>NW_026086604.1:127820076-136845076 GCF_022539395.1 Myiozetetes cayanensis
CAATCTGCCATGCTTTCATTCTTTCATTCTAGGCTGCCAAGAACCACCCCTTGGTTCAACTTTTTTTCTAGCAGGAGAAGTACTTACATGCTTACATACTTAAAATTGTATACATATGTACTTACATACATAAAATCTCTCCAGCAGGAGAAGTACTTACATGCCATAAAATAAAAACCTGTTGCCATTTTATGTAGTTAGTCAAGTATGTCTTGGAAGATACCTTACATGTGTACATTCTTAAAAATAGTGCTTACATACAAAGGTGCTGATTTCAGTTTGCAGAAGCAAACTTATTGTTTTCCCATTCCAAAATGTTTGGCTCTGCAATTAGAGGTATTCCTTCAGCCAACCTACTAATTAACATTCTAAAATATGAATTATTACAGATGTTAGTCGATGCTTTGAATTGTATCTTAGATTTGAAGTACTATAGTACTGTATTACAGGCTGTACGAATAGTAAAGCTGCAGCCTGGAGGGGACTGAGGGGAGACCTCACTGCAATTACAACTTCCTCATGAGGGGAAGAGAAGGGACAGGCACTGATCTCTGTGGTGACCAGTGAGAGGACCCAAGGGAATGGCCTGAAGTTGTGTCAGGGGAGGTTTAGGTTGGATATTAGAAAGAGGTTCTTCACCCAGAGGGTTGTTGGGCACTGGAATAGGCTCCCCAGGGAAGTGATCACAGCACCAAGCCTGACAGAGTTCAAGAAGCATTTGGATGATGCTCTCAGGCACATGGTGTGACTCTTGGGGATGGTCCTGTGCAAGGCCAGGAATTGGACTTGATGATCCTTGTGGGTCCCTTCCACCTTGGCATATTCTGTGATTCTGTGAATATTGAAAGTTGCTTAGGGAAGGGAGAAGAAAAAACATTTTGGTACATGACAGAAGGTTTTTTTTCTTTGTATATTTAACCTATTTATATGTTGTTTCTAGGATTGCTCTCTCCAGGATTTTCTGAGACAAAACCTAGTAATTAAAATTTCTGTATGGAAACATGCCTTATTGTAAGGGATATTGGTTTATTTGGTTCACATCTGCATGGAAGCATACTTCCTGCAGTTGTCTAAGTCAGGCAACAGATCAAACAAAATGTCTTACCCAGCAGGATTCTAGAGTGGAAAATCAATAAACTGAGGGGCAAAATCCCTTTCATTGTACATCTTAGATTCAAGAAGGGTAATCATACCTTGGTGAAAACAGGTAAACATCTTCACAAAAAATACGGATTTATGATTTCAACTAATTCAAGAAAATACTCCCTTTTTTGTTTCTCTGTTATAAATATTTATATTTACAATGTATCTAATACACTTCCCAGTGTTCAGCACTTTTGATAGAGACAACAATGGCTGCATCACTGTGGTGGAGTGGGTGGAAGGCTTAGCAATATTACTTCGGGGGACACTGGAAGAGAAGATTAAATGTAAGATTGATCTGTGTGCTAATATTTACTGGTAGTCACTGAATTCATGACAAATAACACATTGCTTTTGTTGTAATTCAGTAGTTACTCTCATAAAGTATTTGATAATTGAAAAGTTTTCTTCTGTATAGTTTAATGCAATGAAACTGAGTCCTGAAATTGCTTCTCTGAGACAGAGTTTTTTTCTGTGTAAACTGCTGTTACAGCTGCCATCTTATTTTGTTGCTTACAAAAACTTGCATTGGAACTGAAGCTTATTCTACAGTATACAGTTTTGACAAAATATATGTTTTTGTATTCACACACAGAAATAGAAAGCAGCAGATATATCTCTAGGGTGATTTTGGCTAAATAGCACAGTCTCAAGCCAACCAAGACCAGTGCCAAAATTCATCTACTGGCACAGTGGGGACACAGCAGCAGATGCATTAACTCTGTCAGTTCTTCACCTTGGAAGCACAGATGGAAAAACTGAGTCTGTAAGACTATGGTCGTGAGAACCTCCACAATAATGACAGAGAAGGATGAAGGAGAAAAAGTCGCAAGAACTCTAAAATTTTAAGAAGCAGAGAAAAAGAAATAGGGCACATGGGGAAAAAAAGGTAATAAGAAAAAGGAGAATGACAAGCATGTTGTTTTCATGACAACATGAACTATGCAACCACAGTTCCCAGGCTGCAGCATCAGCCATCCCTAACGAACTATATAAATTCATCTGGAAAGTGGCCTGGGATGCCATAGCACTGGAATGTGTGCCCAGGACAATGAATATGTGTCAGTACCATATTTTACAAGCAGTAAAATATGCAGCCCTGCTGTAAGCGCTATGGAATTTAGTAGTTGTCTGTCACAAGTGTATGCCAGGAGTGTTTTTCACTGTAGACATAGTCTGTCTTTGTCAGGAGAAAAAAAACCCTCCTACATTCCTAACTGAAGACTTGTTTGTTTGTTTAATAAGTTTTGTGAAGAATAGCAAAGTTTATTATGATCATAGATTTCTGATTCCAGGAAGGTAGAAACAATTAGAAGAGGAATTATGCAGATACCCCAAATACTTTTGTTTAAGGGATTTTCTCTTTGCATGGTCAGTACAGCTCATTCTTCTTTGTCCTTTACTTTTCTAACCCAGCATCTGAAAAAAATGAGGATGGTCTTTTGTAGGTACAAAGTCCTTTTGGTAGAGATAGCAGGTCCCCACTATGGGAAATTCGGCTTCTAAGCCAGAACTTTATTTATATTTTAAATAGACAATTTAAGAGAAGTTAAGATCTGTAAGTATGCTTTCAATGAACTGAATAATATTTGAGCAGAAATAAATAAGTTTTAACTATAAAGGGAAAATAGGTACTAATTGACTAATACATATATCAAAATGTGATACATATATTACATATATAAATATATAGTAAATGTAGCTCAATAGATATGCTGTACAAGGTACAATTCACATTTTCCCCCTATAGGTAACAGATAGCTTTAATGATATGTGATTATAGTTATTAATTTACTTGAAATTTATTTATATTCAAAAGACTGTTTTGCGGTTTATGACCTGAATGGTGATGGATACATTTCGAGAGAAGAAATGTTTCAAATGCTGAAGGACACCGTTATCAAACAACCAACAGATGAAGACCCTGATGAGGCAATTAAGGACTTGGTAGAGATAGTACTGAAGAAAATGGCAAGTACTTACTCATTGTGGTATCTGAATATCTTTCAAACATTCATTAACTGAAGCTTAGAACCTTCCTATGAGGTAGCAAAGTATGGTGTGTGATTTATAGTGGGATTTTGAAAGTCTCTTAAGGAAAGCCAGAAATATAATCCACATCTGGTAAACTCCAGTCCAGTATCCTCACATGAAACTTAATTTACCATGTGAAGGTGCTATAAACTTTATGTATAAACTAGCATGTGAATATGTGCATACACAGCTGTGCATGCCCAATCAAAACAGAAGCCCAGTCAGAAGTGTAAGCTGCATTTACTCCAGTGTTAGGCATCTGCATTAGCTTTATTATTAAGTACATTTGTGTTTTATCAATTGCTCATGAAATGTCTTTATCCAATTTATATATTCTATTAGAACAGTACACTCAAGGTTATTAATGTAAAGCTTGTCTTACCGTGCTTAATCAAGGATATCCAGATTAGCTAGGGACTGTCTTTCAATATCTTAATCAAATCAAGATATAAATCTCCCCTTCTATGGTGGTGGTCAAAAAATTTCACTTAAAACCAGGTCTTGAATCCCAACTCCTTTTATTTAACTCTGTCTTTTCTATTTTTCAAACCCACCCCTTTTGCTTTAGGTAGAGGCAAGTGACACAGAGCTTGTCTGACCAGAGACTGATGACCACAAAAAATGATTTTGCGTGCAATCAAACTAAAAACAGAATCCATGTCAATAAAACATGTTAAACCAAAATACAATTACTACCCTTGGCTTAAGTGTTCCCTTCCATTTGTAGGACTATGATCACGATGGCAAGCTTTCTTTTGCGGACTTTGAACAAGCAGTCAGAGATGAAAACCTTCTCTTAGAAGCCTTTGGACCATGTTTGCCAGACATAAAGGTACCTCAACTTTGAGTTTAAAAAAAGAAGGTGCAATACTTTCTGTTCCGTTGGTAAGGAGATGTGTTATGGCATTAACTGTCATCTCACAGCTTCGTTTGGGAGAGTCTGGTAACTTTCTGGAAAAAAAGAAAACCATCTGCCTTGACAGGTCTTCCTCTCAGAGTGTAGCACTGCTGCCTTGTAATTTCATCTAACCAGGCTTTGTTTATCAGCAATATGTCTAATTCAATTTTTTTTTTGGGGGGGGGAGATGGTAATTTACACCATGCTCATTTCCTTAGTGTTAAATTCTGATCCAGTAATTGTCATTCTATTTGAACTGTGTGTGACTTAAATACTGAAAGTTGTAGCTTCATAGAGGTGGCAAAATAAAATCTGAAATATGCACAGTGATTCCTAGAAACAGAAGAATTGTATAAGACTGCTGAGAACATGGCAAGTTTTCCTTTGCTGGAAACCTACACTTCCTGTCAGCTCACCCACCTGTAGGCTGGAGGACAGGAAGGAAGAGTCTTATTGCCACAATGGCAAGCTACATTACATCATGTCAGCTGCAAAGCAGCTGTTCCCAAAATGCCAGATTTCTCCTGGCAGGTTGTCAAAAGACTTTAAAGGGTTTGGGAAAACCAAAGTAAGTACTCTGGTTTTTAACACCAGTGAAAAGGTTTTAAAAAGTTTCTGAACAAAATCACTTTCATTAATCAGCATGGAAAAATTACTTCTGTCAGTGTTGGTGATAAAGAAGGTTCACAATTCAGGCTAATCTTGGCAAGAGGTGGAAAACTTGGTTTGTTTCTTGGTTAGAGTATTTGTACCTTCTGTTCTTTATCCTACCCAACTGCTGCCTTTCCTCTAGGTCTTTAGTTTCACTTTTAAAAGAGAACAATATTTACATGTCCTTTCAAGCCCTAAAAGTAATAAATAAATTTCAGCTATGAGCTTTACACGAAGAAAACCCATAATTTACTAGATTTCCCACTGGGGCTATTGTAATTTTAATTCTACCCCAAATTAAATACTCATTTGTACTTAAATATATTTTTTTAAAATGTAATGAACAATGTATTTGACAGAGTCAAATACAATTTGACAGGTTCCGCAAGGAGCCTGCAAAGATGTGACACAAGCCAATTCCTTACCTACACTTGCACCAATCCTGTGAATGTCAGCATGGGGCATCTTAGCCTGGTGTTGGATTCATCTCCCCAGTGCCAGTTCTGCTGCCCAAAGGTGACCCCTGAGCACTCCCACTCCAGGGTTGTTGCAACACAATGCTGCAGATATTACTCTCTGATATTACTCTCATCACTAAGGGAAATTTCACTCCTTTACATTGACACCCCAGCCTCCAGCATTCCTGCTTCCAGCCCATTTACCTCATTCTGCAGCTGGGTCTTCTTGCCCTCCATGCTAGGTCATTCCTTGGTCACACATTCCTACTGCTAAGCAGCTACAATCCGAATTTCCCCTTCCACTATAACTTCAAATGTTCTGACTGGTCTCCCAGCGATGACACCATTAGGGCTATGGATTTACCTTTTCTAGGCTAAAAAGCAAGAGGTATCCTATTCCTTGCATACACATTTCAGTCCAGTACATTTTCTCAATAAATATAAATCTTTTTAACTGAAAATTAACTTTTCTCTCTCTCTCTTTCTTTTTTTTTTAAACAGAGCAGGATTGCATTTGAACAGAAAGTTTTCCCAGACACTTCGTAAACTGTAACTGCATTGTTGAATACTGTTGTAAAGGGTGTTTTTCTTCACCGTTCTACATGATATAGTAAAAATGGGAGCAACTTGAAACTATTGTTCCAGTATTCCTTTACTGTAAAATTTACAGCATAAATAGAATTTACTTCCGTGACTCTACCTAAATAAATTTCTTCAATGTCAGAAAATACTTTAAACTATAAGGTACACAAGACAACATTGCAACAATAATATATTACAGTGGTTTGTTCATTCCAAGAAACAAATTGATACAATTTTTAACAGAATCCCTTGGAAATACAGTCTAAAAAAATTTTACTTTTTACATAAAAAATAAATATTTTAAATTATATCCTTTATAAAAGGACTGTTGGAAGATGCTGCCAGCAGTGTCTATATTCTTCTTCTCTGCTTTACAAGTGGTTTGGCTGATCTACTCTCTGGCTTTTCCACAGATGTTGTTGAAACAGAATCTGCTACCTAAAGAGGAAAAAAAAATTAGTAACCTGTAACCACTACCTTTTTATCCTCATTTTAGAGTAAGGCCACATCTCCAACATTTGAGTATTGGGAGGGATGTATTATTATAATCACGCTTGAATTGAATTGAATTTTCCTGCTGAGAAAAAAAATAACACCAAAGGCAGCATTAAACACAATAGAGGTTAAATTTAGAAGAGCCAGCAGTACCATTTTTGTATTTAACCACAGAAACTGATTTCAGATACTCAGAGCATTAAGTATCTCATCTCCCTTCTTCCTACCAGAGATGTTTTCAAAGTAAGGTTGAGTGTGCTTTTAAACTCAGGCATTTCAGGAAAGGAAGGGAAAGCAAAAATGTGCATTTTGATACATATTTTAGAAATGTATTTAATACTAGTGGTGCTTATTTATAAATGTGACTGGAGATATAAGCCCTTTCAAATCAGTCTAGCCAGTTATACTCAAGGGAGCTTTTTCATATCTTAATGTAAATGGGAAGTTTTATCAGGAATGTTTGACCTGCCAGTTGATTAATACCCTCCATAAATGGTTATATAGATTAATTCATGCTTCTCAGCATAGATTAATGGCATAAGAAGTGCTGAGGCAAAATTACATTGAACTGTGTCTCCCGTTATTTTTCACTCCCTTTCAATCAGAAACCAGATACAAGTACCACGCTGGATTCAGCAGAACTACCTGCACAGTTATCATGCCCACACACGTTGGAAAAAAAGTGCTTAACTGAAAATCATTTAGGACTGTGCACAGACATTTATACTTTCTTAAGGGTAGTGTAAGAGGTATGGAGTAGAATTGCCTGCAGTACTCTAGATTATGGAAGTGTTAAATAGCAAGAATGCTAGCTTTAACTGGCAAATAAACTGGTAATACTGAGTAAATGTGGAATTAAGTTACCTGAGGGTTGCTGTTTTTATGGGTAACAAGCACATATGTTTGAAACTATCAGAACTTTAAGAACCCATACCTCTTTCAGTTTATTTCGAATTAATGTAGCTGAGGTATTCAATGACTCATCATCCATATCCACTTTAGGTATCTCTGGCAGTTGTGGACCAATCATGACTTCAGTATTGTCCGCACCTGTTCCAAGGAGGAACCTGTTACCTTCTTCTCTTTTCCTCTTACGTTCTTGCAAGTGAGTTGTACGAGGCATAAACCTGTCAATTCCACTATAAGTGGAAACCACTCTTTGCTGCATTAAGGAAGCTGGTGGAGTACGTCCTCCTGGATGTACGCTGGGAGTCAGGGATGTGTTTTGGCCAAAGTACCCGTAAGTTTCAGCACAATTGTTATCATAGTGTGGAGATGTTAACAGGCTCTGATTATGATTTCCAGATGGATGCCCTGTGTTGTGGGATACCCCGTGAGAACTTGTAAAGCAGGATGGATCCCAGTTACTGGCTGCATGTGATCCCGATGTACTCCATGGGCAGTCACTCTCAGAGGTCTTTGAGACTGTCTTCTTAGGGCCCTCAACTTTCTTTAACACACAGCAATCTTTAAAACAAACAAACAAACAAGCTTCACTATTTCATTTTATTACTAGTGCTAAAATATAAGAAACATTTAATACAACTGCAGAAGTAATACAGTGATATTCCATTTCCAGGCACCTTTCTGTGATTTTTAAGTGTTACCTTTCAAACTAGTTTTCCAGCCTAGTTCCTCTGCTAGTTTATGAGGAATGCCTGAGCAGAAGTATTTCCAAAGTTTTGAGAAGGAAAATATTCCTAACATAGCAAATTGGTGTTTTTTACCTCCAGTTATGATTTCAAGAACAGGCTGTCTCACAAAATTGAAAAAAAACCCAGTTTTTTTGATGTTAAAGCTTAAGCATTTCTGTATTTTAGTCTTAACTGAAACAGTTCTCTAAATACTGAGAGATGTCTCCATTATACTGTAAACATGCTTAAAATACATCTTTAAGAGCTAGATAAAAAGTGTTTTCTTTAACAGGCTCTTTAACCAAAACCCCACCCACCCCTGAAGAAAGATGTTAAGATTCTATAAGAAATGTAATCACAAACCTCTTTGATTTGTTGCTTTTGCTATATACTTTCTTCTATCCTGCAATTTCTCTCTAGTTTCTTGGACTGTTTCAAATTCTGGAGCGTAGCACACGTGCAGCAAACTACCAAAGAAGCTTCGTTCATCCATTTTTTTCTTGGCCACCCTGAAAGGAATTAAATTGCATTGGCAAAACTGAGGATTTTACTTCAACTCTGTAGAATTTTAACACATTGTAACTACAGAAGGCATAAAAGAGTAAGACAGCAAGAGGCAGATATTGCCCCATCCAATACCTTGCACAGTGCAGTTTTTGGAATTTTAAAAGATACACTTCAGTAAATTGCTCTGCTGGATATTCGTCTAGAGCATGATACTCTTCAATGGCACCATATAATGCAAATTGTTCGACTAATTCCTTCATAACACCTAATGCAGGAACTCCTTGTATCAGTAAATAGCGAGATTCCAAGTTGATAGTGTAAACCTGAAAAAAAAACCAGAATCAAAGAGCATTCAAAAACATTCACATTCTTGCTGTGTTGCAAAAGACAGGCGTTTTTTCCGTATTTTCTGTTGTTCCCCAAGTCCTCTCAGGAAAATCCCTGTGTACCCTATGTTGACTCTGGACTCTGGCAGGGCAGTAAGTGCGTGGTTATCTGGGACCTCCTCATCACCGAGCGGGAACCGAACCCAAGCTTCTCACTCAAAGCAAAACACAAATGAGAGATGACTTTTCTGCATGAGGTCGGAGTACTGCCATTTGCTGACCAAAACCTCTAGTCTCTGGCCAGCTTCCATGCAAGACTGACTAGTAGATCCAACAGCGTACCATTTAAGACACACAGATAAAATCTGGATGCTGAGGGAAACAATGTCTTCCCCCAGCAGATTAAAAACTAAACCAACCACTCTCTTCTGCTTTGTGAACTGTCCAGCAGCACACACTCTAAGGAAAGCTACATACAAGAGGCAGCTAATCCCTGAGATCAAAAGAAATTCATTCCGAGTTTGTTTAAAAAAAAAAAAAAACAACCAAATATTTAGATGGCAAACAGGAATCACTTGGGAAATCAGCTCTCAAATTGCCACCATAAAAAACAGTCTCCACAGACAAGCTGCCTAAGTTGTTCTTGTGACAGCAGCATACTCCGTACCTGCATTCTGGGAACAAATGGATGGAAATATGATTGATCTCATGTCTAGGAAGAGGAGATTTGAGTAAGGTTTTTTTCACACCTGGGACATCCATACTATTTCTCCAGCGTGTATCCTCCGGTGCCCAGAGATGGCTGGATGCCTATGGTGGCCTTTGTCCTTGTGTGGATACACAAGGCTTTCTGTCCCCGGCCCATGGCATATTCTTGGAAGAGTAAAGGAACGGCTCTGAGATTTCCTGAAATATGGAGGCTTTGAAAGCTTCCAGGAGGGCCGTGTTTGAGAAAAAGACGTGCCTTATATGTGTGCGCGGGGAGTAACCATTGTTTTGGCACTGATGAGGCCGCATCTCAAACCCTGATTTCTCATTCAGGGCCCCTCACTCCAAGAAGGATATTGACACTGCGGGTGTTTAGCCTGCAGAAAAGGAGGCTCAGGGTTGACTTTATTGCTCTCTACAGCTCCCTGACAGGAGGTTGTTAGCCAGGTGGGCAGCAGACCTGACGATCTGACAGGTCTTTTCCAACCTTAGCGATGCTGTCTATGGTCCTTCCTCACGCCAGCCCCGGGAGGTGCCGCCACATCTCGCTGTGCACTGACCGCACGCGTCAGCCGCAAACCCGGCAGTTCTGCCGCGGTAACGAGGAGCTCCTGCGGTGCAGCAGGCGAGGCCCA
This sequence comes from Myiozetetes cayanensis, assembly GCF_022539395.1. Lineage (NCBI taxonomy): Eukaryota > Metazoa > Chordata > Aves > Passeriformes > Tyrannidae > Myiozetetes > Myiozetetes cayanensis. Next base: position 127,830,148 of record NW_026086604.1, read on the forward strand.
CAGCCTCCCTTCCCTTCCCCTTCCCCTCTCCCTTCCCTTCCCCTCTCCTCTCCTCCCTTCCCGTCCCGGCCGTGCCTCCTCCGCCCCTCCCCTCCCCCCCCGCACCTTCACGGCGCGCGGCCGCCGCCCCTCGCGGTACTTGGCGCGCGACTCGCACGCGCCCAGCTGCGCGTGGTGCCGGCACGGAGCGCCCGGGCCCCCGCCGGCCGCCGCCATCTTCCCATCGGCCCCCGCGCCCCGCGCGCGCACGACCTTCATTGGCTGCCGCCGGCACCGGACACCGCCGGCGTCCTCAGGGCGGAGGGGAGGAGCCAATCAGAGGCGGGCAGCGGAGTGTGCCGCGCTCTCGTTGGCCGGCGGTGGGCTGTACCACTGCCCCGGAGCGGCGGGGGATGCCGCCCCCGTGGGCGGGTCCGTGCCGGGCGCAGCGGGCAGCAGGGCCGGGGCCGCGGCCATGTGGGGCTGTGGCGACCCCGGCGGAGCCGCCGCCGCCACCGTCGTGCTGAGCGGGACCCGCGACTGCTTCCTGCACCTGCCGCCCGCGCTGGCCGCGCTGCTCCGCCTGCAGCAGGTACCGCGGCGGCGCCGCTCGGGGCCCGGGCGGAGGGACGCGCCCGGCGGGCGGCGAGGATTGCGGGAGCGCAGCATCCCCCCGCCCTCCCCGCATCCCGCTGCCATGGCGACGCTGCGCCCTCCTGCCCTCCCCGCGGCCGGGACCCCTCGCGAGGAGGCACCGGGGAACCCCCTTTCCCTCGCCCCTTGTGCAGCCCAGGGTTGTCATCCATTCCTGATAAAACGCGGGAAAGATTGGAATTTATGTCCCCCAACGTGGAGGGGACCGTAAGCATCCGCGTCTCTCTCAGTGCTCTCTTTCATACTAGCTCTCACGGTAACTCGCCAGCATTAACCGTGCATTAATAAGGGTTGAATTTATCATCGAGGGGGAGGTGGGGTAGTCAGTCTACGGAGAATCCTCGTTGTTAGTGTACATAAATTGTTTCGCTATAGAAGGGGCTCCCGTCACGCAGAGCTGAGGACGCGGGTCCGCTGCGGGGAGCGCACCTCAGCTCGGAAATAGCATTTCACACGTGAAAACGGGAGCTGAGCCTGCTTTTGTCCCTTGGGCCATGAGCACAGAACTACGCGTCTGCCAGCAGAACAGGGTGGAAAATGGCAGGAATGAACGGGGTGAGGAGGAGGAAACGGGAGCGGAGCTCAGGAGCCCTGGCACAGCCCCAGGCTCCCTCCCCCGGCGGGATAACCTCCGGATTTCCCAAGGCCGAAAAGGGCATTTCACAACAGCAGAACAGTCCAGACGTGTAAAAACCTGCTCTTTCGTCTTTGGGGTGGTAGAAGGAGGTTGGTAGAGTTGCGAGAAATGCGGTATAAATGTGAGCCTAATTTCAGCTGCAGTTTCTGAATGTTTTATGGATTTGCTGGCGAGATAGAGGAGAAGGGAGTGCAATTGCTTTGAGGTCTTGTAGGGTAATTCTGTACATTGGTGGTTTTGGTGGGCTCCTGCTTTTACTTAACCTGAGCCATAAAATGAAAAGGTATGATCTCTGTAAACTTGATAGAGATTGCATATTAAAAACATCTTGTTAATAAAACTGTTGAAAAGGGGATAGACATGTTAATAGATCACACAGAGTAAACAATAGACTCAACTGGAATCAAAAGCTGAATTTCGTTGCAGAAGGTATCAGATAAGTGAGTAACAAAATGGCATAAAAAATCTCAATGCTGTGTAAAGATTAGGGATAAGTTTTATCCGTGTGAATTACAGGGAATTAAATATGAAGTTTAGGTAAAAAGATCTTGGAACCATTGTATATCTTCTCTGAAAATGTTTTTCAGAGTTTACAAAAAAAGTCAAATAATATTGGAAATTATCAGAATACGGTTGAGAACAGAACAGAATACATCACTATGTTAACAAGTAAATCTGTGATATGTTCACAGTGTACATTGTCTCTTGGTCACTAAATTTTCACCAAAATAATAATAATAAATAAAAATAATAGTAATATAATAATAATAATAAAAATAATAATTTTTGAAAAAATTACCGACAATCCCAGTGGAATCATACAATGTAAGATGCAGCCTCTCTATATGGAAACTGACTGAACATATAGAGATTATTCAGTTTGGAAGCAAAATACCTGAACGGTTCTGAAACAGATTGATAAGATCATTTTGGTCTGACTTAGTATGATTTGTGACTTATTTTAAATGTGTCATGAAAGCAGTCTTGGAGACCATGCAAATGTTATAATTCCTATGAAATTTAGGCTTTTTTTTTTCCCCTCATTTTGGAAATGCAATTGTGTAGTTATATTTTTCTGTAAGATATTTTTAATATGCAGAAGGAAGACTTTTCTTACTTTAAAATAGTCCATAAAAATAAAATGCTCTTTGACGAGTTTAAACCAACATGCCTTCTATGTTAAGAGTTGTGCAAATAAAATGTAAAGTCCAGAAAATGTTTTTAATTCCTTTGATCTCTTGAACTAAATACAGTTTAGGTTACCTAATAGACCTATTTAGCTAGTTTTATGTTAATTTATTTTATTTTTTTGGAACTCATAGGGCCAAGCTGTGAAAGTATCCTGTGGTCATCAGCCAGTATTTTTGAGCTGGATGGAAATCAGGCATCGAGGTCACCAAGGTGAAAATGTTGCAGAGATTAACAGACATTTAGCAGAGAAACTTGGCATCACAGATGGAGAACAGGTTTGAAATGCAATTTTTTTTGTTCTTATTTAAATAAAGAATATACCTGAAAAGTAGTACTTTATGAGTTAGCTACGACCTTCTTGTTTGATGTATTTAGACAGTTACTGCACTTAAATCTGCTCATGAGAAATGTTAACTGTCTTCAAATGTCTCAAACATGAAAAAATTTTCTCATTAAATCATTAACTATTGCCTAAATAATGTTAGGATATGCTTGTAGGTAGGTCTTGGCAGGGATGAAGCAGCTGTTCTCAGTGCCATTAATTTTGGGAAAATACATAGGCAATTGAATCATTTGGTAATGGGAATATTTTGCTGTTGCCTGGAAATAATCATCTGTACAATCAAATGAATATGTGAATAATTAGGTAGTTCTACCATTATTTTGGATTCAGGAATTGCATGTTTACTGTGTTTCATAACAATAAAATCTTCTATTTGCCATGTTGGGGAAAAGATTCCTCTCAATTTTTACTTCAAACTGAGGGCCTAGAGGAATTTAGAATTGATTGCTACTTTTATAAAAGGTGACCTGATATAACTGTCTCTCACAGTACAGGTAACTAGTTTTACCTCAAAAAAAAAATAATGAAGTTTGTTTAAGAATTAGAGACATGATGTTTGAAAGTTATTATATTTTGTCAAATGAAACCTTTTGTAAAAAAATTACTTTTGAAATACATGTTTAATGCATTCTGAAAAACCTAAGCCACAATAGCTTTTGTCGTTGTTCCTGAAACACAGGACATTAAAACTGTTCTGTGGAGGTGGGGCTGCATCCTGTGAAAGCATTCATAAAGGAGATGGACTTGTTTTATATTGTACTTTTTCCTCATTTTTCAGCTGGTGTTACCTTGTCTAAATTTGTGCACAACTCAATGAATTTTTCAGTTTTCTAAAGTCCTGTACATTTAAAAATAAAGAATAAAAAATGGAAAGATGATTATGTGATCAAGGTGTATTAAAAATTGATTATTTTTTATCAGCTGATCAAACTCTTGATGCTTTTCACATTCATGGTTTGTTGAAGTCCCCAAGTGTGCCCAGTGCAATCCATTTCCAATCCATTGATCATTAATCTGCTTATGAATTAGTTGGTGTCATTAAGATGATGTATGTTCCAAGTACTGAAAACACATAATGAAGGAGATATCAATTTTCTACTTGAAATAAAAGATGGAGCTTTTATGTGCTTAAAAATAATAAGTTAAATATTTTGGTGTTACTTTTGTCAGGTATTTCTTGAACCCTGTTCCCATGTCTCCTCCTGTCAGCAAGTAGAAGTGGAACCACTCACAGCGGATGATTGGGAAATTCTGGTAATAAAACCCTTTCCAGTTTTCATGTCTTTGTGTTACAGATGACAGAGATTCTGACGCAAGCAGGTTTTTGCACAATGCCCCATTCTTTTCAGCCCCTAAGGAAATACTAAATGTGGGGTTTAGTTGTATTTTATATTTCAAATGGTTTATTAAAAAGAGGTGTACAGTTTTTATCTTCAAACAAATGTTAAAAATGTATGCAGTATTTAATTTATGATGATACCACATTTCCCCAGGAGCTGCACGCTTCCTCTCTTGAAAAACATCTTCTGGACCAGATTCGAGTAGTGTTTCCAAGAGCCATCTTTCCTATATGGATTGAACAGCACACTCATGTTTACATCAGAATCGGTAAGCAGAGCTGAAGGCTCTCATGGCACCTCCAGGAAGGTGTTTTGCTGGAGTGGATACATTCATTGGCATGTTTTGTTCCTACTTAGGTACACTTATGCCAGCAGCCCCATATGGGAGGTTAGAACCGTGCACGGAGCTTCTGGTATGTCCCAAAACACATGGTCCAGAGGAGAATGTCACCAGCACACCTTCCACAGAAAGTGACATCTTACTCAGAAATTTTGTGAAAAATAACATGGAGCAAGAAGAAACAATAAAGGATCCTTTTGCCAAACAACCTTACTTAAAGCCTGGAATCCTTGAACAGACTAAGGCTGATGCAAACATGACATTTGGCTCAAATGTTCTCCCAAATATATGGAATTTTATAGGGAACATTTTCTCTCATGCGTCTTTGCAGAAACAGAAGATTTTGTGTGATAAAGATGAAATGAGCACCTTCAAAGACAAGCTGCTGAACTTAATTCACATGGATTCCATTTTTAGAGTATGTCAGTCCCAGCCTCCCAGCGTACAGAATGCATCTGCCACTCACGCATTTCTGAAATGCAGTGCTGTTCATGTTTTTCCTTGGAATTTGGAATTTATTGATTTGGATCCAAATCCTGTAGTATCTTACGGGAAAATTAATGAGCTGCTTTCCCCAAGACAGCGTCATCAAGAAGCAAAGCAAAATCTGCCACTTGAAAAGCAAAAGCCTTTGAGTAGTACGCAAGACAAAAGTCATTCTGATTCTAATAGCAACCAAGCATCCAGTGAGGGATCTGTTGTTCAAATCGTTTGGAATGGATTTGAAGACCTAAAGAGTGTCATAGAGTATGGCCACAATGGGGAAGCCCTACATGTTGGAAGAGTTTGGGTCAGTTTGAGCACGATATCTTTTGGGCCTTTTATTTGATAGTATTTTCTCTTGGATAATTGTGGAACTGGCTACTTAATGTGCAGTTTTGGGTTATAGACTTTGTGTTAAGCTGTAAAGTGGAGTATACTAGAATCAAGTACTGTTTACTAGAGCTGTGCTTTGCAGTCATTCTGGATTACATTACTTACCGTTATACTCCAAGATGTACAGTGTGCTCTGGGTTTCTGCATCCTGAGCATTTTTTCACCAAATGAGCAAAGTGCTTCAGCCTGCCTGGAGGGAATGCACACTTCTTTCAAAATCTGTAGGTAGCTATTCATGAGAAAGTATCTACTTACATATGTTCAGTACTGCATAATGAGGCTCTTACCATCACTAAACACTTTGAAATGTGCCTTGCGCTGTAGGGGTCATTAAACTGTAAAGTAATGGAATCACATATCCTAGTGCTACATGATGTTTGTGAGTCCTTTTATATACTCTTTAAAATACATCTTAAAATTAATATAAAATAACTACTTTTTATGTAATTTAAACTGTTTTAATTTTTATATGCCATTTGGCAAGGTGGCACAAGTCCTGGTGTGGAGATACTGGTACAGATAGGTGGTTCTGACAGAATTACTGCCTGATTATGTTCTTTCTTTCCTGGAAGCACATGTGGGATCAACAAAAACAAATAAGATGTGCTCCAAATCACCATTTGACTGTTTTGGCATAATGCACTTCTCACCACTCACTTATTGCTCTGTTAAGAATGCAAACAAGAACCTGCAATGGTCTTTGCCGTGAAATCTTTTAAGAGATGTAACAATTTTCCAAATGCCACCAATCATAAAGTCTCTCAGACTTAATAAATATTTATGAAATGTTTTCAATTTGGATATAAGACAGAATTATTGAAAAGGAGTTTTATTTTTTAAAGGGCAAACTGACTAGTAGGATTTAGGGGGACTGGATTTTCTCTTTCTGTGCTGTAGCTGTGCTTAGTTCTGGTCTCTGTAATGGCCTATGTATATTTACCTGCCCATATAAAATTAATTTTAATCAGCAAATGAAAATAGCATTGCTGTTTTTCTCTTATACTAAAAACATTCTGTCAACATTCTAAGAATTTCTCCTAAATCTTTTTTTCAAGCTTTTGGGTTTTATTTAAAGAAGTTAGTAGAAGATCAGCTGTAGTGAGCACTTTAACAAATAGGATAAAAGGTAATTAGAAGTGTGCATGAAAGCATAAGAGCCTGATATCACCATCAGTTTTATGGTTTCCTTCTTAATTCTCTTGCAGATTACAAATAGATCAGTGATCAAATGTAGAGGTTTTATTAGTGATGAAGAAATTCCTTGTATGATATATGCAGTGTTTATAACTATTTTTCCTTCTAATACTTGCTTTTATTTAAAATATTTCAGATTCCAGATGGTCTGAGAAAAAAGCTAAGTATTGAAATACACTCAGCAGTCCGAATTCAGTCAGTTGAATCTATTCCTAAAATTCCTGTATCTCTTACGCTGCAACCCAGACAGAACTTAGTGAGTTGATATTCTTGGTGACTTATTTGTTCATGTATTGGAAAACTGGTAATGCTGCTCTGGTCAAGTGTGGGGGGGGAATGTTTATTTGTTTTAATTTGTTAGATGATGGTTTGGAAGTTGCCTATCGTGTATGACATAATTCCAGTTCCAGAGGAGTTTCTTCTTTTGTATAATTCCCAGCTTTTTCTTTTGACTGTGTATGTTAAAGTTAATAGGTTGCTATGATCTACTTAAACAGAGCTTATCTAGTATTTTGTATAATTTTGGTTTGGACTTGGTAGATATTTCAAATAGTTTAGTTTAGCATGCTAATTGTAAAAATTTTGTTTAAAGAAACTAGTTGAGGTCACAGAGGGTGGAGGACACAGAACTTCTAAATTTTGACTTCTTGTTTTCCAAAGCTGTTAGAGGAATGCTCTGTAGCACGTTTTAAATCATATGGTCTTCCATTTTTCTCAAATTTTGAGGATTTCTGATGTCTTTCATATTAAAAAGGATTTTGACATGAAGGAGAAATGGCATTGGTAGGGAAAAGATAAATTTTCTGTTAAATTAGGTCTCAAACACTCACTGTCAAAATAGCAATAATAACCAATAATAATTTTGACAGACCCTCATCAGACCCTCATTTGAAGTACATGAGTACAGGTTCAAACCTAGCAAATTTGAAGTATATACATTTAAGCCTATAAAACAAACACAAAAAAAGAATCATACAGTTAAAGAGTAAATACCCACTTTAAGTCTTCTGGCAGAAGACATCCTTATATTCTGCAAACATTGCAATGCCCAGTGGATTTTCTAAGAAAAACAGTTGCAGTGAAATTATCATAATTTTTATGCTGTTTAGTTTTTTACTTTCTTGTCATTTTCCTTTTCCTCATGCTAAAGATTTAATTTTCTAGAGTTATATCATAGAATCCCTCTGTTTTCCTGTAAGTGGGACCCAATCTGAGTGAGCATCTGTGACAGTAAGAACCAGCACCAGTTAGTACCAGTTCTCACGGTCCATAGATGTAGCTCTGGAATGATATATTTCTCTATAAAGTACTGTGTTCTTGTTACTATGTAACACTGGCCTGATTGTTTCCCATGTTAGCTGCCCCTCAAAGCTTTGAGTACAGCACTTGCCATCATAACAAGGCTTATGCAGGTTTGTTCTTTATCCCCAATATTTTAATTTGGTTTCTTACCTACAGAGGAATGGTTGAACTGCTTTTTTTTTTTCTTGTTGGAGATAAAAGAAATGTTAGTTGGACTTGATGATCCTTGTGAGTTCCTCTCAACTCAGAAGATTCTGTGATATTCTGGCAGTAATCTGCTAAAATTGTAAAGAAAAAGTAGTTATGTGTGTGCTTTTGTATGTTTTGAATACAGTTTTCTGCCTTTCCTTTTTAATTCAGTTGAAGTTTTTTTAGTTCTTGAAAAAAACCAGACAAATGCAGAAACAGTTATGACAGTAACTTTAGTTTTCTTTTCTGAACACTGCTTCCAAGATCTTCATTGATTCCACCTTTTCTAGGTAGGAGTTTTGCATCTCTGATTAGGAGCTTAGCTAAGAGATATGCAATCCAGACTCAATTTCTTCTCCTATTCCATTTATCTAGGTGATCTGGGATAAGTCACTTGGTCTCTTTGCCTGCCTGTTGAAGTTTGTTGGTGGTGCCCCTGAATTGGATGAGCACAGGGTTCTTTATATAGGAAATATACAGGGAATGGAGGGTTGTATCAAGCACCTAAAATAAGTCTCAGGTCAATATTGGTGCATACCTTCAAACCCAGGAGCTGAGCAGTGCCCTTGGGTCTGGCAAGACAGATAAATAAAGCAAAATAAAAGCTTTTCCTTGCCCTCTAGTTCAACTCTAAAGTCGAATCTTTAGAGATTCAACTGTGGCCCTAGCAAGGGCTAGGCAAGTGCTTTCCATAGAGCAGGTGGTAGAAATGGTGCTTGTTGGCAAAATGCTCTTTTCTAAATTAATAAAACTCCTATGTCTTCTTCCATCTCTCTGCTGCCATAAAAGAAACAAATGCCTCATGCATAGGAGGAAGACATTTTTACTTACACCTGGTTTTGTTTTATTTACATCTCTCCTCTTTCCGATTTAGCATAAAGATATATGTGAAGATGATGTTAAATGTGCTTTCAGTTCTTGGCTGCAGGATTCAAGTACTGATGATCACCCATGGATGATGACAAGCAGAGACTGTATACATCTGTCTTTTAAAGAAGGTAAGGAGAATACTGCCCTGTGCTGTAGCTGTCTTAACTGTCCTCTACAGAATTTAGTTAGCCAGTATACCATTTAATTTCTGTATACACCATTTAACATAACTGATACCTCTTTACATGGAAGGTGTAAGCTTGAAGTATGCTTTAATAATGATTATTGGTATTATTCTTTCATTTTGGATTATATCATAATAATACTCTAATCTGGTTTACTTTATGAGGAATGAAAACTGAATTTATTTGGAATTTTAATAATTGTTCCTTGGGTTTTTACAGGAATGGAGGAGTTTGTCCTTAGTGTAGTGCATCCTGTGCACACTGAAGAAAATAAGTCTGAGAATATTTTTATACTGAGTCCCAGTTTGCTGCAAAAGACTAATATACAAGTAAATATCACATAGTCAGGTATCAAGTAATTTAAATTGTTATACTTGTTTCAAATATATTGCATTTTGTATATTGTGCATTTTGGTTTCCCTTTTAAAATAAATAATGTTAGTCTATTCATTAAATTATATTTGCATTCTTTATTATTTTGTAGCTTGAGATTCCAGGCATGCAGTGCTTGCCACTGAGTTTCATAGTCTATATCAAACTGTCAGAAAAATCAGTTAGAACAGAGGAAAGTCAGTACTGTCTAAGTTTGAACATCTTTACACTTAGTTGTTTTTTCCCCTGCTAACTAAACCACTTCACAGTGTAACTGGCAGGAACAGTAACTTGTTCTGCCCAAGATGAGGCATATTCGCCATTCAAACCTACCACGCTCACCCTGCCTTCTCTCTGATATAGTTTCTGTGCCTTTTGTTTGTTTCATGTTTCCTTTCTTGGGAGAATAATCCATTAATAATTCTGGTTGAACCAGTGCCCATTACTCCAGGATTGTGGTTATAGGATAACAGTTTTCATCTCTAAACTTATACAGGAAATTTTAGTGGAGAATTATGGTGTCCTTTTGGCTGTTTAGAATAGAATTTTTCTGCAAAATTTAGGATTCCTGTTAAAAAAAAAAGTAAAATAAGAGCTTTGTTTTTACTAGTAGTAAAGTACAGTAAGGCTTCTACAAATTGTTGTAGTGACTGGTACTAAGATGAAAGGGCAAAATGCATTTCTTACTAGCAGTGTCAGCATCTCCTCCCAGCCTGTTCTTACCTGTGAACCTTTGTTAACTCTGTTTACCTGCCCAGCCTTCCATACTAATTCCCTGGTGAACAAGACTGAAAAATTCCTGCCAGGTGTTTTGTCAAATTCCTTGTCACCCAGATCAGATTCCTGATCTGTTTCGCTATTCTGCCTCACAAGTACTCCTGCCAGCACAACAGGCGAGGGCACAGGGGAAGTTACAGGTAGGAAAAGAGATGGTGGACTGCATAGTCTGCTACAAACAGCAATTGGCCCAACGTCTAATCACAGGTTATTACATCACTGTCAGCATTGGATTGTATTTTGGAAATAATTGTATCTGTTCCATTTCACCATTGCATGCATCTTTCAAGCACAATAAGCTTCAGCAAAGCATACATGCAACATTTTCTTTACACAATTCCAAAAATGGCTAGTCACTTCTATATCCTTCTTCTATAGTTACATCTAATCTGAAGTCCTAACTCTTTCCTTTTAGGTTCTTTTACATCCTGTAACTAGAAAAGCTGATGGTGACAGCCAACCACCTATGCGTGATACAGACAAGAGCCTTCCATACCACAAACTAAACAATTTAGGGTGAGATATTTTCATAGAAAAAACTATGGGAGGGAATGGGAATGAGAATTATAAAAAAATAGTATTGGTGGAAATTCAGAGTTTTTGAAAGCTAAGCCAGATTTAAACAAAACTGCATCTTTTGGTAGATCAGGTTCAGACCTTATCGTAGTTCATGTAGGTGGTTAATTTTGTGCGTGAATGGTTGTGCTTCAGTAGAATGGGAAGTCTCAGAACTGAAACCACATCAGAACTGGAACTCTGAACTGCAGAGTTTTAGAAGAAATACTGATAGTTCAGCAGCTCCTGCTGTTGTTCTAAGCAGTATAAACAGACTTCTCTGTCTTCTGAGGTTTTCCAAACAAAGCAAAATGGATGACGAGTTGTAGTCTATCCATCAGTCCTTGTCCCACAATAATTTCAACCTGTTTACTTGTTTAACTACATTTAATAGTATGGGTCTGAAAGAATTTTGGTTCCTAAAAGTTTTACCAGAATTGTCAGCTGAGGAGAGGAATGCAGAGTGCTGTGGTCCTTAGTACAAGGGAAAAAAGTGGCACTGTGTAGCAAACTTGAAGTAGGGATGGGGCAGAGGAGACTTGGGAGGCTTGGAGTGTTGTGATAGCATGCTGTCAGTGTTGTGAAGGGCAACTGAAGATATTACTGAGACACTGTGAAAAGCAGCTGAGCATACCATTGCAGAAGAGGGAAGGAGAACTGATACGAGGGCAGTCTGGTAGTGATGGGATGTGGTAGGGCAGGGATGTTAGAAACTAGGATTCATTTGCTCATTCTGTTTCTCATGGAACAACACTTCCTGTTTAAAGTTGAAATGCTAAACTGGTAGCTTTGTTGTTTGTGGACCTGACAGGAACACTGTTTGTTGAAAGTCACAAAGACTGAGAATGAGTGAAGGATAAGGGTGTCTTCAAATGAACTATGGGTTGTTTCATTTTTGAAAAGGCTGAGTTTTCTGACCTAGCCGTGCTCCATGTTTTACCAGTTCGTTACATTCCTCAGTAGGTTGTTACTCAGACACTCAGGTAGATGAAGCCTCAAAAGATGGTTAACTCTTAACTTCTGAGACCTACCTTATGCTAGTGTGGTGTGGTGTGCAATAATAGCTAGCCCTTCCTTTGTGGGCATGTTCTGTGATGTCTGTCTGTGTCCCCTGTGTCACCACTGCAGAATAGAAGTGCTGTCTCTTCAGATTGAGTTGTCTTCATTTTTCTCTTGAAGGGATGAAATACATCACAGTCTCTCAGCCTTGTAACTTCCCCATAGTGCAGGCTATTGCTGCTTCTGTAGGTACTGATGCTACCCTAGACCATTCAGTGTTTCCTTTACCCTACAGAGGAGTGGACAAATTAGGAACATCTTTATTTGAACACATAAGCCACAGTCTTCTGGGGCGTCCTTTGTCTCAAAAGCTGGCTGCTGTTGCTGTGGGACTGCGAAGTGGAGGGGTGCTTCTCACAGGAGGAAAGGTACATACTTCACTGCTTCCACTTTCCAAACCCTTTCAGATTGTTTTCCATAGTTACAAAATGGTTTTCGTTAGTTTTCTTTGATACCACACCAATTCCAAAGGATAAAGAACAAGCTGAAAAACAGCAATTAACTGAACAGAGGTAATTCAGCAAAACATCATCTTATAGAAAGGTATACAGATTATATGCACACTTCTTCAGTATATATTCATATTTCATGTGTATATATATAAAAAATGTAAGCTTTAAAGGCTGCTACCAATGCAATTTCAGTTTGTTCCCATAGGGCATTAATCTACTTTGTTTTTATAGTATAATAAACACCTCTTGTCTCTAAAATATTGAATGAAAATAAGATAAAATATTTTCTCCTGTTGTTCTAACATAAAATGGCAATGACATTGATACTGTTATTTTCCTGTTGCCTCTTACAGTGATCCATTTAATGCTATATTCCACTGAAACTAGCACATGTCTTAGGACTGAACTCAGTGGAATCAGAACACTATATTTAGTAGACGTATCCACTCTGAATTTGTTTATACTTGTTTCACTCTTGGGCTTTGGTCTCTGCCAAGTGGTACAAGACCAGAATGCCATATATACTTTTAGTGAGGAATAAACCCCACATGTGTACAGCTTTCCAAGCTTGTTTATTGGTGTATACTGTGAGAAAACCACAGAAACAGAAGGATCTGGTTCTGTCAATTTACACCAGCTCACATTTACTTTTTTAGGGAAGTGGAAAGTCAACACTGGCAAAGGCCATCTGCAGAGAAGCTTTCGATAGACTGGATGCTCATGTAGAAGTAATTGATTGTAAAGCTTTAAAAGGTATGATGATATTTTTTAAATCTCAAATGTTTGCTGTATGATAAAGAGGTACAGTTGTGAAGTTAGTATATTTACTCTTAATAATTATTTAGAATTATTGCTGCTTTTGCAAGGATATTTGATGCCTCACAATTATTGTCTTCAACAGTCTTATGAAAATACAGCCACTGTAAGCTTGTCACACTTTTATCAGTTTCTGTTCCACATACTACCACCAAATTCAAACCATGCTTGCCATGCTTATTTCCAATTGTTACAAAATAGGAAGAAGCTGCAAGTTGGACTGTGTGTTTTTTCAGCTGTGCTAGCTGAAGCAAGTGTTAACAAACCATAAGTGTTAAAGGATACCTGTATTACTCCGTAAAAGGGTGACACAGGTACCAAAGAAGGATCAAAAGACCAGCTGAAACCTGATTATGATGGCATGTTTACTAATCTAGTACACTTGGCAATAGTCATCTAGCCCTCATGATTATAGATGATGATGATATGAATCCTTACGTTTTGTGACTTCAAAATAAGTATTTTGCGCAGAGATGGAACAGGACAAAAAAGGACATTTTTTTTTGCTCTTTCATTTGCTGGGTTTTCTAAATAGTCTTGCTGTTACAGAGCAGAACTGTTTTCTTACAGAGCCCTTATGTTACATGGATGTACTCTTTTTGCTTAAGACCCTACTAAACTTCTTGCTCCAGAGGAAAAGGGAAGGATTGATGAAAAGCTTGGTCCTTTGCTCTGGAAAATTCTTCCAATTGCAGGGCTCTTCAATAGCTATTTCAGAGTGCTGCTGATATTGCTCTGGTTTTAACTGTCTGGATATTAAACCTGTAGGCTTCTATAGCAGTTAGTGAAAGATGGTTAATCTTGTTTTAGGACATGTGGATCCTTCTAGTACTTTTTTATAGAAAATATAGACTCTTTTCTTTACTGATTGTTGACTCTGGTTTAATCTTGGTACCTGGATTTATAGGTTTAAAGTTAAACTAGACAAATCAAAACATTGTAGTATTATGTGAGCAAGATGTAGTCAGTCTGAATTTTTTTTTCCTGATATGTTCTGTCATTGTAATAGTATTTTGTTTTAGGAAAAAGATTAGTAAACATAAGGAAAAATGTGGAAGAAGCTTTTTTAGAGGCAGCATGGAGACAACCATCCATTCTTTTGATGGATGATCTTGATCACATTGTTGGAGTACCTTCTACACCAGAGCATGAGAACAGCCCTGAAACCGTGCAAAGCAATAGACTTGCTTATGGTAATACTGTGCTACCTGTGTCTGGATACAAATACAGTGTAACTTGGAATTTCTTGCACTCAGTTGTCCTCTCCGACCTGAACAATTCTGTCTGTATCATTATTGCTTCTGGACCGTGTGATATTCAGGCAGAGATGCACAAATTTTGGTAGGTCGGCCACTTGTGGACCAGTAGCTGGATCAAAATAGTTCAGTCTGGAACTTGGAGTGGTGCTTGCCAATGGTGGTTCCACCACTGCTGCTGATGATGATGCCTATTGTCAGTACCACTGCCAGTGGTAAAGGCATCTCCTTTCTTTTTTTTATTGCTCATGCACTCAAATACATTGCAACTGATTACAAACTGCAGATGAGTCTTCAAGTGACAACCATTGATAATTTGATTGTGTGATTCCTATAATTATTTATAATTACAGTGATACGTAAATTTGATACTTATGGATGTTTAGAACCAAATTCTTGTGGATGAGTACCAACTTCTTTGTCCTTGTACTTGGTATACTTTGTAGAACTTCATTTGTTTTACAGTGTAACAATCCACAGATGTTAAAAATAAGGCAGTCAATTGTAGTTTGATATCCTGTATTACACAGTTCCTTTTTATTTCCAAAAATCTAGGCAGGGATAAGTTTCAAATTAAATGTAAATTATCAGGATTAATAAAGCCATAGCAAAAGTATCTCCCGTTTCTTAGCTCACTTTGAGGGAGGGAGTTAGTGTAATTTTTACTGAATTAGTTTTGAAGTTCAGAAAATCTTACTGTAATTTTTTTTTTAAAATGTGCATTTAAGTTACATGCAGAATTGTTTGGGTTTATTACTACTTTATTTGAAGGTATAATACATACAACAGAGCTTTAGAGTTTTAAAGATTATTCCTTGAAGATCTACCTCACCCTTAATTTCTCTTACTTTCATGTATTACTTTTTTTCCTGGAATGCTTATTTTCTAGACTCAACATCTATTTTTATTCTTATAACTTTTCCCTTTTTGTTTGCATGGAGGGAATAATAGCACACACAAAAAATCCATGTTTAATATCCTGTGGTAGACATCATCAGTGATGTTACAAAATCAGATTTTCGAGAGCACTTCTGATGTCATTTTATTAATGGAATGTACTCTCCTAGAGAGAATTACTGTACATCTTTTTTTTCTTTCTAATTAAAAAAAAACAAGTATAAACATGGGGATAAAAATAATATGTTAGAAGCTGTTACTTTTTGTGTGCCCTGATGCTGCTCTCCAGTACAGTAAAAATGTCTGTTCTGAAATGCAGAATCTTTTGTTATTTTGTAATTCATGGAGCATTGTCTTCTGTGTTTAGTTTTGAAAGATCTAATCAAAGAAGTTATTGCCATGGGGAGTTTGATTGCATTAATTGCCACAAGTGAGTCTGAACATTCCCTTCATCCTTCCCTGGTTTCAGCACAAGGAACACACATATTCCAGTGCTTCAAATGTATCCAATCTCCAGATCAGGTAAATTCAAGTAAAACGGTTAAAATGTAATTTGCCTTTCCATCAGCCTCAAATGATGTTGGAACAGCTGCAAGAATAGTAGGTTACACCCGAAGATGAGAAAAAAAAATCTGGAAATCTTAGAAATTCTTTCATGATGCTTAAATACCTGAAAACTGACATCTGTCAGGATAAAGTTTTTAAAAAAAAAAAGTAATCCAGTGAAAACTCCCAGTTGGCCCCACGCTTCAGTGTATTTAGAGGATATTTCAGTTCAATGTAAAATGAGATAGGCATGTTACGTAAAAGGGAATGCTAAAGGAGCAACTTTGTAAAAACATTTAAGTCACCACAGGTAGATAAATTAAATTAAACCAAGGTGTGTTTTTTCACAGCTTAGAGAAATAATTTTGTCCCTAGAAAGTGTAATTTAAGTGTTATTAAAACTAAATGTTAATTTTTTAAGAACAAAAATGGATAAAGAGAAGAATAAACAGTATTAACTTCCTAGCAGGAGAAAGCAGATACTCTGAACCCCTAATGTAATTAATATGAGTTGTTCCTGTTGGTGTGTCTTCCATCACAGGCCAGCTATGAAAAGCCGCTGAGGAGGGGATTCTATGTTAGATGCAGTGTAGCTTTCTCCCACCTCCTGCAAGTCTACTTTTATTATTTTTAATATTAATACAAAATAAGGATGAGACATCACTGGAAAAGTCAAGATCTCAGAATATACAAAATTATCCCAAGTATTTTTATCTAATGTGATGTATTTCGTCTCAAATGTATTTTCTACTCATACTGACAAGATGAAAGAGGTTCCCTTTCATGTGAAACAGAAAAAATGGGTTTAAAACAATAGAATATGGGGGTGGAGGGTTGTTTCATTATTATTGTTGGATTTAAGGTAGCCATGGTGAGGTAAATACTTGAAGTTATAAAATGATGAATTTATTGAAAAGCACCTTAAGAACTAACATTTACTTATATTCATGCCTGCTCAGGTTTTGTTATTTGAAGGTTTGGTGACATGCAAATATTTAAGGAAATTTTAGTTAACTTATATGTGTTTACTCTTTGAATGCCTGAACTCCATATATGTAGTTAACCCAATATACACTTGCTGCACAATTCTGTTTTTCAGAAGCAAAGATGTGAAATGCTGTATTCCATAGTAAAGAAGAAACTGAATTCTGATCCAAAGAACTTCTCTGATCTCGACCTCCAGTGTATTGCAAAGGAAACAGAAGGTTTTGTTGCCAGAGACTTTACTATGCTGGTTGATCGTGCCATTCATACCTGTGTTTCTAACCAGAATGCATTGGATAATGGTGGTATGTTGAAAACAAAATATCTTTTTTTCATGGTCTCACTTTTGTTATCCAGAAGTGGTGGATTAATACAGAATTAAAAAAACAGGCTTTATGTTTTAAATTAATCTAATTACTACATATCATGAGGGATTTGTTACTGGTAGTCTTTTGTGTTCTTTTGTTGTTGTTGTTGTTCAGGATTTTTTTCTTTCATTTTTAAGCAGAATTGAACCTGTCAACTGTGGATTTTCAGAAAGTTCTGAAAGATTTTACTCCAGTAGCTCTGAGAAATGTCAACCTTCATAAACCTAAAGACCTTGGCTGGGACAGGATTGGAGGCTTAAAAGATGTGAAGCAAATACTCATGGATACCATCATGTTACCTGCAAAGGTACCAAGTTCTTTTAAATTAGTTAGTTCAATTTTGTGCATAATGTTAGTAGGGAAATAATTATTTTTAAGGTGTGACACGCTGTTTGATAGAAAGAAGAGAGGCATGATTTTAAGCTACTTTTGTAGCTTTCCATTCTTAACTTTCTTCAGCTACTGAAAAACTCTTCTTCCCCTTCCCTCTTCCAAATACAAAAGGCTTCAGCTTTACTACAGATCAAGTGTTGCTCTAGAATATGGGAGTATAGCTACACTCTCTGTTGCAGGGGTTGTAAGCTCTGTGAAGATAACATTTCCAACTGTTCTGCAGTGCTTTTGCTAGAGGAGTATTTTCTTTTGGATGAATGCCAATCCACCAATCCCCCTTGATTTTACTTTGGCCTTTCTGCCTTTTATTAAACTTGAGCATTGAGATGAGCCATCCATTTCAGTCTTCAGAGAAATGACCAAACAGTATATTTGATCATATCATTCAGTGTTAAAATAGGAATTTAGAAGTAGCAGCATGGACATTATAAAGCTTTAGTCCATCCCTATTCTGTCCTGTTTCATCTTGGTAGAAAAGCCCACTTGCTTGTATTTTAGGTATCTATTAAACCTCAGAACCTACTACAGGCCTAGGTAAACAAACATCAGCCCAGATGAGCTGTTGGGATAATAACGTGGATAAAATAAATGAGACTCACTCTGTTTAGACAAAAGTCGTCAGTAGTCAGTGATGTTACAGTACATTGTGTATTTCAGAGTATATCACATTGAAACTCTTTTCCAGTATCCAGAATTATTTGCAAACTTGCCCATACGACAGAGATCAGGAGTCTTGCTGTATGGAGCGCCTGGAACAGGAAAAACACTGTTAGCAGGAGTAGTTGCAAGAGAGAGTGGAATGAATTTCATCAGCATCAAGGTAGCAAGAGTTTAAGATTAATTGATTCCTTTTATTGACTAATGAAATAGCTTAACATAATACCTGATATAATGTGCTTGTGAGGGCAAAATACCAAAGTAAGAAACTCACATTCAAAATTTTGCATATCTCTGGATATCCCACTGTCTGATTTCTGGAACTTCACAGTTTTATTACTGAGATTTTTTTGGTATACTTATTCATTATGCAGAATTGTAAAATTTAGTTAGATGTTCCTAGGTTCTCATTTTTTAAAGACCTTGGATTTTGTTTCCACTGGACAGTGAAGTGGAGCAATATATTTAAAACATATTTTTAAGATATGGTGTAAACCTTTGCCTTGTGATGATTGCAATACATGTTCTGTTTTAGTAGAAAGATGGAAATGACTACTTTAAAATAAGTTGGAATGCTTAAAAAATTGTTTTGGCTTCTCTAGACCCCTTGGCTCTTCTGTTCAAAGGTGCCACTGTCTTGGTTACAAGAAAATTCACTTTAGTACACAAAATTTATGCTGATGTTTAATTACACATTAAAACTAAGACAAGTGTCATGAGTGTTCTTTTCTGATTATTTTTTAGGGACCAGAGCTGCTCAGCAAATACATTGGAGCAAGTGAACAAGCAGTTCGAGATATCTTTAACAGGTTCGTTTTGTCGAGATTTGTGATGTTATCAATAAATTTTATTGGTTGAAGCACCAAGAAGTAATTTTGTTGTCTGAGGAGAGACATGGCATCAGATCACAAAATCACCTGAAATAATCAGTTGTTCTGAACCAGATGTGTGTCTTGGCAGGTTCAGCTTGACCCTCATTATTCAGGAGCTGCGTGTTTGGCTCCGTTCAGGAGTGCACTTCTGAAGCTGAACTCCCAGTTCTCTCCATTTTACAGCACGCTGGTTCACATCACAGAACTGCCTTGGAAAACACATGCTGAATTCCTTTCAGATGATTCCAGAAGACAGTCAAGTGTGCTCCAACTAGTAATGCACACTGAGAACATAGGATCATATTAGACTTGGTATTGAGTTCTTCAGTGCCAGTAGGTTTTCTTTTACAATTCTGCCCTTACTGACTCTCAGTGCTCAGTAATGTAAACATATCCTACATAGCCTTTGCTTCTCATGTAATTTATTTTGTGGGCAGTCTTTTTGTTAGATGTACATAAGCCAAGATCTCATTGGCAGCGACTGGATTTTAGAATTTTCATGTATATTAAAATGGCAGTTGAGCACTTCTGAAATGATAAAGCAAGTGCAAGGTATGTCATAAAAATGAGCAGTGATTCCATTGCAGTGCAGTTCTTCAGAACCTCTTAAATTCTACAGAAAACAGATTTTCTGTTCTCTCATTAAAGATAACTGTTCTCTAAAGCAAAACTAATAACATTAATATTTCTAAGCAATTTTACCTGTGACTGAAACTTAAACAGACAGTAAGTATTGCCTTTTTTTTTTTTTTTTTCCCTTTTAGAGCTCAGGCAGCTAAGCCTTGTATCATTTTCTTCGATGAGTTTGATTCTATTGCTCCACGCCGAGGTCACGACAACACTGGAGTTACTGACCGAGTGGTTAACCAGCTGTTGACTCAGTTAGATGGTGTGGAAGGCTTACAAGGTAACAATTCATCTATGTGCTCCTTTTTATGCTAAGGTTTAGCAGATGTTAATGGCGTTTTTCTGCACTCTCCTAAGGGGTTTATGTGCTAGCTGCTACGAGTCGCCCGGATTTGATCGACCCTGCTTTGCTAAGGCCAGGTCGACTGGATAAGTGCCTGTACTGTCCACCTCCTGATCAGGTGAGGAAACAAATAATTTCACATAAAAGAGAAGAAAAAAGTCAAACTAATGGTCTTTGTTCTCCTTTTCTTTATGTTTAGTGGCGTTTCAAACCTGGACTAAGTGGAATTGATTGTCCAGCTCCAATTATACAACAGTTTAAATTCTGACTTCAGTGTCAGTGTGTTCACGTAAAACTGGGGAAAGAAAAGGCTGTTTACCACAATCTTCAAGATCAAGCCATATCCTCTGGATATGGCAAATTTAAAATATTAAAACAGGAAACTAATCTTCAGAAAGAAATTGGATGCAGTGCAGTGTTTGTAATATTCTGCATCTTTCTTTGAATTATGAGTCCAGTAAATATGCGATTTGCTTGAACAGTAGCCATTCTTTTGAGTCCTGTACAATATGTGCATTTGATTCCCATTTTATGAGAAAAAACTAATGCTGTTCATTTTCAGATTAGTTCACATATTTAACAAGTACAACGTCATTCTGTTCTGACACACACATGAAGAAGTTAATCCTGTGCCTTAAGAACATAGATATTCTCTCTTTTTTGTTTGTTTGTTTGTTTGTTTGTTTTAAACTTCTGGTGTAGAATAAGATCATTCAGGTAAGCGAATTTTTTACTTCTGTCATCCTTCTCTTTACAAAAGGACATATGAGTAGCAGACTTCACCTTCATATTTTTATGTATTTCATGTATGAAAATCCCAGATATTAACTGGATATTTAGAGAAATATGTTTCCCTGTGTGCTGCATTTGGTTAGGGGTAGTATCTTTCTAGTATGAGGGTAGTATCTTCTTTAAAAAAGCACTTTTCTCCCTCAGAGAGGAAGTTGCTTGTAACAGGGCCAAAGCACCATCTTGAAATCAGGACAAGTAAAAACAACAGGTTGCTTTACTGACATGTTTGTTTTGTTTTGTTTTTTTACAGAATTCACGCTATGAAATCTTAAAAGCTCTCAGTCATTCCCTGTCCTTGGCAAATGATGTGGACTTTCAGGATTTGGCAGCAAAAACAGAACAGTTCACAGGGGCTGACCTAAAAGCTTTATTATACAATGCCCAATTAGAGGCAATCCATACCAACTTAAATTTAGGTTTAACACAGGTAAATAAAACTGATTTAAAAGAAGCCTCTCCTCTTTATGTTGATATGTTTGAAATAGTTCGTATTATCCATGTTTTTTAGCAAATTATGTTGAGTAAGATTTAGTTTTCTTTTATATAGGGGATTAAAATTTTAATATGTTTGCAGAAAAATAAAGAATAATGTAACAAATTAATTTAAATACCTCTTAAACACCTTCATTCATTCAGTACAAGCTAGTACTTGCACTTTCAAAGTGCACCCCTTATCTGACTGACAGGTCCTTTCCTCTTTTAGCTTCTGTTCAGCCACCTCTTTTCACGTTTTTAATGCCTGTGTTCTGGTTCTAGCTGGAAAGGGACAGGCATGGCTTCCACTACTTGGAGGCCAAAGGGAAGGGTTGGGTCAGAGGTGCAAAATCAAGGAGACCTCTTGAGTTCTTTTTGCCCCAGCTGTTACCAAGGAATGGGACTCTGAGGTTGCAACTCTTAGTATTGGGAAGGATCTTCCCTAACCCTCCCTTCACCTGTAGCACCAGTGAGTAAGTAGTTGGTACCTCATCCATCACAAGAGGAGTCTGTTGCCTGAAGCAGAGGTCTCCAGAGTGGTGTGCACACACCTCGGAGTGTGCACAGGAGAGTCCATCGAGGTGCAGGAACAAAAGATAAGAACTTCAATAGTATGTGTGTATAAGTTATGCATGAACTTGATGGAGTGTGCTCAGAATTTTTTTTCTGTACACCTCTGATAGAGGTGTACAATCTGATAGAGGTGTACAATCAAAAGGTTTGCAGACACCAGTCTAAAGCAACAACTGTGATTTCCATGTCAGCACTTAAAATGTGTTGGATATGAATAAAAATGAGTGCAGCAGTTAGGCACTGTAAAATTAGACTCACTTCAATATCCTAGAGCACTTTACACAGGATATTAAATTGGCTGAAGGGAAAGATTGAGACAGAAGTGATATAGATCTACAAAAGAAGACACACGAAGTTTCCCAACACTTGCTGTTACTTGCTGAGTGAGATAGTTGAAACTAATAAAACCTTAAGATTATCTCCTCAAATTATTTTTCCAGTATGAAGACAGAAATGCTTAAAAGCATTGGATTTTCTTAGCAAAATATTTGGAAATACTCTCCTAGAGAAAGATTACTAGAATAAAATGTAAATACTTTCTATGTATTGTATATGAAATTTTTCCTGTATTTCACATTGCACTTAGGAATTTACTCTTCTAATGTTCTGTTCTTTGTTACAGGATTTTGGATCTAGTTCTGATAGTGACTTCAGTCTCTCTTCCATGGTTTTTCTAAACCACAGCAGTGGCTCAGATGATTCTGCAATAGATGGAGAAGCAGGGCTAGAGCAGTCTCTTGTTTCTTTAGACATGTCTGACTTGCTTCCTGAAGACCCAAGGTCCAACATGTATCGTATTTATTTTGGAAGCTCTTATGAATCAGAGATGGGAAATGGAACTCCTTCAGAGCTGGTAAATTAGTCACTTAATATTTTGAATTTTCTAAATATTATTAGTTGTGAAACAGAAAAACTGAACTAAGTATGGTAGGGTTTTATAAATACAATTATGTCTGCTTTGACCTTTAAACTGTCTTCAGTCTACACCTTGTAGTCGACAGTGGGGAATATGATGGAAGCATGTGATCTGACAAAATATGATATGGACTTTTCTTCTACTTTGCAGGACTTTAAAATCAAAATCCCCAAATACTGCTTAATACCTTATAATGAAGCAAACTGCATTCATACTGGATTTTACTGTCTGGTCAAATGGCTTGTTCCCTTCCAAAGTTCAATACTAAAACAGTTTTTGACTTTCTGGTGGTTTTTTTGGTTGTTGTTTTTCTTCAACTTATTCATTAAAGAATGACCGTCCAGCTTTCAAGAATTAAGTTATAATTTTAAGAATAAACAAACTTTATTCAGTTTCCAGTGAAACGTGTGTTAACAGAATAATCTGACCATGGAATTGCGTGAAGAGCAGAGCTAAACCTTAGGTTCTATCACTGTTATTACAAAGCAGAATTCCTGATGTGGTAGTGTCATGTTGCACGGAAAGCAGCATTCCCATGCCAGCTTGCAGGCAGGAATGTGCAGGTTGACTGCCCAGCACCTGCACAGTGATCAGCTGGCAGCTGGTCTCGCTTGGCTGACAGGTCAGCACAACAGGATATGCTGCCTCTGAGCTCCTTATGGTGAACAGATGATTTCAGAGTTTGTGTGTGATCCATGGTACATTCATTTTCAAAATCTGTTGTAGGGCTGTTATTACAGGTAGTTATCAAAGTTCTTAGGTTCTTGTTTTCAAAACTGCCTTGCATTGATTCTTAAAGCCAAATATAACTTATCTTGACATTATAGAACTAACTACTGACTGCTAAGGTGCTTTGGTATGTTCTATCTCACATTATAGATGACAGTGTTTGATTAGTGTATCTTTAGAGACTTCAGTTTTCTTCTGACTGTGAATATTCTTCAGCAAGGCTACAAGGACTTTGATCTGCTAAAATTGTTGAATTTGAAAGGTGCATATTTTACCAAGTGCACAAAGAATATGGAGGTGATGAATATTTGAATTCCAAAGTAATTCTAAAGCATAACTCTATAAATATGCCTAGATTTCAGAACCACTGATTTTTGTAAGTAAATAAAACAATGGATTTAGCAGACCTTTATTCTTTTTGAGATGGGCCATTGTGAAAATATTTACATTTTTTTTCCAAGCATGAAACACTTCATTGTCATTGCCCAAACACCTGAGCAAATTAACCTAAATCTCCCTGTTAAAGAATTATGTATGTGATATATATTTCAAAGAGAAAGTACTCTTTTTGTCACGGAGGCAAGCTTATACTGAATTGTAGGCTAATCCTTAATGATGGAGTAGCTCTTTTGGATCAGTAACAAGTTAATGTATTTCTCCTTGTGGTCAATTTAGAGCTCTTTGTGTTTATCCGGACCAAACTCCATCACTTACGACTTTAGCAGCCTGACTCAGAGAGATGTGGCATCTTCACAACCTTCAATGCTCAGAGCAGCTTCTCAAGAAGGCTCCCTGGAGAACAACCAGGAGCAGCAAACAGAGCACCTGAGGACAGAAGTCAGTGCTACCAAAGCCAACAACAGAAGCAAGAACGGAGTATGGCTTTTTTTTTTATTTATTTTTTTATTACTTAATCTTAACATTTCCCTATTGTTTTCCCACAGTTCTTGGTATTTCAATAAATAATTTCTGCGATAATATTAAATATAACAAAAATAGCAAAGTGATGCTTAGTTTGAAGAAATAAGGCAGAAGTTAGCGTTCATGTAACTAAGCAGTTATTTCTGTGTTATTAATATGGGGGCAAGGGGGAGGTTGTGACTGTGTTTATAATACATTTGTCTGTACATGTAACGAGGAAGTTCAGGGTTAGTGATACTGATGGCACTGTGTTTCTGTGGTAATTCTTCATTGTTTGTTCATGGCTCTGTTTTCAAGGAGGACAGCACCCATAATCAGTCAGGGCTTACCAAGACTACTTTAATTATTACCCAGTCCCATCTGATGACTGCACTTCAGGGTATGAGACCATCCATTAGTCAAGAAGACTGGAAGAATTTTACTGAACTGTAAGTATTACTTCTTTTGTAATTGTGAATTCAGTTAAGATTTGTTTTTTTCATGTTCCTTATACATCAGGAACACAGTAGTTTTAAATAAACATAGGGAATGACGGCAGCGTTGAATAACTTCTTGCAGCAATTTTTTCAGAAATATTAAATAACATACTGAGAAAAGGAAAATATTTCATCAGTGAATTGTTTTTTATTGTTTTTTATTAATGTAGGACAGCTGAGAAAACCCTTATGTTAAGAGCTGTACCAGTACAAAGAGGCACCGATTCTCTAAGACTTAGAGCTAGGTCCTTCCTGCTCCCACTTGGTAGGAGCCCCTCATATTTTCAAATTGCTGGGCTTTCGTTATCTGTAATGGTCTCTGTAGCTTCCATGTTTGGAAAAAGGCAATAATTTTGTAGAACTATAAACATACTGAAAAGGAGAATGTGTCTCCTTAGACCTGAAAGTGACTGAAGTGAAAAAGCTGGGGAAAAAAAGGAAGCAGGGCGGAAGGCTCTCTGAGTTAAATTTGTGGGTGAAAAGTCCTCCAGGTTCCCAGGTCTGAGAAGACATGCACTCTTCATTTCCATAAAAATATACTTAAACATCTGTAGTTTTGTGTTGCATTAATGTGCATCTGAAGAGGCATGTGCATTTCAGAAGAATTTTCTAATATTTTTTTCTCATTCCAGGTATGATAATTTTCAGAATCCCAAGAAGAGGAAAGGACAAGTTGGCTCAACATTCAGACCAGGACAAAAAATGACTCTAGCTTAGTAACTTGTATTTGTTTGTAATTGCTAAACTGTAACTGGAAATTACAAATGTGATTAAATCAGATTATTTATATTCATATGGATTTATTAATGCAGCAGTTGAAGATAAGTTTCTTTTAAATTTACATGCTGTAAGATTATGTCACATTTTATTTTGAAGAAAATTGTCTTCCTTCAGATTGATATTAAATTTTTTGAGAGAACATTGGTTTTGCTCTGTCCTGTTGTTTATCACATAAACTTTTAAATATTGAGTTTTATCAATATAGTTGCCAAATCCTAACAATGGTTGCCTGCCCCTATTTATTCCCTCACAAAAAATAGAATCTGTTCAAATAAACTGTAATATCTAATGGTGGAAATGTTTTTAAGTAAAAAACTATAAAACCTCTCTCTAATGGCCTTTGGAGGCCTTAGAGGAAGGTGGTCCTTCATGTGTTTATCGGTAGGCAGGTAGACTAATACTTCCAGAATAACTATAGCAAAAAAAAAAACCAACCAAGATAATTGTATCTTGTTTTCTGCCAGTGTTTATTAATCAGAAGAATATCAAGTTGCATTTCAGAAGAAGTACCTTCTTATCCCTCCCTTTTCTTCTTGGAGACCATTAAAAACGTTTCTGATGTTTGAAAGCTTTCTGATGTTACATCCTGAAATTATTCACAACTATTGTCTCGTGGAGAAGCTGATACGTAGATAAACAGGTCTTAACAGAGGAGGGGAAAAGAACGAAGGGGCAGGAAAGAAAACTAGAGATGTTTCCCATTAGTCTACACAACACTTTCACTGCATTTTGCCAGTACTGGAGGGTTTAGCTTGGTTGGTTTTTTACTAGTCCTCCTTCCCTACTATTTACCTTCCTGAGGTAGGTAATTTTTCAATTAGAAAACAGTTTTTAGATGGTTTTTCATAGCTGTTATGTGTCTTTTCACACCAGTACTTCTTTGGGCTACTGGGCGTTATTGCCCTTTCTGTGATGGGATAATGTTCTCGGCTTCCTCTGATCACTTCCTCAGGTACATTGTCAGTAGCAACCTTCCTTAAGCTGCTCCTAAATGTTTGATTGCATGGTGCTGCTTCATGTTCCAATTTCTTATTCAATTCATTTAAATGTTCTATGCTGCGTCTGTAATTGGAACACGTCATATTCACCGTGTGATTATATTGTTCACTGTTCTCTATTTGTAGTTTCTATTCCCTGGGCCAAAGAATGTATAATTTGTCTGTTTATTCTTGCAGCCTGGTACAGGTGAAACCTGTATGGATATGCTACAAGCCTTGGCTTGAAGAAGTTAATCCCCCTGATTTTCTCATTTTTGCTAAGCTGTTGCTATTTATTCACACTCAACTCTTGCTTCAGTAGGTTTTGAAACTGAAAATCCTTACTGCATTGCTACAAAGCTCCACTCTTGTCAATACAACTGTGCCATTTGCATCATACTTATTTTTTAAAAGTGGATATGTGTTTGTTTAGCATTAGAGCCATGCCCTCGATTGCCTCTAACCTTGCATTCAGCTTTCACGTATAAAAGTGTCATTTCTTTCCTTGTTCACCATGTTTTAAATGGCTGTAGAGATGAATGTGAAGAGGGGTTGAACAGAGAAGCAATTTGACGCCAAGGAACAAGTCATTCTCTGTTAGATGCTCCATGTAAGGTACCTTGAAGTAATGTATCCTTTGACAGAAGCGGGCCAAACTCCATGGATATTGTTAATGAAATGCAAGAGCTGGCAAACTGTAACTAGTTACTCTGCTTTGGTTATGTGTCAATACTCAAAAATTTCATGGGGTTTTATTTACTTTTTCAGGTCCAGTAAGGAGGTTGTAGTGAGATGGGGGTCGGTCTCTTTTCCTGGATAACAAGTGACAGGACCAAATGGCCTCAAGTTGTGCCCAGGGAGGTTTAGATAATAGGAAAAATTTCTTCTCTGAAAAGGTGGTCAGGCGTTGGAATAGGCTACCCAAGGAAGTTGTGGAATCACTATCCCTGAAAGTGTTCAAAAAGTGTATGGATTTGGTTTAGTGGTGAGCACACATCCAGCAGTGTTAACCCAGCAGTGCTGGGTAAAGGTTTGACTTGATGATCTAAGGGGTCTTTTCCAACCTTACTGATTCTGTGGTTCTGGTCTTTAGGATGTAGTTTATTTGTGTATCAGATTCTTGTCATCTCTTTTCCTATGATTTATGCAGTGACATTTTGAGCTTATTCAAAATACTTTTTTTCTTCCTTGAGATTCACATTTCAGTTAGTTTTCATTTAGTTAGTTTTCATCTCTAACCTAAGGGAATGTTATATTCCCTTCTATTTACATACTTGGATTTGAAACTTCAGCCCAGTTAATTTAATTGATTAGTTCCTGTAGTTTCTCAGAGAGCAACAGGAGCTTTCCACTTCCACCTACCTAGCTTAAGTTTAGTCAAAGGTTCCTTTCTACACCTAGCACCTCTATAAGGAGATGGTCTTACAGCTCTTTCCTTAACACAGTTGTTTAAAGTACATTGTGGTTTACTCCACCTTTTCTGTTTGGTAAAGAAATCTTCAGCTATTACAAAAGCATCCAGATTAGCTCAAATTAGTAGCAGCATCTGGTCTTTAACTTAGGTCTAGATAAGGGTTGACCAAATTCATTAAGAATGGAAATTACTATTAGAAATACTACTTTCTAGTACTGATGATCTCATAATGCACTGATACTATCTTCACACTGGGAATCCTTTCATTAGCATACTGTCCTTCAATGCAGTGTGAAACCTGCTTTCCAAAAAGTTAGGATAGCAGTCATATTAACCCACAAGCAATGCAGTAAGTTGGAAGAGACCAGAAGCAGAAGAGAGTTTCTTGCATGAGTTCTGTGGGTATTTGCACCATTAATACTGTGGAATGAAGTTGGGAGACTGGACTACAATCTGTTGATGTCAGCTGACAGGTAAGGATTCACTTCTCTCTCACAAGCATCGTTTGAGAATAACACATGTACAGCTGCCACTTGAGAACCTGGGCTTAAGGTTCAATTGCTTTAGTTTTCCCGTTTCTAAAGTAGCCCAAGTGGTAACAATCTGTCATAGACACACTGAAATTAAATTCAGTTGCCTAAGGTTAGTGGCTATTCCAGTGATGCAGCAAAGAGATACCGGATAACTTTCAGATGCTCAGGTAGTGGTTGGTAAAGAAATGTTAACTCAGTTTGCTGGTGTTCATGTCACAAGTGTAAGTCAGACTAAGAAATGAAGTGCGAAAAATCAATCCTCTGTATCCTCCAGCAGCTGGCGGGGCTTTTGTAAGGCTCTCAAGTACCCAAGGATTCGACCTTCCTGTGACATCCTACAGCAGCAGTGTCATGTCAGCTGCTATTAGATAACCAGGGCAGATCTTGCATCTCTCAGCAGTGCTGTCACACACCAGCCTCCAAAAGTCTTTAATAGCTTGAATTAGTTCAAATGGTTTAATGAAAACTGGTATTTCAGGGGAAAAGTCAAACTCTAAATCCTAGGTGCAAAGAGATGATCTTTTTCTTCATTGTTTGCACAAAACCAGCTCTTGAGGTCCTGCAGTAATGATTATTATCCGATTTAGGCACAGCTATAGCACAGTACATTTCTTGCAGAGACCCAGTGGGTAAGTGGATGCTGACACTAGATGTTGATACATCAGAAATTATAAGCGCTTGGACAATTTCTCAGCAACTTTGTAGAATAAAAAGCAAAGAGTAAACCCCAAAATATTTGGAACCACACATAAAATGCTGTCAATGCCATATTATTCCACCATAAGCACCGCAAGGATTAAAGCCACTTACATGGTTTTGTGCCATTTCTCTGTTCGGAAGATAACTGAGTCCTTGAGATGAACTTGCTACAGATTCAGTGCTAATCTCCATTTCCTTAATTATTGCCAAGTTTCAGGAAACAGTAATAAAGTTACAGGGAAGGGTCGGTCTGTCCTGCGGAGCTGTGTTTGGGAGCCGCCCCAGTGTCGGGGAGCCTCCCTGGCGTGTTCCTCCTTCCACAGGCAGCCAGTGTGGGTGGCGGGCAGAGGGAGGAATGCTTATCAGAAGTGTTCATTTACTTTTCTAGTGTTTTTAGGTGGATGTCTTATTCCAGCTCCATCCCACGGTGATGTAAATTCCAAAATGTGTCTGGATGTCGGAACACAACCTGTTCACGTGCCCTTGTCGGGTGAGGTGAAGCTTGAGCCATTCACACACATTAACAGAGGTTTCACAGGGAACAACCCAAGAAACCTGAAAGTGCAAACCGAGGCCAAGTGAAGAGGTGGGACCCGTGAAGGGCTTTTCGAGACAGCCCATCCCTTTCTCAGACTGCAGCATGGCACTAGGCTGCTGCCATCAGATGTGCAGGATTGCGCCCCTCCTGTGCACACTGACAGGCCGGATTATAATTTGTCAGCTCTGTCACTCCTACTATGAGTAAATTTGGTTTGCAAATGTTTCCCCTTAGTCATTGCAAGATGTTTCTGCCACATAAGTTGTGTAACACTGGTTTCCCCTTGGAAAGCTCAGTCTTTTTATTCTTGCTGATTTTTTTCTTCTGTAGGTGACTGATGAAGAAATTCACCCTTTTCAGATAACAGTTGAAAAATTAGAAGCTGTGTCACAGAGAGCTAAAAAGCAGGTATCAATAACATTGACCTCAGATTTTCATCCTTTCCTCGTTATTTTGTAAGCAGCATGTGTTCTCAGTATTGAAGCACTTGTATGGTTTCATCTCTGCAGATTTTCAGTTTTGTGACTCAGGTGGGTCCAACTCTGGCAACACGAGCTGATTGCATAATCTGGGCACTGTAACAAAATGCAGAGAAACTCCGTGACTGTATTTTATGAAGAACAGATCTTAACTTGTTTTTCGAGATCAAGTTTTCTTTCTCTGTAGATTGTAATGGAATTCAAAGTGTTGTAAAAAGATATTGTTCTGACCCTCAGAAGAGAAACTACGCTACTGTAACAACCTACTCAGATAATTAAACAAACACGTCTAATGTGATTTCAAAAAGGGTTCTTCTTAGTTCCAACTAACAAGAAATTGCCAACAAACAAAAAATTACAAATGTAACTTTTCCAGAGTTTAGTAAACTTAATTAGTTCAAAATACTTAGCATGATTAGTGATTCTATTCTGACTGGGACTGCATAAATGGGGACAGTATTGCTTGTCATGTATAATTTTTTTTCCACATTCCCGTCTGTATTTTATGCTGCTTTTCTTCCCTGTGGAAATGCTCGGTTTTGAAAATGTCCACAAAATAGTGCTCACTAAATTGTTTCCTAATTTTATTGTCTTGATATTCATAATTCACTCACTTGGTGGAAAATTATAAATTCACTCACACTTAAGTGTTTGTGCTCTTCCTCGAGAAGATCCAACAGTGGCAACACAGGCAAAACAGTAAAACAGCACAGTAAAACGTTTTACCAAAGATGTGATGATGATGGTAATGATGTTTCAAAACATGAAGCGAGAGGGACTTCTTGTGTCCTCTTCCAGGGTGGAAAACGAGGTTTAACAATAGACAAAGCATATTGTTACAAGGAAGGTCACTTAGAAAGCTCAGTTTCAAGGAAGGTGACATATAAAAAAGTGGGTATTTTGGATACACACAAATGTGTGCCTAACGGTTTTGTTTGTTTGTTTTTAAGTTATATTGAAGCTGTCCTAGTTACCTAATTGCTTGATCAGCATGGTGCTGTGTTTAGACACCATCTGTCTGTGTCTTTGCCAGCCCATGGGAGCCTGAGCATTCAGACCCTTCCCACTTTATCCTAGCAGAGGATAGCCCACATCCCTGCTGCGTCACTGTGGCTGTCTGGATGGATCACAGATCAGATTCACTCTTTAGAGATCTGCATGTGTTTGTCAGCCTTCTGGAGCTGAAAATGTTCTCATGAATAATATTATAGACAGCTTCTTTGGGTACGTGTAATATCATAAATAGCTGGAGGAACTAAGCTAGAAAAACAATTGAGAAACTGCCATCCCAGAGCAGCTGAACCTATAAACAATCGATAAAACCTCAGTCAGAATCAAAGGCAATACACTGAAAGTTCACTGCTTGTGAAGGTCCTGCTCACAGTACCCACTGACATTCAGAGACATTGCACTTCCCTTGTGGAAGGGAAAGTTGAGTGTCAGGGCTTCCTCATCACTGAACTTTATTTTCTGGAGTTCCTTGGGAGTTGGTCTTTGCAAATAATGTGATTTGGAGGAGCCTTGGGTGGAGTGAGAATTTGCATTGGGTGAGGTTTTCTAAACATTAAAAATGCGGAAACAAACCATAATTATTTAATTTCAACTTTATCCCAAGCATGAAGTAGTAATGCAACTCCCCCTGTTGCAACATTTAGTCTTGAAAGCTTGTGCTATCGTTGTGCATATTACTATATATTCTGGACTGTATATTTTAATGAGAATACTGAGAATACTGAATCAGGTAATACTCCAATTCTGTTAAACTTTTGTATCTGGCAAAATATTTTTTATATTCATGAGCTCTCTCTAGACATACACAACTCTCAAGCATTGTATACATCTTTTTGTATATCACGCTAAGTGAGTCCTTTCTGAGGAAGGACTTGCCCTCAGCTGCCTTTCAGATTATTTCTGTGTTCCTGTATTGACTGGATAGCATTTTCATACATTAACTATAAAAACCCCTTGGAGATCTGTAATGTATTCTCAATTGACAGCATTGTATGGGGACTTTTTTGCTTTGTTTTTAGTATTTGTTGGGGTGTTTTTTTTAAGTATTTGCAGAATTAATTCCTTGTTTGCTCAATTATTTAGGTTTGGTGAGAGAAAACTGGAACTGAAAAATTAACAGACTGCTGCTACAGAGGCACAGTAAGATTGCCTCGCTGTGGATCCCTATACTTTTGGTAAATACTTTTGTCCAGTATTTATATACACTAATAAGATCCCCCCCGAGTATTTCAGATGCTCCAGTCCCTTAATCGTTGTTGAGACCCTTCTCTGGACTTGTTCCAGTATGTCCAAGTTCTGCAGAGCCCAGAACCTGTGCCCCAGCACCATGGATGTGTCACACTAGTGCTGTGTAGAGAGACCTGTGGTGTTTAACATCCTCACCTCATCTTGATAGGGAGTGAACAGTGAAGCAGCAAAACCCCCTAATGAGTAAGCTTTTCAGGCCTGTAAAAACAAGGGTTGGTAATAAAATACTACAGAAGACCTTCACAAAACTTGCCGACTGCAGTTGGCAGATGAAATTTCATGTTAGATAAAAGCAAAGAAAAAATATTATAGGGTCTAATGCTCATTACTCTTCAGTGCTAATCCCCCATGAAACATGAGCCTGTTGTTAAAAAGAATGTGAATGTTAGAAATTATAAGAAAATAAATAGAAAATACTTCAGGAAGTATTCTGTTTTTTTAAAAAAAAACAAACCCTTGTTGTTCCTGCATGTGTGCTGTTGAAGGTTATGTATTGTTTATGTCCCATTGCATCAAAAAGGATACAGCAGAACTGGAAAAGTCGCTTCAGTCTGCTGAGGAGTCCTAAATAAGCACCTCTGAAATGTGTTTCAGGCAGTAATACAGTGATTCCCAGGGTCTTAATACCCTTCCTGAGGCATCAGAAGCTGGGATTTGACCATTGCTGGAGGTGGACTCCTACAGAGAGTTTAGGTTGGCCCCAATACATCTGTTTGTACATTAACTCGAAACTTCTGCCTTCATTCTCGGTTTGACCAAGGAGCAGACAGTCGGTGCAGACAGATCAACAGAGGGACTGAGAACGGCAACAAACAGGTGCCACTCCTTTATGCCACTCCTTTATGTGATTTTTGGGGGTTTTTTTTGTCTTGTTAAAAAGATCTGTGAAATAGATTTCCCCCAGATCTTGCACTGATGTTTACACTAATTTTCCATAAGAGACATATAAGACTTTTTTCTGCCTTTAAGTACTACTGTGAGTTGGTCAAAAATATTGTTGGTAACTAAAAGCTGATGTGAATGTTTCAGTTTCTTTTCTGATGGTCTCAACTTATTCAGTGAGCTGCTAGTCATGCCAAACAGGTTAAGCTTGATTAGAAAGCCTACCAAAGCAGTATATTGCAATGTGTTCCTGTCATTGTCCCACAGTATTTGTTTGCCTCATATGTATTTGTATAGCCTTACGTGGATATGTTAAGTTTCAACATACCATTGACTTACCAAGAGAGCAATTAAGCCCTAGCCAAGCTCTGCAGACTTACCAGGCATGAAGTGGTTGCTTTTGGTTTTGTTTTGGCCAACAATAAAATGCCAAATCTCCTTCCATTTCCTCCACAGTTTGCAGACAATTTCTCATGAAGAAGGGACAGGTCTATTATCCTGCCTAGCAGTGGTCTTTTACAAAGCACTTTAGAAACAGAGCTCTAAAGAAGCAGGAAGAGTGAAACAGAAGTTATCAGGATCAGCACCATGGAGAACTGTTGATTCTCCTGACAGAAAAGGTTTTGCTTTCTCACACTCTCTATGGCCATCCCACTCTTGGTTGTATGAGAAGATGAACACAGGTAAGATTTTCAATACGCTTTATTACCTTTTATTTGCTTATAACCTTTGATGATGTTCTGTTGAATGCGTATTTAATTTTTAAACACGTCATGACTACTTTGTGCAGTCAGACTTCACAGCTGGCTTATGCACCCAGCACTGAACTGAGATCTCACAGGCTTTGTTTTTTGAGCAGTATTGAACAAAGCTTTCCCTTGGCCATTCATTATGCTGTCTACAGTCGATTCTCACCTTGAAGTTCATGGTAACCAGTTCTTTTGTGACATTTTGGAAGGTGAGAAACACGTGATAAAAACAACCCGGCGCAAAACAACCATCAGTGAAATAGAAGATGGGCTCGCAAGATCCCGGGAAACAGGCATCCCATCAGAAGATCGAACAAGGAAGATCTCCTGGAATTCTGCCTCCGTAGGCAGGATGACATCTTCACTCTGCCATGTCCCAGCTCCTTGAGGAGAGGTAACTGGGAAATTACCTATGTGGATTCCCACAATTTGGGAAATAGATACTCTTGAGAAGGGCACACCGATTAAAAGGACAGGTTATCTTTGCTCCAGTTCTTAATGGCCTACTGAAATCTAGGCTTGGGAGAGGAGGGGTTCCCAAATTCTGCTTACATAATTCAGATTCACTGCCACAAGCAGCCTTACCATGTAATTTTATCTTAAGGTGACCTAATCAGAAAGAAAGGGAACATCAATTGTGTAGGATACTACATATATTGAAAAAAATTATCAGTTTGACCTTCTGAAGACAAAAATAAACATCCCTACTGAAGTTCCCTAGAGAAAGATTTATGTTAAGAAAAAAAAAAATAGCTTGTGTATGTTTTGAACCTGGATCAGCTGACAGGGCTGGGTTACAGCAAAGAGCATGACACCAGAAATGGCAATGAGGTGATGGTCTTCATGAAGGAAGTGCACACAAGGACCATGAACACAGATTGTGTAGGACGACAGCAGGAAATGTTGTCCTCCAAAGAACACAACTTTACCTCTAAAGAAAACCTAAACTGCTTCATGAAAAAAGAGGAACACTCCTGCTCTGTTCTCCCTAAATGAAGGAGTTCAGAAGATTCTGTAGGAGCCCAAATTGCCAAATGTAAGCAAACATGCCTGGGTTTACTGTTCTGGGTCAGGTACAGGGGCAATGCCCATCAGAGGATAATCTTGGTATTTTCAGGTAAAACCAACCTTTCTATCCACAACTAGATTCCAGTTCTACTTCTGTTTTGTTAAACAGACCTCGAAGTACTTCAGTGTTTCATAAAGATGCATGAACCACCTGGAGATGTCATCCATGAAGAAGTTGTTATTGAGACTGAAGTTACTGAAATAGAGAAGAAAAATCATCTCACTGAAGCTGTGAACCAAATGCAAGAATAACCAGCTAGAAGGGCTGGGAAAAAAAAAAAAAGCAAGCAATTTTCCAGAAGATGAGTGTGACTGTGTGGGTGACACAGTTGCCAAATACAAAATTCTGTTGTCAATGATCACAAGACTCTGTGGTGGGGGGGAACACAAAAATAACTATTAACAACTATTATCTATTGTAAAAGTATTTCTGCTTGAAAGTAATGCTGATCTATAATTTTGGAGAGATGTACTCTGTTAGCCAAGAGATGTACCAATTCTGTCTGTGTGAAAATAGAATAAAATTATGATTTAAAAAAATTGATTTAAAAAAAATGATCTTTGTAACTCAGTAATTGTAAAGAGCAGTTGAAACTACAATACTATATTAATATTTTTGTTCTCAGTTCTATAAGACCATTTAAGGTGTTTCTTTATCATAACATACAGTATCTTGTCAATCACAATAAACTGTGCTCTTTGCTTCTTGTATAATATTTATAAGGCTGCATTACCTCAAAGCAAGGCTATTGGATTGGACTGGATACCTATGGCTAAGTCCAAACTGTGGGGGTCAGTTCCTGGGTTTTGTGTGTATCCAAACTTTGGCATGGTGACTGAGATGATTGTCATGTGGGACAGCACAGCAGCAAGAGGGAAACCCTTGCCTCATTTCAGGAGCCCAAGGAGCAACACACTTATTTATCCAGTTTGCATCTCTTTTTCCCAGAGGAGAACAGCATTCTGCTCCCAACAAAGCCATTGCCCAAATGCAAACTGCTCTCCACTATTTATTGTTTTGGTAAAGTTCAGGTGAAAGGGTGGGCCACTCCTCCCACAAGTTTCCTGCAGGCAGAAGGAACTGCAGTGTTATGCCTCGGGGCACAGGCCACAGGTACTATGCATTACTCAGTAATTACTGTATTACAGTAATATTACAGTGCTATATTACTATATAAGCTCTGTGGATTTCAGCTCTTAGCTACACGTTCCATCTTTTGAACTAAAATGCCTTAATGAAAACGACTGTTGGCTGGTCACAAAGCTCTGAAGGTTAACACAAGGTCGTAAGTTCAGTAGTACTGTATCCATTTACAGTCCAGTGATGTTTGAAACAGAGTTTGAAACCCACCTACATTTCGGCATGGGGGGATGCCAAACAAGGAAGGAGAGAGAAATGGGTGACCTGCTCAGCTTTTTGCAGGGCATCAAAACCTATTCCAGTGGGATCCTGGTATCCCTTCTTGCTGTTGAGTCCATTTTGCAGGTCTTTTGTTGTTTGGTGAGAAATTTTCAGTGAGAGACATTGCTCTCAGAGGTCCCATTCTTCAGCTATGTCCATCCCTTAAGATGCTGTCTGGAGAGTGAGTCAGTCATTTCCCCATGTTACTGGGTTCTGAACACAAGAAAAAACAGGACAGTGCAACCATTCAAATACCTATGAATAAAGTTAAAATGCTTTAGTAACAGTCAGTCCTTGTGGATCCACTTTCTTTAGAGATTTTATCACCATAATTTTTGCCTATTTGGATTATTTTTACATTTCCCAGTATAATAAAAAACTAAAATAAAAATGTGTTGTGTTTACTAAGGGAAGTTGTTCCATAGCTCTCTGAAAAAAAAAATAAATTTTGTCTTTTTATAGTTGGAAGTATAATACTTGAATCATCAGCAGCACTAAATTTAAGAAAGGTATATTCTGATTAAAAATTGTTCCTTTTACATTACAATTTATTGATAAATAAGACAAATGGCAAGTACTTTTCATGTGGTGTAGCTCAAAAAAACAAAACTTCAAGGTGGTGTTAGGTCAAAGGTTGGATTTGATGATCTCAGAGGTCTTTTCCAACCTAGCTGATTCTGTGAATGAAAGCATTTTCTTCCCTCTCCCTATGAGGATGTGACAAGGAAAGCACCTGAGCTTCATTGGACTCGATGACCTTAAAGGTATTTTCCAACCTAAATAATTCAGATAGGATAAGATTCCAGCCTAGCTAAGACAGCCCACAGAAGAGCAAAGGTCCATGGATTATGCCAAGGCAGCACAGGGACTTTACAGCGATCCCAAGTGAAAACCCTGTGGACTGCAGAGAAAGGAAGGGAAAACACCTGAGTGGAGTTACTCTGGTCATTCTGGTTACTACAAATATCTTTTAAGAGTTGTTATTTTTACCTTCTCATAGCTGGTATTTTAATAAAGATAAATCAGAAAAAAAATCTAGAGGAAGTGAAAAGAGAGAAGGGAGAGGAAGGTCAGGAGCAAGGTCACCTTGGGATTAATCACTGCAACACACCGAACACGGGCACACATCTCATCTTTGTAAGAAATTGAAGATTAAGATTTAACTCTGTATTAGCAATATACTGCTAAATTCTGCACATTTTGAACTACTGACAGTAAAGTAGCACCTACTCCCTTAAGGTTGAGTGTTCTTCCTTGTATTTGAAGAGGGCAGAACAGAGGCTGCAGGCTGAAATAGTACCTGGTTCCTGCTCTCATGAGTCCCACTCTACTAAAAGTTAAAACATAAGCCCAGTGCAACTTTTACAGGCTTTTATAGAATATATTGACATTGATTTGGGGCTTCTGGGTGCTGTGGTCACATATGTTCATAAAAAGAAAGCAAAAAGCTGAAGAGATCTGTACATTTAAATTTAAGGCCACTTACAGCTGTTATCCTTCACGGGCAGCAGGAACCACTAAGCCCTGGGAATTTAGGCCATACAAGCACATCTCATAGTGTTTGGAGCTGACTGGCTTGTAAAAATTTAGGGCAGAAAACTTTAGCATTAGTATGTGTCATTTCTAATGTTCTGCTATTTATGTATTTTCACTGGTATACTGAGACTGTCAATACATAAAATTAGTTTTTATTTCTCTTAGCAAATGTGATTTTTTTTCATTTTAATTGCATGAGGATTTTTTAAGTCACCATTAATTGGAAAGACTGAAAAAACAATTTAAAATCAATTTTAAACTCAGATCATACCTCCGTGTAAGTTTGCTCAGGAAATGCAGATAGATACATTCCTGCCATGAGGATGCCAGGATGGCAAAGCCAAATAATAATAATTTTTAAATTTGCATCCAACTTTCCAAGAGACTTATGCCCTTATATAAGTAAAGTTTAGCAGAAAGCTACAGACATTACGTTTCAGACTCAAAGAAACAAAATTCCCTTAAAAGATGACTGTTAAATACAAGTCCCTCCTTGTGGATGAGAGGTTTCAGTCTGGAGAAATCCAGGTAATCCACGTAACAGAAAATCATTACCTGCATCACTGACTATGTTTAGTGTTTATCTGAAGCTAGTCTTGAATTATTTAACAAGTAAATAAAAACTGCAGTCACAGTTAACTGAATTAAACAAGTATATAAAGTGCTGGATGATTATGTCTTTTAACTCTTTTTCTGGAAAATAATTTAGAAAGTAAGAAAACTAAAGGCAACTATGAGAAGTCAAAAGATGGCATGAAACTTGTGGGTTTGTCCCAAAATGAGCAATAGTGTCTGAAGAACAGAGCACTGAAATGATGCATAAACTGGAATGGAAACTTCCACTTGAAAGATATATTTTAAATAAATAAATCCTGTAATCCATAAAGTAAAATGGCACATTTTATAATTTTTAAAAAACTCTTGTATGAGGCTCACGGGCCTGAGAATACACGCAAAATAACTTGTCCGAAGTATTCCTTAAAAATAATTATAAATTATTGGTAACAGTTTCTTTAATGGAGATTGCAGGAGTAGGTCCCACATGAGTCCATATATAGCCCTTCTCTGGCCTTGTAGGAACGGTAGGGAAGGGAGATGATCGAGATTTGAAATATTCCGAAGGCGCGTGACAAACAAATTCTAAATATTCCATTTTCCTTGGGAGATCTTCTTCTGGTCCTAGGAAAAAAAAATAAATCATCAAAGACAAAATCTAAAGGCA
This sequence comes from Myiozetetes cayanensis, assembly GCF_022539395.1. Taxonomy (NCBI): domain Eukaryota; kingdom Metazoa; phylum Chordata; class Aves; order Passeriformes; family Tyrannidae; genus Myiozetetes; species Myiozetetes cayanensis. The sequence continues at coordinate 127,869,641 of NW_026086604.1, forward strand.
TAAAGTTGGAGCATGCAGGAATCAAAAATATGCAACAACAGCATTTAGAGATTTTGCCTTTGCAGTCAATGACTTTCCTGTTCAAGTAGCCTAAAATACTAGGCAAGAAACATCTACCTCTATTTTTGCTTGGCTGGCCTTTTTTTCCCCCTTCATTTGAAGCATTCAGTTATTTATGTCAAGCACTGTAGTTATTTGGAATATATGCTATTTGTGGCCTGCCTGTCAAAAGGACTTTTCTGAATTATTAAAAATTTTCTCACTGTTAGCAAAACACTCTCTATGCCAGTGCTTGCACATAGTGCATTTTAAATACCCAGGATAAAGATCAGGTAATTCAGGTCACTTTAAAAGAAACAAGCTTGGACTGGTATTATCAGAATCAAAGTTACTACAGTATAAACCCATCTATGGAGTAATAATTTGATCTTTGAAGTTCCCCGTGAGCACACTCAGATAATCACAGTACAAGATAATCACTCACTGCAGTAGTGCTAATCATATTATACACACAAGATAAATGCTGTTACAGTAAATGTTTATAGGATTAGGGTCTAAAATGTGGACTTGAATAAATGAAATGAGAAGTTATAAAGTTCATTTAAAAGATACAATTTTTCATTAGTCTAGGCACATACAGGTACTTGTGTAAAGTGAAGGCTTAGAAATTACCTATGATATAGGATGCTGGGTCAAAACAGTCCTTGGGGCTGGCTTGTGTAGGAATGAGCCAGGTTAGTGCAGCACTCTTTTCACAGTATTGGTCCTGAATAAACCCGCGGATCTGAGCATAGTATGTTTTTCCATCCTGCTCATCAACGACTGAGACAACATCTCCAATTTGATAGTATACACCCTAGAAGACACATAAATTACACTGAAATCAAACAATCTGATTTTGTCAGCTTCACTCTGTGATTCTGATTCATATTTTAAGTATTGATACCTTAAATTTCATCTCAAATTATGCCAGTCTTGAAAGGCAGCTTTAATTCAGCCACATGCAAAAGAATGGTGGCCTAAGAAAGAGAGCTGTTTCACCTAACCAGTCATCAGCACTGCTTGTGCAGTCCCCCAATATCCAGGAGTTTGAGGCTACAGCTCCTGACCGCAGAGCAGAGACGGACTCATTCGGTCAAAAGCAGAAGAGTGCAACGACACCTTCCAGGAAAAGTAACTGTAGTGGTTTCCCTGTGTGTGCAGGGGAAGCAGCTTTCTGTGTATGAAGAAGTTCACTTTGAGTGCAAAAGAGTTCCAAAACTCAGATCCACCTGCTGCCATTGCCCATGGTGCTCTCTAACACGTGAGGCTGCGCATCAGAGGCGACTCCCTGCGAGCTGCAGCAGCGCCGCAGAGCCCAGAGCAGCCCCTGCACTGCCAAGGTGAGTTAGTCAGTCAAGAATCACCCAGGAGGGTTCGATTTTTAAAACAGATAAAAAGAATGCAAAACCCCCAAACAATCCCCTTCACAACAACACAGCAAAGTACCAAAACAGCAACATTTTGCTTATGCAGGCTAAGTAGAAGTTCTGTTATAATTCTTAGGAATTTCTGCTAGAAACACACAAATCAGTAATTATTTTCTGAACCAGTCAACAGCAAACAGATTCATCTGGGATGGCAGGTGTGAAGCATCAGGTCCTTAGAGAATATACAGAATCTCAGTCCACCACTGGGTGTGCAGTCTTCCACTGACTATCCTGAGATTTTCTCTGGGGGGGAAAAACAATTCAAATTGTTTGCTTGTACTGCTGGGAAACAGAAGCAAATTTCAGAACCTCAAAACCTTAACACCCTGGCATGTTGGTGAGGCTGCCCTCAAGAATGAATGATGTGAGAAGTCTCCCTTCTGCTTTCATTGCAGAAGTCAACATATCTTGTTCCCAGGGTGTTCGAGACTGCTTGCACCAGCTTGGAAACAGGAGCCAGTTTAGATGTTGGGGCACTGCAACTCAACTCCTCTACGGGCAATATCCTCTGTGTCTAAGGCAGGAAACATCACACAAATCGAAACAGTCAGCTCTAGTCAGTTTTGCTTGACCTCTGCACCGTGAAAGTCAAAAAGTTTAGAAATGTATTGATTGCAATAATTACTAAGGAAACCAGATGCATCTTTTTTCTTGAAAGGAAAAAAAAAACCCAAACGGGACAAGAGTAACTATGTAAACTGCTTAGGTAAACTACCTGGCAAGACTTAACAGCAATAATTAATGCAGAACAAAATCCTACATAACTGCTAGCCAAGGAAGACCAGTTTCTGTGAATATGTCCCTAGTGCTTTCATTATCTGTGATAATTCTTGAAACTGGAAATAGAAACAGCATGATCTTTTTTGCAATCAGATTGTCAACAACCATACCTTATAAAAGATTGATTCTGCTGTAATTATAGTGGATACGGACTCAGGAGCCTTGATGGGCTAAGAAAAGAACACAGAGGTAGAAAATCAAGAGCGCTAAAACAAATCAACCATAAAATACCAGGATTTTTTTCACAGAACTCTCGTGACCAGTTTATATTTACAGCCCCTCCTGCGGGCTCCGGGTGCGCCCCAGCCCGGCACAGCTCCCGACTCCCACTGCCGTCCCCGCCCCGCTCCGCCACACGCGGACTTACGTTCTTCAGCTTGAAGATGTGCCTCCTGCCCTTCCCCTTCGTGGAAACCTTCTTCTCCGCGGCTGGCGCCGACTTGTACTTGGTGTTCCTGAGCCGCGCGGAGCGGCGGTGGATCTCCTGCTTGCTCTGGGGGGAGCGGCGGGATGAGCACACCGGGGAACGCGAAACCCCCCAGCCCCAGCCCCGCCCAGCCCCGGCAGCTCCGTCACCCTCCCCCCGGCACCCTTCCCACCTGTTTCCCGCCGCCGCCGCCGCCGCCCCCGCCGCCCCCGTTGCTGTGCTGGGCGGCGGCCGAGGTGGTGGCGAAGGCGGCGGGCGCGGGCGGCGCCGAGCGCGCCGTGCAGTTGTTGCACAGGATCTCGCCCTGCCCGCCCTTCTTCCACATGGAGGAGGACGTGCTGCGGCACACGCTGCAGGTGGGCTTCAGCCCCAGCGGCATGGTGAGCGCGGCAAGGGGCCCGCGGGCCCGGCTGCGAGCGGCGGGAGCGCGGCGGCCTCACGGGCCCCGGCGCCGGCCCCTTCCCCCTTCCCGCCGGCGGCGGATGTGGCGGCGGCGCGGCCGGAGCGGCGGGGCCGGCCCTGCCCTCTGCTGGCGGCGGCGGCGCTCGGGCCCCGCAGGGAAAGGAGCCCTCGCACTCGCATCTCACGCCTTGGCAGAGAGAGAGCGGTGTCCCGTGAGGGACTGAGGCGGCAGGGGGAGACCCGGTGGGAGCGGCTGGGGCTGTTCAGGAAGGTCGATCGGAGAGCTCACAGCAGCCTCCTGCAGGGGCTGCACGGGGAAGGCAGAGAGGGCCCTTCGTCAGGAACTGTGGTGGGTTGGGCAGGGAGTAATGGGTACAGACCGAAAGAGGAGAAATTTAGGTTAGGTATTAATAAGACATTTTTTACTGTGAGGATGGTGAGACTGGAAGAGGTTGCCCAGGAAAGTTGTGGATGCCCCAACCCTGGCAGTGTTCAAAGCCAGGTCGGACAAGGCCTTGAGCAACCTGGTCTAGTGGGAGTGTCCCTGCCCACGGCAGGGAGTTTGGGGCGAGGTGATCTTTAAGCTCCCTCAACATTCTGTGGTTCTGTGCAGCAGAGCACATAAGCTGCCTCTGGTACCTGTGCCATTCCCATTTGGAGGCATTGACATCCAAGGATTTACAGCAGTCATCCTTCCTGCTCAACAGAAAGTCAGAGGACAGGAGATGGACTCCAGTAGTTGTCCTGATTCAGGAGAATAGTGTTAGTGGATCTTACCCTCAACATACATGAAGTTTTGGTCTTAAGCCAGCTGCCCCTCTTGCATGACCCCTTTGTCACATATCAAATAGTTTAAAACCTAGGGTAATGAACATGTCTTTGTGAAACTTTCAGAGCTCCATGGATCCAACATCCTCACCCTGATGCCACTCACATGGTTTCTGACCATCCCATGGAGATGTTTCTCCAGTCTCATGTTAAGAAAGAAATGCCCACTCATGCACAACAATTTGCAGCCTCTTAGTTCCCATACTCAGTGTTTGTCTTAGGTTTTATTTAAACCTTCTTTGGTGCAAATTAAATTGATTTTTGTCCGGTTCTCAGTGGACACAAATAGACATAATTTCCAGGGATCTATTTACAGATGTTCCATTCATGCCGTGTGCAGTGGCTAGAGGCCTTGCCTGGGTTGGTATTGGCTCATGGACAGCTATGCTTAACCTCCTGCACTCTTCTCTTTCATACCAGCTTTGACTTTATTGTCTCAGGTCCCAAACTTATTTCTTCAATTTTGATTTAAATCCCAATTTACCTTCAAGCTGTTTATACTTCTTGGGCACTGTTTTTTTTTTCTGATTCTTTAATGCATCCCTCTATAGTTTTATCAGTGATCTCACAGAGACCTTTAAACATTTCCCACCACTTTTTTTCCCAGCTTCTGCCTGCTTTTCTTCCCAACCACCCACCTCAGCCATCCTCCACTGCTGGGGCCCTCTCAGTGCCATCACATTGGCAGAGCATCACTAGTCTATGTAGAAATGGGCTAGAAATGAATGACAGTGTCCATTTCTGTCCAGGTAAGTGTTTTTGTGAAGGTTTTCATTTTGCAAATTTTTATAAGATACATTACTAATGGATAACAAGTAAAATTAGAAACAGGTTTTATCAACTCCAGTTTTGCTGTAGCCTTCCTACCATCTTCCCAGCTCTGGGCTTCTAACCCTTTGGTCTTTCCAAAACAATGCTGCAGAGTCTTTTCTGCCACAAATGTAGAATTTGTGTGTTTTACATATATCTGTATATTCTTAATTAAATAGGCTACTGTATGTTGTTGTGATAAGTTATTCACTGTGATTTTTCTTTCTGCTTTTAAATTATAACTTGAATAAAAAAACTCAAACCAAAAAAGCTCAAGCTTTAAGAAACCTAATTTGAGGTGATAATTCGATGGGTTTTAGCCCATTTATTTTATTTATGTTGTTGTCAAAAAGAGTTTTATTTCAGCATTTCTTAGCAAGTCAAAATGTGCCTTTGACTATCATTTCAATGTAATTCAAGGTCAAACAACACCTCGAGATCACAGTGCACTTGGTACGTTTTTCTGTTGGCCTTGTGAAAGACCAGGGAGAGGCAGGGGTGGCTGTCAGTGCTGTTTGATCACTCCCTACCTCACGTGAGAGGTAATGGAAAGAACAGTGATTAGCATATTTTGTCAAAAAATTAAACCCAGCATGTCTTTCATTTTAGTTCTGCGCAACAGAACTAGCATGGGAGACCTTTTTAGGTTACTTGATATGTAATTTTGTGTGGGCAATAGCTGAAATGTTTTGATTTGAGAGTTGCTGAATACCTGGTAGTTATGGGTAGCAGAGGAGGGCTCAGGACTTCTTAAAGGTTCCCCTCTCTAAGTGCCTCTCTGGTGGATCCCAAGTTTTAGAATGTTCATCCTAAATTTTGAGCATACTCTTCAGTTTTCTGATTCTCCTTAATAGAACTAGCCTGTTTCTGAAGTGGGTTGAAAGGCAACTCTTAGTCTGTGGCCTGACTGGAATTGGAAGTGCCTGATTTAGCTGAGGAATTTTACACAGTGTAAGCTCAGATGAATTTGGAGAGTAAAACTCTTTTCTTCCAATTAATGGGAATTTCCACTTCATTTTATTTTTGCCCCAGTTAAGAGAAAGGGTTGCCTGTTGGAGTCACCAGAATCCATCCCTGCTCTAAGGTACTTCAGATGTAAATAGACAGGAAAAAGAAGTGGAGAAAACAAAATGTTGACTCCACCTGGGGAGGGGACTGTGTTAGAAACACACTGGCTGTCAGTGCAGAACCCTTTCTTCCTGGGAGCTCTCAGTGAGAGTTTTTTATTGGAAATGTTGCACATCCACATACACTCTGTTCATTTCCTGCTTGAGTAGTTGAATTGTTGTGCAGTGGATTTCATTGCATTGTTTCCTCTTAGCTTCCTACTGCTATCTGGTAGTCTGCTGGCACACAGCTGAAGAATCCTTTGTTCTTATTTCTGAGTGTCACTGTTCCAGTTAGCTGCAGAGGATGCACTTGGGATGCTTTTCCAGAAATATTTGTATTGTAAATGAATGAAATTGGGTATGAATATGATGGACTGGTGCACTCTGCATTTCCACATGGTCCTGCATTTACTGTGTCTTTTGTGAGAAAGGCAAGTTTTATTCCCTTAATTCCCACAGCCAGAACTGATGCTATTCTTGAGATGTGCTGCACAATTATTACTTGCATAGGCAGCATGCATCTGTCTTTGCAGTTTCTGGGTCTTAATTACTCCTTCAAGGGTGTGGTAGAGCCGAGAACTAACCTCAGATTTTGTGAAGTTTTTGGTTTTTGGACCTGTGGACACGGGTGGTTAAACCAATGGCAGAGATAACATAAAATGACCACAAATGCTTGGTTCTTTTAAAGTATGTCAAAGCTGTCTCTGAAGCGACTTTATTTGTACTCTAGAATGCTTCTGTGATACAAGAACAGCAAGAAATAACACCTTTTAACAAAAGTTAGTATTTCTGCACTTGTCGTGTTTTGTTGGTTTGGGCCCTCAGGACTTATTCCTGTAACAGTTTGTTACCACTACATCTCCTTGCAAGTGGGGATCTCATAGTACCAGCTTTCTGTTTGGCAGGTTATCTTTACAGGTTACTGTTTCTGCTTCATTTGAGACAGTTCTTAAGGACTTGGAGTAGTTTTGACATTAAGTCTTTGAACAGGATTTGAATTAGTGGTTCCAGCTAAACTGCATGCCACTAAAAATACTTCAGGCTGTTTTTAGCCTGTACAGTGCTGCTGCAATGATGTCGGCCTTGGGTGCAACCTCACCTTTGGTGAGGTTTGACTTTGGAATTAACTCTCTTTGCACTAGAGCCAATAGTAGGTACTGCTGTTAACTGTGACTATGGAAACTAATTTTCTTTGTGTTCTTTGTTGAAGAATGTTTCCGTGTCTCCATTATAGGCCTGTATGATGGCTGTGAGTCAACACTGATGTGTGCCTGAAGGCAAAACATGCACATTCCCACTGTACATGTAAATTAACTTGTTAATCACATAGGCTTTCTCTTTAATTAATTAGTAAAAATATATAAAGGAGACCTGCCAGTTGTACATGATTTCACAACAAGTGCAAACCAAACTCAGTTATTTACCATTGCCAATTTATTACTGTTTACTCTGAGATTTCAAAAACAGGAGGTAAGTTTGTCCTTTTCCGTCAACTGCATTTAACAGGTTATTTGGAATTGTCATTGTAGAATTTTTTAATGAACTTTCCCTCTGGGGTAGGCAGCTCCCTGCTCACTTTGTACAAAGAGGGTAAATTTGGCTTTTACTTAGGCCATCAAAGAGTCATGGTCAGAGGGAGGGGCCTCAAACTCCAGGTGCCTGAACTGAAAATAAAGACCACTGATTTCAAAGTAAGTTTGTTTTGATTTTTAAATTGCAGAATGTAAAGTTTTCTGCTATAACATGTACAAACTCTAGCATTCTTTGCAATCACGTTAGTGAATCTTGGCTGTATCATTAATATGACATTGCTGTTTGTTTGCCTCCCTAAAGGCTTGTTGAGGTTGCCTACACAGACTGCCACATTAAACAATGCAGACAACAAGGCTGACTGTAGAATTTGCAGAGTAAAAATACCAGTGTCCAAGCAAGACCTTCTTTCCAATAGATTATTATAAAAAAACCTGATCTGAGAATTAGAGCAGAAAGTGCAGTGGCCAAAATATAACTGATGAATAATTTGCATAGTTCACTGTTGCTCAGAGAAAAACATCTGCGTTCATAAACTGATAAATACTCCCTGAAACTATGTGAAGGTAAATAATTTAAATGGAATGAACAACTCTGGTGTAAAAAAACCCAAGATAAAATCCCCCATCATTTTTCCAGTACCTCATGGTGGGGATAAGACACTTTTGCTTGGAAGAAAATATCACTAAAATATGAATCCTGAAGATTATGTATTCGCAGTACTGAACACCTATATTAAATATTTTCTTGCTTATATTCCATTTATCTGGATATTCATCTAAATGACCTAAAAAGTAAAAAAAAATATGCAAAAACCTTCTCAAGTTTGCATTTCATTGCAGAAAGGATTTCTGTAAAGATGAAGACCAGAATAATTTTAAAATAACACCACCCTTTTAACAATTAGCTTTAACAATCCACTAGTAAGAGGTAACTTTAATTAACTGTGAAGAGTTGAGGAAGAAAGAGATTTGCAGTTAAGTTAGAAAACATTTTTTCTTTACTTCATTATTCTTTTTTTAGTTTTTTGTTATGAACTACTTAAATTGTTTTATGTTGTTATGTATTTGGGGAATAGTATTAATTCTGTGCTTGTCTATTTTTGAAGTGGAACGAAAGCATGTCATTGCAGAAAGTCAAGGTTTCATTAATTTCTTTGCTCTCATACAAAGACTGACAGCAAACATAGCTTTATGCAGTATTTACAGTTGATCTTTTCGATGCACATCTTTTGCCTTACTCTTCAGTTAAGAGGACAAGATGCTAAAAATGACACTCAGTCTTGCATCACCACTGGTTTCTCTACATCAAGCTTCCATATCTGGCTGATCTACGGAAGAGTAATAAGGACAATAATCGCTACATTGTCTAATTCTAAGGGGATTGTCTAGACAGTATTTTGTAAAGAAACTAGCTATCATTATATCCATGTTTGGCTTCCATTCCAACCAGCCTCCGTGAGTATTAAAGTGGGATGCCTTCTGTGAGGGTGCTGAGGCACTGGAACAGGTTGCTCAGAGAAGCTGTGGATGCTCCATCCTTGAAAGTGTTCAAGGCCAGGTTGGACGGAGTTCTGAGCAACCCAGTCTGGTGGAAGGTGTCCAAGCCCATGGCAGGGGGGTTGGAACTGGATGATCTTTAAGATCCCTTCCAACTGAAACCATTCCATGATTCTGTGATCTTGGCATGAGTGGAGGAGGAAGTTGTTGGCATTACTGTAACAACGAACAGTTCAGTGCCTGTTCCAGAGGCGCTCTGGAACTGCCTGGTAACAATGGAGACTGGGTATTAAGTGGCACTTAAATAACACCGATTAACAGAATCTTCCACAAAAATTAGCCCCGCCCTCTCTTTAGCACCACTATTTGTAATGACAAGGCATTACTCTACAAAGAACAAGTGCAAAATATGGCTGTAGCAATTAATATCTGGTTTAGATTTTGTTTCCAAAGCTTAGTGATGGTACCTTATATTTACAAATTTATTTACCTTATATTTACAAATCAAAACATTTAACTTACTACATGGTCCCCAGCTAATGTGGCACAGGACTAAACATATCCTAAAAATGTCTGTCAGCAGTCTCAAGGATCTGCTACAGTAAGTCTAAGATGTAATAAGACAGAACGGAATTAGTTTAAGTAATAAATGTTTAATCAAAGAATTTTACATATTATTAACAGCATTCATTTGGCCAAACATCTACATGGTTGTAGTATCCTACTTGTATATAAAGTGGGAATGTATCAAGTATAGACTATGAAAGTGCAAATAACAATTCAAGGTTAGAGTAATTTTTTTTACATTATAAAATTAACAGGTTTACAAAATAGTCTTGCCAAACTTTTATTTTTGAATTGTAAAGTCAATGAATATGGTGTTAAAATAAGTACCAAGAAAATACAAATTTAATAGGCTAATTTCATGCTCATAAGAGTAACACGGAAACAATGGATATACTGCACAACCTAACCAAATTACAAAAAACCAAAACCCACAAACTTCACTATCTTCACAGAGAGCACTCTTACATATCTTACTGTAACTTTGCAAGACATCTCAATGCAATACATATTCTTTTTGTGAGAATCTTTCTATTCAGAAATTCAAGGAAGCTATGTGAGTTAAACAACTTTCAGACCAATTCATAATGACAGGTTGTGAAGGACTGTTTTAGTTGAAGGACTTTATACCTATAGGTATTTTTCAAAGGCTCAATATTATGTCAGGAGTAGGGTGGCTAGAGGAAAAGTTGGAAAATTATTTGAGACTATTCTATTCATTTTCTCTAAAGATGCTTGCAAAATGGACAAGGTTTTTATGGGGTAAAGGTAAAATACTCTTATTTCGTTTTTTACTAATATGAACCTTGTGACTTCAAGGTTCCAAAGCTGGATTTGCATGAATTAGTTACCAAAACACTCACTTGAACTCACAGTAATCAATACATAAACTTTGCTATCATGACACTTGCCTATACACACTCAGTAGTAATAAACTTTTATATCATATCAACAAATCTCTGGTAACAGTTAAGCAAAACTTAAAACGGAGTGTATGTAATTTGCTCATGTTATGACAAGTTTTGATTATATGTAATTAAAACAGCCATTTGAACAACTTACTCTAGTTGTAATTACATACTGTACCATTGTATCTCACTAACTGTAGATTGATGCTTTTAAGCAAATCTAAAACCAGTATATTTTGTTTTTTCACGGTACAACAACTAGGAAAAGTTTTTTTTGTGGTTTGTTTTTTTATTTTTTTATTTTTTATTTTTTTCTTACACTAAACAGTAATCACACAGCAAATGAATATTGTGCAATTGAACAAATACCTAGTAGTGTTTTGTTTATGCAAAAACACTGACTGAACGTTTAGTTATTTACTGTAAAGGCAAGGCCATGGGTGGTTTTATGGAGGTCTTTGCAATTAATAGCATAGTTACTCCAGAACAGACACTGAATTTGAATTACTTGTTTAACTGTGGCAACTATCCAGTTGGGTTAGGCAAAGGCACCGTAACATGTTGAGCAGAATGTGTTATCTGAACTTGTAATTGTGGGACTGACTAATATATGAAAATTCTGTATTCCTATATTTTTATAAAATGTTATCATTAAAAGTAATTGCACTATTAGTGCATAAAATGCTTTGTAGAATTATGAAAACAAAGAACTATGATTGCACTTCCGTTAAAGTGTCTCTTAAAATACAGCATAGCTGTTGCTAGCTCACTGTATTTTAATATTTAAAATAACTGTTTAACAGCAGCATTAGGTTTTATTAACTTAAGATACAGGCTACATTTAATTAAATGCAGTCACCATGGCAACACATGCCAGTTAAATTTAGAGAAGCAATGCTACCCAGTGGTTTCTTTCACTGCTAAGAATTGTGGGATTAGTTGGATAGGGTAACACTGCACTGTTTCATTAGGCTACCGCCAGTTAACCGTTCACAGTTTGGCACATTTGGACTGTAAATAGACATGAAAAAATCTTTGATTTTAATGGGAAAGAATATCCCCTAAAACTTGTTCCTGGAGCAGTACTAAAGAGAAGCATTAAATACCTCCGTTCACACTGCTAACAAAAATGCAAAATGAGTAAGGAAAAGTTATGGAAAACAAAACCAAAAAGCAAATGAACTGCCAGATGTTATTTTGGTGAAATAATGAGTTCTAAAAAAATGGAATAAACTATTTTTTAGGAAAACCAACCAAAATAATCAGTGTAAGCCTTTAATCCATACTTTCAAGTTAAGGATCATCAACCTAAGGCTAATCAGATGCTGCATTGTATTAGGAATGTGGAATACAACCTACTTATTCCTTTCTCTTGAGAGCAAAAAGGCAAGTACTACCTAATTAAATGCAAAGGATATTCCTTGAAAGGTTCACATTATTATGAAGAACTACAATTCAAGAGAATTCCTAAATATCCGTTGTTACATCAGTGGTTACAACTGAGCTGTAGTTATGTGGATCAAAGCCTCCATAATGCTTACTCCACATACTGTACCATCTGTTACTGCCATTCTTTTACTCCAGATTTAGTTTTTATTCATACCAGATGCACATGTTCAATCCATTCACTTGAGGTTTGAGGAGTCTGACTTGAAGTATCTCCTGAAGCATCCACGGTGCTTGTTACCTCCCTGTTATTATCACCAATTTGTGATACCGTTTCACTTGGAATAATGTTTTCTTCAGAAGTGCTTCCCTCTGTTTGGGTTCCTCTGCCTTCGTTTTTGAGTGCATCCTCAAATAGTGCATGCTCTTCCTGAGGCTCCAGCCCTGTGTCTATAAGATTTGGTTGCCCTGCTGGCCCATCTTCAGCACTGGGTTGCTGTGACTCCTCATCTGTTTCTGTACTTGTTGAGGGGATCAGAGCAATACTCTGTGGGTTCATGTCATGAAACCAGGCCATAATATTTCCAAGTAGATTTTCATTGGTATTGGGATCTTGACTGCTGGAATCAGCATCACTGGATGTTGAGTATAATCCACTTCTTGTATCACTGCAGGGGTGTGAATGAAGACGATCAGCTGAAAAGGGATCATTGCCTGCACCCAGTCTCATCAGACTGTCACCAAGTTCTAACAGCTCAGAGCTGCTCAAAGCGCCTCTTGGGTTGTCTATGCTTATGGGAGCAGAGTCCAGTCTTGTAGGCAAAGAGGTACCTATTGCTCCTAAAGATGCCTCATTATTTAGAAAGTCTCTCGTTTCTTCATCTATGGCCAAGCCAGATTCTTGTAATGACAGCTGAATAGCTAGCAGGATGTTTGGGTCATCTTCATCCAGAGAACTCAGAGCCTGTGGAAATATGTAAGGTTGCTCTCAGCATAAAACTTGCATCTTGTTACATACTTTGGATTTGGGCTCAAATCTGAAATTCATTCATTATTCCTATAGGGCATTCATCAGAATCAATTCTTACTGACAGACTCACAACACAATTTAAAAAGTGTCTATTGTTACATTAGCGATTGTTCAGCAATTCTTACCAGTGTGAATGTGTAATCTGTTGTCCTAGATTCTCCCTTTCTCATTGAAGAATTAAGAAAATTTGCAGAGAAAAAATGACACAGAAAAGCAGAGCGGAGGAAGGCAAGCAAAGCAGAGAGAATGGAAAAGAGGTTAGGAGAGATACCTGAAGAGAATCCTGGTTTTCAGAGCGACTGACAGGGGTATAGTCATGAAGCGAAGAGCTGTGCAGAATACCCATAGAAGCTGAACTCACCATGGAGGTGCCATGTCTTCTACTACTGCCACCTTCCTGAGTGTCTGTTTGGGCAATTGAAACAAAAATGGTTGAAGAACGAGCGAGGAAACCTTCTCCACTATTATCTACTTACAGAATCTCTTCCTTTTGGATGCCAACTGTGTAATTTTACTCCTTTATTCACTCTGAACGAAACAATCCAAACCACTCCTTCCACACCAAGTCTTACACAGTGGCAAAACACCAGTCCCGCTGTTTCCCACTGACTGCCTGGCTCATTTGTGCCTTTCTATTCTCAGTGCCCTTCTCCTCCTCTTTGAAAGGATGGCTTATGCCATCAGGAGCATGAGCCTGCTGGCAGAAGGGGCAAAGTGTTTCTAAGGCACAGACACGATTTATGGAAAGCCCTGAAAAATACTGCACATGGACACAATACAGGATGCATTTACAGGTGGATTACAAACATTTGCCGATTTCTCTGTTCTTTCAAATACAAAACCTCAGCTGTAATGTTAATATTACAGTAATTTTTACCATAACATTGCAGCATAATTAAGACTAGAGTCATTAGTGTAAACTTAATTACTGACATTGCTGTTTTCTTAAAACAACCAACAAAAAATAGAAGTAAAATGCTGTTTTCAGAAAAAGATGCTTTGTAATAAAAATAAATGTAGCTCTTTTGACTTTGGAAAATGGAATTTTCCACTGCAAAATTCAAAATAAAATAGACTGAGACAAACTAATACTCTCTTGCATGCTTTAACATTGCACTGGTCATCACTACCACATCCAAGTGTTCAGTCAAATTCTGGTCCTCTAACAAGATGGTTTTGCATGTTATTTGTAATATGGAAGAACCAAAACATTTGATTCTTTCCCTTCACTAAAGGATTTCTCCTTTTGGTTTTAAAGAACAAGCAAAGTATAGGTCTTTAGTTTATGAGACAGTAATGAGAGTTTGTGCAGCATGGCTTAGAGCACACAGGCTGGCAACTCTGCAGAAACAGTGTCACAGTATGATTTGGATTCGAGCTATTTTTTACCTTTGCTAAGGTCCTGGTGGAACTGAGGCAGCCCAGACAGCCAAGTTACAGTGACCTTACGGGACTGTGCTACCAGCCGTGGTACTGCTCAGAAGAGCAGAATGCTGGAAGTCACAACCCAGGCCAACTTGTTTCCTGTCTGTCTTTGCCAATACAGCCTCTGAGCAGGATTTTAAAACACAGCCTTATGGCAATCTTCCACAGGCCTGTAGCAGGGGAACCTTCTTCTACACTCTGTGCACAACCGGTCCTTTCAATTGGTGAAAAGAGCTCGTATATATAAAGAGTGCCCTTCAGAATTTCTTCAGGAAAGCAAACCTGCACTGAACAGCTGAGGAGTTGTTAGTGGGAAGATCAATGCATTTCTCTTTAAGAAGAGGAGCAGCCACAATGAAGTCAACAACACTTCTAACAGAGATAAGCCTTTATGTTGTATGCTGGAAAATACACCAACGTATTTGAAACTTCTTTAAATCGTATCCACAGAAGAGCAAATATTGTGGTCACTTCTAGCAATTTCTGAGTCAGGAAGAGAAAAAACCCAGCCCCAGGCAGGTCCGTACCTAACGTACTCTCACTGGGGTCATCGGGGTCCGGAGTATTACTCAGCAGACTGTGCATGTCTCCACGTCGACGCTGTCTGTGCCTCCTCCGATACTGAAATTCAGCATATTCCTGCATAAACCAAAGGTTACAAAACACAGGGCAGCATGCAGTACTATTTTTCTGAGTTACAAGCATCACATTTTTATAAAAAAATGTGTGATTTTATATGTTTATTATAAAATCACCTGCTTCCAGAAAAATGAACTGCAAGTTATATCATGCAACACTTAACATAAACAACAACAGCAAAAAAAATCCAAGGTAATCCTAGCTATAAAATATTGAATTTGCAAAGAAAAATACTTGATGTATTACCAACATTTTAATACTTGCAATCTCCTTTTTTAAGAATTCCATTAAGTACACATTTTTTGTCTACAAGCTTTGATGCCAAACTTTATATAGACACACACTGACACACTCTTTAATAAATGTATACCTAGTGATTTTGGAACATAAAAACAATTAATGTGAATTAGAACAATTGATTATCTCATAATCTCTGTTGCCAGCAATTCCCAGTAGAACAGAACTTTTGATAGACTATAGAAAGCTGGCAGACATACATCAGGACTTAATATACTTTTCCCAGCCTCCAGGACACTATGGATCAGGAACTTCTTAAGCCGCAGCTGATACTCTTCTACTGAGCTGTCTTTGATGGTTTTTTATTCCGTGAATTACAAATCTCCTCTATTTTTGCCCATCCTAAGCTGCTAATGAGCCATAGCCCATGGGTATAAACTCCTACAGCCTGTATTTTCTCCTATTATGTGTATTTACCAAAAGCAGTTTATATAACCTTTATTGAAAAGACTCACTCTTGACCACATCAAGCTAACATCCCAAGGGTTAATTACCTTAATACTTGGAAATAAATGTTTTGATTTCCATACCTTTCCTAATATTAGGAAACTAATTTTATGCTTGAGGGCAAATTTCCAGATATGCTTTTGGTTTGTACAGCTGACACCAAACCTGACTGCATAGGTAAGGTTTTTGTTAATTGCAGTTACTCATTTACACAAGGCAATAAAAATATACACACAGTACTAGCCCTTCTCTTCAGAAAAGAATATTACTTTTTATTTCCCTAAGCCCCAAGTTGGGAAATCTGTAATCCAAAGGCTTCATTTGGCCAAATGAACTGGGAAAGATAACAGTATCATTACTTTTCCTTTCTTACATTTACTCTTCATCATAGAATATCTCAACATATAAAGTACCTAATACTTAAATCCAGAAGTATCATTTCTTTAACACAATGTGTAGGTGATACTATGAGTGCATGTTTTCTTTCCATGAACTGTTTCAGACCAAGTTCTTATTCACAGTGGTGTATACAAACCAAAAAGGATAATCACAAAATCATCAGCATGGGCAGATTTTTATCTATGTAACAAGATCCATGAAAATTGTAAGAACATAAAAATAGCCTTACTGGGCTGGACAAAAGGTCCATTTAGCCCAATACTGTCTTCAGCTGTGGTTAGTAGTATATGCTTGTTAGTCTGTGGAACACTATAAAAAAACAGGGTAAAAATGAAGTGATTCTTCTCTAAAATATTCTTCCAGCTCTTAGCAAGCTCAGAGCTTTTCTAAATGGAAGGCAGTGCCCCAAATAACACAAAATCAAACCTTGATATAGAACAGTATAACTGAATTATTTTAAAAATATAACTATAACATTATGAATTGGGAAAGTAAAAATGGGAAGCAATTGCTGAACACTAAGATTTATTAATCATATCTGATCTTATCTGTCATTTGTTTGCAATAAAATAATAGATTTTACTAAGAGCCATTTAACTTTTGGTTGCTTATTAACCTTTAGAAAGAGATCCTAATTCCTAAGAATGAAAGTTTATTTCTAATTACATGGAACAATTTTCTACAGGTGAGCAAAACGAGTTTTAATTGTGTTGGGTAAGAATATCTTGGTTTCACACAGTGTTCTACAACAACCAGCATTCCTGGCTAAAACCAGTAAGATTTTGTTTTCTGTAATAATCTGCTATCCACAGTCATTCTACTGCTTGTCAGTAAAAGTACAGCACTATGTAAAACATTCTGTAGCAAAACGCATAAAATAAACAAAGATAACCATTACTAATTCTACAAAATTCCTTTGGTATAGGTGGTTGCAAGTATTCGTGATAGCTACATAGCAAAGAAACCAACTTGCATTACACAGTGCCACATCTAGCCAAATCATAAAAACTCATAAGCAACCATCTAAGCACGGCTGCAATGGCACCTACTGCTAAACAGCTTATCAGCACATTTCTTACCACCTTTTTCTCATAACCAGTTCCACTGACGACACAGTAACATCATAATGAATCTGACATTATCAAATGCGGTACTATTTCCAAAGAACAAACTAAAGGAACTGGACAGGAGAAGCAAGCTGATCTTTTGTAGACAAGCGAGACATTTTCTCAGCAGCGTGATGCTCACCAGCAGCAATAGTAAAGGAAATATATAGAAAAAGTACATGGAGTTTTCTAGGATGCTTAAAAATAACTAGCTAGAAAGAAAACAGCACCAAGGAAATGTTGAAATGAAGTTTCCTTCCTGACTGAATGCTTTAATCTAATGTTCTCAAAACATCTAATAACAATTAACTTGATAAAGGAAAGCTTTATAGGAAGCTTCTCCTATTTTAGGGCAGAGTCTCAAAAACTATTTACTCTTTCCCATATTCAGATAATAGAATATTCATTTAAAAATTATAATTTTCATTCTTGGTTAAGTAGCAGAAGTTAATGCCATTTGAGTATGCAATTTCCATCCTGCTTCAATACATAACAATAAAAACAAACATTTGAAATAGTTAACAATATTTAGATGTATGACTGTTTTTCTTGGATTGTGACAGAAGGATGGAAATTTCTTACGCTTTTTGTCAAATTCTGCTGGACTGATGTTGCATTTAAAAGTAATCTAAACTATTTCATATACTTATTACTTTAAGGTTCTGCAGCACACAGACACCAGTTTATATTCACTTATAAAACTGGTTATGTACTTGGAAAACGATGAACACAAAATAGCTTCTCTAATGCCCCCTTAAATAACTATATCCTATAGAGGCATTGCTTAGAGGCACTGCACAATTAGCTATGAATATATTTCCTTCTATTGTGAAATAAATGAAATGAAAGCTTAACCAACTCGAAATGCTTTGACTCAAAATAAAGAAGCTCTTCATGCAGATTGCGATCATACCTGTGTTTCTAGAATATGCAGAACTAAGTTAAAAAGATTAAAAGGAAATAGTTTACCTCGGGGGATGCAAATCCTAAATATTCCCAATCCCATGTTCCACCAGCAAAGCTATAAAATGGAAAGATGTACCATCAAGTTTAGAAGTAGAACAAACATGAACAACCTCCAGAGCTTCAAAACCTATCGAAATCTAAAAACTAGTGCAATCGTAACTCTCTAAACTTAACAAGTCTTCTCCTTTAATTCTTGCCTCAAAATTAATTTAGAAAGCCTTACAAATTAATTTTTGACTATGACAGAAGTACCTGATATTTTTAGCAAATACTTAAGAGATTTTTGAAGTGTACCAGGCATTTAGTGGCAATCTTGATAAAAAAACTGAAATGGAAGCCTAATCTAAACATTAATATATCACAAATGAGGAAGCAATTTAGGTTGCAACAGCAGAGCAGTGATCCTCAAATACATTTTTCCCCAAAGGCTGTAATTCCATAAGGATCGAAAGTCCAAGAAATATCACCACCACACTTAGCATCTACCCCATAGTCAAAGAACAACAGTGGATTCACCCACTTTGGCAGCTATCAAATGAACTTTTATTGACTTGTGCCGTGTTTTGTGTGGATTACCTGCGCCTGGGTGCTTCTGGAGAGTCTGCAGGAGCAACACCACGGGCCACAGAGGCCAGGAATTCTTGCCGCTTCTGCTGCACAAGACAAGCTGCGCGGATGATTTTATGGCGAGGGGTCCGAAGGTAAGGCCTGTTCACTTTCTGTGCAAGGTCTTCAGTGACCATTTCTAGGTCTGTCTGCAGTAGTTAATAATACAGAATAAAATAGTTTTACAGTAAAACGTGACTCGGGTAGAGCTCTTTGCTTTATATACTGAGAGGAGTCATATCCATTTTCCTGAAAATACCTTTTGAAATACCAAAAAACCTGAAATGTCTGCCCTCTAGCCTCCTCTGTTACTGACCTACGTGCTGTCCTACACCTTGGAGCAGGATTTCCCTGCACTCAGACATATTGAACATCTTCAAGGGACCTAAGGGAAAGGAAAAGAGGCAGAAGTCTCAGGTAGTCCCCCACTTTCTTTTTCCTTCCCCTGATGTAAAGATACATCAGTAGGGAAAGACAGGATAGAGAAGCTGGAGAAGGAGATGAAGACTGAAACTAAAATGTTACCCTGAGAAAGAAGATTAACAGGAAATTTTTTTTCTTTCTCCTTCTGTCTGTCTTTATCCCCTTCCTTTTGCAGCAAGTGTTGCAAAAAAAGTGCTACTTTTCCAAACTTGGTTACAAATACAAAACAGGTATAAAAAATGGCAAGAATAGACTGAAAACTAATATTAAAAAAAATACAAGTACCATTAGAAAAGCAAAATATATCCATGTATTACCTGCATAAGTTCAAATATTTCTTTCTTTGTGCTTTTAGGCTCTAAGAAGAATCCATATGGATAAGAACACTTAAGAATGCGGCGAGTTTTTAGAAGCTCTTGCACTGCGTCTTCAATGAATGTGGTATCAGGACAGCCTCCCTCAGCTGCAACATGAAACAAACATTGTGAAAATATTTTCCTGCTGATGTCATCATTACTCTTGTGCATATCAGGTAAATATTTTGCAAGTAAACAGCAGCAGGTTCTTGATGGCTGCACAGTGTTCTTACTAAAAGAGAACATTAGTACAGAACATTAATTTCTCACTAATGTTACTATCTCCTTGAGTCTTTGGAATAGGTAAGATTTACTGTACATTTAACTTTCATCCAGCACTTTAAGAGTTCTAGTACTGAAGGGATCACATCACACAGCAGACCAATGTGAGCTCTATCCAAAAAAGAAAGGTTTAGCCAATCACATGTGGTTTCAAATCAAATTCATAGATCACAGCAAATACTTACTTCCACTGAGAGCTCTACTCAACTGTTCCATCTTTTCTTTGGCTGTTTTTAGAAGGCGCTGTTCTAACTAATAAAAGAAAATAAATAAAATACCATAAGATAATTATTTTTTGAATAATAAAACAAAAAATGAGTAAAAATGGCTTGACCCCCACCTGGTAGCTAAGTTCATGGTTCTTGAATCTTGTATAATAGTGCATAAACCTATCAAGCTCTTGAAATCTTCTATGCTTCTTTTCAGCCTGGAAACAAAATAAACCAAAATAAATCTTATGAATTAATACAGCAATCACCATTAGATATAATTAAATAACCAGCTTTTTCTTTTCTACACAAAGTATTGTATGTACTGCTGATAGCGCCACGTAAGTAAAGAGATAAAAGTAGTTTGTGAAATTCACAAGTCTGCAAATACTGTAGCCAAAGAATTGATACACTGTGAGTGCCTGCTATTTAAAGTGACTTTCCAAATGCCAAAATTAAGGCATGTCTTCTGTAGTGCACAGCAGCTAATTACAGGATCAGCATGCCCATTTCACGAAAGGAGACGATGGCACAGAGAAGTAAAATGTCTTGAGCAAAATCACCAGTGATTATTACCAAAGTCAAAAATCTTACGTTTCTATCCACAAATAAGTAGTGCTTTCTTTCTGTCTCTTTGATATATTTAAGGTTGTATTTTTCCATTTGGAACTTGATTTTGGAAGAATTTTAATTAAACTTATCCTAAACGGAGAATTGCAGCCTTAGTGGTATTTTTCAAACACACATATTCATTTGTTACCTCCACAGTCATCTCCTTGGACTGTTCCTCTACGTGCTGAATAACCTCATAGCGTGTGCATCTGTAGTAGCCTCCAGTGGAAGAGCTGTGCTTCTTCCATTCTTCTAAACATATCCAGCAAAAGTCATATTTGCACTTCAGAAACAAAAAAAAAGGAAAAAAAAAGAAAAAAAGAAGAAGAAACATTTTTGATTTGCAGTTAGGCATCATTATTCCTCCACGAGCAACTGACTTAACATCATTCTGAGCAGTAAAAAATTTTTGGGGAGTCTCCTTCCTATTTTACTAACTAAGGAGATCCATTTATCAAATCATATAAGTTATCATTTTTGTTCCTTAGATCACAGAATTGTATTGGATCTACTTGTTAAGTTTTAAGTGGATGAACTAAATCAAATGGTAAATACAACTGATCAGATCTGGGTTTTCGTTATTGTAAAAAAAAAAAAAGTCCCATTTTTTTAAGCAACACAGAAACTGTTCATGTCCCACCTGCTGCCTGGCCATGGTCTGAGCCAAAAAGAACGGGTAATTGCTGAGCAGGTAACTGCTGGGTGGGTATTTCAGCCTCTCTCTTGGTGGCAGTACAAATTAAGTGTCTGCACCACACAGCTACCAAGTTTCATGAAACTTGCAGTAAATTTATTATGTATGAAACCCCTTCTGTTCCTTCAAATCTGGTTCAAAGTACCCAGAAGGTTAAAAACCAACTACAGGTAGGGTCATGAGAAAGCAGGACTGTCTAAACCTTGCCTTGTGAGAAACTGGGTTCATAAACCAGTAAGAAGACGTCTGCTTAAGTACAGAAACATGATTTTATGAGTAAGGAGTATCCTCCTCTACACCAAGGTACACGCCAGCTGCTAAGAGGCAGCTGTAGCCTATCATGTAGTAGGTGTGAGCAGAAAAAGTAGGTGTGTGCAGCAAAAGCAGAAACTCCAGCACGGATCGTTACTTCAGAGAGGAAGCAACAAGCGTGGTGACCGCTAAACCTCATGTCCAAGCCCTGCAATGGGCTTGAGGACACCCTTCCTCTCCTTCCTCACTGGGCTGGGGGAGGCAGCTGCTGTTTGAAGAGATTTCTCCATGACAAAAGGAATCTGACTGTTTTAAGGACACTTTAAGCTGTTTATAAGGTATAGCACCAAAGGAGAAAAGACAACAGTGGTTGTCAGCCAGTGCCTCAGAATGGTACAGAATCAAATTATCTCTATTTAACAGTGTTTAATGGCCAAAGTCATCTCCAGCCTGAAGCCATACTTTGCTTAACTGAGATGAGCTCAGCTGCAACAAACATACAGTTTTAAGCACTATGGAATTTATGAGTTCTTTTAAAAATCATTTCAAGAAAAAACCCCAAAACCCCAAAAAAACAAATCAGCAAACTTGGCAGAAACCATAGTGGAGGAGAATTTGTTCTCTGCTGTCAATGACATCAAAAACAGTTCCAACCTTCAATTCATATCACAGAAAGAGAGAGAATATGTGATAATATAAAGAAAATGGGATATGTATAGCAATGGAGAGAGACCTGCATTTCAGAAAAATAAAGAGAATTACTTTCTAAATCTGTTAGCTTTTCGTTGTAGGCCAGTTACATCAAGTGTGTGCTACTTTCTTATTTTTAATGATGGTCCTCCAAGAGGTAGTATTTGTAGTTATGTAAGATCTGACATAAAAAAGAGTATTCTAAATGTGCTGTTTTTAGCTAATTTGAGAAATCAAATGATACTAAACTCACAGCAAAAATATTTTTTTTCTATTTTGATAGCAAACTCATGACTAATTTTCTGGCTGTTGTCACCAATACATTTCCCTTGGAATTACTTTTGGCTGTCTTTTCATTCCTGCTGATTGATTCCTGTTTACAGTTTTCCACCTAAACTTCTCTGCTTTGTTGCCATGTTAGAGAAATAATGCAAAAGAAAAATACAGTACGGAAAAACCTTCATTAGAGCTTACCCTTCCTTAAAATGTTAACATCTTCTGCAAACTAAAACTGTTCTTTCTCTTCTACATTATTAATGATGATTAAACTATCAATTATTTCTGTTTCCTTAAGTTTCAAACTGTATTGCCCTTAGGTGCTTATGAAATTTCAGTCATTGCAATGTTCACCTGCCAGCCAAACAGATATCACTACATATTAAACGTTTGCTAATTATCTGATTCTTGCAACAGGTTCCATTAGATCTCAGGCATGACACTTCAGAGGTTTGGGACCTCTGTGCCCCTAAATTGTGTACAGGACATACAAACCTGAATGACGGTTCCACAACAGATGGTACGATGGGTCTCTCTTACCTTTGCACACTGCATGTGGTTGCAGCCCTCATTCTTCTGAATTGGAGACTTGCAGTTGGCGCAGGGTTTGGAGTTGGTCAATAACCACAGGCAGTTGGCAGCATCTTCATAGGCCTCGCTCACTCCCACAACTTTTGGGGGGTGACAGGAGGATGTGGTGCATGCAAAAACAGAGAGGTTGAAATTGTACTTGTGTAATCTTTTGTGAAAATCAGGTGAGGAAAGATGCATGTTTATCTGTTCCTTGACAAAATACTGAAGTTCTTCACTATATATGTATTTCTCACATATATAAATACATTTTTATTATTACATTTTCTAATTTATACATATTATATATAATATTACACTTCTTATTTCTTTGGATTTCCACACATCTATTTCTATACAAATTTATGTATCGTATATATACGACATTTAATTTGTAATAGAAAAAAGAGAAAATATATATATAAGAAAAACAGGCATAGTTTGACAAAGTGGGGTGTGTTTTGCCTCTTTATAAAATTTTCTATGCTTTCCAAAATATTTTTAACACTATGGAAAGGCTCTGAACTGTGGTAATCAAGATTAGTTATGTATCTAAATTACTGTTAATCCTTAAATTTTGTTAATGTTGACCAAGAAAATGATCAGTCTATCCTGTGTGAACCCAACCTTTATTAGTGTTTTTAGTAAATGTTATTTATCATTAAGCCATTTCCTACAACTTCCTTGCAGTTCACCCTCAACCTTACTATTATTATCACCTGTTGGCTTGAATTAGTTTTATAGCACACAAAAAACTGCATGGAACACTACTCAAACAGAAGAGTAGACTGGGCTAAAAGAATTAAAATTAGACAGAATAAATAAACTAATATTCAGGAGTAAATCAATTAATTAAAGAAACAAGGCTTTAAAAGAAAGGGAAAGGAGTTTTATATGCCCTGACTGAACCACATGTGTATTTATGGGGAGGAATGTTTTACAAAGAACAGTCTACTACAGCTCTGCAGTTAAAGAGTGAAGCAGCCCCTCATACAGGGGTGTCATTTTCTCCGCCTTTTACTGTTTTTCAGCCAGTGTATGAGTTTTTACTTAATGCACTTGAAAAAAAAATCCCTCTAAATGCAAAAGATCAAAACAGTGGCAAAACACCTGCTCCCCCCAGCCCCACACAGCTCTTACGTTCTTCTGGTTTCATTTCAGATATTTTCTGTAGCCAGTCCTTCCAAGTTTGGCAGTCACAGGGTTCATGTGCTTCACCAAGACATTCCCTGAAAACGAAGGTTTATACACAATTACTTATAACTAAGAGACTGAGAATTAAAGTTAAAATTGATTCAAGCTAAAAAAAGGAAACTTACTAAGACATGCTTAAGCTTTAATGGAGTCAGGAAGATAAAAGCCATCCAAATAACATTATTTTAAAATACTCTTAGACTACTTGCTCATAAGCATAGATGACCATTATTAATAAAGAATTTAAATGAGACAGGAAAGGAAAAAAGCTTCTTAAAATTACAATCTGAAATAAATCCAGCTGGCTTGTAGTGTTATACCTGGGTACTATTTTAGTGCCACAAAAGTGATAGTATCATTTCTGGGATAAAGATAAACCAGAATACAGAGTTTATCCAAAAGTAAGTAGTTTCCTAGAGCTGAAATGCATTTCATGTAGAATTACTTGAATCTGTTCAGTTTTTATAACTAAGCCTTAACTAGATTCAAGCTTCTTGTCTAGAACAAGATAAAGCCAGCATTAAGTATTTATGGATTTTTACTCTTTTCACCAGACTCTTAAATGGGGGCTTTAACTTATTTACATGGACACACTGGAGTACTGAGTCTCTTGAGCTTCTCCTGAAGTTAATATGAGCTTTAAGGATGGCCATCAGTACTACACAGTGGCAGATATATGGCTTCCAGATGGTGCTTCACTGTAGATGTGCCAATATGCACTCCGGATTTGTAATTACTCCTTTTTTTACTGGAATGGCAGCAAATAGTCTCAGACATCTGCCACATCAAACAAAACAATTTCAGATGGGCACCAGCTGCATCAGAGCACACGCAAGTTTTCTGCAGATCCAATGGTGAACTGCTCTCTGCAGCGCAGAGTCAGAAGTTACATCAATACTCTTCTGATTGCTCTTGGCCACATCTTAAGCAGGAATGCAGGGACAAAGAAAAGGCTATGGCAACAGTTTTGAACTTTTTCCCCCTAGCTAGTCTGCTAACAAAAAAGCTTA
This sequence comes from Myiozetetes cayanensis, assembly GCF_022539395.1. Taxonomy (NCBI): domain Eukaryota; kingdom Metazoa; phylum Chordata; class Aves; order Passeriformes; family Tyrannidae; genus Myiozetetes; species Myiozetetes cayanensis. Next base: position 127,894,836 of record NW_026086604.1, read on the forward strand.
AATTCAGCACACAAGGATCTGTGGTTTGGATTAAAGATCTTAGCTTGGAAAGACTGTACTGGAATGGATAAGCGGTCTATAACAAGGTCATCTCTGCCCTGGTTGAAAGCTGACACCTTTCACTCCTGTGGGACAGTAGTACACTTAGATCATTGACTTCAAGAGAGCCAAGACCCTCTCACATAGAATCCGTTACCAGAAAAGACTGAAACTAGCAAAAATTTAACTTTGACAAGTTCAGTTTTAAGTTAAAAGTTGATTAGTCAATCTTTTATGGGGGGGCAGGGGAGGGAGTTGTGTCTTTGATGTTTTCAAATTTGTGACTTTTTAATGAAGTGCAGCGATATCTATATTTATATCTATACCTATATATATATACGCTTGTCTTTGTATCTATATCTATATGATAGTCACAACAGAGTGTTCAAAAACAACTTCTTATAGGATGTTCTTTCATTAGCCCACCCCAAAGCAATGATTTTCATGCTAGGATGTTTTCCCCCCTCACGGTAATACTTATATCATACAATGAATTTTTAATCAAAACAGCAAAACATTGTTGCAAGTTAATAACTGTTTTCCCAGGTGCACCTGAAGAGTTGTCAATCCTGCAGAACGAGATGCTGTCCCTTGTCTCCATCTCAGATGAAAGGAGCAAGGACTGAGGGTACCAAACAAAGTGAGCACTGTCTGCTAAGGCTATTTTCCAGAAGTGTCTGCTTGCTACAAATCCTTGTGCTTCTGAAACTGCATGAAGGTCTTCTAATATAGTGAATGTATCTGATAATGCACTGGTACAGGATTTGTACACAGTTTTTATGTGCACAACACTTAAAATAGCTCAGGATTATTTTTCTGAACGGGAACAGAATTTTGTGTTTGCCACAACAGATGACATTTTGCTGAAGATGTTGTTAGTGCTGGGTAATGAAAAAATGAGTAAATTATAAAGAGGAAAATTCCTACTCCTACATTAAAAAAAAATTCTCAGTAGACTCAGAGAATTTTTTTGCTTTTATGAGCAGGAAGGCTATAGATATGAAAAAAAACAAGTGGCAATCTAGGGGTTGGTTTTCTAATACATAAATTCTAAAGAATCACTTACTAAATGCAGTATCAGTTGCTATTACAATGTCTAAGCTGTAGATTACCTGGGTAAAACTTCCAGAACTGACATAAGTATGAAACTGTGGGATGTTGTGATTGAAATTTAAAGAGACAAAACAGGCTCCCTTGAAGTGTACAGCACTGATGAAACCCCGTGAGCTGAGAATACACTTTCTTTTTCTCCAGAGGAACTCATTCATGCACAGAGTTTTTGTACTGTAAGACTAGTATGGTTGTCCTCAGTAAATGGTTCTGATTTAAGTACTGCAGGATGCTTTGCTAGCTAGTAGAATTTTCTTGCCATTGCTGAAACTCTTCATTCACTCTTTTGGGGATCTAAAAAGACTTTGGAAAGGCCTTCTTGGACATTCTGTTGCTAATATGAGGTCTTTTTCAAGGCATTAACTGTATTTGCTTGTGCAGTGTCTCAAAGCATCAAAATATAAAGAACATTTATCATAAAAATTAGACACTCAGGTATTTTTCACACCCAGAGAACATTCTGGGGCGTTAGTACATTCAGCCTATTTAAGGAAGCAGAAGCTGCCAATGTCTAAAGGACCATGTCAATATGACACTTAAATGGTCTCGAGCTCTCTCCTTCAGGTTAACAGAAAAATTGATTCTGTCTGTAATCAGAAGCAAGGACGAGAGGATGGTACCATCTTGTGGAATAGTACTAAGTTTTGTTATATTTTCAATGGTAAAAAACATTTTCTAGTTTGTTTCCACAGGCTATTTTTGTTTCTGATTTCTCCATCCATTGTGAATAACCTCTTCCCACGAAGTTCTGTTCTCTGACTTTTGTGGTTGTTTCACCATGTCTGTTTTCCTCTTTTTATTTCTTCCTTTCATTCACATAGGGAAAGAAATAAAATCAGAAGCTTCCTTCATTAAGAGTCTTACAATATTTGGAATCAAGCAGACGATTCAGGATGTCTTTGCATCATGGTTTCAATGAAAAATGAAAAGAAGAATTACTCAGCTTGTCTCAGTGACTATACTTTGGCTGACCCTTTTAGATTTTCCAAGAGGGAAAAGATGTCCCGCTACATTAATCATAAATTGTCAAGTCAAGGAACTATGACAGGGCTTTGCTCTGCACTTCAGAAAAACATCCCCAAACATTTTACTTTCATTGATGCTGTTTTGTCCTTTCCTTGGAATTGCTTGGAAGATCGTTAATGTGTGGTGTGTTTTAAAAAATATCTGATTTTAACTCCTTCTTGAGGTTGTATCCATCTTAAAACTCAATAGAAGTTAACATACAGAAAAAGTGCTGATCCTAAAGTGAAACAAAGATTGGAGTGATCCTGCAAACAGAATAGCTACGTACGAAGTAAATGATCCTTCACGGTTCTGTTTAAAATTCCAACTTCTCTGATGTGATTCTACCAAAATTCAGAAAGAGCTAAAAATTGTCAATTTTCTGTACTGTAATTCATATTTCAATTATACTACAACTATCCAGAGCAAACACAAAAATCCCTCTACCAGTATCCCATTCCTCCTCAGTCTCCTCAGAACAGAACATCACAACACTCCATGCTGTAGTTTTGCATCTAAGAGAGTCAATAATGAATATTGTATTATAAACCTTTGCTGTGCTCCAAAATACTAAAGTCTTTGTCCACATGGGGTTATTTAGTGAATGGATAGAGGACAGTGTAGTCATACACCATTCCATACAAATTTCTGTTGCACCCTTGGTGCTAAATGGGACTTCTTAATCAGTCCCTGCACTAATTAACTCATTAGACTCTGAGTTTATGGGGGTGTAGGTAAATTGCTAGTACTAACCAGCAGAAAAGATGTCCTTTTCCACAATCTACTGCAGGGGCTTTCAGCATAGGGAAGCTAAGAGTATCTGATCCTGTTGAATTTGATCCTTGTCTTGTTAGCCTTACTGCTCTTTCACATCCTGGTATAGGACACCATTTAATAGCAGGATTATTTTCAACAAAGGCCTGTGGAAATAAAAAAGGAAAATACTTGACTACATTAGATCAGATTTCATCACTGATATAAATCTGTATTCATAATCTTCCTTTAAAGGAACAAAGCCAAAAAGCATAAGGACAATCTTGTGGCTGTGATGATATACTTTTAAAAATAGTTATAAAAGGGAATATATAAATCTTTTTTTTATCAGTAACAACAGTACTCCAGACTTACACTAAGCAGTGCACAAACATTTCAAACAAAACATTCAATTTGTGCAAGTCAATTCCTTTGTGATGTGGCTTACAGTAAAGTTCTACTATATATCTGCTGGCAATACACTCATTAACAGAACTGACTCTTGCAGATGAAAAGAGTTAAAACCTTACTGATCAAGCAAAAATCCCATAATATATCCCATCCACAATAACCCTGAGATCAGAACTGGCCTAATTCAGGAATTTACTTCCAATCTATTTGGTTAATGTAACAGGTCTTCTTTTGTAAAAATTATACCTAAAAATGAGGAGGAAAAGGAACTTCCACTACTTTGCTTCAAACTTAGGCTGATCACCAGCCACTCAAAATAAAAGATATAAAAGATTAATGAAATCTGATAATTTAATTTGCATCTTACTGTATGACTGTGACTGTATATTAAAGACTTGTCACACAAAGTATTGTACTGTAAATTAAAAAATATTTCTCTACTTTCATTTGCCCAGCCACCACTGATAAAGTAGTACAATACTCAAAGACTAGTTCATTACTACACTAGCATAAAAGAAAAAAGGTGAATTAAAAGCTTGCTTTTAAAACCAAGCTGCAGTGATGAAAATAAATACATTTTAAAAAAAAACCTAACAGGAAAACCAAATCTAGCTTTCCCTACTCCTCCTCTTCCTATATATAGCAATCATATCAAGCACTGGATGGAAGCAATGTCAGTAATTCACTTGTACTAGTAAATTTTTAAAATGGAAACAGGGACTATTTTTGAATATAAACTGCTTCTCGGTAATAAAAATAATCCAAAAATTCTTAAAAATTTCAGGTTGCAAACACAATCAACCCTGGCTGCTTAAAACCTTCATATCGGCTGTTACAAAAATGAGTTTGATCAAATGATTTCATTAATACTGCATTAGGTAATACATTATGGAAATATCCTTTCTTTCTTTCTCAGTGGAATAGCAAACATGGATATTATGGTATGTAAGATAGCCAATAACTCAGTGAAAGTATTTGCTTATGAACAATTTGGAAAGTTAGAGATATATCGCAGCATTTAACATAGAAGTTGTAAGTTATTTTTTAAAAAATGAATCAGTTCAAGAATAAAAGAACAGTTTAATAATTTACCTTAATGTCAAATTGAAGGTATCTTTTGTCCATCTCCTTGGAAACCACACTTTCTATGATGTCTACAGGCACAAGCTGGAAACAATCATACGCTGGGCAAAAAATGTTGTGAGCTTCACCCTCCTGAATTTTCAGATTCAAAAATCTGCCAGAATTTTGTCAGTCAGTATTTGTGAGTAAAAAGTAAAAGGCTGCTGAGTATTTTTACACTAAGTTCACAGATATTCACAATAATCATTTTTTAAACAAAGAATAAGTATCCTTTTCTGCTCAAGAGGGCTACAAATTTGATAATTAGCATAATTAAAAAAAAAAAAAAGAACTGTCATGGTCCAAATGTGAGCATCACCAGCAACATTTAGCCTTATGTATTTGGGGTTTCCATCCTTGTCATTTATCAGAGAGCTCTGCAATGTTTAATTAAACTAAGCATTACTTCTACCTTAAATCAGTAATAGAGCATGTAAATGTAATTAATCTAGGAAATAATTAATGTGATATGCAATTAATTTCTACAATTGTGCTAATAAAAGGTCTGCTCTTGAACACAAATGTCTAAATGGTGACCTTTGTAGTCCCTAAGCACCAGAATGCAAGACAGAATGAGCTCAGAAATCTGCTGAAAGCTGGAATATAAGAGTTTGCAGAGTTGCTTAGTTGAAAAGCTATAATATATTTATTAATCTGACATCAAGGATGATACTCATCTAACTTTAATTATGTAAGGGACAGACAGCTATTCTAAGGTAGTCACCTGAGATCCCATAATAGTTAGGTAGAAAGAGTTGCCAACGCATCCCATCCTGGATTTATATCTTAGAATAGGATAACTCACTCCTGGCTATGCTCTGAGTAACTTAAAAATGACCGGCTCAGGAAGATGAATTCCACCCTAGATGTGCCACCACAAACACTTGCTTGACATTGAGCTGTGGCTCTGGGTCTGTGGCTCTGTGCTGGACCCTGTACCACACAGACCGCAGTACACACGGTCCAGCAACCAAATTAGAAGCGCCACGTCAAGCCAGTGATCTGTTGGTAAGTTCTGCATGGCTGCGTAGCTATTTGCAAGACTAGGGAAGCATGACTACTGGTTTTCTTGCTGCTGCTGAAAAGCTCCTGTGGAAAAGAAAGTGCTCTTCCTTAACCTCGGGCAGATGGGTTCATACAAACTGGGCTGATCTGCAGTAGGAGTAGCTGTGCTGAAATGACACTGTAACAAGACACTACAGTGCTACAGTTCAAGTAGTACAGTCCCCTGAATGGGGACACAGATGAATGCAAAGGCACTGAATACAGATATAATTATTCCTGGGAAGTATGATTAATATTTATACTAGCATAATTATCCATGTCTGAGTTTTTTACTAGCATGACTGTTCTGACCTATGAAGTAACAAGAGCATTACACTAATAGAACTTCTAAGTGAAACCTACCCCTCAGTTATTAACCTGAACATAAGAAAGCACTTTAATTGCTTTTCTGACTGGAAATGGATTTACGATGCCTAAGTTCAGTATGCTAAATCAAGAGATGGAATTAAGCATGTGCTTAATTTAGAAAGTGTAAACCCCAGTGCTGCCAACAGCACACACACACTGAACAAATCAAGAGTAGGCTTATCTATTTACACACAGGCTTGAAACATTTGCTTTAGAGTTTTGCCGAGTCAGGAAGAAAACAAACATTACATAAGCCTAAACCAGTTGTTTGAGTGACAACTAAAATATTTCATAGGTTCAAACTAGCAACTCCTTGAAACCCCCAAAATACTTTAACATTAGCTTGTTTACGATCTCCGTCCTTTCCGCCTCAAAATGGCAAGTCTGACATTTTCTCAAAGGACAGAAAAGCACATATACTCACGCCTCCCAGCATGCTCTGCAGAAGTCATGTCCACAAGGCATATCCACTGGGTCTTCAAACACAGAAATATTACACATACAAATGTCACACTGCAAAAGAAAGAAATGCTTCTGATTAAGAAAACACCCTAAAGCCTTTCATTTTGTTAGCAGAACAAGTTCTGTTGGAAAGGCTCAGCGAAAATTCAAAGAAGTGCTCAGCAGGGGAAAAAAAATCTTAACTGTAATCAGAAAAAAATAGTTATTTAAACTATAGAAATAGAAATGGGAAAGATTAGGTATCTGTTTCTATACCTTCCTATCCAAACAGCATATTTTGGGCTGGCTTTTGCTGTGCCCTTGAGCTCAGATAGTGCTTCACCCTGCAGAGTGCTGGGATCTTAGAGCGAGAATTCTGGGTCCAAAAGAGACCCAAATTTTTCATCGGCTTCACAGACACCCAGAAATGAGTTTAGAGATGACAGAGGCTACACGAAATGTCTAGCATCTCACACAATCAGGGCCAAATCAAGAAGGAACAGCTTAGGTGTGCAGTAGCAGCAAGTGTTTTAAGTAATCATCTACATAAATAATATTTTTTAAAAGACTTTGATGTTTTCGATCCAAATAAAAAGTTACACTAAAAATATTGCAACAGAAGACACCACTGCTGAATTTTACAGATGTATGGTACTAAAGAAAAAATAACATTGAGTATTAAGGCCCTTACTTTGAAAACATTTAATGCATAGGGATGAAACCATTGCATTGCTGGTTGTGGTTTTGTGTGAAAATAAATATTGACGTTCTCCAAGGAATACAGATCAATTTTTCTTCTCATTGGAACAAAGATTCCATGACAATGTGCTTCAACTTTCAATACACTTGATATTATACACACATAGGACATTTTCAGAAAGTTAGCCTCTGGTATGCCACTCTACAAGCACTTATATCACAGCCCAAACAAACCACATGAAGTCAGCCTTTAAAGTGCAAAACTTGGTGAAGGTATTTATTGTTTTTTTTCAGTAATTTCAGCTTATTGTCTTGCCAAAGTTAAATATTTTAAAAGTTGACAATGCACTGAAAATGTTCACTATTCAATTTATGAGAGCCTTAAATTTTTTTTAAAATGTAACTTTAAAATAAGGAATTTCATGAAGTCCTGAGTTCAAAATATCAAAGTAAGAACATTTACTGGTACATTTTTAATTACAAGATAGGACGCAAATGCAAAATCTGAAAGGGAGCTTTATAGTTTGCGGTTTAAATATTTTATCTATTCCTTTTAGTTTTAATGTTGCTGCCAAAATGAGAGGCCTCAAAAAAATATGTTTTGTTGCATCAACAACAGTCTGAAAACAGTTTTGATAGATTTGACAGTTTAGATAAGATTCTTAAACAAACAGGAAGACTAAATGTATAACTCTGAAATTGGATTTAGACATACTAGATATAGCACAGCAATCATTATTCCAACCTGCATTCCTGGCTTATGGACCATCAATGAAAAACAAAATACACAATGAAAAACTGAAGACGTAATCTTCCATTAAAATTTTAATTAGGAAATATTCACAGACAATATTTAACTTCTGAAGTAAATAAATGTACAATAACCATGTTCCTCCTATACAGCTTCTTTTCCAGCATTTTACAATGAAAAGAAATAAAACATTTCTATGTAAGAATGCAAAATCTTAATTTCAATATGAGATCTAGGGATGATCCACTTGCAAGACTGCATATAATATTCTAGAAAAATGCTTAGGTCATGGAGCAAAAGTTTTATAATGCTGCAGCTGCAGATTATTAAAAAGAGATCCCTGTCTTCCAAAAGAGCCACACTGATTTTAATGAAAGGAGCTTTCATATTTCAAATTTGCAATAGCGTTATAAACCGCTTCAAGCAGCCCACACATAGTAAAAGTAATTATAAGCTTACAGTTCACTAGTGGGCTGACATTTCAAAATTCAGACAAAGAGAATTCTGTTTTCTCAAAAAAAAAAAAAATTCAAAGGCAAGGTTCACAGAACTGAGTACATTCAGGGAAGTGGACACAATGCAAGTGAACATCTTGATAAGGATGAGATGAGAAGTTCAAAAGAGCCAAATGCACTGATGTCACTGTAGCTGGCTAAAATGATAGTTTGTGAGTGACAGCCAAGGTAAGAACTGAATGATTTACATTAGCCAGGGGTGCAACTGTTCCATCACATAGAATGTTTAGGGTGTCAACTTCTCTGTTCACCCCTTTTGGCCAGAGAAACACTTTACACCTTCACAAATGCCCTTTCAGAATGGGAGGACGAGGCAGCTCTGTCTACACAGGTGCACTACGTTTAGAAATCGGTCTTTTGCCCTGCTAGTTTCAGATCTATTTATAAACTTACCACAGCTGTCTCCATGTCTCCTGGTGAGGGACTGATTTCATCAGGGGAAGTGACAGAGGAGCGAGTAGTGCGTGGAGTTCGTGGAGAAGGGAGCGTATCCCACGCATTGTATCCACTGGGAGGGGGAGTTGGCATCTGAACCCCTGAACGCTGGCAGCAATTCTCCGGGTTACACATCCATGCTTCAAGTAACTTCTCCCTGTCCCAGTCTTCAATAAGTACAGATACAGGCAATTATGCAGCTGACAGTGTTGAAAATACATAGATATATAAACGCTACGCTAAACCTTTTCAAAATAAACAAGCAGGATAAAGTGTGAGTGAATGGAATTTAGACTGCGTTTTAGAGAACACATTCCAAGATAATACATAATGCAATGTATTTTTGTAAATAATCACATTGCAAGCATCTCCTTTACCTGTTACATCAGACTTAAAATTATTTTTGTTATTTACTTAAAGCAATTGTAGCAGCCAGGAGGTCTGACTGGAACTCTACTGACTTTCACAGACAGATGAAAATACAGCAGCCCTCACACCACAGAGTTTTTAATATTTTTTCCTTTCTGTGAAAAAAATAATTGTTCAGTATGGATTCACTTTTATCTATTGTGTTTTTTGGGTTTTCTTTTTTTTTTAAGATGAAGCCATGACATGAAGGAAGAAGAACTAAGATCCAAACTGGATTACAAAAAGATTTGTGACCCAATGAGTTTCTGGGAAAAAGGAAATAAAAAGCCCCACATGATTACAAAGAAAACTGCATATATTCTTCCTACATTTTATTCTATAAGTAAGTGTTAATGAATGCTTTACTTTTATTCATAACATTGCTCATTTATATACAAAAAAAGAACTAGCGAAACAAAATGTATTATATATTAATATCTAAAAACGAAATAAAATCTTTCTTCACAATTGTTTGAAATATTTTCTATTTCTGATTTGTAATAGCAATTCTAAAGATATGATCAGAATAGTGGGGTTTTCTATCAAAAATACTTTAAAGTTCTCATTTAAATATAAATCTATGAAATTCCTATACGGATTTGAATCCAAAACCATCAACACTATGCACAGTTCAGGCAAACTTGAACTGGCTAAAGAAAGAGATATTTCCCATTTTTTTCCTATCACTTTAAATAATTATTTTCAAGTTAACGGGTTTTTTTAAAATGTTAGGTAGTCCCAAAGGAACATCAATGTTATTAATCAAGAGATGGTTTATTTTTATTGAATATTTTATAAGGAAAAGATAAATAGTATTTCTATACTGTATTAGTGCTGGGAAAAAAAGATGTATATTCTAAGCACTGAACTTAGTAAAAATATTGCCCCTGTCAAATAATGATTGCTATCATACTAAAATCTGCTCCTTCCTAATCCGAAAAAAAATTCTTCAAGCTGGAGATGATTTATTGATCAGGTCCTTACTTATCCAAGCTAACACATATAATTTGTTAGTTTAATTTCATTTGTTTAAAGATATGGACCCTGAACATATTTACACTGCAGAAATTATAAATTTTATCAGCATTTTTCAAATTACTCTTAGCTTATACTCCTTCATACGGGAACTGATGATGTTAAGATGCAGATAAAATATAAAATTTGCTAAAAATTTTCTTGACCTTCTTTAATTGTACTGTACCTTTAAAATTAGAAAGGGTTAAGACATGCTACTAAATGGATCCATTGTGTTCTCTTTAGTAACTTTTGAGTTTTAGTAAAACTCAAGTTATATTTGTTCAATTGCCTCTCTTTTACCCTGAAATCACCTGCTGTATAATGAACTAGGAGAAAACAGAGACAATGTTGAAAAAATACCTGCAGAAAAACTGTAAAGTTATTTATTTTCATTACTGCCATAATAACATGTTTTTATCTTGGCTCTAAGAAAAAAAAAAGAAAAATAGGCTCAATTCTTAAAGACTGTGTCAATAAATTGATATAGTTGTACGATAAGAAAAGCAAAATTTGTTGGATTAAATATTACATATCTGTGATCTTTCCAAGAATTTAAAACATGCTTTTCATACGTGAAATGTGAATTAAGATTTCCCATTATTCACTCATGAATTTCAAGATTTAATGCAAAAAACATTACAATTTGGCATTTGATGTTTCCCAATTCTCTAAACCTTTGTAAATAGCTCAGTTATTCCTTTTGCTCAGCTGACCCAATACAGCTACAGGCAAACAGTTGACTTTCTCATGACTTGCTAATTGTGCCTCTTTCTGTTCACTGGCCAGTTGCATTAAGTTACTGCTACATCACTAAGGCAACATCAGTAGAATGACCATTCCAACACAGACTGATTCCTTCTCAACTTTCAAGTCCTGCTTGCTGGATGCTGGCAGACATTTCTCCACAGTTTACATCAACCTCACTGATTTTGGACTTACTGCAGACTGAACTGGGAGTTTGAACAGTATTGTAATAATTTTCCTCTTCAAAATATCTGCACAGGTTATGGAGCCTACTCAGTTAAATACTTATATTTTTTAGCATTCAAATATTGCACATATTATAAATACAATATAAGAAGTAAATATTCAACATTAAAAAAAACATATGCAAAGACTATGCCTTAAACTGGCACATGTTCACATTGACTTAATTCAGTGTTAAAAGGAATGCAAATACCAGCTATGGAAAATAATGTAAAAGAGATGAATTCCAGGTACCACAACTCTTCATGAAAGTCTACCCAAAGTTGTGGGTTTAAAATAATGTCTTCCTATTTCACTTTTCCCTCTCTCATTGATTTTCACAAGGAGCCCACAACAATAATAGGGTATGAAAGCTTAATCCAGTAACACGATGATGAGCATGCAAACCATTAACTGCCTGAGTAGTTCCTTTGGCACAAAGTAACAATGCAGATGCTTCAGTAAGCATAAGTTTTGAATCACTGAATCAAAGCCTAAAGCTTACACTGAGTTTCAGAGATACTTTTGTCTGGAGCAAACACACTGAATTCAGTATATCCCCTTTCTGACAACCCCAGATTAAATTACACAAGAGCACAGACTTATTTCAGTGAAATTAATCTAGTTACAGATATGCACACACAGAAAAGCATACCCTGTGTTAAAAGCAGACCCTGTATAAAAATCCTTCAAAGGATATAGACTCATATGATTTAAACCCCAGGGCAATTTCCAACCATTTATTACAATGGTCAGACTGCTTTTATTGCAACAAAAAATAAATTAAAAAAAAATGGATTCAGTTTTATGCACAAACATATAGTGGCAGTAAACCAAAGGTCTGACAAAAATAGGTTTGATGAATTTAACTTTTTTAACATATAAAACCATGGAAGTTTTACTTCTGTGTCTCACCCAAATAGGACAGCTCTGTTTCTCCACGCTGCTTAAGCTAAAATGTCTTCCATTGTAATTCCTAGTTTGAATCACTTTCCTATCAGCTTTCCTGTCTGCCTCACTGCTTTTTTGACATACTGCAGCTGTACTTCTTTCTGAAGTGCTCTGTGGCTCTGTTTCCTGCTATTTGATTAATTGTTACTTCTCTTTTACTTGGAAATAAAAGTCTAACATACAACTGCCATTTTGATTTTGCTGGAAACAGTTTCTTTAGACTCTTAAGGGTTTGCATTACCATGTGCCCGAAGCAGAGCTTCTGCAGTAAAGAGCGGGGCCTGGAGCATGTCAGCAGATTCCACGATCAGCATATCCTTCAGCCTTCGCAGGTCTTGAAGTCTTAGCCCTTCGTATGGCTTTAAGAAGAAGAAAGACAATTTATGTCTAGCATTTTCCAGTTAGTTTCTAATGCAGTATTGAAATGAAAGCATTCAAAGCACTGTTACTGATCACCATCTCAGCTGGGAGATGTGACAGAATTTATTCAGGGTGCACACCAATGACCATGCAAAGCTATATGGGAACACTGTCATTTTGCAATATTTATAATACCATCTTTGTACAATTCAAAATCTAAAATCAGTATCTCTAGAGTTCTCTGTTATATCTGGAGGCTGTGTTCAAATCTTAAGCTAGCCTAACACTGACGCTCTCTCTCAAAAAGCCCTAGATTTTCACAGAATCCAGCTGAATTTTGATTTGGTGATTAAGCCTCAGATATTGCGGGATAGGTATGAGAATGCCTGACTAGATTTGAACTAAGGATTTAGAGGAGAGCGAGAGAAAGGACAGGTTAGCATACATTGCATGTAAGTTCTCTGACACTAACTTTATACATTCACTGAGACCCGTTAACTTTGAATTCATCTGGGGGAGAACACATTGAGATATTAGAAAGTGAGACGTTTGTGAGCAGAAGCCAGTACAGGTCTTTTGAGGAAATATTCACAGAAACAGAGAAGGGTTAAGGTTGGAAGGGACTTGCAGATGACGTCATTTGGTCAACCCTTCCTTCTCAGGTAGGGTCACTTAGAGCCAGCTGCCCAGGACCCTGTCCAGATGGCATTTGAATATCTCCAAGGCTGGGGATTCATTGCACATGAAGATGTCAAAACTCTTTGAGAATCAATGGGCAATTCTGATAGCCCTACACAGTCAGAGCAGACGCCTTCCTAGTCTGGAGCTCCATCTCCATATTATAACAAAAAAAAGGTCAAATCAGAAAGAAAAAAAGGAATAATTTTAAGATTATGAATTAGCTCCAACCAAGATACTAGAGACACATACATATTTTTGCAGACTCCTTTTTAAAACTAAGAAAGGAAGAACATGACAGCGAATAATATATTTGTTAGTGTTGCACAGAGAAAATGTGCAGAAGGTAGAAAGAGAAAAATAAGTGGGAGGGCATGTACAGAGAATGGATACAGAAAGGGTATTTCAAAAATACTATTCTTACATGTACTGATTTTATTTATTTCTAGATAGGTTAGTTAACAAAATATTTAAAGCATTTGACATAAAATGATATGTGCTCAGGACTAATTAGGAACCTGCCCACCAAATGGCAAATGTCTTCAGCAATTTGGAGGCAAAAGGACACAAGAGCAGCAGTGATAACCACAGTTAAGACCATGCATCATTATTTACTATCTATATTTTGATTTTATGTAGAGCATAGTCCAGGAGTCTCCAGTGCTAGATTATAAGCACACGCATCCATACAATACATAGCCAGAAAGCAAAAGACTAGTCCTGTCCTCGGATGTTTACTATCTAAGTAAAAGTCTACTGTGCCCTTTGAGGATAACAAACAAAAGGCAGAAGTGATGGGGAGAATGGATACCCTGGGCTTCTAAATGATTTTCTTCTTTCGAGACACCTACTCTAAAAATGTAACTTCCTTCCTATAATCTAGACATCACAATAAACTTCATAAAGTGCACCTAAACCCATAACTGACTCCTGCAAGGATGTCTCCTGTAAGCTAATCAGTAAAATAAACAGATGCTTCTCAATATTAGAAACTTTGTGATCAGCAAGAGCCACGGCTCTGCACTGGGTCTTTGTCCTTTTTTAGAAAGCAAGCAAAGCATAAGAGAAATGAACTGTGAGTGTCCTGACCTATATCTTGATTGCCCAAGTTCAGGGAGTTTCTGTATGTCCTTCCATTACTGATCATGCATGACTCAGTAAAGGACAATCTGAACATTAATGGCTTGCACTGAAATAAATCTAGGCCACTTGATTCATAGCACACTGGAATTTGACTGACCTTCTTACAAAAGATTTAATTTATAAAAACACAGGTTGCCAGAATGGTTATAATTGTGCATATGTACAGCAAAAAAATGGAAGCAAAGAGTAAATCGTCGTGACTGCATTTGAACTGCATTCTGAAATGCAATCACAAAACAAGCAGCTTTTGTCAGCACAACAGTATTCAATTCTTGAAGACCTAAATATCATAAGAAGAAATGTCTTTTCTGTTAAACTTGCAACATATGCGCATATTTTAGGACTCAGTATTTTATCCTGAAGTGCAGACATGCTCAGAATTATATTTAACTGATCGGTTCTAGGTCAAACACTGACAAGTATCTCCCTTGAGTAGCAGACTATTACATTATCTCAGCTGGAGCATTCCACACAACCCAGTGGGGATTTTTGGATCTTCAGTTTTTAAGAATACTAATTTTATCTTTTTAAGTGACGAGGGAAATATTTCCTAAGAATGTGTTTGAAACTTCAGACATTTGTTTCATAAAATAATATATGAGCCCACAGAAGAAGCTGAAAGAAAAGAAATTTTAGGGTGGCACTATAATGTAGCTTAATCTGGAAATTCCAGATCAAAGACTTCATACAATGGGAACCCTTAACAATGTTTATGTGTTCAAGGCAGTTTTGTAGAGACTTGTGAAGATACAGTCTATAGTTACAAGGATGCACATCCTTTATGTAATATCACAGAGCTTTGTTTTTAACTACTTCAAACATTGATGACTTGTCTCTGCAAAACCATGAACTGTAAAGGATTTTGATTACAGCCTGTGATGCTCAGAGGCCTCCTTTAATGCTCATTTATGGAGGAGCTCTGTATTGATATTTGCTGTGAAAAAAGATACTGTTCAATATTAGCATAATTTAACTATATAATGATTTTGAATATACTATTTGAATTACTACTTTAATGCCTTGTTGAGCTCCTTGTTACAGATTTCAACACTTTTGTATTCTCAAGAGCTGTTCTTTTAAACTGTCTTCTTCTCAAGTATTTAGGTATCATAAATTGCATAATTTTTTCTCTTGAAAGTACTTTTAGTATGTTAGATGTCTATTTTAACAGTTCATTTCTAACTATTATTAATGTCTTCTCTTTTAAAGGACCATTAAAACAGAAAGGGGCAAAGTAACTATTTGCTACAGTGATGACTATATAATTAAACAGTGTCAAAACACTTCATGTAAATATCCTACTTTATGGGTGGATGGAGTTCTACAGTTAATGGAGTCATATATTAAAAAAATTATTTATACTCCATTTAAATCACTCAAATATAATTATATGCACTATATGTATATAAGTGTACATATATCTTAACTAACTGTACTCTCATTCTTTCACTTAATGAACTATTCTCTATCTGTAGAGATAAAATAATTTTTAATAATAACAGATAACTCTTTGTACTTATGGTATTTGCATTACTTGTATATTTATATGACATCAATTCAGGAACTGAAGAAAACCATTCCAATTATTATACACTCAATAAATCTGTGATACATTCACTAGCAGTGTATTTCTACAGTACTCAGTGGCACATATGTAAAATGAATGAAGAAATTACACACTCTGTTATTGCACAATAAATCTCACTGAGCCTGACTAAGAGCCAAAACTGTTCTGGATGATCTGCTCTGAGGTACTGCTCATTCCCAGGTGTTTCTTATGTAAGTTCATAACATTGCATGATGTGATTGAAAGGGAGAATGCAGTTATCTCCCAGGGATACATAACCAAGACAAATATGCTCCCATGCTACAATACACAGAAATTTAAAAGACTGTGCAAATAAAACAACCAGAACTTATAAAAGCAGTTTAAAAATAATCACTTACTGTCATATTATTTAGTCTATCTTCAATTAGATTTAAAAGATAAATATAAACTTAAGATTTTATGTAACAAAGATTTTTTTTTTTTTGAGATCATTCACCAAAGTAAGAGCAAAGAATCAAAAAAAAAAAAAGGATTGTTCTCCTGTAAACACTGTAGGTCTGGAAGGGGAGGTATTGGGTACTATCATTCCAGATGCTACCGTGCATATCATAAACACTGGAGTTAAGTCCATTTGCCTGTTTTGCCTGGGAAGTAATCCTATTCATGGTTTTCAAATGTATCTTTTCCTGTAACCTTCATTTAAGAGATGAAGTTACTTTGAAAATGCACTGCTTCACATTCAAAGTATTTTCATTATTCATGAATGTATATTCTGTGTCTTGGAAGGATGTTGAAGGACATCACGAAACGATTACAAGCTAAATACTATGTTAAACAAGCTTTTTGTACACTTGGTACCTCAGTGTTTAATAATATATAGAAATGAAATTGAGAGGGAAAAAATACAGGACCATCTTCGAGAGGCAATTTTGGTGAAGCATCTGTGTTTTGGGGAAAGCTTTTGGATCACTTCTTATGCCTCGCTAAGATAACAGATGGAGGCAGCACCATAGCCAGTGGTAAGTGCAGCTTCCACTGCCCACTCCAGACATTTGTGCACAGACCTGTAGGATGAGCACATGTGGTCATTTGGACTGCAGTTCAGTGCAAGCCTTTCTAAGGCTGGTTTTGGCCACTCTGAGGGCTAACATTGAAAAATTAACTTCTCCTGGCTGCATGCTCTTGGTATCTCTCTTGTGCCAGCACTTGTGCTGTTGCAGCTAAATAAGAAGTTAGGGAAATTATCCCACTGAAAAGTCACATGGAAAGGGGAGAAAAACCAGAAGGGAGCACACAAAGGCAGAATTGCGCTACATAAATCCCCAAGATTATCAAGGGGTGTACCGAATTCCAGGCTGACATTTTTGGGGATTTGAGAAAGCTGCCCTGGTATGTGAGATGGACAACTGTACATTCCCTTGCAACTATCAAGTCTTGAAGCTGGTTTTGCTCAGCACCCACCTTAAACAGTCACGAGACAGGATTTTCTCTTGCCTGTTCAAGTGGTTCTTGATTTGCCCCACCCATATTTTTAAGTTCCCTATTCTCTTAGCTGTGCTGATGTATATGCCAGCAAAGCCATGGTAAATATAAAGATAAAAATTACTCAGCCTAAATAAAACAATTACATATTACCACTCTTTAAAACTTTTTCTTCTTTTAAGCCAAAACATTGCTGTGATCCAGCTGACAATGCAACCATCCAAATAGTTCTACTTGTATAACCAAAGAAGTGGTAAACTGCAACTGTGGCAGGAAACTGCTGCAGTCTTTTAAAGTGTTTCTGCCAAGGGAGAAAATATCATTTCCAACTATCTTCTTACAACAATTTGGGTGTCTCTATATGGAAATATTCAGAGAAATTAAAATGAGTTAATTACATTTGCTATTTCAATGTAAATTCAAGTATATTAAACCTCATCTCAAAATGTCTCATCTAGGAATAAACAATCTAATTAAGCTTGTTTATATTTGAATTTATCCAAGGAAATTATAAAGAAATTAATTGAAAGTACAAAACCAAAAACAGCACAAAGTAAAAGTGACCATTAGTGGCATTTTTCATGGGAACAGTTGATGTGTAAGCCTACTCATATCTAAATCTAAATCTAAATGAATTTTCTTTTAAGCATCATTAGGTCCTAGGTGCACTAAGCTAGTAAAGGCCAGGCCATGCTCTTTTTGAGGGAAGTAGCCACAGAGAAATCTAATTTCAACAGAATTACTTTGTAATATTTACTGAATGATATTACCTATGTATCCTTATTTAGAATTTTAGCTAATTAAAATCTCATTGTGTGGGGAGAGAACTTTTACTCAGAATCTTTCTGGTCAAATGATCCTTATTGAATCACAGTCATGTGTAAGGCATAACAGAATTCAAGCAAATTTGTGTCAGTGAATTGTCTCTCTCAATAACTGACTTGGAAACAACACCACCTGTTATTACCTGTTTTTCATACAAGTTCTGGTATGCAGTAGCTTCAGGCATCAGGTTATAAAACAAGAAAGTAAAGGCACTGTTTTGAAGTTCTGCACTACTCAGCTGATTTTTGGTAACATTTAACCCAGTCTCAGTCTGGGAAGATCCATCAGAACAGTTTCCCTACTCTATCCCACAGATTTTCCTCCTTTTCAGAATTTCTCCTGCCCTCATTTTTGAGACAAAAAGGCATCTTAAGAAGTAAAAAAATATAAAAAATGTTTGGTTAAGGCAAACTGTTTCCCAGCTTACTGGCCTCACTGAATCTTCTTCAGCCTTACAGCCTGCAACACCCTCAAGACAGTCCACATATTTAAGTATATGAATAAAATTTCTCATTAATTTTGACAACGTATTTGTTATGTTCTCTGAGCTTAACTTGAAAGTTATAAAGAGCCGTGCTAAAATCAAATTGTTTACAAACATAAAGTACAGACAGTACCTACTGAAATACTTTGCAGACTTTTGTCAAAATGCAGCTGCTACAAATATAAATGTGTAAAATACTCCAGATTTAGAGTATCCTCTGACCTCTTTTTTGTCTAAAGCGGCATACTCAGCTTCAATGCTTTCAGCTTCAGGATCACGTGAAAATACCATTCGAGATTCCAGGTTAAGAGCCAGCTCTTTGTGGTGCTGTTTCTCTGCACAGTCACATGGGGTATCTTTATTTTCATTTTCTGCAAACAAATCTCCACCATGTTTTACTAGAAGCTGAAAAGTAAAATGGCAAAGTAAACAGTTATTAATTAGCAACTCTAATAATAGCCTAAAGAAAAGGCAAGCCAGTTAAGAAGAGAACAAAAAATATGAAGAAGAAAAACAGAGAGACAAAAATAATAATAATGGTCCTTGGAAAAGAAAGATTCTCAATAGTTATTAAATAAATTACTGCTTGATTTCATGCATAATTAGACCCATATCCACCGTAATTCCACAGAACCACAAAATCTCAAAAGTATGTTACAATGCAATGCTGTACAATGTCTCTGTGAGGTTTTGAAGACTACAATTCTGCTTTACTGATATGGTCAGTGCTACAAAGAAAATGAGGGGCATGAGGTACTCAAGCACCTGGCAAGATGGAGCTAGAAACACTTTTAAATATTCTTTCTAATGGGTATTACTCCACCCATGGGAGATTCCCTGGGTAGGAAGGATGGTAGGGTACCAATTCACAGGGAGCACAAAATACTACTGGTAGTACCTTCGTTTTGAGGTGAGAAAAGTGAAACGAAATAATGCTAATGGAAATAGTTCTAATATGGTCTAGTATTGTGCCATTTCACCAAACTTGACTCTTGACAGTAACCCCCCCAAAATGCAGTCTCTAGCTAATAAACACTAACTGTGCTGCTCTCATTAACTTGTCAACCTTGTCTCTTGCTATAAACTGATCTGACAACATATGCCACAGATTTTAAAGGCCAAAGTGGACCATTTTTCCTATTTATTATTATCTATTATTTATTATTATTACTTATACTGTGATAGAGTGGAATGCATCTGCATAAAATCAAATCTATTCAGCATGAAAGTTACTTTTTTCTATTCAGTAGTTTGAGGTAACCACATTAACTTTGCCCAAACTATCATTAGCAATGGGTTCCACAGCACTGTCCTGCTCAGAGAGAGGTCGAACATGTGAATGGAGCGGTATCAAGTCTGCACATTTGACTACCAACTCCAAACAAATCAACTTGTAGGTGGTTCATCCACAAGGGTCTATATTTGGGTTTTCCTTTTCTTATTTGGGTGTGGTAGGGATAGGGGAAGATACAGGACTGAGGTTTTCCTGAAAAGTTATGAGAAAGGAGGGAGATGATGAAAGAGGAATGCTGCTCTGAAGTGAGAGTAACCACCACAAAAACCAGGTGAAAGGCAGTCCTGGGGTTCTCTGCTGTAGAGAGGGAGGAACTCTTGAGGATTCAGCAATTCAGTTTTTTATCTCATTTTCTTTTGTTAAGAATTCTAATCCTCAAACACTTCTAGGAACAAAAAGATAATTGTTAAATTCCTTCACCAATCTCTGTTTCAGGCTTGGTGTAGGCAGGTAGTGTTCCTGTTCATAACCCTGTTCCTGTTAAAGGAGTTAGGAGGTCTACAGACTACAGACTGCAGGACTTAAGATATCTCAGATATTTATCTGTACACCATATTTCTAATGTAGAAACCATGACTACTAGTTAGACTATGTAACTGTGTCCAAACTCTGGCAAATAGCAATCCATGTGGATCAGACTGCAAATTCTTCTTCAAAGACAAACTGAAAGCAAATTAGAGTCAGAAATGGTTGAGTCAATTACAGTACCTATTGTCACGATAACATAACCCAGTTTATATGATTAAATGAGAAACTAGCAGACTAGTAGCTTGATTTATCTAATGACTCACACTACAGACACCAAGAGATAGAATGATAATTTGTGAAGAAGCACAAACCATGAACTTTCATGACGAGTTTAAAACAAATTGATTTTACAGTTTGCAGTTAAAAGCTGCAGCCCAGCTCCAGAACCACAATTCACTCTGCAATGACTGTGATTCCTTCTGACATTATAGTCTGCCTGTGTCTTACTGCATGTGCCTATTTACTTCATGCTCTTGAAACTGAAACTTTTGAACAGTTGTGTTTATCTCTAATACCACTGTATAACCCCATTTGGGGGCACGAAGGCAGAACGAGACAGAAGACTCCTTGTTCAAATTCCCTGTAAATCTGAAGACTAAGTATGTAAATACCAGAAATTGAAATATGTTGCAAACTCATTACTAAAGTTTTCTTCTGTTTACCATTTCTCTACCAGAAGCAACCTTTCTCATGTAAAATCATTTTATTCACCAGATTTGCTCAAAGAAGTCATTAAATGCTAAATGCTGGTATATCCCATTTTCTCATATGACATGCACATTTGTCCTCTCATTTATAATACTGTTTAAAAGCAAATATATCATCTTGGGGAAGGATAGACAGAACAGCTGCCTATAACCAGAATTTATCACGCAACTGGATCAAGTAAGTGGCACTAAAAAAAAGGACAAGAGCAACTTATACAGTCTTTTGCAATTAATATTTTTGTTTCTTTATCAAATCTAGAAGAATTAAAAGTTGACAATTAAAAGCAGTATTAATAAAGACCTAGGAGACAGCCTATAACACCTGTATGCCACTCAGTTACCGTGTACATAATTAGCTGGGTCTGAGTATAATTCAGCTAGCAAAGACTGCATAGTGACTTGCCTTCCTCATGAAAATCAGTAAGTGTGTAAATAATTTTTAAGGACATGTTGAAGACAAACTGTCTGTGTGGAGCTTGGCCAGCTGTAACAATGTGGGGCAGAGAAGAGAGAAGGTACAGGGGCAAGATTCAGGCTGTGTTCCTGCAGGTTAAGTATTAGCATCTAACAGCAGCACCCTCTTAACTTCTCTTTGTACCGAGTAGGAAACCAGAGAAACAGAGGCTTAAATAACAGCATAGAAAATGGCATAAAGAAGATGACAAATGGCATAAAGAATGAGAATATAACAGAATGAAAGACCTGGTAGCTACTGGAAATAAAAAGACACCATCTGAGCTTTTAAAGAGGAGACTAATGAAAACCCAGAAGATAAAGAAGAATACCCAGTTCAAGATGAGGTTGGGGAATTGAAATGACAAACTTTAAATGAGAATTCTCAGACAGTATCTGGAAACTTGACAGAACACAATCAGCAAATGTATTATGTGAGAACCATAGAGAAGTTCACAGTATTGGAAAGGTGGTGTTATTAACTTTTTTAAAATAAAAAAACCAAACAAACTTATAAATAAATAAACTATCAACAAACATCAGTGGAATACAATTCTGGACTTAAACAAATAAAAAGCTTTGGTGACCACCTGATCAAAACTGTAACAATGAAAGTGACATGCTGACCAAGAACAGAAACGCTGCAAGGACAGAAACCACAAAAATAACAGGGAACTTCAGTTACTGCATCTCCCAAGTATATTGAGAAAATATAAAAGCTAATAAACAATGCTTAAATTAAAATTTCAGACTACATAGGTGGCTGAATAATCTAAGGCAGTTTTCACGTCTCTTTACACATACAGGTATGTCTATGCCTACTTTAAAGCTTTTTCTCCACTGTTACAGTCTTGTAATTAATTTCAACTTTTATAAGCCTACAAGAGTCTTCTTAGTGTTGAGGACTTTATGTTATGAAGTTCATATATATATAATATATTTCTTTAATTGTTTTCCACAGTATATGTTTTGGGCTGTTTATCTTTGCAATTTTCCAATTAATGAAAAATAGAATTAAAAAGTTAATTTAATATACTATATGAGATGCCTCCCAAAGCAGCTTTGTGAAACACTCCATGTTGTTTACTAATAACCATATGTATAAACTTATAATTATATATGAACTTTTACCTCAACACAGGTTTTCATCCCTGAGGCAGCAGCATAGTGCAAAGGTGTATTTTTTTTGTTATCAACAGCATCAATGGCTGCTCGTTCATATTGTCCCTCATCCAGCTTTGCTCCCTTCCACTTCAGGATCATTTGCAGGCAATCTGCTCTTCTGCAGTCATCTTCTGAGGGTCGTGCCAGGCGAGGATGAAGAGCTCCTTCTGAGATCATGATCTGAGGTCCCATACACAGTAAGTGCATAGATGTCTCATTGTGCACATTCCGTTTGTTTGGGTTACCATCTCTAACAAAAAGGAAAGTTCTGCAAGAGGGAAAAAGAATAAAAGAAAAAAAGGTTAGCACACAATGCCATTCATTTCCTTGAAGTGGGAAGGGTCTATTATGACAGCTCTCTTTTTCTTGCAAATATTCTGATTAGCCACATTAGTGATAAATGTTCTTTAACAGATAATTACTACTGGACAGCACTCCTCCATTTCTCTTAGGAGTTGAGAGCCAAGATCAAGATGAATTATTGAAATAGCACTAAGTATCACATATAATTACTTTGCCAGTGTGTGAAATAAATTTTAGTTGGCCAAGTTTATTCTACAATTCTGTGTTGTATTGTGATAAATGTTATTAAGTCACAAGATTGATGAAACAGATAATTTATTTCTTCTGCTCTGTGTCCTGAATAGTGTTATATTTCGTAGTCTGCAAATAGATGAAGGAGCAATTTCCTAAAAATTCATTCTCCTTTCCTGTATCTTTAGTCAGATGTCCATGCAGCACTTACTACTTTTTAAAATAATTTAAATACTTTTCCAGCTCTGCGTGTATTGGGGAAAGACTATTTACTTTCTCACTCTAGAATATATGGAAGTGCAAGGTAATGCAAACCCTCTCCTATGCAGATGACAGAGGCTGGCAAGAATTTAAGCCTCCTCTTGAATGCTTTAGAGGCAAAGTGGACAATAAACTATACCAGCAAAAAGGATCTGCTTAGCAATGAAAGGGAAACAGGCTGATTCTTAGAATCACAGTTCTGAATCCTAACAGCTCCTGAGACAAAGCAGCTCCCTGCTGCTTCTTGCCAGCAAGGATTTTTAGAAGTTACAATCCAGATCTGAAACAGAAGAACTGAAACAAATCATACAAGCCCTGTGAACCCAAACTTGCTTTAGCCTTTTGATGTACACTAAAATAATATTTTTTTCTTAAGGGAGAGTGAATGTTAGGAAATGGCAGAGAGAAAAGACCACCTCTTTGAAGCACTGGGGTCAGAGAGACAGCAATGGTGAAAGAATTCCACGCGAGGGGAGGAAGGACAGTTAGTTCCCAGAGAGGTAACATCAGGGTAGATCAGAAGCATGGCACATACATTCAAGAAACCACTGCAGAAATGCTTGCACTGTTCCCACAAAACCCCCCACACATAAAACCTGCAGAAGTCACTATATCTCCTCTCCAGGCTGTTCCCTGACTCCAAACAGTTTGCAAATATGAAAAAAACCCAGTTATTCTGGAATCCTCATTAAATCAGCGCAGGGAACCAGCTTCTACCCTCCCTGACCTACCATCTCTAAGACTAATAAAAACCAGTTTAAAACACTTTCAGGCAGCTCAGCCACTTGAAAGCAGGTGCTGCCTAAATACAAAATCAGACAATGTTGCTCTTGGTGAACAGTGGTGAGCAGAAGAACTTGGTAACCAAACTGACAAAAGGAAATGTTATTTACCTCAGTTATTGCCTTATGCTATGGTTACAAGTTTAAATGCCATCTCCTGTTTTCATTGTCCCTGATTACATCCCCACCAGGCACCACATGGTACACCTTTCTCTCAGAGTTTGTTGATGCTTTTTTAGGA
Organism: Myiozetetes cayanensis; assembly: GCF_022539395.1. NCBI lineage: Eukaryota > Metazoa > Chordata > Aves > Passeriformes > Tyrannidae > Myiozetetes > Myiozetetes cayanensis. The sequence continues at coordinate 127,919,357 of NW_026086604.1, forward strand.
CAAAGAACAATCCTAGAATTATTTTATTAATAAATGAAGAGGCTGTACAGGGTGAATGTGGAATTCCCCTTTTGGAAATTATTGAAAGCAGTCTGGACAAATACTTCAGTAGGAAAAACTAGGCACAGATGGTCTGGTCCTGCAATGGAAGGATGTCTTGATGGTAGCTGTTTGCTCAGTCAGAATTCTGTCCTTTCTTCCTCCTGAAAATCTCCAAGCAGTTTGAATTCATAATGAAGCTTACTGTCAAAATACTGTTTTCTTTTAAATAAGTGGCAACAAAGTATTCAGAGGAAAAGATAAAAACAAAACAGTCTCCTGTCTGTTGCCCTATTTTGGCAGCAAAAATGTTTCTTGGAGAAATCTCTCTTTCATTCCATGATAGCTGACACGATAGATGAATTTGTTAGGAAATATGAATATGCCAAACTTGAGATTAAAGATCTTGTCAAAAAAAGTTACAGCATATTTTGTTTGCCTGTTTTTTTTGTTTGTTTGTTTGTTTTCAGAGGAAAGGGATTTAGCAACACAGGCAAAATGCTTCAGAGTCAATTACGTGAACTGGAAAGATAACCAGTATCAAACACGATCCAAAATGAATTTGCTGGTTTGAATTAGCTTTTCATAGTATGAAACTAGAGACAGAAAGAAAGAAGGGGAAGGAAGGTGGGAAAGACAGAAACAGAAGGAGGGAAATGGGTGGGAGGGAGGGAGAAAAGAATGGAAGGAGGAAGGGAGAAAAAGATAACTCAGTGGAGGACAAGGAGATGTATTCTATAGAGGTACTTGGATATGATCAGCTTTTCAGTGTAAGGAGAAGTCAAGCCAACGCTGAAAAGCCCAGCTGAACCCATGACTTTAAGTTCAGAGAAGATGACTAGTACCAAAAAAGGGTAAATTTTACATCCACAAATTAATTATTCAACAGGACTCCATTTTTAACAGTGGTATTTGGTGCATAAGACTTTCACAGATCAGTTCTGTAGACTCCTGCAATTTGGCTCACAACTTCAGAGGTATAAGAAGCTAAATTTTGCCTGGAAATGTACTGATAGAGTGAAAATATGCATTGCCTATGGGAAATATCACTTAACCGCAAGGCAGCCAGACTTTACTCTAGTTGCACTTTCCAGATTTTGCTTCAAGCTGTAGTTCTTTGCAGAATCCAAACTTGAGGTGACAAAAGCATGAGAAAAGTGTTGAAAAAGTGACAGAAAGGAAAGGGCTGTAACATTCACACCTACCACTATCTGTATTTGCAGGAAAGTGGCAAGAGACTCAAGATCACAAGGCTGTGAACCTGAATAATAAACAACTGGGACATGCCCTCAGTTGGGAAACTAGCATCAACACAACCATTTCTTCAGGTTTTGATAAAATTTTTAATGGTTGGGGCATGAAAAACACTATATTTATAGTCTCTTTGTCTCTCTAAACAAATGTCACATACATTATAGCTATATATAGATATACATCATTGGATCTAGATGATCTTTAAGGTTCCTTCCAACCCAAACCATTCTGTGTTTCAATGCTATATATATCTTGCACATAAACACATATGAAAATGTACCTATGTGTAGAAAAATAAAACCAAAATAAAAAATAGTGTAAAATGAAATTATAAAGGTAGTTCTGACAGCTGGAGACTAAAGCATGTTTGAATGTGATCAAAAACTGAAATGTACCGATTTTTGAATGCAAAGCACGTATGTACACTATACAAACTACACAGAAAATTACACTGTTGCTTTAAGCAAGACAAGTAAGGTACTAGAGAAAAGTGACCTGCAGCAATAATGCAAAATAATCTGCATAGGGTTCCCTTTCACAGCATCCCCTCTGCTCCCTGGGACGGATAGCCCTTTAAGTACAGCTTGCTAAAGAAAGTTTACACTGCAAACTCCAGTGAAGGTATAAACCTAAACCTCACAGCTTCAAGAGAAGTATGAGTATTAAGAAAAGTATTTTAAGAGCATTAAGAGAAGTATAGGTAAGCCATGAGTTATAACAACAAACAGAAGAGCCAAACCCTGTTACCCAGTAATTTAAAACTCACATGGAATGAATTAATTCATACAATTATTGAATCATTCAGCTTCCAACGCAGTAGGCCAATTCTGATGCATTAAACTTTGAATAATCATGATTATTTCACTAAAGTACTTTTCTCTCAAATGTAGTATAACAAAACAACCACAGTACTAGCAAGCACTTGAAGAAATCTTCTTAGTCATTACTGGTTTAAATCACTTTGTGAAGAGTATATTATTTACCTCATGTTGAAAGCCACATCGAGTAAACATAATTATTGATATTTTGTTATATAGTGCTAGAAAATTATTTATTAGTACTTAGAGTTTCTTCTCTGATTCTTAAGTGTTTCTTACAGCGCAGGAATCTCCTGTATGCAGTAAAAACCTGGATGGGAGAGAATGACTATTCCTACTGTAAAACAAAGAATCTGCTGACATCATTACCCTTTATGAAAGAAAAAACACAGACTATTGTCCTGACTTTTTGTAAGCCTTAATTCAGTTGGCCCCTTGCCTAAGAACTGTTATTAACACTACCAGAATTCCCACATACACTAGGAATATCCTGCTGTACTAAGGTACGAAGTTACACCAGTAATAATTTGGCCTAAGAACAAAGGAAGTATATCCAGGAGGCTGTCAGTGATACTGTCCCCACTGCTGATGGAAGCCTGTGAAGAGTTAATTCTTCCTTCTGAAATTTGAAATCTTCACAGACATTCCAAGGTCCCTTATGTTGAGTAATCCACTCTGGCCTCCAACCCTGTATTTTTCCTAAACAGAAATGCCTCCATTTGTTCCCATTCATATGACTCCTACCAAGTATGGTACATCTGCCCAAATAGGTCAAATAATTTCCTAGTACTCAAACAATTTCTGCAGATTTTCAGAGAAAACCACCAATCTGAGAAGCAAGTCCAAACTATGGCACATATGAATCACATCTTTTACTCAGAGCAATCTCAGGTTTAAATGGAAATCTCTGACTCTCTCAACATGTGCTCTTCTGGGCCTATTTCACTTATGGACTTGATGTAACATTCCACAAAAAATATTACCTAGAATGACAGCACTGTCTTCACTCTCTCCTATACTGGCTCTAAAAAGCCTTACCATCTTTTTCACTGTATTGCTACAATTTCACCTATGGTTTCTCCAAATAGTTCATTTGCAAAAGACTACTAAAGTGATTAAAAGTAGGTCAGCACCTGCATCTGAGTTCCATTTCTGGACTGTTTCATGTTAATGCAGTAGCCCATCAGCTAAAATACACCTAAGAAAGGTCTCATACAAATATGCATCAATAAAGAACTTTGCATTCTCTTTACTGAAGAGATGCAAACAGGTTGAAAAGTTTCTCTGCTTTAGTGGTTTTGTGTCAGCAAATATGATTAAGTATGACCTTCTGTACAGAGATAGCAATCTTTGGCTTTGTACAGCACAAAAAAGCAAGAGGCACAACGCGCAGGAGGGACAAGGAGATACAATTGAATTGGGGAGCACAGATCCAGAGATAGTGTACACCAAAAGTGAGGAACACAAAACTTGGCTAATCCTTACCTTTGTTATACTATGGGCTACAAAAAATCATTCTTTACATATGGTAACTATGTCTGTTAGGAGGAACAGCAGCATCAAAACACAGAATTAAACAACTCCTGATACAAGAATGTACCAATAACATCTGTAAGTTACTTGCAGCCAGAAATCTATTTATTTATTTATGAGCTACTTGAGTTTGGCCTTCCCCTGAACAGTCAGAATACTGTTTCCAGGATCTCATGCCACTTCTGGTTTTTATTTCAATATTCTAAGTGAGATTTCAAAAGAAATAGAGCTGACTGCCAAATTAGAAGCGGCTTCTACTGGAGCTGGCTGCTTACCAGCAGTTTTTGTGACAGTCCTCTGTAAAGTAAAATCCATGTGATTTACATCTCTCTGGTCCTTTCTTATACACATTTCTTTACAGCTAGAACCAGTTCTCAAACATAGGTGTCATCCTTCCAGCCTTCTCTCCAAATCCCATTTTTTTTCTGAAAAGACCATCCATGTTGAATTCTCTTCTCACATAACTGTGAGACTATTATTTTTAGACTGGTCTCAAAAAAATGTTAGATGAAGTAATAAACATGAAACTACTAATGAGTGCATTCATCTTCACCTTTTAAAGACATAGATTTGTATTTCTGGGGAGAATTTGTATTTCTGAGTGGGACCACTATCTAGGTGTCAGCTTGTAAATCACTTGGCAGTGTATGACATCTAGTGTTGATATTATTTATACAGCAATAATTATGAAATTACACAGCAAATACTAACAAGCTCTGCGTCACTTTTATTTCTTAAAAACTATGAATGTTACAGAAATTGTCTCACCTTTCTCTGTCTCTCCTTCCAGAAAAATTGTTTCAATTTGTACGTTGCTTGATCTTTAATGACACTAATTTTTATTTTCGTTAAATGTCTCAATGACATAACTTTATTATGTTAAATTGAAAAAAAAATCTGCTAATTTAAATAATCAAATCATCCACAGCCTAAATTTTGACCAAAAGGAAAACTGGGTCACTGAATATTTTGCTTGGACTTTGCATTCAGGTATAAAAGTTAATGAGTTATTTCTGATAAATTTCCTTCTGTTTATCAGAAACTGCAAGTCTCTCAGTCATTATTCCAGTAACTTCTGAGCCAACAGATCTCTCTGGTAAGGAAGCCACGTGTGACTCTAACCCCAGGGTGAAGTTAAGCCATTTGACACAATGATTCAGCAGATACCAATCGACTCGATAGAGGCACAAACTCTACCTGGCAACAAAATTAGTTTAAATAAAGATTTGGTCATCTCAGCTGTGAAGGACCAAAGCTGTACTCCAGTATAACCCAAATAAAATTTTACTTTCCCTGGGGTAAAATGTTCACAAAGGCTCTACTAAGGAGAACAGACAACACAGAATAAGCAATCTTTAATACTGTACTGCACTAATCTATCACATCTCACCATCACTAACAAAGTAATCTTATTCTGCAGTGTCTGATTCCCACAAGGAAAGAAAACCAATTTCCTAACAGTACAGAAACACCTTGTAGCAAGAAGAAGCAATAACTCAACATACTCAACATTAGCAGCTGTAACTGGAGAACAAGGCTATGTGCACTGTGAGCAACAAACTCCATAGGCATCACATACCTTCTACTAAGGTTAAAATAACCAGAAATCAGACAGAAACGAGGTCAGTTTTAAGAGCTGAAAACATAGCAGCTGTCTGGCTGAGCTCAGCTTGTTGGTCAGGCTACTATTAGGATGAAGTCTACCCACTGTTTTGTGTTTTGAGAGGAAGTCATGAGGAGCACCAGGGAAGACACCTTGGGAAGCTACAACACCTAGTCAGGGAGAACTGCTTTTAAGTGAGATTTTGAGCTTTAGGAAAAAACCCAAGGCAGTCAGTCAGTTATGGGGCGGAGTTTTTCAACCTGCCTTACTGTACTTTAGAAGACAGTGGCCAAGTGGGTGGAAGCCTTTGAGAAACCTACCAATGCTACTGCTGCTACTCCATGTCCGTAGCTGCTCCTCCAAGTGTCCTCTCTGTTTGCTGTCTTTAGCAGTTTTCTCCAGTGGGGATTCAGTCACAGTAAGAGTTTGCTCAGTTTTAAAGGCTTTTTAATTTTATTGTTTTTCACTATATCACAAGCAGTATCTCCCACAAGTAGCATTCATGTCTCATATTGTAAAACTGCCAAAGAGTTCAATTTACAGCTTTGCAGGTGCTTACTATTTGATTTTACACATTTAGTATAATGTAGGATGAGATTCATCTTTGCAGCTCTGGCAACCTATAGTGCAGACAACTGCAGCTGATCCAGTTCTCTTAAATTCCCTTTAAAACCAACAGGAAGAAACAGGCACTTCTGGCACACAATTAATTTAAAATGTTTTATGGTCAACTTCACAATACGTGAATCGTGCAGTTGCTTTCACTAATCATTCTGACTAGATTTATTACCTAGGCCCACACTGACTATAAAGGGGGCTTGGCATGAATATTTCTAATGCACACATACTTACTTTTATGAATAAAATGATGAATAAATATGATCTTAAATAAAAATATATTTTAAATATTTATCTGTGTAATTGTTGATAATTGCAAAGAAGCTTGCTTTTTGTTGTTCAAAGTGAATAATCTACACAATGACATTCTAATAAATGATTCAGACAAAATATTATAAAATACAATAAATTTTAAGTTATTAAACCAGGACAGAATTATATTATTATGTGGGAGAAAGAGTATATAGTTAGGTAGCTATCTTTTATACTACATTCAGAAGTCAAAACTTTTAAAAACTACTTTCAGGAAAGAAGGTTAGTCAACTGTTATGCCTTCATCATCTTTTTTCCCCAAATAAGCTTTAAAATTGCCTGGAGAACACCAAGAAAATTTAGTCATTCAAAGAGTTACCATGAAGAACAAAAAAAAGGGGAGAAAAAAAAAAGATTCCTTCAGGTTTTCTGAACAACCTACTGAAAATATCCATCCTTTTCATAAAAATTTTCTTACCCTGGAATCGAATCCTGTTGTTTTGATTAATAGCTCCATATTTTTCCCATTTGCCCTTAACAGACAAAGAGCTTCTAATAACCTTACTGTTCTTCTGCTCACATTTATTTCAGAAATACAGTTAGGGAAAGTAATTTAAAAGGTAACACCAGACTTACTAGCAAAGCATTGAATAGATGTTCAGAAATTTGATAGAGAAAGAATATGATTTGTAGCACCTTTCTGAAGATTTTAGCATGAATGATTTAGGTGATTTGGGTCTCAAAGTTTAATATTTACAGAACTTCTGTCAGTCAAAACAGTGAAGTAGCCTTTTTGATTTCCATCTCCAGAAAAAACAGTATCTGAAATTCAGAGCAGCTTCAGCCTTATCAGAAAATAAGCAACCATGGCACCTCTCTAAAGCCAGATGATGTGCAAAGAAATTAACAGGGTTTTCTCCAGTACTTCTCCTTAACATATATTTTTGCGGCACAAAAATCCTCTATTATCCTCTCAACTTCAAAGAAATTTTGTTCTGAAAAACCATCTACACACATGTCCCTCCAAGTCATCCAAAACTAGTTTTCAACTTGACAGCAAAAGGAATAAAAGCCAACAAAATCCAGCACAGGAAGAGACAGTCTGGAATGTGCTGTGACGAATGCAACATTCCCTCTGATGTCAACAAGTTTTCTGGCAAATTCACCCTATATAACATATTGGTAATCTCAATACACTTTTTTTCATTGCATTACAATTGCTTAGATCAGTCATTACTGAAACCTATTAAACAGCCAGAAAAGGACTCTAGCTGAAATTCTAAGAGATGAATATTTATTTTTGTTTTTATAACATAAATATATAAAATTTCAGCCTAGAGGAAACCACCACTATTTTGATGTTCTGTCACTTTACTGAAGTGAAAAATACTTCCCAAATTACAGCAATGAAACAAGAAATACTTCCAATAAACAAATCCTGGGCCCATTTACCAGTGTTTCTCTCTGGTTAGCTTAGCTATGCCTTCATTGCCAGAGTTCCTTTACTCCTATAACTAAATGGCAATGGCAGTCACCAAGAATGTTAAAAAAAGAAGTGGGGCGGTGTGTTGTTTTTTTTTTTTCTTAGTTTCAGCATTTGCCTCATTTCCAGGATCTCTGTAACTGGAAACCCTTGCTTTTCTTGTTCCAGAAAAAAATCATCTTCAAAAACCTGTCCTGTCTCCCCACAGCCCTGTGTTTCTATCACCTCCTCCCCCCTTGTAGTCAGCCCAAGACCAGCAGCAACTGCTACAATCATTCACTTTTGGCTTGAATACTCACAAAGTGCTCAGATGTAGCAGTATGAAACACACAATGAGGAAAATCTGTCACTGATCCAAAAAGCTTCCCAGCAAAGCTGAAATACTGAAAGTCACACCACATATATTGTGAAATGACAGTTTATCTAAGTGGGTTTTTTTCCTTTCAACGTCAAGTAGGTCCTCGTGATTTCCAGTCACTCCATCTGAGCCACCCGCTGGAAAAGTCTGTTCTCTTGTTGTATCTCAGAGTGGTTCACCATCAGCCAAACGCTAGTGAATAACTTTCCACAGTGATAGCAATTCTTTCTAACTAAGCAGTCAGATGGTCTAAAATGTACCTGAGGCAAAAAAAAGCCTGAGGGCACTGGATGTGCTTGATCATCTAAAGACTGCATTTTCTAAAGAAAACATGTTTCCTGTTTGTGCTTTCTCTGTAATATCTCTACATACATTTGGGGAATAAAATTTGAACTATCCTCTTGAATATGAATCTTCTGTCAAGACCTTAATTCATAAGGAAACATGATAGATGTTTGCAGTGAAATAAGACCAATTTGTATGCTGTACAAAGCTCTCAAAATCCATCTGTGAGTGCTACATATCTTTTATTATGATCATCAGACCCTCCTAGCCCCTGCTCTGTTATCCCAAGCATGCCCCTCCCCAAACTACCTTGATCCCTGTAGTAGATTAACTTCCACTGGTTGCCAGGTGCCCACCCAGCCACTCTTTCACTCCCCTGCCTCAACAGGACACGAGAAGACGATACAACAAAAAAGCTTGTGAGTTGGGATAAGAGAAAGGTTCACCAACTATTGTCATGGGCAAAACAGACTCAACTTGGGGAAATTATTTTAGTTTACTGCCAATTAATAAGAGTTGGATAGTGAGAAATAAAAACAAAATGAAAGCCCTCTTCCAATTTTTCCCTTTCTGCCTGGGCTCAACTGCACTCCTGGCTCTTTTACATCCTTCCCCACCAAGCAGTGGTGCATGGGGAATGCTGGTTGTGATCTGTTCATGATGTTTCATCTCTGCTGTTCCTGCTGCTGCTTCAGAGTGGGGGTCCCACCCACAGGATACAGCCCTTTCAGAACCGCTCCAATGTGGGTCTTTCCCACAGGCTAGAGTTCATCATGAACTGCTCCTGCATGGGTTCTTTCCACAGGATACAGTCCTTTCAGAAACACACTGCTTCAGTGTGGGTCCCCCACAGAGTCACAGGGTCCTGCCAGAAATCCTGCTTCTGTGTGGGCTCCTCTCCACAGGCTGTGCAGCTCCTGCCTGGAGCCTGCTCCAGCATGGGCTCTCCATGGGCTGCAGGCTCCTTCAGGGCACATCCACCTGCTCTGGTACAGGATCTTCCAGGGACTGCAGGTGGATCTCTGCTCCACCATGGACCTCCATGGGCTGCGGGGGGACATCCTGCCTCACCCTGGTCTGTACCACGGGCTGCAGGGGAATCTCTGCTCCAGTGCATCCAGCACCTCCTCCCCTCCTTTTCTGGCCTGGTGTCTGTAGGGCTCTCTCTCTCACTTTTTTTTTCACTCCTCTCTCACAGCTGCTATGCAGCATTTTTCATCCTTTCTTAAATGTGTAATCACAGAGGTGCCACCAGCATTACTGACAGCCTCAGCTTTGGCCAGGGGTGGGGCTGGTTTGGAGCTGGCTGGAGCCATCTGTGTCTGATGAGGGGCAGCTCCTGATCTCTTCTCACAGAAGCCACCCTTGCATCCTCCTGCTATCAAAACCTTGCCACATAAACCCAGCACAATGCCCTTCTGTCGACTCCTCCTGACAGGTGTCACAGCCAGGAGAGGGGGTGGAGGGCTATCCTGTGACAGCCTTGGAGCAGGGGGCTCCTCTCTCTGATGAGCTTACTGAGATGCCCAGAGATCAAGTGCTCTGAAAATTTTTGTTTGCACTGATTAGCTGTGGCCAGTGATTTTTGGTTTTTAAACATTAAATGCTCTGTTAAAACAAACTGATATGTCAGCTAAGCATTATTTAGGGCTGCAGACCAAACGAAAGTTACACATTAATGGAACGTCTGTTTCCAGTTTTTTATTTCAACATTCCTAGTGTACTGAAGTTTTCTATGATACTCAAGAAGAATGATCCCGAAACAATCCTAGCATTTTTTAACACATTCTTGCTAAGTCATGTGAAAAGAAAGTAACTGCAAATATTCAAATTTTTACATCTTGATCCAGTTTCTGGGCTGTAAATGCTGGATGAAAGGCATAGCAACCAGATGACTCAGACACTTGCTGCATAACAACTGTGCAGCTCGAAATCATTGAGAAAGTTCTGTTGGCTTAAGTTTCTGCCAGTATTCTTCATGCTGGATTACACCAAGTTTGTCCAGGTCAGGAGTTTTACTTCATGACCCTTTCACCTCTTCTCCAGTTTCTTGTTTCTTCCCTTCTGAGATCACTATAGCAGGATGTCCCCAGCTCCATTTCACTGCAAACTTGGTGCCTGTGCTTTCACCGCGTCTTTGGACAGTCAGCACCCACCATACCTGTTGGAACGGGGAGTTTGTCCCTTTGCCTCAGCATTGCCAGATAGGTTATTTCTACACACCCCAGAATATCTCTCTCGATGTAGTTTATTATGCAAAAGGTGTATTAACAACTGCATCACGCTACTCTATTTTAAAAAAATCTCAAAACACACAGTAAACTGTAAACACATCAGTTCGTACCCACCTACAATAATACAAATTTCAGCCTTTAAAGAAAAATGGAATTATATGGTATGCATACAAGTAACAGCTAGAGCTTGTAGTCAGTGTAGCTACAGATTCTCCAATATTTAAAATGTTTAATGAAGAGATAAATATAAAATGCTATACTATTATGGACATCTCATAATTGTAAATTTCTCTGAAAATGCAAACAGATTAAAATTAGCAGAAATCAAGGTAAGTAAGAGTTCTAAAGTATGAAAACGTGTTAGGTGAATCTAAAACACTGAGGAAAAATGTACGGTGGGAGGCCAGATAGCGAGTACAGTGACAGCATATGAGGCATGAAACAAATATTATGAATACCACAGGCTCATTAGTAGATATAAACACAGAGATGAAAAGAATATTATCAATAACACAGTTCAGTATTTATTTCTGTTCTGTTTCCTAATAAAAGGAAGAGAATATTTATGAAATTCTTTCTAACTTAGTGCCTACTGAAGAAGAGGTTTAGCAATGTTTGCTTGGTACTAGCTTCACAAACAGTAGATGAGAACAACTTATGCCTGCAATGTCTGGACATGGGTAAGATGCCTAATCTTTAATTGATCTCAGAGCACTGATAAAAATACAGAAGAATAAATATAATAAATATATATTGTGACAGCTAGAAGTAGTCACAATCAGTATGGTATCCATATGGTTTTGCAAACAGATTATTTTAAGACAGGAAAACACAACAAGAATGGTGGAACAGTCATTATTTTCAAAGAACTGTGGTATATGAGTTTTCAGGAAGCAAGCTAAAACTGCCTGAGGCTAACATTACAACAGAGCAACAGATACTAAAAATAAAACTAAAGACTGTTATACCAATCTGTGATTACAGATTGATTTGCATGTTTTCTATTTCTACTTGAACATGTTACAAAGTCTGCGTGTGCAAGACACACATACATATGCACATACATGTGTACATCCACGCACACGCACATCAGGTATTTATACCCTACCTGACACTCTTGCATTTGTTAGGTCAGTTATTCACACCCAAGCAAAACTTCAAATCCTACTTACCCCAGTATACGGTTCATTCCATGCCTCGCAGCATAATGGAGCGGAGTATTGTGCTGGTACGTTTCTCCATAAGAAGTATTTGGGTCAAGAGTTTCTTTTAGTTGAGGGTTGCTCTCGTAGATTTGGCAGGCCAAGTTTTCATCTCCATTTATAAGAGCTTTCCGGAATTTGGTGGTTGTATTTCCCATGTTGCTATCCTAGCTAACAAGGGCACTTCTTCCTTTCCCCTTCATCCACTTGTTGTACGGTTCTGTAACATGCTTCACAGCCTAAAAGAGACAAACGATATTTCAGTTACTCTGTTAAACACTCTTTCCTAGATTAATTCATCCAGAGCTACAGCACTGTAAATTGGCAGGTGAAAAAGAAGAACATAGGGCCTGTAAGCTTGCCTCATGAATTGCTGAAATCCTTCTACATAAATACACACAAATTCCCAGTTCTTCAGAGATTATTTCCCTGATAAATTGTGCCATCTGCCTCTCTGTGTAAATATCTTCACTGCCTGTACTCTTTGAAAACATGAAAAAAAGAAATAAATGTCCAATATCCACATGTATTAGAAGACTGCCATGAACAACAAATTTCCATGAGTGAGAATTCCATAAAAACTAGAAATTACTTCAGAAACAGAGTAGATCTAAAGCAAAATTCTTAAACAAGGAGGTAAAATTCTTTAAAAGCATGCAATAAAGCAGACATCAGTTTAACTTTTAATTTAAGAAAATAATGTAAAAATGTGCTTGAAGCACCTGTGCTTGTGTAAGTGGATGTAAACAGCACCCTTCTGTGCCAGCAAGACAAATACACAGGAACACAGGAATTATTACCGTGGCCCAATCTTAACAGTTCTCCTTAGCAGATTCTTAAACACCTACCCGTTACATGTAGACCAACAGTGAATGGGGCCATACAACACCTGACATTTGTACTGGCACAAACCAACTGCACCTTACAAATACTTCAAAGTACTTTCCAGCTGCTACACTCCCCAGCCTCTCACCTCTACCTGGAGGCAACCAGCAGATTGAGCTGCATAAAGACAGGGCGGACAGAGCATCTCCGCTCATGAGACAGGACAGCAGAAGCTTATCCGGTTGTGCAGCTGGAAAGAGCACATGTTGGTTTATGTCAGGGGGACAGACAGGCGTGTTAGCACCAGGCTGCAGCTGGTAGCACAGTGAACCTTCTAGGAGCTCTCTTTTGTGCATGAGTCATCCCATCCAGACTGCTCCCTGCCAGACCTTTCACTCCACAAAGCACACGCTGGGATCCAAATATGCCAGGCACAGCAGGTTAGGGGATTGAGAATTACTAAGTTGTATGCACATATAATTAGACAGGGGAGGAGCTGCCCAGTACCTTATTTCAACTTGTTGGGACTATCTCAAAGCATCTATTTCTACATTGGCTTTTCAGCACAGTTAACTGTGGCCCCACCAGCCTTATAGAGAGAAGAAATAGAGGAATACAAGGGGTATAGAGCTGCAGAAAATCCAAGGGAATCAGGGTGTGGATTCATGTGAAAAGGGTTTGGGGAAACCTGGGGAAAAGCTGCAATGAAATATATTTGTTTCCTTGGAGCTGACCTCTCACAGCTACCCTGGTGAACTTATGCATCAAGCTGCATCCCAGGCTTACTATGGCTTTGCTCAGATCCCATTCAGCAAGAGATCCTACCAGCAGGAGTCTTGCACTGACTCCTCTCTGTAGTTTATCTGAAAGATCACTTCATGAAGGGGAGGAAAAAGACCACTTTCATCCTAATCTCATCAGTGCAGTCTGGTCTGTTCAAAAAGGAGAGATGTGGCCTTGGTGGCCTACATTTTCATCCCTTTTTTTCCTATAAAATGTTGGTAAGGCAACCCTTATTTTGAGCTTTTGTGAGGTAACAATGATACTACCAAATCAGCTGACTCCACATGCTAAACATCTTGCCCATGCTTTCTTCTGTGACCAGAGTTACCTAAAGAAGGAACAATAAAGTAGGTACTCATCTAAAAGCAAATGGACACCCTTCATATGTTTAGTTATATACACAAACCAAAGCTAGATTCTTCACAATGAGGATTCTGCATAATTTCGTATCTTTCTGTCATCTCTATATTATAAAATATAAACATACAGATACTATACAGATCTAATATTTATATGCTTCAAGAAAGGCACTGCATGACAGCACGAGAGCATCAAAGATCTCAGTGCTGTAGAATAGTGTGTTTTCAGATGCAAAACCAGCTGCATTACTCCAAATACTAGATAGTTTAAGGCTTTAGTCTATAAACCCAAGAAAAAAACCTGCACTCTTCCTAATCAACCAGCAGTTCATATTATCTTTAACAGCTAGGATCTCAAAAATAACTTGAAAGAATGATTTTCAGTAAAGTTTGCTTAAAAAATTAATTTATAGTATTATAATATCTGTCAAACCCTATCTACCATCTCTCAAGACCAGAAACTAAATCAGATGAGAGCAAGTGCCTGAGAGATATCAGAATCTTCATGGAAATCAATAACAACGATCCCACTAGTGCCCATAACACCAAGAAAAGCACAAAAGTTTCTTCCATTTGAAATTAGAAGGTAACATCACCAGTTGCCATGTATTTATTTCTGGAAATTAGCACATCTGTAGCTTGCATCAGCTGCAGAACAGCTGTCTCTTGCCCAAAACTGGAACATTAAACAAACCTAAGTAGAGCATTGAGAGTTTAAGGAGATAAGATGGTGCCCCCAGGCAATCTGAGAGAAACTAGGAACAGGGTGGTACTGTTGAGATGCTGAAGATGAGATCTGAATGGGTTTAGGCAGGGAGAAGTGAGGGTCTGTGTGGGGTGAACTAAAAAGTTCAAGTTATTGCTCTGCAGAAAAGGTAAAATTGTACATTTGATTAATTCTTCTATACACCTGTTCCAATCTGCTTAGGTGCAGAGGAAAAGCAGGTTCTAAAACATTCTCATAAGCAAGACTAAGGCACAAACAAGGCCAGATGCTCAATCCCAAAATGATAGTTCAACTTTATTTTGTAACACAAAGGAGCAAAGAGAAAGAAGGAAGATAGAAAAGTAAGAAAAGCTAAGGGTAACAGTTAAAGACACAGGACAGGAGTTACCACAACCATAAAGTGCTGCTTGTTTGTAAGCTGGTAGATCTCTGCTGGGCTTCTTCCCTGGTCACCTTGTATCCTCTGAGGAAGGAGCCAAAGCAGCAGGGTAAGAGTGGCGGCAGCTCCTGCAGCAGTCCCCAAACATCCCCACAGCAGTCCCCGGACATGGCCCTAAATACCCTCGCTGTCACAGCCCCTGGATGCCCACTGGCCGGTTCACCAGTATCCAAGCAAAGGTCGCCTGGTACCACTCAGGTGGGCCCTGAGTGTCCATTGGCTGGTTCCCCAGTCTCCAAGCAAGATGTGCCTGGCATATCTTATTTGGGAGAGTAAGTCCTTCCCACGATTTTTGATTGTAACAACTTTTTATCTTTTTTTGCTAGTCTGCCTGCCTCTGCTGGCTTGCTAGGTGCCTTCTGGAGCTTTTGCAAGTAGCTTGGCTCCTGCAGCAGCCCAGCTGTGGCATCAAGGCTTTTTAACTCCATGCTCGAGACAATGGCGAAGCAATGGCGAAGCAAACTCCATCTTGTAATCAGTTCATCACACCACTGAATTCACTTTGTTTCATTTTGATGGAGTATGGATATATTCAAACCTTATACCATCTTTGATGACTAATAATATAAAAGTTGTAGGCACATTGCTTGAACTATTATGTACATTATCATATCTGGCAATTTTAGGACTATGCAGGCTGTACTGTGTAAGTCACTGAACAAAGCAGTGACATCTGCTTTCATTAAAAAAGTTTACAGTCTATGAGACCAATAAAGGGCTATACATGACACAGACATGATATAGTGAGGTGAATGAAATAAAAAGAATAAAAAACTTGTTTGTGTAACAGGACCAGACTCCAAACAAAATGAATCTCAAGTCAAAGAAAAGGGAGAATTTTAAGGATTATGAGACAAAGCTATGATGTGGCTTTGAACAGACACAAGTGAACTCCACACAAACCCACAAATCAACACAGAGGTGATAGAAATTTAGCAAATGGCTAATGCAAATATAACCATCACATTATCAAAATAAAATGAAAGATGATAGAATGGGGATAGTTAACAAAAACCCTTCAGGTGATGGCAAAGAGCTTATATTTGATGTGAAAGCAAGAAAGCCATCTCTGGAAGAATGCAAGGAGAGAAGTGACAGGATCAAAACTAACCGAGAAAACAATTCCATACTTAAACCACATGATACAATAAACTGTACTAATGCCTGTCACCTTCACACAGTATCCACAAGGTCTTTCATCTTTTAACACTACAACAGGCATTAGCCTTTTATGCTTTAGAAATTTGGTGGGCCACACTGTAGTATTTTTTCTATTCTGAATTGTGATTAAATGTGCCAGCAGAAACACAGAAAGACAGGAGAAGCTGTCTCTGTACTCTGGCTCTAGCAGTTGGCTCCCAGCGTGTTTGGAAGTCCAGAAGAAACAAAGACGTGACAGCTGCTGCCTCTCTCAAGCTGCTGTGGCTCATGAGTGTCCTTCTGTAAAATATTCAAGATCTGCCCATTTGCAGTCTTCAGTTAATCTCTGAGCAAACAGACCCTCTGCATCCACCACCTCTAGTTCAAGTAAAGGAGGAAAAGGACAAAAGATCAGCTGATGCAACAAAATTCTGGATCTGAAAATGGCTAAAAGGGACCCAGTTTGCCACCTCGTTGTGTAGCTCTTTTTTCCATGAAGAGCTTCCAATCCACTACATGTTCTCAGAGGACAGTAAAGCTAACAAGGCCAATGCTGGAACCAGGCATTTAGAGAAGCGAAACTTGGTTCACTCTTTCAGTCTCTCATTTCATGTTTTTGAAGGTGAAGGGCATGTAATTCATGTATTATTTCCTGAAGGGGGAGAAACAGCGGCAGGGAAGTGGTCTGGAAGCTTTCACCCAGTCAGCCTCAGGGACCTGGAGAGTTCCTGGGGGCTGAACACAGATGTTTCTAAAGCAGTTTCAGCAACTCCCAGGCTTGCAGGGGTAGTGTGCTGTGTCAGTGTCACTGGGCTTGCTTTGCTGTTTGTGTAAACACAGGATTAAAAATCCTTAGGCTATTTTTTAATGTGCTGTATCCCAAAACACTACAATGGAACAAAAATGACCACACAAACATGACGATTTTCAACTATTTTATCTGAATAAAATGAGGCTTGAATAGAATTTCATAGGACACAGAGAAGACCATTTGTTTGGTTTGCAGACCTATCCACCAAATCTTCAAGCTCTGTGCTAACAGAAAGGCTACATTATAGCCTTTAGCTATGTAACCTCACAACATTTATCATAACCACAAGTATCATTATGTTTTACACCAAAGATTACAGGAAAAACTAAATGCAAGTTTGCAAAATATACCCCAAGTTATTTCAGAATTCCAAACATCAACCATCTCATTCAAAATGAGAAAATGTATTTATTACTCTACTGCCAAATAGAAGTTCCAGCCTAACAAAAACTAAAATACAGGTTACACAATCCATCTTAAAGTCCAAGGAAAGATTCTTATAAACTCCATCAGGGCTATCACATTTCTCTGCTTTGGCAATGAAAAGTAATTTATATGGGCTTATTAGCACTGCTAAAAGCAACACTTTGATATCACAGCTTTATAAAAATTTAACAAAGAGACAGACACTCTCATAGAAGCTTGAAGACTGAGTATGAGATGAAAAGAGTGGATAAAGAAAGACACGGGTAGAGCAAAGTAACAATGAGATTCTGAGAGCAGTTGCACCAGCTGTTCAATTACTATTGATTTTTCCATGGGCATCGTCATAGAAGTGAATTTGAAGAAGGACGAGAGCAATGACTTAATAGCATTTTAGAAGGAGTTTCTCCTTTGAAATGCTGCCATGGTGCTTGCTAGAAATTTGTAATGAATGATAAAATATTATACAAGGGGGATCAGGTAAGTACTTTTGAAGCACCATACTTCTAACTCTCATTTAGGAACCATATATTGAACACAAAAGTCCTTCATGAGATAGCACACCTCTCTCAATTTACATTTAAATTGCTTTAATACTGAAGCAGAATTTCTCACTGAATGTGGGACTAGCACACGTTCATACAGCAGCTGTTCTAAATCTTGGGGAATAAAAAAAGGAAAGGAGACAGACTGTATGACATCACACTGCTTAGAAAATCTATCAAAATCAGTAAAAAAATATTCAGGTTTAACGAAGATAAGAAAATGCTATATATGTCTAGCATCAAAAAAAGTACTATCTACATAATGAGTAAAGATCAGGATTGCATCTAATAATCATTTGCAACCATTTTTTATATGTAGCACTGTGTAATTCCACAGTTTAACACTAAAAAGTCTGAATACAATTTGCAGCTTAACGTTAAAAACTACTTCTTCAGTAGTTTGTCATGTAAACTATAAAAACATTCTAGTGGTTCAGCTAAATGAGCCAAGGTCAAAGAAGTAAGACTTTACGTAGCTCCTCATACTTAATATTATTAAAATAAAATATACTATTGACTAAAGTTAGTGTACAATACATGGCTTCTAATCGCTTCAAAAGACAAGTGATAATGAATTGCTTACAAAAAAAGAATAAAGAAAAGAGATATCAAAACCACTTGTTTTTCAAAAGCACCTGGCTTTTGCTAAAAGGATGAAATACTGTAATGCATTCCTAAAAGCATCTTCTGCTTCAGGCACAGTTAGCTCAAAAGGTAGCTATTTCATTTGCTTTGGATACTACAGTTAAACAGCTCATTTTTAAAAGCTGAGTTTCTTATTTACTGCAGAGTCTACATTATAAATCATAATTTATTGCAGAAGGGAACCACGAACAACTTCGTGGTTTAGGAGAATGCCCAATCACTTGGTATGCTTAGGATGAGTCTCATGTTGTGATGTTGGTAATTTTAATCCTCTCTACAGAATAACACAAATGAAGCAAGTCAAAAGTTATGTTCCAGAACTACTCAGAATACCAGGCTGTATCCCAGAAACAGCAGAAAAAGTCCCGTTAGGGCTTCTCTTCCTCATTTACTCCTTCCCCTCTACATAAAGTAAAAAAAAAATAAGCACCAGGAGGACAAAATTAAGAACTAAGCATTCAAATGTGCTTGCCTGCTTTATGTACGGCTGGCACAGATGCCTACAATTCACATGCAGCAGAAAAGGTTAGGCTAAATCTAATGTTTATGTGTTTACAGTAAAGACTTAAGATTTGCCAAATTTTAACTAATGGGTAAAAATAGTTCTCTCTGGATACTTGAGAACTTTTCTAAAAAGCTTTAAGTAACAAATGTGCTTGCAAAGCTTGAGAATTGGTTATGGGAAAGTGGTGGTGGAGGGTCTTGTTTGGGTTTGCTGTCTGTTTTTTTTTGTCACACACTGAAATATTCAAAGGTTTGTGCCAAAAGTTCTGAAGTCATCAACAGGAAATAATGAAAGTGTCTCTGCAACTTTAAACATTTGTGAATGGGGCTCAAAATTATCAAACTCTGTTACATTTTACAACTCAAAGTACAGAACAAAAAAATAATTGCTATGCCAACATCTCACCCTTCATACAATGATCATCAATATAACATTCTCTGTGCTTTAAATACCAAGGCTGAAAAGTGGCAGTAATGTTGAGAGTTGACTTGAATAAAACATAGTGTGGGGTAGTGAGAGAATTAATTATTTCCTCATTTATATGCTTGTGGGATAGATAGTCTAGCAACTTGGGTTACAATCTTTTTTATGCTGGCATATGTACCCACAAATTAAAGGCTTAAAGTTACTGCTCAATTTAGTAATTTGAGACTTTGGCTTATTGACTCAGGCATGAAGACTTTCATCCACGTAGAATATTTTCTTTCAGACACACTTCTTTCACAATTCCACTCTGTGGAAAAAAAAGGATTTTAAGAATGGCTTTTGATACACTTACCAAGAATGCAACTGGGGCAGTTGGAGCACAGACTAGAAAGAGTTTAAGAAAAAATTCTACACAGATGGAGCTAAAGTAATTGCTACATTAATTTTAATTGTGTTGTTTACAGTACTTGCATTCATCATCTAAATGAAATGTGGGGTAGGTACCTACACATGGCAGGAGAGATGAGATACTGTGCAGCCAAATCAAAGATATATTGTGATAGCTGGACAAAGACTGCATCCCTGCAGATAGTTGGGGGGAAAAATCCAGCAGCACAGGTTAAAAGGAATATCTGTTGTGGTGTAGTTGGTGGTTTGTTTTTTTGGTTTTTTTTTGTTTTTTTTTTAAACTTTAGGGAGCCACCATTTAGTAAGATGCAACAAAAGAGTTATCGGTCTCTAATTATGTCCTGGAATATCCATTAGTCTTCAACTATAATTGCAGATCATTTCAAATTCATTCCAGGGCCCAATGTCTTTAGAAAATTATTTTCAAAATAACAATACTCCTTAAAGTTCTGTGAAGTCCAGGTAACACTTTGGAGTTGTTCCCAATGCAACAGTCTGTCAGGGCCTTAATAATCTGATTTCATTTTCTATAGCTTAGTCAGTGATATAGGGGAGTCACAAAATATCTTGAGTTGGAAGGGACCCAAAAGGAACATCAAAGTCCAATTCCCAGCCCTGCACGGGAGAACCCTGCAGAGGACAGCCCCAAGAACCACACCACGTGCCTGAGAGGGTTGTCCAAAAGCTTCTTGAACTCTGTCAGGCTTGGTGCCATGAACATTCCCCTGGATAGACCTGCTGCGGTGCCCAGCCACCCTCCAGTATGGTATTGTGACAGCTTAATGATATTTTAAGGCTCCAGACATAAAATACAGCAAACTTTTTTTAGCACTAGCTCTTCAATCTGCAGGTTAAGTAATTACTCAAATCTAAAATATAAAATATCTGTACCTAGTCTACCGGCACTACAACCCTTAGGCCTCCTCTATCTAGATCAGAAGGTTAAGAAGCACAAAAAGAAATGTTTGACATTTTATTAGATTAAGTCAAGCTACAGACCGACATGCTTGATAGTTCCGGCATTTTAATCCCAAGCACGCTGTTTGGTTTATTATAAACAGCTCACTATAGACTGTTCCACTGATTAAAGTAGCAGTACACTTTTGATACAATACATAAAACATTGTCAGTTTAATAAATATCTACAAAAGTGACTTCTGTATCATGGGCCAGTGCTGATAGCACCACTTTTTCATCAAGCAGAAGGGAACAAGTGTCACCCAGCGCCTATATAAGGAAGTACCAGCAGCTGATGACTCACATGAGGACACTTGGCATCAGTGATAAGCTAAAGAATACGAAACGAGAGACTGGTAACGTTCTTAACCAGTGCAATGCCTCTCATGTTGGCAGCACCTGAACACACTTCAGGCAGTGTAGCGCTTCTCTGGTTTCTCCTTACCCTCATACATACATCATGCCCAGTGTGTCGGCTGGGATGGGAGCCTCTGCCAAAAACATTCAAACACCCTTTGCTCGACTGTGAGAAAAGTGACAACTCAGCTCAGTTCAGTTAAAGTCAACTGTGTGTCCCCTCCAAAATCAGATCCAATAGACCAAAAAACCACAGTGAAACCACCACCAAGGCAATGGTTCAGAGAGTAACAGACAGATGGGACACACAGACTGACACTGTATGGAGTAGAAAACCTAAAGAAATTCATGTGTTCCTATCACATTGATCTGCTTAGAAAAAGGGAAGATAAAGACAACCAATACTGGTACAGAGCACTGCTAGAACATGAAAGGAATGAAGATGGCAACATAAATGTGAGCTGCAGAAAACCCTATGGGGAACTTGACTGACCAATCTAAACAGGGTGCAATGTGCCTTGACCCTGGCCTTGGCTGAGTCCAGAATGTATTTTTCAAGTACATTTGCCCAGCTTAGCACAATTCTAGAAGCCATGTTAAGTTTCAGGTAAACAAATCTGAAACTGCACTACAGCCTAAAGACAACCCTCTGGTAGAATCTGATCAGTCAAAAGCTTTAATGTCAACTTCACTTTCAGTGGTGTTAAACTGATAAAACTGAAAACAAAACTTGTCGTCTGCCGAGGCATATCCACAGAAAACAAAGAGGATGGCAACACAGGGCTGCTCATGAGCACATTCCTCCACAGCAAAATCTGAAAATCCTTTATGTATTTAGAAACCTTAGCATCTTCCTGAAGCAGAAGTCTCTCAGTTTGAGGAAGCTTTTTCATATGAAAGAGTATCAGTTGGTAGGGTCATGCTCTTGCTGTATCTCGTAAATATGCAATAGGGTTGCAAGGAAGATCTTAAAATGTAAGGATAGGTAGTACACAAGGTCAGACACCTGCAATCAGACTGTACAGAGTAAGCATCATCCCACCACTTTCTAAAATCATACAGTTGCATTTGGAAATAATGAATATCTGAAGTCAATGCCTTTCAACATAAAACTATTGGTTTCATCATTGACAATGTATTTTAAATAAAGTAAAAAGGTGAGCAAACAAAATCTAGATTTTTCAGTGTGCAGTCTCCCAAAATATCATGCTGTATTTCAGATTGTCAGAGGAAAGCAACAATACCAGTATCCTACCACTGACTCCTGGCTCATAACTACACTACTGACAGGACAGTGCTCTATCTGTAGACTGCTGATAGTCCACAAGTTGCATGTTCAGAACAAACTAAGCAACACTTACTGTAATTTCTCTATTATTATCCAAATAACCAAAAGCACTGAGAAGAACAGCACACAACACTTCAAGGAATATGCAATTTTTTCAGAGTTTTCTACTTTCACTTAAGCAAGCTACACTTTTAAGAGTGACGTGAGTAAATCTCTACTTGGTGCACTGTGTTTTTTTCATTAATATCTATAGGATGAAAGTTGGTAAAGTATACTCTGTTTACATTAAAGGAGTATCCATTTCCATGCTTTCAAGTGGGAGGTGAAGAAAGCACATTCAGCTGTCAGAGACAGATGACGAACATTGTTCCCAGACGTACCGGACTGGAAACAAACACGCACATACTTTTATTGTTTCCTGGAAGCATTCTTACGAGCTCGTTTTGTTCTGCGTAAAGCTAAAAGACAATGTGACCCCGCTGATCTTTCAAAGAGATCTTGAGTTTTTTCAGATGAATGAACAAATCAATTTCCTTTTAACAAAGAGGTAATTTAACTCGTCAGCACTCCTTCAAAGCAACACATTCAATTTAAGGTCTAAACACAGAATTCAGGAGATCATTGTGTGTCTAAAATGAGATGGATTCCCACAGCAAAATATGTTTTTTACATGGTATTTCACAAGTATTTTACAACATTTCTGAGAGACAACTTCAGAAACTATTTAACTCTTTTTAGTCCAAGAGGTGTGCAACCTCCTTGTCATGGTGCTGAGTTCCCAGAATCTCAAGTCACCATTACTAACTAAGAAGGAGTCATTCAGGTAACTGCAGTGACAAAGACTAACACTTGCACCTTATGTACACCAGAAAATTACCAGAACAGCAACTGCTGCACTTCTGATAAAATGTTTAATATATCCCCTGGCAAAATTCTGACTCTGGCATGGAAATTGCAAAAGATATATTGGATCTAATCTAACATTAATTTAAACAAACACATAACTTGAAGAACTATTTTAAACTTTTGCCAGAACACCTCTGTTAAAATATTTGGCTGGTTTTCCCATTGCACACAAACAATTTAATCATATACATAAAGGCAATGGATAACAAAATTTAATTACAGTATGTCACATACAGTTTGTATTTATGAAGAATATTCTTGACTCTAGTGTAATTACAATGAAACACGACCTTGTTGCATGATAATGATTTTTGGCTTCGACATAAATATCAAGCCAAAGAAAACAGAGAGAGAGAATAAAGCTATTAAAAAAATTCAAAGCAACCTGAGCTTGAATCACAGAAAGGTTTGGGTTGGAAGGAACCTTTAAAGATCATAATGTCCAACCCTTCTATCATAGGCAGGGACATCTTTCAGTAGACTAGGATGCCCAAAGTCCTGTCCAACCTGACCTTGAACACTTCCAGTGATGAGGCATCCACAACTTCTTTGGAGCATCTGTTCCAGTGTCCCACCATGCTCATCATAAAATATTTCTTCCTTATGTCCAATCCACATCTACCTTCTTTCCATTTAAAACCAACACCTCTTGCCTTGTCAAAACCGGCCTTGGTAAAAAGCCTCTCTCTTTCTTACAAAATCCCCTTTAAATATTTAAATGCTGGAACAAGGTCTCCCTGGAGCCTTCTGTGCTCTAGGCTGAACAACTTCAACTCTCTTGGCCTTTCCTCATAGGAGAGGTGCTCCAGCCCTCTGACCATTTTTGTGGCACTCCTCTGGACTCACTCCAACAGGTCTGTGTCTTCTTTGTGCTGGGAGCCCCAGAGCTGGACACAGTGTTCCAAGTGTCACCTCACGAAAGCAGAGTAGGGTAGAGGAGAATCACCTCCCTCGACCTGCTGGCCATGTAGTTCTATTAGTTCCTATATAAGTTCTCCTGTTAACATAATCAACACACCTAGTGACTGATGGAGACATTAATACAATACAAATGACTGCTGTTCTTTGTGGAATACTATTACTGGCCTTTCCTGTGTAAGGTAAGGAATGGTATAAGGAGAAACGCAAATTACCAGAGTCCCTTATTTTGCAAAATCTGACCCATTTGGCATCAAACTGAACATTATACATGCTTAATATTAGAAAGGTTTTCAAGAGCCAGTCTGAAAAAAACATTGTTTTACTCAAGTAATAAAATCTTCATTATTTTAATTGAGAAGTTCTTCAACTATTTATGTGAAACTTTAACCAGAAGTAACTGTACAGACACCGGGATCATAAGAGAGCTAATGGTGCCTGATGGTTAGTGGAACTGTCTCTGTGATCACATCCAGGGGTCATGCTGAAGCCAGACAGAGAAGACAGTAACAGCAGTTATGCCATTTCTCCTGTGCTCTCACTACTCCTGCTGGCAACCAGACAAGGTAGTGGAAAAAGAGCAGAAGTAACAAGCCTGGCTGGATTGCCAGGAGCAAGAAAAATACAGAAAACAAGGGGAAACAGTCTGCAGTAGGCAGTGGGTGGAAAGTGAAACAGAAAGGAGAAAGGACACTTCAAAACTTTCATCATTCATGGGCCTTTGTCATGCAAGCCAAAGAAGGCAAAACTAGTAGGTGTTTGTTTTAACTAAAGGGCATATTAAAAAAGGGCCTACACAAGTAGGTGAATTGTGATTGTCCTGAACGAACATTCCTTATTCTGGCATTTGTTCGTTCTAGGAAATGGTTGAGACTGTATAAGTTTCTTACAATGACTTTTCTTTGGCTGAAACTTTTTCAGTTAGTATGTACCTATGGTACTTGTCAATATGATGCTCCAGTCAGGACGAGGAAGTTTCCTACAGAAACAAAGAGAAACATAAACTAACGATTAATATTACTACCTTTCCTGACAGCCAAGCTTAAGAAAAACATATGTTACAATGGGCTTTAAAATTCGTATTTATATTAAAAATATAATCCACAAATAAATAAAGCAGATGTTCTATGATAGCAATAAAAGAATTTTTAATTTCACTTTTTCTCTGTTCTTTTCACAGCTAATACTGCTGTGAAGTTTGGGAGCATAAACGAGGGAGTTTTTCTGCTCTCTCTGGCCAGGCATACACTTCAGCTCACCCACCCAAAGAATATCAGTGAACATATACCTATATTTTTTTTTTGTAAATTGTTCTTTTAAAAGTCTTGTTACATGTGTCTGTTACAGTCTTTCTTAAATAGCAAAACTTTGATACAAACCCCATTTTTTATATTCTGAACTACAACATTCAGGTCACCAGATTCTTAAATCTTGTGTCCGCTGGAACATTTCACTATCACATCCACTGTTTCAATTTCTTATTATGCCTGAAAACAAAAAACTCCCTGTTCATGCAGAAAACGTGTCGCAACAATAAAAGAGCATCTGTGCTCCAACAAATCCAAGGCATTTGTACTGATCAAGGCTAACCAGTTTGCGGTAGGTTTTCATCTTAAATAATTGCAATACTATTGTAGAAAACCAGGAATTTTTTGTTTTATTGGTTTAGCACACAGGCTATATCATACGTCACAAACCCAGCCTATATAACCAAATTATTCATCCTTCAAAATATTTAAAAAATTTTCTTCTTTAACAGCAATTTTCATGAGGGTGGCTTAAACAAAAAGACATTTCTTTGGACATCATCTTACACTTGTGCTAAATGCTAAGGGAAGGAAGACAAGAAGGCTGTTCAAAGGTATCTGGGGCAAGATACAATCTCAGTTAAATTTAATGATCCAAAACTATTATGTCAAAGACATTTACATAGGTAAATGGCTACTTAAGACAGCAAAAGGTAAAGATGTAGACCAGCCGTTTCTGGATGAAAACGAGTGCCTAGATTCATGAAATAGTCAATAATTTTTTGTAGAAGACAGCAAGTTTTAGGGTACCAAGAAATGAAGGATCCTTGATGACAGTAAGGGCTCCTATCCTTGTGCTTAACAAGACTGAAATTTAATTAATAAGAAAGGATCAGGATGGTGCTGAAATTCTGGAAAAATCTCAGATATCTTTTCCTGGGGAATTCTGTGGATGCACCACCAGAATGAGTTTTGAGGAGCTGCAGGAGTTGCATTCCTGATTTATTTACCTTTTTCTGCATGCTATAGAGAAACTGTTTTCCTAGATGGCAACCTCAAAAATTGATAAAATCCGTTACCTTTCCTGAGAGTAGTCAGAACTATTTATTACAGAAAGAGCTGTAAAAAGCTTAATAGACAATGAATAATCTGCTAAGGGAAGAAATTCCGTTAGTCCATAGATAAAGTGGTTGACCTTGTCCTGAAATCAGAATTCCTCATCATTGATATTTACTTATGAGCCTTCTTATTCCTTGCATCCATAGTGTCCAATACTCAAACAATTATAATAGATTCTTGGAGCCAATGTGTACTTGAGATAATGGGCTCAATTGATACTTAATTTGAAAATCTGAAAAATTACCTGGCTTCTACAGCAGACAATGAAAGTAAAAACTTTAACCTTTTGTAGCTACATTACTAAACTAAAAAAAGAGGAATTGCAAAAATACGAAATAAGCCTTTTAAAATACTACAAAAAGCAAAACCCACAGAGTTTTTTTTTCAGCTCTGTAGATTTGGAAGGGTTATAGCATAAATTAAAAATTATGGTAGGTCTGACAAAGACTGGTAAGAGTCCTTTACTGTTTTGGAAGTTATTTCAGAGTGACTTGCAAAAAAAAAGTGAAAATTCTCAAAAATAAATGTGAATTTTGCTTAGGAATAAATATCCAAAAGTCTAAATGAGAGAAAAATAGAAAAACTAGTTTATTCCTACTTTGAAGGATTTCTATCCCTAACAGCAATTCTGCTTCAAGACATAAGCTAAGGCAAGCTGAAGACAATTTTCATTATATATACTCAAATGTTATTAATGGAAACTAGATAACTTTTTCAATTCTAATGATCTTATTTACCACTTATACTGTTTATATTTCCATTTTATTGATTAATACAATTTATTGTGTACTTTCACAAAACAGTTTCATATCTGGTTTGCAGTAAAATTTCCATTTGTTTTAGACTTCACAAATATAAAATCAAACAGATGTTATATAACATTAGTGATTTTAAGTTTGTTGATACCAATATATGCATTTTTCTTTCTGATTTTGTTTCTAAATATTGTAAACATAATAACGGCCATACTGCATCAGATACTTCTCATCTAATTCCTTGTCCAGAGAGTTGTCAGCAGAGTATAATAGTGAAAGGTACAAAAACTGGGCAAGCAGGAACAGATACTTTTACACAATACCCTCCCAGTCTTCAGCGATTTACCACTAGATGAATTCTTGAGCCAGACACGCTAGTTTTATATTAATAACCTCTAATGCATTTTTCTTCCACTAAGTTGTTCAAAAACTCCCCAGACCTGCGGAAAATTTTAACAGCCACAGCATACTGAAATTTCACAGCTTAACTATTCATTGTGAAGAAATATCTGTTTTTAACCTGCAACTTGTTAAATTTCATTTCGCTGTCTACAAGAACTGAGAGGTAGGCAGCAAAATCTCTTCATATTTACTCTCTCCGTTCTACTTGTGACTTTAGAGATGTCCACATTTCACCTTTTACAGGTGATCCCCCTTCTGCCATATCAGCCTTTTGCTCTTGTACAGACTGATTAACCCTAATTCTGAAGAAATGGATTCTGTGCAACTTTTAGGATCTTTCTGCTTTTCCTATTTCCAATGCTACTAACACCTTTTTGAGTTAGGAGACGAGGAGCTGTGTATAACATGCAAAATGCATGTATTCACATCGTGGAACCATGGCCTCTACTTCAACACTTAATTTACTTTTTGGACTGGTACTAAAGACTAAACTGATTTTCTTAACAGTTTTTATTATAACCTCAAGATCTTGTTCTTGAATTGTAATAATATAAATTTAGGACCCTTTTTTCCCCCCGCAACCACATGAATCTTTCACCGTTAGCTATACTGAGCATTGTATCCTATTTACCATTGTGTCTTATAAAATTCCTTTGCAGTGGACACTATTTATAGTATTGTCTAGAGACTATCACCTCACTACTTACCATCTTTTCTAGATTATTTATCCTCACATCAAACAGCAGAGGTCCTAGCACTGATCTATGTGGGGCTCTATCAATAACCTTCAACCACTGCAAAAACTGTCTCTTTATTTCTATCCATTTCCTATTTTTTAACCAGCAAGTTCTGCATGCAATAGACCCTCCCTCTTTCCCAAAGCTGTTTGGATTCTTTAAGACTTCTAAAAAGGGATTGTGTGCTATGCCATTTGAAAATTCAAGCAGATTATAACAAATGCATTTTCCTTGACAATTTCTTCAAAAGATTTCAGTAAGTTTGCAAGATCAGATTTTCCCTTATGATGTTACATTGACTGATCCTCAGAACATCACATTTATTGATGTGTCTGCTAGTTATTATATAATTTCTACACATATTCCAGGAACAGGCACCTGGCTTATGTATCTGCTGTTCAATAAGCCTGTCTTGGAATCCTTTAAAAATCTGCATTATGTTAACCCACCTCCAGTAATCTAACACAAAGTTAGTTCCTAAGAGAGAAGTTAAATATGACAAAATGCAGGGGATGTTTGCACAGTTTTAATTATCAAAAAGAGTACTGAAGAAAATCATATTTGCACTGAGAAAAATAACCTGAAACAGAATCTCCACAGCTTTTCCCCAAGATTCAACACAGATCTCAGTTCTGAGATCAGACCTACAAAATTAGACCCTGGCTCTCATCATCACTAAGTACATCTCACTTTGGCAAATGATACTCCATAAAGGGATGGTGTCTCTGCTAATCTCCTTCTACCTTGCTGGATTCAGCCAGAATGCAGGAGACCTGTAGAGCACATCTAGAATATTTTTACATTAAGATTTACATTACAGTGATATTCTGCCTTTTAAGAATGTTTAATTATTTTAGTATCCCCTTCCCATTTTCTCATGAAAGATCGCTTTCTCTGAGATATGCTAAATTAACTAGCAACAAATGATTGTAGCCAGATGCTACAAAAAAGAGAGGCAAGCATAAGCAGTCTTGTGAGGTTTTTTCTCCTATTCTGCTAATGTCCATGGTATCACATATTCAGACCTTGCTTCTCCTTATTCCTCCCTACTTCATAGAAATACAAATATAAGGAAACTTTCCAAAAAAATTGCTCCTCTTCTCCCAGTTTCCCTATTCTCATATTCTTCTGTAGTCTGTAAACTTTGTCACTCTTCACTGTTCTTCACATTTCCTGGGGAAGAACAAGGAGACACCTCCTCACAGAAAACCCTTGAATAGCCAAAGAATATCTGAAAAATTTCACTGGTCTTCCTTATCTGAAGAAGAAAATTTCTCCATCCAGAAACAGATTTAAGCATTCAATACTATTTATACAGTCATATACCAGTCGGGAAATACTTTGTTTTTTATGCTTTAAATCAGAACACTGAAGTCTAAAAAAGCAAATCACTGTAAAAAATTTAGATTGCAATTTCCAGTTAAGTTGGACTGCCACAGAACCAGATCACCTGAGATATGAGATATAACCCTGCTCCATATCAGACCGCTAATGGTCATACCGTACTGCTCCTCTGCTCAACAGAAGCCTTTGGCTTGCTAGCCAATACACCCAAGATCATGTTGTGCCTTGCCTGCTCATTCACCTTTTTGTACTGCCCAAATTTTTTCAGGACTTTTTTTTTTTTTATGGAAATCTGCTGCCTTACCACTTTTTACGGACAGTCACTCTTCCAGCAGGTATGTGTTTTGAAAAGCACTAGGCTTACCTTAAATATACTCAAACAAAGCTTATAATACTTATTGCTCACAAGATCATCTAGTATCAAAATACAAAATGTAGAGCTGACAGAGCCTGGGCTATGTTCATCACTGACTCTTCCATGTCTGCTCCCTACAGTTCCCAGGGTCATAGGAAAAGAATGACTGACCGTGCTGCAGACACAGCTACCTCACCAGTGGATCTAGTACTTCTGGTTAGGTAAGGTGACTTTTAGGACCTCTGCGTCCCTTATTTGCTGCTACATTAGACAGGGAGGTCCCGCAGAACAGAAAGATCCAGGTCATCCTCCTGACTCAGGAGGTGTCAGTGACACTGCACAGGAGGTTCTCAGCCAGTGCTATTTCCAAATGCTGCTCACAAAGTCACAGAGGACATCTGCACATGGGCTTTCCCTGCTGGAGTGGTGCTGCTGTGACTGAGACGTGTTCCCTTCCTGCTGCCTTCATAGTTAGGCATGCCTCCTCATAGAAGGGAAGACTTCTACTTCAAAGTCTACCAAACCTGGCTGCAGAGCAGTGACAGCAGATATCCAGCCAAAGATGGGGCATGGTCACCTGAGACCATGCCAACCAGTCTGTTGATGTAAAAGTCGGGCTTACTGCTGTCGGTCAAGCCACCATGTCTCTCCTTCAGCTCGACAAGCCCGCTCAGCTTCCTCTACCATGACTCATAAAGTAGCTCTTAAGAGGCCTGACCTATCACTACGAAAAGTTCAATCATCAATACAGCATTTACTAAGTACTGGTAAACTTGTATTTGGCTGCCTGAAAATAAGACAGATATCCACTGGGGTAAGGCCCAAGAATACAGGGTTTGTTAAAAGAAAAATCACACTGCCAGTTTCATTGCGCATATCTGCAGAAGCAAAGGCAAGCAGTGGTAGACGAGACATAAGCTAGGGGAACCAGCTGTATTACTTTCAGCAGCTTGCACAGTTGTGATGCTCAGGAATCCCTTGGTGACCGCCTTAAGAAAAACCTGCTCCAGTGCCAATGTAACACACAGGCACTTATTTAAGAATAGCTCTTCCTGCTTGTAAAGTAAAAGACATCACAAGAGAACATTCCCTACCCCCACTACTTGCCAGAAAAAAGCCATAAAAAAAGTGCATTTCTTTTCCCCCTATACTTCTTGTTCTTGTCTTTCTCTGCCCCAGGTTCCCTGTTACTGCTGCCCAGATCTATGTGTGACCTCTACGAGACCTGCCTGAAAGCCTCAGAAATTACAAAGTAACTTTCATAGTTACTATGAAGTATGCACTTAGCAAGCTGGAAATCTGTCTCCATTATCTTTTTATGACACTAATGTTGTTTGAGAAACTTACACTGTAGTTTCTAAAGTGGTTTTAATTGACACCAGAACCAATCCTACCCTTTTTTTTTCGCCTTATCCACCCTTTCTGTTCATCCATATTTCTGCACTTTCCCTTGTTTTTTTTACTGGCATGTGCCTTTATGACTGCACAGAGAAGCAAAACAGATGTAACTCGTATCAGTCCCCCCTTCTGCATTTTCTTCCTGGATGTTGATGGTCCAAATGGCCAGAGCATGGCAACAGTGATAGGAAGGCAGGACTATTTGTACCAGTGCATACTATAAAGAGTGGAAATATGTTCAAAACAGTATTTGCTCATACTAAAGTGCAGACAGAAGCAGAAGCACCAGCAATGTGCAAACTGTACAAAGCCTGCAGTTGTTTGGATGCTAGAGGCAAAGCAGTACATGAGCACCACTGCATTCACTGAAGTCAAAACAGTTTTCACAAAATTTCTTTTGTAGCCCAGCATTATTTTATCAGTTATTACTCTGACAGTGGCTGTGTGCTTAAATGGGGATGGTGGATGGGGTATGGACTGGAGGATGTAGTTGGATGGAGTGGGAGACTGCAGACACTGAGCGGGCATCACAGCACCAGAGGAGCAGTGGCTGCTGTAAACTGCACCCAAGCTTGCAAGAACCCAGGTTGAGCAGTGTACAAAGGAGTATCAAAGTGTATCAGGATGTAAATTCAACAAATAACTGATACAGCAACTTCATTTAACGAAAATGTCAGCAAAAGTGGTAGCCCTGTCTGGATCCAGTTTTAATTTCATTATGTAAAACTCCACATGATTGTTAATATCAGCAGCAGATGCTATTCTAGTGCCTGACACTAGGCAAGCAAGACCCAGGTGGAAAGACAACTAAAATTCCTGTCCAACAGGCAGTGAAAGGACACAGGTGAGCTTGCATTTCCTAGAGGGAAAAGTCCAAGTTCTGCTACCCTGGTAGTCAAAAAACAGGAACCGATGAAAGGCATTTAGTGTAGCTGCAGGTGCCCAGCAGGACTCCAGTGAGAACAAACTCTACTAACTTGGCATAAAGCTTTTTGAACAAACACAGACTTGAAGCAGGGAGTGGTGAGAAATATGTCTAATGTGGTCCCTCTCCAATTGCACTTTGGGAAAGGGTGATGTTTAACAACAATCTCTTCCTTCCCTCCTATATCACTTATTCTGTTGCACAATATTTCATAATAGACTTAAAACTTGCTAGGGAACAGTCCATGAACCTGAGTTTCAATTGCTGGTGGATACGTAGAAACAACACTACTTTATCAATAGGGTTGAGATATTAAGTAGAAGATTTAAGTTTTAAGGGCTTCTGAAAATTTCAACAGGCACAAATAGCTTTAAAAAGCCACTCTGATGTCTTTTTACCCTATGTATTGATACAATATTCTGCACAAGTAAAAGGATGTTCTAATCACATAAAATTACTCTCTAGAGGATTCAAAAGGGGAAAAAGAGCAACAAACAAGAAGCGAAACAGAACGCTATTTGTAACAAAGTCGCTACTTGTAACAAAGTATAAGTAAGAAGTATCTCTGAAGCAAGCACCTAAGAGCTTAAAAAACAGCATATACAAATATCAAAATATATCTCTATAAGGAGGTGAAATAAACACAAGAGACTCCCTTTTCAAGTGGTGATTTGTGTGAAAACCTATTATATTGCAACAGAAAGGCATGAGGCTGGAATGTTCCAGGAATCGGGGATGATGGAACCATCTACTCTAAAAGGCATATAATCCACCTATGCAATAGCTTGCTCACTTTTTTCAGGATATAATCAAGTGTCTGTGTAACATGGAAATCTTATTTCCTTAATCAACTAGAACAGCAAGGTATATTTTAAAAGAAGCCCAAAACTTTGCATTTTACAGCCTCATGTTTCAGTTAATTCGTTTTGAAAACAGAATACTGCTCTCATGTCTTCAACTCTATGAGGACAAATGTTAAAGCCACTTTCACTTCATAGAATGTAGCACATTTAAACAGAAACAATTTGTTATTCCTCAGTTGAAGGGAATCGGGCCACAACATACAGTTACTGCATCAGAACATTTCTCGTGTGCCCTTGGGTTACAGCTGTTTGGATACAGCAGCTGGGTGGGCAGTTTGGAAAGGAGAACAGGAATCAAAGTGTTACAGTAAGCAGACTGAGGCAGCACTGGGGAAAATAAAGTATACAATAGCTAAAGCAAGGCTTGATTAGGGTGGACTGTCTGGCTGTAGGAATGTGAAAGGATTTATTTTCAAAGTAAGCCATGGGTAGACTGTTTCAGGAATATTTTTCTGTTCAAAGTTCATACTGAGTTTTTATGTTTCAAAAAGAAACTTTTTTGAACACCTCCATTTAGCACTAACCCAGTCTGCTTTGATCTGAATGTCATCGTTCCTTTGAAGGAGCTAAAGCATGCTGAAGACACACAAAAAATACTGTGTGGTTTTGCTAGAAATTGTATTACTCATGCAGAAGTTATTCTCAAAAAACACATGATTTCAGGGTTCATGATTTTTTTCCCTTGCACTCATGAGTAGATGCCAAAATTGAGAACTTTTGTATACTTGCAAAATAATGAGGGACATCATTATTAGTTACTCCTCATGGCTACCCGAATACCACAACCTAAAAAAACTGAAGTTAATTCAGTATAATTTTAAGGCTTGCAACTAATTAAGGAGAAATTTGACTCATTATCTTAGAAAATGATACAAATAGCTAAAACAGAATGGGGGGAGGGATAAAAAAATTAACTAATCACCTTCTTGAAGACTGATATAAAAACTCTGGTTCTCCATACTGAGTCCTCACTCACATACATAATATGAATATGTGCAGGGGAAAAAAAAAATCAACAGGATTTCTGAGTGCAGCTCAGTGAGAATAAACTTAAAAGGTATTTCTATGAAATAAGGACCAAATCAATAGGAACTTTACATTGCATTTACAGTAGAATTATGTGACTGTTTTATTCAGGTCTGCATATTTTATATTGTAATTACATTTAGAGTAACAAAGACTAAATCTTCCAGATTAACTCCTTTTAATTAAAGACTACAATAAAGTATTTTATACTAGAACATGCTGCCTGTCTAACTCCTATTCCAGACAAATGAATTTAACTTTCTATTCCTTTATTAACTAAATAATTATAAACCTCAGGCCACTTGCTTATGAGAAGGTCTGGATTTATGAAATTTGGGGGAAAAAAAAATAACCAAAAAGCTCCAATAAACCGACTACCCAAAAACAAACCCCAACCCCAACAAACAAAAACCAGAATAAGTCCATATTCCAATTATAATTATACATTTATTTCATTGCCTGAAAGAACGCACAACTAATCAGGTTACTTCTGCATAGCAGGAAAAGTAAGTCTTATTACAGAAAAAAACCCTTAACGTTATTCAAACATACAAAACTCTGGAAAAGAGGTATCTTATTCAGGATTAGTCTACTTCATGACAGACACATGATAATTCAAAGCATTAAACTGATTGATCACTTAAAATCTTTGACTATGCAGAAGTCAGGTTAAAAAACAGGATTTGAGCCATATAGTGCAAATCATGTAAGATGACCAAAAAACTAGTAACTACAAAACTCTCTGGGCCACACACGTCAGCTGGGCCAGAACCAGTTGTATGCAGAGGACAGAGAAAGAGCTTGTGCAATCATATCATGTGATATGGAGTAAGCACTTATTTATATTGGAAAGAACCTCTGGAGGTCAACTGCTTTGATCCTCTACCCAAGGCAATCTCCAGAGCTTCCAAGGCTGCTCAAGACCGTCCTCAATCAAGTTCAGAGTATCTCCAATGACAGAGATCTTACAGCCTATCTAGACAACTTATGGCAACATTAGACCACCTTCATGATGCAAATCTTTCCTAATGTATAGTTGAAACATTCCTTGCTGGAACTTTTTCCATTGTCTCACAGCCCCTCCAAAAAGACTCTGATTCTGTCTTTTAATTGAAAACAAGAACCACCACCACAGTCTTCTCTGAACACTGAGGACACTCAGCTCTTCTAGCTTCTCTTTTTACATTATATGCTTCTATCCCCTAATTGTCTTGGCAGTCTTCCTCTAGACCTGTTTCAGAATGTCAGCATCTCTCCTATACTGAGAAGCACAAAACTAGACACTGTTTCTGATGCAGTCACACAAATGTCAAGTTGATAGAAATACTTACTGGCTAGATAGAAATACAGCTACCGGTTTCATTCTTGCTAAAAGGTACGTTGCTGACTCACATTCATCTTGGTGTCCACCAGGAAAGTACTGTCATTAGCTGCAAAGCTGCTTCCTAGCCATCGGTTCCCAGCCTTGTACTATTACAGTTATTCTGTCCAGACTCTGTTCAGCACTGTGAGGTTCTTGTCAGCCCATTCCTCCAGCCTGTCAAGGTCTCCTGGAAGAGCAGCCCTGCCCTCCAGCCCACACAACCTGGTGTCATCAACAAGCCTGCTGAAGGTGCATTCCATCACCTCAAACAGGGAGTTAATTAAGACTGTAAATGCAAAGCTGCACTATTTAATTCTGCTGAATACTAATTATCATGTCTTAAAAAGGATAAAGGACTTTCATATAGTTTAATTTTAACTAATTAACAGGTTGGTAAATGGGATGTTACAAAGAACTTGTACTTCAATACACAAGTCACCAAATAAAGCCTCTTCAGTATATTTTTTTTTAATGGGCAGTTTGCACTTGATGACTCACTGAAATAGCTCCAATGAAAGATTTCTCTCCAACACATCGTTCTAAATATGGAGAACTAAATACACTAAGTATCTGTGTCAGTGGCTCTCAAGAAGTCTGGGAAAAGGGCCTAAAGTAAGAGCCATTGTATATTTATACTGCAATAAGCTACGGAGCTGTTAGTAATGTCTCAATTCTGCAGGCTGTGTACTTCCATACAGAAACTTTCAGAGAATGCAAGTAACAGCAATTCTTTCATAAAAAACAAACACTTTTTCTTAGAACCACATATAACTCACAATGCTTCATAGGCCTATGTTATTCGGTATTACAGTTTTGTAGAAGTATTTCTACAGAATGTGTCAGATCATTGCTGAAGAATCACATGTTCTGCTGTCATGAAGTCTGCTATACAGCTGTGTCCCAAGACCTGAGTTTTAATATAACAAAATCCCCATCTTACAGGTATAGAGACAACTTCAACTATTTAGCAAATGTGAATGAAACTGCATCAGTCAATAAGTTCTTAAAATGTTAAAACATATAACCTGAATTATTAACACAGCTGAAACTTTGATCTTCACACTTTAGTAGCTACACATTTTTGCAGTTTCTTCACAACATCAAAGAAATTCACCATTTTGATAGTCTCTACTCTGCCAGGACATTTCTACATGTCTGTCTGCAGTCTTTCAACATAGTAGAGAGTTTACTGGAGATAAATATGTTTGCTTGTCCCTCAACTGCTTAGAGCTCTAGAACAGCAGAGTCATCTGGATTTAAAAATAAAAAATCCTAAAAAAGTAACAATTCTGCAAGTAATTTTCAGAGGCAAGTTAATAAAAAAATATTTCAGAGGAAAATTCTGTTGCAACACCATTTACAGGTTGCTACTGTTGAAAATAATTCCTGATGTGCATCCAGCCTTGCATATCTTACATACCTAGTAGTTAATAAAAATACAAAGAGAAACACACAACTGCATATCACAGCAGCACAGTAACAATCAAATCCTCACTACACAGAAAAATTCATTAATAAATGACAACAGTCCTAAAATTCCTATTCTTAAGTCTAAACTAAACTTTAATAGAACCAGTATTTGATGTATTTTTTGTGCAAAAACATTGATGAGTCTACATCATGATCTCTTCTCCAAAGGCTGGCTCATAACAGGAAGTATTTCAATTATCATCATCAGTGCTTCATCTGTGCATCCTACAAAACACACTATTGCTTTTTGATACAGTCAGTTTTGAGTTTCTACACAACAGCTTTGATAGAAATATACAAAAATTAGTAACTCTGCCTTCAAAATTTCTATTAGAAATCCATTTGAAATAAAAGGCCAGGGGGGCATTACCTACCCCAACTAACATCTCTGGAATTTCCTTGAAGAGGAAATCTTAAGTGGACTACAAACACAACTCAAACTAATAAATATAGCAAATACAATTTTCCCCTCTAAGTTACTTAATTTGTAATAATTTACAGCAAGGACCAAAACAGCTGCACACAAACAGGACATAATGTTCCCACTGTCACTTAAAGTACCTGCTATAAGAACAAGCAGGGTGTGTTTTAAAAGCTAAAT
Organism: Myiozetetes cayanensis; assembly: GCF_022539395.1. Lineage (NCBI taxonomy): Eukaryota > Metazoa > Chordata > Aves > Passeriformes > Tyrannidae > Myiozetetes > Myiozetetes cayanensis. Next base: position 127,957,103 of record NW_026086604.1, read on the forward strand.
CACATTTATAAACTAGAAAAATCTGATTATTTTCTATGCTGAATTCAAGGAAACGTGATCATCAGATGAAGTACTTGGGGAAAAGAATCAGTTTCCAACGGATGTTATTCAGCCTGTCCAGATTCCTTTGTAGAGCCTTGCTATCCCCCAGCAGATCAACACTCCTGCCCAACTGGTGTTACTGAGGGTGCACTCTATACCCTCATCCAGATCATTGATAAGGATATTAAACAGGACTGGCCCTAATACTGAGCCCTGGGGAACACCACCAGTGACTGTCTGCCAACTGGAAGTAGCACCAGTCACCATCACTCTCTGGGTCCAGACACCCAGACAGGTTTTTTCACCCAGAGAAGAGTACACCCATGCAACCAGACAGTTTCTCCAGGAGGATGCTGTTGGAAATGGTGTCTAAGGCTTTACTGAAATGTCTGCAGCCTTTTGCTCATCTTCTAAGCGAGTAACCTTGTCACAGAAGGAGACCAGGTTGGTCAAGTAGGACCTGCCTTCATAATACCATGCTGGCTGGGCCTGATCCCCTGGTTGTCCTGTACATGCCATGTACAGGATGGCACTCAAGATGATCTGGCCTTCCCTGGCCCTGAGGTCAGACTGACAGAACTCTTCCTCTTTCCTCGTAATTTGTTACTTTGTTTCCCCCCACATACAATAAAGGATGGAGATTCTCCTTGGCTCTCCTTTTGTTACTAGTGTATTAATAGAAACACTTCATTGTAGCAACTTTTACAGCAGTAGCCAGATTAAGTTCTAATTGGCCCTTCTAATTTTCTCCCTGTGTAACCTCACGACATCCTTGTAGTCCTCCTGAGTTGACTGCCCCTTTTTCCAAAGGCTATAGACTCTCCTTTTTCTCCTGACTTCAAGACAAAACTCCCTGCTCAGTCAGGCTGGTCTCCTTCCCTGCCAGTTCTTCTTTCGGCACATGGGGACAGCCTTCTCCTGCGCCTTTAGGATTTCCTTCTTGAAGAATATCCAGCTTTCCTGGACTTCTTTGCTTTTCAGGAATGTCTCCCAAAAGTTTGTCAGTCTCCTCAATACACCAAAGTCTGCCCTCTGGAAGCCCAAGGTAACAATTCTGCTGAGCACCTCCTTACTTCTCCAAGAATTGAAAACTCTGTAATTTCACAATCACTGTGCCCAAGATGGCCTCTGAATAGCACATCACCCACAAGCCTTTATCTGTTCATGAACAATAAGTCCAGTAGGTCACCTTCCTTAGTTGGTTTACTCATCAACTCTGTCAGAAAATTATCTTCCAGGCACTCCAGAACCTCCTAGACTGTTTCCTCTCCACTGTACCCTATTTCCAGCAGACATCTGGTGAGTCGAAGAGCCCCAGGAGAACAAGGGCCAGCAACTGTACAACTTCTCCCTGCTCAGAGAATATTTCATTTCCCTCTTCAACCTGGCAGGATGGTCTACACCAGGCTCCCAACCAGGGTATCTGTCCTGTTGGCCTTCCCCCTGATTCTTATGCATAAGCAACCCTATTGACACCATAGTTAAGTTCTAGACAATACAAACAGTCCCTAAAACACAGCGTTACGCCACCACCCCTCCTTCTTTGACTATCTCTTCTGAAGAGTTTACAGCCATCCACTGCAGCCCTCCAGTTGTAAGTCATCACACCATATTTCTCTAATGTCAATTATATCGGTTTTCCTGCTGCACAGTGGCTTCCAGTCCTCCTATTTGTTGCCCATGCTGTGTGCATCGGTGTAGAAGCACTTAAACCAGGCTATTGATGCCACTTTTTTGGGGGGGAGAAGCCCTAATTCCTGTATGACCAATCTCAGATGCTTCTGTGGTTTCTAACACACCAACAACCCCTGGTCTTTGCTGCCACATGGATCACCATCCCCTGCCTTCACTGAGATGGAAGATCAAAGGGCATCAATAGCACACTACCCCTCAAATACAGGTGTGCTGCTGCCAGGCTTATCTCCAGCAAGCCTGGTTTTATCCCTTTTGCCCTTCAAATGTAGTTTAAAGCTCTTCTTAAGAGCCCTGCTAACTCCTGTGCAAAGATCCTTTCCTCCCTCTGAGACAGGTGTACCCTGTCTGTTGCCAGCAGACCTGATGTCATGTAAACCAACCCATGATCAAAAAACCCCAAATTCCGCCAGTGATACCAGACCTGGAGCCAGGCATTGATCAGCTGGTTCTTGCTATTTCTTCCCTCATCATTCACTGCAACTGGAAGGATACAGAAGTACAGTACTTGTGCTCCTGATCTCTTAACTAAGGCCCTGAAACTTGCCCTTCATTACCTTCCAGACTTCTTGTTGCAAATTCACTGCTGCCTACCTGAAAAAAAAAAATTAAAATCAATAATGGATATTAATCTGAAGGCCATATCACAGTGGAATGCTTTCTCTTCCCATCTTTTACCCAGGTCTCAGGGAGGCAGCAGACTTCCCCAAGAAGCAGATCCTTCTCTTTGAGCCTTCTGTTCCCTTCAAGAAGGGAGTCTCTCATGACAATGATATTTTTTGTTTTGTGGGAGCAGTTCTGATGCAGGGTATAGGTCGACTTAACCTTGGCAGAACCTCCAAGCTAGATGAATCATTGTTCTTGTAACTGTTCGGTTTCATGTGCATGGACTCCAAAGTATTAAGTGGGCATGTGGGGGGGTAGGGTAGCCATAGAGGAGACACACTTGCTGCACTGGGCAGGAACTTGTCATTATTGCCCCCGTCCCTTAGGTCGCTGCATTCAGCCAGGCAGAGAGAAGATAAAGAATCCTCCATGACATGTCTACTGCAAGTTCTTCAGGTGTGTCAAAATGGTAAGCACAAGCAACTGGGAAACTCCCTTAGGTAGGGAAAATCCCCAGGAAATTTAATAAAGTTTTCTCCAACATAGAAGCCTGCACATAAGAATTATTTTATAATAATTAATAATACACTATCTTAGTTGTCATGATGTAATATTTAAACTACACTAACTTATTGTAAAAAAATAACATTACTATACTGCAGGCTGTGTGCAAATATTGATTTCCAGTAAGTTTATGCACCAATATAAAACTTACTTTTAGAGGATTTATTTTGTCCATGGGTCTTCCTTGTCAGTACAAAACTGAAGAAGAAAAGTTACAAGAGTAACTTTTCTTGCAACACTGTCACACCGACTCTCCATAAGGCCACTTGAATCAGGAAGGATCCCAAGCATTCAGCAGCAAGACCCTTCTACTTCTCTGCAGTAATCCATTTACAAGCTGTTACCTTATTTTAACTACAATTATCATCCAAGGGGCAAAGTTCAGAATTTACCTGCTTTAAAATATAAATGTAAGCAAAACCACCAAATGAAAATATCTCTTAAGCAACTCCAATAAAACTCCTTATAGAAAATTCAAGGATATTAGCAGTACTACAAATAAGCTTTAGGTCAAAAGAAGTCTTTGCCTTATATAAAACAGTTAAAAACTGTTGCTCCTTGTCCTGTCAAAACAGGCCCTGGTAAAAAGTCACTCTCTGTCTTTCTTGTAGGCCCCCTTTGTATACTGAAAGGCTGCAACAGCATCTCCTCGGAGCCATGATAATGGTGTTGACAACAGAATTTTCCATGTAATTTTCAACATTTCAGAGTTTCCACAAGGCTGTTTTTCAGGCAAAACAGATCCCTCTTTGCTATGCATCATTACCAATTATGCAAATACAGTAATGTGATTTGAAACCTAACTAGTTCAGCACATGTATCGGTAACCTCCAGCTTCTCAATTTTCTTTCTCACTGGCATGAGTCACCTTAGCAAAGGTGACAAAACTTCAACACTGGCAACCGCAAAGAGCAACTTCTCTTATCAGATTCCAAGGTGACGTTAATGAACTAGTCAAGTAACGGTAACTACAGGGTATCCAAAGAGCAAAACTGAACCAACTAACCAAACAAAATCCTCAAAACCAAAACAACGGAAGAAATCCTTCCAACACAAAAACAACAAAAAAAAGCGAACCCCCCCCAAACAAACAAACAAAACCACCAAACAAAAAACCCAAAACACCACAAACCCTGTTAGTCAAACTAGTTAATGATTAATAAAGAAAGCTCAATTACTGAAATAAAAAGAAATATAGTGCTAAGCAATCACAGCAGAGGTGTCACAGACCAGGAGTGAGAAACTGCTTGGGACAGAATAAATCAACCACACTGTTAACAAGGTCTTATACAGTGAACAAAGACATTATGACATTTTGCAAAACCATTTTTATAGTTGTTCAGTTGAATAAAACCTGACAGCTTTAAAAGGCATTCCCTTTCAAATTTACATGCTCAGTTTTCTGTAATTTTCTGGAGTGTGTAGGCCACCTAAGAACATATAACAGATACATGTAAACTCACATGCAATATGTAACCACATCCAGAAAACTCCGTGGTTTTTTCAATAAGCCAAATCATGTACTTACGTATGTACATGCTTAGTCCTCTCTAGATGTGTTTGGCACAAGTAAAAATCAAAGGGACTGCATAAAACTTACTTGCCTAATTTTTGGGTTTTGGTTATTGATATTATTATAGTGCCAATGTTGTAAGATTTTTTTTGTTTTCTTTCTTTTAAAACTAATTTTCATATATGCATATAGGAAGAGAGGGCACCCCTAACACTGTTTAGCTTTTTAGTAGATTTACAGTAATACTGTAATTCAGGAATAATATATTGTAATATTAAAATACTTTATTCTTTTGATTAAGGACTAAAGTAAAATCTGTTGAAGAAATGAATTGCTCCAGTACAGAACCACCGAAAGTCTTGGAATTAAAGTTTCCAGAAGCCTCTTCTGTAATTTCATCTCTGATTTCTAAGGACAGCCATTTACTCTTCCCATGTCCACGAAAAAAAAAAAGAAAAAAAAAAGAAAAAAAAATGCTATAAATTCTACCAGTTCACTTCTGTGTAGACATATTAACCAAGCAAGTTCTAAGTAGCCACGCTCCAAGTAGTTGAAAAATGCTGTTGCTTTCCTTATGACTAAAGCCCTTCCCCCTCCCCGCAAGGAAGGAGAGTAATTTTCCTCTATACGCAAGGGAGATTAAAGAGAAATTAATCCACTACGCTTCGTATTGAAAGTCAAAGAGATGAAAGGAGAAAACAGGCATACATGTAAAGGAAGACACAGTCTCATCTCATTGCTAACCTCTACAGCCAAAATCCTCTCAACAGTGGCCTCTTTCTTGTTAGTGAGTGTACTTAAATTACAACATATTATTGATGTTATGTCTGCAACTAAAACTCCATTTCTGGAACCCATAAGCACAGAAATGCACTCAAAGAAGGAGCAATCAAGGACAGTTAGTCATAATGGAGGGATCCATGAAAACAATTTAAGCTGTAGTATTAGTGCTTTACTCTGCCGAGCGTTTTCATGACTCTGTATTTCCTCTGCGTACTATTTGAACTGTAAATAAGAGACAGACTGAGTAGTCATAAATTATTTAGATTAATTTTTAAAAGTTGCCCAATTTCCAGTATGTGCTTAGACATGCCTGGGAGAGCGATAGTGCTACTTACATAAAACTGTTACGGTATCAAGACTCAATTTTTAACTCGGGGGTGGGGGGGGTTGTGCAGAAATCCCACGAGATCGCGAGCGTTTGATTTCATTCAAGGGCTGCTCCGACGGCGCTCCCCAGCCAGGAAGCCAGGTCATGCAGCCACAGCTCACCCCGCCGCACACGTTCCCACTCTGGCCACTCGTACTTTTCCCCTTCTGCCTTCCGGGCAGGATTTCCAGGCTACAAACAAGGCGGGCACGAGCCCAGCAGCGGGAGCTGGCTGGAGCCAGGCCGTCCAAACTTTCCGACGGTCTCTGCCGTCCCGGCTCTGCTGACGCCGACCCGCCTCGACCCGGCCAGTCCCGAGGGGAGGGCCCCCCGCCGGCCGAGAGCCGGGACCTGCGGCGGCCTCTCTGCCCCTTAATCCCCCGGCCTGGCGGCCGCCGCCTCCCGGTATCCCCCTTGCCCCCTGCCACTCCAGCCTCGATAACCTGCCGCCAGTTCACCTCGCCCGCGGCCGCTCCCGCCTCCCCCGCTCCGCTCCCCTCTCCTGCCGAGGCGCCCCCAGAGCCGCCTCCCGGCCCGGCCCCCCGCGATGCGGGCGCTGCAGCCGCCCCGATGTGCCCGCGGCCGGGCTCCCCTCGCCGCGCCCTCCCGCAGCCCCCGCCCGAGCCTCGCCCAGCGCCGCGGGGCACTCACCGGCTCCTCACAGGGGCTCTCCCTGGCCCTTCCCGGCGCCTCCGCGCCCACCACCCAGCGCTTCCATGTGTCCAGCGGCCGCTCGTCTCTCCCGCTCCGCTCCGGCTGCGGCGCCCTCTGGAGTGCCCACTCCAGCGGGAGCCCCGCGGGCAGCCGGGGCTGTCACTCAGCCCGCCGGGCTGCCCGGCGCGGTCAGGGCGCTGCGGCTGCCGCCGGCTCGCTGCCCCTTTGTTCGGCGGCGGCGGCGCTGACAGCGGCTGCTGCCGGCGGCGCTCCCCAGGCCCGGGCGGCCGCTCCGCCTCGGCGCCTCCCCGCCCGCCCTCCCGCCGCGCCTCCTGCTCCCGGCCCGGGCCGCAGCCCCGGCTCGCTCCTTCTTTCTCCGGCCGCGGTCAACAATCGGCGGCAGCACAAGTTCAGGCCGCCGACCCGGAAACTCATCGGCAGCCGAGGCCCGCGGGGCTCTGACGGGAAGCGGATCCGCCGCGCCGGGGGAGGGAGCGGGGCGGGACGGGGCGGAGCGGGGCGGGACGCGGGGCCTGGGCGGCGGGAGGATGCGGCGGGCAGGCGGCGGCCGGTGCGACCGAGGAAGGCAAGGCGTGCAGGGAGCGAGCGGGGCCGGGGCGCCGTTCCTGACCTCGGCCCCAGGGCGATCTCGCGGACTTGGGAGCCGCTCCTGCCCCACGGGGCTGCGGCGGGACCGGCGCTCCGGGAGCCACTGCCCGGCGGCTCCTGGGCGCGGCGGGGAAGTTCGAGGGCGTTTCCCGGCCGGGCGGCGGGGGCGGGAGGCGCTGGGGAGCGGGGCCGCCCCCGCCCGGCGCCCTCCTCCGAGAGCGGCCGGGTCCCGCCGTGCCCATGGAGGCGGCGCTGCGGGGGAGGCCGCGGACCCCGGGTGCCCTCCTCCCTGGCGGGGCCGTGATCCCGGCGGGAGCGGCCCTCTGCCTCGTCCCGGGGGGTCCTGTGGGAGGCGGGAAGGGCCGGCGGTGCTGGAAGAAGCCGGAGTGAAGCGTGTGCTTCAGACAGGCATCCTTTGGGAAAGGGCCGCGTTGTTGGCACCCGGGTTTGGTCAGGGTCAGTTCCCGGTGGTGCCTTTTGTTTATTGTTACAGCCTTGCAGCCCTATCCTTCTTCATCCTCAGTTTTTGTTTTCTTCAGTCATATATGTTTATTCCACTCTGGATTTAGTGCAGAGCAGTGGCAGAGGGATTTCACCTGCTGCTTATTCACATGTTCTATCATCTGCCACCCAGGTGGCCTGGCCCTACCAGTGCAGATTCTCTCCACACAAGACTGTGACCCAAGCCAAGGATATCCCAGTACATGTAAGGATACCCAGGGACCATGCCTTTCCCAGCTGCTCATAAGGGATAGTTTCTTTTTCCTTTTAAAACTCCTGATGTCCCAAAGTATGACTTCTCAAAAGTCAGCATGTTTGTTTAATGTTTCAAGATGCTACTGTAATGCCAATTATTAGATGCTTCTCTTTGGATATTACTCTTCATGTAACATCACTGATTCATCTATTCATCAGTGTTTAGCTTAACGGAAGGTGAAAATGACCATTCTGTTATTTACATTGGGATTTTTTTTTTATATGTTTTCAGGTAGTCTGATCCCAAGAAAATTACTGGATTAAGGCATGGGGATCTGAAGACCTCTGTTTCTTCTAGAAGAGGTGAAGAAGCTAGAAACAGTAACACTTAAAATCTGTGGAGGAATTATTCTGCAAAAAGCATGCGCTTACTGATACTATGGAATGAAAGGATGTGCATTTGCAGATGAAGAAGATGATCAGCTGAAAGGGGCTAATGGTCAGGCATGACCTTTCTTTCTTGAAGCTGATGTGTGGAGTGATTTAGCTTTATGAGGTTTTCTCTATAATTTTCCATACAATTTTGTGATTATAGGAATTCTGACCTTGGTTTAAACAGAAGGGTAAGCAAATTTTTTTCTTAAATATAAAAGCCTCTGTCCACTTTTTGCAAAAACTAAAGGAGTATTCCTTTCAGAAGCTCTGTTTGAATGAATTATGCACCACTTTGCAGTCCCACTGAAGTGAAACTAAGTAAATGAATCCATATTATAGTTTATAGGTTTTGTTACTTGGCTGTAGGCAAGACTGTGTTCTGCTTTGGAGGGGAGGAGACAAAAATGAGGTATTTTCTTGAAATCCACATGGAACTCATAGAAATGCAGTAATTTGTTACAGCACATTTTATAATTTACAGTGCTTGTCACTTTAGAATCACTTTCTCTTTCAATTTCATATCTTTTCCAGAGTTCTAAATTTCTTTGGCCTTTTGCCTGCCTTGGAAAATGGGGAAGATAGTTACAAAGTTAAAAAATACATTCTTTTTATTTTAAAAGTGGGTTAGAGAACGAGATTATTTGTATTAAATCTTTGTGATGTACTATTTTCCTCTTTCATGAAAAGGAAGCAGAATTATATCAGAAATTGGCATTTCTCCAGCTAAAGAACAGTAAATGAATAGTGCAAAGCACCGGTTGATATAACCACTGCATCCTGAAGTTTACTGTGCTGTTGGATGGTTTTTTTCAACTGAACCTTTACTTCCTGTTTATTTGTTGTTTCCAGTGATAAAATAAGAAGGAGAGATGGGAAACCCAGAAAACATTGGAGATGCATATGTTGCTGTGATTCGTCCAAAAAATACTGCTAGCCTCAATTCCCGGGAATACCGAGCTAAATCCTATGAAGTAAAACTATTTAATTTTTATTATCTAATTTTTTATTATCTATTTTTATTATCTATGTTGGGGTTTTTTAAATAATACATAGTAAATAAGTAATAATATAGCAGAAGAGAAAATCTGACAGTAAGATTACTTAAGTAATGTCTATGTGTGTCATACACCTACTATGCATTGCCCCATCCTTATGCCCCATTTGCACACTTTATGGTTTTGTAATACCTATGTATTTTATTTCAGGGCCTTTTGCCTTGTGGGCTGCTCATTACAAGGGTGTAGCCTTGTGTTTTTCTCTTTAACCTGTTAGAGAGGTCATCCTGACTTCACCATCCTGCTCCTCAACATTCAGTACTTCTTGTATTGTTACTGCTTTTACAGTGGTACAATAAATAATAATAATAAAAAAAAGGTCCTGTGCGTCATTCAGTTGTGCTTAAACTCCTTTGGTTTCATTATTGTTTGAAAGATTTTGTTGCTTGAAGTTCCCATTGAAGGCCAAAAGAAAAAAAGAAAGAAAGTTTTGCTGGAAACTAAACTTCAAGGAGGCACTGAGATAACCCAGAGCATCTTGGATTATGTATTAGAAGCCACCAAACCAATTTCACCAGCCAATCAGGGTATTAAAGGTAAAAAAAAAAGTCTGATATATTGTTGATAGCATCATAAAAATGCTTTTTAAAATAATACGGCTTGGCAAGGTTGTGCCAAAACCATGAAATTAGTATTAAAAAAAGAAGGTATGTTTGGAGGTTCATCAAAAAACCCCAAGCCAACTATACAACTAAACGCTCTAATTTACCTTTGTAGTCGTTTAGCTTCCAACTCTATAAAAATGCTTACTAAAAGATTTTTAATAAATGAAACTACTTCTTCACCTCAAGTTTAGATTTATAGCTAAAGTTCCAGTAAACCAGATGGAAGTGGCTTTTTTATCCTTAATTTCAGCTAAAATCTGACAAGTGAATTCATAGATTTTAAAGTCTGTTGTTCAGGAGACAGTATCTACATGAAAATATTTCTGGCATAACTGTATCACTTATAGATGGAATTTAATGAGTACATTTTCTTTTTCATTGTTGTTGCATGGCTGATCTAGTAAAAAAACTCACACTTGTGCTGACAAAGTTGTTTTCTAGCATATTTCATTTCCAGATTGGTATAAACTATACAGACTAAAGGACTTTTGTTTTTTGCTATGTACCTCATCTCTGTTTTGTACATTAGGGTTATACTGGGAAGGTTCAGTGAGGGCAAGTCAATGCAGTGCTGACTATTTAAAGGATGAATAGCTGGTTGCGTGGTAAAATGTTGCAGGTGGCAATAACTGCAGCTGGACAGACTTGACAAAGCTTGTTATTCAGCAAACACAGAATAACAGAATTAATACACATCGAGGAATGCCTTGTAAAAGCTAAATCTGCCTGTTTCTTATACAGTTTAAAACGTTTTAAATTGACTCACACAGAAAGCCCAAGCATTAATAATGCTCAGCTTAGTGTGACTGCTGCTAAAATATGCAGCTGAGGTCAGACAAGCAAAAAAATCCCCTGCTATAAAGGGCTAAAGTCATGTCACTTTTTCATATTAATGGGTTTATACGTATTTATGTTTTTCACATGTATTTAGATTTTCTTAGCTTGCTTTACATTGTAAGTATAATCATAACTGTTTTCTTCCTAGGAATTAGGGAAATTGTCTGGTAAGCTTTCAGATAGCCAAGTATAGATTTTTTTCTTTGTTTTGTTGATTGATTAATTGTTTTGTGTTGGTTTTTTTTTTAATACTGCACTAGGAAAGCGTGTAGTGTTAATGAAGAAGTTTCCTCTAGATGGAGAGAAGGCAGGCCAGGAGGCATCTCTTTACATTGTTCCAACTGTTGTGAAAGGTAACACTGAGCACGGTTTCTGAAGCTGCACCTTAGCAGAAGTTCATTTGAGGGTTCAAATGAGGGTTCATTTTTTTATGAGTATGATGTATGGCATTTTCTGTATTTAAACATTAAAAGTTGCATTCAGGTGCAAAACTCTCTGAATATTTTAAAACTTGAAGAAGTTACTTAAAATTATGGAAAAAAACTTGTGTTTAGTGTATTGCCTTTGTTTTTGTAATGATGGCACACTTCTGTTTTAAGCAGTATTGGTGCACTTGATTATATTTTCAAAACACGTGTGTTAACTTGTGTAGAATTTGCTGAGTGCAACTTTAAGACATCCTACTCAGTTCAGTGTTCTTTACTTGAAGAATGCTTATTGAAGTCTCTACACAGTAAATACAATCCTTAGAAGGCAAAGAAAAGTATTTAAAAAAAACCCCTGAAGTAAATGTCTGTGTGCTTTGGAGGAACTTCTTAAATTTTGCCTTACTTATAGCACTTAATGATAAAACCTATCAAATAGATTCCATTGTGGAATTATCAATAACAATACATACCCCTTCTTGTCCTGAGTCCTCTTCTTTTTTTTCTGGTAACAGTATACATTTAACATTAATTCCTAAGATGAAGCTGATCACACTGATGAAATAGTGACAGAATACTTTTAGGTTTTTAAGACTACCCTTTTGGGTTGTGAATTAATGTAAGGATTGTATGTAATTTCTATCAATCATTATTTTGAAAAAAATTAAGTTACTCTAGTCTAAAGTTAGAATATACTCTTAATTAGTTAGGAAAGCACAACTACAAAAGGTGCAGAAGGGAAAATAGGGTTCTTCTCACTGATGTGTCTTCAGAGTATGTTTCCTTTTTAGATAATACCAAATATACGTACAGTCCTGGATGCCCTGTGTTCTACTGTTTACAAGACATCATGAGAGTCTGCAGTGAATCCAGCACCCACTTTGCCATGCTGACTGCAAGAATGTTAATTGCCTTGGATAAGTAAGAAATGCCACCAGTAAAAATACATTACAATAATTTCATATTTTATATAAAAATATAAATATATATAAAAGATAATTTGTAGATGTAGCACATAGTTTTTATAGGATTCTTGTGGTTAAGAAGGAAGTCATCATGATATGTTATTGTCTTCATGTTTATCAGAAATTGAAACATTGACAACAGATTTTTAAATCTTTCTAAAAATCTTTTTTTGCAGACTCAAGAAGGGTGTGCTTATCTAAATCAAGTGGCTTTTTGGAAGTTCTTGCTCACAGTGAATGTTGTATAAAATCATAATGTTTAATCTTCTGTAAGTGACATAATTGTGAGCATTTGCCAGTGTAGTAAAAGTATCCTGTAATTGTATACCATTAAGATTTGCATTTAAATTAAATCTCTCTGTAGAAAGGGAGTGCATCTTCCCTAGACACACAAATTTATTTGCACTAGGGAATTAACTTCTAGAAAGGTGATTAGCCAGATTTATAGTAATTTAAAGTTTGAATACGTGAGCAGGTTTTTGGTTTTGGGTTTGTTTTTGTTTTGTTTTGTTTTGTTTTTTTGTTTTTTTTAATGTACCCTTAACAAAGAATATCAGAGCTTATTTGCATTAATAAAGTTATCTGAAACTCCTGACTAACATGAAAAATCACACATTACAGGCTATTACCTAAAAGGTTCTGTGTATAGGGTTTTTAGAGTTTATTAGTAGAGTTGTAATATTTTCATGTATACCATCATACCAGTTATATTTCTTTGCTGCTTACTGAATACCTTCAGACTCTGAGCTCTGCTTATAAGTGTTTCAAGCCTCATAGTTGTGAGTGAAGCCTTGGAAGTATAAGAGAAAACAGTTTATATTAATTATTCTCTATGTACATGATCTGAAACAACACTTCTCAAAGATTCAAACTGCCATAATTAATTTATCCACCAAATATTTAGAGGAAATGCCTGAAAATACCTTAGAGTGTGTTTATACCACAATGACCACAGTTTTACAGTCCTCCTTCCCAGCAGGACCATGAGGAAGTGAAGACAGTGCTGCTTTTGCAGCACGTCATAGCTTGGGTCTGGGACTTCAAAATACAGGCCTAAGCATATTCATTAAACTGCAGGTCACCTTCTGCCATCCTTACACGTGGCTTTTTGGACAGACAAGATCTCAGTGGTCTGTCAGTGGATGTCCAAAGTATGTACTTCACTTTCATCTCTATTTCCAGGCTAAATCACTAAACTGAATATATCGTATTCCAGCAAAGCCCAGTTTTACCTCAGGCTCACGAGAAAGCATATGCAGAAACCTAAATACAAACCTGGCTTTAGACTCTTAGTTAAAATGTGCACTACTCAACATAACACTAAAATAATTTAGGGGCTCAGTGAAGATACTTTTATCCAAAAACTGAGATGAACAACTTGACCTGAACCTTGTGTTATATTACATACGTGGCAGGAAAAAATGGAGCAGGTGCACAGTACTGAGTTTCCCCAGTAGCTCAGAGTGAGAGGGCTTTAAAGCTCTGTACTGTCAGTGGGAATGCACTGGGAAGAGAATAAGCTTCAGCACAGCTTTGTGAAAAGGCAGATGGTAGCCTGTGTGAGAGAGACTTAGCAGTTTGAAAACTGGACCTTATGGGGTTTTTTGCCTGTCTCTCCCTAATGAAACACATGAGTTAGAAGGCTTAAGTCAGCACAGATATTGAAACTCACAGAAAAAACTGCTTTAATTCTCAAAATGTGTATGTTGAGAGTAGAAATTTTGATAAACTGAAAGTAAATGAAATAGTGACTTGTTGGTGTGGTTTTTTGGTTATAACTAGTGTTACTCTTCTCTTATAATTTTCTTTTCTTTGTAAGTTTGCATCCGCAGGAAGTGTGTTTGAGCAAATACAATTGCTTAACTTGTGTGGTTAACAAATTTCACATTTGGGGATTAATTTAATCATATAAAATTGGCTGTGCACATTATAGCTTTTTAAATTAAAATTTGTGATTATCATACAACTCTTAATCAAACAAAATAATGGACAAGATGACCAAAATAATCCTTTTCTACCTGAGAATGAATTATTCCCCCATTCTCTCCTGCAGATGGTTGGATGAACGGCACACCCAGTCTCACTCCATCCCAGCTTTATTCAGACCATCTCCTCTTGAGAGAATTAAGACCAATGTAATAAACCCTGCCTATGCTATAGAACCTGGTCAAACAGAGAGCTCATTACACATGGGTTATACTGCCCTGGAAATAAAGAGTAAAATGCTGGCACTGGAAAAAGCAGATATGTGTATCTATAATCCTTTGTTTGGATCTGACCTTCAGTATACCAACAGGGTAAGAACTATATTTTCTTTTTATATTTTTGAAACATATATACATTTTCATCTTACAGTTCATTCATTTATTTGATATGGGTGTGTCCTTTATGTTTAATAGAATCAGATTTCTTTCTTTAGCAGTAAACGTGCAATAGTTTTCCAAGTCCTTCATTTGAACAGCAGTCTCTTTAATTATGAAATGTTGCTATCATAACTTTGTTTTCAAGAGAATACCTGGCCTGGATGGGGGATTGTGTAGCAAATCTCAGCAAGATATTTCTTCAGTGATGTTTAAATTATGTCTTCACAGGTCGACAAGGTGGTAATAAATCCATACTTTGGCCTTGGAGCCCCAGACTATTCAAAGATTCAGATTCCTAAAAGAGAAAAGTGGCAACGTAGCATGAGCAGTGTCACAGAGGACAAGTATTATGTTACATTCCTTTTTCATTAATGGATAATTTTATTTTGTTATATTACAGAATCACTTTGTAGACTTGGTCAGAGTGAGATTCCTGCTACTTTAGGGCTTTACTGTATAAATAGTTTTTAATAAAAAATTCTACTTAAAGTCTCTAAGTACTGAAACACCACAGTTAAAGGATGGATTAAGAAAGGTGTAAATTATAAACATAGAAGCATTTCTGAGCATAAGAAATATAGCTGTGGCTTGGCTACTGCATGACAAAAATAGCTGCGTGAACTTCAGTTTTATGCTTCATGTACCTCTGCAGTTAGTGCTATGTTAGTAATTTTTAAAACGCTGATGTTTTCAACTATTGTGATATTTCTGAATGGTGTTTTCCTCCCATTTCCCCTTTTAATTCATAGGGAACACCAGTGGGTCGATGATTTCCCTCTTCACCGCAGTGCTTGTGAAGGCGACTCTGATTTACTAAGCCACCTTCTGGACAAGAAGTTCTCTGTTAATCAGTTAGATAGTGACCATTGGGCACCAATCCATTATGCATGCTGGTGAGTCAATGAGAGTTTTGCCAATCAAATGCATTCTTGCTATCACGATTCTGTAGCGCTAACAATTTATGTAATTTATCAGCCTCAAAAAAAAGAAAAAACCCTCTAGACTTCTAATGCTGTGATTCTAATATATGTTAGTATTAACCTTCTGAAGAGAAAGATTGCTTCAGGTTTTGAGATAATTTTCAGTTGAATGGTTTTGGAGGAGACCAGGTTTGGAGATCATGTCATCACTTACCTGTTGCACGTTGCATCTCTCCTGAGTACCTATTCTAATTCTTGTTGGAGCCACTGGGTCTAGTTTAGTGGGGTAACTTCTACAGTCTTTGTTGGCTAAAGGCTGTGAGCAGTTTTACAGCACAGCAGTATCTGAGCTGAGCGTGTTTTGGTGCTGGTGAAGCTTTGAGTGGGAAGCTGAACTAGGTGATTTACAGAGGTCAATTTGTCTGACTAAAACTGTGATTTAATCTGTAAGTACTTGAAAGCTTTCCTCGGCTGTAAAAATGCTTTTGTTTTATCTTTGTGGCAGTTAGTCTTTTGTAGATATAGTGGTCAGTTTGTCTGATGATATGAATAACACAAAAATAAAACTTGGTTATGAAAAACCCCCACAACCTTACTTGATTTTTAATGTTTGTGAGAAAATTTGCAAATAATTTATATATAAAGTGTACACAAGAGTTACCAGTTATAAGTATGAGGCTGAAGAATCCTCAGGATCCAGCTGCCTGCAATCAGAAGCTGAACTCTGATTCTCAAACAGTTTATTTTTTTTCCCATACAAGGCTGGACTCTGTTCAGCCATGACTGAATTGCTACAACTACTCAGACTTAGTCAGTTTAAAGCAAGATTCAGTTTGTCTAGAATAAATCCAATAAATAAATCCAATAAATCCAATAAATTGTCTAGAATAAATCCAATGAATACCAAAGAAGTGCAGAACTGATATTAATTTCTACAAGCTTATTAATGTTCCATTGTCTTTGGTGTAATTTGGAAGCTAAAAGATCTTGACTGTAGTAAAAGACCTTTTCATATTTAGGACTATCTGAAAAAAATATTTTTCATTTGCTGTGTCTGTTGTTCTTTAACTCTGTCTGCAGGTATGGAAAAGTTGAAGCCACTCGAATGCTGTTGGAGAAAGGGAAATGCAATCCAAATCTTTTGAATGGCCAACTTAGCTCTCCTCTTCATTTTGCTGCTGGAGGTGGCCATGCTGAAATAGTACAAATTCTACTAAATCATCCAGAAATTGACAGAGTAAGTTCAGTTTATGTATAGGAATAGAAGTTTTAGCAACACTTCCTAGCTTGTGTATGTGAAATATTTTGTGTCCAGATCACAATGTGTAAACACAATGATCTTGTTAAGAGATTACAAAAAAATGGTTAAATATATTTCATTACCTCTACTCTTCCCAGTTTATATTAATTAAAAGTTTGAACTCTAGGATCAAGGACCTTAATTGTCTCAAAAATGTGTAAATGTTTTACCTGTCTCCAATGAAATAAATGTAGAATCAGTGTTTCTGTTTGTGTTTGTAGCACATTACTGATCAACAAGGAAGATCTCCACTGAATGTCTGTGAAGAGAACAAACAAAATGAATGGGAAGAAGCTGCAAAACTCCTGAAGGAAGCCGTAAATAAACCTGTATGAGTTTATTTTTTAAGTAGTTTAAAGTTTAATTTACACATAAACTTGTAGAAGAGCTGGGCTCACAGCTGTTACTGAAAAAGTCCAGTACACTGAAATTATTAGTGAAAATATTGGCAAGCTGACATTTTGTCTCTTTAAACATTTCTGTTCTGTTTCATGTCTCAAGAAATACATGTAAGACTTTAAACGTGATGCTCTGATTTATTTGTAGGAGCATCACATCAGCTACTGATTTTATGTCTACTTTTGATCATGCAACCATCAGCTTTCTTTGTGCGTTGTCATCTTGTATGTTGATAAACAGGAGCATTCAGCTGGTTAAATGTAGGCTTCTGAAAAGTAGACCTTACATGAGGTAGTCAGTGTAGGCTTCCTTGGAAGCCACTGGAGATTTAGCCAGGTAGGAACCAAAATTTACAATGTGATTCCTCTTATCCTGAAGTAGATTTAATATTAGCCAAATGATATAAAACCACTTGTTTCTTTTCCTTGATTCAGATGCAGCTAGTATCCCTGTAGGTAGGTGGTAGTAAACCTGTCAGTTTTTCAAGATGTTTTAAATTTTCTTCATTTCACTCTGTGTGAATGACCCTCCAAAATAATTAAGGAAGGAACTGACCTTTATTTTAGGGTTCTTATTATGCAGCTGATTAAATGGCAGGTGTGTGTGCGCCTAATGACTCTGAAGCACATATTTTAAGTAGATTTCACAGTGTAAGAGGTGATATCGTGTTGTCATGTATTACTATTTAATACATTAAAATAAAAAACCCCAGAAATTACTGCAGTAGGAGGGACAGTCAGTACTGCAGGAAAAATAGACTGATGTTTTCCATTCCAGACTCATTTTCAGTCAGTTGTCATTTTCAAATCATCCATCTTTTTTTTTTTCCCAAAGTTTTCAGGAACTCAGTTCTTGATGACTTCATAGATTTAAGAAAGGGAAATTCCTATGACTTTTTCATTCAGACAGCTGAAACGTTTAAAGAGATGAAAACAAGACATTTCACTGATTTATGACTTGTGTGTATATGCTTCAAGCACCTGATTTACGTTTACATATGACTTCCAGGAGGCATGTTGTGGGCTCATATACAATTTCCAGTGAAAGCTATGGGAGTTCTGAAGAGGAAAATGATTTATTAGTAGTAATATTATAGAAGCGCTGTAAGATTTATTGAGATTGTATTCTTATTGTAGTGGGGTCTGAGTAAAGGGTGGGTGCTTCCCTCTGAAAGATGAGTCTTTTTAATGTAGACTAACGAAGGGGAAAATTCATAACCTGACAGTAATAGCAAGGTGGACATTTTGGGATAGGCATAGGCAGTTGAGCCCAAATCCCCCAAGGAACTTTAAATGCCTGCTTGCCTTCAAGTTTAAAAGAAGTCCTCGAAATATCAGTAAGATCTTTCTTGAAGTTACTGTTTTAAAAAACACAATATAAGTACTGGCACAGGACAAAACCCAAGCAATTTTGATAAAAAGTATGCAGGAATTGTGCAATGCTCTTTTTCCCAAAATTATGGATGTTGCTGAATTATGGTAAAACTACTTTCCTCTTCAGAAGCACCAGCAGAAAGGATTTTAACAAGCTGGTTTTTTAATATGTTTACAATTTTATGTAGTATGAAAAGGCACGAATTTACCGTATGGATGGATCATATCGGTCTGTTGAGTTGAAACATGGAAACAATACCACTGTGCAGCAAATCATGGAGGGCATGCGCTTGTCTCAAGAAACTCAGCAGTACTTCACTATCTGGATCTGTTCTGAGAACCTCAGTAAGTAAACAAGGATGATGGTTATACTTGAGATTTTATCGTAGTTCGTTTCTGCTTGTCTTTAGGACAAAATGATACTGTCCTAGGAAAGGAAGAAACATGTTCTCTGACAGCCTTTACAGCCTGATGTCTCCAAACTGTGCTTTCAGAGCTGTAGAGCTTCTTTGTTATAGCCTTGACTTTGGGGACCCTCAGTAGGTCTGCCTGTGGATCATTGTGGCACCTAGAATGAATTTCATCCAGGAAGATGAGGCTAGTCCAGGTTGTCTTTCTGTTACAGGGCACCTTGGCTGTCACGGTCCTTACTGTGGCTCATCCTGGGTTTAGTTGTATTTTTCTTCCCAGCATATCTGAAATTGGGTGCATGTTGTTGTTTTTACTGATGTTTAGTCTTTTTAAAACTAGTAATTAAAGCAAGCCAATTAGTGGGGATTTTTATTAGGTCCTTTAATTATGTAAATTTCCATGTGTTGTGCACCAAAATAATTTTTGATAAATGAATTCTCAGATATATTTGGTGAGAGAGACTTCTGATTGCAAGAAGTCACTATTACATTTGCTGTATTTGTTGATATTTCTGATCTAAATAAAAAGTATATTATGATTTTTGTTTGAGTTATATAGGAAAAGATAAACAGAACTCCAAAAGAGTCAAGGAGTGTGATTAGGTTTTGTCAGAAATTGCGGTCAACAGTACTGCTGCAACACGATAGCTATGGGACACATTATCATGGATTACAAAGCACAGTTCAGGTCTGGTAGGATACTGTGCTCTGAATATTGCAGAAATCTTTTCTTCATTCTTTAATCTTTCTCTTCCAGTGTCATGCCTTTTGCTTTTTTACTTTGCTGTATGCCACACAACTACTGTTGTTGAGATGTTAATATTTGGAAGAAAAGGAAGTGTTTGAATGTTTAAAGTCTTGCTGCTTTTGCCTTTTCTAAATATGTATGTCATGTTTTCATAGAGTCATTTGCATTTGTGCCTTTGCATTTGAGGGGATGAGCTCACTGATACATTGTTTAAAAGCGAGTAATTCTCTAGCTATTTAGATATTCAGATACCCTGGTTTTGGTGCAATGTTTAATTTTTTTTGTATACATGTGTGTGTATGTGCTGGGTTATTATGTTTTTTTTATTTAGAAACAAACCCTGTTATTTTTCAGGCCTCCAGCTGAAGCCATATCACAAGCCTTTGCAACATATTCGAGACTGGCCTGAAATATTCACTGAACTGACAAACTTGGATCCTCAAAGGGAAACTTCACAGCTTTTCCTGAGAAGGGATGTGAGACTTCCACTGGAAATAGAAAAAAAGGTCAGTATTTGGAAGTGATAGCTTGAAATGATGGTCAGACTCAGAACACTTAGACCATCAGCACTCAGTGTGTATATTGACTGTAGTAATATCCAAACTTACTAAGCCTGACATCTCTCCTGTTTTGTAATAGTTTGAGTCTTCACATTCTTCCCTCCCTCCCTCTCACCTTCCTGCCGTCTCTCTATTCTCTGTCTCTTTCTCTCCCTCAGCTGTTAGGTTTATCATCTGTCTCTGTGCGTCAGTCTCTGTCTGTCTGTCTGTCATACAGCTAAAAACAACCTGCCCAATTTTCTTTCTCTTCCTTGTGCTGTTGTTTTTCAGTTATTTAATTGGTTGGTTTCGATGGGATTATTCAAACATATTATTCAAAATGAACTCACAGGGGAAAAATCCTTATATATCAGTATTTCTGTGAACCTTCTGATTGGGCATGGTATCCTAGTCACCTTTCATTTGTTTGTTAGATCAGGGAAGTGTTGAAGTAAATCAGTGGAAGTATGTCATTTTTTCTATTACAAAGCACTACTAAAATGTACCCTTCAGTCAGGATCACACCTTTGTCTTCTGTTTCTGCATCAGTGAGAAATTGTATTTATAGTTTCTAAATTCATTTTCTTTTTTACAAAAAAATCATATTATTTTTATCTTTTTAACAGATTGAGGATCCATTGGCTATTCTTATTCTTTTTGATGAAGCCAGATATAATTTACTGAAAGGTTTTTATACATCACCTGATGCCAAGCTGATCACACTGGCAAGTCTGCTTCTACAAATAGTCTATGGGAATTATGAGAGCAAGAAACATAAACAGGGCTTTCTAAAGTAAGTATGTGTGTTTAAAACTTAAAATTATGGGTTTAGATTAAGTATTTTTAGATAGCACTTACTATGGGACCCTCACATTTTAGGTATGATATATTTGTTGTCTTTCTCCCATCACTGAGGTGTAGTTCAGAGTAATCACATAATATCCCTTATAGCATTTATAGAAACTGGACACTGGATCTGAAAAATGTATTAATCTTAATTATTGCAGTTCCAGGCAGAGGGATGGAGGTTCTGCATCCTATAAATCTGTCCTGAGATTACAATACCAAAATGAGTAACTGTATGTGAGTGAAGGGTTCTGACAGGACTGAGACTTCGAACAATGCTGAGGAAAAGCTGTCACTATGTCCAGTTAGACCAACTTCAGGGGCTGACTTTCCTCCCTCTTTGAAGAGGACAGACCATGTAGAGATACAATTTATCTTCTGTCATTGGTATGAGAACTGCTGTACTAAATTGGTCAAAACCATAGCACCAGTAGGGCTCTGCCAGATGGTATTTTTCTCTCCCCTTCTCTCTGCATGCCAGCACAACAGTAGCTGAGCTATTCTGGGATATGGCTTTTTCTTCCCACATACATTTCTACAGCAGTATCTGAGACCATCGAGATTCCAGTTCTCTACTGTGTGCACCTTCACCCCTTGCCGTCTCCACCTCACTTCATTCATGGAACAGCAGCTGTGCAGTTCTGGAATGCTACTTACTATGCTTCTCATCTCCTCTCATTTCACAGCATCAGCTGAGCTGTCCTGACTTGCTGGTTTTTTTTTGGTTGTATTGTCCTGCAGTTACACAGTTGGTAGATGGAGCACAAGGAGAATTGGATTTAAGTGGGACTGCCCACTTGCATGAGTGTGCAGCTCAACACCAGCTGGGTTTAGTACAGAAGTACCCGCTGCTGACTGCCAGCAGCTGCAGGGTGGTGTTCCTGTCCACACTGAGGCATATCAGTACTGTGGTCCAAGCTGAGCCTGCTCAATGGAAGTATTTGACTCTACAGACAGAGCTACCTGGAAAGATAGTTTGGGACAGAAAAAGAAGCCTTCATGGGCATTTGGCCATGCTATTTGTCTGTTCAAAGGAAGATGTTGGAAAATATCTTAACTTGTTCTTCAGACGGATGAAAAGATTTATAGTCTGAATTTTTTTGCAGTTGACAGAAAAGTTTATTAAAACACTGGTAATTTCAAAATTATATCAAATTTCAAATATTATTCAAATTTCAAAAATATATCCAGGCTGTTGTTTCTATGAGAGTATCCTTGACCTTAAAGATGTGGATGCATTGTCCTGTGCAGGATTTTTGCTTGGTAGATGATGACGGTGTTTGCAGTTTGCAGTTTAAAAATTACTCAATAGGTTATATTACTAGGTTTTGAGACTGTCTTAACTATACATAACAGCAAATTAGGGAAGACTTGCTTTCTTCCTTTTAGTGTTTTTTGTTGGCTGTGTTTTGGTTTTTTTGAAAAAGGCTACTTTATATAAGTAGGTTCTTGTCATGTAACATATAACTTTTATGTGGAAGTGAATTGGGCCGAGTCCTCGGTGGTGCTGACTGCAAGGAGTGGAGGGAAGAGTATCTACAGTCTGTCATATTTTCCAAGTATGTGATATACTGATACAAATGGCTGTATATAATTTTGTCTTCCAAACTGGAATTCACCAAACTGCTCTGTAATCAACTACGAGTATGTGTTCTGCTGCTGGCATTTCCTCTCCATGCCGTGTGCCTGATGCGTGACACAGAGGGTATAACAGAAAGCTGAATTCCCATTAACTGGGTGTTACACTGTATCTTAGGAAGCCTTAAGCCTTGGCTTACATTTCAGGAAACCATCTCACCTGACGGGATGAGATAGAGGAGCTGACTGTGTAGCTCAATGTGTGACTTGAAGATACGAGGCAGACGTTGTTCTTTCTCCTTACTTTGTTTAGTGAAGAAAAGCTTTTTTTCTGCTTTGTTTTTCTCTTAGTGAAGAAAATCTTAAATCTATCGTACCAATCACTAAACTAAAAAGTAAAGCTCCTCACTGGACAAACAGGATACTTCATGAATACAAGGTGAGATAAATAAGCAAATAGTAGAAAATCCTGTTCTTAAACGTTTTTTGACGCTATGGTTGTCAGGTAATGAACAGAAATACTGGTATATAAAGCTAGAAGTATGTATGTTCTGAATGTTTGGGATAGGTTGTTGGAATGTTTTTCTTGTACAGTTACAGTTGATCTCTCTGTTAGAAGCAAATATATTTATCATCTGTTCATTTACCTTCAGTGTTACCTCTGTATTGGGGATATTTCCAATTCAGGCACAGATGTAAAGAAATCTGACTTATATTTTCATGTCTGTTGTGATAGTGTACCAAGTCCTTTTTGCCAGTGAAACTTGTATGTTGGGGATCTGATAGTGCTGCTGATGTGCATGTGCACACACACACACAAACTCCTTTGATTAGAGCAGTTGATTGACCAAAATTTTTAAATGTGGACTTGGGCTGCTTCTGTAAAATATATCTGAGGGCTGCAGTCAGTTTAAATTTGTGATATTCATAAATAATTGTGGAAAAAGTAAGGTGTGTCAGGGATCATTTGTTCTGTCTCTACTGAAGAGGAAGGAACAGAAGCCTCTCGTATTCTGAGTGAGGGCTCCACTAATGAAAAGAGATCTGCACCCCTGTTTTGCTTAGAAAACAAAACAAAAAAATCCATGTTTGTGGGGGGATTTGCACATCTTACCATGCCTCCCTGGATTGGACCCCTTAAATGAGGAAGAATGCCCAGTTTTTGTGATGCATTTAGTGTCAGATGGGGGCACAGGTGCTTATCCCAAGTGCAAATTACTTCTGAGAAAGGCAAAACTGTGGGGCCCTTCAGAGGTTACATGTTTGTGTTCAGATTTCTGAGGCTTATACAGGTATCTGGTTTTTGCCCCAGTCTCTTCTAGCCTTTTTGTGCCTTTCTGTGGCTCAGTTTTAATTTAGCTGTGGGAAGATATGTTTAGTGGGAATTGCACTAAACAGGGGGTTTTCTTCAAGTAACCACAACTGTTTGAGAAGACTTGTTGATTGTTCCTTTATTTCTAGAATCTCAGCACCAGTGAAGGTGTCAGTAAGGAGATGCATCACCTTCAGCGCATGTTCTTGCAGAACTGCTGGGAAATTCCTACTTATGGAGCAGCTTTTTTCACAGGACAGATATTCACCAAAGCAAGTTCAAGTAGCCATAAAGTCATCAAAGTGTATGTAGGAGTAAATGTAAAAGGGCTGCACCTCCTCAATATGGAAACAAAGGTCAGCTGAAGTGTACTGCCAGTGATAACTATTAAACTTAATTCTGTTCTCTTGAAATCTTTGTACTAGAAGTAATTTCACATCCAATTGTTTAGTTAAACTTGACTGAAAATTTCCAAGATTTTAAGATATTTTTAAGTCACTACTAACAAAGTCTTGTATAAACTTTACTACTTTGTAAACTACAACTACATTGTGGAATGTGCTTCTTTTAAGTCTGAATTCTGTCTGAGTGAACAAAGGAAAGTTCAGTTTGTAGGTGTGGAGAATATTTTCTGAGTGACAGTTTCCTACATTTCATTGTAGGCTTTACTCCTCAGTCTAAAGTACGGTTGCTTTATGTGGCAGTTGGGAGATGGAGATACATGTTTCCAAATCCACAGTCTGGAAAACAAAATGAGCTTTATTGTACATACCAAACAGGTAAGCATTATCATTTTTCATCCTTTATGTTCAGTTATTTTTTTCCTAAGTTAGTTGCATCCCCATTCTCTCTGGAGGATGACCACCCTTGCACAGTATAAAAGAAGCCCAAGCCAAGCCCCTGCAGAAATTATTTTAAAACTTTCATATTAATATTTCAGAATGTTTGCTTGTTTTTGTAGCATGTGAAGCCTTCAGAATTCAAAAGACACAAAATGCATCTGTAATCACTAGGGTAAACTTTTTTTAATTGAATCTGTTTGTTGTATGTGTCCAATCCTTCATATCCTAAGGATAATTCCAAATATAGTGAGAACCACAGAGTTGGAGATGGTAACTTTGCGACTGAAACGAGCGGAGACCGAGAATTGCATTTGTCATATTCTTGATTGTCACTAGTTCTGAAATGCTGATAGAATTTAACTGCATACCTTTACATAGGCAGGTCTCGTGGTTAAACTTCTGATGAAACTAAATGGCCAGTTAATGACAGCTGAAAGAAACGAATGATCAAAGGGAACACAATAGTTACGAAGTGGCATCTCACGGCTAAGCAAAAAACAACTCGTGTCTCATTGTAACAGAAGACTTCCATGTACATGAGTTTTACACAGTAGAAAAGTCAATTTGTACAGTTTTTTAACTTTGTACAGAAGCTGCATGGTTTATTTTTTTAAAAAACTATACAACATATCTATTATTTTTATAAATATTTTTGTGTTTCATATATAAACTATTGTAGGGCTTGAGCTTAACCAGTAAAGCTAATGAAGTGTAAATGGTTTACCGAGTTGGACGAGTATGAATCCAGTAAAGCTTTTGTTCCCAGAGGACTATGGGACTATCAGTGCCATTAAGCAAGTCTCAGTTAACGTATTTACCTTTCATGTAATTTTGTGGAACATCAAGGAAGTGGTATATGTTACAGTATTTTGTAGACACTTAATTTTTAAGATACTGTAGATAAATATGCTTAAAAGACCAGTTAGACCTTTGAGCAAGTACTTTTGATACACTCTTGGGTTTTATTTGGTTTCTGACAAACATTTTTGCTTGCTTTATTTTTACTCTTAACTTTCTCATACTTTGTATTCATATTTATTCTAAAATGTTGCATGAGGATGCCAAAAGGGAAATACTCTAAATCATTCAGAAGCCATATTGAATGTTTAGCATGCTTGTTTTTTAAAATGGATTTTTACTTTTGCTGTGCAATATAAAACATGTATATGGAGGAGAGGGAGATACGGATTTACAAATGAACCTTACTCAGAGGACTTCAGAAAGTTTAAATAAATCCTACCCTGGATTGCAACACATATGCAGTAGCAAAAACTCATATAGGAGGTACTAAGTTATTTCTGTTAAACTATTTTTCCTACTGATAGCTTACTTCAGTTTCTTGAGGCTACAAGCAGTGCAGGATGCAGGAATGAAGATTTATATTGCAAGGAAGTCAGATACAGTTATAATCATTCTGCCTGCTCTTTGTAAAGTCAGGATTGGGACTCAACACGTTGGGTCCCAATTGTAAGGTGGGATTCTATGCAGTCTGAAACATATCCTTGTACATTAAAATAGAATCTGTAACACAAATCGTTAAAGTTTCTGGTTGTATTTCAGGGTTTTAAGTGCACTTGACTATTTCTTCCATGTAAACTGCATGCTAAAATAGTGTGCAATATTTTGTAAAAAATTTTTTTTAATAAAAATTAGCACTTGCCTCTAAGTTTTCAAATAAAAGTTAAAATGAATGTGAAGAACTGTGCTGTTGTATAGTAACTTTACTCTTACCTTACTACTAATAAGTTCAGTTTAAGAAATTAAAGTAGTAAGCCATTAAAAAGGTGAACAGGAGACTTATATTTTGTATTCTTCTTAGGAAGCTATACTTTTCTATTTAAACTTCACTGGCCTAAATAACAGTAAATCTTCATGGATTGTTATATTTTATTTAAGGTAAATAATGCAACAGTCGGGTCCTTTATAGTGCATCCCTGCTATCACTTAGCACTGGTATCAGAAATACATTTCTCTACATAGCACTTTCTTAGAAAACTAGAGGAAAATTATAAGAAGGTGTGTCAGTTGCCTATTTAACAATACTATCAATATGCCTTATTGCTGTATAGTCCTTTCTGCTACATTCGTATTTATTACTACCTAATAAATTGTTTGCAACAAGTCACACCTGGTGTTTTTATTTTTGTAATCAGCACGAGAGTGCCGTCAAATGTTACACCAAGCAGGTGTTATTAACAAAGAGCAGGAGCTTGTAACAGGCTCATCTTTGTAGGGTATGTAGGAAGAGCATTGGAGAGGATCATAGGGAGAGTCCCGTGGTGCCTATGAATTAAGGTAGCACACCTCGGAAACCACTCGGGAATTCATCATGTAAACTGGAAACTGTTAGCTGTGGCAAAGCAGAGGTTTGCAGATCTTGCACATCAGTGGAGTGAGAGCCCAACTCAGCAGTCCCAGCAGGTGTCTGGCACCTGGGTACCTCGAGGCTCCTGCTGGCTGGCTCGTATAATCCTTTCATCTGGAAGTGGGGAAATGAAAAATTGGAACAGAGGGAAATCCAGTACCACACGGACACACCATTGGTAACAACCCTTGTATTTCTACCAAACAAAAACCCAATGAAAACAAGCTGCAAGATGGGCAAATCTGATAATTGTGCCTTTGTAAGCATGAGATGCCCAGCTCAGCACTTACAGTCCATCTAACAAGCACTTTTTTGAAAAGCAAGTAACTCTGCAGCTGCCAAAAGCGAAGATTTGAGAGGTGAATGCCCCAGCCAGGCCCTGTAAGGCAGAAGAGTAACTGAAAACTTAGAACTGTGGGAAACAGGCACAATTTTACTGAGAGGAATAACTGAGCCACTGACCCCAGTGAGCAGCTTGTCCCAGAGGGAGGCCTTGGTCCTGAGGGGAACCCTTTGCGCTGCCCCCATGTTGTGCTGCTGCTGCTTGGTGACAGGGAACAGTTACTCTAGGAAGAGGGGGTTTCCTTAGTTTACAGCTGGATACACTTCAAAGATGGGCTGTAACTGAAAAAAGATGCTCAACAGAAATAGCGTGTGGTTTGCAGTTCTCCTTTACCTTTAAGAGTTGTTATTAATGTGGGGTAAAGATATCATAACTTGAAATGTAATTAATATAGCAACTACACATCAATTAAATAAAACCATTGCATTCAAAGACAGGTAATTAATCTGGAAATCCTGTTCCTTGGAAGAAGTAGACGGACACTGTTGCCACCAGAAATGTCCTTACTTCATAAACTAACAGAACAGAATGTCAGTGACAACCAGTGACATCTGTCATGTCTCCTGAAGGAATTGTAAATATTTGCAACTACAGCACTGATGAATTTCCTTTTGCATCGGAAAGTGTTGAAACTTCAGATCTTGCAGGCAACAAACAGAAAACTATACTAGATCCCATGGCTGATATGAAGAGTTTGAAGGTACTTAATTGATTCTACGCCCATCTCAGCTACCTCCCTTAGCTTGTTAACTCAGCATAGGTGAGACCTCAGGGTTTACCAAAGGAGATTACATACTTTAAGAAATTCCAAGACTGTTAAGTCAGTAACAATTAAGTTTATCTTTTCACCTGTGCACCTTTTCCAGTCGACAAAACTAAAATTTATGTTTCTGAACTTTGCAAAAAAAAAATTATTTACAAGCATTACAAGTAAACTTTGCAACTGTAGCCTGTTGAAATGTCTCATTGTACATTATAACCAGTGCAGCTACCTGCCACTATTCCCAGATTTACAAATGTAAAGGAGTTTTGTTTAAGCAGAAACTGACTGGACTCACTGGATGAACAAACTCTGCCTTTAAAAGACTCTCTAAAACGGATTTTTCTGGAAATATAAGATACATTGCTGATGAATGAAAAAAATTGTATACGGACAGCCAGACCTGACCTCGGCAGCAATGCAGTTTCCAAATGCACTATATGCACTATATGATCTTAAACTCTTGGATCTTAGTGGAACTCTTATTTAATTAAATCTTAATGTCTCACACATGACATTAAAGATTTGGGGCACCTACAATTTAACACAGATGAGCTCTCCTCCTCCTCCTCCGCATGCAGTGCTGCCTGACGAGCCCGCGCACTGGGCTGCGCCGGCGGTGATACTGCCCAGGAGTGCCGAGCACCGCCGCAGGACCGTCTTTCCCGGCTGTCGGAGGTTACACCGCCCCTCGGCACACCCGCCCTGGCGCCGCCGGGGCCGCCCCCAGCCCGCGGCCCGGCCCCATGGCGGATCGGCCCTGCCCGCGGCCCGGCCCTGCCCGCGGCCCGGCCCCATGGCGGATCGGCCCTGCCCGCGGCCCGGCCCTGCCCGCGGCCCGGCCCCATGGCGGATCGGCCCTGCCCGCGGCCCGGCCCCATGGTGGATCGGCCCCATGGCGGCCCGGCCCTGCCCGCGGCCCGGCCCCATGGCGGATCGGCCCTGCCCGCGGCCCGGCCCCATGGTGGATCGGCCCCATGGCGGCCCGGCCCTGCCCGCGGCCTGGCCCCATGGCGGATCGGCCCAATGGCGGCGGGCGCAGGCCGGGCGATGCCGTCACCCCTTGCGGCGCGGCCGCGGGTTGGCTCCGGCGCCGGGAATCGTCACATGGGCAGAGATCAGCCCAGCGCCGGGAATCGTCACCCGCGCTCGGATCAGCCCAGCGCCGGGAATCGTCACCCGCGCTCGGATCAGCCCAGCGCCGGGGGCGGGGCCGTCCCGCCCCGCCCTGCCTTGTCCCGCGGCGCCGAGCCGAGCCCCGGCGGATGGCGGCGGTGGGTGAGGAGATGCTGAGCCTGATGGAGGTCGGCAGGTCCCTGCTGGAGCGGGTGGCCGTCGGCAACCCCCTTTCCCTGGTGCTGGCAGCCTCCGCCTTCGCGCTCAGCCTCGGGTACCTGTTCCAGCTGGGGTACCGGCGCCACCTCGGGGCCGACCAGAAGGTAAGGGCTGGGGGGCGGTGGGGCCAGGGAGAGGCGACGGGCCGGGCAGGGGACCCGGCGGGCTCCGCCGCTTTCCCACGGGGGTAGGTCCCCGCGGGGCAGCGGGACGGGGAGAAGGGCGCTCTCCCTTCGGGTGCGGGCGGGGAAGCAGAGATGCGCTCCCCTCGGGACTGCCCTTCTTGGGAGCGCAGGGGAAGGGGTGGTGGAATCCAAGTGTGTGGGAGTGGGCTCAGGAAAGCGAGGAGCGTTTCCAGCAGCATCCCCTGGGCGGTTTCTGGCGGGAGTTGCGGTTGTTTCGCCCTCGGCCCCGCTGGTTGGTTCCGCGGGAGGCGGAGGCGCTCAGACCTTGCAGGGGCAAAGGCCGTTCCCGATGCTGTCTCATCGATGGAGCTTAAAAGAAGGCGCCCGTTTATCTGTAAACCCCTTCCTAACCTGAAGCTGGGTGCTTTGGGGACGCTGTTTAACCAGCCGTCAACGCCGTTTTGTTTCTGAGTGCCTTCGTTTCAACTGCAGTACCTTTCAGAGGCGGCATACAAGAATCTTAATCGCATTCACTTTATTTTAATCCTTGCTGCTTTCAAATGTGGCTCAGTTAAAAACAAAATAATCAGTTGTCCAATGTCGGCCTTTTCACAAAAGAGTTTAAACAAACATGTATAAAACCTTCTCTGCAGTTAGTTTTTATATAAATGGATATGATTTTATTACTTTTGGGCACTGGGACATGCCAGGGAAGTGGTCAGAGCACCAAGCCTGCCAGAGTTCCAGAAGCCTTTGGACAGTGCTCTCAGGCACATGGTGTGACTCTTGGGCCAGTTCTGTGTAGGGCCAGGACTTGGACTTCAATCCTTGTGGGTCCCTTCCAAGTCAGAGTATTCTGTTATTCTGTGATTCTACGATACTCTCTGAAGAAAAGTCAATAATTATTTTTCTCTTTCTTCCTCAGAAATACCCACCTTTTATTTCATCAGGCATCCCTTTCCTTGGACATGCCATCGCATTTGGAAAAAGTCCCATTGAATTTTTGGAAAATGCTTATGACAAAGTATGTTTTCCCACATGACTGGCTGAGCATATGCTAAAATATTTTTGTGTATCTATCAAGTTCTCTCTCTGGAGCCTGTTTAAAATCAATTCATTCTCACTTACCACCTTGAATATAGAACAGAGTGCGCACAGTAAGCTCTGGTATCTTCAGATCTCTTTATGTACACTGTTTTTAGAGAAGTAGTGTTTTCTGAGCTCTCTCTTGTAATTCATGTGTAAAAGATATGTTTGTATATTTGGGTAATACTCGTAGCTGGCTCACAAGTTAATTAAAAAAACCATTTTAATGACATTATTTTCTGCCTTAATTGGTATCTTTGAATCACATTTTTTACTAATCTGTGACCAGGCTGGAATGTAGCTGATCAGCTCTGAGGCAACTTGA
The DNA here is from genome assembly GCF_022539395.1 of Myiozetetes cayanensis. Lineage (NCBI taxonomy): Eukaryota > Metazoa > Chordata > Aves > Passeriformes > Tyrannidae > Myiozetetes > Myiozetetes cayanensis. The sequence goes on from NW_026086604.1 coordinate 127,987,920, forward strand.
TGAATGTTAAGGCCTTGCTGATGTTAAAAGGGCTGGTAAACCTCAGTAGCTTTTATACTGTAACAACCCAAAAGAAATTAACTAAGTCATTAATTCCAATGAAATTAGATTCTGCATGAAGGTCTGCTGGAGATGACTTTTAAATTTTAAAACCTTATTTGCTCTTAATTACCTATGCGTAACTCCAAATCCAGATTTTTTTGAGATAGTGTTTGTAGATTGCTGGAGGCAGTATGTGCTGTCATTTCCCTCTAGTTTTTGTAGTGTCACTGATCTTTTATTTATGTTTTTTAAATGGTTTCAAAATGTGCAAGATCACATATGTTCATTATAACATTAGATATAGTAAGTGTATTGAGAACAGAATTTAAATGTGGTTTAAAATTTTTATATCTTTATTAAATCTGTGGATACTTCTTAGGAGAGAAAGTAATTTATGGAAGACTGTACACAGATAGGGATTTAATGATTTGTGTTCTTAGTTAAAATAAATTGTTGCTTTGGTTTTTTTTTTAAGTATGGACCTGTGTTCAGTTTCACTATGGTTGGCAAGACGTTCACTTACTTACTGGGTAGTGATGCTGCTGCTCTACTGTTCAACAGTAAAAATGAAGATTTGAATGCAGAGGATGTATATTCCCGCTTAACTACACCAGTTTTTGGAAAAGGAGTTGCTTATGATGTGCCTAATGCGGTATGTATTTTAAAGATCAGATGAACAGAAACGTAGTGTAATTTGACTTCTGAGTAAGCAGCCCTGAGCTCTTGGCTCTGTATGATGGGATTGTGTGTTCATATACAATTCTGGCATATTGCAGTAGGTAAATAGTCTCATTTGTATAATCAAGACTGAGCATGTTCACGTTGCTTTCTTTACCACCTGGCCATTGTTCAGTCTGGGTGTTATATTTTGTTCTTGAAACCATCTAATCACAGAGGAAAAACTAGTAAGTGAGTCACTTTTTCCTTCCCTTGCAGCCACCACTGACTGCAGACGATTTTTCCTTTCCAGGCAACTTTAGGTTTTTCTTTCTGAGACAGCTTTTAAGAGTGATAACTTTTCATTTAATGCCAGACAAACCTAGACATGGAAGTAATAATTTAATAGTTTGTACCACAAGGTTTGCCTTGCCCAGGCAAAAGTCATTCTGCATGTGTTTGCAGAATACAGTCTGCATGGAAGCACAGAAGCTGTGTCACGTACCATTGCGTCTGAGCTAAGCGTTGGCGGCTTTCTTGTTTGGGAGCGTGGGCTGTTATGTCAGACTCTCAAACTGCAGAAGGGAACTTTTCTGTGGAGAGACTTGCTCCACTGGGACTCTGTGGCAGAAACACCACTGTGGTACTTTTTGATTTTTAGTTTTGGCCTGATTTTGTGTGTATAAATGCCAGTTATTTGACTGGTAATAGTTTCTGTGACCATCAGTTCTTTTCCTCCTTAGCGTGCCTCTTCGTTCTTCCCTACCTACTGGGGTGATTGCTGCCCTATAAATTATGTGGCTTAGGAGCAGTCATCATTATTCACTTCGCCTCCACACCTGCATTTTGCCGTGATCCACAAAGTATGTGTGGTGTTCTTACCCAGTTCTTTTGGGAATCTCCTATACATCTGACTACCAACATCTTGCTACTTTGTAAATAAGGAAGGGCGAACTTGGTTGTCTCTTGCTTTGTCAGGAAGTACTAAATTGTGGATTGGCAGTGTTACAAAAGTTTGGTGTAAGGATTGGTTGGTTGGGTGGTGGGCTTTTTTGCACTTGATGGATTTGCATAGCTCCTCCTGTTGAGAATGAAACTAGCAGGACTGCAGCCTGGACAGCAAGTAGGAGACTGTGCCTTGTGTCCTACGAGAGCTCTTCCACAAGTGGAGCCGTTCTAACAGACTTGTTTCTACCAGTTCCCATAGTAGGGAGATCTTTCCCGAGAAGTCAGGGATGGAGTTGTGAATCCCTTTTGCAGCTCCTGGAGTGCAGAGGGTGCATGATTCTCTGCAATACATCTTTCATGTTCCTCTCTGGTACATACTAGTTCCAGAAAAAGTGTCTGTCAATCAGACACAGACTGCTAAATTGGCCAGATTGTCACTGTGTTGTGCTGCTTCTTTGGATTCTGTCACAGGATGTCTGCTTGAAACTGAAAGGTGATGGTTTGTCCTTAATTCTGTGAAAGTTTGCCCGCTTGTTACAGCTGTTTTGACTTCTGCTTTCATGCTCTACAGTTTGTGGATAGATTTGAATGTCTTAATTCAAGGGCTAGTGCTTTGATGGGATCTAATCTCATCTGTCAGGAGTTTTATAGAACTTTCAGTAAGCTCCTTGGAAATGGACATTTTTTTACAACTGTGTACCTCAGGCATATAGGGATGATTAAGGCCTCCTACCTCAAAAGTCCACCATATACAGCTTTTTTTTTTTTTTCCTTTTCTGAAATGAAGTCTTTTTGCAGGGTTACCCTAGGTTTTTTTTTTCCCCTAGAATGTGTTTGACTCCTGTTTTAGTCAAGAGAATAATCTTTTCATATTACTCAGTAAGCCTTGGGTGTCTGTGGATAAGTCTATTTAATTTATGTCTTTGATACCAGAAGGACTTTTTCCTTATTTTTTCTGCAGATTCAGGTTCCTCAGAAAATTGCCCTTTTTCCATGAAAAAATGTTTCCACAAATTGCCTTTTTTCCACGAAAAGATTATTTTTTTCTACAGCAGGGAGATGCAGGGACTTTACTATTGACATACACTGATTATTTCTAGTTTCCCTCTGTGAAGGTAGGTATGCTCAGTTGTGGCTGGAATGCATTCTGATAGAGGTGAGCTGGTTTTTTGCATAGTGTTACCACCACCATTTCATTTCAGACATCTAATGGGAAGGCATTTAGAGAGCCACAGAAAATTTCACTGGCATTCTACAGTTGATGGATCATCCCAAACTTCGAGACTCCCTTCTCTCTGCTTAAGCTTTTAAGTATCTCTTCATTCTGTCAGTGACTTTCAGTCACATGTTTAGAAGAACCACCCCTTTACTCTTTAAAATGAAGAAGTTGCTTATTTACCAGTGATTCTGGTAATTGTTAATATGCATAGTCTCTCTCTCTATAAATCTGTATAGCCTCATTGATGCATGTATCGACTCATATTCACTCTTTGTTTCCTCACTCCAAGCCTCTTGGAGACAGTTTCCCAAGAGGAGCTGAAATGGCAGAGGATGTGTTCACTCCTGTGTTATTCCTGTCTCCATCAAGCTGGAGATTGGCTAGCGTGTTGCAAGGGAAAATGTGCTTGTCTCTTTGCTGCGTGGCATGTGTACCCTCAGAGAGACTTCTGGGGTCCCAACTGCATTCTCAAAAGAGAAGTTTTTAGGAAGTAACCTTTCTTTTTATGCCTTTTGTTCTGTGAGTAACTTTATAGTACAGATAGGACAGATGCCTCATTCATAATTTGGGCTTAAAAATCTAATATTTAATTTTCTGAGTCGATGTCCTGTCAGTTCATTGAGTGGTTCTCATCTAAGAAAGGGCTTTTCACCAGTAGGTTTATTAGCTTTGAGTGTATACAAAGCAGAAGAGGTGAGAGGCGTGCGAAGCTCACTGTTTTCCTAGGAAGCAGCTTGCCTCCTGCTTCTGTGTCTGACCTCTTGGACAGTGATCAAACGGCTTTGTAAAAGAAAGGGTCATGTCTAGTCCAGGAGTGAGGTATGACTGCCTGAGAGAAGACAGGAGGGGGAGAGAAAGAAGGAGGCCACCTAACAACACAGGCTGAATCTGGACTTTGCAAGGACAGGGCTGATTATGTTTGTGATTATATATCTAAAGGGTGATTCATATTTCAACCTTGAATGCATCTTGTATCTTCAGGGATTAAGCTTAACGAAGATACAAAAATAATTTTTTGTTTTGGTACTGCAAAAGAGAGAACCACAGCTCCTTTCAGCTATTATTTTACTTGGACATTTCTAAACTGTTGCTTGAAAAACAAAGAAGGTGAAAAACAGAATATTACCTACTACTTATATTTGAGGAAGTGCTGTACCTTGCAGTCCTAATTATAATCCCTATTTATTTCTGGATGTTCTTATAGTACAAATGCTGATAAGTTTTAATTATGTTAATATGATGATCCTTGTACTGAATGCTTTTCTGTCTTTGTTCCTTTTAGGTATTTTTGGAACAGAAGAAGATGCTCAAAACTGGGCTAAACATTGCCCAGTTTAAACAGCATGTATCTGTGATTGAAAAAGAAACAAAGGAATATTTCAAAGCATGGGGAGAGAGTGGAGAGAAAAGTAAGCAATATCAGATGCATTTTTCCTCCTGTTTTCTGGGAAGGAATTAAGGTCAATGCAGTGTGTTTTTTGTAAATGATGTACTGCAACATTAAAGAGATTAAAAATTACATAGGTAAAAGTGTACTGAACATCAGAAGAAGCAAAATGCAGGTTTAAAATAAAATTTAAGGCTATTGGAGAAAAAAGCTGCTCAGAAAATTACTGAAAAAAATGAAGAACTGTCTTAGTTTTGCTTTCTTAGCTCACAGACAGCACACCTCTTGTGATCATTTTGCACGACATCACTTCCTAGTCCCTAGGAAAAGCTGCTGCTCTGACTCCCCAGAGCCTGTGCTGGAGATCTTAAGCTCAGGGACCTTCTACACTGAAAAATTGCATTCCTAAAGCTGATATGGTTAGGTTAGTGATCTAAGTGAAATTTGTTTTTTATTTCCCATTCTCAACTAGCCTATTAGACATACACCATCCCCCTTGCTGCAAGCCCCCAGCTGCATAACAGTGTCAGAAGTATTATTTATTTAAGCATATGTATTTCAATACATTAAATGTATGTATTATTTTAATATATTGAAATATTTTGAAAGTATATCATTTATATAGTAAATAACATGGTAATATAGTCAATAACATGGTAATATATAATTTGATATTTAAATATGTAAGTACTATTATATAAAAATAATTCAGTGAGCAGCAAAACTAACTGGTTTCCCATGGATTTGGATTTCAGGTTTAATTTTTTGTATGATTTCACTTATATTTATAAAAGATTGAGCTTGTGATGCATGGATTGCTTTGGAAGGATTGCTATCTCTGCTAGAAAAATTTCTAGAAAGAAATACCTTAGAGAAAAGGTGTTGAAATCAGTGATCTAATTAAAAAGTTTTTTGAAGAGACACTTCATAGACATATAGAAATTTTAAATTGGATGCTTCATTCTCCTAGTCAAACAATCTAAAACTCTATTTTACATTATTAATCTGTGTCCAGTTACTTATTTTTTTCTTCTGCAAAATAAAAATGAAGAATGACCTGTAAAACATGACATCTCAAATGAGATGCATCTTCAGTAATGTTTTTCAAATCTTTCCTCAGACCTGTTTGAAGCCCTTTCGGAACTTATCATTTTGACAGCAAGTCATTGCTTACATGGGAAAGAAATCAGAAGCTTGCTGAATGAGAAGGTGGCTCAGCTGTATGCCGATCTGGATGGGGGTTTTACTCATGCTGCCTGGCTTCTGCCAGGTTGGCTACCTCTGCCGAGCTTCAGGTACCAGGAATAACAGATGAAGCAACTTAAGCATTTTGTCTAAGCATCATTTGTTGTTTGGATTGTCCTCCACCCCCACCATTTCTTGTTTGTAAGCTATTCTAGACATCCCAATAAATCCTCATGAGCATTTTAGGTATGAAGTTGCTAACAGAAGTGTTTTGAATCACAGACGTCGAGATCGAGCACACAGAGAAATAAAGAATATCTTCTACAAAGTTATCCAGAAACGTCGGAAGTCTGAGGAGAAGGAGGATGACATGCTCCAAACTCTACTTGATGCTTCATACAAGTAAGCCAAGGGTTTGGAGACTTGTCAATTTATAGATATTTTACTTTAGCTTTGAGCTCTTCCAAAACCCAGGAAATACTCCCTGATGTTCTGAATTGGTTTTGTTGCCAGCAGTTGGTCCTAGCTGTGTTCTTAAAAACAGCTTTAAAATTTGTCAATGGTTATTCAGATTTCTGAGATTTTCATCAGTGGTTACGAGGGTGCTGAGGTTACTTCCTTTCTCTTTGCTGGCTGTTGGGGAATGATTTTCTTTAAGGCTCCTGAAAGTCTCTTTCCCTCTGTCCTCCCTTCTCGCTATCCCTAAACCTTTTGCCGCTCCATTTAGGGTAGGCAACAAAAGGGTAGCAGGAGACAGAAGAACATTAGAAGAAATTGTAAATGCTGTTGTAACTGGAAGCATGACCAAGTGAATCTCTAACATAACTCCCTCTGATCTAGGGATGGGCGCCCGCTGACGGATGATGAGATAGCTGGAATGCTGATTGGGCTGCTGCTGGCAGGGCAGCACACGTCCTCCACCACCAGTGCCTGGCTTGGCTTCTTCCTCGCCAGAGACAAATCCATACAGGAACAGTGCTATGCCGAACAGAAAGCAGTTTGTGGGGATGACTTGCCACCCTTAACTTATGACCAGGTTTGTATGTTATCTTATTTCTGCTTGGTATTTAAAAAAGTTAAAAAATCAACAGACATGAAATAGAGTCATAGGCTTTGTGACAGAATAATAACTGTGATAACACTGTTTGCCAGTACATCTCCTCCTCTCTTCCTGTCCAGGTAAATTTTCAGCTTGATACTGTTTCTTTCATCAGTGTTCATTAAAGAAATTACAGTTTCTATTTCTGTTTAAGAAATGGTAGTTCTGTAGAGGAGGAAGATCCTCATATTCCCACTAAAGAAAGTGATGCTGTGTGACCTTGTTCTTTAATTAGGCAACAGAAAATACTCAGGAAACAGATCAGTAAGAAACTAGTTATATTTGATTCCACTGGTCAGAAATTTTTTTCCTTCTTAATTGAATCAAATAGAAAAAAAAACGTAGCTCATAAAGTACATGTAAATATGAGCTGCTTACTCTTTTTTTTAATTATTTTTTAAAATTTGTTTTTAAATGATATAAAATGGCATTTTGTTTGTGTTGAATAAACTTGGCTATATTTTGATGTGTAATTTTCTCCATTTTTTCAGCTCAAGGATCTCAGTTTGCTGGATCGCTGTCTAAAAGAAACTTTAAGGCTCAGACCCCCTATAATGACCATGATGAGAATGGCCAGAACTCCCCAGGTGAGGACACTTTTCGGAGCTAACTTTGCTGCAGCAGCACAGGCCAGATCAGAGGTACCTCAGATGGCCGAAGGAAACACAAATGAGCAGTGTTTGCTGGCAGGGAGGAAAGCTGATGGTCGCCTGGGGTTCTGTCAGTGGTAGTGTAGTCAGAGTTGATTGATGAAAGGAATTAATACCTTGAACTTGGCATTTGTTACCTTCATCAGGAATTGTGGCCAGTTTCAGACCCCTCCAGCCCCCAGAAAGCCAGACGTTGATGGAGTGAAGCAAGCAGAGGGCCACAAAGATGGTTGGGGGCTGCAGCACTTGTGGTGAGAGGCTGAGGGAACAGGGTTTTTTTGGCCTGGAGAAGGGCAGGCTCTGAGGGGACCTAGGAACATGCAGCAAAACTGACCCTTTCTTGTAGCTATCAGTTTTACTTAAGCTTAGTTTGGTGCCACCATTTAAAGCTATTTCTTGTTTGCCAGGTATTTTTGATACCTATCATGGAAAAATTTGGCATGCACTTAATACAAGCTAGGAAATCTGAAAGAAAACTTGTTGCTTGTACAAATAAGATACCAAGTCAAATAAGTCAAGTAATTTTTTTGAATTATGTCCCTCCAATGACAAAGGCTCTCAATTTTAAGGTTTGGGTTTTTTTTTAAACCTCCTGTAGAATTGCCAGCCTTATTAAATGAGCTGAAAGGTTCCTGGAACTACTTGAACATTGTGACCTGTACAAGCAAGAGAGAAAGTGTTAGGTTGCATTAATTTTAAATGGCCTTAGCCAAAATCTCTTTTGAAATTTAAGCCTCATGATGCAACACTTCAGGCAACACTTTTAAAGGAAAAGTGGAGACATTTTGTGACGTGTAGGGTCTTGTCTCTTTTCTTGTAGACTGTTGCTGGATACAATATTCCCCCTGGCCATCAGGTCTGTGTATCTCCTACTGTTAACCACAGACTCAGAGACTCCTGGAATGATGCTCTAGACTTCAAGCCTGACCGGTATCTCCAAGAAAACCCAGCAGCTGGAGAGAAATTTGCATACATTCCTTTTGGCGCTGGTGAGTAAGAGAATGCAACACCTTCCTGAGTAAGGGCGTGCTGAGGTGGCTCATACCAGTCACCTCGTACAGCACCTCCCCACACTGTAGCATCTGAGAAGAGGTTTTTTTCTTTCTGTTCCTGCCTGAATGGTTTTTTTTTTTTTTTTTTGGAAGTGCTGTTAAAAGAATTAAGTGAATAGTTTTGCGTTAGTCATAGCTGTATGTATCACTCAGAGCAGTAATCAAAACACATCTTTAGGTTAGCATGTATGATGTTTGATTCAAATCTCTTCAAGTCAAGTCAAGGTAAAACCTGGTATTACAAGGTCAGTTTTAGGCAGAGCAAAAATCTGCAGAGTCATCTTGAGATTATTGTCACAATGCGGTTAGAGTTGATCTCATTTCTCAGTGTTGCAAACGCTTCTCTGCTAGTACATAAATTAATGATTTCTAGTGGGGACAGAACAACACAATTTCATTCCACTTACTCATCTGTTTTATGCAGTAAGAGCTTAGAAAAATAGAGACTTGAGTGAAGTTATGGAATGGGTTATGTCCAACATCAGAGCCTCAGACTGTTTAGAAAGGGGCAACTACTGTCTGCATAAAACTTTTAAAGTTAGCTGGTTTGTGAAAGGGGATTTAATAACAAAAATTTCTAACTGCATTTTATGGCTTTCCCTCTAGGCCGTCATCGCTGCATTGGAGAAAACTTTGCTTATGTTCAAATTAAGACTATTTGGTCTACTTTGCTTCGTTTGTATGAATTTGATCTCATCAATGACTATTTTCCAACTATAAATTATACAACAATGATACACACACCTAACAACCCCGTTATCAGATATAAGAGGAGGTCACTGTAAATTCTGGTCCTAAAGCCTTACTAATCTAAGTTGTGTGAACTAACAGACTTTGGAATAAAATTGTGACAGAATGAGTGGCAAATGGAAGCTGTTGCATCTACTGTTAGGAAAGCAAAAGTCATCTACGAAATGCAAAGTTTTTGGATCTGTTTTGTTTGCCCCCACCATTTACTGCTGCTGTGTATAATTGCTTGTTCTACAACTTTCTCATTGTGTTTTTAAAGCAAAAGTGTCTTTTTTATTGGTGTAACACTTTTAAGATGCATGCCAGCTCTTTAATGAAGAAATAAGTGATTTCTACAAGTGGAACTTTTTTACTTTTGAAAAATAATTAAAGATTACTTTCCCCAGATAATTAAGGGGCAAGGCTGAATACCTTACCTCTGCACTCAATTACCGTTAATCCACCAGGGAATGGGCACTACAGGGGAATGCACTTGGTGGTGCTCTTCCTTTGGCATTTATGATTCTGTTCCAGGCAAGTGAGGGATGGTCTTGGCTGATTTAATAAAATCTTACAGCTAAGTAGTAGGCAGAGTGCAAAATGTTCACAGGTAAGTTCAAGAATGTCATTTAACTGTCTAACTTGAAGTAGTGGTAAAATGCTTAGGTTCAGAAAGCAATGAATCTCTAAAAAAAAGTTTTGAAAATAGAGATCTCTGGAAGCTGGATGTACAGTGTGAAAGTAATGTGATACAAAACCATGAATTTTGTAAATGTTTGTGTATAAAGGGTCACAAATTAAATGAAATAGCTGAATGTTGTCCAGTTTGGTACTGATGGACCAATTATGCAGGATTGTTAAATGGTATTTGGTTCAAAAGTGGTGCTGATAAATGGTAATGAGTCTGCCTCATGTGAATTTTGAATTAAATTTATAAACAAACCTCTTGGGGAAGTTCTCTGTGCCCAACTCTGTCAGTTCTTTTTGGAAAGCTCTCGTAAGTAAATTTGTAATAAAGCAACTTGAATTAGTCATGCTAAGATCTCCCTCCCCCCTTTATCAGTGTAGCAAGAGCTTTGTCCTGTCTTTCCTGGTCTGAACTCACTTACGAAACCTTGTGTTTGTATCAGTCATGGCAGCTGAGGGAGTGCAGGATCTTCTCTTCCAGCCCTGTCAGATGTGACCAGGAACTGCAGAAACCAGGCTCGTACCTGTCCTTCTCTTTAGTAGCAGTGCTTTGGAATCTGTAAAAAGTAAAGCTGCAGCCACTACAATTAGGAGCACAGGCAGGAACAACCTGTTCCGTGTGAATAAGGGAGCAGTTCTTGAACACACTTAGAAGCATGAAGTCATCTTTATTTCAGTACTTTGACAAAATACCGATAAAATTCAAAACTTCTACCATTACAAAAATAGGTCTCTACAAGTGATATTCTGTCTGCACTGCCAGTAGCAAATATTACGAGAATCAATGTAATTTCAGTAGCCTTGCCAGAAAAAGTGCAAGTAAACTTTGCTGAATGTAGCTCAATTTAATTAATACACAAGTTTCATCTTCGCACCCTTTTCATAAATACACACTTCATAAGTTAATCATTTAAATTAGCATTCCACAAATATACATGTAATTTAATGGTGGGGGTTTTTTGTTTTGGGTTGGGGGGGATTTTTTTGGGTTTTTTGTTTGTTTGGAGTTTTTTTTTGTTTGGTTGTTTTTTTTTTTCCCCTATGAACACAAAGTGCCTACATACATAAATCCCAGTCTATGTGGGTGTGCCAGGATGGAACTGTATACAATCGTATAGCTGTGTTCATATTGGTCCCACAATATACACGTTGTACAAAAGCATGGAAAGAGCACAGATTTTACAGAAGGCAATCTGTTAGCATCACTGCCAGTGATGGACATGTTGAAGGGTATTATTATCTTCTCATACCCATGTGCAACTGAGTGTATGATGTTGAACCTGTAAGATGGAGAAAAATTTTCATCAAGATTACTTGGAACAAGTATATCAAGATGCACCAGTGACATTCAGCTGAATAAGCTTGAAAGATTTTACATGGAAAATCACAGAATAGTTTGGGTTGGAAGGGACCTTTAAAGGTCAAATCTTTCAAAAACAAAGCTTCTCCAAATGATGGATTTTGTGCTGAAGTAAGACTTCAGCACAGTAACTTCAAAAATCAAGGTTGATAAATTCCATCCCATTGTTCTGACAATTTTTTTGATGTACTCCTTTTGCAGCACAAAAGGAGCTACAGATCAGAAAAATGCCTCTTAAGGCTGAAAATGCCTACAATCAAAGTTGTTGTTTGTATGTTATTTTGAGAGAAGCAGCACACACTTGGAAGTGTGCCTTGTGCTCCCAGGAGCCACAGGGAGGGCTACCTGAGCCCTTACCTGACTGCACGCTTCCAAGTCGCTTCTGTAGTGCCTCCAGCCTGTGGATGTAATCTGTCAGAGCTCTTTCGGGATCGTAGTTCTGCAGTTGAGAACAGGTGAAAGAGACTGGGTTTAAATCAGCGTGCATCCCATGGAACCTGGAGGCAGAACAACACACACATTGTCAGAAAGTGAAATTTCAAGTAAAAGTATCAGCAGACACAGCAGAATACTGTAGGTAGGGATACCTTATGGCCTGGCCTGCATGTCCCTTAGCTTACCCATGTGGTAGCCAGCACATCATACCTATTTAATCTCCCTGCCATATATTGCCCAAGCCATCATACTGCCTCCCCAAGAGAAACCACTCTGCCCACTCTTCTTTACTACACTTGATTTGTTGCTGCATTTCTATGGGACGGAGACTGACCAGCAAATTCCTATTGAGACTGCAGCAGAAGCCATGGTAGGTGAAACTTTGCTTTCTATTAAGAAGCTTATGTGAACAAGGACACCACCACCTTTACAGGATTCTACCTCTTGTCATTATTCTCTATAAGTAAAAGCCAACAGTGGCTATAATAGATTAAAGGGGTTTTTCCATGTAAACTGTTAAAGTCATCACAAACTAAGATTATACAGATGAATGATAATGAATAAATGTACATGAAAATGAAAAACCAAAATTGCTCGAATCTGATATTCAGTGAAGATGTGAGCTCACAACTTCATATAAGCTCATCAAAGGCTGATGGCACTCATAAAACATTGCCCCTGATGAAGAATAGCCAGTTTCACAGGCGTCTGACTCACTGATATCTCTGGTATCACAGCTTAGGGCAGCCAACTAAAGAGATGTGATCAAGAACAAGCAGTGGAGTTGCCAAGGAGCTTCCTGAGGCTGCAGCAATTCCTCCCTGCCCACAGTAAGCAGGTGACCTCAGCCACAGTGGGCGGCCCTGCTTTTGCTTTCCTTTGGCTGAGGGCACCTGCAGCAGCCCCTGTCCACAGCACACTGCTGCCAACCAGCAGGGTGGGCAGGATTGCTGGGTCGCAAAGCCCAGACCCTACAGGTGTAGGTAAGCACAGCTCCATCCAGGATCTCCGCCAGTTCCGAGAACGTGGCGCAAACCAGACTTCAGAAGTGTGCAAGCTTTGGCCTTGATCAGGTGATAAGTAATCGCACCCTGAATGCCTGAGACATAATTCTTTATATATCCTTACAAAAAAGTTAAATCTTACGGCATCAAAGATTACAAACCTTAGCAGTAAACACTGATGCTTTCATTTAGTTAAACAGTGTCTGACAGAGAATAATAATAAAACGTACGTATGTTGAAAGTTTACAGGAGATCTAGGAGACTCCATGCCTGACCTGGATCTATAGGAATGTCTTTGTTCTCCATAAAGATCCATGCCACCAGAGAATGAATCAGGCCGTAATTCATTACCTAGAAATAGAAAAAGCAACATCTTGAAAACTAAAACAAAACAAAACAAAACAAACACCAAAAAACCCCCCACACCTTTTGCACTTTACTGAGAATCTCAAATGTGAGTTTTCTGTTTGCATATCACAAAAATAGTATTTAACAAATGTAGACCCCTTTCAGACTCCCTCAGGGAAAAGCAGAGGTGAAACTCTGGCCTCACTGAAGTTAATGAGAAAACTGACAGACTGAGCAAGGGTTTTAGTGCAGCCCTAGACAGTCAGTAAATCATAAGCTTCTGATTCTCCTTAGATTCCTGCAAAAAAGCAATCAGAAAACCATTATTTCCCAGACTTTAAGCTATAACAAAAGAATGACAAGCTTTTGTTCTGAGGAGAAGGCCAAGGTGCAGATCTCCTAGAAAAACTCCAATGACGCAGCTAAAATTGCTTTCATGAACACACTCCATAGGGAAAGCTTCCATATTTTTTTAAATCTCACAAACGATGGAGTAAAACGAGACTGAAGAGAAAGCAAATAGGTTAGTGTCTGTGCTGAGCATGGAAACTCAGAAAACTGAGAAATAGATTAATCCAAGCAATTACAGCAAAAGGAAGGGGGAACAGCCCCCATTCATTCCACAAGACAAAAATATAAATTAAAAACCATCTCAATTAAGCAGTGGTGTGACTTGTAAATACCATCTCTTCAGTCATTACTGGACTCTGATTTACCTGTGTTCTGGCTAAAGACATCCCTGTTGATACTCAGAATACCAGGACCTGTAACTCTGTGCCATCGACGAACCAAGAACTTCATTCTGCATTTCAAATTAAAAAACAACAGCTTCAGGATAAATGAAATAGTCTGATAAAAGTAATCTGCTCCTTGTATTCTAGGAGATATAAGAATTTCTTGAACAAGCAAAAATTAATGGATGAGTGTCTAAAACCTGAATATCAAATAGAAAACATCCTTATACACATCCCTAAGAAAGACCATCTTTTGTCCAAGCCTGCTTTCAGCTTCACCTCTGCAATTCCAGTAATTCCAGAGGTGCTGCATAGGTTGAAGTGGACAGCAAATGGCTCAAGCACCTAAACAACAGTGCATCAGCATGTTAAAATTATACTTATTATAATAATTTATTTATAATTTAATTATATTTATATAATAATATACTTATTATATTAATTATAATTTTTTGCCCTGTTGCAGTCCCAAAACTGCAACTGCAGAGTGCTATGAGTAAAAACCTCACTTACAATAGGTACATGAATAGTTCCTTGAATTCATACTATGCACAAGGCTCAGAACAATAGCAAGCAGAAGTGCTTGGGGATTCAAACCTTTGTGAAGAAGGTTTGTTACAACACGGTAGTACTATGTTGTAATGAACTTTACTTTTTCTTCCTTGTTGATTCCTGCTCATCCTTAGTCTTGTGAAATTCAAAGGACTGCCTAGACGGAGAAAATTAGTTCCTAAATCTGCATTATATGTAAGAATTTAATCTTTAAAGGAAATGAAGTTGCAGATAAAACCTTTGCAAATAAATGCAATCCCTAGAATTGATAATAATTTTTTTTTTTAATATTATGACTTTATCCAGTACACTCCATCAGTGATTATCAAATACAGAACCCTTTTCAAATACAATCATACTTCTTATTCCTATTACAGAATTTACCATGCTCTTCTCAACTTGTTACCCTACGCAGTATCTACCTATAGGTATGAATAAATCCATCCTGTTTAAATGTACCATTTAAACAGGATGGAACACAATGAGTTCTAGATTTCACTAGAGAGCTAGAAAAGCCTTTATTAAACTGCAGAGTCACACCTGTTCAAAATGTAACTTCCTTCCCTTTACCTTGAAATTGCGATGGACACTCTGACCGCAGAGCGAAATCGTGTAAAACCCTTAGAATGATGGGTGATGATTTCGAGGTCTGTGTAGGAGGGCTGTCCACCCATCCGTGCTATGAGGGCCAGTGTGGCTTCTTCACACTCCTGAAATCCGCCTAGTAACAGCAGCAAATATTTTTTCTGATATATGAGAGCTTTCCGAAAGCTCTCTGCTCGTAGGTATTTGCCATAAATTCTCTGCAACAACAAAAAAAAGACAAAAGGCCCCATAAGCTCCAAGAACGATTACAGTTAGAAGTCTTTTGACACCATTACTTCTACAGCATTTCTGTGATGATTCATTTCTCCCTATCATGGAGGAAACTGCACTGCTGCTCACACTTGTTGAATGCAGCTTCATAATCTGAGGGTCACCTAAGCAGCAAGAAACAGAGCATACACAAAGGACAATGTAGGTGCTTACATGTCATTCTTGGGGAGAAAAACTAACAGTCTGGTATCTGAGGATCAACATTTTAAAACTGAATTAATATCGGTTTACTTTGAATAAGCAGAGTGAACACAACAAAAAATAGGTCCAAGTAAAAATGAAAAGCAGCTGTAGTTAGTATGTGTGCAAAAAAGTCTTCCTACCCTTAAAACAGCATTTTCAGAATCGGATCCCAGTTCTCTGAGGAAAGCCTCGCTCCTGAGCTCTGCTCTCAGCTTGGAGAGCTCTGCATCAGCTTGTTTCAAAGATTTCTGCAGCGACAGCCTTTCTCTGTTCCAAGTTTCCCTCTCAGAGGCAACAAGAGTATCAATATTAACTCCAACATCCGATGAGGGCCTAGAAGACTGAAGACAAAAGAAACTGAATTTGAACCACACAGTTTGGAAAAACTTAAGCTGTGTTATTCTAGTAGTTGGTTTGGTGAAGAGCTCATAAAATTAATGAGAGAAAAACTATCCACTGATTGGATCTGAGGCCACACTTGCATTCTGACACCTCAAAAGCAGTGAATTTAGGAGCCTGATCAATGCCTTGAAAAATACAACTTCTCCAAAAAACCCACGCCCTCAGTTGGATCATACTAGCTTCATGATCCTGAAGCTCTCTGGATCTATTTGCTACTTATCATGGCAATGAGACACAGATCGAAAAGTGCATTTAAAAGTGAAGAGAGGTTAACAAAAAGCAGCTGGGTAAAATCACAAAGTTTACACTAAACACAGGGAGTTGAGATACACTGAACCACTGAACAACTCACACCCATTTACTCTGCAGAGGGAAGCCAAGAAAGACTATAAATAACCCATTATATCAGCACCAACAAAGACATACGTAGTCCCCAGAAGGTTGTCTGTGCTGGTATCTTCTCAGTTCTTCCTCCAGTTTCATAACAGCATTCCTCAAATTATTCTTTTCTTCACTCAGTTTGCTGACAAAGCCCGTCAGCTCAGCATTTTGTCTCAGCAGCCTCTCAGTCAGTGAGCTAGATGGAGTCCCAGGTGGTAGCACTAGCTTCAGCTACAAGGAAGAAAGAAAACCAAACACAACTTGTATTAGATTCAAGTTGCCAACTTGAAAATGACTGGCTTACAGTGAAAAACTTTTGTAGATAATGACAATAACTTTGTAGCAACTTAAATAAAGAAAACTTCACTGTACACGTAAACCATACATTAGGCGTGACTTCCTTGTCTACACTTATCCTGTACATTATAACAGAATATTTTCATACAAGCTCAATTGTATCAGCTCTAACAATTTGCTAAGTTTTTCTACTACATTTATGTTTATCCAACTTTGAGGAAAAGAAAAACCTCAAAGTTTTTTTCAAGTCACACTGAAAACACTTGCTTAAAGTACAGCCAGGCTCGCTTAAAAATCAAGTATTGCTGAATTCTTTGTAACAGATTATCTCACTTCATTTTTTACACAAGTGCATGCTACTCAATCTTCAGTGGCCTTTCTGTTGGTAAATACAGGACAGTTTAAGTAAATGTCTTGTATCAACACAATACAGCAAATATTAAATGTTGATTTTAATATCAGGAAGAACTGAGCAAAATTTCCTCAGTTACAGGAATACTGCTGAAAGGAAAATACATTTTCTTAAAGAAAAAGCCATGTGATTCAAAATTTTACGATGAACTTGGAAAAGTTTTAATTTGAAAGTTGAAAAATCACTGTTAAAGTATTTAAAATTGACAAAAAAATCAAAAGGGAAGAGGTTTTTACACTTTACCAGCTCCATTCAGAACACTTACTGGAGTTTTCCTCTACAGAGTATAGACCTGAATAAGTACAGGCTTAACAAACTCCTTGCCAGTTTCTGCTCACAGCTCATCATCCAAACTCTCCCACCAGAGTTACAACATTGCACTCTCACCTCTTCCAGACAGGACAATCCGGGCAGTGTTTTTAGTTCTGAAATAACTTCTTCAATAGCATTTTGTACTGCAATGAAATCTTGATCATCTGCTTTTTCAAACTGTAATCTGAAACAAAAGGGACAGTTTCAACAGCAGGTACAGTCTGACACCATGAGCCAGCCTAACAGGACGTTCCATGCATCCCTGGGCACTGGGTCTTTAGCAAATCACTTCAGCACAGTAACTGGAGACATGGCAACATTTTCAAGACTGCCCAGTGACTCTAAACTAAATTGTCTCGATTTGATTAAAAATGTGCATAGAACAACTTCCACTCATTTGTAGACAAGGATGTTCTACATGAAGCACATTTAAAATAGCGGTTCTGCTTCCCAAAAATCTATTGAATCTGTGTGAGCAAAACCTTAGGTATTTTCCACATATACTGCATTCTGCTTTGCCCAAATGAATGAATAAATGAATGTATGTTTAATATTAAATGACCATCACAGCAAAATAAAAACAGATTCAAACCTCCCATGGACCTGGTACCATGTTATTTTTTAATCTTATGGAGACAATAAAAAAAAATCAAGATAAATTTCACTTTACCATATATTTTTTTTTCTTGGGGATAATTCAGAACAATAATCCCTATATATTCATCCCCTTGTACATTGTAAATTATTTAATTACTAAATTGTTTTAAATTCATCTACCTACACCATACCCAATTAAACCTTATCACTTTTCAGAGAAAAAAAAGACAATATTGCTGTGACTTCTAAAGGATCCTGTTAAACATGTAAGATTTAGAGCAGCATTTGATATTCTGTGATCCTGTCTTCCATCAGTGTATCTCAAGTAACAGTATACACTATAAAAATAGAACAACCCCAAATTCAATTAAATCCTGCAGTCTGTGGATTATGATTCAAACCCAAAATATTAGCTTGCTGGTTGCTATTAACAAAACCAAATAGCTGAAGACTGGCCTAACCTGCTAGCAGCTTTCCGAGCCAACTGCTTCAGCTTTGGAGATGCATTTTGCAGCGTTTGTCTGACTTTTTCCAGAATTTCAGTAGCAGCAGAGAAGTCTCCTGTCAGTGTGCGGTAGGTCAATTCATTTGTCTCAGCTCCTTCCATTTTTTGCTGGAGAACCCAATTTCTTGTTCTGTCATTGGGTGTATCCCAAGTAGTCTGGAAAGAAACACGTGTTTTTATATATATATATACAGAATGCATGTGATCCAATGCTGTAAAATGAAAACATATCATTCTGAAACACACCCAGAAAGGGAAGAACAAACAATTCTGACACAGAAAGAGGTTTAGTGTGACTACAGCACTGCTGTAGTGTACCCCTAAACTATCATTTGTGAAAGGTGTAGTGTGATGTCTTTCTTGGCTAAGATCTAGCAATCATAGAGCTACAGTGTGAGTCCAGTTGGCAGGAAGTCACTAAGCCTGCTTCTTCCACCAGCAGCTCCTTTACCACTTGTACATGGAATTTGGGCAACTGGGCCTATGTGTTTTGGTGACCAATTCAGTGTCAGAAGAACAGGGGCAGGTCAAGGAGGTCAGTCCATAGTCACAGGCAACCACACCCCCAATGCTGCCACAAGCCAAGCAATGCCCTGGAGATGTGTTCATCACTAACAACCTCCCAACACTGCCATGGAAAAACTGCTATCCCTCACAAGGAAACCTGAGTCCACAGCTCTGCCACTGGCTGTTTGATTACAGTGTGACACCAATGAAAAAAAGCAGAGTGTTGTAAATGTCACAGGAAGCAGCAGAAGAATCATTATTTGAAATTCCAGGCAGATCCTAAAAAAGCAGATCATACTGTCTGCTGATAAGGAGGACAAAAAAACCCAACAGTTGCTGTCAATCCAATCCAAGAGAAGATATTCACTGACCACAGTGCTGGCAGCTACCTCTGTGCAGAAGAACAAGGTACACAAACTGAGCATGGCAGGAAGGCTGCTGATGTCACAGTTACCAATATACCCAACATCCTGCCTCTAGCTGTAAATAGTTTCAAATGCTTCAGAAGATTAAAACCAGTAGCCAAATTAGATGGAGAGAAAAATTTCCTTCCTGGCTCCACAGACAGATAACTGGCAAATAGCACGGAATGATGTCAAAATGGGCAAAAACATGGTCAGCAAAGAGGCAAGTCTCCTTCCAATCCCTTCCGTGACTATCCACAAATCACTCACCCAGCAACACCTACTTGTACTCCTGCCTATACTGAGACACAAAGTGTGTGTATACATCCAGATGCATTTCTCCTGCTCACACTCCTCCTTACACACTTCTCACACACTCTCAGGAGGAGGTGTGTGAATAGTTTAAGGTAGCAAACTCGAATGCTTTCCCTTTCCCTTTCTCTGGTGCCCATGTTCTATAATCTTAAGGCTATTTTATAGACTGAATAAAGGCACAGAGACACACAGTGCTAATTGAGCAAAAGAATTAAAGCTAAATTGCATATTTCAGTATTACACATTGCTTTCAGTCCTACTGTACCTCATTTGGATTGTGGCTTGGTGTCCTTTCGGCTTCCTTTCTTCCTTCATTCTCCTGCTCTTTTTTCTGTAGATCTTGGATTATTTCCTGCAACCTCTTTGTTTCATTCCCTAATTTATGAACTTCTTGCTTCTTTTCTCCAAGTTGCCACTGAAGGTCTTCTACTCTGGACTCCAGTTCATGAAGTTTCTTCTGTGCCATTATGTTAGCATCTTGTTCTGCTTGTAATGCTTTCCTCTGGATCTGCCTTTCTTTTTCCATTTGCTGTCTCACTTGCACAGATTCCAATTTATACTTCTCCATCTCGCTTACTAACTCCACTATACGGTCATGCTTGTCATCCATTTGTTTCTGTAGCTCTTTAAGTAACTCCTCAGATGGATTAGGTGTTCCAGCTTGCCCCTTATCTTCAGCACTTTGAAGCTGAGCACATAGCTCCTTTTCCCTTTCCAGGGCACTGCTTATTTCGAGAGCTCGAACCTTCTCTGATTCAAGGAGCACCTGCAACTCAGAATTACGGCCTCGCTCACGTGACAGCTGGGCAGCACTGAGTGCTTCTTGGGATTCGATTTTCTGTTGCAGATCAGTTGACAGCTGTTTCTCTTGCTCCAGAAGTTTAGTTAACTGCAAGTTTTTTTGTTTTTGATCTTCAAGAGAAAATTTTAAATCCTTTCAAAAGAAAACAGAAGAACTGATTAAAGCCATTTGCGAATACTTCTCATTATCTTCTGCAAATGGCAAATCTGCTACCTCTACATGTGTTGCTTTTAACAGGTTTTGCTGTTTGTAATTAATGGGACAATACTCTGAATGCTGCAGTTACATCTGATACTAAAATTACATCACAGGTATCTTTATTCTAAAATCAAATCATCTCATAAAAGACTCTTTGTAACGCATATTTTATAATGAGACAAAAAAAGCTATACTTCTAAAACCGAAGATAGCCAGCTGCTTTTACTTTCTCGACATCTGAAAATTTTTCAGGTGTTCAGATTTTTCAACTTCAGATTTCAAGATTTGAATAAATCTATGCTGTTAAAATGATTGCTTTTTTTCTTAATACTAGTACTAGAATACCTGCTCTCTCCCTCACTATACCAAATACTGCAGAGGTACCAAGGAAGCTACTAATGCATTTTCTCCAAAAATAAACTCCCTAGTTTGATTTTCATGAGGTGAAACTGCTGACTTTTAAAATGGAGACAAACAGTATGTCTCCTTAAATAACATTCTTAAATACTATATTTTATTAGTTAGGTTGTGGGGGGGGCTGGGTGTAGCCATGTTAGCAGTATCTTGTCCCCTGGAATAACTCAGGGCCTTTATAGAATCTTTTAATCTTGGCCCTAAAAAGCATTGTAAAATTCCTACTGATTTAAATGGAATGTGAATCAGGTCTTTTTCTTTCTCTGCCACACAGATTCTATACATCTTTCTTCAGCTCTATATGGTATAATCCTGCAGTTGAGAACAGAGCATGCATTGGACAAAAATGTAAGCTGAAATGAAATGTTAACCAAAAGAATATATTTCATTCCTTGATGTTCCAGGCCATTTGGGATTATGAAATACCTCAAGCTCTTCTCTTCCTCTTTCCTCACTGCGCTCTATTTTAGCTTTTTCCTTTTCCAAAGCCCACTGTAGCTCTCTTGATTTTTTCTGTTCATTGGCCATTGTATCCTTGAGAATATCTAGCTCAGCTGCTTTTTCTTTAACTTCAGTCCTAAAAGAGAAATGATCAACCTTTACATTAGGCAATGGTTCTAATCCTACCACAGTAAGGTCACTTACTTGGTATTTATTCTGGCTTGTGCACTCAAAACAGTGTAGCAGAGTAACAGAGTAACTCAAAACGAAAAGAGTTGCACAGCTCAAGAACCACAGAGTGTGTCCATCCTGATATACCTGTAGCTGTCATTTTTTATTAACTTGTGTTTCAGAGGCAGTTAGTGTTCAACCGAATCCAGTCACTGGACAAAATCTGCAAGAATGTGCTTCTTGATGCTATGTGTCTCAAGAGAAGAAATTTATATTGGGGGACAAAGAAAAATCTATGACCCAAATTTTCATTTTTTGCAAATCAATTCTGCATCAGTTTGCAAAAGAATTTTGCTCCCAATAGTCTGTAAGAGCTGTAAGGTAATCTTTAAAGTAATCCCAATTCAAACTCTAGATTAATTTGTTAGCTCTGAGCTGAACATTAAGACACTGTACATGGGCACATCTCTCTGGTACAGGTATAAATAATAATGGCTTTCTTAAGTGCTAAATATTTGGCCTGTTACTTCTGCTACCAACCTGTCAAAGCAAAACTTAGGAGTACTTATGGAAGTACTTGCAAAGTCATCTTAACTTTGAATTTTTTTTCTCCATGATCAGTTTTAGAAGCGGGAAAATCTTTAATAAATATGGTCTACTAATTAGCTCATATACAGTAGCCTACTATGTCAAAATTTTAAAAGAAACTTGATATTAATACCTCATTAAATCAAATTGAATTACATTTTTTACTGAATGGAACAAAAGTCTATTTTTTTCAGATATGTTTTACAGAAAAACTGAGAAACATTTACATTACATGAGATCAACGCCCTTAATAAAATCAGTATTATGATTTCAAATTAGGAAAGGGAATCTTCACAGTCAGCACAGAAAGCTGAACTGCCAACTGAAAGCCAACCTGATGGTTTCTAGGTCCTTGAAGTGCTTGTGCTGTGCTTTAAGGGTTGCTTCAAGCTCTAGTTTGGCTTGTGCCAGTTCGTTCCTCAGCTCTGCGCCCATCATTCTCTCTGAATTCAGCTGTTCCTGAAGCTCAGCTGCTCTGTCCTTCATACTCCGGAGCTCCACTTGCATCTCCAGTATCTGTAACTGCTTCTGCTGCATATTCTCCAGTGCTTCTAACGAGAATACCATCAATATGGAAATTATTTCGTAAACAAACACTGTCCAAAGCTTTCCCTAGCCAGAGCGTAACCACAAGGTTATCATTAAGAGTGATATTTTAAAATAATATATTCTTTCATTAGTGGAATAAAAGCAAAATCATGCCTTTTATACTTGAATACCTTTCACACTTTCAAGAAATCACTTCAACTCCTGAACTTCTTAAAGGCTATAAAATGTGTGCAACTGTATCAATATGCATAATTTGGGTAATGACTCACATAACTGAAGTTAGACATATTATATATGTATACTTATGACCAACTTTTTGTGACTAAACACTGACAGTGAGCTTTAACTTAATTTTAAAGTATCCCTGCTCTCTGAATTTTTTGTTCTTCGTTTTAATTGCTTCTTAGTTTCTACATTATGACAGACTATCCAACTTAGACAATTTCAAATCTGTTGAACCTAAACAGTGAAGCATATACATGGAATATAACCTAAAATACAAGCCCAATTTTTATAGCAATTGAATATAACTTTGTGTCACTTTCAGTTTGATACAAGTCATAAGAACACAGATTATATATTAATTTTTTCAAAATTAGTTGAATAAGATTGAAAAAGATGAAAAGTATGCATGTTCAGAACATGCATATCAAAATCAGAGAGCAAAGAAAGTCAGCATTTTTGTCATTTATGATGTTATGAGCACTGTCATGAAAGCATTTGGAAACACTCATATATTACCACAGAAGTCACCTTGGCTTTTTGAATCAATCTCTTGTTCTCTCTTTGGATTGCTTTTCATCTGAGCATGCAATACTTGAATCTCCATCAGCAAACTTCTTCTATCTGCATTCTGAAGACAGTCCATCGCTGCTCTCTGGTTAGTAGCCTATTAGCATTAGAAACATTTCAAAGTAAAACTCCAGATTTTATTAGAATATCTAATTAGAATAACTAATAATAATAGAATAAAAATATAATATCTGTGGTGTTGATATCACATTTACTTATATATTCATAGTGCATACACATTCAAAACATTTTCAATTAAGTCAATATGATAATATTTTGAAGAACTATTTTTTTATTTCTCTACTAGGCATCAGAGTTACAGAATGAGAAGAGCTATCATTTTTCTGGCAAACTGTAATATTTTTTACTAATCCATCCATGTTCCAGAGGAGGTAACTGACCTCTCTCTGCCCCACAGCAGCCTTATCACTTTCTCTTCCTACAACCTGCTTCATATATACAAGCTCCCTTATTCTCTTAGACAGTATAACATAATTCTAATTAACTTAATGGCATCAGGACAGCTGTGTTTAATTAAAATTGATCTCTCAAAGCTGTATTTTTATTATAGCTTGTGCACCCAAAAATCTCTTTTCCATACCACGTATTTTTTTTAAAGACACCACTTCTCCCTACAAGTCTGACTTTGTTTTCACTCTTAAAACTACTATTAATATGTATATTTTTAATGGATTTATACATTCAAAATTAAAATCTAATGTAGAAAATCACACTTTGACTACAGTACGGTTTATATTACCTGCTCTTGTAGTCTGTGCTCTAACTGATTCATCAATATCACTGCATCTCTTGTGCCCAGTTCTGCAAGTTCAGTTTGAAACGCAGCAAGAAGAACATTTTGTTCCCTCACAAAAAGCTGTTGAATAGCACGCAGAAGTTCTCCTCGCCAGTCTGAGACATTTTCAGGAGACTCAGTACTTGCATAAATCTGCAGTGGTATAAAACAAATTTCATCAGCAGAATCGAAAGATTACATCATTATAATTTTAAGCAAAGAGTGTATTTTCAGTGGAATATTTAGCTTTTCTTACTCAATAACTGTATAACATTCATTCACACATATGGATGCATTTATTGTATATGTTATGATTTCATCTGCATTCACAAATGCTAAACTTACATCCGTGTTTCAGATGGAGGTGATTTTTGTAACCGAAAGCTTAGGCCTGGGGAGTTACTATTTATGTTATTGTATCACATTACTCTTTTAATTTTTATGTTATATGTATGTTCCTTGGCTGTCACAGAGCTATGGAGCAGTGTGCAGATATTGTGTAGGAAAAAGATTTCATTTTAAATTTCATCTCTCCACTTTGCATGCTGAAGGAAATGCTGAAATAATAGAAACTGGCTACATACATCCAAAAGTCTAACTAGGGTAATTTAACAGGCAAGTAAGTCTTAAAAAGTTTTAATAGATCACTGATTAATACTATGTTGTACTTTAAATAATTCTCTCACTACAACATCTCTCACTACAATATCTTTTTAATAGCATCTAAGTTCTATTACACCAATAAATAACATCATTCAAAAATCTACTTTAACTGCTCCTGGAACATGCTTTCAAAATAGAATTCTTTTTAAAAGGTGGATCTATACAGTCAAAAGATATCAATGCACAGAAGAATAAATACAAGCTGTAATTTAAGATAGACTATTACCATAAAGTGCAATAACCAGTTTTACAGCATATTTTTAAAATATTTTGCCTTATAACACTTTGTTTAAGCATTTAAACCACTGAACTGTGAATGTGTCTTATCAGGTAATCATAAATTATTTTTTATTTAGATAGGATCTTATGACGTCATTTATACCTCAGCTTCTCTATGAAGTTGCATTTTTGCAACTAGGTCTTTCAAAGATGAAATGGTGCTTAGAAAAGCTTTTCTTTCCTCTAGCCAAGGTTCTGGCTCTTGCTTATGAGGTGACAGATCTCTTTCACCAAATGGAAATTCAGTGAGAGACAGCACCTGTATGCCTTCATGATGGACTGCTCTCAGCAAACCCTACAATAAATGCAAAAAGAAATCAGTAACGCCAGTAACAACAACACATAATATAACCAACAACGATAATCATAATCTTATTTCATACATATTGGAATACTTGTACTTCTAATTTGATCAGCGTAAAGAAACTATTTATACGTCCTCATATCAAAGATGGACATTTCACTGAGTTACTAATCTCTCTCAAATAGAAATGTATTTAGTAAGTGTATTTTTCCTCAGTTTCAAAAGAAAATATCCAGTGTATATCTGCAAATCAATTTTTAGAATAGCTGCTGATGGAAACTGACATTTTAAAAACAAAGTCTTGGGAAGCTTCCAAGTGAGTTTTGCAATTCATTTTTTGAAATTACTATGAAGCTGGGTCTTTGCCACAAAATATCTTTTCTTAAATGTAATTTATGCATGATACCCTTACTGTTTATCATAAACATGTATGTTTGCTTTCATAACATAGCTATTACTCTACACCTATACCAACAGAATCTATAAAATTATGTAATATTTGATCATGACATTATCATTAATACAGTATAACTACAATAAATTATAATTAACAATAGTTTTATTTCTCATAATCATAATTGAGAACAAGCTATTTACAAAACTCATATTTAACCTCATTTAAAACGCAAAAATGTGCATAATTGTTTAGAATCATTTTGTAATAAAATAGTCAACACTAAAACTTATCTAAATGGTTCTCTTTTCACTGGGTCAAACAGCAGCTCATCTAAACTTTTGGTAGTATCACTCTTGGTCCATTAAAAAAAAAAAAAAGATCAGGTCTATTTTACCTTAATTTTTTTTGGAAGTAAATCAGTTGAAGTTTCACCTTCATCTATTCCTTCGGATATTGTGTCGGATCCTTGGGTCTGAGCAAGATACATTCCTTGACTCCAGTCTGAACTGGAGTCTAAAATAAAAGGAGAGAAGAACATAAAAGATGGATTACTGTGAAGCTTTGAAGAACAGGCATCAAAACAGTATTTTTTATCTGTTGTTGTAACAGGTAGTTGCATGTCACTAAGGGTTGATTCTAAGCCTGAAGACTACCTCTTTTACAGTTTTTCTTCTTCAGTTTCAAAGAAGCAACAGCAAAACAAAATGAAAAAAACAACAAAAAACCCCAACCCAACCAAACTTAAAAGTCTTACTTTAGTTTGAAAGGAGGAACAACTACTTGCACAAACACTTCTGCCAAATCATCCCCTCTTAATATGCTTAGCCCTCCCCTTGAAAAGGATCACAATAATAATTTTTATTGCTCTTGGAGAAGTCAGCACCTGTTCTTATCTCCCACTGCTAGGGAGCTGTAGCTTTAAATACTGTCAAGAGATGATGAAGCTATGCTGAAGAGACAATGTAATAGGTAAGAAGAATATAGGAACAACAGTGGGAAGAAAAAAAAACTAGCATCTGATGCCTCAACTCAACCCATCTCCGCTTTAGACATTTTCCTTTCGTAGCTAATTATTAGACAAGGCTCAGCACCTTTTGTTAGTGCAACAGGCTTCTGCTTCTCTCTAGGGAATAGTTGTTTGATTTCTTAGAGCACAAACTCTTTAACAGCAAACTTAATATCAAAAAAGCAGATTTAATACATAATGCTGTTTGAAATATATAAAAATTTTTTTTCTTACCACTAGACCCTCCATCTCTAGCTTGATATGGTGGAGAACGTGCTACTCCAGAAACTGGGATTCTCTGTATTTAGAAAAGAAAACAATCAAATCTTTAAACACCCCTCACCCCTTAAACACTTTCAGTAAAGGACTGACTTCTAAGAAGCAGGAAACAATGTGAGCCTCTTTATTCCACTTCCCCTGCAATCAAAGTAATAAAACTGGAGACAACAAAGATGGCATTCAACAATACACTTGTCCCCACTTGACAGAACAGGACCAGGTTCAAGGCAGAAGCATAAGGAAGCACCTGATCCTTGAGCACCCTCGTGGCTTAAATTGCTGAGGAAGGGGTTCACAGTCTCTCCCCAGGCCATGGAAACATTAGAATACTTAAAAGCTTTATCCTGAAAACGGAGTGGTTCACGCTTAACAGACTTTAAATGGAAATTTTTGCAGAAAGAGAAAAAACATGAACTGAAGTAGTTCAATGAATATAAAATAGGATACACACCTCTTTGGCTCGTAGAGTTTCTATGACTTCCTTTAATGTATTACATTCTTCGGTCAATACTTGCACTGCAACAAACTTCTCTCTCTTTAATGCTTCAGATTCAGAGATATGCCTTGTCTCCATGTCCATGATTT
Source organism: Myiozetetes cayanensis (assembly GCF_022539395.1). NCBI lineage: Eukaryota > Metazoa > Chordata > Aves > Passeriformes > Tyrannidae > Myiozetetes > Myiozetetes cayanensis. The sequence goes on from NW_026086604.1 coordinate 128,015,463, forward strand.
CAGCAGCATGGAGTTCTTGCATTTGGTCAATTTTTTCAGTGAACTCTCTTACAATCTCTGCAATCTCTTCTGAAGAACATTCGTTTTGCAAATCAATTTGGATTTCTGCATTTTTAACAGAGACTGGTGAAGTTTGCACAGAGCTGTTGATTTCTACGGTCTTGTCTGTTTGCGATGAGGAGCTTTTTCTAATTAGAGAAGACTCATTGGTTGACAAATCACATGACATTTCTGCATCCTTCTTGCTTTCAGATTTTGCTATTTCCTTGTCCTTTCTCAGGTAACTTGCAAGCCTCTCTTCTGCTTGAACTAGATTCTCTTTAACTTTGCACAGGTCTTCCTGAAGATGTATCAGACTTGCCTCCTTTACCTGTAAATATGGAGAATCTCATTTGCAGGCCTTCCAAATACTTCAAATACCTAAAATCTAAGCAATCCTCTAAACCATTACAGCTCGGGTCCGTCCTATTTTAATGCAGTTACAACACATGGTATCAAAAATTATCTCCTAAAAAACACATCTGTAGATCCACTGTTGCACTGCAGTGGACTGTAGAACTATGTACTTTGGCAACATGTGAAGATTTGATATACAGCATCAGCTCTGTTCCACTGACAGTAGGCACTGACTGCTTGTTTTTCTTGGTGGCATTCTCAGTAAAAGGTTTTTAAAAAAAACTATAGCAGGCATATTTGCACACTAAGTCCTGTATAATCATTTGCTTGAAATACAATATGTAACAATCTGGTTCTTACTGCTAGTTCTTGCTGAAGTTTTTCTGCCTTTTCTCTGTAACTGCTCAGTTCTTCCTTAGCAGCAGCTGCCTCTTCTTTAACTTGTTCAAGTTCATTCATAAGCACATTTTGTCTTTCAGTGAGCTGCGGTCCAACCTAGGTGGCAACACAAGATAGGGAAAATGGTAGAGAATCAAGTCTTATCAGCACTGATCACTTTCCCACTAGCTTACAAAATGAAAAGACCAAAGGGGAAAACAAATTTATGTTATTTGGATTAACATAGCCTCAAAAAATTAAGACTAAGAGACTACAGGAGGAAAGACTATCTTCTTACAGTTTACTGAACTACAAGCAGAAATTGCCTACACCACACATAGGGCACTGGGAGGAAGGTCAACAGAGAGTAGGAAATGAGGTCTGATAATATTATTTAATTTATAAGACACTTATGACATTAATTCAATTTGCATTGGGATGAAAGATCCTAGAACCTTTTCTTGTCCAGTACTGGGTTCCATGATTGCTGAAACTCTCAAGTTCAGAGACATCAAGCCCATGTTCAGATTATCAAGCATATTCAATTTTGACTGAAGGTTTTAAAATTCACAGGCAATAAACCAGTGGTGGATGGAACTTAGGACAAATGTATACTGGAAAAACTACTGATGGGAAATATCTTTGGAACTGAGATGGGAAAGTGAGAAAATATAAACCAAGACCAAAACACACATAAACAACCAACCTCTCTCCCAGAAATACCTGTACAGACAAATTTACATAATTTCCCATGTCATTCTGAATCCCTTCTTAGACAATTTTTATAATTTTAATTTTTATCACTCTACCTCCACATCATATGAAAGTGTAATTCATTCCACTCTATGACAATTCAAATTAAGAAGAAAGTGTATGTCCAAAATTCAAAATCACCCTGCATTCATAAAAAGGCAAGATGTTTTTAATGCAAAGTGGAAACCAATAGTGGGGTTCACCTAAAATAACACCCTTCTCTTCTTTGTAACTCCAGGAATAATATAGAAATGAAAGTACCCCACATAGCAGAATATTTATAGAATTATTCTCATTAAGAACCATTTCATTTTTACTTTATGTAAAATAACAGGTTTTAGTGAAAACAAGCCAAAAGAAAATGGCATCTAATTACCTGATATGTCTGCATTTCTTCTTGCTTCATGTGTTTCTGAATCTCTCCTTTATATTTTTCTTGAACCTCTTCTAGTAATTGCTGAAGCTCTAAGAATCGCTCTTCTTTCACTTTAGCTTCTTTTTGTGCAGCTTTTACATTTTCTTTTTCTATCTCCAAGTTACGATTTACCATTGACAGTTGGTCTTCCATCTCATTAAGCTTCTGTGTTAAGAGTGATAATTTTGATTCTGTCTCATTTTCAGCTCTACCACTCAAACCCACTCTTTGGTCATTCTTGCTTGCTTCCTCCACACGTTTTGAAGCTTCCTGAATTTCCTGCATGAATTTCCTCTGCTCTTGAACTGCATTTAGCTGAACCTGACTCACAAGAGCAGCAGCAACTTTCTCCATTAGTGTCTTTTCCAGTTCTAATATCCTCTTCTTAAGTGTTTCCCTTTCAGTTTTGCTTTGCTCTTTCAGGTCTTTTATTTCATTGTAGGACTGGCACAGTTCTGAGTCTTTGTCCTTAATGCATGCCTGAAGTTGCTGCAGTTGCATCTCTATCTTGCTAATGGTGACTCCTGTATTCTCTTCAGAAGCCCTAGGCAGTGACTGATCTAGCACCTCTATCTCTTCACATAAGCCTTCTTCTTCCACTTGCTCAGTTTTCCCCCTGCTCCTATCTTCTGCTTTTGACTTATCACCTTTCATCACTGCACACTTATATTTCTCTGTTATTCTTTCATGTTCTTTTTTTAACACACTTATTTCTTGCTTTAACTGGTTCATTTCTAACTTAGTTTCCTCAAGCTCATTCTTTGTTCGGGATGCCTCTGCATTTATGTTTTCTACTTGCTTTTCTAGAGCTTCCTTTTCTGCCAGAACTGTTTCAAGCATGTGTTTCAGACTGTCAGGATCTTCTTGAAAAGCAGCAATGTCTGCAGGTACTTTTTGTTCAATAATTGCCAGTTCCTGCTGAAGCTTATCAATTACATCATTCAACTGCTCTACTTCTTCATCATTCTTTTTCTTCAAACGTTCTTGTTCACTTTTCAGACATTCTACCCGGGCTTCAAGCTCCCGTATATGTTCATTCTGCTCTTCAATAACCTGGGGGAAAAAAACCCAAATCCAAGAAAAGGATTTTACAACAGGTAACTCTTAAACCCTCAGATAATTTTTGTCCTGGACTTCATAGAAACAGTTTAATCAAATGTCAAAACATCTCGTAAAAGAAAATCTGTGCTCAGTGAATTTCTTAGTATGATGTCTCTTCTAAAGACATCTTCAAACAGTAGCCTGTGACCATAAAGAACTGCAAAACAGGTATTAAAGCAACAGATGAAGTGAAAGCATTTGTAATATTCAGAGAAATACAGAACAGTTTTCATCTTAGACTACAGAAAACAACTATCAGTTGACTCTGACATTTTCTACCACAAACCTAAATATGTGTTGTCTTTTCTGTGTGTGTGCACACACATAAGCAGAGTGCTCAGAAACATGCAGGGCAAATAGTACTCACAGACCCAGAGCACAATTATTTCTTTGTGCTATAGTTTAAATCAAAGTAAAGAGAGACAAAGTTATAGAAGTATTTATTTTACAATATATATGACTATCCAAACAAAATTCAAAGAGAATGGTGAAGACATGAAGACACTGAGAATAATACTTTCCTAAAGTTCTAAAGATACTTGGTCTTAGAAGGTCTGCATAAGGACCTGCATAAGGGGCCCAAAATTCCAGGAAATTAATAAAATGGTGTAACTGAGCAAATATGAAGGTGATGAGTTCATGATGCAGAAAAGAGAAGACATATCAGTTTTTAATAAATAAGTAGAAACAAAAAATGGAAAGACTGGTGTTGATGAACACAAAATTTACTAAATAAAAAGTGTTAGCGAAAGGAATAAAAAGAAGTTATTAGATTCCAATAGAATAAGTTTCATAAAATTCTTCAAAAACCCTTCTTGTTAAATTGCAGTAGGGGCAAATTCTAGTTTGAATGTAGGAGAATGACAAAAGATTTTGTCTTTACAAAGACAAAATAAAGACAGCCCTGACTGTAAGTAGTAAGTCTAAGAAACAAAGTGTATATCCACTTTGTTGGAAATATTCCATATTTTTTTAATGGAATGTTTGGAGATCTGAAATGAACAGTGTTTCTACACTGGAAATGAAAAAGATAGAATAAAATATGTCAAAAATATTTGGAAATACATACTATAAAAAAAAATCAGTTATGGTATCTAAAATAGATAAGAACTCTAAAAGGGTCTTTTAGAAATATGAAGAAAAAATGCAGAAAAGAAGAATGATGACTGAATTCATTACTAAAATAGCCATGCTTTTTTGTCTCTCTATACTTCACTATGCTTAGTTAGTTAAATAGAGTAAGTCCATGACTTAGTAAAAAGCATAATATGCACAAAAATAAAGGATAAATGTGGCTATATAAATTAGGGGGGCTGATTTTCCAACCAAGAACTTGATTTTAAAAATCCACAGAGGTAACAGAAAGCTCAAAATCACAGAATGGTTTGGATTGGAAGGGACCTTAGTTTCAGTCCCTGTGCCAAAGGCAGAAGAAAAAACAGTGATCCTGGTGATTGCTATCAACTCAGCATAACAGTTTCTGTTCTTCATAACGTAATGGAATAAAGGCCCACAGAAGGCAAACACAGTAATTAAAAGAAAAGCACTTAGTGGGATGAAGATGTCTAAGTGACTTAGAAAGAGGATGAACCTAAAAATAATCTACTAATATTTAATACTGATCTCATAATCAAGCAGAGTAATTCTTTAATGTCCTGAAAAATAAAACCAAGTAAGAGGATGAAATTTGGAAAAAGCAGCTTTATATAACAGGAGAAGAACCAATCATTAAAACGAATTATAACTGAATCTTGGGTATTTTTCTCAAGGCAAGAATTTTAACTCTATTACTAGAGTCATTGTATAGAGCAAAACCACTCTGGATTCCTGAAGTATGTTTCCTAAATCCAATTTCCTAAATCCAATTCAAAGTTCTGTCATTATTCATTTGGGTTCTTTATAACTGAATTTTGCACATAAAGACTCAGTAAAATTATCCATCTCAGTCAGAGCTCTATTTCAGTGGAATAAATATGTCCTAATAAATATTAGCCTAAATGTTCAGTCAGCTACTAAGGGGTAACAGAAATCCTGTTCTTAAATTACTACATAATACTTGCTCTTGAGTTCAAGTTTATGGCTGATAAATGACATTTAAAGTGGTAAGAATCAAAAATTCACCCACTGAAAAAATCAAAAATCTGACTGAAGGTCTGTTTCTGCTGTCACTTACATCAATGCAAAATTAGTAGTATTTCTGCTGAAATCAAGTGCATTATATCTGTATAAAATGGAAGTAAGCCAAAAGAAGATGAAGTTGATTATCATAAAAACACATAATTGAAAAATAACAGAAAGCTACAGGTGTTAAATCTCTTCTTTCTTGGTCTCTATTTCTAATAAAACAGAGCATTTTTTTTTTGCTCCTCCATGCTTCAAACTCGATAAAAGATGTTGCCAGCACTGGTATGATGACGGAGTATTCACACAAGCATGTGCCTCAAAAGTTCAACTGATAAAAAAAAAATTTAAAATCTAATGTGATCCAGCAGGTGTCACTCAAACATAACACTGAATGTAAGCCATGGGAGGGAAGGTGTTAAAATGAATGCTGAGATTGAATTCAGCTACCTGCATACTATTAAATGTTCAGAAGTATTAGAAGAATAAGGAATGAAGAATTTAAGACAGAAACTCAAGCAGAAATAAGACAGAATAACTGAAAAGCAAGCAAAAATCTTTCACAAAAAATCAGACTGAAGAGGTAAAAGAGATTAGGTTTAAAGCATTGCTTGAAACGGAAACATTTGTATTTTTAAACTAAGGCAGCAATAGAAGACAATGTAATTGGGGGGGGACAGAGGGGCTTTCTCCTTTAAACAACTAGCAGCACAAAGTAGGATTCTGAAAAAGATTTCAGAAGTGTGTACCTTGTTGTCAGTTGTTGCCTCAAGTTGCTGTTGCAGTTTTGCAATTTGTTCATGAAGATGATGTATTTCCTGCTCCTTTTCTTGCATGATGTGTGCAAGCCTCCCAGCCACTAAATGATGGTCCTTTATGGTGGTATCTTCAGATTTCTGGATAGCTAGTCCCAGTATTTCCATTTCATCCTGTCAAAAAAACCAAACCAAAACATGTTAGAGGTGCACATAACATTTTCTGCATATTCTTGTCCGAGTATTTCAGGTGCAGGAATTAAAATAAACAGATTCCAAGGAATGAGAAGTAATTATATGAGCTTTTTAATATTTTTGCAAATTGAACTTTGGAATGCTTGAGAAAGAGAAAGAATTTGGTGTCTGGCCATTTTCAAAGACTTTCTGGAGAGGAGAGAGAATAAGGCTCTAGGTTTCTCTGTTAAGCAGTCACCTTAAATAGTTTGTTCTCTTGTTCAAGTTCTTGCAAATGTGTAGTGGACTCCTTTAGCTGAATTTCTAGCTGCATGTGCAATTGCTGAACTTCTTCATTTTTATTTTCTAGCTCCTCTCGAAACTGCTCCAATTGTTCCTCAAGGTTCGTGACCTATGTTTCAAAAAAAAATGGCGCAAAAGGAGTAGGCAGCTATACCAAAAATTAAATGCCATAATTTTCAAGTACAATGCCTACAGTGAACTGTTTTGCTATGCACAAACGAAAGGATGTGTACCCAGTAATGCGAGTCCTTAAACTGAATGGAATTTTAAACCCCACTAAAAAAGTGAGGTTGAAATCAGTTGAAATCATTATGAAGTTTTTCTTAATTGGGCTCAATTTTGATTTCAGAAACATTCTTGCAAGTCATAAATATTAAAACAGAACAACTATCGTGGCTATCACTCTTAAGAGAATTTTAAAGGGATTTGGACTGCTGTCTCTGTGATCTGTAAAAAATTTCATCTGTATACTGTATACTAAACTCAACAGAAAGCAAAACCTGACAAAACAAAATATCAGAGGAAAGACGGAACATTTCACAGGCATTTTACCTCCTTTTCCTTTCTATCCACAGCTTCTCGTTCAGCTTGCAGTTGTACTTCAAGAGGTAACTCTCCCTTTACTATGATGGTACCAAACTGTTTCCTTTCCTCTACCTTTAAATAGAAATTATATTAGTAATAGTCAGATAAAAAAATACACTGTTTTGGTCTCAAGAAAATCAGAAAGTAGCAAATCCTTGATAAGTTTATACCAAGCAATACCTTTTGCAGATTGTCTGCACTGATGATTAAGGCTTGTTCCAGTTCTCTTATCCTGCATTCTAGCTTCTCAATTTCTTCATTTCGTTCTTGTATATCTCTCTGAAGTTGCTCCTTAGAGAGCAAAAGCTCACTGCATTTGTCTGTTTTTTCTTTGAGATGATTTGTTAACTGTTCAACCTGGTGACAATATGGCAAGAAGATGAATATATTGTACTACACTGGAAAGGTTTGGTAGCAATAGCAACACCACTCATTTTTGACAGCAATAACGAAACTCCTACTCTTTAGGTGAAACAGAACGTACAGTCAGAATACTGCAGTACTACATCCAACAAATACAAACAGCATTTTTTAAGAACTGGTATGTTCTGTGCTACATTGCCTTCTCTCTAGAACTGACCTTGTCCTTCTGAAGTGTTCAGACTCTCTAGTCACTTAAAAGCAAGTAGCATGGCATCCCTATGCAGCCCACTAAAAAGATGCCTTTGACGTCTGTGGATGGAATGTCTTGACCCTGAGGTCAAGATGCTACTTGCCTCTTTGAGGAATATAATTGTTCTAAAAGTTTGTGACACAATTATTCAAAAGGAGGAGCTGATTTGTGACATACAGAAATATCCTAAAACTCACTGGGCCTTTAGCATTGGAAGAGAATTGCTATACTTCAGTCTCAAGCAACAGGAAGTTTTGCTTTCTTGCTGAGTTTCTTAAATGGGACCAAACAGATGTCATGGAAGACATAATTTCACTTTCTATGGGGGACAAAGCATCCAAATATAGCATTCTAAATCTCAGTAGGTCAGATGTTTGCAGCTCAGAAACAACATATTAAAAGATTAAGTGAACTAGCAGAGATAGGAGTCTCTCTCCATTTCTAGCTGTATTTCAGAAACTATTAATTGAAATTACAGAGAAGAAAGACGCATAACAAATCCATAGTATGATGCAAGAGTTAAGACCTGAGTTAAACTAAGCAGTAGAGCAAGAGACATGACAAGCAATCTTTGTCCCACTCAAGAAACTGATTTCAGTATTTACAATTAGGAAGTTACGATGTAGCCAAATGTAGAAGACTCAAAGCATTTCAATAGATAGGAGAGAAGAAGACCAGAACATAAAGCTGACAGGATGGTATTATTGACGTTATCCATCCATGAGTAACATCAAAGTCTGAAGTGACCTCAGAAAAGTCCTGAGAGAGAAATGGAAAACCAAAAATCAAGTCTAGAGCAGACTCTTTACGACAACCCTCCCTGGAATAAGTTGACAGAGCTGAAACAACAGTAAGAAAAAGAAACAAGAGTTATCAACTGAAAACGCTGATGGCATTCAAGCAAAGCAGAAGAGGATTTCAAAAACTGTGCAACTATGAAAAACAAAGCAGCTATCTCAGAGAAGCATGACAAATAATGATAAAATGTATATTTATGTATATTATGTTCCAAGGAATATTGTGACATCAAAATATACTATATAGTAAGACTATGTGCCTCATTTGCTAAAAAATAAACATAAACCAAATACAGTATTGAAAACCCTTGTCTATAATTTGTGATGTATCACATTCAACACCACCAAACTCTAAGATAGCCGCTACATGTGTGGTGCCTGCAGATATTATCTTACTGTCTTTCTACCTACTAAAAAATTCTCATTAAAAATCTAATACTAATCTCAAAATTTTAATCACAGTTACAGCTGTCTTTCATTTTCCACCATGCTTTAAATTTCCATTGCAGCATATCTGCCAACTTGAGAGTATCTACATATGTGTATGTGTGCATATAAATCAGGATGATTTTTACATATAGATTCTGTACAGACAAATAGGACAATTTTCATTATGCTATCAAATTAGAACTTTTTTTTTTTCCTGAAAGAATTTTTTTTTTTAAATGTGAGAATTTTAACCAGGAATTCACATACTATGCGTGGCCCAAACTATAAACAGACACATAACAAAATGAACCCAAAATAATATCCCAGATTCAGGAAAATTAACTGTGCTTGAGTCCCCTCCATCTGTGGAATGTGTCAGCAGCAGAGGAGTGGGCACACACTTTGCAGCAGAAGGAAATTGAAGCAGAATTGCTCCATATGCTTTGTTTAACACACCCAGCTAATTTCAGAAGATTCACTATTCACAGAGGCCAATGATAACCATACCACATAGTACTGACTGAACACTTCATTAGATTTCTTACAAACCTTTGTATTAAAATATATTAAAACCCCCAGGAAATACAGTCCTAAACCAGCAAATTCTAAGAAAATAAGTACTTTGACAACTTACATGTCACAAATATCAATTTATGTCCTATTACTGTCTATGGCTTTAATCTATATCCTAGAATCATAGAATGGTTTGGGTCGGGGGGGACCTTAAAGATCACCTAGTTCTAACCCTCCTGTCATGGACAGGGACACCTTCCACTATTTTATGCAATATTGAATACTAAATATTGCTAATATTTAGGAATTGAATTACAGCAACAGAATTACCTCAGTAAGAAGTTTGATTTGATTATCACATTGCAATCTAGTAGGAGGCATTTTAATACTGAAAATCGAGCAAGAAAATCATGTAAAATGCATGCACTGATGAAAAAGTAGGACAAAAGAAAATCCACATCAAAAAAAAGAAATTTAATTAACTAACAGGTCATCAAACGAAACATGCAAAAGTATCAGAATATATAACATTTGTAACTGCTGCCACTTTTCTTGATTTTCCTGGGTCTAAGACCTTTCTGTGACTCCCTTGAGCTGCTGTTCTAAATACGTACAGTACAAATTTGTTTCAGTGCAAACACTTTCACTGGGGAGGTTCAAATGTACATAAAGAGTGTTACTACATCTCAGGTGCTAAACCTTGGTAACTCAACTCCCTCAGTGCTATAAACAGGATGTCCCAGAACAACATAACACGTAAAATTGCTAAAATAGTCCTGAATGTTTCCACAGGCTTTTGAGAACAGTGGATTTTCTAAGTTAAGTTATATGAAAGAGATTTTTTGAAGATTACGAAGTTTCCGTGCGACTAAAAATCAGCTTAAAAAACCTTCCAAAACACAGTTTCATCACTTTCCTCAACACCTTACCCTTCATTCTCAAGGGGTTTACTTTTCTGGCTTGTAAATGGATGCAGAGTAGGTACATCATAAAATAGCTTCACTATAACATCTTAACAGCTGTCAACTTGTCATTTATATTCATTAAGTACAAGTAATAAAATGTGTTACCTCTCTGGTTTGATGTTCATTGACAGGCTGACTCCTCTGTGGAATTTTAAGCTGTTGTTCCAGCTTCTGTATCTCTTGCTGGAATACATCTCTCTCATGCTCTCGGTCAATTGCTTGCTCCTGAAAGTTAAGAAATTATGCGGATATACCACCTGATTTAAAAACTACGTAAATTACTATTTCTTACTTCTGTTATTGTGAGGCTGGTAACAGTGTGACAGTACTTTTAAGACAGCAGAACCTATTGCAGCTACCACTAATAAAAACGTCTTTATTATTTGGGGCAATAAATTTCACATTTTTAATCAAAAAAATTAGCACAGCTTTGACACATCAAGTAATACTTCACAAAAATGACAGGTTTGTTTCTTCTGTTCCAGGTACACTAAACAAAATGATAAGCCAGTCTTTTATGATTTTCTTTCCTAATGTTTATCTTTGACAAATGTATAATAAATAGAAATTCAGAATACAAATTTCCACTGTGTTAATACTGATGAGGAACCATCAAAAAAAAAAAAACCTATAAAATGCTTGAATTTTGCATTTCAGTTTTACTTTTGACCAGTTTCAGTTGTTATAGCCCAGTCTGACATTTGGTAAACACAACTTTATATAGAAAATAATTCACAACTGGTAACATGTAGTGAAGAATCATCTCCAAATGTCAATTTATAACCCAGACAAAACCTTATCAGATGCCTTAAAATAAACAAGCTGAATCTGATACAAAGAGGAATGCAAAAAAATCTATTGCAAAAATTCAGGAAACCAGAATAAACCCTCGACCTTTACAAGCTGCAGATTTTAAAAACTCACCTGCTGTTTCAAAGAAACAGCAGAATTCTAATGCTGCTTGTACAAACAGCTACTCATCTCAATAGACTGTAACTCTCTGGTTCATGCTATTGATAATCCAAACCATAATGCATACACGACTGTGGGACTTGTAATAGGAAGTTTTCCTTCTGAACCTTGTCCTGTTATGACAGGCTAGTTTCAGTGAGCAAAGTAATTTTGTAACTGTAGAAAGTGAAGTAGAGCAAATTCATTTGTGCTAATTACTAGCAGTCAATTACTGCTTAGTAATTGACTATGCAGAGAAGGTGTCACAGGGTGTTATATTTAGGATGTAAAAAATTATTCCACCCTTCTGCTGTGAGGTAGAGAGTTAATTGAGAAGGCATGGAAACAATAGGGTTTTTTCCCCAACAGCAGCACCGACACATAATAGGAATAAAATGGGAAAAGAAGGAGGGGGGAAAGATGGTCTTTGCTGAAAAGGAGGCAGAGTCCAAAACAATAGTGCATAAATGGCCTGAGGCAGGAAGAACATGGGTAAAAGAAAGGGAGCTGCTCCTTCGAATGGGGACAAGTACACATACAATATAACTGGCTGGAAGGTTCAGTGTAATATCTGGAGGTTGATTCCTGGATACTATGAAGGAAGACTATAAAAGAAACCTAGGAAAAATTACGCTTTCCATTTGCAAATACAAATTATACTGACTACATCATAGAATAGTCTGGGTTGGAAGAGGCCTTTAAAAGTTGTCTAGTCCAACCCCCTGCAATGAGCAGGGACATCTTAAACTAGATCAGGTTGTTTAGAGCCCCATCCAACCTGACCTTGAATACTTCCATGGATGGGGGATTTGCCACTTCTCTGGACAACGTGTTCCAGTGTTTCACATCCTTATTGTAAAAAATTTCCTCCTTATATCTAACCTAAATCTATCCTGTCTTAGTTTAAAGCCATTACTCCTTGTCCTAGTACAACTGGTCCTGACAAAAAGTTTGTCCCCATCTTTCTCGTAAGTCCCCTTCAAGGATAGAAATGCCACAATAAGGTCTCTCCAGAGCCTTCTCTTCTCCAGGCTGAACAATCCCAATTCCCTCAGTTTTTCATCTCATAGGAGAGGTGCTCCATTCTTCTGATCATTTCTGTGGCCATTCTGGACTTGTTCCAACAGGTCCATGTCCTTCCTGTGCTGGAGACCCCAAGAACTGAGGGCAGCACTGCAGGTGGGGTCTCACCAGAGCATAACAGAGGAGCAGAATCACCTCCCATGACCTGCTGGCCAGGACATAGTTGGTTCTTTGGGCTACAAGTGCACATTGCTGGCTCATGTCCAGCCCTTCATTCACCAGCATCCCCAAGTCCTTCTTGGCAGGGCTGCTCTCAATCCCTTCATTCCCCAGCCTGTATTGATACTGGGGGTTGCTCCAACCCAGGTGCAGGGTTTTGCATAGACTTTATACTAATTCTAACAGACTTTATTGAAAAAGATGGAAATTCTACAAGCGGTTTAAAAAATGAAGGTCACAAAAGTGTATGTTCCCTCATTAATTTAGAAGATTCCCATTATTTTAAACACCCTATTAATTTATACTTACAAATACAGAGCTCTCCCAAGCAAGCAGCTCAAACTAATATCCAACTTTTAATCTGTTAATTAAATTCTTGGGTTGGAACCTAACACACTCTTATTATCATCTTGCTTATTTATGTTTGCTCAAAATCTGGGAAAAAACAGCATTTCCCCTGAACCAAACCTCAGTACAGGTGCCCACTCAGCTTCATGAAACTAGCCTTTTGCCATACTTACATCTAGAAATTTCCTTGTTTTCTCAAGTTGCTTTTCCAAAGCCTGGTTTTGCTGCCTTAAGTCCATTAGTTCTGCATTTTTTTCTTGCTCTAGCTCTATGAAACGATTGACCTGTTCTTCCAAGTCTATTTCCAAGACTTTCACTTGCTTCTGAAGATCATCATACTCTTTTTCAGCTTGACGTTGTACTTCAATTTTTTCTTTCATCAGCTTTTCTGTTTCCTCCAGCAATTCTGAGTATAATAGAGGCATCACAAATTACTTTTAGATATGAGTAGTTAGGAATTCTATGAAGTAAAACCACTCCCCAAGGTATCCATGCTGTAATCTGCAGGAGGATGTGAAATGGTTTGGGTTTTTACTATTTTTCTTTTTTTGAAAATGTATTTTCTTCTGAGAAATAATGATGATAATGACTGAAGCAAATTCATGTTAAAATTATTATCCTTTAGTTATTCTTCAAAGAACTGTTACTAAAGTTGTATCAGATTACTTCCCTGTTAACATTTCATGTCAATCAAAAGGTCTTTGTACAGCTGAAAAGAAAATAAAATGCCTGGGTTCAAACCACAGCACAGGAGTCAACAATAAAGCACAGAAAACCCAACCCTATTCTCATCCCCAGCATCAGTAAAATCAATCCACTCCCAGTCTTCATTATTTTAATGTGATACATATGAATAATTTGAGGGAAATATTGAAAGACTTAGCGAGGTTGCTGGGCAGACAGAGAGGGAAATTACTGACCTGGAACTGGAGCTTTGCAAAACCAGTGACTGCATGGATACCCAATTCTGAGTCCTCATGAGAAAGCGGGCAAGCACATGTAGTAAAGCCCCAAACCACTCTATTAAGACTCTTAAGCCACAGCCCACTGAAGTACCTATTACCTAACTGCACGAATCCCTTGAGGTAAAATCCAAACTGCAGAGTGCACTTACTTTTGGAAAATCTTTAAAACAAGACTGATATTTAGACAGAAACAATAAAATTTACTTTCACTATAGAAGAAAGATCCTTTAGGCACCATCATCTTACATCATATTTAACCAATTCTCATTTCTAGGTAAGCATTACATATCAATACAGTAGGGTGTTTAGTTATCATAATTAATGACTCAGCTGTATTTGGAAATAAAAAGAAATAAAAGGCTACAAAAGTATCTCTCCAATACCATCTAAGTATCTGTAATTCATAGGTGAATAAGATGATGGTTATTGATGAATTTGCTTATTATGTTTAGAAATTATAAGAAATGTTGTTAGCGAAATGTAAAACTGAGTATGAAATACAACATCAAAGCTGCAGGCCAGTAAGAATTACAAGTAATGTCAGTAAGCCAAAAGCCCAATAATCCTGATTAACAAAGTCAGTACGTGTAAGTCTTCCACCCAATTACAGATTGGCCATGCAACATACAAACACACCTGCTTGGGAAGCTGCATCGATTGCAGCATCTACTAGGCCTAGGAGAATAGAGAGAGAGAAAACAAAAAAAAGAAGCAAAGTAATTCACATGCCAGCTATAGTTTTCTTGTGGCGTAACAATGTAAGAGAAAATGAAGCCAAAGATAGATGTGGCATTTAATGACAAAGTTGTTGAGATAACTTAGGGAATGTGTGAAGTTATTCTGGTATGCATGATATAAGTACCTACACATATTTATGGAATTGCTTATCCTTACAGCTGGTATACATGAAAATAACTTTAAAATATTTAGAAGTCTAAACCACAGAACAAATAACTAAACTGGAATTATAGACAAGGATCCTCTTTACTACAGAGTAGGAAGCAGCAGGTCATTCTTATAATTCCATTGTTACACAAAGTAGACTCAGAAATACACACTAAGAGCTGCCATCTATAAAAATAGCAACATTGTAAATTGCCATAAACTTTTAGAAATTAAATAAAATGGTAATTTCATCCTCCTATTTACAGTGTAAGCCCTGCAATCCTTGAAAGATCAGTACTTCTCAAACCCCCAGTGTTCTAATCTTCCTCCCCTCTCAAACATAAAATATTACTTTCAGTTATTAGTTTAAGGAAGAATTAAAAGACACATTTACTTCCCAAGGGTAAATGCTTTTTTTGAGTAAGCAGTTAGTTAGATTATGTAGACATGGTATTTATCTGAAATTTTCAACATCAGGGCTGAAAGCTTTCATTACCAGTAGATAACAGGCTTTCCTTATCATGCAACTGTTGTGCCATTTTTCCCCGAAAGAGGAATCTGTCAGAAAAGTTTGTCTTCTATGCCTAGAATAAATATGGCCACAATATGCAGTTCAGTCATGTTCTGGTGGGTATGCTTGCTAGTCTGTCTTTAACTCCATTTGGAAAGTATTTAGATCAGTATTTTTATCCATAGATGCTATTCCACGTCCAGTGATAATATAAATAAAAGCAGATTTTCAGAGATATAGAGCCTTTTCTGGCTTAAGAACCATTGTAATTTCTCAACACTTCTAAAAATTCAGTCATTTTTTCTTTAAATATCAAGAAAAGTTATGCTAACATCAGGTATGAAAATATCACATTTAGCCCTATCACATTTTTATTAATGATTACAAAGGCGGGGGGAGAAACCTTCAACGAGATTACT
Source organism: Myiozetetes cayanensis (assembly GCF_022539395.1). Lineage (NCBI taxonomy): Eukaryota > Metazoa > Chordata > Aves > Passeriformes > Tyrannidae > Myiozetetes > Myiozetetes cayanensis. The sequence continues at coordinate 128,031,082 of NW_026086604.1, forward strand.
TATTATTCTATTTGAAAGTATAAGAAAATCTCACAGAAAGATTGTGAGGAATACGTACGCTGCTCTATCGGCCCCGCATCTGCTCTCATGGCGTCCTTCTGCCTGGAGAGTAACTCCTTTTCCTCCCGGACCTGCTGCTGCTCAGCCTCTAACTCCTGCAATTTGTTACCTGTGCACAGCAGCTCTTGCTCAAGATGGTCAATTACATCTATTTTTTCCTGGAGTTGTTTTTCCAGAAACGCTTTCTCATCTGCATAACCATCAATGAGACCTGTAGAACATCAATTTTGAGGCATATTTAACAGACAACCAAAACCAATCTGAATTATTTTTTCTTGTTGCAGTCACTACTGTATTCTGATATGAATGCACATGCATGTTAGATACTCAGCACCTGACAACTTCTAATCGTGTCCTGTCCTTGCTATTCTTTCATGATGAACAAATCACAGGAAGGGTAGCACAACACCAAATACAGTTCTTAATATTTTCTCAGCACAAAACCTCTAGAGCAAAGAGAAACTCCAAAGCCAGAGAAAAATACATAATAATAATACATAATAAACACACAAGAAATAAGAAATTTAAATTAATTCGGTTGCCATTTGAGATGCTTCATGACATTTGTCCAACCTCAAATGACAGTTCCTGTAAGATCATGGGTCTCCTGTAGGTGAAGTATAATACAGATGCCTCCATCATCATAAGGCACCCAAACTGGCTATTAAGTGTCCATGCTTAGCACCTGAATCACTCCCAAAAGGCCTTAACAGCTGACATCTAAGAAACAATTTAATTTCTTTACTATTAATGCACAATTTTTAAAGTAGTACAGAATAATTATCTCTTTAATAGAGAATTATGGACATTACCTTGAGAATGCCTTGTATTCTTTTAAAATTTACTTCATAGTGAAGTAGTTTGTCTATGAAATTGAGGGGGTGCTCAGTGAACGATATTATGGTTGTAAGAAATAGCACTGTCTTTGAATGATGCAGGAGCACAAAGCTAAGGATATAGGAAAAAAATGGGAATTTCCTAATTCCATTGAGGGTTGTACAAACTAAACAGATCCTATAACAGTATTGGTTTCAGATGATTCAGAAACATCTTACCACAGAACAAAAAAGCCATTTATAACTGTCTTAGTTGGACACACATGCCTATCTCATAGGCTTCTTCTTAGTAGACCCACAAAATCTAAGTAGTATTTTTTCAACATAAAACTGTTTTCAATATGAAAGTACTTTATCAGTATAAATCTATAGTCTTGAGTCAGTTTTAAGATAGATTTTACCCTATCTTGAAAATATATGAAAACTAAAGATGTTTCCATTTGTTAACAATGTAGACCAATTTTTTTTCCAGGTTTGAATTCACAGAGAATTGGATATTGAAACAGAAAATACTTAAGTAGAAGCACCATTAATAGCATTTCAAAAATTTGAGACAATATAAACTCTAGTACTTATTCCCACTACATCAGTTCTCAATGAGTACTTAACAGAAGTTGAGAGGGCATTCCCAGGTTAAGCGGGGTGCACACTCCCACCAAAAAGGTATGAATAATGAAGAGGTAATCTGCTAAAATCACATGTTGTGGTATTTACTCCTGCCACATTTTTTCTTATGAGATGTAATGAAAGTTGTCAGAGTTCAGTGAACAAATTTGCATTAGCTTTTCCATCACATAAGGTAAATCATATCTGACACCACTAAAACACCAGAGGTTTGAAAATGTCTCAGCTACAGCAGTTTTTGTGATAAGAAAGAAATGATCAAAAATGACACATTTTATGTCAAGAGAAGACAGAGAACCATCAGATATACAATGAACTAAGACACTGTTCTGCATACCTACCTAAGGAATTTGATAAAAGAATGTAGTTTGTCAGAGTATGCTCACAGCTCAGTTCAATGAGCAGAAGTTAAATAGAGTTCTATGGCACCTTTGTTTTGTTATACCAAAACAAGCAAACAAAAAAGGTGCTTGTCATTTAGAAGTGCATTAATTTCAAATGCACCTAACTTACAAGCTCAACTGTGCAATATATTTATCAAGGCCTAAAATAACACCTAATTCTGTCTCTTATGTTCTAGAACTGTTCATGAAGCAAAATAGCCCAGCCTTTCTGTCCTAATGCATTAGGTTTTTTTACTTTATAATTGAAGATTTGCAATAAATTGCAAATTTGCAAAATAAAATTTCTATCAAGACAAAAATATTATCCTTCAAAGAGAGCAGCAACAGACATAAAGAGCTGCCTATGTTCTGAAATTCTTCAACACTAAGCATTTTGTAACTCCATCTGTGCCAGAATATAAATTCTTAGGTCATTTGTATTTTGTGATCGTATTTGAAGATTTCATATTTTTGCATGTTAAAATGTGTTCCAAACAAGATTTTTTTTCCCTCTTAATCTTAAAAAAGAAAAAGTAGCAATGCCTCTTTCAGATTTGAATCTATTTCCTCTGAAATCAATTTTCATCCTCTCCGGTTTTGCCAAAGCTACTGAAATGTTACAGCCAGTACTAGTGTTGATGACACACAGTGCTTGTGCTGTGTGACTTGACAGGCTACCAACTGTCCTTCACACCACATTTTAAACACATGCACCCCTTTTCAGCTTATGTGTGTCCCAGCTATTATTAGCATGTGAAGTCATGTTGGATTATCTGTCTGTGTAAAAAGAAGAGGTAGCCTCACAGGGTAGCATTCTCCAGGAGTAACACTTGGTTGTCAAACTTTATGCTCCCACTTTGAAACAGAGAAATCTGCTGAGCTTCAAAACTAACTAAAATATCTTTCTGCTTAGTACTACAAAGATCTCACCTATAAGGTAGGTGGTTTTGCATCTTTTCCAGATGCTACTTATAGATAATGGTAGAAATGCTGAGAGGATACAAAACATAGAGCCATCAAAACAACAAAGCTACTTCTACAGAACAAATAAAGTGTCTGACAGATTTGAACATATTTTTCAAATGTCAGAAAAAATTACTAAATTTCTCATTGTAAGACCTTACAATTTTTAATTGCTTCCTTAATGCCGTTGCAAATACACTTTTTAAAAGATCACTTTGAACAGAGCAAACTGAAACATATCACCACCCAAAGATCACATTTACAGTGAAGATTCTGTGTCAATGTCAAGAGGTAGCAGGAAAAAATGGAAATATGGGAAACTGCATTTCACCATACAAAAACATAAGCAGGCTCTCCAGAGGTGCCTTCCAGCCTCAACTATTTGACTCCAGGATTCTAAGTTGTTCATATTTAAGCTTGTCTGCATAGACATGTTATAATGAAATAAATTAATTTTGAGGATCCTAACACATATGTAATCTATTATTTTTAATAAGTCAAACAAAAATAAGTCAGTTAAAGTTGGGAAACAGAATCACAGAGTGGTTGACGTTGGTACGGAGCTCTAGAGATCGCAATGTCCAATGTAAAGAAATTGATCAAATTTGTAATTTCTTTACCAAATTAATAGTTAAGCAGGTGAAAAGTCCAACAGCTCATCAAAAAAGCTACGTACCTTCAGCTTTACTAAGTTCCAAGGCCAACTGCTCTCTGGCTTTGGTTTCCTCATTAAGACGTTCTTGTAGCTCTTCCTGATACTTGATAAATTCTGTGGCCTCTTGTTGCTTTTTGAAGGACTCTCGCATGAGTTCTGTCTGAGTAATTTTAGCATGTTCAAGCTACCACAGGAAAAATATTACAGAAATTAAATAAACCAGATTTTATTATAAGTAACTGTTCTATCATTCCTATTTAATTAACATTTGTTTTACAATGTTAATGATGATAAGTCTCACTGGACATAATAATATCGTTATTGAACACTCATTTGCAAACTACAATATGAAGTCTGACAGTACAAAAGTCTAAGCAAATAAGCTTTGTCAGTACAGTGAACCCCACGAGCCATCTGGTTAAATCCTCGTTTTTGTTCCGGTAATTCCTGATTTATGAGTTTACACTAGATTCACCTTTATTTACATATGAGTTTTGCACTAAACATGAGTCATCTATCACCCCCCATATTAAGTTAGAATGGCTAAAAAACACTGCATAGAACTGGCAGAAGCTTTACTATAAACTGACACAAATGGTGCTTCCTCTCTTTTTCTCCTAAACATGAGAATAAATAAGAACACCAGGACAATGTGAATTTTGAATATATCACACTTTTCAACCAACAAGGCAATAAAATAATGCTTCTTCCAACTGTGTCTGTCCACCTGGTAGAATTATTAAGGATTCTTTTATTATTCTCCTCCACTTGTCTGGTGGCTTAATATTTAACATTAACTAACACAGACATAGCACAATCTCACTATGCCACTATCTTAAAGTACTGGAAAACCAGGTCACATAAAATTCCATACTGACTATTCAGTTCAGATATAATCACAGTGATAATTTCAAAACTGATTAAAATTAAAAAAGCAAAATAATGTGTAAAGAAGGAACATTAATATTAGAAGTCTTGATTACACAAAATGTTCTAAGATAACAGCAAACTGAAGTCAATTACCAAAATCTCTATTTTTCAACTGTTAACATTTCTAGTCTACATCCACCTCTTTGAGGGACACAAACAAATTTGTCAGAGCTGAACTATGCACTAGTTCTTTGTGTGGCTTGTATTCAAAATCAGGCAATTTATTTTGAATAAGAACAATGTCAGAAAATAAATAATAAAAATTTCCTGCTCCTTTGTTGTTTTGTGCTTTTTTACTTTTTAGTATTCTGGATATTGGCAGATATTTGGAAGATAGTAACATCTATAGTTTCTATAAAATATTCTGTGTCTCAATTTCTTAAAAAATAAAAGCTTTCTCACTAACTCCAGTTAAGTTCATGAGTACGATGAGCTTGCTTTAAAAGCTCAGAAACATTTAATACAACTCTGCACACAAAATTATCCACTCACATTTTGAAAAGAATGTCTGAATAATCAGTACATTCTCTTTTATAATACACTGAATTCCAATGCTTGATTACTTTTCTACAACATTCCTTTTTAGATGGACATCACTAAAATGTTTATGTTAATTATTTATTCTGACAGGAGTTAAAGAAAGGTCTAAACAGTGCAGTTGACTATCTCCACTGGTTTGAGTTATTTTTAAAAGTCACAGAGTATTCTTACTTTATCCTTACATTTTGAAGCCCTTAATGAAAGACCCACCTTGGATAAAAGAGAAACATATGATAGGTTTACTGTACACAGACAACCATAAAAGTGGCTTACTGAAATGCATAAAATAGTTGAATTAAAACTCTCTCCAGCTCTTTTCAGTAATACTCAAGGTACTATTAAAAATATCACAGGGCAAAACCAAAAGGAAGTACAAACACAAGCATGATTTTTTAAGATCAAAAATTCCTCCATGGGATCACTGGAAGCAATTAGCCAGCTTGTGCTAGTTACTGTTACTAGTCAGTGCACCAAAGCTATAGAGGAACAACTCCAACTGACTGCAGCCCCTCCCGCAACATAAATTATTCTCAGTGAGAAAAATGTAACCTAATAAGTAAGTAACATTGAAATGCTTAAAAAGAGATCTCAAACATCTTGAATTTAACATATTTATGTGTCTGCTAAATTTCGTTTGTTAGAAATCACCAGAGAATTGTAGAATTAAATCTTTTTCAGTGCCCATTAAAAACTGACTAGGAAAAGAACCTGACAGGAGTACATGGTAACTTTAATGATAGAGACAAGTTTATATAATTTTTCAATGCTTTCTCTTCTATTTAAGCTTGTTTAAAAATATAATTTCTTTAAAAAACTTTTATACTTACTGAATAGGGAGGTGTAGGCAAGGAGATTTTAGAGACAACTTTCAAAATGTGCCCATTTTTTTTGTGACTGAAGTGAAAAATTGAAGTATTTACAACTACAGAATTATTCTCATCCAGGTGTTCAGTGAAAGGAAAAGGATATGGTAAAGGCACACGAGATTCAACCTCGTATGTATCTTCTTCTTGGCCTTCAGTCCACAAACCACTAAACAGATTAGATGCCCAGTAGGTGCGGTAAGAATCCATTTCAAAAAATATTGCTCTTGCTGTCTTCTCAACTGTCCCGCAGGTATTTCACACTAGCTAGGCTGGCTTTAGAAATTTCTGACAGGAATTTGTAACAGAACATGTACATTTAACAGTCTGAAGATTCATATCAGCACAGTTGGTGACAAACCTACTCAGAACCCACAGGAAGCCTCAGATCGCGTTTCAAGTAGAGTAGTTCAAGGGTGGATTAATCCCAAATAGAGAGGTACAGGAAAACTTCATATGGTAATTCCTAAAACGTCCTTCTTAGAGAATTTTCACATGAAAAAGTAAGAGAAATCTTCCAATAGCAGCTGGCAAGTAATTTCCAAGGCAAGGAAGCACAGTGTTTGTTTTACCTGCACAGGAACGCTGCGGTAGACAAGCAAGCTAGCAAAACAGAAACTAAAAATGATTTTCCAACTCTGCTATGGCAAATAAAAGAAAAAAATAGAGCTATGTCATTCTTTGCATTCACTCTTGTTCCTGGAGTTAATTCAACAGGAAGAACTTTCTCAGCCTCTGCTAGTCTGAAGGCTTCCTGTATCTCCCAACCGAAAGAGTTCAGGGGAGTGGCCCAATTTACCTATACATAACACCAGCAGGTGGAATTTGAATTAATACACCCACTATATGCCTTGCCTGAAGATTCAAACTGCACTTCAGGTCTGAAAGTGTGTGTTCAGACAGGTCTCAAATAGTTACTTTGAACATTTTGCCAGGTTTCTCTTACTCTTTTAAGTTTACTTGAAGAGATGTATACATGTCTGTATGCACAATACAACCGATTAAGAGGAAAGGTTAAAATCTTTTCTGCCTGTAACTAGCTTCAGATTATAAAACATTGCAGAGTAGAAAAAAAAAAAAAAGTGTTCACTTTCTGAATATTTAAAACTAATTTTCAAGTCACCTGTGAAACCTTGGCACATACAAGACCTGTATAGCAAACCCTTGGTATGTACAAGACCAGGTAAGCACACACCAGATATTGCAAAGCAGGCAAGCTTGAACGCTTGCAGAGTACAGGTAGAAAAGATGTCAGTATTTGTACTGTGGGAAAAAGGGTAAATAGATGAACATTTTATTAACTTGAGAAAAAAAGAGCCAAACATATATGAACATTAGGGATAAATCCATCTTTTTATAATCCATAATAATGAAAAGAACGTGTATGTGTGAGTTTGAGCCAAAACAGAACTCTGCTGCTGGTATTGGCAAGGTCTTAGCTACAAAGCTATGCAGGAAAAATAAACTTTCTTGATCGATTGACAATAAATAAAAATAAGCTGTTCAGAATACATGGAGTGTTTTCATTGGTATCATGAAGAGCAAATACTTACTGCAAAAATATCAGTCACAAAAGTAAAATAATTTAGGTCTATGTATACATAGCCCTAAAAATCAGCAGCGAATGTTCAGAGAAAATAAGCACCAAGTGGAATAAATAACTGACAATACTTTTATAATCACAGAATGAATTCTTTGTGACTGTAAAATTGAAACTGTTTGTCTTTAACATCTACTCTTGAATGCAGTATTTCCTACAAATGTTTAACTACATTTTTTAAGACCTTCATGTATTGAAGTATTTGTGTAGCCTTTTTTGTTATTATGGAATGCTAGGCCTTAAGCTGAAAAAAGACCTCACAGAGTCAGAGGTTTCCTCTTTTGAACTGAACTCATGCTCAAAGGGAAGAGAGTTGTTGCAGAATGAGTTTGCAAATAAATGCAATGTAGAAACTAATTTATAAGATCCACCAGACTACTTGATTTAGGTAAGTCAGAGCCGGGTTTGATGAATTTGTATTTAAATTACTTTTAACTTCAGTAAGTCAAAAATTAGTCTTTTATCTTTTCAGTTTTTTACAAAAAAATGGAGTATCAACTTCATATTTGAAGTATTTTTCAAAAGAAAAAAATACTTTTAAAGCATTAGACAGCTGAAATGTCATAGTACTTTCATAATCTTTTTCTCCTTCTTTCCAAAAATTATTTACACATTTTACACCAAGAGACAAGAAAGCAATGACTTTTTAAGTAACAGTATTACCAGGTTAACTAATAGATTGGCCTGTAACATGAAACACACTGAAGCCTTTGAATTCTAGTCTCAAATAGATTACAGAGCTGACTTAAAGACTGAGTTTCTCAAGAGAGCTTAATACTTTGATAGCTTCAAATTGTACACAGTCTGAAAGTAAAGCGCATGATAAAAGCAGTGTGATTTGAACTGAGTTAGGTATATAGCTCCCATTTCAATTAATAAGGAAGTACTTCAGAGACCAACTAACATCCCACCACACAAAGAACCCCAACAGCAAACTGCCTCTTTTTTGGATACTATTCATGAATCACATACCTCACACAAATATTGGAGTGCAGACTCCTTTTCTGATAGCAAGGTGGACATGTACTTAACTGGCCATGCTAAAGCACAGTTGGAAGAGACAGTAGAGGAGCCCCACCTTTTTGGCCAGTCAATTGACTAAAATGTTTGTCAAGAGAACTGGGCACAGTTCCTCTTAATCCTCCCTCTTCACAAGGGGCAGCTCAATGCGCTCTGACACCTCCTGTCTCATCTCTGGATTGCAGCAGAATACAGATGACCCATATAAGCAATGAAAGACTGTCCTAGATTGATAAACATGCCCAAATTCAGGCTGCTTCTGCAGACCAAAGCAGATTTGTAACAGGAAAATAAATTAATCGGCAGTAATAGTGGAGCAGCCTTTTTCAGGCGTAGGCACATGAAGAATTGTTTCAGCTTTCAAAATCAGCCTACGTGTTTTAGGCTAATAAAAACACATTCACAAGAAAATGAAAGAAAGAAAATTAGTTGCGACACAAAATTCAAAATGCTTCTCTATTAAATCACCCTACCTGATTTGAAGTTTCGCTGATAGCTTCCAGAAGCTTTTCAACAGCCGCTTGTAGTCGAGAACTAATATTCAGAATGAGCTCTTCATTTTCAGGATCTATTTCCACCCCACTTTCTGCAAGATGTTGGCTCAGCAGTCCCTCCTCTGTTGCCTCTGACCACAAGTTAATATCATCATCTCCCATAGTACTACCATGATATGAGGAACAGGATTCTGGGAAAAAAAATAGTTAGCTTTTCACAAAGACTCTTAGCAATTTAAAACATGAAAAATTGTACATCTGAGTTACAATTAGAAAGACAAGTCAGAAAGCAATTTAAATATTTGTCTTGGTCACAAAAACAGAAACGGAAATACTGCATATTAAAACTCACACAAACAAGATAAATAATGTGTTAACTAAAAATAAGCAGAAGGGAAAGAGAAAAGGAGATACTAACAGAATATTTTAGACATACTTTCAGTATGCACTGGGGCTCTGATGCTCATCTTCAAACCTTCATAATTATCAGTAACCCTTACTACTTTGAAGACCTTGCAATAATACTTGCAAGATTGTCTTTAAATTACAATTAGGTAAAAAAACCAAAACACACGACAACCAAAACAGACTGTCAGTCCCTGTTTCCCCAACACTCAGTTATGTTACTGTGCAGTAACACAAAACTGTTCAAGTCAGTGAATCAAATGCACAGACTCAAGTGAGTAAAGAGAAAGGCACACATGTAATTCAGTCAACTTCTCAGGACAGAGTAGAGCACAGAACAACAAAATTCAGCATTGCTATTAGTGAACTGAAAGTTTATTAAAATGGGTAGCTGAGCAAATCAAGTACAGTGCAGCAGGACTGTAACTGTCCCCACTGAGGAGCCACCTGGCACCTCCCTCCTCAATCTTCCTGAGGTCTGATTCAGTTTAGGACATCATCCATTCTTTCTGAAAAGCCAGAGACACAAAGTTTGCCTGTGGTATTAAACTGATAGCAATTCACCTAGAAAACAGTAAATTTGCTGTATTTGGAATTCAGGGCTGTATTTCAGCAAGGCAAGTGAAAGCAAAGACCTGAGAGGTTTTAAAATCCCACTTTCAGTATGAAAGAACAATACAGTAGGTACATCGTGACAGTAGAAACTATTGTTGATAATGCATTTTAGAAATGAAGAAGTGTTATGTCATTAGGCTGATAGCTTTGCAATGTTGGAAATAAATGCTATTGTGGAAAGTTTTTAAAAATGACAGTTTATTTACATGAATTATATTTCTGAAATGCATTTAAAATAAAATAAATATTTTGGTGTGGTGCTTTTTTAAAAACAATTAGATGCTTTTGCTTATGATTCTCTTAAAAAACTCCATTTTGTTTGGGAAACAGTTGTATGACTAAATGAATTAAGAATAGTCAATGCCTGTTTAGCAATGAAATTGCAATACGGGGTTATCTTTGAATTCAAGTTCCTGGTTACTCCATGAATTATGACTGCTGAACTAGAACAGTTTGTCTAGCTACAGAAATAGAAACGAAACTATAATAGGTCAGTCTTACAAAGCGCATTTAAAAATGTAGCTAGTTCTTGCTGCTCTTGCCTCTTAAACAGGCAAGCAAATAATACTGGGAATACAAGTACTCTTGTTGATGTTGTTTGAACCTGGCAAGAAAGTCAGATTCTAGTGCTGAGGTTTGTTTTTAGTTTGTTTTTTTTTTTTTTTTTAACAAGCTGCAACATGATAAACCACCTGGTGTACTTACTATACTTTCATACCTGCAAATATTCTGACTATAATATCTGCAGCCTTATATGTGACCCATACACAACAAAATAATCTACAGCAATTTTAAATGAGGAAGGTTTCACTTTGTTTACTTTTCTCTTATAATTGCTAAGATTTTTAAAATGCAGATATATTTTGTATTTTTTTTCCTTCTATGCATATCATTACTGTTTCATATCTCCTTTTAGATGGGTGGGATATAATGTTACAAACTGTTTTCACACTCCAAAGGGAAAAAACAGAAGCACACTATATGCATGAATGGAACAAATAACCAGATGAATAGAATATACATTCACATGGCACCTTTCATCTACACAGGATTTCAAAGCACTTTTGAGTACTGCACTTTGGAACTTCAGTCATAAACTCCTGTAGTGGAATCACAGTCATATTCTGCCAGCACACTTATATATTTGCAATGGGTTTGTAGAGCATAAAAGCTTTCCCATAACACCTTAATATTCCACCCCCCTGCAGTATAAGGAAGGCTGAAAAATTAACAATTTCACATTTGTTATTCTATAACATTTTGATTTCTCAGCACCCAAATTTGGGCTGGCTTTGGGTGTCTCATAGTTTCAATAGTGATGCAGAAGCTTTAATATCCTCAGAGTAGAAAGGACCTTCATTTAAGATGGACATCCAGCAGCATGAGTATTTTCAAATGCTGTGCCAAAGTGTTGGTTAAAGACTGAGTTGAAGGAAAACATACTCCCTACTGAGCCACCAACAAACTTACTGCAACAACAGATGCTCTTTGGAAGCCACCCATCTTAAGAACTGACCAGGTAAGACCCTGTTTAGCTTCAGAGATCTCACAAAATAAAAGCCCACAGTACAGTGGCACAGCTATAAACAAGATAAAACAATAACATATTAGTTACTGCACAATCTAGTTCTTTCTTGATGGAGTATATATTATCTATGTAATATTCCTGTTTCCCTTCTCAGGTTTAACCCATACTTCATGCCCTGTAACTCTTCTGTTTCAGTAAATTATTTGTTTGAGAGGTACATCTGAATTGTGCAATGATGACTGTTGTCAAATACAATAATAAACATTATACAAAATGACTGTGGAAATATGCAGTTGCAAAATCATCTGAACTTCTGGCTGCCTGGAAACCTTTAGAGAAAAACTTTAAAACATTGATGCCCTCTCAGAATGCAATCTTTTAAAAGCCAGGTCTGGAATATGTCTCTTACACTGATAATATCTTATTAATTATCTTACATAAGTAATATTATTATTTCTTCTTGCTAGTGACCACAACAGTAGCAATTGGCCTCCAAGAACTTATAACAAGACTTTAAATTCCTGTTTTGCTTATGACAGTTCTTTTGTATTTTGCTTCCTTTTTCTTCTGGATAAACACAAATAAATCAATGTTAAAATATAATCTTTTTATACAAAATGTCTCACAACACATCATCATAATTTACCTGAAACTGAACTATAAAAAAATGAGGAAAGCAAAGCTGTCACCTAGAGTACAATTTGGCAAATGGAATGTTTACTAGTTTCAAAGATAACAAAGGAAAACAAAAAATGTATCAAATGTACAAAAAATGTATCAAATGTACAAAAAACTTGTAATAATTCTGTTTATACTTTGGGATTGGCTACTCAGAAAAATCAGTGGCAAATGATAAATGTCGACACCCATATTACAATTTCTACAAAGTGACACTTGAAAACATGAATTCACATTAAATGTCTTCCTAACTGCAAAGTGAAAGTCTCTGTATCTTTTTCCTCTCAAAATGGTCTTAGTACACAGCATCTCAATGCAGCATCTTTCCAGAAGATTTTCAGTGATGGAAGAAAGAAACAGAAATGTTGTCCAGTCTCATTAACCACCCCTGGTAGCTGAATATCTAATTCCCATTTTGTTCATCCTTACAATGCTGTTCAATCTCCCATCCCAAAAGAACTGAAATCAAATTCTCTGTCCTCCAAGTAAAACTGTCATCTCTTTGTGTATACTCTCTCCTTGTAACAAAAAAAAACCCAAAAGACACCAAAAACAAAGCAACAAAGGTTCATATTGTTTGCTTTGCCATGGAGCTTGCAGTCCAGCACGTCAGATGTCATGGCTGACTAAATCTTAAGAAAAGTGACAAATTCTACAGTGCTCACTCAGATGTTTCAAATACAGAAGTTGTTTATGAGCTGTCAACCGACATTTACGAAGCAATACACATACTGCATTGTGTAGAGCCAATATCTCAGTTTACTTATGGGATTCCTCTCAGGAATTAAGTTTAGGAATTACAAGCTGAAAACAAAAAGTCAGTTTTGTGGTAGTTTAGCGTATAAATCCATTTACTACTTTGTTCCTGGTAGGCTGCTCAGAAACAAGGAACTCAGAAAGTAGGTAAGAGGGTTTAATGCTCAAGAAATATCATAAATGCACAGGCTTCTACATTACTGCAGTCCCTCTACTCAAGGTGCAACAGAGGGAGGAGAAGTGCTGGCTCTGGCACGATGATTCCTGGCTCAAATCTGCAGGAATAATTAACTCACCAGATTACTTTGCACAAATGCTGTTCACTTCCAATGATATGTTTTATGACTGAAATTTGAACCTTACTCACTCTGCTAGAAATAAAACTCTGTGCTTGCCGATAACCTAGGCAAGGTCACAGGTAAACCTCTACATGCTCTATAAATCAGGTGTGGTTATATGATGTTAATAATTTTGCTTTAAAAAATGCTGAAACTCAGCAAAAACAGTAAGCTGAATTCTGTTTGTCAATAAACATGGATTATGTTCAGAAGGTCAGAGAGTATTCACTCTAATAAACATATTACTTTACTATTTTATTACTAGATTTTTATTGGTGTGAATTTATTCCTACAGATTTCCTAACTAATTGAAAAGGAAGATCTGTTTGGCTAGGTATTAGACAATACAATAACACACACACAGGTTAAAAAAAAGTAGTGTATACCTATTTCTTACTTCCACAAAACAATGGGGGAAAAGTGTTAAAAGGTTATGTCCCCTCAGGCCATTTAGTGTCACTATAGGAAATGAGTAACATCAGTCCCACTGCTGACAAAATAACAGAATTTGTCATCTAATTCCCTCTGAAGAAGGGTCAGATACTTTAGTTGATGAAATAGTAAAACCACTATTATGCTGGCTGACCCTAGTGGCAGCAAGGATGTTGCCATATAATTTTGAGAGAAGAAAAGGAGAACTGTGAATACAACCCCAAAGATATATTATAAACTATACATTCACCCATTATAGCTACTGCAAGTTTGGAATTTTACATTTCTGAATGTAAGGAAACATGCAAAAAGGATCCTGGAATAAACAACTGGCATGTGGACAGCTCGAATGCTGCTCTGTACCAAGGAGGTGCGTTACAGTAACAGACATACTGCTTTGTTACAGAATACTGACATTTTACATACCCCTTCAAAGTACACTAAATAGCAAACACAAGATTTAAAACAGTCAACCTTCATCACTAGCAGAATGGAATAGAATTCTCTTCTACTTAGAGAGAGAACTCTTTCATCAGAAGACTTAACAAGAAATTAACAATTCATTTCAATTACAAGGCCCATTGTGTGATTAGACAGCGGCACTATGAAAGGCAGGAATAAGCCAATGTACCAAATAAAAGTACTTTCTAACTGTGTTTGTTTTCCTACATACGTGTAATGCAAGTAATCCATATTAAGAATTGTTAATGACAATAATTAATGACACATACAAGTACACACATTGCTGTGCAGGAGCAGTCAAAAAGCCAGTGTATCTACTGTGCATTGCTAATATCTCCAAATGTGCACAGCAGGCACTTCTGAGAGCAGTGAAGGGCAGCAATTCCATATTAGCACTTTGAACATACAGTTATGTATCCATTACCTGAGAAAAGGAAGCAATATGCTCAGCAAATGACAATGAGGGTGAAAAGCAACAGTACATGTTCTTTAAACAGGCATGATGTAAGTGTGAATGCACCAGGTAATACATGATACATGTAACTGTGACAGCCTGTGATCACGGCCTTCACAACCAGAATGAGTTTTTCTCTCTTTGGGCAATGTATTTTGTGAAAATCACATCACCTCAGACTATACAAAGGCAATAAAATATTTCTAAATTGTTGCTTTTAATATTGAAAACTCATTTAAAATAGGGTTTACATAAAATTTACGACTACCTCAAAAAACAAAAGGGGGTGATGGTAGACTTTGAGGCTTTTATCATTGGGTTAGGAGACTGTGTGGAAAATAGTTGCTAGTGGCTGAACATAGTTTTAGCTACTTTAACATAACCAAACTTTATTTATTTCCTACCACAAAGTAAAGTGCAAGAATGCTTCATTTTGAAAAAGTGATTCCTTCAAGTATGGTTAGTAGCAAATGTTCTCAAGGATAAGTATCAAAAATGAAGGCCACAAGCTTAGTTATCCAATCTACTATTTGGGGGAAAAGGTAAAGCCTCAAAAGCCTGAATTTTTAATAGATAATTTCCCTCACAACTAAATACAGTGAAATGTGCAGAAAAAAAAGCTACAGGTTTGTGTTTTTTTTTTTTTTTTTTTTTTTTTTTGGTGAAAGAGCAGTACAAGCACAAAAGTGCTGTTAACTTGAAAAATTCAAGAATTTTTAGACTACAACTTTTCACATTTCACTGCAGATAACCTTTTGAGTAATCAACTGAAAGAGATGCCATTGTGCTACAAATTCATATAACCTTTCTCAACTTGTCCCAAGGCTTAATGTGACCTATATTTAAAGCCACAGGGAATCAATAATATAGATTTTGAATGAAAGAGGTAAAGTTCACCTTCATTTGCCCGTTGTCTTATTACCCTGTAGTAGATACTTTCTTAATAATGAAATATAGTATTTGACTTCCAGTTCTTTTTCTCATTCATGGTAGTTAAAATTCCAGGCAAATCCAGATGTATATGTTTCAGGCTGAACCAATCTGTTGCACATTCCCTCCCCAGGGTAATCCAGGGTGAATGTGAACAACCTTAATGGTACCTAAATGGCAATATGATGGAGCATCTACTGTAGCACAAAAGAGAAATGGACAGACACTATTCTAGTGCAATCACAAGAAAATAAACAGACCCTATGAGAGTTCTTAAACACTGATAACAACTAACTACACCACCAAAATGCTCCTTTAAGGCTTGTGTCAACTAGCACTCCTGAAAACAGTTGATGGGCAAGTCTTGGCAGTTCGCGAGTTTTTGGAACAGTTTCTGAAAGGCCATTTGCATGCAACCACCTCTGTAGGAGGCTAAGGAAGTACACAAGCACATATATATAGGCCTGTCCTGTGCCAGGTGGCCTCAGTGACCACCAACACACCTACATTCACCAAGTGCACCAGTAGAGAGACAGTTTTGACACTAGTTCCCACTCCCCATACATCCAGAGGAAGGCTGGTGGAAGTTGGTGGAAGATGTCATGGAAATACGTTTCCTTGTCTTTCACTTTGTCTCCATCAACAGGAACATACTTATTTTTGTATTTCTCAATCACTTTCCAATTCTACTGCAGGCTTTGCAACAGGACTCTAGACATGAGATGTGCTTGGCTTGGGGCATGACCTGAACAATTCCCAAAATGTCTCTTAAGTATGGATATCAAATGCATTCAAATGACAAATAGGGGATTGTTTTTTTAAAAAAAGTTTGATTAAAACTTTCAAAACTAAGGTTATTTAAATTTATAATTAAAGTATGCAAATAATATTTCTGATGAAATACAAAACCATACAAATAGTACCTTTTTCATATCCCACACGGATACAGGGTTTTATTGACTCCTCTGTGTCTGTGTCCCATCCAGCTGGTTTAGATGGTTGGACTTTCCCAGACCGATCCAGTAGCCCAAGAACATGTTGACCAATTGTCTCCTCCATTGCCACAGTTGTCTTCACAATTTCTAAAAGAATCTTCATGAGTTTTTCATTAGCCTTCTGAAAAACATGCCTGCAGGACAGAAACTAATCAGTCCTTTGATTTTTCTCTGCTTTCAAAGTGACTTTTTCCCCTTATACACTCTTGCAAACAGAAAAGATTTGCAGTTGAAATGGTAGACCAAGATTTCTTTTTTAAAACTAAACCCCACATCGTGTAAACATTAAACACACATTTGTGTTAAAAGTCAGTTCTTGACACAAAATCTGCAAAAAAAAAAAAATCAATATTTCTACTTTTATCTCAGTGTTTTATCTAGTTATTCTTTATAAACAGAGGTCTAATTTTGCCTCGTATTCATTATAAACTCAATCTTTTCTCAAAGTGGCAAGTAAGAAGATTGTTCCTCTACACAGATCAAAAAAGTTACAGAATAGTCAAATGGGATTGTGAAATACAACAATCACGTTCATATAAAACTTATTTCACATATGTACATAAAACGTGCATACAAATACTTGTGTATAAATGTTTATGATTTTACATGAGTGTAATATGAAATACACAGTAAAATAGGCTAAGATTTGTCTTGTCCTCTATGCCACTACATCATTATCCTTAATAAAAAATAAAAAACTGTTTAACCTAAAGTATGTAAATTTAGAAATATGATTATCTAGAACAAAAGACACCCGTTATCATCAGTCAGAATAAAGCTCATAAATATTAACAGCAAGAACATGATTATCAAAATCGAACAAAAATAATGTTTTCCTATCAGTTCTAAGCACCTTTCTTTAGAAAGAAGAGCTGAAGGTGTTTCATCATCAGGTTTTCTTCCCCCGTCTTCATGCTCAAAGATCTGTTCTCTCGCATTTTGGTTTTCATTCTCATTCTGAGTAAGTTTTGGCAGAGGGAGAGAAGACAAAAAGGACAGAAATCCTGTCATGTCAGAATCAACATATTCTTCTTATATGCAGTTGAATATGAAATTTTAAACCTAAATTAGTTGTGGGGGGTTTTTTAATAAGCTTTTGCTTATTCAAGAAACCAAAAAATACTCTTCTGATGTGGAAAAATTAACTAAAACATTAACAAAACGAAACCAGGAAATCCAAGGAAGGATCAATTAGAAAGAACTTTGTTACACTGATAAAATTGTTGTTGTATTTTCTGTTGGTGTTGCTATAGCAATATGAAAATGTGAGTTTACATCAGCAAATAGCTGTAGTAATAATCCCCACCTTTAAGCTTCTGTTTATGCGAAGTAAAAAAGCTATGCCTACCAGTATCACCTCTTGGATCTTAAACCTGCTCTGTTCCAGTAATACCCAACACCTTTTAGAAAAATATATTACATTAAAAGAGTAGCAGCAAGAAGGAATCTTACTGGTTTTACATGCCACAGCTGCCAAGAAAGTCAAAGTCCATATTTACCTCTGTCTGTGTGCTGCTGTTTTGTAGCTCACAAAGCAGCCTCTCTTTTCCGGGTACAGAATGTTGTTTTAATGATTCCAGTTCCTCTAAAAGCATTCTCTCTCTCTCTGCAACCAGGCTGTCATTCTCCATTGAGACACGCTAAGAAAGAGGAGTTACAGAGGCACACACAATTTTTTAAGCTTCCGAGTACAGTGAGTCCTGTCACTTTTAATTTTTTACATATTTTGCACAATGAAATTTCAGTTCATCTCTTTAAATCATTAGAAAAACACTGAAAGCTTTCTAGAATGGAATACAGCTAATACTTAAACCTTCTTCAAGATTTTTGTACCATTTTTATGCTCTTTAGGAAACACAAAGGTCATAATGCAAACTGGTGGGAATTTCTGGATATTACATACTATGATAAGTTTTGCAAAAAAAAAAAAAGAGAACTTTTTTTTATAAAAAGCCTGCACATACTCTCTTTTAGAAGAGCTCAAAGTGTTCCTGGCTTAAACGCAATGCATACATTCCTATGCAGTTCTTATGAACTCAGCATTAAAAACTTGGCATCCTTGGCATTAAAAATTGGAATAAAAGCCAGCAGGGAAGTTCTACTTAATGATTTGTATCAGCTTCAGGAATCTGCAGCCCCTGACAAAGATGCAGTTACAAATTGAAAAAAAGGTAAAAGGAGAAATTATATATATATTGAAAGGAAAGATTATCGGGATAAATGATTCTATGACACCTACAAAGCAGCTAGGAGAAACAGACACCTCCCATTGCTGAAAAGGATCCGGAGATAAAAGTGACTGCCTTTCTAGATTCCCCAGCTCCTTGAGCCCAAACTTAAGCAGAGCAGAACCAGGTTTGGAAAAGGTCTGAAACTCCACATTGAGAGCAAAGAATTTTAGAATTCACTGATTACTATCTTTATGTGCATTTTGGTAATGTTACATTGTTGAAATTAAATCAGAGCAAGACGAATTCTTCTGAATTCTGTTAACTTTGTCTTCCAAGAGAAGTATTTATATAAATGTTTGAAACATACGTATATAAATGACATTATTTTTGAAGACTTCATAATTAGGATAAACTAATGAATTTCATGAGCATATCTACTGCAGGTTTTGAATACATACTGAGTCACAGCAAGTTAAACTTAAAAAGGCAAAGAAATATTGATGCTTCCCCCCAATCCCCACAGATTTTGTTTCATTCTAGAGGTGGTAAAGACTTATTTCCCAGAATTGGGGGGGAAAAAAAAAGCCAAACCACATTGTTACAGGAAGCCACTGGTACTGTTCAAGTGGGAATGAGGAAAAATGAAGAATTTTATAGTATTTCTTAGCCATGGCTGGTGGCTTCACTGATTAAAATGGCTGCTAGCCTGCATCCTGCACAGGGCCAGGTGGCATAGTTGACAATGTACAACCCTCACTTACTCTCTCTTCTGGTCACTATGCAGCACTGCAGGTTTTTCTCCAGGTTTACAGAAGTCCAAATTGACCCACCTCTCACAGAGCTTTGATTAAAGAAATTGGTCTTCTATAAATACATACACATCTGTGTTTGTATACATACACACGCAAACAGGTCTGTGTGCACACAGGTGTTTATGCATGCACATAGTAAATATGTGCAGTTCTCTCAATTTCTCTCTCTCTCTAGATTCAAAAGTACAAATAAATACAAATCTGCCTGGTGACGTCCCTTTGTTAACCCATGTTAACTCACTGAGTCAAACTGCACATTACCTCAGCTAATTGCACTTTAAGACTCTCAAGCTCTGCTAAGAGTTGATCCTGATTTTCTTTCTGACGTTCCATTTGCTGCATGTGCCCCTGTCTCAACAATTCCGTTGCCTGTTGATGTTCCTGATATTGCCGCACCAGCTCCTGCCGCATGTCTTCCAAACGTTCCTCATATAACAACAGCTGACTGGATGTTTCTGTGTCTGATGCTGCCATCTCAACGTAGCGCTGAAATATGGGAGCTTTTTTAGCATTTTATTTATGTTCAACAACCATTTCTAGTAAATATTTAAGTAAATTTTAGAAAATACTTTCACAAATAAAAATAATTATCATGGAAGCATTACTGTGTTGCCTGCTTCTTGGAAGGCTCAGCCTTAGAATTATTCTCCATTTAAAAGACAAGATTTTTATAATAACTTGGGCTTTTTATGACTGCCTTTTACTTTATATATTCCAACTAACCTCCTCCCCATGTTTGTGAAATGCTAAATATATGCTTTATATATTACTTTTATAATTTTTGTGTTCAGCTGATATTCTTTATCACAAGGGACTCAAACTGTTTAGGCACATATTTTTAATACGTTTCATGTACAAGAGCACTAGAATATAACCTAGTTTACAAAAAGTCTTTAAACCACTTCTTGTCTGCAATACAGTTTTATCCATGAATGGAATGACCCATTTTCATGTAACCAGTGTCATTTTCCTCAGGCATAAAGAAGGGTAGATAATTTAGAGCTGACACTGTCAACCCTTTGAAAGGGAAATATTTAAATGGAATTTTCATCCTAATTTATTTGTTTGCCATTTTCTCATTGAAATGGACTGCACACCCATTGGAAAGATAATCCAGACATAGTGTTACACACTGAAAATATTTTTGTTTTTTACACTTACCGTTGTTTCTTCTCCTGTAAGACCTTTGGCATGGGAAAAAAGTTCTTCAGAAGTCACTGATTTATGTGTGGTCTGTCCTAGTATGCAGTCAGGGCTGCTATTAGAGTGATGCTGTTCTCCAAGTGAGTTGATCTCTCCAGACTCTTCACTGAGTTCCTTGCAAAGTGACTTCAATTCTCCTTCATGCTTACTGCCTTTTTCTGTTGCTTTTCTAAGAGAGCTGTCAACTTCTTCTTCACCATCTTGCTTTTTCATTTCAAAATGTATTCCCTCTTGATGTACAATCTGTGTTGGTGCTTCTTCTTCCTTCTGCCTAGCAATTCCAGACAATTCGGTCTGTTTGGCAAACGCTACACTCATTGACACAATTACCTGAATAAATCAGGGAAGTCTGTATTAGTTTACGTTTCACAGCATCTCCTGTTGCTGAAGAAATCTCATTAATAACCACCAATAATATAAATACAATTACTAAAATTCTGAGCTATAATTGCATTTTTTTTCAGAGGAAAACAGAAAGGTAAAAGAATAGAGATACCTTGTCAGTCACATAAACAATCACATCTTAAAATACAGACATGATGTATTTAAGTTTAATAAACTATGATGCTATTTTCAGTTACAATAGATTATTTAGCAGAGAATTATCCAGTTCTTCTTTAAAAAGGTTCTATTAAGTGATTTTAAAAGGTCCTCACATACTGACATAAGAGCAGCTGTGCTAACCTTTCTCTAACCAAGGATCCTTTGCAGAAGTTTGACTGACACGGAATTTTTGGTTGTATAATAAAAGCAGTGCCATGTGCTTGATACTCAGCACAGGAATTTTACTTGACCAGAAAGAAACTGCTAGCATTAACTAGCTGAAGTTGCAGTAACAACTTTGGTAACTTCTGTATTGCTTCTAATACAAATAAACAAGTCTTCCAACCATGTGAGCAATTCTTTTCTTGATTTAGAATACAATTATTTATAGCCTAAGCTACAAAAAGGGTGGAAAAAATGGTATAATAAATACAGAAGTGTTACACTTGAAAACACCTAACTCTCCTCTGTTTGTGAGTTTGTCTTTTGAACTTAAACAGCTCCTAACAAAACACAACATCCAACTATGTACTTTGTTTCCCAATAAAGAAGGGTTTCCTTGGCAGTAGATAAGAGAAATGGAACTTTTACTCCAGAAATGTGGATTCCTTAAATTAACGTCATCACCCTGTGCTGGCTATAACATTCATCTTAGCTCTGATTACAAACCTTTTTAATAAGTTTTCTTTTTTCCACCCCCGCCCCCCTCCAGTCTTTAATTTATTTTACTTTGAATTTTTATTTAGACCATGAATAAGGAAAGTAGAAATAATTTTTCATTCTGCAAAGTGGAAACTTTTCTGCAAGTCAAAAAGTAAGTAAATCCACAAACAAATTAACATACTCTACCTATAAAAATCTTAATTCTACTTTTCATATTTTAGAGAAAGTCACTGGATCCAAAGAAAAACAATGTATTTTACACAATATATTGAAATGCACAACAAAATATGACCAGAAAATAGTATGGAACTGTCAAGTGCAAAATCTTTTGAACTGACCAGCTGCTAAGCATTTATTAGCAAGAAATTCACTCTCTAAGCCTTTGTATTTTCTAAATAAATTCTAGTATGGAACATGCTTACATGTTGTGTATCTTCTTTGAAGTTTCAAAGCAAAACACTACCACCACACCCCACATAAACAGAAATTATGAGTTGTGAATAGGACAGACAGCTAAAAAACCCCAAAATGTTTCGCAAGGTTTTCTTTTTTTACTTTCCCATTCAGAATTCAAATGAAACAATTCCTTGTAAATAAATAATACAAAAATCAGCATACACTATTGCAACTGTCTGAATTGTCAAAAATGGCAAATGAAAAATGACAGTATTTTTTTAAACATATTTTAAAGTAATAAATTAAAAATAATACCTTTGCTACTTCTTCTTCTAATCTTTCTTGGTACTGCTTTTCTAGCAATTGAACAACATCCAGATCATTCCGCGTTTCAATCTCCCTACCAAGCTGTAAGAAAAACATGAAATCTCGGATCATGTATTTGTGATTTTATTTCACAATTTCAAGTTTCAAGCTGACATTTTTTTCCTCAATTAGGCTTTCATACAAATCCTGTAATTTGTATTGGGTAAAAGACTTGGCCTTGTTTTTGCTTCAAGATTAATTTTAAAAGTTGAGTTTGCAACAACTCTTCTTCCAGCACTATTTGAATTGTCAAATGCAATGAAACCAGGCCAGCAATCACAGATCACAGTATAAAACAGCATCACTATTTTGCAAAATGCAGAATTTTTGAGCCAGGTTTCCAGCACTACTAGAAGAGGAATGCATGGGCTATTTCCCATTTGCATTTGGTCTCTTACATTCTTTCGGATTACTTTATTAAAATTTCTCCTGAACTGTGCAGCCTATACTTCAAAAGTACCAGGACTTCACTTAAGTTGCTCTTCTTTCATAATTAGTGTTTAAAAGAAAAGTCATTATATTTTAAAGATTCCTGAAGAAATCTCTCTTCCACTTTAGTAAGATGCAGTCCAACCTAAATGTCTTGTTTCAGAGATAAAATAAATTATAATAAATAAATAAATAAAATTAACCCCAGGACCAATAAAGCAAGTTTTATTGCTCATAATTTCCAGTCCATATTTCAATTTCATCCTAGAACCCAAAGTATCTAAATTTTATCAACCATATGTATATTAGCTGTCAACCGAGTCATACGATACCTCCAGTGCTTTATCTGTTCTTTTCGGATGAAGATTTTCCGTACACTTTATTTTCCTGAAGACTTCCTTTAGCTTTCTTTCTGAGTCTGTAGCTACACTAAAAAGGTAGAAAAAGCAGAGAGGGGAAATAATAATTAAAAAAAAATAAATCAGTATTTCATGGTGAAAACCGAAATATGTTAAGTGCATAAAAGTTTCAGCATAAAGTTTATTGCTACAAATCATTCTAGAAAATCACTTATTTCAGGCAACTATGTCTACACAAAATGTCTTTAGATGAAAAATATAGTGCCTGGAGTTTCGAGGGTTAAAAGTCATCTATTGAGTTGAAGTTTTGAAATTACTGCTATAAAGCTCATATATATGAAATTACATTATACATTATTTCAATTATCAAATCTTCCTCTATTAACTATAAATGCTGCACTACTTAATTTGCAATATTTATGTCATTTCTTTATAAGACTCTTAACAACACTTGAAGGAACAGAACCACAGAAGAGCGAGAAGGTAATAAAGAATTTCTCAAATTCTGAAGTAAAACACTCAGCTTTACAGGAATGATTATTTGAAACACTTTTTGTATACAGTGCAAAAATATACGCGTTAAAAACCTGTTGAATACCTTGTGTGGTCAGAGGACACCTCAGCACTCTGAAGCTTATCCTGCATGTGGGCAATCTCTGTAGTGTACCTCTCTTCACTTTCTTTCAGCTGCTGTTGGAAATAGGACCGGAGGTGTTCCAGTTCTTGAGCGTGCTGTTCCTCAAGTTGTTTCTTAAGGTTCCCTATCTCCTTCGAACAGTACTCTTGAACTGTAGGATCTACATGTAGGTTATTTGAAGGGGGGGTGACGAGGAAAGAAATTACATTGAATTAACTTTCTCACAAGTATTTAGTAGCGATGGACTGAATAATTAATGTAGTTAAAAAACAATTTCTGACATCCTATCAATTAGTTTTCCATAACAAAGAATAACCTTATCTTCCATTTTGATATGGGTAACAGAACTTTAATTATGGAACACTGAAAAAGATTAAATCAAAGCTATTTCACAGAATACAATTCTAAAATACTTTAGAGAATTAAGAAAATCTGACTATTGTACTCCGAAATCTGCAAAGATCTCTTATGTTCTTCAAGTTGTAGTAAGCCATAAATCAGTTAAAATTCAAAGTCATTGTCTTCTCTCTCTCTCTGAATATACATACATTAAAAACAGCATATGTATCTTTTTACCCATTAGATTTTGTGAAGGAATCTTCAGACTTTCCTTTCTTTTTTCCAGATGGATAGGTTCCTCTTCTCTCTGCCTTTCTGAAGAGGATAGCCGTGGTTCTTTGACCTAAAAAATAATGAAGTTAATGCAATTAAGAACAATTTGTCTAGCAAAAATTTTAACTGCAATTATAAACATATAAGAAAGACAATTTCAAACACATTCCTCACTCATCCAGAGGGTTGAGGGAGGGGATTGTCCCACTCTACTCTGCACTGGTTCAGCCTTGCCTTAAAGATTGTGTGCAGTTTTGGTGACTGCAATGTAAGAAGGACATTAAGCTATTAGAGAGGGTCCAAAGGAGGGCAAAAAAGATGGTGAAGGGCCTTGAGGGGAAGCTGTATGAGGAGTGGTTGAGGTCACTTCATCTGTTCAGCCAGGAGGAGACTGAGGGGAGACCTCACTGCAGTTACAACTTCCTCGTGAGGGGAAGAGGAGGGGCAGGCACTGACCTCTCTTCTGTGGTGACCAGTGAGAGGACTCAAGGGAATGGCCTTAAGTTGTGTCAGGGGAGGTTTAGGTTGGATATTAGAGAAATGTTCTTCACCCAGAGGGTGGTTGGGCACTGCAACAGGCTCCCCGGGGAAGTGATCACAGCACCAAGCCTGACAGTGTTCAAGAAGCGTTTGGATGATACTCTTGGGCACATGGTGTGACTCTGGGGAACAGGTGCAGGGCCAGGAGGTGGACTCAATGATCCTTGTGGGTCCCTTCCAACTCAGCATATTCTGTGATTCTATGATTCTGTAATTCATGAAATGAAGAAAATTCAGATGCTCATGTAGTTATATGCTACGTAAGTTTACCTGTTTACAATCCTTCATCAGCTGTGTTTGAAGTGCTTTCAGCCTGCTGTATTCCTCCATTATCTTGTGTAGAAGTGCATCCATACGTTCTTGTACAGTTAAATTACACAAAGAACCAGGGACTTTAAAAAAAGAAAAGAAAAAAGTTACCATAGGTTTTAATACAGATGATTTGTTCACAGTTTCTTCGCTGAAGAATTGTCTGATAAACACTACATTATTGACACAGGTGAAGGCCCTTCCGGATTTTGGATGTATTTTTATATGTTTTGTAAATATGTATTTTTTTGATACAGCTGCTAGCTTCTTCTACAAAAGGAGGAGGAGAAAAACCCCAAACAAACACTTTTTTACACCAAAGTCCACTATAATGAAAACATTGTAAGAAAATATCCATAATAAAAAATAAGAGCATTTCAGAATAATGATGAAATCTCTAAAGCCTCTATTTAAGCACACAAATTAGCATGTGAACAACTCATGGCAAATTTGTCAGACTGAAATACTTGAAATCAGAACTTTTAACCAGCATGATAGTACAATGTCATTACCTTGAGCTTGACCTCTGTGTATTGGTAATTCTACACTCAGTTTTTCTTTCACAGCAGCGGGTCTACTACAAATTTCCTGGTCCCTATCACCAGCTTCTACAGCAGCTGAAGAATGCTCATTCTGATTGCCACACAAAACCTGCACAACAAATGAAACAAAGAAAAAAGTAAAGAATTTTTAATTAATTTAGCAATCACAATTCACAAAGAAAGTAAGAAAAATAGTGAGAGGAAAGTAGTATCTTGTGAGTATTAACTTCAGTGAAAATGATGGCATAGATGTTCTGTTGAATCATAAGAACCTAGACAATCTTTAAAGCTTCTGAAAAAGGGAATGAATATGAAAAGAATTTTCAGCTAAAACATAAATGCACACATTTTCAAATCATTATTTAAATTGGAACTGCCAAGTACTGAAATCTTGCAAAGAAAGGCTCCTTCATTAATGTGGAAAGCAAATTTACATTGTAAATGTCGCATTCTCATAAGCAGCAATTTGACTTAGAAGAAGGATTCCCTATGGCAGAAATTCGTATCTTTTTAGAGATTACGGTTCCTCTTGTTCTTTAAGTGCTGAACAAATTGGATAAAAGGGTATGGCATAAGAAAACCAAGTCATGAACAGAATGCCTCACGTTTGTTGGTGCTACGTGGTCAACAGAACAGCTGCCATATTCACAGTGGGCAGGCAAATAGAAGACAACCACATAATTTCTGAAGATAAATGACACTTAAAAAGAAACAGTTTGCTCAGAGCACACAGTGCTTTATTTTTAAGATTTCAGACTCAACAGACACCAAATTCAATTTACAAAATAAAAAAATCATAATTTCTCCAAAAGCTCAACATGGAATCACACAGATCAGCAGCCTTTTTCACAGCTGTGAAACAACTAATGCCAAAAACTCTCATTCAGCTGCTACTTTCTGTTAACTATCATGGAGTCCTGTTTAATCTCTCCTGTGCTGGATCTCAAGTGAAAATATTCTGCTATCCACTTTCCTGAAAAGGTGTTGAATAAAGTCCAGCAAAGAAAAAAAACCAGCCAAACCACAGACCTCATCCATTTTAGAATGGAAAACCATGGCTTATAATGAGTGATGAAAGCAGTTTAATTTATCTAGCAATAAGTTTAACAAGTAACTTGATTCCTGGTCAAAAAGTACCTTAAAGGGCCATTGATTACTTATACTGTACCAAAAAAAAAAAAATGGCAATAAAGTATTATTGTTGACAGATACTAGAACAGAGACTAAAAATATGCTTCAGTTGTTGACTATAATATTTATGCTACAGTGGAAGGTGATAGAAAGGCTATACAAAAGGAGAAAAAAACCTCCTGATGGCTCCTGGAAAACCCCAGCACCTGGAGAGACATTCCCAGAAACTGATAAAAGGACTAAAACTAGGAAGGGAGTGATATGGAATGATATGGCCTTTCTTTCCCCCCCCGAACATCCTAGCTGCCAGGAACTCAGGAAGTGGACCCTTGGGCCTATTTCATCTGTCTATCACCCCAAAATTAGTTTATTGACTATAGCCACTCAAACTAAAGAAAAAAGGTATAAAAAGAGATTGGAGCCAAGCAAAAATCAGGGAGAACTTCCATTAGCTCTGCAGAGGTAATGATGGGCTACCTTTCTTCTCCCTCCACCTTCTCGGGACGCCTTGGGGTGAGTGACTGCTTTGTACATATATACTAATTTTACTTTTGCTCCATAGTATTTTAAAATTTTTACTTATTACTTCATTGTAAATTGTTTTTGCTTTACCGTGTGTATTTTTTTCTGCCTTACTTGTTCTTTTAAGTTGTTTTATACCTCTGTAAGTTGATTTTGCTTTAGTGTGTGTGCCTGTGCTTGGCTTTATTATTACATAGTTTAAGTGTGCTTTTGCAGTTGGACCCTATTCCACACACAACAAACTGCATAAACTCCCACAAATTTGTATTAATAAATGTGTTATTTCATGAACTGTTAGACTGAGTCCATTTTTAGGTGCTGACAGTTTCATCAACAGCAAAATAACTCATAGGAGAAACCTGCTGAGGGGTTTTTTCTACCACTATTAAGTGCAGTCCATATATAAAAAGGTATCAAATGTCCTGTCCGTCTCAGCAAACCTGTTAAGTGATGGGTCTCATTAGGTGAGATGCTAACAGATTCTTTTGGACATTGAAAGGCTTTGATCCCCTTGGGGGGAGACACTGATAGACAAAAAATAAATTAATACAGGTTGGACAGAAAATGCTTCTTTTCTGCCCCTTTTAACATCATGTGCAGCTAAGAAAGAAATTACTATCTTATTGCAGATATGAGAGCTGATGACCTGTGCATCAATATGCGTGTGATACCAGACTGTTATAAATCAAAAATAGCCAGAGACATAGAGAAAGGAAAAAAATACTTCCAAACTAGTACAGATGAGACAAACATTAGCTAAAAGATTAAGACTAGGTACAAAGACAAAAGAATTGTCTAGACAAGGACATATGTGAATTTAGGGAAAAAAAAACCCAAACCCCCTTGCAGTGCTGTTTTGGAAGCTCAGGTATAGCAGTCTCTATTTTGAGATGAATGCAAAGAGAAAAGCTGCAAAAAACCTCTGTAAAAATAATGTAGAAAAAAATGAGGATTTTTTTTGTACACATAATTTTTTGTTTCCAAAATTTCCATTTTATAAAAAGCCTATTTGTTAACTCTTACCTGAGCAAGCCTGGAACATTCCTCAGTTACAGCTTCATTGAGTTTTTCTATAAGTCTTTGTGTAGATTTCATGTCATCATCTATGAATACAAATTATTCATATTATTTTTAAACACTAGATGCAAAACAACTTTTCAAAAGCCTAATTTCCTGCCTCAGTGAGACTGCCTCTTCAGTTTTCAGAAAGGTACAGTTCCACTCTTTCTTGTTCCAAGACATGGATAAATTCAATTATTATGGTTGAGCTGCACGTTCAAGAGTAGCAAGAGATAAGAAAAGGCTTTGTGTGTTAGCGGCCTGAAGAAAGACACAACTACAGAAACACACTGGAAGGCAAAGAACTTAATGCCAAAAATTTACCCAAGAGCAAATCATAAGATGACAGTAAAAACAGGGATAGAAAACCATCATGATAACATAAAAGCTCACTGGGGCAAAAAGTAGTAGCAAAGTTTACTTAACATGGGCAGGGAGTTAATGCAGGAATTCAAAGAACAGAGAACAGAACAAGGTCGACAATATTCTGCTGATACATTTGCTCATTATTTCACCTTACAGGTCAATCTGTTATATAGTCCTTTAAAATTAATTGAGCTAATACAAATAGAAACAATGAGTTGTAATACTTTTTATTCCTTATTTTTTTAATATACTTTTTTTGTTAAGTTCCCTCAGTAATAGACTACATGTAATGGGTAAACAATTTGGTACAAAACCACTTCAAAGTGTTCTATAAAAACAATTCATTGGACAGCTACATGCACAAACTCTTGTGCTTGTTTGTTTTGCCTGATTTTTTTAAGACACTGTTTCTCATATGAAGATTTTCACTCGTAATTTTGGTCAAGTTACCTGTTTGCTGAACTTTCAAGGTCTGGAGTTCCACCTGATGCATTTTTTTAAGATCATTCACCTCTTGCAGATGACTGTGAACAAGTTCCTCTTTCAGACTGCAAAGTGCACTTTCTTTTTCTGCTTTCAAGTACTCACGAACCTGGTCTACGTGAGCTGAATAAACCAGGGATAGGCAAAGCCGCTGTGCTTCCATTTGTAGCTGTAAATCAGTCTTTGAATAAAAAGACATATTTTATAAAAAGTGAGAAATAAGATAACAGAAAGTCCCATCTTCGCAAATTTCTGAGATTAATAACACGTTGAATGGCACGCTGCACATACAGTATGCATTAGGGTAAATTTAAACGTACACAATTTGGAAAGTTGAGTTTTAACAAAATAACAATCCTTATTATATTGCTTGCAATTCAGTTACAATACCAAAAAATACAAGCAAAATTGCTCCAGCAAAACTTAAGAGACTTATTATTCCTCATGCTCACTTCCAGATACATTTCTTAAGAAGTGATAACCACAAACACACAAAAATTTTGATAATGTAATATTAGTATTTCACAAGTTTGATATTTCAAAAGTTTGAACAAAGATGAGATGAAGTTTCATTATTTTTTACATTGTTTGAATGAGCATTAAAGAACTGAAAAGCTACTCACAGAATAAAACCTTACCTCCTGAATAAGTTTTGCCCTCAGGTAAGTGAAACACTACATCAAAATATGAAGTGCTCTAGTCATCTTCTCCTTATCTTTTGTTCTTGTTGTTATTAAATGTAAGGGAAAGAGTATTTCTTTCATTTTCATACATATTGACCAGAATTATAATTGCAGTCATTCATGTAACCACTTTCAACTCCTAGCCACAGTGACGTGCACACACACACGACACACACCTGTACTTCAAATCAGCCAACAGGAAACATATGATACAAATTTCCAAGTGCGAGCTCCTACAAAATCTCATAGGCAAATTATTTTCTATACTGTTTTATGTAACATACCTGTTCTGATTTTAAGGCATCCACTTGCTGCTGAAGATTATTATTTCCACTCTGTGTAATGGCTACTAATGATGTTTCATCTGTGAGCCTGTCTGGCATCCCAGGCAAATGTTCTACAAGAGACTGCTGTTCTGGTTTCAGCACTTGCTGGACCTCCTTTCTTTTTGCTACCTCATGACTCCTATCTTTACCTGAACCTAGATTTCCCCTTACATTTATTCCTTCATCAGCTTTACTCCTTGGACCAGGGGGTTTATTTCTACTTTCAGATGCTGTAGTAGCAGTCTTTAGAGATTTTCCTTTAGAGCATTTTGTCTTAGGGTCATTACTACCACTATTTCCTCTGTGAGCACGGCTATTTATGACTTCTAGTTCTTTACACTTTGCCAGAATTTGCTCTTTCTCCTCTTTTAAGGATTTGACTTTTTCATTTAAATGACAAATTTCACTATCCCTTGACTTCAATTGTTCAGAGAGATCTGAAAGTCTCAGGGACAATTCCAGTTTCTCCCGCTGAGTAACCTCAAGCTTTTCCATTAGTTCTGTTGCATCTTTCTCAACAACTTCTCCAGCCTCAAATGTGTCTGCCCTGGACACCTTGATTTCTTTACTTCCTTCAAACCCACAAGTTTTAGTTTTAAATAAAACTGGTCTATTACTTTGTAAGTGGTGAAGTTTTTCATTCAAAACTTTGAGTTTGCTTTTATATTCGGCTTCCTGCTTCATCTTGTTCTCTTCTAACTCTGTTTTTGCCTTCAGCAGAGTTGCACATTGTTTCTGCAGCTCTTTATAATTAGCTTCAAGTTTTTTCTCAGTATATGAAAAGGCACTCTTTTGCCTTTCACTGTCCTCTTGGAGTTGACTGTTTTGGTTTTTAAGTTGCTCTTTTTCAGTAATCAGCTTTTCTATTCTTTTTTGCAAGTCCAAAACTTCTGTCTCAGAGCTGGCACTACTGTTACAAATTACATTTTCTTCAGAGCTTACCAACATACTTTTTAACCTCTCTTCTAGAGTTTCATTTTTCCCCTTAAGAACTCTATTTTCTGTTTCTAGTTCTGAACATTTTTTTTGAAGGCTATCCTCTCTCTCCCTCATTTGTTCCTGCATCAGTTCAGTTTTAAGCTGCAGCTCTTGAATTTCTTGTTCAAGGGTACCCTTCTCTTTTTCCTCTTGCCTAAGCACTTCAATCTCCTTCTGCAGTTCATGGATTTGAAGTGTCATTTCTTCAGATTTAGAATTTACAATAGACTGCTGCAAATCTTTCAGGTTCGTAATCTCTAATATCAACTGATTTTGCTTTGTGATTAAGTTGTCCTTTTCATATTGCATGGCTTCTATCTTTTGACTCATTTCATTTTGTACCTCATCTAACTGCTGTTTATGGTGCATGTTCAAGTTATGTTTAAGGCTTTCCATATTTACCATGTGTTCATTTTTTAAGTCTTCTTTAAGTCTGGAAAGTTCCTCTTCATGACTAAACAGAAGTTTTGTTCTCAGTCTCTCTAATTCTGCTTCTTGAGATTCTGCCATTCTGTCCAAAACTGCATCCTTCTCCCTTTCTAGCATTTCCAGTTTAATTTTGTAATTTGTGACTTCTGCCTCATGTTTTAACTCCAAATCCTTCCTAAATTCAGAGGCAGAAGCCAGCTGAGTTTTTAAATCTTCAATCACAAACTGGTATTTTTCGGTTTCATTTAATTTGCATTCCATATCCACTATAGTTTGCTTGGCCCTTTGAACCTGTTCTCTTGAAAAATTCAGTTCTTGGAGAAGATCTTCAATTCTAGTTTGCTGAAGAGACTTCTCTGCTGAAATTAATTCCATTTGTTGTGACAATTCTTGCTTTATTTTTTCTCTTTCCTTATCAGCATCTTGCAATTTCACATTCAATTCATTAATTTTAATATTCATTAAATGCATTTGATCTGTACTAACATTCTCATTCAAAGACAGACTTGAAGTTTTCTCCAGTTCTACTTTTTGTTGCAAAAGACGCTGCTCTATTTCCACCGCATGTTGCTTAATTAATTCTTGCTTCATTTGTACAATCTGCTGGCCATGCATTTCATCTAACTCAGCCTGAAGTTGTGCCAGTCTCCTTTGTGTTTCTAATTCCATTCTTTGCACAATGTCAGCTTCAGACTGGCTGTCTTTATAGTAGCGTTTCTGCAATTCTTCCACCGTTCCCATTAACTGTTTTATTTCATCAGAACATTGTCTTTCTTTCTGTTTGTAGGTGGCAAGTTCAACTCTCATATTATTTATCTGCTGGTTCTTTAGTGAAATCTCTTCTTTTGATTCTTCAAGTAATTTACTGACATCTGATAATTTTTCCATAAGCTGAAGTGAATTTTTTTCTTCTTCCCCAAGTTTTGCTTCCAGCTCTTCAACTAATGCTTCTTTTTCTTGTATTTTACTCAAATCTTCTCCCTCGATTTTTTGTTTTTCCTTTAAAAAAGGAGCAAAACCATGTTCATACTTTTAGTTAATTATCTGAACATATAAGAACATTTACAGATTTGGCTATTCGGCCTTTTTTAGAATGCTAGTGATCATTGATAAAAAATAAATTACTTGTTGACCTGATTTGGAGGTTTTCTGTACTCTTGGAATAACTGAGAATCCCTACCTCACCTGCATCATCATTTCCCTTCTCCTTCCCACTCCTCACTGCCTCCTCCACCCCCCAATGTCTCATGACTTTTAACAACATTTAAATTTTTGGGTGCTTTTAAAATGTTTTTCATGAAGGATAATATAAAAAAGTACACGAAGAGAAAAATTTTCTTCTTAAGACAGAAAAGATTGTTCAAACAGGTAATTTAATTTTTTTTTCCCTAAAATAATGTCATTCAATGAAGGCATTCTAACATACAGTATAGTTTTATATTCTGCTGTATATATTTCTGCAACTTTTTAAAACATAATACACAAAATTGACATAAAATTTTCAGTTTAAAGTTATACGCATCTTACGTGTTAGTTAACAGAAACAGTCTTAAAAACTTCATATGCATTTTATGCAGCACACTCATTATCTGTCCTTTGGCCCTTATGTTTCAAAGGAACTACAAAATCCTGAAAAGAGTTTAGGAAAAGAGATCTTTGTAGTAAGGAACATACCATTTCATATCTTGTAATTTTCTCTTGAAGACATGTAATCTGATCTTCAAATTCTTCATTCTTTTTCTGATAATTCTTCAGCAGACATTCTTGTTCTTCTAGCTGTTGCTGATGCGAAAGTATCTGTTGCTTGGCTTGCAATAAATCAGCAGCTGTGCAACTATGGCTGCTGTTCCTTAGGGCTTCACTAGCCTGCAACTTGAATGATAAAGAATAAAACCTAAAATACATCAGTTTTTCAAAAAGAGAAAGAGTACTTTCTTCTTCCACATCGCAAGCCCAAAGATTATTGCAAAAAAATTTCTAAGTTCTTCTGGAGGAACTGAAATACCTTTTATCATTTGGGATGGTTAACCAGTAGAGAGATACTTAATATTAATTAAATATTAATGGTGAGCTAAAATAGGAGAGCAGTGTCTCAGAAACATTACTTAGTAGTGAAATCAGCTGGTTGCAATTACTGAGCCCAAAATCAGAGTTTTAATAGTAAAAGCTCAGGCTTCAGAATATAGTCTGCTTGCATCTGAAAATAAGCTTAATGAGCTTAAACAGCACAAAACACTACAATATTCAACTGCAACACTGTAAGCTGCAGTCTGAGTGTCCACAGCACCTCAATCACCAAGCTTTTTAGAAGAAATATTTTTCTGAAGCTTCACTTTGTTATTTAAATTACCTTCTAATAACACCACAAAAGGCAGGTTTTATCTAAAAAATATAGGATGGACTGCAGCATGGCATTGTGGTCCATGTAAGTTGATGGCTGGATCTTTTGATGTCAAAATGTTGGATTTCTGCCCAAAGCTCTGAGAACTAATTACACAAGTGTTTTTCCCCAAGATAACCACTGTAATTCAGTATTTATCAGAAGCTATTACCACATACTAAGAAAGAAAACAGATTAATCTTTATAATTTCATAGGTAATTAGTAAAATAAATCAGGTACTATAATGACAACTGTAGGACCAGTAAAAGAATTGTTGATCTACTCAAAGAGACTAATTCTTCAAAAATGCACAAAACATTGTGTGCTTCTGCAGGAAGTAGTTATTTATGGAGCCTCCAAAGCAACATCTATTTTCAAACCCAAGTGAATATTGGTAGCTCTGTAACTTACATGCTGAAACTGAATTTGCAGTTTTTGACTTTGCTCAGTAAGCTCCAAGAACTCCCTCATAGTTTCATCCTTTTCTTTCCGTGCCTGCTGTAGGTTAGTAGTGAGCTGAGTGATAATGTCATCTCTTTTTTTGATAGCAGCTTCAAATTCTTGCAGCTATAAAATATAAAATGTAAACTATCAATGCATATGAAAGCCACAGACAAAATACTACTACCTAATTTTAGTTAAGTAGGAATAAGTCATCTCCATTTAAAATATGTCATACGACTAGACTATTTATGTTTTCACAAACTCTATTTGTAAATATTTCAGAAACAATTTTCCCCACTCATTTAACAATATATGGCCTCTCCACAAAATATACTTAACAGATAACAAAACCTGAACTTTTAAGAAGGTTAATTACTTAAATATATAACTTGTTTTTAAAATAAAAAGCCTGGTCACATAAACAAGCTATCATAAGGGAAGTCAGAACGTCTACTAATAGTGTTTCAGCAATTTTGTTCAACTACTTATGTTCTCACACATTTTCCACAACAAATGCAAGTCTTGTGTCACTGAAAGTGCAATAAATTGCATTCTTCATACTAAAAGGATGTAATAGGTATCATGCAATATTCTACATTGTGAACCCAGAGGAATTATTCATAATTACATAAGAAAATCAGTTCAAACTCCAAAACTGGTACAGCATATTTAATCGATGAATCTTTTGTAATTTGTAATGATGAAAAAATTATAAGAGTACAAAAAATCCTGTGCAACTCTTTTATTTTTTTCTAGGATTACACTCAAGCAATCAGAAATTTTACAATACTAACTGGTAATACTTTTGCGTGCATTTATATAAAGACGTTACTCACTTTAAAGTCCCTTTTTTAGTTTGATCCTTTAAAGGCTACTGAAGTCTCATCTCTACACACTGCAAATGTCTTAAACCATTAGTTGCCTCCTCTAACTGTTTTGTTTACAGTGTTCCCCTACAAAATCTTCACTGAGTTATGTGCACTGAGTCTTGGATGCTAACAGTATAATTCTTCCAGATAAAGTTTACGGATTTAGAGGACAAGGACATAAAAACCAAAAGTCTCAACTAGAAGCGAAACCAGGCAAAGAATTTGAGGACATTATTTTAAAGTTCTTTTCACAACACTGGAGTGAACCCCTGCTTTAAAAGCACGGGCCTAGTGGACATACTAGATGTTTGTTAGAGTAGAGAAAATTAGGCACAGATCAGGAATGTAAGTGTGTCACACCTTTGCTTTTGCATCTGTTCAATGAAACCAAATTAATAAATTTGTCAGCTCCATTCCACACAATGTTATATAATTTTCAACTTTCTAAATTCCCTTTCTGTTCTTGACACAATAGGTAGATCTAAAGCACACAACTATCTTCCCCAACCCCCTTTTACAATCCTTTTTGTTTCTTCTGAAACATAAACCATATGCACTTCTCAAATGAAATATTATGCACTGCACCACTATCATACAAAAATATGCTGCAACTATTAAAATATTATTGTACCATAGCCAAAAGCCCCAGATTTTGTTTTAATGTATTTTTATTTTAAAAATTGTAATTATAACCATTTAAAAAATGCAAACATTTTCACTTTCAGCTCTTTCAGAAAAAACTAACAGTAGTTACAACTGCAAGAAACTAAAATTATGATTATTTTCTTTATTATGCTATTATTATGACTATTATGTTTAGCACAACATATACAAGACAGTAACTAAAATTCAACACCAGAAAAAACCCACTTAACTGGTAATATGGTGGAAAACACAACATCTGTTTTCACAGTTAAAATACAAATGCAAGCAGAAAAAAATTATAACTGTGCAATAATAATGGTGAAAAAACCTGAATATTAGAACTTTGTTTGTTTGTTTTTTAATTCTATAGTACTTTGCAAAAAAATAGGAAAACATGGTGACATAACCTGAATCCAAATTAAAAGAGAGAGATAAATAAGACAGGAAGCACAACAAATCACTGATGTGAGTTCATTGTAGCACTGGCTCAAACTGGAATAATATTCCTTACTTTATAAACTAATTTTATACTGCAATGGCATTTCTAAAATAAGAAAAGCTTCTCTGTAAACCCAAATTATTAGATTTTTTTAATTAAACCATTCTGACACAGTTGTTTTTGTATTTCAGGCTGTGAAGTCTGACAAACAAATACAGTTTGGTTCAGTTACATTATTCCTTAGGGAGTAAAACCCGAGTTTTTTTGATCTTGGAGGAACAGGAAGGTATTAAAAGACATACAATCTCTGCACAACTACAGAGGAATTAGGGCTTTTCTTGAAGAAAATTGTCTTTCCATTCCTGATTTGAAGAAAGTCACTGCAAAGAAGACTGGCATTTTAGTCACAAAATACCGAGAAAAAGGACACACAATGGAAATGTCACTCAAAGTAATACAGTACATGGTATATGATTGAAAGAAATTATGTGTAATTAATTCAATATCACACACTGACTGCATTCTGAGCAGCTGCCATTAAACGAGAACTCTTTCTGTTGATGCTCTGCATTTTTGCATGTAAGCAAATAGCAAGTAGAAAGCAACATAAGGTAATTATACCTGTTGCAATCCTTCTGTACCATAGGCTGCCCTCATTTCTTCTATCTCTCTGCTTAGCTCTTCAATCTCTTGTTGTTTCCCAGTCAATTCATTGTCCATCACTGCTAGCTGCGTGTGAGAGTGCTGCATTCCATGCTCGGAACGAATCTCTCCAACTCCAAATTCTTCTTCCTAAATCAATCCAAGTTCCTTTACACACCATTTTTTATGTTTTATCACAGTAAGTAAAGTCAAATATTAAATTCTGTACCAAATGCCACCTTAGAACATTAACATACAACACAGCATCGAAGGTCTTATTGCCATAGTAACCTCCTTTGTTAGTATAATTCACACCTCAAAAGCAGTGACATAAAGCAATTCTGCTTTATAATCTTAGCCTTAATAGATGGAGTAAATTGGTTTGCATTTCAAGTTGAATGATATACTACATTAATACAGCAAACAATGCAGATGCAGAGCACAGCATGCAAAATAAAGTATTAGTCAGCAACACAGTTTTTGTTCAAAACAAATTGAGGTTTTTAGTATTCTCCATTAGTATTACAATTCAATTTGCAATACTGTACCCCGATTAAGTCTGCAGGTATAGCTGTTCCTGTCCCAAAACTGCAACCATTTACCTGTATAAAGACAATTTCTTACACATTATTTGAAATAATGCTTGATTTCCTATTTCCCATTTATTTGAATCTTATGTGGCAATTCCTGCAGACCCACAGGAATTGTTACGCTACAAAAATTTACTTCATTTGAAATACAAAATAGCTTTGTATATAGCAAAATGCATCAAAGTAAGCATAGGTAACAGGTAAAACACCCAAAATTGCAAAAATAGATACTACTGTCTAAAAACAAAAACCTTATTACAAATCTAAACATCTAGAGAAAACAAAGGAATTCAGATTTAAAGGTCAGCACAAAGCTTTATATTTTAAATTATTAAAATACAGTACTAGTGAATTTTAATTACATGTTAATATTTCTATAAATATTATTAAACAAAGTTATGCTTTCCAAAAGATTTTTATACACCACAAGATTTACTCTTTCTGAAAGCCACCTATCTCTCCATAGTGGATGTAAGACAGTAACATAGACTCTCATCCTCAATTTGACGGAATTTTGTGAAATTGAGAAAGAACAAAAATAATATATTTAACATAAGACATTTGAAAAAAAATCCACTTTCACTCACCTAACACTGCAAGCCCTTTCAGCTTCCACAAGAATTTTGGTTCTACAGACTGTGCAAACCAATAAAACAAATCTCCAAAAGGCAAGTACAAGTCAAAGTAGGAGTTATAGGTTAAAAAATAAAATCAAAATGAAAAGAACATGCTGTGTACTTGTGAGTAACCATAAAACAGACAGGCAGGTTTTTAAAAGAGCAGACCAATGTGTAAAAAAGCAAGAACAGCTGTATTTCTCCTCCGAACTGTTTATTACATCCGAGCCTCAAACAAAATAAGGATCCTAGAAACGGAAAGGCATCATAGTATTTCAGACCCAAATACGATATTTAAAACAACAAAAAAGGAGCTATACTGCTCAGACATCTGCCATAGCCTAGGGCAGGGCTTACTTACAAAGAACTATTATTCCTGAGGAAATCAATAAGTGCACTGTTATAAATGGGATCAATATAGTCACTGAGTTGGTATTAAGAGAACGAACTAATCTGCATTAGAGAAGAATTTGCAAGGCTGACAGTGCTTTCTCAATTTCTGACTTTCTCAGTAAAAAGAAGACACCACAGAGAGATTACTACCTTAGTTTAGAAAGAATTACAGAGAATTGCAGCACACAGCAGTCCAGGCAGCTCATAGAGGCACTGTGTATCATTTGTGTATTGCCAGATGTTTGCTCTATGTTCAGACACACAAGTGTCTACAAAGCGTCTGGCACCAAAGTCTTTATTCAGATTTTGGCTCATGCCCCAGAATAGTAACACCAGTACTTTAATAAATACTCTATTATGTAAACCTTCCTTTCCTCTTTTTAACTCCCATTTTATTTAGGCTTAATTGATAAAGATGAAGTATATGATTACTGTAATCTACAACAGTGGACATGCTTCTCTTCCTGTGAATCATAGCTATGTGCAGCAATCAAAGACTCTTGGATGCTTTATAACAAGAGCTAATAGGAAGGGCATGAAAGCCTTATCTCATTAGATGTTCCAGACTCCTTAGCAGCTGAAAATTCTACAAAAGACCTTTAACTTATAAAAGGGATTTTGCTACACACATTGAAAACAACTGTCTGGAACATCAGAAATCCTGCCTCGTTTCACAGGAGCCTGGCTCTTAGACATCACACGAGTAGGTGAATTGTGGTAACATGGCAGTCCATGTTGTTTCTCATCTGATACCTTCTTCTTTTAAATGCCTTATGTCTTCTGGCAAAGTGAGAGTTGAAACATGACAAGACAACAAACAGCACTGCTATCTGTGAAAAAAAAAGGCCAGACAGCCACAGTAGGGTGCTGTGTTGAGGAGGAGCCTGGTAACTCCTGGCATGACAAATTCTGCTGGATCAGAGTAGACAGAAAGCTGGGAATGAGTTATTAGCTTCAAAAGATCTTAATTTAGAATTAATTTTTCACTCATATGCAATATATGAATTCAGTAGTCCAGATGCCAACTTGAATGTTACTAAATGTCTGACAAGGCCTACATGACTTCTGTGTTTTGTCTTATGGCCTCAGTGATTTACCCATATAGAGATCTGCAAGTCCATAAACGCTCTTAATGTAGATTCTTACAATTTCTTCTTTAAAAGCTTTGCAATTCACCTTTAACACTGAAAGTCCTTAGGCCTTAATACCTTATGATGTGCTTAGTTACACACTCCAGCAAACGATTAAACATTTAAAGAAACAATCAAACCACACACAGCATTTTAATATAATGGAAGCAAGAAGTAACAAGGGCTCTGGATAAATTGCATAAGCAAATAATAACAAAATAAGAAAGAATTATATTTTACAATACATTAGCTACTCAGCAGCAACAGTTCTGGTGAACAAAGAACATGAAACAAATGAAGGTTATTGGAAGTCCCTCAAAGGACATTCTGTCTGATTGTTCTTCCTTCCTTGCATTTTCAAAATAACTCACAGAAATAGTATTTATGATTATAAAGGAAAATATAATCTGCAGTCTATTGGCTAAAAATAAAGGTTTAATTTATATTGCATCAGTAAATATATATGCTTAAGACAAATGAAAGGAATCTTCTTTCAGAGAAACACAAGAAAAACCAACTTCCACCACTGAACTGAGGCAGCAATTCATGAGAATTGCCACCAGAGGTCAGGATTAAATTTATGAAATCTCTGTACCCTGTTCAATGTTCCTTAGTGCTTGGAAGACCTGAAATTATACCTCAGAAATAGCAGTAATAATATATGATGTGTAACTACTTACAACATTAACTGCAGAGATTTCCCTTTATATATGCTCAGCATAAATCAATACATATTGTTCAATCACTGGAAAGCATAGAAAATTCCTTAGTGCATAAAAATAACATAACCTATTACATATGGGCAAGCAGACTTCTGCTTAAACAATTGTTTGATTTGGTAGTAGAAGCATACAGAAGAATCTAGAATGGACTAAAAATTTTACCTTGTGTTTTCTTCCCTTCCCCCCTTCTTTTACATTTTGGACACCTGATTCCTTCAGAAAAATTAATATTTAGACCTCTGACACTGCCTGTCAATGTTCTTAGCTCTCCTCAATCTTCTAGTTATGTCACAAATGACTATATGAAACCTAGCTAAAATTAGAAATTAGGTCAACCTGGAAAAATGAATTTCAGTGTATTTGGGGGGGGGGTAGGGTTTTTTATACTTGGTAAAAAAGGCCATTTTCAGTTTGTGATGAAAATAATGACAATCCTATAATATAACTAACGTTAGTAGCTTCTGAAGACAACAACTGATGGCTTTTTTAAAATATCATGGCTTGATACATTTTTCTATATATTAATAGCACAGCAACAGGGTTTTTTATGTAGTATTTAAGGTACAGAATTTCACTAAAATTAAAAAAAAAACACAAAAACAACAACTTTGTAGACTTCATATTAACCATCTTTTCAGAGCTATACTTTGCAAACTGGGAAGAGAGGCAATAAGAGAAAAAAAACCCAGGTGGAAAAGTCTTTCAGTTATACTATAAAATTGAGGCATACAGAAAATGTATGGGGGAAACTCTACCTTACACAGTTGTAAAACCCCCAAAAATCCTACCTGTTGGAAAAATCCTA
Source organism: Myiozetetes cayanensis (assembly GCF_022539395.1). Classification (NCBI taxonomy): domain Eukaryota; kingdom Metazoa; phylum Chordata; class Aves; order Passeriformes; family Tyrannidae; genus Myiozetetes; species Myiozetetes cayanensis. The sequence goes on from NW_026086604.1 coordinate 128,072,879, forward strand.
AGTACCCTTGGTTCTGAGTTTAGACCATAACCATAAATAGATAACCACCATTATAATTCAATTTAAGACTAGGTGTTATGCTTGCTCAAACTGAGTAATTTGTCCCAAAAGACAAACTCGTATGAAAGATTTACCAGTCTTCACTTTGGTGAGCACCTTGATCATGTATGCATTAGAAAAGTGGCAGAACAAAACAGAACAAGAGACTGTATTTACAATGAATTTCCTTCAAGACAAGAAGTCTTATATACACATACATCGGTTCCTTCAGTTTTGCTTAGACAACTGTTTTGGCTTATAACTGTGTATCTGATAAGTCTCCTAAAGAGGGAAATACTTATCACTAAATTGAATCCAATTCTTCAAGAGAAGGGGCTGAAGAGTTAAAAACACCTGACTTACTTTATCAACAACAACAAAACAATTTATGACTTATTTCAATTTGAAGCATGTCAACATCAATTTCAATTAATTTCTGGCAAAAAACACTGAAAATAATACAGATGTTCTAATCAATCAGGACATGGATCAACAGGCCTCTTTCTACAAATGTGTGTTTTATTATAATTTTGTAAAGACAGTTTAAAGAAAGATAAGCTCAAGATTTTATACAACTTCATAATTACATTGTTACAGACAAAAATTAACTTACTCTCATCAACTGAAAAGGCTTCAGATCATTTTATTTACAACGTGGCCATAAATGTAAGCAGAGCTTTTAATAATAAAAGTAACACTACAGTTGATAGGAAACATAATGAGAATTCAGTTCCTAAAATATATGCATTCCTAAACATGTCATCTCCCCATTTAAGATTCCAATAAATTGTAATGAGCTGGAATTAAAAAGAACTTATTAAGATAGCAACTCTGACTGCTGGAGTTTGTTCTTCACCAAATCCAGTACTGTGTTACTATTCACAAGTTTCCTGTGTCTATTTATGCCTTAGAAAACAACTCTCAGAGAAGTAAAAAGTAGTTTTGCAGGAATGAAGAGTGCCTATAAATGCAATCTGTCATGGAATGTTTAAGGAAACCTGCAATTTTTAAAAGGAACATTCAGAAGGCAGTCTGACTGCAATCCTATTGTCTTGAGTATCTGAAAAATTGCTCCGTAATATCCACTGCAGCTACCTACAGAAACCTTCGAAGACTGAAGCAGGGTAAAGTTAAGTGTTTAGCTGTGAAAGCCTAATTTTAAAATGAGAGCTTTGAATTTAACTGATACTAAACCCAAAACACTAAAATGGGAAACATATCCACAAGTACCACGAGGCATTATATACCAGATCTTTTCTTTATCCTGTCACCTCATGCAAAGATGTGTTTTCTCGAGCTTTTACAATCAGGCTCCAACACTGCTTCCTACCACCTCCTAAGTGATCAAACTTTCACAGTCATATTTCATTATATATGTAATATGTCTTACTTGTAAAAATACATACACGAACACCAATGACATGGTCAACTGTTTTCAAGGGTTCATTCTTCACATACTGCAAATTCCACATAAAAGTAATCACATACCACAGTGATGCATATTCTGAAAAGGTGCCGTAAGGTCACAGCAGTTGTTCAAAAGCGTGTCTGCTACACTCAATGGCAAACTGTGTGCACATACTAGCCCTATCACCCTACTGTACAGAAAGCAAAGTCAGATTCTTTTTGTTCTTTGCTACTTGAATTCCTTGGACAAAATAAACCACATTTTATCTATGAAAAGTACAAAATCTTAAATTGGATTTTTCTTCCCCCAGGTAAACTTTGTTTTAAGCCCTTGAACCTACCCCTCAACAAAAATCTTTTGTTTACAGCAATTCCAAAAGTGCCAATCTCAGATGTGTTTTTTTTTTTAAAATTTGCATTGCAAAAAACATGCCACAGGAATGAATGCAATTGATCAGACCAAGGGTCCCCATGTTTCAGTCCTCTGTATTTGAAAGTAACCAATAATGAATGTGAGGGAACATTTCACTAGTACTCCCAAGTGCCTCCTACCAATGCACCAGAAGAAAGTGAGGGTGCTTATAAACAAGGGCAGGAGGAAGAAGTGGGTGAGAAAGAGCCAAACTGAAGAACAGAGGGACAGGGAAAGCATTCAACTAAAGGTCAAGACCAACTCTAATAAGGAAACTTTAACTGGGATTTGATGAGAGAGGTTGGAAAGAAAAGGTATTCATTTCATCTTATGACAAGTTGAGCTGAATGTTAGGAGGATCCCAACTTAAGATAGGGAACGAAAGAGAACAGGTTTTCAAGGGAGAGGGATAAAAAATATTGAAATAAGAAAGAAGGAAGAACAATGCTTGGAGCAAGCTGGAAAGGCTGGAAAAGAAACTAGGCTTTGGAATGACTGAGGAAGGCAAAGAAAGAATAGAAAAAGGCTGCAAAGACAGAACTAAGAAACCAAGCATGGAATAAAAGGAGATGGGCAAGGGAAGGTGAAAAGATTGAAAGGAGTCATTACAGATAGGGAAAAATTTACAAAAAAACTAGGGGATACAAAACAGATATGGATTTGATCAAGAGAATAGGTTGGAAGGAGGAGCAAGTGAAGATAGGTCATTTGTTGGGAAAGAAGGTGTGCCCATTTTCAGGGCACACCTGAACTGCCCACTGCAGTGATGATTTTCCTTTTGCACCATGCAGGGTGACAGGTCAGGGACACACTGTCTGCTGTGTATATTCCATAGGCTTCCCAGTAAGCAGTTATAATACTAGCATGAAACAAATAGTTATTCTAATGCATAGTCATCTTCTCTTATAAAAGGCTAAATCAAGAGAGGAGCAAAGCATTCTAAACCAAATATACTTCAACAGTGACACTCATTTGATTACTTCATCCCCTCTTACTTGTTGCTAAGCTTAAGATTCTGGGTTGTGTTTTAAAGTATTTAGCATAGAGATCTGCAAAACAAAACCCTGATTGTCCCTACAGACAGTGACTGAGACATGAAAATTATTATTTTTTTTTTAAACTAGAAACAATGTTTCCTGTATTCAGATATTCCATGGCTATTTCTTGCAAGCATGTTACTGATTGCCATTTGTGCATGAGGCAGTTTACTCCTTACAAACAAACTGTTTTATCTGACAGGACCAAAGTTCCATATACGCCACTACCCTTCAATGGGTATCATCAAGAGAGGAGCTGTAGATGCCTGTGTGTGGTGGGCTGACCCTGGCTAGAGCTAAGCCCTCCCTCACAGTCACTCACTCCCCCACCAGTGGGATGGAGGAGAGAATTGGAAGGCAAAAAGCAACAAAAATTCATGAAATGAGATAAAGACAGCTTAATAAGTGAAAGAAAACAAAACATCCAAACAAATGATGATGCAAAGGCATTCACTCACCACCTCCCACCAGCAGACTGACGCTCAGCCAGTCATTGAGCAAGGGCTGCTTTGAATCTCATTTAAACATAATTGACTTGTTAAATAGTTTCCCACAGAAAATTAGTAGAAATTATGCACAGCCACTACTCCAATGGCAATACAAAGTATTAATACAACCTTAAGGATGACATTGTTACAACAGTTTATGTATCTACTGCATTATTCATTATAGTAGTCATCCCATTATGTAGTTGACATAATGCTTGCTTTAATGGTACATTAATCATACCAGTAATAACAGCTTTGTCTATAATATCACATCTGCTCTTTCTTTCCTTCCCTTTTTGAAAAACTATGCACAGCATTGCTGTAAACATGTCATAGAAAAGGTCAAAAGAAAAGTTAGGAAAACCATTACTTCAGTCTTACCTCAGAACTGTAATCTTCTACTGTGGTAGAAATTTCACTTTCCGGCTAAAATAAAATATAATAGAATAAAATATTAAAATAGTTACAATTAAGGCACTCTAAACAAGATGTTTTCCATCTATTTCTGAGAATATACAGTATTTGAAAATATTAATGTGTACATGAATTTGATAAGAGTATATATATGTAGTGAAGGATACCATAACTTCCTTGAAATTCCAGCTTTAAAAAAGTAGCTTAGCTGTTGAACTGTGATCATGGAAACATTTTAAACCACATGACAAAATCTTCAAACAACCTACAGATACTAAATATCATTTCAGAAATGTAACAATTTTTTGGGCTTTGTTTTTGATTTTTAGAAAAGAAATAGAGAGTGTGATGAAAAGGACTTGTCTCTGACGGATCGATTTTATCTACAGAGGAACTTTGCTGGCTTAAGAACACAATTATATATAGAATGCCATTTTCATACATGCATGACTTTTGATGTTGACTAGAATTTTAAAACAAACACTCATATTACCCTTCAGCTTCCATGGAAACCAAGGAAAGCTAAAAGGACAAAGACTCAAATCTTGTGATCTAATGAATTAGAGGAATTAAAGGAACAAAGCCTTTAAAAACTAAGCATAAACATGCCAAGGTAGATGCCTGAATTAAATACAGTATATCTTGATGAACTACATAAAATGTATCAGGTTTGAGAACCAAAATATTAGTAGGAAAATATGCAAATTATTTATATAAGGTACACTACAATAAGTACACTTTCGAACTCAAAAAGGAAAGCTTTGAGTGAAATGAAGTGTACATAATAGGCTTTTCCAAAATTCACTTGGCATGTTAGCCAGCCTCACACAAAATCAGTCTCAATTTTGTATTGAATTCTGTCAGGTTTTTTTTCAAAGGAATACAGTAAGTTTTGCATCAGTAGTCATAAGCAAAATCCAGAATGTTAACTGTGTTTTGTCTTGTTTTGTTGGTTTTTTTTAAAAGAAATCTGCCACTCAGACCTACTGGAGAGCTCTGCACTTTTTACAACCCTAACACTGATTGTACATATTTTGAAATTTGATATGTAGCTTCAAAATGTAATTAACCCAAAAAAGGGTATTACTTTATGTATTTTATGTAGCATAAAACTAACTTAAAATATTAATGTGGAAGTTGAAAATTCACACAGCACATAGAATTTAAAAAAAATAAAAGGTCTACCTTAAAAAAAAGCCACAAACTGAAACAGAAATAAAAATTATGTTTTAAAACTCTAGGGTGTTTCTAAAGTGTTTCTGCAATGTAATACAAAATTATTATTTTAAAATTAATGTTTATATAAATATATTTTAATTCCTATTATATTTATATGAATATTCATGTGTATATGCATCTATACACCTACAAAAGATTTACATCTTGTTTGTTGTCCTCAATCTAGGACAAAATCTCCTGGTAGAAACAAAAACAGGAAACCACATTGTTACTTTTTTTCATAACAGAAATAACAAATATATGGTCATTAACATCTTAGAGTTCTTCATGGTTCATTCCAATTCATAAGATTTCCCAAAGAATGACAAAAAGCATTCCTACAGAAGCTCAGAAGTATTCCTATAAATTTACATATTTATCTAGATCTAAGAACTCTTCAAGTCTTTATACAATGCCTGAAATACAGGCACTTCTCCAACATGCAAAAAACCAGGGACAAGTAGTCTAACATCTTATATAGTTTCTCTTTGTAATGCTTTTGAATTATATAAACAGTCTCTTTTTTATAAGAAAGATGACAAATGAATTTTTACATCCTGGGATAAACTCAAACCTAATCATAGGTTAAGATGATAATCATAGTAAAATAATCATAGTAAAAGGCAAAGAAGTTGTAAATTGAAGCTTAGGTGAGAGTGAGAAAATATGATTCTCAAAGGAAGGTGATTACTAAAAATAATTCTCTAATTTTTTCATGGTAATTTGCCCAGACACGATATTTTAAAAAAATTAATATATTGCTGGTCCTTTCTCAATATGAATCTAAACTAAAAACCAAACCAAAACAAAAAGCCCCCCCCATCAAAACCAAAACAAACCAAAGCCAAACAAAAAACCCAAACCCAACCTAAAATAATCTTTTAAAAATTGTCAAAACCCACACAGTCCTCCATCAGTTTAGATGTGCAATATCTGTTAGCAGCATAAATAATCTTTCTAAAATGTTTCCTTCAATCCTGGATGCAGATAGTTTTTTGATTATTAAAATCAAGTATTTTTGCCACACATTAGACTCCAACACTGTAAGACTGCATGCTATTTTTTGCTATGAGAATCTGTAACATTACAAGTAGTCAACGTTTTACAGGCAGTCATCTTGCCCTCCAAGTGGCTATGTTCACCTCCTAAGACCTGACCAACCTAACTTCAAAATCCAGTTTCTTCCACTATTAAGCATATCCATTTTGTAGGTTTCAATTACTTTTCGGTCAACAGAATTAATCAGGTTTTACATAGCTCATCTGTCTGAGCCACAGGGGTCTGGTTTAAAAGAAAATATTTCATATTTAAAAAAATTTAAATATACACACATTGTTAGCAACATGGCATCTTTTGACAGAATAATGCCAAGAAAGCTATTCATCAGTCTTCTCGATGCTTTATGGAATTGGAAATAGGCATTTGTTAGACTCTGACCATTGTTTTGCACATATTCTACCAACTGCATCCCACAATAATTTCCTGATACAAACAGTTACTCTCTTCTGGCCAGAGATTTTAATTCTTTATTGAGTATTTTCTTCACTGGCAATGTGGTTGACAGTTTAGAATACATTAAACAGACATCTCAAAGACTCCTTACAGGCAACTATCTCCATCAACTCTGCAGGTGATACCTTTAATGATAACACTTAAGTATTCAGAAAATTAAAAACCACTTCCATCTGTATATATTCTTCAGAGGAAACACTGCCAACTGATAAAAAAAAAAAGAGTATCAGTCTATGGAATACAGTTTTAGAGCATGGTCAGTTTTAGACTAACTCGTTTCTGTACGCAGCTAAGTATTGCTCAGAAGTCACATTCTTTGGCACTGGGGACACCCTACATTATCACAGGATTCACAAAAGAACTCATATACAAAATTGGCCACACAAGAACTGAAAAATGATTTTTTTGTTTCTTTAGACAACTTCTGTTGTCTATTTTTAGACAATAAAACATTTTGCAAGAATGGACATCCAGTACTAAACTACTTAAACAGCAATGGATGAAGGTATAAGGGCAATAACCAAGACTGAGTAATCATGGAATAGAATTCTACCTGTAGTAAATTACTGATGCTTTTATCACCTCAGTGAAAAATGTTACAAAAATGTAATTGCAAAAGGCTGGGTTCATTCTTGAACTTGTACTAGCCATTGGTAGAAGAAAAGCCAAGTTATTTTGGCTTGGCCATTTTCAGATGGGTCTCTAGCAATTCATAAACTAAGACAACTAAGCCTAATTAAGAGGACTGTGACTAGGAAGTGAGGTAAAGAGAATGTAAATTGAAAATCCCTGTCATGAAACCCTCTCCCTGCATCATCCTTAACTTTATGTGTCTATTATAAACACTCTGAATATGAAGGCCTATTCTTATATATTGCCTCATCATGTCTTTCCTAGTTCCTAATACGAAAACTACTCAATTCAAATTCCCTGGTAATTTATGACCCAAACCAACTTACTATGACCAAATTTAAATTGAGTGTATCTTAGTGGAGATAAATGGCTGCCAAATCTGAATATAATCTGCAGCAACGTACCAGACTTCTCGGTGTATAAAATTCCTGTATCAGAAAACACCACCAGCAGAGAGGTAACCTAAGCATTCAATTAGGTTTCTATTCTTTGGTAACATGGTCTTATAAATGTTTAATGTAAAGTGAAGTACTCTGTAACTCTGCAAAGACCATTCTCAAATACAGGTAGTTTCTGTGTCAGTTAATCTATTATATATTAGTATTGACAGAGATAAAGAAAGGCAGAGGTTGCCTTATGAATCAAAGAAAATTGGCAAGTTACCCTGGCAATCTTCTGGCCAGATGGTGAATGGAAAGATGACTGGCTTCAATCAGAACCATATGTTGCTGAGAATCTACTATCTTCTCTCTTGACACTGACTTTACTACTGAACAGTCTATTTCCAAACATTTGCCTATCTTCACTCATCCATTTCAAAACATTTTTTTTAGGGGATGTCAGATTGTCTGAAGTGACTCGGCTAATATTTACTAGATTTTATGTATCTATTATTTTTTTCAAATCCTCCATCTTATTGTACATCCCAAAATATCTCTTAGTTGCTCTTTGCTTTCATGTTTCTATCATAGGAACACCTTACCCACGTTCACCGCTTACGCCTTTTCTCACTGAGGCATCCTCTCTCTTTCTCCACACTGCTTATGTTTTCTTCTTTCTGTCACTTTTCTTCCTTAGTTCTTCTCAAGACTACCAAGTGTCTCCTTCTTACTGCCTTTCTGTTCCTTCCTCTCAAAATCTCAGGCACTAACAAGTGGAGTACCTTATAGAAATGAAACAATGAGCATGGAGCTGTAAACTCTATCATCTACCTGAGTAAATAGTTAAGCTATTCTTAAACTATTACCAAAAGGATTTGTCCTGTGAAAAACAAAAGACGAGTTACTAATCCAACCTTAGTCAATTAGCTGGTATTCTTCATCACAGAACTTTGAACTTTTCTTTTCTAAGAAGCTTTGTATAATAGCTTTTACTACTCAGGTGACTCAAGGACAATTTTACCGTGACATAAATAAATTTCTTTTGCTTTCCTGGCATTAGGACATTCTCGCAAAGCAGTGTGGTTCAACCATTGTTTCAAGACCTCCCAGAGAGGGTGATTTCAGCAATTATTTACTCTGGAAGTGGCTTTTGCTTTCTTCCATTTTTAACTGCAGAAGTCAAAAAAGAAACAGTCCTAAACCAAAGATTTTCATTGATCCAATTTATTTTCCAGGCTGTGTGTTCTAGATTATTTTTTTTTCCTATATGGAAAAGGACACTGTGGATGTCAACACCAAAACATACTAGGGTGTGACACAATAAATACAAAACCCAAATACAACTCGTACCTCAACATTTTACTGTATTTGCGAGAACAAGACAAAAAGCATTTAGCATGAAATAAAATACTTTAATCAAGGAATACCAACTGGCATTTCTATAGTAAACAAACTGTTCCTCTGACAAAGGATGGAAAACCTAGAGATTACAAATAAGTTCAGATAGAAGGTAAAATGGAATGGCTAAGGACAATGATAGTTCTTCCAGAGTTCTTCCAATTAGATTCTGTAACCAAAGGGAATACAGGGAGATAGAGGAGCCCACCCTTAGGAACAAAGAGGGGCAAAAAAAGGGAAAAGGATGACTGCAGAAAACTAACTTTGCACTCTCTAAACACATTTGTCCTCTCTGAAAAGAAACTGGTCTAACTTCAGAAGGGAAATAAGCTCCCAGAGGATTACCCCTATTTCATTTTGTATTCTTCATATTAAGATAACTATTTTTTATTTGCATTTGGACATGCTAATTCCACTGGGGTATAAAAAGTCATACTAGAAAAACTGCAGGGAGATAAACTTCTACCCACAAACTACCACAAAAGTACGAACTACCACAAAAAAAGCCCAGTCAATATTTTTTAGATAGACAGGCAGTATAGTCAGTTATTCTGAGTATATTTTGTGGTACAGAAAGAACAATTTTAAATATCAATTCCAGCAAAAGATGAAATAAATAAGTGGAATCTAATTTAAGCTAGAAAACGATCCTGCATAATGCTTCCAGTAATCCCGTCTCACTCTTCTTGACACAGCAGCCTGTGAAGATTTAATGTTGGGTGAAAAAGCAAACAGCTCAAAGAAGCTGTCTGTAATTCTCCACTGCAGAGATTAGCCTGAAACTGCCTATTACACTGGCTGCCATTTCAACTAAGCAAGGTCCAATCCAATTACTGTAATACAGGCTCTCTGTCCAAATCATTGCACTTTCAAGAGTAAAACCAGTAAGTTCTGAGATTCACTGAAACTATTTCAGATATTTTCCTCTTCTATTAACACTTCACAGAGACTTCAGCAATCCCCTTCCAACTCCAAAATACCAGTTACTGATTTAACATGAATAAGGAGGCCACAGACCACATTTAACAAATAAAAATGCTCTCCCAATTGGGAGCAGCTGGGTTTTTTTTGTGGAAGTGAATACTATTTTAGAAGTCACTAAGATTAAGTAATTCAAGAGAGCCAAAGCACAAATTTACATGATCACCATGCTTATTCTTTCAAAGCCATATTTTAAAAAAGAAAGAAACAAATCAAAACCCCTGACATAGCAGAAAAATCTGGGCATCTCCATATTTATTTCTTTATTTAAACATAAGATGATAAGTTGTTTTGGGAATAAGACAGACCTCAAAAAATCCATACCCAATCTTAAGAATGTCTCTATGAGTGCAACCTTTAGCAGCTGCAGCACAGATATTTCTTCCATTTCTATCATCATCTGTCTTGTACTGTCTGCATTCAGAGGCCAACATAGGTCACCAGGACCAACCTGATCTAATTAGACCTACTTTGAGCACAGGATCGGACTAGATGACCTTGGAGGTCCCTTCCAACCAAAACTATACTCTGTTTCTCCAACTGTAGTAGAAATATTTATCCTAACAAAGCAAGTACATCAGAAGAGTCCATCAGCAACTTCAAAATATATTTGATTAAGAAAGTTACTTCACTCAGTTGTTGAATTTATGCAGACTGTTACATTATTACAACATTTTTAGGGATTCCCTCTAAACACCTCTCTGCCCTAGCAGTCCTCTCTCTTCAGCTGTAGATAACCTGCTGCATTTCATAAAGTACACCCTTCTCTTTTCCTAGAAGGCAAAAAAGTCCCATCTTGACCTATGAAAATAGTTATTCTGTTATTAAATACTCTTAAAAAATTCATTACCTCCTCCAGGAAAATCTGTGAGTTGAACAGACAGTTTTATTGACTTACTATAAACCGTTTTGAAGACCTAACACGACCTTTCTAAGAAATAAAAGCTACTTATTAAAGGCATATATCCATAAGGTTCAAAATATTTAGTGTGCTGATATATGGTAGGCTTAAAACTGTAAAATAAATGAAACAGCTACAAGTTTTTATTTGCATGTGTGATTTAGTCTGTCTGCCCCTCCACTAAGTTAAGCTTTTTCTAAAATAAAAACGCAAAAAAATTTCAAAAAGTGTAATTCCTCTGTTAGTCCTCAGTTGCTTGAAATTAACTAATGGAGATGGAATGGTCTATCCTAGTATAGGACAGGCAAGTCAAAATGCAGAGCATTCATCCAGACCATATCTCTCAGAAAAGACTGCATTCACCTGGAAAGAGCAGGGAATCTGCATTGAGATGCTTGTTCAGAACGCCACGTCGTTTTAGAGGCAACGGTTTCACAAGTGGACTAAGCTATTCTGTCAATAACATCAGCATCTCTTGTTCCTTGTATCTGGAACAACAGTGTGTGAATTCATGCCCACTCAGAACTGAACTGGACTGCCAGTGTATGCCTCGTAGAGCGCCTTACAGACTTCCCAGAGCGTGTACTTTCAGCCACTAGCAATCAGGATTATATTTCATTAAGTAGTAAGAGTAACTGTTTATCAGTCTCTTAAGCCATTCTAAGCAGTGTTTTCCAGATTCACTCCTTTGCCTCATTAATCAAAGTGACTCAAATTGTGAATACAAGAAGTTTAGTTTTGCGTTTTGCTGCAGCCGTAAGTGCAGTGATCAAAAATCCACTGCAATTTGCAAATTTAAATAAAACGAAATTAATTTATGCACATTTAAGGAGTACCAGCAGTACCAACACACTTTCCATAACCTACAGTAGACTGACTACAATAAAAAAATGACTGCCAGCAGGAAGCTACAAAGTGCTCTGAACCTACTAAGGTCAGAGAGAAGAGGCAAGGAAATAATGTCTAAAATCTCATCCAACTCCTTTATTCTCACTCTCAAAATTAATGGGTTATTTTACACCCCCCCCAAAAGTGACTTTTTATAGCTCAAAACAAACTTACCTCAATGGTGTAAGCCTGGCTATGTTTGATAATTTCTCCACTATGCAAAGTCCTGATAATAGCAAAGTCAGCAGTAGCAGCTGCTGCTCCCCTTCGGCTGCTGCACGTGGAGATTTCATCACCTCGAGATCGCTCAGTTTCAATCCCATCTTGTATTGATTCTTCATCTTTGATGTTTGCTGCTTTCTTCTTCTTTTTCTGCTTCTTTGATCCATTTTGACCATCAGTTTGCGCCTTCCGCTGCCTAAACTGGGCAAGCTGAACAGAAGACACAATCTTGTTAAAGGTGAAAGTTTTCCTCTTATCAGTAATGAAATCCTCTATAAAGGCTTACCCACTATTCTACATAAAGCTTCAAACTAATCACTACTGCAAACAAGTTGGAAGTTAATGCTGCATATGTAAGACATTGTTTTTCCATTTATATGGTTTGCTTTGAATATCTTAAATGTAAACCAACAATCTATTAATGAATTCCCTCTTAGTTTCATACTAATAAGTTACTATTACACAGACTGATACCTAGAAATCAAAACGTTCAAAGGTAAAAGTTCAAATGTCATTATAAAGAACAAATGTAATGAAATAACTTCTGATCTCATCTTTCAATTTTATACTAACCTGAAAATTAATTTACAGAAATTCTTTTTAATTTTTATTCCAGAGGCAGACAAAAGCAAACCTCTCCTCCAGCAAGTATCACATTAAGTTTTTTTTCCAAAAGTTATAACTCAAAAAGCAGATCAAGTTGCTGAAAACATCATAAAGAAACATCAAAATAGCAAAGTACATAATGAGGGAATAGTCCAAAACCAAACAGTGAGTAGATTACAAGACATACTACCTTGTAGCAAAACATGCTGAAGAACGAGAAGTCACAGGTGAGCCAGGCACACAGTTTAAAAACCAATTAGTATGTAAGCTATTCAAATACTGTAAGACATTGCCTTTTGAAGAGCTTATCACTTTTAATCACTTTACAGTGGTTTACACAAGAAAATCCATTTAAAATATTTTTTCTTAACAAGAACAGAATTTCCATTCAAATAAGAAAAACAAGCATGTCAGGTTTTACCAATTAACATTCAAAATTAAATAGAGTCTATCAATATAACCTGAAAACAAGAATCATTACTTTCCAACTGAAGAATCCGAGATAAGGTGTTACAATATGTTTTATAAATGTATCCCCAATGTAAAGCACAGAAAAAAGACCCTAAAGCTTTAAACATCAACTTATAGCCAAATATCATGGGGTTTTTTTAAAATATGCTGCAATTTTACTAAAAATATATAGAAAAGATAGCATGTTTGCTCCTGATATTCACCAGTCGAGAAAGCCAGGTTTCCATCCAGCTTCTTCAGGGACACACAGCTCAAGCAGGACACAAAGATCCCCTTTCCCAGTCTCCGTTCGGTTACAGGGCAAGCCGTCACTTGAAGGGCTCTCTGGTTCTCATCTGGCCCCAAGAGAGCTGAGAAGCCCCAATCCAAATAAATACATCACTGACAGATCTGTTTTGTCTTGTGGCTGGTTTATGCTTTTGTCCCTTTATTTGTATTTCTTTGTGGGCTTCTTCAGCCTCCTCTTCCTTTTGTACGACTGACAGCTTGGCATATGGCTCCTGCTCTGTTTACAGGAGGAGGACCTGAAGACTTGCTGAGCCAAATATGCTCACCTAAGAATTAAATACTTACCTCCTCCCTACTACTTCTCTAATTAGTTCAACTTCATGATTTTTTTTCTATTTTTAGAATAAGCATCTTACATTATTTCATAAAAAAATCTATTAAATCCAAACATTCTGAACAGGAAAAGAAAGGACAGTCTCCTCCTACTTCAGAGTTTAAGAGAAACAAACAAAAACAATCAATCAACCAACTAAAAAACCCCCAAACCCAACTACACAGAGATTCAGCTTCTCAAAAATGGGAAGGGTGAAGGTCTCAGTTGTCTCCTCAGGACACTACTACATTCTTCTAAAACTGTTAAATTTATCTCAATAAAATATTTTCAAGCAGAATTTGTTCAAATGCCCAAAGACAGAAAGCAGACAACCTGACTTCAAGTGTAACTACAGACAGATTTTGCTTTTTTTATTTTTTATTTTTAAATAATGAATTACGTGTAGGGCCACTGGTCAAGAACTCTCTTCCCAACTTGATTGAAACCTTCTGTAATGGAAGTTAAGTTGGCTTTTTTAAAGCAGCTTTACAGTCTTTATTTGTCTACAAAATTAGATGTGTAGCCCAAGGACAAGTGAATTACTCCTTGTCCCTCCTTAAGTATTTTGCATATTTTAAGTGAGGCATCTGGGCATGCCAGATTTCTCTCTTTTCAAAATTAAGTTGTCAACTTTCACTTCTTCAGAACTAGCAAATTAAAATTTACCATGGCAGTTAGAAGCAGACCTTGTTTTTTTTCTGTTTAAACACTGATGAAGACGGGCACATATGAACGATAAATGCACGGGAGAATGAAAATATTACATTTTTGTATTACACAGGTTCTCAACTTCTGCATGAGGATCTACAACTTTGGAAATAACTGCACTACTGGTGATGGATGCAGGCACAAATCGTAGCACTTTTTACCCCACATGTTCAAGTATACACAAAACTATTCAGCTACTAAAAGGTAACTTTAAATTCACATTTTTAATTAAATTTTTAAAAGTAGAAACGAGAAAAGTGGCACAACAAAAAGCTACACTGATTAAATACACCCTGTGATGCTCACACCAAAAGAGGGGAGTCTCAGTTACTGAGCTCCTTCTCATAAACTAGAGTCAAGCATCTATGTTTCAATGACAAGCAGGAAAAAGTCTGCCAGCAGTCATGGGAGCCAAGGAAAACAAATTTTTTAGAATTAAAACTTTCAATTTTGTATTTCTAGAAAAAAATGTATTTTCCAGTGTGAACAACACATGAAACAAATACACACTGATATAATGTGTTGTCCTGTCTTCCAGGCACATTAGCTTGATTATGCCAGAACTAAGTCTGTGGGGAACTTATGCTGCTTCAGTCAGTTCTGAATCTGCAGTTTTGAAACAATTCAATGTCAAGTCTCTGTCAAGTTACAAAGAGTTGCAAAAGCTGCAAGCAAGGGCAAAGTATGTAAACACAGGAGGTACTCATGGAGGAGGAAGGATCCAAAAAAACAGAAGCTGAAGGACAACTCAGAATAGGCTGTCTGCATTGATATGCTTCCAAGGAGTGACAGAGAACAAGCACCTTTCTCTGGGAAAGTATTGGGAAAATAGCCATGATCCAACTGCACCACAGATTTTAGCACATCTGAAAACCAGTCTAGAGCGTCTTTTATCACTATTCACCTATCTGCCAGCACATTGTCTCTAGCTTCTCCAATCATGCCGATAAGACCTTGCTTGGATCCTACAAGCAATGCTGAACCCTGTTAAAATCTCAGTCAGTGTTTTTCAGTAGTTAAAAAGAATTTTCCTCCTTGACTCTCAGTTTTTGCAACTAAATTAACTAACACCTTGCAATTCCCAGCTCATCCGTCTTTCAAGTCCTGCTTCTAGGCAAAACACCACCACCACCACCACCACAAAAAAACCAACAAAAAAACCATGCCTCTTGAAAATAGGTATGTCCACTTCAAAGCATTTAAAAAAACCTAAATTATGGAATCTATGTTTATTTTCTGAAATGTTTCTATCAAATATACAGTGAACCATGAAATTCTTAAGTATAATAAACAGATTGAAGTTTTAAGCTAAACTCTGAGAATGAAACTATGTTTCTTTCCTTTTAATGCATAAAAAGCTACAATAAAATTGCACAGGAAGAATTACATGTTTATTTCCAGAAGTGCCATTTACAATAGCTGCTCAGCTTTCCACTAGTTTGAAAAATGGGAAACGAATGTTAGTGCTAAATTCTCTGCATGAGACAAGTTGTCTCTTATAAACAGAAAAACACTTATTGAAAGTCACCAGGCTACAACAGAGGAGCACGCAGATTGGTAATGGGTATACTTTTCAAAATAATTTCCCATAATAAAATAACAACTGAATAGAAGAATGTAGGTATTTAGAGGATATATGTATTTATCTGGTTCTAATTATAACTTCTTTCTACTCATGAATCCCCAAACAACATACTGGCCCAAAGCCCACATCAGAGACTGAACCAAAATTACAGACCAGCATTACCTTCATTTTTAAATGGTGACATCCTTAAATTGGCAGAGAGTCAGAAAAGCAGAAGAGAATCAACTGCTATTAGGAACTACTCTTGAGACAGAAAGGAACCAGCTTGCAGAGTGGAGGGGATAACTTGTGTAAACCATGTCACTTATGATAGTTAATGTACTGCTATAATTACAACAGGAGCATTACTTATTTATTCAGCTACCTTCAGCAGATTCTAACCCTTGGCACTTCTGCCAGCAATCTAGATTGCAGGGTTACACTGTCCATCGATTAATTTCAAATATGGTCTGACTGAACTATTTCTAGAGTAAAAGTCTATGTTAAAATAAAATTTGGCTCCAATAGAATGCAAAACTCAACTTCCTCTTAAGCACTTAAAAAACAATCGGAACAGAAGTTGCAATATTTAATCACTGCCCATATACCAGTAGAAGAAAATACTGGGGAAAATCCATGAAAATCAAAGAAGCTACATTTATAAAGCATAAATAGTTATATTTTTATTTCATATGCTTAAAACACTTTTTAAAACAGAAACACACTAAGTGCCATTTTATCTGGATGCTGCTTTGTGAATGCTTATTATTCCTTAACATTCTCAGACAATGGATAGTCTCATTTTCAAAGGTATTACAGTTAACAAGAATTGAAATTTCTCAGTGCCTCCGAAGGAGGATGTTATGAAATAAGATAAACAGTATTTGCTGCAGCTACTATTTAAAAAACAACTTTTATTTGTTAAGATAAGAAATTTATAGGTAACCCATCCTGTACAAGTCTAGCTGTACAGTCATACTTGATGCACCTGTACACAAACATTATTGGAATTCAAACTTTTTCTAAAAACAAACACATCTCAAATTCAGTGCTGTATAGGCACCTCTTATAGAAAGAGCAGAGTCTACTCATCTCTCAAAGTTCCTCTTGAGTACAAAATCTCTATTTTTATTCTCATTTAAAGAACAAATATAGAAGCATGAGTGGCAAGCTTATAGACTGACAATAAAAAGGAACCTCAGACAATCTGCTACAGGCAAGTCATTATTCTTTTCATTTCTACACAATACAGTAAAAGCATGAATGGGGGTCTAATCTACATCATGGTCTTGCATTTCTCAACTACTACAACTTCAAAAGATGTTCCAGATACTCCTTAAATTTCAGATGAATGAATCCTACTCACAGAAGGGGACTTGTTCTTTATCAGAAGTTCTCAAACAGTCTGGTATCCGATGAAAAATGTTCTGTGCTGGACCAGGCCGTCTTCAGATCACTCATTCTATGTAAGCAGACAAGGACTTCTGAATCTTCTGGTCTCTAGCTAAAAGCAGTGGTTAAGGCTAAATATCAAATTGACAGCCCTATAATGTTTAGTATCTTTACAGATAATCTGGATGATGAATTTGAATGCACCTTAATCAAGTTCATGGATCACAACAAACTAGAGGAAAGACAGATACACCAGAAGGAAGAGCCATCATACAGAGACCTCAAGATGCTGCAGGACTGAGCCAAGAACAACTGCATGTGATTTAATAAAAATAAACATCAAGTCCTGCACCTGGGATGGAATTAACCCACACTGCAGTTCCAGCTGAGAACTGAGTGGGGTGTGTGTAGTTCTGCTGAAGAGGATCTGAAAGTTAACCAACAAAGCTAACCATGAGAGCAGCATGCCCTGGCAGCAACGAAGAGAAACCACCAAACTTTGAAATGACTCCCCATGTCTGCCATAGTAAATGACTGAGTGATGAATCCAACTACCTCTACACCAGTTTTGCGTTTAACTACTTACTGAATGACTAAAAAGACTCCATGTTTTGAAAAAAGAATTTGGTAATAATGCCATTTGTTAATTGAGAATCTGTCCCACATTACAGTGGAAAAAAGCCACTGCAGAAAACATATCTTAAACATTCAATCTAGCAGACTCTCCACACCTGCAGTATCTGCAACTGAGTACACAGAGGGTAGGAAAAAGTGAAATAATACTCTTTGTCAGGTGTCGCTTGAGACTTGCCACTAACACAAACGCTACAAATTTGTCTCAGAAAGGTATATTTTTCCTGCATATAGAGTGATTGATAAAGAGTCTGCTGCAAGCTGCATCTGAATGTATAACATGCATTGGGGCAAACTGTACAGTACTAGTGATAACTCTGATTATGTCCCAGAATCAGACACACTCTGGTTGCAAGTACATGATAACACTCAGTTATATCATGAAACTCAGGGAAGATCATAAACAGTCCTGTGATAGAAAGGCTCAGGCTTTTCCAATCGTAATGCTCCTAATACTCATCACTGAATGATAATAAAGTATAAATTTTGAAAGATTATCTAGAGTGAAAGTGAAACCAAAATATGCATACTAAGACAGACTGAACCTTGTCTTAAAAGGTGAAGGATTAATTTAAGAAACACCTGCCCTGGTAATTGTAGGTCACTACTCTCCTTGACCACGGGTAAGCAATTATTCCTACAGAGGCTTTCGGTGACACAAAAAAGAAAATGCAGGGCCCTGAGGTGGGATTTGTTTCGATCATTTATTAAGCACATATGCATTCCACAGAATCTTGACCTGGGTGTTTTGCAAGCCAATAGTGACAAAGCAAAAAGGCCAACTTGAATTTAAAATTTTTACATGGTTCAGAACCTGGACGTTTGCTGTGGTTTAAGTTTATCTATCCTACCTATCCCACCTTACCCTGGATAACTGAAAAAACACCTGCCATAATCTCTCTCTCTCAGTCAGGACCTGGTTTTGTGATTCCAATATAGAGTCACATTTTTATGTTTAACAATAGCAGATAAGAGGCCCTCAAAAGGGATAAGGAAAAGAGTCTGGGAGACAGCACCACTGAGATTTAGGCAGTAAATCTCGCCTAGGCTCTTTAAAACTCATTTGCTGTTGGGCCACCAAGTTCTGTAAAAGCTTGACAGGCTGTCCCCTAAGAGGTGCTGAACAGTTCACTGGTATTAGAGAAGAAAGTGGCACTTTGTCACTTTTTGTCATATTCTCAAAAGGTGTAAGCACTGAAGGTTGTGTTGTGAAAGCACTAACTCAAAAGTGTAGGCAAATTTCTAGTGCTGCCTGCTTCTTATCGAGTCTTGATGCCTATACTAAGAAAATGGTAACAGTGAGATGAATGAAAAATTCTCAACTGCAGAGGATAAACAGACATCTTTCTAATGAAGTCTACCAATTCTATTCTAGTCTGCTAATTAACAAATAGGAGAGTCTCACAACTCATTTCAAATCCTGAGATAAAAACTTCAAGAAGATAACTGAGCAAGCAACCTGCAAATACGTTCAACGTATTATGTCCCGTTGCTGACAATCCAATCTCTAAGTGAAGAATTAACGTTCTTTGCAAGTTTCAATCTGCTTATCTGTTGAGCCAAGTGGACCTTTATTTGTTCCATTCAACAGATGCTGAATTTACTAAATGGGAAACATTAGACTCAATGAACAAGAAATAATCACCCGGGAATGAGGTACTTCAAATCTCATTTTTATGTTGCATTCACAGCCAGATTTTCCGAAATAGCTCGAGCAAGACCTTAGAACATCTCTCCTTATGGAGACTTCAGTGGCTCATGAGTATTATAGGATGACAATAAGACTATGAAAGTTTCCAAAGAAGAAGTGCTATAGTCTCTGCCTAAATACAAACTTGTGAGTCTTTCAGCTTCAGAGACAGTAGTTGCAGTACTCTGAAGAAAACCAATGGGATCACCACAATTTACATTTATAGCTGAAGTATCATGAATGTCAACAGAGGCTGAGAAGAACAGCAATTCTTTTTAGCAATTCTTTTTGGGCAATTCTTTTTAGCAGTCTGTATCAAGTTAGAGTACTGTTGGCAGTGCTAATAACCAAGGGCGCTGAACTTGAATGAACCCCTCCAGATGGCACTGTGAGCTGGAAAGCCTCAGAATTAGTGTAGTTCTGATCTGGTCTGCTCTTCCCTGTCCCAAGAGTTTAAATAGGAACAGATCTAGGAGTAGCTAAGTTCATTACAGTTGGGTGATTTTCTGGACAAGGAATGGAAGTTAAGTGTATGAAAATTCTCTTAAATCAGGTTACAGTGACTGACACAAGTACACCAAGCACATTTCAATTCTGGACTGTTTCAAGAAATATAATGCCTCAAACTATCTTCTAAAAAAATTGCTCAGCTGGTCTCTTAACTAAACTGCTTCTGCAGACAAGATTTATATATTGTTCCTATCTACTTTTTAACTTTATTCTTCTCACATTGAATGCCTCTGCTGATGTAGAGGGTGAGAAAAGCATCTGACCCACATTGGTACCATATGTCCCCAAAGTGAAGAGGAAATAAATGGATTGGGCCAAGCTGTTAGTGACAAAAATGGGAGGGCAACAGAAGCTTGTTTCATGCTGCTCTCTAAAAAAAACACAGATCATCCATACTTGAAGCCTGAAACATTAGGAAGTCTTTGGCCATCAAGGCAAACAGAGCTGACATAAAACAGAGCCTTCTTTACTCTCCATTAAGTGATGAAGGACACCAGTCATCTCAAAAGGCATTGTCTATCCTTTGCTTTTGCTCAGAGTTTCAAAGGCTGGGTAAGAAGGGGAAGGCAAAAAGAGTTATGCACTGACAAACATACTCCTATTCCACTAGGTTTATTAACAACTATTAAAAACTGGATACTGAAACATTCTTTACTAGGCTAAAGAATGCTTTTTTGAAAAAAACCAATGGCACAAAGACAGCCTTCAGAGTCTAAAACTTTTGAAAAAATTTTTGGTAGAGAGCTGGGGAAGGAGAAGGATGTATCACAATGCGAACGAATGTATTCATGCACGTGTTTAAGAAAAATGTTTCCCCCTCTACTCTCTGAGCCTTTCTAAAATAATCCAACTTGCTATAGTAAATAAATTGCAGGCCAGAGTTAAAATTCTGTCAAATGAATTTAAATAAAGGAGCTACAAATGTTTCAGTTATATTTTAATCTTCTAGAAGAACGAGGAAAAAAAAGTTTTACTACTTACTTTGCTAAACTGCTAGTTTTTAAGGAGTCATATGATGTTCTCCACCAATTCTTTGAAATGGAAAACTTCGCTGCTTTGTCATGCCATTCCTCACATCTCATGAAAATGTTTTGAAAATTTGCCCAGAAGATGAGATTGTATAATAATTCATTCTTGAAATGAATCCTAATATTAGATTTAGATACTCTGAAAACATAAGTTGCTTTCCATACAGTTACAGTACTGTATCATCAGTACTGTATAAACACCTTATCTCACAGTCCTTTAAGAAAAAAATGTATCAATATTTATCTTCAGGCACTTTTCTGGGGTGTTTTGGTATCCACATAAGGCAATAGATAACTTCAGCTCTGATAACCGTGTAAGGACAGTAAGCTCACTGAAGTGCAGGATCCTAAACAAGATGTAAATATAGCTGAGGTTCTATTAACTGAAACAGTAGGCTCCTTTTAAAGTGTATGTGAGAGTCTACACTATGATTTTAGTATCACTTTCCTACCAAATGAAAACACAGGATGTGATATGTTTTGCTGACACAAACAAAAGACAGACTAGGAAGCGAACAGGCAATTTGATCTCTGGTGATTTAAGTCAAGATATCCAATGATCATATCTTAGTAACACTTAACAGCTGAAGAATAACCAGTGGAGGCTATGACAGACAGAATAATAAATAAAATTTTTGAGTGCCGAAAGGAGACACAGCCTTACCTATCATGGTCTCGACGTGTACCAACATGATTCCCCTTATCTTAGTGAAAAGCTGCCAAATATTGTGTTAGAACGTAAGAATAACTAGTAAAACAAAGCCACTGGTGGCACGTAGAAGACTAAATTAGGGAGGGTACAGATGTTACACATGACACCAACCAAATGGAAAGTAGATTGTCATGTATCTCCGCTGGTCAAAGGCATACAGAGCAATCAAGACAAAGTTTGTGCTCAATAAATCTGATCACGTGAAGATAAAGGCAAAACAAAACCAAACACACAAAGAAACAAAAAGGCCTGGGACTTGCAAAAGGTATCATACCTTAAAGCCTCTGGGACAGATTAAAGTAATGCCAACAGAATATACTTGGCAGAAAAATCATTACAAAGAAGCCATAAATAGTACAATATTTCAAAAAGATGAACTCTCTAGCAAGCTTCTGCATTGACATTTTTTGTAAAGTTGTAAAATTACAACTGTGGTTAAGATTTTAAGTACTTTTGTCCCACTCAATTCCTGATGAAATGAGCCTTGTGAAAAAAACTGTCTTCTGAAAGTACAAGTCAGATACTGCCCTCTTGAACAGAAGGCAAAAAAGAGATGGTCCCCAGGCTACTAAAGCATTAAAACGGTGTAGTAACTTCCAATTTTAGATGTGCTTTGTGTTTGATTCAACAAAATTGTAGTGTTAGGCTTTACATTTACTGCAGTTGATTTCTACAGACCCAGTGCAGTCAAGTGAGTTACAACATGGATCAATTTTTGTCATTCCTACCTGCAGAACCATACTTCATGAACTGTTCACAATGAATTATTTAAACAAACCATAAATATAAATATGCCTGACACGACAAAAAAGATAAATACAGATAGAAGTAATGGACTTTCACAGATAACGAGCTTTAGCTGGGTTTCAAAAAAAACATCAACAAACATGTTTCAGAGCATAGTAGCAACTTAGTGGTTAAATATAGGCATTAACACATTAATCTGTTCAGAACTTTAATTTCTGGAAAGCAACAGAGTCATCAGACACGTGTCACTAAGTATGTTCCCTTCTGTGTCACCAAAATAAACTTACTAACAATCTGAGCATTGCTTATGTAGTAACTTCACTTTATTTCTTCTTAAAGCAACTGTTTTAACACCTGTTCTTTAACAAGCATATAGTTGTATCAGCTATTTAACTAAATATAGTTAAATCAACAGCTGGAGACGCCTTTAATTAATCCCTCGGAGTTCTTACAGGATAACAATTTATTTTAAGAAAACAACTGCAATGCAGTAACACAGTTAAGCATTAAGCATGTTCATTCCACTATATTGAGGTCTTAAAAAAGGTTCAAGTCAAAAGAAATGTCTTCCAGGATACATACAGTCTAAAAAGCAATGAAACTATACCATTAAATACTACAAGCAGTCAAAGAGTTAATAAATCTCTGCCTTGTTCCTTAATTTTCTTCACATGCTGCCCTTCTTCTGCAAAAAAAAAAATAACCTTATGAAAACATTCCTGAAACTATGAGGCAGTGAAAAAGTGAATCTATCTTTTCCTTGAGCCCAAATTAATGCTAAACTTCAATCTAAGTTTCCGTAATAATAGACTGAAAGAGCAAAGTTTTGTTCTGGTAAAAGAAAAAATTGTTTTCATACCTAATATTTAGTAATTTTTCTCCTCAAATATAATTTTCCTTATTATTAACCATGTCCAATTGCAATTTCTCACATCCTAGAATACAGAGTTTACTCCTCATTTTTACTAGGAATCTGAGGGGGGAAAAAAGTTATACAGGACACTGAACTTCATGGATTGGGCGGAACAAACCTGATCCTTCAAACAGAAGTTCACAGGGTTTCTCTAAAAGCATTTTAAACTCTAGGTTAGAGCAGTCCTAAATACTTTATGACCTTAAGACTTTAATACTACTGAAACAACCAATTCTGACTTTGTGGTAGAATATTCTTCATTATCACTAAGATAAAGGCTTGATAGTGTAAAATCTGATTAATTCTCTTTCAAGAGAAACTTTTAAAAGCTTCTTTTTTTGGTGAAGTTCCTTTAAACATCACAAAATAACACTGATTGCTTAATGAGAAGTTACTTGAGAACAAATATTCTAATTGTTAGCTGGGCACACAATAATTTCTTACTATTAACAAAAAAATAGTTCATTCCAAAAATCCCCCACTCTAACTTAGCACTTAATATAAAAATCCATATAGAGTAGATAACGCATGATACTTATACAATGAAATTTAAAATACCATATAAATGTTTCCCCTAATTCAGAAACACACAAAAATCACAGTCTATGGCCATCTGTGCCTGCCAGTTAGAAGCCAACTACAAAAATAAGAAAGCATGCAAAAGCAAGGGTTACCAGGAACTTCACACAGTGCTTGTCAATCAAATCACTGGCAATCTGCAAGTTTACATGTAACACAGACACTTTATTCTGGTTATTAATTGTCTTACATGTTTAAAAGTTAAGGTTGACACTTTTCAGTTTTACAAAGACTGAACTATTAACAATAAACTATAAAAAATACAAATAAAAATATATTAAAAATATAAAAATATAAAGCTTCAAGAAGGAAAGTAATGATACTCATGTTCCTAATACCACTTGCACTACGTTTGATTTTGAATATTGCCAGACTGGTTTATATTTTGGTTTACATGCGTTTATGTAGGAAGTAACTATAAGCAAAATGTTTGTTTTTAACTGGGGAAAAATCACCAGAATAAATATACTTTCACCTGTTCCATAGCATTCTGCACATGTGGGTTCCTAATAAAATATATAAATATTATATTTATATATTTTTATATATTATATATATGTATATATTTATATAAAATATAAATAAAACTCAAGTGGGTTCCTAATAAAATATATGAAACCCATTTTCCCCACACAGATAGAGCTACGTAGACATTATGGTCCAAATTAAAAAGGTGTCCTTCCCCAAACAAAGTAGATGAAGACAAAACCAAAAACACAGACTTATTTTAGGGAGCACAGAAAGAGTGGAACACTTTCCTAAGTTATCTTAATTGATAGTCATTATATTTCATTATATTAAAAAAAAATTGCAGTTTTCATATAATTCTTTTGTTGCGCAGACTAACCCAGCTCCTTAGGATCTAGTATAGTACTAAACTACTGAATATATGCCTACTTATTTGTATTTTCCTAAATTACCTTTATGTTGGGTCTAATCTGGCTCTGTGAAATCGAGTATTTGAATGTTATTCTCCCAACAAAAAGGAATATTTTATTTCAGTTGCTTGGAAACAATGAATTTGTATTTAATGATTTCCCTGTTTTTTCAGACTGTCAAAGCCTTTCTGAAAAGGAGCCCTACGCTTCAATTCATTAACAGCTCTCCCGAACGGTCTCATCCATGAACATGCTGAAGGCACAAGGCACACTCCTTCCTATTCTGCAGGTCATTTACAAAACATCAAACAGTATCAGCCATGGTTTCAACACCTGAGGAACACTACAGGCCACCAGTTGGGCTTCGCTCCAGCACTCTGAGCGTAGCAGTCCAGATAATTTTCTTCCCACCTTGCAGTCCACCTACCCAACACCTATCTCCAGTTTGGTTACAAAGAGCCTGTAATAGATCACATCAAATGCCTTCCTAACATCAAGGTAAACAATGCTCCTATCTAATCAGACACTCAGTTCACCATAGAGGATAACTGACCTGCCTTTGATAAATTCCATTTATGCACCTGCCCTTCATGTGCCTCAACGTGGATTCCTGGAGGATCTGAAATAATCTTCCCTGAGACTGCGGCCAGGCTGACTTTCTAATAGATCCCCAGATCCTCCTTCTCACCCTTCTTGAAGATGGATCTGATGTTTGCTTTCTTTCCCCTGCTTAATTTGAAATCTCTAATGACACTGACCTTTTAAAGATGAGGAAAGAAATAGCCTTGTAACAACAGCACCCAGCTCCTGCAGGATGCTGACAGTCCCATAAATGTGTACACATCAAAATTACTGAGCTGGTCCCCAGCTTGACCTTCTGTACAGTAGATAATGCTTCACTACTCCAGTTCTGCCATTAAACTCAGGGAACTGGGAAGCCCAAGGACAGTTTTTATCATCAAAGAGGCAAAAAAAACCCCTTGAGTGTTGCTTCTATGTCCTTTTGTACCAGATCATTTTGAATTCTAAGCCTCTTCACTCTGTTTGCCATCTACTTCAGTCAGTACTGTCTACATATAACGATGCATGCTTTCCACTGCTAATAATGTAAATACTGAGTGACACTGGCTTTGTGAAAGACTGAAAGACCACCTACTTTGAGAGTAAGCCATTAAAACAAATAATGCTAAGTAGTTTTTTATTTGGTTGTAACCAGGAAATGATGATTGTACCTAGACCAAGCCTTTAGTTTGCTTACAAGTCCACGTCAAACGGTATCAAAAATTTTAACACTTTCCAAGTTCTGTCTGGATCAGCCCCAGTCACCTAAAGGTGGTTTCATATTAACAATTGTGCAGATCCCCAAGGACCTTAATGTTGACAATTCAATTAGAGAAGTCTGTTCTGTTTAAAGAGCAATCTTTGCCAGTCTTTTGAGACTCTCTAAAAAATAAAGAGTCTTACTGATGACTGCAGTCTTGGTTGCAGTGTATTATCAAGCATCAGTGTAGCTTCCAGGGGGGCAGGGCTGGGGGTAATCAGCTGTTTCTCAAAAATAATGAATACTGATTAGAATCCTACAACAAAAATCCTGGTAAGTCTAAAGAAAACCACAGTTAGGCAACTGCTTCTTGCTGTGGGATCCTAATCAATATTTCATTCCAGGTCCCATAATTTATTCTTCCACAACACACTGCAAATAGTAAAATGCAAATTAGAATTAATTAACTTTAAAAAACTACAATTTCTAGAGCACTTAGTCTATACATTAAATAAGGAAGAAGAGTTTATTAGATATTGGCTGAAAAGGGCTGAAGAGAGTATTTTTTGATGTTAGAAAAAGCATCAACTACCAATTTACTTTGAAACTCTATGCACTGCTTATATTGCCCTGATTCACATAAATTTAACATTTCCTTCCAACAGGAAAGCAATCTAGTTGTATTTACGTCTAGATTTTTTCCCTCCAAACTGTGTCCTATTTAGTAAAAATGTAGCTATGACAGAGATACTTAAAGATCAAAAATTGAGAAAAAACCCTGAACAGGTAGAGAGAATACAAGAAGGCACAGCAAGACCTGAAGAGTTACTTTCTCATTAACCAAGTACTCTGAAAGAAAAAGGCACTTTTAGAATGAACAGACAATGTCTAAATAAAACTTTATTAATAATGAGCAGAAGATTATAATTTTTTTCAAGTTGACAAGCACCATGGAACTGACAAAGAATGTGACAGGTTATACCTTTGGCAACAAGACAATCAACTTTTCAGATACAGATCAATAGTCTGAATCCAGTTTAAGCTAAGCAGCAGCTAATAGCCACTTTTTGTTCGTAAACTGAAGTGACGTGATGATTTCCATCCAGTTGTCAATGTAATCTTTTCACACACATTGTGTTGAGTTTTCAAAAGCAGTTTGAAGAATTTCAATACATTTTAAGGAGACTATGCATTATTCTGGCCATCTCTGTGCTTCAACTCTGTACAGAAACTGAACAAAGCTTAAATTTTCATTTTAAAAAATGTTTTGAGGGGTTGGTCTTTTTTTAATGAATTGTAAAATACTGTAGAACGAGTCAAATTCAGTTGTGCTTCATCACTTTCCCACATTGTTTATACCACATTTACATTAATTCATACCATGTGGTACTGAACAGAGTGAGAACAAAGCCCCCAAACTCTGCAGCTTGTGAGAGACAGCTCTGCAAGGAGCAGAGCAGACATAAGGAGAGAACCAACTGCATGAATTTCATGCTCAGTGTGCAAGGCTTGACAGGCTTGTACCATTTTGACAGGCATTTATTACTTCTTACACGCTGCTGAATAACGAGAAAAGAGAACTCACAAAGACACCGATGCTGCTCACAAAACTGCAGACTTGCCAATGGACTTTTTTTTTTTTTTTTAATGAAAGCTAAACTGAATTCCCGGAATATATTCCAAATAATGAAGAAAATCTAACACATCCCTCTTTGAGGAGTCTTCTATCAGGACTTCCTTTATTTCTTTTAACATGGCAAACTAGGCTAGCCAGCACAGTGGACGACTGAACATACCAAGACAGGGTTTTCTTACCATTGTCACCTGTAATAGTAAGCCATTTCTCCTATACACCTTTTAATTGAAAACACATATTCTCAATATATATTTATATATGCAAATGTATGGTTTTAATGTTAAATCAGTTACCTCCCTAAGGCAATTTAAATGGATTTGGGGATATTTAAATATTTCCCCTTGTTTTGTGATTGGATACTGCAGGCTTCTTCAGAGAGAAGAGTTTGATGACAAGTAAAAAGTTCAGCAAATAAAACCAGGATGAAGGGATAACAGCCTACCAGTGAAGCCAGATTCGAATCAAGCCTTATGGAATTTACACTGCTTATTCTCTGAACACCTATTTTATCAATATTTGCACAGAAACATACTCAGTCCCAGGATTCCACCTACTCCATCTCTTCAACTCCACCAGTCTTCCTGCATCTTTTGCTTGCTATTGTAGTTTTAAAGATATGCTGTATTTTTGCCATGGCAGTAGTTTTCATCAAATCTAGGCTTTCCTCTGAAAATATCACAAAAATACTATATATTCTCTTTAACATTATTATCTGCAACTGTGGAGACTCTTAAAATTTCTTCATGTTGTGAGATTTAAAAGCATGGTTCAAAAGACCATCTCTTCTTTGTTTTGTGATGATGCTACAACCTAGAGTTGTTACCACTGTGATTTGATCACTCCCCCACTATCTTAAACTTAGTGTTAGGTTTCCAGAGTCTCACATTCTTTTGCCCAGCTATTGAATTTGTTCCATCTGGAATCTTGTTTGGGCTCCTTTTCAGAAGAGGAGGGAAGCAGGAGAACTGACTCCATACTTCCAAGAAACTAAGAATTCTAAGAAATCTTAACATTTTTATTCATTCTTCTGTCCTTTCTCCACTGGTTGCAGGAAAGGTGGTTTATAATATAAAATGTCGGCTTCTCAAGAAACCATGTGAAAAGGAAGATTAATGTTTCTTTCATGAAACAAAAACACCAGGACCATCAACAAGATATGCCATGCCAGCACTTTGCAGTCAACAGAATATGTCTCATCGTCATAAAATTCAAGACCTACTTACTTTATGTTTCAGTATGGCAGTCAAAAGACTGCAATTATGAGCTATGTTTCAGTGAACTGTGGTGCATTCATCCTTCCAAATTCAAAGTGACACACTAGATTGTATGAGTAACAAAATTATGTTGAAACAAATACAGAGAAATACCTTGAAATCTCTTTCTATCAGGCAGATATCTAAGTCAAAGCTTAATAATTCACTCCATAAATTAGGATTCCCAACAATTGTGTTACTACTATATAATCTTATATTGCAATATAAGGTAGGACAACCTACTTCAGCAGTCTCTTTTCTTTTGCCCTCATTTCCATCAGATTTTTCCCTATTCCAAATTCTAAAATGCTGGAGTAACCATATATTATTCTGCAGTTAATACTTTTGTACATCAATATTTAAAAGCAACCAGTTGTTTGAGTATTTTCTATGGGGAAAAAACCCACAGGATTTTTTGGCAACATCCACATATGCCAAGAGGTCTAATGTACTTCCCCTGCAGTATGAGATACACTTTACTGAAAGTTTTTTAGAAAAAAATTGTAGTGGTGATCAAGCTGATTTCCAAATCGGTATAAACAAACAAACTTGTCTACATTCTGTTAAAACTGAGGGAAACAAATGTTGCAGTCATCTCTATTTTGCTATTGCAACACCCATACTAAAAAAATAAGTAGTTGGAAAGCAGAGCATAGAAATGAGGCAGAGACTAGTCCTAAAATGAAGAAAGTCCTGTAAGTAGGCAAAGAGTAACTTTGTGCTTTCATTTTTATAATTCCTTTTCCTTACACAAGGAGCATCAAAAACCACTTTAAACTGCATTTTTACAATACAATTCCTTGCTTTTGCAGTGCTACTAACAATATTGTGTTGACATTTCTCTTTTTTTTGTGAAATTCACTGGCATCTTGGAGTAAAGAACAATTCTCGCTAAACTGGCATAAGAATAAAGGTTATTTTGAAGTGATATTTCTCTGCATTCTCAGAAGAAAGCAAGTATGAGTTTCAGCTCATTCTACCTTGCATCACTGTTGTAAGGTAGACAGCTACTTCAAAGCTTTGAACAAAAATGTTATTACCAATATAGCTTTAAAATTGATAATCAAACCCTGTATTAAAAGCAAGAACAGATCTCTGGAATGAGGGAGATGGAGATCAAAACAATGATATGGAAAAAATCAGAGAACACACTTGGAAACAGAAACAGTTCTAGTAGTGCCAACTGAAAAGAGATTTGAAATCCTAAATTTCAACTCAAAGAGTATTTTTTTTTACAAAGACCCAATGGAGTCCACAATAAACTTGAACATGTGACCAAAAAAATACAACTTTCTTTTTATTTTTTCAAAGCAAAAGAGAACACTGAGTAAACTGCAAAGAGCTGGTAGTTCTATTACCCTCAAAGGAAAAATTAGCCTAATCATACCAATTTTTCTGCTACTAGTACCAGAAGGTGTCTTGAAAATGGTTTCACAGACAACCTTTCTGTTGGATCTCTCATCCAAGCTTATGTACCACCTGGGAGCAGTCAATTATCTAGACAAAAGCTATAGACATCTCAACTGTACAAAAATCTTTTTATCGACAATAAAATGAAGATATCCATTGTTTTGAACAAAACCAAATACAAACACAACAAGCTGAACACCTCACACTTTGTTTCTCACTTCTACTCAATTTCTCCTCTGTCTGCTTTTACTCAAAGGCTTTTAAACCCATCTCCAGGGTACTGTTCAGTCCTTGTATCTGCAACTTCCTCTGCAAGACAAAAATCAGCTTTTAAGCTTAGTCATGTTCATAATCAAACTATACACAGGCAATTCCACAAACCTCCTATTATTTGCGTTTAAAACTGACAGAGATGCAAAGGAGAGTAGATTGAAGCCTGCGAAAGAAGAGGAGCCAAAGTCTACAAGTTCAGAAGGAGCTGAAAAAAAAAATAGCTAATAGCTAAGCAATACAACAGAGGAATGCCTACGAATTAGATACAGGTTTATAAGGATCTTCCTGTGAAAGAAAAAGGGCTTCTTCAAATAAATTTTTCTTCACTATAGCATTTTTTCATAGTTTCCTTGCACTCTTCTGCTTTGTTATAAACAAAGAGATTAGGCTCTGTTGAGCCAAAGCTCACCCACACTTGTCCAGGAAACTCTTTAGAGATCCAGTTGCTTCCTCTCTTGTCCACCAATACACACCAGCATCTTCAAATATAGCCCAGCATCACTCCCATTCTGTGAACAGCAATGACTAGGGCTTTATGATGAAATTAGCACTTTGTGATATGGCAAATATGACTTCTTATTTTAAGAGAAAAGAAGACTAAGAAAATGCAGACTGAAAAGGAAATTCTTGCTTCCTTAATTTTGTTTAATGAGTTTTGTTCAAGTTATTTGAGGCAGACAAGAGACTAAGCAAAATGAACTTGAAAACAAAAGATGACCTCTTAGCAGCCCAGCTCTCTAATAAAATATAACATTTAGATCTATTTAATTTGACTTCTGTGATGAAAAACTCTTAATAACCACTGAGATACTGCTTTTTTTCCTCTTCAGGTAAATTACAAGGAGCTTAAAAGGACTGTGTTTTACATTCAGTCTATATTTTGAGTTCTTATGGGGTTTTTAAATTAGAGCTTTAATATCACTGTGTCACATAACTATTCCATGCTTTGCTTAAGTATTTTTTTTTATTTTAAAAAACCCCAGATCAACACCTTTCCTTGAGAATTCCAAAACTGCTCAGTCCGAAGAGGCCGGAGATCGTAGAATCATAGAATTGACAGGGTTGGAAAGACCTCCGAGGTTATCAAGTCCAACCCTTGATCCAAACACTGCCGTGGCTCTCAGCGCCACATCCAGTCTCCTCTTAAAAACCTCCAGGGATGGTGAATCCACCACCTCCCTGGGCAGCCCATTCCAATGTCTGATCACTCTCTCTGTAAAAAATTTTTTCCTAATATTCAACCTAAACCTCCCCTGACAGAGCTTAAGACACATGCCCTCTTGTCTTACTGATGATTGCCTGGGAGAAGAGACCAACCCCCCACCTGGCTACAACCTCCTCTCAGGTAGTTGTAGAGAGGTGATGAGGTCACCCCTGAGCCTCCTCTTCTCCAGACTAAACAACCCCAGCTCCCTCAGCCTCTCCTCACAGGACTTGTGCTCAAGTCCCTTCACCAGCCTTGTTGCTCTTCTCTGGACCTGTTCCAACACCTCAATATCCTTCCTGAACTGAGAGGCCCAGAACTGAACACAATACTCAAGGTGTGGCCTCACCAGCACTGAGTACTTGATGCAGGCCAGGATGCCATTGGCCTTCTTGGCCACCTGGGCACACTGCTGGCTCATGTTCAGCTTCCTCTCAATCCAAACTCCCTTTCCACCTGGCTGCTCTCCAGCCACTCTGTGCTCAGCCTGTAGTGCTGCAGGGCGTTGTTGTGGCCAAAGTGCAGGACCTGGCACTTGGTCTTGTTGAACTTCATCCTGTTGGAATCAGCTCAACTCTCCAGCTTGTCCAGGTCCCTCTGCAGAGCCCTCCTGCCTTCCAGCTGATCGACACTCCCCCCCAGCTTGGTTTCATCTGCAAAGTGGTAATGGTGGACTCAATCCCCTCACTTGGGCCTGGCACTGATCCCTGGGGGACACCACTGGTGACTGGCTGCCAGCTGGATGCAGCCCCGTTCACCAGCGCTCTCTGGGCCCAGCCCTCCAGCCAGTTCTTAACCCAGCAGAGAGTGCCCCTGTCCAAGCCTTTTCCAGGAGAATGCTATGGGAGACTAGTGTCAAAGGCTTTGCTGAAGTCCAGATAGACACATCCACAGCCTTCCCCTCATCCACCAGGTGGGTCATGTGGTCAGAGGAGATCATGTTGGTCAGACAGGACCTGCCCCTCCTAAACCCGTGCTGGTTGGGTCTGATCCCTTGTCCATCCTGTAGGTGCTGAGTGATTGCACCTAGGATGATCTGCTCCATAACCTTGCCAGGCACTGAGGTCAGGATGACAGGCACGATATTTGCCAACTTCCAATCATCTGGGACTTCCCCAGTGAGCCACAACTACTGGTAAATGATGGAGAGCAGTTTGGCGAGCTCTTCCACCAGCTCCCTCATCACCCTAGGATGGATCCCATCTGGTCCCATAGATTTGTGATGAGCAGGTAAAATCTTTTTCTACCCTCGAAAGAGTAACATGTAAAGACCAAACATTCCCAGACTCTTAGACAATGTTACTTTAATAATACATATAATTTTCATCTTCAGCCACCTGAAATATTTACATGACCAGATGACAAAATATGCAATTATTTATTTTTACTATTCAATTAGTCAAGATAACTTGTCCAATTAGTTGTACAACCTGTAGTACTTGTCCACTGAGCATCATTAGAGCTTCCCAAACCTACTTCACTGTTCCGTCTGCTCAGCAATTCTCTGGTATAGATCAAAAGCAGTAACATTGCTTATTCTATGCTCAAATGTTTAACTAAACCAATCCCCTAATTTCTTAAGCTTCTCCAACAATTACATAGTTTCTTTGAACACTGCAATCATGTATTGCAAACATACATAGCAGCTTTGAAAAGACATTAAATTTTGCTTTTCTAACATTAGAACAGAAATCCTAGACCAAGCTGGGAGAATTTACAAAGCGTGTTACTGTCTCTCCCTTGTTCACTCCTCCCACACAGCTAAGGAGTGTGCCCTTTGCTCAGCAGAAATTTAAACATATATTTAAATACTTTGCAAACCAAATTTCAGTACTTAAAATAGATCATTCCATAAAACTTGCTACTGATAGCTTCATGTCAATTTTACCAGTTACAATAGCTGTGCCTTTCATGTGTGTCTGTGTGCAGATAAATTAAATCAAAATATTTTTATAAGTTTCAAAAGCTTTACATCAAAATACCCTCAGCCATTTTCTTACAAGGGAATCCAATCACCGATGTTTTTATTCTGAAGCTAGTAAACTACTCTGTATAGTTTTGAAAGTTGATCAAAATAGTGCCACATCCTGATAAGAAAAGCTAGCTCCTAAGCTGCTAAATAAATACATGAAATTAAAATACCTAAGCCAACTACTATAAATAGTATCCTCTGTAATGTTAGATGAGATTTCCACAGAAACTGATGCATGCAGGTATGTACACGTAGTATGTGTCCACATAAATATCATATCAAGTTCTTCAACCACCATCTTCTGTAGTCATTTTTAAGAGGCTACACTATCTGAGACCATCGACAATATTCCAGAATTTCCTTAGCAAGGCACAAAATATATCTGATTGATTTCTAATGTCACTGTTTTTTAGGGCTCTGATCAACCTAATAGCATGCATCTGTATTTCTATTACTGGCACACATCCTCTCCCATCAACCTTTCATCACTGTCAACCCTGTTTCCCTTGACTAGCCTCTCTAACAAACACTTTTCTTACTTCACCATAATCACATCATGATATAAGATGAAGAAATTGCATGTCTGGGGAGAAGAGAGTTCTATAAACAAACAGAGAGATCATTTTAATGGGAGGGAGACAGACATTTATAGAGGCTGGGTTAATATCCAGCACATTTACCTTGCAGGAAAACAAAATGAATGACTACAGGTCTGGAAAAAGGAACGTGTAATTTCCTGGGTTTAACTTTGTGCCTTCCTTGCCTTTTCGGGCTTGTAACAGACAGAACAACAACATGTGGTGCAACAGCTTCATAATACAGACTTGGTGTAGCCTCCAAAAATCAGCAGGTAAACGCAAATGTTGGTGAGCCTCCACCAAGAGCTTTTCATTCCATTTTCAAATGATGTGCTGGCAAAGGCTGTGTCTGCTCACACTGAGACCCATGCTGCCAGGCTTCAGTACACTTAGCACCATTCAATGAAGGTAAGATTCACAATGCAGCTTCTTATTTCCACTAACAATAAAGGAGGACTCAGAAGAAACCAGTCGCAGAAAATCCATTTTTAATACCCTTCTCTGTAAAAGAGCTATGTGGGGAGACACTATCTTAGGAAGACATCAAGAAAAAGTTCAAAAACCGATCAAATCACAGAAAACCAAACTCCACAGTTTGCCTACTTGACAAACATTTTGATGAGAAAACAATGGTTGCTTTACAGAAAGTTCATATTGCTTGATATGCACATACTGAGATTTGGCAGTACCTACTTTTCAAGAAAAAAACCAAATCAAACTCAAATCAAAGAAGAATGCAAGTCTCAATTTCGAGCAATGATGCCACCATTAGCAATGTACCAGCCACCTTCATGGCACCTACTAGGCTCAATCTCAATTACCTACATTCATCCCACAGTTTATGAAACATCTTATTTACATTTCAAATTTGTAATTTCAGGTGGATGGTTTAAGGTATTCACAGTATAGCAATACCTGCACTCTTAGCACAGTAACAACACATACTTAAACACATTTTCCCAGCTATTTTATTTAAACAACTCTCAAATGGTTAGGCTCAAATGTTTTCTAGATGTTTGTTGCCACGGTTTTCAGAAAATATTCACTGGAGCCAAGCATTTTAGGAGATGCACTGATTATGCTACTTGTGAATGTGTTTGAAAAAGAAAAAAGCAGCTGCAGGAGCAACTCCTGCTTCCATTCTCTGCTAACACAATTTCTTCTTTTCTGCCTTTGTCAGTGACTTGCCACTGGAAGATTGAGACCTAGTCTCCACTCTACAGCATGCTTAGTTACATCATTCACATGTAAAGAATAAAGGGTAAATGGTACACAGAACACCAATGAAAAACCTGAAAAAATAACATTGCTTTTATAGTCTTTTCCCACATAAATCACATATAGTTTTAAAGAGTGATAATAATTTAAACCACGGGAGATGTTTAAAAACATAGAATACTAAAGTCTTCAGTCAAATACTTAGTTTCAGGAACATCATTAAGTTTCAGGCAGAACAGACTACAATAGTGAGAGTTACGACAGTACTCTTAAAATGCAAAACAAATTAGTAAAGCGTGTACATGTCTTTTCTCAAAGTATGAAGGAGGCCACTGAACTCCTGCTAGAGTCCTAGCTTTTGGTTCAATTTTCAGTAATTTTCATTAGTTTTCTGTGTCAGGCCAACATGGACAGAAAAATCAATATTCTCTTGATAAATTTTTCTTTGTGGTTTATAATAATGCCAAATGCACTCCAACCATTTTCCTTGTGAACCATTGCCTAATTTTCTGCAGAAGAATTAGCCAATCTGTGTGTGACAGAATGTACTGTCACCAGGATCTAATTTGTCCCAGTGCCTTTTAGGAGTACCACATAATGTTGTGCAAACACCATTCTTGCACTAAGCATTTAAAGTTTTCCTACATAAACACACAGCTCTGTCTAGGAGAATTTCCCAATAGCTATTTTGAACCCAAACAGAAACACACTAAGTTATGAAGTTTTTTACTAATACAGCAAAATACCTATTCATACTTTGCAGATGAACTATATGCTCTTTTCCATAATCCACATAAATAAGGCAATGATGTTGTTTCATAGTTTCATCTTTAGCTTGTCTTCTTGTTGCTGTATTATTAGCTCCTGTCAAGTTACATGCATATCTTTAGCATGAATGACTGGCCAACTTCAGAACTCTTATCATTTAGTAATGATTGCCGGAAGGAAACGAATGATACCTGACGCCAAAACACTAATTTTATCTTATTTTCCTACGATGCCATTAATTATCTTATCTCACTGACCACACCAAAGCTTTCTTTGAAGTAAAAAAGAGGTCCTCCTAAAGCACAGTAACTGGTCTGTTGCCCATAAGGCGAAGCGTTGTTCAGCCGGTGTGCACTGAGCCGTGCTTAAATAGCAGAAGGATAAGCTACCCGATTACCACTTGGGTAAGCCCGCAGGGCACCGTCTGAGCCGCCTGACAGCGGTGACGGCCGAGGCAGGTGTGCGGGCACGGGGGCTGCGGCGGGGCCCGCAGGTGACTCACGCACTGCCCGGCATTCCCGGCCCGCCGCACCACTGGAGGCACCGCTAATCCTCCGTCTCCTAAGGCTCTCTCACGGCATTAGCTCCACACTCAGAACAGCTGTCGGTTTCACGCAATTTCCTTAAAGGTTCACAGGGTTGCCCAGGTTTACGAGGCAAACGGGATTCGCGCCTTGGGTGTGCAGGATAAGGAGGTTACCCCCCCGCCTCGGCTCTTCCTCCGCCCGGCGCCGCAGCGGGGGCCGTCCGGGCTGTCACTGCCCGGCCCTGCGAGGGCACCTGTGGCGTGCCCGCTGCCGGGGGCCGCCGTCCCGGGCACCCGCACCCACCGCCCGCCGGGAGGGCGGCACAAAGCGCCGGCTCCGCCCGCGGCTTTGTTCGCGGCGGGGCCCCGCGCCAAGCCCCTGCCGCAGCCCCGCTCCGCCGCCGCACCGCGGCCGGCCCCGCTGACAACCCGCCCCCGTCCTCACCCTGCTGCCTCCCCGCCGCCCTGCCACCACCGCCGCCGCCTCCTCCTCCTACCTTGGCTTTCCCAGCCTCCAGCTTCTTCAGCCGCTCCTCGTCCTCCATGGCGTCTGTGCGGGAGAGCAGGGTGTTAGCGGCAGCAGGAGAAGGGGCTCGCCCCGCGCCCTCCCCTCAGCCGGGGCGCACACGCTCGCTGTCCGGTTCGGTCCCGTCCCGTCCCGCCTCACACCGACGACAGCTGCCGTGGCGGGGCCACCGGCGCCGCCATCTTCGGCTCCACGTAAACACGCGGCCGGGGAAAGTGACGTGTGGCGGCCGCTCCTCCTCCCGCCGCCGGTCCCTCCTCCCCGCGCCCCGGCCGCTCCCGGCGCCCTCGCCCGCCGCGACCCCCGCCCGCCCGCCGTGCTGTTGGCAGGTCTCGCCGGAGCCGCCCCCGCAGGAGCGGGTCTGCGCCCCTGCAGGGCAGCGGCGGGAGCCGGGGGACAGGCGGGCACGGCGGTGGGCACACCCCCCTCCACACCCCCTGCACGCCCCTCCGCGCCCGGCGGGCAGAGGGGCGGGGGTCCCGCTGCCCACAAAAGAACCGCACCCGCGGGGCGCTTCTCGCTGCCTGTGGCTGCCGTACGGAGCTACGAACAGGCAGTGCCCGGGTTCTGCTGCCCCGCGAATCCAGCTTCTGACAGTTCCGATGGTCCTACTCCTGCGCGCGTCTCACTAAATTGCAGGGCTCCCTAAGCTCTATCTAAAGCTTGGCAATACGGCAACAAAGCTCCCCGAGCGTGTGCCGCAGTCTGTGTAAGACTGACAACAAAGGATGTGTAGCCCCCGTTGAAATGACTTGGCGTGCTCTCCTCGTGCCAGAGGGGCTGCGAGAAGCGTGTTAAAATCACGATGGGGAATACGGCACGTGGCAATTAAATGCTAATACAACTTCTATACCCCACCAAATACAAAGCAATATTCTGGGATTATTTAATAGTCTACTGAATGTGTGCCTTGCAAGACTAATAGCAATTTATATCACGTGGTCCTATTGTGCTTTTTCTTTTCAGTTATTCCTGAAGTCTGCTCCGTTTGTGATGGTGTGATGGATTGTACAGGCAAACAATACACACAAAGGAAGAAAAAGACTCGGCAGGAACGTGTACCACCTGCATTGTGAACAGATTCCTTATTCTGCATTTGGAATCACTCTGCTTTATTAAATGCAAAATCTTTCTAAATTAACATAGATCTCAGCCTTGCTGATTTTTTGAACACAGTTCTTTTAGTATTCATTCTTTTCTTGATTGAATCTTCCAGCAAAGACCAGACAAGCCTAGAACATAAAAAAAACCCCAAAACCAAAACCAAAAAAACAAACAAACAAAAAACCCCACACAAACAAACAAAAAAACCCACATTATTTGCACAGTATTACTGACCAGGAAGAAGGCAAAAAAAATATTAGGTGTCCTAGCAGCAGAATTCCACACCCATATTACTGCCAAAGTAAACTAAAGCTACAATCTGACATTTTAAAGGATATTTCCATTCCTCCTAAACCAAATTACATTTTGTGGAAAAGTCTGAAATCATTTGTTGATCAGTACAGGTAATGTGCATTCCTGTGCTTACAAAACAATGTCCTCTAATGAATACCATTTATGTCAAAATAAAACACCATCCATCATAGGGAATGACAAATGTCTGCATTATATGTTGTTTCATATTTGAAGTAAGCATATGTTTCAGTTAAAGTTCTCAGACTTTGCCATTTCACTGGATGAAAATCACGTTACATAGAAAAGAAGCAAATGAAGATGAGACGAATTAATTAAAGAGCAAATATTTTATAGAAATACATAATTGAGTTCATTCCTTAGAAATACATTCTAAAGTCAGTAAAATAAAGTAACTCACACAAAGCTTTTACACATAGAAGTTTTTCCCAGCCACTACAAAGGCCTAGAGACCCCTGAGGGAAAAATAAATCACCTTTTCTCTGTCAATGACATTCCTCTTGGCTGTTAGAGGCCACTGTTGCAGAACTAGCTATCAGGTGTCAGTAAAATTTCACACACATGACACTTTGATAGTAATTTCTTTATCGGTAAATATCTCATTTAGAAGATAATTACAAACTTCCCAAAACCTATAAATAAATGGGTTCTTGAGTTAAGAAATGATGGGCCTAGTTTTCCTCTTACTTACAGACATATACACATAATTCTAATGGATTTTAATTCAACACCTAATTCATGACTGTGAAAGTCATGAAAACCAGACTGACAAACTGTAATAGAGTACTGTGGAAATTACTATGAGATAAAATATCCCAGGGAATAATATTTCCATATTCTCTCAGCATTAGAAAATCAGGTCTTTCTCTGTTAGGAAGACAAAATACTATACAGTGTGGTTTTCTACTTCAGCTATTTTAATTTCTATTTTATCATTCATGCAGGGCAAGCTGACTGGAATTCACAACTTAGCTAGCCAATTCAACTTTCAATTACAGAAAGGCATTAATCTTGTTTGCTTAATTCTCAGAGTTGACCGAAAATATTCACTTGCCTAAGAATGTAAGACAGTGTCCAAGAGTCAGGCTAATAACTGCATTAAACATTGATTAAATCTCTAACACTCATTGAATTCACATAAGTTAACATGTGTAAACTGCTTTCAACAGTACATGTGAAGTGAACCAGATAACAAGGTAAGAAATACAGATCAGACATTCTTCAAAATAGCAACAACTGGTGTTATTTTTATATGCTTATTTTTATATAGAAATAAATTGATTAATGAAAATGTTCATACATTTCATTCATACATTCATAAATGTTTTGAGTATCAGACTTGATTTTTAGTTGTGTTTGTCTGAAGAAGGACAAAGGACTCATCATCTACAGCATTTTCTCTAACGAGACTCCACATTGTTGCTACCTCTTCTGTTTCCTTTATTCGCTGTTCAGTGAAGATATGTCTGATGACTCTCATTGTGGCCCTTTCACAGACTGTGAAGCCAAAAGTTGAAGCCTCAAGAGCACATGTGATAGTCATAAAGTTCTAGCTAGGAAATTCAAATTCTGTCATAGTCCACTGAAGCCAGAATCAGAGGGCTGTCAGATCACAACATGCTGCTGGTAAATGACGTGTAAATAGCATGCAAAAATTACAAAATATCACAGGGCTAAACTGATGATACAACCTCTTCCAACATCTAAACTGCTTAGATATTGTGTGTTGTCAGGTGTCACAGCTTCAGAAGTACCACTTTATAACAAGACTATCCAACTCTTATTTTTCTTCAAAAAAATTCATATTAGAATGGAAGACTCCTATGTGGACCATGTAAGACTCCCTGATCCATCTTGTAAGAACAAAATATTATCTGACACCAGCAGGGTATTTTCCTAGCATCAATACAATGACCACACCACTTCATGTTTTCTAATTTTAAATTTAAATTTTAAATGTCTGTATTTGGTATATGGTATTTGGTATATTATTTACATAATATGGTAAAGGAGTTGTCTTCCTGCTAATGGATAGGCACCTTCTGATATGTATGTGTAGCAGAGTGGTAGAGAGAAGACTGTCAGCCAGGCACAAGAAATGTGACACTGGTTATGTGGATTATATGGTTAGATTTGTTGCTAATACAGCATCTAAATGTTGTCAATGCACTAGATAATATAAGTAGATATGAAGGTTTATAATATAAGCAGGTTTCGCTAGAAACACAGGTTTACAGTCTCTGGCCTTTCAAAATTCAAAATTACAAATCAACAAAGGATCTAGCTACTTTAGAATTTTATCTTTTTATTTTTATCTTTTATCTGTTTTATCAGATCTTAGCACTTTTACCCGCCCATCCTAAAGTGAGTATTCCCAGTCTCAGGGGTGGACATACCCTGCAGGCATTCCTGGAGGGGTGTGATGAGAACAGGCTGGGGACAAGGACCAGGAAGCTGCCTGCAACCTCAAGAAACCAGTTTACCCAGTTGGCCCACTCTTCAACAGCATTTTATATTCTTGTAGGCCAATGTGTACCAAAGTCAATACCAATCATCACAGCTCCCCCATCTCTTATATTATACCAACATCCAGAGTTCTTCCTGCAATTCCCACCTGGTGTTCTTATCTTAGGACAAATCATAATGCCCACCAGAGGCAATGAGAAGGGAGAGAGGGTGTGTGTGTATGTGGGGAGGACATATGCTAAGGCCCAACTATCTTTCCTCACTGTCGCAGTATGTCCAACAGCTATGCTGTGGCACTAGATCTCCTGCACAAAACCTACCTGGCAGGAAAACACCTCCAATTATAGAGAACATTAAAGGGATCAAGTGTGACAATAAGAAACTATCTGAGAGATGACCATGCTGAAGGTTTTATTTGATCAGGATATGCAACCTGCTTCCACTGAACATGGTGGTTGTTGTATGGCTGATTGTATAATCATACAATGTCAGTAAAGCAGGGCCTCTGTGCATACCTGTCATAGTGCTGGTAAACCAAACAGATTTGCATCCACCTCTGCGAGCTTGCACAAAGAATATGAGGTTGACTTAATGACTAGCTTACCTCTGCCTTTGCCATAGTCTGTTGTGCCAGTCTGTCCCCTACCATCTGCTCTGCAGCTGTACTGAGCCTTGGCACTGCAGTTTCCCAGAGCGCTGCTTAGTTGGCATGTTTGCAGCAGGCAGGTGATTCAGGCAAAATATTTAAAGCTCCAAATTTCAGAGACCCATTGTAGGTACTACTGAGGGACGATTACCAAATCATGTTAATTGTCTGTTAGCATGTGCAAGGCAAATTTCAGGTAGAACTTGACCTATTGTATTTAGGTAGTTTGACTACATGTTATAAAAACTTTCACCTTAGAGATGTTTAAGGTGTGTTACTTATGCTAGGACTATCTTGAACTGTGTTTTTTATGTCAGGACTACCTTGAAAAGTGCTTTAGAAAGAGACAAATGTTCTCTCTCCTTCAAAGCAGGACACAACAAATGCCATTACAGAATAAATAGTGAGACTTGGTGGTTAACAAGCAGGTGAGCTAGAGATGTAAGGAAAACATCTTATGCTTTAAAAATTTAGTGGGGTTTTTTGTTGTTGTTCTTTCTGGTTTTGTTTGTTTGTTTTCTTTTGAAAATCATTGGAGAAGGATGAAAAATTACTAAATCAGGCAACTATGAATATTAATGAATCAAGTTCCAATGTAATAGCTAAAATTTCTATTCTCATATATGTATTTTTTCATGAAAGAAAGTACCAAAGCCTATGAAAAAACATGGGCACTGAAGATGAAAATAAGGTGTTCCCACATAAGGAGAAATAATTTTCAAAAAATGCAATTTTTAACCTTTATCTGCAACTGTGAAGTTAGGCAAATTTATACTAACCATCAAAACCAAAGTACTACCAAATGTCTGTTTACCGTGCATTTTTTTCCTAAATTAAAGTAAATTTAATTTTGTTATAAGAGGTGACATAAGAAATTGTATATTGAAGCCTTCCATATGATCCAGGCATTCACTTAATACATGAATAAATGTGGACTTGTGAACAGGCATCAGTCAGACACAGTCAAGTCCAACATATGGACTTTTTTTTCTGGTTTTTAAGGCCAAACATATTTCTTGTTTCTAAGACCAAACAGTAAAATAACTTACAGAAAAGTTGTAAAGCATGGATCTCCTGTGTATTAGAGTAACACATGCCTCCCGGAGATGTGTGTCTTTGTTTTCTCAGTCCTGGGATTGTACAGCTTATAGTTTTAGAAATTGTAAGTTCCACATATCTTTCTGGGGGCAGAGTTGAGTCTATTCCTTATAATTCCATTACTTAATATAAATACTCTGGTGTTTTTTTCTGCTTTGGTGTAAATACTGTGCCTAGGAAGAGGCAAGACTCTTTAGCTAAGAAGTTTTTTGAAATTAATAATTTATTCTGCAGGCATAATATATTGCGCAAGGTAATTTAAGTAAGCTTGCAACTAATACAGCTAATTAATTAAGTGACCCAGAAGCTTCAAACTGGCATTTGATATTTGAGATACCACCAAAAGATGAAGTTCTACCAATGAATCAGTTATTTGTATCTGATATATTTAGAGCTGTTATAGTATAAATTTCTTTATAATTGGTCACAATTGTCCAAGTTTACATAAAGGTTCAGAATATGGTTTTCTTACGCCTATTGCAGATGAAGATATAAAAGCTAGTTATTTTCCTACTATTCTGGTATTTTATATGGTCAATTGAGAAGACTTGTGTTATTCATATTTTAGCAAGTTCTCAAAATACATTAAAAACATAAGTACTTAATGAGCATTACTCCTAAAACATTGTATCATTCTGGGAGCCATGCCTTTTTTTGTATTATTTATGGGGAAATAAGAGATGACATGTCAGGTAATCTCATGAGAACTTGTAAGAACAACAAATGTCTTAAACTTAACTTTGGTACTTACAGGGAAATCTTCTACCATGTCAAATGAAGAGTGTCCCAGGCACAGCAGAGCTGAGAGAACTGAGTCAGACTTCCAGACACGGTTCACTTCACTAACACTAGCAAAAGGATTTATTTTATCCTGGAGAAGAAAAGGCTTTGGAATGACCCTATTGCAGCCTTGGAGTACCTGAAGGGAACCTACAAGAAAGATGGACTTTTCACAACAGCATGTAGTGATAGGACAGGGGAGAATCATTTCAAAATCATTTAGAGTAGATATTAGTAAGAAATTCTTTACTGTGAGGATGGTGAGGCACTTGAATAGGTTGCCCAGGGACGTTGTAGGTGCCCCATCCCTGGAAGTGTTCAAGGCCAGGTTGGATGGAGCTCTGAACAATCTGGTCTAGTGGAAGGTGCCCCTGCCCATGGTGGGGAGATTTGATCTACATGACCTCTAAAAGGTTCCTTCCGTCCCGAACCATTCTATGATTATATGATTCAAAGCACCAGGCGCTTGTGCTGGCTGGCCCCTGGTC
Source organism: Myiozetetes cayanensis (assembly GCF_022539395.1). Lineage (NCBI taxonomy): Eukaryota > Metazoa > Chordata > Aves > Passeriformes > Tyrannidae > Myiozetetes > Myiozetetes cayanensis. Next base: position 128,117,360 of record NW_026086604.1, read on the forward strand.
CTGGCTCCTGCTTCCTCAGCATGGCTCCAGCTTTTATTGTCACCAAACCTGAACATTCTTTAAACAAATTGTTTTCTACCTGCTGCTATACAGAGGCACAAGAGGTTTGTAGCACACCGCTTGCTGCAGTAAATCAAAACCTTACTGTCAAAAGCTTTGGGGGTAACAGCTGGGACCAAAATTCAGGGATATTTTATCTTCCAGTGCCATCTTCTGGCAATTGGCTTGGTTACAAACGGCGAATAAAAAGACTCTGGAAAGCGGCCTGACTGGGAACAGAGCTGGACGCGCCTCCCAGCGGGTTCTTCCTGAAAGCGTTTTCTGACGCCTTCCCCGAGTTCCAGGGATATCAGGCATCCACATTTTATTTTAAATTCAGGGGCTGTAAAGAGCCTCACCATTTCTGGTCAGTACATGTAGCTCATAGTCTGGTGAGGTGCAAAGAGTTCCTCGATGTGGTTTGATGGGGTCATGTAGAGGTGTGGGCTGCTTCTGCAGGGCAGTTTAACCGAGATAAGGAGGGACAAAAGGGGTCTGTCTTCTGTGCTAGCACAAGGGAAAAGGAGAAATCAGAGAATCCTCTGTTGCCTCTGTAAGCAAGCCCAAATGCCTTCCCACTGCCTGTCTGCAGCTCCAGCACATTGGGTAATTGTTACAAAAATTACCTTCCCTAATTGTATCAGTAAGTCTTTCTTCTGTGAGAGTGTACTATCTTAGTTAACATGTATGTTGGTTCATGTTAGATACTGTAATGTCATAAGGTAGTGAAATTTTACTGGACACTTTATTACTGTTTATGCTTCAGTAAAACAAATCAAAGGACCAGCTGAGCCTGGAAGTAAGAACCATTACTTCTTGGAAGCTTAGAACTGTCGAGGAAGGGTAAAGAATATGCCTGGAGAATCAGGATAACACCAGCATCCCAGCCTCTCTGACAAGTCTTTGAAACCCTCTTAGTGTTGCCTCGTGTCATAGATAACTAGCAAGAGTGACTCCAGGGGCATCTGGACTCAGTAGATAAGCAGCAAGACTGTAGCAAAAATATAGCTGCTTTACAAAGTTTTACTATGATTGTTAATCAGCAGTGTGGGTGTCAGTGATTAGCCAGATTGTGTAGTACCTGAATGTTTGAAGGCTGGAAGAACTGGATAAACCCGCATTTGTGGTGCCCCGTTTTGGCTGGTACACCTGTTGTGCATAAACAAATATTTACCCTTGTAATTCTATACTTTGTGTCCTAGCTTCTCCCTGACATGGGCCAATTGTGCATTTTTAAGACAGAGGTGAGGAGAGCTGCTGTGCCCATATGTGTCTGAGTGGCACTGGAAATGGCAGATCCATGATTATCCAGAGCTGATCTGTATTCTTTTTCCCTGTGTTGGGAGTATAGCTCAGTGTAAACAAAATAAGGCACTTACTGGCCCATACTGGACCACTGACATAAGTAAAGTCGAAGCCTGGGAAGCTTTCTTTGTGGGAGGAAAAACAGTCATTTGGGTAACCGCTTCTTTCACTGGTCCCAGTGAAATGACCTTGGGTGATTTTCCACTCATTGTTTGAAGGCGTAAGTTGCAACATTTCTGTAGAAGTGTGGCTGATGTGGTGGGTTGTTATGAACAGGGGTTGTACCTCTGATGCCAAGATAGAAAAAAAAGGGTTTCTGATGCAAGAAATAAGCAATATTGCTTAACTAGTAAACTTGTGTACAGGACTTCAGGGGTGAAGAGAGGAACAAACCAGTGCCAGAACTTAATTTATATTTGCTAAAGGAGTAGCCTCAATCATACTGCTCCAGGATGTTGCATGACCTTGTGTTTGCTGTATGTTGCAGGAAATGGCAACATCTAAGGTCTGAAGTGGTTCCCCACAGGCTCTTCAATTGTGCGGATCTGGAAACAATGTGTGGTACTTCATATTCATGTAATGACCAAAGTTTAAGTATATAAAGACTGACATCGTGTTGCTGGGGAATGTCACTAAAACATGCTGAGTGTTTTTGAACAAGAGCAGACCTCGTGACATTGTTGATTAAAAAATGGTGGTGACTTTTATCAGTGATCTATGTGATGTGCTCTGGGTATTGTGAATTAACTTTTTTTATCTCCAGTAGGGCATAGACAAGGATTGATGTATGTGTCTGCTACTTGAAGAAAATTAAGATGTTGTTTCCATACACTTGAAGGGTTATCAGTGGGCTTTTTAAGGCCTTTTAGTTTGCATTTGCTGACCTGGTTTAGCAGAGTGAAAATTCACTGTCATGAACATTATTTATAACTGTTTGAATTGAACCCAGCTTCATATCATTTGGAAAAAAAAAAAACCAACCAGCATATAAAACTTGTGGAAGAAATGGAAGCAATCTTGGTTTTTCTTTTTTACAGATAGCCTCAGGTATTGCTTCGGTGTCAGCATAGCTTGTGGCCTATCCCCATCTCATGCTACAAGACCTAATTGCAAAACAGTGAGACTGGAGAGTGAAGGAGTTTCCCCTGAAGTAGGCATGTACTGGACAGTCACCAGGATTGGACCATAATTTTGATCTCCATTAACATCATCATATAGAGATAGCTTTATTTAGTTTACTGTACGTGGGTCTGTTGATCTTCAGCTAAAGTGTTTCCTAAGTTGTTGATATGACACTAGGCAAAAAAAGTGGCCTTTCAGAGTTCCTGTTTGTGTTACTGCAGTGCCTATTTTCTATTATTAATCTGTGTGTTTGTTGTTAATTACTACAACAGAAGGGATCATATTTTGAATAGTGGGGTTTTTTGGTTTGTCTGTTTGGTTTTTTTTTGTTTTTAAGATTAAATAAGTTGTTATTTAAAACTCAGGAACATTGCCAGCAATTAATTTTGAGAGGTCTGAATACCATTCTTAAACTTCTGTCTCTTTTTAGATTTTAATTTTTTTGAAACTTACTTTCTAAACATATCCCACAGGTAAGTTTTGTAGAGTTCTTAAAAAAGGCACACAAAATTCCAGTTTCACTGAATAGGACAAAGGCTTCATTCACTTCAGCAGGCTGCTCTTGTCACTGGCTGAGAAAGTGTGCTGAGATTTAGCACTTCCAACCAGATTTTTGGTAGTAGGAGAGTGATGTCATTTCCTGAGCTGTGTGATCATGCTGGAAAATGAAAAGAAACATGGGCTTTTTGAACAAGTAACTTTACTTAAAAGCCCAAGAAATGACACATTATGCCGAAACTCAGTTGAAACTGCATTGAAAACTTCACTTCAAAACAGTGAAGAGGAACTCTGATACTGTTATGAAATGTTTGAACTTATTGCCATAGTAAGATTTTATAAAATAGTTAATCTTTACAAAATAAAATGTATCATTTCTTTGTAACCATGAAGAAAAGATGTTGTGAACCAGAATCAGGCATTGTGATATCCCGTTTTTATTGATAAAACCTCCTTTGAAGTGAGATTGCTGTGGAAAAACAGCTAGATACTGTCCTTACAGGACTCCTTGAATTCTTACTTAGCAGGTATATACAACTCATAGCTGCAGAGTATTGATGGGAAAACATTAATGGAAAATTCTGGATGACATTTTAGAGGCCATATTTTATAGTGGTTCTCAGGACGGAGTGCATGAAAATGAATACCATCAGGCTTAGGTCATGCAGAACTGCTAAAGTTTAGCAGAAGATTCAATTCATATTAGCTATTCCTTCTCTGAGGGTTGGAGATTCTGTTTTACATTTCTTACAAATGATGCTCTGAAACTTTAATGTAACTTAATTTCGCTCCATAAGATCAAACAGCCAAGATTGTACATTTGAGTTTGAAGTACAAATTAACTTTTTAACAGTTTGAATTACCACTAACTTGTAGGATAATTTTTAGCCTTTTTTTTTTTTAAAATAATTATTTGCCTGTTCCTGTTTTGGTTAGGGGTTTTTCTCATTTTAATCTGTAGCTAATGTGAAAAAATTAAGCCTCAGTACATTTTTCTTTTTCCTCCAACTTGGTTGCACTGAATGTTTTTTATTCCATTACCTCCAGATGGAGAGCTCCGCAAGAAAAGTCATATGAGGGTATATACAGTTTCTGATCCCCATGGCAGTCAGCTGATTGATACAAGTGAAGAACACTTTATTTCTCTGACATGAATGATTTCTGGCTATTAGATTTTCAGTCGGGGCTGTATTCAGACCAGTACCTTCTCTGACTCCAGAAAGAAAGTGATAGTGGTGGTGCAGAATCACGTGAAGAGCACGTTGGCATGTGTCAGAATGGGTGACAAAATAGTAAAACAACAGCCATTGGGTGTTCTAAGGAGATTGATTGATCACAAGCAGGGCCTGAAGCAGTTCCTGAAGACCAATCCGCTCATTACCATCATCATCTAACATTAGCCATGGGTCCTCTTGTGAGTTTCTTGAAAAACATTGGGAAAAATATTACCATGGGTGATGTGGAAATTAAAAATATTCTTGAAAATTTTCTAGAGTCTTTTCTTCATTCCTATGGTAATAGCAACATGGAGGAAAAGAATACTGGTTTTTACTTTCTTGGCTTGTCATCTAAAAACCTTTGTGATTAGTTGAACAGAGGACCACAAATATTTTTGAGCAGACTAGAACTGGCTGATGACACACGTGGTGCGTGAGGTCACCTGCATGCAGTGATAACCAAATGCTTTGTAAATACTCTTTCTAGAAATGCTTTAGTCATATGGAGCAGAAAGTAACTAACTGCACAGAGTTTCTCTAGGTACTGTTCTTTGTTAGTTTTCTTCCACAGTTGTGTTTTTCTTACCTTTTCATCTTGTTAGAAAAGCCTGGGGAGGGGAGGGGTGCCAGGAAGGTTTGATCCTGACTCCTGTAAAAGAGAAATGTTAAAGCAGATTGTGAGAACTTCAGTGAGAACTTTAGTTTCATTTTTGTCTTAACTATGATTCAAAAAGTGTTTCAATTAGAAAGTTGACCCTCCTTTAAGCAGGAAATCAGAGTGCAAAAATAGGATTTTTACTTGTCTAGCTGTTACTATTCAAAGGCATAGGTGATAAAAGAGAAAATGGACACTGATTCCTCAGGAATGAATAGAATTGCCTCTTTTTAAAATATAAGGTTTTCTATATCTGCAGTTGGTACATAATTCAGTTGAGAAGGCTCTCCAGTGATTTAAAGAGATTGGTTTTATTTCTCTTATTGTTGTTTTCCCAGTAACCAAAAAAGTAGCGATCCTAGAGACCCACAGTGACTGTGTGTAGAATTCCTGTCCATTTCAACATTCATTTTTATGCAAAGCCATTTTTTTTTCCTTTATTGTGAACACATAAAAATTGCCATAGGCTGTGCTTTTAAGACAGTATAAAATAGTAAGAGCAATAGTTCTAATAACTACTGTAGATCAATGCTTGAAAACTCAAAAATGTCAAGCTCCATTTGTATTCCTTGGCTCTGAGAGAAACTGAAGTAAATGCTGCCTTTATAGAGAGTTTTTGTAACTGCCAACAGAAGGACTGTAACATATTCATAGGGAGTAAAAACTGGAATTAAGCATTCCAGAGTAGAACAGCAATTGTTTCCTTTTTAGCACTGGAAGACGATTAATATAATTAATCATTAGAACAATAATTAGAGAGATGTTTAAAAGATGAGTTAATTATTAGAAATTATAATTTAATTTCATGATAGATTACAAATAATTATACATTTGTGTATCATTCACTCCAACCCCAAATTTTTTTTAAGGAATATTTATTTTCTTCCTATTTAAGTAATGAAGAGGATAAACCAAAACCCCCTAACTTCATTTTTATTATTGTGTTTGTGAAAGCAGAAATTTTTGAAGGCAAAATACAGCATTGGTAGCTCTAAAATGGAAAAAATGAGTGATCACTGGTTATTAGAAAGCTCATTGTGTTTGACAGCACTAGATCAGAGTATGGAACTGGGAAATAATTAATGTGGTATTCTATTCCAACTATTTACTGTACGTATGAAATATGAAGTTCACAGTATGTTTCAAAGCAGTCATGGCCTTTCCAGGTAACAGAAGATCACCCATTCAGTGCTTTTGATTGTGAAGTCAAAATACACGTCTCTGTAGATGCTCAGACATCCTGCCTCATTTTGTCCTCTGAATGCTGTTCAAGCCATCCTGGTAACAGGACTGTGCTTTGAGACTGTGGGTGAAGGAAGTTGAGACACTGATAAAATGGGGAGATCATCGTAGGACCACTGAGACACATTTAGGGAAATGGAGCACCTGACAAATGAGGAGATGCTAAAGGAACTGCATATGTCTAGCCTGGACAAGGAAAGGCAGAATGGTGGGGAGCCCAAAGTCTTCTGCTCCCTAAACAGCAGTCACAGGGAAGATGGAGCCAGATTCTTCGTCTGAGGTACACAGTGAAAGAACACAAGCCAACAAGAGGATTTCTGATTAGATATGAAGAATGAGAATGGTTATGCACTGCAACAGACTGTCTAGAAAATCTGTGGTATTGTCACCCTTAGGAATTCTCATTATCTGACTCAGCAGGGCCTGTGCAACCTGATCTAATTTTGAAATTAGCATGCTGTAAGCTGCATATTGAATAAGGTGATCTCTAAAAATCCCTTCCAAACAGAATTATTCTTTGACTCTGGTGTCTTTTACTTGAACTTTGTAAGATACAGAAAAATGCGTATCTTGTCAGTGTGATCATCAATGTTAGCTTAATAGGGAATATAACAAAACTTTACAATTGTATATGAAACGTACATAGGAAAGGTTGGGTTTTTGTCATTGTAAGGCTTTTTGGAAAAATAATTTCTGGATAAGATATGTTTCTTAACTTGCAGTATCTTCAGAAAAGCAGAGTTATGTTTTCAGTGTTCCAATTCTTGATTCTTATCTTTTTCTGGAAAATTGGTAAGAATCTTACTGCTAAAGCTTTTTGGTTCTTCTTTCTAGTAAAGTTTTCTTAGTTTCTGTCGGAGATTGTAAGTGGTGGGTGCTAGCTCCCAGGCGGTTTCTCTTCATGTATTTTAACATCATAGAATTTTCTCAGTGATAAAAAACACCTTTGAAGAATAAAAATTATTCTGAAAAGCAAATACCTTTCCTTACTCTTCTCTCCACCCTATGTGACTATAGACAGCACAGGCACAAACTATTCAATATTACTAGGATGATAGCTATCTTAAAAACTGAAACAAAAAATGTCAGTATGTTACTTGCACAGCCAAGGAAAAGTGCTGTGATAGGGTAGAAATGGTGACAGAGTAGAAATTGTGTGACTGTTAAAGAAGCCACAACATAAATCACGAGAAGGTTCTATATGGGCCTAGATGGTTAAGCCCACTTTGTCTCAGCATCATGGAAAAAGATTAAAAGCCAGTAAAAATCCTCTTCTTTTATAGGAGAATACTTTGACTACATTTCAGTCAAGAAGGCCAAAACTGGTGAGCCAGAGCTGGTAAATGGCAATATTCCTTTTCTACTGAGAATAAATTCCACGACGGAAATAATTTTCTACCATGGTTTCTGAAGTGAAGGGATTTGAAGAAAACATCTGGACTCTGAGATAATTCAGAGCAAAAGCCTGCACATGTGATATATGTAGGAAAGTGCTATGTTTTGTCTACATGTTACATACTTTTATGAATAATTCCTTTCTTATACATAACAGCTTGAAAAGCTGGAATAAAACCCAGGAAAAACAAGTGATGCATGATGCAATTTCTCACCACTCGCTTACCGATGCACAGCCCATTGCTGATCAGTGATCTGCAGCTCCTCGCTGACTCCCTGCAGCTTATATACTGGGCATGGCATTCTGTGGAAATGGAATATCCCTTTAGTCACTTCAGGTAGGCTGTCCTGGCTGTGCTCCTTCCCAGCTTCTTGTGCACCTGCTCTCTGACAGAGAATGGAAAACCGAAAAGTCCCTCCCTTAGGGTAAGCACTACTTAGCAACAATGAAAACATCAGTGTGTTACCAACATTACTGTCATACTAAATCCAAAACACAGAACTGTACCAGCAACATAGAAGAAAATTAACTCTATCCCAGTCAGCACCAGGACAAATATGAGGAAACACATAGTTTCTGGGAAGTGACCTAACACGTAACACACCCGTTTGGTCCGGATCAGCCATTGTGTCTTTCACTGAAAATACGTTTGGGGCTGAAAATGAGAGAAAGATGAGTTAGCGCAGAGCTCCCAAACTGCTAATTGCATTAGAATTTGCAATCTGTGTGAACTTTTAGAAATTTCCTTACAAAGATATTTTTCTCAACAGGCATGAGAATCCTACTCTTTCTTCAGTGGTAGAATAGAGACTTGATGAGAATGTTGATAAATTTGGAGGTGAGGCTGTTTTCAATATCCTACCAGAGTTCTATGCATTTTCTGGGAGGCTGACAGAGGATGACAGAAATACTTGTTTTAATTTAGTTGCCTCTGTTAAGCAGGTGTCCTTGTTTTCAGTATACTTTAGACGTTTACCTGGACTTATCTTGAGGCTTGCTCTTATTGGTAGGCGTTTCAGTGTTTGCTAAGCCTCTTACATTCCTGAAGCTCTGTAAGCCCAGTAACAGAGGTAATTAAAAATACAACAGTGTCAACGACCTGACTTCATTACACTGCATGGTGAGAGGTCATGTTTTCAAATGCAGGAAGTGTGCAGATATGAGCTGTAGGAGTGCAAATCCTCTCTGCTACCAGATCATCTGAGACATGAGTTTAGCTATTCAGGAATATCCAATTCACTGCAGAGAGAGGAATGAGTGGTGCTTGAAAGATTCCCTCAGAAGGGACATGACAATTTCACTTTATTTTACTTTCCTCTCCCAACATTAGAAAGAGTAATAATAAGATAGATAGAAACCAACAGTTTGTAAAAAAATAATACATCTCAACTTTGCCAAATAATAAATTTGCTGTTATTGGGAATGATACATGTGAATGGCACATAAACATTGCTGTAAGATGTTGAAAGTAGAGTCCTTGTAGAAAACCGTATCCTGATTTCCAGTCAAAAAAATGCAAAATTAGCTTCTCCCTGACACAGTTTGAAAACAGAAAAAGAAAATTTAAGCAGAGACCGAATATAACATGGCAGTTGAAAATTTAATAGCTGTAAATCTGCCTCAGAAGAGAAGAAGTGACTAGTTAAAGATACGATAGAACTTTCCTATCTGAGAGAGGCCCTTGAAAAAGTAGTTGCAAGAACAGGAAAAATCCAGCTCTCATTCCCTTGAGGAGCCTGCCTGCAAATTGCTGTCCAAAGGAACGGGTTAAAAAGGTTCTAGATTAGCTGAAGTACTGGCAGCCAGGGCAAAACAAGCAAAACCGTCTGTTCAGTGGCTCCTGCCACAGATGACCTAAAGTCTGAGGGCAAAAGGAATTCCAAATGTTTCATGTTAATGAACCTGAAACACTGGCACGCAAATCCTATGTTTCTGGTATTTTTAAAAGACTTTTAATTATTAATGCTAGATTTCTGAGATGAAGGGGGGACAGAGAAAGTGCTGCTAAAAGCCTCACAATGGTCCCTTTCTATGCAATGCCAAAAAGAAATTTTAAATCTTTCTTTGGCAGTCAAAATAAAAATTGCTTTGGGCTTTTGATGCCCTAGGCATTTATTTTTTAATGTGCCATATGCTCCCTTTAAATTATTTGTTTTAAAAATGTTTTTTTTCACTTGGAGGAAACCTGGAACAGGAATTGCCACCAACTGGAATTCTGTTATAGCTGTGCAAGATGCTACAAATTGTTATTTTACCTTATCAGAGTTCATTGCTGACAAATTTAATCAAGTTGTGTGGGTCTGCATGACATCCCAAGGAAGGATGGCATCTTTGACTAGGAGGATTGGGTGTGCACTTTATTAGATAGACTCATGATGATCCTAATTTTTAGTATAGCTTTCCAAAACATGGCAGGTATTTAACAAAAATGGGAAGATTGTCCCAAAGAATTTTCAGTTGGGGTTGACTCGATATAACTCCTTATGTTATGGAAACAAGCAATAGGGGGAGAATGGGAAGAGGAACTAATGCAGTTATTAATGATAGAAGATGTAGTTCCTATTGAATTCTATTTTCCTGCTAAGCTTCTGAAATCCACATTAAAAGAGAAAATACAGAGTGCACTATTGATCCGTTTAGCACAGGGCTTGTAGGAGAAGGAATTTTCAGGGCTGATTTGAAGCAGAAATCACCAGTGCTGAGAGAGTAGGCTCTTGTGAGATCTTCACACATTGGGGGAAATGAGGCGGTCACAGACCCCTGCTCGTTAGCAACAGTACAAATTCATTCCTGACCCAGGTTGGAGGGTCTCAGCTGACTTTCATGGCACAGCATGCTTAAGTAAACTGATGAGACTCTAGTATTGCAACTACCATTAGTAACAAAGAAATTGATTGCAGCTTTTAAAAAATTATAATGAATAGTAAAATTATCAGTTCTTTAGTCTCCTTATAGGTGAAACTATCCCAAAAGTATGAGAACAGCACTGGGCATTTTATTCACTTTCTAGGCTCTGGGTGGAACTCATTGCAGTTTTCTGGTTTAGAGTCTTATCTTTGTCCCTGATTTCCTGCTTCTCTGTTCTCTCTCACTTGTAAGACCACCAGACTGCATGCACTATCACATTTAAGGGAATTTCTGGAGATGTGGTTTTACAGTCTGTCTCTGCTTTTTCTCACTGTCAGCAAGTTCATTTTCTGCTATCAAGTTTATGAATGGACTCCCTAAACTCAGCTTCCTTCTTTATTGCTTGTTTTCTTGAAAATATGATGGCACTCTAGGTCCTGGTTAATTGCTGTGTCCATCTTAAATTTGACCTCTCTCTAATATACAAGAAAAACTTTTAAAAATTTTCAGTGATTTCTAATCGCAGCAACCCATTCAGTTACCTCTGTTCTTTCAGAAAAGGAAACTTTTAAGTACAAAAAAAATAATGCTTTTAATATTGATTGCTATTTACTAAATTTTTATTTGAAGCTATGTATTTACAGTCTACTAACTGAAATTCTATCCCTCCCCACTCCTCCCTTCCCCTCCTGCCAGTATTTGGTTTCACTGCAAGTGATTTCTTCCTTGTACCATCTACAAATGACCAATAATATGCTACAAAAGCACAGGAAAATCTTACAACCTTTTACTAGGCAGAAGTAAATATGTAACTGGTTTGTACAAACACAGTTGGTTTGTACCCTGGCTTACTGCCGGTGTGCCCATTACTCCTGAGCCCCTTTTACATGTCAAGACCTATTCCTGCAGGAATCCTAACCATGCTCATTCTTGAGTCTTCTGCCGTGCTCTCTGTTCCTTTCTCCCCTGCTCTGTATTAATTCATTCCCTTTGTGTGGCAGTGAGAACAAATGGGACAAGGGAAAGGAAAGGGCAGCTCTGTTGAATTCTTTCTTGGCAAGAAGCATTGTCTGGAAATAAAAGTCTTGCTAAAACTTACTCAGCTGGGAGTTGGACTTTGATGATCCTAGTGGGTCCCTTCCAACTCAGAATATTCTGTGATCTATGATTCTATAAAATGGGCAGAGGAACCTTCCTCCATGTGCCCAGGGGCAAGGACTAAGTGGTTCTCAAGGAGACTGAGACAGAGAGAGGATATGGGGATGGGGTGTGCTGCTGTGTAAGCAGATGAGAATTGAGATCAACAAGTTGGTGATCAGCATTTGGGTTGTTTTTCCATGGGGGAAGGTATTGTATGATTGTACTGATAAAAGTTTGAAACAGAGTGCATGCAAACTAAAGAAATGACTGAAGTTCCTCAAAGAATTTTAGTTTCTACATTTCTTAACTTCTCAGTGTATGACTCTGCGCCTTTAAGAATGTTTTTCTGACAGAAATTTTCTGTAAAGTGCAAAAGTGTCAGCAAAACACAATACAAAACACAATACAAAACAGTGGGTTGTTAACCAATACTGAGAGATTACAACTCAAAATGTCTTAAACTTTAGTTCTGTAAAAAATAAGATTCTGTGTTTTAGTTAAATCAGATTTGCACTCCTTTTCATGAAGGTAGTTCTGTCTTTGTCTAGCTGGCCTTCCTGCTGCTTGCAGCTAGATGGGGTGAGTGCAACACTAAAATTCAGTCCAAACATCAACACTGAATTGCAAAATACAGTGAGTAGTTAATTTGAAAGTCCAAGAGAATATTTCATATATACCTACACAGAAAATTTGTTTAGGTGAAAACATGCTATTTAATTTCTGGCAATTCAGTAAACAAGATACAATTTAAATTTTGTTTTTATGACTAGTTAATGATTTTATAACTTCACTGAAGTCTTTATATTCATCATGACTTATACCTATCCGGTATACTATGAGGTTATATTTCCTTGGCATTGTCTATACCTATGTAGTGGGCTTGGAGGGTTATATATGTAAATTAAATGGGATGGGGAAAAGGGAGTGTTTTTATTTCATAAAAAAAATTAAACAATTGAGGGATAATATAATATTTTTTTTATTTTTCCTTAAATGTTTATCCTTCAGGACCACTTCATGGAAGTAACCACTAGATAATCATCTGTCTTGCTGATTTTATCGTTACGAAGTTTTTAACTGTTTTTGTTGGGTTTGTTTTTTTTTTCTTTTAAACTCTGGAGGGCTGAGCCTTCATTTATCTCCTCTGTCACTTAGCTCGTAAAAACATGGCAATAAAAGCATGGCAAGACTTTGAGAACAAAATGTTTTCTAATTACAAAACTTTGGCAGTTAAGGGAAAGAAGAAATCGGATGCTTAGGAAAATGTTAAATAGAACCAGCTGAATTTTTTAACTTTGAAAAATTGAGCAGTTGCATATACTTTCTATCCAGAAGATCGAGAGCAATAGATTTTATATCACTTATGCCCTGATAGTCATATAAAATCTACAATACTTACTGTAGATTTTTTTCCAGCAATTCCTTTGTCAATCCTAGCAGCTCTGCTGGTGAAAGAGCTACACATGGGGAGCTGAGGAATGGAAAGAACACTTAACTAGCTCAAGGTCCTACAGGAATATGTAGTAGAGATGGCAGCTGAGTTCAGAAGTCCTGAACCACAGGTCAATTTTATATGAAACAACCCATTTTCTCTAGCTAGAACAATAAAGCACTGCCTTTTGTCAGTGAACATTTTGGCTGCATAAAGAAGGTTGTCAGATCATGGTAATCATCTATATTAGTTCATTTGGATCCAGATCCAGAGCTGGAAAGTGCCACAGAATGAATTAATTCATATTGTCTATCCTGAGGTGGTCTGGAAGACTCCTATGGTACTACCTCTGTGGAAGGTGCCTGCAGTAGTTTTACTGCATCTTTTTGTTTTTTCTGCAATAAACAAGCACTAAACCATTAACAGTTTTTTGCTTTCTTACAGAGTACCTTACATTTTCAAAGTGTACTGTGAATGTTTAGTACTCCAGTTATGTCAATGAAAGATGAAAGAGTATTATAGCATATTGTTTTACTTTGGGGGAGAATGAGACATGCAAAGGTTAAGTAATCTGATTGTAGGAACAGCGGCCTAGCGATTTACATATGGATCGTGGGTGGCAAAAGACCTGAATTTCAGCCAGAGCTCTGTCTGTCTCATTATGTGATATCAATAAGCAATCACTTGCCCTGTGCTTTTTTATTCCTGTGAGCAAAAGACTTATAGCCTTTTGTGTGATGGTGCACAATGCTTTGTCCTGTGATCAGTCTAATATACCTCACTTGTAAACACCTTGCAAAGGAGGTTATGTTCAAACAAAAGCTACACTCCTTTCTCAGTCAGGGTGAGAGGGTTGCTATACTGCACTACACATACTGTTTTGTCAAAGGCACTATGGTACAGAGGAAATGAACCACTTATAGACCTCCAAATTTCTGAATGACTGTGCCTTGGCTCTGGTGGAGTTTAGAGCAGTAGTTAAATGTCAGTCTGGGTTCACTGCAGTGCAGAATATCCTGACTCTGTATTCTCTTCTTGTTCTGATGAATCGGGAGAATAGACAATGATAAAGGGCTCACGCTAAGAGAAAATTGCTGATGGAAGAGCTAGGACTGTTGATTTCACCCTAGCTCATTCTTTCTTCACAATAAGAAGAAAGTTCACTGCTGACTGCATGACCTGCTCTCCAGTCTTGTGCTTCCTACAAGAGCCAAAGGTCCGTGTTTCCAAGGGAATTGGATCCATGATGCATGTTGTGTTTAAATACAAGGTGTATTTCTGTTGCTGTTTTCAGATATTTGAGTGGGATACTGACTTCTCTAGCAAAGCGTGGCTCTTTCCCCTCTACATGATGGTGAAGCAGAAAACTAGTGTCACTGAAAACTGGTAAAGGCATCTCTCCTGTCTCAAAAATAGGCTAAGATTGCCTTAAGCTCTCATATACATAGTGTTAGAGAGAGTGCCAGGCAAAGCTCAGTGACTGCCCTCTGCACACCATGTTACACAAGCCATGGCATCTTGGTCATGAACAAGGTGTAATAAACACTACTCCCTTTTGGGCATTAAAGGTGTTTTCTCACCTTTCTTGTATCTGACCAGTGAAAGATTAAACAAGCCTGCAATCGACAAGAACCAAAGGTTTAACAACTGTTCTTTGAAAACAGCCTGAATGTGGTACATCCTGTATCCTATTTACCTGTCAGTAGGCTGGGAGAGTGATTTCCTGCATTTCAAGAAGAGTGCTTGCAGAGAGGGATGATTGCTCATGCCAGTAGCTCTTTCTGATGAAAAATGGAAAGCAATGATTATCTTCAAAAGTCCGTGAATGTTCAGTTAAGGTAAAATATGAGACATATGATCAAAGGACTAAAAAGTACACAGATCCCAAGTGAAGGCCTGATTCCATGACAAATACTCTGTTCAGCCTCTACCAAGAGACATAAGGGCACCAGAGAAACCATTCTGGATGATTGAGGATACCCATCCCATAGTTCACTTCAGGAGGATTAAGAGCACATCTGCTTCCTTTTGTCACTGCACATACTTCCCAGGCTGTTGATAGATTAGGTTAGCATCAGTAAGATGCAGGCTGCCTGACATGTATCTTTTCATCATCTTGAAGCCTTTTTTTTTTTCTTTAAGAGTCGGAAGAACACTCAAAAAAATTGAACAAAGTACGTTTTCCTCAAAAGTTATATTTATTTTCTTGAGGAAAGTTCAAAAAAGGCTTGTTATGATTTAGCTTCAAACAGTTTTTTCAATCTATTTCAGGTGATTGACAGCGAACTGGAAAGTTGATCATTGCTGAATTTCAGTAATCTTTATCTCCTAATTTGTAGTCCAAGGACCTATACCCTTATCTGGTAGAGAATCCCATTAGAGCTTTTAGTTTAAATAAAGCTCTGAAGTACCTTTATGCCTGGATGAAGAATAAGGGGTTTCAGACAGAACCAGGAGTCAGGAAATCTTGAGCTTTCTCTGGTTTTAATTCTGTATATTTTTCATTAAGCCCCATGTGCTTCCATGTTAGAAAAAAAATGAGGGTATTTTCTATTCTTCTTCTTCTAACCATTTGTTTTAGGACAGCCACAGGGCTGCTCTGAACTAAACTGCTTCCTAATTATCCTTAAAAGACAATTTCACTTGGGTGATGAAGATAATGGATGAAAGAGGGAGATAAAAGAGTAACTGAAGTTCACTGTGTTTTGACCCCCTACCCTGTCTCCCAGCCCCCTCTCTTCCCAGGCCTGGCAAAAAGGAGACAGAATCTGGCTCTCAACCTTTTTGTAGCCTGGAGCAAGTCAAATGCTGAATCTCATTGTCTTTTTTTTTTTTCCCCATTTGTAGGAAATAAAGCAGCAAGTCTATTGCTATGAATATTTTGTTTAGCAATTTAATTAACAGTAAGATATCCACTGATCAGGCAGATATTCCAAAAGCTTTTCAGAAAGCAGCACTTATTTTTTATGCACCGTTATAAGAAGAACTGAAAAAGTTGCAGTATATGTTTATGTAATGTACTGGGATTGCCTTTCTAAAAACCTTTTGGTTTTCATTTACCTCTTATTTTTCAGCCTGGATGTGACTGCTAGCCTAGAAAACAAAAAGAACACGCATTTAGAGTTCTTTAGCAATGTTCAGTGTTTAGTTTTCTTTTCTTGTCTTTTTAGGAGGAAAACGCATTTCACAGAGACTATCCAATGAACTGATAGTGCATTGCCATGGTGATCACTGTGGAAAGCTCAATAGTTATGAACTATCATGTTCCACAAAAAGTTAAGAAAATGCAAAATTTCTTACTGTGGTGACAGCTTACCTGTCAACCTGAGGTTCTGTTTAGCAAACTTTTCATTGCAATGAGAATCATCGAAGTGTACTTCCTTTACATATTTTTATCATCAAGGTTAAGAGCTCAGTTTTGGTTTTACAGGACTGTTCTACTTTTAGATGGAATGTGGGGCTCAAGAGGGTGGGAGGAAGAGACAGTGGCGTGAAGCTGCAGCTGGGGGTTCTGGAGGACTCGGAGGGTGCGATCTCCCTCAACAGCTCCTGGCTGTGGATCATGCTCCAGCATCCCTCCCTACCCACCCGGGACCCCATCTGCCAAACTTTATTTGTCAGCAGTCTAAACACAAGTATCTGATGTTGGATTCCGGATCTGGAGGGAAGCTGAGGAGCTGTTGTGTGGTCGCCTGAGACTGAAACACCACACAGAAGAGAGCAAGATGGAGCCAGATGAATGTCTCATGTGTCAAGTATGAGGCTTGACAAGTCTGGCACTACTCACTTCGATACTGCTTTTGACTGAGTTAGCTTTTGATCTGGGTTACACAATGATAAATCTATGTCACTCTACTGAAGTTTACTTAACAAAATTAAGTATCTGCGTTTATTTTAGTAGAGTTCCTCTGCGTTTTACCAGAGGCAATTAAGATCAAAATTCTGTCTGAGTTATATTGTTGTCCTTAATTCTGAACCCTTGAAATATAAACAACAAAGTCAGCAAATTTATGGAATGATGAAAGGACAAATTCTCTTCTTACTCATATCTATGGAAAACGAATGTTTAGGATTTGACACTGGTTCTGTCAAGGCAGAGTGTGGCCCTGGATGTGTATTTTAAACAAGACTCAAACTGTGGTTGGGTGAGGCTCACCTCAAATGGAAGCTTAACCAAATCTTTTCCTCTCTTGTAGTAACTACTTTCCTCCTCCTATTGCTATCCACTATTTTCCATATTAATGATTAATTACTTATGTTCCTGCTGTCTTACCAAAATGCTGAGTCTTTCACCTACTGTTTCCTTCTGGTTTATTCCTTTATAGTTGTTCCAGCTAAGCACCATCTATATGCAAAACATCCAACTGTTTATATGAAACATGTGGTTCATGTTTTGCTTTGCTCCAGACATGACGTGTATGTGCATAGGAAGGAAGATGAAGCAGTTAACAGTGCTAACAGAAATTGAGACATTTTAGAAGAAAACCGCCAGCTTAAGCAAACAAAAAAAATATAATCTTTCCAATTAAAATATTCTTAAATCAGGAAAAAAAAAAAAAGAGATTCTGGATTAGTATTCCAAAAGGAAATATCTTCAGCATTGCAAATTGTTGCCTTTACAGTCTGAAACTACAGTAAGGTTTCCAAAGTCTGGTTTAAATAAGCAGGATTCTTAAGGAATGCAAAATTTAAAGCTTAAATATGGGTTCCTTTATTTTCTCTTTTCTTTTCCTTTTTTCTTTCCTCTTTTTTAATTTTTTGGTTTTTTCCCCTCCTTTTCCTTTTTTTTTCCCCCTTTCTCTTTCTCTTTTTTCTACTTCTACACTTTTTTCTTTTTATACTTTTTCCATCTTCTTTTTTCCTTTTTATACTTTTTCCATCTTCTTTTTTCCTTTTCCTTTTCCCTCTCTTTTTCTTTCACTTTTTCTTAGTTCATAGACAACTTTCCATATTTTTTTTTTTAAATCACTCTTCAAGACATGAAAGTTTTTGTTTCATTTTGCACATATTCAGGAGGCAGTAGTACTTTAAATCTAATTTAACAAGGAAGTAATCCATGGAAACTCTAGCCCTTTTTTTACAAGTTGACTCTGGGAAACCTTTTACTGCAATCTATATGGAAAATCGACGAGCATTAAAGCATACTGACCATTAAGGCACTATTCTCAGCTTGACTTTACTTGGTTTACAGTGAGGATTTAGATACTTGTGGGCTAGATATTCAAGACCTCACATGGGTGTTGTGCACTTACACGTTTTTGTGTTTCTGAGCTCCCATACAGGTTACAATTCACTCTGCCTGCCATAGGGAACATCATTTAAAAGGAAAAAAGAGCTATGTGTAGCAGTTTAATGCTTTCACAAAGAGGGACTAAACTCTTTTTTGAGGAGAATGGAGCGGGAACTGAAGGTTGAGATGTGCTACCGGCACTCACAGGTAGGACACAGTTCCTGGGTTGGAGTGGTGCCTCTATGATCTTTATTTGCAGATGTCTCAGGTGGTAGGACTCAGTGTCCCTCCAACCAAGTGATCTCAGCTGCCTCTTGGAGTGTTTCTGTCACAGGAAGCTTTTGTGTTGCAGAGCATGTAGTTTAGGACAGGGGTTTGGATTCCACCTATTATTGCAGCAATTGCCACTCTTTCCAAACAGACACACATAGTTTATGGTTTCCATGGTGCAGAGAACGGTCACTTGTTAATCAGAGGCAAGGGATGCAAATTCAATCTGCAGTGCATATTGCTTGCATCATCCGGGTTACTTTGCATCTGTCTCAGTATGTTGAGGGAATGGAGAACAGAAGTTAGACAACACCTGAAACAGATTTGTTGATTTCGTGCTCTGTATAGTGAACAGATAGGGTCTTACATGTTTTGGTGTCTCTGTGGCCCTCTCTGACAAAGTTTGCCTTACTAAGTCCTTTTGGACAGGAACTTTCTTCTTTATTTGTACTGTGTCTAGCACAGGGGGTCCTGACCCTTAGCTGAGGCTGTGATGAGTAGTGTGAAAATGCAAACAGGGATATAAAAATGTACCGCAGAAAACCAAACCCAGCTAACACAGACTCCTTTCTGATAGTGGACAATTTTGACTCGTAGGGTAGATCTTACATATCTAAGATACAGGACAAGAGTAACAAGATGTTTATACTTATTTACCTTCCCAATTCTGGCAGTCAGCAGCTGTGTACAGACTTGTGTAGCCAGAGCATTTGCAATAGACATTAATCAACCTGCCCTCTGCATCCATTTGCTTCTCTAAACCAAAGTGTAAAGTAAAGCAAATACCACAGATTATATAAATATTAGTGTATGTGAAAGTTAATACTGTAGAGATTGGAGTAATGTGGACTAGCTGCTAATGCTTTTAAAGATTTTAGGGAGTGGTACAGCACAGCTCAGAACCCATTAGCTCACTCCTTCCAAATGTATTTTTATTTCATGAGAAGGTTGGGGAACTACACCTAAATTCTATTGTTAAAAAAATTGTAATGGCTTTACTATTTTCAGCTTTAATGGCTTTGAGCACAGAAGCAATCTATAGGTTTTATTTCAAAGATAATAATTTTGAAAAGACCCATATTACCTTTCTGTTTCTTTAGCAAGCCCAGCATATCTGTCAGATATCATTTGTCCTGTGCATAAGGAATGCAGTTTTAGCCCACGTGGACAACAGAATTAACAAACTTGGGTCACATTCCTCATTGGTCACTCATTTTATATTCCCAGAAGTGTATCTGAGCCTGTGTAATTCTAAGACTAATTGTAAGAAATGCATCAATGCACTTTGTTACTAATAATGCTAGTAGGGTTTCATATAGATGTGGAAAGTCATCTTCTGATTTGCTGTTGCATCCAGACCTTACATACACCTCAGAAGATAGTATGGCTTGTAACTATCTCATTCTTTTCTTTCACAACTTTTCTATCACAAAAATTTATCAGTGTCCTCACAGGGAGCTACACAGATGCTACATGTGATAGTTTAAAGCCAAATAGTTTCTGCTTAACCTATTCCAAAGATATTTTAACAGATCTTCAGCCCAATAAATATTGTTACATCAGTTTACGTCTTGCACAACAGAAGGAAGAGCTGGATGTTCTTCAAACGTGAAGAGTATAAAAGATATTCAACACTGGGTGCAGAAAGTTATGTTTTCAAATTTTAAATTGTGGTACTTGTACATCAACTGGCTGGAAACAAATGTTTATTTTCTGTCTGAAAAATGCACATTTTCCAGCTTAATTGCCTAGCAGCCCTTTGTTTATGTTGGATGTAAATTCATAAATGCCTTTTCAGAAATAAGCTTGCCTGCAGATGCCTGCTATATGTTTCTGGAAAACTTTTTAAAAAATATCTCTCTTTAAACTAGCTTTGGTGGAAAGCTTGTAAATAAACAAAGGTTTCAGCCAATTCTTGTGAATTTTCTGGAAAGAATGCCATGTCAGGCCAATAATAGGTTATGTTCTCACTGAAATTATTTCACTGCAAATACTTGTTATGATGTTTGATTTTGCTTATGAATGGGCAATGGCATATATACTTTCTTATGCACCTCTACTTTACTATTTCTGTTAACATAAATAGTTCGTGAGCTGGTAGTTGTTCAAAACATTCGTTGAAAAAAATCTTTGAATTTTGGTTGATTTCACTTGGAAGTGTTACTTTACATCATGCATTAAGCAATTCTCTCCATTACTTCCAAGTCTTCAAACGCAGCTGTCCCCACTTTTGTAGCTGTAAAATCAAATGGCTAATATACTACACTGGAGCAAAACAGAGATCTTACTAATTGGTTTTGATTTTC
Source organism: Myiozetetes cayanensis (assembly GCF_022539395.1). Taxonomy (NCBI): domain Eukaryota; kingdom Metazoa; phylum Chordata; class Aves; order Passeriformes; family Tyrannidae; genus Myiozetetes; species Myiozetetes cayanensis. The sequence continues at coordinate 128,138,059 of NW_026086604.1, forward strand.
TCAGGGCTAGAGGAAGAACCTAAATCTCTGCAGCCAAATTAAAATTCGACCATAGTGCACAGTCCCACAGTTCACGGACGCATCATGATTTTCAGAGCAGATGGATCAGATCACTTCAGATCCAGAAGCACAAGCACGTTGTATTTGAATTACAAATGACTTCTTAGAGGGTTCATCACATGTCCTTTACACAACCTTTCCTAGGTCCTTCTCAACCCTTTTAATTCACACCTCATTTCTTACATAATTTCTACTAAAAAGTCTCTGCCCATCATCATAGCATGTGGGTCCTTGGAGGGAAGATGGCTAAATTTGCTGTTTGCAGTTTCTCACGGGTAGAACATACCATGGAGGTTGAGAAGTACTGTCCTAGACACTGTGGTCAATCATTAAATCCAGATGAGAGAGAAAAGGTTTTTGCAATTCATAACCTTCTCTTAGACCACTGCAGGAGAGCTGTCTGTGCTGCCAGCAAAGCAAAGAATTCGCCATACAAAATGTCTGTTAGGCCCATGTAAGGCAGAGAGAGCAGTGACCGAACCCCAGATTTACTACCCATTGCTCAAGTCCCAGCTTTGAGGCACTTGATACACTGATAGATGTGGTTATGTGAGCAGAATATATAGTCCACTCTGTGACACCACCCCATCCATATGCAGTTCATTGTTAATATATAGCTAAAACAGGAAACTTCTACAATCAGATAAAGAAAGCTCTCCAGTATGTGATTATGGCTCGGTCAGATGTGAGTGTCTGTATGAAAAATAATACCTCAGGTTGAATAACAAAGAACAGCTTGTATTTGAACTTGGCTGTGGTGAATTAAAGTGAATTCCCTGAGTCCCTTTGCTCATGGTAGCTTTCAATTTTGTAGCATTTTTCAACTCTTTTGCTCCTTCAGGGTAACGAGTGATTAATTTTATTGACTTAATCTCAACCTGATATTTTTACTGTAAATCCTTCCAATGTTCAGAGTACAATTATAGTTTAATGATTTAAACTTGTGGATTCTATTCCCCAGAAAGAAAGGACTATATTTCACTTTATGTTTTTAAAGCTGTTTTTCAGTGTCACTTATAAAACGAGCAAGACATAGGGAAATTGGGAAAGTTTGTTTGTTAGTGACATATTAATCACTACAGATCTCCATCATTGATTTTTTCTTTTGCCCTCAATTTATAATTTTATAATGAAATCTGCAAGCAATTTAGTGTTATCCTTGAGGAGAGTAGGTAGCAAAAAAATCAATACTTTTATTGAAGTTTATCTGAAGTTTAATACAGAAAGCAAAATTGTGATTCTTTATCTTCAGTATACATCTGTATTGTGCATTCTATGCACCAAACCAGTATTGATATTAATGAAATTTCACTGTGTGTAATGAGGGGAGAATATTCACTGGCGATTTCCAGCACAGCTGAAGGATCCATGGCATTGACATTGCCTAAATGTCGAACTCTGAAAGATAAAAATATCTAAACTACCAGGCACAGTTAACATTAAATCTAGCTTGTTACAAATTTAGTGAAGGTCAAATTTTCAGAGGCCCAGTATGATCTCCATTCATATATGCCTAAGTCACATGAACATGCTCTTCTGTCAATTACCTTTTGTGCTAACAAATAACAAATTTTAAACCCAGAACTGCTGCGCACCAGTTGTCTCTGCCTTTTTTTTTTGTTTAGTTGTTTTTGCTGTTTTGTTGTTTTGTTTTTTTTTGATAGCCTGATTGGTGTTAAGGCTCTCAGCTGCTAACAGGAAAAAGTGTACAGATTTTGTTTCACTTAACTAGACACTGAGCTGAGGCATATTTTGAACATCTGGCCTATAGAGGGGTTACATTCCATAAACAGAATAATAATTTTTTGACATAACAACTAAGGCTAATCAAGATGACTAAAATAAATATTCTTTCAGTAACTAAAATTTTTTCGCCTTCTCCTTGTCTTTACTTTCACTATATCTTAGATATCCAAAATGAAATATGAAGCTGAAAAAACACAGTAAGAAGCTGAAACTTTTTTCACCTTCCTTTTGCCAACATAATCACTTTTAGAGCATCGTGCTATTCTCTCAACAAGTTACTTCAAAGGAGTCTAGGATGATGAGTACCTAAACTGCTCTTAAGTTTTCACTTATGTTCCGGTTACTAATATTCAAATTGAGTAGTATTGCTACTTGAATAATTCAAAATTGCAGTGAAAGTTTGTTGCCTTTTGTAGAATACAGTTTCTGCCCTTGAATTTACATTTTGGGGTACATGTGGCTGGGTACACTCTCTGCCGCTGAAGAAAGGCCCTGGTGAGCTGGTCGGTCTGATGAAGGACGCGTTCCAGCCTCACCACCACCACCTCGGGCCGCACCAGCCCGGCGCCGTGGACAAGAAGGTGGTGGAGAAGTGCTGGAAGCTCATGGATAAGGGGGGTGTGTGTGTGGGGGGGTGTGGGTCTGGGATGAGCCTGGAGTTCGGGGAGAGAGGGGTTTGGGGCTGGGAGGGGAGATTTGGGGGGGTCAGGGGTGTGTGCAGAGGGTGCTCTGGGGGGAGAAGGATGTGGGGAGCGTAGGGTGGAAGGGCACGGGGAATGGTTCACACTGACAGAGAGGAGGTTCAAACGGGGTGTGGGAAAGAAGTTCCTCCCTGGGAGGGTGGGGAGGCCCTGGAATGGCTTTCCCAGAGAAGCTGTGGCTGCCTCGTCCCTGGAAGTGCTTCAAACCAGGCTGGACTTGGTTTGGAGTAGCCTGGGGTCTAGTGGAAGGTGCCCCTGCCCGTGGCAGAGGGTGGAACGAGGTGAGCTTTAAGGTCCCAAACCATTCGGTGATTCCACGTGGGAGCTGAGGGAGAGGTGAGGAGTGGGATGCCAAGGTGGGAAGGAGATCAGCTCTGCGAGGGATGGGCTGTGGAGGGAGCAGGTTGGAGGAAGAGGGGGGTGATTTGGGATGGGGGGGGATGCAGACCTGCTCAAGGGGGTTTGTAGTTCCCCAGGTCTCCCAGAGCTCCAGGAGCGTTTGGACAGTGATCTCAGGCACAGGGTGGGATTGTTGGGGTGTCCCGTGCAGGGCCAGGGATTGGACTGAATGCTCCTCATGGGTCTTTTCCACCTCAGGGATATCCCAAGACAATCCTGTAGGTGCTGGGCTGGGCACTGGTGGTGCTAGGATTGGGTGAGACCTGGTGGGGAGCTGCAGGTGGTGTCAACAGCGGGTCCTGCCTGTGTGTGACTGCACAAGGGAGAAATCCCGGGATCTGCTGGTTGGAAGGTGAGCCTGGGCCTGTGGCAGAGCCTGGGTGGTGGAGCTGAGCACCTGCTTTGTGGCAGGTCAGGTTGTTCTTTCCTGAATGAGCAGGGACACGTTGCTGAGCTCAGGGCAAAACCTCTCCCTTAAAACTGGGAAATAAGACATGAAATAAACCCTCTACGGTAAATACATGTAGTTACACAGGCACAAGGAGCATGAAATACAATATAATCAATGATAAACTTGTGGTGTGGGAGTGGGAAAGGCCTTTTTTCCAGGCCCACACCTTTAGGAGGGGCACGGCTCTCTGGGGTCATTAAGCCTCTCCCCTCCTCCTCCTCCTCCTCCTTCTAAAACGCCAGGAAATGGCTGTTGCCAGGGGCAGGACACCAGACCTTTTGGCCTGGTGGTGTGATGGGATGTGGCGTTTGATTTACTGGCCTGGCTAGGTGTGCTGGTAAAGCCAGTGTTTTGGGAAACCCTGTTGAGATCCCAGTGAGCGAGTGTGGGTGCACGGAAGTGGGCACGGAATAAAAATGTTAACAGTTTGGGTGGGATTTTGGTTGACCCTCTGAAGTTGTTACTGTGGAGCTCTGACACCAAGGCTGGGCTTGAAAGGTTGCAGTGTGTTTTATGGCACTGGGTTCAGAGCAAGACTCACCCACAGTCCTTGGGGAGTGTCACCTGGCCACCTCCTTCCCAGCAGGCAGGGCTGATGGGATCCCTCATCCAATTGCCCTGCAGGCTTATGCATTTCCACTTTTCCCTCTCTTCTCCCTGCCTTGTTTATCCCTGCAGTGTCTGAGCCTCCTGCAGCAAGTGCTAAAAGCAGGCAGAGCAAATGACTTCTTTAAAGACTGTACTAAATTATATTCATGCCAAGAGATCATTGTGTTGGCTGGCTCCACAAAGGACATGGTTTATTGTTGTGCCTTGCTGTGCCTGTGACGAGCTTTGATCACCTACAGCAAGATCAGGACGAAGAAAAAAAGCCCTTTGAGAAGTGCCATTGAGGGCAAGCACAGGTGATAATGTGGGAAAGGGAGTTTGAGCATGGAAACGGGGTCCTGAATGGGTTTAACTTGCACACGCAACTTGTGAGAATGTTGTATTTGTCACAGGTTAAACCAGCCTCTTTTAAACATCCACTGACTCCAGTTTTACTCGTGGGCAGCCTCCAAAAGTCCTCAGAGGGAGGCTTAAAGTCTTAAAGAGTTAGTTGTTCAGTGTGATTTGTACAGGAGGAAAGATTTGGCTGTGAAAAGCCTTTCAGGCTGCAGTTAGGCTTCAGCTGTACTCGGGCACACTCAGGAGAACACCTCTGAATTCAAAGTCCTTCCAGTGGTGTAGCAAATTAGCAGCAAAGCTCATGGTGAGAAGGGCTAAATGAATGGAAGGTGTTGAAAATGGGTTAGGTTTCTGGGATTCCAGGTGCAGATGAAAAACCCCCCTTGTGTGCATGTTTAATGGATGATGTGTGTGCCTCGCAGAGCTGCGTGCTGTGTGTGTGTACTCTGCACTCACGGCCTCCTTTGTTAGTCTGCATAATTAGCTGGTCTTGTCAAAGCATTTGTGCATCTCTGCTCTGGGATGTGACTGATGAATTTCCTATGCAAGTTGATTCTTGTCCAAATATTTCCCCTGTAATGTTCTCCATAAGCTGCCTGACGTATTTTATGTCTTTCAGATTCTTTCATTTGAAGTCCTGTTTTTTTTTTTTTTTTTGGTCAGCTCTAACCGTTCCTCCCACAGCTCCACGTGGTCCCATGGACACAAAATAGCCCTTTCCATCCCTGTGGATGTTCCCCTTCAGCTGAATGAGATGGTACTGATGCACTTCTCTGCAGAGCAGTGTGATTAAGTGCAGCCCACTGGAGTTGGTTGCTGTGGGTGGAATTTGAGGAATAGGTGGGTTAGTCATGAGGTGGAAGGGATGGAGCAGGGGAATGACAGAATACATGGAGGAGGAAGAGGAGCTTTGAGATAAAGCTTCTCTAAACAGCTTTCTGATGCCATTCAGTCCCTAGAACTGCTGTAGGGAAGTGCCACTGCAGGTCACCTTCATGGGAAGTACAAGAGAGGCCAAACACAAACTCGGCAGGAGATGAGATGTTTAAGCAGCTTCTGTTTTGCTGCTGGCTTAAGCTGCAGTGAGGTGTGATTTCAGTAAGGTCGGTTCTGATGGGTATCCAAGCCTGTTATACAACTGAAGTACAGTGGGTTTACTGCTTCCATAGCTGGGTATTTTCAGAGGGTAGCAGCCAAATTACTCTCTCGGATGGCTGAGGGAAGTGCATACTCTGACTTGTTTGCTTGCTTAATGTGGCTTCCTCCTAAGAGCTGACTGTGTTTGTTAAAGTTTTAAACCCACTGTAGTATAAACAATTTCTGCTGAAGAGAAAGGTTTTGCTACCCCAGAGCACAACTCAGCTGTGTCTGAGGAGCATATTTAGAACCTATTCATGCTTCAGAGTGAAACTAATTTTTTTCCCCAGGGGACAAATGTGTTGACTCAATTTGTTGATACGGTTCATTGTACAATGTCATGAGTTTCATCAGTTCATGGGCACCTCAGTCCAGAAATTGGAATCTTTTATGGTGGCTGGGCTTGCTGTCTGGAGAAAAGGAGGCTCAGAAGACACCTTATCACCCTCTAAAACTACTTGAAAGGAGGTTGTAACCAAGGGGGATCGGGCTCTGCTTCCAGGGAACAAGAGACAGGATGAGAGGAAACAGCCTCCAGCTGTGCCAGGGGAGGGCCAGGTTGGACATCAGGAGGAATTTCTTCATGGAAAGAGTTATTAAACGTTGGAAGGGGCTGCCCAGGCAGCTGGTGGAGTGCCCAACCCTGGAGGTGTCCAAGGAAGGACAGGACATGGCCCTCAGTGCTCTGGGCTGGGGGACAAGGGGGCAATGGGTCACAAGTTGGACTGGGTGGTCTTGGAGGTCTTTTCCAACCCAAACGACTCCGTGATTCTGTCTGGACTTGACCCAGAAAGGTGGTTTGAGAGTGAACAGTTCAGAGCTTTGACCCTGGGTTGTGCTGAAGCTCCGGGTCACTTTATTTCAAACGGGCATTTTCTCCCCTCACCGCAGGTGGTGCGTCTGTGTCAGAACCCCAAGCTGGCCCTGAGCCTGGACAACCCAGGGGTGAGTAGACCTGGTGAAGCTGGGGTGATCTGTGACAAAAATCAGCCTTCAGGCACCCTCTGGTCACGCTGAATAGGGTGATCTTGTGCCAAGGGAGAGATGGAAAGGAACTGGTGGATGCCTGGCAAGGGAGGACTTCTTAGGGAAGTGCTTTCATGTCTCTTGGGAGCAAGGCTGAAATGCCAGTTTCAGATGCATGATCATTGTTCCCCTTCCAGTTTTGGAAGGCTTTGGGAATGTTTTCCGTTGGGAGCTGGTGGGCTGAAAAAGCCTGATTTACTCTGCTGGTTTACACAGCAGCTGTGATGAATTTAACGCAGTTTGGTTTGGATCTGTTAATGCACTGGGCACTGCTACCGGTGGAGCTGAGGAGTCTCTGTTGTTCTCAAAAAAAAAATAAAATTGCAGGCAGTTTTGCTTTCCTCAATTCCATTTCCTTATTTTTTCCTTTTAAGATCTCCAGAAAGTAAGGACATTTTTAGCCAGATTAGGAGAATGACACTTGTACAGTTGCCATCCTGTCGCCCTGTGTTTGTGCTTGTCTACATCCTTTTCCTCTTGTCCCCCATTTTTGGCCTATTTCAACTCAAGTGGCCAAGGCCATTGGAATCTCAAAAGATAGAAAGTTCCTCCTGCAGGAAAATCCCTGTTTGTGTCCTCACTGAGGGAAAACTGTCACAGAAGTTCTGGATTTTTAAGTAAATGCTTTGGAATAAATGGAAGATGCTTCATTCCCACAGGGAATATGCTGAATGACTGGCTTTGCAGCTGTGGTGGTATATGTGGTGTTTCTGATTCCTGTTTGGAATTCTTTTCTTTCAGAGCTCCAGCAGTGGTCCAGTAGCAACCTCAGAGTGTGAACACCCCAAAATTAAACCCTCCTCGTCTGCCAATGCCATCTACTCCTTAGCTGTCAGGTCTGTTGTTTTCTTTTATAATTTACAGAGTGGTGCTGGTGCCAGGGGCAGAATTTGACACAACTCTGTCAGCCCTCGTTTCACACACACACAGTCTGGGGAAAGCAGATGAAATCAGCATCCCAAAGAGCTGTGGGGAGTGGTGGTAGTTCCCCTTGGCTGTGGCAGTAGGAAAGAGGCTCCAGTTGCCATCAGCTCTTCCATGAATCCACTTTTGAGCTGGGCTCTGTGTGAAGTGGGTGATGTGAATTTGTACGATCCTGTCACTTCCTTCTGCATAGTGACCTTGTGCCAGTGGGACCTTGAAGTCCTGAAAAGCACTTTATTGCTTTAGACAGAATTGCTGTAACATGACCACACTGTGGATTTTAAAGGACACTTCGATAGCATTTAGATTTATTAATATCTAAATGTCATATATATATATGTGCATATTTTTCTGATGTTTATATCTGGTTTCTCCTGCCTCCAGACCACTGCCTGTACCAAAACTGCCTCCTGGGGAGCAGTCTGAGAGCGATGAGGACAGCGAATACATGTCACCATGCTCTCTCCCTGTGGTGCCTCCAGGTCCTGCTGTACAAAAACCAGAGATCAAAATGCCTTTGGAAGTGACTCAGAGTTTACAGTGAGATTCTGTCACTGCTCTGGGACAGCACGTTTGGGCAGCAAGCTGGGGATCTGGCTTGCTTTGGTTGTCTGAATTCCCCCAGTGATAACCACCAGATCTAGGCTAAAATAGCTGTAAAGGAATTTTTTCAGAGTCCTTGTATAGCATTAAAGGAGTCAGATAACCCCTTCCCCCTCTCCCTGCTAATAACCTCTTGAGAGCAGAAACAGCTGAAATTCAAAACTCAAAATGCAGAGTTTTGGTGGTACCAGTTGATCTATTTTGAGCTGAGATGCTGCACTCAGGATAGACATTATTAGAGCATTTTTCTGGAACAAATATTTCACAGGAGAGTGGCGATTTCGCTTTGAAACAAAATCTCAGACACAAGGTGGAGGTGGTGGCCACTGTCTCTGGTGCCAAGGGCAATGTGTTCTTTCCCTCAGAGTTTTGGACTGTGCTGTGAATTTTACATGAATGCTCAGAGAAACAAGAGTCTCGAGGTCCGTGTGGTGTGTCCTGTGGTTCATGGTACTAGGTTTGGATCTGTTCGCTGCTGTGTGTCTGGTTCAGGCTTTTTAGAGCAGCTGGGGGGTCACTTTCTGCTGGGAATAAGTAGGAGACCTTGGAAGAATCGTTTGATTGCTTCCTCTTTGCCACGGCATGTCCCTCTTGCCTGTAATAATAGCAGTTACTGCTTGTGATTCCAGCCCTCCCTTGCTGTCTGGAGGTAGCAGGACCAGCTCCTGTCAGGGGTTTTGATCCTGGCAGTGCTGGGAGTTGGATTTCCGTCGTGTGTTTGTGCCCTCTTGCAGCACTGGCAGCACCAGATTCCAGGCAGCTGGAAGTGCCGGGAGTTGGGCGGGTTTTGGAGGGGTGGGAAGAATTTCAGTGAGAGCAAAGAACTGGCTGCTGCTTCTCCTCCTTTTTTTTAGCCTTGAGCATTTTGTGCTTCAGTGCTCAAACTCTGCCTGTGGCCCTGCTGGGCTCAAGCAGCCGTCACCAGACACCCTTTCCTAGGAATGTTGCTCCTGGTGAATATGATGTTTTATTTATCTTAATTGCATGGTGGTTGTTGCAGACTTAGTGGCCTTCATTCACATCCCATCACCTCCTTCAGAGAGCTTTTGCAGGAGCCATCTTCGTGCCGGGGTGTGTTGTGGAATTGGTAGGTGCAGCTGATGTGTTTGTTGGGTCTCTCACCTGCTTTGCAGTAAAAGAAATTGCAGCAGTTCCTCCTGCATGGCTGTCAAAAAAAAAACCAAACACGACATGGGGGGGGCTCTTCTTTCCATTCCCATTGCTCTCAAGGCATTACCAGATCTCGTGTTCAAACAGACCTGGGCAAATTCTGTGTTTGTGGAATGATCCCGTGGCTTTAAAGGTCAGAACTCAGCTGTTACGTTGGAAAAACCCTGACTTGCAGACTCAGCTTCTTAACACTGTTCATGCAGGAGGAGTGGATGGTTCCTTTGGAGAGGATTTAAGTCAAGGAGGCATTCACAGGTCACAGCTGACAGACTGTGCACAGGGAGAGAGGCCCTTGGCCTCTGGAGCATGTCCAGCATTATTTGCCCCTCTCCAAGGTCAGCAGTAGTCAGGAGGCAAAGGGCTGCAACTTGGAATATTGCTGGAGTGATTCTGGCACTTGGATGCAGTTTGGCCTTTTGAAGAATCCAGAGGCTGGGCCCAGATCTCAGCCAAATGGCTGCAGTTGGCAGAGAGGAGTTAACAAGTGTTTGCAGAGGGAATTGAACATAAAATGTGGTTGGTTTTTGTTTTTTTTTAATTAAAGTAGAGGTTTCCCTGTGGACCTGCAGCTCTGTGAATTGATGCAGTGGGTTCCAGGCAGTTGGAGCTGTCTCTCTTTACTCCCCTCCCCTCTTGTAGTAAGGAGAACATTCTCAGAAACCGTAAGGGGATCTCCTGCAGCACTTGGAGGCCACCACCATGTGCTATTTCGGGGCCAGTGCAGCAGCCTGGGGAGATTGATGTCATGGGCACAGGACTGTGCAGGGTGCAGAGGGGTCAGGCACAGCCCCGAGCTGGGCCCTTGGGGAAGGTGCTGAGTTGTGGTGTCAGTGCCTCTTCCTCTTCGAGGAAGAAGAGCTATTCTTCTTCCCGTACCCACTTCCTCTGCCACTGTGGCTGTGGGAGCTCCTGGAGGAGCAGTTCCAGTGGCAGGAACAGGCAGCTCTGGCTGTTGTTCCATGCTGGGGAGCCTGAGCAGCCAGTTCTGACAGTTGTTTGTCTGTCCTGGAGATCCAGGCAAACCCTTCTGTGAGGGAGTACTGTGGTTTTGCTTTCCCTCTTTCTCACCCTCCCCCCGGTGCTGCCACCCCATCCCCATGTTGGTTTGGAGTCACTTTGTGTCTGACCGGCTGTGTGAACTCAGTGCCAGTGTGTCCAAGGGTGACATGTGACTCCTGCCACTGCCCAGGCTGTGCCAGAGCCCAGTCCAGCCAGCTCCAAAGCCCTAACTCTCGTCTTGCACAGTGTGTGTGCTCAGACTGGTGGTGATGCCCTGTCCCTTCATCGCAGGCTGGTTGTAAATGTTCCATTAAATCCTGCCTGGCAGAGCAGCTCCAGGCCTGTCTTTGGGGTTTATGTGCCAAGAGAGACCTTCCCCTGGGTGTTGTTCTGGCTATTAGAGATTAGAGAGGGCAATCTTTTTTGTGGCACGTATCACTGATTTTTCTGCATGTGTCCTTTCTGTGCACTGTTTTGTGTCTCGAGCTGATTTAGGAAACTTTTAAGTCTTGGCTTTTCTTCCTTAGACGTGAAAGGATTTGCTAATTCCTCTGAGTGCAGCCATGCCTTGTGGCTGTGCTCTGCCAGGTGAGTCCAACCACTGCATAGTGGATTATTCCTGGGTTTTTTTCAGCCCAAGATTGATTGCTCTTCTTTCCCTTCACCTCCTTGCTCTTTATCCTTAAGAAGTTAACTTCCTGATGCTACTTTAAAAAGGAAAAACAAACAAAAACCAACCCCAAATGTCTAGTGCCTTTCTTAAGGGAACGCTGCATGCAGCCAGACTGCAACCAGGAACCCACCCCTGTGGTAAAACGAGGAGCTGGGGAAGCTGCAAAGATGCCTTTGAGCACGAAAGGGTTGGAAAGAAGGAGCAAGAGAGATGGGCAAGCGTCACTTCAGCCCTGCCACTGTGTTTTGGAGCATTTCAGCCTCGGAGCTTTCGTGCCGAGCCGGGAGAATTGAGGAGGATTCAGGGCACGACTGGTGGAAGAAAAGGCTGGTTTGCCCCACTGTCTGCCCCCCAAAACGGGTAGCAAACCCTCTGAGCGGGCAGTGGGAGCTGGGGAGGGGTGGGCAGAGTGGGGTGGAGCAGGAATCCCAAACGTTTCCCTGTGAACCCCCCTGGTGTGCATGTCCAGCCCCAGCCCTCCCCCCGGGAGGCTCGAGCACAGCATGTTGCTCCCTGCACTAGACTGGGGACATTTCTGTAGCCAGTCCCAAGGCAGGGCCATTACTGTAAATGGGGGGAGTGTTTATTTTATTTTATTTTATCTTTTTTATTTTATTTTATTTTATATATATATATATTATTATATAGCTTCATCCGAGGTGCTGTTTGAAAAGATTGGTGGAAAATAAGGACATTTATTTTTACAGTTCCTCGCAAGAAATGCTCTTTTTCTTTTGTGGGGGGAAAAAAAAAAAAAATTCCCAGCTAAGGAGGAACTGTTGTTGCTGTTGTTCTTTCCTCTTGAAAATCCCAATTTGTAAAATATCAGTGTTTTAAAAAAAAAAAAAAATAAAAAATGTTGAGATTTTCACGAAATATTTTAAAAAAATAAAAAGTAGAATAGTGTAATTAATATAAAATTATAATAGCAGTGTTTAATCCTTTCAGATCCGTAAAGAATAACGGAAAACAGAAGGTAAATATTCGTACAGAAGCTCCTTTATTCGAAGAGCCACAGCTTATACAGCAGTTTCAAATGCCGCCACGTCACACAGGTAACCTTGTCAGCCAATCCCTGCAAGCATCCAACCGAGCATGTGCGGCAGAGTACTTAGAACTACAACTCCCAGGATGCTTTGCGGCACCTCTAACCAATCCCCACGTTATATCTATTTATATTGATATATATTTTTGTATTTATACAGAAATATAAAATATCTATGTATAGATATAAAATATATACTTTTTTATAGAGAGATACATAAAATGAATACTATAGATATTTTATACAGAGATATGAAATACTCTTAAACGCTCTTTTATATATATGTAAAGTAGATACTCTTTTTTATATAGAGATATGAAATAGCTATTTTATAAATATTGCCACAATTATCTGTTAAATTCACGTGGACGCTGACAAACAGAGAGAGGAAAGATTTACACAAATTTAATCCTACTAAAACATATTCTAAGGGAATCAATGAACAAAATCTATAAACCATCAGGACCAAGAAGGGCTTTAACAGGATGGGGTTCTTTTTAACATTGCACAACATTTGTAGAATTATATATAATATAACCTAATGTAGGATATATTCTACATTAATAATAAACATCAGGATTTAAATATCATTTGGATATATTAATACATGCATACACAGGAACTGAACATACACTGTTACATATTCGTATATATCAATATATGGATGTGTCACATGCAAAGGGTATGTACTGAATCCAAAAGGATCTAATTAGACAATTAAGCTAATTTGGGATGGACACACAGGACACAGGGGGAGAGGGGTCAGAAAAACGGTGAGGACATGAGGGTCAAAGCCCTCAGAGGTGTCACTGTGGGGCCTAACAAGGATAACTGCGTTACACCACATGGGGGTTACCTGAAGTGCTTTTATTCTTCCAAAACTGATCCAAGAGGTCAAATGAAGTCACTGAGGGGTTACCTGAAGTCATTTGGGTCTCTGATAATTGGGCCAGGGGAAAATAAGGTCATTGTGGGGTTACCTGAGGTCATTTGGGCCCAACCAGGTCACCTGGGGTCACCGGGGGGGTTACCTGAGGTCATTTTGTAATAAACTATATTTTAAAGGGGATTCTTTTTTTTTGTTAAGCTTAGTAAAACTTCAGGACATTGATATGTGATTTCCGTGTGTATTTCCCACATAGCTGTTAACTGCTTCTAACAAGGTGCTGTTTGTTCCCGAGGCTGATAAGGAAGGGGGGAGGGAAGTCTGGCACTGTAATTAACTGCACCAGCTGCGGACACCGAGAAGCCTCCTCTAAACAAGGAGTCAAGGTGATTTATATAGACGATAAGATTGGAAGGGGAGGAAAAATACCTATTAAAGGCGCATGCTCCAAGTCGGGTCCATCTTCTGGACATCGAGGAAGACTAAAAATCTTCATCACAGAGACCCCGGCCCACAAAGAAACCCCCAGACCACGGACGCCGGTAACACAGCCCAGGAACATGCATGGAGAAAACTTTGCAACTGAGCATGTGCAAAAACACATGCCCCGGACTATGTATGGATAAGAACCTATGTACTGAGCATGTCTGGACGGGAAGCCGGAGGGTTAAAAATGGGAAGTTTGAGAGCTTGGGGGGGGCGGCGGCGAGCTGTGAGATACCAGGGCCTTTTGGGGTCACCTGGGGTCACCGGGGGGGTTACCTGAGGTCATTTGGGGCCTTTTGGGGTCACCTGGGGTCACCGGGGGTTACCTGAGGTCATTTGGGGCCTTTTGGGGTCACCTGGGGTCACCGGGGGTTACCTGAGGTCATTTGGGGTCACCTGGGGTCACCGGGGGGTTACCTGAGGTCATTTAGGGTTACCTGGGGTCACCGGGGGTTACCTGAGGTCATTTGGGGCCTTTAGGGTCACCGGGGGTTACCTGAGGTCATTTGGGGCCTTTTGGGGTCACCGGGGGGTTACCTGAGGTCATTTGGGGCCTGGGGTCACCTGGGGTCACCGGGGGGGTTACATGAGGTCATTTGGGGCCTTTTGGGGTCACCTGGGGTCACCGGGGGGGTTACCTGAGGTCATTTGGGGCCTTTTGGGGTCACCTGGGGTCACCGGGGGGGTTACCTGAGGTCATTTGGGGCTTTTTGGGGTCACCTGGGGTCACCGGGGGGTTACCTGAGGTCATTTGGGGCATTTTGGGGTCACCTGGGGTCACCGGGGGTTACCTGAGGTCATTTGGGGGTCACCTGGGGTCACCGGGGGTTACCTGAGGTCATTTGGGGCCTTTTGGGGTCACCTGGGGTCACCGGGGGTTACCTGAGGTCATTTGGGGCTTTTTGGGGTCACCTGGGGTCACCGGGGGTTACCTGAGGTCATTTGGGGCATTTTGGGGTCACCTGGGGTCACCGGGGGTTACCTGAGGTCATTTGGGGTCACCTTGGGGTCACCTGGGGGTTACCTGAGGTCATTTGGGGTCACCTGGGGTCACCGGGGGGTTACCTGAGGTCATTTGGGGCTTTTGGGGTCACCTGGGGTCACCGGGGGTTACCTGAGGTCATTTGGGGCCTTTGGGGTCACCTGGGGTCACCGGGGGTTACCTGAGGTCATTTGGGGCCTTTGGGGTCACCTGGGGTCACCGGGGGGTTACCTGAGGTCATTTGGGGCCTTTGGGGTCACCTGGGGTCACCGGGGGTTACCTGAGGTCATTTTGGGGTCACCTGGGGTCACCGGGGGTTACCTGAGGTCATTTGGGGTTACCTGGGGTCACTGGGGGTTACCTGAGGTCATTTGGGGTCACCTGGGGTCACCGGGGGTTACCTGAGGTCATTTGGGGTCATTTGGGGTCACCTGGGGTCACCGGGGGGTTACCTGAGGTCATTTGGGGCTTTTGGGGTCACCTGGGGTCACCGGGGGGGTTACCTGAGGTCATTTGGGGCCTTTTGGGGTCACCTGGGGTCACCGGGGGGGTTACCTGAGGTCATTTGGGGCTTTTTGGGGTCACCTGGGGTCACCGGGGGTTACCTGAGGTCATTTGGGGCCTTTTGGGGTCACCTGGGGTCACCGGGGGGTTACCTGAGGTCATTTAGGGTCACCTGGGGTCACCGGGGTTACCTGAGGTCATTTTGGGGTCACCTGGGGTCACCGGGGGGGTTACCTGAGGTCATTTGGGGTCACCTGGGGTCACCGGGGGGGTTACCTGAGGTCATTTGGGGTCACCTGGGGTCACCGGGGGGTTACCTGAGGTCATTTGGGGTCACCTGGGGTCACCGGGGGGTTACCTGAGGTCATTTGGGGCCTTTTGGGGTCACCTGGGGTCACCGGGGGGGTTACCTGAGGTCATTTGGGGTCACCTGGGGTCACCTGGGGTCACCGGGGGGGTTACCTGAGGTCATTTGGGGCTTTTTGGGGTCACCTGGGGTCACCGGGGGGGTTACCTGAGGTCATTTGGGGCCTTTTGGGGTCACCTGGGGTCACCGGGGGTTACCTGAGGTCATTTGGGGCTTTTGGGGTCACCTGGGGTCACCGGGGGTTACCTGAGGTCATTTGGGGCCTTTTGGGGTCACCTGGGGTCACCTGGGTCACTGGGTTACCTGAGGTCATTTGGGGTCTTTTGGGGTCACCTGGGGTCACCGGGGGGGTTACCTGAGGTCATTTGGGGCATTTTGGGGTCACCTGGGGTCACCGGGGGGGTTACCTGAGGTCATTTGGGGTCACCTGGGGTCACCGGGGGGGTTACCTGAGGTCATTTGGGGTTACTTGGGGTCACCTGGGGTCACCGGGGGTTACCTGAGGTCATTTGGGGTCATTTGGGGTCACCTGGGGTCACCGGGGGTTACCTGAGGTCATTTGGGGTTTTGGGGTCACCTGGGGTCACCGGGGGTTACCTGAGGTCATTTGGGGTCACCTGGGGTCACCAGGGGGTTACCTGAGGTCATTTGGGGTCACCTGGGGTCACCTGGGGTCACCGGGGGTTACCTGAGGTCATTTGGGGTCACCTGGGGTCACCGGGGTTACCTGAGGTCATTTGGGGCCTTTTGGGGTCACCTGGGGTCACCGGGGTTACCTGAGGTCATTTGGGGTCACCTGGGGTCACCGGGGGTTACCTGAGGTCATTTGGGACCTTTTGGGGTCACCTGGGGTCACCGGGGGTTACCTGAGGTCATTTGGGGTCACCTGGGGTCACCTGGGGTCACCGGGGGTTACCTGAGGTCATTTGGGGCATTTTGGGGTCACCTGGGGTCACCGGGGGTTACCTGAGGTCATTTGGGGTCATCTGGGGTCACCTGGGGTCACCGGGGGTTACCTGAGGTCATTTGGGGCATTTTAGGGTCACCTGGGGTCACCGGGGGTTACCTGAGGTCATTTGGGGTCACCTGGGGTCACCAGGGGGGTTACCTGAGGTCATTTGGGGCTTTTGGGGTCACCTGGGGTCACCGGGGTTACCTGAGGTCATTTGGGGCTTTTGGGGTCACCTGGGGTCACCGGGGGTTACCTGAGGTCATTTGGGGGTCACCTGGGGTCACCGGGGGTTACCTGAGGTCATTTGGGGCCTTTGGGGTCACCTGGGGTCACCGAGGGGTTACCTGAGGTCATTTGGGGTCACCTGGGGTCACCGGGGGTTACCTGAGGTCATTTGGGGCTTTTAGGGTCACCTGGGGTCACCGGGGGTTACCTGAGGTCATTTGGGGCCTTTTGGGGTCACCTGGGGTCACCGGGGGGGTTACCTGAGGTCATTTGGGGTTACTTGGGGTCACTGGGGGTTACCTGAGGTCATTTGGGGTCACCTGGGGTCACCGGGGTTACCTGAGGTCATTTGGGGCCTTTGGGGTCACCTGGGGTCACCGGGGTTACCTGAGGTCATTTGGGGCTTTTTGGGGTCACCTGGGGTCACCGGGGGTTACCTGAGGTCATTTGGGGTCACCTGGGGTCACTGGGGGTTACCTGAGGTCATTTGGGGGTCACCTGGGGTCACCGGGGGGGTTACCTGAGGTCATTTGGGGTTACTTGGGGTCACCTGGGGTCACCGGGGGTTACCTGAGGTCATTTGGGGCATTTGGGGTCACCTGGGGTCACCGGGGGTTACCTGAGGTCATTTGGGGTCACCTGGGGTCACCGGGGGTTACCTGAGGTCATTTGGGGTCACCTGGGGTCACCGGGGGTTACCTGAGGTCATTTGGGGTTACTTGGGGTCACCTGGGGTCACCGGGGGTTACCTGAGGTCATTTGGGGTCACCTGGGGTCACCGGGGTTACCTGAGGTCATTTGGGGCCTTTGGGGTCACCTGGGGTCACCGGGGGTTACCTGAGGTCATTTGGGGTCACCTGGGGTCACCGGGGGTTACCTGAGGTCATTTGGGGTCACCTGGGGTCACCGGGGGTTACCTGAGGTCATTTAGGGTCACCTGGGGTCACCGGGGGTTACCTGAGGTCATTTGGGGTCACTTGGGGTCACCTGGGGGTTACCTGAGGTCATTTGGGGTCACCTGGGGTCACCGGGGGGTTACCTGAGGTCATTTGGGGTCACCTGGGGTCACCTGGGGTCACCGGGGGTTACCTGAGGTCATTTGGGGCTTTTGGGGTCACCTGGGGTCACCGGGGGGTTACCTGAGGTCATTTGGGGTCACCTGGGGTCACCGGGGGTTACCTGAGGTCATTTGGGGCATTTGGGGTCACCTGGGGTCACCGGGGGTTACCTGAGGTCATTTGGGGTCACCTGGGGTCACCGGGGGTTACCTGAGGTCATTTGGGGTCACCTGGGGTCACTGGGGGGTTACCTGAGGTCATTTGGGGTTACTCTGGGGTCACCGGGGGTTACCTGAGGTCATTTGGGGCCTTTTGGGGTCACCTGGGGTCACCGGGGGTTACCTGAGGTCATTTGGGGCTTTTGGGGTCACCTGGGGTCACCGGGGGTTACCTGAGGTCATTTGGGGCTTTTGGGGTCACCTGGGGTCACCGGGGGTTACCTGAGGTCATTTGGGGTCTTGGGGTCACCTGGGGTCACCGGGGGTTACCTGAGGTCATTTGGGGCCTTTGGGGTCACCTGGGGTCACCGGAGGGGTTACCTGAGGTCATTTGGGGTCACCTGGGGTCACCGGGGGGTTACCTGAGGTCATTTGGGGCTTTTGGGGTCACCTGGGGTCACCGGGGGTTACCTGAGGTCATTTGGGGTTACCTGGGGTCACCTGGGGGTTACCTGAGGTCATTTGGGGTCACCTGGGGTCACCGGGGGTTACCTGAGGTCATTTGGGGCCTTTAGGGTCACCTGGGGTCACCGGGGGTTACCTGAGGTCATTTGGGGCTTTGGGGTCACCTGGGGTCACCGGGGGGTTACCTGAGGTCATTTGGGGTTACCTGGGGTCACTGGGGGGTTACCTGAGGTCATTTGGGGTCACCTGGGGTCACCGGGGGTTACCTGAGGTCATTTGGGGTCACCTGGGGTCACCTGGGGTCACCGGGGGTTACCTGAGGTCATTTGGGGCTTTTGGGGTCACCTGGGGTCACCGGGGGTTACCTGAGGTCATTTGGGGTCACCTGGGGTCACCGGGGGGTTACCTGAGGTCATTTGGGGTCACCTGGGGTCACCGGGGGTTACCTGAGGTCATTTGGGGTCACCTGGGGTCACCGGGGGTTACCTGAGGTCATTTGGGGTCACCTGGGGTCACTGGGGGTTACCTGAGGTCATTTGGGGTCACTTGGGGTCACCGGGGGGTTACCTGAGGTCATTTGGGGCTTTTGGGGTCACCTGGGGTCACCGGGGGTTACCTGAGGTCATTTGGGGCTTTTGGGGTCACCTGGGGTCACCGGGGGTTACCTGAGGTCATTTGGGGCCTTTGGGGTCACCTGGGGTCACCGGGGGTTACCTGAGGTCATTTGGGGTCACCTGGGGTCACCGGGGGGTTACCTGAGGTCATTTGGGGCTTTTGGGGTCACCTGGGGTCACCGGGGGTTACCTGAGGTCATTTGGGGCTTTTTGGGGTCACCTGGGGTCACCGGGGGGGTTACCTGAGGTCATTTGGGGCCTTTTGGGGTCACCTGGGCTCACCGGGGGGGTTACCTGAGGTCATTTGGGGTCACCTGGGGTCACCGGGAGGGTTACCTGAGGTCATTTGGGGTCACCTGGGGTCACCTGGGGTCACCGGGGGGGTTACCTGAGGTCATTTGGGGCATTTTGGGGTCACCGGTGGGGTCACCGGGGGGGTTACCTGAGGTCATTTGGGGTCACCTGGGGTCACCGGGGGGGTTACCTGAGGTCATTTGGGGATTTTTGGGGTCACCTGGGGTCACCGGGGGGTTACCTGAGGTCATTTGGGGTCACCTGGGGTCACCGGGGGGGTTACCTGAGGTCATTTGGGGCCTTTTGGGGTCACCTGGGGTCACCGGGGGTTACCTGAGGTCATTTGGGGCATTTTGGGGTCACCTGGGGTCACCGGGGGGGTTACCTGAGGTCATTTGGGGTCACCTGGGGTCACCGGCGGGGTTACCTGAGGTCATTTGAGTCTGATAATTGGGCCTGCGTTCAGTTGAGATCACGGAGGAGTAGGTTAGGTCATTTGGGCCTTAGAATGTGGATTTTGGGTTTCAAATGAGGTCAGAGAGGGGTTACTTGAGGTCATTTGCGTCCCTGGCTGTTGGCGCCCCGCAGAAGCCCCGCCTCTTCGGGAAGTTTATCTGACTTAACTTCAACTACAATCTTGTCTTTACGTGCCTCTGGCCTTGGGCTAGGGGAGGGAGGTGACAGTTTTTGAGACGTGGTTTGGCGGTACCAAAGAGGGGCGACTTGGCCAAGCCCCGGGGCTCCGCCTCGGGGGGATGCTCCGGAGCGGCGCCGGGGCGAGAGAAGCTCCGGCTCTCAGGAGGCTTTGGCCGCCCAGCCCCTCCCCGGGGAGGGGACCCTCGGCTGCTCTACCGCTCTGCTGTCCTCTCACGGCCTCCCTGCACGGCCGGGGCGAGCAGTGCCCCGTGGGAAGCTGGAGAAGCTGCCAAGCCCCCGCTGCGATGCCCCGACCCACCCCAGGCTGTTCCCCCCGCCCTGTGCAGGGAGCAGCTGGTGCAGTGAGATGGGAAGAACAATGAGCGATGGCAGGAAGCAGCCCTGGCCCCGTGGGCTCCCCGGGGGGGCGGGTGGCAGTGCTTACATGTCCTGCTTCCCAGCGCGGCCACACGGGATCTTGCCTTTCTCGTGCAGGAAGTAGATGACGGCGCCCAGCACGGCCACCACCAGGATGGCCGCGATGATGGCCACGATGATCACCCCCTGGCTCTCTGCTGTTGTCTTTTGATCTGAACACGACAGGGGAAGGAGGAATCAACGCGTGTCCCACCACGGTGCTCTCTTTGTGGGCAAGGAAAGGATCCCTCCCCCAGTTCCCAGCGCTTTCCCAGCTCCCCACAGGATGCAGATCCCAGGACAGAAACGCCCTGTATGAACACAATCTGCCCTGGGATGCCACGCCCCACGTGCCACAGGAGGGTGGGTAACAGGGATTCCTGCAAGGCAAGCCCAGCAAGGTCTGGGCTGCAGGGTGAGGTGGGTGAGGGCAAGCAGGCGGCTCTGCCACCGCTAGGAACAGTCTCTGCTTCCCTCCCTGCTCGGCAGGGAGAGGAGCAGCGAGAGATGCAGCCCAGAGACAGCAGCCAAGCTCCGCTCCCAGGCTACATAACGTGACTCCTGCCAGAGCCTGGGCTGATGGACACCAGCAGCAGACTGACCTCTCCTGACAGACTCCACTGGAAGAGCAGGAGTGGAGAGAAAGAGCGAGCTCAGCCCCGCCAGCGCCCGAGCGAGGGGCACTGGCACAGCTGGGGGGTTCATGGGGCGCAGAGCAGTGCCAGGCACTCACCCAGCAGCTGGATGTGTGTAGCAGTTATTAATATAATAAATAATAAGTCCCATGGGGACCATAGCGACACATCAACGTGATGTGTAACAAGAGATCGTTTATTCCAGGAGTCCCAGCTTATATAGCAGTTTCAAATGCTGCCACGTCACACAGGTAACTTCTTAAGCCAATCCCATACAAGCATTTAACAGAGCATGTGTGACAGAGTACTTAGAACTACAACTCCCAGGATGCTTTGCAGCACCTGGTGTAACCAGACCCCATAATTCCCCCATTTTTATTAATAACAAGATACAAACAGTGTATCTATCAAAAAACAGTGCAATTCTTAACAAAACGTTTTTCACTTGACATAGTAAACTTATTTCTTGATTAAACCTTATTTATCTAAGGGTTTTTTGCAATTGGGTAGAACAAAAACCTTTATCAATCTGAGGGTTTATATATAACTGGGGAAAACTTACTTTATTAAAACACAAGGAAAAGTTTAAAGGAGGAACATCATGTTTTGAGTTGTCTTTTATTAAGGTGATGTGTTAGAGTGTTTGTTGTGTGTGTTCGTTTCAGGTATTTTGTATAAGGTGTAAATGGTTCACATAGATTCATACATTCACACAATTTCTTTTTCACTCATTCGGGTGGCCACCCCAATCATTTTTCATTCATGCATACTTGTAATCTTTATTTTGTTTTCATATTCTAGCTATACAACTTAAAACTTTTATGTAGTGTTTGGTCAGAATGAAAATTGTTTGACTCAGGATTTACTTAATTACATGCATATTCTCACTGTCTACTCCCCTTCTTTTGTTGTGAATATGGAAAGTTAATGAATTTAAAGGTATAACACTGGTAAGTAGTGCTTATATTTCTGAGTGTGTACTTAGAGAAATGAATAGGTAGGTTACTTTACAGTGTTTGGGGGAGGGGAAGATCCAAAGTTTCTCTCTGTGGACGAGTTCTCTTGCGAGGGTTTTAAAGTGTCCACCTTTTTTACTTCTGTTTTTTCTCTGCTTCTCCACCCCTCTTTCCAAGCAATTTCACTAAGAATTGTAAATAACAGCAGTCCTAAAATAGTTATTTTTATCAATTTTAAAAGTCCAGCTATTTTATGTTTGTTAACTTGTCTCCAAAGTCTTTTCAATAGTAAGCTTAGGGCTTTTGCAATATTCTGCGGTTCACGTGAATTAAAAGTTTTCATTTTTTATCTTTTTCTTTCTTCTCCCGCCCTCTCACCTGGGACGTAGATTTTTCTTCTCGAGAGCGTCCTCTCAAAACGTAGGCAATTTCCTACCGAATTCATGGCCCCGGCCCTCAGCAGGTCGTGGCTCACACGCACCGTCAGGTTGCTGGAGATGTGCTGGTGGTCAACGTACCCGTGAGCCTGGGCAGGGGAGGCAGGGCAGGGTTCAGCACCTGAGCCCCTCACAGGGACCTGACGCCTTAAAATCTGTGTTATATCAGGTTTTAGCACGGCTCATCAGCGCCTTCAGCTTGCTAAGTACCTTTGCTTTGTTTCTAAAAACGCTGTTTAACATTCCTGTCAAGAATTCCCAGCGGACAAAGAGATTTCAGCAAGGTGGAAAAAGAGACATAACAGAGAACATAACACGTGATACAAACAGGGAGCCTTGAAACTTCATTGCAGTGTGGTTGGATACTAGACAAATACTTGGCTCATTTTCCTTTCTAGAGGAATCCTTCCTCTCTCATTTTTCAGGAGTGGAAGAAATGCAAAAGGTTTTGTTGATATAATTTGTGTAATGCAGACACAGTTAATATTGCCAGATGTCTTCTTCTGATGGCATTCTTTAGACAGGAGCCCTGAATGAAAGGAGCAGCATTAGCAAAGGGGGTTTTGGTTGTGGAACTGCTCCTGCGTTGGGACTTTCTGCTGATACAAAAATAGGGCATAGTCCCACGCCTAAGTGAACACTGTTTCTGATGTACACACATACTTAAAGAAATAATGTGCTTTTTGTAAACCTCAAAGCATTCACAGGTTTTCTTTTTGGAACTGACTTTCATTTCTTTCTGAGGGCCAATGCCAGCTCCTCCTAGGCTGTTATGAACAGTCATTTTGTAAATAGATTTAATGTAAGTATTTCTACTTAATTTACCATCCTGTCCTCAAATTACCATAGCAACAATTTTCATCCTACCTTTTCAAGAGAGTGGTGTTCACAATGAAAAAGAAATCTGGGAGCAACACTGTGGTTCCTGGTTTGCACAGACAGTATGAGACAGAATATGGACCCTGGCTTCTACTCTCGACAAGCAAACTTTGCAAGTTCCACGCACAATTTAACTCAGCTCTTGAAATTCTCAACCCACAGAAAATTCTCTAATCCAAACCAAAAACTTTTAGTTGGGTAAAATGAATCAAAAGGCTTTGGAGTTTGCAGCTCCTATTAAAAGGATTGCCATAGTCCTGTGTTCCATGTGGACATGGGAAGTGTTCTGAGCATTAGTAGAGAAATAATTAGTTTATAAATATCTACCTGTCTATTTGTCCTCAGAAAAAGCACACCACAAGCACTGCTGGATGAACTTGTGAGGTCTTGTCCCAAATTCACTGCCTATTTTTCTGAGCAGAATTGAGGCTTTGATGAACTGTGGATGCAGAGACATCCTGGTTAGCAGAGCTCTTGGATTTCAGTCTATATGAGCTGTATCCTGTTGATCATTTATTTGTGGCAATGGTCATATCTGAGTAGGGGGAAAACGTCACAAGTTAGTTTCACCTATGGATCAAGGGGAGAGCAGGAGAGCTGACACTGAAAGAACAAGAAATGGAACTGAAAAAGAATAATTTCAATTTCCTGATTAACAGGTGAGCCTCTCTTTTGATTTCGGTTTCTGGAAGGAGGATCACTCATGGAATAACAGGCTTGGGAAGATTTTTACTTGGAAAATTACAGCAGTTTATTATAAGTATAAAATGAGACTGTTCTTCTGAAAATCAAGCCCTGTAACAAGATTATGATTTTAAATGTAGCAAAACTTAGTAGTTGCTTGCAGTGAACACGATTTTCAGAGTTTAAATTCTCATTATATATGTTTGTGGAATGTTCAACTCAGTGCTTTTCACTCATTTTATCTCACAATGGAGCAGGATAATAATAATTCTCGGAAATGCTCAAAGGCACTGCATATCTCAAAAAACAAAGTCAGCTATCCATAAAGATATGGAGAAATTCTTATCTCCTTTAAGGGCATTTTTTTAGAACCACTCCCTCCCACATACACATATATGGGCTCTGCTCAGTAAACATTTAACAGATTCTATTTTTTTTTGGTACACTTTCAAACCCCATTGCAGTCCTTGTATTTGCCCTTATATACCTTTGGGATTTTTTTTTTTTTTTTTAATTGTGCCCTTCTACAAATACGTGGGCTTGATAAGGGTTCTAATTTCTCAATTTCCACATATAATTGCTGTCTTGTGCTTGCAGAATTGAACAGCCAAATACTTGAGAACTAGAGCTGGATGACGAATTGAAAATGTTTCAACCTTTAACCCCATATGTCTTTAAGTCCTGTCTGCTTGCATAAAACTGACAAACCCACATTTTATGGTTTGTTTTCTGTGCAGCAGAGGAAAAGGGAGGTAGATCATATTCTGCTTCAATTAGTATCAAAGTAATGGGAGCATTTTGAATTACAGAAGCATAGTGTGTTATTGAAGAAAGGGTAAGAAAGAGAAAATACCTAGGTTTTTTTTTTTCTTTTTTTTGCAAACCTGAGCTGAGAATAGAAGGCTGACAACTTTGGAAAAAAAAATTCACCTTTCCTATAATTATGTGGCCCTCTATGAATTGCTTAGGAGGTCATTCAGTTTAGGATTTCCAGTCACTGCATTCTGCTTCCAGCTTCCCAGCTTCAAGTAGAGGTTAATTGCATCTCTAGATTATCTAATTTTTAAATCTAAGTTTCACATGAATTCTTTGATATGAGACTATTTTGAGATACCTTTTTTTACCTGCCACCTTGATGCTTTCCTGTGCTAGCCAGATTGACATTTGAACCGTGTAAGTAAAGACAGAGAAGCAAGGAGGTCCCTAAGCATATTAGACAGAGAGATAACTTCTAGTAGGGGTGTATACAACTCATAATAACCCACAACTCAGACTGTCACCTCTGATCTGTTTCTTTTCACATTTGTGAGACCCCGTTTTTAGTGCTTTTTGTCCTGTCAGCAGTTCTGCTCATCTTTGATAAAAATAGCTAACTAAATTTGGGAAAAAAATCTTAATGCAGGAGAAATGCTGCATACACCGAACTGGAGCCACCTTCAAAGGAGGTTGAGATGCCGCTTTGAAATCAATGTTGCAAGCGATGTTTTGTAACTATATGGTACAAAGAGGTTAAACTGCACTAGGGATAAAGTAGCAACAGAAGGAAAACTGTAACAGGAAGAAATAATTATTCCTATGAAAATAAAGAAGACTAGACGTATATAAATTACTTTTTGTGCCAGAGCTAAACAGGCCCCTTAGGAAGATAATAAAGGCCTCTTGAACCTCAAAGGCTTCTTGCTGCTTTCATATGCAGCTTCTTCTATAATACCTGTTTTGTTCAAATTAAAACCCACGTTCCTGTTGCCAATACAGAAATCTTTTCAAGCACGTTGAAGGCACAGCTCTTGGGACCAGAAGTGGGGTAAAGCATTCTGAAGAAATATTTTTCTAAAGTGAATTTGTCATTTCTTTAACCTCATCTCACAAACTCAGACTGTAACAAGAATTTTGATAAATATGTTTATCTTCAGAAGAATGTAAGATGTGAATAAAATGTGTCTCGCTTTATTGCTCAGAGTGAATAGCCTTGTGGTGTAAACGCAGGTGACAGAGAATATTTGAGCTGAAATGCATTAGGTTATTTAAGAGGTATGGTAAGAGTACAACATAAAGCATGGCTACAGTGGAAGATCTGTCTGATTAATAATGAAATTTGTGAATTAATTGTAGCCATACTGAACAAATGAGTCCATCAGTAGAGTAGTATAAACGGAGGCCAACTGTATAACTAATTAAGTGCCAGATGATGCTTTTGTTACAGGAGTTATGAACAGACCACAGATTACGTTATTTTTTTCCCATAATGCTGTTAATTTTTAAACATTTATATCAGATGACATGATAACAACCAAAAGGTATCTTTTACTGCTTGAAGAGCCCATATGAAAGTAAAGGATGGGATAGTTTCCCTCCAAAAGAGTCATGATCCCATAAAGAGAGAAATGGAAGTCTGAATGATATGTCTGAAAAATTTTCATCACTGTAGGATTATGTCTGGAGGAAGAAAGCAATGTATCTAACCGATGACAAATGTGGTGGAGGCACGAGCACTGGAAATCTTGTGGGATCATGCCTTTTGTCCAGATGAGATGCTTTCTGGTACCAAATTTATGGTAAAGGACATTGTGTATTAAAAGTATTTTAATACTCATATGTTTTACTGTAAAGGAAAAGTAAGGAAAGAAAAGCAACAGTAGAACTGAAAGTTACTCTTAAATACAGAGAGTGTGATTTATGGGGAATGAAAAAGTATGTAAATTGTAAGATGATTCTCAGAAGTAGAATGTCAGCAAAAATAAGGATTTATCTGGAAGTGGTGGGAAGGCTGAAGAACTGAAGAGATCATCCCACATTCCAGAAGTGTGCATAATTCCACCATGGTGCAATTTGACAGTACAAATATGTGGTGGTGAAATACTTTGGGTAAAGATAAAAGGAATACAAACCAAAAAGAGAAATAATAACAACCATCTGTTACACTTCAGAAGATCTGGAAAAGAGTGGGGAAAAAGAATTCCTGGAGCCATTCTTTGTGCTGTGGGACACTGCACTCCTGAGGAATGTTTACAGCTCATATGTTTGTTGGTTAGCCAACCCAATAATCCTGCATCACTGACAAGGTCTGTAAAATATGCAGAAAACAAATTCTGGAAGCAGTGCTTAATTGTGCTTGTAAAGTAAAGGTCTACTGTGAGGGACTGATGAAGAATCATTTTCTTTAGCAAAACCCACATGTTTAAGATATAGTCATTATTCTGAATTCCACCCATTTTGGGGTGGAATTTTTGATGACATGGCAGTTGGTTTAGGAGGGAAGTGTGGTATGAAGAGATAAACATTTATCAAGTCTTTGTTCTTGACAAGGCAGAGCTTAACTGAACTGTTCTTTGAAAGGCCCAAATCACCTGAGTCTGTGAGGCTTCACAAACTGATAAAGTTCAATGCAAGTTTGAGCTTTGTTGTATCACTGTGGATGCTTGACTGCACCGAAATGGCACACACAAGTCAGGGCACTGCACAGCTGGAAAGGTGAACTGCAAGTAGAACAAAACCGTGCTGATTTTCCAAATATACCTTTGAAAGAGCTGTTTTACTTGTGTTCCAGGAAATGCTGAAACAAAGGTTTGAATTCTGTTTTTGCAAAGTAGAGATTACTATTTGTTGCTTTATATTATTTTCAGAATTACCAAAAGTCTAAATGCAACAGACACAGTTTTCTCTGTCTACTGTTTGACTCCTCAGGTTGATTTATATGATGACAAGCTGGCATCGGGTGAGAAGTGTTCACTGACAGAAAGAGAAACGCACTGTTCTTGCTAAGAGAAGGTAAGGTCAGATCACAAATACATTCTCTCTCTCTTTTTTTTTTTTTTAATATGTTTTTGCAAACTCCCAAGCTAATCTGGTCAAGTTCTTCATTCACACCAGGGTCTCTGTTTCCTGTCCAGAGAAAATTCAGCCCCACAAGGTACACGTTTCATTCCTGAGCTATATAAAAGTCTTCTCTCTATGGAGGTTGGTCAAAAATACAGGAAACTGCACACTTCAGTAAGGGCAGCAGCACAGTCAAGATACTCTTAGAATTGATTCTTATGAATTTTTGGGTCCTCCTTAATAAAAATAAATAATCAAGTTATTTACAAAAGAATCCTGGTGAAGAATCTTATTCAGTCCCTCTTCAGTGCTAACTATACTAGAGACCCCATTCAAGAATCTGCTGTAATGCAAACAATTATTGAAAGGAAGAAGCAGCTTTGTAAAGAAACATGCTTGACTGGTATGACTACTTCTCAGGGTCATAAAATTCATAATCAAAATGAAACTAACCTGGAACAGTAATGAAAAAAAGTGCCATTATATAGGAAAAATATGAAAGGACATTTTTTGCTCTTGTAGTTTGAGAAACCTGTGAGCAGTGCAACTGTTTCCAGAGTTTTCTGAAATATAGAATTATATAAGTAAAACAAAGGCATTTTTCTATGCTAAATTAGTACAGTGTCGAAATTATAATTTTCCCAGTTAATTCATATTTCTCTCAAAACCAAAGCATGCTCTTTTAAAAGGCAAGGTGTTAAAGGAGGAATGAATTCTTACACATACTTGAGGTGTCTTCAAGTTATTTATTTGGGACGAAAGTTCTCAGTAGCACAGTTAGACTGTAACAACAGCTACAAATTCTTTTCAAGAAAACAAGGGGACATCAACTTAACATGTCCAATATTGCTCACAACACTCATAAACTTTATGACAAGAAGCACGGCAAAAGGGGTTTGTCCCTGTTACAATTTGTTTAAAATTCTCCCATAAGTTACACGAAGCAGAAATATTGGCTCGGATCACAAATCCCTCTCAGGCACTGCCTTATCACAGATTCCTCAAAAGCACTAACCTACGTGACCTTTGTGTGAGCCTCAGATGACTCCAATTATTCGGCTGTGAGCTCTGATTCTTTTACACAGCCTGACCTTAACTTTAAAAAATTGAAGAGGGAGAAGGTCTGGGGGGAATGAAAGCTGTATCACATGGCCTGACCACACTCTGTACCCTATGAGACAGGCCGCTGAAATCTTGGAGAGGCAGAGGGAGGGATTTTATCTCCTGTATCTGTAGATATCAAGAGGAATGGAGTTCCACCACATTGGGGTCAACTGTGCAAAAGCACTGTGTTTTGACACAGTCAACTTCAAAAGTGATGTGGGAGCGGAGATAAATGAGAAACAGAAAGTAGGTTACGAAAGGAAACAGAAATGTGGACCAGGTTATGCAAGAACAGAGGGGTCAAGGCTTGAAGAGCCTTGAAAGTTATCGGTAAAATCCTAAACTCAAATCTCAGTTTCAGAGGGAACCAATATTGTGGCATGAACGAGGGGTCAGCATGGTAACAGCAGGGGCAGCAGCAGTGGGATGAAAGTAAGATAGGATGCTTTGATAAAACGTGTTGCTGATGCAAACCCTCATTTCAGTGTTACTTCTATGCAGAAATTTGAGGCCAGGTCAAGGTCCCACCTAACCTTCTAGCAAAATTTCCATCCATTTCACCAAGTTCATGTTTTGGCTCCTAAATTTAAGTGAAGTTAGACACCAGATTGCTGAAATACACAACAGTATACACTTCAGTGGGTATCACTTCAAAGTTTAACTTCAGGATTCTGTTTTAAGGGTTTGTGTGTTTTATTACCTGTCAAAACGCCCCAAGTATAATACTGTCCTCTGCACTACATCACTTATTAATCTGTGGCCAAAAATAGCACAGGATGTTGGACAATTCTGAACTTCTTGTCTAAAAGCAGACTGAAAAATCAAAATGCATTTGTTAAATTTGTTAAATGCATTTGTTAGATGCATTTTAGGAATTACAATTCAATGGATAATCAGAGTGCAGAGTCTGAAATATTGCAATAGGTTCACCATGCTTTCTTTCAATTCTGTCCTTATAAGTTTTATGTTTTTTTCCTTTTTAATACTTCAAATATAAATAAACTCCAAATCTGAAATATTAAAAAAGTTGAAAAAAATACAAAAAAAAAAGAGTTTTGACAGTTTCAAAACCTCCTTCTAAGGTTTTTTTAAAAGGAAAATTATTGAAACTTATTATTTTATAGGTAGATAGATAAATCAGCATTTTCCATTGAAAGGTCTTATGCTAAAAAATATTTTCACTTGCTCTTGCCTTTTATCCAAAACTTAGACCTTAAAATAAATGACAGAATTTGGGATTGACTTTGACCAACTATAGAAAACACCTTCGTGCACTGTCAAGCTGTTATCCTCTTACAGAAGAGCTACTCATTTGGGTGTGAGTGGGAGGTAAATTGCACAGACCAATGTGCTACACGTTGAGAATTACCTCGTTCCTACACCAGTATGTGGCAGTCTTGCTTTTGATGGAAGGTGTGATGAGTCATATCTATGACTAAGCTACATAAAAGATGTAGCTATTAGGCGTAAGGCCAGTACATGTCACTGTCTCGCCTCTGTATGGCAAGTGGGCTCTGACCACCTTAGGTGTACTCCCCAAAATGTTTAAATAGGGACGTGCATCATTCTAGCTCATACAGCCAGGGTTCTGTCCTGTGAAAACCTTGATGAGGAGGGAAATGCCTTTGGCTCTGTGTGGCAGGAAGCACTCTTGCCTAAGCAAATAAGCATAGATGTCATTTATTTGAATCTATTTTTCGTTATTCCTTTTTGTTTTATTTACCAACCTCTGCTTCAAATAAAGGATTCTGATTTCACTAATGTTTAGCTTAAATACAACAACTTCAAAGTTATGTTCAGCAGTATCTAATCTGTACTTTTACCCCATTTTATATCTTCAACTGAGCTTGCTTGAGACAGGGAATGTTTATACTGATTTGGCATATTTTACAAATAAAAGAAATGGGCCCAGATCATGGTTCAGAGTTCATAGATGCTTTGGGGAAGGTAAAGAATAATAAAAAAAAGAAAAAAAAAAGAGTTTTGCTTGACTAGCAAAGATTAATTTTCAGTACTCACTCTGAAGAAGGAGGAGGGTAAGGTTATTGAGGAGAGTGCACTGGGTATGCACTCCACAAATCCTCCGTGGATATTTCAGTACAGGTTGGCCTGTCCTCACACTCTCTGTAGTGGCTATATGTAAATAGCTGTGGTGTGGTAGAAATAAATACTGTGAAATCAAGATTACCATCATTCCACTTGTCATTAGACAGTAAGAAATAAATAATATTTTTGAATAATATCTTACATATCCCATTTTTCCCCCCTGTGTTACTTAATGACAATAATACATATGGGATAGTACCATAGCTGACTTGGTTAATGGGGTGACCATTCTTACACTTTTTATTAAAGGGTTTAAAAATGCTTTTTAAAATACTGTGTTCCCTTTCCCCCCCCCAAATAACCTGTTTAAAGCCGTATTCACTGTAGGAGTCTAGATGGATTCTTGCTCCAGAATATCTTTTAATGGGACATTTCAGAAGTTCTGTTATAGGATGAAGTGTTGGCAAAAAAGAGGTTTTTGAAGAAAATGGGTAACAATAGTTAGAAATATTTTGAGGTTTTTTTAACTAGAAAGAGTAACAGATGAGCTGGAGCATGTGGTGCTCACTTAAGAGTTATATAGGAAGTTAGCTATGAAATGAGTGAACTATTAATTTTGGCATATAGTCTTCTAAAATTTTGCACTTGCTTATGAAAATAAAATGACACAATTTGAAAAAAAACCTGCTTGATGCTGGAGTTGAGGATATATAAATCTTAGTAAATCTGACAAGTGCATTTAGCAAACTGGTGGTAGTTAAAGAATAGAAACAATGAACATATATATATATGATTGTTATAATAAGGAACAGAACCAGTGAACATACTTACACGTGATTTACTGAGTAGGACACAAGCCTTGTGTTTACATAGAGAATTATTCCTAAAAACTGTGGATTTCATTGAAGGAATCAATCAGTATTGGATGGGAAAATCCTGTTGATGTGTTCTACTGTGTTTATATGTAATTCAGTGTTGGAAGATGTAAATTGATGCATCTGGGGTTGATTCTGGAACTGACAGCTGGAATTCTTAAGAAAAGGATAGAAAGAACTACATAAGACTGTGAGTTGGACATATCTTGAAGGCTGCATGTGGTCTTGTCTCCTGCGTCTCAAAAAGTTTAGAGCAGAACTAGAAAAGGATGACAGCATGCTCAAAGCTATAAAATAGCTTCCAGATGAGGATTGACTACATAAACTTGGTATACTGAGTAGGAAAAGAGTTGCCTGAGGAAGGAGGGAATAGAAGAAATCTATAAGTCATGGTTAGCACAAGGGAGGTAGTACAAATAGGGCCATGGAGTAGCAGGTTTGACAAACAAAAGCAGGGTTTTTTTACAGAAAGTGTAGTCATATTGTTGATGGCATTAGTACAGGATTCTGAGGATGATAGAAGTTTACATGGCTTCAAAAGGAATTATATAAATCCACAGAAGAAGAATCCATTAAACGCTGTAAAACACAAAGATGCCATTTTTGGCTCAGAAAATATTGGAGGACATTGAGTGCTCAAAGCCAAGGGGACATTACGGTATGTTTGTCCCCATTTCCGTGCTTCCCCAGCCGCTCTGGGCCACTGCTAGGGGCAGGACGCTGAACCAAATGGTCCTTTGGTTGGACTTACAATCATCTTTATACGTCTGTGCCTGCTTTCCCTCTGCCACAGCTTGGAAACTCATGTTTGCTTCTGCTGAGGTGTCTGGAGCAGTTGTTGGTGTTGGGGACAGAGGGAAGATGTACATTCCCAGTAACATTCTTTTCCTTGTTTTTCCCACTCTAATAGCAGCCTTAAGGGCTGACTTCTCATCAGGCCACCTCTGGTAGGTACAGCACAGCTCTGAATCCTGACATTTGAGGTGGTAAATTTCCACGTTGTAGGTATTGCAAGAAGCTCTGCATGATTTTGTCCTGTGTTTGGGACCTTTTAGAGCCAGTAGACCTGATCAGTAGAGTCATTCTCACCTGCTGAGAGATTTTAGCACCCAGCATGAGACCCCTTGGAAAGACAGTCAGGAGTTTCCAGCCAAACATACAAGTCACTTCAGGATCTAGTGGAATTTGGCCTGGTTTTACTTAACCAAGCAAAGTCAGGCCAAGACAAACAAATAAACAGCCATTTTCAAAATACGTCCCGAGTCTTCAGGTGCAGAACTGAACTCCATACAAATAGGAAGTAGCTGCTGGTTTTTACTGAAATTGTGTGAAATGTTTTGGGTTAATAGTACAAACTAGAATCTTTTAGAGGACTGAAATTGCTTGCAAATATGATCATTTGCAGATAAATTAAACTGAATAAAGTGTGAACCAGATATTATATTAAAAAAGAAAATTTTAATCCTGAATTTTCTGAAGAAAAAACCTTTTATTTTAGAAATGCTAGAATGTTTACTTTTGACATTTTAAAAATAAACTTCATAGCGTTTAATAATAGCTCACTTAAACAGAAAGGTTTTAAAATGGTAGTAAAGATCATTACAGACTAGCTTGATTCCCCAAAAATTTTTCAAAAGACCATAAAATGTGTGTTTTTATTCAAACTCAACTGATTACATTTTGTTTTCTTTTTTCTTTAGTGACTGAACCAAAAAGCATACTTGTTTGTCTAGCTCTTTTTCGGGTATTCTGAAAGTTTTGCAGAGTGATTCACACTAAATTGAATGCATTCATAACAAATTATAGCTGCATTTTCCAGCAAGAGTAAATACTGGTTTTTATCTTTGTTTGCAAATAATGGTTACTGCCCCATGAATATCAATGAGGAATGGTAGAAAGGAGAAGTTCAAAAATTTAAATTTGCACAGTTATTGAAGCTTCTTGTTTTAAGTGCTTAATGCCGATTAATGCAGATGCCACATTTTCCCTTTCTTCTTCATGATCGTTTTGACTTCCTCAGCTTAAGGAAAACATTGAGAAGAAATAATTTTCCCTTTTCTCCCCCCTCTCTTCTCTTTTCTTCTTTTTTGACTGGCTATGGCTCTCCTAATTCTTCTCTCTCTTTGAATCCTTCAGTGCTGATAAATTCTTTTAAACTAAAATTTGTTTAATGACTTCACGGAAAATTTGCTTTGTTGATTCCTTTTAAAAAAGGGAGTTTATTTTAACAGAAAAATAACTGACTTTTTGTGTAATCCTTCAGTTCAGTAGGCGCTCGCCAAAAGGCCTGCACAAATGAAATGCTGTCTCTAATCTCCCTTGGCCATGCAGAGGAGTGAGCTCCCCACACGCTTATTTGCAAGTTGATTTGAGGGAAAGCTGCGAGGGAAGGAAGCTTCCCTGTGAGACTGTGAATCCCTGTGAGCCAGAGCTGTTACTGCTTTTCTCCTAGCTGGGTACCTGGGAGGTATGTGAGGTGGCATAAGCCTAGAGAACATGTTGGTCCCCACAGACATTATTAGCAAGGACTTTCTCTCCCCCATGCAGTGCATGGCTCTCCTGGCTGAGCCAAGTTCCTTTTTCCACCTTCCCTTGGAGCAGCAGATGTCAGTCACTGCTCTTGGCTGGATACTGAGCTAGCTTACTACAGGCATGTCTCTGTTGTTAATTAGAGATGGTTTTCACTCTCAGAAAACCCCTTGGCAAAGGAGGGTGGCTTCACTCTTACCATCCTGTCTCCAGTTCCTTAACCCTTGGAAGATGCCCAGGCCAGGGGAGTGTTCTGCACCCTCTCTGTGGTCAGGCCAGTGCTTCACCCTGTAGCCTGTTCATTTACGTGCATGAATGGGGTCACTGTGACTAGACCTACAGAGAGGGCTGGTCCCTTGGCCTCTGCTGTGCCATACATGGCAATGTAGCAGAAGGCATTTTCCTTTTGGAAAAGCTGGAGGTATTTGCCCAGATGAACAATACCTGAAACCATTGCTATTATTATTTGCTGTTTTATTGTGTCAGTTGAGAGCTACCTCCCAAAGGAAAGCAGAAACAATCTCTATCTGTCCTAAGCAATTTATAATTTTATAGCCCTGATCCTATGCTGCTTTTTGTGATGAATATAGTCTGTATTTGCATTAGGTGTTCACCCAGATTTACCTCAAGAGTTTATCAATCTTTGTCAGGGTGAGGGTTTCTAAAGACAGCACAGTTGAGAGATTTGGAAAGCTTGGACACATATAAAGCTTCTGAACCACCATTATAGTTTACTCCAGAAAGTTTACTCTTATTTTTAGATTCATTCATAACTGCTCCAAAATACATATTGGCATATTTAATCTTCACCTACTTTAACACTTCTTGCTCTTTAAAGTCTTTGCTTTTTTATTTGTTTCACTGTTGGTCATTGCAATTTCATTTTCAGCCCTTACAAAAGTTTAGAATTTTCACTTTTCCTTTTCTCATCTCTTCAGTGGTGAAGATTCTCTTCAACCAAACACACACACATTTTTACTTTGTGATGATTTTCTGATATCCTTTTTTAAAAAGTATGGCCTACTGTTGGTGTGGAAAAATATTGCAGGTTTTATTCCCTTGTTTTTATCCAGTTATCTGCTTGGTATCACTGGCATGACTGAATAAGGAAGAGCCATTCACACGAAATGTCTGTGTGATCAAGTCTTTAGTTACCATGACCAAGAGACATTAAAGTCTGCAGTAAGAAAGACATTTTCCTTTCACAACACATTTCCAAACCCAAAGTGTCAGATAGTAATTTTCTGTTGCTGGGCTGTATTAGTTTCTGGCGTAATCTTATAAAATGTTGTAGAATTACACCAAGAAGGAATTTAGACCCCTGAAATTTCAGTTCTGCTTCACAGAGCTTAAATTACAGTGGTCTGGCATAAGCATCAGTGGAAATACTAATGGCTTAAACCTAAATGTATGTTGTTGTGTACAAGGAGGTCATACAGCTCTATGTACTTTTTTTGTGATTATTTACATTAAACATCCAAGAAGAGAAAAGGAGACCATGCCATATACACAGAAATACTTAAATGACCACAGCCATGAATGATTTAGTGCAGATTATCTGAAAGATATTTCCACATTTTGCACTTTAAACACTGCCATGTTGTCTGAAAATTCTGGGACATGTCCACGAAACAGTGCAGAGCAACCCCTCTCAGAAGCACAAGAAAGTAATGGCAATCTAGAATAACAAAGGATAATTTACAGTTTGTGAAGCATGATTTTGGTGCATTATTGGTTATTATGTTATTATATACAGTATTGTAAAGCTTAGAGGCTTCAATGAATTTGGCACCCCATTAAACAAGGCATAGTAGAATCACATAATAAGAGACAATATTTTCTGAAAGAAAAGATGGCTTAAAATCTGCAAGATGAGAGTGAAAGAGAAGCACAGAAAAATGAAGCCTGTGAAGATCAGGGGCTGAGTCAAGAATATAAAGTGAGTGTCCAAACACTAAATTGATCCTTTTCTTTATTCAAATCCCACTGCCACATTCATAAGATTCAATCTAAACATTGGGAACCAAAAGCTTAACTTTTCTGTAATCATACAAATCAATAACATGTGACAGCCATAACTGCAAATAAATTAGTCTAACTTTGGAACTTTCTCAATATAAATTCATGGATTTTGCCACTCCTAATCCCACCATCAGCATTTCTTGTGCACTACGCACAATGCTGCTGCCAGCTACATGGAGAGCACAGGGAAACTTACACATGGGAAGCTGAAGGAATTTCTGCAACTGTTCCACTATGGGGCTGGCATTGTCATTTTTGTCTGGGTTTAGTGGCATACCGAGGGATACAGCCACAACATAAATAATTGAAAACATTCCCAGGACATCTAAAAACAAAAAAAAAAAGTGGTCATACTCTCGTCTTGCTAAAATATCAGTGAGAGCAGTAAAAGCAGTGTCACATTACTTTAACAGAAGCATTTAACATTTTTACTGACAGAATCTAAAGCGTGTGGTTATGGAGTGTGAAATCCTCATTAAAATTCCTCAAGGAAAATCAGCTGAATAAATATCCAGCAATTGTCACAGTGCCCTCACTGCTGTAGTTTTACAGTATAATAATTCTCTCCATTGATCAGCTTTATTCTCTTATCATACATGGAGATCAAGTGCTCGTTAAGGAATTTATCACCCATCAGGAACAATTCTGATATTTCTAAGTCTAATGATGTAAAAATATGCTGCAATAACTGTAGTCATACTGGTGCATTCATGGAGCCTCCCTGTGCTACTCCTCTGGAGTGGTGGCAGTTGCCTCTCAGTGCACACCTCTCCCATTTTCCCCTTCACAAGGTGCATACAGAAAATACAGACAAGGCAAAGTGGGGTTCTGAAATAAGGGGGTGAATCAGAAGTGGGAAACACCACCAATTCTACTTGTGTTTCTGCCTTTGTTGTCTCCGTAGGGAGGATTTCTGTAGACCACAGTGTTCTATTGGACTGTGCAGCCTGGAAGTGAAGGGATAGGCCACTGAAGGTGAAGGGATAGGCCACTGAACTAATACACACGGAGTGTGCCCTCCTTTTAAAGGATCCTGGGATAGATGAAGGTTCTAGGGAAAATTTCAGTATCTTGAATTAAGTCCTTGAGTTTCTTCAAAAGTGAAAGGCAATGGATAAACCCTGCCCCGGACTGAAAGGTATTGGAGAAATTTGATGTGTGTGTGCATGTGTGCCCAGTATTAATTACTAACTCTTCCACCTATTCAGTTTAATAAGCAGTAGCACTATCTTTAGCTTGATCCTGTCACTATTTTAAAGTGCTTGGCAGTTCAAAAGGACCAGAGGAGTGAGGTATTTAATATATCTTAAAAGAGCTGCTGGCTTCCCTAGTGGTAAATGATTCTTATTTTGGTTAAACTGGGAAACCTTTAAATCTTCCATATCTCCAAACTGCTATGAAAATGTCTCTGCATGTTACAGAGTTATGAGTTTGTGGCTATATGACTCTAATAACACATAAGGCCCTCAAGAGAAAATTCACAAAGGCCTAATTTTAAAACATTTGTGCTGCCAAAATCGGTAAATCTTTGAACAAGGAAACATTATTAAAAAATCTGATACTCTATGAAAAATGAACGTGTTAAAATTGGAGGCCAAACCCCATCTCTAGTGTATGAAATAGAGAGATTCTTGTCTTCAGATGTAAAACCTGTACTGAACTTTAACTGTTGAGGAGCAAGACTCTGCCTTTACTCTGGGCTCCAGAGAGTTCAGTGGTGGATATATTGTGGTCTGCCAGTCCAAGCAATTGAGTGTATGGCTGTTATGAAATCATACATAAAATAATCTGGTTATGCACACGTGAAAGTAGATAAAAGTGTTCAATGCAAAGCTGGTATATTTTTCTTCACATTTCAACCAGGAGGTGGCATTGTATCACGTCTTTTGCAAGAAAACCATAATTTTTTTATTTTTCCTTTACAAGAAGACTGGGAGTTTATAAACAACACTAACTAGTGTTTTTCTGTTTTGCTGTTTTGGGGGTGTTTATTTGTTTTTACAGATGTTATGAATCATCACTCATACATGTTTCATTCTCACTGAAAATGTACTCTTAGCTGGCAGTCTGATACGTTATTGTTTTACTATCCAGTTATATTTCTGGTAAAAACAAATTGAAGAACTTTATCTAGAATACTACCTGTATATACTCTGTTGTGAAGTCTTATTTCGGTTCATATATGTGTTTCAAAAAATTCGTAGTGGTGCCAGTAGAAATTACATTGCATTAATTCACAACTAGGACAATTGCATATCATTGAATTACAAATCTCTTATTAATGGTGACTCAATAAAGCTGTTCTCCTAGAACAGACACAACACCTCTGTAAAGGTCAGAAACCAAAGCAGGGAGTTGAAATGGTCTGAATTTTTTACATTTTACACCCTGCTTAATCAGAGTCCTTGGAGGTTTGAGCAGGGATCTGAAATCAGGAAGGAATGTCAGCTGTTTAAAAAGAATGTGTTACTGTATGTGTGTGATTTTTGAAAGACATGGGATTGTCAGATACTGTCAGTCAGATGTCATGCCCCTGTAGGCTGTGGACTCATGCAGATTATGGGGAAAGATTTCTAAAGGGGATGACAGTCTCAAAAATTGGATCAGTCTCTTCAGCCACCCATCATGTGCAATGGTTTCTTCTCTGAGTCTGTGATAATTTTAGTTGTGTCCTGAGCAGTATGAGTAACTGTCCTTTTGAAAACACACAGGAACTAATTACAGAAGATGGTCAGTTGCTTATCATCTGAACCAATCCATCATCCTCCACACTGCAAAGCTATTTTACCCATTATTTGTCAGTCTCTCAAACAATTTTGTACAGGAGTTACAAATAGTGAGCCAACAAACACATCCTGCTGAACTACAGGCCCCACAAAGGAAGAAAGCATCCTTCTCAAAGTACTGATTTTCAATAACAACTTCTCTGATACTTTGCTAGAATATGTTCACATCATAATAGAAATAGAGCTGTATCTGAAAGTGAGAGGTATTTAACTTTTCTATGGTCCCATAACCAATATCTCTGCTTTTCACGTTGGGAAAGGTATATGATTCTGTGGTTTAATTCCCTGTGTATATGGGGTCAGGGTCAGTTCATAACGGCATTCATAGAAACCTAGAATCTATGGACAGTGTGCTTTCATTGCACCTCAACACTGAACCAAACCTTCTATCTGTATTGTGGAGAGTACTGCAAGCATGCAGCTAAGACCTTTCCATTTCTAATTATATATGATGGAAAAGGTCATGAGACAGATGAGAAACTGTATTCAATCAATACCAGACTGATTTTTCCCCCCACTGATTTTGGAAAGTGTTTCATGGTTAGTGACACTCTGGGATACACAAAGAAAGAACAGTAAACTGATGTGCCTGTAAACATATATATTTGGAATTTTGCTTCACTGAGCATAGAAGTCATCTGGCCAATCTTAATTTTTTTCTAAGAGACCATCACAAAAAGATCCTGTAATACAAAGGAAAAACAATCTGCAAATGCTCCCTTGAAATGTGGCCTTTCCTGCCTAGTTACAGAATGAAATCGATACAGCTGCAGATTTGTTGACCTGCACATGAGATTGGAACTATAATATAAAAAAAAAATGAAATTCTTCCCTGATGATAGGTTTTTCTCTATTTAGATACCACTAGTGGGAACAATATAATGACTGGAAGGATCTGCAGACCCCTGTATAATGTTAGAGAATGTCATGTTGAGAAAGGGCATATGTTCTCTATATCACTGCTCCTTAATCTTCTCAGATTTTCACAAAGAAATCATATTAATCAAATCTGCTTTCAGCTATATGAAAAGTGTAGTTTGAATGGTTCACAGCTTAGGAATAAATTGAATGTAGAAGGAAACGTTGGATAGAAATAAGCCCAGAACTTAAAATAACTTCCTGTTGTCAGTATCTCACTTTGTAATTCTGAATAGATGTGGCAATTATGCACCAGAAAGCTCTGAAACTGCCTCATACTGTGGCTGTGGAGTGGTCCATGAAGGCAATGCACGAGCAGGGGAATTGCCAGATGAAATCAGATTGGTGAGCCATCTGCTACTGGCTTGAAAAGAAAAAAAAATAAACCCAACAAAACATCCTCCCCAGAAATACATCAGCAAGGGGCAGAAATCTGCCTGGCACTGAAAAGACACCCTGGTCTCCTACCTCATCTGAAAATCTGCTTGGTAGTTTAAGGAAGGTTGGGCTCCATATGCATGAAGTTCAGGTTTTGTTCCAGTTCTGCTCCTTTTCCATTGTCCCATTTGGGACAAAGTGAGAGGGCAGAGGGGGAAAGAGAAGGGGTCATCTCTTCAGTTCCATGCAGCAGGGCTATGGGGGGATCTGAAATGACCAGGCTCACCTTACAGTGCTCTCTCTGACATTGTTTGTTTTGGAGACAGTCTTAAACCCATGATAATGCATTGTTTTATTAAATATACCAAATAAACCCCACAGCATTTGCTGTGATTTCCTCATTGCTAATAGTGTTTAGTGTCTGCTTGGCACAACTGTTGTGTTTGGCATCACTCAGACTACAGAGACAGACCTGATCCCTGTGCCCCAAACCCGATGTTCTGATGTTCCAGTCTCGCTCTCATTGAAATCATGGGGAAACTACCCTTGCTGCTGACTTTGGACGTGAAAAATAGAGAGGACATGTAACTGCACTCCTTTCCTCTCTGTTAAATGTGAATATCAAACTTCTAGTTAAATGATCATCATATCACAAAGTAAGCTGAGATAGAAATGGCAGAATGTTGATTCTGGCAATAGGATCTGAAGAGCACTTCTGTGTCACTTGAAACAAAGGTAACAGGATTTCTTTTGAAGGTAAAATATATTTAATTCTAGGGAAAAAAAAAGGGACACCAATCTAATGAGAATTATATTTTAAATTGGTGCCAGAAAAACAGGATATTCCTGAGGTCTTTCTGAACATGTCTACTTCTGTCTGGACTGTGGAGAAAATCTACTAATAGCAAAGGCATGACATTAGATTACAACCACAAAATTACAGTCTTAAGACTAATGAAAATGGGTTAAATCTATACCATTTCTTATTTGTAGTATAATCCCTGCCATAAGAATAGCCTTTCCTGGAATTATTGAAAAGGAAATTCTCTCCTGCTTATAAATGTAATTTTATTTTTTCTTTCACTGCATTTGTAAAGATAGCTGAAAATGTTTAGTGTACAACTTTCAGAATGCTATCCAAATCTGGAGGTGGTTACTATAAATGGAATCTAGCTTGGGCTAGTGATTATTATATTGTGATATTTGGAATCAGAAGTATTTAATTATGTATAGATACATGGTAAAGTCAAACTTCTGAAAAGAAATGAGATTTCTAGTCTATGTGGCTTGCAGATGCTTAGGATTACAGAAGCTGTAAGACCTCTGTCTGCTCTGGCTGCTGTTGGTATTGACTACTTGTGTATCCCATGGAATTTCTTGCTCATGACAGGAAGACAACTTTCAGATTTGCAGGTCTTTTGCTAGGTGGAATATGACAAACCTCAGTTAAATGGGGGAGTACATCCATGCTAATTCTACAACAATATGAAGAAGAACTAGGTGGAGAAGTGAATGAGAGCAGCCCAGAGGAGAAGGATTTGGGAGTGATGGTTGACAAAATGAATCCTGGTCTGTAACAGAAGGAGGGGGTCCAGCAGATCAAAGAAAGGGATCCTGCCCCTCTACTCTGCTCTCATGAGATCCCACATAGAGTGCTGCACCCAGCTCTGGTGCCCCCAACATAAGAAGGACATGGAATTGTTGAAGCAAGTCCAGAGGAGGGCCATGAAGTTGATAAGGGTCCTCCTTAAGAGCACTTCCTTGTGAAGACAGGAGCTTAAGAGCTCCACAGGAACACCTGTTTGTGAAGACAGGCTGAGAAGTTCAGCCTGGAGACTAGAAGGCTGCTTGGAGACCTAATAGCTACCTTCCAATATCTGAAGGGAGTGGATAAAGAAGCCAGAGAGGGATTTTTCATCAGGAACTGTGATAAGGTAAGGGGGAAGGGGTTCAAATTGAAAGAGAGGAGGTTTAGATTAGATGGTTGGAAGAAACTTTTGACTATGATAGTGATGAGACCCTGAAACAGGTTGTCCAGAGATGTGGATACTCCAAGCCTGGAAGTGTTCAAGGCAGCCTTTGCTGTGTGTGC
This sequence comes from Myiozetetes cayanensis, assembly GCF_022539395.1. NCBI lineage: Eukaryota > Metazoa > Chordata > Aves > Passeriformes > Tyrannidae > Myiozetetes > Myiozetetes cayanensis. The sequence continues at coordinate 128,180,142 of NW_026086604.1, forward strand.
TGCATATGTGTGCCTGCAGAGGTGTTGAGTTAGGTTTGTGGGGAACCTCACCTCTCATGTACACCACTGTTTGTTTTGAAACAATCACTCAGACATAAATGTCTCACTGCAAGGTGTTGGAAGTCATGCTGGCTGGCGTAGCTGAGTCTAACAGCCTCAATCTCAGTGCAAGAAAAAAAGAAGACAATTTTTTTGTGGGGTTCATGCAAAAGTAAAGAGAGCAGCATGCTGCTTACATTGACTTTTTGATGCTATTGGAAATCAGTCTATCTAGAAATTGCACTAGACAGTCTGATGTGAGCTATGATATTTTAAAAGCACTGATCGAAAGCGATGATGAAGCTTGCTCACATAGAGTCAAGCTTCCTTGACTCTATATATTATATTATAAATATATATTATATATTATATATAATATATATTATATATTATATTATAAATATATATATAATATATATTAAAATCGATGGCTGAAATTACACAAAAACCCACTTGGTTTGAGAAAAAAGGTTTTAGAATGATTTAAATTATTTTTAAATTGTTCTTTCTATTTTTTCTAGCTCTTCTGTCATTGACTTGAAATGGCCAGCTGATGTGCAAAGGTCTGTGGTGTCCTGCAGCAGACTTACTGTAGAGGTAACTTAGCAGGAAACCATGATTCAGGTTTACTTGACTCTTCAATTTTCTTTTTGCCCAGAAAAGTGGTTGAAAGTTTAAAATGACTCTTTTCAAAGTTGCACTGGCAGCAGTGGAGGGAGCCTGAACTCATCCAGGTGCCGTGTCTTTCCAAGCACTTTGTTTGTGATTGTGAAGGAGAAGATCAAAGGGTTTGGGACGTTCTTATTCCAGGTATACCATGTGCAATGTAGTGTGTGTCTATATAGATTCACCAGTGAAAATGACAGTTTCCTCAGGAAAAGTATAATCATGGCAGATTGTTAATCTCTCTAATGCTTCCATTCTAGACTCACTTTAGTTCTGTCTATAGCAGAGATGCCTTGTTGAAGAGATACAGAATGAAAATATGAAATTGTTTTTATAGATAGCCAAACACAGTACCTGTTATCTTTCTTCTGCCTTTTCTCTAAGGAACTGGTATTAATCACTGTCAAATACAGGATACTGTGCTGACAGTCTTTGCCCTGACTCAGTAGTGTTCTGAAGTTAAATCCTTATGCATCTCTGTTTCCATACCAACTGCTTCATGTGGCATGGTCTTGTGAAATGTTTACTGAAGACATGGTTTTCCAATAACCGAAACCCGAGAATGTCTTAAACAAAATTCATAGATCTCCCATTTTATAAATCTCTGCCTATCTCCCCATGCAAGTTTACTTTCCTGCCTACTATTTTATTCCCTCCATTGCATCCTCTAAAATGCCAGGTGTCTTGCTCCTTCTCCAGACACATTCCTGAATATTGATAACATTTTCTTGCCTCTGTTTCCTTCTCAATAATAATTTCATTTGTACTGCTTGATGCAGCAGGCCACCTACCTTGGTGAATACTACATTAGATTGTTGTCCCTGGTGGTCTTGGACTTCACCAGAACTAGGATTAGTTTTGGTTCTTTCATGTACCCACTAAACCACAGTATGGTTAGAAGATGCTTTTTTCTGTATTCAGTAGCTTATAAAAAACCCACCACATTATCCTAAACTAAATGTTAAAACTTACTGTATTTTGAATGGCTGGTTATACTTCCTCTTTGTCACAGATGGTCAGGTTTGTAAAAGGAGAGGAAAAAGAATTGCAAGCATACTAAAATTATTGAACTTTCAAAAGAACAGCTAGTATAATCCCTGTCTGCCTGTCACAGAATGGTTGTGCCTGGAAACATTAGAGTACAGAGGACATAGAGAAAAAAAATTCTTGTATAATTAACAAAACTTGAAAATAGAAGAAATCATGCAGTCTAGATGAGGTGTTTGTAAAAAGAATCAGACTATCAAGATGGGAATAGGGCTGACTGGAAAACATTTTTAGGTAAAAAAGAGAACCCAGAAGTTTTGACCTTAAACATGAAAATTGTCTAAAAATCAAAACTCAAATATGCAGCTAGGAACTTGATACAATTTCTAGTCGGTTTTCTTGTTGGTCTGTCATTCTCTGTTGCTCAGTTTGTTTATTCCATGATATACCATTCCTTGCTGATCCATCACATAGCCCATCAGGAAAACCAGGCTTATGAAGACCTTTGGGGGAAAACAATGAAAACCTTAAAGTTTTTGTTGAGAACTAGTTATTGAAAACTAATTTCTTTGAAAAACCATAGGAAAGGAAATTTATATGTAACCCCTAACTGAGATCAGTCTCCTACAATCCTAGCAGATATTGTGACTTTTGTATTCTTCAGATATGCCATATCATGATAAAGGAAATAACTGGAGGAAATGTATATAAGGGGAAAGAAAAATGTTTCGGTTATGATGCTATCTGTCCAATGTTAGATGACCATTGAAGGAGTGGAAATGGAAATTAATATAGTACACTTTCTGTAATCTTCTTAAATCTTAAATTAAGTTAGCATCACATTTGGCACTTTTAGACAGAGTTGATGGCTATGATTATGGGTCCTTCTTGCCTTCTCCAGTTTCATTTATTGTTAGTTGCTATTATATGTTCATTAAAAAGTAATTTAATAAATAGTGGGATTTCCTGCCTGTAAAACAATTATCAGAATGAAGAGTGACAGCAGTGGCTGGGGAATATTCTGAAATTTGGTAACCCTTTTTTGAAGGCAAAGCAAGATACAAAAACCTTAATATTTAACTATTCAGCATAATAGTGGTTTCCTCTACTCTCCATAAGTATGCAAAGCAGAATTTGACGCATCTTCTGTGTTCTAACTCTGTCTCTGCCAAGGATGAGGCCACTTGTGTCAATAGTTTTGTGTACCAGTGCTGATTAATCAGATAGAAGTCTGGGCAAAGTCATGACACTGTGGACAGGAATTCACAATTCTCTTACGTAGGTGAATTCTGAGGACTGTACTGACATAATTTGGAGGAATCACTGACCGATTAGTTTAAAAATTTCAGAGGCCTGTGGGTATCCGAATATAGACTCTAAACTTCATTATGGCTTAGACGTATGTGAGGCCATTCAGGACCAGGTGTTTTTTAGCAACCTTTCTGTACTGCTTGAATACCTCTATTCAACTTGCTTAAAAGGTCTCCAATCTCACAGTGCGAGTGAGGAATGGTGGAGGAAGCAATGAAAGTTTGGTGAGAGTGAGTGGGGGAGCCTGAGAGAAAAAGAGAGAGACTGTTCAGACAGGCAGAGAGCATATGAGCAATAACTGGGACTGTGTTTATACTGTCATGTTAGTTTAGGATTCAAGGTCACACTCAATGGTTTCCTCATTGCTTACACATTAACATTCACCCTGGCCTTATTGGCTCTCAGGCAGACCTTGAGTCTGACCATGAACACAGCTGCACACACACTGCAAAAGCCTAAATGATTCTGAAGTCTAGGGAAGAGTCAAAATTAATGTGGAGAGAGCTGAAAGAGGCAGGCTGAGGGGCGATGAAGTGAGATAAATGATGGAGTGCTGGACAACGAAGAGTTAATCTCAGGGGAATTCAGGAGAAAGTGGAATGGTAGCCAGACCAGGCTGAAGGACAGAGGAGACAGTTGTCTTCTGTAGATGGAAACTGCGTCAAGACGTTTTTCTATAACTTCACTGAGATGTAGATTAACATCTTTTTATAGGGCGAGCTCATGTAAAGCACGAAGAGAGCTACTGACAGCAGTCATCTTCTCTGACGTCTCCTCTGGTAAGCACATAGCCCAGGGCAGTACCCACCCAAGCAGACTTGTGTTTCCCATCAGCGGGGAAGAGAAATTCTCAGCATAAAGATGCAACAATGGCAATAGTTTTCTTTCCTGGAGATCAAAATAAATAATTCCAGTTCATACAATAGCTCTTTAAAACAGACAAATGTTTCCCCATAATAGTTGCAGTACAAGGGATTAACATAACTCTGAGCACTCTCTGAGGACAGTGCAGCCTTCAGTGCCAGAGAACACACCTACGCTGAGTATGATGTGTGCTTGTATGAGTCAAAAATAATATTCACAGCTGTGGTGGTTCAGTTCAACAGAGCATGCCACGAGCCTTCCTATCACACTATATTATGCTAAACTGCATCATTCTGGAAGGGAGACATCGAGTCTGGCTCCCTTTGGAGATGCCAGGACGCCAGAACATGTGCATGTGGTGCCGACTCCTACAGGATCACTCACATTCATCTAGAGGTGGCAAGCTCATTGCAGCTAATAATTCCTCTCTCAAAACCTGGCTCCTCACCATCTTCATAAACACTGAAGCAAGCATAATAGTACCCACAGGCCCTCAAGAATGCTTATACAGCAGGAATCTGGCATCTTCCAAATGTGATTCATAAGCTTATTCACTACATTGTGCCCCTTAAAATATCAAGAGGAAAGTCCAGGTACATGCTGCATGCATGAATTTATTCCTGTTTGATGAGAACATATGTTTGCCTGACCTGCAGGACTTGATAACTCTCATAAACTTGTAATTTCAGGAACTGGTGAAGAAGCAGTTGAGAGTGTAGATGGGGAAGAAGAATTAGAGTAGACAAAGTTTATATGGAGAGAGGTGGACCAGCTGAGGATAGACTTAAATAAATTAGGGTGATAAACCGAGATACATGATTGAATAATAATTAGAAATAAGAAGATTTAGAAGGATTAAGTGAGTGAACAAGTAACAGCAATCAGATAGCCTCTGCAGACAGGGGCAGGCACCGTGGCTGCCTGTTGAAGTTACGTGGCAGAAGGAGAGAAAAGGTCCCTGTGCACTTTGCTTTGGACATTTGTTCAGCCACTGTAAATTTGAGAAGTCAGCTAACATTTGAAGCTTAGGTACCATAACTGTGACCATGCAGTGCTGAGTATCCAGGAATTTGCCCATCAGGTGCACAGGGCAAATTCTCAAAACCAGTATAGACTGTTCTCCTGTTGCAGTTACTAAATAAATAAAAACTATAGACAGTTTTTATTTTCAGGACAGTCAAAATATATGACAGGAGTCTGCAGAAGGAAATAAACACAAGAGACAGCAAGAGACATGATTAATAACGTTGACAGGTACAAAGTTTAGGTTGTAGGTTTATTTACTTACCGATTTGCAACCTCATCTAAGAGACCATTTTAGTCTTTCACTGTTCTGCATTTTTTACAATGGAAGATATTAATTGGTTAGAAGATACACCTTCTTCAAAGAAAAGTCACAGTAAAAAAATTATCTTTACTTCCTGGAAATAGAAATGGCTTTAACACAAAGACAAATCATCAGTTAGTGTTCAGTGGTTCCTACCTTACTCAAATACTGCTTTTCTGTCCTGTTCACCTGAAGGAGCTGCACAACACACAGAAGGAGTTGTTTAAAAAGGCTTTAGGTAATAGGAATAAGAAATGAGTATGATGCTAAAAGTTCTTAGCAGAATATAGGGCTGGACAATGGTGCATGGTGGAAAAAAAAAGATGTAGTTATAAAAGGAAAGGTAGTCTTGTAAGGAAGACCTTAAAGATGATCCTAAACAACACAGGACACTTTGGAGGTAATTTGGAGTACCAGAGGGAATTTCATATCTTGCAAATTCAATTCACAGTCTTTTTAAGGACCTGCATAATAATTTGCTGGTGAGAGAGAAGCATTTCTTCTCACTATGCGGTCATTCAAACCATGCTAACATACTGGCACCCTGCGCATGTTATGGGATTGCTTCTCAGTGAATACTGAATAATTACTCTTACCACTGGAGAGATTAATAGAATGAAAATTAAGCTTCACTAAATGCAATCTTGATTATTAGGGCTCTGAGTGTGTTGCAGGGAATGCATTGCTCAAGTGTTCAAAAAAGTGCACAGTATGTACTGTGTTATCAGTATTTTGAAAGTTAAGAGTTTGACAGGAATTTCAGCATTAAATGTAATCCCATATGAAACACTCTCCAGGAGTTAATCTATTGCCATTTCCTGTTTATATAACTAGATCAACCATAATGAATTAATAAAAATACATGGCAATCCTTGATGCACTTAGCAAAGCATATACCACTGACACATTCTTGAAAAGACTGCCGGTTTACACAACACATTTCTTTTGCCCACTGCCTAGACTTTTGGAGAGTGTCTTGCCTTGAAACTTAGCTCAGGCACAAAGCTACATGCAGGAGGATGTTCCTCTCCCACGCCTGGACTGAGTCCTGGGACGGTACTCTTGCTTCTGTACCCAGCACAGACAAGACTTTTCATCCTGGTAGATCTGAGGTACCTTTGTGGAGAATCAAGGATCTGAAAACACCGAGACAGACATTTAGTGCTTTCCCTTTCAGTGTCAGACCTTCTAAACCTCATACTGGCCATTACTGACCTGCTTCCACATCTTCTCACACCTTGAGAGGGAATTGTGGCTCCCTATGCTGCCCTGAATGAGGGCACAGAGCCGGCACAGATCAAGTGATGTTCCCCAGTCCCTCTTGGAGCAGGGACCATGTTGTACATTCAGCAGGACTTCCAGTCCTTGGGAAAATTTCATTCTTTACTTCTCAGCACATGCTTTTCCTATTGTTGGGGTGATATTTTCTGGTAACTGTTTCTCCATTCAGACATACAGATACCTTAAGGACCTGCTCCCAGCAAGGCACAATGCAGGGGCATTTTTGATGTGGATTGTATGAGCTCTCAACTTGGTCAGGATAAGCTTTGAGCTCTGTGTCAGCACTGGCCAAATTACACTTATGCTGGATCTCTGGTTAACTAGCATTTATGTTTCCTCCATTTTTCCATAACCTATGGCATCCTGGATCTTTTTCAGTTCAGATAATGGAGGTCCTTTTGCTGTAATTTGCTTTAAAAAAAGAGACAAGCTTCTTTTAAGGAAAAGACATGTTTTTCCCTTGTGGATTTGTAAAACAGAGAAAGGGGTAAGACCCATATTAAAAAAATAATAATGAAGAATAGAAAAAGAGTAACCATGGAAAAATCAACCATGAAGTCATTTGGGAGGAAGAGACCAGGGCAGAAATATCCTGTTGTAACTGTTCTCTGGCACCACACAGCTGGAAAAAAAAAGGGTTCTTTTAGTTAGCATTTATTGTTATTACTCAGTTATTCAATGTTTAATTAATTCTTTAAACAAAGCTTTGCAGTGAATATTATTTTATTTTCTTTTGATTTGAAAGGGCAAACCTCTAAAGAAGTACATGAAGAAAAAGGAACTGAACTTATAGGATGAAGATTGCTACCAGGTGCAGTGTCACTGTGACTGTTCTGTGAATTTACTCTGAAAGTGAATTTCTCTCAGATAAAGACCAGCAGATGTCCATCATTCTCTCGCAAGTGGCCTCATCAAGATTTTTTCTAAAAAGCTATTACAATATTTTAAATTATAATTAGTAACGAAAAGGTTGCATAAATTGCTTTACTTTCATGTGACAATTTCAAAACAACTGTTTAGCCAGTTGATTGCAAGTGAAAAAAGAAAAGGAAATTTTCAGTCTTGAAAGTTTTGACCAACATAGTTTTGGTTTTGAGAGATGGGAGGCTGCTATCAGACACAAAGTGCTGGAGGTAAAGGAACCCTGCAAACACAGTGGACATAACTATGTAGAGATCTGCTTTTCAGAGAAGTTTTTTGCATTTGTCTAAAGTGATAGTCATCTGTCAGTTAAGTGACAAGGATTAGAGCTCTTCTTTCGGTTTCATTCCAGGGAAAAAGTAGGATCATTAAACTCAGAAACATGCCGGGTTTTCTTTAGAGCAGTCATTGGTAGAAAATGAGAAGTTATATCCAGAAATCCCTACTTGGTAACACAAACTTACTTTCGATTTCACTAGAAATTTTTGAAACCGCAAATGTTTATACGCAAGTTCGAACGTGTACACATTGCGAAGTCTTCGTAAAGGCAGGAAGAAGATGATGTCAAGCATGTATGAAAGCAAGGCACTCACAGAGCTGGTACTCTCATGAACATGCACCTTTTCTCTCACTTTTCAAAAACATGCTGGCTTGGTGAGAAATTTACCGACTGATTGTTTTCTGAGAGTTCATGGGGTTGTCGCAAAATAGAACTTGCTTTCTTTGAACTTTTCTCTTTTTTTTTAAATCTGATTAAAGCCAACATTATGGATGAGAGATTTCAGTCATCCCTACTACCGCACCTGTTCTCTTGTTATTCCTATCCGTCACTGTCATTCTTTGGAGCGTTAGAGCTGAAAGCAGATTAGGGCATCTTTCAGAGCTGTTCCCAAAACCAGCAGAGGTAAACGATCTGGGTCTATGTAGTCCTTCAAATGGCTTTTCAAGTGGCTTACACTGATGCTGAGCTTTCTGCCTGCAGTTCATATTTTCTCTGCCAGTACTTCTTAGGTCTCTGTTTATGGATTACAACAGCCATCGGAGTGCTGCAGGAATCAGCAACCCATCTGTCCTGACAGAGGGTGAAAAGTCATTGTGATTACAAACACAGTCTTGAACAATTACATGGAATGATGTGGGCATGGATAATGGTGATAATACAGTAAACATGGGAAGTTCAACTGCTGATACCATGCATGATTCCCTGGCCTTTTCTTTTGATTGTGTAGGATTTGGTTGAAATTCCCAGGTAACTGTAAATTCTGACTCCAGTTTGCACTCTCTTTGCAACACAGGCCATGCACACAGCTCTGCCATGGGCTGTCTATAGCCTACAGCACAGTGAATAAGTGTGAGGGAGCCATTTTACTCTTTGGATGACTGGTTTTACAATCCTCCAGTTCCTCATCTGGCCCTGCCACACTGGAAATCTCTGCTCCTTAGATTGTCCTTAATCATCACATAAACAGAAGGCAGGGAGTGGAGAAGGCAGAGATTGGAAGGCTGTAATACTGGTCACACAAAATATGGAAAAAAAATCAGATATAAACCATGCAATTTTCTTTGAAAGTAGTGTCTGGCAGTGAGATCACAAAAGACTGGATTTTTTTTTTTTTTTTTACCTTAACAAGGATTAGCAGCACTTTGTTCTGTTTGTTCTGTTCCTTACCTGTTATGCTTCTTGTTTCTTTCTGACTGTTTTTTTTTGAATCCTGATGGATTGAATGTTGGATCATGCTGGAGACAGGGTAATAGTCCCTTACAGTATTTTCCATGCTGTTCCTCATGCTCCCAAAACCAGTGATTTTCTTCTATCTTCAAAGAAATGGAAAAGAAATTAGAAGTTTGCTCAATACTGTATTAATTTCGTGTGTATATGTGTAATGTGAATTATCTCCAATAATTGCTGACAAATCTGAAATACCTACATCAGTATATTAACCATCAATAAATAAGAAGTGACAGTGGATATATGGTTGGCTGTTCCCCACGTTTCTGAACAAGATTGTTCTGGTTAGCACTGGAAAAATGCAGGATGAAAGGGTAAGCTTTTTGGGTGGGAAAACATCTCTAGAATTTTATTTATTCTTTAAATTGTCTTTTGAATAACTTCATAGATCACTACTTTCCTAGCGTAGGTTAGTCCTTATTTAATTAGAAGATAAAGACAAAGAAGAGTCCTGTTTATAACTCTTAATCTGCTTAAGTTATTATCTAGCTAGCAGTCCTGAGAGAATATTCAACATATTGAACTGATTCGTGCATGCTTCATTAGGTCTTTGTATCTTAACTGTATATAATCATTCCCAGCTCTGTCATGGTTATCATGGTGGAATTTCCACTGAAGTCAATAAACTCTGGTTGTAAATTGCCTGCAAAACAGTGACTGGGACAAATTCTCTCGTTATCTGAAACCTTTGAAATGCCACTGCCTTGAGTGGAGTTGCTGGAGACATGACTGAATTTGGTTTAATTTTCTGGTATTTATTCAAGTTAGTGCCTTGAAGACCTGGAGTTCTCTCATTTAATTTTAATATTTAGAGCTGAACTTGACAAATATTGATAAAAATAGTGCCTTTAGGGTTTGGTTGAGAAATCTTTTTGTGACAACTTGAAAGATGTCTGTTAGGATCAGCAAGCCCTTTACTGAGCTTTTAGTGGTTATAGAGGAAAGGTAATTGAAAGTATCAGTCAACTAATAGGGTGCTTGAAAAATGGTAATTTTTAGATGGATTTTTAAACACTTAAGAGTTTATTGCATTCAGATTTGTGCAAAATACAGACATTTAAAATATAGATAAAAATAAGTAATATAATTTTGTTGCAATCAAAGTTCAAGCCAGATTTTCTGAACTTTTGTCTCTAGAGTAAAAAGAAAACAAGAGGAGAAAGGGAAGAAAGAGAGATCTAGAGGAATCAAGAAGATGGCCAAGTGAACAGCAGACATGCTGAATATAGGTTTGTGCACTTCCACCTTAGATATCAGAAGACCCACTAATTTTGCTCTAAAGCAGATTCAGCAGGTATGCAAGAGGGACTGCAGATCACATTGTGGTATGCAGAGTTTTTCAGATGGTTCTGATGAGAAAGCAGTTGTGGTGTGGTTTGGTTTTTTTTTTTTTTTAACTAGAACTAGAAAAATATTTAAGACCAATGTTATTAAAGAGGAAGTGTATTTTGCAGCTTTTTTTGTTTGTTTTTGTGTATGTTCTCCTTGCACTTACTTCTTCTCATGCATAGAAGAGTCTGTGCTTTTCGACTTCCAGAGATCTTCATTGTGAGTTGATTTGAACTCCACTTTGATTTGACATTTTATCTGCACACAACATTTGCTCACCTTACTTTGGTGATGCTGTCATTTCAGGATTATTGACCCAGCCAGGCATAGTGATAAGAGGATGCCACATTTGTTCAGTTCGTTGTCTTCCAAGCAGGATGCTGACTGAGTCACTTGCATACCAATAATTCTGCCGTCCTTTTCCACAAATCTCCCTCTTTATGCTTAGAAAACCTGACAAATCCCATCACAATTCATCATTTGGGGAGAACTGTGGAGGCTTTCTGGAGTGTTAGGTCATTTGGCTATGGCCCCTGAATTCCCAGCCATATGTGAGCATGAACACAGTACTGTGGAGGACCAAATGCTTAAAAAAGGCCCTGCATAATGTCACTATTCAGAGAAAAATACAGACTTTCTCAGCATCAACACATCTTTTTACAGGCTCCTATTGTCATAAGAGGTCCCCAGCTTGTTCTAATTATGCTACATATTTGTAGTTGCCCAGAATGATTGCAGTTAGAGGCTGACAGTCCTGCATCCTTTTTCAAGAGCAATGTTAAAACGTTACTCCTGCTTTCTGAAAACAGGAGTACTGCAACCCTAGCAAAATTTGCAGGATAAATACCCTCTCAATCATTAATACTGCTTCCTAAAACTCCACTGAGGTTTCCCACCCATAGGTTGATTTAACCCAACGCCAGCTATGTATTGAGATCACAGCATTCATTTCTTGGACTATAGGTGCAAATTAAGAGCCTATCAGCACTGCAGATGTGAGTACATTTCTGAGGATTTATAATTTAGATTTCCGTATGCATCAGTATGAAACTTGACATAGGTGTGACATTTAGTTTTAAAGAGAAGAAAGGATTTTAGGTAATCAGTTGTTTTTCAAGTTTTGGGAATTTTTGCTGACATTCATGCTTCATGCTATAGTAATAGAAAAGGCAGTCATTAAAACTGAAATATTACAAGCTCTTTCTGTGGAAGATGTGGTGTGCTAGCAATTAAGAAAATCTAAAGAACAGAGTCCTTAAATAAAATGCAAAGACAGACACCTGTTTTTTGTAGTTTCATTTTGTTGGTATGTTATGTCACGTGAAGTATTTATGACAACACTTGTGGGACCATATCCAAGCTGTATATTCCCATGACAGATTTTTCCTAATGTTTAAGGTGGAAGTATGAGAGTATGCTCTGATGTAACCAAATGATGCAATGAAGCTTATAATGTTGTAATTCTGAGCTTCTCTTTCCTTTGCTGCTCTGAATCAAGACTCCCAAGAGAAAATCAGGCATCTAGATAAGTCCTCTTTTAGCAGGTGGTATTAATTGAAATTGTAGATAAGCCATGCAAAGTATTTAATTTAGTTGTGTTCCTACAACTAAGGTGTCATTGTTGCAATGTACTCACACGTAGGATTTGAAATGTGAACTGTGTACCCAGGCACAGTGAGGAAGGAGAACACAGGATAACACATGGAGTTCCTGATTCCAAATTGGGCGATGCTGGTATAGTTCACAGCAGAAAGGATCCCTAAACTTACTGTTAAATCTGTGTTGTCTACTGAGTGTCAGAGAAGCTTTCTTCCCTTTACATTAGATCCAGCCATCAGCTGGTTCTGCCCTACTGAGGGCAGCTTCTTTTCCACTACCACAATCTCCTTTAGCGGTTTAAGGTCACACAGAGATACCATATGCTGACCAAAAATTTTAAACTTAACTCCTCGTCTGCACTGCCCATCAGGGTTCAAGTTATAAAAGCCAGTATGCAGGTTCTAATTAGCTGACACTATTAGCCCAGATCAGGGCTGATTATTGTCTTGGAGGAAAAGATACAGATTTTGTCAGCGTTAATGCTAATCGTCCCACTGACCCAGACCTCTCTCTATCACCCTTTCCTCTCCTCCTCCTGGCACCTGAGGGTAAGAGGCATCTCGCCTGCTCAGGGCAGCCACTGTACCTGTGTTGTTCCAGCTTCAGCCCCAGTGAAGTTAAATACTTGTCTACACTTGGAAATGAGGTGGGAGTAACTGAATGGTGTGAAGTGAGTGTGCAATAGCTTCTTCAGGATAAATCCATGTGTGCATAACCCTAATCTCTTCCTGCTGGCTGCAAAATCCAAAGAGACATCCCTTGGCAGCGGAAGTAGTGAACTCTTTTGCCATGTCCTCTCTGCCACCTCTCTGAGCAGAATCACAGAGGTCTACACTGATCAACTTTTGCCAAACTGAAATTTTTCTACTTGTTCAGGCAATTTGGATTTTTTCTCCTAGAAAATGTCTTATCTATAAGCATACTTTGCCTTGTACTGCATGATCTCAGTTTCCTCTAGAGACTCTTGGGAGGGACTTGGTCAAAGGCTGTTCAAAAATTAAAATATTACCATCATCCTGCTCTCTTCTCTTTTTTTGACATATCCAAAGTATTCTGCTGGATTGGGACAGGATGCTGGGATGATTGAATGGAATTCGCAGTACCACTGTGCTCCTATAGAGCAGTACTTTTAACAGTGCTTGTTTAATGCCAGGTTTTGTATTTAGTTAATTAATGATAGAAGAATCTTTTATATCTTTCCCGGTTTTGTGTCCTGGTGGCAGTCTTGGTTTGACATTTTCCTCAAATAGGTCAAAAATTACTTGAGCAGGGTGACTGTTAGAATGAAAAAAGGAGATTTTTACAAGTAAACATCAAGAGCATTTATATTTTTTCCTAGGAGAATTTAATGACAGCTTTACAGACAATTACATACACTTTTTCATTCCATTTTGTTTTCTTTCTTATGTATTCTTTTTTTTTATCTGTCTTTTTTTTTCCCTGTTAAAGCACTGGGGCCCATAAACGAGTAAAAGATAATGGTTTACAATCAATACTCGTGGACCAGACAGCTAATCTGAACTTAACTAAAAAGTCAATATTTAGCTGTACCTTATCAGTGGAGAAATGTCAAGCACAGAGAGAGACATGAACAAATTTCCAACTGATTTCTCTTTCTTGTGCCTCAGTGTTCAAAGCTTCATGGAAGAGTTTCAACATCAGATAAGACAAAACTGCCTTTGAAAAAAAAACACATAACAAATGACAAACTTGCATCTGCAGGGACTTGAGTTTATGAAATGAAAGCACACGTCAAAAATTCATTCTAATCTCTCCTTGCACATTCCATTGGTCACCTTCTAGTCTGTGTGATGCAGTGGTTGATAGTTGAGCACTACAGGCAGTCTTTAAGAGATAGCAGCAGGAAATGTTTTCTTGCTGAGTGAAGTCACAATTTGTTGCCACCTAAAACAAAATTGCCATAAATCATTTTGAATTCTAATATTGCTAAGGATTTTAATATATGTGTGGTGTACTGACTGGGTATTGTGCTGTTGTGCAAGAACAAATCTTACTGCAAACAATTTGGTAATTAAAAATTTATTTGGTAACTTATCATCTCACAGTGGACATCACTTCTACTGCAATTCATTTAGCTGCCTTGATTTTTGTGAAGGAACAGCTAATGGAGTTATACCACTAAACAATTTAAGCCTTGGCTAGAAATTGTAACTGCTTCATTTATTTCTATTGCTATTCACTTCAAGGATGATCTCTTAATTTTAAAACATGATGATCCAGAGCTCTCAAGGACAGTCATGGGGCTTCCCAGAATAGAGGGCAAAACAATGTTTTTAGGAATAGTCATAGCCCATGGAATCCACTAGGTTTGTGTTTGGGTAATTTCAGTGTCTGTCTATACTGCTCTTTGTGTATGGGAGGGAGGAGATGGATGAAAGGTGGCCTGTGGTGTGCAAAGCTACAGTTCTGCTGCTTTATGCTGTTTTTCAGTAAAATCTCCTTAGGGAAAAAAGTCAAGTTGGACTAAAAAATGTTACTAAAAATATTGGTAAGAATAAACCCAACTGGGAGTAAAAATAACTTCATGATTAGCACTTACTAAAGCTTAAACATAACAGGGTTGGTGGGGACTCCTCGAGATTGAAACAGTAATGGGAAAACTCCTGAAATTAATAGCTATATTGGGATTCTCAGAACTGGTCTTCATTCATACACCAAACATGCACATTTTATGTTTGCCACTTTTGTCTTGTTTATGTGAACTAGGCTGACGGTCATGGTCCTTCTGGACACCTCCAGTGAATGCACGGTCTGCTTTAGTGCTTGCACTGTTACGAATATTTTTTAAAAAGTAATGACATCACCAGATTTCTCATGGTCCTCAGGTGTTTATAATTTTTTTAAATTTTTGAGGAATGTCTGCCATAATTAGAACCTTAACTTTTAAATTGCAAATGCTTTTATTCAATGAACAAATAATGTTCAGGATAAAGAGTATGGGGAAAAAACCCCAGTAAAACATCTCAGGAAAGTTTTCAGCAATGCTTTTGGAAATACTACATTAATGAGTCCACTTCTTCTCTGAAAACATTTGAGACTGTCAGTTTATATGCCCTTTATCAAACAAACAACTTGGAAATGTAGACAGCGCATATATTGTTACTTCTCTACTGCATCTTCAAAGGTATTTATACTTTGGTACCTACACACAGCAGAGCCAAAAAATGAATTAATTTTTTTGACAAATAGGGATTATATTATAATTAAACAATATTAATGTAAACATTGACATTTTCCTCAGAATGGAATATAAGATAAATATGTTATAATTTAATAAAAGAAACATTGCATTATTTTCTCAACCTGATCACTCATATGACAATGCTTTATACGCATTAAATAGCATCCTTTGCTGCTATTTATGTCCAGTTCATAAGGAGCCTGCAGAAAAACTGATATACTGTTTGCTATGCAGTGTAACTGTGCCATTATTCTATTTTTGTTTGTATGTGCTTTCAAGATAACCAAAAAGCCCTTATGGTTCTGAAGGGTATCTTCTCTTCTTCTCAGAAAAAAACTACTGCAAATGATGCCAATGTTTATTATCACACCTCTGTTCCATTGCAGATTTTGGAAAGTTTGTAATCCTATGGCCAGAGTGTGGTTGGAAAGGTGCCACTTTCATGGATGAGTGCAGGACGTTTGGAAAAAGTAGGCAGGGATGAGGAGGGAAATTTTTGCTTCATATAAAGTGGCTCTTTTTCTGCACAGAGCTCCAATGTGAGAGCAGAGAAGTGTCTGCACGTGTTCTCTGGGCCAAAATCAGAGGGCAGGGTAATACTGCTGATGCTGTGGAGGGGTCTGATATGGGCTGCCTGACCCAGCCCAGTATCCCTACGCTATTCACTTTGCTAACAGCCTCCACCATCCTGTACACTTGGTAGTCAAAAGACCATGAGAAGGTAAACTAAGTTCAGAAACTACCAGTTTTTCCCAGCTGCCTGTAGAAATAGTGGAATTCTTATAACTAGTGAGTGGAACGTGTGGCTGAGCTTTTTCTGTTGACTCTGGATGTCTCCTAGTGACACATTTCTGAGAAGGCTGCCATTGCATTCCTCATGGTTTGACAAGCTGTATCAAAGGGAGAGAAGGGTTGCTCAATCAAAAAAGGGAAGAGCCTCCAGTCCTTCATCTGGACTGGCTATAGCTGCTCTAGAGGAAACGCAGCCAGAGTGGAAGACGTTATCACATATGTCTGCCTGATATGTCTGTAGAGATTTCTTTTTTACACAGGTGCCAATTAAGGGGCTTCAGAATTAGAAATTATGTATGAGAACACTTACCACTTTTTCCTAAGCTGAAAAGTTGGTCATTTGATATGAATCAAAGATATAGAAAATTTGTTTTTGTTAACTAGTTGCAGTCCTGGTATAGGAACATGTTTCATGCATAGATTTAGCATATTGCTTTGTTTCTTTAGTAGCTCTTTCTATCACGTCTTTAAATCAAATCCAGATTTTTTGCAGTTGAAGTGCAAATAAAAGAATTGAAAAATATTATTTGTGGATTTTTGCCTAAGAGAAATGCACAAATTAAGGTCTAATAAATCATATTTTGAAATTCTCTATAATTCAAATGGAGAATTTCACCCATTTAGAACTTTGGTATGTTTATGTGTCCACCTGGATTTATTTTATAGAAAGGCTTTCTGTTTTGATTCTCAGACACCAAGAAATGGAGAATCCTTCATTTTTCTTGGCAACTTTTTCCAAGGAGTAATCTCCCATAGCTTCTAAGATATGTTTCCTCTTCCTAGTTCTGTTTCACCCATTGGTCTTTTGATCCATTTTTCTTTGGTAGGCTAAGGAGCACATTATTAACATCTGGTAAGTGCTTAAAGAATAGTGTCAGGTAACTCCTGCATCTTTCTTTTGACAAGCTGAAGAGATGAACATCTTTAAAACATTCTCAATAAGGTATTTATTTAAAGTCTCAAGTTATTTTTGGGGCCTCTCTTTGTAACATCTCCAAGTGTCAACACCCTTTTCTAATGTAGATACCAGAAATGAACTTGATATTCCAGAACTGATCTTGCCAGAGTTGCCCACAAAGGCTGAATGTTTTCTTTGCTCCTAGCTCTTCTTTTTTCTTTATCCAGGGCTCAGAGAACACTTTGGATGCCGCATTGTACAGAGTCCTCATGTTAAGCCTGTAATCAATCATAACTTACAAATATGTAGCCGCTGCCTCCCAAAGGTCTCATCCCCTCCAAGTACAACCTCTGTTCTTTGTTCCCAGCTCTGTGGCTCTCTAACTGATCAGAAAAAAGCCTTGAAAGATGAAAAAGTGGTCTGGGGGAGTGCCATCACTGCATACTTGTCCATGTGTAGACCAAGGCTCCCATGGAGGGGGGACTTATGGCTGGGCAGGGCAGGGCTGTGGGAGCTGGAGACCAGTCCTGATGTGGATTCACTGAGGCAAGGTGGTCCTGGGTGGGGCTAAATGGGGTTCTGGGCTGTGGGTAGGGTGGGGGGCCGCTGGATACTGGAGTGGGTAAGTCAGGCCTGTCAGTGCCCTGGGGAACAGCCAGTTTGTCCAGCTCTTATGTGTCTC
The DNA here is from genome assembly GCF_022539395.1 of Myiozetetes cayanensis. NCBI lineage: Eukaryota > Metazoa > Chordata > Aves > Passeriformes > Tyrannidae > Myiozetetes > Myiozetetes cayanensis. Next base: position 128,197,769 of record NW_026086604.1, read on the forward strand.
TGGTTGTGTCTGGAGGTAGGACATGGTGCAGGGTAGGTTTCAGGTCTGACCAGGTACAGCCACTTTTGTTTATGTGAACTAGGCTGATGGTGATGGTCCTTCTGGACACCTCCAGTGAATGCGCTGTCTGCCTTAGTGCTTGTGCTTTTCGCTCTTCTCTCCTCTCTGGCCATACTGGAACACGATGTTAGCTTTAACACCATTAATCGAGATGACCTACTCTAGCCAGCTGCACAGAGTCAGGATATTTATGGTTTATCCCTGAATAACTTGTGGCTTTTTAAATTTTCCCTTAAGGAACCTCCTGAAAGCAGATACCCTCACCTCCTCTTTTTTTTTTTTCTTTTGCAATGATTACCTGCTTTTGTCATTTAGAAAGTTTTCATTGCCTCTGTCTTTTATCTTTTTTACAGCAAAATAAACAGATTTGTTTTGTTCCTACCCCTTCTGCCCTCAGAGAGCAGCTGTGTTCTCGGAAGACTGTTCTCGTGGCCCTCACAGATCTCTACGTCTTAGACTAATAAATCAAAATTCTTTTAATCATCCCACAAAAATCATGCTTTCTAAAGATCTTATTTTTTTTTCTGCTGTCTCTTATTTGTCTGTTTTTGTTTTGTTCACTTACAGTTCCCCAACAAGTGCCCCTATACCATAGTTGTGATAGACGTTACATATGACACTTCTGTTCATACTTAAACAGCATTTAAGTAACAATTGCCTTAAATATGAGCACTATCAAGGCAAGATATGAATATATATGAATAAGATATGAATATATAGATGGTTATACCCAGAGTCAAGCGGACCTTGTGCTGTTTGATGCCTTGAAAACCTCACTTAAATATACTTTCTGTTACATTAATTAGGGAGAACAGTGCAGCAAATAAAAGAATGGGAACCAAGATCTTAAACATTTTTGCCTTTCATTATTTCTTAGTGTAGCTTTTTCTTTCCAAATGCATATGCAGGCTTCACTGTCTGCTTTGCATCATTCAGCTGTCTGACTTGGTATGCTCCTGGTCAGGTCGCATATATATCATTTCTGAGCAAGGAAATTCTTTATTTTGGATCAAGTAAAATAACCTTGACTTATCACTAAAAAGTGTAATTATCTGGAATGTCTGCTTTTAACTCTGCTATTATGTGCTGCAAATAAATTATTGAGTGAGTGATACAATAAGCAGAGATACTTCTGAGTGACAAAACAAGCAATACAAGCTGTAAGTAGTGTGAAATCCAGTGTCAACTCATCGTGCTTATCATTAGTCACATGGGCAATAGCAAGCAATCAGTCATTGACAAGGGATAACTGAAAATTATATTCTAAAACATTTCTTGGAAATAGGTAATATTTCAAGATGCTGGCTCCCAGTTTTTCTTTGTGCATGTTTTGGATTATTTGTTGAATACAAGCCAGCTATAAAATATAGTAAAAGGCGTGATAGACTCGACTTTGACAGATGATGTTTTTTCCTCTATTCAAACACCATCAGTCAGGACTAACACGGGGTTTCAGCATTAACACACTGCTCTCAGTGAACTAAAGCACATGCTTCATGGAAAGTGTGTATTTTATTTCTGAAAACTAGTATTAATGCTACAACTAAAAGAAAAAAATTATCTCTTATGGATATTTATACCCAGTAAATGACCTTTTCTTTCCTCTTTGAGATTTTTCTGAGGCAACATTTTTCTCCAGTGAGAAGATATTTTGACCGTAACATTTTTTCTTTTAAAAAGCACTGATGTGATGCCAAATATGAGATACAGTCTAAAGAAGAAATGAAATTATTTGTCCTGTTTTGAACATTGAAGTTAACATTAATTTTTGATCATTTCATATATTTAAACAGCATTTTGTTTCCTAAGTGATGCACATTTTCTTGGAGCCAAGGATTACATATAAAGAGAATGGAATAAAAGGGGTAAGGAATGCAACTTGAGGTTCACAATTGAAAGTCATTAACAAATTTCTGCTGGTTTTGGATGAAACCAATTTATCTGAAGAAGAGTTAGAAAAGATTTCATATTAAGTTAGGTCTTCTGTTAAAGTACTTGCAATCCTGTTAGTTGAACAGTTGCAGTTAGCAAAGATATTTCTTTCTGGAACAATCTAAATAACCTGTCTGTGGAAGAAAATGAAAGGGTAATTTTTCCAAACAAATCTATTATGATTGAGTGTTTGCTGACAGACATTACTTTGAAGAAAAAGAAAAGAATCATGTGCAACTGCTGAATTTGATAAGCTGTCTATATAAGAAACCCTTTCCCTCAAACACATCAGATCATAAATCCGGTTTGAAACCACCCAAATTTAGGACAAATTCCATTCTGGATGTGAATTTTGTAGTCTTGGACTGTTGCCAGCTATTTATGAATGTTATGTTTTCCAGCTACATGAGTAGTTGAATTCTGTTATACCTGTGTAGGTTTCATAGACAGAGCCAGTGTCTTTCATTAGACCAAATGATACAGTTATTTAGATTTGAAATAAGAAGTCTTCAAATGAATCAGATTATAACTACACATAATTAGAGGAAGGAAAAAGACAAATGATGTAAATAAAATCTTCACAAGATGTTAAGAAACGAATTTATTTTTAAATATTCTGTAGGTTACCTGAGACCAAAAGCAGTGGCTCTTTCTGCTACATGGAGATTGACTTCCTGTGATTCGAAGGTTCAGTCAGTGATAAAAAAGCTATAATAACTTCTACATGTCACATACTCCCAACACCAGGCACCCTGGCAAACACTACAGCCTCGATCTTCTGGGAACTTGGAGAAAACTGCGACAACAACTCAGCTTCCAGAATGAAGAAATATGGATGGAGAAGTGATTGGATGACAGACATCACGGAGGTGATGCCACTTTGTGTTCTTGCTTGTGTCTTTGCAGAGCGTTCCCTTGGCAATTGGTAGAGAGTCATCCTCTTCCTGGGACAAGGTTTTGTTTCCCTTTGTGGTCAGAGATGTAGCAGGAAAATGCAATGTGAGGAACCATTTTGGGCTAGAATGGTGAGGGGAATGACTGCACCAGACTCAAGGTGACACAGCTACTTCTGACTCTGGACAGCAAATGGGTATGAGTGATAGGAACAACTGTCATGGATCACATTGAAGAATCAATGTGGTACAAGAGACAGAGAGACAAAGAGAAGATATTTAAGGTACAGTTCAAGGAGAGTGGATATATTTTTAAAAGTTCAGTGCCAGATATAGAAGGAGCATTAATGTCAAAGCAAAAAAAACCAACAACAAAAAAAAGAACAACGCCAAAACTGGAATGGAATTTTATGAAATTTTGCAGCATTGTACTGGGAATAGGGACTCACTCTAGGACATGCATATTCCTACGTAAAACCAGAACCAAATTAAAAGAGCACAAACATGTTCTGTGTATGCATTAGATTGACTTTGAAAAGTAGTCTGAGGGAATAAGGGGAAAAGAATAAATCATAAAAAATATTAAATTAAAAATATTCTATAATAAAAACTGGGCAAATGCAAGTTTCCAGAGTAAGATTGAAGTGCTTTAAGCAGAGTATGTCAAAGTAGCAGAAGACATACATATCCCTGAACAAAAGAAGAAAGCAAGAGGAAAGAAGCTGACTCCTTCCACGAAAAAAATTGCAGTGCTGATTATTCAAGTGGCTTCAGTAGATGGTACATCAGTCCATAGAAAGAGGCCTAAGTGGTAAGAGACAATGTTTTATTCTGGAAAACAAGAAAGATGCAAACAAGTTTGTCAGGAGAAAATTAGTAACAGGAAATATTTTTTATCAAAGACAGGAAGACTGTGAGCTTTTATCCAAGCTGTCAAGTAATTTTTTCTGCTTTCCTTATCAGGAAAAAAAAAAAAAAAAAAAAAAAAGTGGAAATCACCATCTTCTTGAGCATGTTGACATATCAATCTTGTGAAGCTATATGAGGGGAAAAGGAACTTTTTAGCTCTTATAGCACTGAAATTAAATATTCATTAAAATTAAACTAAAAATTTACTTAGGGTTGGAAAATCTTAGAATGATCTCAGATGGAAGGGACTTCTCATCCAACCCTTCAAATGACAATACTGAAGTTAGAGTGGATTGTTGAATAGCTCCAAGAAGGGATATCCAACAGTATCTCTAGACAACTTACTGCTCATGGTGATTTTTCTTCCCCTCATTATACCCCCTACTCTTGACACCTGGTGCAGCTTTGTTGCCAGCACGTGGTGACACCTGCTTACGGTCTAGGGAAATGTAACAGCATGTGAGATATTCTGGATAGCAAAACCTGTGATTCACTGGTGGTCAGGAATGCCTCTTGTGACTGTTCACTGAGGTCTTGGCTGCATTTTCTCTAACAGAGCTCATTCTACAGCCTGATGCATGATGGGAGCATTGCCACTTCATCAAAGCAGGAACAACTAGCAGTCAGGAGACAGTGGAAAGGAAGAGTTAAAGAGCATTAAGAAGCAATTACCACCTGAATCTTGCTGTTTACTGCAACATCTGTGGCAGACTCTTCATAATCCACTAATTTATGGTAAAAGACAAAGACTGAAGTCCCAAACTAAGAATCATAAATATACAAGCTTATCCAAAAAGTTTTTGAAGTGGATCCAACAGCAGCTGGACTGCTAAGGCTTCATGTTCCCTGCTGTGATACAGGGGATGGTCAAACCATGATGGAAGGGAAGGGAGAGCACCCTTACCATCAAGTAGAGGACCAAAACACTGCCTCCATCCTTCTTCCTCTGACGTATCTGAGTAGACAAGTACTTTTTGAAGTCAGAGTCTAGATAGTGATTATTGTAACCTGTGCTGAGTATTAAGTTTTACCTGATTTACAGAGGGTCCAAAAGACTGAAAAGTCTAGGTAACCAAAATGTTAGGCAGCAGAAAAGCCATGACAATTGCTAGAACTTCTATGTAATGATAAGCTATGCTGATTGCTAAAGGCTCTATATAATAACAAGGCTCTAAGTAAAATGCAAAACTGTGGCCATCCTCATTTTACTGAGGATCTTTAAAAGAACCTGTCTGTCCCTGTGGTGTCGTGTAGCATCAGGTGACACTTCCTAGTTACTAAGAATTTCCTTTGCTGCAATTTTGTCCATTGCACCTTCTCTTTTCCCTGTGGAAAACATGTCTATGTGTTCTATGCCCACCACGCCCTCCTGCTACAAAGTGGAAAACAGCAATATAATCTCCTTTAACCAGCTGTTTTGAACAAAGAACAAAACCTTGCACTATCAGGCTCTTTTTTTGCACCTCAAACTCTAGTCCTCCATATGGGTGACCATCCATTAGACTTGTTCCAGTTTACCAATATCTTTTTTGTACTGGGTAGCCCAAAACTGGACACGGTATTCTAGATGTGGTCTCGTCAGCGCTGAACACTGGGAGGTAATCACTTCCTTTGATCTCCTTCCTCTAATTCTTCTAACGCAGCCCAGTATCTGGTTTAGTCTTTGCTGAAGGGTGCTTGGTGGCTCATGCTCAACCTGGTGTCTACCAGGACATCTAAATCCTCTTTTTCAAAACTTTTTTCCAGATCTCAGTCTGTACTAGCTCATAGAATTGTCCTTCTCCAGGTGCATGCTGGAGTTTTCATTTGTGCTGGTTGAAATCAAATTTATTGCATGAGGCTCCTATAATGAACAAATAAATTGGAGGACATAGTTATAAATCACTGAAAAGATGTAAATATATAAACCTGAGACAATTTTCATATGCACAAAATTGCTTAACTTGGCAGGATTATGGAAGACTCTGGGAAACTCACAACACATCTAAATTGACAGTTCTATGGCAAACAGTTCCATGTGGCCAACAGCAAGATCACACAGACTGAAAGGAATACTTTTTTATGTTTCGTGCATCAGGTTGGACTCTAATTCATTGTAGCATCATATCTCAAAAGAATACTTGGAGTTTGTGCTAAGACATCATTAGAAGTTTCTGTGTTTTGAAAAAAGCCTTCTTGCAGCAGTTATATTAATTATATTAATTTCTGATCAGATAAAAATCAAAAGAAACATAGGTAGACAGGAGATGAAACAGTTTTCTATATGGGGAAAAAGAGTTATTAGAAAGTTAGAAGGTCCCACAGAAACAAATAACATGTAAAAACAAAAGATAAAATGTAGAAATTACTAATAAAAAGATTATTTAGTAATGACCAATTCAACTGACCATAATGAATAGAGTAATTATGTATAAAAACACTCTAAAACAATTGACAAGCAGAATTGATATTGATTTCCAAAAGTACAAGAGCAGATATACTGAATAAAGAAGAAATGCAGGAAACATAAAGGCTTTAAAGGAAATATCTTGCATTAACAAGCATATGACCTATGGAAATATGTGCTGTTGTGTGTAGCTGAAAAATACTAAAAAGGAAAATATTTACAGAAATAAAAAGAAAAGTCACAGCTGTAGAGGACGGAGACTATGAGTCTTTTGAATGTCACATTTAAAAGTACAGCCGTTGAACTCAGTTGAGCTTGGGAAGTTGTGTGTCCTGTGTTCAAAGATTTTAACAGGCTGTTTTCTATAGACTTTAAATGAGAGATAAGCTCCTTTGTAAATCTCCCATTCTCGAATCTTTAATTGAAGCTTTTGGTCCTGGCAGCATCAAAATTGTGAATTAGGGGTAGGGAGGTCCTAGGTCTGATCCAGTAGCATTTATATTCCTCTTATGCAATTGCCAAGAGAAGGGATTGAAAATCTTATGTAGAAACTGATGTGGAGACTGCGGTGCCCTTGAGACGGCATCTAAATGGAACTGTGTTAATTTAAGAGTCAGAATATCTCAGCAAGGAGGAATAAAGCTATTATTATTATTTTATGATGGTGAGGTTATAGAAACATCGGATACAAATTTCTCCAGCATCTGCAAAACATAAATTTATGAAGTCATACTCTGGAATTCTCTGAATCGCCTTGTCCAAGTGTAAAGGGCAAAACAAGAACTGCAACCTGAGGATAGGCAAGATATCCAAATAGATCTTTTTCATTTCAACTCTGATGGTGATAGAAGTGGGTTAATGGAGAAAGCCAAAACGTCACCTGTAACCCTCCTTCTGTGTCATGGCATTGCTGCAGACTTTTTCTACTGAGAGAATTTTGCATTGCAGAGGCACTGCAGGCTGAGCTAACTAAGAATAAGGTGTCAGCTCTCATTCTAGATTCACTTTGGACTCATGCATTTTTAAATGCACCTTTGTGGTTCCATCCCCTACAAATTTCTTCATACAACCAATAAAAAAAAAGAAAAATCAAATAAAAAGGAGAAACCTTTCACACATAAAGGCATTTGGAAGTTACTTCACTTTCAGAGCAGGTTAAAAAAGAGTTTATCAAAGGCAACCCATCATCTACACAATTTGCATGTTTTAAGAGGTACCTACTGTCATTCACAAGACTAACTATGATCTAACATGTAACCCTAAAGTTAACAACAACAATAGTTTTGTCAGTTAACAGAAAGTAATAGGGAACATTTGGAAAACCTTGATATTCTCTTTCCAGTAAGAGCTATTGCAGGTGATATGGTACAGAAGAGCAGTGGTGTCACATCATGTGTAGCAATTCTTGTGGATCTCATTTGTAGGACACCTATTATGACACTTTTTTTCAAGAAATGTATACTTTTTGAAACGCAGGCACATATACAAATAGATACTTAAAAAAATACTCAAAAATGTTTCAAAACCTTACAATTCTGTTCAAAAATCACCACACGATGGAACACGATGTAATGAAGCAGAGTTATCAGGACTCCAGGCGAATAACTTGTAGATAAATTAACTTTGAACATTCCATTTCTTTACAGACTTCTGTTATCTAAATACTATGAGCTATATCTGAAAAGAAGCCTTGGGCCAAAGCCACACCCATTCCCATATTTGTATTTAAATTTCAAGGCCAAATTTTTCATTTTAATCCAGGTTGGGGGATGTTATGTTTTTCTTAGTGAGAAAGAAAAAGTGTTTTTATTTTTTCATCATCCCTGGTTCACCCAGAGCTAGAGGTAAAGCAGTTTTGAGCAGCAGAGAAAACATACTGGTTTTTTACAGTACATTTGATGGTATTGCGAAGTTCTAGTGTGGACTTTCAAATGTATGATCTTTATCACAGGTGCTTTGTACAATTTCTTAACTTATTCTAATAATTTAGTGATAATTAGACAACCAGACCATTTTGGTTTGCCTAAACTGGATCTCACATATATCGTGACTCTCACCAAACTGCCAATTAATTAGAAAGAGATGCCACCTGTATATAAGATATAGCCATCCCTTTTTAAAAGCAAGAGACATCGCTGAAACACTGACACATCTTGCAGAGATTCTGCACTGGGCGTTCTCAGTCTCTGCACCTTCCTACCTTCCTTTGATGTCATATAGTATTATTTCTGATCTAAACAAAATGGGGCAAGTGAGAAATCTTTGATATGTCCCAAAGATAGAAAAGGGTCGATATACATTTTTAAATGAAAACCAGATATAAATTGCCATTCTGCAGTGGTGGTAAATGCACTTTGTGTGTTATAACATCTGTGAAGCTGATGAAATAGTTGCTTTTATTAATTCATACAAGACTCTTGTAATTAATTTTCAACTGAGTAACACACAACAAAGACGTTGCTGTGAGAATGTGTGTTATGCTAGTAACAAATTTTCAGATGTTATACTTAGATTAATGCACAAATAATTAAACAAAACAAAACAAAACAATAACAACAAAAGATAGATGTCTTTATTATTCATGGTACTTCACTGTGGCCAGATGAGTTCAGAAATGACTCCTCAAAAAGAAACAATTCATTTTGTGTCCTTCAATCTGTATTGCAACATGATTTTTTGGCACACCTTTGTGCAAAGATGCCCAGGTTAATTGTTCATCAACATCCATCCACCTTGAAACAAGAAGAGAAACTCTGATTCATCTGGATTTCATTTAAAATCCTAGATACATTTTAGATCATCAGAGAAAAAGGACTAAATATGTGGCTTAGTATTATTGGTTATTAACTCATTTATTATTTCTATGTAAAAGATGCCCTGATTAATATTGTCATGCTTATTTATCTTTTGATCTCATGGAGCTTCACTGGAGGGTTGCTCCAGTATTGCAGTATCAGTGCTTTAATGCAATACTCCTGTGAAGCTGGGGCAAGAAAAGGTAATAATCTTCTGAAGGTAGAGATTAGGAGTGACTTGCCCAGAATAGAATGGGAAAAAGATGATGGCATGTTTTGGATGTAAGGTCTGCTGCTGGATTCCCTGCAGACACACCTTTTCATGAAGGAAAGGGCCAGATACCTGCAGAATAGAGAACCTTTTATCTTTATCTCTTTCTTCTTAACCCATCAAAATCTCCCATGTAAAATTTGTACATCTGGGTGGCTGGAGGTTTTTAGAGGGAAACATGTCTGGTAAACTGTCAGGAGGAAATTATTTACTAGGAATAGGTGCATTGGCATCAGTCCCTTGGCACTGGAAAGTGTTGTGGGAAACTGGGTTCTGGCTGAATTGTGCTTCTGTAGGAAAAGAGGAATCTGAAAGGCAGCATGCATTGCAGAAGAAGAAAGAAATAAGTGTATGCATTTTTTTAAGCTTTCTCATATAGACTTGTTGGGGTCATCAGCACTGGGAGATCACCTTATTTCCGTAGAAATGAGAGATAGCAGATACCTTGCTCCCCAAGGGCAGATTGCTATAGGAATGAATCAGATCTGAGCTGTAGGGTCTAAGGGATGTTTTTACCAGGTTTGTGGAGCAGTAGGAGCAGGAAGGTTAGTTGCCCCCCAGCTAAGGTGGGAAGCAGGGAAGTGAGCCAGTAGGAGCTTTGTTCCTCTCCTGATTTAATAAATAATGAAGCTCCGAGACGAGAGCAAGATGTCTCACCTACAATGTGTTAAAATACTAAATGCCTGAGTCAAGCTTCACTGGGTGCTTTTCAGCTAACAGTGAAAAATTAAGGCTCCTGGGCTAAGTGCTTCCCCGCTGTGCTATAGCTAAGGTGAACGTTTGCAGGAACTGTTTAGTAAAGAAGGCATTTTGAAGGCCTTGGTGATAGCCCCATCACTGAGCACCACAAGAGAACCACTCTGCTTGGTGCTGAAGAGACTGTCTTAGGGATAATGTTGGAGGCTTTGCATGAAAATCAACCGTAGTTCTCCACTTAGTCACAAGCAATTTAACAAGATTCATTTGTGAAGTTGAAGAAGTACAACTCTCTTCAGACATGTAAGAGGAGTGCTTGTTCCTGGCACAGTATACCCCTTTCTGTCTTCTGATGATGGTTTTTGATTACCAGGTAAATTGTAATTACACAGGAAATCCAAATGTAAAGCTGTATAGCAGGGAGAGGTGCTCTTTCTTGTTCAAAAGCATCTCACCATCCTGTGGGTGGTCACATAATTCAATGAATGCCCGTGAATGGCAGAAGGTTGTCTCAGCTGGCTCTGTGCAGCCCAGCACCAGTGTGCACTGCTGTTGCACACTTCTCCTAAACATTCCAGGGCTCTCCAACTTCACTGGGAGGGAAAACTGGCACTCAAAACAACATTTCAGAAAATATAATGTTCGGAAAAATAAACATTAAAGAGTACAAATGGCATGTAAATCAGGACTGTACTGCTCTTACTAGGCTGAGGTTTTAATACTCACTTCCTCAATGAAATGCAAAATTAGAGAGTTATGAAAGCCACTAATAGAAGACAATGGTTTAGGGTTTTTTGTAATATCTTGTGTCTGAAAAGGAATATTCAGAAGTTCCCTGTAGCCCACTTTGAAAATGTAAGTCTGCTTGTCAAGATCCACTGAGTCGCTACTGTCCATTTTCTGGGCCACAAAGTTTATTTCTATATCTTTAAACTTAAAATTCACATTGAAAATGAAATGTTATCTAAAACTTTTTTTTTCCAATGGCTTCTATGTTATCTCCTGAGACACTTAGATATTTAAGTTGCAGCAATGCATGGAGAAGATGAACTGTGGCTTGAATGTAATGCAATAATATAATGCTGTCATGCATCTGAGTCCAGTCTGCTTGTTTTACTGACAAAAATATGGATTTGGTCCGGAAAGCAAAGCAAAAGCTCTAGAGTTGCAACATACTAGTTGAATTCTGACTCCAGGGTTGCCAGTCTGTCAATTCAGTTGTGATTATGGGATGTTTGTTACCAAATAGAAAACTGTCTGTGTTGGAACTCTGTTTCCCTCTCACTCATCTTTGGCATATCTGTGCTCTCACCACTCATGATCAGGAAAGGATTAAGGTTTAAAACGGCGCCCAGATTTACCAAAATTACCAGGTGCTCCCAAATGCTCCTTTGCTGCCTCTCCCCACGCAGTCTGCCCGATGGATCACTCCTTCCTCCCTCTCCCAGCAGGATTCCATCTCGCCTTCCCCTGCTCCTGAGCCCTTGATGTCGGCGCCAAGGGAGGCAGCCGAGCCCACCGGGAGGGCGGCTGGCACCTCTCCCGGTGCCTCTGCCCGCCCCGGCTCAGCCCCGGACCCCACCTGTGCCCCGCCTGCAGCTGAGCAGGGATCTGTGCCCCGGCAGGGTGCCTTAATCCGCTCCTGCGGATGCTGGGGAGGCAGGAGGAAAGAACCACAGCTTGCTTTTCTGATGCAAGGGGGAAGTTGCAGCGGGGGAGTCTGTAATAATAGTATTTGGGCTTGTAAACTGAACTGATTGTATTTAGAAGGTGCGGAAGGGATATATTGTATTCCCTCAAAATGTCAGGCTGCAAAATAATTTATATCTACACTTCATACAAAGGCAAAACTGAGCAGTGACTAAAAATCAGGTCTGTTACTATTTTGATGTGACACTATAGTAGAAGCAGTATAAACTGTAGGTGAGAATACACTAGAAGAATTTTCAAACACTTACAGTCCTTAGAAAACAAAGTGCTCAGTTGTATGAATTTGTCAGTCCAAAAGCATTTTTTTTTCCATTTGAAAGTCTAAGAACATTGTAGCTGATCATTTATAACAATACCATGATGGGAGCCTATTGCTCCATGATCACAATTATTTCAGCCCTGACAGCTTCTATGCCAGACTTTTCTCCTTGCTCTACCTATGCACAGTCTGAAGACGTGATGGCACATTGCACAGGTGCCACCTGAAGCCATTCCTGCTGCTGGCAGGTCCCACAGTGTCCAAAAATTGGGGCACAATGGCAGGTGGAACCACACAGCCACGAAATAATGCCCCTACAGTCCAGTTCCCACCCTGAGCAACTCACATCTGTGTGCCTGCATGGACAGTGTACAGACACACACACAGACATCCTCTGACAACTTCAGTGACCATTTCTCTTTTGATCTCACTGAAAGTTCAACCAACCTGGTTTATGATTTTATTGATTTCGATGTCTAGAACTCCAGCCACCTTGAAAAATCAGAATATCTGCATTCTTTATCATCCCTAATAACAGCTTGGTAAAATTGTGGTCTGTCAGCTTTAAGTACACCTGGAGTATGAATTATGGAAACCTCCAGGGAATAAATAGCAAGTATTTCTTGAATGAAAGGAGGCAAAACTATGGATGGACTAATGTCAAGATTTTAAATCAAGTTGATTGTTTAATGATTGGTTAGTCAGAAGGTGTTTGATTGATCTTCTTTAGCTTTAGAAATACATTCTTCCTTGCATTAAGTCTTTTAAATACTAGACAACCATTCTGTCTGAAATAGCTTAAGGATTGTAGATCCATTTTTGATAAAGGGGTATGAACTAAGAAATCTCCTGATTATTCTCTGTTGTGTTTTTATAATTTTGTGTCTTTTGGGGCAGATCAGAATACTACACCAACATTTATCAGAGAGAAAATTACAGTTTTATTGTCACTTTAGCTAATGAGTGGCTGAATGTCTTTTACAGCAGGGGAAGGAACAAAAAAAATCTGTAGTTCTGCTGTGTAACCCCTGTTCTGCAGCTCTGTTTTCTCTTGTACGTTGATCTGCACATTTTCAGTAATTTTACTGTATATACAATGTCGGCTCTGCCAGGTACCTCTAAAGCTGACCTCCTACTGTATTTCACACAGTGAGCGGAACAGGGATGTTACTGTTGGCATCAGGCCGTGGCACACATTTCAGGATAAAGAAGCTCAAAGACCAGTCAGGCAGTCAAAATAGTGGCTGAAACAAACAAATATAGCAGTCCACAGTTGGTTTTGGTGGCATATTATTTATTTTGTTTATTGTTGCTGATAGTAAAATCCTTTCCAAGAAGTCTTTAATTTGATATTGTTTCTCTTTGAAGCTGTGGTTTGTTAAAACCTATTTTGTTATTAGCATTAAGGTTCCCCTCTCAGGCTTCAGGCTCCAGACTCCAGGTCAAGCACAAGCAGTTTAATAAGATTCAGATGGTATACAAGCTATCAGAGAGGTATAAAATTCTTCAGACTTGCAATAACAGCTCCTGTTCCTTGCAGACCATAATATCAGCAAACTTCAGTTCCGCTTTCTGTTTACTGTAGATAGTTCTGATTCACAGCGAAATTGAAATTACGCAGGAAATCATAATATTCAAACTTAAAAGGTATTTGACAGAGAGGTTCTTTTACCCTTCCAAAACCCTTTTATAATTCTGGGGAATGAGGGCATTTTTCAATGTTCAGCACGCTAAAAATCTCACATGAAAAAAAATATGTGATAGGAAAAAGCAACATAAAAATATGGTAATTCTCACTCAAAGAATTGCAGTGTGCACAGTTTAAAGACAAATGATTGTGGAGACTTACGTTTCCTATTGTTTAGGACATCACTCCTGGTGTTTAACAGGGAAAAGCACAAGGCAGGAAGAGAAGAGCAGTACTGGACAGAAACACTTGCAAATACATCTAGCACATCAATAACTCCTTATTTAAGTACTGATTGGAATTTTTGCATGGAAATGAGGTTAAATCCCTAAGCAGTTGCTAACCCCCTTCTCAGAGTTGTAAATTTCCATGCTGAGCAGTATCCATGTAGATGAGGAGAGTCAGTCTTTGCACGTGTTTGTGTGCATGTATGTATACATGTATATATGTATATGATACACCTGTGTCTGTTTTACTTGCAGAATACAGAATTCAAAAAGAAACTGGATTCATATTAATATTCATAGCCTTCTATATTTTGTTGTTCACAAAAGATCTGATACTTTTGGCTAGGAAGATCTACCATGCTGGTAATGAATTTATAGCCTGGAAATGAGCCAGCTTCACCAGCTACTTATCTCCCATTTAGTTTGCTAGTGTTGTTGGCAAATTGCACCAGCATACCAACATCCCTTTCATTCTGAGGGAAATGGAAAAACTTGAAAGATTTCAATATTTTTTGTGTGAAATGTAGATACCAGTGAGGGTGATAAAAGCTTCAGCAAAAAGAAAAAAAAGAATGAAAGCTGGCAGAAATTATGTGTTCTTGCACACTCTTTCAACTGTATTTTTGTGCCACTGTGATTAGAAGGAAATTATATTCTGATGCATATATATATATTTGAGACATCCAGATAGACGCCCCCTTTAACAAAGCACAATGTCCCTGAACATGGTAAAAGAAACATGTTCTCATTTTGGAGCTGTTCTAAAACTCACTAATTAATTCTACAACTCATATTCATAATTACCTTATCATCTTTTTTTTAATAATGAGTTTAAATTCCACAGAAACCTGGCTTCTTTTCCTCCCTCTCTCTCCACACAGAAAAGCTGTTGAATAAGCACAATATATTTCTTATCTTTCAGGAACTCAGGCTGGTTCACAGCATAAGCAGCTAAGCTGAAAGATTTAATTCATCTTGTTCATTAAAATTCAAATAATTATAAAGTCAGAGATGTTAACTTTTCAGTTATTACAATACAGCTGGCAAACAGAGACTGTTGCAACAACTGGGAGACTTAAAACCTCATCTTTGGTGGCCAGGTAATTTTATTTAACAGTTTAACAGGAATTTAAATCAATACTTCTGAGAAATCTGCTTTATGAAATTATTATTATGATTAATTGATTTAAATGTGCTTTTTACAATCTCATGATATTTCACATGACACACATGTAGGGATTATTTCAAGTGCCTGTGGGTGTGTTCCTTGCTGTTTTTAAGTACTGGATACAGTTCAGTGTAGAGAGAAATAACCCATGACCCCTTTTATCTCTGATTCTTCAATTTTAATGGGAAATTGCACTTAAATATACAAGATGGGTGTGACTCCTTGAAACACTGTGCTCAGGAGACAGGGCAGAGCTAGGTTTACAACCTTTCCTCAGGCATTTTTGAATCGTTTTTCAAACTTATTTCTTTCTGAAATCTCTCCAAGAGATATTTTCCTTCACTAGCTGCATGTGCCTTCTCAGCTCAAAACTTAGGATGTTTCCAAGAATAACCACCAAAAAGTCCAGTATGTAGTTTGCTACAGAACTTTTACACTGCCCCACTGAAAGATTTCTACCAAGACATTTACTCTATGGAATATTTTCACTAGCTGGTGCTACTGGATAGAAATGTTTTGAATGGATACAGGTTTATCAGTCATAAAATGAAAGTCTGTCCTTTGGGAAATTCTTGTGAACGTCAGCAATTCCGGTGTTCATTTACTGCTTAAATTGCACTTTTACCTCAATTAGATGCCAGAAAATGGGCTCAGCTCCTACAGGACTTAAAGAATTGTGGGAATAAGTGAGACAAAGGGAAGATACTCATAGCACAGCCAGCCTGGTCCCATTTTTCAGCTAGATTTCAACTTTCAACCTTCTTTGAAAGAAAGAAACTAAAAATTTGACTCTCCACCACATGCCACCGTTACGCCATACAGATGTGTCTCATTGCAGTCCAGAATGATTGTGGATAGTGTTGTCTAGGTGGTGAGGATGAGGAGGCTGTTTGTACAAACGAGTGAAGGTTGTCTGGCAATGCTTTTTCGTGTGACCAGAGATGTTTCTAGGGCAAAGGGGTATTGTGTGAATCTGACCTGGAAAGACTGCTGTGTACTTTGAGAGCTGAAGGTACTTATTTTCAATGCAAGTAGTAACTTCTAGCAATGTGTGCAAGGACAGTAAGGGAAGAGGACAGTAAGGGCAATGAGATAGGAAACTCCTAGCACCATTCTAAACGAATAACACTTTTCAGCCTTTTATATTATGTGATTAGAAAGAGTTAAATGAGCATGATGGCCATGGAAATTTCATAGGCATTAATGTTTTCTACTCCTTCTGTGTTGAATGCCCTTGTGATAGAAGAGAAAGAACAAACATCAAAAGCACCTTTTAACTTTGCAATTCTTTCTAAATTTCTTTAAACTTATAGGCTATACTGCTGGCTTTCAAACATCAAAGCATACAGGAAAATCAGGGTCACTCAGAAAATTATTTCTTACAGTTTAATAAAATATGCATACGAATTGTATGACCTGCCAGAGAAATTATTTGTGTGTTAATGTAATGTTGTAACATTAATTATAGACTTTAATTTCTTCCTTAGTACCTTCTTTACCAGTAAGAATAGTACTGGTTCTAAATTGGGGTTGAAACATATGTTGTATCACCAAAGCTTAAATTATTTCCACACTTAATTGCTTTTTTGCTTCCATAAGATAACAATCTTTTCTTTTTTTTCCCTTTTCTTATTATTAATATTTGGGTAAAATGGGAGCAACTGACATCTTTTAACTCAGAGAATTCATGATGGATCATTTTCAATCTCACTCTTCCACAGTGTAGTTGTCTGTGCGTACTGTATTTATTAATAGTTGCAGAAATAGCTATTGCATGTTTTTTTGTGAATGAATTAAACAGCTTTTATTTATGCCCACTATTGTAAAGTACTTAATCCCATAGGATTGGTTCCTTGGAATTTCTTTCCTTAGGGAAATTCCTACCTCTTTTTCTATGGTATACAAGAGATAAAAATCATGGACATGCTAGCACAAGGACATGTACTGAGTGCAATCTTACTTACTATTCATATAAAGTTCTTAATAGATACCAAAAAAAGTTCTATATAACTTATTTCAACAATGTCTTGTAGTAACTCTATAGTTCAATTCTAAATTTTCTAGAGGTAGTGAGAAAAAAGAAAATGGTTCTTTTCTCAGCTCCCATGCAAACCTTCTATACGGTCTTTGCAAATCACCTACTTGCATTTTGGTCTCCTCAAATGTAAATCTGAGGCCTAGCTTCATTAAAATTGCTTAAAATAATTCCATATTTTACAAATATTTTTATAAAAAATACCTGTTTTTATCTGTGTACATTGTTTTGACTTCTAACATTTCCTTTGTTACTTTTATGTTCCTGTATTATGGCCCAAGGTGGATTAAGAAGTAAATAGCAGCCCATTTGGCATTACTGGTATAGAATCATAGAATCATAGAACCAGCTGGGTTGGAAAAGACCTCTGAGATCATCAAGTCCAACCCTTGATCCCACCGCTGTGGTTACTAGACCATGGCACTGGTCTAGTGAGCCACATCCAGTCTCATCTTAAAAACCTCCAGGGACAGAGAATCCACCACTTCCTTGGGCAGACCATTCTTATTGCTCTCTCTAAAAAAATTGTTTTCTAATATTCAACCTAAACCTGCCCTGACACAGCTTAAGACCAATTCATTATGCTAAATATGTCTGCCTTACTTTCCTTAAATAAATACTTCTTGTCTCTTTTATCTTCTCAAGTGTCTACCTATCTAGTATTTCAAAGATTTTCTTAGTGACAACGATGCTGGGGTTATTATTTTTTATAAAATTATTTATGTTTTTCCCTCAATGTCCAATGGTTCCCAGCTGTACTTCTAATGTTGTAACAGAATAACCTAAACCCATAGATCACTAGTGGCTAATGTATTTTTTTTAGCCAACAGGCTGCCTTTCTTGTATTTTATCCTGGCATCAATGACATCTCATGGAAGTGGTTTTCCTGTTGCTCCACATTCAGTCAGTCTGCACCCAGTCTTGGTGGCTCTCAATGACATCATAAGGCTGCATGAGGCTTTTTTGTCCTGAATATTCAGAACTTGGAGCTCAAATTGATTTTGTAAATCTCCTAGGTAAACATCTGGCACCTACATATAACTAGTTTTTGAGTTGTGCTGGATTTCACTCAGTATCCTCTAAATTTAAAATTAGTATACATTGTTAGACTTTGAGTCATGCAGTTGTGCAGTTGTTTGGCTTGAGACATGGATTGGAACCTGATGGCCATCACCAGGTGTGTCACCATCTACATAAGAAAGCTATCTTTGTTCTGCGTAACACCCTATTTAGAAAATGAATTGAGAAAACACAATATGTTAATCCAAATAGTGTAAAAAAACAAATTCCAGAAATTGAGCTGGTACTAAGTGCAATGGATTCTTACAAAAGTCATGGAGGAGCCATAAGGGTATACAAACAACACATGTTTAAAATAACATTTAACTTGAGCTTTTCCCTGAAGTGCAAATGAGCCAAATATGAAACTTTTTAGAGGTTTGGAATAGGGTTTAATTATATGTTTTCTCACATGTTGGCACTTTTTTGAATCTGTGGGAGAAAAATGGAATTATGAAAATACCACAGGTATTTCTGGGGTATTGCTGGTTTAAAGGAAATACTGAAAAAAAAAAGAAAGACATTTTTTCCTGACATTTTCTACAATAACCATTCTGCGACACTTCAGTTGAATTTTAAGAAGCTTTGGGGGAACGTCCAGGCTTTGCAGTTCTCCTTCAAAATGTACTGAATGGCCAAACTGTTTTAGCAATTCACTTGCAGCAGATAGAATATTTCCATTCATTACCAATGATATTATGACATTTCTTTCTTCATTTATTCACATCCTATTCATAGATATAGATTCAGATTCTTTATATTACAGTCCACTGAGTGAGTGGTAGAGTGTTCACTTGGATTCAGGATTAGCATAATGGAATACTGAGCAGTAAACCAAAAGTACCTAATGAAGAACCCAGAGAGGCAGGAGACAAATGTCAGGGATTGAGGAAAGACAAGAGGATCAGGTCTATCTGCTTGTTTATTTTAACTTATCAGTTTTTTCTAATTAACAGCCTTTCTGAAAGATCTCACTCTCTCCAGGAATCTGCAACATGCAATCAGATAGCTGCCCTCCTCTCTCTCCTCTTTGCTGACTCCAGCATGACCCCCTCCCCACAGTCCCACTGCCACCCCAGAACTGCATGTTGACCTTGTACCTTCATGGCTCTCCTGCCAAGTGGCTGCCTGCCTCTGCCCCGTACCACTCTGCTCTCCAGTATTGTTAGCTTGGCTCACACTGACATCATGTCTACAGCACAGATTTCCCAAAAAGGAATTAATTCTGCTCTTTTCACTGGTAGGTGTGTTTCTTTTGTCATCCTGTCCCGGTACAACTTTGCTAGAGGCAGTTAGGCTGGAAGAGGACTGCTAAGCATAGTCTGGTGCTGGGATGGACGTGGTGGAAAACATGAAGAACAGCAACCTATGAGAGGTATGATGCATCCACAGAGGCCATGAGCATCACCCTAATCCAAGCTTAAATTTCATCTCTTTTCAAGTTCCTCCACAGCTCATGTTCCCTGTTCATGTTCCAGATAATCTCCTTCAACAAGCACTTGCCTGGGTATATTATGGAAGACTGGCACATTAGGGCAGCCTCAGCTTTTATTCATTAACTCATAATTCCTCTCATCAGCCCCTCTATTATTCAGGCTGCATCAGACTCCAAGTTGTTGTGTTATTTGCCGGTTTGTCATTTGTGGTTTTTTGTTTAAGATTGCACTGATGCTTGCATCTTTCCCTAAATGTTCAAGTATGCTATTATTATACCTCCACGATCATCCCCACAGCATGTTAAATCTTTCCACATGGTCAGATAATTGCTAAAAAGAAATTTTTACCTAGATGGCCTAAGTAGTGGCATATTTCTTGTGAATCTACTTTGTTTTCCACTGGGAATAAAACCCAAATCTGTCCTGCTACTCCGCTTCTTTGGCTTTCCTGATCAAATCAGTTCACTGATTTGAAAGGACTGTCTGGTTATATTTACATACAACACATTTCTTTCCTATTCCTCATTATACATACGTAATTATTTTTACATTGCATTCCCAGAGGTGAGTGACAGCATACAGATACCAGAGATGCTATTCTGCCTCCAGCAAATGCTCTGAGAAGTGTATGGTATTAGTAAGGACCCTGTTTCCTTGGTTACATTTAGCACATTTGCATGCCAGCATGGTGCTATTCATCATCAGAGACATCGGCAGACCTGTCCATGGAGAGAGGGTTTTGGAAGCGAATAACCTTTGTATTCTTAGCTTCCCCTTTGAATATACAGATTAGGAAAAAACAATTGTCAACACAGGCATAGTAGGGGAAAGGCAGGCTGAGACACTGAGTCCTGGAAGCCTTTGGGAATGATGAGCCCTCTATAAGACGTGTATCTGTGAGCGTAGGAGTAGTTCATATGTTTGACTTTAGTGCTGCTTATGAATAACCATGAGATAATTAGAAGCTCTTGCTCAGGACTTGTGCCTTGGCTGCTGTCTCTGGTTATACATTGTGATGGGGAGAGGCAGGACTCTGCTGTTGCATTCTCACACAGTATTCCTGGAACATGAGGTATAAGGGAGGTTTTTTTCCCTAGGTGTATAAAAGTAATGGATCAAGAGTAAGTTAACTTGGCCACAGAGACCAAACTGGTGAAGGCAGACCACTAAAGACTATCCTGGAAACTAAAACTCCTCCTCTCAGGCAGCCTATGATAAAAATATCACTTGCCTTCTTGAAGGCATGTGTGCCTTAGCTGGACAGGATCAGTCTTGTCCTAGCAGGCACAGCTTCCCCTATATCCCCCAGACATGGTGGACAGATGGTGTCTCATTCCTACAATAATCACTGAAAATGGGATTCTCCCCTGAATGCCATATCTGTGTCACTGCATACAAATTCACCTACAGGTCCAGTCCTGGTTAAGTTTCAGGAAATAATCCAAAGCCAAGGTAAAGCATTCATTTAATTTATCTTTTCAGGATTTTTTTGTTAAAAAAAGTTTATCCTGCCCATTTGGTGACCTGAGCCTACCACTCACTGAATGAAAGCTCTGTTAACTTTCAAACTGGACAAGGCCAAAGAGGGTACTGCAGTGCCTGGAAATGGATGAGGATTCAGATAAAAAGTGCTGAGTGGCAAGCTGCATTTCCAAACCAGGAAAAATATTAGTGCAGTTTCCAGTAACACATTAGACATGGATTGAACTGTAAGCCAGTGATCCAGACGTATACAACTGAAGACAACATAAGCTGCAAGTTTATTAAAATGATGCACCAGCTGTTTTCCAAGTTGCTCCAGGACTTGGGTTCTCCGAGTTCCCACCAGTGCGGTATCACAGAGAGTTCTACGCGCAGGGTCCCTCTCCATCCCCAGATCCTGTGGTGGTGCACTGAACTCCAGTTTGGCAGAAAGTGCAAGCGCGTTGAGCTCAGTGTCTCTGTGAAGTGCTCTAAGGGGAGTGCTACAGTTCGAAATCTGATGCCTTAACAGTGCATTTGTGATGCTAAGAGGAAGGTGGGATGAGCTGATGGGTCTGTATAGGCCTAGCTGGAAAAGTGCGTTCCTGATCCCCTGAAGCAACATGGTCCAATCTCCACTCTCTACAAAGGAGGAAAGAGGTCACTCCTAGACATGCAAATGCTTAAATTACCACAGGAAGGATAAAAGCAGGCCAACTCCCTTTTACTTCAAACTGGCTAACAGGAAGTATGAATTTTTACCTATCTCCTTTGTGGAGGGCTCTCCTGCCCCTTGGTCTTCACCTGACTCAGCCTGATTAAATCTTGGCACCTAATGAAATAGGGAGAGGGGTTTTGAGATAAGCTCTTTCAGAACAGTACTTAATGGTTTTAGTCTGAGAAGAGTGAAATGTTTTTCTGATTTATAAAGGAGATTCTTATCAGTGTAGGAATTAATTACCTTTCTTAAAGTTTTGATATTTTTTGTCATGCTGCAAATTAAGATATGGGGAGATTTATTGTCAATGCATGAAGTGCCAGTGTTGTTTGGCCAGGATTTTCTTTCATTGAGATGCCCTTCAAACTGTCACTAAGGACATCAAACACTAGGCTGATATATCCAATTTAAATTGCAAAGAAACTAATTTTAAGGTATAGAAACATTTTCAATCCTGGCATTTGGCTGATCTGTGGAGCTGCATTGGCAGGTGGCTTGAATGAGAGCTGCTTCAAGCAGCAGTAGCTGTGGGCATCAGGGCATCCAGCTGTGAAAACAGATCTGCATGGCGCAGTAATGATAACTGGTACTCAGGGAAGTCTCTTTATCCTGAAGAATCCCAAAGCGATTTGTGGTTGGTGAGGACCACAGCCAGGTATACTGTAACCAAGATACTGATATCGTTTCTGTCTCTGCTGAGGGGTCATCTGTCCAAATCAGGTTCTTCTTTTTGTCTCTGTCCCTCACTGGGTGCTAGACATCTTGCTTCTCCAGCAGTATTTTCTTCCTTATTATATGTCTTTTATTTCCTAGATAAGTCAGACCAGGAGCCAAGATCCTAAATCCCAGCTCTGTACAAATTTGCAGGGGTCAGAGCCAGCCTAGAGCTAAACCTTAAGTGCTTGCACTAATCACCAGCCTGAAATCATACAGAAGACCTTCAGACTCTGCTGAGACAAATTTCATTGTAATTTTAAAAAAAGCGGTCTTTTTATTTGCTTTTCATATTTTTTTCTTGGTTTCAAGATCTTCTTTTGAATTTGGGAGCTTTTTTCTTTATAAGTGAAAGTGGAAATTGTCATGTGATCTCCAGATGTCAAAAGAGAGTGTCGTGTCTGCTACAGGGAGATTCTTGATAAAATCATTGGACTGGGCAGCTGGATACATGGGCCTATGAAATTATTTTAATAATAACAGGTTCCTGGCAGACTCTGTATGTTAAGCACTGTAATCCCTAAAGAATTTACAGGCACATATATTGTGCTTTAGAGTATCTCTGTTCTTTCCCTTTTTGATAAATGAAAATTATCATTTGGGCATGCATGTACATTCTGTGCCAAGGAAACAAAATAAGCTTGGCTTTGAGTTCAAGCCCTGTGCTTCCTGGGCCAATGCAAGAAGAAAAAAATGAAAACTTGAAGGATTCCAGCAAATCTCCTGAACTAAAATGGTTGTTTGTTGTTGGGTTTGTTATTCAAAATTCTGCATCAATACATACGTTAATGTTCTCGGCATCTGGACGGAAGAGCTGTTTAAAGCCCTAGGCTTCATCCAAATATACTGAATTAAATGCAGAAAGCATAGTTCCACATCTTTTAACTTTTTTTGTTTCTGGCCAAACATTAATCTTTAGTTCCTGGCTGATAGTCCTGCTGTGAAGCCATTTGCTCAGCTGAGTACAGGCTTCTTGGGGCCGCACACGTGCATATACATTACACGTTACGCTCGTGCTCTGCACTCTTTCCTGTCCATGTGAGACGTCACTGGTGTGTTAATGATGCAATTAGCCCACTAAGAGTAGTATGGAAGAGAAAGAGAGAAGGGGAGGAAAAAGAAGTATGTGTAAAGATGGGAAAAGGGGCTAAAAACGTGTGCATGTGTGTGTGTATAACATGATAACTTGTGCACCTCTGAGAATATGAACTGTAATCAACAGGAAGTGTTGACAATAAAAAGAGAAAAATAATTTTATTAAAATTACATGTTTGAATGAGGAGCTCTAGAGGCAGAAATCAAAATTCTGTGAAGTCTTAGTCCATGAACCAGGACAGAACATATAATTCAAAGAAATTCAATTTAATCTATCAAGCAACCTAGTGGTAGTGACTGTGTAAATAAGTTTTTCATCCTGATCTTTTCAACTTCAGGGCAGTAGAAACTAAACAGTGAACTACTTAAGTGGATGGGAGCTCAGCTTTGGGGTGCTGTGGAGATACAGAGTGCATACTGGCCATGCCTTAAGAATTTCAGCCCCCTTCTAAGAAATACATTTTCATGTACCATTTAATATTCCTTTTAAAAACATGTCAGGAAGCATAGCTACATTGGGCTGAAATTAATTTACATAAATGAAGTATGCCCAAGTCAGCTCTTCCCCTTTCTCCTATAGAGGCCGTAGAGAGCTATTTTTCTTTTTATCCTTGCAAGTCATCCAATTCTGGAATGTACAGAGATTAAAGCAAATTTAATGTCTGAAAGTCCTCTATGCATGTTTATCTGTATTACCTAAGTTTCTCCTCTGAGTCACAGAAAGCTGGCAAATGAAAATGTATAATGGGGATGGATATAATACTGCTGTCCTTAAATTTTATATTAAGCATCTACTTTTTGATCCAACCACAGAGGATAAGGAGCTAGTGGAATTTTGATGTGACCTGCTATGGCCATTCCTGGGTAATATTAAGATACATATAAAATACCCGAGGAAAAGATTTCAAATCAAAATAAAAATCAGAATATATACAGCTCGTCCAGTACACACCTAAAACAGTCTTGTAACTGAGGAGCCTGTGCCAGCAGTGAGAAGGATCCTAACAATGTAGAGTGTGTGTGTGTAGCTGTGAATGCATATCTGTTCCCAAGGGAGAGGCAAGTACAAAATTAAATTAAATCTACTTCAGAGCCTGTTAGAAAACAGTTTTTCCCAAAGTTCTGAGTCTTAAATTAGTCAAATTAATAAGAAAATGACTACTTCGAGATATCAAGAAGTCAGGTAAATCTCCAATGGGTTCATTTTTGCTTCATTATATTGAGGATGGCCCAGCACACTGAAAAGTGACTTCCTGGTGAATGGAATCCTGGCAAACAAACAGGTGCTCTGGGATGAAGGCAGGGCTCTCTGCCATTTCCAACCATCTTGACTTAAACTTTGGATTAAGTAGAAAAAGATGGAGAAAAGTGCCTTTTTGTGTGAAGCAAAGGAAAAAAAAAAGTAGAATGTTAATTGCATGCAATCCAGCTGGAGTGATAAACATCTGCTATGAGGGTTTTTTTTCTGGATGGGAGTTTGAACACTTAAACCAGGAACACACATTTTTCTTGTTAAAGTCTCAAAATTCAGCACTCCTATTTTACTGCAAGAAACACAAGTATTTATGTTTCCCATTAAAAAATAAGCTGTTTGGGCTCCCATACATTTGTGAAAATGCTTTTCCCTTGGTTTCCATTAACTAAATTGATGTAACAGTCCTGTTCTCTGCCTCTGTGTCTTACCAGCTTTCAGGCAGGCAGTAGCAAATCCCGTTTGTCATTAGGTCTCTGAGAGAGCCCATTTGCTTGCTCAGTTTGTGATTGGGCTGAGATGCTCACCTAAAAACCTGTCTCACTTTGTTGGATCAGATTTTGCAAAGTGCTTGTGTTTCTACAAGTTTCTTTTAAGTTTCCTGGGAAACAGGAGGCAGTTAAGTTTGGGCATGATGTTGATGACAGGAAATGTCCTCGATTAACATGGCAGGTGTCAAATTCAAGACTATTTGAAGGGAATATGAAGTTAATACAGTTAAAACATTAAAAAATTAGATTTTTTTTCCCAATTTTTCTTAAAGTTTCACCTCATTTTCTTTGGGATATTTTCTTCGGGATATTTTCTTCACGAATCATCAACAGAATTTGAGGGAGAGCTGAGAATTTTTTATAAGATCATGAGGAATAACCTGAAAATTTCTAATTCAATGGCAGGGAAAGTATTGTAATAGAAACTATTAACAGTAAAAGATCTATCTAACAATATATATATATCAACCAAATGGTTGATTCTAAAAACAGAAAGGAAAATATTGTGGATTTGTTTCAAGACAAATATTCCTGCTTTATGCATGCTGTAAAAAAGTATCCCCTTCTGGACAAAATAATCAGTCCTAAAAAAAAACTGGATTTTTTTTTTTTGCAGTTCCTAAATCTTTCTCTTTTTTTAATGACCACTGTGCCACATTTTTTGCCTCCAAGCAGTAATTAACCACTCTGCAAGTCACCACAAGTAAAGCAGAAATGAATTACACTTAAAAAATAATCTGTAGCATTAATAGAGTTTAAACCAAATAACCAGACTTGTACTACTACACTTTGAGTTTGCTTCCCAACTACAAATGTTAAAAAATTTTCAATAGCTTTCAGTGTCCTGCATATCAATTGTGGTTGAAAAAACTGAAAGCCTGAACCACAAAAGGAAGTCCGAAATGAGCAGAACTGTCCTTGAACACACCCTTAAGTAGTTTACATTTATTATCCAGGCAAAGCGATACTTGCTTCATGCAACTTTTTTTCCCAGTGTCTTGCATAAAATGATGGGGAAATACGCAAATAAGATTAAGCATCTTGCGTTGCATTTGATCATATTGTGCAACATCTTAGGGGTGGAGAAAATATGAGGAATGCCATCATCCAATTTTTCCTCAGGTTTCTAGTTAACCAGCAGAATGCCTTCATGCAGAGTTTGATTCTTTCGCTTAGGCTGGTACCAGTTGGGATTAAATCTATTCAAGTCAACAAAACCTCCCTCAGGCATACAGTGCTTAAAGAATGGAAGGCTGCTCATCCTATCAGTTTACAGCTACAAATCTTTCAGTAAGTTTGTAGCAAATCTCCTTGCTTCTGAGACATGACCTGCTTTGTTTCACTAATACATAGCAATATCTTTACTATTTTTTCTTTATATCAGCAGTACGTTTTATCAGGAGCTTTTCTCTGACATCACCTTCACCAAATGACTTGGATTTGCATGACCAATATTGCCAAATTAGAACAAATTAATCAGACAAAATTGGGAAAGTGTGATATATCTCATTATTTACATCTCTGCTAAATTTGCTGGAGTAAGATTCATTTGATACAAATGCTGATATAGAACTGTTCCCTTTTTACACCAAGGAAAAATACATTTTTAATTAGGAATTGTGAAACACTGTGATTAAAATGTTTTAGATACTTCTAAGTATGCATCTTGGGGTCTGAAAGTAAGGGCTATCTATGCATTTGTTATGCCCAAATCCACTAAACCAGTAGAAAATAGTTTAACAAGAATAAACCTTTTAATCTACTGGAAATTAAGTATGTAATCAACATTGCTAAGAGAACAGAAAACCTGAGAAACAGCAATGACAAACTGACTGTAAAGACCAAAGAAATTAATTAAAAATAATTTTTGTGGGCATCAACACAACATTAGAGTCAACTCTTTTGTGTTATATTATGTTCATCGAAGCTGGAAATATTTCTGGGTGAAATTCTGAGGAAATTCTCACCTGCTGTCTACCTTCGTATTTGGATTAACTATATGCACCACAACAAAATTAGCTAGATTTACATCAAAGTAACTAAAACCAAATTCTTGACCGCCTGTCAATCTAAGTTGAAACAGGGCACTTGACTATGACATTCAGGCAGAGTGATCCAGGGCCAACTTTGCACTCTGCATGCATGTGTGTGTTCTACCTTGTATGGTACGTAGGTGTCCCCCATGTAGGCATATGTTTATTTCTTCCATGTTAGACCATACGACAAACTTTGGTTGGGGAAAAAAAAAAAAAAAAAGAAAGAGAAAAGAGATGGTGTGTTATTACAACAGGTTTTCCAGGCAGAAGGGCCATATTGTATTCAGTTGGTGAGAAATGACTGAAGAGTAAATATGACACTCCAGATTTCTGTAAGACAGTCTGGAAGCCTTAAACACTTTCAAAGTCTATTTTCCAAGACTATTGCACCAAAATACCAACTATCCTACTTCTTTTATTATACTATTCTTACTTTTCACTGGTTTTAGATGACAAAAAAAACCCCAAACATGTCTCAGGCATTATGTCTGAGGGTGTAAAGGTACAAGGGTATTATGTAAACTATTCTGCATCACAGGCACTCTACTTTGTTTGAAGAGAAACAGGTGGGAGATAAAGAAGAGTACTAAAATGTAAAGTTGAAAGTTTTTTTTTTCTACTTAGTCTCTCTTCACACAGCTTTCTCTGCTCTCCTCTTTACTCTTTTTTTTTTTTTTTTTTAAATTTCCTGAATTTCCTTTCCATCTGTTGTCCTCTCTTCTCACCATTGCAAGCCTGACACTGCAGTATTGGAGGAGGGCTACCATCAATAGCCATGGGACCTGTCTCAGAGGACCAGCCTCATCCCTCTTGCAGGTCTGGCAGCATCAGGAAATCCAGTACCCAGGAGCAGCAGTAGAAGCAAACAAACAAAACGCATAAATTCATGAGGGGTTGGATCAAGGGGTGGACTTGATGGTCTCAGAGGTATCTTCCAACCCAGTTAATTCTATGATTCTATGAGCTGAGCTAGAGATTCCTCTGAGGAAACAGTCAGAACCCATAGGCAGGGACACAGAGATCTCAAGCTGCCGTTGGACATCTCTGTGCCCATTTAACCTGATGTGAAGGCTGGAGCAGGAGCAGAAGCAGAAGAAAATCAGGAGTTCACCTGATGAATCTGTAGGGGTGGTAAAACAGTCTGCATTTAACACAGAATGGTACCAGTTGAGGTACAGAATGGTACTGACTCTTCTTAGTTTGAACCTTTTCAGGATGGGGTTTGGGGGTCATTTCTGCCTTTTGGCTGTCTGGGTAGTGTGGCAGCCCCAGTGTTTGACATCTGCATAAAGCAACTCTGAAAAAAAAAGTTTGTTTTTAACAAAATTTTGCTTCTATGCACAGCAAAGGCATAACACAATAGCATATTTCCCTCCCCCTGCTTTCTTCCACTGCTGGGTATGGGAAGAAGCCTTCTCTTTTTTGCTGGGTGCCCCATGCATGTGGTAAAAACCCATGTTCCCAGTTCCTGCATATCTCTAAGCATTTCAGTTTTCCCTTTGTTCTTGGGTACTTCCTGGGAAAGGTAAATCTTACTGGATTTCTGTCAGGCAGATGTAGTCTTCAGTTATTGGCTGCTCCTGTTATTCTCTCCAAAGTTTCCTTTAGAACCTTATCTTTGGCATTGTCTCATTTCCTGCTTGTTTCCCACCAGGACTTGCCTTTGATTTAGCAAGTGAACTTAGGGGCAGATCATGTTTAAAAAATATATATGGGTGCCTGTTTCCCCACCAAAGCTTCAGGAGGAGTGTTCATGCAACTCCCTATACTGCTTAGAGGGGTTTTTGAAATTAATTGCTGCTCCTCCTTGGCTGGTTTGGCTGCCCTCTTGCCTGCAGCTGTCTTACAGCTCTGAAAGCCAAGGACAACCCAGAGAAAAACAAACAACAGGAATGTTTTGTTGGCTTGTAGTTTAAAATAATTGCTTGGCTTAGACCTTCTAACAACCTTCATCATTAACTTCTGGGAGTGGGCTTTTTGCCTTAAATCCAAACACATGCTCACACACTCTCTGGGAAATTTGTGACAACCTACTGAGATGGCATGACCTTCTGCTAGGGATGAATAATTTTTGAACAGAAATTGCAGTGGCACTGAGTGAGTTGTGCTGAGGTCGCATACATAGTGTTACTCACGATGATAACAGCATCTGAAACCTTATCATTACGTTTTTGTGTTCATAAATATTTTAGCAATTATTTATGGCATTTTGCACTCAATTTTTCACATTCTCAGAATCAAAGATTGCTAGTAACAAGACAGTGAAGCAAAGGGCAGTGAAGCTGCCATTCCCCTTCTGGTATATGTATTGCTTGATTTTGTGTTCCCTGAGTATCCAAAGAAACAGGCAGTTATGGCTTATATGTTAATGACTCTGTGAGATGGGGCTGAAGTGGGCTCCCCTGGAGACAAAGATCTACTGCATAGCCATCAGAAACCACAGCCTTTTGTTTCATAAGAAGGCCATAATTATGACCTACTTGTCTTAGAGCAGGATTGATGAGACAGAAGAAAAAAAAAACTTCATAAAACAGCTTTTCACTTTCTGCTGAGGAGAGGAGAAAGCAAGAGCAATACACCAAGAGCAAGAGCATACAAATGTACAATAGGATATGAGAAAATGTTACCCTGCCTAAGGTCATCTAGTCACCTATGTGTGCTAGCTTTACTTCTAATTTGTCAACCAAGAAGTTTAAGCTTTTCTGCTTTATACTACTGTCCTGGTTTTGGCTGGGATAAAGTTTTCTTTCTAGCAGCTGCTATAATGCTGTGGTTTGGATTTAGGATAAGAATAATGTTGATAAGACATTGATGTTTCAATTGTCACTAAGCAGTTTTACACTAAGTCAAGGATTTTTCAGCTTCTTGTATTATTCCACCATCTAGTAGACTGGAGGCACGAGAAGCTGGGAGGAGACACAGCCAGGGCAGCTGTGGCCAAAGGGTTTTTCCATGTTATATGACATCATGCTCAACATATAAACTACGGGGGAAGAGGTCAGGGGCTGCTACTC
The DNA here is from genome assembly GCF_022539395.1 of Myiozetetes cayanensis. Lineage (NCBI taxonomy): Eukaryota > Metazoa > Chordata > Aves > Passeriformes > Tyrannidae > Myiozetetes > Myiozetetes cayanensis. The sequence goes on from NW_026086604.1 coordinate 128,228,073, forward strand.
AGGAACTCCTGGACATCAGTTGGTGTGTGGTGAGCAATCACTTGTTTTCTATATTTTAATTTTATTATTATTATTATCCCATCCTTCTGATCTATTAAACTGTCTTTATCTCAGCCCACATATTTTACCTTTTTCCTCCCAGTTCTCTACCCCAACCCACTGAGGGTAGGAGGAGGTGAAGGAGCAGCTGTGTTTAGCTACCTGCTAGGTTAAACTGTGACACTTACTAAGGGAGCTGCTTACCTAAAATTAAACTAACAAGGAAACAAACAAACCCCAAGAGTTCTTCTCACCTCTAATTGTCTTCATTTTTGTGTTCATCTTTACAGCAAAATACTCATGATTTTTAGTAGGCATTTAACCTGGCAATAAAGTTAATATTTGCATGGCCCCAAGCTTAGCCCTGTTGCATTAAGCAGTATGTCAAACAGCACATATCTCCAGAACTCTGAGAGTTAAATACCTAAGAAAAAAAATAAAAAAAGTGGATGAGGTATAAGTGAGCTAGGGTAAGAGTGCAGCAAGGAGCTGTTGCTGCTGTTTGCAGTGCCTAGCCATAACTAGGTTTTACTCAATTTCTTACAGAATTGAAATGATGACTTTTGGGGGAAGTTTTGTTAGGGAGGACATCTTGGCTCCATAGTTCCTTATTGGAAGCTCTTTTTAACAGGGCTGCTGTGTGAATCAGAAATAACTCTGCTCTTATACCTTGAAACTGGTGTACATACCTATTCCAGTGATTTAACTATAGGGAAAGAACATCAGTAGCGTATAATATGTCTGATGCATTAGGTTAAAATCAGTTAATAGAGCTCAGCTCCCAGTTTGTTGACACATCCTGCAGATTGCTTGTGAACAACCTGCAGACTACTTGCATGAATTGCTCATGGAACAGTTTTGGACAGAGAGGACTTCAGGGAAAAGTCAACAAAGCCGTCAAACCTGAAGAGCACTAAATACGCATTTTGATAGGAAATATTTGCAATTTATTTTAAATTTTGCACTTAAAAACACTCCTCACTTGCAGTTTGGTAAGAGCTGTGATAGTGTATACTTCTTGGGTGACAGCTCAAGCACATGTTTTGCTTTGTTAGGGGCTTTAGTTTTGCTAGATTTCAATGAAGTAGCTATTAAAGATTGCCCTATCTTATTAACAATAAAGGAATGGATTAAGTAAAAGTGTAATGCTGACAATATTTCATTTTTATAGCAGAGAAATAAAATGTGGGAAAGAAGGGGTGCAGAGGCTACAATCCTGACTGTGAGTTCCATAGGCTTTCCTGTGGGTCTCAGAATAGGTCTTGAATGACACTATAAAACTCTGTAAGACACACACTATTTCTCAGAGTTTTCCATATCTACAACCATGATAGCTGCTTTAATCTCTGATTAAGGAATGGGGTCTACAGAACATCCTCTACCGGTTGCAAAGTAGGCATATCATACGATGACAGAAAAGCATCAGCAGCATATTTGGGTCAACTTCACACTATGACTTATTAAGCCTTTTATAAAATAAAGCTCAAAGACCTTATTAATATCAACAAGGTGTGTTATAGTCACTCTTAATGGCAGGGATTAACCTTGTCATGGTTTGCTGCTTTCGTTACAGTGCTAACAGCGAGCTGGGCTTATCATTCTGTTCACTACACTGTATCTTTACTGAGTGCAACGAATAGCTGATTTGGTCTTATTCACAGCAGTGAAATGATATTTTAGGATTTCAACTTTCAGGATATTATGAATTTCCTCTGTAAAGCATGGATCTAAGCTCTGAGATACTGTGGCTAATCAATTCTACTAATTTCTTGTTGAAGCAGTGAAACAAATTTTCAGACCTCTTATGTATTTTTCTAGATGTGAACCAGGCAGCGGAACTGTGGGGACGAAACGGACCTTCTGGTTAAAAACCAAAAACAGAACTGGAATATTGAGCTAATTTTGAGCTACAAATTTAGGGATAAATTCTAATCTCAGTTGAGGAATGTGAAGGAGATTTATTTCAATATCCCTGAAAATCCCTATTAGTGGTATTCAGTATCCATATTAGTGGACTGTGCTGTATTAGAACTGGGAGAGCAGGAACAGGGCTGGAGTAGAGAGTGTTTTGGAAAAAGGCTACTACTCCAGAGAAAACAAAATACCCCCAACACTTATCTACAGCTTTCAACCATTGAAAGAATAGTCCTGTTTATTCCAGGCATTAAACAGCTTGTCAGTATGGAGTTGGTCAACTAAAGCACACTATAACATTTTAAAGTACAGACAGTAAACTCCAGCTGCATCTTCCCAGAAAAGTGACCACACTCCCTTAAAATCTAACAGATTAAAATATTTATTTCTACTTTATTATTTTAGGTTTTTCACCTGTGAACCTTCATGCCAGGGGAACCTCTTGAGCCTGACTTCTGCTTCCATTAGGCTAAATGGCAAGTTTCCATGGGACAGGTGAAAATAATCAAGACCTCAGAGGCTCAGATAATACAAGTCTTTTTAAAGTAGGATGAATAACTAGAGAGAAAAACCTGCCACAGCAGTGGATCCTAATGACTCTAATTCACATTATGTTGGAAACTAGGACAATTAATGGTTTAACATAGAACATGCAGAACGATCTCAAGGATGGTTCAATAGATTCACTTCAAAGTCAGGCAGAATCCACATCTGGGAAGAGGTAATGCCTTTGTCTGCAGCTTCCCTGAAGTGAATGTTTAAATAATTTTTTTCTTCCTTAACAGCTGGGGAAAAGCTCAGGGGACTTGCTGTGTTTGAACCAAATCTCAAGGTGATCCGTTTCAATGCAGCTAGTAAAAGATGCCATAAATACAAGGAGGAGATTAATGTGTCTTTTTATTAAGGGGGCAGGAGAGGTAAAAAGTTATTCCCAGTGCAGGAGTTCCTCACTGGAGTCTGCCAGGATGCCTCGAGGTGCATAAGACCTCCAACCATACACACACAGTGACCTCACTCTCGGGGGTTCACCCACTCTGTCCTCTCCTAGCAGGCATGGATTCTTCTGCATTTTGTTTAACTTGACTTTATAATTTATTTTACCTTTATATTTTATGTCAATCTATTTCTGCCAGTCATTTATAAATTATTTGGAAACAGAATTTCAAAAAGGAGGCTGAGTATCAAAGGCAGAGTTATGATCCTATATATCAGATAAAACCCCATTGTCACGTACATGTGTGAGGTGTGTGTAGGTATGGATGCCCAGCTGGCATTCATCCACGTAATGCTCTGAATAATGCACAGATTCACCCCCCCAAACACACACAGTCAGAACCGTGCACACAAATGAGGAGGGTGTGCAACTGGACTTTCACAGGAGCTCCAGAGATGTGTCTTCTGCTGTTGAAGATCCGAAAGCTGTGGCTGGATGAAAAAATTGCTCTGCACAGGTGAAAGAACTGCAGCCCAGCTGCTGAAATCTATAATGGTTATACTGGTTTGTCAGTAGGCTTAGAACCATTGGTTCCTTTTTCTGAGCAAGTTCTAAGAAATATCTAGATCTTCCAGGGAACTGATCCTGTCCAAACCTGCAGACTACTTTCAAGTGCTTTGTTTTAGTTATCCCGATAACTGTTTGTCTATAGGCTATGGTTTTATGGTACTTTTGTTTTGGTTTGCTTTGCCTTTTTTTCCCCCTGCTCCATTCCAATTTGAACCACTTGAGTGAAGTAAAGGAGTGAGACTTAAGTTTTCTTTCTTCAGCTGAGATGGAAAAACTCTAGGGAATACAGGGTGTCTCTTGAAGTTCTTGCGCTTTTGATTCCAACTATACCCTAATACCCAAACTGTTTTCATCTGTGCTGGGCAAGTGCTGACAGTTAGAGTTGGCCTAAATACAAGGAAACAGCAGATAAACTGTTCCCTCAACTCTCTCATACACCAGCTAAAGGTATCAGTGAACCTTGTCTTATTTTCTCATTCGTGGACATCCTTTTGTGCATATTCATCTTGTTTGGACACCAGAGACAGGAAGAAAATCTAATGTGCCTTTGAAATTTAACACAGTGCACTTCAAGAAGGATCCGGAGGAATGTCTTGTATTTCTTGCAGAAACAAAGGTATTTAAAATCCTCATTAATATGGACACAGTGAAAACTGGCACGATTTCCTTTTTGCTTATGTTTCATGTTTTGGGTCAGCTCTAAGTTTGGGACGATGATGTTCAGGCAAAGTGGGACCCCAGGGCAGGTAGCTGACAGAAAGTCACAACCATGTCTCCTCTAGAGAAAGATCTGAGGTTACAGGATCATTTATGTAAGAAGGCAATTCAAGTCCCAAATCTGAATTCTCTGTTAGGATTCAGATTTCTAATTTGAACCCCTTTCCTCTCTGAACACAAACGAGGAACTAAACTAGAAGTGAGTAATCAGAGATGTCCCCAGTGAGGCCAAAATTATTTTAATGTAGTCCAGAACACTGTGAAAAAAAAAAGAAAGAGTATATGACTTGTGTTGAGTATATCAAAAGAAATTCCAGAAGAATCTACCATTGTGTTGGGATGTAACTGCGCCAAGAAAAGGAGATTAATAGAGTAGAGAAACAAGACCCTCTCTCAGTCATTAGATTAGTTGCGTTAGCAAGTTGGAGGGTAAGTGATGATGCTATCTTGTGTGGAGGGCCCAAAACTGGCTCCTCAGCATGTGTTCACTGGAAGAACCAGGAGGCAGCTGGGATGTGTCATCCTCACTTCCATTTGAAGCACCCACTATCAGGCAAATCTGCACCTTTTATGCTTTTGAAGCCCAAAGCTTGGCATCACAGCAAAACTAACAGAACTGAAGTCTCATTTTGTGTTCAGCTTAGTCTGCAATTGCCTCCAATTTCAGTTACTTTACTGGTGTGCTGAGCTTGCTCAGCTTTGCTGACGGTGATACCACACAGCCAGGCATTGCTTCTGTGACCAGTCTCACATTGTGGTCATAATGTTTGACATCATGCACATTCCCATTTCATCTGTTCCCGCCTCTTTTAATGAGGTTTGATGTTACTTCATAGAGTGAAGTTATTTCACCATCATAATGACTAAGATTTTACTGTTAAGGGGGAAACATTTGCCTTTTTTAAAGTTCTGAGGAAATCTCTTCTGTCCCATATTTTTACCAGGGAAGTAGTAATTCCTGCTTTGTTTCTTTTTCTTCTGAGTAATTAGGATTATGAATTTTCTTCTGTGCATATAGAATAAGTCTTGTGTCCAATCCCACTTACTACTTCTAGTTGTTAAAAATGACTATAAATTAAATAAGCACGTTTGTCCCCCACATTACAGGGACTGCATCCTTAGAACTTCTCTGTGCAGCCTCAGTACTGATACACAGAAAGAGAAACTGAGGCACAGAGAGGGCAAGTGGCTTGCAGATTCAGACAGAGCCAGACATGAATACCAATCTACTGAGTCCCAGTTAAGTGCCTTGGGTGTGAAATGGTACTTCTTTCATGGATGTTACCACTCTGATTTCCAATGAAGCTTGCAGAATCTACTTATGCCAACCCGCAAGATCTGAGTACCTAACTCCTTTAGTACCTTTGAAAATCCATTTGAAAATACCTTCTCATCCTTTTTTTTTGGTATAAAATGCTGTCTTTTCTATTTCCCATCTAGGATTATACCTGTTGTTAAAGGCAGATCTAAAGTTTAAAAATCTCTGTGTTTTTTTCTGAATTGGAATAAAGCTTCTAAGTTTCAATATTTCACTGCCTAGTAGACTGTGTTCAGCTGCCTTTCACTGCCACCACATCGTGTAATAGCTTTTGTTAATTCCTGTATCCCATCTCAGAATGAATATGCTCTTACATATATAACAGTGTCACCTCCCCCAATGTTGTTGAAAAATCTGTGATGTGAGTATTTAAAGGAAGGAGTTTGGATTGCTGAGAAATCTGTCTCTTATTTACCCAGACAGTGTTCAAGCACAGAGATGCTGAACATAACTGCTGTGCTACATTGCTAAAAAGAAACAGGGGGAACAAGTCATCCAGCAAGTCCAGATATTGCAAAAATCAGATGGGCATCAGCTGTTTGGTGTTTTCCCTTTTGGACTGAGAGCAAATTATTTTCTCAGTTGCAGTAGGTGGAAGAGAAATTACTGGGGAAGCACAGAGGACAGCCCATATACCACGTACATTTTAGGGCAAACTCCCAGGGCCCGGATCCTTCTCCCCCTCTACACACAGTCTGAGCTAGGTCAGTAGAACTTCAGCAAATGTTACAGCCTTTCCTGTTTGCTTTGCACTGTTAGTATACTTGTGCATGGCAAAACCTTGCATCTTCTTGAAAATATCCTTTGGGGAAGGGAGCAGGAAATCCATATTCCTCTGTTTGGCAGAATCACTTTGATGTCTCCTCTCCTGTCATGCTTCTGTCTGTGTGAGGATAAATACACTGCAACTGGAAAAGTGAGATAAATAGCATAAGGAGAAATCATTATAAACCTCATTGCTTGAGAGGTGCATTCTCAGAAATATGCCAGCCATAAAACCTGGCCAGGCCTGAAAAATAAAAATCCCTCAAATAATAACATAGGATCTCCATGGACCATTTTCTTATGCCTCTTCCACAAGCATGGAGTATTAAAAGATTGAAAACTCCTTTTCACTTCATTCCATAAAACCTGAAAAACCATACAATATATTCCACATGCTTTTATAATAACAAAATGCAGAATAAAAGAATTTTCCTTCTTGGGACTGGGCAGAAAATGAACCTTGTACCTGAAAAATTAAATACAAGTAAAAGGAAGAGGACGACAACCATGGTATAAGCCTGTGTATTCTTCCCACTCCTCTTCTGAACGATAAGCTGGAAAAGTGGCAAAAATGGATACTTTCTCCTGTGTTCTGTGGGTGGTGCATATATACATTTATATCTAATTGAAGTGCGAGTCATATAATTTATACAGGCAGTAAGCCTCTTACAGGCAGGCCTAAAGGCTTCCTTTCTTTTCTGAGAAAATTTCGAGTGCACAATGAATGTGAAAACAATCTGAGAAACCTTTGGCCACCCAAGACGTCACGGGCATTGTTCTGCTGTGCTTCTGGCCTGGTTGGAGCTGACATGCAGCATAATGAGTAACAGGACTCCTCCCCATGGTGCTCCTGTAGGCAAGTTACAGGACTTGTTTGTGAATCATTCTTCCTCCCTCTTATTAATGATTTTCTGACCATAGTTATCTCCTCGAGGTAACCTTGCTAGTGCAGCGTTATACTCATTGCACTTTGCAGGTTGACTTCATCCAACGTCACCTTTTGCTTTGATGCATGACTCTCCAGCATCAGAGGGATGTGCTTTTTTTTCAGACATCATTCAGCTGGTTATTATGGAAGCCACATTTTATAAATGGGGATTGCCCTGTTAGAAAATGGCAATTAACAAGGGGGGATTAGAGGCATTCCCTTGTCAGCTGTGTTTAAAATAATGCCACAATGATAAATTAAATGGCTGTACCATGAACAGTCTGCACTGGCACTCAGCTCCTGACTTACACTCTGTTGCCTGACTGAGATTACCAGTGGGCAGGACATGAGGTGTGCAAGCTAGAAAGGACAACTTGCTCCAACCTGCACCCTGCTGAATGGCTCATAGCAAAAAAGAGGCTGGTGATACCTCTCCTCCACACTGCCTCTCTCCTACCTCCCCTGGCAATGTGCCTCAGGACCTGGGGAGTTCTCTGCCAGCTCCCCTGTCTTTCACCTGGTGGTAATTTTCACTTGGATGCTTGAGCATTTTTTATCAGCCAGCGAAGTAAAAGCATTAAAATTTACATAATATATTGTTATATTTCTTCTAAAAGAGGAAATGTAAAACAGTGAGATTTTTTTATTATAACTTTTATCTATTTATCTTATAGGTAGGGTTTAATTACTCCCTAATTATGTTTGCCCAAGTTTGCCCCAGTTTCTTACTTCAGATGAACATTATTCAGATCACACATTCATGGATTTGCTACTCGTGACATGACCAGTCTGGCATTTTTATTATCCTTCAACTTTATCTCTCCTCCTGAATCAGGGTTCCTTTTATTAATAGCATTTTTACTGCCACAGTTAACTTCAGTTCAGGATTAAGACTGCATTTTTCTCCACTTGATATAAACACCTAAGTATAGGAGGTCTATGTAGTGGGGAGATTATCAGTTAAAGTGACCTCTCGGGGTCCTCATACATTCTTTTGGAAATGGTTTCTGTTGAGCATTGATTTATTATTCTCTGCCCACATTTGGATCTCTGAAGCGGTGTTAATTTTTGTCCTCATCCTCCTGCTTCACTGCTGACTGTGTTAATTGATATGACACTTGTGCCATTGCCCAAATAAGTATGGAGCTATAATGCCACTAGCAGTCATTATTCAGTATTCAGACACTTCTGCTGCACTAATCAATGCTGCTACACCAACCAATTTGATTTCATGTTTTAGGTAAGGCTTTGAGAGATGTGGTAAAGCACTGTCAAGTACTCAGTATCTCTGCTACATTTTGCCTATTTTTTCTCTTCTCTTAAAACCACAAAGTGATATTTCGGTGGGCATCGCTTTATGTATTCAAGCACAGAAGCATCTCACTTCTTTGGGTGTTTTTGATCTCTCTTAACTCTTGCCAGTTTCACAGGCCTCAGTAGGTGGCTAACAATTTATTTCCGTTGTGCTAGAAGCTTCATTTTCTCTCCCCTCTGTTTCCCCCCTCCGCTGATCATACACTATTAGACTTCCTGAAGTTTTCTTTTAGGCATGCAGAGACTTTTTCAAATCAATGGTTCACAAGTCCAGTGAGTTTGTTTTTCAACTTTTTGCCAGGTAGAGTGTACTGTTTGTGTAAAGACTGCCAGAAGTCCCTCTTAAACTGTTAGTGAAGATGGTCGTATAGTGATTTATTCATTGATTCCTGCTCTGTTATCAAATTTCATTTAGAAAGAATAGGGAAATTATTCTGTCTCACTTAAAAAAAATTACTTTTTGGCACACTTGTAGTTACTTGGTATGTGATATGTTTCTCTTTAAATTATGAGATAAAGAATATGAGAATAGTTCATGTTTATCCCTGATTATTAATCAAATCTGAACATGAAATTGTTCAAAAGGTCACTCTAAGAGATTGTCTTTCTCCCACTGTAAAAAAAATGTACTTATCCACCTATCTACTCTGTTCATCCTGACTATACAAATACTGTGGACTAAAGTTAAAAGAAGGCCTGTTTTTAAATTAACTATGAAGAACCTTATACATCTCTGGGATACAGAGACTGCCACCAAAGGCTGCTCAGTTGGACCTGTTATTTGGAACAGAGAACTACTTGTGGGGTTATGTGACTAGTAGGAGACCGTTTTAGGCATAGTGATCATGTTGTGATAGAGTTTTGGATTCTTGGAGAAGTAAGAAAGGAGTCAGCAGAACTGCTGGCTTAGATTTCTGGAGGGTAGACTTTGTCCTTTGTAGGAGCCTGGTTGACAGAGTCCCTCGGAAGCAGTCCTAAAGGACAAAGGAACCCAGGAAGGCTGGACATTCTTCAAGAAGGAAATCCTAATGGCACAGGAGCAGGCTAACCCCATGTGCTTAAAGATGAGCTGAGAGGGAAGAAGACCAACCTGGTTGAACTTTGTCTGTAACTCAGGAAAAAAAGGAGAGTCTATGGCCTTTGGAAGAAGAGGCAGGTGACTCGGACTACAAGGATGTCATGAGGTTTTGCAGGGAGAAAATTAGAGGGGCCAAAGCCCAGCTAGAACTTAATTTGACTACTGCTGTAAAAGTCAACAAAAATGTTTCTACCAATACATCAGCAACAAAAGAGGAGACAAGGAGAATTCCTATCCTTTGTTGGATATGGGGAGAAACATAATGACAAAGGATGAGGAAAAGGCTGACGTACTTAATACCTTCCTTTCCTCAGTCTTTAATGATAAGACCAGTTGTTCCCTGGATACCCAGCCCCTGAGCTGGAAGACAGGGATGGGAAGCAAAACAAAGCTCCTGTAATCCAAGGGGAAATGGTCAATGACTTGCTACACCACTTAGACACACACAAGTCTATGGGGCTGGATGGGATCCGATGACAATGATTCCATGATTCTATGATTCTAACACTTATTTTTCTTTTGTCCTAGAGAACTTTTGTGTTTAAGCTCAGCTTTTTAAGATTTACTTTTAAATTAGAAGATTTAGCCAATTAAAAAACATTCCATTCAGGAAACTAATTTTGAAATGCTCATGGACAATCACTAAGGTAAAAACCTGTGTAAAATCCACTTAAGTTAAAAAATTCTACCAAGGCAGACCTAGGAATCAACATTAATGACCTAATAACATGAAGCAAAATGTCCTGCAGTGTAGATGCAGTGCTTTTGGAAGTTTCTGTGGCCATGATGGGAATCTCAGAACTAAAAGACCAAACTAAAAGTATCATCAATACAGAAAAGAGATACATATAGCAGTAGAAGTGTTGAGAGAACTAATGAGAAGACCACCGAAGAAATCAGAGGAAGCTGTGGAGTTAAAGGTCAAGTCAGGGGAACAAAACAGAGAAAACAGACTTTTTGCTTGAGCTAGGAAGAGAATCCCAATTTTGGAGATCTTTTTAGGACATTGTGACTTGCATAGTGACTAAATGATACATCATTGCATAATGACTAAATGACGATGAAGTGATGAGTCAGTGCAACTAATAGCTGGCTATGGTGGTACATGTAGGATCCTGTTTCTCTCCAATGACCAGTCCAAGTAAGATAATACCCACCTTTGCTGCCTCTGAACCATGTTCCCCATCTTCTAGGGTTCTGTAGGGTCTTTACTTCCTGGGTTACACCAGTGACCAAACATGCAGTTCAGGTCCTAGAGCAGTAGAGTCCCACCTCCTGTGGGAAATCAGTGTAAAAAGCTCTGATGGACCACAGCTTCTCCAAATGAAGACTGCTTGGGTATGTCTTCACCTATAAAGCAGGTGAGTTTCACGAACCAGACAATCTGGCTGTGAATGATGGCAAGTTAAAAGTACGCAGGTAAATGTACATGTCTGCATCACGCAGTGCCTTAGTACAGGATTCAGCTTGCTGACTATGGCATTGACATTTAATGTCTGTAGATGGTATTCTATACGTGCAGTCTGCATCTAAACTCTCATGAGAGCTGACAGAGACTGACCTAAGACAGTCAGTGCATCCTAAGAATGATTCAGTTCATTCTAGATTAGACAGCACCCAAATTATGAAGAAGTCACTTACTTAGAGGTGTCGTAAAAGGTCTCCCAAAATAAAGATGTCTGGGCCGCAGCCTCTGATGCAGCAACACGATGTGGTGTGCAGTGTCTGCTACCCCCACACCGGTGTCCTGGCTAGCTCTGAGTGTCCCAGCTGGTACCGTGTACACAGGCTTTGATACAGATTCCTGCTGCAGGCGTTCGTCAGCTGAGCCACTCTTGAGAGGCTGTTGGCTATCCTGACTGGATCTCCACAGTGCAGTGAGAGCTTATACTGTAGATGACAAGTAGATGGCTACCTGCAGACATGATATCTTTTGTCCTAAGCTGTGGCCTAAATCCCACACTTGGTATCTGCATGGCGCTTTGTAAAGCACAGCAACAATCTCTCTTTCAGCATCTGTTCCATGTCACCCTGGGCTAAGGAGAGTGATTGAGTTGGTAGTCTCATGACAATGAAAGTGACTTTCCTTGATTTTAATTTTTGTTGCAAAGAACAAACATTTAGAAAAGTCTCTGGAGGTAACTCTGTCTCTTTTGTGTAAGCAAAGCCCATGTGCCTAATTCCACACAAATCTGATTAGCCTTGTAAACTGATTTCTTTTGTAATGGAAGGGGCCATTCATTTTGATCAGAGGAGTGTAAGACGCCATCAGTGCATCATTAGCTGGAGGTCTCACAATAAAAATGTCAATGACTTTTTACTTATAATTAGACAAATTCTGTGGCTTGAAGATGAACACTTAGATCTGAGGGTGTGCTGAGGCATTTATCAACATTTATGTACCTATTGGGATGCATTAAGAACATGACTTCAGTAAAACTAACCTTCCTTATGGGAGCAGTGTGATACAGTTGTTGGTGTAAATAAGAAAGACACTAGTAGGCTGTGGATTTAAACACATCTTAAAAGAGAGGAACTTATTCTATCTGACACATCCAGCTGTGCTAACAGCAGTATGGAGTGAGCTATGTTAACTTTACTAATACATGAGGTTTAGAACAGAAGCTGTGCTAGGTATAAATGATTCCTCTGCTTATAAAGAGTGCTACAGATGAAAGAGAGGAAATACAAGGGGAACAAAAATTATTTCTCCAGCTCATATGAAATAGGATTGAAAATGGTACATTTTAGGACTCAATTCTTAAGCATGCCAATGGCTTTTGCCTTTCTTAGGCAGAATTTTTTTACACAATATGACAATTTCCACAATGTATGAGCTGCCAGGAAAAAACTGATGACCATGCCAGAACTATTTCCTCACTCCTATAGCACAGAGCTCCTAATAGTCTGATGCTGTTCACCCACTTGAGTGATGGATGACTCCAGCTGGATCCTTAGTAAAAGCACAGGCAACTGAAGCTGTTATTCCTTCTTGAGAAACTGAGAGTATGCGAAAAGTTGCAGTTAGACACTGGGGAAGACGATGTCCCATGTTCACCAATGCCTTAGGGAGAACTGGAATCTTATTTTCCCAGAGTGTTGTCCACTCAGTGACTGTAACTCAGGCCTGTATATTTGTTTTCCTTGTCAGCCACTATGCTATGTTACAGAAAACTAAAAAGGCATAAGTAAATAAATAAAGAATCTGTATCATTAGCCGCATATAATGCCAGATGTTATCAGTGCTAAAAAAAGATCAGTGTTGCTTATGGATACTTTCTAATCAAGGCATCAAATGATGGATGTGGAGCTTGCTGCTTCCACTAGAATTTCCCCTTCTCCACAGAGCTAAACCTAACCTCGTTAATTCACCCAACTGTGACTACTCTGTATCAACATGTGCAGCAAGCCTTTGTGTTCAAATAGTTCCCTTTGTGAAGACATTTTCTTGCTTTCAGCATCAGGCTCTTTCTTGCCTCTTTTTTTTCTATTACATCACATTTTTCCCCCTTCAGCCAGAGATTGTGGAGACCATTTCCTCTGGAGCCTATGCCAGTGTTGAGCTGTTGAAACAGCAGGGGAGGTTATAAATCTGGACAGGGAACTGGTCTTCATCCTTAGTAGCTGAATGCTTTGTGGTCATTGTAAGCAATGCTTTCTCTAACCTCTGTGACCTTGTCTGGTCTCAGACACAGACCTTTAGCTGGGGTGGAAACCGGCATCGTGCTAACACATTTCCAAATCTGCTGTTACTGAGACGCTTTTTTAGACAAATGCCAAAGTAAAACTAATTTGTGAATTTTCAAGTGTGTCCTCATTACTTTTTATGGACTACTTCACCTCTACAAGCACAGAAATAAAAGAAGAGTAAAATCAAAAGGTCATCTGAATACAATATCTAATTTTAAGGATTTAGTCCAAGGTTTTTAACACTAAAGGGACTTGAGCCCTCATTTAAAAATACCCTGTTGCATTCCTCACCATTTACAAGTATACAATTTCATTTTCCTTCCAAAACATGGCTACTGAAAACAGAAAAGGTGAAAGAGTCACCTTTTCAATATCTAGAAGTGTTATAGATGTAATTTCTGTGTTGGTTTTTTTTTTTTTTTTTTTCCCCACAGCAAGAATGGACAGGAAATAGATGAATTTTTCCATACAGGATGCAACATTCAGAGTTAATTCTGGAAGAAAATGAAATACTGGACCCCAAAGTTTTGACAGTTCAAAAGTTTTCAGAAGTTCCTTCTGTACCCTTCAAACGTTTGATAATAGACAATTGTTCTCATTAAATTGTTCAGATTTCCCTGGAATAGATGAAAATGAAGTGATTTCCCTCATTTCTGTTGCTTTTGTAACAGATAAAAGAATATAAAGTGAAATACCTGATATAGCTGGGCCATTTTTCTCAAAATCTTTTTTCCTTTGGAAAAAAGTTTTAAAGTAAAAAGTCTCCTCTTTCTCAATTAAGTTTTCATTTTTCATCAGAACCAAAGAAAATAATTTACTTCAATTTTCCATTAGCAGTATCCCTGAACCTTGCTATAAAGTAGCTGTCTTAAGCTTCACAAACCCTTGTTTGGGTTTTTTTTGTGTTTTGATGCGAAGAGCGACACCCTCCAGCATGTCAAGGTCAGAGTGATCACAGTGGGATAATTTTTAAGATGCATTCTTGGACTTCCCTGGAAAGAAGAGGGAATTCATTTATTTTGGAGTTATTTCTGCTTTATTCTGAAAAGGGAGAACTACTATGCTCCACAGAGTGTATATAGAGATACTCCATATAGAGTATTTCTATTATGTATTTCCTATAGTAATCTTTGGTCACAAAAATGAAAGCTATTCCATGAAAAGGGATTAAATTCTTTGCTGTGGTGAAGTCTCAGCAACATCAGTCAGGGTACATGGTAGTGCCTCTGCTTCTGGTGTTGTAACTATGGCCATCCTATCTGCCAGTGGCTCTGCTTTAGCAGGTGATATGGAGCATTACAAATCCCCATAGCCTGGCAACCAGACCGATCTTCTGGGACAAAGAAATGTGGACTCAGTGAGGCTGAGGGCAGTTTAACTTTCCTTTGCTGTGAAAGTGCTCTAACCAATTAGAAGGTGAAAGGCAGACCTTAATGATGTATTTTTCCTCTTCAGGCACAGTGAGGAAGTCTGCTGAAACTGTTTCATCAGCTGTGAATGGAGCAGGCAGAAGTATTAAATGGTATTTATTTCCTATATGAAGTAAAATCTTAAATTAATGGGACTGGATTAGTATCTGGAGGCTCCTTAATTCTGATACAGTCAATGGAAAGAGGGAAGCACCAAATCTAATCTGTGTCTTCACTTGCATTTTTACAGAGAAATTTGTCATTTCTGTCATGTCTATGGGGAGTGCAAGCAGTTAAATTGACATATCAATTACTTAAATTTCATTACATTAGAGGTCTGAATGAGTAGACTGAAAAACTGTACACAAGAAGGGTGAATCTGTAAGTCCTATAAATGTTTTGTAAGCATTTCTATTCTCTGCAGGTCACTAGTACCTAACAGATTAAATCCACGTTGAGTCAGTGGAGAGATGTATGTACAGACATGACAATGAAGGTGAGAAGCTCAGGAATTACATGGCTGTAGTGTAATTGTCTTGAAGAACAGCTACTTCATGCTTGCTTTTTGGTTCATCAAATGCCTTTCCATTTATATACATTCCTGTGTAACAGAATTGGCTATTGCAGCTACTGTTAACAAATCCAGATCTGAGCAACATTTTGATTCAAGGGAAATGAAAGTATTCTTACACTCTATCTTCTTTTATGTCATCTCAGAATTACTTTTTTTCTAGCTGATACCTTTTTTACCATCACTGTCACTACAGTGACCTGGAGTTTTTGTTGTAATACTTAGATGACTTTGCAATTAAGTTCTCACTCATTCTTCAGGTCTGTGTTGTTGAGGATTTTTTCCTTTTTTCCCCCCTCAGTTTCAAAGTAGAGTGCTTTTCTTTAGTTTTGTTGTGTTTTGGGTTTAGGGGTTTTTTTTGGTCAAAAATACTTCGTTGGAGGTTCGCAATAAGTATCACTGAGGGGTCGTTTGTATTATAGGATTTATCGTGCCTCATCAGATGGGTAAGGACGTCAGTTGTACCAGGATGATCCTTGTGGTGTCTCAGAATTTGTGCTGATGATTATCATGGCCGATTTATATCATCCAACATATTGCCAAGTTCAACAAACATGTTTAATATTATTACAAGATTATTTCATGAAATATGATGAATTCTCATGCAGAAATATCATACCAGACATATCTCTGTGTTGGGAGAATAATTGCTGTTTTTGCAAGGAGATGGCAAAGGTTAGTATAAATAAGTATCAGATTTTACTATATAATAATATCTGATCAGCATATGGCCTGTATATTTTCATGAACATATGTAATTGAATATGCAATTATCTAATGGATATGTTCATGTTTGCACAAATGACTGATAATGATGTAATGTATGACAGAAATCATGCCAAATTTTTGTTTGTTCTTTTCGGATGAAAGTGCCATTCCAAAGTTTTACAAGGCAGTGTTGTATGGTGCTCATTTCCCTCAGTAGGATGAGCTCATCAAGCAATGGGACAGACTATATCCTTGCTTCCAGTTGCAGATTGAAATAATCTTTGTTGGTGTTTGCTGCTCCTTCAGTAGCGTGTTGCATGTCTATGCAGAAAACTGAATCAGCTTGCATATAAAATGTTACCAAATACAGAACTTCACATTCAAACTGGTTTCACATGAAGGATGGTCAAAGGATAAGTATTCTATTTATTTATCAGGATTGCAACAGTCCTGTCTTCCAAGAGTTTCTGATAACTATTAATTAACCTAGTCCTGGTTTTTCTGACAGCTGCAGTACTGTTTCTTTTCAGTTCTTTGTCCCAAAATGCTCGACAAGAAATCTTATTACCTGGTAGAATGTTGGCATTTCACAGCCACTCTCAGTTCAGCTTTGTTCTCATAGAGTCCTGGGTTTTCAAAGTGGCCAAATCCACAAACTTGAGAGTCCAAGCTCAGCTGCTTTCACTTTGGCTGCCTAAACCATGCACACTTAAAATGTTGGATTGTTCCTGTACATGTGGCTCTAGGTCTCCCACCCAATGGGCAAGGGTTGGTAAGTCTTCTTGGCAGGGAATAAGAGAATTAAACATTTAAATGTTTCTCAAATGTAGAAGAAGAGTGTCTGTTAAACCTTGCCCAGGACTGATGCTGCCTTCTACAGAACAGGGAGTGATGGCTCTTTTGCCTTTATGGATCTCAAGAATAATAATTTAGCTCTGGATGTGTTCAGTCTGAAAGAAGTTAATGTGCAAATAGAATACTTGTATGACATTCAAAATCTGCTGGAAACCTTGTTAGAAATAAAAAAATTGGAACCCCCTTCTAAGCACAGTAGGGCTGTAAGGTTGCTGGCTGCTAAATCATGGAAAAGAAGAAGAAATGAGAAACTCTTTGGAGGATAAACCTGTTTAAGAAGGATTAAATATATAAACTGATTCATTCAATTGGGCATATCTATCAGCTCTGCATGTGCTCATTCCATGTCTGTTAACTATTTCTGGCTGTAAGAGATGCATGTGCTGTGCATAGGCAGTGATAATGGTAGCTCTGCATTTTGTATGCCATATTCACTGCTCCCAGGGACTACATCTATGTTGAACCTGTGTCTTTATAGGTAGTACCTACGCTGTACTGGCTGGTCCTAAGAATAATCTGAGTCTTAGGATAATCCCCAAAACCTCACTCCAGTCTGCTCTCAATGTCCTTTCATTTAGCCTGGAAATTGATGCTCTTAAATCTCACCAGTGAGAGGTGAGGCCAGCTTCTAAGTTGGGATGCTTGGCTGATGCTGTAAAATAGTGTTTGATGGTGGTTAAAGAGCTGGTCCCATGACTTCGGGTTAATGTGCTTTTGGTGAATATTCATCTGGTTTGTTCCAAACCAAAACAGAGAGACACTCTTGAAGATGAAAAATGAGACTGTGAATTTACCCTTGCTGCTATGTAGTTGAATTTTAAGTGCCTGAAATGTGCCTTTTCACATCGTACACTAAATATTCAACAGTGAAGGCTGAAGGTAAAAGGGGCAGCTGAAACTCTGGAATACATATCTACAGTTACCAAGCAAGCATCACTGTCAATGGGTACATGACTAAGGTCTAGGATTTCAGGTCTTGCCCAGCAGGGTCATATACCATTTCATGGATATAGGATTGATCTACAGCATCAGACAAATCTGTACATTATCAGTGGCTATAGAACATAATAGATTGGCTGTTACTGGCCTTTGGATTAAATTTGATGTCTGACGAAACACAGGTGAGTCTCAAAAGGACCTTGTGTTCCAGAGTGTCATGAAGACTAGGTTGACATAATTCCATGAGCAAAGAAGCACAGCAACTTGAATTTTATTTGTTTTTCAGAAACTGGAAAAATCCAAACAAGTTATGATATATAACAATATTTTTTGTCCCTCATGACAGCAGATTTAAGAAGCTGTTGAAATTAGTTGCGTCTAGGTTTTTTCTATCACATACTTGGGGAAAGGAACTGGACCTGGGCAGGATTATACATATTGTCCCCTTAAAACACAAAGTCTCTCCTCATTCCTAAAGGACAAGAATACAGTAACTAGAGGGGAAGAGTGTAGGGGAGATAACCTTCATGCACCTCCTTTCATATGCACACTGGCCAGAGTGATGTCTGGCTATTGAAGCATCCAAGGAGGACACATCATGTGCTGCTCATGGCACTCATCACTGCCTACACATCCTTTTGCCCCTGCTCAGCTCCCTTCTACCAACCTCACTGCAATGGTCTGGGGGCAATTCATGCAGTCAGGTCAAGAGGAGTCACTTCAGCTAGATTGTGCTCTTATTTTATGCTGGTGTTCCATCACCAGCTCAGAGTTGCAGTTTCCTTCTGATGTTCCTGGTGATGTTCCACCATGTGTATTCTATGACTGTGATAGAAGTGAATGCAAAGTTTATTTAAATCTCCACTGGTGATGTTTGACATCCATCTTTCTAGATGGCTCTATAAGATACAAGGCAAAGATGAACAAAGTTTTAGTATAAATGTTCTCCTGATTTTTATCAATGAAGTTGAGTGTAGAATCAAATCCTAGAGCATTATTTTTTGAACCAGTACAGAGACAGAAACCCTGGGCTGTGAGGCCCTGATTCAAGAAAGCATTAAGCACCTGCTTAACTTTGAGCACTGACTTCAATGTATTTAAAGTTAATCAAGTGCTTAAGCTTTTTCCTCCATAGAGATTCTTTTCTGCATAAGGGCCTAAGAGAAAATAGATAACTATAAAGAGAAACTGTAATGAGCCTGCATATGGGCCAAAGAGAAGGGGATTATTAATGCTTTCAGGTTCAGTGAGGACTAGGGTTTAAATATCAACCTCCTACAGTGAGACATGAAAGACTCTCATAAATGTGTTAAATCGCATCAGGTCCATTTAATATCATTATGTTTAGTAAAAGTATCTTTGCACTATAATAATCAGTGAGGACAGTAGGTGGACCAGTGAAGCTGTTCAAGAAGTAGAATATGTTCCTTCTGCTGGAGTTATCCTTCTTTCTGCTGCACTCTGTAGTATAGGTCTCCAATAAACAATAAGCTTTTATCTCTGGGAAAATCTTGGAAATGCCTTTAATTTAATAATGGCCAGTCTTCGCGAGCGAACAGCTCCATGACACAACTGAGCTAGGGAACTAAGAATGAGGTTCTCTGAATCAGAATGGTAGAAATGAGTGTGGGAAAAGTTCTTGTGCAACGTCTATTTTGTTGGCAATGCCTCCAATAATTGGTAAGACAGACCACAAAACTACCAATCAGAATAAAACTTAAAATAAAACTGAAACTAGGGTTTATCAGAGTGACCTTTCAACAGTCTTTATTGCTGCTTCTTCTCTCTTTCTAACCCTCTTACTGTGGACAGAGAAAAAAAAATCTCTTTTTGTTTGTTTATCACCTCGGAGGGCAAAACCTAGTAGTTGCTTTAATTGAAGCATTTAATTCTGAAGATAGTTTATGATATGCAAATGCTGCAAAGATCATTTGTCAAAAGAAGAACATTGGGGAACCTTGACCCCAGACCTCAACAGCTTTTATTATAATCATGTTATGATGCCTAAACATCATAGCAGCAAGTCTCTAATATGGTGTGGCTAGATTTTCTGTGAAGTTTAGAGGTAGTCAACATCAGCTTTTATGTTTGAAAGCTTACATGGGAATTTTTTTTAAATAGGTCAAAGACAAAAGCACCCAGTGCAGGAAATATAAAGGCAGAATTTAAAATAGCTAGTTTTGATTTTAGGGAATCAGAATCTATCTGATGAATAGTTGCAAACCCAATTTGTATTTCCTTGTCTTGCAGAAAATATAACATAAACAGAAGCTAGCTGTTCAGTATCAAGACCTCCCAGACTGCCATATTTCAAATGAAATTGCATTTTTTGGAAGAAAAGACGTTATCTTTGTGCAACTTTGCTAAATAGAACAAGAAATCACAAGTACTTTGAAGACATTTGCAAATTGTTTTGTCTGTATAACAGTATTTGGTGTTATCTTTTCTATTAGATGATAAAGGCCTGTGTGAATAAAACGTAATCAATTACATTTATATATAATATGACACATTGCTAAGGAAAAATACATCTTCCTTTACCTCTGCTGTAACCATGGTCTTTGATTCCAGAAGTTTTCATGTCCTAATCATTGTACCAAATGTATAATTAACCCCATCAAGCTTGTTACTGCAAGGTACCAGGGCACTGGTGTGTTCAGGAAAGCAAGGAGTTAAATTAATGGAAGGAAAAAGTCCATCACCAGAAATACATAGATATGAACTCTGGCTGAGAAATTCCCTGAACTGTACATTGCCAGAAGCTGGAAGGACACACTTAGAGAAGGATCCCTTTATACCTGGTCCAATTTTCTACTGCTTCCATAGTGTCTGCATCTTTACTATTTAAAGAGAGGTGCAGAGAGGTGGTAGACACCCTATCCCTGGAAATCCGAGGCCAGGCTGGATGGGGCTCTGAGTGACCCGCTCTAATTGAAGACTAGATGACCTTTAAAGGTCCCTTCCAACCCAGAGTATTCTAGGGTTTTGAATAGGCCATGGATCTGCCAGTAAGGTGCAGGATGTATTCAGAATCCTTTGCTGCTGCATTCACCTTTCTTCATATTTCACTTGCAAGTAACGTAATTTAAGTATTTCTCATTTAACTACCAAGCAACACAGAGCTTGATGCAGGAAAAGATATGTAGAATATCCTCTCATCCCATCAGTGCACTTCTAGGGTTTAGGTAGTGTGTACCTGAGCACTTTTAAACCTCTGGTCTTCTATCCAAGAAAAATGCAGGAATGAACCCTGACCTGGAAAAAAAGATGACATTGAGCTGTTAATCTTCAGGATGCAAGTTGCTCCTTCAGACAGGGCTGAGAGAGCTATGCCCTGAGCTGGCCATCATCTGTCAGGGAAGGATTTAACCCCTGGTACAGTCCTGTCTGCCAGAATAGCCACAAGCTCATGTTACAACGTGGACAGCGATCACATCTCCCCAGGGAAGAAACTCCAATAACTCCAAAGAAACCCCAAAAGAACTCAGACTTTGTACCTACCTGTCACATGTAAGTTAGTTTGGACTCCATAGCTTGTTCCACTTGAGGACAGAGTATGAGGAGAAGAGACTATGACAAAGCATGTCTGTTTTCTCCCTTTTACTGCAAAGGTTCCTTCCGCACTTAAATTGAACCTATAGAGGAACATACTACGCATTGTGCAAAGACACTGTGGAAGGTAAGGAATTTTGTTTTGGAGTGGGAATCATGTCATCCATCAGGCCAAATTCAGCCAAAGATTTTCCCTTCTCATGCCTAGGTGCATGCTGGCTTCAATTGTTATTAACAGTATTTACAGTAGTAGGGAACAGTAAGCAGCTGAGAAGCCTTAGTTCCTTCCTAGACAGTTTCTAGACAGATAATATAGAAGAAGACCAAATTTCATAGGATTTTCATAAAACTTTAATCAAAGACCAAACAAAGATACAAAGCAGTTGTCTAATGCCTCCTCACTAGTAAACTAACAGTGATGGTTTATAATAAAGATAGAAGAGCATAATTCTATTAGGTAAATAGAAAACTAGACAAGTAGAAAACTAGACTGCTGAACACTTGAAGCCCTCATACAGTTCTCAGAGTACACCTTTATCAATGATGGATATTGGAGAAGAAAGAAGACTGAAGTGCTCATGCCTTTACAGACCTGATAGAATCCAGTGCAACACAAATACGCTGAGCACATCAATAAAGTAGGAAAATGGTACCTTGTGACAGATGGACTGAGTAGGGGCCTCCAGATTCCATGAAAGGGAAATGCACAAAGGTAATAGGAGAAGAGGTAAGTTCAGACAGGAGCCACACCTTTGCAGAAAGATTGTCTAGGTCGGGAACTGCATTTTTGTCATTTATTTTATTACTCTTTTATTAAGGTCTTCTTTTTTGGTTTTATTTTTTTTTCTCTCTTTATTTTTTTTTCTTAAACTTACAAAGTGTCTTTCTTAAGACTGCATTATGAGCACTGTGTTAAACATGGTAGGGTGCCAATCTACAGCCAGGGCCAAGAGCCCTTAATAAAAACTAGGTCAGCCTCAAGGGTTATATCAAGTAACACCCCCTGGCTAAGTTGCCCTTTAAGACTTTCCAGTAAAATATTTTCTATTATTCCCCACCTTTCTATTTTGTGAATATGACAGCGCTGGGACCAGATTCCCTCCTCCTGTACCAGCACCACTCTTCCAGTCTGAACTGCATGTGTTCTGTGGAGTGTGGCTTCAGAAGCACAGGAAAACTCAGAGGACAATAGATGTCTGCTAGGAAACAATACAATGCATCTTATCTTCATTTTTATTTTTTAGAGTCTGTACTCCAAATATCCTCTCCTCCAAGCAGTATGAAAAAGCATGTAATCTAAACAGCACTGGCTGAATGAGAATTCTTTGCAATACTTTTTCAAAACAAAATAATCCACATTCAGATTTAATGACTCCTTTCCCCACACAGTTAGCCAATGAAAATAAACTGGGGAGTTGCTCATCCTAAAGGAATCCAAATAATTTAAAAAAGTAATAAATTAGGCATATTCCCCCAGGATCCACCAATAAGCAGGATTAATTTAGATTTCAATACGTTATGCTCTCCATAATCTTCGCTTCTGGTGAACATCAGAGAGTATTTTGCCCCACAAGCTCAGTCCGGAATAAGTAGGCTTTATCGGTGTTCATCTAGCCTCTGAGAATGATTTAATTTTCTCAGTACTTTAATAATGAAATTATTTTTTATCTGTTTATGTATCTAAAAGGTGATCCTCCCATTTTGAGTAGATGATTATGTTCCCAGCTTTAAGAAAAATTGAATACAGAATAGGATGAATCACTTTAAGATTTTCTGCCATGCTGGTGTCTCTCAGCATCCATATCTGGTAGAGAATAAATATTTTCTTCACTTGATTTTCAAAAGCTTTTCAGATCAGGTTTTCCTAAGTCTTCTGGGATCTTTCCCAGAAAAATATAATTCCTCAGATTTTACTTGTTTGGTTTTACCAAGTCAGAGATTCTCATTTGAACAAATAACAGTGATTTCTTAATTTCTATCACTTTGCTCATTCCACTGTAATAAGGTGACAGTATGTTTTATTTCTGTTTCATGGTTTTAGAAGGATGAAGAATCTCTCCAGGATCTCATGGGAGGTCAAAGTGAGAAAAACTGGAAGAGACCAGAAGAGAGAAAAATGATCTGTAGCCTTTTTCTCTGTAAATATGGTGTTTCCAAATCTTTTTTGCAGGCACAGCTTTGCATTAGACTACCACTGCAGGCCTCTTCAGGTTTGTCTGGACTTGTCTTGGCCCACCTGGAGATTTGATTCAGCTTGTGATAGCAGTTACCTATTGATAGTGTGTGGTGGGGAGGAGGGCATTACCTACTTGGGTTTAGCTTTTGCTTAGCTTAGAACAACTCTGAGGTGTAACACTGTTAGCAAGGCAAAAGCAGGTGCAGGAGACCTGAGGTCTACAAACTGGGGCCAATTAGTGTTCAGCAAACAAATTCAATCTTGGGCATCATGTAAACCAGTCTTGGGGTAACCATGAGAATCAAGAAGTATCCTGTGCATGTAAAATGCACCATATACAGACAGCACATGGAGATGCGAGATGGATCTGTAGACTAATGATGAAAGAACAAAGTGCACAGCATGTCAGCAAACATAAAAATGCCCCTAGCAAATCTCAAAAGAGGAGGAAGAAACCTTCAGCACCAACATCATACTCCTCCTAGCAAAGGAAGGACTTGGAATACTTAAGACTCACAGTAGCCCTCTCCATGCACTGCACAAATGGACACCACCAGTTTTGGATGCCAAGGGGCACTTGGAGGACCAGAGAACAAGATAAATACTATAAAATTTGTGTATATATCACTTTATTTGTGATATGCAATTTGAACTGAGTAAGATCACTTAACTGCACAAACAATAATTCCTTGATAAGACTGTTAAGGCTGTAAAGAGATCAACGCTGAATTATTGGCTTTGTGTATATTGTATGTTCCTTTTTCCTGAAAGAACCTGCTTTTCTGACCTCAGAGTGTTGGGATAGCACCTTATGGTTTGCATTTTCTGTATGTATCTAAAAATTAATATTGGTACTAACCAAAAATCTCAGCAAACACTGGCACGCATTCTGGCTTACTGAGGCACATCCATGAGGTTCCCACTCCTGAGGTAAAACCTCTCTTCCCTCTTTGAATCCACAAGCTACATTCATGCTTCAATAACAGGATATGAAAGCCACAAATAGCTTTGTGTATACAGGGGCCTGCACACAAGACGAAATACAATGGCAGCCATTCCAATGCACAGTAAGATTATAATATTGGCCAACTAGAAGGCACAATCAAGCCACAGACTCACCAAGGTGGTTACATGTTAACTAGTGTGCGACTCCACATGCAGGGCAATTTTTAATTCGCTCTTCTTTGTAAAGATTCAGACAGAGTAGGAAATTCTGGCCCTGCTGTGCTGATCTGAAACTGTCTTCTCTTGCTCTTTATAAATCTCTTTCTCTGTCTGCTTTCAAAATGTTATCTTAACTAGGATTAATAAAGATACGCTGGGAATCTTCTTATCTCTTATAGGAATTATGTTTATAATAATAATAAAGCTTTAATCTTGGAAGAACAATGGAGGGGGAGGGAAGCTGGAAAGAAGAAATGTAAGTGAAGGAGAATAAACAGGTAGGAGGTGGGCTTTGGACATCATGGATGGGCCAGCACCAAAACCTGAGATCCAAATACCCCTGAACTTTGAGAACATCTGAAGCCAGATCAAAAAGTTTTGATCTGAACCCCTGCGTTTCTCTCTGAATTAGGGATGGATAAGCTGACTCTGATAAAAGAAGATCTATCCTGAGACTTTTTGAAATTCAAAAGAGCTCAGTTTACCTTTTAAATTAAGTTCTGAGCAGTTTTCCTACTCCTTGCATTCAGCTAGAAGATGGGGAAATATCAAAACACAGCATGAAAGACATGCTTGCCCAGTCTGAATGAAGGTGTACTGAAAATCTCCTCAGGGAGATTGATCCTCTGAGATTTCCAGAGAAAAGAATCCTGGATGTGCTTCAGAAAAATAGTTAAAGTTTTAGGCAATTGAATGCATGAAACCAGAACATCAAACAAATTGAGGTTCACCATGGCTTGCTGTTTAACTGGAATACAATTACATTTATTTTAGTTATATGGGGTTCTCCTGTTCGTAAGCAAAGACCTTCAGATTTCACTGGCTCCCATGCCAGAGACATTGGTGGCTATACCTGTACTAGGAAATAAAGTACATCCTGCCTTTCCTCTGGCCATCTGAAAGGGTTGAACTCTCCTCCAAACCCTGCTGGCTGCACACAAACTAGCTATGGGGATTGGTCCTTGGCCCATGTTCACTTGTGAGCCGTGCTGAGAACTTGCAGGGGAATGTGCTAAAGGCATGACCAAAACTGTGCCAGATCCTGTGATCATATTTAACACTATGGACAATCATGAGACAGCCTGGTGTACCTGTGCTCTGGTATTTTTTATGCCAGTAAAAGACTGAGCCACCTTGATGTTGGTTATCTGTGGCTGTGACTATAGTCTTCCTTCTTGGTAAGGTGTAGTGCCCAGTTTTGGTATCATCAGCCTTTCTTGCAACTCCTCTTGATAAGATTCAAAATGATGCTCTTTGTGAACTAACTTGTTAGTCTCTAGTCAGAGACTGTATGTCCTTGTTTAGCCCACTTGATATTGCCCCTGTTCATCATCAAATACTCAGTCACAGAATACTGACTTTTTATTGAAGTGAGTGTGTGTATTGTCAAAGCTCTGTTCCTATTCTGAGAAGTTAAGACTGGAAATCGCAGCTAGTTCATCTGTCAGTGATGCATTTCCAAAGTGATGGGTATCAGTGAAGGGGTGTAAAGATAATTAACATCATTGCCCTGTTAATTCAATTTTGTCCTTTAAAACCTGGAAAGGCAGCCACTGCTGGTGAGCTTTTCTCCTCAGCTCGAGTCCAGTGTATATCATGGACACAGGTTGAGCCTGTGTTGAAAAGAGACCTGGATGGATAGACTTACATCTTGTCTCCCACTGCATGCTCATTTTCCTCTTGGAAAGAAGCCTGAATCTATAAACTGAAGTCACCTTGTAGATGACACGAAGTTGGACGGGAGCGTTGTTCTGCTTGAGGATAAGTAGGTTCTACAGAGGGATCTGGACAGGCTGGATTGATGGGCCAAGGCCAATGATACGAAATTCAATAAGGCAAAGTGCCAGGTCCTGCACCAAGCCACAACAACACACTTTATGTAGATCATATTATTCTAGTGTCTAATTAATTCCCCAATTGTTACCCAGTTGACACTCACATATACACTACTCTGAATTTGTTGAAGAAATAACCAGCTCTTTTTGTGTTCTAGCTGGCTGTAATGTTTGAATGGAAATGGTGGTAAAGGGAGAGTGGTTGTTGGGTGGTTAAGTGGAGAGCAAATTGCAAAAGAGAGAGATTAAAGAAATCAGTTTTGTTCATAGTTTCTGAATGTGATGAGACCTGCAGCAATTAGTTTCTCTTTCAAGGGGTCTGTGCCTGACTCCAGTGTAAGATATGTGTCCTGCCCTCATTGCTTCCCACACTTTCCCTCATACACTGATCACTTAATTTCTTCAGGAAGGCCTTGTTATCCCAGGAGATCTCATGTTGAGGTCTCAGAGCCACCAAAGTTCACAAATGGTATCTGGTTACTATCTACATTAATTGTACTACAATGGTAAGTCAGGAACCAACATGGACTGATGAGGCACAGTGACCCTCTGATGACTATCTGTCATGTTCTGTGACAGCTGAATTTTCAGAGCAAGGGATAAAGCTTTATTATTGAGTACAGTAAACTAAAATGGTTAAGATTGAAGGTGATTAATGCAAGAACATCCTTTGCTGGAGATGAGAATGTTTGGATAGAGTATGGTTTCCCAGTTAGAGAACGATTTCCTTCCGTACAATACTAATTGTTCTTATATGCATGTATTTTTTATTTAGATAAATGTTTGTGTGAGCATCTGTGTCTGTGTTGAGAAGCAGGAGCACAATAAAAAAAAATCAATCTAAGCATGCAAATGAAAAAAACCTGTTCTTTTATGAAGAAAATGGGTCTGCTCTCTTTTGGTTGCATTGCTTACATAGTTGTTAGTTTAATCTTTACAATAAAGTTTTTGTATTCTTTTTTAAATGTGTGGCAAACTAAGGAACTGGAACATAGGTAGAAATAATACATTTGGGTTACAGGAAAAAAAAAAACTGGCATGACTTTAAAGGCACACATTTTATAACACCACATGTGCAAAGCATTATAATAATTGCACTGTGCACATCTGTAACAGACTGAGTGAACAATGAATATTAAAAACACATTCCTAAAGCTGGCCCAGAAGCTTGGCAGAGGTATTTTATACGGAAGACCTGTACTAGAGCCAAAATGGCTGATCTTCTGCATCTAGAACTGGTGTGCTTTGGTGGCAGCTAAAGTGATGGGCTTGGTTACGAGTGAGGGCACTGGGGAGGAACATGGAAAGGCTGATCTAATTGCCATTGCTTTATTCCCTGTCTTTCTACTCCACAGAAGGTATTTTGCTGAGGAAATCTGGCTGGAGCCCTCAGTGGCTGCTGCTCAAAACTGCTGTAGTGCCAGAAAGGGGAGGAAAACGGATGGATGTGGAAGCAAAACAGTGACAAACAAATGGGTCTGAAGCGCATGCTGGGAACACCTGGCCCCTCTTCATTGCAAGAAGACAGAGACACCCAGGTTTCCTTTACTACTAGTGAAGATGGACAAGATAAGTACCCACATTGAAGTTATGTGGTTCCTGTTAATTGATGATGCATGCCGTTTAATTAGTGGGATATGCAGTATATTAAAGTAGTTTTATGGGGAAAAAACAATGGGATATCATTCAATTAAAACAGTCATGCAGACAGTGGAGAATGCAGTAGCCACCTCTCATGGAATGGTTCATCTTTCCAGTAAAGAGCAACTCCAGAATGGCTTGAAGATTCTAATATTGCTTCATGAAACAAAAAGCAGGATATTATGTTTTTGATTTTATAGCAGCAGGAGATATGTCATGAAAAGTCCCAGAATTCAGATGCCTTTTGCAAGCTCAGAATAATAAACTTCCTGCCAGACCCTAAAAATGGGAGAGATGTCAAGATGTCCCAGCTCTGAATCTAGAGGCTTTGCCATGAGATTGCAGCAGTGCAAGCAACACTCAAGATTTTGTTTTGTCCTATAGAAAGAGGAACATGGAACGTTTGGTCTACAGGCCCAAATGGTAATCATTTAACAGGGGACTGATCTTCTTTTCCCTTTCCTCTTCTCTCTTTATGTTGAATGCATTCACACATCCAAATTATTTTAGTTATTAGGACCATTGTCTCCCCTTCCTTTTCCTTCTTTTTGCACCTCAGAACTTTTCTCTTAGGATGCCTACAAAAATTAACAATTCTGATGTTGTTGCCTACCACATTCACCATCACTATTTCGCTGGTGCCTTTTACTTCTGTGTTAATCAATCTGTATCACAGATTGATACCATAATATTTTTAGAGGAAAGACCATCCTCACATTCTGTGATCATGTAATGTCAACCAGACCTATGAACTAGGGTGCTCAATGGTGATGCTTTTATTATTACCATTATTAATTCATCTGTGGTTAAATCTTTAACAAGTACTATTTAAGATGAGGTCACATATTGAATGACTGTTTTGGACTTCAACAACTTCATTGTCACAATAAACATTTTAAAATCATACTATTAAAAATAATAAAACCTGAGACTTTTCCTGAGGCAATGCAAAATAGATGCTTCCTTTTTTGCTGAAAAGTGGGGATTTACCAGCAATTCTGTAACATTAAGAGCAGAGCTTAGAGGAAAACCAAACATTAAGAGATTAACAACAAAGTCATAAGAAATGAAAACACTGTATATTTATAAGCTAATAGTCACAAAAATCAGAGATGCAATGAATTTCAATAGTAAACATGTCGGTCATCTAAAAAAATAATCATAATCCCATTTACTTTTATTTCCTTCTTTGACACACTTTTTTAGTTAAATAAACTTAGCAAAGCTGTGGTTTACTTAGCCCCAACGTGTAATATCTTCAAAGACAATTAACAGCATTCAGAAAGGCTCTTTGATGTGAAATTAGAGAAAAGAATTGTATTAAAAAAATACGCATTTGAATTTTGATTAAGTAACCCAATAAAGAGCCATTTTGAGATGGATTTAGAATTTGTATTCCTTAAACAGGAGACTTATGGTTTGCCTACACTCAAGCAATAGGTCACTGTGTGTTATAGTTCCGAGACAGTTATACAGAAAAAGTATTTAAATGCCATGCCAGTCATCTTCCTTTTATATGTCATGTATCAAAAACTCACAGTGAGCTAGATATTCTGAAGTCTAATGAGAAGTATTGAAACCTAATAGTTCTGATGTTGCATGATTCAAAAAATACTGTAGCTGCCTTGAAATGTTGCAAAGAGCAAGAAAGCCAGTTGGGCTGAAGGAATGTGCTAATTAAGGAATACTCTAGGAATGTAAACTCAGGTATGTTTCCAAGAGGCTGTGGGAAGAAGAAATCTCGTGCTAGCTATCAGGGGAAAGGGAGTTACACTTCATGTAAATCTCAAACCTACATTCCCAAGAGCCAGAGATAAGGATATAGCAAAAGGAAGGCAGACAAAGTGGGAAGGGATCCATCTTGGACAGAGAATGCAACCTGGAATGGTTCTGGGGTTTTGGATGTCTGCCTTTTTTTCCTTTCATCATGTCTTCTACTAATGTTATAAATCTACTTTGCAAGATGGTATTTAAGAGACAAAGAACTACTAAGCTGCTGCCTTGATTATTGAGGCTGACTACAGCCTCAGAGAGTATGATCTGAAACAAAGCACCCTCCAGTAGAGGCTAGCCAGGATCTATTGCCTCCTATCATAGATAAGTAATATCTCAGAGAAGTCATGAATAGCACTTTGAAGAAGACACTAATTCAAATTTTTTTAAGCTCTAGGAAGAATGTTGCTTTTCAAGGATCCATTGAGCTTAAGAATGGTCCAAACCAGTGAGCAGAAAATCAAGGAGGCCTGCATGGATGAAAAGGGAGCTCCTGATGAACCTCAAACATAAAATGAAAGTGTGGAAGCAATGGCACCAGGATTGGATTTCCAAGGAGGAATATAGAGACACTGCCTGAGTGTGTTAATATGGTGCTAGTAGTTGAGGCAACATTGAGGCTACTAAGTTGAGGCAACAGACATGAAAGTCAAGAAGAAAAGCTTCCTTTTTACTGTGAGGGTGATCAAACAGTGACACAGGTTTCCAAGAGGAGTTGATGTGTATCCATCCCTGGGCATCTTCAAAGCCCAACTGGACACAACCCTGATCAACTTCCTCTATCTGACCCTGCTCTGAGCAGAGGTGTTCAACCAGATGATCTGTAGAGATGCCTTCCAAAGTCAATGATTTGATGATGGAGTTTGCTTCACTTTTCTTTTTAGTTTTTTTGATCAATAATTTAACTGTTTTGTTATTGTAATGCTAATTGATTTGGCTTCAAACTTGTCTAGTGCCCAGTGAAACTTCAGGTTAATCTAACAGCACATAAATTCACCTGTCCATGATGCTAGCCAAGTTTAGATATTGGAGTGTGTGCCATTAAGATGTCAATTAAAAATCAAATAAAAACCAATTTTGGTACCATCACATTCCAAGTGCAATGGAACAGACTGCACCAAGTTGTCAATTTCAGAGTGTTTCCAACAGAGAACAACAATGGTGAAGCAAACTTCAGTTATAACTGCTCCTTATGTCCTCATGACATGCAAAATGTTTGTCTTCTGTACATCTTATGGAGAAGTAGGTGAGGTGGACAACAGGGAAGGTAGAACAATTCACCTTCTATTTGCCCCCACTTTTTCTCATGGATCTGAAGTGTCACAGTCCTACTGCTCTGAAAGTGTAGGCATTCCATGAAGGAGAAACATGGAACTGTAAAGCTTCTGCTGGAAGCTTCTGCTGCAAATACACAGCATCAAGGAGGTTTGGCATGGGGATACTGGAAATTTGCCATAGTACAGGTTTGCAGGACCCAGGGAAAAAATCAGAGAAACTCTGGGCAGGAACTTAAAAGTGGAATGCCCAACTATGTTCTTAACCTAGTTATCCCTCATATCCTGTTCATTGTTTTGCAAGGAGGACTTCCAGTACAGTCCTGTTGTACACCTGAAGCTGTAGAATCCTTGGGAGTCACTAGTAAATAACTATGTCTATGCAGTCATAAAGTATGAAGTTAATTAATGCATTTAAATGAAGTGTCACAAGATACTGTATAAAATCTCTTCATCTGTATCAAATGGTTTTCTTTTAAGAAAAGAAAGCAAACACATTTATATAGCCTTGGGGAACAGTTTGCCTAATGGTGATGTCAGAAAGTTCGTACAGCAGTATCTAGGATTCACCTGCCAGTAAATGACAGCTTGCTGACAAGTCTGTCTTCATTTGCATACATAAAGTCAGGAAAAAAATTAAGTTTTACAAGTTTTAAGGCATGTTCAGTTTGAAAACAGTCTTAGATGTTGTAGCAAGGTAGTTATGTGAAAAAAGAGCTTGACAATAGAATTCAAAAAATGTTGCTATCCCTTTTAGCATAGCTGATTTCTTTTGAAGGTCAGATAATGAAATCTAACTCTATTCATTTGCTGGATAACCTTGAAAACACATTTGTGGTATGAGGGATGCATGCTAACTTTAGCTAAACTCCCTGATTACTATTCTACACAGGTTATTTTAATCTTAAGGCAAGATCCTTTTCCTCCTCCAAAAGACAGATTTAGAGTTAATAAATTCTTTAGGGAATAGGTGAATAACATAATGTATGAATTATTATTTACATTAAAATGTTCCAGTACATAAAATCACATGAAAATATGTATCACATATATCTTCACCTCTGCACTTTGCGATATAGTGCTAGATTAAGATCTTACTGTGGTTTTATTTTGGGCATGAAACTCCATTCATTTCAGGGGAGTTACTCCAGGCTTACCTCCAGAACAAACACTGATGCAAGTTCAAATCATGATGAAGATATGGATTTATTGATAATATTTGTGATTTGTGATTAGGGTGGGGAGTGTAGGTTGTTTGTTTGTTTGCTTTCTTTTTTTTTTTT
Source organism: Myiozetetes cayanensis (assembly GCF_022539395.1). Taxonomy (NCBI): domain Eukaryota; kingdom Metazoa; phylum Chordata; class Aves; order Passeriformes; family Tyrannidae; genus Myiozetetes; species Myiozetetes cayanensis. Next base: position 128,260,520 of record NW_026086604.1, read on the forward strand.
TTTTTTTTTTGGATAATGTGTGTGAGAACTTCCCTTAGAGGAATAACAAGAACTGATGACTAAATGCATCTCATACCATCAATAACTGTAATTTGTTTGAAAGGCATGAAGAAAACAGTTGTCTTCACACTGGTAAGCAGTACATGTTACAACTGCAGTGAATAGAACAGAGAAAAACCCTGAACTGGTCAGAAATAAGTTATTTATGGCTCACTTCATGGACTCCACTATAGCATTAAGATTCTTGCCATGGGACATATGAAGGCAAAGTAAATGGATTTACCAAAATTATTATATCATTGGGAAAGATGTAGGGTTAAAATCAGAATGTTTAGATGTTTGACAATAACCAGACTTTATGGAAATACAAAAGTAAGGACTAGTTTGTGCTGCCAAAATTTCTAGCCAACAAATAGAATTCCTCCCTTTATTCTAATTCTGTGTGACAAGAACTGGTGAAATTAATACACAGAGTGGTACAATACAGGGAACAGTTTGACATGGTTATGAAACAAGCAAGCCTGGTGCATGTACTATGTTATAAAATAGTGCTGAGAATTGAAGAGATGTGCATAACAGCAAGAAAAGAACTTGAAAAACTTAAAACTCAGAAATAATGTGAGTTTTTTGAGGTATAAAATTTCCACTTCTAAATTCACAGGTCTTATCATTTTGCAGGGAATAACAACTCATTCTATCTGTGTTGTTTTCTGAAAATTCCACAGCTTTCCTCTCAACAAATTTAATTTTTATAAAACTGAAATTGTGCTTCTTTTATAGCTTCACATTGCATTATTCACCTACTAGTGAACCCTATTATATCAGAGAAGTGATGGAGAGCACAGGCAGGTTTTGAAAAAAAGACCCTCATCCTAGCAAACATTCTTCTCCTTCTTTAATATTTATATTCCTGTAGTGCTCAAAGACTTTGTTGTTCTGTGAGATACAAACACAGTGATACCAATCGACTCTTTTCGAGGTACTTGCAATCAAAGCATCAAAAAATGAAATAAGCAGTGAGACTTAAAAAAAGAGAATATTTAAAAAAGGATAATAGCTTGCAAAGCTTGTAAGAAGATTGCTCTTCAGTCTCAGCTTTGACTTCATATTTTAAGTGGTCTCTGCAGCAGATGGAAGAGACATCTACAGCATCCAAAACAAGGGTATCAGAAATCAGAGAATTAAGACTGATCTGGAAAGAACTGAGGCCACATAGCATAAAATCCAGATTCCTCGTCGTGATTATTATTCTGAGTTAACTGTCAATTTAATAGGCAATAAGTCTAGTTGATCAACATACAGAATGCTTACCACATGGAAAAAGATTTTTTTCAGATTAGATAACAAGCTGATAAGATAATGTCACACCATAAGCCCAGAAAAAAAATCTTGACTGATAACTGTAAAATTTAGAGCTAATTTCGCACAGCTGTCTTAGAGAAAAATGACTGAGGAGGGGGGGAGGAAGCAACCCAAATATCTGCTTACATATAAATGTGAGAACTAAAGAGCTAAAGAAATTAGGTTAACCTTCAAATGAGTGTGCAAGGTAGAATCAAATCTGCACAGCTGCATTCATTTTGTTAAGTAGTGAAACTGGGAGAGGATTTTTTTAAGGTAAGCAACTAGATTTTCCAAAGAGAGGAGTGGATGGAATGTGAAAGAGGCTTTTTTCAGTGATGGTCTCAATCTGAGGTCTACAGAGAACTTTGAAATTGTTTGCAAAAGGTGATTGTGGAAACCAAGCTCATAAATACTCTATAGCAATCCACATGTGTTAATTTTCATTGGGGTTTCCACTTCTCCTAGTGAATCAGTAAGGGGCCAGAAATCAAAAGAAGTTGAAAACCATTGGGCTGTGGACTAACCTCTGTCCTCAGATATGCACCCAATTCTCATCACAGGCCCTGGGAATGCCTCTCATGGCTGAAGAATCAGCCCTATTCATCCAACAGTCATTAAGAAAGAAAAGTTGTCCCTGGCTGAATACTGAGCAGGCGTAGGTATATACCAGATAATGGAGAGCCCCAGCGTACACAGAGGCTGTAATTCACCCACGGGGTCCCGGCCAGTGCATGTGCTTTAACTGCACAGCAGTTTGAATTCAGCCTTGTGTTTGCACCACAGCCATCTGGTGCTATTTAAAATATATACTTTTCAACTTTCACCTTTTAATCTTTCTGGTTTGAAAACATACACCGGTTCAAAGGTTACCTCTCTTAACCTTGAGCAATTCCCTTTCAGAAACAGCACTGAAGGTTTATTATCATTACTTTTACTGGTGTAAATGAAGGGGTAATTCTCTATTGTGGTTTGTACACACGTTTTGAAATAAACCAAAACACAATTGTTATACATTTTAAAACACATTTTCCATGAGTTCTATGATTTTTAGGTGCCTCCATTCTGGGTAATTCAAAATGAATGGCTTTCTCAGGGGCCTAATTATCTGATGGGCCGAGACTTATAACCTCTCCACTGCCCCCAAAATACCAGAATCAGAGGCTCCCAGGAATGGAAGTAATGATTTAAAACTCTGGCCATACATGGTCATGCAGATGCATACAAATCACTCTGTGAGACTATATTCTGCCCTGTCTATGGTAACAGAAAAACATAAAGTCACCCCAAGTATGTTTTCCACCCTCAGGACTGAGATGCACAACATCCTTTTCCTTCCCACAACCAGCAGTTTCCCATAAGGAAAGGTGCTCTAAGGAACCCAAGCACCTTCATCTGGTGAATATCAAGACAGTGTGTAAGCAAGCTTGTTGTAGTTATATCCATTTTTTTTCAGTGCCCACGAAGTAGCCTTGACACCAGTTTCATCTCTTCTTTTAAGCTGACCACTTATATTTAATATCACCCAAATAGTTTGTCGCTGCATGAAGATTTGCATCATGGAAACTGAAGCGTTCACACAAAGGATCCCTCTCTCAGGACCAGTTCTGTATGGAATTTGAACTTCTATTTTAAAAGAATGCAAATTAATGCTATTATTTCAAGATAAACTGTTTCCTGGACCAATCTAAGAAAGGAGCAAACTCAGTGGAGACATAACTGGCTCTGTAAGCACCATTTGAAAGAGTCTAAATCTTGGCCTCCTATGTTATCCTCATTCTTAGGACTGGATTTCCAGAATTGTAATACTTGTTACTGATTATTTAATAGGGCTCCAGATTCCCAGGGATTGAGGGTGTAGTATGAGAAGCATACCTCTCATTTGTTCTCAATTTTGAGCCTAAAATTTGAGTTTTTCTAAAAAGTTAGATTAAGTCTTATTTCTATCCTACTTGATTCACAAACACATTTCAGCATCAACTTAAAAATATTGAATAACACAGGATGGGGGCTGTAAGTTTTACCATTGCACAGCAGATTTTAAATATCACACATAGAGTATGAGAGGAAACAATTCTCTCCCTTACATTAAAAAAAAACAAAAAAGTGAACTCCTAAAAAGGATTTACATATATTGCTTCAGGCTGCTAGCCACTTGCCTACAGGTGGGTGGTGTTTGTTTAATAGCTGAAATACTTTTTGACTTGACTTTCTGTTTTTCTTGTTTCCCAGGTGATTGGTTCTGGTGTTTTTAGAACTGTCTACTGCATCCTGAACATTTTCCATGCCTCAGTGACTGGGAACATTTTAAGCTGGCGTCAGAGATAGAATCTGTGGGGAAGTCTGCACACAAATAACACTTCTTCATTGTTCTTGCTCAGCAGTGATCATGCCTTTTGCAAGCTGCTTCACCCACTGCAGCAGCAGAGTAAACTAAAAATAATCAATCGGATCATTTTTTTTCCTAAGCAATCCATATTCTCATTTTCAGAGCAAATGTACCACTGGATGACAGAGGTGCTCAACTCCATTAGCACCAGCCATTCAGTAGGGCCCAACTTAGCAGGCATGTGATAGCAGCCATGTAAGGAAGCATAGGAGAGGCCACACAGGAAGATTACATAAATGAGAAACACAGTTGTAGATAAATAGTGAAGGACAATGAAATGAGCTAGACAATGTTGGATATCCTTTGGCATAAGGAAACAATCTAATTTCTGCAAGCTTTTATTCAGGAAAAATGCCTTGACATCAGCATATATAGACCACAATCTGTAACAGTGGCATTAAAAAAATAACTCCAGATCTTGAAGTAGTCTCCTAAACAGAGACACTTATGAAACAAGGGTCACCTTTGAAAGTGCAGTGACTGATAGTTCCCATTGGAGGCAAACGTTAAGCATTTTATTTTATCATATTTATCTGGGAAGCAGAAGGGGAAGGTGAACAGTAGGGTTTTGTACACTGTGTTTGGGCTTATAGATTTGGTCAGGGTCAGTAAAATTGTGAAGGGTGTCTTCAGAGGCCAGAAGGGAAACAAGAAGAGTGTGATAATTTGTCTCTGAAGAGGCCTTGGAAGCTGCGTTTGCCAGGATTTTGTGAGCAACCTAGACCTATATCCATTCCATCAAACTGGAGCTGGAGGCATCACAGTAACTGTGGGAACTACCCTGTCTACTCATGCATGCTTTGCTGTGCAGCATCTGCCAGCAGCTCCAGGCATGGCCCCAGGCAAAAAGAGCTGTGCAAGACAAGGAACAAAATGGTAATGTTTGTCAGTGGCTTTCTCCTTCTGCATTTGGTCTGGGTAAGAAATGGTAGGAAAGGAAAGGAGAAAGCAATGTCAAGTAATAGAGAAAGACACTGATAGTACAGGTAGTCTTGACTTTGCTGATATAGAAGCTAGAAGGAAGACAGTCATTTAGAAGTGGCGCAAAAGAGGGAATTTAGGCATTAATAAAAGATAAGAAAAGATTCTAAAAGTCCAGAAGGAACAAGATATTGAGAGAAAAATTGTCTACGAAGCGGCTTCCTTGGGAAACAGGTAATTGCTGCATTCAGAAGATTTTGATTATCTCTAGAAGATATTAGTGGCTACCTCTTGGACCACAAATAGGTAAATTACACTTACTGACCATAGGAGATCTGAGGTGCCAAAACCAACCAGGTTTTGAAAAGGAAAAGAGTGTGAGTCCCCACAAAAAGCTCATTGTGGATGTTTTTGTGGAAAAGGAAAGAGACTGCACCTTTCAGGCCTTCAAGCAAAGGCCAGAGAATTTCAACAATGTTACACCTGAATCCTGGAGAGAGACGTAATCTGAATCCAGCAAAAGTGGAGAAAATGCTCTCTGTCCCAGTAAATGTTCATACAATTCTATTTTACTGTTCATAATTTTTGGAAATATCTTCTCTGATGAAAGGAAAGTTCTGTGTCGAGTGTCCTGTATGTCCTCTGTACCTTTTTTTTCTGGAAGACTCTCCACTTCCTGTATTTGTACACTTTGAAAGAAGATGCTTCTGTTTGTCCTCAGAATCGAATTCTGAGCTGGAAATCCTGTGTACTAAGCTAACACTGGCCTGAGTAAAGAGATTCTTTCCTAGCTCTTTACTCCTGGAACACACAGAGCTCTGAGTAAAAAGAATAACTTGCAACATATAATTTATTTGGCAAAGTTAGCCTTTTGCTCTTTTTTTCCATGAGCAAAGCAGCAACATGGTTTCTTGAATGTACTGATTATTCAAATATATTCTCTGAATAAACAGCCAAACACTCTGTACTGTCAGATTCTGCCATGACATGTTGACTGGTGATGCATCTCTCCGAAGGCTTGGCTGATCACCCCGAGGTTGAGAAGAGTTATATGGAGAAAATATCCTGCCTCTGAGCTCCTCTCCCCCAGTTCTGAAAGTCTGATCAGTGTGATTATAAAGGATGAACTTAGATGCACGTGGTGGGAGGAGGCATCAAAGAAGAGCCTGCTATTCTGCAGTTATGTAGTGTCTGATAGGACAAGCAGTCTCACATGAAGGGTGTTTTTCTCTATTTCACAGAGAAATATTTTCCTCCAGAAGGAATTTCTGGAGAGAGCTGGAGAGTGAGGAAAAGAAACTGACTTTTGTTTATCCCAGAACCTGGCTGACTTGCTCTGCTGGTAGTGGTGTTTTCTACCTAGATAAGACTTCCTTGTCTGTCTGCACCTCAAGTCAAGCCACTGTAGTGCCAGTCCAGGGTGGGGAAAATCCCAGCAGAGCTGGGAGGGCCAGGGCATGTGGGAGGAGTTGGCAGTGTGCAAGGGAATGAGGTATCCCCATCTGCATAAGGCACAGGAAGCAGCTGGGGAGTGAGGGGAACCAAGTCAAGGCTGGTTCTAAAATGCACGTTTTCTTATCTAGCCCCTACATCACGCAAACATGGGAGACTGGGCATGAGACTGTTGTCATGGAAACACACGGGCAGCCTCAGTGTCTATCATATCTCTGCTCAGTCACTTAAACCCTGGACAAAGCAAAAGTGTTAGATACCTGAGGGACCTTCCACAGCTGGAAGATATCACTTGCCTGAGCATACAAACCAAAATCAGCAATAAGGTAGATGCTTGAACACAAGCTGATTTAACCTCACTGTTCTGAAGGCAAATACATGTTCTACATCACAAATTGAATTTGGAAAAAATTGCAGATAGCTTATTTGTTCATGGAAATGATAGTATTTTTTCCTTTTATGAGCTTTATAATAATGCATCATTTCCCTTGCTAGCTAATGTAGTTATAATCAAAAACAGTTCCTAACTCTGGTGAAAGTGAAAGACCCTACTGGAACTCAAACTGAACTTGGCACATCAATTGTTATCACCCCAAATTATCAAATTATAGTTATCAGTGTTCACATTGGGTCTGGATCTGAAGAGCACCAAGTAGTGGTAACTTAGAGGGAATTCCCACATGGTAGCTGCAATTTTTTTCCTCTCTCACGACTGTGTTCCATAGCAACAGGAATCCTTGATGGGAGGGGAAGGGTTGGTTATACCAGTGCCTGTTTCCATTCTTCTAGTGAAACTCCAGCGTAATATAAACAGCTCTCTATATGAACCGCAAGAATTGCAGAGGGTGCAGATTTAAAAAAGAAAAACTCCTCCCAAGACATCTTGTTTGCAGATGTTATTCAATGATTCTCTGGTGCTGGAAATACTCATCCTGGCTACATGTTGATCATAGAATACATTCCGTTCTCGTGGTTTTCCTACTCAAAGCGTGGAAGAAATGCTTCTGAATGTAGCAAGAGAGAAAAATACTTCTGTGTGTGGTGATAATTCTTCCTATCTTTTGGTCTGGGAGTCAGGTTTCTGCCTGAGGTGACCTGTATGAAGGAGAATGAAAGTAATTATTCTGTCAGGTTAAATATAGTTTTCTTCTACATGTCTGTTTCTCGTGATGTCAGTTGATTAACCAGTCAGTCATGTTTGTATGGCATGTGCCCACATGATGCCATGTGCTGAGAGGTACATGGTTTATTGTGCCCGTCCAGCTTAAACCTTATTTTTTCATCTATGTTTTGTGTTTTTCTTTTGCTTCCATCTTACATGTTCCTTCTTTTCTTGACTCATTCCCATCTTACCCAAATTCTTTTTTCCCTTCCCTGCCTCAGTTTTTCCTTGAATTTGATATTGTGATTCATCTCACTTTTTCTCTACCACACTGCAATTCTTCTTCACCTTTCTTGCATTTCTCCAAACCATTTCCTCGTTGTTTCCACATCAGGGTAAATTACAGAGACCATTTTGCCTTTGCCTCCTTTACTACATGGTGCACTTCTCAGTCCTCCTAAGCAGAATCTAAGCCATTCTGAAAGAGGGGAAAAAAAAAATGGAAAACCTCACATCTTCATCTTAACTGCACTGGTTATCTCAGAAAAACTGTGGGCAATCTAGGTAGTTCTACGGGTTATATGTAAACCCTTCCTGTACCAAGGAGGATTAAATCTTAAAGGATCTAACTTGAATATCCTCAAATGGCAGTAAAGTCTGCTTCATTTGGTTTTTTTTTAACCTCATTGTTCTTCCTGATATCATGTTAGAGCATCGAATCTCCAACAGACTATTTTATTTGGGGAAGAACGTCTTGGCTAGAGCCCAGATGGATAGGAGGAGGATTAAAGATGCAGACTTTGCATGAGGAAAAGGTTGCAAATCACTAAGACAGCCATCATATTCCTCTGACTGAAGCCAAAATATGTATCATACATACTTTGTTAGCTTGGTATACAGGGACTGTAAAATAACAGTATAAATTATTTCACCCCTGTCTTCTCTGAGGCACATGCCAAGCACAGGGTGGCCTTGGAGAGGCATTTGGACATCCAGTGTTCTTATGTCAGAAATTAAAAAATCAGGTGCAGTACACATTTACATTAGCAAGCTAGGGATGGGATTGTGAGAATACATTTCTCACACAGACTAATTCTTTACTTCAAATTTCACGTGGGCTTTCCCATCCAGGTAGAGGACAGCTCTGTATGAATTCTGTTCTCGGTGACCAGGAGACATAAAAAGAACTATTCAGTGTCTCTGGTTGCAGAGATAAGTGAAAGAGTCATTGGCAATAACTCCGTAGTAATAGCAGCAGTAAGTACTGGGCACGATTTGAATCTCTTGATAGTGATACAGGGATGCCAGAATATTTATCAAGCTATTAGGAGAGGCTGTGCCTAGCTGATAAGATGACTACAACCGATGAAGTTCACCTGAAGACTCTGATGATGCTGGGACAGATTTGCAGCCAACAACGGAGGATAGCAGGGAGTGCTGCCCTTAAGAGCAGTATGTACCATTCGTCAGCAAAATTAAACAATCTCCTGCCTGGGGCAAGTGTGTGGAATCTTTAATAAACAACGTTAAGAAACATCCTTATGTCTGGGAAGCAGGAATAGGCTGCCCTTCCAAGAAACTCTTTCACTGAGTTGGTGGCAGAGGGGAGGGAGCTAGGAGACATCATCAGAAAATCAGTTCTGAGAGTGATTAACCCAGTCCCTATACCACACTGCTAAACTTGTGATGGTTCTGCCTTTGGAAGATGAAATCACCCAATTTATATCACTTCATGTCTCAGTGTCATCAAATCAAAAGAATCTTCTGTCATTTTGACTGGAACTAGATTGGGAACAGATTTTTTGCTATAATAATCTGTAAGCAACATGAATAAAGAAGGACTTCTCACAGCTTTTCGGATGTTTAATCAGCACATATGCTGGATCATGGATAAGATCATCTGCTAGCACTTGAATTGAAGTTGAGAAGTGTTTTTCTCTGAGTGGCTTTTGTTAGTCAAGGCTTTAATACCTGTAGAAATATTTTGTTAACTGCTTTACCTCAGTTACTTATCACCTGCTCAGTAAAGCATTGAATTTAGACACTTGTATTCAGCTCTTGCTTTACTGTGGAACCTCCTCTCTGCTGACAATCAGAGCCCTCTGGAACATGGAAACTGGTGTGGCCATCAGGTCATGCAAGTTCCCAATACATTTTCTGTATTTCCCTGTTTCTATTGTGTATAGGTATAGACAGGGAGCTCAACACAAACAAGTGTTTCCTTGAAGAAATTTTAAAGATTATAACCATAAAGGTTTAAGAAATTAATGGGCTTTTTGCTGTTTGCTTCCAGTAAACAGAAAATGGTACAAAGAGAGGAGGAATGGAGAGCCAGCTTGTTTTGCTGTTCACAATGAATTAAGAATATAAATGTCTAACAATGAATAAACACTATTGACAGAGAAAAGTAAGTATGTCTTAAATTTTCTCTGGCTTTTAAAACAAAGAATATCAATAGCAAAATTGTGCCTTCAAATGTGTTTTGAGTTTGACAGTGTCTCTTTGACATTTATAAAGTACAGTGATGAGTATGTAATTAAAGTTCTTTGCTTATTTTTCAATATTGCATTCTGAGTCTTACAAACTTCCTTTGAGCTGCAGAGTGACTGAACAAAGCAGGAAGGCTTGCCAACGAGTGGCCCGTTCCCATGCACATCACGCTGTGCACCAGCACTGTGCTTGCCTTTGAACCCAACGCTGAGCCAGCGCACGTGCATGCGCTGAGGAGCGTCCCTTCCCAGTGTACTTGGGGGTTTGCTTCAGTTACCACAAGAGACCCAAGTGAGGAATAGAATGTTTTGGTAAATTGGAGCAGTCTTAGCTGTGTCAGTAACACAAGCCCTCGAGCCAGTGAACTTCCTGTCACAAGCACACAAAAAAGGTGGAGCGCTGAAGCTGTCTAAACATTTTCACCATTTCTATATGAAAATGATCATTTGGCTCTAACCACATGTAAAGATTCATGTTTATCTCAAATTACTCATAACACGCAAATTACTATCACAAAGCTGTGTTAAATTGCCTTTGGTCGAAGTACATTGGTTCAGGTCAGGGACAGGAATGCGGGCGTCCCCCTTACTGTCCAGAGTGATGTTCACTCTTATATACTCTGATTGCCTGCCTGATTGCCCTTTTGCTGGAGATGAGACATGTTGGTCTGAATCCTTTCTGATGAAAGGTCGAAGTGGACCTGAATCTCACCCATCTCCAAGAGAGGGTGGTGTCATTAGACTTGTGAGTACAAGCTGCTAGGACACTGCTCTGAACAAGAGCTGCAGTCCCCATACTCTCCAGACTCAGATTTTGCAGTCATACAGTTGCTGTGCCACAAACACACCTGTAGGCTTGAAACCTTCCTGTTCCCAGTGACAGGATTAGCTGTCACACAGGTGTCATATTGTATGGCAGTAGCAGGTGAAGGTGGTTAATGACATGTCCACTCACAGCTTGAACAACTAGAATTTTGCTAGTATGTAAGCCTTTACATTAGCTATCCCCATCTTTTTATGTATTATTTCTTCCTAGGTCAGTTGCTAAATTCATATGGAAAATCATCAGCAGGTGATGGGATTGAATGCAAGTCTTCAAAAACCCCACCCAGGAGCCTCTCTGAGGCTTTTCTGAGGGCACCAGAGGTTGTATACCTAAAATGGTTGCGTTAAAAATTATTTAGGTCTTCAAACATTAAAAGATCCTGTAACTATTTCAAACAGAAGGCAAGTGCTGATTGTCTGCTGCAGGAAAAGGCTGACAAGATTGCTAAGGGCAGTTGCTTTAGGAAAAACAGCAGAAAGTTTCCCCGAGGGACTTGTAGAAGCTCCTGGAGACGGTGAGGTTATGGCAAGAGAGCAGCCAAACATGGCACAGCATGATCAGTGACGGACAGAAGCTGCTTGTGGACAGAAGGACAAGATCTCTATGGCATGTGAATGTCATGCTGGTCCTGTCTCAGGAGGGAAGTGGAGCAAGGGTCCTGTATCCCTTCTCTGTTGTACACAGTTGGTTTACCCTCAGCAAATATTGTTCTAACAGAGCCAGTTGTCAGATTTGCATCTGTTGAACAGACACGAAACACTGATCTCAGTGGGAGGCAGGTACCTACTCTGCATAAGCACTTTTGCAAATCCCAAAAGGCATTTCTCCATCTTCAGGCACTTCAATATCTTTGAAAATCTTGCCCTTTGTGCCTAGCTTTGCCTCTCTACAAAACAGAGAGAAATCTGCCTGCCTAGGAAGTGAAGCACAGTTAAATTTATTCATATTTGCTTTAAGCTTTGGAACCAGAGAAGATGCATGCCACAAAGGTTTACTTCTTGTTCAGCATAGTATACAATGGAACACCTGTGTGTTCAGTTATTGTCCATGCTGTCATTGGCCTCGTTTTGGAAGATGTATCCATGAATCAGAGGAAGGCAAGGTGCCACGTTAATGAATGATAGCTATAGAAAGATCACAGAGTATAAGCTACACTGTTTTGTGATTGCCCAGCAGTTCTTTTATGAAGGACAGAAGCAATAGGATCTGCTTCTGGTATATTTCTGTGCCTAAATGTCTTGCAGAAAAGAGGTAGAAAATTACTACAGGTGCTCATTATGGTCATTGTGCGAGGTGTTTGGAGATATAAAGACAGCAGAGATAACAACATGTCCAAGTCTTCAATTTTGATGTCTAAAAGAGGTCTCCATTTTCCAAAAAGTGTCCAATTCTCCAAGTGCTGAGGTCCTTCTGCAGTGAATAATATGGCAGAGGTCTTCCTGTTTGCTTCCCTATACATCTTGCCCTGACTGAATTTCCCAGTGTTTCAGAATCTGTTCCTGCACGCTTTTGAAAACCTGAACAAAAGCAGAGGTTGTGTTTGTGCCCTGCAGGGTCCTTTTGCCCTAGTTCTGCCATGGACTGCCTGGGGTGGAAATTTCGACCAGGTTTGCTTGCCCTGCCCTTGGATTCAGGAGTTTACTCAGGCTGCCCAGTGACTGCTGATCTTGCCTTGGGGTTTCTAGCCACTTTCTTTTTGCTGTGACAGCAGCTATCCTGCCAGTGGAGCTATGCTGGCCTCCCTAAGACTCAGCCTGATGTGACTTCAATTGCTGGCTCATCCCCACTTTCCAGGTAGTGACCTGTCCTCTATGTCTGGGAATAGTCCCCCTTGCCAGGGAAAACTCAGAGGATAGTCTCCTGCTTTCTGTTTCCTCTTTGCTTGTCTGCACAGAAAATACCATGCTGTTTGAGTGTGATGGGTTATCTTAACTATCATACACTTTGACCATTTCGGTTTGAGATTATTTTGGTTTATTTAGCTGTGGAGGTTCTTGACCTTTCCCTGTGGCAAATGCTATGGAAAACCATATCAGTACTTTATTCTTAAGCAGCAGGACAACATGTCTTAACTTTCAATAGCTGAGCATTTTGATAGCTGAGGGGCAACTGGGAGACACTTACATGACATGATTTGAAACCAGGGTTCTTTATTTTAGTGCCTGGCCTGCCCAGGCATTTTGGTGCTATGCTTGTAACTTTTCCCTTTACTGCTATGAAAACAGAAATATGATCAAAGAAAATAAAAAAGGAGAATCTGCAGAAAAGTTGTTTAGGCATTACTGAAATATTCTGTGTTAGCAGTGCCAAAGGCTGTGAACTCTCTTAGTGTGTTAAAGCCTTTTAATAATTTGAGATCACATTATAATCCCCTCGTCCACAATCTTTAGAATTTATACATGGTTTAATGCTTGGAATAAAGTTAGAATATCAGTCTTTCTTGCTCATTTTTTGGTATTTTTACTCTTATGCCACAGTCAAGGATAATAATTTTAAATGCTCAAATGTGTTAAAAGCATTAATCGCCCTAGTTGAAGTATTTTATTTTGAGTTAAAGCCACTCAAAACTTTAATATGACAGAGAAGACACAGCGCAATAATTCTAGCTGTGACTCAGAACAGGAAAAAAATCCTGACTTTGATCTGAGTAATAACGCCTCTCTTCCCTGACCGACAAGATTGCTTTCGTGCCGTACTGAGCCTCAGCACCAGAAGCACCAAAGAGCTGCTGGCTCCCAGTGCAGGGAAGGCATCTGGCGACCAGTGCCAGAGCTCACCCTGGACCCAGCCACACGTCCCGTCCATGTGGGTGGGAGAGGAGAAGACGTCTCACATCACCACCAGCACTGTGGAGTGTACTGCAGCTGCCTGCTCCAGCGTTCGTAATCTGTTTCAAGGCAGTTACAGAAATTAGCTTAGACCACTTCTGGCATTAAACAAAACGTGTTACATCTCATTATACATAGATGTGTAAAACTGGAGCATTTTATGCATTTGGTAGAGTGGTTAAACAAGCAAACAGATGTGAGACAGCTGAAACATCTGGGGAGAGAAGGGTCAGCAGGAACAAGCATGTGAAGGACAAAAATGGGGTGACAGTGGGTCAGATTCCCTCACAAGAGGGTTTTGTTCAGCTCCCAGCCCTGGTGGGTGACAGTAGGGTTTGTCTTAGCTCTTATCCCCACAGCAATTTGGGGTATAAAATGCGCATGCTAGCAGGAAAACACAGAGTGAGCCTGGGGTCGGGAATGTATTCACACAGCTGTGCTGCTGAACCCTTGTGCTAGTTCACCTCAGGCCTGTTAATCACCTTTGGGGATACACTGAAGCTATTCAGGGATGGATTTCTAAAAGCATGAAGGGCAATCTGCAGTATTAGTTCCACTGGAAGACACCTAGGGGTGATTTGGGTGCCTAAACATGTATGCCCAGCATAGTTTAGATGCCGTATAGCCTCCTGTTTCATTCTGGAAGGCCATGGGTTTTCTATATACCTGTCAGCTTACCAAAAATCAACTGAAATTACCCTGGTCACCCATGTTTAGGCACCTGAATATCTCCCCTAATGCCTTGTTGTGCTTGCAGCTAATCCAGCTCATAATGGAAAGAGAGAAAATCTGCTCAGTCCTCCAAGATTATTTCAGTAGGTTGTTTCACCTATTTTACAAAACCTCAGCGAGCTGGTGGTCTTGCAGTTTGCACAGATTTTCCTAATTTTTTAGTGTTTTGTTTGGGAAGAAGTCAGACTTCAAAATTTTGTGCCTAAAGTTAATCTAGCATTATTGGGTTTCACAGTTAACTTCCATTTGAAATAACCTATCTTCTTCACCTCAAAGACTACCATCCCTACTCTGCCAAATATTTTGAAGGAGTGTTGGTCTTGGCAGTGTGTTTGGAAAGTTACAGAAATCCAGTTAAGCAGCATGACGGAGAAAATTTTTAGAGTTGCCTGACTTTCACAGAAGATGTTCTACCAGAAACTCTCTTTTCACCCTGAATTCCATACAGCTCTGGTGATACAGACAGACGGGTAGACTTGATCAACCTAGCTTTAAAATCTGAAGGTCTTATGTCAATGATCAAAAACCTACAGAGTTAAGTACTATGACTCTTTTGAAAACCAAACTTGCTGTTCTACAGCCCCCATTACACTACTTAGCATCCACTCATGAAGTTTTTCTTCATTGCTTCTATCTGCTGCATACCTGACAACCTGAACACCCCAGGACTTCCCAGCATGAGTGGTCCAAGCTCTGTCTGGCAGTGGCTCTGTTTATCCAGTCTCTCTGTTTTACCTCCACAATCTCAGTGTTCTCAGGCTCTGAATCCAAGAAAATTCCCCTTTTTGGCCACTCAACCTCTTTTCTGACTGAGCCTGTTCATGCCCAGTGTGGACAATCATTTCTGCCATTTGCCTAGTTTCAGCTTTCCCCATTGCAAACCTTCCTGCTCAGGCTATTTTACAGCCCTCTACCCCAAGAAGAGCATCTGCCCTTCCAGGAAACTTCTATCAAACTACTACTGTTGTTTCCCTTGTCTTCCCATCTACTTTCTGTATTCATTACACCAGGTGCCATGTACAGCACCCATTCAGCTGTTTCAGATAGAAAAAATGGCAACAGGGTGCCCTTATTTAATTTAAGTACTAATTGACTTGCACACTGTATAGGTTTTGGATAAAAGGATTTTAATGCGACAGTGAAATGTAAGGCACAGCCATGGGTCACCTTCTCTAGTACTTGGGTGAAAACTGTTTAGGGTGACTGGCAAGACAGTCAAAGCAAGAAATTAGTTGCCAGATGATCAGAGGCAAAAGGACATAAAATAGGGCCTATACCGTGAGTATCTCGGATTTTGTGTTCAACTTGATTTTTCTCCAGGACTTTGAGATTTCAAAAAGTAGTGGACACCTAATTTCTGCAAGCCAGAATCATTAGCCACTTGGGGAAACCAAGACCTAAAAAGTGGAGCTACAATAATGTATATTCATTATGTATATGCATCCAGAATATATATTATTTTTTAATGAAGACATATAAACCCTCAAGTTTCAGTCCATTAAATTAGAAATTACTGGAGGTCATGAATAAATTTCATCAATGAACAGGTTTAAATTTCAGTGACTAGTTAAGGAAAAATTGTATTTTTGCCTTCCTTTAATTGCCACAGGCTACAGTTTCAGAGGAAAGAATGACTAGCTAAATGGTCAGTAAAAAAAATGATACCATTAGCACATGATATATTGCACTATTTTCTGTGCCATGGATCCTCCTCTGTGTTGCTGCATCTCACCCAGGTCTCACAACAAACATGTCTGTCTGCAGGCTGTTATTCCTGCTAAGATCAATGCCTCCCGGTTGGTTGCAGATATTTAATTGTCCCCAGACATGTATTGTACAGACCGGAGCCTTATGTACATATAACACTGAGGATAAAGGGTCTGTGACCAAACATTTCTCTGAGCAAAAGTCACTTAACACATTTTTGCATTACAAAATATCCCACAGTGAGATCTCACTGGAACCAGATGTTCATAGCAGAAAGCATATGGCAAGAGCATGTAGATCCATTTTTGTAAATCCTCATGAAAAGTCATTGTATCATAGCCTAAATTCTGCTGAAATTCATGCTTATTATCCCAAAAGCCTTTTCCCAGTAAAAAAAACCAAACAAAACCAAAAAACCATGTCTCTGTTTTCATTGCTTGTGAATCACTTCCACATCCATTGATTTCCAATGGTTAGCAAAGAAAGCAGCTAAGAGAATTTGACCCGCAGTGTACAAGGTGTGCATGAAATTTGAATAAATGGAATATGTGCCATGAATTACTGAATGAATGTTTGTCCTGGAGAAACAGAGACAATGGTCAAATAAAAGTCATCCTTTGTGTGTTCCATAAGTAGTTAATCTCAACCTGAAGAGATAGACATTTCCAAACAATATGTATGCTGTTTATTGTATCGTGTCATCTCATATTATACAATGCCTGTTGGTGCATGACAGCTGCCTAATCTGTTTATGTAGTTGGGCTTAATCAGGTGAGTTTGTTCTTATTACATGGATTAGGGTGTCTGACAACAGACTTCTATTTAAATTGACAGTCACTGCCGATACAGACAAGAGCAGGGCCTCAAAAAACACCATAATCCAATGCCCAGGGCTAAAGAAGGATGAACCAGTCCTTCATTTGTTCTTTTAACCCTCGAGCCCACAGAGACTACTCCCTACTACAACTACACCCAGCAAAAGCCTAGTTGCATGGTTGGATGTGTGTCCTTCATGCTAGCAAGGCAGTGATCCAGCTCCAAGAGGAGTGTTGTGAAATGTGTGGCAGGGAGGCACCCAGGGACAGCAGTGGTGATCGGGACAGTGAGTGGTGTGTGCTCCTCTCCTGCTTGCTCTCTCAAATGTGTACTAGAAAGTGAGGCTGAGGGGTTGCTTGCTCAGTGACCCACAGGCGAATCTCCAGTGGTCACTGCAGGTCTGGCACTGCTGCTGCTGCTGCTCTGGAGCATGGCAGAGGAAGTGTAGGAGTTCACAGGTATCTCAGGAAGCATACACTTCAGGTCTTCCCGTATGTGATAGTCATAAATTAACATCCTTAGGCACAATCCAAATTACTCTATGTAAAAATGTTGTTATTTCTTGACTGTATTTGGTCTTACCAATAATAGGAAAATTGTCAGCCATAGTCAGTGATCTCCTCCATTCCTTCACTTTGCTCTTCTCTTGGGATCTTTCAGGTAACTGCAAACTTTAAAAGCTATGGGAGATTGGAAACACTTTCAACAGCATTTTCAATATGTAGGAAATTCTAAACTGGACAGGACTTTTAGGGCTTGTAGTTAATAAAGTTCAAATATATGAATCATTCTACAAAAAAAAAATCATATGGCAGGCTGTGCTCATGAAAATAAAATACTGATTTGGTTTGTAGGCTTTAAATAAATTTATTTTTAATTCCGATCTATCCTTTTATTTAAAGAGATTTCTGTTGTCTTACTGAATGTTCATAACGAACTGGTATATGCCATGTGTATACACAATAACAGGAAATTTTGAAATACATGAAGAGCTGATCCAATATGTCAGAAGAAAACCTGTAAAATCATGGTGGTAATTAAGAATGCTCTTTACAATTTTTGAACTGAGAAATATGTGTCTCATAGGTATTACATCAATTTATGTTTGGTTCTTAACAAATTAGTAAAGCATCATTTTCAAACACCCAAAGCAGTCACTTTTTGTTTGCA
The DNA here is from genome assembly GCF_022539395.1 of Myiozetetes cayanensis. NCBI lineage: Eukaryota > Metazoa > Chordata > Aves > Passeriformes > Tyrannidae > Myiozetetes > Myiozetetes cayanensis. Next base: position 128,278,293 of record NW_026086604.1, read on the forward strand.
AGCCAGAACCATTTTTTATTCCATGCTTTTATGAAGCCATAAACCCTTGAAATAGATTATATAATGTTGATATATAATTCTTTATGCTATTGGAATTTCTCTATGATCATAATTTACTGATGACTAAATTCTCACCATATCCTTTTTTTGAGATAATTTCTACCATTTTGGAGTTGAGTGGTTAAAAACACAGGTTGTACCTACACTGTGAATGCTTCACTGGTATAGGAGTTCCTGTACATTTATGGGAATGAAGTACATTTAGTCTTTTGGAGAAGAGGGATTGCTTTGTACTGGTATAGTGAAATCACTTTACACTTCAAATGAAACAAGCTGTACTAGTAAAAGCACAATTTTCCTAATGTGACTGCAAGCCTAAATTCTCCTGGACTGGTCTCCTTTATCTAAAGGAAAATCCTGTTTGAGCAGATTTTTAGGATTTTCTACTTAGTCCAGGCTTTACAGGTGGGTGCTTTGCAGCCCTTGGGTGCAGCTGAGCACAGCAGCATCTCTGACCATGCTGCTGCAGAGTCAACCATTCACAAGATGCCAGCATGTGCAGCAGGTCCTGTGCCCGATGGGGCTGGGTGTGTTGTGTGACACTGGTGCCGATGCTGTGGATCCATGCACAGGTGCCAGCATTGCTGGGTTGTCTAGGAGATCAGGGCAAATCAGCAGCAAAGCCAGTAGCAGAAGTTTATCCCTTTAAAAGCCATTCCCAGTGTTAATAACATAGCCTGTGTTCACTGGAGCAGCTCTCTCTCTGCAGTATTTCTGGCATAGCGAAGAAGACTCATGATACACACACACACACACATATATATATATAAATATGTGTCTCAAATCCATGTTCACATAGTTGCTAATAGTTCCCTTAATGTCAGATATCATTCCTGAACAAGTGAGTGATTTCCATACAGCCTGCTTAGTAATATCTGACTTGAAAGGTATCTGGTAAATCTAGAAATTCCAAGCAAATATAGAAAAAATAACCTCTGTTTCTAGACAGAAAGAAAGTGATTTCAGAAAATCTGGACATATGGTAGCATTAGTCTTCAGCCATATGAAAATATGATAAATTAATTTTTAAGCAACTTTTCTAGGCTTGATCCTATTTTCCTCCTTTTTTTTCCAGTTTACTGGTACTGATGGAAATAAATTTATTGATTTTTAACCCTAGTTTCTGTAGCAATTCTTTTAGTAATCAGATACATTAATTACAGTCAGAAAATTCTTTAATCTTACACGTTTGTAATTCCATGAGATTGAAGGGACTCAAACAGAAAGTGGACCCTTACATGGAAAACAATTACTTTTGACATGGAAAACTGAGCCTCTTCTTTACCTAGTGCTAGGGAAAGACCAGAAATAAATTACAAAAACACTACTATAACATCTACAGGCTTCAAAATGGGGAGCCAAACATTATGCAACCTCTTAAACTGAGCTCATACAGGATTAAATCACTGTAACCATGGAAAAAAACACTATTAGGAATGGGTTTATCATGTTCTTTTCACGTTTGCCAGTTTGATTTAGAAGAATGCAAAATCAGTGAGACCTTTCAGGTCAAGCTGCATGTGAATCGTCATCTGTTATGTTTTATCTCTTTCTCCCGTCTACAAACACACACGAGGTCAGGAGTGCCTGTCCCCCTGAGATGTGGTCTTGGGCGCTTTACATGGCAGGTCAAGGCAATTCTGCTGCCAAAAGGATTTCACCAGTCAGATGAGCACATACCTTTGATTGGGATTCACTAGCCCCATTACCCCCTGCCTGAGGACTGTGTTGCTCAAGACAAAAATCCTGTTTAGCCAAAAAGAGGGAAGGAATGAGCTCCTAAAACAAGAACTGTCACATTCCTCTAAACCTTTAAATAAACCTTACTAAAAGTAAGTTCAAAATAGATTATTTTCAAGGTAGACTTTCAGTTACCAATAAACTTTCTCTGACTTGGAATAACTTTTGCAAGCGGGAAGAAGCATTTTTTGTGGTTATGGCCCAGAAACTGTACTGCTGAGTATTCTTGAGTTGTTTTCTGGGACAGCTGTACCTCACTGCATGAATGGGTAAAAGTCTCCATCTTTAAAATGTGGATGCATAAAATTGCTGTAACTAAGGTTAAAGATACTTTGGGAAGTGAGTTTGAAAACAGACCCTTTAATCTCTTTGTACTGTATTTTGCTTAACTACACACAGTTGTGTTGGGAAGCTTAATTTAGGCCTTTTTGGTCCTTCAAGAATCCTGATCCTACTGAAACACGGGATTTTATCACCTCTAATACTTTGTCCCTGAAAAATAATCAATACACAAGTTCAAGCAGCAGTGGCTGGACACATCTTTCATCAGGTACACACTGTGCCTTTAGGTCATATCCAATAAAATATGTCGTGCAGCATGCAAACCTCCATAGGAAATGTTCAAAGGAGATATTATGCACATCCCCATCTAACAAGGAGAAAGAATAATAGATATATCTCCCTCCCTCCTCCTCTCCATCAGAAGCTGTCCGGACAACAGTTGTGCTGGAACCTCTGAGGGAGGAGGATGTTTTTTGTTTCCTCTGTGCCTTTTATCTCCCCTGTATCCTCAATCAGAAACCATACCCTTATCTCTCATCTCTGAAGTCAGTGCAAAAAAATCACCTCCATGTGAGTCAAAATACCACTCATATTTTGATAGTACCCGTGGCACACAGCCCTACACGTAAGTGTGGAAATGGGCCTGAAAAGCTCAGAGAACTATTTATCCTGACTTTCCCTGAAACAAAAACATGGGAGTTTCTGTTGCTTAATTTGTTTTGGTAATAAGACAAGTAACACACCATAATTACATTATTGCATGTAACTTGTATCCTTGCGGTTGTCTTTTCCAAATTACCTCTCAGTAAAATAAGTTTTTGCCTGGGGCCGTTCTCAGATGGAAAGCTCTGGAGTAAGAACCAGAGGAATAAAAAGCTGGATGCTGAATGACATGACACACTTATCCCCTTAGTGAGGCTGTTACAGGGACTCAAGACAGCCCTTCCAGAAAATGAGACTGTCTGCAGCAGCTATCAGAGCCTTTCCTAAACATTTTCTGATGGCAAAGGAGAGATTCAGCCTCAGGATGTTAGGTCTTGTCTCCACCATGGCTTTACAGTAGACAACTAGCATCAGCTTTACCTTCCAGAGGTAAAACACCCTCGATTTTTGTCAGTGAAGACATGGTATAAACAAGAGCAGGCGTCCTACCCTGTGTTTGCCTCTTTTCTGCCAGGCTTGACTCCTCCATGAGATCCTGAAAATGAACAGTTTCCGTGATATGGGAAGCTGACAAAGAAAGGTACTGAAAGAAAGGGATGCAGCTGAGAGGAATGCTACAAGGATGCCATAAGGATGATTTATTTCTCTCTCTTTCAGCTTAAAGGAGTTACTGTTTTGCAATCCAGCCCAGAAAGATTGAACTTCCCTTGGTATTCTTCAAAACCCTTCTAATGTCATTGGATATTTATTACTCTCCTATTTAGCTGGTGATACCCCTCTTTATCTTCATATTTTTAAATTGGTTTACGTTCTGGAGATGTTAAAATAAACATGGCTTTGTGATTTTTGGAGCAGGAAAGCAGAGGCTAAGGGTCATTGTAGAAAATGGAATGTAATTAGAAAATCTGGTTTTGCTATATGATCCCTGGCTACACAGGAGTCACAAAAGATGAGAAAAAATAAGTATTTTAGACGTAAGCCAGCATTCCCTCTGTACCCACCTCACTCATGGACCTCAGGAGATTTGGATATTCCATGAAGTCAAAGCTCAACTTCCAGGATCAGACAAAAGTCTCTGATATATATACATGTATACATATACATGTTGAAAGAGGCTAAAGAGACAAATAGGTGCCCAGGTACCTTACATGCCTTGGCCCCCAGGTACTCCTAAAAATCTTATTAAGTGCTTTAAATACACCGAGAATAATGCCAAGATGTGATTACATGCCAGCATTTTATTTTTATGTATATACATCTGAGTTAGTTTATTGAGATCAATTTATAATTAAAACTGGAAAATAGGCACTTTTAGACACAATTAATTTTAGTTGAAGGTAGTTGTCTAGTAAGGAGTAGACATTATAAAGGTGTGTGGTTCTCACTATTGATGGTGCTGGGAACTGAGGGCCCTGAGCTCAAGTACAACCGTCTACACTACAGACAAGTCAAGCTGGACAAGATGAATCTGACATTTGAAGAATTTCTTGTCTTAGATATTGCTGTGGTTTCCTGTGTATAACGTTTACTTGTCACATGGAGTTTAATTTTGGGGAGCAAAGGATATATGGCATGTAGACGTTCTGGTAGAAGATTATGATTGGCAGAAGCTCTGGACAACACTGTGGGATTGACATAACACACTCTATTGGGTCTGGACACCCCTAATGGTTGATTGCCCAGTTCACAAAAGGAAGATGGCACCACTGTCTTTATTCTGCACCAACAGAGGCCTCCCTGCCCTGCCAAGCCATCATAATCAAAGGGTAAATGGAAAGACTGGCTCTTTATTTTGCTATAACTGTCCACTGTTTTGAAGATTGATACTCTGCACTTCCATATGTTCTCACATTTTGCTGATTGACCATTAGCTTTTTTTTGTGAGCTGGAGACTGTGACTAGCATTCGATTTCACTTGAACCTGTGACAGTAAGCACTTTGTGTCTGGCTGTTTGCAGTTTATTAGAGAGTGGGTTTGCACTGGGGACTTTTCCGAGCAAGGAGATCCAACCACTCTCTTTCTCAGAAGCCTATACTTAAGAATTGTTTATTCTCCCTCAGCTGACTCCAAATATTTCTACATTTCAAAGCACCTCTTTATTTGCCTAAGCATTTCATTTGTCAGTGTGCTATCATTACTACATTTAATTGAATAATTCATTATGATAATACACCAGTCCATACAGATAAATTTGCTAGTGCTTCTTTGGATCACAGTAGTTTTAACAACCCTCTAATATATCAGGTTATTTGAAGAGTAAATATTGCCTGCATGTGTGAAAGAGAAAAAGGGAAGTATGCAGAAACTCCTACAGGCATACAAGTCAAAACACAGTTACACGTTTTGTCCCCACAGGATACTGGTGAGACATTCACAGCATGTGGCCTACTTTTTTCACAGATGCAAGATTAAAGTCTTCGTCTTTCTGAGAACTGAAAAATGCACTAAATATTTGTTCTATATTCCCTTCTCACACTCACATGAAGATCCTGATGTGACAGATACAGACCATCCTTCCTCCAGAAGCCTAAAGGATTATGACCTAGTGTGGGAGCACTCTGACCTGTTTTTTAAATGAAGCCTAAATGAGACAATTTTTTAAATAATCCAATGGCTATTAGAACAAGTGAAGGGGGAAAAAAGCCATCTCTGTCCCCAAAATTTCTGCAGGATGTTTAGGATTAGATCTCAAAATAATAGTATTTTCCACAGTAGAAGTTCAGATGGATGTTGTAAGGACTTCACAATTGCCTGTCTCAGTCACTGCTGAGACCACAGAAGGACTCTGCCATGAGATAAGCACGGAATGGAGCAGCAGGATGGCACTGGCTCTTGGACTGGTGAGGTCTGGCCTGCACATCCTGGGTAGTGAATCTAGAAAAGAGCTCCCGCTGTGGCAAACTCTGTGGAGGGGGAACTGCCTGTGCACGCATCACCGATCAGACAGTCATCACCCCAGGTTATGGGACAGCTGGTAACTGCGACCACCAAAGGCCCTTGCCCCCACATATGCCTCTGTGGATTCCTGGAACTTCAACCATTCCTTAAAACACCTGAAGGGAACTTGAGATAAGATAAATGTGGTACCATTGTCCAAGCATTATCTCAGGCCTAGCGGGAGGTAAAGGAAGCTGAGGGAACACTGATAATGGACACAAAGAATGCACAAGGAAAGCCAAATCAGTAACCGTGCTGGTCAGCTCTGATGAGGTAAAAGGTAATTCCGTCAGGGGGAGGATGCACCTAACCCACCAACTCAAAGAAACCTCCCAACTCAAGACAACGCAGAGACTCAAAATAATTGATTAGTGTTAGAAGTGACGGGATAATTTAACCAGTAGAATAAAAGAACTGTGTAGATAAATAGTGAAAAGCTTTGAATGAGCATGGGATGCCTACCACCACAAAGCCCAGGATGTAGAAGGACCAGTGGGACACTGCTGGATCCATGGGTCATGACTGTCTTCTGCTTAATCTGTCTTTCTATCTCTCTTTCCTCTCTTTTTTTCATTTCTTTCTATCTCTCTACCTCATATTTTACTCTTAAATAAAATCCATACTATTGACTTTGGCATATGGTCTCGTTTGCACCTTAACTCAGATACAGGCACCTCCCAATAAATTGGATCTGAACAGATGTTCTGGTCAAATTCCAGTTCAATAATTGCATTTTGCTGCTTTACAGAAACCCTCTGTTTCTGTAGTATTATAATGCATCCCATACCAGTATGGGTCTTGACAATGTCTGGATGCATTTTTGGCTGTCCATTCGTATTTTAAATCAAGTCTGATTTCATGTTGGGTGCAATGCTAACTCCCAGTGAACTTTTAAGTGAAACTGGCTTTGTCTGCACAAATGTTTGGGGAATATAATTTCTCCATATGATTTGAGCAGTCTAAGGCAGCCTATTTTTATGGCTTCTGTTACAGTGATATATGGATGTTGGATGTTGATTTGCTCAGATTTTGATCTCATGTGAGGCTTTGCACACTCTTGCCTTGTATTTGAAAACAAAATAAAGTGAAAAATCCCTCAGAGCAGTGGTTTCCCAGACACTGTTGCTAGGTGATCCTCCAAAGCTGAATGAATTCTAAAACTCCACCGGCTCCAGGCACCTGATTAATAATCAGTAACCACACGTTCTACTGAAAAAGGAGCATCACTGCTTTTCTGGCTGCTTCCTAGTTTTGCTTTCTTACACAGACTGATACAGGCACCAGCTGTCTTGGTTTAAGCATTTTCTCCCTTGGAAACTGGGTAAGGCATTTACAAATACTATCAAGATTAGATGAATTAGCTGGGTAGAAAATCAACACACTTAAGCATGCTGATCTGCATTTCCTCACTAATTCTTCTGGCAGCTATGTATGTGGCAATGGTTATGTTAAAAATCAAATATCTGCATTTATATGAATAAGTGTTCACTCGATACTCATGAATGCCAGAAAAGTTGAAAACTTATGTTGGTAGAAATGGAACAAAAACAGCTCGTTTTTTAAAACAGCAGTTGCACAGAGTCTGTTAAAACTTGGTCAATTTAATCAGAATTTAGCTCAGAATTGGTTTATTATATCTGTTATGTCTGTTAATACATAATGGTATCCTAAGCTTTCCTCCAGATGAAACTTAAAGTTTCCCTCTTGGCTTCACAAAATATGTCTGTGTTTCACAAGGCTTGGGTCAGAACAGACTGACCACGCAGCAAATGGCCATGTATGTTACCACCTGACAAGCTGAAAATCCTCCTCCCATCTCCCTGGATATTCCCTACCTTATTCAGAATATTCTTTCACGTACAAAACACAGTTCCCTAGCTTTCCCTAAGCCAAGGTCCACACCTCTGCTGTAATGAACACATCAACTCATCTGCTGAGCGAGGACTGGTTGAGGCATGGCAGTGATGGCAGGCAGCAAGGGCAGCCTTTTGAAAGTCCCTCCTTTTGTCCTGCCCCACAGGAGAGGCTTTGTGAGAAAACCTCCAAATTTTGTTTCTGATGTCAGACCAGCAAATTTCCAGCAGTGTCACAGAGAGATGGTTACCTCACCAAGAAGTAATTCTGTAGTTAAAGGCTATCATAATTTAAATACACCAAAGAGACACAATTAAGCTTGCACTGGCTGCTTTAGTATTCACATAAATAACTGACATTTCCAGCTTGATAACAGTCCCTTAACTTTGATTCCATGTATGATTTCCTAATCTTAGTAAAAAATAAATTTGGAAGAAATAAGACTGAATCATCCCACTATCTAAGGTCTTCACTACCTCTATATGAGTTATTAAATGTGCTACTAATGGTGAGCAAAGATCCAAAAGTAACTCTGTTGGAGATGTTTCTATTTTGCTGCTTTCACATAGGACCTATGCCTGTGTCTGTCTGAAGCTCACCCTCTACCTGTGTTGTGAAACTGCTGGGAAACTGCTTTCATCAGTCCCTTGCCCATCCTGCTCCTGGGAACCCATTAAGTAACTTAATGCCATGTTGTGATCCTGAATGGGGAGGCATTCCCCTGTAGGCCTGGTTTCCAGTCCTCGTGGTAAAGTGTGGCAGAATGAGACTGTCCTAAATAAAGGTTTGACAGAATTGTTTTCCACATGGGCAAGAATAATTTTCTCCCACTCTCATTTTTGAAAATGAGTCAGGAAAGAAGGTTTTTGGAAATGCTTGAGCCTGCAGCTCAAGCCAAATTTCAGCCCAACCAGCTGAAGTCTGGCATTTAAAAACAATGTTCCTATAGCAGTAGGTGCCACATGAATGCATTGAATGAAAAGGTTCACCTTTGTCAGGCACCAATTAAGGGCAATGTCAACAAAAATAAATATGGATAATTTCCCTAGTGATGAGGGAATGAGTGTCACTGGTGCAAAAGCTTTCTGCTGGTGAGGCAGACCATTTCAGGCAGTCCCTCCTGAGAGAGATGGACTGTGCAGGCACCTTTGTCACCGTATCTTTGCACATTGCAAGCACTATGAGAGTTTCAGGCCTACAAAAACAAATTAATAAATATGTCTGAGCTATTAAATGAGCCCCTCAGTAGGCTCTGCATGTTTTAATAAGAAAATCTTCTGTGTTAGGCAGGGTTGCAGAAGTGATCCCCTTCAACAGAAAAACATTACATCCTTAGGGATTCTCTCTAAATACCTTCAGAGAGAGGAGAGGAGAAAGGATGTAGAGGGGGATAAGAACACATTTCATGTATCACACAGGTTTTGGTCCTCAGCATTTGGCACTCAACAATCTCAGTGAAGATTTGGAAAGCAGAAGATGCATTTAGTTCTCAGTGGGTCATTTATCTGCACTGTGGATTTTATCTGCACTATGGATTACCCATGGCCTGAAAGCAGAGGCTGAGGTGGCCTACTGAAAAACAGAGAGGCTGAGATGGTCCTGTTGACCCAGCAGTGCCACTCAAGGGCATAGCCAAGCTTATTTTGGGGATAGATTGAGTTCCAATCCCTCTCAACAGACCTCACTCAAAAGAAAATGATGCTGTGCTGAGGCAGCCCTGTATTTCCATTAACAGGGCCCTCAGAACTTTGGAAACAGTGGTTCTGAGACACCTCCGTAGGGCTCTGGAGTGCTTGCTTGCTCAGCACTGTGGCACTGAAAGTCCACTGCTGTTAATGATGGCAAGCCCTCTTTCCCTAAAGGTGCAGAGTTAAGAGCACATCTTAGCAATACTTGGGTTAGTTCAGGTCCCTCTGTGCTTGTGAGCTCCAGGTAAGCACCAGCCCCAGTGCTCAGGTGCTCTGCTCTCTTTCTAACAAACATGGGATGCAGAGTTTCTGCAAAGTCATTTTGCAAGTTCCACAGGAGTTCCCGAACAAAGCACAGCAGGTTATGAAGCCCAGGAAGGACAGTGAATAATCAGAAGCAGTCACTCTTAAACAGTGTGGCATTAATTTTATAAGTAACTTGAGAAATTTTCTATGTTCAGCCAGGCTCTCAAGGCACGATCCAACTCCCCTACTCTTAGTTATATGAAATTTAAGTGCCTAGTCTAAATAAATACGTAGTCTTTCTGGATGGAACCTATATGGAGATACGCATCTTTAGAGTGTTATTTATCCCACCTACTGTAAACATTTATATTGAATTTTGATGATATGCACTGTAAAAGAGTCTATCTTTCTTCATTGTTTATCAAGGAATTCTGATGAAAATTTACATTAGTCACCTATCTCGTAGATAGCTAAAGTTAATGAATCCCATTCATGTGTTTTAAGGTAAATTATGGTAAATCTTATTTCTTGTACTGAGGTCTCCTGGATGGTTATATGCTTACTATCAAATTTCTTCATATTGCTTATACAAGAGTAAATAATTTTTTTTTCTCCATTTTTGGGGGTATAAGTCTTCTTGGTGTTTCAGCGCTCAGAGAAGGTGTGTGGGGTGTTGCATATAACTGGTTCCTCTTTGGATGGACATGGTCAGATGATCTTGCTTTCATGTTACAAATAGAGTGTTCTGTGTAGCCAGCATTAGTGCAACTCCTGGACACAGCACAAAAGGAGAAAATGGAAAAATTAACACTTTTTTAAACATTTCCTTTAAAATAGATTATTGACTTGAGAATGAATGACACTGAAAGTGGCTGGTATTTCTGGAAAGGAGTGATATGCAATAGCAGAAGTTTCATTTTTTTCTAAAAGAGCACTCAACAAAGATACAGCTCAGGAAAGGAAATTTGAAATATTTCAGCTATGGAAATTATACCAAGAACACCATTTTGTAAGCATTGACTTATGGAGTTTGCCCTCAGTGCAAGAAGACCAAAGCATTCATTATGTTTTTTTGGACAATATTGCTTGAACTAAGGAAATTTTCAAGTGTACTTGAATATATTTTTCTAATCAAGGAGAAAACATAGTGTCAATACCACTTTATTGCATATTATAGGCCTTCTTATGAGTTGCAACATGTCAGTAAACATTAAAAAACAAACAAACAAACAAATCCCCAACACCGCTACCACCCCCAACCCAACCTCCAACCAACTCTATGAAGAAACAGTAAGGAGTTTCCATAATTTTTAGACAGTTTGTGAAACAGGAGATTTTCATTAACAATTTGTTCAGTAAAACCCACATATGCCACTTTTTAAACTGCTTTTGTGGTTATTCCATTTTCTTTTATCAAATTTCCAACTTTTAGATCTCAGTTTTTGGAATTTTAGAATTAATTTCTGACTAAAGGATAGTGACAGCTGTCCTGATTTATTGCCTGAATTCTGCTGTTAGATCATGACCTTTTAGAAACATTAAATTTATCTTAAATATGGAGGCTGAAAGCCTAATATTATTCAGATGTAAATTCCAGATAAGCTTGAAAGCTAGGACACACTCGTTGTGGAAACCACTCAGTTGTTTCAAAATAGGGATCTTTTGAGAAGGGATCTGAATTTGGATTTTGGAAAGTAGATGCAGACAACTGGTTTAGGCTTATGCATTTTCTTTTGGATGACTACAAATAAAATTACAGTTAATGAACCTGTTTAGAATGCTGGTTAATGCTTACAAGTGGCAATGGTCAGGATTAATATTCAGAAAGAAAACAGAGATCAGTGTGAGATCCTTTCTGTAACTGCAGTAGAATGAAAATGTGAACTCAAACTATACACTGTCCTCTCAGAGTGCTTGCTGTACAGGTCACACTGAGCAGAACCAAGACCTCAAAGGGGAGGAAAATATTTTCCAGCCTCCCACAGGACCAGCTTGGTATTTTGACAAAATGTTGAACACAAACACTGTTACCTCCAGGATAATCTGTTATCTGAAATAGATCTTTTAAAAGCAGGGTTTATGTACTTTCTATCTGGTAGTCAAGTTAGCCAGCCATAAATTACCCTGAAAAGAGACCAGAACGGTAGCTTAGATTACCATCGGGAAGGTTCACTGACAGCCCTGACTTTAGCATAATTCTCTTGAAATCAGTTGCCTATCACAGGTGTTATTCAAGTAACTAAGTGTTACGGGATAAGTTCTCAGATAACATAATAACCCTGTTTTAAATTAATGAAGACAGACCAGTGCAGGCCATCTGAAGCCTTAATCTCATACTTATTTCCCTTCTTAAATTTCTGTGGTTTTTATATTTAAAAAAAAAAAAAGCAGATATTATTTATATATTAGACAGCAGAGGAGTGAATTGCTGTCTGAGTAACTCCATGGTGAAACACAGGTATTGGTAAGACTTAAGAGCCTCCTGGCTCTCCTGTTGATCATTCTGCTGTCATTCTGTAAGGGAACAAGCCTCCTCTGTGACCCTGAGTTATGCATATATTATCAATGCAGGTGGTAGGTAACTTTAGGTGACCAAAATGACATCATGTGCCTAAGTTTAAACACTGAATGATTCTTTAAAAAGCAATACTTTAAGGAACATACTGGGAAGATAATGATAGGCAGCAAAGTCCCATTATCTGAGCCACACACATGTATCAAAATCTTTGACTTTGCAGTGCATCTTTATACGATGGTTTATTTTTGTGCTTATTTGTGTCTGATTTAATCCTAGTAGATTTAAAACAAAGAGCTGCCTTCTGTTCTTGATGCTGGCTTTAGTCACAGGAGCTGGAAACTTAAAAATTTAATCAGCATAAGGAAAAACAAAGACATGATGGAGACACAGAAGCTTTTTTGTATGAATCTACAACTAAAATTAAAACTATATATATACACAATTAATAAGAATTAAATTATTGCTTTGTTATCTGATTAAAACAAAATGCCCTTTTCCCATCATGCAGAGGGAGAGCAACTAAAGTAAAACTAACTCAGAGTCTAGGGTTAGGAGGGTAGTAACAGAAATCTCATCCAAGCCCTCACACAACACAGGAATCCTGCCATCAAGGCTGATTCTATTTGAATCTGTTTTAGAAAGACATTCTGTCTTGTTTGAAAGCCTTCAAATGAAGGACAATCCACAGCAAGCTGTTTCAATAGTTAATTGCATGCACTGCTAAAAAACTAGTGCTTTATTTCCAGTCTTATTCTCTCTTTTTTCTTTAAAGGAAGAGATTAGAAAAGGGAATGATTCATCTGTAGATCTCATCAGGCTTGTTCTACATTGTTCACTTGTATTCCCTCCTGTAACTGCTCCTGTTTGCTCACCAGCTCAGAAATGAACTGCAGCCTTAGATGAGTCCCCCACACAGAGACAATACTCTTATCTTTCCACTCTAAGCTGTATTAAATTAATGATAATGTCTTTGCACAGGATGAAGGCACAATCAGAACCACCTCACTGGGAAGAAAGTGATTTCAAGCAGAACTGGCAGCATATTCTGTCCTATTCAGGTTCCTCCAACGTGCCCATCACCATACATATGAGCACCTTTCAGAGTAAAACCAGCACCAACACACAAAAGTTCACTTTTCATCTCCTTGGCCGTGGGATGTGCACGTAGTAAGTGCCTCCTGGGACATGTGGACAAAGAACCCTTCACTGAGTGGAGGTGTGAAAGAGATAGAATTTGCCAAGAGGCCAAGTTGCTTCAAGAGTAAATTCCTGTGTCTTGGTGCAGCTGCTGAAGACAACCTGCTTCCCACAAGCACAAGGCACAGCAGGGCTGCCTGGAGGCAGTGCAGGTACTTAGTCATCATTCTGGTCAAGGAGTAGAGATTGAAGCAGAAGATGCTTTCTTTGGACACCTTACTGCCAGGTGTGATAGCCAGACCAGCTGATGCACCAAAGTACTCCAAGTGTAGAAATTAAAAGAGTTCCAAGGAGAAAAGGAGGCCTGGTTTTGTTTTGGAACTGGTTGTCAACCCCTGGTCTCCCAGGTAGGCTCAAATGATGAAAAATAATCCTGTGGGTGACTCTGTAAGGAAATTAATCTTTCTTAGAGATTAAGCTCAAGAAAGCTCCTAGGATGTCAACTGCCAAGACTTGCCAAGGGAAGACACCAGGACTCCCAATTCTAAACTAAAACAAAAAGTGAGATATTGACTGAAATACTTTGCTTGCAATTTGGCATAAAATTCATTCTCTAAATCATCTCTAATCTCCCATATTCTTGTCCTGCTACTTAAATGATTATGTTAGATTTTCACCCTTTTAATAATCTCCTAATTGAATTCCAGTTACAATGGACATTAAATTTGAATTAAATTCTGAATTAAATTCTGAATTAAATTCCAGTTCCAGTGAATCTTCCTCACTCTCTTTATATTGCTCAGCAAAAGCAATACAACTGTAGTGGCTATAGCTTTTCCACAGCAGAAAGTTAGCATTTTATACATGCTTTGGATGTAAATAACTGCAAATCCTGTGGAACAAGATTAAGTCAAGTTTGCAGCAATGCCTCAGCCTATAAGGAGGCAGTTAACAATATGTTTCTTCTGTAATTAAGTCAAACTGAGAAGTTCCCATGGGTTTTTATAATCATTACAGCAATCTGTTTTACAAAGAGCTTCATTGGCACAAATGAGAGACCAACAGCACAATGAGCAGGAGTAGCCAGAGGCTGGGAAAGGAAGGCAAGAAATTATGTTGGCTTTGTCACCTGTATTCTGAAACCTTTAGAAACTTTAGAACTTTTGGAAAAATATGCAGAAATTCCATCCCTGGTATCTATAAAATCATGACTAAATGTCTGTTTAATGGTCTGTGTTCCAGTTCAACCATGAAATATTGAATTGGAATTACTGGAAGAGATTGTGAACCTGTGTCAGGAGACCAGACTGCCTTTGTGGTTCCTGTCCCTCAAACCTATGAACTCTCATTAGGGTTTCTCAAGTCTGAATTCAGCCAGACAGTGTTTTTCAATAAGAACAGGAGGAAGGACAATGCTTTTGATTCTCATATAAATTCCATTGTTTATTTGACTGTCAGTGTTACATCTCTGTATTGAATGGGGTCAGGAGCCTACTGAAGAATAGCTAAGCAACATCAGTTGTTTGACCAATGTCCTGTTCAGTCAAGCGTTCCACTGCTCATCTGTCATTGAGGCTGCCAGTAATAACAATTAGCTTGACTTAATTGTGTATTTTAACAGCTGCTTAATATTACCCAGATCTTTCCTACACTCATAGTGTAAGTTACCTTTCTGCAGAATGTGGTTTTAATTAAGGCTCTGTTCACAACTTTTCACAAGCTGTTGAAAAATTCATGTCTTGTAAGAAAAGTGATGATGCAGTAAATGCTACTGAGGTAGAGACTAACTTTTTATTAGATGAGCATTGAGCCCTTATGAATTTATGTCTCCAGATTAACTGCTCTGGGTGCCAAAGGAAATACTGAATAGATTTAACAACTGCAGCAACATAAAAGGTGTAAAATATGCAGGTGCTGATACCAGCAAGGTTGTATGTTTGGAGGAAGTGTGTCTTTAAGCGGTGGTAAACCATAATCTGTTGCAGAGCACTGTGCCATTGGACAAGATTTCCATGTGGTTGAGAAGTACTAAGCTGATGAAGAGCACTGTGACTGAGCAGTGCTGGAGCATTGCTTCCACTTAAAGCCTGTAGAATTTGTTGCACAGGAAAAATAAGCGAAGTCACTTTTTTGAATATCCACTTCAGCATAAGAAAATCTTTCACATATCTGTGTGTGACAAATGGATAATTCTTTACAAGATAGTAGTGACTGAGTTATTAACCCTCACCTTCACAAGGGGAATTTGAATTCCAAACTATCTTAACAAACCAATACTGTCACATTGCCATTCCTCCCCATACGCCCCAAATAATTCCTTGGTAACTATAAAAAAAGTTGAGGAAGTTGTTATAGATGTGGAATTACATTATGAGCATGAATTACTTTCATCTGGAGCAGATGTCATGTGTCCTTAACTTGACTTCTGCTCAGACATGGAATGTATGACTTTTATATATCATTACAAACGGTCTGGAATTTGGGACTGGGAAAACTTTTGGGTTACAGACATTCAGAAGTACAATTATCACCCTCTTCTCCTTTTTATTGTCCAGAAGTAGACATTTTATAAAATTCTCTCCTCATACTCGGCCAATAAACATTTAAGTTATCCTAGCAACAATTTTTAGATGTGTTGTAAATATACTTGGCAAGCTAATGGATGCCCTTAGCCACTTTAAACAGCCACTTTCCATTTCGTTTATGTATTTCACACATGTGGAAACCAGAAAAACAGTGTGGAGCAGGTCCCACAGTATTCATGCTTTAGGTGCCTAGGAAGGTGGGAACTCCCTGCCTGAAGACTTTGAAGACTTTTGTCAGGATTCTGGCACAGTCTCCCTCTTTTTTTTTTTTTTTTTTTTTTTTTTTTTAAATTAGGCAATTTCCCAACTAAATTACTTTGTAGGAAATGAGTGATTGTTGAGAATTTATCCCATTGTGAACTTGGTTGAAATATGTAACACCTTGAAAAGTTGTTTTCACAAGGTGTGGGTCTGCAGAAACCGAAGCAGTAGCACAGATAGCAATCATCCCATGGCTGTGTTTCTGTAGGAACCTGGGCTGTATATCAACAACTGACATGGAGCAACTGATTCAGAAACCTGTCAGAGCACAGAAGCCACAGGTGATAGCATATTATGCTCATTCCTCTTCTGATAAAGTCCTACCCATGGAGAGGACATTTCCCAAACAACTGGCCTATCTCCTGAACAAGTCTCCAGCAACTTGCAATTCCTGAGGTTTAAAATGTGAATGACTGTCAAGGATTTATTAACGTAACATTAAATATTGCCCAAACAAGCAGGCTGCTCTATGAGCAGTGGATCTAGCAGCAATCCTGCCTTCCCAAGAGTCAGTGTCCCTAACTGAGATTCTGTGACATTTCATAGAGACGAAGACACTTACTGATGCTTTTCCCTCAATACAGGCAAGAATTTTTTTCCCATCTAGTGGCTAGTTGTTGTCATTCAGCTCATAGAAAATTTATAGACCTCTGTCAAACCCCAGAAGGCAAACAGTCAAAATATATACTGATGGAAACAGCAAAGCCATATGAATCTCATTTTCATGTGAAGGCAGACTAGAAATTAGCCCACATCATGCCCTTTTATGCCAGCCATGCAAATATGTCAATTCAACCAAATAAACCCTAATGGTTTGCTAGCACAGGAGAGTGGTTTACTTCTTGTAAGAAGTGAAGGCTGTCTGCATACCACAGTTTCTGGACCAGTTTCCCCAAGAAGTCCCAGAGTAATCTCTTCTCATGATGGTCTTTCTTGATTTTAAGACAATAAAGATCACAGGTTCACAGTAGAAGAGATTGTTTCTGCTCTGTATCTTCAGAGGATTCAGTGGGATTTTTATAGGACGTATTTTACACAAGGGAAGGTGATCCAGTTACTGTGCTAATGACCCTTGTTGAGTTTAATGATGAAAATAAATGACTGGCAAGTTGATGCAAAACACTGGGACATCTGAAAGTCTTCCTCAACTACTTTCAAAGCAGCAGCTTGAATCCCTTCTTTCAGAATTTGACTGTGCTGGGAGATTGTCTTTGCTGTGTTTTAATGTCTCCTTGGCTGTAGATATGAATGTTGGATCAGGGGGGTACCACTGCTCCTGCTTACTCACAAATGAGCCCAAAATGCAAAAGATGTGTCCAGATCTGGATCTAGGATTCAAGTGTTGGAGAGTCTCGGGATGTATGGATTTGGGGTTTTGGTCTCAATGCTACAAAGAGAGGCACAACTTGAAGGAGCCACCCTCTTTTTGGCCCTACTTTCAAGCGGGTGAGAGGGTCTATATTTTTACAAAGAAACATCTAAAGCTCTCATCAGATCAGGCTTCCCATGGCTGACCCATGCTGCCATCCTCACAGGCAGCCTTGTGCATTTGCCGGTCCCTCTGTGCCCCAACTCCTGCAGGCGTAAGACAGAGCAGATAGGACAACAGGACAAAGGAGCCAGGATGCAGACGTGCTTTTTTTGGAAAAAGCCCCACAGGGGTTTGCACAACATAACAAGTCCAAGCAGGTAACCAGAGAACTACTATTTTTCCCAGACACCATGATAGTCATAATTACACTCATATAAATCAATATGATGAAAGAAAAATCACATATTTCCAGATGCCCATGGTAAAACTACTTACTGTAAATTAGAGCCAGAGTTAAGTATGTGGAAAAGTCCTATAATTTGGGCCACAGCTGCAAGAAAAGCTGTTAAGAAAAGGCTCTGAGCTGTGACTTTGTTTTCATCACAGCATTTTGTTATGTCTCTTGTTATTGCTTTATCAAAAGAAATTTTGGGTAGAAACATTCTCTTTTAGAACAGGCCTATTATTCAGTTGGAAAAAAAAATACACTAAATGAGTTAAATGATTACCTTTAATTACCATTCATTCACTAAACTACATCAGATAGAAAGATTCCTATATTAAAGTGAATACTTTTGAAAAATACATCAAGCACATTGCTGTGATTTGTCCTGCCAACAGATTCCAACGCTAATTCTTCACCATGGTTTCAACAGAAAACTGAGGTCTTGCCAGGATTTCAATACCAGTCACTGAACAGAGCTAAAGGATGAATCTTTTGTGAAAAAGCATCAGCACTTCATTTGTTGTATTTTGTTTCATAGTAATAATTTGTAGCTTATTAAGCCTTAATAAGCTTTTACGAAAACCTATCTTTTCGTACCAGATGGCTTGATATTATACTTTTCCACTAATAAGCATTATTAGGCAATGATTCATGAATAAATAAAGTAGCCATGAATTTTATTTTTTATTGCTTACCCAGTTTTATAGCCAAGACTCTGCTTTACCAATAGATTTCAGTGCTATGACTTTAATAGTGTTGGGATCTTTCACACTAGTGGCTGAATGCAAATGCCACTTACAATCTTTACAACTTCTAGCTGTAGGGAGGTAACCTCTAGAAAGACAAAGGAGATGGGTTTTCTTCAGTCATGCTGATAAATCCTTAGAGATGAATGCTGGTTGCCTGATCACACAGCTTGCAAGTGCCTTCAGACAGATCAGAAGTTCCCAAACTGCTGTATGACAGGCTGCCCTTTTGTTCCTGCATGTTGCATGAGTTCTGTGTCAAGCTATTCCAACCAGGATGGAAGTTCTTCTTTACAGAACATGACCCACAATCTGTTTCCATTTTTTGTGGCAACATTTCCAGATGGGAGAAATCCAACCCAAGCCACAAGCCTCACAGTTCTGCTCTACCTGTAACTTAACTGATGTTGCCTACCAATAATTTTGTTTTGTTTTGCTCTAATAGAATATTCCAGTGATAAATTGGTTTCAGCCTAATTTTATGCTCAGTCTAAATTACCATCATGGACTGGCAGACTGTGAACACCTGAAAGAAGATTTTGCCAAGGCAAATTTCCTGCTAGGATATCATCAGCGAGCAGAACAAGGGTAGGCAACTGACCAGAAAGATCTCACCTGGCCCTGCTCTTCCACGGCCAGTGCACAGGATCAGTGGATTCCCTCATCCCATTAGCCCTGGACTGCTACCTGCAGCCTGCCAGCCTACAACCATCCTCGGAGAGTGCATGAGCTCTTGGTGGTTTTGGGGATGGTCTGCTGTACAGGTAGAAGGAGATTGTGCTGGCAGCCCCTTAGGGACATTTCAGCAGCTTGCAAGCACGAACATTTACAGGGGAACATTAAAACTGGTCTTTCAGCACTTTCAGCAGCCGAGGACTGTGGGTCAGTACGTTAGCACATGAGACTTCCCATGATGCGGCTTCTGCCAAAGGCAGTCCTCAGCACCTTCTGTTTTTAAAGACAAATGCACTTTTCCTCTAAGCAAAAGTCATCTGAAAGTGTTTAAAATCTGAGTCTTATTTTGCCTGTCTTTTGCTAAGAAAATGTATATAGCACATCATTTATACAAAGCAAAAGTGAACACATTTTCACAGCCAGAGGTTTAAGGGCACAGCATACACAACTGTGTTTAATTCTGCTTACTTATATTATTAAGCATCCATGCCAGAGCAGGAGCATTAACATTTTTGGATTCAGACTAAAGAAAGCTAAATTGTATGGCCAACATTTTCAGGGTTCAATGTCTGACTATCACAATCCCTATGGAAAAGCCTGTTTAGGAAGAAAAAGAGACAACCAAGAGCCTGAAATATAACTGGGCTCTATAAATGCCACCTTAAACCTCCACATATGTGTTGTTTTGTTTCAGGCAGCCTTTGCTTCTATATAAGTGGTTTTATAAATGTGGGACTTTGCCGATGAGGGGACCAGTCCAACTCCTATTGCAGATGTTTTATGAACTTCTACTAGAGAGAACAGATCCATTCATTTTGGTGTCTAGGTATGGACTGACAGTCTCACTTCAGAGGCACTCCATTTAAAATACTACCCAAACGTCTGGCATATGCCAAATCTGGATTTTCCGTAGAGCCTGAAAATACAAGGGATGGATTTTTGGCCACAAAGTCTTCAAAGTTTCTTTCAAAATCACTTTTTGCCCCAGAGCCCTAGCTTGAATATCATAAGGCATTTGCAGTGTGCATTAATGTTTTACTGACTAATTAATCTTAATTAATTGATCTTACTATTTTGTAAGCTGTTCTAGGAATTCCAGCTGTTTTAGGAACCTAATCCTGTTCCATGTACAGAAATAAGCAGACTTTGGTCATATTGAATGTAAGAAATCTGCTTATAAGCACATCAGTGAACAATCAGGCTTAGTATCTGATAACAGATCTACTAATCAGTAATTGCATAATGGCTGACATGAGTAAAACAGGATATTACAAACTCACATTTGCTGTAGACAGCAGTGACTCTGCTGAAGTATTCTTTTCTGCTTTTTACTAGTGTAATTATTCATAATGACTACTGAATTTGAGTACTGTTATTTGCCTGAATGAGTTGTGAATCCAGTTTGTGATTTCCCTGGGAGAATAACAGTTACAACAATAATGTTCAGATAATAATGTATTGATTGAGTTTTATTCCTGCTCCCAATTATATCAATTGTGAATCCATCTTTTTCTTTAATTTAATTTCTTTAGTTTCTCTTAGAATTAAGGAAGAAAAAAAGTTGAAAGCAGAAAATTGCCTCAAAAAAGTAAGGAAAAATAACGCCACCATTTTTTTTTCTACATATGCTCTATAAATTTGTTATTGTAGTAGAAAGCATTTAAAATCAAACAACCCGTACCATCATTAGAGTACAGTTCATGGGAAGGAGCATATTCAACCTTATGTTTCCGGAACTATACTTAAGTCATGCAGTAATAGCCAAACTGATGTATTCTTTTATCACATAAAAGTTACTAAAGTGAAAAGCTTGCTCTGAAATATACAATGTGGTTTTCTATATATGCATTTTTACATATTTTACAGGTGGTAGGAGATTAGAGTGGATTTAAGTAGTTCCACTAAAACAATTCAACTATAAAGCTTGAGTACAGACATGTGTAAGAGACATGAAACTATTTTGTGTTTTATTGAACTAGTTACAATGAACATTATGTTTACAGCTTTCTTTTGAATGTATGTTAAAATGATACTGAACAGAAGCTGGTAAAACAGAAACATTAGTCGTTAGCTTTCCTAGTTTCCAGGACAACTTAAAAAAAGAAAAAAAAAAAAGAAAGGGAAGCAGAAAGAGAATTAGGAGTTAGTTGTAACAAAAGCCTTGAAGCGGATATAGAATCCAAGTTAATGATGTCCTGTAATCTGATCCTGAGCGGACATGGACAGCTGTTCTCGGAGCCCTAATGAACCATGCACATTTACAGATCACTGATTAGCAGAACTTGATCCTGGTGGGCACAGACAAGTCCTAACACTATTTGAAATAGCTCTGGTGGTATTAAATAACAAGAATCTGTTATCATGTGACAACCTGTCCGTAAAATTCCTATTTATCTTCATTATGCTGTTGCTTTTCTCAGAGATGAAGTTGGGAAAGGTTTGTCATCTTTGATGCTACACCTGTTGCTTTAACACTTTGCACTTCTTTGACAGAACAGATTCCTTGGGGTCAGGTTGCAGAGAGAAGCTCTGCAGCAGAGAGCTGCCCTGGGCACAGCCATGGCTCTGATGCCTCCTTTGATGCTCAGTGGAGCAACAGTGACTTCAGCCAAAACACACAGAAGGATTTCTTCTTGATTTATGATAATAGTCACTGTTTATTGAGGGTGGAGGTGAAAAAATCTGATCCCATGCAAAAAAACGGTACAGGCCAAGATGTTCAGTTTCAAGCATCAGGATATACTAGGAAGACCAACAGTAGCAGCAGTGCCACTTATGTGATGGATGATCCAAAAGGCTTTATTTATATATTTAGCTTCTGCACTTCCTTGATGACATTTCAAGTGCTTAGCTCACTCTGTGCAATCTGAACATCTGATTTACATTTAACAAGCAAGGTATCTGCTAAATACATACATTCTCTTGCAGTGCAGTTTGCCTTACCCTCTCCTTGAAGACAGTAATAATGAAAAGTAACAGAAGTGACCCTTTGCACAACAGTAAGAGACTAAAGCATACATCTGTCTGTGTGATGTTCCGCTGATAGGCTTTATTTATGGCTGGGCTTCAGCTGATGAGGACTCAACATGTAAAATATTGCTAAATGTAAAGTGATCTTGCAAGACAGCAAGGATTCCAGTCACTCCAGATATTCAGAGATGAAGGAAATATTCAGGGATGAGGAATGGAAAACACACTACTGAAAAGCTTTTTATCTCATTTTATAAAGAGTGACTAAAATAAACTCTGTAAAATATTACTCATTACAAATTTTCTTTAAAAAAACCAAGTGTGACTTTAAATTAATGAGCATTCCAAGTACTTTCTTTAGCTGGTGTTTTCTCAACACGAATTATTCTGCAACACTTTTTGTCTCTAAATCATCAGCTTGATCCTGTGTACATGTGTGACTTTTTCTGTCCCAGAGTAGGTAAAAGTTATGTGTGTAAGCAACACTGAACACTAAAAATGAGCTCTCTTGCAGCATCACCCACTGGCCCCCGAATCACCATTGTGCTCAACTTTGTCACCCCCCAAACTGGATAAGCAAAATGAACAATACCTGTACTGACATTCTTGCAGTAATTGTTAATTTAAAACCAGAAAATTAGAAATCAAGTAATTATGCTTGAAGTCAAATCTGTACAACACATTACAAAAGTGTTATTCTGCTACTTGTTTTTCACTGTGAGAGGTTCAAGATTTTAAATATAAAAGCACCTTACATAAAGAGGTAGAAAATTATTTTTTCTGAGTTTATTTGTCCTTATTTGCATTTTCTTGAGAACATTTTCCTAAACTTTCAGGGTTTCTTTTTATGAAGCACTTGTGGAACAAATCTGATCAGAAGGGCAGAGGGAAAAAAAGGTTTTCTGGGAGACATTATTTTTCGGTGGCTAATAAGTTCATTCTTGGAAGAAATTTGAAAATATTTCCTACCACACTTTAAATTTGCACTTCAGCGTAAAGAAGCAGCAGTTATGCTACTGACCAGAAGCCCCATTTTAGGTTCTTTTACCCATCTCTCACAAGGTATCAAATTGCATACACCAGCCAGCCACATCTATGAAGTTAAAGGAACCTCCTAGTTGTTAATAGATATAGCTTGGGGTTTCTCCTGCTGGCAACTACCAGTTTGTATTTAACATTTTTCATAGGATTTCTTTCTTTCTTCTTCTAAGGTACTAATGAAGTAGCATTTCAATAACATTTTTCTTCAGTCCTGAAAGAAAAATCAGCTTTTCCATGAAGACATAAAGTTTGGGGATGCTTACATTTGCCTGGAGTCCCTTTCCAGTTATGGAATACAGCCTAGGTGAAGTGTTCAGCTGCCTATTTATGAGATCCTATGAGATCCATTGGCCTTCATCTTAGACCTCTGAAGTGAGGGAGTTATTCTCTGCCAGTCATTAAGGTTCCTTAATAGTCAATGGGGAGGGAGAAACACTTCCAGAAGGTGATTTATTCCATCCTAAACCAGCTGTTTAAGATAGGAAAGATGAATTACGCTGTGAATGTCCTATCTCTCCTCAATGACTAGAGCAGTCTGAAGTCATTTGTTCCTAGGATCTGTACAACAGGACCACAAAGTATGCTCTGTCATTAATTCCAGAATAAAGAAGTCATTGAAAATGATGTGGCCGGGGTGAACAGAAAGTATAGCTAGGCTTTTCAAATCATACATAAGGAAAATTTAAGCTGTAGTCAATGAGGTACTTCAGAAAAAGGCAACTGGAATCTAATTCCAAGGGCAGACAATGGTGGGGAGAGCTCAGCACTGAGCTGACAGAAGTTGAGCCTTTGGTTGTTAGGAACATGGTTTCCTCTTTCTGATCACTTTAATTTTACACCTTATATCCTGAAGAGAGGCAGTTAATTTTTGTACTTCCCTCAGCCACAGCTCATTTAGGAAAACCTCCGCGGAACTGCAGAACTAGAAAATGCAGAGAATTGTCTGACAAATTGAAACCCTTGTCTGTCCTCTTTGCACAGTATAATCACTACCTTTTAACCACTATTTCGGGAGAACCATCCGGAACTGCATGGAGTAAGCGATGACTAAAAGGGCAGATGTGCATCTTTACTTAACCAATCGGCTCCTCATTTGCTCAGACTCTAAAACAGAAAGAAATTGAAAATAGAAGCCTGGCAGAGGTTGATCCTCAGTGGGACTGAGCATCACAGCAAAAGACATTTTCCCAGGCACAGGGAGTGGAAACCCTGTGCTGAGCCTGGAAATCCCTAGCTGCGCCAGGGGAAACAGGACCTTCTTCACTAGAGACCTCCCATCTGGGTGTGGCCACCAAGGTGGAGGATACCCAAGGGATGCTGGGAGTCAGTTCCCTGGCATGGATGGAACATCCTGTGAGTAAGGGCAGGGTGAAAGGGCAAAATTAATATTTTTATGATAAACAAGTATTTTCTGATTCCACTGAGCTAATTCAGTCTTGTACTAATTAAACCAACCAGCTTTGATTGAATCGTTTTTTTAAGATACTAGAGATCAGGCAGA
This sequence comes from Myiozetetes cayanensis, assembly GCF_022539395.1. Classification (NCBI taxonomy): domain Eukaryota; kingdom Metazoa; phylum Chordata; class Aves; order Passeriformes; family Tyrannidae; genus Myiozetetes; species Myiozetetes cayanensis. The sequence goes on from NW_026086604.1 coordinate 128,302,955, forward strand.
GTACATGGTGCCATTTCGGGTAGGTATCTTTTGTGCTACACAGAAACTGCATTACTCATTCACTTGGGAGTGTATCTTTCAACATGGTTGTAATCCGATTATCAGATCTAAACATTGCCAGTGAAGTTGCTTGAGATGAAAGAGGCAATTTTCTAGAGGCCATAAAAATATTTAATTTCTGATTCTTGAGGCAGAAGAGACATTTTAAAAATCTTTGTTGTTGGCTTTAGCAAAGTAGAAGATATTGATGTGTATCAACCATATGATTTCAAACGGAGGAATAACAAAATAGTTGTGAAATATCTCTAAAGATAAAAGATAAGCGATACATTCGGTATATCTAATCAATAACCCAATCTCTCTCACGAAGTCTGTCTACAGACTCCAAGAGCAATAACCAACTCTCACTATGGCAGTCATACAGAATCAGAGAGGAAGTGGCACGCAATAGACTCCAATTGACACTGTTACTGAAGGCAGGGAAAGCCCAGGCTGTGTATATCCCACCTGGAGAAGAATATATTCTTTCTCTAAAATCTTCTGCATAAGAGAGCTTGTTCTGTCCTGCTCCATATTCAGCCCAGCTGTCTCTGCAGCAAACAACCATTGCTACAGAGAAGGCTGAGCTGAATTTAGCCTTTTTTTCAGGGTAAAACCATGAAACTATGCAAGTGACCCTCTTGGGCTTCTAGATGTATTTGGCAAGTACAAGTCAGGGGTGGAATTCATCTGGCCTAAATCTGTTGTTTACAGTGAGGGTGCAGTTGCCCAAGATAGTCTTGATTTACAGGCCATGCGGAGAAACAGGCATTTCATAGGGAATGTTTTTAAAACTTTGAAATGAAGCATGTATTGGTTCCACTGCCATTAATGGCGTTGGTACCACATCAGTATAAACATTTATACTTAATCGGAGGCCTTTGTGTTCCTATTTGTACAACAAATCCTGTGGAACAAGGATTCAACTTTTGTCCCATAGATGTGTCTTAGAGCCTTCTTTAGCATCAGTGCAAAGGAGCTAGAAAGCTTCCTGAGAAGGATAACTGGTGATAACATTAATCTGTAAAACTCTATGGCCTTGAGTTAAAAACAGGGCAACTTTGGCTATGGTTATTTTCTGTTCAAGAGAATTTTGTTGCAACACAGACCTTAAAGTATAAACATATACTAGTGTAAGCTGTCTGGAGATTTCTTTGTCTTTCCCTAGACAGCTGACTGGTTTTAAACTGTTTTAAAGATGATCTGCAGCAGAACATCTACCATCACTGACCTCTGGTGCACTGTAGGAATACTCCAAGTAAATAATCAACTTCTTCCTCTGTAGTCCTCAAGCATCAGGCAGCCAGACTGTGGCATCCTCTGTGTTTTCTCCCTTTGAGAGAAGCCTTGGGAGAGTGTCCTTAACTGAGGTCTAAACAACTAGATACAGTATGCTCCCTAGAACAAAGTCTCCCATGCTCATGAAAGAACTAGCCTTTTATCAATAATGTAGAGAAATTAAAGTCATGGATGGAACTTTGAAATACCAGGATGGTGATTTTAGTATTTAGGTGTTATCATTGAAACTCCTTGCACTGCTACCTGAGAAAGCTTGGTGATAACTGCTCCAATTTCACTGCTTTAGCTGTGAAGATATATAAAAACAAGGAGCCAAAGTGAGTCAAGATGCTGACAACTGTCTTAAATAGTATCTTTTTTAAACTACTATCCCTGTGTTTCAACCTTTGTCCATTTGTCAGTATCAAAATACCACTTGATCTCAACAGGAACAGGAATAGCCCATAAAGAAATCTTTAGATACGAACGAAAACACAAACCACTGCATATTTTCAACTTCAGACCTATCACAAGGCCACTGCAGAGTATCTGATAATGGCATTTATGTTTATATAGTCCATTGTTTTTCCTGTGCTGCAAAGTTTCCACTCGACAGCCCTGTTTCCTGTTTCCTATTATGGAAGTCTCCAAAGGGTGTTTCCTTCTGTTTTTCTTATGGTCAAAAGGAATTTCATAAGTACAAGTCAAGTTTCTTTTCAGTGCTACACGTGCAGAATGGAATCTGAAAGCTCCCAGCATAACCATCTCCAGCATGTACATAGTTAGTGTTACACATAATCCACATCTGGGTCACAAAATCTCTGAAACGCTTCCAGGAATATTTAGACAGCCATAATGCCACACGTAGCTGTGTAAGGGAGAAACAGAGCTAACCTCAATGTCAAGGTTATAGCTTTTGAGAAACACAGCAGCTCCCCTTCAGAACTTTGAAGCTTACCTTCTGCATCCTGGCTGCCATCAGTTTGAATACCGCTAATATTTTCCTTTCCACTCAAGCCTGTAGACACATCTGAAAACAGTTTACATCCCAACTTGCCTTATGCTGTTAATATTTAAGTCTAAACTGTGTATAAAACTTGGTGCATATGTAACCCATATAGTTTAATATGAGGGACTGTCTTGGCACCTTTTTCTGCTACAATCAGCTCAGAACCCCAGGTGATAAAATATGACTGAAACTGAACTAGCAGGCAGTCTACGTTACAGTATTCATTTCAGAGTCAAAACACATTTCTAGATTAGATCTGGGTTTGGCACTATGCTGCAGCACTGCCTTGTGTGTAATATAATAATAAACTACATTTTAACCATGGATCATGGCAGAGAACCCATAGTGATATAAATGCTATATGAAGCCCTTCAAAATTTTCTCTTCAGCGTATTTTACTTAAGTAGTGGGTTTAGGATGGTGCATCTAGGAATACAACACCAGGCATTACCTGTAGCCTTCAATCATACTAGATATTATTGTAATTTCTTAACAAAATTTGAGGGGGACTGAGTGTAAAAAGGTGGTTCATTTTTGTTGTATCTTCTCTTCCTGCCACCATGTCTGCTTCACAAATGGTTTGTTCCAAAGAATTCCTTCATTTTGTTGTTTTCAATCCCAAAAAGGGATCTAAGCAGAAACGATTATATGGATCGATGTTAATCTGCTCTGTCTTACCACTGGCTTTGGACTTTCTAGCTGTAAATTTGCCTTCTGAATTGCTTTTACTACAGGCGACTCTCTCATTTTGTGTCACTGTCCATATGTACCCACTGGTGAATAAATCACTGAGGTTCCTGTGTGTCCCCGGACAGATGCTCTTCTGCAGAAATGATGAGAATCTTTCAGCAAGAGAGGTTTTGGGTTCAATTTCTGGTCAAGAAGGTAGGGCTCCTGTCTAAACAACAAATCCAGTAGCGCTTATCCTCTGTCCATCTGTGTGCACCTCTGCTGTTGTCAGGCTTGCACAATAGCCTGCAAAGAGAGATGAAAGGTATGGCCCTTGGAGGGACCTCTCTCTCCCTAAATGCTATAGAAGAGCATAAATAAGTATCCTAGATGAGACATCTAACTTGTAGATTGCTGAAGCTGGGTGAGTTAATACCCCACACATAGTTTCTTATATGGAGTCTTTTCTTCCTTTCCCTCTCCGATTGTATCCCAGATGGTGCAAATACTTAACTAGGGAAGAGGAAGAAAATGCTTTGGAGGTTGCTTGCTCTCTGTACTATGAGAAGATACACCATGATATTGGATGATGATACACCATGATATCAGAGATGTGACTCTCTGCTTCATAGTGGCTTGGACGGGGTAGGAGCAATGTCACCGTTTCCTTATTTATTTTGTTTCTTGCTAAGCTTTGTGTATTCTTAGTGCCCCTGACACTGACTACTCCTCCAGCCGATATACTTTCAGAATATTTTCTTTTCTGAATCTATTCTTTTTTTCCCCCTTCCTTTGTGCAGAGGATATGTACTGGCTTTGTGGAATCCCTGTAGCAAGTTGTGAATGATGTATGAACTGAAAAATCTTTGCATGGTACACAGTAGGAATACAGAAAGTGCTGTGCAGTCACTGCTGTGCTATGCTTTTTTTCTGTATATACAGACACACAGTAGTCATCTCATATTCATTTTGACAAGCCCTTTATGTCCAGACACCTTGGGATGGGATGGCTTGTGTAATGTTGGCCTGCACTGTGTTATATATCAGAGAGATTTTTGTGCATAATTGTTCCCTGTGCTGTGCTTGGAAGAAACTGGTGTCTTCTGCTTTTGTTAATATGCCAGCTTGAGTTTCCTACTCAGTTCATTTTTCAGGCAGCAAATATACCTGGGTAGCATTGCTAAGATGTCTGTATTTTGCAAATGTGTGCTCAGACAGGGACCTGAATCCTAGACACTGAGCTATGAACTTGAGGACGTGCTCATTTTTTTAATTGGCATGAACCCTAGCTATTCCCTATTTACAGCCTACTGTGAAAACATTCAGTTTATGTCCTTTGGGCATCCAGTCCAGCTTAGCTTTTGGAAAGAATACAGAATACCCAGTAGAATGCACATACATATTAGGGAGATTTCCCCCTTCTATTTAATGGCTACAAGATTCATACTCCTCCTCAGACACCTATTGCTAACTTAGATTTTTGATTTCCCATGCTGGCATACCTGAAAGAGACTGCTTTGGACTAGATATTTTTGCAAGCTATGTGCCACCAGAGGAAATCTTGCTTGATTTCCCTTGATTATACAAAGCTGTCTTCCTATTGTGGGATGGCTGTATTTCCCTCTGTGGTCACACAGCACATTATTAGTTGCTTAAACCTGTTGTTTGACTCCACATGACTGAAGAGATTTCATTTTTATGAGCATTGACCAGTGAGACTACAAGTTAATTTTAGCTTTCCCCTAAGTGTAGGTTTCTCATTAATAAGATAGATATTTAAGTCAAAGCAAAGGCTCATTTTATTAAAAGCAGAGAGCTTAGAGAGGAAGCAGAGGTGACTGATTAAAGCACCAAGATCCTGGGTTATGTTAGATAAATCACATTCCTGCTCTGAGCCTCAGTTTCCCAACTTAAAAACAGGAATAAACCAGACAGTTCTTCAGTTCTGGAGACTGACAGGTGAACAGCACTGGACAAAAATTATTGATGTTTATAAAGTATGAGTAAAAGACAAGCAAACAGATGAAAACACAGAGGCAGAGAAGCAGCAGCTGAGGAGGGGGATACACCCAGATCACCTGAAAATCCAGTGTCAGAAATCCTTATGCACAGTGAGGCAGGCAGAGAAGGTTTGAAAGGGGAGGTGGTGCGCAGCCACTCTGGCTGCAGAAGTACTGGAGAAGACAGGTAGGTCTCCATGCATGAAGAATTGTCCTCTCAGGAAAAGAAGTTAGGAAGAAAAAGGACAGAATTAGCTACAGTTGAGACTACTGCTTTGCCCTAGGCTTTCCCAAGCTGAGGTGTGAAAATTCTAGGCTCCTGAGTGAGGGGCTGGACATCTCCAGCTGAGACTTCCAAGGTATCAGGAGGCTGTTCTTACTACAATTAGTATAAAAATGGTTATCAGCAACGACTGTTTCGTTATGTTTTTATCCCTGGTTCCCCCAAGTGAACAGACATTTACAGTATGCCCAAAATAGTAGACTATTTACATGGGGCTTTTCATGATTGCAAATAAAGAGTATCCTTAACAATATTTCTTTCCTATTCATAGCAATCAGTTGCTGAACCCTACCCCAGAGTGTGCCATGTTTGATATTCCCCACTATTTATGCCTGGACAAATGAAGCTGAGACCTGACCCTGAAAACACGTTAAAACTGTTGCCTCATTCTCTGCAACCTTGGCAGAAGTAAATTGGACCAAGGTGATACTCCTGGCCATGCTTTCAGTATAATTCCTTTCTTTTCACTACTACAGAACACTGACGTGGTCATGCCCTAACCTTTCTTTGAGCCAGTTCTCCTGCTGGGAGAGTTAAACAGTGAAAAAGATTTCTGCACTTGCTCGAATTCAGCAGAGAGCAGCTAATGAGCCCTCCTGATCCCCTGTGCACCGGGATGCATGGCCATGGCAGCCACAGCTCTGCCTGAGCCATGGGGACCCAAAGCGGCCCTGCACCCACCGCTCCATCCCATCTGAGTGGTGGGATGGGCGGACAGGGCTTCCCCCGAGGCCAGCACAGCCAGCACAGCCCCACCTGCACCCTGCAGCAGGGTCTGCTCCCCACACCTCAGAGATGGGCACCCGGCTGTCTCCCCAGGCAGGCACACATCTGCCTCGACTTCCAGACGTTGTTTGTTGGGCACCTCGTACCACCCAGGTGATATCTGCTGTGCTGTGGGTGTGCCTTACCTGCATTTTTTGTAATGATATTATGCCATATTGTATATCTGTCACTTTTTTTTTTCTTTTTTTGCATTGTCTTACGCTCATAAAACAGTATATGATGCTCCCTACCAGCCAGATGATTACTCTTTGGCTCAAAAGTAGCCTATAAATTGTTTTTGGATGCTTGCAGGAAACTGCTGCAAAAATGTTTCCTGTTAATTAGAATGTTCTGGAAACTTATGATTTTTGTTATCAAAATATGCTCAAATTGAGTATGGTAGTATAGACTGCATTTTGTTAATGCCCCTGAGGTTTTCTACTTTTTAATGGTTTAAACTAATGCATCCAAGTGTCTACCACCCAATTTTTATTCACAGATTGAAAGAAACAAGCAAGCTTTCCTGTTTTTTCAGTACATGCTCAGTTTTTCAGCTTGAATGGATGTCTTAAATAAGACCAAATGCAGAAAAAACCTTCTCTGCACCTGTGGGGAAGCTACAGCTGGCAAAAGCAAACATTTTTCCAGGTGTTCAGTCATCGAAACCCTACTCCTGAATAGTGAGACTCTTAAAATTTCTAGCATAAATATGCTTAACTCAAGTATTATTTTTAATTTAACATGAAATGACCTTAAGTTATTTCTGTAATCTTAGGCCTTTGTATAGGTTAACCTAATTTCAGAGTTCATTTTAAATTATTTAAGTATTTTAATGAGTCAGTATTAGCAACACCTAAATACAGTCCCTTTGATTATTATTTTTGAGTACTAGTTTTTACACTCTTTGTCTGTAGAAGAAGTTGATTAAAAGTTCCCAACTGCTAAATCATATTGAGAGAGTAACTGTAATTGTAACTGCTATTTTTATTTTAAGAAGGCCAAAACCTACAATTACCAGATAAGTTGTGCCCAGTAGGTGACTTTTTTTTTAAGCCTTGGTGTTCTTTATTCAAAATGTTTGAATCCCCTGCTCCTAAATGAGGATCTGGCCAGGCCACTGCTCCTTCCTGGGCTGGTGCTTTTCTTTCGTGAGTGGGATGTTCTTCTTGTCCCAGCTGGAGAATAGTGACCCAAGGAGGAAATTAAAGTTAGCTATACGGAAGCTTGACACAGGGATAGATATCACACAATTTAATATGTCTGCTTTGAAAACTGTGCAATACAATCAATGGTGCTGTCATGAGCAATCTTAATTGCCTCTCCTTTATTGTCTGAACCCGTCTGCTAACAGGCACTTTGAGGCTGAGCATCCTGTTTGCAGGAAAACAAAACATTGCTCTCTCTGCAGAGAGGAAGCGATCAGACTGTGATACACAGTGCTGCCACAGAGGTTCAGCAAGGGAGAGCACACCACAGGGCTGCTCTGAGGGCGCATGTAGAGCTATTGAGCAGTGTTTATCATTTTGGCGTACACTGAGCTGATAGCACGGTCCTGATGGTGAGTTGTGCCACCCAGTCAGTTCTCCATCCCAGAGCAGTGCTGCCACAGCAGAGCAGTGTGCCTTGCATGACCTGTGGTGGCCTGCACTCCATGCTTGCATGTGCAGTGCTTCCTTGCACTAGTCCACAGTGGTTACTTACAGGTATTTACTTTAGCACATGGCATATAGAACATTAAAAGGGTTTTGAAAATCTCTCAGTTTTTCAACTTCTGAAGGATTATTAACTTCAAAGTCTGAAGAAATGTCGGCCTTCTACGCTTGGAAATGCCAGCAGCTTTTGCATATCCGCACCACAGTACCAAGCAACCCCCAGCAGAGAGGAACGATTACTGCCTCCATGGCATAAGGATGGCTTTTGATCTCCTAACATATTGGAAATAACTTAAAGGTAAGCCATCTGCTAGCTGAGGAACAAAAATAGATTACATCACACCCTGCTAGAAAGATTGTGTTAAATCCTGTGTACCAAGCCTTTTAATAATTCTAAATTAAGTCAGCTAATAGGATTAGGTACACATTTTCCTTAGGCTTCTTTCACCAACTACTCACAAAAAAACTTTTTTTGGTGAAGATCTGTAAAATTCAGGCATGTTCTACTGTGAATAAAAGAGTTCTTTCTAGATTAAAACATTTCTTCAGATCATAATTGTTCTCCAAAAACACTTACAGTAGAAGAGCAGGCCAGTGTGTGGGGAGTGGGAGGAACCCAGCCCCTTTAGTTTTTTCATATACTAGTATTAACAACAAATGTAGGATTGATTAACTGGGGTAATGCAACTATTTACCTAGGATGAAACCCATCCTTGAAAATTCTTTAGGAAACTGTTAAAAGCCTTTATTTCTCAACTCCTCTCCTTTTTTTTTTTTTTTTTTTTGTAGTTGGCTACCTGAGGAAGATGATTTAGAACAGTTCTGTTTACACTTAGAAGAAACTTCATCTAGTATTCCTTGTGATTAGGAGAGCATAAAACTCATTATTTTGACTTTGACACTGTGTGGGAAAAGATGCTCAGATGGCAATACTCCCATGTTCCTTTCACGGCTACATCCTTCTGGTTCCTGGCAATGTGTAAATCACGGACAACAATAGCTGGAACTTATATCCAAGTCTTTGGGTTTAATAGCTCTTAGTGGACATTTTCTTCCCTTAATTTGTGCAATTATTTTCTGAGCTCAATTATCATTTTGGGTTTTGTAACATATTTTGACAATGTGTTTCACAATTTAGGTTTATGTTGTATGCAACTATTTCCTTTTATTAAAAAGTTTTGAGCTCATAATTTTATAAGGGGACCATTTACTTGCTACTTTTCTTGCTAGAATTAAATAATTTGGAATCATGGTTGGATGTAAGACAATTTGGCCATGTACTACTTGGAACTTGGTTTTTATACTTGTTGTCATTAACTCTTGTGAATTTATCAGTGACTAAGTTTTATTATCTGTCAAAAACACAGGAAAGAAAAATTATTTGTATTTTTCTTTCTTTCAAGCGGTCTAGGATTTATTACTGAAGTTTTTTAATATGACCGAAGTCATGCTCATTACCAGTAAGAAATCCTCCTTAGTCAACAAATATTCATGACCTTGCATGGACGAGTAGGTAACATACTCAACTGTGTACGATTGTATCTTCCACTCTGAGTAACTTATTTCATATCAAAGCAAAGTATCTCCCCATAAAATAAGGCTACAAGAATCTCGAAATATATCAGTAGAGCCAAACACTGAACAATGTTTCTGAGCAATGAAAGAAAGGAGTTGTGGTCCCATGCCATAAAAACTTCTGGCAGAAATTTGGAGAGTTCTGTTATCTCAGACACAGTTAAAATCACTGGGATTACTCTTATGCTCAAAAGTAAGTATGTATTACTTTTCTGTATGTGAATCCCAGAAGTAATTACTTGTGTTAGATTATTGTAGAACTATGGCCCCAAGTAGCTGGTTATGATTTTACACCTATGTTTACATAAAAGAAGTATTTTCCATTTCTGATGTCAAATACAGCATCATGTCGATGTTAAGACAAGAGCAAAGGACAAGACTGGCAAGTATGGAATTGTTTAAAACAATAACAAGAATTAACCCCCCTTCAATTTCTGTGTCCTGGCAGTTCAGTTTTTCTGGAAGTTCAGTTCAGTAGAACTGGGGAGGTTAACTGTCCAGGGGAAGTGAGGTGCCTCATACTTCATTAAAATGGAAAGTGAAGTACAACAGAGCATTACAGATATTTGAAGATGAGATATCCAGGAGAATACCTCTTATTGATTGGGAAAATGTATGGTTATCTTTCTAACAAGCAAAACACACAATTCTGGATTTTGTTGATATTGGACTTTCACGCTGCAGACACCATATATATCACACATAGCAGAATGATCCATTTATATGCAAACTAAGTAAGCTAGAGAGAGCAGAGAAGCAAACTGTACTGCAGCTCAGCCAGTGTGTTAATCTTGGCCTTCAGACATCCCTTTGTGTCACTGAAGAGCAGTTTCTTTTCCATGTCCTTAGAGTCCTTGTCTTTTCCAATGTGAAAATGCCAACAGTATTTCTGTAAAAGCTGAAAAGGAAAGGAGAACTGACTTTGGAGCTACTGCACAAACAGAAACTCTCACAACTTCCATCTACAAGCTGCCTATCTCAAGGAGAGCTTTAGAGTCCTCAAGTACCCTACTTTACATCCCCTTCGGTTTAGAACATATATCAACACTAAAGAATTTAAAAATAAAAGCATGACCTTACTACTTCAGATCACATGTCAGTGTAGCTCTGTTTTCTGCTTCCAGCAGTGGAGGTTATCATGTGGCCATGAAAAAATAAGAGCAAGTCAAGTCTGCACAGTACTTTGCACTGAACCTCACATCCAGCTTTCAACTATTTTCAGCTCCATTTGCCTGCACTGCATGCCCAGAAGGTCTAGCACTGGGAGAGTCCATGAAGAAACATTTTCTGTGATGCCAGCAATGATTTCATAGACTTAACCTCTTTTCCAGACCTCGTCACCAAGAACCTGGTTTAGACCTATTGCAACCATTTTGTGAAAAGGAGAACAAAGTTTACAGAGTCTTAGGACACGGGCAGATCATGGCTTTATGCAGTGGCATAGTCATGTTCTCCATTCCAATCCTTTACGAAAAATTCTTAATGTTTGACTTTCTTTTTTGACCACCAAATAATATTTGTATGAACTTTCTTAGCTACCCACCTTTGCACCTAGATTTTGCTCCTATTGCCCATTTGGTTAGTTAGAAGAATGCTAATAACTATACAGATAAAATTGGGTTAAACCAACTGATGAGGAGAAACTTCCCAAGCCCCACACACCGGACCAAACTGAGATGGTGGCTGGCCTCCCCCACACAGAAAAAAACCCACAGCTGGCCACATTGCTGGTAGAGCATGCTGCTGACTGAGCCATTAGCACCAATAGTCCAGTCTCTTATATCAGGTGGTCGAATGTTTGTATCATTAACCACTAGTGGTTCAGTCTCTTTGAAGAAGGTAAAACACCAAAAAGACCAAAAAAAGCATATTTGGAAAAAAGAAAAGGTGGATACCACAATTTTTTTTTAACCCAGGTCAATATATCAAACAGTCCCTGCAGAATTCTTCTGGTGAGTTCACTTCAATGTGAAACTAAACACTTACTCCTACCCTCTGTCTTCTGTCTTTCATTCAGATATTCTTCTAAACAAAAATTCCCCTTTAAACATCCCAGAGATGTTTAGTTTTCTTAAAATCTTTACTGACAGGATTTTGTAAGAAGTTTTTGGAAATCCAAGTAGACTGTACGTACCAGGTTACCCTTATCGACAGTGGTTTTTTTTTATTTTTGTAAAGAACTCTACATTTATAAAGCAATACTTCCATGGACAAAGACATGGAGTAGTTCCAGATGTGCATTATTTCTATTCTTATTAAACATGCTACTGATGTAGCCTGTATATATGTCAGTCTTACAGGCCTGCAGTTCCTCAGATCTTCCCTGGAATAATTTCTAAAAACTGATACCCTCTTTGGCACTCTTCAGTCCTGCTGCTAAGGCAATTTCAGGCACGAAATTACACACCCTCACTAATAATTCTACTATTGCATCCTAGCATTGTCCTAGAACAACAAGCTGAATAACATCTGCTCTTGGACTTTTTTTTTCTTTTTTTGATGTTCAATTGACCATTTGTTCCTCATTCTTTTTTTTGCAGTAATTTCAATTTCAATGATAGTCTACTTGTTGCCTCCACCCCTCAAAAAAACAAACAAACCCCTGTCCTTAGTGGAAATGTTCTTAGCTTCTTCCATAGCGAACTCTGATGAAAATGATTAATTTAACTTTTCTGAAGTGATCTTTTCTTTCTGTATCATGATCAATGAGTAGTCCTGCAGAGTTCCAGAAAGCCCTACTCTTTAAAATACATTTTTAATAGTTGCACTGGCCTTACTTAATTTTTATATTTGAAATTCCAGATTTATTATTGTATTTTCTTTCTTTGGATATGGCTTCAGTTTTTTGAAGAAGGATGCCCTCATACTATACAAAACAGTGATTTTCCAGCTATGTTAATTGATACACTCAGCTGGAATTAAGCACAGTCGGATTCTTACCAAAACTGGTTTTTCACAGAAAACAGCTGAAAGAATAATTCAGGCCTATATCCATGCCCTAATCAAAAGGTAGGTAGGCTATTTTTGGACAATATCTCTTTCATCCCTTCTTGTTGAAGATGTTCCTTTTCTCACAGCATTTTAAAAGTGTTTCCTAGGTGGCAGAACATTTATTTCTAAAGAGAAGTCTCATGTTGGGTCTCATCACCTGCCTCTTTCTCTGTTACACGTTACATGACAGCTCAATAATGCACATATATGGCTTTTAGTGCAGCAGGACTCAGCAGTCCCCCTTAAATGGTGAATGCTGCCAAGCTGCAGAGCCATATTGATTATCCTTATAGCTCGGTCAATCAATGTAAAGTAGAACTTGGGCATAAAGGAATGTGTTTTTGCTTTTTTCTCAGTCCACAAGACACTGTAACTTGGTCTTCAAGGAACACATTGAGAGGTGTGGGTTCAAACTCGCCATGACCACAGTGAGAACTCAGCCATGGGCTCTCAGCTTGAAACTGAAATTGGTGCAGAGTCAGAAGACAGAAAGAGATACTAAAATTCTTTTGTCCTGACTCCCATCTTTAGAGACATAGAGGTTAAGCCTGAGTCCTCTGACAGAAGCAGTTTAAATGCAGATCTGCAGAAGATTGTTCAGGGCCCAAGGTTCTGCTGCATGGTCTGGCCAGCATTTGTGTGCTGCCTCCTAGATTCTGGCAATCTCCTCTGAGATAGTGAGGCAAGAACTGGACCTCTCATTCAGAAGTCAAAATTCTGTTATGTGGGTGTCTTTGAATTTAGGTTAAAGGGCTGAATCAACAAAGAGATTTATACCACTGGCTGCTACTTAGGCACCTACATCCAGTGTTTATGTTTTACTGAGATTCTCAAAACTCCCACGGAATTGCTGCCTACAATTTTAACTCATCCTTATTCTCAGGTTTTACATCACCTAACCTTAAACATTTGCAGTGTAGATATTTACATCTGAATTAGTCATCCTCAGTTCCTCTTAGGCTCAGCAGAGAGAAAAGAGAGTTTCTGAGGAATGATTCATCTGACCCACTTTAGAGGTCTACAGTGCATCCCATGGACTACACAGCCAGCCCACGGTGACAGCTCAGATGTGTCTGCCAGCGCAGTAGGTGATTGCATTTAGACAGATGAATTGAAACCCCAGTGTCAGAGGAGCTACGGATCATTTGTACGCTCTGTACAGCCATAAACCACCTGTGCATAGCAAATGTGAGCTATTTTAAACCTCAAAGGAAAATCACATTGCACATTGAAAAAAGCTAAGAGTGAGCCCGTGAACAGTTGTGGTGGTTGACATGCAGGGAATAAGCAAGTTACTCCGTGTGGTGTGTATGCAAAATGGCCAAAGGCCTCCTGTGTTAGTGCTGCACAGAGCCCTCATCACTTCCATCCCTGACCAAGCTGCTGGCATTGGACATGACCTCTCCCTGAAAGGTGCCAGCACAACAGTCTCCATTCACACAGTGCTCTTCTTGGATAGCCTGAATAGAAATATATACCTGAAGCTTCAGGATGCCTAAAACTTAAGAACTCAAATTTTCATGTCCCACTCTCCCTAGATATAGTGAATTTCAGTATAACATATTCCTGTGGCTTTAATCTCTGTGTGAGAATTCAGTGTTGAATTAATCCTAATTAGACCTCATAGGTCGTAACATATCTATTTTTTTCTCATGGGAGAAAAAGATGGTGAATATCATTTTAAAAATAGGTTCTGGAACACTCAGACTTCAATGTGAACTGTAACAAGGCAAAAAGGACTGGGTGTCCTGAAAACTGGTTAGAGGTTAGGCTTACAACACTAAGGTATGCAGAGGAGAACTTGATGAAGCTAAAGCAATAACTGGAATGGTCAAAGTGATCTGCAGTGTGAAAGAAGCATGAAGCAAATACCTAAGTGTCTAGGTAGATAGAATGCAGTATTTAACTTACATATCATCATTAAAGAGTGATAGAAATACCAATAATCCTTAATTATAAAGTTATGAAGCAACATTTCTATGACCACTGGAAAGCACTGGAAATTTATATTACTTTTAACTAAAACAAGCTCAAAGCCATTTGTGGAAGCATCAGGTTAAGCATAGATTTTTTTTGTGCTTGAGTGAAATGAATGAATTGAGCTTCAATTTAAAGCTAAGGTATCAGCAAACCCAGAAATTATAGAAGTAATTCTCTGAAAACTTGACAGCTTAACTGGAGAAAACCCAAATGCTGACATTCATCCTAGTCTTAATGGATATGAAAAATGTCTCTATCCTATATCTCCTACATCTGGAAGCTAGTTGTGAGAAATAGAGATCACTAGTGCCTTTTAATAATAAATTGACTTTTCTTTCTGAGCTACTTTTTGAAGTGGCCGTCTCAAACGATTCTTATCCTTGTTAAACTTGACAGGCTTGAACAAGATGATGGCAGGCAGCTACTGCCATATTCGCTTCAGAAGGGAAAGATTCCCAACAGCGGTTTCTGAGAGAAAAGGTTATTATGCTTTATTTGTTATTTGTCCTAATTCTTCACTGAGGGAGGAATTAATGTATTTTTTAACATAAATGTTATTAATTGTATGTATCTACAGCTCTCTCTAGTGACAAAAAGCTCATAAAAACTGTAGCTCAGAACATTTAGTGGCTGTCTGTTATTCTTTAAGTAATGCAAATTACTCGATCTTCTTGTTTTAATCTACTTATTTCACGAATCTTGGTAGCTATGACCAAAACATGCTCTACTGACTCATTACACACTCAGTACTCCCAGTGATGTCCACAGAGATCGTGACAAAACAATACCTGTAAGATTTGGTCTCTAACCAGGGAATATTGCTGGGTTTATAACTCATTGTTGCAGTTCATTTTTGATTCCGACACAATCAACTGCAAGGTCTTCTCCTACGCAGTGCTGAACCTTGCTTGCAGCCTGTGCTCTACATCTCTCAGCTGGGTCTATGGCCCATCTTACAATGCTCTGGTGCCTGGAAGGGCACTGATCTTTACAAGAATAAAAGGCTTCTATGAGGTGGATTCTCATCTGGCCTGGTAACTACTGTTTACAGTGGCATTAGTCAATGCTTTTGTTATTTTCAGCATTTGCCTTCAGCTAGGTGACAGATTTAGCTTCATTTCTTCATGCCCTGAGAGAAATTTATTAAATGCAGCCCCTGAAGCACTTAACTAAAACTTAAAGTACTTGGCATCACTGCTGACTTTTTAAAAACTACTCCATACAGTTCAACCTTTCATATGTGTTTCTTTCATATCAATTAATGTCAGCACATCCAAGTATCCATCCAGAAGAGCTGGCCAAATAGCCAGACTGATTCCCAAGTCGTGAATACTGCACAGCTTTTACATGGATGTGTAGGTGCTATCCCTATTTAGATTCATTTGTTCTAGACTGCTTTTCTTTTTCTCCCCAAGACAAAACCACATGCACACTGCTGAAGCTCCCATGCCTTTTGACCTTGCCAAGCTTTGTTAGAGCATCTTATCTTTACAGAATACCCACAAGCATGCGTAGGACACTAGAATCAGTGTACCAGAAACTCAGTGCAGTTTTGAGTCACAGCACCATAGACTAAGAAGATGTGACATATATTTCCATATCAAAACAAGAAAAACCTTTCTTTCCCCTCTTCACCGATGCATAACATCCCAAAAGGCAAGAATGGCCTTCAGCTAACACAGATCAATTTTCTTTCAGCTTCAATCACCATTTAATTACTGTTGACTTCTTTAACCTTTTTCTCTTCCTTTATGGATTAGATTCCTTTATACTCTATTGCCATTTGCTTTCTCTGTGACATAATCAAACTTAAAATGGTATGATAAAATTTCACATTTTTCTTCTTCCTTCCTACCATTTATGTTCAATTTACTTCAAAACCCAAATCATTTCTTGAGGAGAAAAATATTTTTAATGAATTGACTTTTAACTTTATCTCTCTCCAGTATCTAGATGTCATTTGCTTTCAGCAAGTAATTGTTCAGATGACTGGATGGCATGCTGGATAAAAGCACTAGCTTTTCAGCTCTTAACATTTCAGGCAAAAAATACCCACATGGCAATACATTTTGGATGCAACGAGTTTTGTTGACTCAGCTTCATCTTCAGCAAGTATTTCACATTTCACTAACTTGGGGCCCAGATAAAAGTAGTTCAGTTAGCACTTTTTATCACAAGGAAACCATTGCTCAGTAGGTCAGAAGAAGAATTATTTCTCTATTACTGTCTATAAAACAAGCAGAACGTTGGGCAGAGATCCCCCCAGCCAAATCAGAGTACTCATTCCTTGTCACTTATTCTTTCTGCTGGATCAGATGCACAAATGTGTGTGCCACTGTGCATGAACTGGTGTAATTCAGGATAGAATATATGTCCCCCTGCATCTTTTAAATTGATCTCTTTGAAACACCTATAACTGGACATGTAATGAGCACAGTTTGTTTTCTAGAACCCAAAGGTTTTTAGGGCTCAGAGCTGCACACGTAACCACAACTTGATGTACATGCAAACACCTAATATCCCCTTTACAGGGCAATAATAGCACCAAAGATTTAGGCACTGAGATGTTGAGCAGAAGGATTTTTTGTTTGATTTTAGGTTTCAAAGGAAAGAGTGGCTCTGTAACTAGTACTATACACAGTATAACTGCTTGTGACTCTGTTATCACAGATTTTATTGTGAGATTTTTTTTTTTCCTCAAAACATTTGTCCTTGAATTTCTAATTATCTTGGAGCAATTGAGTTACAAGTACTGGAGAGAATAAGATTTTGGAGAAGTGAGGATGCTCTGAGGTATGTGTCATTACTGGCAGTAACTTTGATCCTTATGAATCCTCTACCAATCACAATTAACAGATACCTTTATAAAAATAGCTTTATCTCACTGATGTCCATTCAGTCTATTTCTTCAGTTTTTCTACATCCCTTGTGTGGGATGTCATAAGTATTTGTGTCTTCTTATACATCCAACCAGTAAGAATGAGGTCAATCCTAGAGGGAAAAATAGGACATAAAAAAGTACAAATTTTTATTTATTTTACATACTACTAATCTCTTTTTTTGAAATAATAATTAAAAATTAATTAATTATCTTTTTGTGTTAATTATATATTACTGCATAGCAGTAGGTTGGTATTAATTCACTGGAAAATGTAGTTTAGTTTTTGATTCAGCTACAGTAAATTAAGAAAATAGTTTTAAAATAATTGTAATCAAGAGAGAGCATGGAAAATAAAAATAAAACATATCAAGTAGAGATGAGAAAATGTAAAGTATCATCCTTTTGAGAGACCTAATCTCTTCTTTCTACCACTGTGTTTTGTGTTGCTGTGTGCTCCTGCACTCTGTATACTACTAAACTGTGTGCTTAAACATACCCATCTGTATTTATAGCAGATGATGCAGCTTTCAGATTGTTTAGAGTGAGGATGAGCTTACTCTGAAGTACCGTGACTGACCTCATTTAATAACTGGTATAACTGGTAATTGTCATCTGGATGGTTTTGATGATCTGGAAAACACCGTGCATGACCCATAACATGTTCTATTAACACAATCATTTTGAAATGCTCATGCCTGTGGATGTTAGACATCAAGACAAAATGTGCATATCTGAGTTTAAGAACGTCAGTAAAAAGCTCTGCCTGCAATACTTCCAGACGTGATAGAATGACCTTTAAAAAGCCATCAATTTTAACTAAAACAGTTGGAATTTGTTGGATTAGCTTATAAAATATAGACCTTTCTGCATTGAGTCATTTATTTATATAGCTTGGTTGTAATATCCACAGCTATAAAAAATGTAGTAAATCAAATCTTCTGCCATTCCATTTCACTCCTTCCTCACACTTGTATTTCAGCACAACTGGAAGGGAAATCTATTGTTTACGTATTTTAGAAATAATTGTAAAGAGCAGTTTCTTAGATTAGCATTAGAAAATGTTAAGTAAATTACTATCACTTTAGAAGGATTTTATCCTCTAAGGTTCTGGGTTTGATATATATATATGTGATGTACAATATAATGTAATATGGTACTTTTATGTACTGGCACCTGACCAGAATCAGGAAGTAATTACCCTAAATTCTGGAACTTCTATAAGTTTCTTGGGAATTTTTGCAAAAATTTAACTCACTTTGAGATTTCAGCTAAAATGTTTTTACTATGTTTTAAAACAATTTTATTCTTAAAAACATATATGAAACCTTCTCATACAAAGATTTTAAAAGGAGCTACAAAATCAAAGATCAAAATTTGGGGGGAAAGTCAAGAATAAGCTAAAGCAAATAACTAGATATTATATGAGCCTGTGCTTATATAGTTCAAAAAAATGAGTAAAATTTCAAAAAAACCATTGCTAATGTCAAACGATAGTACAAAGTTTAATTAGTGCCAGTTAAGTCTCTGCAATGCACATTTAGTTGTCTGGTACAGACCAGGCAGTTATTGCAGTACAATCAGACAGCAAATATAATTTGTATCACAGCTATCAATCTTTACCATGTAAATGACCCGAAAGGATTTTATCTGAACCATGTAATATTTATTTCTGCTTTTTGTTGCTTTATCCAAGCAGGATCTGAAAATCCCATGTGAATCTGGAATCTAACCTTTTATAATAAGAGAAAATATATAAATATACTCTGATAGCTGATGATTTTGGGAGGAAAAACTGTCAGTGGGACAAATTCTGAGGCATCCCAGATGGTCTTTATAGAAGTAATCATATCCAGGAAAGATCCCTGTAGGAAGTAGACTTCCCTACAAAGGGGGGGCCGCCACCAGAACGTGACAGTGACTATTCCATGAAAAGAGTGAATTTTCTATGTATTTATGACATTCCTGAGCCAAAGGCCATGCTTGTTTGCCATCGCCATAAACACACAAGGCTCCACAATTCCCACTTTTTATGCCTTGCACTAGGGTAGACCAGGAGAAACAGACAGCTTCCTCCATAGGGGACACCTGAAGAGCACAGCCTGGTACAACCTGCTGTTGTCCAAGCACAGTCCCTGCTCCCAGGGAGTGACCAACACTGCTACCTTTTATACAGGGTCAGGCCCAGGGATGCTATGGAGAAAGCCTGGAGTTGCTCTGCAGTTTTAAATCAGGTTAAATTCACAGAAGCTTCACGGCAGACATCTTGTAGTTGCAAACAGTGTGTACACTCTGTTCTCCCGAACTTTCAAAAGTGCAGTTGAAAACCATAAAGAACCCTGACTTTTGTCACTGTTGACTTCACTGGCCATGTATCTTTCTGTATATTACCTCTATTTTGTATATTAGACCATTACAATATGTTGATGTGCTCATTTCAGACCAGATAGATCAGGAAAAACTCAAACCCAGGGATATGAAGGAACAGAAGATAAAAAAGGGGATGTTAGCTTATTACTTCATCAAGTCAACCTCTAAAGTTTTCACCTATTGTTTTTCTTTCAACATGAAATTTACTTTATTTTTTTCTCCTCTCCACAATTTAATATTCAATTCCTTAAGATTCAATTATTTTGTAATTTGACTGTTTCATTTTCCTAATCACTAATATAATTATTTCAATTGAAAAAGAACTGATATTATATTAGTTCAACAGTAATTCTCAATTGCAGGAATTAAAATATGCCATTTGTTTGATAGAAAACGAAGTTGAAAAAATGTGTGGAAAATTTCCTTTTAATATTTGATTATCAAGATGGCATTAAGGAAAGATCATACTCTTTAGGAATACGATGTATTTCTAAATTATTTTTGACTCTTATTCAAGGTACAAGAAAATATTCTTGTCCTGCTGAAACCACTGCATACTAAGCATTAACAAATTAAAATTAATAAACATTTGGCCAAAATATAAACCCAGTAAGTTGCAGCTAGTATTGATTCTTATGACCCAAGAAATTACGTGCCCAGAAGTACTGTTTTTCTGCCTCCCTGCCTCCAAGCTATTTCTTTCTCATGTTAGACTATTTAGACTCTTAGTAATTTTGACCACTGAGTATATAATTTACAACCTACTGTCCTAACACAGAACATTCACTGAAAAAATCAGATGCTCATATCGTTCTTTTTAGCATCACCTGTACCAGATATGATGTCATTTTGCAGATTTCTTCAGCCTATTCTAAAGCTTTCTTTCTAACCACTCTTCAAGCTTTTCAAAAAGCAATCAAATATGCAATCCAAATACCTTTGTTTTATGTGTTGTGCTTTATAATACTGGCATCCATGCGGCTCTCTGATATTTCTCTATTTCAGTGAAAAGAGAATGAAGGCTAAGCTATCATACTTCCATGACCACATCCTCTTGTGTCCCTTTCTGGGGCATGGGTGTAGAAATGTCTTTGTAAACCATGCCCCATAGCTGGAAATCACCTTCATATGTCCTTGACAAAATATGATACACTCCAGTTTGGGTTACCAAGTTTATTTTAGCTATTGACTAGGTTAGATGATGTATAGAAGAAGCAATGTATAACAGTGTTTTCAGTGAGAAGGGGACTTGCAGTTAACAACACCTGACATATCTCTGTTAATGCTATATACTAATTGAGTTGAAAACCAGCACGTTGTTCATGCACAAAGAAATAGCGGTTTTCCACTCAAAGAAAGGGATTGAGGGGGTGGGAGAACAGGGTGAACAGGAGGAAGGAAATACAAAAAGACACCTGTTCTCATTAATTCAATGACTAGTGTCAGCACAGCCCTATTACAAAGAATAAAACCCATAATGAACACTCTTCAAACTACATTCACCAGGGGGAAAAGGGAAGAAATAATGCCATTCTGGTTGATGTAGCACAAGGTTTGGGAAGTTGGTGCACTGACAAATGAGAACTGATATACTGCACTGAGCATGAAAGCAAAGACGTGTAATCGGAAATGCTCACGTCGCCAAGTTCATGCTTTGCATAGAGTCTATTTTCGGTAGTGACTAAAGATCAATTGCTCCTAAGTACAGAATGATACACTGAGCTTCTCTTGTAGCAGAAACTTAAACAGTTATTTGCTCTCTCTATTCACCATGCACAAAATGCAGAGATCTTCGCTGGTGATGCAGGAAGCATCCATAGCTCTGCATTGTAGAGCAGTACTAGTTAATGGGCTGCACACTGGACAGAAATCCATAGCCATTTTATTAATGGATTACTCCTATGAGAGCTTACAAACTGTCACGGGTTTTTTCCAACTTTGAGGCATATGACTCACAAAAGGAGGATATAAATATTTTTGAGGCATGACATGAAGCTAGAGAAGAAAGCAAAATGCTAGAATAATAAGTCTCTTAAACGTATACAGAATAGGTATTACATGTACCCTTTTGTATGTGCAGAAAAGATAGCTTATCCACAGGCTCCAATTGCCAATAAAAAAGCCCATCAAGTTGGTGTAAATGAAGACAGAAACTATTGTCCTGTTAATACAAATTTAACTTTGGAGACTGCTGGAGTTTCTGCTTGAGCTGAGTAGGAAGGAACAAATTACAAAATCCAAGGAGCTCAGTACTTAAGGATCCACATGAGATTTCAGATGGGCCAGCCAAAAATATTCTATTGAAATGCTTGTGGTCTCCACTTGGCACTCCTGACACCTTCCCGTCCTCTGCCAGAACAGAGTCCCTGCATGTCACACAAAAAACACAGTCATGGTGTAAAGGTTTTGATATGACTAGGATATATTTTTTCACTCAAATAGAAATATGGCAGTTTATTTTGTTTGCATGTTATTTAAGGTTAGATGGGAAAAGGACAATATTTTGAGCTGGACTGCAAAAGCACGCCCACCAAATATGGCAGGACTGTTTTTTGACAGATTAGAAAGGATGAGTGCTTATATGTAATCTGTCATTTATTTGTACAAATCCATATTTAGTATGCAAATAGATACTTGTCACTGGACTCTATTTCTGTAGTTGGTCAAACCAAAACCCAAAAAGAATGCCCAAAAATCTGCATTCCATTTCTGTAGCTCAAGCCTATTTCTACATAAAAATGGCATTTTTCCAAGAATGTCACTACCAGTAGGGTTGTGGCTGTATTGGAATCAAGTGTAATAGCCACATGGCATTTATTTAATTTTCTCTCTCTGTCAGCATACATGTTCTCCTCCCAGACTGATGTCTAATAATTAAAAATATTTTTTCTGTTTCTGAGAAGATTTAATCACTACTTCTAACTGAAAGTTAGTAGGATTAAGCTTAATTCAATAGGATGTGCTGAGTTCAACCAACAAGGAGAATTTCATAAAATCGTAGAATGGTTTGGGTTGGAAGGGACCTTAGAGTTCATCTGTTTCCAATCCCCCTGCCATGGGCAGGGACACCTTCAACTACCCCAGGTTGCTCAGAGCTCCATCCAACCTGTCCTTGAACACCTCCAGGGACACAGCATCCACACTTCCCTGGGCAACCCATTCCAGTGCTTCACCACCACTCACCCTTTTTCCTAATATCTAATCTAAACCCCTCTCAGTTTGGACCCTTTTTCCCTTGTCCAGTCACTACATGCTCTTTTAAATAGTCTTGCTTCATCTTTCCTGTAAGTTCCCTTCAGGTGCTGGAAGAGAATCCATATATATGGATCCAATATGGAATATGTGCTTCTTTAAACTTCAGCTAGAGAAAAGGCAACAAATCTGTGGTTTCCTTTCTGAAAAATATATCTGTGTTAATGGTTTTCCTGGTTGATACTGTACTTTCATTTTTAGCATTGCTTCTGCTTTTAAGTGTCGTTTAAATGTGTGGCATATACCAGGTGTTATGCTGAGACATTGGATCCAGGCGAGTTTTCAGGGACTCGAATAGCACACAGAGTCTGTGAGATTTGATCCCTTGAAGTTTCCAAGTTCCTAGCTAGTCACTGGGATGCAATTTTCCTCACCAGATCTCAGAGGCCTAACAAGCTACAAATAAAGTCAGTGAAGAAGGCATGAAAAAGAGTAATCATCCCCTTTTCCAATAAACATTCAAGTAATTGTGATGAATGAATTTCTGTGGGTGCACATTATGCTATGTTGATTATAGTTTTTTTTGTTGTTGTTGTTTTGTTTTGTTTTGTTTTGTTTTTTTTGATGAGGATGATTATTAGACATCTGAAGTCAGATTAGGTTTATCATCAGACAAAACCAAAACTCAAAATGAAGTTTTGGATAATACAGGGCTGGGGCTTTGTGTCTGAAGGGTAGTAATCACATCACACAAGAAGTGGCTGTGATTTTGAACTGCAGTTTTCAAATTACCACATTTGGCACGGGGAAGCTGTATTCTTCACCTGACTTCTTCCTCAATCATTTTCTCTGACTAATTAAGTAATATTAATATGTAAATAAAGCTCCTGAAGTATAAAAATTATCTGGAGGTGTTGATTCCACATCTTGACATAACCATTAGCCTTGGTGCCTCTGCAGCTGAGAGGCAGTCAGAGACAGAATGGGAGCAAGGCAGGATAGTGAGAGAGATCTTTTGGGTCCCCATTTGCTTCATTTGGGGGCAAAACATGCAATTGAGCTATGGGCACACCAGTGCTGATGAATTTAGTATCCTGCCTGTCTACCTCTGGGAGGCAGCCAGTGTCAGCAACAAGAGCTTGGGGAATTCTCACTATGGGGAAATAAGATGGCAAGGGAATAAGAACAAATAAAAAACTGGATGTTGGATCTGGGTTAGAGAAAGACACTAAATGATCAGGGTATAACAAACTTATTAAATCACCTATTTGCTGTGGCTGTTGATGGTTGTGATCTGTTGTTACCATCAGGGACTCAGCCCTCCCCAGAGAGATGGGACTGGGAGAGCTGCACAGGGAGGTCACAGCTTTGTTTTTCCCAAGCTGTTTTTACTGCAGATTTTCCAAATACCAGGGAATGCCAGAAACCCTGCTATAACACAGTGGAGCTAAGAGGCCTTTTTAATTTTTGCCTGTTATCTTAAAGGGCTTAATTCTGCAGTACCATGTAAAACCAAACCCCAGCTATCTGGAAGTACAGCTGTCTTTATCTGACTTCAGTAGTACTCATAAGGAACTTACTGCCTCATTACCAAAACTGAAGCCAGAAACGTATTTGCACAGGGACAGATTGATCATGCCCAATGTCACATGAAGGACATTTGCTTTCATTATTTTTCCCTTGTCTCTTGTATTATTCACATATTTCCTCTTCTTTAATGTCTCTTCTCTTGATTATTAATGTATGAAGAATGCTGGCTGCACGGTTCAGAACATGACAACACCTGAGAAACCCCAAAGAAGCCAAGCATTGCTATGTGTTATTTATAGGATTTCAGGCTTCTCTGTATTTCCCTCAATTTCTGGGATTTATAATTAAGGAGAGAAAGACTACCAACTCAGATTTAGATGGTGAAGGAAGCTCCAGAGCTCTGTATTGACCTATTTATGCCAGAGTGCCTCTTTAATCGTTAAAACATTCATGTTGTAGGGGGTCAGAGGCTTCATGTATTAATGCACAAAGTCACGGGACCGAGTTGAATAATTTATTAATTGCTTTTGTGCGTCACACCTAAGGCCTTTTTGGAGAAAGGGTAAAAGATATAGTGGATTAAAACAGTGTGTTTGAGTAATTTAAACTCAGTACAAGTCATATGGACAGCTGCAGAAGATGGGGGTTGTTTGGCCTGAAGAAAAGGAGGCTCGAGTAGACCTTGGTGCTCTCTACAATTTCTTAAAAGGAGGTTGTAGTGAGGTGGGGATCATTTCTTCTCCTACGAAAGAGGACAGGAAAGAGGAAAGGGCTTTAAGTTGTGCCAGGGGATGTTTAGATTGGATATTAGGAAAAATTCCTTCACCTAAGGGTTGTCAAGCATTGGAACAGGATACCTAGGGAATTGGTCAAGTCACCATCACTGGAGTACTTAAAATCATAGAATGATTTGGCTTAGATTGGAAGGGACCTTAAAATTTATCTAGTTCCAATCCCCCTGCCATGGGCAGGGACACCTTCAACTAGACCAGGTTGCTCAAACACCATCCAACCCAGCCTTGGACACTTCCAGGATTGGGACATCCACAACTTCCCTGGGCAACCTGTTCCAGTGTCTCACCACCCTCACAGTAAGGATTTTCTTCTGGTAAGTATTTTGAAATCTTTTTATGAATAATGCTACGTGGACAACATTTAACCTCAGTTTGGAAAGTCAGGCAAAATATATCATATCAGGGTCTTCCAGCTGAACAAATGTACACAGCTCTCCATCCATGGCCAGAAGCAATGACCTTTAGAGACCTGAGCACTTCACTTGGAAGAGCTTTTCCAAAGGCATTTGCCCACTGTCTGGACCCAAATGGTCACTTAAGACCACTGTGGGAATGACTCCTTCCTTTACTAACAGTTGGAGAAGATCAAACCAACTGACAGAGTGTAATTACTGCTCAGGGTCTGGCTATTTTCCTGCCTTATAGAATATCTGTAATCCCCAAACAAGGAGCCTTCTGAGGCGACTTTTTTTTTTAGAAAATGTGCTTATTACCTTTTTATTTCAGATGCCACCATAAAAAATAGACAGAAGAATGTAAAATGTATATACAGGGCTACGATTGCTGTCCAGTTTGTTTAAATTAGAGAAACTCTATATTTTAAGATTGTACAAATAACTTATAATTGTTTGGATAATGAAACTAAAGATAACATGGAAGCTGTAAAAGGATATGACAAAACAAAGAGTGGTAAAAAAAATACTTCTCAGTAATATTCCATTTGCCTTAAAAACATACCTTGCTACCAGTTGAGTAAAATATTGTCAGGCATTATGCCTAGAAACCCTCTGGAATCTTTCTGTTCATAGTCTTAATTTTTCTTGTAATGTTTTAAGATTACTTTTTGTTGGAAAGTTTATTTATTAAACATATTCTAACAACTTCTTGATCTATGCAGTACCAGTAAGTCAGAATGTTCACTTATTTTTCTATTTGCCTGAGTTTTCTATTTAGTAATTACAAATTAATTGCATAATACTTATAGAAACTTGCCAGTGAGCTGTGTGATTGTTTGTTACAGCCCTGTGGTCTTGCTGCTTTCCTAATTTGGATGATTCTCTTTCAAAAAAAAAGTGAAAGGCCCTCAAA
Source organism: Myiozetetes cayanensis (assembly GCF_022539395.1). Taxonomy (NCBI): domain Eukaryota; kingdom Metazoa; phylum Chordata; class Aves; order Passeriformes; family Tyrannidae; genus Myiozetetes; species Myiozetetes cayanensis. The sequence goes on from NW_026086604.1 coordinate 128,329,268, forward strand.
GATAAGCTTCACCGTGAAGACTGAAGGTGTCTTCTGAGGGGTGTCAAAAGTGACAGTAAACTTCAACATTAACTTGGAAAGTTGCCACTCCACCAGATAAAGAACCACTCCAGCAACTGGTAGGTATAATGAATATTTAAAGGAATAGGGTATAGGAGAATCTTGGTACAGTCTTTTGGAATTTGCTTCCCTCTGTCTTCTTAACTCAGCATAATAATTTTCCTCCTGTTGCTACAAATACTACCAGGCCACACTGCCCACCATCCCATGATATTTAGTTGATACCTACTGCAATTGATCAACTGGACACCAATCAAACAGGCAGAGGAAGTGCCTAAATGCTACAATTCAAAAGGGGGACTGAAATGCAGTTGGTAACTTTAAAAGATGTTTCCAGTTAGCCAGCCTTTCTGGTACAGGCAGAGATAAGCTCAGTAATTCCAGATTTTTCAGCTTCTTTTTCTGCTACAAGGACCAGGTTCCTGGTTCATTTTAGCAGTGCCCCCTGCCAATCCATGTCTGAATTTGTCTAGGATGACTGCCACTGCTGGCAAATTTCTATATAATGTCCCAACAGTGGCTTGTACTTGGCATTAGTACTTACCCACTTCTACTGGAAATATGGAAATTGATATGTCACTGTGAGTGCATTTTCATTTTTCCCAATGTCTTAAACTATTGCATGATCAACTATCCTGTTTTTTCCATTGCCAGCCTATAGCAGGAGTTGGTGTTACATCCGACACAACCTTGCACTCGTACGACTGAATTTATTCAGGTCTGTCCTTATGACAGCACTCACTTCCTGCTTCTCAGGCCTCAGGCCCTCTCAGACCTCATTCTGTATCATTCACCAGCCCATTCTATTTTGCACACCAAAATGATTAATAAAAACGTGAACCTAGATCAGTTCTGAGGCTAAGCTTTGTGATGCACGTGACAGCTATTCATTGGTACTTTTTGCAGCAGGATCCTTTGCCATCACCCTTTGAGCCAGCTCACTATCTATTTCAGAATTCATCTATTATCTCTATGTTCATCTTAACTAATTATTTTCTATGTGACATAATGTCAACTGCATTTTGAAAAGCATATGAGTTCTGCTACAATTCCTCTTTTAAAAATCTGTTTCTGCTTAAAGCAAACCTATTACCTTGTCAAGGAAGGATATTGTATTATTTCAGCACGATTCATCTTTAGTAAACCTGTTTTGAACTTTATGCTGCTATTAGACCTTTACTATTGGTATCATTATTATTATCTGCTGCATTTATTATATTCTTTACTCTCATATTTCATAACTGAAAAATTTTAGATTCTGCTGATTATGCTTGTTCACACTTTGTGCTGACCTGTTATTCCAGGAAAATGGATTAAGTGCATGAAATGGGATGCAAATATTAGAAGTTTATTCACAGAGCTTCCAAACCTTGATTTACAACATCAGAAACAGTTAAAGATCAATGACAACTGTATTTCCAACCCATTTGCATTTGCATTGCCACAATGAGTTACGTGAGGAGGCAAAGGCTATAACAGACAAGAGTATTGTTTTAACTGTCAGCGTAATTTTACAATGCCTATTGGACCTCTAGGGTAATTTCCACTCTCCTCAGGCTCACACACATCCAGACCCTTCTTGCTAGGTGGAGACAACACAAGAAACTTCCACAGGACCTGCAGGCAGTGGTGGCTCATGCTTAGGAGGGTTTGCTTTGTCCATGCAGCATCCTTTCATCCCTGGGTCTCTCCTACAGCACTGGTGTGAGCAGGAGGCACAGGCTACCATGACCCAGCCCTACAGCACTACCAGGCTCCTAATTTTGTTTCCCAAGGTGAAATAATGAAATTTGCAAATAGGAAAAGAGATAATCCATGATGTGTGATCTGAAATGAACTAACATTTCAGATTGACCCTTGCAGGAAGATTTCTCTCTCTCTACCACTCTCTGGAAGATTAATGTGGTGAGTATGTATGGCTGTTAACTGCCTGTGTATGCCAGTGCAAGAATTAATAAATGTTTTGTGGTTGTTCAGTCACAATGAGAAAATTTCAATCAATTGACATTTTTAATATAGAAATTAATTGTAGACTTCAGCAAGATGACACTGATAAGATAAATGACTGCTTCAGGCACTCCACTGCTCGTCTCTATTTATAGCTATATAGCTGAGAACAGAAAAAAAAAGAAAGTGGGTGGGAGAGAAAATAAATCCCCAATGAATCGCTATTAATTGCTTCTCAGTGTACTGACTCACCATATTCTTTAACAGAATACAGCTTTCAACAATTTTATTTTTTTAGGATTCATCTCAACTAACTGGTTAAATCTACACTGCACCCTGCCTTGCCTGGTGTCCAGCAGAGAGAAGGGGGCACTCCTGGGACCTGGTGACCTGTCTGTTTTCTGACACCTGCTTTGGGCTGAGGTGGATTGCTCCTTAGACTAGCAAGGGAGCTCACGGTGATTAGCAGAGATTTAGCTCTGACCTATTTTAGATGTTTATATCTAAGACAGTGAGTCTTTTTGTTGTCAGTGGTACTTTTCATTGCCTTAATTTCCCATAAAAAAGTGACTATCTCCCCTGATCAAAGACAATTTTTCTGTCAGACCTTCCAATACGAGAGGTGTGCCATAATGACTGACAAGATATAAGAAGTCATGAGTGCAAGAGAGCTAAACTCCTTGCAAAGACAGGTGTTGCAGTGAATGTCAGACAGCTCAGGTTGACAAATTCAGTTCAGCTCACTCAAGAATCTGTAAACATTGATATTGGCCCAAACTTTATCTGAATCTTACTAGCAACAAAGTCTTGGGAAGGTTATTGGAAAACTATTGAGAAGTACTTCAGTATTTCTGATTCAATTCTTAATCAGGAAGTATAGAAGAAACAGGGGGAAAAAAGAAACTAAATAAATAAAAAATGTTTTTAAACCAGCAACACTAGCTCTGATGCTGCATAACAGAAATGAACTGTGTCTGTGGAAGGAAAGAGCAGGCTTGGCTTGCCTGGCACACTGGCACATGCAAGAGGCAAGAGGGACAGCGTGGATGCTTGCAAGAGGGACAGCGTGGAAAGAGGTTGTATTCCTATCCCACCTGCAAATGCAGGATTGTTTTCACAAAGGTGAGTCAGCTGATCAAGAGCTGATACAGAATTTTCTCTCATTGTTTTTCCTTCCCTTTGGCCTGTTGGGGCTCAAAGTCAGAAATCCTTGTAATATTCCATGATTCATGAGATAATAACTCAAGCTAGTGCAGATCAACACCACTGGCATGGCTAGAGCTATGTCATGAAAAGCTGCAGCCACTGCAGCAGCAAGGGAGAGCAGGAGGAGGACACCAACAAGCTGCTTATGAAGGATTTCTTGTAGGTGGCTTTGCTTGGGGTGTCACTATCTTGGGGCTCACAGAATAACTGCCAGACAGAGCCCAAGGATTATGCTGCTGAACAAATGTCAGTGAGGCTGCAGAAAAAAAGCCTCTTTCTGACAATCAACACAGACATCACCGGTAGTAATAGGAAGGATTTTTAAAAAAATAATGAAACACTAAATTTGCACAAAGTCTTCAGCATGCACTTAGCATGTTTTGAGGGATGGAGAGATGGAAAGGTGGCTGAAGTATTTCTTGAATTCACTTCTCACCCTGTACGTCCACAGTTTTAACAAAGTGAGGTTTTTTTCTACATTCACATAAATATTATCTACAGAAGAATGTAAACAACAGTAAAAAAGTGGAATGTGGATGCAGGTCAGCTCTTTGAGGAGTGCCTGCTTTCTGAAGACATGCACATGCACACAGTCCTGCAGCTTACAGACTGTAGCTGTAAGGCCACATCAGATATACAGAGTATAACTTTCTATGCAAGAGCAAAGAGCAAGCCAGTTATGACTTCAGATGATAGAATATAATTTAATGCTTCACATGCCTTAAACTGCAATTTATAGCTCTATCTATACAATGCCTTCAATAAAATTAATTGTGTTATTCCATTACTGTTGGGGAATTGTGAGTGTTGATAGTGTCCTATTGCTCTTGCCTTATTGGCAATTCCCTATCTATAGGTTTTTCACTTGCGTCATGTTTGTACTAGGAAATGTTCCCTAGAGAGAGAATTCACTGTTGAGCATCTGTGTTGTGTCTAATAAGATGCTGAGGTGAGAAATGTCTGTCACAGAACAACACCATGATGAAATACCATGGAATGTACCCTCCCAGCCCTCTCGGACAGCATTAGGCAATGTATTTCCTAAAGGCTTCAGAAACTTGTAATATCAAGTAAGGCACTGATTGCCGAGGAAGGCAAATGAATGAGGATCACATCCAGTTTTCATCAGGCTCTGTAACTGCTTTTAATTTTAAGAGATTCTGTAGTGCTCTGAAGTTATAATTTTGAATAATTAAGTCTATGAGGGAGGGCACTGCAGAAGGGATGTGACTGGAAATCAGAATGAGACAAAAAAGAAAAAAAAAGGGAATGATGGGGTTAGTCTTCCTTCAGGACCCTTGACAACAAGTGTGTGTTGGTGGCCACGAGCCTGTGTTCAGCTCCTCATAAAGTGCAACATCACCTTTCTCTTTTTAGCAGTAACTTTGCATACATTCTTATTCCTGTGTGAGGCACCTTGAGCCCTCCTATTTTCTCACAGGTGGAGGACAGCAAATGTTCCTTCTTTCCTCTGTTGCACCTGGAGCTCAGTTCCCTACTCAGTGAAGGAAAAGCAAAGTCAGCAGCTTTTCAGAAGATTTACGGTGACCTGACACAAGATGCATTTATTCAAGATGCACTGCTGAGGGGAATTAGCCATGCTCCAGAGAGCTCATGCAGCTACATCTCTTTGACATGGCTGAGGGTCCAGCTCACACTGTCCAGCACTGGTGTGTACAGACAGAATAGTCACTTCTCACAAGAAATACCATGAAAACTTACAAAGCCATATTCATCAACAGGTGGCAAAAGCCTTTTGATGGAATACAGTCAGACAAGTTTTTGGTACCGCTTCAACCTCCACTAGGCTCTACAAGAGCGTGGGATGTATTCTTTGCTGCTGGCCTGTAGAAATCTGACATTATTGTAAACAACAGAAAAGATGTGGGAGAGAAGAAAGTGAAATCTCTTAATACTAACTACAGTTAGGAAATTCCCATTGAATATTATTTGTAGCAATAGTCGAAGCTAGGATTTATTTTTCACTTTCTGAGGACAGTTGTTTTTATCAACACTAGTGTAGACAGTAATAAGTAACTGTTAAAAGTATTTAATGTAAAATCATCACTCTTAAACTAGCAGGAACATACCTTGAAGTTTGTAAAGTCTATAAATAGGAAGTAGCCCACTGCATTTTTAAAATTAATTCATTTTTTCTTCATTAAGCTAACAAGCTAGTGTGCAAGAACACAGTACAGTTTATGGTTTTGATTATAAAGTAGTCATTTCCCTCATTAACACATATAAACACTTAAATTTCCTATAGCTATTTAAACTTGTTTTATTCTGGATATACTTTTTTTAGTATTATATGCCTCACCCACAGTTTAATTCTGGAAAAATATTTGCTGCAAAAGATATTTGCTGAAAGGTGTTTGTTTCATAGCCTGTTTGGCAGCAGGTGAACTGCTGTCAGTATTAGCCTGAACAAAGGCAGAGGACCTGTAGCTCAGCATCCGTCACATCTGATGACAGCCTGGCAGAGGGAAAGGGCACATCCTCATGGCTCAGAATTTCCACCCCATGTCAAGCTCTTCATAATAAAATCCTTGGAATCCACCTGCTAAAGCCTTTGGTCTAAGAAGCATGCTTATAAAAGCCTCTGACTTTGAGGTCTGCTTTCTGGGACTAAATCACATTATTTTATCCTCTGAAGGAAAGCTGACATTAGTGGGACTTGGTGGGTGCATTAAAGGACAGAGTTTGACCCACTGGCTTAAGAAAAAAATAAAAAGAGGGGGAACTTGAGGGTTCAAGTCCATATTACTGCTTGACAAACTGAAAAGAGTGAAATCATTGCCTTACAAAGAAAAATAACATTTTGCCTGCAAGACCTATAAATCCATATCCACAAGTACATGCTTCATATTGAGGACTTTGTAATATTCTGGTAGTCAATCAGTCCCTCAGTACCTGGTAGCTTGGACAGGTCAGGAGAGATGTGCCCTCTTTTTCTCCAACTTTTTGTTAGAGATGGCAGAAGATTTTATATGCAACTGCTTAGAACTTTTACTTTTTAACCATCTTTAAGCACTGAAGAAAATCATGCTGGGTGTCTGGCTCTGGATGATTTTCTAGAAGAAAGTTTCAGCAAAAGTAATTCTCCTGGCTCCATGAATGAGGTTAAGGGAGGAAAAGGCATTGTTTTGTCCGTGGGGGCCCAGGAGGGACTAGTTCAGATGGGAACTGAGAGGCTCAGCAATGCAAACTGCTCCAACTGCCAGCTCTACAACTTTAAAGCCCCAGCATGTGTGAGCATACTGGATAAAGTCCTCCCCATGACTCCAGCTGCTGGTTGTATCACTTCTGACTAATGAGAGGCAGAAGCAGAAGAGGAAGAAGACAAGTGGCATGAGAAGGCAGCAAAGGTGCCATAGATAAATGGGGGGGAAGGATGAAAGGGAAGCGCTAGTCTGTAAGACACTTCCACCAGCACAGGACCCGAGACCTCATCCTCAACAGTCTGCTATCAGCAAACACCTGTGAAACCACTGATGGAAACAGCGTGGCAGCCCTTTTGGGAGATGGCTCAAACAGCATTCTATTGCCATCGGTTGCTTCAAGTCATCCACTACCAGAAACCTGGAGCTTTTACAGATCCTGAGATTGTCAGGACATAACTTGGACATTTTCATCTTTAATTTTTTAAAAAGGGAGAAAATTAAATTAGGCTATTATTAAAAGAACACCAAGATTGCAATGTCAAGAAATGCAAGTCTGGTTGTGTGATGGACTTCTCTCCTTTGTTCTTCTGCTACTCATGTGAGAGGATAGTGCTCCAAAAGAAGTGACTACATGCTCATTTATTTTGGGCACCCTGACTCTTTCAGAGCAGAGGATAAGTATCATTTAGAGCATGAAACGCTGGTGGGTGGATGAGAGACTGTGAAGGATTGCTTCATTCATAATGGAAAATGTCTCCTGGGTCATACAAGGCACTACAGGATGGTTTCAGTCTCATGGTTCTCATTTTGTTCTCATGAATCACAAATGTTTTCCACTGCAAATGAAGTCACAAAGAGCTGGGTTTTTTTTCATATATAAAATTCTATTGTAACGTTAAAGATCATATAAAATTGTCCCCAAGTTTTTAAGGGAGAGGTGGTGTTTTCATGAGATCAAAGGAGAGAAGAGGCAAAAAACCTCCAAGTTTTCAGGACTGCAAGTTCATGGGGCCTGGAACAGCAGCAGCAGCAAGTACAGTTGTAGACTCTAATGGGAAGAAAATAAACATAACAATCATACTGTTAAAGGCTGGCATGAGGAATATTTTCAAAGAGGCCAGATTGAAGTCAAACCAAGCCAATTCTAGTCTTATTTTGTAGCGTTGAATATTTGACCTAACAGGCATATAACTTAGAGATCAGCATGTTAAAGTTAGGTATGTGGAAATACCAGAGTGGGATACAGTACCTTGTGCCCTCCATTCAATCACTTTTTTGTCAGATTTTAATGACTGAAAGACAGTGAAACATTGATGATCTCCATCCAGTTTTGGTAGATATAGATGGTAGATGTTTTGGTAGAAATCAGCTTCATCTGAAATTATGTTTTATGGCTAAGAGGCAAAAAGCAGTTGGGAACTGCTGACTGCTTTTACCTAGTACTTGAAAGACAGTTCTTCCTGTTGAAAATTAAAAAGTTTTGGTAAGGGAAGGGAAAAAAGCATAGCTATTGGCTATACTGTTTGGTAAAATAAGTCATGTTTTCGAATGTTCTTCTTCCAGCATTGTGCTGAAACTACTTTAATATTTTGTTATTGCAAAGGGAATTCAAGAATCAGAATGAAAACACCAGTGAAGAGGCAAAATAGAAGAATGAAAATATATTTCTTGTACATATTTCCAAAGTCTAGACCTATACAAAAGCTGGAGCTTACCAAGTCAGTAAAACATATTGCTAAATTCAGAGAATCCTGACATTTTGCAGCTTCCTTATTGCACAGTTATCAAAAGAGAGAGCTTAAACTGTTTCCTAAAGGCATGAATGTAACACTGAAAGTATTGAGTAGCCTTCTTCTAGAAATTCTTCTTATCTTTCATACCTGAATCTAGAAAAACAAAGCATAGAATAGAGAGGGGGAAAAAAAAATAACTGCCCCTTCCCGAAAAAACCACAAACAAACAAACACCCGAAAACCCCTTTCACAACTTAAAAACCACATGCTATATTTTTTTATTCTTTATACCTTGCTTCTCTGATAAAAATACTTTCAAAATCCAGTGTGGAATTTCCATTCAAATAACAGAACATTTCAAGGAAAGCAGCCCTGGGTATTGCAGGTACTCTCCTTGTTAGTGTTATTTCTGAAACTGTAGAAGCTATCATTTTAGCATTAAAATTTTCTAGGCTTAGAATAATTTCATCAGTTCTCTAGAGCTTGACAAAGAAAAGGAGACATAAAATCAGAAAGCTATCAACCACTCTTTTCTATCACTTTCACTAGAAAACACTAATAAGGTGTGTCATTACATTTTTAATTGGAATTTTTCTGGAAGAAAATAAGACCAAAAAGAACAAAAAACCCCACTAAACCTCTTAATATGCTTTGCCAGAAAACATATTAATTTGTACGGCTTGGATTCTATCTGCAGCTGATATTCTCTTTAATCAAAAACACTGAACAGAATCAAAGAAAAAAATGCTGATTTATATTTTATTGCTCATGCTTTATCTTTCTCACTTGCATAAAAGTCATATTTTCTGCACTTTCAAGAGATCTTAATTTTAATATGTTAACACAAACACTTGTATGCTTATTCTATATACAAATACCTTGTATAAGTAAATAACATTGCGTGCACATAGATGCAGATATATAAGTATACAGATACACAGATTTCAATTATTTTTAAAAATACATCAAAGAAAGTTACTATTGTTATCCACCAGCTGTGACCAGAACTGTCTCTTTAACATGCTGCATTTAATGAGACATTATGTTAGCATTCTTGCTTTCTGTGTTTCTCTGAAAGAAAAATCTATATTAAAATCAGTAAGGGAATTATGTAAATAAAGTACCAACCCGGATGAAACAGCAATTATATATCTCAGCAGCTGCGTACGTCCATTTATGATAGATGATTAACTAGTGAATTGTTTGCATATTTGTTTTATGGAGCATTTGGCAATTTAACTGTTAGCTATGAAGGTTTAGCCAAAAGTCATTAAAATGCTTAGACTAGTATAGATCACAGCTGGTACTGTTTTAGAAAACTTATAAAACGCCAGTATGTAAGAACTACCTTAAAGAAAAGGACTATATCCACAGAGGGGTGTCCATGTGCTGTGAGTGGATACCAGGCTGGGCACTAATCCACCCACTTGGTGGTTAGTGGGCACTCAAAAGACCCAATTTCCGGATTCTTATCCAGTCTGAGGGGGACTTTAACCCTAACACCTATGCCACTAACATCACCTTATCCTTTTGTCCTTTTGATAATCTATGAGGAAAGATACCTTTCAGTCAGGACAAATTTGAGAAAGCCTCTAGAGCTTCACAGGTAGATCTTGGCTGTTTGAAACTTGGATTTCAGCTCCACTTTCATGGATATCTAACATAAATAAAACAGTTACAATGCTACACTCGCACTGGTATCATTACAATACAGGATTCTCTCCCTTTTACCTAGTGAACGTGAAAATTTTAGAAAGAACGAAGCCCCCTATCAAAAGGTTGGGAAATCTTTTGCAGTGTGAGTTAAAATCTGCTCAGGAAGGAGCTTGCATCTCGTTTTCCTGCAGTTTGGGAAAGTGCACTGACACCTGAGCTGTGGGAAAGAGCAGGCAGCCTCTTTAAGGTGTGACTGGGGTGGCTGAAGATGTCACCACCTTACCATTGTCATCACCCAAAGATTATTTCTGCTATCATGGAGCCAGTGGAATATAATTGTGTTTAGTGTCAAATGAATAGATTCAAGCTGTAAAATCACACTTAGCACTGAAATAGATGAGGGCTTTGGTATATTTTCATTCAGCAGATGCTGTGGCAAGTAGCATCCACCAGCGACGACTGCCTAAAAAGTGCATGGGTTGCTCTGAAGGTAGGTACATTCAGATTCTGACTGAAGTCAGCATGGGCACTCATTTTTGGAGTTTAAGACTCATCTGAAAGTTGCTTGATGATGTTGGAATTTTTTTTTTTTTTATTTTACTCAGAGGGTCAACAAATAGTTCTGCTTTTACTGTACTTCATTATTTAAATAAGAAGTACAAAAAGGGGTGACAGCACACAGCTGTATAACTCAAGAGAGAAGTTGCTCTGCTTAAGACAATTTGCATCAGTGAATCCCAGCATCTTCACCCGTACTTTGCTGTAAGAGAGGAGCTGATGGTTCTCCATTGACCATGCAAGCCCCCATCTTCTCCCATCCCTGACTTCTTTCCACAGGCCCACTTTCACATCACTTTCTCCAAGCACTACACTGCAGATATAGCCCTTGTTTGCAGACACACTCAGCTCTGTGGCATGCATGAGCAGATGTCATGACTGAAGTGTTGCCCCGTGACCCTCCCCTGCGTGACCACCCTGTATCCAGACACAGCCAAACCCAGAGCAAACATTGATTTGCTGGTGCTGATACCCAAAGAGTTCAGACAGCTCCAGCTGTTAATTACAGACACAAGGCTTACACGCTGTTTAGTGGAGAATGAAAAGCATCAATACAAACTCACGTGTAGCTGCAGCTGCACTGCTGTGGATATATATGTATGTACATTATCGATGCACCCTGCTGGCTTCTCCTTGCCTTCTGCCTTGCTCTCACAGACCTTCCCTCACCTCTTCCCACCCAAAAGGAGACATCTGAGCTCAGACTGCAAGTATTGCATTTATAAACATTATTCTTGAGGTTTGAGGCAAAACAGAAATGAGCTCATGTTCCCAAAACCATACTGATTCACCAACTTAACATAAGTATATTAGCCCATACCAGTTAAATTTTGCTGTGAATGTTATGTTAGCAGTGGAGTTTAAATAGCAAGTTGCACCTGGCCAAAAATCCACTGCTTTTATTTCCTTGAAATTCCAACCACAAAACACATTTTTCCTGTGTTCTTAACTTGCTTCAGCAGCAACCTCACTGGTGTCAGAGTTAACCTGGGAGATTCATAAGGAATTAGAAAAATACGTTGTTTTCTCTATTTGTGAAAAGTACTTTCCAGGAACAGTATTTCCTTCTGTTCCCTCCTCTCAAATTGCTTCCAGCATGTTGCTATGCTGGCTCTGTGTGTATTCACTTAGTTTACACTATAGGATGCCTATGGCAAGGAGTATTATTTGTACTGCTTTATAATGTAGTTTTGTCACTATGGACATAGCAACCCACGCAAATGATCTTCATTACAGAAAGCTAACAGGACAGATGAGTAATTCATCAAGACAATCATTGAGTCTCCAGTGAGGTGGAGGCTATGCTTTTGAGACCAGCTATAATTTATCCCAGCAAACTTGATGATACATGGCTGTTGTTGAGGAAAAACGCAGAAAACTTAAGCACAACCTACTGCCTGTGATGGGGTTTGAAATTTTTTTCTATAGGTGAAAAGAATAATTTCCCCCTTTAACCCACTGTGGGGCTGTCTGTGAGAGTCATCAGGTGAGATGTCTGTCTTGCAACAGTGCTGGGGGACTGGAATGCACTGTGGGATAACTTGTTAAGACAGATTCATATAAAATATCAGATTAATCAAGTTCAGCCTTTCCCACTTTCTCATTTTTCCTGATTCAGTGCACAAGATGATGATGATTCCAGCAGGAAAAATAGAGGAGGAAAATATGCTTGAAGAGTTGTCTTCCTAAATTAAGTAGGATAAAGAGGTGACCTGAATTTGTTTGCTTGTCTTTAAATAAAGAACTCATGAAATCTTAAAAAGAAGCTTTTGACTGTAAACAGTGACTTTGCCTATTTAATGCATCTTAAAAGTCTTACCCTACCTCCCTCCACCTCCAGATGATGGAGTGGCTTCCCAGGGAATATGTGCAGGGACATTGCCTTCCTCAGGCTCAGAGCTTGCAGTGGTTTAAATCATCAGCTTCTAGCCAGTCTGGCTGGAAAAAAAAAAAAAAGTCAAACCAAAACGTAAAGCATAAAAGTCTTTCTGATGCATGGAAGAACTGTTAGGTGTCTCTGGGCTCCCTTGCTGGCTCCACAGCAGGCACTACTGGCCCCATTACTCTCTCTATCTCTAGTCCACACATACAGTGCAGCTTTGACAGATGCTGCAATCACTAGCACCAAAGATAATGTGAACTGATTGTCTAAATTCAGGAGAGAGCCTTAAAATCTTGTTGTCTCAAAATTGCTTATTTTGATGGGTTTTTTTATTTGCCTTCTGGGTTTGAGTTTCCAGAGTCGTGCCAGTGATTGCTATCATGAAGTCTATAATTTTTTTCCTAAAATGGGACCTCAGGCTGCCATTAATAGCTTCTTTACACAGATGAAGCTTTAAGAAAAATATCAAATATTTTAAGACTTGTAATAAAATCTCAAGAATTGCCAACATTTTATGTCACTGGCTCCCTTGCTGTCTTCATCTCTTCCTGCCTCAAGAAACCAATTCATCTATGTCAGATAAGAGAGCCAGGACACATGATATCCATCCAAAATTGGAGTGCATAAACACATTTTGCAGCTCAGGCCAATCTCATCTCACCATCTTTAATAACAGTTCCATTTTATAACATTTGAAGAGTAGAAAATTAAGAGTAAACAGTAATATTATCTTCTGATTTAAAAATGCTCCAAATGTACTCTTATTTTGAAAGAGCCTCCTTTAATATACTCCAAAGCTTTAGAAATTATTACATGGCAGAGTGAACTGTAGTCCTACTGAGTGAAGAGTAAGATACTGAATAAATCATTTTGATTTGACTAGGAAAAATGGTCAAGGTCTTTAACTACTGCCATTATAGAAATAACAAATCATCTTGATGGTTTCTATTGGTTTGTTTGTTTGTTTTAGTGAAAGATTATTTTTTCAGTGAGATATCAGCTTTAACATGAATTAAAAAAAAAAATGTATTTGAAAGCCCGAATCGGAATTTTCTTTGAAGGATCAAAATTCTGGAAAACAAAAATATTTATTTAATTGACTATATTTTTTATGCGAAGAAGTTGTTTAAGCATTTCTGTTTGTATGTGTACATGTGCATCAATTGTTACTGTTTGTCAGTTTATTAATAAAATAAGAAAAATAAAGTATCCTTTTATTTATTCCTATGATGGGAATACTGCAGAGCTGCAACTGAGAGTCCTACTGTAGCAGATGTCACAGTGAGAGAAAAGTCTGTCCCTGCTCCAGGATACATACAAACATAGATAGCAGTTAGAGGAGAGAGAAATGAGTCAGGGTGATGAGGTCACATTAAAAACACAGAGTTTAGCAGAAAAACAAGAGTCTCAGCCTGCCACAAGAGCAGTTTTCAGGATGGTGTAATTTCTATTAAATGGCATGAAATTACATTATTATCCAGTACTACACATACCCCAAAACATTGACATATATGATGTTATGCAATTTTCCCTATGCAAAGAAATGTTTAAAAATAATGATGATCATCATGGCTAGGCTTCGCGAACGAAGATTTGAGAATAATTATGATACCTCAGAATAACGTGACTTGCAATAGTGGATACAAGTCATACAATTTCCAAAATTTCAAGCATTTGAAAGAACATTTGCAGACCTTTTTTGAAATAGCCGTCCTTGAGTATAGAAGGCAGTCCCTTCTTCTTACAATTAGCTGAATATCGTATGTACATCACCATAAAACTTTGAAAGGATTGGCATCAACTTATTGTTTGACAAAGCTAAAGCAAGAATGGTAATCAATCCCTTGGCAATGGAAATTTTAAATTTAAAATAAGCTTTACAAAGCCTTTGAACCTTCAAACACTTTATCCTTAAGAAATTAATGGGTCCCTGAAGAAGTCCTATTTCCCTTTCTGTTTCAGTTATATATACTTCAATTACATTAATCAACAATGCAACAAAATAACTGATAGAGACCGACCTCCCTGAAAAAAAATTCTTTACAATGACTCTTTGCCACTTCTCCCCTTTTCCCCCATTTTGAATTTCAACTGCTCAGGGCTCTACCAAAAAAAATGTACTTTTTGGTTTTTAAGCTCTATTTATTCCAGCTTCGGTTTGCAGAGCAACACCTCCCTCCACCCCTGACCTATTCCTCTCTCCAGCAATTTGTGTTGACTGTGGCAACACCTGCAGATGAAAGCAGCCCTATGTGAGAGGTTTCCTTCTGCTGAACCTGGAACAGCACTGAAGAGTCCTTCAAATGTTTCTGTCTTTTAAAGGCAATTGGAACTTTATGGAACATTTTCCTTTTCCTCTTAGGAACAATTACCGTTGTGGTCCCCAAGCTGCCATGCCAGCCTCTGCCTTTGGGCAAAAATGAATATATTTTTCAAGTTTCACTACATCAAAAACTCCTAGAAGTGACCTTCCTTGTTACAGGTATAGATTGTGGATGCCTTTATTGTGTCTACTCTTAAATCCCATCATAGTTATAGTTTCAGTCTAGCTCAGCTTCTCCCAAACATGAAAAGCCAGTCTGTGTGAACTGTTGACACTGTTTTCCCCTCTCAGTTCCTTTGCTCTCCTTAAAAACCTAAAGCCTAAAAATAAATGTCTCCTAGCTTCAGCCTTCAGTCTGATACCTCCTCACAAGGCTTTATAAGGGGCTCACATCCACCATCGAGCATCATTTTGTCATTCCTGTGATACTTAGCTGATGTTTCTGCTAGCATTACCTGGAAGCAGCACTGCATAGAAGCTGCATGCCTGTTAGTATTTGTATTACAAACAGCCTACTTAGGGGGTTTATATAACTCAGAGGTAAGAATTTGCTTTTGGCTGACAGCTATTAACTCTCAGCCAAAAAGCATAATTTTGTTTAATTTGACGTAAATAAAACTGATCTGCTGTGACAGTTCTATTTATACCAAGGGACAGGCTTTTGTATTTAGATCAGTTTATCCAGATACCATGTGAGGATTGTGGTGCTGGCAGAAAGCCCACAGTGCTGGGTCAAAATTCTTGCACCCTCTAGCACAGAGGAGTGAGAGAATAACTCTGATGCACAATGAGAGAGACAGGCACAAAATCCATCCCCTATGCTCCTCCATAGGATGCAATAGGTTCCAAGAGCATCATAATATGCCCAAGGCAGTAAAGAAGAATTTGGCCTCTTCCTTGTCTGTCATAAAGAAATAAGTCTGTCTCACTGATTTTGAAATTGCAGATAACTAGTCGACGAGGAGGACTGACCACTGCATAGTCACTGAACTTGAAACAGCAGCTTTGGTCCTGAGTTTCCTGGGTACCACTGCCTTGGAGCCACAGTGGGGTGGAAAGAAGAGAAAGAGAGAGATATTTCTCTTGTATGTTTGTGTACAGTACAGTCTTGACCATATTGAAATGGCCCAATTTATCTGAATTTGATGCTTTCATATTCAAATTTCTTATACTGCTACCTTTCTGCTTTCTGCTTTCCTCTCACTAATCTTACATAACTTGCTTTGTAAGTACGTTCAGATGTCAATGGGTCTACTGAACTTGCCTTATATAAAGCACCACGCACATACATTTATTTTCTATGATGAATAGAACAACTTCAAGTTAGGTCATTAACATCATCAAAAAGCAGTGTTAACAGACTAACTGTGGAAAGAAATATCTAGTTTGTTTTTTTTTTTCCCAAGGAAACTGCAAAAACTGATTCGTGGTTGGGCATAATTGTGGATATGAGTGTGGTTTATACAATGTGGATATTTAATTGTTGCATTAAAGGCAGTGAGTCTTTTTTTTTTTTTGAGCTCTATTATTTAGAATAAACTTCTTCATGTCCAAAACTAGCTACAACCATCTTAAAATACTGTAGATAGGAAGTATAAGTCAAAGACCTGAAATTCATATCACTTACAAAGTGTAGCCATCCTGACATGACTGCTGATGATAAGTTCTTTTACATTTCTGTGCCATTACAAAAATTAAAGCTCTTGGCCTCATTTTTCTGCCATAGTATAAAATTTCTGACATCTTACTGAGGAGCCCTGTTTGATTTATAACTGGAAATCAGTGGTTATCTGCTAAGGATAACACATTTCTGGTTTCTGTACCCATTTCTGCCTGTAGAAAATAAGTTATGAAGTAAACATGCACAAGCAGCATAAAGCCTAATGGTTGGAAGGTCAAGTGCTCGGAAGACCTAGACTTGCCTGGTGACACTAAGTTACTCCCTGATGTTTTCCAGAAATCTACATAAAGAGGCAGACAAAACAGAAAAAACCCCAACATTTGGTGAGCAGGACTTGCAGCACTTGTGGCACAGAGATATCCTAAAACAACAACTTCACCACAGATTGTGCAAATGTTGGGTAGCAAGGTCTCTTTATATCTCTGGGCATAACAGTAAGCAGAAACTTGAAGGAGACAGCATCAGGGCTAGAAAGGTATCCACCAGTAATGAATCTCAGGGTAGGACATACAAGGAAGGATGCACAGCACCTGCATGAGACAGGGTTCTCAATCCAGTGTGGTCAGACTGCACTGAGGAAGCTTTGGGGCAGTAGATCTACCAAAACATTCAACAGAAATTAGATGTCTTTGATAGCAAGATCATGACTGAGACAATGGGGCCCAAAAACCCTTTGGGAAGACCCACCAGAGCAGTGCAGGCTGTTCCCATCCCTTGCAAGAGAGAGAAGACAACACAGGCTAGAGGAGAAATCTTTGTGCCTTTGGCCCTGTCTGGATTTCAAAAAGAAATTGTATTAACCTGTCGAGAAGGTGAAATATAGGCAATTCTAAAGCCCATAAAGCATTCACTTGTCCTGGGCATTACAGGGTGATTTGTAAGACCTCGCCACATCCTTGAGAGTAGATTCTGACCACTGCTGCTTCCTGGGACTTTGATGCAATAATTTACAGGACAGATTTACAAAGCAAACGTAAGAGCAATTTAACATCTTTTCTTTTCCCTTTGCTGCCTGACTGGCAATGCACACAGCTCCCCCGCTTCTCCAGTTCAGCTGAGGCTCAATCCATCACTGATTTATGTGTATATAAATCAAGAACAAGATCAGAGGCAGAACCTTTGTATAAAAGAAAAATCTGTTTTTATAGCTTGAGCAATAACAGTAATTACTAATAGGCTGAACCCAAAACCTGATGTACAGAGCACAAAATTATTGTGAAATACAGATTTTGGATCTAAATTTTGTGGATGACATTATCAAACCTAGCAGAGAAATAATAGTTTTAAAAGAAAGGACAATGTTGGTTTAAGCTACTTTGACAGTTCTTCTATCCCAGTACAAAGCACTGGCATTGGTCAAAGAATGGAATTTGACCTTCTGCTTTCATCTCCGTAAAAATTTTCTTTTAGAAAAGAGCAAACTCTTTTCTTTCTCCCCCACCAAATCATCCGCTTTTCCTGATACTGACAGTTATGCTAGCATGGGTTTCCACTTTCTCCCATTTTATTCCCTAGACTACCTACCATTCAGCAAATTTTCAACATGGATTCCTCAGGTATGCAGCAGAGAGAAAAATTAAGAACTGCAACTGCTTTGCAAAAAGAGAGGAGCTTTTTTTTTTTTTTTTTTAAATGTTAAACCTGTGCATCAATCAGCTCTGACTTATATGGTATTGGAAATAAGAAAATAGGTGGGCAAAAAGTATGGAGGGGGTAAAAAAAAAATCAGGATTGCCTGGAGAAGGTAGGCCACGTCATGTTTGGCTACATAATGTACAACACAGAGTTAACTACTCCTGTGTAGGTTAGCTTGCCCTTCCTTTGATGTTCCTCATCTGACCTGCTGGCCTTTGGGACCCTTGTGCCCTGTGAGGGCTTGTGGTGGTGGGGTTACTTGTTACCTGCTTTTGTTACCTAGTGTGGAGATGGAAGGTTCAGGAATACATTTCCTTCAGGATTTCACCTAAGAATTGTGTTTAACCAGTCTGCTGCCATAACCCATGGAAATTTCAGGTGGTTCCTGAAATTTCTTTGGCCTTTGGAGTACAGTTCAATCTCCCTGACAAGTATTGTTTGCCTACAGGAAGTAGGGCTTGAAAGTGAACCCATTTGCCTGGGAATTAGGGCAGTTGAAGCCTAGTTGGAAGTTCATAATTGCCTTGAAACATTGTCCCACATCAGAGGAGATGCTGCAAATGTTAAGGACTGCATAGATGCTAGTTAACTGCATGGCAGTGGCCACTAGAGCCCTGCCATGCCACCCTCTGTACTGGGTAATTACTAGCACCTTTCTTGCCAATTAGACCTTTTCAGACAAGGCTTGGACACACTTAAAGGCTCTAAAAGGGGCCAAGGACTGTTCCTAGCAGGTGCAGTGAAAGAGACCCTTCTGTTGGAATGAAAATAGGGTTCAAGCATGTAGACTAAGCAACAATAAGTCACCAGGTCTTGGACTCAGCTGACTGATCCTCTTCCATCTCATTTGCTAGTACAGATATAATAAAATGTTAGTAACAGAGGACTATCATATAAAGGAGAAGTAACCATCTTTTTTATCAATGGGATTACTATTCAACAGTTCTAGGTCGTATAACATAACACCGTCATTGAATTTATCTCTTCTTTGCTTTTTTTTTTTTTTAAACATAGGTGTAAGTTTAAAGTTAAGTAATGTGATATTGCTCAGCAGATGATATCCTGCAATTAGCTATGTTTATGTTCATGCTGCAGCCCAGTAACAAAGTGATGCCAATCACTGAGGGCATAGTTGTGGTCATCTGTCACCTTTCAGGTCATCAGCACCTGTTCATGAATCTCATGAGATTTTGACAGTTTTCAACTATCTTTCAAATTTTATCCTAGAGAGAGTTTGTAGGTCACGTTTCTGCAATACACCTGGTATAGCAAAACAACTGAAAAAACCTGGAGCTTCTGGTTCTCAGACTCTCAGGTGGTACTGGGACAGCTGTGAAGAGGGACAGTGGGAGCACAGCACTTGCTCTGAACTGGAGGGATTTTATCCCAGGTTAGGACTCTGATACTACTGAATTCAAATTAAATAATTAATTAATCCAAACAAGATATAGCCACTATTGAGTGACCAAATAACCATGAAGGTGACTAAAAGGATTCCACAACTTTACCTGATCAGCAGCCCACAGATTTTGGGGGGAGACAAATGCACAGCTCACATAGTCTGTTTTCTGAGTAGAAAATCCACACTATTGCAGAAAAATTTCTCCCACTGGTTTAAAATGTTACAGGACTGTTCTGGAAGGGCATACGTTATATAATTTTGCACAGCAGAAGTAGAGCTAAGTCAGCTTTAAATAGTAACCATTTCAAATAGTGTCTTCACAGACCATTTTCAGAGTGTTATTTTCACAGCAATAATGTCTGCATTCATAATTACAGTAGCAAGTTCAAGGCTTCTGGAAAACGAGGGTGAAAAGATAGAATAAAAGATTGCATGTGGGGAAATGAGATTGAGAGAGTTTACTCAAGCACTGAAGTAATAATATATTCTTATATTAATCTGAATAACTTCCTAGTTCCTATCTTAATGTGTAGAATAGGGAATTCTGTGTCCCTAATGTACTGATTTGGTCAGAAAAAATCACCCACGCTGTCTTATACAAAACACTGAAACAGACAGAACTAATTTCCATTACTGCTCACATTTTTCCCCCAAAGCATCTACTTACCATTAATGTAACTGCTCTACATTGTCCTCTTATTGTCCTGGATATGAATAAATCATTAGCCTTATTTTATTAATGAGGCCTAGCTAACAATATTCCCAAACTGGCTGTGCTCTCACATCTTGCAGTATTACAGATAGGTGCATTCCATACTTTTATTCCTGTACCAGGAAAATCTGGAAGCTTGATTATGTAGTGTTCCTTGACAAACGAGACCTGTTACAGGCAAAGCTGGAAGGAAAACGTTGAGTTCAGTTTTTGATATATTTTTTCTTAAGCACTGGAAATTTTGCTGATTTCACAGCTTAGACTTTGCATTTACAGTAGATAGCACCCTTTATCTTAAGTATTATAATGAAAAGCCTTAAGCATCCTTGAGCACTGATAGGTATTCGTGGTCCCTGTTACAGACGACTGGTATTGGGAGCTGTTGTAACTTGACACATTGGGATCAGCAGCAGCATAAAGAGCTCTGTGCCAGTGCTGGGAGTGCCTGTGGTTTCACAGAGATGAAGGGAGAATGGCAGGGTCTTCCCATGCCCTCACTACCCCTTCTCCTGTGCCAAGCATTCAACCACCTTTTGGGATGCACAGGGGCCGGTAGATGTGCGTAACCTCCTCCTGTCTGCAGAGCTGGGCAAAGCTGAACTTCCTCTGGACCAGAAAATGCACAAATATACATTTGTATAATTAGCACACAATGCTGGACTTCTTTAACTTTGTGAATATGGAATCAATGCTTTTTCTGGTCCACAGGCAGAGTAACTTGCACCTGCCCATACCTGCCCACAAAGACAGATCCAGTGTGTCTAATAAAAGGGTCAACTTTATTCTCTTTCAGATCAACCATAGTAATAAGATGTAAGCAGAGGAATTCCTGGTATCAGTACTACAGCATCTGGGTTTTCTTTTAAAATGATAATATTTCCTTCTCATGTTAACTACCATCCATGACTGACCATATTATGGACCAGTCCTACCAAGGAGGACGTCAGTGTGTATGGCTCCTCAGCTGGCCTAGTCCCAGCTCAGTCCCAGAATCTGTGCACACAACTAGAGTACAAAAACTGAGTCTGCTGGCAGCCAACAAAAGGAGTCAAACTGTCTCCGTTGGCCATGCTGCTTTGCACTGCTAGCAACAGCAAAGAGCAGAGACTTGGCAACTTTCTGTTGCTAAGTCATCAGTATGGCAACAAATACACCAAGGGAGAAAATGTGCTGAGCAAAACTGCAGGTTTTGTACAGTTCTTTTGCAGCCAGACCTGTGCTATATGACATTTTTCTTCATTATTTTTATCTGTTTGTTTAAGGGATCTCTTATGGTACAGGCTGTGAGAGAAGACTGAAGAAAACAATTAGAAGAGATTGGAACATGTGAGGAAACAATTAAAAGCTAATGTAAGAGGGAAGGAGAGAGATGGAAGAGAAGAGAGTAAAAGATAAGAACTGTGGTGGGTAGAAGATTGAAACTGATGCAAAGAATACATTACTGGGAAAGCTGCTGGATAGACCACAAAACCCAAGGCAATATAAAACTAGAATTTGAGTTAGACTTTAAGATGAAATGGAAAGCCAAGAGTCTTGGATTAACAGCTGTGCTGCTGTGCTTGTCTCTGAAGGTTCTCTTCTTGAACTCAGCAACAGGCATATCCTGAGATATTTAGTTCTGGCTTCTGACCTCCAAATTGATTTACCATAATATCTGCCCCACCTGACTGGGAATAAAGAGGTGATCTTATAAACAAGACACATCATCACAGTTGCATGCATGAATTTCTCTCCAGCTATTACTCTCAGCTCTTTGCATATTTTTGTGTCACTTTTTGACCTGAGAACAAAGGGCTTTCAGTATATATATTTCTGCTTTTTCACAAAATTATCATTACTGCTATTTACTTGAGCTATGGTTATACACACTCACAAGGGATCCAAATTACGTACCTTATTCCCATAACAAGCAAATGATCCCTCTTGCCTTACTCACTCCTCAAATCCAGATACTCTCGAGAATGGTGCTATATAAATACCTAGATATATAAATCAAAAAGATATTTCTTTTCTCCATGCTCTGATAGGAAGGAATCTGGGGAGTGTGCATTCCTCAGTATTTTCTCTTTGTTTTTATAATTAAGTATCTTTTCTACCACTCCGGCAAGAGAATATGAGAGATATCTGGTGCCAATGAACTCTTGTACTTCCTTAGAATGCTGCAGTGCTATTGTTTTTAATATTTAAAGCTGCAATGTTGCCATGTAACTGGGGAAATAGCTTTTTGTGTTTAAATATTTCATGTCTTGTTGGAGTTTAAGTACAAGAAGAATTTCTTCAGTATGTTAGAGGCCTACCCTGACTTGAAAAGTTTTTTGTTAACCCTTGAATGTGTTAAAATTGCTCTGTATTGCAGGATTTGATTCATTTAGGGATCATGAAGGACTGGAAAGTAACATTTTTTTTCTTTTCACTTTTTATAAGCTATGTTAATCTTTTTAATATGCTTTTCTGTGCTGGAGAAAACCTTTCATTCGATATTGGAACTCTAGGTTAGTATTTCATAATGATGGCTTCTAAAAATATGTACTTCCTTATAAACCATTTCCTCACTGCAGACTTCCAAAACTAGTCAGTATCAGAAATACAAGCTTCGTTTGTGGGCATTGGCTACTCACTGCTCCTTCAGAGTTGCACATGTTACTCTGATCGGTGCTAGCAGTCTTGGAGAACACCTACACTCCACTTAGCTTCTGTGAGGTATTTTCAGGGTGCTTTTAGCTCCAGATACAAAAAACCAAATTGACCTTTCTCATTACAAATTCCTTTTTTTCATGCTTGGGTATACGTTTAGTCACTTTCTAGAACAGCACTGTGTATATGATTCCTTAAGCAAAATTAACTCTGTGAGCCCAGTGTCTTGCCTTCAGAGCAACAGATATTCAACAATTTCTTCTGATTTCAGCTGATAACAGTTGAAATCTGTTATAATCTGGAACTGTGTGTTTGTACATTGATGGTTCTGATGGTGAGATCAGAATAAGATGGAGGTTGGAAAAATCTATTTCTGGTATCAGTGATGAAATAAACTGATTTTAGTCAGTCCCTGAATTATTGCAGCTTTCTGCCTGTCCTCCTGGCCTCTCAATGATTCTTATTCCATATTACACAATAAATACTGACCACATCTGGGAGATGGATATTGCCATCTGCTTTGCACAGAGATCCTGAATGGTAGGTTCACTGTGAAATTGAGGAAGAGAGTGGTATAAAGTAACACCTTGGGAACATTTGGGAATGGTGACAGTGCAGCTGGGTGCACATAAATATTTAGGTGTAAGAAACCAAAAGCTTTCGAAAGCTTGGAAAATTATCAAACTGCCCTCATGAGTTCTCCATGTTATAGAATTCTCCAAGTTGTAGAAATATTTGCTTAGAACACTAACAATAATGGATATTTCAGGGGAAACCATAATTAACATGTTCAGAGATGGGAAAAAAATGGATGGAGGAGAATCACCTTGCTGACAAACACATTTGTTTGCTCTTTACATTAAAAGTTAATGATGTGTGTTGGTAAGCAAAATGAAGTACAGATGATGGTTTGAAAGCACCCATGCCAGATGTTTGCTCAACACTTGGCCTAGTTGTATTTCCATGCTCCATTGTTCACATATCCACACTCCAAATGTTGTCTGCAAGGTTGGCCTCAGGGCTACTGTTGCAGGACATGTGCCTCTCTGGTGCTCGTGTCCTGCCTCGCTCTGCTGCTGGCAGAGAGGCACCCACCTTCCACTGGTTGCCCATTTGAAGCTGGAGCTTTGGCTGTCCCAACCCATGGGTTTAGGTAAACCTCAAAATTTTCACATAGAAAATAGATTCTGAATTTGCTTATCCAACCCAAGTCATGAAGAGCATCACAGAGGGGACGTGGATGCGACAAGACTTTTGAATTTAATGTTGGCACCTCCCTGGCACTGTGATTTGCAGCCCTGAACTGATTATGTTCACTGTCTCAGTGGCCTGGGGACAGGCATCTCACAATGCCATTAATGCAAGACAGTATAACAAGGAGACATCCATGGTGCAAAAACCAGAGAGTAAAGACCTGTGTACTTTCAATGTTCAATTTCAATTTCTATTGTTCAATTTCTAGGCATACAATTTATTCTTTTCTTGAGCATGCTGATACCTGCTTCCAGTTCACAGCCACAGATTTAGCACACTGACCTAGAATGTGGGAAATCGTGTTCAATTTCCTTTTCTGCCCCAAGGGATGTGAATCAAGATCTGGACAAGTGACTTGGCCACCATGTTAGTCTGAGATAAATGTATTGAAAATTGCTCTTGCTGCTCCGCTGTGCATGGATAAATTAAAAATTATTTGGTCTAGAAAGGAAGTGACTCTCACAATGATTTTTATATTCCCATGCTTACAATGGAGAGCAATCTGGAGTAAGCCATGTTCCAACAAATATTTGTGATAGATTTAAAATGCATTTAGATATGCATTGGAATAGGAGAACTGAAATTTCTGACTTTTTTGTTCCAGATGAATGCTCCAGTTGATAGACTTGAGAATCAGGCTTTGCTGTCTTTGTCAGTTAGGTATCCCTGGGCCAATAGAGCGACAATGGAGACAGATTTACAAATGGCAGTTGTGTCTGTGCAACTCACAGAGCAAAATCAGGGCCTCAGGGACTAACTCACATCACCTGGTTGGAAAAGCAGTGTCTAGCCCTGCAAACAGAAATCCTTGCAGCCCCTGCAGGATGGACGTGCCTGGTATAGAAAGTTCAATGGGATATTAGGCCTGCAAGCATCTGTCACGGTACAGGTCACCTCTGGAGCGTGACGGGACCAGGCAGACTCACTCACTGCCCCCGACAGAGGTTGGGGAGGTAAGACACTCAAGCGCCTGGTACAACTAGGATTGTACTGTGGGATATGATTACCAAGAGTGAAGCTGTCAGATACAAAGATGGGAGGTGAGAGGGTGTGGAAAGTGCACAAATGAAGGGGAGCTGCTTTGGCAGAAGCTGAGTAAGTGTGAGGGTTTGTGGACTTGGGGCAATGCTAAGCAACTAAATACCCAAGAAAGACGGGTTTGAGATACATTGCTTTTTTCTGCCTGCCTCCTGCCTCTTTGGGAGCTGCAGGTAAGCCCGGTGGTACCACTGGCACAGGGTTGTGCACTGAGAGAACAATCTCAAGGATTTCGCTGCCAAGCGGAGCAGCAGCATCTCCTTGCTTTCACCAGGTTATAAAGTTCCTAATGGAAAAGGCTGTGCCTCAAATTTCAGATGATCCCAGGAAAAGTGAGCCAGACATATACATCTGAGAGTAATATTTGGCCTGTTGTGCTTTGATCCTTCAGTGAATATTGAATTTTAACTATTAAAAAATACATGAAAAGTATTCAACAGCAATCCAACATCACCTTCACCACAAAAAATAAACCTTCCTCAGTTTTGTTGCTTTCTTGAAATCATAAATATATCAGAATATGTGCTGAATTCCTCCCTGTAAAAGAGCTGAAATTTTGCTTTCTGCTAATAATCTTCTTCACTGTAGAGATTACAGAAATTTATATACTTTGGCAGAGGTTATCTGGAAGTCCAAGTCCAAAGGCATTAGTCATACTACAGAAATTAAAGTTTTATTAACCTTTAGTTTAATTTATTAAGTAAAATGACAGTCTACAAGACAAGGGAGTAATGGCCTGTGGTTAAAACTGGTATAGACTGACAAATTACATACAAGCAAAAACTTTGTGAAGCAACAGTGATGGAGAAAAAAGTGACAGTGCACACAGCCAATTTTCATTCCTGATCGAACTATTTTGATGATTGTACATATCTGCACCTGCCAACATTATTTTTGATTAGTCCAGTTGCCACATGTGGAGTTTCCCCTATGGAAACCCCAAACTAGGTCACTAATACAGGATGCAGAGTCCTGGGAAATTTCAGGTTCATGCATCTCCTCCTCCAGTTTAACTTGTTTTGAAGGACCCAGCTGTTGTGCTCTTGCCTATCCAAAAAAAATACATAGTAGGACCACCATGACTGCTCCATGGGAGAAGTTAAGCTTAAGAAGTTAAGTTAAATTTGAAGAGCTCGGGTGGAAGGGACGAGTAGAGGATGTAGGACACAGATTCATAATTATTTAACTTTAATTATTCATAGACAATTAACTGGAGGAATAACCTTGCCTGATTTGAAAGTATGGATTCATTTCAGCAGTCTTTGAGTAGGAGAAACTGACTCCATTAAAAACAAGAAAAAATAGCCTGAGGCACTTTTCCAGAGATTTTGTCAAAATCTGAACAATTTCACAGGAAAACTAAAGTTCATTTCTCATATCTTGATAACCTAAATTCAAACCAAATTAAAACAATTTATTAATGTTTTTAAATATTCCATTCCAAGATGAAACAAGTAGTGAAACTGGAATTTTACTGGGGATAAAAGTTTCATTTTCCAAACAGCCATGTTAGAAACTATAAACTAAAGGGAAATTAGATAGTCTGCTTTTATTGAGACAGCCCCCAGGTAACACAATCTGAACAGACTCAGTGGTAGAGCTGGTCTGGAATGATTTGATGAAGCATTTTTGATCTGAAAGTAATAGCTCAAAGTAAGCTGAAGGGTTTTATGGAAAGTAGTCAGTTGAGAAGAATTTGCAGTAAAATAAAGTCCAAAGTGCATCAGAAAACTGCCAGGCTTCCTCAAATTGCCTCATGGTTTGCTTGAAGAACAAACTTCACTATGTGGCTTGGCTGCTGCTTCATGAGGAATCCCTCATCCTAGGCACTCCTGGGCTTTCAGGGATTTACTCCTATTGCAGTCCCATCATCAGGCTACTCATGAGACATGAAGTCCCCAAAAACTGCATCTCCTGATCAAGGCCATAGTGACTCTGCTTTGTACCAATGAGGAGACCCAGGGCAAGGAGGAAAAGTGTGGCTACTTCTCCTCTGAACTCTCAGAGTTGGTGGTAGTTTGTCCTGAGCTAAGGATCTTTGACTGCTGAAATACCTGCTTTATTTCTTGCTGTCTGACTTACCTCAGCTCCCAAAAGCCTCCATGCAAGAACTGGGCAGTTGCATCTCTATTTTATTTTAGGAAAACTGAAAAGTACTCACTTTTCCCCAAAAGAACACATAGAGAATGATGTTTACATTAAGATTTTCTACTTTTGCTGCTATATGGGAGGCTCATTGGGTGTTTGGGATTTACAATGATATAGAAGTCCTGAGCTTTACCTCATGGTCTCAGGAAAGAAATCAAATCCTGAGGAAGAATGCTTCACCCAGAGAAGTTGCTACCTATCCCACTGTCTTCTAACCCAGGAGTTTCCATCTTTTCAGAGTCAGAAACTGAGATAATTCTTCTTCAAACTGAGAGCTATAAACATAAGCTATTGCTAGCAGCCTAAAAGAGAAGAATGACAATAGATCAATCTTTTCCTACATAGCTATTCATGCCTATGTTAATTATCTTGTAGATTTATTAAAGCCTCATGGTGTTACAAGCATAGAATCAAAGTCCATTAGAAAGACCACCAAACACTGTACAAGTTCAACCACCAAAGTGATTCATCTGTATTTTAGGAAGTCAACTTTTAAGTTTGCTTTGCTATTTTAATAGCAAACATTGCTGGAGTGTGATAACAGCAAACTCAGGGACTGTAGGACTGGATGCAAATGTGCCTGTAGTGTGGAACTTGCATGACTTGCAACTCTACCTTAACCAGATTATTCTTGTGATTGTTTTCAACCTGATTTTGCATTAATTTCCTTTCTTATAATTATTGAGTAAAATAAAATTACTGTTTACTTGTGAAAAAAATATCCATTAAAGCTGAAATAAACTTAGCAGAATTTATGGGATCAACCATAATAACATAGCACATGCTTTTTTCTCCACTAACAATAAAATTTATATCTTCCCCTTCACCCCACACAAATCTCTATGGCTCCATTTGTAATTGATCATTGCTGCTGTTTGTTACCCATGGAAGTAAAGGATTTGCTATGGATAAGTTTGACATGGACAAAGCGAGATTTCCTGATAAATACACATAGATGTGAAAAAATACACCAGCAAAGACAGTCTGTGACAGATGTTCAAGCAAAAGTTCATGGATCATATTAGATTTACTTACAATTAAACCCGAAATTTGCATGTGGGTGGTAATTTATTTGGGAAGACAAAGCCTGAAGCAGGTCTCTTACCACAACACCTGCAAGGAATATCCAGCCTAAAATTCAGTTTTCCATCTGGAGGGAATAAAAAGGGGTGGGAAGCAGAAGCTAGGCCTAGATAGCCCACACAGACACATTTCAGAGAGACCAAATGATATCAGTCAAAAAATCTGGAGCTGGGACTTTGTGGAGGTCCAAGCATGCTCCTGGTGACATTTGGGAGCAGAGGAGTATAGGGAGAAGCTGAGGTCTTTCAGCAGATGTACTGGCACACTCACCATAGCACTGCAGAATTGTGTCAAGAGAAAATTATTCACCTCTGGCTCTCTGTCAGAGTTTTCAGTAGCTGAAACTTTCTGCTTGTGAAATATTTCCTTGGTGTGTGAATTGCCCTCTTGTGTTGCTTTCTGAACTTCCATGCTTTGCCCAGTACAATCTGAAAGACTGTACAAAAGTCCCATAAAATCAGATGTGTGGTGCCGCACAATGATTTGCCAAACCTCATTTATATGAAAACTATCTCAATATGGTTACTGCTGTGGTGATCCAAAGCACAAAGTAATCTATTCATGAATACACGTATTCATCCACTATACTTGTCTTTGATGGCTAGGTACCAGTAATTTAGCAAGTGACATGTTCTGACATTCACTCCAGAAGTTCAGCCTGTCTCAATAGTGTACCAGCACCAGTAATATAAAATACACTGACTTTCTCTCTAGAGCAACATTATTTATGCATGACATGAAATAATGCCTAACAGGAGCAATGAAAGGAGGAAAAGTGCAACGAGCTAGTGTGTATATGATATGACCTTGTTAACATTTCACTGCAGCATAATCTTTTTGTACTTTCAAGCATGATAAGTTAATGCATGCCACTGTGAGATGCAGTGGAACTGACAGATAGACATGCATTTTAAAAACTCGGTTCAGCAACTGTCACTTTACCATTAAGAGAAATGTATAAGGGACTGAAGGATGATGAGGAGAAATCTTACGATAACAATAAAAATCCTTCCTTGTATTCCCCAGAATACATGCAAATACCCTGCAGATTCCATTTGGAGAATTTGATGAGAATAATCTAAATGAGAAATGTATATTGTGGCAAACAACTGATAGCTTAATCAGAATCTGAATGTTGGCATGAAAGGTTGCTAATTTTTTCTGAATCTGAGGACTTGGTACCCATGTAGAAAACATCCAGACAGGGCTGCAGAAGCTGGTCTTGGAAAAGGCTATATAGTTCAAGCTGTGTGTATATTTAATACAGGATATCTCTTAGGAATAAACCTGGAAAGAATGAATGGCATGTGAATAGGACACATAATTTTAAATTCTATTACTGTACAAGCTTGCTTAGATTGGGGATTTTGAAACTGGCAAAGCATTTTCTTCACCATTTATGTAACAAACAAACTTGTCCAAGAGGGTTAATTGTGTCAAGAGGATGTTGCATGGCACAACAAAAATGTCAGGTATTATTTCCTTGATCTATAATATACCACTGTCAGTTCAGGATAAAAAACCGACAAAGACAGACAAATCTTTCACATCAAATACTATACAGGCAGAGAGTGACCCTGCTGCATACATTTGGGTTAATTCTGATAGCTGAGAATCTTTGGCCAAACCGCTTGACCTTTTTGCTAGTAGAAGCAAGATCTAGATTTTTTCACATGTCGAGAAAAATACTGTCCCATGGAACAAGTAGTGCAGTCTTGAATGTGTTCTTCCCATGCAGTAGCACCTTTCACTTTCTCTCCCAACCCAAATGTACTAATTGAAAAGCAATAAATGATTTTTGTAAAATTCAAACTATACCTAAATTGTAAAGACCACATCAGGCAGTGAAGAATTCTTCTGTGGAGACCACCCTGCTTGCATGTCAGTTTTAAATAGTCTGAAAATCTGTTCATTATGTTGCTTCTATTCAACAGCAACTCCTGCCAGAAACCCCAACCATTCTGTCAATGTATGGTATGGTGAGTTCTCTATGTGATGTTTCTTCCAGTCCTTTACTTGAGTTTCTCAGACACTCTGTAACATAAAAAAATACTCTTATTATTATTATTTTAATCACTAGAATGGTTCTTGATGAAGCTTTAGTGTAGAACCAGATTTTTTCCCAAAATTTTATAGCATTTAGGTACTGGTGAAAGGAATTGGTAGTGACATGGTATTTGAAGATAGCTGTAAGACTCTTGACAGATGAACAGCTAACTACCCAAATAAACGACTGTGGCCCTAAAGGGGACCTGAAGTTCTTATGTGTGTTAGGCATATGAAATACTGATTTAAAAAAATCTAAACAAATTTTCTGAATTATTTTTTGAAAATACAAATTTTGAGGAGTAATTGAAATATATGTAGTATTTTTTTGCTTTAATAATGATGAATACATATGTATATAGAAAAGACAAAAATATACTTTAAAAAATAAAATGAGAAATAGGAGACTGCTGTAGAGAGAGGTTAGCTACCCATAAAAGAAAAAGTAATTTTCCCTGACACTTTCTGTATGAAATAGAGGGAGAAAAATAAACTGGAAAGTATTGACAGTATTGTCTTATAAATCAAAGGAAATGTTTACCGTACAGGTCTGAAACAGTTAGTATCTTGGGTTCTAATACAAAAAAAATCATATTTTTAGACGAAAAACTTGAAAATGTATGTGATATCCTTACATTCACAGTAATGTAATACATGCAGTGAAGTGTTGTATGCTAACAATAAATTTGGCCCACAACATATTTTGGAAATCATAACTATTGGAATTATAGTTGCCATAACGTTGTAAAGTTTAGTTACAGAATAAATGCACTGGAAATACCTAATGATTTCACTGGGAATACTGTTCATTGTTGAAAGTGGTTTTAATCACTGAAATTAAACAGTGAATGCAGCAATAAAGTAAATCAGTAATAATATCTTTTTAGACATTATTCAATCCTTTTCCCTATTTTCATTCTAAAAGAAAAAAATTTCCTGTAATTTTTCTTATATTTTTCTCAAGGGTCTAGTTTTTCCATCCCAAGCCTTCCAAAAGGATTGAAGGAGGGACTAAGGAGGATGTCTTTCTGAAAGTCTTCAAACTCTTTTCCATTGCCATAAATTACAAAAGAAAATTTGTTAAGAAGTCCAGTGACATAGACTGTTTTCACAGCAAGAATCGTGTCTCTTTCAGGCCAGTCTTAGGCTGAGAGAAAATGAGAGGGAAAGAGAAAAGAAAGAAAGAAGGCATAACACTGGCTCCAGATCATCTGTGAACTGCCCCTTTATCAGGAGACCAGAAATGAGGCAAATGAAAACTTCAGATCCAGATCTGGATCTTCCCTCTTTCTTTTGTATTCATGTCAATGTTTTCTTGTAGTTTCATTACACAGGGAGGAATGTGCTGTAAAATGTAGATTCCAGGTGGAAAATTTCCAAACTCCATGGTGATGTCCTTCTGCGTTTGGCTTCCAGCTGCAAACCTGAATCCACATTTGACCTTTAAAAGTATTTGGGATAGTCTTTAATTTTTGTTCTGCCTTTGGAGGGTGTGCCACTCCCCGTTACAATCACAGCTGCAACCAGAGCACTTCATCTGATCCGTTTGTATACAGAAAGATGTATCTTTCATGCAACCATGATGGACATACTTAGTAATAAAAAGTGGAAGGCTGGCTTCTTTTTCAAATATTCCTCACATAATTCCCAATCGTAATACAACCTAAAGAGTTTTTTCTATCTCAGTAGTTACATTAATCCCAAGACAATTACCAAAGTCAAAAACCCCTTTAATAAAGAATTTTCACAGAAATTCTGGCTTCCAAAGATGGTAGAGATACATTAAAGACCTTAGAAAAAAGAAACAAGCATTTGGCCTCCATAAATCTTTTGAAGTTTCTCATCATCATTATTATTATTAACTCAGTGAAGTCAGTATACTAAAGGAGATATAAAAGTTAATAATTGTTTCCCATTGAGTGTTTTGTTTTAAGACTGTATATCACCAGTGATGGATAAAGCTCTAGAGGTTTCGACATGAGGTTGTTCATATAAACAACTTGCAGTTCATATCTCTATCTTTTTTTTTTTTTTTTTTTTTTTTTGAGATTGGAACCAGACTAAAGAGGAAACTTATCTCCCTAGGGAGACTGAGAAGTGTCTGTGCTTTCAGAATAGAGCAGCTTGGTTAAAAAATGACACTGATATCTGAATGAACCCTAGGACTTGCTTCTGCAAAATTAAAAGCAGCATTCATTTTCCCTGTTTTCATATTAGAGCGGTTCTGTGCCAAACCTGCCTTAATCACTTAAGCTGAGCAATGTTTTGATGACATATGAGAACCATCATGAAACATAAGTTCCTTCCACTTTATTCATCCCCTCTCAATTCTCCAAGTTCCTCTCAGCATCCGGTTCCCTTGAAAACAATCCCTGTCTTCAGCAGCTTCTTCTTAACTCCAGCACTACCCATCTTGCCATCCTGGGTGTCTGTTGCCATTTCATTTTTGCCTCTCACTGGATTTGACATATGATACTGAGTCCTACCCAAAACTCAAGGGAGTTGCACTTAATTTTGGACAGAGGCCAAAGTGGTGAATTTTAAATCGAGATCCAAATCTGCAGTTTCCTGTGTCTTTGGGCTTTTTTGATACAGCTTTCCAGCTTTGGCACTCCCATGCTTATTTCAAATAAACATTCCCCAGTGTGTGGGAGTGCTGTTGTTTGGGTCAGAGAACTGGAATTCTGGAGTCAGGAACTCATATTCTCCTAAATTACTCCCTTCATGGCCTTTATGACTAGCTGTTAACTTGTTTATTTAAATGACACTGACAGAGGGTGTTTCTCTTTTTTTATGCCAACTTGACACATAGTTGACATAATTTTTGGAAGCTCTGTTTATCTAATTTAGAAACCAATATCACTTTGAAGTTATGAAAATTGGCACAGAGAGTCTTAGTTTGGCCTCTACGAAACTGAAGCATATTAAGTCAATGGCAACTTTTGAAAATTAGGTGTTAATACATTCAAATTATCCATCATCTACCTAAATAAAAGGCATATTTACTAACCTCGCAGAATGGGGTTAGTTGCTTTTATTTGCAGACCCAGCTGCCTTCCCAACCTTCTTATCTTCCTGACATCCAGATGCTCTATTCTTTCAGTCACCAGGAAGGTTGTCAGAGGTCACAGCCTGCGGATCACTGAATTAGATTAGCTTTGCAAATTACTACAGCCCTAAACCCTCTTGTCCTAGATAACAGCAAAATGCTACTAACTTGGTTAATCATTTTTTTACCAGATTATTACTATCTCCAAAAGTGCAGTTATCACTTCTTTTAGTGCACTTACCATGTTCTCCAAATTTTGCAAAGCACTGCATGCCCTTTTACAGTAGCTCAGGAGCAAGCCTGCATTAAACACAGCATGTTCTCCACTTTTACTTGTTTTACTTAAGCAAAGAACTTTGTCACAATGATTTTCCTTGCTTATAGGATGAACTACTGATTCATACCATCACTGTAAAGAAAAATTAGCATTCTCTCAGACAGTGCTGGAATTTGGCTCTCAAAATGTACTGGAAAGGCAGAGATAAAATTTATATTCAAGGCAATTTCTGTGCTACACATTAAGCCAAGCATCTGAGTTTTCCTTTCAGAAGCTCATTGAGATGTTATTGCCAAGTCTCACCGTTAAACCAGGAGACATGATTTGGGGGTTTTAATTTTGTTTCTCTTATGGGTTTGCATTTTTTTCCAGATCTAATTTACATTTTATTCTACATCTGCCTTCTTAAGAGATCAAAGTGTTCATACGCTGTACAAATGTAGGTTTCCACACCCATTCTTATTTTTTCAGTTTTAGGAGGCACATTATAACATGTGAAATCAGTTTTTCACAGAGCCAATAGTAACAGAGGCACATATTTCTGCAAATTAATAATTCTCTTTACTGTAGATCTCATAAATTCTTCTCCTCCCTTTTCCTTCTTCCCTCATGATTTTAAAGTCCACCCAGTGATTTCAGTCATCAAGTCACATTTATACAATTATCTGCTTCAAAGACATTTTAAAGGAGAAAATTAAAAAAAAAAAGGATAGATTGGCAACAGGAACAATTTCCTCTTCACTTTAATAATTACCATAACCATTAAAAAAAGGAAAAAACCCCCAAAAAAACCCCAACAAAAAACCCCAAACCAAAACTAAAAACACTTTCTGATTTAATGTGGAAAACATCTTTTTTAACTTGGTGGTATCCACCATCACTATTATCACCACCACAGAAAACAAGCATAGAAACCAGAACTGGTGCACGAACCTAGATCACTCAGCTCCCCAAAAGAGGATTCTTTTGGGAATGCAGTTGATTTGGGTTTCCTGTCCCTAACTTTAACATTCTGAAAGTTATGTGTTTGCTCTGAATTAGTCACGTAGGCTTTCTCAGCAAGCAATATCTCATTTTGAATAGATGAGTATAGGTCACCCTCTGGAACTGGCTGTGTCCCTCCATAGATTTCAGAGGGACCTACATGACTGACTTAGAATAGATGTCAAATTTTTGATGGGTAAATATAGGTGAGCTGAATCCCAGTCTCCATATTTTCATAATGACAGAGCTATATTATTACCGTGTATGTAATGCAGAATGTGTTTGTGCATGAGTCTTGCTGTACAGATACATAGATACACATATAAATGCATATAAATAAGTATCTTTCTATATATTATAAACAAATTCACACTCTAGGTATATCAAAGTTGGGATAATGAAATATAAATACAGTTGAGGTTGTTTTCCTGCAGCAAAAATTTAAATTGATCTAAATTACTGTGTCACTTAGATTGAAAACAAACATGCATGTGTTTGCTCCTTGCAATTCAACCCAATCTGGTCCAGTCAAAATGATTTACTACCAAAGGTCACCATGCCCATGTAACAATACAAACATGCCCAGGTAGCAGTTTAACTGTAGCATAACAAAGCCAAAGCAAGTGTTGTGGCCAGGGAGAAGCAGCAAGCCAGCCCAGGAAGCAGGAATCACAAATGTTCAAGCCACTGATGGTATCTGAAACCTTACATATAAGTACGGGAGAAGTTCACAGCTTTTATCAGCATTTTGCTTTATAAACACAAAAAAACCCTGAGTCAAAACAATGAAGCACTTCTCCCCCTAGTATTTAAAGGAATGCAAGCAGAAAAGCCCATAAACTATATCAAGAGTGTACAAATATTTCTAAACCTCCCCTGAATTCCTTTAAAGCTACTGATTCAAAAAATTGTGGTGAAAATGTTTGGTTAAATGTATTAGTAATTAAGTGTACCATGAAACAACACCTTTATTATGATGTATTATATAGCATTTACAGCAGCTGTGGAGCTGGCAACCATGATCTGATACATACGTATGATACCATATGGTATGATGACTGACCTATCTGGGTGAGATATGGATTATACAAAAATTCAGAGCTGGTACAGCTAAAGCTTGGAGCCAAGGCAGAGCTGATAGGATAGTGTGGCATTTGTTTTCCTGGCACCTGAACACAGATGGTAGCTCTAATTACAGTCTACTGGCCTCAGGAATTCCTCCTTCACGCTGTTTTTATTTTGGTCTGTTTTCAAAGGATATATATTCTCTTTGGTACCATAAGGATAAAAAAATAACAGTCTGAGGCTCCTGTTACTACGATTTCTAAACAGCAAGCAAAATAACATATATGGGTGAAAAGGCTATTTCATTTTATTTTTCAAACACTTGGAAATGCAGATAATGACCTACCTTGGCTTGTGTGAGTGGAACAGCCTTTTCATTGCAGTAAGCAGCATAATTGCACAGAGGTTGAATCTCCTCTTATGAATGAAACATATTAATATGTAGAGTTGTATATGTATCTCATAACCGTGCTCTTATTTTCATTTTTATGGATTTCTAGTAGTACTTGGTAGCCATAAAGTAGTGTGCAGTTACCCAAACACCTTTCTGGTCCTGCTTTTTCAGACTTCCTGCAGGCTCTCCAGTGAAAGGCACAGTGAGCAAGGTGGGCAACGAACACCTTCCCATGGTAATGCCCACCAGTGGTCATCTGGATCAAAACCAGTAAACACAGTTGTGCATTATGTCCAACTCCTTCATTTCAGCAGTTTTTCCTTTGATTTATTACCCTTTGCCTATTTTCAGGTAAAAAATACAGTAGAAAAAAATGGCCGTGTTTTTTGCTCATTTGTATTTCAACACTGGATATGGATGACCAGGGATGAATGTTATAAAAAAATCAGCATGGTCATAATAATTATCTAGAAAAATAAACACCAGTGGCCCTCTTACAGAGCTGGCCCTTCATATTAGCTAATAAAACACTGCCAGAAAATGCTATGTTCCAGTGACAGCATCTTTTCTGAATCACAGAATATTCTGAGTTGGAAGGGACTCACAAAGACCAACAAATCCAACTCCTAAGTGAATGGCCTGTACAGGGATTGAACCCACAATCTCAGTGTTATGAGCACCATGCTCTAACCAACTGAGCTAATACAAGTACATCAGTACTGCTATATACTACTTAGAATTTATGTAAAAGCTGGGGAGCTGGAACGGGAGACAAATCCTGGCAGAAGCACAAGGATTTCTTAGATGGAGTCCACCCTCTGAGATGTTTAAGCAGCTGTAAGGAGAAAAATGATGCAAGTGGGATCTGAAAAAGATCATCAGAATGACTGAAACAACACGAGCACTTAGTTCATTTCTACCTTTATACTGCATTTAAAGAAAAGAAGTAATGCTATGCCATTTCCAGAAAGAAAGTGTGTTGAGAAATCCTTAGTATTTCTTATCAATTTATTTTGGAAGACGTTTTTGGTATTAGGAACACTGATAAAGTGATTAGAAAAGTCATTTTCTTTTCTCATCAAAGTAGACTACTTGCTACTGTAGACATCCATATCATCACACTTTATAAATACAGCTATCAAAAATTAGCTTCAATCTGTGGTTTATAGGCCCCAGTAACTTTCTAGAAGTCCAGCTGAGACTCTCCCTCCTTTCATTGCCAGACCTTTTTGTGTCCAGCTTGAATGTATTCACACTGTTTTATATCCTTGTGTTGCATTGCCCTTGAGGAGAAAGGTCCTTTTCCTCCTGGAGACATACTTAGAGAAATAAATGGTGTCTTCTCTAAGACTTTCTTTTGCAACATAAAACTAGCAAAGTCCTTTTTAATTCTGTCATGTGATGGGCTCTCCGTTCTCTGGTTATTCTCCTAGTCTTTGCTTTCACCTATTCCTGCCTGAGTTCACCTTTCAGTGGTGGATGTGATTGAGACTGCTCTAATAGTGCCCCGTGTAATCAATAGCTCTTTACACCACAAAACATAATGTAAATCTGTGTCAATACTAAAAAAAAAAAAAAAAAAAAAACAAAAACCAAAGACCCAGGAAAAGCACAAGGACATGTAATATTCCTATTTGGTTTAAATTCACATTCACGGGACACTAAAGATTTAAACCTTATTTGATGGAAAAGTAACTTGTTCATTTTTCAGCCAAAGGACATGACTGATCTCAGCATGCAGCTAAGCATATCAGTTTCTTAATGATATTAAAGAGAAGAAAATTGGATAGGGGTGGGACTTGGGGGAGTGATTGTTCCAGGATGAGAAATTGCACATTAGCTTTAATAATACTGTGATAAATCCGTAATAAAAGCACAAATTATTATTTGTATTTTTTGCACTCTCAAGTCCCCGAAGCCTTCAGACAAAGAAAGAAATCTGTGTCCCTGCCCATCCTGTTCTCCATAGACACGGGAGGAATCCAGGATCCCTGCCAGTCCTGTCCTCCTCTTCCTTTCCAGTTTTTGAAACACTTAACGTACATAAATTTTTGCTTAACCTTTTATATTGTGCTATGTGGTTTTTTTTTTTTAATGTAAAAAATACCTACCCTGGAGTTGGAAGCGAAAGCCGCAAGACGGTTCAATATTTATCCCCATTCAAATGTGACTGTCTGTTCTGGAGGATGCCAGGTGCTTCAAACACTGCCAAACATATGGCAAGGCTGCGGCGCAGCCGCCTTCGACGGGGAGCTGAGCTAATAGCCCCACATGCATTTCATTTAAAAATACGGACAACTATTCAATCAAAATGAGTTTTGTCATCTTGGTCAGAACTGCATTCAATCTGCGTTGAGAGACTTGAAAGGACACTCCGCTGCTCATATTTTATAACAATGACTCATTCAGCTACTATAATCCCAGTCAGATACAGTACAATGCTATTCCTTGCCTGTTTCTTTTCTTTCAGCTGTAACTTTTCCTCTGCTATGCACAAAACTCAGTGGTTGTCAAGAAGGTCTTGTTAGCACCTGCTTTAGGGTCTAGCTACTTATATCCAAGGCTTTGCACTTTCATACAGTTTTACCCCTCTAACTTTGACCCTTTTTCTCCAAGTTTGAAAACGTATCTCATCTTTACCTTGCAGCTACAGGATGGGAAAGCAGCTACAGTTACACATCTGTATGATACAACCTTTTTGCCTGATTTGTCTGATGAAAAATGTATAAGCAGGTAGAAAACATTATTATCCCAAAGCAATTCGTACACAAAAGCATAGCAGCCCTACTAACCCCAGAAGAGGTAGCAGATAACTCAGCTGTATTATTTTTTGTTTAAAAGGGATTTACCTTCTATCATGGTTTCCTAGACTGGTTCCAACGCTCATTAAAAGAACTGGATCAAAAAAACCTTAGTGAAATCCTACACTGAGTGAACAGTGAACCTCCTCCCCCCAAAACCCAGAAAGAATAATAATTGGGAGAAATAAATTAATCTGTGAGGCTCGTTAGAAAGATTCCTGCTTCACTTCAGGAACTAGACTAACTCAGATATTAAAGCCATGAAACAATTTTAGAGGTAATGATCAAATTAAATGAAAATAATTTTTTGTCCAAAAAAAAAAAAATCATAATTAAATAATCAAACATCCAGTGCCAAGCTGCCTTCATATCAGGATATGAAATTTCCCCTAATTCAGCAGGAAGAGAAAAAGGGGGAGGACATTTCCCTTCACCCTCGGTCCCAGTGGGTCCGAACATGCTTTGGCAACCATCCTTGGCACAGCCAGCCTAAACCAGCAGAGCAAAGCTCAGGCTGCGTGTCATGGAGGTGCCCAGAAGCTGAGTTCGGGTTTCTTTAAATGGTTCTGCATTAGGTTCTTGTTGGGTTGGAGGGAGCTGAAGGAGGAGCTATGGGTAGACTATTCCAGCTAAATAATCAGCAGACTGAAGTAAGTGCCTAGACCACAGGTATTTGGAGACAGTAACTGTAAACTTGGTGTATGCACTGACTAAAATAGCTTCTCAACAGCTGTAAGTTATTATATTGACACTGGGCTCTTAGATCCTTTATTAACAGTCACTGAGGAAACCGCTCAAATTTGGTTTTGTCTTATGCACAGCATTATGAAAAAATAATGAAAAAATAATCCTCTATAGATGGTTACAGCATTTTCAAAGATACAACATGTTATAAAAACCCAATCTAATTAAACTGAGTTACAGCTTACTAAAAGCACAATTTTTCTTTTTTTTATTTCAAATCTATGAACTGTATTAGGGAGACCCAAAAGCAGGAAATATATGCATCTACCTACCTAAGCAGAACTCTTACCTGCAATCAAAGTAAAACATTTGTATTAAAATTATTATGCTTATGGCCAATGAATGAGATTGTTTCTCAGCTCGTATGTGTTTTCTGGGAAGATATCCTCCTGATTAGGGACCAAAGGTCACCTGTGCTAAGGACAGCAAACACCTTGTTCTTATTCAAAGATGCAGAGAGACACGGTCCTGAGCATCACATCTGACTGTGTTCATTGGGTGTGTGGATGGTAACAGCTGGACATTGTTTAACAATCAACCTTATGGGCACAGGCTACGTCTTCACAGCTAAGCAGGCTCTGAGGTCCTCCAGTGTGAATATGTCTACATTTATAGAAGCAGATCACTAAATAAAACAAGTGCCAGTCTATTTCCATGCAATTAAACCAGCCAGGTATGCATTCCCATTTGGGAATGTAACATGTTTTGAAAAAACATTGATGAAGGAAGGAAAATTCTGCTAAAGGCATGAAAGTTATACAGTGTCCTGTACAATAAGTGAGAGAAAGAATTTCTTCCGCTTAAGATTATAACAAATAAAATGCAAACCTGACTCACAGCCTCTAGGAACATGTTTTCAAACTGATGAGCAGAAACTGAACTCTTGTCTGGCCAGGAGATGCAAAGATCCTCATCAGCTGTAAAATGGAGCCTTGCAGCTTTTTGAAGGGGACTGAATGGTAGGCTAAGGAGGAGATCCTGGTATCAAAGTTGAAACTTTGTAATGAGTCCTTCTGTCCTTTGTCTCCAAAAGAAGGAAGCATTTGTTCATTGTCTTCATTTACACCACAACTATGTAATCTCATGCCTCATATTTTTCTTGGCCTTTATAGAGACCTTTTTATAGATTTCCTTTCTTCCCACGAACTTCACTTCTGTGATTTTGTTGGCTCCCATCTGAAGTATCAGAGATAGGTCTCAACTAGAGATAGGACAGAGTTCATCGATGACTTTTTGAAATTTAAGTATTTCATGTGCCTTTGAGATATACCCAGAAGGTTATAGCAGCCACCTGACAGATCTGGGGCTGCAAAGGAATTTTCCAGAAAATCAGACTGGGGGGATGACTTAGTGTTACCTACCTTTCTCTGTAGAACAATGTGTTATAATTGTTAGGATCATCTGACAATTAACTAACATCATAAACACTAATGAAAACTGAAATCAGCAGTGAAACCCATGAAGCCCCAGCTGTCCTTGAACCCCCAGCTGTCTTTGCATTGTATAACAGTGTGTTTGGATGTTTTTTAATAGATCTGCAAGTTGTCATAGGGAGCTTGCAAGCTTTCTGTGGCTCCTTTGGGGCTGAATATCTACTGAATGGTCAAATGAAGTTACAAGTAGCTGGGCTCAGTGACTTAAACAGCCCTTTTCAGTTCACACTCATTTAATAATTTTACCTTTTGCATAGGCTGAGCAGCTATGAAAAATAGAGAAAGGTAAGTGATGCTGCACACTAAGGGCATTGTGAAGTTGCAGATTTTTCAGCATCAGTTTCCAGATGAATAGTCTGGTGGTCTTCCACTAGAATCTGAGGTAATATGTGTAACACTACCAAGACAGATCTGCTGAATTATCAATAACAACCTGTTCTCTTGCACTGATGCTGTAAAATTCCTACGTATTTGTTTCACAAAAGCTTCTATTTGAATATGTCTTAAATACCTTATTAAAAGAATTATTCTGCTATTATCATTTAATCCAGTGTGTTATGAATATGACATTTGACAGCCTATGGCTGAAAATTCCAGCTGCCTTTCTGGATTACAAGAATAAAGTTTTACAGCTGTATGTGGCAAGCCAGGAGGGTCAGCAAAAAAGGAGCCTGAATTTTCTATGCAAATCAGTAAAGCTGTTGCTGAATTGTTATTCTTACCCTTAGTGGGAGTCCCAAGAGATCAAATGATCTGAATTATCTTCTAATGGACCTATCTCTCAGGGGAAAGGTCAAAAATAAGACCTAGCAGGGAGTACAGGCAAAGAGTTGAGCATGCTTTGAAGTCTTCAGCCCAGTGCGGCAACCTAAAATCCAGGTGTGAGGGGCTGGTTGAAGGACCATCCTGATTCCAACTCCAGAGCAACCCTCGTGAATTTTCTCCCCATGAGAATTTTTTTCAAGTGGTCAGGCTGAAACAGGGTAAGGATTGTGCTCAGCAGTAGGCAGCCATCGCCTACTGCCCACTTGCTTTCTTTGGAAATCATTGGTGAGAAGGCTGGCAGACAAATATCAAAGCAACCACTGGCCACTGCCCAGAGATTGCTGCTTTCCATGCAAACAAGGATGTGAAGGGGTACATCTTCTACCACCGAGGTCATGACACAGCAGGGTGCTCAAAGCTTATCTGTGATAAGCCAGGAAAAAACCCAAGAGTGAGAAAGCCAGAGAAGTAGCAGCTTACCCAGGGGGTAGAGAGCAGATTCATAACATTAACATTTGCTAGTGACAGCTCTGGGCTTTAAGTCTCCAGGATATGGTGCAGAACTTCATTTTTCTGTGTAAACTCCAAACAAAGAAACCGTAACAATCTCAAAGTTCTACTGAGCAGTAATTTAATCTGAGTAATTTCATCCAAGCAATTTCAATAAATCAGGTTTATAAAATGTGAATAATATAGAAGGTACAGAGCTCATATCCTTTATTTATTCTGAAAAGGTGCCAGAGCACCTGTTTAGGAAACAGACATTGGGCATCTTACAATCAGATGAGGGTGAGAGATACGTCACAAAACTAGGACCCAGTTTGATTTCTGTTGATTTTGCTCGTTATTCTAATTTCTTGTTATTATACCAGTTGTCAACTGAGTATATTAAACACTGTTCAACTAGTAAAAGTTCCATAGAATTCTGAGTTAGGAAAACTACAGCTTGTGATGAGGACTAAAATATATCAGATCAGAAAATGTAACTCTTCCTCTCAACACGGATAACATTTTTTCTGAAAAGCCACCAGCAAAGCCACTCTAAATGGCTTTAAAATTATATTGAGAAACACAATTTCAATGTATTAAAATTGTTGTCACACATGAAAAATCATTAATCTCCAAAAAGGACAACTTTTGTTCAGTTGTGATGAATATTTTAGTTAAAATACACCAAAAGGCACGGAAGTCATGCTCTTTGCTTCCTAGGAAAGACCAGGTGAAACATGAAAGCTAGGCATAAGCAGATGTGGACAGTACAGAAGCAATAGGAAAGGTAGGAAAGAGTGTATGTCAGCCATGAAGACTATGTTGTTAATAAGCTGAAATTCCCCTCGAAGTGTGGATGATGTGGTCCTTCTGACACTATTCCATGCAATCAGCTGTGGAGCTCAGGTTGGAATGCAGGCTACAGGGAGACATGAGTTCACACTTTGAGCATTAAAATAAACCCAACCACTCTAAGTTTGCTGTTCTCCTTCAACTTATGCTCTACATTTGTAAACTTGTCTGGGCAGGTAAATTATGCTTCCTTTCTGAGCAAGCTTAAGCAACTGCTTTATTTCTGAGCAGGGTAGTGCCACCATCAGCCTCCCTGCTAACAAAAGGAGAGAGGAAGAAGGGAGAGAAAACATGAATTGCATTAGAGTAGCTCCTCAAGGCTCTGTGAGGTGGGCATTCCAGTGTGCTTGGCTCCGGATGGGGGACAGGACTTGTCCAGCAGGTGTCCTGCTGCCTGGAGCACACAGGAGTCTGGGAGTGAAACCTTCTTCTCTGTTTGGACAGGAGACATCAAGTTCTGAGAGTGCTAATTGCTACCTTTATATAAAATATGAGACAATAGCAATCACAATATATTGACTGAATACTGGGAATGGTCTCAGGGCATGCTGTTCCCTATGGTAGGAATTGATGTTATAGCAAAACTGGGTAATCATCATCTACCGCTGAACAGAGCAGAAAAGGCTATGTACTATATTTATATTGGTTGGGGTGCTCTACAGTTTATCTGTGAAGTCAGGCTTGCAGGCTCTTGAAATACAATTTGGGAGATAACTGGATCAGTTCTTCCCAGCAGATGTAAAGCAGTGAAGGCTATGATGAGAGACAAAGGGAGAGGGATTTGGTCACTGAAAAGCATAAGTTCCAAATTAAACACAGGAAAATATAAAGCTCAATGAAGGGCTTGAGTAAGGAAGTGGGTAGAAAAGCAGACATAAAGGACAATAAAGGGATATTGTAGAAGAAGCATAGCTGTATGCTGGAGTGCATGCTGTTGGGCATGGAAATGAGAAGAGATATTGTCATTCTGCTTTCTGTGTACTGAATCTTTACACGTAGATAAATGTCTTTCGCTGCTGTGGAGGCAGCTCCAAGGCAGCTGCTCTCTTGTGTTTCAGTACAGATCCAGAATAATACTAGAGCAAGATGGTTTCCTCCTCTTTTCTGACCAGCAACTTCTTTTAAAATTATTTGATTTTTACTTTTTTTTTTTTTTTAAGTTCCCTTTCTACAAGGAATGAAAGCAATCTGGTCTGGAAGATAGAAGCAATATATTCTGTCAAATAGGAAAATTCAGTCTTGTGGGAATTGCTGATAATATGACACCACTGGGCACCTACTGCCAACCAGTTAAACCATCTCAGCTGTCTGATGGTATTGGGGTTGTTTCCCCCACCAGGAAGATAGGACCACATGATACCAGGATACCCATGTTGCAGTATATCACACCCCCCAATTTTCTTCTGCCACTATTTGTATTATCTCCATCACTACCCAACTTCAAAATCCTTAAAA
The DNA here is from genome assembly GCF_022539395.1 of Myiozetetes cayanensis. NCBI lineage: Eukaryota > Metazoa > Chordata > Aves > Passeriformes > Tyrannidae > Myiozetetes > Myiozetetes cayanensis. The sequence goes on from NW_026086604.1 coordinate 128,373,738, forward strand.
TTAAAACATGCCATTAGTAGTCAGTTCAGCAAATCATGCCCTGAAGTGCAGTCAGGATGACTCATAGTGAAGCTTTTCTTGTCCAGCTCTTGTTTTGAGAGCCATAAATCAGTGGGGTCACAGTTCCAGCTTTTGCCTTGGGGTCCCCATAATATTTCTGCCTGCATATCACATGCACTGTACACATACATGCCCAGTCTCTTTCTGGAAATCTCTGCCCTTTGCATAATTACATGCAAATGGGGTCACCCTACCACAGACCTTTAACTAGCATTAAACCCCTCAAATATCACTTGCAGTAGAAGATCCTAAGGGTTATTCCCATTCCTCTGTGAATATATCTCGCAGTTAGAATTCATACATTTTTTTCCTTAAATATGCAATAATAGCCAAAGTGCACATTTTCATCTATTAACCTCATATTGACTGAGACAGGACAAAGCTCACAGGGCTAAATTCCAACCCAAGTTCAACCTGTTCTGTTCAGCGCAGATGAATGTATAGAGCTGGGCACTAATTTTGACTCATGCATGAGAAATAGAAAGGATGTGCAAAAAATACCTGTGACTATGCAGGAATTACACATACAAAAAATTACAGTAGTACATCCATCAAGGAAATTACAGCCTATGCAAACTGTAACTTGCAGCCCCCTTCTTCCCCATCAGCAACATGAACTGTTTTGAAAACATTGTCTGACCACTCACTACGCTGACTGCTTATAGAGATTCTCTTCAGATTTATGCTCCCATTGCAGGGCCTAAAAAATTGTGGAGGCAAGGAATGTACTTGACTACTGAATTACTTGGGCATGAAGGATCTCTCAGTAATGAGGAATAATGTCTTTTCTGCAAGACAGAGAGATTTCCAGGAAGCAGAATCAATGCTGCGGACATAATTTGAACAGCTCTGTGCATTTGATAAGGTCCTTAATCTCCTTCCATTCATAAAAAGAAAAAAGGAAAAAAATAAAATAAAGAGTAGAGTATCTACCCTTCCAGAAATGTCCATGTACAGGAAAACTGAGATTAGCACAGTAGGTTAGAGCATGGTGCTAATAATGCCAGGGTCAAGGATTCGGTCCCCATAGTAGGCCATTCACTTAAGAGCTGGATTTGATGATCTTTGTGATCTCCTGATCCAACTCAGAATACTCTGTGACTCTGTGAGAAAGGAAAACTGGAAACAGCGCATGAGTCTGGTTACCTCATGTCCCTTCAGAAACATTCAAATGAAAGCATTCAGCTACAGCGGTGGGTAGCATATAAGAGCTTGAATAGAATTAAAAAGAATATCTATTAGCAAATGACATACAAAATAAAAAGTATGGCCTTTCAAACTCTAGGTCACCATGTCGAATCCAGTTCACACAAGCAGTGATGGAGGTCACTGCCATTTGAAGGCTTCCTGATCAATATGATGTTGCCTTCGGAGCCATGAGCTACAACATCAGAACTGCTGTTCCTTACCAGGAAATGAAGATATGACTTTGTTTCTGGAATTCTTGGCTCATTTAAATTCCAATCACATTAATATTTGAAAATTCTTGGTAAATGCATGTATAACTTGAATACTGTGTTACCTCCCATATTATGAGCACTACTGCTAAACAAGGGTGCAGTAAAAATGCTCACCATTTAACAACTTCTTTTCATTGGTGCAAACAGTCATTCAGGATACAAGCTAGTGGAAAATCAGACCATGCCTGTAATAAAAATTCTCAATCAATTGAAAGAATTCTGGTACATTTACCTTTAATTAAAAAACTCTGGAGTGTACTTATAGCAAGACTAAAAATAACCAAAATGCTTATGGAAGGGGAATCAAATGTAAAAACTCAAGTGACTAACAGCACTCGTGATTATAGTTTCAGAGGGGCAGCTAGTCAGTCCTTCAGACTTTTTAATTTTAAACATAAGATGATTTTCTATCTCCAAAATATGATTTGTTTTCCACCATGTTTATAAAAATTAATAATACATTTTCAGCTGCAAAAGACTTAGCACAAATTTACTGGGAATATTGAATAAAGATGGGTGTTTCCATTTTTTATGAGATTTTTACAGTGTTGAATTTAAGCCAGCAGTATGCAGGCTGTTGGTGGCAAGTAAAATATTCCCAACCGTAAAGAAGAAGTAATATAACCAAGCTTCTCAAAAGCAAGTAAACTTGGGTTTGCCTCTGCAAAACTCACTTTCATCACATATGCAAGGATGAACAACAGTAGGATGAGTTTTTACTGTTTTGGGGAAAGTGAAAGAAACCCCATTCAATGACAACCCTTGTCAAAAAAAACACTTTTAACAACCAAGCTGGAGCTCAGAAAGCAAGAAAGCAACATACTTTAAAAAGAAAAGGCTTGCACCTCACAGTCTAAATAAAACACACTTCTACTGGCAACCTACTCATGTCAGAAAGACAACTCTGGTATGCGTGAAAGAGTCAGTAGAGGATCTGCCCAGTCAGACCCTAAGTGGTCATGCCTTTGAATTTCAAGAGTTAAATAAAAGGACACAGTTACTCATAACTTCTTCACCTGTAGGAGATTTAAGTGGGGCCAGGTGGGACAGCAGGCAGGCAGGCGCTTCTGCTGCTCCTCTTCAGAGCAGAGCTCTGACATGATAGCACCATTCTGAGGGATGATGAATGATCTTGCCCACTTGCCACCAGAATGATCTCCAGTCCTCTTCTTTATGGCCACAGTCGTTACTTTTTACCATGTATGTTAAATACCTTCATTGCAATAATACTATGACACTCAGCATCTTTCCTCCAGGGTTTGCTTTTACATCATCATTGCCTTTTTGTAGGTCACAGACCCAAAGCAAAGTCATGGCAGGAACTGGTAACTCTGGCTGGCACAGCAGCAGGATTACCTGCCTGCCCTCTTTCTGCATTCTCCAGAAAATTCTCCTCCAAAAGAACTAAAAGGATATGGGTATATAATGTTCCTTTTTGAGAGGAACAATCTTAAAATACTTACTCATTTTTGCTTGGTATTCTGTCCTCTGCAATCAATTTTGTAGCATGGAGTATTTTAACAAGAATTCTACATACAATATGAGGAGGAAAATTCCATATTTTTCACGAGTGAAAGACCAAGTGAACAAAGGATATACTGCTCTTTCTAAAATTAAACTGTCCTCAGTTACCTGCAATCAGGACTACTGTTGTAATACTAGGATGAATCAACCCATCTTCCCTCTGACAATGACCTTTTCTATAGTGTTTTATGCTGCAAAATCCAGCAGCACTTACTTGATAGATACTTTGACTTACAACAGTTTTTTGGCACAGATTTCCATCCTACTACCCCCCTTTTCTGAAGTGTGTTTAGCAATTTATTCTTGAATCCATCTGTGTCACTGCTTAATTATGGATTTTAGTCAGGAGTAAAAAGCATTTTGATCAGTCGGTTTTAAAGTTTCCCAGTACACCTCCATATACTCTCTCCAGGAGAATAGTTGTGAGGGGGAAATGGAGGTCAATAATTTTTACTTAAAGAAGGCTTAATTTTGCAAATGATGCAATTCATGCAGTCTAAAATAAAGGCTTGAAACCTGGGACACACAGGCTTGAAAACTGAACCCAGCTCCTCTTGCAGAATTCACCAGGTACATCAGCACATCCTTCAGTTTTACCACCAGGCAGTTTGGACATTTACAGGCTCCATAACTACGCTGCAGTGATGTCAATCAGAAACAGCAAAGAGGAGTCAGAAGTCTGGCCCCATGAGGAGGTTTGAAGATATGCTGCCTACATTCTGTGGTAGACAAAGCATCAAAGTGCTTTGCAAGAAACTCTGCATCCTTTCAGCCACCCTGGAGGTGATATTATTAAGCTTCAGTGGGATAAATCCAATGAGAATTTGCTCAACAACATGAGTAAGGGCTCCACAATTCTGCCCTATAATTTTGTTTCTGGAAGCCATTTTTTTAATCTGTTTGTAGATGAGGAAATTAAATGCTAAATTTCCTCCTCCCCCACTCAGACTGCAAGGTTCATTTAATGCATGTTTATGTAAAGTCTGATTCCCCTGCTAAGTGTTTCTACTCTCCACCCAATTTGGCATACAGTGAACAATGCACAGAATAAATTTAATTGATTTGTACAGGTATTAAAACAGATTATCATCTACACAGATTTGGAAAGCAGACACTGTATGTTAGCCAAATAAATGATGCAAACTACAATGATTTACAAAGGGTTTCAGAGAGCTGGATATTAGCAGACAGTGGATCATGTTAGACAGCAAAATAATTTCACATTTATCAATCAAATGACAAAGAGGATCCAAACTTAATTGTGAGATGATTTATATACCCAGGAATGACTGATTTAAAACATCAGTGTGGCTATTAAGAATCAAATTTTCATACAAAGGCTCTTGATCTACCTATTCCCGCAAACCATATGCATGATGAAATGCACCCATTTCCAGTGCAGACCAGAACTTTCCATCCAGGGACTGACCACAAATAAACACCTCACCCACAGCACAGAACTGAGCATATATGAGCAGCACCAGCTAAATAATTCTGCTGAAAATCCATGGCTGCCCACCCTCTAGAGGTAAATATTGACATACATATGCTGACAAATATCCAATGGAAACATCACCAACTTGCTGCTTCCAGCATGCAATTAATAAAGGAGATCTCTAGGAGGGCACATTAATAATCATCCCCTGCCTTGGAAAGGTTGTTCTCTGCAATATTTGAGAATACCATTACCTGATTTGGTTCCCCTCTCTGCTGCCTCTGCCCATGGTCTGGTGTCACATGGGGATGTCAGGATGCCCGTCAGCTTGTGCCAGCACTCTGACCCAGCTCCAGCAATGGTCCGTGGCAGATGCCCGGGGATGAGCATAAAACCAGGACATGAATACAGCAGTGCAGTATCCACAGTGACCGTACTTTTATAATAGATGAAACTGTGGACTGAAAAGGAAAAACCTTGCCTGAAGAAAAAGGAAGCAAGCTGTGAAGATGTCATGTAAAAGACTCCCTTTTGTGCATGTAAGGAGAGGTTGTTTTTCCAAGGGCATGGGACGCTTTTACACAACTGAAGCTATAGAAACTGCAAAAGAAATTGTACAGCGGGTTCTTTAATCAAACATCTATGACAGCTGAATTAAAACATTCGTTAATGGAGTTAGCTCTGAGATTTGAAATTTGTCTCTCTTTGTTCCACAACCCAGGAGACCACTCTTTTTTTATTTCTCCCTAAAGTATGAAATCACTGTAGTGTCCTTTATACTGCCTCAGGAATTACGAAGGCTGGAAAAATACTTTTCTTGGGTAATAAACTCATAGCTGACCGGAATTTTTTCCCTTCTGCACCGAACACACAGTCAAACAGACTGCTCTCCTTATTCAGCAAGGACCAGTGCATAGCTCTGACCAAAACCCTGTTGTTTCAGCTGATTTTGGAAGGTGTCTTTTAAGAACAAGGTAGACTCCAAGGAAACTCTCGCGTGAGTTGGATGTAACTGCACAATTACAGAGATTGTAACTCCTAGGCTTTGATCTAAAAAAATACTTCAGTATCTGACTTGAAGCAGGCTTTCCATACACTTAATGTTAGTTGCTTACACACTTTGTTGAGCACAGTGTGTTAGCAATAATTATTGTTCCCTGAAAACATGCAAAAAAACATTCAGGAAAGGTTGTGCTTAGTGTTCAAATGCTGAATAATCTAAAAGATTATGCTATCACATAATAAAAACAGAAAGCAAAAGAAGCAAACACTTCCTAGCAACACTCTGAAATATATTAATCAGTTTTAGAAAGGTACCAGAATTTATCTCATAGTTAGAGATTGGATTTTATAGCTACATAGAATTTTCCATCACTGAAAACCTCAAAGGATTTTATAAACTGGGTCTGAATTTTATCTCCTGCTTATAGGAAATACACAGCTGCCATTTTCAAAACTCTGGTCCAATTTCTTGCAAGTATTTCCTTGGAACCAAAGTCAGTCACTGCTTTTGCACAGTACTATCTGAGGAATCATATGCAGGTCCAGTGTGGTCCTCTCCCATCCTCTGGCCTAATCCTCCTAACCTGTGTATTACTTTCTACATGTTTCCTCTTAGCTAGTGGAATAAAAGATACCTGGTCAAATTTCAAAGGGTGAAATACTGAATATATGAATAAAAATAATAAAATGAAGGTTGACTGTGGTGGACTCAGAATTTATCAAGAGGTTAGTGGTAGTAGATTTACAAATCACTGAAACAATAATGATTAAAAAATCTTAAATAAAATCTTACACTGAAATGAAGTATTTCCACTGAAATAGGAAAACAACATATTATTATCTAGTACCTCAATTCTGAAAACAGCATCATACAACTTTTAGCTGCTTCAGTTTTAAAGGTGACCTATTCTTATCTCACCATAATTTTTTTAGGCAACTGTTAGTCCTGCAGTAGCCTTACCTCTGTGGGTAGAGAGGTTTGTACTTTTATTTTGGCTAAAGAGCAAGTATAGCTTTGTTAGGGAAAATGCAGACCTGATCTGGCCTAATGATGACAAAGCTACATGACTGAAATGCGTGTTCCTTTCCTCCTGGGAAACCTAAAACCCACTGAGGTGTTGCTGCAGGTAAATATGTCTTAGAGGCTTTTCTGTTTTATTGTTCACCCATCCATTTGTCATCACTGAAGAAGGATGTCATGGGAGAGAATTTAAAGTATTTTTTGGAGACTGGGCAACACAGACTGGTCTGATTTTGTTTTTCTGAAGTTACTTGGCACTGCGGATCTCTAAATAAATATAAAGTCATTCACAATCAAACAGGCAAGAAAGAAATGACAAGTGTTTTGACAGTGCTCAAAATACTTTGAGGTATTTTTAGCATATTTCTGAGTCGTATTAGCTTAACCTGTAATAGAATATAAATGAGCCCATATGGCAGAGATGTAATTATGTTCCATGTGAGAAATCCCTGTGGTAGATTTGGGGAAAAAAACCTCACTACATGTGCCTTCTGGAGGGCACGATTTACACATGATTACCTACTCATTTGCATTGAGAAGAATATGAAGTAACACAATGCTAACAACACGGTAATGAAAAGGGCAAGCAAAGACTCCAGATCCCTGGGGGTGCTGATCCCTATGACTGACATCCAGTTAGGAGCAGGGAATTCGTCCCTTTAGGGAGTACATTTTATGAAGCGATCTTTGATTATGTGGGCAGTAATCATGAGTCTTAATTATTATTACTGTGAGAGAATAGGCTACAAATCTCCAGGGAATGTCTCTGTCACAGATACTTTGCTGGCGAATGCTGAAAATTAGTGTTTTCCCAAGGATCATTTTCATTCCACCCTGATATTTAGCTGGAGTTTCTTTGACTACTAGTCATGAAACATTAAATATAGATTAGAGGCAGAGAGATGTTGAAAGTTAAAATTCACCGGAGGTGCACACTCGTGCACTTGAGAGACAGCCCCAAATGTTGTCCAGATGTTGTAGCAACAAGGCTGAGGGTTCCCAAGCTGCAGCACAGCCACTACAGAGGAGAAAGTGGATGTTTAGCATTCCACTGGCCTTCTGTTTAGTTTACTTGTAGTGTATTAATTTAGCAGAAAGTCCTAACAGCCTGTTAGCAGTAGATGTTACCAAGTGTACACTATCCTGAAAGAATGAAGAAATTCTTTTATAGCAATAAAGGGAGCAATTCAAAGCATGTAATTGATTTTCCACATTTTCATACTGTGATAAGACTAAGCTTTAGCAGCAGAAACATGTGTTTGCAGTTTTGTCAATGTTCTTCAGTGAAAAAAGAAAAGTAGGAACCTATATGTTATTGGTTAGATCGTTAACATGCACTGGGCATTTCAGGGGCTATTGAAGCACTTGCCAAGAGCATGTCATCTTCTAAACAGACTCAGAGGTGGTAGAGATTGGTTTTTTCCACAGGACATGTTTTTGTGATTATCTAAGATCATTCTTTTCCATGAAGAACACAACAGAAGAACATCAAGGCTTTCTTAACTAGCTATTGTCACGTTTGTGTGCTGTCCTCCCTCACATCATCCTTTTCACTCTGGAGGGGCAGAGCAGCAGCAGGGCAGGGCTCATGACTGCTCACCCCTGAAGCATTCCAAATCACCTACTGGGCAGTGCGGCTTCTGACTGACTGCTGCTACCCCCAGCCTTCACACCAGTTATTAGGGTGCTCTCTGGGCCTCCCCATGAACATCACTAATGGTGTCCACCAGAGGAACTCGAAGCAGAATCATCCAAATTTTCAGAAAGGTTTCTGGGTTCTCCTGATACCAGAAAGAAGACAGCATAGAGTGCAAGGGCCAACCTAAAGAGCCATCCACCAAGATACTTGACATGATGCTTTGAAAAGAAGTCATTTGATAATGCTTTGAAAACAGGTCACTTACCATTCTCTGAAATTTTACAATTTCAGTCTTCTTCCCATCTTGCATTTTGAGAAACCTTAGATGCTTAGCAGTTTCTTTGTGAAAAAAGAGAGGACACATCCTCAGAATAACCTATCAGGATGCTCAAGGGGGATAAAGTAAATTTAAGTCCTATTCCTACTCTCTCAGCCTTAGAGCAGACATGTGGACCCAAAATTTGAGTTTACTAGACACGCAAAGCCCTGAACTGCAGATTCAATCTCCCATTGCATTTCAATGAATGTGGACAGCAATACAGGCTGAGATGGTGACACTCATTGGGACCCACTGGAGAACAGCACAGTTTCCAGTAGCTGAGGTAGTTTTGGTGGAGAAAAGAGCAGCAGTTCATGTCCCCACATGTCATTTGCCTCCATTCTTGTGTTGGAAGACTTGCCAAAGTGAGAAGGAAACAGCTTGGAGGGATGCCTGCCCACAGCCAGGAGGGAAGAGGGTGTTTACAGCATGGGGGTAAGGAAACCATCTTCTGGCATGGTGAGGAGTTGGCAAGGCTGACTGAGAATCAAACAGTGCAACAGCAGGGCAGGGGGGAAAACCCTCAAAGACTAGAAGCGAGCTCATTCATGTTTACTCCCTCAGGACAGCACAGAGCATCCCCCACAGAGGATGACTTCATAGCTTTGAAAAAAAAAGGTAAGCAAGCTTCAGATAACAGGAAATTAGGATACAAGACCCTTTCAAGTAAAGTCTAAAGGTTTGAATTTGGGAGACAACAGGAGTAACTATCTGAGTTTGTCACCATCTCATTACCATAGGGTGTCAGGTAGCAGCAGATGATGATCTTCATGGACAAACACGCAGCAGAAATCAGCATCTGAACTGAGGCAGATGCTGTGGTTATGGTTTGGAGATGGAGGAAACAGGACAGTAGAGGCAAGGAGTGTCTCTGGGCCTCCATGGGAGGGATGATTCTTCTGGGCATCCACTGCTGTACACCTGAAGTATGTTGAATGGCTGAGTGTTACGTTTGCTGCTCCCTCTGCCAAAGCAACCAGTCTATTTGTAGGCTTTTCTTCTATAAAGCAATAAAATTAAAAGGGTAAAATGTGGGTGAACTTGTACTATTTAATCTGACAGCCTGAAAGAAACAAAATCCCCAATGGCTGCTCTTTCCCATCCATCCTCCATATGTGTCTCCTCCTTTTCAAAAACTATGCACAGGAAAAACAAAGAAAGAACATGGTTACCTTCCTGGGGGCTTAGCAAAGCCATTTGCAGTGACCACCATAGGCACTGTGTTTGCATGGATACAATATCAGCTCAGCTCCAGTTCTTCACAAATAGTTGTGCAAGGTACAAAGAAATACCACAGGCCATACAAGGCTTCTGCCTGAGGGATGATGGGAATTAAGGGTAGTCAGCTACAAATATAACCAAACCCCTCTCGGCTCTTTCTGGTTTCTACTCTCAATTTCCACTTAAGAGCTCCCAGCAAACAGAGCTCTTATGCAACAATACAGCTCAACAGACAGCAACTTTATTTTGACTGCTTCCTAGCCTTCTTTCTTTTTTGTTTTGCTGGAGTTTGGAATACTATTTTTTAAAAAGAAAAAAGAGAAAAGATACAGGAACCATGTGTGCTTCACTGCAAATGCGGCTCATGTAATTCTCTTTGAAGTGCACAGCAAAACTCCTTTGGTGGTTAATGAGAACAGGATCAGGCCCTCCATACTGAACTTGCGCTGAGACCAGATAAGATCTTGAATCATTCAGAGCCAAGCATATTATTTGTGCAACATGGGCAGGCTGAGTCAATCTCTGAATATTTTTAATGGGTGTCAACGTGAGCTGTTAATTCCACAAGTTATGTTGTTTTGCAGTTTGCCTGTGCCTGCTTTCCAGGCTGCCTTCACGGATGATACACATCCCCTCGTTGGCTGTGATAGAAAAGCTATTTCCAGAACTACTGCAAGAAAAGAAACACTTCTGAGAAAGTATAAAATGGGACTTTCACAAAGAATTGGAAAAGCAAGCGATAGTAGAAATATCTGTTAGACATTCAGATTGCCAGCACATATAGAATGAAAAGTAGTCCTATTTCAAATAGATTACTACCTTTTTCTTTTTTTTTTTAGGGACCTTAAAATCAAAATAAGCATACTGTAACTGATGATTTTTGAGAAACTAATATTGACCTCTCTTTTTTTAACAAAACAGAGGAGTGAACTACTGAAATCTCAGATGCTTAGATAATGTCTGCTCTGCATAGTACCTATATAACCTTAATAAACAGGATCAGAAAAACACCAAAACCATTTTGAAGTCTGATGAAATGAACTAAGCACCACGAACAGCTTTTGGATGAGAAACCTTTATTTAGGACTTTCCCTTTTTCTGTTCCCAGGATATCCTTGCACTTCCTAATGCATCTTGAAGCCAAGATGAAATTACAGCCCTCCTGAGACCAACAGGAGGCTCACTATTGCCCATTGCCCTCAGCAGATCCGGGATTTTACTGTTACTGGAAAGATATCTTAAGAAACACTGGGCCCAACTGCCCACTTCTATGGAAATAGTCAGCTGGAAACATAGAAAAGCCTACCACACAATTTCCTTTTCATTCTCCCCTGAGGGGAGATTTTTAATCTTGGAGTGGAAAACAGGATCTAGGGAAACCTGGCGGAAGCCCTGTGGTTGCCATCTAGAGAGAGCTGGCTCTGTCTGGGTTCCTTGCCTTGCTCTGCTCCCCATCCCACCACCACCCCAGCCCCAGCTTTGCAGCCCTCTGTCTCTCTTCAGTGACACAGCAAAGAAGGTTTGTCTTGCTGGGATTCAGAAACACCCAGACAGAAGCTGTTTCCCTGCCTCCATCTTCCATGGCTCTGGGACATGTGCTGAAGGACCTCTCCACGGTTTCTGCATGCTCTGGGAAACTCTCCCCTTCCCACATCTGAGTTATGGTGACATTCAGTTACCCTTGACAGATGAGGCACAAATCCTGCACTACCACAGTTCCCAGTTCATCATCTCAAACCTGGTTTGTGCAGACAACCACCTCCTACTGCCTTCCCCCTTTGCAGTCCCTCCGTCCTCCTCTTCTCTCTCTGACCTCTCCTTGCTCACCCAAAGGGATCCTGGTGATACAATAAGGTGGACAAGCTCCACCTATTGTGCTGCACTATTGACATATGGTAGCATTATATGTTAGCTTAGGATAACCCCTTATTAAATATTGCAGAATGTTAACAATGCAACTGTTCAAACAACAGCTAATTGCAAATAAAAGCCTATCACTTCAATATTTCTGAAGAAATTATTTTGAAGATAACCCATCAAAAATACTTCACATGGTGGCTGACAGAAGCCTCTCAGTGCAGCGTGGTTACATCAGTTTAATGGTTATTATGAAGTTTTCACCTTAGTGAAGTTCAATCACGTCCAATACTTTCACGCACTGCAAAGCCTTGGGATACAGGCAAAAGGCAAGGCTTCTGGGGTCTTGACTCAGCAGCATTTCACAAGAGGTTGGTGGCTGAATGTGGTCTTCATTAAGTGTTGTCTGAGTAGAAAGCTAGAGTTTATTTACTCAAACTCAAGATAAGCTTAATACTTAATGCTGCCGATTTGAATGCAAACAAGGGCAAGACCTCATGCCTGGAAGACTCTCTGATGTGGTTACACTGGAAGTTTAGACTAAACACAAGTTGGGATCTGAAACACAGTTGCCATGGCCTACAAAATCAGCGTGTTTTAAAGTATTTAAATTTTTGAAAAGCATTGTCTACAACTGAACTATCAAAGTGGTATTGCTTTGTAATTGCACTTGCAATTACATACTGCTTATTAAGGTCTATTTTGCTAATTCACTGAAATCTCTCCCATATGACAGAAATTATATTTCCTTCTCCATTTAGTGACCTCAAATGACAAAAAGTGCAGAGTGAATTTCAGTTGGCAAACAAATGCAATTATGCCTTTCTTTTTTTCTTATAGGGCCTATCTTGTCTGCTTTAACACCATCACCGGGCTACTCTCAAATGAATATGGGGCTCACAATGCTTGCAATGTGTCCAGGACCTAATCCTGACAAGCTTCCTTAAAAAGCTGTTTCACATCTTTAAATTCTTGTAGACTTCTAAAAAATTAACTGCAAAAATCAAAGCCTCAGCTTCCTAAACCTGCGAACCTGTTTATAAATTATGGTATTGCTATTTTAAAATTGATCAGGAGCTTCAGGATAAAGCGTTACTTTGGCGACACTTGTATGCTCTAAGCACAGAAACAGCAAGGGGGGCAGTTCAAGGCAAGAAAAACGAAGTTTGCCCTCTCCAAATGAGCGTGAATCATTACGTAAGCCTTCCAGATCAACTGATGAACAATAGAGGCAAGAGACTTACAAATATGAAAAACTCTCACAGATATGGACGCAAGAGCAACCAGCTCTTCTAATGGGACCAAGCATATAATGCACTTGCATTTTTTAATAAATATTTGAATTCAGAATCCCTATGATCCATTCACTCCAAGTTTGCACAACAGGCAGAGCAATGATGCTCTGAGTCCAGCAAGTGTAAACAACAACTAATAAAAATCTAGAATTAAAAAGGGGGAAGGGGCTGATATTCATAACTGATTTTGCACAATATTGCCACAGTCTTGTAGTGCTGTCTTTGGAAAGATCTGTCAAATATAATGCAATTCCAGTGCCTGAGCACTAGATGGTAAATTTGTGATTTACCATCTCTGAAAACAGAGCCTTACCTCAGTTTCCTTATTTTTATAGGTCAGCATTTAAACTCTTATTTATCACCGTTTCAGCTGTCCTGAGTTTTGCTTGCTGAAACTCTTTCTGAGGCCATGCAGCACTGGGGTGGAAGAGTCATGTCACACAAATGCAAACTTTTTGCAAGAGTACCCTCAATAATTTTAAACTACGCAAGTCATGCCAAACCATGATTACTTTCTCTGGTCAACTGCAGGGTGCACACCCATTCAAAAGGATCATCATGTCTGGAAGTTGTCTCTTGTGACTAGGATTGGCAAAAGCCTGATGAGATACTAGTCCGTAGCCTACTCTGAAAAATATGCATCCTGTAAATATACAGCAGCCTCTTCTCATGCCTAATTATCATCCCTTTGAATAATAATTTTTTTAAAAGTGCAAATATTGTTCCTTTGAATGAAAGGGATCCTCAGCACCACCTGTAATTGCACTTATGCCCAACAACAAGCAATGGGATGGCAGTGGAATTGTGGGCATTGTCCAGAAGGCAGCATTCAGGCCCACTAGATTGCAGCCTTGCCTCTCTATTAAAAACAAACAAACAAACAAACAAACAAACAACAAAAAAAACCCCAAACCAAAACTAAACACAACACTAATACGCAAAAGTATATACATATACCGGAAATTCTGGGCATTACTATATGAACAAACCAGAAATCCTTCTCCTTCCCAATAGGATTTGTTATGGAAACAGCATATAATTTCATTTCAATACCACAAATTTGCCACTACATTACAGAGCATTACTGTTACTGAAGGATGAACAGTAAATCAACATCCCCAGCTCTTCAGGCTACAGCCCTCTTCAGGGGAATGGTGATTCTGAGTGCCCCTTCATTTCAGGTTATAAATATATCCCATGAGAGAAATCGAAGTTGCTGACTATGGAATGCCTTAACTAGAACTTCAGCCCAACAAACTTTGTTATACCAGTTTTGTTCTTATATTAACTTTCTTGTCAGGGACAGGAGAAGTGGGCAAAACTGCTTCTTTGTATACAGTGATACTTTCTCTGGTAAACATAGCACATCAATTACTCAGACTATGTTGTAAAAAATCCTATCTGAACTCCCCAGAGCAATGGATAGATTTAACAGTGAGGTAAAACATTACTGATAACTACTATATACCCATGCAAAACCCACCTTTGTGTTGTATAAATAAAGCACCTGAAATACCATTATGCGATGAGAAATGAAAGTATAAAAAGGTAGGTGAGTCATACAGATAGCACCACAGCATTCAGTAATGATTGTGACCTTTGCAAATTACTGCCCTGTGAAGGGTCACAAAAATTAGCAAACAAAAAAGCAGGGGGTGCTCTTTCAACTGATTTATGATCATATTGTGCTCTCTAGTATATTTATTACAATAACCAAGACTGAACACAGAGCTTCGGCTCTGCAACCTATGAAAAAAAAATTCCAAAGAACTTACGGGGATCCATATGTGCTGCAAATAATGAACTGCAAATACTGAAGTTTTACCTTTTGTAGAAACAATTCCATCATTCCTTTTTGAGAATTATTTTTAAAATCTGATTCTCCCATCCAAATCCATAAATACAAGATCTCTTGTTACAAATAACTATGTTGTCTCACACATAAATAAATCACATATATTTTGTTGCAAGAAAACAGATTGGTCAAAACGGCTGCAATGTAATAATACACTGACCAAAAAGAATTCCACTGTAACTGAAAGTGAATGGCTTGTACTTCAGGTCATCAGCAGGGTGATGATTAGCACAATTTTAAATGGTAAAATATCCATACCCCCAAAAAAAAAAGAGAAGAAGGGGGAAAAATATTGAGAAGAATGTCCAAATATCTGAGAATGCAGGAACTATGATTATGCAAAACAAATTTTAAAATAATGAGAAAACCCCGCCCCCTTGCCTCACCTTAAAGAAATTCTGCTATGCTTCCCTTACTTACCTCTGTTTATGCATCATGATTTGAAAAAAGTAAACAAGCCAAAAATCATTTACATCTGCCTCCAGATCTACATAATGAAACGCTTTACTAGCTCATAACACTAAAAATTAATCAGTCTTTCAGTCTTTCCTAACCCATACTTACAGAACAGCACTTTGAAGAACGAATTACAGAAAAATAAAAAGAAAAAAAAAAGGAATGTGTTGTGTTGAAAGATTAAAGAATGTTTGTACTTTCCATAGATCTGAAATGCTTCCATTAAAACTGTCCAGTTAAACTATTGCCTAACTCTGGGTTAACCAAACATTCAAAATTCAAGAGAACAAAACTATTTTACTCATTAAAACGTTTTGACTATATTGTAACATAGTCTGAGTGTCATTTTAAGCAGAATATCATTTTAAGGGAATTTTTTTTTTTTGTATTTTAATAGGAAAGGAAGAAGAAAGGCTAAGCTGAGGGAATCCTTTTCTGCAACCAAAAAGAAAACACCGCTTAAAAAAGAAAAAGAACTGGAGAGCTTCTTTCTTCTCCTGCAGTTCTCTTCTTGGATTTCATACCACCGACCGTACCCTGTCAGAGATCTTGAACAGTTTACGTTACTTCTTCTGAACGATTAATCTAGACTGGCCCAGAAATAGAAGATAAAATGCACAATGAATTCCTACACTGAATTCCAGCTTGTTACTGTGAACTCAACATAAGAGAAGAGGAATCCCACATATCTTGTAGTATATACACTGCTTTCACACAGTATTTGAGTTCATCAGAGGAATACATAAGGGACAAGATAGTTTTGTACAAAACCTCAATTTATTTCAGAGAAATTAAAAATATGGTATTTAATATATATAAATTTCTATTCCTCTATAAATATAGATGATCTTGTGATAATGAACAGAAATAAATGCATACCAAATTAAAATAATTTTGCATTTCAGGGTATGGTAGCCATAGATAATGTTTATGAACCTAAATACAGGCATTTGTAATATTAAAAAAAAAGTTTAAAACAATACAATCAGGAGAGAAGCATTCTGCTGTTTTTCATACAGAGGTCTACATATTCAAATGCATCTGTCGAAAGTTACAATTTAATCTTTAACTTTTTTTATGTATTAGAAGCACAATCCCACATACCCAGGAGCATATAGGGTAGTAGATATACTGCACACATGGTATCTTATCCTTGCAGTATGCAATGTTATTACTGGACCGAAAAAGAGGGGGGAAAGAAAGCAGATATTCTTTCAAGTCTCACATCTCACCAGAGTGTTTACACATTCTGGTTTTCTGTTTTCCCTTCGATCGTTTTTACTACTGGCAAAAAATCATCACACCTTCATTATGTGTAATGAATTAAATCTCAATGAATTAAAATTCAGAGGAATGGCAGCGGCTCCAGTGTTTCCCATATGAGAAGCCGGTGTATCAATATAATTGGGGGGGAGGGGAGGCGTGTACCAACAAAAGCCTCAAACTGAACGCTGTGTTTTATTCCGACGGAGCTCTTTTCACCGAGCCCGCATTTCCTGATCCTGCTGACCCCAGCCGGCCGCGGCCCGGCGGGGAGGGACCGGGGCAGGCGGCAGAGGGAGCACCCGCGGGGCTCCCCCGGACCTCAAAGTGGGCTTAAAAAACACCACAGCAGGAGGGAATTTCGGTGTCTTTCTGTCCCCAGCCACCTCCTGAGCCATCGGACGTGCTACAGGTGCAGGCGGTGCTGAACCCCAACTCCTACAGGGAACGGGGCCAACTCCTCCCGAGCCGTGTGGGGCCCCGCAGACGGCCCAGCCACGGGCACCGCCAGGCGCTCCCCCCCACAGAGCGGCCGCTGCTCCGGGCAGGGCTGGATGATCGCACGCCCCGAGAAGGGCCCGGCGGGGTCAGCGAGGCCGGGCTCGGCGCAGCGCCGTCCCTGCGCCATGGCCAGGCGGCTCCACGTCCTCCCCGTACGGGGACGGGATACAGTCCGTCCTCCTCCACACGGGGCCGGGGCGGGAAGCGGCGCTCCTGCCCATCTCCACCTCGAGGCCGGGATCAGGACCCAGCCCGGATCAAGGGGCGATCCCGGCCGCGGCCGCAACCCCGCTCCGGGCCCTGCTGCTCATGCAGCTGAAATTCCAACCAAAGCCATCACAAAACCTCTGTGGGGGAGAAGAAAAGAGTTTTTTTTCGTTTCTCTTACCAGGAGCTTTTCCCATCCTGCCCCACGAAATAAAATCCAAATTCTTTTTTTCTTTAAATAAAACAGGGGAAGGGGGGGAGCGAGAAAGTAAAATCCGCAAACGGGTTAAAAGTGTCCTAAATAATTAAAAAAGTGAGGTTTTTTGTAATTTAAATACAAATATACTTACAAAATCTTACAGAGGCTATTTACATCCCTCTCCCCCAACCCGACAATGCGTTCAGCTCCTACAGGAGACTACCCGAGCAGCGCGGGGAGGGCAGATCCGGGCGGTCCCGGGCCCCGGAGTCCCCCCCTGCTCGTCCTCCACTCCCTGCCGCCGGTGGAAGACACTTGCAGTCCCCAAAGTTTGCCCAGGCTGGGTACGGAGCTGCTTCCCGAGGCAGAGCCTCGGTCCTTTGGCCGCCCACATCCCCCTGACCCGGCAGGCAGGGGTCTCAGACGGTCGTCTCACCCTGCTTGCTGTTGGTGAGCCTGGTGTAAAACTTCCTCCAGGAGTTCAGGGTTTTCCCAGACCAGATCCAGAAGCCCGAGGTGATGCCCACAATTAAAGTCATGAGATACTTGATCATGAAGACAGTGAAGTCGGGACTCATGGGTGGGTGGTGGCTGCTATGGTTGTTGGGGCAGGGAATGGCATAGCTCTTACAACTCTGTGTGACCCAGCTCCTCTCCCACTGTTCCCTAAAAGCTTGCTCATAAAAATAGCAGGCAATGACGATGGTGGCCGGCACCGTGTAGAGGACGCTGAAGATGCCTATCCTCACCATGAGCTTCTCCAGCTTTTCTGTCTTGGTGCCGTCGTGCTTCATGATGGTCCGGATCCTGAAGAGGGACACAAAGCCAGCCAGCAGAAAAGAGGTGCCGATGAACAGGTAGACGAACAAGGGGGCCAGCACGAAGCCCCGCAGGGCATCCACGTTGTTGATGCCCACAAAGCAGACGCCGCTGAGAACGTCCCCATCCACTTGTCCCAGGGCCAGGATGGTGATGGTCTTGATGGCCGGCACGGCCCAAGCAGCCAGGTGAAAGTATTGGGAGTTGGCCTCAATGGCCTCGTGGCCCCACTTCATGCCGGCAGCAAGGAACCAGGTGAGGGAGAGGATGACCCACCAGATGGAGCTGGCCATGCCAAAGAAATAGAGCATCATGAAGAGGATGGTGCACCCCTCCCGCTTCGTGCCCTGCGCCACGGTGCGGGAGCCGTCCTCAGCAAAGCGCTCGTTGCAGACCACCCTCTCCTCCAGGAGGAAGCCGGCGATGTAGGCCACGGCCACCGCCGTGTAGCAGCCCGAGAGGAAGATGATGGGCCGCTCAGGGTAGCTGAACCGCTTCATGTCCACCAGGTACGTGAGGACGGTGAAGAGGGTGGAGGCACAGCAGAGCACCGACCAGATGCCGATCCAGGTGCGGGAGAAGCGCAGCTCCTCGGGTCCGAAGTACATGAGCCCGTAGAGGCGGCCGGGCTCGCAGGGCGCCCCGCAGTCCTTCTCCCCCAGGAAGCGGTAGTTCAGGTAGGAGGGCACTTTCAGCGCCCGCGGGCAGGTGAAGCGCCCGCGGGGCTCGCCGGGCCCCGGGCCCCCAGGGCCGCCGCCGGCGCCCCCGCGGTGGGGGTTGCTGGTCCAGCTCTCGGGGCGCAGGGCGGGCGTGGGGGTGCCGCGCTCGGAGGCATTCTGCCCCACGCACAGCTCGCCGGCCCCGTGCACCGGGAACTTTTCGCAGCGCAGCGTGTCGGGCCACTGGAAGCCGAACTTGTTCATGAGGGCCTCGCAGCCCTGTCGGGCCCGCTCGCAGAGGGAGCGGCAGGGCGGCAGGGCCTGCTCCAGCACGGTACACACCGGCGCGTACATGGAGCAGAGGAAGAACTTCAGCTCGGCCGAGCACTGCACCTTCACCAGCGGGTAGAACTGGTGCACCTCCAGCCCCGCGTCCTCCTGGTTGGTGTGGCCCAGCAGGTTGGGCATGATGGTCTGGTTGTAGGCGATGTCAGTGCAGAGCGGGATGGAGATGGGCTGGCAGTAGCCGTGGTCCGGAATGGAGATGCCCCGCTCGCCGTTGGACTGCCCCCCGACCGGCAGCGCCGCCGCCCAGAGCAGCACCAGCAGCAGAGGCAGCCGCGGGCACCGGCCGCCGCCAACTTCCCCGCCGCCGCTCGCCGCCGGCCCGCGCCGCTCGGCCATGCTCAGTCGGTGCCGCCTGCCCTGCCGGGCTCCCGCCGCCCCGCCGCCGCTGCCGCCGCTGCTCCTCCCGGCCCGAACTTGCGACTCATGAAGGGGGCGGCGGGCAGGGACGGGGCAGCCCCGGCCGCCACTCGCGCGGCCGCGGCGCGCAGCTCTCCCCGCACCGGCGGCAGCGACCGCCGCGCCTCCAACTACGGCCGTCGCCTCCGCCGCCGCCGCCGCCTGACCATTTGTGCCGGCCCCTCGAGCCCGCGCCCCTCGCCTCGCCGCGCCGCGCTCCCTCCGACCGGTTTCCAGGCGCCCCGCAGTCTGCCTTCACCGGAGGGAGGAGCCTTGAAACCGACGCCGAACTTTCCTGCGTAAGGGACCGTCTCCCAACGCCTCACCCGGGGGCGGGCGCAGGCGGGCGCGGGGCTGCCCCGCGCCGCGCACAAAGGCGGCGGGGGCGGCGCGGGGGAAGGGCCCCTGCCGGGGGGGAGAGCGGGGGACGGGGCCGCGCCGTGTCGGTCCCGGCTGCTCTGGGAGTGTTTTTGGGTGTCCCGGTGATGACGATTGTTGAGGCCGTTGAATGGCGCACCCCGATGGGGCCGCGTCCCGGCACCTCCCCGGAGGGCAGGCGGGCTAATCCCGGCGGGAGGATCAATATTTGGCACACAGCGAAGGGCAGGGTTGGTGGGTGAAGGCTGCTCCGCTGTCAGGGCTCTGCTCCGGGGAGCAGTGAGCAGTCAGGGCGTCTGTGGAGGGCTGAAATGGGGGAGACGGATTTATTGCGGTCACTTGGGGCGCGGGCAGGAGCGGCGGCAGCAGCAGCAGCAGCATGCGGACACAGCCCGCGATGTGCATATCGCACATACACCGCCGTGATGTGCGAGTGGCCAAAACTCGCCTCCCCCCAGAGATACTTTAAGTATCTCGCTACCGAGCTGTTGCCACTGCGTTATCTGTGCCTTCCATCGTGTCCACAGCAGCAGCCTGAGATACGAAAATAATCCCAGCAGGATTTTGCCATTCCCCTTCCTCCCTCTGCCTAGTGGTCAGCTATTCCAGAGTAATTCAAGATGAATGCTCTGTGACTTGCAATACCTCCCATCAGGCTTTTGAAAATTTTGCTATATTCTGGGGAGGGAGTGAAATGGGCATAGAGTGCCTGCCAGCAGTGTCCATTTCTGCACCTCCGGAGCACCTTTGCGCAAACAGAATGGAGGTCCTGTTGGCTCTGCTGAAAAGCGTAGTCCAGAGAAATGATGGAGGCTGAATGGGGGATTTACAATAATCTGTAACTGAAAAAGAGCAATAAACTGCTCCCGGAGAGGAGAAGAACCCTACACCGTTCTCCATTCAGTAACCAAGACTCTGCATCGTGTATATGAATGTCCTTGTATTTGTCCGAAGGTTAATTTTGCCATTTAGAGCTGAACCAGGCATGGAACTTCTCTGGCCAGCTGTCTTCCTTCTCTGTAGCATGCGCTCACCCTTTCTGCCTTACATACTAATGAGCTGCAAAAATCCATTCGGACTAAGACGTCCAGCAGTTATTTCTAGCTGTCACAGGTGGCAAGGGTTAATAGAAGACATCCGTATTTCTTGGATAGCTATAGATAAAATTTGGACCATGCTATTTAGGCCACTTTCTTTCTCCCTGTAGTACTGTCCCACATTCAAACTAATTAATAGCGAAATCTGTGCTGTGTAACGACTGCAGGAGTGAGATCATGTTTAGAAATTGCACATCCTTAAATATGTTGATTGCTGATGTCCTTGTTTACTGAGGTTCATTGAGTTCTGTCAAAAACTCTTTTCTAAGAGGACCATAGTTCAAAAATGATACACACAAATATCTTTTTCCATCTTCTGCCGAAAAAAGTTTGGTTCCTTGAATATTGTATTTATAGTTTTAAGCTACAGATTTTTCTCTTCAGATCTACACTCAGTAATTAATATTAGTAACTCTTTTCTAGCACAAAACCTAATTTATATCCAGCCCTAAATGGCAGTATTGTTTCCCTGTTCATCCTAAAATGATTGAACACTGGATCTTTAGATAGGAACAAGTATTATACATGCTGTTTCTCACAGAAAATGAGTGTGAATTTCTGACTAGTCTTGGAAAGCCTCCTTGACTTTCTGCCTCTCTTCTTCAGACCTGGGGACACATCACACAATCCAGGAAAGGTAATTAAGATGCCTACTTCCATCATCAGTTGGTTGGAATTCTATCTATGGGGATCTGCATTTGAAATATTTAGGAAACACTTCTCAGACTGAAAAAACAGTGAGAAGTTGCTGTTCTAAGCTGCTGTCTGCAACAAGCTAGAAGACGGTTCTAGTGGAAAGAGCAGTGTATACAGGAAAGGTTTGTACATGTAGGTAACGGATTTTTTCAGACCAGTTGGTATAGAAGGAAAAGCAGACACATTTCTGGAATAACAAGCTATATTTTTGGTTCTGAAGCAGTAACTATCAAAATTGCAGTAATTATCTAAAAGCTAAATGCAACTTCAGAACTGCTGCGAGTTCAGATGTAACAGTAAGACCAGCTCAGTAAGAAAAAGTGGGAATGGAGGGGGTGTTGTGGGAGGGCTGGGACCCAGTAAGTTCAGAAAAGTTCCTAGGACTTGCTAGTTTTAACTGTTTAATGATTTTTCACATAACAGAACAAAATCCTGTGTGGAAAAGAATCTTCCCAGAAGCACTTGTCCTACATTTCAAACACCCCAAACCACAAAACTCATCATTAGAGCTTAATCCTCTGTGGTCCAAAACACCAGATAAATTTAAACTGTGCCTGAGCAAGAAATCTAAGATGTGTTGATGCCTGTCGACTACTACGGCAATGAACACTCCCTGCCATCAAATCACCATCATACTTTGGTCTTACATTTGATGTTCCAGGGCTACAATGTACTTTATCCTGTGCACGGCTGTATTCCTTGTAGTTTTGCTGCTGAAAATGACTACTCAGCTCCAGCATGAACTCCCAGAGACTAACTTCATATTCCAAACACAACTCTGTTGGTGAGGGACTGTTTCTCACAAAACAGAACATTCTCCCTCTCCCCTTTCAGACCTGATCCTTAAGGAAAACAACAGATCTTCTCCCACAGAAGTGCACATGGTAACTAGGTTTCCTAACTCTGTCAAACACCCAAAACTGGGGACTCAGCAGAGATGCTGGTCTGCCAACACACTGTAATTTCTTTCTGCTTCCACATACCACCATGTCTTCTGCTTACCTCTCTCCAAATCAACAGACTGTAAGGTACTTGTCTCTCCTGTTTACTTAGCTCATAAATGTCAGTCTTTCTCCCATCCTTAACATCATTAATGTCTTCTCTATTCTAAAGCTACCACCTTCTTCCTTTTGAGAGATGGATGGCTTAATTAAGGAGTATCTTAGCAAATGGTAAACAATTTCTCTTAACTGAAAGACGATTCTAACCCAAAGAAAAGTTTGTGTGACCAAAAGTTAAAAGTTGACTTTGCCTCATATTGAGCATGAATCTTCACTAATTAGAAAATTTAATACTTTTTGGGTGCAGGGTCATTAGTTCTGGGTGGAAAGAAAGGATTTTTGAGATCTGTGTAGAGAGAGGGATTAAAATTTGTAATGTATGATGGGCAGCAGCAGTGTCTATACTAAATTTGTGAAGTCTCTTGGAGTTTCCAAATGAGGCAGTACATGTCCACAGCTCAGGTAGGTCACATTTCAATCTGCGTACTGGCAGTACGCATCAAGTCCTCATGATGCACAACCAGGGGCACTTGCTGAATAATTAGTAGCAAGATTGTAAATGCAGTGAAATGAAGGAGAGATGATTACAGTGTTATACATCTCAAACTGTAAGATGAAATAAGGTACACCCTTACATTGCCATATTAAAACTACCATATATTTCTGATGATAAAATCGTTAATGCAGATAATACACACTCCTTAAACTAAACTGTTTGACCCTAAAAGTTGAGAGAGAGGTCTACAAAAGACACTGAGACACAGAGGTCTACAAAACAAAATTCTGGAGAAGTACCTGGACATGACTCCCAAGTAGCTTTTAAAGTTGCATGGTAAGGTATTTTTTGTTTTGCAGCATGCCAATGACATAGCCATCTACCCCAGGGCCACAGGCCATAGCATCTCACGGACCTAGTCTTGACAGAAAAACAAAATCCTTAAAATGTAAAAGCCTACCTTGGACACTGACTGTTTCTTGGAACATCTAGAAGATTCTTGGAAGTATGCCTGTGCTGACAAAAATAACAAATGCGTGCAGTGATTGGCAAAGAAAATCAGTAGGAGCTGAATGTGAACCATAGGTGGTAGTGCAGTCAGCAGCCAGAATACTTTCTGCATTGAAGGGTCTCAAGGCAGTACAGCCAAGTGCTTAGAAAGTCATCTCACTGCAGAGGCAGTTGTTATAAACAAGCATTTGACAAGTAATTCTGTTACCATTGGGTGGCCCAGGTCACCTTACCCTCAAATTCATCCCAGCTGCCTTTTATTAATTTGTTATATTAGTTTGGAAATGTCAATTTAGGTTAAAAACTGTACTTTCATTTGTATTTGGGGGTTGTGGGAATAAGAGAAATAGAATGGAAATGCATCTCTAGCCACTGAAGTAAGTGGTAATTTATTCCTGCTGAGTGATACCTGTTGTAAGGCAAATGTTCTACCAGGTAGCATGGGCTAGAAATGAAGAGCAGTTTTTGACCAGCACTGGTGTAAGTCAGCCACCCATTACAGTCATTTTATATGCTTTAAAGAGGCATGAGGAGAAGCGGTATGTGCAGTCAAAGCAAACTACAAAGAGTCTCTTCCTCCCAGTACCCACAGCATTTTTTCCTTAATGCTGTTTATTCAAGATAGATGGAGTATGTGGAGATTTGATTTGGTTTTCTTTTCTGTTCAGAAGAAATGTAGATGATCCCTTGCAAATTAAAGCCGTATGTTGCCTGCCTTCCCTGACATGTTCTGTGCTGGGGTGAGAGGCGCAGGGGCTGCAGCCCAACTGCTGCTGCCAGAATTTTTCCGGAGAACAAGAAAAAGTCACAACTCTTAAAAGGGCAATTGCAGATCACAGCTCATTTTGTTCAGAGAGAATGCGAACATTTTTATTCTCTTTTTATTTCCCTTTCTTGAGCAAGTTCTTCTACAGTTACATACAGTGCCTGAAAACACAGACTCTCTCTTGTTCTTCAAACACAGAGAGGCTGATTTAAGGGCCTAAGATGGCAATCCTTACTCCCTGGAGTAGACCTGCTGATTTCACAGATGCAAGGGAAGGGAGTAGAGCCTCACAAGCCTGTGATGTAAGGAGAAATTATGTGATGAGCTCTTACTTCTGGCCTCACACTGCTCTTGCCATGCTTTAAGTACCTTCCTTTTAAAGAAATGACTCCTCATTTCCACTGATGTAAATGAGATTCAGATCATATTTGCTGCATTAGTATTTCAAGATACACAAATTGAAAAGGTATGTGTATGAGGTGGGGAGATAGAGTGGAGGAAAGTTAGTTTTATGCCTCCTTTAGGTGCATATTTTCCATGAATGCTGTTTTGAGAGTGAGCAGGGTGAGATCAGAGCAGGAGTAATTCCAAGCCTGCATCTTGCCTTTTTCAATGGAATGTGGCTTTGTACATGTTAAAGGACAATCTCAACTTTCCCTTTAGAAAAAAACCTTTTGAGTTTTTACTTTTCTTTATAAAGATAGTTTTAAATATTTAACCAGTGTAAACAGAGGCAAACTGCCCAGCAAGATTGAAAGGAATGCACCACAAGGATCTGCTTGTAAACACTTCTCCCCTAAATACATTCTTCTTTCGTATAGGAGCGGTCAGCTGTATTTTGAAATAGATTTCTTTTCAGAAATTTTGGGTTGGTTGGATGAAAGGAATTGTCTTAAGGATAGACAGGATTAGTGTTCTAGACCTTCCTCCAGTTCTGCAGCTGACTTTTATAGTCTGTACTTCCCCTACTCTTTGACCCTGGCTGCGCAACAACTGTTCAACACTGCTGCACCTCTAGCAGTATATCAGATATCCCATGTGGGCCCCAGATAAACCATCCTTAGTCTGATCCCACAGTCTTCAAAGAGGTGAAAAAGGAGCACTTCGTAAAAATCTCAAAATTCACAGTAGGGAATGTTACCTTAAGGATGATAAAATTTCACTCCCTTTTGTCACAGCTAGTCATTCTGTATCACTCACATTTATCCTCAATTGCAAATTGTTCAAGCCTCTCCTTCCCTAGTATCTCTGTCAGAACATTAACCTATTGCACATTGGTGGGTACATCTGGATTCTTTGCTTCTGGATCTCGTAATGTCTCTGTTTTTCTTAGTGACTAACAAGATTGCGTAATTTTTGCTGGATTTGGACTTATCTATGGAAAGACATACATCTACCATCTGCAGGGATGGTTATTTTAATTCTGTGTATTTTCATAGGACATTGCTGACTAAGAAAATTATTGCAGAGTTCCCAGCACTGAAGACCAGGAGGGCAACCAGGTCCTCTCAGTGTCCCAGGTCTTCTGTCCCCTTCAGTTGTCCAGGTGCTGAATACAGAGTCTATCAAGGTTTGCTTCCTTATCTCAAAGTGTCATACTGGCCTCATGCCCATCATGTCAGGGATGGCTGGTCTCAGCAGCCTCAGCCCCTTTCAGCCACACACAACTGTAGTAGCACCCTCAGCCTTAAGCCTGCACAGCGGGAATGAGCCCATTATCTAGGAGACACAGCCAGTGCGACAGCTGGCTGACTGAATATGTAACATCCAAAAGATTCTGTCATGTTTATGTAATTTTTTATTTTCAGAGGAAAACATCTCCTTTTCCCATTACGACTCTCATTGGTAGCCATACTATTGGAAGCAAGGTCCACTCATGCCCATCGTTACATATTTTACCATGAAAGTGAGAAAGATAAGGACTTCATGTTTATTCTTCAATTTTTGGAGCTCTTAAATTAATGAAGAAGGATATACATAAAATATGCACAGTTAATAGAAACCAATACAAAAGGACGGGAAGGGAAAAGATGAGATACCTACCTTCTGGCTCTTAAGTGTTATCAATTTAAGTTGAAATCGTTAAAATTTGGGAAGTACTTTGCTGATGGTGATTGTTTTGGGTATGGTTGCTCTGCCATTTACTATAGCTAGGCAGATGGACAAAGTATTTCTGCAAAGGCATCGAGATTTTATATTTTTATTTACATACTTTTTTACAATTGTATAGCTGCTTCTTTTAATACATCATGACTTTTTAAAAATGCAGACTAATGTAAATATTTGCTTAAAAGTCTGCACTGTGCCTACACGTACATTCTTCCAAGTACATATGTGATGGTATTAAGAGTTTGGAAGTCTGGGTCCTCTTTCTAGAAGAGAAGGGCTAGAGCAGCTCGTCCTAAACTTAGTCCACACCGCTTGCACAGCAAGCAAAAGGGTTCACCAAACTGCTTTAGGAGGGAATTTTTGCTCCTTCTCACAAATGATGTATTTATGACTTCATAAGTTGCAGCTGATCTGCAGTAGAAATTAGACTGCCATAAAACCACAGCCTTGAACTCACATCTCTGGGATATGCCAGTCAGCATTGCTTGAGCATTAAAAAATGTGACAGAACTGTGTTCCCACATATTGTGTTAAATAGCAGCAGGCTTAAAGATGCTTCAAATCATAGCAAGCCTAATTGTGAGCCAGTATAGCACTCAGAGTGCCAAGGACAGGCACTAATTGGTTTTGCCATGTCTGCTATGCCACTTCTATTACTTTTTTTTTTTTCTCTTTCATAAATGCACAGCACTAGGGATATGAGACTTAAAGGCTTGTCTTTTTTTGGGAAAAAATGCCAATATTAAACTAATCCCCTGTGTAGACACTCTTATTTCAGTTTAAAAGTGCCTTTCATGGCATTAGCAAGTTGATTCCTTGCTGACATAAGCTTAATCAATATGAGGCACTTACCCTGATATAAATTTATCTCCATGATGGGGTTGCACCAGTTTCTCTATGTGTCTTTGAAAAACTATTTAGATAAATCAGTTATTTCTTCAAATTGGCAAGTTCTCACTCATTGAAGATTTTCGATACAGCACTGTGGCCAGCTGAAAAATGAATCACATCAGTAAAATGTAAAGAACTCTTTGCCTTTGTATAGTGCTACCCATTAAAGCTCTGAAAGCTGCAAATATCAATAAACTTAGAGCAGCTTTGCATCTACATTCTTAATCCCCATTTTCTAAATGCAGGAACTTAAATATAGAGAAATGAAGTGCATTTCCAAGGTCAAAAAAAGGAGTATGTGGTAAAGCTGGTTTCAGAAACAGAGCAATGACTTTGAATACCCCTGGTCCCAGCATCTTTCTGAAACCTTACATGTAAAAAGTGCTGGTGCCTGTGTGCTTTCTGGTAATCAGCCCTTTAAAATCAGATTGCCAGAGCTGGACAGATGTATCCAAGAATAACTAGTCTGTAATCTCTCATTTGAGTTTTGTAAATACAAGACTGACTTTTTCTTACTGAAAATCTGCCCTTGTAATAATATCACCACCTTACTAAATATTTATTTCTAGTGGTATCCTCCTTTAGGTATAAACATAGACATTCTAATCTCAATTTCTGAGGCAAAAAGGATATTCTCTACCACTTGTTATGGCTACACCAAGTATATTTTTATCCTAGGAATAAACATTTCAAAGATTACTCTGTGAACAGAGCTTTTTAGACTAGGAAGAGCACCACAATGACAGTATTGATGCAGTAGTATCATCCATTTCTGGAAAAATGGTTATGGTCCAAATAACCACTCTGTGTGCTCTGTATTGAAACAACTATATTAGTCTGAAGCCCTCTAAGAGATGGGTCTGGTCACAAACAAAACCATATATTAGGAAAAAAGATGACAATGTCATGTCTGAATTGATCTCCTCAGATCAGGCTGAGGTTCAGATGGAGTGAGTAATGCTATGGTATGACTGATTGAAAGGTAACAGCATGTAAAATAGACCACAGCTGGGGTTTTCATCATGGAGGGCTTACTCACTCTGTTGTTGAGTGATGCTACTAAAAGTTACTGAAACTTTAAACACGGTGAAAATGTTTTTTAAAGCCTGAGAAAAACCACTTCCATCCTTTGTCATGTATCTCAGATTTATACCTTGAATTCTATTATTTGGAATTCAGTTACACCAATGATTTGCCAAAAGCATGGATACTTACAGCATATTAAGCTACAAAGACCTTAGTTGTGTAGTACAAATGCTATCTGCAATTAAGGCAATTAAAACGGGAACCTTGAGGCAGAACTACTTAAAAAATATTTGCAGACCTATCAAAAGTCTTTCTGTGCCCCTATTCCCAGAGTACCCGGGCACCTCAGCACCTCAAAATCTCTAATGTGTTTGTTCTGAAAGATAAAAGTACTGCTCTGTCTTTTGTTTTGGACAGAGAAATCTAAGGCAGAGAGAGATTAAAATGACTTGTTCAAAGTCAGGTAGGAAATCTGTGATAGAAAAGGGAATTTAACCTAGAGCTGGCACACACATTCTTTTTCCTGAGGCCTATTTTTCCTCCACGGAAATCTTTGGAGGGCTGTGAATCACAGTTGTTTTAAGCCCCCTGAGGGAGATGGTCCCACACCTTGTCCCACTCCCCGCATTTCTCCCACAGCAGCACCCCCAGGGCAGTGGGGAGAAGCAGAGAAATGTGTTGCCCCAGCTGAAAGCTTACCAGCAAAACCCACTGCACTTCCAGTTCAGCAATTCCCTTCTTCAGCTCTTGGCATGGCTGCAGGGTTGCCAGTGCCAGCAGAGGGGAAAGAGAAGGTGTGAGCTGAAAGACAGGAGAGGAGGGGATGGTTCCTGTCAGCAACAACCCCAGCTTTGACGGGCATCAAGCAGTCATGAAGCTTCAGCTCAGACTGCACCTTTGCAAAGCAAATTTAATCATTAGTTATTCTGACTCGAACTAAAAATATAGTCATAGCTGGACCAAATGCTGAGGTTACAAATATTGTGAGAAATCCCTATTGTTTTGTTCCTTCCAGTACTGCAAAGGGAAATTGAGGGACCTGGGAGTAGAAAAGACCTTGAATCACCTTGATGTTCACTCATTCCCTGAATAGGGGGGCAGCAGGAGTTGAGGCCATAATTTTATCACCTGCCCCCTGCTATGTATAGCAGGACCCTTGACAACGGATTTGTTTAAAGCCACAGTATTAGTCCATGGCCAGGCTATCACCTTAGACTCTCATAGTAGTGTACAAGCTTCTTAATATCTATTTTCTTATCTGAAAAGCAGTCAAGATGATAGATGAATGTTCTGACTAAGCATGTTTATATTTATGTATTTACTTGCTTCATCGCCAGTTTCCTTTCCCTACCTCCCTTTTATGCTCTAACTAATAAATGTCTCCGTCACCATGCCATTGTCAATAGCAATTTAAATTACACATCAGACCATGCAAGCAGCTCACACATTATCAGTTAATAGGAAGGAAAACCCCAAGGACAGTGGTGCAGAGCAGTCTTGTCTGCCAGTGTGAGCTGCAGAGTACCATTTCTGAAGGGGATGTACTCCTCTGTTACTGTGAGGAGATAGCTGTCTGCCACTGAAAAACTCTGGATTGGGCAGATTAACTTAATTTAATAGCCAGATAACCTGTACTACTGCTGTGGAGTGGATCTCCCAGTGCCACTACTCACGCTAAGGAGCAGGTGTCTTCATGGGAGAAGAACTAGCCCTTGGTTAAGAGGAAATGGTGCAAGAGGAGACACAAACGCTGTGCCTTTTATGTTGTGGGTAGGAGGTAGAGAGTCCTGAGTGCTTCTCAAAAAGCCTAACCAGTGATTTTGAGAACATGTCATGGCAGATGGGTATTTGTCATACTGTGCAGCAAATCCTCAGTGAATACATAAATTAAAAAAAGACCTCCATAAAAGAAATTTGACTAGAGGCAAATGGTTAGCAATGATGATCACCAACATGAAAACTCAAGTGTAGGCTAAGAATCTGAATCCTCAGGATTCAAATCTAAACCACATTGTAAAATATTTGGAGCAACTACTAGACAAGAACTTAGATATGGAATCGTTCAATTAAAAATGAAGTTGAAAAATCCCAACATTTTAACTTTGCTGATTAGTGTTGGGTGATTATTTATCTCAAGCTGGTCAGAGAAGGTTTGGCTGGGATTTGAAATGGAGGTTTCATAGATATACAGTATTTTAGCGTGTGCCCAAATATTTTACCTCCTCTTCCTTTGGCCTATATATAGGCAGTGGCACTTTGGCTGCCTCTGACAGCAATGAAAATGAGATTTTCTTCAGTATGTACTTTGCCTTTAAAAGGACTCCCAGTTTTTTTCCCCAAGAGAATCAGATGATCAGATGATCTTTTAGAAACAAAAGGACAAACTATAGGGAGGATTATTTACTATAGTGCTTGTGTTAACTGCCTTTTGGCTGAGGTAATGGACATGACACCTAAAATCAGCAAGAATATTTAGTGGAAGTACCTACTAGCCTAATCCACAAATTCTCACAGCATGCACATAGTCATTATTTCACTACTCTTGTTTTTTCTTTAAAAATTCTCACTCTCTCTTTTCTTAAAACAGTAAAGAACCAAGGAACTCATAATATCATACTTAGGCTGACAGCTTTTAACCCAAGGAACGTAATCTGCCCTTACATTTTATCAAGATAAATTCCAGACATAATTAGTTTTCCCAGACTCAACTCTTGGCCTGTGTTTCTCACAAGTTGATAATCACCCAATAAAAATAAATAAAAATGTCACCCTTCCATATTAATATCTGACATTGCTCATAGCTGATACTGCTCAGAGATCCCTTTTGCATCTGCAGAAGACAGCTGTGTCTTTCTCACTGCTGCTCCCTGACCAATTCTGTGCAGCACATGTAGCGTCATGCATAGCTTTCTCATGTTGCTGTAGACTAATGACAAAGAAATTGGGTGTGTATTTTAGGACATTTCCATTTTGTAACCAGACATCTACCCTATCTTATAGCAAGAGGGATTATAATACAGACTGTCAGTGCTACACTATTACAGTTTATTTCCATACCATGCTGGAGGAGAAGGGAGATGTGAAGTTGAAGGTCAGAGCGTGAGAAATGTCTCCTGTAGGTGCTTGGTTTATAATTGCCCAGGATAGAGCTGCTTTATTGAGGTTTGTTGTCATAGTAAAGGTCCCAAGAAAAACAGGGTTGCTTTTTTTTTTTTTTTTTTTTTTTCCTGGCATCTATCAGTGTCAGTGGATGCCCACAGCCATAGCTGGGAGTATGCCCTCACTTCTGGCCTCTGATCTGAACAGCTTTTGCTCCTGCCGTGGGGAGCTGCTGGGCAGACAAAGCAGTAGGGAGCAGGCAGCACCCCAGGTAATAAAATGTCCCATTTCCATTCAGCTCTATGGAAAATTCTAAAAGCTTTGATGTCTGAAGGCATATGCACTCCAGCAGAGAAAACTTCACAACTCATCCTCTCTTTAGCCAAGAGTAGATCTTTTCTATTATCTCACAAGCTGCCTGACAACACAACACATATAAAAATTGGCGCTATCACCCTATCAGATCATAAACCAGCTTTCCTGAATGTTATTACAGCAATTCTTAAGTGAGATAAAAATTAGTAGTTTAATAACTCTCCTTAGAAGGTTGCTTAGTATACCCAAAATAAGGCTCAGTGCAATTAATTTGACTAAACAATTCAGAAGAAAATACATTAATGTGAAAAGTATAATGGAGGAATTACCACGTGAATGTTCTAATAGCCTAGATTCTAAAACACATAAGGGTATCAGGGACCTGGCAGACACCAGAATCCATAATTTCCACTATCATATGTTTTTGCAATAGAAAGTAGAATTAAGTAAGCACATTCTTTGCTATTTAATTAAAAGAATAATAATGTTGATAGTGAACCAGAAAGCACAGCTCTGTTCACACACTCGTAGTCAAGACAGTGCAACCATTTCACCCATGCAACTATTTCACTGTGGCACTTGATCCCCTTGGTACTGAGCAGGTAGAATGTGCTCTCTTACAGAGCCACTCTTCAGATTCATCCAGCAATAAAGGCAGAATATGTCCTTTCATTTATGCTTCATCTCACGGTTCTGCTGTGCTCCTGCACTGGGAACAGGTGGTGTTTGAACTGCCCTGGGCAGAAGGTGCCCAGTTCTGACCAGGCACAGCAGTACCAGGAGACTGAATGTGCCAGAGTTATGCCATGGATGCCCAGGACTGCAGACAGAGGTGCTTCGGTTTTTTGTGTATGACCCCAGCACAGCTATGGAGTTGCAACCTGTAGAATGCCCAAGTTTTCAGAGTTTCATACCCCTGTTCCCTTTGCACTTTCTACAAGGTAAG
This sequence comes from Myiozetetes cayanensis, assembly GCF_022539395.1. NCBI lineage: Eukaryota > Metazoa > Chordata > Aves > Passeriformes > Tyrannidae > Myiozetetes > Myiozetetes cayanensis. The sequence goes on from NW_026086604.1 coordinate 128,406,604, forward strand.
AATGAGCAGATACCACAGAACAGCAGCTTCATAGTAACTTGTTAAGCTCCGGTAGCTGATCTGGGCACACAGTTTCTCCACCCAAATTCAATTAACATCAGAAACACTGGGGAGAGGAGAGAGTAGATAGTGCTGCAAGCATTTTGCTAGCTGTGTACATCCAACACTGTGCTGGCTTGCTTTTGGAACCCTGGTGGCAGGAAATAAGCAGCAGCTATGGTAGCAGAAATTGCAGGAGAGGCAAGTTCCCATCTGAATAGTTCCTGCTAAACCATGGAGATCCAAAGAGCAGACTTGGTTACTGATGTTGGCCTTCAGTCTGCTGCAACCAAGAATTTTAAATCTGGCTGCATAACAGTGCATAAATTCATATTAACGCACATTGGATGGTTTCAGGAGCTCTATCTTCTGTCCCATGAGGATAGAAACTTGGTTTTTAGGGATCACTTTGAAGGAATCAGACTTCAAAAAAATATCATAAATATGGCTATATTAGCTGTGCATACAGCTGTGATAAGCTGGGCCTTGTTCCAGTAATCCTGATCATGTTTGTTTGTTTTTTTTTAAAGTACAAAACATTTACATCACTGACTTGAAAGTTCCTGGTAGTTATGTTGATTGAATATTGGTTCTATTTATGTTTGCAGACAAAGAAGAGTGAGAAGAAAAGTGAGAAGAGCAACAAAGTGGTCAGAAGTGGGATAGCTGCAGGAACAGAAAGTGTAATGTCAAGCTATTGAAGGCTGCCACTGCAAGCACCAGCAAAACAGGCAAACAGATACTCAGATGTTAAGGGACACAAGGAGGTTGCAGCTAAAGGCAGTACCTCTACCAGTTTTAAGGAGAGGAAGATCCCCCTGATCCAGTTAACTACAGAAGTTTAACCTTAGTCACTGGTGGAAAAAATTATCCTGAACATATTTACCAATATATTAAGACCAGTTTCAGAGGAAGCAGAGGGCCAGATGCAGTATGACTTCACAGCAGACACAAGCTGTATTGATCAAATTATCACTCTTGACAACTGATGAGAGGGAAGCAATAAAGGTGGGTTAAAGCTTTTCGAGGAAAACAATCGGTTGAGTGGATACAATTTAGAGAGTGTGGATATCATATGGTGTTTCAGATAACTGTAATTCTAAAAGGTGCATGTTGAGACTCCCGTAGTGCAGTAAGAAATGGGAGAAATGTCAAGCAATTGTCAAGTCCAAGGAGCAGGGTAACATAGAATGACACAGAATGAAGCTGAATGTTGCTGTTAGACGGCTTGGAGGGGGCATAATTTTGAAAGATCTATAGCAAAGGTTTCCATTAAATACAAATTATAATTGATCACTGGCAAATATGTCTGATTTAATGAAAGCATTATTTGCCACCTTGGAAAACTGGTTTTGTAGATTTGAACTTAAAACTGGTTCCAAGAAGATGGTATGGAGTTCTAAGAAGATGAGATGGCTGCATCTTGGAGAAGGAAGAGTATATACTGTCCTGACATGAAACATAAAGGAAGTTACAGAGAAGTCCAGTTCTACATGTAGTTATATCCACATCAGCATTAATAAGTTCAGCATCAGTGGTTCAGTAAAGATGAATTAAAACAGTTGTGTACATTAGTCACAAATGGTGCACAGTAGATGATGAGATTATGGGTCAATAAGGATAATACATCTACAATCCATATGGGGTTTTGTCAAATTTATTATTACTTCATGGACTGGAAATAGCTCCAGTAAATGAGATAAAATTGAAAAAAAGACTGGAGACAGCTCTTTGAAATATTGCTGGTAGAAATGGAAAACATTTTAAAATATCAGAGATCGAGTCAGGAATTCAAGGCTTTAATTAAAGCCTTTGATTCACTTAAATTAAAAGGATTATAATGATTATGATAAACTAGACCACAGCAATACATGACACCAAAACCAACCAACCAAAAAAAATGCATTCAAGGCCCAAAAGCTGGTATCTAGTTCATGGCTAGATCTTGTTTAATAGTGGAATAATCCCTGCATAGGAAAGACCAGCAATGGCATAGTGTTCCTCAGATATGGAATGACACTCTAGAAAGCCAGAGAAGAAGAGGACCATTTATGTATTTTGGATGATAATTAAAATACCTAAGTTTTCTACAGCCCTAAAATTTATCTGTCTGGCTATAGAAATAGTCATAAACAATTATCACCATTAAAATCTTGTAAAAAACCCCACAATTTCAGAAGCTTTTTCAAACAATGATGTCAGTGTAGATTCACTGACCTACATATTTAACACACATGCACATACAACACACAGATTTTCACAGCAAGAAGAAAGAAGAGAAAAATCAAATGCACAGAAGCTGCAGAAATACTATGTGCTTGCCAAGACTCAGACACAAGTCTTCACAGGAGTCTGTTCGCAAGCCAATTCATATTTGAATAATTGAAACAACATCTAATGGAAATTAAATATATACAATAAAATATGTGTGTATTCACCTTTATGATGAAAGTATTAATACAAAGGTACAATATTGAGATTGTCTAGGAAAACGTCCTGGAAAATGTAAAAGCTTTGTGTTCAAAGGATTTAGAAAATAAACTCCCTTTCTGTGGAGCCCTGCCCCTTGGGATTTGGCATAAGAAAGAATAGAGAATTTCTAAGAAATATCAGGTTTTCTTTGCTGGCATATTTTTTACTTTGTTCTGAATGGAAACAACTTGAGCTCAAAAGGTAAATTTCATTGACTGTAGATTTTCCTAAGTGTGAGTTTAGCAGAGAAAGCAAAAGAAAGCAAAGGATGTACTAAATATGACTGCATTTTACAACCCCTTTCTTCTTCATCTTTTGATAAGTACTTAACAGAAGTCTATTCAGTGAAAGCTGCCAATTTTTATTTTTACCATATGTACAGATTGAGAATGTCAGAGGAAATGTGTATGGCAAATTAGGGTGAACTCTGTGGCCTGAATGTTAAATGAGAGGGCAAATTATGCAGGATTTGTCTACCATTTCAGTGCTCTCATTTGTCATTTCTTTGGGCAGGGCACCTTTATAAGACTATCCTGAAGATATTATCATAATGGAATGTTTTGCATAATGGAAAACACAGTCACCTCAGATCTTCTTTTGCATGACAAACCCTTGATTAGAAAAATAATAGGATGGAAATGGAATTTGTATTTATACAGGCAGGCATCAGAGCCAAGGACAATGGAAGCTGACCTCAATACACTGGAGAACTGACATAGGCAGATGCAAACCCTCTCTCTTTACAGTAAATTTAGCCTAGAAATAGACTGGGAAACAAGCAGGAGTCATGTAAAACTCTTCCTATGGTGAAAAGTTTCTTATGAGAAGAGTATCTGTGATATATAGAGGATATCACACATTTTCAAATGACTCATAACTCTTGTTGCACTGCAAGGCCCACATTATACTCCTGTGAAAACAAGAATGTTTTGATATTGGACAAAATGGTAAATGTTTAAAATTTTCTATCACACTTCTTATTCGACTTTGGCAACTTACAGTCTGTGAGTCCATTGATGTACAGTTAGAAAATAGAATAAATATACTGCCTTAAATCATCATAGCCAACCATTTAAATAATTAGGAACAGGATTATTATTTTCACAATTGAATATAGCCATGCTCCTGTAGTCATCTAAATTAATGCACACATCTGCATATGTGTTTATGGGATTTCTGCTGATGCACACGTGTCATTAGACACGTAAACCCACTGGATTTATTTAATTAGTCAGTATTAATTGCAAAGTTTATTTTGCACACAGAAACAGAAAGTCTTGAAAGTGTAAAATAATTTGGAAGACTCTCTTCGAGGAAATTCTAAAATCAAAAGGTAGATTTTACTAACTCTTGGCTTTCTTACTAATCTAAGAACATAATGTGCTCTTACATGACTGGACTTAACATTGGTCCAACTTGGAAGACAAGATTATTTCATTACTGTCAGTGATCTTCAGAGCACTAAACAGTGTTGTTCTTTGCCAAGATCATATTGTCAGGTTTGACATGGATTTTGGATGATAAAAATTCCAACACTGGTGGTTTAGACAAGACCCAAATAAAATTTACTTAAAAAACCTAGCCTAAAATATGGCACCTGTGATATTGTGAAGGTAATATTGTGGTAGCGGGAGTTTCACATGCTGGGAGAGTGTAAATGCAAATTACAAATATGCTCATACTTATTTTTACAGTCATCCTGAACTAAAGACCATTGGCAAATCTTGATACTTTATATAGCCTGGGAAAAGAATCAGTATATTTTTCTGAGGCACCACATCTCACTTTGATAAGGATAAAATCTTAGCCTGTCTTTGGTTTTCTGATAGCCATTTCCTTTCTGTCTCCCTCACTGTGATTTGTTGAGGTGATCTTAGTCTGATACAAAGGCTCTTAATGCCCAGAACTGCCGTTAAAAGCAGCAAGGATGGGTGTATCCAGCATCTCTCAGGATCAAGCTTATAATTTTTAGCTGTAAATATCTGTATGACTAGAGTTACATGTGTCAGCTTTAAGATGGTGTCATGATTTCATTGTGGTCAAAGATCTTGAAAAAGGAAAGCATGGCTGATCTCTGTACAGTGTCTGTTCATGTTTATTATCTTAACAGCAAACTCAGAGCTGATTGCAGTTTGGCCCTTATCAGTTTTTGCTTCTAGCAACGGATAAAATCATTTCAGCTTGCTCAGGAACAGATCCATTCTTAAGTAAGACACAGCTTTACAGAGAACTGACAGGTAATAGTAGCCTTTATTTTTCAGCAAAAGCACCTTTTTAATGTAAAAAATGACACAAAGTGTCACAACATTTAATATGCATATATGAACAATGGCTAATGAAGTATGGGATTAGTACTGCAGATTGCTTCACCTGGCTTCTAGTGACCTGTAAATAGACTAGTTAATTAGAAGACTAAAAAGATAACCCAGTTTAATGATCATACATAATATGCCTACCAGAATCCCCTGACCAGCAGTATAGTTACTTTCTTTGAGGAATACTTTGCAATGTATTAGAGAATGAATCTCCCTTCTTCTTCCACAGCAAGAGAATGACAGCCAGACAACCCCCCTACTAGCAGTCTGAACCCAGAAGCACATCCATCCATATTCCCAAATGCTGCTTAATTCACCTTCTCTAAAGTGCTAGCAGTAAGTCCTGCACTGAGACTGCATCCTTAAGGTCTCTATTTGTTCCCCCATTCTGCTTTCCATGAATTGATTACTGACTCAAAGCTGCATTTAATCCATTATGACAATAGTTTCATTTGTAAAAAGGGGGGAAAAGCATCTGTAAAAAATATTCTGAACTAAGAACCTGAGTTGTACTAGAGTCTGTTCAGTCCATGCTCAGAGGCAGCTAGAGCATGCCCCTGGATAACTCCTATAAGACAAACCAAAACCAGACTCTGTAATGACACCTCGTGCAAATGCAGCAGTCTCTACTCTCCCGCTTCCAGTAAGGTCATCCTGAATGACTTTTAGCCAGCCTCAATTTTGGTGTCTCCTCTATCTAACCCAGTAAGAAACACACAAACAAACAAATCCCGTAAGGAAGGGCAGGAAGTTGTGTGAGCTGTTACGTGTTTATTGTTACTAGGGAAACCACTTCCTTGGTATTCATCTGTTCAGCAGATCTGTCTGGCTGTGTCTTGGAGTTCCAGGCAATGTCATCAAATGAATGGCAACTGGGAAAATAAACCCAACCAGCACAAAATACACTACAAGTGTCTGTGACACTTAAAATGAAAATCTCATTTTGGTAAATCAAGCCTAAGCAGAAGTATATCCCATAATATGCTTTTATAACAGGAGTGCACGGAGGGGAAGAGTGTGCAATACTCTATTCCTCTTTTCCTGAACATTAATAAAATATCTGTAAAAGCAATCAGTACTGATAGTCTAGAGTTAAAATGCTAGGTCCAAACAGCTACATTTTTTGGCTGCTGATCCTAGCTCCAATTTCACAAGCAGTATCTTCATCCAAGCAAAAGATGAGTAGAACTTGTACTTTACTTTGAAAACCAGATTGTGGTGTTAGGACTCATCTCTAACAACAGACCATCCATGTTCCTACTTTATGGGACAGGTTTTTTTCAGCCGCAGCTTGTTTCTGAGTTCAGTCACAAAAGTGTGTGACTTACAAAACAATTGGTAGAAGCATCTCAAGCGGTCCCTGTTAATCTTCCCTGTACCCCTTCTTGCCTAAACAGGCAGAGCAGCTTTCCCAGATTCAGTCACAGAAAACAGGGATGGAAGGACTTTCAAGAAATCAGCTGTGCTGAGCAGGTTGTCATATATCTAGTTTATACACAGGTGCTCACAGCCAGTTCCTTAATCTCCTTCATGATTGGGGTTCCGTACATCTCATCTGAAGTAGGAATTCCACAGCTGATTGTTTAATTGATTTTGCCTCTTCTCCATCTTATTGAAAATCTCAACTGACTCAGCTGAGTGATAAACCCTAACCCAGGCTGTCAGTTTCACTGCCAGCTGCATTGCAAAACCAGCTCAGTGTTACTGCTCTCCTTGACGGACTCCAGGCACAGAACTGGTTTCCTCATTCACCAGAGGTCTAGGTCTAGCACTTAAGGCAGTTATTGGTCCTGAGGATCTCAATAGCCCCAAGCCCAGCCAGAAACAACCATCTCAGTAGGTAGGGTTTTTTCTTTCTTTAGAGTGGAATGAACTGCAGTGGGGAGATACAGTGTGCAGCATAACTCAGTATTTACAATGTCCACTTTCTGCTAGAGAAGGACTTCTCTAAGCAGACATTTCAGAAAACAACATACCTGCCCAAGGGTAATGCAAAGTTACAGGCAACACCACAGGAAGGATAGTGGTGAATAGTTTTCTGAAAAAATTGAGTGGGAGGAAATCAGCAGAGAATGAAGAGAAAATACCTTATTGTGGTGTAACCCTCTGATAATGAAGCTCAGATGATAAAAAACTATTTGGGCCTTGCTGAGGTAGGCTCACAAACATGATAATGCAAAACTCAACCTATGAATTGAGATAAAAGCTAACACAGAAGATGGATAAAAAGGAGGATCCTTTTGACTCTAGAAAAATCACTATTATTACAGATACACATGAGAGTTTAAAGGCTTGCTTCCTGTTTTCCAGTTTTATTTATACAGGTTGGAGCCAACTGTAGAAAAATACTCTTGCTTTACAACAAATAGAGCAAAACAAAGAACCAGGACTGTAGGACTTAGAAATATTCCTACCATGAAGACCTGCAATGCAGAACAGTGGGCATATCAAGATACAGAATTAGAGTTCAAATACACATGGGCAGTACCTCATTTTTCTCTCAGCATGTTTGCATCTTTATATGATCTCCAGCCTGACCCCACTCTACAGTGTGATATGGGTTTGTGTGATCTACAGGGTGACCGTATAAAAAAGGTAATTAGAGAGCACTAACAAGAGACTTTGGCAATTAGAAATATCCAGCACAAACCAACACAAAGAATCTGCTCATTAAGTGTATCCACTGATAGCACTAAGCAAAGACACACATGTGCTACAACCTGGAAATGCAGGGAACTACAGCTCATACACACAGATAGAAGCTGTTTGAGGAACGCAAAAAACTCCCACTGATGTCCCGAATTAAAGATGATCTAATAAATATGAAGCTCACTTCCAGGTTTCTTTCACGAGCGCAGCAGTACATTGCACAGGAAGCAGTTTCTACTGTTCAAACATCTGGCTGTAAAGGACTGTGTTCAGTAGGGCTAGGCATGGCTTTGGCGCTGAGGGACAAGCGTGCTCTAATTGGTTTGCTGTGGCTCCTCCTGGCCATTTCACCCAGGCTGCTACCTCATGGGGCAGTAAAAGTGCATTCACCATCACCTGCCAGGTCCACACCTCCAACTCAGGACGTACTTTAGTTGGACACTGTTGAAACTTGGGAGACTACTTAGAGAAGATACTGCTATGGCTTTCTTCATTCACATACCCTTCCTCAGGCATTGGCAGCCAGGCATGGGGTTGGAAGACTTTGAGTACTTTTGTGCCAAGAATTAAGGCCATTTTGATGAGGCAGGGTAAAGCCATGCTACGCTCTAAGCCCTGGAAGGTGTTTAGTTCTCCCAAGTCCCACAGCACAGACATGGGCTCAGTCTCCCAAAATCCTCATGCAGTGGCAGCTGAGTTCTTGGGAACATTCATGGGAACAGACCTGCCCCACTGTGGGTCTCCATGTGGCAAAGCTACCCCACACTAGGAAACTGCTTCACTTCCAGAGGAACCTATAGTGACAGAAGAACAGCTAACAGATGATTACACAAGGTGGGCCCACACATGGTGGTTCAAAGAGGCATCATCAGGAGTGAGGCAGAAGACCTGCTCATTTGTTGGATGAGGAGTGCAGGGAGCAGAGCTGGAAACACCTCCTGTAGTTCCCTGAAGCTGTAGCTTTTAGAAGAGGGCAGGGGACAAGTCACCCATCTCTCTCTTGTCCTTTGAGATGTGCGATCTATAGCAAGTTGGAAAAGGAGACAGACCCCTCCACTGCAGCTGAATTCACACTTTTAGCAGGAGCTTTTATAAGAAGCCAGGTTTACAGGAAAGAAGAGGATGGGAGAGCCTCAGGGCAGCCTAGAATTTACATGTAAAAATCTTCCAGCAAGGCGTGACATTTCAGTGGGGATGGAAAGGGCCAGGGTGCAAGCAAGCAGTACAATTTCATTGCTTTATGGCTGAAAATGTCCCCACAGTGTGTACCCATAAGCCCTACAAGTTGAAGACGAAGATCTACCTCTGGCCGAGCTCTACTTTCAGTATGCTGAAGAGTAGTGCACAGCAGTTAAGAAGTCCAGTAATGGATATTGATAGTTGCAGGCTGCCATTCGATCTCTGGATGGCTTGTCTGTGACAGGCCAGGAGGGAAATCAATGTTGATGATAGTGTTTTCAGCCAGGAGCTGCCCAGAAGTCAAATCTGCCAAAAAGCCATTTACACTCTCCAAGTGAAAACAAAGTGGCTGCGGCTTTTAGCAATGCTGTCAGAGATCAATTGTTACATTTTCCACAGATTATAGAGTGAATGAAATGTTTGCCAGAGTAGAATATATACAGGCAACAGCTGTCTGATGAGGATTTTGGATAGGGAGGACTGAAGCCATATTTTTTTAGAGCCTCAGGTATTTATCACAGAAACCAGTTTGCCAGAAAAGTCAATGCAATCGCAAGGCTGGCATGTCTGCCCGTCTCTGCGGAGGAGACTGTGGCTCAGTGATGGAACAGGTATCTTAAACACTCCCAAAGCAGAATACAGGGAGGCTGAACTGAAAACAGAGCTCAGGATTCAGCTGAGCACAGAGTGTGTAAGGAATCACTTAGTCACAGAAAAATGCAAACACGTGTAATGTCAAATCAAATTTAGTCAACAGTTTCACCTGAAATAAAATGTGGAAAGGATTATTTCGGTGTTTTTGTGATAGTTTTTTGCTTTGACTTTTCAGGCAAGACGTACAAGCTGACTTGAAAACAATTTCTGAAACAATAAAAAATGGGAAAAGAGTACCCTATGCCATACCAACTATACTTGGTATGAGACTGGAGTCAAATATCCACTCCTTTTACTACTTTACTTAAAGCTAGGTCTTAGGATTATGGGCCACCCACTTCTTTCACAGTGATACTGATTCTGGGTGGGACAACTTCAGTTTTTTCCCTTTCAAGATACTTGGAAGCAGAGACTGGAAAATTCAGATGAGAATCCTAGACTCAAGGCCATACCATAATCATCACCTGTTTTCTTACTCAGTGAGTGTTCATGGGTTACATGAGGTTGGACACACCAGCATTCAAGAGAGAGGGTCTTTTGCATCATCTGCAGTGGCCACAGTGAGTTTTCTTCAACACAAGCACCTATGCCTTGAGGTGGCCAGGAACTCCACATCTCTCAGGACACAGGGAGCAGGGCTGGGCAGGAGGCAGAGCAGGGACCCAAAAGCAGTGCTCAGCACCATATCTTCTGCTGTTTCACCTGTCCCACCCCATGGCATACAAGTTGCTCAGCAAGCTTGAATCCAGCAGAGCTACTTTCTCAGGCAACATCCATCTCAATAGTTTCACTTGATCTGCCATGGTTTGGGGAGCCAGCCCTACAGCCTGGCATTTTGGACATTTTTCTGAGAGGAAAACCTGGGGATTATGGAGCAGTTGGAGTCTCCTATCTAAAGAGTCAAAGTTTCACAGTCACAGCAAAAGGGAATATGCCCTCCTCAGTTTTGTGAATATTGCTCCAGTCACCCTGCATGAGTTTATTTTCACATTGCTTTCATGCCCTTTAGAAATGTCCCAAATCAATATGAAATACTTTATTCAACCTGAAAAAACCCCTTACCTATCTGACATACAGTCTGAAAAAATTTAGTTTCATGCAAATCCAAAAATATTTTTCCCTTTTTCTTTAAAACATTGCCAGCACAGCTTTCCTCCAGATAGGACCAGTGGTTCATACAGCTCCAGTTAAAGCAAGTATTCCTGTTTTTTCGCTGAGAACATTAGCCTGGTTGATCAGCATTCTAGTTCCAAAAGCTGTTGCCCTGAGTAAATGGCCTCTGTTGGGTCTGGCTGAGATGGAGCTCAGTTTCCCCATAGCAGACCTCATAGTCCTGTGCTTTGTATCACTAGCTAGAAGGGTGTTGATAACACACTGGTGCTTTGGCAGCTGTGCTCTCACACAGCACCAGAGCTGTCTCTTCAATATTCTGCCCCCCACCACCACTAGGCTGGGGGTGCGCAGGAAGCTGTGAAGGGACACAGCCAGGACAGCTGGGCCCAAATGACCAAAGAGATATTCCATACCATATGGTGGTGTCTGCTCAGCAGTAAAAGCGAAGAGAAAGGAGGAGGAAGAGAGGGGGCATTTGTTATTAAGACATTTGTCTTCCAGAGCAGCCATTAGGTGTACTAAAGCCCTGCTTCCTGGGAAGTGGCTGGACATTGCCTGCTGATGGGAAGTAGAGAATACATCTTCTGTTTTCTTTTGCTTCCATGCGTGGCTTTTGCTTTTTCTTCATTCAACTGCCTTTGTCTTGACCCACGAGTTTTTTCCATCATATTTTCTCCATCCCCCATGCTGCTGAGGAGGGAGTGATAGAGCAGCTTGGTGGCAACTGGAGTCCAGCCAAAGTCAACCCACCACAGTCATTTTTGGCACCCAACATGGGACACCCTCTCTGCAGTAAGTAATGTACCTTCACTACCTAAGGGCCAAATTCTGATCCCATGAAATTAAGGTTCCATTTACTAGGATCGGAATTGGCCCAAACCACTTTATTTTATCTGTCTCAGACTTCCATGGAGTCTGGTTTGAAGATGAAGGGAGGCAGCATGTCAGGCCATGCATCCTCTTTACACACAAAGGGAGAATTCAGCAAACCAAGCAGGTCAGTGTGTCAGGTGAGGCCACAGCAGGAGGCACCCTGCAGACCTGTCTGTTTTTTTCTTTACACCAGATGAAATCAGTCTTCTCCATTTGTCACCAAGCTGAATACCATTTAGCCACTTTAAACTTTCCCTAAAAGTTTAGACATGACGTGAGGCAGCCTTTGCAAGATCCCACATCCCAGAGGATCAGTGCTGAGCTCAGGTTTGGTTGTCTTTGTAGCAGGATTCTCAAGGACAAATATCACATTGGGGCTGCTGTTGCAAAGGTTTCTTAGCAGGAGCAGAAAGTAAATCTGGAGCATCTGAAAAAACCCTCTTTTTCAATATAAAAACACAGTAAAATGTGTGCATAATTGTCTCATTCCCCAGAGTGTTATGCACATAATCAAAGGAGAATCGCTATGGACTTTGTAGTATGGAGGAATATAGTGCTCTTCCTTTATGAATGAAGCACATACGGCTGATCAAGTACCATTTCCAAGAGTAAAGGAAGTAGTTCGCTTTTAAGGAGAAAATAAATAGATGGAATTGTCTCTGTAGCAAAGTGAGGGTACAAATATCTGCCTGTTTTCACAGTCATTGTTCAACCTTACATTTAAGAGCAGTATTAGACTGAAAGCACGTAATTTAACTTGAGCTGATTTAAAATGCATCTTGGTGCATCTCAGCTATTGTCTAATCCTTTTGTTTGAGATGTTCTACATTAGTCAGCCACTTCTGATTCATGTGCTAACAATCCCCCTTAAGGCAGGTAATTCACAATGTTCACGATGTGCAAAGTGGCACTCCAGTTCCCACAGACAAAAGTCAGTAAACTTTAAATCCCAGAGCCCCTAAACTTATTTTGCATAATTTACCCTCACAGGAGGGGAGCGGAGATCTGTTTATATGCATCTCCTGTATCAACTTAGAATTCAAATCAATTTTTCAGAACAGTGGGAATGCTGATTAGAGACAAATCACAGCAGAAAGCAAAGGCTGCAACCAATTTTGAGTACAAACAAAATAAAATGTGAATTACTTCATTTTAACCTCTGTGCCCTACTTTTGTGTCTTTTCAGTTAAAGGTTTCTTAGTGGAAAAATTGACAGAATGGAGATATATTTTTGTTAAATAATGACCTTCTGCAGATAGCATTTTTTTTTCTTTGAGTAGTGAGGCTACAATTGATAGCATTTGCTGCTGTAAGGAGAACAGGTTTTCAGCCAAGTAATTGTTGATTTTGCCAAGAGAGCGAGTGGGACCTTTATGCAAATGGAAGTTAAGATGCCATTCTTTCCACTGTGATGCAATTTCTGTCTTCAGAAGATCTTGAGATAGTGTGCTGTTTCAAATGATGTAATACTGGGCATAAGGAAGAGTTTGGATTCCTTCTTCAGGACTGCATCACTTCAACAGTTACATTTCTTTTTCCAAGAAATGCATATATCTGTATTCATAGCTGACAAAAACCCTGTCATCACCTCAAGGTAAAAAAAGAGGACTGTCATGCAATGGCACCAGTAACATCTGTAAATATGATAAAACAGGACAAAATGTAAATTTCTCCACTGGTAAACCACACAGTTGTTGCAACTTCTTATATAATTAACAAATTGTAAGGCTATCAAGGTTGACTTCGTGCTCACATCGACATGCACAAAGTGGAATATACACACAGCTCCAATTTGTGTTTAAACTGCAGTGTCTTAGCAAGCCATCCCAGACAAAGTCCTGATGCTACTGAAACCGATACAAAAAGACAAAACTAAAAAAAATTACTTCAAGGTTGCCAGGATTCCAACAGATTTCAAACCACACTAAAACCACACCTGCCCTGCATAAGTGGTAGGAGGGTCTATTAAGTCATTACTTTCTTAGTTGTAGTCCAGATTTACCCGGTGTCTCCTCCAGCCAGTGAGGCTTGTTGTCTGCTAATGAAACATATTTCATTACTAATGATGATCAGTAATTCATTCTTTCACAGGGAACATTTGGACATTGAAATATGGTGTCTAAATTGAAATACTGAAATATTTGGGGATGGCAGTTTGCAGAGTTTCATGACATAAGCCTGTGGAGTCTGAAAACAAAATAGTCAGTGATTTCTGGCATCTGCACTGCCCCATAGCTGTACACACTGGAGGATCCCATTGGTTCCTGGCTCCATGGGGAAGAGACAAAAACCTGTGAAGTCTCCAGCCCCATAGTCATTCAAATGGAATCCTGTCACTGAGCTGAGAAACCCAAGCTCCTGGCAACCCACAGGTGAAGGAAGTTAATTGAAAGATAAGTCTTTCTCTCCTGATAAATCAGTGGTTTTCTAAGCTGCTAAATAACCTTGCTTCGGAAAAATTTCCAACCAGCGCTAATTAAACAGTCCCAGATTAAGTTAAGAAAAGAATTTAATTGAAAGAAGGTGCAGGGACAGCTCTGGGAGATTTGTGGAAGTGCTGAGGGACATCGCAAAAGAAAGAAGTGTATGTACTGCTACAACCCCAATTTCTCTGTTGGGACAGTGTAGTACTGAGGCATGAAAGAAAAATAACCAGTGTGGATTTCTGCCTTTTTCCCTTACATAGCATCCTGCAGCTAGGAACAGTGCAGGCTGATCCTTCATCTGTTAATCACTCATTTAGGTGATTACTATCAGAGAACAGAAGAAATCACATGTGTGGAAAATAAACCAGGTAGACACTGAGGAACACACAAGAGGAGAGATTAAACAGCACCTTTTCTTTCTCTCTTTGTAGTAAATGCCCATGTTAAAAATAAAAAATGATAAAAAAAAATCCACCTAAGGCCATTTCTCTAACTCAGGCTCCAGGGATATCTTTAAAAGAACTTGGTTGCTTTTTATTTTTCTTCTCTGTATTGAAGAAATTAATAAAAGATCAGCATCTGGGGCAAGTGTGAGTTTGATATTGTGTTTCACTGATGGCATGTACTCCAATTCCATCTTCAGGTATTCACAGACCAGTCCAAACCCCTGTTACTGCACCCACTTGCTGCATGGATGTATCTGAGGGCAGATGAGGGATCTAAGGCAATACAGTAAACGGGACTGTAGGTGTTGCACATGAACTGATGGGTCATAGCAAAGTGCCTTCAGATATGCTAAGAAGGTTGAACAGGTTGCCCAGAGAAGTTGTGGATGGACCATTGCTGGAAGTGTTCAAGGCCAGGCTGGATGGGGCTCTAAGCAACCTGGTTTAGTGGAATGTATCCCTGCTCACAACAGGGGTCTTGGAATGGGATCATCCTTAGGTCCCTTCCAAGCCAGGCCATTCTGTGATTCTGTGAAACTCTGCAGGTGACAGCGTTTGGATGGTATGGGACAGAGGACTGCGTTGGGGTCCCCAGTAGCCATCGGCGGGATGCTGGGACACAGGCTGGAGGAGCAGGTGTTGACGGCCAGGCTGTGGCAGCTCAGGATGCCGTGAGGGGAGAGAGGGGCCTGGCTTTTCCCAGAAACCCATACCTAGCACCCACTCTGCCCAACAGAGCAGTGGCTGAGGAGAGAGGGGAGAGGAATGCCCACATTCACAGCACCATTTCACACAAGCTTCAGAAAAACCGTGTGAGAATCCTGACCCTTGCCGATCCCTCCTCTCACGGCAATTTGGCTGCTTCCCCACACCAAACCCATGTAGCAGTTATTAATATAATAAATAATAAGTCCCATGGGGACCATAGCGACACCAACGTGGTGTGTAACAAGAGAGAGAGAGAGTTTATTCAAGGAGTCCCAGCTTATATAGCAGTTTCAAATGCTGCCACGTCACACAGGTACCTTAAGCCAATCCCATACAAGCATTCAACAGAGCATGTGTGACAGAGTACTTAGAACTACAACTCCCAGGATGCCTTGCAGTACCTGGTGTAACCAGACCCCACAATTCCCCCATTTTTATTAATAACAAGATACAAAACAGTGTAAAATCAAAAAACAGTGTAATTCTTAACAAAACGTTTTTCACTTGACATAATAAACTTATTGTTTGATTAAACTTTATATACCTAAGAGTTCTATGCAATAATAAAACTTTATTAATCAAAAACCTTATTTACCTAAGGGTTTTTTGCAATTGGGTAGAACAAAAACTTTTATCAATCTGA
The DNA here is from genome assembly GCF_022539395.1 of Myiozetetes cayanensis. Classification (NCBI taxonomy): domain Eukaryota; kingdom Metazoa; phylum Chordata; class Aves; order Passeriformes; family Tyrannidae; genus Myiozetetes; species Myiozetetes cayanensis. The sequence continues at coordinate 128,422,121 of NW_026086604.1, forward strand.
GGGTTTACATATAACTGGGGAAAACTTACTTTATTAAAACACAAGGAAAAGTTTAAAGGAGGAACATCATGTTTTGAGTTGTCTGTTATTAAGGCGATGTATTAGAGGTAGTGTTTGCTGTGTGTGTTCGTTTCAGATATTTTGTATAAGGTGTAAATGGTTCACATAGATTCATACATTCACACAATCTCTCTTTCACTCATTTGGGTGGCCACCCCAATCATTCTATATTCATGCATTCATGTAATCTTTGTTTTCATATTCTAGCTATACCACTTAAACTTTTATGTAGTGTTTGGTCAGAATGAAAGTTGTTTGGCTCAGGATTTACTTACTTATTTACATGCATATTTTTACCCTCTACTCCCGTTCTTTTGTTGTGAATATGGAAAAGTTAATGAATTTAAAGGTATAAGAGTGGTAAGTAGTGTGTATATTTCTGAGTGTGTACTTAGAGAAATGAATAGGTAGGTTACTATTACAATCTGTTAATAACAATAGAAATTCTTAAAGATGCTAATTACTACTTAAACGAGATAGTTACAAACTTAAACTTATTTAGATACATTTAAGAACTTAACAATTTTAAACAATACTTAGTAAATGTGACTATTAGTAATTTAAACAAAGCTACAGGGAAATTAGAAACTTAAAAATATATCAATAAGGTAATGTTGAATTTTTCTCTTATTAAATAGAAAACTAAAGACAGTTAACCAAATTATTTTAGATAAAAACATTTGTAATAATTTCTAAAGGCTTATATGTAAAACATGTAAAAACAGTCAGTAAATTCAGTGTCTGTACAGTTTTGGCCTCGGCCCAGGTCTTTGTCCGGGCCGCCGCCCCTCTCACAGGAGTGGGGAGGCGGTGTTATCACTGTTGAGGCTCCCGGAGGAGCCGGAGTTGCTGCGGCCATGGCCCGGCCCGCTTACGGTGGGGGCCATGTCGCTGGTCATCGCCGCCGGGTCTCGGCTCGGCGCCGCGTTGTGCCGCATGTGCGGCTGTCCCGAACCGCTGCTGCTGCGCCGCGTGAGTCCGCTTCAGGGGAGCGGCGGCACGGGCGGGTTGGCTCCTGTAATGGGACGCGACCGGCTCCGGGTCGGCTGGGAAGGCCTCCGGCGGGGATGACGCTGCTGCGAGTCCCTCCTGGCTCCTTCTCCGCGATGGCCGCTGCATATTCCCGGGGTGGTAGCGCAGGATGTCGGGAGCAGCGGTAGAGTTTGGCTCCGTCCCACTGCATTTTCCTTCGGCCAGCATGGCCTTCGGGTGGCCATGACAACGCCGTGACACTCCCGGCAAAGGTTGCCCGCGGAAAGGGTGGGCTGGGGGCGGGCGAGAAGGTCAATGACCGACTCCAGCGGGGTCAAAAGTCGCGCCTGCAGCGAAACGACCGTGGAAGAGCCGTTGGCACGGCAAGAAGATGAAATTCCCCTTCCGCTGGCTTCCGCTGAGCAGGCACAATAACATTTTTATCCGGCAGACTCGCTACACGAACTCTCTTTTGCTATGGCTACTGACCCGACGTGATTGGGCGCTGGCGACTCCGGAACCCATGACTGGATATACGATGTTGCGGAATGGGGAGTGGGGAACGGAGGCCAGCCCTGGGTGTTGAGGTGGTCCAGGTCGGATCCGGCTCACCTGGCTCAGCTTCACCCTCTTCATCATCCTCGCTCTTCTTCCCCTCATCGCCCACTACTACCTGACCACCATCGACGACGCGGACGACGCCCGGCAAGCGCATCTTCGGGCCCCGGACGGGCAATCAGCAGGCTGTGCGAGGTGAAGCACGTGCAGGACCTGTGCCGCATCCGCGGGTTGGTCAGCGAGGAGCTGCTCCAGCTGGAGGCCAAGCGGCAGGAGCTCAACAGCGAGATCGCCAAGCTCAACCTCAAGATCGAGGCCTGCAAGAAGAGCATCGAAAATGCCAAGCAGGACCTGCTGCAGCTGAAGAACGTCATCAGCCAGACCGAGCACTCCTACAAGGAGCTGATGGCGCAGAACCAGCCCAAGCTCTCCCTGCCCATCCGGCTGCTGCCCGACAAGGACGACGCGACCTTCCCCCTGCCAAAATCCAACAGGAACTGCAGGCTGCACAACTGCTTCGACTACTCACGCTGCCCCTTGACGTCTGGCTTCCCAGTCTATGTCTACAGCAGTGGCGATTACCCCTTTGGTAGCTCCTTGGACCCTTTAATTAAACAAGCCTTTGAGGCGACCGTCAGAACTAATGTTTATGTTACTGAAAATGCAAATATTGCTTGTGTGTACATAGTTTTAGCGGGGGAGATGCAAGAGCCCGTAATGCCAAAACCTACTGAACTAGAGCAACAGTTGCACTCTTTGCTCGTACTGGAGGACTGATGGACACAGCCATCTCATCATCAACTTGTCGAGGAAGTCGGAGACTCAGAACTTCCTCTACAACGTCAGCACAGGGCGCAACGCCATGGTCGCCCAGTCCACCTTCTACGACGCGCGAGTATCGCCCGGGCTTCGACATCGTGGTGTCGCCCCTGGTCCACGCCATGTCCGAACCCAACTTCCTGGAAATCCCGCCCAGGTGCCGGTCCAGCGTAAGTACCTGTTCAGTTTCCAGGGGAGAAGATCGAGTCTCTGAGGTCCAGCCTGCAGGAGGTTCGCTCTTTCGGGGAGGAGATCGAAGGCAACGCCCGGCTGACCTACGACCGACTCGGATCATCACCACCCTGAAGGCCGTCCAGGACAGCAAGCTGGACTTCGTTCTGGTGGAGTTCACGTGTAAGAAGCCAGCCCAAGCGAGTCTGCCCACTGGAGTGGGCTCTGTGTGGAGAAAGGGACGTACAGACTAGAGCTACTGAAAGCTTTCTACTTTTGCACTGATCATCACCCGGGGACACCCGTTTGGTGATCTCCGCTGGGTGCAACCATGAGACTGTTTGAGGGCTCCCGGAGGAGCCGAGAGTGGCTGCGGCCATGGCCCGGCCCGCTACGGTGGGGCCCATGTCGCTGGTCACCGCCGCCCGGGCCTCGGCTCGGCTCGGCTCGGCCTGGTGCCGCGTTGCAGCCGCCTGTGCGGCTGTCCTGGCAGCGCTGCTGCGCCGCGTGGTCCGCTTCAGGCGAGCGGCGGCACGGGACGTCAGCTCTAGGCACGGCCCGGCCGTCACCACAGGCTGCCCGCGCTCCAGGTGCAGGCGGGCGGCGAAGGCCTCGCAGCTCTGCGCCGCCGACACGTGCTCGCCGAAGCCGCCGCGCGCCTTGGCGCCCGCGCCGCCCAGCTGCATTTACAAACTTGCACTACAGTCCCGGTGCAAGCCTGCTCGGCCGCCCGGGATGGCCGCGAGGCCGCCCCGCGGTTTCTCAGGCATGGCGGCCGCCCCCGGCCCGGGGTTCCACGCGGAGGTCGCCGGGAGCTCCACGCGGGTCGGGGCGCGGCGGCAGTCGCCGCCAGCTGCGAGCGGGGTTTCGCGCCGGGTCACCGCCTCCCGTTCGGCCGCGCCTCGGCCGGACCTTGGCCCGCTTGCGGGCTCCGGACAGAGGCGCCCCGCGGCGGCGCCGCTCCAGCCGCCCGGCTCCCTCCACGCTGTGCGCCGGGCCCGCCGCTCCCGGTGGTGCCGCCGCCGCTGCCATCTGGGTTTGCGCAGGAACCGCCGCCGCAGCCTGGCCGCGACACCAGCCAGTATTGCGAAAGGAAGTCGCCGTCGCTGCCGAGCCCCGTCCCGGAGCCGCCCGCCCCGGGGGGGGCCGGAGTCGCCGCCCACCGCCAGCAGTCCTGCGGAGCCGTGCGCAGCTCCGTCCCCGGCCTGACTCACTGCGGCTGCTGAGCGTCTCGACAGCCCCGCGCTCTGTGCCCGCCGCCGGCCTCGCCGCTCGCAACGTCGAGCGGCTATCACGGATCTTTTTTAAACATCGCGCCGCTGTTGCTGGTAGGCACAGCAGCTGTTGCTTGGCTACCGGCTCCCAGCACGGACCATGTTCCATGCATGCCTCCAGCAGAGGCAGTCCACAACATGGCCACGAGACAGGAAGAGAAGGCATCACCTCCTGCTCCCGGCATGGGCAAGATGGCGCCGCCATGCTTTAGGCGTGGTCTCCACGTGTCTGCAGGTTTGCCATGGCTTGGGATTCAAAGTTTGTTCCCTTTTACCAGTCACATAACCCGCGACACGCGCCTTTTTCCCGGAATTCTCGTATCCGCGAAAATTCAGCACAAAAAGGTATATTCTAAGGCTTTTCTTCCGTGTTCTCGGACCCCCTCCCCCTTTCCAGACTGCAGTAGCACGTGGAGTTCCATGCTTTACAACGTTTGGGGGAGTAGAAGATTCAAAGTTTCTCTCTGTGGACGAGTTCTCTTGCGAGGGTTTTAAAGCGTCCACCTTTTTTATTTCTATTTTCTCTCTGCTTCTCCACCCCTCTTTCCAAGTAATTTCACTAAGAATTGTAAATAACAGTAGTCCTAAAACAGTTATTTTCATTAATTTTAAAAGTCCAGTTATTTTATGTTTGTTAACTTGTCTCCAAAGTCTTTTCAATATTAAGCTTAAGGCTTTTCCAATATTCTGCGGTTCACGTGAATTAAAAGTTTTCATTTTTCTCTTTTTCTTTTTCTCCCGCCCTCTCACCTGGGACGTAGATTTTCTTCTCGAGAGCGCCCTCTCAAAACGTAGGCAATTTCCTACCGAATTCAGGCCTTTTCTTCGAGCTCAATCGCGGTTTCTCCCGCCTTCGCCCATCAGAGTTTCCTTTCCTCTGGTACCTGGCGTTTCTTTCTTTTTCACGGCGGACGTCCCTCAGCGTTAAATATAGGCTGGTACCTGACGCCTGGTCCGTATTTCTTCCTGATTCAGGATAAGGCTTAGGTCCCTGTTCCGGGCGCCATATGTAGCAGTTATTAATATAATAAATAATAAGTCCCATGGGGACCATAGCGACACCAACGTGGTGTGTAACAAGAGAGAGAGAGAGAGTTTATTCAAGGAGTCCCAGCTTATATAGCAGTTTCAAATGCTGCCACGTCACACAGGTAACTTCTTAAGCCAATCCCATACAAGCATTCAACAGAGCATGTGTGACAGAGTACTTAGAACTACAACTCCCAGGATGCCTTGCAGTACCTGGTGTAACCAGACCCCACAAACCCAGAACTGGGCTGCTCCTGGGCCAGCTCGGGACCTAACACTCCTTCTCTGGCTCCACAGCGGACACTCTGGAGCTGTTTTTCCCTCACGTTGGCACCAGAGTTCCCCATTTCCCACCAGGCACAGACACAGGGTGGCCCTTCTTGGCCCTGTTCCAAGCCTTCTTCCCGCCCTGCACAGGTGGCCCTGGGTGGGATCAGGCAGTGGCAGGACGGAGCTTCCAACCTCCATGGGGCTGCCCACGAATGGTGCTCCAGGCCACAGTCCCTTCCCTCCCACAGGCTTTCTGCCCATGCCCTGTGAGCCATCCCATCCCTGTGGAGAACGAAAGTGTGTCTGTGCAAACCGAGCATCTGAGGGGTGTTAGCATGGCTGGTGCACTTGAATGTGTGCCTTATTCCTTCCTGGCACACTTTCCTACCAGACAGATTCCTGCAGTCAAAACATTTTGGTGTGAAGCTGCTCAGCAGCCGAAGTCGCAGGTGTGGGAATCACCGGGCCCAGTGTTTGGAAGGGCACTGTGGTTTCTCACCATGAAGTTCCCATATAATTAGCACAGTCGTGTTAGGCAGGTGGATGGGAGACCACCACCAAGTGAGCCACTGATGGTTTGATGTATTTTAGACTCAGCATTAACAAGGAGCAGGGGACAAAGTCGCTTTAGTTCCAGTCTCTTATCAGGGCTCCAGTAAGAGCTGATGTCATTCCCAGGCTATGGCTCTTTTTTTTTCCCTGGTCTTTCCCTGTCTCCTCCAGTCCACCTGGCACTGCTGCTGAATTGGGATTTGCCATAAGCATCCTCTCACAAAAACTGGGTATTGTTTACTTCAGCAGGGCAGTCATAGTGAACCCCACTGGGCTAGCACTGCAGAAACACACTGGGATGTTCAAAACTCTGTGTTATTACAGGTGGTGAATGTATAGCACACTTCCTTGTATTTAGGGACTGATACGGGCTCATCCAGAACCCTCTGGGAATCTCCCCTTTCCTTTGATCAATCTTTTGTCCTAAATCTAAACTGCAATTGTTTGGGGAAAGGATATCCAAATGTCCCTTTCTCATGTGTGGAGTCATAAAAGATGAGATTTCTAAAACAGGGGAACTTGCCTGTGACCAAGTCCTAACTACTGCCAGGTTCACGGTCTTACCCCCAGACCACATGTGCATCCATCTCATGTCCTCTCTCCTGCTTCCTCCACCTCCAGTCCTGCTACACTGACAGATGTGTTCAAGGAGAGTTCAAAACAGCAGAGCTCAAAACAACAGCAAATCCTCACTCTTCCAACCAGAGCTCACTTGCTGCTGTCTCTGGACTGGCAGAAGAACAGGGTACCCATGACCACTAATGGAGCTGCTCCCAAAATTATCAGTTCCTGCTATGCCAGATTAGTCACTCCACGTGCACAAGCGCAAGCTGAACAGACAGCAGTGAAAACACAGATGTTGCCCAGATGCAAACAGGCATTTCTGGAGAGGACCTAGTGGATATGGGAGACCAGAAGTGCAGCTAGTCCATTATTCACTTCCTTACCTTTCAAAATACGCTACACTGGGCTGCTTTTGGAGTGACCAGCATTTGTAGCAGCGAGCAATGTACATACAAAGGGCATACTAAAGTGGTTTGAATTTATTAGTGTAATGGGCCAAAACAGCATGCTGGGAGAGAAGTATCTATAAAATGTTAACCATCTATATAAAAGGGGTTATTTCTATAGAGCACAACCTTCCATGCAGAAAGTCACTTCTGCTTTGCTATCTATACTGTGTGTTATAAAAAAAGAATGAGACTATAGAAGAACATCTGAAATGGTCTCTGAAAGTTGTGTCTGTGTCTCCTGATGCATCCAAGTGGCAGTTCATGTTTATAGTATTTCCCATCAAAGCTGACATGATGGTACATGGAATTTCTCCTGCTCCACACTGACATGATGTCAGGCATTTGGTCAATGAACAACAACTCTTCACAGTCCTATAAGACCACAACACTCTGGCATGTAATATATTGTTATCTTTGGACCTGTCTCTACTGTGAAACATAACTTCACAGTCCTATAAGACCACAACACTCTGGCATGTAATATATTGTTATCTTTGGACCTGTCTCTACTGTGAAACATAACTTGTTTTTAACACAGAAGTTACACTTTGTTGTTGTCAGAAACAGTTCTATAAAAGTATCTTGAATGCCCAGTCTTCACCAAACATCAAGTGAACATCATGGGTGTTTGTGCCCATGCAACGTTTTGAAAATAAAGAACTGTATCTTGGGGTGTCGGGGTTTGGGATGGGTTCTTTTTTCTTTTTCTTCTACAAAAATATACATTTCCTATACTTTTATACAAAAATATGGATCTTCACATCTATGGTATATTAATAATATGGTATATTCCAGAGCTGTGTGTACACCTCATTTCAGTGATGCACAAATAAATCTGAGCTCTCCAGTGGAAGTTGGGGGTAAACTTATAAGTAGCTGGATTATAAAATGAACACCTACCCTTTTGAAACCTATGCCATAGTTCTAATTCCAGTTGAAAGGTGAGATTGAAATGTTTCTATGATATCATAAATCTCCTTAGGCTTCAAGACTTTCCTGGGATACACAGCACTGCAGTATCTCGTTGTATAGCACTTAGAGCTGTTACATCTTTTATGTGAATCACCATATGGGTCCTTGAAAAATTAATTTTAAAATGTTTGATTTTAATTTAGAAGTCCTTTCAAGGTAGTACAGCCCCAGCAATCACTACTGGGCCCTTTGGGAAACAAGAGAAAAAGAAAAAAAAAAAAAGAACATTTTTGGAATAACTTTGTTTTTCCCAACTCAGTATCAGCCAGCAGAGGCAATAACGAAGGGGCTGCAGGACTGCTCTCAGCTATTATTGTGCCTGGCTCTCTCTCAGCATGACTCACTGCAGACAATATATCACACTACTCACAAGGGGAATGAACAGTAAATACTTGGCCCTGTATATTTTTTTAAAAATCTCTTCAGTTGTTTGTTTTTTTTTTTTTTCTCCTCTCTGATTTGTATCCCTTTATCCTTACCCATGTGCTATATAAGCTTCTCAAATCTAATGGCCATAACACCACCCCCCACTGGTAGCAGCAAGCCCTTCCGCTGCTGTAGGGTTTACTTTGCAGAGGTTTACAAGGAGAGGCATTATTGAGAAACTGTATGTGTTAACCCAGTGGCACAGGGTTGCTCCAACGCCTTCCCTCTGGTTTTTCTTTTCTCGGGGAAGGGGTGGCTGCTATTCTAGTTAAGTGAATCTCTTGCTTTGCAGTAGAAGCCAGGCTAGTTTAGGAAGAAAACCTTGGGGCTAAACAGGCTAGGAGTGCAGCCAAAGGGGTCAGGAGACGGCTTTAAGGATTATACTACATAATTAAAAGCTCACTCTGAACATTCTTCCTGGTACCCAGTGCTCAATCATACAAACCTTTTTAGGTAATAATTCTTGGTCCTCATTTGTATCTGAGGGATTTGTAGGTTAAAGTTGCCATACAGGTAATGAGTCAGGAATACCAATTATTCATCTAGACTATAAAAAGACAACACCTTCCTAAACCTGCCCTAGCCAGTGAGAACTGGGCGTAAAACATAAAGAGATGAGCATGCATATGTTTTCTTGGTTTGTTTTTGTGCAATGCCCTCTGGGTGCAGCTGATGTCATTCTGCAGCAACTTTCTAGATTAAAAGATTCTTCTCCTGAAGTGCTCTGCGATTTGAGCTGGGCCAGAACATTATTCTACTAGATAAAACCTGGGACACAAGACTCACATTCAAGCTTTTATTGTGCTAGCCCCAAAGAAGACCATTTTTTTTTTCAAATACTTCTAATCAGCAGGAGCCAAGACTAGAATTTAGGTCCTCCATTATCCATATTCTAGGCTAGTGGCTGCCCTATCAGGCTACACAAGGTGCAAGGACTTGCTCTACAGTCATCCCCCATCCCAGACCAGAATGATGTTAAGACTAACAGACTCCTATAGGCTCCTGTGTTTCCTAAAACAACATATTCTGACATTTTGGTCAAATATTCTAACCAAGTCTGTGCAAGCTGCATTGATTTAGCTTTCATGGTCTAAAATTAGGTCCTGGCAAGATGTATGTACCAAAAAAACTAGAAGCATCGGAAAGGAGGAGGAAATGCTGAAGACACATATTGATTATATTGTGTGAGTGAGTGAGCACTTGCTTATCTAGTGCTATAACACAAAAATAAACAGGCTAAGAATCCAGGCAGCACATGTTCACTGATCAAAATAAATAACCCAGTGTGAACAGGGATAAATCACACTTCCACATAAAATTTAAGAAAAATGCATATTGTACATCTTGCCTGATTTTTCACCAGAATTATCAGTTTTCTATTTCAAGAGAAGCTGCAATAAGGCTAAGTGTATCCTCTGTACAACAATATATTTAAATCAGACCTGTTGGGCTTTTTTTTCAGAATACTGGCCTTTCTACTACTTCAGTTAAAGCCCAGTGTACTGTAAATAGATTGTCACATATATATCCCTTGTCACAGCCAGATAAACACATCATGTGTTGGGTGAGAATTGGCTCACGGGTCATTGGCCAAGCACAGAGGGTAATAGTGAATGGGGAACATCAGACTGGTGACCTGTCACTAGTGGGGTTCTGCAGGGCTCCATCTTGGGCACTGTGCTCTTGAACAGCTTCATAAATGGCTTGGACACAGGACTGGAAGGGATACTAAGCAAGTTTGCAGATGATACAAAACTCGGAGGAGCTATTGACTCCCTCCAAGGCAGGAAGGCCCTGCAGAGAGATCTCGACACATTAGAGGACTGGGCAATCACCAACCATAGGAAGTTCAACAAGAGAAAGTGCTGGACTCTGCACCTGGGGTGGGGCAACTCTGGATGTGGGGTCCTAGTCAGTGGCAAGTTGAATATGAGTCAGCAGTACCCTGGCAGCCAGGAGGACCAACTGTGCCCTGGGGGACATCAGGCAAAGCATCGCCAGCTGGGTGAGGGAGGGCATTGTCCCGCTCTGCTCTGCACTGGGGTGGCCTCACCTTGAGTATTGTGTACAGTTTTGGACACTGCAATACAAGACAGATATTAAGGTGTTAGAGAGTGTCCAAAGGAGGGCAATGAAGATGGTGAAGGGCCTCGAGGGGAAGCCGTATGAGGAGCAGCTGAGGTCACTTGGTCTGCTTAGCCTGGAGGAGACTGAGGGGAGACCTCATTGCAGTTACAGTTTCCTTGTGAGGGGAAGAGGAGGAGCAGGCTCTGATCTCTTCTCTGTGGTGACCAGTGACAGGACTCAAGGGAATGGCCTTAAGTTGTGTCAGGGGAGGTTTAGGTTGGATATTAGAAAGAGGTTCTTCACCCAGAGGGTGGTTGGGCACTGCAACAGGCTCCCCATGGAAGTGGTCACAGCACAAAGCCTGACAATGTTCAAGAAGCATTTGGATGACAAAAGAAGCATTTGGACAATACTCTCAGGCACATGGTGTGACTCTTGGGGATGGTCCTGTGCAGAGCTAAGGGTTGGACTCAATGGACCTTGAGGGTCCTTTCCAACTCAGTATGTTCTGCGATAAAATAAAAAAGTGGAAAGAGACACCAAATAATTAACTTACTATTACAGACCAAAATATGAAGAGCCTTGCCCAGTGTAGTTAGCACTGGCTTGTAGTTTTGATGAAGCTCATGTTTGACTGAATCAGTGCCTAATCTTTTCAACTCATTAGTGTCTAGTGCCTGCCTGCTTCCAAGTACTTTTCATTCCTTAAAAATCTCTTGTTTACAAACATTTCCTTGCTCAGTTTTTGGAGAACAAAAGGGAAAAGAAAGGCTTTATTCCCTGGGTTAAGTCTAGATCACATATACGAAGGAAAAGAGAGATTCTGCTACACTTTATTCAATATGATGTTACAAGAAAACAACAGTTACAGCTGACAAACCATTACATCTTTCATAATACAGACAAATTACAAGGTGTAACAAATAATGCGACATTTATTTTACTGTACTGCTTACTATGCTGTTGTTCTGAAGTATATATATATTTAATAACATTAACATTGTTTTCATGTACCAGCCTTCCCCTTTTTTATTTGTTAAAAAAAGAACACCTCTTGGTGCACCACATAAAAATCCGTGTGGAAGCTGGCAAGCAGGGATTTTGTATGCAGCACCATTGAAATGCATTTTGGGGGATGGGAATTATTAGTGCATCCTTTACTTTCAGATTTTTTGCTTATGTGAAAAATGCAAGGCAGTAACATACAGTCACTCCACCTAAATGCTGGTAGGGGAGAGTATCGTTATGCTCAGTAACGCAGCCTAATTCTGTTTATGTGAGGTGTCTGCATTTTGCTCCCCAGTCTGTACAGCCTAAACCTTTTATATAACAAAGATTACAGACCCAATAATATTCACAGATGAATATTTTGTATATGAGCATATCAGAGCATTGACTACACATTTGGTCACGTGCACTGACAGAGGGGTGTACTTCACCCACCAGCCCACAGGGTATTTATTATCTTAACCTTCTCTCTCCAGGAATCTGAAGTGCAGAACCCCTGTGCATTAAAGAGAAAGCAAAACCCCCTGTGCCTCTGTCTACTACAGACTGAATTTTCACTGTTGTACTGATGGCTTGTCCTAACCCATGGTTCTGATTTAAAAAAATCCTGTGAGAATTAAAAGGACCCAACCGAAACAGGACAACATATAGTAATGTAGTATCGGAACTATTGGAGTGTCCTGTCTGGTGTAGTGCCTGCTGGGTGTGCATTAGAGCTGATCTGAACCCAGCAGGAGAGAGGACTAAGCCATCTCCAGATGGTTGACTTGTAAAGTCAGGTTCTGTGAACTTGGAACTTATAAGGACTCTCTGTATCATGCAGACCATCTCTATCACCATCTTCCCTTCCCCATTCACATAATATTAGATCCCACAGAGAGTTAGAACATGCCCTCCTACTTTTATCTGCCTGCTATACTTGTTGCCCTGAAGCTGCTCTCCCGCCTTGCAGCAAAGCTACATCCTCTCAAGTATCACCAGGAAGGATCTACTGGGGCTCAGTCAAGTGGCAGGAAAATGCAAGCTATGCTGCTGCTGGCTACTAACACTAAGTAAGTTGCACAGTTTCTCAAGGACTGTGCCCTTGAGACTACTGGTTACTGAAGCCAACTTTTGACTATTGATGGCACGAAACGTCATGTTCCAGGCACCCACAGCACATCTGGAAGGCTGGGCTACTTCTTGTCCCTTTGAAGATTCCATGGGAAACTGATTTGGGAAGGATGAGAGAAAAGGAGGGTACTGATCTTTGCTGAAGCTGTCTCAAGATCACTGATGGGGTTTAAACAGTCCACTCTGCAACACTGAGAAGAGCTGTGGTGAAAACAGCTGGAGGAGTGGGCAGCTGTCAGGGGGTCCTAGCTGATGGGTGTCTGTCAGGATAATCATGCAGGTAAGGGCTCTGCTGGAAGGGGGAAGAGGGAAATAAGGCTGTACTGCTGTCAGTTCCCTCCAACGGAGCTTCTACTTTCTAAAAAACCTTGATATTTCCCATCAGATTTGAGGTTTCAGAAGATTAATTTGCAGTGCTCATGTGAACAGCACCAATGTGCTGAGCATAGGTCCCCTTGGTGCCAGCATAACATCCCCAGGGCCCAGAGCCTCCAAGGGAGAGCAGCAGACCCATGTCACCACAGGCAATCAGGGGGCCTGGAAAGTAGGTGCATAACTAAGAGATCCTGGTCACTCCTTAATGATCAGTAACTGAGATAACCTCACTACTGCTGAAGAATAAGTTACTACTTAGAAGCCTAGATATTTATGAACTTTCCTTCAGGCAATTGAGTTTGAAGATTTTTTGGACTAACTTTATTTCAGTGATTGCTTAAAAGTGGGAATGGGGCAGAGAAGATAATCTCGCTTGGACGTGTGTGTGCACACACATACACACATACGTACATACCTTAAACAAACACTCTACGTGAGTCACTATGGATAGTAATGTGCTAGGCTTGTGGGAACAGCTGGGGAATTACTCTCTGTATTAAACCTTCAGATGGTTAGTTGAGCAGCATAATTGCTCGCCTCCCAATTTAAGCTGCCAAGTAGAAACATCTATGAAACTACCCTTATATTCCTAATTGAAGTCTTTGTTACATTTTCAAAAATTCTTCAGATTTTTGCAGCAAGTTTTTTTTTTAAAAATAGCTAATTTTAATCATCAAACTGCACACGATTTAAGTAGTAAAGATAATGTATAAAAGACTTTTCTCTTACAAAAAAAAGAAACATGAAACCCAAACAAACCACATCTAAGGCAGTTTCAGTGTGTGATAAATTCAGAAGTTCAGTGGTCACTCTTCCCCTTAAAACATGGGGGGAAAACTGTAGTAAGTTCTAATTAGGATTGTGACTGAAAGTGGCTTTCAGATGGCTTTTTGCAGATCCTGAAACAGAGATGTCATTGGGGAAAATTGTCTTTTAATGGCTGTACAAATATTGAGAATATTTCCACGGTTCAGCTCTTTGAAAGTGTAGACTCCTGTCCTAGTTCATTAAGAGACCTTTCGTAGCTACTTGTGCATTCAAGGATTTGCCTTATTGGGTGATTTTTTCTTATTAAACACTGCTGGAGTTTAATAAGATGGCAGTAGCACAAATCCTTTTCCCCTCCTTTTAAACACTGAAAGCTAACCAAAGCATTACCACACTTCTTAAAAATGTAATTCAATGCATCCAGCAAACAAAGGATGTCAAATTTATGTGTAGAATAATATTGCCTAGCAAACGTTTCTGTCCGAGTAGGACTATAACTCAACAGTGATTTTTGCACCATACTCTGCCCTTTTGGAATGCAAAGCATTGTATACAGTCAGGGCAGTTTTTCACATCCCTGAACACAATGTTCTCCCCAACCAAAATGTATCAGGGCTTCCTTTTCTAAAATCACACAACTTAGTTTCTTGCAAAGTTTTCATTTGAATGATTCGTTCAGAAAAGCTATCTAAAGACCAAGGATCATGTAGTGCCTTCCAGTCAGCTCAGAATACCTACTGAAAATAACCTGAAAGGTGCTTTGGTGCAGAACAGCAAACAGTTTGGGATGAGGAAAATTCTCCACCTTGCTTTGTACATGGCAAAGTAAAACAGCTAGATTTAATGGCTCATTCAATGGAAGTTTTTCTGTACCTTAGTATCTGCCTTGAATTAAACAGAACAGTTTTATCATCTCTGTTTTCAAGAAAACATTCCAAAAACGTAACTAGTGTGAGGAAAAACATAGAGATGTTAACCAAGACCCATAAAAGAAATATATATTCTAGAAGGGAGTAAAATCATAAAGAATTCACTGTATATCTGTCAGCTGCATACATCTCATAATTTTTGCTTTGTCCTTCTCACAGGCCTATTTTGAAAACTGGCATGCTACATAGCCTAAGCAGAGTAACCAAATTCAGAGTACTGAAGAAAACATGCAATTATTGCCATGTTTTTAAAATAGATATGGATGGTCTGAGGGGTAATGAAAAAAGAAATAACCCAACAACACTTCAGGAAGAATGGCAAGGTGTTATAATTGTCAGCTGATCAGACAAACTGGGCTTGCCCTGGAAGAAATAATCTTCCCATTGGTTGCAAAATATGCACAACTCTCAAAGAAAACACACAATTCCTTATGTCACCATTGCCTCTTTTAGTACAGTTGTTACTGAAAAAGTGTGAACACCAAATGTGTTGTCTGAAAGTATTTAAGACATTGCTGGTGCTTACAAAGATGCAGCGCTGCAGTGGAAAATCAAACAAAATCAAACACAAAGACTGAAAGAGTACATGCCATGTATCAGTAAGCAAAAGCTTAATCTGCACATAGTTCTCTGAAATCACAAGGTATCCAAATGCGTGCAAAGTTTTAAATAAATTGCAGGGAAAAAACAGGGTCTTGCCAGCTTCAATTTTCTTTTGAATGAAATCCACCATTGAGAAAGAAAGGAAACAGGCCGTGGTTCCTTCCTGGTGTCGGCCTCCTCATTAGGTTTTTGTTTCCCTCCTCCAACCTGGTAAATTTAATCCTGTAAGGAAACAATATAAATTATAATAAGCCTCATGAATTGCATTTTTTAATGTTTTTTAAACTCGGTAAAAGATAGGTTAGTCCAAAGCCAGTTGTGAAGACACCAGCTCAGAGTGAAGGACAGACTTCCAAAGCACGTTTAGAGCTGGTGTGTCAGGAAAATGAAGTTAAAACACCAATGTTTTCGGGGTGGTCGCCTAAGTGAGATATATTAATCCATATTAATATATCTCTGTCCCAAGTGCTAATCTTCAGAGGTCCATTAGCACTCACATTCTCCATGGAAATTATAGACAACCATAAATAGACAGTCAGCTCTTCTAAAAGTGGTTACACCCTCTGAATGCAAAGGAAGGTTGCTAAATGCTGGCACAGCTTCAGGAGTTTACAATCTCTTCTTGACCCCTTTCTCATGGAGTCCCTACTGATCACCTCCACAGCAATGCTTGCAACTAGTTTATCAAAAGGTCTCCTCAGGTTTCCTTCCCAAGAGTTGTTTGAGGTACCCCGGGGTACATCACAAACATTTCTGCAAACACAACCAGGTTATGGAGCTCCTTGGTGTGGTGTGTTTAAATGTGCTCCCCTTTAGTTCACTGTATTTCTATTCATAGGCAGATGACTAAAAACTCTCCTTTCAAATACAAAAATAAACACTATATCCATAGCGTCACTTATGTCATCTTTCACTCTGCTGATGTATAAACTCAAAGCAGTAACTGAACTTGCAAGCAGATATCATGATGTTTTTGAGGTTTACACAAAACAGGAGGCAGGCTGAGAATGTGGGACACGTTACTGTGAAACAAAGCATCCAACAACTGCAAGAAGAGCCATGTAAAGGCTGAATAAAGGCTAGTTGAACTGAAGCCACCAGAAGGATTTTTTAATTAACATATTTAATTAATAAATGTCCAAGTAAAATTCTATGCCAAGTAATAAAGTGAGACTTTCTGAAAAATTCTGAAAAAATATTTTGTAGGTTCTTCAAGACCAAAGATTATAACTACAGACCTGAGACATTTTTAAAATGTAGTTGCAGGAAGACAGTCAGATGTGAAGGAATTTCATCACTTGAAAAAAGAATGCTGAAATATTCATTGAGCATGGAACTGGTTTGTATTAGCATGTCCTAAAAATATTTAAATCAAACTAGATGCAGGTGCCAGTGAATCTAGTCTAGACCTCATTTCAAAAGCAGGAGAAAAGCAAGGCATCATTTTTGAACTGCAGTTTCAAGAATAGCATTTTAATTGTGTCTTTCAACAAAACAGCCCAATCTCTTAACTTGCATAATTTTCAGTGTTCTTGAGAGGTCTTCTTCTGTTCTTTAAGCACCAGCATACCTGAATTGGATTAACAATAGTCTTGGGCCCTCTTGGAGCTTGGTTTACTACCTCTACAGTCCTTCCTGGGTTAGTTCCTAAATGGTTCTGGCGTTTGTGTGGACTGTCTATTCCACATGAAAGTCCTACTTTCCCTCAGAGCTTGGCTGAAATGCCAGTAGATCTTGTTTCAAGAAATACATTTGAGCTGATGCATTTAGTTTACTCTTCATAAACTTAAAAAGAAAAGCAGTATTTGGAACTTGCAGAGATTCACAACTGCTCAGTGGTAAAACACCAGTGACAGTATTCCCCAAATTTCACATTTTTTTTTCCCTTCAAAAGCACTTTGTAGAGATGTCCTTTTTGGATCCCCTCCTTACAGAGAAGCAACTAAACTCCTTCAAAAGTTGAGCTTGCATTGCCCCTAACGCCTGCCACACTACAGCTCTGAAAGGCGGTCTTGCACTTTAAAAGCCACATCCAGAATAGCTGGCCTGATTTCAGGCTAAGCCCAAATTGCTGGAGTTCCAGAGATTGGCATAAGCAGCAGGGACATCTAAGACAGGTAACAAAATTATAAGGATAGAAAAGCCTCTGGATGGAGGCTTTTCTGGTAATTATCAAATTGTTAGGATTTGAGAATAACTGCAATTACATTACTTACACAGAACTTTTCCTTTCTATCAGTGACAATTTCTAAAGGAGGTAAGCATCACACTTCTCTCAGGAGTATGCTACCATTTCCCAGTAACAATACTACATTTTCTGGTTTCAAGTTTGGCTCGGTAGGCAAAGCTGATGACACGTTATCCAGGGCAGGGCCTGAGCTTGTGAAATGGGGAATACCTTCCTGAGAAGCTTAGCACTTCCAGAATCAAGCTCTAGAACATTAAGAGCTTCCTTAGGAATGAATAAACTGAGAGCTGCTATATGTAACACAGGGGGGAAAAAAATCTTTGCACTCTGGCAACCAGTGCCAGCAGCAACACAGAACAAGGGCAGAACACTGAAGACTAAGAAAGGGTAGCAGAAGTTACAGGTTTCCTGCTCTGGTTCAGTATAAGGCAGCTGACAATTTTGTCATCAGAACTCCACCAGCTCCAGCTGGGTTCTGCTATGCCAAGCTTGCAACTGCGGTAACTGCTTTCCTGTGAAGCTGAGAGCCCGTGTAACAGAATGGTGGGCAACGCCACCTCCCACCTTCTGCATAGGCTCAAGATTTAGATTAGATCAAACAGTAAAATCATCAGAAAAGAACAAGATTCGATGTCACATTTCACCAGTGGTTCTGGCTGGGGAAAGCTAGAAGACACTGCAAGTGGAACCAGGGAACAGTATGGTGGTCACAGTCTCTCTGAAGACGTGTTGAAATGCTCAGTTTGAGAAGCTGGCCTGCATGACAGGAACTGGCCCGCTGCTTGCACCAGTGCTGTAATGGCCAGGGCTGAACCCTCAGCTTTGGCTGATGGTGCATTTCCACCATGTGTAAAATGTCCTTACATGACACAACAAGCACTGTGGTTAGGAATAGATAATGTTTGCATCTGAATCCCTAATTCTTTAAATGTTTATTGTTGATTCAGAGTGGTGTCAACATGTGAAGTCCCTTCCCTTGGCATCAGAGTGCCCTCGTGGAGTGTCAGTCTTCTCCTATCCTGAGGAAGAGACTGAACACAGATGTCAGAGGAGTGCTGTAAGCACTGTGCTCCTTCTCTTCACGTTTGTTTTTGTTGAAGATGGGATTCATATCAAATAGACACCTCTCCTAAACTGGAGGAAGATGAAGGTGCCTTTTTATCCACAGCAGAAAATACAACAATAAAACAAACAGAAACCTTTAGACTGATGTGAAACAGTCTTTTTATTAAAAAACATTATTTCTTCAGTGGGGCTCTTGAACTGAAACATCAGTTTTTCACACAACCAAGACCTGAGGCAGGGCCCTCCACAAAGTGCTGCCATTCAGTTTCCAGATGGCTGTAGTGGGCTGACTTTGGCTGGATTACAGGTGCCCACCAAGCTGCTCTATCACTCCCCTCCCAGGGGACAGGGAACAGAGAAGAAGATGAAAAACGACTCAAAGGTTTTCTAACTGCTCATAAGACAGTTTACTAAAGCAAAAGTGAAAGTTTGTGTGCATGCAAGCAGGAAGGAAAATAACAACCTTTATTCTCTACTTCTCATTAGCAGGTGGTGTCCAGCCATCAGTTACAGTGCTGATGCTGTGCTCAGTAGTAGCCAAAACACTGGTGTGTTCCCAACACCTTTCTAGCTACCAAGCAAAGCACAGCATTGTGAGGGCTGCTGTGGGGAAATGAACTCTGTGTCAGCCAAAACCAATACAGTGGCTCAGTAATTCCATGTTTGCATTTTTAAAGATATATTTTAGAAATATCCTTGCTTAGAATTTAATACATTTCCCTGATCATACAAATCAAAAGTTTTGCCTGGTGACTTGGCAGATTGAATTTATGGCCTCTGGTCACAGCTTTGCTTATAAAAGCATAAATTGTTAAATGGAGTATTTACAACTTGTGATTTCCCAAGAGCAAAATAGGGTTCTTTCATATCTCCTTAAAAAGCAAAGCAAAGCAAAGCAAACCAAAAGCAACCCCCCAAACAAACAACAAACCCTGAAACATAACAGACTGCCTTAAAAATGAACTTGTATTTTTCACCACAGATTCAGGTACTTCTGGTTTTCATGACATCTCTACCAAACCTAATAGTCTTCTTCAAGCAAGTTAATTATGTACTTGGAATACTAAGTGACTTACATGAAGTAACTAATTTCTGTGTTTTTTATCTAGAGAAATCATCCGCTGCATGCATCCCGGACAACAATGGGATAAAGAGTAATCCACCTTAAAAATGGCAGTTGCCAACTTCAGAATACAGTAGGTGCTGATGTAACAGTGATTCTAGAAAGGGATACCAAAGCTTTTAATTTAAACAATAAATCATACTTTCAAGACATGAGGCAGAGGATGGTGATTAAATCCCAAATATTTTTCTTTATTTTAATTAGTAAAAGAACATCCTTTCCTGTAAAAATGCCAGTTCAGTACATGTTCCTTTTGGCAGCATCAGCATCCTTCTCTAGACACTTTTAATTTCTGTATGAATTATCACATAGGGTGGAGTTATGTTCCCGCAGAGTCCTTAGTATGCAAAGCACACTCAGAGTGCAGGTCTATTTACATGGCAGCTGATTTAGCATTATTGTAGGAGTATTCCAGATTTAAAGTAAAATTGTGAGCTGACAACAGGAGATATGGTATTCTCTATGAGCTGAAACAGGGGGGTATTTAGGTTTATCAACAATAATGCTCTTTCTGTTTCTTCCTCCACCACACATGCCCATATCACCAGATGCTGTTCATCCCCTTTGGAAAAAAAAAGTACACTATTAACAGGTGATTTTTCTTGCACCTTTTATTCCTAGCTTTGTTAGAGAAGTCATTTTAAAAAGCCAATCAGACATTATCAATACTGTTTGCACCCGGATAGTACCTACATGCAACTTGTTGCTATAAATATTAATTAATTGGATCACCAATACCCATAATGCAACTTTATTTTGACCTACATGCCCTATGAACTAGATATTTTTTGGATTCAATTTCCTTAAAACCAACTGTCAGCATCATGTGATGGAAGAGATGAAAAATGAAAATGAGCGTTCCCGCTGTGCAGGTGAGTGACCTGTGGGAGACAGCTCTGCCTGCTAGGATTTTTACACGTACCATCAGACACAGACCAATTGATTAGATCATCTTATACCTGCCACCAACTAGGCTCAAGAGACTAATTAGAGAGAGTACTGCCTGCGCAGGCACCCCATTGACACCTAATTTGCTCAGCCAAAGCCTTTGGGGAGAATGTATTATCTCTGCAGCTGCACTTCATGCATTTCTGATTTGAGGCATAAGCAAGGAGTACTTCTTCACTCTTTTGCACAAACTGAATATATAAGCCCTTAAGTGCTAAATACAAGCAGACAAATTAGATTTGGCCAGCCACCATAAATTCTTTTCCCTCTTCAAATATAAATACATATGTACATGCATACATGTTTTGTTTTATATCTGTTTCTATAATATATGTGCACAAATGCAAACACACAAATAATGTGTATGTAGGAGTCTAAATGAGTGTGGGAAGGATGGATACATAAAGACATTTCTATAAATATATGCTCTAGAATATGCAATTTTCACACTGTATAGCATCCCTTCCTTCGCAGGGAAGTTTAACTCCTGTGAAACTTAAAAGAAATGTATTTGTTCTGATATATGAAAAATAAATGCTGTGCAGTGTTGTTAGCTCAGGCTCAGAATTACCCCATGGACAAAGCTCAGAAGATTGCTGCTTATAGAGTTGCTCTGTGCATCTTCAGAGGTGTTAGCTCAAAGATTGTTTCAGTATACAGTCTAGCTTTCTTGGAAGCTTTTCTTCGATGGACTATACCTTGTTTGTGGTTTCCTGAGGAATACTGTTCACTAAGGCTAAATATAAGGTTACTTAAGTTGCTTTCTGCTGGGCTTTAGTTTTATCTAGTTATCCATGCCCCAAAATACACAGGAGAGGCAAGACTTAAGGCTGTCATTAAAAATTTATTAAAAAAAAAAAAAAGAGAGAGACACACTAGAAAAACTATGTTTGTTTACAAACTGAGAAGGGTTTTAAAAAAAATATTTTCAACTGTAGGCTTGTTAGTGATTCCTGAACTAAAATACCTTGTAACACACAGGATTTAGCACTGAATAGCACTGAATAGCACTGAAACCAAATATCTTCTTCCCTGTGATATGTCTACAAAGCAACTTTCAGAAGTTGAACAAGGCTGAATTATTACAATTTAATTTCAATTTGTGTCAAAGCCCATGTTGACATGGTCAGTTTATAGTGTCAACTCAGGATCCTGCACTGCTGTAACTAATTAAAGAAGCCTTAACAAAATATGTGCAAGTTACCTGTGTGGTTGAAACATCAGGTGTAACCTCCCTTGCCAGGTACACTATAAATGCAACTTCCAGTCTTGTTCCAAGGATGGGGCATAACTCCTTAAAGAGAAAACACCCTCACCACCTTCCCCTCAGACAGGCCACATCTTTGCCAATTCGCTTTATATTTCTTTAGCAATATTTTATATCATTTAATGTTTAAATGACACCTCTATACAAAATGAGTGCTCAGTTTTAGCTGGAGCCACCAATAGTTCAAATTACATAAATACAGTTAAATTTAACAAAAATGCAATATTAGAACAGCTGCAAAATTTGGTAGCGGTTGAAATATTTACTTGGACTGTTGTGTTTTCCAAATTGCACCTTTATGCATAGTAAGAGTTCAAAATGAAAGTCCTACATCTCCTAAGACTCTGTGAATGTGCACCCAGTAGTCCAGTTGATTCTGAAGGGCCAAGACTTGCCCTTAAATTACACACCAGTTGCTAAGCAGCCTATATGCATATCAATAATTGCAAACCAACCATGCATACTTTGCACACAGGTCTCTGCAAAATATTTTAATGAATTCCTTCATAGTGTGTCTTGTGAGGAAAAAAAGGAATACAAGCCTGATCTTCACTACAATATATTTCATTCACAGTACATACTTCCAGTGTTGTTTGATAACATGATTGGTTTCACAGTTGATTTGTAGGTGTACCTTTAACTTTTGAGTGGCTGTGATAACTTCCAAATTAGTTTTCTACAAGTCTTTCAGCAAAAATTCTTTTCTACCCTAGCTGCCCACAGCTGAAGTTTTTTCTTTGAGTTGAGAACAAAGTCCACAAAGCCTTTCACAATTACCATTTGAATAAGGCTTCGCATGAAAAATGGCCAGGACTGAATCTACTACACGTCTTCTAGTTTTTGAGAATAAAGCACAGCCCTCTGTGAGTGAGTTCTGGGAAAACTAGTACTTCAGACGAAGATACTACAAAAATAGCAGTGTTATTGAGCTCAATATGGTTTGCAAGCAAAGCCATGGAAAACTTATTAAAAACAAAAAAGAAAGCTGAAGATTTTGGTACACATAAAGACCAGAAATATATTAGTGCTACTTGTTTGGGAGAATATACTTCTCAAACATTACAAACAGCCAAATCCCTACAACTTCTTATAATTTTTTTTTTTAAAATCTGATTAACGTGACATGTCTAAATTGCTATGCTTCTCACCCTGATAACTTGCAAAAAAGTCTGCCAAAGAGGAAACTGACCAAATGTGAATTGGAGAAATGCTGTCTGCCTGGATCTATAATGAGAGAGCCTCAACCTACAATTTTTGCCAGTGTTTGACACAATGGGATCCTTATCTCAGCTGTATCACCAGCTCTCTACTCTGAAACAGATAAGTAAATGCTATACCTGAACAAAATTTGTAGATAGCTTAATTAAAATATCTGAAGGAGAAAAGAAAGAGCCTATCCATTACAGTTGTACATAACAGAACTCAGAAAAGAAAATACCTGTTGGAAAATGACATAAAGTCATTAATGTTCTGGTTAACAGGTTTGTTACTGGTTTGAACCCATCTCTGGAGAAAAGGAGCACCAGAAGAGCTGGTGAGAAATCTCACTGTACTCTCTTGCTAAACTAAACAGCCAAGGGACTACAAGCAACTAGGTGCAAGTGAGCTGAGCTGTGGTACCTTTCTATCATGTCTCATCTCTGTGGCAGAGCCACCTTAAAAAAATCCCACTGCTGCAAACCTCACTCCTTGTTCCTACCCTGCAACTTGTGCCTCTGTCACTTGTCTTGTAAAATTTTCTGCAGGACTTCCTGTATACTGGATCAGTAAAAGTATCAGAAGTGAAATTAGTTTTATGTAGATCTTCTCAGTGATCCCTTTTACACCAAACTTCCAAACAACATTACAACTAATGGGATTGGAAACTGGTGAGGTAGCAAGAAGGAACTACCTGGATGGAGCTAGGCAGAAACTTGACTGTTCTTGTCTGCAAAGACAAAATCATGGAATAACATCCTTATTTTTCATCAACAGCAGTTCCCAAGTGCATTACTCATAACAAAGCTTCCCTTTCTAACGTCTGAAGACACCTCCCAATTCACAAATGGCTAATTATTTTCAGGTATCCAGAAACACTGTGAAATCTGCCATAGCTAGCCACTTAGGGGAGCAGACAGAAGTTGTTGCATAATGACCTACTAATTAAAAAGGAAGAAAACCATATTCAAAAGATCTGGGAATACCCGTAAGATTGCCTAATAAGGATAATCTCCTGTACATGTTTCAAGGGAGCAGCAAACAAGAGATGGCTGAGAGCCCATGCCTCTGACTGGAAGTTCTTTGAATTTTTTTGGTTGGCTTTAATTTTTTTTTAGCAGTAAAAATACGTTGGCCTGCCAACATATCAAAAAGATGTTTAACAGTTTGTGAAGCTTCAAGTCTTATTTAAGCAGAGTTCAGAGAATTCAGAAGGGATAGAAAAGCATCTGATTCTTTATCTAGCTTTGAATGAAAAATATGACCCTAGAGTTCAGGGAGAGCAGATCAACTGTGCCCTAATCCAAATACCACAAATGAAACTTACTGATTGCCAGTGTCAGGAGTGATGGTCGCTGTTATTTAACAGTGCTATTTATCAACTCAAACCTAAACCTGTTTCTTTTATCTGAAACACAACAGCTGACCAACTCAAAACCCAGTGAGATGATGTGCCTGACCATCTCTCTCCATTCTTTCCCATCCAACATAACAAAAAGTACATAAGGTCAGAGGACTTAATTGGAAATTTATTCCTGCATTTCCCTGTCGTGGCTTTTATCCCCAAAGTGAAGTCTGCTGGACAAAATGACATATGAAAGGCTAAATGCCTTCCAGGTGACTCATTAGCATTCACCTCCTCCCAAAAATTAAGCACTGCCTCATGCTAAGATTAAAGAATCCACAGGTACTTAAAAATAGGGCATTTCGTATACATGTGATTGTTAATATTAGCCAAGTTACTTCTTGAAAGATAAGTGGTCTTGGAACAAATTTAATGCCACTAGTGTAATCAGTGCTGAGTAGCTATGGGATAGTCTTGAGATGGGTGTGGACTATTTGGTCTTACAAAGATTCCTTGGAATTTAAAGATACCTCTGCAAGGGATCTTTACAACACTGTAAACTACCTCAGTCCCCACAGATAAATATCAAACATTAAGAAAATAAAACGTGAATGTTTATCATTACTAAAATCATTGTACTAGCCTTCAAGTACCTACAGGCAGCTTGGAATTAAATAATGGTTTTTTTGTTTGTTTGGGTTTTTTTTTTGTTTTGTTCTGATTTGGTGGTTTGGTTTTTTTTAGAAGACAAAATGATTGTTCAGGTTCACAAGGAAAAAGAAAGAGGGATGGGTAAATTAACAAAATAAATAAAAAAAATCCATTTCACATCAGTATTTTTATTTTCATTTGTGTTTTTCCTAGATTGTACTTTTCAAACCAGCAAGGAATTCTTAATTAATCTGGAATATGGAGTTATGAATGCCTTTGTTTTAGCTTGACAGAACAGACAGAACAGTTGCATTCTGGATAGCAACGACCCTTCTAGCTAAACACCATCTGGTTATACTTTGCTGCTGTGGCTTTTCAGAGACTGAGCATCATGTCAAAGTGGTCATGTCAATTAAAATACAATTTTAGGACAGCACTGCAACCCTTATGTAGACATAAATTGGACAGAAAGCATCAGAAGGATCTGAATCAGAAGGATCTTTCCCACAATTATAGTATAATACTTTAATGGCAAGTGTAAGTAATAGATGTATTTAAATTTTGGGATATATTTCCAAATATCATTATGTCTAAAACTCTTAGTCTGTGTGTCCACCCACACCATAAGTGCCATGCAGTGGTATTGACAGAGAGATCATGAAGTCTTTGGAGTTGTCCTTTTCAAGCCTGAGTTGTTTCCCAGCCTGAGAGTTCTTAAGACTAGAATGGAGCAGAAGAGAAAAAAATCCCAGATTAGGAAATGCACTGGTGTTTTATGAGATATTGCTTGCCTCCGTGCTCATTCCCTAGAGGCTTTGCTGATACTTACTGAATATTGCTATGCAGTCCTTTCACCTATACAGCTTCCACTTGGGATTCTTGCTGAGAATCTATGACATTAGAAATAATTACTGGCAGCTTCAGGCCAGCTGCTTTCTTTTCTGCCAGTTCCATTTTTACATACAAAACCATATGGAGCACTGAAACAGAAATATTTCCCCAGTGCGGTCTTTGTGGCATTACATGGAAAAAA
The DNA here is from genome assembly GCF_022539395.1 of Myiozetetes cayanensis. Taxonomy (NCBI): domain Eukaryota; kingdom Metazoa; phylum Chordata; class Aves; order Passeriformes; family Tyrannidae; genus Myiozetetes; species Myiozetetes cayanensis. Next base: position 128,447,917 of record NW_026086604.1, read on the forward strand.
TGTTCCAGAATTAGGACCTCTACAGAGCATCACTACAGCAATGAGGATATCCTATCTAGTACATAAAGAGACCACAAAGCAGCTCAGTGATTTTATTTCTCAGAATTCCCACTCTGGCTGAGGTAAGAACCTTTTCCACATGTATGAGTAAGATGTTCGGATATTACGCATGGTTTAGGAAATCCAACATGAGGTACTTCTCAATGACACAACTTTTAGAAAGCATGCAGGACCTACTACCTTTGAAAATCAGGCCTCCTGTAGGTATTACAGAGGCTTCCCCTCTCCTTTCTGTTTGTTTGTTTTTTGTTTTTTGTTTTTTTTTTTTTTTTTTTTTTTTTAATTTAAATGTTTTTAAAAAGCAGTCTCTGCACAGTCTTGAGAAGCTTCACACATGTGGAAGAAACAGTAGATGTCAAGTCAGGTGCAACATACTGAGCTTTTCATGGTATGCAAAGACAGGCATCATGGTAAGATGGAGTACTAAAGGCTTTTCTTTCAAAAGTACCATAAGCATTGGTTTTCTTGTAACTGCCAGAAATACTTCATCTTTTTTTTTTTTTTTTCTTGAAGGTCCATTATAAAAGTAAGGTTTTGCATAGCTCATTTAAATAGTTTAAATGACACAAGGTTAAGAACAGGAAAGCCTTTCACTGAAGGTGGTTAGTCCTTTTCAAAGATTTCATATTATTTGAAGCTTACTTTCACTGCATTCTTTTACTTTGGCTGCTTCCCAAGTGAGTATAAGTTAATTAAATAGGATTTTGACCCTCTAACCTTCCCTACAAATTGCATCTTTACCTAACTCTATTTAAATAAATCAGATAAAAAACCAATCATGTAGCAGAATACATATTTTTACAGCTGTGGAAAAAATAAACATGTCTATTAAGCTTATTTGTAAGTACTTAGTACTCAAAGCAACAGCCAAGACTCATGGATGATTTTAATTAAAATAAATCTGGGTGGGCATATAATTCATTTATGATGGTTTTTCTCAAACTGAATCTTCTCTAGCATTACTGAACATCACTGCACTACAGTAAGTCCTCATTTGTTTGAGGCAAGTTCAATCCACCTGATTAGCTTGTATTTGTTTTGAGTCATGTGAAGTGTAAGTTTTATCTATGAAAAATATCAAAGATAGGAGGCTAAAAATTGCTACAGGAAAGGAGAGAAAGAAAGAGCAGAACAGATGGGCGGATAATAATTATACAGAAGGATACCCAACACCTCTGTACCTGACATGCTCTGGGTTTAATTATCAAAAGAAGGTGAAATAGATGTACCAGGAGAACACTGCATTCTTCTCTACAAACAGTGTGACTTTCTGTATCTCATTAGCCCTTTTCACCTTAAAACACAGGCTTCTGATTGTTAGACCCTTCCAAAAACCAGCAACACCTTTTAATTTCATCCAGAAACAAAATATAATTTTGATGTAAATAATGATAGCAGTTATGTCTGAAGAAACGAGTGACTAGCTCACGTATAAAGAATGAACAAAGAACTAAGCTGCCTCTTTGTGCCTACGTGATGTGCTCAGGTCTCTGCATAGGCAGTGACAAAGACACTGCCACTGGAGCCTGAGCATTGATCACATCTCTCACCCCCAGCAGGGACTTCATAAATTGAGTTCATCACAGAATTAAATCCTCCCAAAATGTAGGCCTTTAGTTTGATATATTGATAACGATACCATCTAACCGCCTCACTGGTGCATTATGTTTCTATTTTGCAGCCTTTTGGTGATAAATACACACGTATTCAAGAGCGTTAGGTTTTTGATCATTGACTGGGACATATTTACCCATTTCCTGACACCTTTCTCAACCCATCGTTGCTGAATTAACAGCAGGAAGATGACAACAACAGTCACATCGTGCACAAGAAGCTCCCACCACAGTGTGAGCAGAGGCAAAGGCACTGGCAGGAAGGCAGTCCTGCACACTGACTCTCATCTTCCCAAGTGCAACTTATCTCCTCATTATAAGTGTTTGGGGTGTCTTAATGGCATCATGCATCATGTTTTGTCCACCTTTGTCAAACTGCGTTAGACCAGGGTTGTTACCATGCACAGTCTGTGATAACAAGGATTAACAGGAATAAACTCTTCCATTTTTCACACTGCACAGAAAAGGATCATATATTCTCAACAGCAAGGCTTCTCTTCACTGTCCCCAAAACAAAGGTTTCTAAAGTAAGGTCTAATAGTAGAGAGTACCCAAAGTTAAAAAAAAAAAAAAAAAAGGCAATCAAAAAAGGCACTGGAAATTCTGAAAATTACAATAAATAGTTTAAAGGCATGTCAACAGCCTGTAACTCTTCCTCCTTGAACATTTTTATCCCATCAAGTAACAACCAACAATAACAGTACTGTAAACTCAGAGAGATACATTCTTTGTGCTTTGAAAGGGCTTTGCATAGAGTTATTTTAATTATTTTCCTTATATAGTAAGTAGAGAATGAAAAAGATTTCTGAAATAAGAAATGTTATTGTTAACTCACTAATTACAGCTGAGGGACTTAGGGGCACTCTGGTTTCTGGAATACCTTTGAGCTTATTTTACAGAATTGACTAAGTTGGTGGTATCCCTGTCACATGGATTTCAATGCAAGGCACCAAAACTTCCTTTATGCAGAAGTACAATGGACAACATTGGATGCTGAAATAATATCCTGGAAAATTCTAGAACACTAATACTTGAAACAGGGGATTTTTATTAATTTTAAGAAGTTAATTTTTCATTTGCAATTGCCTATTTATGAGGTGATTGAGTTTTGAGTTGATGTATAAATTACATGCTATGTTATTTATTTTTCAAACATAAAATACGTATCCTTGCTATTTTGAGAAACTGTTGACCCTTGAAAGTCAAAGCAAGGGCTTCATTTCTCTCCTTTGATTCTGGGGGCCCCACAGACAAGGGGGTTATGAGATTCCCTGTTTTGCTTCTTGACATTCAACACGCTTATGGCTCGGGACCAGTGGAGTAGCTGGGGACAACCCGGGTGTCAACACGTAGGAAGAGCTGCTAAGGGAACCTCAGGAAAACGCTGAGATGACGGTCAAGGAGCCCTGTGTGACAGAGCAGACCAGGAGGGCAGTCTGCAGCCAAAGCCAGGCAATCTCACAGCTACAAACTACGAGGTTTCACAGCAGAAGCTGCTATAATATGGAAATAGATTCTTACCCTCCAGGCCCATATGTCATCAAACCAAGCTAAACTGAAGCTGCCAACTAAAATGGGCAATTTCACATGAACTTGGCAGGGTGACTGCCAACACAGAGCTTGTTTTCCACTGGTGCCACCCACTCTGCTAATCCAATTCTGTTTTCTGATTTGCTTTTAAATAATGATGAACACAGCAGACGGGAGGGGAAAATGTTCCCGGCAGTTAAGCCAGCATGTGAGTGAGGCTCTTTGCTTTTCACATATCTTGTGCAAACTAGCTCTAAATGCAATGTCAAGTGATTAATAGTGGATAAATGAGAAAGCCAGGATTTGCCATGTTCTCAGTCATTTAATCTTTGACCAGAACAGGCAGGCAAACAAAACAGTCAGAAGGATAACATGTTGAAAGAGAAAGAACCAACTTTCATAACATTTAACTTTGATAAGGATAGGGATGCACTCTTGTTCCCAGCCTTGCAAATACCATTTTTGGGAGATTTTTTTGGAGGTGGCGTAATGGAGGGTTGTTAAGCACCAGAGCAACATTAAAAATACCTTGCAAGTCAAACACACAGTAATCAGGACAGGCACTGTTGAGTGTAATCCCATAGCCAATTCCTTTTTACAAGGACGGGGGAACCAGCTGAAGCACCAGGTTAGGGAACAGGGATATGACTGTCAAGAAAAAGGGCAGAAGGAGACACAGAGAGGCAGTGGGCAGACAGCAAAGAGTGTACAGCCGCGAGGCTACATGTCTTCTCCGCAGCGGCAGGAGGACCTATTATTCCTGGGTCACACAACATTATCTCCTGTCCAGCAAACAGCAGGTAAGCTTGTTTGCACAGTGCACTGTGTTTTCTCTTGTGTCAGCCTGACACAGAGGATAATCACCTCCTACTGCTACCTACTGGCCTCACACTGAGGATTGAAAGGTATGAATCCCACTGGCAACAGATCTCGATGAAGGTGAAAAAAGGCATCAGTGTGATTCCATATACCAAAACTTCTTTCTTCCGCTTTTTCAGTTTCTGAAAATTTCAGAGATTACAACTCTTGAAAGGAGTTAAAAATGCTTGGGCAGTATATTTAATCCCTTGTACATCTGTAGTAGTTTTTAACACATGATCATTTTCTTGTCCCACAAGAAACCTTTGCCACATTTACTGCTCAAACTATATGCTTTTGTAAGACAAAGAGTTTTATTGAAAATAAGACCCTTGACTCCTTTATTGTGGAAGCTAGAAGGTCTCAAGTAAGTTGAGCAGCAGACAAGATAACAAAGTTTCAGTAGCTGAATGCCTGTAACGCTGCATTTGAGTCCTGCTTCTGCCACACTTCCTACATGATGCTAGAAAACTGTCAGAGCTCCTATGTGATACTAGAGAAGTTATATTAGCACATTTTATTTTTTTTTCTAACTGAAATTCACTTGGCAGTTCTCATTTCCTTTATAGTCCAAGATGGTTCCTGGCTGTTGCTGTTGATATGCTGAGCACTCACTGCTCCAACTGAGGTCAATGCAGAATGAAATCCAATACGAACATATTAACCACTAAAAGATGCTAGGAGCTCCGAAAAATCAGGCAAGGAAAATTGATTCATTTTCAACAATTGCCATTTTAATACCTGTGCCTCAGCTCCTAGTGCGTAAAATGGACACCTGCATACCATCTCAGCTCATGAAGGTACTATGAAGGTGGCTTCACAATGGGGCAAAGAACTAGATACAATGCATCACAAAAAGCCTCCATGAAAACTCACGATTCTGTACCTGTGCAGATTATGGACACTGTAAGCATAATGCATAGGATAGAACAGTGAATGATGAAGATGAAAAGAAATGTCAACTATCCATCTGTGTTCACAATCCATTATCCCGTAAAAAAGTGGCTTGAGGTCCCAAAGAAAATAATAGTATATATGATCCTGGCAAATAAAGACTGTAGATGAATGCATAAACCACAGGCGGAGATGGTTAAATTTGGAACTTTAATTTTTATATTTCCTAAGCACTGTTTGAATTTGCCACTTTAATAAATTTCTTGAGCAGGCTTTAGAAGAAGACAGTGTTGCTGGGAACTAATGGTATATCTTCCCAGTTACTCATATAGAAGATGAAGAGATTTCTAATATGAAACATAAGCTTGTCTCAAATTTACTATCAGTTTTGATGTTTTCAACTGAAATATTTTGTCTGGTTTGATGTTGCAAGACCACCGTAACATAATTTGAGACAGCAACCTTTGATAATAGAGGATAACAGATATTCCATTGTGTAAATTTTACAATCTCTGTTTTTCCATCAAATGTAGGGAGTTCAGCATATGCCTTCTAAAAACTGAAGAATTTCATACAGGCATCTGTACTGGCCTGTTCTCTGTACTAATTAAATTAGTTTCCTGTTGAGTAAGTAAAGTACTGGCAGCCAGGAACAGTTGGGGAGACAGCTCAGAGGCTTAAGCACTGAACCATGAACTTTTCTGTTTACTACAATATTAAACAAGTAGACACTCTTGCTGACATTATGGGGAATGAAAGAGCATTCTGTTAAGATATTTGTTTCATTACTGTTCGTGAACTACTGATCTACTTAAAGAGAGAGTCTTAAAGATACAAAAGGTATTTCATTTGATACAGTTAACTAAATAAACTCATTATTTGGTTTAAAAATACATGTGTCAAAGTTAAAGCTGAATTTGAACTTCAAATTGAAGGGGTCAAAACTCAGAAGGGAGAAATAACTCAAATTGCCGCCCAGTAACCCAGCTGCGTCTCGGGTTCTGCACCTCCACTCTAATGATCACAAAAATGAAAACTTTACACAGCACACAGAATTTCGGCTCAAGCACCTCACAAGTGGCATTGATACTTTAAAGGAGTAGGGCAAGAGACATCATGTCTCTGATCTTCTATGCTAGTGGCTTTCAGCAACTGCTGGAGAGTTTTCTGAATGTTTAAACAAAGCATAACGAGAAGGAAGCGCAAGCAGTATATGAATGAAAGATCTAAACAGCCATTCTTACTTACTTTTCATTTTTCCTTGTAATGTAAGACCTCTTAAAGTATTATGAACTGTTTACATTAAAATATACATGCTTACCACACTACATATACATTGAGACTTTGTGTGCATATATTTAGCTCAAAGCTAGTGTCTGAATAAAAGCCCTTTCTGAAAATAGAGATTTATAAAAAGAAACACTGATAAGCTTTCAACTATAGGGACTCCAGTGGTCACTGCAAAAACAGCATTGCAACACAAAACCTGTGTGATTTTGCGGATCACCCCATAAATCTTCCTTTGTCCCATGAGTTTAAGTTTTCAGCCAAGAAAAACAACATTCTTCATAAAATTAATGAAAACAAGCTGCTCTTTGCCTACAGAAAAAGATTTTTCTTAATTACATTTTTTGCTTTGAATCATATATCCTGTAGTTTGATTAAATTCCCTTAGAAGTCAACTAAAAATTAGAGCTTTGCAGTGTTAAGCTCAAATGTAGTGTTTACTCGGAGAATATAAACCCACTGTGCCTTTGGAAGCTGATATTTAAAGCAAGAATAAGAACAATATGCCAGACAGTTTTTAGTATTTTCATTATGTCACTGTATAAATTTATTTTCAGGGCTTAGAGTTTGCAGAGAAATATGATCTGGCCAATGTATTTATTAGAAATAAATGGGCTGTGTAAATGAATGTAGATAAAGCAAGAATACTGGAATTCTGGTTAATCCCTTGAGGCAGTAAATCAGGATTTCTAAAGCACTTAATACAAAATATCTGCATCAAGGGGTTAAATATATAAAATATGAAAAGTCAAAGACAAGAATTAGATTAAAAGGTTACATGGAGACGGTGTTGAAAAAAGTGGAGCCTGCTGCTAAATAGATATCCAACAGGCATTTATTTAGGTTCACTGGCTGCAGCAGCCGCTGGCATACTCTAAATGAACTCATACAACAAACAAAAATCAAATTCTAGTGACAGTCTTTGATCATTTTGTAGTACCAAAGCAGAAAATTTCCTTGCAAGAACCAAGCTACATGGACATGATTAAGCTAATGCAAGTAATTGCCCTAACTGAAAAATAAAAACGCCCATTCTCTATACCTCTGCTGCATCCTCATGGCCTCAGTATTTCAGATGAGCCCTGTATCTTTCCTAGCAGACTGAGCCTAATCCCCAGCTGGGACAGCAGACAGTGAAAAGACATCACTCATTAATTTAAGCACTAATTGAATCAGTTCCTATTCACCTGAAAATCTCCTTCCAGAGTGAAACCGGTCCCCAGAACTAAGTGTTTGCCAGGCCTAAATCATAATTTAAATTAAAGAACACTTTTCTTTCACTCTGGCTCCCAGTGCTTTCACACAAACAAGATTTTAGAAGACTTATTGTGTATGTACCACTAAATAAAAAAACCCAGCCCAAAATCCTAAGGTCCCTAAGCAACAAAAAGTGAACGCATTGCTCACACAAACAGCATGTTCCCTCAGGTTCTCTGTGCAGCAGATGTATTCCTAACATGACTGCAGCTATCACCCATGACCAGTAAGTGTTGGCTCCAAAGCTCAGAGATGCACTTTGTTGTAAGTTATAAAGCAACACGACGTACCTTGAGATATATATCTATATATATTTCTGCTTTTATGCACACACATGGATAAAACTGAACTTCTTTTTTTGCTACCATATGAAGACTGTACCTCTGACCCTTTCAGGGATTCCATGCAAAGAGGCCGGTACCCACACAGAGCTTGTTTGAAGTCAATGTGGTTTTCCCAGTGGGAGACAGGAAGAGATGGGAATTACTGAGTTAAATTTGTGTATTGGTATTTTCAACATAAATTAACTACTTGCAGCTAAAGTAATAAATACTGAAATCCTACTATGCATTGATACCTTTTAGATCTCTGGGAAGGCAAGTGACCTCGATCCTGCCTCTGTCGTTCTAAGCTTAAAAGTTTTAAATTTTAAAGAAAATTTAGTCCAGATTGAGACAAGGATTCCTATTCCCCACATTGGTACCTCCAGAAACTTTGTTTGCTTCAGTAGGTATTAATCACATCCCTAAAGTTAAATATTTTTTCACCTATGTTCCTAAATTGAGTTTTGTATGAATAGGAAATGAACAAAACCTTTTCTTTGTATGAAAAACTACAGTGCTCATCACATTTGTTCAGCAAGGTCTTAGCAAATACTATTTCACAATTCAAGGAACACATGCAAATTCCTGTGAAGAGATGCAAAAGCTCTTGTACACATCTTTTCCTGTTTGGGACAAGGCTGACACAACCTACTAAGACCCTGAGCATGGGTGATATGTACTTGTTAGACCTTTTAACCTACAACTGATAGTAAAAACTAGATGTTGTCAAATCTTAGCCCAGCTGAGCACGCTTTAGGGCATCTTCCCACTTGTTATTTTGCCTCTTGATTATCACTCATGCACAGAAAGAAACCAGCAGAAACACCCAGGGAATGGCTAACAGTTCAAAGCTACTATTTTAAAAGAAGACATTGATATAATTAGCTAACATATAAAAAATATGTGAACTGTGAATTGAGCTCATATGCACACACTTTATTTGTAGGAATCGGCTATTATGTTACCATACAGTTGTCTAAATTGATTGTAAAATATCATTCTTTTGACAACTCAGTTTTACAGTGACAAAAATACCGAATGAAGGCAACATACAAGTACTGGGGAGAAAAAGTCTTGGGAAAGAAAGGATGTTTTAGTAATTACTTTTATTCATTTCAGAAAGTTGATACCTTTAATCCCATGAGTCTGAATGAGTGTGTGAATGTACAGGGAACACGCTATTGCAGCATTGCTAATGCTGTCTAGATTTGACCTCTGAGGAACAGTTTGTGTCATCGTGGAGAAAAAGCTCTGGTAAAACATTTGTCTAGATAAAAGACCTCAAGCAGTTAACCTGCTCAGCAGAGGTAACGCAACTGGGCACCAGGATAATGACCTCTACCCAAATGGGGAAAGTACATCAATGTAACACTATGGCGGCGAGACAAAAGATGCTCTTATTTTAAGCTCATGCCTCCATTCCATTTTATTTTTTCCTAAACAAAAATCCTGATACAAGTAAATACACCACCTGGGTAAAAGTTACAATTCAGATGAAACAAACTTTTCCTATTTGATACATGAATTATTGATAGATGTTTTTCTGACTTCAGGTAGTTATGACACTACTCTTACACATAAACCGGAAGAACCTGATGAGCCTTGTTTAGCAAGTCAAACCTGTCCTAAAAGACATAACTCATTTCTTATGCAGATTATTTACACTTAGGATATACTTTCATTGTTTATACTAAGTTTTCTTCTGTCTGTTTTTAAAAAGAGACACCGTGTCACATATCCATTATTTTTAACAGGCAGAATGCCTTGAATATTTAGCTACCGCTCTTTTAGCACCACACAAAAAGTTCTGGGTTTAAACTATTTATTTTTAAAGTAGTAGCATGATCAGACCTGCATGCTTATCTAAAGATCTTTGCTTTATGAGGGAGATTTTAGTCTGTGAGGTTTCCTCTACACATGGTAGGCAGCTGTCAGCAGCAGTGAGCAGGGCGAGGGGTCACCGCAGCTGCTCTGTGAAATCACAGGGTTCCATCAACATCGCAAAAATCCTGCAGAGTGGGAGCTGGGAGACCACGGATTAGAGTACATTGGAGTGTGTATATAAGGTCACATCATGTCTATCAAAGTGATATCAAACTGGTACGCTGTACAATACATTTTACTGTGTTCTGTGTTCAAAGAAAATAAAAGAAGAATGGACATGTGTGTAGCAGACCACAGTTTAACACAGAATTTCACATTGTCCTTTCAAATAGATGGATTTACTAAGTTCACAAAGACATGTCGAATATGTATACACAGTGGAGATGTGTTGACTTGAGAGAGAACTACATTTCATGAATTCTTCAGGTCAGACATGAATGATATCAAAATAATTATTATTAATTAAATAGTTTTAGAAAAGGCTATTAAGAGAAACCAGATGTTCACATTTCCTGAATCCTACACACTAATATACATAAATGTCTGTCCTTGCATATGTACGTCAACAGTTTCCCATAAAATGCCTTTTAGTATCTCCTCATGAAACTTAACTTTTATGAAATCAATAGCTGTACCATCTCAAGATAACCCTAAAAAAGGATAGATAGGTATCAAATGCATAATTCTAGTTTGTGGGTAGACACAAATCAGCCCCATATCTGCTTGTTTCAGTGGACAGTTACAGGATATTGAATGCCACATCTGTCATGTTATATACAATCCCCAGAATCCAGATATTTATAATTCTCATTGTTAGGGTGCTTCAACCAGATGAACAAAACTATGCTTCCCAACAACAACAACAACGAAAGTTACAGAGATGACATCTTGCATGAGGAAAGAAGAAAATTAGGGCAACAGAATTTATTTTGGCTGAAATATGCACTAAATGAGATGACTAAACAATGTCTCCTATTTCTGGCAATCTTGTGCAAACTGAAAGCTGGTAGAGGTATTCAGACAACAAGGTTTTATCAAACTACATCTGTCTACAAAGCTAAGAAGTTGATGACACTATAACAATTTTATGCTGTTTCAAAACCATTTCCACAATTTTACAATTACTGGTAATCCCTTTCAGCAATAGAAAACACAAAATGTAGGTGCACAGAATTAAAAAAGGAGAAAGCATCCTGATTATAAACTGTACAGTGTTGAAGTACAAGCTTCTGAAACAATCCAAATTGTATGATTTAGACTAAATCTAGACTAAATTTAGACTAAAGCATCCCAAATATCTGAACGAACAGGACTCTGTGACCTTCAAACTTCCTCTGAAAAGTTCTGAAGTTTTACTGTTTAATTTGGTTCTGTGAAGCATCTACTGTGGGCACGAGGATAACTGCAAAAACTGCTGGCCCTGGCAAAGACTGCAAAGCTGTCAAAAAAAAAAAAAAGTTACCACTTTAAGCAGAACTAAATTACAAACCTCCCCATCTTGTTACCATAAATACCAACACCCACTTGCACAGTAAACTCTTTAATCTCTTCATCACAAAACCCTTCATGCCTGGCACTCACTCATACATGTATTTGCAGTTATTTTTCACAGCTGACTGTCATCCTGCCCTTGCCCAGTTATTACCCAATCTTCCTGGACACACACATTCACTTGAAGGCATCCTCCTCCACTTAGCCTCTTCCCACACTGAAGCCCTGTCTTCTTAACCACTGGCCCAAATACACCTGAGGCATTGAGAGGTTTCTGAGCCACTGGAGCTCAGCATGTGAAGGGGTTTTGCGTCTTTGGGTTTCTCCGGTTTTGTTTTATTTGAAGCAGAAAATCTTCGATGCAGGACCGTTTCTTCCTGCTTTCCTGGGAAAGGCTTCTTCCCCTTACACTGGACAGGCGAGTGTTTCCAAGACTGAACTGAAGAATAAATGCAGCTGAACACCCCTGGCAGTGCCACGGTCTCTCCTCAGCTTCAGCACTGCTGATCCGGGTCTGGTCCCCGCCTGTGGCCCCCTTGCCTCTGCAGTTTTTCACAGCGATCATTCCTGCTCAAGCACCAGTGCTCCCCTCCCAAAAGTGGGAACACCAATGCACCCACTGCCTTTAGTAACATACTTAGGATCAGAAAGGATCACACAAGTGCTGCCTGTCTTAGCCCACCTGTCAAATAATACTTCACCTGCTTGACAAATGGTTTCTCAATATTAAGTGAATTATCTTTGTACGTCTGAATAAATGAAAAGGATTAAGGACAGTTGGTGGCAGAAATACAAAAAAGTGGAAAGTTTCCCATGGCTTTCAGCCCTACGATTACTCTTCTAAGCCACTGTCTTGGGGGAAAAATGTAATCTGCAAATACTATCTTATTTTCTTGTAAGAATAGGAATTCGTCTTTTTCTTTTTAAAAAAATTTAATCCTGAGGACTGATCTTTCTAAGGAAAGAAAAGTTCCTGTCAAAATGGAAGGGGCAAAGAGTAGTAAGACAAACATATCTGAAAAAAAGTTTTTCACCAGAATTATAAGAAATTCTGTCACCCGTTTCACTTTTAAATCCTATTTCCCACATCCCCTATTGCAAAACCATAGTACGGCACATATTTTTCTATCATCAGTTCCTTCTTGCATTATTCTCAGGTTAGAGATCAGCTTCCTAGAGCTTGTAGAGCACAGCAGGAGCTGAGTAGAAGTGACACACAGACAGCCCTAAGTCTGCATATCAGAATTCCCAGTTCCACAATTCCTTCTGCAACATTACTGGGCACACGGTAGATGACTATTTCCCTTGTTTTCTGTGGGGCATAGCAATTTTTCCACTGGATAGGTCAGCCAACTAGATAATCCGTACATGCAAACCAGTGGGCCCCAAGAGTCATCCCATAAGCATGATAATGACATCTGAAACACTGTAATTAACAACATGCACCACTACAAGCTCCACATAACAAGTGACCAAAGTGATGAATCAGAGCACAGCCCTGTACAAGGCACCCATTTTAGGCTACAGAGCTGAAAAACTGAAAACTCTTCAATAATTCTATGGTAAAAACATCCTGGTAATTATTATGTTATGCTGGTAACATAATTTCATATATAATTATTGACCCATATTAGAGGAGTAGGGCAACTAGTAGCTAGCTTAAAGTAGTTAGCTTGCAATTAGCTCATAATGATTTCATAACTTGGCACATTGTTTTCTTACACAAAGCTCCCATGATTTCTTTTCTAAAATTACAGAGAGAACTGCTGATTAGGAATCTCCATGTGAGCCTGGAATTTATGCACTTGTTTAATTTCAAAATAAATAAAACTAAATTATATACTTATGCGCATATAGGCCAGGCCCACTGAGATCTTCAGGACAAACATATTCAGGCTTTCAAAACAGAGATATAACCATTAACAAAATGATTTCCATCTTCAAAACAGTCTCTCCTTCCCTTTACAATATTTGCAATAATTTAGGCATGTAGCAGAATATTTTCACAGCAGTCTTAATCTTCGTAACATATTTGAGAAGTTCTTTGTGCTCCTTATGTGTTTTTAACAAAAATTAATAGATGTGGACTTAATAAAAAAATCTACATGTATTGATTATGTAAGGAGAAAAGCTAAACCCTAGGTTTTATATTCTTTCTAAAGATGTTGATAATATTTGCACACATGTACAAGTTTTTTGAAAAATCCTTAAACATTCCTAAGCAATAATAAAGAACCAGTCCTCACGTTTCCCTTTGTTTTTGTGTTACCCTTTGCATTCTCATCTTCTGCTTCCCACTGGTTTCCCTATCTGCTCTTCTGCTTTGGTAAGAAATCCTGCTTCATGTCTGGGAAGGTCAGTAAGGAAAAGAAAGAGCAATGACAGAGCTGCTCTGCAGGCTAACAGCTTGAGACATGGCTTCTAAATAATTCAGTCTGGGACCAGACATGGCAATTCTTTCTATGCAGAAATACCTCTGAGTTGAGGTCAAACACTTCACAATGTCAAGAACAAGCAATTAGTAAGTGGAATTTCCACACTTGGAAATGGGCTCATCATTTGATTTCAGCTCTATGGGTAAGAAATATTAGTACATGTGGAACTCAAGTCACCATCCTTAAAGAAACACCCACTCTCAATAGTTGTTACTTTAGATTATCTGGGAGTTGTTTCATTTTCTTCTGCATTTTGGTTGTTGTTGCCTGATCAGCACAGTGGTAGGGTGACAGCTAAAGGTGTTATTGTCACGAACAGGAAAGGTACTGTAATTCAGAAATGGCAAGGCAACTAGAAAAGGCAGGTTAGGCAAAGACAGCATTGAAATATTATGTGATCAAATATTTCATATTCACATTTCACTTACAAAGATAATTAGCTTTTTTCTTAAACATACAAACAGAAGCACATTTCCATTTTTCACCTACATATTTTAGGCAGACTAAATCATAGAAATGCAATAGATTATGTGAAGGCTGAGTAGTTCTGCTCAGTCCGTGCACACATCTCTGCACATGAGTTTCACACAAAAGTTAGTCACTGGAGAAGAGGATTTCTTAGCACAGTTCACTGTCCCTTTTGCACTGTTATTAAGTCTATAGAATGCAAAGTCACTTTTTTTTTTTTTTTTTAATGAATGCATGCTATTAAAAGTGCAAGTACTTTTCAGCTAGATAAAAGGTTTTTGGTATTGCTTCTTAATTATTATTTTTTCCAAACAAACTAAATGTCTTAGGTCTATAAGAAATCAAACTGGATGTGATTGTGAAGTATAACTCTGGAAATGCTTGCAACACAACTCCTGGCTTATTGCAGTGTTATTATAGTTCCAGTTTCTGGTGGAGTCATGGCCATGAAACTGTGCAGGAATCTTGAAGAGCAAAATTATTGTTTCCCCACCATCCATCCCTCAGGCAGCATGGATCAAAATAACTGCTGCTCAGCTGCTGTTTTTAAACAAAAATATTTTCTCCATTGCACATGTAGCAGTGGCAGGTTAAAGTACATTTTGACTCTGTTTTTCACAACTCTAGTTGTGGATCACCAGGCAGGACCACAGTGAGAAAGGTTCTGGCATGTTTTGCAAATTTTGCTTGTTTTCTTTTAGCACAGGAGAAAGAGTGCACAGAGGAACTTCTTTTTTCTTGTTTGACATGGATGAAAAGCATAGAAAACAATACTGATACAGATGCTACAGAAAAGTAGTGAAAGCATATCATTGATTTCATATAAATATGCCCTATATGCCCTATACCTATGTTAGCTATGAACACTCAGTACTGTTGGTTTATGTTACTATCCCAAGTATTTTTAGGGGACAAAAATATCCACAAGTGGTTTTATTCTCAAAAACATGCATTTCTTCACTACAGAATTGGAAGTACTGGGGAAAAGCTTATATCTTACAGCACCATACAAACAAATAAAACTGCTCTGATCATCTGTGATAGCCTCCAAGTTCACCAGCAAAAAAAAAAAAAATCTGCCAATAGTAGCATTGTCCACTAGTCTGTAACAAATCTTAGATGTCAAGCTATTACCTTTCATTGTCACAGATGCAGTACAGGCCTTTCATTATTTATCTAACTGACTGATGCTTTCCAGTTTAAGTAGGTGACTCAAAATGTATCCACAGCATATCCCCTGCCAGGGATGCTGGAAGAGTACCACACACAGAGTTGCCTCCATGCTTAACCATAGTCTCAAGAAGGTGAAATATTGAAAGCTGAAGACAGAATCAAGACTTAGAAGTAAAGTACAAAGTTTAATTCTTCTACTTATATGGCAAAGCTGGGAAAGAAGTTTTTTATACATATTTTCTCCCATTATACCTCCTCTCCTCCCACATCAACAAATACTTTCACTTATGAGGACAGTACAATGAGGGGGGTTGAGGCAAATTTTCCTATATATGGAAGAGTCTGTGTTAAAGATAGCTCTGGATGACAGATCATGTTAAATTCTCATCATGTCCATATTCCTCACAGTTACTGTAGTAGAGATTAAGTGATGAAGAAAAAATCCACTATTTAATTCCAGGGGCTTCCCAACAGGAAAAACTACTTGAAAAACTGCGAAAGAGTCCTAAATTCTCATCTATTTCCTCTCGTGGTACTACCCATATTGTTAGTCTACATTTTTCAGTGAACCTGACACCTGAGCAAGCATTTTAGGTGTTCAGTTAACAGCAATGTGAAGGTGCCAGATAATATTTGTCAAAAAATGGTGCTGTTTTTCATTTGAGAGAACTATCTCCATAGCCGAATGACTGTAAGATCAGAGTTGCACGGTACCATAATTCAAACCACAAACCTATAATATGTGGTTTCTACTGCCAACATATAATGTTTGCTGAATATTAAATAAAGTGTTCACAGACTTAAACACTATAAACAAGCATTTTCCATGAATGGATAAGGGCACTGATAAGCACTGTGATTGCCATTTTTATTGGCAGTCCTGAGGTTTAAATGTTTAAATGAGGTGTTTAAATGTTTATCTTTACAATCTGGTTCTACACAGGGTTTATCCATATGCTTTGTAATTTTGAAATTATATGTCTTTGCTACAATAAATGTTTCTATCATGTATCTTTTTCTGGTTTTAGGTTAAAACTTTATCCTCTCCTGATAATTACATTTTATGAAATCTTTCTTTTTGTGTTCCTGTGCCACTTAAAGACATAATGAATACTTCTTCCCCCAAAATATTTTTTAACAGGAAAACTTCTAATAACTAAACGGTAAGCCAAACAAAAGAGGTCTGAGCCTATATAACCAGAAAAGAATACAAGTCAGCTCTCACTCCCTCAGAGAAACATAGAAACTGCTGCAGCTGGGGACCACACTGTTCTGGAGACAAGAGGCTCCTGCTCTCCACCCTGTGGAAAATGAAGAATGGCTGGTTGGTCCATGTAGCTGCAAACCCATTGTTTCACATCATCTCCCACCAATCGCCCACTCTGCCTCCAGGGCTCTGCAAAAGATGATCCCATGGAGCAGAGCTCCTTGGTATACAGGCAGACGACATTTGCATGGACTCCTCTACCTTGTGGATTTGACTTCTCTGAGTTCAGCAGCAGAAGGACAACTCTCTCTACCACATACTTAGCTGGTGGGTAAAGGCTTTCTTCGTGCTCTGCTCATGACACTGGGTTCAGCAATGCTACCATTCACTCCATTGCTGAATGAAACCTGCTTTCATTCGGGGTTTTCATCCAAAGGGTAACAGAAGGATAGGTTTTGGCTCCATCAGTGGCTTCAAGGTAGGCCAAGCCCCCAAGAGCAATGCCAAATGAAGGCTAAATCAGCATATGCAGCCCCCATCCCAGCCCTCTCCTTTGTATCTAGCTCCTATGGTGGTCTTTCCATAAGGTCCTGCAGTGGGGCTGTAAAAACACAGCATGGTAAATTCAGAATGAATATGTAAAATATGTGTACAGGCAGGCATTCAAGATGCACAATTCTCAACTGGATTTTGGAACTGGCAAAGACAGAGTGTAAAAAAAAAAAAAAAAGAGGATAGTTTTATACAAGACAGTTTTAATCTTGATAAAGACACATTACTTGAAGAGTGAAACAGCACTCAGGGAATCCTTTTGAAATTCCTGCAGCTTCTATCCAGAGCCTTGGTTTCAGCTGTTCTCTCTGCCTCTCCACGGGTAATTTTAAGTATCCCATAAACACACATGGTGGGAATGAAGGGCAAGATTGATGAAAAAAATGGGACCAACTTCATTCTCATCCCACATAAATGGGGAGCAAACCAAGCAATCCAAATATAAAGGCAATTTACGGTGTAGCTTAGTGGCAGACTGGCAGAGGCTGATAGTTTAACATTCTGTAAGCAGATAATAGTAATTATTATTTAATAGGAAGCTGAGTACATTGTACCTAGTTTGGTTACAAGTTGTACAGATTGCTACAAGCTGCACAGATTTCTCAGCCTTTTTAGAGTGGATAAAATAAAAAATTACTACGTGCTAGAAGCTTCTTTCTTTGCTGACAGGAACCAACTACACTTTTGCCCTCTCTTAAACAAACCAGTGTACTTTTCACTCCATAAATCTCATATTACTTCCTTCCTTTTCATTTATTTTGAACCAGAAGGAGGAGTTTTTAACAGAAGTGCTCTATGGCAGCAGGAGGAAAACAGCAAATCAGAGTGGAAGCTGCATAAGGAAAGTAAATCAAAAGTAATAAAAGCATGGAGATTCAGCAAGCTTTGTGGGGGGAAATGAAGTCGAAGTTGACTGAATCCAGAGCTGGAGAAACATTACACATGAGAAAACATCATTAAAAATAGGCTACACTCTTAACAGATGAGATGGGAAATGAAGTAATAATTTATAACAAAGATAGGAAAAAACCTGCCAGGTTTGCAAATTTCAAATGAGATGCAAGTTTGAATAACAAGTGATAATGAAATGCAAGCACACAATCTTAAGAGTAGAACACCATGGAACAATTTAATTAAAAGGAAAACAATATGCTCTGCAACAGAGGATCAGAAATAACATACTGCCTGATGTTTCTGTTCAGCTAACTAGACAGTTATTTATCCGATTGGGTAAGCAATACATTCTAGTGCTTGAAAACCTTTGCATAAAGGTTTAAACTAGACCTAAAACAATATCAGTAATGATGTAAAACTTTCCAAGAAAGTATTTTCTAAAAATTCTTTCAGCTTGCTTTAAGTGACAAAAATATTAAACAAATGGAAATTTCTGTGGTCATAAGAACTTCTGCTATGCATGTATACTTTTTAAAAGTAGCTTTGCTTTCAAAAGCAGAACATGGCAAGCATTTACTGTAATAAAATACAGCTATTTTTTTCCCTGAGAATGGTCTTAAAAATATTCATACAGTTTTGCACACCCTAGAAATCTCATATGTGATATTAAGCAGTACAATAAAAGAGTACCTTAGTCTATGTAAAAGGATATTAACTACAGTACAGGATACTGCAGAAGAAAAAGGCCTACAGATTTGCAAATGAATTTCATGCATGATTTATAAATGCAAATGTGAATAGTAGGTGATAATGAAATACCAGCAAGCAAATACACATGATAGATGAGATACCCCAGGGAGGTGGGGGAAGTGTGCTGCACTAAATGTACTTTTTCAAATGTCAGAATTGGACCCAAATGGCACAAGAAAGCAACATCTTGATACAGTAGAATTTTAGGAAAACAGCATCTGCGTAACACCAAATGACATCTGGAAGGTAAAGGTAGTGTGTTAGCAATTGTGTGAGAAAATACAGTACCAAGGTGTATTAAAAATAAAGGCATTAATCTTAAATCTGCAGAGAAAATACTGGTCACATTGTCTACTAAATTTAGCCAAGATTACCCAACCTCACACAGTACACAAAAGAAGACAATGCATGTGTATGAATATCGTCTTAAATTAATGAATATTCTTGAATTGGCCATGATTAACAATATACACATCCACACAGGAGATGGACAGGGAATGCAGAATCAGAAGACAGTAATTCCTTCTGGGGAGCCAGGGCAAAGCAAACACCAAGAGGAGTTTTTTTCTCAAAAGTACCTTTGGACAAAGAGCCCAGGTGCCTATAAGTTTCCTTCTACGTGGCAATGACAAACTGAAGGAGTAAATCCATGCTTTCTTATATTTTCACTAGTTCTATAGTTAAAGGTTCATCTGTCACTTAGACTGAAGGATTGTGCACCAAGAAACCTTGTGAATGTCTTTTGAAGAATTCTGTGGAATACTTTTTAGGGAGGAACTGGGGTCAGGTCAAAAATGCACTCACCATATACAAGTTTGCCTGACAGAATACTGGAAGTGGCATACTTTGATAAGGCTGTTGTCTAACAGGGATTAAAAACCCAAAGAGGGTAAAAAAAAAAAGAAAAAAAAGAAAAATACGAACTGTTTTACATGGGTCTGTTTATTCCACCTTGGCTTGCCATCATTGCAGTCGCTGTCTCCTCTTTTATGACTGTATTTTAAAGTTGCAATGACTTTTGGGTTGGTATGCAGAGGCAGAGTTTGATGGCCTTTCAAATTTGTATTTACAATTTGAGAATTAGTCACACAGGGATTTATTAAAAAGTAAAAAAAAAACAAAAACACCACAAAAACCCCAAACCAAATCATTAATAAAACAATACAAGATACAGTGGTCAAGTACATAAAATTATCTGCAATTTGCAACTTGATGCCTCGTGAAAGCTCACAGCTGCTAGGTAACTTTGACAACTGACTTTTTAGAACAGTTTTCCACCAATTAAAATCAGAGATATTCCTATAATTGAGCCAGGTAAGGGCTGGGTATCTGACTTACTCTCCTTTCATATATTTTATGCTCTCTACCTGAAGCAGCTATACCAGCTCAGAAAATTTAGTATAATGTTTTAGGTGACACATGTAAAGATGTATTATAAACAATTAAGCATGAAACGTTAAGAACAAGGAAAAATAATCCTTAGAATGGATATATGAAATATTTTAAGAATTTATATAATTATTGTCAGTAGTGTGTGAATACCTTGAGCACCCAAGATATCCTCAGGATGTTACAAGGGAGGCATTAAGGAAAGGATATGCATCTTTCAAAAGAGCTAGCTGCACCATGGCCGAACATTCAAAGGGTTAATTACACAGCTGAGTGTCTGCTCCATTTACTGATAAGCAGAAAATGTTGTAATTTTTTGGATTTATGAATTGCTGGGGTCAGTCAGTCAATATCTTGCACACAACGGTGTCTGTCTAGCTCTATCCCTTACCTGCTGGGCAGAGACAATCCCTCTCTCTCCTGGAACCCTGGAGCCATCTGAGCCGCTTGCTCTGTAACCTTGGCAGCTGGGACTAACATAATTCTTCATTTTTGTTTTTGCAACTTGGCTGCTCTAAATAAAAACTACAGAGCCTTGTTAGCCAACAACTGAGCGTGAAATCATGACATTGCAATCCCCTACTCTAAGAGTCAATCAATTTTTTTCATTACAGATTTGTGCGCTAGGGTCAACAAGAGGAAAAATGCACATGGAGCAAAACACATGAAACAGCAGAGAATTACAAAATCTCTTCCAAGCTGTAAGATTGTTTTCATTATAACGATGTGAAAAATATGCTCTTGATATAGTTTTTAAATAATAATAATAATGGCCAGTCTTCGCGAGCGAAGATCCGGGGAAGGTCTTTCCACCTTCCAGCCTGCGCATTGGATTTTTTAGGTGAGACACAGTGTGCGCGGAACTGAGCCCACCCTTTAATCCTAAGGTTCATCTGCCGGGGCCAAGCGAGCTTGGACGGTGGCAGCGAGGTCCTTAGGACGTAGGTGGGTTGCCTTTAAGGGCTTACGAGCCCCACCTGCCCGGGAGTGGCCCTGACCGGGAATCGAACCCGGGTCTCCGCGGTGACAGCGCGGTGACAGCGCGGCGCCTTTACCCCCTAGACCACCAGGGGCTCCAGTTTTTAAATAAAAACGAAGAAAACCTACATTAGATTGGACAAAACAAAGTGATCTGTACAGCCTGCACTGACCTGTCTTTGTAGTACAATCTGACATTCAAAAGCTTTACTATTCCTTTAAAAAAAATTACATCATTTTACATTAACAAGAGAGTAAACGTAAGTGACAGATTTAAACTGCTAAATTTTATGGATGATATTTTCATTGCATTAATTAGTAGGAAGGAGGATTAGATAAAGGCACGAGGCTAAGCTGGTATATTTCAGCTTGAGAATCAGGGCCAATTTGCTCCACAACATGGTTGCTACTGTGACCTATTTCCAACAAGTTTTTAGCTTAGTAATATACTCTGGACTACTAATTTTTTTGGACCACACTGAAAAGCCTTAAGATAGATCCAAACCTACCTGAAGTTACTGGTAATTCAATGGTGCTCACTACAGGCTTCTACCAGTTTTACTAGGCAAGCTTTACTCTCTAGTTTTGATGGCAGGGTAAAAATTCCTAACACAAAGCCAGATGGCAAATCAAGATCATTCGACAACAGAAATAAAAACCGCACCTACATGTTAAAAACCCTACTTTTGCATAATCAAACATTTGTCTGAAATAATATTTTTTTTCCTGCATTTGAAGAGAAACATCACTGTGCAACATCAAATATTCTTACTCCCAGGAATTATAGCTTCAATAAGTCAAATAGTGTTAGGTGTGAATCCGTTTCAGAGCAGCTACATTGCAATGTGAATTGAACCTCATATGTCTGTACACTCTTGGTGAAGAATGACTGTCAATAGTACTGACATGAAACAATGGTCTTGGTCTGGAGGACAGCCATCACAGAGGGATTTAGAGCAGTGTTGAATATAATCCTACTGACCATTTTACCCTAATCAAGTTGTCTGCTGAAAACCCTAAGACTAATTTCTCTTCTGATAGGAACACCCTTGAAAAGGGTGACTTTATTATAAGTCTATATTGTTAAACTATTTCTTCCACTGGAGGAACATCCACTCACTTGTCCAAAGAAAGTCACCCATCTCACTGCTGGGTAGGAATCTGCTTCTTCATATGTAACTTCAGTTCTCAGTCTATCCTTTCTAAGTCCCAAACAAACCCTCAGTTCTCCACCACTGTCCTCCAGAGTTCAAAAAGCCAGAATACCAAGACTGAAAAAAAGTCACTTTCTAATTTACAGAGGAATGAAGTGTTTATATATTTAAAATGGCTTCTGCATATTCAGCTGTTCTTCATGTCTGCAGCAAATAGAAGTTACTATGGAACCACAGTAGGAACAGCTAAGGTTGGAAAGCCTTTCCTGATATCTAACAGGATGGAAAGAAAAGCTCTTGAATAGGCTACTTGGCAGAGCTGGTGGAATTGCTATTATTGGATGTTTTTAAAAACAGGTTAGTCAAACATCTGTCAGAATGACACAGATAGAGCTGATTCTGCCTTGGGGTAGGCAGGATAGACTAGATGACCTCTCAAGGCTCTTCCTGCCCTATTTTTTATGATTCAGTGATTCAGCACATAGCTTTGAAACACCCTGGGGCTTGATTCTTTTCTCACCTCATGTTATTTTTAAACTGGTGCAACTCACTGCCTTCAGTAGAGCTTTTCCTCCCTGTCCTGTAGGAAGTATGGGAAGAATCAGAACTCACTTTTTTTTACACAAATGGAGACTGAATCTACCCTCCCACTGTGCTGCATAGCTGATTTCCTGAGATGACATTTCTTACCACTTTAAAGCAGGCAGTGTCAGTGACTTAATTCAACCTTTGTATTATTTTAGCAAAAATCTGAGTCCTATTGTATGCAGCAAAGGTGAAAAAAAAATGTTGAGTAGAAACATTCTTTGCAATTTTCAGTGAATGTAAACTTTTTCTCCCACTGCATTTCTCTTTGAGAGACAGAGTTTGAGACCAAGAAAAAGTCCACCTCACCCACCGAAGGAAGCCACAATAGATAGCAAATAGGAGGAAAGGAAACAGGATAGTTAATACTAAGTACTTAGCAGTACCTGAGAAACAAGGACACAATACACTACAGTTGGCTGCAACATCTTGTAGACAGGGTATTCTAAAAATGTTAAGAGACTGGGGGCAAGGTTACCATGAGAGCTAATAAGTGTGGGAGCTAATCACATTCCCATCCATCAATCTCCAAGGACAAAGAAATAGATAAAATATGTCAGAAGCCCCTGAAGCTACACAGCATCTAGATGACTACTTATTTGAAAATGTCAAAGCTCTCCACATACCACATACAGTCAGCAGGTTTACACAGAGCTTCAAATAACCAGAAAATCCGTAGTCCGCGCCACAATAAGTGAAATACTGTTATGCTGCACCAGCTTCAAATAGAGGAATCACAGAAAATACAGTCCATACTGCTTAATTTGTTCTTTGGACCTCATCATCCATACGTATTACCTAACCAGGGAAATCACCATCTCTCTTGTGGCATTTTTTTATATGTATAAAATATCTCAAAAGTATTTTCTGCTCATTTTATTTTCTTTTTTAATGGGTAATAAATTGTCTCCTTATTTTTTGTGTGTGAATGACATTCAACACCAAGTAGTAAACTATGCTTTTCATATATTTAGTGTAATTCAAACCAGTAATAAAAAATAGAGAAATGGTTCTTGCAAATTCACTGTCTTCAAATAAGATTATTGATATATACATATATGTACTTGCAGGCAGATTTTCACATTCAGAAAATTTATACTAATAAAGATTTTAAAACCTCTCAGACTTCATTTGAAACATGCTGCTCAGGACTGAGACTTCTGGGAGATTCTCTCTTCTGATTAGTTTTAAAGTGGTCACTCCCTTTCTGTGCTCCCACATCCCAGGAACAGCTTATGAAGAACTTCATGAAAAAGATGGTGAAGATACAAATGGAAAAATTCTCATAGGCTGATAATTCCAGTGGTAATTGAACCTGGCATATTTCCTCTACTCTGGTCTTACTGGGATTTGAATATTTGTTTCCCTCAAGTAAAGGTTGTAAAATCCCCTGGAACACAAAACTATGATGAAAAGGTCCCTAGTGTGCAAAAGAGATTTCATTTACTTGTGCAGTGCTTTGAGATTTGATTCTTCACTTAAGAGTACTAGATTTCCTTGGGATGATGAAAGATTGTATAAAACCCCAAGGAACATGGAAAGGTTTAACTCCCACTTCTGGATTCTTTCACTATGAAAATGATATCTGCAAATTTGGTGGGGGATGGTGTGGGGGGTGTCAGTTCTTGGCTTGAGGAGCAGTGACAAATTAGTGAAAGGTTTCAGGATGTTTTCAAGAACATAGTTTATCTATACTCAGAGAAACAATCTTTTGAAGCCCTTTAATGCCAAATCATTCTGAAAAGCCTGTACAAAGTTTCATGTGACAGAAAACTATGCAGCCTTGTCTTTTAAGAAGTCCTCTGTCAAGCATCCTCCATGGTATGTCAGATACAAGCCTTCTCTGCTTCTGAATTTGAGAGGCTATTTTGCCCTATTCCTTAGAAAGCCCTACTCTGCATCCAAGTTTATCATAAGGTGATTTTCCTGTTTATGTTTTTTTCTGTCATTACAGTTGCTTATCTTTGTTAGATTCTGACCCTTTGTAATGGGTGATAGCAGAGATAGTTGCATGGTGTCATGTTAATTTCCACATGCCAGCTCATTCTGAACTACCCAACTCTTCCAGAAATTAATATTATTCATGTGAATAGCATATTTCTGAAACTTGTTTTAGTTTGTTTGGTTGCTTTATTTGGTTTTGTTTGTTTGGTTTTGTTTTCTCTTCCAGCAATGCTTTGTGCATAACAGGCAAGGCTACTCCTCAGTCTAAGTACCAAGCATTCTGGGTATTTTCTGGGACAAAACCCCACAGACTTATCTGAAGCATCCTGAATTTGAGATTTTTTAGGATTGTCCTACAGGTCAGCTGCCCATCAGATATATTCATAGGTAAAAACTGGAATACATGCAATAATAAACATTAGAGGCAACAGAGTAGGTATCTTTCTAACTGTGAACCTTCATGAGTTAATGATGATATACATAGGTTTGTGTATTCTGTTTTTACTCAAGCTTTGTGCACATCCTCCCTTTGTTACTGGCATATGGCCCTTGAACCTTTCTAAAATGGCATCACTCACTGTTTACTGGTTCAGAGGACCAAGTCCAATGTAGTTAAAACAGTGAATACAGCCCGTTTTAACACAGTAGTTAAAACAGTCTGGGCTACCTTGTCTTCTACCGATGCAAGGACATTTCTGACAGCATTCTCAAAATAATGGACTGAATTCCTCCCATCTGCTACCTCTCCTGCTCATCACAGCAGTTCTTCTTTGCATCAGTGTAGAAGCCTTCACCTTGACTCCCTTCATTGAAGGAGATGAGAGAGTGAGTAAAATCTTTACACTGGAAACCTGGAAGCAATGTTTTCTAGCCCAAAAGATTTGGTTATATTTTTGTCACACTTCTCACATAACTAAAGAAAGTTCAATAAATGTAAGTTATTTACTTCTGTCTCAGTTTTCAGTTCTTAATAATAATATGAATTCCATTAATAATTTGCATTCGCAGGGTTGTCTGAAATTGTGCATTAACATTTCTCCTAAAGCAATATCCTTTTTATCTACACACTATTTTCCTATCTGTCTGCATAAGGCTCCTAGAATTTCTCATAAGATATAGCAATTCAATAATTACTCAAGCCTCCCATCTAATAATTATGACTGGAGCATTTAAGTATCATTGAACAGGGAGGAATGAATCCCAAATGGAAAGGCCAGACAGTTACCTCAATAAAAGCAGTTTGTATGCAGAGGAGGGAGCAGTCTGCAAAGCTGAACACGTGGCCTGAGATCTCTGCATGAAGGAGTATTATTTAATATATGATTGCATGGTACTTACCATAACTGAACTTATCCTTGTTCTGAGCTAGGGGAGCCACATCTCAAGATAAATGTAAAATAATCACATTTCTCTTCCATAGTTCACAGAACACATTCCTAAAAAAGACCAAAATTTCTAGAGGCAAAAAAGCATCAAATTTTTAAACACTGCTATGTCAAAACCTTATTCTCTACTTCAGGCAAGTGACCAGCCACATTCTGCAGATAATGAAGGACTTTTGAAGAAGAACGAACAACAAAGTTGACAGCAAATACACGGGCTGATCACCATGACATAGCAACTATAAAGAAAAGAAAACATGGGATTGAATTGGATCAAGTAGTAGTTGATAGCACAAAGATGACAACTTATTACCATGTAAGTGTTGTGGCTGGAGGCAAGTTAATAATAGTCTTGGTATGTGTAAGTCATTAGGATTTCTTTGTGGTAGCCCTGTAAATTATACATGGTCCTGCTTTTAGGGAAATCACCTTTTTGCACTCCTGTAGCTTTTATGCCAAATAAAAGAAAGCACATGGAAACCAGCAGAATTATTCTTGCTTATGTAGCTATTTTGAGAAACATGAAGGAGTCTCATCATTTGAAAAAAAATTATATAAAAATTATATAAAAATTAAAAAAATTGCAGTCAAAAGTCACAATAGTCCAGTCTGTCCTCTTGCACCTCAGAAGGTGCACTTTACTTAATGGCTACTGCAGGAGGGCTGAGAAGCTCCTTAATAAACACAGCAACACATTTTGGTGTTTGCCTGGAATTATCCAAGTGCTTAAGAATCTCATTAAATTAAGACATCTGTAGGGATGATATGCAAAGCTGTCAGAGTGCAGTACAGCCCACATTCAAAAATGCTAATGGGTATTAACCCACATGAATTAATCGATAATTAACATGCAACAATCTCCTCACATTTAAAGACATTTTCAAATCTTTCAGTACACTCAGATTAGATTACGATCTCTTGAACAAGCAGTTTTTTCAGCAACTCCAGCTAGAAACTCTTTCTTATTTCCAGGACATCCCGTTTTTCCTATCTCATTCAAGATTATTATCACCATTTCAAAATAAATTACCCAGCAAAATTATTTTAATGTAACCAAGTATTAGAAGATGACTTTTTACAGTTAAGAGTTCAGGAAAATCTGATTGACAGAAGTATGTGTGACAAGGCTACAAATCCAGCTTTAAAGCTCCTGTGACTGAGTGAAAATCATGCTGACCCAGTACAATCTAACTCTATTGTTTCAAATCTGATTTTAAAAATAACCTGATAGGTTAACCTTGAACCAGCAGGCTTTATGGTGGTTCCCCAGTAACCAGCATGGAGCCACTGTACTCTCCACAAATGAGATCAGGTGTCCATTCTTGATCCGGATCAAATTCGTGCTGCTGGAAAAGTGGGAGTGCACAAACGCCATCTCAATGACTGTGGAACCATAACCTTATTCTTGTAAATGCTGGAAAATCTCTTTGTGCAATAAATACACCTCTAACGGTGTTATTCATGCAGAATACGTTAAAGTCCTAACAATAATCCAGAAATCTATTTCTTAGAATAAGAGATTTCCCATGCTTTGAAAGACACAATGTAGTACAAAGGAACACAGATAAATTAGCAATTCTTCCATATCTATTTTCTTCATGGCAAATAAAAAGAAATTTCACAAAATAGGAAAGGTCTATTTGGAAAAACAAAACAAAACAAAACAACTAAAGGGGATGTCTGGTCTCAGAAATTACCTAATTTAACATGTTTTAGAGGTATTTTAGAGGTATTTCTGATGCTGGTGCTATTCTGTCAGCAGAAAGGAGAATACAACTTTCACCATTAGAACAGGACTGATCATATGCAGGCACGCAAGGCAAGGCTAACATGCAGTCTTTCTCCTCTTCCAGACTGGGGTACATTCCCATACCTCAAGAAATAGAATAGGGCAAATCTTCACTTCAGTGTAAAGCCTAAATAAATGTCTGCACTTACAGACTCTTAAGAGAGGTCAACTGGGACAGAAATGCTGCTCCTTCATGACAAAGAGCATGAGCAACACATTTCTGTAAATCTGATTACAGCTTCCCAGCAGATGATCCTTTGTCCAGGGACTCCAAATAGCTCTGGATTCACTTGACATGCACCCAGCATGCTACTGACCATCACTCGAAAAGGAGGAAGTGAAGTCCAACTCCATGGTTCAAGAGACTCTCTGCTCAGATTATTTTCTCCTTTGGCATGGATATAACTCATAGTCTTAAATTTTTTATTACCCAGTGAAATTTACTGTAAGAGAAACAACTCATAGAATAATAAAAAAAAGGAAGCAAACACATTTTCCTCCCTTAAATCAAAACCACCGTGCCATCCTGGAATCCCCTCATGACAACGTGAGCCCAAGACAGAACAATGTCATAGCTGCTTGTGATAAATCACAGAAAGTGAAAACAATATTTCATAAATTGGAAAGTAGAAGTCTGTCAGGAAACCAAAGTTCTGCCAGGATGTAATTCTGAAATACAACAGAATGAGCAACGAGAATACAAATAAAACTGTGCAACTCTTTCGATGACCTTTTGGTGGTCCATCTAAGTCACATGCAGAACTGTATGAAAAGAGAGTGGTAAACTTTTTTTTTTTAAATGAAAACTGATCCTTTTCCTGCCTGCTCTGTTCTTTCTCAGTCAATGCATGTGAATTTGCAATAGGAGCTTATACCTAAGAGTCGAAGCCCAAATCTACAGCTTACAGCTCTCCAACTGGAAAGGCAAGTCCATGGCAACACAAGTGACACCAGTCTGCACGCATGCATATCTGGTCACAAATGCATCTCATTTTCTTTCAGTTGTATCCCATTGCTCCTGCTCAAAATTTTTCATGACTTCCAAGAATTTGTTTTTTTCCATCGTATCACCAGTGCTGCACTTTGCACTTCATACACAATTAAGCAGCTCTAGCAACTTTACAATCTTGCATATTCTAACATTATGAGCCATCACTGCTTCTTTCAACAATTTTTGCTCACTGATCAGTTAGCCACTGTACAAGCATGGGGAGTCACCACACCTGCTCCTTCTGTTACTGTCATAAAAAGAAATGACAATTCCTTTATTAATATTCAGCAGTTAATAAGGACAGCTTTTGCCATACGCTTAAATTTTACTCTAAAAAACTGGAAAATAGATTTGTTTTGAAACTAATTTTCCAGTTATTAAAAAAAATATTTTATTTTCAATTTTATTTTCAACTGCTCACTCCCTGTTGACAAGAATGCCCTGCTTAAAGCACATTAGAATAGTGAATTGGAAAATGGATGCTCTAATTTTTTAAATAAGGTAAAAAAATAAAAGAAAATGTATTAAAAAGATAAAGCCTTCATAGAGAATTGCAGCAATTATATCTCCACAGCTACAATATAACCCAAAACTTTGCAAAGGCTTTGATTATTGAACCATGGCTGAAGTGAATAATTTGGCTTTCACTAAGAAAACAAGCACATTCATTCTCACCACAATGGAGAGAGGCAGTTTTAATTAAACCTTATCAAAAGATGAATAAAGAATAAACTCAATACCCATTCCACAGGATTTTATTTTCATCTGTTTAGTTTAAGCTTGCCATGTTCATGCAATAATTAACCACTGTCCAAGGAATGCTGGAGTTGTGTTAATGTTGGTAAAGATTTAATTAGTTCAATTATCTGGAGACTATTGAAGGCTCAGCACAGTACCAATTTCTTCAGGCTTTATACATACCTCAGATCAAAATATATTAAACTGAAATATAAGTGAACAAAGAAAATGTACTATTTCACTTCAGCTACTGAATGAATGTGTGTTTAATAATTTTATTGCCCTCATTTTAAAACAAGGTTTCAGAAATAGAATATGTAAGCTGTGACTTACCCAGTCTTTTAGATCAGCTGGGTTTTTTTTCCCTAAGTCAGCTTATAAACATATTTTAAACAAAATTAAGTTTACTTTAGAACAGAAACCCCAATACTTCTTTAAGCAGGAAAAAGTATAGTTCTTTTTACATTTTTCCCCCCACTGCCTACATATTTTACGTCTTTCAAAGAAAGTGAGGCATTTAAAAAGCATTGAAAGCAGTGACACAGACAACTGTTTCAATCTGTCAGACAGCATGGACAGACAGTTGGGATCATTTCAGAAAATAGAGCGGCCCCCCAGCGGCCTGACCTTCCTGGTGGGAAAGCGAACACAGCGCGGTGCTTGACAAGCTCGCCAACAAAGGAGTATATTTAGTCCCCCCAAATTCTGACACGCTTCTCACAGGAAAAAAGCAAACCGGGACGAGGCGCCGTTGACTACTGCTAACAAAGGGTTAGTTCTAATTGGAGATTGCACCGTCACTGTGAAACAAAAAGGAGGAGATGAAAAGTGAAAACATTACTTCACTACACAAACTGTAAGCGCTGGAGTGAGTCGGGTTCCTATTTTTTAAAACTGTTCAACTCCATATTAGATGCTATTCAAGCTGCAAGCCCTCTGGATCTGTATGTGCAGCTCCTGCTGCCTTCAGTGGGAACAGAGCCCAGGAATGGGAGCATTAGAAGATTTCCCTCTTTGTGTGATTAAAATATTATCATTAGCTATTCTTTAGAAGGGATGTTTGAATAAACCACAATCATTTTGCTGTAAGGTTTAAACGACATGTTTATTACTACTGCGGTCTGTCCTTTGTTTTCCCAACAGTGTGTTTTGGAGTATGACTTCTTTATAACCAGTGAAGGCTGCACAAAGATGGTCAGCACGTGAGAAAGTCACAAGAGTTTATTTCCTTGAGGAGGTAGGAACTGTAGGAGGATGTTATAATTTCCTTATGAAGCAATAAAAACTTATGAGTTAATATAAAAGTAACTGTTTTGAAATTGCATACTACATTATACCTAGTCTGGATTCAAGCTATTTGTCTCTGTAGGCAGTCAAAAACTACTTTACAGATAGCACTGCTATGCTTCCCAGCAGTAAATATAATTTGGTAAACAATCCTTGTAAAATACTATACCTTATTTTCTACTACTCACGTCAGCCTGAAAAAGGTAAACATTTTAAGGAATAAATTAAACTAATAAGAGAAGGTGTGAACTGCACACTGAGTGCCAACTGACGCTTCAGTTCAGCTCCTGTTTTTTACCAAAATTTTATCTTCCATTCCAGTTTTCTCTAGGGTGTAGGAGAAAGGGAGAT
The DNA here is from genome assembly GCF_022539395.1 of Myiozetetes cayanensis. NCBI lineage: Eukaryota > Metazoa > Chordata > Aves > Passeriformes > Tyrannidae > Myiozetetes > Myiozetetes cayanensis. The sequence continues at coordinate 128,479,181 of NW_026086604.1, forward strand.
GCTGAAATCCATTCAGGCTTTTCTTGAGTCCAGATGGCAGATAATGCTCAGCAAGTAACAGGATATAGCACATTTTCCATCAACTATCTCCCCTTTCTGACAACTGATTTTTAAGTTGCACCAACAGTCTGAGGACTGGAGGTGCCCTATAGCCTATTGCTCGCAGAGTTGTTTCTGCTTGGTGTTTCTGTGAGATTTTATGACAACCATGTGGGAGAAAATAAGGAGAATTTAATGATTCACATTTCTTACAGCTGAACAAAAACTGAGCTGAATCATCAATATCTGTCTCTGAGTGAGTATAAAGAAGCATTTAAGGTTAAAAATACCACCCCAAACCAAGTCTCAGCACATATAACTGAGAGCCAAATTTCATCATATGTGTAGTCATTTATTAATATTAACAGGATTGTAATTTCTTCCTTTAATTGTAACTATTAAGCAACTGCAGAGTAAATACAAACATATCCATACAGATATATCCAACCTCATATTCTTTGGTATCTTTGAAAGAGCTTCATTTTCTTTCCCAGATTTTGATCAAGCTTTAAAGATAATACTCATTTTCATTAGAGAAAATTCAAGCTCTATTCAAGCAAGGATGTTGCTCACCCTAACACTCACAAAGCATTACAGGGAAACATATGTTGCTTTACAATGACTATTAGCTACAAAGCTGATGAGAAAATGAGCTAAGACACATTTATAGAAAAATATATATAAATATATATTTATGAACTATTTCCATAAGTAATTAGATCTTTATTGTCATTCACATAAATAATTAAATACTAGCTACAATCATTAAGACTATGGCAAGAACACAAAATATTATAGCAACAATACCAAAAGCCATCTATTTCAGGTGCCATGCTGTTAGATGACCTGTTTGGTCCCCAAATATTAATCATATCTCAAGATTATGCACTTTTTCCCATGTGAAAACCATGCAAAGTGGTAGTATACACTGTAAGTGGATAGCCATTCTAAGGAGAGTAATTTGCCTGGTATCACCTTTAAATAGTTTTTCGAAAAACAAATCCATTATTTTAGCTGCAAAAGCTCGAAGGCATGGACTGGGTCTGCTATAGATTAAGTACAAAAGAGGTTTAGTTTGGGGCTTCTGGCTCATCTGTCAGGTGAGAAAAAAAATCAGAAAGTACAGAAGAGATCACAGTAGAGACACAATGCCCCACCTAAATTTCAAAACCCTGTTTTTAGTTGGCATGAAACTATTTGTTTAGCAAATAAGTGTTTTGGAGAAAACAATGAGAATTTTTCTGCCTCAAGCCTGAAGAGTATCTGATTTTTGTGCACTCTGCATTTTGAGAACATAATTCTCCCGTTTATCTCCTAGTCTGAAAACATTTTGTCATATATGAGTCTGGCCGAGAGGTAGAAGGGAACTTTGCCTTCACCAAAAAAAAAGGAACTTTAGAGTATTTTGTGAAGATAATGAAAAGAATTTGTTCAGGTTTGCAGTATAAGTAATTTTTACCACACAAATTCCCCACTTTTGTATTGGCAAAGAGGAATACTTTGAGTCTTTCAGTTTAGGAGATCTTCAAACAGACAATAGTGTGTAAACAATCCCAAAGTATATAACTTTACTAGAACAACCTCCAGTCTGTGTGCAAGGGCTTCAGAAAGGCCCCTTCATCAGATTTCCTTCTGCTCTTCACACTGAACAAAGCCTTGGCTGACAATACTGAAATCTCCTCCTTTATTTGGATTAAACCCCCTTTGCAGGAGAAGTATGCAAATGCTATACGTGTTTCCCTTGCTGAGGCTACTCTAACCCAGCTATCTTTTCACTGTCTATTTTCCTCCAGCAGACCATCCTACCGGCTGACAGGGAGACCAGCCTTTTAATTCAATCTTTCACAACACTGACAGTTGGATGCTGGGGCCTGCCATGAACTCTAAAAGGAGCTCATTTAGTCATAATTAACTATTCCCTGCATATTTCCTAAGGTATGGTAATTGTGCTAAAAGCCAACAAGTGAAGCATTCATTCTGGTTCTCTTTTAAACTTTTATTTTTTCACAGCAGTCTCTTTCTCCCCTCCTCTCTCCCCCTCCCCCTCCCTTTTTTTTTTTAATCTTTTCTTTCTTTCTTTTCTTCGTCCTTAGAAACATTTAGAGTGAAGAAAAGGAATGACGGTGGAGATAGGGAGCTGCAGAAAACTGTGATGTGGGCAGTTCAAAAGGCAAAGTCTGCCATACGATACAGGACCCCATGGCAGCACTAAGCTATTCAGCTGGGTAAAACATAAAGAAAAATGAAATGAGTAGAATAGAGCTATGTCATTAATGCAGAATGATGGACATCCTATTTGGGGAACAGAGAGTCATGAATATACATTTCTAATTCCTTAGATATGGTGATAAGTGATCTCTGTTTCTATTAGCACCAGAGTATATGCATTTGACCAACCTAAATTCTTCAAGTTATGCACATGTAAAGCACTTTACATACTACTCTTCCCTCCTCCCCACAACATAAACATATACCATGTCCCACTGCACACAGTGGGGTTCTCACAGGGATAGGGTATGATGGATCCAGCCTTATATACAGCTCATGTTTATCACCGTTGAGATGGAAACCTGGGGAAGCTGACATGGATTATTTACCTTAAAAGGCAAAATGTGACCTCAAGTCTGCCCTTATCTGTTTTCTGGTTTAGTTTAAACAAAGGAAGAGCTGAAAGCACCCTTCGTTTACTTACACACTTTGCATCTACTGAAATTCTCTGCCTTTCAGAAAGTTTGGGACACCTATCCATCATAAATGTGCATAGGGCATTTAGAAAAGTGAGAGACAACAAAGCCAAATCTCTTCGCATTCCAATCTCTTTCCCATTTGGATGTGCACCAGGACCTTTAAACTTGTAAAATATTATAGAATTAAAAGACTGCAATTTTTTTTGTTCAAACACTAGAGTACAAACACTGTTTTGAAAAAAGAATCCTAATGTTGAAGAGTAAGACGGATAAAATGTCTGTAAAATCCTTTTCCCCTCCCTTTATTCCTAGACTGTAATTTGTGGATCGATGTGGTTTGTAATGGCAGGAAAAAAAGTACTAAGAGCCAAGCTGACAAGCTGTTGCTGGAAATCTTAATGAACTATTTTATCATCATGGTCTGGGATTTTGTTTTCTTAGGGGAGGAGGTTTGGGGGTGGGGGTTGTTTGTTTAACTTCTGTGCATTATTGTGATCACAACACACAGTGGATTAACAACAGAAATTTAAAACAGAGCATCTCTCAGTAGACATGAGCTGAAAATGTTGATGCTTGTTAGCAAGAAACTATGCTTGTTCTCATGCAAATAAAATAGGTGAGAAACATCACATAAGTAAGCTTTGCCAACTTCACCTGCCTGTAGTGTTCTAGCTGCTCTCCAGCAGCATTGCTGCCTTCAGTCCAGCAACTGGAGACCTTTTTTCTACCTCTAATGGATCTATAAGGACTCATGCATTCAGACTGTGTAGCATTTACCCTCTTCCTTCCACAGTAACTCAAAGAAAGAGAATTAGATTGCTAAATTATTCTGATCCATTGAAGAACATTTCAATCATCTCTCTAAATCCCCAGGTGTGCTGCTGTTTCTCTGCTCTGCATTTAGGAGTCTGGCAGAAGGAAAGATGACCATGTCCTGCTGCCTGATGACATAAGCAATGCTATGACTTATTAGCAATTCTCCTACTTTTGATATCACACAAGCTGGTACAGTAGTCTCCCAGAAAATTGTGAAGTTTGGAGATGATTTTGGGAAGAGAGGAAAACAACCTATACAAGAGAGCAAGTCCAGGACTTGAAAATTCAGAAAATCTCAGCTTTTACGTTTTCTGAAGAAGTAGGGCAAGGGTTAATGTTCCAAAAGCAATGCTTCATCTGCTAAGAAAATCAAAATCAAGACTTGTGCACAAAGTTCAAGGATTTTGACAGGGTTGGGTTAAGACATCTCTAATATGCCTCAACCTATTTAAACATACCTCCCTGAAGATTTAGCAATATATGTAAATAATTTGTGGGATATTTAATGAAGGGGAAGGGCTTAGTAAAGAAAGAAGTGGTGAGGCAAAGTCTTAAAAAAGGATTTTGAGAGAGAGAGAGATCCTTTTACTGCAGTCCACAGTTAACAACACATATGAAAAAGAAGATTAAAAAGTGGATGATATCAAAGTCAAGGACTACAGACACACATCAAAAAAATCTGTATGGACCAATCTTATTTTGAACTTACAGATTGTTTTATACTGTCTTATTTAATTTGAAATGTAATACATAAAGCAAAAGTTGAAATGTTACTGATTGAACCACATTTCATCAACAGCTGCTCATATTACATAGAGTTATTTAGATGACCTCAGGCCTCACTGGATTTTTCCAACACACTGTATATATCCACCCCCTAAAAAAGACAAAGGCAGTTCATACAGAAAGTGTTTTTACACACAAATAATGATAAAAAGAAGTCACTGACTTGGACTATGGACCATGTGCTAGACCTTATTCTCATCTGAAAAATGATTCACAAAGATGGGTAATGTCATAGAACACACTGTAGTAAGTTCCAGTGATTCCTCAGAAATTTAAGGGAGAAAAAATATACAGATCAGATGAATATGCAATTCTCCCACTCATTGCTTCTGCCTCATCTTCCCTAGAGAGTCAGGAAACAAAATAGGAGTTATTTAGAATAGAGAAGTCAAGATTTGAGTGAATGACAGAAAATTGCAGGAATAATAATTTTGAGAGGAAGTAAGGAATTTACTAATTCTTTCCTGGCAGCTATTATTCATTTGAATTAATAAGTTCCTAGAAGCTAAGAAAACACTTGAGTCAGTTTTGAAAAACCAGAAGTTGCCTGGTTAGAAAATGAGGAGTAATGGTTAAATTCTTTCACCTGTTTCAGATGAGACTTCTTTTTCTTGCCAGAAAATGTAGATATGTGGGAAATATTAGTTGTTTAACTATTTTTTCTAATTCTTAGTGATACCTTCTTTGGTCATGAAACTAGGACATGCATGGGTCACTAACCTGTGTCACATACAGTCTTAGAAAAGAACCTATCTGCATCTGCCCAATTTCCTAGCCAAAGCATCCTTCTGCTCGTGTCCAAGCAGCCGTTGCCAGATGCAGACAGAAACTATAGCCACCACAGGTCCCTCAAATACATCTCAGGGTTAAAGTAAGTCTAGTAGGTCTGCCCAGTGCTTACTGATCCTTGTCTTTACTCCATTTGGAGATTTCCCAGACAGTTTACTCTCTTTTACCAAAAGATGCCTAATTTCCAAACTCTATACAAATAATTTAAATGCATATCACTTCCCCAAACAAAGTACCAGAACAGACATTCAGTAATGACCACCTTCTGAAATTCTGAAATTAATTTCCAATTTTTTATTTAATAGTAGTTGAGCATCTACAGAGCTATCCACAGTGGGAAAAATCCTCCCATGGGATCTGCACAGAGGATATTTTATTTTGATATTTTGGTCTCTTTACTGAACTTTACCTTTGCAAAGGACTGAACCTCTGTGTGTTCAGTAATGCAGACTACAGCAGGCAGTGTGCACAGTGGCCATCTGAAAGAACTTCACACTAAAAAGGTATCTGGAAGGTAAAGAATGTCTGTGTTTATGGTGCTTTAGTAACTCCTCTTTTTGCCAAACAAGCAGGCTGTTAATGCTGAGCTTTTTACAAGAAATACAAAACAGAAAACACTTGTCTGTTAGACTCTGTACAAATATTTTGATTAAGAAACTCTTTTAAAAAAAATCTGATTCTGATTCACATTAGGTGGAGAAAGGGAAATCCAACAGCCTGTGGTTACTCAATAAAGCAAACACTGGCTACTCCATTCCTGACTTTAAAACTTTGATGGATGGAAGAAAATGAAGGCTGAAAAAAAATCATCAAGAATCTGAACACTAAGCAGACATTCCTCAGCATCTGAGCAAGAGATTGCTTAAGCATGAGCTGCAAACTTCTGAGAGAAGTATGAGTTTAATATATAAAAGACAAAATTCCTTAACAAGAAGAAATACAATTTGCAAAACAGTTCTTCAGGAAACTCTTGCAGCCTTTAAACCTCATTTACTCAGCCTGAGATGGTATTGTTTTGTCTATGTTAATTTTGATAAGGGAGCCAGCCCTACTTCCATTGAAGTCTATAGAATTCTCCCATTGTCTTCAGGAGGAGCAGAGCTAGACTCACAGCTGCACAAAGATACCACAATGAAAGACTCCGGAAAATATCATGATCCCATCTTATTTTCTTAACCATTTCTGAAAAAAACTATGGGGAAAAAAAAATCTATGCAGTCACTTCTACTGATATGCAATATGCCTTTTATATGAAAATACAGACCAATGAAGCAAATGAATGGTTAGCAACATTAATAGCCAGGGGCTTGTTAAACTGCCTGGGATGAACAGTTTGCCTGCAATTTTACTAATACAGAATGTCTTGGAGAAGACTAAGCATTTTGTAATGCTGATATTTTTTATATGCATTCTTTAAGTCCATGACAGGCAGCAGACTCTGTAGTCTTCATTTCAGATTAAATTTTATACAGTAAGCCTGAATGCTTTATTTATTTTTAAATCCATACTTTCCTAGAGTATGTAGTTTTTCCTGGAAATAAAATTATATCATGCAGCTGAAACTGCGTTCTGATTTTATGCAGTCCGACTACACATGAAAAATTAGTTCTTTTATAATTCAACTTGCAACAGAAACATGTCTTTTTACAACAGGAGCTTGCAGAAAAACCCCAATCCCATTGCATTCAGAAGACAAACCACTGCCCCATGTTAATAATGAATGCAGCTCATATCTACCGCGTTCTGTTAAATTGCTAAAATTGCCCAGATAAACCATTTGAGAGTATGTCAGATTTAATTAATACAACATGACCTGATCACTTCCACAGTTGGGAAGAAAGAAGTTGGCATTCTTTAAATCCAGAACTCAACCTGGAGATTATGCTAAGTTGCTTCATTCATAGTCCACACTCCTCCGCACATGTCAGGAGGACAGCATTTGTCCCTTCTAGTGATAAACAAATTATACATGAAATCAATTCCACTTCACAATAATTTTCCCTATTGGGTATTATCTTTCCTCCTCTGCTCCCTCTAGTTAAGCTTGCATCCTGTAACTTGCTAATGAGCTGGGGGCTTTCTGTTCCAGGTGGCACCCCCTGCCTCGAAGTCATGACATTTCCCATTTCGAATGCTGCTGGCATTTTTCGACAGCTCCTGCTAACCAGCCTTTTTGACCTGCTCTAAGAGGAACTCATCTGATCGAATGCTCTAACCTGCCAATCATGCCAGCAAATGATCTTCACAGTCACTCCCAAGGCAGGAGGGAGAAAAAAAAAGGGAGAGCAAGAGAGGGGGAGCGAGAGAGGAAGCTAGTGATGGAGTAGGCAAGCAGGCAGCCTCTCCAGCTACCTAATGAGAGTACTTTAAATCTCTGAGGCAGCTGAAACATTGAAAAACTGGTGGGAAAATTAGGACAGAACTGAATGCCTGGTGCTGTTATTACTGATTTCTTTACACCCTGAGATCATTTTGAAAGCAATACCTCTGAGATGTGCCATTTTCTAAAGAACAGAAGTTAATTTTACCATATAAATAGAAAACAGATATATTTTTCCCTGCCACCATCAATATGCAAAACTCATAATTCTGCTCTGCCAAATGGCGTTCTTTACAGAATTAATTAGAAGCTGTAAGCTCGTTAAATGAGTGTCTTCACCTAGGGATGATTATGAATATTTTTTTGTTGTTGATGCAGGCCATAAATAGCACTTTTAACCTAATTTAAATGCTGGCAACATTTACACCTCTGTATTTACAAGTGTCTGCACACAGATACATAAAAGGACAAATACAGTATCTGCAGAGTCTAGATGTGACTTTGTGGGCTGAAACCAAGCAGAGTCATGATAATGACTCAGTTGTTTTGATTTTGTTCCTTTTATGATGTGACAGATTACTTAGAGCTGTATCTTTCAAGCACACAAGGACAGATTTAATTGTGCAGATTTTCTTTTCTTTCAGACTGTAAGCTAACTAGATTTTAATATACATGCAGCACACATACTGAACAAGGGAGGTATATACTATGATTGTATTGTTACAATATACCTGCCAGACAATATAATGCACAAGTTGTCCTTATATTAACATCAAAAGAGAGTTGCAGAACTGGCTGTACAGAATTGATATCTAGGTTACTAATGGCAGAGAATGATCCTCCATAAATACTAATTCAAAATACATACATGGTCCAAAACAACGATTAATTTATAACAAGACCACAAAATTATGAAAGTACTCAATTCTGTTTCCACTTCTTACAATATCTGAAGATAATGTTTCAGTGCTATTCTTCTATATATTGGAGAATTTAGTATTCTTTCCTGAATTTTTTGAATTTTCCTCTCAAGATTTTTTACAGCAATTAACACTAGGAGGATGTGGGAAACCCATCCATCCTCATCCCAGTTTATGGGGCAGAATAAATTAATGTAATTTATTAACTGAGTTGTAAACTATTGCTACATTTAGGCAAGAACCTTCCCTCAACCAGAAACATCCGTGCACATTTACTTTAATGGGTGTTGCCTTCAGACCCAAAGTGGTTTGCCGTGTGTTTATTTCATAGCGAATCAGGCATTGAAAGCTTCAGACTCAAAATGGCAACACGAAGTTTGCTCTCCACAGACACAATTCTGGTATCTGGAATTACTAAAATTAATTTTTTGTTTATGATATGGCTGAAAGTAAAATGTTCTGTTAATTGTGAATGTTACAAATGATGCCTGAGAGGCAATGCCTCTTATTAGCTTTGCTGTCTCTCTGGGTTACGAGCTGTGTGGCAGCACTGCAAGCCTCTGCTTTGTCTGGAAACCTCAGTTTCTCCCCTTCAGTGGTTCCACTTTCCTCTTAGACAAAGCCTAACTGAGGAGTCACGTGAGGAAATAATCCTAAAGGAGAGGTGACTGTCCATGAGAGAATAGGGAGAGTTGAGACCCGCTTTTGCCTCCCTCCCAGTCATTGTCATCTATACATTGTCCTCACCGCATTCAAATGTCATCCCAGACTATCAGCCCACTGGAACTCAAATGGCCTTTCATGCCTAGACACTTCTTAAAGCATCAACAGCCAACAAAGACCATCTAGTGGGAATTGCTTGCTATCCTAATATTAATAATGCAATATAGTGCACTTCTGGCACAGAGGATTCCACCTTTCATCTCCTAAATTTAAGAGCAAACAAGCTGGAAAGACAAATAAACAGCACTGCAACGGAGCACATGCATTCATGCCAAATATCACTAATATCTTTCCTATAGCATAAATGACTGTTAAATTACAAACCTCTACATTAAAAATTATTTGAAAATGAATCTTCACAGTGCTGAAGGCAAGTTATCATGCATTAGAAATGAACTGAAAATAGGCTCCATACTATGCCACGGTACAAGAAAACATGGTATTGTCCTTTGACAAAAGTAATCCATGACAGTAGTAATGCTTCGTTTTTCTTCTGCCAGTTCTGCAGCTGATTTGGCCACGACACACAGCAATTTAAAAAAGTAATGCCAATAAATATGTAGCCAGTAATTTCACATAGAATGGCCTGGAGTATATAATTACAGGGAAGAAACTAACATCTCCTAGACATGAAGGTTTGAAATACTTGTCCTACCAAGTAGAGTATGCAACAATAAATGTGAAGACCTCCCATCTCTGTTCTGCTTCCTTTCTTTCCTCCTTCTTTCCTAAAGAAAGTCCCAAAGTACCTCTCCTCTGAGAATCCTGTGCATGATTTTAGAAATCCTGTTCATGTCTACTTATTTCCATATACTTATTTCCAGGCATAAATGCTGGCCTGGTCTTTCAGTCTCCAGGTCGGACAGGCTTTCAGCACAACCAGTGCTCAGCTATCTTAGTGAGACCGCATGGCATCCTTCACCAATTCACTGTCCATACTTCTATGCATTATGTTACCAACTCTTTTTGTCAAAAAAGCCAAGAGACCGTATCTTCTACTACTTACTCAGAGTGCAACTAAATCACTGTATTTCACATGACAACAGACAAGGTGACATCGCTACAGTACTGACATGAGAACACCATTAAACATATTTTCTAAGCCCTATGAACATCTTGATCAAGTGGTGGGTTCCCTTTACTGTGGCATACTGGGGGACCTGATGGACAGCTTCTCCATCTTCAGTCCCCATGTGTAACTTAGGTAAGGTGGGCGGTTTTTATGAAGATAGCCTTGCACTGGCCAGCTATTTGCTCAGTCCATTTCACCCTCTGCACAGAGTCCAGTGAATACAGGTGGAATTTTTTATGGATGAATAGAGGGTAAAATTCACCCTATAACTTTCATTTTAGATTAACAGAAATAAGATAACAGATATCATGAGGAGAATATAATTCGATTCCTGGAGTTTTTCCCTTGTGTGTTTAATTTAGGATATATTCTATCAGTGTGGTGATCTTAGTCTTTGATACTAAGTAAAGCACAGCTGGAACAGTCTCATAAAACCATTATGTCGTCAACATATGAAAATAATGACACTAAAAGTATTAGAGAGCCAAAGAGTATCTTGGATTCTGCAGTTATCTTTCACAGCTTAATACTAATCTAACATTTTACAAAATTGATGTTACAATTTCAACTCTGTTTAGTACTGTCATTACTGGACTCAAACCCAAATTGCTTTCAGCTGCCCACCACAACTGCATCTTATTAGCCTTTTCACTGAAGCCAATTTATGCAAATCCAGTATTAGTTAAATAATTAAACTGACCCTCAACATTCATGCATAAACAGTGGCACTAAAAGATGCACGAGAAATTTAAACCTCCCATCTTCAGTGCTTAGGCCTCCGTCTTTTCAACTGCAGCAGCACAATAACTATATACATTTATCTGAATCCATCTATTAAAAAAAAAGAAAGTACATTAAAAAATTAAACTGGCAACTGCTGTGCTTTAATAGCTCTGCTTTTCTCACTCAAATCTGGTTTTACACTGAATTTTGAGATTTTGCACCTATAAAGCACTACTGGCTACTTTCAGCTTTTGATTAAATCAATAGTGACAAAATCTGGCTGACATGCAGTCTCTCAGTCCAGAAATTCTCTTTTATGCAGACCTTTCTCCACTGTAATTACTACAGTTTTATCCCCTAAAGCTGCAGAGATGAAGACTTAGATGCACAGTGTATGGTTTTCCACAGTAACACAGCAACACTGGGACACCCAGAACACAGTAAACGCTGGGGAGTAGTGAATGAGAATGACTTTTCAATACTGACTGCTGAACACATGCACTGCTGGACTATAGCTTCCCTGCAGCTTAACTAGAGCAAGGCAGGCAACAATTATGTTCCCACACAGCAGAGCTGAAGAGACACTCTTACACAATTTATAAATGTAAAACTGAATATGACAAACAAAAACGAAACTATTTGGATGGGGATGCAATAACACTCACCTCTTTAGCTAGCAAAGACAAAAAGGTAATTTTACATAACAATTCTGTGCTGCTGAAAATGCCCGGTCAGAAGGAACCAAATAACTAGCACTTTTTGCCATTATAGTAGTAACTGTCACCTCTTCAGCTTTATTCTGTTTTACACAGCTGAGCTGACCCAAATGACGCCATCATCCCTTTGATTGGCTGGGCTGGTGGCAGTTGCTGATTTAAATGGACACAGAAGAAAGAATTCAGCATCCTGCAATTGAAATTCAGGATTGCTCGGATGCATGTGCGTGTGGTGAAGCAATACAAATAAAGACCACTTTCTGTTTTGCTTCAGTGAATTGTCAAAGAGATTTAGAAAGCCAGGGGATCTCATTATGGTAATACAGGTTAAATACTTTAAAAGCATATGGTGTTACCATCCTGAATGAAGCTGTCCCTGCTGGTTCCATGAAGCAGACAATAGGCCAGGAACACATCTCATGTCTCTGGTCCACCAATGGGAACTGGGGATTATAAATCACCACAAGAAAACATTGTGTGCTATCTGGTATCAGGTAATGCCTTGTCTTTTCAATTACTATTTGAATCATCCTTCTCCAGAGAGGAAAAATCTTTAGCCATGTGTTCCACTGGCCAAATGGAAATGGAGCTCTAGAGTTCCTTCTGGTCCTTGTCTAGATAAAACTGTGTATGTAGAGATGGGTGACTATAATATATACAATATAACTCAACCATACATGTAGAGATGGGGAATGCTTCCACCAAGATGCTTCCTCCACATGGGGAAACTAATATCACTGAAAACCATCAGGCACAAAATAATTTTTTTTTTGCTTTAACACTAAGCTTTAAAGATGCTTGGATATGGCCTAAAGGGTTTTTTCCTTTCTCCACCAAAAGCTGCTTCTAATTCACTGCTGACAGATTCTTCTGTGTGCAGTGGAGCTCATTACCACATATTTGCTAATTTTGTCCAGCAGGGAGCAGCCTCAGCGTTGACCTTGGTAACTCCAAATGTTAGGTTTTTTCCTGCAATAATGTGTTGTCTCTTCTTGGAGTCCAAGACAATGATACAGTATGGTCCACAAAAACCCTATTAGTAGTCTGAGCTACTGGCTGTGATGTTATCTGATCAAGCCCACTGACATTTTAACAGCTTGTACTGTTTGCCTTCATCCCTCTAACTCTACTTGCCTTGTTTACCTGTTAACTTCATGGCCCTAGAGAGCTACTGCCATCTTTCTTTTTGCTATTCATGCACGTTTTTGTTTAACTGGGCCTTGTGAATGGAGACTTTAAGAGAATATTTGTAATAAATACCCCTTCCTTAATGCTACTATCGTGCTTACTGCAACTTGACACTTCTGCTAGAATAACTGACTCATAACTCACCCATTTTGCAGACTGAACATCCTGCTTGCCAGTCCTCGCTCTACTGCTTAAAATCGCAGTGCCAGACCTCCTTTTCACATAACCAAAACTGTAGTCTTTTTTCCCAACTCCTTTCACTTCCCACACTAACTCATACCTCCACCTGCTTGGGGGTCTCAGGCCTTTCAATGTTTCCAGTAATTCTAACGATTCCTTGCTCAAATCCAGTTTCAATGTTCACATTTTTTTTTGCCTCATCTCTTATTTTAGTTGCATCTCAAAAATCCCCAGCTCTCCACATGGTACAAGGAAGAGGACTTCTGCTTGGTGCTAATACTTTTCCAGCATTCTCTGCTGCTCCCCATCTCATATCACAAGTCAAATACTACAACAGGGAGCTGATATGTTGTTCCATGGTAAGCACCTAATACAACAACATCCCAAGCCACAATGGAAAACTGCAATCAATAATGTATACATGTCTGAACATTTGTTAAGTGGTGTCAGACCTTACACAATGAAATGGGATATTCTGTATTAAAACAGTGGCTGAGCAGCCATAACAGTACAGTGATGTATGTCAAAGGTACTTATGGTTCTCTCTTTCTCTTTACATGTAAAATTTTTAAAACATAATCTGTATCTCCTCAAATAGATATTCAGTAAGAATAATCCATCAGTTCTCTTTTGTGCTATTTTACATGCTTGTTTGCACATGCAAACTTTGTACTGCATATTGTAGAAATGAAAAATTACATTTGTTTGGAAGCAACAGAAAGGAAATTCTGTACATGAGAATTGAGATTCTGCATGTTAGGTTCTATACAAAAGGTCTTTAGCACAGATGGGCCCATTCTAAATTTACTTTAGATGGATGATATGTCACGTTAGAACAGACAAGGTTGAAGAGACGTCTGCAGGGACACAGCCCCAGGAAAAAGTAGGGATTAGCTTGTCAATAAAGATGTAAACAGACTGCTCTGAGGCAGCCTCATTTCTGACATTAGAGAATCTTAAATGGTTTGCTGGCGAAGAGCTTGTGCAAAAATTGGGGCAGACTGTCAACACTGAAATCTATTCATTCCAGTTTTTCAGTAGTTACTGCCTTTCAGGCAAACAGATTTCATAACATTACAGGGTTAAAAAACAATTGAACATAAATACACAACAGTAAATCCAAATGTAATTAATTAGAGAAAGGTATATTGTAAAAGGCAGACAGCTAAAGACAGACATAAACTACAGTTATATGAGACTATATCTTCAAATAGGTACATAAGCAGCATGTGCATTTATCTCAGCTCCTAGAACTTCTGTAACAAGTTGTTATAATGGACTGAACACGCAAAAATAACCGTGACTTTAAAATAAATAAAAAATAAGGAGGCAGACATTGGGTTTTGGATGAAAAGGATCTGCACTTTAGATATTTTGTGAAACACTGTGGTATGAAATCATTTAGAGAAGCATCATAAACAGAGCAGCTATATAAGGGAATACTGCTCATCTGGAAGAGTTTGTCAAGTGCTAAATCCCACTGAACAAACACTAGGGTGATGCATATGGGAAGAAGAGAATTAATGCCATGATATAACACCCACCATTCCCTTACTGTAATTTGGTAAGTAGCCTCTCTACTCTCCAGCTCTTCACAAGTTCTGTTCTACACTTAGAATACCAGAAGTCACACAACACAATATTTCACTGCTGAATAACTATGGTTGAAAAGATGGGATACTGACTGAAAGCCACTGAAGAACAGAAACAGTACTAGTAGATCCAGGGATATAGATCATATTCACTAATATGACAGCACCTCTTTCTCTTGTAAGAACATCCTTCTGGTATCAAGACGACCAAACCTACTAAATCATAGAACCGAATCACAGAATTTCTTGTCCTTGTCCCAGAGTTTAACAACAGAACTGGCAAGAGGTATTTTCTCTCTGCATATCTTACCAGAGGAAAAAAATACCAATCCAAATTAAAGGCAACCTATTGATTAATATGCTAGCACCACCTTTTTGCAATATTTTCAACCTGTCAGTGACACTGATCCTGCCCATAAGGCCAGAAATTTATACTTCTCATATTGCCATAAGACTGCAAAAACAGATTATCAGCCTGCACATGAACACGTGCAGCTGAATTTTATATTTTGTTTCTCTAAGGATAATTAAAGAGCATTTTCAAAGATATACCTTTCAATAGCCATGTCTTACCTGCATTATCAGTTGTGAACACAGATATTCTTCAATGTTTGCTGTTTGATACACCTTTGCCATAACTATTGTTTTTTCCAAAGGCTCTCATGCTTTCTCCAGTCTCTGGCTGTAATCTTACATTCGGTACAGTAAAAATAGAAGACACTGCAAAAAAAGAGTGTCAGTTCAGAAACTCTGATTATTTTTTTTCTGCAAAAGCAGAATTTAAAAGTAATTATTTAATATATATGGCCAACACAACATAGTAAATAAATACAACTTTTACGTCTACCAGCTATTTATGCAAGCAAGCGCTGTACAAATTGTGAATGGAAAGAAGCTGCATGCATTATGATGGAAGTTGCATGATGCAAACATTCTTAGCTGGATGTATCTTCTAAAAAAACCTGTTTCCAGGTTGTGTGTGTTTATTTTTCCTGTACACCACTATATAATTAGTATTTTTCACTTTCAAATTTCTGCTGAGCATTTAGAAAGAAATAAGAATGTAAAAAAATCCAGCAAAGTTTGTCAATAATTTGATATCACATATTACATCTTGAGAATCTTGGTGTCAGTAGAAATGAACTATCTTGTTTGACTTTCATTTTTGAATTTTTAAAGGCAACTAGGCTTGATAAAAATATCCCAACAACTCAAAAAGTTTTTACGTAAGGCAGCCCCCTTTTGCAAGAGCTAGAAAAACCTGGACAGTTTCAATGTAACACCAGGCTACTAATTACTAGTAGACACGGTGTTAATAATCACAGGGATCAACTGCAAATGGTTAAGGACTAACATATTGATAATATGAAAACTCACTTTTACTTAGGATGCCTCAAACTGACAGGGAAAAAAATCAATGACTTTTAATCCCTCCTGAAAACAAACCTTCATATAACGATATCCTCAGGAGAGCTGATTGCATAAGGAAATGTCTAAGAACTAATCAGGGCCATAACAGTTTTCTTTGGGTTTGCACTAACAACTGGCATAGCTGTGGATTTTGAAGCTACTCTTTCATCTCCATGCCTTTAAAAGATCTGGCTACTGTTTTATGCACAGACCTTCCCACTGCAGTTTGACACCTCAACTTGCATTTCATATTATGCTCTCCTCAGTAACATGCATTGTGAACGGCATATATTCCATGCAAATAAATCAATATGAGCTCTCACTATTAAAATAGAAGAGTGGGAGGACTGATTTTTTTTTTTTTTTAATAGAAAATAAGTATAATAGGTAATCTATAGATTACTGCTTGGGTCTGAGATGAATAAAAGCTATGTTGCATCATGAATTGCATTGTATTTCCAGAGAATGTTTTTTTCACCAGAACTGCACTACTCTTACTTTTTTAGTGTACTGTTTTTAAAACCTGTAAGTGGCTACCTGTTAGACAGAGCTTATCTGGAAACTGAACTTCCAATCCAGATGAAATGATGCCTTGACTTAAAACTCAACCAAGTAAAAAAATTGAAATTGTGCTTCTCACATAAACTAATTTTGCACACATTTCTAAAATAAACCACATTAAAAATTATAATGTAAAATACTACATAGAATACAAATATATAGCACTACAGTCTAAGGCAGAATAGAAAGTGAAACACTCTATTTTTACTTTTTCAATGTAGGTAGAGTCATAATGCTTTTGTGAAATGCTGTGATTTCAAGGAAACAATATTCCAATGGAAAATAATTTGACTGATTCCTCCCCTCTGCCTTTTTCCCCACATGTGAGTCTTTCCTTGTTTTTTAGTGCTAAATCCCCAAATTTGCAATTCAGCATTAGAACCAAACTGGAAAGCAGGAAATTTTGTCTGTACACACACTTCTGTTGTGCATAAAGACTCAATATGTTTATACCTCTATTTAATTAACTATCTGTAGTGTTTCCCAATGTAAAATATTAACACAGAAAACTAGAATCACAAAAAATAGTAATTTCACTACACAGTAAACATTTTCCCAACTCTCCAAAGTATATGACTTCTTTGTTTTGTAAATATGTTTACAAGTATATCCAAGTCGTACTAAATAGAAATGATTGTAGTATTTGATACTGGGATTGTCCTTTCTTGCATCTGGATTTATGCTTCATAATGATTATCTACTAGACACAGAAATAGTCTTTCTGTAACTCCAAATTTTACTGGAGGCATTTAGAAGAACCTTGCTTTAAAATATAATGATTTTCCATCTTTATTCTCCCCCCTTCAAAAGGTTTCACTGCTCCTGATGTTTAACGTTATGCAAAGACGTGTTTCTGCCAATGAATATCGCCTTATGGTTATGCTTCTGCAAATAACCTGCTGTGAGCTGATAAAAGGATTAATGCAGCCAAAATTCTTAATCTGTGAAATTACAAATTAAATTCTCATATTAAAAATACCACCCTGAGGTATTTTTTGTGGTTTTAATTCCCCTCTGGTGTTCTGCATACATTGTGCTTGTTAATGACTAGGACAAGACTGTCTCTGTTGGCAGCCTGCTGCAGAGTGATAATGTGTAGGCATTTACTTCACTGATAGAACTGGATTTAACCACTGACTGATAAACTAAGTGGCAAGTGGGTAATAAGTCCATATTAACAGAAAAGTACTACTGCAGAATTCAGAATTCAAAATCCTGGCTAGACTAAATCACACAGTCAGAAGGATTGAGACGTCTCCACAGCAGAGTGATTTTTGTTTTCCATTTAGTGGAAATAGGATAAATGAACTGGCATTCTTGATGTTTCATTATTCCTGAAGAAATGAACCTCTTTTGCATCAGTTTCAGCAAAGGCAGACATTCAACAGAAAGCCTTCATCCTTTAAATGCTCTGCCTATCAAGTACCACAGTCAGCAAACTGAGTGGTGGGTCATCATGGCAGAGGGGGAAACTGGGAACCTTTTTGCAGAGAAAGGACACAATCCATGACAGTGATGGACAAAAATAATGGTGCTATTTTGATTTTAATGTTCATATTTTACAAACGGGAGAGCAATCCTCAGAGTAGAGCTGGGAGTAGGGTACTTGGACAGCCAGGCCACAGAACCAGCTCAAAATATGGCTACTACAGCTGTTGAGGGTGGAAAAGCTAAACCTCTGGAAGATGAAAGTTTTCATACAGACACTGAAGCAAGCAGATTCTATCATGGCTTAATATTCAGAAAGGGAGCTATATTTTACAAGCAAACTTTTAAATCAGCCACAGTTACACACACATGTTCCATGGTTGCATCTCTGAACCTTCTGCCTTGAAGTACTGGATTTAGATTCTTTGCTAATGGATGTAAGCAGAAAAGAACATACAGTGTTCCAATGCAAGCATGCATCTCTTCACCATACTGAGTTAAAGCAAAATGCTGTTATTCCCCTGTGAAACCTCTTTTTAATAAAAGAACCTTCTCCGAATAAAAAATATCATGCATGATAGTACTTTTTCCCCAGAATAAATAGTAGTGTGCTTTTAACACTGAGAAATGACACAGATGTGTACAATATAAAAGATTTACAATTACTAAAGAGATAATTGGCAACATACATGATGATAGGAATATTTATGACAGGTCAACTGGAATGCATTTTGTTTAATGAAAGAAATAAAAAGATGTATGTAAACAGTAAAAGCATGCTTAGTTAAGAATATAATCTCTTTGTACACAGTCTGATTCATCAAAATAACTCATTGTCTACTTGGTGTTTTTCAGACCTCTGAATGCCAAGTCCTTTCTTAAAGGTTACTGCTATAACATACAGAGATTCTGTGAATCAAACACAGCTGGATTTTTATCCTGTGTGCTGCAGCTAGTTAAGAAGTACTGTATGTTATAAAGTGAGAAGCACTAAATATGTAAATTGTATTTTCCTTTTGCTTTATAACAATTCAATTGGCTGCACACATAATCAAATACAAAGATAGCAGGCTGCAGACTGCAGAGCAGAGATAGCAAAAAAAAAAAAAAAAAAAAGAATCCATTTTGTCCTGTGTCAAGCTAACTATGTAATTTCAATCTACACAATCACAGTCACATATTTGGTGTGTGGCTGTGTATGTCCATGAAGCTGTCTGCATGTGAGGGTTAGCACACACAAATGCATCTGTACGAACTAGCATCTTTGTTTTCAAGCCATCTCAAGGTGGTTATACTCACTATCAGTTAACTCCCATAGCCGTGGGGGCAGATCACTGAAATACTCATGGCTCAGAGCTGCCTGTGCTGACAATCTGTTCTTTGGGAAACACTGGAGTAGTTTGGAGGCTAGATCTTCTGCGTGGTTCACATAGCTCAGCCTGAAACACAAACAAGGTTTTTCTGAAAAACAGTATCATTATTCTGTTTACTAATTCCATCTGCAGTCAGCAAATTGAAACACCAAATCTTGATAGCCAGGAGCATGGCCAAGAAAGCTATTCCTCAGGTTAGGGAGTTAATGAATTATTTCTGTCTTGGCAGCTCAAAATTTTACAATTTTACAACTACAGAGCATATAATATACCATATCACATATACCCTGCCTAGTATCCTAAAGCATCATGAGCAACAGCATCTTGAAAGCAACTGTTTTGATTCTTCCATTTATGTTTTATTGAGCATACTGACAGACTAAAAATGTACAGTGCTGGAAAAAAAATGCTTATTACTATCTAAAAGCATGAAATCCAAGCTCACAATAACAGCAACATTTATACAACTTCATGAGTATCAAATTTTAAATCCAATGATGCTAAACTTGCAACATTCGCATCCTGTTTCACAAAGACATTTGTCTTTCGGGACGTACTGACTTCTTACTTGTTCATATATTCACATGGCAGGGGGTTGACTCTTCATTAAGTGTTAAAGCAATGCAAACATTAAACTGTAAGTGAATTATCTTTTCTAAGCTTCCTAGAGAAGTCTGAGAAAACTTTTTGTTTCACTGGGAGCTATATTCTTGGGAATATTGCAAGATATAATCTAAAAGTAATAGACTTGGAGGGGAGAAAGTAAAATGGTAATCAGTAATATGTGGCCTGGGTCTAGTAACCTACAGCTGCCTCCTAAATTTCCAAAGCTACCAAACTTTTTGTAATATGCAGTCAAAAAGAGATGCTAAATCTTGTCAACACCATGTCTCTATTATTAATAGGTAACTTCATAAATTCAACCATGCTCAATAAAGATCTCTTGTTGGTTAAATGCCAAAGTGTATAAAAGGTCTCTATTTTTAAATGCACTGTTTTCTCAACTTCAGTCCAAAACACCACAGTATTTGAAAAAGATGATGTTATCCTCTAAAATCGATAATCCTACAGCATGTTTCATGCAAATGTTCATTATTTTCAGCTCAAGCTGACTTTCCAGAAAACAAATTCAAGAAGATGGATTAAACAGCATCACTCTTTTCCTAGGCTGACATGGCCTAATGTATATGGATCAGCATATGCAGAGGTGAAAACTGTCTATTCAACAAAGAACAGACAACACCAAAAACACTAAATGAAAAAAATAAATTGTTATTACATTGAGACCTTTAAGTTACAAATGTCACAAGGACATTTTGTCCATGCCCATACTATAGCTGGTGTGAAAAATAAATTAAAAGTCAAAAGCATCTCTACTAAATTATGTGCTGGCATATGTATGATATGCTGGTATTTGCAATCATTCAAAAAATATGCCACTGGCTGTCTTTTTAATTTCTAGCAACTGCATGTTAGATAGAAATTTGAATACTGTGCCTATCTGATCTCTACTTGAGAACTGGCAGGATATTTGTCCAGAAATTGCCCAGGGATGAATTGCCTAGAAGTGCTGACCACTTTGGGACATTGTATCTCATCAGTCATAATTTCATGGAACTCCCAGGATTAGGATTCAGAACTGCTATTTCAGGTTAAACATCTGAACTCCAGTGTTTGGGCATAATTTTTTCTGTTTTCATTTTCAGTTTGTGACAAAATAGAAGCATCTTGAATGTTTTTTTTAATGAATTCTTCATTAAACTTTTATGAAAATTACTGATAATTTTATCACAGAACACAGCAAAATACCAAAAGAAAAGGTTATTTATAAGAAAGAACAGGAAAGGGAGGAGTAAATATTCAGGGAGAATTGGTATTAATTCTTCTACACATCCAAAATTTCCATGTAATGGTGATTATATTAAATTTGTGAGGCCTGTCGAGCCCTAATCCCCCCTGCATCAATTAATTGTTCAGAGGTTCTGGCAATGCATTTCATCAATGTCATTTTTTTTCCCCACAGAGGTAGATGCATCCTTTTTAGGAACAATAGTAAACTTGCTCTGTCTTGAATAAGAACTACTGTTAATTCAGAAAAATGAGGCCACTTAAGTAAGTAGTGAAACATTACTTTCCAATATAAGAATTACACCATTCATTAGCTAACCCACAGGTATAGTGAAGATGCTAATTAAGTAAGACAAAGCAAGAGAAAGTAACATTCAAATATTAGCTAATTCTGAATTGCAAGCAAAATTATGGATGACACTGTAGTTCCTCAAACAGAGCAATGCTAACATTTTGACTGTATTAAAGGTCATCAGTGTACCTGGCATACTGCAAAGGTTTATTGTTGGGTTTTTTTTGCAAGAAAATCAGATTAAATAATATAAATTGAAAATATTTTGAGTAGGAACAGTTTAGAAATCCAAAGTCACCTTGCCAGTTTAGATACAAAAAAAATATACCTGTTTACTGAAATCAATCAAGAAACCAAAGATAAGCATCAAATAATCAGCAGATTATCCATTAATACAATATAAACTCAACAAAAATATCTAAGGCTGCAACATAATCACATCAACTAATTAAATAATCATGAATAAATCAGCCATAATTAGAGCTGGTTTTATAATTATTACATAGAAAAAAGACTATATTCATTGCACAGTCTGCAAAAATAGATCAATCTGCTATAATTATTAGACCTACCTGCACTAATCATACTCCAGGTAGTGCTCGGGGTGTGGGGGTGTTGTTAGTTGTTAGTTAGTTAGTTAGTTGTTTGTTAGTTGTTAGTTGCTTTGAAAATTCTAGTTGCTACATTATTAGTACTATGTTTCCAAGCATTTATGGATTTTAAACTGAGAAGGGACCATAATGATCTAGTGTCACTTTCTGTGTAATACAGGCCAAAGATCACCCAAGTAACCCATGGATCAAATCATCACTTTCACCTAGGCTCAGCTGTACTTTTAAAGTTCTACATCAAAGTTCTAATTTTGTTTATGGAGCTTGGCACAGAAATGAAAAAAATCTTCTCCAAAACTCATGTATTCTGCGAAGGTCACTTCTGGAAATCAGTGGACACTGCAAAAAGCATATGCATGTGGGCTCCTGACATTGTCAGTATTAAAACTGATGCCTTAGTGGAATGCATGACTAATTTGTTGCTTTGTTTAAAGACAAGCTATTATTTTACTTCTGAAAAATGCACTGTATGATCATGTGTTTAAATTACATATGCTACACCGGAATTGTTCGGAAAACCCCATTTAGTGCATAACCTCAGTGGTCTGGAACGTTGAAACATTTGCCTTTGTTTCTTTCATTATTTTTTTTTCACAATAGTCTCTTTAAAATATCCTCCTTAAAACATTAATAATTTGCCTGATTTAAACTTAAAAGATGATTTCTTAGTAGGGACAAAGGCTAAATTTTCTGATGGGGTTCAGTAGTTAAATAGCTAATACAGAAAAGTTAACAAAAAGTACTAAAGAAAAGAAAAAAGATTTGGTTTTTAAATACACCTTCTTCAGTACGAGACAGGATGGAATTTCATACAATATGGCTTTGTGTCTAAAACATAATAGCATGTTTTGTCTCACAGCAGTTGGGC
The DNA here is from genome assembly GCF_022539395.1 of Myiozetetes cayanensis. Taxonomy (NCBI): domain Eukaryota; kingdom Metazoa; phylum Chordata; class Aves; order Passeriformes; family Tyrannidae; genus Myiozetetes; species Myiozetetes cayanensis. Next base: position 128,502,123 of record NW_026086604.1, read on the forward strand.
CATATAGGAACTTGGCATGCATGATATGGCAAGTCTCAATATTCACGCTTCACTTACTGTCACACTAATCACTGAAGAACGGTTACTAGCCATGACAGCATACATACTTTCAGAAAATGTGGTGTACAGCAGAATACAGAGAAACCTTTGGCAATGAGCATTAAATTATATGTAGATATTATTTTGAGAAATACTGGGAACATTTTTACACACCTACTCTGATGACATTTGTGAAACACACTGATTTTCAATTTAATCCCAAGTGCTGCATACCACCTTAGCTCAAGAAAAACAAACACCATATGAACCTGTCTCACTTGAAACATATATGAATCTGACTAGACTTGAGCAGTTGTAAATCTCATTGGATTACAAGAATTTGATTTAATTTCAGAAAACAGGCTTAAATGTCTTTCTACTGCAAAGGAAGGTCAGTATTTGGTCAAGCAGAACATGACTAAGATCACTGAAGTTTGCTTTAAGCTCTTGAGAAAAAAAAGTTTGGGGCATGTGCAGTGAACTTCTGAACTTGGGGTGATTTGCTTTTAAATGCAATGAAGAAGGCAGCTCAAATTCACATTAATAATTAAGACAAATGGGCATTGAAACAAATGGAGATAATATGCTGTCTATATGCTCTTAACAGCATGAGGTAAATACTTCCCAAAGCAAAAATCGTTTGCTGTGCATATTTTCCATGTGAAGATACTACGCTCACAATGTATCATTAATTAATTTCTCAACTGGCACTAATGGCATGGCCTAGAGGAGAGAGGCACCTAATTCCCCTTGGAAATCTCAGCTCTGCTTCTTTATTCTAAGCAATCACTCCCAACCTGAAATGCTGAAAGACAAAACAACCGTTAACCTGAACAATCACACCATTTAGTAGAGTTTAAAGTTTAATAGGTACAAAGAGAACAAACAAATTGGTATAAATCAGGCAGCCATACAGTAGCCATACACAGCTTGTTTCACACAGGACGCTGTGCTCCCCTCAAAAACAGGGTTCCTGTACAGTCCCTGTGGTACCTCACTACCAACACACTGCCACAATGGTTCTACTCTCCATTTTCACCCAAGTCTGCTTGAGGACAGCAATCTTTCCTACTTGTCCTTGCCTTTAGCCTCTCCTGGGTTCTGACACTGTACAGCACCATATATTGTAGTTAATGCTTTCTTTGCAAATCATTTTCTTCTGATCAGCAGATACAGACATACCCTCATGTGCCTTGATTGTACCTCTGAATATGCACGCCATGGTATTAGCAGCAGCTATGTGGCACCGAGAGCAGGGCTTACCTTAAGTAGCATTTCCTTTTTTACAAAATACAACGGCTTTTTCTGTAGTTACAGCCATGCCGAGAACACCTACCGTCTTCAAAGACCTGACGTGCCAGCTCCAGCATGCAGGAGCTGCTTCCCTAACGCGCCTGGTGTGCCTCCATGGAGCTTTTGTAGAGCTCATTTAGCCATCATGAAACCACCACAAGTGAAAACAAGTTTTGATGCGATGCTTTTAGCTTTTGATACAGATAAAGGCATAAGGTGGTACCTCAAGAAGAGAATCTTACAGAGTAAAGATGTTACCATTTTTTCAGTGTTTTACACAGAGGGTATTGAGGACTAAAACTGATGAACAAAGAGAGACAAAGCTGTTTGAAGGCTCACTGAAGCAGTGTTTTACTCACTGCTGATCAATCACAAAATACAGAATTTGCTCTACAGCGTAGTGTAGAGGTACCTCAAGTCAAACTATACAGTAAATAATACAATCAAACAGAGCCACAGGAATGACACGTCAGTGCTGAGATTTTCCCCTACACCTGCATCCCAAATTGAGATACTGGCAACAGTTTAGATTCAGAAACACTGAGCTCTCTACACATGCAGGGTAGGAAAATCTGGTCTCCAGGCTGCCTAGGCCATCAATTTAACTGCGCTCTTGTAGCTCAGTACCTCACTAGAAGCAAGATTGTCATATTAGTGCAACATCTTGCTCAGGTTTCTTGGATGAGCTAGACTGGGGCAAAGTCTGCACTAACACAGTTATGGTGCTCCCAGCATCTGCCCTTGCTCTGTGCTCTGTGGTCTGTGCTTCTGCACTCCACAGTTTTCAGATCATCATCATTTCCATGAGGGTGTATGAAAGGATCTCTTCAGAAATTTAGAAATTAGTTTGATTGCTTTTAATTGTTACCATATCACAGCATCAGCAGTCTGCTCCATTGAAGTACTGAAAAGGTGGTCAAAATATTTATTATTACAGTAAGAGCCATGACAACCGATGATAAATATGCACTGATATGGCACAGCGATAAAAAGAAAAGTATCAGTGTTTGATTCCTTGGTATTGCTGTTAATGTCGATGTTGCAGAGGTCAGAGTCCCATTTGGAAGGCTATGGAGGTGAGTTCATTCAGTGCATTCCAGGAAGGTAATAATAACCCTGGCCTGTCTGAACTAATTCTCACTTGACAGTTGCACAGATGCCATTAGCTGGAAAGGAGCCAAGATGAATAGCATTTAATGAAAAAAAAGTGAACATACCAAAAGAAGGTTCTAACAATATAGGCAAGTAGGTTTTCTTTCTATTTTAATTAATACAGATTTACCTCTAGTCGTACATTTTTATATACTTGGTAAATTTTTAAAAGAATCTATCAACCCAGTAGGTAAATCATAATTATAGTTGCAACTCCTGAACTCAGAACAGAGAATTAAGATGCTTAACTGCTCATGAGTCACATTAGGCTTCAGAGACTCAGTCTGGTCACACCTAAGCTAGACAATGAAGTGATCCAACCTTTCAAGGCAATTCACATTTGCCAGTGGCCATTAAGCTAAATTACAACTTGATCATAAAATCATTTGTATGTGTAATCATTGAATGCAACTCAAGACAAAAACTTAGATACAAGTCTATTTCTCCCTGAATATCTTTCTGCACTAGATTTGATGTGTTTTCATGTCTGTTTCAGATGTACTGAGATATTTCTTCAACATAATGCTGCTTGAGAAATCCAGCTTGAAAGGTTTGCTTCATAGAGGAAGCAGAACATTAACACCATTACAGAACACATCACCTTATAATTGAATTTGGTAGATCTGATGTTTAAATGCTAAGCTTAAAGAGAATCAGACAATAGACAACAGACAATATATAACAGTATCCTGTGTTTTGTTCTTCTGTAGCCTGACATGCACCCAGACTAGCCCTTGCTCTGGTGTCTCAGAATAAATATGCTGGGCTGTGAAACCTTCCAAACAAACGCAGCACCAACTATTGAGAACTTATGGCAGGAAGATAGCTAATACTGTTCATAGACAATATTGCAGATATTTCCCCTCCTTGTTCTATACTATTCTGATATAGAGTAAGCATCAGAACATTTGATGCAAGGCATCTTTCTGGCAGGACAATATATGCTGGAGCATCAAATGAAGAAAGAAGTATAGAGTCTACACAGCAGACATTAAAATGAAGAAAAGCTTATTTAAACATTAAACATACAATATATGTCCAGTGATAACATACTCTAAGCTATTGAGAATTTGTTTTTCTGTTTTAGGATCATGTAACTTCCTTAATGCCTGAGAATTCTGGGGTTGTGATATTCCAGGCAACGTGACTACTGGGTACAGTGTTTTGCAACTGTTTAAAACCACAGCTAACTCATTAAACTAAAAGAGGGCTACCTTAAGTAATTCACATTATTTTATTCAGTTTTCAGCAGTTTCTCTTAGATGCAGGTATTTTCCAGAATAAGTATTTCCTAATAAATTTTAATTACAACATGCCTTACTATTTTGTCCTAGAAAGAATTTAGCAATTACTTCTTTTTGATTTTATATGTCACCACCAATCAGCTATTTTAATTCTTTCAGCATCCCAATTAGCCCAATATTAAAGATACTAATTATGGAAGACATAGCACATTACTTACACTGCGAAAGACCATTACAGAATATGTTGGATTTGTAATTTACTGGAACATCTTTGTTTGCTGTAAGTGCAATTAATGAAGAACAATAACACAGTGGTGACATATCAGTGAAGCTTTTGATTATTTGGAAATTCTTTAAAGGGCATGAATCTTCTGATCAAGGTGAATGTTTTTTAAAGGCTGTCTTTGTGCACTTCAGAAAGTTGAACAGAACATCCCTGGAAAATAAACAGAGCTAAAAATAATTACTAACAATCATTTTATGAACTATTATTTCAGCAGAAAATGGAGAAAATATAACCTTAATCCTGAACTAAAACTCTTCAAGGTTTATGTTCTCTATAAACCTTTCACTGAGAACTGAAAATATAAGTTAGTAATGCAATAAATGCCCTAACAAATATATCAGATTTTTCACTTAATGCTTTTTACAGGCTTAAACCAAACTGAGTGAAAGAAAATCACCTTTTACAGTCTGACTCTTAAAGGAAGAATGCCTTTCTGTTATGCTTTTTAAAATAAGGCATGGTGAATTTATATCAACTTCACTGAATCTCGGGGCTTCATAAAAGGAAGAAAATACAGCAGTGGAGTTAACATTCCATAGCATTCTTCCTTCACATATTTATTTCCTCACTGGCTGGACATAAGCCAAAAAAAATGGAGGGAATAACCCCCTCAACCCCCAAGATAGAAATAGCTGAAATAAACCTTTGGCACACAATGTAGTCAAAGCTCTGTGCTTTTCCTTCCCCTCCCACCCTCCACAGCCTGGATTCTTCTCTTCAAGTAAATCCATGCAAAAGATATTACAAAGGAAACCAAAAAACCCCAAACAAACTGAATTTCAAATTTGTCAAGTGGGTGCACCCATTAGGGTAGCAAATTAAGTTTTCTTTTACTTCCTTTATCCAGCCATCTTTCTGGACCTATTGCCTTTAGGAAACAAACAAAAAGACAGAACTAAGTGCTAGTAAGTAAACATTACTGCTGCTTTATACAACTCTACCATCTTGTCTGATATTTTATCATCTTGGGTTTCAGAAGTCTTAATTTCATTCCAATGTAAATAAGAACTGGTCTGTTTGCTCAAGAACTTCAACAAGAGTTTGCTGCAAGGCTGCAGCATGCAGGCAGTGCCCCAAGAAGGATGACCTTGCCTTAGTCAGTGAAGTCAAAGATCATTTATCACAGTTAACCTACAATTCTGTCTTGCCAGGGCCTCAGATCCATCAACCATTTGGAAGCAGCTACTCATCCTGTCCTCCCACAGCTCCCTAAACCACAGCATGGTGTGATCTTTTCTATTACTGTATACCTCCCTACTAATAAAATATATTTTTTATGGATATGAAACCAACAGGAGTACTTTGTATTTATTTATACAGCTCATTAAAAGTGGATAGAGATTTGGAGGCAGAGAGAATGCCCCAAGCCTAGAAAGCTCAGGAAGACAGACCCCAGGCATATGCATGTATTTAGCTTAGTATAGATGAGTTGCCTGGCTGAACCCAATGAGACTAAGCAATTATGTAAAAGCAGGCATCCTGATCTTTTTGCAACTATATTCCTAAGCTAAGATATGACAGGGAAATGATGTAGAACTAGTAAACACTGAGAGGAGGAGACTGAAATGGTTATAATGAGAGCATATGGGCAATATATTCAAGCTATGCAGTCAAAACCACCTTATTATGTATTATTATGCCTCTGTATTTAGACAGACATCATATACAACTAGCTGCAGCTCCCTAACCCTCATGTACTTGGTTCAGATGAAATTAGAAGAGAACACAGGATGGGACACTACATTCACACCAGCACTGTGGTGCAGAAAGTGCTATTCCTTCTCCAGATCCACTCTTCTGATTTAGCACACCACTCCTTCTTTACATTAATGGAGACAGATACTTTCTAAAGTGAACATTAGGTAGGGAGAAGCTGGCAGACTGAAAATTCAGTGCCTGATGCCAACAGCAGTAATACTTGCTGAGAGACAAATATGCTTGCGTTAATCTGTTAAAGGCAGTATGAATTCGACTTTGAACTTGAAGACGGAAAAACCCCTAGGTTTCTTAGGCAGCCCCCCATAGAAGGAGAAATCAGGGATCTCTCTAGTATGCAATTTGGAGAAAGCACAACATGATTTTGCATTGATTTTTTTAAAAAAGTGAAACATTACACATCCACATATACCCGTATGGAAGTACCTTTTTAGAAAGTTGCTTGAATTTTATGCAAGAGTTTATGCCTTTTAACCTATAAACAGCTTGGAGGTCAAGCACCAAGCCACAAATATCATATATTTTAACTACCAATTACTGAAATACGGGGACTTTTAAGTGCCTGTACTAACATACACATGAGGATGCAGAGCTGACACTCAGAAATTGGCTTGCAGTAGGGAAGAACTCAACCCTGAACTATTTTTGCAAATCCTATCCTGTCAAAGTATCATGAAAGAGAGACAGCTAAGCAGGGAGTTACTGCTATTTAGGCATAAATCAGCATAGGTGATTTAAGAACTAAAATCAAAATTGTTATCTATAATAGTGACCGCTAAAGGTCAGATTTCCCAATGAGCCAGCTATCACTAAAAATTGACTGCCAGCAGAGCTCAGACCACTTCTAATGACCCAAAATAAGCAGCTGGATTTTCAAAAGATTTTGCACATGTGGAATTCTGGAAACCATGGAGCTCTGTGACAGGTCTGGTCATGTGTGCTGTCACTGAATCAGACGGGGCAGTAAATAAACATCTAGGTCTTGTTTTAGGGTTCTAAATGGACATTAACCTTCTGTGAAAGCAGATATTTGAGGCTGACAAGTCCTAGAAGCTTCCAAAATGAGAACAAGAAGCCTGGAGAAAAGGAACCACAAGCAGCTGATAAATGCAGTATCTGGGCACAAGCCCCTCTGATTCCCAGAAAGGAAGGCAGTAGTTATGAGTCTGTCTGAGTTATCCAGGGGACAGGAGAAGGCTTAAATATAAGAAAGGGATCACTGACACAAAAATAGGGAATGGGAGCAAATAGATGGCTTTGTGAAGGAAAAGAGGAAGAGGCAAAATTACGGAGTTTTTGAAAAAGATAAGAAGGAGCTCAAAATGAGGGAGTGAAATGATCAGTGTTGGATGGGAGCTAAACAAGACAAAAAAAATAAACTGAATTTACTAGCTGCTTTTTGTATGATCTGAAGAAGGGTGCTGATCAGGAGAGAACATGAAAACTATATTACAATAATCAAGATCAGGGTGGCAGAATTGGTTGGGGAAGAAAAAAAAAGTATGTTGGAAAATATTGTAAAATGTTTATAGCGTTCTGGATGCATGGGACAGGAAAAGAAAGATAAAAATCCTCCCTGAGGCTTCAGGCCTAAGTGACAAAGAAGACGAGCATTACAGTGAGAGTAGGAAACTCGACTGGGAACATGCTCAAGTGTGCATAGGGAATAGTAAGAAGCTCTCTCTTGAAGCCTATATTGCCAAATTAAGCAGAGCTAGGGAGAGACCCTGATTGCTCAACTACTGAATGTCCACACTGCCCCTGGATTATTTTTGCCTACACCAATTAGCATGCTCCAAATCCACTCCTAGACACAATTCAGGGAACGACTCATGCCAGGCACCATTACCAAAAGGCCACAGGTACCAGGCATTAAATATATTACTCTAGAAAACACAATTCCTACGGTCCGCAACATGGGTTTTAAGTAAATCTGGAAATTTTGATTTAAAAATCTAATGCTGAACAACCCCCAAATAATAACTGCACCTGCAGCTGTGTGGGGACCACATAAAGCCCACAGGAGATGCACACCCGAGTGTTACTTAGCATAGTTGTAACCAAGGCCTGCCACATGGCCTGGGGGCCAGAAGATAGTCCCTGGCTCTGCTTTAGTTAGCAGTATAGATGTAGGCTGTAGCTGACAGGAAAATGATATTCACCAAACACTGTCTGTCAACATCTCAGGAAAATTCATGCCCTCATGGTTGCCGAATAAAGCTTGACTCAAGGGCACTCTAAGGATCAAATAGGAAAGAAATAAAAGGAATATAACAGTATTCTGCAAAAGTCATAACGCTGAAGGAAGGCCAATAATAATCGGGAGCATGATTTTTTTATGTCAGGGTGGTGAAATTAAGTTTGAGACACACTAACAGTATACAGTAGTAAACAGAGCTTTAAGACTGCTATAAAAATCTAACCAAAGAAGATAATGCAAAAATGTTGGTAACGTGCAATGACGTCAGAGAGAAAACCATAAATGTCATATATTTTTACAAGATTCCCTTACGTTTAGTAAGTTTGGATCCAAACAATATGAATATTTTAAAAATACTCTGGATTCTTAAACATAGGAACAACATAAGCAAACAATAAGTTTATGAGAATTGACAGAAGTAAAAATTTAGGTTTTCTAATTTGAATTCTTTGCAGTAAGATTTTGAGTTTATAAATCCAATGTGAAAAATTAGGTCTTTTATTCATTTGTATTTTCAGCCTTCTTTTGTGGTAGTGATCACAAAACAAACACAGCTGGCATCTTTATTATTTTATTCACTGAAGGATTTAGCTGGACAAACATCACAAAGATGGTGGCTGTTTTCATTGAATTTATGATCAAATATGCACCAGCATAAGATCAACTCTGTTACATCAATTATTATGAGATGTGAATAATTTAACAGAAAGTTGTCTATTTGTAAATCAGATCTTACAGATAGAAATTCAGTTGAGGTAGCAGCCAGTTGATATACACTGTATTATACAGAATTTAAAAGGATTTTTTTATCCCATTCACTGATAAACATTGTCATTTATATTTTGCTATCTTGTGAGCTGTTAATTCAGGCAAACAAGATTTCAAAATTTTATTTAAAACTTTAATTAAATTCATCTTTATCAGAGAAGAACTTAGTGATGTCTTTCAAAATTACAGAATATATTTCCTATAAAGACTTAATTAAAAACAATAGACAAACAACTATCACCACAATATTTTTCCTGTTTTTTCCCATAGATTTTCACCAGAAGCTGTTGTTCAGCCTAATACCAGGAGAGTTATAATAATTTTAACGCAGAATGTGTGCCTTAGGATAAGGGATTGACTCAATGCCTGAAAGAAAAAGGTCAGTTCCCTTTGGAACCACTTGCCTCTTTGCCCTCCAGCAATGACAGGTGCACCAGCCCTGTGCTGAGGCTCATTATTCACAGTGTGTTGCTGCAGATACATAATCTAACCTCTCTGTTTTAATGCATCAGCAAGGATTATAGTCTCCTATCTTCCTATTTTGACACGGGTCAAGCAGGCACAGAATGTACATACATGGTGACCTGCTTGCAGCCAACATCTTTCACAAATTCCCTAACGGTAGCTTAAACCTTTCTAAGCTAGGTCATTTAAAGGAATCACAAAATTGAGTTACAAAACTGTTTGGCTAACAAATAACTTCAAGTTATGAAAGAAATCACTGTTTTCACTAGTCTCCTACAATGTGATGTTTTTCTGCATCACTAATTGGGATAAAAAAAAACAACTCATGAAAAAGCAAAAATTCTTGTTTCTCTGTCCTATGTGGCAGGCAAGAAGTCATAAATCTGGAGGCAGATACATGAAACAATGCAACTGGAAATGCAGGAAAGGAAGTGATTTTCTTGAATGAATTTTGAGAGACGGTCACAGGAGATGCTCATAAACAGCAATGCCTGAATACCTGTGATCCTACCACAGAAAAGGTGGTGGTCACAATTACGCTGAAACCCCCATATGAAATCATCATAAAAGTCAGTAAAATAAGTATTTGCCTAAGGCAAAGATACTTTATGATGTTTGTATCAATACAAAAATCTTAACTGCTGTCTGTAAGCCTCCGGCTGGCAACTGAGCCAAACGGCATGGGTTTTGAGATTGGTTTAAGCTATCTGCAGTGGTGACAAAACCCAGTAGCACTATTCATATTATTATACTTATTGCCTGTCTGCACCATTTCTCAGAATTATTTATATTTCTGAAATCCTAAGATGAGAATCAAAGAAACTATTCAGTTAAAGAAAAATTCTCTGTAATACATGACAAAAATTATCTGTAATACAAGACTGCAGAGGATAGCATCAAACCACGTGAGACAACAGCAGTTGCTTAGCAGTAAGCACTTTTGAATGCCAACCCAGTTCTTAGGGTGCCTATCATATTTACTCTCCTTTTGGAAAAATCTTGCCTTTAATGGCTGCATACAAATAATGAAAGACCCAGCAGTAAGGTCTACTTCACTTATATTACTGCCTTCACAGTATGTCTTCAATACCTAAGACAAATATTTTAAAAACACATCTCAGAGACTCAATTTTATCAGCAATGTCATTACCTGGAAAAAAGAGAACTCAGCAGAAAAGCCAACAGTACAGAACTTCAGCAAGACGGTAGAATTTGGAATGTGAGTATATAATGATGCCTGGTGCCTCTGATCAGAAAGTATTAGACTTCAAACCAAGACATGAACACAGACACTATGGCAACATATGAGTAACCAAAAACATAATTCTGAGAAATTAATAAAACATTGGCTTGCAGAAATGCATAAGGAGAAAGAAAAACTGGAAATATCTGAAGAGTTGATCAGAAAGTACTCAAAAACATTAATGAAGAACATACACTGAAAAAAAATCATACCTGGAAACACCAAATAAACATGTCTGTCTGATATATGACTCAATATCTTAAGGAACTCTTAAGGAATTAGTGAGGATAGCAAACAAATGTAAGGCACCTTTTAAAAGTCTTTCCAGTAAATCTACGCAAGAATACTTAGTTCTCTTTCCTCATTCCTCTTCATAGGCTTATTACTGTAGCTAAGTTACTGTAACATTATCTATGTTTGCTCTGCATTCTGCAGTATTGTACTACATTTAAAAAATTATAAATATATGCTAATAATTCCTTTCTCATATTCAAATTATAGAATCTTGGCAAATATTTGTTGGGCATTGACACGAAATATAGAAGCAAAATACAAAAGAAACAAAACAGACAATATGGAAGCAAAATCAAATTTCAGAAAAAAACAAGACAACAATGGCAATCAAAAGAAGAGGGGACTCATGAATAAGACATCAGATAAATTATTTTTTAAAAAGGGCATAATCATTGGCGGAACAAAGCAGGAAGAGATGATGTTTGATGCAATTTCTATTAAAAAAATCTTGCTCTGTGGACAAACTCTGAAGATCTGGGATGTGATACACCACCTCATAGACTGAAAACTTGCTGACAGACCAAAAGTAAAGGGTAATGATGAGCGGCAATGTACTGAGTTGGAAGAGAAGTGTCCAGCTGTGTCCCAGAGGGATTAGCGTTAGTCACAGTTTTATTTAACATCTTTATTAATGACCCAGTCTAAGGGATACACTGCATACTGATTCAATTTTCAGACGACACTAAATGCTGAAAACACCATAAAAGAAAAAGAAATTAATAAAAAGAAGTTAATAGAAGTGAGATATGTGGACAGAAAATCTACAAAAAAGATAGAGCATAGAAAACTACAAACAATTATTTCTGGGGAAAAACTACCCTGAATACGGGTAGGTTCAGAGATAATAATGCCAACAAACTCTAGTCCAATGCCAGATACCGAATTAAATGTTGCAGAAGACAACAAAGACTATCCATGTACATTTGAGCTGTATTTTCATGGCTGTCATGGATGGGAAAGATAGAGGACAGTAACAATGTAAATTTACTAATGAAGCAGCATAGTTCCTGGTACAGTACAAAAAAAAATTAAAAGAAAATAAAATAAAAAAAAAAGACAAGGGCTTTTGTTGTCCAGTTCAGGAGGCTTATTAGTATTTTTAACTGGGCCAAGAGGATGTAATATAATACTTAAAGCTTAGCAACACAAAAGTGGGGGAATTTAGAATAAAGTAAAAATAAATTAAATGTCAGGATAAATATTCTGTCAATGAGGTCTGTTAGGAATAATCTCCCCCTTAGAAGGTGTAACATTTTAGCACTTTACGGTTGCTCCAATTTGAAAGAAAGATTCGAATATAAATCAGAAAGGATTTTTCAGCTTGGTGAGAGGACAAACAGAGAAACTCTAGAGATCTTTCTCTGTCTTTGGCTTCAGTCAGCATCCTGTAATTCCTCACCACAACGCTGACGGACCCACGCACACAGAAAACAGAGCTAAGAGTCGGGCACAAAAAAAAGGGCAGCTTCAGTGCAAACAAGTGGCTTCCACCACCCCGAAATTAATGTAATAAACCCCAACAAGCAGTGAAATAAACAAAAAACCCAAGAGCGGTGCCGGGAGGCGCCCGCGCGGCGCTGCCCCCTAGCGGGTGTGCGGCCACACAGCACCGGCCGATGGTGTGCGCCGCGGGTTAACACCGTGACACGGCTCCTAAGGCCCCTCAGGCAACGGGTATTTGTGGGAAACAGGGGAAAAAAAACCCCTGGAAATCTAAAATGGCTTTTTGTTTGTTTGTTTGGTTTTTGTTTTTGTTTTGTTGGGTTTTTTGTTGTTTTTGGTTTTTTTCCAGTGCAGCAGTATCACTGCAAACCATTAGGAGACAGAGGCAGGTTTATAAGCCTCTAAATCACAGATGCTTTTAAAAAAATATTTTCGTTTTGTGTCCAGTTTCCATCCTTGCTCCCCCAGCGTGATCCAAGATCCCTCCTGGCCAGTCAAGTGAGGGGCCAGCCTCAGCACCCCCACGATGAACCCACACTGAGCACAGAGCACACAGCCAGCCCCTCTGCTCTGTACTGCCTGAAATCTTCAGTGCTCGGATTTACCCATCAGAAACGTTTCTGCAATGACGACACTAAAGCTTTTTGTTTCTACTGTGCTGGAGAGCTTGAGTGTTCCTTCAGTGGAACGACAGACTAAGTTACAATGAGTAATGCTGGGGAAGGGACAAGAGGTGAAGGGATAAAAGTGACAATTAGAAGAGCGCTTTTTCTTTAACCAAAATCCCACTAAGGCAAAGATTTTCTTAAAAAAACAAACAACAGAACCCCAAACCAAAACCACTTTCCAAGTCTCAGCTTTAAACAACTCCATAGTCTGTGTCATGCTTGAAATGAAATACAGACTCAAAATACATGGACTCGTCTCTATTCACTCACTTTGCTTTCTTCAGGAAGTTTTCACTGAGTAACAGTCCCAAAATAGGCCAGTCCATCCTGGAATGCAACTTTTAAACACCCTGGCCTCAGAAAGGGAGGTCTCAAGTACAGTGGCCATCTTGTTAAAGGAAGAAATCCCCAGCAGTGGGACTGGCTGTGAGAATAAAGTGATATTTATATAATAAATACAGCCATGTTGGGGAATTATGAAGTAGTAGTCTTATTTATGCAGAGCAGAATTTGTTTTCAACTGCACCTTTTCTTTCCAACCTCATTTCTCACAATACAACCCATTATGACAGGAGGATCTGAAAAAGCTTTTTATATCCTACCAAATATACACAAGGATAATTAGTTCTCCTTTGTTATTCTCCTGTAAGGGTTTATTATTGTGGAGAAGCTTTTGCAAATTGAAAGAGGTTGCATTGCATTCTGAAGGCAGAGCTCTTCTTGGTTTTTATTGTGTAGAGATAATTGAACAGAAAAGTTCAGGAAAAAAGGTGAAAATATAATTCATTATGGACTCTATAGGAAGATCAGATTACCACATCTTAGTTCTTTTTAGACCAGTATTTTATAATTACATTCCACAGTATGTTAGGTCATGCTGTGTAGGTGAAGCTTCTTACTAGACAGAAGCAAATGTCAATGCAAGTTTTGTTTCCTAATTTTATAAGCATTTCTACAAAATTTTTAGATCCCATCTTATCTAGTAAATACTTTCTTTATAATCTTTCAGTAATTTGACAATCACTGTGAGAGTTACATTCTTTCTCTCAAACACTTCCCAGAAGTAGCCTCTAATATTGACCAATTCTATTTTAAGAATTTTAGGGATCTCAAATAATGAGCCTGCTGGGTTTCATTTTGTCATTTCTGTTAAATTCCACACTTTTAGCTAATTTCCAGTTAGACTGGGAATTAAAGAGCTATTGGCTTGTGTCCAATATTGTTCCATTGTCTTGCCCTGCCTTTAAAATTCCCATCTTGTAGAAGCTGGTGCAGTTGGTCAGGTGCAATTATTTTGCCTCCAGATTACCATTTGTGGCTTTTTTGGAAGTTTGGAGTTGGATTTTTTTTGTCTCTATTTCTTCTAATTTACATGAAGCTGGCTCTGTCGATGTTGGAAGAGTATTATTCTTACTTCTAGTAACTTCCCCTTATATAAATTGAATTACAACATACATTTTGAAGTAAAAGACTTCTAAACCCATATTCTCACCCTTCCATGCCAGGACCTCAAAACACACACATATATATATATATAAACAAGATGAAGGGCCAGCCTGTGCCTGAAAGATGAAACAGTAGATAGTGAAAGTTTCATTGTGTTTAGAAAATTAAAGGTGTACTCTTCCAGTCAGGGAGCACAAGGTTCAATGTTGTGCTCTGTGGTACAGTTTCTATGGCAATTTCTGTGTGAAAAATTCTTAAATTTCTTTCTATCTCAACCCCTCCCCTACAAAATGCAGTAACAGGACTTCACCTCAAGAAAATTTTAAGCATACACATTAATCCTTCCAAGAAAGATGTGTTTTTCTAAGGTACTAAGATGTTGAGAGGATGTAATTCTGTAGCAAAACCAATATATATTTAAAAACAAAAGGCTGTATGTTTTTCTCCACACAGGGTCTCATGTTTATTGCCAACTACCTTTAAAACAATTCTAAATGTGACATATTTTGTGTCATCAAGAATCTTCAATAAATTAAATCAGGAAGTTAAAAAGGATTAGTTTTTTAAGAAATTACTGCTTTTTGAAATACCAGAAGAAAGAAACTAAATTTCTAGAATGAATCAGTCTATCCATGTGTTAAGTTTTACAGCTGAATTATAAACCCTTGGGAATACGATGTCTTAAACAGAAATGTTTATACATCCTCAACTACAGCTGTGCAAGCAACAGCACTCTAATACAGCACACAGATAAAGATGTACACTAGAAAAAGAGAAAATCCTTTACATTTCAAATGTAAATGATATATAATTTTGAGGTACTGAATATTTCCTATTATAGTAGAACTGCACAAATGAAGTACTGAACTCTATGTATTGTCATTGCTTTCAGTCTTTCAATCCCTTCATTTATGCTGAAGAATTGCAAATCCTTTATGCACAGAGCATGGAAAATGTATAAATATTTTTGAAGAGGTTTCTTAGAATTTAAAAAACTATGGTTTTATTTAAGTCAACTTGTGTCAATTAGGAAATCTGAGAGACTGAGACTTTGTTTTAGGCAAAATGGTTGTGTTGGTTTTTTTGTTTGTTTATTTGTTTTTATTTATTTTATGAGAACAAATTTCATGTAATGTTCTTGAAGGAAATACAAGATAGCAACTTTTCAAATTCAAACCCATTATTGTACTTATTAATACATAACTGTATATTTTAACAGTTTAACTGCTGGTAAAATATAGAAAAACAGTCCAGGCCTGCAGGATGGATGGAATAGCATGCCAGTATCTGTTCACCTTACTTACGCAAATATCTGCCCCCAAACAAACACATTCACAGCAATATTAGTTTCCTTGTCCTTTCCCAATCCAGATCTAATTGCCTATGTTGTAATACAATTGCTTCTTCCAAGGTTTTGGATTTCGTTAACTACTTTCAAATTAAAAATTACCTGGCAAGTTTGTTGATTGCTAAAGGACAGAATACGGACAATTATAGTGACTTCCTTTTTAAAAGGAGAGTTGTGACTTTCAGGAAATTGCATTATTCCAAGCAGTAAGACTCAGGTAGAGTCAAACATTGTAAGATGCCTGCAAGGATCACAACAACTGGCAAAATGGTTTGAGATATTCACAAAAGCCAAATCTGAGTGAAGCTAATCTTCCTGTTGCTCCGTCTACAGGAGTAAACAGGAGACGGATTTATCCACCAAAGCCACCAAATTAGGCTCCTAGTCTGAACTGGACAAGCCAGGAACTTTTCTATAGACTGTTAGAAGTCAATTAATGCAAGCCAGCCACACCTAACCTTTGTGAAAGCCTGCACTGAAGCCAGTGCCAGGTTTATATCCCATTGAAGGAATCAGAAAGCTACTGCTAACCATGGAAGACTGCAAAGTGAGGTACAAGGTCATGAAAGATCCCTGGCACTGCAGAAATACAAGTTTTGACTCAAAGGATGAACATCAGTGGTATCCAACAACTAACACCTAATTTTAACAATTGTTTTGCTGCCTTAAGAGATTTCTCGCTGTTCAGTCAACCACAATTTAAAAAATCATTGGGGTTTTGTTTTAAATGAAAAATACCTTTGTGTTTCAGTCCAAATTGATTTGGGAAGGAGTAGATAGAGAAAAATTAACAGAATGGCAAAGTGAGTATAAACCTAAACACATCTTGGACAAGTGACCATGCTATGTATTTTGCATTTGTAGACATACTTCATTGCTAATAAGTTAAGACATAGAAAAAGGATTTGGATTTCTACTCTATCAATAACTTTCTTTCTTTATAGCAAGGAAGCTCCTTCACTAAAACATTTTGCATCTTCAATTTCAGTGGTGAACTTAGAGATCTTTTAGTCTCCTGATGATTTATCTCTTGAACTTCCTGGTAAACTACCAACAAGACAGACAGTTAGTAGCAAAAATAAAATTTTGAATTAACGAAAATAGCAATACTGGTGCAGCAAAGGCTTAGCCTTTTTACAAAAAAATTTGGTCAAAAGAGAGTATAGAAAAATTCTTACATGACAAATTGTTGACATAGCTGTGATCCTGCTCATCCAAATCAAACTCTGTATGCTTTCTTCAAAATATAAAAGATGTTAACTGCTCAAGACAGTGAGGTCCAAATATCCTGTCTACAAAATTATACATTTGCCGAGATATCTTCTAGTAACCTTTATACAGAAGATTGGTTAGGCATCCCTGGTTTATCTGTATTTTGAGTATAAAACCTGTGTATCAATGCCCATCTGATGTAAATGTGAAAAAATAAGGAAACATTGAAAGTAAAAAAAAAAAAGCATGGTGAATTCACACTGCCTTTTTTCATTCCTGAAAATTAAGATATAAAATAGTATGGTAATAACCAGATAGATCTGGCAACATGGGATGTTTGTGTGGAAACAACACTCAAAAGTTGATTAGGAATATATTCTTTAAAAATTCCTTAATTTTTATAGATGAACAGAGAAAACAGGATTCAAAACAGACACCCCAAAGCAATAACACAACATCTCTCCATGAGCTCAATACTTGCCAACTAACATCCTCAAGAAGAAAATATGATGCTATGCAGTTTCACCCTATTTTTGGGCAACTGGCAATACAAATCTGTTTTATTTGAAAAGAATAGAGCCATTTTAAGTTAGCTATGATAACTTCAACTTGTCATGAATCATATCCTTAAAAAGTCAAAAATGCAATTAAAAAAAATACTTACTTATTCCAGGCTTGTCTAAGGTTTTTAGGGCCGTACTGTGTAAACCGTTCTGTAAGAAACAGAAGAGGCACATTCAATTGCTTACACTAAAACCAGAATTTAGTTTTAAAAAATATTTATTTACTGTCAATTTTCATAATTTCATAATTTCTATATATCCACTGTAGCTCAAGTCCTAAGGCAAGGGAAGAAAACTAACCTATGAGCAACTGCCATACAAACAGGGAGAAAAAACACCAAAACACCAAAACCCAAAAAAGACCCTAACTTTAACATGACATCAGCAGGAACATAAACTTTTACAATTACTTCTGGAGTAGTTTTAGACTGCTGGGGGGGGGGAAGGCTGAAATCTAGTTTGTTTTTTTATTTTTCTTCATGACAAATACAATTCTCCATGACCTCACTGTCATGTTTTCATGCTTCTCAGGCAGCATAAGAGTAAGTGTGGGTCTGTGTAACACAAAGAATGTGATGGCCACATAAGAGTCCATTTTCTAAAGAATATATACAATTAATGAGCAGAAGTAACAAGCACAATGACAGCTTATTTACTCAAACATTAAGTTCTTAATTTTAGATGTAAGTGCTTTCCCTCTCATATCCAAGAAGATGCTTGATCTGCAGCAGGACTCTAGTTGGAAGAGGAAGATGCTATGAAAGCTGCTGCAGAAGCAAAGAGCAGTACTTCATTAACCTTTGCAACAAGGGCTAAATGCCTCTCAGGAAGAATCAAATGCAGTTGTATTCATTCAAATTCAGCTGGAGAATATAGCAACATTTTCCATGAAGACTTGTTGCACTGAAATTCTACTATGTAAACTGGTACTTACCATTGCCAGCTACCCTAGTGTGATTGCATTAATTGTTGTGAAGAAGTCCTAAACTTACAAAATACTCCATAAGCTAAAAAAACCCCAAAAACCAAAAAAAACACAACAACAACAAAAAACTTTGCTTCCTCTCCACCCATGAGCATGACATTTACTAGACCCACTGCACAGTTGCAGCAGTATTTTTACATATATATGCACATAGCTATGCACGTGTCTTATTGTGAAAAACAGCTGTAAATGTAACTTGGAAGGGATTGTATTCAAATTCCTGTATTTCTATACTTTGCTTATCAGAATTCTAAAGCTGTCATGTACACTTCATATGCAGTCAGTTCTGAAGGTGCCAGAACCAAGGCACATGCAAAATCCTAGCATCAATGTGGATGCTTTGATTTTCTTTCTTATACCTATTTCTTTCTTTTTTTTTCCTCTTTAACTAAAAAAAAAACAAATGCAGAAGCTTCAGTTCTCACTGACATCCCTACTGGAAGTTTCTGTTAAGCAGCAGACCTGTAAACTGTGTCTGAGGGCCACTTCATGCTTACAGATTTTGTTGCTTTAACTATAGTGATGCAGTTAAAGGAATTATATCATTCCCTTTTAGATATGTGTGACAAGTGTACTGGAAAGTCAAAGCTACATGACTACAAATAGTTCCAGCACCAATATAAATTATAAATAGCACTTATGTAATGTTGTATCTAAATTTACTCAATAACTTTCTTAGCAAAAACCACCAAATGCTAACTACATAGTCATACTGCTAAAGACTTTTAGACAAAGATGAGTGTATAAAACAGAAGTCTGAAAGGTTTTTTGTGGGGTTTTTGTTTTGTTTTGCTTTTATTACCAACAAAGTTTCTGCATTTGGAAAATATTTGACTGTAAATGACCATTAGCTGACTTCTCTGACATTATCCTAAATTTTGTAAATTAGAAATGCTACAGTACTTTTCAATTAGTCATAAAGTCAGTCCAGGCACTTAGCAGCTGGGTAGTAGCTGGTAGCTGGGTAGTAGCTTGGGTAGTATAAAAAGGAAAAGCAATTTAAACCACTGTGTATTTTCTCTTAAGTCCTGATACTACAATGTGTGCAGACCATAATGGTTAAAGAGGGGAAAACAAGAAGTTGCTGTGTAAATTCTTACTGAGGGGAGTAAGTGAAGAGATTTCCTTAGAAATAAAACCAAATCTAAAGCTATACATGTCTGACTGTGACCAACTGCATGAAATTACGTTTTATGATACTTTCAGGCATATCATATTTTTCAGATGCTCCCATTGATTTGATCATAAAGAACAGTAATATTAGTCAGGAGATCTTGACTGCATGTCGAGATCCTGGGAATACTGCACAATTAACATGAATATTCCCTCCCAAAAAAAAATCTTTGCCTGACGTTCATTATGAGAGTCAGCACCCAAATCTCAGTCCAACCTTGTGGAAGAAAACCTGTATAGCAAAAACTTAATGCCTCTCCTTCAGAACTGAAAAGCAAACAGGCAGATGCTAGAGTTACTCAGATCATCAGACACTCAGATCATCACCCACCCACACAGCCATCCTCCAGCGCAGGCAAGCCACAGTCAAGAATGCGAGGCACACTATTTTGCTGAGGCAGCTGCTCATTTTGATGAGGCTGAGTTTTAAGAAACCTGAAAAACTTTATGTTTACAGATCAGAATTTGATCTCAGATGTATTTTGAATTTGTATAGTTCCAAATTGTGAGTATATATACTAGAGTTCAAATATTTTTAGATTATTATTATTATTAAATGTGTTTATTATTAATAAAAACACTGGAAGATCAACACAGTAAGCTCATCTGAAATTTAAAGTAAATGTATGATTTTAATTTCCTTTATGCAAGCACTTAAATATTTGCGAATCTTTTGGTAACAAATTCAGGAAACAAAATTTCATCCTCTGCATTTTAATCCCAAATATACGGTCATCATCCTCACTAGAACCATGTCTCACTATTACAGAGCTGGCTTTTCACATGGGTGCTGTATTTCACTAGCCAAAGGTGATTTTTTGCTTATGTGAAACAAAAGAAGAAAGAGATTTTTAGCTTTGTTTAAATCCCACAGCACCTAAAATTGTTTAGCATTTTCTTCTTAGAAGACCAAGTTAGCCAAATCTAGAGTAAGTGGCGTGTTCATAATCAAATGCAGTGTAAAGAGATCTCTATATAGGACTGCATAAACAAGGGCAAACATACAGTATTCATACTCATTACTGGAAAGATGTAACAACATCTTCCTGTAGCATGCCTTGTAGGATGTTAGAGGAGCATACCAAAGGACTAGTCTAACATATTACATCCACAGCCTCAAAAGCCCAGCCTTAGAACCCAGACTCACTGTTCCACTCGGCATCACACACAACCCACCCACCGATGCTGGGTGATGCAGTTACACAATTACTCTGGCAGTACATGGGTCTGAGCTGTTCTTTGCTTCATACCTTGCAGCACAGCTTACTCAATGCCTTGTGTGCCTAGGAAGTTTTTAGGACTGTGCCCCACAAACAGTAGCATCGCAAAGTTATTTGAATAACAACAGCAAATAACAAATAACAAACAATGAAAAGAAATGAACAACCAGAGGAAGAGAAGGAGGTAATCTCTTGAGATGGTTGATTTGACAAAGCTGATGCATCAGAAAAAAATTACATTCTTAAAACCAGTGCTCCCAAATTCTAGACAGTTTGAAGGCCTAGGAAAAAAAAAAAAAAGCCTGGCCAGAGAGCTCATCAAGTACACTGCACTAAGTGGTCCTAGAAACAACAGTATTTCTTTCTGTCTGTTTCTTATTTCCTTTAGACAACCACTCTACAGCAACACTGATACATATGCATACTCACTTGTGTGCCCACACATATACCTACATGTTCTCCACTGCAAACATCATTATCTGCCTGATAAACATGCTCCATCTGACAGCCCAGCATCAAGGGCAGGTTCAAACAGAAGTGAATTTCAGCAGAACTCACTAGTGAGCTTATTAGCAGACCACTGCAGGAATACTGGTCTGCTGTGAGAATTGAAAAAATAGCACTTGCATTTTAAGTAACATAAAACAAGATGAGGGTTTTTTCTCTTTTATCAGTCAGAAAAATACATGAACTATTATACCTTTGCCACGTTTGCCTTGAAAGGACCTAGGATAGGCAAGAAAAGCTACATAAGGAATTAGAGGCAGAATACATTTTGATTTTTAGCTTCTTTTTAGTGCTATTGATAATCAGCTTCTAGTCTAAACCGAAGAACTTAAAATGCAGTTTGACTTCAAGGCATTTTTTATGTTGTTAATCAAAACATGATGGCTAATATGCATTCCTTGATTAATGTTCTTCTCTATTTAAAACCAAATGTGATTAGCTTAAATGCAAATATTTAAACATCACCATAATTAATATTTTGAAAAGTCTAATTCATTATTTCTTTAAAAGGGTTTTCTTTACATTTAAATTAAGTCTAATGTGACTAACACTGTATTGTGATATGTAAGACTCATATGCTATTTTATTAAAGATTTAATGCTAAAAATATTTAACTTATGATAGCGAAGATATAAAGACAGGCATCCATGTTGACAAGCAAATTTTCAAGCACTGTAATATTTGCAGCACTAATATGAAATTAGAGTTTTCACTGAAGTTCATTCACAGCTGGAGTTTTACCATATACACGAGCCTAAACTTTGGGGTTTTGTACGTCAAATGCCTTGAGAAAAATTACTTCAACTCCTCCCTCTCCATCCCATCGCCTCTCTTCTCCCTTCCAAAAGTACCTGCTTTAGAAGTGCACAGGTTGTGTAAAGAGGAAGGATAGATACTGTTTTTTAAACTCCCTACTGAGCATGATTAGAAAATGTAATTTTAATAGCTAGCATTGTCTGAAGCACTGGACTTCTACATTAAATGGTTCCGCCTTTCAGCAGTGCTTACCCTGGCTCCCCTGCATCTGTAATAGGTTACTGCAACTTTTCAGCTTAATGTCATTTTTTTAAATGGTGAAAACATACACAACTCTACTTCTCTTAGGTTGTGGATAGCACAGAAAACACCAAATAATACAATTTAGTTTTGGCAAAAAAAAAGGGGGGAGAAATTTGAAATTAATTCTCCTTTACAGATCCCTCTCCTTTCTTCAAATACTCAAATCCTTGAAGAATACATCTATATCAGTAATTTAAATGTGCTCAAGACTGCTGTCCGGCTGATGCACTATCACTGTCCTGTAGTACTACTGCAGCACCCTTCCACTTCCATCCTTCAGTATAGGAGATGGGAAATTCCTTCTTATGGGGAACAGTCCCTGACCTACATTAACTCCCTAAACATGCCCAGGAATTAATTATTGGTAAGTGCTAATTGCCATGAGGTAAGGCAGGCCAGAGGCTGCTCTAATAGTTTAACAGCAGATTCCCACATTGCCTGGGAACATTTGCTGGCATCAATGTAGATGTAAATAAACAAGATACTGATTCAGTGTGTAATAAATTGTTGACAGGCTTTGGTGAAACTCTATAGGAAAAACTGCTATGAAAGTTTGAAAAGCCATATGTTCTCATATACAGTATGTTCATGTGTTTGTGCCAAAAGAGTTTAGTCTCTCAGCCCAACCCTACTCTAAACGACTAAATCCTTTGAAAACAACTTGGCTATTAAAACAACTTAGCTGTTAAGATGCAAGTAGGCAGATCATATTTCTAAACCAAATCTATATTTATTGATCACCTGAGAAGCAAAGTAGAATTTCTGAATCAGAACACCAGTTCTGCAGTGGTTTTGTCAGTCATAGACTTGTGATTTTTTAATAAATACATCAAGTACCTGTCAGTCTCTGGCAAATTCTGTCTTATGCAGTATCTCCTTTTGTATTCTGCTTTCTCCTTAAGGAGAGTCTCTTTCTCTTGCCTCTTTTCATCCTGACTTTAGGGATTCTCTTTTAAAAATCAGTGCTCAGCAGATGCTTTCATTGTCTCATAAAGGCACCTTTCAGGTATATTACTCTCTATTGTGTCTGATCATCTGTTGAGCATTGTGAGGTTCAGGCTCCTACACCATCAGCCCAAGATTAAATATTTAACCTTCTTTCACCTAAAAACAGTATGGTAAGGGAACTGTGGCACAGTGAACATGACATAGCATTCTCACATTTTCTCCACGTTCCTAACAAGTTACTTCTTCTCCTTGACCATCACCATCTCTTCATGGCCATGGTCATTTCATTTATCTTCTATTGTGACCATCTCTTACCTTCTCCCACTTTACTCACTGACAGTACCTTCTGATAAGTCTCTATTTAACTTCCCAGGATAGAGGTTACACAGCATCAGTCCCAAACAGTAATTGAGAATGCAGGAAAAGTGAAAATTGACTAAGTGTAGATGTTGATCCAAAGACTTATCTTGCTCAATTATTTGGGTAGGACTCTAAATCCAGGACAAATGGCTGGAGATGAAAAGTCGGCAAGACTCCAGACTAAGAAAAACGGGAGATTTAACAACAATGGAGAGAATAATACACAAAAATCAGGAAGACACGGACACAAGACTGGTAAGGAAGCAGCTTGTTTTGGAATACTGCTTCATCTCAACTCATGTAGGTAAGACGTAGCTAATGCCAGTATCTTGGAGATATAGGTCCAGTGAAATGATCGGTGGTTGGATCTGCTTTAGTGCAGCAAATTTACACATTTCTGAAAGTATTGTAACAAAAGAATAAATAGTGAAAACACGTTTTTCAAGTTCTGTGTCAGCTGGTCATGTCCATTATTTACAGTGTCTCTGTCCAATAACGTGGGCTTCTATTCCAGATGAAAACTCAAGACTTTCTTGAAACAGCAACTAACACTTTTTCATAATTTTCTCAAACTATTTTCTTATTTGAGGCAGATAATTTACTCTCACGCTGATCCAGAATTGCTGGGTTTCTTTGGTGACACCTGAGTATCTGAAGACCCTCTCAAGATTATAGCATCCTTAACAGCACCAAAGCAAATCACAAAGGTAACCAGAGTAACTGAAACACTTCTGAAGTATTTCAGAACTTTCAAATACATTATTTAGACTATCCTTAAGTAATTTACTATGCAGAACATGAATATATGTGTGACTGTGTGCACAATGTACAAATGCAAACTGAGAGGACCATGGCTAGGGCCCAGAGAAAGCTTAAAGACCAGGTCAACTTTTACCTTTAAATATCTTCCATATTATTTGGAGTATTTGTTACATAGAAAGTAATCAGAAATCTCAAAGTGGAAAGATAAAATACAAGTTGTTTTCTGATTTTTTAAATGGCAAACAAAATTATGACCATTTTATGTTCAATATTATAATCTGTTAAAATCACCAAGGTTAGAGGTTTAGATGACATAGAGCCACTCACAGCTAGCCTTAGGAACACATTTCTTATTCAAGCTCAGAAATGTTCCTGAATATTAAGATGTCAGAGATCATCATTGTTTATGCACTGGCTGCTTTCCATAATAATCAGACCCTCGTCCACTGTAGTAGAGAAGAGACTAATGCCATGTTTTTCAGACATGTTCCTCCTCGTAAACTGTGATTAGCTCTCCACAGCACACCATGCCCTATCAAATCACAGCATGAAAATTAGTTATTGAAGTCTGTATGCAAACAAGAAATACAATGAATTTTGCTTCTACTCTCAATCATCTTTCCAACTCCACAGACATTTAATGTGCCCAGCTTTTTTAAACTATACTATTTATCACTGATACTTTCTGCTCAAATCCTTTTGGTTTGTGCTTACACAACTCAGTTTATAGCACCAAAGCCTTACCTGAGTGGATGTTGATATCCTCATCCCCAGTGCTCTCTGCACTTCTCAATTTATCACACTTACTGTTAGCAGCTATCAGTCTTAAATTCACAAACACATGCAAAACACAAGAGTTACTTAACCCCATATCACTTATATTTAAACACAGTCATTTCACAAATCCTGAAGAATAATGGAATTGGTTCAGACTTGGAAAGACATGTCAGGATCCTTCCTGCATTGTTCAGCTAACACAGGGAAAAGATTAAGCCATCTTAAGTGTGTTATTAAAGCTTTAAACTCCATCTTTGCTCCAAAGAAGTCAGTCATGAAAGCTAAAGTGTAGCAACAATTTCCAACCATCATGGAGGGGAGCATATTTGGTTGAGCACCTGTGGAAGGGGATAATACAGCCTTGCCATAGCCAGAAAGCTTTTGTGCACAGAATGGCACGAAGGAAAGCATATTTTTAAGAAGCAACAGAGAACTTGGTATCCATGACCAAATATCTCCAACAACCCTAAAGGCCTGAGCAAATAGTTTTAATTCCAGCCTAGCCCATGGGTTAGAGGTTTTTGTCCAGAGCATACCTGGTATACCAGAATGATCCCAGAGGTGATGTGTTTTGCTGCTCTAACCATTCCATACCTTACCAGCATAAAATCTAACTACTAGTTTTGGGGTATGTAAGCCAGTTTTGGTTGTCCAGTTAGATGATGCTTTCTATTGCTGTAATTTCTAAAATCAGCAAATGAGGAACCGTAAAACAAACTAAAAATCCTTTTACCAAAGTCATCAAGGATATAGGGTGGTACACAGGGAGTAAAGAACACAGTATGTGTACAGAAAAGGGATTTTATTTTTAAGTGCTCTAAGACCTCCACAGTGCAAGGGAATTAAGGAGCTCAGCACTTTGCATTAACAGGCCCTAGAATGATTAAATAGTTGCCATTAAGAATAGTAATTACTCTGACTTACAAATGTACATATTTCACAGATGTGGAAAGAATCTGAGAGAACAAAGACCACACCATGCAGAAATGGTGAAAATACTGAGTGACCATTTCCTATCTTGGAGGCATTTTTCCTCTTGTCCCCACTCTGTACTTGTATAAATATTATGTATTCCTAGCTGAGAAAATCCATAGTCTGGGATGGAGGAAATAAGAGCAAGTCTAACACAATGCCTGTATAAAAATCAGATTTAATGAAGTGCCTACAGTGGATTTATTTCCTGATATTCTTCTATGGTAATAAACCCACTTCCCTTAACACACTTGGAAATCAAACTGAAAAATGAAACCAGGAAATTTCTTGGCTGCCATCTGCTGTTCAAAACTTTCCTGTATCACACAGAATAAATACAAATCCACCCAAAGAGCACTCACTGACACCTCCTGGTTTTCTTCTCTTCGCTATTCTTGTTAAAACCAGTATCTTTGGACTGCTGTTACAGACCACTATATTTCTGTAAGGATCCTGTGTATATGCTCACCTTTCAGTTAGTATTGGGAAGGAGAAACACAGAAGCTGTTTTAGGGAAGAACACTGTAGTATTTTTAGTATTTCAGTGAAAAGCTGTACTTGTTAAAGAAGTTCTAGAGTTCAGTATAGTGTGATTTCACTAAACAGCAGTAAGTCTCGGACAGAGACTGAAAGCAAAGCTCAAGATAGCTGTCTGCATTCCTCTTTCTCGAGGTTTTGTCTTCCTATCAGGGTAAACCCTATAATGTATTTGTTTCTCGAGAGAGAGAGAGAGCGAGCTACCTAGAGCCCTTTGTCCTTTACAGCTCCTCTACCTTATCTCCTGCCTCTTTGCTGCCTAAAAAAGCTACTGTGATTCTGCAGATCTGATGTATAAGACAAGCTGAAATGAAAATGGAATGTTCTTCTTTATGGTTGGCCTATGAGATGACTTTGAAATAACATGGAATGATAGAGGTTTTCACAGTTTATCACTGAAGCTGAAGGGAGTATCATCACAGCAAAGGAAAATCAGGAATTTACTGAGAGACCTTAGGTCTGCAAGGGCAAAAATATTTGAAAGTGGATTCCTGGGTCAATTTCTGTTACTTATGTCCAGACTTCAGTCATATGGTTATACCTAGATGATTCATCCTAGCAAAAGGTATTGTGAGCCAGTTAAGTCCTTAATCCAAGCGCATCTAGTAACCTCCTCTTTATCATCTAGTCCAAACCCACTCACAGCAGGTCCAACAAGTTCAGGCTGTTCAGGTCCCGTCCTGCCAGGGTTTCAACAGAATGAAGATGGTAAACCTCTCTGAACAGCCAACGCCAGTATTTGATCACCCTCAAGAGCCAACACATCTCCTACTCATTCACCTGCTTTTCCTTGTTTAAAAATGTTTTTCTAAGATCCCCACTCAGAAATTCACAATACTATGTATATTACATGTATAAACATGCATACATATGTAGCATAATGAAGCTGACCACATCCATCTAGTTTCTAGGGAACAAGCTGCTCCATCTCACAAAAAGGTATCAGATGGTGAAATGGCTTCTCAAGGATGGTTGTAGAATATGACAACTTCAAATATAATATGTATTCAAAAATTGAACCTTTGCAGAAAGGTGCTAACAGATGATCTAGTAATGCCTTCAGCTTTCACAATGTCTTTACTCTTTAGCTTCCTTTAGTATTTGTCAAAGTTTGGTGTGCTCTGCAGAAGAGTAATACTGACTAGGAATCACCCTACTAGCAGTCTGAAAGGTACAATACTTGGTGGCTGAGGAATGCAAGCAGGTCAGGGCTCATACTGTAATAAATAGAAGAAAATGAAACAGAAGGGAAAGAAGTTAAACAAAAGAACCCCCACACACCCCCTGAGCACAATAAAATGCAGCAGAAGAAGTGCATTATGGTTCACACACTGCACACCAAGTCATCTTGAAGCTTGTGGGCAGGGATGCAGCTATCTCTGTTCTGTACTTCCAGGGAGAGAATTTGGTTGGACTTGGTACTTCAGCCTACCTGGTTTAAAATGGGGTAAAGAGTGGACTCCAGGCCACGTATCTTCATTTGGTGTTCCAAGTACCTGTGCACAAAAGAAGAAAAAAAACACACATTGCTTTAATGGAAAAGACTTAAATAGCCATAGCACTACAGAAAGCTACTTCTCATTGTAAGCTCAATGTACCTTACAGTCTAAACTTTAAACAGGTTTCATAGTTGGGGGATGAGGAGGAGGAAGAAGGTACAAAACGTTAAAATGTTATTGCGGTTTCAAGGTACCAGTGCAGTAAAGTGAGTCAGTAAACTAGACAGGAGTGCTGTGTTCCTGTCAGGTTGCCTATTTAACCAATAGATGTTAAAGCTACTTTCCATAGAAAAGTATCAAGCTATCTCAGAGCACTGGCATTACAGGGGCTAGATAATTTAGCTCAGAAATAATTTCAATCCCTATAAACCTAAATAAGGTGAAGAGATAACTGTTAGATGCCAGGACAGAAGATTTACAAGATGGTGAAGGGGATAATAAAGAGTGTGGCATAACAGAACTGCACAGTAAACAGTTGTCATTTTAAAGTGCCTGTAGAATACATAAAACCAGCAAATTTTCAGGAGACACAGACTTTACTGACTCATATTTTACGCGTTGTTTCTATTCACTTCTACTGTCTTCTTGCAATGTTAGTCAGACCAACTCACAGCAGCAAAACACTTAACACTGGTCACACGCGTCTTAGATCCTTTGCTCATGTGAAAAGTTCACCCTCAGTGTCTTTGGAACAAATAGTAGGTAAGTTGAGAAAATTGCTATAATAGTTCTCCCAAATCTGGTTTTGCTTCATAAGACATAACTGTCAACACTTGCTTTAAGTAAAGCCAAGAGGAACACCTGAATTAGCAGTTCTAGCAAAACATTTCTAAATGAACTCTGGAATTTGATATTTCACTAGTAAAAGATCTTTCTTTTCAAAATTTACACTCAATTTCTAACATGAATGAAAATGCTACAGACTCCTTTGAATATTTGTGATAAACTCAGGCCCTGGGAAAAAAGGCTGATATTCTAAAGTGAAAGCAATTCACATCAGTCTGTGCTTGTTTTGCATTGTCATCAATGTACAAAAGCCAGTCCCAGCCCTGCCCCTACTTGCACTGCAGATCTTCTGAATAAATCTTTTGGACCTGCATATCTTGAATCCCTGTGACATTCTGTGGTCAGTTATTTCAGCATAAAGCAAGCCTAAAATTAGCATGTAAGTCTTTGGTTCAAAAATGTGAAAAACAGCATCTACTCAAAATCATTGAAATCAAAGAGATTGATTTTTTTTTTTTTTAATTATGTCAGCTGCAATTTACATATGAATTAACAGCATTATAGGAAGGACCATTCTAGAACACCTATTTCACTTCTTAAGCTATGTAAAGATTTGTTCATGTCAATAAACTCAAGCTGATAAAAATTCTTAGAAGCAAGACTGGGAAGGTAAAACACAAAAAACTTCTCTTCAACTCTGCCACAGATTTACTTCATAAAATTTAGATTCAGGCTTAAAAACTTGAGGCAAAAGTAAGTGACCTCTAAAATGGATAAATTTTTTACCTATGAGGTGTGCTTTATGACTCTAATGTCTCAATTTTTTTAAGCAATTTACAATACTAATGGGTTAATAATCTAAGAATATTAATACAAAGGTGTCACAGAAACAAAGATGAAGTATCAGTGCATATAGAGAGTATTTGTTCATGAAGTTATTTCTATGTGCAAAGTCACTGGTTTTATTTGTAAATATTGCTTTATTTGTAGCACATCGCTTTCAGTCCTTGCGATGTCTTTGGCATTTGAATAAGATAAACCTGACCCTGCGATTCTCATTCATCACAACACCCCTGTTAATTTCATTACTGCTATTAGAGAGAGTACAGTTCTGTCATTAAACATGGAAGAAGTTAGGAGACACTGTCTACATTATATCCCTAAATCAATATGCAAATAACTTCCACTTACTTTCTGCATTGATCAGGCTCCTGGTGCCAAGCACCTCCCAGACCAGGAGAGGGAGCCCGTGGATCAAAAACAGAGACTCATTCTTGCATCAGTTTAAATCTAGAAATAAGGTACTCGATTTTGCAACCCCTAGTAGCAAATTAAAGGAATATTCTCTCATGAAACATTATGAATATAAGAAAATTAAGCACATCCTTCTACATGTGTGTTCTTAATCACCTCTTGTTTTAGATGAGACAGAGGCAGCTAAGGTCCAGTAACAGGGAGTTTGATGAGAAATCACTTCTTAAACGAACCATATGTGATGCACAATTTCTTGTTTAACTGGTTTTCCAATCCATTTCTTTAATAATATTCCAGCCCAACTGCTGCTACAGCATTTAAGAGCCAGCTACAAACAAGTTCTGTGCCTTGGAGTACTCATACTACCTACAATATTTATACCTTCTCTCAAGCATAGAAGTCAGGCTGAAAAGAACTAGGGTCTTAACCATTTTTAAGATAGGGGCACTTGGTAGTTCAGGCAAGGATCCAAGCACTTTATTTTAATGCATGATACAAACACTATAAAGATCATCCTTCTTCCACACAATTTTTAACACACACAGTGCAGAAATTCACAATATGTGACTATCAATCAACAAACAAGGAGGAGAGGGTAGCAGTTTAACAACTGTGGTTTTGGATAAGATGAAACAGTCACTGCTCACAGGTATGTCAACATAAAGAGATTTGTAAGCATCACCTTGTAAGTGATGCTTCTAAGCAGCAATCAATTCCCTTTTGATGAGGTGGGATTAAGCAATCCAAAGCAATGAGTTTTGACACCTGCTATAAAGAAAGCAAAGTGGAGCTCACACATTGTGGCTTACAAAAGAGAATTAAGGGACCAGTATGGAAAAGGGAAGTGGAGGAGGAAGGAAGAACCCAAGAGTCTTCTGGTTTTACTCAAAAACCACTGCCACTTCGCAGTGAAGACTAGTTACCCAGACCAACCCACTGGAAACATCTTAGGATCTAACTGATCAAATGAAGGAGCAAACCACTGTGTACCCTGCCAGTGCTGGAGAGCGTGACCTCAGCAGTGGAAATGGGAGATAGAGGAGGCACAGCAGCCTGGGACAACAACTGAAGAGCGGGAGCTGTCATTTCACAGGTGACCTTCTAGCCCCAACTATCCAGTCATGGTCCACCACTTCTCATCCCAAGCCTACCACCAAGAGTTCTGCCTCTTCTGCATTTTAACACTTTTTCTTTCCAATTTATGTTCCAAACCCTAAAAATAACCACCACTGTCATGGCAATCAAGCCCCAACTTAATACTGGAAATAAGCTTTTATTTAGCATTGGCAATTTGAAAAAATAAGACTAACTTTTTTGCATTCTCTACTGATAATTTGCTTCTCAGTGAGATAACCATTCAACTTGCATGGTTTAACATTCTATTTTTTAAAAATTGAGTTCCTAACACAAGAATAATCTATAACTCTCACATGGAATTTAACGTTTTCCAGGGATCAGTGTTGTTATGGTTTCTTCAAAGAAAATTCCAAAACCTACTGGGGTTCTGCTGTTCCACACTGCAGACAACACTCTGGGCTCTTTTATTCTCTAACAAACAAGATAAAATGACCTTCTCATTTGAAACTTGCTATTCAAAATCAGGATCAGATTCTAATTTCATTTGTACGTTAAGAAGTCTATTTATGTAAAAGTAACAGATTTACAATACATCAGGGTACTGAGGTCCAAATACCTGTACTGGCAGTTGATGTTGTTACAGTTTGACAGAAAGATATGAAACACACCATGCTGTTCAAATCTCCATACCCAAGCATGATATAGAAATGTTCCCAGCAAATACAACACAAATGCACACTGAGGGCTATTGCATTGCCCTAATTTTTTAATAGAAGAAAAAAGTTTGTGTTTGCATCTGATTTTGCAAAGAGTCATCAGTCCCCAGTGTGCAAGGGAATAATTACTTTACGGTGAGCTTTACGCCGCTTTACCAACACAATTAGTCATGTTGTCCTGTATTCTGCTTTGAAAGCAAAAACATCCCACATTACTGCCATGTATTAGATGAGCAGCAGTGCAAATCTTTCCTGGCAGCTCTTTCCCAATTGCTGGCATAATTAATAAAGAAAAGCATTCCCCTTTACACTACAAGTTTTGAATATACAGAGCTGCATATTACTGAAATAATGCTTTAACCCTTGTTAGATCCTATGATCCTCAAGAAAGGCGATGGTTTGGAGTTCAACAAGACAAAGAACATGCAGCCTGTGGTATTATTCAGAGCAGAATGAAAAACAAGATCAGCATGCAAATGACCTGCCTTTCCTTAGACAAGGTTTATGGAAATCGGGCTAACCAATATGCATAATTTTCTCTTTTTTTAATGTTAGGTCAACTTGATGAGCAAACAAAGTTTAATAAAAAAGTGTCAGGAGTAATGCATTTTTTTTTTCCTTTTAAAAAAAATAGGGTTCTGTTGAAAAATGCCCTGGAATTTTAACTAACAAGAGTTACAAGCTGAACGTAAAAATGTTTAGGTTTTTTAATCATATTTTCTTTTAAGCATGTTCAAGATTTATGTTCCAGTCTTCCTGTTTGCTGCATTTAGTGAATCCTTGGCTGTGATGTACCATGGGAGACAATAGCTGTCTCAGGAACTGAAAACAAGAGGAAGAGAATGATCACCACAGAGCCATTTCCAGATCAGCAGTCTCCTTCTGTTGAGTGAGATTTGGTGGTTTCAGATTTGGAGGTTCAGTTTTTCGACAAAAATCTGCTCCATTCTTGCAAAACATACATACCTAATGACTTAGTCAAAACCCTAGGAGTTCTTTTCCTTTTCATTAGAGGAAAGTACATTATTGCTTGAGATATGGCTCTTGAGAAGCAGTGTAAGTTCCAGGGTTTTTCTATGGTAGGTCCACCACTCTCAGAGCCACCTCTGAACACAGAATTTCCCATCCTGTCTGGAAGAGGAGAAGCTTATGCCATCTCTTTCTTGCAGTCTGTCCTGGTGCTAAGCCCTTTGTCCAGATGATCCACCTGCAGTCACATTTCCCTTCAGGAGTCACTGTTAGGTAGATCTTAACCTCATCTTCCACAATCAGAGAAAGTGGTGTATTACGACCTGATAATACCAGTGAGCACAAAGTACATGTAGTAGTGAAGAACAAGGGAAGAATTTCGTCTTTCAACTTAGCATTTGGGTTTAGTACAACAGGTTAAAAAAACCAGCAACTATTTATGCATGCTGACTCAGAGTCTGCTGACTGACAACTGCAGTGAGGCTTCCTTCAACTCTCTGCTGGGCACGATGGGTGACAGCTGAGTGTCAAGTTTAATATCCAAAAGATAAGAGTCAGAAATTGAATTGCCTCAGTACCAGTCATTTCTTCACATCAGGACCTCATCGGTTTGGTTTTGCAATTCATTTTCCATAAGGGCCAGTAAACCTATTTGTTTGTGTAACACAGTTACACGTTTGTTAGATTGAGGCTGAACACATCTCACCTTTGGGAAGATTGTGAATGTTTCAGGGTTCACATCTGCAATGAAAAAGTCACCTAATTTTTTGCTAAAGAAACAATGTCTATCAGCTAAGATGGCAACACTATATTAATTGAAATCATGAAAAATAAAGACTATATGCCTATTCATTGCCCTTGAGATTTAAAATATTGAAGCCTTACGTCATTAAATGAATAGCAAAAATTACATATCATTCCTAAATCAAGAATCCATGTCAATTCTAAGTTAAAACAACTCATGTGAGATTGTGTGATCAAGGCAGTCTCTTCCCATGTGGAAAGCACTAAAAGGCTCATTCAGAACCTAAAAACTGTATTTTAGCAAAAATTATTTGTCTTTCATAGCAAAATTTCCCTCTTTTTTTACCCAACTGTCATAAAAATATCCCTTAATTATTTCCACCCAGGTAAGAAAGAAAAAGTGAAACAGATAAAGCAGACAGAATATATAAGTTGTATGATTCTTCTTCAGAAAAAAAGTAGTAAGCAAGAACCCATAATTCTTTACAGACAAAATCAGACTTTAAAATTCTTATTCTGTTTTTCGAATAAAATCAGTTATAATTCTTTTTGCTTCCTTCTGTGCCTGTAAATGCCAGTAAAGTCATAAAAAATATCCTTACAGAGATGATACATGGCATAATGAAAAAGAAATTCAAAAGTCACCATTTTATATGCACAATGGTAATGTGCAGAAGAGTGTGTTTAATCTGATCTGCATTCATTCAGGAAATTAAATCAGAATTTTGGACTTAAGAGAAAACAAGGGTGATTAGAAAACAAACTGATTGGAGTATTTCTTTGGAAGTTATTCTGTGAATGACCTAAACATTGTCTTAACAAAAAAAAGGTAATAAATTCTTTCAAGAGTCATGTGAACTATCTGCTACACAGATAATGAGGCCAACTCACGACAGCAACAAAAAAGAGAGAAGGCACCTCCTCACCAACCCCATAAACTTGTTTCTGCTGTTCAAAAGTGATGCTGTTTTGTGAAAAAAAATGGAAGCTACTGAGGTTTATTCTTTAAAGTGAAAAAAGAAGTAGCAAGAACAGAATGAGGTTCAAAAAAAGGATGACTCTTCCAAGCATCAAATGGAATATCATGGTTCCATTATATTTGGGTAATAAAACCACTTGCTTTGAGCATAAGAAGTGATTTATGATGAAGCTGTCTTCTAAAACATTGAGGTAATGTGCCAGTATGGATGAGGGAAGCAAAACATTACCATAAAATTTTAACAACACACATGGATTTAAAAAAAAAAAAAAAAGCTCAACTAATATTTGTGCTTTAACAAAAGTATGAAAAATGAGGTCCTTGAACCAGCAGAGGACCCAACTGCTCTTAACTCCCTTTCCCCATAGAGGCAGAATACAATGAAGTCTTGCCAGGAAACATATTTAATATGTGATTTCTTCCAACCTTACTTTGTATATGTAAATGATATTTGAGTAGCTGCCTGCATTGCCAAGTTAAATTTATCCCAACGCTGTTTCCATGCTGTTTGCAGCACAAGTAAACTCATCATTCTGTTCATACCCATGGTAACCACAGCTACCTTTTTGAGGGACCCTGACAGAGACACCACTGCAACTGTGCTGTCATGAGGAAATCAACAGGGACCGGAGACTTCATAAAGATGCCTGTCTGCCTTCACAGAGCCAGGCTCTACCTACTCTCTCTGTGTGATCTGGGAGCGACAGCTGGGAGGAGGAGGAGAAGGAGGAACTGAGAGGCATCACCGCAGACCCAGCACTGCAGACCATCAGGACAGATTAAATGAAATCCCCAGCCTAACAACAAAGCACTACAGAGGTTTGACATGCCAGTGTCCTTAAATGCTCAGTCAGGGAAGAGTTTTGTTTATTCCAAAAAGTACCTACTAAATACTTTAGTACTACACTTTGAGAGAGCTGTTTCTGCGACTCGGTGAGATGACTTTTAGAGACTAATTCTGTCCATAATCCAAACTGGAGTGAGAGCAAAACCAGAGTATTCAATCTAAATTTCACAACAAGAATAAAGCAAGTGTAAAACAACTCGTAAAGGGCTATGACATCCTCTTCCTACAGGGAGTCAGCACATTTCATCATAAGGCCCTATTTTAGAAACTTACAACATTCATAAAGCTTCACATGGTGGAAGAACTGGTTTTTTATTTAGTGATTCTTCCTAAAACATTTATGCGAATGAGATGAATTCTAAAAAAAGATAAGAGAACAGGATTTGGCAAACTTATTTTGAAAACAGAGGGGCCTGTGTTGTAGAGACATAATGTGAAATTAGCAGTAGAAGGGAAAAAAGGAAACTCCTGATTGAGATTGCATTTTCCCTCAGACCAGTGCAACCAGGCAGCAATATTGCCAAATCAAAAGTTAGTTAAAAACTTATATACACACCAAAATAAGACACTGTGAAGGATGCTCCATACTGACGTGGCTAAAGGAGCAGAACAGAGAACCTGCTCCTTCAGCTGTCCCAGACACCTGTGCTGAGGAGTCTCTTTCCACTGACAATCTCATAACTAGAATAAAAAAATTCTGACATTAAACTAGACTTAGTGTCTCTGATATCTGCTTTAGATCTGAAAAAATTATAAAAGACCTCAACAGGATGAAAATGATCCTTAGTAAGAAGAGAAGAGAATTTGAAAGCTTTTGTGGACCTCAAAGCTGTGGATCAGGAAAAGACTGGGAAGAAAATTAATGCAGAAGACTCCAATTGACCTCAACAGATTTCTCTGCTCCTTCTCCAAGGAGAAAAGTTTGCTCTTCTGGCATTGACAGAGCTAGTGAACTCTCCAGTAAGGTTACACAGAGGGAATGATTTCACCAAGAGATTGGTGTTAATGCATGCAAAGAAGCAGATGCTGATGATATCTGTCCAGGAAGCCCCCTTCCCTACATTTGGGAACAAACAACAGTTTTCTTTATGTAAAAGAAGACAGCAATTTTCTGTTAGAAGGACCCCCTGGCTCACAAGTCATGCTTGTTTACATATCCTTTAAAATCTGCTCTGATTTACTCTATACAGGAAGGTATATACTCTCCATTTCACATTTCCTACCCTGTTTATATTGCAGAGCCCTCTCCTAAACATGCTTTTTAAAGATTCATTTCTAATTTTTTTACTTTTTTCATTAAACTGAAAAAAAGAAAAAAAAAAAAAAGCCAAAACTCTGTGGGAGGCTTTTATGAAATGTACTTCCAGAAGCCCTGCTGTGCTGGCTCAGCAGCTGGCTCATTTGAATTCCAGGTATGCTACACAGGATTTTCTTTTTTGGAAATGCTGGCTTATCGGAAAAGCAATGCTGCCTTTGGATCATAAAGCTGGCTTTATGGTCTTTTTGAAGACCATAAAACTGGCTCAGTTAACACACATGAGTTCCTACCTAGTAGTGCAGTGTCCAATCTCATTGGCACAGGCAAAGCTATGCCACTGCATCAGGATAATTAAGGGCTTAAAGCTGCCATTCAGCTGGAGAGCTTATTTAAATAATTAACAGACCATATTTATGCATCTTCCCATGAATCATCATAAAAATAACTGTTTCTTCACTACAGTGTCATTTAACTACAACTGTTTGAACAAAGCAGAACATTTGGGATCACATGCATTCACCATAATGATTAGCACCGCTTCAGGACCTGACCCAATGGTTTTCACAGAAACCAGCCAACATTTTCCCAGAACAAACCCCCATTCTGAAGCAGTGAAGTGCACACTGTACTTCTCTGATACTGGAAACCTTTTGTCTCTGGCCTGGTGCCCAGTCATAACACATTGGAGGAATGTGTGCCTCGTTATGACAACACAACAGGACTCACCATTCCTTATGCACAAGGAACAGCATATGCACTGCACAATAGAAGATCATGACATGTGCTGCTTATGTGGTAGAAATATATTTGCACCTGAGGAAAGCTGTTGTGCTAAGGCAGATGGAATATTATAGCTGGGCTGACTGAGCTGATTGAGCTCACTGTCTGGGAAAAAAAAAAAAAGAGTACTTTCTTGAAAAAAATTTTTTTCACCAAAAAAAAACCAGAGCAGGTAACACACACCAAGACCTATATATGAAGCCTGGTGCTCAGCATCACAGAACAGCATGACACTAGAATCTGATCAGATCATCTAGAAGTTTGTCAACTCCTTATTTTGACAATTACAATCTTGCTCTTGTGATAATCTCAATTTTTAATATATTCGTGCAGCGACATGGAGCTCAGTGATGCAATGAGTATATTGTCAAGGTTTTTAAAGCGATAATCTGCAGAAAATGAAGGCAGCCAGTCATACTGCCATTTGAAGAATGTGCAGGTCCAGGTGTTAACAATGTTTCTGAAACAGTGGGGCATTAATAATGAGCTCAAATTCTGATGGGTATATGCAGTGGATGTAAGAGTACTCTTCTTGGATGTCTAAATATCCAGCTGATTCCTGTATGGAACCTTATCAGAATTCCCAAATCAAATCTCTTTTAAAAATGTCTAACATTATCACTTAAAATCCATGTCAAGTGATACAGCTTCAGGTGTTCTTCCTACAACAAAACATTGCACGATGCTTGGTGTATTTATTTCAAACTGCAGCATTTTGCTGCTACAAAAGCAAAAATTTTATACTATCTTTCTAAATCACAGGGACAGAGCAAGCAATCAGAATGAAAAATCAAAGCAGAGAAATATTCATTTTCTAAAATGAGGGAAATGTCAGCCTACATCTGATGGAGAGACACTGGCTATAAAGAGCACCTGAGATATTTTAAGTGGGGTCAGGGCAGAATCCCAGGGAGTTACTCATTCTGATCCAGAGGCCAGTAAGATCTACGGGACGACTGGATGAACAGAACCTGTATCCTCCACTGCAGCAGAGTGAGCTAGCACACCTCACTCCAGAGCACTTTGGAAATTTCCAATGAATTCTTTGCTGGAACATCTACCCATTTTCATGACACTTTCTTTGCCTA
Organism: Myiozetetes cayanensis; assembly: GCF_022539395.1. Classification (NCBI taxonomy): domain Eukaryota; kingdom Metazoa; phylum Chordata; class Aves; order Passeriformes; family Tyrannidae; genus Myiozetetes; species Myiozetetes cayanensis. Next base: position 128,540,740 of record NW_026086604.1, read on the forward strand.
TTGCCTTGCAAATCCATTAAGAGGGATGAGTTTATTGTCCAGACACCAGGAGGTACATGCTCGCATGTTGAGATCAGAAGTGGGTTTTGAAAGAATGAGGAATGTCGAGATGGTAAAATTTTCAAAAATTGGAAACTGTGATTTAGCTGTGATTTATTTCTCATTTAGCAGCTGTGGCTTTAACAACCAGCAGGCAGGTGGCCTAAGGGTTTTCATTTTGCTTATTTAAATGAAGGTAAAAGCAGGTGTCACTTAACTGGAAGAGGTAGCTGCACTCCCAGCTTCAGGGAACCCACTAGTTTGGTTCAACATTAGTGCACTCGGTAACTTTGTCCATGTCTTCTGAGCTCTCAAAAACAAAATGCAGGAGGGATTAGGGTGTAGTCATCTCCTGCCTGCAATAAAACTTTAAACCACATGCAGGGCAGCTGCAGTGGCAGCTCTTACTCGTGGTAGTGTTACTTTTGGGCAAAAGAGAACTATTTCCCTGGAGCTGCTGGAACCAATCCTCTCAGTGGAAAAGGGAGCTATGAGACCTGGGCAGAATTTGGAGAACATATTGCTTACAGCTCCAAAAGGAATTGAGGGGGCTTGCACTGAAACAATCACTGATGAAGTGTCCATGAATGACAGCAAATTCTTGAAAGACTGGAGCTACTTAACACCTGCGTTTCCACTCTTTTTCAAAACAAAAACAAAACCAAAAACAAACCAGAGGGGGAAATGGGTAACTAAATAAATAGTATATGCAAATAAAGAAAGGAAAATTTGCACAAACATATGACAATGAACTTCAGTACCACTAGTAATCAATAATGATAGAGAGGAAGAGAAAGATTGGAGTTACAATTTCTTATCCTCCACCCCTAATACACTAAGGTCTACAGAAATTCATGGCCTGACATATTGATGATGCAAAGCCTGAATAATGATGGGGCATCAGATACAAGAACAGTCAAATGACAACTTCGATTCTTTAACATGAGCAGCTTGGCTATTACAAGGCAAATCATAACATTTTAGAGATAAATTTTAAAGATCTGACCACATTAGAAGAAAGGGAGATGTTACACCGATGAAACATGGACAATCAACTACACCAGTTATCAGAGGAAAAATCAACCCCTCAACCCTGTAGGCAGAGCTGATCTCTTGGACTATGTGAGGAATGCAGATGAGCAGCACAGTGTTATTATTAAGCTAATTAAAAGGCCACAAAAGAAAAAAACCATGAAAACATTAGGAAAAATAAAATAAAACAGAAGTGGTAGGAAGCTGCACTGAAAATACATTTTACTGAAAGTAAATCATGCCCAGTGAAGAGATGACTTTAGTAAGAAACAGATGTTTCACTATCCTTAGTTTTCAGCAACGTTCACTGGTCTGAGTAATTTTTTATGGAATAGGGTATTGCAGAGCTTTCATGAAAAGACCCATTAAACAAACAAAAGAGGATTTTCCCTGGCTACAGTTATTACCCTGCTTTGAACGGCTGAGCAGCTGATAAAGCAATATGATATCAGCAGGACCTCATCGCTACCCCTCCCTTTCAAAGAGGAAGAAGCAATACTAGCACACTCTAACAAGCTGGTTCAGCAGCATAGCAGCGTCATTAACTGAATGTCTCAGTCATCAGACCAGAGCAGATTATACCAAAATGCTCAGGATCTCCAACATCCAAATTATTAAGGCCTCTTTTTAAGTAATTAAGACAACCTGTTGTATGGATGCACACCAAAATGAGACATGAAGGATACCTAAAGGATTGATAAAGTCCCTGGCTGTTTTCTCTCTGATTTTCCTGAAGAGCCAGTTCAGCAATACAAAATTGATACCACTTTTGTTTCTCTTATGCAAAAAGCTCAATTGCCAGCTATTGTAAAACAATTACATTCAGGATACATAGGGAAAAAACCCCACAAATATAATATGTTCTAAGATGAAAAAGAGTTATAATGCAAATAATGCCATTTAGAAAAAGAGAAGGAAATTCAAAATATTTTAAAATAACTGCAAAAGGAATTAAGCAGGCATTATTGAAAACAATAAGTCCCTCTTTATAACAGATTAAAGTTTAATCAAATTGCAAGTTCACAAGGTCAACTAATTTTTCACCCATCAAAAATAAAATGTCAGTGTTTTTAAGCAGATAGCTAAAAATTTTGATTTCTCCTCATCAGGGCAAGCTTTCTGTTAGGAATTTACTTATGCTGTTCTGCTCCATCCCTGACAGGTTTGAGAGTTTGCACCACATTTGGATCATGCTCTGCCCCAAAAAAACACTGTCTCATTATGGTCTTACAATATATATTATTAGCTTTCTCTGATGTACTCAGAAACAGACCTCAATTGCCAGAAATGCAGCTACACAGTGATATACATGCACGTTAAAAAGACAAACAGCGAACACAGGACATTTTTCTTCCCATAACTGACAGCAAGGGAACCCAGTTCTGCTTTGGCCTCCAAGTTATTTTAAATGGAGCCCTCAGAAGACTGTGGAAGGAAGAACTAAAGCACATGAATAAGACATAATACTGCATATGTCAGAACCTGTTCCATTTATTTCACCCTGAAACCACTGAGAATGCCTACTGCATTAGGATCCTAGTCAGGTAATTCTCCTATTTTCAAAGCCTTATGAGACCTCTTTTTCTGACATTTTCTTATGAAGTGGAGTACATTTCATTTCTATAGCCTTTTTGCATTCCTTTGCCTATTTACTACTAATAATTGTGTCTAGTACTTTTCAAATCAGTTTAAAACTAATGCAGCTTCTTTTTCCTGTTGGCTAATTTTCTCTTAAAATGAAAAGCAGCTTAGACAAGGTTATACAAATTTTTCAACATATGAAAATTAAATGCCTAAATTATTTAACCACAGCCATTTAATGAACTAGAAAAACCACTGTTCTAATCAAGGTGTATTAATGTTTGCCCTTGAAAACTTGAAGCCTGTTGAAATCACTAAGCCTATCTCAAAATTTACATTTAGTTATAGAAAGATACTGAGGATTAGCAGCTTGTGTAAATGGCAGTCATAGTTGAAGACAATCTTATGCCAAGTGCTCAGCATCTTGCTAAATTAGTATGTAGTCTAAGGCACTGATTATTGAAACACTAAAACAGGTATTAAAGTCTACCTTTATTCAAATTAGCCCAACTGCAAATGGTACCTCAAGAGCATGTGCATGGGCTGAAGGGGATGTTTCCCCCAAACGACAGAAAAAGCTTTTTACTTTTACCAGTTCTTAAGAGGGCAGAAGAAATCAGCTATTATTCTTGAAGTCTTTTAAGAAATGTGTGCAGACAGGCAAGACGTATCAATCTTAGATTCTTATAACCCATCTCTAAAATCATCATCTAAAACTGCCTCACATTGATTTTTAGACATTTTCAACCTTAAGGATTTTCAACTTGAGCTGCAGATTATAAATAACAATTTCAGCCATCAGGATGCTCTTCAGAAAACCCACTTTTGGCATGCAATGTGAAATCAGACACAAGTAAAAGAAGCAAGGGAAAAGAGAAGATTCAAGCACATTAAATATTGTTCCTTTATTTACAAAAGATAAAGCAATGAGACTACTTGATACCTGATTATCTTCCCTAGTAAATAAAGCCAGCATATCAGAGCAGGTTTATGAATGTGCCTGTGTTTTTTTACAGTACAATAGTATCTTACAAGAAAAGTTTTTGGATAACAGACCAACATTTTTGTTCAAAATGGGCTTCAGCTCCTTTAGTAATATACAGAAATTGCTTGCAACTGCTTTTCTTTTCAGTGTCACCTGCATGCAACATGTTTGCAATTACAGCTCCATAACACTTGTGGACACAACCTGCACAGAGAGGGATTTTACACGGTAAATAAGTATATTTCTGTGGTGCACAGGGCTAAGAAGGAAGGTGACTGCAAAGATGTGCATCAGTGTAAGTAAACAGAGCTCCACTGATTTACACCAGTTACTGATTTAAATCAGCTGAGTCTCAGCATATTTTTTTTCAAGGTGTTGGCTGTAACTACCTGCTCAGTGGTGAGAGGCGAGTCTGGAAAAGAAACAAAGCTTCTGTAGTGGGCTTCTGAGGCTGGGTTTTGGTAGTGGAGGTGGGGTACAGAGGCTACAGGGGTGGCTTCTGATTGCCCTGCCAATGCCAGCCAGCTCCAGGATGGGCTTCCTGCTGCTGGCCAAGGCCGAGCCAATCAGGAGAGATAGTAACACCTCTGTGATAACATCTTCAAGAATAGAAAGTTATTGAGCAGTGAAAATTCCAGCCAGGGAAGAGCGGAGTGAGAACAAGTGAACAACAATGCAGACACCAACATCAGTGCAGAAGGATGGGGAGGAGGATCTCCATGTGCTGGAACTGAGGCCCTGCAGCCCACGGAGAGCCCATGCTGGAGCAGGTGGATATCCAAAGGAGGCTGTGACCCTGTGGGAGGTGCAAGCTGGAGTGGGGTCCTGCTGGGGACCTGCAGCTCTTGGAGAGGCCTGCTCCATGCTGGAGCAGGTTTTTTCCCGGGTAGGACTTGTGTGGGGGACCCACACAGGAGCAGCTCACTCGTGAAGGACTGCACCCCATGGAGGAGTGACCCACAGGACAGCAGTTTATGAAGAACTATTGTCCAAAGGATGGACTCACGCTGGAGAGGTCCATCAAGGACCGTCTCCCATGGGAGGGACCCCATGGGAAGCAGGGGAAGGACTCCCCTCTCTGAGCAGCGGCAGAAACAACTGACCATAACCCCCATTCCCCATCCCCCTGTACCACTGGGGGGAGGAGGTTGAGTTTGGAAGGAAGGATGGGTGGGGGGAAGGTGTTTTAAAGATTATTTTACTTCTCACTCTTTTGCTCTGATCCTGTTAGTAATAAATTTAATTAATATCCCCACTTTGAGTCTGTTTGCCTGTGATGGTGATCAGTAAGTGACCTCTCCAGGCTCTTGACTCATGAATCCTTCACTGCTTTTTTTTCCCTTCTCTGTTCTGTTGCAGAGGGGAGGGAAAGAGCAGCTTTAGTGGGTACCTGGCATCCAGCCAGGGTCAACCCACTACAGTTTCCTTACAACTATAGCTCTTTTCTCATGACAGAAAGTAAAAATCATTCCAGTTCCAAAGTAAACCACAAAGCCATTGTTTTCCACTGAACCATGTCTTAATTTGTTTTGTTTTCCCGATAGCCGATTACTCCTCATGTTTTGCACTACCAAGCTGATAATAAGCCAAGTTCTTGTAATGCCAGCCCAGCCACACTCAGAGTTTTGCTCAGAATTAGCAGGCTGAACAAGAACATCTTCCAAGCAGATGACACCTATGTGCATCAGTTTGTGAGACTGGCTGGCCTAAAATCCAGCCAGCCCTTGAAAGACAAGGATGGGCTTACGCATTCATTAATTACTTCCTCTCCTCCTCTTCCCTCCTGCTACTAGCTGGTAGATCCCTTGGCAAGTGTCCGTAATACACTGGTCAGTATTTTTATGACTTTAAACATGGATGAATGGGAGATTATGTGTTCCCTTTTCCAAAAGAAATGTTAACAGAGTGCAGGATACATATGCCTTCTTTCCTGACACACATAGGCAATATTCCTCTGGAAAATGTCCTACATTTTTACAAGATTGCTATTTTTAAATCCTAGGCCTAGTTTGTTTGCCCAGTACCATATGGGTTTAATGATATAAGGCAAAGAACAGCACAGATCATCACTACTCAGACATGGTGAGGATGGGAGTTCTTCATGAAAATACAAATTAGCTAACATACCTTGATCTGTGTTATATGGGAAAAAGACCACACATGCAGTGATACAGAAAACAATATAGTGCAGTAGGAGAGCAAAAACTGAGCTAAAAGTCCTTAAAAAGCACTCTTAAAAAATTACCAAAATCCTTTACAGAGCACAGACACATAGCAGATTTAGTTTGTTTTTAAAAGTTAATTTTAAAGGTTAATTTTGTTCATAGTTTCCTGGTTTAGAATTACTTTTATTTGAAGTTGGCATAAGACATAAATCTCAGAAAGGAACCTTGCAAAAGTGGTATCAGTGCAAAACCTGCAGGCAACTACAGTAAAATACTGTACAAGTGCTAACAACTTCAAAGGGAAGACCCACAGGTAGAGAAGCCTACCATTTATTTAAATAATTTCAGTGGTATTGAAGAGAAGCGAAATATTTTGCATATTGTTATTACAAAGCAAAGGAGAGGTAGATTTATTAGCAGGATTGCACTTCTCTTATTCTACTTACATACTGTGTTATAGAACTCAGCAGTCAGGTTTCTACTTAATTAGTTTCAAATAAACACCTCATTTTCCTCATGAAGTCATTGGTGGGCAGAAAACACAAACTTTCCCCTCTAAGCAGGAACTATCCATATTACAAAGATGAAGGCTCTTTCTCCAGCCAGATTCATCATCTTCAACACAGACAGCACCACAGATACGATGCCTACACAAAATAAAATTTCAGCTCAGGTCCAGCCTCACAAATACATCTGTTCCATCAGAGATGAATGAGCTGTTTATCAGAGCTGAAGTATTTACTGAGTGACAGAAAAACTTGTATTAAATAATGAAACAGAAATGAAAGAACAATAAATTTGACTAAGTACCTGATTACAGAGATGAACTTTAAAACTCAATGGTTTAAAGTACTCCTCCCTTGGATTTAGCATTGCTAGCTTCCCAAAAGATGCAATTAATACAATGTACCAGAAAGGACGTTTTCTTTGGTTCTGCCATAATCTTAAAAGCTCTCAAAAAGTATTATTTCAGGATGCCAGTGACATGAAGCAAACCTTTAGATACAGAACCACATGGAGAGAGCTCTGCAGCTTCACAAATGCCTGTCAACATCTGAGTCACAGAGGAAACACTACTGGCCTGCATTACATGAAACAAGACACTTGAGGCTTGTCATATACACCTATATGTGTATACATATGTAAAAAAATAATATTGCTAGCCTTTTAAATCTTGAATAACAGAAGTAACACTTCCATTTCCAATGAAAAGGAAAACGTACTTTTTCATACTTATCTGAAACAGTAAACTCTTGTGAGTCTTTGCTGAACAGTTGCATGCAAAAAGCTCGCGTTTCTGGTGTCACCCTTTGGCATATCAGGCTGCTGGGCTCAACAAATGGATATTGTTCTCTTTTAATTACTTTTTAATACTGTGTGTTATGGTACCCAACAGAGCAATAGCATCCAATATCAGAAAGAAGTCCTCAGCTTGTTTGACAGGCATGTCAGGAAAGACAGAAGCTTCTGGCTGCAAATTTGCACTCCTGCTGTGACATGTTACCTGCAGCGTGATGCTCCTGCAGTGCACATGCTTCCTGGAATGATGTTTACAGAGTGAATGCCCATTTACAGATAAAATAGCATCTAAATGCCATTGTCCTGCCTGTGCAGAGATCTACAAAGTATCAGGAGAACTCTTTGTACATTATTCTTGCAGTGAAATATAATTTGCAATGTAGTTGGCACCAAGACTAAAGTTCAGCCAATGCACAGATTATTCCCTTATCGGGAAGGCTTCGGAGCCTGGGAGGAAAATTCACTTTGATCTATAGTGGCTCTCAGAAAGCTCACATAAAATGGAAAATACAGAAATATCTCCCACTTAAAAAAAATCTCTGCAGAAGAAAAATTTAGCTAACATAAGAAATTCAACTCTGATCTGGTCTGAATCTTTAAGAACAGCAAGTATAAAAGCACATCCTTATATAAGAATCAGAGCTGTAACCAAGTTGCTATGTCCAGCATGATTCAGGGTAAGGCACACATAGGCCCACTGCAGGCTGCTCGGTGTAATCAGCTTTAACACTCAACTAATTCATGGTGATCATCCCCAGATCCAAGGAGCTGTCAATTCTCCCTGGTACAGGGCTAACTTGAAGATATTTGGGGCAGTTTTTACTTCTAGACATAATTAAATTTTATATTTACAATGGCAGGTACTCCTTGATCAGAAAACCTCAAAGTTTGCATATAGAGATATGTAGGCTAACAAATGATCAACAGAAATAAACTACTGATAAATATCTTAGCTATTCCAAATCAGAAGCCAAATGCTATTTCCCAATTTTGTGTAGTAATTAATTTGATTCAACAGATTGCCTCACATATTTTTCCTGTTCTCATGGTTTAACTGCTCAACGTGTACTTGATCATTGAAGCTTCATTCCTGTCTTGTGCACATATTACAAGACTAAATAGAAATGCTGAGATTACTGCATCACATTATCAGTCCATCAGACTTAGCACCTTGCAATAAAACCTCAAGCACAGAGAATGACAAAGCAAACAGTTGCTGGAAATGATAATGATACATCATTAGTATGATACTAAAAAGGGAAAAAGACTTGTTAGCTCTTACAGGTTGTAATTACAACAACTAGCCACAGAACAAGAGGAAATGGCCTCAAGCTGTGCCAGGGGATGTTCAGTTTGGACATCAGGAAGAATTTCTTCATTGAAAGGGTTGTCAAGCTTTGGAACTATCTGCCCAGGGAGGTAGTGGAATCACCATCCCTGTAAGTGTTCAGGAAACAACTGGACATGGCATTTAATGTTACTGTTTAGGTGACAAGGTGGTGTTCAGTCAAAGGATGGACTCAGTGATCTTGAAGGTCTTTTCCAACCTTTATGATTTTATGATTTAATTTTTTGATTTTACACTTTACTCTCTCATTTTCTATGGCACATTTCTATCCAGAAAGTAACCTCAGTTTCAATATGTAGGAAAAAAACAGGAGCAAAGATGTAAAAGTAAAAGCACACTGATTAAACCAAAACACCTCTGCATTAAGGCATTTAATTCACTGCTCAGCTTCTTTGAAAAAGCAACCTACTTATATGTGTGATTCCCATTTTATTTGGTAAATACAGTTTTTTAAAGAGATTATCAACACTTTTAAGTATAGGGGGAAAAAGAATTCATATTATCAGATTCCAAGTATGACAATAAAAACTTGCAGCCTGCTTATTCATCAATTCATCAAGTGCTGGTCCAATTCTGAGAACAGATTCTGTATCTAAACCCATTCTATTTTATTGAGACCTATGGCTGTAATGGAACCTGAGAATGCTTATTATAAACAGCTGCTGTAACAGGAATAATCAGTGTATATTACCATTTAAAAACCTACAAATTGAAACAGTAGAAGTCAGGAGAGACAAGCTTAAAGAGAAAAGTCCTTAAACCAAACTGAAAGATCAACCTCTGATCTTACTGTATTATATCCAATCACTTAATTAAGCCATTGTGAAACATAAATTAACATCAGTCAGAATGAGGAAGAAATGTGGTAATCGGAGTTGCATCTACTTTTGCTATGTAGATATGTGAAGAAGGCCAGGGGCAGAGATACACAGAAACATTTAGAGACTCTCTGACTTCAACTTGATAATCGCTAAAACAGCATACACACAATGTATTTTAATTTCATTTACCTAATAATAGACACTATATAATAGGAAATCAAACAGCCATTTAAGATTTTAAAACTCTTATTCACGTTAAATGTTATTCCCTTTTTCTTGCTATTATTTCTTAGTATTTTGTGACTTTCCTACTACAATACAACCGCTTCCCTGAAAGCCTCAAGTTGCAACCTGAACTCTTACATACTATGGACACATAGCTGTGACTAATAACAATTAGCAACAGATATGACGTAGATTAATATGCCTTTTTTTGCAAGTTGTGTATTATAGAAGAACAAAAGGATTGCTGGAGTAGTGTGAAGGTGGAGTGTACCTTCCTCCATTTTTAGAAGACAACCCTCAGTTTTAAGAAAACCATCACTGGAGAATGTTGAAAACATGAACTATGGGAAGACTATGGAAAAGCCTTTTAATGGCTAATCTGTTTCTTTCCCAGTTGTGTAAGTGCTCACTGTGTGGGAGTTAATTGTATTAGTTATCTGGTAAAACAACCTGATTAATTTTGTACTTCAGTGCTATTAACTACTACACTACACATGATTCATTGGGGAATTAATGAATTTAATCCTTCTGTTCAAATACAAAACCAAACAAGAATAATCCTTTGTTTTATAACTTTTAGTAGATAACTTAAATTCTTAATGATGCTTAGAGTACATTAGGAAGGCACTCACTGAAACTATTTAGCTAAGGGTAACTAGACACTTCCATTAGAAAGCCTAATTAATTGGGATTTAAAAATTAACTCTGATTTGCAATGGACCATAAAACTATCCAGTCCAAAATTGTATCTATTTATTTGAAAGTTTGCAACAGATGAAATTAAAGAAACATTATCAATAAATTATTCCTTGTTATTTCAGCACTGTTCTCAGTATTTGCAGCTGCAGTTTGAAAACAGAGTTTCAAAAAATGGCAGGCCTCAAAACACATCCTAGGTTATATTTATCTTGGCATTTTAACTCACAAATAATAGTGAGGATAGAGAAGTAAATGGAGATATACAAAAGGTTTACAAAAGGCATACAAAAATAGGTTTATATGATATATCTATCAGTATCGCTTTTCTGCACTGTACATACAGTATCATATAATAGAGTGTGGAAAAAGACCCTCTTGAAGGAAGGGATTTCTGCTGTTAGAAGTGCCCTTAATTTCCACAGCAAAAACAGTCACTGAGATTTTACAGCAACAAATGAGATGAGAAGTCCCAAAGAGGAATTTATTGGTTACAAAATTTATGTTCTATAAATAAGGAGAAAATTCAAAACCAATAAATGAGAAGCATAATAAGTTAAGAAGGCAAAAGCCGGAAACTGGCTCAGAAGTTGCTAAGCTTAAAATACACAAGCTGGCAAACAAACAAAGCAATGAGACACGTCACAGGAACTTCTCAGAAGTGCTATTCCCAGTCTATGTTGCAGCACAGCTATTTTTCCATAGCACAGAATTTTCAGAGTATTAGCCAAGAGGGCAGAATAACATAAGATTTTACAGAAAATGAGTTATTTTTGTATCACAATCAAATAAGGTCTTGTTTTAGAGAGGTATTTTTTTATGAGTCTTTCATAAAAGCAGATGCTAAATTCCCTGATGTCCCAACAAAAGAGATATAGGACAAGAAAGTTTGAGTAAAATGAAAATGTAAATGTTTTAAACAGATTATGAAAGACTTTCTTTCTCTCTCCATGGGCCAAAAATGAATACCAAATAAATCTTCTGCACTTGAAATAAATGACCACTTACAAAATTGCCTTTGAAAGCAACAGTATGCTCATTCTTCCCTTCTAAATTTGTGGTTAGAAGCAATCCAGAGATTACCAGGTTGAGGGAAGATGCTGCTCTTGCAATACTTTCCCTGATGGCCACCCCACAGCACCAGGAGCCACTGTTGTTCATCTGGGTGAGCAGTTTCCCTGAATAAACTCAATCCACAAGAGCAACGCTCCCAGGAGGTATTGGAGTAAATACAGACCTTTATCAGGGAGTCAAGAAAAGTCATTCCTGAGCCATTTGTAAGAGAACTGCCAAACCAAAACACAGTGAGATAAATAGCAAATGAAAATAAAACCCCAAGCAAACAAACAAACCCCAAAAAACACAACCCTGGGAAGAAAAATGTGGAAGTGATGACTGTGGTTGAGACAAATTAGCTCTTCTTTCACTCCCAATGTGGATGTGTCACCAGAGCCTATGAGCGACCCACATACCTTATGAATGGTCCAACCAGGGCCATTGACTGCTGCAGAAGCAGTAGTCATGAACTCCTGTTGAACTCGAGTATAAGCATGATTTCAGATTTCCCTTTCTGTTTCTCACTTTGTCTCCTACCTTATTATTCCTTCATATATCTGTCTCACAAAAAAATGCTTCCCATTGACATTACAATATTAGTAGAATATTAATAAACCACCATCCAGAATTGTTGTTTTTGATAACTTGCAAAGTGAGGATGACAAACCAGCCGCATTTCCACTGCCTTACATTTAGGAAACTTTTTCCACAATTGCATAAAAACCTTTATTTACAAAATTGAAAAAAATAGAAACTGAACTTTTAAGACAAAATATATCAAGTAACCTTGTGGGCTAGTCTTCTGATCCTTGGGTCTATTCATAATTTAATTCCTGACACAAAGAAATATGTGAACATTTCTGAATTAATAACTGGTTGTCTTAGGCACATTACTTCAGCAATAAAGAACTCACCAGAAATATCCTTTCAAGTTGATCCTGAATGTCTTTCATTCCTGGAAAAGCAGCGACCCCTTGAATCATTTCTACAAAGATACAACCCACTCCCCTACAGAAGAAAAAAAAGAAGTATGCAATGTTAGAAAGATTTCTTATAGACCAAGTGGCCAGCAATAACACTTGTGCATCCTTTATCAGTATTTAAATAATATATATATTTTTAATCGATGCCAGGCTGAAGGACAAATGTGCATTTAACAAAACCAATGAATACAAATGAACATTTCTCAGGTATTTGAAGGCAAGCGAAGAGGTAGCAGGAATATGGTTCATAGGTGCTGAGACCAATAAAGACACAGTTGCTGATCTCCATATTAGTGCTTCCTAGTAGCATAGTCATCCCAAATAAATTCTGGAAATGTGTGAGAGTACACTCTTGGGAGAAGCTGAATGGGGACATGGAAGCACATTGGAAGGGCTTGGCATAGGAGGAGAATCTGGAAAAGGGTGAGTAAAAAGAAAAAGGCCCTGTGGCTGCTCACAGTCACAAAACTAAATTAATTCCAAATGCAGATAACTTCAGGGATGGGATTGCTTGGACTTTCTTCTCCCCTCTGCCAGCATAAATGACAGCAGTTCAAAGCCCACAGCTCTGGGATGCTGCTGACCCCTTTCCCCACAAGCTCTGGCTGAGAGGTGCTGCAATGGGTTGAGAAGACACGGAGTCCCTCCTCTTTCCACCACGACAGCCACCTCCTTACAGCTGCTGTACTTGATTTCTCACAAAAAATACTTCACACAAGTCTCCCTCATCCCATTGAATTAAGCCAGGGGTAGAAGTACTGGGATATCAGAGGGAAAAAATATCTGAGACACACTAACTACAGCACAAAAGAATAGATTCTCTAACATTGAGGAAAGCTTCTGTGACTAACTCAAATTCCAAATAACCTGTGAACTTCCTGCATCTCAAAAGGAAAACAAATTATAAATAAATTATAAATAAACTTGCATTTGCATCTTTTCTGGATGAAAACAGCTCTAGAGTATCTTGTTCCCTCAGCAAAATAATCTTAAGAGAAAACATCCCTCTATGCTAGCAATAGGATGGAGAATTTGATTATATACCGTAACTTGTTCAATTACATTTTTCTGCGTATATTTTTCTAGACCTTCCATGTGCAAACACCTATGTATGCTGTACCACGTCTGTGTAAGCAACCATCCAAAAACCTTCTTCATTCAAAACAATAACATGTTCAAACCCCCAAACTATATATCAAAACGAACTAAGAATTTGTACAACTAACTACAGTACCACCTCCCCCTAAAACTGAGTTGTGTTTATGTGTCAGAAAATCACAGCAATAACCTCTAACTTAACTTTGTTTTTAGAACTAAATTATTTGCAATGTACTAATTACATACCTTTTCATTGCTTACAGATCATGATGATGCATTCAGAAAGCAGCATTTAATTTTAGGAATATGTCTACATATATTGGTGAGGAAGTGGTTCTAGAACAACTTAATGAAAACAAGTTGCATATTTTCTTTAAGGTTGGGGCTGGGCATTAGCAGATGCCACTAAACTAAGAATATCAGCAGATTACCCATGTTTCACCCATTTCTGCAGGCTTTGACCAGTACCAACCAATGAAATAGTTTTATGTTCTAGGACAATGAGAGTTGGTAGTCAAATTTCTTGAAGAAGAAAATTAAATATACATCACTATTTTCTAATTCTACATCCCAAAGTAGAGCTATATTAAGTAAAGTTTCTCTTCAGGCATTGATAAGTAGAGGAAAACTTTGAAAAGCACTGTTGTGGTCAAATTTTAGAATAAATTAGGTGTTTATAAAAGAGAGGTTAAAATTTATGTTCCATATGCTTCTGCTGGTTACCAAATGAACTGAATTGATTAAACTGCCATTCATCATTTAGTCTGGTTAGTGCTTCATTAGGCACAGATAGGCACAATATATCTTAGTCAAATACTTTACAAACATGATCAGCATCTCAGGCAAGGAAAAAATCAAGATTTAAGCCAGAAGCCATTTATTCAAGATGAGCAATAAAACAATTGAATTTAGATGAAAGAAAAGAGGATTAGAGTTCTATTCTTGCAACCAGAAAACAGGCTTTTGATTAAACCAGTGTATCATTTGAGAGCATGTACAAATCTGCAGAGAACCTATATCTAGCTGTTTAAACAGAAATGATGTAAAGGCAGCAGGAAGATTTTGCCAAATTTTGTATTGTTTTACATTATTTATAAATTTTTCCACTTTTAGTGGTTTTGATACAAATATGAGCCAAAAATCAAGTAAAAACTGCAAACAGCACTGAAGAAAAATTTTCTGCTTGGAAAGAAGAATCCTATTTTGTGTCTTGGACTCTTTTGCAATGTGGTGCTTCATTTAGTCCCAAGCTGAAATGAAAGGGTACTGCAGTTAAATAAACATCTAATACAAAAATCAAAAGGTTATTAAAATCATTCAGGAGAGAAGCACAAACATTCAAAATTTGAGCTGGAAGACTGCTGTTCCCTTCGGCCCACTTGAAAGTTAAGCTTCTCCTTGTTTTCAAAGGTTATGGTGTTTGGCACACTGATGAATAAGCCAATGGAAAGGGAAGCTTTAATGAATAGAAACAAAAAAAAGAAAATAATATAATAATAATAATACAAAAACATAGGACACTGAACTAGAAAATAGGAAAAAAAAACCCAGAAAGCCATAAGACCACAGGAAGGTTTCAAGATGGCTCGATGGTATTTTTGATGTCTTCATGGTATCTGTGAATTTCAGGTTCACAGTAAGTAGAAACTTGAGTCTACAGTAGGATCCCTGCATCACAAACCATAACTGCACACACTTTAAACGGGAAAAGAGATAAAGCATCTACAAAATTTTGTCTTGTTTTTGTAGACCTCACAGACTTTTAAACTGGTTAGAGATAGTTTTGAGCAAAGCAAAAACTATCTTCATGCCAGAAGAGCTGGTTTGTGAGGAAAAATTAGGAAAATTATGTCATTCTTGGCTATGAGAAAACCAAAGGGACATGGAGAACGTGATGACTCTGTACTTAAAATTATGCAAAATGAAAGACAGGGAGAACTGATTAGGATTTTAATGGTTTCCAGAACTGTAGGTAGGTCCAAGGCAGTATAACCAGAAATAGCAGAAAGCCTTTAGGAAATAAAATTTTTAGGGTGAGTGATAGGGAAATACAATTAACACTTGTGCTATACCTCAGCCTCCCAGTGGACTTGAGGAAGAGTTACAGTTGTGTAAAACTAGACAACCTGAAATACATAAGAATATTCTTCAGGAAACAGACTTGCATTAACAGTAGGGTGGATAAGATGGTCTCACGCATCACTCCCATCCCTAGTTTTGATGACGCAAAGATTACTCCTTGAAATATGAAATACAGGCTTTGATGTGCAGCCATCTCCAAGGTGTGTTATTTAGGTATAATGTCTGCATGCTCAGCATACAATGACATTTTTATGCAGCACTTGAAAAATAATTTTTTGACAAAAAACCCATATTTCAGTGTATTCAGTTCAGATTTTCCTACTCTCTTTATAGGACTTCTGAGTTTGGATAAATAAGCCAAATGCCACAAATTTGTTCATAGATCTTTCCAATGCAATGGCACAGGATAACCTAGCAAAGTAAAAGTGACAGCCATTTAATGTTGAAATGGGTGGTTTACTCACTGATGACAAAAAGCATAACTAAACCTATTGATGTATAGATGAGATCATATGTGGCCATAGCATCTAATATTGCTCTTCTATTGTCCTGCTTAATTTATTTGGACTCTGGCTGTTACTGTACAGCCTTATACAGAGTAAGAATTACTAGAACAGCTAAATGAGTTACTCTTGCATTTGAATTGACATAGTAAATGAGCCTGTAAAAATGAAGCTGCCTCAGGAACCTGTTTTTTTTTTTTTTTTTTTTTCCCTACACAGCTTTTATAATTCAAGAGGGTATTCCTTTAAAATTAACTTGCTTACTGGTGGGTTGGTTTTATAGGTTTGGCTTAAGAATTCACATTCCTGTCTCTATGTAACAAAGATCCTTATTGCTACAAGAATTTCCAGCCTAGATGTAATTGAACACTGTAAAAAAAGAAAAAAAAAATAACATAACAGCTCTGGTAAGGCATAATATATAAGAGATTATAAGGGTTGTTTCGTTCAGTTAATATTATGATTTTTCTTGATGGAGCCATAAAAGAGATTACAGACACACACCAAAATGAGGAGCTGTTTCCAACCCAAGTTTTAATTTATACTTAAACTGAGAATAAAGAAACCCTGCATTCTTACTATATATATTTTAAACTGTTGAACTTTCTGCCCTGAACATATCTGCCTTCTAGCAGGCTCAGCACAGGTGATAACATTCCGTATGGCCTTCATGGTGAAGACCTTTGCTGGGTCTTCCCATAATATTTCTATCTGGTCATTAAGCCTGTATTCCATGTGCAGCATTTGGAAGGCAGTTTATGAAAACCAAGTAACTGCTTTCAGCAATCCCCCTGGTGGGATTTCCAAAATTCAAAAGAACAGTCGAGTTCTCATTCAAGTTTCACAAACTACACAGAGTTTGTACTGTTGAATATATCAGCATTTAAAAAACTCAAAACCAACAAACAACATAGAACACAAAACCCACACACACTCCCCCTCAAAAACCAGTTGATTAATTTTTTTATGGAATTGTCACCAAGATGTAGTACTGCAGCCTCTTCCATAAAATTCTGGTAATATACAACATGTTGGAAGGGTACAGAGACTTTTATTTCATCTGATTTATTCAGAAAAGAAAAAAATCATATTCCTATATGATCCTGCTTATAAACAGAACTATGAAAACAAATTTTGGAGGGCAGGAATAAAAAGCAAGAGACTTTTGTCTCCTTAGCTGACAAAAATCTGATTTAATTCTACAGTAGCACACTGCCAGAATACTCACAAATGCTGAATTTGGTTGGAATTTGTCTTTCATGACCACTACTCTTTGGTAAGTGAAAAATAACATATGATGGACGATACAGTCTGATAAAAATATAGCAGCAATATGGCAAACAGATTGCAGTTCTCACATGAGAAATAATGAGTGAATCACAATTTCTCTTCCATGGTGACAAAAATCATTAAAATTTCTGCAGGAAGCAGATGCAATGAATAAAAATTGATCTACTTGAAAGCAAGATAGCTCAAGGTATTTCTTTACAGTCAAACTTGAAGCAATTGTAATTAGAAGTGACTAGAGTACTCATGTTCTTGCCTGTGTCACAGAGTTACCTAGAATTAAAAGCTCCAGAAATTTGTTTTGCTTTGTAGCAATGCTCAGTTTCTATATTCAGAAATACTATGTTCATGAAAGATTGAAATCTACATGATCACTTTTTGCAAGAATCTTTCTATCGAACTCACTTGTTCAGTAAAGCAAAGTGCAAAATAACCTCGAGGAAATACTCCATGGACGTGAGCAACTTGAGATACTTCCCTGTTGAACATGTTCTTTCTGGTTCTCTTTTCTGCATCTTTATAATGTACTTTCTTTACACACATGAAATGTATTTCTGGCAGTGAAAAAGTAACAGTAAATCTGATGTTCCCAGCAGATAAAAGTAGGTTTCAGATAGGAACTGAAATGCTCTTCCCATAACTACAGACCCAGACAGTTTCCTCCCAAACAGCATTTCTATGAATTCGACCCTACAGAATTTTCAAACCAAAAGCTAATTCAGATGATACAACTTTTGAAGAGCTTACTGACAGCGAGAGAAGTTTAATTAACAACAGCTTGATAGTTATTGCCATATCACCTTAATACCATAATCCATCAGCATTAATACCAATACCATCAGCACTTCTTAAGAGTGGAAGTCATAATCCTGAAGGCAAGGTCAGAAGAGCTAATTTCCCTTATGCTCTTTTCTCTCCCAGGCCCCAAGAAGTATTCAGGGCGTACTGGAGCTCCTGCTCTCAGGTTTCTCCCACTGCAAAATGTTTGCAGGAGAAACAGGATAAAGATGCCTTTGTAAGATCCCCTGTGTAAAAAACATCATTTGATGCACCTGTGCCTAAGACAAGATCCATTTTTATGTAATTAATATCTTAGTTACTGTCACAGGTCTTCATTGTTCAAATATTCATTAAAGCAAGTATGGAATTACAGTAAGCACTCAAATCCACACTCATAGCAGGCTATGTGTGAAAAGCGGTGTGTTCTTGAAAAACACAATTTATTTTTCTAATAATAGGATAGAAAAACTGTATGGAGAGGTTTCCCTGAACTAAGATCTGATTTGAAATCATGTATTAAAAAACAATGTTACAAAGTTACATAATAGTGACTTAAGAAGCATTTTTGTAACATTTTACTTGCCTTTTTTAATTTATTTCTTCTGCGACATTAAACATAGCTGATGTTAGTTAATGAAAATGAATTTAAAATATATCCCAGCCTGTAACCGTTTAGGTTACCTGTACTGTGACTAAGAGTGCATTTTTTAAAAAAAGTGAAACAACAGGAAATGCAAAAGAATTGCCAGCTGTTAGCAAACACAGTTTAAAGCCAGCTGCACTTCAAAATAAAATATCCCTAGTGACTTCTTGATGTAAGCAACCCAGATGTAGCAGCAGCACATGCATTACCAGAATCAAATGGATATAATAACCTGTTTAAATTGCTTCATTTACTAATACTATACTCTTCCTGTAAGGAACAAATAGAATAGGTTCATTTGGGGATTTTTTTCCCTATGTTTCTGTGTTACTTATGTATGGGTTTTAGTAATCCCTAAACCCTTTATGTGTTGAAGCCTATTTTCCTTGCTTTGACTTCCAAAGGACTGTAAAATTCAAGGATTACGGCAAGTTACACCAGAGGCAATGCAAAGCCATTTTTCTAGCTACTAGTAAGTCCTCATCAAGAGGAAAAAAAAAAAAAGGCAAGCTATATCAAAGGTTATCACAACTCTTTGATGCAGTCATGGGTAGTATAATACATTCACATAATGCTGCTGTATCAAACGCTGTCAGCAGTAAATCACAAAGCCCACCATTGATTTCCATCAGCAGCCTGACACCACTAATGCATGTACGTCTTCATTAATATTATTTTATTGCCAGCGGCTATTTAAAAAAAAAAAAGAATGCAGGAGAATGTAACATTGCATGTGGATCATTAGCTTTTAGTTACTATTCTAATTCTCTACACCAGCAAATGAAGTGTAAAAATAGCCTGCAGCCTCTGCCACCTGCTTCCTAGCCACTGTCCAGGGGTTAATATTTGGACTCTTTTTTCATGCAGCTGGTCTTCTACTCAGTGGGAGTCCCACTTTCTGTTCCTGGGGAACAACCATGAAATGTTATTTATCATGGCTATAGCAAAGGCCCTGTGTCTTTTTTTTTTTTTCTCTCTAAATAGAGGAAACAGCTGTGCTTTCTACCTCAACATTATTTAAATATTTAGTGAAGTGGCTGCCTAGTTTTGCCATCATGTAGATCATCAATAACGACACAGGAGTGCACACAGTATCTGCCATAAGGACATAATGCCAGTAATTGCATAAAAATGCTAATGCTACAAACACACTTTTGATAACAAATTACCAAATTATCTTGGAATTTGATGGTAGGCAGGTTTCTCTGTGTCTCCCTTCCTCCCACTCTGGGAAGCCACCAAGTGGTTTTAATGTAATTATGGCTCAGCTATGTACAACCACTGTGTAAGTACAGCCCCAAGCCTGTCTGTGCTCCAGCAGAGCTCACTGTTGAATGTGCCAAGTAAGCACAAGTGACCTTAACATGAAACTACACCTCTCACAGTCAAAGTGGAAGTGCTGTCTCAGATAACCCAGAAAAGCATAGAAGTAAAAACCTAAACCTCTTCTGTCAAACACAATACACATTTGGCCTAATCTGATTTCTGATGTGGCAGTAGCTGAGCCTCTACACAGATTGCTGCCTTGTGAAAGAAACTATTACTGGGGCTTTTTTCCTAAGCTTTTCATAGTTCTTCAGTTTGTACAGGGCAGCAAAAATATTGTAAGGGCTACAAATCAAGCACAAGAGGAATAGGACACTGTTCTTCATTTGAAACCAAACAAACCACCTCTGTCCCTGAGTACCTGGATCTTTTCCAGACCTATACAAAATGCTCTATGCAAGAGGACATAATTTACTGATATCATTGAAGATGTAATTATTGTGTTCTTCCCCAATGTACTTGCGTCATTTTAGTCAGGAAAAAAATAATGACCTGGGTTGCTGAAGTACCATTTTGAGTCATTCCTCAATCAAACTGCCAATCCTCAAATCAAACTGCCCTTCCAAATCTGCAAGTCTAAATAAAATCTGTAGGTTTGTAAAAAAAACTATTCAGTGTCATGCTGATTTACTGCTAACAAGTACAGTAGATTAAGAACTGAGGCTATATGTTCACACACAGAGGATTCAGGTTTTCTCCTTGCTACAAGTGGCCACGGAAAACAAATGTCATATCACATGAAAGCACCGCACTAAGGCTACAAAAGTCAAGCAATAACTCAATCTCTTGCAAAACACCAATAGGTCTTCTAGTGCTGTGTCAACAGCAGGTACCAGCTGCAAATCAGTGGGGTGGCAGGAGGGGATTCCTTTAGGAAGATACCGAGTGAACCACACGTATTACTACACACAAGTTTTTTTAACTTCTTTCACTAATTTCACTACATATTCGCTTTACATGCCAAAAAAACCACAAGAGCTAAAGCGTCTACATAGAGTCTTGTCACTTACACTTACCACATGTCAAGGCAGGTGGAATATTCTGTTGATCCCAGAAGGACATCTGGAGGCCTGTACCATAGGGTTACCACTTCATTAGAATATGTATGACTGGGAACTGATTTAGCTCTTGCAAGCCCTGTGGGGTAAACACAAATAAATAAATGTAAACAAAAGAAAGAAATAGTTTGCTCTATAGCTACAATCCTTAAAGGATATATGAGCACACGTAATGTGATGGCATGTTGCAACCGTATTTTTCTTCTGCTACTGGAGTAAGTTACTTAATGAAAAAAAACATGATAGCATCTATGATTTGGTACCTGGCTAAACAGAGTTGTGAATATTATGAAGGGACAATAAAATATGCTTTTCATAATGACAACCATAGGTCCAGGAGAGATGCAAAGATACATGGTGGTATACCTAAACAAATAAACAGGTATATCTAGACTAACAAAGAAAGATTTTAATTGACATTAACTGCTCATCCTCAGGCATCGATATCCTTTCATTTCAGAGTTATTTACAAAAAGGAAATTATAAGGAAACTCCCATACAAATGATGTCACAGATGAGATTTGGCTTTTTAGGGAATCCTAAGGAAATCTTCCACAGCTTACACTGCAAACCCCAGCTTGCTTATTCAAGTTTATGTTTGAAAGCTGTAGATACACTTACACATTACCATTCAAATAAATATTAATATTGTACAAATACACCAGAAAATGGTATGTGAAAAATTCTTCTCTCTCGACAAATGTGTATTGGCAGTGTACCAATTTCAGAAATCATTTCAGTGAAATCTGTGGCCTACTGAAGATATACTATTTACAATAATTGTCTTTTAAGCTTGTCATTTAAAATAATTCACATTACTACATAACCATAATCTACCTCATGTAAAAGAGAGATCATCATATGCTAAAAGCAGCAGTAGAGAGCACACTTTTCTAACAATGTTTCTCCTACAGAAGACTCTCTCCTCCAGAAAATGGAAAAAGATTTTCAGGGCTAGAGGTGACTGTTCCAATCAAAGGCCTGCAAATGCCTTTTCAAATTACCGGCTCCTAGCTACTGCCTTGAGACCATCCGCTCCCTTGCTGGGAACACTGGACGTGCACAAGTAATGGAAATCAGGAGAATGCACTACGGGGTGCTTTTTTGTGTCTTCTTGAACTACTGATTTTCCTTTCACAAAACAAATGAAATTACTAAATGTTTTATACCTTACAGAAGCAAGGAAGCAAAGTCATACACTCAGAAAGAAATAAGCAACATGAGAATTCTAAAAAGAGTGCAGATGAGGAGTGGTTTGTCCCTTTATTCTTAATACACTGGAAAGGCTATTTAAGAACAGTTAGTCTCAGTGAATATATCTCCATAGTAATGATGGCAAATCTTGCCAGCAGATTGCATTATCAGCTGATTATAGCGGTTAGACCACTGTAGAGGAATAATTTTAATTGTATGCCATGATTTCTTCTTTAAAAAATTACATTCGAAACAAGAAAACCCATTTTTTAAAATGCTCAGACCTCCACTTCTTTTACAGTTGTGCACCGGGCCACCAGCTTGATGAGTAAGTTGGCTCACAAATACAGCCCAGGACTGGCCAGGTACAGCCCCAAAGAGGTTGCATCACATGCTCCCCAGTGCCTCTGCCTCTAGATTAATGTTTTTGCCAGTGAACAGTTCTTATTCCTAGCACACAGAACCATTAACAAGCCTGAGTTTCTGAGCATCTATATTCCATGTGACTAAACTGAAACACTATTTCCTGAATTTGTGGGTATGGACCTAGTATTATTAAGCAACATAAAAATTATGAAAGAATTTGAGAATTCTGGTTGGTGAATGACTCCATCCTTCTTTGCCTGTCGAAGCCTTCCCTGTTAGTCTTGTCTGAGGAAGACTGAATTTGGTTGCAAACAACTTCCTCTCTAATCTTCTACGCTAGCTCTCATAAGAGAAGAGACACAAGCGAGCAGGGGAAAGGCATTTTGAAGAAGTCAGCAACATCATATGTTTTGGGGAAAACTGTCAAAAACTTTAGACCTTGTGGGATGAAAAATGAACTCAGATTTCCATGACACAAAGCTGATGATCCACACATTCCAGAAATCTCCCATGTACAGAGGAATCAGTACTACCCAGCTTGCCATACCAGAAGTCACACTGCAAATAATACAATATCCATGCTTGCTGGCCAGTTTCTGCCACTTTGATGGTCAGGATGGAGCTTTGCAAGCGTTATAGTCAGCCCAAGCACACCTTTCCTCCTCTTCTGTGACTATTCAGCATGGAACAAATCCTCTCATCCTGCTGAGAATGCCATCCATGCTGTTTCCTCAGCATACTGCTTGCTTCTAGATCTACTCCACCTGTAATCCATTCCAGGTTAGGTAAAATCTATCTGATTTTCAAAGAATGGCCCTTTTGACTTAATCCCAGCCTATTGGGCAACAAAATGTTTTTCTTTAATACATTCTTCACTCCCAAAACACAATGAAAGTCTCATCTGAGGTTCACTGTTGCATCTGGTTTCTTGGTTATAGGAGGATCATCATTGGAATGGAGAAACTTATAAACTAAAACCTTCATTTGTAAAAGCAAGTTGAGGCCATACATTTGCATCAGACATCATCACCAGCTTTAAGAGGTGTGCTGGTTTATGGGGAGGCTTATGGGTACAGGCCATATGTTTTCAGTCGTGGCCAGTTGGTTTCCTTGTTGGGCACATACACTTCTTTGGAAACTAAATGTCCCAGTGGAAAGCAGGAGTGAACACTCACAAAAACTAAAATTTGGAGGGGGAAAATTTGGCACAGTTCCACTGTTCAGTCAGTCACTACCCCTGTGCAGGACTCAAAGGACCTGAATTAGACAAATGCCTTGGAGGAGCTGCTTTCTTTCAGGGAGGGAGCAACCTTTACTTTTTCTGAATAACGGTCTGTATAAAGAAGGCATTTGCAATTTTAAACACTTTCACTCAAAGACTAAAAATTGATGCAAATGTCTTTCATCACACTTGAGACATGAAAAAAATACTCTTATCTTTCAGATATATTTACAGTATAAAAAGAATGCTATGAAAATATATATGTGAAA
This sequence comes from Myiozetetes cayanensis, assembly GCF_022539395.1. NCBI lineage: Eukaryota > Metazoa > Chordata > Aves > Passeriformes > Tyrannidae > Myiozetetes > Myiozetetes cayanensis. Next base: position 128,564,798 of record NW_026086604.1, read on the forward strand.
CACCAATGTGAAACTGCATTTCTTGTTTTGATGCTTGAGATGCAAATAGATGACAGTTACCAGGGTTTTTTCAGATATCCTTCTGCAAGAAAATTTGCTACATATTTTATACCCCTTTTCACATATAAATATGCTTACTCATGCAAAATTTATTTAACCACATCCTTCAACCGAAAAAAACCTGAAGGGTAGGATTAATTAGCACAGCATGTTCGATCACTTTCTTTAAGGGTTCCCTGTCTGTTTCCATGGTTACACTACAGGAAGAGCGACAATCTCATTTTAAAAAGACAGAGCTTACAGGGGATCATCAAAACTTCAAACCTTAATGGCCAGTGTACATAAAAGCAAAAAGGTAAATGGAGGATCACCAGGTGAGTACCCAAGATTTACATATTGCTGCTTGAGCACTTTTTTGCCTGGAAAAGTGGAGGAAGGACCTCCTGACAAGCAGTGAACTCCCCTCCGCTTCCTGTGTCACCTGAAAGATAAAAGATCAACACATATCCTGCTGTTGCAGCCTATTTTGAGAGAAGGAATTCAAGCATAAGGCCCACTTATTAAAATTAGGGTCGTATCAGACCCACTGGGGAACTTACATATAATTACAGGAAGGACAGACACTGTTCCATGTTCTCCAGGCACTGTGACCATTATTTATCCAAAATGAAAGAAGAAACTGTTCTGATGCATTACCAAGTGCAAGGCCTGCACAACATCATCTATCTGCACTGTGACACAAACCACAACTTTATTTTAACTCATGCATTAAGCAACAGCTCAGGATATCCTGTAAAGCCCTGTATTTAAATCAGAGAGTGAATGATCTATGCTTATGTCTTTAACACAGAAAATCTCCTGCTGTCTCTTACTCTGAACTTTAAAAAAAAAAAAAAAGAATATATTTTCTTCCTTGGTAAACCCAATTGCCTCTACTTCATCTGACTTTATCTTAGACTCAGAGGATGTATCTGATTTTATCTAGGATCAATTATTGACAAAACACACTGCACTGATTTATCATCACTGTAATTTTTAAATTGTATTTGGCTTTTACAAGAGGCTGTAGCTATATCCAGACTCAAGACCTATCTAATACACACACCTTTGACTACATGAGCACAAATATTAATATTTGATATCTCTCTGGATGCAGGATAGCTTTCTAGTCAAGTTGATATGACAACCAGGAAGCCTTTGTTCACAGCAAATATGATTCTGCAAATGAGAAAACCAGTCTCATCTGCAAAAACAAGGGCTTACCAAGCATGTGCATGGTTTCCCTTTCTATTTTAACTTAAATGTGTTGAGAAGTTTATTATTTTGATTTAGATATATTTAAAGTGGCTCTAGCAAGCATACAGAAAATTGCTGCTTTCCCTTGATTCATATTCTTTATGTGCTTCCTTTTTAGCTTCCTGTTTTGCTTATTTAATAATTACCTAGAGTTTGAGGTAAATGGCTTATCAAACCATAACTATGACCCAGTAACGATATTAGAATTTTGCTAATGTAGTCTATTGTAGATCACGAACTGTCCACTTATTTACTCAGCTACTTGTTTTCCAACAGAAGCACATTTATTCAGTGAATACCTGAATGACAACAAACTGAAGTAAAATGGGTGGAAACAGTGACAGTGCTTCAAAGAAGCAGTCAGGGCTCTAACCCAGAAGCCAGTTCTTGGCAATCAAAAGTGTCCTGCAGCCCTTAGGTCTCTCTGCAGTTTGCCTGAACGCATGTCTCCAACATGCAGTTTTACTAGAGCACCTGAGTTAAATTCCTCTCAAATAAGATAAATTAACTACAATATCCTATGTCCTGGTCCTAATATAGCCATTATGTTATGGTAGTGCTGTTCATTTATAAAAGTTACTCACTCACTAACAGGGAGAGTCTAATGAGGATCCAAAATTAGAATTTCCAACATCCACTAATGGCTAGTCTTCCACACTGCAGTACAGAAGTCAGTTCCCAAGAGAGAGAGAACAGTAAGGCAAAAGGCATGCCTGCCTCTCAGTCTGTCTGGTTTTTCCAGCTATTATCAGTTGTTCTATTAAAAGAATATTTTTCATCACAGATCTTATCTCATATATGACTGCAGACCATCACTTACAGTAACACAGGTGATAATTATTCTAGTCTGTGAATGGGACTCAATTGTCAATTCACAAACATAAGTTACAGAATGGGGAGATGTAGAAATACTTTTTCTGCTACCAGAAAGAACAACTCTAGCACTCATGAAAAGTGTTTTTCCAACAAGTCCAGTAATATTTTTCATCATCACCTCTTTCCTCTGCCACCTGTGCCATACAAAGGATCATAGGGAATAGAAAAGAGGGATACAAGAAAGAGCTCAGCTACTGATTGCATATTATAAGACCACATTGGTTAATTTGACTGAAAGGCATCCTAGTCACAACACTGTCTCTTTCCTTGCTTTAAAATCCTTATAAAGAATTTCTGATACATTTTTAAAAAAGCAAACTGATGTTGAACATGTACCATGACCCCCAACTTATTTCATCGTCCGTAAGCAGAAAGGAACACACTAAAAACTGGGAACTAAGCAAAAACTGGTATGGAAATGTAAAAGAAATATACACTCCACTTTTGACACCAGGAATATTTATCTATTCCCATGGCCTTCTTGGTCAGGATGAATATGTTCAAACTGCTTTATGCTAGACTGGAAGTAGAAAAATAACAGTGCGGGCAGAAAAAAAAAAAAAAGGAAAACAAACTGTACATTGTGAACATTCACACAGATGCAAAAGCTAACAGAACTTTCTGCACAACAGAAAAGACCTGGATTCATTATGGACATGATATACATGCCCGCAACAGCCTTAACAGATGATTTATCTAAATCCTGCTTTCAGATTCTGGATTTTTAGCTAACAATTTCTTGTTTCACAAAAAATCTGGAAGAAGGTGATGCCTTTGACTCTTAAAAACATCCCAGTAGGAACACACAACTTTGCTAATAAGGCTGTAAGTGAAAATGTCAGAATTACTCATTCCACAGTGAAGTTATTAGGCAAGGAGTTAACAATGACTGAGCAGATGGTTTTAAATTGGGAAGATCTGCAGAGTGCAGGGAAGTTCTAGAAAGGACAAACAGGCAGAAAATAATTTGTCACTGAAAATGAGAGCTAATGCATCTTAGGATATTTTAATATTCCTTGAGAAAAAAAGAGAAAACTGGGAAACATCCAAGAATGAATGAGCCCAATCAGTACTGGACAATTACTTGACTAATAATAATAATTTATATGTGGAATTTTAAGACCTAAGCAATGAACTTGCTGAAGGCAAGAAAGGTATTGCGGTATAGATATTTCACTGCCATTGAGATTTTCCCCTAAAAAAATCAAAGGAACACAGAGAAAGAAAAAAAAGTGATGCAGAAGAAAAGTGTTGTATAGAGACAAATTGAGAGCTATGGATGTCCAATTTGGTGAGGTATCATCAAGCACTGACACAGAAGTTACCAACTTACTGCAGGTTATTGTGTAAGAAGCTAACAATTTACAATGATCCCTACCTGAACAACTAAAAGCAGGACTGCAAGAGTCATTTCTGGATGACTCCATCTGGGGTTCATGTAAAAATGAACGAACCCTTGTCAGCTGGTACCTTGACAACTTATCATTTAATAAAAGTGCAGTAAGTACTTGATCCATTGCATGAGATAGGTTAAATACAATATACCAGTAAATTAAAAAATATGCTTTCTCTATGTTCTTCAGGACTAATCTTTCTTAGAAAATCATCATGTAGACAAACTGCCACCCACTCCCTTTGGGTGCAAAGAGGACTGAACACATACCAGATCCAAGTCAATAGTATATGGGGCATCAGTACCATTTAAATCCTTCTGGTTTTGTGATGTATTAAATTTGACAGCTGAAGAACTATTTAATGAGCACAGTTTGGTGCTACTGTAGTGATTCACAGTCACCCAAATAGAAACATGAAAGCTAACTTTCACCAGCAGTCTTATAGTTCAAACATCTAATCCCTGTTATTTACACTCAGGTGATTTTGTTTCTTAACTGATCACACAACACTGATGCACATACTGCCCTCTCCACCTCTTGAAGGGTTCCACAATTCAGTGCAGTGAATCTGTGCAGTGCTGGAAGAAAGGCAACAACAGTAGCGTGGCCACTGGGATGTTACTCAGTGGAGTGGTTTAGCCCAGGGGGATACTACAGTTTTGCTGATCCATCATTTCCCATCTAGAGGTAAAATATTTTGAGAACTTTGATTAAAAGAATACCTTAAGTTATGGTCAGCTACTAAAAGCCTAATCAAGTAACTGCAAATTTGCAGTTTAACAAGAACAGGACTATATGGAGAAGCAAGTATTTGAATTACACTAACATTTACAGACAAACAGTACTTTTGAAAAGTAGATCTAACAACTATTTTATTTATAAGTCCAACAACACTGCCATTTGACATGACCTCCCAGGAGTGGAATTTGCGAATTTGATAAACTGTCTTCACATGGGTACTGAAACCATCAATCCTTACAAGGCCTGACTTATGTATAAATGGCACAACTCTACAGCTAGCAGCCCCTGTACTGCACAGCCAATGCAAGTGGGTTTGAGGTGCCTCCTTTTCCAGCTTCAGTGTCATCTGAGCACACATTTCTACACTGCAGAATGCAGCTGTGTTTGTTCCACCATCCAGCCTCGCTTACGAACCATGGCTGCCCTGCCTGGCACAAACAGTTCTCTAATGATCGCTTCTGCCAGCACCCAAGCCAGACTATTTATAGATAAGACAAATATTCAGTTGATTTTTGTCATTGCTACAATTTTATACTCCACAGAGTAAGTACTTCCTTTGTGGGTAAAACACTGGCTTGGAGTTCTGCCGAAGAACTCCAGTATGTTTTGCATATGCTATCACATTAGTACAGACATTCACATACCAGGTAACGCCCAAAGCATCTAAAACCACATCTGACTGCACTGGGTTAAGTAAGAGAAAAATTATCTGAAAACAGGCAGTGGTGTAAAACTAACAAAACTAAAAAAAAAAAAAATCTCAATTATATAAAAGCTTTTTGAAATACATTGAAGAACAAAATAAATACAGGAAACTTAAAGATTTCACTAATTTTAAAAATTGTTTTCACTTTGCTTTCAAGAGAGAAGCCATTAAGAAAACCTGTATAAGTACTGTTGCTTCTGTAAAGCAATATTATAAAGCAACATCTAAACCCAGAAATCTCTGGAGTATCAGATTCACCTGTTCAATTGAATTGCTCCTCAAAACTCATTTAATGTATACGTCATCTTAAATTAGCTGAATCACAAATCTTATAAGAAAAGTTTAACGTGAGAGACATTCCAATATGCTTAGGTCTAAATGATTATTTGATTTTGCATCAGTAATCAGGCATCTATATTCCTGCAGAGCCACCTAATCAGTTCTTAATACAATTTTGTCAAAGAAAAAAAAGAAACGAAAGCAGACAATTTCATTTTTTAGAAAGTTACATTAGAAGGGCATTAAGGTTGTGCCTTAACAGTATGACTTTGGAAATATGTAGTTAAAAAGCAAATGCTCCCAATGTAGCATCTTTCTCTAAAGTGATAATGAACACTAAAATACCACTGCCAGAATGGCAAAACTAGAGCTATACATCCAAATCTAGTCAGTTATGCACAGATGTAAGCCTACCAAGTCAGTAAAACTGCAGAACCTTCCATTCCAACAACTAACACAAGTGAAAATTCGTTATTGTATTGGGTCTGGCTGAGCTGGAGTTCATTTCCCCATAGCAGCCCTCACAGTGCTGTGCTTTGCATTGGTTGATAACATGCTGATGTTTTGGCTACTGCTGAGCACAGCATCAGCACTGTGACATTCCTTCCTCAGTCGAGGGCAAGATCCTGGGAGGGGACACATGTAGGCCAGCTGACCCAAACTGACCAAAGGGATATTCCAGACCACATGACATCGGCTCAGACATAAAAGTTAAGGCAAAGAGCAGGAAGGAGGGCATTCCTTGTCTCCAATGGCTGCCTGCTGAGGAACTGTTGTGTGTGCTGAAGCCCTGCTGCTTAGGAGTTGCCGTCCATTGATGCTGATGGGAAGTAGAGAATAAACTGTGTTATCTCTTGTTTTGCTTTTGGGCACAAGTCTGTGTCTGGCTTCTGCTTTAATAAACTGCCTTATCCGTACCCATGAATTGTTTTCCATCTTACTCTCACCCCTGTCCAGCTGGGAAGGGGAGTGATAGAGAGGCTGGATTGGCACCTGATGTCCAGTCAAGGTCAACCCACCAGTTAGTAATGAAACCACACCATTCTTTTCTCTATTCTTTCATTTAACTTAAAGACAATGGATGTACTTCTGAATGCAATGCTCAATAAAAACTACTTGTAGATTGGAAGCAAAGGATCCCTAATAGTATTATGACCACCAACAAAATACTACTCTCATACTACTATTGAAACATTCCATTTTTTATGAATTATTTACTTAAATTATTTCAAGTTTGTATGTATGAGCAAATTGAAAGTACATGTAAGCATGTCTCATTTAGTTTCACATTCTGCAACCTGTGTAGCAAAGCTGGGGATCATCCTGCGCACTGTAAGACAGAATGGGCAAAATTTCAAGAAGTTAACATTAGGCATTTGTGTTTGTGAAGCACATTTCAGTGATCTCCTGCCTTTTTTCTTATTCCTCTCCTTCCTCCACCCATGCCTTTGTTTGTTTGTTTGTTTGTTATTTAGTTAGTTTTTTTCTAAGGTAAACAGTGTGGAACCAAATTTCCAGTGACTTGAAGAGTACAGAACTAACTTAAAACAATTGCAATGAAATATCCTTAAAAGCAAATATAGTCACAAAATCAAATAAACTTGATGTCCAAGTGACTTAAAATTTGCTGCAATAAGAAGGATATGACTATGTTCATGGCTGTGGGTGGGAATGAAAGAGATTACATCTGAAAATCTTCTTCTACCCTATCTCAAATGACCACCAAAAAAAATTGCTGTATGATCTGACATACTATAAGCCATAAAAACCAAAGGTGGTAAAAGCTGAACTGACCTCAGAGAAGAGCTTGAGGATCTTCAACAAAGCAAAAATCTTACCAGTAATTCTCTCTACCACCTAACTGAAGTTACTCAGCACCATTTTCTCCCTGTGCAAAGCATTTGTTAATGTTCCCACATCACCCAGACAAAAAGCTGCTGATTCCTGATCTCCCACTTATAAGTTTGTTAACTTTGGGTCTTTCAAATTATAAGAATGAGAGGTCAAGCAAAGTTTAGTTATTTGTAACATACATAAGGGTAGCTACCTGGAGTTATCATTTACCTGTATAGCTTTTGGAAATGGAAATCACTGGAGAAGTGTTAAGTATTGCTAAGGCAAGCACTGCCTGATCTCTTCTGGCTATCATCAAGGCCAATTGATGCAGGGGCAACTTTCATCCTAATGCAGGTAGACCTGCAGGCATGATTTTCATTTAAAGCAGAACAAATGGTGCATCTGTGAATATATTAGTACAACCAGTACTGTATCTTTCAGAGGAATGAAAAAATTAATGCATAAATTATTAAAAATTACCTAGATAAAAAGTGACTGTGTTACAGAAAGGTAAGGTTTTAAACTGTCTGGGGCAAAACAAATGATGTTATAAATTACAGAGCCATCACTTCTTTAAAATGCAATCTCAATTACGGTATTATTTCAGATGGTGTTAAATGGCACATTTCTCTTAATGAACTGCCAGTTCTGCTCACATTAATCTTTTTCTTTGCATATCAATATTTTTGTTCTGACTGATGATAAATTCTTTCTTTAATCCACACCTTTTTCAGTTAACCTTTAATATCTGCATAGCTGATTATTTCCTGTAAAATAAATATGCATAACTATTAACACACTAATTACATTCAAATTGTTTTAAAATTTGGCATAATTTTCTCACTAGATAATACAGTATGTTTTCTTAAATAAGGAAACATTAAACAAAATCATCATCAGACCAAGAAAACAAAGATGGAGAGTACTATGGGAGCTACCTGGATGACCATATTCAAAAGCTTTACCATGAGTAGTACTTTTTCCTGTAGTACATTTTCTCTGCAACTGCTGTATAAGAAACAAGTAAACAAGCTTCAGAACAATAGAATTTTAAAGAAAGTTTAATATTTTAAATACAGGGTATTTCATCAATATAAATCAAAAGGGTATGGACTAAGGCTATGATAGAAGCAAGATACGTAGGAAGAAAAAAATTCTCATATAAAACTGATAGAACACCAGCATAACTGAACAAGGTTTTTTTCTTCCAATTAAAACAATGTTTGTTTTAAATACATCTACAGACTCATTTGGATGGATGGATCTCTCCTGTACAGACAGCAGATCACAGTTCTTCCTGTCCTTTGTGCAATTGTCACATAAGAGCCTGGTTGACACTTAGGTGGGGAATACAAGAAAAAAAAATCCTGATTCTCATAACAACACAGTCAGCACTAACCCAGATGCAATACAGATGACATCTAAATCTCATGTTCTTCTTAAGTACAAAACTCTGAAACAGATTTTTCATTACCGTTGTTTTAATGGTGTCATAACCAACTTCTTTTATTACCCCTAATGGATGATTAAGATGCTTTCCTCCTATTTAAAGGCTCAATATAACTCTAACTTGTAACAGTGGAAAACTGGATGGAATCCTAAGTAATCTGAGATGCATTTAACAGGGGACACATTTAGTGAATCACACCAACTTCCAGCTCCTTCATGCTTTCTAAAAAAAAAAAAAAATAATTTTCAGTCAATAATCCTACACAGTGCTTCTCAGTGTGAAGAACTTTAGTTACAGTATCTACTTTAGTAATAGCAGAAAAGACTGGTATGGTAAGTTTAAAGAATTTTGATTTCAACTGTTAAAAAGCAATCAGTGAAGAGCAATATGGACAAAAATTCAGTATGTGGCTCTGCTTCGTATTTACTACTAGCAGAGAGAAGATGAAGTGTTAACTGAAATCAGAACCTCACCGTTTTTGCAAATTGCTGTATCCAGATAGTTAATGTGTCAAATTTACTCTTTCTCCATAGACTGTGAAACCAAACTTCTGTCCACAAGTTATTCTTCCTGTACTGACTCTCACAATGGTAATTTTTTTATTTAGATTTAACTGATACCTCAATAAAACCATCAGATCTCTGAAGCAATTTAGATGGAGATCCTTGATGGGAACGACAAACCAAATAGATATGAGCAGGCATGAGTATCTGAAGCAGCACTAGATCACACATTCTCTTACATCTTCACCTCTAAAACAATTCTTTTGCCTAAATGCCAGAAATCAGATCTACCCCTTTGCACTGCTGTTGTTTGAAAATTTCTGTCACTTACACATCTCCTCTCCCCTTTTTACCACAGATCTGGGCATGATAAGAGAAGGTCACAAGCAGAGCACATGGAGTCCTTGTTCATGGGAGGGAAGGGGAAGGAGGCAGTTTTAGCTACTCCCTGACAGCAACCAGCTATACCATTAAAAACAGAGAAAGAAGGTTGGGGGGTGGGGAGAAAAAGCCTGTCTTTGGGTCCACAGTACCCACAGCTTTCGCAGCCTATAACTTTAATCTTCCCTCTAGGAGAAAAGATTTGAAGGTCCTAGATTCAAATAAGTAGCTGATAGCTGCCTATCAGCTCTGCTCCTAAGTTCTGGCCTCACTTTCCCTGGATCTAGGGAGCAACATGGATAGCAAGGGGTTTTTTTAATGACTCAGTAATAAGCATTCAAAGCTACACCAGGACAAATACAGAGTCTGTTCTGCTGCTCCAGACCTCCAGCTCAACCACCACCATGAACAGCTTTATAAGCTCCCACCTTAATTACAGAAAGAACTGTGTTTTATAAAGACCTTCAAGCTGACTCAGGTTTGGGCTGTTTGGGTTTCACTTTCCAGGTTCCCACTTCCTGTTTTTTCAACTTACAACATTGTCATTGAAGTAATCTTTATTTCTTGATATTTAATACAAATAGAGTCTGCAGAGAAGCCCATCACTGTCCTTCCTGGGGGTACAAGAACCAATGAACAGATTTTAAAGACTGTTATCAGAGGGGAGAGGTCTGTTAACCAATGTTTGGGGTCAACTGGTTCTCTTTACCAGCAGCAGCCTCTGATAACAAATACCCAGACAGCTGCCACCATTTCCTTGGTCCCTGCAGAAGGGCTGCTGTGGACCAGGTGCCTCAGGGGTCACCCAGGCTGCTCCTAAAGCTCACTCCAAATGCCAGGTGGCTGCAGTCTCACCACATGCTTTTTCTCAGGCTCACTTGGAGCCAGGCTACCAGAGGGAGCCAGCCTACATAACTAGAGATGCTCTCAGAGGAGTTTTGAAAACAATTTCGTCAAGCTTTCCTGACAATATATATCAGCTCTTCAGGCACTGTGGCAACTCCTTATATCAGCATCTTCAAGAACTGATACTCTGTGGAGCACTTACACAGGAAACACATAGTAGTTATCCATGCAGGCAATCTTTTATGCTATCCAACCTTTCATATGAATTTTATACAGTACATTATAAAGAAATTCCTTACAGGATTCTTACTGAAAAAAAAAAAAGAACATTTTTTTTCAAATTGTCAACATAGCTTTAATAATTTTAACAGTAAACTATATGCAGCAATAACCTTCTCCCTCATGACATACCCCTGACATGCTCCCTGTAGAAAAATCTATATGGAAATACATGGAAACATTCTCTCTCATACTCAGCTGCAGTTTTAATCTGCAACTCCATTGAGTATAATTCCCTTTATTATAATCCTCAAGTCTCCTTGCTCCTTCTATCTATTATTAATCACCCTATGTATCTAGGAGGATGCATGGTTGAATCACACTTACTTCATTCTTTCTTTTACTACATCACAGGGCTTTATATTAACAAAACTCCAAAAGCTTAAGTCAGGGCTTCCACCATAATGCAAACTGCCTCCAGCTTCTTACTCATTCAAAGAGATCCCCAAAGACAAACAAAAGCAGTCAGGAAAAGCTTCAGGGTCAGTGTTATTTGAAAGAGTAAATGAAAGACATTTTCATGAAAATTGTCATGCTGTTTTTTCTCTCCAAAGCCCACTCCTACAGATAGAAAGAGCAACTCTCTTACTGCAGGAACAAGCAGTAAATCATTAAAGTACTAAGTTCCTGATACTCTTTCTCACTTGCTTTGCAACACTAGAATTTGTTGTAATGTTACCACAGTTTAAAGTTAGACTAAAACTAACAAAAATTGGGGTAGGGAGTGTGTGGGAGGAGAAACATATAAGTCATACAAAATATTTAAAAATCATCAATCTTCAAGTTTTCCTATTCTTGTAAACTATTTCCAAGCTAGCAATTCTAGACCTGCTGTTCCATACTTTGAAATTGTACTTTGCACTTCTGTCTCTCAGGTACCTGCATAGTTTATACACTAAGTCTTAGAGCCATGGCATAGAGAAAAAGTCAGCAAACACACTAAAAAGAATGGCATCCCAATTAAAATATATGATGACACAGAAGTTCGTTGCAATACAGTAACTGCACAATCCAAAACAGAGACCAAACAAGTCTTCAAACTTCTCATCCACCCACCTCATGAAGTTCACTTCCACTGCAGACCTAACATAAAAGGTGAAGGTGAGAGGCAGCTGCAGGGAAGATTCACAAACAAGCAATCCCCTGAAAAACAAACCTCAGCAGCAGGTTGATCAGCTCACAGATAAAGCAGGTCAAGGGCTCTACTAGAAACTTGGCCAGTTTCTCTCACAGCCTCAGAAGAGCTTTTACTGTCTCACACGCTAGTCAAGCCTAAATGTTTCATTCTTGACACACGTGCCCTGATGACTTTCTCAGTGCATCAAAATGTGAAAGCTACATAAATCTTTTATCTGAAAATATCTAATAACAAGTATAACTAGCAATTTTTCCATCCAGAAAGCAAAACATTATTCTAACTAAAGAATATGTAAGAGTACCCATGATATAATCAGTTTAAAGGTCCACACTGTCCCTGGAAAAGTCAGAATATTAGGTTGATAGTGGCTGTTACAGAATAGAGAAGAAAGAAAAAAAGCACAAAAAGTGTAAATCCTTCCTGGAAAGTCCCACACAGATAGTGGTATGTGCCTCCTACCTGATTATCATCAGCTGTTTAGGGACTTGGTGCTGAAGTTTATTAAGCATGCAAACATAACTGATTAGCCAATCTTGATTTCTATCAGCATATATAATAGCTAAATGACAATAGCCAATCATTAAAAAACAAAACAAAACAAGCATGGTATTTACTGGGCCACAGAGCCACACAACAGGGAAAATTTGCCTGTTTCAACCTGCCTGATTGCCCAAGGCTTAGTCCAGTCAGTGAAGCAAACAGATTTCACCACATCTCTGGGCTGTTCCAGTGCTGAAGTACTCTCATATTGAACATTTCAATCCCCATATCCAGTTCTCATTCTGCTTATGGTCATTATCCCTCATTCTCCCACTGTGCACCTTAGTAAAGACCACCTTCATGCTATGCATCACCATCCTCTTGGTAACCAACTCTTTAGGTACTGGAAGACTGCAGAGCTAGTAATTTCATTACAGAAGGCAATCCCATGGATTAAACATGATTTACATTGACAAAAACTGGCAAATACTTTCTTCACATGTACAGAAATTACTTTCAAGCAGCCTTGCTCCATTATTTTCTCAGTGATAGCAGTTGACCGACCTGCAATACCCCAGACCTTCCCTCTTGCCCTTTTTAAAAATGGGTACAACATTAACTTTTCTTTAGTTATTGGAGACCTCCCTCAACCTACAGTCTTTCAAAGATGATAGAGAGAAGCCTGAAAATTACATCAATCAGCTTTCCCAGTACTCTCAGGCACATGTGATTCCTGGGTTTGTCCTCTGCAGGGCCAGGAGTTGGACTCTGTGATACTTGTGGGTCCCCTCCACCTCAGGAAATTCTATAATTCAATGAACCTGCACAGGTCAAGAGTTCTCAGAAATCCCCAATTGAGTTATTTTCCTCTCTTCCCTTCCTCCCTGAATTACATCTCTGAGAACAAAGGCCCGTGAGATCTTATTCATGAAGACCAAGACAAGGAAGAGATGGAGCACCTCAGCCTTATCAGCATCTTCTGTGACATCGCCTGCCCTGCTTAGCATGGAGCCTACATTTTCCACAGTCATTTATTGCTGTACTCCATCATGCTCTTCCAGCACCTTCAGCGTCTTACCTTTGCCTCCTCAACACCCTGCCAACTTTCTCCCCTATCAGCACATTTTACTCTCAGATGTTTTAATCTCCTCACATAACTCCTTGGGCCACATTCTAAACTCCTCCCACACCTCAGACTGTTCTGCCTATGGCCACTGAAAAAGCACCCTCCTGTACAGTCAAAGATAATATGCCTGCCAGAGCTTGTCTGTTCCTCTGGTCCTTTCACTTGCATTTTCTCCTACAGTCTTTGGTATATACCATTTCTTAGAGGTTCAAAGTGACATTTGGAAAATAAGGCAGCACTGGTTATAAAATGTTTAATATGAACATGAATCACGTATTTCCTTAGACAACTATTTTGTTTAGATTGATTGCAACTAACTCTTGAAAAAAAAAAAATATCCTTCATGCTCATTCTTTGAGTTCATGCTCCTATCCATTGCCATACCATACAGACATTTGACACTACTTACAGTTACGATAAATGCACTTATCTTTAGAAAAATACCTTGCTTTTAAAACTGCTTAATGGCTTTTTAAACAAAGGCTCAACTATTTCTTTTTTTATAAATCAATACACATCCAAAGACAAAGAAAAAGCAACTGTATGGAGTGCAGAAAAACTACTAAATAAAGGCTAAGGAACAGCTACGCAACCCAGTCTGTGTGGTAACTAGCATCAAGCACAAGGCTCCCTTTTCATTTAAATTTGCAATGGAGTTATAGAATCATTAAGGTTGGAAAAGATCTCCAAGATCATCAAGTCCAACCTTTAACTGAACATCATCATACCAACTAAATACCAGCACTAAGTGCCACGTCCAGTCATTTCTTGAACTCTTCCAGGAATGGTGACTCCACCACTTCCCTTGGCAGCCTGTTCCAATGCTTAACCATCCTTTCAGTGAAGATATTCTTCCTAATATCCAACTTGAACCTTCTCTACTGCAGACTGAGACCATTTCCTCCTGTTCTGTTGTTAGCTGCCTGGAAGAAGATGATGATCCCCACTTGGTTGCAATCTCCTTTCAGGTACCTATAGAGAGGCAATAAGGTCCCCCTTCAGCCTCCAAGCTAAACAATCCCAGTCCCCTCAGCTGCTCCTCACTTGACTTACTCTCTAGACCCTTCACCAGCTTTGTCACCCTTCTCTGGACATGCTCCAGTACCTCGATGTCATTCTTGGAGTGAGGGGCCAAAAACTGGATACAGTACGCAAGGTGCAGCCTCACCAGTGCTGAGTATGGAGGGACAGTCATTGTCCTAGTCCTGCTGGCCAGGATGCTATTAGCCTTTTTGATCATCTGGGCACACTGCTGATTCATGTTCAGCTGGCTGTTGACCAGCATCTCAAAGCCGTTTTCCATTGGGCTGCATTCCAGCCACTTATTCCCAGGCCTGTAACACTGCATGGGGTTGTTGTGACCCAAGTGCAGGACTGGGCACTTGGTCTTCTTGAGTATCATACAGTTGGCCTCAGCCCATTGATCCAGCCTGTCCAGATCCTTCTGCAGAATCTTCCTACCCTCCACCAGGTCAAAAGTCCCCCCTAACTAGGTTGTTTGCACTCTGACTGAAGGTGCCCTTGGTACCCTCATCCAGATCATCGATAAAGATATTAAACAGGACTGGTCCCAATAATGAGCTTTGGGAAACCCCACTAGTGACTGGACACCAACTGGATGTAACTCCATGCATCACCACTCTCTGGGCACAGACATACAGACAGTTTTTTAACCCAGCAGAGAGTGTACCTGTCCGAGCCATGGGCTGCCAGCTTCTCCAGGAAAATGCTGTGGGAAGCCGTATCAAAAGCTTTCTTGAAGTCCGGGTACACACATCCACAGCATTCCCTTTTCTACCAGGGAGATGATCTGGTCATAAAAGGAGATCAGATTGGTCAAGCAGGACCTGCCTTTCCTAAACCCATGCTGGCCAGGCCTGATCCCCTGGTTGTCCTGGACATGCCAGGTGATTGCACTCTAGATACTCTGTTCCATAACTTTCCCCGGAACCAAGGTCAGGCCTGTAGTTCCCTTCTTGTAGATGGGTATCACACTGTCCAGCCTCCAGTCACCTGGGACCTTCCCAGTTAACCAGGGCTGATGATAAATGATGGAGAATGGCTTGATGGGCTCTTCTGCCAGCTCCCTCCAGTACCCTTGTGTGAATACCATCTGGACCCCCAGACTGTGAGTGTCTAAGTGGCACAGCAGGTCACTAGCTACTTCCTCCTGGATTGCAGGGGATCTATTCTGCTCCCTGTCCTTATCAAATAGCTTAGGGGGACGGTGACCCTGAGGATTTCCTGTAAAAGACTGAGGCAAATTGCTTATGGTATTACTCATTAAAGGTTTAAAATACTTTCTTTCTACTTAAGACAGATGTATATGTGGGGAAAAATAAACAAACCGGTAGACAGCTAAATTCACACCATAGGATCAAAAATAATTCTTACACTTCACTTCATAAAGAGAATTCCTCATATACTTTAATTTCCTCTGGAATTTTAACTAGATTGAAAAAAGAATGCAGGTACCGCATTCAAGGACTATTTTTCATAGCAACAATTATTCAAGATGTAGTCTCCCCTATTATATCTTCTCAAGAAAGCCATTTTTTATAGCTCATCCATTTTTAATTTGATAAAGCCTCTATATTCTGTTCTCCCTTTTCATTTGACCGCTGAGACTTCTCATAAATGTTCATTTCCTAGCAGCTAGAGCACAATGAACAGAAAAGCAAACTGCTGTTCGTCTGAACAAAGACACTCCCACACAGTGGAGTATCTATGTCTGGGAGCCCTGCTATAGAAAAACACATGCTCACAGTTATTCAAAGATTCCACTTCAGCCACAGTGCAATGCACTGGCAGACATGAATAGCCTTTCTTTTACCTTGTTTATTCAAGAACTATGATCCACTACAGCCTGCTTTTAAGTATTTGATATCCTACAGTGAAGAGATTAAATAAGCCTGACACCAAATGAAAAACTTCAGAGATTCTGTTGACTTTTCTGTAAACTTAGGAAACCAAAATCTGAAGGTCTTGTCCTTAGAGATTAAAAGGCCTTTGCTCTAGGATTTTATGTTTATTGTGCTAGCAAAGTCAATCCTATCTCTGTCAGAAACTGATTTCTTGATAGGTTTTCTCCTGCCTTGAGTGCATTTGAAGGCAAAGCAACCATCTTTCTATTTCCCATACTGCTCCTCATGTAATTAATCAAATACACAGTGTAAGCCAACTTCCTTTCCAAGCACATTATTGCAAATTAGTCACTCGTGGCAGAAAAACATAAAGAGAAACAGGACTGTATTTTACATATTTTTTAAGAAAAGTCATAATGGGAATGTGGAAGATGAGCTATAATAATACAGCATTTAAATAAGTAAATATGCACAGGGAGGCACACAGCACAGGGGTGTGCTCTCATTTCTCATGTTTCAAGTGAAAGAGGTCATGACCCTTCAGACTTTAACCTCACCACTTCTAATTTTTCATCTTGGTTCTCAGAAGAGAAGTCTAACCCATCTGGTTTTCAATTTTACGAGGTCATGAGCGATGAAAGAAAATCTAGCTTTTTTTTAAAAAAAAAGGTGATATATAGTCTTCTCTCTGTGTATAAAAGTAGATTATGCAGATGTTTTTGTTAGGTCAAAACAAACTATCCTCTGTATCCTCTGCACAATATTAGACATTCATTGTCTACAACTGTGTATTTCATTTTGGTTGTAGTTACACACCTTTCTAGTCTATCAAAATATTTCATAATGGTCAACCTTAAGCTCCTACCAGGATGAAGCTGTGAAAATCCTGCCTTCGATGTCATTACTGGGACATTTAGCCTGGTGCCACAATGAGGCAATAATTTCATTAGAACTAATACTTACATTTCCTACTGCAGCAGGGCAAAACAAACGTCCCACCCTTTCCTCTGTTCTATGGCAATATCAGGCAATACAAGAGGCAGGTCAATGTCTGAGTCGGTGAGTTCACACCTCCAGCAATGCTTTTAACAGTTCTGGTGAAAGAGGGGTTGTTTTCTTTTTTCTTAAACAGCTGAAAAGCGTGCAGCCTCCCTCTCCCCATCCACACAAGCCACAGAGCTTCAGCAACCCACCCCCACACCATAGGAAACATTTTGCATATAAAAGAGTTTGTGAGATCTTTTATATGGTTTTCAGCATCCACAATAGCCAGAGAACCATCATTACAATCTCCCGAAAGACTTATAATATGGGGATACTTGGAATCAGATCAGTTCAGTGTTTTATACATATAAATGATACAATGAAAATCTTACTATCAAACAGCAGAGCACCTTTAACAGAGGACTATCTCCTATTTCACTCACTACAGGAACACTTATTGATTCACCTGTTTCATGTACTTAAGAGATGAAAGCTCATAGTAAAATGCAAAATGCAGAAATGTTTTTTTAAAGCATATATTTTAAAAAACAGCAAGTTTTCAAAAAAATGGTAACAGAAAATGGCATGTAAAACCAGATAATAATTGCTTCTAATGCTATTTCTCTAACTGCCTTACAATCCAAAGGCCAATCAAGTTCTTGTGGACTGTGTCCACCTGAAGTCCTATTCCCTTCTCCAGCATCCCAATAAACACTGAGCTGTTAATTGCAGTAATGCTAATTAAAAGACAAAAACCCATTACTACATTAACAGTGAAATTGCCAATTAGCACATAAGGTTTCCTCATTACTGATACTGCATGAAATGTGAAGCATGATGTGGATAGCAGTCATAAAAATAAAAGACATTTCAAAAAAGCCAATAGGTCACATTTTCATCTTACTTCAGAAGCTCTGCTGGAATCAGTAACTGAGAAGCTGACCTACAGGAAAGAAAGAAATTTCTACAACATTTTGTAAAAACCACTAAAGAAAAATATTGCCATTTTCCACATCTGCATTCCCAACAGTTTTCAGAGGAAAGAGTACTTGCCCCAGTGTAGCCAGTAGAAAATGGCTTAAAAAATTAAAAATAAGCAAAAGGCTAACATTTCATCCTGACTTTAAACTCCACATAAGTCTTCCCAATGATGGACTAATGGATACTGAAAGCAGTCCAGGTGATCCCATGCACTATATTCTTTAGAAGGAACACTTACTCTTGTGTCCTTCAGTCTCTTTCAACAACCATTTAATGAAAGTTAATACAGATCTCCACAACCCTAGAGTTGTTTCCATAAAGTGATTGTGCCCTTCATATAGCCTGTATTTCCTCAGGTCTCTCTCTTTTTTCTTCTTTTTATTTATTTTTTTTTTAATTGCTTTCAATTCTAATTCAGAGGTCTCATGATAAATAAAATGCAAATATTTTCAGCACTATCTTCCTTGAGAGAACTGGAGTGTGTATTTGTTTTTCACATGCTCCCTTTTAATCAAGCATTTTGTTGACCATAATCAATTTCTTCACTCAGGAGTAAAATGTGCAATTATCTACAATGAAGAAGGTGTGTCTAAGGAATAGGGTGGGGGGAAGAGAAATCAATGGAACCATCTGTCTGACATTCCTACAACATTATAAGAGACTTGTAATTAACTGCTTGCCTACCAAAGTCTGCCAGCTTTAACTCCCCCGTGTCACTGATCAGGAGATTCTGTGGTTTCAGGTCCCTGTGCAAAATGTAACGCTGGTGGATGTAAGACAGTCCTCGCAGCAACTGAAATAAAAATAACTGAAAAAGAGGGGGACAAAAAATGACCTCTGTTAATATTTTGCATATAACCACAGGTGAATTCTTCACAATATGCAGGGTGCTTGCATATTGCAGTAACATTTTGTCAGAATTCCTCCCAAACTGGCGCAATTCCCACCCAAATTTAACACAACAAAATTCTCATCTGAAAAATATTTCCTTTGCAAGGACTAAATCCATCCTCCAAGCCCTACTATATCATAGATTCAATTTGCCTGCTTAAAAATGAACAGGAGCGACACAACCATGCGCAGAAGACTCGGTGTCTACCAGATTATAATTATATTCCATTTACCCATATGGCCTTAAAGATTAGGTGGTAGCCTGAAGACAGATGTGTATCTTCACTAATTATAGGAAACAACAGTACAGGGTGGATAGGGATGGGGAGATTAGGCTGGGGGATGGAACACTGGAGCTAAAACAAAGAAATTAATAGCATAACAATAATGCCTGTGTACCCAAGGAAATCTGCAAGTATGATAGGTTTTCCCCTCAAAGTTTATTTTAATGGGAGTTTCTTACATATTTTTCATTAGGAAATAATAACTCTCACTGAACCAAAAGATGACTTTTGAAATCTACTTGCAATAGTCTTTAAGGTAAATTTAGATAAGAGCTTAACTCACTCTTCATGTTTCTTTGAATCCTTCACTGAACTCTACAAATTCTTACCCCTAAAACTAAGCATTACTACTGTGTATATTGTAATTTACAACTATGAACAAAGAGCTGGATGATGAAGATCTTTTGTCCTCCCCTTTTCACCTCCCGCATGCATCATTGTCCTGCATTCTTACTGGCACTTGCTGTGAAAGGCTGTGTTAACCGTCATGGATTTTGGCAATATAAAGGGTGAATAAACTCCCAGAAGTTATGAAAAACCTATCCTAATATACAGACGCTTCCTATTGCCTGAAATATTTTAAGAAATACTTCAGTTTCCAAAAGGGAACACAAAAATCCCTTGCAAATCTAAACATGGAGGATTCAAGAGTGGATATGGAACAGCTCAGTGGAGAGTGAAACATACTCTCTCACAAGATGTGGAAACCACACCAAGGATTTGGGAAAAGTCAACCCAGGCACACAAGAATTTCTAATTAACTTGCAACACAAGCATCCTATTTAGTGATTACTGAAGTGAAGAGACATTATAAAAAGGGTTACAAAATCTGATTATAGAAAAGAATAAAGCCTGACATGAAAGAAACAGAAATGTCATGTTACTGAAGTTGAAATGAATTTAATTGCATTTCATTTTTTCCCTGAGTGCAGACACAATACACTCTATGTTTAGCTACTTAGCCAGGGCACAAAGAGCCATATCAATCACCTTCTTGCTAGGGCTGGGTCTAACAATGTGCTGAGGAAACCTAAGAGCAAAATATAGAAACAAAGAATAGCAGGAAAGTCATAAGTAACATGCACATTCCTTTTTGAATTGTGGTTAAAATGGAATGCATGGTACATTAAAACTATTTTAATAAGGGCGAGAAGCAGAAATGGCTTTCATTACACACTGAAAATATAAATTAAATTCTATTACATTAATTCAATATAATATAATTTTTAAAATAAAAAGAGAAAATAACCAGTTTTCTAGGGTGAATCAATGGTATTTACCTTAAACATTATTTTTAAATATGCAAAGAAATTTTAATTATCATGGTATCTTTCGGTACTGTAATCTTTATAATAATTCAAAATATATTTATTAATGTGGTCTTTCATTTGGCTTTAATGCAATGAGTCAAGTGATGTGACATCATGTGCTAAAAAAAAAAAAAAAAAAAAAAAGGCCCAACAACTTCACAGCTAAACAGAATCAACATCTGCTCTTGAAGCCAGCTTTGGAAAGCAATTTTATTCCAAACCTGTAGACATGCTGTACTCATCAAGTAGTTCCACAAAAGTTAATGAATTCACTCACACCTCTTCAGAGGAAGACCATGAAAGAGAAAAAAATCTTCCTGAATTTGTTACAGGGTTAACTCAGATATTTTGTTGCTTTTTCTTTTCCTCCTCACCTTAGTTATTTGGTAATATTAAATGTGAAGAGATTTAAGTGAAAACACAAGCCTAACGCCTGGCAGCAGAACACTCTGCAAAACAGAGGCCCTTTGGAATTGCTCGGGAAGAGGAAACACTAAGAAATACTCTCCATTCCCAGTGGTTCCCAACTCCACAAAAAACAGAAGTTGAATTTGAAAGAATTGTTTCTGATGCCTCACAAAACACTTCTGCCCTCTCACAGTCAAGTTCCCATCAGGATCCTGAAGAAAGCCTTCTCCAAGAAATCCATTCCCCTTCCAGAATATCTCCATTACTCTCATAAGGATCAAAATGAATGCTAGATGAGGTACTATCAACTCTTACTCATGTACCCCATCTGAAATCAACATACCATCTATCATGGTCATACTCTCAACTTGCTGCTTCCTCACTCAATTCTGATCACTGAAACCTCAGCCTTGGGCTTCTGCAGCAGGTTTCGAACAAGCAACTGAACTGCCATTTCCCCAAGGCCACAGGATGGGACCCCTGCAGACCAGAGGACAACTCTAAAAGGAGTCAGTGGCAAATTCAATATGCATTTCAATGGATTAGGGTAGAAACAGCACAGATTGTGAGGGTAGAAACAACACAGATTGGTAGCTCTTTAGCTTTTATGTTAGTAATTTTAATATTCACAAGGCTGTATGAGTATCAAAGAACCTGCAATAAACAAGCTAGGACATCACTTTTGTCCAGTTCGTAGCTTAATAGTAAGAACAGAGGTTTTGATGATTAAATTAAACACACAAAATGACAAAGGTCATTGTAGTAAGAGTCGAAAAAGACAGAAATCAGGACAGAGATTTGTCTCTACAAGTCAGGTTTTCAGCAACATTAGGAGGCTCAACACTTTATGTTCAGAGGAAAAAACCAATCTAACACTTGTGGCTTCAGGTCTCGCTTATTTATTATAGCAATTAAAAATACCCTTTTCCCCCTGATTGTAATGCATCTCTCACTTTAATGAGCAACATATTTTAATGAAGAATTTTCACTGTCAGTGAGAAAAATGCCTGCATGTCAAAGCTAATTTGGTGGTTATGGACTGTGATACTAAAAGAATATTAGCAGCTTTTAAAACTTACAAGAGAAAGCCCTCAACTACACAGAAAGGTTAAACAGCACCTATGTAGCCTTTCAAGAGTAAGGGCTGGATAGCCACTTGAGCTGTATGCAATATTCGACCAAATGCCTATAGTAGTTCTAAACTACTAGATTTTCTGAGAGATTTGAGCAGTCCAGCTTTCCTGATGTTTTCATGAGCCTGGGTGAGTGTATAGCCTAGACCATTACATGCACAGATCTAACAGCTGCAAGGTGGCTCATACGCTGCAGAATGATTTGCTCTCTGTTGGCCACTAAATGAGCTTGTAAGGTAGACACCGACACAGGCTGTCTAACCCACATCTAAAGGGTGGGACTGATGGGAGCTAACACTTTCTGACTGGGGTTCAGAAACCTCTTAAGAGTCTAATGATAAAGGGGGACATTCATGTACATGTGATCCGTGTAAAGTGCTCAGATGACTCTGTGTAGTTGCTCTCCATTCCCAGAGATGGTAGAGCATTTCTGGTAAAGGATATTGGGGTAAGTGAAAAGTAGAAATTCATAACATGTCTTAAGAGAGATTCTCCAGAAAATGTACCATTCCCACGTAGTCTCTGCTGAGGCATCAAGAACCCAGTGACAGGAAGGATGTTGGCTAAAAGGGCAGAATAATGAGGCCTGTGGAGGACTTTTTTAAATCTTTCCCTGATGGCACAGAGGGATTTCTGACCTATTTCCTGCGTTTGAGCTTCCTTAGTACACGTTGTATTGTGACAATAAAGGACCAGGCCCTAGATACAAAAGCAACACAGAACTTTTAAGTCTACAGAAGATAAGTAAAAATCTTGGTTCTGCTCTCTCTGCAGCAAAAGATTGCAAATTGGGCTGATCTAACCTAGACCAGGAGTTAACATCATTTCAGCAGAAAGCTGAAAGCAAGATTGAATTAACGTGTCATTCCTTTAGCAAGCTCATACCATTCCATTAGCATAGTTACTTTTGAAAAATAATGCACAATACCATAGAAGCTTTATTATCAGTCACCAATGGGAATACAAAGCTCCTGTTTGCTCTAAGTATCAAACCCCACTGTCTGGGTATCACGTAATCATCTGAATTCCCAAATGTGTATTCAGCATCAATCAAATCATATTCAGTCTTTATAGGCCATCAAATCAAAAAATGCCAGTAAAAGAAACGCAACTCAGGACATCCCTTCTCATGTTTGCAACCAGTGTAGTCCCTATCATCCAGAGGATATTACAGGCTTCTGTGAATTACTGGCTATTTACAAAGGCAAAAGGAGATAATAAATCCCTCCAGTACTACCTCACAGCCTTGGAAATAGACACAACCTCAGTTACACAATCCTCAGTTACATTTGGGTTTATTAGATTGTTTGGGAGTTTTAGATCAACCTGTTTTAAACCATTAACAAAAGAAAAGACTACCTGGTAATATGTATTATCACAGAAGCAAGGAGAAATGGCCCTCTGTGACTTCTGCTAGCATGTCAAAAACTCAAAAGCACTATCTTTTTTATCACTCTTCGTTTGCTATTCTTTTCCCTCTTCCCAACCGGGATAATAGCAACAAGATAAAATCCAACTTTTCCCTTCTAAAAATGTCCTGGGGAAATACTGAACTTTTTAGGTCAAAGCTTTGTAGACTCTCTTGTTTAAATTGTCAAAAGAAGGAATTCCAGGAACAAATTGGTGACCTGAGACAAATTTGCATCTCTAAGAATAAAGGATCCTCTCTGAATAAAAAATTATTAGCTATTTGAATCAGCAGGATTATTGTGATCATAATAAGCTTTATCTCACTAAAACGTTCTCCTATCTGACCTTCCTGGAATCAACTGAGTTCCCTCCAAAAGAATTCTGAAATAATTCACTCCAAAATACATTTATAAAGGCTTCTAACTTGCTCCTGCATTCCTTATATGAGAGTCTTACCAAAGATGCAGAAATGCATACGATACAGCCACTGGGAATGCACATCACACCACTGCTTTAAGAAAATATATACAGATTTTTCCACTTATTTGCAGCAGAACTGCAAAGGAAAGAGATGGAATGTGTTAATTTGCTAACTTCTATTCTCTTTGATGCTCTTTTAATAATTTTTTGTCCCCTCTGGATACTACTACAGTCATTCGAAATGAGGAAGGTGTGCTTAATTAAGTGAGTATAAAGACACTCCCTTATGATCAGTTATAGTCATCTGCTAACATTCAATAAGTGTAAGACTCGGGTTTTTTTCTTCTGAATTGTAAAAATAAAAATAAATTCAATTAAATCTCCTTTTCTACCTTTCACCAGTTCATTTACCTGATGAACTAGGTCACAGTGGCAATTGTTGCCTTACCACTTTTAAAGATTTTAAAGTGTTCTCTTCCTCCCTACAATATTTTCATGGTTTTTGCCATATGAACCACACAGATCATACAGACAATAAATTACAAGCACATTTATGAATGTGACATTCTTCTAGCATGAATTTTAACATGCTGATAAAGATTCTACATTTACTGTTCACAGTTGTGCATATTATCTAATCATTACTTTAAGTGACAAGACTGACATAGAGTGAAATGCTGATGCCATATTTAATGTCTGATAACTAAAAAGTCTAATTTAAATAATCAATTCTCAATGCCATGTGTAAAAGACGACCTTAATTTGGCATAACATTATTCTGTCTGCTGCACACCTGCTTGTTCACTGGATGAGGAATGAAAAATAGCAACCTCTCAACAGCATTAAACATTGCTTTTTACTTAGCATATCTGCTGAAATATATTTTTAATTCAACTCCGCATCAGCAGCATCACTAATTTTAGTGGGCAAGGGACAGATTTCAAAAGAATGAAATTAGTTAGATTTGCTTCCAGTAACAACTGATAAAATTCAAAGGACCACCACAGCAGGTATTCACCTCAGAGTAAAAGACTTTCCTTAAACCCCAGTGAGTCAGTGACATGAAAATACATCACAGCTGGATTTATTCTCACGGTTTAACTGCCCGCTTCCTGTGCATCCAAGCCTATGCATTCTACCTTTCGGTCAGATACCTCTGGTTACACACAGGCTCTCACACACCACAGCTTCCCCTACATCACGTAATCAGGTGTTTGACACATACAGATGCAGGACTGGCCATGTCATCCAACGTATGTCTCCCACAAAAAAGGGGAACACAAATGTCCTGTGCACACTACAGATATTTATATTATCACAAAATGGAAAGCAAACAGAAGTAGGCCAGGAAGGACTACATAATTAAAACAACTCTAGCTAAAACCGAAAGCATTTTTATTGGACTTTTTGGATACTATGCTTTACTAACAAGCATATAGGTTTGTATCTTGCTAAAAATAAATGGAGCTACAGCTCAGCAAGAGCCAGTACACAATGCTCTGCTATTGCCAAAGTTCAAGCAGCTGCACTTCAAGTGCAGCAAAGCTTCATATGGATGGGACATAGGAACCACCTAATCCTTCCATGTTCTGGATGCTTCCCTACCCTTTGTGCTTCAGATTATTCTAAAGCTGTAATCAGTTCGATGATAAATATTTATGTTTACAGAAGACATCAGATGACAACTACCCTATGGCTTTGACTCAGATTAGCAATTTTCACAATAGTCATTAAATGCCAAAATTACTCATCTGTCAAAAACAGATTCCATTTTAAAAACTGCAACCGTTAGTTAAGGACAATGTTCATAGTATTGCAGCAAAAAGCGGAATAAATGAATACCATAAGTGATTAAGCGTCATAGATTTCTGGTAACAGCAATTAACATTCACTGTATTTCAACATTTTCAATCCAATGTGCAGAAGACCAGCATTAAATCCTTAGCTTAATAAATCCAATATTTTTGTCATATATGATTGGGGGGGGTGTTATTATTTTTTTAACTATATAGTTGCTATTAAGTTGACTGACCTCTTCTTGAGCATTTAGCACAGAAAAATATTGCAGCATCCCATTATGTTTCATTAATTCCTATCAATTACATTTCTTTTAAACCATTTTTAAAAACTTTTAAGACAAACTAATTATAGTTTTTTGCTGAAATTTAAGCGTATTTTACAGAGATTATTGGACTGCCCTAGCAAGCTGAATACCCAAATTCCAATCCACACTTTGCCACATACCCTGACTTAGTATTACAGTGATAAAATACATTTTAAAAGGTTGTGGTGGGGGGTAGGGCTTAGTCGGTTGAGGTTTCACTTCAAAAATATCCATCCATTATGCATAGAAAACTGCTGTGCCCTGCTTCCTAGGAGCAAGGAAGGCTCAAAATTGAGATGGGTGAGAGCTGAAGCCTTGAAGACTCCTGGGAAAAGGCTGAATATTCCTGTTTCCTGATGCAAAGCTCAACAAGAGGGTCTGCCTATTTCTTCTTAATACTTTTTGGCCCCAGGAAGAGAAAAGGTGCCCAGGGAGAGGAACAAATCAGTGCAGCAATATTAGATAGAATAAGAACAAACTGGAAGTTCCGTCTCCCTCTGGTCACAGTAGACTACAGGAGCCTTCCAAGTTGCCTGAAGTAAAAGATTTTGAGAGTGATTAAGAGACCTTTTTTTTGCCTGGCTGACAACCCGTTGTCATTCAGGCTGCTGTTACATGAATTAAGGAGCAGTGGGTCACAGGCAAGTGCCTTTTTATTCTGTCAAAGATAGGGGTTTTTCTGCCAAATGCTCACACAAATCAATATTACCTCTAACACTGAAAGTAGAAGAAAAGAAAAAAGAAAAAAATGAGTACGCTTTTCTCAAAGACTACAGCTATTTAGAGGCAGCACCACTAATTAGGAAGCAAATCAGCTTTCATTATTAGATTTATTTTTAAGGCAGGGATGCAAACAGGCAATGCAGGCATGACAGATGCAAGCTTATTCCATCAGTAATAGGAGATACAGTAAACAAACTCAGCTATAAAATAAATACATCAAGACATAAAGAGGAATTTATGTGCTTTACTGGGAATGTAATAATATGGAGTAAAAGACATGGTGGTAATAACAATGATATTTCAAAGGTTAGAAGAAGTTAAGAACAGTTACATTTTCACAGGACATGCTGAAATGCACAAAAAAAGTACTTAAGGGACATAAATCAGAATGAAGATCATCAAAAAAAAAAAAAAAAAAATATCACTGGTAGAGTCAGCTACTTGCTATGATCCACTAGAGTTCCTGCTCTAGGAAGCAATCCAGATGTTTTAGTTGAGCCTGAACTACCTCTAAAAGCTGGAACAGCTGTAGGAAAGAAAGCCAGGAGTACAGATTTCAGTAGTCCAGGCCAGCAGAAGCAGCACAGGGAGAGTCAGGAGCAAACCTTGTACGTCAGTTTGCCACAGCACGTTTTGCAGCTTGGCAAGTGCCACACAGTACAAATATAAATCAACTCTTATTTCCAATCATGTACAAGGCTGCAGCAGTGGCTTCCACAGGAAACATAATTATATGAGGGGCCATGTATTTAAGATTTATTGTGTGCCTTCAGTTCTGGAAAAACTGAGGAAGATATCTTCAAAACCACACATGAGAAGATGAGGCCCTGCCTACTACAAAGGAACTTATTAACTGATCACCTCATCATCTCTAACTATAACACTGTAGAAAGTATATTAATATATAATCATAAATAAATGTTAGACATGCAAGCTTGTTAGTTACCAAAGATGTAAATAATTGTGTTTTCCAAGGATACTTGGTTTAACATTCTCAGGGATAGACATTTTTAAAACATCTCACCTTCACACAAAAATTCCTTGAAGGGTTTAAAGCCTGATGTTATTTGTAAGACTTGCACCTCCATGCATGAATTATGAAACTTTGAAATTATTATGTGTCAATACATACATACCATTAAAAACGCTAAACCTAATATTTCAGGAAGCAATATTGTTTTATTTGCCTAAACATACTGTCCCAAGACTTCTACAACTGCCAATTGAGACATTCTTGTTTCTACTTCCACATACTTATAATATCCTGCTTAGTCTTTATTTAAAATATTTAAATGACAGCAAATAGCCTATTTGAAACCACAAAGAAAGGCAATGTCAAACACAACCCCCGAGGGGACAGCAATATGTGTGTCCATCAAAGTAATTTGGATTTTTATTCTATTTACAGTTCTTCATTTAAAAGTAAGCCTGAGGGAACAAGCACTGTCTTTAGCTTGTAAATATAGAGAAAATTCAGAAATACAATTAGGCAGGAGATGTCCCATAGAAAACAAAACATAATTAAATAATGGTTTTGCTTCTGCCTTCCTATAAAGTACTGTTTTACAGGAACTATCTTATATATTCTTTGGAAAAAGAAAGATGTTTGATTATGTGGTTTTCTATTTATAATAACTGGCAAGAAGCCAGAAAGGAATATCCATCAGCAGGCAATACTTTCCTCAAGAACAAAATTAAAAGGCAGGGGGTCTTTTGTCATACTAGGAGAGCATTAATGGGCTTAATCCCACAGGTTAGCCCCAGAGAGACGAGACTAATTTATTGCTACTGGAATATAATTGCTCAACTGGAAGTTTTTTAAATGGATTTAGGGATCACATAACCACTGATTCTGAACAAACACTGTCCAAAGGTCTGACTAAAAGTGAAATTGCTAAAGCTCCTCTAGCAAGAAGGGGCTGGCAGGGAGAGAAGGCTAATTAACATGGCTCAGCATAACCCTTAAAAATCAGGTGTATCTCCAGACAGACAACTTTGTCCAGAAACTAACACCAACATAGGTGGCAAACTCTCAGAACCACAATTATGTACGTCAACAAGCTGAGTACAGCACAACAAAGCATTAGGATATATGAAGTAACCATCTTATTGTTAGAAAAGAGTAGTGCAAGCTTTTAGTTTGGCATGCTGGTGAAGGTCTGGGAGCTTTTAACATATATGACTGGTTTTCTGTCCCCACAGCTGAAGAAATCACTCTCTTGGGTTATTTTTCACTCAGCTTTGAGATCAGGTATTCACTGAAAACCTCAAGCTGGCTAGTTCAGTTTTAAATTGGTAGGAGCTCAAACCATCATGTCAGGTTTTAATTACTGCATCAATTAACACTAGCCTTTGCTGCTGGCCTGGCAAGAGAGTACCCTAAATATATCCAATAGATTTTCATTAATATTATTTAAGAGAAAAAAACCTGTTACAAGGGATTCCTCATGGTAGAAGGGGAGTTTCATCTGCTCCAGTTTCCTAATTTGGGGGGTTTTCACCTCTTTTTTTTTTTTTTTTTTTTTTCCAGTTTCCTTTTATTAAAAATCCATTTGGACTATAAAAAACTTGAACTAGCAGTACCTTGGGACTCTACATGTGCTTATTCAAAGAAATATTTTTAATGTGTCTATGAGCTTTGGAAGTGTTGCACTGTCGTTAGATGGTAAAGATAGCCACGCAAATATATGCAGCAAAATCTGAAAAGGAAATGCTGCTGCAGTTCAGTCTGCAGCTACTATTTTAAAAGACAAGTATCTCAGGATGTAGAGGGTGACATGATACATTAGCAAGCCCAGCTATCTGCCTACACCCATCCTCCTCAAAGACAAGCTCACTGGGCCATGATAAGATCGAATGAAAGTACAATTATGCAAATTATAATGTCTTTTTAGTAGTGAACAATTACAGCTACAATGACTACTGTATATCAGACCTTGAACTATACAGCACTGCAGCCTTGCAAATCTGTAGTAGCACAAAGAACCTTCAAAGCCAGTCTTCACTTATACCAAACACTTGCAGAGGCACTGGGAAGCTGGGAAGACCCATGGGCCTTCCCTGTTCCCACTAGCAATATGTCTGAGTGACAGTCAGACATTACAAGGATGCTATCTTGCAGAATACACAACATGCATTTTCAAAAAGAATTTTTTTTTTTTTTTTTAGTTAGGACAAATATATGCAGTAAGGAAGAATTTTCCTTAAATTCGTTAGATAGCAGTTGTTCTCATCTACTTCATATGTTGTAAATGACACTTTTCAGTCAAAGAACATGGAAAAGTCATGAAACTACATTACAAAACTAGATGATGTGCAACAATGATCAGCTACAGCAGAAAAAAAAAATCCCTCCTCTTTTTGAAACATTTTCTTTCCTTAAACCAAACAGGCCCTCTGAGTTTTCCAGAAAAGAGAGAGTTATTTTTTTCCATGAACTTCTAAATTTCAAGAAGTTAAATACTGGAATAAAGCTCTCAGTATAAGTGAAGATTTAAACACTTCCAAAGTAGAACAACAATGGGACTGATGTCAAAGTGCAAGACAGGTGTAACAAATACCATCTGAGTGATCTATACACACACGACACATTCTGCATGTCTGGTTGGCTTCCATTTAATGCTAAAATCATTTGGCTGGCTTCCCAAAAAGTAACTGGATCAAGTCTCTACCCATCTATATTTCCATTAAATCCTGCTATTAAACCCCCTCTTTCTTGCATGATGATTCCAAGTATCTACCTTAGAAGGAAAAAAAATTCCAAAGTGAGATCAGCTATGAAAATGCTTCATCAAAGTAAGTGAGCAAAAAGATTAGGGAATATTTTATCTGCTCATATAAAAAGCTAATACCATTCATTACAGTTCCCTCAAACTTGGTGAACCTACGCTGACTTACCTCACTGAAGATCTAGCACTGACAGCCTAAAAAACATTTAGTCTGGGGTTTAAGGGCAATATTGTCTTATCTTAAGGGCAAATGTTCGAATGGAGGGGAGGAATTATCAACACTGTTAATAGCATTTACTCATATATATAATATATAAACAGTTTCTATGAAAGACTTGACATGACATTTTGCAATGCTACTGTGTTTGCCTTGAAAGTGTGCTCTTTTTGACTCTTACCTTCACATTCTCTGGATGAAGCCCTCCAGGGTGTTTGTCCATGTACTGACATAAATCAGTGTGCTAAAAGAAAGTCAGATGGAGAAAAGTGTATTAATATCCATATGACTGCAGCAATAAATACTCCTCAACTTAGGAGTGGACAGAACAAATGGAAAATAAGGAGATTTTTTTCAGTCACACATGTGCAAACATACACTTGTACCTTTACACTAATTTTAATTAACAGCCTTGGTAATTTGACTGACATGAATATTCAATAAATGCAAATTAATACTTTTTCTAACACCCTGTATATGGTAAATTCATTACCTGTATTTTAGTATCATTTTATACCTTGCAAGGAAAGTATCACCATCAATACCACAAAGGTAGTATCTAGAGGGAAGAGGAAGAACCTAAAGGGAGAACTTCACATGCAACTCTAATTGTTCACATTAAAACACTGCATTTTAAATATAATTTTATAGTGATTCTAGATGAAGATGGTTTAAGGGTTTAGAAAATAAAGCTGAAAAGTGCTGCATGTCAGAGTACTGAATGATACCTTCCAGCTCAGAAAGAAGCACATATGATGGGCATGTACAGCCATTACAGATACTTTAGGAAACAACTTCACTGAAGAATCAAAACCAAAGTGTTTACTTCACAGTGAATATAGTTACCTATATTCCCTGCAAACATCACATAAAATCTCTTCAGGAAAAAAAAGCAGACTTGCAATGTATAGATTAATGTTATTTTTAATAAGTAAATATTTATTGCTTTCACTATGGAAACAGGACTTTCTCTGAATTCTTCTCTTACACTTCTTCACTTCAGCAGCATGGTTTTAGTGAAGTGGCATGTTGCGTCACTGATTTGTTTGCACAGCTCAGCTTCTGGAACTATGTTCAGAATAAACAAAGCAAAAATATGCACTAGATTAACCAGCATAGACAGAGAGACAGACTCTGCCTTCCACATCTGGTTTCTGAACACATCTGGTAAAAATCATCCAACATTCCTTGAAAAGCTACTTGGCAATACCTGCCTCACATACAGAACAGCCCAGCTAAATGTAGGCAGTTTTCAAGGTGAGAGTTTTGGACAAAAGCTGCCTTCCACAGAGCAGAATGATTTTTCTGTGCAACATTTCCCAAAACAGGAGGCATTCTTTAGTTCTCTTTTGCAAGGCTGTATGGATACATGGGAAATTTCACACCCAAGCCACAAAATTCATTCTAGCCACAACTATTATGCATAATCTTCTCTTCTGAATTCTACAAAAACCTACCATGCATGTAGAAATGAACATTGCAATGACATAAGATGCACTGGATGATTAGGTTGTGCACTAGCACAACTACTTTCAGAAATTCTACATGGTTTCAAGAGAGCAAGTGCCCTGACTACAGGAAATTGCCTGAATCCCAAAATGAACAGTGAGGGTATCACAAGGGCATACTCAAACAGGCAAACCACACTAAATACAACACAATAAATCTTCCAAAACACAGGCTACAGTAAGAAATTCTTCAATTTATAGTTCACACTTCAGTGAATGCATTTAGAAAGAAAATTTAAAGCTACATCTCTATCTGTGAATAGTTACTTCCAGTGAACTGCATTTTGCATAAAGACTCTGTGAAATTTAAAGACTTATTCATCATTTCTGTAAATCTTTAGCCACTTCAGGTACGTAGTCCTCTTCTATTCTCCCAGTTAGTTTTTTGGAACTGTATCAATAAACCATGCCAAAAATGGACAAGTCATCCTTCAGTATGCATCCTCGCACTGCTGGCTTTGGTCTTGTTTTACTATATCAACACCAAAACAAAGTCATCTGCTAACCTTGTCATTTGTTTGAATAAACTAACAGGTTTTGAGTACTAACCCCAGCACAAGAATCTGCCTCTGGCAAAATATCAACTGAAATACCATTACTATATTGGCGGCTGGTGTCAAATAAGAAGTTTTAATGGGTTAACTGTTACTGAAGAGAAATATAAGACTGTTGGAATAACATGTTCTCTTCTTTAACCTAAATATAAATCTTTGAATACTGCTAGCACCTGCAGCACTCAAAGAACTTTAAAGAATAGCCTGAAATTTCAATTTAGAAAGCCTGTCAGGGTGACCAGGGAAGTGCTGTCCCATCCTCAGACACGCCCAGCATGAACCCTGAGCACTGCATGCTCCCTTGCATGGGTTGGTTGAAGGAATGCAAGTTCAGCCTTTCAGCCTTTGTGAGCAACAGATAACCTGATAGGTGGGAAGCTTACTGCCTCCTTCACCTTCTACTGATTTCTATAATCTCCAACTGGTCAGCTAACAGAAACCAGATCAGAGGAAGACAAACCCAATACTACTTCTCAAAGTCCCATCCCTGAAGCCCCACCACGCAAGCCCCACCAGCTGCACCTTTATATTCACCAAAAGCTTTTCATCCTATTCAGATCACTAGGAACACCAATAAGTTACCTTTTTTATTTCCAATATGCTTGTAATAAATGTTCAGGATAACCCCATTTTCTTACATTTATATTTCAGTTACTATTTGGATGCCTTTTCTCCACACAGAAACATCAATGACGATCATGTTTATATTATGCATCATTAACCTCTTCTTCCTACCCCAAGGATCAAGGCAACTGGGAGCCTGATATAACCTTCTGCATCAAAACCTTCAAAAACTGATTCCATGAGTCTACTTAAAATACAGTGTAAGCATCAATTTCCTCTGAATCCTGAAAGTCTCAGAGAGTCAACTGTACTGCAGTCTTTTGGCATTTATTTTTTGCCCTACAGACACACTACAGACATAGAGAAATCTCTACCAAATCTTCATTCAGACAAGAAACAGGAATAGAAAGTCTTTTCTGTTCAAACTTTCAAGAATTTGCTCTCATAAAACTGAGCTAGAGTCCTTCTCATAAAAGTAACTGAACACTGTGGTACCAGTTGTGAAAGCAACTTACGATGTTAGAGTACATTGTTTCTCACTTTAAGAAAAAGAAGGTAGCAGCAAAGCAAAGGCAGCATCAGCTGCTTTTCTTTTCCCAAGGTAGGGACTAAATGCACGTTGAATTAAACATTAGTATAGCCAGGAAAACTGACAGCACTGCAGAGACAGCTCTTTCTAAACCTATTTTCCCTTTTGGCAGGCAAGTGTCTACTCCAGTGCTTGTGTGCACAGCTGACATTGAAGAAGGCAACATGAATGCAAGTTTCAGGAAAGCATTAGAAAAGAAAACAAAGAGCAAAGTGGATAAAAGCAGTTTTCTAATGGTATTCCATGAAATTGGTACCGTATAGATGAACAGAGTCTTTTTATTCGTGCTGTATTTCTAAGTGGAAGACAACATGCTTTCCCAAGTGGAACAGTGGCTGCAAATACAGCATGCCACACTGTGACACTGGAGACTTTGCTGTGGTTACCACCTTGATCTAATAAAATATAAACCCTAAAGCAATATTCAAGATACAACTACCATTGCCAAGAACATGAAACTGCTGAAATAAGGTACAAAGAGAAGAAAAAACCCAACCAGTATACATTCTACAGTCCATTCTCCACTGTCTCGGAGGATGAGGGCACCTCACAGGGAAGCAGAATACACTGGGAATGCAGTACAGAGACTTCCAAATAATTACAAGCATCTGTCACAAGGTGACATCTGATCCCAGGTGGACCTGGCTAAACCCATTCTTCTTTGAGCTAGCTCTTAACAACTCTATCAGCCATACTGTTTAATCCTCAACACACATTAATCACCAAAGTAATACCATGCTGACGGTACATGGTATAGTTTATCTTAAATTGAAAATCCCATTAATTCCTGCTCTTCACACTCCACCGGTTTATCCAACCTTTTATTTGCTTCCCCAATAAATGTACATTATGATAACTTTTAAAATGTGGCTTGTCCTCAGCTAAGAAAACCAGATCAGTATTGCAGAATGAACTCTCTGGATTCTTGCATTCCAGAGATGGGGAGCTGAGATGTTGTTACTGACTTTGGTGCACACTGGACTGCAAGAGTTTAAAATGAATTGGCAATATTTAGATACATATTAGCAATAAATCTAATCATAATCATCCACATAATCATTGTGTCCTTGTCATGCCTGGCTGAGAGCCTTGTCTTGACTACTCTGCAGCACTGACTTCAGTCACAGCTATGAATCTGCAATGCTTTTGCAAAGGAGACTGGGAATCTCATGATGAATAGCAAAAATTTTTCTTATCTGAATTACAATGGCAGCAATTTCTGATGGTGATGATGATTCCTAATACAGAAGGGGTGGAACCCAGTTCTCCATTGCAGTTATTATTGGTCTTATCTTGAAACAATACTTTGATTGAAGCAGGAACCTCAGAAGACACCCTCTTTCCAACATGCACAAAAAAATAAAAGTTCAACAACCCCCACATGCCTTCACCACACAACCCACTAGAGAGCTGCACAACAGGCTCTTCCACAAGTATGATCAAAGGAGATTGCACAGGCCATGTTTATCTTGCCATCCTCTAATTTTAAGAGCTTGACTTTGCCACCTCACTAACAAAATAATGTTTTGTGCAAAATCTGTTACTCTTTAAGTGAACAATTTGATCTCTCCTCCCACTGCTGGCTCCTCCAGAAAAAATTTACTTCCTCCAGGGAATCAATCTACAATATTTGAAGTGAAAGACTAAAGCCAAGTCTTTGAGAGGAGACGAAGAATCTTCCAAGACATAGTTCTTAAGTACAATTTACAATTTTTCTGAAGCTTATCTCTTGACCAAATTTCAGCCAATTTTGAAAATAATAGCTAAATGCTACCCACAGCACAAGGTTACCCATTCCCTAAATTCCAAATCCATGCTCTAAGGCTTATAATAAGGGTCCTCCAGATACAGGTTTAAGATATCTTGGCCATTTTGGCTAAAAATTAAAAATAAATCTAGGCAACCTAAGGCAGACTTTGGCAACTTTTTTTCTTCAAATAATTGTATTTCACTAAATTGTGCCAGAAGATCACTGCTGCAGGGCTGTGCCTTGACTTCAGGGCTCTGGCACACAAAGG
Organism: Myiozetetes cayanensis; assembly: GCF_022539395.1. NCBI lineage: Eukaryota > Metazoa > Chordata > Aves > Passeriformes > Tyrannidae > Myiozetetes > Myiozetetes cayanensis. The sequence continues at coordinate 128,600,819 of NW_026086604.1, forward strand.
TACCCCTCTTTGAGAAGGCCCTGTCCAGCCTTTTTGTTACCTTTGATTCTTCAGCATGTTAAAACACAAACCCTTTCCTCAGTGCACATCTCAAGTAACTAGACTTTCATTAAGAAACCCTTGACCATTCCTGGAATAGATGGCACAATTTCTTGTTAGACCAGAGGCTGCACAATGCTTCCCAGGACATGGAATAGAAAACTCATGCTCAGCTATGCTAATTTAGCCATTCCCCTGTTTCCAAACTGAATATGGAAGCACATTAGCCAGTGCCCATTTTTGACCCAAACTTCAATGAATTACAAATATTTTCCTCCCTGTGATGGAAACAAGTATCACAATTCCTACAGGTACATGAAAATGACAGAGAGATTAAGTTATTTATTCAACATAACTGCTCATAGTCTAAATAAAAATTAAGAAAGTTGTACAAGGAAAAAAAAGAAAAAGAAAAAAGGAAAATGCACACTTGCTCAGACTCCTTCTATAATGTTTTTCACTCACTTCATCCCTACATCATCAACTGTGACAATACCACAAGTGTTTCATTAACCTCATGAAATACTCTCTCCAGACTTACACGAAGAAATGAACTGATGAACTGGGGTTTTCGTTTAAGCTTGGGGCAGCATATAGTTATATGAAGGTAATTTTTATTCTGCAAGACTCTGGTTTATGTTAGTAGACATGTGTGCTTATGTTTGCGAGCATACTGTGTATAAGCATCTGCTGAAGGGAAAAGAATTCTGGCTGATACTTATACAGCTGAAGCAAGGTTTATATACATTGCATCCTACTTCTGGAAAAGAGAGGGTATGCAAACAGAGAAAAAAAAACCCACAAATGTTGATGGTGCAGACTCTACCCTTCTCCCCTTGAAGAAGAAATTCTAAATATGAATAGATGAGTAAACCACAAGCTACAAATGTCCTCAGATATGTTCAATGCTTCACTTTATAACTGTCTTGCTCAACTATCTTGCTCAGAAATCAGAGACTCTGCTATCAAACACAAACATGTTCAGACAAAGGGCAGGATGTTTCCTTTCAAAGGCATGACCACTGACATGAAATGAGCTCTACTTTGCCAGCCTTCTCCATAATAATAATACAATTGTCATTCTCTTCTAATTAAATTAGTCACTTCTACTTCCCATGCAATACATATTCTTTCCTTCTTCTTCCTCGGTCATGATAAATCTCCATGTGACTTAGCCATCCCATAACGCTGCCTAATTGGTTTCAGCTGTCATTTTTGAAGCCAAAATGCACAGAGAGCCCGGGGCTTGTGAGTGGAACAGGAAGCACTTCCAACCGCATTCCCATCATGTAAAACCAGCAATGTGAAAGAACCCTTCCATTAAAACAAAAATGGGAGTATTTGGCTGCCGGCAATGCCATCATGCAGCAGACAGATTGTGCTGCTCCACTGAGGCAGCGAGGCTGTTGTGAGCCATTCCTCTCTGTTCAAAGGAGAGCACACATTATTTATGCCCTAGCAGCTTTCCTGACAAAAATACTTTCCCTTTTATCACCAACAAATTCTTAAACCAATAATATAATTTACCAATAAAAGCACAGGCAGTAGGAATATTTGAAGTGACGTGAGAACAAAGAAAAGTTAATTCCATTTAAATGGCACGTATCCTCCAACCTAAGTGCTCTGCAGATTACTGTGCCACACTTTAAACTCATTTCATGTTGCTAGTATTTTCAAAAGTGTCATAGACTCTTATTTTCATGTATTTCTGTGGTTTTCTATAATTCAGTCCTTTTCCTCTATGAGATGACACAATGTTAGCCATGCTAACAAAAAATACCCTGCAAGCAAGCTATCTCTGGTGATACCTAAGCAACTTCCAGCAAAACAGCAGCAGGCACCAGCACCAGCTGGGCTGAGCAGCAGGGGAAAGATATATAATAAGGATTCAAGAAAGAAAAAACTGCCCCACAAGACACCTTTAATGAAAACAATTTAGCTAACAGATGTTTCTAGTGCCTTGGATTTCTCTCACACTGTCAACAAAGATAAATATACTTCAAAATACATGAACAATACTATATAGAAAAAGAGGCTGGGCAGCGGGGGAGTAGGTAACACAGATAGAAACATACCTGAAAATCCCAGAGAGAAAAAGGAATGCACAGTTGTCTGATTTTTGGCTATTATTAGAAAAGATAAATTTATTTATAGATACAAAGTCTCTGTTCATTTCACAAAGAACAATCTGGTCCCTTACAGACAAGTGAGACACACACAGTTGAGGAAAGAATTGCTGAATGAACTAAGAGATCTTCAACAAAATATAATTTTCTAAAAATGCTAGTTTATTTTCCCCCTTATTCTCTGGCCACCTTAGTAATTCTATGAGCTTTGCGTTCTTAGTAAATCAGGGAAAGGACACAAAACATATCTAATTTAGTGAGATTATTTTAACTAAAGAATGACATTGCAAAAACCAGTAGGAATTCCTGTTTAGTATGATCAAAACCTAGCATCAAATCATCACCTTGTGTTAACTGTGATGGACTTACAGACCCCAAAATCAACAAACTTGGGACAATTTTTGCGAGCCATAACACATGTTGTGTGTGCACTTTTTCTTTAATTTGCTAAATCATTGACCTTCCATAGCACTGAACATTATATCTGCTATATCCACACATAACAAACAAACAAAATCTGAAGATACAAAAAAGCTTCTCGTTATAAGAGCATGGCAGATACCCGTAAGCTCATGGTGAGGGTATCTGCTCCAGGACCACTTAAGCAGAACACATACATGGCAGGGAGGCTGATAGTCCACATGCAGCCACACTGAGCCAAGTATCCATGCTGATATCAGCCTGGACTGACTGGATAGTACAGACAGGTCTACAAAAGCTCAGCTGTCACAAGAGCCTTTGCTATGCTGGTGTGAGGGACACAAAAGCCCAGGCCATCTTCAGAGCTTCCTTTAAAAGCTTCCACATCCTACATAGACCTCTCTTCACCCTGGCTGAATGACTTTTTCCTGTCATGCATCCTAATCTTAACTGTCCATGCGTGATTGCAAGATTAATAAAAATTTTATAGGGAAAATTGCTGCTCAGACTGCAAGGTAGACAAGAAAAAATGAAGCTTCCATGGATTAGATTCTCTTTACTCCAAGTACTAAAATAAGAAAAAACAAAAAGGGCTTTTTAACTTTCAAGAGGTGGCTCTGTTTATTACTCAGGCTTGATCCTTGATTCCTACTTTTCACCATTCCTTAATTAATTTTTATATCACAAAACTATAAACATAATATAAAGATATCTGCAACTACTGATTTACTCATTCTGACTTCAGGATTTTTACTACTATTATTTCACCAGAATTGCTTACCCCAAGTTTCTGGTTTTAGAGATTTCATATATGTACTTTTTATCAGTATGATTAAATTAGTACAAAGGTACATACTACTGGTTCAGGAAGGAAAAATCTATCTTAAAGATTTAGAACCATGGTAATCATCACTCTCCAAACAGCCAGGTTTTGGGTTGGTGTTTTGTTGGTTTGTTTGTTTTTTCAATCTACACTGACTAAATCAGAGCTCCACATTTTAAAAGATATTAAATAATAGTAACAACTCGTATTATTAAAGAGCCTGATAAAAAACAAGTTTAATTAGACTGGACAGTCTCTGGTGCAAGTTCAGATACTGTCAGCTTTCACCCCAGAGGGACTTGGGGAATGCCAGTTCATTACTGAAATTAAAAGATAAGGAATGTGTGGGATACCACCAGAACTACCAACACTAGAGCTGTCCAGAAATCTATAACATAGAAATAATCATTAAAAAAGAAAAACAAACAAAACCAAACAAAAACAACAACAACAAAAAAACAAACCAAAACAAAAATGCAACCAAACAAAAAACCCCCTACAACTGAAGAATTTTGTCCATTTATTTTGTCTAAACTAGTAAAATAAACTGATTTGGTTTTTTCTGCAAAAAGAAAATATATTAATCTTACCTATATCTCCTATCAATGACATGTAATGCTGCTGATTATTTGCCTAAACTGTTTTTAAAAACTGACAGTATTAGAGAAACTATCCCCCCATAGTAGTTTCTTCAGTGCTTTGTTATTGTTACCATGAAAGAGGCATTCCTAGAGTTTAATCTTTTTCTTTCTTACTGCTATTTCAGATTGTCTTATTTTATCCTCTTTACCATTCACACAGAAATAGGTCACTGACTTTTGCTATATTTAAAGGTTGTAAACATCTCATCCTTTTTTTTCCCCTGACTCTAAAGAGCCCTACTTATTTTGACTTTTCCTTAGAAGCCTTTATTCTCAATGTTTACTCATTCTTGTCTTTTTTCCCCTCAGGTCTCCAGCTGATTCTTCTCTTCTTTGTGCATACAAATTTACCATTTAGGATGGTGGCCTTACCTGTACCAAGTGGAGTGTCATCACTGGCATATCTACTGTGCATACGCATCCTACTACAATCACGTTTGACATTTTTATCTATAACTTTAGAAAAAACCCTAATTCAGATCTATCAGTAGATAGAATATCTCATGTGATTTCCAATGTTGCATGCATCAGCTCAATTCTAAGTGTTTCTTATGCTTTGATTTTGCTGTGGGTGCAATTTTTGTTTTGTTTTTTTAAATACTTACATGAATACACTTGTTAATAAAAAGAAGAATAAATAATGGATGTCAATTATTAAATAGCATCTATTGTAGCATACTACAAATCTAACCCGTATTTGGTAAGGTTATAAAAAACCTTAAATTGCACTAAAAATAGACATTCAGATACACATAGCCTCCCAGTCTGTTGGACTGTAAATCTTGATTAATCTTATTAACACATCATTAGCATGTGCCCTCTGTATGAAGTCTACAAAACTTTTGAGAGGTCCTGCAAAGTCAGGATGATGAGGTAAACTGAGTAACATCTTTCCTCCTCCTGCTAGACATGTGTAAAGTTCTTAGCCTAGCATGAGTATTTTTATTTAAATTTAAATATAACTTTTCATTCCTTCTTTTCTGCTGATTCCCATGTCTGGCACAGTCTTTACCTCTCGGCAAAGCACTAAGCAATTTCCTTCTGAAATCCCATTTGAATCCCTACCTCCCAAAGCTGATTCTGTTTGCATTTGCAGCCTATACCTGGACATCAACAGCTCCTCTCTCTGATCTGCTCATTAAAACTTGAAAAACAAGGCTTTCCCAAGAGCAGTATTCCCTTACTGCCTCTTCTCAGTAGTAGGGGATTTCCTTTCTGTTTACTCTAAGCTTTGCTTTGTCATCTTTTTGACTGTGATTCATGCAACACAACTCAGGGCAAACCTGGGGCACAATGGTTGGGATTAAACCCACAGGGGAACAGCTCCTTCCCTGGTCAAGGTAAACAGAAACTACAGAATTCAACTGCTCCCATGCTGGGAGACCTCAGTGACTCTGCCCCTTCCCAGAGTGGACAAGCAAGGGTGTTTGCCAAGAGGTGGCAGGAGGCATCTGGCTTGCTGCAGAGCGCCACTAGCTGTCCGTCCTTGCTTACTGGAGCTGGACAAGCACCTTCTCAAATGGAAAGAAAATCCCCCCCTCATTTCACTTTCATAATAAAATAATGTAATGCAGGTTCCAAATAAATTCCACTCTCAGTCAAGGATTAGAAGACTCTTCCTTCCTCCTTGTGTCCAGTTTTCCTAATTTCCTCTAGGTGAATGATCCCAGTGATCAGAGCTCAAAAACTGTTCTGAGACACAACTGCTTTTCCCTGCTCTCTCATCCACTAAAATAATGTGCTTTTCTGGTCTGATAAACAGTATACATGTCAATTTCCAATAAGCATTAAAATAAGAAACTCACACCTACTTTCTTCTTACAGGAAATGGGAGGGTAATGTAACTAATGAACTTTATTAAGTAAACTCATTGTATAACAAACTATTTTAGCTGCTGTAATGAAGCAAAGGGAATTAAACTTTCTTCTTTAACGGAAAGTAATTTTTAAGAAGCAAAAACATACACACAGATGAAAATAGGCAAGGTAATTAGAAAGTCTTTGGTTTAATTACATTATTAGATTAGAGCTTTTAGATTGGAGCTTTTTCACTGTAGAGGCAGAAATAATATTACTCGTAGCTCGTACTTCCAAATGTGAGTGTATCTGTTCTTGTTTCAAATCTAGATCGTAAATACTGAAAGCATGAGGTAAAGTATTGCTATACAAGCTCATTTTTACATGATACGCTGCTGGTTCATTTATTGATAATAATATACTTACATAATTATGCATAATACTAAAAACCTCATTATCGTTCTACAGAGCCTGCAGCCACATGTATTGCTTAGGATTGCCTTTGACCAATTAAATGTTTCTAAATACAGTCATCTTCCTTTTAAATAAACAACTGAAGCAACAAACAGTAGCAGCTAATGATCATTTTAGAACAAACAGGTGTGAAACCATCTTCAGAGATCTCTCAATATGTCTCAGATCTCACCTGTAAAATTTATCACCTCCTTGGGCAAAGCTGACCATATCAGTGACACTTGCACTAAAGCCAGCGTACTCATAACATTTTCTCAACTAATACCTAAATGGAGCCTGGCAAGGAAGGGAACAAAACCCATGTGAACAGTCATACTGCTCCATTGAACTGGAAAGTGAACTGACCTTTTTCTTTGGAAGTCATTGCAGTCTCAGATACTACACGCAAAGTGTGCCAAAACTTCACATTTTATTTTCAGGTCTTGTTTAGCACATCCCAGCTAACTATACAGAAACCATTTTCTGTACCATTTATACATGAAAGACTATCAGCCCTTCAGGTTTTGTAGAGGAAATTCCAGGCAGCTCATTCTCAAAACTGCCCAGGTAACAAGCAATGGTTCTCAGTCATCCAATGATAAAACTGAGCTCTAATCTCCCTTCACAATATGCTGATGTAAGAGTTAATAAAGAACACAAAGAAATTGTGCCTTACTAACAAGGTACTGTATTCAATAAACTGTTCTCAACTAAATTCTTTCATTCAAAAGGAGTAAGCTCTCTTTCTCTTCTTCCACAGAAATCTACAGCTCCACATTCACCACCAAAACCCTTATATGGAGAATGAACTTCTCCTGATCTTCAGCTGTCAGACAGAATTTTTAAAGATTGACTCTTCTTGGTTCTGCGGACCACCAAGGTTAAAGAAAAAACACCCTGGCATATTTTCTTCTGACAGCCTTTCATATTAAAAAAAAAAAATCTAATTTGAGGTACCCAGAGAATTTAATTATTGCCGTGTTTCCTTTCAGAGGCTATTCTACTTTCAGGTTTTAACTTACAACTGCAATGTATTTTGCAATGAAAGGTGCTACATGAAATTAAATTTCATTCTACTCTTTCAGGGTCAGTGCTGAAACCAAACACCTCTGACAACCTCAGATGTTTCACCAGTATTATTTTTCCAATGGAATCATCACAGACCTAGCAACCCAAGTTTCCATTTTCAGAGAACTCTCAGGTCACTAACTGTTCATCCCTAATTTAATCATGACATCTCACTCAGCTGCTTTTTATTATGTTTGAAATGGTCAATAGTGATCAACAGAAATAGTGTATCAGTTCCATGATGTCACTTTATGAAATAAATAAAATCCAACCCCTTTTAGGTTTGTTAGGCTTCAATCATTCAAAAACTTACACCACCATGTAATTTTAATCAAACGAATATTTTTACTTATTTCAGTGCAAATTACTGACATGATTGAACTACACCACATACAGGTGTTAAAGTAACAACAAACTAGACATTAGAGATATAGAGCTCAGTAACACCAATTATGTGGCTAGATTGCATAGTTAACAAGCCAAAATTTGTACATTTAAATGGGCAACTGTAATTTTTACCTCTGCACATTCATATTATGCACTGAATGGAAGCTTTTTAACAAAAGGAACAAAGGAGGTCATTGTGATCATGCAATTAAAACCTGTATCATGCACTCCCACAAGAATTCAATTCAGGTTACGTGGGCATTATCAGATAGCATTAGCTATTTGATCAGACTATAACTTTACATTACCTAACAATGAAAACAGACTTCTGTGAAGCAATTCTGTCATCTCAAGGCACAGAAGCATGTTACAATGTCATTATCATACAGTCCTCAGGGTGTTTGGAGAGAACAAAGTACCCTTCCCTTTTTTTCTGAGCACCACCTTGAGAGACTGCCCACAAGCCAAAATACTAAAATATTACTTGAATCAGTTCAAGAAACCATTACCAAATGAGATCCTAGAACAGTCTCAATAGCTACCAAACACCATGGGAATAAAAAGGTGCAACCACCAGCAGGGTTGGTCCCAATCATGCCTTGTTGAAAAACAAACAGCTAAGTAAATATAGAAGAATGTGCCACTGCATGAAGATTAGTTTGTGTCCATACTTAATCACGGAGAGCACCATGATATTACACATGACTGGGAGCCAGAGTCTGTAAACAACCCTGCTGGATATAAAATCCAGAAATTTTACCTTATTATAATAGGCAAAACCATCTATTTCACAGAGAAACATATTCTATATATCTCATTTCTCAACCAGTGCTGATGAATACAGCTAAATACAGCTGCTGATAAAAGGACTGCAAAATGTATTCATGTAAAGACATGCAAATAAGTCTACACTGACCATTATATAAAATTAAATATCAGGGCTTTTCCTATGTTAATTCAGTGTGTAAGGAACAGAAGAATCACTGATTTTAAGACAAGGAATTATATTTTTATTAATATTCCAATACCTAAAGTAAAAAAATAGGTACTGTATGCAAACACTCTTCAGGCTGCCATAGCTGAATACCCACACCATCACATCGTAGCACTCTAATGTACATAGACAAGGGGAACGGCTTCTCCAGACAAGATGCTGTGATTCTGTGTGCATTATCATGTCCAAATTAAGGCTTCCTCACAAGAAAAACACAAAAATATTCCACTTGTCTTAAGCAGAGACGTACTAAGACTAGAGCTAGTAATCACCGTACTTTATAAATGCAGTGTCTTACAGACAACACAATAATAGATATGATACTGAAGATCTAGCTGTCTCTAATCTCATTTGTTTCTTTTAAATTACATGTTCTTGGACCCATCTGTGAAAACTGGGAGGTTAATTATGATAGTACATTGCATAATTCCACAGCTAAATGCTGAAGTAGTTCTACATAAATGCCATATGTTTGTCTTAGAAAAACTGAAAAGATTAATTAAGAGGCCAAGGCCAATACTTTGGAAAGTAATACTCTGAACACAATTAGATCCTCACACTACATACTATGAAAATTGAAGTTTTAATTAGTAGGTAAAACATTAGTCATGGCAAAATTAAAAAAGCCCAAATTCTCAATTGCATGCAACACACTCTGTTTTTCACTGACATTGCTTATAAAAAGAGACTCTGCACAAGCCAGTCACAACACAAGCCATTTAAACTTGATACATGCTTTTCATGAAGGAACTACCTGTTAAGCACTTTAGTCCTGTTCTGCTTCCCTACATATCCTCACCCATTTTAAACTTACTTGATCACATTAATAAAGAAAAAACTCCCATAAAAAAACTATGACTAGGAAGCAGAGTAAGGTACCAGCTTGAAAAGTCACTTCAACAGTATAAGGTCCTTCAAAAGCCCTAGTAGCCACTTCTCCATCTCTGAATCTGGTTTAGCCCAGCTTTCCACATTTAGCCCACTCCACTACAAAGCATCATCTCTTATAGGCACCACTCTCCTGAAGAAAGTAAAGGTTATTTTGGCCTGATTCATAGATTACTGATGGTAAAGAGAGCATTTCCATGAAATTCAATACACTCTGGACCATATCTAGAACATATAGTTACTTTACTCACCACATATTCAAACACAAGTGTCAAGGTTTCCTTGGTGTGAATGATGTCATGAAGCAGCACAATGTTTGCATGTTTCAATCCTTTCAAAAGAGAAGCTGAAAAGCAAAACAAACATGTTATCTTAAAAAGAATCCAAATACTTTACATTGATTGGCTTTCTTTTTTTTAGTGACTTAGATAAGCTTCATAACCTGACAACCAATTGTACCTTAGTATCTTCTATGTTCATAAATTCCACACATTCAGTGTGTTTGAAGAACACACCTTCCAATTCAATGCTATTTTCTCCACCTTGTTGGTCAAACTCAACCTCACTCTGAGGCCAAATTGAGCTGTGGTTAGAGATGCTTTCCTTACACAACCTCCTCTAAGTGAATCAGTCATGTCTACTCAACCAGACACAACTCTGCTTCTACACTCAAGGATAATTTTTTTGTCTCAAATGAAAGTCAAGCATGTCTTTTCAAAACATTGTCTTTCTTATCCAACACAAAAGAGCTGCTGTATAAACAAAGTGCAGCATCTTTCCCAAGAATAGTGTTTTAAGCTGTAATTCTTCTTTCTCTCAAATGTAACACAGGTTTGATGGAATTATTTGTATTAGTCTACGAGAATAAATACATGCTATTTTCTCACTTATTTTTTCAATGACACTAGCTCACATTTTCAGAAAAGACAAATAAATATTTATTTAGTGAACTTTCAGGTAATCTCCACTAAATTTTTTTTACATCATAATACATATTTAATGTTCGTACCATATTACATATTTAATGTTGCACAAGACATGGCATATTTTAGCAATATATGCTGACACTCCATATGTTGTTACCAATGTCACTTTGTCATCGGTGCCTTGTCATCTCACACATACATCTGAGCAGGACTATCAGTCACCCCAGCAAGTAAATAATATAGCCTTAAGCTGTGCCAGGGTAGGTTTATGTTAGATATTAGGAAGAAATTTATTACAGGGAGAGTAATCAGGCAATGGAATGGGCTGCCCAGGGAGGTGGTAAAATCACCATCCTGGGAGGCTTTTAAGATGAAACTGGATGTGGCACTGAGTGGCACCACAATGATGTTGGATCAAGTGTTGGACTTCATGATCTCAGAGGTTTTTTCCAAGCTGGTTGATTCTATGATTCTATAATAGATACAAAGACATGCAAATAAGTGGCATATTTCTAAACTGAAAAATATGCAACTTGCTTCTGTCACCCTCCTTATTTTGTCAAAGCAAATAATGAAAGACCAAATGTGTGTCTCAATTCTTTACTATGCAAAATGGAGACTAGGGAGCTTCCACAGCACTATTATCCCTTGCTGTCCTATTAAGGATGTTTTGAGGGTGTTTCATCAGGCGGAGGCAACTCCAGGGGTTTCAAAATAGGCTAAGTACACATCATCTCTCATACTGGTCTTAAAGAGATCAATCGGACAAGTTCATCACTCTTGGAAGCAACACAAAAGCAACATGGCATTGGGCTGCATCAGTGTTTGCCCATGAGCATCCTCAGCAGCAATGGAGTTCACACTAGGCAGAAAGCAGATAGAAAAGGGGAAAATATCATAAAGCTGCTTCAAAGTATTACCAGAGATATCCTGATGACAGGACTGCTAACCTGCAAGCAAGCTCCATGACCTGGAATGAGGCAACCCTTCAGCCTGGCTGAATAGGTGAGAAGAAATGTTTCAAAGGAGTTTGCTTTGGCCTGCACTCCACAGCTCACACTATTTAGAAAGTCAGCAGTCTTTTCTGTGCTCTGAGTATGTTGATACTGAATTGTATATCAGCTATTGTAATTACAATTAAACTTGTTAAACATTTAATCAGTGCATATCTAGCAACTTTTAACATTCCACAAATCGAGCAGAGAAGCCTTTTTCTTAAAGAGCCATGTACAAATTTCCTAGTGTGAGAAATACTCACTTCTTGATATATTTGAGAGAGGACAAATTCATCGAAGCAAAACTACTTTATTAAATGAGTCAGATGAATCAGGTGTCTCCCTCTCCAAGGAGGCACACCACTCACCAAAATGGGTGACCTTTGCCCCAGGTCTCCCTCCCCCATTCCCCCTTCATCTTCTTCCTTTTTTGGCAAATCTTTAGCATAGCCTTTCCTCTTGGTTCTTAACAACTCTGTGCGTGTGCAAGGAACAATCTAAACCACATTTAAGCAATAAGCAGCTACAAGCAAGAAACAAGGGTTAGCCTCTGCACCCCTCTCGCCCCCCCAGCTCACTCTGGCTTCAGCAAAACATCACTTAATTTCTCACAACAGGATCCTCATCTTATAGTTTGGAGAATTTCTTGGAGCAAAAGCTCAGAGAGATTTGGATATGTTGGGGTTTTTTTGAAAAGAGAACAATGAAAAACTGCTACTGGAAAAAGGTATGTATATAAACAACAGATGACGGAACAACTGTTCTGAAAGGTGTCTTCTACCAGAAACAAGAACTTTTAACTTTGGGGAAACCCTGAGAAGAGTTCACCTGAAGTAACTGAGATTTCACCAGTTCTTCCCTCAAACCTTGTCAAATGACTATACATGCAGAGACACTGGGAACATAAAAACTGTCTCCTAGCAGAGCCTGTCGAACTGTAATAGTATTTATGACCTCTGTCAGCTTTTGCTGTTCAGATCATCACCTGGGGCCTTTAATTCCTCTAGCTGGCCATTACTTTGTTGCTAGAATCTGTATATGAGTCATTAAAGCTTAAACAGTACATTGAAAGCAGCTTACCCTGAGGTGTTTGCAAATGCTGTTGTCTTCAGACCCCTCCCCTCTCTTATTTATCTTCTCTAATATACAATTCTCCCCTTTTACAGCCTCAATATTCAACATCTGCCATATATTACAAGAACTACAAAATATCACCTGCAGGGTGAAATTTCTATCTTCTTCGTTAGGCCAAGTAAAATATAGTAGATAATATAGCACAGGGAGCAAAATCATCTTAATTGCACTAATTTACACCATAGAAATAAGCAATTACACTATCAATTTATATTGTGAGAAACCAAACATAACTGGTGAAAGCAAGAGAATTGCTTCATGTGCTCGTCTATCAGGACTCTTACCAGATTGCCTGTCTTTGTGAAAACACTGCTTTGCTTCTTAAAAAAAAAAAAAAAAAAAAAAAAGGGGGGGGGGGAGGGGAGGAAATTAAACAGAGAAAAAAAAGTTGTCTGAAATAAGAAAGCTGTTTCTTCCTCCACAGAGTACTTTAAAAACAAAATTAAATATAAACCGATGGCTCATATAGGTTTTTTTTCCAGGAAAAACAGCCTTTCAGAACAGATGACCAATACACCTCCTGTTTTGGGCAAGTTTTTACTCAAAGGGGATAGAACTTTGGATGAACTCCACTAATTCAAAGACAAAACCCAGAAATTCACATCCAAAAGAATAAAAAAGAGTCCAGGGAATCTATCAGCGTCAGCCTGAGACAAGACTGACTTTACCTTTGAAGCTGCCAATGCAGCTGCTACTGGGGCTCAGTGAGAAGTCAGGTGTTGCTGTGCCTGGTGTTAGTTCTAGAACAAAATAATTCTCCCAGAGAACACCATCTCCATCCAGTGATTATCACCCACAGATTTCACACAGAGTCGTGATAAAAAGACTAAAATGTTGTTGAAAAAGCATTGCAACAACTCACAAAAAGTGCAAATGATGTACTAGTACTTGCTGTATCCTTAGCATGTATTTTTAATAACAAAATTATACAATGCTGCTTCAAAACTACTGGCACTCTTTTTTTTACCCTTGGTATTAAATGTAAGATAGACAGATGGCAGCACTCTTAATTAATTTCCCCAAAGAGTTCTGAGGAAGTAAAGCAGCAAATAATGTTAAAATGCTTTTTTAGAACACTTTTAAAAAAATATTGTATGGGTTTGAATTGCCAGGTTCTTGTTCTGTCACCTGTGTTTGCACAGTCCCTCACAGCAAATTCTAACAGTAAAAAACAGGGAAGATGAATTGTTGACATACTTTAACAATTAACAGCATCCAAGATAATAATTTCTGTGACTTGTATGCAAGTTCATGACCTGAGCTGATAAATGTACCAACACTCAGCACTTTTCATCAAGGGCTAATAACCATATTTGCATACTTAAAGGAAACACATTGCATTTGCTTGAATAACTATCACAGACTTCTCCAACAAGGGGATGCTCTCATCTATTATGAGCTACTGGCAAGCTGCCATATCGCTTGTGTTGGTCAAGGAGATTTTTTGCTGTTCCCAGATGAGCTGAATTCTAAAGTACACTCACTCTACGAGCAAGGCAAGCCAGATGGACTACAGCCAGCTCTTACCCAAAACCTGAGTAGCATCAGTAAATCAGTGCCTTGCTCCCTGTGGGGTTTACAGCATCAGCTCAAGCTTGACACTCCATTAACAAAGCCTTGAGATTTTTAGATCAGCCTCTGCTTGGAAGTGTTTTGAGAAAGGTTATTCCCGAGTCTCCATGAAGTAACATTTCACAGCTGCATGACAAAATCAACAAAAGTAACTATTACTGTTGACTCCCAGGCCACACAGAAGAACTTTTCACTAGCAAAGATAGTACTTTTGGACATGGCAAGTACATTAAGCTTGAACGTTAATTATGGCCCTTTTGATCATCCATTCAGTCTTTCAGCTCCTGACTACCACTTTATTCTCACTAGATAAAAGGGCCATCACCCATGATTTCTGAATTGGCTGAGATTTCAGTGACATGGAAGCTTTTCTCAGTAGTGGAAGAAGAACTCAGCCTCATGCTGCTCATATTCACCATAATGTACAACTGCTGATGATGCTCTCTCATATTTCCTAAGATATGCAAAGGTTGTGATACTCCCAACATTTTTCTAAAAAGTATAACAATAAAAATGCCTGCTTTCCTCAGTATATGGTAGTAGGAGTGTCCTCTGGGGTTACCATGCACCAGTGACAACAACTGCCCATACTGCTATTCACATGCAGTGCTCACCTTTTCTCAGCGTCACTCTAGGAGGACATCTCTCATTGGGAGACATTTACTCTTGGAGATTGCACACCACGGCAGCTTGCACTTCTCTAATACTGTTAGTGCAACTGTGCATCTTTGCTGCCCTGTTGGATTTCTGAGATGCCAAAGCACACACAGTCTATTCAGTAACACTGATTTGTGAAAGCAAGTAAGCTGCTGTGCTTCAGAGCCAAACAACTTATCTTTAAAATTCTGCAGCTTGTCACACTCTGCAGACAGAAGGGTGCTCTCTGTCAAAGTGCCAACTTCCTTGCATAAACAGTTGGGTTCAGTCTCTGAGCTCTCCTGGAAAGGCACCTTTAGTAAGAAAACATTCATGGAGGTTTTTTCCTATCATCACGTGTTCTAAACAAACATTCAAATGTGTCTTACTGCCTGCACAAACTACAAAAGTTCTGCTTCCCTCCCAGCAACTTATGTTTCAATCTACACACCTTTTAGAGCAATTTTTAAAATTTGGCCTGAGAGCACCATGTCCCTTATGCTTCTGATCCACTTCCCACACAGCAGGGCTCTCTGAGTGCAAAATGTTACTTAGAACTCTACCACAGAGAGGGGAATTCAGTATTCTGTTGGTTTTGCAGTAATAAATGTGCAGAAATTTCCTTCTCAGAAATGCAGACCCCAAATCTACACTTTGCTATTTTCCAGTTCACCCATCTGAAATGATTTACTACAACCAAATGCTTTGCTTTCGTACAATCTTAATATAATAATATTCAATTCGGTGAAAACTGTACATTCTAGGTGAGACCACACTGACCAGACATTTCCCATCTTCTCACCACAGGATATATTCCTCAGAATGATCATTATTTATAGTACATATATTATCCCAAGTAATTGATTTTAGAGCTGCATACCTACAAATGCACAGAACTGATCAGCTTCCACTCTGATCTTAGGGAACACAGTGCAATAAAGATATATGGGTCACTCTTCCACTTTGAAAATTTTTTAGGAGGAAGTTTCTCAACAAATTTCAAAAGATTTTTTGAGCTACAGGAAGAAGAAAAAGCAGAAGAACAAACTTCAGATGGGTTATTATGTAAGCATAGGTCAATTACCTTCTTTACAGCTAATTCCAACCTCATGGCAATCTCTTCTAGATTTAACAAATGGTCTTTATTCTAGTTTTTATTAAGTCAAAGAAAAAGGACAGTCTGGCATTAAGGAAGCACACAGTGCTTCACAGGCTTGCAAGAAAGGATTTGGTAGTCCTTCAACTGTAGGCTGCTCTGCTGTAGATTGATCAAATTAGCTGCACCTACCTCCTTAGTCTCAATTCAGGCTTACACGAGTGGCCTGAACATTTAACCATGTACTTTTTTTACTTGTGAAACTTCTACTTGCTGCTCCTTCTTGAAAGTGTAGTGTGCTATTAAAGAAGAAATACAGGAAAAGTGTGTGTGTAACAACACACAGGCATCTTCAAAGCTGCTTCTTGCTACGGCTGTAGTCCCCTAAGCAAACGGCAAGTCACAAACCTGCTGAAACCTCTTTGCCTATTGAACTGGAACAAAACACTGGAAGGACTGATCAAATAAGCTCTGAAAAGCACTACAATGTATTATTCTAACAGTTATACAGAAGACTGCTGCCATATGAAATAAATGTCTCTTTCATTACATTCTAGATATAAATTTATGCATTGTGTATGGTTTCCAGCACTCTTCAGACACAAGTACAGATGGAGGTTAAAAATAATGAGACATCATCCTATTAAAGTCAGACTCTTGTGGAAACCAGCTGCAATATGCTACTCCTGTCTTGTAGCAGCCAGTCATATCTTGCCTTCACTGACCATTTCAGTATTCGAGAGGAGGAAACTGTGTAAACCAAAAATATGGAGTGTGTACAGAAAACAGCTCTATAATGCAGGTAGCATATGAAAACAGGAATCTTTCTATTACTTTTTTATGCTCACATAGCATGACTGGGACTAGTAGTACAATTATTAAACCATCACTGGCTGTTATTAGCCTTGTTATGGTGATGAACTTCAGGAACTGTCTTCACATAAATATCTATCTACATTAGGATGACTTTGAAAGTTTTCAGTCTAAACAGTTCCTCCCATCTCCCAAAAAACAGGCTTTAGTAGCAACTTCCATAACCCACTGAGTAACTTTCCCTTTAAAAAAACCCCAAACCTCTCAACACCATGTTTTGGAGTAGAGACTCAAAGTCTGGCAATACAGAGGCCTTTAAAATAGAAATACACACTTTGCCATCTCCATGAAAATTCTTTAAATTTGGTCAAGTTGAAATTTTTGAAATTACTTCTTTGGGTCAGCCTCACTATCAGCAGTATGAAAGGAAAGAGGAAACAGAAAAAGGGGGAGATGGCACAGAAGGCCACGATTCACAGTGGAAGCTGGGATGGCTGGGTAGAGAAAGAAAAGCCAGAGGACACATTTTTTTCACAGGTAGAAAACCACAGGAAGTGAAAAGTAAGACCACGTAGACAAGACAGAAAAGGGACAGGGCACTCCCACACTGGGTGAGCAAACATGAAGGGGGAAGTACACAAGAGTCTGCAGACACTAGCACATATTCTCCACTGATCTCCATACCAGAACTCAAGATTTCCACAGATTACCAACCCACTGCTTTCAGCAGGAATCAATGAAAATGTCTGGCAGTTTCCCACATTCTCCTCCAATTTTCAACAGCTATCAGCTACCATTTCAGGTCAAGTAGGATGTGTCCATACAAGAGCTAGCAAACACAATGAAACATTGGAATGCAAAAACCAGAAAATTGAATATGGATTTCCAGTTGCTTTTCCAAACACTTAGAAAAGTATATAAACAAAAATCTAAATTAAAATACAGAATGCCATCCCAAGTGCTCAAAACGAAGACAGACTGCAATTACAGGGGCTGCTGCAATGAAAACCCATCTTCTCCAAGATACACATTCCTGATGTCACTACCAGGAGATAAGCCAGCTCACAGCTGCTTCATATCTATCTTGCATTTATCTCACACTTCCACAACCTGTAAATTCACAGCGTAACTTACCCTGCAGTGGCCAACTTATGTGCTCATAACCATTAAGTATTCCCAGGTCTTGAATTTTTTTTTAAGATGGAATAAGTAGTTGCTTAACTTTTACTTTTATACAGGCCCAGGTATGAACTTGATCCAGCTTTATTTTCAAGTTTCAGTGGAAGGATCTTGTCCATCCATCAGAGAAGCTGAAGACTCTTCCAGGTCCAAGTCAGAAAAAAATCAACCTCATCTTTAACCTTACCTGGCTGAGCATCACATTAAGTCACTCAAGCTGATATCATCACCATGTTCCTCATTTTCTGAAATACGTCTGATCTTAATTCACTTATAAGAACCACAGAGTGCACACAATTATTACAGAACCCCAAGAAACCCTGTACACTGATATTACCCAATGCTATGCAAGTACTTTGAAAGTCATCTCAAAATCATCATTTAAAAGGACTCTTAGCAAGTGGGGTGCTGACAAGATGAGCAAATATTTAAGTAGTCAGAGTAGAGTGACGAGTGTTCTAAAAAATTTCAAAACCATCTGTGTTTTAATAATGCACAGTAGGTGCCTATAGCTAGAGCCACCCATCAAGAACACAGAATTAAATTAATTGATCAGCATCCGACACAGGCAGAGATCACACAGCAGGAGCAAACATGGTGCTGTTGTATAATTAAGGAAGGAACAGTACAAGTAGAGGGACCAAATTAGGTTTTCACAGCTAAACTTAATTCTGACAACTTCTGAATGATTGACTTTGCAACCAGAATAAAGATCCTCTGCTGTAAATGGTATACCTGCAATATTGATATCACAGTGGCTAAATGAGGGAGTAAATAACCAACTACTAGCACTGAAACTCATGCTCTGCTGAAGTCAGTGGGCATTCTGTTACTTGCTTTTCCCAATGCATCAATATGACAAGAAATCACTTAACCTTATGTACCTGTAATGAATATTTCTTTTGTACACAGGCGACAGAAAGGCATCCTAGGAAATCATTTAATTGCATTAACACGAAACTGAGTTTGTCTACCAGCATACTTTAGCCACTACGTACAAATGAGGAATTCTACAAAAAAGCTGTTTTAGAAAAAAATTACTTTTGCTCTATTTCTCAGTGGGCTATTTCCTTCAGAAGAAAAAAAAAAGAAGAAAAAAAAGCAGAGTCATTTGTCAGGCAGGAGAAAAAAAGGCTTGTGGCATATGTCTTGCTATTTTTCAAAGAGAGAGCGAGACAGGATCCTTTAAAAGATCATGTCAATTTTCTTCTTCTGGGTGGGTGAGGCTCAATACGCCTTCTTGCTCATAAGTGGAAAATAAAGCTGGAATGCTCATGACATTGCTTGTGGAATGGTTTAGATGTTAAAATGTTAAAGAAAGGCAGACTAGTACAAAGTTAGCAGTACAAAGCTAGCAAATAATAATTTTTACAACTATTTTAGTAAACAAAATTAATCACATTGAAAACAAGGCATACTGTTTAAAATGTTTTTAAGGACAGGAAATAACCTTAATTCTGGCATCTCTTTGATGCCTTCTATAAGCTTTGTAATAAATTTTTCTTCCACATCCAAAAATAGGCTAAGCACACAGACTATAAAATGGCAAGATTCCCTCAAGTAACTTGTAAACTAATTTCCAACATGAAAAAAGCAAAAAAGGGATGATGCAAGCTTGCAGACACTACAGCAGCAAAACCCAGTGGAAGTTAAATTTTTTTCTAGACTAAATCAGTTGAAAGAGATTATACTGGAAACAGACTTCCCTGCTTTACCACCAACAGCAAAGCTCTTTGGTGCAGACAGTGCTGGACATCCACTTTGCAAGCACATAATCTGAAAATATGTTCTAAGTGTTCTTATCCCATGTAAAGGCTCTATCAATTCACAAGGTACAGATATGCGATCCTCCTTCTGCCTTTTCCTTGAGGTCTCTGGGTATTGTCTCAGTTCTCACCCTTCATTTAACTGTCATTTACTCTTGCAGTTCATAGCACCTATGAACAATGTTAGTTGAATTTAAGGTGCAAGCAACGGGGAGGAGACAAAAAACCAGGAGTCTCAGGATTATTCACCCCAGATTGTAAGTGAATCTAAATCAGTATGACAGCAAACTTTACAAATTTACATTTAAATGACAGTGAAGACCTGTTATTACCATGTCACTGTCTAGAGCAGCATGTGCTTATCGAAATCTTGTGGACAGTGTTCAGCTTGGAAATTTGCGTTTTAAAGGACAAAAATTTTATTTTAAGCAAGAGATCGTATGCCCCTTAAAAAAGCATCTGGCCCTCAAAGAGCGCGGGAGAGGTGCTAGAACAGAAAAAGACGGGCTGAAGGAATGTCTCAGCTTCATGGAGTTGACAGTCATAGCTGACAGTGACAGGGTGATGTGAAAGTAAAGTGATGCTTGGAGAAGATGTAGTTGAGGTAAGTTAGCCATTTCTATCCTTCTACTTCTGCTAAAAACATACCCATAGTTTTCTAGTTGAAAATTAAAAATTACCTGTGTAGATGCACGACACCAATCAGTTTATGTATCTAAATCATATTGGAAGGCATTCTGAGCCACAACATAATTAAAACACGCTCAAGAAATGTGAGAAAATACATTAAAGGGATCTGTGAGCATAACCCATTAACACCACAGGTGGCAAGAATTTTTTTTTATAGGCCAACTCAACAGTCAACAGATTTTCTGTCTACTACATACAGATATAAAACATCCAGCCCCCTTGAAAATATACCATTCTTCGATCCTGTTGTGTCATTCATCATTATAATTAGAGCAATTTACTGTTTGCTTTTCCAGATAAATTTCTTTTTATAGAATCACAGTAATTAACAATGACAGTAGCAAAATTGATAGCACTGCTTCTTAAAGTACCCTTTCCTCTAAGATGACACTACTGCCTTGACAAACTTTAAACAAATGGTCTCATCTTTTAAAGTTTGTGTCTAACAGTGCTTGTTCCAGTCAAAACAGGTTAGCCTTTTCCAAGATAGGACTAGAGAAGAAATATGCTCTTTAATGTTGCTGACCTTTTCTTCAAACAGTTCTCAGAACTCATTCATTGAAAGGTGGCCTTCAAAAGCTGCACTTCAGGTCAAGGAAATTATTTTTCTAGTTTCTGTGAAAATTTTTCCAATTTGTCAAAGTTTACGTCTAGTCAATGGAAAATTGTACTTTAAAGCTGCGCTTAAGCAGATAAAGTCTCCCAGAGAGAATCCGTCCTCCCTGAGGTACATTCAGGTATATGCCAGAGGCAGAAGAAATTTGAGACAAGAAGTCTGGAGTCCAACATCAATTATAGGACAGTGTCATCAGCAGAACTATTTTGACAGTTTCCCCAAAATCACAATCACGAACCTGTTTTTGGCTGAATGCATCTCCAAGTCCCATCCTCCATTTCTGCTCCCCCCTCTCTTCACTCCTGCTAATGACAAAAAGGTTGGGAAACGCTAGCCCTGTCCAAGTAGACTCCCTACTCTTGATGCCATAGGCTCCTTCCTGGCTGAGGCCAGCCAAAGTCACCAACCTTTCCCATCTTCCCATTACTGCTTTCTACACCAGGTACTACTTTGAATGGCCTTGGTAAGTTGCATTCTTCCAGACCCGGTGGGATAGTTGTAATTCTCTTCCTAAGATCGTCACACCAACAACTATTCTTAACCTCCATTTCTCCTAGTTCTCCTCGCTGCTGCTGCCCAGGTATGGACAGTGGCAAGAATTCCAGTGGGGCAGTCTTCCTCCAGGCTACCAGAGCACAGTAGAAAGGGTAGCAAGAAGGCTAGAGGAAATACAAGAGGGAAAAGGACACAAAAATGCATGGACAGTGCATGTAGAGCTTTTACTTCTGTCAAGATCAGAAAAAAAACCCCAACCAAAACTAAATACAAAGGGGAGGTTTACACTTTTGCAATGAAAATTACCACCTGAAAAAACAGTTTCACAAGGGGACTTTCACTTCAAGGCTAAGGACAAGCCAACAAACCAAAATCCAAGAGTTTAATTCTTGGTTCGTCATGCCACATAGTACATGAGCCTAGAGATAAAGACAATTTTTTAGTCTGTCTCTTTAAATATTTCTTGCTTATTATTATAGCTAAACACAAAAGTGACTCGCTAACCAAACACATGAGACATGAAGGTTCTTATTCCTGAGGAGAAATGGAACAGAAGACAAGTAAGGCACCTTAGCAAGTAGCAGGATCTAGAAGAACTACAACATGCCTAGTTTTTCTCTGTAACTTATAGTATATAAGTATATATAAGTTACATATATATAAATTATATATATAAGTACAGTATTTCTCTATAACTTCCATTTTTAATTAGAAAGGCAAAGCAAATAGAATACTAATAAGTTGAGTGGCTGAATCAATAAGTGTAGCAAAACCTCCACCTGATGAGCTCTTTCTACTTGCAAAAATCAAGCAAGGAGAAAAATCAAACTTTAGCTGTTGATTTGATTTGACCAAGCACAAACCAGATCAGAGCACTCAGTGTATCAGCATGTTGCCAGTACTGGACCTGAACATCACCGAGTTACTGGATATAACCTCCTTATAAATGTAGCACTATCACATGGTCAAAGATGGGACTCTGCCATCTCACCAACTGAACCCAAACAAACTTGCCCAACAGAAACAAAAGACTGCACAGCAGTTTAAATTCAGTGTAAGCAACAGTGTCATGCACATAAGAGCAAGGTTTAGGAATATGGCAATACCATAAGTGCTTTGAAGCAGTTTCTGAACCTCTGAAAGTCAGTGGAATGCATGTTGCTCTAAATAATCTTTTTCTGAACAACCTCTTGAAGACAGCTCATCTGTAACAGTATTTTGAGATACTGCAAAAGGGCAAAAACATTTTTAGTTTCTACAACTAAAGTGAGAACATCTCAGTGTGCCAGAAAACACAGCTCAAGCACTGTGAAGTCCTTGGAGCTCATTACTAGTGATTTGCTGCCTCATCATCTCATCCCAAGTAAATCAAAGAATGACTCCAACAAAGTCACTAAATTTTTATGGGCCAAGTTTTTCTGCCAAAGGAAAACAGCCTGACCTAAAAAGGTCACAGGAATCAGGACAGAAGCAAGTACTCATAGGCACTAATAAATTTCCTTCCTCCTTCATCATGGCCATTTACTGTGTATGTTAAATCAGACATTCTGCAACAGTAAACTGCGCCTCTAAGGGAGATTGATAAATGAGGAATACTAAATCCCTGTTCCAACACATGCCAGAAAGCTTTGGCTAAAAATCAACAACTGGTTACATCAAAAACTCCTAAGAGCACTTTCCAGTTTAGATATTGATATTAAAATAGCATCAGCCAAAGAGCTAACATTCACAAGGCTAAACATTAAATACACAACACAGTTCAGTATTTCAAATAGCACTAGCCTTATGGAAACAGAACAGAAATATTCCCAAACAAAAAAAAGGAAAGATCAGTCCATGAAACAGGCACAGGATCACTACTCATTTATTTCTAATTAGTGCTCAGCAACCCAGTGATGACAGATCACAGACTCCAAGAGGTCCATCAAAATGCTTCTCCCCCAGCTGGTTAGGATGCTTACATATGACAGCCTGATAACATTTGAAACAAACTGACAAGATGTCCACAGATTAGCAAACCTGGTCTGAGGCAGTAAAATACACTCCTTTCCCAAAGTTCTCTGACCACAATAAACTATTTACTTTAGAAGAAACTACAGTTGTGTATATGTATCTTGAAGGTATCTTTAACGTTAACTATGAGTGCTGCACAATCATAGGAAATGCAGTGGTGTCACTGTCATTAAGGAGTGTATGATTATCTGCAGGTATATTTCTGACATTTCGTTGGTCTTTAACAAGTGAGGTTAATAAAACCTTGTCCTTGTATACAGTTTGGCTTTCATTTCACTTCAGGAGCTTTTATAAACTTGTTTACATAATTCCCAAAGATGTAGATTTATAATTGTCAATGATTTTACAAGGTTAATGGCCTCTGTAATTAAAATGAATGAGAAGCTGAACTACTTAAAATTTATGCGCTTCGGTCAACCATAAAAACAGCAAACTCTGCAGAGAACGTGGGTGTATGAACCAGAGTAAAAAACCCACCTTTTGCTGACAGCTCCAAAGCAATGCACAGAAAGGGATATCTCTTAGTGGTGTACTTAAACTCTGGAGTATTTGGAAACCTAAAATTTTATAGAATAAAGATGAATGGAATTTCCAGTCTAGTTTCCAGATCTAGATGCACTCTGAGAAATACTTTTATTCCAGAGGTAGAAGTTGAATTTAACAAAGAAGCACACAGACACAAAGCTCAAACTGTCCTACTGAAGGCTCAAAACCACAGATTATTTTTTTCAGGAGCATACCTATTATTGAAGATGATTTTAATTTACTTTAAATCTCACTTTCTTTTATTTTTTATTTAAATCTCAAGCTTTTAATTAGTATATTTTTTAAAAAAATGAATTTAATTTGTAAGCCTCTTGGAGTACTGGCAGAAATCCAACAGAAAGGTGTTAATGTCTTGAACATATTATCCACAGGTATAAACTCTTATAGGATATTTAGTTTGACCTCTTCAACACAAAGAGCAATTTTCAAGCTCGTAAGTTTTTACTGAGCACATTTTTAGAAAGACATCCATTGTCTTGCAACAACCCAGCTGCAAAAGTCCCCCAAAACTTATTCACATTTTTGTAGAGTGGGAAGTCCATCTAATCCTTACACTGATAACTTAAGCCAAGCCTGTTTAATCAGGCTTTTAATGGAGACTACACAGTGCTCCAAAAACTTCTCTTTTGGCTTTATATAGATTTGTACTAATTTGTGCAAGCAAGACTGAGAGACAGCAGCATACAGACATACATCAACGTGATCACTTGAATTTTGTTTGTGAGCCGCAGCTACAACCCTTGGCTTCTCCACTGGCATGCAAAATAAAGCATTTTTGATTATGCAAATAGTCCTCTTCTTTGTGAATAGGGCCTCAATTGATTCAAATGCTAATTCTGTTAGAAACCTTGATGCAAAGCCAGTATTTCAACCATGCAAGCTTTATAACCAAGGCCTTCTGAGAAACACGTAACTGGAAATTGAAAAATACCTTTTAGAACTACAAATACATCAAGTAACCTGGAAAAGTGTGAAAGTTTTTTACAGCTTTCTGTCAATGGGCCTACAACTTGTTGGGTTTTGAGTCAGATGCCCCTTCAGGAACTGGCAGTTTCCTAACGGTGGCAGTGTAGGCACTGCCACGCTGAGAAAACCAGAAATGAAACAAAAAGAGAAGCAAATTTTTACCTTGTCCAGAGGTTAATATGCTAAATGGTTGGGGTTCACGTCTTCTCATTTTCTTGATAAAACCTTTACACAATCCAGCAAATGCTTGTATGAAAATTTTCTAGCCATTATTAAACATATTTTTTGAGCCCTCACTGCACACAAAAGAGCAAGCATGCATCCTGGATTTCAAAGAAAGAGGGGGAGAGGGAAGTGAGTAAGAGTGTGTGAAGAGTGTGTGTGTGGGGGGGGGTGTAAAAAGTAGAGTAGATTATATTTTTTCTAGTTATAAAATTTTGGAAATATTTGGACCACATAAAGGGATGTTAATTTGGACTTTTTCCAAACTAAAACTTCAAAATATGGTGAGAAGTTTTTTGGTTGATTGGTTGGTTGGTTTTTTGTGTGGTTTTTTTTGTTTTGTTTTGTTTGTGTTTGTTTGTGGGTTTTGTTTTTGTTGTTTTTGTTTTGTTTTTAGTTTGCAAGTGTTGCCTAAAATCAAAGAAAAATTCTCTGGACAGTTTAGTAAATAAGGTATAGAGCAGGTCTTTAATTAAAGCATCAAGGTGTATAAAATACATTTAGCACAAGCACACAGAGGAGCTGTTACAATTTTATAATACTAGCTAATTATCACATCTAACCATTACATCATGGCCTCAAAAACTGTCCATCCCCCAAACCTCCCTTAGGCCCTCCCCTAGGTATGCCTGACCACTTTGAGTCAGTGGTCTTCTATGACCCCTCCTTCCTCAATATCTTCCCTTTTTTGTAAACACCTCCCATCCTGCTTGGAGCCATTTCAACAATTCTGGGCCCTCTGGATAGTTTTGTCTGAAGTTATATCAAACAATGTGTATATTATGTTCTTTAGGTACACCTTCAACAGATTGGATGTTCTTGCTAAAATCTTTCCTTGACAAAGAACATTAAACAGAATTTCAAGAATTTGGCACAACGGGTGAAAAAGGGTCATCAGTTATAAAGTGTTAAAAGCTATATTAAAATTCTATATACTCGGATCTGAGGATCTTGAGGACCTTAAGGCATCACGAGCAGTTTTGATTTGCTTTCTTTTTTTATTAGCTGTTTTTAACCTATCAGAGCAACTGGGGCTCCTTTGTCCTCTCAAGTTTTAGGAGATATTAGGAAAGGGAGAATGTTTTCAAATGGAAGCCAGCCACACTGGCACTGCCATTACCCTGTCTGCAAAGCTAGCATGCTGGTACACCAAGATTCCTACCACCTTCTGGATGTTCATCATTGCTCTTGCTCAGGGAAAACCAGCTGATAAGTAAGTCTAAATAAAACTCGTGGATCTAATTACCTGAGCTGTACAACTAAGATGGGCTTCAAAGAATTAACTCTCAGCTTAAGTTGTCTATAGCCAAAAAAAAAAAGAAAGTGTCAGGAAGCTTCCACATGAGGGCCAGAGCAAAAAGTTAAATAATATAAATTACCTGTCATTGAAAATGCAAGTTTTGTAAATATCTCCTCATGAGTATCTCCTCATGAGAAAAACCCACAGAATCCTGATTTGCATTAACCCCTTCGTAACACCCCAAAGTAAAAGTCAAAGAAAACTGGTCAATACCACTTCTGCACTGATTAAACAAACTCTAAACCAAGCATCACAAAACACAGATGACAAACAAGCTATATCAGATCAGAACAGATACAAATCACTGAGTTTAGCATACCTAAAATATCCTTATTTACAAGGCTTCCTCCATTCATTTTGTTGTAAGTTCACTTTTCAGTTGTCTCCAGCTAAATGTGCTGCCAGCTGAGAAGCTGTGGAAGTTTGTGACAAGTGGCCCAGACCTTAAAAATCCAGAAATACAAAGTTCCAGATTCTACAACTGTATATCCTGTAGTGATGGCTTTTAGAGACTCCACAGTCATGATTTGTATTTTAATAAATGGGTCAGAGGTGGAAGGTCACAATATCCTATTACCTGTCTCTGAACCATCCACTTCCCCTTCATGTCAGCAGAAAAATGCGATACCTTATCAACTTCTTTTTCAATATTGCTTACTCAGGAAGAACATTCAGAAATAAAATAATGTGGATATTCATTTTCATTGCTTTGAAGAAGACAGTAGAGGTCAAATTCTGATTTTGAAATGCTACTCTCTTCATACTGATTATAAAGCCTGAAAGCAGTAACTCCACCCATGCTGCAAGAAGAAATCCCTTTATGAAGCATTTATTTCAGTTCCATATAATTCCTGAATGATAAATCTCCCACTTCTCCCAGAAAAAAAAAGGAAAAAATTGAACTAAAATATTTGCAACATAATCTTCAGCCTATGGAAAAATACAAGAGAAGAAAAGGTGTAGTGCTGTCTACTGAAGGAATGGTTTCACCTAGACAACTGTGCCTACAGCATCTGACAGCAGGTAGATCAAAGGAAAAAAGGAACATGTGAAGAAACAGAAAAAAACACGTAAAGGAGGAAAAGAAAAGATTTATTTTTTTTTCTCACATATATAACTTTAGTATAAGATGTATCTGTTCAAGACAGACTTTTTCCTCTGTCTTGATTATAATTAATCTTTTCCTTCATATGAGGAAGGTGTTAGTGTTCCTTTTTAACTACAGTGGCTGCTGCCATATTTCATGCCAGTACAAAGATGCAGGCTGCTGAAAATATTTCTCAACCGTTTCAAAGTTTAAAAACAATTCATCCTCAGCAAAGTACTGTGTTATACTCATTGTTATACTCATGTCTGATGAACCAAGACTGTTTCATATCATATTTTTAAATAAATTACACACACCAGGAGAATTAGGATAATTCATTCATTAACTTTCTGTGTTAAAAACACACAAAGCTGTTCTGATCATGTTTATGTATTATGACTTAAGTCAGTAGCAAGAAGATGATCACTTCTTAGACATTACTTCTGTTACAACTTTCACAGGAAGAATTTTATCTTTATCTAGATGTGGGTTCAAGTCCAACTCACATTGGACGTTCTCTGAGTTGATCAAAGACAGTTCACACCCTTCACAAATGATTTAGTTCTTTGGGGGACAGGGTTGATTGGCTTTTTAAGTCTTAAAGACATACAGGAGACAAATGACCGCAAAATACACATATTTACCCATACACGTCTTTCCACATGTGTAGTGATATATCTCCTTCAAGGGGGAGAGACGTAACACCAGGAAACCACACAACCTTCTAACGTCCTTATTTTGCATTTACCCAAAATTGAAACTGATTCTGCTGAGATACAACAGTTATCTACTGGTTTTATATGTTCAAAAGACCATGGATAAAACTCTGACCAAACCAGCTCAAGCACTGAATTGCCACCTTGCCCTGGTATTTTCAAAGTCCGGGAGCCAGCAGTGGAAAAATACACACAAAACACTAGGAGATCTTGACAAAGACAAATGACTTTGTGTAGATTTGAAGTCCCTACTTTCACCACAAGGCAAAATGGTATTGTTGTTTAGATCATTCCTTTCGCAAAAGGGAGATATAACAAAGAAACATTTCTCTGCCTCAACACCAGATTGGTATCAAATTCTTACTTCACCAGGTGGCCATGGAAGATACTGGCACTTTGAAGGGTGCCTTAGGGTCTCTGAGCAGTTCAAACTGAGACATGCCATCACTTGCTAGCATCTCCATTCATATTAAGAAACTGGTATCTGTATCACCATCCTATTGGGATATCGTCACAGATTAAAAACTAAAGCTACTTGTAGAAGGATTAACTTGGCTCTACATTTTATGGTGGCAAAATGTGCTATAAGAGGAGATTGCATTTTCATGCAGCATAAGAAGAGTGACTTAACAGCTTCCACTCAAACAAGA
Organism: Myiozetetes cayanensis; assembly: GCF_022539395.1. Lineage (NCBI taxonomy): Eukaryota > Metazoa > Chordata > Aves > Passeriformes > Tyrannidae > Myiozetetes > Myiozetetes cayanensis. Next base: position 128,629,872 of record NW_026086604.1, read on the forward strand.
AAGTCATGAGGACTGCATAAAGGTTCTGCATGACTTATAGATGGGATTGCCAACCTCCTTATATCTTCCATATTCTGTAATTGTCATGTTTTTCTACCCTTCCTGTCATACTATCAGGGGTAGTGAGAGCAGTAGCCCAGAATCTGCAAGGCAACAGTTCTGACTCCTGCATTAAATAGGGAAGAGAAGAAAAACAAGAAAACTGCTCTGAGCAGAAAGCCTCAGCAGGGGCAAAAGCCAAGTCAGAGAGCCCTGAAACTCGGAGCAGAGGAAACTGTAAGTAAATGCCATGCTGAGGCATTTCAACAGCATTTCTGAACTAATGGATTTGTAACCTTCCAGCACTGGAACAAGCTCCTTTATCCAACACCTTCCATGTGAGCACTGAGGATGCACAGACAACTTCTTTGGTGGAAGTAGGGCAGAGCCTGAAAGGTCTGCCATTAAGCTAACATTACAAGGATGAGGAAAGAATTCTTGATGGCAAAATGATCATATTAAAAAAAGAAATCGTCAAAGTGTCACACCATTCTTTTCTTGCTTGAACTATGCTCAAGAACAGAAGCCAGAAGAAGGTCACAGCTTGCACATCAAAAGTACTGAAAGAAGATTCAATTTATACAGCTGTTTTCCATCTCAGCAGACTACAGATAAAATATTGGAGGGAGAATGGGAGGAGGACAGAGGGAATGGAGTATTCTGTGGAACAGATTTAGCTCTATGAAGCTGGATAATTTGGAATTTGCATTTGTACTTCTCAGAAAAGCATGACATTTTTCCCACATGATGGGAGTTCATTATAGAGTTTAAAATTTATATAATGATTCTCAAAGGGAAATACCATAATTTATATTGCATTTATGTAATCCCATCTCTCCTGAAGGGTTTCTAATTGAGAAAACCACTAATTTGTTAGAGGGAAAAAAAGGGAGGGAAGGAAAAGCTATGTTCAGCCTATGAATAGCAAGGTACAAAAAAACAAGCACGACATACTTTTTCAATCTCTACCATTTCTTAGCACCCTACATGGACAGAAGCTTTCATTTGGTCCACTAAAAAGAAGTGAGAAAGTAGCACAGTGCAATTTGTACATACTGAAAAGCAGGAAAAATAATATCATAGTAACCACTTGCACTCTATACAAAATTGGACAACTCGTGGCTCTCCCATGTTAATCTGAGATAACCAGGAGTTCATTTCACCTGTTACAGGCAGCCAGTCCAAATGTATTCAGGGAAAAGCAAATGATAACTGTCAATAAAAAAAAATAAATTAGCAGCCAGTCATGGCTGAGGAGAACAGCAGGAGGGAAAGCAGAGTAAAGATGAAAGATCCTACTGCTTCCAAGCTGTGATTAATCACATCACCAAACATCTAACATGCTTCTCTTAGACGTATGGGAAAGCACATGCAGGAGAAAGCACAAATGAAACATAGTTGAAAATCTCAGTATCAAAAAAATGCTCAGAAAAAAACCTGCAGAAATGAAAGGCAATTTTTATATTATTAATGTTCAAGAAGAAATAGCATGCATTTCTCTGCATTGTGAGAGGGTATTTAATAATAAGTAACATCCAAAAGTGTTGGAAATTTTAAAAGTTGACTTCATTTCATAACAAATGTCCCAGAAACATCCTTTTCCAAATGTCCTTTAGTTTTTGAAGCCCACCCACACTTAATTTGGAAATCCTGTATTTCTCTTTTATCTTGAGGAAGCATACAGTTTGGGTAAGGCCACAGGATGACCACAACAGAAACAGTTCAGACAGAGAAATAAAAATTGCTGGGTCTCTTACTTCTGAATACTTCTTGAGCTCAAATATTCAACGACACAGTGTCCCAGAGGTTCTTGGCTTGTGTGTTTTATTTTTAACAACACTGAAAACCAAAGCTGTTACGACTATAAGCTGAACTGGCTTTGCAAAGACTTTACAGTTAATTGAGCCATAGCTATTTAGCCTGCAGTAGGTACCAGCTCTGCCAACTCTGTAGGCAAGGAAAAAAGTTCCTCAAGCGCCAGCCAAGCTACTGTCCCTTTCTTTATTTACTTAAATGCTCCAAAGCAATGTGGCTTTTGGGGAGAGTGAACTTGTCCTCAGACTCTAAAAACATAAAGACACAAACCCCCTATAGTAACTCACGTGACATGTATTCTCAGAATAGTTACATCTCCATCATCTTGAATGTAATCTCTTGAAGTTCCCTGAGGCTTGATGAGCCAAACACATATGAAGCTTTTAGGCATTTCAGTTATGGAAGTTTACATTTCTTGGCTGGAATTTATGAAGGAAATATGAAAGTCCTCCAAACTCCAATCACTCAGAAGAAAGGAGTTGTCAAGTGTCCTTAATAAAAAAAGAAAAAAGCAAAAGCACCCCCCAAAAGAACAACAACACTCCCCAAAAACCAACCAACCAACCAACCAACCAAATGAAAACAAAATCAAAAAACAAACCAAAACAATGTTGCATAAAATGAATAGGTTTGTTTTTTGTAAGTGGATGATTTAACTTCTGAGAAAAAGAACACTTTGTTCTTTACTGAAAGGCGAAGACAGGATTTTCATTTCAATTTTCATTTTTACTTTCTACCAGTAGATTAACCAACACTTCTTAAAAAAAAAAAAAAAAGGCAGATATTGTTTCACTGTGCCCTTGACCTACAGCATACAACCTTCCAGGCCTACTCTAATACAATGAATAGGAGGTTTATCACAGAGAGTCATCTAACTAGTGCCATGAGGTCATTTGTTGACTTAAGTGTTGTAAAGATCATTAGGCCTTGTATCAGTCAAAAATCACTGAGCTGGGAAGTGGGTGAAATAACTCGGGTAATAATTTAGTATGACATCACAAGAATTATATTTACTTAGAAAAAATACAATTTTCTGGAGCTCTTAGATGGTACGGGTGCTGTGTCTCTAGGATAATACAGAAGCACAGCTGCTTTACATCACTTGCAGTATTGTTACTATAAAGCAGTGTTTTCCATTGTGCACCAGTTAGGAACACTGTGCAATAAATTACACATTCACTTAGGTAAGAGTTTTCTCTTGGCAAACTGCTAATTGTCCCTGTATTCTTTTCTTAGCAGTTACTCCATTTCAATTTTCCACAGAACTATTCTGTGAAGATTTCTCCCCTCCAGCCTGACAATTTCAGAAAGGGAGGCCTCAGAAAACTTTCCCAACGTCAGAAATTCTGTCTGGTATAAATATATGTTCTGGGGAATAATTAAATATATATTATAATAAAATATAATTATATATAATAATATATAATATTATAAAATATAATATTATATATGTCCTAGAGAGTAAAGGTAAACTCTAATATATTTCTTAGAGACTCTTTCATGTTCTCATTTTTTGTTTCTCTTAGAATCATAGAATGGCTTGGGTTGGAAGGGATCTTAAAGCTCATCTAGTTCTAATCCCCCTGCCATGGGCAGGGACACCTTTCACTAGACCAGGTTGCATCCAACCTGGCCTTGAACACTTCCAGGGATGGGGTAGCCACATCTTCTCTGGGCAACCTGTTCCAGGGTCTCACCACCCTCACAGTAAAGAAATTCTCATATCTAATCCTCATATCTAATCTTCATATCTAATCTAAACATGCTCTTTGCCAGTTTGATGCCATTCCCCCTTGTCGTGTCACTACATGCTCCTGTAAATAGTCTCTTTTTGTCTTTCTTGTAGGGTCCCTTTGGGTACTGGGAAGTTGCAATTAGGTCACCCTGAAGCCTTCTCTTTTCCCGTCTGAACAATCCCAATTCTCTTAGCCTTTCCTTATAGGAGAGGTGCTCCACCCCTCTAATCATCTCGGTGGCCTCCTCTAGACTTGCTCCTACCACACAGTGAGATAAGATGGAAGAGGCCTGAAATTTTGAAGACTTCTGTGGCCAAGAGTTAAGCATCTCTCTTCCATGCTCTGTAGTAGCACTCAAATGCACTAGGTTTTCTCCTCCAAGTCACAGAATAAACTTATTCAGTATGCATGATGAACTGCTCTTTAAAACTTAAAAAAATTCATTAAGCAAATCCTATATTCTTTGTAATCTTACAATGCAAGAGAGCAGACTGCTTCCAAAGCACTTATGTGCTATTTTTGCATGCCACTATGTAGCAAAAACCCCATAGCCTTTGACAGTGGAGTAGATGGAAAATTATTGTCTGGGCAACTGCCAAATCAAAGATTAAGAGACTGTCTTATCACCTGAACACTTTTGAATGTGAAACAAAAATCAGTACAAATAGCTATGAATTGCAAGATGCAAACACAATAATTAATATAAAGAGAAATAAACTGAAAGTGGCCAAATCATGACATTTAAATGGAAAAGTACCAAAACACATACAAAACATGCCTGGCTTGGATGATGCTTTGAAAATTCATCTAGACCTATGGGAAATGAAACATTACCATATACTAAAACACTGGAATAGAGTTTTATTACTGTAGTAAATAGCAATATTTCCAAGGGTGGAAATTGAAAACCAAATGCAAAAGTTTTCACAATTAGGATGGGGAGAAAAGAATTTTATTTTTTTTTGCTGGAGAACACAGTGAGCAAATTAACCTCAGAAACAAAGTGCCAATAAAGCCAAGGGATGTTTGTCTACATACATATCCAAAAAACAAAATCTTTTTCATGCAGGATATGAGTAATATTATTATTCAAAAGTAAAAAAAGATAACTATAGAACTATAAATCAAGCTGTTCCTAGAATTAGAATCTACCACAAAGTTCAGGATTTAGCCTAGATGAACATGTGATACTACAGGAAACAAAGGGAATGAAATATCTGAAATGAAAGTTAAGGTCAGTGAACTTTTCTGCTGGCTACAGTGGGTTTAATCACACTTCCAGTGTGATGCTGAAACATCTCTAAACAGTTGATAATGAGAGTTACATAAAAGAAAATAAACCACAACTACACTAAACCAGAAATCATTTGCTAAATTGAATTCTGCCAAATTTATTTTAAATGAGAAAATAGCATGTCAGCGAATTTCAGACTCTGTGGTATCTCAGATATCAAAGTTGAAGGCACATTTAGCCCACAACAGTAATATGGTGGCCTGCACCACTCACATATATGGGGTCAGAAAATCGCATAAAACGTTTAACACACTCAGGTTACACACCGGAATCAGTTGGGCTTTTTTTTTTTTTTCCCCTTTTTTTTTTTTCTCTCAGGCTCTTCAAAGGCAAATTAGATTATCTCAGGCTAAGTAAATTAAATTCAGAGGGAAACATTCTATAAACTGCATGCCGTAAACTTGTACATCTGACTCAGGATAGGTTGAAAGAACATTTAGCACAGGCTGTTTCTAAATTATGTTCTAGAAATTCAGTGGATAGCTGAACAGCACCAATAAATCTGTCACATTTACCTACTTTCATTCAAACCTATGTAACTTTGATGAATGGTAGAAGACACATTACAACCCATATCTGCTGTAAAAGCAGAATTACTTTAAAAGCTTTAATTGAAGTTTCAACTAAAGCTCCCTCAGACATTAACTATTATTTTTCTTATGAAACTTCACTAGGTTTTTTGTTTGGTCAGTTTTGGTTTTTTTAATTTTTCCTTCCACTTTCTGTTTCAGCCAAGTTAGTGCTTGTCTCCGCAGTCACACATTCCCTATTTAAATCCTGCATTTTCCTATTTTTCTTAGACTTTTTCTTTTATAGTGTTGTTTTTCTTTGCACTTCATTCTGCTGCTGTCACAACAGTAACAATGCTTCCCTGTACACAGACAGCTACAAAATTCCCTCAGCATGACCACTTCTTTAAGATTTCAGCCTGTAACTTCCCCCTAATTAACATCACACAGCATCCCCATTAGGAGTACTGAGCAGGAATGCTATTTTCTTTCAGTCAAGAAACCATGAGAAATGTTAAACAATTTACTTGCAGTAGTTTTAATTTACAACTAACTAGATTTTTGCCTGAATTTCCTTGCATTTAGGGAAAAGTAGAAAATAAGGAATAAGTCAAGGTCAAACCCTGACTGGTTTCTCCATTAGGAAAAAGTTTGGAAAGAAATGCCCTCCAACAGACCTCTGGCTCATACCACCGTACATGCATTCTTCCATTAGGGGAACACTACTCCTCAGATAACTGAAATTAGAAGTTGATCTCATCTTCAGTGGTATTTGTCCTTGTTCTTCTTGTCCCAGTCTAAATTACAGGGCTGGAGCCCTAGTCATCCAACGAAGATTAAGAAAAACCTACTTAATACAGAGTCCCATTCTTACTGTTTTTCCATATCAAACTTCTCAGATAATTTCAAGAGCTCACAGAAACATTTCTTTTTTCTTCCTGCCCCCCTCCCCCCCCCCCCACTTCCCCGTAGCTGATTCAAGCATAGCTACATTACAGAGCCCAGCATGTCCAAGACAGAGTAGATGCTGCTAAAAGTAACAGTTTCCTCAGGTCCTGCTAGTGAAGTCCACATCAGCAGTTGTTACTGTCAAATAATACAGGCCTGGCACAACATCAGTGAGGTTACCTTCTGAAAATTACATTTGTAATTCAGCCTTCCTTACTTTTCTGGTCCTAATGTTTTTTTTCTAACAAAATCAAAACCAACAACTGAGAAGTCAAAGCCTAACTAAACACAGATTTTTCCCCTTCCCATCTAACACATCACGTATGAGTGACTTCTACATAATATAAAACATACAAGACTGTATTTCTACAGGTGGCTCCTACAGATTTGAATGAAATTCTACTATCTAGCAGACAGGATTACATTTACAAAAAAAAAAACAAACCCACAAACAAATAACCTATAACCCAAGTTTGACTCCACCTAACCAAAGTCTACAAGACACAAGAAAAAACTCTCTCATTACCCTAAGACTCTGGATCTAGCCTCAGCCTAGATGAGTACTTAAAAATATAATGGATGCACGTAGTCCCATCAAAATCAGTGAGACAATGCACATTTAAATATGTATTAATTATTAACTTCAAGTGCTTTTCTAGACAAGAGCTTTGTTCTACTAATATTAAAGCACCAGAATTTTAACTGGCTTCAACCACAGTATTGTAGTCACAGCTAAAAGGAAACTTTTCCAATGACAGTGGGAGAAGTATTTTTGTGTAAGTGTGACTTTGCAATTTGAAAAAGAAATCAAGTAGAAAAAATCTTTGTTCTTGCTCCTAAAGAATACTTATTTATACTGAGCTCACACAACAAACTATTTATGAAGGAAAACAAACTATACTGTATTTGACAGTTACAGTGCTATAAACTTTCCTCTAGACCAAGCTCAGATTAAAAAACCTTTTAAGTGTCACTAAAAAGGCACTAGAAAGCTCTACCTACTATTTTGTTTTTAAGTCAGTACCATATCAACTATAAACCTGAAGAAAAATAAATATATTTTAAACACAAGCTGCTACGACTTGAACTCAGCACTACAAATATTGAAAGCTGCACCCATAACCCTCTGCACACCTCGTTATCCTGGCATAGCTGCAGGGACAGACAGCTCACAGATAAAATGGATATCATTATGAATAAATGTGTCAGATCATTCAATGATTGTTACTCAAACAAAGCACTACAGAAGAACTGCAGAAATTCCTTCATAAATTGGCCACCCATGGTTTTCCCTCCTTTGTGAAAGAGACCCCTTTAAAATGCACAACCTCGAGATGGAAATCCACAGTACTTTAAAGGCTTCTAACTTCAGGGTGTCAATCACATGAAACATGGATAATTTTTTTTTGGCCAGTCCATTCCAGAAGGGGCTCATTGTACATTCAGATATATAGCATATGAATTGAAGCTGCACACCTCACATGCAGGGCCAGCTGTGGACCTTGTGAGGGCTGATGTTCTAGTACCTCCCCGGCTCATCCTACCTTGGGAATTATACCAAGACAGTACAATTTTAAAAGGTCCCTCAAAGCCGTAACAGTTTCATCTCTTTAGTTCACTACCAATTGCAGCTGAGTCTGAAACAGCGGTGTGATGGTGAAGTGTTTATTATTTCTCTATCAGGGCTCATTTTTAGTACTTTCTAATAGAGAAGGCCCACACAGAGAAGGTATATCCAGCAATTTCTGCAAAGGAGCTCAATACAGACAGACTCAGATAATGCAGCCATCACTAGGGACCACAAGAGGCTGACAAGGAAGGATAAAGGAGCAGAACAGAAAGCTTAACAGGCATCTCCAAGCATGCTAGATACGAATCACTCTCAAGGCACGCAAGTTAGAGTCCACTGGGAAGGAAAAACAAACAAAAGCTAGTTTCAAACTACACACAGCTTCTAAGATGCCTGTAGTTTTGCTCACTGATCTTTTGGTTGCCTTTATCAAGAAACGCTTGTCTTTGCTTCATGCTGTGTATGTATGAAAAATTACATCTACCTTCATCTTAGGTGCTGCCTGCAGGCAAGAAACTCATCTTACACAGCTCCCTCATCTTCCAGGGTGACTTCTCACACCCACAGTAAAAGTGCTCTTAAGTACTTGTTTGTATAGTAAATCTAAGAGGAGCCAAAGCAGAGGCAGAGCTGCCTTCTTTTACAAGAACTCCCACATTAGAGGCTTTGTTTTTGAAGCACCGACATTTCTTCCTACTGAGAATATAACTATATAATTTGAATTCTCAAGATATTCACTACAGCATAGCACAGAAATAAGAAGTGCAATGTAATTACAGAAAAAAACCCATACATAATCACTATAAGTCAGTGCATACCTTCCCTGATAGCAGTAAATGGGGTTCCTTCCTCTTCTTGTAATCTAATCACCTTCAATGCCACCAGCTTTCCATTTACCCTGAAAGGGAAAGAGGGAAGCAGAAATTAAAAAAAATATCACAAAACCAGTATTTCTCATACTAGAACTTGTTTCTCATCATGTACTTATCCAATTTCTTCCTGTCAATGCCAGTGATTCATTTATACCACTGTTGAAACATTTCAAAGCTTCCATAATGTCAGTTTTATATTTTCACACTCAGATGCAATCCAAGAAATTATCTCAGTTTGCTGTGAATCAGTCTGTTTCCTTTCTATCACAGCACTAAACTGAAGCTTTGGTAAGAAGTATCACATTGTAAAATTTGGTTATAAAGTATCTGTCCATTATTTTATTCAATTTTTCAAAGAAAAATTATATGATTTTCCTTAATCACTCCACTTGCAGTATATCCAGATCTATACTCATTGCCTCCTTCCTACTGCATGACACACATAATCAGACGCCTTCAAAGCTATGAAGTTTGAGATGTGAAATAATTTTTAGGTCATTCTGGTCATTTCCTGTTGGAGCAGGATTGTTCTTGAGGCATATTCTTGGCTGGGCTAGTTTTCGGTTATAATGACTATCATTTATAAGTTTAAAAATATTTTGTGCTCCGAGAGACAAAACTTCACAACACGCCATTCTACTGTAAAATCCATTTGGTTGGTTTCACTTCTAGGAGTCAAAATTTCACCACACATGAATTGCATTCCAGGCCTTGCAAAAAAATCCAGTTGGTTCAGATTATCTAAATAAAATCTCACAAAAACTGAATGAAGCTGATATTCATCACCTTCCTCAAGATATTCATTACCCTCCTCTGAAACTTTAACAGACTCCCCATGTATGACAAGGAATGGTGAGGTTAAACTACCATAAAGGGCATAATATAGTTTAAAAAAAAGTTAACATTATAATTACTATTTCTTTCTGTAAAAGCAAAATTAGTCTTTACAGCCACAAAGCTCACTCAAGAAAGCACTGGACCCTTTACATTCCTGTAGTCATGGAGGCAATTCCCTATTGTACTAGGCCCTAGAAAATGTGGGGTTTGGTTTTTTTGAAGCAAGATGATATGGACACCCACCAACGCTGAATTCATCTTCTCCCTCAGGTTTTTAATTTTTGCAGTTATGTGTCATCCGTTATGAGTGGCTACTGTCTTATTTCTTCTGATTAGTCTTCTTTTGCCAAAAAGTCCTTAGCCCTATACAGAACATTGCAGGACGACCCTGAGCATCTTAAGAAACCCGGGTTACCTAAAGGTGGTTTACTCATCACCTTCCAATTATTCATAGTACTTCAGGCTGGCACCAGTTCAAGTCTCAGGCCACTAGTCACTGTTGAAAGACAATTATCAGCTTAACCCTACTGGATTATCTGGATTTCTCTTTATAATTACCTTAATTACCTTCTGTATATTTTTTGTTTGGATTTAAACAAGACTTCTGGCATCAGACGAAGATAAGCCTTGCCTCAAGTAACTTCATGTGTCATGCTCAAACAGGAGAATAAACCATTATAAAAGCAGAAGGACTGATGACACATATATATGACACATATACATGACACATATACACATGTAGTTTTCAATTGCTCTGTCAATACACCACCCTACCTATCAGATACGTATCATTTAGATATCTGGATAACTTGAATATTTTACAACAGGTGAAATAACTATGCAGGAAGAATTTAAGTAAGAAAGGCAAGAGCATTTTGCAGATCAAGAACAGGACAAATACTGTGCTCAGAGAACGCAATGCAGAATACAATGGAAAAAAGTATATCAAGGAGGTATTAAGGGAACAGGAGTCTTTTGCCAGAAAGACAGGTAAATAGCATACAGTATTGAATAGGTTATATTCCTTTTAAACCAAAGTTCAACATTCTATTGATTCATGAAGAGCAAGCAATAACACAATTAGCAGTAGTATGGAACTCATTTCAAAGAATTCACAATTAAACAAAGTAGATGAGCTGTGCTATTTAGTTATCAATGCCACTTTGTCATCGGTACCTGTCATCATCTTGATAGACATAATGGCAACTCAACACTATCAAAGTGATCGCACTAATCTCAAGTAGTGTTCCTCTGGGATTTCATTCTCCTCTTTACCATTATTTACCTCCAATATATCAACCTATAATTTCCATAATACAACAGGCTCCTTATTTTCATTTATTACCCAGTCATTAACACCTTTTTTTTTCTCCCAGCTCATTTTCTGTGAACAGGAGCATATAAAATTGTGGATATGAGAAATTATGAAGTACCAGTTAAGGAGATAGGGTGTATATTCACATCATTTAACTATCCTCCCACTGATGAAATCTCAGGATGCAGTTAGATGATGCTGAAAAGGTGAGCTAAGGGCTACCTCAGGGTATGGCCTTCCTCCTGCTAAATCCCTGCCACACACTCCTGCCACTATCTTGTATTTGTCCTGCTCCTGATAGACTCTACAGTGAGACTGCTTGGAGAGCTTAAATAAGAGAAGACTGGCCCTTCCAAAAAGAATTAATTCACATTAAAAAAAAATTATAAAGGCATGATAAAAATTCAAAACCACTAGAAAATATATGAGAAGAACTGGGTCCACCTTTTGAGAAGCAATGCATCATGGGCTCAAGCCAGCTAGGTCATGAAATTATGCCCTGAATCTTGCAGTGCCATGCCGAAACAATATGGCAATTTCCTTAGAAACAACATTGAAAAAGGGAGACCTGGATAAAATTACCTCTGCAACTTATCAATTCTTGTCTTTGCAGACTTCAGTAGTGATCAGATAAGGTTAGCAGAATTCCTTCCAGATATTACTTCATATTTGTCTTCCACAGCATTCAAAGCATGCTCAGTATTTTCATTATTTTCAAATGCAAGCAGAAAAACTGACAAGCGGACTACCTTGTAGACAGTCAAAAGGCAACACTGCTGCCTCTTTCAACATCTAGGAATCATTAAACCACCTCTATTACTCACTGTCCAAAGCAAACAATTTCACACCTTCTCAAAACAATACACTTCACTGGGTCACAGATTACATTTATCATCTTATGTCTATCCTGTCAGCTTCCTCATTAGATTCTAATAAGGACAATATTGACTAAAAAAATTCCTATTTTCTAACTTATAACCCATCCTCCCTCCTAAACTAATGCTCTTTCTCTCACTCATCCAAAAACCCTCAGAAAAGTACAGAAGTCCTAAAGCGTCTCTACACAAAAGTACTTTTCTCTAGGCAAAACACCTGCAGCTGATGGACAGTTTTCCAATTTATGGAAATTCAGCATTTTAATGTTACATAATCTCTTCTAATATATACGCAGTGTAGGCAAAAGAAAAATGAGTCCAAATTACTCTATGTGGCATAAAGTAAAAGTCTGCATGTTATAAGAAACACAAATAAGCCAGATATTACAAAAAATGCTAATATAATGCAGAAAATTCTGCATTTTCTGAAACAGCATCTATCAGTGTTACCAAAATTAATACATTTATAAAAAAGTGACCATTTATGAGAAAGTAGAGAAGATTAGAAATTATTTAGTCCTTTAATGCATCATTAAGAACATATAACACTGAGGAATATAAAGTAACTGATGACTTAATTGACTTCATTGGGGATAATGCTGATGATGCCAAAGAGAGAAGAAAAGAGTACAATAACATTATTTTCTCAAGTTCTTCAGATATATTTAGATGAAATAAATGCTCTAAATATACACATTTAAAAGAGTCAATTCACACAAAATCTGCCACTCTGATTTGAATCTATTTATTTAATACTGAGTTTTACCACTGGCTGGAGTTGAGGCTGAGCTCATAACCTGAGCAAGTGCTAAGCTTAGGAACATTTCAATCACTAGATGGTATTGGGATGATGCTCTAGTTTGTGATAACACATTTCAAGAAACTAATTCTTATGAAGAAATGTAACTCTCAATTGTTAAATATTCATTTACATGAAAAGCTCAGAGTTTGATGATCAAACATTGGGAATATCTAATTAGATCTACTCCATAGTGATATTAATGTCATAAACAGACATCTAAAACCCCAAATAGACCATGGAGGCCTAATGAAATCAGGCTCTGCCAGAATTTTCCTTTGAAGAAACTTGACAGAGGCACATTCACTGTAGATTTAGTCACCTCTGATTATTTATACCAACAAATAACTAATTCCACATTGAGGTAAAGACTTCTTTTAATCATTATCATAAAAGGCAGTTCAGTGTAAACATGCTTTATATTATATTTTTCTTACTAAAAAGGACTTAACATTTCTAGTTTACAAAAGCCATTCACAATCCTGCTAAAGCCCTATGATGTAAATACTCAAAAGACTAACACAGCCCCAGCATTTCTCTTTTTGAATCCCACAATCTTTTAACCTCATCCTAGACAAAAGTTACCTTGTTTTAGAGGAAGCTGGTGGATTAAAGATATTTCATAATGCTGATGTTTATTACAGCTGAAAAACAGAAGATCAAAGAGTTCTGAGAGAGAAGAAGGATTTAAATTATTAATTAGTGTTGTCACTGTAACTCAGGAACCCTGTTCTTCACAGGACTCAAGGCAGTCTCAAACAACGTGGCAGTCCCCACTTGAACAGGAGCAAGTGAGCATTTATCTCCAGGTCCCCTATTCCTACCTCCCAGCCCACATCAGTTCAAACTAATCAGCAGCTCATCTAAGCACAGGGGCTGTACTTGACCTACGGTTGCTGGAATCAAATCACATGGGACTGGCAGCAGGAAGGCAATGCCAAGCACCAGTCCTCCTCCAGGTGCCTCTTATCTCTCCGGGTCCCACTGATGCTCATATAAAGAGAATTTGGAGACAAATAATGATATTGCTCGTTGCCTCTTACAACTGTGCACACCGAGAGTCACAGGGGATCTTCTGAGAGATAACGTTCCTCGGCTAACTGGAAAATACATTGGTGCACAGCGGCGTTTAGTTGGCAAATTACTTCAGTGTTTGCTCTACCATTCCAATCATGCATATATGCATGAGGGCCAATAAGTGACTATCCAATAACTCTACCAAGTGTATCTAATATAACTATGTTCTATCCCATTTTTTCTACCAAGTTTTCTTGGGCAATCCTGGAAAAGTAATAAAATACACTTTCTTCAATTTTGTCCCCCTCTATGCAAGTTAATAATACTAAGTCATCTCTGTAAATTGCTTTGCAGGTTAAAGCACAGTATATGTACTGTAATGTTCTTTTTATACATTCAACTATGGAGGAAGATTTTCCCAATCTTTCTTTTAAGTGCTGAGAAATTCACTAAGCAAGTGATCAATGTAGTCAATGACTAGAAGATTCTAGTTAGAATCTTAGTAACTTATTTTAATATTTAGACTACTTTAAAAATTTTTTCCACCCTTTGGCATTTTAGGTGAACATATAGTTATCATTAGTTTTGGATCTAGTTCAACTCAAAGTTATTCTTTTTATTAAAGATTTACAATGCTAGAGATTTTTCAAAAAGACATTTATGTACACACTTTATAAACCCATGTCATGATCTGCCTACAAAAATCAGTTAAGGTTAAAAACTGAGGCAAAACAAAAGGGAAGGTCTAGCTGATAACCATAAAATGCCTTTTCATAATCCATGAATATGTATTCCTTTTCCAGCCCTCTGCTATCCTCAGATGAAAAGTGTTTCATTTATAGAACACTGATTTCACACAATTTGCAAGAAATAAAGAAAAGGTTAAGGAAGTTTAGGTCATTTAGGCAATATGAATCAGAAAAATTTTGAAATAATTACTCTAAATAAATTCTTCACAACATGAAGAAAAACTTTCCTATGAAAGGAAACTGGACTGTTGCACATAAACATATCAGGGAGCCTGTGAACACGTCACCTCACATGGGCACAGAGTGAAGATGGGGGTATGACTAAAAAAGTGGCAGTATGAACATTTGAAGCCTATGGCACTTGCAATACACCGAACACAAAACAAAAGACAAAGAGTCAAGGTTTCATGACAAGTAAAAGAAATCCTGCAACTTCAAAAACAAAAGTCAGAACAGCAATTAGTCCTATCAATCATCCTCAATGAAGGATTCAGCATCAGAAATATAAAAAACAAAATACACACACCATCCTTTTTTTCTTGTGAGCAGACATCCACATAGATATGAAATATGATGGTCAGCTATATATTCATAACACACACTACAATATATCATGCCAACAACAAATACAGGTAGTTCTCACTGGTTATTCAAATATTTCCTGCTACCCCAAACATCATGGAAACCACAGCCAGCACAGAGTTTAATGCCTGCCTGAGCACAATTTCTCTCCACTTTGTACCATGAACTCCCTATTGATTTTCAAGTGAATAGTAAAAGGTACTGTCTTTGATGGAGATAAATGTCAAATGCCCTGGCTACCTCAAAAAATACCTTTTGTCTTTAAGTACATCTTGGAATCACCTTGAACACAAACAATTCAGATTTCAAACTGAAATGAGAGAGGTACCTTGACTGAAGGACTGCCCTCTCTCTGCAGCTTTTGAGCTGTTGCTGACAGCATCAGCTTAATGTGCTCTGCTCTGCACTCTCCTTATTTCTCATATTAATAGTTAAAAAGGATAAGGACCTCAATTCATTAGAACAAGTATTTTACTAGAGATAAATTGAAATTATGTAATTTCATGGTATGGAAATTAGGCAGAAATGTGTTGATTGAGCTGCTAGAAATTCTACACATTTCTGCTATGAGCACCTTAGTAAAGGTGTCCAAAACCAGTAAAGGTATAGTAAAAAAATCACATGAACTTGCAAGAAACAGATCAAGACCACAGTGGAGATACCACTGGCTTGCCTCTCAAAACACAGAATGAGTGCTTTGCAAGCAGCAGTCACAGATCACATCGCCTTAGCCAAGGTAATCTTTTTTAATTCTTTGCCTTGAAGGGCAATTGAACACGGTGGGAGGAGAGGACAGAACTTGTAACGCTGCCAACTCGTAACTCTGCCAAAAGCACAGGTTTTTCCCTTAAGTGCAATATGCAGAGTTCCCAGTGCAGGAAGACAAGGTCTCCATGCTGCAACCAGGGGTTCTGGTTGGCAGCAGCTCCCTTATGCTGTCACCAGCTTTGTCTCCAGACTCACAACTCACATCAACATTTATGTGCCACAGAACAAGCCAGATCCCATCACTGTAGGTTCAGATAAATGTATAATTAAGCTCAGGAGGGAAGGAGGTCAATGGCAGCAGGAAGACATACATGTCAATGCACAGACAAACAGCACTTCTTCAGTGTCTTCAAAAGACACCTATTGCTTTGCACCTATTAAATGGCAAATGTCCCAAGTGTTAGTCAAATACAATGGAACTTGCACTACTTTTTACACTGTTATTAGTAAATTACTTAGCCTACTTCTCCAAAATTTTACATTAAAAAAATCACTTCAAAGTCATCTGAATTTCATGCAGTAAGCAGCCACTTGGGATTTTATATAACAAAGTAAAATATGAGAATCAAATAGGAATGAAAGTAGAAAATGAACATGCCAAGATGAGTTTCATTACATATGTCTGATGTGCAACACGTGAAATCAAATAGATTTGCCTATTGATGCAACTGTCAACCAGAAAAAAATGATTGCTTGGCTATTCCTCCTATAAACAAAAAAGCCCAGCCTCAGAGAATGCTGTTTCACTTTCCTCAGTAATACAGTCCTGTTCACTCTGCTGCTTCTTCACCCCAGGGATTCATTTTTATCTGACTATAAAAAAGAGAAATCCATCATCCAGTAAGAGGAATTAGCCAACTTCATTTCACTTTCCTGGGATACTACCACAAACGATCAAATAGAGAGAAAAGCAATGGATTTGACACAAAGACAAGGGCTTCCCATCAAAGGGTATCAGGGTACTACTGATCCTGCTCCAAGCTATAAAAAGCCAGGATTGTCCTGAGAGCAAGTTACTGCATGCATTACTTTAAATTTTAGGAAAGGAATGGCTGATTTTGTCTCTTTGGAGGCAGGTATGTATCTTTCAGACTTTCAAAATAGTATGCTAAGATCAAGAATGTTTTATTCCATCTTTATGATCAGCAGAGGAAATAATGTTAAAAGCTGAAATGCATTTCAGGGAATGCATTAAAAAAACAAACTCCACTACTTGCCACATGCAGCTGGTGACAAATGTTAAGCACAATAATTCTGAGTAGAAAGCATCGTTCTAAACAGCTCCATCTGATCTTAAATTTTCCATCTTCAGCTCCTGTTAAGGACACATCTTAGAAACGTTTTGGCAAAATGAGAAAGCCAAGCATTAGAGTTGATTATTAGGGATTCTCAAATGTTTTGACCAAAATCCACTTGTGTGCAAGCAAACATTATCAGCTCCATCTCTTCTATCATGTGCAAACACATGTCTGCATTCTAAAGTGTGCTATGAGAGCTTAATTCTTCAGCAGTCAAACTGGGCATATAAAAACATAAACAAGCCTCTTCTGACCTATTTTGCTCATTTTTCTTCCCACTGAGTCTGTAGGCAGGAGAACACAGTGATGCATATGACAATCTCACCTTAGGTACCCACATCAGGGGCTAGAAAAAAACCTCTGTATCTATTCCTGTATCATTTTTAGATAAAGCTATAAACAGAGTCAATGTGCCTCGAAAGCAGCAGCCAGGTTTGGTTCTTAACCATAGGATCATTGAATTGTTTAGGCTGGAAAAGGCCACTATGATCATGGAGTCCAACCATTAACACAACATAGGCAAGCCTATCACTAAAATGTGTCTTAAAGTAGTATATCTACACCTTTTAAATACCTCCAGGGATGGGCCTCAGCCAATCTTGGCCCATCCATTCTGCTCCACGCCCGTCCATTCCCAGAGAGTACATCAGACCAGTAATGCTCTTTCTTCTTTGGGGATATCACCTAGGCCAGAGATTCTTAATTTTCTCATAGGGACAGAAAAGGTGACAAAGCTACATTACCTTAAAAAACAACTAATTTTGAAATAGCAGATAGCACTTGTAGTGTTTCCCAAGTTATTAAAGTACAGCTTCTTCCTCCTGTGAAATAATTCAACTGTTTCTCTAGGTCAAGAGACAGAAATCTGGACTGGAGGTGCTGAATCTGGATAGTGCTTGGTAATATGGAAATTATTGAATTCTCAGTAGGAAAAAAAATAGGTGAAGGAATAGTACTATAATAGTGTACTATAGTAGGGAAGGAATAGTACTATAACAATAGAAATACTCTCTGCACATGAATTCTTATCCTCATTCCATTTTAAAGACCTTGCAGAAGATGTTACAAAGCAGCAGGATAAAGTTGAATGTAACGGTTATAACTCTCCCTACTTATCTAGAGCTAGCTATTTATAATGGAGAACGTAGTATGCTCAGTAATTTCAATTTATTATTCAACTGCCATTAAAATCATTGAAGTATTTCTTACAGATCTGCAGGCAGCTCTACTAAAACAGTATTTCTAACAAATCTATATTTCATAACGTGTTCACAAATTACCACTGAATGAAATAGCTTCAGGGAAGAACTTTGCTTTGTTTTTTACTTTCAGTCCATTCTGCTGACTGAGGGGACATCTAGAGAGCCTGTTGCCTGAGCTCAATCTTATTGAAAGCCAAGGCATATGGAATAACTATCACCAGATACTCACTGTGATTTTACTGAAGGATTTGGGTCACAAGATACAAACTGAAATCTATACTCTGTTCTCATATTACGTAGAGCCCAATAAAAAGCTTCTATGTGTATAATGTCTGGAACATATGGAGATGCATAACTGAATCATTAACCACAGAATGTAAATGCATTTTCTTGAAGAAAGCTGCCAGTGAGAGACAATACCTGCAGTGGCATGGTAGAAGTGTAAATACTTTTACAATTAGAATATGTTTTTATTCACATCAGCTGTCATTATGCTTATCAATATCAAAGCTACTGTTATGAGGAAACCTGTCATTCTGATTTATTAGAAATATTCAGTAAAAAAAGATAATTTTCTGTACCTAACCAATTTCATGACCCTGGAAAATGTTAACATATATTTCTTTTTTTTCTGTCCCATGAGTATCATGATAGTCTCTCTGCTGGAATGGTAAAGTTGTCTCATCTATCATTGAAAAGCCAAAGTTTTTAAATAAAGATATCACATGTACTAAACCCCTCTTTCAGAACTGCTTCATTATTATTGGAAATGTGATTATTGAAACTTGATTAAATATGTGAAATCACAGAAGACACTCTGCTTCACAAAAGATAACTCTCAATGGAAGCAATAGATCCAGAAATGTGTTTATTGAATTATTTTATGCAATATAGAAGTACTTAGGGCATTTGGGGATAAAAAACCTGCAACAAATAGCAAACATTAAAGTGGATGAAAAAAATATTTGACATGTATACAGTGGATTATATTGAGGCGGAATGGTTGCAACAATTGTAAATAAACTCTTGTAAACAAACTAAACCTAGAGTAGTCCTAAATTCAAATAATTCCTTTCATATTATTTTGTTCAAGCTTTTAAATAATGATAAATAAAAGGAAAACAACTTATGACATATATTCAGCATTACTCTCAGAGTATCAGAAAAATTTACCTGACAGCAGCATATTCTTCTTTTACCCCAAAAAGTTTATTTGGTATGGATATTGAGAAAGTAGTACAACATTAGAGTACAAACAAACATCAGATTAACAGGGATCTCATCTTGTTCTGATGTGAAGGTAGTATGTTACCTGTGCAAAATGGTCTCAGCCTCTTTCACTCGAGCACATGGCAGTGAGTAGCACTTTGATTCATAGGGATCTATGTACATGTTCAGCAACATTAGTTGATACTTTCTGCTTATCTTCATTTACACTCATACCTGTCCAGCACATCCAATTAACCATAAAATTAAATAAAGAAAAAAACTACCACCACTTACTTGCTTTTTCCTTTGTATACTGTAGCATAGGACCCTTCCCCTAGTTTTTCCAGTTTTTCATATGAGTCTGCTTTTCCAAACTTAGGGCTCGTAGGCTAAACAAAACAAAAGAGATGACTTTTCAGCATGTATTGAACCCGTAACATTAACTGCTTTGATTCAACCTTTAGAGACCAAACATCATTATCAAAACTCATAGAACTACATGTTTTCATCAGCCAACAACAATAAAAAAATTAATAGGAGAGCTAATGAAACATTATAATAAATTACTCAAAGAAAAGATCATTCAGCACCCCAGATGGTGGTTGCTGATATTAACCATACACTTATATCATTGGAACTATCAAAAGGATTTTGTTCTTAATCAAAGAGATGTTTCTGTTTTATTTTTCACATATATAACTTCATAGAGGGAAAAAGATCGCTAACAACTAAAGCATCTTCTTTATGTTTAGAGATCTAAACATCATCCTTAATCTGCCCTGAAAAATCAGGGCTAAAAGAACTGTTTATTTTTTTTAAAATTTATTTGACTTTAGACTAAAATCTATCCAAAAATATTGCTCTAACTAGTCAATACCCCATTACATCAACAGGAGAGCATCTTTAATGATAGTATCTTGACTTTGATTACAGTCTTCAGTTTGTGGATATAATCACACCATACTTTAATGTGTACGCAAGAGAGTCGAATAAAGTGCTGTATCTTTAAGATCTGCAGCATCAGTGAGGGGTCTAAAACTGAAGGAGACTAAGCAATGATTCTTGTTCAAAGGGCAGATAGCTCAGCTGGCTTTTGCAACAGACTGGTACTTGCCCACTTTTACACAGTTTTAACAGAGAACAACTCAACACTGCAAAACCAGGAATTTACCTGACATGAGAACTTTCCATTGAAATTCTCGATTGATTTGTTTGATTTTTATTAACTGCATCCCATTTTCCCGAATTTCCCCATTTTCCAGCTGTCTGGAAGGAAAGGGCTTTTTATTTTTCCCTCAAGACTAGATGGACACTGCAAAAAACTGACCTGCAACTGCCCTCAGCATTACCCACATATATTTTAGACTCAGTGCTCAGATGTTCTATATCTAAACCAACTAAAAGATCACAAAGCAGAAGCTTTGGAGGGTCAGCAGAAATTTTGGAGGGTCAGCACTAACACTCAAATCCCATAGAGAGACTGATTTGATGGTACTATGGTTAAATGCTACAAAACAAAGAAAAGCAGACAAGCAACTCCAGTGTGTTTAGGGTTGAATTCAGCTGAGAGGCTCTAAGCCATGTGTGCAGCTGCATACATGGTACACTCACATTTAGGATCCTAGGTCTGATTTACAAAAAGTATTCATGTTTCAGGTTTCTTTAAAGGAACAAACATAACAGTAGAGGACACATCTGTGTGTAAATTCCTGTCAAACCATGGTTGAAAGTTTTAAATCAACTGAGCCTAAAAATGGCTTCTATTTAAACAGACAAGGCATCCCAGGTAAGCTGACTTGGTTCCTCATACCTGTCCAGCACATCCAATTAACCATTAGCCAGAAAATGCAAACATTCTCTTTACTCAACTATCCTTCATTTGTCCTGTGCAAAAATTCTGGCACTTTGCCATATACACACTTTTTTAGATGAACATTTCAGCTTTCTATTGAATAGTACAAGGACATACCCATGTATGTTTTTAAAATTGAGCCTTTATACCTCTCTCCATTCCAAGGAACAACCTGTTATTTTGCTATCCGATTCCTAAGTATTAATAGATTTACAAAAATTTGCCATATGAGAACTCTCAGATCTTTTTCCTGCTACAATATTTGGAACACTTCATTATAGATTAGGCAGTAATATTCTTGGTGTCCAATTTGTGCTTAAAAAGGCATTTTGCCTAGTTAAAAACAATTTTTTCTTTTAATCACAATTTGATTACAGATGTTACTAATAGAGGTGACTAAAATATTTATTCAAGTAGCCTTTTCATTTAAGTATCCAATAATGTACTAATGCAATTTAAAAACCAAACCAAACCAAACCGAACCAAAACTTAAGAAAAAGAGTGGTTAGATGTTTAAATGTCTTGCATATAATGAAAAAGGACAGTAAAGTACTTCCCAAATTGCAGGCTGCAATGAACACACAGTGAGTAGCTTTGTTTGGAGTGGAAATGCTGCCCTAGTTAACAGTGAATAGTTCACTGTTGGCTTCCTCATAGTAAGACAGAAAAAGGACAGGGTTTATACATGTGTTTCACATCCATTCTTATTTTCACACTGAGATTTTCTTTTATTCTCTACTGCTGGAAACCATAATATAAAGGTCACAACAACTTGTAAGCCTTAAGATCTTG
The DNA here is from genome assembly GCF_022539395.1 of Myiozetetes cayanensis. NCBI lineage: Eukaryota > Metazoa > Chordata > Aves > Passeriformes > Tyrannidae > Myiozetetes > Myiozetetes cayanensis. The sequence continues at coordinate 128,651,950 of NW_026086604.1, forward strand.
ATAGGAAACAGGATGCCTTTAATCCATTACCACACAGCATATCATCAACAATAATTATTCCTACAACCTCAAGCTCCTTTCTCCATACTCCGGCTGCCAGAAGTACAGATTTAAGGTCATGTCTTTTGACTCATTCTCCTCCTGGATGTTGCATAATCCTCACCAAAACCAGCAAAACTTTAAATGCTGGTATTGACTGGACCAGGGGAAGAGCTCATTCCTGATCCTACAAGAGAGGTCTTGTGCTCAGGGGCAACCCCACACAGTGCCACAGGGCTCAGCTCTGAGCACCAAGGCTGACCTGACGCCCTCCCCAAGCAGCCCCCATCACTTGTCCAGTGCCTGCTCACCTTGGGTAAGAGCAGACCAGAAGCAACCCAAAACCTAAAGCATAAACCACTGCCTGCCTGTGTGTTCTTTCCAGCTTACAGCACCTCCACAGTGAAGTTCAGCTCTACTCCAACTGGACCGCTAGACTGGACTGCCCATGTTCCTACACTATTAGATCTCCTTTTGGGAAAATGGACATTATGGTTCCTTGCATTCGTAATCTGAGAAGGTTTACAATTTTTGATGGCATCTGGTGTAGAAAATCATTCCAGAGGATTTTATTTAAAAAGTTTAAATAAATTCTCAGGCAGAAGAAGACTAATTTGCATGATACTTCTTAATGAAACACCAAAACACTCAGAAAATGCAATTACTTCAGAAAATTAAGGAACAGCTTTACCATTTCCCCAATATTTTCTCAATTTTTTTTTTTTAAATGAAGTCTCATACATCAATTCAAACTTCTAATCAGAAATTGCTTGCAAAGGTAAGAAGTTCAGGGACTTCTTACCTTTCCTTTTATTTCTGGATTACAAAGGAGGTAAAAACTGACTAAGATAATGTAAAAATACAAAACTTTCCAAAGCTTAAGTTTGAAGCTCTGTTGCACTTCTCTGGTCACGCTCCAGCACCTCAAGGTCTCTCTTGGAGTGAGGGGCCCAAAACTGAACCCAGTATTCGAGGTGCAGCCTCACCAGTAATGAGTATAGGACAATCATTGACCTGGTCCTGCTGGCCAGACCTGGGCACACCTGCCACATATGTTCAGACATCTGTCGACCAAAATTTGTCATGACATAGCATGACTGTGGTAAAAGGACAATCTTTGTCATGTCTGAAAACTGGTTATTTACTGGATCTGAAAATTTTTTGCTTATGTTAATTAAAGCCTTCAAATAATTTCTTCAAAATTCTTATCACAATTTGTTGGATATAAGCCTAGGGCAGATCTCCTTCCTGTGGCCCCATAGACTTCTGTATCTTACTCATCAGTGAGTCTACCTAGGCATAAAGAAACCTGTTGCTCCATATTATAGTTTTGTATGGGTTACAAAAAAAAGAACTTACAAAGCTAAGAAAAAAACCTAGACAGGTGCATATGTGACCAAGATTGAACTCTGTAATAGGCAAAAAGTTAAATAGGCAGTAAACAACCTGTCAGCAAGAAATTGATACCACTTGAAAACTCACTGCAAAGTGAATTTTCACGCTATGGAGAAATCTTCCAAAGAACTCAAATGGGAAAGCTAGATGAATTACCATAACAGAAGGGAGTAAAGGTCCTCATACCTCTGAAGAGCACAGTCCCAAGTCATTTTGAAAGTCAGCACAGATTGTGGTAGATTATGTTATCCTCAAGAGGATATTATCAACTGGAGCGCAGAATACTGCACGTCTTTCCCTTCAGGAAACCCACTGGCAATTTTCCTTGTTTAATTGTTTGTTTCACTTTTCTTGAAAATAGTTTTCATTAGGTAGCTTTCTTATTATAACCCTACATATTTTTCAGTGCAAGATTAGTCTAAGCACCACTAAGCACAGGGAGTGAGCATTTTTAGCAGCATGGCTTACAGTAACCAAGATTAGATATTTTTTCCCCTCTGGTTAAGGAAATAAAGATCATAGTAACAAGGATAGAAAGAGTATGCCAAAATGTTGAGTACAGAAATAGAAGAAGCTGGTATTTCAAACTGACACGAGAGTAAAAAATAACAGAGAGAAAAAGAAATGAGAAGAAACTGTCTTTTCTGACCATGTCATTTCAAATGGACATTTCATTGATACAGACTGTAGGAAGGATAACAGGCTTAATCCAATATCTTACAGTATGAATCCTTGCACTATATTGCCATGTGAATACCTCTCTTTCTCAACAATTTTCAAAATCTATGTAGTAAAGAAAGCTTTAATGGAAAATTACAGTGAAAATCACCTGACTTTCCTATTGAAGCTGTGTGGGTTATGTTCTCATGCATTTTTCATAACTGCAAAACAGCTTGTGAATGTCACACTTAACCATCACACTCCCAAGTCTAGGTTTTCAACAGACTTTTTTTTTTTAAACTGCAAGATATTAAACTTCAGTATAAAATTATCATTTAAGGGAAAATATTGTGTTCACATTGCCTCTGTGAATTATTGCAAATCAAAACTGAGTATCTGAGTATTTTGTTTTACACCTCAAAAGGAACAAATTCATTGCTGGAAAAACTTGAACGTAAAAGACAGGCCAAGAGGTTTAAAGGAGATGAAATTTTAAAAATGAAAGATAATAATTATTTTTTAATAATTTTATATTTTTTCTTCTTTGGCACAATGACCTTCTTTCACAAAACCTTATGCAATTTTCACACTAATTTCAGGTCATATCCTATAACAGGTCAATTTGATCATACCTTGAAAGTTGGACTGTTTTCTAGGACAATATTCAGGGAATACAAAGATGTTCAAGAATCCAAATCAAGCCTTAATCTCAGCTCTCACACTGTGTGGTCCCATTCTGTTGCTTGCATCTTCCTAACCCTTTAACACACAGACATAAATAAAGAGCAACCATAGATCTCTCTCTGTAAAAGGGCGGGATGCAGTTTTTAAAGCTGTGCACTTATTCTCCAGGCTATTAGAGCAGAGGAGCTGGCTCAACTGCCACATTTTATCTGCCTTCTCATCTAGAGAGTATCCCTCAGGTTAACGATTATTAACGCTTCCTTTGTGCCAGTAAAGAAAAATCCATTCTCTATACTGAATTCTGAAATCATCTTACCTCAATAAAACATATCAACCAGGAGGGATGCAGTTACCCTACTAATTAACAGGTTCCTAAAACTGTAGAAGGTTGCATATACCTGAAGAGGAAGACAGGCAAGAATGGCACAGTAAGTGTTTAGGCAGACAAAAATGATGCCTTTTAGATAAAATCCTGACATTAGTGTCTGTTTCAAAATTAGATTTCTTACACAGCTGGTTTACAACATGCTAATAGGATCAGTAGGATCATAATAGGATTCATGCTTTTTTGGTTGTACCTTTTGGAGGATAGTTTCATATATCAGGACAGAAAATTAATACTAGTTACGGAAATAGAAAAGAGGCTGTTCTCCCAAAAAGAGCAGAGTCAATGCAGTAAAGCATTGCTTATCCAATTATTTTTATTTGAATGGGCTTTTTACTTTTATGTGAGTTAGCAGAAGGTTAGTGTTTTGCTTCATTTATTTTTTAAAAAGTAACTGAAAGGTAGGACATATACCTTAGCATGACATGTGAATTCATTGCCAGGGAGCTTAAACCACTCAAAGAGAACAAATGGATGCATATCACTACTCAATTAAATCTTGAGCAGATGGCTAGCTTATAAAACTTGCACTATTTTATTTGCATACTGTGCAAAAGGACTATTTTAGTGTATAAAATGTGTACTCTGAATATAATAAAACTTCACCTTGCACTGGAGAGAAATAACTAAGGTCATATGCTGAAAGAGCATGGACCTCAAACAAAACTTTCAGATAATTACAGTCAAAACCAGTGCAATTTTGGGAAGAGTTGCATGTATTTGTTTCTCAGTTATGTTTTTTTTATTTTGTTGAGTTTATTTTGTAGTTTTACCTTTTCTCAGTTAAGGAGAAAAGGAAAGTAAGTTTCCTTATTTGGTAGGCAAAAAACTCAGCAATAGAGTTTTAGAAAGATAAGATATAGACAGAGAGACAGGTAAGTACACTCAGCTGTAGCTACATGTATATTATATATATATATATGTATATACAATATACACACAGACATATTGTGTTGGGATGGATCAGAGAAAATGTTTGTCAAGCCAAATTCCCTTCTAAAAGTGGCCAACAGGTGATGCACAGGTAGGTAAACACCTACTTACTACCTCCAAGTTATCCACTGTTCTGATGTGATAAAGGAGGAAGTCTGCTCTGCTGGAAAATGCATTTCATAATTACATCCAATTTCAATCAGCTTAAGCAGTTTGGAAATCTCTCTCATAGATGTTTTCTTATGTTTAGATCAAGAGGAGAAGGTGGAAAGGTTTTCAGTGTAAAAATGAAGATTGTCTTATAAGAACGAACAAACAAAAAGAAGTGCTAACTTCTGTCTGCACTAATTAACCACACAGGAGTTCTACCAAGTGGCAACGAGTTGTGACATTAACCGCTGAAAATTACTTCATGTTCAAAAGCAAGAGATTTATTTGCCAAGAGACAATCTGTGGGCAGGAACACAGAGTTCCAGCTTTCCCAAAATTCTGTGTGTGTTTCATCTTTCTCATCAGAAGATGCAGACCATTTCAAAGGTATGTAAAACACAAAATGGGTAACCTGTCACCTCCAGAGTATTTGGTGATCTTCACTAAACACTGAAGCTGATACCTGTCAGATAGGTGATAAAACTTCTGAAACTAATCAAAGCAGAAGCTAACACCCAAGGGCATAATAAGCAAGGTCTTTCAGGTAACATCTTGAAAAATATTATTTCTGATAAAAAGGACTTTTACCTGAGCAGAAGTAATGATATGGAGACTGCAAGCCTTAGCCATGTACCACCTGTAAGACATCACTTCCCTATCTCACGGCTACAAAGGACTTTAAATGATGAAAGGGAAGAGACTAAACTGAAGCCTATCTCTAATTCAGTTCCTCTACTAATCAAGCATGGAAAGTGTAAATTGAAGGTAGCATACATCTATCAGAGTATCTTAAAATAAAGCTTAGAGAAAGTAGAGTCAAAACTGAAACACAATTCCACAACTGTAGCCAGTATGATCCAGAGAGCACAGCATGCTCAAGAACATTTACAGAAACTGAGATGCCAGTTCAGACTGGTATAACCTATACAAGAGGAGAATTTCCAGAGAATCAAGTATGAACTCAGTAAGGGAAAATATGTTGTAGTCCTCTAACATGGAATAAAAAGAAGTAATGATCGGAAGGAAGTAGCAAGGGCATGTACTAGACAACATCACGGCTAGATTAAAGAAAAGAAACCCCAAACCCTTTGTTAATTCTATTCAAGAGCACTGAATGATAAATTTCTGCAACTAACCACACAGGTGTCACTCAATGTGTGCACCAGAACATCCACTGCCTGAGGTAACGTATTCAGGCTTGGGGAACGAAGCAGCTTGAGCATATCTCTGCCTTGGATGGCTGAACTCAGGTCTGCTGGGCAGGACCAGGTGTGACCTGATCAAGCAGAGGGCTAACATTCCCTTTTTCTGTGAACTTCTGCTCTTCCCTCTTCATTGGCATGAACACTCCCATTACTCCACAGGTTACTCCTTGACAGGTACTCTTCGTATCACTCCTTGTGAAGAAGAGTTAAAAAATCACTAACAATGCCTCCACTCAGAAGGAAGAACTGAGTTCATGAACAGAGCTCTAAAAATCAGGGAGATTTACAGAAAGCTAAGAAATGAGAATTGTATCCCAAGAAATTCCTATGCACCTCCTGTATCCAGCAAGTCTGTGTGAGTCAGCACAGATAAAGATTACCAAAAGCTTATGTATAACTAGGGCTCTATCCAGGAGTGTACCGGTAGAGCAAGCATTAATATCATTTACATAAGAAAATAATGGGATCTTAGGAGATTGTATGGATGCAGTAGAAAATCAGCCCTCTGAAAAAGAATAAGATGCTAAAAACACAGTTTCAAAAACACCTGCTTCAAAATTTTGGAAGCAAAGCAACTGAAACCCGTCAGCTTTAAAAGCAAAAGAAGAGCATAAAGCATTAACAAAAATTATTAACAGTTTCCAAGAGGAACAGGAGAGATCAGGAGTGAGTTAATAACAAAAAAAAATCTTAAGACTTTCCAAAAACCATCATTTAAATTGATAGTTGTGGTGCCAAACAATAATGAGGCATCACAAACAAGTAAACACGGTGCAAACCACTTCATCCATCCTTAATGATTGTAAAAGTTTTATGATAAAAACTCCTTGTCGTGGACTCAGATGAAATACACTAGAGATATCTTTGGCAGCAGCTATAAAATGCCAGGCAGTGATGAAAAAGCAAATTTGTTTTTGCTACAGATGGTTACATTTTAAAATGTAACCTTTTCTAAAAAGGACAGTCCCCTGGAGGCATGACATCTTACCCGCTAAATTCACATGGGTTAAACACAGCTCATCTACAGAAAATGAACCTCTGTCATTTCTCGTTAGAAGTCTGACAGGATTCAGTCAAACTTCTGTAGGGAGGACAGAAGACGTCCAGAAGATAGAGCAAAACAAAGAAAAGAAGAAGAAGAGGCAATCAAACTTTTAAATTATTTCATGCCAAATAAGATTTGAAGTGTTACATCCATTCTGCTTAGATCTGTAGTCTTCAACTCAAAGGTCACATTATTATGGATTTTTTCTTGCCAAAGCATAACAGTAATGGTTTTTCAATAATTTTGAAGGTCTTTTGGGGGAAATCTGTTCTGGGCATTATTCATGAAAGATATGACATTTTATTTATCTAGTTGCTTTCAAAATACTTGAGAATAAAACAATTATGGTGTGTTGCCAAACCCTTTTCAGTTGTTTTTCTCTCTCCTCTCTCTCTCTAGAGTTTCTGACATGGAAATAAATGTTATTTTTACTACTTGATTTTAAAAAGAGAATTTTAAAATGTAAACAAAATCTGTCAAATCTGATCTGTTTCTCTAAAACCAAAATCTAAAAATCAAAAATGCAGTTCATGTGGTTTCCTACACTTTGTGGGAAAGAATTCCTCTTCAAAAATAAGCAATCCTCTGCAAAATATGCAGCATAAACATTATAGCAGCAGTAATGCAACACCAGGATGAGGAGAGGAAAATGCTTAAAAATCCCATAAGACACCCTAATTAATATCTGACAGGAATTTCATAATATATTCTTTTTAAAGTTCTATTTTCTGATTCTATCATATTAATGACACTACAAATATATATAGAAAACATCTTTAATAGCAGCCATGACTTTTAGTTTTGTTTCCAAGTAATCAATTCCTTTTTAAGCAAGAAAATATTTATCTGGTGCCATTAATTCCACCATTTGGTGTACACAGAGATATCAGAATTGTGCACTTACAGAGCTGGGGCTGGAGTGACGCCTGACTTTAGGTGATTCTTTCCCTGCAGATGAAGTTTTGAAGTTAATGCAAGCGTTGTTCTCTGAATGAACCCTCTTCACTTGATTAGTTGGTTTCTCAAATGGATCAAAACTACTCTGTGTCCTCTGAACCCGAACTTTTTTATCCTCAGGAATTGTATCCAGAGGTTTGATCACTGAATCCATTCCCTGGCAGTTCCGTGTAGACATCTTTGTGACACATATCTGAAAGACAAAAAAAGCATTTGTTGACTCTAACAGGCTTAAAGTCCATATCATTCCATGCACCAATAAGCATCAAAAACTTCATAAGCATTCATTTACTATTTCTACATTAAAATTGCAAACAACACGTGCATTTTACATAGGGAATGCACACTACAGTTTTAACTATAAAAAGCCTATCTTTGTACAATGCACTAAAAGATCCAGAAAAAGAAAGGCAAAAGAGGAACATACATAAAATTCAAGCATTTGTGTTTTCTTGTACAATGTGTTCTTGGCAACAATGCCACTTCACTTCTCTCTCCAATCTAGCCACAGATATCCACAAGCAGTATTGATTTCCATTTGTTTAAAATTGGATGAGACAAAACTAAAATAAATGATGGTAGTTTGTGTGTGCACTTCGGTGCTGGCTTGCCAAAGATTCAATACTGGTATATTATTGTATTTTTAAATAATGCTTATACAGTGTTATTATTATTATCACCATATGTCTCAGAAAATCAAATCAGTAAATCAATTCCCAGGCACTGAAACGTGAGACTGCAGCTTAATGGCACACTAAAGCACAGAAGTTCAATTCTTTGTTACTGTGAAGTATGGCTCTGCCAATCTCTAAAGATCGCCACTTGCTGCTTGAGGTATCAAAATATGCTATGGCTTGTTTGAAAGAACTGAAGGAGCAGAACAGCAGGTTTAGAAACTCCAGTCATATACACTTCTGGTTTTAATTTTAATACGCTCCAACATATACAACTTTTTTTTTTTTTAAATCACACAGTTGGTAAGGAGTTGTATTTGAGACCTCAGCTTCTATTTTCACCCATAAGACACTTGATTTTTACTTGGAAAGAAAAGAATTAGTTTTAGCTTTCAGACTTTCATAGTTTTCAGTTATGAAGTGCGATGCAAAACAGAAAAGATACCTTAAATCATAGTAAATCAAAGCAAAGTAATCCACAATGTACTTTTTCCATTATATTTGAATGTATTTAAGGATAGACTGCTAAATTGCTGTAAACTGTTCACATATATACAATTAAAGAAGCATAATATTCCATTCAAGCAGCCATAATCTAGAGCATTTTTAAAAACTTGCTGTCCATAAAACATCTAACATGAAAAAAATAAAAGGAAATTATCATTAAATCAGGACTCTTCTCCCATAGCCCAAAGTGTCTCCAATACAATCAATTATTCTTTGCTGTCTTGCCCAGAGGAATTTTGTGCCCTGAAATCAAACTTACTTCAATTGTTTGTAGAAATACTGGGTGACTATACCTTGTGGGGTTTCATTTTTTGTTGTTGTTTTTGAAGATCAACTGTAACAGTAGATTAAAGATTTCTTGTCTACATTAAAAATTTAAAGTAAGTTTCCTGCACAGTACCATCTGGCCAAACGATCGTGCACCAGGTCAACTCTAATGAAGGAAGTCACTACTGTTACAGACCAGTTTTTACAAGGGTTCAAATTTCTTCTCATTAAGGTGACTACTCCAAGACTAAAACTTCACTAAGTTATAACTGAGAAAAGGAACAGCCCCCTTCATTCTGAATGATAATTCCTTCTCAGGCCAAAATTAAGACAATTATGTAATGTTGTACTATTACTTCAGAGACAAGCAATACATTACTTCAGAGAGAAAAGATAAAGAGCTTCTACACAAAGAATTTTTAATTAGCCTTCTCATAAAACTAATTGGCTTCTTTCCCCTAAAACAACTTAAATGCACAGACATGCATCCACATACTGTCCACTGTCCTCTCCAGATCCATGTTCTTGTAATGCTTGCTACCAAGAAATATGTTTTAATATAATGTAAATTTAAATTGCTATTAATATATCAGCACTTCCATGTTACTTATTCAACATGGTTGCAAATAAATCAGCCTATGAAATCCTATGATCTAGAAAGAAGGAGATACGGAGAAAAAAGTTCAAAAACTGTACTTGTCTTCCTTTTAAATTAACAAGACCACCTGTAACCAGTTAAAATTTTTGGAATACACAACTACAAATATACTATAGATAATAATGACATGAATGCTGCTTCTGGTTTCTTTTTCCACTGGAAAATCTCCATGTCTAGCTCTAAATGTGGGCCATGTAAGCATTGAATTAAAAAGAAGCAAGACATTTGTTTCTATTGATTGTCTACTGGAAGCAGTAATACTTTGGAATTAGATCTTGGAGGGAGACACTTTAACCTTCAGGTCACTTAACTAAATCTGGAGTAGAATAAAAACCCTCACTACCATTGTATAATAGCCAACTTCCAACTTGCAAATGACTAAAACCAAGATGTACCAACCACCCCTCCACTCAGAAGTCAAACACCTCGGTGGATTTACAGGTTGGACACCAGCATCACCTGTGGAAAAGACTGAGGGCAGCAGGGAAATGCAAAAGCAGGGTCTGCTCACCACGCTCCTCTGCCTGCTCTGCAACTGTAGAGCTGGCAAAGGGTTTCATTCATCACTTCTCTCTCACCAATATCAAAAGTTCCCTAGCAGAAATAAAACATCCTCTCCAAATGACTGCTGACCAAAGTGCACTGCACAAGCTAAGCTTATGCTGTTGTTGCAGGGTACACATTTCCAAACTGTCTACCCTGCCTACAAAACACTGAAGAGAAACAGTATTTAAGCAGTTGTTTTACATTCTGTCATTGATATGCCAAGTCCAGCTTTATGGTGAAATTCTTCTTCAGTGAAATCTGAAAGGAGCAGGTCTAAAAGGCCAGCACTGAGTACTGGCTATAACCTCAGAATTACGCAAATTAAAGACACATTGGTAATTTCAGGTTTCCCTCCATCAGAAAGAGCACAATAGAATTCCTTTTGCCTTCAGGCAGTGGGCATGCTGACAAGCTGCTCCTGTGCTCCAGCTAACAGTGCAACTTACTCTGTAGTGACTTATCATGCAAAAAAGCAACAGTGTGCTGAACAAAACTAAAGTATAACATATTTTTGAGAGCTTCCTGTGCATACAAATGATCATGGATTTCGCCAGCTTGACCACACCACTTTTAGGGACAGTATGGCTTTGATTTTTTTTTTTTAAACACTCATTCAGCCTTTTAAATACCATTTTTCCATTGCCCCGCATAGCAAAAGTGATTCTTAGAAATTTCAGCCTCTCAAATTATATGTACAAATACTTAGCATCAGAGGGTGTTAGACCTGTAAACCACTGTCTACCACCTGGTAGCTCTTTGCTGATAGATAAGAGAAGCCTAACACACCTTCTTATTTCCAACTTTCTTTTTGCATAACAGAGTTAAGGACTATTTTCCACTTAAAGCATAGCATTTGTCATAAAGAACACAGATGCATTTTCAGCCTCTTTTAGACACTCCTGTGTGACACTCTGGGCTTTCCCTCTAAGCTAATTTTCCCTGTAAGACAGAACTTTTCTTTGACCCCATTTCATTTGTTTTATATACGTAAGTCAAAGGTTCTGCAGAGCGGGGACTGCAGTTTTACTAACCCTTTTTTTGTGCCCAGAGCAACCCTTGTGCACCTTGTGAAGATGACAATCCAGAAAGAACAGGAAACTATGCCAGTGCAGCCTCAAAACTGGGTGATTTTGTGGAATATCTGCTTTAGCAGAACAGAAAACAAACCTAAAGAAGCTAATCAAGCCATTACACACAGGAAGTCAATCTATATGATTCATTACCCCTTCTTGCCCTTGATCTATAAATCTATGTAATGCTGTACTTAAAACAGTGGAGCCCAGACACTCACTGAGATGCTATAAATACCACCACAGTCAAAACCCAATGATACATGAAGATGTGATCAATGGCACCCTAACTATTACAAATTCTTACCTCAAACATATGTAGAGACAATACAAGTAACATCTTGGTTCGTCACACACGAGATGACAATTATGTTTTATAAAATGCGATCAAGAGGAAGAAAGAAACTTTTCAGTATAGATATGCTATGCATTTAAAAAAACCTCTGTCTAGAAAACAGCATGAGCCTTTAAGCAGCTTTAATTGTCATTTCTTTCAAACAAGTCATCATATAAGTAAATATTAAGGTATGTCAACAATTGAAGTGATTCTTTCCTCTTCACAAACTGCCATGATTTTGTGCTTCCCCCACCACAAACTACATTCAAAGTGTAATTGTCTAAGGTGTAAACTATTTTCAAATCTATTTGGATTTTAAAGGCAGTGCAATGAAACCACAGTTATCACTTCACATGAGGTATTTTAGTCAGTAGATCTCATAATTACAGGGAAGGGAGGTATGGGATCTTCATTTATGCTTTCACTCTTCTTTACAGGAAACAGTATTTAAAAATAGGCCAACCAATTTAATACACTTAACAACTACAGATCATTACAGGTATAACAGGGAATATGTAAAAAACCCTGTATCATGTATGGATTGTTGAGTAAATATTACTATCCTTCCAAACCTTGTATCAGATAGAAAAGGCTCAAGGAAGTCACTTGACAGTTCACCACCTCTGACTTTGGGTTTATTAGGTGGCCCTAGACATGAAACATAAGAGAGAAAACAGTTGCTTTGTGCCACTTAACTTCCCACCTGGCAGGAATCTCAGTACCTCAGAGAAGTGTGATGAAAAATAGATGTTGGCAAAAACAGCGAGAGAGGGGCAGAGACAAGGGGCAGATGACACTAAAAAAATTAATATATTTCCTAAAAGGGAAAGAAGGTAAGCTAAAACAACGGCAATGATACGCATCCTGTTCACACCAGAGAACTTCACAGGTAGGACATGCACACCCAGTCTCTGCTTTGGTTCCAAGATGAAAATCCTGAAAAAACTAAACTAACACTCCAACGCCAACCTCCCTTTAAGGAGTCTTGCTCTTCTACACAGAGAACAGCAGGGTCCTACAGAAACTCATTTTTTGTGTTTGAAGTTAGTCTTTGGAAAAGCACTTCCAAAGCAGCACTCAGAAACTGTCCAGGGACTTGGTGTCTTGTGGGAAAGGATTTGATCTGGAAAACAGCAATGGCTGTTCCTACCCAGTGAGGTAACAGTATTAGTAGTTCAGAGTCCCTGACCCCAGCCTTGGAAAAAAGATCCCTGTCAGTCCAGGTGTGGTCCAAGCACCTCTCCAGGAACATGCTGCATCCTGAACATGACATTTCTCACATAGGGATCATTAATGTCAATACATAACTGTATTTCCCCAAGTTGTTCCACATTCTGCTGCCAAACAATATACATTTTCCAAACTCCAATGACTGAAATAAACCCACTTTTAAAATTTGACCACAAGTACTTATTCAGGCTCAATTAAAACACAAGACAAAAAGAGAGATGATGAGACAGAAGTCATTTGGCCACTTAAAACCTGCAGCACAAACAGCCACTTTGCAGCTGCCTGAAGAGCTCTCCTCTGCTTTGGAAAGAAATAGTCAAAGGGAAATTTATCTAGAAAATCAGAATATTTATGTCAATTTCAATAACTACTTGAGCTACTACAGATTCTTCAAATGCAAATCAAAATAAAATGCAGCACCACAGAAGTTAGTGCAGCTTAATATTAAAAGTTATTTTAGTGTTTTTCTGTGTGTTTTTTTAATTTATTGAAAGAGCCAGAACATTAAAGAGAGAGTACTTCAAAATTCCTAATCTTACAGCCACAAAAAAGCACAACATAGTTTATAGCTTTCTTAGTTGCTGATCAGAATCAAAAGACAATGTATGACAGACAACAACACAGCTTTGGACAGTGTTTCTTCCCTGTTCCTCCTGCCCAGTCTCACATTTAATTTCAGAAGATCCCAAGGCTGCTCTAGGATAAATAGACTTAGTCATCATTACATCACTATGGATCACTGAGCTATAGTTTCTTACAGCCCCCACCCTAACATCATGGTATTTATCATATCTCAACACATAATGGCTGCATTTAGCCAATTTTTTCCCATAAAGACTACTGCTGAAGTTAAGAGAAATGCACTTCTTGTGATTTCATTCTGCTCAAGTATAAAGACTGTAATAAGCCCCATTAAATAAATAAAAGTTAGTATAACCATTAATGGAACCATTTCTAAATAAAGATGCCTCTTTGAATTACCTTATATCTCATTTCAAGCACTACTGCTTAGTCTGCATTTGGGATTAATCTGAGAATAATAAATGGTGTATCAGGTTTAGTTATTGTGATGCAGTTTCAACGTAAGAATTTTTCACTTCATCACTGTTAGCAAAATCAAAAGGTCCCAAACAAATTGGATTCTTAGAATTAAAGGTTCATGGACTATTTCATTTACAATTTAAAGTAATATAGCATTGAAAGAGTGATACTGATCAATTAAAATATGTAAGTAATTTATAGCCCTTATAGTTCATGAATTATAAAAGAGTCATGAATGACCCCTGAATTAATCACATATTTGGGTACTTAGTAAAAGATAGACTATCCCCTATCAGTGGAATTCATTCATATGAATAAAGATATCCTCAGTAACAAAGAACAATCAACTATGGCAGAAAAGACCAGACATCCTACCACACACGGAAGAAAAAAATTTTAAATGCTTGTATAGTGTAAAGACATACTATTCTGAAGTTCATCACATCTTTCAGGAAGACACATTATACCTGGGGTTTAATTCCTACATTTAACTTACTACTAATGTTTACTTCAGTCATCCAGTACCTATGGACCTAGGTAAAATATCAAAAAATTGCCAACCATCTACTATTCTTTATCAGTCATTGCGACTGTGTATATCCTGTGAAAGGGTGATTGGCTGGGTAAATATCAGAGTGAACATTAAAAATTTCTAATGAAAAATCTGAAGAAAATATCAGAATTGCACCATTCCAGGAGACATTGTATGAAAGGGCCAGATATAAGGAAATGCAAGACCTAACAGGCACCAAGAGAAAAAAAAAAAAAAAAAGAAAAAATTATTGAGTGACTTGAGGCAAAGAAGTCACTTAAGCTTTCCACATTTCATCTTTCTAGTCGCAATAATGTTTCTGACCCTATCACAAGCAGAAACTGAGAGAACTAATTAAGTTTGTAAAGCACTTGGGCTTTTTTAAGTGAAATGTTATGAAGATATAGATTATAATTTGTAGAGCCAAAGCCTGCTGGAAGGTAGTGCAACAATCTCATTATTACAGAGAATAAGACTTAGCACTTGCATTTAGCTGAGAGATGTATGAAGAAAAAAACATATACAGTCAAGTGACTACTGATTCAACAGCTGAATTGCTGAGAGTGCAAGCCTGTCGTTAATTTTCACTGGAAAAATCCTATCTCGATATGAGGTTTTATTACCATTTATGAGCATGTTATTTTCTATCATGCTTTGGTACCATGGCAATTGAGAACTACACAAGTCATCTGCAGATTCTGGCATCCCTGGAATTTGACATTTGCTACTTATAAAATACAGTTTGGGAATGGTCTGGAGTACTACAAGCAGCTCTGTTCGAAATAAAAATGCAGCTATCTGGAGATTCATTCTCTTTGCAGAACAAAGCAGTAGGGAGGCTCTTTCTTGTTACAAACACAGGTCTTGCCTGCTTCTTCTTGGCCCAGCTGGTAGAACTCTCCATCATCCCCAGGGTAGGGTCACCCTGCTTCACCCACAAGCAGAAAAACGAACAGGTTGAGGAGAGAGCTCAGTTGGTGAGAAAGCTACAATGCAGGAAAAGATCTATGAAGAACAAGAGATGAGATAAGGGAGCAAATAAAATTGTGAAAGGGGAAGTAGAGCATGTAATGCTACACGACATCATCAGCCAGCTCATACCAGAGCTACCAGTGCAATCAGGCCCATTTTGAAAGAGGTCCTTGAAGACACTCACCCTTCCCCGTAATCACCTACACCAGCCCTTTGGTTGAATATTTCATGGGCACAGCCAAAAGAAGTAGGAAGAGAACTTGAGTAAGATAGGGGGAAAAAAAATAGGAGAGGGGCAGAACGGATGGAAGGAAGAAGCAAGGAAAGAAAAGGTTGTACAATAAGACATTTCTTTTCCTGTCCTGATGGCCCATCATTTCTCTCTGGTAACCTCCAGGGGTAACAGGCTCAACTGTGCCCCAGAACTATAATTCATATTCTCACATAATATTTAACTTTATTTGGATGAAGAGATTGCTAGCAATGCTAGTTATGAAGTAGCAAATGCAACTGAAACCAGAGTTCAGAGACTGAAAATGGTATGCAGGGACACAGTATGCTCTTTGCTGTACCTCGCACAAACTTACTCATACATCTCCCACGGCCCATCTCAAAGGCACTCTCCCAAAATGGCCATTTTATTCCTGAAGCCGAAGCTGATGTTAAACCAACTGTCTTTGTCATATGGAAGAAGGCAAATATAAAAAGATCACTGAAGTGCCACATGGAAGAATTTTTGAACTAGAAGCTCTGACATTAATTCTGTGTGTTTGTCTGAAACACTGAACTCAATGAGCAGATTAAATGTCTGTGCTGAATTGTCAAATGAGAAACAACTCAGTCTCACAGAAAGGCCAACTGATCAGGGCTGTGGTAGGAATCACAAGATCATACAAATCTAAAATGAAGTTCAAACACTTGCATCAAAAAATAATGGTTTATACTAGAAGTTATTATGTGCAGTGTTTACACAGCTCTTTCCTGTCACCACCACTAACCCACCAAGAGCTGCAATACAGCACATATTTATTCTACTAACTTGATACCTAAATATTACCATAATTACTGAATCAAGCACAATCCTAAGGTCAGAAATTATTGTACATGATTTGATATCCCTTCAACACGGCAAAGCAGAGCTGACCACTTCTAAAACTTTTTTTTTTTTTCCTGTTCATAGCACAGCCTAATTTCAGAAAAGTGAGTTTTCAGTCTATTAAAGTTGATATTCCTCTCCTCACAGGGAGAAAAGGTCCGATTTTGAAGAGAACCTGGATTAGATTTTAGGTCTATAAAAGCCTACATATGTCCTCAAAGCAAAACCCTGTTCTGTGACAAGAGACGTCAGGAGGAGTCACCTAAGGACAGGGTCTGAGAAAAAGGTCACACCGAAGTCCTGACAGCCTGTAATGTTCATGAAAAGAGACAGAAATTCAACGGAGCTGATCTAAAGGGGCGTTTTGCTCTATTTCTGTACCGATGCCCCAAAAGGCAATAACTGTGTTAGAATAAAGCCTGGCAAATAAATTCTTCCTTTTACTTGAGCGATGCTCACATTTGCTACAGTGGCATGTAATGTAATATGCCATGCAAGCTTTTCCTGAAATTGCAACCAGGCTGCTGCTTCCATTAAACTGGTTCCAGACTTGCTGTGTTCAAAAGCAGGAGGGTCACTCGTCCATAAACCAAACAGGAGGGCACAGTAGGAGATCAGCAGAGGTGTCTGCGTGGGAGAGGCAACTTCCACTGCAAGGCAAGAGCCAAGGATGCCTTGGTAACCAACAGAGTGGTGGAGAAAGTGTCTGAACATAAACATTCTCCCATGAAATTGTGACAGGTGGTTTCTATACTCTTTTACTTAGTTACCGATTTGTAGCTGTTGTCTATCCTCCTCTGTAACCATATGAACAGCATTTAAAAATAAAGATTAAAAAAATATTTCAATCCCTTTTCCATATCAGCCTCCTGCTCCGACAGATGGCTACATGTGCCAGTGCAAGTTTATACAGTTTTCTTTCCATAAGTGCAGTATTAGTAGTTTTGTGCGAACAGTATATTAAGTCCTTCTGAGTTTACAGGTTTATAATTTTATTCTATCACTCCCCCTGATCATGAAGTTATCAAAGCTGTATTCATAAATGCAGTAAGTCTTCCCACTGCCACGTTAAGTGTGAGAAATCTTGAGAGACTTGACAACAAAATGCCTATTCTTGCTAGATTCTGAGGCTGTCAGTAAGGTTTTTAAGAAAATAAATCGTAAACAATTCCATGCCTTGAAAATCGGTTCTACCTAGTCCTTTTAGACTCCTTTACCCATCCCTAGAAAGTCTCTTTGTTCTTTCACAGTTATTGCCAAATACTTCTGATTCAAATTAAAACAAAAATTGTCCTCTAACAAGCAGGGAGCAAAAATACTGCTGTTGGTCAGATCTGGTCATGGAACTGAGAGTATAAGACTTAAGCTTAACTACTCAAGGTCTTTCACAATATGCTCTTCACATATATGCTGAAGAGTACTTTTCTAATACAAAGAAAAGAGGAAGGAGACAGATCATGTAATCATTTTTGTGAAATATATTCATTTGCTGATGGAGAGGTTTTACAACCATCTTCTGTCTGGTATGATGACAACCCTCATTGCACTGAAGCAGCATGCTGTATGGTCCTTCACAAATCAGCGGTAGACTCACATATCTTCAGCAGATGCTCTGAAAGTGCATTGCAAGAAATAATTCAACTAGAATGGTAAAATAGTTTGGCTCTTCTTCCTTCAGACCATTTCCTTCATATAAAAAAAAAAATACACAAAAATCTATGTACTTCATTCCCTTTCCTGTTTTCTGCATTTTTCTTCTTTCCTTGCTTTTTGGGTTTTTTTTTTACTATCTTTAGAAAAAGCCAGAGGAAAAACTAGGTAATGAAAGTTGTTTGTTTCATTCTGCTAATGCATTTCAAAGTTTCATTCTAGCACCAAGAAAGAAATCTCTCCTGCTCTCAGGTGCTTCAGCCCTGAGGTTAACAACCCTACAGCCTCAGAAATGCAGCTTCCAATGCAGATCAATGTCACAAGGAAAGACAAGCTCTCTTAAGTGTTTCTAGATCTGCTCCCCTACATATCACCTTCCAAACCACTGAATTTGACAAAGTATCCTCTGTCAAATCAGCACAGTGTAAAGGAGTAGGCAGAAAAAGAGCTTCAAGTTTTCATTATTCACTTGTGCAAGTAATCTCCAGAGATGTGAATAACCCATATTCCAATGCAGTCTCCCAGAAACCTTAGTAACAGCCATCCATGACTTTTCTTCCATTGTTTTCTTCCATGGAAGTTTGAGAGTTCAGAAGAGGATGATAAGCCCAGTTTCACAAATAATTAAATGAAAAGTCCTCCTCTGTGTTTGGATCTCATGCACATCTGAATTTTTTTTTTTTAAACTTGTTCTTTCTTTTTTTTCCCCCTTCAGACAAATGACCTGGTTACAGAATTCTATAAAACTTGAATGAAAAGTCTCAAAGGAATTTTCTAGCAGCTCCTGCAAGTTTGTCAGACTTGCAGCAGCACAATCACTTCCAAAGCAAAAAGGTGTACAGAAGCATAATGAAACTTGTTTCTCAGTGCATATAGTGCTATGCTCAGAAACATACCATGTCCCACAATTCAGAATTGAGTCAGCTGGCATAATGAAAATTACAGCATCTAAACTTATTCAGAATATGAGGAACACTCCAGTATATCTTTACTTACAATGACATCTAAAACTTAAAATGGAGAGGTTTCAAACTGATAGTAAGAAGAGCTCATCATAAGAAGAACTGCAACTTTGTAAGAACAATTCTATGAATAGCACAGAGATAATGC
The DNA here is from genome assembly GCF_022539395.1 of Myiozetetes cayanensis. Lineage (NCBI taxonomy): Eukaryota > Metazoa > Chordata > Aves > Passeriformes > Tyrannidae > Myiozetetes > Myiozetetes cayanensis. The sequence goes on from NW_026086604.1 coordinate 128,671,093, forward strand.
TCAATTTTTAAAAAACTATCTATTTCAACAGTGAAAATCACCGCTGCTGTTTTGATGTGTTCAAGCCAAAACATGTGCTGGAGTAGACTTATGACTATGCTCAATTCTAAAGAAAAAGCTGTAACAGTACAAAACAGCCAAGGCTTCTGCAGTTGGTGGCAATTTACACCTCCAAGCTGTGAGTTCATCATGAATCACTTTCAACAAGCAACAAATCCTAAGAATCAAATCGGTCAAAAATCACAGCCATCATTAGAACATCAGTGAGAAGTCCTCCATCCTTACAGTACATTAAGCTTCTCATGAAAAACTTTCACAAAACTGAGGCTGATTGCAGATATTTTGCCTGGCTTTGCCTGCATAGCTGCCTACCAGCAGCACAATCACATTTTATGATTATATAATTTTACGTATATGGACTGCTTTGCCAGATACAGGCAATTCCTTGCCAACTTGAAAGTTAGGGGGGTGTTTCTACCACTTTCTCAGGCAGCAGTAAAACCAACCATTCCATCATTAAACTGCAGAACTTTTCAAGATAACTCTTCTGTATGACATTAATATAACATTTCTATAGCCCACATTTATCAACAGAACCCCTTTTTCATTAAAATTCCCACTATTGACAGGCAAGTTTGGGCCAACATATTTTACATGTATTCCCTAATGGTTTAAATACATTTTCTTTGCACTTACACAAAAACTTAATAAAATGGAAGAGGACTTATTCAAATGCACTAAGTCTGTAGACTGAAAAGTATCAGAAATTAATTAAGTGAAGCTAAGCGTTCACAATATATAAATAGACATTATGCCTTTTTCTAGTGGTTTCATCTCCTCATTGCTCTCTTGGCAACATTCAGTATTTTCCTTTTCAGGTAAGTTGTATACTATTTATTATTAAATAACAAACATCAGACACAGCAAAACCGAAACATAACTGACATAAATTCTATTCAATTTGCAGGACAGAATGATAAAGACTGGGTCAAAAGCTTGCTGGTATGATGTTTCTTACAAGCTTAGATTATTTTATATTTATTTATTGTACAGTTGAAATTTATCAAGTTATTTTTCAATCAGAAGCTGCAATAGATCTTCTAGTCAGCAGGATGAGATAGCAAGTTCTACTCTAGCATAAATTCTAAATATTTTTGCAAAATAAAACAAGAATCTCCACCCAAACTTTTCACACCATTTCTGACTAGCACATCAACACAGAGTAAGACAATTAACTGATAAAACTGTGTGCCTACATGTCCTCTGCAAGCCAGTCTAGAACTGATACAGGAACTTCAGAGAAGTCCATCCACCCAGGAATATGATAAACATATCTCTTACCAGCAATACAGAGAGAACTTGGAAGTTACTTCTACAGAGGCAAAATTATGTGTTTATGGGGTTGATTCAAAAATCTTATACTGCAAAATCACCGCCCTGAATTCAACAATCAGTACTACATTAAATTACTATTTCACTAGTTGCTTTTTGCTGAACTGTTAAATCCAGAAACATATGTAGGCTTTTATTAGAGAGTGGAAGAGAAGATATCAGTGAAAAACATGCCACATGTGAAAGAGATGCATATGATCAATAATTCTGACAATATACAATACACTTCTCTCAAAAGAAAAAGCGATCACAGAAGGTTATATACGGAACTAAACCAAAACGCAGAAGGGTGGGTGGAAGAAGCACTTAATGACTGATGGAGCTGTTGTTGGGAGAAGTTGTCCTGGCATTAACATTATGATAGCAGCATTAAGAAAAATAAAGGCCTTAAGGTTCTGTTTCTTAACTAACCATCAGTACATTCAAATATCTTCCAAAGTACCACAAGAAAAATATAATTAGAGATCACAGAAGCCAGTATGGACCTACCTAAGTGAACTCAAGTTCAGAAAATAGTAATTAATTTGTTCTTCCTAAACTAAGAACACCAGTTACATTTTTCTTTAGTTCAGAAATAGGCATTAGAGAACTGGTATTGTACAGACTCTGTTGTTTCAGTTAATATTTGCTAGGATACTCCTCTTCATTTCAACAGGGTTTTTAAGCTGTAATTATCATTTTATCACTACCTGAAACACTCAGGAACATTTTAACATTAGTATTATCCAAAACCCAATTCACAAACTGTGTATAGCACTGCCTCACAACTGACTATTTTTGCCTTGCTGGGACTTCAAAGGCAAATAATGCCACAGAGTTGTCTGGATCTGCTCAGCAGCTCCTTTGACCCTTAAAGGGGCACATCTACACTCACCTTTATACAGAAGTCACTGAACATGACAGCCCAAAACCTCACCTGCCCCAAGCTGAGCACTCCCACACATTCTCACCCCAGCAAACTTCTGCTGACCTCAAAGACCTGCCCAGGGCAGCTACTGAAACCTGCAGGGGCAAATGCCCAGTGGCAGCAGGCACTGTGCAAGGATCTCCCTTAAAGAACAAAATAATCCCTCATCCCTTCCCTCTGCAGCTGGAGCCCAGCAGAGCTGCCCATGCCAGCTGCCTCGTAGGACCAGCCAGGCACACTGACTCTGCAGCCTGATCACAGTCACCTCCAATGGCTCCATCCGTGTTCTCAGCCGTGAGGGCTCTGGGAGAAACAAGAACTGCTTACCCAAGACAGACAGAGCACCTGCTTAGAGACCAGCTCTATAAACAGCCCACTCATGCTTACAGTGTGAGGGGGATATGTCAAAAACTGAGGGGGCAGGTTTGGTTTTAGAGATTCTAGGGATTTGGTTTATTTAAGATTTGCACAACAAAATAGCTAAAATAAAAAAGATAGTTAGATGACCCTTTTTGCTATAGGACTTCAATGGCTGGCCAACCTCCTTGCACTAAGATGCAACATTGATGATTTTTAGCCTGCTCAGCTACAACTTCTTGAAGTTCTTTCTGTCCAAACTCAAGGACATGAAGGAGACTATGGCAAATACTCATTCCTCAGATAAGCCCTTATCTCCTGCTGTGACAGACCCTGGCCTCACTAGAAAACTGATCCACACAAAGATCTTCATCTTCATAGAGCACTTGGCACTAACCACCTATTAAACTATATTTGTTTCCCTTTCCCATCTGTGTTCTTAACTTTTGGACACATTTTCCACACTAAAAGTTAATTTCCACTCCCTAGTTAACTTGGGATCTGTGTTTAACTAAATATTACCACAGGGAATATTATTTATCAATAAAATACGTTCAAAATATTACTCATTTCTTAAGATCAGAAAACTAAAATGGGAGAACTCTAGAGACTGTAGTAACATAGCAAACAGAAATGATGGCTTTAGATTTGGGAAGAAAAAACACTTGGAGGAAGAAAGCTGATGGAAGCAACAAATCTAACATATGAAGTAGATGAAAACATTACACTAAGAGAAAAATGTAATTTAAAATTTGCTTTAAAAAATTCCACATGCCTGGACTTTCATTCCTTCTATAACACGGGAGTAAACACAAGTGGTTGAATTACTTCTATGAATTAAACAATGGTTTGCAATTTATTAATAGGCATGACAGTATAAGCAAAGGATAACTGCCATAAAAGCAATAAAAGAAATAATACAACTGAAATAATTATTGTAATAAAAACATTCCAGGTAATTCTTGACCCCCCCCCCCAAAAAAAAAAAGGCAACTCTACTTTCTGAGACAAAACTATGTAAATTAGGTTTGTATACAGTGTGAAAGAGATCACCTCACATCACTTATATTGCAGTACATACAGCGTTTTTTAAAGAAGGAACTCCAGCAAAATAATAATGAAACCTTCAGAAAATAATTGCTATAACACTGAATCTTCACTCTTTAATCATATTCTGTGACAGAGAAGAAAAACCCTTTAATTGGCAAGTACAGAAAAAACAAACATGAATCGCTGTCAAACTAGTTATTTGATCCCACACTGATATACAACTGATCTCTTCCTGGAGTATAATTCACATGCTGCATAATGATAAGCATACTCCCCTAGAAAAGAGCCCCTGTGCTTTTACTCTTAACTAGTAATAGCAAAAACCTTATCTCTTCACTCTACCATTACTACCACAGTTCAGTTCCTTTAAATACTAGAACACATGGTGAAATACATTTTATTTTGTTCAGTTGAGAGTAATCTAGGACTTGATCTACAACTGAAACACACTAGCTGTCAGTTAAGGCATCAGAAATAATTCAAATAATTTCATACTGTGGCCACATTTTAATCTGTCTTGTACTAATGGTAAGTGCTGCTCTTTTTCTCCTCTCTTTCCCTGAACATGCTGCTACTCTAAGCTTTCATACATTGAAATATTCCACCTAAGATCCAAACCTCTGTCAACACACTGCTATATAAGCATTCAAGAATGACTACTTAAAAAGACTACCTCACTTTTTGTTATATTAAATAAAGACAAGAGAAATAAAATCATGACAGGGGTTAACAAGGCAAAAAGATATTCTGGCATCCATGATACAGTATATATTTATAAAGGATCATTTTAATTTTATCTTCCACCACCAAGCAAATCTGTAACTATTAAAAACATTTATTCAGATCTAGCAAGATGCAAAGACTTGTTAGCAGAGATGAAAAAGTGGCTGATCACGTCCTTCACTCACTCGTCCCAGAGGGCGTTCAGCCAAGCATGTATCGGAAAAAATTGCCCATACTACCCTCTTAATACAATTATAAATAAGGCTGCCAGAGAGAAATACAAAGCTGATCCGAGAAAAGCATCGCTTTTAAGCCTTCTCCTACCTTTTCCCTGGTATTTACAAACCGCAGGCAGTAATGCTGGGGAATCTCACCAGGGTGGCTGCCGAGAGGTCTCATGTGGCGTTCCCAGCTTCCCACCGCCTCCCTCTGCCTGGATGTTAAGCATTCCTGAGAAAACCCACCCTGACATGCACAGAATGAATCCTGCTCAAGTTGGAAGCATGTGATAACTAGGCTTCAGGTTGAAACAGGAAACCTCAGTACCCAATTAGTCCCAGAGATTTAAATAAGCCCCATCTTACCGTTTTGCTGTTGCCCGGATCAGGTCAGATTCACCTGCAACTCTTTGGCATCTCTCTAGCAATGTTAGTGTTTGCAGTCAGTCTGGGCTCATTCAGCAACTGAATTCACAACATCTTTCTGCACTAGCAAGCTGAAATGGTACGGCTGTACTACAGCTAAGAAAGGGGGAAATCTAAAGCAGCAAACAAAGAAATCCCTCAAGACAGGGTAATCCCTGTGGAGTAAAATATTAAAGGTACAGATGAGCACTGAGGGTACAATATTTCTCTGTCTAAAATTCATCAGCAATACTATGCTCTTTCTAAAAAGATTTTTTTTTTTTTTTTAATATGATGGACTTGCCTGTGGAGTTCCCAGAAAGGCAGAGTATCCAGGCTCTGCAGCAGCATTGCAGCCAAAGTAACCATGCATATGCTATCTAGGCAATTTACAGCAGTCTTTTTGAAAAGATATCGATTTACAATGTAACACTGCCTCAACCCAACACAGAACTGCAGCCAAAATATCTAATGGTGATTTCACAGGAATTAAGGGAAAAAACTCAACATTCAATCAAAAGGATGCAACTAATCATTCCCAATTCAATTCCACCCCAGTCCTGAAAAAAATCAGCAAGTTCTTGAGTAACAAATAGTAATACTATAGCAATAATCCATGGGCATCTGGAAACAAGCACTATGAGTATCATCGTCCACTTTTACAGAAACAATAAATACTAAAAATAACTTAAAATTTATTGAGTCAAAATATCAACTCTGAAGTCAGTTTCAGCATTGTAAGGATGAAACTTAGTATTTAATTTATGAACATACAAAATACACAAAGCTGTGAGTAAGCAACAGACACCTACTCCGTGCTGGGAATCCACTACTGAGCCCAAGCGAGCTTGGGTGCGGTAGGAGGGAAAAGAGAGCAGCAGGACCAAACCCTCAGGGAGGGCTTCTACAAAAGGGATGCGGTGAATCTTCTCCATCTCCTACTCCTACAGCAACCCCTGCTGGCCTGTGCTTCAGATGGCTCCTGGCTCCCCAGAAACCTCCCAGGGTTAGGGGAGCACTGGACAGACTATACTAGGAGAGGGAACAGTAATGTAAACATAAGCAAAACCTTCAGGAGGGAAAGCACACAGCTCAGCTTACATGACATCCTCAACACCCTGAAATATTTTTCATTTTTATGTAATGAAGAGGTGCAGTGAACTAGCAGGTAAAGCACAGCCCTGGCTCACACCGCAGGCTGGCAGCTCCAGTGACCCTCATCACAAAACCACTGGAAATGGGCTCCCCTGTAGAGTCCCACTTTGAAGAATGCAGAGTGAAGCATAAACTCACCACATTTGCTCAAGTCTCACCACAGTCACCAAGACTTAAACACATGCTGAAATACTTCTCAACTCCAGGCTGACAGCTGAACCTAGCACCAGTGGCTTCCATGACAATAAATCTTGAATGGCATGAGTAAATTCCCTAAGATGCTCCCAAAATTACATAGTACTTGTCACCTTTTCCCCCATCTATTTCACAACCTTAGTCACAGGGGCATATTCCAGAAGACTTCTCAGTTTCTTAACTTGGTTTCTAAGCAGATAGAAGGCTTCACATCTCTCTTCTCCCCCCAAGAAAAAAAAGACTTCCACTCTCTAGGGTGAAATATTCTTCTAAGGGATCTCAAGTGCAGGGCTCAGAAGAAAACATGAAAAAAAAAAGTTCTTCCAGCTGAAATTATGAGAAAATACACTTGAAACATTTACATTTCTTGACCTTATTCTGTCAACATCAAATTTGTCTGAGGCTGAGGGAGAATAGGGCAAAAGGGTGCTCAGGAGAAAAAAAGCACATGCAGAGATCAGTATGTGTCAAAAGATGGGCACCATGTTAAGGGAAAAGTAATGGACAGCCATGGGAAAAGGAAACACAAAAGGCAAGCCAGAGAAACATGGAACTGCATTCCAGAAGCAGGCAAAAAGTTGGGCCAAGGCACAGAGACAGAAACCAAGCCAAACAGCCTACAAAGTCATATAATCATAGAATATGCTGAGTTGGAAGGGACTCATCAGGATCATCAAGTCCAACTCCTGTCCCTACACAGGACCATGCCAAGAACCACCATGTGCCTGACAGTGTTGTCCAAACACTTCTTGATCTCAGACAGGCTTGGTGCTGTGTTCACTTCCCTGAGGAGCCTGTTCCAGTGCCCAACTACCTCTGGGTAAAAAAACATATCCTAATATCCAATCCAAACCTCCCCTGACATAGCTACATGCCATTCCCTCAGGTCATGTCACTGGTTACCAGAGACAAAAAAAAAAAATATGTCTGCCCCTCCACTTCCCTTTGTGAGGAAGTTGTAAACCGTAATGAGGTCTCCCCTCTGTTTCCTCTTCTGCAGGTTGAACAAACCAAGTGATCTCAGCTGCATCTTGTATGGCTTCCCCTCTAGACCCTTCACCATCTCTATTGCCCTCTGTTGGACACTCTCTATATCTTTCCTGTATTGTGGTACCCAAAAGTGCCACAATATTCAAGGTGAGGCTGCTCCAGCACCGAGCAAGCGGGACAATCCTCTCCCTCGACCAGCTGGCGATGCTTTGCCTGATGCCCCCAGGACACAGCTGGCCCTCCTGGCTGCCAGGGCACTGTTGACTCATATTCAACTTGCCATCAGCCAGGACCCTCAGGTCCCTTTTTGCAGTGCTGTTCTCCAGCCTCTCATTCCCCAGTCTGTATGTACACCCAGGGTTGCCTTGTTCTAGGTGCAAAATCTGGCACTCAACCTTAATAAGTTTCATAGGGCTGATGATTGCCCAGCCCTCGGATATGTCCAGGTCTCTCTGCAGGACCTCTCTGTAATGGCATATAACTCAAAGAAGCCAAACCCTCTCACATTTTAAAGTTAATTATTTTTACTGTATTGAAAAAAATCTGCATTTATGACATTAAACCCTTCTCATTGCCTTTGACATCTCTCAACAGATCCAATTCCAGCTGGGCTTTAGCTTTTGTAACAGCATCTCTGCATGCTCGGAAGATGTCTCTGTATTCCTTCCCGGTTACTTGTTCCTGCTTCCACCTTCTGCACAATTCCTTTCTACGTTTGAGCCTTGTTAGGAACTCTTTGTTCATTCATGCAAGCTTCCCAACATTTTTGCTTGACTCCCTACTGTTCTTATCTCCCTTCTTCTCCTGTGCTAGTCCCATCCCTTCCCTTAATCCCAAACCCAGTTGCAGACTGTGGTTAAACATAATGTGGCTGGAACATGAATACCTGATCTGTTGCTGCCCATGGAACCACAGAGAGGACTGGGAAACCTGGCTGAAAGGCTAAGGTCATCTAGAATTACCAATGCAATTTATGGACCACACAAAGGCCCCTGTAGCATGATATTGGTTTGTTTTTGAAGGGGTGGGAGAATAATTAATCTAAAAGTTTTAATAAAATAATATATAAAAATTATATACCTATGGGTTTTGATTTTAAAGCTCTGCATGGAAGTCAGCTCCAAATACAAGTTTCACATGATCAATACTTTAAGTCTTGCTTTCATCTCAGAGCAGGCTCCAGAATGTTCTGTGGCACTTGAGAACAGTTTCTCACATGTAAGGAGGCATCTTTGGAGCTTTCAAGATAATAGTTATACAGTCATCTGCAAATTGGTACACTTCAAACAGATTAAACAATGGCACAGCTCTGATGGTCAATCAACTAAACATGCAAACCATCATTTATTAATATGCCACAGTGAAAAACTGCCAGTAATTACCCTGTGTTCTGTGTGGTAATATTACATACTGTTAAAATGGAATTTGTAAGTAATGTCCTATCTTCATTACTCTACATTGAATCATCCAAGAGATATGAGAGGATATAGGGCACAAGGAAGAAAGGCAGCTAACAGTTCACTCATTTCCAAGAAGTAATACCCAAATGCAGTAATTAGTACAAGTTTCATACATCCATGAGCCCATTTTCTCCTCACAGAAGAAACTGCGTGACTAAGAGCCACTGATCCTCAGCACAAACCCTTCCATTATGACAACTGCAGACTGAATATACAAGGGAAAAGTGAACACATTTTACACTTTTGAAAATTTACTCACTTGTGAAAGTCATTTAGACATCTAACCAGCCACTTCATAAGCCACTGATAATATTTCACAAAAGAATTATTTACAAGCCGTGTTCAGAAGCAGAGGGCTGGATGGGAAACTACCTGTCCAAGTCCAGTTCAAGCCCTTGCTATCACAGCTGACAATAAAATATGACCCCTTTTTTAAATTGCTATGTTTGAATGCAAAGAAAATCATTTGTATCTTAAGATAGCAAGGGAAGCAGTGGATAATATTGCACAATGGAATGCATGACAAATTATTCCAAGTACAACATGCTGTGAAATTTGCTTCGTAATACCAATATTTGAAATATACCATCTGCACTAGCTGGTATCATGGAACGTCACTTAAAAAGTTACTCTTAAAATAAAATGCAGTGCAACATAGTGCCCATTATTTTTGCAACTTCTAAGACCAAAAGATTTTGTGGGTTTAGGGATTGGTTCCATCTACAGTTTGAATTACAAAGAATGTTTAAACTGCAGATTCAAACAGAACAGCAGCAACACAGAGAACACTGTGCAATGACTTTACACATCTAAAACATTCAAGTCAGTCCAGATACATTTTCAGCTCCATGTTTGCATATAAAGGGTTAACTGAATGACTTCATACAATTATACTCTTTCTGTGCAATAGGGAAACCTAACTCCAACATTCCCAACATGGTCACATCTTACTGTGAATACTAATACAGTTGCACAGAGATTGCTTTATTTGTTATTGTTGCTTCTGCCTTCCTTGCTATGGTGGCAAAGATCTCATAAATAAAATAATTCAGACTACAACACATTGTATCTATGATAAGAACTTACATTTGGTCTTTTACCTTGATTTAGGATTTACTTTTAGGGAAATCAGATATTATTTTCCAGGCCTCACTTTTTTTCTCCTTTGTTTAAGTTAACTGTGTTGTACAACTACTATTCTAAAGAATTAAGTTAGCCTCTGATTATTAGCCAAAGTACTTAAAGAGAAGACATGCAAAGGCCAGAAGCATTCATACCTGCAGTGAGATCAGCAGTTAATGTACAAGATACCAAGTACAGAGCTTGGTCAAAGTATGGAATTCTGTGATTATTCTACTCTTAAGAAAGCAGATCCGTGGGCTTTCCACTGGTTGGTGGGCATCTAGCTAGTTGCAAAATTGGACTCCAGCATATCTCAGCCTGCAATAATAAAGCATGCCTTGCTATATAAAAACAAATAAATAGTCTTCTCCCAGCCCTGTCTCCCTCATGCTTGCAAAAACAATCACAACTATTACACAAAGACAGAATTCTACCTCAGCCAGTGTTGTGTTCATGCCTTTGTAATACATTAAAATTGCGCTGCAAAAAAAAAAAAGCCTATTTGGAAAGAATATGAAGCCTATACCAAGTGTCAGGGAAAATAACCTGCATCTTGTTTGCCTAAATTCCTCATCCCCAATTTGCAGGACAGTAAGTGATAGCAGAGTCATTCATCTTCAGCATCATAAAGTTACATGTGCTAACAACAGGAGCAACATTTTACTACAGAAATAAAGGTATCTTTGTAATACATAAATAAAATTCCAGACAAAATATGCACCATAATTCCCATGCCTTATGATGTACCTGTATACACACATAACCTAAGTCTTAATATTATTAATACGTTGTGTAAAAAGCATCACAACCTCACATGCTCAGGAAAATAAAAAAAAAAAGACATTTAAATCAACATCTTAGTCAAACATTGTTCAAAAACAACACAAAGAACTCAAGCAGTACAAAATTCAAATGTATGCTCTGTGACTGGAAGATAATAACTATCAGCAAGATGACTTACTGAAGTAGCTTTAATTAAACTAACCTATCTACTATGACACAGAATTCCTAAAACCACATAGCTGACAATTCTCATGTTTGCAAGTAAAAAAAAAAAAAAAAAAAGGCTATATCAGGAAAGCATATTAATATGTCTATGACACAAAGTTTAACGATGAATACTAGAGACAGAGTTTACAAAGTTTTTCTCTAGGGACAATTATAAAGAATTAACAATAGATTTTTAATGTCTACTAGTATAGACTCCAGGGAAGAATCCCTGAAAATGTTTCACTTTCAAGTTATATATTTTGCTACAGTTCATCTTGTACTGGAACAAAGCTCAGTGATATCCCATTCCAAAGTTATCCACAGCATTATAGCTAGAAGAAACAAGCTTTCTATAAATTAATTAAAACAACCCAAAATTATGGATTCACCTTCACCTCTTTCTCAATTTAAATATTTCATGCCCTGAAATTCTTGTCTTCTTTGAAAGCACTGGATTTTAGCCTCCTTTCATTTTTACTCTGAGATACTCACATAAAAGGCTTTGTTGTTGGGTCCATATTGGGACAAGAGTTATTTAATATCTTCATTAATGACAGAGATGAAGGGAATGATTGTACCCTCAGGAAATTTGCTGATGACATCAAGCTGAGTGATGTGGTTGACACACCTGAAGGAAAGGATGCTATCCAGAGAGATCTGGACAAGCTTGAGAAATGGGCCCATGGGAATCTCATGAGGTTTAATAAGGCCAAGTGCAAGGTGCTGCATCTGACACAGGGCAATCCCCAGAATCAAATACAGGGTGGGGGATGATCAAGAGCAGTGCTGTGGAGAAGGACTCGGGGGTGTTGGTGTTGGTGGATGAGAGGCTGGACGTGAGCCAGCAATGTGCCCTGGCAGCCAGAAAGCCAAACACATCCTGGGCTGCATCACCAGCAGTGTGGCCAGCACGGCAAGGGAGGTGATTCTGCCCCTCTACTCTGCTTTCATGAGATCCCACCTGGAGTGCTGCATCCAGCTCTGGGGTCCCCAGAATAGGAAGGAGATGGACTGTGTAATTTTTGTTTTATGAATGTTAATAATTCATATCTTTATAAAAACGATTTCTGCAATATAATGGCAGGTTTGGTTTTGTTCTCCTTTCTTTTCCTATTTGTTTCTGAAGGTTTACTTGTTTCTTAGACTACTGTTAAACACCAGTCACTATCTTCACGCTATTATCCAATGACCATATCATTCTTATCCAGAATAATGTAATTTGTTTAGACTCACCATTACACATGCATAACTGCAGTTAATTTCTTCATATGCATCAGTTTGTACATATCAGCATGAAATAACATTATCATTTTATCATCCAGATAGTCTATACTGCAAAAGCCTTGGGCAACTTTCGGCAGTTCAACTAAATAGCTTTTTTTAATGCATCAATTTTTCATCCTTCTTCCATGTCTTGTTTCTCCTACCTGGAAGGTTAGTTGCCATTCCCCTCTAAAACTCAAAAATGGGTATATTGCTGGTTCCTTATGGCATACATGACACATGGCAAATGTATAAGCACCACACAGATCACAATGACTGGAAAAGCTGCTGCTGCTGAAAGCTAAACAGTAGGTCAGATGGTGGCATGGTATGAAATTAAAGAAGTCACTGATGAACTGAATAGAAACACTCAAGTAATACCTGATTTAGCAATATTGTTGGTTCTCATAATTAAACATGAGGAGCAGCTGTGAGAATCATCTCCCCTCTTTACAGCTATATTTGTCTAGAAGGCTGCACTACTTAATGGACAAGAGTTTCACCGCAGTCATCCACACCTTTGTTCTTCACTAATTAAATTGAAATAGAAATAGAATGATGATCAGTAAAAAGGCATGCCAAAGCTCAAGCTGTTGCAATGCTGAGTCAAGTGCTCACAGGAAACAAGCACCAGAACTGCAGGTATTGCACTAATATTTATCTGTTCTTTAGTTAAATATAAAGGGTTGATTTTGACCTAAAAAGTCCTTTACTGTCTGGGTCACTAGCCCCTTGCAGACTTTTCTTGTCCTGTTTTATCTCAGTAATTCAGACAAGAGGGTTGCATTCACCTGGGCATTCTCACTGAAGGGCACTTCAGTCCAGAAGCTGATAAAGCTTTAATGCATGTTGAGCAGCTTATCTATTTTCCCAGGACTTCTAAGGCAAGAAACAGAAAGCATCTCAGGAGGAGTGAGCTGCTGAAGACAGAAAACTTCAGAAAGGACAAGAGAAAAAAGCCTCTTTCTCATGCTATAAAAAATACCTCTACAGAAATGCAAGTAGTGGTAGAACAGCTACTGCAGCTTACATGTTCACAGAGCAGCCATTCTCACAGCAAATTCCACCTAAGCACTTTTTTTTTTCCTCCTCAGACCACCTCTTTCTGTATCTCTAGAGCTGAACCCCATTACAATATGTTGTTAAATAGGCTATTGCCTCATGAAGCAGAAGAACATGGATTTTCATGTGATGGAGCACACAGTGGCTACAGAGGGCTAGAACAGATTTATGAATCAATAGATTTATTTGAGAGCAAATATGTGGCCTATAAAAAAAACTGAAGAAGTCTCCAAAGTTTTAATAATTGTAAAAGGAGCAAAATACCAATTTCAGAGGTGGGAAAGAATTTCCCCTACCTTGTTTCAGATATTCAGTAATTTCTTAAATTTTTATAAGAAATTTTAAAGGAAACATATTGTTTCAGTATAATAAATTCAAATTCAAATGAAACTTCTCTTGGTTAAAAGACATGGGAAAAATACACTCATTAATATCTCTAGCCTTTATCTTATCTCTTTTGTACTAAGTTGAAGACTCCCTACTACATAAGGAAAGAGAAGAAATTAAGGTTTATGATAAAAGAGGTGAATGATTCCATAGAACTGACAGGTTTAAGGTTGAATGGACATCTTCTTCCACTTAAATTACCCCTACAGGATTTACAGCACAATGTTGCAAACCAGAGAGACAATAAAATACTCAACATTTCATTTTGCATGACAGTTCTCTGTAATATTGGGGAGTGGGGGGAGGTGTGCTTCCAAACACCAAGATTAAAAAATAACTTGTACTAGGTAGTCATCATATATCAAAACCACCATACAGTGCTTTATAACTTCACTATTTTTGTTTTGGCCATTCCAGAAGGTATCTGAAATATGCATAAATGCAGCCAGTGCATCTCTCCTGAATCATGGTTGCCTTGGTGCTCAGGCACTTACTTCTCCAGAAGTCTCACAAGACAGAATCACAGAGTCACAGAATGGTTCAGGTTGGAAGGGATCACAGTGGGTCATTTAGTTCAACCTCCCTGCTCAAGCAGGGTCATCCTAGAGCACATTGCACAGAATTGCATCCAGAAGTTGTTTTAACGTCTCCACTGAGGGAGGCTCCACAACCTCTCTGGAGAATCTGTTCCAGTGCACAGTCACCCACACTGTAAAGAAGTTCTTTCTCATATTTAGATGGAACTTCCTGGCCATCAGTTTCTGCCCTTTGCCTCTAGTTTTATTGTTTGGTGCCACTGAGAAGAGACTGGCTCCATCCTCTTGACATTGATGAGGTCCCTTCTCAGCCATCTCTTCTCTAGTCTGAACAGGCCAAGTTCCCTCAGCCTTTCCTCGTAAGAGAGAGAGATGGTCCTGTTCCTTAATCATCTTTGTAGCCCTCTTTTTGACCCACTTTAGGAGCTCCATGTCTCTCTTGTATTGAGGAGCCCATGACTGCACACAGTACTCCAGGTGAGGCCTCTCTAGGGTCGACTATAGGGCAGGATAACCTCCCTCAACCTGTAGACAATGCTTTTGCTAATGCACCCCAAGATATCATTGGCCTTCTTGGCCACCAGAGCACACTGCTGGTTCATGGGCAGCTTGCTGTCCACCAGGACCCCCAGGGCCTTCTCCACAGAACTGCTTTCCATCAGGTCAGTCCCCAGCCTGCCCTGGTACCTGGGGATATCCTTTCCCAGGTGCAGGGCCCTGCACTTGCCTTTGTCAAATTTCAGACATTTCCTCCTTGCCCCTTTCCCCAGTTGTCGATGTCCTTCTGAAGGGCAGCACAGCCCTCTGGGGTATCAGCCACTCCTCCCATGTTTGTGTTGTCAGGGAACTTGCTGAGGAGGCATCCGTCCCTTCATACCTGTAATTCATGAACAAGTTAACAATACTGGGCCCAGTATTGGACCTTGGGGGACACCATGAATGATGGGCCTTCAATTAGACCCTGGGTCACTGATTACAATTTTCTGAGATCTGCCATTCAGCCATTTCTCAATCCACTTCACGGTCCACCCATCCAGTCCACAATTCCAGAGTTTGCCTATGAGGATGTTGCGAGAGACAGAGTCAAAAGCCTTGCTAAGTCAAGGTAGACAATATCCACTGCTCTCCCCTCATCCATCCAGGTTTCATCATAGAAGGAATCAAGTTGGTCAAGCATGATCTACCTTTAGCAAATCCATGCTGACTACTCCAGATCACTTTCTTGTCATCTATGTGGATAGAGATGCCTTCAAAATGAGGTACTCCATGACCTTTCCAGGGACTAGGCAAGGCTGTCTGGCAGGTAGTGCCATAGGTCCTCCTTCTTTCCCTTTTTGAAAACCTGGGTGACATTTGCTTTCTTCCAAACCTCAGGCACCTCTCCTGATCATCACAACCTTTCAAAGATGATCATGAGCAGCTTGCTATGGTGTCCACCAGCTCTCTTAGCACTCATGGACGCACTAAACCTATTTGCAAAATCTTCTGTGGGAAAAAAATAAACCTGGTGCTATATTTAATTTCTGACAGATTTAGCAGAAGATTACTATGAAAAGAATTCTTACTTTACCATAAAACAATGCCAAAATCCCTTAAAGCAGTCATTCTCACAGTCTAAGATGTCCCCTGACTATCTACATACAGTTAAAATGATAATAATGTACTGTTTCTCAAAAAAAGAAACATCATGACCTATACAGCTCATGGACAAAATTATGCAGCAGTGAACACAATGTCTTAGAAATTTCTTGTAAGAAGTAGAATCACTCATACTTGATTATTCTGTTGTTCTTCCAATCAGTAAGATGTCTTAACTGATACTTGAAAATAAAATAAGTATTACCCTAGCAGTTTAGTCATTAAAATAGGTCTCCACTACTAGACTCTTTATACACAGAAAATCAAGATGAGTGTTCTTGGCCAAACCAGCTACTTGTTCCAGTGAAAGATGGAGGGAACTCCACCCTCCCTTGCCTTCTGTTTCAGTGTGGGGGTTCCAGAAGCAGAACAGTTGAGAGGTGACAGGAGAATCAATTAAGAAAACCAGTGATACTATCTATTAAAAAGAAAAAGGAAGGAAACTTCTTGTAGCAAGATGTATTTGTCATTTTTGTGTATGTTACATATCTTGTCTTTCTGTAAAACTTAGTTTGCAATTTGAAGAATGTATTTGCTGTAAATGATTGTTTCTCTCATGTTGTCTAATCTGATGTTCAAATAAAGCATTTAATCTTCAGCCAGGTTGTGCCTGCCTCAGATAATATCAGTGAGTGAGAATATGCCGCTCACGTCATTAGGCAAGCTTTACTCAGATTTTAAAGTGTTGCCCAAATTAAAAACAACCCAAACTACAATATGTACATGACCAGTGACAGGACACAAGAAAATGGCATGAAGCTTCACCAGTGGAAGTTCAAACTGGACATTAGGAAAAGGGTGTCCATTGAGAGGGTCATAGGTCACTGGAACAGGCTCCTCAGGGAAGTGATCATGTCAACAAGCCTGTCAGAGCTCAAAGAGTGTACGGGCAATGCTCTTAGTCATATGGTTTAGTTTTAGGTAGTCCTGAGAGAAGCATGGAGCTGGACTCAATGATCCTTATGGATCCCTTCCACTATGAGATATTCTATGATTTTATGTGTATATCCCCATTTTATTGGATAAAACCCTCTGTTTACAAAACCTCCTACAGGATCAGGAGCAAAACAAGAGTTTTACCCTAAGAACCAATACTGCACTTAATTATGAATGGTAAGTGGATAAGGAGGTCTAGGACAAGACAGCCAACAAAACATACAAATTATGATTCCCCTAGAGCATTTCAAGGACAAACTGCAACTTAAACTGAGCAAAGGTTTGAAGGTCTCAGAAATGTAAATGCTGCAGAACACCTCCTTTGAGGTATGATTCCCAACAGAACTGGGAAAGCCTTTATGAATAAGGTACTCCAGTATAACATTATGGCTGCTGCCTGACAAAGTTTTGACAAAAATGACTGAAAAGAATCCTGCAATGCTTTTAGAGCTTAAAATTTTGAGGGCTTATACAGAATAGAATGTCTTATAGAATATCTATCTGTCCCCAGAAAATGTTGTGGAAATAATTTAAAATGTGAAAAGACTGAGTATTAATAGATACAATTACTAAGGCAATAAAAATTCAGACAAGAAGAATTCCAACTAAGATTCCACTGAAGCCACAGTGATATAAAAAAACACACATAAAATTCCTGAGAAAGGTCTTGCGGCTGCCTCTGGATTTCACATGCCAAACACAGACTTGACACCTTCAAAATAAACAGTTCCTATTTGAAATGTTACAATAAAAATACACATCTCATACTCCACACTTATATCTGAGATGTTTACATTCCTGCAGAGTCTCATTAACCTCAGTGCAACCAGTATGTTGAGAGATAAACACACAAAAGACTGGTTGTTCCTTTAACTGCCCATGACAGTACAAACCTCCAATTACAATACATGCACAGATGGCTAATTGGTTTTATCACAGTTTTCACAGCTCTGGGAAGGGGGACACCACCTTTCCCAATTTCTCTGAAGGCTAGTACCAGTAGCAGAAAACTAATTCTTGTGTCGAGGCCCCTCGGGTCCTGTTGTCCTACTCAGTCAAAGAAAAAAAAAGTTCTATAGTAGTTTACATGATATGCTCAAGATCCCCAGTGCAATTAAGTAGGTCTTCAGTACACTCACTGGTTTTATCTCTCAGTTACTTTTGAAATGCTAAGAAGATCGTCACATTAATGCCAAATCCTAAACATCTCAGAACAAGAACAAAGTTTATGAGACTTACAATTAAGTTGTCAGAAATGACAACACTGAAAACCTCAGTATAAAAGATGAGTAAAATAAGTGAAAGAAATAGTGTTCACAGCTAAAGCTAAATTTTAACAGGGCATTTTGGTTCAAGTCCATTGTATGTAACACTCCTCCTTCCTCTAAAATACCTGATAATAGAGATCTCTCTCATAAAGATTAATCTCCAGCTATATTGTTAACAGGAAGACTAGATCACAGACTTCTGTAATTAAGTTCAAACAATGCCAGCAGTAATAGTTATCATCCCCAAATGGATCAGCCGTGTTTAAGTTTTGCTTATCAATGAATTTCACACCTACTTGCTGAAACAGAATGGGGAAACTGAGGACTCCACAGAAAGATCTGAATTCCCAAAAGAACCACCAAATACTAGAGATGATCTCCCCCACACTCCCAAACTCTTTCTCATTCTGCCTAAAAACTGCTTCTGATGCTGCCTTTGCTCCTAGCCCTCCATACCCACTCTTATGCCTTTATCCAAGGTATTATGTTATTACCCTCATATGGGTATTATACATACCCATACACACCTGAACCCTTCCTGAACCCTCCAAATTTCTCGTTAGGCTCCTTTTTCTGCATATATTAGAAGCACTGAATATACTCAGGGGAACAACAACATCCTTATTCTCACGTTCTCCAGGCACCTCAGGTTATCACCCAAATCCTGAGGGGAGAAGGAGTCTGATTCTGTCCCTTATCAGAGTGAAGTCACTACTCATGCTTCAGCATATGCACAGGTAGTTTAGCACAGGTCCTCTAAGGAATTCCAGTGTGCTTTTACAATAGGAAATCCTACAAAGTTTAGCTATGCTTTAACAAGTCTTTAATAGGCGTTAATTAAGACTGTTTTCAGTGTGCCAAGTTACGGAAATCTGGATGAAATTACAAAAGAGAAGAAAACTCCTTTTTGGAATAAAGGCTAGCCCTTGTCAAACTCTAAGTGTCTGAGACAGTAAGGATGTTAAACTTCTGAAATTATTGATCGCTCTTACATCTCCTTACCTTTCCTAAAAATTGGCATCTGCAAAGTGAAGCAGCTAACAGCCTGGCTTGCAGAATGCACGTGCTATCAAGTAAGGAGAACAAGAGCTCTTCCTCCCTCAACATCTCAGTGACTCTGCCCGTTTTACTCCTTCATGAAGAATGCGGACAGAAAGCAAGCAGAATAATTTGGAATTTTTTTCTGCATAACGAATAATGGGTGCCCTTCACCTCATCCTCCAAAGTCCATACTCATTTCTAGGCTGATGTATTTCTGCTTCAAACAAGCCCTGAAACTAAAATGACTCAATCTTTTGATAGGCACACTTACTGACCATGTATTTTTTAAAAAACTAATTGGTGGTCAAGCAATTCAAAACTGTCTTTGAAAAGTATAGCTTAATAATGTTGGCTCACTGAGGACAGTTTAATATGATGATTGCCAGCAAAGGCTGTTGGTAGTATTTACAGAGATCTGAAATAAATTCTTGTTCCATACCTGAATAATTAGATTATTCTTTTCCTATCCTTATTCTTTCCTGCTAGTAGCAGGTGTCTAACTGAAAACAAATGAAACAGCCTTTGCCGACACATCATTCCAAGGATCATGCCAGGCCTGAGCACTGCCATTTCCCAAGTTATTTCAATGCAAATGAAAGTTACAGAAGACAGAGAGTAGGAGAGTTTACCACGTGAGAGCACGTACCAGCCTATGTGTCACTCTGGGAAAGGCCATACAGGTTTCCTTCCAAGTTGGTGCAATGTTTGATATGATCTCAAAATTCAAGGGACTTGGGTTTGAGATTCCCTTGCACTAAATTAATTCTTTAGCCTTTATTCTTACTCTGTCAACTGCATTCCCCTAAAGCTCAACTTTTGAGAAGGCAGGGGCAAGCTATCATGGAAAATTAAACTGCATAATACGGCTCCATTACATAAACAGTAGCAACAACACAGATCAAGTGCATCCCTGGGGTCACTTTCCAGAAATATTCATTTACATTTTTTAATTGCTGCTTTTCATTTCAAACCCAGGTAATATAAACAACATTAAGCCTGCCCTTATCAAACAGCTGTTCTTTAACCAAAATCTCAAGTCAAAGTAATAAAAATGAATAACAATTAAAGGTATGAAGCCATTTCCATATGATGCACCAGGAAGTCTGCATACCAGCACTATAATAAAACACCTGGCAGTAGGTTTCTAAACATGCAAGTAAAAAGACACAAAATAAAAAAACCCACTTTATTATGTAAGCATAAAGTAAAAACCCACAAACCTGGGTATTCCTTTAGCAAAGGCCAGGGCATGAAGATACAGGTAACAGAACCATTAAAACACACAGAAAAAAACCCGGACCACCACCACCAAAAAAAGCCGAATACCGAAAAACCCCAAACCCACATATAAGAATTTATATCTGAAGTGCTACAAGCATTTCCTGAATTACACATTACACATAACTGGGATAGTTTAGTTCGTGTAAATCCTTTCTGAACAAGCCAAGTTGTTAATTTAAGCTTGGCATAAGTCCAATTAACATATTAATATGAAAAAATATGAATACACCCCTTTTTATATAGTAAACAACTACAGTGGCTTTCTCTTATTTTTCACAGATATGATGGAAAAGATACAGTGATGCACGGTTACCTATTAATTTCCACTGGAAAATGTAGGTTTACCATAATAAAATATCTTTAGAGCAGAACCAAGTTAGCTATTTTCTAATAGAAAAAGAGATTTTCCTTAGACTGTTGCATGGAGGCCCTTGCACTTAAAGCATCAGAAATAAAGTGCTCTTTCATGAGAAGGTGCCAAACTTCAGTCTTGGCAAAGGTTCATTTCATTGTTTTTGACCAAAAGGCTAAAAAAACCACACCAATCCAAAAAACACATTAAAGAGGATAAAACTTCTTTGTGTTATGATGGCAAAGGAAAGCAAGTAATACTGAATAACTTTTGTCTTCATCATTTGACTTCATCTTTGCATTTCCACGGCCATCTACCCTAATACTGTAACATCTGAATATCTTCAAGATGTGCTAAGAAATCTATCTTCAAAATCCACTGAGAAAGATAATAATTTCTTTCTCCCTCAGATGGAATATTAATGCTCAGATGTTTAATAACTTGCCAAAAGCATCACAGCACTTTCTCTGCCAGAAGAAAAGAAATGGTTTTTGAATGCAGCTTGGTTCTGAGGTTGTAAGTACTGTGAAATCTAATGCATTCATTCAATCCTGGCCTTTTATACAAAATTTATTCTGCTATCAGGTTGGCATACTCCAGTAACAGCATTTCCTTCAATCTTGCCGTAATGTCTCCACTCAATAGAACAACCTTAGGGTTTTAAAGTTTGATATTAAACTATTACTTTGGCTTAACACCAGCATCAATAATTAGTATTAAAGACATGAAATAAAATCAGATTTGAGGCATTATGCACTGTATCATAAACATGTCATCTTTACTCCCTCCTTTCATGGCTTCCTTCCAAAAACATTTCTTTCCCTCACTGTAATCTATTAAGATATGCCTCTATCATAACATTCCCTTTAAAAAAGAAATTATATTCCTTAGTAAGTGCTGAACTGCAACTGATTGCAAAGCAGCCATGACAACAGAACAGTTGCAATACTTTAAAAGCCCTAGAATTCACTCATGCTGCAACTAGAGCACACATTTCAGACAAAACATGCTGTAATTCACTCAACTTAATGTGAAAAGTAATCACATTATAGAAATGCTTGGTCATTGTACTGTAGGTAGCACGGGGTCAGCAGTGCTTCATCTCCGTCGTCTCTTGTAGGCATTTTTTAAATGCATTTTATATAGTGGATTTTTCTCATTTGCACGAGATAATTTCACAGTTGTGATTTTGAACAAAAACAGATATCGGTTTCTGAAACTTAACTCAGCCTGTGAGCTTACTGGATTACTGTGCTTGTACACACACTGGCAAACCCCCACGCACCCAGCCTGCTCAGAGTCTGCACTACTCTGGTTCCACACAGCCTTACCCTCTGTGTCACCTGTGCTCACTGACCCAACCACAGATCGTTCAAAAATGTTTGAGCACACTGTGCACTGACAGTGTGTTACCTAAATGCTTCTGAAGCAGTTTTAGGGTAGGCAGTTCTGAAGTATGATCCACTAAGCTTACACATTATAAACCTACTCCAATCACTCAAATTTAAATCATTCAACCTTAACTCCTAGCCTTTATCATGTTTCGTATTAAACATACTGTGATAAAAACCCTTCTCTATCCTCTCAGATGAACTTACATTGCCCTTTCTCCCAAAATTTTCACTAGAACATGAACATTGCCTGACTTTTAAGTCAACAAAAATCAGCCAAGACTTCATGAGTAGGAACTGCAAATAGAAGGCCCCAAACAATGGACTGGCAAATTCAGATATAAGTAATATCTTCATGGTTACTAATGACAGTCAGAAATCAGCAGAAATATATTGCATTGAGCTCCCAAGAATTAGCATTAGGGAATCAGCATTAATACAGGCAGTAGATTTGCAAAGTGTAATGAGGTTTCAGAAGACAAATAGGAAAGTCATTGCACATGACTCCAGGCTTTGTTTAACCTCCCTCACAACTGTAAAAGTCATGGCTTTACTTACCAGCGTACATTTTATATAACCTACATGGTAGACTCAGTTCTCGGGGGAGGGGTTGGGTTGTGTTTTACTTTTTTTTTTAATTGCTTTGATTCATGTAGGATTTCTTGTTTTTACACAAACAGAAACATAGATCACACACAGTTACGTAAGAGAAAAAGGTCATCATGGGAAAACATTTTTGCAGTAAGTACATGACTTCATTGAGAAATGGTAGCATTGAATGAATAGAACTTAAACTGTTTTCTTTACTTTGCACTCTAAAAAGAAAATTACCCCCGAATGAAAATTTGGTGACCTGTTTCTCAGACACATCAGCTGTTGGCTTCTTTGAAAAGCTGTGAGTCCTCAACTACACAGAATTTACAGAACACTGTTAGATTTCAGATTTAACCACAGTCTCTATGTCTGGATGTTTTAAGAGTCCCTAATGACAGGGTTTTTTGCCTTCAAGAATAAAAACCACTGACAGATATAGAAATTTGTCCTACTTATTTCCGTTGAAAAGAAATTTTAATCACCCCTTTTAATCAAGTTGAATAGTTTATTTTAGAACTTGTTATAAGTTTGTACCAAAGTATTTTCCTTAAATGGTTATATGTTATCAGTTGATAATAAAAGAGCTGTTTTCAACTAACTGGAAGTGCTGTATTAAGTTTGCAATTTCTTCTAAGCAAGAAATACACAGTGATGAGCTTCAGCAATTATGTATGTATTCACATTTTCAATTTACATTTTAGCATTAAGAAACAAGCAATTGAGGTCTAATAAATAAAAATCATTTCCAGATAATTTTTCTTAAGCAGTACTTAAAAGGAAACTAGAATTAAAATACATTAATACTATGATTTTAAATATTTGAGTAAATAAAGCCATTGTAGACAAGAAAAAGCACAAAAATAAGTTTCATCTTTTAGCAAGTACATTATTGTCTGCAGTTACTAGAAATCAGAAGGGTTTCTCATTGCTATTTTTTTGTCATTGAAGAAGTGGTACATGTCATCGCTTCAGGCTCATTTTTGCAGATACAGTGAAGATGAGAACAAAGCATCCTGATTTGCAGCTTCCAACTAGCTTCCAGTCTCTGAATAAACTAGTTATTGAATTAAGAAAACATTTGTTAAATATTTTAATTCTGCAAAAGTAAGTACTGCTGTCAAATACTGATTCAGCATTCAAGAGGTTAGCAGTCTGGCTTGAAACTTCAGTAAAAGGGTATTTCTTCCCCCCATCCAATTAAACTTTGCAACTTTTTTTCCCCAGTCAAAACTATTTTAAATTATAGTGCTTTAAAGGTTGTAATAATAAAAACTGTAACATTTGGAATTTTTTTCCACTCATTTGTCTTTAAGATACTTTTCTAACATCCTATGTATTTGCATAATGATTAGTTTAGTTGTCTAAGAAGATACACAAAATGCTTTGCAATGGCATGTCTCGATGACACTCCCACCTCCCACCACCAAAAATACAGAGAAAATCCTGTTCTGCTCCACTGATTTCACTGCAGTCCCAAGTAAGCTACATTCTGCATGAGTCTATTTGTCATATCAGAGCTTACAGTTAAAACATTAGCTCCATTTTTCATAATCAGTTAATAATGGAAGTAAAGAAATGCTTCCTCTAATCCTTTCAGCTAGACAACTGTTTATACTGCGATCTGACTCTGAAGCCCCTCTGTCACTGCTCAGTGCTGCCAACTGCTCTCCGGCAGCGCTCCAGCTGCTTCCCCATCGCACAGCTGGCGCAGTCAAAACCCTCTGCTTACATTTTACCCACTCAAATGGCTGGCATCCCAGTGGATTAAGCTGTTCCCGTGCACAGAGCTGATATGAATTTTTCAAAGACCTGACACTCACCTTCCAAGTCACTGATTGAAGTCGCTAATCAAGTCTCCTGCTCATGAAACACATGACCAAGACCCGCCGCTTGATAGAGTGTGCCACAGGCAAACCATAACAAACTGGGAATGTTTATTTATTTAAATGGACTAACATATGACAAGGGCAGTCTGCACGACTCCAACATGGGGAAAGGAATAACAGTAAAACTAGCAAAAAAAGCAGAGTAGATTAAAAAGGGTTGAGGCAATTTTAGCAGATGTTTACTGAAGGAAAGTTCAAGGCACACAAACAGTGAAGGTAAAAATGCAAAAAAAAAAAAAAAAAGATAGGCAATAATTTGGCAAGGAGAGCACCGATAGATGGATGCAATCAGGTTCTGTAGACCTCTGAAGCTAAGACTCTGGGGTTTAAAGTAAAGCAGGAATAAAAAAGGCTTTCTCCTAAAACACACCCAACACCAATTTCTTTGTCTCACTTGGAGAAAGATGCTGCAGTATTGTATCAGAGAAGTCAAAGCTCACCACCATATGTATGAACCCCCTTTATCTGCAAGACTTAAAAGACTTCAAAATGGTCTAACTCATGTACAGGTGACATTAACAGCCATCAGACAAAAGCCAGCCTGCTAAAAGCATGCAGACTGCTAGGAAAAAAAAAAAAATCAGCTGCCACAGGAAACTACCTTGTAAGGAAATTTCACCTTTAGGCTAGAAATTGTGGACACCTGGTTTTCTGTTATTTTTCTGAAAAAGAAAAAGAATGGAAAATCCAGGAACATTAAGCTTCCTTCCTTCACATATATGTTTAATAGTCATTCTTCAATGAACAATCTGAAATACAACATTCTGTAGCTTTACAGAATTCATTTTAAGTGGATTCAGCAAGCACAAGGGCCTTGCTGTGGACACCAAAGAGGTTTTAACCCCATGAACTGCATGAAAATAAGCCAGAAAGTGACTATGGCCACAAAATACAAGCAGAAAAGAAACTGCTCATATAAAAGGCCCAGAGATTTTCCAAATTCATACAGCAAAATTAACACATTTAACCATTCCCTGTTAGTTAAAAGCTAACAAACCACAGATGCTTCAACAAAAGGCATTCTAAACACTTTCATAGTTTCCATCATATAACTGAGAACTGAGGAAAAAAAATATGCTTTTTATGACATGTAGCCTTTAAAGAAATCAGGCTTTTGCTAAATAAATTTTGGCAAACAAAATACTGCTCACAAGGCAAAATATTTGTCTGATTAGGATTAATACAACCTATATATACATATGCAAGAGAAAAAAGATACCTTTCTTCTAAATTTCTCCAGTTTTCTCCATAGACCTTTCTTGAAATAGTTTCTATAGGATATATTATTATGTAACAACTTTAATTTTTTCAACAACGCTGCAGGCAGTATTTTAAGACTGTCCAATATAAAACTTACTTAAACACCTAATTTCCAATTGCATTCCTATGACAGATTATTTATCCCAGTGTAAATCAGTATTACTGAACAATCCATAATAATTTACTTATTCTGTAAGTAAACTCTGGAAAACAATTTATGAATCTAACGCATTATTAGCTTAATATCTTTATATAGGGCCCTATATACACATCCCTGAGTGTCAGTGTTTCTATCTGTATTGCACATTAATCACATTATTTCTTTGGTTGCAATACAATACTAGCTGATAGATGGAAGGACACAGTTTGTGTGCACACCACAAAATAGGGCTACATAAAGATAAGGCTACATATTTAATAGCCTGCACACCCAAGTATCATTTATGGTTATATGTTTGCTTCTCAGAATAGTGAAAACCTTGTTGCTGAAGTGCCACCACATAATTTTTAGTGCTAATAAATATGAAATACACAGTGTATTCCCAGCTGTTTATAACAAACAAGACAGTCTAGATTTCATACTTTTATTCCACACATATGTGACTATTCATGCTACATGTCAGAGGCACAAAAAGGTGGTTCTCAGCATGAAGCACCCATGAGTGGGTTGGGGTGAGCAGGCACAGACAAAGACAGCCCACATCTCCTTGAGTGGCACTGCTTCTCCCTGCCACCACCACGAGACTCACCTGCACCATCAGTGCAGCTGATCATCACATCAGTCCAGACCAGACCAGCCCCAGGCAAATGGCAATAGAGACACCCTTCCCAGGCAAAGCAGAGATGTGAATGACTTGTGCAATGACAAATCCATGTGTCTTGCATACTCCCTACCTAAAATGCCAGTGATTCAGTTTTTGTATATATTCAATAATATTCAAAGAGCCTTTTGTGGAATACCTGAAGGCCACTGCTCATATTAGTCAAAACAGAGATTAAAATCTCCAAAATATTTGCTCAGGCATTCCAGAATCCTTCCCAGAGTACACTAAGAGCAAAATGGTCAGTGAGTCAAGTGTTCAGCCAAATGAGTAATGCTTAGAGTCAAGAAAACAGCCAGGCAGACGCAGATGCTATCTAGGTTGCTGGTTTAGACAAACAAAACTTTAGGGCTCTGATTCACACTTTGCAATAAGCTCTGTCAGAACACTAGCTACCGGTGTTGAAGATCCAGGTGATCCTAGAGAGAGATCAGATGGCAATGAAAAAATCCAGCACACACAACTATTTTCAAAGGTACCTGCAGCTTTGATATTACTTATGTAACATCTTCTCTCTGCCAAAAATAAAGCCACCACCATTTTTCCCAGAATCTTAGCCAACCACCCCTCCAAGGATGAGAACAGGGTGTGCTGTCAAATACTGAACCCCACAATTTTCCTTGGCACTGTGATCCTGCATTAGCACTTGGCATCCTCATAAAGAGGTCATGGCAACCACAGCACCTCTGACAAAATCTGGCTATAGAAAAAGGACTGAGGTGTGCTACAAAACAGTTTCTGACGTTTTTAGGTGGTTAGATGAGTGAGCAGGTTATCAACCTTGTTACAAATGTGGAAATGCCTTAATTGTATTTGAAAACACCCATAATAACTGTAAACTACAATTTCTATAGAGAACAGAGTATTGGGGGAAAAAACCCACACCTGAAAGAATCTATTTTAATTTCTAGAAAAAGAACAGTGAAAGGATATTTTTTTCTCTTTTAAGCATTTTCAGACAGCCTGAAGTAAGAATTTAGGTTTGCAAAGTAGACACCTAAGTATCGACATTTTCCTGAAGTAGACTTCAGGTGACATGAAAATCCCTTAGGAATGGAGACTGGACCAAAAGGACAATCAGAGAACTACAAAATGGTCACCTTCGCTTAAGTCCTTGGGAAGATTGTGGAGCAAGTCCTCTTGGAGCACATTTCCAGGACATCAAAGTGGTGGTGACTGGGAATAGCTGGCATGAATTTAGCAGGGGTTTGGCTGCCTGACCAATCAAACTACCTTCTCTGATGCAATGACTGGACTTCTGGATAACGTGAGAATGATGAACAAGAGATTTCCTCAGGTCCCTTCTGACCTGAATTAACCTACAATTCCATAGAATTCTTTCTACTGCTGAAAAAAAAAATCTCTGCAGTAAAGTGTTTCCTGTCTGATGGAGAAGTTGACACAGTATTGAGTAAGATGGTAATGCTAACTGGACTACTCAGTCCAACTTGTCTACTCATACTTGAAAGATTTCCAAATGAGATTTGGAATCTAGCAGGAAAAAAATCCACATTATTTCTTAGCGACTTGAATGAATACATTTGTCTTGCTTAGAAAATCACAGAGCAACTCAAGTAATCCCTGTTTAGTTCAAAACATGATCCAAAACTTTTTACTTTGTAAATTGAAAGTATTTGTGAGTCTGGTCTCTTTCCTACATGATGAACTGGCTCTTTGGCCAGTTCCCAAATGGCCTCACTGCAGAGGCCAATCAGGGGAAATAAATGCAAGAGAAAGGAAGGTCCTTTCCTTTCTGAGTGGAAGTACTGATTCAGACATGCTTAACATTCAGCATTTCAAAAGAAATGTAATATTTGCCTGTTCAAGCTGGGAAAATATTTTCTAAAAGAAGTACATTTAATTTTGGAAGGAAACTTCCCAGCCTATTCAACTCACCACAATGAAATGTATGTTACACAACTACATGCAGGTTCATGAGAAAGTTTTCATTTCACAGCAAACAAATTAGCCAGCTACCACCCTTCCTAGAAGAGAAAGAAACATATAACTTTTGGCCTACACTCCTAATGCTAGGCAATTTTCATTCCCCAATTAGGGTGATTTTTTTTTTTTTTAATTTTCCCCAAGGAAAAATCAAGGTGATGTTGTGTCAGCTTTTTATGCAGCAATTCGACAGCTGAACATTTGCATTAATTGAGTGTGATACTGGTGATGATTCTCTTCTGCAATCATTGGATATGCTCCGTTTCTCCTCCAGATGGTCTTCTCCCAAGTCCACTAAATTGTCTGGGAAGCTGATATCCTTTTATAAATTGACGGCTATCCTAATAGTAACCATGATTTCCTGACATTTTCAGAATATGTAACAAAATACTGGGATCCAGTTGTTTTCATTGTGTATTTTGGCATTTAATTTTGGATTGGGTTCTCTTCATTGTTTTGGGTGGTTTTTTTTCAGTACATCATCGGAATCAGGCTAATGAAATTACTAGGGATTTAAAGAAAAATGTCCCAGGTATCTATCTGGGCCTACCATGTGCAGATGCCTTTTGGGGAGTGAGGGATGAAATTTCACATTCCCTACACGTTCCCTACACTGCAGCAGAAGTAGACATCCATCCGCTGGAGAAAACCCCCCACTGCGACGTGGGAGGTCGACAGTCTGTTAAGAGTTAACATTAACCCCAAAATTACTACTGAGAAATCTGACCAGAAACAAAGATGAGGTTACAGAAATTTCAAAAGCTCGTCTGCATTTAGCTGCCTTTCCCCTTTTGTGAAATCTTAATAGTTTATCAGTTTGTTGTTTTTTCCCCTCACCTATGTAATGTAGAAAACAACAGCTGATTTAAAAGCAATAGCTGGTCCCACCAAGGGTTATGTTTTCACTGTCGGTCAAAATCTAGAATTAGCTTTATAAACACTGAGTAATTGACCTGTGAGGTTCAATAGCTCAGAACATATTGAACAAAGAGCTTAGCAATACTCAAGAAGGGATTGAACAGAATGATTAATAGCCTCTGTAACGAAACTAAAAATTGCAAGAACCTCAGTCTTCATGCTCCAGGGCACAGACTTATAACCAGCTGAGATCAAGCATAAATTTCTGCCCACTACATTACTGTGTAGTTATGTGCACTGGGAATAGTTTACGGCCCTGGAGATTTGAAAGACCTTCAGTTTCTTCCATTGGTTGGAAACCATCTACATTGGTCCTTAAACTTCTTGGAAAGCAAGACATTCCCAAGGAAAAACTGCTTAAATTGAAACAATTTCTGACAAGTATTCATCTCAACCAGTTTTTAAACTTTTTTTAACATGGTGAATGTTCCACAATATCATCAGAAAACTGACTCCGAAACTTCACTACTCTTCCTTGGTGTTTGGGAAAAGAAGTCACACCACAACCTCAGCCAACATCCTTCCATCCCCAAATACACACACACACACATACACACACACACAAACACAAACACAAATTAAAACCATTTCAGTCAAATCCTTTTTTAATGACAACCGGTTGCAGAGAGTTTTTCTACATTGTTCTGTTCTCATGAAAAAGAGGCTGATTTTAGTAGAAAATAGTTAGGAACGTTAAAGCCTTTCTATTTTCCACTTAAAAATTATTTCTATTTACATAGGAAAATGTTTGTGTTCCACCCACCTTTTTTTCTCTCCCCATGTCATACTTCCATGGGCTGTATTTCTTATGTGAATTACACTTTCTGCCACAACTCTATATGGCACAGATATTCCAACAATGTATTTTCCTATTGCAAGGCATTGTGTTGGAGTTACAAGTGGACTTGGCAGCCCAGGAAATAGGTGCACAGGGCACCTAAGATCTAATCCCTATCCAGCAACTGCCCGTTAACTTGGGGTTAATGCTGCACTGGCACTTCCAAACCCAATAATTTGGGAAAATAGTATTTTTGATTCAGATTGTCTAAATAGGTAAGAATTCTCCCAGCTGCAGTATTTACCTTGACTTTTTGGTTCTTTTGATTTTTAACTTTAAACACTTAAATATTTATTACTCTTTTGAACAGTCACCCTTCCATATCCATACCAATGCAGTCAAATTTCCATAGGTTTTTGCAGTCCCAGTAATATTTAATTCTTTACTACTGGTCTCCAAAATCATTCTTGCTTACCAAAATCTTCTATGCACTAAAGGATACTGCAACAGAATTACTAATTCTAGCAATTTTGCTACTAGCATAAACAAATGGCATATGGATTTCTTGATTTTATGATTTGAATGAAGATCATGTTCTCAAACAAGAAATATACTCCTCTTGTGCAATAAATAAAAATAGGTACATAAAACACACCAAATATATGAATATCATGAGGTAAAAAATAGAATTAAATGAATCAAAAAGAAAAGTAGACAGAAAGAAATTTTTGTTGCCATTAACATCTGGAAAACAGAAATGCCACCATATAACAAATGAAATTCCGCTTGCGGCAATAAGGATACAACAAAAGCAGAGTGAGAATGTGTTTTTTTCATGCAGTCAGAGACAAGGGCAAGCTTTCCATTGCTCTCAGATGGAAAATGTGGACAAGAACCTTGCTGATAAAGGCCAAGACAATATCAGTGACAAGATATTTTAATACTCCATTATAAAAAAGAAGCCACAAATTCTGAAGCCTGGGATATAGCACTTAAAAATGTAAAGGGAAAATTAAGCAGAATTTTTGAATTCTTACGCAAATCCAGAACAGGTGAGTCAAAACATGGAAAACATAGAAATCAAACAGCATCTGTTACCAGGCAGTAGAGCACTAGGAGGAAAGGAGGACAAGAGAACGAGAGCTACTAGAAGTTGAAGGAGAAATATCTATCAACTGGATTTTCAGTTACTTACAGTCACGCAGCCTCTTAAGGCATCTGCAACACTCCTTTGTATGGGTGAGGATGATACAATATCCTCACTTAAGTGTGGTGGAAACCAAAGTCTTAATGGGGAAACTGGAACTATTTTGACAAAAAAATAATCAAAAACCACAAGAGCTGTAGCAAGAACCTCACAAGTTTGAAGCACACTTAACTGGAAGACAGACTGATACACTGGGCTCTGCAACTTTACTGTGTATCAGAAGTCCGAAATTCAGCTAAATGCGTCTCGTTCTCACTGCACTTCTATGAAAGTTTCAGTCAAAAGCCATAATATCCACTCCCTTGATGGTGCTATGGGCATAGTTAACTCTCAGGGGGAAAAAATAAGCATTAATTTTTTTTTAATTACCCTGATTCAGAAAGGTCTAGCTCAATTTGGATGCAAATGTGAAAGCGAAGTACTTCATAAAGCAGCAGTGACAGAATCTATACAGCAGAAACAGCAAAATGGAAGTGAAAAATGTTTTTTCCTTCCCCCGTGTTTACTACATTTCAACAATTTCAGAATGGGATTCAAGAAATACACTAGGTTCTTTTATTTGCTGTAGGATCACTCAATGAGTTTTCATTATTTATTCATTTATCTTTATGAGAGAATTTCTCCCAAGAGACCAAGGCAATCCTCTCAAAGCTGCTCTAGTATAATACAGGATGAATAAATTAACAAAATTGCTTCAACAGTTTTCAAAGCAGATCCACGTTCTGCCCACGTTATATTCATGTTCAATTCTCAGTACCTTCAGCAAGCACTGACTACAGATGCCAATCACAAGACTCTGCAAATCCGAAAAGTGAATGAATCCCAGCTCATGAGTAACAAAAACTACATCAAGTGCAAGCGCACACACCTTAAGAGCACACAAAGTGCAGCCACCAGACATTGGAATGGAAGATTAAAGTATTGCCCTCCCTCCAAGAGAGAAGGTAAAATGAAAATAAATCACTATAATGTAGGGGATTCTGGAAGGTAAAAATCACTACACAAAGCAAGGTGGTCTACAGGATGCATATGGAGTTAACAGAATTATGTTTGTTTTAAATACAAAATTAGAACAAGACTGTCTTTTCCAGTGGCCAGGAAAACAAGGCATGAAAGCACAGTGGGTACCAGTTCCTATTCTGGCTCAGGATAATTACTAAGAAGAAGCTGGAATGTTTTATCTGGAATTTCTTCTGAACAGCACAACTGGCCACAAAAATTTTGGTCCTACTACGGCTCTGATGCTCCAGTGTCATAGCTTATTTTAAAACCCACACACATTAAAAACTACTTTCTCAAATGATAAAGCTGTTCAGCATTAAAACTAGTGGCCAATGCTTTGCTGATCATATACAAACATATTAATTTCATATGCAATGCAAAGTCATATATATGAGTGCACTGCATCCATGCAATCTAACTACATTCAGTGCTGCACATTTGCCTGCCAATTCATTTATAAATGGAAAGAAAACAGCCAAGATCACCTAAATCAGTCTTACATCAGACTTACAAATTTACAGAAGAGGAAGAAATTTTTCTGCCATGTGTCACTGATTTCTTGAATAACTTCTCTGTATTTCTTGAACCACTCAAGAAAGTAACCAGTTGAGAGGAAGAAAGTCTGAGAAAGCAGACAAAATGTCCTGTAGTTTATTAGCTGTCATGAAGTGCATCTCTGGTCCTTACCATTTTGTGCTATTACAGGCTAGGACAGCAATGTATCATTGTGCTCACACACGCACACAGATGATAAAGTTAAACTACATGTTTAATTCTCAATGACATTTACATGCAGAAGCCTCGTTGTTTCAAATATCTGTAGGCATGTTCTATAGCTTCACTTTAATTCAGGATTGCATTTGAAATGCAAACAGAACAAGTCCATGAAACCAGAGACGGGATTGGAATTCAATTAGAATTTTTCTTTTAAAAGCTTTGAGTCTGACCCAGTGCAATTGCACAAGTCACTATTTCTAAAATACCATTAAATTTACAGAAAAAATAAAGAGCAGTTCTAGTTTTAGAGCAATGGAGCTGTGCATAGTTATTTCTCCCAGCTCTCACCACTGTGTCTGCTACCAACTCACTCTTTTCTTAAGAGATTGGGAATTTATTTCCCCTCTTTCTTCCTGCTGAAAGACTCAGTTTTACTGTACACCACTTGAACATAGAGTCAGGCAGTAGAGACTTCACACTTGCAGGCCCTTGCCAACCACTCATTGGTGTTTTCTTTGCGCATTTTCAAGTGGAAATGGCTGTTACAATTACTAACACACAGACAGATGTTACAGTCACTTTGGCTAAGTATGAATGATATTATTAACACCTACTTCTCAGCAGAAAAATGTCACTTGCACTGCAATAGCCCCTCCTCCAAAAGAAACCATCTATCTCCGTGGAGCAGTTAATAGGTTTTTGGCTGCAGAGCCCCTCTGGTCATGACAGACCAGCAGCAGAGATCAGAGAAGATCTAACAAGTAAGAGCTCCAGTAACTACGCTGCCGCAAGTGCAAAGCAAAGCTTCTCTCTGAGAAGCATCCATTTGGTGCATGGGCTTGGCCATCACTTTCCAATGAAGATTCCACCCCACGGATGAGCCTTTTTCTAAATGACTTGCAAATTATATACCCATGGAGTGCCAGCTGGTATTGTTTCTTTGTAGTTTTCCTTTCGTTTCCCTCTTTCTCCCCTCCCAATTAATACAACAATATTCATGCCCTGTCATGTCTTACTGCTTAATTATGTACTTTGCAGTACAAAGCTTTAAAAATGAGACTATCAAGCTGGAGGGGGGAAGGGGAAGAGCAGGGCAACCAGATGTGCAGAGACAGAGATGGAAACAAAGGGCATTTTGAAAAGGGAGTGAGAGAATTAGGATTTGTGTGTGGATGAAAGGATGAGGAGACAAAAACAGAACAAGAAGATGCACTTAAAACATACTGGTTCAGTCACTTTAAGTTATATGTAAAAAAATATATGTTGTATCAAATAATGAATCTGCAGTTATCAAAAATTATTTAATAAATAGTTGGAGCTGTTTATTATGAGATCTCAACCCATTTCCATTTCACAAAGCAATAAATACACACTTCCTGGTGACAGAAAAACAATGCTGCATTTTTATTAAAAAACTGGAAAAAACCAAAGCAGCTGAAAATATATTGGCAAATCTTGTGTTAGAAGGTATATTTTACTTGAGTAAAACAATTTAGACTAAAAGATATTACAAAGATCTGCTGCACCAATATTTGATTCAGTCAGAGTAATCAAGACAGGTTTTCATATATCCATTTTATCTAAACTTTCTTTACTTATCAAGTGTACTGCTAAAATCTGTTTTGCACAGACAGTCAAGAGAAGGGACTCATGTAATGAAACAGTGGCTGTTTTAGCTGCTCTTATAACTTGAATGTTGTGCATATTGTGGCACAACACACACTAGGGACTCCTAGAGCATGGTTTTGGAACCAGTTTTGGGTGGGACACAACTATTGGAAACTAAGTGTTTCCAAAAGCATTCAGGCACACTGTACTCCTAAATATTCTTGAAAAAATAATTACCAACAGTAGCAAATATATTATATTTTGCCACGGCAAAAATGTTTTGTATCAAAATAAATAGAAAAATTGAGAGTAGGAAAGGACCAGCAGAGCCCTTCTGATTCCCACTAATCACAATTTTACAGCACTACCCTTGTGCCCAGAGTGACCATTAGGGGAAATTAAGATTTTCTAGTTTTCCAATTTGTACAAAAACATTTAGGCTCCAGCTGCTGCCTCCTACCAGCACCAAGGGAGTCTGGGGGCAAGGGGAGGTTTGCTGAGCATGAGTTACTGTGTCATTTGCTTGCTCTCAGATGGTAACATAACAGTTTAGAGTAGGACATCTTTCTACTTCCCAATATGTCATGGGGAAAGCAATAATTCTGAGGGTCCCAGCTGCCTTTATAATTTTGAAAATCCTTTATTCAGATGAGCTAACCTTAAGGTTTTAAGGGTGATCTGGTAGATAAACTGGCCATATATATATCTACATATCTATATATATAGGTGGATAGATGGATTCATAGATAAATAAATAAAACTAATGTGATGCTGATGATCATGAGACAACTGGTTCTCAGAATTACTGTGTAGGCAACAAGTTCTCGCTATTCCTATATGGAAAATAAGTTATTCCACATCCACTTCAATTCTATTTGGAGAAATATTTTGTAGGAAACAGCTTGCTCAGTATAGATCTATCTCTTCTGATTTCACACATCATGTACAATGGTTTTCAAATACTTGCTGAACTTGAGTCTCCTGTATTGAACACAGACAGAGAGAGATGCATTTTCCTTTAGCCTCTTGGTGGTATTAAACACAGAAGGAACAGCTTTACAAACGAAATTGAAGACTTAAAGGCAATTTGTAAAACAGAAGCTAATGTTCTCTTTGGACAACAGAGTTAACAGAAGCATAGACTTTTAAGCAGTGATCTGCTTTGAAGTAAAGCAGTGAAGGCCTCTCTATTTCATAGCAGGAGCCTTCAATATAAAAAACCAAAACTCAAAGAGAACTCATTTACTGGCCAAAATTTTAATGGAATATCCTCCAACTTGAAGTCATTTAACTTCTCCCACCAGAGATTATTCCACTGCCCTAGAGAAGCCCAATACAAGTAAAAGTTGGTCCATCAAAAGAACTGTTTCAACTCGCTTTAAATCAGATCAAGAATTAAACAGCCTTTTAAATTTTCTTCTGACTTATTTACTCTATTTTTATTACCTAGTGAATTTTAATGCATTAAAACACATAATGTAACAGAGTAAGAATAGAGGTTGTGAGAATCAAATTTAAAGCAAAGGAGCCCTTTCAAAAAAAGGGGATACTCAACATTTAAGTTCCCAGTATAGAAAACTGAGTAAGCTTGGCTAAATCTTCACTGCAAAAATTAGGATACAGATTCATCAAATCGTAGAATCATTTGGTTGGAAAAGAACTTTAAGATCATCAACTCCAACCATTAACCTAAGACTGCCAAGTCCACCGCTAAACCATATCCCCAAGCACCCCATCTACACTTTCAAGTCTTTTTTTGTGTCTTTTTTATTACATTTACTTTTCTTACATCTTTTAAGTACCTCCAAGGATGGTGACTCATCCACTTCCCTGGACAGCCTGTTCCAACGCTTGACATGTCTCTCAAGTGAAGAATTTTTTCCTAATATCCAATCTAAACCTCCCCTGGTACAGGAGGTAATTTCCTCTTGTCCTGCTGGCTTATTACCTGGGAGAAGAGACTGACCTCCACCTCACTACAACCTCCTTTCAGGTAGTCGTTGAGAGTGATGAGGTCTCCCCTCAGCCTTCTCTTCTCCAGGCTAAACAAACTCAGTTCCCTCAGCTGCTCCTTATTAGACTTGTGCTCCAGACCCTTCCCCAGCTTTGTTGCCCTTCTCTGGACTCACTTTGGCACCTCAGTGTCTTTTTTGTACTGAGGGGCCCAAAACTGAACCAGTTATTTGAGATGCAGCCTCACCAGTGTTGAGCACAGAGAGACAATCACTGCCCTAGTCCTGCTGGCCACACTATTGCTGATAAAGGCCAAAGTGCCATTGGCCTTCTAGGCCACCTGGGCACACTGCTGGCTCATGTCCAGCCATCTGCCAACCAGCACACCCAGGTCATTTTTCACCAGGCAGATTTCCAGCCACTCTGCCCCCAGCCTATAGCACTGCCTGGGGTTGTTGAGATCCAAGGCAGGTCCCCACACTTCACCTTCTTGAACCTCATACCATTGCCCTTGGCCCATTGATATAGCCTGTACAGATCCCTCTGCAGAGCCTTCCTAGCCTCCACCAGAACAAAAGTCCTATCCAACTTGGTGTTGTCTGCACTCTGACTGAGGGTGCCCTTGATTCCCTCGTCTAGATCATCGATAAAGATATTAAACAGGACTGGTCCCAGTAATGAACCTTGGGAAACCCCACTAGTGACTGGACACCAACTGGAGGTAGCACCATTCACCACATTCTCTGGGCTCAGCCATCCAGCTAGTTTTTAATGCATCAAGGAGTATGACATCCAACACATAAGCAATCAGTTTCTCTAGGCATAATGCTTTGGGAAATGATGTCATAAATCCAGAAATCCTCAGCACTAGGAAGCTTGCAGAATCCAAAGTCATGTGTATTGGATCTGGCTGAGATGGAGCTCATTTTGCCCATAGCAGCTTTCATAGTGCTGTGCTTTACATCAATAGCTAGAGAGGTGTTGATAACACACTCGTATTTTGGGAACTGCTTGCACAACATCAGAGCTGTCTCCTCAACATTCTCAGCCCCTCTACCAGTAAACTAGAGCTGGGCAAAATCTTGGGAGGGGACAAAGCAGGGACAGCTGACCCCAACTGACCCAAGGGATATTCCATAACATACGGCATCTGCTGAGCAATAAAAGCTAAAAGAAAGGAGGAGGAAGGGGGGACATTCATCATTATGACATTTGTTTTCCAGAGCAGCCACTAGATGCACTAAAGCCCTGCTTCCCAGAAAGTGGCTGGACATCCCCTGCTGATGGGAAGTAGAGAATAAAGTCTTTTGTTTTCCTTTGCTTCCATGTGTGTGACCTTTGCTCTATTAAACTGCCTTTATCTTGACCTGCAAGTTTTTTTCCATCTTATTTTCTCACTCCTCCATCCTGCTGAGGAGGGGAGTGATAGAACGGATAGTGGGCATGGAGTCCAACCAAGGTCAATCCACCACACTGTACAATGTTGATGTCCTTCTCAAACAGGCTTTGCTGAAACACCATGACTAATCAAAAGTCTGGTAATCAAATGCCATATGACTAATCCTGCCAAAGCCAGCTTAATCAAATAGGTTGTCAAATGCTTTAGCTCATGCTGCACCTCATATTCTTCAAGAACTAGTGGTCTTTTTTTTTCCTTAGAGAGACTTGCACAATCAAGAACAGAGCATACCAAAAAAAATACCCTACAGAAACAAAATGGCCCTTTTGCCTACAAATTACTGCCACGACAGCACTTTAAATCCAAAGGGGATATAAGCAGGAAGAAAGAACTGCTCCAGAGACTACAACTATTTTATAAGGCAGAAACGAAAGCATTAATTTTCAACAGGAGTTTTCTATGGCTAATTCTTCTGTTTTTAAAGGCAGCTCCCACAGTGTAATACACCCCAGTGCATGTCAAACTTTCAAACATCAAAAGGCCATACTTAAGTAATTAAATCACTGGATGCTGGACACAAATAAACATTTTCCAGCTTTCTCAGTCACAGTGTAAGTTTGAATTCACATTGAACTCACACCCACTCAGTTAAATAAAGGCATGACACCTATTTTCAGGGCTCTACTATGTCAATAAGAAAAATAATATTATAATAAAGAAAATGTCATTCTCATGCAAAATCTGTCTTACCACCCTTTGGTAATGCATTGAATGACAAATCACTGATTCCTGGCAATAGCTGGTATGCAACAAATATCACAATTCATTTGAACAGCCTTTACTTAAAACAAATACAGACAACTTAATATGTGTTCCATACTAAAGTTTTTTTAAATATACTGATTTAGTAAACTGTGGGCTTGATACACTTTTAAAATTAATTCACTCTTCCCAATAAAAGTAACTGCTAGAAAAATTCTAAAGGTATTTATATAGTAAAAAAGTTGCTGTAGTAAACCAGAAAGCAAATCAAACATTCTTGCCCACACAAGGAACAAAAATATTAAGTTTTAGAAGTTAGATGCAACAACTCAAAACCTGACTTCCAGAGCTAGAAATCTCTAATTTGTTGGGCTAAAAAACTTACTCAAAGAATATGTGACATGCAAGAACCATTAGACATAGAGTCATTGTTTAACTTTTACCATTCAATTCCAATATAACAGACTTTAGCCTTACCTATCTGTACAGAAAAGAAAAAGACCAGAGATGTGAGCAGATTGGAGGGGTTTCATTTTACCTCCTTGTGGCTTTAAATACATGCTTGTAATTAGTACATTTCATGCTCTCTAAAGCCATTAGCCAAATGTATTCATAACAGAATAACCAGATGAAGTTAAGTAGTTGTGACACCCAAGATATCCAAGCCACTGCTAAACTCCTCAGCCTTGGACACATCCCACAAGACTGAGGAATCCAGTTTCTAGAAGTAGCAAACATCAAGAGCAATTGTGTCAAAAACCTCCAGGTGCTGTTGTTGGGATCAGCACCTTCCCCAGCTGGCAGCAACCTGAGCTCTCAGCCCCAGGCTTCACCAGCTTCTCACTTTAGTATGACCTTTGTGCCCTGGGATGGTGGCAACGTAGGCCTGTGGTGGTATAGTTATTTTCAAGTCTGATTTCAAAACAAGTATTACAGGGCATGAAATTATAGAAAATTAAGCTTATTATTTCCATAACTTGTCCTTAAGTCAAAAACTTTCCAGGCTTCTTAATTCCTTTGCTTTTTATTCTTTTCCTGATGATGAGGTAGTTTCCCCTCAACTTACAAACATAAAGTTCATAAAAACTTCCACTCCTTTTGTTTGCATTCTCACATACCCTTTATTCCTATTTTTAAAAAAATAGTGTTTCATTATGAAAATCAAAATGCAATTTTAATTTTTTTTAATGTATCAGGTACTGCTTATTAAATATGAGTAACTTTTTTCAAAACAGATTTGCACATTTTCTCCTTGGAAGCTGTGTAGCCTGCTCCCCAAAATTGAAGCATTCATTTGTACACAACACAGGTAGCTACACATTTCTGTTACTGCCCCAGATACAGAAGAGGCACTCACCAGTGCTGCTCCACTCCCAGCAGCAGGCAAAAGGCACTCAGTCATCCTAAGGACTATTTTCTATCCTAAGTCCCAGTGCAAACAAACCAACCAAATAAATCTAATTAAATACATAGGGGACAAGCACAGAGGGAAACAAACTGCAGAAATGGAAGATCCTTTCTAACACCGCTGCACCATCACCCCAGGTTATAATGCAGGAATCAGCAAAAAAATAACAGCTTTTGTAATCACAGTTTTGTGCTTCCCACTGCCACTTTCTGCTTTCAGTATTAGAATGAGATGAGGGATCTCAGCCAATTTTTTTTTTTTTTATCATCTGGATCTTAATGAAGTTTATGTCCCTACTTGCTGTTAAATTACACAGATTAGTAACACATGAGTAAAATAAATACAATCCTTCACATGATTAAATTTGAAATTACCACATCTGAGAGTGAAAGCACAAACAACACGCACTTGGCATGCACAGAACATTTGTTGCCCAGGTTTGAAGGCAGGACTTCTGTTCAAAAGCCTTTACCTCTTCAGCCAAAGAAATAATTTATTCAGATGCCTGCTATTCTCAGTGCTACTTTCCAATGGGAAAAGGACTTTCTAACACTCTATGAATACTGTGGCAGTGAAATACAAGAACAAAGAATTATCTGGACTTACTGTTGTTCAAATGCTTCTGAACCTGTGGCAACAGCCAACACTGCATAGATGCACATAAACTAAGGATGTAAAGGTATGCACGTGCATAGAGCTGTAACCCTCCACATTTCCACACTGACATTTAGACTCTGCCAAACAGGTATCTTAAAGGATCTTAGATCTTGCAGTTCCGACCACGAGCTTATCAAATGCCTATGAATGTGACTCATCTGTGAAGTTATGAGAAAAGGGATACTCCACTTAATCTCATTAGGAGTATATCCTGTTCATCTCAGCCCTGCTTAGGTCAGACACCAGTCTGCAGCTGCATACATTTGTAATGTGTTCCTATCAGGTGCTTAATATATATCCAAATCCTACTGCTAACACCATTTTAGTAGTTAATCAATCAAGTCTAAATGTTCCCAAGTTCAAAACCAGCAGCTGCTGTGGGTTGACACAGATCCAGCAATGAGCAGTTTGTTTAGGATTATGTGCTCGATTCACCTCCACATCTAAAGATGCTCATGGTGCCATGCAGCAAGGGTCTCAGCACCATTTTTCTCCACCAATTAATTAGCTTATCAACTGAAGACAGCTCAGGGGGCATGGGATTGGAAATCTACCATCAACATAAACTACTTTTCCTAGCAATCACTGGTAGAGACAATAAACGGCCTTGCCAAAACACAGTGTGTGTCTCAGTGGTACTTGAATACATTACGCTCCAAATAGGAAAGAGAAGCAGATCATTTGATTAGCTTGATCTAGAGGGGGGAACACTGCACACAACCCTGCAATGTACGACCCATACCACAGACTTGTACAGCCATCAAAAACTGTATTTTTAGGAAAGATAGCTGTTTTGATTCTATGTCCCTTAATAACATAGTATCAATATTTCTTTGGTCTTCAAAGAAGGCACTGATTTGATACATTATTTGCTTGAAAGACTCACAACAACAGAATCACAAGAACACCTTTTTCAGAGTAACTTCTTTTCATAAAGCAATACCAGTTCCATTTTTCTCAGTCCTTGCAAGCAATTCAGAGGCAATTGCTTTGGACAGCACAACAGCAACCTCTGGCATGGCTCCCACCAGCTGCCTCCATTCACATGTAAACCACAAAAGGTTGGAGGATATTTTTCCTCACAGACTTCTCCATCAGTCATATGACACGATTCAGAAAGGAAAAACCCAAAGAGATGTTATTAAAAGCCTCTCTATACATTCCCAACTAGTAAATCAGCTTCCAAGTCTTTCCCTGTGTTCTCCATCATCCTCCCTCACAATTCTCTTACTCTGGTAATACTACCAGGCTAGACACCTTTTGGTTTTTTCTTTTTATTCCTCTCACTCCACTTTCTTCCTTCTGTGCTGGAAAGGAGGCTTTGTCCTATTTGATTTCTAACATGCTGAGCACAGCTATAGGAGAATCTGCTTATTGCCTCAAAGTATTGCTCACTGATGGGCAAAAGAAATGATAGTGTCTTGCTCCTCCTCTTTCCCACATGTTATTCCTTAGCAACGCAAAACAGACCCTTTACATCGAAAAATAAAACATTCCTTCATCTTAGAGAGGTCTTGGTAATGCTACAAAACTGAAGGAAGTGACTGCAAATATCCTCAATCTTAGATTTTCTCTGGCATCCTTCTGCCACATAGTTTATTTATACAGTCTGCAGAGCTACTTTGGCAAATGTTTTACTTTTTGAGCATGCAGAGTTCACTTCAGCTGGCTGACATTCCCCAGAAGAGCCAGGGAAGAAAGAAAAAGAAACATCTTGGGACTCCAACTTCCTCTCAGCGAGGCTCTGTCCCAACCTTACTGCCCTCAGAAATATGTAAGCACTATATTCTATGTACTTTCCAGGGATAGAAAAGTGCTCCAATGTGTAGAAAAGTACTCCTCAATTTTAAAAAAATAAGTATTTGTGCTCAGAGGGGAAGAAGGAGCAAGAGCAAGCAGAAATTTTTAAAAAATAAAGCAGCACTCTTATATTCTTTGTTTTGTAACTATTTAGTTCCTTTCCTTCCCACTACTTGCTTTCTACATACAAATGCTATTGGTGGAAGTCAAACAGAAAATTACACCCCTCTGCATGAAGCACTTTAAGCTAAAAAGACTTTAGAAACCCAAATTAACTATCTTCCCTCATCAGACCTACTAGAAACAAGCTCTCAGGACCACAACTAGTAGGAAATTACACTGGTGACATATTCTCACTTTCTTTTGACTGAATCTCACCTCCTAAAATACAATGAAAGCACTTTCAAAGTATATTGAAAAAATGATCTGCTAAAAAAAC
This sequence comes from Myiozetetes cayanensis, assembly GCF_022539395.1. Lineage (NCBI taxonomy): Eukaryota > Metazoa > Chordata > Aves > Passeriformes > Tyrannidae > Myiozetetes > Myiozetetes cayanensis. The sequence continues at coordinate 128,714,365 of NW_026086604.1, forward strand.
CACAGCATTGATGATCAAACTGCTGATGTAATTTATAGCTTGTGTTCATATACTAATTTACCCACAATAAGTTATTAAGCTACTTCATTACATCACATTTTGTAAATTAATAAAATTTTCCAGCTTTTTGTCTATGAAGACCTTTATCTCTAATGCTGGACACTGAAACTGTCTGGAAGCCACTAACACGTGCCCTTCTCAGCTTTTGTTTTGATCTTGAAAGGGATCCGCTTTTCCTGCCCTATTAGAAAGCTTCATATGGGTTCAGATTTAATTTCTAAGAGCCAAGATGTCTTTTTTCCCCTCAGTATCCTTTTGACCCTAACACTAATTCATTCAGATACCTACTCACACCTGTACTATCTATACATCAGTGAATAAAGATGACAACGAATCTGTAGAAACAGCCCTGCTACAGTGGCTTTTGTGCAGCTTTAACAAATGGATTTCTGATTAGTCATGCATATTTTAAAATTTGTTTAAATTCCCTTCTGGGCAGAGGTCCTTCAAATACAGTCAAGATTTCTCTCTCATTAATTAATGGGAGATATTATTTACTTCAATATTATTTGAATAGTAAATGTTGAAGTGCATATGAAATGAGATGCTATACAAAGACACAGAATTCCTGCTCTCCTTCCTAGTGCACTGAACAGAAATTTGCCTCTTGTCAACTGCAGCTCCAGAACAAGAAGGCTCCCAAAGTCAAAATAATTGAAGGAGGAAATCACCCTACCAGATGGGAATGTTGATGTTGTTATGTCACATTCAGAGCTTTATGTCAGAAACCCAATTCCTAGATCAAGTGACATTTTTGAAGTACTTAATCACTTTTCATAATGATTTTTTCTTATGTGCACTCACAGAACTCTTCCTAACTTCCTCTCCTTTTCCCACTTTTTACCTGGGGGGTGATAAAATACTGGTTCACTTGATCTGAAAGACTTATTTTCAAGAAACAGATGGTGTTTCAGTGGACTGCCTCAAATCTAGGTTCTGTTTGAATTACTTCATCTCCTTTTATTTCAGATAATTGTCTGAAGAGGAGGCAGTCCATCCTTCCAAAAGACTCTCCAAGTTACTTTGCCGGTTTGACCATCTAGTTGACCCCTCTAAGCCAACTTGTAAGCATCCTGATCCTTCAACAGGTAACTGAAGCCATCTGTTGCCTTCTCCATCATCTCCCCAACACTGACACAAGATGGAGTGTACCCACTTCCTTCCTTCCTTCCTTCCTTCCTTCCTTCCTTCCTTCCTTCATTCATTCATTCATTCCTTCCGTCCTTCCACATCTCTGACAGATGTCTCTAAACAACAATATACTTTTGTTTCCCCTTTACAGCAGTCTCCATATCAATGGCTGTGTGCAAGACTCCGTGTTCTTTAACCGGTCCCTCTCGAATGCCAGTCATTCAGGACAGTAGAATCTGCTGGGAAAACAGGCAGATAGGATAGTACAGACATGAGATGCAATTATGCCAGAAGGCATGAATGGGTCAACTGTTTCTCTTGATCTGTAAACAACCAGAGGGGTCCTGGACAATGTGGCTTTGCTAGACAAATGAAAGGAAAGTAGGATGCTGCTCCTGATGATTTATTTCAGGACCCTGGAACCTTTCCTCTAGACTGCCCTCTCCCAGCAAGGAAGTCCCACAATGATTTAGAGTAAGATACCACATACCACTCACACCAACAAAGAATGGTACACAAAGATAATGTTCAACAAACTTCATCCAAGTCACACCACAAAACTCCCTATAGAAATGTGATCAGGATATAAAAATTCATACACACATCTGTCATAACATTAGTAAAGTTATAAGCCTTTAAGTTTAATATTAAATGCATTAAGAAGCTGCAGTTACTACCAGAAGTTTTCAGGTGCCACCAGACAGTTAACAAAATTTGGTATCATTATTTACTTGACAGTAACAGCAGAAAACATTTCTTTCATAAAACCCAGCTGTTCTGGGAAATGTGGTGCCCTTGGAGCTCTCAGAGCAGGAACTCCAGCCTCCAGAGTACTGCATGGTCAAGGTTAATGTCCTCCTAAAGCATTTAAGTACTGCTGTTTGTAGCAACATAAACTGAAAAACAAGGTAAGGCGTGCTGTCCCTGCCTGGCTGGCATTAATTTTCTTCATGGCAGCCCATCTGGTGCTGTTTGCAGTTATGACCAAAACTGTAGGTAACACAGCAATGTTTCTGCTGCTGCCAACTCGTGCTCGCATGGTCTCAATACCTTCTCTGCTTCTCACACTGCCTACATGATGATCAGGCAGAGGGTGGTCAAGAGCTTTGAAGGGGACACAGCTAGGACAGCTGACCCCAACTGACCAAAGGGATATTCTGGGACACGTAATATGGTGATCAGCAATAAAAACTGGGTGTTTGAAGTTTCCAAGGTAGCTGCTGCTCAGAGACTGACTGGGCATCACTCTACCTGCAGGAGGTGGTGAGTGATTGCCTTTGCATCACTTGGGGTTCTTTTTTCTTCCCTTCACTTATTAAAATGTGTTTACCTCAACTCACAGACTTTTCTTTTGCAATTCTGTCTCCCATCACACTGCTAGCAGAGGGAGGCAATGCTAGGTGCTTGGTTGCTGGCGGGGGTAAACCCATCACATAAGGTCTTCACTAAAAAGCTCTAGTATAAATACATGTGCAGTATGAAGTTATCATGCTGTTTAAAATATATCTCTGTTACATACTTAAGCACTCATAATTTGCTGAAATGAAACAGCAGAAGTACCATGTTTCAAACTCCATATATGAAAATAAATTATTTAACACAACTGCAAGATAATGTGGGCATTTTTAAGAATAAAAAGACATTCTGTATTGTAAAGTACTTTCAGAATCCCATCTTTTAGGGTTCAGAACCCCGGATTACCAAGAAATATATCTCTGTGAATGGAAACTGCAGAACACCTTTAGCAAGTGCTGGAAGTTCTTTAAATAAATTTTAGTAATTAAACAATCAGAGACAAGACAGAGCAAGTCTAGTATTTCTTCCCAGTAATACTGCAACTACAGTTTCTGTTCCAGTGTTATGCAAATATGGGCTACTACCATAATTCATAACATTTTTGTGGAAAGAGGCTACATGCCAACAGAAATGCACATCCTATTCTTTTTTTCTTTTACCTTTATTTTTGGGAAGAAAAAAAATGTGCTTATAAAGTGAATATTTGCCTGTATTTTGGGCTTATGTATTTCTTTAAATTCAGAGCAGAAGTAAAACCCCTCCAGCTTCCCTTGTTTTCTAGGTATTTTCTATAGGATTATTTTCCAAAATATTCAAATGGGAGACTACACAAAATGACCTAGTGAGGTTTCTTCCAACCTTATTTTTTCCTTTCAGTTGAAATTTTGGTATGCCACTTTTCTACACGGAAGTATTTTATTGCATTCTTATGAACCCGTGGAAATGTTGAAATTAGTGGCAGGGCTGTCAGACCCCAAACAATGGAAGTACAAACGGCATCAACACTGCTAAAATTCTACACAGTGAAGGTAAAAACTAATACTCCCATTTGAAAAAAAAAAAAGTTAATTTGAGACAAGCAGTATTCTGAAGCATAAGAACCAAATGTAAAGAGAAGAGGAAATGAAAATGATTCCACAAAAGTAGACATACAAAGCACAAAAAATAAGTTGACATATACAATAGCCTGTGGTATATTACTGTGAGAGCTACAAGCAAGATAACTGAACTTCCGTACACAAAAGATTTTGAAATACAGATGATGATAAGCACATCTTTAAGAAATATGTCAAAAGTTATACATAATCTTTATTAAACATAAAGCACTATCATGTATTGTGTCAAAATAGAAAAACATTGGGCTGGGCAAAAATTTTCCATTTTTTTGCTGGAGCATAATGGTTTCAGGAAAGCTGCCATTAAGAAAGGATTTTTCAGAACCAAAATTGGACTTAGATCTGTCTCCTCATCTCTGTAAAACAGAATATTATCTGGCGATCACAAAACTCAGCTGGGATGTAAGACACACATGCTGAAACACTATCAGCTTTTTCACAGAGGGCTGGATCTTTTTTAGGAAGAGGATAAAGGAGGTTTCTCATCCTGCTACAGACAAAAAAGGGATCTGAAATCTCAGTACTTTGAAGGATAGATAAAATGTTTATTTCCCAGTTCAAAGATTAAGGCATACTACACTTCTACAGCAAAGGAGCCTTTACTCACAACTCTCCCCTGTTGTTCAGCAAAAGAGCACATGCACACATACACAAGAAAATGCCCACAGATATATCCAAGCTTGAAGGAAACAAAATACAAACAAATTAAAGCAACAAGTCCCTGTGGTCCCATTTAGAAATACTGCACAGGAAATCCAAGATGTAAGGTGAAACTATTCTGACTAGGAATGCAAATAGAAACTAGATGTTAAAAGGAACCAGAGGAAAACAGTTTAGTTGTAAGTTATTATAAAATATTTAAGAATTTTCACGAAGGCAGAAAGAAGACAACTTCATAATAAAACACTTGCTTTTCATTAACATTTTTGTGAAGTTTGTACATTCTCTAGAGAATGAAGTCACATTTTGAATACTATGTAAGTATTAAGACATCTTCCCCTCCCTGAAAAATACCCAGATGCTTTCACTATAGTCTAGTTTTTCTTCACTGTTCTTCTCTTCATTCTCTCTCTAGGTTATTCCACGATGGATTTGTCAAAATCTCTAGTGATTAGATAGACTTCTAAGAGATGTTTTATTTCAGCAAAATGATATATTTTCTTCTCTTTATTTATGCCAGGCATCTGAGTAAGATAAATCATGAACTGCAAAAGATAAACCAAAACAAAGCCAAAACTACACCTAGAGTTTCACCAGCAAAAGTAGTATTGTTTAACAAAATTACCCCTAAGAAACATTACCACGTCACTGTGATTTTTATGTGCCCTTAGCTCCAAACATAAGGATGCCAATTGGATGAAACCACTCAGCCAGTACGCTTTCTCTGTCACTCAATAGATAATCTCTGTGGTTTCTGTTGAGGGAGTGTGCATACCCTTCCAGTGAGAGGAACTTCCAGATGTTTTTTATTTGTCCCCTCCTCCAACATCTGCTCTGTTGCCCAGACATGCTTCACTGTCCCAGATCTTGGGGGAAAAAAAATCACCCCCACTCCAAGACTTTTGCCTTCAGAACCAGTCCTAGAGCACTTGTACTGCAGGAAGGCAGAGTCAGCAACACGAGGCAATGAGATCAATTCAATTGAGCTCTCCACAGAAAAATTCCCTCCAATTAACAGCAATTAATTTATTCTGTACTCGCATTCATATTTAGATACAACCGCTTTGAATAGCCTTAGAATCAATACCAAATTTTTCCTTATATCTGAAAGCAGATTTGTGTTTCTTTTATTACCTTAAAAGATTGAAAGTCATTATGAATATTTCTAATAGCCTTTGATACTTCTTAAACATACCCTTCCTTAAAACAATTTTTTAATGTTGCATGTAGCCAAAGACAAATGCAGAATGAGTTGGAAAACTCATTTTCTAAGAAGAAAAGCAGGATTCATCTTTTCATATTGAAGCATAACATAGCAGGATTTAGGAGTGGGGAAGGAAAGGAGTGTGGGAGGTGCCTATGCATGCATCAAAGCATCACTTAAATAGTATAAAAGAAATAGATATCAGTTAGGCTGAAGCAGCATTACACAGAGATTTCACAAGGAAAACTTAAGTACAAAAGAATTTTCATTTTCTTTCCCAAGTTTTCAGTAACACACTTTTTTTCTTCCAAAAAAACCTAGAAACCTGAAAGTTCAGTTTATATGCCTACTGCAGCTGCAAGGGAAAAAAATGGTGACATGATTTGTACATTGTCACGTTAATCACTTCTACGCCTCTTGTCGGCAATCAATCAATCAATTCTGCTAACATTTACCTGAGCAGTAACCATTGTTTTCAACAAGAAAAATTACTACCTTGTGCCCGTTTTTCTCATTAAGTATCATTTTACAAATTAAGGCCTTGATTCTACGAGTACGCACATTTTTGGCATGTTCGTGTATTTCCCTGGAAGCCAGTGAGGCTCTCAGCACACAAAGCACAGTGCACTTCACCCTGTGCAAAAACTTTACGAAGAATTTAGGAACCAGATACTAGAGTCTACTTCAGTTACCAATATGTGAAGGAGGAGTACACAGTAACCTGTTTATTAAAAGGTACACTAACTGCTGACCCCATCTTGGTTACAAGTAGGTTTTTGAAATGTGTTTTTCTGATCAAATTCAAGAAATCTATCAGTCTATCTGAAAAGGGAGAAAAACAACAGATGTAACAGAAGATTAAAGAGTGATAACAGAAAATGTAGGGAAGGATCAATTTGAAGACTCTAATATTTAGGCCCTACCCAGGTCTTCCCTAGCAATAAAAAACAAAACAGTAGTTGATACTCATTTTTTAATCAGTCCAGAATAAACAATAGTTTTATAGCCCACATTAATTCTGGTGAGAACTTTACGATATTTTTACTGGCACAGCATATTAATTAGACGTGTCAAAATGCACCTCAGCATTGGTGTTTTGTTTTGCATTTGTCTCGGTTGTTAACTTAAACCATTAAGACAAAATTAAAAAAAAATAAATAAATAAAAAATCTATTTTAATGACCACAATTCACTAACCCATAGCTGATTTTTCATTATGTGTTTTGGGATTAATTTTTTAGTATTTTACACACTAATTAGCTAGTTTGGGAGCAAACCCTCTCCAGGGGACCATTAATTAATTACAGACATGTTGTTTATTAATGCATATTTTTCATTTCCAAAACTGTGCAGCAAGAGCGAACATAATTTAGTCCCTTCTCTTAAAAACATAAATTAACAATAATTCTGTTTTACTGCACAATTAATTATGGGCCAGTTTTAAAGCATCCCCTACCCTGATCAAGCAGGAGCCTAAGGGTACCATTTATTAGCATAATGAGCACAATCTTTTGAACTATTTTACTGAAGAAGTTTGGGGCTCAGCACAGAGCTTCATGAATGAGTTTGCAAGATGCATGTCATCCTGCTATTACGAAATGGCAGCAATTCCACAGAAATGCAAGCTAATATAAGGCAGTTTACCTCTTAAAGGGTAAACTTTGTGTAAAAAAAAAAAAAAAGAGAGGTAAAATATGTGATCATGTGTCAATCTTAAGCAGAAAAATGAAATAAAGGTATGCCACACTTTCAAAAATAGAGGTCATTCAGCTGTGCTTCCTTGATGCTGACAGTAGCTTTATGCATAAGCAAACAAGTTACAGGTACAGTACAGCCTTTCCAAGTTAGGAATACAGCCCTATTACCATCATCAACTCACAGACCTTGTCCTGGAAATCAAGCCTTAGACCCCGAAGTGTCAAAGCCAGAATTATGACCAGGAGTCCCGTTGACAGCTGGTAAGATTAAATGAGTAATTTTGGTTACACTCTGGTTCCCCAGCTATTTTTTCCACAGGATATTTCTTAATGTTCATGCCAGTTCCAGAACTGGAAACATTTCAGGAACAAGTCCATAAGCAGAGCAATTCACTGTAAGAAGCACTTAAAGGCCACACTTCAGATTAAGAATTGAGAAGTTTTAACTAACTCAGATTTGCTCCACACAAGTCCATATAATGTGTATTTAAGAAGAGTTTGAAACATATCTAAAGAATAAATAAATGTGAAAGCCAAGGAAAAAAAATGCACACAGTAGTACTAAGTGTGATGGGATACTCCCCCTTCCCCCAGGTTTATGAAAGAAGGACGACATACTAAAAAAAGTATCTCCCCTCTCACTCTACTGCCTAAAACCACCAAAACCACCACTATAAAAAAAGAAGAAAATTCTTCACTCTTCTCCAATGCTGTCCCTCTCCCACTTTACTAGTGTCCTTTACAAAGGGAAAACTGAAGACATGGTGCAGAATTCTGTTTATTAGACAAAGCTTATTTTTGCTCTCATGCTGTTGGCACCAAATATTTCCTCTTTCCAGACAGATCAATCCAGAGCTGCAAAATGACTGCATGTTTGCTATGAAGGAATAATTCCAGGCAAAAGATGTTTTATTTCTGTTGGAAGCATGTGATTCTTTTAAAGGTTCATAAATACAGGTGGTTTCCATCTATAGGTTACTCCCTCAGAGCCTCCCTCTTTGAAACTAACCTCATGGAAGAGCAGGGAAAGGAGAAGCTTAAATACACATATTATGTGGGTATATATGTATAAATATATGTATGTATGTATGTAAAAACAAACAGCACAAGAGCCCCCTTTTTTTTTTTTTTAATTCCTCAAGGAAATAAGAGATAAGAGGCAAAGTTACGTATCCCTGTAAGAGGAAAAAATTCAAACCACATCAATAAGCTCTGTGTTGCTTGCTCTGGAATACAAAGTGTTGAGATTTGAGGGAAAGAAACAGAAGGACTTTTCCAGAGGTGTCTCCAGCAGATGAATAGTGGATAGGAATGAGCTTCTAAACATAAACTTTTTATTACAGGTGTTTCTAGATAATCTTCACATTGACATTTGTTCTAAGCTTTTATAAACAAGTGGTTTGAAACGGTACCTCGTACAGTCTTTATAGAACTTGGGCAACAATTATTTGAAGCAAATCACGCCTCTTTAGATACTTAGAGTATCATAGGTGATCACACATGACAAAACTATCAATAAGTCAATTGTCTGTGACAAGCAATGCATGAAGCTTCAAACGATTGCAGAAAGAAAGTAGCCTGTAATACAGTTCATGAATCACAGAATGGTGGAGATTGGAAGGCTCCTCTGCAGGTCATCTGGTCCAACCTATCTGTGCAAGCAGTGCCACCTAAATCACATTGCACATGATGGGCAGGTTGTCCAGATGACTTTTCCACAGATGGTGACTCTACAGTCTTAATGGGCAACTTCTGTTAGTGCTTGGTCACCCTCACAGAAAAATACATGTTTCCTGATGTTCAGAGGTTTTCAACTCCCTGTGTTTCAGTTTTTGCCCACTACCCTTGGTTCCGTCACAGGGCACTAAGAAGAGCCTTTATCTTCTGTACATCCTCCCTTCAGGCATTTATAGACATTGGTAAGATCACCTGATGAGCCTTTTCTTCTCCAGGCTGAACAGTCCCAGTTCTTTCAGTCTTTCCTCACAGGAGAGATGCTTCAGTCTCTTAATCACCTTAGTGGGTCTTCTCTATGTCTGCCTTATACTGAGGAACCAGAACTCAACTGTACTGCAGGTGTGGCCTCATCAGTGCTGAGTGAAAGGGACGGATCACTTCCCTTCACCTGCTGGCCACACTCCTCCTAATGCACCCCAAGATACCATTGCCTTTGCAGCAAGGACACATTGCTGGCTCACACTGAACTTCATGTCCACCAGGACCCCCATGTTCCATTCTGCAAAGCTGGTCAGTCCCCAGCATAATAAGTATTAGGAAAACAGTGTTGTCTGAACTTGGAGACTGAGCCTCTTTTTTTTACTCCAGGCAAAATTTCTTCCTGTACATAGTTAAAGGCTGTGGTGGATGATACTGGGTTTATTCTGGATGTTGTCTCTCAGAGTAGCTCAGACCATTCCTGACATACCATGAGTGCAAGTTATGTGGTCCTGTGGTAACACAGTGAGCTTGTGAATCATGACAATTCAGTCTAACTTCTTGATTTAATATCTACATTCGAAATGTTGAAGAAGGCTAAGAAGCAAACTCAGAGGATAATTAAAATATTCCCACTGAATATCTCCAATTCTACCTATGTTCTTTGGCAAAAGAAAAAAGAATTACTTTTTCCATTTTTTGCCTTCCTCTCCAAGAGGCTTTCTCTCTACATTTTTTCAAAAGAGATAGAAACTGAGCAAGAAACTGACAGCCATGACATTCTTTCAAATTTTAACAATAAAATAAACCCAATTCACAAAGGCTTCTAAGATGAGGATCCACTTACAGTAGAACATTTGCTCCGAAGTCTTGCATCACTGCTGAACCCCAGCAGCCTCCTGAAATCATCTCTTAGGCTCAGCTCCTCAGCAGTGAGTATTAAATATACTCATGAGCTGTACTAGGTCCTATGGGCATAGATTCACACCGTTGTCCTCTCTGAAGCTTAACTGCCAACGCCAAAATGAAACACCACTTAGACTGTGAAAGTCTACATCATTTCTTCCCCACTTGTGGATGAATGAAATAATTAGGAATTAGGAAAGAATTAGGAATATTAGAAATAAACCTACCAGATCGTTTCAGTTAGAAAGTCATTACAATTAACACACAAGACAGAAATTTAGGAAAAAGAGTCTTGTGTTTCCTGACAGTATTTGTTCAAATATGATAGAGCTTTTCTTCATAACAGTAACTTTTTTTTTTTTACTTTTGGAAGAACCTTTCGTTGACTATCACAACTTTTTGGTTGCCAAATATCATCACAAATCTCACAGTTTGAGCCCACTGTCTACACATGTCCATATGAAATGTACAACTAAGCATTCTCTCCACACCACTGAAAAGGCCTGTTCTTAAGATATAAAAAAATATATGTAGCCCAACTCGTAACCGCTTAGTTGCTGCAAAATTACTTTCAAAGATAAAAATACCATTTTCTTACTGATTTGAACAGAAAAATCTTCAAGAACTACAGGCATGCCTTTTTGAAGGGCAAGCAAATTATGCATATCCCTTCATCTTCTCTGAGCATCTGTCCTATTTGATGATGGCCAGACAAATCACATTTAACTGAGCCATACCACAGTAATAACTAACTAACTAACTTAAAAAACAAACAAACAAACAAACAAACAAAACCCCAAACAAACCAAAAAAACCCTCAAGTATTTCTCCAGATGCTGTCCTCTAGTTTCTGGAATTCTGTGCATCTCCAAGGTCAGTAGGAGATGCCTCTAACAAACATCCTGTTTGTATCTGGTTCCTCTCTGTGCATGAAGAGCCAAAACAAATCATGACTGCTTTTTTCTTTCTTTTTTAAAACAAAAAATATTTCCCCCTCCAAACTGAGCAAACCTGCAGTCATGAGAGACTTCCCACATCTAAACAAGCCAGGACATGGTAAGAATTCTAATGAATCTGACAAATGGAACTGGCGTCATTCTTCACACGGATAAGCTAAAAAACTTTTTTCTGTGCAAGCAGAGATTGCTGTTTTAACTGTAAAACTGCATCAGGAATTGGCATTGACAAAGGACAGCAGGTTGGACATCATTTAATAAGTCTGGCTATTTAGAAGGCCAATAAATAAATGAAAGCCACCAAACCACACTTCGTATTGCTTCTGCCAGTGCCTGACAGTGCCAGCAGCCTCAGGCAGCCTGCAGGTGCTCCCCTCTCCCTGCCCACTCCACTCAGGACATGGGCTCACACCCGGATGGGCTCCCGTGCCCTCAGCAGCTGCCTCAACAACTGCCAAGGACTTCAGTAGCACCCTTGTCACCATGGTCAAAGTAAAAAAAACAATTTAAGAACATGATGAATAGAATAAAGACATACAGTGAACATAGATAATTACACTGAGACTAAGCTATAAATGAAAACAGGCACAAACAAGAAAGAAAAAGAAGAAATCAAAGAACTGTCTCTGTGCCTAAGAGCTAACCAACAGCTAAAGGCACTGTATTTGAACTATGATACAGTTTTGGTCACCATACTGAATAAAAGGAAATAACTAAAATAAAACCAGAAGTTGTTATAGTAAGAGGACAACTAATTACAAAGAAATAAAGAAGAAGCTAGACACACCAGTCCCATGGGGGACAGGTCAGATGTGTGTGCAGATAGTTTTCAAAAAAGAAAAAACAAACAAACAAAAACAAATGAGCAACAACAAAAAACCCCAAATGTAATAGAAGGACTTCCAAAAAATAATATGTCAAGATCTTGTTTCTCTCTCAGATAGCAACAATAACTGTTAATGGAGAGAAGGAGATAAAAATAAGGGAACACTGATTAAGCTCTATATGAATTTCAACACATTCTCCTTCTAACTAACAACACAGTAAGAAAAAATGCTTCATCTGAGAGGGTATTAATTTAAGAAAAATAACACGAGCCAAAATATGAATCCTAGCCTCTGCACTGTTTCTTACAACATATTTGGGATAACAAAAAGTCTTTCATATCTCAAAGCTGAAGGGCATATCTGACCTAACTAATCACAGCAAGTGACCTCAAACAAATTCCTTCAGAGTGTTGAATTTTCAAGACAGAAGACAGAAAACGAGTCCAAAACAGCATGAAGCCGGCCTCAGGTACAGTCTCAGTGTGCAGTATCAGCAGAGGAAAAGGAAGGTAAAGATCCCTAAAATAAAATGGTGCTGAGTGTGATTATGTACAATAATGATCCACTGGTAACAAGTTCAGTTTACTCTCACTAAAAGAAACAGAAAGATTCCTCAAATACATGTGTATAGAAGAACATCTTTTTGTACATGTGAGCTATCAAAGAGGTTCACATACAAAGAAAAGCCCTGCTGAGTACATGGCAGCAGGAAAAAAACTGTAAGTCACTGGATTTCCTGGGTTGGCACAGCAGTGAATAAATAGCTTCTGACGCTAGTAGTGTTTTTATTTCTAGACACTTAAAAAAGTGAACACCTGGATTCTACTGAGAAACATAATTCAATTTAAATAACTATGTCAAGAGACCCAAATACAATCAATTCCAGTTGTTACTCAGAATTGGTGATAATGCATTTTGTGCTCTCTCAGTAGCCCTGACTCTGTCATTTATCATTAAGTTTTCTGCAGCATTCACACTTATTTTTGGTTATTAAATTACAGCATATATTTCATATTTAAACAACCTGTAATAGTCAAGTTTGAACTTTCAAATTTGATAAGGAGAATTGCTATATCTGAAAAGAGTACAAGAAGTACTAGCAGGACTGACTCAACTGGTTTCAAAGTAGAAAGGTTTGTTGGAAGGGGAAATGGATAAATTCCAGAATTTATATAAAAGAGGTATAAGGCAATGGCAATTTCTTTAAGTCTTAATATCAACAAAATGACATTGTTCTGTGCACATAAAATCCATTTGGTTTAAATAAGCTAGTCAGAGCCTGTAATCTCCTTTTCTTCTCCCTTCCAAATAAATAGGAAGATATGTCAATTGACTCAAAACCTTGGTTACCACGGATGGGATCCTGCAAATATGTGGTTGTCAGTGATATTGTGACACACTGCAGATGAGGCATCATACATGCAGAATTTCTCAGTAAAGTTAAAAAGTAGACAGAGATCATTTTCATTTAGATGCCTTCATGAGAAGATTTAGATATAGTCATACATCTGTTAGTAGTGGGGCTTGGAAGAAAGAAAAAAGCAAAAAAGTAATAAGTGACATGACTATTTCTCTCCTCACAACCAGGAGATTGTCCAGCAGAACCAAGAACAAGAAGCTATACATAAAGCATTATTGTTACTCTATTTAATCTATCAACAAATTACTATATCCCATATATCCCAAGAAAATAAACAGCAGTATTTACATGTAAGTATACTTCATCAAAATAATAACAGCTTTCATTCAGAGTCCACATTCCTGGGACGCACATATCCTCTCAATCTCATCAGCAGAAACATCCCAAAATACACATGTACAAGGGAGAGGACTAGGCCTGGAAATTTATCTTCATTTTGCAATGCTTCTCTTTCTGTAGATCAGAACGGCATTTTGTCCAGATGCTCACAAGTCATTGCTGTGGACATGGATTTAGACCAAGTTCTGCTTTTTTGTTCTATCCATTTTTAAAGAAAAATTAAGCAAAGGACACGTGCATATTAACTCATAACATGAACCCTTCTTCCATCCAGTGTCTACAGGAGAAGAGAAGGCAGAGAAGGAAGAGAGTAATTAGGTTCACAATTAACTTAAACACTCTTCTTACTCAATGAAAATAATGCACACGTTCTGAAAGGTAAATGGATGCATTGTCACCAAACACGCCAGGCAGAAGAATGCACAGCTGAACACATTGATGACTGGGGCAAAAATTCAAACCACTGCTACTCAACAGATTTAAGGGATGCTTCAAGATGAAAACTCTTCCTCAGCCACAACAGAGGGTTCTCAAACTTTCATCTCCTAAAGGCCATGTCCATCCCCCAACATCAAGAACAATTCCTGCACTGAATGGGTATAGAGTCACTGCCAATTAAATCTCAAAACTTTCCACATGGTCTCAGATTTTGCTTCAAAGCCTTGAAACTGGACACAACAGAAGAGTTACTTAACACTCAGCTTTTCTTGGTGGCTTTCCTGCCATTTCTCAGTTACCAGCGTGCATTGTGGTCACCTAGACCTGGTTCTGAGGTGTCTCAAGTCTTCCTGACTTTCCTCCACATGCAACACAGCTCAGGGAAGTGACAGGAATCCCTGGTCACCATAAAAATATTGTTAATTCTCTGAGAGATTATGTGAGGCTGACCAAGGTTCGGGCTTTAAGTCACCGGAAGTTTCACAAACCAGCATTTTTACAGATCAATGGCACATCTGTCCCACAGAAGGCACATCTGTCCCACAGAAGGCACATCTGTCCCACAGCTGATCCAACAAGGAGCTCTAGCAGAATGACAATATTTGTTCTCTTCCATTCCCACTCCTCATTCTCAGATTCACCCAAAGTGCAATGCTAATAGTACTATCAGTCTTCAGGTAGAGGAAACAATTGCTCCCTTTAAGCAGCTGACAATGGTTTTATAAGAACTGAAATGCTGGTACTACAAATGGGCACACACGAGCATCACACACCAGTCCTAAGAACTAGCCATACAACTAGGATTTGTATTTCATTGGAATGGCCTCAAAAGACACATGGCAACAGAGACCAGTAAATCAGTTGGGCAAGCTGATATCTAAGCCATCTGTGCCAGGGATCCACTGTGCCAGCACCAGATCCTCAGCAGTGGATCTTCCCTGGTGGAAAGAAGAAGGGGAACTAGGAGAGGTAGGAACACAAGCCATCTCCTGGGAAATTGCCTCTGTAAGGGACAGGTGCATGAGACAACAGCATCCCCACCGATCAATCTTCCCTCCCAAAGTTGGCAGTCTGGAAAAATCTCTATTGGACACAGAAAGACCTTGTGAACCCAAGAACAGCATGAATGAAGACGGTCCTCCTGCAGGAAGCATTGGATTACATTACTGAGCTTCTATCTCCCTCTTTTCTCCTCCCAAAAATTTGCTCCTCTCGTATCTCTCATAACACTTCAAAAGCAGCACCTTCCAGTACGGAGTTATCTTTTGCCTGGAATTATGTTTCCTCTTATTTGTTTTGTGACAATATATCTGAAGAACAAATTTTTCCAGACGTTCTAAACACCTTTGTACACATTTGGCAAAGTAACTTAAACCACCAGATGAAGTTTTTCTGACCCAGTTCCCTGGTATTATTTAGAAACTGTTTTGACACCTGTACTTCTAGGGTTTTTTCCAAATTCAGTTTTAGGATTTTTTATCTTTATGACATTCCCTCCTACATCTGTTCCCCATCAGCCTTCAGTCACATGTCACAACTGCTAACTACACACTAGCTACTTGTCCCAGTATTAAGCAGATGAGAACTGCATCAAAGTCATCACATACCCTAAGTCAAACACAAGTTCTCAGCACCACCTCAAAGATATTCAGGCCATTTATAAACATTACCCATACCCGCTCTCTGGAAATTCTCCACCACAACATACCACCTATCACAACATAAAGCAGTTCAGTAGCCACCAGAATCCTGTTTCCTAAATATAAACAGAGTCATCAGGGAGCTGACAGCTCAGCCATGACTAGTAATGTCTGTACTGTATTTAGACCAATAAAGAATTACTGCACTGGAGAAGAGGGGACAATAAGCAGTCTTTCAAAATCCCTGTTATCATAAGCTGTTCTCTACATATGTCAAATACCAACCCCACCTTTTAAGTCTCCAAGGAGCAAAATAATCAATGTTTACTCCAAGATCCTACAAAAAGTAACACCGAGTCTCAAGAGAGCAACATTTTTTTCTCTCCTCCATCTCCCATAATTCCTGCAGGAGGAAAAGGCGTAGTTCTATATCTATACTTTCTACATGTACTTCTCTCTCAAGCTACTTATTATAAATAAAACTTTAAAAAAAATACAGAAAAATTATTTAGTGTATTATGTGCCTCCTGCATTATGGCATTCAAATGCCTCTTGTTCATGCTTTGCAGAGCCCTTCTCTTTTCCATCTACACCCTTTCCTTTAACTCTTCAAATACAAAATAATCTCTACACTAAAGTTCTGGTTCAGAGACGGGTGTCCTTTAAACCAAGACATTTTTCATGCCAACATCCCACAGAGGGAGTAGCCTTTTCGGTTTGGGGTGAGAGAGACAGACTGTGAGAGTAAGCACATTACAGAATCAAGAAGTAACTTGGCAAAACTCCCTCCCCTTTCACACACTTCCACTTCAAACACATGGAAGCTGTTCCATGAGTGAAATAAATTGCTCAGAGTTGGAGATTCTAAATGTAGTAAGGAGTAGATGAGTATCAATGATTTTGAGAAGTTCAGAGTATTCACAACACCTCCAAACAGATTCTCATACACTCACAAGAACTTGCATTCCAGCTTCTCCATCAAAGGAGATTCTTATCTCTATCCCTCAGCCAGCTCACATGCTTTTCCACCAAGCATCTAAACATCTAGTGTCAGCCGGCTTCAAAGTTACTGGGTGAAGTCTGACAGTATTACACACGTAGCAGACACAATCACAGTACCCTAATCTTGATACTGGGAAAAATTAACATTAAAATACAGCTAAGCAATGGCAATACAACTCACTATATAAGAAGCAATAATCAAAGCAATTTGACTGCATTGTGATATTGATATTAAAGTATTTAGTGTGCATACATGTGACTGAAGTTCTTAAACCATGAAATAAGTGCTTAGAGAAATCAAGGACAGGACAAGAACCAACAGCTTGAGACTGACTGACAATAATTTAGAAATAAATCACAACAGGAAGCAGCTAATCAGAGGAACAGGTTACCAGGCTTGTGTTTAGTCACAGTATCAACACTGGCTGTCATTCCCACAAACATGCTACAATTCAGCCACATGTTATTGGCCTTGATCACATTCACGTGAAAAAGAAAATGGTTCTATCATTATAAGGCAGAGTGGACACTTGCTACACCAATGGTCCAAAGACTTCAAAGCAATCCTATGTAGCTGGAAGTTATTAATCTAAACTTTGACAAACTACTGGAGCACAAATAAAATGTTCACTCAAGGGACACGTTTGTTTATAGACTGCTCTTTTCATTCAGTGCTGATCCTCAGAGTTGTTCATTTTATCTTGGTATCCAGAGTAGATAATCAGTGCTTTGCCTAAAACTGCAAAACAGATGCTAAATGTGCCAAAACCTATACTCAGAGAGTGAAACTTAGGTTGCTTCAGAGAACATGCAAGGTATATTTTAGGACACAAGGAGAAGATGCCTGACTCACTCCCACTCAAATAAACTGACTCTGAAAACAGGGAAGAACAGCTTGACCCTCCCTCACTGCCCCAGTCATGATACTTCATGACAGAAGAAACTAATCCACAAACCACTGAAAACACTGAGAATATTTCCACTGATTTCAATACATACTGGTGCAGGCCCATGTTTCAGTTCCCACAGTGTGACCAGTATGACAAAAAGGAACAGGCTAAAGATTAAGAAAGAAAAAAAACAAAACTACATAATTACTTTGCTCCTTTGAATGAAAGAGTGGTCTATATTCACTCCTTTATTCATATGAGTCTCTGGAAGATATCATAACATCTTAGGAAGGTGAGCACGCTACCACTAAATCCATTAAATGGATTAATTCAAGTGATCTCACAGACCAAAGTTAAAGTTGGTGGCATCTACAGAAAGGAGGTTTTTTCACTCAAAATTTAATCAAAGCAACACAACAGCAGGCAGGAAAAAAAAAGTGAGAAATCCTAGACTACTCCTTTACAATATTGTTGTGCTCTGACCTTACAGGCTGGACTAATTACACCACTAAGATCCCTGAAACAATTCTACAAATAAGACTATTTTCTGACACACAGCTCATTCACAGGATTCACTGCTCATGATTCTTTTGGTCCTAATTTACTGGAGAGATTAATTTCATAACACACAGAAAGCAATTATGTGGTACACTTGCCTGTCGTATTTGACATCTTAATTGTTAGTAGTTTCTCTTGAAAAGAAAGACGACTTCCTGCAGTGCTGTACATTTCTCAGCTACTGTGTGCAATTAAAGCAGGTAAAATAAGAGCCACTGAACAGCTCAATTTTTTCCTTCTTGCTTCTTGAGAGAGCAACAAGTAAGCACTTCATGTAGACCTACAATGCACAGAATAAGCTAACAACTGACTCAGCTGCCAATCCAAACCTTGCAGCTTTGGGAGGATCATCTTTCCTCTTCACCCCACTTTCCCTCCCCCTCAGAGATTTCAAGTCCCTGCTGGCCATCTTCTGCTGCTGGTGTTCTGGTCACAACTGGAAAGGCTAAAACACAAGTTCCTCCTCTACCTGCCAAGTGGCGCAAAGCCCCTCGGCAAGTTCATTGCTACTTGTTCAAGTCCTGCTTCACAGGTCAACCTCCCTGCGGGACAGGGGAAACACAGGGTGAGAAGAGATACACAGTATCTTTCAGCACCAAGAAAGGAAAAAGAGTATCTTTCCACTAGTCATACAGGGAGAACATGCTGTTTCTTAAATGCAATTTCTCCTTCAATAGTTGATTATTTCATTTTTTTGTAGTAGGAGACTCACAAAGCTGACATACAGCTTTGGACAAGTACCTCCTCTCTCTTCTTCTCATCTGATATTCCCACTTACTGTCATCCTAACTTCCTTCATAACTGCATCCCTGATACATCAATACTACATATACTAGTCAGAAGACTATACTGCTTTCCTTTTATATCATGGTATGGTCTTAGTAGTGTTTTTCAGGGTGGCCTTCTGAGACCAACAAATGTGCCCACTCCTCTGCTCACAGATACTGTCTCCCTCAGAAGTTAGTTTCATTACAATCAGGTATACTATTGTTGCCAAAGTCTATTTCATCTTCTGATTTGAAGGATGCTTGAAAGGAAAAGAATTAAATGATATGTGGTACAGCCCATTCTCTGATTCACACTTTAGGATAGAAAATGGCCAAGAACTGTCGTGTTGAATTTGAAGAGGACAACATAAAATCTCAGCATGCTTTTCTTTCTTCTAAGAAATGACACCTAAAACTATGGAACCGATTGATGCTTATGTCACATCAAGCTCTTCCCTACTTACAGGAGATGGAAGAAAATTCTTTTGTGTACCCTTCCCACTAGCCATCTCATACTGCCTCTGCAGTAGCTCACATCAACAATCTGTCAGATTTCACTGAAAACATAGTTGAAAGATTATTTTCCCCCCAACCTCCAAAATGTAAATACAAAGTTTGCTCAAGTTGTCTCCTGTTCAAGCAGAAAACCAGGTTTAAAGACAATAAATGCAACCTGCAGATAAACAATCCTGGGGAAGGAGAGGGGACTGAAAAAATGCCATCTTCATAAGACCCTGCTTTTTAATGTGCCCTTTAAATTCTGCATCAGATTTAATAAGAGGTACACACTGGGTACGTTACAGCACAAATAGACCACTGCAGCCTTCAGAAGAAAGTACAGGACAAAAACAGACCAAGGGTTGTAAAACAAGGATTCAGAATTTACCAACTATGTATCCACACAGGTTTAACTTTTACGAGGAATCAAATTCTATCAGTGTTACAAGAGAAATAAAATAGTTGGGACCACCGCATGATGCAAAAAGAGTTCCTGAAAACAGAGCCTGACCCTGTGACCTTCACTCCAGACCTGGGAGAGGTCAAGCCAAGTTACAGCTTTCTGGCATGTCAGAAAAGCACAAAACATCTATATTGCTATTACTGCATTTGAGCATCAGTGTGATCTGTTTAGAAAGAGATGAAGTCTGATTTGATCCAGAATCCAGGACATTACATCATCATTTATTTATTCTAGAATCTGGCATTACACAACAGCTATCTCACTGTAATCAGCCAAGAATTTAAGCTTGCAGCATGCAATGAAGAAGAAAAGACAGAAATGCTAGAAGCATAACACCAACACATGAAAATACTTCCATTTGCTTCCAGCTATGGTGGTAGAGGGAAGTACAAGGCAAGTATTGACTACAGTATGACAAGTCATCACACCAAGACCTAAACCTCTTCCTGCATAAACTTGCTCTGCAGGACAACTTGCACTGACCTGGACCTCTCAGGCACAAATCGTGAGCAGCATATTTTACAAATTAACATGCATATCATATGGCAGATAGGTCAAGACCTCAAACTGATTACATTGAATAATCAATACAACTAGTTGCTGGTTTTGTGCTGTTGGGTTGGTTGTTTTTTGTGGTTTTGTTTGTTTGTTTGTTTTTTAAATTTCCTAAGAAGCATCTCTCTCTCTGAGATGATCATCAAGAAGCCAAAGCAGCAGCACTTTATGTAAGGTGTTCTCTCAAGAGTGATGTTTTTGCCCCCTCTGTTACAGTACAGGCTTACAATTATGAGAATTACCATTGGCAAAGTTCAATAAAGTATTTTCTCTGCATGCAGTATTTCTCTGCATTGAATGGTTGTCAGTGACCACCTTTCATACAACATTCAGTTTTAGTTTATTCCAAAAAACCCCAGCATTCCATTCAGAGCTTTTGGCTAACAGATTCTTCTGGCAGTTATTTGGAAAATACATTTGAGCAATATGCATGTACTAACACACATGGACATCATAACACTACTATCTATGGGTTTCTTTTAGAGTTATTGAGAAATACTGAGGCATACCTGGGCTATGTAAGGTACAAAGATATTTAACCTACCTCATCAAAGCTGCTATCTTCTTTCTTCAAGGCTTTAAAATAAAAAGAAAAAAGAAATTGTTATCTGTATTGCATCTCAATGAGCACAAAGTAACTAACACCAGAAAAAAGAAAAACAGTATCATTTTCCTGTTATAATAGGAAAGAACTGGCTGGCATGAATAACAATTTTATACTCAAAATCTGAATCTGTAAATGGAATGTAGGACTGCACAGAGTGTTTCCAATAAAGTAAATTTACATATTTATGAAAAATATTAACCTCTCCGGTTAAAGAAAATAAGAGTTCATAAGGATGGGTTTTATTTTTTATTTTAATTCCTAGTGAAGGTGAAAACCCTTTATGAAGAGCTTGACTGAACTTCAAATAAGAAAAGTATAATAAACACCTAACTACATATTCAATTTCTCAAGTGCTAAACCTTTATGATGTAGTATGCATTGTAGGGGTTTTTTTTTTCCTTTTGTATTATTTTAATATGGCTTGCACTAGAGAAGAGGAGATTTCTTTCTCAAATTGTTAACAAGCAATTAATCAACAAACAAGGAAGGGGAAAACAGTGCAGAAAACATGTGAACTGGTAAAGTAAGAAAATGAAAACATGAATAGTTCTGAAGTCATAGCAAAGATAAAGCTGATGAAAAGTTTTCCTTTAGCATGCTGGACATCTTTATTGAAATGTACAGAAAATTAGCTTCTCCAAATCTCCACTGAACCGTGTCAGTCTGAAGGTACGAGCCTGGTTCCTTTTCTCTGTGCGCCACAACCAAACCCACCAGGGACTGCACGTCATGACCTGAAAGTGCTCTTTGTTTCCTTCTCTTGAAGAGCTAAAATTAGATAAACCATTGCATTGATGATTGTGCTGTTTCTTTTCAGTTTAAATCACGAAGGTTTACAATTTGAGTGAGGTCATCTGAACCACCATACGGTTTGTGCAGTGCTGCCCCAGAAGGGTCCCTTCTCACCATTTAAGCAGTGTAATATTTCTTACACTTCAAATGCATTT
Organism: Myiozetetes cayanensis; assembly: GCF_022539395.1. NCBI lineage: Eukaryota > Metazoa > Chordata > Aves > Passeriformes > Tyrannidae > Myiozetetes > Myiozetetes cayanensis. Next base: position 128,736,276 of record NW_026086604.1, read on the forward strand.
ATTTCTGCAGGATATAAATACTTAAGCACCTAGCATGGCTGAGGATCTAGGCTCCAGTAGTTTCTTTGCTCTTTTAGATGCTCCTGCCCTAGTAGTTTCAAAACCAACACCCCTTCTAAAACCTGTCTTCAGGAGCAACTGTGTTACCAGATTAAAAACAAACAAACAAAAAAAATAACCCAAAACCAACTGTAGAAGCTGCATCAGAGGTGCAACAGAGGCAGGACACCTGTGCAAACAGTGCTGCAGCTCCAGAACCTCCACCATGGGCAGCAAGGCAGAAATGGTAGTTATTCTTGTACACAAAAACAGGGAAGGTCCAGCCTTCCTTTAAACATATCTTCTCTGAAATCTTTGAAGATCACTGTTTCACAATTACTCATCTAGATTTCACAGTCAGTAAAAAAAAAAAAAAAAAAAAAAAAAAACCAAACAACAAAACAAAGGAAAAACCTGGTATTTTGCTGAGGAGGTCTGAGGCACACATTGTACATTTTTATAATGAAATGGTTTTTTATGGTTTTGAAGGGTGAACAAAACGTTTTCAGACTGCCAATCCCAAATACTCAGAACTATGAGTCAGGATATTCCAAAAAGAAAAAGAAAAGAGAAGAAGGAAGAGAAGAAGGGAGGGGAGGGAGGAAGGGAGAAAAGAAGAAAGAAAAAGAGGAAGAAAGGAAGGAAGAAAGGAAAGAAAGAAGGAAAGAGAGAAAGAGCAAAAGAAAGAGTGAAAGAAAGAGCAAAAGAAAGAAACAGCAAAAGAGCGAAAGAAAGAGCAAAAGAGCAAAGGAAAGAAAGACCTAAAGAAAAAAAGAAAACATCCCAACTTGTGGAACACTTTTTAAGAGTACACTTTTCATCTTCTCAAGTACATTTCAGGTCACAATGACTTACAAGCTATAAATTAGTATATGACACTCCTAGGTCATGCTTTTCTCCCTTACCAAAACACAAGATTTTCACATGATCAAAACATTCCAGGAATAGACAAACAACAGATAGCTAAACAAAATTCCCCATGTAACAGAACAAGAAGAAATGGGAATCTTTAATCATTGCATATATTTTACTTGTCTTTAACATCTACCTTTGACTAAAAGAGGGCTTTTAATAATCACCAAAAGAAGATGAGAGTTCTGGCCACCCATTTAATAAGAATCTGTTTAATAATATTATCAGTCCCAACCAACTCGCTACATAGCATTTCCAAAAGTAAACATCAAAGTAGCATATTTTATACAACAAAATGTATTAGAAATACTTTTTTTCTCTTTAGTGCAACCCTTTCCTTTTTAAACTGGTAAAAAAAAAGCCCTGCTGAACTTAAAAAAAAATAAACTGTTTACAAATGAACTTCTCATTATCTCAGGTATGTGAGCTATGTGTATGTACATCAGAGGAGATTAGTGGAGATAACCTTTGTATTAGTGAGGAACTACTAACAAAGCCCAGGGATACTCAGAAGGGACACAGACTGTTTTCAGCACACTGTGATCAATCTCATCAATGTTTTCTCTTTCTTTCTTCCTTTCCTTGCAACTGGGTGTTAGGTTTTGACTAAAAAAATTGTACAAGAAAACAGAAGTTAAGTGACGTCAGCTGAAGAGATCTCAAATATGATTTTGGTACTATATGAATTTCAGCAAATGCATAGCTAAGGACTCTTTACATAACTAAATTACTGTCATTAATTTTATAAAATTATTCATTATTAATTTTAATTACATAATTATCAAAGTGAAAAACTAAGAACCAAACCTAATAAAGGTTTAAATGCTAAATTAAACAGTGAGTAACTGAATCTTAACATAGATTTATGATGTATTCATTTATATGGCCAAGAGTATGTAAGGAAACCAGATTTTTTAAACTAATATGGATGTTTGCATAAAAATGGATAGGCTGGCACAAACATATCAATGAAAAGAATGATGTAAACCTTTCATATTCTTAGTAATGTAAGTTCTTTATGATGAGATAAATTTTAAGAGGGACACTCCTTGAAATACCAGAAAATTTCTGCCAGGAGGAAAGGGTACCTGAGCTGCAAAGACAGCTCATTTCTCTGGAAGTGGGAGCATGTAATTTCTACAGCAAAAAGCCACCCTGTCTGTTTTAGAACATAAACTTCAATTTAGCACCACGGGCCACACACATTTCCTCCAACCCACCACAGTGCTGTATCATCCTTTGCCAGATTTGCACATAATGGCATGAAGCAAATGCTAAGGAAAAGGCTCAGTGATGGGCAATTTCATACATCACATTTTTCAGCTCAACAAAATAAACATTTTCAGTAATAGGTACTGTAACAGTTACGGGACTGATCACAGTTTTGCATGATGAGCCAGGTCTTCATCATCCTCTGCGAGCCACTGGAAAGCCAGTGGCTCCAAAGCATCAGTTCACAGGTGAGAAAATGGGCCAACTCTACGTCGAGCCTGCCCTTGGTACTCTTTGGGCTCTGCTGTGCCCCAGGAGTAACTACAATGGCTTTATCTGGAGATGTTGGGGAAAAAGCTTCAAATACTACTTAACACAGTTTAGCACACTGTAAAAAAAAATAATCTTATAAATTAATTGCAGATATAACCTCTCAAATAGGATTACTTGGTGAGGAGAAGGTAGTTTATTGAGTACTAACCTGCAAGCCTTAAGGAAAAAAAACACTGCCAATGGCAATTAGGGCACATTTCCACCACTCTTATTCAAGAGGCTAATATAAACTTTGGTACTGAAATCTGGTATCAAAGTTTGGGATCTTGCAGTATTGAGAGAACTGTATTTGGCAGACAGAACTCTGCACACACGCAGGGAGGCCTAGTGGTGCCTTGTCATTTCAAGAATGATCATTAGATCTTCCCTACTGCAGCACATGAAGGTTTGACTCACTAATTATTTGATTCAAACATCATACTACTCTCATATCATTTATATGACTATGGTCATGATGCTATATTGTGTACTTAAACCTATGAAAACAACTGAAGTAGAACAGGAAAAGTTAATAAATCATGTTTATTTTATAGAATCACAGAATGGTTGGGGTTGGAATAAACCTTAAAGATCATCCCAAACCCCCTGCCATGGACAGGGATGACTTACACTAGACCATGTTGCTCAAAGCCCCATCCAACCTGGCCTTGAACACTGTCAGGAATTTACTATTTATAATAAATCACAACTGAACAGATGACTGACAAAATTACAATTAGATCCACATAAAATTTGTAATTTGTTAATCTCACTGAGTGACTAGTGTAATAGAAGGGTTAACTTTGTTCATAAAATCTTATGTGTATGAGGGAATAAGGAACTTTTGTTATAATTCAACAAGATAAGTTTCATGGACATCCTGTTAATCAAGCAAGTATCAGTAAAAATAATTGCAGACATCTTGCTAAGCAAACAAGTATCAGTATCAGTAAAATTTACAACTGATAAGAAACTGCACCTTTCATCTCTGACAAATACCAGATGACCACTTAAGAATGAGCTACAAACTCAAGCCTCAACGCAGCCGCATTAAAAACTCGGGACTTGGAAATGTATAAAAAGGAACATTTACTACATTTTGGTGTGTGCTTCGGCAGGGCACTTGCCCTCCAGGCCACCCAGCGCTGTTTTGCTTTATTATCGCTTGCTTAATAAATTTATCAATGTTTAATTGGAATTGAGTTGTCTAAATTCTTATACTAACTTATAACAACTAGCTCTTACAAAAAGAGCTTTAAAACCCAAGTGGCAAATACCCTGAAAGACTTTTTCCAGTGAGGTTTTGGTTTTCTCTCCTTCACTTCAATATTAGTGTTAAGTATAGCACATTTTTTTAACCAAGGATTTCCTGGTATGCAAGTTTAGAGTTTCTTTGCTTGGGCTTATCTGTGGCTCTGGTATAGGGAGCAGACTAGGTTCAAACCTCATACAGATAAATTAGAAGTTTTTTCGCTCAAAGTGCAGTTACCAGAACAATGGTCAAAATATTAGAGCACCTGAAGATTGAAAAATCTTGCTGGTAGCAGCTGTTTTAAACACAAAACAACCACCAGCAAGCAAACAAACAAACAAACAAACCCCTCACCCAACCAAACTCCTACACTTTTGCACATATACACAGAGAACTGGAAGAGCTGTAAGACATAAAAATCCATGTACCTAAAATCAGGCCAGAGCTCCCAAGGAAACTAAAAGGTTGTTTAATTTGTGGAAAATGACAAAAACAGATGATCACCCAACCGAGCCAACTGAAACATGCAAAAATTACCAGCCAGAGGGGCCTTGCTCCCTAAAAGGCATTAACGGGACTGTCACTGTTACAACAAAGCAGCATCCTCATTCAAAACATTTTCTTTGTTAATGACTTCCACCATTAGTAAAACCCTTCCACAGTTCTGTGGAAGTGTCTCTGCATCTATACATGCACAGAGACACATATCAGACCAAATATCTGACTGCTCTCAATTTTTTTGTAATCAAAGAAAGTTAAACATATTTTACAAGTTTAAGACTGGTGATAGGTGAAAGCTATTTTCATACAGGGACAGAGAGATTCATAACAGTGACTTGACATTTGCTTCACAGTCATAACTTTGCCTTTACCCTTGAAACTCTCTAGTTTACAAATACGAATGGGCTTTTCTCAGTCTTTTTCATCCTGCAGTAGGACAATAAAAAATACGTGACTTCGAATTTGATTGTACACTTAAAAGCTCGCAGTCCTTAAAAGCTAAAGGTGGTACACTGAATGCATACACAACATGTGAAAAATCATAATGCCCAAATACTCCAGTGCACCTCTTTGGTAGGGTTATTGAGGAAGAGCCACAGCTCATGTCTGCGGCACAGGCACTCCACATTCTCTCACTGGGACAAAGCAGCCCTGCAAATTGACCCCGGTCTGCCAGCCAGACTGACTGTAAGGAGAAAGATCAAGATCGCAGTGGGAAGATCAACGTGCGAGGACTGTGGAAGGGCCCTTACAGAAGGACAGGGGCTGCTGCATCTGCTCACAGGTATTACAGAACTACCTCCAGCTGCTTTGATCGGCCAACTCGGGGTACTTCACAGCTCCTCTGAGGTACCTTCTCTCCCTGCTCAGCTGTGTGTTGATGCTCTCAACAGGAATTAACGTTTTAAACAGTGAATTAAGCAATACAGAGTGCCAAAGACTAAGAGAAACACAAGTCCAAGCAGACCAGAACTCTTTGGCATTGTTCTCAGTAAAAAAGTCAACTGCAAGATAAACTCGTGTCAAAACCAAACACGATGTAGTGACACTAGGAGGTAATATGCAGCGGCATTCAGATGACAGTACCTCAGGATGCTTTATGTCAGTGACAGAACGACAAGACTTCGAGCAGACGACAGACAGACTTCTTTTGTCTGGCCTCCTAAATCCCTGGACCGCCGTTACCTGCCTCAGCATCTCATTCCTCAACTAAAAACAATCTGCAGCCCGCACAAATTACCAGACCTGCAACAAATCGAAAATAACAGACTGCTTTTGGTGGAGGTTTCCCTTTGGCAGTGGGGGCACGTGAGCCAACTCTCAATTATAGTTTGTTCTTCCCAGCCGATTTTGGGCTAACTCCATCACGGACCCATGCAGCACTGCTGGGGCTGCAAGAGTTGTTATTTTCCCGAGCTTTCTTGCCAAGAAACGTCATTCGGGGACGGTGTCGGTTCGCGTGTTCCCAGCCTGGCAGCGCTGACCCACCGCCCCCTCCCCACCGGGACCCCCGGGTGCCGGGCAGTGCCAGCGGGGCCCAGCCGCGGAACTCACCTATTCGGCCGAAGCTCTCCGATAAAGTTCTCCGCAACTTTTTCATCCTGCTGATCTTCTCGGCGGACTGCGAGTCAATCATGTCACACATGGGGGGCGACCCACCCCCGCTCGCCTGCCGCCACCCCCGCTGCCCCGACTCGGGGAGACAACTCCCCCACGGCTCGGGGGCTCCCCCCGTGCCCCGAGAAGCCGCCGAGCGCCGCGGGACAGCCCCGGTCCCGTCCGGGAAAGGAGCCCTACGCCGTGGCCGCGGCTGCTGCTGCTGCTGCTGCTCGGCTCCGCGCCGCCACCGCCCGGCTCATCGCCCCGACCGCCCCCTCCCCGGGCTGCCCCGGCACAGCCGGGCAAGGCGGGCAGGGCGAGGGGGGACTCGCAGCGCCGAGCAGAGATGGAGGAGCGAAAGGAAAGTCCGGCGAGGGGCTGCGGGCGCCGGCGACGGGAGAGAGGGAGGGAGGGAAGGAGGGCGTGAGGAAGGGAGGGTGCATTGAGAGAAAGGAGGAGGAGGAGCCTGGGCGGGCCGGGGAGCCCCGGGGAGGAAGGGCGGCGGCGGCGGGGGCGTGAGGGGGGCCGGCGGGGAGCGCTGGGGCCGCGCCGAGGGATGCTCTGTCTGCGGCGCGTCCCGGGCGCGGGGAGCGCTCCGAGCAGGGGCCGCGCGAAAAGGGGTGTGCGGTGGCGTCTGCAGGCGGAGAGGATGCCTCGCGTCCTCCCGGGGGTGTCCGCGCCCCCCGCTGCTGCATCGCGGTCTCTGGGGACGCGCTGCGGTGCCCCCGGGCCGGCGGGGCCGGCGCTGCCGAGGGAGCGATGCTCGCCCCCGGGCCGAGGCTGCCCGAGGCGGATGCGGGTCGGGGGAGTTTGGCAGTGGGAGAATGAACCCGCCCGGACTGCCCCCAAGGACGGTGCCCCTGCTGCTGTGGTGGGAAATCATTTCTCGGTGGGCAATGGGCACCCCGCTCACCGTAAGCACCCGGCCCGTCAAGTTGAAACTTGGGCTCCTCTCCACGTGTGTCTCCAAGCACAGCCCTATAAAGTGCCTTCCAAGCGCATTAGCCTGCAACTTAATGAGTGCTGGGAGCTTTTGATCTTGTTAACTCACTTGAACCAACATTATTGAAAAATAAATCAGTTTAACCCATCAAGATGGATGGTCATGTCTAGTCTAAAATATAAAGCAGGTACTTTTCGAGAACAATACGTGTTAGGTAACACATTTTAAAGTCAAGGTTGATGTGGTTCAAATTGTATTTTAATGCATGTTATCTGGTTAAAATGAACTTGGGTTTTAATGAGGCTAGATAACACATTTTACTGGGATTATACAGTGTCTAAGCTCAGTTTTAGAAGCACGTTTGTCTAGACAAGTGTTTAGGGGAGTGGGGTTCAAGCCATCTACAACTCTACGTTCTAAGACTGGACCTTTCTATTACAATGCAACGGGGTGGACAGTACGCAGCATCTCAAGGTGCAACTCTATAATTATCTACTTTAATCTACTGTATGTAGACTGCATCTGTCTCTTGTGGCATAAAAGATAATGGGAACTTGTCCTGCTATGTAAGTGGTACAGCAACCCTGGTAAAATGTCTTATTCACAACCCCAGAATCTACAGACAGTTTGATAAAAAGGTTTCGAGAAGCATGAATCCTGTTGACCCTGCTAACATCTTTGAAATGGGAGCTAAAATGGCATTTTCGATGTAGTCTATGTCATATTATGGAAGGAAATTGAGAAAGAGTGGAAACTGGAACACTGCAGAGAGCAATGCAGGGAAAAGGAGGAGAAATAAAAACTAGGAAGAAACAGGCAAGGGGGCTAGAAGGAAAAAAGGACGGAGAACACAGGTATTTAAGGATGTTTAATTCAATCACTGCAAAAAAAAAGACATTTAAGTCCTTAATAATAGCTGATAGTTTGATCTTTGTTTAAATCTAACATAACTACCCGTGCTCTGAGTGGAGAGGAAAATGCCATCATCGTAAATAAAATATTCTGGTCCAGGAGCTAAAACCGAGTTTAGCATTTGAACCCTTTTCATTTTCTGTGCATGCCATTCACTCTTTGCAGCCCTGCTGCTCGCCTGAGACTTGTACCAACACCACTATAATTCAGTCTGTGGCTTGCTTTCAGCAATTAGGGATATCATTCCTGAGAGCTTCTCAGGAACCTGTAATTAACCATGCTTAATTGATAGGTGCTGTCTTATGTAGTGAATTAGCCTAGATCCTAGCACCTAGTGAATTTGGAACGATATTCCCATTTTTCTCCCTATGTCTGGATAAGCTATCACTTTATCACTTGTGAAGGACAAGTCTCTGCCAGGCTACTGCAGTGGGTTCAGCTTTCTTAGAAGAATAGGCAACCCAGCATTTCTAACAGGCATCTGGCTTTGCAGCTGCTTGGGAGTGATCTACAAGCGTGTGTCAGGATCTTTTAAATCAATGAAAATTTTGTCTAAATTAGACACCAATGTGGTGCCAGTGAGAGAAACCCAGGTCTTGTCTTCTGAAAATTGTATGACCTCAGGATGCAGAGGTGTTACACAGACTTTCTCCACCAGAGGAAGAATGATCTTCCAGCTTCCAGCTGTGCACATATTCTCAAAATGCACACTGCAATTCATGTCATTTTCCCCTCCATGGTCTTTACTCTACAGAAATATTTCTAAGTCTTTCCTTTGTTCTTTCCACAACCCAAACCTCTTCTGTTACCAAGGGCACTAGTGTTGAAAATTCATTTAATTCAGGAATGCGGAATCACTTTTGTAGCTTTGATCAAGCTCATAAGCTGGTGGTTCCTATTTCTCATCTCTGTATTTCCATCACCCATCTCAGGAAACTAGTAAAGCAGAAACATGTAATTTGTAAACCACAGAGATAGCAGCTACTCTGATGATGATGTTTTACTTCCTTGTAGGGACAGGCTTTCAGCTCTGGTTTCATATTTAAGTCTTGCAATTTGTGGCATAAAAAAATTTACATGAAAAACATGCAAAATGATACTGCTTTTTGCTGCCTTCTTTCACAAGCCTCTACCAAGTTAAAGCATGTGTGCATTTAATGGGGCATCTAGATTATAAAAAGCCAGACATGTTATTTACAGCATCCTTTGTCACATCAGCTCCCTGAAGATACACCCTAAACAAAAACTGCTTGCAGTTACTTTATGACCCAAGCATCTCCTTGCCTGGCTTTGGTAAGAATTCCCTATAAATCCTGGCCTCCACTGCTGACACTGAGTCATGCTGAATCACTCTACAAATGTAAGTGCTATCAAGTGCAGGAAAAATAGTTGCCAAGATATCACTTGTAAGTTGGACAACAGGAAACGTTTGCCTCCCTGTATCATGCGAGCCAGCGAGCTTCATCATTTCAGTGTTTCACACTGAGGCATAGGTTATTTCTGAAGAAGGGGAGAGAGCAGGGCTGGCAGTTTGTTCGTTATTGTGTAAAAGAACATATTGTTTGGAGCTCTAAGCAGTGTGGTCATGGGCCCGGAGCACAGGGTGTGCCAGCAGTCTCCTCACTGCAGATGGAGCAGCCGCGGTTGCGCTATTCATTACTTGCAGGGTAAGATGAAACGACAAAAAGTAAATCCGTGATGCGTGGTGCAGATGGTGGCTCAGAGTGTAATGCAGATCTGTGCACTTTCCAGATCTCAGGGCATTTGCTGTTGATTTTATGGGGTAATTTTATGTGGTCTGAGCTCTCTCTAAACCCCAGTGTTTGTTCCCCCCACTCACTCCCCACCTCCGTAACATTTCTCCTTAGGGGCTCTTGAAAGGCAGCATACTTAAGTTACATTCCTGGGCCAAGTGTTTGAATTTCAGAAACCTTAGGAGCACATAAACAAGCAGTGTGTGTTTGTAGAAGAGGTATTTAATGCCGTTGATTTGGAGTGTTATATGGGCAGAGTAAGACCTTGCATCTAGTGGTCTGTCCAGGGAGTAAGACTCTCTGGGGTGATGAGACAATCAGCGTAACTCCCCTGGGGAGAGAACAGTCTTGTGAGGCCTTCTGCTGCCAGTGTAAAGTAGATTTTCATAAATCTCCCTGGCTGGAGACATTCTCCATTAGGCCAGCCTGCTCACCTTGAAAAGATCTCTCTGCTGCAGCGTCTGGGACCTGAGTGCTGGGAGCTGTGTTGCTTGTTAACACAGCAATCTTTTCATGACCCTCCAGTGATGAAGATGGATGTAAAGTCACATAACAACCCCCCTCCTCACCCTGCCCCCACAATCTCACTTTCACTTGTCCTCTAATAATACTCAATCCAAGATGACTGCTATCTGAAGAGAAAGCCAGGCTCTGCTAACACAAATGGTGCTGTATCCTTAGGGACACAACCTTTAAGCTCTGCCAGCAAAACGCATTAGTGACAAAAAGTAAACTTTGGCAATTACAGAACAGTACCTGTGTAATTGACATCCACATCAGAACTTGTTCCCCTAAAAAGGTCTCAGAGCTGACATATCATGTGTTGCCTTACTGGTTGGTGGTTGTCATGAAATCAAAGTTTTTATTAACATGGGGAAATGTCCCCTTGTTGATATTCCATGCATCCCTGCTGATGAATGGAGGGCAAACAGGCCCTCCAGCCCAGCTGCTGCCACCAAACCCTGCCCTGTGGGGTAGGAAGGGATGAGTTAAGGTTCACACCCATGATTCCAAAGCCACAATGGAAAAAAAATGGTTTTCCTGGTGTCTTAGGTTTGGCTGCTGGTTAGAAGTGACCTGCTGAGCCACCCGTGGTTTTACACCTCTAGTACCCTCTCGTGGTCACTATATTACATGTACAAATAATGTGCGGGGTCACTTTCTTTCTGTTTCATTCTTACTTTGCACCATCACATCGGGGTGAAATGGCTACAGGTGGAACACAGCATCTTTGAAACTCATAGTTCCTGTGCCTGTTAGGCAGCTTCCTTGTGGCGTACACGAGTAGTTCATTTCTAGGGAAGCGTGAATTCTTTTCGGTTTGGCCATGACATAGAACTGTGGGTTAACCACAATAGGCAGCTGAGCACTGCACAGCTGCTTACTCATATCCACAGAACAGAAGAGAAAAGTAAGAGCAACCATGAGAAAACTCGTGGGTTGATAATTTTATAAGCAAAGAAGAAGCAGAGTAAGAAAGAAAACAAAAAATAAGAGACACAAGAGCAATCACTTGCCACGTCCCCGAGGCAGAGTGATGCCCAGCCTCTTTCTGAGGCAAAAGATGGCTAATTTACCTAAACTCTACTCCTCTCCAGTGTACTGCTGAGCATATCATTATATGGCTTGGAATATCACTTTGGAGAGTTTGGGTCATCTACCTGGTTGTATCCCCTCCCCACTTCTTGTGCACCCTTAATCTATTCACTGCTTGGGCAGCATGAGAAACAGAGATGGCCTTGATGCTGTACAAGCACTGCCCAGCAATAGCTAAAGCAGTAGTCTATTATCAGCATTGTTTCGATAATAAATCTAAAATACAGCATCCTACAAGCTGCTATGAAGAGAATTAACTCCATCCCAGTCAGACCCTGTACACACAGATGGATGGAAATCACACTGACAATAGGGAGTGCAGAGAAAAAAAATCATGACAATGTGTCAGAAACCTACATACTTCAAAGTAACATAATCATTGATTATAAACTTAAAGCTTTTACAGTATATGCTTCTGTAGAAATTGTGCCATCTCAGAGATTCTGCCGGGCAAGTGAACGTATGTTAGATTTGCAGGAATGAGCCGAGTTTAACATCACCTGGCTACCTAGCAACATAGAATTGATGCTGAATGTTGTCCCTGTGAAATAAGTGGAAACACCTTTTAACAAGCTCTTTTTCTTGTGCCATCTTGATAAAAGCCTAGTAAAAGGGAAAATGGGATTTAATATGTAATGGCCTCAACCACTGTGATATCAGATCCCAATGTTTTGAAGCCACCAAAATGTTCAACAAATACTTTCATGATGAAAACATTGCAAAACGAAACAGCAGGAGGGCTGAAGTTGATCCACTTAGATGCACTCAAAAAGCATGTGTGAATCATGTCATTTGATCATAACCATTGAATAAAGGGTGTTTACTGTAACATCATGACTTTTCTTTGCAAAAAATCTCATCAGCACTGTAGCCGTTATGTGTACAACTCAAAGGTCTGTGCCTTTACACACACAAAGCCCAACTGAATGGGCTTTTCCCAACTGGGAAAATATGATAACTGGTATGTGCAGCCAGGGAAACTTTCTCATGGGCAAGGGTGTCTTGTACAGAACCTATGATTTTAAAAACACATAGGCACACAAAGCCAGTGGATTCTCAGTGTGAATTTTTAAGCACTACATGTAAAATTAAAAACCCATATGCTGATATCTCATAGAAACAAGCTTGAAATATTAACCCTACTTTATTTCTAAAATCTCTCAACTTTTTCTTGATTTGTTTTTGGAATTTTATCCCCATTTCTTATCTAATTAAATCATTTGCAATTACTATCATTTACACCAGATATTAAAGAAGCATGCTAGAGAAGCGGTATTATTGGATGGACTCCATTTATTCATATCTCTCTGTTCCTTTTTGGACTGCTCAAATCTGTAGGACAGAGCATAATGGGAATGTTACTTCCCTGTGCAGAGAGAAATTCTCTCTCAAAAATAATACAAAACATTTGCAAGTTTTGTATATGAAAAGCTGCTTTGTCAAAATTAAGATCTGACCTCTTAATATGAAAATCTAGATGGACTTCCGGCATGTAGGCAACCATTGTGTTCTTTCCACTGAGCACCCATCCCAAAATCAGCACCTAAGCCGGTTAAAAACAGTCCAGCCCAGCCCACATGCCACTGTGCTGATGGAAGTTTCAGAAACTGTATCTTAGAGTTTTATTTAGTTCCTATCACTGTGGTAACGAAGTACTGCACAAAATTAAGTACCACAAAATCACAGCTGAGTACTGTCCTTCACTACCAGATCGCAGTATAGTTGGTTTTCATACTCAGCACAAATGAGTGCTCCAGGTCTCTCAATTCAGGTCTTTCTTACAACGCAGTAGCAGTACAGGCTCTGGTTGCCATTTAGGGGGCTTATACAGTGATCAGGAGCCACACAGAAGTGATATCTGCACAGGGAATGCAGGTAGGGTCCCTGTCACAAAAGTGTTGCAGTCAATGGAGGACTGTTGCAGTAGATGTGATAGCTGGAGAACTGTAGTACCCATCATCTGCAAAATGAGTCAGAAGAGCAAGGCACAGCAAATTGGCCACTATGGAGTATAACTCCCAGGAAATATGAGGTTTTGAGGAAGATGAAAGAGAGGCTTTGTGCTTGTTTAAAGCCCTGCTTCCAGGAGTTAGGGGAAAAAAGTATAAAGACATTTTAAGGAAAATTCAACTAAGAAGAGTTGGAAACACTAATTAGAAGCAGGGGTTGGTGCCACTGCAGAACTTAAGAAGTGCATGGATTTATGTAATTAGGAGTTTTAAAAGGAAAGAAAAGGTGGGGGTGTTTAATGCAGCAGAAGGTGTAGAGGCAGCAGAAAGAAACAAAGTGGGAAAGAAATACTCAGTATGATATGCGGGAAATATGACCTATAAAAAAGATTTTGGAAGCAGGATAAAAAACCTTTGTCAAACCTGAAGGCTAGGAGCTTGTGGTAGCCAGCTTGTGAGATGAAGAGAGTTTTAGTTGCATGAAGAGAGAAGAAAAGCCACATTGGACAAGAAGGGGTTGTTGGATTTAAATAGCCTAGATTCTTATGAAAATTAGATGTGACAATTTCCTCAGATTTTTTTTTTTAATAATGTATGGAGTAAATTCTAAAAGGTGAAACCTCCTAAAAAAATTAGGAGGAGAAAAGCTCAGGTTATTGTATTAAATTTGTGATGGACGCCAGGCACACCAACTAATTATGGTACTTGTGACAGTCTTGTCAGGACAGTGCTGTGAAAACTCAGGGTGGCTGACCTATAAGCCAGGTGACAACACAAGTTATTTTAATGAAGAGTTGTTCATACAAACTAGCAAAAAAAAAAAGTCAGAGCAGAGAGTATTTGCATTAGATTTAGTGGAATCTTCTTTCAGTTCACTCCTGCAGCCTGGGCTATCCAGAGTCCATTCCATCCATTGCCTGCACAGCAACAGTCCCCACTGGGATCCTGCTGCCTCTTGGAGGAATTGTATGTAAAATATACAGCTCTCCAAAGGCAGTGAAAAGAATCATGAACAAATATTGTTGGATCATGCTGCTAATAACATCAAGGTCATGGATTTGATCCCTACATGGGTCATTCACTTAAGAGTTGGACTCAATGATCCTTGAGGGTGCCTTCCATCTCAGAATATTCTGTGACTGTTATTCTGTGAGATGTGCTGGGTGGAAGGAGTGCTCTCCAAGGGCTGAGCAGTCTCTTTGAAACATGCATTTTTGAGGTACCAGAGCTGGAGGCAAGGAGGCCCATCAGAGGGGCGTGGGTGAGATGACATGAAGAGGAAGGCAGTGGACTTGGACAATTCAGCTGAACACACAAGAGGAGCTAACAGAGAAGCAGGTTCAGATCTGAGCAGAAGGAAGTCAGTCTAAGACAGAGAGGAAGACCTATGAGTCATCCCTGCAAAGCTGTAAGCTAGAACTGCAGAGTGGCTTCAGAATTCAATGATAAGAGGTCCTAGTATCCCACTGACCTCTCAAATTAATTACTGTTGTTGGTCCATATGTAAACATGGATTATTACAAGATAAGTCTGCTTGCATCAGTAATGAATTGATCCCAAAACACATGCAATTTTGCAACTAACTTTAAATAAAGTTTGTATTTTTTGATTATTTACCTTACTGAGGATTTAAAGATCAGATTTAAAAAACACTGACTTCAAGCCCGGGACATACTCATGTCTGCTAACCTCAAATTTGAAATGAAGTACCTAAAATCTTTGAAGGAAAATTTAGATTAAAATAAGTAGGTGATTCAGAACTAATTCCCATTTTTATTTCTAAGTGTATACACAAAAAATTCACAGTCACAAGGTACTCTAGGAGGACTTCATTTAATTGTACGAAAATTTTCAGAATATGTATTTTATGTTTCTCCATTATAAGGAGACGCATGTATAAAATGTGGCAAAATGGACAGGACTTTCAGTATGATTCAGTTTATTACAGTAAGAGTTTAGAAAGTAAGCAATCCCACATTACTTTCTAAAGCATTTACAATATTTCTGAAATTCCTCTTGCAGTTACAGTCATCCAGAATGGATGTGTCTCTAAGTTTTATAAAAAGTGATACACAATATAAATAAGTGCATATACCCAGGGGAAAAAATCCCCGAGGAGTGATTTGGAAGACAAATTCACTGCAAAGTAATTTTTTTCTGGCTAAAGCTTCACTTGACAGAGTCCATGCTAGGAAAAATGTCTTTCAGAAAAAAGAGTTTGTGAGTGATACAGTCCTAAGGAAAGCCCCTGATAATTCCAGCTTCCTGAGTTCACAAAACAAGTCTCTCATAATTGCATGTGGTGCTCCAAGCATCCCAAAGGAGGTGACACTAAGCCCTCATTCCTCCACACCAATTAAATGAAACAAAACCTCTATTGCCTTAGACCCATCTTTTTACCTGGTTCCTCCGGTTCATAGATAGCTACTTTGACACAGAAGAACCTTAAACCTTACATTTTATAAAAATTTATCAGTCTATTTTCCAACTGCTAATGAGAACAGAAAGAGGAAAGATGGAAAGCCAGTAAATCAGAATAACTCATGACCTCACAAAAAGCTCCTTGTTATGAGAGCAACAGCAGAGAAAAGAAACTATCAAGCAGTGGAGAAGGGAGTATATTCTGGACATTCTTCAGGATAAAACAGACTAGGGGGTGAAGGACGTGGTCCTTCAGGGAACAGACAGATATTGTCAGCTGTAGTCAGCTGCATCAGAGTGAGGAAAAGAACTTTGCCACAGTAATATGTAGATATTGGGTAACCTCTCTATTTATTTACTGCATGAGAGAGTGCTATCTGTCTCTAGACTGTTGATCATTTTGGACCTTCAAATCAGCAGTGTTGTAGTGACCAACCATGCTACAAGCTAGATCCTTCTCCAGTGTGCTTCAAGGCACAGCAACCACACAGACCTCAAAGGGTTCATTGTATTCTGCAGTTCCAGATACTGTACAGAGATAGACATTTTCTGTCATTTAACTGAGTTCAAATTTGCTTTTTTTTTTATTGTTTACCAGAAACAAGATGATTCCACAGCATCACTCTGGTTTTTCCCCTTTTACACTGAAGATTAGAGGTTGGCCTTGGAAAGTGATAGCCAGTGACCTAGCAGGGTTTGCTGTGGTGCAATGTTGTCCAAAGATTATCTATCTTTTCAAATAAACAATTCAGCTGCTGTGATTCATGGTCTGTGTTTGATGTCAACAAGAACATTGGTCCCACTAATGACGAACAGCTCAGGCTGCATCTAGCCTTCTGTCCAGCTGAGCAGCTTTCATGCTGAGTAAATCAGCACAGTTTTGAATCATAGATCTTCAGAGAATAACTTAAAAGTGAAGACTTGCTTTACCGTGTTCAAAATTAATTAAAAAGATACCTGATACTTTGTGTCTTGCTGCAAGTCCCAGGTACCAAGTTTTGCTCCTTGGTGTTTCAGTATCCTCTTTCATTAAGTATATTTTTATCTGTCTTAATTTGGACAAAGTCATTTATCTGTATTTTAGAAAGTCATATATCTGTATTTTAGAATAGAAGTTCATCAGGTTCATCCAGGGGATAAAAGCAAAAATGTATTTCTAATCTATTTGGTGTACTGAAAAGAATGTCAGGAAGGAAATTTGTAATAAAAGACAGGTTTATGGTTCCTTTTTTTTGCTTCACAACATGATCTAATTAGGTACTTGTTCAAATGACAGCTCCCTTGTGATTCTCATTTAAGAAAAGTGCTAACCAATGCAATGATCAAAACCAACACCGTAGAACAATTCCATCATATTCAGGATCCAAGTCCATCACAGGACTGTCTGATCACCAGATATGCTGGTGTCTAGCCTGAGGGCATTAAATACCTTCTCTGACTGACACGTTCATATCTATCTGCAGAGTCTGTCTATTCGTGTTTTCCAAAGTTTAAAAATCTTTTGAAAGAAAAATCTTTCCTCATGAATGAAAACTAAGCCAGCACGGTGCTTTTCTTCCAATGGGGCCAACACCCCCAGGAGTTAAGCCAGGCTGTGGGCAGGCAGCTGGAGCTCTGCCCTGCACAATCCAGCACCGGGGCTCGTGTGCCTGCTCGGTGAGCCGGGCCAGGGAACGGATTCTGCTGGAGATTCATACACACACACGGGGCCAGCCAAAGGGCCTGCAGTAACTCCCACACAGCCTTCCCCTTCTGCTCCTGACACAGAGAGGAGAGAGAAAGGCCCAGCCAGGGCGTGCTTGCTACTAACAGACATGTTAATAAATATGGAGTAATTTAAGGGAAAATGATACAGAAAGTGGCAAGTGCAGAACACTGCCTCAAGGTTAATAGATGGTAAACCTTACCTTGAAGTGTAGGTAAGAAACAGATATCAAAGGGTTTCACTTATTTACCTCCCCACTCTCCCAATAGTTTCTAAACCCTTGATTTATTCTTTGAGGGAGAGGAATCTAGCATTTAAGTTGCCAGATTCTACAATATATGTCTGAAAACATCATGTATTCTCCCAAATGAAAGCAAAGAGATTTCTATCTTCCTGTATTTAAATCTGATTTATAATACAGTTTAACAAAGGATCTAGAGTATTTTAAATGCCGTGTGAATGTGAAAATAAGCAAGAGCCTAAATTCTTGTAATTCTTTGTGTTCTTTTCAATTCCAGTCTGAGAACTAGACTGATAACATACTGTATAGATAACATTTTTAATTTATTCATTATATTGTGATAATTTTTCATATGAGTAATTACATTAACAAACTGGGCATAGTCCTTTGAAGTTCAATTTAGAAAGTACCATGTTATCTGTATGTAATAAACCTCATATATCTATCCTCCCTCTTCTACTATCATGTCTAGTGACTACTATTACAAGCTTTTTTAAATATTCCTTTGCTCAGTCTAATAGGGATTTTTACAGTATCATTACACATTCTAATTGGGCGATTAGGGGTTTCATGCCACTAATAGAAATGCAGGGTGAGTAGCTGGAACTACTGCAAGTTATGTAGAAAGAAACGAGCTACAAGGTTGGTAACAGTTTGACATACACACAGAGTGATGACAAGTGTTAGGCACAGCTGGCCCAGTGCACTGCAGCCCAGAGCAAAGGCTGCAAACAAAACGCATTTGATAAAAAAATCAACCCACCGAAAAAGGGATTCTCCAAATTTCTCTAGGAAGACGGGTTTGTACCATTGTAATAAAATGAGTGTTTTAAGGTTGCTAAAAAAATTTCTCAGATCATGGTGGGGCCTATGGGGGAGGAAGGGGGATGCACAACCACAACCATCCCTTACTCTTACTTCAGTTTTAAGGCCCAAAACCTCCTTGTGCTAAAAGATTTCCTGCACCCAACCATTTCATTGCCTGTTATGGAATTATGGTCTTAAGCTCTGCCAGGAGAGTTTTAGGTTGGATATTAGGAAGAAATTTTTTACAGAGAGAGTGATCAGGCATTGGAATGGGCTGTCCAGGGAGGTGGTGGATTCACCATTCCTGGAGGTTTTTAAGATGAGACTGGATGGGGCACTTGGTGCCCTGGTCTAGTAACCACAGCGGTGTTGGATCAAGGATTGGACTTGATCTCAGAGGTCTTTTCCAACCCAGTTGATTCTATGATCATCAGCCTGGGCAGCTTTGGCTAACCATAATATTCTACATTTGGTGAGTGGACTAGTTCAGCATTGTGATAGCCTTGAAAACTCTCCTTTTGCAGTTTCATGGCCCATGTTAAAGCCTTAAACACCCTTTTAATATGACATAGATGCCCATATGTATGCATGATAAGCTCTAGGGGAGAATTTATTAACCTATTTTGGTAATGTCAGGCACGCATCAGTATGATGAAGCTGGTGCTTCTGATATTCCTAGAACGTGGACGTGTAATAAAGACAAGAGTGATTCTGCCTTATGTAAATATTCCTATGTTGACCGTTTGTTATTACAAACATGACTTTTTTTTTTTCTTCTTCATATTCTTCTCACAGATGGAAATGGCAATTCTGATAACAGGGAAATTGGAAATGGGCTTGGATCCTGACTACCTCAGCCTAATTTGAGTGTACTGTATGTATTTCTTCCTTGGAAGTCATAGTCCAGCTAATCCCACTGGCTCAAATTCACCAAAGTTTATTCAAGGTCAGACGGATTTTTCCTGTGTGTTCACTATCCCTTTCCTACAACCCTGGAGGTCAGGGAGGCAGGATTTCCCTTTGCAGACGCCATGATGACTCTTTTGCATACCAAACTCATTTGTCCAGTGCATAACTGATCTGAATTCACTCCATGGCAATCTTGATTACTGGAATTTCAAGAATATACATGAAGAAGACTGCAGCATTAAAGAAAACTATGGTACTTCTGCAGTACAATAGGCAAAATTGTCACCTTGGAGATTACCACTTTGATACATTGCAAACCCTGTTTTGCCATGGCTGAGAACTTAAAGAGGTCATTGGTTGTAAGAATTGCCAAGTTCACAGAAAGGAAAAAGAAATAATGAAAAGAAGTAATGGGAGCTTGAAGGACTCCCCTTGAGGGCAAGAGTGGTATGTGTGTGTGATTCCTGAATTGATGCATGGAAAATAAGTAACTAGAGCAGGTCTGAGAACACCAAGGGCCTGGTACTATTTCAAGTCAGGCGACAAGTAGGGGTACAGGAAAGGTTGCCCATGAGATGCAGGTCAGTGAAGTAGTGAGTTTAGGAACCATGACAGAAACACTGCTATGAAAATCCACCTCAACTTGGAGTAATTAAACATTTCCTAATTCTTTCTACTGTGCTGCAACTTGACAGCTCCTTACATGGAGTAGACTGAAGGTCAAATGCTTAAAAAAAAAAAAAAACCAACCCCAAAACAAAACCAAATCTCTGGACAGACTGCAAATAACTTTATCTTTATCCTGCGTCTTACTTCATCATGTTAATAAGCAGATGCAAGCTTACAGGGCTCTCAAAGTGACTTTGCTTAGTCTATCACCCATTTATCTGCCACACAACCACTTGACTCAAAGTGACAGCTGAAAAACTCTGCCCTCTATTACTTTTTCTTGTTTAGAAGCAATTGCTACATCAGCAAGAGAAAAGTCACTCCATTTGATTAATAATACATACTGATGGTCGAGACATTCAGTCAGAAGACTGATAAATTGTTAAGCTGCTGAAATCCACTGGCGGGTTTCTTTAGGTCTAGACTTACCTTCTGTCCTTCCTCCTTTGTGGGACCTCACGTAAGACACCACTAAATATTTTCTTTGTAAACTGTGTAAGATAGGGAAAAGATAAGGAAGTTAGTGATTTTCAGGCAGTCTTCCTACACGTGGTAAACCTGGTTATTGATGCAGCAAATAAATCAACCTGGGAATGTCTGATAGAGCAATATAGTGTAGCTGTGTATTTTGATTTCTACTTAAGATGACAGGACATAACAAAATATAAAATCAAATCTCATCAAACTTGTGTAAAAGGTAACACCTTTTTTTGACCACTGCTCTATTGTTTCTCCACTATCTATTCCCTTTTGCCTCCCTTCACAACCCACAACTCTTCCCATTCATGGATGGTTTGGTTCATTCACTGATTGCACATATCCAAGTCTTTATCACTTCACCATGGTTTAAAAATAGCAAGGAAGAGTCAGAGTGGAACAAAGAATTCTGTTTTCATCTATGACATTTAATGTCTGCTGTAGGAACTCAGAATCAGAAAACCAAGCAGAGATTGTTTTTCTTGATAACTAAAGCATGTTGTTGAGGATAAACACACTTGAACTCACACATAACCAGAGACACATGACAAGAAGACCTAGCCAGGAAGCTGACATGGACCTGACAAAATAGAGCGCTGGGCTTGAGAGTCAACGCACGCTTCTAAGCATTTAAACATTTGATCCTCTCATGCCAAGTCCAAAGCCTTCAATGATGTCACAACAAAGACTAAGTGTGTTTGCTTAGTCAGATATTGAGCATAAACCATGTGAAGCCATTAATTAAAATAAATGAAGGTTTTGAAGATTGTTTGAAGGTATCAGAATCATGACTATTTCTTCTCAGGTTTGGGTGAAGCAGCATTTGGGGAATGGTCTCAGAGGATTCTGTCAAGTGTCACCAAGCAGAAACATAACATTAGGAATACCCTGGAGATGTTGATACTTCAGTCATGATATGCCACTTTCTATGTACTTTGACAAGCATGCCTCTTTTCTGCCCTTCAAGTAGCTGTCCTAGGACCCACAGAAAAGATACATCACAAAATGGACAGCAAGCTTGGCCCTGCTGCCTTAGGAAAGATCAGAGCATATGTGAGCCTTGAAAACCTTTCACCCACAAAACCTCCTCAGTTCACACTTTGAAGCACCAGGGCAGTGAGAAATGCTGGCTGATTAGAACCCCAAAACAGAGGGTGACCAAGCCCCAACACAGGCACAAACTGGGGGCACAACCACATGCAATTGCTGCCAACTTCACCATCTTCCCAGGCTATTGACCTCCCCAGTCCCATCCTGATCACCTCCCCATTATTTCCCCTTAGTGTTGTCTTTTTAGTTCTTCACCATGTTTCTGTTTGGCCCCTGAAACTCAGAAGAAGACAGGAAAAAAGCATGCCATCTGATTCCCTCTCACTTCCTGGACCAGCTAAAATCTAGAGAACTGCATGATCAGCAGTTCAGCTGGGGGCATCCTAGGGATGCAAGACACCAGCATGCAGCCCAGGGCCCTTCCTCACACATGTACTTGGTGTAATAAGAAACTTTTGAAAGCACAGATGATAAGAGCTATGTATGGGAGTCTGAAACAAAGATACTCTAAGGGAAAAAAGAATTTACCCTTTTCCAAAATTCCTTCCAGGTGTCTATTTAATAATCAAATAACAATGAAGTAAGACATGGTGCAGACAACTTAATGGAGTCATCATCAAATCGAAGATTTCAGAAGTGGTAAAAAGTATGTTCCTGCATTAAAGTAAGTTAAAACAATATGCTTCAATTTACTAACATTTTCTTTACTTAAATAAGTAACATCCACTAACATCCACCTACATCACTCTTAAACCTGACCCACTTGATTCTTCAGTACTGGAAGTTCTATCCTGTGGAAAGATAAACACAAATTTTAACTTGTTCACTTCAGAGACTACTCTTCTTTTCAGGTAGTAATCCTTCAATACTAAAATTAACAGGAAATAACCACTAAAAGTGTACACAGAGGAAAGAGAATAGATTGTGAACGGAGGGGAAGTCAGAAAAACAGATGATGAGGAGAGATATAGCTCTGAGGCTTAGCTTATGCTGTCTCCCTACTTGCATTTTGTTATTATGCTGCATCTCTTCTTTCTCTTTTGTTGAAAAAGTGTGGAGGAGAAACTTACACAGAAAATAGTAAATCCCTTTGATTCCACACCTGAGAAACAAAGATACAATGATACCTCTTTATACAGCTGTTTTCCCAATTACTTGTGGCTACACTAAGCAACCCTTTTATTGATAAGCCAAGGCAGTATTTCTGTAAAAGAAATAAATACTGACATATAGGAAAGCAGAGAAGGTAATTAAAATATTGAAATATGGGTATTTTCCATACTATTAATTGCTCTGCTGAACAGAGAAAGAAAAGGTTAAATAATCTAAAGTCTAGAGCTTGTTTGGGGATTTCTGCCTTTACTATTAAGTTCTAAGGCTGCTGTCCACAACAGTCTCTTCAAACTCATTAAGTGTATCAGCAAAATTACATTGTATTAGTTGTCCAGTTTAACATTTTGTATAAACTATTGCCTAAAGTTAGGGTTTAGTATATGGTAAGTCTACTTAAGATAAATTTGACTGCAGTCAACACCTTTTGATGCCCTTAACTGTGACTTAGGAATGTTAATTCTCCCATTACCTAATCTCAAAATATTTTGGTTCTCCAAGTACTTTACCATCTTTGAAATGGTAAGAAAGGTTGTCCCTCCTCCCCCTTTTGTTAGAATTCATGACAGCCCTTTGTATGCTGTAGCAGGTGCTGAAGAAAAATGCTCTTCTATTAAGTCAGGAATGTCACTACTTGGGTCGTGAGACAGCAGGCAGACCTTCATCATTTTTGCAAAAGTTATCTCCAGGGAAAACCATCAGCATGTTTTATTTCCACACTATCAACTCACTGTTATCACAGGCCATCATTCTTCAAAGACAGCCATTTGAATAATACTTCAAACTTGACAATGGTTGACAGATAAAGAAACATGAAATTAAACACAGTGCCTACTAATAAAGTGCTAAATACAAGTTAAGGGAAAAAAAAAAAGGAAAACTAGACCACTATTCCACTAACACGAATTACAGTCCAGATTCAGGAAGTGGAAAACATATTTTTATACAAATTCCTGAGAAACTCTATACAGAAAAACTGTTTGTGTAGGTAAAACCAGTGAAAGAATGGAAGCAAACACTGTACCAAAATCAGTGATAAGTGACAGAATCATAGAATCAACTGGGTTGGAAAAGACCTCCGAGATCATCAAGCCCAACCCTTGATAGTTACTAAAGCCTAAGTAGAGGCAGGTTCTTTGGCACTGGAAGGAATGGCAATTCCCCTCCTCACCCACAGGCAAGATCTAATTCCTGCCACAGAAAGCCAGTAATGTTTTTCTTCTCCCAAACTCATACTTGATAACTTCTTTTAAACCAAGACAATTTAAAATTGTATGGAACAACAGAACTGAGCAGAACCAAATTCAAGATGTTAAAGTGTTTATTTTAGGAATGTGGATAAAAATAACACAGATATCTTCAATAATGTACATTTGTGTAATAGATAATATACAGCAAGGGAGATTATTTAAAGTATACAGAATAAATGGGAATATACATTGGACTGGGGGGGCAGAAGAGCCCTTTGCTTGTCACATCATACTGGTAAGCTACTAAAAATGCTCAAGAAAACACCTCTATGAAAAGAAAGACAGGAAATAAATCACATTATAGAAATATCAACAGAACAATAAAAGGTTAAAAAAATACTTCTGTATTCTTGCTATACTGGGTCTGGCTGGGATTGAGGTAACTTTCTTCACAGCAGCCCGTATGGTGCTGCTTTGCTTTGGATTTGTGGCAGGAACAGTGCTGGTAAGACACCAGTGCTTTGGCTTTTGCCGAGCGTTGCTTTGCACAGCATCAAGGTTTCATTTTTTCCCCACTCTGACCGCTCCAGCAAGTAGGCCAGGGATGAGCAAGAAGCTGGGAGGGGACACAAATGGGACAGCTGGCCAGAACTGACCCAAATGATATTCAAGGGTCACCAAGAAAAACTAAGAGGAGGCTGGGCAGAGATCTGATTCTGGGAGGTGCCAGTTCCCTTTGCATGACTTGTTCCCACTTACCCTCCTTTTCTTCACTTACAGTGTTTTTATCTCAACCCTCTGCTGTTCCCATTCCCTCCCTCATCCCCCTGAGCGAGGAAGTAGCTGGGCAGTGCTCAGCTGCTGGTCAGGGTCAGCTCTGGTAAACTGCAGAATCTGGGCAACTTTTAACTTTTTTTTTTTTTTCATTATATATTAAGCTCACAAAAGAAAGATTTCACACAGACTGAGGTTTCTTATATTTAGGCACACATAACCATGTATATTTCAAGAATTACCTTCTTTTGATTTTGCTAAGTGAAGTAGTTTCTTTTTCACATCAGTGCTATATCCAGAGTACATATTCACATTTCCACAACTGAACTGAATTATTCAAAGACAAATATGCTCCTCTCTCTCAACCCTTACATATTACACTCTTGGAAGATCTTTTTCCAGATGGAAAAAACCTCTACTCACAAGAAGTGCGTGATGTATTTTCTCATCAACTATTTCTGCCATGTGAAGCTGTGCTTCCATATTGCTTTTTATTTTACATATATATATATTATATATATATATATAAAATCTTTATTTAGGAACATGGGAACAACTGTTTTAAGTGGCAGTTAAGACTGAACTCAAACACAATTGTGACTACTAACCATCTACATTAAGTAATAAAATACAGTTTAAAGAAGAGAAAAGATAGTCACAATAAAATTCACCAAACATTTCAACAACAAAAAACATTTATAAAAATTAGTTCTATATAGGTAGGAGATAGAAACACGTTATTTCATAAAGTCTTTAGCTGATTCTAGTTTTCCAACCAGGAAAAAACACTCCAGGGAAAAAAACCAAAAGCAAAAGAGCACAGAGGGCAAATGAAAACAGTTTTCCTGTATGCTGGAATCACAGATCTAGTGGAAGGTGCTCAGCTTTATTCATTCTCAAATCTGCTGTATGGGTTATCAGAATCCTGGAGAAGACCTGTAAAACAAAACAGGACCACATTTATCACTTTCTTACCAGTATCACAGAAATACCTTGAGTTACTGACTTCACTTCAATAGGTATTCCATCAGACAAATCCAAAAGGCAATTCTTGTAATAATTGCTCTATTACCTAAACACTCAAGTATTACAATAAATTGAAAGTGTTCTTAAGCAATTGTATTTCTCCAGCTATAATCACGAATAGTATTTCGTGATTTAGCAGGGAGAGAACATTTCTGTATGAAAAATTACTATGGAAAAAACATTTCTCAATGGTGAAGTATACCCTAAAAAATGCACTTGTGAGAGTCAAGTTGACAAAAATCTAAGCATAGAGATGTGCCAGGAAGAACAGATTCAGGCTTGCCAGTTTATAAATGAAAGTGACTGTAAGATCATCATCCTTTTAAAATGTAAGATGCTACTACTCTGACTTAGTTCTACTTTGATTATACCCAACCATCTGTCACATTCAGCCACTTACAGCTTTTCTGCAACAGGACAATAATCTCTAAGAACAAATGAAGATGACTTCTACATGCACTAAAACCTCAAGGGACCAGAACAAGAGCATCACTTAATTCAGGTTGCAGTATGTTTCCATCACAAAGATCCTTAATGACTTTACCACAATACTGTCACAGTAAGCACTGCAAAGCTATCCAATTATTCTGAGTGTCTAGATATGCAGACCATCCTCTGTAAGGGTTAGCTGAGCAATCACTGTTCCACACAATAATTATTTCAAAGAGACTTGAAACCACCCACCAGATTTGGCGCAGGTAAAAGCACTTACTAAAAATAAAGGAGTCCTGTAAGAGTCCAGGGGCTGACCTTTTGTTGTGAAAGAACAGGAACACTACTGCTATCTTTTCGCCTGGGATTTTTATACTGATGTTTGGCAAACCTGGACTCTTCTGTAGGTCAATTGTTTAGGCATGGAGACATATGACAGTGCAGCTGAGCAAATAACAAATGTTCAGATTCACAACAGTGAAAACAAAATTACACTAGTCACTGCCAAATCTTGTAAGAACTCCCCTCAGACCTTTTCACACCGTACCTCTTTTCCACATGCACCTGGCACACAGATATTGAATATTCACTAGTCTACCTGAAAGTCAAAAGCTAATGGTGTCAAAGGCAGACTAGACTTTTGCCCACCTTGTTGCAGTTGGAAAGCTTTGTTTGAACTGCCAGGTTATTTTAAGATCCCAACCAAGAAGCACAACTGCTTAGTGCTGATTACTGTATCAGTTACTGCAACTACCTACCTGATAGGGAACAGTAAATATTAAGGAATAAGTATGAAAAGTCCTATAATCACTCAAATATACAAGATTATGAGCAGTCATCTTGTAAAGGCTAATATTTAAATCAGCCCTCATACAATGGCTCTTACTTGTGAAAAAAGGAGTAAGGTAATCACATTTATAAAGCTTCTGCCAAGTAACATGAAATACAGCCTATTTACCTGGTATAGTACCTTGCATCAGGGCTAATATCCCCTTCTCTAATTGTTAAAAAAAAAATTACGCATTTGTGTAATAAGAATATGCTTAGGTTGAAAATTATCTACAATATTTTGAGATTTTTATATTTTTAAAATTTTAGAAAGAGGTTACTTGCCAAATTTTAATCTTGCCTTTCATGCATTTCAACAGAGTTGTGATGTCTGTTAAGTCTACTCTATCTGACAACTAACCTAACACATAATAAAAAATCCCTCTTATCCTTTGCCTGCCATTCAACCTTTAGTGCCTTCAGGTAACATTCCTGCATTAATATAAGCCCAAACCAAACAGTGAGAAGAAATATTTTCTTTATTTCCAGACCATCACCACCACCCCCTCCTTCCTCCAGACTGGTTAATAGTTTGGCAGTTAGAATATATGGATCCTAATATATTTAGTTACCTGAAACATAACTAAGTAGTCCAATTTAAAAAAAAAATTTGCAGTACTTCAGTATTTCAACTGTTTCAAATAAAAACCACATCTACACAACATTTACAGAAAATCAGCATCAATCCTAGAAATTGCCATTATTATTACAATTGACGTTGCATAAACTCCCTGCACTCATTAAGTTCCACTTAGAAATAAACACACCAAACTTCAAAACCCTTCCCACCAAGTGGCAAGTGGTGGTACCAGATTCCCTGACAAACATAGGAATGCATACTTCTCTCTACAGAGTCTGGCAAGCGCTTAGTATGTCTTCTAGATACTTCATTCAGGATACATACTCGACACTTCATAGGTCTGAAAACAGCACAGTAAAAGATACTGTTCTTTACAGCTTAAATCCAAAGGAAAAGATTTTCTACATCCAATAAGCCAATTTCAAATTAACCAGATGATGGTGTAAGAGTCCTGATAAACTTTTCCTATACTATTCTGAGGAGCAAATATACTTTTCTCTGCCCCTGCCCCAAAACACTTGGCTAAAAGACATTTTAGAGAACTAATCCTCATATTTCAAGGGAGTATGGAACTTTTACTCCTCACTGAAAATGCCATTCCCAGTAGTACTTGCTGTCATTTTACTGAATTATGTTTAGGAATGAACAGATATAATCACCACCAACTAGGCATTAGTATGCTTAACTTAAAATCTCTGATCTGTTTTATTGTACAATACTGAAACTGAACAAGCTTTAAGAACTATGCATCAATCTAGTGGGAATACTATTGGTCACGACTTCAGAAATTGATCTCCCAGGAGATACAGAGTCCAAGAGAAATGACAAGCCTTCCTTCCAAATGAGAATTAACCACAGGTTACAACACCCGATACTCTTTGCTCTCAGTCTCGCTCTCAAATCTGCACCCAGTGTTTAAATTTCTTTTCCTCAACATTCTAAGTACATCATAAGGTTACATTAAGTGAAAGGAGGGACACAGCAGTTCGTCACTTCCACCAGTTCTTACTGAAGAAGTTGTATCAGGCTCCAGCAAGTGGACAAAAACAATCTGGACAGACACACAAAAAAAGGAGAGTGCCAAAAAGCTCCTGTCAGCTGCTACAGCTGCCCTTATCTGTGCCTCTCCACAGAGCTGTGAGCCAATGCTAATGGGACAGCACAGCTGGTTCAGCTAAAGCTCATGTGCTGCCTTGAACCACACACGAGTTGTCTCTCTGCTGTTTCCCATTTGACATGAGAGCAACTGCCCAACTTGTCATTTACACTCCGGGGTTCAAAGAAGCCAGATGTTTGTTGCTTCAGGGGTCCTGTTTGTAATCAAGTCCATTACATGTTACTGGTGAACTTGAATATTGACACACAGGTCACTTACAAGAACTTTTAACATCTTCGTTCTATTTATCCTCATTTTGAGGTTAGTATTTGACCTACTTAGCAGTATCTAAAAAACACTCAAAAACCTGAAAGGTATAGTAGTCAAGTATCTTTTGTTAGCTTGTATGAAATCATGAGGCCTCCTAATATGTATGAAATGAAAAAGCAATGGTAAGAAATTAATGTTTCTTTCCAACATATTCATTTAGATTGTATACTATCTAACTATGCAGGTTCTCAGTCACTGAGATCTGACTCTCATCATATATCAGCACTGCCCAAAATCAGAATTAACAACTGAAATACTTACAAGAGTCTATGCTTGGAAAAAACTCAACCTAGTTTGCTGCATGTCTTCACCCCTTATTAAACTTTTCCTCTTTATTTTTAACCTCCAGATTGACTACTGTATTCTTGACAGCAAACTAAACAGCTTTCAGTGTCCAGCAATGCAAGGTTTTCCTGCCTTGCATTCAGAATGGTAAAGAAGGTCAAGACAAAGTTCTACCTTGAACAGAAAGAATATTTACTGTGACAAACTACTGAATATAAAAATCAATGTCTCACATAAAACAAAGGAGATAGGATTACATATCATTAAAACAGCTGATCAAAACCTTTGCAGAACTGAAGCAATGAAATGGTAGTAATTTTCTAAAAATTAAGAGAAAGAATCCTTCTACTAATACCAGGCAAAATCCTGAAATAAATAAGAAAGTAGATCTATACTAATACTATACTGAACACACAATAGCAGCAAATGCAGCAGGAATTAAATTATAGCTCCTTTGTATACTACACAAGCTGCAAAGTCTTCTGAATTCTACTTTAAATTTTTCCTAAGAGTCAACATATAATTTGTGTAATCATATTGCATTCATATATGTGAGCAAATGAAAAATACCATCAAATTGTGCAACAAAGAAACAATTCAAAGTGTGTACTCCTGGTTGCTAAAGCTCTGTATTGCTTCCAATGCTCCCAAAGGACTGTGGCTAGAGTGACACCTGCAATGCATTATAAATGTGTAATTACCATTTAAATGGGGTATGGAAAGCTGGTGGATGAAATGGGAAAAGGCATTCCCTTAAAGCCAACCAAATACTGAAATTTCGGCCATGATCATCTTAATCTACAGAGTCAGGTTAACAAAGTCATTGTCGTTCTGCCACTCACCCATGCCTACTTAACTGAGAATCCACTTTGCCGTGTGTAAGAGTGTAAAGCAATCTAGTGCCTCCGTAATTATTTGCAGCAATTTTTCTTAGATTATGTTTAATATGCTAACATCTATATTTCCTAGACAGTAAAAACTGAGGACAGAAGATCCAAGTCTACTCCATGTCTCACTGAATTATTCTGACAATCATTTGTCTGCATATTATCAGAATACAACCCATATATACCATAGCATTTATATTTAGGATACTTCACATTTTTTACATATTTTGTATTTAATGTTTACTCAGTTACATACCTTCTTTCAGGATGTGCCAATTATTTATGTAAGAATTAGGTTTTTCTTTAGGACAAAAATTAATTATGAGAATCCAGGCCTCAAATGTATACCTGATAACATAAATTAATCTTTGCTTAGGCAATAAAGCAAACCTGCCAATAAATAAACTTCATATAGAAGTTTGCTAGTATAGAAGTGCAGGTAAACTGCACTGCAAAACATAACTGCAAGGTGATGTCAGTATGAACTTGTTTCTAGTTAAGTCATTGACAGACTAACATGCTTCAAGCAGAGGCAAAATGACACTGGCTCTCATATGATTGTGTGCACGGTACAGCTACAAGCAATATTTGCTGAATTTGGTGTACATATTCCAGAGGCACTGATTACGCAGTTATATACTTCAGGAAACCCAGGTACTCCAACAAGATCCAGCAAAGCATCCCACAGAAGTCTGAAAGTTAAGCACTGAAGAGAGAACTGTCTTCACTAAAACGTAAGGGCCATGCACTGATTGAACAGAACTGAACACAGCCTTCTGAACATTCCCAGTGCAGTGCTTCGGTACCAGAACTGTGACACCCAATTCAGGACCATTCTTGGCTGCATCAATGAGATGCAAAGGTATGTGCATGTCTGCACAGAGTGCTGCAAGTTACTGTGAGAACACAGCCATTGTCCTAAGTTCTTGACCAGATCCACCCCAATGATTCAAACTTGTTGAGATTGACTCTGAAGTCTCTTCTAAGGAAAAACAAACACAAAAAGCCTGTGTTGTTTTATTTTGCTGTTTGGATTTTGGTTTTTTTTTTTTTTTTTTTTTTACATCTGAATTATTGATGTCAACCCCCCAAACACCTCTTGAAACTGAATTGTGGTTGGTATACAGGGTCGATTATTGTATAAAATACCACAGAGCTGAACTTCAAAGACTGATGTTTAACAAAAAATTACTTCCAGTTTCTACACCATTCTTCCTCCTGTATCTCAAGCTTCAGTGTAGTTTTTCTCCATTCCAGCAAAGCAACATTGTTTTGCAAACGCTCTCCAGGCAGAGAATTCCCTAGAGAGATTGTCTGTATCACTTTTGCATCAGCCAAAGGGCAGGCTGCAGATTCATGAAGACATCCCCAGACTCTGCCAATCAGTTTAACAAGAGGATGAAAATTAACGGCTTTGAGTGACTGTTCAGACCCCTAGAATCACCCCCTCTGACTTCAGTGCAATCTGCATAATAAAAAATGCAGCAGAGATTTAGCATATCTGTCTCTGAATACACAGTACTATTAACCCTATGAACAAATCAAATGAAAAGTGCAAGCACTGACAAGCCTACATAATAAGAGCCTCCTATACAGCATAGCAGGTCCTACAGTCTTGTGATGTTATACTACTGGACTATAGCTCCAGTTAAAAACAAAGAAAAAAATAACAATTTTAATCCCTACATTAGGCTGCACCCTCTACCCTTCTTTTCCAATCTTGATTTAAAAAGCCTCCTATCTGCTAGCCAGTCTATCCTCCTTTAATAGCCATGAGTTTAGTAGCGAAGTTCAACTAGCTTGATTTACCACATTCAAGAACAAACAAACAAAAGAGCCCCCAAAATCAGTATTCTTACTTCCAAACAGAAAGAACCACTTATTTTAATCAATATATTTAAATGCCCATCCCAAGCAAACACCCCATCCAGCACACTGCGCCTTGCCCAGTGGGAGCATCAGTGCAGGAAGAGAACAGGCACATAATAGTGCTGAGATCAGGTGTTCAGGTGTCAGAAGACATGCATCAGTGGGAAACTGGGCTTGATTACTTCTGCTGCTCATAAAGCAGCTTGTTTCTGCTGTGAATTTTAATAATAATTAGGAAAAAGGAATCAACTTAGATACAGAGTACCAAAACAAGATAACACATACCATACTTCTTACGTATTTCATCGTGCTTCAGTTTTCTTTCATGTTTCCTGCAAGAAATAAAGGCATCAAAAGAACATTCAGACTGTTTTGAGCTGTAAGCAAAATATAATTACATCCAAAACAGACAACAGCATTTTTTACATTAGTAAGCAATTACAAATTTTTTAAAAATCACATTTAGCAGTTACAGATCTTATCTTTCTATATACACTTTATGCATCTACAAGACACCCTATAACTTCTCACTAACCAATAATGTCAAAATAAGATGTATTAAAATAAGTAATAAGAAATAGTTTTTTCTGTATAAAAGTAACACATCCACATATACGCACATATACACACACTGAGGTTTTCATCTCTAGATAACAGCCAAGGCACTACACTATGCTGGAAGACTCCCTAATGCTTTCCAGCAGGGAGCATAACTGTAAAATTTAGCTGTGAATACAGTATGCTTCAGAATCCTAATTCATCGTAACCATTCTAAAAAGATAAAATGTGTATTGCTGTTTTGTTTAAGCTGTACAGCAAGTGTAAGTGAAAACTACTGGTGTCAAAAATCCAGCATGGCATCCATGCAGAGAATAAATTAAAATATTGTGCTATATATAAACTGTTCTTTAAGTTTCTGATCATAAGACAGTTTTCAAGACTGTATCTAATATTGCCAAACTTTAATTATTTGCATAAACCAAGAGTCTGATGAGTCAATTTCTTCTTCCCCTTCGCAAAGGTTAAGGGGGAAAAAATTAAGGATGTTTAAATGGAAATCATTCCATCATTCCTCAGATACTGTTTTCATATATTTCAAAGGAAGCCTATATTTTGCTTAGTTTAAAAAACAAACACAAAAGCTCCTACACATCTGTTTCAGAAGTATGATCCAGGATCTATATATTTTGAGGAAGGGACATAGAATTTGGCAACTCAGTGTCTCTAATGAAAATTTAAAAATACACCGTTTGCTCTCCCTGTCAAAATTCAATCCAGTTAGACAAGTTGTGACTTTTACTGAATTCCAATTTGCACATATTCAGCAGAAAGCTGTTCAGCACTGACAGCTTAATTCACCAAAGATCCCAACTGCCCTATGCATATCCCACCTCCAAACTATTCCTACTGCTAATCAGATCCTGTGTGTCCTCAGAAGCAATTATCCTGCTTCCTACAGAGCTGAAGGGCTGAACTTGCCTTTTCCAGCAACTGCACTTCTGGAAAAGCAAGCACATAAAGCATGATGAGAAAAAACAAGCAAGACAGACTCAAAAACCTTCCACTTCTGCTTCCCTAAGATATCCAATCTCCCT
Source organism: Myiozetetes cayanensis (assembly GCF_022539395.1). Taxonomy (NCBI): domain Eukaryota; kingdom Metazoa; phylum Chordata; class Aves; order Passeriformes; family Tyrannidae; genus Myiozetetes; species Myiozetetes cayanensis. The sequence goes on from NW_026086604.1 coordinate 128,769,538, forward strand.
TACATCCCCTTCCACATTTAAGCCCAGGCAGCACAATAAACAACCTGACCAAATGCAGGACGAGGGGACTGGTGATTAAGGGCGATGAAATTCACCTAGAGGAAGAAAGTCAGGACCGAGATGCTGAAGAGTACAGAAAAAGGATGGGACAAATGGACCTACTGAGGGTAACCTGACAACAGGATTTCTGCTTTTTGTGTTACGTAAGAGGAAGACATTATATGAGGTAAGGGATCTCAGAGAATAGAGAAATTCTGCTGAAAGCACATCGACCGAGGAGAATCAGATGCAATTCTGAACTGGCAGTCACTGAATCAGCCATCCAGGTGACTCACTGCACCGTCCACATCTTGACATTATGATCAGCTGAAGTCACTTTAATCTTCCGAGTTGGCTCTGTTTCTTAACACTACTGCTGTTACTCCATCTTCTGTACACTAAATTCTTGGTTCCTCACGCAAGTTGTCCCCACTGCTGTAAGCTGAAACGGTATTCTTCCCAATACTAACAATTCACATTATAATTTTCCATACTTGGTTCTTCACAAATGAACTGCAATCCTTTCTTTCCATGGCCTCCCTCCTACTTCTCCCATACCAGTACACTACAAAATTATACTTGGTAGTGATCTCATTGTTTTTCATTTGTTTATAGACTTCTAAAACAAATAATGGCTTATAAAATATATAAATATAACATATAAATGTACCATGTATTTGCAGCTGTAAATAATTAAACGAGTGTACAGAAAGACTCACTACCTGATGCTATGTTTAAAAATGGTGTTTCATGTTAGAGATGACATGAAGTCCAATAAAGGCCTAAAGCTATGCAATAAGATAACTCTTTTCAGTCAAAAACTGAACTCCAGATATCCTGTGTTTTCCTCTGCAGTTTGCTCAGCAAAAATGGCTTGTTGAGAATATTAATTTGGTCTTCAGCCTGCTACTAACAATTCAATCTCCAAAGGTCTCAGAGGAAGCAAGCAATGGGTAGGGTGAGGTGTTCTGGTTGCTGAAAGTGGCTTACTCCTTGTGTTTTCCCATGACACCCAGCCACACATACAATAGGTATGAATGTTCAGAACACAGGAATACCCCAGGGCTGCTAAACTCTCTCCTGCAATCAGAACAGTTTCAGTTTCACAGACACACTCCTGAGACAAGCTGGAAAACAGGGATGCTGCTCTAAGAAAGGCTGCAACAATCATTCTGGCAGAGTAGTCTGCTCCCAGTGATCCTTGTTCCTAGGCCTAATTCAAGAATGGACTTGGTATTAGCTCTGTGTTGCTAATTGCCTGGTGCAACACTACTTACTTGGCGTGTGCACAGCAAACCTTACACTCAAACAGTATCAGGCTTCCTACAGATTAACTGTGCCAAGAATTTAAAGTTGATACACAAATCACAATGGAAAAGTTATGCCACACAATCAACCCCTATTATGCACCTGGTCAGAAGTCTTTGCTTTATAACAAACATGGGTAAGTGTTGCCCTAACTGAACAAAACAGCATAATTAAGGATGTACATTTCAGCACAAGAAGGTACACAGCTTTGGCACAAAAAAAATGTTGGCTATTCCTCACTGGATCCCTTCTCTTTAGAAAGGAATAAAAGCATTACAGGAGAAACATCACCTTCACACTAGCACTCTGCCTATTGTGCCATGACTAGTTATAATTGGATTAACAGGTAGAAAACTCCCTTTTTTTCTGATCCATTGCAAATACTCAGCATCACTTGTCTGAGAAACTGTGTGGAACAACTATGTGTGAGTATATTTCCTAAACTGGACACCTATTTCTTATCCTTCTGTGCACGCTTAAGTACAACACTTTCTGCTCTCAAATTCAGATGTTTCTGAAAACAAGTCTGCATCCCTTTTCTTCTCAGATTAAGCTTGCCATTACCTTACAATGATTCTCTCAGCTCCTGCCAGTCAGATACACGAGCAACAGCAAATGCATCTGTGAGACCACCTTACTAACTCCCACTTCTGTGCCCAGTCAGAAATGTACCTGCCTTGTCTCCTTATGCACATCTGTAATAGAGAAACTTTATGTCTTCATGCAAGAGCCCCACAAGGATTCTCACATGGAAGCATGCCTTGCTCCCTAACTCCCTGCTCATATTAACAATCAATCTGAGTTCAGGAGAAAACAGCAGGCATCAGGCAGGCAGCGAAGGTGCCCACCTGTTACTTGGCAGATGAGTCTTTAGAGAACAAAACCAGGAAGTGGCAAGCCTAAGATTAATTTCCTTGTCAGTATGTGGGGATTCAAACCCATACCTGACAGCTAGAACACTCTTGTCTTGCTGAAGGCTAACTCACTGTGAATCTCAAAAGTGAAGACCATGAAAGGAAGAATGATTCAAAAGGTACATCTCGCCTGTACCAGGCATCATTGCCCTATCTATGAATATTGTTTATCTAAAGAAAAATGTAAAACCTATCAAAAGTCACGGTAGAACTAAGGTATAAACGCCTATATCTGAAGGAATGCAGATGAGAAACACTGTATGAGAGCTGACTCTTGCCCTTCTTTTTACATTGTGATACAGCTTTAGCAGAAAGGATGGAAATATGAAATTAAGGCTACAATGAGGTCTGAGGCAAAGTTTTGAGTCCCTGAGCCAAATTTCAAATAGGTATGTCACTATCAACTTCTCTGCCTTTCCCAGATTTTAAAAGAACCAATAACCGAATGTATCCAACAAGTGGATCTCACCTCTTAATCCCAGCCTCAGCTTGGGTATTAACTCATGCCACAGGCAGGCATCAGTCCAGGAGAGACTAGACAAGACTTCAGACACTTTCCTCCTGTTTGCTCTTGGTTGGCACAGAGTACTCATGTACCTGCCACAGTGGGTATCCTCATTTGCTCCCTGTTTACTTACAAGAATACAGGTTCCTAACCAGGTTCACCAATCTCAGAATAAGCCCTGTTTTGTAAAAACCTGACACTGTCACGCCTAACTCCACAATGCCTCTTTGTTTCGTATTCCATGCATTCCTTAGAAAGGCAGAATACTCCTATATCATCAAGAAGCACATCAAGCTGTCCAGACTCACCTCTGAAGAGACTGTAGTCTTCGTTCCTCTCTCTTCCTAGCTAGCTGCTCTTCTTCTTCATCTGGTCTACTACAAAAATAAGGAGAAGTGGAAAGTGTAAGAGGAGGAAAAAGCAACTTCACTGCTAAGCAATCACTATCTAGTCGCTTGATTTGTTTTCAAAAAGAATTTATAGTCTGACCAGAGATATTTCTTCACAGCCACGTAAAATTTCATTGCTGAATAGTATAATTGACAAGTTTGTGTAATTATCCTTTCACATTTTGTACTATCTAAACACCCCACTCACTGTAGCTATGTGCCCTTCAGCCTCAACAGTGCAACTTACAGCCTCGTAGGAACAGGCTGCAGATTGTTCCAGAAGCAGAACTCGTATTTGCCATTTTCCCCACGTGTCACCCCCCCTTTTAGAGTAAGTGTACTGCACATGCACAGCTAAGTCCATTGTTGTCCCCTGGAAGAAGATTGATGGTTCATAAGCCTCTGATGCCAGAACAATTTATCTTTTCAACAACCATTGCTATCCAATCTCAAGCTGCCCTCAGGAAAGCAGTCTGTTCTGGAATGAGCAAGGATTTACCTGAGTGCATCAGCTGTGTGATTCTGGGAAATGCTGAGCCTACACAGTACATCTGAGTTGTGCATGTGCTGATACGCTCCACTGAATACAGGCACTTAAGCTTTGTGACCTGCTTTGGAAAAGGTTCAGCTTCACTTAACCATTAGGGAGACTACAAGAATTGTAGAACGCTAAAACAAATGCCAAACAATGTTTATGTCTTTAGCTTTTTCCTGACAGAATTAATGACAACTCTTCATCATTAGTAAATGGACAACTGCTATGCTAATCATCTTCCAGAAGTGAATGCACTTCTGAAGATATTTGAGAAGAATATTTACAAGATTAATATACTTAAACAGTTGCAGCACCACACATCTGCAGCATCCAGCCTACAAGCTAAGCAAGGGTGACATCCAGTGGTTAATTACAGCATGTCAAATACTTTAATATACAAAATTCAGACACTAGAACTGGACATCTGAACTTGATTCTTTAAGGTGCTCAATCAGTCCATTTATCTCTGAACATTTTAGTCATTTCAGTACAACCCAGTAACTTAGAATCCATGCAATGTTCCATATAAAAATTTTCCAGTTCCTCCTTTATCCACATAAAGAACCAGAAAAATCATGGGGGAGTTTAGCAGGAGGAAACACAACAGGTCACCTTTACTGGAAAACTATGTTAGACCCTTCTGTAAAACTAATCAATTCCACATATTAGCATGTCCAGGAAGACTATGGTGCCCCATTCTTGGACACCTTTCTGTAAAACTACTTTACTGGAGACTCCAGCATAACTAAGCAATAATCTCACTGCACATCGGTGTTGCAAAATATGAAAACACCAAATAAATAAAATGCTGGTATATGATTCAGAAAATACATTTCTTCCCTATAATTAAAGAGCATTAAATATATTCTGATTTGTAGATACCTTCAGAAAATGGAGTTTTTCTTCAAAATTCAGAAAAGTATGAGATTATACAATTAAAAAAAGTGGTTGGTAACTGAAGTTCAAGATAGTCAATTTACTATAGTTTCACGAACAATTACTATTCATGAAACTATCTCAAGTGCATGGAACCAGACTACGGGAAGTCCAAACACAGAGTATAAAAATAATGAACTGAAACAATGCAACAATAATCCTAGAATTCCTGTGGTAGGAATGGAGACAGCTGAGTCACCTACATTACTGATGTGGGGGTTAATGCATTTAAGTATTCTCTGTGTTCACGGAAAAGGTAAGTGCTGGCTTCCTAAGCACTGAAACACCACAGCTTAAGAACTCCCAGAAGGAATACCAATGCTTCCGCAAAAGTTTACACCTGAGATCGCAGATGACATCTAAAGAGTAAATAAAATAGTAAATTTCTATAAACTTTCCTTCCTCCAATTCATAAAAAAAAAAAAAGTTGTGTGGAAAATGAGTCCACTAAAATGAGGAAAAAGAGAGCAAAAGAATTCCTGCTAAGAACTAGTGGGTTTAAAGCCAGTAATACATCAAGCTTCAGTGTAATGACACATTCCAAATCCTCCTGAAATAAGCTGGACTCCACTTTGACAAGACCTTTAAATCCTCTAAGGGTCAGAAGATTAAGCTTGACACCTTTGGAGTCCTGGCATAAGATGACTCTTAACTAACCCTCTATTTGTCGAATTAGATGTTGCAGTACTGATTGACAACTTAGCTAATAAAACTGAAGTCTGGCACAAATATCTCTTTTCACAGGATCCAAGCTTTATTTGTTGGCATGTCAGCTACAGGGGCCTACTCAGTTGTTCTGCAGAGGATGCTGGCAGATCTTACATAAGATCTAAACCTGTTCATATACCTCCAGGGCTTATCAGCACAGGGCTAAAGAGTCATCCATGTCTGCACTAGGGCAGACTTGTCAGACCAACCTACCAGCAAAACAGGTGCATGAATCTTCCTCAAGGAAGAAAGAAAGGAATGAGATGCTATTTACAATTATTTTCTCACTTCTTAAAAGTCACAGATGTACTATATTTCTCTGGTTTAAAGGTTAGCACAAAACACTGTACAGTTATGTAAGTTCTTTAAAAAAAACCCAAACACAACCCTTAAACAAGAACAAGAGTCACATGTACTTGAAAAAGTATGCAAATTATTTCAGACCAAGAAATAAGGTCCAAGTTTTATTCACACCAGAAGTACTGAAGGACATAAGGAACAGAGATAGATGAAACTACACTGCCCAGAAAGCTGAGCTTTAAGCTTCAATGATAGAGGGAAGCATATTGTGCTGTCCCAATAAACATGGCCTTCCAGGTGATTCGTTAGGGAATAAGCACTGATCAGTTCACAAGGCAGCACTAACTCATCTATTTTAAGTACTCATCAACTATTTCCCTCCCTTTGGAGCCAGTTAAAAAAAGAGTCCTCCAAGAACATTTAGTTTTTGCAGTATTACTTTATTCAAAAATAAGTCAGTCATTCTTAGTATCTCAGAGTAAAAGAAGTATTATCTTACTTAATTAAGTATTATCTTACTCTCTTAAGTATTATTTAGAATATTTTGTTCAAGAACATTTTGTTACCAAGGACAGATCACCAGTTAGATACTGACAGATTCTAGAGCTGAAGCGTGGATGCCAAGTGCTGTAGAACATTGCTGCTCAGTTACTTATTATCTATCCACCTGGTCCCTTTTTGCTGTACATGAGCTTGCCTTGAAAGAAATTATTTGTTCCATTATCACAAGAAGCAAGGATTTATTTGGTCATTAAAATCTTTCATGTCCAATCATAATACAAAAGTGTAAAATGTAGAAGTAAAGCAACAGCTTACCTGAAGTTGAACACATCAGCATTGTTACCACTACAAACATCACTTCAGTGTCATTCCAGTATCATTTTCAGTGTCAATACTGTCACTAAACATGTCTTTTTTTGTTGTCTTTCTCAAACAAATAAAATAAAGTGACCAAAATTCCTTCCAAGTGAAAATATTCTTGGAGAGTAAAAATTGTAGGTAGGTAGGAAAGACCAGCACCCAATGTTAGTAAAGGAAACAAATATATGTATTTACCTCCTGGAACGTCTTCTGCAGTAACAGCAGTAACAGCAACAGACTGTTACAGACACCAGGATGAGTCCAGCTACTACAGCCATGGCAATAATTAAAGCCTCAAAATTTACTGAAAAATATGAACATAATCAACTTGTTAGACTTCAGCATTAACTTTTCTCTTTCTGATAATTCTTCCCCTCCTTCCCAGGCATTTTTTCATCTCTATATGCAAAACCCCTACATAATTATGTGCAACTACCCTGGTTAAAATGAACATACCACATTCAAATTTTGCTATTATACATAATCCAATCTGAACAGACATTAAGTAACATTTCTCTTTATACCAGTAAGTCATCTATAATACTTCATGTGTTACATGTCTACTCGTGTATTTCACAGTTCTGTCCTTCTGTGGTAAGACAGTCAAACCTAGCAAAGTTCAGAGTTCAGAGAGTCTGTGCTCTCTGATCACATGCACAAGCCAAAGAATCTCTTACTTCTCTGCAGATCTCATCATCTCATGCCTGGCCAAGGCATAGCCTTCACATATCCTGCCAAAGATTACATCCCAGCAAGTGTTTTTGCTTCTGTGTTATCATTTACTGGGTAAACATAGTTTCCAATTACAATACATGGGTAAATTCCCAAATGTAAATTATGAAAGTAACACATTTCATACCACATTTCTCACTCTGTTACTTCCCTACAAGTTACAAACAATTACATATAACTCATTCAGTAAAAATAAAAAATTGTTTTAAACAAAATTTAATTAAGTATACTACTTAAATGAAGCAAAAAAAAAATTTTGAATCTTTTAACAAACTGTAGAAAAAGACTGTCAGTTTTCAGTCTGCATTCCTGTCTCCATTACCTGTTTCATTTGCTTATTAATCATGAAAAAAACCCACAATTAAGCTACTTTGCATTACACTGCCTCTATACTGTTCTTCACTTCATGCTGGTTAATAATCTGTCAACACATCTTATTTCACATAAAATTGTAACTGGAAGCCAGTCCTTTGTTTTTAATTTTGAGAGCTCCAATATTCACCTTCATTTTCAGCAACGGTGAAGAACATTCATCTCTTAATTTTATTTGCTCAAAGGAAAAACAGCACCACCACCATCACAAGTTAATGAATTCTCTTGCTGTGTCCAAAGGGGACAGTCTCACTAAGACTATAAAAACCCATGGCACACTGCTGCCTATAATTTGTAAAAAATCTATTAAGGAAATATGTAATTGACTATTTTTTTGTTCTTGTTTTGGTTTTTTTTCTGAGAATGTGCTCCATTATTGTCATAGTTCCGATTTTAGCAAGGAATTTTTCTTTCCTTTCCCCCTGCCGTGTGTGTGTGCTCTGTATATGGGCCATTAGTTGAAAAAAGAATCGGCCCTGCCCACTAATGGCCGAGATTAGTTTCCTTGACAATGAAGGGGGAGGAGTTGGCTGGTGTGTGACTGGAAAGGGGTGGAGGCTGGGGGGAGAGCGCAGTCTCTCTACCCTGAGGGGAGCCTGCTGTGGGCTGCAGACACTGCCGGGTTTCTTTGTTTTTTTTTTTTTCCTGTTGGAGGGGAGTTTTTTTGCTGCTGCTCTTGGCTCAGCTGTGGCTGGCTGCAGGCCCTGCTTACAACGGACCCTAATCAGCTGAAGTTTGTGAGTTTTCTTCCATTGGGAGAACTTTCTGTTTTATTGCTGTTGTTTTTCCTTCCCCTTCCTTTCCCCCCACCCCCCCACCTGGCGGCAGCCAAGGATCTCACAGCGCCGCCTGGTGACGGGCACTGGACATCACAAGTTCTGCTCCTCCAGTGATCCAACAGCGCCACCTGGTGACTACAATAGGACACTACAAGTTCTGCACCTTCAGTGACCCAACAGCGCCACCTGGTGAATGGTACAGGACATTACAAATTTTGCATCTCCAGTGACCCGACGGCGCCCCCTGCTGACTGTGGTTGGAACTGCATCAAAGGGTGCAAAATCGAACTGTTTAATCTTCCTTTTGCCGGTGTATCGGTTTTGTTCTTGAAGGGGATTATTGGTGGGTATAGGAGTATTGCTTAGTTATTTTACTTAGTTTTTTTTCGTATTCCTGTTAATACACACATACCTTTTAATAAAGGGCTGTTATTTTCCCTTTTCCATAATTTGTTTTCCTTCAATCAGAGCCTCTTAATTTTGGATTTATAATTGCTTAGAAAGAGAAGTTTGGGTCTTTAACTCCTAATCCTTCCTCAGCCAAAGACCCTTGTCTCACTTAAACTGGGACAATTATGAAGTATTCATTTAGTGATTAAGGTACAGTCAATCTAGAAACACAAATGTATAAGCCATATATGTATAAGCCAAGCTATAAGCCATTTCTACAGCAGGAGTAAACTCTTAAGAACACTCTTAGTATCAGTAGACACTGGTAATCACTGTTTTGCAAAAGGATGTGTTTCTCTACTTTGGTGGGTCTGACAGTGTTAAACTTCATAGTAGCTGGTTTGATGCTGTGCTTTTGGATTTCTGGCTAAAAAGTGCTGGTAACACACCAATGCTTTTGGCTGTTGTTGAACAGGCTTGAAGAACATTAAAATATTCTCTTTTTCCCCTCCTTCTCTCTGTTCCCCTCAGCGAGCAGGGCTGGACATAAACAAAAGACTGGAGAGGTCAGGAGGGGATGCTGACAGAACAGTTGACCCAAACTGGCCAAAGAGGTGTTCCACACCTTATAATGTTGTGGTCAGCAATGAAATCTGAGGTAAAAGAAAAATAAGTACAGGGTATAACTGGCTTCCAAGGGACAGTTTGGAGTCATCTGTTTGGGGAGGCATCAAACCCAATGGGAGTTTACCACCTCGCCTTCCTGCGGGAGGTGATAAGCAACCTCCTTTGCTTGACTTTTTCTTTTCTTTCCCTCTTTTTCCTTCACCTATTAAACTACCTCTATCTCAATCCATGAGTTTTCTTGCTTTTTTTCTATTTTCTCCCTCCATCCCAAGGGATAAAGGGAGGGAAGGAGGAAGCAGCTGTGTGAATACTTAGCCATTGGCAGGAGTCAACCCTCCACACTTTCAGAAAAAAAGTTTGCTAAATATTTCATAGTAACAGCATTTATTATGATACTGCAAGCCCAGTTTTCTTAGAAGTGTGCCTTATTACTGAAATAATGTCTCTACTGTACCCTAAGAGTTCAAAAGCACAAATGTTTTTTCTCAAAAACAAAGTCCAAAGCCCTTCTGTAAGAATAATGAATTGATAAAGTTCTCCTGTACTGTTTAATCTACTCACTCTGTTTGCAGGGATTAAGTGGTTGTGTTCAGAAACACGCATGTTCCACTTGAACAGCAATCTTCTACTTCTGCTACTCTGATTTAGACTACTGCATAATCTCTCTGTGCTAAGTGTGGGAACTTTCCTCTAATTTACAGTTAACAGTTACTGATAGTTCACCCTGAATTGTTTTTGTTCTTTAGCCTCCTGGTGTCCATGAACAAATACACAGAAAGCAGTAAGCCTTCGCTTTGCTGAAGTTGTACTCTTGTTTCATAAGACAAGCTTTCCAAAGTCTAATTTGTTCTCTGTTACAATCTAGTCCAAATTTAGATCTGTATGCACAGTATTGGAAAAAAAGCCCATGATGGCAGCATTATGGTGTGTTCCGTATTTTGTAATAAAACATGAAAAGCAAATGGAAATCTAAGAACAGGTAAATGATGCAGTACTAAAAACCTACATGGTCCTCTGCAGCTTCCTTTTTAACCTTATCTACACTGTCTTCAGTGCCACAGACTACACTGTTATTTCAGTTGTTTAAGTAAAAATAGCATTCAAGAATTTCTGTGTGACTCTTTCCTGTGGTATTGGTTCACTGATGCCACTGGAATATAATAAAGGAACTGTAGATGTAGACAAATCACCCAACACATCAAGAAATTTTTAAAAAGGTAAAAAAGTTTTAAAGCCGTTGGATCAACATAACTACATTGGCTGTTTACAAAGAGACCTTCTTTAACATTGACTGTAAGTCCAGAAGATTAGAGATCATGGCTCCAAATCATAACCACTGCCTTCTCCCCCACCACTCCACATAAATTATCAGGAAACAGCTCTAGCAAGTAATAGGCTTATTTTAATCATACTCATAAGTAACTCTCTACAGCAAAAGTAAAATTAGTACCTACTCCAGCAAACTCCCCATCGAGCATTAGAGAGGGAACACAAGGAAGATGGTGGAAGAATGCTTCTTACAGGGTAATCAATGCAAGTGTTGTTGGTGTAACACCAAAGGCACTGCAAAAGAAACAAAAAACCCTAATTATTCATCTTCAAAAACAGTTAACAATTTAATGCACCTCTCCAAAGACAGCATTCTTACATGAGTACAATACTGTAGAAATGGAAGTGCTTTACATTATCAAGACTACTGAAGTCCTGGTACAATTTCTCAGCAAAACCTAAACTGAATTGAGAATAAGAACATTTTGTACTTAAGGTAACAAATACTTACACTAGCCTGAAAATACATGGGGGAACATATTGAGGTACTCTATACTTCAGGATAAAATGCCTTGGGTTTAAAACTACTGGAATTAACAAGAGGTTCAAAATCAAAAAGCCAACTGCTCAGGATTTTCAAACACGTGGGATCTTAAAGAATAATAATACACTTATAATCTTACTTCAGCCCTGTATTTGATTATCAACAGAAAGAAAACAGTAAATGCTTTTTAAGCCATCACTGGGCATCAAGCTTACATTTTGGTTTTCATCTGTTAAAATAAATACTTATTCAAAAGTCCTTTACTACACAACTAAAGCCGTGAAGTAGTTTTGAACAACAGTAATAGGAATCTTTGACAAAACATAGTTTTTTAGGATTAATTACAGAAAGAGTTCATTCAGGAACTATGCTTTATCTAACAGTACTATCAAGAACATCTCTGACATACACCCTTAGTTGCACAAAACCTGTTATCTTGCTCTTAACGGGTTAGAAAACGTTAAATACAAACAAAACCACTTGTAGCAGATTCTGCTTTCTTGAGAAAAGTGGAAGCAAGAAAAATGCATTAATATTTTGTAGTAGCTAGACTGTGCAAGATAAACATACCCATACAGACACATCAACAAAAATAATTAGGAAAGTAAAATAAACTTTGCAAAAATCCCTGTCCCTTTAATCAAGAATGTAAGATAAAAAATTGGGCTTTTTTAATCGAGTATTTAATAAGAATTAAGAGTTAAAAAATAATGACTAATGGGAGGTATAGTAAAAGTCATTGTTAAACTTCAAATGTAATGTTGGCCCTGTTTTGAGTAGGAGGCTGGACTAGGTGACTCATGAGGACTCATCTAATCTGAATGACTCTACTGCTGGTGACAACAAGGGGCCCAGAAAGGCCAGCTGGATCACTGATGGAGACTCCTGCATCTAACTAGTAAAAATGTGTCTAGCCCAAAAGGCAATACCTGATACAGCTACTGACTGGGGTGGAGGCTGAACTACATGAAAATATTTCAATTGACTTATTCCCAATGCTAAAAATTGACCTAATTATCAAGTTAGAAAAAGCCCAACAACTCAACATCCAAGGGTGAAACATTTCCTTATCTACATAAGCTAAAAATGAAGATTGAAAAGACTTTATTTAGAGGCAAGTCATATATCCTTTGGAGAGTATGCTAGAAACAATGTTCATACTCTCATAGCTATTAGTGACTTTAATTTAGAACAGCTTCAAATGGATATTGATGTCCAACATCATTAATTCAGTCAACACTCATTTTAAAGACATATTTTCAGTATTAAAAGAGATACTACAGTAACTATGAACACAAAATGAATTCTTCTTCCTTTATATTCAGATAAATGTATGCAAGTGACTGTTATCCCCACCCTTCTCTCCAAAAATTGACTACATTTCTTGATCACAATTTCTTATAGCTACTTTTACCTTTTTTTTTTTTTTTCTAATGTGTAGCATGCTTAAAATCCACTTTCCACAAGAATTTAGATTCCATACATTTATTATTAGGACAAAGACTGAGAATGATAAAAATAAACAGCTGAGGGGGAAAACATATTAGCAGACTACTCAAAAGCTAAAAATGAGACTTTGGAATATTCTCCAAAACGCTGAGGCTCTACACATGCACTCAAGTTTTAAAATGAAGTCCTATCTCTAACTAGTACTTGCATCACATGCTGTCACAGAAGAGAAAACTCTCACAAGGTCTTAATCAATAAATATTTACATATTATCTGATAACAGATAAAGTTATCAAATTTTAATATACCTGGTAATCTGTCAGTCATAGCAGTAAATACTACTTTGAGGTAAGTAAATTGAGTTTCAGAATTCAACAGATCTAATCAAAACCCTTATATGTTACCTTTTAATGTACCATATTTAAGGAATACTATGAAATTCAAAAGCCTATCTGTAAAAGTGCCACTCAGAACTTATTGATAAAAACCACAAAAAATAGGTATTCATCAACCCAAAAGATGAACCCATTTAAAATTATTATCAACAAAATTTTATCATTTTGAATTATAATTTTATTTAACTGAAGTAAATGATTGCATTTCATGGATAGTTGGAATTGTTTTTATCTATTCACCTAACGTTTAATTTTCATTTTTATATGCTGCTGCTATTTTACCACCAATATGAAAACCTGATTTTTTTTCTACTGAAGCAATAAAAGTAATTTCAGCAATCTGTTGCTTTTGTATTGCTCACAGAAGTGCTAATGGCTTTGTTCTCTAGCTTTTTTTTTTTTTTTTTAATGTATGTGCAAATTATCTGCATCAAGTCTAAAGTTTCTTCAAGGTTAACACCGGTGCTGTTGAAGCAGTTGCCCTGAATCATCCATCATTCTGTCACCAAAACAAACCCAGACACTGTCTTTGGTGTCAGATTCTGAAAACAATGTATCCATAACTCCGTTAGTGTCTTCAGCACACAAACACAGCTAAAGGATTTATTTCTCTCACAGGGTGAACATGTAGCTCTCAGGTTAATAAAAGCTGTGCTCATGTACCTGCAGCAGCACTTATTTGAAGTTGGGGTCACACTACTGCCAGTGCTGAACATTTAACCAGTAATTTTCCTTTTCCTTCTCTATACTTCTGAAGATGAAGAGTTCTTTACACAATGCCATTCTTCTGACAACAAATATTCATATCGCAAATATGCGATAACCACATCAATACAAGCTAATTAATATATTTTCCTTTAAAAGTCAAAATATGCATAAGATGAGGTAAATTCAGAAAGTCCTCAGTCTTCCCTAGTGAAAAAGTTTTGCAGTGACATATGTAACTTAAAGACACCTGAAATATTTCTTCTCAGTGACATCTGAAGTTTGAATTTGAAACAATCTCTCACTTTACTCTGGAGGGACTGACGCCCTTTGCATGCTTATTACAATCCTTACTGTGGAGTCAAAAAAGTTTTCAGCAAAGGAGAAAGAAACAAATTCTAATGTTTAAATGTCTGCCCTATTGCAATCTCACTGGAAATCTAAATATTTTGGTATGAAAACAGTGACCCAGCCTGGCAGTCTTAAGCACATACAGTCCGAGGTAGTCAATGGAGAGGCCAACAAACCTGGACATCTACAAAGTGCTGATCCAATCTGCCTCAGTTAAATGGATTCTTGGGGCATCTTCAGAGAAAGGCACTTCCAGTTTATTCACATTAATTTCCCAGTTCTTCTTTTCAGCATACAAGAAATGCAAGGCATTTTAGCCACATAAAATCGAGCTTATCTTGTTCTTTTTTAAGATGTACATTTAGCTAAGTGCTGCTCACAAAATAAGTCTGAACCAGCACCAACATCAACTTGCTCAGTTGAGCTATGAAAGCCCTGAGCATACATTGACACCGGAAGCCTGGATTCAGTCTGTCCTCTTCAACAAAGCAGAGAAACACACTGAGTGAACAAATCATGGAGCACCCCTGGCAAAGTGAAAGCACACTGGCAGCACGGAGGAAGTAGCACATCAGTTGACTCCATCATTCAAATAAGAATAGATAACAGAACTGACTGATCTTGACTTCCTCTTGTTAGGGGGAGTTTGAGTAGATTCATCATTAAAAACAAAACAAGAACCCCACCAAACAGCCAAAGAAACCCTAACAATTTGACTTCATAAGAAGTGGAAATTTACATCAATCAAAAAAGATGCTAAAAATCTTACCGAAACATTTTTTAGACATTCGTCACAGGACTTCTGGGAAAATTCTGAACATGCTAGAGAAACAAACAAACAAACACGCAGAGATTATATATTTATTCCACCAGGTCAAGTATTTATCATAACATTTATCATTTTCTTTTTTCTGGTTCTAGATACAAGCCACAATTTTGAAAGAGGTAATGAAATCTCAGTAACTCCATTCTAGGAGAACTGCAACAAACAGAGATAAAAAACATTTAAATTTGACCTCTGATACAGGGAAGCAACTCAAGGATACCTTTAATATGCCTTTTTTTTTTCTCTATGGACAATGCAGGAGATTTAACCCAAAAGCCTCCCATATCTCTGCTGAAGTTCTAGGACTTCAATTTAGGGAACATTCTGAATTTTGCACCTTCGAAACCTTTGCAAAAGCTGACCCTTGCCTACGGTTGATCCCCTTCCATAGATATTAACCTTTTTTCTGGGGGAAAAGGCTTTAAAAGATAAAGCTCTCCAAATGACATGATTTTAAATAACAATAAAAAACCACTTCCAAACATAGGGCACAAAGTTAATTTGCAAGTGTTCAACAAGAACTTTCACAGAAGTTTGAAAGACAAGTGACACAGAAGCATTTAATGCACATTCTCTTTGGATGTAAAAAAAAAAAATATTTACTGGTGTTCGCATTTACTTCCTGTAGAAGTACTGCATGTTTATCATGTTAAGACCAGTCTTTTTATCCATAACTCAGATATAACTTATTGCCCACAGGACCACATACATGCCAAAGTCTTGACCTAGATGAACTACTTGAAAGATGAGGGCAAGTCTCTTCTTGTCTAAACCTGGATTTTTCTTCCAATAACTGCAGTTCCTATGATAATTTTTATACTATTTAATGAAACAAACTTTTAAATATTTCTATAAATATCACAAATACAAGGGGAAAATATCTCCAAATCAGGAATTCAATTAAAGCTTTAATGAAAAACTGCATTAGTCACAAGCAGTTATCAATTTGAGCTACATTATTTACTTGTGAGACAACTATATATTTCAATATTTTCTTTTCATAATTCAATAGTATATCTTTCTAGTACTAATTCCTAACATTAAATGTATTTTATATACATTATGCATCATATATATGTGTATATATATATTTTATATATATATACACACATTATATACATGTATACTCAGCTTTAATTAATATTTTTGTAGAGAAAAACACCCTACTACTTTTTCTGGTACCAATTAAATTGTTACCAATACCAGAACAGTGACCCAGCCTGGCAGCCTGGCACTGGTTAACAGCTTCAGTGTGAGGCCCATACACCAATTCATGGAAAAACAACACGAAAAGCAGCTTTAGAAACAGTTCTCAGTTTAAACTCAAAAATTTTCAAATGGGATTATTCCGCATGGAGTATCACCATGCTTACTATAAAAATGCTTAATTACATTTTCAATCTAAGATTTAAAACACCCAAACAAACTAGCTTTCTGAACATGAATTAGCAAAGCACTGTCAGAAACATGCAAGTACACTAGACAAGATTTAGGTTAGATTTAGATTTCTAAAATGAAATTTAGGTTACATTTTCAGTTCCAGAATAATCTACAGCAAAGTGAAGAAATATAACATTCTTTAGATTTTTATCAAACTTCTCATGCTGTTTCTTTTTTAACTGCCTTCCTATTGCCATACTATAGTAGATAAGTTCTACAGACATATAATCAAAAGATGGAGACATAAACTGTTAAAAACAATTAGAATAAACATAAATTCTAGAAGTCTAAAGAACAGCATAAGTGTTAGCAAAAATACTTCCAGATATATCGCAATACATATCTCAAAAATAAAACCAATGTTATGTACCACTATTACAAAATTTAACATTACTATGTGACTGAAAACAAAAAATTTCATTCTGCTTTATACATTTTCACCAAATCACATCACTTATAAAGATATACAAATTTCCCACCAGTTACAACGTCCTCCACAGGAGAAGGTAGAATAAAATGTCTCTCAAACAGAAAACGAAAAACACAGTCATCCCCTCCAATCTACCTTGCTAAAGCATTACCAGTACCAGCACATTAAACAAAAATAACTTTGAACTATTTTTTTCACATTCAAACATATATGAAGCTGACAGTTTCCCTCTAGCATTTCAAGAATATGCGGTATTATTTCTATTGAGGAAAACAATAAATGTAAACCATACTATCACTATCAACAATAATTTGAAATGTATTTTAAACAGTATTTTTCAAATATAGTAATTCCTTCTATACTGCTATATAACATCAGCTTTAATGACCTAACATACAATAAAATGAGAAATCGTTTTTACATACCAAGCCTGGTTTACTAAGTAGTGGAAGCGTTATTTTGAAAAATGCAATTTTTACCAAAATAGTTTAGTGCAACACCTTGTGCAGAGTGAACTGTAGCTGTATGAAGATTATATTTACACACGATAAGAAAAAGCTATTACTGTCCATGCACTTTTAATTTTTAATTACAACTAAAACGCTGCCCAGCCATACAGGAATTGTACTGAGTTAACTATATTCTAACTATCTGTATGATCTTACTTTTTAAGAGACATCCTTATGGACAAGGAAAACTGCACAAACATAGAACAAAGTCTGTTCCTCCACCAAATACAGGCAAAATAGAACAGCACTGACAATAAAACTCTATTTTGCTTAAAAACAGCTTTCCCCCCTTCCCAATATGTATTTATGCATGAAGGTATTACATGTAGCATTGGGATTTTTTGGTTTCTTTTTTTCCCTCCAGGAACACAGGGGTCTATACAGCACATACAAGGACGGATGACTGCTGTACAGCCTTAAGATCAGTGAGGAACTGGGGGTGATACCTCTTACCATCCCACTAAAACTAAACAACACAACTGCTCAGACAGTCAAAAACCTTCCAACATCTAATGGTCAGTCTTCGCGAGCGAAGATCCGGGGAAGGTCTTTACACCTTCCAGCCTGCGCATTGGATTTTTTAGGTGAGACACAGTGTGCGCGGAACTGAGCCCACCCTTTAATCCTAAGGTTCATCTGCCGGGGCCAAGCGAGCTTGGACGGTGGCAGAGAGGTCCTCAGGACATAGATGGATTACCTTACACGGCTAACGAGCTCCATCTGCCCGGGGAGTGTCCCTGACCAGGAATCGAACCCGGGCCTCGGCGGTGACAGCACCGCACCCTTAACCACTAGACCACCAGGGGCTCCCTTCCAACATCTACATTAAGCTTATTCACAGCTGGTTTATTTTAATGTGATCTCTGTCTCCTTTCTTAGGACACCACTTTCTTCAACGTAAAACAGTTGTTCCCTCCTTCTGGTACAGACGTACTTTCTCCCTCAAGCTTCCTTCTGCTCCAGCAATTAAAACCATACTCTTCTTGGTATTTTCTGAAACAGGGAACAATACAGCCTTTGTAGTCCTGCTTTATGCCAGTCCAGCTCTGTTGAACACAGGTGCTGAGGTGGAGGAATATTTAGCAGGATGGCATACAAGGTCCAACAGTTTTGCAAAACTACCACAGAACTGTCTTCTCTGTCTTGGGGAGAGCATCCCTTCAGTAACTGATACGCATCTGACAGTCAACAAGCTTACCTCCCCACTTTTTTCCAACTGTTTCAATTTAAGATTAGAATAATACATAATACTCATATAGCATAACAATCTTTTTTTTCACTTCAAACATATTTCTAATATTTATTCCATAAAGGTCACCCATATCTTTCTGTGTAATCATGACCCTATTCCGTAACAATCCAACTTATTGTCAAGAGTAAATTCCTGTATTCCTATAAGAATATTACATTAAAGCTTCTTCTAAGGAAATCCATAAGGAATCCCGCTACGAATTCAACAAAGTTTTGACTCCAAACTCAGACTTTGGTTTTGTTTACGTTTCTCAGAACTACTAGAAAGAAGCTGATTAACTCGCAGTTGTTGGCAGGTTTACCTTTTGTTACTTCCTCTTTAACAGCTGAGGAACACTGACAGCTCCCTTTCTGTGTTGCTTCAAGTCAGTTGTCTCACAAAGTTGGATACTCCCTTTTCGAGTATAAATCCTTCACTAAAAGCAATTAAACACCTCACACTAGAGTCTAGAAACACACATCAAGGTCCACTTGAGATACCCTAATTTAATGCCAGCTAACCCAACATGCACCTTTGTGGTCACATCTGTGAGCGGACAAGCAAATCTGAGGCCGAGCTTCACCAACTGGCTGCCAAAAGCAGCTCTGACATAAACGATTCCAAGAGAACAGGGTGAGAAGAGCATCTCCATCAGCTTCTCCTTCCAAGCCACGTTCCTCCTCACCCTCCCGGACAGAGCAAACCTAGGCGACTGTGTGCTCCGGGATGACCCTGCTTCAGCAGGGAGGTCGGATCAGATGACCCACTGCGGTCCCTTCCAACCTGACCCATCCTGTGACTCTCTGACTGCCGGCCCCGAGCAGCAAAGCTCCCGACACGCCCGCAGGCCGGCAAACCCCAGCGCCATCGGCCTGTCCTTCGGCCGGGAGCGGGCTGCTCCCCCCGCCCCACGGAACCCGCTCCGGGCCGGGGGAGGAGCCGCACGGCGAGCCCCGGGCTCCCCCGGCTCTCGTGAGGGCTGCGGGCGGCGCTGGGCCCCGGCAGGCCCCGGCCCGTCCCCGCCGTGCCCCGCTCAGGGCCGAGCGCGGACTCCGGGCACACCCGCCGGGAAGGCCCCACGGCCGCACCGCGGGGCACAGGGAAGGGAAGGGAAAGGAAGAGAGCGAAAGGGAAGGGAAAGGAAGAGAGCGAAAGGGAAGGGAAAGGAAGGGAACCCTGCGCTCCCGTGCTGCCCGCCCTGCCTTACCCAGCGCCGGCGGGGTCCTGGTGGGGCTCTGCGCCAACCCCATCGTGGCGCGGCCCCAGAACAGCGCCAGGCTCTGCAGCCACAGCGGCCACCGCCGCGCCTCCATGGCGGGATGAGCCGGGATCGCGCTCGCTCCGGGCCCGGGATCGCTCCCCGCCCGGCCCGCGCAGGCGCCGGAGCCCCGCGGGGCGGAGCGGGGCGGGCCTGGTGCGGTGCGAGCGGCGGGACTGCGGGGCAGCTGAGCTGCAGTCATAGTGGCCCATTTCTGTGATACACCCGGCCTTTTCCTCTCCCATGGGCATGTAGGTCTTTGGATGTGACGCCTTCTTTTCCTGCCTTTGCAGTGTGAACTCTCCGGTGCCTGTGAGGGCAAGGAGGTGGCGAGGATCCTGAGCCCTGGCTCCTGCTTGCTTCTGTCGTTCCTCAGTGAGGATGGGCCAGCAGGCTGCCAGAGCCAACAAAGACATCCCCAAGCCAGGGCTGTCAGAGAAGAGAATAAAGAGATGGAGACAAACTGAAAATTTGCCATCACCTTTTCCTTAAAAAAGACTAGTGAGCTGTTGGTTGTGCACAGTGACCCACCTCTTAGGGCCTTACAGAAGCATTTAACACTCTTTGAAGTGCCAAGGGGTGTACAGAACACCCAGATCAGGCTGCAAGTTACAGCACAGGAACAAAAGAAACAGACCCCAAACCCTCTGAGATGGCAGGGTAAGGACACACAGAACATTTTGGGCATCTCAGCAGCCCTAGACAGCTGTGGTTAGGCACCGAATCAAATCCTTAATGGCCAACAAGTGAGATACCCTGCCATGCTAAGACAACCAACCTTGCTTTTTAATTAAATGATCCCATAGCTGAACTTTAAACACCGTGACTGTGTTCAGGAATGGGAAGTTTGGTATTGGGCAATCAATAACCAAAGTACTGGTGTAGGATTTGTTAGTGCTCAAAGATTCTGCTTCAAGTAGGAAGCAAACACTCCCTCCAAATATGTTATTGTTCAGTCAGTGATGACTCTAGCTGCTTGTGACCTCCATTCTCAAACACTCCTCCTCTTCTATTTGGACCATTTTTATTAGTCTTGTGAAATGAGACCAGTGTTGCTCTCAAAAGTATTGGAGTTGGTTTGTGGGTATAGGGAGAGTAGAACTGAGCTGTTTGAAATGCTTTTGCAAATACACTTGAGCTTTTACATGAAGTAAGAGGAATGTCCTTCACAGCGGTTGACCTTGCCATCCTATCTATATTTAGACATCTGATTCACCTTACTGCAGAGATTAATCTCCCTAAAGTCCCACACAGTAAAAGATGAGTAGCTCTAGCAAAAAGTTCAGAGGGAATTATGACAACTGCTATTATATTTGGTAGCTTAGGCCAGTGTGTAAAATTGAACGGATAGAAACTGAGTAAGGTGCCCTTACCTTAAATTAAGTTTCAATCTTTGCATTAAAAAGTTATTTACATTTGATTTTGTCTATATCATCTTTCGATTTTTTGCAGCAGCTTCTTGGTCTTCAGGGATGTTAGAAAAATAAAGGCAAAAGCGTGGGTGTATAGGTCATATGGACACAAAGATATTTTTTTACCTGACGTTAATGCAGGACAATACTTCCTCATGACGTCAGCCTGCTTCAGCTGGCAGAATCGTTGAATGCTTTGGGTTGGAAGGAACCTTTAAAGGTCATCTAGTCTCACTCCCCTGCAATGAGCAGGGACATCTTTCGTCAGGTGTTCAAATCTATAAATCTTTATGCTTTGAAACCCTTCTTTTTTTCTTGTTTCTTGAAGTCACTTGGAATGTGCGCTTGGAATAGCAGAGGCACACAGGTGACAAAGACTAACAAAGATAAGGAAATGTTTGCAAGTAATAATTCAATAGATCATAGCTACGGAGGCATATGACAGAGATGTATAAAGTCATGAGTGGCACAGAAAAAGTGAATGCAGAAGGACTTCTTTCTAATACAAGACCTGGAGGGCATTGAACACAATTATCAAGTAGAAGATTGAAGAAAAAAAAAGTACTTAGAAGAAAAGAGGTTAAAGTTGTGAAACTCTGTACTTGGATATTAAGGACACTACAAGTTTAGGTTAGGCCACCAATCTGGAATTTTTTCCATGAATATGTCTTTTAACAGTTATTAAATACCAAGATATTACCTCTGGTTCAGAAAGTCCCTGAACCACACTGCCAAAAGCTGTGTGCAATTGCTGAGGAAGATGCATTACATGACTGCTTTATTCTGACATTCTTCCTTAGGCGGCTGTTGTTCACTGCCATTCTAGGCGAGATACTGGGCTAAAAGTGCCCTTGAAATGACTTTATACATCTGTTCTTATTAATTTTCTTTTTCTTCAGAGCATATGTTATATTCCACATGATTTTACTGAATTATGTTTGAGGCAAAGGGGAAGTCCTCTAGCTAATTTTTTATCTTAGGATTGGATGGTTTTATGTATTCAGTGAAGAACAGCTTCTCATAAAACAGCTCAAATTCCAAGCCAGATTTTGTGATTTTTCCTTGACTTGCCTCTGGCATGGTTATGTTAGAGGAAGTATCTTTTAGCTGGAGCCAAGTGTTATGGGAGAAGGGGAGAAAAATAGAATTTGCTGAGAGCTCTTCGGAACTATGGTTATATCCATCTTCTCTTATTTAGCTTTATTTTTCCTTTGGGGGAAGAAAACATTAATATAATTTATGAACAGCTACAGTAATTCTCTCACAATAACTATTTCTATAGTAATGAAACACATTTTTTCTTGGTTAGGTAGCCACTCCCTCAGCAGACATAAATTCCCAGGAAATGGAGTGTAGATGACAAGAAAAAGTGATCTACCAAGTAACTGGGTTTGGAACAAGCTGTATATAGTAAGATTGTAAACAAAAATCTCAGAAGTTAAAACAGATTTTTCTTTTTTCTATCATAATTCCATGTGCATGTAGATTTGAATGGGTTTTCAACAGTTTTTTTCTACTCATGCATTTTCAACATCACCTTTGGACCCTTTTCCTCATCTCTGCTCCAGTTCCTCTGTAGTGATAGAACAGCTGAATGAGCCATTCACTGGGTAGCTGAACAAAGAACAGATTGGGCTGACAGAATCTTGTCTTCTTTTTTTAGCTCATTTATTTTTCATCATTACCGGCACTAACAATCTCAAAGGTGATTATATGGGATACAAAGTCTCTGTGTGTTCAGTTGATTCCCTTAATGATAGTATTACTTCATCACTGTGACTGAGTTTACCCAGCTTGCCTGATTGCAATATGCTTAAATAATTCAGCTGATAAGTCACAAAAGGGATTAAAATGTCACTTTTTTTTTTTTTTTCCTGTGTTGGGCTTATGAACGTAGGTCCTGGTAAAAGGTATTTCACTACAGCAATACATTATTCAAAGAGTTTGTTTTAGTTTGTGGCTGGCTGTAGCATGAATGTGTCTTCAGATCAGTGTTTCCAAAAAAATCAGTCCGTACTTCTCTGTCCCTGAATACTTGTGTTCTTGTATCTGAAAACCACTGTGGTATAGGAAGAAAAACGTTCCTGCATGCCTACAGTGAATATGAGATCAGTTGATTGTCTCTTCTATGCAGGGACTAACTGTGGAGTTCCTGGGTCACCCAGGGAGTTAAGGAGTTTGGGGCAAGTGGAAGTTAGTTTCTGTGGTTCACTGAGCACGGTACCAAATTTTTGTGCTGGCATAGCAGAGGAGAAATTGTATCCCCGAGGGTTTTGTTTGTTTGTTTGATTTCTCAGTTGCAGGACCAGCTTAAATATATGTTGGCTTCATATTAAGGCTTCATGGTTTCCCTGAACTCATGCAAGAGGGTACATGTGCAGTCTAGTACTTTGTTAAAAGTTAATGGCCAGTCTTCGCGAGCGAAGATCTGGGGAAGGTCTTTCCACCTTCCAGCCTGCGCATTGGATTTTTTAGGTGAGACACAGTGTGCGCGGAACTGAGCCCACCCTTTAATCCTAAGGTTCATCTGCTGGGGCCAAGCGAGCTTGGACGGTGGCAGCGAGGTCCTCAGGACGTAGGTGGGTTGCCTTTAAGGGCTGACGAGCCCCACCTGCCCGGGAGTGGCCCTGACCGGGAATCGAACCCGGGTCTCCGCGGTGATAGCGCCGCGCCTTTACCACTGATTAAATACCTACAGGGTATAAGAATGTGCACTTTCATATAGTCTTCTTAAAAGTGTATTCAGACTTTGATAAAATGGCTTCTACAACTATCTTCCTGAAATTAAAAATATTAATAATACTATTTTATGGAGGAAAATGTGCAGCCATGAGTTCAGGCTATTTCTCAAGGTCAAGTAAAGAAAATTAGATCCTCCAGGTCAATATCCACCTTCTGTCTTATAATAACCACTCTTCCATAAATCATCTTTGCTGAAATAGAATTCCTAGAGATCTGAATGATTAGAAGTTTTAAGTATCATAAACAAATTAGATCCAGTCCTGCAAACACACAGATGGCAGATATTTGCAGGGATCAGAGCAATGCAGTTTATTCAAGGGTTTTGTGGTTTTGCTATAAATGCCATGGCCCACTTTCATCTTTCAGGCAAACCTTGAGATTAAACAGGAGATTAAATTGGCTGTTAAATGGTCTTAATAAATTCAGACGTGATCAGCAGAATACTACTGGGACAGTTAAAATAATCAGTCTTCTCAATTGATGGAGGCTTCTGCTGTCATGGAAATAAGATTTGCACCCACAGTGAGTTTTCACTTGCAAAGAGGTAACCTAGGGGAATATACAGGATCAGATCAGTGTCTCTGCTAAGGCTGGTGGTAACAAGTGATTTTCTTTGGTTTTCACTGGACTGTACTCAGGTGACCATTCACTTAATATTTAGGGAATAAACATACTTTTCAAAAATGTATCTGCATAATTACTGAATTATCTTGTGGTTATACTGAGAGATAAAAATATTAATCTCATCAAAAAAAGCATATAGTGAAAATTTTTGCCTTCTAACTTTCTCAGCTCCTGTTACATGGGAATATTTTTGAAAAAGAATAATTGTGAATAGGTGTATGTGACTGCTGAATTGCAGTCAAATTGAATTATAGTCTATTGTTAGATTTATTGTAATACTACTGTGACCAAAATAACAAGCCAGGTGCTTCAAAACTTGTATTTCAGTCAAATCTGGCAGTGCATAAACAGCTGTTAACATTTAGCTCTCTGTAATATTTCAAACAAGAGACGGTAATGAATTTTCTAATATATCTTGTACTGAACTAATCACTCTTAGCAGGGCTAACTAATTTATTTTGAAAAACATTGGACTTACTTAGGCAAAGACTATTTGTTATACGCACCATTTCTTTGATGGCAGGGTTGATTTGTTTTTTGGCTGAGCAGTGTGGCACAAAAAATGGACGGAGTGTTCGAGAAAAATGATGTCTGGGGCCTTGGCATAGGGATATTGCTCAGATCTCCTAAACAGGATGGTTGGTTGCAGTCTGGGTAGTGACAGGAGTTGCTGGATCAGAAGAGACTCCCCCAGCTGCTTCTCTGCTCAATTTTCACATGCCAGCTGGCTCCTATGTGACTACTTCAGCATGTGCATTATCCATTGTTGTAGATTATTTTAAACTAAAGCATCATTCTCCATTTGCAAAAAGATTGTCCTGTGTGACCACTTCTATATCTAAAGGAACAGTTTCTACAGTTTACAAGCATCCTATCTGCATGCAATCCAGTCAGTGCTGCAGCAGGAACCACCAGGAGGCTCTGGAAGAGCCAGAGTCTTTACCCAGGATGTTATGTGACAATTTTAGGTGTAGAAATTTGTCTTGGGACAGCAGGAGCTGCTTGGGAGGAACCCTTAGGACTGTCTGAAATCCCCATGTGCAGATCTCTCACAATAGTTAGTCAGATCCTTTATTGTGGAGGTGGTGAGGAGCCAAGTCTGTCACCTTACTTTTGCTCAGTTGCTTGTCTCTTCTGTGCAGGGACTAACTGAGGAGTTCCTGGATCACCCAGGGAGTTAATGAGTTTGGGGCACTGAGTGTGCACACAGGGACACCCCTAAGAACCAGTTACACCACAACTATAACTAAAGGACAACTTGACTTTCATCCGCCTCACACAACACTTAAATACCACAGCTCCTGCCACAGCACCCCTGTAATTGAAAACTATGCAGAACAGCATTCATCCAGCTGTGAAATAAGATAGGCAACTCGTGATTTCCTGTGGGTCTGTCTTAAGGTTTAACAAGGCCTGGGAACATGGCTATAATGCCACACAGATCACGCTGTTTTGCTTTGTGCTGTTTAAAATTGCTGTTGATCTCTAGAGAAATGTGTTTCCAAGATTCTGCTTTTTCCTCCAAATGAATTAATGTAATGACACTTAATTGCATGCTTTGTATTTATCATTGGCTTTGCCTTATTAAGTCTTGCCTCAGTCGTAGCTGGGGCAAGAGACATTGTAGAGCTGCAATCAGTTGGGGTAGGGTAAATGGGAGAGTCACAAAATGGATCAGCCCAATAAAAGAAGGATTCTGTTGCATTCCAGAAATTAGTAACTCCACTTGAATTAAGCTATTGGCTTAACAAACTGACAGAAAATATCCCTCGGCTCTTATTTCCCAGGCTTCAACAACAGAAAGACTTCTGTTGTCAAAAACTGGTAAAAATCAGCTAACAATTTAATGCCAAAGAATGGGATAATTAGTTACCCACACAGCTGCTCTTATTTAGTCCATTTTCTAAACTTAAGGGGACCGGGTTTTACTTGGCATTTCACAATCCATATCATATGAGTTAACAGACTATTTCAGTTGGATATTGGATCTTTTTCTTAATACTGTGTATTTCCTGGCTTGTCAGTACTTCAACTTTTCTTCCCTCTGCTGCAGACTTGGATTTGTTTCAAAATGCCATATAGCTATGCAAAGACTGTAGTACTGAAATCTCATATATCTCTGTTCTGAGTATTTTCTATATAAAGTGCTAATATAACTTGCTCGTTGAATCAACTTAAGTAATTGAAGAATCCTAATACCAAAACATCCTGCTGTAGCTTTGATCTAAGGCTAATTTAAGGCTAAGTAAGAAATTGTATCTGTGTCTAGTTATTGTCCAGCAATTTTGTGCAATACCAGTTCTACACCATCACAGAAAAGGAATCCCTTCTCTTCTTCTTTCATATGCAGTATAAAATTCCCATATTTAAAAATAGGAATGTATCACCATCCAGCACTCATCCCAGAATTACTTCACCTGGAATCTTGACTGTATCAAGTACTTATATCTTGCTCCTTTGAAGAAGTTCAGATACAGAGAAGATAGTGTTGATTACCCTGCTTAGTTTCACAGTATAGACTCACCCGTATTACCCAAAGCAGAGAACTACTGTTTCAGAAAGTAGCAGCATTACAAAGGTTCCAGTGAACACAGCATCCTGCCCAAATCTCCTTGCTTGTGCTATGGAACTGTGATGTTGGGAATCTGGGAGTTTACAAGTGCCTGCCTTTACACACAGACATTTTCAAAACAATTCTGATCAAATCCTTGCTTTGATTTACAGATTGTTTCTTTCTAGGCAGTGGGTGACAGATTTGTTTATGGGTGGGTCATATACTGAATGGGGATTTTCAGTTTAAACCCGATGTCCAAATTTCTGATTTTTTTCCTCCGTGTCTGTGCCAATGGAAAAGGAAGTTCTGCCTTCTGCTACATCTTCCCTTCTCATGTTCAGTTACAGTTGTGCACTTTGGATAAGTGACAAGAGACACAACAGGCATAGTGGTTGGCCACAGACATTATTTTCAGGAAATGTTATAGTAATTTCAAAGTACAGAGGAAACTTTAAGACCTCAAGAAAACAAATTAGTAGCTTTCTGCCATTAAGGAACTTGTGTTTATTCCTCTTAGGAGACAGAAGTGACAGCAGGGCCAGAAATAAAGCCAAGAAAATATGTTGAATTACTACAGTAGAGGATTATCAATAACAAAACGAAATGCAAAACATTGTAAAAAAAGCTGTGAGAAAAAAAATAATTTCCAGAACCAACCCAGGAAGCAGGATCAATTTTAGTTTGTTAATTTACAATAACATTCAAGCAAATCCAGTCGTAGGCTGTGTTATCTGTGACAGACCATACAGGAGCTTTTACAGCCCCTCATGCCATCTCTGGTGCCCTGCAGAAGTAATGAGGTGTCATTTGAGATATTGTCGTGTAAAATATGCTTCCTGAAGGGCTGCTTTGGACATCTGAACCCAGAGAACTGACTTACTCGTGCTAGGAAAGCAAGCAGAGAACCCTGGAATTGTTTTGGGAATGAGGTCATCTGTGAAACAAAGAGAAGTATGATGTAGAGAAAGGTTCTTAGGAGAAAAGGACAATTTTCCAGGGACAGAAACTGTCAAATGAAACATTTCTTCTAAAGAAAAGGTAATTTACTTGGCTGACTTGAGAATCAAACAAAAGCTGCAGCGTTTTAGTACTTTAGCATGCATACATGAGCAGCTCAGGGGCGTATTTCATCAAATTATGTTGTTTTCATGTTATCTATCTAACCTTTTTGAGTTCTTTTCCTGGGTTTTAAACCAAGAAGTCCTTGTGATGTGTTTGAATCTTACCATGAGTAGCGAAATCTACTCCAAGCAAATTCTGTTCTGCCATTCTATTCTGTTCAAGATCTTCTACAGCAGCTCTAAGCAGATTAACACTGAGAGCCAGAGAGAATTACAGCTCTCAGAGGACTTCTCAAGTGAGGCATCAGCCATCAAGATTAGTGGTTCTCAGGCTTCTCATAACTCCTTGGTTAATTAAGGTGCAGCCACACGGTGTTTGACAGCGTACATGCAAACTAACTGGAACTGCTGTACCTTAATGAACGCTGAACTCCATAACGCAGCAGCAGCTGACGCAGGAACTGCTGAGAGCCCCACCAGCACCGCGGTATTTGCTAAGCCGCAGTGCCAGAAACCTCATGTGCTGTGACTGCCTGAGTGCCCCCAAGCTTGCAGAGCCAGCTCTTTCCCAGCTGTTAGGCTGACTTTCCCAATTATTTGTAAGGGAGATGTCCTCACCTCTGCAGCTGAGGAGGTCAGCACCATTTAGTCCGAGTTGCAGATAGCAAGTGAGACCTGAAAGTGACCGCACCACAAGCCTAACAAAGAGCAGAAAGGTGAATATGTTTTTTTGATGACTAGGCTCCTTATTCTCAAGGCCTTTCCTGGGAGATGTATAATTGAATCAAGCAGAATAGTCAGCAACAGAAGGCAGCTAAATTTGTGCAGTCTGATTGATCTGAAGCTGTACAGTAAAAACATGCCCTCCACTAAGCCCATTTTGTGAGAATGCAATTACTTTTCAGATGCTTCCCAAGATGATACTTTTGCCAGGAAGTTCAACCTGTCTATAGAACATCTTAGCACAACAACAGAAAAAACCTGAGCATTTTATTGTTGCTGACTTGAGTCAAAACAGTGAAATAATAGTAACCCCTGGTTCTGAGTCTCTACAGATAACACTAAACCATTCCCATACAACCTATAAGCTAATGCAAATATCTTAATATCTGGCACTAATAATCGATTAAAAATTACCTCTTGTCTTACTAATATCATTAGCAGTTGAGATTTCTTCATATGTACATAATCTAAAGCAGTATAATCTTCAAATTCAGAAATTTTGTGCTTCACTACCTCTTTTCCTTGCCATACTATCTTTTCCTAAGTGAATTAGGATGAATTGAAGAGGAAAAACTTTGAAATGTTTTGAAACATTATTTTTTTGCCTTGCTAATAAATGTTCAACATTTTTCTCCAAATGCAGTATTTTTCAACAGCTTCGACAATTAGTAAACACAAACCACATTAAAAATTTTTCAAATTAACAGAGTCTTTCTTATGCAAATTGCTCTTTAAGTGAGAAAACAAAGGCATCAAAGTAAGGATTCATGAAGAATCAACCTAAAGCTGCCATCTTGCCCTTCTACTTCCAGATTTGTGTTGGCAGTTGCACTTGTGACCAGGAGGCAGACTAAATTAGCCACCTGGGGGGCTGAAAACTAAATAAGCAGAGAAGATAAATAGCAAAAGGAGCAATAAGACATGATTTCATCTTCTGGTAGCAGAATATATTTACATCTGTTTAAGTCCATTAAAAAAAAACAAAAAGCACATGCTGAAGCCTTTTGAATACTAGGTCAGAAAGTGTCTGCAGTACCAGGACCTGGTTTAGGAAACAACCTACTTTTGACATAACTACTAGTATTTATTTAAAGTCCAATATGATTTTGTAAGTGATCTTACATATTTATTTATAAATATGTTGTGGGTTTGGGAAGAAAACTAGTGCAATATCAATGGTTACAGACCCCTCTGACTGGTGGAAGGTCTGTAATTTGGGGTGGTGAGATCACAGAGGGACTGAAGAGCACCAGGCTTTGGTGCTAAAATGCCAGCCTTGGCAGTGGTGACTAAATAGCATCTTCTGGCATGGCATATAGCTAGAAAGTGGTGCTGAGCACTTGGTCAACATCTGTGGTCCCCAAGGACACATACTCCTTGGGCAGTACTTTTATGCTGTGTTTTCAAAGTTTGCTTATAACCTTCTGGGAGTCTGGTGCTGAGTAAAGCTTATTCAAATATTTTGAGCTTTAATTACTCTTGAAGTCCAGCTGTCTGTTCTCTCTCCTCAAAACAGTCAATCATTCCTGCCCTACAGCTCCGCACAACTGCTGCTGCCCTGTGCTCAGCTGTTAAAACTCCTTGCATCTGCCACACCCAAAAGACAAAGCTCCCATACCTACAGTCTAATACCTGAATAAGCAAATTGACTGTTTAGAATACAGATAAAAAGCAGTTTTGACATCAGAAACTACCTTCTGATAAGGCTTCTGTATGTCCCTCTGATGCAGCAGTATTCATCAAGAATGAATGCAGTGGAACAAAAAACATATAAAAAAAAGCTTATGCTGTTTCTGAGGTGCGTTACCTGCCTGCTCAGTAGATACAAGAAGGGATAAGTAACATTACATACCTGATGAACCACATGTGACTCCAGTCCTGTGAAATAAAACAAGGGAAAAAAACAGGCAAGAGATTTGTTTTCAATGAGCACAAATAAGTGGGGTAGTTTTTTAGGAATTTTAATTAGGAATTTTAAAAAGTGAGGCATTCTCACATTTTGGGAGAAACCGAGCTCTCTGCATCCCAGTATTTAATATCAACATCCAACTAGACCCTAAATTTATATCAGCTCATAGAGATAGGAGGCCTGTCTGAAAGGGACAGCAAAGAAGGAAATGAAGAAGACTATAAAATCATTTTTTCACCCCCAAGTGAGTTTTGGTACTGACAACTGCTTTATACCGTGCTGACTCCATGACAGCTCATATAACCATTACTTTCCCAAGCAGATAAAAACCCAACCTCCTAGAATGCCAGGTTAGAAGACTAAAAATCCAGAGGAATTACCAGCAAGCCTCACTCCATTCTGCATAAATAATTCAGGTTTTGTGAACTTGCACTACGGCATCAGCATTTCTAACACTCTAACACTGTTACTTTGCCCCGTAACAGTGAGGAAAGGCTCAGTACTGAGTAACTGTGGTGCTGCTGAGCTGCAGTTGCCAGAAGCAGCACACAACAGAAGTGAAGCATCATGAACTATCCCCCTTGCTCTGGACTGTTGCAAGTCCTTGGAATGCCCAAACAACCTTCACGTGTCCGGGCAGCAGCACCTTCTCCAGCTGACAGCACAGCTGGCACAGCAAAGGGAAGGGCAGGAGCATGGCTTATGCCACAATCCCCCTCCAGTGTGACACTAACACAACATGAATCTCATCAGTCCCTGGAAATATTATCCCAGCGTGGAAGTTTTCAGCTGGGTTAGCAAGATGGACTGGTTAAGTGGCACAATTGACACGGGGAGAAGATGGGGCTTTGGGCACAGGGTGAGGACTGTGCTCTTTGCTGTGCCACGCTGATACTCTGGCTCTTTGTGGGGCTGGGTCATATCCTGGCCCCCAGGCCACACTCTGGCCACAGGCAGAGAAAGGGAATCCTCTAGACTAAGGGAAATCAATCTTGTCCTTTTAAAGGGGCAAGGGATGCTGGAACTTCTTAGGACTGGCTTACAGTAAAGTGAAATTAGAAATATCAGTCAAGCTTTTAGATGGGTTTGTTTGCGGTTTTTGGTGCTTCTTAAAATTATTTTGTTTTGTTTAAAGGAGTTCTATAAAATTAGGGAGTTAAAATGCAGTATGCACAACATTTTAAACCAGTTAAGGCATCTGGTGATCATTTTTAAAACAGGTAAAGTCTTTCATATTCTAGCAGTTACCATTTTCCACAAAATTAATCAACACAAACTGCATCTGTATGAGACTGTTTTATTAAAAATACATATCTTCTGTTTCACATAAAAAGAACCAACACTGTAACTAAACACAATTTAAGAAGTTGGACAGGAATTACTTGAAAAAATACAGGTTCCTGTAATCCCAGAGCACCCAACCTTTGACTGCATGAGCCACAAATTAAAATCTGTGTTCAAGACCCAGAGTGCTTGTCCTGCACTCAGCAGAGTGCTCAGGAAGGGGCAGCTGGTCAGAAGAAGGGGTTGCTAACTGCTCCCCAGAGGCTGTTTGTTCCCTGGCAGACACATGCAGGATACATGTGTCGTTCTCTTCCAAACAGGAAGGCCTGTCACTCCCCAGCCCTGGAGCTGGGCACAGTGGCAACCTTAGCAAGAGAAAGCTGGCTCAAGTGTCACAGGTTGGCCACCTCTTTCTGTAACAAAGAAAATACAGCACAGCACTTCCAGATAACTTCACTTAGGATCCAGCAGAAACTCACATTAACAACACTGTTGAAAGAAACTCAGCCGTGCTTTGGTGATACAACGTGATTCAACAGTCTTTTTGCTGGGACCTACACTGGAATCCAATAACTTCTGGATCTGTGCTTTCCATAAATCATTCATCTCAGGCTTTTGGAAAGACACAATTTTCAAAGCAACAAGTTATCAGCTTAGGCAGCAGTAAATACTCATTGAAAGTTTTGTGCATAAAAACCAAAGTCAGAATACAAAAGAGCTGTCAGAGACACCTGCTATTAAAGTGCACAGAAAACAACACTGGCTGCATTTACTTACATTCTTGTAGAAAACAGTTTGCCAGGATGCCATTCTTGTTCTGGAGATGCTGAAGATTCAGCTCATTTTAAAATCACCAAGAAATATATTGATCATCTCTCCAAAATGATCAAAATGCTTTGTAAATTCAGGCTCAAAAAGCTATCAGACACTGACAGTAAAGTAACATTTACTGACCAACTCATAACTTCAGCAAGGCACAAAGAAGAAAAGACACTGAAGTGATGGGGAAGCAAGCTGCTGTGAAATCATAAACCCGTGGCCCCCTTGCTTTGACCTTACAAAGCCTCCAAGGATATGGGCAGCTAAAACAGCAATGGTATCTATGGCTGGACAATGAGAGTAACAGTAAAGCAAAGCTCAGTTCTGAAGAAAAAAAGCTGTCTTGCACATCATTATACAAAAGAAAAAAGATCCTTCATACTCTCATACCTTGTAAACCTAAGAGGATATTAAACTCATGTAACTTTAGAGGCCTATTTCTTTAAGTATTCTTTATCATCTACAGACTGCAATTTAATCAAGCACTCTGCAGAAAAGGACTGTCTTTTCACTGACTATGCTGAGAATATGACAGAGATCAGCTTCCTCCCTCAATCCACTGAAGTCTGAGGTCTATCAGCTAAATCACAATGATTCCTCTTAACATACTGTTATTTAACAGAACAAGATTTGCCCAGCACAGTATTTGTTCCCATTTCTAATACCTAGAAGAGGAAACTAACTGATTTTCAGGACCTTGGATGATTTTTCAGAACTGGAATTAAAGAACTTGATTTTTTTTTTAGAAAAGCAAATTTATTCTGGAATTAATGAAATGCAAATATCCACTAAGCTCCAGAATGCCACCAATCAAAACAACTTTCCTTACTGGGATGACATCTTAAACATAAGATCCCAATTTGCCAAAATCTGAGAGAATCAAATACTTGCCTTAATTATAGCACTCTTCAACTCACTGTCATCAAATTTCCAAGTAATTTCAAAGCCCACATTGCAGAGCTCTGATCGTTAGGGCTCACCTGCCACTCTGTATTTTAGAAGGAAAGAAGTGATTTAAAGACATCCTAGGCTGGGAATTTACAGTCCTTCCTCATCCTTGCAGAGCTACAAGGTGAAGCTCACAAGTTATTCAAAACCTCATCTTACAGAAAATAGGGATGGGAAACTTTTGGCAGTTGAGAGGTGGCAGTAGAGGAAATAACTGGATTTTAAAATAGCTGAATTTGAAAGGTGCTGAAGAACAAGGCTGAAAAGATAAAGCCTTAATCACTAATTAAATAAGTAACAGCATGAAAAGTCCAACAACCATAAAGATCAACTCTGAAAAACACACAAGCTCATTGCTACTTGTATATACATTTAAAAAAAAAAAAAAAACTAGATTTAAAAATATCTCCTCAGGGATATAATCCCCTTCCTAGAGAGATGTTGTTATAGCTTGTGTAAAGTGTTCCAAAAGAATCTTCCATAGCCTTCAGAATTCTTCATGGCTTTCCTAATCCATTTTGTAGTGACATTTCTCTCCAGAACTGAACACTTTATGTCCTACTTGAAAATCCATTTTTAAGAAGGCCTTCAAATAAAACATTCAAGCTTCTAAACAGAATTCTTAAATAGTAGTGTTTTTTGTTTTAATCACAAAATAGATCTAATGAATTTGCTAACTTATAAAAAACAGACTAGAAATAAAATTGGCAAAAAATTTCTAGCCTCCAGTAATTCACAAAATGCTATTACAGCACAAAAACCAACATTCTTAGTTAAATCAATTTTATTCCTTCTGATGGCTACTTCAAAAATAAAGGGTAATTTGGCATTAATTCTGCTAGAGAAGTTCCTAAGCAAGTAGCTTTTTGTGTGCAGTGAAAAACAAAGAACAATGCACAGAAGTGAATTAGTCTGCCAAATACCCTTTTCAGACACCACATCATAAAATATGTGTGTCTAGATGAACAGGAGAGTCGGTGAATCTCCTGCACTCAGTTCCACTGCCTGCATCTGGATAATACATGGGTGCAAGGGATTTACAACAGGATCAGCATCTAGTAATAGCTTATCAAATATCTAAGGGTTTCAAACCTGCTTTGATGTCAGTAGACAAAACGATGGACCCATACTATTGTTAGTGTACTGTCCCAGCATTAGCAGCAATTTCGTCTGTAGTGAGCTCAGAGTTAAAAAAAAGAAATAAAACCCCCAAAAAACCAAGTTGTTCAAGAAGTAACAAACAGACCAGAACAGCAACGAACTTGCTGAATTTGGATCTCCATTGCTTTGCGCCCTGGGAAACTTGACCTTAAAAAGGATTACGCTCAGTGCAGGGCAGCAGAGAGAATCAAGCCTGCAATTTTCATGGTTTGAATGAGCACAGGAGCTCAGCTTCCAAGACTTTGTCTCCTTAAGATGAATGTGTCACAACAGGAATGTCAAGTTCTACAGCAGAGAGGCGGGAGCGTGTGGAGTAGGGCTGCGAGGCATAGCTGTGCATACTGGGGGCGTGGGAATACAGGGGCTGCCAGAACGGGGAAGGGAGGCTTTTGCATGCACAGTACCACAGGAACAGCAGGATGGAGGTGAAGAACAGACCGCCGGCGCTGGCAATGGCAATAAACACAGAGATGTCAAAGCTAAAGACAGGCTCGTATTTTCTGTTCAGATAATTGTTATAAAAAATGACCCAGATGGACGGAGTGAGACAAATGGCGCAGGCAAGCAAGAACAAGAGGCCAGCCACGAGGTGGCAGCCTGCACTGTTCACAAGGCATTTGGCCAATTTGACGTTTGGCACGGTGGATACAAAGGCTGTGTTACACATGCCAATCATGCAGAGAAACAGAGCTGAAACAGCAGTAAACATACTCAGAGGAAGGGCAAACTGCAGAACACGCAAATCCAGCTGATCGACAGCAGTGTACCACTGTGGGTCATAGATCACACAGTCTCTGCTCCCATCAAAACGAGCACACTTAATCCAGAGTCCAGTGTAAACGGTCACATTCCTCTCATTCTTGTTGTATGTGTACAGTCTCATTTGCCTCCAGTTTGGAAGAAGAACTGCTGCAAGGAGTCCGGCTACTGAGGCTGTTCCACTGAGGAAGGCCAGTACAGTCGCTGCATGAACATCCCGGCAACCCATGTTTGCCCACAGAAGTTGTTTCCTGCAATTAAAAAGAAAAATATAAAAGAAAATCAGTGGGTGAAAGCTTATGGACACAGGACGAACTACAGTTGACTAGTGGCAGGTTAATAAACTTACATGGCAGCTGATAGGCACTAACTCTGTGGCACCTTCTTTGTCTGACACACTTAGCAGTAACACTACCACATTCATGCTTTAATGAAACGTCAGATTATTTCACACTGTTGTGACTGCTCAGCTGACAGACTGCTACATTCACTGTGTTCAAGATGAAAAAGGAGCACATTTCAATGTGCAAGTCTACGCAGCCTTTCACCCTCTGTCACTGCATGGACTTTGTCACGGAGTCCAGGTGAAGAAGGTCTATCACTGAGTGAGCCTGATTTAAGTTCACCTGTCCTCAGCTGGCAGCTCCCTCTCTTCAGCCCAGATGTAGTATCAGAGTACATCAGTTCTACCACGCTGCCATGTGAGTAAAAGGGAGCTGCCTAAAACCTGCATCATTAGACTGGCACGGAATGCATATGTAGGCAGCTATACACATTTTATATAGGCCAAACTGTTGAGAGAGCTGTGAGCTAGTGGTGGAGGCTCCACTGAGGAATTTACTATGAATTTTTCAAAAGCAACTGACAGTTCTTCCACACTACTTTTGCCTTTCGAAACCAACTGTCCAAGCATACAAACAATTACAGAAAGCAGGCAACTTTTCACCTTTCCCTCTTCAGACCAAGTGTTGAAGAATACTGCTTCCTTTTCAATATAACCACTGTCTGTGTCCCTAGTATTGGCCCCTAGTATCTGCAGTCCTTGCCTGCAGAGATCTTGGGAAACAGTCTCAATGATGGGTCTTCAAAAACCAAACAACAAAGGAAACTAAACAAAAAAAAGACTCAAGTTATCCCTTCTCTGCAAGCTCAAGACACTTTAAAGAAGCCTAATTCATAATAGGCACTGAGCATTCACCCCAAAGTGTACTTGAAGCTGGACACTAAGAATTACAGTACCTAAAAATGAGCAGATGCTTTGCAAATTGTTATAAACTCCTCCTGAAATGTCTTCTGAATCATTATACTGCAAGGTGCGTATTTGTCTAAAGTCATAAAACACTTTAGGTACGAGAAGTTTTACCTAACACATATACAAGTAACTGAGTATCTGTATTGCAGAAAGGTTACAGAAATGGCTGCAGCCAAAGAGGAAACTGAATCTGATCCCCCCCTCTCCTTCTACGTCTGCAAACATCAAATGGCCAGGGAGTTCCAGTTTTCAGATAAGGAATTCCCATGTATACTGGAAACAGATTAAAAACAAGCCATATAGATAGCCAACATTCTATTGATTATTTAAAGACAAAAAATGAAGTCTAATTTGTTTCGTAAGAAACTATTAGTAATTTATTTTACGCCACCTAACCCTAAAGGATTGCAATTGATTGAAGGCACCACTTAAGTGCTGATCATACTCTTCTTTAGAAGCACTGAAGCGAAAAGAAATAATGACAAGAACATTTATGCTAAAAATGTACCTTATTCATCAAAAAGATGGCATTATGTTGTTGCTAAGAGTAGCTGAGTGTGGACAAGCCACTGTTCTCATGACAGTAGCTTCTTCAGATGGTGGGTCATTAGCAGGATAACCCCTGGGTAGGGGGACCTGAGAATTACTGCCATCATAATTGATTTAATATTATGCTTAATCTCAGCTTCAGTAAGGTCAACACAATCAACTTGCAAGAAAATTGAACTTATAACAAATGAGCTTGAGGCGTAAATCTAATATAGCATCAGATTTTGTTCTCCTCAAGCTTGATACTTTTGATTTTCCATAAAGAGCTTGCCTTTACCTGGATAAAACTTTCAGGTAGGAATGCCCTGCAGACAGGGCATTCTCCAAGACAGAGCTCTATGAGAAGCAGCTGGAATAAACACATGACTGAGCAGCTTCAGAAACCCACTGCTTCTGAAAATTCATTTACAATAGTAAATTACTGCAAATAAGTAAGTTATCTATGATCCCCACATCAGGTGAGACTTGTCCCATCTTACAAATACTGCTGGCTGTATATAGTATATATAGCTGCATTTACAGATCCCTGATTAAGACAGTAACAAAACTGATGTTGTCTTAAATGGATCCAGTACTTACCAGCAGAGTGTCCAAATTAAGAGAAATCTCAGCAACTTTTAGAAGTAGGAAAAAAGGTCTTACTGCATCTAAGAAATAGAAAAAAGAAAGTCAGCATCACATTTGTCTCACACAATTTTAGCAACAGTGTTTACACTGCAGTTGAGAGATTAGGAATATCAGACATGCTTGCATGAGGTCAACTCCATCACCTTGCTACAATTTCCTCTTATTTAAAAAACAAAACTCAAACTACTTTATTTTTCTTCCTTTTTTTTCCCCAGAGCTTGTTTTCTACCTACTTGTCTTACGAGATAAGAAAGGATCATAAAACTCCCTTTCTTATGGTGTTCTGAGGAACACAGATATTCACACTCTAAATTTTATGTTTCTAGCAGAAAAATCCATGTAAAAATCACACAGAATGATTATTTCAGATGTTAGGTTCAAGGCTGTGCTTAACCAGCAGGGAGGAAGAGGTGCAATGATTATTTAATGTCAGAAAACAAAACACAGGCTCTAAATTGTTTATAAACTTGTGGTCCTCTATTCCTTCCTGGTTTCTACACAAAGGTTTCAAGGAAATATAAGACAGGAAATATAAGACAGGAAACACATATGATGTCTTTTCAATGGCCGTCCAGCTTTTCCATAGAAGAGAAAGGATCCTCTTGTGGATTCTCTTTAACCCCACATCTAAGTCCCAAGAGCAACTCTGCAGGCATAATACTAAAATCCCTTTTCCACTGCAAGCATCAGACCTACAAGTGTGTCATTACGTGACTGTTAAATGCTACAACGTAAAGGTGAGCTTGCTGGACTAACCCGTACAAAGACATATTCTAAATTACCTATATCAAAACATGAAATATTATAAAATTCATATACACGTAGGCTCCTGGGGCGCAGCATCAAAGAAATTCTGCTATCAAACTATCTAGCCAAGAATAAGAACTTACAGCACACACTCATGCATCTTAATTTTTTCACTGAGAGAGTAATCTCCAAATCTGAAGCCCTCCAATATGAATTCCTATGGCATATAATACACAGAAAATGCAGACACAATCAAACTAAGCATCCCTTGGGATTCCCACTGCCAGGTTCATCAAGCCAAGAAGCAGTTTGGGAAAACTAACTGCATCAGCACGTTCCACTGCATTTGGAGACATAGCGTGCCCTTTTTTTTTTTTTTTTTTAAGTTTGGATATCAAAAACGGAAAAGTATGACTGCACAGCTTGGAGCAGCAGCTTTGTTCACTAACATCACTGACTAATTTTCAAGCTCTCTGCGCACTTCCCAGCAACTGAAGCCAAGATAAACACACAGACCTCCCTCAGCAGGTTCACACCCATAAACAACCATAACAACCATAATTAAGTAGAAAATTAGTACAGGCAAACAAAGCTGTCAGAAAGAGCTGTGCCCAGCCCAGCAGTCCCTCCCATGAAATGATGAAACCTGTGGCCACCAGCTGTTGTAATAAACAGATATAGAGCAGCTATGTAAATATTCCACAGTACTCAACTCAGAAAGCCACCAATTTCTGTAGACATTTAAGGTTTTTTTTCCTCTGTCTGTTTAGTCCATCTGATTTTACTGTCTATCACTGGCGGTGCTGAACAACCTCAGCCACTTCTGAACTAGCTGTCCAAGAGAAGAAAGCACACTTTGGCCAGGATAGATGAAACCCTGCCTTGCCTCAGATTCTAGGCCCAAGGATTTTACAGCTGTACTGTATATATACAGTTTCAGGGACAGATTTTACCATGACTTCTGCTCTAACGATCCATGTTGCTGTAACTAGAGATGCCAGCTGAAGCTGGTTAAAAACTGATAGATCTTAATGGCCCACAAGAGAAAAAAATGAAGCAAAGAAAACAAAAGGACATTTACTAGAGATGTAATTCAGAGGTGAGTAAAACCAGCTCTGTTCCCTTGCATGGCCTTGAGAAGACCGCGGTCTGCGAGCCACTGCTGTTCTGTAAAGCCCTATAGAAGACAAGTCACAATATAACTGATAAACACAATTTATAAGCAGATGGGCTCTCTAACTATCCACAACAGCATCAGCAGTTTAAGATTTACTATGAGTTTTGGATAACTGGTCACCAAAACCTAAAGGCCAACAGCTCTCCTGTTTCAAAGTAACTGGAAGGAACTGCTTCAGATCCAGTGCCACCACTCATTTGGTTTTGTTGTTGTTTTTTTTTTTTTCTTCTGGAAATCAATCACGCAGTTCCAATTCTACAAAACTCCTTTTAATATTAAATCCAGATGTACTGGGTTAGAACTAACAATCCTAGCCAATAGATTAGGACTTCCAAGAAAAACCTGGAACACAGGTAATTATTGTACCGACTGATCTGGAAAGAGCAGAAAGAGAACACACGGAGCCCGCCCGAGGAGCGCCCCCGACCCCCGCCCGCGGGAGCGCTCGGAGCCTGCCGCACTGTGATGCCGGACTCGCAGGGGGAACCGGGAAAGGCCGCGGTGATCGGGATGCCCCGGGCCTTGGCCCCGGGCAGGTTCCCCGCGGTGTCGCCGCTCACCTTCCCGCCGCCCGGCCGAGGCTCTGTGCCCGCCGCCGGCCCCGGCGCCGCCGCTCCCGCCCGGCTCTGGGGAGGCCGCGGCCGCGCGCGGCGTTGTGGGGCGGGGCGGCGGCGCCGGCGCAGTGCGGGCCCGGCCGGCACCGCAGCTCCCGGCGGCCCCTCAGCGTCCCGCCCTGTGTCCGCCTGCGAGCGGGACGGGAGGCACCTCCCGGCCCCTGCCTGGGACAGCCGGTGCTCTGAAACATAGTCTGCCAATACGCCAGCTGTCCGCAGCCAGAGGAACCTGACTACGGCACTCAGCTACTGCCCAAAGCGGCCAGCGCCGTTCAAACCAAGCTGGTTCTTTTTTTTTTAAACACACCCCCACTCCCTCGGTTGCGTGTGAGATTAACACCAGTGTTCACAAAGCCTGACCAAAAAAAAAAAAAAAGTTATTTCCGACTAAGAGAGCAGCTGCGGCTGCGAGAGGGCAGAGGTGGAAGGCAGCGCTTGTCATCGCGCTCACCTCGACAAGTCACTTGTCGCCACCCCGAGTGCTGCCAGCGTGGTGCCCGTCTCCTGCCCCAAAGCCCTGTGCTCCCGGGGACTTCTCTGCCAGAGGGCAGCCAAAGCCAACGGGCACTGATGTCTGCGCTCTCGCAGAGAGCTCCTCTTGTGAGGAGCAATTGCTGGAATTTCAGTGCAAACACATGCTGGAATCAGGGATGAGGGTGCCTAGAGGGATGGCTGTGGGAGCATCTTGCAGCACAGGGATCTTTCTCTGAGAACATGAAAGCACATCCCAGCCTGTTGCCCGGTGTGCTTTGCCTCGCTGGGTTTTTGCAGTGATGCTCCCAGGCTGCCCCTTCTCCTGCCACTTCCCAGAGACTTTCACTTTCATTTGCACTCCCAGGTCCCACTGCCCAGCACCCAGAAGGCCCACTGGGGTGCGGCTTGTTAGCCAAGTCTGCAGGAGAGACACGCTGCAGCCTTTCCCCCTACCCAAGAGCACTACTGGTTCCCATCAGCAGCAGACAGCCGCAGCATGGAATCGTGGAATCACTAAGATTGGAAAAGACCTCTGAGACCATCAAGTCCAACCGCTCCCTCAGCACCGCCAAGCCCACCACTAAACTATGCCCCCATATCACATTCCTACACGTTTTTTGAATGCTTCCAGGGATGATGAATCCACTACTTAGCTGACAGAATCAACACTAGACCATGTTGCTCCAAGCCCTGTGCAACCTGGCCTTGAACAAACACTTCTAGGGATGCAGCAGCCACAGCTTTCAAGGGCAACCTGTGCCAGAGTCTCACCATAAATGTTATACTACTGCTTCCCCTTTTTTTCATCCCATTGCATCAGCATCTCCCAGCCTGCAGAGCCCTCAGCTGACAAATTTTATCTCCCCAGGTAAATGGTCCTAAACCAGGAGCATTTAGGATGCTCCTGAATGGAGTAACTTCAAGCTTCCTTTTGATGATTGACCCAGATCAGGCCTCTCGTTGCAGCAGGACATTCCCCCCACACCCACCTGGCACGGGGTTTTGGCAGGATTCTTGCCTGCCTTCCATGCCCTTCTGGCAGAACTTAACCAGTGCCCTCCTGGATTTCCTGGCAGGGAGGACACAAAACAGACCCAAAATCCACGTGGAGCTGGCTCAATTCCTTAGCTACAGCAGGCTGGACAGGCTGAAGCACTCTCTCCAGCATGGCTGAATGTCCCAGGTGGCGCTTGGACCTTTTTCCCAGGCAAGTAGCAATAGGACAAGAGGACAGTCTTAAACTGCACCAGGGAACTTTGGTTTGGAATGAGGAACAGATTCTTTACAGAAAGGATTATTAGACATTGGAATGGACTGCCCAGTGAGGTGGTAGAATCACCATCCCTGGAAATATTGACTGCATGTGACACTCAGTGCCATGGTCTAATTGACAGGGTGGTGTTGGGTCATAGGTTGGACTCAATCTCAAATGTCTTTTCCAACTTGAATCTGTGATTCTTTGAAATGGAGTATCAAAAATTGACAGCCTACACTTAGCTTTAGTGAAAACATATTAGCCTCAAACACAGTAAAACTAGAGGAAAATCAGAATAGGATCCAACACCAAAGATAAAAGAAATGTATGAAAAGCCGTACCTTTCTTCCCAGTGACTGCTTAAATGAAATTTAGAGAAGCAGGGTTTGATACATATACTTACCAAACAAAACAAGACCAAACTAAGAAGACTTTGATGTATTCAGTCTTATTTTGCTTTGCTATCCATTTAATAGCTTTGAAGTAGAAAACACCCTGACAATAAAGGACTTACATTTTATTAAAAAAAAAAATAGAGTGTGTGTTTTGTAATACAAAATCTAGAACATCAGTTATTCCCCAAAATTTATAGATCTGATTGAAAAGCAATCATTTTCTTCACCAAAAAGTAATATACCTAACAACTCCATAAAAGGAGGGAATCACAAATTAAGCCTGGAAATTTGGAATCAGGATTTATACAATTAAGAGGACTACATAGGCACCAGCAGGTGTCAAGAAACCTTCCAACATTACATATCAGCCTTGCCTTTTGTGCTTCTACAAGTCATTTCCTTGCAGCCATTTATTTGTGTTTTTCTTAAAATCCTTAAAAGCAACAAAAACCCTACAATCCAATGCCTGTCACAGTAGCAGAACTGGTTCACCTTAGGAACACCAGACCCTGACAAATTTCTCCATGAGAAATTTCCCTTTGTGTTTCTGATGCCTGTGGCTCAAGATGTAGAGTGGTTGAACTTGCTCCTTTGCTATCTATGCAGGTTACATTCCCTCCATTCATCTCATTTGGCAAAAAATAGTCCAGGCATCATCAGTTGTTGAGTTGTGCTTTGAGTTGGACAAACTTTAATCACTAACTTTACTTTACCTACTTTACTCTGTTAAGTAGGTAGATAACATAAATCAAAAAAACTTGCCCTTTTACCCACTGTACCCAAATGCCTAAGGAACAAATGGAAGGGAGCAGGGAACTCTGCAGTGATGGCAGAGAGAACAAATAAATAGAAGGTCTGCATAGCAACAGCTTCATGTACATACTAAAAATATTAAAATGTGTTGGATCCATGCAGGAAATGCTATCTTCTATTCATTTTTTCTTCTTGGGAAGTTTGTAAAAGTAGCAGTTTATTTTTCTGATATTCTTCATTCTCCCGCTCTGCTTCCTCATATATGGATTTTCTTATATATGCTTTTAGTTCCTCAATTCCTTCTCCAGTATACGTAGATATAGGAATTACCTCTTTGAATTGAAGTGTATTTGCAGGAATCATTTCTTCCTCTAGTAAGTGTAAAAAGTCTGAAAAATCATATTGAAAGAGT
The DNA here is from genome assembly GCF_022539395.1 of Myiozetetes cayanensis. Lineage (NCBI taxonomy): Eukaryota > Metazoa > Chordata > Aves > Passeriformes > Tyrannidae > Myiozetetes > Myiozetetes cayanensis. Next base: position 128,813,591 of record NW_026086604.1, read on the forward strand.
TAGTACAATCCCCAAATACTGTATCACTACAAAGCCCATAAAATCCCACTAAATATAGAAAATAAACTTCAATAAATCACAGTAATAAACATAACTGCAATTAGTATACAGCTATTATTTGTTTAATTAGTCTTTTAAAAAATAGCCAAAGCCTCCGAAGACAAGCAGTATCACAGCAGTCATCCTTAATGCTGCCATGAGAAGACACTACACACTTCCAATGAGTATAAAGAAATCCCAAGCTGTAGGGTATGGAAGATCAATGGTCTTCAGCCTTTCTAGTTCTTACACACTCCAGAAAATAGAAAGTAATTCATGCCACTGTAATTGCAAAACTGAAGTAAATCTACATAGATCTGTGCAGAATTTTCATGTGTATATATATATAATTGTATGTATGTCAGTGTCTGCAAGTAACCTCAATGCAGGTTACTCTTATTCAAGACACCTAGACTGGAAACTTACTCTCCCATCTCATAGTTGGGATAGATTGTCTAGGATATTTCCAGTTTATTAAAATCCTTCCCCAACAGTGAAACCAATGCCACTACCAATGAGTATAAACAGAGCTCTAAATGCAGGAAGTGATTTTAAAATATATGTTCAAATAATAAATTTACTACCTGATTTCATTTTCAAACAACTCTTTGCCAATGCAGAGTTACCCAATGAAATCTTAATGCTACTTTTGTCAAAGTTTATTGTTGTAATTTCATTTACCCTGAGGATTCTGTAGTTGTGACATAAGTTCATTCAAGTTATCCTTTGCACAAGGCAAATCCATTTTATTAATGGCAAGAAGTGCGGGCTTTGTTACAAGTTCCTCTTTGTACAGCTCCAGTTCCTTAAAAGAAAAGCAAATTCACCTCAATTAGTATTTATAGTTTCACAAGTGCTACTTCAATTTTACATCTCCTCTCTCATTTGTTTAATTGCCTAAATAGCCTTTCATGCCTAGGCAGCTGTGAGATTGACTCAGGTGCTCAAGGCTGATATATTAAAGCAGTCTGATAGAAGAGAATAAGTGATTCAGTCATTTTTTTATTCAAAGACAGATTTCAGGTAAACAGGCTAGCTCATTCTGAAATGGCCCCTTATTAAGAGGACAGTTCTAGTTTTTGGTTTTTTTCTGATATCCACAAGCACAAAATCAATTTCAGGAAAACTTCAGACCTATAAAATGTATAAGAAAATTATTGGGAAAGTCTTCTGATTCTTAAGCATTTTAATGGACTTCAATTAATATCAGAAAATCACAACCATGAATAAAGTAAAAATAAATAGCAATAGCTGAAATTCAGAAGATTCATCAACTTAAATCACACAGAAATAAATTTGAAATTACATGGTATGTATTATTTTAATCAGAAGCATAGGTAAGAGACAGAAACAGTGAAAGTCTGCAAAACTGGGGCCTGATGTCTCAGCTCTGTTAGGCTGTGCAGTCAGGACACCAAGGCAGGGATTTAACTGCACACATGTATTTCTGCTTCCTAAAATGCTACCAGACTGGGGAACTGAAAATGATGTGTCTTATTACCTTTACTTGACTGTAAGAAATACCCCATATGCTGCACAGATTAATGAATTTTATTATTCATTATGTTGTGCCCAACATAAACTGGAGTGGTTTCACCTGAACAGGTAAAGACTTCATCATTTTGGAAAATCCTAAGCTCGTTAACTGGCCTTATATTATAAATCCAGAAGACACACTAACATTTGAAAATTTCTTGATCAAAACTGAGCCATTTTCTTGGCTCAACGTGTAACTACAACTGCCAAATTGGAAAATGAGAACTTACCTTTGTTAGAAGCAATATAGTTTCAAAGGGTGTTCTGAACTGAGTCTTAATAGACAGTTGAAACCCAGAAATATCAACCTGAAAAAGTTACACAAAAATAAGATTTGTGGTATTAAATTATGTTACAGTATCAAGGTACTCTCCATCAACTACTTTGCAGTGGAAGTCCATGTACATGCCTTCATTCCTGGGCAAATAATAGAGGGCAATTAAACACCAAACTAACATCATCAACACTGGAAACACAAACTGGTTAGTACTGATGCAGTGTTTCTCAAAGGTCTGTTTTTCAAATCTCTTAAGGCATTCTTACAGAAAAAAAAAAGAAAGAAAAAAATTGCTCCATGCTTTAATTATGCTTGGAATACTTCCATGATCTAAATTAATTGGCAATTTTCCATGACAAATTGTATTTAAGGATTTATTATCAGTTGTTTGAGTGTTCCATTCTGTAAGCACTATCACAGCTATATTTATCACAAAACATGCAAATTACAAATTATTTCCTAAATTCCAACTACATTGCAATTAAGATGCATTTTATTTACTGTACTGCCTTTGATTTTAATGAACTGTATATTTCATTTAACTTACAACTAAAAGCAGCTGTTTGGTTCTTTCTACATGTTTGAGGAATTTGTGGCCCATCCCTCTGTTCACATGTGCACCTTCAATCAGTCCTGGGAGATCAGCTACTGAAACCTAGGAAAACAATAGTTTCAAACAAAATATTTCCTACAAGGAAAACCAGAGATTTTAAACTATCAACAGCAATTATCATTTTATATAAACAAAACGTAAACTAATACGTATTGGCTGCTTCAACTTTCATCAGAAGCAGATCAAACAAAATGCTGCTATTACACAGACCTGATGTGCTTCTCATGTTTCCCCTGTCTATTTATTTATAGCTGTGTGCAAATTAGAAAACAGATCTCAGCAGAGGTCTCAAAAAATTTAGCTATTACCTCAGAATAAAACAGACTCCTAAAGGCAAGAAGATTAGGCTATCACATTTGTATAGAATTCAAACTGTCACTGGAAAACAAAATAAAGTCTGTTCCTTGTGGCTACAGAGCATCATTACTCCAAATACAAACCCACTTAACATTGTTCCCCTGAGTGTGAGAAGCTACAAGAATTTGACTTCTGATCTTCAGCTCAAATGAGATTTTGATTAGTCAATCCACTTCCAACCAGAGCCCAGCAAAGACTGCCCCAAAGGACAGGGACCTTGCAATTTTCTCTGTTGGTTGAGAGGGTTGTACACAGTTGTAAAGAAGAGTTGAGACAGACCAGAAAAGAGCAGAATAATAAAACTCACAAAACAGCTACTCAGTAAGTCACAGAATGCTAAGACAAATAGTGAAGTAAAGAAGAGCAGAAGTAGGGTCTTCAAATCTATCTAATGCCCATTTAGACAGCAACTGGATTAAATTAAACAATGCTCAAAGCCAGCATACAATAACTCCAATCTCTCACCTATTGCAGAAGGTGACTCAGATAATCTGGTAGAAAGTGAAAATGCTTCTGCTAGTTTTCATAATCTAGTACTAAGACCTGAAACCGAAGTCAAACTCAGATCCTCTACTTTTGTGTCTTTTATTTTCCAAGAAGAGATGACAGACAGCATCAGGTAACTTGCACGTATTTTCTTCTGTATAATGTACCAAGATAAAATAAGCAAATTCCTATATATTTCTTTAAATATATCAATCTTCTGTAGGAAAAATAATGAGTCATTGTCCCTTGAGTGATGCAGGAAAGACACCTCAATTATTGCTCGTAATTATGTTGCTGATGTTGTTTTGATTTCAGCAGTTGAATACTGAGAGTACTTCCTCTTACTCACAGATGTTCCCTGTGATCACAACCACTAGTTCCCTTGACTTTAGAAAAGAGGTATTTTGTCCATATAGTTCCTATATAGCACCCAACACTGTAGTATAAAAACCAGGAACTGTAAAAATAGCCAACAAAAAGTGTCATTGTCTATGACAAGAAACAGACTTCAAACAGGAAAGCCAGGAAAGCAAGTAGATCTCTTGCTGGAGCAAAATACACTAGTAAGAAAAAGAGGTCCTCGTTCATGGCAGACAGTTTTTTAAGAAGGCTATGAAAAATCCTGTTTATTTTCAGCAGAGCTTTCTAGGATAAGCCACCCTGAACTTGAAGAAAAAATGAATATAAAAAAATTTGCCTGTAGAGATGCAACATATCTAAGGGCAAATCTGACAAACTAGACTTACTTCCTTTAATACACAGCTTTGTTGAAGTTTGTTAAATGAAGGTTTCAAGCATCAGCTACTGAATCCCTACTTCACATCTGAGGGGTATGCTTTTCTGGTTAACCTATCTGAAACCCTTTTATGCGTTTGCCTTTTATCTTGGAAGTGATGACTCCAGTGCTGCATGTATCATACACTTCAAAAATAACATAAAAGCACATCAAAGAAGATTCAAGCTTGAGGAAAGAAAATGTTTGCTGTAACCTTATATGAAGTTGGGGTCCAAAATCTAAGAGTTTAATTTTTTAGGACTGGTTTCTCCCTCAAGGGGATACTGCAGAAAGGATTCCAGGCACCACACAGTTATCTGACAACTTTATCTGAAGAAGCTGGGTGGAACACAGTTCACAAAAATTAAGGTGGTAGTGCAGTAGCTCCACCAGCCCTTCTCCCGCCTACCACAAAAGGAACTGGACCCAGGTACCTCACCTCTCAGGTAGTGCACTATCCTGGCCGTTCAGGCAATCACTATTATGTCACACTATTTTAGTTTTTTATTAAAAACAAACAAACAACCCCCAACCAACAAAAAACAAAAAGGCAAAAACCAAACTACAAAAGTAAGTTAGATCAGTCAATCTAGAAAGCCATAACAGGAAGTTATGATAGCTAGGTTATATTCACAAAATTCCATCATTTACTACTGTAGATTTGCAGCTATTGGACAAATCTAGCACTATTTACAATCCATTCTGAAAATGACTCATTCAGTCCAGAGCTCTCAACTTGCAGAAAATTTGCTGCTTCTAAATAAAAGTAACAGCTAGTCTCTGAAACAGTGTTTTTTTTCAAAGTCTTGAATTTAGTAATAGTATACTAAGACACAGCAATCTCAATTCCATAAACAATTTCAGGCCTCTAAGATTACAAAGCAGGATTAGAACCACAGAAAGGAGGCAAGGGAAAATGAGAAGCCATTGACTAAAGTGACTCAAAATCAGCTCTATGTCATATTACTGTATGTGGCTATAAAGTTTTCTTATTATTACTTCATAAAATAGTACTTTTTCCAAAAACCCTTGTTATGTCCATGTAAATGCATTTGATATGTACAATTATAGATACACATATGAAAATAACTATAAGTTTTCATTCTATTTCTGAAATTATGTTAATCAACATATAATCATTATATATAATTTTAACAAACAACCAGGGTGAACTTTCATGCCAACCTGCTTATAATCTGGATATATGATCTTTCCGAGTTCAGGCTGTATTGTTGTAACTGTGATAAAGGAAAAAAGACAAAGAGAAAACAACAAAACTGGTTTTAACATCTAAAAAAATTTTATGTTACAAAACATTTAAACGTTGTAGGACTTTCTCATTATATTTAAACTAAACATATGCTCAGTAGCAAAAAATTAGAAAAAAGAATAGGGAAAGCATAAAACAAGAGAGAAAAAACAGACCACTCAAAAAACCACACCTTGTCTGTGTCTGCAGTTCTGTTACATCATCGCAAAAAGGGAACAGTGAAGCTAGAGAAGTCTCAGACACAAAAATTATTATCTGGACTACACAATAACTTCTAAACAGGGAAAAATAATGAAAAGCAAAGTGAGATAGGACTCTTCAAACTGAGAAAAAGGCTGTAGAGAATCAGGAGTAGTGCAAGAAGGTCAGTAAGAATTATCAGTACTTGCACCCTTGCTTTTTAATTAATGAAGATCAGACAACTAATCCTAATTTATCAATACAAAAACAATAAAAATTTTCTGTCCCTTTTTCGGTGGATAGATTCAAAATCTTCTCTGTTGCAAAAACAGGTGGCAGCTAATTCCAAAGCATACAAGATGTACATGCAAAGGAACTTGACGGTACATATTCAGTAGACTGAGGATATTATACACCACAGAGATGGTGCATCTCAGATGGAATAAAATGAGCTGAAATGAAAATAAATAGATCCTGCATTCACAGGTTGAAACACTATGAGAGTGTGACAGGGTTTGTACACTTGAAAACCTGAGGTGGTTAAAGGAACTAGACACTGAAACAGCAAGTATTTCTTTCAAGTATTTAATGTAATTAAAAATCAGGCAACATGTTCACCCCCTATTCTTTATTATAAACCTGCAGACCAAGTCAGAGAAAAGACTTCCTGCTTTCATGAAATATTACTGCTCTAACAATAAGACTATGAACTTACATGCATAACTTGCAATCTCAGGTTTGGCATGAGAAATCTTGCTTAACAAGGATGATTTTCCTGCATTTGGAAACCTAGAAAGGAAGTTGGAATTTATACACTGAATAAACACTTAAGTGATTCCTGCATACTTTATTTCCAAATGCACTATATTATCTTATTGAAACTCAATGCTATCAGCTCATTTTGCATTCATTTACTACCCAGATTTTTTTGAAATCAAATCAGAATAATTTTTCTAAATCCAACAATACTTCCCAAGAACACAGGCAGGTGAGTTATGTAAATACACGTGTAGTGGATTTAAGGTAAATCTTTCAAAGTCACTTGGACAGAAATACAGCATGACCGTCCGTCCAGGTCTACTTGAATTCAACCTTCATGTGCTATAACTAATTTTGTAAATTACAGTTACATTCTAAAACCTGTAATGCAAGAACATCTTATCAGTTGGACTTATTTTGGCATACCAATCATGGTTCATGAAATCCTACAATTTAAGTACCAATGATATCTATGCTACAGTTTAGCTAATATAGCAAAGCAAACCAACTCTTTGAGAGAGAGAGGGACTTTGTGTATAGAGACACACACATGCGAAGTTTGTGTATGCTTTTAGGGCATCAAAGTTGTAAGAGGGATCCTGAAATTAGCACTAACCTGCTTTGTTACCAGGCAAACTAAAAAGAGCACCAGTGAAGATTTTGGAGCTGGTCTGTGCAGACCTGACTGTTGTTTACAAGGCACAGTTATACCTGCACATCACAACAAAAATGTTCCTTTAGGGATACGCTACCTTTTATAAAAGCTTCTTCACAGAAAACTGAAATAGTAACCCATGTTAAAACTGAAATTTTCAGTAGCACACACTTGTTTTAAAGATTAAACTGAGCTCTAAAAGACACAACAGCCTCGATCTATGTCAAACTTGAAGTTAATGCTGACATTAAAGGATAGACCATAGTCCTTATTCTTCGCACCTCCTCCAGAAAGATGACACATAGAATCATAGAATCATAGAATAGATTGGGTTGGAAAAGACCTCCAAGATCATCAAGTCCAACCCCTGATCCAACTCTAATTACTATATCATGGCACTAAGGGCCATGTCCAATCTCTTTTTAAAAACTTCCAGGGATGGTGAACCCACCACCTCTCTGGGCAGGCCGTTCCAATGCCTGATCACCCTCTCTGTAAAGAATTTCTTCCTAACATCTAACCTAAACTTCCCCTGGCAGAGCTTGAGCCCATGTCCCCTTGTCCTGTTGTTGGTTGCCTGGGAGAAGAGACCAACCCCCACCTGGCTATAACTTCCCTTCAGGTAGTTGAAGAGAGTGATGAGGTCACCTCTAAGCCTTCTCTTCTCTAGACTAAACAACCCCAGCTCCCTCAGCCTCTCCTCATAGGACTTGTGCTCAAGTCCCTTCACCAGCCTGGTTGCTCTTCTCTGGACCCGCTCCAGCACCTCAATATCCTTCCTGAACTGAGGGGCCCAGAGCTGAACACAATACTCAAGGTGTGGCCTCACCAACGCAGAGTACAGGGGAAGGATCACTTCCCTGCTCCTGCTGGCCACACTGTTCTTGATGCAGGCCAGGATGCCATTGGCCTTCTTGGCCACCTGGGCACACTGCTGGCTCATGTTCAGCTTCCTGTCAATCAGCACCCCCAGGTCCCTTTCCACCTGGCTGCTCTCCAGCCACTCTGTGCCCAGCCTGTAGCGCTGCACATGACTTGTGTTCCAGTCAAATTCACAGACAGATGTTCATCACAGTATTTCAGTGGAACAGTGATCAAAGAACACTGTGTCTACAGGCAACTGAACGCTGGTCACAAGACACAAAGGCATGTGTCCCCCAGAAAACCATATAGTCTCCACTTGAATATGCAGAACCATGTCCTGTTAACAAAATTGGTTTACATTAAGGGCCTTTACAAAGGGGATGTACTCAAATCTCTCTTAAAAAAAGAAAGCAACCTAATGACTCCTGTTATAACATGGAAACTATTGAGGGTAGTTTTAATGCACTCTGATGATGGAAGGTGCTTAAAAGACATTCCGGAGGGTTATTCTGGTCATCTCCTTGAGTGAACATTTTGGTTCCACTGAGGTGCAGTATGTTCTTTGAAATTTAAATTGCAACCTAGTCTAACACATCACAACCTGTACTCAAACCTGATGGGGCTCTCTCGAGTCTATGTGTTGTTTTTACCTGATCTAACAGCAAACCACTTGCGAAAAAGTAAAAGTAACAAACACAAAGAGATCAAAGTACAGCCACAAACTATCAGAGGCTGATTTCATATTCTCAGCAAGAAAATTATATGTTTCTCTAATTGACTGATAATGATTTTTTTAATCCATTTTCAAATGAAACTGTCAGCTAAAATACAAGCCAAAATGCAAGATTAAGGCAGTATCAGTGTCACAGAACTCCTGTACTGTCACACACTCTAAACCAAGAAAAAAATTCGGTAATTACTGAAGACTAAAAATTATATAACTTTAGATAACTTTTATATTAATTAACTGAATATATTTTATATAATAATTTAAATATATAAATATTTTATATAAATTAACCGAATTATTTCTAATAAGAAAAAAGAGAAAAACATAGCTAGAAAATCATGCTATCTTCAAGCATCTTTCCATTCTTTACTGGTATATACCAATCAGACTACTTCCACTCAAACTCCTTGTTATTTCATGTTTCATCTGGTTTTTATTGATAAGGACCATGGAGCTGACCTATGTGTAGCAGATGCTGAGTAGACCAACACTTTTACAACTGTAGTTTGTTGACAGCTTTCTCCAAATAAAAATAAATTTATCTGTGTTGCTATAAAGAGCAACATTGAAAAGTAGGTCCTACTGTTCTACTTTGTAACTAGATGTAACTAGTTTGTTACTGTTTGTAATTACTGTCTTCCTACATTCCAAGCTGTTTATTGGGGAGAGTAGGCAACACAGCCTTCGGAACTCTCTTTAAAAACTACTGCTGAAAGGATTCACTTGTGCCAGTACCATGAAGTCAAGCATGCAATACAGATAGTGCTCTTGGCTCTGTTTTGCACCTCCTACTTACTTCATAAACATTAGCTAATAGTATTTTGATAATCACTGCAATTGCTAAATGCAATTGTATTACTAATTATATATTACTCCGATTCATGAAGCTCTTCGCCCACAAAAGCATAACCAATATTTTACAAATTTTAAAATTACTTCAATCTGATTTTTGCAAACTGCAAATAATTTAAGTGACAATGCAAATGTACAATAACATTCATCCTCCAAATTCTCAAATTTCTTTGAAATCACATTTGAAGTTTACTCTGTTTTCTAATATTAAACTACAGTACTTACCCAACTAAACCAACATCTGCTATAAGTTTCAAATCAAGATGAATAATTCGCTTCTGACCTTTGCAAGGCAAAAAGTTTGTGGCCAAAGAGCCTCCAAGACCTCCACGGGCTGCTAAGAATCTCTCTCCTGCTGCATTTAGTTCTCCTGAAAATAAATTCAGTAGTGAAAAAACACAATCCCCTGCAGTAGTTTAGTTGTGATTTTCCCCTTAAATGTCTCTGATTACATGAAAATTTTCTGTATGCTTCCTTGCAAGATTTGTGCCCTCAAGGTCATGGTGTTTCTTCCTCTTTGGAAACAAATGAAAGCTATCACACCCCAGCATTCCCCTCTGTTATGCAGTTCATCACCTCAAGAAAAGTGCTAAGCACAGGCAGGCAAAGTATGGCCAAGTTGGTGATGGTGGGTGTGAAGCCTCCAATATTTGAATTCAAGAATACCATGAAAAATCTACATTGATAGAGTTGTGGCTACACAATGTCTGAAGAGTTTGCTGCATTTTTTCATTAAGATGCAGGCTAAGGTATCTCCCTTAGGGTCAGAATAATAAAAAAAAAAAGGCAACATTTGGATACCTTTAGACACTGACATGCCTTCATCATAAACAATTCTTGCCACATACCTTTACTTAAACATCCAAATGTAGTTTGAATTCTAAACAGTATGAGAAGAAAAACTCTGAAAAATGGCAAAGGAACCACCTATTTCAAGAACACTGTGCTGAAAGAGATCTTCCTGGTTACTACTGAGCACCATTCTTTAAAACAAAGAGTAAAAAACAGTTACCTGTTTTAAGTAACCTGAAATGTTGACATTTAGCAAGGATCTTTGTCTGCTAGGCATTGTCATAATTCAGTAAAGTTACAGGGACACTTACCTGGGTTTATGGGGACATAATTTTTGTGAGATCATGAATGCATCTGTGGGGGATCACGATGGCTCCCAGACTTTAACACTTCTTTGCAAAGTAACTTTCTTTCTGTGGCATTTAGTGACACAAACTAACTACTGCTAATTTCTGGAAGAGGTCCTTGCTTTTCCAAAAATTTCTACAGTGTATTTGTTTGTCAACTCTTTGTCCAAACAAAGAAAAACACAGACCTATTTTGAGGAATGTTTAGCGTTAAAACATCATTGTGTTAGAAATCTGCTAATGTTATTAATAAATGTGACAAATACTAGATACATTAAAATAAAGCAAATGTTCTTACCAATCTGTTTGCCACCATCAAGAAGAAGTGAAATTCCAGGAGGCACGTGAACTTCACAATCTTTTCCTTTTTCACCTTTTAGAGCTTTAACACTGGGAAAAATTAAACCGGACTTAGTAACTTAAGCTGAAATTCTGCCTTCTGGAAAAGTCGTGTGTAACAGCTTTTATCAACCTGACTCTTACCTGCTGTTGGCTCCTGTTCCAGCTACAAATCGCTTGTGAGGATATTTCTCCTTAATGCCCTTTAAGGTGATTCTTTCTCTGGCGACAAACCAGACATCACCACCTTTTCCTCCTTCCCCTCCCAGACGAGGGTAACCCATTCCACCAGTTCCTCCTCTCACATAGACCCGCAAATCGTCTATGAAGCTGCCATACTAACAAAACAAGTTTCAATATCAGTATTATGTTCTGTTCAGATTTTGCTTTACAAAAATGTGTGTAAAACGGCTTAGATAGAACTCTAATGGCAACAAACGACAGTCCACAAAGCAGGCGCGTAAAAATCCAAAATATTTTTCAGTGAGTGTTTGACATTATCTCCCCCGGCAGCGACACTCTCGGCCCGCAGGGCCCCGGGCAGCGGGGCGGGGCGGGCGAGTCCCCGAGCCCCGGACACGCGTGGGGCATCACCGCGGGCATCACGACCCGGTCCCGGCCACGCCGGCCCCTTCGAGGCGCCCCGGCAGCGCGGCAGGATCCTGCCGGAGCCAAGCGCCGGGGCCTGAGCCGGTCCGGGGCACGGGAACTCCCGCAGGGGCCCCGGGAGCGGGACCAGCCCTCGCCGCCCGGGCCACGCCGGCGGCACCGCCCGCCCGTGTCTCAGGCCGGCCGCACTGACCTTCCGCAGCACCGCCGCGCCGCACCGCACCATGGCGGGAGGAGCCCGGGCCCGCGAGCTGCGGGAACAGGAAGGGCCGCAGGGAGGTAGAGCGAGTGCTCCCGGAGCTGCCGGAGCTGCCGCCCGAAGAGCTCAGAGCCGGCCCCGCTCCCGCTCCCGCCCCGCGGTGCGCAGGCGCGGCCTGGCCCAGCCGTTCCCCCGCCTCAGAGCTGGCCCGGCCCGGGGGAGCTCCGGGCGGCGGGACCGAGCTGGGACTGCACAGCCTAAACACGCTCATAGGCTTTGCACTCTGTTCCTATTACTGACCCACTTTTTCTACCGCTCCATGTTATTTTTAACAATCAACTACATACTCTGTTCCAGCTCAAAACGCTTTTAATTTCTGCCCATTGGACATGCTTGCATCCTGCTGTTTTGGAATGCTTAGAGCAGAAAATCTTTCAGTGATATAAATAGAAGAGCAGGAGACGATGTGGCTGTTGTCTAGCCTAAGTCAAGTCCCCCAAATTCCATGTGAGCCTTTCCTCAGTGCCAAAGCAGCTTCACCCCAAGGTGCATGGCAAGATGGATCATGTGAATGGCAGAAAAGAATTTATTACAGCAGAAAAAAAAAGCGCAAAACACTTGTCGTGCTTTCAGATCATGGGGACTTCATTTGCAGTTCTGAAACAGGTATTATGAAAAACCCAGCAGCAGGTATTTTGAACTGATATGTTAAAGAGTCTTATGATTTGAAAAAAGCAAACATGGGTCTGGCCTTGTCCTTGAGGCATTCAACTGAGAGGTCCCAGCTGAGGGCTTGTTGGCTTACACTCCTGTATGTGCTGGTGACTGCGGTCTCCAGAGGACAAGCTACATCATGAATGGCTGCCTGTGAATGCCCATCTCTCTCTGTTAAGCCTTTGAAGTGACATGGGCTGAACTTGGACTGTAATTGCTTATCTTTGAAAAGAAGAAAAGTGACCTGGCCAACCACAGACCCTAATACCTTGTCTCAATCTCATCGCAAAGCTTTAGAAAAACTCACATTTGCTATATTAGTACTCTAAAACATTTGATACAGTATCACCTGAGAAGGAATTAGAATATGGGGTTTAGGAAAGAAATTGTGAAGTGAGATAGCCACAAATAAAGTTGAAAAGGAAAATGTAAGGCTTAAAGGGTTTGTTATAGGATATCTTATTTGATAGTTTTTATAGTCCTGATAAAATCAGGAAGTGCATACTCATGAAATCTCAACATGAGAGATGCTTAGGAATCATCCTAAGTACAGAAATGTGCTGATTTGGCTGCAATAGAGTTAATTTTCTTCACAGTGGCTAAGATGGGACTGTGTTTTGGATTCACGCTGAAAACAGTGTTGATAATTCAGAGATGTTTTAGCAATTACGGAGCAGTGCTTACACATAGCCAAGGCCTTTTCTTCTGCTCCTCACCCCACCCAGCAGAGTGGGTTGGGGGTGCACAAGCAGCTGGGAGGGGACACAGCCGGGACAGTTGACTCCAGCTGACCAAAGGGATATCTCATACTATGTGGCATCATGATCAGTAATAAAAGCTGGGGAAGAAGGAAGGGGTGGGAACATTTGGAGTGATTGTGTTTGTCTTCACAAGTAACTGTTATGAGTGACTGGTCCCTGCTTTCCTGGAGATAGCTGAACACCTGCCTACCCATGGGAAGTGATGAACGAATTCCTTGTTTTGCTTTGCTTGTGTGCATGGCTTTTACTTTCTCTATTAAACTGTCTTTATCTCAACCCAAAAGTTTTCTGACTTTTACCCTTCTGATTCTCTCCTCCATCCTGCTGGTAGGGGAGTGAGGGAGTGGCTGCGTGGTACTTAGTTGCTGGCTGGGATTAAACCATGACAAGGGATTATTTCAGGAGATGTATTTTGTTTAAAGTAGGGGGGTATTAATGTCATTTTTTTAAGGTCCTGATGAAATCTCATTTGGGGTACTGTGAAAATGTCTAATCAATCGTTCTATAGCTGAGCTAAGGTTGAAGTGAAAGAGAGACAGAGGAAAATTAGGTGCATCACCAGAGAGCTTGAGAGCCTTTCATAAGAACACATTTTAGGATGGCTCAGCTTGTTTACTTCAATAAAACAAAACCAAAGAGGAGACACAAGTGTTGTCTATAAATATATCAGGAAGGTAAACATGAAGGATGAAAACCATTTAATTTTCAGGGCAAAAACATAAGAACAAACAGATTTGTACTATTCAGTAATAAATATATCAGGAAACTAGAACAGTGTTTCTAGTCGTTACTGCAATCGAATTATGAAACAGCTTTTTCATGGAATTAATGGGAGCAAAAATATACCTGTTTTTAATATGGCCCTTCATGAATGTACAAGGTGATTGTACAAAAGAGCTTTCTGTACTGGCAGGGAACTAGGCCCTGTCATTCAGGAGGACCTTCCTGTTCTGTGTTACCATGCCAATTCATAGTACAAACAACAGAACATTTTGTCCAGATTTATGATTCATAGTACGGAAGGAGTTTTCAGTCAAACTGAATGGTAGGCAAGGTTCAGAAGTCTTTACATATGCAAAAGTTAGGCTGACCTACTGTGACTTGGGTAAAGCATATGATGTCAGCATTCTGTAGAAAAGAACAGAAAAAAAGGAGATAAGCAAAAGAACATTTAAGTCAGATGAAGAAAGTGCAGGGAAGCTGCAGATGGCAAGTTTATCAGCAAAATTCTTCAAGAGTAAACTCATAGCCCCAGAGCTCTTCTTGGATACCAATACAAGTATATAGGAAATTATCCCTTGTTTTCATGCTTTGTTCTGCTTTTGTGGTACATACTCTCAGAATTTAGACCTCTGAATGTGGAATCATTAAAACTGTACAGAGCAGGTCGGTAGCTGGTCCACTTTAGCAGAGCCTTAAAATCAGTGTGCTGAACTTCCCTAATACACAGCATGAGGCTAACCGCTTAACTGGCCCAGAGATGCCAGCAGAGCTACTCACCAATGTTAGTTCAACTTATGTAATCAATCCACGACTCATCCTCAAAAAGGAGAAATAAAGAAAAGCTGTATGCTATGAGTTGAAGGTGTTAAATTTATTGATATAATACTAGATTTGTTTCAACACAGAGCAAGCTCATACCAACAAGCTCATACCATCAGGGAATTAAGTAATATTTAATTTGAAATGTGCTACTGTGCATTTTCTGAAACCTTTTATACCATTAAGTGCCTCATCACACATACATGATGTTAAGAATTACTGAAATGGAATAATATAAAACTCTGAAGTCTGAGGATATTTAGACGTTTCATTGTCTAAATACTTTGCCTCAGAAATGCATCTGGTCCTCCGAGGAGACTCTCTCTTATGCCAGGGCAGCACTGATTCTATCACTAGTGTGTGTATCATACTTGATCTTCAGCAGCAGGGCTGTGAGCACTTCACTGTCAAACCTGGTGGCAGAACATCACTGTTATTTCTTTGCTTCAGAAGCTGCTAATCAGTGATGCAGAGGGTGACTCAATTCTTTATTTTCAGTGAATCAATCTTTTTTACCTATGAGTGTGCCTGTGTCACAGAGATATCTATAATTCAGTCACACAAAAGGCTGATAGCATTTTAAAGGTCCCCAAAAGGGTTTATACATAGTCAATGTGTATTCTGAGTTCCATGCTAAATAATGCTTCAGTTCCTGCTTTTTCTGTTCTTACAGTGTACTTCACATACTTGTATATGGTTGCTTGAAAATCACAAGGGTACAACTACATCAAATCACAGTTTTACCACTCTGTTTCTTTTCTCTCATGATATAAATCACTAGGTAGAGTGCTGTCATCAACTCTAACAGGAGGAAGCCATAAAATCTCTTTCCCCAACAATTTTGAAACTTCCACCAGCAGTTTTTTGCAATTTTTGCTATATGTGCTATTCTTCTCAGTCTAGAAAAGAACTAACTTCAATGGAAATATGTGGAAATTAAGCTGAAATTTTTAGCAACACAGCTTTTTTTAAAGTACAGTTGAAATAATTAAAAAATGCAAGTCAGGTATTCATGTCCTTGCCTTTCTGAACATGCACAGCATGGTTCATTGCAATGCTGGGAAGCTGGCATAAAAGTCTTTGTAACTGAGAGAAATAACTATGCCAACATACCCAAGGTCCAAATGTTCTAAAACAATTTTAAAGTTTTATTAAAAAAGATAAGGAGATCTAACCAATGCCAAGGATACACTCTTCAGTACAATAAAGTCCCACTAGATGGAGGCAACTCAGCTGCAATAATGAAAGGACTAAGCTGAAGTACAATAGTTTAAAATACATGCTATAGAAAAGCTATCAATGTTGGCAGAATTGTGAGGGATACATTTTATCTTGCCTAAGTTTGTCTATTCTAAAATATTAAAAATCAAAGAAATAGTCACTTTTACTATGAGCCATGAGCCATATGAGCCATCTCATAAAACTTAGCTGTGCTGTAGGTTTACATGTGGCATATGCTGCGTCTTTGGAATTCTTCCTGAACCCCTGCAGATGAAGAACACAACACAATTTTTCTCTAAATCCCCTTTATATTTAGTCACTAGCTCAAAAAAAAAAACAACCAACCAACAAACAAAACAACAAAACAAAAAAAACAAACACACAAAAAAACAAACACAAAGAAAAACAAAAAACACAAACAAACAAAAACAAAAAATTAAATCTGCTTTCCCAAGTCCTTGGACAGGGTCCCTGGTTTTAAGGGATTTTCCCTTCAGCCCAAGTTTTTATGTAGCTTTCAGGTACATTAGATTTTACAAAGGTGGTCACAGATTGACTTTCCTTGACCTTTCTTGTTCTGAAATAGAAATTGTAATAACAATACTTACTTAATAAACATGATCAGTGTCTGTCTTTGTGGTGCTTTTGTCCTACAAACTTCACATAACATTCCACAGGATTATTAGTTGCCAATAACTTTGATCTCTGTTAACCTAAATTCATGGGTTCATCCTTGTTCCAGGTGGCATTCTCCCACAGATGATGATCCCTCAGTGCTTGACTGACAAGATGCATAACACCAGAAGGGAAAATGAAATATGAAAGTCAGCCTTTAGAACCATTTTCACATTTTTTAGATATTATCAAAGAATTTTAACATAGATTCTTAAGAGAACATTGTTTATGAAGTGGCATTTTAAAAAGAGATCTTTTTATTCAAAAGGATTTTCCTAAGAAAAATCTGCTCCTTAGCATTTTGATTTCTGTAATTGTGTTCTAGGAATACCTTGTTTTAAGATTAAAAATGGTGGATTTATTAACTAAATTAGGAAAAGCAAGAGGAGAATGATAAAAATAAGCTTGTAAGATGAAGAAATGTGATTGAAGGCTGCCATCAGTGGCTGTTGGAGTAAAATGAAATCACTGCGTTTGCCCCACTATCCTGTGCTACTACTCCTAGATGTTTTAAGTGGGAATGAAATGAGAAGAAGGAATTGATGCCCTGGCCAAGCAGCTGTGCGACTGTCCACTTCTTGACATGTCTTTGAATGCCTTAGAAATTTTGGCTGTTTCCCTGTGAGATTGATCACACTAAAGAATTTGATAGTGCATAAAGCAAACTAAAAGGGAAAAGCTTTTCTTAATGTGAAAACTTATTGTTACTTTTTATTAGTGATACGAAGGAGCTTTCTTAAAGGTAGTTTCTTTCTACAGCCTTCCTAATACTTTAACCTCTTTGGTTATGGAAGCTGCCTTAGAATTTCAAGGATTAATTACATCTAATAGCACTTTAGCTCCTTTCAATTATACAAAGAGTTCAGAGAAAAACTAACTGCATTCCAGTCTTCCAGATATTTATGTCTATATGAATGTGTAGGTTCAAACACGTCTTACTTTTTGAAGCAAGATTTTGAAATAGTGTTGCCATTGCTGGGCTGCAAAGACTTCCAGAAGATACCTAGTTATTCTGTCATTTTAGAGCAGATTTATATTTGTGGTTTAAGTACTGTATATAGTGGGTTTTAGATAGTAATCACTATATTTCCACTTGAAATAACAGACTGTTCCTATCCTGTTGAAGTCCACCAAAGCATATTATGAACCCTTACAGACCAAATTTTACTACATATTTGTTCTTTTCCATTACTTTGAACACTGTTCCTACATGTTCTGGTGGGCAAACAGGAACATGGATGGAAACCTAGGTTTTTGAAATGGGAGTTCATTAAATGAGTGTTCATGTTACTGATTCAGAGAAAGATTTGCTGTCCATTATGTTTTCCTCCTTCTGACAGCCCTCTGCCTCTCCCCCTCCCTCCCACACACCCCCACAAAGGCTGTCTCTCCAGGTGCGGCCCCAGTCCAGCCTGGGCTGACACTGGTGACTGCTGCAGAAAGAGGTGGGGCTGCCACAGCCACAGCTCCCTTCACCCTTCCACCGACCTGAGTTCAGCTGTTGCTGCTGCTGCTTTGCCAGTGGCAGAGTCATCCCTGTGCAGAGTAATCCCGGCATCCTTGGAGCATCCAGCAGCTGCCAGGCACTTGCAGCCCTCTCATGAATTTCTTTCTTTTTCTCCAAGTGGCTGATTTCTGATGCTTCAAGGCTACTGCTTTCCATCTCCTCACAGAAACACTGTAAGTACAACTTCTGCTGTGTCTTCTCAATTATTGCCTCTGTGAAATTCATCTGTCTTGTACTGAATAGTAGGAGTTATTAGTTAAAAGAGGTCTGTTGTGGTCTCTGCTCCTGTTTGAGGTATTCAAATGGACCATTATCATTTTAGTTTTTAGCTGGATCAAAACATGAAATCAAAACAACTCAAAATGTTGGTGGTTTCCTGATTGCCTTTTTCCTACGTTGTAGCTAAACTGAGAGTGTATCCTTTCTCTGAAGGCTGGTGCCTAGTGAAGTGGAAGTGAGAAGAGAAGCATTTCCATCCCTACTTATTTGCTGGAACAAGTTTTGTAAAGCCCAAGGAAGAGAAACTTTATTGCATATTGATAAACTCTTGGGATGCTGAAGCAGGTAATCCTGCTGCCTTCTGGAATGCAGCTGGCCAAGGGTGTTTTACAAAGGAGCTAGGCTGGGGGAGTATCTGTTTGTCTCAGTTCCTTGGGTTCTGAAGCTGAGGTAAAGGAATACATGACTTTAGGGACCTCAGATGGCTGCAGCAGTGTGATTACACATTCAAACTAAAAATCACCCCAGGACCCGGAGGCCACAGCAAAAGGGCCCATTTCTAGCTGTCCTGTTTCCTGAGCTGGTTTGGTATGACCTGAACTCCATGGTGTTGCCTCCACTCTGTATTCTTACAGACATTTCACATAAATGTTGTATTATCTGTGGATTGGCCTCTCTTTAATTGCATCACTAGGAATTGCAGAAAGGACATCAGTATGTTAACACTCTGAAGACATCACAGACTAACTTTTCATATTGACAGTGCCAGAGATATTCAGAGTGGGAGAGCACACTTGCAGTTCTGGCCAAGTTCCCACTAAAATTTGCACAGTTGCTGAAAATGTTGCCTTTTATCTGCACAAAACTTCACATAATTCTGTAATTGTATTTTACACTCTGAATTGGAAACTGTGGGGGTGAGTATGGCACCAACTACTTGACAAAGAATTGATTTAGGACACCAATATAAGGGGCACTATCTGAGAGCCTTGACTGTCTTTTCAGACTTCTTATGCTCATTTGGGCATTTTTTGGCTTTGTTTTTTTTGTTTGTTTTAGTCTGCTGTTCCACTGTACTTTATCCCGATAGGAAGGATTGATAAAAAAAATAAATTATCAGGTGTTTTAGTGATCTTCTGTCTATACTTGCTTCAAGGATATGGAATATACATCATAGGAAAACTGCATTTTCCCAGAGGGAATCCATGTGTAATAACGTATACATATTCTGTAGCATTTGAAATTCTCATTATGCCTCCTGAATGATTGCTCATTCCATCTCCATTTCTCCAGATGGTTTCTGTGTTTTGAATATATGGTAGAAATAATTGTGCCAAAAGTTTACTTAATTTTCTAACATAAGTCAGAAAGGAATTTGCCTTTTTCCAGTCTTGCAACACTTGCTAAATGAGTTCAGAACCTGTCTATGCTCACACAATTTACCATCTCTCTGAGTTGAGCTTTTCCATGAAAGACTGGCTATTTATGGCTCTGTTACTTGTTTGATAGCATACCACTAGGATTCTTTAAACATCTGCTGTTAACCTGATTTTACTCATGATCCAAGTGCAAGCGTTTAAGGGAAGAAGTCTTGGTCCCAAGGAGCCTTTCTGACACAGGGTCTGGTCACTTCAAACTTTCTGCTTCAGGGTCTCATGTTCTAAACAGCATTAAAGATTTCCAACCTAGCTTCAGCATCAGGGTTCATTGACTGATATTTATTCCGTGGTTTGAAAAAAAAAATGTATTTTTCTGTATATATGCATGGATAATCTCTTGGGGTTCCCTTGAAAATGATGTGAGAATGAACTACATAATGGTAGAATGACTGTGATTTTATATGTTTCATTTCAGGTATCTTGTTGAAGTATGGAATTTGTATGGAAACGAAGGTGGTATCTTCAGCTGGGCTGTATATTGATAGTGAATTTGGTTTATGCCAATCTGGACTATCAAAAAGAAACTCCGCCAAGCCTGGGTGAGATTGACCATCAGTGCTGGGAGCTATCCTCCCATGGGTTGGTGGAGATGAAGAAACTCAAGGTAGCAGATACAGTCATTGCTCTGTGGGACTTCATGATGTTCCTAAAGGAATCTCCTAACCTCAAGCACAATGAACTCTTCAATGATTTAGCCCAGAACTTCTGGGATATGTACATAGACTGTGTGGTCTCAAGATCCCATGGAATGGGCAGAAGGCAGTTAACATCTCCCAGATATTCTTCCACATACTCACACAGAACTTTAGAAGGTAATTATAGGATATGGTGTTAGTCTGTTATGTACTAACATTAAAATGAACCACTGCTCTAACCTCGTCCTTGATTGTTTAGACAACTCAATATAGTAATTTCCAGTTTTCTATCTCTACTTGTCAGAAGTGTTTGCATCTTTCAATGGTAGCTACTTTGACAATACATTAGTCACTAGTCGTTAGGGTACTACATTTCTATCTTTAACAAAGAGTAAAAGATGTTGGGTATGCACGTGGGAGTGTGTGGAAATGGATGCTGAATTCTTTGTTTATCACTGTGTTCATATCAATGGTAATACATTAATACAATAGTTACAATGCTATTCCTGGTATTCAGACTTTAGTCTCAGCTTTGAGGAATCATCCCTCTGTGAGAAGAGAAGACCAAATCCCAGACAGTTTGAACCCTATTCTTCCTGTTAAAACTACTGGCACATAATGTGAACTAATGGCCACTGTGAATCACTAAACAGTGACAGATTCTGGTCATCACTGTCTGGGGTGAGTCTGAACTAAGATCATGTACTGGCTTTACATCTTACTGACCAGTCCTAGGTTTGTTGTTTCCCCTCCTCCCCAGCAATAGACGTCTTTTTCTGATGTATCCAGTCAGACAGTTTAGGTTTTCAGACTGAACATGGAGATGATTTAATCCTAGCATTCCTAACATATTGCTTGGACAATAACTACCTTTCTTTCATAATCTTGCAGGGTCTGCTTTCACCAACCGATTTTAGGCCGAAAGGGGAGAAAATTAAGATACCTCAGCAAGGCAACATCAAAATGAAGGAGTGTTGGGGTGCTTAACTAATAAAAAGCAGCATGAACAAACCATACTAATAGGCCTCAGTCTGTCTTAGCAAGAGGCCTGCTTGCAGGTAGTGGGAAAAGTACTGGCATTGATATCAGGCTGCAAGAATGTAAACTGTTGAGATAATAAGGAGGAGTTTTTGGAGAAAGACAATGTTTTCATGTCACGTGCACAGCGGCCAGTACCCAATGATAAGGGGGTTAGAGATACATGCTTGCCTCGTGATTTACAACATTTAACCAATGGTTTGAAGGTGTTCACGCGCTGCAGGGCTCTGAGGGTATTTAAGAGCCTAGGTTATGTAAATAAAGTGGAACATCTGCTTAAACCATTACTGGTTTGCGTGCGTTTGTTCTCCGTGAGCTCCTCCGCCAAGAGGTGGCGCCCGAACGTGGGGTCTGGGTTCGCCGTTCTTCGGGACGTGACACCGCCGACAGGAGAGGTCCAAGGCCAGCCGAAATTTGAGTGGCGTTTGCCCCGGCGCCAAGAGTTTTAAAAGGTGCGTGCACGGCTGTTTTGGAATCTCGCCCTGATCAGGTGAGCGGCTGGAGGGACGAGAATGGGGACGGCAGCATCCAAAGAGGAAGAGGCTGCCGAAAAGCTCCTCCACTTTATGCTTTCTAAGAAAGACTTTTCAGTCGATGTTAATGCTCTTAGAGGGCTGCTCGAATGGGCCAAGGAAACAGGCTTAATCCCCACAGTGGCAGATGCATTTAACGTGTCCGTATGGGACAATATTGGCCAGAAGCTGTGGGAGGAGACCTCAAAAGGGTCTAAGGAAACAAGAAAGTTCCCCACTTTGTGGCGTACAGTCAGGGAGTCGCTGCAAGACTTAAAGACTGAATGCCAGGTTGCGGCGTTTGCCTTCGCAGCGCTGGCGGGGACTGACGAGCTATCTTCTAAATCCTCGGTGGAACAACTTACATTCGGGACAGCGGTAGCACCCTCAGGACCTAGGGCGCGGACCCCGGAGGCACAGAGACCGGCGGCTGCGGCTCTGGCTGGCGGAGAGCCCACATCAGCTGCGCTCGCCGCGGGGGCTGTGCCGGCTCCGCCAGCCGCGCCTGCGCAAACCGCACTACCGCTTGTTCGACCTGCGCCTGCGCCTGCGACGACGGCAGCGCAGATAACGCGGAAGGAGAGAGGAGCATCCGTGGATCATCGCGACACACGACATTCACATCCTGCGCCTTCTTCCTCTGCATCCTCATCGAGCAGTGAGGACTCGGATAATGAGAGCAAGAAACCAGTCACTGCTCTAATGTCCTCCCAGATGAATGAGTTGTTACAGCGTATACAGAAACTAGAAACTCAGTTATCGGAACAGCATCTCGCCTCGCAGAATGCAGCTGCTTCTAATGCCCCACCCCTGCCACGGATGGGGGCACCTCTCCCCCTTATTCCCTTCCCAGACCTTCCTGGGGCGGGGAATTCTTTCGGAGATTGTTCGGTTTTACCGGGGGAGGGAGTGGGGGGAAGGGGGGGAGCGGTTAATCCTGTGCAAAGGTGGAAAAAGATATTGAGAGAAGCAGTTATAGAGGGAGACCTGTCGCCTCTGGAAATCAGTGCTTACCATGCATTGGTGGACGGGGCGGGTAGCAGATCATGGGAAGCTTTAGATTGGAAGATCGTAAAAAAAGCAAAAACAGCAGTTGCTCAATATGGTTTAAGGTCGGGGTATACACAGACGGTTATACAATACCTTTTCACTGCCAGTTTACTAACACCGTATGATATTCGAATGTTGGTAAACACGCTGCTTTCTCCATCACAACAGCTGCAATTTTTTAGTAAGTGGCAATCTAGTTGCTATATGGCTGCTGCTACACCAAGGCAACAGGGAGATCCACTGTATGGTGTGACATCTCAGATGCTCTTAGGAACAGGCCCATTTGCTAGAACGGATTGGCAAGCACAATTTGTCAGTGAGGTGCTGCAGCTGAGCCAAGATTTGGCTTACAAATCGTTGCTAGCAGTAAAGGATGAAAAATCAAGCCCTTCATATACCTTGATTAAACAAGGTCCTGCAGAACCATATGGTGAATTTATTGATCGCCTGTGTCAAGCCTTAATGGCAGACCCTGATATGGATGATAACATGAAACTAAAATTTCTAGACACGTTAGCCTTTCATAATGCAAATGACAAAACAAAACGAGTTCTAAGCACATTGCCTAGAAGTTCATCCACAGCCCAATTTCTCGAGGCAGCTGAAAGGATGATTGAACAGGAGAAAGCAGCCCCTGTAGCTACTGCAGTGGGGGCAGTTGTCAAGCTCTTGGTATCTGAAAAGGGGAAAAGTCGTATGGGAAAAAGAGAAATGAAATGCTTCAATTGTGGTCAGAAGGGGCATATTAGATCTCAATGCCAGGCATTGCCTTTACAAGAGGCTGCCCGGTCCCCAAAGTGGTGCGAGTACTGTCAAAAAAATAGTCATAATACCAATGAGTGCAGAAGAAAGGGAAACCGCAAACAGAGCGTGCAGCACTCCCGCGCCACGACAGCAAATCGGGGTGCTTGGGTAGCTGCACCGCAGCCACAGCAGGAAGTGCAGGAGTGGACGTGGCAACAGCAGTAGATACCATAATCGAAACCCAGAAAGTACACCTGATTGACTCTACTTTACAGGGAGAGGGTTGAGTGCACTCTTGTTAGGACGCTCTTCATTGTCTCGTCAGGGAATTTATGTAGTGCCAGGAGTGATAGATGCTGATTTTACAGGCACTATCAAAATAATGGTATATACTTTGACCCCACCTGTTTATATTCCTGCTAATAGTAAAATAGCTCAATTAGTACTTTTTAAATCGGCAGTGCCCAATGCAGAATCACAGATAAGGGAGAATGCAGGTTTTAGTTCGACAGGTCCCCCTGAGGTGATGTTAGGAATAGACTCCACAGGGAAAGCCTGTGGAGTCATTATGAATGATATAGTCAGGCCACAAAAGTTAGTCATTAATACTGATGTAAAGACCTTGAATGATGTACAGAAGTTAATAGGTGACATACAATGGATTAGACCAGTGTGCGGAATAACCAGCGATGATCTGGCTCCTTTGATGTCCTTATTAGGAGCAGATGCACAGGCAGATCAGCAAAGAAAGCTGTCTGAGAGTCAGAAGGCAGCTATAATCAACATTTCAGGAAAAATAGCTGCAGGATATGCTAGCAGAATGATAGAAGATCAACCAGTGCAGTATTTAATTGTTAACTCTGGAGGGAGCTGAAAGTATCCATTGGGGATCATCTGTCAAATAATAACCAACATAAAGATTTTGGAATGGGTATTTTGCCATATCAGCCCAAAAAGACAATAATGACACATTTATCCATCTGATAAATTACTGCCTTTACTGCAACATCAAACAATTGAGCAGCTTGTGTTGCTTTCAGATAACCCAGTTGATGGAATTACTGTTTTTACAGATGCAGGAAGAAAATCTCAGTGGGTGGCAGTCACCTGGCAGGAAGGATCAGAGTGGAAGCATAAATTGCTCCCAGGAATTCCAGGAGACACACTACAAATCCTTGAACTGTGAGGTGTTGTGTGGGCCTTGAATTTCTGGAAGGAAGAAGCTGTTAACGTAGTCTCAGATTCACTTTATGTGGTAGGTACAGTGCAAAGGTTAGAGCGGGCAATGATTAAACCTTTGAAAAATAAGATTTTAGCTGCACTCATGACACAGTTGTTAATATTTGTTGAATCAGCGAACACAACCCTGTTTTGTTACTCACATTAGAAGCCATCAGAAACTAAATGGGGGCTTAGCTATTGGAAATGATAAGGCAGATCAGTTAGTTGCACCTGCATGGGTTGGACCAGCTGTGAATAAATTTCAACAGGCGGTGTTATCCCATGACTTTTTTCATCAATCTGCAAATGTGCTAGCCAGACAGTTTGGATTAACTTTAACAGATGCTCGAGGCATTGTACAGGCCTGCTCAGCCTGTCACAAGAACGGGCTGGGTATTGGCTTGGGGGTCAATCCTCGTGGGTTACAAGCATTACAGCTCTGGCAGATGGATGTAACACATATCAGTGAATGTGGAAGATTGAGATACGTGCACGTTTGTATTGACACCTTTTCTCATGTAATTTGGGCCTCTGCTCAAGCTGGAGAAGGTGCTAGATATGTTATTCATCACATGTATGCATGCATAGCAGCCCTAGGGGTCCCCACAGAAATCAAAACAGACAATGGACCAAGTTATACCTCACAGCGGTTTCGTAAATTCTGTATGAATTGGGGTATTTATCATGTTACTGGTATTCCTCACTCCCCCACCGGACAAGCTATCATCGAGCGAGCGCATGGAGTTCTTAAAGCACTTTTGGGAAAACAGAAAGGGGGAGAGGAGTTATCCAGTCCACATGACCGACTTGCAAAAGCTTTGTATGTCTTGAATTTTTTGCGATTGACAGGGGATAGAACTGATTCCCCCATTGTCATACATAATACTTCTATGCAGTCAGGGTTGGTAATTCAACAAGCAATGGTAAAGGTTCAGTATAAAGATGCACAAACAGGGGACTGGAAGGGGCCTGCAGAGGTAAAAATGACGGGCAGAGGATATGCTTGTATTCTTACAGATTCAGGCATCCGATGGTTACCTGCACGATGGATAAAACTGTGGAAAGAAGGGGATACTGCAGGACAGGGCTAATGCTGTAATAATTATTGTTAATCCTACCAGGAGCTATTGTAAATAATCTTTTCTGTTGTTAGGGCATAGGGGACTTACATAAGAAAAAAATTTTTTTTGGGGGGGGGTGAGAGTATGTATGAGGTAGCCACCTTTGAATGTTTGGAAGACAGTTGTGTGCAAGAGAGAGGTATTGTGTGAGTTTATATATCTACATATATATTTGTAGGTTTAATAATCATTACATAGGTTTTAGAAAAGTTGGTGGTTTGGTTTTTTTTTGTTAATCAAAGGGTGTTGCATGAATTTATTCATTTTTTTATTAGTGTGTATGGTTTGTCCACAAAACAAAAAGGGGGGATTTGTTGGGGTTCTTAACTAATAAAAAGCATTAAATACCTCTGAGGGTATTTAAGAATACAGGTTATGTAAATAAAGTGGAACATTTGCTTAAGCCATATTGGTTTGCGTGCGTTTGTTCTCTGTGAGCTTCTCCGCCAACAAAGGAGCACAAAAGCACAGCATATATTGTAGATGCTTAGACAAATCCTTTGGCATGGTTCAATTTTTTTTTCTTTTCTTTGTATAAAGTTCTTAATCACTGCTAAACTGATAAGTACATGAGCCCCCACACTGTCACTTTTGTTTTCCTGCCTTGCAATCGACCAATCTTGCCTTTTTCTCACTGGATGGGTGAATGTTTTTGTGTTTTGAACTTTGTGCTATGGTCACCCTGTGGTGTCTGCCAAAGGGGCAGGTGATTGTGAACCACAGGGACACAGCACCACAAGCAGCAGCAGCAGCAAACAAATTCCAGGTGGACATACTATGATGCACATGCCTATGACAGAGCCATGGAAAGTCACAGCTGGATACTCCAGGGATATCTGCACGAGAGATTAACATGGAAGGAATGGGATGGTCCTTTCTTCCACCAGTACTCCCGCTCTTTTCCATCCCTAGGTTACAGCAGGGACAGCAAGCCCAGTTTCTTGGGTGTCGTGTTCTCTGCCCCTCGACAGCCAGACCATGGTCCATGGCTGGCTGGGAGAATCAAATGCTGTCTGTGCTGCAGTGAGCCTTGGGCTAGTATTAATTTATTAAGTATAAATGTAAGCATTTGGGGGAATTCTGTCCCCTTCCTTCTCCAGCCATTATTAATTAACATTAACGCTCAATTAACAAAAGCATTTGCTTGCAGTCAGGGTGTCTGCTAGCAGAAGCACAGTGCATTTGGGGGAGATATACTGTGGTGCTCACTTTGTGCCTGATTTAAAGTTTTTACATAAGCAAAACTGATTTCCAGTTAAAAGTTCTTCTTTATCCATAGCTTGGCTACACTGTACTGCTGTAGCCTTTGCTCACAAATTAGAAGGACTTATAGAAGTCCTCCACGTTTTTGTTTTTTTTTTGCCTTGCTGCCAGTAGTAATGAGTCACCCACACATTCACATATGTGCAAGCATGTGAAAACCCCTCTAAATGTCACAGTCTTTGGTCTCCCTGCAAAATATTTATTGTTTGGTTTTAATTGTGAAAAGACAACGGAGCATACAATCTCTCAAGCAGTAATAAAGCAGCAAAGCTGCTGCAGAGCTGTCAGAGAAATATAAAGATAAATAACTGAGCAAGACTTTACTTGACACAGAGGACTTCAGTAAGAGAATATCTATATACCTTAGCTAACATTTCTTGCATATCTTGAAATACACATTCAGGGTTTTTTAATAAAACATACTTAAACTTCATACAGATAATTTTGGGAAAAAATGTCATAATGAAAGTAGATTATAGTTTAAAAGTATCAGTCAGCAAAAGGCCAGCATAAAAAGTTGCATTCCATTAGCATAGCTGAATTTAATTTCTCTGGCTTTAAGTACTAGATTACTTTCTTACTCTAGAATGTTTAACCCCTTACTCTAGGGATGTTTAACAGAGCTGCCCATAAGAAAACACTTCTGATCTTTGGAAACTACACATGTAGAGACTTTTCTAAACTTCCAGTATCATTTTTCAAACAGCTGTTTTATTTTATTTCATTATTTTCTTAGGATTCTTCTTTTTATAGAATCTAAGTAGACTATTTTGAAACAAAACTATTTACCTTTATTTTTAATGTCACCACTGCTATGTCTTATTATAGGGACAAACATAATTTTACAACATTATGTTATGCACACCCCTCTATACCATCCCTCTTTCATGAAGTAAAAAGGGACTTGGAATATGTTTAGTTCAAATTTATTTCCTGTTTTCAAGTTGGCAATTAACAAAGTGAAAGCTTGTGCTTTTCTCAAGATGTTGCTTACCGGTAAAAATGAGAGTTTGTATGTCACAGCATACAAGCTTGCAATGTCACAGAAATTTATGCCATAGCAATGGGTAGTAACTGGTTTTAAAATGAAGTAACAGCTTCAGGGAATCCTGTTCTATTGTAATACCGCAAATTCTGGCATTGCCCAAATTAAAAAAGAAGAAAATAGCTTAGAAACTGAGTTATCTAAATAAAAGTCTGGTGCTTACCAGTTTGTGTTGGTATTCTAGAGGTGCTACGGTGGAAGAGGATGAGTTTTTGTTGGAGACAATATGAGTAATAGCCCAACAAATAATTAGATTAATAAGATAATTTAAAGGGCTGTGAACAACGCATAGGGAGTGGGACATTTCAGCATGTCCCTCCAACAGGCTCAGAGAAACTGTTGGCATAAACAAGCTTTTAAGTGAGAGTTTAGATGAAGATTGAGAGAAGTAGGTGTCAGAAGTCCTGATGCTAAGGGTGGCAATGCAAGAAACCAAATGGACTTGGACAAGAACCACGTGGGTATGGTATCCAGGAAAATGAAGAACTGAATGTGTTTATGTGAAGGTTTATCACCCTGATCAACGAGATACTTAAACTGCAATGTGTGGACTGTGTCAGCAATAGATAGAAATATAAATACCGGACCTACTGATGGTGGATACTAGCTCACAAAATTATTAGACTCAACATACCTTTCTACCATATTGTACAGGGTACTATATTAGTAAAACATCCCCATATTCATATTAATTAAGGGAAAATACAATTTTACTCTCAAGATGTTCTAAGCAATTTATCAAAGCATTACAAATAGATTTCATCTTGTATCTACATATAGGTAACTATATATTAATATTAAAAGCACTGTTTGGAACACTGTCTGTTCTACAGGTACTGATTTTTTCTTGACTGAGTTCAGTGTTCTACCTCTTTTGATCTTTTTTTGAGGCTCCTTTACAAAAAGAGGGCCTTCCAAGAGCAAGATCTGTACCAGCAAGTGGCCCTTGAATGAACTGACGAGGTGTACTTTCAACAGTTACCAAGCGACCAGGCCCGATCTGAAACACAAAATAAATGCATTGATTGACTGTCATGTTAGCATTCAAAATGACATGAGAGTTAAATCATTAACTGTCTTTTGAATATATTATTCAGCTGGTGGAGATGCCTCTGAGGTTCTGAGGCCCACTGAAACTATCTTTTACACTAAATTCACAATTTGTTCCCATCAATTAAAAAAAAAAAAAAGGAGTGTTTTTCAGCAGGTATTTGTATGTGCTCTGCTTTTCTGCCTTCATTCTGATCTTATGAATTGAAAAAAAGAAAATCAAGCCTTTCTTACAATAGAAGTTTGCTGTGCAATGCTATTTGAATTAGTATAGAATATCAGCCACAGATTTTGTCGTCAGAATTTCACTATACATTAATACTTCAAAGGGAAAAAAAAGGAACAGACCCTCTTTCTCTCAGAATGCAATTGCCTATAAGTACTGCTCCAGGAAAACTCCAAGACTGAAAGAGGTATACCCTTTATAGTCTCATTACTACTCTTTATACTGAATAGGTTCAGGTCTTTGAACAAAAATCCCTGAGTGATCTGTCTTCTAACTGCAACCTACTAAAACAAAAAATACAACTCTTTGAGTCCATGAGACCTTGACCAGTTTGCAACAACTATCTTAGCCTAATCATCATCTCTTCCTGCTAAGGGTGTTTGGCAGAGAGGAGGGAAGAAAATTGGTGCATTAAAAAAACTTTCCAGCCATATCTGTCAATTGTAATTCTTCTAAGCAATGTACCCAAGGAATTTTATATGATGTTGCTGATATATTCATTTTCTCAATACACTTACTTTGCAAAATGGACTAACCTTTTCCCCATTTTTATCTACAGTTATTGAAATATTTCTTACAGAATCATGAAGATATTTTCTTGTTAAATCCTCTCCCTCAAAGAAATGAACAATCTTGGCTTGAGGTTCAAGTCTCTAAAATAGAATCTAACAATATATTTCTCTCTGCTAATAATTGCCAGATCACCCATGTTTATATCTAAATTTTTCCGATACTTTCTGCAAAATATTGCTGTTTAACAGTCTCAATGATGTATATGCAAGTAAGTAAATTTTTCCAGTGCATTCCATCTTGCATTCACACATGCTTCCCTCCATATCTTTCTGAAGTTTAGGACAAAGATAACTTGATAAAAATCCTAGTCCAGCACTCTGAGACAATCCCCTTGCTTCTTACTAAGCTTATCTCTTCTTCATCACATCAAACATGAATTGCCTCTTTACTTTTTTAAGTTGCAGCCACCTTAGTTGTCATTATTCATTCATGCCAGAGAGCCCATGATAATAGAATCTCTCATCCTGTACAAGTTTGAAAACAGCACCTCATGTTTGTGCTTGTTTCTCCTTACATGTAAGAGTAACTTACAAGCAGTCAAGAAACTACCCCTCCCCCTTAAATCCTCCTTAGCTGTGATGCTTACACAGAAATAATCCAGCCAGCTCTAAAGCAGTTATTGACTAGAATGGGGATTCTCCCATGTCTTACCACATCTTGTCGAAACCAAACATCTAAACATGCTCTTAGGTCTCAATGAGATCTTAAAAATGGCTTTTATTTACTCACTCTTCAATTAACTGATAGCAATGAGAAAAAAAATTTTCAGCAGATACAATAACTGGCTTATCTGCAGACAGTCAGGAACACATTACTGACAAAGGACCGCTCTGTGGATGTATTAGAGGTCACACAGACTTATCCAACAATAAATGAAGGAGACCTTGACCTCAGCAAGGTTTTCATGAGTGGCTGCCTCAGAAGAGGTACATGACAAGTAGCACAGGGACCATCTTGCCCACACTTTTTCAGAGTAATTTGCAGATCTGAATCTCATTCTGACCAACTACTTGCCTGAGGGTATGTCAGAATGGGAAATGGTGGTTTTCAGGAGACACAGATTCTGTCTTATATACTTGAAGCTTGCCAACATAAACATTCTTAAAGAAAGCATAGGCAGCAGCACATATACAGCCAGAATAAACCCCAAACCACTTTCACATTAATGAAAATAAAACAGTGTCACTGAAGATTACTTACTGTTGTATGCAAGCCTTCAATATTAGTAGAATGGAATGCTCCAGTTTGAGTCTTTAATTTAGATCTGGAAGCCTCTATTGCTTTTTCCTGAAGCTTTTTTGCTTTCTAAAGATAAAAAAAGGCAAAATTGTTTTAATCTGAATTGTGTCATTTGCACTTGTTCAAAAATATACTAACAAAATGACAAAATAAATGAGGTGATAATTGTATTTCCTTGAATTGTAATACCATCCCTCCAGCTCCTGACTCTTTCTTGTACTGCAGACCTGAAAACAGAATAGATGGACGTGGCATTGCCAGGGCGGGAAGGGAATCTCCGCTTGCTGTGACCTGCGGGCTGTATTCCAATACACGGATGTGCTGTGAGCCTTCAGCGCCACAAGAGCGCACTGTTGCCTCATGATCAGCTTGTCACCCCACACACAGCACACACCTACCTCGCCTTTCAGTCCCCAGCTGTTCTGAGGCATCGCAACACAACCTCAATACATCCTTGATGAATGACTTCATGTTTCTTTCCCTGATACTTCGTGAGCCCATCCCTCCAGCTTGTCAAGATCCTTTTTAATGGCAACCCCACCTCCCAGCATATCAATTGCTTCCTCCAGCTTAGTGTCATAGAATCACAGAATCACCGAATGGTTTGGGTTGGAAGGGGACCCTAAAGATCATCTTGTTCCAACCCCTCTGCTGTGGACAGGGACACCTTTCATTAGAACAGGTTGCTCAGAGGTCCGTCCAACTTGGCCTTCAGCACCTCCAGGGATGGGTCATGCACACTTGGAATGGGGATGTGATGAGGATGGATAGTGATGCAATATCCAAGTCATTAATTAAAATGTAAAATCAACCCTATATTATCAACCCTATAATAAACTCTGAGGAATATCACTCAAAACTGACTGTTAGTTAAACTGTAATCACTGACCACTGTCCTTTGAGCCCATCAGTCCAGACAGTTTTTCATCCAACTTGTAGTCAGTCCACCTGTATGTAGTCCAGTCTGTATCTCTTCATTTTGGCTACAAGAAGGCTACCACAAGACAAAAACCTTGCTAAAGCCAAAAGAATAGACATCCATCTTCCTCTTTCTCCAGGACAAATAATTTTTTTCAGGCAACCATGTTGGCAAGGCATGACTTGTCCTTGGTTAATCCATGACAGACAAACTACTTGTCCCTCATGTGCCTAAGATAGCTTCCCAGGGACTCAGTTAAAACTAATGAGTCTGTAGTTTTCCAAATCCTTTTTGGGCCCCTTTTCATTTTTAATTGTAACATAGATCTTTACCACAGACCAGGGAGCTGTTTGCATGGGAAGAAAATTGTTTTCCTTTACATCTTGGGAAAATCAGGAAAAATTAAATTTAGAAGCTAAAGTTTTGTTTAAGTCTGATTTCATTCATTCTATAAGTTAGTCTGATTGCCAAACGAGTACTCCAGTATTTTTTATGGCTTTTAGGGAAAGCACAAATATTGCTAGAAGGAACTCCTTTCTTCATAAAATATTTCTCATCCTGAAAGAAGTTTGCTGTACTAAAAATAGCATTAGAAAAAATTAAGAAAAAATTAATAAATGTAAGAATGAACAGACTTTTAGTTTCAACAGTTTCAGGACAAATACACATATATACACACCCCCTCAATTGCAAGTGACAAGGTTGATCCTCAGTTTGTGATTTTAATCAGAAAAGTAGAAGGATCAAAGCGAGTACATTTACAGTTGCTTCTTCTATGTCTGTGTGAATATAAAATTTACCATAACTTCTACTTGAATAACCTCATGACTCATTAAGAAATGTCTCTGGAACTTTGCCATTATAACGACATCGCGAATGTAAATTTTTTCCTCCATCAGATTTCTTACCTTCAGTGCCTCATAGGTTGATGTCCGAGCCAAGAAATTTTCCCAAGATTTATTTATTATTTCCCTCTGCTTATGTGTAGCTCGGATCTGTAATATAAATGAGATTTACAAGGGGCAATACAACCCTCTTTTACAATACAACCCAATAATTCTCATGAGCTTTTCTGAATTCTTGGCTTGTGCTGTTTGAAAGCTTCGTTCACCTACGCCCCTTTAGCTACCTTCGATCATCCCTCTCACCTGAGATTGGATGATAATGTTGTAGTAAAGCATTTGTCCTTTAAAAACTTCATTTATGCACTGCCTCTAAAAACAAAAAGAGGCTTACTTTCTCTGTGCAAGCTCGTTTTCCTCTCTTGCAACACATATGTTGGACACACATGTTGGAAGAGGCCCAGCTCTTTCAGGAATACTTTCTGTATGTTCTTACTCTCAAATGCTGAACAAGACAGATAGAATCAGTTCAGGTAACACAAGTGCAGTTATCACAATGCGTGACAATCCCTAAAAAACACTAGCATGAGATTTTAGACAACTGGACCAACTGATCCTACTTCTCAGAGAGCAGAAGGTGAGCCAATAGATGAGAAAAAATGCCAAACACTTGCCTTATAACCAAAGCTGGAAAATACCTATACCTGCTCATCCTTAGCATGCTGGGAAGCCCAAAGCTCTGCTTTCTGAAGTAATAAAGCTCTGTGAATATTCAGCCAAGGGAACTTATAATAGAGGCTTACATTTTGTTTTAAGAAGCAGATGTAGTTGTAATAGGTACTTTTAGTTGTTATCTGCTACAGATGAACCCAGCTGCAACTCTATAGCAACATAATGATAATTCCTCCTTACACCATTGCTGATGCATCACTGATGACACTGCTTCATTTTTTAATGTTACCCTCTAAATACTGGGAAAATCCTACTATTTGGGAGGACTGATGTTAACCTAGCGTAATTTAAAGGTAAAATTTTGCTGCTGAGACAGATTACACCATTTTCAAGCAATGTAGATGTATAAAAGTCTCAACATTATATAATAAGAAAATCTGCATATAAATTGACAAAAAAGCTTACACAGGCTTTACTTATTTACATATTTAAATACTCCTTGTCTTACTTTTCTAAATGTTTGGTTCTCTTCTTGGATTTCTTGGTGGAGCTGACTTTCAATCAGTTGAGTCTGTAGAGCATTAACTGCTTTTCCAGTATCTTCCGATACCTTTGAAATAGATTCCAAGGCATCCTCATCTGACGCAATAGGCTTGAATTCTTCTTCTACTTCTGCACATATTTCACTCCAAACTTCTCCCACCTGTGTGTGAAACACACACCACACTATTTGATATTGATCTCATTTTTCAAAATTATTCAATCATTCAAAACGTAACAGAGCAGCCTTCTTGCTGTTGTTTGACTTCCCAGAATTTTTATGCAAGGTTAGCCTTAACTAATGCTATGCCAAATTTATTCATGAATGAATTTGCTCCCTAAGCCTTCCCAAGCCCAAGCTTGATTTCACAGAGGAGTAACCAGAATGTTAAGTACAGAAATTCAGAAGAAATACAGATAACTCTAAGATATCAAATTACATGAGTGTTGTGTCCTACTGCCTTCTTCTTAAAATCTTAAATTGCAGACATTATTAGAACACCATAACTACCATTAGTTTCTAGTCTTATTTTCTGTGTGGTCACAAAGATTTGTAGCAATGCAAGGGAGGACTCTGGGGATTGTTGCAATGCTGGAGGTGGGCTTGTTTCTTTTGATGGAAAACACTGGTTTATACTCTGTGAAACTATGGGTGACTTGTGACACAGGGGATGGCTTTTGAAGGATTGTTTGCCATACCCTGAGATATACTTAATATTTTTGGAAATGCAGATACAGCAGTAATATTTTCTTGAACAATACTCACTTTAAAGTCAATGTAACGTCGAATGATAGCAAGTGTAACAAAATCCTCAGTAGATAAGCCAGGTAAATTTTCAAAACCTAAAAGAATATTAATAATTTCTATATTAACAGTATTATGAGTTTATCTTAAAATATAACGTTACAAAAAAAGATGTTATCATATAATCACATGCAAAATCTTCATCACAGATACACCAGTTAGTCATTCTTGATCCTGAGCAGCCTTTAACTGATAAAATAACCCTGTTTTCTCCATAATAAATTCTCTGTACTAAAATCTTTATTAGGAGTGGCTCTGCTGACCTTCAGTCACTTGGAAGGCCAGAATAGTACTGCATTTGCTACACTTTTGTGGTAAGGGTTGAATCTTCTGTTAAAGCAGAAAAACATTTGAATCTACTGGTCATGGTTGCTAAAGCAGCAGCTCAGGACAAGTTTGCTTTAACTGTGAAGCAGTCAACAGGAAAATTATGTTAGTGTTTTGTTTCAAAGCTCTATAATGAGGGTGTCTTCCATCTTATAGGCTTGTACCTTCAGCATAATGCTGCGAGCATCATGACTCCATCTTCAAAGAAATATGTTTCCACTATGTGCAAAACAATATGGTAGAGAAGTGTAGTTGCTGAGACTATGCCTAATTTTTTTTTTTTGCATATTGAATGTTATTTGTATTTAATAAAAAAGATAAATCTATATATAGTCTATCAAATTTCTTTCTAGACTTCGTCATACCAGCTGCATGCTAACTGGGAATGTAGCATCTGTATAGAGTATAATTACATCATCTTTTGAAGCTAAGAAATGCCATAAATAATAACCATTTAACACTGCTTTTCTGGATCACTATTCTGGCTGTTATGGGGCCTAACAGTAAGAAGAAGATGCTGAGGAAAGACTACAAAAATATTTCCATGTTATATTATCAGCTTTCATGTCATTTCAGTACTTCACAGGAGACACTATAATATATATGACTAACATAAAAGGCATGTGTGAATATAGGAGAAAGCTGGAAGAAAATCTCATGCCATTTTGTTTTAGTAAAGAATTCAGCTGTGATCCAACATTTAACATAATTAATGCTAATGAAAATTAGTAAGAACTTTGGTTACAACAGAGGAGACACTAGTTATAGATTATTAGAGAACCTAAGGATGTTTCCAAACCAGTTCATTCTCTAAGTTACCCAGGGAACTGGTTGAAGCAATCTCAGAAAAATTACTGATTACTTTGGAACCTGTGGAGGATGGATGTGAAAAAAACCCACAAAAATGAGGCTTATTTTTAAAAGGGAAAATGGACAAGCTAGAGAATATTTATTCTGTTCAGTTCCTGAAAAAAACCCCAAACCTGAAACCAATAATAAATAATGTTTATGCAGCTAAATGGTAACAGTGAAAAAAATTAATATCCAACAGGAATTAGCAAAAACTAAGACCTAACATTTCTCCATAGACAGATAAAAAAAATCCTATGGTTGTGGAAGAATTTATCACTTATCTTGACTTCAGTCTAGGTTTTAAGACAAGAGTGTAATGAGTATTCATATTCAGTGTGCAAACAATGAAGAATTAGGAGGGAGTGCAGCACTTTGAAGGAAAATATTAAAATGCAAATTAATCTTGCCAATCTGAAAAATTACCTAAACACACAGAATTTAATTCAGTAAGGACAAATAAAAAATTCTAAATGTAGGAATAGTTATTTATACAAATCCAGGAGTGTAGATGACTGAACAAGACTCTAAGTTGAATAAGCAAACCATATCATGCTACTACAAATACAGCAATTGTTACATTAATGTCTGACTGTTTATTTACAAGATGAGTAGAGTAACATAGCTGTATTTGGCTGTGAGCCTTCTGCTGGAGTACTGTCAATTTTGGGACACTACAGATCAAGAAGAATTTGAATCAATTGGAAAGACTCCAGAAAAAAAAGTAATTAGAGGCTATGCTAGAAAATGAGAGAAAATGAGTTGAGTACTGTCTTTCTAAATCTAGGGAAATAAATGTAAAAGTGCTAAACTATGTGAAAGAGATATTGTGTGTGGGAAAACAAATTACAGAGAATTTCAAGCAAATTTCAGGTTTAGTCCAACAAAAGCTCTTCCTAATAATTCCTGAGACTAATTAGGGGAGTTTTCCTAATACCCCCAATGGTACAGGCAGCAAAGTACTGGAGAAGCATAGAAATCCCCATCAATAGGGACTTTCAAGAACAGAATGAACAATTATCTAGTAATAACAGTATTGACGATGCATCACAAAGTTTCCATTGACCTTTATTTTTTTTTTCATAGGGACTTTATTGATCACCAGTGAACAAGTTCAGTTTAATGACAAGTAAGACACTGACAAGGCAATTCACTAGTCTTACCCAGCTTGCAAAATAATGAATAAAGTTTTGCCCGCATGTTCTCTGAAATTTCCATGATGGCAAAGCTGGGACAGCTGGCAGGCACGGGAATGACCTTTTGCTGTCTCTGGAAGCTGCTAGCAATAGGTCTCTTCATGTCTAATAATTTCAAAACATAAAACCAGAGTAGAAAAATGAAGAAGTAGTATATTCCCAAACTTAGAGGAAATCCAACTTACTTTGTGGACACACCATAAATCATTTTGGTAGTTTGGCCAACAATTTGAACATAATTCAGGCCAGGAAATTTTAACTGCCATGATTAAAAATTTGTGAGAACAGCACTCACTGCTTTTTACAACGCATAACTAAACACAATGCCTTTCTTGGAAAAATTAAGTAGTTTAACTGTCTAGCATTAGAAAAGCTGGTCATGGTTTTGTCCAGTATCTGGTTCATTCCCAGCTGATGTAGGAAACGACACAGTGGCCAGAAAGAAATGAAAATAAATAAATAAATAAAATAAAATAGAAAATAAATAAAATAGAAGATCTTTAGGGTTTGGTAAGAATTACAGTGTAAAGCTATAAATGCCATTATGTATTTTCATCAAGTTCAGACTACAAAAGCAAATACTGTCATTATTTTACCTAATCAGTGGAACTGCTCACAGTTTCACATGCATCATAAAACTTACCAACAATCCTTCCATATTGATCGCGTCTGACTCCCAGCTCCAGCTCCTCCTCTCTCCATAACTGTATTAGAAGGCTAGCTGCTGTTTGAGCTTTCTCCCCTCGCCAGGTATTGATGTGCAAAGTGGTTTTAGGGTTGCCACAAAATTCAACCAAGATTCTAAGAATTATATTGCACAGGTTCTTTTCCTTTAACTTGGTCAAGGGAAAACGAAAAAAAAACATTTTAAACTGTTCAAAACACAATGATGTCTCCTTTCAGAGAAATTGTGTAATATGTAATCAAGTAACCGCAAGCTTTTCATCACTACTATTCGCACAAAACTTGTATAAACTTGTAAATCTTTCAAGTTTCTGGAATCCTGCCACACAAAGCTCCATAAATCAAGGAACGTGAGGGGCATGAGTGCAGGATCATATAAGATGTGCATTCCTGTGTGTAGAATTACAGAGCAGGTTTTGTGTACGTGCCTCCAGGCTCACATGCTGGAGAGAATACTGCTACTGAGATTTATTGTTTTAAGAAATAGCCTATGAAGGCAGTGGCTCAGCGGTACCACTCAGCTCCTCTTCTGGTTTGAGGGCAGATCACTGAGCAGCAGCTGAGAAGAGGGAAGATCTTCAAAATGAAAGAGGGCAGATTTAGATTAGGTACTAACAAGAAATTCCTCACTGTGAGGATGGTGAGACACTGGAACAGGTCACCCAGAGGAGCTGCTGACGCCCCATCCCTGAAATGTTCAAGGCCAGGTTGGATGGGGCTTTGAGCAACCTGGTCTAATGGAAGGTGTCCCTGCCCATGGCCGAGCAGTTGGAACGGGATGATCTTTAAGGTCCCTTCCAACCCAGGCCATTCTATGATTCTGTGAGTTTAAGGGTCTGCAGCCTTAAGGACATCAAGGGCTGACAGTACAACCAGTGAGCACGAGGAGGGAATGAACCAAGGAAGGTGCATTTTTATTTTGTAAAAGGTGAAATATCTGTGCCAGCCCAGAAGTAAGCTACACAGACAAAATACATGCACAAAGTAACTTTAAATATAAAAACTTCTAAGGCCATGAAATGTATACTAACTCTACTCTTACTAACTTCAATATAAGGTAGAAGACTGAGGTGCTTTTCTAAACAAAGATGTCATCGAAAGTTAGAGCACAGCTGGGGTTTTCTTTTCAAAAATAGTATACTTTGGTTAAATTAAGAACTCCCTCTGTCAAATACTTATTAAAAAAATAAAAAAAAGATACATGGAAGATCCTACAATAATTTTTGAGCAGATACTCAGGTCTGTCTCAGGGAATTAAATATACTGATTTTTTTATTAGTGTTATAATAGTCTTAGGAGATACTGTAACAAAAATAATGCAGTTTTACATGTTGTTTTCCTACTCTTTCATTCTATAAAAACAATAATAAAAATACCTACTGCCAACAAATCCAGAAGGAGAAAAATGCCCTGTTTTTCAAGAAAATGATCCTCTGCAATGTAACATCCAATGACACAGGACCTTAAACAGAGGTAATTTCACCATGTAGAAACACTTTCATGCTTTATAACATTCTAGAAGCATCTCATTTATTTTACTGAATTGCACAAATATATTTGGTACACAATATGCTTCATACCTTCAGGGAGTAGAAAAATCATGTTTCATATGCCTTTTCATTTATACTTTATAACTAAATACACCCTGCTTGACTGCTTTTTCTTCTCCTGCCGGTGCCACACCTTCCTGTGTACCAGCCCAAGAAATCTGGTAAGTTCATGTGAATTGGACTAGAATGTGTACTGGAACTAAAACTAACTCAGTAAAAGATGCTAAAATTTAGCTAGATCATGGCCCTGATCTGGTTTATTGCAGGGCTGTGCAAAATCAAGGGGATGAGACAAGCAAGAGTTGTGTTTTTTGGCAACGGTTTGCTTCTCCCAACTTAAAATCATCACAAAGCCAGCATTCTTGTTGCTATTGCTTCCTTAAATTGCCTCCTTCCGTTATTTCCTCAGTTATGGTCATTAACAGAGAAACTAAAGGGAACTCCTGTATCAGTCTTTTCTCCCAGCAAACATATTTGGTTTTCAATATATTTACCAACCTCTGCCTTAAAACAAATTAACATTTTATTATCATCCTATGTATTGGCATTCTCTAATAGCAATCTTTAAAATATTTCTAGCCCAATATAGCCAGTTTACAAACACTTCTTATGCTTACACAGTTTTCTGCTAATATTGGTCTGTTCTTGCCTTCTGTTTACTTCTCTGAAGTTATTTACAGACTCTAACCATATACCTCTCTTAGAAAGTCTTGAGTAACTCTGCATGTCAGGAGGTCACTCTGTGTGGGCAGTCAGGCTGTCATACTGAATCCTTATTTAGAAAACCTTATATGCAGAACATTCAATTTCTTTTCCATCATTTTTAATTAGCCAAATTTTATGAAGGATTTTTATACATTATAAATAGAAGAAAGGATATAGTATAGCAGGCCTAAAAATTACAAGACTTGACATTTTTCAGACTTACTGCTGCTAAAATACTTTACTAACCACACGCAGTCGAGTGCACTGAAGAGGAGATAACTGTGGCCTAATCCACTATATAACTCCTTTGGATCCATCTTAAGGAATGGGATAAGTATACCAATTCCTTCATAGCTGAAGAGTTCCTGTTGAAACATTTAATTAAAGCAATATCTTTCTTAAACAATATTTATTAAATAGGAAATATGCAAGGAAATACAATGGAAACTGGGAAATGTGAACATTTGTATTGTCATATTTTTGGCCCACTTGTTAGAGCAGGATATAGTGATTATGACACACATAAGAAAAAGAGATTTTCAGGTTTTCCAAACTGCTAATCTCATTTGTTTACACACCTTTATATATTAATTTCAAAATCATGTGGATTAGCAGTTAAATAGCTTCAACACTTCTTAGTGGATTTCTGAGTGGTTTTGCATTTTAGCTGTCACAGAAACCAGTTACCAGACCCAACCTGTTAGCAATCAACTACAGTTGACATCTGCTTTTGAATTAAAAAAAAATCAGTATCCCTTCAATGAAAATATAACAAGTTTTGACATTTTTTGCACAGTATAAGGTAGAAAGATACATACCTTTCTGTGGAGATCCTTTTCACAGAGAACAGACAAAATAAATAATGTATCAGCTTGGATTTCCAGTAGAATGGCATCTTCTTTCCTTTTAGATTTGTTTGCTGCATACCTTAGGATTTCTGCAAATGAATATATTTTATTTATGCGAATGTCCAATACACCAGTTGGAATTCTATTACAGTTGCTACTTTTCAAAAAACTCAAATTTACACCAAGGGATTTTTAAAGTAACCTACTTGTCCTGTTCAGTTTTATCTCCCATGTTTTATAATAACTTACAGAAGTGCAGCACTCTGATGCTGTAGTTTCACGGCCTTTACTCTTGGTGGCAGAGTTTCAATAGCAGTTGGCACTGATCAGTCTCTGTGCTGCCCCTTGTATTGGGCCAGAGCAAAGAATTCAGAGAATTGATCTGAATTCAGGAACTCTCAGAAAAAAAGCATCAAACTTACTGGTTTGCCCTACTACACAGCTTCATAAACATTTGTACTGACAGAGGAAATGTAGGAGAGACATAAAATACCACTGCTGCTGACAAAATCAGCCTTTGAACCACTAGAAAGAAGACATTCAGACACAAAACTCCCCCAAAGCAAGAAAAGCTACTTAAATCTGGTATGTCAGGTGTAGTGTTAATTTTGCTTTCACTGGAAGCTGTAAGTTTCCGCAGTTTTCACTGGAGTTCAACTGAGGCTATAAAATACTTTATTTCTAGGCTTTCTATTAGAATATACTTTTTGAATTCCAAAGGATCTTTTCTGTTTTGTTTCCTTCAGTATTACTCAGAGTACTGAAAACTTTTTATTATTGTAAGAAACAAACTTAAATGAGTTTGTATTGAACTTAATCCCAAATTTAACAGTAGGCATGTGTTACTGAACATGAAAATGCTCTAAAATTGCAGAAGCAGCAGATAAGC
Organism: Myiozetetes cayanensis; assembly: GCF_022539395.1. Taxonomy (NCBI): domain Eukaryota; kingdom Metazoa; phylum Chordata; class Aves; order Passeriformes; family Tyrannidae; genus Myiozetetes; species Myiozetetes cayanensis. The sequence continues at coordinate 128,855,891 of NW_026086604.1, forward strand.
AGTTTTATTCTCCTCTTATTCTTCATGTTGTTTATATAAAGGTACATTGTTATTAATTTTTTTCTACTCTAAAGAGGAGTTGTGGAAAGTGACACCATAATAAGACTTATGTAGGAAAATACTCATGGCTGGAGTTCCTAGGGACTACCACAATGAAAATACAAGATGCAATAAATGCAATATCATAAAGGGAGAAGGGACAGCTTTCGCTTTGAAATTAAATACCTGGACTTTTAAAGCTGTCTGTTTTGTTTAATTCATTCAATGTATGTTGTAATGTAAAAAAAAAAAAAAATTAAAAAGAATTAAAATAAAAATCAGTTATATTTTGGATTAATTATTAGAGGTTTTTCAGTTTTTCAGGAGTCAGAGGAATAACACACTAAAAGCACAGCACACCAAAAAGTACGAACAGTCTTAGTGTTGACAGAAATGCACTAAGTACAGCAATACAAATTGTGCTTTACCCAGTAGCTGGCTAATTGCTCCCTGGTCACACAAATTAAGGTTCACAGCATCATCATAAATGGAGGCAACACATCTCAGCACTCTGAGACTGTAGCGCATTTGTGCAAGTTTGTTGCCACGACCACCTGTTCCATGGAAACTGTTACCTTGAGCAAAGAAAGGATCTGTGGAGCAATCACAACGAATATTGGGTTTGGCACAGTGTATCTTCAGAATAATAATGTTCTCAGGGGAAAAAAAAAATCAGCGTAAGCTAAAAATTAACAAAAAACCCCCTTAAAGTTACACAGGATTTTTGTTTAAAACTCTGTAGTAAAAAGTCTTTCTGTGTAAAGCTATACTTCGTACATGCATAAGAAAGGTATGATTTTGGTGAACATTTAAAATTATTTTAACATTTTTAACCATACTAGGTTAATGAGCAGTCTTCAAAACTGAAAATATCTGCTTTAGCATGACATTTAATATCAGCCTTTTGGTCTCCATTTGGCCCAAATACAATGTCAATTTTATGATAACAATATCTACCCCCAGCAATCCAGTTGCTAAAATTGAGTGCAGTTAGTTACGTTTTTGCTTAGCCCATACACTTAGCTGATGCCCACAAGCTAGCTTTAATCTGGAAGCTGTTTTACTGTGCACACCTCTGAGTTAACATGTCCTCCCTCATGGCAGGATTTACTGGTTGGACTTGCTGCCAGAATAGAAGTATCTGACTGGCTTAACACATGGGCAGCAGAGGTGTTTGGCTGCCCACAGAGCTGAAGGAATATCAATACAGTGGTACACGGGAAAAGAGGCAACAGCTTATCCTTCAGTAGAAAAAAACTATGGTTGGTTTTTTTTTTTAAAGAAACATTAGCTTTCTAAGTGACCTATCGAAAAAGAATCATTCTGAATTCATGAATTTTACATTTTCCCTTCCTGTCAAAGAAAGAAAGTACAGTTGAAGTGTGTTTTGAGGTTATCTGTGTGTGAAAGCCATGAGCACGTACTGACCTTGGCCTATACACCATTCTAGAAACACAAGGAGAAGAGTATTCGCTTGGCAGGACAAATATTTATCTATTAACACACGAGCCACTGCAGCTAAAACTGCAATTGCATGAAGCTGCAATTCTTCATATTGGGCAGCGGACCAGTCATAAAATCCAGGCTTTTGATTTGGTTTTACATAATAAAGCAAAGCTGGCATCACATCACTTTCACTGAGGAGCTGCAGAGTTAAGACAAACAGAAAGAAAGACATCTTGCAGGTTTCATCAGCAAATAAGAAAAATCTAAAGCAATGAGTAAACTTTATCTATCCTACTCTAAGAAAATTATTTTTTTATTGAGAAAGCATGTCATGAACACTGCAAGTACAGGCAATCTCTCTTTATATTCTGTAGCTTTCCCACAGATAGTGGTTTATTAAACTTTATTATGTTATTCATGTGCATTTCAATAATACTTTGCAGTCACTTATCAGCAATTCTCCTAGTATGTCTAAATTTCTAACTTTTCTAAAATAGAAATTGTATGCTGCTTTCAAACAGCAGGACTTGACCAAAGCTACGTATGAATTCTTCAATTGGAGAACAGCTGATTTCAGTGTTCTAGACTAGGCCTGACAGACAGCTAATTCCCTTGTTCATGTAATTCATGCAATTCCCTTGTCTTTTTTTTCCCACTTATTGTATCTTCTGTTCTGTTAAAACTTACCTGTGCAGCAGATGGATTTTTAGATAAGACTCCTATTATGTTAAATAGTAACTTCTTCATCTCAAAGTCCTCATAAGAGTAGGTAAGTTTAAGACCTTTTACCAATGGATTGGGAATTTTCACTATGAAGTAAATTGTAAATGAGTTACAAAAAATCATCATCAAAAGCAAAAATAATGTAATTATGTAGTATGAAATCTCTTACCTTCATTAAATGTTGCAAGTGCTATTAAGAGCTTTGCAAATCCACTTTCCTAATAGACATTTGAAAAACATACATTAATTCAGTTGCAGCAAAATTAAGACCTATAATTTAATTTAGGTTTTTCTTTTTTTCTTTAGAACATGGAGTTTAATGTATCCTATGGCAGAATAAACAGAATTTTATCAGAGATCAGCCATTTGGACAGTTTACAATAACAACGACAGCCCTACGGGTACAATTAGTTAAATCCATTCTTCATTCAGTACAAGTCTGAACTTCTATGGGGAATTCCCAAACGCATGTATGCACTGCTATAATTTACCACCCAAGAAAACCCTCTTCTCAGTACTCTTATAATTGTGGATTTTAAAATGCATTTGTGCATGTTTTTACATCAGGGTCATCAGTACATATAATTTTGTGGCTTCAGTTGTGCATATTACTACACTTCTACTTCAGTGCATTCACAAGTAAACATATGAAAAAACTGCATGTATGATCCACATGCATTTACAAATACCACATATTAAAAGTTCAGAAAATAAAATCTTGTAATTCATAGCTCTTAGAGAGCTAACAGAAGGACAGCGACGTCTAATATAACTATGGATAAGACCAAGGCTAGAAGGTGTCTATGCAGAACACTACAGGCAAAAGAGCTTTGTTTCTGAGATGATTAGAAACCACTTGAGCAACATAATACATTAGGTTGGCCTCAGAACTGTGGCAAAATCACCACTGAGCTTTCCACCAGTCCCAACAGGAGCAGAGCTCATGAAAGACTGCAGAGACATCCCAACAGAATCAAGCAGTTCTTGTTTCACAGCATCTTTTCAGACTCATCCACAAAAAGCTGGGATCAAATTTGTTCAGCCTAGTTCCAGAAGTTAGCATCCACTCAAAAGATTTTAAAAATCAGAAAAATGTCACAAAAATAATTTTAAAGAAAATGTTGAAGTATACAATTATATCCCCTGTAAGTTTTTGTCTCTATGGTCTATATTCTCTGTACAAAGCTATTGCAAAGTGATTAAATAAAAAACATTAAAATTTACTAATGTTTTCTCCATGATGATTAATGCAGTACTAAATTCTGATGGAAACCAGTAAGCAATTAGCAAATAGACAATTTTGTTCTAACACAGAGATAATAATAATTAATATCATAGTTAGCTTTACTTTACATATATTTTCCAGTTTGCTTGTGGTGACAAAACTGTTTTCCTTTTCAAAGGGTCAGGTTGCTGTGCTGATTTCTGAACTACGTAAAATACAAGACTGACTTTTCTGAAGTTGCCTGGATGGTATATTAAGGAAAAAAGAGAGCATTCTGAAGCGAATTTCTCTGGTATTGTCTATAAGGCAGGATTAAATGGTAATGTAAATGCTTTCCCAATATTTATATCCTTTAAAATCTCTAGGAAGGCTGAGAGTACAGAGTTTAATTTATTTTAATATTTTCTTTGCATGGAAACAATTTTTGTTCCTTTTAGTGTAAGCAATTAAAAATATGCATCCTCTTTACTTATCTTATAGGAAAAAACTGCCAGATAAATAATTTAAATGTTTTACACATCAAGTATGTTCCTGCAGTAGTATAACAGATATTTCATACTAGTTAGTGTTAAATGGAAAGCTTGAATGAAAAACCTGTAATTTTCATTACACATTATGAAATCTGTTTAGTAATACAGCTGATCGGAAAACTTCTGCTCAAGTAGAAAGCAACATATTCCTGAACAGCAAACAGATCTAAAGGAATCTGATTGCTTGATTATTCAGTACCTATGTCACAACTTCATTTGAAGTTCTAAATCTCAACTGTAAAACAGAGGAGGAAAGGAATATTAACATCTATAAAAAGTTAACTTTTCTTCAAGTTTCTCATAAAAATTCTGGAATATTACAGAAGAATGAATCATCTCCATTTCAGGCAAGTCATGATAGAGCATTTTGTGATCTAGTCTTAAAAAGAATTAATGTGCCTCTCATTAACTGGACCTAAGTAATTATTTTCCCAGCATCTTACTTAGAGCTTCTGAGCTGATTTTGGATGACCCTTCTTGTTCCTGGTTATGAGGCACAGATTGAATTTGGGCCATCTGAATGTAGACTGTACTCCTAAATCTTCAAACAACAAATGAGATTTAGTGCAAAAACTCATTGTAACAGAATGGCACATCCAAGAATCTGTAAAAGCATACAAGAGTTAAGATTAACTTTTGCACATAAATAGCATTAGTGTAATTTTTTAAGTATCAAATAAGGTTGATGTCAGTACTATGGCCTAATAACCTACAGATTTGAAGTCTCTTTGAGGCAAAGAAAATTGCCTTTTTTTCATTAAGAATACTTTCTTGCCCAGCAAATTCAAGAAAGAAGAAAGCACTGAAGACACAGTAGAACAAATATTAGAACCCTAGTGGGGAAAAATATTGAGCAATATAATGACAAAGGATAGTCTCTGGAATATAACTATAAATACTTACAACCAAAGGTACTGCAGGGTTTTCAGCTAGTAATGTGGCAATCACCAAGAGGTCATTCCGTAGCTGATGATCACAGTGCCGGAAACCATGTAGGGCATCTACAAATACTTCTTTCAGAGCACTTTAAAGAAAATTAAATGCATTTTATCTTTTCCTTTCATATTCTTATGTTAGACAGCTCTACGGATATCAATTCTCATTCAGCATGGATAAAAAGCCTTAGGGTTTAACTGGAAGAGACATAACTTAGAGCTTTAATTTAAGATGGATTCTTATGTGTACCACTAGACATCCATCTTAAGTATACATGCCAGTTGCATGCATTACAAATTACACCTTCCACTGTTTGTGTTATAAATAATTAATAGAAAGACCTAATGATTACTCAAGCGTGGAACCAGACATTGTTCAATGATTACTGACAAGAAATGGTCTAAACTTAAACAGTTAAAACACTGTAACTCAGTAAGGAAGAACCTGTTATTTACTCCAGTAGAAGATCTAGAAATGAGCCTTGGATATCACAGCACAGAATTGCCTACTAATTTTATAACATAAGCATTTCAACAGTGAAGGAATACTGGCCTGCTGAGACTAACATGTGAGCTTGAAAATGCTGCAATGAACTTTTTCATCATACAAAGCACTAGATAGGGCTATTCCTCCTGCAGTATGCAGTAGAGCACCTTGTTCTTGCCCTATAACAGCAACAACTGTGTTAATACTGAAAATTTAATGAGGATGTCATGAGAGACCTCCATTCCCCATTTGCATTTTCTCTCAATTAATTTCAAGCAAAATGCTGCACAACAGCAATGCTTTAGATGTCTCCAAAAATTACAATACTAATTCATAAAATGCTTCCCGGTACTTACTGAACACATTCCAAGCTACTGAGCTGATTAACAACTTCTTCTTTAGAGACGTTTTCTAGTAGGTTCCATAGGATATGTGAGGAGCGGAACACCAGCTGTCCTGAGGGATCCGGAGCATTTAGATACAAACAGAGCCTGCTGGCTGCTTGGGCCTTCATCATTAGTCTGCAATTTTCTCCTGAAATTATGAAAATCTGAATAATTAATTCCCTGTAGGTCAGTAATTGTTTTAGGCATGTTCAGAGAACAAATGGTCTAAGAACAGCAGTAATGAGATTGTTGAAAGAACCGTTTGTACTAACCAGAGCTGGAGAGATGCTGGAGAGCTTTAAGTACCCATAACTTCTCAGTAAGTTGATTTTCAACTAATGCTAGTGACAAAACAAGAGTTTCTGCTAATCCTCCTAATTCAGCCATCTGGATTTTATAATTTGCACTTGTTGGCTGGTAACCTGCACAGAAAATAGCTTTAGTTATAATGCAATAAATACTCAAAATTTTGGTTACTTCCTAAAATATTCATCCTTTCTCAAGAAAGGATTGAGAACCATCCATGTATCTTATTTCCTTAGTCTTAAAGCACTTAAAAAAAAAATCCAGTACACAATAAGACCTGCTTTTCTTACATCTGAATAGGACCTAAAGCATATCCAACACTCACCCTCATGCAGACTTAAATGTTATATAAACAAATTAATTGCTTCTTAGAATTTACAGAATGAAAGTAAAAGCAGGCTTATAGAGAGGTGAAAAACTTTCTTCAGTCATGCAATAAGTTGTTGGTGCACAGTCTAGTTCTCTTCTGCAGCCTGGTCACTACAGATTTAATGCTTTCTATCATCATATTACTTAAAACATCCAATCTTTGATTTATAAGCTTGACTTTCTAATGTGTTCATGATTTTACTCTTGGCCATGCATATGCATTCTGTATTTCACTACTGAATCATGGGGGGAGGGGAAGCATTGAGAATATAAATTTATATTTATACATGGTAGCTTATGAAAATAAAGTTTACCTTAAACAGTATAAATATATATATATGTCAAACATCATGAAATACAGGATTGATAAATACAGATAATGCATGCAGTGAAATGAGTTTCACCTAAGGATAAACTCTGATAGGCTCCAAGTTGATATTACTTTACAGATATGAGGACCCTGCAAGATTAAACTTGGCAAGATTTATACATATACTTAGAGATAAAAAAGTTGACTTAAAAAAAATCAGACTGAAACACATGCTTCATTTCATGATAACATATCTTATTTTCTAAATCTGAAGAAGAATAAAATCTCTCAATATTTAATGTTCACTTATCCTAATGGAATTATTTACAGGTACAGAACTAAATGTACACAGAGCTGCTTGCAAAATTCGAGTCTTGTTTGAAAGGTAAAACCAGATTTGAACGTGTTTATATTTTTAGAATCTTGTGAGGGCTGTACCAGTTGAAGCCTGTTTAGGCCTCCTAAAATAAATGAAAACTAGCAAGAGGGCACAGGAACCAATGCCACGCTGCAGGAACACAGCAGGGGAGCACACTGACATCAAGATTGCTCCCTGACCTGCGCTCTGGATCCACACTGTGACCATGTTCACCTGAGACTTGGCTGCCTATAAATCTAGTGCTGTCTCAGGGCACGTCATCCGGTGGGAGGGGATCCATGACTGACTTTGCCTGATAACAGCCTCTGGCACCATCACACGGGTCAAAGGAATAAGTAATAGCGGATTCTGGTGACAGTTTGCACGCCTATCCCTAATGCCAGAGGATCATGCCTAAGCTCTCTGTAGCTTCTTTCTGCAGAGACAAGTCACAGAATTTATTCAAAGCCTATGCTCAAATGTATCCATATGATATGAACTCAACCAAACTTAGATAGGCTCAGATCTATCCCTCACAAACAGGTGAAAACAGAGCTGCTTCTCTCCAGGCTACATATACAAAGTTGAAAAATACATTTCCTCTTACAATTCTGATCCTAGCTAAACTTTTCTTTTTTCCCCTATTATCCACATTTCAGAGAACTTGTGAGCACTCCACATTTTCTGGATGCCATTTAATTCCATAAGCGTAAGAAATACTTCCTTATACACTGATAACTAATTTCAGATTTTGAGCATACATTTCTACAAAAACATGTCAATTCCACATTTGCCAATGCCATAAATTTAATATATGAGATGCAGTAACCATAGTTATAAAGAAAAATTAACCCACAGCTAATTAAAATAGGCATTTCAAAGTAACTGGGATCATAAAAAAATAAAACCACTGTGTTTTACCTGAAAGTAGTTTTCCTGGTAGCTCCATTTTATAAAAGTTAATAACAGACTTACAAATTTGTATTCTAACTTGAGAGCTTGGCACTCTCATCAAATAACCTGTCAGAAACAGAAAAAAAATTGTAATTTACAAGCATTATAGCAGTATTCTTCATACTTCTCTTTACATTTCCTTTAGTTATACCCCTTACAAATCTGTATATATAAAAAATACAAATTTTGATTATAAAATATTGAAGGGATAGAGACTCCCACACTGAAGAGGACAAAGGGGTCTTGGAGAAGTAGCATAAGTTTAATCAAAAAGTTATCTTCTCTGCTTTATGGCTACAGATGCTTATGAGACACTGGACGTTATTCCAGAAGTTGTGGAATTCTAAAGAAAGCTACTACACTAAGCTGTTGTCATCGCTGCCATGTCAGAAACTCTGCTTCTAGCAGCTATGAAATCAAGAGAGCACAGAAAGAGATCTTTTTCCACAAGATAAAGAGAATTTCATTGGCAGTTACCAGTGCCTAGTATGGACAATGTAAACAATCTTTCAGATTTTAGTGTTTTTTTGGACATGTAACTCTGAAGAGAACCTCTATCTGAAACCAGGTGGTTATTCTGCTTTCTACCTGAATCTGTGAAAATAAAAACTTCTAAAAGTATTTTTTTACCTATTGGAAGGATAATTTTGTTTTTCATGTATGATAGGCTGATTGTGCTACCTTTCTACCATTTAAATCTCACTGTTAAGTGAGCTGATATATCACTCCTGCTCTATCCTGAATCCTTTCTGACCTACAGTGCTTACAGTATTTTTTTTTTTTAAATCACAAATGTGACACATAAAAAGATGTAAAAGGGTCGTAAAAAGATATTTTGGTATTAAGAGGTCCAGTGACACTAAAATATGACTTTGACACCTTTTCCTTAACAGCACTCTTAAAACATATTTCTGAAACATAAAAGCTCATGGCTCATATGCAGCAGGAGGCTGAAGCCAGAAACTACTACTCCTAATAAGGCATGGCATTAAACTGCCTTGCATTTTGCCTTTGTAGGTGACAGGTCTCAGGCTTTTGGGTTTTGAAGGTTTGAGCTGGGAGTCAGAAGTGACTGTTTCTCACTTGTGTCTTCCACTTGATGTCAAAGAAGCAGGAAGGACACATGTTCCTCTTATCATAGGTTTCAGTGTTTATAGTAAAACACCAGTTTCTCAGATCAAAATGAAATGAAAGAGGCTATATACAGGTTTAGTTTTGCAGCTGTACTGATAAACTTATCTCACATAGCTTTTGACAGTGGCAAATAGGTAATTCTGCTAGCTAATCTTCAGGTTAGCTGCACAGCAAAGTGAGAATGGTTTCTAACTAAAAAGCAGAGAGGACTGAATGAATAATTAAAAGAAATTACCTACATTTAGTAAGAAGGTAACAAGAAATTAAAATCACGCTAATAATACCATTGACTTTATTGTGGCATATCAGGTTCCACTCACCCAGTTGGGCAATGGATTTTGAAACTGCAGTGGAATATTTTACTTCATCAGATGATTTCTTTTTTTGAAATGGTAACCTGCAAAATGAAATTTAAAAATATTACAACTATGTTTTTATCTAGTCACAAGAAAAGCTCAACAGTTTTTTTTCTTCTTCCTTGATAATTTTTGCAAATAAGGACAATGAACAAATTCTCTGCAATGCTGATTCTTCACTGAATGTTCCAGGTTCATAATCTGGCAATTACATGTTGGCAATTAGTACTGCATGTCCACAGGTAATATTTTCATAATTCATATATACTGCAACAAGAAATGCTGAATAAACAGATGTCATCTAAATGGGGAAGACTAAATCCTGGAAGCTAGGCACTATCAGGCTATTGCAGAGCTAGGTTATGCACACACATGTGCAAAGGTGGAAAAAACCGGATCACCTCCCTGGGCAAGACTTCTTGAAATGGATAAAAGTAAAACTAATAAACTGACTCCAAATAGCCCCAAAACAAATTTATTTTTAAAAAACAGGATATTAAGAAATATTCAATGACATTTTCAAAACACTCAGATATGACATAAACATGCAAGTGCTAAAAATTGCCTAACAGTAAACATTGCAATATTATGCTGAGGTCTCTGCACCACACACTGTAGAAGCAGCTTTCCGGTAGGTTTACCTCTGCAAACACTGCCAGAGAAAAAGAAAGGAAAGAGCAAATAATGGAAGAAATGTAGCAGGAGGTGGGGGAGGGAAAAGCGGACACTGGAAAAAAAAGTGGAAAGAAGACTGGTAAACAGAGGCAGTTTTGAAAGAGTGGAATATTTTACTACAGGAGTTCATGTATCTGAAATGAAACTGTGAAAAACAGTCTCTGCCTCTAGTTATAGACTTCTCTGTCATATGAAGTAGCAGTGAATTGTGGTGGAATTTCCACAGTACAGAAATTAAAGAAAAACCCAAGGGTGCAGTTTTCCAAAATATATTCATTGCAGAAACCACAATTATTGCTGAACTGCTCTAACAGACGAAAAGTCTCACAGCTACATTTTATTGACTTCATACACTCATTCTCAGTTTTGTCATGCTTCTACCAAATGCCGAAGAAAATGAAACTCTGTGATGTACCTTCTCATTCTCCACTGTGTGGTAGCAAAGAAAAGCTGTACCACTGATGGTGCTCTAGGGAACTAAAAGATTCAGTTGATAAGTTCTATGTTTATTAAAACTAACAGCCAAGAGGAAGCCATGTATTTGAATATCTGCCACTAATTTTCTCTCTGATGGGGGCTTTTTATCCTTATTCTCCTCAATTGTAATTAAATGCAGAAGTAACTGTAGTTACAAGCATACCATAAGTAATTTTACTGAATTATTGAGGAGGAGGAAACTACTGACAAGTGCGGGTAATACCTAAATTCTATTCTCCAGATTATTTAAGGTACAGTGTGACAATGAAGATGCCCAAAACTTCATGCAATACATTTTTAAAGTAAATACAAATCCTACATCCTCCAGTTGCTGTGGTTCATACTCTTCTGCAATATGGTTTGTCATTTTGTAAAACTTACCTTCAGGTATTACATTGTCTTTGTGTCACCCTAGGTCATAAACTCACTTATGGAGCTTGTCTGAAACAGCAAAACATACCTCAGCACTACTTAGATGGTGAATCTTCTGAGGTCAGCAGTCCCAGAATGACTTAGGCAATAAGACACATTCAATAAGTTTTGAATGATGTAATAACAAGCTCCACAGACACTGAACTGCTAAACTGGGTCCCTCCTTCATGACAAGAGAAATCTGACACATGGAAAACACAGTTCATAACAAGGAAAGGTGACATAAAGGATACCTTGCAGATACAGGTGTTTGTAGATAGATGCTGTATGGATATGTCAGTTGCCTTAGAAAATGTAAAAACATGTTAATAAGCAGTGTTTAGATCTCTAGAAGAGGGGCTGAAATACTTACCCAAATAATTTAATAAGTTCACATAAAGGCTCAGTGAAAGTTTCTTGTTCCTTAATTTTTTCTGAACACAGGTTAAGAATTTTGATGATTTGTTCTAAATCCTTAAGGGGCTTTTAATGTAAAATTAAGGAAATCAGACTGTCTGTACTGCTATGAATCAGAAGAAAAAGTTCAAAACTGTATTCATGATAACTTCAGTGACATGACCAAGAAAAAACAAGATCAATGCTTTCAAAGTTAGATTTCTAAAAGAAGCATGTGAGTCAATACCGAGGCTTTTTGAAGCAGCCCTCCTTTTACAGAAGTACAACTTTTGCAAATCTGATTTAGGTGTCTTAGCTGAACTCACTGGAAGCTCAGCACTAAATTTCTAAAACTGTAGGGTGAAAAGTTTTTACATCACAGTATCAGATTTACCTATCTAAATTCTGAGACAGCCTTGTGGTATTTAAATTGTTTTCTACTCTAGTACCAAGCGACTAAGTGAAGTTTGAAAATCTGGACCCAAAAACATACTATCTAATTTAGGGTAGAGGCACAAAATCAAAACTGAACAGATAACTGAGACTGAGAAACTACTACTAACCCACTGACTCATAGAAACTGCCTGTAACTACTTTGCCACAACTCAATTATGAAATAATGGGATAGCTCAAATCACTGTGCAATTAGCTGAACTGTATGAAATTAATCACATTTTTCCATATGACCACACCCTCCCTAGTACTTCTGAATATTCCATTTGTACTGTAAACATGAAAAAAAGTTTCAGATAAATTAGTCTGACTTCAATTTTTAAAAAAAATGTCTCCTTACTGGAAGCCATTGCTACTTTATCTGTTGCCTCTTAAGTAGCGATAATTACTATGCTTGTCTATTCTGATTGTAAAGTACACCAATTACATTTTCAACCACTGTACAGGTGAGATCCCTCTATTGAATTTTGTGGCATATGAATCTATTATTCAAGATTCTTGCCATCCTACCAACCCTGGCTGTGAGTGCACAACGAGGCCAAAGATGAGGATGTATGTGAACCATCCCTGCTCTCCAGGCTTTGCAGAGAAGTCAGAGTATTACCACATATAAAACACCATGACTTTAGAATTCTTCAGTGGCAAAAAGGATACAATCCCGTTTTCAAAATGCTTGACTACCTTCTTGAGAGTTTTCAGCTGCTCTTTTTCCAAATCTTTCTTAAGTAAAAGAATGAAAAGCAGGTTTTAATTGCAGTTTGCCTTGGAACATTAAACAATTATGTTTATCCCCTTTAAATGAAGGTGGAAACCAAATTAAAAAAATCACAAGACACAATGAAATTCTGAAAGTACTTTGCAGCAGAATTAACTCCTTGATCAAGTTTCATTTCTAAGTATGAAATCTGTTCTCTTGTAACTGAAGAGGCTTTTAAAAACTCTTGTTCAAATGTGTAGGCTCTTTCTTTTAAATTCTTTGGGATTCTGTGTAAAGCAACTGAGAAAACCAAACCTATGTAACTCATGACAGAAATGTGTACACATATAGCTCTAACTGGCTTTGTTCTGTGCCACTAGGAAACAGCATTCAAATTCAAAGCTGAAAACAGCTGAAGTGAGGGTGTGTCAGGGTGTGCCAGGGATGTGCAGTGTTCATTCCAGTGCTTCTGAGCACCTGCAGTTTGAGGCAGGCCAGGAATTTGTTTCAGGAATCTACAAGCCCAGAATCATATAGCATTTTATCATATGGCGTTTTATCATATATCTTATGCTCTCTACAAAAGCAGTAAACAGTATCACCCAACACATTTTTCTGCAGTCAGTAAGTTTATTCCATCAGCTCCGCATCAAAAAAAGGGAGGGGAAAGACATGAACTACTTATCTGTCAGGCATTAACTTAAAATGTACTATGTTTAATCAAGTTCTTGCTTTAAGAATATGAATTATTTTTATTTTGGATCAAAATTAACTTTGGTAAATTTGTGGAGACCAAAAATAGTCTGTGGAAGCCCATGAGGTGTTGCTTTCCTGTGTGTCTAGGTAGTCATATTTTTTTCTTCAACACTGAACTTTGTATATTTCTCCTATATCACCTCCCTGGAGAATTGTTTGCAGTTAACTTGGGAAATTACATAAATTCTTTACATACTTCCTATAAGGTTGTATGTATTTCTGTTTCTCAGCTGTAGGTTTTAGTACTCTATAAACTTCTCGAGATAGAAATTTTGCATGTCTAGTTTTTAAATGCACATGTGTCTTTTTTTTTTTTTTTTTTAAGTGCCTGTATAAAATCATACTGGATTTTATTTCTCCCTATATATATGTGTACGTTTTAATGTAAACCCAGAATTTATACTATTTTCTATTACAATGACCATCTTTAGAAGTGTTCAAATACTGGAACAAATACTCAGCTTTGTGCTCTGTAGCTTCAGCCACCTGCGCTGCATATAATAAACCCACTTGGATTTATTTAGTGCAGGTGCTAAAGTAACTGTTACAAAACATTTGTCTTTGCCCCATTACTACCTGTCACTGAGATAATGAGGTATCAGCGTTACTTACTGAGTCCGAACCTTCAAGTAGTTTGATGACGTGATCCAAATCCACTGATCTTAACTGTGTATCCTGAAAAAGACACTTTAAACTTTTTCTTTGTTTGTTTTGTTTTTTTGTTGATTTTTTTTGTTTGGTTGATTTTTTTTGTTTGGTTGGTTTTTTTGAGATTTATATTTAAAGGTGCTTAAACCTTAAAACGCGAAAGAGCCGCGTTGAACCAACACGAATCTACCCAGGGATGGGTAGATCCAGGCTGTGTGCGGAGCACAGACCAGGGCTTGTTCTCAAGCCCGGCGAAGTAGCCTGGCCTGGCCAAGGCAAGGCAAGGCAAGGCAAGGCAGGGCAAGGCAGGGCAAGGCAGGGCACGGTAGGGCAGGGCAGGGCAGGGCAGGGCAGGGGTGACCCTGCCCAAGGGAGAGCTCACCTGGGCGGTGTCCGAGGCGTTCCTGTGGCGCTCCCCGCCGCTGCGCGGGGGCCCGGTGCCGGGGGAGCGGGGGGCGGCCCGCGGGGCAGGGGGCTCGGCCGCGGCCAGGTAGGACATGGTGCCGCCCGGCCGCGGCGCCAGCGCGGCCCGCGCCGTTGCCATGGCAGCGGGCGCGGTGCCGCCTCACGCAGCCGGGGCCCGGCCCGCCGGGGCCGCAGTCCCGGGGCGCGGCAGCGGCTGCTCAGCCGGCCCGTGGGACCGCCGCGGTGTCGGGAGCTTCCCAGTGGAAGGGAGCTAGGAGGGAGAGCCTGGTCGATCCGTACCGTCTAACCATGAGAAAACCCACCATGAGAGACCACCAGGACAAACCCAGGCGGGACTGTCCTGCCTGGGGTTTGTCCTGGTGGTCTCTCATGGTGGTCTCTCATGGTAGCCTGGCTGCGGGGAAGATGGGGAAAGGAACCTTTTCTCTGCATGGACCAATACGAAAGAGTAATAAAGGCGGGGACAGAAGCATATGGGGATATGGATATGTTCCACAGCGAGCAGGTGTGGGAAGCTTAGTCGGCAGCCGGGATTCGTGGAGGACACACCTCTTACGGTCCTCACTTGATAACAGGATTTGGATACACTTTGGACAAACTGCACATACATAACTTTGAACATGAACATATCCGAAGTCTTCCACTGCAGGCACTGTTGTTACCAATCTCAGTTTTCATTAACAAATAATTACTCTGATTCCAAAGAAACATTTGAATATGTGAATGAATTTATTAAATTATATTATATTAAATGCTATATTATTATTAAATGCTTATACTAAATGCTAAGATGGGTGTTTGAATCTCCGGACAGCTTTTATATGAAAAGAATTGATTGATAACAGAAACAAGGAAGAAACCTTTATGGTTCTGACTGTAACCAACACAGTTCTTAGTTTCATTCTTAGTTACATTCTACACCCCTCCCATTTCCTACCTGCCTTCTTCAGAAATGATGCATATCATGTTTAAAACTCCCATATATTATAGAGCTCTCTTTCCATCAAAGGGAAAATACACAATACCACATATTTTGTATTTGTATATGCACGCAAATATCCATCCACTCTCTGTATTTAGCAAAAATTCATTCTGTATGCAACTCCAAAATGACAGCAAAAATATAGCCTAGCATAGTACGGGATT
The DNA here is from genome assembly GCF_022539395.1 of Myiozetetes cayanensis. Classification (NCBI taxonomy): domain Eukaryota; kingdom Metazoa; phylum Chordata; class Aves; order Passeriformes; family Tyrannidae; genus Myiozetetes; species Myiozetetes cayanensis. Next base: position 128,871,534 of record NW_026086604.1, read on the forward strand.
CTAATTTAGAGAATGCTATGCCTCCTTTGACATCCATAACATCCCAAGTTGCGATCATAGGAACACAGGTCATACAAAGGTAGGACCTGTAGGACATTATGTAGTGCCTTCACCTGATGTGACAGTTCATCTGCCAGTCCTGGAGCTGGTGTTTGACACTTTTCCATCCATCCATGTACACATACCTCTCCATTACTCTAACCATTTCACTGGCCCTTCCATGTTCTAATTAACCATTTGTTTCTGCAAACATTCTGTTTTGTATCTGGGCTTACACTGGATGGAACAAGATTTTCTGTTAAGCATCTGAGATTAATTGTACTGACAATGCTTATATGTCTGCAGGCAGTTAACACTGAACAAACCAGATTATGTATTTTTTTTTTTGCTTGGTGCCTAGATAGTAACTGAAGTTGTATAAGCTGAAGTTTTTAAGTTTATTAAAAGAAAGAAGCACTAACATTTATTTTCATTGTAGCTTAAGTGATTTGAAGTTTTGTTGCTTGTGTTTTGAATGACAAATATATAGAGAACATACATAAACTGGGCGACTTAGTCTGTAAATTATAAGCTTAGGTCACATGCCATTTGTTGGTTCACTGTTCCAAAGATCATATTGCAAAGCTGCATTTGTTCACTGTTCACCTTCTTCAAAATTAAGCTTTTAAAACTTGGGATGAAAGCTACATGTGCAACTTTGACTACTGTGATTCTGCTGCCCTTGGCAAATGGCAAATGTCCATCCTCAAAAGCCTGCAATCAACTGTGAAAATATTTACTTAACAGTTTTCTGTCCCAATTAGGCTTATATTGTACTTTTATCACATCTACCTCTTCCATTGGTAACAGATAATATTTGAGACACCAAGGCCTTACTTCTGAGAGTATTGAATTTTAAGTCTTAAAAATGCTAAGAAATATGTTTAAAAAGTAAACAATGTAGAGAGGATTTTTGTTTTGATTGAGGATAATTATTTTGGTGTAAAGACACAGTTCAGCAGACTCTGCTCTTGAGGTAAACTTGAACTCCATAAAACCATAAGACTGTGTGTGTAGGACACGGCTGTGTGTTAGAAGATCAAAATGCCAAATCTAGGTCTGCCATTAATCTCCTGTTGACTTTGCTGAATGAATTACTTCCTCTACCCCTCTGAATTTGCGGTCTTAACAAATCATGTTGCAAGCTTTTGAAGGACTATTAATCAGTACAGGATACACCTTTCATATGCTGCATTGGGGGTCTTCAGATCTAGTCAAGTGATATCCTTTCCCTGGCTGTATTGAACCTGTAGACTCTGTCCAAAGCCACCTGCACTATTTATCAAATATGACACTGAGGTCTTTATGGTACACAAACCAGAATATTTTTAAGAATTAGTCTGTTGACTCCTTGACTTCTTTTTTATTCTTCTTTCTTTTTTTCCCCCTGGTCTGTTCTGCCAGACCTCTTGTGTTTGATATTCACAGAAAAAAGAAGACCTGTGAGGTGGCTGGCAGTAGACTCACCCTTAAACTGTAAAGTCAACAGAGCTTCCAACATCTGAATTTACCTGCCTATACTATTAAAGTACACTGTTCAGGTCATTGGGTGGTATGGATTTGAGGGGGACTTTCACTCTGATTGTTATTGTAAGGAAATGCAGTAAGTCACAAGAGACAGAACTTACACTTTTGTACAAGGTACGGCTGGGCAAAGGTGTAAGTCTGGGGTCCCAGATGCTGGTGTAGTATCAACATTCAGTAGAACAAGCACTGAGATACAGAGATGTACAAACTTGTTAAATATTCTGAATTTTAAAAATACCTACATTCCATCTGGGAATCTGGCAAGGCTATGCAACCTAATGTGAAAGCAGTGCAAATGCTGCCAGCTCCACTAACTCATGCATTTTTACTTCTCTGAACTCAGAACAGTTTATCCTGCTGATCTATACCTGAGCAGGATTTTACCTCTCATGTATTGTTTTCCTTTTTGCTCTTACAGTGGCATAAGTCTCTTAAGGAAAAGAGCTATGTATTTCCAAATGAAGGACTCCAAAGTGCTTCACCTGTTTGTCTCATTTAAAGAGTACTGCTTTCTCATATACACAACCAGACACACCTGGCAAACTACTTGAGCCTAGCAGTCTCACCATGGTCAAACTTTTTGCTTGTTGAATGAAAAGTGGATTGAATATATGCTGATAGTACTGTAGTATTCACTTGTGTGTTCTGAAAATATGGAGGATATCTCACAGTAGGATATGGAATAGAGCTATCCAGTGTGTCTGTGTGAAAAATCTGTTATCCAGCTAGTGGAAAAAAAATAAATTCCCTCTTAGAATATTTTTAAGAACTCGTATTCAAGTTTTATCTCTCAAAGAAAATGTTCATCAGAGCACCCATGTATTAGAAAGAAACACAAGCTAAAAACTACTATGCATAAGCACAGAAGAGAAAGCAAAATACCTTACATTGATTTTTATTGATTTTTGTGTAAAACACAGTCTGTGGAAAAATAGATAAGAGCATTACTAATAATTTATAATAGCCCTGTTCAGAGAGACAGCACAAACAGTCTGACAAACACAACTACAAAGAGAATATTACACATGGGAGACATATTATGCTCACTGTAAGACACTGCCAGCAAGGCATGAGAAACAATATATAATAATAGAGATCATTTTTCAAGTCAGTTCAATTTGTCACTTATTTTAAAGGTTATAGTCTAATTAATTAAAGCAGTATCATATAACAATACAATATCAGTACTGCAACATTACTCATTATATTGATAGAAGATACTACAGGATGAACAGCCAAGAAATCAAAACCTTATGTATTAGGAGATGCACTGTCTGAAGGAGTTATGCATGTGCATCCACTACAACTACACATGAAAATATTATACTGAAAAAATATATCTAATTTTTATGCACCTGATATATATAACTTTGAAAAGAAAGCTGTTTCCTAACTATATTCATACCTGTGAAATTTATAGCCACTTGGGAACTCATTTCCTTATATTAATCAATAATTTCCTTTAGTGCTGGTTGGGCAGCTAATACCATATAGACGCAAACATACAGACACACAATTAATTAATGCCAAATAAAAATATGAATGTATTTTCTCATGTTGGCACATCATATAGTTCACAGTGTTGGAACAGAAAGTTAAATGTGGCACCAATTCACAGTAACCATTACCACAATTGAGAGAACTTGCAAAACAATTACAAAATAATTAATCTCTAAATAATTCAGGAACATGGGCACTTAATTAACTTGTACATAGTTGCCACAGTTAACAGAATTGTAAGATAAAATTAAAGACACATGGAACTTATAATAGAACTCTACTTTAGACAATGTTAAGAAAGATTACCTTAATATTCATAGGATACAAATAACCTGTTGCTAGAGGTCTCCATTTTATAACATGATGTGTACAGTTTTGTATCACATATTAAGCACTACGTTTTTAACTGTACAGTAATAAACAGAAATAAAACTTATTTCATTACTTATTTTTCCTTAGGCAGTTAAGCAACTTATATAAAGCTACACAAAAATATTTTTCTAGCTGGCTATTCCTCAAAATATGTATTTATTCTCCAAGGTAACCAGGATGTCTACATTAATTTAGTTGTTTATATTTAGGCAGTTGACACTAAACTATTAGTTTCAGGTCTTTTTCCAGTGAGAAGTCCTAAGGTGAGTTCTTCTATAGAGATCAATGTGTTTGGTCACATGAATAAAGATCCCTTATGTGACTAAACATAAGCATGATACAACGTGTGGTAAATGCGTGAGCGTCATTTCACCTTCAGACTTAAAAATGTCTTGTTAAAGTGAATTGGTCCTTAAAGAACATTACAAAATATTAAATCACAAGTCAACATGATATTCCAGTTAGAAGTAAATACATGGCCTAACAGGAAACCATATATAATTTTTGTAGCACAAATATTTCACAAAATGTCTTCATATATTTGATCTAAAAATATTATCTATTTATTAATACTTAAATATTTCAACCTTTCAAGTAACATATAAAATTAAAACACATTTTTAATTTTCTACACAAAGTTTGAAAAAAGGAATGACATATCATTATTCTCTCCAGACACCTTTGGCAGTTTAAAATTTAACAGTTTAAACATTCTCAAATAAATTTAATGAGGAAATAACTTTTTGCATAGGAAAGAGGGCCAATACATTTCTGTATATACTGTCAGTGGTTGCATTACAGTACAATGTATATGGACTTTAACAGTAATTTTCTGCAACATTATCAGTATTGCACCAAAATAATTAGATAAGTGTAGGGAACATTACTACACTACTACACATTCTACAGAAGTGTAAAGTTACTATAAAATAAGAGCAGCATATTTAATTTTGAAATGTAGTTAGATTGTTAATGGTAATAGTTTCTGCCCTAAATCTGTTCAGAGGTACAAAATTCTGCTCTCAGTTATCCCATTCTAGAGATTTTGATCAGGTTTCATGCACAGGACTGGGGTAGAATGTAGCATGGTATTTATCCCATTAAAATTCTCCAAGACTTTGTGTATTCTAAGATTTTTAAAATTAACTTTCTTTACAAGATCAAAGCACAATGCCTCAACTTTGTGTGGTTTTGCTCTGCAATATAGGAGTAGGAAATAGTCCAGGAACTCTAATCCTGCAAGCCTTTCAAGAAATAGACAGGTTTTGGTACTGGAATGTATTTATAGACAAAGTAAGTTAGAAATTGTAATTGTCACTTGTTCTTCATTTTTATGTGAAAATCTCATTTGTACTAGATTAGGCTCTCATCTGTCTTCAGCAATGACAGGTTTTTCACTTAATGTCTAGGATGTCTGATAAAATAGTATTTTACTTGTGTATCACCAAAGTATCACTGAAATAGCTGCATATTGGAGGAGAAACAATAAAATAAGTACCCTGAAACAAACTGATTTGGTTTTGGAAAAAATAAAGAATGCAAACATTCCTTATTTATTTGATAGCTTTAATAAACTTTTTTTCTTTTTCTTTATTTTTCTAAAAAAAAAAAAAAAAAAGGGGGAACTTTCAAATTTCTAAAAAGGTTTAATAAATTTTTGGAGGACATACTTATGAAGGCAGCATCTATCTCAAATAACTCCTAAATTATTGATTTCCAAGAGGCTGAGAGGTTATGTCAGGAAAAAAAGGTCACTGGACACGTGCTTTCTTTTTGGAAGCATCTGCCACTTGTCAGCTATTGGAGACAAGTCTCAAAGACCTTAACCTGACCAATTATAGCTGTTATTATTATATTACTTTTCAAAAAATGGTGAAATAGCATAACTTTTTCCTTCCAATTGATTCCATCCCCAAAGCTTATAAAGGAGGATAAATCTGAGATTTCCAACTACTTGAAATTGAAAATATGTTAACTGAAAAAGGTATTAAATTTCTGTTGACACATGTAACATATAGTTGATTTTTTATCAAAAAAAAAAATGTTTTCACAAACCTCCATTTCCAAAAAGAATTTACTGACCTCTCATTTGATACAAAACCTGTTTAAAGACATATACAAATGCTTTAATTCTGGAAAAAAAGAATGCAAATAATTTAGTTTTCACCTCTAAATTTGAACATGCTTAAAATAAAAGATTATTTCACTGTCTCTCAATTTGCAGCAAGTATATAGAATATACACAGGCTTGATGTGCAAGTTTGGGTAATTGGGACACTAGAATGAAAATAAAATTGTTGCAGATATTTTGAATTTGAAATGAAATTAAGAACAACTGACATGAACTCTTTAGCTTTAGGTTGGTGTAACTGGGGGCAGAGTTTGATTCTAGAATATTCTTTTTCTGTGCAGCTTTTGGTTTCTCTACAAGCAGAGACAATGAGATTACAGGACTAGTGATGTTTAAGGATAAATTCAAGCTTAAGTACTGTATATTTCTTATGTATGATATAGATTATGACAAATTCTTCCAGAGTAATAAATAATAAACGCTCATCTAAGAAAATCAGAGATCTTAAGCAGTGCAAATATAGATAAGAAAAATAGACTTACATACAAGTAAAGAAAATTAGGACTAAATACACATTCTGATTCACTGAAATAAAAGTTTTGCCAATTAAGCAGGAGTAGCCTGAAGGTATGAGTTGAGCTTGGCTATTTTGTCAGAGAAGAGTAATTACTACTGACAGCAGCAGTAATAAATAATTGTGAATGTTGTTTAGAATCCATCAGGAAATGCAAATGCCAAGTTTTAGAGATAAACTAATTTTTAAGTATAATAATAATAATTTTATTTCTCAAAACTTCAGGCATATTCCAGAGACACTCATTGTAAAAGTTAGACCTTTATATAAAAATAGAACATTGGATTTGCACAAAAAGATACTAAGAATTTAAGACACACGCTGGGAAATTCATATGTAATAACAAACTCCAGTGTAGACACATACAGAACATGAGTATTGTGATGCTTCCAACATATTGGAAGTTTCACAGTGAAAATAAATATTTATTGTTGCTGAATTCGCAGCTTTTGTTTTTGTTTTAAAATATTACCTGATATTTCAAACTCATTCAAAAATCAAAAACTAGTTACTTGCACACATCTTTCTAATTATTGTATAGCACGTTTGAGTCTTTATTATGTAATGCTTGTAAATAAAGAAATGCCAAAGGTCTAAAATACTATGTAATATTTTGAAAATAAATGACCATGCTAGTACAATACTATTTGCTTACAAGATGTACAACCACACTATAATGGAAACTAGGTTTGCATATTAAAATCACAGAATGGTGTAAAACCACACAGAAACAAATAAACTGTACATGTGCAATACACTTGACCAAGTGCAAGCTGCTGCACCTGGGTTAGGATAACCCCTGGTATCCATAGAGCCCAGGGGATGGAGGAATCGACAGCACCCCTGCTGAGGACTTCGGGAGTGTTGATGGATGAGAGGCTGGACATGAGCTGGCAATGTGTGCTGACAGCCCAGAAAGCCAGCTGTATCCTGGGCTGCACAAAAAATAGTATGGCCAGTAGGGCAAGGGAGCTGATTTCTGTCCCTCTATAGACACCACCTGCAAAGCTGCATCCAGCTCTGGGGTCCCTGGCATGGGAAGGACAAGGACCTACTGGAGTGAGTTGCTTAGAGGGATGGAGCACCTCTCCTATGAGGAAAGGCTAAAAGAATTGGGATTGTTCAGCCTGGAAAAGGAAGGGCTTAGGGGTGACCTTATAGCAGCCTTCCAGTACCTGAAGGGAGCCTTCAAGAAAGCTGGAGAGGGCAGTGGCATGCTGTGATAGGACAAGGGGGAATGGATTCAAACTGAATGAGAGTAGGTTTAGCTCAATTAGGAGGAAATGCCTCACTGTGAGGATGGTGAGACACTGGAACAGGTTGCCCAGGGAGGCTGTGGATGCCCCATCCCTGGCAGTGTTCAAGGCCAAGTTGGAAGGGGCTTTGAGCAACCTGGTCTATTGGAAGGTGTCCCTGCCCATGGCAGGGAGGTTGGAACGAGATGATCTTTAAGGTCCCTTCCAACTCAAACTGTTCTGTGATTACATAATTCTGTGATCACTACAAATTAATTTGTTGCAAAACATGATTATGTCCTAAATTATTTATTAGTCTATATTCTGAACTCAGTAACAGAAGTGTGGTTTTACTAAAAGAAATACTGCCCAGAAAATGTGGTATTAATCAGCATCCCTCTGACACACATGCTTTAAGTCAAAGAAGTATCTGAAAAGCATAGTTATAATAAAATACTGTTATGATTTAACTGTGGAAAAGAACATTAAAAATTTTTTTTTATTTCATAATAATCTGCTCTCTGTAATTCAAAACAAAAATATTTTTGTAGTTATCAGAAGTATTAGTCATCTAGTTATAAACTTCTCATAGTTTGGTAGTATCGCAGTTTCTACCATATACCAAACAAGTGACTTTACTCCTACTTAACTAAACTCCTAAAAATACAAGTTTATGACAAAAAAAACCCAGGTGTACAACACATAATAATCACAAAAATAATCACATTACAGTTATCCTTTCTGGGGAGAGATGTGGAACAGACCCACTTACTTCTTCTATAACATGGCTTTTCTCCCATCCTCTTCGAATTCTTCTCAGTTTCCTACTTACACATGGCAAAAGTAAAATGATCTTACCTAGAATTACAACAGAAGGCAGAACAAGGGCAAGAACAAAATTCGGTGGTGTATAAAATCTGTAATACTCTTCTTCAAAAGCTCTTTTCCATCCGTAAATCAATACATGGAAAGTACTTATAAGCAGAGCAACGTATCCAAGTGTTGACTTTGAAAAAAAAACAAGAAAAAAAGAGAGACATAATAGTACTTGGTCCTTCATCCGACAGCTCTAACTCATTATTTTAACATTTATTAGACATCATGTTAAATTCTCTTACCTATTCACTCTATTAAATTAGCAATATGTGGTTATAAGTTCACATGTTCTGAAAATCACAGACTGAACTGAGCACTGATTTACAGTGTATCTCTGCTAACATCTATTGGCTTTTCAGTCAAAACTGAAATGATGTCTGCCCAAATCCTAAGTAATGGAACTCAACTTCAGGATACGTATGCAAATAAGGAACAACTCCAGTGTAGTTACTGGAACAACAGCCATTGTGATTGGAAATTAAGTTTCCTGTTTCTCAACTATGAGAATAGATCACTTCCAAAATGCCTTATTAGGGAACAATGCAATTCTGCTGGAAGGGATTTGGGCCTAACACTGCAGATTTTTATCACTCTGAGATGTGCAGCTTACTTCTTCCTTACAGAGGCTTGAATCCACTTGCCTGACATTAGCACAAACCAAGCCTTACTTTTCTCCATCAGCTGTTGCCAACTGGTTAATGGGAATATCTGAACTGCAGGGCTTGGGCTTAACAGCACAAAACAGTGATGCAGTTTATCATAAACAGGCAGTGCTGGATGAAAGGTAAAGTAGAAGGTTCCCACAGCACCCTGCAGAGGATCTCTTATCATGGAATCTAGAGCATGCCACAGAAGGGGGTGACAATAGGGGTCACTCACCATTTCTGGGAATCTGCCTCTTTAAGGACCCTGTAGTTGCAATGCTCTGAAGACTTGACAATTATTAAATTGTCAAATTTCAATTAAATACTTATTAACGTATTAACGTTAACTTTCCCAAACCATGATTAAAAAAAGACAACTTATGCTTTGACTTTTGGTGGTGATCAAATGAAGAAAAATTCTTTTTGGCCCAAACTGATGTAATGACTAACTTGGTTGGGAAACATTTGTAGAAAAGTATTGAAACTGAAAAAGTATTACAAAAGGTAAGTGGCTACCAGTAAATGGAGAGACAAAAAAAAAATAATTACAGTCTATGGGTCTACAGTAGGCTAGTAAAAGAAACAATTCCATCTACTTCAAGATTAAGCAGTTTCTATGGAAAGGAGAATTTCTGAGCTAATTCTATTTGCAAGGATTCACAGATTTATATAATGGCATAAAAGGAAAATACTTTTGTTAATTTCTTGGAATTGGTACCATGTTCTTTGACTTGCCAATATTTATGCATCTGTTTTGCCAATTGTTTCAGGGCCTTGTTTTTAAGCTTTAGATATGCTGCACACCTTTTTTTTAAAAAGGAACAATTTGCTCCCAAAATATTCCATAGGAAACAGAACACTCAGAGAAACACTGGAGAACACATCCAGAAACAGAACACATTCAGAAAGACTGGATATGAAAACAGTATCTGCAGTATCTGGACGGAAGCTCTGGTAAGAAGATTGGACAGCAAACAATACTATCAAACCTGATCCTTTAATATGTTATTGCAGATTTTTGCTGGTATGACTGTCCTGAATTCATAGTTGTTATATCACCACCAACAGGGAGAAGGGCACAAGTGAATCATATCCCTCATTTCTTCATCAAGATTACTGATGAGAACTATAACAATTCTTGTAAAAGAAACAGAAGGGAACTCTTATACAGTCATTTCCTTTTTTTTTTTTTTTTTTTTTTAATTTTAGTGCTTATTTAAATTCAATTTCCAAGCTTCAGTTTTGAGACATCTATATAAGTCTTTCTATCTAATGGTAGAATGGAAGCTAAGAAGTACATCAATATATTTTGAACTAAAAACACAAGGACAAGAAAAACACATGATGCACCTTTATTAAGTTCTTTTTTTGCCCTGTGGCAGGCTTCTTTGAAGTGGTGGTAGGGTACGTGTTTGTGTGTACTGGACAATTTCAACCACACATCTAAAAATCTAACAAAGACATTCCTATAGCAGCTTCTGTCAGCTACAGATGCTATGTTCTTCTACCAGGCCCTTCTACCAGTGCCACTGGGCACTGGCAGGTAACTTTTTTAAGAGCAGAGGACTTCTGAAAGTAGCAAGAAGCAATACTTTTTATTCACTAGTAAATTCACCTTGGACAGAGAGCAGCAACATCAGTTGTAAATCTTGGGAACCCTCTGCCTAGGCTCTAGGACGGCTGCTGGGAAAAGGGGAAGACTATCTTTGGTTGCTTTGCTTCCTTATCTTCCATAATACTGTGTTTCCTGAAAGCTAAGTAAGAGCTTAGTACATTTCCTATGGACTCCCCAGCCATGTAGCTTTTCTCTAGGTCTTCCCTGGTTTGTTTCTTTTTCTTCTTGATCAGTCTTTTAACCAATATGGGAGATTCCCAGCCAGGACTACTGACAAACTGGGCAAACTGGCATTGTTTGGGAAAAGAACCAACAAAAGTTAGAGGAGCAGAAAAGATGAAAGAGAAAAATCCCTAAAATGTTATCAGAAAAATGTACATATAGAGAGACAATAATCTGCTGTGGGGCAAATCTTTTTCAGGAATTTCTACCTTCACAATGGTCGAATAGTTCCAAGTAATTTATATTTACGAAACATATTTTTAAAGTCTACATTTATGCAAGATATACTTTGGATTCCCCTAGTAACAGGATACTGCTAGAGTTATAAACCACTTGTAGCAAGTCTGAGTGGAATCTTACCCATAAACTTGCAAAATACTCAGGTTGCAATCTTCTTTACTCTGGGGAAGAAGTATCCTATTCTTGAGGCAGGGCAGCCCTTCCTCAAAGGGTATGCACAAGGAAAGTTTTAGTAATACTGTCTCCTAAACACTTTAGGATTGTGCTAGCAGAGAAAAGGAATGTCTACACAAAGGTCGGCTTGCTATTACACAAATGGTTGAGTTGTGCTGATTTTTGCTAAAAAACATAAAGCTCAGCTTTCCAAGTCTGCTCTGTCCACTGCCACTTTGAGTGATGGGTTTGACTTCAACTTTTAGACTGGAAAACAAAAGCAGCAGTCACATATGCTCACATTATATATTTACAGTTTAACTTCCCTCAGAAGACTGAAGGTCCAGTGCAGCACTTCTTGCAGACCACATTCTCCATTTTCTTGTATTTTATGTGACTGCTCAAGGACTGGTTTCAATAAATTCCTTTTTCTGTTTGCAGTGTGTTGGTTTAAGCTGTTTATTTTGCCTGCTCTGGCAAAATATGAATTCTTTTGTATTTCTTGTCCATGTCTACCTTTGTTCCTTATCCAAATATATTTAGAAGAAAAAAAGAAGAGTATTGAAGTGGCATTTAAGAAAACTAATGCGTTAGTTTATCAGCCCCAGCTTTCTTCCCTGCTGCTCTTCTCAGTAAGCTTCAATGCCTGCAAAGTTTCATGCCAAATTTCCATCATCTAGGATCTCCTACTGAGCAAACTCTTCATCACTGCCTAGTTTTGTGGCTCCTCTGTCTGGATGTTATGAGTGTTTCTCTCTGAATCATGATGAAGTGATCAGATCTTTGTTTGTACAGTAGCCAGCTCTCTCCTGCAGCAATTCCAGGTTTTCTGCTGGTCTCCTAGCTCCTTCTAGGACTGACAAATATGGGCTTTTTACGCTATTTTATGCTGGTTAGGCCTGCCTGTTGTAGATATTTGTATAAGGAAGGAAGGTAGCAGAAGGTGTGCCAGGGCCTGGAAAAGCCTCTGATTTTAATAAACTGTCTTCATGTTTTACTAATGGGTATTTTCAGCTAATGGAAATAATGCAGTTGAAAGCTGTGTCAAGTCCCACACAGTGGAAGGGAAGCAAAACTAAATTAATGACACCATGGCTGTCAGACAGCTGTGCAATAAAAATCCTGTAGGACAAATTAAGTCTTCAATTTTAACAATTGTGTGCATCTACATATCTCATCAGTAGTATCTCATCAGTATCACTACCTTTAGCTAAAGTTTGTCTAAATTTATCTGATTTGAATTTAGCAAGAAATTTTAACAATGGAAAAGGAATAGATGAGTGATCATTTGGTTTTAGCTATGTTAGTTATTTAAGACCAACAAGTGTAAAATGTAAAGTCCTATTCCAACATTTATGAAATGCTTAATGTGCCTTCATGGTAATATATTTGCTAACTAAGGATATGTTGTTTTTATTAAACTACCAGAGAGGAAAAAAAAAGCTCGTCACGTTGCAGTTTGCTTTTGTTTGTGATCGAGATCACAATTCTTATTAACAACAAACCGGCATTATTCAAAAAGTAACACACCTGAATAAAACTGAACTCCCTCCAGTTTAAGGCACTGTTTACTGAAGGGATGGAAGTTACTGCCAGCAGAGAAAGCAATCCAAGACTCATTATTCCAAAGGAAATATACATTTCAATTCTCCACACTTCTTCCTCATTCCAAGAATTTTCAACATTTGCATGAACCTGATGAAAAAGAAAAAAGGAAGAACTTCATTCTACAGAATATTAAAAATACCAACAGAAGTTATTTTGCTGATGTAAAGTCCACAGTCACAGGGCAACTATAAAATGGGGTCAAATACTTCAGAGATTTCCTCATGTCTTGGAGAAAAACAACTATTTCCTTACTGCTGGTACTGGTTCTTGCTAGATTAAAAATACATTAAACAAGGAAATTTAGATGAGATGTTAAACAAAAATGTAACATTATAAGCTATTTACAACAATTCTGTTATAAAATCAGGTAATTCTTCACATTCCTATGCACAGTAGAAAAGGAGATGTATTCTTCAAACTTAAATTCTGTAACACAAATTGGATAAATCTGCAATTTGTTTTTAGTTTGTTATATTTGGAAATAGTTTAACATAATTTCCCAATTTTGCTTTATCTCCCTAGTCCAAGCTAGTCTGTCTCCTTCACTACTGCCATCAGATACACAGAATATTCTGAGTTGAAAGGGATCCAAAAGCATCATCAAGTCCAACTCTTAAATGAATGGCTCATAGAGGGACTGAGCCCACAATCTTGGTGTTATTAGCATCAGGCTCTAACCAGCTGAGCTAGTCTCAGGGTTCTCACTGGAGAGCTTTACCAGGAAAAAGAAACAACTCAGGACCTTAACATTTAAGAAGTTTGGATATTAAATTATTTTCCACTTTCAGGAGAACACACTTTGAAAGAGGTTCACTAGCAATATTAGCAAGTGAGAGTTTTACAATATCATTAAAAGTAAGATAATTTCTTTTAAAGTATCAGTGGATCCTTTAGTGTTACTAAGTCTAAGTGTAAAGAACAATAGTTTCTTGCTGTCTTCCATAGTTTTGCCTCTCCTATCTTTCCCTTAAGCTCAGTTTTTCACGCTAGCCCTTTCAGAGTTTGTGGACTCAGTTTCTGTTAATTTGTTCCATTTGATTTTATTTCCTTAAGTGTGCCTTCCTTTCTGTTCTATCACATCTCTCATTCCCACAGATTTTATGTGCAGAATGGTAATGCTGTTTTTCTGGCAATGCTGCTTCTCTGCTACTTTAAAGGTGACAGTAAGCTGCCTCACTGACAGACAGGAGCATGAGACCCCCTTCTAAAGGACGACAGATTTGTCGGAGATTGTTTCAGGGTTATGCAAGACCAATTGTTCCTGGGAACTGTGAGTCAGTCTCTATTGCCTGCAACAGATGATGTTCACAGAATTTAAAATAAATAAAGTATTTTTACCACTGGTCCAAAATGTTAAAAAGTATCAGCATTTTCTTTTCCTTTTTTTTTTTTTAACATAGATGTATCTGTAATAATGATTACAGTAGCTACCCTTATACTTTTCATACTTGTAAATGCACTTACCATATACACACTTCCCCCACGTTAAGTATACATAGAGAGGAACACACCTCAGAATTTTCCTGCTGTTGCTCTTATCCTGTCTATCCTACAGTCTCCTTGTGTATTACTATCAGGGCTTTCCATAGGAGATGTCCTTGACTCCCCCTACCACACAAATGTGCCTGCAGTTTGACCCATAAGCTGAGCAAAATGCACAGATGTTTTTTTAGTCTCCTTATTAGGCACCAGCTATGAATAAGATAACACATCACATTCTGTGCTGAAAACACTAGAACAAATTAAGAAAACATATATTGTATTCAGGAGCCATATGCACATAGCAAAGACATTTTTGGCTCACTGACCTGAAGACTGTCTTACCTGTTGATAGGCCATGTTGAGGAATAAGTACCGCTCCGATCTCCTCATGGGTAAGCACAGGCTGTACACCACGTGCACTGTAGCAAAGAAGAAACTGAGCAGCCCAAGCTGCTTCCGACACTGGAGCCAGCTGTCCAGCCAAGGCGGAAACCGCCGATACTTAGTGCCATAGTAAAGCTGGTAAGCAGCTGCAATAAGTCCTGATAAATACACTAGAGAAAGTAAAGTGATTGCAACAACTGGCAGAGTCTTGTTCACGATCTCAATGGGAATCTTGTAAAAGTCGCTCTGCTGGTGTCTCAGGTATGGATGGATTACATCTCTGATGAAGGAATAGATGAAGAAAAATGTTGCCAGGCTAATGGCAATCAGTACAGGCCCCTTCCACAGGGTGAACAGTCGCAGAGGCAAGTTTTCAATTTCCCTTGAAGATGACAATGCCCCCAAATCAATAGGAATAAAACGGAGCTTATGGGCAAGCTCAATAACTTGATGGCGAGCCTGAACATTGTTACTGCATATATAGACCTGTTGGGAAAGTCAAGGCAATTGTCTGTAGTCACAGAAAGAGACTCAAAGGTTAAAAATCTGCAACAAAACCGAAAAAAACCTTACGGTCCTCCAGATCAAAACTATGACACTACTGCTAAAATTGTACACTGTTATCCCAGCTCATATCACCATGATGACAATGAAATCACATAAAAATCCAGCCAAAGTTCAAATATGCACACTGATTTAGCAAAAGAGTAAACAAAAAAAAGATAAAGCAAATTGTTACCAATGAGCTGACTGTGGGATGTCCTGCAATCTGCCCACTGAAACCCCCCATGTCTACAGGACTGGACTGAACTTGAAACAAAGGCTAAAAGCATTTCAGAAAATCACAAGTTCTCTCAAAAATACAGGAATCTTGAATGATGACCCTAAAACAGTTGTAGCATAAACAGAATGCAAAGCAGAGAACTATGTAATCTCTTGATATGTAACAATTTTAGCTTAATTTCACAATCCAGACTTTCACAGATTCCAGCTTTGAATGTTTAACAGCAAAGACAAAAACTACTAATGAGTTCTAAAGACCAGTTTATTACACAGTGGAAAAAAATGCACTGCTATGTACTTTAAGGTTCCTTTAAAATTTACAGTAGGCTATAGTTTGCCCAACACTATTTGCTGATCATCTGCATTAGAGCAAACATGATCTGTTTTGACAGAATTGAATTACAGTGCAGTGCTATTCCAAAAGGGGATAAAACAAGTCTGGCAAGGTTATTCTTAAAATTATGCTAATTATGCATTAATTGCATTCCACTTAAATCTACCTGAAGAGACAGAAAACTCAATTTAATCTCTCAAAGTAGTCACATTACAGCAGTCATTTCTCATGTATTTCTCAGAGTCCAAAAAGCTGTGAAGGACTGGATTCCTGCATAGGCTTAAATCCTTTGTATCACCTCAGCAAAGCATGAAGAACATAAAGATGCCTTTTCTATATGCAGGATAGATTTGGGGAACATACTGGGAAGGAATTTAAACGTGATGTTCACAAGTAGTCCTGGATCCAATGAATCTTAGAAATATGTGTGCCTCCTTCTGTTTCCTCATACTTATGATTTTGGGGCAACTAAAAGCTACATAATTTCTTTCAATCCCTTTGTTGCTATTTGAAGCAAGTATTTTTAGAACAGCTGACTCCTAAGCCCTCGGATCAGGAGCTCAGATTTCTGTGCATCTTTTTCAATAGTTTACCCCAATACTGAAACTCAAATATACTGGGAAAGATTGTCTCTATCCTTGTATAAAGCATAAGGATAGACATGAACATATTTCCTACAGAAAACATTAAGATCCAACTCCTCTCATCTGTCTGTAGTCATCTAAAGGTCATCTGTCTACTCTAAGCTGGTATCCACATTTCCCTTGCAATCTTTAAAGATAAACAGGCAACTCAGGGAAAAATTCAGACCACTTACTCTATATGTCTTACAGTGGGATGAACTCGACTCTGAAAGTTTTATTGGCTACTAAAACATAGGCTAAAGGCCCAGCATTTTAGGTATGTTAAGTCAGGCAGAATGAATCCCCTGAGTTCTGACTGCTTACACTCAGTTCCTGTCATTTGCATCTTACAAAAAAGTTAAATTTATAATATAATAAAAATAATAGCACTTACCTGTCTGCTGGCATCCTTTGGTCCTAACTGCAGTGACCAAGCTGAAATGACATTGAATCCTTTGACAATCAGGGAATCAGGAAAAAGTGATGCCAAATACTCTGCATTGGAGTCTGGATATTGGTCTACTCTTGTATTATTGCTGACATCAATCAGAATTTTACCAGCAAGTAAATGTTTGAGGTCCCACAAAGAGGTGTAATGTTCTCTGTGTATGGCTACAAAAATGATGTTTGTTTTTGCAACTGCATCTTCATGATGAGTGACATCAACCACGTGGGGAAAGAACTCAGCAGCATGTTTAGGGTTTCTGCTTCCTACGACCACATGGTACCCACATCTGATGAGTCGAATTGTCAATGACTTAGCGAAGTCTCCACTTCCAATGATGCCTATTGTGACCTTACTGGCATCCTTGATGCCATTAGCAACATTTGGTAGAAAAGTTTCATTGAGGTTCTTGGGACTCCCCATCATAGAGATTGATTCCATATTTCCAAGACACAAAACCTACAATGATTTCTTCAGGGAAAAAGAAAAAAAAAAAAAAGAGAAAAAAGAGAAAACAACTGAAGGAAAAATGCAACATCATACAATTATGAGGCATCAGAATCCATAAACACCTCTGGAAACAAAACCTTTGGTTCTAAGTTTCATATTACATTTTCTTCTTAATAATGTATGTGCTTATCAACTTTCTTTTACAATGTCACTAATAGAAGAAGCAATAAGAAATATAAAACACTTAAAGCACTTCAATAATACAACTCCATTAGTAAATTATAATTCTTCCATCTTCTCCCATTCCCTACCTTCCACTACCCTGGAATGCTGGACCACAAGATAACTTTGTGCTCCTGAAACTAACAGTCAACAGAAAAATGAGAAGAAACATGTTAGGAAAACTGGATAATTATGGAAAAGGCTAGAAGGTAGAGAGTGCTGGCCTGGGATTGGCATGAAGACAGTGAGTTCATGGAAGTTGAACTCCTTTAAAAGCTTATCAAGTTATTACTGTGATATCCTCTTTTGGTCATGAAGGAATGGATGCAAAAGTCTTAAAGCTGCAAATGTCATGGCTACCACCATGACAGACATCCAGCTGTCAGCCTGGGAAATGGGCTGCCCACATGGATCCAATGGCAAAGACAACAAGGGAAATTCATCAAGGCCTAGTCGTGAGATCACTATTGACATTTCTAGGTCAGATTGCTAGGCCTGGCCATGGATTAAATGTGGATGTAAGGGTAAAGGATTCAAGGCCATGAGTCACAAATATGCTTAACAGGAATTTCCAACCAGGTAAGTAAGTCCTGGACATAAACACATGGGACGGCATTCCACAAAAAAAATAATAGCAGGAAGAGACACATTTCATGCAATAATAAAAGGGAAGATAGTTTTAAGACTCAAATTCAGTGCAGGAAGGGATGCTTTGAAGAAGGACAGAGACTAAGGCTCACTGAAAAATAAAACAAATACTACTGTATGTTTGGAGAGAAGTGGTCACAGAACTGCAATAAAGCTGTAACAAAGACATTAAAAAAAAAACCCAAACCACTACGGAAGTCTTCAGATGAAACCACAGTTATGACCTAAGTGGTTCTGCACTGTTGTGGTGGGTTGACCCTGGCTGAAAGCCAGGTGCCCAAAAAGCTGGTCTATCACTCCCCTCCTCAGCTGGCCAAGGGAAAGAAAATGTAACAAAAATGAGTTGAGATAAGGGCAGGAAGAGATCACTCACCAGTTACTGTCACAGGCAAAAAATTAACTGAATTTATTACCAATCAAAATTGGAGCAGGATAATGAGAAGCAAAACAAATCCTCCCAAAAAACACCTTTCCCCACCACTCCCTCCTTCCTGGGTTTAACTTTATTCCCAATTCTCCACCTCCTCCCCCAAAGCAGTGCAGGGAGATGGGGAATAGAGGTTATGGTCAGTTCACCACATGCTGTTTCTACTGCTGCTTTCTCCTCAAGAAGAGTCCTTCCCCTACTCCAGCATGGTGTCCCTCCCACAGGAGAGTCCTCCATGTACTTCTCCAACTTGAGTCCTTCCCACAGGCTACAGTTCTTCACAAACTGCTCCAGTGTGGGCCCCTTCCATGGACTGTAGTCCTTCAGGAACAAACTGCACCAGTAGGGGTCCCTCACAGGGTCACAAGTCCTGCCAGGAAGCCTCCACAGGTCCTGCCAGAAGCCTACTCCAGAGTGGGCTTCCCACAGGATCACAGCCTTCCTTTGGGCATCCACTTGTACTGGTGTGGGGCTCCTCCCTTCTCTGCTCTACCATGAACCTCCTGGGGCTGCAGGGGACAGCCTGCTCCACCATGGGCTGCATGGGCTGCAGGGGAATGTCTGCTCCAGCGCTTCAAGCACCTCCTCCTCCTTCTTGTTTGGCCTTGGTCCCTATACTGTTGTTCCTCTCACATATTCTCACTCCTCTCTTCCATGGCCACAACTACCTTTTTCTTACCTATATTATCCCAGAGGTGCTACCACCATCGCTGGTGGGCTCAGCCCTGGCCAGCTGCAGGTCCCTCCCAGACCCAGCTGGCACTGCCCCATCTCACACAGGGTAAGATTCCAGCAGCTGCTCACAGAAGCCACCCCTATAGAACTCCACCCCTCTCCCGCTACCAAAGCTTTGCCAGGCCAACCCAATACAATTTTAGAACAGGAATGAATTCTGAAAATGAAGGAGGCAGTGAGGGAAGGCAGGCTAACAAGCAGCAAAGAGAATCCACAAGGTTGCTGTCTTGGGAACAACCAAAAGCAGACCACATGGAAAGGAGGAACCAAACAAACCTCTTCCTGAGCCACCATCCAAGAGCTGATATGATGGTACCTAATCATCAGTGGGGTACTTTACCCAGCCAATAGCTAGGAATACAGCATGTGTGGTGAACAATCTCCCACAATTAAAAGTAGCTCTGTGTTTCAGAAATTGAAGGAAACTACTAAAAGAATGGGTACTTTTCATTTCAGCTTTGACTAGAAGGGAAGAACTCACTGAAACTGAACTCAGATGCTAAAGAAGGAAAGAGTGAAACTGACCACAAAGTCAGTATACCAAGAAAAGATTCTATCAATGAACCTTTCTGGCAGAGGCAGACCACATAGATTTTTATGTATGCACTGAAAAAAGCCTTGACTTCTTTCTTACCATGTGACCTGGAATGTGTCTAACACATGACCAAAATATCAGTATTTCCTGCACCATGACGGATTAACACCTAGGAACATAATGAGAATGGCTGTATTTTGATCAGATACAAGATATAACTGGATATGACAGAACATGAATGTGTTCACCATGTGATTATAGAGGCCCACTTCAGCTCATGCCATGTGACATGAAGGTGCTACAAAACTTTGGGATTGAAAAGAAACAGCGAAGAGGAAATGGGCTACCAGTACCATTTAACCTGCTGCAGCCTACTTTGAGTTTTAGTCCAAAGGATCCTTAGGAGAGTGCACATATAGGAGTTGGACATGATGAATTACTCTGGTGAGCTGAATTTGGCCCATTGGTCGAAGCTTCTCACTGCCTGTTCTAAGGAAAATACAATGTGAGTAACAGAATAGAACTAATAGATTTCATACAAAAACCTCAGAGAATAGGCTGATGTGATTTTAAGGCAAGTAGTCCAAGAGATGGAAGAGAGCAGAGAGCTGGCAGTAACTGAAAGGGACTATATTAAATGCATAATAGCAATTCAGAAGAAAGAGTGTCTAAGACTGTTTTAACTAAAACAGAGGAGCCCTAATGATCTGAAAAATCACACCAAAAATAAATAAAAGGTTTGTGTGCATGGCTAAGGAACTCGTATAAAGAGTTAAAGAGACAGTGCTATCATGTGGGGATAAAATCAGAACAATGGTACAGAAGTGAGTTGTAACTACCGAAGAACATAAATGGTAACAAGTGAAGGTTCCATATATACATTAAAAAGAGAAGATAGAAGGCAAAGTTTATAACTTCAGAGGAAAAGGAACAAATGATAAGTGATACAAAGTAGGACAAAGTGTTAAACTTCCTTATTTTGGCCCTCAACAGAAAAGTTAACTGTGAATGGCAATTTAATGAAATTCCTTTTACAGGAAGACAGGTGAGGTCAAAGTCAAAAAAAGGTATAAGTCAAGAGTAAAGAATAAAGTTAAAGATTTTAAAGTCAGCAGATACATATGAAACCAACTCTTGATGCTTAAAATGCCAATCAAAGTGACATCTTGAGAACCCGACAGGACAAGACAGGCAGACTAGCACATTCCATTAAAAGAATGGAGGAGGAGGACTGAGGAAAGAGAATACTTGTTAGCCTAACTTCAGCCCTTGGACAGATTTTACATCAAGTTACTGAGCAATTTGCAAATAGATGGGAAGCAGATGATAAGAAGTAGCTGAGGTGGGTTGTTCAGGAACAGACTGCAACAAAAACAACCTTCTTTTACGAAATATATGCCTTGAGAGTTCTAAAAAATAACAAGAATTGCATAAATTTGACCTTTGCTGTTAGATAAGCCAAGAGACCACCACAACGCTGTGTCAGCCAGACGGTGACACTCGTGAGAGCCTGCTCTTGGAAAAACAACTGCTGGAGGAGAAAACCGAGCGAGCGCAAGCCGGGCGGGCACCGGGCGTGTGACCCTGCCGGGCGGGCACTTACGGGGCGCGGGGCTGGCGGCAGGCCGGGGGCGGCCCGGCGTCCCCTCGGCGTGCTGGCGGAGCGGGGATCCAGCGCAGGGCAGCTCGGCGGGGCCCTGCTCCGGGCCGGCATCTCCCGCTGCAACGACAACACGCCGTGATACCGCCCGCCCGGCCCCTCCGCCCCCGGGCACAGCCGGGGCAGCGCTGCCAGGCCCGCCCGCCGCGGGGCGGGGGCTGCCCGGCACCCTCGCGGCTGAGGGAGGCTGGGCCGCTCCGGTCCGCTCCGCGGGGGCCCGGCACCGCCAGAACCTGCCCGGAGCCGGGGGCAGCCGTGGCGCAGCCGCCGCCACGATGGGCAGCGGGGAAAGCCCCGCTCGGCCGGGCCGGGGAGCGCCCGGCGGGGATGGGGCCCGTCCCGCCCCGGCGCCTCTCACCTCCGCCCGCCCGGCAGGAGCTCCGCGCCGCCGCTCCTCCGCACTGTCCGGCCCCGCAGTGCCGGGCGGGCGGGGAGGCGGTGCCTCTCCTGCCGCCGCGACCCGCCCCTGCGGCCGCTCCGCCACGGCAGGCGGGAGGCTGGGATGGAGCCGGGAGTCCTAGTGGGTGACAGGTTGACCATGAGTCCGCAGTGTGCCCTTGCTGCCAGGAATGCCACTGGTATCCTGGGGTGGTATCGGGAGGAGTGTGGCCAGCAGGTTGAGGGAGGTGATGCTCTCCCTCAACTTGGCTTTAGTGAGGCCACATATGGAGTGCCGCGTCCCGTTTTGGGCCCCTCAATACAGGAAAGACAAGGAGCTATTGGAGGAGGTCCCGCGGCTAGGCACAAAGAAGATTATGGGTCTGGAATTTCTCTCTTATGAGGAGAGAGTGCAGAAGCTAGGCCTGTTTAGTCTGGAGAAGAGAAAACTGAGAGGGGATCTCATTAATGCATATAAATATCTCAAAAGCGAGTGCCAGAGGATGGTGTCAGACTCCTTTCAGTGATGCCCAGTGATAGGACAAGGAGCAATGCTCATAAATTAAAACACACAAAGTTTCACCTCAACACAAGGAAGTGATAGAGCACTGGAACAGCTGCCCAGGGAGATCATGGAGTCTCCCGAGACATTCAAAACCCACCTGGATGTGTTCCTGTGTCACCTGGTCTAGGTGACTCTGCCTTGGCAGAGAGGTTGGACTAGATGATCCCCAGAGGTCCCAAGCAACCCTAACGACTCTATGTTTCTGTGATTTCGTGACAGTACCAGGGGTCAGTGGCACATGGGGAGAGGGGCGTGGGTGGCCTCGCAGTGCCCTCAGCCCCAGCCATCATCACTGCTCCAGCCCCAACCCCTCTAGCCTGCGCAACATCCCCAGCACAGGCAGAGCCAGACCTGGGTCCCATTGACACAGTGCGGGTACCTGGCCAGTCTCCAGGGGAGCTCACAGCCCTGAGGGCAAAATGCACCTCCCAGACCTTGCCTTGCCTCGAGCTGCCCTGGCCCAGGTGGTTCTTCAGTGGGAACCCACCACCAGCCTCCTTTCCTTATCCTCTCCTGGCAGAAGGGTGCTGCTGCAAGCAGTTCCAGCTGCAGGGCTGCAGGTGAGGGATTAAACCATCCTATGTCACAGAATGGCTGCGTTGGAAGGAACCCAATGAGCATGATTGTTCAGATCTCCTTCCAACCTGACTGAATGTTTCCAACGATGGGGTATCCACCACCTCTCTGGGCAACCTCTTCCTGCTTTTCATCACCCTTGTAATTTCTGAGGGGGATGTTGAGTGTCCCTATGGCCCAGAGCACCTTCCTGGGTGTGGGGAGTGTTTCACTGTGTGACCACTGTACTCTGTGTGGGTGGCAGTTGTGCTCTAATTTCAGTGTTACGCAAAATCAGAAATACAGGATTCAGCCATATAAAAGCAAAGCTATCCTCAAGATCTGAATTCTACATTATTTGACAAGGAAACTTCCAGCTGAAGACAAATGGAGCTTTTTTCTGAAAAAGCACAGCTTCTTATTTTAATATTTTCTGATTTACCAAATAAATTCTATCTCTCATTGAGATGTATGTATATGTGACAATGCACAGCCCTCAACCCTTTGTATTTATTGCAATAAAACTGACCAACCTACGTGAAGATGTATGTCTTTCATGTTGCAGCGAAAAAATTGACACATGCACAGATGATTGAAAAGAAGCCATATGATCACACTGAAACACTGAACCTAATTCTTTTCATCCTCTGTGTGTGCATACTGACTTTGTATAGTGCATTAAGTGAATGAACCATATAATCAATTCAAACATTTGTTTCAATATATAGTCATGATAACCATGCTGTAGAATTTGAAAAGAGGGCTGAGACACTTTCCTGTTGTAGTTCAGAAGCCATTCTTCTCCCGTCCCAATTATTAAATAAGTAATTTTCTTGACATTGAAAACATGTATTTTTAAATTATTTTTTATTTGGTAAACAGGAGCACAGAAATTCTGTTGCCTAGTTTTCCAAACTGCATTTTCAGCTCCAAGACACTGAGGACTGAGTCAATACCCCACAGAAGTAAACAAAAAGGTGACTCCATTGACAGACTACTCAGAAAGGAATCGGCCTTTTCCATGGTGAGAACCAGCATGTCAGCTCTTCAGTTTCTTGCTCTAATATTCTCCTTTGCTCTGCTATTGATTCAAAGGTTGTCGTTCTAGGCTTGTTTTTCAGTAGCCAGCACAGCTATAATAGTATGAGCTCAAAAATTTTTAGTCCAGCCAACAAATGTATCAAAAGAAAAAGGCATAATTTTTCTTTCCTGCATTATTTGTGGCTGATACGCTACCTTATGTGACTCTTGTTACCAGAAGGTTATTTACATTAAAATGGGCATATTTAGTCATGAGACTAACTCATGCACCTCGAAATGACGATGCATCGTACACAATCAGAGTAGTCACAATCTTATAATTCTTAATTTATTTGAATTAAAGCCTTAATAAGAAGGCTGTAAACCTGAATGTTTGTCATTGCTTTCCTGCAGGATTTTTTTTACATTATTACTGCAGCATAAAGTCTCGAACAGAAGACTCAGACTGTTAGGAGACAATACATTAGATCTGTGTTTATTTTTTAACAAGGAGGGAGCTTTTTTTCTTACACAGGTAGTATATGGTTAACGATCCTTGATTTGCTACTTGTTTCTTGTAAAGCTGTTTGGCTTGTGAGCTCTCATGAGCTGCGTTTTCTTGGTAAAGCATCACAGGTTCTGCCTTCCAGCCTGCACTACGTAGGGTGTGCCAGTTCTGACTCTGGCCCTTCATTCCTAACCCACTTGGGTTCCCACGGGTGTCATTCAGTGTCACTTGTCACCTACAATGTTAATTTCTTCTACAGCTGTTTCTCCTTTCTTGTGTGAAAATCTACCCAGCTTTAGCCTTTGGAACAGTGGTAAATGAGGGAACTTTTAAATCATGGTCATTTATTTACCAGCCTGTTGAACAGATACCACTAAAGTGGTTTCTAGTACATTCAGAAATTAAAATCAAGGCAGTTTGATGGACTTAACTTGTTCCTGTGCTTTCCTTGCACCTTTTTGAGGTTTTGCAGTTTGAAAATTTTTGTTTGAAATCGGGACTAAAACAACTACAGCCTTCCTTCCATTGCTGTGTAATGCTGATCTATTCAATCAGGAAAAGCATAGATGGCCCTGTTTTGCACGGAGATTAGCATGAGAGCAGCGGGTATATAAATACCATTTGTATACTTAAGCTCACAGCAAAATTGGACTATGTCTCTTTAGTGAGAGGATGAAATTGGATAGTTACAGGTATCTCAAATTATATACAAAGATCTATGTCTGCATAATTCTCAGATACCCTGTTAAACGGGTATCTTAAACCATCTGTTAGAAAAGGGGATTACTTTTTTTTAGCAGGTGTTTTTCTTTTTTTATCAAAGTCCAGGGTAGTAGTATTATTTCTTTCTTTATGGGATGGAACATAACAAAGGACTTTCCAACTGGCAAATGGAACAGATATTCTGGTTCTTCCTCTTGGCAATGGGAAAGCAAAGCCCGGGGGATTTCCCCATGGCAAGAGAGTGAAAACAAACACAAAAAAATTTTGCTTCCTCTCAGGGCAACAAACCCAAATACAATAGTTTTTGGCATACTACCCTCAACAAAGCTAATTTCGTAACTTAGCAGAAAAATACAGTGTTTCCCAGCCAGGAACATTCAGACCATCTAATTTTTTCTTATGGCAGCCTGCAATTAATCTAAAAATAAAACTTATACCTCTTACCCATTCTTTATAAGGACAAAATGGATCTGCAGAGATCTGATGTAATTGTTTACTTGAAAAAATTTTTTTTGGTTAAATAAATTAAAAAACCCCACCACCCTAACTATTAATTAAACAAAAATAAAAAATAAATGAATGCCTCAACTAAAATCTCTTCTTTCACTCTTTAGATTTCATCAATTTTTATGTCCCCTTTTCACTAGCTCTCTGGATATCACTACATTTTCAGACCTTGTAGGATCTAAATTTCAGTAGCCAAAAGCAAAGAAAGAAGCACAAACTGAAGTAGATGAACAAAAACACTTAGATATTCTTTTGAGAAGAAGAAAAGAGGAGTGGGGAGGAGAAGATTGGAGAGAAGATGAGAGAAGTGAAGTGAAGAAAATGTAACAAAGAAAAAGGAAAGGAAAAAGAATAGAGAAAAAAAAGAATGAAGAAAAGAGAAGAAAAGCACATTTAATAAGCTGTAGTTGAGAAATACTGGCAAGGCATGGGAAAGAACACAAAGTATCTCCTTCTTCACAAGAGAGAATACAAACTAAGGGCAATTAATCCAAAGTAGATGATTGCTCCACAATCTGTTCTACACCTCCCTGTAAAAAAAAAAAAAAAAAATAAAAATTCCAGTAGAAAAACAGTGAGGATTGTTTCTGATTTTATGATTAATCAGATAAATTTTATTCACCAGAAAAAAGCTGAAGGAAGGAAACCTTTCCTAGCTTTCTCTGACTATGGTTTTCCATAACTATTGTTGATGCTAAGTTGAGGGCTTTCAGCACCTTTGTTCTTGGCTTCATGGGAAGCACAAAATCACGTATGAGCTTTCCACTTCTCTCTGAAACAACATTTGCTTTGTGGAGTAAGAATTAGAAGGTTAGAAATTTTCTTCTTGGTTTGTGTCTGCACATCTTAGAAGGCATCTATTAAATGAGACAGTAGGTTCTAAAAGGGTGATCTTGTGCGTGCAATAATTGTTAGACTCAAAGCCAGGGAAAAAATAGATTATTTTTATAATGCAAACAATTGCATCCAGGAATACTGCAAAACTGAAAAACTCATTCAAAAGACGATAATACTTCCCTGAATACTAAAGTAGCTGAGAGTAGCATAGGCTGGATTGTGGTTTGACCACCATTTGACAGCCTAGGACTAGTGTGTTTTACTAATAGGATTTTAGTTCTTTGAATTCAAATTTCCATCACAAAGCTGCAGATCACAGCTTTTCCTGAGAGCAGAAGTGAAATAAAAATTAAGATCACAGAATCACAGAATTGATAAGGTTGGAAGGGATCACAGGTCCTTGTCTGCAGAGCTGCTTTCCAGCAGGCTGGGCCCCAGCAGGTACTGCTCTGTGTAGTATGCATCATCATGGTGGTGAAAATGTAGAAATATGTCATTTAACGTGTAAAATATTTATAATCTCCTTATTACATGTACCTTGTCATTATTAGGTTAGGTCTTCAGTTAATTGATTCTGAACATTCTGTTTCACTGAATAGGATCATGCCAGCTGAGTAAAATATTCCCTGGCAAACAAAAATGAAAACATGATAATTCAACAGCAACTCAGCACTGTGAGAGGAAAATCTCTATCTTTACAGAGCAATTAAATGCTAATTCTGTTCCCAGTCCTGTGAAGATTTATGTAGTTAATTCCACAGCTATGAACTGAGACCAATGAGTTGCTACAGAGCCTGAGAGTTAAGCAGTTTTTTCAATATGAAGGCAGTAGTCTTTTCTTTAGGATTTGTCATTCCCAACATATTTATTTTCCAGCCAGTGTTAGTCTGAGAGATTTCCTCTTGAGGTAAGGGAACATAAGAAACACCATACTTGGTCAGACCACTAGGCTGTCTAACCCACTAGTACACATTCAAGAGCAGCAAAACAAAATGTTGTTCAAGGAGAGTGTGAAAGCCTGGCCACTGTATTTTGTACTTTCCTCCTAAATCCATATTTACCCTAGTGATGTCATAGGGTACATGCCTGCAAAGCCCTTTGGTGTTGTTTTGGGGGCTGTTGTTTCTGGGTTTGTCTAACCTCCGTTTGAACTTGCTGATGCTGTTTGCCTCCATGGCCCTTCGTGGCAGCAAGCTCCAGAATTTGTGTGTCCACTGCAGAAGGATGCACTTTCTTAATCAGTTGTAAACTGATCTCCTTCTAGTTCAATTGAATCCTCTCTATTCCTGATAACGTGGATTTGGTGAATAACAATTCTGTATTTATCTTGGACACTTTCCTCAGTATTTTGTAAACCTTGATTTTGTCACCTTCCATCTTCTCTCCTCTCATTTGAAGAGCTTCCACTTTTTTAGTCTCTTCCTGTAAAGCAGCGGCTCCATACCCTGATCATGTGAGCAGCTCTTCTCTGTTTTGTCGGGTTAAATGATCAAAAGCTAATCATGGCAAACACAAAGGTCTAAGGAGGGTCAGAGGAGCAGTAACAAGCAAAGGAATCCCAGCAAGCTAATCAATGAAAATGAAACAAAATTGCCTACTGCGAAGACCATCCAAGGGGAATGATCAGATCATTGTCCCTGGGGCAAAATGCAGCAAGGTGATCAAGGCAAGAAACTGTTTCCCCTGAAAGGTAATGTGAATTGAAAAGGTGTTTTTCTAAAGGCATGTGGAACTTGATATAGTACACAAGGGGAAAAGAATTGTCTGAAAATTATTATTTAAGAATGTGCAAGACTTACTGTGGGATGCTTAGAGAAAGGACCAAAAATGGGGGAAGGGAGAGGATCAAGGTGGATCAGATTGAAATATGAAAACAGAGGAAGGGGGCATTAAAAGGGCCAGTCAATACATAATACCCCCCTTCCAACTCTCAAACTTTCTGTAGGCTCACAGTTTCCCCCTAATTCATTCACCCACCCACCCTCACCTCATTCTAGGATCTAAGTGTATCTCATTCCCATTTACCCAATGTACTTCCTTTTTCTCTTCCTTGCTATTGGCATTCCTCATCACCCTATTCTTTTAGCACCTCGGTATCAGAAAGGTGTAAGAACTCAATTATATGGAAGAGTTTTCAGGGAGGTACTTAGAAATAAGCTTTGCATAGCTTCATAGTCCCAACCTGCCTCTGCCCCAGAATACCCTCTTATCTGTCATTAATTATCTGGGAATAAATAAATAATTTAGGATGTTCATATCCTTATGAATGTACTAAGTTGACTGCAAAGTAGAAGGCACAAGGGAAAGTCGTCATTACTTTATGGCTAACATCTAACAATTTTTAAACTCCTAAATTTTTATGGAGATGCTTGAGGAGCCCTGCAAGTGGCTTGTTTTTTTCCAATTCCAGCTTCTTGTTTATTTGCTTTTTAGGGATTTCCTGTTAGAGCATTTAGAATATTTTTGAATGAATGAGGTGCACTGTTCAAAAGTTATTCTGGTACGTGCACAGGTACAGACAAGAGAGAAATGCAACTCTATGTGACTGAAAAAAAAAAGGCAGAGAAATAATTAAAGATTGTTATGTGGCCAGTTAGAGATAGTTATGTGGCCATTCCTTAAGTGCAGCAATAAGATACTTGTCAGCATTTCAAGTAATGGAGATATTCACATGGAAAATTCTTTTTCAGCAAAGTACATTAAACAAAACAGTGTAAGCAAGTATATAAGGACTGCTCTCGATTGTAAACTACAAATTTGACTGTCCAGTTCAAAAAACCCACACTTGTCTCTCTACTTTTTTAATAATGAGCTGACAGATAAATAAATTTAAGGACTAAATACTTCTATCAGTAGCAGTGGTAGTATTCTACCAGTCCCACAGAGACTACACATCTTGAACTAGGTCAAAGACAGCATATTTATCTCAGCAATATACTTTCATGCTCTGAAGATGAAAGATACATAAAAAGAAACAAAAAAGACAAACCAACTGTATCTTCTGCTTCATCATCATTATTGGAAGTAGCTGTGGTCTTTTTTATGTTTATAGAATTTTGTCCAGTGATTGGTTTTATATATTTTCATTTCAAAATATCTGAAAATTTATTATGCCAACTTAATAAATTAACCTCACTACACCCATTCAAGTGTTACATTCAACCTACAGAAAAGGTCAAAAGATGCATAAACTGAACCCTGATGCAACTGAATTCAATGAGACTTGTTTTAAGGAGTCCAAAGTCTCACCAAAAGAAATAATTTTGCCATTAACAACAGAGCATGCTGATGGGACCAAAAGCTCCTCTCACTACTGAAAAAAATCAGTGGCATTGGTCAGCCATTGTCAGACAATTACAGTGACTACAGCAGCTTACATTCTCCATGGGTGAAGCAGCATGTTTTCAAAAACTGATCTTTTTGTTTTTTCTTTTAAATTATTCATTTAATTTCATTTAAAGAAAATCAGCTTAAAAGAAAGCAGTTTGAATTTCAAAAATGGTTAACATAACATTTTGTGTTATCAAGGGACAGTACTAGAAACTGTGGATATAAAAGAAAAGATGGGGAGATGTGAGATAAACTCTACAAATGAAACCACAAAGCCTACAGTCATGTAGAGGTCAATCAGTTTTATATGGTTTTTGATGACAATTTCTAGAGCACATTTTTGCCCACTGATTCACGGAAAACTAAGAACATGACCAATAAGTGAAGCAATGAAGTATTCTTCCTACTGAAATAGGATGAAGTAACTTAAGTTTTGACTTTTAGGAGCACTTGGAACAATGCATTTTAAGCTGGTTTCAGTTACAGTGCCTCTTTAGGCCATTCCTCTTCCCATCCTCCCTGCTGCCATATGTGCATGACTGTCAGGTGAATCAGACCCGTGAATGGATCTGGCTGAAACATTCTTTTCTCTCCCTTAATTTTTGACTGGATCCAATGCTTTGGTCTGATGAACTTCACATTCTTAAAGGCTTGCAGAACTGAGAGAAGAGTGGCCAAAGGGAGTGACTGCTTGCAGTAAATGCTGCTGTTAACAGGAATTTGTATTAAATCACAGCAAGCACAGCCCTGGCTTTAGCTCCCCGACCGCTGACTGTTGGTATCACTTCTTGGGAGTAGTATTCTGGATATGACTAGCCCAAGTGAACTTGGCATAAAATTCCTGAGCCCCTTCAACAATTTATGAGTGTACCTCCACAGTTTGAATTCTGTGTCTCTCACTTAAATATACTGGAGACATGTAACAACTACTTTGCAGGCCTTGTAGAGGCATTGCAAAACCACTTCCACTCGAGTGACAGATTCTTTTGTCTTCTTTGGAGGCTCCAGGCTCTTCACCAGTATGGAGAGAATGGTTCTCCTTGACTGAAGCCATTTGTATTGTTCATATCAGCAGCTTTTCTAGTCTGCTGTGCCTTTTTACCCTTCCACCTGGGATGTATATGACACAATGGCAGATACAGCATACATTGAAGCATTTATTGATGCAGAGATTTATAAAAGTATTTAGTGTTATACAAATAAATGCTTAAAATGTGCACACACATTGATTTAACATGTTATAGTAGGTATAGGCATGCTAATACAATGAATTCTGAAATAGGTACATAAACATAAATTAAAAGGTACATATGCATTTAGTTTAATTAGTGTCAAACTAAATCATGGCTGTTACAAAGGGAGAAATTAAATACTGTCAATACCATTTTCTTCTGTAACCTTTTATAAAGCCTACATGACCTTCCTCCCTCACTGTTATATCTGAATGCCTTAAAAGCTTGAAAATAGAATCACAGAATCTTTGAGGTTAGAAAAGACCTTTAAGATCATCAAGTCCAACCACAAATCTAACACTGCCAAGCCCTCGACTAAACCATGTCCCTAAGTGCCACATGTACATTATTCTTTTAAATACCTTCAGGGGTGGTGACTCAACCACTTCCCTGGGCAGCCTGCAGACTGGGAAGTGAGTTACTTAGAAGTAGTTTACGAAAGACTAACCAAGCAGGGAAGATTTGACAAGAGGTTTCAAATTCTGGCTATATGCATTCAGTGGTAATTCCTCGAGAAATGGCTAGATGTGATACAGAAAACCCGGCTCATACTTGAAACAATCAGTAGGGAAAAATATGCTTGAATGTTTGGATGTCATGTGTGATTTTCAGAACAGTTTTTGCAGACTGTATGCAAATTTCAGCTGATAGAAGACACTTCTGTGTTTGTCCCTGGACAATGCTAGAGAGAAAAGTCTGAAGTGTGCTTAATGTCCCCAGCTGAATGGTGACCAGCTTGGATAGTATGTGATGGGTCAGTCTGGATGGTATGTCACAATCTTGAAATTGGTTTTCACCTTTAATTTATATTAGGAATTGAACCCATATTAACTGATTGAAATGAATGAAGTTATGCTAGCTTACACTACCTTCTGTAACAAGTGCATAGAGCTTATGACTTATAAAAGATTTGATTTAGCTCATTTATAGAAATGTAAATGCAAAGGCATTGAGAACCACATTTTTCCTGTTAGAAATTGCTTAGATTAACATTGCAGACTAGTTTCCTGTATTTTAGAGTTTTTGCCTCTGTCATGCATTACTGGTTTGATACACAATGCCACTTATTTCCCTCTACATTATACAGCCCACCACTTCCCCAGTTATTTTCACAGTGCTACACTATGTGCAAATAAGGCCAACTTTTAAGTTGCAATAACTGAATTGTAATAACCAGGGAAAGGCAAAATGTAATATCCCTGTAGCTATTTAATTTGTCTGTTATTTATGCTCAGTGTGAAAGTCCACAAAGGTACAACGGAATCATTAGCACCAGGCATACATTGTTTTCCTGTTTGTTTTAATACCAGAGCCGCTACCAATTATAATTCTCATTCAGATGATTAGAGCAATAGGTGGCAGCAGCAGTCCACATCCCAGTCAGCTCCTTCAGGGAGACTGGCAGAAATGTTCCTGATGCTGGCTGAAAATATTAACTACTGAATAACATATTTTTAAATAGATACTAACAAATGAATTATTCATTTAAAACATTCAGCCAGACCTATGTAACATAAGGAAAGTGAGGTTTAATAAGCTTATTATAAGTTATTATGAACATTTCTGCAAAAGCAAATGCATTTGGAAGCCATTTTACATGGAAATCTCACCAAATCAATGGCAAGGTTCAAATGTCTATTTTTAATGTTTTTCTTCTAGTCACACAATTGTGCTGGCCCTAGAGTAAACAGTAAAACACATTTACCTGATGTGAGTTATCCCACTGGAATAATTTGTGTGAATAAAGTTTAGCACATGTAATGGGCTGCAGGATTAGGTCCAAAGCATGGAAAATTTCCAGCATCAAAAACAAAAGAACCTGTTCATGGAATAAAAAAATGGGAAATGTTTCATGGTTTCAAGTAAACAGAGACACACCTAGTCCTGTATAAGAGGGAGATCTGAGTTTAAAAACTCTTTTTTAAAACTGTGCCCAAGCCTCAGGATATATTTACCTTGTAAAGTTCCCTGTAATTCTGCTTGCCCAATTGTCTAAGTTCAAGACTTGGAGGGAATACACAGTTTCTGTCTGGCTCATGTGCCAAGGTCCCCATTCTGCAGACTGTAACACAGGATGCAGGTGATAAGGGGGAATGGTTTTTGTCCCATTATAATACTGAGATTTAAAGAAGCAAAAAGCATTCCTGGGTTCTGTGTTGTAATAATTTTTTTAGTTTGTGTGGTCATCTGGAGCAATGATTTATGTTTGGTTTTGCCTACAAAAGAATTAGGATTGAGACAATGAAACCCTTGGATTCTCGAAGCAGTGAGTCAGAAGAAAGAAATGATCAAATACCAAAACACAGATTAAAGTGTAAAATAAATGTTTCCATCTTCTGTCTTAGAAAAAGTCAAAATTGCATCAAGTATACCGTAGTCCTGAAGTCAAAATGAAATGTGAAAAAGAAACATCTACGGAAAATGTGAAAACAGAGCTCATGAGTGAACATTTCATGGTCTTGAGCATATTTACATACATAGATCCATATTTGATCTACAGTCTGGAAGTCATGCTGGTTCGATTGGTTTGTGTGTTAGCTTCCCAACCACATCTAATCATTCTTATCCTCTTCCTAAAACATGGGAGGAGCAGTATACATTTACAAAGCAGAACTACAATAGGAAGAAAAACTGCTATCATAAATGAAGGTGGTGTATACCAGATAAATTGGTTAACATCGACCCACTTATTCCAAGCAAACACCAGTGCATGAACAGTGCATAGGAGCAAAGCTACATATCCCATCTTGCTCTGAAAAAGAGAAAGAAAACAGTAAACTATTTATTTTTTCCCAACTTGGCAAAAAGAGTACTGTTAAGCAAGTATGGAAATCAGGAAGGGTCACAACCAACAACATGCAAGTCAAAGAAAAGAGACCATTGGCTTCAAACTAAAATATAAGAACTATAATTTAAAAATCCAACTGTACCTCTCTATGCCACTGTAAAAGAAAACAGATGAGGCCCATTTTTCAAATATCGCTATGATATTTAGCTAACATACAGAGGGGATTACAGGCTATTCCTGAAAAAGGGTCAGTTCTCAGTATCTCAATTTATAGATGTCATCTGTATCCTGAATTACTTTATTTATAAATTATTATGAGTTCAAAAGGAGATATATAAAGGGCTTAATTGATTACTTGCAAAGAAAAAATTTAAGCTAAATTAAAATCACAAACTACTAAGTCTAGTACTATGACACAAGCAATTGCACAACTACAGGAAACTCAAGTCTTTCATTTCACATACAGTGATAAATTTGGCTGAGGTTGTCTATCAAATTCAGAAGTAAAGGAAATTTTATGCTAGAGTTACTAGTAATTTTGAGTTTCTTGTCACTTAACATGTCTTAACAATCTTGTACTCATCAGCAAAATCAAAAACTACTGAATGTACAGAATATGATTTTTGAGTATAAAGGTTATTTGTTAATAAAGTAAGTCTAACACAGTAGTGCTACTTTTCTGGGTTTCTTCACCATTGTCTTTCAATACTGAAGGAGTCATGCATCTGGAAACTCCCTCCTCCTCACCTGTCCATATTCTCCATATACCTGAAAACTTCCCTTACAAAGAAAGTTCTGGACTTCAAAGAGTGCGCAGAACATGAAATCTACTAATTGTAGACACTTCAGATCTACTTTTAAAATTTAAATCAAATTTTCAAAAGCCAGATGCTTACTAGGTTATTGAATTTCAGGCTTTGGTGTTCAGGGGCATGACTGAACACTTGCTTAACTCTAGTGTGATCATACTGATGTCAGCAGAAACACCTCTGATTATTACTACATATGCTATAAGAGAATTAAGAGCAAACCTTGTGTGAAGGAAACAAGCACAGCTGTAGTAAACTCAAGACTGGCTGGATTTGATTATGCACCTGTTCTAGGATGCCTCCTTTTCAGAATACACCCTGTTGTATGGGAACAACATTTACTGGTTTAATACCACCTACTTGCAATTCAGCAGAACATAGGGCAGAAAGTCAAGAGGAGGAAAAAAAGTGGTTTGGAGTGTTCTTTTGTCCCATTTTATACCCTGAACACCACAGCCTGTCCTCCTGACAAAACAGCAAATAAAAAGAACATTTCTCACAAAGCTATTAGCAAAGAGTACAGAACAAACTTTTAGATTGGTTTCACTAATTCCTCTGTGTTTGATATTTGTAACTCCTAATGGTCTTAGCTGATAACACACAGTTCTACAAATGGGGCTAATGACGTGCAGTAATGACATTATGCGCACCTGAATGTAGTGGAATTCTCTCCAGGTCAAAGAGTGACTGACAGATGGAATTGATGTTATTGCCAACAAGGCCAGCAAAGCAAGTCCCAGAATTCCTAGAGACACATAAATCTCCATTCTCCAAACATCGTGTTCAATCCAGGCATTTTCTTTTTTTTGTTTGACCTGCCAAAGGAACACCTTATTTAAAATTACAGACTGGCACACTTGGCTATTTGTGTGAAATACAATTTCACTATTTTCACCACAATATCCAGGAAATAAGCCAAGAAACGCAGTATTTTAGTTTGTTTGAATGTCTCTGAATGTAACTGCTATTTACTCCTGATGACAAAGTCTCCAACCAGTAACTGCAGAGCAAAGGTGAGCTTGAGGGAGAAGAATTTAGACTTCATCAGTGTCGTGACCCAGGAGAGACCAGCTCTGAGGCCTGTTAGCGTGCCTTCACAGAAGGATAAATCTTAACTTTGACAAAAAAAAATAATCCATCTATGGCTAAATACCATATCAGGAAGATTATAACAATAGGAAACATATTAACAGCACTATTTCAGGGAGCTAATTCAGCAGGCATTCTTAACGGTAGTATCCTGCCAGGGAAATTGTTTAGCTCTATTTTTTTAAAAAACACAACTTGGAATGTTTGTGATTTCAATAAACTGTTGTCAAAGCTTCTCCTCTTTATGACTACTTGCACTAGCCCTTTGATGCTGCTAGTGATCACCATAGCAAAATGTGCTTCAAATATGGTAATTTCTGCATCTTGGAAACTGGAATCTTATGGAAATATCTGGTAATCCATTCAAGTCAGATTACCAGTAAGGCTGATGTCAGTTTTCAACAGGTAGTTTGACTGTTCACAGAATTCTTAAAAAGCTGCTAACATCATATTGTGCTTTTAATGAAACTCTAGATCAGACTTTGGAGGTAATAAAAACGTGCATTTCTAGTCTATACCTTATATTGGAATACTCTTTATACTGCAATACTTACAGCACTCAAAGTGATAAATGAGGATTAGGAACTCTCTAGTCACAGAGAACATTAGAGAGCTTTTCAAGCCAAATATTGCCCACGACTCAGAAGCATCACTGAAATTCTATTTTTTAACAAGGTAGTGTGCATCAATCCAATTATGAAGCAATCAGTGTTCACAAATTTAGTTTGTGGCAAATACAGATTATTGAGATTTAGCTCAGCCCTTTTCACTGTTGGCTTATTCACTTTGCAAAGAAGATGTCTAGAAGTGGTGTGTTTAGTGGTCAGTTTTTGTTGGTAGATTCCACTGGTCCAGAGAAGATTAATCCACACTAAAACTAATAGTGTGCCAAAGACTTAAATGTTCCTGTGAGGCAGTTATAATTTTGTGCATTTTACAGAGACATTAAAAAACCCCAAATAATGAAAATTACTTAATACACACTGGCATAGCTGTGATGACTCTTGACTCTCTATTACATGCTTTAATAACTAGGTCCTGCTCCGTCCCTTAACAGCGCTCTCTGGGGATCTACTTCAAAATCAAATAAGGCAATGAAAATGGCTTTCCCCCATCTGGATTTGCTTGAATGACCAAACCAAGGATTTTCTGAATACAAAAGGGTTGGTGTTTGTGTGCCCATCGTACCTGCTGGAATGCCCAGTTCAGCAGCTTGTATCTGTATGATCTTCTCATTGGATAGCACAGGCTATAGCAGGCGTGCATTGAAGCGAAGAAGAAACTGAGAAGTCCAAATTGTTTCCTTGATAACATCCATCTATCCAGCCACTGGGGAAACCTTTTATACTTGGTGCCAAAGTACAGCTGGAAACCAGCAGCTAATATTCCTGGTAAATATACTAGTGCTAAAAGGGTAATTGAAACCACTGGTAAAACTTTGTTTATGACAAGGATTGGAATTTTATAGAAAACGTTTTCCTTTCTGGTTATAAAAGGATATATGACGTCTCTCATAGAAGTATAAATAAATATTAATAATGAGATCACAGATGCTATCTTCATTGGCAAGTGCCACTTAGGGAACAGATCCTGCTTGCAGTGCTGTTCTGAAGAGTGTTCAAACTCACCAAAATGGTGTGCTTGATGTAAATCAAAAAGTGCAGCTGCTTCTGGTGGATTGGTGACTTGCATATCCACATTCTGGAAATGAAAGTAAGCAAATACAAAATGAGTTCAAGAGAAGATTAAAAACTTCAGTAACGACAGTAGTTGCCATCATGGCTTTTACACTGCACTGCACTGAAAACATATACAAAACATATGCACTATTTCAAACAGCATGGTCAGTACATGAGTAAGGCACTTTTAGCATAGATTTCCCTTTCTTTATTATCTGCAGTGATTTCAAAATAGATTTAATTCCAGGAAGTTAACTACACTGCAAGAGAAGAAGGATTACATTATGTGAAGCATTATTTCAGCTTCTTATGATATGAATTAGGGATTTCAAATGTCAAATTTCAGCTACAGAATTAATGATATAGCACAAATAATATGCACAGTAACAGCATTCAGAGTCTAAAGATAATAAAATATTTCATTCTGTCATAGCTAATTTAATGCCATTTAAATGGGGGAATAAGGATGCAATTAGAAATGTTTTGGATCCAGCATGTTAGACCAGCTGCACATCTGTCAACTCCAGCATCAAGTCCTGCGGTCTTCTTCCTCTCTTTCACAAATAGTGACCTCTTGACTTTGGTGAAACTTTGTGAAGCTGAGGTACTTCAGTTTAAAAAGCTAAATTTTCTGCTGCCAAGTAGGAATAGCTCACAGATCTTGGCAGAATTATCACTGACTTTAGAAGAGGCAAAGCTAGTATAAAAAATTTAATGTAATATTATAAACTGGTTTAAACTGGGATAATGTATTTTAAAAATATCCCTTAGTTCTAGTTCATGGAAAAGATACATGGTCAGTACACACACACAATAAAAATCCATGTACCAACAGCAGGACACTGCACTTGATGCAGCAGAGAGCCAACCACAGGCAGAGGACTCATAATGTAAGGTACTAAACATGTAGGCCCTTTAATATTACTGTGAAATATGAAGTAAAACTGAACTAATTCTGCAATGGTTCAGTTTTAGAATGCCTGATGTGTCCAGAGGTCCAGAAAGCAAAAAGGCATTGTCTGTTTTAAGGAAATATTATTTGTGAGTACTACTTGTAAAAAAGGCAAGTAGGTGAAAGCCTCATGTTCATCTTCACTGATACAGAAGGGTTTTGTTTGAACACGAAAATAAAAAATGTACACTGCTATCTTGCTGTAAAGTCCTCATTAGAGACAAGATAGCCCCCCCAAAGTCTGACTGTTTTGCCTACAGTGCCTCACTGTAAAATTAAAAGGATTTATGAGGATTTTTATGAGGATTTTTAGCTGAATAGCCACCATATATTTGTAACAATGAATGAGTAGCCTAGGTAACTTTTATTCTCTAGTCTGTGAAGAATAGTGTAGACTATACATTGCAGAACTGGAAGTTGGTATAAATTATACAAAATGAGATTCACATCTGAACCA
Source organism: Myiozetetes cayanensis (assembly GCF_022539395.1). NCBI lineage: Eukaryota > Metazoa > Chordata > Aves > Passeriformes > Tyrannidae > Myiozetetes > Myiozetetes cayanensis. The sequence goes on from NW_026086604.1 coordinate 128,910,367, forward strand.
AGTTTTATCCAGAGACATACCTATTTCTTGAAGAGATAGTTTGCAAAGCCCAATTCATTATTTCACAACCTGTGAGGTAATTCATGTTAGAACAGAAAGTTGTAGCTTGAACTAGTTCTGTGCATCTGCAGTTGCAGAGGCAAAGGATGCTGGAGTGAATTGTTTTTCTGGACTTTTTCATGTGGAGTGGAAAACTTGTTGAATGCAATGTTACAATCACGAAGGTTCCTCCAAAGATAGATTTTATATTCCTGTATAAAAACACCAAATTATTTCTACAGAATTTTGCTCATCTGGTAAAATGCAATTAGCAGCTAACCTCACGTAGTTTTTAGCTGTCCCAAACTTTGTGTATTTTTTTGTCATGGCCTGTGATTAAATTGAATGGGATGTTCTTTATCTTTTTATCTCTTCATGTCAATATTGTGACAAGCCTTTAAAACTACTGATGATAGGCCAGTATGATGGGAACACTGTCTCTGGACAAAATCGAATCAAAGACTGCAATATTCTATGTGACATATGAGCTGCTTTTTTACAGAAACATTACCAAGTAGTTAAGATTTCCTGTATTTCTTCTTGGCATGATGTTCTGATCTGCATTCTGATCAATAGCACAGTTACCACCTTCCTTCTTCTCCATTGTGGAAACTCCCTGCAAAACAAACATAGGATGTAAAACAGGTTTTGAAATGCCTTACTGGAATTTTAAGGCCTATTTTCCCTCAAAATGTTTTCTTCCCTCTCCTCCACACATTTGCTGGAGAAGGTACAATAAACTAGGGATAGGAAAGTCTGTCCTCTGACAAGAGGACAGAAAAGCTCAGCCTGTTTTCTGGGTAAAGCAGAGACTAAGAGAGAGCATGAATCAACAGAACGCAATCACTGATGAAAAATAATACTTAAGCCTAATCTCCATGTCATCAATGGAATGAATTAATCAATTCAGGCTGAAAGTTTTTAAATTACAATAAGTAATTTTGAAACAGCTTACAGAAATAACAGGTAAAATATTACAAAGATGGATTTTGGGAAGTTCGTGAGATTGCTGATGCAAGAAACCCATGCAAATGTGTTGTTTCTAATATTTTTTAGGTTTTAGGATTGATCTACCTGACAATCACTCTGCAGCTTTAGAGGCATATTCTCCCTTCAGGATTGTCCAGAAACTCAGGTGGAGCTTCACTCATGCTGTTCCAAGGTATTCTCACCACCGACAGGTATGAGCAGAAAAGGTTCTAAGCTACTAAGGATTACAAGAAATCAGATGCCAGGAAAAAAAAAAGGAAGAGAATGGATAAACAGAAAGAGATGTTTCTGAAAATCCTAGAATAGCAGGAAAGACAGTATCTTTACAAGGACTGCAAGAACCCTGCAACAAGCACTTCCCAGGTGTGCACGACACTGTTGCACACTGCATGAGGAGAGGCACCACACCACTGGAAGCTCAGGGTGCCACACTACAGAGTGATCTTCTGTTGGTACCTTTAAGACAATGACTAGGTACCTCTTCTATGTACCTTCCTACTGAACAGCTGAATTACTAAACTGTTTTTCTAACTACTGATTCTTTTGTATCCATAAACCTTTTCGGAAATTATATGGACAAATCAGACTTCAACAATTGTCCCTTTTACTGCGTCTGGTTCCTTCAGTAGATGAGTCTTACATTCTACTGTCTGCTATGAGGGTTTGCTCTCTGCTAAGGTCACCAGGCATCTGAAGCTGAAGTATTCTTTTCCCAAGTATTCCTTTCCTAAGTATTTCTCTTTGGATTTTTCCCTCCTGCTAGCAAGCTCTCACTTTGGGCATAACCTTTCAGACAAGTGTTGCAGAATAGGGTCAACAAGAGCTTCTGTCTGAAGGTCAGGCTGTTAACCCTTTCCTATACCAGCTAATAGAGGGTTTGTATATCCTGCACATAAGAAAGCATGGACAGATGAAGGCACATTTCTATTTTTTTCCCCCTATTCCTAGGGCTAGTCCCAGTAATTTTACCACAAGTTTTGGTGTATCAGATATCTTCATAAAACCTCAGCTTCCGCAGTCCCATGATTAATTAGGAATTTCTACTTCTATATGTTTCAATATACAGAATTTGTAGCTGTTACAATGACAAATAGTTGACAAACAGAACTCAGTATGATGTAGTTACCTGGAAAAAACCCCAATACAGGGAACTCTAGATCTATTTTTAAAGAACTCATAATATGAAGGGCAGTCACATTGTTTTTGAGGCCTATGTTCTAGCTACCACACTCTCTTAGGGGTCCAAAAGCATAATTTAAACTGGGAAGCTCTGTAAGGGAGAGCCTCATTCACTTGATTCTCATGCTGCTATTACTCTTCATTTAGAAAATTAAGAGTTCAGTAATAGCTTCTAGCTAAAGGTTTGTATTGATGAGGATGTAGTAAATGACAACATGATGTGAAAAAAAATAACCATGAGCTAGGCGGCCAGCTGCTGATCCTAAAAGCTGATTTATTAGTTCTTTTGGGATACAATGTTCAAGACCATGTTAAATACAGTGTTATTAGTTTATGGAGCAGAAGACAAAAAGAAAAGTGTGTGTGCATGAATGCCTGTGGTCATCCATGGAAATATGGGTTACAGCCATGCCACTGCATGCAAGGAAACACAGGTTCCAAACCATGGTACTCCACTTGGCTTCTGATACCAGCTAATACAAAATTATTTCCCAATAACAAAGCACACTAATAGTTTTGGGAAACCCTAAAAAAGTACATATAATTAAACAATTCCACTATTCAATGCCTTACAAATTGCCAGAAAGAAGTAATCTAGAGCATGTGTCTTTTTGGAACACGTCTGAAGAAAAAATATTAGGAGCCCTGTGAGAGAAAAGAGGCTGATCAGTTATTGTTCCATTTAAGTCCCAACTGTTATGAAAGAAAACAGTTTTATTTATGTCCACTCTCAGTGCAGACCCCTTCTGCTCTGGGAAACAGCTGTCAGCGAGGATAGAGGATGTCCTGCTGCAGAAAGCCAAGTTTCCAACGCTGTGAGCGCACTACTGCATTCTGTACCAATAAAACAGGCTCGTTGTAACGAAGAACCAACAGGGATCCCCACTGTGTAGACATTACCACGAGAAAACATCATCCCAAGTCAATGACAAGTTTTCCTGAGTAAAGGGTTTGAGGGCCGGCTCCACGAAAAAAAATAAAACGGACAAAATAAACAGGCTGTGATAATAAGGATGAGGTGATGGAAGAGGCACGGGATAGTGACTGCATGTCTCTCCCTTGGCACTATCGGGAAATGACAGCGTGAAAGCGCTGGGCACGACATGACTGTCGCTTCCCAAGTGCGCGCTGCATCCTGCAGGGCGCTGTGAGCTCCCGGCACGCGAGGCGACAACTTTCCTCACCGTTCCTCAGAAATTCTGCTGAGCTCGGTGGAAAACCGAATAAAAGCCCAGGGGCAGATGGGACACGCAGAGCTTCGCTCGGCGTTTCTCCTGGGCCAGAGTGCGCCGGGGGCCGTGCCCCTCGGGCAGCCCGAGCCCGCCGGGGTGCCCGGCCCGGCCCGGCCCGGCCCGTCCCGTCCCGGCCCGGCCGTGGGTCAGGAGGGGCCCGACCCGGAACCCGCCGCAGCCGCAGCCGCAGCGCGGCCACGCGGCCGCCTCCCCGGCGGCTCCGGGCACGGCCGCCCCCTCCCCGCCGCCCAGGGCTCACCCACCTCGGCCGCTGGCAGCCCGGCCTGTCCTTCCCGCCGGAGCTCCCGCCGGCGGGGGGGCGGCGGCAGCGGCGGCTCCGGGTCGGCTCCGTCCGCGGGGGCAGCGGTGCGGGGCAGCGGGGCAGCGGTGCGGCTCGGGCGGCAAGGCTGCCCCAGATCAGCACCGGAGCGCCCGCCAGACTCTAAGGAGGGGAGCGGCGGGGGGGAGTCCGGCCGCAGCCTCCACCTCCCCTGCCGGCCCCGCCCTCCGCGCCCATCCCGCTCCCCTCCCGCTCCCCTCCGCGCCGCCGGGGTCCCGCCGCTGTCCCTTCCCTCGTCCCGAGCCGCGCACCGCAGGACGGCAGAGCGGCGCGGCCTCGGGGTCTCCCCTCGGGCCCCGGCCACCCCAAGGAGCGCCCGCCCGTGGGTCCGCTGGGCCCTGGGCCGGACAAAGGGCGCATTCACCTGCGCCCTCCCCGCCCCGCCGCAGGGAGGAGGAGGAGGAGGAAGAGGCACCGGGGTGCGGTGCCTCCACGGGCTCCCTTCGCCTCCCCCAGCCCGGCCTCTGCCGGCAGCCCCGCTGTCCCTGCCGGGACACGCGTGGGTGCACCGGACACGCCGGGGGACCGGGGGCTGCCAGTCCCGCCAGCGGCCCGCAGCCCTTCGGATCCCGGGACACCTCTCCCTTCAGTGCGTTCTCCCTTCCCTGCCGGTTCTTTCAAACGTGTCACTCTCCGAGCCTGACAAAATGCTCTGTTAATTCCTGCTTCTCATACCAGCAGTCCTCACTTTAGTTTGTTTTTCCCCAAATACCATGATCTCCTTTATTTTTTTTTCCCCTCCCTTCTCTGTGCTGGCGATTTTGAAAAGGCAGATGTCTCCTGAAAGTTTAGTCATTCAATGACGTGAACTATCATTATCTTGTGAAATCTCTGTTTTAGTGGATATTTTGACATTTAGTGCCTTAGTGACATTGCAGAACACACGGTCAGTCTGTCTCAAGGATGTTTTCATGCAGAGCTCATTGTATCCTCCTCAGGATTTCTTCACAAAAATGATGCCAAGTTCCATGTCTTTGCATCTTGGGAGTAGATTTTTAGCTCCTTTTCAGTAGATGTTAAATGGACAGAGACTCCTGCTGAATGCTACATCTGGCAGAAAAGAGGAGATTGCCTTAGAAGAAATAGAAGACAGAATAATTGTATCTCCTGTGTTAAAACAAAACCTTAACTTTGGTGTTGTTTGTTTTTGGTTTTGTTTTTTTTTTAATTGCCTTCATTAGGAAATTTTTCTCTGTCTTTCATAAAGGCTATTTTCCACTTGCTTTCCATTAGTTACTTTTTTTTGCAAGGGCTGCTAACCTGTGTATGCTCTCACTCTGGGAAAGTGCCGTTTGGTTCTCTTTCCTACTCCTGTTTTTGCACCGTCCTTTTGGGATTTCTCCCAGTTCCCGGAGTGTAGCATCATCAGGGTGACGCCTGGCGGTGGGAGTGCAGGGGAGGAGGCTGCCTGCGGCGATGTGTGCCAGGCCGTTCCTACACTCCGGCCAAAGGAGAATTTGTAGTGCAAAGGGCTAAAAGCATTGACATGTTCCTAATGAACTCCATGGTAAAGCTCTCCTTAGAAGTTCTGGTGTAAGTTAGAGTTATGGGGACTAGATTTATAGACCAAGAAATAGCTCAAGATGCTCAAGGTAGCTCAAGATAGAATATCCTTAAGGTATCGTTAACCTTTTCATAAAACACACAAGAGCTAAGCTCCTGCAGGAGCATTCTCAGATGAGACGAAAAGCCAAGCAAAGTGAACCTGGCTATAAGTACCTAGTAAGCTGCTCTGCATAGATGCTTCTAGTACCTCTGGACAAGCAATCCCCTCTCTAGTCTCTGAGTGCTATTAGGTGCCTGTCTGTGAATAAAAATGGAAAGCTCATTCTGTGTGGCTGCTGATAATGTGGAAATACATTCAAATGCTAGGGAAATCTTTCCTTTCATGGCTGTCCTAAGGCATGACTTCCAGGTCATTTGAAGTACCTACTTGTGTTAGAGTGGTTACTGGGAAGCAAACTATGTGGCAGTCCTGCAGATTGTTACACCTAGATGATACCACTGCATGCTCACAGCTTTGAACTGATATTTATGCAAAGTGCTTTGCAAGAAGTGTGAGACTGAAGGTAGGAAACACCACAAGAATCAGGAGTTGATTCAAAGTGAGGTAATTTCTCTTGGCACATGCCGAATGGGGATGATCTCATTGACAAGAATTTAAAGCTGTGCAGATTTGGCTAGCTCCAGACATTTAGAAGAGCATCAGTATTACTTAACTATTGCAGGATTTGGGGTAGAAAGATTAATACCTCTATGGTTGCTGAAGTGTAGTATTTTCCAGAGAAGAAAAATACTCTGGTGACTCTATCTTAGCCCGTCTGTGTTTTATTCATTCTGTATTTTGGACAGAGTTTGTGAGTGATGTTGACAAAGGATGTGAGGGAATGATATATTGCATTTTCTGGAGGAACAAAATATTGCGTCATTGACAAGATTTCCTGACAGTGGTTTAATCTTGATAACATTTTCACCACAGTTCATATGGGAAGAAGTCTGTGGCTGGGACAATTTGTCTGCTTCTGCAACTGCTCTTTAGACTAGGAGCTCTCAAAACAACTTGCCAAATGGCTGAAAAAGTGATGCAGTCTTCCAGTAACACACAGACTTGCATATAATCATACTAACATTCTCGCTCAGAACTTGTTGAGTAAGCTAAGTGTAACTATTACTGTCAGCAAGATGACTCTAGCATGCCCTTGAGTGACTCAGAAATGATGCTACATAGGGGGAACTGGTGTGGAAGGGTGGAAACCATTCCCTGTAATTTAACCAAATGAAAATGGACTTGGTTCAACTGGATTGAAATGTTTAAACAGTGACTGTGTTTCCAGGGTGGCACTTGAAGGGGTTCAGTAGAGGGTTACCAAGGTGTTAAAGGGCTTACAGCACATGTTCCCTGGGTAGAGATGTGGAGAAACTGGGCTTGCTTAGTCTAGTAAAGAGCAGACCAAGGGGAGGCATAGTAGCAACCTTCAAACACTTACAGGGGAGGTACAAAGGTGAGGAAGCCCAACTCTTGTTAGTAGTGCCAGGGAGTGTAAAAACAGTAAAGGACCACAAATTGTGGTTCAGATGCTTATGGTGGATATTAGGGAAAAATTCTTCACTGAGAAGATAGTGAAAATCCTCATTGTGTCCATTGCTTCTTGTCTTTTCCTTGGACTTCACTGAGAAGAGTCTGGCTCCATCTTCTTAACTCTCCTCCTCCCTCAGATAATTATATGTAATGTTAAGAGCTTCCATGAGCCTTCTGATCTCCAGGCTAAGTAGTTCCAGCTCTCTTAATCTCTCCTTGTAGGAGAAATGCTTTGGTCTCTTACTCATCTTTATGGTGACCTGCACAGTGGCAATTTCAGTACATCAGTGTCTTGCTTGTACTGGAGAGTCCAGAACTGAACACAGCACTGCAGATGGGTCTCAGAGGGGCTGAGGAAAGGGGAAAGATCACCTGTCTTGCCCAGATAGCAATGTTCTTCCTCGTGCAGCTTAGGACTTCTGGTATTGACAGGGATGTTCCTTTGGGTGGGACAGCAAACACAAAATTTAACTGCACTAACATTTTTGTCTATGAAAATATGTAAGATGACAGCAAGAAGACTCTTGTTCAAAATCCCCAAACCCAGCAGTCTTTGAAAAGGAATATTAAAAAGTATGTGCTACAAAGAACCATGAAAGAACTTGGAAAATTATGAAAGAATTTGGAAACTTATTTTGAAATGCTATCAAATCTAACCTGATTTTTGAAATAACAGCATAAGTAACTACAGTCTTGACTGCTAAATAGAATGCAGCTGAGTTGGGAATGGAAGTGGCAAGTGCCCCCTGTTCATATCATGAATGGGAGTTGCAGATGCACCTGGCAGGGAATGCTTGTCTCTCGTGGACTAAGGCCATTTGAGAACCGGGACACCAGACAACATATTCGGTTTACTGTCATTGGTTTACTGTCATTTAATAAGCTTCTTTATCCAAGGGAATATGTCAGAAAGAGATCAGATAAGTAGACAAGTGCTGTATTCCCTGCTGAATGAATATGAAGTAAAGGACCAGCTGTTCTTAGTGAGTAACACTGTTAAAGTCAAACAAGATTCTTACTTGGCCTGGATTTTTCACACAAATTCTGATTCAAAGAAGTGGCACTCAAACTGCTTGAAACAATTGAATTCCCCTGGAGAATTTAAGTCAGTGCTGCCAAGTAACGGGAAGCTGAGGAAAATAAATACAGTGAAAAAACCCAGAGGCTCAAGATTGTTTGAGAGGACTGTTCAATCTAGTCCAACATGCATAAGAAACAAAATTATATACTCCTTCTCTTGAATTATGAGAAATCAATAAAGCCACATGACACTCAAATGTTTTTTTAAGTGATACTTTTAGATATTGTTGAAAGTACAAGTAAAGACCACATGACTGCTTCAGTTAAAGTTCAATTAAATGAGTTGAAACACAACTCCAAGTAGAGGAGAATAGCAGTATTTTGTTTTCTCATTTACTGTAAAAAAATTACATTCTGGATTTCAAGTATGTAATTTATAGACAAATGCAGAACGCACTTCCATTCCTAATTTGTCAAACTAACACCTTTCACAGTATTCCTTTCTGATAATGCATCATGTTGCTTGGAATCAACACAGAAGAATTTGTTTCATATTGTATATTTATATTTATATTCTTTGTGTATAATCACATACTCTTTAAGTATTTCTTGCCCTTCCCATCGTGTTTGTCACTTTTGCTTACATAACATCTAAAATTGTACTGTTATCCCTTGAAGCAGCTATGGTACTTCTCTCTGGTGTTTTGCTGATTTCAGCGTATTACTGCACACGTCACTAGAGTATAGAGCTGGTTACCTTAAAATACTTATAAATAATGAAACCACTGATAATAAAAATAATTTGTATACAGATTAATTAAAAAAACCCACAAACCAACAGCCCTGCAGCAAGGCTGCAAAATGTAAAGGATACAGGAAAAGGAATGGACTCACAGGGGAAGGGTTACTGAGCAAAGAGACAATATTGGGCATGCAGGTTTTTTTACAGGAAACCATTTTGCCTAAGTCTGATAAAGCAATAGCAAATAGCAGTGGTATAGTTTCTCCTGTGGTGTATATGGGTATTCATTACCTCTAATTGTTAAAAAAGATAATATTTTTCAATATTTCTAAAAGAATAATTTGAAATTAAGATGCTTTGGAACGTGTCTTGTGAAAAATGTTTGGTGTGGCTTATTGTTCATCTCTATGGCTCTTGGAGAGATTTTGTGGTTGGCATGATTTAACCCCAGCCAGCAACCAAGTTACAGGCAGCAGCTTGCTCACTCGCCCTCAGTGGAATTGGGGAGAGAATCAGAAAGATAGAAGAAAGAAAACTCATGGGCTGAGATAAAGACATTTTAATAGGTAAAACAAAAGCTACTCTCCCAACAAAGCAAAACCACTTCCAACAGGCAGGCAGGTGCTCAGCTACCTCCAGGAAAGGAAGGTTCCATCAAATGTAGCAGTGGCTTGGGAAGACAAATGCCATCACTCCAGATAACCCTCCTTCCTTCTTTTCCCCCCTGCTTTATATGCTGAGCATGATGCCATATGGTCTGGAATAGCTCTTTGGTCAGCTGGAGTCACTGTCCTGGCTCTGTCCCCTCCCAACTTCCTGTGCATCCCCAGATCACTCACAGGTGGGGTGGTGCGAAGAGCAGAAAAGGCCTTGGCTCTGTGCAAGCGCTGCTCAGCAGTAACAGAAGCATCTCTATTATCAACACTGGTTGCAGTGCAAATCCAAAACACAGCCCTGTACCAGCCACTGTGAAGAAAATCAACTCTACCCCAGCCAATACAAGCACAGTGGTTTAGGAATGGTATTCTAATGTAACTGTATTTTCCATGTGAATTTATGAAGGCATGTGGTGAGACCACAAAACTGTCAAAATGTTGTAGGATCCCTCCCACAACTGTGTTCTTTCCTAGGTCTTCTACCTCAGAAGTTTGGATGTCAGGCTGTAGTGATAACGGTCCAGTGTGATCACAGCAGTCTCAAATGCTGGATGTCATTGTAATAACAACAGCTTCCTAATTTTAAATAGGGATTTGAAAGAAGACAACGAACTGGCTTTGTCAGAATTTATAAGTCATTTCTTGGTTACTAAGATGTCTTTGTGAAGTGGGCAGTTGGGAGAAATTCTTGAAAAGCTATGTTAAGGGTACTGAGGTACTTAAAAAAACCTCTGAGTTTGTCAGTAAGTATGGATTTGATACAATCTAATGTGGAACAGAGCCTGCCAATAAATTTGAAATTACTTAAATGCTTTAATCAAATAATACCATAGTTAATTTAAATAAGCAATATATGCTTCAAGGTTTTCTCCCATCAGATTTTGGGAAAATACTTTTTATGTGGAAGTACTGCATTAATACATTTGTTATGGTTGACTGCTAAAGGGGTTGTTGCTCATATGCAAAGACTGACAACACAATTACAAATATGTCTTCGATATGGAAATAATTGTGCTAATTAGAGCTTGTTAAGTTGGTTATTTGGCCAGATTTGGAACTAATTTTCCACAATTTAAGTACTAATATTGATATTTTATACCAATTATAAATTCTTAGAGCAAAAGTATTTTAAAATCCAAACAGTTTTCTTACTTACAAAGGAGAAGACCTTTTGTCCAAAACTAAATACTGGAATTCTAGTTTAAGATTCTGACTGTTCAAGAATACTATCCATGGTCAAAATGAAAATGTTCCTGTCATCCAGAAGTGCTACTTATTCTGTGTGACTAACTTCAGACTACAAACAACACTGGATAGCTGAAGTTAATTGCCAGAAATAATCCAAGAGATTATATCTAAAATGAGATCTTTCTTTGGACTTAATCCTGCTGCCTGGGGCACTGGTCTACTCTAGAAGCAGAGCAGGGACTCAAGAAATAACTGGAGCAGGAAATGAGGCAGGACTGGAACAGAGACAGGGAACTCAAGCAGAGCAAGAACAGCAGGCTCTAGCATGCTGCAAACACCAGAGAAAAACCATAAACTTCCATCTAACAGCCATCCTGTCAGAAATGAGCTTTGCAGAAGACACAAACACTGAGGGGGAGTGGTGGATGTATCAGAGGGTTGTGCTACCACTCAGAGTCACTTCAGCAGGCTGGAGAAATGGGCCAACATGAGGTTCAGCTAACTTCTGCACCTGGGAAGAAATGAACCGGTGCACCAGAACAGGCTGGTGGCCAACCAGCTGGACAGAAGCTTGGCAGAAAAGGCCTTGGAGGTCCTGGTGGACACCAAATGAAAATGAGCACCCTTGGAAAAAAGGACAACAGTCTCCTGGGCTGCAGCAAGCAGTGAATTGGTAGCAAGTTGAGGGAAGAAGTTATCCTTCTTCTCTACTCATCAGTCTATATCTAGAGTGCTGAGTACAGTTCTGGGCTCTCCAGTATGAGTGAGACATGGATGCACTTGAATGAGTCCAGCAAAGGGTGCCAAAGACAATTAAAGGATTGGAATGTCTGACATGGGAGAAAATGGACTGCGTAGCTTGCAAAAGTGAGGGCAGGGGCACATTTTACCTACGTGTATAAATACCAGGGAGTAAAGGTGAGACAGACATCTCTCAGGGACAGAACAAGAGGCAGTGGGAACAAATTGAATTGCAGGAAATTCCATTTAAACTTAAGTGAAATATTCTGGATTAGCTATTTTTGAGACTACATTGATTGTGAAAAGGCCGAAATCAAACTCCACCCTAGTGGCTATGGATGGTTTCAGCTACTGGACTTGAGAGTGCACTACCTTGAATATAGAGGTTGAGTGACAGTGCAAGAGGTTGATGAGAATTTTAACTCCATGTCAGAGGAAGTGTACTCAGAAATCTCCTTTCAGGTAATTTTTTGTTTTGTTATTGCCCTTACTTGAAGTCTACAGTAGAAGTCTGGTTTTCTGCTATTTTGCTACTCACTTTGGCACACTTGTTTTACTACAGTTGTTGATCTAAGGTAACTTAGCATTAATGTTCCTCTGAGAATAATGGTGCTGCCAATTCTACTTGAGATTATTCGTGAAAGTAGAGGCAGGGAGAGTGTAGTGAAAGCCAAGACAGACACTGGCATGGATTTAATCATGGCAGGCTACCAAATTAACTCCTGGCAATACCTTCACAAAAAGATGAGAGTCAAGCCAGAAGGTCTTCAAACTAATTGGTAAAAAAATTGCATATGTCTTTTCTCCTGTCTATTTTCAAAAGCAATGTCAGAAGATGAAGCAGTGTTGAGAAACTCATTCTGAACATTCATAAAGAGCAGCAAAGCTAAGGAGACAAAGTTTTCTTGAAAAGATTTATTATTATAGTTCCTTGATTTTCAATACAGATCTGTAACACTCCTGGCTTTGGCATAAGCTACACCATGATTTCCCCCACTCCCCCTTCCTAATCTGCTTCAACTGTCATCTTTCTGACTTCCTTAGTCAACAGTTCATGAAAAAAATAGAGACTTCAAAGACAGGAATTATGCTCCTGAATATTATCAGGTGATCTAGAAGGAGTTGAGTGTTGTTATTTATCCTTTACTCTCACTTAATAAGTGCCCCTATGATTATAACCACTTTCTTCTTACTGCCTAAAACAACTGTCTGGAGCTTTGTGAATTCCATTCTGCAACACATCTATCAGATTTTCAGATGTTGTGGTGCTTTGCCCGCCTAAGAAACCGTAGGAAGCTGATACTCTTAAGGATGCCTTAGTGTCTTTTGAGGAATTTGCCTAAGTGACTGCTGTAGCAGTATTTAATGAATGTTCTTTGATAAACTGGTGTGGTGAACTATAAATCTTTTATCTGTGTCTGTAAGAAGGTACTCCTTTTGGTTGAGTCACAACCAAATTTTTCCCAGTTCTACGAACTGCAATTTCTTGTAAATTTAGAGCTCTCAGCACAACAAAAATCATCCTAATATGCAGTCCCAAAACACAACTTAGAAGGGAAAGTTAGAATAAAGTACTCTGAACAGATGTAATTTAGTATTCTTTGTGTTTTATAGTCTAGAATGTAACTTAAATTTTAAAACTCACAAGGAGTATTTTATGTTGACAGAAATTGGAAATCTTGGTTTTCATTATTTATCTTGACTATCTTGTTTAAAAGTAACTCAGAATATGTGTTTCTATATTATCTAAAAGTCACTGGTATAAAAATAGTTGAAGGGATTTATAACATTTCAATAAAGGTGCTGGTAAAGTTATAAAAATAAATTATATAAATTTATCCAATTTTGGTTATATTCATACCGAGTTCTGCCCTATTATTGCTGCCTTTGTATGTTCTTGCATAGTTAATTTGTATAAAGCACACACAGCTATTCGTAACTCTAGAAAAAATGACAGGTCAGTCTTTTTTCTAATGCCTTTGAAAGGAAGAGGGGTGTAACACATTAAATAGATGAGGAGAGTGAAGTAAAATGGTAATGAAATAAATTCCCTGGGTAATATATTAATTTCAAATACAATTTCACACAGAACATTCAGATGTTGCAAAAATTCTCATAAATGAGTCAAATACTGTATCAGTATTAACTGTATATACATACAATTGTAATTAAGGGCTAGGAATTATACAGGAGAAAAAGAAATACTCTTTTCCCATACAAGTCTTTCTTGCTGCTTAGTTATATTGTAGAGTCAGAAGTATTAAATGAAACTCTGAAGCTGTTTGGTATAGAGCGGTGCATGTGGTTTAGAATAAATGGATCTGCATCAGACCAGAGAAAGAAGTTGGCTTGTATTTAAAATTAAATCAGTAATTTGAAAATGATTGGTAGTGATGCCTAATTCTACTGTTGTGGACTTGATTCAGCATCACATCTGCTTGATACTAGTGTTGTGTCATTGTTGCTGGAATTGTTCCTTATTTAGCATCACAACAGAACATGGCTTACCTGTATAGTGTTTCCTCTGTGGAAATTCTTCAGTAAATTATGGGACAATGTAATTCATGTCTAAGATAATGGAATATTCAATACTGAAAGAAGTTGCTTCAGTCCTTCTTAAAATTTTCTATAAAAATATTCTTAGTTTAACTTTTGCCCTTGAATAGCAGCACTTTATGGTGTAATACACAGCTGGAATGTTAATCCATATGCTACCAGGCCCTTTTTCTGCTAGAAAGGCTTTAGAGGTTTCATGGTATGGACAAATCACAAAACTCTCCCACGAAATAGCTTTTCCCCTTATTGCCATGCTGTCCATCTCTACTTTCATTAACAAATCCTGAATATTTTACTGGCCACTGCTGCCACAACAGTGCTGAGGCAATGTATGTGTGCTTGAATGTGTATTTACATATGCAGCCACACACATGCCCTCCTCCAGCTATCTAGCTATCTATCTGAAACACATAAAGTTATATTTTGACTAAAGGAAAAAAAAACAACAGCAACTGCTTCCTGTATATTTTCTCTCCTCATTCCATCTGTTGGCTTTTCCACATGTGGCCAGCTGTTTCCCTGTGACAACCTTCCCTCTTCAGAAGAACATACTTTGGAAACTGTGAATTACTCTATTTCTGGGAAACAGCTTTTAGTCTCCTTCTTGGCCACCTTCTGTAGCCTGGTGAGTAAGTCTTCAATGTCAGTGTGGGTTTTTTTGTTGTTCTTATTGTTTAAGACTAAAAACAAACTGAAGAAATAATTTCCATTGTCCTAATACATATGTTTTGTTTTATCTGTGAGAAAATGAAACTTGGGTAACTGTATTTTGAAAAAAAACCTGCACAAAGTCTATCTCTAACAATACAAGGAAAAGCTCTGGGTGAGAAGAAACAAACAAATACCCAGTGTTGGGTCTATCTAGTTTGGGTTGTCTGAAAAGTTCTTTTTTTTCTGCACCCCCAGTACTATTATTAAATTAGCTACGATGTAAGAACATGCCCACATCCTAATATAGCCATAAGAACTTCCAGTTTGCAGCAGCCAAGCTTTCAGTTAAAGTGGTTTGAAAAGTCAGTAGTCCTTGCTTTCCAGAGGCTGGTTGTGATGGAACATGATACTTGGAGAGGGACATCTGATGGAATGAAGAGGCTGTGTCACTATTTCACCAACCAATTTCACACTGTAATAGCACATAGTTTTTGTAGGGTTGAAGGCCTGATCAAAAGATCATTGTGGTCAAGGGCAAATATTTTTCCACTGTCTTCAACAAACTTTGAATCTGGTCCTTTGTAAGAAGCTCTTACACCAAAAGCTCCAAAATGAAGGTTGGTGTCAGACTCAATGCTTGCTTTCCTCTGAAGCTGAAACTAGACAATAAAGTAGCTGTACACAGCGCCTTGGTGACACTCAGCAGAGGCACCTGAGGTATAAGGCTGGGGTTTGTCTGGCTCCCTCTGAAGTTTGAAGTTTATGTTATGCTGCAATATCTCACATCTGCTGTGCACTAAGAACAGGCACATATAAAGTTACCGTAACTCAGCTGATATTCCTGAACTATCAAATTGTAACAAGGCTTTAAGTCTGAGCATGAATACAAATACCACTCCCAGCAACAAATGGAAATAAAAATGTTGTATCAATTATGGTTTTTATAGCAGTAGTAAATCTGTTTCTAATTACTGAAATGGGTAAAGTTGTGTCCAACAAGAATAAAACCACAGTGAAAACATCTTATTTGCTTATAAACTAAGAGGATGACATGAAACAGGCTTCCTGAAGTAATAAACACTTAGAATTAAGCACTGAAATCTCTGTAATTAATACTGCATAAGGGAGACCTAAACTTAATGTGAAGGAGGCAGCAAGGTAAAATAAGAAGTAAAGCAAACTAGTATTTTCAGAGGTTATTTAATTTTATTGTTTCTACAATAGCTGTTTACTTCATAAATGCACTATGAACAGACATTCACCTATCTATCAGATGCTGAAAAGAAAGGTACCAGCATGTGAGTCAGCATACCCTGCTCATCAAAACTTTTGACAAATCCCAGAGCATTAATGCTGGAGAGAGATTTCAGAATGATATCTTTCATGATGCTCACTTTGTTTATCCAGACAAGACGTACAGAAGAATAAACCCCAACAACAATGCTTCCCAGTTACTTCAGAGTATGCCATTTCTCAGCTGAATGCCTGTTTCCTAAGCCAGCAGACTGCTTGTGGTGGGTGGTGTCCTGAGGGAGCATTCCCAGAGCGACTGTTGGTGTTTCTCTGCTGAGACTACGGGAAGTAAAGGGAGAGAACTGAGTGCCAGTTCTATGATTTTTGAGGCTTCTCAGCACTGAAGACCATTACGGGTTACTATGAGGAATCAACAAATGTAATAATATCGTGCATTTTGATTGGAATAGTAAATACTTTGATCGTAAATAAGCACTTTATGTCTGTATACAGTGAACTCTTCTCTGGTTGCATTTTAAGAGCTGTTGTTGTTTATATTTGATATTAATATATTGGTAGTAATAATTTATTAAAACGTTATATGTGCTTTTCTGTGACACCAAGGAGCCTTCATTCTGAAATAGGATTCTGCTGTACATTAACAGAGAACAAATGTGAATTCTGATAATGCTGAAAGAGTAGCTAAGCATCAGAAAAAAACAGTTATATAGTGGGAGCCATTGATCTATGGAGAGAAAACAAGTAGACACTAGCTCTTAAGTCAGCATATCCAGAGACAGCTTTATAAATTTGTATTCAATCAGAGTAGGAGGGCTGTGAATGAACAGCAATGAACCTTTCTGTAACTGACTTTAGGATAAAATAGGTTTAGTCTTTTTTCTTGTCTGATTTTTTTTTTCTTTTATTTCCTTTCTGTTTTTTAGTTTAGACTTTGAAAATGTTGAGACTGAAAAGTTCTATTTGTATCATCTTGCACTTTCTTCTGCTCTGGATATACTTTTAGATATACTGGATATAATTGTTTGTTTGTTTTGAGTGGTAGTTTGTTTTGTAACATTGCTTTTTGTGTATAGCTTGTAAAAAAAATATAAAAAATAATTAATTAAAAAAAGCAATAAGAAAAATATTTGACCACTAGGTGGCAGTGAAGACACGTAAAAATACACAATCCTTCATTTGAATAATAAACAGTTTAAAAGAAAAGTTTAATTCACCTAAGCTTTAAGACCACTATTGTTAAAAAAATTACCAGTTGGGCTGCATGTTAAAGTAACCTAAAACTCCAAAAGTTGTTTGAGTCACTGAAATAACTCACTGCTTGATGAAAGCCTACTCTCTCTTTCATAAAAGCCTGCTGTTGGCCTGTGTGAACTGTGTGTAATACAGGAAAAGAGTGGCTTTGCCTTGGTATATTCTCCTGATACTCAGAGAATAGATGACAGAGAGCTCGGATGATTCTTCTAATTGAACTGGGAACACCCAAGGCACTGCTTATCTATCATTCCTAGTGTACATTCTACATGTCTAAATGGCCTTTCTTTTGCCCTTCTGATCCTGGCTCTGGGAGCCAAGGGGTCAGCCAACATTTGATGTCTTCAGACCATGGTGAAATCTGTGTATGCTGTGCTGTCAGCTGCAGTCTGTGAGGTTGTTTGGTTCACTAGATGATGTGGGCACATCATCTATGCCTTTCCTCTGCTGTACCTACAGGGTTGTTGCAGTTAAGTAACACATATGATAGTGCATTCTTTTGCCCCAGAAACTGATTTTGTCTTAAAAACATCTTTCCTTTATTATCCTATAAGTTATGACTGTAGCTAAAAAATCTATTTATGCTCTATGGAAAATAATAATTAAACAGATAGCTTCTTCCTCAACTAGTAATGCCCTAGGGCTTAGTTTCCTTTTCTGTTCTTAAATTGTTCCTCACTTGTACAGAAATATAAAATTTTAAGCACACACACATATATATTAATGTCATCGCTGAAGCACTCAGATTTTGTGTCTCAGTTTAGCCCATTGGCAAGGTCAAATTCCAATCTTTTGTTGGCTCTGAGTATTTTCACCTGAACATTAGTAAAATATATGATGGAAACTAGGGCTATTTATATATGAAAGTTAGATTAATTTATCTGTATGGTTACTTTTCACAACTTCTAATGCATGGGTCGCTTGATCTATAAGACATCAACTACTTGTCTTGGAAAAAAAGTAGTTTAAAACCAGTTACAATGTCCTTGTATATAAACAAGGAAGTAAGCAAACAAAATAGTGGGAAACATGAATTAAAACCTGAATATTCAAGATTTAGCCTAATTTTTATTTGTTTGAAAATTAGAAGGCGTTGTGAGAATCCTCTTTCAACAAATCTGTGAGTGGTCCTCCATGTGAAAAAAGGTTAAATAACACCGTTAATCAGTACCCTACTGAATATGTGATCCAGCCAGTTTAAAAAACTGGGAAATTGCATCACTGTGTGATAACTTTCTTTGCAATGGAACTGCAATGGCCATGCAGACCAGATTTCCTTGGCATCACATGATGTTCATCAGGTCCCACTATTTTCTAAGCCTGTAATAAGCTGGAAGATAAACCTACAAATGCTGCAGTGTTCGAAGATGCTGTATTCTTAGAAACCAATGGATAATTTGTGTAGACTAACCCCATTAAAATTAGAAACAAATTAGCTTGACGTTGAGGATGGGAAAATCAATCCTTATGCTCCTGGGAGCAATCCTTTAATTTCACACCAGGAATGGGAAAATGCTTTTCCTGTCTTCCCAGTTTTTGGTATATTTATATAAGAATTTTTTTTCTTCTTGCTACAATTCAAGACAACTGGGGGAGCCACTTACATGAGATACATTAAATGTGTTTACTTGAACCACGTCTCTTTCTGAATAATAAATTTTTTGAATTTATTAAATGAAGATGCTACAGAGCTTCTGTGGCTTGGGTTTCTTGTTCTTCCAAGGACTCACAGCTGTAGTTTTCTTAGATTAGCTCAGTTTGGAATGTCTGTACAGTTTTAATGATAATTGCAAATACTTAGTTAACTTGCCTAATTAAATTCTTTGAAAACTGTTGATGAACCTTGAACAGATGAAATGAAATCAAGAGGATGAAGATATCAGAAACATATAGTTAAATACTTGCAGAGACTGACACATGGAAATGCTATTTTTGTTAAGTTCATGCTGAGGCACCTTTTGAGCTATATAATTTTAATTCTTTTTTTGTGTGTGTGTTAATCAGTCAGAGTAAAGGTGCCATATAAAAGTTTCAAGTAGGAGACTACTGGGACTATTGGGGTGGCTAAATTCAGAGCTGGTTCAGAGTTAGTAAAGCTGCTTCCCCACCGGAATGGGTGCTGGAAATGCCTGGAGGTGGACATATGTGTGAGATGGCTGTAGCCTCCTTTGTTAGCTCTGCTTGTATCAATGTGCTTTTCCCTCTGTGCTGTGTGACAGGGAAAAAATGACAGCACAGTTGATTTGGCTTCCTGAGATGGCACTTTTTATTGTGAATTTCCTGCAACTGCAGAGTTCTCTAGCCAGATGTGGCTCTAAGGAAACCTATGGGTGTCTCAGTGGCATTAATTTCACTCTCTCCCATGTCCTGTAGGATGAATAAAGCTCTTGAAGTGGAGGAAGGATGTGCTGTGAGCATATCCAGTTGAGGCTGGAAAGAGACAAAGTGGTTGGTTCTCCCCTCCATGGGGAAACTGAGTGCTGAAATGAGCTCAGATTCCTTTGTGGAATTAAGAAAACACCACCATGTTCTTGCCAGCATCCTTGCAGCAAATGGGACTCATCCCTAGAGGAGGGTAAGCCCCTTTCTTTTTGCTTTCTGATTGGGTATAATCTTCCCTTGCTATCTGATCAAGACAGCTGGGGCCTACTTTGACTTTTGATTCCTTTGCTGCCTCCTAAAAATGCAATCTACTTAAAGTGTATATAGAAAGCTTTGGTAACCATTGGAAAATATAGCTGGGTGCTGGGAATTAACAAAAAAAAGGAAGACAAAATACAATGTTTTGGATAAGACACAGAATGTCATATTCTGAATTTATTCCAAGTGTAAGAAGTATTTTATACAACGTTGTTCCTCTTGTGTGTTACAATTAGTGGTACAGGAACCTACTGCCTTCTGGAAGGCAGGCTGCAAATGATAAACAGTATTTCTAAAAAATAACCTTTCTAGTTATAACAGTAAAATAATTATTTGAAAACAACAAAACTACCATTTTTATTCCCCAGCTGCCAAAAAACAGTGGGATGTAGTTTCTGGAGATTTTTTGTCAGAAATCTCAAGCAGTCTTTCAATTAAAAAAATTAAAAAGTGTTTGCTTTTATTGCTACTGTTCCATATAAACTTGAAGTAATTCCTAATTTTAAAGATTTTGGAGGAGGTCACTGGTGATCTGAAATTCTTCTCTTATATAGTAGATAAAGAAATCCAGTCATTTGGAAAGAGATTTATGTGAATGAAAACAGATAAATTTTTCACATTTGAATGGAGAGGGAAGGATTTTCTTGTAGAGAAGAAAATATATTAGAGCAGGAAAATTCATATAGACCATTTCAGAAAAGGAAAGCAATCTGTGATATTTTTAGAGCTGCTTCAAAGATAATTTATAGTATAAGCTGAAATGTCAAAAAGATACTGGTACTAGAATTTTAGTGAATTTCTTTTGGAACTGTTACCTAACTATATATTGCCCTTAATATTGCCCTTTTAGTCCCTTTAAAGTGAAAATTACAAATCTAAAGCATGTTTCTTTAACTCATATGCTACTAACCTGATTTTCAGCATGTTACAGAATATAGAAAGTCCCTTTAAAGTGCAATACTGCACTTTATATTAAAAGTTTGGTTAATATTTCAGATATGGCTTTCCTTAGAATATGTAAAACTTGGACTGGGAACAGAGTTTTACCTACTGCCACACACACAATATCAGCATCAGCAATGCCAAGAATCAGCACTGCCTGCTGCTATGCTTAGCTGATAACATCCATTTGGCCAGCATGCCTGGATTTCCCTCTGTGAAAGCTGCAGTGCTGAGAGTTGACTAGAGGCATGCCTGGATCTAGTCCTGATAAGGAGCTCGACTGTGCTGTAAATTGTGCCTATGACTGGGAACTTGAAAGGACAGGGAATCTGCAAAGTAAATGTAGCTTTTATGAAATAGCTGGAGCCCAGTCAGGGGGTGGCAACACTTATCAGTGTCTGCTAAAGCTTCAAACTGGGACATAGAGAATCTCTGGGTAATGGTTGATTTGAATAAATCTTTGCATAATAACTCCTGTTATTGTCATTGTCCTATTATAATCTTTGTCTATAACTTCTGTAATGCAAAGGACTGATGGCTTAGCTTGTCCTGTTGTGTACAAAATACATATCTTTTCAGGTTATCCTCCTTAGTTCATGCTGTTTATTTCCCTCTCAAGGTGTATAGTGAATGCTTTTTACTTTCCCCTGCAGACAGAAAAATATCTTCAATTAGATATTTATCTAAAGCTGCTATCAGCAGCAAACCCAAGCAGGCCTGCCCTGCAGCCCCATCTAATAACAGCAAGAAGTGCACATTAAACTCACAGTATGGTCACATTAGTTTCACAGTAACTTTTATACATTATCACAGGACAAAAATAAAATTAGCAGCCAATAATGTTGCAACCAGGAAAGCAGCATATAGGAGGGATAAAGAAAGAGCAATTTAGACCTGCCAATTATGAACATTTAGTGATAACAAGGTACTTTTTTTTTGCACAGCTTATCTTAGCTGGATCCCTCCTTGCCAACAGGAGCATCTAATTTTTTTCCCAAACATTTCACTTTTATTAACATTTAATTCTGGTTTAAGCTATTACTAAGCCCTTTTGTCCAGCTTCTTATGTTCCTTCTTATACCTGTGGTATAAGACTTCATGTTGAGAGCCTAAAGCAGACTTCACCTTTCTTCCTATTGAAAACGTTTTACTTCTTACTCCTTGGGGGTGAAGGTAAAGAGCAAAATGAAATGAACATGCAACTTCTAAGTGGGAAATGATGTGTTCTTTTCAAGTGCATTTTTCTCAAAATATAAGCTAAGCTCTTGTTAGCTGTTAGACTAATATAAACCAAGCTCTTTCTAGTTTTTTGATGGTGTCATTGATTTGTGAGTCTGAAATCTGCAAGGGTGTTGACATCTTCTGCTTTGAGACCGAAACACGCTGAATACTACTAATTGTTCATTGCACTAAGGAGCCTTTTATGCAATTAGGCCACGTTTTTGGATGAGAAAATCAATTTTAAATTAAAGAACTGCACTAGGGAAAGGTGTAACTCAAAGGTTCTACCTAAAAGGAAATTGGAAAACTATACTAGTATTGTAGTGCTTTATCATGTAGTAGATCTGAAAAGCTTTTATTTATGCAGTGCACTTCAGTACCTGCAGATGAGCTTTTTGCAGAGCATGGTGATTCCCTTTCAGAAGGTTAGTTAAATGATTTTGGAGTTGGCTTGACTGATGTGCTGGTGATAAGATACCATTTAGAAACCATATGGTATGCATGAATGACAGGAAGAAGTACACACAGGACAACTGAACAGTGATAGTCAAGGAATCTTGTTTGATGCACTTGAATGTTTGTCAATTGCAGAAATTGAAGTGTATTTATTGCCAGGAGAAGAAGTGTATTTATTGCCAGGAGAGTAAATGCCATTGGTACAGAGAGCACCCTTCATGACATTCTGAGGCCATGGTAACTCTGCTTCTTTTTCCTCCTCTTTATTCTTATGCTGCCAAAGCAAGCAAGCAAGCTCAGACTTAGAACTACCACTGGGCTAATCCCCTCTGTACAAACTAGAACAACCTGAGTCTACATTCTTTCACACCTCTTCTAGCCGATGCCAACTCTACTTTTCACCCATATTCAGTATTACTTTGCTTCTAGGTGGATATGAGATGCTTCTGATTCATGTCAGGTGAAGGTATAAACTGAGCTAAGTATTAGGCTTGTAAGCTCATTAGTCAATCCTCCATAGCTATGTTCTGTCCCAAGATCTCCAGTGATCTTCTTTTCAACTACTACCATTACATAATCTGCCCTTGTTTGACTATGTCAACTGATGAGTTCACACTGGTACATTGAGACTTGTCCATTTAGGCTGAACTGCTTGAATCCTTGTCCATGTAGTAGTCATGGACAGATGGACTGGTGATACACAGACATATCAGTGTCCAATACTCATAAGATGATCCCCTTGCAAGGTCAGAGACACTGACCTTTCCAGGAATAGAAAATGTCTCACTCACATGTAATCTACTTGATCTTCTGGGAAAAGAAAATATATTGATCATGTGAAGAGATTGAAATTCATCCTTTCAGTCAAAGCAAGTTGTTTGTTGGTTTGGGTCAGAAATATTTATGTATGTATAAGAAACTGGGGTACTTTATAAATACACGCATATCTGTGCACATGCAAGCATGAGGCATTTACATGATGTGTCCTTTATATTTCCTGAGCATGGCAACCAGTAAATATTAATGAAAGCTTTTTACTCCTTCTAAACTAAATGGAG
The DNA here is from genome assembly GCF_022539395.1 of Myiozetetes cayanensis. Lineage (NCBI taxonomy): Eukaryota > Metazoa > Chordata > Aves > Passeriformes > Tyrannidae > Myiozetetes > Myiozetetes cayanensis. The sequence continues at coordinate 128,933,602 of NW_026086604.1, forward strand.
AAAACACTCATTTCCTAGGCAAAGAAGAGGCATTGTTTCAGTTTGTCTCATTGAGGGTGTTTTCAATCAATTATGCAAATTTCCTGAAGTAAAATGAAAATAAAGACACTGGAAAGACTCTTCAGTGTCCCAGTTCAGCGTCTTCTCCTTTAACTAGTCTACCAAGGACTTTTTGTTAGAGACTATTATAGTACAGATTTCTATGAAGAATTCACATGGTATTATCTTCATATTTAACATACCTTTTGCATCTAAACCTGTTTTAAATGCAATTTCATGTACTACATCCCATAAGACGAGTTGCAAAGGGATGTTAAAGGTGTTGTCATGTGAACTTGATATGCTGTCTTCAATCTGGTAGATACTTTCCTTACAGACAGATTATTTCTGCACAATTTGGATCAGTAAACTGCACAGAATGTTGAGTTTTACAGTCAGAATTCAGTATGTTGTTGATAAGTGCCTGAGATGTAGTAAAATTGTTGCAGTAAATTAAAGAAATACCACCATTGAATAGGTGCTACCCTTATTTGGGCGTGGAAGGCAATCTACCAAGTTCTTACATAAAATGCCCTCACTGGATCTGCCCTGTGTGTTTTCTGTCTTAATTTCCCCATATTTCTTTCCCAACAATAAGTTTCTTCCATCCCTTTGGTGCATAGAGAAGTAGCAGTGGCTTCACTTGAACAAGGATGCTTTCTTGCCCAAAAATTCCTGTCAGGAACTTTTATCTTCTTGCGTCCCTGAGCTGTGCTAAGTCAGGCTTTCGGTAACAGACATAAATTACATTTTGTTGTGCTGCTCCAGCTGTGTGCTAAGGGGATTAATTTCAAGGCAATATATATGATTCTGTCTCACTATTCTCTGTGGCTTGTAAAATGGGAGGGCAGCTTTAATTTGCTCTGTGTGGGTTGGTAGGGAAGGATATTGACTCAGTTTCTTATCTGTGTTCTGCATTTCTTTCCTCCCTGAAGTAATGTGATCCACAGCTTGGGTTACACAAGTCTCTTTGCAGAGAAACACTGACCCAGATCTTCCATATGAGTGAGTGTTGGTCTCAACCTCATCAGGACATAAAATGATAAAAATGTTTGTGAAGTTCAGGGCTAGGCCTTATCTGTGTGCTGGATCACTTGTCTTTGTGGTGTTTTGAACCTGGTCCCTCTGATGAAACCCGTAGAAAGATGTGATTTTTATCTAGAGTCCTCTCTAGTACAGCCATAGCAATCATGGCCTGTAAGGGGAGCATTTTCAGAACTGCAATGGGAAAACAGCACAGGAAGATCAGGAGACGCCTGACACCTTGCTTAGTTGAACTGAGATCAAGCAAGATAGAGTACCTCATTCCACCACTGCTGGCTGGTAGGTCTGTAGGTGATTATGAGTAAACACCAAAGTAGTTTGCAAAATTCCTTTAATGCCGAAGAAACCTAGGCATTCACTCAGACAGTTTCAAGCCCAGGTGCATTTAATTTAATGTGCTGTTATTTTATTAGTGAAGCAGATGACTTCCAGCAGCTTGCTTATGTGTCTGCAATTAGCAGTTGTTGCCATGATCAATTTGAACTTCCAGAATGAAATTCTGGTTGTTACTTTGCCTAATCCTGATTCAAGACTGCAAATATTTTTGCTCATTGCATTTTGCTATTTCAGCAGAATATACCCTGCCCTGCAGGAATTGAAATTACAAGGAAACATATTGGTGACCACAAAAGCCTTGATCTTAGAGCTGCATCTCCCTCAAAGCTTTCATATAAATTAGAACATATGAGGATTGTGATAATTCAATATGGAAAATTATACTTTCCAGCTTTCACAATTGGTTCTTTAGAGCTACACTTTTATTTACTCATGCACTAGCATCATGAATAAAACAGAAGTGCAATCAGGTTAAGTACAAGTATATTGATGTGACATTATGGATGGGCCCAGTGCAAAAATAATTCACAATGTGTTTGCAGATGGGTGGCAGTGGTGGTATTCAGAAAAGGATAAGAAAAGCACGATGAAGAGAAGGCTGTTCAGAAAATTGTGTACCTGTGGACAAATCCTGAAGAGGGAGTGAATGGGGCTGCCCTAATTGAATACTTGGGAGAGCATGACTGAATATAAGATACAGGAAGACCCAGGCTTATGAAGAAGTAGAATTGCTATGAATAGTTGAGTTTAGGGTCCAGGGAAGACTATTCATTAGGAGGGTAACTATGTGTGAAGGATAGGAAACAGCCACAATGCCTGAGTGCTCTGTTACAGAGCGGAAGATCTTTATTTCTAATGTATCATGAATGTTCTCCATAGAACAACCAGAAAAACACCAGCAATCCTAAGATTAGTCAAATTGTTGGATAATTTATACTTTTTATGGTGTGTAATATTGAAAAGCTAGTAAAGTCACTAAAGTGTTAAAATATTTGTCTTGTGCCTTCTGTGGAAGAAAGAATATGTTAAAATTGCAACAGAAAGGTCTTAAACTGGAAATGGAGAGAGAAAAGAGGGAGTCATGATTCCAGGAAGTGCTTTGAATATCAAAGGCAAATCCTGAATATTGCATTTGCTTTGAAAGGACACTGATCAAGCTTTGAATGTTTCATTTGCATTAAAAAGGGACAAGAATACACAGTCTAAGAGAAATCATCCAGGATTGGAGGGAGTCAGCCGGCAGATGGAGTAATTTGATGAATTCTGCACCCTTAGCTTCTGCAAAAAGAGTTTTTGGGTGATTATTATTTCTTGAGCAGCTAAGAAGAAACCATTTTGCTGCTAAAATTTTCGTATGCATTTTAAAATAAATTTACTGTTTGCAATCCAGTTTACAAGTTTGTAATTAACTGTGTGACCTTTATCTTCGTAAACTAGCTTTTTTGCGCTTTAAGCTTTAATACGCATAGAGTATTATAGGGTAAGTCTGGGTGAAGCTGAGAATTTGGGTATTTATAATCTCTTTGAATGTAAAAAGAATCTGTGTGAAGAAATTTCCTTAGGACAATCTGCACACAAATAATGTTTTTGAGCAGGCTATTAAATACAGAAATCAGTCCAGTGGATAACCATTCTAAAGGCAGCAGGCCATGGAGGTATCTTACCATGAAGTGTGTGGAATGAAACAGGTTCCTTCAAGACTTTTTCACAGACTCAGTTGGACTGAAGTAGACTCAAACTACAGTAGCTAACTTGTTTTTTATCCTCAAATATAACTGTTTGGGGATTTGGCCTGAAACCACGCCTAACTCAAAGAGTTCAGTTCGACGGTAGCTTTCAACTTTTATTTTATAATTCCACCTCCCCCTCCCCTCAAAGCCTCTAATTCAGTCTCTTTGCAACTACAGAACACAAACTTGGTGCAGTCTTTCTGTTATTTGTGGATATTCTCATGTATTCCAAACATTCAAACATATAGCATTATTTGGTAGATATGCCAAGATTTAGTGAAATTTCCTCCTGTGAACCTGGAATTTTTTAAAAAGAAAAATGTTAAAATTAAATTAAGGAAGGGTGATGCTGGTGAAAACCCCAATGTTGAGTGAGTGCTAATACAAACAGTATTCAACCCGCTGGCTAGAATTAACTATTATACCTGCCAAGCCTCCATAAAGACATTTTGGTAAGCAAAACCAGAATTTACTACAGTTACAACAATTAAGGAAGTTGAAGAACCTTCATTACAGAAGTGTAGAAGGTACCTGTGAATGGCACAAATTACTACTCAATTTATTTGATCTATTATGACACAAAGGCTCTTGCCAGAGCCCTTGGCTTGTAAGCTAAAAAAGCCCAACCTCTTACTACTCTAATTAGACATGTAAATCAGGTCAGATTTATTAAATTTTGGCAAGATATGGACAAGTCATAAATATAAGTGTAACTGTGCTTGAAGGAATGTTTTGTAGCATTGCTGATGGGCACTAAAAAAAGATAGGGTTGGTTGGGATTTTTTTCCTAACCCTTGAAGGACAGGAATTCAGCGTCCCTTTTAAGAGTCAGACTAAATTGTTGTATACTAAACCCTTGTTATGGCAAATAATAGGTAATTAGATAACAGAATCTGTTTCATTAAAGAGGGAAAATCCTTGCTGGTCTTCCAGATCCTGCTGGCAGTGCTGGTAGGGACAACTGAGGGCAATACAGCTGTTGTGTTCTGTGAGCTATATTATGCATGCAACAAATTAAGAAGAAGTTTTATGCAGAAGATGTGCTGTTTCTAAAACCATGAAGACAGAGTTTCCAAATTATGAGAATGCATTGAAAACTGTGTACATAATATTTGTGCAAATGTTGCAGAAAATTCTTTGCTATATAGGATAGATTAAATACAAATTTGAGGTTTAGCAAAGGACATTGGAAATGAAAGTATCTCAATGTGCTAGTTTTGGCTGGGGTGGAGTTTATTTTCTCCACAGTAACTGTGCTTTGTGGTATGGGGCTGTGTTTCTGATTTGTGGTAGAAACAGTGTTGATAATACAGAGAGGTTTTGCTATTACACAGTGTCAAAGTCTTTTCTGCTCCTCAATCCACCCCACCAGCAAGTAGGTTGGGGATGCACAAAGAGTTTGGAGGGGACACAGCTGGGACAACTGACCCCAACAGACCCAAGGGATATCCCAGACCATGTGCTGTCATTCTCAGCATATAAAGCTGGGGGAAGACGATAGGGGAGTGGGGGCGGAGAACAGATCACTGCTCAGCAACAGCGAAAATATCTCTGCATTAGCAACACTGTCTTCAGCACAAATCCAAAACACAGGTCCATGCTAGCTATTATGAAGAAAATTCACTCCAGGAAAACCAGCACACAAAATCAATGCCATTATTACACCAAACAGTGAGAATTGGTTTAATGAAGGTATTTCCACTGAGATTCTCTGAGAAAAGAAAGATGGAAATTATTATATCTACTGAGATTAGATAAACCTCAGGGTGATTCCTACCTCAACAATGTTTTCAGAAAATCAAGAATACTCTTAAAAATGGGGAGTGCCTTCTTACCCTTACCCTGATGGTATGTGGCTTCTAAAGCTGTAGTGGTATCATATTTTTAATGAACCAGGCCATAAAATGTCTATTTTCTATCACAAATGAAATGCCTATATGCTCGAGTTCCTTTATTTATGGTTCTGGACTTTGAATGCTAGTTAATCTTCAGTATTCATTGGACCTGTAGAATAAAGGACAGATTAGTGTATCAACATCCCTTGTGGAGAAAGTTTCAAGTTAAAACTGAAAAAGGTTGAGAAAATACTGGCTGTTACACGTGTGTATATACACCTCCAAAAATATCTCTCTGTTAGTAACTGAGGCCTGGATTCCACCTATCTTGAGCTGCCAAGAACTCTAGGATGTACTTAAATAAGGAAATATGTTTAGATATATCACATCAGAATAAAGTTCCAAAATATTCATGCCACTGAAATACTCAAATCCCCTCCTTTCTGAAAATGATACTAGATCTACAGACTGCCAGCTACACAGTGTTAGTTTCCACTGACACTCCAAAGTTCACACAGACAAGTATTATAAAATGATAAAAAGATGCTTATATAGAAATAAATTTATGTATTAAAAATATATATATATGGATAATTTGTAAACACATATATGCACATGCACCTGTATACAGAGACACATATAAAGTTATAAAACGTAACAAGTATTGGGAAGAAACATTTTGCTCACTTTGAATGAAAAAGAGCAACCTGTGAGATAAAAGGAATAATCTTTGACCATCATATCTATCTTATTCAGTTTTAATAGAAATAATCTTTTAATGCCTTGGCTATTTCAGGGGCTTTATAATATAAAAGCTGAACCACCTGACTGAGATTGAAGGTGTAGGGGAGGAAATACCATGTAGATTTTTGTTCAAACCCTGTCTTCCAAAGTTCTGGTGTGCTACTAGCATAGTATAATTCTAATACACTTACTTGACCTTAACAAATGGTGTCTCTATATAGCATGCAACAGGCAGTTTACTGAGTTTTTGGTGATTATGAGATGTGAAAAAGAAGAATACTGAATGAACAATTGCTAAGGAACCTTAGTCCCTCTGAGTTCATTAAATGGATTTTGTAGTTGGAGACTTAGACAAACACCTGGAGTTAAATTCATTCTTTTCCATCTTCTTCACTTTGTGTGGTTTTGTCTCTGACTTTATTTGCCCTGTTTTGTTTGTTTTAGTGTGTATCATATTAATCAGTGAAGATGGACTACTGTGTTCTGTGTGCAATATACAGGCATCCAATCACTGAGAGAATATTTTCACCTGTTCTCATGTTTAATACTTTTTTCTTGTGTTGACACAATTTGTTTGGTTTGATTAAAAAAACAAAGATAAAAACAGAGGAAGGCTGAAAATGTTTAATAAATAATAAGTGGGTATGTTGACAACTCTTTGACACTGAAAGAAAAACATAAAGAATTTTAAATAAAAATAGAACACCAGCAGGACATGAACACAACAGTTTTTGAAATATACCACAAACACTTTATCCATTACATTAAAAAAATGGTTTGGTTAACAGCCAAAGGATGCTAGAGGTATTTTTTTGGCCAACAGATTCACAAAGGGCTCTGTTAATGAAATAGAAACTGAATCTTTATCCCACAAAGTTTGCAAGTAATTTTACAGATGCAATACAGTAGTATTTTTTAGGAGGAAATACTGAGAAAGCAGAGGACTTGCTGGTGAGTTCTAACTGAGTCTAAGAACTAGAGGAGCCTGAAATGTCTGAATTTTTAACACGTAAGTTTCCTGATACCCAATTTGTGTAAGCCTTTTTCTCCTTCAAATATAAATACTTCCTTTTTATATGGTAAGGACTTAACCTGTTGTCCTTACGGAGATAAAATTCTTATTTGTGGACATAGTGACCATTAGATACCATGGGTGTAGTATGTTCTGCAAGATTACGTGAAGACAGGAGCAATCCAAAGATACGTCACTGTATCTTCGTATCTTAAACCAGAAATTGATTTGAAGGGTATGTTTTGAATTCTGAATTTAACCATCACTCATCTGTAGGCAAAAAACTGTCCTAATTTCCTAATTAAATTCCTAAACACTTTTTATCCATTTATTCCAGTGTATTTGTTGCATTTTGTCCACATTAATTATTCTTTTCTCTGGTGTTTATCCTTCTAATGTAGAGACCCATCTTATTCACTCTTCACTTTCTTTTTGCTAAGATAAACAGGCTAAATCCTTGTAGTGTTCCCTAGTAGCACTTTTTTCCTCTAGCCTCCAAATAATCTCAGATTCCTTCCAGTTCAAGTTCATATTTGTTGAAAAGAAACATGTCCACCTAGATAAGTCCTCACTGACATCTGGTAAAATAGCAGTAATTTTCCATATTCCCACAGGAATACTGATTTGTTTCATATAACCTGGGACCATGTTTGCTTTTCATGAAGGCATTGCAGCAGTAGGCAAATCCTGTCTAAAACTGACCAACAGTTCAAGACACCCTTGTTTTTCCTTCCTTGTTAGTATTTCTTTTCCTTCCTTCTAAGTATTTTCCTACCAATGAGCTCCCAAGTTATGGCTTGTGAAATACTTGTGATGCCCTGATTGTGGGTCTTTGTACCTTCTTCTATGTAAGTTCAGTTTGTTTCCTAGTATATAATTTCTCCTGTGCAAGTTGCCAGTCATCCAACCATATAATTTTTTTCAGTTATTGTACTGAAAATACGACCATGTGGTCATTCATGGTGACTGTTTAATGAGGAATTCCACTACAACAACTGTTCTTTTCAGAACAACTCACTATTTTGTTTTTGGTCAGTTTCTTCCCTACCTTTAATTCTTGTAGTTATTTCCCTGTCTTCATTTTACCTAGTGATGTCTCATATTGTGAACACAGGAAAATTTGTTGGAGACAACTTAATCTTAAAAATCATCTCAGATTCCTTCCAGTGATCTTATCGAAGAAGGGGTCTGGTATGATTTACCTTTAGTAAAATCATGAAGGATTTTAATGTAATTTTTCATTAGTTTCAAGTCCTAATTTTTAAGGTTATCAGGCCATTAATATTGTTGAGTTTTTGGACAATAATTTTTCTTGTCTGTAGTTACAAGTTTTATATTTGCTATTGTGTGGCTGTATGGAACTGCCTCATTTTGATTTATTAAGCAACCTCTTCAATCTTTGCCTTGGATCTCACGGCATCCTCTTAAATATACACGTTGCACAATTGTTGTTGTCCAACCCTGCTGGGAATCCAGGAGTACCTTTTCTTTCTGTCATTAAAGTAAAAATGAATGTTAGATTCCTCATTCCAGATCTTCTCCAAAATAAAGAATGGAATAAGAAGAACCCACAAAACCCTTTCTATTTGAAACAATGGAAATATGGTGGAGATAACCAGTGGATAGACTCAAAGAGGAAAAAGGAATATGAATATAGTAATGTATCAGACAGAAAAACCTGTAGCCCGAGGAGAAGGAATATGGTGAATATGTATAGAATCTCTCTGGTTGTGGACCCATAAACCACCTTGATTTCAGTATGGTTGTCATTACTGCTTATCTAGAGGATTATCTGGTCTTCGTCCTGGTGTGGTCCATGGACATTACACAGCTTGGATCCTATGCTCCTTGTTCTCAGGACTTCATTCAAAATCAAGGTGGTCACACTAGCCTGCCTTAGGCTTCACTCCAAAATGATTTCATTTTTTGTTTAAAATTTATGACGGGTGTTCCATTGTTGTAGGTTTTAGAGGTTTTTTCCTTCTCTTTTATGGAGTAAAATAGGACCAGTGAAGAAAGGATTCTGAGGCTCTCTTTGCTTTGGGAGTGTTCATATTCAAAAATTTATGTTTTCAGATTTACTTACTGGATTATAAAAACACTAGAGAAACCATGACAATACCTCTGAAAGCTTTCTAGATTCTACTTGATCAGACTTTCAGTTAAATATTGTTACAAATACGTTTCCTCTTCATGTGTCAGTCAGTAACTTTCAGTCTCCCTCTCACCGTCTGCTGTCTGCTGAGATCTCTAGTTCCCAGGCCATTTAAGGTCTCTCTTCTCAAGGTATTGTCTTTTAAGCTTCCTTGCCCACTTCAAGACCAAGAAATGATCCGGTATCCCAAATTCTGTACTGTGTCACAGTAACTGCTACATGCCCTTTCACATGCCCTCGATCTTCCATGCGTACCGTTGCTCATTGGTTTTTGTCTCATTGGAGTGCTAGAAACAGAAATTCAAACCTCACCGGGAACATGCTGAGTTTGTTCCACTATATACAATCTGTTCTTGGAGATGGGTATCACAACAGACACTGTGCATTTAAAGTCCAAAAATCAGATAACACGGCTCTTGTGGTTATATTTAAGCACATCCACAACCATCTACTGCGTATTGATTTGCTCTCTTTGTACAGTCCTGGGAACAGAACTGGAATAAAATCTTGTTTTTATGGCCAATGAGGCCTTATCTTATTCAGATATGTGGAACACCGTGGGCACAGTCACATTGTAGACCTCATACACAACAGAATTTGGCCTACAGCATCCATCTCTCCTGTGTGCCATGCTTCTCTCTGAAAAGTTAATTTAATAATAGTGGGACACTAACAGATAATTAGTGCAGTGGAGCAATGGACGACAGTGTGGGAATGCTGATACAAAGGTCTCTTTTCCTGCCAGAGCTCAAAGTCTGCTTTTTGTTTTATTTTTCCTCCTGTAATGTAACAGCCTGTCTTTGATATGTTCATAGATCAAAGGTATTTTCTCCCATGACTGGAGACATGATTTGTTCACGTACTATTTCAAAACACAGTGAGCTCAGTTGGACCATGATAGTAATCTCTGTGCACTAAATCTGGGCTGTCCTCTTCTACATTTGACTTCTAAGTCCTTAGCTAGTTTCTGTGTTTGACTCTGCATGTTTGAAGGTCCCCACTGTTCTGGGAAAATGTCTGTCATGGCAAAAATAAGCAAGTGAGCAGATTTGCATGGTGACCATCTGAGGTCTATAGCCTTTAGAAATCAGAAGCAAAAGTAATCAAGATCAATCAACCTTCATGCCACTAGAAATCAGTTTTGTAGTACTGTCATGTACCTTGTAGCTCTTTGGTAGCAAGACTTTAAAAAGCTTCTAGTTAAACAAGAATCAAACTTTTAATCTAGACCATGGATAAATAAAAGATATCTAGTATAAAATAATAAATTCAATACCTTTAACAAGGCTTTCAATTTTCATGAAAGAGATAGGGATTGATAGATGAAACTGAGTCTTGGACAAGGTTTCAAATCTAAATGATGAATATACTGCTAATGAGACTAAGTGATTAGAAAGACATCAACAAATGGTGAACAGGGAGAACAGAAGGGGGAAGTACTAAGGAAAGGAAGTTTAGTTGCCAAAGGATGTCTGAAAAGAAGATGAGAGTTTAATTATGGTTGCATGAAACTAGGCTACCCCGAAGAGTTACGTTAAAGAAAATAGAGGGAATGTGTCATGTCATTTACTCACAGAGATAGACATAGATTTAAAACTTATTGATCAGAGAACAGAGTAAACCAGTTTCTTCACATCAGGGAGAATTGGCATTATTTGGGAAAATTTTCCAATATCTTGTACTAAGTAGGACAGATGGATTGTAAGTAAGAAGAAAATTGTAGGGAAGCTGTAGGCCTAATAAAATCATAGCAAATAATAGCATAAAATTGTTATAGCATTTTATATCCTTCAATTGTCATATAAAATTTATGCTAGAACATAAGTTATAGGGTTTTCAAAAAGATAAAGGATCATTACATTGAAATTGGATGAGAAAATTGAAATTAAAATCTTAAAGAAGATTCACAAATATACTCAGTTATGGCAGAAACAGAAGAAGTTATGAAACCTGGCGAGTGATAATCTATACTGCACTGTGATCTTATCACGGATGTATCAAAATAGCATTGCTTTCATAAGAAATCAAGGTTTGTCAGTCTATGAGGCTTTTAGAGATGGACACTAGTGAGCACCCTTAGAATACTAAACAAGCAACCTGTATAAGCACATGAATAACACACACGTGGAATTTCATTTTTTCAGATTCTGCCTCATGTCAAATAATACTTTTTGGTCTGTGTGACAAATAACTTGATTCCTGTACAGATACAGAAATCCCTGTAGTCTTTCCTTGTGCTGTTTTGGGTGTGAAAAGATTCAAGTAAAATTTAAGTTGAACACATTAATTGTGTGCTAGGTTCAGAAAATTACCACGTTCTGTTCACTCATTAAATAGCTTAAAAGAAATGTCCTTGGATTGAAGTATGCTCTTGCAAGATCAAAACAAGTGTTGTTTTTTTTTATCTTATCTTTTAAAATGAAATCTTCATAATTCAAGTGAGTTGATACAGATATATCTTGTGCCACTCTGTTGCTAAAAACATATAGTTAAGTGGAGATAATTCTAATGTCAGTTCAATGGGTTGCCTACCTCTCTTCAGCTTTCAGTTTCAAGCCAGCTCCCATCAGTATTACATGAATACATCCATGGGAAGGGAGGTGTGAGTTGTGACATCCAGTGCTTACAAGCTGCAAAGTCAGATGCTGGAATGGAATTCAAGAACCTCTTAAGGTTTTCAATTTGCTTCCATAGGAAATGAGGGCTGTCACAGCCCTTGGGTTTGAACACAGCACGTGTGGGAGTTGTTTGAGACAGCTGGTACAAAACACTAGAGCAAGCTACAGATGAAATTTTCACGTGTTGAGTCTCTCTCTGAAACTGCTGTTCAGAAACAGAATCTGTTTCCAAGGCTCACACACCTGAGCTGCACAGGTGGGTACAGAAAACTGTATCACTCATCTTTAAAATAGACACTCGATGTGCTTTTATATTCACCCCATCCAGAGAATGTTCTGAATTTCTTCAGAACACTTCAAAGTATCTCTGTAAGACATAGCCAGATTCATATTGTACCCTAGTTTCCTGTTCTTGGGGTAATTTTTATTTTAGATGAGAAAGGCAAAGCAAATAAATCTTCAGAGAAAGAGATGCATTTCCAGCTGTCCACAGTGTAACTGACAAAGCATAATAATAGGCACTGAAGAATCTAGAATCTAGAATATGGTAATAATTGCATAATTGCATATACAACAGATGTAAATTAAGTAAGTAGATAAATGAAGCCTGAAATAAACAACTCTATAGGGAGCACAATTAATATAACAGATGATAGATATATAGAAGAACTGGTCATGGCACAAACACAAGAAAAGCTTCCGCAGGGAAAATGTGTTTTATAGTTCTCTCCTAAGGTGTTCAAAAATGTTTGGGCATAGCTACCTCTTCAGGTTCAAAGGAATTCTTTGAAGTGCTGCTTGTAAAGTTGAAATGATATTGAATAGCTATCTATCAAACAGTGCTGAGCTTCATCAAATATTGTATATGGCAGTAAACTGGATAGAAAATGAAAGGAAGAATCAGCCCATTAACAGTTTGCACTAGCAAATGCTGATTGGTCATTTAAAATGATTAATCAAAACAATAACATAGGAAAACAATCAAAACTCCAGAAAGGCTATGAGAAGAAAGACAAGTTTTTCAGTGTCACAGTACTATACAGGACTACCCTGTAGGGTCTGGGAATTGGTGGCATAGAGGCAGAAGTGGGTACACATTGAGCTCCAAAGACTGTATTCAGCAGATATTTGTTTTTCATGTAAACAGCTCAGAAAAATGACATGGTAAATGCCTTTCATAGGGAAATCTGTTTTCATAACTGCACTCCGAGTGCAGTAACCAGAACTTTTGTGACATTCTTCAATTTGTTTTCATACTTCCTTCATAATGTCCATTTCTTTGTTGGCCCCATTTCTTCTTTATATGTTCTCAGTTGTTCTTCCCTTCCATTTTCCTTCTGTTATAGAACAGTGTGAACAGTTTTCAGTGTAAAAGCTCTATGTCATGCCTCTTCCAAGGAACTCTCTATATTCCAGCTGGATTTAACATGACCAGTGAATATTTTTTGCAACATATATTATTACCCCGCTTCCTTTTAATCCAGTTTATAGCCATTTTGCTTTCAGTAAAAAGGGTCAGAATTTGAGAAATAGTACAGCATAAACTTTTATCACTGACTACTGCCATTTTAGCAGTTGTTTCTGCACAGCCAGTTTGTATTAAAGATTGAAACCGCAGCTTCACTGGACTTGACATATTTAGGAGGAAGGTAATATTCTCTGAATTCAGACTTCTTTTTTGTGTATTGAAAGCAGAAACTCATTTAGAGGCACACATTGATAATCTTGAGAAATTCTGTATACTATTTGTTAATACTGCCAATAGTATTGGAAGATTATTGCAGGGAAGTCTCCATTTTACAGACATTGAGCAGGTTCTCAATCAGTGTTTTGTTCAAAGTGATAAAATAAGAATGATCAAAAAGGGTGTTTGTTTCAAAACTTGGAAATAATTTTTCCCAGTTCCTGAACCAATCCTGTATTTTACACAAACATTCACAGAGGAAAGAGGGACAAAATCCATATGATTACTAAATTCTTTAGATGATATATTTAGAATAGCTGTTCATTTTACCTGCCTGCTTCAAATAAATTGTTACATCTCTAAATATATTTCTTGTAACTGCTGTTGTTAACCATGTACATTAATTCAGGGAAAAGCTCATTCTACCATAAAAGGCTAAAACATAGTATTGGAAATGTTTGTGTTAATATAATATATTGCTTAATTAATTCATGATTTTCATGTTTGAGATTAAATTGAGTTAAATGTTCTGTGGAATACTATGGATATATGCAAAATCAAAACCATGTATTGACTTAATGGGGCACACAGACCACTTGTCTATACTTTAACATTACATTTCTGTGAGAAGCTACAATGTTTTTCAAAACCTTTTAAGTTTACATTTTTATTCATCTATGAAGTCTGTGGATTAAATTGCAGGGATTGAAAAATTTACCATTAAAGGACAACTGGTCTCAGAACTTCATGGTTTACTTTAGACAGAAACAGAGAAAAGCTTTGATTTTATCAATCACTGGGGAGCTCTGTGAGATCAGAGCAGGTTAATGTTACTCCAACTTGCTCAGTAGTTCATACACAACACACAGGCTGTGTTATCTTACCTATTGGGAAGATTGTCTCTAAACCTTTGGAAACAACTAAGCAATGTGAAGTGGCATCACCTATTATATAACTTGAAAAAAAAAATTTGCAAGTGTTTTCCTGTTTTCAGTAGGTTTAGCTGTATAACCAGAGATTAACAAGATGTTAGTTGTGCTCTGTTCTCTCAGGTCCATTCAAAGTGGAGTTCTTGTGATTTATTTTTGCATGTAAGCATAACTCTGCTTTTTCCAGGTTCTTGCTTTCTGTTGTAAATTTTGTTACACAGTATTCAAGAAGGTAAGACTGAAAGACCTTGATGGCCAGACAACAAAAGGGCCCACAGGACCATTCTGGTCTCATGGAAAACTCCTCTAAGTTCCTATGGAGCAAGATGAAGTATAGGTCACCTTTTACTGCCTTTTTTACATAGACCTCTAGGAAAAGTCCATCCCACCCCAGAGCACTTGAGAGTGTGGGGAAAAAAAGTGAAATAAAATCTATAGAAAAGGTATTCCTTGACTTGTCTCCTGTTTATGCTGAGATGAATTAAAATAGCATAAGGACTTCTTCTACAAGGTCTTCTTCTAGGGTTCACCTTTTTCCAAAATCTAAATTTACTATGTCACCTATATACAGTAATTATTTTAATGTATTTAAACAGGTTCATCCACAGAATATGCATAATCTTCAAAAAGATAGCTGAAAATTCAATGTGACATGCCTCTTCCCCTTGTCTGAAATATGAGATATCATCTCTATATTTTTCTGCACTGTACAATATTCTGGCAAACTTCCCAATGTTCTAAAATAATAAAGATAATCTGTCTGGATTTTTCTCAGTTAAGATCACAGTTCTGAGATTGCTTTTGCTCTATTTTTGGAAATTGAGCAGGATAACAGCCTGTTATAATTTATTCAAAGAAGGAAAAAGGTCAATCAAATAATTTTTGCATTACATTTTTTCTTGGTCTCCAAGAACAGAAATATAACCAATAGCAGTATAACCAATTTTTCTTCTCACAGATTTTTCTTCTCACTCAGCTCTAAGTAGTGTGTACCAAAATAAGTAAATCATTATCTCTCCAGAAAACAAATAGGAAAGGCTCAGAACTGATGGATTCAGAGTATCTCTGAAGGCAGTCTTCCCAAGGGGTGAAGCAAGTAAGAGGCTGCACAGCCACTGCTTATATTCCACCTGTTTTCTAAGGAGTATAATTTTAAACCCACTAAGGTGATTTTTTTTCATTGAGCTTTTAATCCCCATGGACTGTGTTAGCCTTTTGCTATGCTGTGTGGTGTTAGATTCAGAGGTGACCCAGTGCTCAAATTCATTGTTGTGAGCAAAACCTTAGAACTCTTCAGCAAAACGTACTGGGAGAAAATACATAAAGGTTTAGAATGCTGAAAAGAAGTGTATCCTACAAAATAAAATTAAGAAATTATTTTATTTGCTCTGATCCACATCTCAGAAATGTTTGTATGATCACAGTATTTTTCAAAATCTATGATTTATTGATAGTCAAATGATTAATTAAAAAAGGATCTATTAAAGAAGGAGAGGTATTCTTTTAAAAGCAAAAGTAATTAGCACATTTTTATTTCTCAGCCAACATTTGGAACCTTGCAAGCACTTGTTCTAGGATTAAAATATCAGCATCATTAAAAATGAACTATGTGGCATTTCTGTTAAATTCATTAAATCCCCCTTTTTTCAATAGTAACTTTTCATTTTTTCATGGCTCATAGATATGAAACTTAGCTTTACTTTTGCAATATTTTACTTCAGGAGCAAAATGTAGCTAATAATCTTCTAAGACTCTCTAAGTCAAAATGTTTATTGAAAATTCAAAGTATCTATTTTTACCTGGAAGGGTTTCTCCACAAATAGAGTGAAGTACAACACTGAATTGACAAATGTTTGCTTGGAGATAGAACTGAAAGTGCCTAGTGGGTGCTGTCTACTCTGACAGATACTGGTTTTGCAAAGTTATACATCTTAAACCGTGCATACTAATAGGAGATACTGTTGGAGCCAAGTTTGCAGTTGCCTTTGCATTTTGTAATAAAAAGGCCTAACTCAATTATCACTGTTAAGGGCAAGCTGTGAATAGCATGGTGTAGCAAATCACTAGGAATTTCTAGCAAGCAGTGGGTTTGCTAGGAAAGCATTTTCTGCCTGCATATATTTTTCTTTTACAGTAAAAATGCTAATAAAAGGCATTTTAGTGAACTTGTCACATGATAAACTCAAGATTTTCTCTGCAGGAGTTAGGTTCCCACTTTCCAATGAAATCTGAATTTTGATGTCTCATTTCTTTAGAAAATCACAGTTTTCTAAAATCATGTTTATACTGGAGAAATTCTGTTGTCAATAAAGTACATCCATACAACTGATTGAAATTGCCCTTTTCCCAAAGTAACCACTGCAAGTTAGTCTCAGAATTTGTGAAGGAAACCACTAAATAATGTCCTAGTCAATCCCAATAGACCAAATTAGTCTGGCTATGTCCCTGTATGCAAGTGTGGTAACATTGCAGGAGTGGATCTGCAGGGCAAAGCAGCTGGTGCAGAGGACCTGACATCTGGAGTGTGCAGAGCATAAGGGTTTTGCTGCTGCCTTACTTGGTCCTTTGAGCTGTGCCTCATTAACAGCCCAAGTGCCCCAGCTGATGTGATCCAGAACCACCCTCAAATGTGACAGAGAGAGCAGCAAGTGGGATTGGCTGGGAGATTCAGTTCAAAAGTACTTTCCTGATTTGAACTGAAAAGGCAGTGTAGATTTATCCTATAAATCATTGTGGGATATCCCCTGTGACAAGACAGCGTCTTTGAAATGCTTTTGGCCTCTGATATTGTGCTCTCCATTCATAACCATCAGTAGGTCTACTTCAGGTTCTTTGTGGAATACAGTGTGAAAAAATGCAAGTAATAATACATTCTGAGTGCAATAACTCAGAAACATTCCTGATCTCTGTGAAATGATGTCATTCTCCCAGCTTGTCTCAGCACACTTAGATAAAGCTACGTTGCATGACAGTGCTATTAGTCGAGTGTGGTCCCCACAAGCGAGTTGATTAAAAGATTCCTGTTTGCTGGAATTATTAATGCCTTGAAATTTTTCTCCATATCCTTGGCTATGCCAGTAGTATTTCATCAATGCTATGTGCTTGTTGGATACTGCCAAGGAGTTGAGTAGAAATCTTATTTCTGTGGTGTAGTAGCAAGATGTTTGGAGTACTTCAACTTGCTTTAGACAAAAGAGGTGATTTACACCTTGAGCATCGTCAAAGATGATTTCAGCACATTTTCTTTCTTGACACTAGCAGCTTAACTTTTTCTGTTTTTCAAATGAAAATAAGCACTGAAGTAACGAAATGCTGGAATTTTTAACCTACAGACTGCCTTGGCCTGGCTTCCTTTTTGACCAACAGAAGTGTCAGATCAGGCCAGCAGAATCCATTCACAATTTAGATGTGTTCTTACCCTAGCAATATAAATGCAAAATGTCTGGTAAAAATCTCTTATTTATTTCACTAGGCTCACATTAATTTCAACTGAGGAGGTGAAAAGTCTGCATATTTTATAGCTTGAGGTTTCCTTGATTCAGAAAAAGGGTGGTGCAGTGGGTTTTTTAGCTTAAGTTACAAAGGCCTAAAGATCTACCAATCTTGCACTGGAAAGGCAAAGTGGTCTTTCTGCTTTTAGCATCAAAAAAAGTTCTCTTTCCTAAAGATGGAAGATAAAGATATTGATCAAATATTGCTGGAAATTTGTATATAATGAACATTATGCAAATTATGAAATGTAATTTTATGGATAAATTGAGATATAATTAACTCTCTTCCATAGATATTAGTGTATCGATACATAATCATGGAATTTTGAACTGCTGTTTTTTCCAGTATATAGGATTGTCTTAAAAAACTTCCCGACAGAGATGTCAGAAGACATAGAAGTCCTGTGTCAGTGGAAGACATGAACTATTTTACCACATCAGCTTACATGAATTTCTGCTTATTAAGGGAAGAATTTATTCTCTTACAATGTAAGTCTATAATATATATGGGAAGAAAAACATTAAATTAGATGTAGGTAGAAACAGAAAGATTGATTCAGAAAACTGTTTTGTGGTAGAAGAAATTTCATCTCTGAAATAAAATGTTGAAGGCATTGTTGCAAATGCAGTATTGTGAAAATGAAAAAATAATTTAACTCCCAAACAAACAGAATACTGATATATATTGTGTTGAAGTGCCTCAAATGTCAGCATCCCATCTTCAGCAATTCTTGCAAAATATAGAAAAATGTATTTGAAAGCACTTGATTTTTTTTGTCTTTTCACGTCATGAACTGGAAAGAGCTGAAAGAGTAAATTAATCTCTTTTTTTTTTTTTTTTTTTAGTATAGCAATAGCAATATTATTTAGTGAGATGGCTTTTAAAGAGAGAATTACAATAGAGGAGAAGGAAGAGCTATAGTTAAGAGAAGTTTAATATCATCAAAGATGTGCTAAACTATTGACCATCTGCTCTTATATGTGATTTTTTTGGTTTTCCAAAGACAGCTGTTATAAATAATTTATTACCTGTTTGAAGAAGTTAATGAACAGCATGAAAAGGGGGCACTTTTGTTGTTTCCTTTTTTTTCCTTCCATAATGATGTTTACTGTCTGACACAATGATTATTCAATTTTCAGAGATGTTCACCACCTTCTGCTGCTGATTAAATTCCTGTTTGGTTTCCCTGCCAAATCTGCTGGATTAAATTAACAAACTCTGTCTGCTTTAGTGGGGATGACCTGCACTGACCTTCAGCTTGTACAAAATAATAATCTTTTCAGTGATTTATTGATTCAGTGTTCTTTATCTTCTTTTAAAGTAATGTGCAATGGAAATGTTTGCCTTTACCTTACCTGAATTTGCAGACATGCTCTGCTTATTTCATTATGCTAGAGACTTTGACTCTTTATATATAATAGCTTTGCAATCTTTCCTATTCTTAATATTTTGTTTCCTTCAGAATATTCACTGGAGCTTGATTACTCTAAGGACAAAACTTCATAGTATCCTTCAATCTATAATAGGTCCCAGTCTTGAAGATTATCCGCATCAAAGGATCAATTCAGGAAGACTAAAACCTTTTTTTTTTTTTTTTTCCTAAAGTAAATTCAATTTTTATTTAATTACTTCCTTAATTCATTTGTTTTGTTGCTGCCAATCAGGTAGTGAGGAAGCTATAGAGAAATGTCATTAGGAGCAAATGTGAAAAGGATATAAATTATAGCAAGTGTAAGAATCTTGTGCATTTAATTCTACTTCCATTGCCAATTCTGCTTCAACTGTTAGTTGATTTAATAACCACTAAGTGGAGAAACTACTTCTGAAATCCAGAGAAATATAAGTACAAACTCTCCTTTTTTCAGGATAGATTTAGACTGGATGGTTTTACAGTCCTTGCATCATATGTGTGGGCTCTGAATGGTGCCTCGGCTCATGAAATCTGATGGCCATTGCTAAGGCATACTACTTGTCTGCTGTGGAAAACAGTGCTCTAAGAGCGCAGATGACTTCAGCTAACGTCTGTGGAATAAAGAAAGAGAAAGGTTGTTGAAAACAAAGACTGTGTTCAAGTTGAAATAAAACCAGTGCTAGACCTTTAGCTACAGTCTCGACAGCTTTCCCCTTAGAGATCATTGTTTAATACTCACTGCCTATTGCAGTGTGTTAAGAGGCACTGTATTTCTAGAAATGAGTAGTTGTTATGGGCAGGGTGAAACCCGCCCATTAGGAAAGGGATCTACATCCTCTTCTGAGATGTTAAGATGTTTTCCTAGCTGCTACCATATGAATTTCAGAATTTACATTGAAACTGATTAGTTCAGTGGTGTAGCTCATACATTTTCAACTGCATCAATACAGATTATTTTGTCACTCATGAAATAGAATTCATGTCTATATTTTACAGCCTTTGGGGCAGTGTGGGTATGGATGGTTTGACAGCCAAAAATACGGAATTCTAGAAAGAGTTGTCCTGTGTCATTCAGGGTAATTTGTGAGCTCTTGAGATCAGGACTGAAGAACTAGAGATGTAGACAAATCCTCAGACCTGGGTTCATATTTTCCATGATGCAGAAGATGTCAAGGAAAAGTTATCAAGATGAATGGATTATCATTGCTGTGATCATATTACATTTCAGAGCTAAATGTTTTGTGGGATCTCTCATGCTATGAGTGTGTGGGAAATTGTATGTAATGATGGTACCATTAAAGGAGCATATTTTCCTTACATAAAGGGCTAAATAAACGGTGACTTCTCAAAACTTCTTTGCTAGCCACTATTCTTATGGTTTTGATATCATAGTTCATCCTTTTGGCTATGCTTGAGTTTACTCTGAGCATTCCAGTTGTGCTTTTGCAAGATCTGTCATTTCATCCTCTGACAGTGCCTGGTTTTGTTGACTTCAAGTAGAGCTACTTTGTTGTGGCTTGTACTTTGTGGTCTCCAGTACCAGACAAAAATATTTATACAGCGGTGATAAGGCTTCTCTGGGCAATCCTGCATAGATTTATGAAAATTGGGTGGTTTACTATTCGACTATACTTATTTTGGTAATATGTTTCTGAATTTATTTTATGACATCCTTAACAACACCACTTACAGTTGTGATACTTTCACTTTAACCAAGTAAAATGTCAGAAAAGCTGCTCTTAAAGAGAAAGTGGCATTGTCAAACAATGCGTGAGAAGACATATATGTAAAAACAGCTTGCTAGGAAATTATTTAGTTATGAACAGTGGACTGGGAAGTGTGCATCTGGGATATGGTGCAGCCCTGTGCATGTGGAAGGCAGACCATGTTAGCTTACTCCAGTCCTTTGAGGCACTGCTGGTAGATATTCAGAAAGTCATTCTCGTTATGTACACACTGAATCTTACCTATGACACTCTGGAATTCACAGAATCACAGAATTACTGCTTGGAAACCAAGAATCCAGGCCTTTTGGATACCTCTGGTGTGTCATAAATTGGCAAATGGAATTTTGTTTGGGGAGTCAAAAGGACTATGGATCCAGGAAAACTGACACTCTGCAGAAGCACTAAGCATTGCCTAATTATTTTTCTATTTATTTTCATCTTGCTCTTCTGTTGGGTTTGCTAAGGTGAAGATATTATTATTTTATAACGTTGTTTGTCACTTCACTTTAAAAAATACAGTTAATAGTGAAGTCTTTGTAGATCCCAAAGGCTTTCAGGTGAACGTTGCTTTCCCCATTATACAGGTGGGAAAACATTAAAAAAATTCCCTTTATGCATGGCTTTGGAATGTATATTTTTCCTTTGTTGTCAGAAGGAAATTTTTAAAAATCTGCTTTGTTGACACCACTGCAATATTAAACCATTTCTAAGCTATTTCAGTAAATCGGTTCTTTGGTTTAGCCCAGTTGCAGAGCTTCAGCAAATCCTTTTTATGTGCAATGGAACGGAAAAATGGTTGCAATACATTTCAAGCAAGAGACAAGAAGAGCACTTAACAGACATTTTCTTAAGTGACCAATTGATTTGTTGATGACACTGACGAAGGGCAGTGTCCCTTAGTAAAGAGAGATGAGGTAACTACATAATACTCCGATGATGGTGTTTTTGTGTTATTGTTGTCTGTGCACACCGATAGAAACCAGAATGGCCACCTAAACCATACTTTAGTGCCTGTATTGATTGCTGGTTTTCAAACCACCTCTGTTATGACGGCAATTTATCACCTCAGAGGGAATGAACATCCCCAGACCTCGAGCTACATCTACTCTGTAACAAGAGTCTTTTCAGATAAAAAAATCAACACGTAAGATAAAAGCAGAAATAAGAGCTATGTTTTTCCAGCCTTATGTGTGTGAGAGAATCAGGATAGTGTATACAGGTCATGGTGTTTACCGCATGTGTGTTGTCTATTGCGAAACTCTGGCTGCTCTTGAACAAGTTCCCCTGCAAAGCCATTTGGTTGTCTTACTCTGCTGTGCCCAGGGTAATAGCTGTCAGTGCGCTCTCTAGGACACATTCCTGTGTGTTAGAGCAGTAATAAAAGTCACTTCTGTGCTCAAATAAAAATTCAGTGAGGCCCAAAGGCTGTAGCTTTGATCTGAGCTTCAAATTCCACTTAAAAATTGTTGTGGTTTCCTTCATTCTGTAGCATTTCACACTCTGCTTTTCCTGTTTTCTCTAGGTTTTCTATAAAGTTATTAGGTTTGTTTTGAGAGCTCATAAAGTTTATGACCATATTTTACTGATGATAACTTTTATTTTGAAGAGGGTCTCACTTTCCTGCTGCATTTGGCAGCTGAAACAGGCTAGTATTATTTGCTTTACACAAGAAAATAAAAGGGATAGAGATTTTCTAAATTGTTTGTCTGAGACTTGGTGCCTTAAATGCATATTGAGTTTTCTAGTTAAATGCCCCTTTCCAACAGCTATACTCTATCAGATGCTATGAGGTTTGGAGAAAAAGTCTGAGTAAGCAGTGCTTTTGAAAACCAGTCCTGTTTGACTTCTAAATTCATTCTTGGTATCTTACTAAATGGTTTGATATCTGGGTGCCTTGCTCTTGTAAACATTTCTGCTAACTTCAGTGGGAACAGCTAGCTGGTTTGGCATTGTCACTTTAAACTCCATTCTTTGCGTAATTAGGCATTTCCCTGCATGTCTTCCCTGTAAGTATTCCTATATTTTGATCTCAATTATCCAGTTGCTGGTTTACTACAATTTTCAGTCTCTACAGACAAGAGACATTAGATAATTATTTTGAGTTATGTATCAACCTATCCAACTGGTCAAGCAAAGGTGAAAGCTTCTAAAATTACTTTGGAGATTCTTGAAAATGCAAAAATACTTTCAAATTGTAAAATATGTCTATGAAGGTATCTGGTCCTTGGTGCCATTAACCAGTCAAAAATCTAACTTACCATATTTACATATCTCTGATCTCCTGTATAGACTATGGGAAAAACAACTTCCTCCACAGAGAGTGTTAGGTTTTGGGTGAAGTGTTTTGAGGTGTCTTAGTGAAGTGGGATGGATTGGAGCCATGCATCTATATGCAGACTGTGTAACTCTAGTGACCTTGGTCTGGAAGGAGTACTGCTGTATTAGATATAAAGAAATAAGTAACAGGAGAAAGTTGTTAATAATTTTTATTCTCTTGAGAATATTCTTCTGTATTAATTTTTTTGTTACTGGCAGAAATCAATTCTTATTTGAAAATATCATTGCTGTCTCTGGAAAAAATAAAAATCATGACACAATGATAAAATAGACATCCTTTCACCTGAGAGAAAATCACACTTTCAGTGGGAAGGGGCTGTTCCACATTATGTTAGTGAGTGATGAATTGCAGTTTCCTGTACGAAAGATTCATTGACTTCAACTTTGTGCCTCCCTATCAGCAGGCAGAAGATAGGCTATCTCTGTCAGAAGTGTGTGATATAAGTGACAGGATGCCAAATACATGGTCTTGGGAAGACTTTGCCTTTTCATGCAGTGAATCATAGATGCCTGAACAGCATTTTTTTCTACAAACTGTGACTGTAAGGACATTCACACTGCACAGAGGTAGGCATACAAAACAGCTAGCTAAACAAGGAACCAGAACTTCTCAGGTGTGATCTTTAAAAGCATCCCAAGGTTCTCATATCATTGCATGATGCTGGGAGAAGCTACCTCTTGAGACTCACTCTGACTACATAGGACTTCAGGCTTGCTCTCCCTACAAAAGAATGGCAATTAAACCAGAAATCAGTCAAAATATACTTAACCAGGTCATGGAGAAAAGTCAGTAAGGATAAAGTTGACTTTTTCAGTTGAGGTGGGTAGGAAAAGGCTCTTTTATAATGTTTGTTTCACTGTTAAGGTACAGAAAGCGTTGATGTGGAACTGCAATGTGTAAAGATGCAACAGCATCTTTAAAAGCATTAATGAATCTGACAGTTTTATTTGAAGGACTTGTTGTCCTTAGTTTGGTGACAAACAATTCTGCTACTTCCTTATGTGTACTATTTTAAAATTTGCTTTTCCTTTTCCTCTGTACAAACTTTTCACTTGCAACCAGACCATAGGTTTGAAGAACTTGTTGAATCCTGAAATTCAGCTTTGTTTGATATGTAACTTCATTAACTGAACTGCAAAAAAGTCTCACTTTTTTTTTTTTTGTAGCCATATGATTAGTAACAAGAGGATGATAATCACATAAGATTAAAAAAATGGTCTATGTTTCATAGAATGAAGTTAAATGCAAGTGTGTGCTTTTATGATGATTTTTTTTCTACCAAACCACAATAAAACATTGATGAACAGGCTGGTTAAGGATTCCTATATGTATTTCTCCATTGTAAGATAATGTTAATCTGATATTAGATCGTTGAGGACAGGAATGTGTAGTTACTGAAAAAGGTGCATGTTCAAAATATCTTGAGTAACTGTAAGTTAGAAAGAGTGTTTAGAATAGCCCTGAAACTGCTGCAAATAACTCCAAGGAGCTGACTGATGAGGTATGGGACAAAGCATATGATTAGAGAAATGCAAATGGGTCTAAAATGCCTGCTTAGGTTTTTCTAACCAAAATAATGCTATGAAAGCAGCTTGACCATTGAATTACTAAAAGTTTATAATTTTTCTTTGTTTTCTGAAGAAAAGGCACATTTCAATGGTGCAGTGACTAGTGCAGATGGCAAGGTAACTGGCACCTTGGATGAACACAGGGAATGCCAAGCAACTAAGATGCAGAATGTAAAGTTACTATGGAACTAGAAACAAATGCTGCAATTAAAAAAGAACTTCGGATTATAACCAGCAACTGCCCAAACAAATACTTCCCTCAAGTAAGGTAGAAATAAAGCTGACCTGCATTTCTGAGGAGCTTACAACTTGTTAGCCAAATGGCATCTTTGTTGAAACTTGACATACATATTTTACACTGTTAACACCTTTCTTCTTCTAAGCACCTAACCCCATTTTGATCTGCTATATGGTATAATTAATGATTTATCTGGAAGTCAAAGGAAAAATTAACATTTTTCATGTTTGTATCTTGATTGATATAAGACTTCATTTTGACAATGTAAAATCACTAACACATTCTGTAAAGCAAAGGAAGGAACATATTCTTGAGGTCTCACAGGAGTGATCAGAAATAACTGCATTTTTATAGTTTATCTTGCATGGAGGATGCTCTCAAGAGAAAATTGAAGATAAAATTTATCTTTTGAGATGAAATGAAGGAGGATAAAAATGGATTACTGTTTTTCATTCTTATTTCTGTCACTGGGATTGACGGTTGCCTGTTTATCACTACAGTTCCTCTTCCTCTACCTTTGGGGCTCTCATGAAGAAGGTAATGAGAACTCTACATGAGGCAGGGTGCATGGCCACCAGCTGCTCAGGGATCCCTGAGGCAATGGGAAAACACACAAAACAGAACTGTGGTATTTTCTAAATGCTTTCCTCATCTTCTATCACAGTGAAGAATCTTCTCATAAGTGAACAATTATTGTTTATCTAATTGACATCCCTGGTTTGTTGATGTGTGCTATGTTACAAGAAGAACCTTTCTCTTAAACATTTCTTAACTTTTAAGATGTTCCTACTTACAGCAAAATGTTAGGGGCCAAATCTTCAGGTAGAGTAAATCAAGGTCTTTCTATTATGTCGATAGAAACTGTTTTGATTTACAACTACCAAATATCTGCCCAAGATTTTGATTGAATTTCTTGTTTCCTAGTAGAAACTGGGCCTGAATAGCTTCTACATTCTATTTGTTTCCTCTACACCTTCTCCTTCTGCATATAAAAAACCATTTGATTATTTTAATAACAGACCTGGTTGCAGTTTTTTTACACTATGTAATAAAATCCCTTCAGAGTGTTTATGGAAGTAGGCTCATTTATTTATGCAAAATTACTGCCTTCACTTTTGTCTCATTTTTCATGGTGTTCAAATTAAATATTTTATTCATTGGTTGCAGTTGAGCCCACCATGCATATTATTTCATCATGATGGAATGAGATTGATGCTCTGTTTTGTAATCACCTATCTATACATGCCATCTTTGTCAATACTGGTTCATTTTTCTTTTTTCCTTGCCAGGAGGCTAGTGCAGCAAATCAAATAAACTTGTATAATACTGTTTCAAAATTAAGTTTATTACATGAAATTTGAAAAGTGCTAGCAAAATAACGGGAGACAACTGGACCAAGTCCAGGCCATTCTTGGAAGCTTTCATGCTATAATCAGCTGGGTTTTTTGTCTGTGTTCCCTGTAGGATTTAATGGGTAAATATTACCAACATGAAAATATATTCAGCTTGAAGAAGAGTCTGCAAGCGTGCTTTGGAAATTGACATTGTAAAACTGCCTCTCTTTCTATTTTAGTGCAGAGAGCTTTGTTTTAATCTTTCTTTTTAGCCATTCAAAGACCATTTCTTAACAGATCATACCATGCATATATATGTAATATCTCACTTTTATAGTATGGGATCATACAGTATCACATTTTCCATCTTAGAGTACTAAAAGTGTACTTCTTGATTTTTTTAATTGGCTTTTTGGAGCAATGAGTGTTTCCATGGTATACATCGGTTAGCACAGGACCTCATGCTGGCTCATGAGTTTTGTTACAATGCAGTTGTGTCGAATTGCCTTCATTGTGTTCAGTGTACAAAGGCCTTCCTCTCTTCTGAGAAAATGTTAATATTAAAGGTTTCCCAACAGAGCCATAGGTCTTCACTACTGACTGTTCAACAATATCTGAGGGACAGTGGAAGACACAGTCTTATTTCTTATTTGACCTCTATAAAGACCACATATGTGTGTGTGTGGGAAGGGCTGAAAGAAATGCTGAAAGTCACAGACCACTATGTACCTTCAGGACTTACATACAGCATAGATCCATTATGGGTTTCTTGAATGTGAAGTTAGCATGTGAGTATCCTGATTCAAAATATGACTACTCTGGAGACTATCAATTTTAGCAGGGTCGTTTGCAAAAACTCATTTTGAAAAGTTCTTTTGGGGTGTGTATTCGTGTGCTTAGAAGGGAACACATTGCAAAAATAACTGGTTGAATCTGGTCTTGCTGTAAGCACTAACACGACTTGTTCCAACAGTTCCTAAGAAAAAAAACAAACTAGAATTCAGTTATTGAACAAAAGACTAAAGAGTTTTGTAAGATCAGGAAATGTTGTGGTTTGTTTGTTTTGTTTTGTTGTTTTGTTTTGTTTTTTTAAAGGAAGATATTAATAATTCTAGAGTGCCTTCAAAAAAAGGGAAGCTACCAAGATAACAATAAATAACCATATGACTCTGACTTAGTTGTTGTTATTCTTCTTCATATCATGACCATTTATAAGCTGGTTCTATCAACAGAACAGGAACTTTCCTTTATGATGAGATAATGACATTTAGCTACTCAGCAAAGCAGAACACATATCATGGTACTCAAAGATATGACTGAATTCCATACAGGTAGTGGTGGCCAAATGTTCTGTTTGCTTGTTACATGCTACCTGTAAAGCACATTTGTCTCCCACTAAACTGTGTGAGCAGTCACATTTGGATTTTTTATTTAATTGAACTTTTAGAGTTTTTTCCAGCATTTACTTCAGGCAGGGATGAACCAAATTCCATTGAAATGAATAGAAATATTCCTACACATTCTATGGCTTTAGATTCAGAAAATTTTAATCAACTGTCAAAGAGGGCCAATATTTTTTTTAAGTACTTCTTTCCCTGCATTCCCCTTGGTTTGTTTCAAAATGTAACCATGTTCTTTTTATCCTGGCCACTGGTCCTTGAGTAAAGCATGATAAGCAAACTGCATCCTTTGTGCATGTAGGAAGAGATACATTTCCAGAAGAAAACTTGTGATGGAGGCTGGCCCACAAATGATCGAGGCAGTTCTGCATTTATTGCTGTGGAGTCAAACGTGTAAATCTGCTTGGGCTCTGGAGGGCCAGGTGGGATGGTTTCTGCTGACTGGACTCAGAGCCCTTGACGAGGAGATTGTGGCCTTGAGGGGCCAAGTGGTGGCCCTGGAAGAGCAGGTGGGCGATCTGAGGTGGGCGCAAAGCTTGGAGTGGGCAGTGTTGGAGGCTCATGAAGAGCATGGATGGGTCCTGCAACGCCTTTTGGACTGTTTGGTGACCCACATTGCTGATTTAAGGCCAATGGTTCTTACCCTGGTTACGGGTCATTGTAGCCACAGAGTCTTTGAAATCCACAGTTGGATTTGCCCCGGACCAGTGGACATCGGCCTGGGGAGACCTTGCCTTGGCTGCACTGTGTTTTGCCTGCTGAGCAGGTGAGGTTTGCTGACCGTGCTCAGATGCTAGTTTGGAGGGGGGGGGGGGTTGTTTGTTAACCTTCAGTGAGCAGCAGACGAGGCCACTGCATTTTGGAAGTTTTGCCGCAGGCAGGGACTTGTGGGGAGACAGGACCCCCTCCCTTTTCTTTGCCTCCCTCCCACTCTGTCCCGCGGCTCCAAGGATCTGCATCTCCTGGCAGAGGTGGGGTGTGGGGGAAAAGCAGTGAAACTGCCTCTGAGAAAGAACCACCACCTAGGCAGAAAGCTTTCCTAGCAAAACCAGTTTTAACTTTCTGTTACAGATTCTTCCTGAAGTGTATCTATTCCTACAGTACATGTACAAAATCACAAGGAAAATATTTGGGTTTTTTACCATTGAGCTGTTCCACCTCTACAAATTGCATGTTCTGTTTAATAGGTCCCAGTATCCTACTTCAGACTTGTGCTTGAACATGAGTGCTGTTGAAGAGTTAATACATTTTCAGTTCTTGAAGAGACACAGAATTAGATTTCAGCTATTCTAAGAAGTTTTCTGGACCAAAAAATTTGATTGTCCACAAAAAGAAACTTTTATTGACTCCTTGATTTTCACTGTGTATTTTGTACAACAAAACTTACCTTCTATAATATTCATCATCTACCACCTTCATTTATATATGTACATAAAAGCTCTACTTTGTAAGATATTTGAAACCATTCAAAAAGAAACAAATGCCTCTTGCATTGATGATGTAGCCACAGTTGTGGCACAATCACCTCAAATATAATTTCCCACTTTTAAGGGAAATTTTGGGTTAAATTCATTCTCTGGGTTTGTGCTGATAAATGAAACCTATATTTGTGATAAATGATTAAGTCAAAACATTATTTTTTTTTCCTGAAATAGTGTATAGTGACTATGCAGATTACTATAATGAGGTAGACAGCCTAAAGTGTTAAAAATCTGAAATGGATCCTTGTACAAATAATAGACACTAGGTGACGTACAATGAAGCAGAGGTTATTAATAATCTGAGCTGCTACAAAACTCGTGTTTGTTTTCCTTTTCCAGACTTTTTATATTTAAAGTGGATGGGTGGTGATGGTTGCATTTCCATGTTCAGTACAGGACAGTGTTCTATAAATTTATAAATTTAGGAAGATGTTGTCTGACCACATGACATTTTAGCTGTAGTGTTGTAGTGTTGTACAGTTTATCTGTACATTGTGTTGTAAAAGAGGGGCACTGTCAGATATGTAAAAGAGTTAGACAACTGTAACTTACTGCATGGACAAGATCCCACATTAAGTTGAAACTCCAAGCCCGGTACTGTGTTTCGTTTTCAGGCATCCATGAACATTCACTGCAAGTTGGACATGTTCTGAGTACATACTTAATGGTTTGAATAACTCATAAGTGCTTGAGTTCTATCATCACTTTTAGAGCACAAAGAAAGCAGGTACATTGTAAAGAATGTCAAATTAAATAAAGGCCTCTTAGGCTCAAGTCTGAGTCTGGCTGGATAAAAGCACATTTTCTTGAATATGAGATTACAGCTGGACTTTTGAATAAAGCAATAATAAAAAGAAAGAATGTCAACAATGAATATATAAATACATATTCAAGCTAAGTTATTTTTTAAGCTTTTATTGACTCTATGCCTGAAAATATTGCTTTTATATTATTTTTTACAGTGAGTTATATTTTGTTAAATAAGTTATTTAATTTACTTCCATAGAATTACCTCAATTATCTTTTAAGGAAGTGAAAAATGCTTTTAATTCTACTTTATTATGTTTTCACTGATTTACCACAAATAGAGAAAAATAGAAGGGCAAGTATTACACTGACATCCAGGCTATGGCATCTGCTATTCCATGTGTTTTATGTCATTGACAAATGGTAAAGATTCTGTGTGCTAGTCTGAATAGAAGCTCTTCAAAGGAATAACCTGTCACGAGCTAGTCACTAGTGCTGACAATACTATTATTATCTGGAGACAATGTGAGATGGGTACAGTGGAAACTTCACGGAGTGGAGAAAATATCAGCAAAATTTTTTCATCTCTAAATGTAATGTATTCTGCCCTGAGGTGTAAGGAGTGGATAAACTGGTAAATATAACCAGCAGGGACATATGTGAGCATTTCAATAGCAGTAAGTTGGGTGGCTTTTTTATTTTTTTTTTGTTTTCCCATTTTTGACGTAACAATATATATTCGCTAAAGTAAGCTGGGCTATTTCTTAAGAAAGGGAATTGCCTGGGAAAAGACAGAGTCTCTATATTGAAGCTATCAGGCTAATCTTTTGCTTTGTGTTTTAAAGGACGGTATAAAGGAAGAAGAGGAGGCCCTGGTGGACTAGTGGTAAGGGCGCCGCACTATCACCGCGGAGACCTGGGTTCGATTCCCGGTCAGGGCCACTCCCGGGCAGGTGGAGCTCGTTAACCCTTAAAGGCAACCCACCTACGTCCTAAGGACCTCGCTGCCACCGTCCAAGCTCGCTTGGCCCCAGCAGATGAACCTTAGGATTAAAGGGTGGGCTCAGTTCCGCGCACACTGTGTCTCACCTAAAAAATCCAATGCGCAGGCTGGAAGGTGTAAAGACCTTCCCTGGATCTTCGCTCGCGAAGACTGGCCATTATTATTTAAAGGAAGAAGAACCAACACTAGAAGAATCATTTAATTGTGTCACAGGTGCCTTCAGTTGATTTAACCTTTGGAAGACTGATGCACGTCTCCTCAAAGCTGGAGCATAAGATTTTGCTGACATAGGCCAGTCTGCAGGTGAGCTGTCCTGGCCAACACTCTTCCATCTTCAACTGCTGCTGCAGCCACTGCAGCCTTGTGTCGGAGAAAGACCATGAAGGAAGAAAATGACAAGTTGAAAAGAAGGAGAAGCAATGAGAAAAACCAACAGAAGGAGAAAAAGTCTTGGTTCCTTACCTGGAAGTGAGCAGAGGAGTGCAGAATTATATTACCAAGTCTTTCATGCAGCTCGTTGCAGGAATGTAATTCCTTTTTGTGATACTTTCAGGCTTACATATATATATATATTTGTCCTTTCACACACATTTGGATAATAATGTTTTGCAAAGGCATTAGAACTCTGGTTAAATGGATGTATTTTCTGTCCTCATTTTCTTTCCTTTCCATCTGCCCTCCTTTTAAATTACTAGGCAGTGTAGTCAAAAACTCTGGTATCTTTTAAAAAATGATGCAGTAATCAAAAAGCTCTTACAAACCATTCAAGTGAGTGACAAATACCTGTCATCAGAAAAAAAGGTGTCTAGCGTGTTGTGATTAGAATGTAATTTTTCTATTGTTTATCTGAAATTTTTGTAAGGTTTCTACAAAAATTAAACCTTATATAACAGTCTGGATGGTATGAAGACAAAATAGATATGTAATTCATGCCTTCAGTTGCAGCAACTCCTTTTTTTTTACAGTAATATCAGGATCTAGTGGAAAAATACAGGAAAGAGCTATATTAAGAAATAATTCAACAAACAATTCTGAATAATGAAAGCATTTGGGAAAGTCTGGGGAGTGTTTATAAATAGAAGAAACAAAGACGTCAGAATATTAATTGCAAATGATACTTCTCAGCTCTATTTTAGGGAAAATGTGATGAAAAAAAGTACCAAAAATCCTCCACCTTTAACCCCCAAAATTGGAAAGAAATGTTCAAGTAGTTGTTATTTGAAATGAATGTGCAATGGAGATTGTCCCACGTGAATGAAGAACTTTATAAAGGGAACAAGGGTGTTTGGATGGTAGGTTATCTCTATTATTTCAGGAGTTAATTAATGTATTCAGTTTTAGATTTATAACAATTTATTTCCTAGCATTTTAAAGTAAGTCTTAGAAGTATTTAATAATTGACAGTACTTACCTTTTTCTATATTGCATACTGGGAACAGCTGCTGATGCTGAAATAGATCACATTTTTGTGCCATGTGCTCTTCTGTTTGGCTGACTACTTTCTGGATTCTCCCTCACTGGATATTTCCTGCAACAGGAAACCAGAGACATGTGCATGCAGAGTGGTTCTGCGAATATGCTAAATCACTGTATTGACATGCTGTTAGGTCCACTCACTAGACCTTGCTTTTAGTCATTAAGAATGCCATCAGTTTGAGAAATGCTTGTAAGGTCTAACAAAACACTTAGGACACCACGCACTCTGGGGACTGTGTGATAGAGTACAGGGAAAATTCAGTGTGCTGGGAACTCAGGAGTGACTCTCCCTGCCAATCTTTACTCTTAGTCATGTATATGAAAGGATGACAGTGAAAAATATACCACAGCCTTACTGGAAACCTCTGCCTCCCAGAAAAGGTATGGGACAAAACAGACTTGATACAAACTAAGTCAGGCCCCAGATTTGTCCTGGAAGTAATACTTCTAGAGGTGAGCACCAAACCTGACTTTGAGTCAGTCTCAAACCTAATTGTTAGAGAAGCTTCTGGAAGAGGGTAACAGGAGATACCTCAAGGAAATACTTTATAAGTATCAAAAGCATTGGGTTATGGTACAAAGTATAGCTGTCTGGCTGCTTTTTTGTTGCATGAAATTTCTTTCCTGTACTTTTAGTTTGTAGTGAAGTCTACACCTTCTGCATATTTAGGCATTGTTCTGTATCCCACAGGGGCTTAAAAGGGATTTTATATGCCTTGCAGCTCTGGACGGTCAGTTCTGAGTGATCATAAAAGCAGAACTGTCTGTATATATGTAATTTTCAGACTAAACAAGGAGCTCCAACTGAGCTCAAGGGTATGTTGTTGCTGAACAAGGAACTTCTTTCTCATAAATTTGGGGCTTAAAGATTAGTTCCCTCTGTAAGCCCAGTGTTAGTTGCATAATTCAAGTTTTAGCAGGCTTTTGGTTGATCCAAGGAGCAATCATTGCTTGAAGGCAACAGGGCATCTTTGAAATATTGCTATCACCGCTTATGCAAAGCAAGTGAAAGAAAACTTCTCTGAACAAAAGTATTACATGCCCAAAGGAAGCAGGCAGTCCATTATGGTGTTTCAGCTATTCTTAAAATGAAAAATGTTTGTTTCAATATCAAGCCTTGATCTCCTATGTTGCAATTCAAGCTTTTTTTGTCTCAACTTTAATATATATTCATACAG
Organism: Myiozetetes cayanensis; assembly: GCF_022539395.1. Classification (NCBI taxonomy): domain Eukaryota; kingdom Metazoa; phylum Chordata; class Aves; order Passeriformes; family Tyrannidae; genus Myiozetetes; species Myiozetetes cayanensis. Next base: position 128,967,121 of record NW_026086604.1, read on the forward strand.
ATGCCAATGTATGAAAAAAGAATATTTTTTTATGTACTAGAAACAGTTCTTTGTTAGACGAAACTATAATGGCTTTCTGTAATCTTCCATCATAGATCATGTTCTCTATACATTTTTCAACCCACCTGAACATAATTTCATCTAGAAGTTAGTTCTCTCCTTTGTATACTCAAACATTATAATTTATTCTAGATATTAAAAAAGCCTTACTAAATTCCAAATATGTCACAGTTGTAACTTTTCCCTTATCCAGTTAGGTCAGTAATCAAAGAAAGAAAGAAATTACATTGACTTGATACAACTTGTTCCTGATAAGTTCATGTTTTCTGGTTTTTTATCACAATCTTACTCTCTTGTGCCTTAGAAATGAATTTTTAGTAAATTGTCCCAGAATCTTTCAAGGAAGAACAGTCCAAGGTCTGGTTTGTACACTCCTGAGGAGAGATATTTTCCCATTTTTGAGGTGTGACATTGTGATTTCTCTGTTTTTATCTTTAGGGAGTCTACTATGCTTCATCAACACTCCAAGGTAAGTGCTATGATTCAGAGATTACCAGGGGTCGCTTTGCTAAGGATACTTAATTGAAATTCATTGAACTAACCTAAGTTGAAAATCTCTATTATTTTCGCTGTCCTCTCCCATACTCAAGAAGACATGCCTATCTCCTTTAGAAATGTAATTTAATTAAGTATTGGATCATACTAAAGATTTATTTGAAAATTGATAGAAGGCGTTGGATGCAATAGCCTTCCTTGAGTCATTCATTATTTCATCTCCTTCTAAATACTTCCTGTTACTTTTTTAATGTGTCATGTATTTGTGGAATCTCTTCTTGTTTCTTATGTCCCTTGCTAATTGCAACTCAGCCTTAGCCTTGCTGAGTTTAACCAATGTATCTGGGTAATTTTTTTAATGTCCTTAAAGATATATGCCCTTGATTTCATTTTGTGTGCAGTTCCTTTTCCATTTTCAGATCATTAAATTGCTACTATATACAGTCAAAATGTCCTCTCCTGGACTTCTTATCTTTGAGGTAATTTCAACAGCATAGTTGGCATAATGTTTCCAGTAACACTTTTAAAAACCCCCAAATTATCCATGCAAAAGACCCTATAATTAAATTCTTTGCACTGATGTCTGCTTTCTCAAAGTGCTGTCATTATTTTGTAACCCTTTTTTGTCCCTCTTTCCAACACTGTCTCCTCAACCTGAATTATTTTCTGCCTTAGTCAAAATCAATGTTAAAATAGCCATTTTCCTAATAATCCTCCTTCCAAAAAAAGGATTGTCTCCAGTATATGCAGCAAAAATTTTGGGACCCACAGTGTAATTGTTCCAAAATGCAGGAAGCCAAGTCATGACCTCAGTCACCAATAGGCCACCTCCCTTGGGATGTCTCTAAACAACTATACCCAACAGCCTCTTATTTATTTAACAATGGAGATATCACCTTAAAAGTATCTTTTTTTCTATCTCATCCAGAACCATTGAAACTGTCATTCATTGGATGTGTTTTTCCTGAAGTTCAGAAAGTGCTCTTGATAAATAACCCCTCTACCACTACATCTCAGGCACTCCTTACCCCTCCCAAGGTGTTTCCTTGTATACTTACTGTATTCCACTAGGAGTTTATGATGCCAATTATACCAAGTTAAGCCTTTGTATTGTTCCTGCTCGTTCCTCATGTCCTAACCACATATCTAGAAGGTATTTCAGATATTCAGTTGCCTGTGATGTTACTCTTCCACTTGACTCATAGTTTCTCATTTCTTCATCTCACTTTCCAGACTACAACTGACTTTCTCTAAAAATGAAAAATGGCTAAAGACAGCTCTTCTCTTTCATTCCTAAGACTCTGGAAGCCAAGGATGTATATTTACTGAGATGCTGTCTTATTTGCACTGTAGACTGCGTATCCGTTTCCTCTCCTGTCCTTAATGTCACAAACAGAGTATCTACACTTTGCAGATTATCAGTTACTGCTCCAGGTGACAGCCAGAGTGCCCCTGTATTAGTGGTAGAAAAGTAGGTACTGTGCCAACTGACTGAAGTCTATTTGCCAGCTTGCAGTCTGATGAAACAGAAAAGCATTTAACTGGTATGTTTGATATTCCTTCTCTGGAGTAAAGCAAGGAGAGTTACTCTAACCCTAGTACCAGAGCTGGAGTGACCACATCTAAGAGAAAAAATGACATCCTGCACTAAGCCATGCTTTTCTTCCCTATTTAATACCAAGGGAGAAAAATCAGTTTTCTCCACATGCCTGCTTTTGAGAAAGCTTTAGGGTGGACCTTTTTCTGATATGAAGGGAAAGGATAACATCCAGAGAAGTATTTGTAGTGATCTATCTGGGTGAAGATCACTTTTCTACCTTTTAAAGAAGAGGTAGGCTCTGTGGGTAAGCCACAGAAGTGTCACTTTGCTGTTAAAATGAAGCTTGTTCAGTTATTGTATAGAAAAATTGTATCTTTAGGTATTTCAGCAGCCTGCATCTCTTGGGGAGCATGATACTGAAATATAGAGCCCTTCATTCCAAGGTCAGTGACTCAGATATGCCCCTAGGTGAAAGAGCAAAAATAAAAAAAACAACACTCCTACCTGGTGACTTCTTGATGATACATGTGAAGAAAGCCCATGGACTGCGATCAAACAGAGAAGTGCCCACATTGCAAAAGTATTGTCAGAGTTACTGATGCTTCAGCCAAATGGCCAAGGACAAAATAGTCATGGAAATCCTACTTACTGCAAATTCCTTCTGGCAGCTGCTGAAAGTCAATGATGATGGACACATATGTACCTGCCCCATCCCTGTACTGAGCATTTTTGGGGAGAAGTGGCAGGCAGTGAAGGACTTCAACCTATAACTTCTCTTAGATAAAAGAATCAATATCAGGCAGCCATGTGTGCCCGAGGTCTCATCCAAGATTAATAACTTTTATTATAGGTATCTGAAGCTCACCCACCCATTCTGAAGTGAAAGGTAAAAGCATTTGACAGGCTAAAGGCAGTTCTGAAATCTGTTTTTGCAGAAACCTTGTCCTGATGGGCTTGTTTCCTTGTAGTGCCACCCAATGGATTAAGAAGAAAAGTGGGATCCAGTGCGGTCTGTCTGAGGCTCCAGCCTCAGAGCTATGAATAGAACAGCACTCCAGGGGGGTTCTAGCTTTGAGGGGGTATCTATAGATCATCCACTGAACTCAGGGGACCTCTCAAATTGACTGTTGTGCTTTGGTTTGCACTGTGGAGCAAGCTTAGAGCACATGAACTGGATTCCCTTTGTCTGAAACTTAACTGGAAGATGCACTCCAGGAGTTCACCTGGAAAGTTGGAAAGTGGAATGTTGGCACTCTTTCAGAGCAGAAAGCAAGCAGCTAGCTTGATGCAGAAAAACCCCATTCAATATGAGCAGGGAGGATGTCAGGTCCTCACCAGCTATTTCCCTTTACAGAGCCACTTCTGCTGGTCTGTATTGCTTGCTTAACTGGACTAAGGGATTTTGGTATCTTACAGACATGGTGTTTATATTTTGCACATAGGATCAGAAATTGTATGCAGTATATGCTTAAAAATAAGATAGAGAAATAAAATTTTTGGTTTCGCCTAATTCAGTGGTTTTGATTCCTCTGTCGTTTATATCAAAGGAAAGGAAAAAATCCTAGTGGATTGAATACTTTGCACTTGTCAACAGCATGTCAGGATAAAATGTATCTTTAAGCATAAAGTAGAGCCAGTCTCATTCCTGAGCTGATATAGGGAGTTCTTGAAATGACCTTGGAGGCTGAGAATGAAGAACAGACATAGTCAAAAATGCTTTTTGCCTTCTGAAGTCAGCGGGCTGGATTCGACCATCAGTGTGTCGCAGAACATCACAAGCTTTCACACTGAATACAGTCATTTTAGGTGGCTGTCGAAAGCTTTCTATAAATCAGTGAAATTGATATGTTAGTGGCTTTTTTTTTAAACCTTGGCAAACTAAGCTTTCTATATTTCTGCATCAAACATATTTGAAAATTTCCTTAATTGTAGCAGACCTGCTAATTATGGAAACAATTCAAGGATAAGATAAAAACCAAGAGACAAGACATAAAGAGCTTCAGATTTTTTTCCCCTTCTGTAATCCTGTGACAGTCATTTTTTATTCCATGTGAAGAAAATAATGTCAGAAGGATACTAATCATCAGTGTGCTACAGCTGAAAATAGTACAGCTGGCAGATGAGTATTTTAATGTATTTCTAGATTAAGGAAGGCAGTTTAAAGAAAACATCATGCAAAAATTCAATCTGCTATGGGTTTAAAATAAAGTCATCATCTGTGCCATGGTAGAGTGAATAGCTACCTTGTTTTATCATATTGCAATGGATTATTTTTCTTATGAAACTTGTGTCCCCCTAAAGCATTCTTGAGATATTTTGTGTTCACTTTGGTCTTTAATAATGCAATGAGTGAGTGCAAGAGCGGATTTTCCTTTAGTAAGGCTTTATCAGGACAATTTTCTTAACAAATTAAACTCTAAATGAAAGCAATCCATACAGACAAGGCAAAACAAAATGCTGTATATTAATTTCAATGAGCTATTTCATTCTCATTAAATTGGATTCTTAGCAAAATTAGTAAAGGTTTTGGAAAGGAAATGAATTAGAAGTTTGTTTCTTGTATATGTTTGTTTAATACATCTTTTTATCTTAAAATCCTTAAATAATACTCTCGTATAGTACAGCTTTAGCTGGACTCATTCAAATGGAGCCTAAGAGACTACAAATCAACATCCAATGCTTCATCTATGGTCAAAGATTCCTCTACCTTCAAGAAGCCCAGGCTGAGGGAGAACTAGATCTTAACTACTCATGAGAAATAGGTAGAATACACTGGTATTAAGTATGTGTAAGAAATGGCTTCTGAATCATAGAATATGAAAAGAACATGTAAAGAAGGTGCAGAGAACATCTATTTCCAGTCATTTTCACCTGTTGTCTGAGCTTTGGTAGAGACAATATATTTGTTCACATCTAGTTTCACAGAGGAGTTTGGAGTTTGAAGCAGGAGGAGGGGTCTCAGACCACCTGCACTTCTCTAGCTCAATATGGACTCATTATTGACTTCCTGCGCATTCTTCCATAAACTGTGTTAGTTATTCAGATGTCTCCAGGTAGGTATGATTTCCCTTAGGAGATCATCCCACAGGCTAATAGATCATAGAAACAGGAATCTGATTTTCACTCCTCTGTGCTCTGCAATCTCTTAACTGCAGTCCATCATGGCTAATTTTATTGTACTAACTAGTGTCTATACCTGAGACACTTCAAATAAGCTAAAGATATCAATAGAAAGATAACTGCATGGCTCTGAATAACCTTTTCACATGATTTTTTCTTTGCATGCCTCTCTGGGAGAAAGGACACAGCAGAGGGCATTCACCTTTCCCTTGGCAGCAATAAACCTCTGTAGCCTAAACAACTGGTCATTTTTTTTGCTCTCTGGTACCAGCTGATGTATTTAAACCCTGTTACCCATCTGCCTGCTTAATTTTTTTTCCTTTCCTGATAAGAAGATGGCATAGTCTCTCTCCCTTGGTGGTGGTGGCTGCTTTCTCCCCTCCCCACTCTCATCCTTATAGAGCCTTTTCTTGAATTCCTTTCAGTTGTGGCCCTGCTAAATGATTTATGTGGAGCTTTCCTCCTGAATCAGTCTCAGTCTCATCCCTTTCTGTGGTGAAGACAGTCTGGCATTCTCCCTCTTCACTCCAAAAGGAGTATTATCAATCTCAGTCAGGAACATCATTCAGGGCTAATTCTACAAAGCATATACTAAAAATCTCCTTCTGATAACCTTATCCTACATTTGAATATGCATTTTTTTACCAAGTACACATTTTCGACACTGGGTATGGCTTGTGATATCATGGTTTTGGATGGGTGCTTTTTGGGGATAACACACTAATTAACACTGAATGTAATTCAGGTCCCATTAAAGCCCGGTGGAAAATCCCTTGGTAAATTAGGTCATCCTGATCAGCCACTGACTGTTTTTATCTCATTTCATGCCTTTTCCTGTTAAGGATAATCTTTCAAAGTCAAAGCATTACCATCAGAACAAGTAAAACTTTGCATGGTTGCTTCAGAGTGATCTGATATTTTTTAGCTTAGCCTCTCACCTTTTCTCCACTCCAGTCATGACATGAGGTTAGCTGCTGAATGACCCAGAGTTCTTAATTTAAGTTCTTCATGTAAGGAACATATCAGAAGGAAAAGAGATTTGCTCATTAGTCAGGTCTGCAGATGACAGGCAGTTATTTAGAAAAGTCAAATTTAGAGTTATAATAAATGTAGTGAATATCTGCAAGGTCAACAAATGCTACATTGTATACACTGTAGTGAAATAGGAAAACAGGACAACAGATTAGTGGCCTGCAGTGAGACATCAGAGACCACCTGTATCAGATCAGCCCAGCCACAATGACCCCTTCATTTTGGTGGGCAGGTCTTGTACCATCTTTGGCACAGCTGCAGAGGAGAGTTTCTGAAATCTCAGTGAGACACCTTAAACTCCTTTTCACTGTAGCTAACCACTGTTCTATTGAGAGGTATCTGCATAGCAGGTACACAGAGAGGTATCTGCATAACTTTGTGAACGGTCTGATGAGAATCAGTGCTCACAGTGCCTCTGATAGAAGTAAACAAGAAAGTGAGGTGGGTAAAGAAGAAAATAGAAATTAATATATATTGTTATTCCTACATGAACTACTGCACAGGGGTTGGCTTTCCTATCTTAGGAAGCATATTGTTAAATTAAAGGGCAATCAGAAAAAGGTCATAATGTGATTAGGTGTTTGAAAATCTCTCTAATTATGACGCTGAAAGGATGGGTAGTGTCTATTTTAGGCAGACCTGCATGAGGGTCAGGGAGAGAAAATGAAAAAACTAGAAGAGATGACAAAAGAAATTCTGCTCTCACTACCTTGGAAAAAAAAAAAAGAACAAAGAGATATTTTTCTGAAATATGCCAGATTTAAAATTTTCAAAGGAAAAGCTCTTTCAGACTTGGACAAATTAAGCCATGGGACTTACAAAAGTATTCCTATAAGTTTCACAAGAATAAGGAACCTTACTTTTGACTTCTCTAATGTGTATGCTATTTTTCTGCCTTCCAAGTGCTGTTTGGGTAGATTTGTGTTATGTGAAAGAGCACACACAACAAAGAGTGAAGAGAGGGAATAGTCTGGGCCAGACTGTACATGGTGGTCAGTAATATTTCTGAGGTTTCAGTAACTAGGAGAGGCACAGTGAGAAAGAAAGAGAAAGAAAGGATAAGAGTAGAAAAATATCACCATCCGTGGATTCAGTGACAAGACTTGATTGTTGCAATTTCTATGTCCTTTGGTCCAAGTAATGGTTGCAGTCTCGATTTGTTTGGATTAATGGGTTAATATATACAATCATGTTTATGTGGGAATGGCCAGGTACCTCTGCTGGAGGGGGGACTTTCTGTTACAACTTTCTGTTACAACACTGTGGATCATGTGTAGTCCTTTGGTTGGTGGAAGACCCCAGAAATGAGTATAGGGGCACTTTGGGGGTCTTTGGTCATTTATGACACCTTCTAAGACATGACAGCTGCCTCTCATGTCAGCGTAGTTCACAGGATCACAGATCACAGAATCACAGAATATGCTGAACTGGAAGGGGCCCACAAGAATCACTGAATCTAACACTTAGTCCTGTACAGGACCATCCCTAAGAGTCCCACCATGCACCTGAGAGCATTGTCCAAATGTTTCTTAAACTCTATCAGGTTTGGTGCTGTGACTACTTCCCTGGGGAGCCTTTTCCAGTCCCCAGCCACCCTCTGGGTGAAGAACCTTTTCCTAATATCTAACTTAAACCTACCCTCCTCCCTTAACACAACTTCAGGCCATTCCCTCCTGTCACTGGTCATGAGAGTGAAGAGATTGGTACCTGCCCCTCTTCTTCCCCTCATGAGGAAGTTGGAGACTGCAATGAGGTCTCCCCTCAGTCTTCTCCAGGCTGAACAGACCAAGTGACCTCAGCCACTCCTCATATGACTTCCCCTCAAGGCTACCAGGGCAGTGCTGACTCATATTTAACCTGGCATTAACCAGGACCCCAGGTTCCTTTCTGTGGCACTGCTTTCCAGCATCTCATTCCCCAGTCTGTACACACATCCAGGGTTGCCCCATCCCAAATGCAGAATCCGGCACTTTCCCTTGTTGAACTTCCTAAGGTTGGTGACTGCCCAGTCCTCTCATTTGTCGGGGTCTCTTTGCAGGGCCTCCCTGCCTTCTTGCCTGGAGGGGAGTTTTCACACCTGAGACAGTTGTGTAAGGGAGTACACTGGCATGCTAAAAAGCATTATCCCACCTCGAAGGATCTGCTTCTTATCGACCTCTTCCCTTATCTGGCTCAAAAGCCAGCTTGTAGCCTCTGGTGGTGGATTTGCACCTCCCCTGCACCTGGGCTGTTCCCTTGGACTGCAAGCACCAGTACTTCTGCCAAGGCCAATCCTTTTGTCATTAGCCATTGACATTTCAGTCTCTCACAGGGACATGCACCGATTGGGAAGTGACTTTAGGGGCTGGGAGTCCTGAGGAAGGAAGCACAGGGAGATATTGTGGGTAGCTCCTACCTCCACATTTCTGATTGTTGTTTCTGTTTGTCACTGGAGACCATGAACAATGTCTTCTGTCCCAGAACTGCTATAATGACCTTCCTATCTCCAGTACTCCAATTTTCCTTTGGATTAAAAGAAATAGTTTAACAGATGCATTTATGAAAAATAGTCAAGATAATGATAGTAAATGCTAAAATAAAGTGTTAGAAGGAAAAGAGAACCTTGTGACATAGGTTTTGAGATCCTTTTCAGCAACTAGGACTTGGAAGATCTGTCCTTTTCTACCGAGGAACTGGTCTCCTGTAGTGTCAGTCAGTGCAGAAAAGGCCATGGTCTGTATGACAGGTCTGGACTGGTATAAATATTCTTAACGGTATTGTAGCACTAATTGAAAACCCAAAGTGAGTCAAAAATCCTCTGAAGACTGTCTGTGAAATATATTATTCAAAGTGGGAGTAAACACAATTTACTTGTATTTCATTCCAGCTGCAGTGTCTGTTCCCCAGGAGGTGCAACTGAGTCCCCCTTGATCGAGTCTCCAAGTAAGATTAGCAAAACTTTTCTGAGTGATACTGCAGAACTGGAGAGGGGAGCAGCTGCTTATGGGCCTGATTTTTGGAGGTACTGAACAGATGTGTATCATACTGACTTTAGCTAGAGCTGTCGGTATTTAAGGCTTTTGATAGTAATAGAAAGGCCCTGACTGCAGTGGCATTTCCCATTCAACTGAAGACTCATTCTCCAAAGTTATTACTTTTAGGTTGGAACATTTCCCAAAAGTTTAATCGATCTTTATGGAATTACTTTTTTATTAGTCATGAAATACATTTTTTTACATTGATTATTTTTCTCCAAAAAGTGATTAAGTGATGCATGAAATGCAGAGAAGTAACAAAATTAAATTCAAAAGGTTTAAGGAATAATAATTTGAATTATAAAGATCAATCACATTGCAAATGAAATTCAACTGACTCAGAAATCCCTTACTACAGCTTTTACAAACTTTTACTACTTATCTTCCTAATCCTCACATAGGAATGGGAATACTCTGCATCTTAATACCCATATAAAGTTCGGTCTAACTTAGAAGTAGTTAATTTTTGTTATAGTCTACTGAGAATTCAGTATTTGCTAAAGATTGTCTAAACTGAAAAAAAAAACAGAGCACAATAAACATATCAATAATCTGTAAGTGGGATTGCCAGGAAAGATTTGAGGTAAGTGTTGGAAAATAAGACCTACCATGATGAAAAAAACTTGGTGTCTGCAGCAGGCCTAAATTAAAAGGTTACATACAGGTTTTTTCTCTGCTAGCAGTGAATGTAATGATCAGTCGTTTTCAAATTACTGTCCTGGACACCAAGGAATTTGATAAACCTGTTCTGGTTGTCAGCAGAAAAAAATGTTAATTAAAAAGTTAGCCAGGGATGGGACCAGTGGCAGTCCAGGAAGCAGCTCATGAGAAAGGCAATTATGTAAAAGTGCACTGTGAGATGGAGTTTCTCAAATCAGCTAAGCCTCTGGGAAATTAAATGATGATGGCAATACATGAATTGCCCCCTGTTTTGGCTGTTCTTTTCACATTTACAGCAGCTGAGAGCCCTTGTTCTAGACCTCCGAACCCCTGATGTGCTGGGTGCTGTACAAGGCCAGAAGAGAGATGGCATCAATCCTAGGGAGCTTGTGAGAGCTAGGGTGATAAAGCAGCCTAGTGCAGCAGAGATATTAGCTCAGGTTCAGACACAGGTATAGTTGTGATACAGATTTCTGGCCTAAAGCATCAAAGGAACAGATTTAGGATTGCTCAAACCTGACATGTCCCAAGTATAAGAAAACAGATGGATAAAAGACAGCCAAGAGAAGACAAGGAGTCTATGAGAAAATTCTGGTCACCTCGATAAACGGTTATCTCAGTACACAGATGGCTTAAGTACTTTCAGATGTAATTATTTGTGCTTTGAGTACAGGTTTTACGTAGATTATGCCCAACTGCTAAATAGCAAAACATAAAATCGCAGGCTTTTTCTAATGGTCTTTCTACATAAAGTTTTGGCAATGTTTATTTCTCTAACAAACACATAATGTGCTTAGATTTACTGACTAGTGGATAAAAAAGCGCAAGTTCTTATAATATAAAAGAAGTGAATGTGCTTTTTTTGGCTGATTCATAGTTTGGTTGTTTTCATTTTTCCTTTAGCGAATTATAAAACAAATGTAATAAGAATGAATGTGGGTACAAGAATAAGCAGTACTGAAGAGTAGATGGCAACTTAGCAGAGATGAGTCTTACAGCTCATATATCTTTGCTATCAGCAGCAATGCATGAACAATAGCTAGGAACCTGTAGGGGTAGAAATATTCTTACTGTTTAGGTAAACAATTTTTAAAATACCTGTTTGCAGTCTTCTTTCTCAGCTAAAGATTAGTTGCTCATGTACTTAGTTTAACAGCAACCTTCAGATTAACAGCATCTTCTGTGCTAACTGCAGTGCTCTTAATGCCATAGATATGCACTGCAGAAAAATATATAACAGACTGAAATTTAATAAAGCTCTGCATGGTATCATATCTTATGAAAAAGAGGATATTTATTTAACATCCTTCCAAGAAACTAATGGGTTTATTTTTTTTTCCTTCCTGCATGAAGACTGCTTCTTTTCCCATTGGATTTGTGCATGAATATAAAGCCTGAAAATGCCCTTTTAGTCAATGGAAATTTCTTTACTGACTTGAGAGAGTACAGAGGTATGTATATACTGCTGTTCCTTAGCAGTATAGCAGAATAACCTTGTAATTTTATCTGGGCTAGATACTTGCAGACAGTTTTACTGTCACTTTTGCTACATCTATTCCTGAAAAATCTGAACTTGAATTTACTGAAGTTTTCTGTAGTTCTCAGTTCATGAGTTAAAAAATGCAGCACTATTTTTAGCTTTTTGAGGTACAGAAAAAGGCTGGATTCCTTTCTTTAACTGTACTTGATTATTTTTTCAGATATTTTTGTCTCCTCTTATCTGTTGATATATTGATTAAACTGCTGAAGTGAATGGCATATCTCCTCAACTTCTATGCTTCTGGTAACAGAAAAGAAACAACAGCTAGAGAACTCAACTGGGACAGAATTTTATGCAGGATAATTTAATAGGCTATAAATTTATATTTTAGTTATCTAATTGCAGTGCCCTAACCACTTAGGAGACAAGCTGTCTTTGTTAGAAGCTTGCCTCTGCACTTTTAGCTGATTAGTACACTGCTGCCTGATCTTGCTGCAAAACGGATAGGTTGTTTTTAGTTCTCCAAAAGTGTTATTTGGTTGAGTCTGAACAAAGCTGATTCCCAGACACAGTGCAAAGAACAATGCTGACTCCCAGATAGATGATGTTCTGGTTATTTTGAAGTTAAAAATAGGAGTGTTTTTTGAATTTTTGTTTTTTTAAAGTAAGTTTCTCAAATTTATTCAGCAAAACCAGTGCAAAGTAGGGCACAGTTCTTCTCTTCATAGGACACCTTAAAGCAATGTATTTTAAAAGTTAAGATTATATACAACTTCTGGAAAAGTGAAGGGTGGAACATCTCATAAATGTTTTAATAATAATCCTTCCCTTATGTGCAAGAACATTTCAGCACAGAGCAAATACATAACAATACTGTAAGACCCCCAGATTAGCATAGAAATTTAATGTTATTGTATTAACCTACTTACTAGGAAGTCCAAGAATTGAAAACATGCCTAAAAAGCTATTTATATTTCCTTATTCTCTATTGTAAAGAGCTTCAGGGTGGCTACACACGTTTGGCCATATTTGTTTTAATGATCCAAAGTTATCTTGAAAATAGTTGCTTGTTCTTCCTGCTGATCTAGAAAATAAAGTTGCTGAATCAGTGGCAATTAGAGAAACAATGTGAGAACAAAGTGGGAAAACGATCAAACCCTGAAAAAATGTATCATTAAGAAAGACTGAGAAGCTTAGTAAATGGTATCTGAACTGCATTAATGAAAATATTCAAAACTGATAATCATGTACCACTGAGATCATCTCAGGCTTAATAATGGCTGAGCAATACACATGTAAGAGACCAATTAATGATTAAATTTGATTTTACTGGTATTTCATCAAAGAAACAAGTTGGCCTGTAAGTTCTACTGAAAGAACTGTAGTTTTCAAACCAGTTTTGAGTTTATTTGCTCCCATTGTGCTACTGGAGAAGGTTTGATGTGTTTCAGAAAAAACAATCCCTGGCTCTGCAACCCCTGCTTTCTTACAAGTCCCTTTAAAAATGAATTGGTTCAAATAGTTTTTCTGAGACCTGAAGACCCAAGGGCCTTGTGTTTTTGGGCACTCCATATTCTCTATGAAAGGTAGGCATTACATTTGTCTTTTCTCTGCCTTTTACTCTAACCTTCCAAGACCATAGAGATAACTGTTGTTGTCTGTGAGCTCAAATGGCCAAGTTGTAACCCTCTAAAGTGAATGATTAGAATATCTGAATGCAGGAATGCAGCTATAAATTTAATTAACATTTGAGACAAAGAAGTCTTAAAAGTAAACCAAAGCTTACTTACTAAATATGTATGAAAACACTTGAACTAACTGAAAATTCTGTGGAATTTCTTCATGTGGAAGGAAACACTTCATGAGAAAAACCTTCTAAAACTTCAAAAAAAATTCTTGCTTCAAATATTAATTCCAAATCAATATTTTCATATGAATATATAGATTCAAACATACATTTCCATTTTTTATCAGTTTTAAACCCCTCCTCCCCTAAAGTTACAAGGAAAAGTAACAAGTTTGAATTAATTTAATTTGTCCTAAGTTGGGAATTTCAAAATGTTTTAGCCAAACATTGTTAATTATGTTGTCATAGAATCATACAATGGCCTGGTTGGAAGGGACCTTAAAGACCATCTAGTTCCAATGCCTCTGCTGGGTCAGGGACACTTTTCACTAGACCCACTTTTTTTCTTTTTTTTGCAAAACAAATTAACAGTAATTGTGTCATGGTATAGACCTGGATAGTCTAAGTGTAAATGCCTACTGGTGATGACAATGTGTCAGTGTGTTGATTTACAACTGACATTGGTATAAAAGCGTATCTGAGACTGAGTACCCTAAAACACAAATTAAACACCGTGCAAAGTGGGCATCATAAGGTTTGCTAATGAAAAAGAAAAAGCGGACAGTAAAGAGCTGGGAAGGAATTCCACAGTTCCCAATAAGCACGTGATCAAGTGACACAATTGACACTAGAAAGTCAGTGCTTATAGACACAGGGTGATATATATGAGAGACAAACAATAATGATTTTACAGATGTAGTGATGATCTCTGGAGTAGTTGTCTCCACTTCTGAAAGAGAACTTGAAGGAAAGAGAAAGGAAATAAAATGATGTTAGTGGCCGAATCTGTATTCCAAAGTGCAAATCCTGTGTGTAGCAGTAATTCAACTTATACAAGAAGTATACAGGAGAACCAGAAAAGACCCCTAAGGAGGCAAGAAAGTTGATCAATGGTATGAAATTGCTTTCAAATGAGAAAATGACTGACTAGAGCTGCCCCAACTAGGGCTGATGATGACAGAACAGGTAGAGCAGAGTTGATAAATAAGCTAGGAAGATTCATGGTTCTTTCTTCTTATAGGTTATTAAAAAGATTGATCAGGTTTTCAGTTTTAGAACAGACAGAAGACGGTAACTTCTCATACAGTTCCTAGGTCAGGCAGGGTGTGGTTGGCTGCACTATAAAGTAGATATCAGAAGCTTTCAGATCTCTAAAAAGCAAATAAACTAATGGGAAATGTCAGTTCAGGAATATTATTTCCTAAAAAATTCATTTCTGGCTTAGGAAATCTTTGGTCTATAGGTCACTGGGAACTTGCAAAAAATACATCAGGTTCACCACTGTCTATTTACACACTCTGTATTTCTACACCCTCTCCCTGGGTAGGGTTGTTGATACTGGGAGTCAGGCATGGTTGCATTGTTTTTCTGGGGGTGATGTTTGTTAGTGTTGAGCTATTGCCCTTTGCAGGGCCAAAGTTAAAAGATGTTATTAAGTTTGAAACATAAGCCATGGGCTAAAATTGATCTTGTACTGCTGCTGTTTTATTCTTTGACTGTAGACAAATACTTCAGTTTTAGTAGTGGAAAAATTGTATCTTGTGCTTGATCTGGGCTGAAATATATTAGTGACTTCTGTGATAGTTTCAGCTCAAAATACCAATTGTTGAACTCAACCTAGCTATTCTAGTGGCCATTATTAAAGATTTCTCCTAAGAAATGCTTTGGAATTCCTAAAGCTGTCTTGGAAACCAAAAGCTATCCTTTCTCTTTCTCTTTGCTACAATATAATTCTGGGTCTCTTGTTCTCAGTTCTGCTCCTATATATGAGGTAACCAATAGCACACCCTGAGTAATTTCACAACCATTTCTGCCTGTGTCTACAATAATGGTTTTTTTCAGTGCTCTTTCATCATTCTGATCTCTGCTTCAATATTTAGATACTAACAAAGTATCTGTTTGGTTTTACAATTGATATTGTAACACAATAACCCCCTGCAGCACTACTGGGCACAGAGTGGCTGGAGAGCAGCCAGGTGGAAAGGGATCTGGGGGTGCTGATTGACAGGAAGCTGAACATGAGCCAGCAGTGTGCCCAGGTGGCCAAGAAGGCCAATGGCATCCTGGGCTGGATCAGGAACAGTGTGGCCAGCAGGAGCAGGGAAGTGATCCTTCCTCTGTACTCAGCAGTGGTGAGACCACACCTGGAGCACTGTGTCCAGCTCTGGGCCCCTCAGTTCAGGAAGGATATTGAGGTGCTGGAGCAGGTCCAGAGAAGAGCAACGAGGCTAGTGAAAGGACTCGAGCACAAGTCCTATGAGGAGAGGCTGATGGAGCTGGGGTTGTTTAGCCTGGAGAAGAGGAGCCTCAGGGGTGACCTCATCACTCTCTACAACTACCTGAGAGGAGGTTGTAGCCAGGTGGGGGTCGGTCTCTTCTCCCAGGCAATCAGCAGTAGGATAAGAGGGCACGGGCTTAAGCTCTGCCAGGGGAGGTTTAGGCTGGATATTAGAAAGAAGTTCTTTACAGAGAGAGTGATCAGACATTGGAATGGCCTGCTCAGAGAGGTGGTGGATTCACTGTCCGTGGAGGTTTTTAAGATGAGGCTGGATGTGGCACTGAGTGCCATGATCTGGTAATCACAGTGGGGTTGGATCAAGGGTTGGACTTGATGTTCTTGGAGGTCTCTTCCAACCTAGTTAATTTTATGTTTGTATGATTCTATATTTTAAAAATCACTGCTATCTTAAGCAGTGACTGTCTGTAAAGAGGTGTGGATGCCTCTTAAAGAACAGTACAGTGATACAGGGATACCACATACTCCAGCCCCCAACACTGTTCTCACACTGTTTCTCTCCATAATCAGAAAGTGTTTCTTTCTAGCAAATTAATTAGTGCTAAATTTCAATAAAAATATGATAAGGGGGTTCAGTCTAGCGAGTGCTTGACTATGTCCAGGTCCATTTAATATATTTCTCTCTTTCCCTCCTTCCCTGTTATTGATTAAATACGTAAGAAGAAATTAAATTTTCTTCAGCTCTCTATTAGTTTGGTTTTGGAACAACATCTGCTGGGGAGAAATCCTCTCTTAATATTAATTTTCTGCACTGAATGAATATTACTGAAAAGATATAACCCTAACCATCTTAACTGGTGTGTTGTATACTACTCACCCTCAGTTAAAAATCGGGAATGGATCACAAGGCTTCTTTCAGTACACTTCTTTCAGTGTGTTTTCCAATACTATGGTGATTATTTCTTCATATGACAAGACAATTTCAGTGCTAATGTTCATCAGCCATTCAAACTAATCCACTCTTTACCCAGGAGAGGTAAACTGGGTCAACGGAAATGCAAACTCAGAGATTTGGTATACATTTAATTAACTATTTGACATTTGATGAACTGTTACTACACAGTGTCAGTATTAAATCTATGTTTGTGCACTTAATGCACTTCTTGTAAGTCACCAAACTGTCTTCAGATACCAGTTTTTAGAGTTTCCTTGGGCTACAGGGTGGAATCTGACCCATAGAGAATTCATAATTTCATCTTGGATGTTCTACAATCTGTTGAAGGCAATTGAAGGTCTGTGACCCTTAATGTAGTTTTTCAAATTCCTTACAAACTGGGACTTGAATGTAGTCACTTCTTGTGTGTGCTTATTCACAGGAAAACCTGCAGAATTCCCATGCCTTTCAAATAATCAGTGAAAACTTTTAGTTTAGAAAATTGGTTTTAGATCCAAGCTCTTGCTAAAAAAGTGATGGAGGAACAAAGTGTATCAGGAGAAGTCTTTTTCAGGAAGGGAAGTTCACTGCATTAGACTTTCAAATTAGGTATCTCAGTGGGGTTTGAGATGTAAAAGTTCTCAAAGAGACCAGTTTTCAGTTTTGTAAGAATGGGAAGTTTTGCAGCTAGTTTGTGTTTATTAGATGCATATACCCTAAGTTAATATACCCTATGTTCAGTTCTTGGTAATGCTGTAAAGTAAAAGTGGAGCAACCATACGATTTTTTTATTCAACTCAAAAAGATATTTGTCTAAGGAGTTATTTTGCTAACCACTTCTGCATTTCTAGAGATATTAAACTGATTTAGATACTGGAATGAAATCCTAACTTCTTTTAACTTCATGCAAATCTAGTTCTGGTATTATTTGCTGGAGCAATAGGAAAACATCTATTTCTACAGCAAGCGTCAATTGTACCATGAAATTTCTAGTTATAAAGTCAGGCAGGGTAAAAATGACGAGCTCATACGTGCTTTTTACAAGTTTTCTGGTACCATACTCTTTGGGTAGGATCAATTTAGGGTAAAAGTTCTTGGTAAGAATTAGACAATTCATAAGATAGATTTCCCATCTTGGTGAGCACATTAAGTGCTTTTCTCTTAGGGGAAAAATATTGATTATTTCTCATGAAAACTCTTGAGGTGTTTAGATTGGTTTTGGTGTTCATTGATGGAGAACTTGAACTTTTTATTGGCCTGAGAAAATGTTTTCTAGACAGTCTGGCAATCTCTACGTGTTCAACTAGATGTAACAAGTACAAAGGTGAAGACCCAGGTCACTCTGTAAGTTGATAAAGTCTTAAGTTGAATGGATATTATTTTTGTAACTTGTAAAAGTAATAGATGGTATTAGGAAGAGAACTATTCATGCAGAAATAAAGAGGTACGTGGGTATCTTTAGGATTTACATTTTGGCATATTTTGTAGTATAAAATTTAGTTACACTAAAAGTAAAAACTGCAAATCAACAAAATTCAGTAAGCTGAGATGATTGCAAAAAATTCTGATCCTCTTTAGTTGAATGTGATTAGGGTAAAGAACTGCTATGAGTTGAAATCCACAGACAGACATTTCCGCAAAGTAGCTCAAAAGTAAAGCAAAGTAAATCTAACAATAGCACAGTATCTGTTGTTGAGTAAATTGATCAACAACTTAAAAAGAAATATTTTTAACATACATATTTTAGAAATATTGACTATTCAATTAAGAAAATAAAGTCTTTATGATGTCTTGCAGCTGTTAGAAGGTTTTTCTATTGTTTCTATTGTTTCTATTAATTGATTAAGGATAATGTGGAAAAAAAAATAAGACCGGGATAAGTCTCTGTTAGCTTCCTGTAATTGTCATGATTTTTCACAAAAAATAAACAGTTTGCAATCACATATGTATAATAATGCATCTATTAGTTCTGCTGAGTGTGTCTCATATTGCACTCTGGCTTTGAATTCATCCTATATAAGTATTCTCTCAACTGTTGAGAGAATCCTGAAACTGTGCTGGTACATGCAGAGCAGAGGGCTGTGAGCAAGGTTTGACTGAGGCTGGAAAAGCACTGAGTATTTTAGTCTTTCCTGTCCCTCTGCCATTGTCTCTCCTATCCACAATGCCCACATGGGCAGTAGTCAGAGGGGTTGATGTGGCAAACCTTGGTTGGAAAACAGGGGCATGTTCCCCACAAAGGCTGTAGTTGACAGTGACTGACTGTGGCTGTTCTCTTCATGGTGCTGGCCTCATTCTGAAGAGTTTGGTCATGCTGCCTGATGTCTCCCTTCTGCTCCCATTCGTTTAGCAGACCTCTTTTCTCTAGGCAATGGTAGCAAGTGGAGCCAGAGTGACAAACTTCCATCCTGCTGGGGGTTCGTGCAGCTTTTGGCTGAGCCATCTTCCTTGCTCTTGACTTGCCAACATGTACATTTTTCAATATAATAGTCGAGATTTTTGCACTTCTTGCCCAGCATGCAGCTTTCTCATGTAAGGTCCAAAGGAATAGCAGAAAAGGTCTGATTTAAAAGGGATAAAAGGGAATGGAGATATGATATACTCCAACGAGGTCCCTGCACCACAGTGCAATTACAGAACGTTCTAGTGTCTGGAACTGCTGTGTAGCTGATACCTGTGCAACTCAAAATATACGAACAGGTTAAAATAGTTTCCGGCTCTGCCATGCCAAGGCAACTTTGTACTATCTCTCCTCTGTATATGAGACCGTTTCACTTCAAGTTTCACTAGATTTCAAGTTTCTGACCTGATTAAAATCATGCTGAGAACTGATCCTCCTGAGCTTGAGGCATTGCTGGGTTTTGATGTCTTTCAGAAGCGTATCTGCATGTCCTTCTGAGGGACTGTGAAGAGGACAGAAGCGACAGCCCATTGAAGAGAATATAGGTTAAACCATAGATGACCTTGTTTGTATTTAACATGTATGTCACCTGACATAACTTTTTTTCAAAGTTATGTTTCTGGTATCTTGTGAATATTTAGGTGCATCTAATGAGATAAAAAGCCTTCAGAATGCATACACTAAAAATTACAGTGCACAATGAAGAGAAATTCTTGTAATACTTTTTCTACTATTTTTCTAGCTTATGCCACTGGACAGTAGCTTGGGATATTTGAATTTCAAAAAAATTAGAATAATAATTGCACACTTTTCACTAATAACCACCATATAAATCTGTGAAAGTATTTTCTGCATGGTTTCAATTTACTCAGAAAATGTCTCACTGGTTGAGATTTTGGCAGTATCTTTAGTATGAAGGTCTGTTTTAAATGAAGAGAAAATAGTGAGAGATTATTCTATAGTTCAGGTATTCCATCATTTTCGGATAGTATGCACTGAGAAATCATTTAACATGTGCAGAAATGCTTTAGTCAGAATATGCTACTACTATAGCATTTGTCAAACCCTAAATCTTGTGCAGGCTGAGAAGCTGGTATGAAAACTATTTCAAATTGTTTTCAGATGAGAATGTTACCTGAGAACATTCAAATGCTAAGATGCAAGATAAGCTTTGCTGTTTACTTGCCTTTCACAGTTGTTGTAGGACAAGATATATTGATTCCTGTGATTTTATTTTTTTTTTTACTGGTAATCTGAGAATTCTGATATTAACTTTCAGTATGTGCAGTTTTTTTTTCAAACAGGGATAACAGTTGCAGGTCTGTTTTCTGGTATATCTTTTTAAAAGTTCTATGAATATATCCAGGGGAGCCAAACAGTTTCTCTTGAGCACTCAGGGTCCAATTTTCCTGATATGTATAATCTTTCTTTTCCTTTTCTATGCAAGTTTTACCTCCTTTATTTTTGTCTGTGACTGCAAGTGCAGCTTCCCCCTCATTTTGACATTCTGAGAGGACCTCATGGCCAGCCTTAGCATTAAGACAGAACAACCTGTTGTCTCTGCACTATAACCAAGTTGCATCACAAACTTTATAAGGAAAAAATATCCACTCTTTTTTTTATAATACAGTTACCAGAGAGGCAGAAAATGAAATTAGCAAGCAGCTGTGTAAGAAGAAAAGGAAGGGCTTTTTCAAAGAACTGTTATGTTCATTCCTTTTTGTTATATATGGATGAGGAAAGTTCAGGCAGGTTAAGAGGCAGAGACCAACTCATGCAAAACATAATTTTCCAGGTGCTATTAAATACAAAGATACCTGTTGTGATTCCCTCAGCACAGAGCACGGAAGCTGTGGGGACACCTTAGTATTATGTCCTTGATCTCTGATATTGAACATTATGGGAGATAGGATGCTGAAACAGGTATTCCTAGACTTCTGTGCTACAGAACTGTCCTGTTTTTGTTCTTACAGGAAAGGTCATTGCTGCTGTCTCCAGAGGAAAAAAAGCCAAACAAGTAAGACTTGGATGCATTCAGGAATTGATGTGATGCTAAGTATTCCAAGTATTTTGGCATCTGAGAATTTTTTCTTTCAGATTACAAAACAAAGGAAGAAATGAGACAGTATTTAGTATTGCTTACTTCTTCAAATGACTGTAGCCCTGAAATTGTACCAGAATTGGAGAATGATGTTAATAGCAATTACAGCATTTGCTCTTTTCAAGACTGGCATGTAGACCACTGGTAGAAGGTGAGTTAAAAACCCCACTCTACCATACCACCCATGAATTGATATTGAACTGGAAAAATGTGAATGTTGTCATCACCATTCCTAATTGCATAATTTCCTCTACCTTTGCAAATAGAGTCTAGGGAGGACTACAGAGTCCAGCTGCTCTGCAGCTGTTGGTGTCTCAGAATCCAGCTCCCACGGCAGAAGCCTGTGTCCTAAAATTGACTAATGCCATTCATGCATGACAGTTGGCCTGGATGTATGCCTGACAATGTGAAGATTTCAGTAATTTCATTACAATAAATATATAACTGGTAGAAATGGCAACAAAATTAAAAGAATACTGAAATACCTGGCAACACTTTTAGGTTTCTGACTTAGGCTTCTGTGTTTAGATGTTTTTGATGCTTTAGCAAGTGAACTATAAGCAACTAAGAAGTAATTCAGTTTCTATTATACTGTTTGCAGTTACTTCTGGCCCTGGAGCTTATCACAGTTCTATAAACTGTGGAGAAAATAATTTAACATAATACTGTATCTGAATTTGTGACATAGGTGGCTTTGTTACAAACCATTAGGATTTTATCTGATTAACGTTGTTTTGGCTCTTTGAGAAACAGTTAAATGATTAACTTGTCAAGTAAAGTAAATCTTTGAACAACCATAACCAAAAATCACAGTAACATTTCTAGCTACAAGTTTATAGAAGTGAGAGGGGACAAGAGGGTTATGTAGCTGGTGTTTTTAGCCAAGGTGAGTCCCCCAGAGCAGGAAAGGAAACCCATTACTAATATGTGTGATTCCAAGTGACAATAAAATGCAGTTTAAAGCATTTTAAACTTGAAAATACAGAGCTCAGAATCTATTAAAATAGTCAGAACAAGGCAACAGATCCCAAACACAAAGGTATAAATAATTCTCTAGGGCAGATAATGTCTGGTTATTAGTATGCTGTGATATTGGCATCACAGTTCTCTAAGACTTTCTGTGTTTGCGACAAGCACATTTGTGTTTTCCTTCTCATTTTTGGTCTGTACTGTAGCCAATGACTCTTTCTTTCCAGATGCATGACATTCACTGTCCTTACTTTTCTTATTTATCCATGTGTGAAAACACCTATCTACGGATGTTTTCTCCCCAAACAATTACTGACAATATTCTGACTTTAGTGATCAAACGTTATTCTATTTTTGTGTTCTTACAACTTCTGCTTCCTACAATAACTCAGTTTGATGGTGATGGGATGGAGCTTAATTAAAAGCTTCTAATATTCATTGTGAATATATGGGGCTGAACAGGCAGTCTTCCTCAACTTTTAATTTTTTATGTGTGAAACTCCTACTAACAATGAAGCAGCTGCTCTCTTAAAGGGAACTATTTTTCACACACGTTGGCATTGGGAGCTCTTGTGATCAATTTATAGTGAATGTGTAAATGTTCTGTTTGGTTCAGGAGCCTAATGACACTTTGCAAACCTGCTGTTTTTGCTTCACATAAGTTATGTTATCTACACAAATCTATTGGTTTATATGTGGAATAATCAGTGTCTCTAAACCAAAGCAATCACCTTTGCTTTTGGTACAAAATGCTGGTCATATATTCCACTTATTTCCTGCTACAGTTATAAATGGCAAATGGCAGGCCTTTTAAGAAATTCCCCTGTGGTGCAGCTAGCAGGAGATTGCTCAATTGTATAATAATCAAATCTGACCAGATGGTGATGAGGCTGGGTACTAAATGTTTTTTAAACTCTCCTGCTAAGTTTTCTCATTTAAAAGAGGAGAAATCCCACTTTAAGGCCTACAAGATTTCAAAGACACCTTGCTATGAGGCATACAGCATTGCCTATTCTGCCACGTTGTGCAGCACTTCCCATTTTCAGGCAATGTAGGGAAGGGTCATGACTTATTTAAAAAGTCAGTGTGTTGTCAAGGAGAAGAAAAGTTAGGGAACACATAAAGATTAGATACGGAAAGCAGATGGTAAATAGCCTATTTATGAGAACTCTGTCTTGTCCACCTGCAAAATGTCACAGCTTGAGAGCAAAATACCGCAGTTGGAGGAAGGAGATTTAGGGTGAGGTTCAGCTCACAAGCAGAAGGCGTATGCTGAGGTGTTCCAAGGAGCCAGGTGTCTCTGCTCCAAGTGTGGTCACTGCAGATGAAAGTGTAGTCGATGAAGATGACAGAGCTCTTAACCTCATGAGCTGTGTAGGCAGGAACCACTGACTGTACTAGATCACCATCAGCAGAGATGGGAGCTTAAATATCTGGCTCACATTGCAAATAACTTCTTCTGTACCTAAATGTGACTTGTTAATCACTCAGTTGTCTCTTGTCCATCATTCCTTATTAGTCTGTAGAGGGGCAATTCTGATAATTTTGGGAATTGTGCAATTATCATACAAAAATTTCTTGCCTCTGAACTGAGTCAAAAGTTTGTCACCTCATATCCTTGAGGTAGCAGGTTCTGTTTATTGTACTTGTATTATTTTGTGTCAGGCTCTACAGGATTTTTTTTCAGTATCAGAAGTTAACCAGTCAGTTGAAATGCTACTGTTTATAGCAAGCGTTAGTATATCTCCTACTGACTACAAGTTACATTCAATGAAAGAATCCTTATGAGCCTCTTTTAATCTATCTATAGAATTGAAAGCCTTTAAAAATCAATAAAAATCTACTTGCCTTAAGTTAACACTTACCTAGAACATGAAGGTTACCTCTGAAACAGTTTTAAATTGTTTGGCTACTTCAGGTATTTTCATTGAGGCAATCCAACCTGTACCAAAGAAACAATTAAGCAACTAGCTCATGTGGAAATCTATTGGATTTTGGCAGGGAGCTGGGCAGAACGAGATTTCTCATGATGAAGCAACTAGCAAATCTGTATGTTCAACACCTATTTCAATCTCTGAATAAGAATAAGAGAAAGTGTGACTTTTGGGTGGTACTTCAGGCAAACTTAAGTTTGTACTTCAAGCATCATGCACGTAATGAAGCACACTTCATTACAAGGATTTCATAGTACAGACTATTATCATTTCCTGGTTAGTTTGTTTGTTCTGTTCTCTTCAGTTTCTAATACTTACAGTTTGAATTACTGAGAACTGGAGTGTGAGGTCTGACACTGGCGGCTTGACTGAGAGTTGAGTCTTCTTTCAGTTGATGGACATATGGGTACTTAGATCTCTGAAAAACAAACCTTTCCAGAAAGATGAATTGCTGTAGTCACCTAGAAAAAAAATTGTTACCACAGTCTTTAGTACTCACCCAGTTATTTTTGTTCAATAACTATGGCACGTTCCCATCTGGCCTTGCTTTTCAGATTATTTTGTCATCTGACACTGGGTAGGATGCCGTCTTTTAGGCTTCTATTTTATGTGGGCAGCAACTAATATTCCAAAGGATATTTTGCTTTGTCATGTAGTAAATCAGTTTTGACTCTAAGATTTTCATATTTTTTTTAAAAAAGCCCTTTTGTGCTCCTCTGGAGAGCATAGGCAGAGGAGAGCACACCTGAGTTGTTGGCTTGGCAGGTGAATCATTAGTTGCCAAATCAGCATGTTTTTTCTGACAGCTGCAACCCTACCCCAGAGGAAGAGCAGGCAGCCTGGCTGGGCAGCATGTGCTACCAAGGCTCTCCTAGCATCCCTCTGGAGCTGGTCTGTCCATGGGTGCATAAGTCTGGAGCCGTGCATTGGTTTGAAGGTGGATGTAACCCCCTGCTGCTGACAGGTCACTCAGTGAAACATGCAGGCGGCACCCAGGTGCAGGATGCTGCAGCCTCACCAGCTGCAGTGTGCCATGAGCAGGGCAGAGAGCAGGGCAGGGCTTAGGTGCAGCTTTTCATGTGCTGTGCTATTGCTCGCTGAAACCAGGACAGTTTTGTTTTTTTTTCGTCCAGAGAAGTAACTGACTGTTATAAATGAAAGGGTACATACACAACCTCAGTTTTCCTGTCTTCCTGTCTTCTTGTGACTGTTGAAGTTCTGATGTAATTTTGTGAGATTAGAGATTCTTTTTCTTGTGGCAGGAATTCAGTTTATTTGCTGCAGGCGTATCAGTCAGGCTCTGGTCTTTGCTCAGAGCAGTACATCAGTGTCCCTACAACTTATTAGTCACAAATGTCTTACTTAAAAATAATTCCTTCTTCAGAGTTGTCATTCTTCTGTTTTACTTAAATTCAGAGCCTATCCTACCACACAGGTTCTTAATGCCATACCTCTACTCTGGCAGTCTTTTTTTCATCATTTGTTAAGTGGTGACTAAAAAAAAAAATAAAAGGCATATGACCCTTCAATTGTGTTTGAGTTTTTTGTTTGTTTGTTTGTTTGTTTGTTTTTTGGTATAATTTAATGTCTACTCTCTTTTCTTTGCCATAATCTCATTTATTCACTTTTATATTTCATGTGTTATGAAAATTGCACCAGCTGGTACATCTTCTGAAATGACATGTACTGATTAAGGGACTTGCTGACCTACCAGCCACTAAATAATTATATCCTCAGTTGGGGAAATTGCACCAGAAAAAGATGCTCTTCAGAGTGATATTCAGACAACTTGATGAATACTTTTATGTCTCTTTGTATATATATTTATTGTGAAAGATTGTTAACTAAGGCTTTAAGTTAAAGCAAAGCCAGATCTTCTGTATTATAGGGAAGAACTGAGTTATCAAATTGGAAATACCTTTTCTGCCAGAGAGAAGTAACAAAAAAAGTGAAGCTGTGCACAGTCCTGAAACTGTTCCTGATGGAAAGTGATTGTCCTAACCTGTACATCATTCTACTCTGCAATGCAGAAAGAGCAGTTTGAAAAATGAAGAACTGTTTGGTGGGTTTGCATGAGTATGTTTAATTAAGCTGTTTGAAGTAAGAAAAGCTACTTAGGGGCTTATTGTCAGCTAAGAAAGAGAGAGACATGTTAATGGGATGCAGGTTAAGTGAGGATACTGTGGTAGTCTTCAATGTTTCATGCAGTTTTGCTAAAAACTAAAATGAGCAAAGCTGAAGAGATTAACCAGAGCATTTAGAAGCAAGTGTTGCCTAATAGAAGTTACTAGTTCAGCTGAGAGAATCGTGGTGAACCAGACAGGGCAAGACAGCTTAGGTTTGCTATTCAGGAGTATGGAAGCCATTTTTGCATGAAAGGAAAGCAGTCAACTGGCCTTATCAATTGTCTCCTTAAAACAAGACTGTAAAATTGTCGTATTTTTGGTATGAGATAATGTATTTTTCTATGCACGGTGGATGAATTCCCTGTTTATCTACCTTTTTGGTGTTTTTCTTTTCTCTGTTTAATATAATATGGTTTGTTAAGCCAGCTGATTCGTGTTGGATTAGTTTCTTGAGCATCAGAATGTTTACTTGAATTTTTCCAGCATCATGGATGGAGTTTTTAATCAATGTCTCATTAGTGACTCTTTCAAATTTGAACCTGTTCCTTCCATTATGTTCCTGGCAGAAAGGTTTGCAGGTACATTAATCCAGCTTTTATACTTTAAATTTTGGGATGAACCACCTCCAGGTACACAAAGGTATTTTGTATAAATTCATGCCAAGGATTCTTTTGCAGAGCCACAAGAAATCTACTTCTAAAATAGTGAAAAGGAACAAAAGAAAATCTTCTTTCACTATCAAATCCTCAAATAACTGTCAGGACCCTGTCAAAGTATTTCACAACCCCATTCAATGCTACGGACTTGAGGATGAGTGTCTGGAAAGCTCTCTGATAGAAAACGACTTGGGGGTGCTGCCTGACAGCCAGCTGAACATGAGCCAGCAGTGTGTCCAGGTGGCCAAGAAGGCCAATGGCATCCTGGCCTGTATCAGGAGTAGTGTGACCAGCAGGACTAGGGCAGGGATCGTTCCCCTGTACTGGGCCCTGGTGATGCCACACCTCAAATCTGGTGTTCAGTTTTGCCCCCCTTGCTACAAGAAAGACATCGAAGTGCAGCAACTAGTCCAAAGAAGGGCAATGAAGTTGGGGAAAGGTCTGTGAGGAGCATTTGAGGGAGCTGGGAGTGTTTAGACTGGACAAAAAGAGGCTCAGGGAGACCTTATTGCTCTCTACAACTACCTGAAAGGAGGCAGTAGTGAGGTGGGGAGTTGGTCTCTTCTCACAGGTAACAAACAATGAGAGGACGTGGCCTCAAGTTGCATGAGAGGAGTTTTAGATTGGATATAAAGATAAAAGTCTTCACTGAAAGAGTTGTCAGGCATTGAAACAGGCTGCTCAGGGAAGTGGTGAAATCACCATTCCTGGAGATTTAAAAGATGTGTAGATGTGGGGCTTGGGAACATAATTTAGTGGCGGACTTGGCAGTGCTGGGTGAAAAATCTTAAAGGTCTTTTCCAACTGAAACAATTCTATGATTTTCTATGATTTTATAATTCATCTTCAGGTCATGAGATACAGCCTAGTATTATTCCTCAGTGACACAAATAAAGGAACTGTTTTGTAGGTTCCCATATGCTTGGAAAAACACTTGCGTTCCTAGTCCTACAAATAAACTTCCAGTGCTTTGTCAAACCTTTGAATTCAACTCAGAGTGAGGAGCTGTGACAGAATGCAAGAAGTCCAACAGGTGTAACAAAGGGATCTCAAGCGGTGAGGACCACGGTTCCAGGTGAGAAATCATGCTTCGCAGCTGTTGTCTGTTAAAACTGTCATTGTGAAGGTGAAAAAATGTAATTTTTGAGCTGTAGAAGAGGCTGGAATGTGAAGTGTTACCACCAGCTAATGAACACAAGGAGGAAGGTGGAGAGACAGGCATAGCCAAGGTGGGAGAAAATATGTGGGACTAGTAACTCTGCTTTTCATATCTGTTTATAGAAGCGACCAAGGGGCCTTGCCTGAAAAAGATTTCTGGAAAACAGTACCTTTCAAGGGTGAGGCTGCTGTGGGAACTGGGGGAAGGCTGCAAATGCAAATACAAGGATGACATCCTGCTTTGGGTACTGGCATATCAAATGAAGGTCGCTGTTTAAGTCCACTTCATGAAGATGGGGATTTCAAAGAGTGATGCTGCTTCAATGTGATAAGTAGAAGTGTAGAGTCATTGTCTGAAGCGAATGGAGCTGGGAATCTTGTCTACTGAAAGCCATTTCAGATTTCAGTACCTGACATGACACTAAGCAATCTGTCAGTGGAAAGTCACCCAATTTTCTAAGCTTTCAGCAGATTTCTATTAAACTGAGCAAGGTGCCAGAAAGTATTTGGATTTCAGCTAACTTCCAAAGCCTGACGAAAGTACATTTTAGCAACAAATTTATCCTAAGAGCTCCTGTGGCTTTAGTTTTTGTATGGTTTTAAGATGCAGCCTGATAAATAGTTCATGGCAGTAGTCTTATATGTACTTCTTGGGAAAGTTTTTGCAGACAGCACTCAGGCAGACTTATTTTAGCATAGTTCATGAAAAATAGTAACAGATATTAAATGTTGAGCAATTTCAATTAACTAGTCATTGAGAAAACTTTCGGAGATCAGAGTACAGGCCCAGCTTCATTGTTACTGAGATTCTTCATGCAGGAAAACATACTTGGGGCAGTTTAGATGGCAGCCTGCTTTAAATTCCTCTTATCTATTTAATGGTAGAATTTGGAACTAGCTAGGACTTAGTACCTTTTCTGCAGAAATCTTTCTTTGAACAAAAGTTTAGCTTTGATTAGTGAAGGCTTAGAGAGGAGGTAGTTATTTGTTGAGTCTGGTTTTATCCATCTTTGGGAAGAGGAAAATACTCTTTTTGTCATCTATTAGTTGCATTGCTGCTGGGAGGGAAGGAGATGGGTAAAAAAGACTTTTTTTCTTTAGTTATTTTTGAGAGGGGAAAAACTGAGGTGCTGAGGGCTTGAAGGGAAAGGCAGTGGGGGATAGAAATGCAAGTTTCAGGAGAAGTGTCTGTCATAGCACACAGGAAAACATTTTAAAAAAGAAAAGTCAGAAACTATTCTTAGGCAGAGAGTGCATTTTTGGTATCCAGTACTGAGGAAACAGAGGTAAATGTTGCTTATATTGAACAATTTAAATTGGGAATATCTGAAAAAAAGAAGTGCTTGCTGTGACAGACAGAGCAACATCTAATAACCTATTAACCAACAGTTGAAAATGATGAGATGCAAAAGTCCTGATGCATCTTTTGGTGTCACCTATAGATGTTTCAGAGAGAATAATACTTATATTTGGGAACATTGACTTGGGGAAAGACATTTAATAAGATCAAAAGGACACTAGAAGATCCATGCTTTTACACTGCAGTGCTTGTTATCACAGTACCCTGACAGTATGTGAAAGCCTCAGTGTCTATGCCCTGGTCCAATCATACATAATTTCTTTCATCTACAGTACTCTATAATAAGAACATATATTATAATAAAATTGTACATTATAGGTAAAATGAAAACATTACCACCAGTAGTTGAAATAAAGTTTTCTATGCCTGTGCCTGAAAACAAGTGTAGGAATTTTATCATCCACCGTGTCTTTCAGGAGCATGTAAATAGAGTTCCCTCTTGGTTTAGGTCAACAAACTTTCATAGGTTCAGTATGGAGCCATTCTGAGGGAAAATTTTTACTCTTCCAGTGTTGAAGAAGAGGTTAAAATGATTTAGTGAACTTTGTGAAGCTACATTTCATGCATTTAAACAAAATAATCTCTTTATAACTATAAGAAAAAGCAATATGAATTTGAAAACACATTAATCATTGGAGTTTGTAATGAATAATGCATTTGTTTCTGCATGTTATCTGATAATACATGGAAAAGCATATTTTACTTCTTTGGTTTGCAACTTTTATGAAATGTATTATGTGTGGAACTTAGCTGGAATTTTTTGTTTGCTTTGCCTTTTTTTTTTTTTTTTAAGTGCACTTTTCATGTTTGTGAGTGTAACCAGTACCTTTCCATTTTCTCCAGCTTTCCCACCCACCAACAGCTGTCTCCTTCAAATATTTCAGCCAAATTTAGCAAACAAGTAAAAGCCTGAAAGATAATTAAACTCTCAAAACTCTGTGGAAATGTGTGGCAATGCTATGAGCTCATGTCACGTTCTAACATGAAACCAAGATGTGGTCAATCTATGTCCTAAAGGACTAAGTTTCCAGTGCAAAACTTGGAGCTTACTTTTCTTCCAGCATAGGTAGCCTGATATATAAAATTACACAGCAGCTAAATCCACAGGAAACTGGGCTCCTTCAGTGTCAGTGCTTGTGAACATACTTGCTTTTCTTCTCTCTCCTTTTATTACTTTTATCTGCATTTTAAAAAAACTGTAACACGATCTGGAATGGAAAAATTTTCTAGATGGACACTGCCATCTGCAGAGTTCTGCTGTGCCACTAATTGAAATGAAAGTAAAATTTTCTTATGCTAAATTTTTTTTATATTTCATCAAAAGTCCTGTGGTAAATCAAAATGTTCCTGTTAAAGAGGAAAAATCATCACATTTATGCTGCTCTTTTGCCAGTAGTAATAAAATAGAGATAGATCAAGAGGGGCTGAGGAGAGAAAGTGTGAGAGAAATACTTTTCATGTTTCCTGCTAGCCATGATCCTCAGTTCTGAGCCATACTGGGGTATAACAGCTGAGAAGTGGGCTGCTCATGCTCTGTCAGGTACGTCTTTGAGTAATTTCCATCAAGGGAGTGATTTATAAGATGGACTTGAAAAGTCCAAGCCAAAGAAGGTAGACGTTTTAAAAATGTGAAATTAAAATACCAACAAAACTAGATCTGTCTTGTGCTTGCCAAATACTCTATTATCATTGTATGGTGAGTATTTTGTGTGTTGACAGTATGCCTATAGTAGAAAGCAATATTTCCAGTAACTACAGGAAAACATAGATCATAGTCTGCTCTTTGTAACATTAAGTAAAAACTAATAACCTAATGAGCTTTTCTATTAATACTTGGTTAAATAAAGAACCAATTAAAAATATTTGTCCTTAGAGTATAAAAGCAAATTATAAAATTCCTATAGACTGAATGATATAACTCTATAACAAATAATTTTTTCTCACAAAGAAGAGGGTATTTTCTCAAAAGTGCCTGTATTTAAGTATTCAATTATCTATAAGAAAGCAGCTCTGCCAGACTGACACTTGGTGACTTTATTCCATCGATAAAGGGCTAGTATATTAAGGAAGACAAGTAGTAGCTTATTTCAGTTTGACAACTGAAATATTTAGATTCAGGTAAAGCCAAAAGAAATGCGTTTGGTTTTTTTCCTCCTGACTGAAATGGGGGACAAAAAAAAAATTAAAAAATTTCCCCTGGAAAAAATGGATCATTTTTTTCTATAAATGAAGTTACGTTTTTTTATTCTTGACCAACTGAACTTTTCAGTTTACAGTGATACTTTTAGGATGCTGTGGTGTATTGGCTCCTTTTTTCAAAGCAGTGCAATATACTGCTTTCTGGTGACTGTTCCACAGAGGGAAAAAATAATGTATTATTGCTTCAGATAACTGAGTTCTCTTGAAGTGCAACAGTAAAGGTCAGTGTTTTTGCCACAAAAACACTGGGCTCCAGTTCCTGAAAAAATATTGGGTGAGTGAGGGTTTTTCACTGTTGAGTCTGTTTGCAACATAGAGGTTTCAATGGGCCTCAGATTATTGACTCATATTTTCAGAAAGTCATTACTTCTTCCAAACTCATTTCTATCAGTCTTTACAAGAAACAGTTACAATGAGACCTTGAACTAATTTTCTGACATCTGCAGACTAATGATTTAAAATAGGATTTTAACATTCAGAGCATCTCTGTTGTCTTCCTGACTTGAATTACTCCCTTGAAATTTCAAAAAATTTGTGCTTATGGTTTTGTGGCCTGGTGTCTTTTTTTTATTATTTTTTTTTTTCCTTCTGTAGGACATTTATCATATTTTATATTCCAAAAACTTAGTTATGATTAATTTCAGTTGCAATAGTAAGCATGCAGTACTTCCACAACCAGATCTCAAGTGTCTAAAAAATGAGCTTTGAAATCTAAGGAAGACAGTTATCAACCAAACTTTTTTATGATAAATTATTTACTTGGCATCTGTAGTAGGCGTCTGGGTAGAATGCAGTTATGTAGGACACCATTTCACTTCCTTAACTTGTTTTTCCTTTTCATTCAATAAATCTTTCATCTCCTGCAATACATGACAGGTTTCCTAGAAACAAAATACTATTATATAACATGAATTAGTCTTGTTGCCTATAGGGAATCCTTTGGAAAAATAGTATAGGAGTATTTATTGTGGCTGCTGGGGGCAAATGAGAGAGTCTTGACTTGCTCTAGAACTTCTTAATTGACAGTTTTTATTAGATTTCTTTGGCTGTACATCTTAGAGTCCGTGTGAAGTAAAATTCCTGTATTCTCTGGAGAAAGAGATGTGCTAAGGTGGAGTGGGCAGAAGAAAGAACTGTTGAAGTTCACCTACCTAGTCTTAGTAGCACTCTGCAGTCATTTTTTTTTCCTTGGGAGAGGAGGACCAGAATATGAAAATTTAGATGAATTTTTGCATGAGAAGAAAAATGCCTGTCCTTAGTGTGGAGGACAATCTTCCCTTCACTGTATTATAAGTGTGTTCTCCCCAGCAGGAGCGTTCTGAAGGTTCTCAATACAATGGCTAGAAAATGTTATTAACATGAAATATTTTGTTTCACTGAAAAGCTGAAAAATTTTAAACTGAATTAAAAACAATAGAAGGTCTGTGGGACTCTAAAATGAATGGTTAGCATTAGTGAAATTATGGGTAACCAAAATGTGGGTCTTATCCCTGTCAATCACCTTAAATGGAGGCAGCATTATCACTGAAATCTATTATACATATGGGAAGAGTGTTAAAGCAGTTGACACAAATAATTTCCAAATAAAACCTTGTGCTTATCAGAAATTAATAGATTTTTTTTCAAAACAGCTATATAGCTGTATAGAGAGTTTCTGATATTTACTCCATCTTTTAGAGGGGCAAAATGCAAATCAAAGAAGCATGGAAAAAAGGTTTGGAGTATCACTGATAAGGATGAAAGTGAAACTTCAGTCCTGCAAATATCTGGGCATATTCACCTTTGAACTCATGTGCAGTTCCATTTATTTATCTGAGCAAAGTTGTACTTGTTTGCAGAATCAAGGCCTAAATCTGCAAAATACATTTCGGTTCTGTACAACCAAGTTCCATATGAACTCCTGAGTGTTAATTATCTTATAAGAGAGTCAGGAAAGTCCAGAGAGTTTTCCCCTCAGGATTCTGATTTTTAAAAGTCGTATCTCCTCAACATACTAGTTTTAGGTATTTGCACAGAGATGGGGAGATAAGGTAGACAAATGAATAAAGGATCTAAACCCAGAAGGGTTTTCTTATGCTTCTGCCATGCCATTTTTCCTCTCAAGTCTAAAATATCTTCTGGAAGAAGATGCAATCTGAGCAGCAAAGATTTTGAAGACCTATATATGTATATAGTCTTGATGCTCAGTGGTATAGTCAAACCTTTGAATGGTCCATTCTCCTAAGCAAAATACTTACTGACTCTCCATAAACAGCTCCAGATAGCCATTACTGTCACCTTAAAAACTTTGGTAGCCTGGTGAGTATAACAAAATTGAGGGTGTGAGACTGTATAATTACATATGTATGCATACCTGCACACATTAGTGCATTTATAAAGCTTGGAAATGGCTTCTCATTTTCTTAAACTACAGCAGTTATTCATAAGGGTATGCAAAACTTTTTGAGGATCGGGGAAAAAAATGTATCACAAATGAAGTCTGCAGTAAGAAGAGAAAAATTCTGTTTCTGACATATACCCCTCAGAGGATACAAAGGATTCTTGTTTACCTGTTTGCTTCTAGTCTTGCTGTTTTGGGTTTTTTCTTTTAATTTTATTTTATTTTTAATGGAATATGTCTTTCAGGCTTTACCTGGGGGATTGTGTTTCTGAATGCTTTCTATCCTGTCACTGAATGCCTGTCTTTCAGCAAAGTTTGGCTTTTGAACTTTCTTGTCTGTCTGGTAGCAGTTAAACTGCTCATCAAGAATTTAATCTTGAAGGGTCACTTGCTGTCTGTCTCCATTTAATTTGATTTAGAAGATGGTATTTAAAACACTTGTGTGTTTCACTGTACCTCTCAAACAACCCGTTTTTTGACACAATAAGTAAGTGATATCCGGGTCTTCTCATAGAAACGAATAAAAAAATCAATTACTGGGAATTTTCAAAATGTTGATCAGTTAATTGATGATCAGTTAACTGACAATAATAACAGAAGTTTGGCTATTTTAAGCATTTATGCTGTGGGCACTTTTCCACTGTAATTTTCTCCCACAGCTCAAACACAGGAACTAACGAGCCCTTCCTATTCAGCTGAGTGTGAGTGAGGCTTCTGGGACCCAAAAACTTTTGGAGTGGTTGTGAAACATTTCTTGGGTATTTTACTTCAAACAGAAATTTTCCAGAAGGATCAAACAGATTGCTGGTAGTTGACACTACCAGTTATAAAGGGTTTAAGGCAGGAAGACAGATGGGAGTGGGCAGCTGCTTGGTAGGCATATGTTTCTGCTACAGACAGGACAGTCAGTGGTAGAAGTTTGGGTTAATGGTGCAAGAGGAATGATGAACTAGATTGAGTCTCAACAGGAATGTAATTCAGAGCTCTTCTTTTCAATGTCAACATAAAATGCTTTTTACAGTAATTAAGATACTGATAACATTCTCCATTTCTACCTCAAAAGCAGAGTTTCTGTCTATGGTGAAATATTCATCCATTTGGTTTTCTGTGAATGCAGAGCTGCCATCTACAGTTCTACTACTCTACAGGAGTAATCATCAGTGTGACTTTCTGTGAATATGCAGCTTTTCTGCAGGCACCTCAGGATGATTCCTCCAGAAAACACTTTCTGTACATGCTTCCTTCTTCCCTTAATGACTGATGGAGAGGCAGATCCTTAAAGGGACTCTTTCCAGGTGATCCTAACTGTTTTAGCCTTTCTGGGACTTGAAGCTTGCTATGAGCCTTTATATTTTGTTCACATAGTGAACAAAAGTGCCAAGTATAGCATACCAGGGTCACCATGTCCATAAGGAACTGACAGCTGTGATAGAGGTGTAGGAGATATCCACAGCCATGGAGACCAGTCGGAATACATTAAAGACTCTCAAATGGTCTCTCAAGATCAGGTATGTGGTAAACTGAAGCTCTGTAATCCTTGCACACCTACCAGG
The DNA here is from genome assembly GCF_022539395.1 of Myiozetetes cayanensis. Lineage (NCBI taxonomy): Eukaryota > Metazoa > Chordata > Aves > Passeriformes > Tyrannidae > Myiozetetes > Myiozetetes cayanensis. Next base: position 129,002,375 of record NW_026086604.1, read on the forward strand.
ACTGCACATGCTATTGGTATGTCTCTCATCTGAAGTTTCTTAGCTGACTGTGTAGATATCTAAGCAGATTCTGGGGTGTTTCAGTGTTGGCTGTTGCAGTGTGACATGACACCCTTTAGTTATGCAACTCTGAATACGTGTGACTTGAACAGAATGCAGCAGTACTGATTGTTGTAATTTATTTTACCTTTGAGATGAATTACATCTTCCTGCCCCTTATGATGTACTGAAGGAATTTGCTTTTTTAAAATTTTTTTTACTTGCCTACACTGATTTCAAAATTAAATTTTTCAAATGAAGTTAACCCCATTTTTACTATATATTTTTTATATAATTGGTAATAGCCTACCTGTAATGGGTGAGATTAGCATGACCATTTTTTACATGACATTTAGTCATCTTCCTCTGTCTGGTCTGACTGTCTGGTTTACTGTCAAGAAATTGTCCTCCTTTTTTCCTTGACCATTTTTATGGCTCACAATACTTTCAAATTTTCAGAATAATTTTTTGCCTACCAGTTTGCAATATCATGCAGTCAACTGCTAGTATGGGTTATACCTTTTCAGGTTCATGTGTTAACTTCCCTAATTGACCATCTACATCACTTGACTTCCAGAATCCTTCAAGTACTGCACTGACCTTCTCTCCACCAATGTAGATGGAGGTATTGTAGATGTAGTCTCCTAATGAGGTTGTTCTATTTACTACAATGAAGAACAATCCACCCAAAGGATGAACAACTTAGAGACATTCCCTACCTGAGAAGTCTCTCAAATGTGCTCCTGCAAACACTTTTCTGTGATGAGATGGTCTTCCCCAAGGAAAATAAATAGAATTTTCATCAAGGAATTCCCAACTGGCCTACTATTCAGAGCAAAGCTCAGATAGAACAAACATATAGGGAAGAGAAATGTTCTCATCAGATTTCAGTAGCACTGTGTGATATCACCAGATTTCCGTATCTGAGCTGACAGAAATGATTTAGAGTGCAAATGAACTATTAGCATAATTAGATTAGACATACCATGGTGCAATTAGAATTGTCTCTGTCAGACCATTCTTCATTAACAGAACTTATTCAGAGCATACTGTCTGCTTCCTGCTTCTCCTAGACTAATTAGTTACGTGTATGGATGTTTGGATTGCTTAATTATTTTCATTGTTCACCATTAACATCTTGCTGAACCGGGACATACTGTCACTCAGAAAGAGGCTGTGGAATTGACCTAGATCCAGGAGAGCTGGAGTCCAGACATCCACCAGGCTGAAATGACAGTAAGGGTAGAGAAGACCTTAGAATAGAGAAAACATAAATGAAAGGAGTTAATAGATTTACTGTGAGAAGAGGAAGATATCAGCAAAACTGCTACTTGGACACAGATCTTGCTGCTTACAAACAGAACTGAGAAAATAGATCCCAGATAAAGGAGGAAAGTTACTGGACTTGGGGAGAAGGAAAAGATGAGGGACAGGAGACAAGTCCTTTTATGAAGTTTTTTCTTTTTAGTAACAAAATGTCATGCTCTTGTAGTAATCTTCAGATGTGATAATTCAAAGATCTCCACAGGCTTTGGCTTTCTAAGCCTTTAAATTGAAGCTGATCATGCAGTAGACTTTTTGCTTTGATTGGAAAAAAAAAGTAAATTTGAAGTCTGTTTAGGGAAAGAACCTCAAACAACTGCATCTTTGGAGATGTCAGTTGAAATGTTTGTTAACCTTCCTTTTAGAAAAAGACCATTTGGGAATGAAAAATACCATTTCAAAACAAAAATAAAAGTTGACGTTAAATGAAATGTCAAAACAGAATGAGTCAACATTTCTAAAATATCTCCTTTTTTAAATAGTCTTCAACTGAAGCTATTTTCCAAATGTAGAATGAAGACAATTTCCAGCCCCTTCCATCCAGACTGACGTCATGTTACATTTATTTTATGACTTACTATTTGCCAACAATTTTGGCCAGTACTAGTCTTTTTTTTTTCGGTGAAGAAGGCTTACAAAATCAATTTTCCCAGTGCTTTGAGGTAGTTCTACCTTCAGGAGAAACCGCTTTCTTGTGCCTGTTGACAGAAGAGAAACTCAGCACAGGGTGAGGCACAGTGGCCTTAGCTGACAATGCAGCTGTCTAGTGAAGAAGAACATACTGGAATGTGGTTGTGTTGCAATATCACCAGAATGTACAATCCTTAGTCTTAAAAACAAAACAAAACAAAACAAAAAACAGTACATTTTTCTGTTTAACTGTGATGAAAATGCTAGCATCACCTTTTATCTGAATGCTTAAATGTTCAGCTATGCACAGTTCTCACTTCCAATCTCCCCTCTGACCTTTCCAGTTAGCAGTTTCTTATTGAATTAGAAGGAAGAGACTGGTAATGCACTTCTGGTAGCACCTACAGGTTTATTGGATTAAAAAAACCAACCAAACAAAAAGCTGACTAAGTTACCTTGTAAATTCTAATATATACCATTAAAGGCAGAATCATAAATTCTTTGTTTGTTTAATCATAATTCAGTTTTATCAGTTTTGTTCTCATAAATAAAGCCTGAACTCTTGATAATCTTGTTTGGTAAAAATTCCTACCTTCTTGGTTAACTACCAGCCAAATCTGGACCTGTTCCAATTATTTTGCGAGTCAGAATTTCAGTGGTTTCAGAATCTTTTCTTGGACTTAATGTATCATTCAAATTTGGTCCTATTTGAATTATTCTGACAGCAGCATTGTTATAAAAATTAATTTCATTCAATTTAAAAATTGAAGCAATTTTCCCATGGTATGCTGAGTACTAGGGCATATTCTGTTTTGTTGTATTCTACTTCAATATATCTCTCAATTCTGTCTAATAAATGAATAAAATTTATGTTTTCTTGTAACATAAAAGGATGGATTCATACAGAACTTAAATGTGGTACAAAGAGGCAGACAAAATTTCATCAAGCAGTTTTATTCAATATATTATTGCTCAAGGATTTGGGGTATGGATATATTCTTTTACCATACCATCATAATTACATTGAGTGCTAAATCAGAAATGACAGTTTGAGATATTATCCATATTGCTTTTCTGTTCTTCTGTCAATTCACCAGCCTCAGGAGATGTTCTTACTTTTTAAACCTGACATTTCAGCCTTAATTAGGTGTACTTGTGCTGTGCTTCTTCACAACCCTTCTAGAGGCAAGCTGTGTTAGGCTTTTGGAGTCTTTTACTTCAAGTAATTTGATGGGTTGGTGGTTTCATTGCAAAATTTTGAGTGTGAACCGTGAGTTAAAGTGCTAAGCTCATTTCCTGTAGTGCTTTGCTCTGTATTTTTTCCACAGTCTCTTCATTTTATTGGACTTGAATATTAGATGTGCCACACTTGAATATGCTGTTTCTAGAGCTACGCTATCCAGGTGATAAGCAGATATTTTTCATGCAACTTTTAAAATGAGATCAGTAAATCAATTTCAAAGTGAGTTTTACAAAGCTGGGATTTGTTTGCCGCTGTCACCTCAAACAATAAAAATATCTCTTTTACAATATATAGCACATTTAATCCTTTATATAATTTATGGGTTTACTGTTAGTTCATTAGACGTCTGACTAGAAAACAAAGGAATGAGAGGAAGTTATACAGAAATTCTCCTTCTTGAAACATTTTTTCTTCATATTCATGGTTTAACTATCCATTGACTGCAATGCATGGGTTTTTTTGTTTTGTTTGTTTGGTTGGTTGGTTGGTTTGGGTTTTTAATGCTAGAATATCCTAAAGAATAAAAGACATACAACTACATTTCTGATTTCCTGTGTCTTGAATGATTATATTATCCCACACGAGTTGTAGAACACTCTCATTGTACATAAGTAGAAATTTTGTAGGGTCCTTGAACTGATTGCCTTAGCATATCCCTAAAACCAAAAATGACTGCAAAGGTTATGGATAGTTCAGTCTAAAATGCTTGCATTCCAATGTGACATTGTTGTCAAAATAAAGTGAAAAATTTTTGAATTGATTCAAGATTTTATCTGAAAAATGTCTCTGTAACATGCTACTTCTGTCCTAGCCTGTAGTCTGTCAGAATGAGGAAACTTTGTGGAAGAATGTGTCTTCTTTGAGGAACTTAATACTTGTATACCTTCCTGTATTTATGGTGCAGGTGTCTGAACCATCCTGAGTAAGGTGTTGTCTACTTCTAATTTTTTGACCATGGTTATTAAATTCCTCTGTTAAGAAACTAATTGTTTAAAAAAAAAACCCAAAGAACCTTTGATTCCTCATTTTAAAAATTTGCAAGAAAACTTTTACAGCACCAGAATAAGTTTTGTGTTTGCATCTATGCCTTTTGGGATTTTTTTCTGGCATTATTAGTCTTGCCCAAATACATTTCTGTCATGAAAGTCAATTGTCTGCATATATTTCTGAAATCAAGCTTACAATGTTGCATTCAACAGATTTAGGCTTTACAAAGTCAACTTTAAAAATTCATGCTTAGTAGCTCATTTCCAAATACTTTTGTTTATTTTCACTCTTGGAAACATGAACACATAAGAATCATACTAAAAAGCCATTGTGGGACATGCAGGATGCATATACTTCTAGAAGCAATGCACCCATTACTCTTTGGATGCAGACCCTGCTATTTGTCTAGTGAAGCTATTGTCTCTTGCTGACTTCCAGCAAACAATCTCCATACTGAATGCATCCAGTGTGCAGGGTTCTGAGTTTGGAAGTGGCAAGAAACAGTTCAGAAAACTTACATTCTTACTCTGTTTCAGGACTAAGATTTTGCAGTAGAGGCCCTCTGCAATTATTTTTCTCCCCTTTGGATATAGCTGACACTTGTTATCTATTCACTAGCAAATTGTTTTTTGCTGATTTTTATATCTCAGCGAGTGTCACTCAGTATAGATTTCAAATGTGGGAGGCAGAAGCCCTTTTATTTCTAAATATGTTCTAGAGAACAGCACCATAACTACAAATCTTCATTTGTTACAGCCTATCATTCTTCTTGCAGAAATAACCAGCAGCACATAACTGAAAAGAGGAAGTTGGGTTCATAGAACAGTATGTAGAAAACGTCTCATGCTTTTTTCATGTTAGAGATCCTGAGGCTCACATTTCACATACTGTTGCCTTCAGAATTGGTAACACCCTGGGACTTTTCAGTGACGGGGAATTGTGTCACTTCGGTTTCAGGCAGCAAGGCTAAGGAACTCTAGAGTAAAACTTAAGATACACAGAAACAGTGGTAGAGACACACTAACACTTCCTGATGAATGTGCAGCTTCCAAATGTTTATGTCATGAGACTGGAAAAAGTATCAGAAAGAAAACTTTGCACTGGGACAATCATTCTGACCTTTAAAAACAATGAACACATGTTAGTACTGAAACAACAAACAAAAATATTGAAGAAATGAAGAATATTAATTCCAAAGAAATCTTCTTTATTTTTGATGTGAATGGCATTGCAGAATGGTAGATTATTCTAGCATCAACTTGGGTAGTGCTGGTTAAATGAAGAACAGACTCATGAGGGACACAAGATGAGTCTTAGCCTAAAGTTGAGAATGTTACACCAGTTTGTTGCTGCAGTCCAACTAGTTCTTAGTGCTACTGCAGGAAAATCATACCAATAGTACTTTTGTATTTATACACCCCTGAAATAAATCTCCTTGAAAAAACAATGTTGGTTTTTTTCAGGTAAATTCTCAAGGTCTCTGCAGAATTTCAGACTACTTTGCCAAATCATTTTTTGCATAAGTAAGCTTGTTTGCAATGTGTAAAATTAACTTTCCACTGGAAAAAGAGACGCAGAATTGCAATGAAGAAAGAATAGGGATTTTATTTTCAAAACCAGTGACAGTGACATGTCATGTTTTTTCCCTATTTCTTTTGTTCTCTAGAACCTCTTGCAACATCTCTGGCAAGCACAGTGCACTGATAAACCATACTGGTGTGGTTAATCAACAAAACTGAGAACCATGGAAAGCCTAGACTTAGTAGCCCCACTGAGCAGCTTGGTCAGCATCATTAGGCATCCACAGACTTATCAGTGGTCATTGCTTATGCTAGCTATGATGCAACAAGAGATTATCTCATTTTCTAACCCCATGTCTAAGCAGTATGTCTAACCACTGGTGTGTCAGGATGGATCACGAATAGACCTTACCGTGTACAGGAGAAGAGTTGATGATACTCTCCAACTAATATGAAATAAAGAGTTAAATGCTGAGACTCCAAGACAGCAGTTTACTAATTAGCAGTATTGCTGAAGTTCTGTTTAATCGATTCAACATTCAGGGGAGCAAAATGTACCTGCAGTACCAAGGTATAGTTCAGTGAGCACACTCATTACCATTATGCTTTGATATACAGATCAAAGACTTCTTGCATCTAGAGATGCAAGCTGCCATTGAAGTCCATACTAAACACCTGCTTGATCATGTGCAACTGATTTTATTATGTGTTTCATGTCTTTGAGGAGTGCATTTAAGGACCAGCTTGCTCAATGTTTATTGGTATGATGATATGAATAATTGCTATAGTATTCCAGTCAGCAACATTAGGACTTTTAGCAATATCAAAGAAACAGCTATATTACAAGAATAGAGAATATCTATGGCTTTACACTTTACCCATTCACACAGTAAAATCAAGTCTATGTAGTGATATCACATACATTATTCCCTTAAAAGAAATGGAATGGAGTAGTTTCTCCTATGTATTTACCATATATTTAGCCCATTTTTGTGCAAAGACGCCCTAGGCATCTTTCAAATTAAAGAAAAGTTAATGAGCAAAAAAGGTGTCAGTAGTTTGTACACCATCATGTTACAGCTTCAGCAGCAGTAACTCGGCTAAGTTCTATTACAGGTCTTTTAGGAAATAAAGATGGTGTTTTATTAGAGACTTCAGCTAATGTCTTACTTAGGCCCGTGTTTTAGGAAAGAAAGAGAGTTATGTAATCTGCTTACCTCCCAGGCTTTTCTTCATTACCAAAGACCCCCATGAAAGCCCTCTGGAATATTTGATAGAGAAACTTTTTTTCCCAGTAATTAAACTAACTGATCAAAAACAGTGGGTGGAAAAGCATGCTTTGCTCTCAGTTATTTAAATAGTCTTTCCTAGAGACTGCACCTGTGTCTGTGAGAATGTCACAACTGTTCCTAGATACAGGAATTAGTCTTGGTTGCCAAAGGACAAGTTAGGTGAAGGTTTACTGTAAAAGCCAACTACTAAATCAACTTCTCTCCTCTCTTTCTTGATCTATGCCTTGACCATATTCTCAGGCTATGCTTAGATCACATTTTGTGCCAGAAACTGTCACCATCTCACCCACAAGGTTCCCTTTCATGGGTTGTGAAGATCCACCAGAAAGTTTTCTCATCTATGATTTATATAATGTTTTAGGAATTGGGTTTGATATATTTTGCTAAATCTGTAACTGTTTAAATGCTCAAAGAAAATGAGATGGACATGGATGATTGTCATCCTTCTTGCATTCTGAAACAGGGAGAAAGCTCCTGTTTCTTTGATTTCAACTGAAGGAAGGGCTCACCTTGCAAGCCCACAGTTGTTTTGGAGAACTGCTGCTTTAATAGCATGCCTGACCTCGGTCTTTCAGCAGCTGTACAGCTGTGCTCCTCAGCTGGCACTAGGCAGGTATTCCTTGTTAAGCCTGAGGAAGTTTCTTTCCATGCTGCACTGACCCCTTTCAGTAGGTTTCAGCTTTTTCAGTTGCAAACTCAGCTCAGTATTTCCTGCCTAACCAGAAAGAAGGCAGCTCCAGAATTGTGACTAATTGTGACTTGTTTGGCAATGCTCCTGACCAGATACAGACTGCTTAAGACCATCATTTTGGTTCAGGCCCAGTGTCCTGCTGGAATCCATAGGGACTGCAGGCAGGGGCAGGGCAGTGTCGAGGGTGACACACACATGTCAGTCTATGAGTGCACTCTGTAAACAATTCGGAGTGATCCCTGAGGCATTTCTGCATAAATGACTGCTTTCTGGAGTTAACGGTTTCCCTCTTACAGAACTAAGAGAGAGCTCTTTTTTCTTTCAGTGTTGTGGCTCTGAGACTGACGTGTGAATATTAACATAAGGAGCAAAACCATCTGTCCTGACCCAGGGCAGGACTTTTAGGCAGCCTAATAATGTGAAGTTGCAAGTATGTAGTTTGCATCACCTGTGGAAATCCTGTTACAGAACTGATTTAAGAAAGGGCTGGTAAATGACTTTGAGGTGCTCCGTGGATTGTGACATATGCTTAGCTGGTGACAGTAGAAATAGAAAGCTGATGAGCTGTGCTTAGGCTGAATCTGCTGAGCTCACACAATAACAAAATGAAATCTCAACCCTGTCAGAAAAGGATTATTTCAAGTAGCTAAGGTTTCTATTTTATGTTTTATTTTTGCATATAATCCTGTGAAAACCTCCTACCCTAGCAACAAATGTCACTTATTAGAATCAGGTATGTCTCTATTTCCACCTAGGAATAGTGAAAGAATGCCACAACCATACAGTGAGATCTAGCATGTACTGCAAGAAATCAGGGTGGTGTTTACAGCTTGTCCTTAGAAGTCACAAATAACAATTTATTTGTTGCTCCTTGATAGGTAAGCTCTTCATTATGAATGCATCTGTCAGTATCTGAGAGCTGCCTAGCTGTCATGGTCTGATCCAGCTCCTGCCTCTCCTGGCAGTCTTTGCCTGCATTCTCCACCAGAAATGTCATGGGTTTACTCTGGGTCAGTTTTCTCTCACCCTCCACACAATTGCTATAAGTTGAAAGAAGGTTTATGCAGACAAAAGAGACCTGATGTGGGGAGACTAACATTAGAATTTAGTACTATCAAGATAAAAACTAAAGAACTATATATACAACAATTCTAACTGGGCAAAAGTGCTATGTATTTACAGAAGTACCCCTCCCCCTTGTATCAGTTTAGGAGGAGAAGCAGGTTCTTTTCCATTTCTAGAGCTACAGGTCTTCTAAATAATTTTGCATCACTTGAAAGCTCCTCTTCTATTATCTCTAGGATGACAGTTCTGATTCGTCGCAGTTGGAACTGTCTTTCTTTTTCTTTCTCTTCTATGTTGACTTCAGGGCTGGGCTTACCCCTTCCTGGGCTAAGACCAGAGGCTGGGGGGTTACCCAGGCCCTGTGAGGTCTTCCATGGACCGCAAGGGGACACTTGCCTTACCATGATCTTCCCATAGTTACAGGGGATAACGGCTTTTGAGTCTACCCCTGTTTCTTATGGAGTCCCTCCTCATGAGAGACAGTCTTTGATGGACCTCTCTAGTGCGAGTCCACCTTCGGACAACCGTTCTTCCATTCTCTGCTGTCCCTTAGGGTCACAAATTCAGCTGCACCAGCATGGATCCCTCAGTAGGATCACAGAAATCCTACCCAGGCTGACTCGCTCCAGTGGAGGTCTCTCTCTCCATGGGCCACAGGTCTCCATCAGGACTCTGTTTCATCTTAGGCCTCCCATGGAGTCACATCTTCTTCATGCACTCCCCAGCTTTGGTGTGGGCTCCTTCATGAGCTGCAGAGGAGGGGTCTCGGCTCCCCACAGCCTTCCACAGGTGGCAGGGGTTTTTAGTTTTCAGTCTCTTCCTGCTGAAGGGAGAGAGAGAGAGAGGAGGAGAAAAGGGGAGAGAAGGAGCCCCACCCTTCAAGCTTTTCTCTCTCCTCTGGTTGCCAGCTGTGACCTTGGAGGCTGCGCTGTCTCTGTCTGCCTGGAATTCCTTCTGCAGTATTTCTCATCCAGGCAGTCTTCCTTTAGAGGTTTTCCTCCACTCTGTTACATGTCTCGGCCGGGGGGGGCCTCCATGCCATACCTGCCCCCAGCCCAGGGCCAGGGGAGGAGGGAGGCCTGGCCCACCTGAGGCCTGCCGCCTCTCCCTACATGGCTCCTACTTTCTTCTGCGCCACAAACCTTCTCTTCCATTTTCTTAAATATGCAATTGTCAGAGACGTTACTAAAACTTTTGGTTGGCTTCGCTCCGGAAATTCACCTGGAAAAACTATTTTCAGCCCCAGGGGGTGCTGGTCGGCAAACCCACGACAGATGGCCACTTAGAACAGGTCTAATTTCTGTTAGGTTACCTGGTTTTGGTTCTGGAAGAGTGAGAGCATGGCTTGTGCTTCATGTAGGGCATGATGCTGAGCTTTGCTGTGGGTCTGGTCAGCAGACAGGGCTTGTTCTGTCATGCACTCTATGACTGGGTTTCAAGTGCACGGTTTGCTCATAGGAGAGCTCCTGGTCCCAGAAACCTGCTCCTTCTGGTGAGCAGGTGTGACCAATCTTTGCTCTCAGTGTGAGAGAAGACTGTAAGGGATGTGTCTAACAGGGGAGGAGAGTGCCTAGGGAATGCTTTCTTTGATCATCGTCTCTGCCTAAATCTGGTGTAATACGATCAGCACAGGGTAAGTGCATTTTCTGTAGTATTGAAAATTTTCAGTTAAAGTATTTTCCTAGTGCTTGAAGAAAGAACAGGTAAAATGCCCAGATGAAGGTGGTACTACCAAGACAAAGTGTTTTTCTTCCTCTTTTCCCTTTGGTCTGACAATCTTCTTCTACCTTCTTCCAGTGTCCTCTTTTCCCCTAATGCTCTCACAGTCACTGCTTTCTCACCCTTCCTTCTGCATGCCATCAAGTGATTTAAGACTTCTTAACCCTTTCTCTCCCGAGCATTATTCTGTCGCATAACAGGCTAATGACAGATAACCACACAGTGCTGCTTCAAATTAAATGCCTTTCCCTTTCTCCCTAATAAATATTCAGTGACAAACCAAAGGTTAAGGAAATTGATACACAAAGATGGAGCCAACCTGACATGTTGGATAAAAAAAATTTATCATTACAAGGGAAAAGTACTGACTTCACAGTTTTTAGCTGTATGCAGAAGGGATTGCGTGGTTTCTACAATGCCAGGACTGAGCCTTCTGAAGAATAATTAAATTTCACTCACAGACTGTAGTTATCTATTTAGCATATTTTCTCCATGCATATTATGGCCATTTTATCTCCAGTAAGTACAATTTCCTGTATTTATAAAGCAGATTAATATATCAAGAGACATATTCATGTCAATCATGCATTTCTTAAAGTAGTATAAAATGGATTATTTTCTAAAAGTACATGCACTTATGCAATTAATTTGCTTTGAATTTTCTGTATAAATAACTTGTAGAGTAGCTATGCATTGACCTTTAAAAAGCTGAATTTAGTCTCAACTCCAGCATCCCTGAAGACTGAACTAATTGATATAGAACTAAAACTGAATAAACATCAGAATAAGTAAACATTGAGATAATTTACTGATATGGTCAAAGTAGATGAAAATTTCATCTGTGTGTGGAAAGAGTGTGTGTGGAAAAGACAGTTAAGACAAAGCAGTTTTAAACTGATCCTTGAAATGGTTGGAGTAAATTAAAGCAATGAAGTATTTGGTACCAGCTCTAGTTTAGCTAGGTTCAATTGCCATTGAAAATTATAGTTTTAATAAGCAATTCTAAATGATTCAGTAATTTATTTCCATTCCTGGTGGATATTTGTCTGCTGACTGAGACTTTTACTGACTGTCCCAGATAAGACCAAGGATTGAGTGAACTCTGGAGGCTGAACTACATCATTATTAGTGATCCCTTTAGTAAGAATTAAGATAAATTTCAGTTCTGAAGTGGGATAAGTTTCAGTTTTCCCATTTAAAAGTGAGAAGAAATTTTTCTGAATCAAACTGGCCAATCTGGCACTGGCTATGTCCAGGATATCTGACAAACCCAGCTTTCATCAGAAAGCATCAGTGTCAATAGCCTGAAATATTTCTCTGGAAGCATCACGGATTCAGAGAACCCTCAACAAACCTAGGACAAGGTCTGGGGTTCCAGCTTGCTATGACTATCTTGTAAATTGAACAGATCCACGATCCTCTTATGGCATTAAGACAAGCTGAGATGATTTATTTCCCCATAAGAGTAGAGAGTGTAATTGTTCCCTTCACATTGAGCCTTTCGGGAAAGGTGCTTTCCTTGTATTGGTTGTTGCATTTTCCTGAAAAAAATGTTTGGGTAAGTGCCAGTTAGATCATGTCATGAATGTTTCCAACTGTTTATCAGTACAAACATTTTGATTCTTACAGAGCTGGCTGGGGCTGTTTTATTTACCATTATGGACATAATATGTTTGTGCCTACAAGAGGCATCATGTTACTGCTCCAGCACACAGGTGGAAAGCAACTTTGAGGAAAGCAGCTTCAAGTAAGGCTCCTGTGATGGATTCAGACAGGCCAGAGGTTCCAGGCACACTGCCCTGCACACTCTGTTCAGGTCACAGGCTGACCATGTGTACAGAGTAGATGTTTACTTCTGAGTGACTTGCCTTGGGCTCCCTTTACAGCCAGCTGAGGTCTTAGAGCACGAGTCGCCCAAATCCAAACTACCTGAACTGTGCCTTACAGGACTTATTTGTCACCACTGACTACAAAGACAAAGCGGTTGACCTACTTGATCCCGCTTGAAGTGGGATGCTATGATTGCCACTCCAGGTCCTGTGCTTTCTGAGTGTTACTCAACAGCTGAAATCCAGGAGGTCTTTCAGTTCACTTGAAGTTTGGAAAGGTTTCCACTTCATGTGGATGTCAGAATTAAAATGGTTTTTGACAAAAATGAAGCTTTATATAAACTAGAACACCAGCTTTTTAGGCAGAACTATATTTCATCTTTTTAGAGATAATGACTAATCACAGCACAAGACTGGAGGTTAAGTCTTGTTTATTTTTCATCAAAAGTCTTTGAAACAGCCAGTACTTCAGAAATAAAAATGATACAATGATTTTAATGAGGCTCTGCTCCTTTGTCTTTTTATCTCTTGTGCTACTGTTCTAATGTTTACATTTTAGTGTAGTTTCATACCCAGTGCTGACCTCTATAAAGGATTTTGTACTGTTGTTTTAAATAGCACAGCACTGAACACATGAATTTAGCAGTGCTTAACATTATAGTTTAGTCATGTTGCACTGGTTTGTTCAAAGCACCAAAGGAGCTGTACCAGGCATTCAGCAACCAGGAATGTCACTATATTCACTATTATGAATCGTATCTGCAGAGTTCAGAAGTCAATCTGAGCCTCTGATAGGACACTCTTGTTGTCAAGCCATTAAAAATGTTCTCAATGAGATTAGATATTTACTATTGATAAGAAAGTATTTGCAGCCATATAACTGGTGCTACAAAAGGAAGTGTAAACCTGTTTATAACTCTTGCCTGACAGCTAAATTTTGCCAGGAATAAATGATAGCAGGTGAATGACAAATTATTTCACATTTGTCTCCCAGGGAAATTGTGCATATTCAGTTCGAACTTCCAGTGTATTTGGAGATAGGACATCAAAGATGAATTATGTCCCTCTACATATTCACATTTGCCTTCCTGTTGAATATTGTGTGCAGCCTAGTCCCCTTATCTCAGAAAGGATGTGTTAGAACTGGAGCAGGTTCAGAGAAGAGTAACAGGCACAATCAAATGTGAAGCCTGTCTCTCACATAAGGAAAAATTGAGCAGGCTAGGGCTCCTAAATATGGAAGAGATGACTTAATAAAATAGACAACTGCAAAATTATGAATGGCATAAAGAGAGAAAGATTAATGTCTTCAATAAAAACTACAGCAAAAAGAACAATTAGTAGGAACTGGGTTCAAAGCAAGCAAAAGCAGGTGATTCTCCAGCCAGCAGATAGCAGCCCTCTGGGAATATTTGCAGAAGACCTGGTGAATGCAAGAATATTAAAGGTATGCAAAGATTGACAGGAAAAGTACTTAAATGGGAGATTTGTTGCAGTTTGCCAAAGAGCCATGCTGTGTCAAGTTTAGGAAATACCCTGAGTGGAAGGAGTTTGAGTATTAGGGATGGATGTTACATGCTTCTCTTGTTTTTACACCTCCCTAGATATGTCCTTCAGCTAGGTGGATTCTTGCTCTGAACTGGAAAATTCTTATGTTCTTATTCTGGTTTTGATCACAAAGCACAGTTGATAGCTTTCTCTATACAAACCTGTGGATTCAAAACAACAAACAGGATATGCATTGATTTTACTACAAAAAACCCCATTAAAATAAGCAGACTAAACTAAACTCCTTCATGATGCTTCTGGTGTCTTCTGGTCCCTATTATTTCTCACATGGCAGACAGGGGTTGCAGCTGCTGGTAGAATGTTGAGGATTACCTTCAGTGCAGGCAGCTGGGCGTGCAGCTGCAGTGTTAGTGGCGGGTTGAGCTCTGGGTGGTGGGAACTTCAGGCAGGAGGCCCCAAACTGGCGCCAACTCTTTGTACAACAAAGGGCACAGAGACCTGTGTTGCCAGCCAAGTGACTGGACACTCAAAGATACAGCAGGAGCCAATGACTCAGCTGAAAGATCCCAGGCTGGGAGGGTATAAAAACCCTAACAGACCTTTGTTCAGGGTCCCTCCTTGGAGACAGCCAGCTCAAGCTGTTTAATGTTGTTGCACCATGATAGAATCACTCAAAGGAACCGGAGGTCTGAGACTCTGAAATGGAAAACCTAGGGTTGAGCTGGTAAGGAAAGCTTGCCTAACTGTGAGAGTGGGCTGAGCAGGGAGTCAAGCACGGAACCCGTCAGTTCTCTGGAGCAGCCTGTTGCAAAGGCACTTCGGTCCCAGTGGTTAAAAATCTCTGCAGATGGACGTGTGGTTGTCAGAGTGCCCCTGAATGGTTAGACAGGGAACTTTCTTTAACTTTCTAACCAGACCCTGGTTACGTTTACAGTGAATAGTATACAGAAAAATCTTTTACTCTGTCACAGAGAATTAAAGATATCAAATCAAGAGTTCTGCCACCACCTCAAAGTGTAATCTGACATTGATTATTTTAAGGAGCTCCATAGTCTTGGACTCATTGCATCAAATACGACAACTTTGGCTTCAAAATACAGCAGTGTTTCTCTAGCTGTTAAAAGGAGCATAAGTCAAAATAAGACTGAATGTTTTGCATTGGAAAAATGTCAGGTCTCCTATCTGTGGCTGATGAACCCTGCTGAAAAAAAAGAAACCTAATGGACTATACAGAAAAAGGGGAAGTCTGTAACAGATACAGGTATTTCACTTCTAAATGTCTTTAAATAATAAACTAATTCAATTTTTTGGACATTTCGGTGTATATCTTTGAATCCTTAGAAATTATCTGAACAGACAGGCTAAGTGCCACTAATACCATTAGTGTTTTAATAATTATTAGTTCAGCCATTTTAACTTCCAAGCAGTGAGAGATGCAGCTTTACTTACCAATTCTTAAAATATTTCCAGAGGTTGCTGGTGCTAGCATATTTGAGTTTTACGTGTGCCTCAGCATTTCTGCAGGTTAATAATGTCCTGAAGGCTACAGGATTTCCTTTTGGTTTCCAAAATTACATATGCATTATTGCAAATGAGTTCTGCCACAAAGGAATTCATAATGAAAACATCAGAGGGAATTAAAGTGCTTCTTATAATACTTGAGCTTGCTCTATTAATCGGAGGGCAAAATGAATTGAGTCATTATGTTCCCAGATGGTATTAGGGACCAAATGGGAAGCCCTGTCCCAGCTTGATTTTTTTTTTCCCACTGTAAGTATTTTTTGCTGGAGGAGTAGGTCAAGTCCAGGGCCAGCAAATACATAGTCAGTAATTCAGGTCCCCGAGTAATGTTTTAATTCAAGTTTTAATCTTTATGCATAGAGACAGCAGGTCACTGTTAACTAGCAAGAGAAGCAGAAAGATTAAGAATGTACACAGTACGTTACCTTGAGAGGAGAGGGAAGAAGCATAAGTGTCTTTTACTGTAGAATCATTTGGTTTTAAAGAGCTGTCTTCTCATAGCTATATCCATGACTTGATTGGAAATTTGTTGATGTCTGAAAGGTGTCTGGAAAACATCAGGGAGCATCATGTTTATAATAACAGTCATTGCGATTGTCAAAGATATGAACAAAGCAGTATCTTTAATTAAGCCAGCTGACCCACCTCTGAAAAAACAGACAAGATTTCAAATCTGAAGTAGGAACAATAAACTTGGAGTTTTTATTTATTCATGCACGTTATATGTTTTATAGGGAGATTTGAATGCACTTATATTTATTTGTAATGAAAAAATACCTAGATATCTTGCATGCATCTTTCTGCAGAAATAAGTTAATTAACTTATTCAAATAACACATTGGTTTTAAGCAGACTGTTCTCATGCTTAAAACACCTCTTACATATTCACTATTACTTGGGTGTATTTACACTGGATATTCTAAGAAGATACAGTTCTGCTCTTGCTGTCCTCCAGGTGGATGTGAATACACTTTATCCCTGCTACAAGATGGAAAATGTGTGTAACTATTTTAGATGACATTTAATATGTATATATACTACACTAGAAAACTATATTTGTTTGTCTATAGTGTGGTTTGCACTAGTGTGGATACACAAAATTATCTCAGTCCAGTTTGGAGCTCAATGAGGTTTCTTGAGACCACAAGAAACCATAAATATGTATCTAAATGATTTCGTTGCATTTGAAAATGACAGTTCCAAGAAATTTTGGAATTGGGCTAATGGAAGTCCATGTGCCCTACACAGCAAAACTGAATCCATGCTTATCTTCAACAACAGGCACTGTCCATGCTGGTGACCCAGAATTTGTGTGGTCTTTCAACATGCAAACAAGCAGAGGATGGGTGAGGTTGTAACTTCTTTTCTTGCCTTGGAACTTTTAGCTTATATCTGTAGGAAACATTTTCCTCAAAAAATAGCATAGACAGAGCTACAGTTAAAGCTATCAGGTTTATCTTTCATATAAAAGCATTTTTTCTTGCTGGGAATATCCCCCTTTTTAGTCAACATGTTCCTTGGGAATGGCTTGGTTTTGAAAGACTTCACTAGAAACAAGGACAGAAAGCTGTCTGGTCTGTAATTTCTGAGGCTAGAGTATCCACAGCCACAGAGCAACCTGCCAGCTGTCTCATCAGGGAGGCCAGGGATCGCAGGACCCAAAGCAGAGAGGTTCAGTTCCAACAGAAATCCATGTTTTAAGAGGTTTTTTTTTGGCTCTTCTTGTTTTTGTGTGGGCATCCTACAGATCTGAGGAAATGATCCATTTTATTCGGAAATGAAGAGGTGGATGTTCTCCATGAAAAACTTTTTATTTTTTCCTATCTTCAGTATTTTTAAATTGAAATTATCTTTCATTGAAATTAAATTTAATGTTGAATTGGTCATTATATAACATTTTCAAAGTGCTATAATTTCCAAAAAACCCTGAAATTGTTGTGCCAGATCTGTTTATACATTCTAATTACTGATGTAGTGAACATAAAATCTTCAAAAAAGGTGAGCTAACTCCTCAGTCACAGAAATAAGTTAAAAAATTGGAATTTAAAGGAAGAAATATAGCTACTCCTTTGAATAATATTCAAGCTGAAAGACTTTAAATTTTTTAATGTAAATATGGGATTAGGCAATTTACTATTTCAGTCTGACTTAATGTTGAGATTCTCTTCAAATGGCAAATCCCAACTAAAGGATTAAGTTAAGGAAAACAATTATCCTAATGATAAACAATTACAGTAAAAATTATAACCATTGATTTTAAAAAGTAGGCATTCTTGTGGGCTCAATACTTTTTAATATATGTATTCAACAGAAAAAGCTTTGGAAAAGTGGAAAGTAACTTACAGGGAAGTTTTGTAATTTTAAATACGAAAACAGAAAAAAGACACTTTGGAAGTTTCCTTCAAAATGAAATATTAGAAACTCAGGTTTAGACCATTTATTTCTTAATAACTTGGGGGTTTTGTTTGTTTGTTTGTTTGTTTGCATTATAATGCATACATTTTTTTATGTCAATGATGTAAAAGTGAAAATGCTCATGTAAAAATGTAAAGCATAAAACCTCTCTCAGTATGCTCTTAAATTTCTTTTTAATCATAAAAGCATCTATGTAACCACAGAAACAAAGTGATGTTTTTTCTGCAGAATTTTGACATAAAAATAATTCAAGCAATCCCAAACTTAGTATTTTTAAATTGAAATGCAAGAAAGAAATGAAAAGACAAGCTTTTACTTTTACCCAAGAAAGATTTTTAGATACAGGAAAGCTTTGCGTGTACACTTTCTTTCGTCCCTGTAACACATTTGGAGTGTATTTGGTTTGTGTGGCCAGGTTTTAGTACTGGGGGTGCTACAGGGGTGGCTACTGTGAGAAGCTGCCAGAACCTTCCCCCTGTGTCTGACAGAGCCAATTCCAGCTGGCTTTAAGATGGACCCGCTGCTGGCCAGGGCTGAGCCCATCAGTGACAGTGGTAGCACCTCCAGGATAACAGTCAAGAAGGGGAAAAAGCAATTGAGCAGGAGCAATTGCAGCCAGAGAAGAGAGAATATGTGAGACAAAACACTCTGTAGACATTAAGGCCAGAGAAGGAGGGGAGGATGAGCTCCATGCTCCAGAGTAGATATTCTTCTGCAGGCTGTGGTGCAGACCATGGCAAGGCAGGATGTCCACCTGCAGTCCATGGAGGTCCATGGTTGAGCAGAGATCCGCCCGCAGCCCCCAGAGGATCCCACATTGGAACAGGGGGATATGTCCTGAAGGAGGCTGTGACCTGGGAGTATATCTACAACCTGCTGAGCAGGCCTCTGCTCCCCTTTCTGGCTCTCTAAGTGGAAGGTGGGTAAGGCTGGGACACAATCATGAAATTCTTTACTGTGAGAGTGGTAGGGTACAGGAACAGTTTGCCCAGAGACATTGTGGATGCTCCATCCCTGGTAATATTGTAGACCAGGTTGGATGGGGCCCTGAACAACCTGGTCTAGTGGTAGGTGTCCCTGCTCAAGGCAGGGGCACTGGAACTAGATGGTCTTCTAGGTCCCTTCCAACTCAAACCATTCTGTGATCCTGTGATAAGATCCTGGACAGTGAGACAGCTGAAAAACTGTGACTGCACCTTCCCAGACTTCATGTCCCATAAGGTTTGTGACAAATTGCATCCTCAGAGGGTGAGATGCAGCAGGGTGTGAACTCTGCAAACCCTGCTAATGTGGAGGTGCACTTTGCCACTCCTCTGAGATGATGCATCTGCACAGGAGCACCTTTACAGCTGAGAAGAAAGTAAGACAGCTGAGCTCTTGCAATGCATAGTACCTTCTTGACAAAAGAACTCATCAAACATCCTGACAGTCTGGTATGGTGATGATTCAGAAAACTGAAACTTCTTATTTGGGATAATAATTTTTTTGTCTGACTAGCTTAAGCCAAAGAATGATTCAAAACCAAATGTAATCAGGGCAACATTGAGAGTAATGCAAGAAAAGCCTAGTCATGTTACTGTTTCTACTGACTGTATAGGGAGATACAGACTGCGAGAGTATCATCTGAAGCTTTAGCTGATCTTAAACATCAGAGATGGTATCTCACACACCAGAAGGGATGGAGTGAATACAACCCTGGGACTGGCAGGAGCACCAGAAGTGCTTCTGAGCTTCTCCAGGATTTTCTTAAAAAGCTGTGACATTCCCAAACTCTTATTGAGGGTGTATGGGAGGCAAACAAGGAATGCGTCCTTCTAGTAATTAACTGTGATTCTCATTTGCATCTATTGTTAAAACTGGTGAAAAAACCCTCTTATTCCAGGATTTGGAAGGAATCCTTTTACTTGTCTCCACAGAGTGAAGATATTGAGTTGACTCATGAAATAGTGAGAAGGTTTTCTGGAGTTCTGATGCCTTGGATTGCCAAGGCACTTTCAGCTGTCTTTGAACTCTTTCAGAAGTGAACTTCACTGGCAGTGGTCAGGAAAGTGGAGACAGGCTGGATGAGAACATGCCACATGGTCTTTCACAGCTTGCTTTCAGTTGCTGATGGCTCTTGTCCCTTCCCCTCCCCTATTCCTATGCCTCTAACAAGTCTGTGCCATTTTCTTTGCTCTTTTTAACTGGAAATCCATCATTAAACATGATTCTATTTTACATACGCTTTTCAGTCATAGACAAAAGCCTCAGACTGGGATTCTTGGTTTTCACCTGTTGTCTCTTTAGGTCAGTGTCGTGGTTTTGCTCTGGGTCAATTTACTTTCACACTCCCCACACAATTACTATTAGTTGAAAGAAGGTTTATGCAGACAAAAGAGACTGGATTTGGGGAAAATAGTATTAACATTTATTACTAGCAAGCTAAACCTAAAGAACTATATCTACAACAGTTTTACTTAAGTAAAAGTATTATGTATTTACAGAAATACTTCTCCCTCCTTTATATCAGTCCAAGGAGGAAAAGCAGTTTCTTTCTCCATTCTCGGAGCTCCAGGTTTCTTCAATAACTTTGCAGCACTCTCGTCATAGCTGGAACTCTTTCTCTTTCTCTCCTGCTTTGTGTTAGGGTCATAAATCTTCAACAGGACTCTGCTTCATTTCAGTTCCTCTCATGAAGTCTTGGTTTCCTGGTACATCCACAAGCTCCTCTGTGAGCCACATGGGGGGTCTCCTCACCCCAACAATCTTCCATAAGTGGCAGGGATTTATTTTTTCAGCCTTTTCCCTGCTGAAGGGAGAGAGTGAAGGTGGGGGGGAGAAGCAGGCCCCCCTTCGCATTTCTCTCTCCTATGGCTGCCAGCTTTGATCTTGGAAGTCCCTTATCTCTTTGCTGGAATTCTTTTGCAGAGGTTTCTGTCCAAGTAGTCAGTCCTCTAAAGTTTTTTTCTTCACTCTCTTACAAGAGAGCAGGGGAGCTTCAGTGCCACACCTGTCCCCAGCTCAGGGCCGGGGGAGGAGGGGGCCTTGACCCACCTTGGGGCCGCCGCCGCCTCTCCTACATGGCTACCGCTCCTAATTTCAACTGCACAACCAGCCTTCTCTTCTGTTTTCTTAAATATGTAATTAGCAAAGTCGTTATTGGAACTTTTGATTGGCTTTTTGTCCGGAAATTCACCTGGACAAAACCATCCTCAGCCCCAGGGGCTGGCTGGCTGGGCAAAAGCACGACAGTCAGTCATCTGCAAATTTTGAAGATGCAGTTACAGATCTGTGGCCAAGCACCTGGATAGCTGTCAAGAACAGAAGAGGTCATGTCTGCCAATTTGGGCATTGCCAGCTGCACCGATGAACATCCACAAAACCTAACCCATCCCAAACAAAACCAACATTCTCCAAGCATTCACTTCCTCTTTGGTGTCCTCCAATGCTTGTATAAGAAAGGAATAAAGGCTTCTGTTTCAATTCTTAGCGTAAAAATAAAAGTATTGAAGGCCACAGTTAGAGTGGACAGTTACTCCACAAAATAGTCATTGAACTCTTGGAAGGTCTGAAAGTGCAGCTGAGATCTGGAAGTGGAGCTGGCAAGAGGCAAGGCAATAACAAGGTATTCAGCTACAAAAAACTGGAAGGATTTGAGGCTTAATCTTACTATTATTCTGTGGTAGTGAGGTGAAAATTCTAGGAGGTTTTCAAAGGCTTTTCCCCCAGAATTATAAACAAAATAACAGTTACTCTGAAAAATCCCTGGAAAAAGTAAAATGAATCTTGGTTATTTTCCCTTCAGGCTAGTGCCATTTTTGCTAAGCTGTCCAATGGTGCCAGAGTATGTAACATCTTAGGCATCACCAGTCTGGCAGGTATTTTGTCCCTTATATTGATCCAACAGCTATATGCTGGGATATGCCAGGCTGTTTGCACCATCTGTCACACAAGAGTTAGCAGGGGGGACAAAAGGTGGACAGCTGGTACTATCAGTCTGCAATACCATTTTAAGGGAGAAATACCAGAACCTGTGTCAAAAGGCATAGAAAACAGAGAGCTTCTGTGGTGAAAACTCTAAAGTAAATACATTTCAGATGGAGTGGCTCATCTTTCCTATCCCACTCACTGTGGATATTAGAAACACACTTCTAAAAACGAAAAAGGTCATGGGATGCCTAAACTGAACATAATTAGTCTTCATTATGAATACTTTTGGTTTTCCAAGGAAAGCAGAGTTGCCTAAAATGGATGGTGATAAAAAGCCAATCTGTAATGAATCCCTCAGCTGCAGAGAACTGGAATAAGACTGCAGTAAAGAGAATTTCTGGATTGATTTTTGCCATGGAATCATAGTTACAGGGAAGCATTCATTGAATGCTGGCCAGAAGCTGACCTCCATTACTCTGCTCCTCCTTGCAGGTTTGTCTTTGGTAAAAAGCTATTTCACAGTCTTATGAATAAGTTGGCAAGAGTAATGCATAACCCAAAGCAGGATGCTTGCAGAGATTTTTCATATGTCCAAAGGCAAGTCAACCAATATTCAACTACACAGTGCATAAGCCAGGACATCAGGCAGTGTTTCAACAAGTCAAATCTGCAAATCAGCCAAGGAAACATTAGGAAATGCATAGAATATTATGTTATAGGTTTTGGTATAGAGTACACTGTAGAAAATGTGATTCAGGACGTACAGCACCATTTTGAAATTTATAGCCAGTCTATACCTTCTGGATTGCAAGTGGTGCCAACATAACATATGCAGCTGAGGATTGTGCTTATATTCCTGTACTTGTTTTGCAAAGTGTTGTAATTTGGTTTTGACAGACTTGAATGATAACTGCAGCACTGAAAATAGAATCATGGCTCATCAGAAGATAGTAATTTTGCATATTTCACTGAGGCCAGTGTAATGCAGAGCGAAGACCGGAAAGAAAATAACTTGTTAAAGATCATCTGAAGCAAAACAGTCTGCTTCTGGAGTTTAAAGATGAAGGCTTTGCTATAGTACATAGGAATAGTGAAAGCCAGGGTTTTCTAGTCTGGGAAAAATGTTGAAATTTACGATTTTATTTCATATTATGAGAAAAGCAAAACTGATCAAAATATATTTTTAAATAGCCATTTGACAAAAAAGAATTTGGACATCTTTTCTAATCTGATGACACTATGTGTAATTACATAATCCATCAACATGGGAAGAATGGTGTGACTAGAATATGAAATACTTTTAAAAACAATCTGTAATAATAGCATTAAGGCATCCTCTTAAAAATACTTTTTTTTCCCTTTCCTAGAAAAATCAATGCTCTCTCACTACCCTGGGCTTCAGGAGAGCAGAATTTGGTCTCTTCATGGATGTGCCATGGGATAAAGGCCTGAAGGGGAGTGGAGCTCAAGAAAGATGGTTAATGTTCGTGGTTCACTTCCTCTAAGCTTAAGATTGGTCCATTCCTATGAGTAAAAAAATCAAGTAAAGAGGCAGGAGACCTGCATGGGTGAACAAAGAGCTTCTGACAGAAGAAGGGAATGTACAGAATGTGGAAAAAGAGACAGGCCACTTGGGAGGAATATAGGAACATTGTCAGAGTATCCAAGGATGCAAAGAGGAAGACTAAGGTCCCTTTGGAACTAAATCTGTCAAGGGATATCAAGAAGGGCTTCTTCAAATACATCAGTAGCAAAAGGAAGACCTAGGCAAAATGTGGGACCACTACTGAATGAGGTTGGTGCCCTGATGATGGAGGATACAGAGAAGGTTGAGTTACTGAACATCTTCTTTTCTTCAGTCTTTACTGCTAAGGCCAGACCTCAGGAATCCCAGACCTTGGAGACAAGAGAGAAAGTCTGGAGAAAGGAAGACTTTCACTTGGTTGAGAAAAATCAGGTTAAAGATAATTCAGACAAATTTGACACCCACAAACTCATGGGTCCTGATGGAATGCACCCACAAATGCTGAGAGAGCTGGCAGATGTTATTGCTAAGCCTCTCCCTATCATCTTTGAAAGGTCATGGAAAATAGGAGAGGTTCCTGGGGACTGGAGGAAACCCAGTGTCACTCCAGTCTTCAAAAATGGCAAGAAGGAAGACTCAGAATTAAAAGCCAGTCAACCTCACCTACACTCCTGGAAAGGTGATGGAACAGTTCATTCTGGATAAACCAGCAGTATCCTGAGGTCCATTAGGAAGAAAATTACCAGCAGGTTAGGTGAGGTGATCCTGCCAGTTTGCTTTGCCCTGGTGAGGCCTTACTTTGAGTGCTGGGTCCAGTTCTAGACTCCCCATTCCAAGAGAGACACAGCCATACCGGACAGGGTCCTGCAGAAGGCTATGAAGATAATTAGGGAACTAAAACACCTCAGTTACGAGGAAAGGCTGAAGGCACTGGGTTGTTTCGGCCTCAAGAAGAGATGTCTGTGAGGAGAACTTAGCAATGTACACAAGTATCTGAAAGGAGGGTGTCAAGAGGATAGAGCCAGGCTCTTCTCGTTGGAGCCCAGCAACAGGACAAGAGACAATGGACACAAACAGAAACACAGGAAGTTCTATCTGAATGTGAGGGAAAAAATGTTTACTTTGAGGATGCCAGAGCATTGGAACAAAAGTTGTGGAGTCTCCTCTGGAATTATTAAAAACCCACTTGGATATGATCCTTAGCAGCCAGCTCCAGCTGAACCTGCTTTAGCAGAAGGTTTGAACTAGATGATCTTCAGATGTCCCTTCCAACCCCAACCATTCTATGATTCTGTGATTCTGTGAAGGGAGCTGTGATTTTGATAAAAATACTATTTTCTGGTAAAGGAGCAGCTACTGAAGTAGTTTTGACCAGCTGTAAAAATGATCCATAGAATTTTCAAACTCACATATAACATGGGATTTTATACTACATAATTGACATTTGGAGTGACACAGACCTGCTCTACAGGCTCCGATATGTTTGCAGGCTTCTTGAAAAACCTTCATAAAAAAACAATGACAAAGTAAGCGAGAATACCATAATGAAATTTACCCTCGACTCTCATAACCAGTTGGGAATGACAGTAGGAAGTAGGGAAAAATGCAATTCAAACTTTTTAATGCTATTGCATATAGCAATTCTGAGTCACAGTAGTTGAACTGTGATTAATCAGATACCTGATCTCCCTGCTATCTCTCTGCAGTAGCCATAGCTAGACTAGAGTTTGATTCAGCTCAAGCCTTCTCTTGCCTGAATTAAAGGACAATATGGAAATACTGTCATTATGATCAACCTTTCTTCAAAAGTACTTGATGAGAAAAGTTCTTGTATCAGACAGAGATATTATCCAAATATAAATATTTGTTAAAAATAAGAGGAGAGAGAATGATATCCTTTGAAGTGACTACTGTGATACTGGGAAGTATCCTCAGTCTTCATATATGGCCTTATTTAACAGGACGTTAAAAACTGCGTGGTAGAGCCTGTGATAATTTTCTTTGTAAAGGAAAACAAAGAATAAGAAGTACTTATATCCTATAATTCTAGACATTACTGTTTTTGCATGACTCCTTATTACTCCCACCTTCACTGATGTTTGCAGTTTGAGGGAAGTACTTTAGGTATGCCAACCACAGTAGAGGCCAGTGACAAGACTGGGGCCTGTGTGTTCATATCCTGTAAAACAATATCATACATAATTTCATTAATTATAGATTAAATTCCCAGGGTTAAATGTAAATATTAGACTTGATCTTCTTTCAGGTTTGGCCTTGGTAAAAATGGTTATGGTGCTCAGGAATTTAATTGTGAAGCAAAAAACGAACAATTAGGACTATTTTCCACTGTTTGCAGCAAGATATTTCAGAGGATCTATAAACTTAGAAAAATCTGTAATCTGGAGTCAAAGCACATCTTTTCTGCCCATCTTTCTACTCACCAGAGGTGAGTGACCTCTCTGTGTTTTAAGGGGTAAGAATCTGCCTCTTACATGATCCCGGATTGGAAAGAAATAAATTTCTTGTGCAGCAAAGTTAATTTCATGTTTAAACAGCTTTCTTCTGGGAGAATCTTTGGAAAGTAGCTCTTCCCTTTCTACTTTTCTTTTTGCCTTTGGGCATTGTTGCAATCAGACTGACACATCATGTGTAAATGTGGATGCTGTGAAAAGGAATATCTAAATTGTATGTCAAATTTTGTGCATTAGATTACAATCAAATATTACTATGAAGTATTGCACTCTCATGAGTATACTTTACTTAATAACCTTATTCTATATTATATCAACATCCAGATGAATTCATCATCTGAAATAATACCTGCTTTCTTCAGTTTCAGTCTCAGAATAGATGAACATTTTTTATCATTGTCAATAAGATAATTACTTGTGTCACCCTTGATATTAAAATGAAACTCAATTATCTTGCCCTTAATATCCAAATGAACTGTCTAATATAAAGATTACACATATTCCAGTCTTTTAAAATTACAAGAATTGGTCGACTACTTTATGTGATAGATGAGTTACTAAAAGAAGTCAGGTGAAGAACTGAGAAAACTTTCGGTTAAATTAAATAGAGGGATTCATTAATAATTTATTTAATATTGGAAGAAACTAAGAATTGTCAGGAAATGGAGAATGACTTAGGTCAAACTCTTCACAAATTATCATTCTTTCCCAACAGAAATGAATTTGAAACTAAGCAAGTTCATAGACTGTTGTTTCAGGGTAGAATTAAAATCAGAATGCTAAAACCAGAGATTGCTACAGCCTAGAAAGTTAAATATATTAAATTTAAAAGAATCCAAAGCATTTTTCAGTATCCTAGAGAATTTCAGTATCCCAGAGTGCAAAAGAATGCTGTTTGATGGTACGTTTGGTAAGTGCCAAAATTGCTGCACATAGCATGGGGTCTGTGTGATCAGATTCTGCTCTGAGATGTTGCCCATCATGAAGGTGCCACAGCGCAGGCAGTAGTCCAGCCCCTTGCAGTACTGTGAGAGCAGTAGCAACCCTACTAAAGACAAAGAGGTCTGGAGTTTTCGTGGGAGACATCAGCTCTCAGATAGAAGAGACCTAGAATATCTTTCAGAAATTGTTTGATGAGAATAGTATTTTTCTTCCTGTGTTCACTTGCCTTTTTTTGTAGAACACAGAAATGGTATTTATTTTGTCAGAAGAAAGAAAATGTCAAAGCTTTGAGCTCTTGGCCTTTCAGCAGGTGAGCTCACCAGTGTATAGAGGAGGTCAGTGAGCTGAACTTTGGCAGGGATATTAATATTTTATAATGCTCTGAATCAGCATAATTTATCTTATCATCAGGTCATGCCACAGTGCTGTGTCTTTTAAGCCCTGAGGCATCACCAGTAGTTACAAGCGCTGCTCTCATTGAAGGCAGGAGGGCTCTGAAGGTAATTTCAACTCAAAACAGATCTTATCCCTGGATGCTGTAAAATGAAAAGAGAACTCATTTTTAATCCTTTTTTTTTTTTTTTTTTTTTTTGTGGAACAAAGAAGGAATGCAGGTAAATAAATGGGAGGTGATATTAATAAATAAAAACTCAACTGAATTATCTCTCTGAACCAAGGAAGACAATTGAATATAGTTATCTGTATATGTTCTTTGGAAGCTTTTAACAGTGGGACCCTGGGATTATGGCAAGGGTTTTTGGGCTCTCTTATAACAGAAAATACTAAATGGCAATAAAGCATTTATAAGGAGCACAGAAGTAAGTTTATCTTGCAAAACCAAAATTCTAATGATACCATTTGCAAAAATGTAACAGCAATTGCCACTTACCAGTGACTAGTTATTATATTTCAAAGTACTTTTAATGTATTTCAAGCAAAGTGTGGGGAAGAACAAGCAAAGCTCTTAAACATATGCTTACTTAACTTCAGCATGTGGTACCTGCCCTACCGACTTGTGGTTAATAGTATTCCTTATTGTGCTTGCTTCTTAATCTTATTTGGCACACATTCCTCATTTAATGTCCCTTGAAGAGTTCCACCACTGCTCGTGGGTAATTGCTTCGGAGAGGCATCGAGATAACATTGATTCACTGCTTGAGTATCATATATCTAGCTGTGGTGGGAGGCAGGAAAGCCCAGGTTTCTAGCTTCCCACAACATCCTGAAGTCACCCTATGTTGCTCTGGGGTGCGTTGAAAAGTCCTTTCCTGAGATATTATAATTCCCTTCTGTCTTCCTAAATTTGGTAAATGCTGTGCTTGCCCAAAAGCATGACTTGGAGTTATTTCTAGCAGGTATGTGAACAGTCTAATCTGCCAGGGCACCTCAGCTCAGAAATGCTTTAATCCTGCTGTGCCAGTCTTCCTTCAGTATACCCACTCAATGTTGCAAAGCTTAGTGGTAATTTGGGGATTTAGAGAAGCAAATCACAAATATTTTACCCTGGGCCTTATGCCACGATCTGAGCATGTGTTTTGAGCAGTGATATGATAGTACCCACCAAGACACCTTGCTCATTTGTTATACCGGTCTACAAACCTCTAATTTTCACTTCAAGATTTCCTACTTTACAGTCATAAATGTGCCTGGGCACGGTAGGCACCTGTTGGAATACTGTCAATTATGATAGCAGTGGAAAAACATGGAACATACTGTCAGATTTTTTCAGGACTAAATTCACATGTAGTGCCTCACCTCTTCTATTTAGAAATCATAAATTCTGTTGCATGAACGTTCATATTCATGGGCCATTAGTTTTGTTTGTCACTTAGGCTAATTAGTATAGATTCATAGAATCATTTAGATTGGAAAAGACCTTTAAAATCATCATCCAACTGTAAATCTCACACTGCCAATTCTACCACTAAACTATATGCCCAGGTATAAAATCATTTTAGGTTGGAAAAGACCTTTAATATCATTGAGTTCAACCATAAAGGTAACATTTCCTCACTTCTTTAAACGGCTCAGACAAATAGAGGTTTTTAATTTCTCACTAGTTTGTATTAAAGCAGCTGGCAGTGCTCCACTTTCTTTTCTATAGTAACAGAATAATTTAAATATGAATGTAAATACTCAGATTTCATACACACATTGTCAGGTACATGCTGTCATAATTCCACAATACACAGCCTGAAACACATTAAAGATGCAGATTCAATAAGTCACATTCTGTTTAAAGATCTATCCCAGTATTTTCCCTGATATTTTGAGCACAACATTTGTCCTGTTCACACTGATATAAGAATCAAGATCCGCTGAGTTTACTTTTTGGCTTCTAAATTCAACGATTATGACTCAATTTATAATAATAATTTGCTACTTTCTTAGTAGGACTGGAAAGGGGCAGGGAAGTTTGTTTATATACTGTTCTGGTTTTTTTCTGTGCACAGAATGTCCCAGTATTAAAGTGAGCAAGTTGGCACAGGAGTGCACGTTGTCAAGAAAACAGGAGTTAACATCAAAACCTAAATTAATGCAGTTAATTTCAGGCAAACTAACTAAACATTTATATTGTGCCAGTTTTGCAGTCAGGAATAATTTTTAAAATCTGACAGTGGCTAAATTAGACAGTTTTCCATTACAGCGTGGAAAAGTGAAAGCGTAATTGCCACTTGCGTCTGGTAAAATGGATTTTGCATTGTGATATTTAACATATAGTGAATGAATAAGCTAAAATCAATAAAAAGTAGATTGAAACTTTGTGCTTTCCCTCCCTTTTCCTATTGTTGCCTAGGAGCACTAGGTAATTGATACATACTCTTCTTGCATACTGTTTCTCTATAAAATCTGCATATTCCAGTTGAGTTCATAACACGTATATTGAATGAAGTGCAGTAGTTTTGCTATAGGTAGTAAGTAAGAGGGGCTGTACCTTTTCAGAGGCACAATCTGCTACTTTTAGGACTTCCATAGGCCAATATGAAAATATAATTCTGGAATATCAGGACTGCAGCAACCTCCTTCCAGGGGAGCACGTCGTTGTCTTGTGGGATCAGACAACAGAGGTTTTGGGTAGCTGTTGGATAATTTGACACGGGCATTGTTTGTAAGGGGGTTCCCCCTCACCTGAGGTGCCAGGCTTTTGGGTGGTAGAAATGGTGGTAAGCAAGAGAGAAGGGTCCCGTGGGCTGACTCTAATCTGCAGGCCATCAGCTGAACACCATTGTGTAAGCCAGTCTCTGAGTGTCAGTGTACAGAGAGGCTACCCTTTGAAAATGCATCATCACTGGCTTTGCTTTTAACAGAGATTTTGTAAAAAAAAGACCAAGTAAAATCCCCACAAATACTTCTTTCCCAAATTAATGTTTTGGGCAGTTTTAACACACTACTGTCACTGATATTGCAGAGTTTCTCTTTGCTCAGACATGGAATAGCTATGATGACATTGTGTGTGTGTATATATATATCTATATCTATATTAAAGCTGAAAGAATAATTTGAAGGGAATAATTTATTTGATGTATTGATCTACCCTCTCACCCTTTTTATCTGCCTTGGCCATTTTAGACAGGAAGGTCTTTGGTCGTATCCTGACCCCAGTAAAGTCAATAGTAAAATGCTGATAGACTTCACCAGAGCCTGGATCTTACCCCGGGGGCTTTTCACTATGGAGCCTTGGTATTTACAAAGCAAAATGGACCAATTATTTAAACAAGAGTACAAGGAATGAACAAATAGTTTTGTGAGCACTAAAGAAGAAATGCTTGTTCTGGGCTCTGGGTCAATTCTCCAGCGTCTAATAAGATGTGAGTGCATACCTCAGGCTTTGCCTCGAGCTTCTTTTTGATAGACTGCTTTCATGAGGCTATTGGGAAGATAATACTTCAGAGACCCTTGCCCCTTTGTCAAATCTAGTTTTAGTTAAACAGTAGGAAGGAAAATTGGTGAATAGGATGGAAGGGAGGAGACACAGAGAGTGATTGCATGAACCTCATATTCTAGGAGAATATTTTAAAATTAATAATTTCAAAAGAATTTTAATTGGTACCCCAGTATTTTTGTTTTATTTTAGAGCTTATTAGAATTAGTCTCTAAAGGGAATTTTAATAGAGCTTTCCTTTTTATTAAATGCAGTTTCCTAAAGCATACCATAATGAAATCTAATGAGCATATGTGTTCTTTCAGTCTTAGGATCTTTAAGATAAATTAGTTTGGAGGTTTGTCATAATCTATCAGAGACAAAAGAAAAGGAGCGAGGGAGAAAAGCACTTCTTTCTGATTCCTTTTGTTTGTCCTCTTCATGCACCAAATGATGAAACAGAGATCATAGCTCTGTTTTACATAGATACCCATACAGCTAAGCATGGATCAAAGGGAATGGCTAAGTTTGCAGAAAGAGATGAACATTTTAGACTTTAGGAGAAAATACTGTGGAGACCTACGACTCAAGTAAATGAAACATATGCCCTTCCTGAGAACCTTAAAATAAAACATGAGAAAGAAGCAACAAATTAAAGGTTATTTGAAAAAGAATATCTGCAATGCAGGTGCATAATGAACTGCCTGAAGATCTCAGGTTTAAAGACCTGTAGAAATGGAAAGAGCAACTAGCAGAAGGCAACCTAATTCTATTTCTTAGCCAAATTACACCCATTTCATCCAAGAATGACTAAGCTGTCGAGCTTCTTGTAAATCTGTATTCTGTTTACAAAAAACCTCACAAGTTTTCAAAATTTGAGCACTGATTGCTTGTGTAGGTTTTGATCACCATCAATTTCTGATAGTGTCAGTAGGTGTATTCAGCAGGATAGGGTACTGGGAAGCTGAAAAAAGTTGCCATGCATCTTGGAATGTCCAGAAATTTTCTTTACTATTGCTATTCATGATTTTCTGAAAAGTATTATGTTTCCTGGGTGTGATTTTGTATTTTACACCTTGACAGTCAAAATGTGGATGTAATTTCAGACTCTTATATACAGTGACATGGTAGTGAAGAGCTCTGAGGTATTGATCAGAACATGCAGGAAAATAAATGCCAGACTCAGGAATAGACTTAAGTGATGGACTTCAGCTTTATGACCTTAACAAAACAGCTGGGCAATAAATGTCTAAATCACACTTACATTGGTGGTAGTTAGAAGTCAGTGCACAGTTACAAGGGTTCAGCTGTGAAATCAGTGATGTGTGGCAGAACTCTCTTTTCAACCTGTACAAGGGTAGAGCCTTTTTCCCATGTAAGTTGATGGAGAGGTTATCAAGAGAGGATTCTTCTGAAGTCTCATCTTTCTCTGCTGCTTGGCGGATCTGGATTCAACCAGCCTAGCTATAGAAATTTCAGTGAGTTTCCCAAGTTGGTAGAAAATGTAAGAAATCACAGATGGAATGGAAACACCCTCAAGAGGCTCCTGTTCTCAACAGGCTAAATAGGAGTTTGGAGTAACTGGTAACTAAACTAAGCATTTCAGTTAAGCATCTGAAATTAGACTCGGTTAATCTAGCTGTGGTCCATCAGCTAAGTCTATTTCATTTACTCTTGAGAAAAGATAGAGAGATTCTAGATAAATTTGTCTTGTCATTCTGAATATGGAAATTTCATATTTCACTGTGCTTGTATTATAGGGAGGGGGAAAAGAAATTCAGAGAGTCACAGAAATATTTTTTAGATATCCAAAAAATCTGAAAGTGTCTTCTACTGCTAAGGTTTGAAAGATTGTCCAAAGATGAAGACTAGAATTCAGCTTGTCTCAGACTTACTCTGCTCCAGTCAGTGAACTAGTGCAGTTTTTTATGAAGAATTGAAGAAGTGTCTAGCCCATGTGTCATTCTCTGCTGCAGTCATTCCCTCCCTCCCAGTGATGAGGAAAGGAGCACTGAGGATAGGAATCAAGTGAATAGAGATAATAATAATAATTGTAAGCAAGTGAAAAAGTGCATGTACACCTTTTGGCAATCTGCCTCCATATATCATAAATTTTTGCTATACTACCTCATGAATCCTTCCACTATGCGTCATTGTGGAACCCTTCCCACATTTTTAAATCCAAACGGCAGTTACTCAAAGGGGACCCTTCTTTGGTGGCTTCAAAAGCAATTAATCCATGGAGTGCTCTCTGCTGTATCACAGGCAGACTGTCCAGGTCTTCCACTTCAGTGTAATTCATCTGAACCTGAGTGCCTGCATATTCAGAAATGAAATTTTCTCTTTGTATTTGCAGCAATCCCAACGGATGTGCTTGGCTGGGAACCCCACCCTCACTGGCAACACAAGTTTATATCCTAGTGGGATCTGACTCCCAGCACCAAAGAATTCAAACTCAAAGCCTTCTGGGATCCAAACATCTCAGGTGCCTCTGTTACAATCCTACAAGAACCCATAGCAAAATGCAAGTAGCTCAGATGGCTAATGTCATCATGCCATTGTCAAACTGATTCCAACCTTATGTTTGATCCTGGCATCCATGATCACATACCTAAAAAAGGCCTTGTCAGCTTTCAGAGGACAAACATGTCCATGGTTATATTCCTTCAGTGTGACTCTGGCTCTCTCCTGATTCACTTGTGAGCACATTAATTTCAGTGACACCACTTCTTGCACGAATTGCCTGTTCAGTCATTCCAATGCATGCCTGGAGCTGCTCCTCTACTGCCTGAAAAATGAGATTGTTAATTCTAAAAGCCATCAAAAAGGCTGCATCAAATACTGCTTTGATCAGTTGATTCCCATTCCCACAGAGGTGATGTTGGAGTACAGATCCGATAACCTGAAAGCAATATGGGTTTGGAATACACATCACCTTTCTTGTCTTTACACCACCAGCAGCTTTGGTAAGAATAACTCTTTTTAGTTTATTACAACACTGTGACAGATCAGATCTCTCTGATCCCATCAGAGCTCAAGATCACGTATGAAATGGATGCAGTGTGAACTCTTTATTGCTCTTCTTTGCTGCCTCAAGCTTACAGATGTTAAAAATGCTGGAATAAAACTTGTGGTCTCCTACATTTTGACAAGTTCCACCAAATGTTTTTGGAAACCTTAGTTGTCCAGGGTTTTCTGCCTGAAGTCCTAAAATTTGAGACAGGCTCCATGATTAATAGAGCTTAAATGGGTGAATGTGACTGGGCTCCCCATATTTTTATTCCCTATGAAACATGACTGTGGTCTTACAGATGTCAAGAATCTGGAAATACACTCCTTTTGCTAGCTGTCATTTTTGCAGGTACTCACTGACAAGATCCACTGTCACCTAAAGCTTGAAGCTGGGCTGCTGACCAGTACTATGGTTTGGGGTTTTCTTTGGACCTCAGCATTCACTGGTCACATTTTCAGACCTGAGATAAAGAGTTTTGGATGATACACTGACTTCCACATTAGAAGACTGTTAATATTCAAGTAAAGAGTTCGTAGCTAACATTATTTGGAGTCTGTTAAAAATTCAATTTTTCAGTTACCCTAAAAATGTCTCCCTCAGAGGCAATAATATTTTTGAATTAAGTGTTTTTCCATGATATCACTGAAAGAAACTGGAACTGAATTTTCTTTGGTGTTTGAGAAGCACTGTGTTTTCCTCCCCAGTAGATTTGGTTTCTTCATTTTCAGTTTGTTCCTGTTATTTCTGGGCATCACAATAAGGACAGAAACATAATACTTCAGAAAATTATTATGTAGCCATATTTCCAGGACAATGTGATACAGAAAATAACAAATCTTTCAAAATCAGAGAAGGTCCCAGTGCAAAGTCTAAATT
This sequence comes from Myiozetetes cayanensis, assembly GCF_022539395.1. Lineage (NCBI taxonomy): Eukaryota > Metazoa > Chordata > Aves > Passeriformes > Tyrannidae > Myiozetetes > Myiozetetes cayanensis. Next base: position 129,036,756 of record NW_026086604.1, read on the forward strand.
TGGATCTTTTTTCTAAGGGTTACTGTCTGGAGCAGTTTTGTGTACACTGTAATTCCAAGTCTGCTCTTGTTTCATTGTCTGAGTTGCAGCCTAAATTGTTAGGAAAAGTTTAGATATGAACAGTATAATCATACAGATATTTTGACTGAAATTTTAAGCTTTAAAGAATTTTCTTATGGTAGCTCTAAATCTTGTGGTCAATAACTGGATACCAGTATTATCAAATATTTCACAACAAGTTATGATGGCATTTCAGAATAGAGAACAATTGTACCATTGCAATTTAGGCACAAAAGTCAGGAAAGAAAATGACTGAAATAAAAAGTATGTACAAATTTATTTGGCTAATGAAATAACCCAAGTTATGTGTTGCACAAGTAAAGAAAAAATTATAAAATCTCCTCATCCAACTAAAAGCAAGACAACTGAAAGTAGTTTTTTGCTAAAGGAATTACAGAGAAACAATTCAGAAAACAGATACTCACCCCAAAGTGTCTTACCTTCTTACACAATCAGTCGAACCTGATTTCCTTCCATAGCAGGGTAACCCACCTAGTTGATCTATGAAAGGTGATCTAGGAAAGCCACTAGATGTAATACTTTTGGACTTCAGCAAAGGTTTTGATATTGTCCCTCACAGTATCCTTCTGGATTAAGCGTCCAGCATACAGCTGAATAATGTGATGAGTGAGCTTACAGGTTGGGCACAAAGAGTCATAGAGAATGGGCCAACATCCATCTGGCATGGAGTCATTCCTAGTGGGGTTCCACAGTGCTCCATCCTTGCTCCAATTCTCTTCAACATCTTTGTTAATGATGTGGATGCAGCACTTCAAGGAATATAAGTAAATTTGCCGATGATACTAAATTGGGAGGAGGTGTTGATTCTCTTGAGGGCAGAGAGGCCCTGCAGAGAGACCTTGACAAATTAGAGAGATTGGCAATCACCAACTGTAGTTTAACAAGGGCAAGTACTGGATTCTAAACCTAGAATGGGGCAACCCTGGTTGTGTATATACACTAGGGAACTAGAGGCTGGAGAGCAGTGCCACGGAAAGGAACCTGGGCATCCTGGTTGGTGGCAAGTTGAATGGGAGTCAGTAGTGCCCTGGCAGCCAGGAGGGCCAACCATGTCCTGGCAGGAGTCTCAGTTTAAATGAGACACAAGTGTTTTGCTGAGAATGAGTTATGAGGAAGACCCAAACTCCTCCCTCTAAGCAGTTGTAAATCCGAAATTAAGAGACACCAATTGAGAAAAAATGTGGAAAAAGGAAGAATAACAACTCTTTATTAAAAGATATATATATATTGGCAGAAACAACAGAAGAACAAAAGTAAAACAACCAAACAATATTCCTATACCCAAAACTAATCCCCTTCAAAACAAAACAAATAAACAAACAAAAAGAGAGGTAAACAGTTCAGTTTGTGCCCTTTGGTGCAATTCTAACCACAGTAGAGGGTGATGTTGGATCACCGGTGGTTGCCACATGGCGGAGGCGTGGGGGCAGATACACTGGAGAAGCCAACAATGGAGATCTTCCCTCCCCCTCACCAGGAAAAGGGAGAGAGGGAAAGAAAGAAAGAAAGAAAGAAAGAAAGAAAGGAAAAGGTCCTTCCCAAGGGGAACTCACTCTGTCCTACTGGCTGAATTGTGTGGTGTAGATTCCCCTCTCCTTTGGTGTGCACAAGAGCTGCTGCAAAAAAGGAAAAAAACGGAGGGAAGGTCTCCTGAACAGTTCCTCACAGATGAAAATCCAAGCAAAATTCCCTGCTTGCAGCCAGGTTGAGAACAAAAGTCACCTTCGAGCTGCTACCCCAACCTTGTTCCAGCTTTGACAGCAACCGAACTCCTCCCCTCGTTTTCCAGGAGAGGAAAGAAAAAAAGTAAAAAAGAACTCCTTACCCCTCCCCACAGGCAGGGTCTTGAGGGCCATCAGCTTGGAATGTGGTTCTATCAGGCACTTTTGTGTTATTCAACAGCCCAAGCCACAGCCAACCTGCCTGTTCAACATCCCTTTCACACCGTGGGCAGGGGAAAGGGAAAATTCCTGCTTAGTTTCTAAGAACAAACAAAACCATAACAGGAGGCATCAGGCAAAGCATCAGCAGCTGGTCAAGGGAGGGGATTGTCCCACTCTGCTCTGCACTGGGGTGGCCTCGCCTTGAATATTGTGTGCAATATGAAAAAGACATTAAACTATTAGAGAATGTCTAAGGGAGGGCCATGAGGATGGTGAAAGGCCTTGAGAGGAAGCCGTATGAGGAGCTGCTGAGGTCACTTTGTTCAGCCTGGAGAAGAGGAGATGAGGGGACACCTCACTGCTGTTACAACTTCCTTGTGAGGGGAAGAGGAGGGGCAGGTACCAATCTCTTCAGTCTCATGACCAGTGACAGGACTTGAGGAAATGGCATGCACTGAGTCAGAGGAAGTTTAGGCTGGATATCAGGAAAAAGTTTTTCACCCAGAAGGTGGCTGAGAACTGGAACAGGCTCCCCAGGCAAGTAGTCATGGCACCAAGCCTGTATGAGTTCAAGAGGTGCTTGGACAATGCTCTCAGGCACATGGTGTGGCTGTTGGGGTGTCCTGCACAGGACCAGGAGTTGAACTCAATGATCCTGATACCTTTGCAATTCAGTGTAGTCTGTGATTCTATGATTGTAACATCTAGTCCTGGCAGTTTTCCGCATCACTATTCAAATTGAAGGAAGTATGAATATGAAGTAGTTGAAGTTTTGCTTTTCTGTTCACAGAGATTTATGAACAATAAATATCAAAGCTTTTCAAAATCACTTAAAATTATTGACGACTTAGAAATATGCTTCATGCTTCCATTAAGTGAAATTGTATGGTCCTTCCTGATGGTGGGTTCTGTGCCATACTTCAGTTTCTCATTATGACAGCTGGCTGTAGTACATCTAGTGATAGGCTGCATTTGTGTATGTATCAATGTGGATTTGGAGCTTGGATTATGCACTTTTTTTTTTTTTAACAACCTCTTTGAGCTTCATTATGAAAATTTCTGTTAAATAGCTTAAGTGATCAGACTTTGTTGCAAAGCAGCTGAGTGGTAATGCATACACCCCTGCACTCTCCTTGATTTCCAAACCCAAGAGTTACTATTTTCTCAAAGTGTTTAGGAAAGTTAATGAAAATCTAGTTTTGTACTTGTGAGATGAGTTGAAATAAAAGTCTCCAAAAAACTCCACAGTATTTTAAAAGGCAATTTTAGCTCTAATGGAGCCAGTTAATAGATGTACCAGTCTCACTAGATTTGCTTCAATTCCCATTTGAGTCAATGGAGAGAATCCCATTGGCTTTAAGTAGGAATTAGATTAGCAGGATTTATGAAGCAATTGTGTTCTGTCTGTTTTAGGAATAGGAGTTTCTTGAAATTATGCTATTTTTGAGCAAGTCAGATCTCTGTACCTTGGTTCCAGATTGCATATTGAGAAAAAGGCAGGAAAAGCCAAACTTCCACTTAACTCAATCTATATGTAGTGTAATGTGCAGAGAGACAGAAAAATGCCTTCCACTACAGGAGATTGGTAAAATCAATAGTCCCATCCTTAACATTAGAAAATAGTAAGTTTGGGGAGCGAGAATTAAACATGTGCCGTGCTTTCAAATGATGGGTATTTGTCGTGGTTTTGTCCTGGTTCAATTTATTTTTATACCCCCACATACAATTACTATTAGTTGAGAGAAGGTTTATGCAGACAAAAAGAGACTGAATTGAAAAAAAGTATGAGTATTTATTATTAACAAACTAACACTAAAGAATTATATCTACAATAATTTTACTTAAGTAAAAGGTATTATGTATTTACAGAAGATACTTCTCCCCCCACTTCCCTTTATATCAGTCCAAGGAGGAGAAGCAGTCCTTTTCCATTCTCAGAATTCCAGTTCTCTCTCTCTCTCCAGTAAATCTGCAGCACTTTCGTCGCAGTTGGAACTTCTTTATCTCTCTCTCATTTTGTGTTGGCCTCCAGGGCTGGGCCTACCCCCCTCTTGGGTTAAAACCGAAGGCTGAGGGTTACCCAGGTCCTGAAGGGTCTCCTTCCATAGACTTGCAAGGGGACACTTGCTTACTATGGATCTTCTTCCACAGGGTTACAGGGGATAATGATTTAAGAGTTCACCCCTGTTTCCCTATGGAGGTCCCTCCCCATGGGAGAACAGTCCTTGATTGACTTCTCGACATGGGTCTAGTCTGGATCCCTTACTCAGATCCCAATATCCCACCTGAGCCATTTTCTGCTCCAGCGTAGGTTCTCTCTAGCACCAGCAGCACGGATCCCACACATGGATCCCAACATTCCTACCTGAACCGTTTTGTGTTCCAGCGTAGGTTCTAATACCCGTCAGGGTCATAAATCTTCAACAGCAGCAGCATGGATCTCTCACTGAGATCCCAAGCTTATCTGAGCCGTCTTGCTCCAGCATAAGCATCGATCCTTTCGAGGGTCACAAAGTCTTTAACAGGACTCTGCCTCATCTGAGCCGCTCCTGCTCCAGCATAAGGCTTTCTCTGTTAAAGTCACAAATCTCTGGTGCATCCACAAGCTCCTCTGTGAGCCGCATGGGGGTCTCTTCACTCCAGCAAACTTCTACAGGTGGCAGGGTGTTATTTTTTCAGTCTTTACCCTGCTGAAGGGAGAGAGAGAGCGAAAGGGAGAAAAAGCAGCTCTCCCCCCTTCGAACTTTTCTTCTCTTTCCTGTGCTGCCAGCTTCGACCTTGAAAATCCTGTTATCTCATGGCTGGAATTCTTCGGTAGCGGTTTCTCGTCTAAGCAGTTCGTCTTTTAAACCCTTTTTTTTTCTTCACTCTCTCACAAGAGAGAAGGGAGGCTTCAGTGTTGCACCTGCCCCCCCCGGCCCAAGCCGGGGAGGAGGGGGCCTTGGCCCTCCTCGGGCCCGCTACCCTTCTACATGGCTGCTGCTCTAATTTCAACTGCGACACCAACCTTCTCTTCCGTTTTCTTAAAGATGTAATTAGCAAAGGCGTCATTGAACTTTTTGATTGGTTTTTTTGTCCGGAAATCACCTGGACAAAACCATCCTCAGCCCCAGGGATGGGCTGGTGAGCAAAACCACGACAGTATTTTAACCTATTTTCTTACAGTCTTTATTCATACATCAGGCCTGTGATCCTGAGGCAAGTAGCTTTGTCTGAACTCTTTCTTCAAAAAAAAGGAGAAGCAAAAATGTGTGTACAGACATGCATTGCAAAGTGGATATTTCCATGGCAAAGCGGCATGTACCGTAATAATTGGAGCAAGAATGGCACCTGTTTTTCTCACCTTTGCTTCACCAAACCTATCTGTGAGCTACTTTTCTCTCTTGTCTCTAACATGACTTCTTAATTTAGCCAACTGTTCATGTATGAATGGATTCTGCACACACAACCAAGCTTATTTTCAAGCTCCTTGAGGCAATCAAATCCATCTTCAGACGAAAATTATGAACATAAGTCCAGTAAGTTCTATATATTTTTTCTGATGTCAACTTCTCTTTTCTCTGCCTTACCTAGAAGCCTGCATGCTCCTTGTCTGTGAAAGAGCTCATACTTCACTCAGCAACCTCAGAGAGTTTGATTTAACACAAGAATTTCACTGCAGCCTATTTTTATAGCAGAGGTTTATATATATGTGTTCTACAGTTCAGTGAGGTTAGAGGTGTGTCATGCTGTAGAAGCATCAGTGCTTTTTATTCTCTCTAGTTTCCCTGGAAAGGTCTTAATACTTTGTATTGACTTTTTTCCATTATTCAAAAAACATTTGATAGTTTAACAAGTACATTTGTATTTTGCAAACCACTCAGCATCTGAACTGTAATTACACAGGCATAATACAGCATGGAGGGAACATAAGAGTCTGTAGTCCTTTTCCCCAAATTACCCAGGGAACTAGGGAGCAGCTGCAGTCTTGTTGCCTGTCTTTAACATCTCAGCTAGATCCATCCTTTCTACCAGGACTTTTATTGAGAAGTCACCAGTCTTGCAGTGTATGATAAAATAGGAACTGATTCCTTTTAAAGTTACACTTTAAAAAGTCTTTTGTGTTATACTCAGCCATACACAAATGAGCTCACATGGAGACTGTAATACCATCAAGGAGAGATAATGTGGACAGAATTGTAGGTCTTTGTGGGCTTTGAAAATTGGGACTTGACTACAATATTATGCAGTCCTTACAAAGCATTAAAAATGAATAGTCTTAGGGCAGTCAGATATGTACTCAGAAAGATTCAGTGTCTTCAAAATTATAGTGTTAAGCATATTTATCCAAACCTGGGATCAGATGGGATAACTGGATGTGAATTCCTAAAGTGCTTTATAATGGCTATGGATTACAGAGTAAATCATATACATTTTATAGTTAAAAACAAATTGAGCTTATGTGGCTACAGAAACCACTGCTGCTATAATTTAGAAGGATGTGTGTCCCCCGCTATCATTCTTAAATCTAGACATCAATAAAATGTAGATAGAAATACCCCAATGAACTTCTGAGAGTTTTGAAGCTGCTGAATTTGATAGCTAATTTAAATATTGTGACTCTTGTTTTATTTGTGTTATATCTTTTTACAAAAAATACATGAAGCAATAGTTAACTCCGATAGTGATGCAGCTGGAAAACTGTGAAGATTAGAACTTTCTCATGGATATGGAGCAGGATATAGCGTGGGGAAGTTCAGTTGTATTCTGTCATTTTGGAATATGTAGCTGCAGATGAAGCGCCTCTGCTCCCTGCAAGGCTTTGGGAGAACAAAGACAATCCTGGAATTGTGGTATAAAATAGAAGGTGTGATTTAGCACCTACAGAAGTAGTTTTGAAATTGTCTTGGGCACCCAATGCCATAAGTGGTGAGTGTTTTTATGGAATTAAATCACAGAATCACAGGATGACAGAATATGCTGAGTTGGAAGAGACCCACAAAGATCATGGAGTCCAACCCTGTGCCCTGCACAGGACCATTCCCAAGAGTCACATCATATGCCTGAGAACATCATCCAAATGCTTCTTGTAACATCCAAATGCTTCTTGCACTCTGTCAGGGTTGGTTCTGTGACCTCTTCCCTGGGGAGCCTGTACCCAATCACTCTCTGGCTGAAGAATCTTTTTCTAATATCCAATCTAAACCCCCTCGACACAATTTCAGGCCATTCCCTCAAGTCCTGTCACTGGTCATGAGAGTGGAGAGATTGGTACCTGCCCCTCCTCTTCCCCTCACAAGTTGTTACTGCAATGAGATCTCCCCTCAGTGTCCTCTTCTCCAGGCTGATCAAAGCAAGTGACCTCAGCAGCTCCTCACATGGCTTTCCCTCAAGGCCCTTCTCCATCTTCACTGCCCTCCTTTGGACACTGTCTAGTACCTTAATATCTTTCTTATATTGAGGTGCCCAAAACTGCACACAATATTGAAGGTAAGGCCACCCCAGTGCAGAGTAGAGTGGGACAATCCCCTCCCTTGACCAGCTGCCAATGCTTTGGCTGAAGCCCCCCAGGACAGGGTTGGCTCTCCTGGCTGCCAGGGAACTGCTGACTTATATTCAACTTGGGCACTGCTGACTCATGTTCAACTTGACATTGACCAGGATGCTCTTCTTCCTTTCTGTGGCACTGCGTTCCAGCATCTCATTCTGAATGTGCATCTGAGGTTACCCCATCCCAGGGCAGAATCCAGCATTTTACCTTGTTGAACTTCCTGTTGTTTGTTATTGCCCAGTCCTCTTATACCTACAGGTATCTCTGCAGGGCCTCCCTGACTCTGAGAGCATCACCAGTTCCTCTGAATTTTGTATCATCTGCAAACTTGCGTAGTATCTTTCCAGTTCTGTGTCTGAGTCATTTGCAAAGATGTTGAAGAGCACAGTGCCCAAGACAAGGCCCTGTGGAAACCCACTAGTGACAGGTCACAAGTCTAATGTTACCCCATTCACTATTACCTGGAAAAATTTTCTTAACCTTTCTCTTCAAAAAGGAGAAGAGGAGGCCTTGCTTTTGTTTGGAAAATTGGCAGCTAGAGGAGCTTTGTTTCTGAGATAAAGTTTTTATTTCCAGACTCCAGTGCTAGGACTATTTATCCATTTCTTATGACAGTTTAGGCACAATGCATATGGAAGGTCAAAACTAGAAACCAGAACAAGACAGCTCTTTCTTACAAACCAAAGGTCCAGTCACACATACTCAGTGATTTCCTACTTTTCCTTTCTTTCATCCAATAATCTTTGTCTTCCTGTAGCACAGCTCCATGCTGCAGAGAAGGGTAGCAAATGCATTTCTGCTGCCTTACTAATTCAACTGTGCTTAAAAAGTGTCATGGTTTGACCTGGAAATGTTGTTTGGCTAGAAAAACCCACTACAACAGGAAGATATGAACCTTTAGCTGAAGGAAGATCAAATCTGTCATATTCTAAAGAAGTCCCGTAAACCACTGAACTACTCAGTAAAACTGAGCCAACTGAGCCCATGTCCTCCAAATGAACCTTCCATGTGTTTCTTATGAAACTCTCTTTTGCATACAGTATTAAGTGTCAGCAGCAGGTCTTAAGCCTGCTTGAAGAAAATCTACTGAATAACATTTAGAAATCTAATCTCATGGAAGTGGTAATCTTGAGGATCCTTGTTGGGCTCTGATATAACAAAATTACAGAAAGGTTGAGGTTGGGAGCGAACTTTCATCCAACCCTCCTGCTCAAGCAAGGTCACCCAGAGCAGGCTTCTCAGACACTGACTGCGACATGAGCAGAGGTTTATTAATATAATAACAGTTTTGCCTTCATGTAGAAACAGGACTTTTTAAATTTCACTGGAAAAAGCCCCAGTTGTCTGTGGAGTCATTCAGGGTTTTTGAGGATTAAATTTTTAGCTTTAGATGTGCATGCAGGAACTGTCTGGGTATTTCTTCACTTTTGGTGGATTGCTCTAGTGTATGAGATTTTTCAGATTAGATATAGTGGATATCCAGAAGGTTAATGTCTATGAAACCCAAGGAATATTCCAGGGTGTGAAAACAATTAAATTTAATAGGAAGGGGACCCTACTGGTATCAGTTTATCAGATGTCAAAAGTGTTGCATCCTGTAGTGAAGGATTTAGTCCCTTCAATCAGGTATACAGACATTCTGCTATGAAGACTACACTGGTAAGGACTGAAACAACTAATGAAAATGCATTTTTGGAATACTCTTATATTAAATGTTTGCACAGGGAAAGGGGAGATAGGACTTGTGGATATTACCCTGCAGTAGAGCGGAGGATTTAATGGATGCTTTTCTTTCACCCTGAGAGAAGTCCAACTCTGCTCATTTTTTTCCTGCTGTAAAGATTCCTATAATCTTAGTTCTTTGGATGCTAGCCCACTCAGCACTTCTTTTGCTTTTTTGCACTTCTAAAGATGGCTTGTCTGGTGTTTATTTTGCCTTTGACAGCACAAGTTTAAAATTTAGAAAAAATTGGGTAGCAGGAATAGCAAATACAATGATCACATAAATCAAAAAAAGTGCAAAAGTTGAAGTTCCCTGCACCTTGTAATTTAGCCATTTCCAAGGTAGTTAGATAAGAATACCTGTAATGCACTGCTGGAATCTGAGTACCGTATTATTTTTGTTAGCCATGGTTTCACCCTAAGGCACTTGTGGCAATCATTTTAGCATACTCGTTTGCTGAACATGTACTCCTTGTAATGCAGTCAATAGGAGAAGCAGGTTAGTGAAAGAGCTGTTAATTTTCCACCATGAATGAATACTCCATCCTACCTGGTAGATGTTTTTTCCCCTCCAAGTCCAATAAATATTTATGTCAGGCCCGCTGTCAAGTAGCACTCTTAGTAACCGACAGCTGCTAAATTAAGATACTTTCCTTGGCAGTAATGGAAAGCTAATAATGCAATTGCCATATGCAAGCCTTGGAGAGGGTTTGCCTTGTAATCATTATAAGAGGCTGAACTGCAACCTTAAGAATAATAAAACAACAGGGTCAGACAGTGTTACCATCCCCTGGATTGAGGTAGCACTTAGATAACATAAAGAAATCAGATTCCCTTCCTTGGTATTGTTGTTTCCAAGGGGCAGCTGCAGGGAAATTTCAAGAAAAGAAGCTGGAGAGGTTGGGAGATGCAGACTATGACCTGCTCACAGAAATGTTCCTCCATCAGTGTGTCCTGGCAGCTGTAGTTGTTCATCCCAGAACAGACAGATGTGCGCTAGTAGGCAAAAAGTGCAAGAAAACTGCTACACATCCAACCAGACCTATTTTTTCCTTCCATTCATCCCTCAGCTTCTCACAGCCTTTACTCCACTTGCCCTCAATAGAATGGGCAAATGGGGAATTACTGCTTCATTTTGCAGCTACAGTTCAGGAAAGAGATCTTGGAATCATCATTGACAGATTTATGGAATCATTGTCTCGATGTGCAGCAGCAGCAGCTATAAAAACCAACAAAATACTGGACATCAGCAGAAAGGGTGCTGAGGACAAGACAGACATCAGCATTTTGCCACAACATAAACCCTTGTGTGCCTCCATCTTCAGTGCTCTGTGCAATTCTAGTCTCTGCATCTCTAGGAGGACACTGGTGGATTTAGAGAAGCTACAGAACTTCATACCGTGTGGTGTTGTGTATAGTACATTGTCAGATGTGGAGAATGGTGCATTGAAGAACAGCCAGCCTTATATGCGGGCATTCTAGTTGTTCCCAGAAAAAAAGCTTTAATATCTATCAGCTGAGGTACTTATCATGCTTCATGCCCTAGGCAGAGTAGCTAGTCAAGCAATTTATCATTGAAAGCTTAGAAATAAAAGCATATATATTATCAATAAGAACTCTGTTGCCTTAATTGGGCTAGGGATTAGTCATCTTGAGAAAGGAAAAGTTACAAAGTTAAAAAGTCAGTGATATATAAATACACACACGCATACACACACACACATGCACCTACTCTCAGCTGCACAGACACACAAACATATGTGCATACACATCAGCAACTCCCAAAAAATAACATATGGTTTGCTGCATTTCCAAGGCTGGAAGACTGGAGCTCAGACCATGCTAGAGGTAGTTCTACTGGTTGATATTAAAAAGTCAGCAGATAAGTGTGGCAGATGAAAGACCGCTTTCCCTTACTCCCACACACATGCTTGAAAGAGGAGATAATATATAATATACTGCAAAATGTTGATTTTTAAATGTTACATACTGTGGATAAAAATAAGCGACTATTTATTACTTCTGTATTACTGTATGTGCTTAGCTCTTGATTCTTCTGAGCTCTTTCTACCCAAAGTAAGAAAGAAATCCTGTCTAGTTATTTATGGTGCCAGGCTAACTCCCAGAATCATATCTTTGAAATGGTGTTTGTTTCCCCTTGAAGGAGAAAAATCCTATATGAGATATATAATTTATATAGAAATATTGTTTCATTTTGAGAAAACTGGGCATTTGAACCTCTAAATTTATTTTATTTGGATGCAAGTTCCCTGAAGTTAACAGGATATTGAGTCCTGTTAGTCCCTCTGACCACTGGAGATAAAATGTTTTTTTAAAGTGAAAATAATTGAACAACTTGTGCATTAACACTATTGCAAGCTGCTGTGAACATTGTACAGTGTTTCATATAGTACCTTGAATCCTGCTGAAAACTTTGTGTTCCAAGTCATGTTTTGTTGAGGCATTACAGAAATGGCAGAGGTACAAAGAGCCAAATTCCAGTGGGCTTTTGATAAAGGTATTCACAATAAGCAATACTTTCACAACAACTTGCGTAGGGTTACTTTGCAAGACATAACATGTTCGTTAGGGCTGTGAAGGGATCACTCACCATCTGGTCCCACTCCCTTTTGGATGGACAGGACATTGCAGAACATCTGGCAAGACTTGGACATGTTTTGCTTGAGACCCTCCCTTCTCACGGCTGTGGCAGAGCTTGCAGGTCTGCAGGGCACTGGAAAACCTGTCCCAGTCAACACAGCTTCTCAGGACTCCTTGGTTATGCTGTACCTCAGTTGTCATCTCCTTTCCTTGTCCTGAGGTCTGCAGCTTCTTTCTATAGCCTTCTAGTGTCATTCTGCGCATATGGAAACCAGGACCCCAATACCTCCGAGAGCAGATGTGCTCAGCCCTGATTTGCCTTTCTGATGAGTTCAGCATGAGCAGATACTCTTGCTTTTGTACACAGGCTTAACTTATCCTAGTCCAAGAGAGCTGCTCCAGAACCAGGCTGATTGTGGTGTTCACAGGGGTTCAGCCAACTCAAATGGTGCCTTTACCTGGAAGAGAAAAAAAAAAAGTGGTAGTGTGGGGTAGACCAAGCTCTGCTTTTCTTTGTCCTTGAAAAGGAAAAAAGAGTTTCTTTATCTGTCACAGACTTCTCACTAAAACACATTGCTGAGGAAACTTGAAGGGCTATATTCTAGAAATTCTCCTTCAGTTCTTAGTCTCAAAGGTTGTGTGTGAAATTGTTTGTACTGAAATAGATAAAAACAAATTGTTCCCTCCTCTGTATTTATTATGGATCCACTATTTATTTAAAAATATATTAAGAGAGTCTTGCTATATATCCAACTGTTACTTTGGGGCATGAAGAAGAATGCGATTCCCCATTCACAAAGAGAGTTTTCTGCTCTCCTTTCTTTGATTTCTAATCTGTGCAAAGGCATTTGTGAATATGATATCTCAGCCCAGACAGAAGAATTCTTAATCTGAAGATAATGGAAAGTACTGAATATTTCAGTTTAACATCCATTTACTAAACCAAATAACTACTTGGGAGGTAGGGGTGGGGAAGTGGGGGAAGGGAGATGGCAAGAGATAAGGTTAATTTTGGAGCTCTGAATTTATTTTTCAAGTGAAAGGAAAACATTTATCAAATGTCTCCTTGATGAAAGCCTAAAGAACAGTCTGAACTTCTGAACATTTCTTATTCAATGCAGTAAGAGAGTCCAAAGGCTTTGATTAAGCTTTTCATATCCAGAGTGACATTCCTCCCACATGCCTCCTACCAGCACCCTAAATTTGCAGGCAAATTCAAATACCTTTAAATATGAATGTTGAAGGACCTTTTTGCAGACTACATCCTCTTTGCAAGTTGCAGGCAAATCTGTTAGAATTTTGTCTTCTGCCAACAATGAAGATAAAATATATATATCAATCACTCAAAAGTTAAAAAAGCTGCAGTTCTGAGGCTTTCATTCACAATAAACACATTCAGGAAAAAAAAGTTGTATGTATATGCCTAGTGAATACTCCATAGAACTACTAGCCAGAGAGCAAAACTAAATTGATCTAGCTGTTATCAGACTTTCAAAATTTGATCCATCATATGCATTCTAGCTAAGATTAAAAAAAAACAAAACCAAAGACTTCCAAAGCCTCATGTTCTATTAGACACAGAGCAGCTTTCCTCCTGCATTTTCCTATTTTAATCAGCTTCATGCAGTATGTTCAATCCTCCATGAAGGCAATTCAATTCCCAGAGCCAACAGCTTTATCATAATTTTTTCACTGACTTAAAAAGAAATCGCTTCTCAAGTGGTGGCAGAAAGGGACTGAAAACCTAGAACTTATTTACTTAAGATGTCCCACTATACATAAAACCTTTCAATTATTTTACAAGTGGCATAGGGAGCTATAACTGAGACAGTCTGTTGAGGCAACTTCCCAATACTTCTCAATAAAGAAGATTAATCATTTATGAGACTGCTTGTTTCTGCTAGCTAAGGGCTATACAGTACCACAGTATAATTCCATTATTTGGGTTTCCAAAATACAGAGTTAAATATCTCTCAGTTACAAAGGTGTGAACCCTTGAATTTAAAAGATTCTTCCAAGCACATTATACTGTAATAAGTTTAGTTACTGTGCATCTATATCCTCCATGCTATTATGTCCAAGTCTGTAGACACTAAAATCCACTCCATAGAGTGGTTCTAGGTATAAGATGAACATTTTCCTAGAAGTCAAGCAGCCCAGTCTGGTGCCATATTTCCTCCTTCTGTTTTCTGACCCAGTGTACCAGACACCATCTCATCTCCTGGCTCAACACAGCACTGCTCTCATACATGTAGGAAGAAGTGTCTTGGCATGATGGCCACACAGCAGCTGACAAGGTGGCAGTTTGTCCAAGAAAGAATAATTAGCTCCCTTATTTATTCTGCCATAGAACATTTGTGATGTACAGAATCATGGAATATCTCATGTTGCAAGAGACCCATAAGGATCATCTAGTTCGATCCCTGCTCCTTACAAGGCCACCTAAAACTAAACCATAGACTAAGCATGTCAACCAGATGTCCACTTGTAGTGGAATGTGGCTGGAACCTCTTGTTTGAGATGTTTTTATTTAATAAATCTCAGTTCAGGTAGGTCTATGCTCTTTGGGGTTACAGCTGTTGTCAACTATGCATTTACTATTTCAGTGCAATGGCTCATTTTATTCCCTACAGGTTTTCAAAATCCTAGCAAATACCAGCTTTAAAACAGCTCACATCTGCCCATCAGTTCAGGACAAGATACCAGCTTTTCATTTTCTCTTATAAATAACATTGTTCTACCATAATGTCTGCAGGTCATGTATTAATATGCTTGCCTCAGAGAGGAGACACATGCTTAAGACACAACTAGGACCTAAATCACCAATTAAGATTAACTGGATTAGGCTGCAGTATGTACTATTCAATAGGATATGTTCTCATCCATGTGACAGACTGGATATTTCTTAATGGTTAGTGGCCACTGTGTAGAGGCAGGCAGATTTCTAGCCTTAGAGGACCCATATGTTTAAAAATGGTTTTCTAGATCTACTTTTTACAGAGACGACCTGTTAAAATATTTCTATGTAATCTGATTCATTGAAATGTCTCTTTTAAATAAATTTTTTTATTCCTTTAATAATATCCACCTGTACAAGTCCATATGAGTGTCTTTCTCAGACTACTGTTTTAATCAGTGAATGAAAAGGGAAATCCTGAGCCATTAAATGCAGTAGCTATTGGCACTTGCAACAATATAAAATATTTATTTTTATATTGTGACAGTGGATGTGTTCAGCACAACCATTCTATAAGGAGGAAAAAATGTCTGGTCTAGTTCATAAAGGTTGAAGGAAAATACCTAAATAAGAAAAATAAAAATTAATATTGTTCTTCAAGAGCTTCTCAGAGCAAACAGACAGCCTGATTACAGTTTTCAAGTAAATTAAGAGCTTTGCTAGAGAAACACAGCATGGTAGTTGTAGCCAATAACTGGCTTGGAAGCATTTTATGAGGTCAAGTGTACTTTGCCTAGTATTTTGTAATGTAGTAATATTGCTGGTGCTTATGTATATATTTTAAAACAATTCCTTTTGGAGTCAATGGTAGTTTAATCCCATTCACTCTAAAGTGAAGTTGGGGATAAACCTCAGGATTTACCTTGAAAAAGGCAAATAATCAAGGCTTGTGACAATATAGAGATAAAAATTTAAGCAGTAAATAGGTAGTTGTTACAAAAACCTTTTAAAAAACCCCTACAAGTGAACATTACAGGTGCTACCATGTTATTACAGATTAGTACTTATTACAGATACAGCTGAAACAGCTTGTATTTCTAAGGTATAATAAGAGCAATTCTAACAGCAATATATTATTTTGAAAAAAACCCCCCACTTAACTCAAATACATCTTCAATGTACTTTAACTCTTAATTTGGCTTTATGTTGTCTGTTGAATAATTTATCAAAGATTTCTAATTGAAAATGTCTTATAATTGATTTAAAAGCTTGGTGAAAAGTATTCTTCCTTTCTGTATGTCTAAAAGTTTGTTGTTACAGAAATTGGCTTCTAATATATCTAACCCCCGAAATGCTTCTTACTGCAACAAAATTACTAAGAATGACATGTTTAGTATGGGAAGCTTTTAGAAGGATTAAATGCTGAGAACGGTCACTGGTGGTGAAACGGCAGAAAAGGGCTGAGCTGATCTAACAGCTGCTTGCAACAGGGAGTTAGTTAGTCGTGATCCTGGTCCTCCTCACCTGGCCACTTCCCTTCAGTGCATTCTCTGCTTAGGCAGGTATTCCTCTTGCTTGTGCTCCTGCAGGCGTGCTCCTGCAGGCACCTGGCCTCTGATGAGCTAACTCAGTACATTCAGCTGGTCCTTGTTTTGCTGAGGTGGTGAGCTGAAACCTATTCCCAAGGGAGTCATACTAAGGCCAGGGATGACACAGGGTGGGGGAGCAAGGTGCTGGAGTGGGAGTGAGGGAAGCAGGAGAGGGTAGGAAAATGAAGTATTTGAGTTTACCTAGGCTCAACTGCTGAGGTGTCAGTCACCTGAGAAGGCTGGAGCAGAAAAGACAGACAGGCACACATTTTGCTTTACAATTCCATTTGATCTAGCTGTATAGGAAAAGAAAGCACTTTAAATTCAATTGCTGCATCAGAAAAATTCTGGGGTCTGACAAATGATCAAAAAGGTTTGTTCTGGAGGGCAGAGGTGCAGATCAGGTTTTCCATCCATAATGGGGAGAGCCAGGAGGTGAGTGATTCCTCTTTTGTTCTTCCATCATCCCAGGGCTTGTCAGGGCTGTGTCTGCACCTTCACATTCTCCTTTCTCTGTTCCACCATATATGGGATACTTCACATGTGTTGGATGTGCAACCTGGCTCTATCCTGCTTTCAAGGTTGCTTTCCCACAGTGATCATTTGTACTTTGTGTTTACAGCTCCAGATCATCCAGAATTGTCCTATACCTGTATCACCAGGGCTTCTTTTGTCATCTGATGGTTGTGCTGTCATGGGCCTTGACTAAAAATGACGGGACAATCCCTGTTGGCAACAGTGAGCTGTTGGATCTTCACTGTATTGTACTCACTAAGTAATGTTTTTGCTGTTGTAAATGAATGTGATGCTGGTTTCTTTTTAGTGAGACCTAACAAAGTAGATCAGTATCTATTCCAATGCAGAACTGAAAGAAGTAGGAATCTTTCCTTCGAATTCAGTTGGTTTTGAATGAAGTCCTTATTGACCTTTTGAAATAATTAGTATGCTGGTATATACTTTTAAGTTACATATGGCAAGCTGCTGAAAAATACAAAGCTGCAAATAAATAAATATTAACATTCAGAGATGTAAAAGCATATTTGGTAGGAGACTACTGTAGTATGAAAGAATATTTAAGCATCTTATTCCCTTAAAATGTTCTTTAACCACCAAGACAAAAAATATGAATTTTGGGAACATTTTGAGGACAATGCTTCTTTAAATAAATATGGTAAAAGGCATGAAAATGGCTGAGTTCAGCACAGTTGTGGCATGAGGTGTGGTAACTATGGAGCTCCAAGTCTAGCTTCAATGCTTATGAAACTGTGAAGTTGTTTCAAAGCTGTCCGACACAAAGCATAGTAAACGCCCCAGAATCTGAAGTTAAATGTACCCACAAAATGTATGAAACTTGGGCAGTAGCATGTTGTAAGACATTCAGACTTTCATCTCTGAGACATCCTCTTCATCCACTTAACTGTCTCTTCACTGCAGAGAAAGGTTAAAATCTGAACATCATCATTGTCTGACCAAGTACCTCTTACAATCAAATTGCTTTAGTTCCAACTTTTCAGAAGTCTGCTATCCATGATACATAAATGTCCAATTCTCCTCACTTCCCTACTATTTCTCTACAAGCTGAAAATAGGAATTAATGAAAAGTTATCTAGATACTTCTCCAAGTTTTTACTTCAAGGCTTTCCCTAGAGTGAAATGATAGTTATGTATTTTCTCTTTTTTTTTGATGTTTTTCAAATCTGCTAGAGAACTTTGAAAGACAATTTTTAGTGAAAGTACCTGTTGTTCTATGCCTTTGTCACTTTTTTTAAAATGAACAAAACCATCACAGACTGTTATAATTGCCTGATTATGCTGCTTTATGTCTTGTCGACTAATAATTTAAACCTTCAATGATGCAAAACTAAAACAGAAATTGAAAGTCTTAAATGGCAGATTTTACTTCTTGTGTTTGTCGCTTCTTCTCAACAAGTTGTCCTAAGAATGCAGAAACTTAAGCAGGTAGATGATATTTTTTTTTTGTTCTTTAGGATCTCAGTTCAAAGCTAAGGAGCTGAAGCAGAGAAGGAAGTAAACTCTGGATTTGTTTCTAATGTTCTTAACAAGAAACTCTGAACTCTCTTGGCCTTGATTTCCTAGCTTGATCAGCCACTACCTCCAAAACCCATTTTGGAGAGTATTCATGCTCAGTTTACCAACATCTGCTGTGTTTTGTTCAGTTGTACCTTGTTGACTTCAGTAAGATTTCTGGGTAACCATCACATCCCAAAGAAGACAACTTTGGGCTGTCAGTTTAAGGGAATGTGTCACTGCCTTTTAAGAGCGGAGCAGGCTAAAGTGGTGTGTGTGTCAGGGTCATTCAAGCAGCCTGCTGAAATCAGTGACATGTATTAGACAGCTGTATATAGCTTTTTACACTGTATGTCAAGCTAAAGGCTCCTTCTTAAAAATTGTAAATTACTCTGCAAAGTACCAGAGGCGAAACTTGGAAAAGAGTAAGTATCCAAAGCAAAGGCCAGAAGTGAGAAAAAAACCAAACTAAAGGAGAGGTGGGAGCATTAAAAAACCTGAACAAAACTACCTTCAGCTGAAATGCAGCAGCAGAGTCCTGGAAAACAGTAAGGTAGGGATGTGACATCCAGATGTGGGCAGATGGACTCTTTGAAAAAGAAGATTTAAAATAGTTAGCATTCCCTACTGTTTCTGGACCTGGAGCTACAGGTCCCTTTAACAGTCTGCATCTAAGACAGGATGAATTAGAGAGAAAGATACTGTATTCTCAAGAAAAGCAAAGTAATTGAAACATATAGGTTCCAAATGAAACCACAAGAGGAAAGAAAGTTCTTTGAACGAATTTTGACATTAACTTAGCAAATCAGGCATGAGATCATGCTACTTTCTTAGATTTCATTATTGAGATTTGATTGTGATTGCAATCAAAGATCTACACCAATGCACCAAACCTGGGAAAATGGAAATATTAAAAAAATAAAAAAACCAAAACCAACAGTTTAAAAGGCTAGCAAGAACGTGTAGATACAGTAGACATTGACCAAGGAAACACGAAACTCCAAGAGTGGAAAGATGTGAGGAAGCTAAATATATCAGAGTATAAATATATCAGAGTAACACTATAAAGCAGATGTCTATGAAGTTTTAACGATCCTTACAGGGGAAGTTACATGGATACAAACATTAAACCAACTGCAAGGTAGATTAGTGTCTTGCAGGAGTATGCAGTCAGAACCGGCAAAATCAAAATGGAGCAACCAGCAAGCAAACTGACAGTGCCTGATGCATATTTATCAGCATGGCAATGCAAACAGGAGTGAAGAACAATTCTATATAGAAGTGAAGTGCAGAAGTTGATAGAGGAAAATGTACTACTTCAGTGAAGACTGGTGGAACTGCTGTGAATTATTAACTGGGAGCTAATGCTTGGGTAAATGTTATATCTGAAAATATTGTAGATTATTGGGATAAGAAACTTAAATATGTAGAACAAGAACAACTACAGCTGAGGGCTCATAGAGAAGACCTAACTTCTCTGTTCTGTTGTGTCAACTTCCGTACGTGAATTTGTACAGGAACCTGTAAGAAAAAGTTGGTCTCTTTATTTACAGTGAGCCAATAATGAGTCTAACAAATGGCAAATCCTTGGTTTGTTTAAGAGACTACCGAAAGGTCAGATGGGCATGAACAAATGCAAAGGAAATATTGAATAAATCAGGATGTCAGAGGAGTTAGCGAAACAAATATGTATGCTTGCAAGAAGTGCATTTAAATGTTGACTTTTACTTTTCTCTGAGATTGCATATTCTATTTAAAACACAGTATGGCATGTATTAAATTAGTATTTGCTGAACTTAGAAACTCATAGGTTTTATTTGATATTGCTCAAAAGATTTGTATGAGATTCTGGATTTCAACATATATCAAGCCCCAAATCTAATCAACAGAATGTCTGGTAGAGAATGCTGACATAACTACAAAGATTGCTAAATGCAGGTTAAGGACTGTGAAACAAATCCAGTAGTGCTAGACTTGACAGAAGATTTTTTAAAAAGTGAACTAGTACTGACTAAACACTCACTGAGCAGAAAGATGAGAAAAGGTCTTTTCATTCTGCCCCAGATCCAGAAGAAAATACTTAGCTTAGAAAGATAAAGTAGAAGAGATCAGGATATCCCACATGTCGATGGTATAGCTCAGTCATGCCATGAGTACAGGGGTTTGTAGGTGCAGTTAGAATATACAAAGACATTCGTTGCATGTACAAGGCTGCAGCTGGCAGGAAGATTGGTCTTTGTTCTTATGTGAGCTCCCAACTTTTGAGCATCTGGCTTTAGGACAAGAGGGAACAGAGATACAATTTATTCATATGGAAAGAGGAAAATGGAGGAGGAAGAGAAAGAGTCAAAGCATCTGCAAGTAAATTGGAAATGAAGGATTTTGCTGAGCCACTAATGGACAGGATTGCAGCTGCAAGTAGATGGAAACTGGGATATTTCTCTGTATTGCAATTCAAACACCTAAAGCTCCTGAAAGTCCCTCTCAGTACCTGTAATGCAGGCAGTGTTGTTATCCATACAGATTATGCAGGAATGTAAGCTGTCTCATTGCACAATCTCCTATTTCAGGGAAAGGGAAGCTAGTGAGTGTCATATTGATGTCTAAGCAGATGTGGTCTGGGCAGCCTGAGCCCAGGTGACAGAGGCTGTCCCCTGCAGCACAGGGCAGCCACACAACCTGGATAGCTTCTTGTGCCTGAAAACCACTTTCAAGCCAGCAGATGAATATGACCACTTTTCTGAGAGACACAGAAGACAACACTTCAAAATATTGCTTCTTCAATAAGGCATAAATTTTGCTAGCTTGAAAGGAAGTTTCTGTTGACTATAAAGCAACACTGGAAATTGTACAAACTGCAGTAAAGTTTTACACTTTAATCCCCTTGTAATTTTTATTATTGCTGTTACTATTAGTGCCATGATACAAACAAACAAGTATATGCATTTGTGTGTATGTTTGCCTGTATATTTTTATCTGTATTTCTGTGTCTTACTTTTTTATCCCCATGGAAGTATACTAATAAAAGTGTAAATATACTCTGAGAAAGAAAATCTCCCCATAGATCCATTTTGCTTTGTGGAATAACTTTTACAAGATCTTTTACAGAACCCTTAAAAACTCTACAAAATCTCCATGTAAGTTTTGCTTGCAGAGGATGCTCAAGGACTGTTAACTAGCACATGGATAACCACTGAGCTGATAACTCTGAGGCTTTATAATTTTCCTTGTGTGTGTAGCAAAAGTCTGCCCTACTGGGAAATTTTGTGTGATATTTGTATGCACATGTTTGTATGGTCATGGCTTTTTTATGTGTTTCCATGGAACAATGCCAATTCATGGCCAAAGCTGAGAGGAACAGTCTCAAGTGAAAGACTGCAGCATCAATATTCAGGGATTTAAATTAAATAGGAGGAAATATTTTTGGTGTACTTGATTTACAGCCACAAATGTTATTAAGTACTCTAAAAATGCTCTGCCAGACAGTCTGATTATTAAGTGTAGATATTTTAGAATAGATATTTAGGAGTATTTGATATTGTGGATCTGACTGCTCTGAAAGTGTTCTGCTGCAAATATTGAGTTTATTCACTTTTAATGATTATTTTTGGTTTATCACCCCACAACAATT
Organism: Myiozetetes cayanensis; assembly: GCF_022539395.1. NCBI lineage: Eukaryota > Metazoa > Chordata > Aves > Passeriformes > Tyrannidae > Myiozetetes > Myiozetetes cayanensis. Next base: position 129,058,498 of record NW_026086604.1, read on the forward strand.
CCCCTGACGCATTTAATTAGTATATTATTTTAAGACATACAGCATGGATCAAATATTATGGCCTCAAGTTATTTCTAAATAGCATTCACTATTGCAGTGCTATATCTTCAAATCCAGAAATAATATGTAATCCTCGATAAATAGCTCATGATTGAATGCTTAAAACTTTTGTATGTACTTAAAGTAGTCTACTCAGCATAAACAGTATTTCTTTAAATGTCCCCAGTTCCAGTCATATTTTCACCTTTAAGTACAGAGAATAGCTTTGAAAACCTTATCATCTCTAAAATTGCAATTTTTAAAAAGCAGTTACACATGAAACTGTGAAACACCAATATTAGAAGCTTAGGTAATGGCCAGGCAAAAGCTGATTTTTTGTAGACAGAACAGTCTGTAGAGCTGAAGAGCAAACATTTGCATGTAGAATACCTTGCCATGCTGTGATAAAGCATTTATCTGAACATTACTGGGAAGAGTTTAAGTATGGGTTTTACCTGTGGAACACCTCAAACTTCAAGTTTGTTTATTTCCACAAGAGCCTAAAGATGTATCAGGTCATCTTTTATTCTCTTTTGATGCATTTGTTACTTGTGAAGTTGTTATCAGATATCTCATCTGCTGATGAACTTCTTCATTCAACAAAGTTGGCCAAGAACAAAGTGTGAATGTTCTTCTAGGATTATTCCCTCTGAACCTGACTTCTGTGAGGCCAGATGAACCTCTGATCAGTGCTAGTGCAATAGACAGGAGAGGAATACATGCCTGGGAAGAAAGAAGTGTGGTGGACTCAAACCACCCTTCGGGAAAACTCAAACAGTTGTGCTGTAGCCTCAGAAGTCGGTTTTCTAACTGAGGTTTATTGCTGCAGCTGTGAGCATCAGAGGAGATTTGTGAAAGAAAGATAAAGAACATCCATTTCTTAAGAAGGTCTTTCAACTTTGAAATACTTTACTTCCTTTTTCTTTCTGTTTCAAGCATTTGTTGTGAGCCCAAAATAGTGTAAACTTGTTGACCTAAGTCTCATAATTTGAAGTTCTTCCTTTTAAATGCTTTCTTAGGAAGAGTTGGATCAGTTGGACAAAGCAACACAAGTCTATCTCTTAGTTTTTTTGTTGTTGCTGGGTTTGTTTGGTTTGTTGTTTATGTGGTTTTGCTTTGGTTTGGTTTTTTGTTTGTTTGTTCTCTTTTCCACATGTAAGTATGTACTGGGGAAACTGACTGGGAAGATTGTTTAGATGGGTCTGCTAGCTCAAGAAAATGTTATTGCATATACTTTAATTTATCTCTACTTTAGGATTTGACCTTGAATCCTTACATGAAATTGCATCCTTAAGTACAGAACAAGCAGATTCTTAGCTTTATTGTAATCAGAAGGTTTCTTTCCTAAAGTAGAATCAAAAGTTTGCTTTTCAATTGACGAGGAATTGAGATAAGTACTTTTCATAATTTTTAAAAGATAGTCAATATATTTTAATTCCCCCAGAAGGCTTGAAATGTCAACAAGCATGGAAACCAGAATTCCATACAGAAATAGTAGGAAATGTTAGAATTATGTGAAAGTTGCATATGGGCTGAAAGCCTTTCCGTATCTCATTTCATCCAACGCAAATTAAAATGAATGACAAATGCAGTACCTCTGGAACATAGTTTTTGTGAAGTAAATGCCAACAGCTTCTTAGTTGGAGTGGCACAGCCTTAATGTGATGTAGTGTTACTGAATATGTCACTGACATGTGGTAGAGGTTTGGTACATCTTTAAACAAGTCGGGAAAAAGAAAGCCTCTCATTTTTCTCTGTTCTAATTATCTTCGTTCCAGTGGATTAGAAAATGGAAAATGTAGAAGTAAAGCTGAAGATGGTTCAGAGCTCAATCGCCTGCCAAGTTAAGTCTGACAAATGGCAAGTGTGTGTTATTAATAGTGTCATCTTCCCCTAGACCAAAGGGTGACTGCGGTAACTATAGATTGTAATTGTCATCGTTGTCACATAAAATGTGCTATTATTAACTTCAGGCCGAATTTTATTGCTGAGAATTCTCATAAATTGAATGGTCAGTCATTTAAATTGCCAAGCAGAGAGCTCTGCCATTTGCTCTAAAGCTACTTTCTAAGGCAATGTATTTGACTTTAGACCTCTGGATACTAGCTACATTCCTTAAAGAGATGTTAGACAGGTTGTTACCTGTAAGGGAGGATACTCTGACAGATGGACTGTATTCTGTTCATGTTGTAATCATCCCTACACTATAATTTGTAATTTTTGTTGAAAGGCAAGTACCGCATATGCTGTGTTAGAAATTTAAAAGTTAGGACTTATTATCTTGTTAGCACAGCAGAGAGAATTAGTGAGGATGGACTTGAAATATGGATGAATAAAGAGTAGTTGTTTAAGATGGAAAGATGAAAGGGGATGAAAAGAAAGTGATATATTCAAAGAGAGAATCTTGAGATCAATAAATTTCCCGGTAGGATCTGACGTCTTTCATTCTAGGGGGTAAATCGCAGGTCAGCAATGATTTCAAGTCTTTTCCTCCTGATGACTGGATAATTCAAAATTTTCAGGAAGCTTGGCTCAGAACTGTTGTGAAAATAACACCCAACTAAAATATGAAGGCTTGACAAAGTGAACAGGACCCAGGATAGGAAAGGAAATACAACATTCATCAAGTTCTATATCTTGCTCTTAGAGACAAGTTGTTCATATGAAATCTTTCATAAACTGTCTGTATCTTAAAATTAGTTTAGGTATTTGTCCTCACTGTATGGTTTCCTCACATTGCTTCAAAATATGACAGGTCTAATGATCAGAAAACAGCTCTTCACTGGTTGTTTATTCTTTTGCTAGCCTTGTCCTTTACTTTTAAGTATGTCTTATGCCCTTCTAGTATTATCTCAACAAGTAAATTTATAGGGCACAATTATATTTTCATCCAGCTAAAGAAGACAAATATTTTGCTTTAGTGTATATATTTGATCTGCTTGATCCCTTTCATGTTATAATATGCTGTCAGCTGGCTGACACAGGCCAGCTCTGAACTGGAAGCCATATAACCACTTTAAATTATACTGTGTTCAAGCTACTAAGTATTGTAATATGTTCTCTCTCAAGCAGATTTACATTTTTCTGGAGTTTTTCTCTATGAGGGTTTTTGTTTGTTTGTTTGTTTTGTGGGTGTTTTTCTTTACAATACAAATTTTTGTTAACTTGTATACTGTTAACTCATATATTAAGCCTTTGGTTTTTACATCATAGGTGCATAATACTGGAAAAGATTAGCTGGCCACATGGGTTATTAAGTAAATTTCCCTGTTATTACAGGCAATATATAGTAGAAACTGCATTCAAGTTATGCAGAACATCCATTCCAGCCTTCACCATTCATACAACCACAAGCCACCCAGTAACTGATTTTTGTATGATAGTAGAAGACCAAAAGCTAAAGCCATAATAAGACCCTGGAAGAGAACAGAGAAAAACAAATGTGTCACTTGTACTGTGTGTCCTTGCAATGGAATCAAATTAAGTGGATTGTTTTCCCCAGATGATCACAACAAGTGAAACAAGTACTATATTGCAGAAGAAAGACAAAGTAAGCACTTGAGTAGCAAGAGGACAATTTCTTAAATCACTGTTTTCCATTGACAGAAGAGCTGTTTCTTGAGTCTGTGAAAAATATATTCAGCACTGTGAGTGAAAGAACAACTGCACTGAAAGTTTGGAAGTACCCTGTTACTGCTGAAATATTGTTAATAACTCATTTTTTGTGTGTGTTAGAAGAAGTATTTGCTAGCCCAAGTGTAGCAATGAAAATTTTGGACAGCTATAAAATGAACATTGCAATCAAAGTGCCTGGGTAATAGGGCAAAATTTTATTCTGTAGCTTTGGTGATGTTTGTTTTCAGTCAGAATCAGCCTCTCAAATCAAATGCCAATTGCACAATGATATATTAACAAGGTTGCTGACTGATGTACAGTGATTAGCTTACATGTCAGCTATATCTGTGCAAAAGGATTATTCCTCTGGTCAGTTCATGCACTCGTGTATTCTTCTTAGTCAAAGTGCAGTAAAGTATTAAACTGGTTCCCTGGGGCTTCTATGTCTTCAGATGAACTCCAAACTTCTTATGTGCATGTGTAGTAGTTTTCTGTTTCTGATTTTTTTTTTCTCCCGAGGCAAATTCCTTGACTGATACAAAGATAAGGAAAACAGTGAAAAATCAGCTTCTTCATCACATTAAGTAGTTGTTAAACAAAACGTTGTTGCATTAAGTAACTGTTTACTAGGACTGAATGGAGACCAGCACAAGCACACAACTAATATGATGGAGAAAGGTTATAGAAATATTCCCAACTGCAGTATTTAAGGGGCCATTTCAACATAAATTGATATGGATCATAAAACTTCTTTTGATTCTAGCCAAATCCAATGTTCCAAAGTTATGTAAATAACCAGAACTCTGAAATCTCTTTAATGCCTCCACTGGCGTGACAATAGTTATTCTCAAACTTTCACAGAAAGTATTATCTGAGTAAAATGATGTTTTGCAGTCAGCTTCCATAGCTCCCACAGCTTCACTGTGGCAAGCATAGCTGTAGGGGAAATGACTAAAACTTCACTGGCACAAATGCAGTTACATCTGCTGGCATTAGGGCTTAATTTCTCACTCTTGTTTTTTAATCTCAGGAAGCATGCAAGAACTAAATGGTACTAATCTTTCATATGACAGGAAGAAGATGATGAGAGCATATGCAGTCCCAATACCACGGCCAAATCAGGGCTCAGCCCTGGCTTCTGAAATGATCTTGAGCAATGTTTTGAATGTGAGCTTGTTGTTTCACATTTTCCTATACATTCTTAGCCCAGACTTCATTTTCTAGGCCACATCTAGGTGTGCAACCTATTCCGTTTGTGGTGAAAAGATGAATTAATTGTCAGAAGGGGAAGAACTGCAGTATAATTTCAGCCTATTTCTGAGGAAATCTGTGGAGTTCCAAATAGGCCTGTTGTATAAGAGTACCAACAGAAAAGGACCTGCAAAGTGCTTCGATCACCATCAAAAGATGTCTTTATCTTGCTGCTTCCTGCCCCTATGTCAGCATGAGGCTGCTGGTACATGAGATGAGGATGTGACACTTGTATTGCTGCAGTGCTACAAGAACATGTCCACTGTGCCAGGCCACAAGGGACTGCACAGGAGCTAGTGATGGTTTAGGATTTCCATATATTGTAAAGCTTCTCAGTGAGGAGGACATTTCCCTAGAGCCTGGGTTTGATCATGGGAGAGTTGTGCTATAGGATGGTCTGGCAAAGGTCATGTTGTCAGCACACACAGCCGAATGCAACAGCATGTTACAGCTGCTATGGGCACTGGAACAGTCTCTTTGTGTGACCTGTGAGCACACTGCTCACTGTCAGACTAGGCTGACATTGAATAAGACCTGCTTAATCCTACTTAATAATTGTTAATGTTTCTAATTTCATTTGCTAAACTAAAAAAAAAAAATACTTGTAATACTATATATACACTGTATATAATATGTACATATATACATACACTCTATATCTCTATCTCAACACACATACATGCAGACATATATATATGCTCTCACACTATATTTGGGCCATATTCTAATGATAAAATATGGAAGTACTGTTTATTACTAAAAAATAACTATTGTCATCGTGATCTATTGCTGTCTTGGCTATCTGAACAGTTTGCTCTTATTCCACCTAAATACCATCAGCAATCCCAGATCATCCCTGTACAACAGTTCTGTGTACTGCTGGACACTGTTGTCTTCCTACCCAAATACTGAAACCCTTAATACCTTTTTTCAAGAGCCATCCATTACAGGTACTACTAATAACGTAGTGTGGACAGTAAGACCAGTTTGGCTTTGTGCCATACTTACTTTTTGCTCTTGCTGTTACAGTCACTGATGCTTCTACCTATTAACAATATTAATTGAGCTGATTTAATTTCTATTTTGGGAGGTTAATTCTGTTTCCGTGGCTTCTGAGGATTGCTCTTGGATTTTTTGGAGAGAAAGAGAGCTATTTAGGTGTTTGGGGACTGCTCAGAGACTTTGTGTCTAAAGGGCTGAAGAGTAGGGGCTGATATGTTTTGAAAAACCTGGATGTTTCTGTCATCATCTCTATATGGAGGAACTGGCACAACAATTGTTAATGTAGAGAGATCCTGGATGGGTGGAAAACCAAGATGTTGAGAGAAACAGGATCACTGCATCCATCCTTTGAAGTGGGAAGGTGGGAGGGGTAAGGCTGTTACCTGTAGATAATGAATAGACTATATCCAGATAAATGTATTCTGGTTTACTTTGCAGAAATTGTAGAAGGATGTTATGTATATATTTAGGGGTTGAATGGTATTTATTGAATACATTTATCCAAGCTGTACAAAAATGATTCAAAAATCATAAGTTGCTCTCTGAATAAAATAAAATTTAAATGAGCATGTGGCATGAGTAATGCTGTGCTGTGAAACTAAGGTAAAGCTAAATAAAAAGAGGACTGAAAAATATCTTTAGTGGATCCCCTTGAAAGATGTTCTTTCTCCATCACTTGGTGGTTGAATATCATGGGATAATCCTGTGTTTAGATTAATTGAAATGGTGGACCTAGCAATTATTTGCTCTCCATCTTTCAAAGATTATAATATTTAGCACTGTATCTTTTGAGAATATTAAGAATAACTGATCTTCTCCTTCCTGGATGAGTGGAGTAACAACCAGGACTCTGTTGCTTATGCAAAGCATGGTAATTATTCTGCTTCAGATGAAGCACCATCCAGGGGAAGGAGTGTAAGCACCTCACTATAAAATGAAAACACTTATCTGGGAAATAAGGGTTTTTTTTTTCCTTTGGCTAAAGGAGAGGTTTGAACCCAGATCACTCTCAGTTAGGGAAATAACCACTAATGAAAGAGCTTGGTGAGGAATAAGCAGATTCAAATCAGTCTTTGTTTAAAATAAAAAATTTGCTCCATGTTCTCTCTTTGCTTTTTTTTCCAAATATGAGGGAAGACAGAAAACCATATCAAGTGGCTAACTCAATTCAGCCTTCTGTTTAGGCACTACTCCAGTTTATCTTATGTGCTTTTACTCGTGTAACGTTCCAGAATTAATCTGCTTTCCCCGGGACATCTTGCACAGGAATGTAAGCCATTCCAATCTTCTGGCAAGTCCTGACAACAGTTTCCCATGAAGAAACTGCTGTGCCCCAGAGGGGACAGAGAGGACAGTGACACTTTCTGGAAGCAGGGGAAGCAGGAGGCAGTGGGCTGGAGGGGCCAAAAGCTTGCAGCTGAGCCAGTAACATTGCTGCAGCTCTGCTCATTGCAGACAGAAATCTCAGCTTTAGAGCTTAATTGTTTTGTTTTGCTGGGTTTGTCAAGCCAGTTGTCAGAATAATTCCTCTGTGTGTGGCTGGATTGGACACATGTACATAGTGCCAGCTTAACCTTCTGATATCCTGAGGGAGCCTTTCCTACTGCAAATTATTTTCCACTGAACAGAGGGTGACTGGAAGATTGGTCCTTATTTGTCCATATGGTAGCTGTTGTTCTCTTCCAGTGTGAACGTCTGATGAGGATATTAGACACAGTTGCTCTACAGATGCCTAAAAGTATTTCATTCCCTGTGGTTCTTCTATCACTGACTGTTGGAGTGTTGTATTCATTGAGAATAATGAACTCTGGTGGAAGAAAATGCTTTAAATATATAAAGCAGATTGTATGCTGCTCACATGTATGAAGGTCTGGGTGACGTTTCAGGCCCTTGCTTCTATCTTGTTCCTTTATTTAAATAGGACTGGAATACTGGGGTCCTAAATCACCAAGAAAGTCTTTATATATGTTCTAGAAAAACTAAGCCTCAGGATTCAGAAGTATTTGGGGATTATTTTTGCTTTGTTTTGATTTGTTTTTTCTTCTGTTTGGACTCCTTATGGAATTTATTTTTGTGAAGGATTACTTTTTTTTTTTCCCTTCCAGAACCTGTCTTAAATGAGCTGGCAAGAGATTTACATTTCTCTGCATGACTGTAGGATACTGGAGTTTAAACAACAAATGAAAAATTGTCACAGATTTATTTAAGAGCAGTGAAGTGTTGCTGCCTTAATATACACTGTCAGCAGATTTTAAAAGGAGAAGGATGGGGAACTGTGTGATTGCTGGATTGTTTGTCTGAACTGGAGACTTTCAGCATGAGGGAAATACTTTAGGATTTACACTGGGTAGCCAACTGATGCTGCTTCAACAAAACAAGGGCAAGTGAAAATTGCAGATGTGAAACACAACTTTTTGAGAGACATCCTTTCTTTTTTTGTCAATTCCAGATTTCTTTTCAGTTCTTAAACAATTGACTATTTTTGAGCCTTTTGAATCCCGCTCAATTCCCATGAGTCAATAAGCCATTTTCTCTGTACCACATCCTGCTATTTTTCTTCTCCTTTCTGTGCTTTGTCTCTGTTTTTTCATGGCTTCACTTCACTTTCCTGCATTCTCAATGTGGTTGTTCTTTTTTCCTCCTTGCATGAATTTTGCATTTTTAAATCAGTTTCTTTGACATCCACAGTGGGCAAGATACTAGATGCTTCTTCAAAGTAATTCCAGTTCTGTGTTATTTTAGCCAGATGCTGAAGCTCCCCATTGGTGGAAAACATTTTGTTCACTGTATGAGGCAAAGAAACTATAGGTTTGTGGGTATGTATTAGTATGCAATTAAAAGCCGTTTCTTACACTTTATTTGGGGAGATTCAATTAAGGAAGTACAAACAATGAGAATTTTGGCTTCTCATAATTTTGCTTTATTTTACAGTCTTTGCAACTTTAATGTTTCCTTAAATTGAAGTTTGCATTTTGTGGGGATATTATAATCTTACAATGCATGTAGGCAGAAAATATGCAGTGTATAATTATTAGCAAAGAAACTCAAACATCAAATCTTCAGCTTCTTTAAAGCGAAAAAAGGTTTGCAAAGAAAAACAAGATCATATAAAGATTTAATACGTCTCAAAGCCAACACAATTTGGTTTGATACATGACCCTTTTATTTTGCTGCCTTAAAATGTCTCCCTCCTGCCAAAACCATTTGTTACCTTCTTCCTTGGGGAAATATGCAAAGACATGCAGTTATGCTCAGGTCTCTGCACTGGAAGGTTTTTATTTCAATCCTATCAGCCTCTATTCTCGCCAATCATTTTTCTTTTGTTCTCAGTATCCATTCTTTCCAGTAATTCACTTGAGCTACAATATCTGAGAAAGACTGAGCACCACTGTAATTTAAAGGAAAAGATCTTTTCAGGCTGATTTGGTTTCAAGCAGCTTTTTGTGAGAGAGATTGGTTTGCAGCCTCCAGGCAATTAAATACTCTGACTGAAGATTGTTTATCACCAATTATTCCATACAGAAACTACTTTCATTTTTTTTGAAGAAGACATCAAAAACTAGCAACTAACACTGAATATAGCTTCTTGGTGAGTGACAATATAAAGCCCAGCTAGGCAAGTACATAGCAGTTGCTTGCAGCAACTGTGACAAGAAGGTGGCAGGCTGTAACAGGAGTGACAGAAATCTGGGGTGAAACACTGACTGGATTGAAATCCTCAAAGTCAGTGCCATTACCTTTAGCAGGGCCCAGATTTCTGCCCAAAGACTGATCTGGCTGGAAGTAGCTGGCATACTCATTGTTATGACTTAGAGTGGAGGAACCACCTCGTCTACCGTAGACTTGACAAAAACTTGGCTGGTGGGACTGACAAGGATTTTTTTGCTAGACAAGTTGTCTGGATGGCAGCAGGTCAAACATCTTCAGTTGTGATGAATTTTCCATCAGCCTTATAGATAAACTTTGTCATTTTAGAAAATTACATGAATGTCACAGTGGAAGAGGATTAGAAAAGAAGAAAGTGATGGGTTTTGTTTTCATGATTAAGTTTAGACTAGTTGTGATGAAATTTGCTAGTGCAAAAGCAATATGCATTTTTCCTATGGCTGCTGTGGTCTACCTAAAAAGGGAATACTAATTTCTAACACGGAAGTTCTCTTCTGTACCTCCCTAATATCACCCCATTAGTGTATATTGCTCTAAAATATGCCTACCATGAAATCGAGTGATGTAGTTTGATGTCAATTAAGCAGACTAGCATCTGGATAAAATCTGATGATCTTGTAAGTGGATGTTGCACAAGATCTTGTGCTACAGACGAAGGAAGATTTCTTCAAAAATATTTCAATGTCATCCCATGGTCCTGACCTCCTGGGAAGACAGACTTAGAAAATCTTGACGATGACAGGAGACCTATGAATTCTTTCCCATCAAACTTTTCCACATTTCTGAAACATGATATTTCCGCTGTTTTTCCACTTTCTTTGTCATTCAGATTAGTACAGGGGTTCTGTAAAACTGTAGTTCTGGCATTGCCTTGTGTGAGTAACACAAGATAGGATACAAGTAAGTGGGAAGCAGATTGGCAGTAAACTATCTCTACCCAGTTTTGCCACCTGGTAATCTCCCTTCAGACCCAGATTGATTCAAATTGCAGAGAAGATCACCAGGTTGTGTCAATTCTATCTGTATTGGCAGAACCATAGCATGCACTAGGCTGGATTTCCTGATGAGGGAACTGTTCAACTAACTCTGGAGAGAAGCCTGGATATGAACCATCATGTTCTGTATGCAGCTGAGTGAGGATTGAAGCTCCAGCTGTAGAACAGGCTGAAACAAACTTCACCATGGTACAGGAGCAGTGTGCTCCTCTCTGTCATCTCTGCAAAATGTTTTGAGGTCCACAGGTAAGACGTGATGTATGCATAGAATGTCATAAAACCATGGCTGCCCAAAGAATGATAATTTATATCTGTCTAATTGCAGTTCGGTTAACTGTAGAAAGCAAGTCTCTCCCTCTGACCTATAGGTAGAACTAGGAAGAAAAATTCAATGGAAAAAGCTTTTATCCAAAAAACCAATTTCTTTTAAATATGAAATTTTTTATCAACAATTTTTATCAGCAATTTTTAGTAAAAAACCATCAAGTGTTTGTTTGGATAATCTTTAAATCTCTTTTATATTTCTCTTTTATATCATAAACTCTAGGCATACATATATATCAGTTTAGCATGTTCTGACAGTTTAGAAGGAAAATACTCTGATTCTTTTTTGAAATGATTTTTTGAGGGGACAGAAGGAATTTGCATCTCCCACAAATATCTAAATTTAAACTTTTACATTCAGATCTGGGACAAAAACAAACACTGAAATGTCAGAATTTTATACATGATAGGAATTCTTCTTTTTTCCCCAGTTCATTCTGCTGAGATTACACTGCACAGCATGTGCCTGCCTTCCCTAGTCTGCTTTTGTGTTCAAAAAATCAATTTGAGCAGTCTGAACAGAGATCTGCTTCTGGCCCCAGCCTGAAGGGGTTCAGAGCACCCATCACTCAACCCACAGGGCTTGAGTTACAAATTGATACCTGAGTTCAGCAATGGGAGAGAGTTGGAAAATCAGAGCAGAAAAAAGAAAATAAAAAGACATTGATTTCTCCCTCTTCTTCTTCTTCTTTTTTTTTTTTTAAAGTCTTTATAATTTCATAACTGAGTTTCCTTTCTTCATATTCTTTTGTGCTTGTAATACAAGACAGATGAGATACCACCCTCTCTCAACAGCTGCCATTTGACAATGCTGGCAATTGATTTTTTTAAGTGTTGTGAAACCCCTCAGCTGTGTTGACCAAAAGACTGATGTCTTATGCTTGATCTTGAAGTGGAATTAAAGGCAGGTTCATGCTGCTGGAATTTCAGTCAGCTCCCAAATTAAGGTGATTTCAGTACTCCTATGCATTGCAAAACAGCCTTTCCTCTAAGTATTTAAGGACCTTTGAGGCTTGCATTTCACTTCACGTTCATATTCTTGGTTATACCAGGTCTCTCCACCCTTTTCATTCCTAATTTTAATTTTGCTGTGTCATTGCCTATAAGGTAAGAAGATAATCAAATGCTAAGGAAATGGCCATTTAGCGTTTTGATCCTCTTTGGGATGCAGAAATAAGAAATGTTTCATTGCCTCTCACTGTATATCTATCCTTCCTTGTACAGTGTGGGAAAATTACTCTTTGTAAACAAATCAGGACACAAAGTAGTGTCCACAATTGTTTAGTACCAAACTTGGGAAGAAGTTTCCTTGAAGAGGAACAATTAGCTATGGTTGGGCTTGGAACTGGCTGTTCACGTTTGTGTGAAACTTGATCAAAGATTGACAAGAAGTTTGCATCAATGCTTTCCTAGCTCAACAGAGATGATCTCTTAAACTTACTTTTAAAATTTAGCTTTTTGGATCTGACCTTTTTCTATCATCTAAAGACAAATCAAGTCTCACTATGTGGCTAGAAGTGACTGCAGGCTAATTACAGCTGACCAATTTGTGTAAACACAGCTAATGTGCTCATAGAAAGGAGAGGGTTTAATTTTAGCGGTAATACATGTTGTTTTGGGGAGATCAGAACTGAAAGAACTAGGATTCATGACTTTGAACAGTAACTATTCTTTTGTTATTACCATCAGGCCCAAGTTCAATGAGGAAACAGCTTTCTAACAGGGACAGTTTGCCTTCTTGGACAACTAAACCTGCTTTTAGTTCAGATGACTGTTTGTTTGTTTGTTTGTTTGTTTTGGGGTGTTGGTTTTGTAGTTTTTATTCAAGTGATGTGCAAGCCTGTCCTGAAAGCCACACTTACCTGAATAAACTAAAAGGAAAAAAGAGCAAACAAATGAAAGAGAGCACTCTTGCCTTCTACCCCAGCCTTGCAAATGAGGCAGACTACCAACTTTGCCTCCAGAGGGTTTCTGTAGTTCAGCTGTAGTTCAGCATTCTTTCTGTATCTGCACACCTATTGCCATCTTGTTCTCATCATTTGCTTGCTTGAAGCAGAACCTAAAATTGCAAAAGTTATTTGCTTTGAAGACATTTCTCTCAAGGATGGATCTTGTGGTCTCTGACGCTGAGCAGCAGACTGCGGTTTGTTCTCAGGACATTGGGCCATAAATTCACTGAGAGTGACGTGGAAAATGTGTTCTTGTACAGGTGCTCCCAGAGTGTCTGAGTCTGTGTTGTGTATTCCCCACTGTCAGCATGCTGTCAATAACTTGTGGGAAAGCAACATAAAAATAATCAAACATACATATCAAGGCAGAGGAGGGAATGGTGCAGTTTTTGCACCTGTGAGTTAAAAATGCTCAAAAGTAATTGTTTGAAGTGATTAGGAAATGCAGAGAATCTGTAACGATTGAGATTTTTTTTCTTTCTCTCTTCCCTCCCATCTCCCTCTGCCTTCCTCATAAACCCAGGGTTGATAGCTGTTGTTCACCCAAAAAAATTGCCTGCTGCATGGATGAGTTTAATGTGCAATAAATCCACCTGTGCAGATGCAAATTTCAGACTCCTGAAAACTGAAATTTAGCTGGAGAGCTGTTTGATGGGAATATTTGGGTAGATGCAGCCAGGACGTCTCTCTTGATCCTACCTGACTCTAAAGATAACACACTATAGAGTGCATGTAGCTTCCACTAAGCAATAGGTAAAGATCCAGCTGCTTGCAATAGCCTTTTGCATGTAGAAACTGAGGAAGTGAGAGTAAGGAGTAGGAGTAGCAACTGGCTTTATTTCAAAGTTTTCACAGCATTTAAAATAAGATAGTAATAATAATACGCCTAGATGATGTGATAAGAACTTTCTCTTTCTTAGTTTTAACTACATAAATAACTGACTATTCTCAATGTGAATTCTTGTGGTACAAAACTGGAACAGCTTTCTAGGCCTTTCTCTGTCATTACAAAACAGAAAAGCAATATCCCAGACTGACAGATTCCGAGGGAGAATGGTTGCACAAAAATACCAGCTCTACCAAAGGGATAGGAGAGAGAAGTGGGAGGAAAGTGTTCCTCAGCCACTCTAGATGGGTTTGTAAAGATTTATTGGGCTCACAGCAATCTGTAGCCTAGTAAATTGGTGTTTGAAGGTGTCACAAACAATAATGTACTACATCTTGCACTACAATGTACAGATGTCCAAAAACTATTACAGCCCAGCCACTGCACAAAAATGGTATGAAAGGGTTTGTATGGCTTATGAGTGGTACCAGAAAACTTTTCTTTATTTTTCTGTCTTTTTGGTAGAACTATAGAAGAGATCTTCACTCTGACAAAATGCTACCAAGAGGCCAAATTAAATTTCCTGCACCCAGATTCGGCAATAGCTCTTGTCAGTAATAACTCTGGGGGAAAGTAGCTGTATATTGAAAGTATGTCCTGAAACTTTTGATAGTTATGATATCACAAGCTCCTGCAACAGATGGATGATACCGTAAAATTTTGTAGAGCTCTATGGTATTACAAACTTCTATCTCTTTAAAGAATATAAATGTTCCCTCTCTGTTCTAGCTTTGCCAAAATTGCTCTTACTCAAATTTTTGTCAGAACTTCTCTTCCTGCTTCATTCTGGCTGCTATGCTGTAGGCTGAATAAACTGTCCTTCAAAGGCCGTTTTAACGAAGTATTTATTTTATTTCCACTGACTGTCAGTATTGTCTCTTTAGAACAGCTTATGTAATGAAAAATGAAATCTAAGATCAATCATATTATATTGTACATCCTTCTTAAAGTGGATTGCTTTCTTACAATAATTTTGCTTTTGCCCTGAGGTGGAACTTTAAAACATGGAAATAGTTATATGTAAATCTACTCAGTTCCTAATAAGAGAACTTACAGTTAGGGACGAAAAATATGTTCCCACATTGCTTTAAATACAAAATAGGTCTCGTGACAGTAGGAGCTATCTGGAGAGAATCTTCAGGACTGCCTGAAACCCCCACCTAAAGACCTCCTGCAAGAGTTAGAGCCTTTGTGGTAAAGGACTTCTTAGATCATCAAGTCCAACCCTTGATCCACTACCGCCACAGTTACTAGACCATGGCACTAAGTGCCACATCCAGTCTCATTTTAAAAACCTCCAGGGATGGTGAATCCACCACCTCCCTGGGCAGCCCATTCCAATGCCTGATTACCCTCTCTGTAAAGAATTTCTTCCTCATATCCAACCTAAACCTCCCCTGGCAGAGCTTTAGATTGTGCCCTCTTGTCTTATTGATAGTTGTCTGGGAGAAGAGACTGACCCCCACCTGGCTACAACCTCCTCTCAGGTAGTTGTAGAGAGTGATGAGATCTCCCCTGAGGCTCCTCTTCTCCAGGTTAAACAACTCCGGGTCCCTCAGCCTCTCCTCATAGGACTTGTGCTTCAAGTCCCTTCACCAGCCTGGTTACTCTTCTCTGGACCTGCTCCAGCACCTCAATGTCCTTCCTGAACTGAGGGGCCCAGAACTGAACACAATACTCAAGGTGTGGCCTAACTAGTGCTGAGTACAGGGGAAGGATCACTTCCCTCGCTCCTGCTGGCCACACTGTTCCTGATACAGGCCAGGATGCCATTGGCCTTCTTGGCCACCTGTGCACACTGCTGGCTCATGTTCAGCTTCCTCTCAATCCAAACTCCCAGGTCCCTTTCCACCTGGCTGCTCTCCAGTCACTCTGTGCCCAGCCTGTAGCGCTGCTGGGGGTTGTTGCGACCAAAGTGCAGGACCCGGCACTTGGCCTTGTTGAACTTCATCCCACTGGAATCAGCCCATCTCTCCAGTCTGTCCAGGTCCCACTGCAAATTATGCTGATCTCCATATTGCACACAGCAATAGTGAAAGTGACTCCCAGCTCACCAGGATGGTCAACATCTTCCTGAATTAGTGTCTTAACAGTAGGAATTAAATATAAATAATTAAATAATTAAATATCTTCAGACTTAGAAGAAAAAATATTAGTATCCTTCATTTTACAGGAAAAGAATTTCATCTGGTTTATGAGAAATAAGTCAACTGTGCTGTTTGTGCTTTGATACTTTGTGGTAACTGATGCACACATTTGCTTCAGGAACAGACCTAGGAAGAAGATTATAAACATCTTGCGGCTACCTGACATTTAGAGAGCCCACCACCAAATTGCTCTTAGCATTGGCTAACATTTCAAACATTGGCATACACCAGCTGCCCTCCAAAGAAATGATTCTCAAAGGCTCCATCCTCAAGGATGCATAGACCAGGCCAGACTGTGGCAGGAGGACAAAAGCAGTGTTTATCAAAGCGATGTTTCAAAAGAAGGAAGTGTTCTTTTGGATACTTTATAAGACAACAGTCACACAAAGCCTGACAGTCCTCTTTTCCTCAGCCAGATCACTCTGCTGATCATTATTTCAGTCCAATTTCCCCAGGAAATTCTTCTGTTTTATTTCTGATGTTCTTTGTTTGGTTTGGTGTCAGTCTACTTTGTTGTTCCAGACTGACAAAAAGCAGACTTAGCAAGGCAAAAATCTTCTTACTCTGTGTGTGTTTGTGTGTGTGTATGTGTGCACACGAGTGTGTGCATTACTGGAAATAACACATTAATTTATTTTCCTGCCACTAACATAAAGGTGATCTATACTCATGTATTGAGTTTACTGTTTCCTAAGCTTCCTGGAGAGAATAAATGTTCACATCTGATAGCATGAACCATCATCAGCATAAGTCTGTAGTTTAGAAAAAAATCAGCTATTTTTTCTACCCTATTTGTGTCAAATTTTATAATAATTCTTTTAATGGGATTTGTCTTTCAAGTAGGAACTGAGAGAGAGTTTAGGAGTTTGATTAGAAAACATCTTCAATATTTTCAGACTGGGAGTCAGTGTGTGATATCTGTGGCCACCTGCTCAGTATTTATAGCAATTAGAAATTTTACCATAATTAGGACTCATTATTACTTATGCCCAAATTGTCAAGCAAAGCCATCTCTAGGTCTGTGAATTTTTAGTGCTTTGGAAAACTCTAAAACTATTTAATAAATAAGAACTTTATGAAGGATGCTAATTTTATGCACATTGTGGGATTGCATATCTATAATTTATCGTTGGCTTTGCATCTTGTTTTGAAGAAGGAGGCCTTCAAAGAGAGCATAAATGATCATGTGACAAATAGTGAAATATCTTATTCTCATACCTCTCCTCATTTGCCTAGATCCTTCTCAAGGGCCTCATGCCCCCTCTCTCATTTATCAGTACAGGCTTTACGTGAAAACTGTGTGTGAGAGAAAAGAGTATGTGAGTTTATAGGCATTGTTGAAAACTCAGAAATGTCAAAGGGTCAAAACTAATAAATTTCAATAGGCATTTGGAGTCTGAGTGCTTCTTTTGCAAAATTTATCCAGTTTTAATAGGGCTGTCTTACAGATTAAAAAAAAAAACAAACCCCAAACCCACCAAAACAAAACACCCAAGAAAATTAGCTTAAATTGCATTAAACACTGGTAAAGTTTGAGTAACATTGGCTAGGCAGTGCCTTGCTATTTTTCCAAAGGAGGCTTTGTATTAAATAATGAGCTTGTTAAGAGAATGCCATTTCCACTCTTGTTGGCTCCAGTTCCCTATAGTATACATTAAAAAGCAGCAGGGTCATTTTCTGTATGCAAACTTCTAATTTTATAGAATTCAGAAAGTGCTCCTGAGGGTGGTTTTGAACCTTTACTAACTTGTTGAATGAACTCTGCAGTAGTTTCCTTTTGCTTTCAAAGAAATTACTGTTCTGAGCATAGAAGTTAATCCATAATCTCGTGGGAGGACTCTTAACTCATAATCTGATTTTCCTGTTGATTTATCCGATATACTCATTGAAGTCCTATGTGAGAACATGACTAGGAAGAAGAGAATTTAAGAAAGTTCAATTTTTTTTAAAAAAGTCTCATATAAAGAAAAAAATTTAAGCAGAATATCAACAGTGCTAGAGAATGACTGTTATTTACAGAAATACGGGAAATCATAGAATCATAGAACAATTTGAGTTGAAAGGGACCTTGAAGATCATCTTGTTCCAACCCTATCAACAGGGTAGGGACATTTTTCAGTTGACAAGGTTGCTGAAAGCCCCATCCCATCTGGCCTTGAACACTTCCAGGGATGGTGCATCCACAGCTTCTCTGGGCAAGTTGTTTCAGCGTCTCACCACCCTCACAGTAAAGAATTTATTCCTAATATCTAATCTAAACCTACTGCCTTTCATTTTAAAGCACTTCCCGCTTGTCCTATCACTATAGGCCCTCGTAAAATGTTCCTCTCCAGCTCTCCTGTAGGCCCCCTTTAGGGGGTGCTGTAAGTTCTCCAGGCTGAACACCCACAAATCTCTCTACCTGGCTTCACAGGAGAGAAGTCAGTGTCTATGCACCTACCTGTGAGTGTTCTCCTGTCTGCGAGAGATGAGGAAAGAAAGTGTCTTGCTCTCTTAGAGGAGGGAGCAAACAGAGGGAGAATGCCTTGAATAGGAGAGAGTGATTCCCACGCTTGCAAAAATTCACTGGAATCCTGTGCCCCACACAGCATCAGGCCAGCCAGCAGCAAACTGCTTCTGTCCAGTTCCTGCAGCTACTGTGAAGCAAAATTTCTCATCCTTTGGGAAGCAGCTTTGCTTTTGTCCATCTGACCGTACTTTTTTTGCCTATGGTAGCACTGAGTGCTGGCTGATGTGAACAGTGTTAAGATAGTATGCAATAAGCACTGCATACTACCACACTTCAAGCACTGCTTTTGAGAAAGGAAGTAAAAAACCTAGAACCACATCTGTTCACTAAATGATATTCCCAAGGTTTATATAATCTGTATCTAGAGAATTAGCTTAAAAAAATCTAATATAGAGAAGTGCTGTGAACCTTTGTTAAACCTGGCTAGGGCAAAGAGCCTAAAATGGTGGTAGTAGGGGGAAAGGTCTCATACCTTATGCCTAATTATGAATTTAGGAGCACAAATTTATACATCTCAATCTATAGATCTCAGCCTATTTGCATAGCTTCAAACACTACCATAGTCACTGAGTCTACACGATGAACTTCTAGGAATACAGAGAAGAAAACCATGTCCTATAAATAACCAATTTTTCTTATTGGATAATAACCTTTCCGTAGAAAAAGTAAAATTGCATTTTATGGACAAGTTGTAACTTTTGTAACAAAAAGCTTTGTTAGTATGTGTGACATAATGGTCCCTGCTGCTATGGCAGTGGTTGCAACAGACAGATAAGACATTGTAGTACAGCACCTCTTATGGGTACTGGTTTACTCATATATTTAAAATACTGTAGGAAAGCAGACCAAAGGCAATCTTTATATTTGATAATACCATTTCCAAAGGAAAGTCCTTTAAATATTACCTTTGCCTTTGATGATTTCTGTAAAGATAGCTATAATAAAATGGCAGAGTAGCACATGGAAAAGAAGTAATCCTTAGAAGAAGTAGTTAGGAGTCTATTTAGAATTTGAAGTCAGACTTATTTTTAAGTTATTTTTTTTATTTGTGTTTCTGGGCCCACTATATATATGACTGATACTTCTGACAATGTAAAGATTTGCTTTATTGTTATCCTCTGAACAATATACAGTACAGTTCTTATGCACACTGTAGTTCCTTTAATATATTCCATTGTTTACGTGATTTGCAGTCCACCAGACCAATGAAACAAGCTCTTAAAATATAATAGAATGTAGTTTAGTGATATTTGTCCTTCTGAAGAAGTTCCACTGTGAAATGAATGTGTAGTTGAGGATTCAAGCCATAGAGACACCCCTTTTAATAAATAAACTAGTTAACAACTTCTTCTACTTCTAGTCAGAGAACCAGAGCACACTTCTGATCAGAGAGAGTTGAAAGAGTCACACAAGCAACAAACAGGGTGAAGTCAGGGTGAAGGCCACAAAGAAATTTCCTATTTCTCCCTAGGTTAAACAAAAGTGCAGAAAACTGCATGTTATTTTTTTCTCACTCTTAGAATTGTTGACCAAGTACAGTTGGAATACTCCAGGAACAGGAAATATAAGATTTACTGTGGACTTCTCTTACATGGAGGCTGCAATTCCTCTCTGCTTATTATATTTTCCATTTCATGCCTTCCCAGTTATGTTTGGATTCATTAAACATGAAACCTACACAGCTAAGCCTGAAATGACTGTGTGCTGGAACTGATGTTGCTAATTGCTTTTACTGTTGCTAATGGCTAAAGAAAAACTGGTAGGTTCACAGGAGGAAAAAAGGAAATTGGATATTTTAAGCAAACTAATGCAGATTAAAACACAGCTAATAAGCCTCATGTGAAAAACTTATATTTAAATTACAAATGTCATTTTCTTGTGAAAATTAGCATTCCATTTAAAGGCCTGTTTGCTTGTGACTTTCTATAACTAAAGGTGAACTATATTTAGAGTATTCATGATAAGAGTAGAACAGAGAAAAAATGTCATGAAAGGTTTTCTCTTTGTAACTAATCTTTATATCAGATTAACAGAATTTATATAACTAATATGTTTTTAAAAACTGGAATATTAAAATGTTTCACTTGTTTTTTGGCGATTAGGTTTATCTCTGTATGGTATGAGTGAATTTGCAGAATTCTTTTCCCTTTACATGTGGAAATATGAGCATTAATTTGACTTATGTTCTTACATTTTTTTAATTGTTGGGAGTTTGTTTGTTTGTTTGTTTATTATTAGTTTCCTGTAGAATTCTGGATTCTGGTAAACAGCAAGAGCTTAATTTCTTTACCTTTATGATTTACTGCTTACTTAGGAGCATGGAAATTTCTTGTCAATCTGATATAATTTACATGATTTCAGAATCAAATCCACAGGAAAATAAAACATATGATGAAGATGGGGGGGATACTGTAGAGACGTAAGAGAGCAGCTGTTTAGAGAACATTTCTAAGAACAAGTTTCATGTTGTCAAAAAAGCTGTTTCATACAATACCAAACACCAGTGCTTAGAACAGCTAGAGAGAGAACTTGTGGAAGAAATACAGAAGAACAATCCCTGAGGATTGATGCCCTGGGAACTGGAGAGTCACTAAGAGAAAGACCACATGGAAATAATCTTTCACAACAGTGCTCTCTTTAAGACTTCAAAATGCATTTTCCAGACTTTCTCTTAACACACTGTTGGTGGCATAAGATCTTTCAGAATAGCGTAGTGGAGAGGAGAGGGGAAGGGAAGGCAACAGTTCTGAGGAGGATTGCATTACTGATTAGCGGTCAATCCTAATCCGTACCTTTCTCATTGCCTTACTTTCAGAGTACATGTGAACATTTATCCATTTTTATTTTCTGACTGGCATGTTATGAATATATACCTTAGGATACTTGTATGTATTTGCACCAGTCAATTGAAAATGAAAGGCACATTTTCTTTTCTGTTCTTTTATGGTGTTCTATCTGACTACTAGCTGGATACTTCTGCCCTGTAAGGCACAATAAACTGATAGACATGCCTTACTTCTGAAAGTGCTCTGGCTATTCTCTGCTGGCAGATGGCCAATTGGCCAAATAGAGCAGTTTCACAGCTGAAGACCTCAGAGTCTCTAAAGCTGTAACAAGCTCCTTTGCCCTATTCCACCCCTTAGATGAGATGAATCAGGACCAGAAGTCACACCGAGCATTTAACACTGCTAATGCTGGTACAAGGAACTGAAAGAGCACGGAGACTTCAAAAACATTCTGCTTATCCAGTTGGTGGTTGCAGCAGATCATAAATGACCTTAAATCAATGAAAAGAAATGAAAAGTGTTTTTTCCCCTTTGTAAGCACTTAGAGAATCCCGAGGGAAATTTCTGAAACAAACCAGTACACATGTATGTTTTATAGAAAACTAAAAGCAGCTTGTAGTAAGATCACAATATCAATAGAATTGGCGATGGTAGAAGGCACCTCTCTGATATTCACTACTCTGTGTGGCAGTGGTTAACATCCTAACAGAATGGTTTGATAGGTCTGAAGAACCTAATGTAAAAGACTGAGAAATCTTTTCCTGGTTTGGGTGGAAAAGAATTCCAAAATGGCTCAAGAAAATATCTCAGAAGGTAGAGAAACACTTTCTGAAGTTATATTGAATGTGTAATGTAATTTTAAACATTAGAAAAAGACTTGTGCAAGAAGAGGGCAATCTGTTGAAGCAAAAATTAAGATTTTTATGATAATTTTCCTTTCTGAAAAAGATGAAAGATATAATCAAAGAGCAAGTTGGAGGACAACTGCAACAGTGCAATTAGACTAAAGAAAAGGGTTCAATGTCTAGAACAGGGAAAAAGAAACTGTAAACTTTTAGCAAACATGGACTCATACCTTTGTGGCCAGAGGTGCTATGACTTTAGATGTATGTGAAATGCATCATCATTCCATGTATGTGCATGTGGCCAGAGACAGAAACACAAGCTTGCACTGCTGCACTCCCAGAACTCCGTGTTAAGGCTGAGATAATAAATTCTACTGAGGGGAAAAAAAGTATTGGTTCTGTTCTGATGATGTGATGGTCATGTGGGGTTTGGGTCAACATAGGGTTATTTTCTCACCAAGTGAGAGCATAGCTGGGGAACTAGTCTTGCCTGCAACATGTACTTGTCTATCTGGTGAGGGGAGAGTCAGGGGTGGTGTGGAAGAGAACAGTGTCCAGGCTTGCTAGTTCTTCCTTTAAGATTCCAGGGGAGTTGCTTGTGAAGCTGGGCTGATCTCACTGAACTTACTGCATAACTGGAAGTGAACATTGTAGTATCCCGTTTAGAAAGCTATTATTGTAGAAAATGTCTGTTTCATTTAAAAAAATGATGAGGAAAAGCATCTCACAATTTTTCAGACTCTTGAGATGATATGTATGCCTGTTCTGTGATTTATACCAGTACATTCATGATTAGTTTTACTCTTGTAATGAGGGCTGCTCTAGGCAATCCAAATTTTTAAGCATAGATAACTCACCATGCACAGCACACACCAAGTAATAAGACACAATTACCATAATTCTACATTTGAAAAAAAAATCTTGTCATTCTCACTGGATACATACTGAACTCTAGCTTGTCTTCCGAAAGTAATTATTCTATTTTCTTGTCCCTTTTTACACATTTCTGATGTTAACATAAATCATGAGTTTACTGTCATTAGATATGAAAATAAACAAAAAAATAAAAGCTACATCACTGCTGCTTGAATCTTCAAGGGTAACTCAAGAAAACCTCAGTAACAGCATCATTCTATCTTCCAAATTGCTGTCATGATACATATCTGATATCAACTGAAGTTAGATTTGTTAGTGGCATTCTTGCAAAAGTATTCTATATGAAGAGAATTCACTCTTTCATTTACATATGAACTCAGTTTTATTTGCCCTGTGAAGTCCTCTTTGAAGGGTTTGTCCTCCTCACCATCAGATAACCATGGAAAAATGAAATGTTCTAGGTTAATTCTCTTAGCCAAATTTATTTCCGTGGATGTCACTGCTGAGAGCATCAGGACTTTGTAAATCTTTTATCATTACTTTGCTCTAGGAAAAGTAACTTTTTCTACTTCCATACAACAACAGTCCTCATTCCTGAGAAACTGTTCTTTTCTAGAGAACACACAGTGTGATGAAAGTGTCAGTGCTCAGCAAGTGAGATTAAAATTCTGTCATAGCTTGTTTCTATATGGAAAGCAAGACAAAGCCTGGTTATCTTTTCAGCCACAGGTCTTCATCAGAACTGGAGCAGGGTAAAGCCAAGTAGACATAAAATCAGTTGTGATTTTTGATCATCTTTTGATCATCCCATTTTTACTGAAATTGAATTGCTGTAGATGTCTTTTTTAGTACTTAGTTAATAAGTGATGTAGCAGAATATTTACAAGACTCATCAGAATTACAGGGGTACGTGTCTCACTTCTGTGTGGGGAGAACATGCTCAAAAGTTAACCTGTTTTGGAAGTTCCCTTGTCATTAGAACATTTATTATTCTGATATGGGTTGATCCTATCTAATGGATGATATTAATCACAAAGACATTACTGAATCAAACAGTAGAATCCAAGGGGTCTGTTTTGGGGTATGTGGACTACGTGGTATGAACACCATTCCTCTTCTATGATGAAGAACCATGTAAGTATTTCATATATACTCTGTATACTCTACTAGGACTTTTCAGCTTTGCAAAAGGTACAAAAAATGCAAAAGAAGCCCTAGATGACTGGCATTGTTGATATGGTGCTATGAAGAAGCTGGCCTATTATGCAGGAGGGGAACAATGTCCTGGTTTGTTATTTAGGAAAGAAAAGAGAGACTTGATATTTTATGGAGAGGTTGTTACCTAGGATTGCTTTGGTTAGTGAGGAAGTGCAAAATGAATCTGCAACAGCAATTGCATTGTAAGTACCAGAGTGAACTCCACGAGAGATTTATGAAACTGATAAGAATCTGTCATGTTGTTTAATATGTTAAGTTTTAGGAAATGAAGCTGACAAGTACTTTTTACTGAGTTCTGTATTTGATTTCCATTTTTACATTGTTTCCATTTATAGTCAGGTTTGTTTCCATCTTTCCTTTAGCCTTAATCCAGGTGCAAAGGAGTGTCTTCCCATGGCATCCCCATTCCAACAGCTCTCAGGGCACCCTATTAAGCCTCTCTCTGTCTCTTCGTTGGCCCTACCTAAACTGAGAGCAGTTCCTTCTCTGAAATCCTTTCCTTCTGTCTTTCTATTTCTCTTTCATTGCACTGAAGAGACAAAATAAGCGTATAGAAGCAGGAACTTTCAATGGTTATGTCTGATTCTCACAGAATCACCTGCCAGGAGTGTATTCCCCCTGAAGTAAGGCTCCTGTGGTAGCTGATGAGGCAAAATTGAAACTCTGGAGAATTAGGAATTGCACCAAGGATTGTTCATGCGTAGATGCCTCAGTTATCGGTGACAGCTATGCTGTATATCATGAGAAAGTCACTTAGGCAGCACAGGGGTCTCAGATGCCTGAAGATATCTCAAGTAATAGTCGATGAAGTTAGCAGAAATGAATCAGATTCTTAGAGGACCAGGGCAGCATAGTCTCTGCAATCTTAATGTGGTGAAGCAGGGGTAAAACCAAACTGTTGGCAGTTCAGTGAAGGCAGATGAAGGTGCATTGTTTGGCTGAGAAGCTGGAGAATGTGCTGGATGCTCACAGAAGTGAAAGCCTATGTCTCTGATTTCGTAAAGAGGCCTGGGAGGGTCCTGTACATGCCCAGCAGTTCCCAGGTTTCTGAATAGAAAAAGCAGACTTTCTTGCTGGAGAGGATTTTGCCCTTTTCCTCTTGATGCACTGTAGAATTGTCTTGAGGATTTTCAAAATTAGAGTGGTTTATGATGAAACATTGATCTATGTTCTGTATATGAAAAAATAAAAACCTTTTTGTCTAAAAGACAGTAGCATTTCACTGATTTTTAGTGAAACTAGATGGTTATCTTATGTTTAAAATGAATTAGAGAAACATTTAAAATTTCATGGTTTTGGCTTGACATAATTCTATTTTCACTGATTTTAGGCACAATGCAGCATCAAATCTATAGGACCTGACATTTGGACAAATTTTCCTCTGTAATTTTTCTTTAGATGCAGAGAATACAATTGCACTGCTACAAGATAGAAAGGTTAGGTGGAGAAGGTCCATGTTACTTTCAGAGTTGATTGATGCATACCACAGTGTCAAATGCTTAGCTGTTTTATTAGAATACAAATCGTTGAATTGCATTTGTATTTGCACTGGAATGCAAAGTGCTCTTCCTGCAAACACTGACATGCAGGTACCAAGAGAACAAAGCAAGCAAAATTTGGCCCATTATGACATGAAACTCAGTACTGAGGCATGAAAATATTCATCTCCAAAAGAACTCCACGATGCAATCTTGTAGTACTGTGCAAGAATGCTTTAATCTATAAACTGGTATTGTCCTAGGGCACCAGAAATTCAAATATTATATTGTAGCTTGCTGTAAATTTAGCAGATGTATGAAAGTGACTAATCATTAACCCTAACCCAACAACTATTAAATAGGAATTTTTGAAATGCAGCATAAAATAAATAGCAATGCCTGGACTATCTAAATCATAACTCTGAGAGAGCTACCATAAGTAGTAACTTTCCTGTGTGAGGTAGGTTCCCTGGTGCGAAGTGGGGAAAATGCTGTTATGAGGGAAAAATAAAGATAAAAGAAGCAGCTGATGAGAAGATTTGTTGAAGAAACAGGAAAAAAATTATGGGGGAAAGGAAGACGGCAAGAAGACTTATGTTAAAAACAAAAACAAAACAAAACAAAACAAAATGCCCCATCAAAAAGAAACCCAAGCCCAAAACACAAGAAAGAATAAAGAAAACAGTCAGAGGAAAAATGAGGCCAGTGCGCAGAAGACTGTGTGAGATGATGAAAACAGAAGGGAGAAAGATCTGCAGACAGAAGGCAAAGCAGAAGGGAGAGAACTGGAGACCACTATCAGAAAGAGGAAGACCTCTGTGACTGGCAACTAATTGTTAAGAAAAACTGGCAAACCTGTTATTAGACCAGCGCCAGGAAACAGAGTGGTGTGCTGTCTGTTGAAGCCATAACCACAGCAGAGATGATCTGTGTTGCATTGCCACACTGTTGCTGGGATGAGTTCAAGATGACATAGTAGAATGGAAAAGGCAAAAGACTTCTTTTTATTTAAAAAAAAAAAGATGGATATGTGATCCTTAGAACAGTTAAAGTTTTTAGGTAAGATCTGACATGATGAAGGATTGGTGTCATAAAAAAGGTCTGCAGATGCTCAGTCACCAGGATTTTCATAAAGAAGATCTGCAGATGCTCAGTCACTAGGATTTACTGAAAACTTCTTGAAGGGTGACTATTCTGGAAAATTAGGTTTCTAAAGTAAGACTGCTGATAAAAAAGCCATTGAATCATGACTTTGGATCTACAGAAGTTATGTAGAAAATCACCAAATCAAGAGGTTTAAGGTGAAAGAACATATTTGAGCTTTGGAAAACTTCTCCCCCCCCCCCTCCCCCAAAAAAAAAAAAAAAAAATCATAGTGATAATTTCAGGTTTCTACTTCTTCCACAGCATTTAGACAGGATAGAGTGGTATCTTCAATAACGTGTGTTGACTTCTGCAGTTGGAAAACCTTAGCTAAGCAAGGAAACACAGCAAGCAGCCTGACCATGACAGTGGGCTTGGTAGAGCCCTAAGGGTACTGCTGTTGAAAACTTCCCTCTCCTTGTGAGTTATAACCCTAGTAAGTGCAGGTGCTACAATCTGAATGTGCCATGTACCCATTGTTAGCTGCCCCATTTCTTTACCAGGAAGTAATTCCACTTAATCATAATGAAAATGATCATACTTGTTGGAACCAGATATACTGGTAGGAATTTTGAGTCCAAATAGTTTAGGTTTATATCTTTATCCCTGGATAAAAGAGGAAGATGATGGAGGCTGGAAGATGCTGCACGCAGGAAATGCTGAGACCAGAACACGCAACAAATTTTAAAGCAATTTGTGAGTGAGTCTGATGAATTTGAGTGCAGAGTTATTTTTGCAGGAGCTCATAAAAGTGGTGCTCTCTCCATGTGTGGTTTTGTCTAAATATCTCACAGCAGAAGGACTGTTTTCAGCCAAACATTCTCTGACTGTCTCGAAGAGCTACTACAGCATTCAGTATGTCATCTTCCCTCTGGGTCAGAGGCTTCCTGGGTGATAAGTCTGGCTCACACAATGTTTATCTGCTGGCCACTTATTTGAGTAACCATCTGGACCACTTTTGATAAATCCTGATACACAGTCTGCACTCACTGTGTTTAAAAAAATGGTAGTTGTTAGTTTTTTTTTCCTGACCACTATTTTGTTTGTGCCAAGCTAGTTTTGACCTTAACCTCATCTATGCCAAGATAAGAAGTAGCAGCTTTGGACACCTTATGTGCAAACCTCCTGGCAGACCACATGTATGTATCAGGAACCACAGGAAGCATAGAATCTGATGGAGACAGTGTTGATTTAATTTATACAGGTGTTTTAGTTCAGACCTCCTGCTGTGTCTCAGCTTGGTTCACAGAGAGGTTTTGTTGTGCGTGAACTAGAAACCTATTTGGGGAAAACTAAACTAGAGCTCCACTTCAGATGAGGGTCCAAATACACTCCAGTCTTTCCTGAATGTATGTGGCTGTGTATGTCCTTTGGATGTCCATAAAATTGAAAAAGAGAATGTGCCAGACAGGGTGTCAAAATAAAAGCAGTTTAAAGAAAAAAATTCTAAACCATTTTCAGTGTAAATGTAGGAGCTTGTGCAAAATACTTATTGACATAGGCATTACTGTATGCTGGACAGGAGAGTGGGCCACAAATGCCACTGGGAATTGAATTACATGGACCTTGTAAAGCATCATTATTTCCAGAGCACAGGGAATAAAGGACTCTCTGTGCTTCTCAGAACACAGTAGTGATCACTTTCCAGGATTTGGCTTCAGTTCCCTTAGGAATAAAACCAAAGGTGTGTGTGTTTGTGAGGTACAGTAGCCAAATGTGGCCATGTCACAGCTACCAGGTGACTTCAATGCAATGTTGTTCTTATTTGGAGTTCTCAATATAAATTTCTCCTTGACCTTCAATAAATCTGCATCTCTGTACAGTGATGTATAAGGCTGTCCAGCGTGGGATGGTTTTATTTATCAAAGTCTCTAATGTTCTTTTAACCTGTCCCAGGACTGTTTCTGCTTCATAATCTACAGCCTTTGCCTGAATGTGGATGACCTGAATACAAAGCATGTGTAGGATCAGATACTGGCTGCTGTTGTGCCTAGTTGAGGGATTTGGTTCTCAGCCTGTTTCGGTTACTTGTTCAAACCAACAGGTTAATCTGGAAAGCTTCCTTCTTCCTCTTGTTTACCATAAAAATAATCCTGAACCTGAGTAGTGTTTTCACTTGGACACTTCCCCATGTAAATTTAGTCTCTGACAGGCTAGTTATTTCCCAAGAGGCAATTTGCACACACCTCTGCTCAGGTCAAACACCTCATACAACTCTGGTGATATAAGTTCTGGTCTTTTTCATATTATCTAAACCAGAACACTTCTAGCAGGAATTTTTCTTCTCTTCCCTCCCCACCCCCCCTATAATTGTCGTAAAATCTTTACCTTTTGACCCACACACAGGACCATGGTGAATTTTTTCTGCTGAAAGGGAAACTGCTGACCTGAGTCAGGTAATTCTGTGCCACAATCTGTTTCTGTGTAAAAGACTATGCATGTATTTCTGAATGCGAAGGAAGCTGTTTACTCTTGTCTTGTGTAGATTTTCAAAGGCTGTTTTTTGTATGTTCTGCCTCTGATCCTTGCAGGATTGCAGTTGTCAGGGAGCTAGGCATTTTCCAGACTGCTGCAGCAGTAGTGTTCCTATCCTGTGGCACGGTACTGATTGCCCTATTCCCACATTCCAGGTATGACAGCATGTAGCCTTTGCCTTGCCAGGGACAGCCTCATGACTCTTTTTTCACTCCCTACTGCTTTTTTTCTGCCAAACACAGAAGCACATAACTACAAACAAGAAACCCCTTCATCCAAGTGTTGGTAGCCACTTTCAAGTCATGGTTGTTGGTGTCAAATCAATGGACTGTTGACATAGAAACAGCTCAGCAATTGGTGTGTTACCATCTTTCACATGGGTAGTACTAAAGTGCTAAGCCAGATTTCCAGCTCACTTCAATTAGTTAGCATGGCTTAGGCTTGGGTGGAATTTGCTGATTTGAGTGGTTTCCCACTGCTTTTACTTGCTGTAGTATCAAGGGACGTTCAGGGGTTGTACATAGACACCCATCACGCTGAAGAAAACCTGTACTCATTCAGAATCAATGACTCACTCACTGATAGCCATTAAAGCATTTCAGAAAAATTCCTGCAGCTCAATTTTGTGCATCACTTACATGGAATTCTAAATGCTGACAGCCTATACAATCCATCTGTACAACCAAAATGTTATAATAATAGTAATATTACTCATAAAAAAGTACCTAAAATTGATATAAAAATCAGTCTACTGACAAGAAATCAATTTAAAAGGCTAGACAGTACTGATGGAAACCAGGAATATCCTTATAGTGTTTGGCTGCACCCAATTTAAGATTACCTACATCTCAGCTGAGTTGAATGTTGCTTATTTTACTCAAAGTGCTCCCTGTGAAAGCTTCTCTTGTGCCACATTCTTTGGTTATGTATCTTTTTTCTGGACAAAATTCTGCTCCATGGCTTTTTTTAGATACTATATTTGTTAACAGTGACCCCAAAACTCAAAGCTTGTAGTACCTGTTCTGGTTTGACAGTCTACAGTGGACATGCTCGAGACTGCCTGACATCCCACTGCCTTGTACCATGGGCTACAGAAGGTCTGGAAACAAAGTCAGAGTTCTCAGATTTTTCCAAAAGATTTCTGGGAGGAAAAAGAGGACATGTCCAGGAACACACAAACTCAGGAGTCCTATGCTCTTTGTGGTAGTTATTCCTTATTCATGGGGTGTGAATTTTCTCTTTGGAAGGATGCTATCTCCATGGGAATTACAACTGTTCCTGTGTTTGAAATGATTTCCCATGAGGACTTCTGAGTCTAATTTCAAACACATCACACTAAAAAAAACATGGTCTACTGGAAGCAAAAGCATGTTTCTTTCATGATCTGTGTATGCCTGTACTCTGCCCAAAGTAGGCAAAGAACTAACAAAAAACCCATCTGCAGGACTGGGCAAATGAGAAATTTTTATGATCTTGCATTTTGATGTCACATTTTGTCTTACTGGATTTATGTTTGGGTGTCTGTTAGCAAAATCTGAGAGTCAGGGGTTAGTCAAAGCTTATGTGGATGTTAAAGGGGACAGTCATCTCTGGTAACTAACTTATTCCACAACACAGCCCAAAAAGCACGTGTTAATCAGAATGGTGAAGAGGAGAGCTCATTACAGGTATGAGCTAATTTTATTTCTAACAGTGTTCTGAATGCAAACAAAGTGTGTAATGTCTTTGAGCATTGACTAGATTCCAGTAACAGTGAATTTGAAGAGCTACACCCGTACTACAATTTGTAGCTATCATGTCAAATTTACCCATAATTTGGTGCTGAAATGAGCTTCCAGAGCTAAGCAGTGCTGTCCCAGAAGAACAGTAAAAGGTACATCCTTTTGATGAGGCAGTTTCTTATCTGTTTGTTAGTGCCTCTCATCAAATATAAAGCTGCACAAATCTGCTATGCAAGTCTAACCTACTTCTGTAATAGTTTAGAAGTATTCTGTTCCAGCTAGAGGGAAGAAGAGGTGGCCCCACTTTGTGTGTGTATGTGTGTGTGACATGAGAAGTAAGTTCTGTGGTGCATAAGCCTTCAGGTTTCCACAGGGGCCCTGCAGCAGCAGGTTCTGATCCCTTAAACTTATTCTGAGGCTCAGGGCAGCCTATAAAATATAGGCTGAAGATGAAAATAAACTTTTAATTATCAGCTACCATTTCTGAGACTGCTGCTGACAATGCCTGGCTTGCCATTTTTTGTGAAACTGTAAATGGATCATTTTTTGTGAAACTGTAATTAAAGTGATTCTGTGTCAGAATGTTGGGTGTGTTCCTTCTTGCCTATTTCTCAATGCTGTCTTCCCACTCTGTGCCGTTTTCTCCTTGCACACCTACACATAGTCATCACTGCTTTTTGTTATATTCTTCATGACAGTTATGTGCTCATGTCACCTCATTACCAACCTTTTCAGTAGAATAAGTTTGGTTGTTGTGTTTTTGTTTGTTTGTTTTTTGTTTTTTGTTTGTTTGTTTTTTGTTTGTTTTTTTTTTTTTTTTATTAGGAATGGGGAGGGGTAGGCAGGTATGTCTCACATAAGTAGAAGAGTGTGCTGACAGAACATTAAATTGCACGTTCTGAGTACAGGAAACGACTATGGTTCTACTATAGAATCAGAGGACTTGGGAGTAGAGTCTTAGTGTACAGGTTCCACTAATCTCCACACTAAAGTGTCATGATAAAGTCTGGATTGTACCACGCCACACTGCTACATATGGTGTTTATCTCAGCAGGAAAAAGGTTTTAATCAGTTTAAATAGTTACCCAACTAAAATAATTTCAACCACCCTTAGGCAACTGATTAAGAACATTCTGATGAACATTTTGGTTCCAGGAAATTGGCTATTGTGAGCAGTGTTCCTTTTGGTTCACTAGTCTATAGCATGTTGCCAAATGCCACTCAGATTGATGCTGAATGGCATCATGCAGATGAGCTGGGCTAGGAGATGAGCACCAGCAACTTCCCAAATTGAACAGTTGGGCTTGTTTTGCATATTGCAGGTTCCTCACTGGCCATTTCTGTGTCTTACCAACAGGTCATACTTGAAAGAGGCCTTTCTTCATCAGTCAGTAACAGTTCAGTATCTTGCATAATTGTTAGAACTAATTTAACTTCCTTTCTTTTTCTTTATGTAAATTACCTTATGCATGACAAATTACTTGATCATCAACTACTACTACTATTTGGTTATAAAACTACATGGAGCAGGTAGTGGTTAAATAAAAATGAAATTATATAAAGCTGTGTTTCTTCCTCATGTCATAGTGAAACTGCACAAACAAGGTGCCTGGCCATTGTTTCTGTCTCAATCCAGTGCCCCATTAAATTAATAGAAAGACTCTGGCCCCAGTAGGTCTTCAATAAGTCTCATCCTGCAGGTAAATGATAAAAAGAGCTTGGTGGTTCTTCATGATTTACTCTTCTGTAACAAATGAATATTACTTTATTTTGGGGAAAATAGAAGGCAGGAAAGGGAGGAGACAGAGGACAACCTGATTTTACTGCAGGAGAAAGAAAATAGAGGAAATAGATTATAAAAACTATGCTGGCAAAAATGAATTGTCTTGTTATACAAATCCTATGTTTGAAGAGCTACTATACATTACAGTGAATTAAGCTACTTTAATTAATTCCTTAATACTTATACAGTGTTTTACTGATCAGTAACAAAGGTTGTTAAAAAAAATTTACTAAGTTCTTATAGTATATCCTGACACTTGTGTGCTGTTTTAAAAAATCATCCTGTCACACGAGGATGCTAATGACTTAACAACCTAAAGCTTGCCAGTTCGTGAAACCTTGATGTTTAATCTAGATAAATGTGCTTGTTTATGTAGCTGTGTAATCAGTGTGTGCAGTAGAATTATGGTGCTGTGCAACCATTAGCTCTATTTACATAAATATTATGTTTTATCAATGGACAAATTCATCACTTTGTACGAGAATGTATCACAGAAAGAAATTTAGAATTTTAATGAGAACTATCTGCTGTATTTTTATGTCATATTGGATATTTATAGTATATAGTATAATTTTTCATAAAGCTTCATGAGTCATTGTAGCAAATAATTGATTTCATACAATTCAAAAATTACCAGGCTTGGGAAATTTGAACTTTCTCAGCTATTACTAGTTTCTGTACTCTGAGGAAAACTGCTTCTGACTGGATATTTCTCAAAATAGAAGTACTGTTCTGTATTTGTCACTTGTAAATATATGCAATAACTCTGTGTTTGGGAGAGCTGTTGGATATAGGCATTGGAATTTTATGTTTCTATGAACTAGATCATAGGAATAGAAAATCACAAACAAGAACAAAGGTGAAAGCTACGGTCAGGGAGGTGTTGTGACTTAAAGCATAAATTGATAGTCAACATTGAGATCTGCTTCAGAGCTTTTCCAGTTTTAATTTAGAGTATATAAAAATGGATCAACTACTGCACAATGTACCTAGACATATTTATATTCTTGAAGACATAGAAGACAATATTTTTATTTGAGATGTGATACTATGAGAAAAGTTTTTAGGAGTGGATGAATTGTTTTTGCAAAAAGTAAATTTATTAGTAATGAAGCTTAGTAAAGGAAAACAACTACCTATGCATTTGAGCGAAATTGGTAAATAGATAACCTTAAAAGAAATGAAGAAGATAAGATTAAAAAAAAAAGAAAAATGTTTTCCTTGAATGTTTTCTAAATCAAAAGATTAACTTTTACTTATGAAACAGTTTAAAATTGAGAATTGCTTTATCTTCCATGAAATTTATCTTTTAAAAGGAAATGAAACGAAACTATAAAATATAAATTCTTTGAGGTTGATGCAAAATATAAATTTTTTTATTTGTGTAGGAGAAGCGATTGGGAGGATTTATAGGACGCAGATAGGGAAAAATTCATGATTCTCACAACTTTACTTGTTTGATGTTCCCTGCTATGCATGCAGCCTTAATAAAATATCCTGTGGTTGTGCTACATTTGTGGGAGTTCTTTTGTGAAATTGAGAGGATCCATGATTTCACTCAATATTTATGTCTTTAAGAAGGATTTCTGAACTCATTTACTGTAGAGAGAAAAACTGGGAGTTAGGAAGGCAAAGGCTTTTTTGATGGATGGATTAGGAGGATGTTCTTCCAAAAGAACTAGACCTGGATATAACCCCTTTCCATTTCTCATGTGTCCCTCCCTAGTACTATTCCATCTTGATTCATTCTCTTTCCTTAGATTTCCCTGGAAGTGAGAACATTAGGTAAGTGCTACAGTGAAAAGTGCCAAAATTATTCACCAAGTGCTGTAGTTCTGCTGCACCAAACAAAATATGAGGAAGTGTCCCACAATATGTTCTCTCTTTCTAATTACTCCATGCACTCCAGTTCTCAACCAGGTATTGAACAGTAGTAGTGTCCAGTGGACTAGGCAAAATTTCTGATACATTTTAGGAATAGGATGTTACTTCAACGACACAAATTAAACTGTACTCTTAGGAATGTCTTCAGATCTCCACTTGGGATTAATTTATTATTTTATTGTCAGAGAAATGCAGGTATTGAGTGGGTCTGAAATGAAAACTCAGGGATGAACCCAGCAAAACATTTGAAAATTTCAGTACCTCATAGTTATTACTACAAATATTGTAAAAGTTAAGTTTTAAATGTTCGCTAACGTTGTGCCATTTTGTTTGTGCTTCTTCATGGGAGGATGTATGCACACTTACGATTTGGCACTGTGTGTGCCAGTGGGACTCCAGGCAAACTGCACAGGTTTCACACAGAAATCCATGTTTCTTCATCTACAAGTTATTAGCCAAAAATTCAACAGTAGATTTGAAATCCTCTAAAATGCTTTTGCATTTAGTATGAAACTTATGTAATTTCTTCATTTCTATAAATGTTTTTTTGGTTTTTTGTGCAGCTTTATCCACTGTGAGTAGAACGCACATTCAACAGTGATGGTTCCTAAGTGGTTCAAAATATTTTAAACACAAATTACTTACATTCAGAACCTTGATCTTTGTTCTCAAGCCCATAAAAATGCCAGGAAAATCAGAACTTCTTGTCATTTGTCTTCACCCACATGCATTAGTAACATTCTATTTCCAGACCATGATTCTGATTCAATGTCTTTTAATTGAAGAAAGAGGCAATTTCTCTGGTAATTTTCATTGCTTCCTATTTGTGAATTAAATGACTTGACAACCCACTGTAATGCTTGGACAATTCTTGACATTTTAAAAAATGACCTGTCCTTGAAATACCTTATTTTTGCATGTTTATAGTTTGAAGGGTGAGGATGAGGGTGAAAGAAAGGGACTTAATAATATGCCATACATATTATGCAGCTTTGAAGTGAACTATAGCATGACCTATTCAATGAAACCTAGGTAGGCTGAGACTTCTCAGGTCTTAAAGAAAAACTTGTATCAGAAAAGAAAATCTAGACCAAAAAACCCAACCACAACACCAAAAAAAACCCAAAACCAAACAAACCCACAAACAAACAACCCTGAAACCAAAATAAACCAAAAAAGCCACCCAAATCCCAAACCAAACCAAAAAACCCCAACAAAAAACTGAAACAAATTCCTCCTCAAAAATAAAAAATCCTTTGGAAAAATTCTGTTTGTTCATGTGGTCCATTTAGATGCAACCATCTTCCTCTGGAACTAATCATGATCCCACACTGGTATTCCTCACACTTCATTTCCAAAACCTGATTTTCTGTCCACCTTTCAGTGTCCTGAAAGGTCATGGCACCATCAGCCTGATCCCAGGGAAATAATAATTAAAGAACCCTTTTCTGACCTCAATGTCCAATAAAAAGCTTCAGAATACAAAGAAGTATCATCTTCCATTGATGGAGACTGAGATGTGGTACATGAGATTAGCTGGGGATAGGGTGTGAGAGGAACTTGGGATCTGTCTGGCAATAATTTCAGAGCCCATAGTCATCAATAAGCTCCAGTTATTAAAGTTTATAGCATTGGGGTTTTTTTGTTTTGGTTTGGTTTGATTTGGTTTTGGTTTTGTTTTGTGTTAGCGGGGAGGCTCTGAGACATATATACATGACCTATGAGATCTAAAATATGTCTGATTTATTAGGATAGCTCAGGGTTTTTATAACATCTGTATACAAGGTCTCATGACAAGAATAACATAATTGGTTACAGATCACTGTCCAGATATAAACATGCATTACAAATACCTTTATAATTGGTTATTAACAGGTAACAAGGCAATTATTTACTTTATCGAACTCTACCTTCTTCTTGGCACTGATTTCCTTTTGTTCTAGCAAAGAGACCCATGGCCACCTTGACACCTATAACTTGTAGTACCTATAAAACTATATAAAAGTTTATAAAAGTCTATAAAAGTATAACACACAATATAAATTGCTCACACATACATCATGTTCCTCCCACAGTTTTGGTTTGGTTTGGTTTTTTGTCACCTCTATCAGTTCACCCTTACTGGCTTGACTTAGTGAAAGTAGTCAGGTTTTGGTGGGGGATGAGCTGCAGGGATGGCCTCTGTGAGAAAGAGCCAGGGGCTGGCCTCAGGTTGGAAACCAGCCTATTCCAGATGGATACAGCAAACTCTGCAATAAACCCAGAAGAGGACATAACTGAACCCTTCAGCAATGCTGGTGGTGCCTCTCTAAAAGCATATTTAAGAAATGGCAGAAAATTCTGGAGGGGGAGACAAGGAGGGAACAAAAAGGGCTGAGAAGTAGCAGAAGGAACTTTAAGGTGAGAGGTAGAAAAGGAGGAGGTGCTCTGTGGCAGATCATATATTATTAAAGGGCCTGCAGCTCATGGAGGATCAGCAATGGAGCAGAGAAACAGGAGGACCAGCAGTGGAGATGGATTGCTATAGCCTGATCACAACTCCACTACAGCCCTTGTTGTCTCACTGAGGTCACTGAGTGTTGCTTGCAGCAATAACAAGTGGGAGGAGAGGAGTCTGCAGTGAAGCTGAGCCTTGAAAAGGAGGAGGGATGTGTTTTCCCTAAGTGTTTTAATGGATTATTTTTCCTTTTTAAACATTTCTTCCCTCCCAATATCTGAATAAATACTTCAATATTTACATAAATCAGCAATAAATTATGCTAAATTGCCAAGCTGAATATGTTTTGCCCATGACAGTAACTGGGACGTGACCTCCTTGTTTTTATTTCATTCCACAAGTCTTTTTGCTCTCTTATAATTCTATTTTTAGCCTCCCTATCCTACTGGGAAGAAGTGTATTAGCAACTGGGTGGGAGTTTGGCTGCCAACTGAGGCTGACCCACCACACAAGCTCATCTATCTCCATGGGCAACCTATCCATACCAAAGTGCCAACAGCAATTGGTAGCTACATACTTCCAAATGAGTATGGCCACTTGAAAATGAATAGGTAAGGAATCTCTCATACTGTCATATCAACATCCTTGGGACAAGCTGAGCTGTAGATCTTCCAGTGGTCAAGCTTCTGCAGTGACTGCTTGCTTGCCAGACTACATTTGCTAACCTTGTCAGAAAACTGGCCTAAAGCAAAGCAAATTCTTCCTGAAGCAGCTTGTCAGTCTCCTGGTCCTCTTGCTCTTGGCACATATCCCTGCTCCTCAGAGTGTGTAGTTTAATTTCTCTTGTAGTAGGGATTAATGGCTGTCAGCTGGTTTTCTTTTCTCTTGAAACTGTTTCTAAATTAGCCCGTCATGTCTTCCTTGAAGGGCACATGTAACAACTGTCCTTCTTCCTCCCACTGTCAATGAGAAGTCACGACTGCTGCACAAAACTCTTATCAGAGCTGACCCCATCAAAACCATTCTGGTTAAGATTTCTCCTTATCTTAGCACCTGTCTTAGACATGAAAACCTGACTCTTATTTTCAGGTAATCTCACTTACTTAAGATTTGTATGGTATTTACTATCGGGTTTTGGATGCCTTTAACAGAAAAAGCAGTAAAGAAGAAAACCACCATATTTGTAGGTTGTTGTTTTTTGTTTTTGTTTTTGTTTTTTTTTTCTGCAAATAATGGTATGTTAATTATTGCATTTTGTGCCTTTGTTTTCATGCCTATGGGAGGCTTTACAGAATGTATTTTATGATTTCCAGTATATCTTAGTAGAGGGTACTGAGTCTTTAATATTTTTTGAAAGCCTGTCATTGAAGATCGTCAGTAGCTAGCAAAGTCAAATCAAAACACATATGTAATTGTTCAGCCAAGGAAGGTCTAATTTCTCATTCTCATTTCTTGTGATCTCATTTTCCCAGTTCTCTAGTCTTTAAAATTCCAGATCTTAATTTCAAAAGTAAAACAAGGGAAAATTATTGAATACTACCTCTATAAATAAGTAAAAAAGAAGTAAAGCCTGAGTAAAGCTGAATAAAGCTCATTTATTTTTCTTTAGTGATTGACATTGCATGTCTACAAAAGGAATGAGGAGGAAACCAAATTATTTCCACTCCCTCACATGCTTCCTGGGAACCCTTCATCCCAGCATAGAGTACACTGCAACAAACCAGTGTTCTGATCAGATCTGGCCTTAGGTGCCAAACCAGTTCTGAAGTATACTCGTTATCTAGTTTACTTTTGGAGGTCACAGGAGAACACGATCTTAAAAGTGTAAAACCAGATCTAACTGGAGTTATGCACAGGGCTCTATCCAATAATGGAGGAAAACAAAAAGGGAGTGATGTTTGATTTTGCGCACTGTATGGGAATCAGGAATTTTGCAAAGGCTGTCCAATGACTATTACGGTCTTCCTTTGCTGTTATGATGAGTAGCTTTTCTCTGCTTCCCTTTATAGTGTTCATGGTGACACTGCAGTTCCACCTAATAAGGAGTCACGCTGAGATGGGATGATCTAATTTGCTATTTTCATTGAATTAGATTCTGGAAATGGATCAAAATTATTTTTCACCACTTCACCAGCAATCTTTTCTCACGTACTCTTCTTCCGCTTTATTCTTTTTGAAAGTAGGTGGCATCACACCAAATAGTACATGGTTTTGAAAAGATTATTCTAGAAGTACTGAAATTGCTCTATCTTGCCACTTTTATTCAATTTAAAACTTTGGGTTAGAAAGGCTTCATAGTATAAGATAGAATTATGTCTGAAGACGTATTCTCTCCTAAAGAACATCCAATTGCTGAGAAACACTTACTATTCTCAACTGATCTCTTGCAATTGCCATAAAAAGCTCTTCTGTTCTGTCCACCTATTATCACTCAAGGCTGATTTAATGAAGTTTGAAACTTTTTAAGGAAGTACATTTCGAATATTTTCCTGAAATGACAGATCCATATATCTTAGATTTCTGAAGTTTCATTATGCATCCATGAAGTAGAGTCTGTAACTTAGAAAGTTTTCTTTCTTTCTTTCTTTTTCTTTCTTTCTTTCTTTCTTTCTTTCTTTCTTTCTTTCTTTTTCTTTCTTTCTTTCTTTCTTTCTTTCTTTCTTTCTTTCTTTCTTTCTTTCTTTCTTTCTTTCTTTCTTTCTTTCTTTCTTTCTCTTTCTTTATTTCTTTCTTTTTCTTTCTTTCTCTTTCTTTCTTTCTTTTTCACTCCTTCTTTCTTTTCTTTCACTATAAATGAAATATCTAGACAATTAATTATTTTAGATATGGTGAGAATAGAACAGAGACAGAGCCTGTGAATTTCACATATATTGCAGTATTTTCCATCATCTAATGCCCAGAAGTTTCAGCATGAATGGAGATGTCATCTTGCATACAAACATATCCTAAAATAACTGTATATTTTTTTACTGGTGGAATTACCTCTAAGACCTTATGATGCTTCTAAATCTTGATAATGATGACCTGAGAGACACTATTAGTACATCCCAGATCATGAATTTTACAAAGCTACCCATCAAGTAGCTTCTTTGGTACTGAAATAACTTTAGATTTGAGAAAGGAGGAATGAACTGCATTATGTGATTAAAGGCAGCTAATTAAAAGACAAAAACATGAAAAAAATCATTAAGAGCAATGATGTTGAAGAAAGTTTTAATCTCTCATAAATTTTATTTACACAATATAGGAGGCAACAGCCATCTGCTCTGGGGAAAAAAAAGAAATATTAAAAAATATTACATTGTAATGTTGTTTAAAGCCTTTGATGACATACCTCTGGAAATCAACTTTAATGTATCTGTAGATTCCTACATCTAGCTTATCTTGTGATTGACAGTCATATTGTTGAAAAGATTTCATGACTCGTGCATGACTGAAAGCCAGCTGTCAGCAGAAAATAAAACATAACTTCTTTTGTGTCACACAACAAAAAAATGTTTTTGTCTTCTCACCATTAATTTCAGTCAGCAAAACCAGGTTGTTCCAATTTGAAAAGAAAGAAAAAAATTGTGAAATTTGAAAGCACAATCAAAATGATACCCAGGCAAAGCCCCTGACTTCCTGGATGGACTTACTTATAAGATTTATAATTCATAACTAGAACGAAGATTAGAGGAATTAGCAAGCAAGAAAAAGTTCAAGCTGCTAAGCATTAAAATTGTGTGTTACAGAGCCCAGTGTTTGTGCTTAATAGGGTATAGGTATGTACATTAGCCTGAATGAACAGTGATTGAAAACTGATACCAGCTGTGGCTCTTATGTCAAGTGTCAGCTATGCTTGTACTCAACAACCAGGGCAAAGAAAAGGTAAGGAATTGGTTTGTCCTTCACTGACTATCAGGACAGGAGTGCCTTGGGATATGTGTTCAATGCAGAGCCTATCAAAGAGTGCCCAGTGACTCTTCAATTAAAAATGTTCTTAGACCTTGCTCTTCTCCTTTTCAATTCTATCAGCTCCATGGGTAGAGGACTGTCAGTACATTTATCAGATTCAATGATCAGCAAAGGTAAAAGAAACCACAGTGTGGTTTGGGAGGAAAAAACCCTAGTCCCTAAAGTTTGAAACATTTATTATTTAACTTGATTAATATTGTGCCAGTATGAATGAGATGTTTAATGAAAATTAGGAGGATTTTTTTTTTTGCTTGGGCTTATTTTCTCTTGCTGGATAACTTGGAATGCCTGTTTTGAATTTCATGTGAAAGTCAGAGAATAACACATTAATCAGGTAGCTAGATTAAACAGAGCTTGAGTTATAGTACATTAATCTGTTCTGGCTAAATCTTGGATGGTGATTGAGAAATTCAATTAAAAAAAAAATTGTCCAGTTTGGGTAATATGTCTTGATGTCTGTGAATCCACAGCAGTCAAGAAAATTAAAGGAATCTGTACCAGGAATCTGCTGTGTAAAACAGGTACATATGTGTGGTTAAAGGGACATTCATTAATGGAGTGTCACAGGATTCAGGTCCCTCACTTTGACTTGAAAATAAGAGTAGGTATTGGCATGAATTTTTGGATAACACCGGGGACATCATTTTCAGATGTCAGCTATCATCTTTATGTTCCTGTGTTCCTGTTTTAAGGAATATCTTATATACAAGCACAGTAAGGAGCAAAACCCTCTTGTATTGGTATGTATGAACTCATAAATATACTGAAAATCTCTGTCTATGGTTCCTGTTTGTCCTCCTCTCTGCATACTTGTTTATCTAAATGCGAAAATGAGCACCACATTGATGCAAAGCAGGATGGACTTTTACACCAAGGTGAGGAAAAAAGACATATCTGAACTTAATGGTCCTTTACTTTAATCTTAACATCTTTTTCAGCGTTTGGTTATGTTGTTTTATTTTTAGGAGGGATAACAGAGGATGCAATTAGATTCAGAGTTTAACATTTTCTCTGTGGCACTTTTAGAGTCACTGACTAGTTTCCTCCCTTACTCTGGGAACAGCCAACTTGTATTTCAAAAAAACCTGTCATCTTTTTAATTCCAGTCCATTCTCTCTTGATAATCTTACATCCTTTATTTATAGGTATAGTGAGTAGTAAATAAAGAGAACATACTGTGATTTTGCACTATAAACAAGAAATGAAAAATAAAGGAGAAAATTGCAGGGTGGATAGGTCCACGATTTTTTTCAGA
Source organism: Myiozetetes cayanensis (assembly GCF_022539395.1). NCBI lineage: Eukaryota > Metazoa > Chordata > Aves > Passeriformes > Tyrannidae > Myiozetetes > Myiozetetes cayanensis. The sequence goes on from NW_026086604.1 coordinate 129,100,736, forward strand.
AAACTTGCTTTAGATTTCATTTGTAAGGGGAAAAATATCCAGATGAAACCAAGTTTTATGGAAACAGTGTGTTCACAGATAGCAGAATTTATACAATGAAAGTTCAGAAATGCATAATAAATAGGTTGCTCTGAGTTTTCAGTCCTCTTCCTTCATATAGGAAAGACCTGGACACTTCTTATTTATAGACTTTAAAGAAGAATATAAATCTCTGAAAAATGGAGTTGTGAAAGAAGGGGGTGGAAAACCAGTCCCAAAAATGCATTCATGAACACAAAAAAAAAGTTAAAAATGAGTTTGTAATTTACTGCAGCTCAGAGGCAGCAATAACTAATACACTGGAAATTTACCCATTTTATGCATCTATTTTGCTTGCTTTACTACTCTGCTGTTCATAAAAAGAGCATTTATTTCAGCAACTGTCATGCCACTTGGCATTTATGTGATCTCTGAGCTATGTGCAAAAATGCACTTTTTTTCCAGTTTCAATTTTTATTGAAAAGTTATTTATTTTACAAATTGGTATGAAGGTGATTTGTTCTCCTGTCTAACTAGTTTTACTATTCTACCTTTATTACGTTCATTCTTATCACTTGGGAATCAGAACCATAAATCATTCGGTTTTGTTTTTCACATCCTGGGTCCCACTATTGAAATTGCATTCCATCCTCAGCATGATGCTCTCTTAAGTCCACCTCCTCCTCTCCCAGTTATTACTTGGGAGATTAGAAACTATGCTTTTTAATTCTTATACATTTTCAAACTCTTATGCTGCACGTATGAAGCACTTAGGGTTGTCCACTGCGCTTTGCTCTCAGATGGTTCTTTTGACAATTTACTCCGCTGTTTCCCTTTGCTGTTGTTATTGTCTCTGTCCCGCTTACTGCAGACCTCCACTCCAGTGTCAGAGCTGCTCTGAGGCTGGCACTCTTCACATTTACCTTGGCAACCTCACCTGTCCTGTGCAGTTTCCAGCATGAAATGTGGGATGAGAGGCATCAGGCACATGAAAGAACTAGACAGGGAAATGCAAGGTAATCTCTTCCTGATGGAGCACTCCCTGAGCTAAGGTTCCTCATGGCTGTTCTGGCTGTTGCAGAGAGGTGCTCTGGTGCCATACCTCTGATTTGTAATAGCACAGTTTCAGAGGTTCCCCAGTAATCACCTACAGGGAGTGAAGATTTCCAGGAGATACTTTGTTCCTAGTTTCACCTCCAAAGATGCCAACTGAAACATAGCTAGAAGATAATTAACTGCACAAAACATTTAGAATTGAAAACGAGAATCAATTTAAAAGAACAGGAATTAATTTAAAAGAGATAGTTTGAATATGCGTGCTTGCTGTTTTCTTTTAGCAAACTTCACTTTCTAGCAAAAAATCTCTCCTATATTTACTCAATTATTAAATGAACCTGCAGGTCACCTCATTTCTCTGCTCTTTTGTTGTAGCTGTCAGATTAAGTGACCTTGCTTCTTTAAGAAGATTGGCATAAAATGGAGGCTGTTTATTTCTAATCGTAAGCTTTAGATGTGACAAGGCCATATTACTTCTTCTTGGTCTAAAACTGATCATAGAATAAATGTCTGCTCAATGGCTATTGATGGGAAAATCTCATCTGTTGCCTTGGCAGTTTCAGTATATTTAGAAGCTGAGAACCCAGATGTGAGCTTGCATTGTGCTTGTTTATGACTAACACAATCTGCAGGGCCACTCAGTCCTGTAAAATATTCAAGGCTTTTCCCTTGCTCTAGATAATTTAGCTGCAGTGTCTTTCCTGGGCTCCACATTTTGTCCTGACACGGTGTGGAATTTATAGGGAAGGGGTAAAGGTGGAATGAAACCTAATTTTGTAGAAATGAGTCAGAATTGCTATCTTCTGAGCATCAGTTGTGAAACAGAGAGAGTTGACTGCCTCAGTGAGGAAAGCCCACCTGTGCCGCAGGTATTTTTACATGGAAAAAGCCTTTTGCATTCACTTGTACTGTGTCAGATGTCTGCAAGCCAAACGACTGCATTACTTTCTGTGCTATAAGGACAGCCTGGTTGCTGGCCCATAAAATAGTAATGGGAGAGCTATAATAAATCCTTCAAGAGATCTGCTCATTTGAGAAACATTCATAAAAGCTGTGTTTCTATTTACATGCAGAAGACCTTCTGACCCTGAAGGAGATCCCAAGCATAGATATGAACCTCATATAATCAGTCACATTTGCTTTACAGGTAATGTAATTTTTGGTGCATTTGCTCTCAGACATACCAATGCAAACAGTGCTGCCAATTAATAGTTCTCCTTTGCCTCAACATTTAGAGGAAAAAACAGAGTGCTGCTGACAAAACCATAAAAACGCAGACCCTGCTAGCCAGCTCTGAACATTGCTTTATTAAGCCTGATATTCTGCATCCAAGAGCAGCTAATGTGTCATGCTTCAGAGGAAAGGCAAACCCCACAATTTGTGCAAAGCCATAAAATAGAAGTATTCCTTGCCGAGCCTGCAGCCATAAGCTTATTCCCTGAAGCATAAGATTTGATTATATGTTTGTTTCTTGGGGAGAAGAGCTGTGAGTATTTAAGCTTTTCAGGCTGGAGATCATGCATTAGATTAACCTGGAGGACTCTGAGGCCCATGTAGAACAGATTGTGGAATTCCCTTGGCAGAAATGAGCAAAGCAGCCATTACTAACATGCTGTCATGCTGTTAACTGGAGCCGAATGACAAATTCGTAGGAAATTTTGCTTCTATTTCTGCTCTTGAGTGATCACTGAGAAGCTTGTGATTTCTTCTGGGTGTAAGTGGCAACCTTATTTCCCACACAGCTTCTAACTTTGTGCTGTGTTTGCAAACATTATAATCTGGTATGAGTAGTAGCTGGGACTGAAGAGCTGGATCACTGTGCTTGTTTGCATCTCTAAATGTGGACTGCCTGCAAGGCCTGGTAAGCAACTATTTTGGCTCTGTTCACTCTCTTCTACCTACCTCCAAATCATTTTCCTTTTTTTCCATACTAGGCAGAAAAGTACTTTTGTTTTTGCGTAGGTCATTTAATTTTATTTAGTTGCTTTTGTCCATTTGTTTTCTCTGGAGCTATGTAATATTTGCCAAGGAAACCAATGCAGGCAGTACCTATGGCTCCAGTCACACATAATTTGGGGCTGGTCCAAGTTTTGTGAGGAAGATTCATCTAGTGTAGGCAGATGGAAAAAAATTAGAAAAAACGTTATGATTTGAACTGTTATCCTGTGGCTTCTGATCAACCTCACAAAAGCCAAAGAAACTGCAAAAAGATTTGGGTTTGCACCAAAGATGAGTTCAGATATTTCCAGGCTTGGGAGCAGGAAGAACACAGAAAGCTTTTAAAGTGCTCCTTGCACCACACTACCTCTGCGGCCTGAAGAACAAATAGGCTACCCCATGGTGCACGTTCTTCAGTCATCCTGCAGTATCCATCTGGACTTATTTACAGACTATTGGTAACCAGATACATTCAGCCTAGACTCACAAACTTTTACTCCTGCCTATGAAACCGGAGAATAAGAAGTTGAGTACCCTTGTGACAACATTAATCTGGTTAATTCACTCTTCAGTGCTTCAGAGTGTCAAAAAATCAAAGTTCAACTCAATGTTTTGATATGAGCAAAAGCTTCTTTCTCACCTGCTCTAGTTTTGGATAGAAACTAGATAGAAACATTTTTACCTTCATGTAGTTCTTTGACTTGTGGAGTTCTTTGACTTGACTGGGAAGTCCTGCAGTATTTTCTTCAAAAGTGGTAAAGTTCTTTTAGCTTCCAGTGGGACCTAAGGGCAGTGAACGGTTCCTTATACCTCCCAGCATAACATTTCATGACATCTCTTACATTGCTCCCCCTGTTTTAGCAATAACATTTTTGTGACTGAAGGCTAAAGAACTGACAGCAACAGCTGACACTTGCATGTCAGTGAAGTTTCAGCTCTGCCAGTACAGAGTGGGTTTGTTTTCTTCTGGGTGTAGTTTAGGCTTCATTTTGACCTACAGCAAGAAGCCGAAGACTACGAGTACCATCCATTGCTTAGATTGGAAGCAGGTCCAGTCATTGCCTCCAAACCTCCTGGCCCCTGCTGTTTTCTCCCAGCTGGACAAGATGGGTTTCAGGTTCCATGGGACTGAGGTGGTGGGCTAGGACTGAGGAACATCTGTTTCTAGAGATGTGGTCTCAGGGCCCTGCTTAAAGCAGGTAAACCTGGCTTGTTACCTGGGACTGCTAATCCTTCACCTGTCATCTTGTTTTATTCTGATGGTTATTGGATTGTTGATGGAATCTGTCATGACCACCTGACCTGCTCTTCTCACCTCACTTAGGTACAGTGTTTCGGTCAGGGAACTCATATCCTTAGGATGCTCATTATGGATTACTCCTATAGTCTGGACCCATAATAGCCCTGAACCACCTAGAAAGAAACCAGTTTTTAAGTATTACTTGCAAAAGGTGATCAATATATCTGATTTCAAGGGTATTGCACATTGACAGAAAATAGTAATGGAAAAGTATTATTTTCAAGTTATATATGGGGATATTTCCTATCTTCTATTTACTCCAGTTTTTGGAATCACATGACTGACTTTTTCATCAACCAGTTGTTTATATTCTTGCAAACACTGAAAGAATTTATGAATGTATTGATTTGGATGAGAGATCACATACAAAATAGTATGAGGAAATGTAGCTAATAAAAGTTATTCTGCAGAAAGTAATTTTTCCCTCTTTGGAGCAGTGAATTTACTATCAAAAATATCCAAGTCAAATTGTGGCAAAAAGCCAAATTGTTTACAGGTGAGTCCCACTGTCCAGAAGCATGACATCTTCCACTTCATAAGACCTAAAACCTATACTCTGGTGGTAAGTGTGAACTTATATTAAGTTATAAGATGCAGAATACTCCATTTCTATTTTCAGGTATTACTCCCTGCTGAAGACTGTCATCTGTATTATTTATTTGCTGGTTTCAGATATCTTTCCTTCCAAATTTATGTTCTTTTAGGAGTAAAGATAAAAACCGATTTATGTAAAAATATTTTGTTGTCAACATAAAACATAATTCAGACCAAAAAAAACCCTGCCATTGCACTGCAGCACTAGCAGCCCAAATACCTTAGAAGGTGTTTAGAAGGCAAATACCTTAGAAGGCAAAATGTAAAACTGTTCAGTAACCCTATTGAGAGGTGGGGCTGTTCTGGCTGCTCTGAAGTTCTTAAAACTTGCCTAATCTTTAAGATTTTAGGGGGCTACAATATCAACAGCACTGTTACAAAACATTTTCAGACTGCCAGAACAGTTGAATTCAATTTCCAAATGTGGAAGATTTTCATTTCCTTGGAACCAGGAGGGTTACAAGGTGATGGTGTCCTTAGAGGCTGGCATTTTCTTATCACCATTCTGCAGTAAGATTGCTTGCCATCTTGCAATATAGAATTGCAAAAACTTGTTACTATTTCCCAGTGCAGCTGGACCTCCAAAACTTTATTTAAGGTTATAAGAATAACAGAGGAGTATTTGATTACAAATGCCATCTTCTTGTCATGGTTTTGCTAGTTCACTGTTTTGGTCTCCTCCTCTTCTTCTTCTCAATCCAGTCAGCAAAATGCACCTCAACTGGGATCACATTTTCAAGGTGTCTCTTAAAACTCTTTTTTTAAACTTAAATGTTTTAATCCTGAATTCCTCTTCTGCTTGTTCCTTGATGGAGCTGTTCTCTCTTTACTCTCACTGTGATCTGTCCCAAATTCAAGCCAACAAATCAAGCTAGCAATTTGACAGAAATGACATGAATGGGTTTTTACAAGCAGTATTCTTGGAATTCAGGCATGTCTTTCACAATGCTTGGTACTTTGTTCCCTGAAATTATGGTATTGTTTCAATTTGAAAAGAAAGAGAATCAATGCTGGCATTGCCATAACTTATTCTTTCCAGGGTTTCTGTGTTATAAAGCATGTATAATGAAATGCATATTGAATATATACACATTAAAATATAGGAGAATATAACTTTAACACAGGCTTCCTGTGATACCAGTAAATAATTTCTGATATATGATGCAAACTCTTATTCTCACAATGTTTTTGTCTTGGGGGATATCAGACAGCTATAGAGTAACACTGAGTCTTGCAGTCAGTATATCTATTAACAAGTTAGTAATTACATTGGGATATTTCATGTATTAATTTCTTCATTGATCAAAATAAGGTTTAGGGTAAAGGATCTCTGCTCACAGGAAGCCATCTGGATTTGCATAAGTTTGAGGAGATCTACAATTTTCCTTGTAGATGAAAATTTAGTGCCAACCTGGTATGCAGAAATTGGATTCTTTCTTTGAGTCGAACTGAGGATCAGAAAATTTCTCACATGAGAATTCTCAGACAAGGAAATTACTTTTTTTGTTTAATTTTAGCCTTCTCACTTCTCAAATTAAGTTTATAGTGCCAGCATAGCTGAAAGGGAGACACTGATGGCAGAAACACTTTAAGACAGAATTGCTGCAAAAAAACTTCATCTTGGAAAACTATAGCCTCTCAAGTACTCATTCATCTTTCCTCAGTTTATTGTGTTTTCCATCATAACTGCTGAATTTTAGATGGAGAACGTACTTCTCACTATCAAAGCTGATTTCTCTCTCTGAGGAGCTGGCTTCTCTTTGTGCATTACTGTACTTTAGCACATAAACATGAATTGTCAAAATCTCACTTTAATTTTTTGAATAGTATGTTGGAAACTGAAGCAGCAGATCCCAGTAAGCATTTCCAAAAGCTACAGTATTAGTGTACTGATGTCTCTGACCTGAGTAGCTAGTCACTAGCTGGGATCTTGCCAACTTGTTTTCCTTGAGAAACTGACAACACAAGCCAGACATTTTCCTGGGTGCTGCTGATGTTCAATCGGTGTACACAAAAGGCCTTGCTTCTCCTGAGGGAGGAGGAGAACAGTAGAAGGCACCCCTACTCACAGTTCCCAAGCCTGTTTCCAGCTATCTTGCTCCACAAAGGAGTAAACCTGGTAGCTCCTAATTGTACATGAAGGTGCCAAATATTTTCCAAAGCTTTTTCAATACCTGAGATTGCCTTCAGATGATAAACAAGGTTGAAGACAGGCTTCAGAGACTTCCCAGTCAGAAACCCACCATGAACTGGGCAGGAAAAGGGTCTACACAGACATGAAAACGGAGGAGAGCAGCTTTGCCTCACCCCATCGCCAGGTATCTCTAGCAAAAAACTGCTGTGCAGAAGGGGACTGATAACTAAACTTAAAGAAGGATTAAGTATTTTGTTTCTTGATTTCAAATAAAAAAAGAGTGCATGATAATTAGCATAGCTTTTGGTTTTGTGTTAATGGGCCTTAGGAGGGGATTAAATAAAGCAATCTGGAACACTTCACAGAAGGCAGGTAATGAAGTTTGTTTTTTTCCTAACAATGCGTTTTTTAAAATAAATTTATTGCTTGCAGAGGACCTTCATTTCTTCACTTATTACTTGTCAACACTGACATTTTTTTAAATAGACGTTTATGAACCAGATACTTATTTCTCTTGAGTAATATGTTAAAGCACCAAATTTAGAAATTCAATCCTTTTCAGAAAAGCATAATGCATATATTCACTCCTACTGTTATGAAGGATTGTACTGCGTATTTACAGTTAAGATAACTGAGCATATAACTCAAGAATTTTCCTGAATGGGCATATACAAAGACTCACATTTATGAAATTTGCTGATTTAGAGTTCAGGTACAAAATGAATTGTGTCATATTAATGTCATATTATTAGCTGAAATTAACCTCATGATACCTTATAAATTTATTTTGATTTATTATATTGAAAAATATTCTGGACAGAACTTAAAAGAACAACCGCATTACAATCTATACTGAAGAAATATGTAAAAGGCCATCTTGATTCTTTTCTCTGTGTGTGTTAAACATTACATTTTAAATAGCATCAAACTGCCATCATCACCCACAGCAGATTTAGTGATCAGAGCATGTACTTCATGTTGCTTGCCAATTCTCATTTCAAAAATCTGATTTAAGACTTGAGACAGTCTTGACCTTTCTTGGTTCTATTAATGGAGTCCTTGTACTACCCATCAACATTGACTCATGAAATCTTCCTGGATCTGGAAGTACCTATTCCATTTTCCTCTCTGAGTTTCTAGTCAAGAAATTAAATTGATGGTCTCCACAGTACCAACTGAATACAAGGTAGACTTAATTTTGACTTGGGAATATTTTACACTTATTTTGCAGTTGCTCAGAATGTCTAGAGAAAATATAAGACAATGACTAAGCAAGATTGTGTGTTCCTGGTAGGAATAAATCACAGAAACAGTTTTTCTTAATTCCCATTGAGGTATTAAAATGTTTTGTAAAACAGATCACCTGCAGAAATGAGGGGATGAATATTATTAGTATCTATATGAGTCATATACAAGCAATAAAACAGAACTTAATTTTTCCCAAGTAAATATTGCCACCACCTTCCTTTACAGTAATAAGTAGTTAAGACTATTAGACCAACCTCCAAAACCCTGTCCAGAAATGTAGAGTGTAAAGTTGACAGTCCTTGTGACTCACGCTGTTTATTATTCTCTACAACAACCTAAGCAGTTTCCTTCTCTCTCTACCTCATTTATATAGTCTGATTCAAAGGCCTGAAAGAGAATCAAGGGGGAAAGGCAGAGGGAGTCAGTAGAGTATCTAGGAATCAAAACGGAAAGACAAAAGAAAGAACCAATTTTCAAGTGTGACATTTCATATTTTATCCTGTTGTATAATGAGACGCCAAAGAAGAGCCAAGAGGGGAAATAAGGACACATATGTGAGAACACCAGTGTATATGACTTGGGTCTGAAGTAGGTATGCTGAGATTTATTAGATACAGCAAGGCTTAGGACAGCCAGTTTTATGTGCTTGTCCTGATAGTTGTGAACTAGCATTTTACCTTTTTTTCACCTGCAAATAGTCAGAAATTTAGAAACTTAGAATTTTCTTTCAATAAACAGTTCGTTAAACATTTTAATAAACTAAATAAATGACAAAAAATTGCAATTTATATTAGAAATCATAGTTTAAAATTCTACATCAGCTCTAATCCTGAGCTGCAATTCCTTATTGTATCTAATTGGTTGTTTTAAACCTTTTACTCAAATGATAAATCATATTGATATAAAATAGACATTATACTTTAGAGAAAACAAATCTGAGTAACATCATGATGACAGATTCTTTAGAGACTAAATTGTCAGCATTGAATTATCAGAGATGAAGAGAATGAATATGGTATCAGCCAGCACTATTATTCAGGATAACCCAATCATAATAGGGACAGTACTTATGGTACATTAAAGGAAATCTGTGTGCTTGAAGAGGAGAAACCCCACTAATAGCAGGAAATTTCATTCATGCCATGCATAAGTGGAGTGTGTCATAGAGAATAATTTTAGACATCATAAACAACTGTTTCTTGGAGGATTTATTTCAAAAAAGCTAAAACAGAAAAGCTAATTATTCCTGATGAAGTCTGAATGACAGGTAGAACAAAGTTCAAGGCATAATCACAAAACATTTTCTCTAACACTAGTATAAAAATACACTAAAATTCAACAGTCTTATTGGAAGAGAAAAAAAGTATATGTTTTTTTTTAAAAGGGATTGAATAAGAGTGCAGGAAAGCATGAAATTCTTGTGCGTGACATGAAGGTTTCAGACATCACAGTGGAAGCATTGGGTAAATACATATTGCTTAACAAAAGAAAAGATTCTGAAAGAACTATATAAAACCAAAATGATAAGCAAAATTCTATCATCATTAACCGCATAGTCTGTTAGAATTAAAAGTCAAACATAAGAAATAAAAGGAAGACTTGTCCAAATGAGAAAATTTGAAAGGATTGTACATACTCTCTAGTTGAACATAAGGCCATAATAGGGGAGGCTAAAAATTATTTTGTCAATATTTGCTTAAAATATTAACAAACACTAAAAGTTTGTTTACAACAAATGCAGGAATTTTACCAGCTTGTACTCTGGATTCCTTATTGAGATATAAAGAAATAAGGTCATAGCAGAAAATCAGAGAATCATGGAATGTTCAGGGTTGGAAGGGACTTTAAAGTTCATGAAGTCCCAACCTTGCTGCCATGGGCAGGAACATCTCCCACTGGATCAAGTTGCCTAAGGTCTTATCTAATTTGGTTTTGAACACTACCAGAGCTGGGGTATCCACAAACTCCCTGAGCAACCTGTTCCAATATCTCACCACCTTCACAGTAAAGAATTTCTTCCAGCATTGCCAGCTGGTTGAGGGAGGTGATTGTCTCTCTCTGCTTTGCACTGGTGCAGACCCACCTTGAATACTGCGTGCAGTTTTGGTCTCTGCAACATAAGAAAGACACTAAGCTGTTGGAGAGCATCCAAAGGAGGGCAATGGAGATGGTGAAGGGCCTTGAGGGGAAGCCGTATGAGGTGTGGCTGAGGTCACATAGTCTGTTCAACCTGAAGAAGAGGAGACTGAGGGGAGACCTCATTGCAGTTACAACTTCCTTGTGAGGGGAGGTTTAGGCTGGATATTAGAAAAACGTTCTTCACTCAGGGGGTGGTTGGGCACTGGAACAGGCAAACCCAGGAAAGTGGTCACAGCACCAAACTTGACAGATTTCAAGAATCATTTGGATGATGCTCTCAAGCACATGATGTAACTCTTGGGGATCGTCCTGTGCAGGGTCAGGAGTTGGACTCAATGATCCCTGTGGGTCCCTTCTAACTCAGCATATTCTGTGTTTCTGTCTTACCACTATATTTCCAGAAGATTTGTACTTTGGCTTCCCTGTAGGCTCCCTTCAGATACTGGAAGGTTGCTATGAGGTTTCAATGCAACCTTTCTTTCAGGTTGAACAGCCCCAACTTCAGTCTGGCTTCTTATGTTGAGGGCACCAAAACTGTACACAGCACTCTAGATGGGCTCTCACAGGAGCAGAGTAGAGGGGCAGAATCACCTCCTTCTCCACATTCCTTTAAATGCAGCCCAGGATTCCACTGGCCCTCTGGGCTGCAAGCAGAGAGAATAAAATCACACACAGAAATTGTATAATTAATATAACGGGGTTTTTTTAATTTATTTTTTTTCCTGAAAAGATGTCACTTGTCCATGACTCTTAACAATATTTGAGGTAAGAAACTAATTAAAGGGTGGGCATTCAGGAAATCTGGATTTAAAATAATCTTTTCACTCACTAAAGACTTAAAGAAATGGAGCTGTAAATAGAGACTGTTCACTTCTAGATTGAAAATTGGATAATGAACATACACATACTATTGTTCCAGAAAAAATTAAACAAAGCTTGGAAAATTTGATCAGAAACATGGAGCGAGGAAAACCAAAACAGACTAAAATTTTTTTACTTTTAAAACTCTAAAGTAACTAGCTGCATGGAGAAAGTAGATATATTCAAAAGATGGCATTGTATGAAAATGTAAGTAGGTTTGTCAGAAACAAGATGAAAACGAGTGGTTTTCCACATAAAACATCATTAAGCAGATGAATATAAAGGTTTTGATACTGGAAATATACATGAGCACATCAAAGGACAAAACAAGTTCACAAAGAGCAATCCAGCAGGAGTCATTAAAAATAGGTGGTTAGATTGCATTCAGAATGAATCTTTGGATCAGGGACATCTGAAACCACACTGTGCTCAATTGTGGGTTGACATAACAGGGAATTTCCTGTGGATGGTCATCTAATACTTCTACCTTTTGATAAACTTATGTCACTGGTCAGTGAGGGTAATATCTGGCCATATATGGCTATTTTTGTGGTTTTAGCTTTGTGTTTCCTAGTGGATATTTTTTGCTTAGTCAGACTGTACAGTAGAAGGAACATATTTTAAGAAATCACTTACATGACATTTTGAATAATTGTGATATTTCTATCTACAATAATTCTATTAATATTACTAATGGAATATTTATCAAAGGTGCCTTTTCAGTTTTGATCCAGTTTCTATAATTTTTAATGTAAAGTTCTATCTTACCTCAGGTCAAGGTCTTTCTTAATTGTTTACATTTAATGTGGGGACTCTTCATCAATGTAATTTTTTTCTCCTGGTCACTGCTAACTGAATGTCATCTCACAAAATGAATTTATGGCATTTAAATTATATCAAATGGTAGTAGACTGTGAAATCCAAGCAAGTATATCTCATGACTTGCATCATTTGAACTTCATACCATGGTACCTGGGGTTGGTTTGCATTTTTTGCTTGAAAAGTTATGTTTGTAAACTTTGAAATACATCAAACTTGGGCAAGAAAGAAGAAAGAAGCTGTGACTTTGAAGGGGGAAGCAAGGAAAGATCTTTGTGAGATGATTTGCCTGGATCTGTGAATCTGGATTTTACAAATGTTCCCTGCTGCTCAGAACAAGGAAAGAATCCCAAGGATTTTTTTGTCATCTTGGCCACACCTTTCTTCTTAATAATTAAATTATGTGTCTCATACTTCACATACATGCGCTTTTATGAATCCTGTTTTAAGTCCTATGTGAGTTTAGTGGCCTATCTTGGAGTTATGTATTTTATAAGGTAGTGACAGCCAAAGCTCAGTTTTGATATGCAGAAGTCTTTCTATAGATCTCATTTTCGGTCAGAGTGACCTAATGGAGGAAACACAGCAAAGTATGTGTGCAGAAGATACTGTACATAGGATCTTATCTATGAGGAGAAACTGCCTGCTTCTGCCCAGAGATGTGTCTGCTGAGAGTCCCCCTGGAATCTGACAAACATCAGAGAAAAGTCTGCTCTGCAACTCCAAGTCTCTTAAATCAGACTGAAACCTTCAGAAAAGTGTTGCAGGCAGTGAACACATTTGATAAGCCAAACAATTATTACCCTTTTGTTCAATTCTGGTAAATATAGGAGTGTCCTTCTGCATCTAAACAAGCTTATTTCTCTCCAAATCGTTCAACTTCATCTTTCCAGTTAAAGTACCTTGTCTATGATGATGTATTTAAGATTTTCTAAAATGAAGTTCAATTGTAAAAAGTTTTCCATCCTTTTACAAGTAAAAGTCACAGTCAAAATGGACTTTTGTGTTTACCAAATGTTGCTGAGTGGTGAGACATGGCCTTTGGCTAGTGTAAGCAATAAGATTCAAAAAAGAAGCAGTAATCTGCCTACTCCCTGATAAAAGATGAATTGAAATGCAGCATTACTGCAACATCAGAAACTATAAAGCAATTCAGCATTGTAACTTGCTCATTTAAGTGAGTTCATACATTTATGGCATGTATGAATTAATCTGTTTTACAGGAGAAAAATTTTTGAAGTGTTAACGTGGAGGGAACTTAGATGGACATAAAAAAAAGAAATTTTGGGACCTGCCTATAGGCTACAAGAGGACACTTTTACTACATTTTCCGAGATGCAAATTTATGTCTCAGGACAACAGGCTGAATTTCAGTGTTATGCTTTTGAATGTTTCCTAAATTTTTGACAATAATCATTCACATGGAAGTGTGCAGTACCTTAACTGACTGATTATCTTGTCAATGAAATTAGTACACTATACATTTAAAAGAAAGCTGTTTCTGAGGCTGCCTTCAGTCCTCAGTTTAGAAACAGAAGTGTGAATGGAAAGTTTATAAATATACGTAATAATTTGAGAGAAGAAACTGTTAGAGTTGGACATCAAGCCATGTAACATAGCACATTTCCTAGGCCAAGGTGTTAGAATGGATATTTGCATATTCAATTCTCAATTTTCATCTCTGCCATAGTGTGCTTTTCAGCAGCAGTCAGTACTTGAGCAATAGCCATTGCAGTTATGTAGAATTACTGGAAATTAAAATGAGGTAAAATTTGATGGTAAAACCCCACATCATTGCATCATTTGATATAAAATATTGCCAATCAAAATAAGTAAAGAAAAGCCATCATAAGGGTAAAGATATGAGATAGGATTCAGAAAGTGCACTTTATAAAGTCCCAAACTTAGAAGGAATAGAGATAGAACTGATAAATATTTTTTCGTTTATCTTAGCTTGCAGCTGAGAAGCCACTCCACATACTGAGCACTGTTTGCCCAGATTTACTGTGCCTTCTGTACTGTGTGACACATTTATTCAGTGGCCGTACTAAAGGTTAATGGCTTGGTCACAATCTTCATATTAAATATGGTACAAACACTAACTTGTTATTCATGGGTCATGAGCGAGTCTCAGGGTCAACTTTTTACAGCCTTCTAAATATTGTCTTTAAATCTATGCCTGTTATGTTGCACTTATCCAGCTCCAGCTTCACCAAATTTTAGAGACAATGAATAAAAAGGAAATTCCACAGTTTGTAAAAAAATTGGCCCTCGACCAACAGCAATAAATAAATTGTCCTATTGAAAATAATCTGAAGGTATCAGAGTTTGGGGAATGTCTCTTGACCTTCCTACAATGTTTCTTCTTTAGTATCACAAGACAATTACCTGAAGTCACGGTCATACCTGTTGACCCTAGTTCTTCTTCCTGTACAGTTATTAATCCTGGCTAATACAAGTCATTCTCCAAGCTCACACAGTGGCCTGTCAATCAAAATGCAAACTGAAATTCAGAAACAACTACAAAATGCATGTCTGGCCACAAATGATTTATCAGACTCTGAGATACCATCTTCATAATGTTTCTCGGCACAAGCAGAAGCAAAGAAGCCTTTCCAGGCTGTATGCACTGTTTGGGACATAGATGTGCCAGTGAGGCTGAACAGAGCAACATCCACCATTCAGGAGAAGGATCCTATGATGAAAATCCACAGCTTCTGTCCACATAATCATCAAATTCTCCTGGTTTTGTTCTTCAAGACCTCTGACTAAATTCCATTATCTTTCTTCCATTTCTCCTAGATCCTTTCATGTGCTCTGCATGTTTAATCCTGCAAAAACGAGCCCATGACAGATGGCTGCGCTTCTTGAAAGAGATTTACAATCGCTTGCCCCTCAGTGTGACACTCACAGAGGTCTACAGTCCCCCTGCCAGCTTTCAAAAAATGTGCGAAGTTCTGGACATTTGTAATCTCCACCTTAATTTGATTTTGACCAAAACTTTCTAGGCGTTTCAGAAGTTATAAAAAGTCCTTGATAAAGAAGATGGTGTTGTGTCTTGCCTCATGGACATCCTGATTTCCAAGTCCAGGTATTCTGGCAGAGCTCTTTCTACAGCTCCATTCTCCAATTAATGGTTTTATGCAGGATTTTATACAAGAGTGTAAGGAGAGTTTAATTTGAGAAGTAAAGAGGATTCAGAGTAGTATGAGGACTGCAGCTGCTTTGATAAAACCAAGAGGTCTTCCTAGACATGATGCCCTAAGAATGCATGAATAACTTCAGGTTTCTAAGGAGAAATTTAGTCTTTTATTAGATCAATACATACAACTGGCAAAACCCAAGCTGTTTGGGGCATACTTTTACAGGTCTGAAATGTAAGCACTAGTCTAGATAATTGAATGCAGGCTGGGAATGACTTCTAGTTTAATTGACACCACCCATTTTAGTCAATGGGAATTTTACTTCCTTAGTGAAGTGGGGAAGAAGGAACTGTTTGAATTTCCTGCATTGTAAGATATTCTGAACAGTGTCAGAATTTACTGGAGCAGAAGACAACAGTCTTGTTTTGTTGCAAAGCTTGTAACTTTTCCAACTATATCAATTAGTCTAAAAAACTCTACAAATCCTTGTTTTATGTAGTATTACAATGCAATGAAGGATGTAACCAAAACATATTCACAGTTTAGCAGGGACATTTCTCTGGTTTGTCACACTCCGAAATTAATGTTAATGACGCTCAGCACTTGCATCTCACTGCTTATTTCCAAAATAATTTAATTAGACAATGGTTGTAGTAACGGTGGGGTATTTGAACTCAAGAGGAAAGAGTTGTGGATTTAGGTGGAATATGAAATTAAAAAGCCACTGCAGATTTGCAAAGGAACAATTGAAATAACACACTGTCAATATGCTCTGGATATTCCAGCCACAGTATTTGAGAATGAGTAGCTACTTGAAACAGCACAGGTTACCTCCATCAGCCAAGGCTCTAGTTATAGGATCCTGTTTCAAAGCTACTGCAGAAGAATAATGAGGATATGGACCTATAGTTAATATTATTATGATACACTGTTCAGTCCAGGAAGAAGAAGCAGACTCTTTACTGAGTCCTAGCTGGCAGCAATTACAGCTTCCTGCCCACATAGACAATATCTTTATATTCCTCCTGCATGATCTGACCCTACTTCTGTGTCTTGTACACTTAAATTTCACTATAGTCAGGAGATCCTTGCTTATCCACCCTGGCCTCCTGACTTCACTGCTTCATTTCCCGAGCATTGGGATAGACAGTTCCCGAGCTGTGACAGGGCATCTCTGAAAATCAACCGGCTGTACTGAGCCCCTCATCTTTCTGAGTCTGTATGACATGGTGTTCTTCTAGAAAGATTCATGAAATCTGCTCTCCAGAAGTAGAGAATGGTGATGCATCCCATCCCCCCTCGTTCTCTGCTCTTAGGATTCTGAACTCCATAATCTCCTGTCTACTGCAGCCAAGGCCACCCCCAGCCATCACATCTTGAACTAGTTCTTTTTTATTTATAAGTCTAAAGTTTAGCAGAGCATCTCCCCTCACCAGCCTTTTAATAACCTGTGTCAGGAAGTTGCCATTAACACGGTCCAGAGACCACTAGCACTGCCTCTGCCCTGCTGTGCTGACCTTTCAGCTGACATTGGAGTGGTTAAAGTTCCCCACAAAAACCAGAGCCTGAGAGCAAGAGCCTTTCTCCAGCTGTCTGAAAAAGTCCTTACCTACTTATTCCTGTTCAGGAGGTCTGTGACAGATGCCACAACAGTGGCATCACTCTCATCTGGCTCATCAGCAGATTCAAGGCAGAGTTCCATGCATCCTCTCTGCTCTGTCATGTGAAGTGCAACTCACCCTGTTCCCCATAAGAAAGAAAGAAAGAAAGAAAGAAAGAAAGAAAGAAAGAAAGAAAGAAAGAAAGAAAGAAAGAAAGAAAGAAAGAAAGAAAGAAAGAAAGAAAAAGAAAGAAAGAAAAAGAAAGAAAGAAAGAAAGAAAGAAAGAAAGAAAGAAAGAAAGAAAGAAAGAAAGAAAGAAAAGAAAGAAAAAGAAAGAAAGAAAAAAAATTGCTGTTACTCTTACAAAATGATTGTGATTTGATCCTAATCACTAAGAGATTAGGATTTTAATGTTACATTTTATGTGTTATGCTTAGCAACTAACTAAAAAAAAAAAAAAAAGGCTCAGATTAAAATCAGGGTTCAGTCTGATCCTGTAAAGGGACTCAGGTTTAAAATAGATCTAATGTACCATATGTGCTGATTCTTCTTTCCTCCAGAATTTAAAGGTCTGTAGTTGAAACCAGAGAAATGGGAGATTGCAAGTACATTTTCTGACCCAGAACTAAAATACTACCCAAGGAAAACAATTAGTTCAGCCTAGTGAACTGATCCAACTCCACTCTGACAGAGCTACAGAGACTTAAGAGAAAGCTAGTGAGAGTGACTCTGAGTCTGTTTAGAGTGCTACCTTAGTGAGAGATGCAGTCTCTTTCAGCTAGAAGGAAGAATGCTTCTAAGAGCAGCCAAAATGGATGCTAGTCTAGTGACTTTTTGCATAATAAAATAAAAAGAAAAAATCCTCCAGGGACAGCTGGTAATTAGAAAGTCTCGAAAACTGGTTCATTAAGCCATTTGCTGACCAAGTACAAATTCTGAACAGAGAAAAAGAAATTACAGTCTGTGTTTTAAATGTTATTACATGTTTTAACTGTCATTATGACCAGTTAAAGGAGCTAATGGTGTTAGAGTTAGTGCCTGCATCTCTGTGGGAAAAGCAGACTCAGACAGTGCTCATTATATTGTAATTGGAATGGCCATTTGTTAGCTAGCGATTGCAATTCCAGCTATCTGAAGACTGCTCTGCTGTCAGATGCAGCATGGATATCATGCTCTCCCTAACAGCTCTTGACAGTTGCTGGATATGGAATTCTCACCACAAAAGCCTTGTGAGATGTAGGGGACTGTCCTGTCCTGTTGCACAGTAAGAAATATATGCACGTCTCAGGGAATGAAGCCACAGCTATATAGCTTTATCTCATGGAGATGACCAGGAAGAAATAGATCCATCCTTAACAAGCTTGCTATAAACACACACACATAAGTATGTATCTACATAAATATAAAATTGATATTTATAAACATTTATAAACATAGTCACATATAAATCAATCAATATGCAAATTGTGGTGCACATGTGGGCACATGTATTCACGCTTAACTATGTTGCCATGTTGTGGTTAAAATTGATGCTGGGATTTTTTTTTTTTGAAATTTGAATTGAGAAGGACAGTTAACAAAATCGTTCCTCCACTGCCTTACAGTGCTGATGAAGCTTCCTCTTATGGATGTTTTTTATGGTGTTATAATTAAAATGTTACAATCTTGAAGAAGGTGCTCAAAAGTGCCTGGCAAATAATCAAGCTTCTTCTGAAACATTCAGCATTTTGCAGTTAATGGACAGAAAATCTGAGTCCTGTGAAATGAAGCTGATTTACAAGGAAATGTTAAAAGGAAGAAATCTGAATTCTGTCTTTAGAAATCAGGTCTGTGAATACAAAGGAAGGCTGAAACAGAGTTAAATGTCCAGGTTGCTAGCTCAAAGCCCAAACCAATTGTAAAGGCAGCAGTATAGAGCAGCCCTGGCTGTTTCAGATAATACAATCAGTGAACAATATCAGCTTTCCTGTGGATAATACAGCATTCCTAGGAATGATTAATGCTCTGATGCTTAAGGGGTGATGAGACGTAGGTGAGCCAAGTTTCATCCTTTACTTGGTCTGCTGATGGACATGAGGCTTCTGAGTCCTACATGAGTGTCCTTGCTTCTAGATAATCATCTGTTCTGGGAGGGAAAATGTGTTTCTTAATTTGCCCAGGGAAAAATATACAAAGAGCTTTGGGGAAAAAAAAAATCCATGAAAGGTGTCAGTTCAGTGATATCAACATATTTTCCAACCATCCAGTGTCCTGAGACACTATGGGAGGACCCAGGCACATCTCCATTAGGAAATGATAGAACTTTTGCCAACTCTGATTACTCATGGGCAGCACAGTTGCTCACCAGGTAGGTAAGTAAGCAGGGGAGGATGAGAGGTGACAGAAGGAATCTGATGAATATGTGTGAAGTTGTTTAACACCATATTCCCTGCAGCTGCCCACTCTATGCCTCTGCCCAAAGTAGTGCTACTCCAGCAGACTTAGCGAAAACAAAGTGTCTCTCTCCTTGAAGCTTCCCTAGCCCAGCCTCTCATCCTTGGTAGGTTTTTTAGTTCATAATTTCTTGTATTGGTACAAAAGCCATATAAAGAAAATGCAAGTGAATAAAACACTGATAGATGTAAATCTCCTCTGCTGTCTGCCCTTAGGGTCAGCAACCAGATTGTGACAGGTGTCTAAGGATGGGAGTGTATGAAAGCACATCAGCCTATTTGCAAAAGGATGCCTTTATCCCTCCAATGTAGGACTCCTTGAGGCCAAAATATTTTTTTAAAATAAAGTTACATAGGTTTTCTCTAGTCTTTTTGCATTGTGTTACCAGCATATCAAGATCATTAACATGTTTGTTATTAAAATCAACTAATTAATACCAGAACCTTTGTTACTTGGACCGAATAGTGGTTTATCCATTAAGAAAATGATTTTCAGGATTTCACGCTATTCAGAAAACATGCCTAGTTCTCCTTGGAATTAATTCAAAATCTTCTGGTACGTAGAAAAAGATCATATTTTTTCTGTTCTTTCCTTTTTTCCTTCAGAACTTCCAGTGTTGTGTTTGGGGTATAAGTCTTATAATTCCACAAGGCTTAACAGAACTTCTTCAGTGACTTCTCCTAATAGAGACTGTTCAGTATAAAAATATCTGCATCATTTAGTATAAATGGCACAGACAACAGATGAAGTCCATATCTACTCATTTTAAAAATTAATGTTCAGCATGCAGTGGTTTTGGATGGCAACTTGGTGTTAGAATAATTATTTATTAGACTAGCATCATTCGTTATCTTTTTTGCCATGTTTTCCTCTTTATGTACTTTGCAAATGAACAAAGCATGTCTATACTTACATAATCTCCTTCCCTCCTCCCCTGAGAAAACAACAAAATGATGTTTCTTTACGAAGGCTGAGGATATTAAATGGCTGCTGGCAGAAATTATCTGAGGATCTCTGCTACTGCACTGAAATCTAATGAGAGATCTGGAAATTTCACAGGTTTCAACATCTCCTGTGGTTCCCAGAGAAGAGACTCTAGAGAGGACAAGAAGCAGAGTAAATTTTCTTCAGGCCATACTGCCATTTTTCAAGGAATGTAAATAAAGGTGTGCTCAGATGTAGTCCTTGGGCCAAAAATCTTCAAAACATGAAAGGAAAAGTATTCCCAGAGAGAACTGTCCCTTCCAAAGGAAGCAAACCCAGGGATTTTTCCTCAGAAGGAGCTGATTTCTGGGAGAAAAGAATCCCAGTTCAGTGAGTAAAATTTGTATCAGAGGACTTGTGATTTGATTAACTTCTTGTATGATTTAGCCATGGGGCAACAAATAGACTGTATCATGAGATACCTGAAAATTGTTTAATACATGATTTAATGTCTTGCAAAAATATTTTATTTGCCATAGAACGACATAGGTTATTCTTCTGAATTAGCTGTTTGGTTTATGATGGCATTAGAATAATTTAGGAATAGGAGCAAAAGATCCAAAGATGCTTACCTAAATATCTGTATTTCTGTGATCCTTCTATGCATGAGGCTATTGGTAAAGAAACAGAATCAAATTCTGGGGACGGTTGTTACATGAAAACTAAATGAGTAATTTATTAGGCCTTGGCTTCAGTTCCTACAAAATCCATGTTGGAATTAATTGCTTTGATTGCTTAACCAACATACCGATAGTTCCTTTGATGAGCATAAAGGCAGTTTTCTAGTCCTGCTGCTGATCACTTCACGGCTGATCCACTGGGACAAGGGAAAAACATGAAGCTTTTCAAAAAATTTATTGGCTATTTTATATTGGAACTCCTGACACATGCACAAGCCCACCCACACAAATCCTTCTCAAATTCTAGCAGTAAACAATCCTAAGGCTACTTTCTTTATGCCACTGTTTTCCTACATGCATGTGTCCTGCATGTAGGAAACTGCCACTGTTTCCTACAAGCAAATGTTAACTGTCCTTGCTGCTGCTGCTAATGAGTAAAATACAGAGTTTTCAAGGCATCTCTGGGGAATGGAGTCCATGGGTTCTTTTCTTCTTTGGCCAATTATAGATACTGAATTTAATATATAAATAAATAGTAACAGCATGTGGTTCTGCACAAGTAATCGGACCTGACATTTGGTAGCTCACGCAGTCTCTTTTAGCTCAGTGACCTTTGCTGGAAAAGTGAAGTACTGTAGGTGGGATCTGATCCAAGACCCACTGAGGCCAAATTAGAGCTTTCCTTTTACCTCACCTATGTTTTGACTGGGACCACATCTAGAGATGTAAATGGGAATGCAGTACTTCATGTTAGCCTGACTTTATGAAGCACATGACAGCCTAGAGAGATGAGACTGACTCCAAAAGAGCCTGACTATTAAAAAATCTATTACAGCTAATGTCAGAGAGGGAAACATCTTTGAGAAAGTGCACAGAGAGTAGGAATCAGAATGTTCTCCGTGGATGTACTCTGAGGATAATAAGCATGAATAATAAGCAAGAAAGGAGAGTGGTCTAATGTAACAAACTTAAGTTGAATTTCTCCTATCTAGAAAGGAAGATCTTTACAGTTCTCAAGAAGAGAAACCCTCAAATCACTTTATTGTGAGGGTTGATTTCTTCTCAATCACTAAATAAAGAAGGATGTATTACTATGCTAGTGTACTGTGTAGTGTGTCAGCATTCACAGGTTAGTATTACCCATTCTGGTGGGTATGTACTTGTCCAGTAAAGTAAGGATAAGGTGTAAATGGAAGTCAGTGTTCTCTGTGTAAAACATGTAATTCATCAAAGTGAGAGACAGCTGATCTGGCTACTGTGTATTGACAAATAATTGTTCTCATGAGACAAGTGAACTGAGCATGCAGTACTTTTCATAATAATTAAAGAGCCAGTGTCTGGCATGATTGACAGCTGGGAATGATGCTTTCTTTTCCATATCTTGGGTATACAATTCTGTCTTATTGCTATTACTTGCTGTTTTGTGGAGAGGATCCCTGGAGATTCTTTTTCTGTCTCTTGCAAGGCAGCAAGCCAGTGCTTTGGCAGGTACATAAATTCTGAAAATTAATCTGAAAAAGTAAAGAGTCTGTAATCTGGTTCAAAAGATTTTAAATTGCTTTCTCTGACATCTTTAAATACCAAAAAATGCAGACGCCTTTACCATTGCTCCTAAGAAGATCAAGTGACAGTAATGGTTTTTGATGACTGAGTGCTGGTGATCCAGTCCTGCCTGGTGCAGATGAGTTGTATGCTCTCCTAAATACTCTCCATTTCCATGGTGATGAAGGGAATCAAGGCATTAAGGTCTAGATAATTTCCATTTCCTCATATTCATTCTGGAAAAGCATTATTTTGAACTGAACTGAAAACACTTGTTGTGTGCAGTAAGTTTTTGGTTTTAGATATATTACAGACATCAATAGTACATCCTCATGCAAACTCTGGATGCGAACCTCATAATAAAATTGTACATCTTGTTTAAACATTCCAGAAAGTCAAAGTTTGTCTAAGTTGCAGATGCAGATGTCTTTCAAGAAAGGTGCTACTTTGAGGTAGCTAGTGAAGTGATTGACCTGAGTAAAGAAAATCTTTGCTCTCATGATAGCAATCAAAGCCTACTTTAAATGTTCCTACCTGTCCTGTTACTTTAAACTATGTTCCAGCAGAGAATTTGATGAGGAGTAAAAAAACAATTGTTGAATAAAAAAACCTAAAAAACCTGCCTTATCTCTGTAAACACATTGGAGGGAGTATGAACCCTGACTGGCACCTTCAAATGTCTGGCACATTACTGCATTTTGCATATTCAGAAATAAGCTTCACAAAATCATAGAACAGCCCAAGTTTGAAGGGATCAAAAGATCATCTGGTCCAGCCTTTCCTGGGAAAGGGAGCCTAGATGAGATTATCTGGTATCCTATACAATTGCATCTTGAAAACCCATAGTGATGGCACTCTACCCCATCCCTGGGGAGGTTGCACCAGTGTGATCAACTGTTTTTGTGGCAAAAAAAATTAATGCATTGAGATGAAACTTCTCCTTTCGCAACTTATACTTACCCTTCATCTTCTCCATGTGGTTCCTCATGAAGATAAAGCATCTGCCCTCTTTGGAGCTGCCCTGTAGGTACCAGAAAACTGTGCCAGGTCCTCCCCGAGGCTTCACTTCCTCAGGAAGGAAAGACCAAAACCTTCAGTATTTTCTCGGGTTCCCCATCTCTTTGATCAGCCATCCCTTTGATCACCTTTGTGGCCCTCATTTGGACCTTGTCTAGTCTGTCTGCATCTTTCTTGAACTCTAGGGATTAGAAGTGGACACAGTAATCCCAGTACAGCCTGTCAAGCACTGGGTAGAGTGGGGTGATCGCATTTCCATCCTTGCTAGTAACCTTCCTGTGGGTGCAGCCCAGGATCTAATTTGCCTTTGTTGCTGCAGTGGTGCACTCTTTACTCATGTTCAGCTTGTTGCCCATCGGCACCCACATGTCACTTTTAGCAAGGCTGATCCACGTAGATCCTAACCTGTACTGAGGCCTTTGGTTATTTAATCCCAGGTTCAAGACTTTGCATTTGTCTTTTTTGAACTTCATTGTGTTCTTGCCAGCCCACTCTTCCACCCCGTCCAGGTCAATTTATTCAGCAATAAACTCATTTTTCACAAGGCCATAGGTGAGCTGCTTATACAAAAGCATCCACATATTTCATGAAGGCAGAAAAATGCACCCCATTATCTACTGCTTGAATCCTTCCATTTGTCTTTGCAATGCACTCAGAGCTCCAGGGCATGGTTTTGATAAATAATTAAAGGCTAATCCTGGAAATGCTTTTTGTATGGAGCTGCCACTGAAATGGATGGGTGTTCTGAGCATGGCAAACTTGCCCTAGTGGGCCCTTAATCTTGCAGTAAACCAGAGAGGTGTTTGCTTTGCAACTGAGTGTTTGGTAGAATAACGAGAGCATGTGTATTGAGATTTTATTTTTCACCATCAATACAATATAAGAAAACAGTGACTTTCTGGAGATATTATCTTCTTAAATTTATAAACAATTCACTGTTGACTATCAATCATGATCAATTTTTATCAATTAGTAAATGATCTCACACATCTCAGCAGTCATTAAAATATTTAGAATCACCATTACATTAACCTATGATTCTATGAGTCTGCTCACATGAATATAAGTAATCAGAGTAACTCTGATTTTCTCTCTCAGTAAAAATGTCAGAGATAAAATGGCAAGCAATCCAAGACTAGCTTTTAAGTATAAATGACTAAGGTAACTAATAAAAAACAAGCATGATGGATAGCATAATAACATAAGATAAAGCTTACTGAGAAACAGTGGTGTTCTGAAAATTCTGTATGAAAAATGCTGTTTTGCATTGCCAATGTCTGAATAATTTCTTTCAAATTGCTAGCTATTTTATCATCATTATTATAATATTTTTAAAAACAAAATGGTAACTCAACTTAAAGGTCAAGAGCCACAAATAGACAACACTTTCCTTTAGATTTACTGTCTGCATATGAAAAAGTTTTGAACTCTTTTTGGAATGAAAGTTTGGGTTAATCTCTCATTTTTTAATGCTGTTATTTACAAAGCAAAAGATTCTATGTGTCTCAGTGGACTAAAGCAGATTATTAAAAAGCCAGATATATACTACACTAAATTGAAGTGCTGCTTTACTTGTTATTTTTTGAAATGTGCTGTGGAGAGTTCTCCATATTTTATTTTTCTCATCAGAGAAAAGCTGCAATAATAACCACAGAATCACAGATTATGCCAAGTTGGAAGGGACCCACAGGGATCACTGAATTTAGCTCTTTCCCCTGAACAGGACCATCCCTGAGAGCCACTCCATGTGCCTGAGAGATTCATCCAAATGTTTCTTGAATTCTGCCAGGCTTGGTGCTGTGACCACTTCCCTGGGGAGCCCAACCACCTTCTGAGTGAAGAACAGCTTTCTAATATCCAACCTAAAACTCACCTGACACAACTTAATGTTATTCTCTCAAGTCCTGTCACTGGTCACCACAGAGAAGAGATCAGAGCCTGCCCCTCCTCTTCCTCTCACAAGGAAGCTGTAACTGCAATGAGGTCTCCGCTCAGTCTCCTCTTCTCCAGGCTGAACAGTCCAAGTGCCCTCAGCTGCTGCTCATACGGCTTCCTCTCAAGGCTCTTTACCACCTTTGTTGCCCTTCCTTGGATGGTCTCTGACTGCTTAATATCTTTCCTATATTGTGATGCCCAAACCTGCCACAATATTCAAGGTGAGGCCACACTCAGTGCAGAGTAGAGAGAGACAATCCCCTCCCTTGACCAGTTGGTAATGCTTTGCCTGATGCCCCCAAGACAGGCTTTCCTGGCTGCCAGGGCACTGCTGACTCATATTCAACTTGCCATCAACAAGGACCCCCAGGTTCCTTTCCAGCATCTTATTCCCCAGTCTGTAAGTTCATCCAGGGTTGCCCCATCCCAGATGCAGAATCCAGCACTTTCCCTTGTTGACCTTCCTATGGTTGGTGATTGCCCAGTCCTCTAATTTGTTGAGGTCTCTCTGCAGAGCCTCCCTACCTTCAAGGGAGCTGACTGTTCCTCCCAGTTTTGTGTCATCTTCAAACTTGCTTGGTATCCCTTCCAGTCCTGCATGCAAGTCATTTATGAAGATGTTGAAGAGCACAGTGCCCAAGATGGAGCTCTGCAGAACCCCACTAGTGACAGGTCACCAGTCTGACGTTCCCCCATTCACTATTACTCTCTCTGTTTGACCCATGAGCCAATTGCTCACCCACCATATGATGTGTTTATCCAGCTCTACTGTGGTGAGCATGTGGGGTGCTGTGCCAAGCTCTGCAATCCCTGCCAGCAGATCTGCTTAGCCACAATCACGTAAGGCACATCTGTGTCCGTGGCGACTGCAAAATGATTTGGTGTTGGCTTCCAAGATGTGTGAAGTTATGGGACAGAGGTTGATATTTGGCAATTTTTTTGGTTCACTTTGAGACCCACAGTGTGGCCCACTTAGAACACCTTCATTCCCTGTGCTGAGTCTGCCTGCCACGGACCAGAGATCTGATCCCAGAGATGTGTCCTGACCTCCTGTCCCACTCCTGGACAGTGCAGCAGAAAGGTCTCCCCAGGTCCTCTCTTTCCTCGAGGTGAAACACGGCATATGCATGTGAGCATTTGAAGTCTGAGATATAAACTGTCTGGTTAATATCCTTTTTAAAACTCAGTTTACCTGTTTTATGTTACTTTCCCCCTCTCTTCTCAATTAGTGCATGGAAAAACTTACAGGTTATGAAATACTGTAGAATTAAATACTATGATGTATACATGAATTTGTGCATTAATTCCCTCTTTTTAAATTTCTGAAACAACATTAAAATTTTTCTGGTTAGTAAACACTGACAAAACTCTATTTCTAATATGTGAATAAAATTTTGGTTGGACAAATTAAATAAAATGCCCCTGTGTGAATAAAATTTCTTTTCACAGAACACAGTATTTGAGGTTAACTGTTTAATTTGATAAAAAAGTTGTTAGCTTTTATTTAAAGTTTCAATATTTCCATAATTTTCACGGGCTTTATCACTCTCTCACACCTTTTTATTCACAAATTGCAGACTTTGACCAGTCATGTTTTGCTTGGCCTTATTTCTGGCACATATCTGGTCCTGGATCACAAACGTTTGTGGCTAAAATCCTTGAAGGTGGTATGGGAGGGGAAAGAAAACTGCCTCAGGAAAAGGAGCCTCACAGTCTGAGCACCAGTGTTTCCAAATCTTTTTAGCATATTTGCAGTGGAAAGCATCACATCCGTTTGTTATAAAAAAACCCCCACCACAGGAAAGGGAAAAAGAAAAATTAAGATCAATCCCCTTGTCCTGGTATATCCATGTTTCATGACATTGGCTCTAGAATTGCATTCTGTGTTGTGCCAACCTACCCAGCTATCCTAATTTTACAGTTGATAGATCAGGAAAATGATGGATATCTTCAGATGAGAAAGGTTGTTTCCACTGCAAGGACCAGTCTTATCTCTGTTGTTCCTTTTTGCTTCCAGTCTGGAGGCAAAGTTCCCCCAGAACAACTTTCCCCATGTCCTACTGGTTGTCCCAGTTTAGGGCAACTTTCAGGTACTTGCCCTGTGCAGGAAAGCAATGGGATCAGAGGACTGAAGTCACACAGTAGCCATCTTCACAGTAAATTGTTATAACACTACTGCTGCCCAAGCTGAAAAGGGAGAAGCAACTTCACTTTTTGTTTAAATAATGCTGCTTTTGACTTGGCAAGAAGCTGAAGGTCTAATTTTTACCCTGAAATGGGTTGTTAATAGAGTGGGAGAATATAAGTTGCAGCTCTGCCTGGTGTTGGTGCAATAACCTGATGTTGGTGGAATAACCAACATCTGTGTTGTACACAGTAAGCTACTGGAGAGAAGTAGTCTGCATCAGAAGAGTAAGCATCAGTGCTTCTGGTTTTAGATCGATGAAAATCAGTAATATACCTGCTGAATGAAAAAAACCTTTAAAAGCCCTGAACAATTTTTGTGTTTTAGACTGGTGAAAACTTACTTTAAAAATGGAAAGAGACATTTAAGTTTTGATAGATTCTGCTGATGTAATATTAAAATTAAATAGAAGCTACACTACACCACTCCAGAAGGCATGGGATAGTTTGTATTTCTTTTTTAAACCAAGCAGGTGCCAGAGGACTATTGTCTTGTTGATATGATAGCACTGCTGTTCTTTGGTTTTTTTAGAGAACACGTCTTCTTAAAATGAAAATTATGATGATATGTTAGCAGAAATAAATTCATTAATGGGATTGTTGGTTTAGATCATTAAGTCTGATGATGAAGGAGTCCTACTTTTGACCAGACAGCCCCATGTCAGGGATATCTGGAAATAGACTAACAGACCAACAATCCCATCAGCTGTTAGCATTCTCATCTAATGCATCCAAGTATGTGCTCAGGGTGTTCTTTGATGGCATAAGGAAAACTGAAATACTGAGTGCATATAGATTAACATGACTGCTTCATGCTTGGCATTAGCTGTATGGTATCTATTCCATATGCAGGATTCTGCTTGCACACTGGTAATGCAAGTAATGAAATGTCATATAAATTAATGTCATTTAACAACTTACGTGCTTTCAGAAGTGTTGCTTGTGGGATTTTATATAACAGTAGAGCCATGGTTGCTCTACATAGGTTTTTGTGTCAGAGAACTAGATGTATGGATGCTCCTCTTCTTGGGAATACAGAAATAAATGGAATGTCCAGGTATTAAAAGAAGAAATGAAAAAAAAAAGAAAGAAATCTGGACACCACTGAGTTCATCTTATTGTAGACATAAGCTATTGCTAGGTCTAAGCAGTAGTAGAAAGATTACGTCATTGACAAGACTTTAATCCAAATACTATTGTTGAAAAATTATACCACAAAGCTAAACTTTTCATTACTGAACAGCTACAGCATTTCTTTCCAGTGCATTTGGACAGCTTGAAAAACTGGATTTTCAATTGAATGCTTTTAGAGAGTTGGAGTGAAGCAAACTTATCAAAAAACCCAAAAGCAACGGAGATGTGCAATCACTTGTTTGACTTTTTTTACCACATTTTTTTGTTCTTCTAGAATAGCACCAAATGGCAAGAACCTGAAAAACTTTGTGCTGTGGCTTCCCTGGTTGTTGTTCTAAGTCTCCAATCAAAGAAGCGGTTTTCAAGTTAAAGATGCAATTTTTGATTTTTTGGGGCTGATGATATAGCAGATTTTCTTGTACATACCTTACTGTGTTATTGACACATCCAGTTACAGCTTTTGTTACTCATGTTCTTACAAAATCCCCAGGCACTTGACATTGGCTGTGCTTCAGTACCTGCTTCAAATGCTCTCTTTTGCCCTTTTCTATCCTACTCTTCAATCACCCTTTTTGGTGTGTCAGTCTACACAGACGTGATCATGTCGGAAGTGCATGACACTGGTGTGGAATTGCTGGCTGTGGTGTGTTGACCCTGTCTGGATGCCAGGTACCCACCAGAGCCACTTTATCAGTTCCTTTCTCAGCTGTACAAGGGGGAGACACTGACCCTGGTGTCTGCAGAGTTGTTTTCCTGACATATTCTCACTGCTCTCTCATCTGGATGCAGTTGCTATTGTGTGGCAGCTGATGGAATTGGCCTTGGCCAGCACTGGGTTTGTCTTGGAACCAATTGGCATTGGCTTTGTCTGACACAGGGGAAGCTTCTGGCAGCTTCTCACAGAGGCCATCCCTGAATATTGCCCACTTTGGGTTGCCACACAAACCCAATACACTGACAAAGAGGTTGCACCCTCTTTACTCTTTTTATTCACTCTTTAAGACTGAATTTAGTAATATATTGAGAGTTCTGAAATCTGAGGTCTTCTGCTTTTTCATTGTAATAGGTTTACAGCAAGCAGAGAATGTGAGTTTCTGTGCACAGTATTTACCATGTGCTACAGCCCTGACTTTTTGCAGACTCTCTGGAAATAGAATGGTAATTCAACCTCTGTGCCCACTGATACTGCAGCTTTCCTGAACCAGTTGTCCACAGGATTGCTGCTTCATCCCAGCTGTGTAAAGGGCAGGGTATGTAATTTACTGTAGCTGTCACTTTAAACTATATTTGTTTGGAACAAGCCATAAATAGAAACTAGTTCTTTCATTCAGAGGGAAATGTCTAATATTTGCCTTGTTTTGATAAGAAGAAAACCCCAAACATAAAACTTTTAGAATTTGATAAAAAATCTAAAGCTTTTAATTTTGCTTATAATGTTGCCATTAAAATCCAGCATTTTAAAAGTACAGAATATAAATTTTATGCTTGTCTGAAGATTACCAAGCAGCCTAGTTCAGCCAGCTGAACAACAAAATTGAAGCCCAACCTACCTGAATGTGACCTCCTGGGATCTGAAGCTGGATTTCTTTATACTCTTACTTTTTCTAATCAAGTAATGTAGGTAAACAACAGAGAATACTAGTCTGTGACACACTCTTGGATCAAAGGGGAGAAAAAAATTGCATCATTAAATACAGTGTTCAAGCAGAAAGATAGGCTTGCACTATCAACCCTGCAAACTCCCATGAAACAATATGGCATTTAATTCTGAAGTGATTAATCGCTATTGTACCCAACCTTAATAAAATGAAGTTTTTTACCAGCTCTTAAGAAAGACACAGAAATACTGGAGAACACTCAGTAACTAGTCAGGTAAAGGAAGGATCCAGGACCTTGGAAACCAGCCTTGTGATGGCTTGTGAAGTTTACAGAGTTCAGCCTAACCAGTTTGCCAAAAAGATACCAGAAGGTGGCTGCAGGAGATTGGTGGCTACAAAGAGTTGCTGCATAAATGAAAGAAATTTGAAGTGAAAAAAGACTTTTCAGCTCTCCACAGGAGGACTGATTTCAGTG
Organism: Myiozetetes cayanensis; assembly: GCF_022539395.1. NCBI lineage: Eukaryota > Metazoa > Chordata > Aves > Passeriformes > Tyrannidae > Myiozetetes > Myiozetetes cayanensis. Next base: position 129,131,509 of record NW_026086604.1, read on the forward strand.
GATGGAAATCTAAATTTGACCTACCACATTCTGAAATATGATATGATTTACCATTAAAAATTAACACTTGCTCATTTTTGATATGTTAGTTTGACTTTGTTTTCTTCTATTGCTTTCTAATGCATATGTTTTAATCCAGATTCTTGAAAAAAAATTCTACAACCTTTACACACAGAAAAAGATGTCTCCTTTTGCCTTAGCTGGGTCCACAAGTACAGCTGGTAGCACTGTTCTGGTTTATTAAGATCAATCAGTATGTAGTTTGTTTCAGAAATATGAACAGTAGCTTTTCTGTAGCTAAATTCGATTTCTTGATTAATAGATGCCAACTGGATCAAGACTGCAAAAATGGAAGCCTTCAATCTGCTTGATCTTTTTTTTCTAAAGATGCCTTAATCTGTGTGTTTCTATACTGAGATTTATTTTCAGCAGGCCAATTCATCTTCCATTTTGTTTCAATCAACCTTTTTAAAAGTGAGTGGAGTGAGTGCTATAGATCTTAAGTGCAAAGAGTAAAATTAATACAGATATTTTGCACCTGATCTATGAGAAATAATTTAACTATTTACAGAAAAGAAAATAAGTTGAATAAAAGATCCTACCTAAGATGTTTGAAAGCAATAAATATCAGCTAGAAACCACAGATAGTGGCATCATATTTTCATCTATTGCTTTCTTGAATAAAGTATATCTAGGATCTTATAAATTATTATTTTTTGCAGATAATAATTTATGATCTTTCTTCAGTGTTTACTTCTGCCTGAAATATGAATATATTGCATGATATTACATAGCAAAAGAGAGAAATTACAAAACTTAAAGGATATTTTATTATTAATGGTACATTGGCTTATAAACATCTTTGTTTTTTAAAAAAAAATTTTTTTGAAGTAAAATTTTTTGTAAGTAACATTAGTTATCTGCCAGGGGGGCTGAGTGGGAGGTGGAAGAATCTCTTTCATAAAAAAAAAATGTTATCTTTTGAGTCTTGCTTTCAAATCTAAAATTGTTCATCAACATTACATGACAATTGAAATCCATTGATGAAGAAATTTCCTGAGACAGCTTCTCTTTGCTAGCTGCTAGGGGAGGGCATGAACACCTGTGAATTAATTTGAGGTCTATATTTAATGGCCTGAGCTCATACAATGAAACAATTTTCTTGACTTCTGGTTTTAACATTCTTTTATTCTTTTTTTCTGATAAGGTCTTTGGGCTCTCCCTATTCCAAGGGCTCCCAGGAGCCAATTCTAGGGATTGACAATTCTCAGGAAAAAGCTGAGGAAATTAATTAAAGGAAAAGAAAGTACAAGGTATTATTTATGGTTTGTTTCACCTTATTCCTCTGCTTTATTGATAAGAAGTTTTATCCAAGGCTTTGGATTAAAACTCAGACTCCTTAGACATAAATAAATGTTGTTGTACTTTTTAGTTTTTCTGCCAGAGAGCAGTATAAGGCATTAAAACTGTGTTCTGATTTGACCTGCTGCTTGATCTTTAGCTTGCTTTAATAGTGATGTAACTGATGTTGCTTCTACTCTGGCCCTGTTCCCCTGTCTTTGAGGGAGGAGCAGCAGGACAATGGTTCAGTCTCTGCTCTTCCTTTCCCATTTTGGTGATATCTATCACCTGCTTATGAATCTTTACCAGTTAATGTCATATCTGCACTAAGCAGCTATTCAGGCTGTGGTTGTGCTCTTTTGAAGGTTGGTATCAGTCCCTTTCAAACATTCTACCTCTAGGGCAAGCTACCACCAAACCTTAAGAGCGTGCTGGCCACTTAGCTACAGACAAACTCAGAAACACCCATATCCCGCAGCTCAGGTTTTGCTCTCCATACTACAACTTGTGCTGCAGTTCTCTCGATCTATTCATGTCTTCTAAGTCCCAGGTCAGCCTCCACCAAAATACTGTAGTGTAGTTTTGACCTGGGTTTAACATCCTCCTTAAAAAGACAAGCGCCAAATCTTTCCTATACTGTCCAGGAGCTCTCTGCACCTTCCATTCCCAAGCCGTGCTGAGTCTCTCATTCCGTAGGTACTTCTGAGACGATGACAGAAGCTTCCTTTCTGCTTATGCCTATACAGTGTATGCCTATATACAATAATTTCTGATTCCTAGTCTTCCTTACTGTGCTTCTCACAGCTAATGCTGCCCTTCCCACAATACTGTGCAAGTTCTTGTGTGTGGGGTTATAGGTACCAAATACACAGCAAGGAAAGTGCTCACATTCAGCACTGCATAAAAAAACTCCAACAAAAATCCCCAATAAAATTGTTGTCTAGTGCTCCTGAAAAGAGGCCATCTGTCTCCTCGCTCTGTGCTGGCTGTCAGCTTATAAATGCCAGATTAGCTCAGGCAGTTGTGCTGTGGGAGCACTGTATTTATCCTAGTCACTGACCAGCTGGGTTTTGTGCATCTTCTTTTGCAGAAATGCTACTGCCCGGCACAAGAGTCAGATTAGCACTTCTAGAAAATAGGAAGCAAAAGAGGAACTAGTTGGCATAGAGGGAGGAGAAAAATCCCATGGAATGCCATCTTAGCCTGTGGGATGACAGTAAGAGAGGAAGGAATCTAAGTAAAATGCTGGGATGACAATGTGGACAGTTGGGGGAAGGTAAAAGACTATCAAGATTTGGAAAAAGGTGAAATGGGAAAGGTGTTTGGAGAAGAGAGGAAGGCACAACAAAAATGTAGAATGTGTTAGGACTGCTTGCATAATTAGAGAATAAAGAAATGGCAAACAGGAAAAAATTACAGGTGAAAGAAAAATACTAGAAAATGGGAAAAGGTAAAAATGGAGAAATAGGGTAAATGACTAAGACTAGAATTACTCAGTTCCTTTTAGTCAGGCCTCTGTCTATTGTTTTTCTGTTGTCCTGTTGATGTTGCAATTTTTTTTGGACTTAGTGTCTCTTAGTACAGTAATAATGGTTAGGTTTGGAAAGCATTAATTGGGCAAGAATTGAAGCTGTTAACTAACTGCATCAGTATTGAGGAAGAACAGCTTTCTCCAGAACAATAGTTGTTTTGAAATCTAATGTTTCATGGGACTTCTGTGATGGGGGAATAGAAATGTCTAATGTTTCTCTTTGACAGTGTTGAAATATTTATATCAGTTTGATTTGACTTAGTAAGAATAATATATTCTCTTTAACATTTTAATACAAGAGGCTAAATGAAATGAACCAAAATGTTGAAGTCTGAGGTACTTTGACAATATTGAAATGAAAGGTTTTGTTAATTGAATTCTTCTGATATGTTTATTTGTCTTCAGTTTTTTTACTGAACAACATGAAATTTCAGAATTCCTTCTGGAATGAAAGAGCTGATTCCAACTCAAGTACAAAAATAACTTCTAATACCTACTTAGCTAGTTAATTTAAAAATTAGTAACTCTGTTTCTTAAACAATGGAGTAATAGATTACGAATTAGAAGGAGCTGGCTACAATCCTCTGGATGAGTCCTTTACATAATAGAATGTTAGTCAAGCAATTCCTGTTTTTACAAAAGCCTAGTACTAAGAATGTGATTTAATATGGCAAACCCACTATAAATTATGCTGTATTGCCAATTATAAATTCTTTCAATTATGTGAATTTGTGCCTTGTTGCCAGTGCAAAGATATTATTCCTCAATTTCCATCCCTGTTTTTTAGGGTTTTTTTCCTGTTTTTAACTGTTAGATTAAAAAAAAAGAATTCTGTTCTTCATATCAGTGTCATGACCTGGGATAAAACCACTATTTAATTTACCCTTTCTTAAACTAAATAGTCTGAGATCTTTGGCTTCTTTTTGTTTTTTTTTTTTTTAATTGGCAATTTCAGCTTTCTCCTAAAAGTTGTCCTTGGTTTACTTTCTGTTTCATTGAACCTTTTCTACATTGAAAGCAACAGAAGTCAGCAGAGCACTTCATAGCTTGGTAGCAAAGATAGATTTTTTAATAATCAACGTCTACACTTGTGAGGTGACGATCAGCCTGTGTGGTTAATCTTGTACTGAGGCACAGCTCAGGTTCAGCTGTACCTCTACATCAGCTTCAGATTCTGTCTACATTCCTGCCTTTTGTTAATTAATCAAATTCTTCTCAGATGTTTATTTGTTTTCAATTTTTTTTCCTGGGCAATATGATATTTCAGAATTCTGTGGAGAATAAAAGAACTGATTCCAAATCATTTGCAGATGCTTTAAAAATTAATGAAAGCCTGGCTTCTTAACCACTGGAGTAATAGGTGATAAGTCTGAAAGAGTTGGATACAATATGCTGCTGAATCTTTTATATAGTGAAATGCTTTATTGTATACCAGCATGTAATTATATTTAACAGGACAAAAATCACAAAATCACAGAATCTTCAGGGTTGCAAGGGGCCTCTGGAGAACATCTCATCCAACCCTTTGTCAAGGCAGGTCAGCTAGAGCAGGTGACACAGGAACACATCCAGGTGGATTTTGAATCTCCAGAGAGGGAGACTCCATGATCTCCCTGGGCAACCGTTCCAGAGTTCTGCCACCCTCAATGTAAAGAAGTTCTTCCTCATGTTCAGGTGAAACTTGAGCCTTAGTTTATAGCCTTTGCTCCTCATCCTGTCACTGGGCACCACAGAAAAGACTGAGAGATTCTCCAGAACCCTAATCTTTGTGGCCCTCCACTGGACCCTCTTCAGCTGCTCCTTGTCTGTCTTCTACAGAGGAGCCCAGAACTGGACACAGCACTCCAGATGTGACCTCAGTACAGCTGACCACATTCTTCCTGATGCACCCCAGGATATCATTGGCCCTCCTGGACACAAGGACACTGCTGGCTCATGGTCAGTTTGTCATTCACCAACATTCCCAAGTCCTTCTCAGTAGAACTGCTCTATAGTCGGTCAGACCCCAACCTTTACTGGTGATTGGGTTATTCCTCCTCAGGTACAGTACCCTGCACTCACCCTTTTTGAATCTGTTTAGGTTTCTCTCTGCCCAACTCTCCAAGCCTATCAAGATCCTGATGAATGGCAGCACAGCCCTCAGGTGTATCAGCCACTCCCACCAGTTTTGTATCATCTGCAAGTTTGCTTAGGGTGCATTCTGTCCTTTTGTCCAGGTTGCTGATAAATAAAACCTCTCATATAATGCCTGTTTCTCCAGTGTCACTTCATATTTAACAGTAAAAAATTCCACTTGAACTAACTTCCTTCCTTCCTTCCTTCCTTCCTTCCTTCCTTCCTTCCTGGATGCTTGAAGTAAAAGAGTTCCTTTCACTTTCCAAAAAAAGCAGGGACTGAGACAATATTTTTATTTCCATAGTGTGACTTGTGTATAAAATACATTTGTATGATGTGCTTGAAATTGATTTTACATATTATAATGCTATTTTTATTAATATATAAACTATAATTATATCTTAAATAAATCAGCTATCTTTATTACTTAGGCAAACTCACCAATATACAGAATATTCAGTCTACTGAATTTCACTGATATGATATGCAGTTACAGTTCTGTAAGAACATGGCAAAAAGATCACAAGGAAAACAAGAAAGAAATGTGGAAGGAGAGTTGAAAAAGGATAGAACAGTTTGTGTCCAGGTAAGAGAAAATGATAAAATCATATGATAAAATCATAGCTAGCTCTTACTCAAATACTCAGATGAGTTCCAAAGGCTTTTGTCACTTGCAGAGGCAGCAGTCCAGGGGAATGCTCCATCTCACCTGCTGGCAATGCAGCAGGGTACTACAAGGAAAAGCTGTGGGATTTGCATGTAGGAGCAGAAAGAAACATGTCAGAACTAAATTACTGATTCTCACCTGCCATATTCCTGACAGATGCTCCATCACCGTACCATCAGCTGCCTTAAAGATTGCTGTCTGCTAATGTGTTCCCTCTGCACTCAAAAAGCAGTTGCACAGACAGCCGTGCAACTTCATTTCACCCATTTTAGATAGTGCTGGATGTGTCAGTGTCCCTTTGCTGAGACCTGGTGCTTGACACTTCTGACTTCAGGTAACTTATGTGAGCGTATCGATGGTGAAGGAGAGCTAGACCCAAGTAGGAAATCATTAATGATTTGTGACAATTATATCCATGTTTTCTAATACTGACTGATACTTTAGCCATGACACGTTAAGCAGTGCAGAAGAAATGGCATGCACAAGGATGCATAGATATGTCATTTATTTTTTGGAAGTTAAGTCTGTGTGATTTTTTTTTAATGTAGTTTCCCCAAAGTTTCTGGTCGTTGCACCATAGAACATTAAACAGACCCTTTTTCTTTGTGTGGATGTTCAGATGAAATACAAACCAGACAGAAGGCTAAATGGGTCTCATGCAAAATAATAAAACATTGCACATTAGCTGATTGTGATAAGTTTGTCTTCCTGACTGCCTAAGGAAAATAACTCAGCATGGGTCAAATGCTCAGCTGACACTGTGGTGCAGATTCACTGAAACAGAAAGGAGGCTGTAACTATAAGTATTTTGCCAGTTCAGAGTAACTCTGAGATGAAAAATAATATAGTAAAGGCTATCCTTTACTAAGTCATTCTTCTTCCTACATGTAGCACCTCTGGTGAACTGCAGGCATATTTAATTATGTTACCATATGTTGCCCTCCTTAATAGACATATTTTTAATAACTTAACTCAGGACTATTCATGAATAATTTAAGACTGGTGGAGGTGGAAGCAGAGAAGGTTGGGTTTTTGTTTTTTCTTCAAACCAGCACCTCAGCAGACTCAAGACCTAATCTTTACCAGTGAGGTTTTTTGCTTCCTTTCTAGCCCTGTTCCCATCTCCTCCCTCAAAAATTGTCTCAGTTTTTAAGTCGCTACTCAAAACAGAGTGAAACAGGTAGCAAACAGCAGGTAAAATGCTTCTTTAACAAATTAAAATGTGGATTGTAATCTATGCTTTTTCTCTGGTCAACAGTAAAGAGTTTAGGCCAAGAACAAGAAGGTTTAGGAGAACAGTTTATCCCACTCTCCCTCCGGTGTCTAAGGCCTGTGTGATGAGCTAGGGTGAATCTATGTCTGGTCATGAAAAGAGTCAAGGTGATCAACTAGGAAAGCTTTGGATTTTGTGATGAATAAAAAGGAAGTAAAGTAGGAGGGCAAAATTTGGTCCAATGGAAAAAAAATTTAGAAGCCTTGTTGTTTGGTTTTTTTTTTTTTTGCAATCCTGGCCCAATATAGCTGCTGCAATGACAGTTAAACTAGAACCCTAACCTACAGGTGGGTGAGGATGAGCAGAATCCCAAAACAAGTGACTTGGAACAAGTAGTGCAATTAATACTACCTGCTCTAGCCTACCACTGCAGAACCATAGAAGTACATACATCTATAGACAAAGATGCTGCTGTTTCCATTTAATTACTGGGTTTTGGTGTCATGTGGAGGATGCGTAATTGGTAGATGTAGCAGAAAATATCCCTCCTTTCCAAAGTGCAGATAACTGCTGTGCCCAATGCCTGATGATTCTTGCTGCAGTAAAGATGAGAGATTTTTGATATAAAATTTCCTATTGGAGACCAGGGAAACATTCTACTGCTTTGAACCAAACAGAAGATAAAGACATACCTCTAACTAGAAAAAGAATACAATTGTTTTATTCACAAGGAAACAGATTTATTTTGGAAGGAATAGCAAATGAGATTTTTCTCTCAGTTCTTTGAAGTCCAAGAGATTTTATTTTCATATTTTGAACATTTCCTTATGTTGCAGAGTCAGTGGGGAGTGTGTTTTGTTCTTTCACTTTTGCTGAGTTCACATGATGTCGCTCCTGTTACTAATGTCATAATGTCAGCTTGACTCCATTAATAGTCATTGTCCACTAAACCATTTTACCACCTGGCATCTTTGTTTCACAGCATCCATTGCTTGCAACAAAGCAGTCAAATAATTTTTCTCTGTGGCTGGCACAACAGAAGATGTGGTAGGTGCTGGTCTGACAGAGCAATGATTGATGACCATAATCATCCCTGCCTGGATAGAAAGTGCATCACCTACCAATTTTTTCTGTTCCTACCAGCAAGAAAAGCAAACTAACAAAATAGCTGAAAGTCCCTGGCATAGCAACTAACTTCTGCACCAGCTATTAGAATTGGTTGACACCTATTTGCTATGTGAATAAAGAAATCTAAGCTTCAGCATCTAGCTACAAACTAGACAGCTAATTCTTCACTGCAGAGTGGCTGAGCAGGAAATAAGGAGCTAATTCTGCAGCACAGGAACAATATGTGTCTCACATTTCCCAGTCTTATGTCATGCCCAAAGCCACAGCTTTATAACAGGGAGAGTACTCTTCAAAATCTTTTATGTTTCTCATGGCCATCTCATGTTCTCAACACACATAGTTTATCTTGAGACTAACAGTTATAAGGTGACCAAATATTTGAACCTAGAAAGAAGAAGAATTTATCTGAGTTGTACCTCTAAAGTTGGAGTATGAGGGCAGCAAGATGATGTAGGAAGACAGGATAAGCAACCCCATAAGGCAGTGAGGAAAATTATTGCTGCAATTCTGTTCAAACCAAAATATACTGGGCTCACTGCAAGGCTCCTCACTGTTGAGTCTCTACTCTGCAAAGGCCAAGGCTGATGATTTCTCTCCTGCAGAGGGAGGCTTGAGACATCTCACTTACCCAGCTATCAAAGACCAGCCCCACATTCAAGGGGCTGCAGGTTCACTGTCAATATTGCAAACTCTCATGATTTTATCAAGTTTTCTTGTATTCATTACTCTTCTAACAGCATCTGGAGCCAAGTGATAACATTCCAGTCTCGGATTTCGTTTTCAGCATCACAACATTTTATTCCTTCTGACTGGGAAAAGAGTTTGAAATTGGGGATCCAGAAGGACTGATGGAAAAATCACTCCAGTAGCTGTTTTAATTATTAATGTTTTAAGAACATCTCATAATACCTTCCAAGAAGACTTGGAAGTTTTGTTTAGTTCCTAACTTTAAATGCTTCCTTTCAGCAGTTCCAGGTAAGTTAGAGAGTGGGTATCGGGTGAAGAACTATACAAGCACTTTGCCCAGGAAAGATATACTTCTGTGGAAAGAGTGACTGCATGTGATGGTTAAAAATCAGTGTTCCTTTTGAAATCTAAAAATGGCAACATGTAGTTAGGGATGGCTTTTAAAGGTCAAATCTGCTCATGAGCACTAAGAAAAACTAAAACATGAAAAAGTCCTATAGGTTTTATATAAAAAAATTACAATGACTGTTTCATCAAATTAAGGAGTAGCTAGAGGTCCAGGAGTGTACAATGTTCATTGCTATGTTTAGAGTTGCTGCGCTCTTGATTTTCTTTTCATATTTGGGGGTGACCCATTTAAGATTAAAGTCTTCTATAGATGCTGCATAATATATTGCAAGTTTCCTTCCCCATGCTGTGACAGTCTGGACAGTTCCCAAACCACTGTGCAGGTTTTTCTGTCAAAGCAGCAAGATTTTATGGTCTTTTTGAGTGAAGGTTCTTGAAATCATTGAATACATTCTCTGTCTAGGAAATCTGCTACAGGGTAACCTATCTTCTCTGTGACAGAGACTCATTTTCAAAATCTGTATTGCTTTATCCAACTGATCCATTTTAATTTTACCCTTTTGCAGGTTACTGGTTTGATTTGGGTTATTCGGTTTGTTAGTCATCTAGGATTGTACCACAGTTTAGACTTCATGGTTACATTTTCATTGTCAATTTTGTGAAGCTGGAAGAAGTATTTCACTACTTGGAGGTATTTCCCACAACCTTTATTGATTACTGTTTAAGAACAAGAGTAATTATTAATTATCCTGCTGCTTTTATCTGCTGGATGACACATTACCTTAATGCAGAGGTTGTAGCCAGCTTTGTCTGTCCAGTAGAAGATTCTTGCAGGACAAAGTGCAAAGTTGTAGAGAAATTGTTTTCTCATCCTTATTCTCTGTGCATGTTTACCTGTTTTTGTTTCTGGTTTTTTGTTTTCCAGTGTGTCTTTTGGCCTTGAGGCCATCTTTTTTTCCTATTTTTGTTGGAAAATGCTGCTTCACCTTTGGCTTTTCTTCCAGAATCCTTTTTGATTTCCTTTTCTAAAACCCATTTGCTCAAGGAATGTCATTATGAAATCATTTCTGAATGTCCTCCTGTTTCAGGTGGTGATTACATTGCGTTAGGAACTGAGCCAGAGCTCAGTGTAAGTAAGCAATTACATAGAAGTTTCCAGTGAAAATTGTACTATGCAAAGAATTCACAGGATGATAGCATCCCTGAACCCAAAACTGCAATGGACATGAAACGAACAAAAACTTATGGTACATAATAAGGCCTGCAGCTTGCTCCTACATGGTTGTTAGCAAGCAGTGCTCAGGATTATGAAACCTCTACTTGGACTACTAGCCCTGTCTGAGCTGCCCATCTCGCTGGGCTGTTTGGTGTGGGACTGGGACTGGCTGAGCCTTTTGGAAGAAGTACAACAAGAAAGAGTACACTAAGTAGTACTGAGAGAACTGTAGGTTTTAAAATCAGACAAAAGAGTGGCTTGAATGCATGCCCAAGCCCATAGCTGAGTGCCTTTCTATCCCAATTTCAAGCAGGTTTCTTTTGCTCTTGGAAACAGGCAGTACAGTTGCCTATTGTCTTCAAAACCAACTTACCAATCAGCCTGAGGCAATGTAGCATTGGATACTTCAAATGCTTCACACTTCATAAAATAGTCGGCATCTGGGACAGGAATTTGCAATGGCAAGCATTTGACCACGTGAAGACAAGCACTTTCTTTCCTTGTACATGGCCTGATAAATGAGACTCTGTTAGCTGATACCTCTGATATCAGCATCCCAGTTAGCTCACCACATGTGAGAGAAGCTGATGGCTTTCTCATCTGACTAGGACTGCCTAAATAAAAGGTAGGTGTCTGTCTTAAGTTACACAGGCTTTTTCTATAGTAACCACAGAGAAGCAGACACTCCATTCCACGCTAAACATTTCAGAGACAGATGAATGGCACTCAGAAATGTACCTGTCTTTCACTGATAACTCTATGGACAGCAGAGATAACTAGTCTGACTGCCCAGCTTAGACTAGCCAATTAGCTGTTAGCCAGCTGTAACACTGAGCAATTAATCCTGTGTAGAATATTTAGAGTCCGTCAGTCTACAGCTTTGTAGCACAAGAGACATGAGAAAGAGCACTAGTAGAGTTTACTTTCTTTACATTTATGTTCTTCTTACATTTGGTAAACAGAAATGTAAAGGAATTGCTGGTTTGCTTGCTGTTGTTTTGTTTGTTTGTTTGTTTGTTTTCTTTTTATGTGAGGAATAACTTCAACTCTGACCAGAGTCAAAGAATAGAAAAGACTGAATTTTTTTTTGCTGATTGCATGGTTTTCCCATTGCAAACTCACACCTCTAGTAAACTAAAATCAGCAGCACTCTTTGTCTTCATAAAACTAGATATTTGCTTTGATGTTAAAAAAATAATCAAATAAATTAGACCTGCAGTGCTATTTGAGGACACTGTTATGGTATAATGCACATTCTTATTTGTTTCCAGTAAGTTAAAAGTAATGGATTTGCTTGAAGTTGCTCTATGTGCAATTTGCAGCTGACATGAATCTTACTTGCATCATTTATTGATTGTTACCAAAATAACATTAAAGAACAACACTCTGCAGCATAAACTTTGTGTTCAAGAATGTGGTACACAGTACGTCTGACTGTACAACTCAACATGGCATGTAGCTGTGAGGAAACTGGGAAAAAAGTATATCTAGTTTTGCAAAAAAAGACTGTAATAAAAGAATGGCTTTTACCCATTGAAAAAAAGCCCAAACTGTAAATCAGTTTTATGCTTTATCTTCATCAGAAAGAATAATCACTGTCCATGGAATTGGTGTATAGGGAAATAAGCCTACCCTGAGCTGTGTGCTACAATACAGAGGCAGCTTCAAGGTTGCCAGCTAAACTGTTTGACAAATCTACCAGTGAGTCAGATCCTGCTGCTAAAGAAATATCTTTTAAAACCCATCATCTGAGTCCTTTATTGTAATCCAAGACGATTGGGAATGATGTTTCAGTTTGACTGTAGCTGGCACAGGCTTAGAAAGACCTGTCAGAGATACCATTGCCTTTATCTCCTTTCAGTTAACTTGTTTCCTCTCAGTTACTTATTTAATAGATCTGGGACAATTATTTGACTGTTTTGCTTTATTCCCCTTTCCCAGTATTGCTTCCTAAGGTTTTCCAAATGTCGTTGTTTGGAAGAGGCAGGTTCAGCTCTCCAAGGGGTTAGATGCAGACCTTCCCTGTTTTCCCACGGATGTGCATGTAGGACATACGTTGAGTAGAAATTGATGTTTTGCATCTGAAGATTTAAGACAGGATAGTCCTATCATTATATATATTGGATATAGCTTTTCAAATGAAAGGGCAAATAAATCCAACACAGTCTATCTTAAATAGATAGAAGTAGGTTTGTTTTTTCCAGTTGAATTCCTGTCAATAGGGTTTAGTGATGCTGAATCCTCTTAATTGAATAACATATTTAGGGCGATCCACACCTTGAAAATCATAGCAGTTTATCTCCATATTCCAAATTATGGCTTAAAGGATAACAGATAGAAATTGTTGACACTGGGTAAAGCACCCAGACTGCCTCCAGAAGGCCAAAGGACTTACAAAGCCCAGCATAAAGCTCTTGAAACACACGTCTTGCCAGATGTCTTCCCAGAAATGAGCTCAGGTAACTCACATGGTTGGGGCTCATACAACCTTCTCTAGCTCTTTTGTGCCTTCGCTAGGGATACTGCTCTTGAGCACAACCAGGACACAACCTTTGCCTACAAGGCCTGCAGGTGACTGGTGCTTTCTTGACAAACCTCCAGCATGCTATGTTGTAGCTTGGGACAGGATGCGACAAAATCTGAAGATCTCCAATCCTGTGCAGATTCTTTCACATAACTGAGATTTAAAAATAAATGAATAATTAAATAACAGTATTTGTGAGACCAACGTATTATAAATTTGTGCTTTTGAATCTTTGAAATGGTGCAAAACTGTTGATAAGAAAATAATAAATTTGAGGAATGGTCTGGTTGGAAATATTTTTTACTCAAGGAAGTAAGAATCATTCCAAACCCATATTTAACCTTCCAGGAAAAAAGTGAATTTTTTCCCTGAAATTTTAAGGAATTCCACATATATGTGAATGCATACTTTTACATTTCATTCATAAGCTCTATTCTGCTCTGTAGTCATTCATAGGCACAGATTTATTATCTGTGGTAAGAGTGAGTTCATCATCCAAAATCTGGCCTAGAACACACCTTTCCTTTTAGGTCTGATTTCAGCCAAGTGGCTGCAATTTCCCTACATTTAGATCACCCTGGTGTCTGTCCCTGTCTTCAAATGGTGGCACTGCAGCTCACCAAGCAAAATACTCAATATGTACCAGATCTTTTGTCAATTCCTTTCTGATAGAATGGCTGTACAGGGAGAAGTTTGGGAATAGTTGGGTTTTTTCTTCCAGCTTTTAAAAGTCCCATTCTAGAAGAACCTATGGGATTCCCAGAAGGCTTTCTGTGTTCATATAATACTTATTTCATTAAACTAAGACAAAACTCTTTCCCTTTATAAGTGTAAGAAGCATTTCATGACTGCCCTATGTTAATTCCATGTATTTTCCCCTTTATACCTAATTTACTTTTTTTTCTTTTCTTTGTTTTTCATTTCCTTGATATATGCAGATGAATATCTTGTCAATACTTCTCTTTGCACCCTGAAGTCTCTCTCTGACAAGGAGCAGAGAGAGATTGCCTATTACCTATTACACCTGGAGGACTTGGGTTTTCATTTAAAGTAAATGTCTGGCTTCTTATCTCGCATTTTGAACTAAAGCTAATGAAATTTAGTTGATGTGAAAGTACAGACTTCGCACCTGCAGATGCACTTTTTCCTCTCCAACTTGTTCAGGTCATTGTTTTCTTCTCACTGCAGAAGGTAAAGTGTAGTAAGGAGTTGTGATATCCGAGAGCAGGGACAGCTTCATGTATCAGGAGTCAAAACTGAAGGCCATAGAATTTAGATTACAAGCCATTACAGAGGTGACGAAACTTCCTTAACACTTGGGTTACATTTATTTCAAATTAAAAATCTGATAATGTTTTAGTACTATGAATGTCTGGAATAGTTTCATTATGTCAGAAGAGAATTCATTTTGGTTTCTAATCACACAATTATATATGATTACTACAGTGGTAAAACACCCATACTTGCCTAATTACAGGTATATCTTATCTTTTCTGAATTAATATAGCACGTTGTGCTATATTTAAAGACTGAATTGCTCAAGATGTGTCAGTAGTTTGTAAGGCTTCTGCTACTTTTTGCCATTTAAACTGTATCACCAAAAAATGTAACCAATGTCTGAGCAAATAATAATTTCTTAAAATATTCTAGCTACTGACTTTTTTGATTAAGAGAAGAGCTCTTTGGCTTTTCACATTATTGCACTCTTCATGTGACTAATTAGTGGGTAGATATTTCACAGAGAACCTTTTTATTATGAGAGTGTAGGTGATATATTATTTTCTGATTTCCAAATAATTCCTCCATTAGAGGAGGTGTGAGTGGTAAATGAGGAGTTTCTCCTTTGGGTGTCCACTGTGTATATACAGCATGTTTCCCAGGTAGTGCTCATTGGTATTTGTAAATGATCTGTTCTCCATCTGAGAACTTTAAAGTACGGAATGCAGCTGCTTACGCTTTGCCACATTTTTAAATAGTTTTAAATATGCATGATCATCTCTGGCAGATTGCTTTACTTGCAGGATTTATGTTTTTCCTAACTTCTCCCTTATAAAATAATTTACCATAATATCTCCTGCACATTCTTTCAAAATAAATAGAGAATCTGCACATTCTGAAATCCAGGATTTTAGAAGGAACAGTCAGAAAATGTAAAGTCTCGGAATGTCAGTAATGCTCATGTTTAGACTGCTAATCACTTACCCCCCAGGAGTGCTTTTCCCTCCCCTCCTTATTCAATATGCCATATGTCAGCAATTAACAGTGAGTCAAATTACAGCTCAACACTGCTCATGTAGTTAGTGGAGTAGGCAAGAAGCAAACTTAATCCAACAACTATTCATAAGTGCAATGCAAAGGGCAAATGGAAATTGGGTAGAAAATTATGGATGGTGAAATGTCAGTGTTATAAATTATTTTAGCTTCCAAGTTCTGGGAGATAAAGAGGATCTTAGTAAATAATGAACTTTTCTAAAACTCTTTATGTTTAAAAAAAAAAAAAAAATGATGTGTTTGAGACCCAAAAAACATGACTGGAATCAGGACCCTATAGCACTGATGACATTGGTATGAAGGATGACCAGGAAGATGTTCCACTTTGACCTGCATAGTGTCATGTTCAAGGCGTGGTGCACTGAATAAAGAGAGGTATAAGAAGGTATAAATGGGTTATATTCGCTTGTTTCTCAAGTAAAGGGTGGGTACAGATTGCTGTAGCCACATGAGAGCAGCTCAGACCACAAGACAACTCTACTGGACTCCATCCAAGGAGCAGATCTCACCTCACTCCAGCTCAGGATTTCCTGGTGATTTCTCAGAGTTACCTTTAGATTTTTCTAATGTACATGTGTGTGCCTGTGTGCATTAAATCTTTTCTCCTGGACTATTCCAAAGGTAAGTGATGAAGTATCATAGTCCAAATAATACTGTAAGGATTTAGAAAGGTAGTGATAACAGTAAGCAATAGTGATAGGTGTAGGAGTTGCCAGAAGAAGATTAGTATTCTATGATTTCTCAGTTTCACACAGAATTCACAATTAAAATAATATTAGACGTAATTATTACTATCTACCTGTCCTATTTTCTCAGTGCCTAATTTTAACCAAATCAATTCTGATTACCAAAAATCATCAAAGCAAAATGTGGTCATCACCCTTGCAGACTACTTTTTACTCAGATTGAGACTTTCCACTATTGTTTGAGATGTTGTACAATTGACATTCTTCAAAATGTGAAATGAGAAAATCTGAAAAGCCAAGAAATACTGTAAATGTATTTCAAACTTATCTGATGCCTGGCCCATCTACAATCTTTTGCAGAAGATTATATTTCAACCTCTCTGTTATTTTACTTTCAGGAACCAGAACCAATATAATATTTTCTAATATGAACTTATTTCCCATTCATCAGCTTGATTTATTAGATAGCAATCTAAGAACCACTATATGGATAGTATGATGTCCATCAAGCGTTATCTCAATTTTTTTCAATTTCTCTATAAGACACTTACAATCTTGAGTGAGAGATTTCAAACATTTCATCCATTGTATTCTGAATTATATCTAATCTTGTACTTCTATCTTCCAGATTTTTAATAAGTGTATTTCCTACACCTGAATCTATTAAAAAAAAAAAAAAGGAAATGAAGAAACCAGATTAGAAAAAAATGTGCATGATTTAAGAAGCTCTCAACTCAAAATTTTTCAAATGTGATGAGTTGTAATATTCTAAACACAGTAGGATTTGCAGAACTGTTCTCTGATACACCTGGATTTCTCACAGATGTAGCCACCCCATTAAAATCTAGATTTACATCCCAACTGTGATCAGAGATGGTGAGTTAACTTGTTGTGGGAAGATGATTGGGGGTAAAATAAGGGAAAACTTGGAAGTTATATTCATGTTCTAACAGAAGTTATAACACCATGGAAATCATAGGGTGAAATGAGTTGCTACTTACTGGGTGAAATGCGGTTGACATGCATGAAATCTATTCTGTGATAATTCCCCCTAAACACAGCATACAACCTTAAGCACATGCTAAGAGGGAGGAAACAGAGAGAGTGGAGAAACTGTGGCCAGGCTTTGTTGTAATCCTTGCAGGGATTGGAATCCGGTGGTATCATGTAACCAATAAACTGCATAGCAGCTGTCAGCTGAGAGAGATAGACAATGTCTTGCTGCTACACCACCAGCTGTGGTGAAAGTGCTTTCCTTGTATGAACTTGGTTCATTATAGTCTAACTGCAATACTAATACACATCTCCATTCCAAAGTTACCTGCCTCCCAGGTACGACCACCTCTCACTGAGCACGTACTCTATATTTGATTGACTATATCTTTAAGACTGAAGTGAGAGAATTTTGCATCAATCAGCAACAAAAGTAGGTATGACTAGAGCCACTCAAGCTCCACCTAAATGTAAAGAAATAGTACAATAGTAAGAATGGGGAGACATTACAGAAGACTCCATTGTAACTTCTGGAATCAGTCCATGGGCTGAACCTGTCTTCTCCCTCATAAGGATGCCTATTGGGCAAGAACTGTATTCTATGTGTGCTAAATTATTATCTTGAGCTAGGTTTCATTGGTGGTTAGAGCTTGCCTGTGTATTGCTTTAAACATGTCTTTGCAGTCAGTTACTATCACAGGCAATCATCTAATCTTAAACTGTCTCAGTTTTCTATTATCAGTTTGTTTGTTAATAAACTATGTTATTCCATAAACTATTAGTTTGAGTCCTTCAAGGGCACTATCAGTCACCGGCAGCAGATAACATACTTGAGTAAAAGTGAGATCTTTCTAAATTGTAATAAAGCATTTAACTCCAATATGCTGTTGGTACATGTCCCTGAACGAGTTGGTTGAACTACCCTTGGAACCAGTGGACTGAAAAGCAGCTTTGAAGAAGGGTCCCTGGTGTTCCTGGTGGACACCAAGTGGAATATGAGCAAGGAATGTTCTTTTACAGCAAAGAAAGCCCACAGCCTCCTGGCTGCATTAGAAAGAGCATCACAAGCAGTCAAGGAAGGGGATTCTTCCCATCTACTCAGCACTAGTGAAAGACACCTGGAGTGATGGCTCCAGTTCTGGTTTCCTCACTACCAGAAAGAGATGGACTCACTGGAACAAGCTCAGAAAAAGGCCACAAAAATGATCAAGGGACTGCAGTATCTGATGTACAAAGAGAAGAGCGAGAGAGCAGGGAGTGTTCAGCATAGAGAAGGCTCAAGGGGTCTTAACCATCTCTATGGATACATGATGGAGGAGAGTACAGAAGATAAAGAGACCCTTTTCTCAGTGGTGTCCAGTGACAGGATGAAGAGGCAATGGTCACAAACTAAAACAAGGGTGAATGGTTAAACACAAGACAAAACCTTTTTTGCTCAGGGTAATCAAGCACTGGCCCATGTTGCCCAAAAAGTCAGTAGAGTCTTCATCATTGAAGATATTCAAAATCTGCCTGGACAGGGTACTGGGCAACTGTATCTAGTTGAACATTCTTGAGCAAAGGGTTGTACTAGCCATTCTCCAAAGATGACTTCCAACCTGATTCTAAGATTCTGTGTTGTCTTTTCTTTTAATAAAATACATAAAGTTTTTTTTCCAACAAACTTTTGGCTTTCTAGATAAACATGTGTTTAAATTGTATTTTAGGATGCCATATCGTGTGCCTGGAGAAGGTGTGCTTCCATTGTGTAAAAATATCAGCTTTAGCTGCAGAGCTTTCATGAACCCTGTTTGATGAAAGAGTTTATTTTCTTTTTTTTTCTGTGAGAAGATTTTAAAGACTAAATTTCTTTCACATAAAGAAAGAAACCATCCATTGATGGAGAAGCTTACAATTACAACTTTTCACAAGAAATTAATTTTTGTAAGTTTGTTACAGGGGTAGCATCAATGAAGAATGGAGGAAAGTAAACCCTTACAAACTATGACCTCTGCACAAAAACTGTAAAACTATGATTAACTTATTCAGCAGAAATATTTGAGACTGTGATGTTTTTCTTTGTGCTTTTTGGAGTGAACTGTTTTGTGGGCTTTTTTTCTCTTGGGACAGTTTGCAGATTTCTTTTAAACTAAAATTTGATCCCTCAGTCTCACTATTAAAAGGACCTGTGATATCTAATATATGACTAGGGCATTTCAAATGAGTGTATAAGGTGTTTAGTAAATAAAATACTGTTTTATTGAGGAACTGTCTCTATTTTTCACATTAAAGTTCTTCAGGTACCGGTGTATGCCCAGAAGTAACTCAGTGTTGTCATGACTCAGTGATTAATATATAACTTGGAAATGCTAAGATCAATAAAACAAGCACTTTTAGAGTGCATTATCAGATCAGAGCACTCTAATAATAATAAGGTGACCTTTATATATTTTAAAAATGCATTTATGGCAATTGGCAGCTAAAGACCTGCTTGAGCTTGAAACAGCATTTAGAACATTGTTTTCAAAAGCTGCTAATGACCTTAACTTCTGTAAATTTGTTTTATATAGTTTGAAACTATTTCTCCTACTAATCTCTGTGAAATTCTATGGAAATTCAGTGGTAATAAGTTTCAAATTTAAATATATTCATATGAAAAATATTGTTCTTATTGTAAATGTGCTACTCGATGATTTTGCAACAACTAATTTCCATTTCTTCCACGTGCTCTGGGGAACAATAAATGTCCTTCTCCCTAGAATTCCTAATTTTATTAAACAACATCATATTCTTCTTCACTGGCTTTTTAAAGCCATAAAGTCCTCTTATTTATAGTTTCATCTAAAGTGGAATGTATTCCACATATCTGATAGTATTTGTTGCCTTTCTCTGTTCCTTTCTAACTCCACTGTAAAGTTTTTAGAAGAGAGTTGCCAAGAACCTCATGTAATATTAAAGATGTGGGCATACTGCAGTAACACAGTGATACTTTTCTGTTTCATTCTCTCTGCATTTCTTACTCATCCCTACTCTTTTATTTACCAGTCACTCAACATGCAGTTAGTGGGGTAGATTTCAGAAAAACAGTAATTTTAGGATTTCTTTCCTATTTAGTAATAGATAATTTAGGGGCAAGTGTTGTGCAAACTGGGTTATTTTACACTGGTGAGACCAGTTAAATCTACTGATAAACTCACACAACTTTTTATAGGCTCTGATTGATGTTCAATTCATACAGTCAGGTTTCTGACTAGACCTGTGTCATAATTTCTGTCAATTTAAACTTATTTACTTCTGTTAAAATAATCCATGGAAGAACCTTCCCAGTTTGTCCATTCAAACTAACCTGATTTCTTTAAACTTTCCTATAGGATTCAGAATGCAACAAATGATCACTTTCCTCTTTGCCAGAGGAAGGTCAAACCCAGATTTGTAATTCCCAAGAGGAAGAACTCCTACTACATCCTCTTAAATCAGTCCCATCTTGCATGAAATTATTGAAGGTTTTTCAGGTCCAAAGACAGGGCCTTAGCAAGAACCAGAATGACTGTGAGCCATGATTACAGCACACCGAGGAAAACATATCTCTGTATTAGTAAAATACCTTCTGTCAGCACCAAGGTCAAAATCTTATGAACCTTTTCTTGTGAAAGATGTATTTTGCTTTTCTTTTGCTATGAGAGTTTATGCTCCAATCATTTAGGAGAGTTCACATGTTAAAGACAGCTCCAGTACCTGATGACATTAATCTAGATGTATTGTTTTATTCCAAATGGGGTGGGCAGTGGAGTGTCTGCTGAGATTTCAGATCTAGATCTAGTGAGGTGTTTCTTCTGTGGCTCAGTCACGCAGTGAGCAGTAACAAAAGGATTTTCCAGTTAAAAGCCTTTTGATGTTTTTCAGTTTGAAGCACTAATTTAGAGGAAGGCAGAAACCAGTTAATTGAGCTATCCTAGTTTGTTATTGAGATGACAAACTAATTTTTTTTAATAAGCTTATTTTTTTTGCAATATAAGATCAGCATATGTATGATGTGTATTCATTCAATACATCACATGAAGGCATCTTGACAGTAGTAGGAAATACTTCTCACTTTTCATCCTATACTGCCAAGTAGCTTGTCAAAAAGCTTTGTGAATAAAAATTGATGTAAAGTTTAATGTCCCTATAGAAAAAAGTAATGAATTATTTGAATGCTCATAAGAGTTGAAGTACAGATAGAACATAGACCATCTAGGCTGGAATTCTCTCTCCAGTAATGATCAACACCAGATGTTTCAGAGCAGATAAATGAATATACTGGAAAATCAAAGAAAAGTATTTTCTAAGCATATTTCTTCCTAACCTTGTACACTTTTTATTGACTTTGTCTTATAGTGGGATATTTATACATCTGTTCAGTTATTTTGGAGATTTTTTTTGGTAACTGGATTTTCTTTCTACCTGTGAAAACATTCCAGTCTTTGGGAATCTTAGTAACATCTTAGTGCTACATATGGCAAGACATCAAATATGTCAATTTTTTGCATAGTTCAGTTGTGTTCTGTTGGAGGAAAAAAGTATTCTGGGTCCAGCTCTGTGAACTTCAGATTACATGGAATATATTTTTAATAAACTCCTGAGAAAACTAGTTTTGAAATTAGTATTTTGGTACAAATATGCTATACTTTTTTTCAGGAAAGGGAATGATTCTGCCTGTTTCCAGCATTTCCTATTCTAGCAAATTAAGTGTTTTAGTGTTTTGTGAACTTCTAATATAACTACTCTGATACATTGTTTCATTGGATTAGGATTAAGTTTTTTCCCTTGAAGTCTTGCCTGACAATTTTTGCTAGCGTTAACTGTGTTGAATAAATCTTTGTATGGGAGATTTCTTGAAACTATGTTACAGTGTCCCTTTTGTTATGTTTTGTATGGCCTATTTCAGTTTAACTATCTTTGGGGTCTGAAAAATCATCATCATCATCATACTGGCTTCAACTGATTTAAATTGTGGAAACTGTCTTTGCTCTCTTATAGAAAAATACTAAGAGGAGTGTCTGGCAGATGCATGTGTGTCAATTCGTGATCATCCTAATATCCATGCTACTTCACCTAGCATGTGGCTTGAAATGTCCACTGTAAAGAGAGACAGGACCAGACAGTCAAGAAAGGAATTTATGCAACTCTACTCTGGAAACTGTGGACAGAATAGTTTGAAGGACAATCTTTGTTTTACACAACAAAGGTTTGGTTATGCAACCTCACCTGGTTTTCCAACATACAGCCAGAATACCTTAATAAAAATGGTAATTTTTAAAGGATCTTAAAGGATAAAAGTCCAGGAGCTTTTCCTATCCTGGGTAATTCAGAAAATAGTATTTTCTGTCCTACTGCCTACTAATGCGACTAAATAAGTACTGTAATAAGTACTGTCTTTGTTCTTAGTTTGATTCCACACTTCATCCTTCATGTGAACTTTGATTACTTTTCAGTAGATTTTATTTGTCAAAGTTCAATGATGTTATGGAAAGAGAAAATATTGAAAAACATTTGTAACATATGCATGGCACTACTCAGTTGAGCAGGGAAAAGGCCTGGACTCCTGGGAAAAATTTGCCCTGTGGATGATCTCTTTCTCCTGTAAAGGGAACTGTGTTGGTGACACCCAGAGAGAACTGTGGCAGAAAGGGTAACTATTTGGGAATTAGTCTACATCAAATTTTAAAAAGTCCATAGGGCTTCTGGGCATGATTCTATGAGTATTTTGGCAAATGAAGGACTCAGCAGGTATAAATCGTCACACTCCAGCTGACAACGGACTGTAACTACTCTAGCACTATATAGAGGAACTAATTTCCCTTCAAGTAGTGATTGTGTTTCCACGCATGAAAACCACACTCAGATAATCCAAAACTCTAAAAGTACCATTCCTTGAGATTAAGTTATTGGACAACCTTCCCTCTCAGACAACAATATCTACTTGAATAGAATTCCAGTTTATGCTGAAATCAAAGTAGACCTGCTGGATGAAAGTCAGCTTCCTGTTACATTTACTCTTATTGCCTGAGCACTTCTACTGAATCATAGGGGCTTCTACTCATACCCTAGGAGTCACTCATGCAGTAATTCAGAAAAAATACCTTTTCACAAGAAAGGGAATGTTTGGAAATATTATACTGTCATAAAGTGGAGTTGGAATTTCCCCAGGGACTTCAAGTGTACACTTATTGCCCTATGTACAGTTTAAAGCATTACATTGTTACTTTTTTCTTCTTCTTCTTTTCTGAAGGCTGCTATTTGATTTTTTTTCCCTCATTTGTCATTCTACCACTGCTTGGGTTGACAAAGTCTATTAGTTCCTTCAAAACCATTCAAATTCATGATTTTATGACATGCTCTGCTCCATAAGACCTCTTTTCTTCTACTTCTTCCTAATAAAATTTTACTACAATCAGTCTGATGAAAAACTTCCTGAATATAATTTTCCAATAAGTAGTTTCTGGTTTGTCAAATTGAAACCAAAGTACGTCTTTATGAAATAGTAGTTTAAAATAGAAGCATACACAACAAGCTTAATAATCCCCAAAGCAATATCAGTGAGGTCTAAGTAGAAGGATTTAATCACAGTTACTTTGCTTGTATTTTTATTAGATCTTACAGGTTTTTACAAGCAATATAACAGCAAGCTTAGCACTGTTTGGATGGAGGAAATCTCAGATAAGGGATCAAGAAAGACTCAGTGTGGAACAGCTTAGAACTAATAATTTCCCAAGAGCTGCTGGGACAAAACCTCCTTCCAGAAACAAGCTTGGAACAGCTGTCTCAGCAGTGCTGTCACTTCTTTCCCTTCCCTCTCCCATCACCCCTTAACCAAAGCTTAGAGACATAACATTGAGCTGTGATAAAGTCATAGCCACACCTCGATGAACACTCATTGATGAGCACTGGAGAAATTTGTTCTCTGCAAGCAAAACATGTTTGCCCAGCAATCCTGTGCATGTAAATCAGGTGTGACCCTCTGGCCATTTAAGTACAACACCAGGTTGTTCTCTACATAATCGTCCCAGAAAGGCAGTCAGAGACCCTTGCAGTGGTTTCCATCACTTCTTGGCCCCTCCAAATTTCTTATGACTCCTCCTTCATGAGGTTCAGGTTCAATGTGCCTGATCTCTGGAAGTGAAGTTCTGTAGGAGGGATTCCTGAGGCAAATGTAGGAAAATTTTGTACTACTTTCATAAAATCTGCAGGAACATAAGGACTGGTGGTACTGAGAGCCCCTCAGAAGTGGAGACTGAGACTTCATCTGTCAACTTCACCACGAACTCCGTAAATTAATCTCTCATCTCCAACCTGGGCAAGGCCACTGTGAGTGCTGACTGGTATCATGCACAGCTCTTCTCAATCATGACTGGGAAGGTTAGGGAGACCCTGAAAACTGGGCAAATGTTATTCCCATCTTAAAAACAGGTCACAAAGAAAATCCTGTTGACTGATCCAAATTTGTCACCCTCCTTTTGATTCTTAAAAATGTCATAGAGTGTGTCCTCTTGAAGCACATTTCTGAGAGCACAAAGGCAGTTTTACTTGGGAACAGTCATCATAGTTGTGCCAAGACCTTGCCTGGTTGGCCCTTTTATGACAAAGTGGCTGGATTTGTGGATGAGAGAAGAACACTGAATGTTGTTTAGCTTGAACTTATCAAGTTTTCCAACAGTCCTTCAGGGTATCTTTTTTTTATTGAAGCTGAGAATTTACAGTCTAAATGTAGTTATGGGGTGGTATTACTGAGTGTCATTAACATACGGGGTGATTCCCTTATAGAAATATGATGTACACATTGGTAGTTTCTTTTTCCTCATTGTAGAATCAACTTGGTGTCTTTCTTATATGTTTGCTGAAAAGTTTTTACGCCTTTACCCATTCTTCATTGGTCTGTAGATCCAAGTTAAATTCAAATTTGGTATATATTATGCTTTTTTTGTATAGTAGTTACTATTTCTTTATTCTCTTTACTTAGCCTAAAATCAGTTTTGTGTTCCAGGTCTGCATTTCTTTAACTGACCATAGATGTGCCGTCTACAGGCACAGGGGCTCCAGAGCCAGTTCATTCCTCATTTGTTGTCAAATCATGCCTGTGAACCACATCCACTCTCTCCATGTTTTAATGTTTCCTCTGTCACACTGGCCTATATTTCCCTATACTTATCCATTCTTTTAATGTCATAAGCCCATGATGGTATTGTAAGAAGACCAAAAAAGGGAACAGGTTGCTCAGAGAAGATGTGGATGCCCCTATGGGTGTTCAAGGCCAGGTTGGATGGTGCTTTGAGCAACCTAGGCTAGTGGAAGGTGTCCCTGCCCATGGCAGGGGGTTTGGAATTAGATGACCTTCAAGGTTCCTTCCAACCCAACAGTTCCATGATTCTATGAAAAGTAAAACAAATTAGCCACAGACTCCTGATCAACGAGAAAAAAATGCTGTAACAGCTAAAACAAGTAAAAGAAAGCTGCAAGCACCTCAGGGAAAGTTCAGAGAGCAAACATGAAAGCCTTAATCCTGAGACCTTCCAAATTCAATACAAAGTTTATGGCTTGCTACTTACAACGGTTTGTTACTGTATTACAGGGTCATGGGGTTAAAATTGGCATGCACTTAAACAAGAGATGTGTAGAATAGATACATGGAGAAACTTGTTCCTTATGGGGTAAAGAAGGGGTTGCTCAGAGATGTTTGGCTATCTTTGTCTATGAAATTTTCAAGACTAAAATAGATAATGCCTTAACCAGCCTGGTCCAATCTCATATCTGACCCCACTTTGAGCAGGAGGTTGGACTGGAGGTCTATTTCCAGCCTTGTCCAGCCTGAACTATCCTGTGAGACTGCCCCAGCTCCAGGTGGGCAGCCCAAGGACTCCTTTAAAGGTCAACATGATAGCCACAGGCATTGCCTAGACAATTCTCCCACAGGCCTGTGATGTGGAGCTCAGCTTTGTGGTTTGTAGCTGTGAGGAACAATCTGAGAGGATGACTCCATTATCAGGGCAGGAGGAACCATGGCATCTCTGCACAGTATTTGGGAAGCAAAGACTCTCAGAAGCACAAATGGTCACATGCCTTTGGTTTGTTCCTGTCTATTTGCTTAGCACATTTCTCTTCACTTATTTGACAACCTTTCACCTGCACTGTCTGCATTATTTGACAGACTATAATATACAGAATGTTTTATTGACCTTCTGAGAGCATTTGAGACCTGAAATGGAGGGCAGAAGGCTATTAAACTTAATTCATGTTTACTGTAACAACAACTGTTTCAGCTGCTTTTTTAACAATATTTCTCTGAGCCATCAGCACCAGGGCACTCCTAAGAAAAGGTCTTTAAAAATACTTTTATTCTGAGTGGACTTTGAAGGGTTTAGTTCACTCCCTGTCAGCTTTCTGTCAGTGCCCTGTGACAGTAACAAGCTTATCCTGGAAAACATGGGTGGCCTCTTTGAAGATAATACCTCACTCTAGACTCTGCATATTTTGACTTCATCCCAGGAGGAAGACTGGCTTCTTACATACATCAGTTATATTGTTAGGAGTGCACAGAAAGAGGCTATTCTATAGTTTTGTCCAGATGGAAAAAAATAAGAAAAAAGACCCAAATCCCAGAAAGTTTTAATTATTTTTCCTGAATAATTTATGTTTATGATAAAAGGTGGCAGGACAGTCTGGTATTTCCTGCTGGTTAGAAAAGTAAGTTGGCTATAAGGCTGGAGGACAAAATGTAGGAGATAATAGCCTGCAGTGGAACAGAAATATGACTTTGCATAGGGGGATAAAGAAAAGTGTTTTAGGGCAACCAAAACTAGACATTTAAATAATCAAAGTGCTTGGGTACCAGGCAATCTTGCCAAGGTAGACACAGATGGCCTCATTCATAGCCTTACTTTCCTGCTATCTCTAGCCATGGGCCAGGCAGGACCCATGGCAGAGTCCAGCCTGGCTGGAGCACTTGGACTGGCAGGATAACCTTCCCGTTTGTGCACACTGGTAAATACAGAGCAAGCCGCTATGAACCTGACAATATTTTCTACCTGGCATCAACCTTACTGATGAGAAGCTAATACAGCAAAGTTACTAAAGATGTCTAATGGTAATAATGGACCCAGGTGAACCACTGTGGACAGGGGTTCATAGGGTTGCATATGAATCATATGTCCAACAGCTCCATGTGCCATGGCAGCAACCGTGATACAGAAAGTGATTATACACCATACTAATGTCATAATATGAACGTTGATGTCATGAGGCATGTGATAAGTGCCAGCATTGCCAGGTTACCCTACATGGAGAGCACCTGTCAGCCCTTCAGGTACTAAAACTTCTGCTCAAAAGCATGGAAGATATGGAAAAGGAGGTCGAGCTCTGGAAGAAGACAAACATGTGAAACACATGATCCGGGAATCCTGGTAAGCCAGACACAAAACTAGAAATGTTTTGGATGCTTTACTTTGCAAGAGTAAACACCAGTGTTATTTAGAAAGAAGAGAAAATGGTGTTTCCCTTGAAAATCATTTTGTCAAAACACTTTTCAGTCAGCCCATCATAGCTGTGAGACCTCAATTTGCTATAATGCTCTCTTTTTACAGAGAATGGTGGAAAACAAGATCCTCTCCTGCAAGAATATCCAAGCATTCAAGATACTGTTTCATTTCCAAACAGAGTAATTGCTGTTTTTCACAAAAGGAAATAACATGGTTCAGGATTGTACATCATCTCCTCTTTCTTCCAGTTGTTCATTCTTTTGGGGTTGCTCCTAGTCAGACCCCACCCCTAGGAGCCACAAGAAAAATTCCCAGTAAAAGCCCAGATTGCAGGAGTGGCTGAATGAGTGGTGGGAAACCCCACCTTCTTCATTCCCTGGATACGGAAAATCATTGTGTGGGAGTGCCTGGTGGTCCTAATATCAGGTGGGCTGCTCTGGGGATGTGGACTTGGGACCATTCAACTCTGGGGTAGCTGAAGAGTGCCCGTCAGCCCTGAACTTCTCAGCCTGGTTTCTGGGATGGGCACAGTACCTGCCTGCCTCCGAGGCCACCCAGCAAACAGGGGAAGTGGCAGGGAAGCCCATCAGCGAGGCAGGGCATGGCACCACATGCTGCCAGACCAGTACCTACATCTTCACCTACAGCCGACCAGTGCATGCAGGTTGATTGGTCAGGCTGGAACTGCTATTTCTGAACTGAAAAATATTGTCAGAATGTTTGTGGCTTGCATTTCCCACTGACATTAGGAGGAGAGAGATGGAAAGTGTTTGTGATGGAGCCTCATCTAAGCATTATTGAATGATTTCATGTTTTCAAGGAAATAATTCCCATAAGGATGTTCTCCTTGTTATCATACATTAATCATTCACCAGAAGCGAGGGAATACCTCTGTGACAAAATTCAGTATTGTGCAGAACCTGTGATGGAAATCAGTATAGTCCCACCTGTGGGGCAGGCCCCTTGGCTAATTGTCAGAGCTTATGTATGTACATATGGGAAAGAGGGAATATGTCATGAACATGGTGCATTGAGAGCTCCTGTGTGACTCTGGCTGAGAACAGTTTCTAAGATACTAGCAGGCAGAAGGGAGAGAGTGAGGCTGAACAAACAATTTTATTACATAACATTACAGATTAACCTCAGACACATATTTTCCCAATGAAGTGAAAGGAATTTAAATGTCTCCCCAAGACAAAAGTGGAAAACAATGCCCATGGATCTTATACCACATCTTGTCAGGTTGACAGAAGCAGGGAGTGAGAAAATTGCTGGTTTTATCTTCTTTGTCAACACTTTCAGCTTGTCATCCTGCAACTGTGAAGATCTCCTTTCTCTGACCTTTTACCTAAGGGGTTTTAATCAATGGACACAATTAACTGATGTAGCTTAAGCAGGTACAATGCAGGGTAGGTTTGTACTGTTATTAGGAAGAGAAGAGACCTGGAAATTGTGAAGGATGCTGTGTCTAAGAGAAATTTTAAAGACAATGAGGTTCAGCAAATTAGGCAAAATTATCACTGTTAAGTTTGCAACAGAGCTATGGAGAATTCTGAGATTTGAGAATGATTCCAAGAATAAAACTGTAACAATTTATAGCGTGCATAACTGCAGACTTTTCTTCAGAGTCCTTCACAGAGATACCTGTGTGAGAAGATGCTGACAGTAAAATTGCCAGCACCTTCCATAGGGATGTTACTGTTAATAACAGGTGCTGCTGCTAGCAAATTTCATCTCTTTATTCCCCATCAAACACAAACCAGAAAACATGTAAACTATAGCTAGACAGAAGCAGTGACTTCTACTAGCAGAGTACTCGTGTTAGCTAACTCCCACGCCTGAAACTGCTCTGGAAGGCTTACATTTCTGACAGTGTTTGTGACTCTTCATGGATTTGGTGTCTGGAATTGAAGGAAAGGTAAAGCAAGCTTGTATTTCACTAGCAGTAGATAAAAATAAAGGTCAGCAAAACATGAAAGCTAAAACTGTGTATACTAAAATCAGCAAAATTCTTCACCCATCTCAATTCTGCAGGCCCTCCCACAAACATTTCCATCTGTGAAAATTTAACATTTCTTGTAAAAAATACTACTTACAAAATAAGCAAGCACAAATAAATCTGGAAGCATATAATTAAAGTCGTGATCTGTTTCTTTACCCATGCAATTTTAATTTCTCATTCTTATTCCTAAGGAGAAAATGCCCACTCAGTTTTAATCTCTTTAGCTTCATTCTTTTTACCCCAAAGCAGAAATAGTTCTGTAGCTGTATGCAGCTGGTATACATGTGGTCAGACGTATATTAACTTTCTTCAGAGAGATTTATATCAAAGTACTGGTGAGTTCTATATTTTTTCACATAATGTAATTTATTGCAGTCAGGGAAAAAAAAATATATAGAGAGAAGCCATATTGGATTCCCAACAGGGTGTTGTAACTTTTCTACAAGCCTGTATAATATACTGGAAATTTGTATTTTTCTGTGTTGGAAAGCAGCCAGAACTAGTAATGCTTTGTTGAATAATGTTCTGTGGTTCTATACTTATAATCTATGATGAACTGATTTCTGGTGAAAAAATGGAATATAGCCATCGGTGTGCCAAAAATACAAACCCCATGTTCACATGTGGGGAAGAGAATGGAGGAGGAATCATAGAAGAAACCTGAGGTCATGTGGGGAATGGAAGTGGAGGCAGGTAGGAAGCTCGTGGATGGGAAGGAAAGGCTGGATAGTACATGGTGGCATTGAGGAGGAGGCAAAGGGAAGCACTGGGACAGGGGTGGCTCAGCAGGGGTGAGAGCAGAGCTCACAGTCAGGACCCCGAGAGGAAGGGGCAGCAGGGGCAAGACTTGGTGGGGAGATGAAGAATGGGCTGTGCCCATCTGCACAGGATGCAAATCTGCAATTAGAGACCTCAGCATGACACATTTGGTGTTCTGAGGCTTCTTACCCTCTGAGGGCTAGGTGTTTTCACCTTCACCCTGATTCAGCTGGACAGGAATAGTTTTGGTTGTCTATGGCGTACTGGTGTTATTTCACTGGTTATGACACAGCATATCTTCTTAAGTAAAAGGCTTTAGTAAGGGAAAACCTTTATTCCAGTACAACACTGTTTTTTAAAGGGGTAAAAAGATGCTCTTCATATGTAAGATATGTATTTCTGTGTATTTCTGTCTGCCTGACATTAGAAACAGTGAATTTCTATGCAGGCACAAACATTCATGGCCATTTTCTCCTGTGGTTAACAGGGGACTGGAAATCTTTGGTCTATGGGGAAAGTAGTTGGTGGAAGAAGGGCTCTGGTAAGAAGGCTTTGACAACAAACTGACACAGATAAATTCTTCTGCAATCCTCCCACAGTGTGGAAAGGACTTTTTTCCATCCAGAACACATATTCTTTAAGAGAAGTCCCTAATGGGAAGATGGGAAATAAAAATCTGGAAAACAGACTCAGTCACCTTTCTCTGCATGCTGTTTCAGTCCTTCTCATGTTTTTTAGTTATTGCATTTGAATTTGTTGTCCTGCAAAGAGAATATATGTACCTCCCCAGTGACAACTCATGGAGATTCTTCCAGCTGGGAAGATTCAGTGCTTCTGGAGCTAAATGATTACAGGTTTACTCTACTGTGTGTAGCTTAGCAGGTTACTTTTTTCTTTGTCATTGAAGGCCTGCATCATTACAGAAGCACAAATTGTTGTACATTGATATCTAATAATTGATTTTTTTTCTGTTCATTTGAGAGGGGCAAATATACTCAAAGAG
The DNA here is from genome assembly GCF_022539395.1 of Myiozetetes cayanensis. Classification (NCBI taxonomy): domain Eukaryota; kingdom Metazoa; phylum Chordata; class Aves; order Passeriformes; family Tyrannidae; genus Myiozetetes; species Myiozetetes cayanensis. The sequence goes on from NW_026086604.1 coordinate 129,162,483, forward strand.
ACTATAAAACTTCCTGATTTTCCTTCTTCTGAAACAATCCCTCTCACCATTTAATCTGAAATGAAATTTTAAGAAGATTATGAAGACAGAAGAAAAAAAGCATTCAAAACCAGTCAAAAAGAATAATAAGATTTAAAAGGTAAGGTGGTTAGTGACAGAGAAAAAAAGAAAACACTAAAGTGCACACTAATGGTGGTCAAGCAGATTTAGGTGCAAAAATGGTAGCAAGGGTAGAAGGGTGTGTATTTATTTAGTGTCCTGGTGTTAAAACTACAGTGTGCAGCAGCATAAGATTGTGATTCACTGGCATCTCAGGAAAGCTGAATCCACATCAGCTGCCTGCAGCAGCATGGGGAAAGACTCTGCTCAGCCCCTGTAGGGAATATACAGCATTTTACTGAAAGCTGGGAATCTGGGTCCATAGTTACTCTGCCAGTCTCAAAGCAAGGATTTAAGCAAAATATTTATTGTTTTAAATACTTGTTGAAGGAACAGAATAAATTAAGGAAAAAAAAGGAAAGTCAGCAATTTAATGGGTCCTATCATGGATAGAGAGGATTTGGGAATCTGTTGAGATATCGCTAAGCCCAGAACTCTGAGCGTTTTAGAGACTTATGATGGAGACAGTTACTGGCTATCACTGAAAGACTGAACTGTTTAAATGTCATGAAAAGACATTCTGACGAATTTTAATTCATGAATGGGACAGAAAATGTGTTATTGAAGTCTTTACTATGAAGAAACAAAATATCATGGTCAGTAAATTACTTTTTTGGGGTGTTAAAATTAGAAAATATCAAGTAAAATTAGAAAAAAACATGGAACTAATTACATTTCACATTTTTTGATTTAAACATTTTTTAACATTTGATGCTATATTATAAAATGTTTCATTTTGGAGAAAATCTTATTTTCCAGTGAAAATGTAAATCTATAAAAATTGTTTGCAGAATGTTTATTTAGTAAGGCTGAAGTGAAGAGAATAAGCTTTTATGCCTCTTTTTTCATGAGAGGAAAACAGAAAACTGAAAAATGGTGATCACCATTCTTTGTTTATCATATACAACCAAGAAACAGTATTTATGCTAGAGGACTGTTGGAACAATTAGAGTTCACAATAACAATCGTCACTGGTTAAAGCAATGTAGAAGTTTTTAGTCTGTAAATCATTTTGCACAGCTTCACCTGAGAGGAGTTGAATCAAAGGATAGTTCAGAACAGACTGCTCATTGCTAATTTATTTGATAGAGTGGCTGCAGGTTTGTTCTTTGGATTCTGTTCTGACATGATGAAACCTTGTTTCTGCATTTTTAAGTCCATTTACATGAAATGTTTAAGGTGCTTACTGCCTGTTTGTCTCAATAAAACAATGAAGGCTGCTGATCGGGTTGGGTTATGAAGAATGTCAGCTGACAGTAATTTTTCATATTGAACAGCCATTTGGGGGAAAAAAGAGAAGGAGAAAATAACACTCTAACAGCTTGCCATGTAACTAGAATTCCCTGTTCCTTTGCTAGTTTATAGTGGGTAAATAGCTTCTAGAAACTGCTTCCCTTTGGTCTAATTCCATTGTTTCTTGAGCTAATAAAAATACTTGCAGAAACAGCAGGATTTATAATACCTGTTCTCTTAGTTCTTCACTTGATGCAATCTCTTATACTTCCTAATATTTGTAAATATAGCAGAATTGGTTATGTTTTAATAGTTAAAGATTTTTTATTGTTTTTTTGATAGCATAATTATATTTTCCAAGGATTACAACTTGACTATCAACTTTTGTTTGTGTTGGAATCTTGGCCTCATAATTTTTAAATGGTGAATGAATGGGGTGCTTTTAATTTTATATTGCTGATTAGAACTATCTGATGGGTTGCTCTTAGTACAACCTCATTTATAGTTGCATTTTTTTCTGTAAATCTTTGGGAATGGAATGTACTTTACTCCAAGGGCTGATTTCTTGGCTAGTCTGGAGAGGTCAAGAAGGCTTGAAGCTTTCCTGTGGTGCATTCCCATCCAGAGGCACCACTCTTCTGACAACTCAGGTTTGGGCAGAGTGTAATTTCCTCCAAGCACTGTCAGATACTTTTTGCTGAGAGAACAGATGAAAAATAGACTTGAGCTAATGATGCCTAGGTTAAACATTCCCCAACAGTAGCAGAAATCCCTTCTGTTCACTTGGTTATTTCCCTGCCAGTGGCCTATCCCTAGAGGTATCTTTTCATAGGTAATACAAGATTTGAATATGCACACTTTTTTAATGACCTGCCCTCTCCCACCTTGAGAACCTTGTAAAAGTGTCAAGGTTCTGTAAAAAGAGATTTTTCTGTCTTGTCTGATTGTTTCTCACAATTGTTTCTCTCACTCTTTCAGCTGAAACATGTCTCGTTCTTCCCAGTTAGAAGACTTCAAGGCTGTGATTTTCCTTTCCTACATTGCACAAGTAATTGCTTATTTTCACAGAATCTCAGCTGATATTTGCCACTGTGAGATTTACCTCACTCCTGCTACTTTTCATGCTACTGTGCAATTAAAATATTATTTGAATTTCCAAGCTAAACTTTTCAGCTGCTCTTTTATACCATTTTTATAGCAGTGCTCTTGAATTCCAGACTGACCCATCACTTTTTTCTCTATCTATTGTCATTTCTCCCTTTGTTAGCACATCAAAGGCAGAGAGGCTTTTTAAAATAACTTTTCTGACATGTGGTAGGCTGGTGTTTGGAGAGATTGCAAAGGTTCTTAAAATGCAGTTTGATCTATAGGACTGTGCTTGACAGTACTTATGTTCTTTAGGAAATATTAGCATTTTTATTTTTTATTTGACTGCCTTCATCATTGGATACTCCAAATGACCATATTACTCCACATTCTCACAAATCAAAGAAAGCAAGAATATAGACGTTCCTGCCTGCCCACTGCAACAGGACAGGCATTAGGAATGAGATCCATCCTAGACTTAAGAATTACAGTAAAGGTCTATTGGTTTAGACCTTGATCCACCATCAGTAGTGCTCTACCTCTGAAGGTGGCACTAGGAGATTTATTCTAGGGACAGTATAAGAGTCTGGCCACCATGTGGTCCACTCCCCTTGTATACCAACAATATCCAATTAAAAAAGGAAAAGAAAAAGAAAAAGAAAAAGAAAAAGAAAAAGAAAAAGAAAAAGAAAAAGAAAAAGAAAAAGAAAAAGAAAAAGAACAATGAAAAAGAAAAAGAAAAAGAAAAAGAAAAGGAAAAAAAGAAAAATGTTTCACTTTTCATACTGCTGTGAGTGCAAAATTTTATGTAACTGGAGTTATAAACAGCAAACCCAAACATTATTTCTGTAGCTCTACTCCAGAGCATGTCTTTTATGTGAAACGACAAAGTTTAACTAAGGAAAGCTCTGAAAGCAGAAGAAAATGTTTTTGAATACTTGGTGTTTTCTACATAATTTTAAATATTACTCAAAGCTTCAAAACGTCCCTTTGAGACATTCTATCTAATCATGAACATCATTGAGCAGAAACTTAATATTTTCAGATTCAGTGACAGTGCTATCAGCACCAGAACTTTGTCTTCTTCAATATGCAGGAAAAAACAATTGGAGGGACTTTGTGAGTCTTGGTAAATATATTCTAATCTTTCCCATTTTGGCTTCACTTCGTACCTTCTGCTCTCACAGAGATATCTGCACTGGCTTTTCAGTGTCACAAAATTTCTCTGCACACCAGTATGTAGCTCTGAAGCCCCTTAAACCATGTCCTTTGCATGCACAAAAAACATTTACCTTTTTCAGCCATTTCAGATTTGCAGGTAGATTTCGTCATTTGCTGCCAAGAGGTTAGAAGCTCACTGATATTGACTCTATTTGTGAATTTCAAAAAGCTGGTTTTAAAAGGCAGGCTATTCATATCCCCATGCCAAAACTTCTACCTCTTCCAATGATAGTATGTGTAAATTGAAGTGAGGTAGCATTCTTATACCAGCCCAGAGAAATGTTTGATAATTTCTGTTGCCTAGTTGTCTTTGGATAGAGTGCTATTTGACTAACAATGGCCTTATCTTAGAAGAGCCTATTTTTTCAAATATGTTATCTGATGCATTTCAAAGGCTGCCTCATAAATTATTTGATCATTTTCATTGATCATATCATGGAGTGGTGGAATCTGTATTTAATAAAGAAGTGATCTATGGAGAAACAAAAGGATGCTCATTTTAAAAGCATAAATCCTTTCCCCAAGTTTTTAGACAGAGGAATAACAAATATGTATGATCACCACCTGTATGAAATTAAGAACTTGGCTGATGGAGAAGAGGAAGACAAGATAATCAGAGCTCCATTTTGAATCAGTATATTTGCTTTATTAACTTTAGTCTTGTGATATTTTTATGTTTCCCTAGAAACTTAAATTTTATGGCAAAAATAATGGTTTTATCACTAGTCCTAAACCTAAAATTAATATCCTTATATGGCCAAATAATGTGGTGTTGAAATCGCTGTTTGTACATTCCTAGGTGCAGTGCAGAAGATAGTTCTACGTCGGGCGAACGCCCAGAATTGGCGTCCTGCTGAAAGTAGGAGCAATTCTGGCATACTCCCTATCCCCTCAGCGTTCGTCAAATGGGCCTGGTATAAGGCATTGTTGACCTTCAATTTCACTTTAAAATATAAACAGTGGGAACAATAACTGCTCGCTCCCCCTCCGCCATTGACTAATCCTGTCTCTGCGATATCTGGGGAGGAGAGATGTTTTGAACAGTGGTGCCGGCTCAGCAGAGTGCCCGGCGATTTGAACTGGGCCACGATGCCGACCCCTGTAACCCATGGGGGCGGAGGGCCGAGGGACTTGCAGGCAACTGGTGTAGCATCGACACAGCAGCAGTGGCTGAGAAGCGCCACTGAGATACTGAGAGCGCAGAGTGGTGCAACTTGGGGTAGCAGCAGAGACTGCACGTGAAACACGTGTGTCCAACATGGAAAAACAACATTTTCAAAGTGCCCACCACGTCTCCAACAAATGGAGAATGCCAAGCGAGGAAGCAGTGGTGGTCGTTGAGGGTGCACCAGCAGCCGCCGCCGGAGTGTCCACTGGAGTGGCCCCCTCCTCCGCCCCGACACACGACTTCTCTTCACCCCCTGCCCTAGGAAGAGGAGGCGGAGGCTGCTGCCCCCAGGATGTGAGCTGGGCTCTGCCGCCTGCTCCGTGCCCAGTTAGAGCCACTCCACCCCCGTGCCTGTCCCGTCCCCGGTTTCTCTGCCCCACGCCACCGCCCGAATCACACGCCTCCGGTCCACACACCAAGAGACCGCTGCGAGACCACCCACCTCCAGCCACACAGCCGATCCATCCCCTGCCACCTGCCCCACGTTGGGCGCCATCTGGTGCAGTTTTTGGGGGGGTTTCTGGAGAGTCACTCCTGGTCGCTCTGTGAAGGTTTCCAGGGCTGAGATCACACTGCCGCCGCCCGTCCCTTGTGGCAGGGACAGGCGGCAGAGGCCCTTATGCCAGGAGACAGAGACCACACAGCACGCAGGGAGTCCAGCAGCGAAGAGAGCAGAAGAAGAGAGCTTTATTGATCTAACAAAGGTTTAAGTACCTTTTGGAGGGATCCCAGGGTGACCAGTGAGAATACAGGACATCTTACAAACAACCAATCATGACAAGGGGTTAACAACCAATAGATGAGTTTCTAGTTATCTCTCAGACATTCCACAGGTACAGTGAGGGGTTTATGGGAACAAGAAGGGTTACACAAAGGTTTAAAATCACTATCTTGGACACGTGGTCAGTTTAACAATATTACAGGCTCCTACATTCTTTTTATGTAGCAGACTTACCCCAACACCTAGGTATCTACCACTATGTAAATAAAACAAAATATTCTGAGGGAAGAGATTATAAGCAAAATTGGTTGTTAATTTAGAAACTTTCTGAAATATTTAACAAACTGTATTTCTGGTTGTGGGTTCCATCATTATATGGAACTATTATATATCCTATTAGTTAAAATAGATGTTTCTCATGGGTAACTCTCACCCACATATTTTGAACTATGCCTTAAATAGCTGTACCATTCACCCCACTGTTAGTGGATGGGAATTTGATTTTCTTTTCTCTCATGATTTGGACCTCATTAGACCTTTTAGAGAGAAATAGGATTTTTAATGGGAGGACTGAGATCTAAAAAAGGCAAATATTTTGATGAAATTATTTCTTTTGGAAACTATAATGGGAACAATTGTACATCACAATATGTGACCTAGGTAGGTCTCCAGTTCTAGCTAGGCTCGTGCAACATGTGTGCATCTGCCTCTGCAGTTACACAGGTAAGAGGACAACCTCTGAATCAATTCGTTTCTGAGATCTGGTACAACCACTCTGCTCAGTAATCCCAGGTGGGGAAGCCCAGACCCTCTGGTTTCTCCATGTATTCAACTCCCCCAGCCTGAGGCACGGTGCTCAAATATCAGCCCCCAAAACTTAAGTTTGAAGGCATGTTTTCAGGGGTAAGCTTCCACATCTGTGGCATGTCTCACCACATCTCCCTTGTATCAAGCATGGCCTGGGAAACTTGTGTTTGAACCTGAGGAACCAAATGGGTCTTAAAGCCTGGGGTATTCATTTCTGGAGCATTCAGCATGTACTGTCATCCATGTAATTTTCTATCACAAAACCCAAGACTCAGATCAATAGGTCTTGTTAGAACCATTCCTTATGGATCACTAGTGGAGAACAAGGACTAAGGTAAGCATCATATTTGCATCCAAGAGCAGAATCCTATCAGAAACAGCACAGTACCTAGAGCAGCTCTGTGTCCTTGGGGCGGTAGCTGAAGGTCAGAAGGATTTCCCATGAGCATCTGAAATGGCTTCAGTCACACGAATTTTGTCTCTGGTGAAGACTGACTGCATGGCCTGGGGAGCAGCTCATCTCAAGGTGGACAGTGATGGCTCAGCTTCACTGAAGAGATCTGGTCATCCAATATGATCTACCTTTAGAGTCCTAAATTTTGGTAGGTTAGCCCCATTGGCAGATGAGGATTTGAAACCCTTTCCACACACTCAGTGTTTCCTAAGGGAAATGTTGTAGGCTTTTGCTTCTGTGAACTTCCTTCAGTTTTCAGTGGGAAAGCCCAATGATTATATCCAAGTGAGCCATGTACTTGCAGACTTTGTGTTACCTGTGTCCCTCTCTTGCTTTCCCAACTGCTCATGACCTCCTTGAGGCCTCTTCCGGTGGGGAGATCAGACAGTCTTCAGGAACCCTATCTAAAAATAGAGGGATGAAGTCCTACCCTTTCCCTTTGCTGTACAAGTCCTTTCCCTAAACTGGGATACCCATGGATGCAAAACATGACTTTGAAAAGTATATGTACTTAAATATCCATCTGAATCTTTCTTATTCTCCTCCCTGGATGGGCCATATTTTACACGACTTATGGAGAGATGACACTGAGCAGCAGTGGCAACTTCCTCCTACAAAAAAATATAATGACAAAGAAATGAGAAACAAGGAAAGTATCCCAAGGGTCATATGGCAGTGATGTGCTCTATGAATTGGTTTTAAAATTATTTAGGAAGGGGGAGGAGAGAAAATTAAACTTGTCTATCTTTATTTCTCTGCAACATAATTGCAAGAGCTAGTTTAGGTTAAAGCATGCCCCAATAACAGTGTCCTGTACCTGATGATTTTGCTCCATATTGGATTAGATCTCAGAAGAGAATGAGGCACATAAGTCCTCTAAAATAGATGGCAACCATGTTAGATTCACAGGGAAGAACCACCTCTCTTTAACCACTGACAATACATGATGGAGAATCATGGCCTCAAAGTTTCAGAGGCAGCTGGGTGAGAAAGAAAACAGAATAGTAGAGCACAGGGAATATAATAAATACGTACTTTCCTGGTTCTGTTACTGTAATGTATTTGTTACCGGGTTAAACTGCATTTCAAGGGTTGTATCAGTCTTTTTGCAATGTCTAGGATGCTGAGAAATGCCATTTAACTTTAATAAATTCATTACTTTATTTTGCTCTGCAGAAAATCTTAACTGACTCTTCAAGGTTCCTCTTCAGTTCCCTACAAATGATTATTTGACTGCCTGTCTTCTAATCACAATCCATACTGAATTTTAAAACAAAAGAGATCATTCAAATTGCCGAGTCTTTTATATGGGAAATGTTTCTATAAATTTCTCAAAGTACAGATTGCCTGTCCTTGTGAACTCTCACAGTGTTGTGGTTTAACCCCAGCCAGCATCTCAGCCCTACACAGCTGCTCACGCACCCACATCCGTATGTGGCTGGAGGAGAGAACTGGAAGACTAAAAATGAGAAAACTTGTGGGATGAGATAAAGACAGTTTAATAGGGAAAGTAAAAGCCACACATTCAAGCAAAGAAAAACGAGAAATTCATTCACCACTTCCCATGGGCAGGCAGGTGTTCAGCAATCCCCAGGTAAGCATAGCTCCATCACCTTTAACAATGACTTGGGAAGACAGATACCATCACTCCTAAAATCCCTCTTCCTTCCTCTTCCACCTGTTTTATATGAACATGATGCCATATGGTATGGAATATCCCTTGGGTCAACTGGGGTCAGGCTGTCCCAGCTGGGGCCCCTCCCAGCTTCTTGTGCACCCCCAGCACACTCACTGCTGGGATGGGGTGAGGAGCATAAACAGCCTTGAATCTGTACAAATGTTGCTCAGCAATAATGAAAACATCCCATGGTTCTAGCACAAATCCAAAACACAGCTACACATCAGTTACTGGGGAGAATTAACTTTATCCCAGTCAACACCAGCACACGTATTTATTTAGAACCATGATTCATCATTATATTACAGGAGCCAACTACATGAATTTAAACAGCACTCCACCTGTCTGTAGAAGAAAATAAAACAGCGTAGTTGTGTGTACAATTGATAACACTAATCCTCCCTGGAGATTTCTATTTTAGGGAAACAATTACATACGCTAAATAATGCTATACTTCCACAAGGCCTTCAGAGAAAGCTTGCTGTTCTATTGGTGGACAGGGTCTGTGAAGGCTATTGCCATCAAATTTAGCTTGTCATTGTACTGATTAAGGTGAGAATATTTTTGCCCTTGATGTTGGTCCATTTTTTTATATTATAAAATCCTTCAGTACAGCACATGTTGTTTGTAAAAGAAAGTGATTTTTTTTTCTTTCATCATTTCTATCCCATTTTTAAAAAGTATTTATCCGTACTTTTTATTATGCTTGAAAAATGAAGTGAACACAACCAGAAATACATGCATGTTTAAATGTCTATCTTAGCTGAGAAGGGACAACAACTGCTACCTTGAGGATGACAGGTTAGTCTAGTCTGCAATTTCCTTTGTGGATTTTGTTTCTCACATGGTCATTGCAGATAATAGAAAATACTAATTACCTTTTGGTCAGATTCAGGGTTAATTTTCGTCTTGTATATACTGACTCTAATAATACATTAATTTATATCAGTTGGTTATCTGGTAATTTCTTTTCTCTGCATTTGCTATTACTGCCAACAATGTATTTTGGAGTGGTAAAAGGTGACAGAGCAACTGAGACTAAAGCAGTAAGTAAAGAGGAAAATGGACTTTAAAAGCATGATGGCAACCTGCCCCTCAAACTCAAAGATCTGGCAGTTACAGGAACCTCATTAGCAGTGCTACAAGACAAGTAGCACTTTTCTACAAGCTGTCCATTTCTGGTCTGAGGGTGTTGTAGTAGGTATTCTATTGTCAGCCAGTCAGTGTTTTGAATCGAAGTAATTATTTCCTATAGGAAAAAAATGTGTTAGCTGTGTTCTTCTAACAGCAACTACACTTCTGTAACAAGCTGGGCACTGGGAGAATGCCATTATATCACTGAGTTTCTGACTCTGTGGTCATTAGATTTTCCTTTTTCATTTCCACTTGATATCAGTTGTCTTCCACACTATCTAGGTAATTCTGGCTTCAGATGCTTTGTGCTTTTGTGAGCACTAGATACAATACCTGGCCTTTGAGTAGGCTGTTTTAGTGCAGAAGTGAGAGAACTGGCGCTGTTGCTCCGGTGTCAGTGAGCACTGAAATGACAGTGCCCAATCTGTCTTAGCCCAGAGGACAGAACACCAGTGCAGTAGGAAAGAGAGAGTTTTCACAGAAACTGAATGATCTAAAACTTCATGAATGAGGCTTAGTCATACATTAAATGTGTTCTACCTGGCAGCTTTAGAAACAACAGCTTGCAAATCTAGAAGGCAACAGCATGCAGCAAATATGCCACTTATGTTCATTTCCAGGTAGAGGACTGTCTGTATGATCTATTTAGTGACAACCTTGCAGGCAGCCAAACTCTAGCCATTTAGTGCAGAAAGGCTTACTGAACCCTTATTCTTTGTATTTCCACCCACTCTTGCAGCTCTCAGTCAAAGTAAATAGAGGTGGGAGCAGCCTGTCCCTAGATCACATACCTCTCTAGTATTTGTCATAGCCATAAAAAAACCACAAACCGCACCAAACTGCATGCAAACAGGGCACTTATAATATTCCCAAAACAAGTGGGAATGAGTTTTCAAGGAGACTCTGTATAAAGTTTGAAGTCCAGAGGAGATTGACAAAAGGGATTGTAGTCAGGGATTGCAAGGAAACATGTCTGAGTTCCCAATCTCTGTGGGGATCACCAAGACACAGAAATGATGTCAGCAGCAATTGACTGTAGCATGACAGCTAGTGCTAAGTTAAATTAGATCTTAGGAAGAAATTCTTGACTGTGAGGATGATGAGACACTGGAACACGTGTCCCAGCGAAGCTGTGGATGTCTCATCCCTGGAAGTATTGAAGGCCAGGCTGGATGGGGCTTTGAGCAATCTGGTCTAGTGGAAGGTGTCCCCATGGCAAGAGGATTGGAACTAAATGATCTTTAAGGCCCCTTCCAACCCAAACCATCTGATGATTTTATGATTCTATGATCCACCTGTGCTTCTTGGCTGCCTGCCTTCCAGGTGTGTGCCAAGGGACAGTGCCTGTTATGATGTTCAGACCCTGAAACCATGGCAGCATTCAGTGGCAGGTGGGATACATTACAGGGATATATGTTATTTTCTTTTTGCATTACGGAATTCCACTGGTTTTTTTTTTCTAAACCAAATCCTCATCCCATTCTGTTTGTCACTGTATTTCTTTTGTTGGATAAGTTTAAGCAACAATTACACAAATGTTAATTAAGAAGTAGTACAGATTTTGGTTTTTTGTGTTAGGAGTATGAAGTTGTGGTTTTTTTGGTGTTGCTTCAGTTCTTAAATTTGATTCCTGCAGGAGATAGCTGTTCATATATTCAGCAAATGAAAATAAATATAATAATTCACTGACAAATAAATTGATTGGCAAAACAGGTTCAGTGTGTGCATTGACTCTGTAATGAGTTATAATTGAAAAAAAAGTTAACTAGGGAAAAGAACTATGATTTGATCATCTAAGTTTAGACAGGCAAGCTGACCTAAGAGTGAACACAAGGATAAATGTGATAAAACAAGACTAACTATGAAATTCACCTACCCACATCCCTCACATATTCTATTAGATTAACTTTTGCCATCACAGGCAGGCTGTTGTGTGGTCTTTTCAAGTTCAAATGAACATATCTAAACTCTTTACTAGGATTAACATTGTGGGCTGGCCATGAGGAGTTCGATGGCCTGGTTAACCTGAGGCACAAGGGTTCAAACAAGCTCGACTTTTCCAGAACCATCTAAACCCACCTATTTCCTTCCTGCCATTCCTTTCCTGTTACATGTAGCATATTTAGTGTAAATGCAGTGAGCAGTGAGATTGGTTCTGAACCCAAGGTGGTGTCTCTGTCTTGAGGTATGCTGCAGCATGGATATGTCCTGCATGGTGGCTACTTCAGGATCTCTACAGGATGCATCAGTGAATTACCACAGATTACTCCTTTAGTTTGGAAACAGAGCTCATATTCTCATTGCTTTTTGATTCTTATATATAAAACTGTGAATGATTTATACATTTTTCATACAATAAAAAGGTTTGTTTTCATAATATGAATGTGACTAGGTGTATTAGCACTCTTCAGAAACTGCAGAACATCCTGAATGATTCACTTCAGGAAGGCCAGATGAGAGGCTCTAACCCTGGCCTCCTAAGAGTCCAGTTCAATGACAGACATAAAAGATTTTGCACAGAAAATTTATTACCTCAGTTTATAATGTTTAAAAATTTAATATAACAAATGTTGTGACTTTAGACAGGGAATTTAGATTTGAAAAGAAATAAATATTTGCTCCTATTGTACATCATGGAAATGCAGATCCTTCAACTGGTGTCTCTGGACTGATGAGTGGTAGTGGGCTTATTGTTCTTTACTGAAATACATCCCACCACAAAACATTGCAGTGCCTTGCTTACCTGCTGCTTGCTGCCCTGCTTACACTGCTCTGTTCTCTTTATTTAAAGACACATTTCTTTCCTCTGAGGAAGTGACAGAAAATAAAATTGGTGACTCTAACTGGTACACTTTTCACCCTGATGTATCTTCCCTAGGACTTTCTCATTCTGCATTTGGTGGAATCCCTTTAGGAGGTGCAAAAATGATAGATGAATAGATAGATGAAATAAGTAGCTTCATCCCATGACTGCATGGAGGATAAGAGAGAGAGAAAAAGTCAGTGTGTTTGACAGTCTATTGTATGTTGAGCAGAGATTAGTAACAAGTATTACCTTTTTGATAAACCCAAGAAAATTCACAGAGTAGGCCTTCTGAGAAGATACTTTGGACATTCTGCAGTCCAGCCTTAAGTATATAGACAGCCAATCTCTAATCATTTAGTGCAGAAAGGCTTACTGAACCCTTACTATTTGTGCATCCATTTGTTCTTGTGATAATTTACTGGAGGTGTGAATAGTCATTGTGCCCAGAAGACCACATATCCTTGTCACGTTCATAGAAGGTAGTGAAGGACTCAATTAAAAGTAATGCAATGATAGTTAGTCAAGAGAAGTCTACATGTCATGAAGTTGCTTCCCTCTACCCTTATTTTACTAGGCTATAAATGCTATACCTGAAAGGTGACCATCAAAATACATTGAATATTTTCAGAGGTGGATAAAGCATTTAAAATAGGAAGTTAATTATCATGAAAGTATGCAAAGTCCAATAGCTTTTCTTTTCATGTATTCAAACCTTTAGAGGACAACTTACCTATTCGTCTTGTGTTATTTGCAGAGATTTCACCATATTTTATTTCCTTCAAAAGGAAATAAAAAGCTTCATCTATGAAAAATAGATACATAATTCAATAGATGATAGATATTTTTAATACTTGTAAGTTACAGCTGATTTTATTGATTCCAGTCTTAACCTCTGCCTTCTCTGGTACTTTGTCTCAAAAGTATAATTATGGTTTTTTTCTAGAAATCTTGCTCCAAAGTGATCTTTTTCCCACACTTAATTACATAAAAACCAATTCTGGATTTTAAGTTGCCCTTAAAGTCTATGCCAGGTATCTCTATAAACCCCACATATTATTCTGCAGAAAACTATGGTCCTAAAAGTACAACCTGCGATATTCTGACTTCATGTAAAGATCTGCTTGTATATGTCAATATTGGAAAATTGTAAATGTTTTGTAATAACAAATATTTGCTTCATTAGGAAGAAGAATCCAGATCTCTCTAGTGGAATGGCAAATTACTATTAATTCTCCTAATGATTCATAGTAGTTCCATGTAAAATAGAAAAATTTTTAAAATAAAAGTACATTCTGCACTTTTGCCTCTATAATACTTTCACATTAGCGGAAGTGCTAGTAATTTTACATTTATTTAATTGATGCAAATAAACTCACAGAATGAACAACAATCTGTGTGGTTGTTTTTTAATACAAGGGTATCTGTATGATAGAAAGAAACCATTTTCCTTTCCTTGAATGTAATATGATAGTTTTTGTGTTGCTCCAGATAGGTTTGATCTGTTATAAGTAAAGAAGTTGGAAAAAATAAAGAATGCTAAGGAAAAAAAGTCTATGCCAAGAAAGTTTGATTTTCTTCTGAAAAATAATGTGAACTAACAGCAGCTTATGTGGCAAGAGCAAGTACTTTTTGATGTGATATTAGTAGGTCAAAACATGGTCTTAGGCCTGTTCTATGAATGCTTTTTTGTTGTTGTTACACTCTCAACAGCCTCAGTCAATGTTTCAAGCTCTAAACAGCCACTACAGAAGTGTCCAGAAGCTTGATAGTTACTCCACTTCTGAACCCTTTATACTTTTTGGACAGAAACAAATATAACTACTCCCCCTATGATGCTTCGTTCCACTAAGGCCTTCAGATATGACCCCACTGTCATTTAAGATTAGCCTTGTGTACTTTCCTGTTCTGCCAAAATCATAATGTAGTTCATAACTGCCAAGGTCATCCACGCTGTTCTTTGGGAGATACCTTCTGGGAATCCACAAGCAGACTGCTGTGAGTCTGCTAGGTTTATCTCCAGTCATGGGTAGGAGGATCACAGAACGGTGTGGAAGATATAAAGAGGGAATTATAGAATTGTCAGCAGAGTACTTCTGGGCAAAGCCTACTTTTTTGGGCAAACAGCAAGCACTGAGGTATAAACTGAGGTATTAGCAGATTGAATTTTATATCCCATGACTTGGTACAGCTTTTGTGCTTACATGGAAAGGTTATCTAGAGTGTCTACTGTAAGTGTCCAGTTCTTTAGAGTAGTTTTAAAGTCAGTTATAAATCTATCCAAAATGGAGAAAAACACCCTGATTTGAACATCAGAAGATAGCACTTCTGTTTTCCTTCAACATGACCTGAGGGATTGTAGCAACTGTGTTGACCCTGTCCACTCAGGCAGAAGAGCCACAGGTCTGGTATGTGTATCATGACAATATCTCAGAAATTGCATCTTTGCCAAGACTTCCATGAATTCAATCTGTACCCTTTTGTTCTCTAATAGGCTATTTTCTAGGAAACTCTGTGAACACCAACATGTAGAAAGTTGTCAGACTGACCATCTGAATTCAAGGAAAACAGATGATGTTAGTTTCTCAAAGAGGTATTTCTCACTGCTTTCTCACTGTGCTTTTCCTCACTAGTTTCAGAGCTGCACTAGCTGTGCATAAAGCTTAAACATTCTGTGGTTACTGGAGGTTTGTCTGAAACACTAGGAGTGAGCCTAGAGAAAAATGCCACCTTGAATCATATTATGTGCTGCCATCCTACAGGTACAGCACATTCCAGTGTGACACAGAGCAGCTCAGCACAGTCTTGTACTAGCTAAATAAGGAAACAGAAATAACCTATAATTTCATAAAAATTGCCATTGGTGTGAAAGAAATTGCAGCAGGAAAAAAAGTTATTACTCTCCTCTTTTTCAAGAATTAAGGTCTTCCATTCTGTTTCTCTTTTAATCCTTTTATTTTAAGGGACACACCTCACCCAGTGACTTTTTTCCAGGACATGGTAGACTGGATCAGAGTAAACTGAATGCAGAAAGATTATCCTCTTATCTATCATGTCAAGAGTCCAGATATGAGTAAACCAGACGTCCTAATCTAGGGCAGTGTCCTTGGGTTGGCTGCTGATGCAAGAAATGAAATGGGACTCCTAAGTAATCCAAACACCGCTTCTTGAGGAGGGTTCCCCTGACCTTTCTACTACCCTACCAGGGATCTTCTTGCTTATATATAACACTGTTTTTGCAGTACCTGGTCACCTGCTCAGTTGTTACAGTCTTCTCTCTAGAGAAGATAGATGGTTTAATTCTTGAGAGGCGTGGTGTCTGGTGTCAGAATATTTTAGTGGAAACATAAAGAAAATGAAAATGTTTAGCAAAATGTCACAGAGTAATAGAATCATAAATAACAAGGGACAGAAGGTTCAGAGTTTACAATAGAAATGATGGAAAATCACTTCAGATCAGGAAAATGGAATAAAATTGGGTTTAAGACCTGAAATATTGGAAGGAAAGGCATAGTATCTGTTTGGGTGAGAAGTCTTTTCTATAAAAGAAACTTTTCACTTCTATAGGATCTCAGGGCTGTTTCTGACCTGCAGAGTACTCTTCTAGGCTCCTTCTTGTACCTGGGTGATTAATTTTCATGTTTCAGGAATCCATGCTTCAGCCAGCTGCATTCAGATATATTGTTCATCATGTCTTGGTCACCTGAGCAGAAAGATTCCTGTTGAAGCAGGATGTCTGCTGGAAATTAGATAAGAAGTCCAACTTTAGACATGGTCTTGAGGGAGGAAAATGAAAATTTTTGAGTGTCATGGGCTTCAACCATCTTTTTGTTGTTGTTGTTGTTTTGTTTGTTTGTTTGTTTTTGTGGGTTTTGTTGTTTGTTTTTTTAATTAAGAAATGGGAAAATACTCAAAGAAGACAGACTGGGATTTTTTGAACAGCTCATGATATAACTTGTGGGACTTTCCTCAAACAGAATTGCTTACCCAAAAAATACCCACATTTTGTTAATTTTAACTTCCAGTGCATTCATATGTGTCAGGTATAAAAAATATTTAAAGTACCTTGTGTGAAACGTCACTACACATGTGACATCTAAACTGTGGAAGAATGTCAGAAGCACCATTGAGACATTACCACTGTGAGGTGTTTATATTTCTATCTTTGCTGCTTGGGAGTCATCCTTAGGAGTTCACAGCACGCAGCAAAACCTTTCTTTACTGGCTATTTGTGAAAGGCAGGGAGTTTTGGCTATTTGTGAAAGGCAGGGAGTTTTTAGAAGCAATAACATAATGAGATACCTTTAGAAAATAAGACCTTTGAATCATTCCATCTGCCCACAAGATATAAGAATTCAAAAGCATTTCAGTAAAAACATAGAAAGTAATTTTAGTGCTCTTTTTAATTCCTTCTGCTATGCTGATTTACTTCTGTGAACAAAGAGACTGGAAAGCTTAATAAGTTTGGACTGTCAATAATCAGTTGCCATCAAAACCCAGATACTCATCAGTGGACTTTGCATAAGATGATAAAATCTATCATTTCCTTTAAATTCATTACAGTTTTGTTTATTGAGCAGAAATGTGTCACTTAGTTCTTCATTCTTTTGCTGAATCTAAGGAAGATCCTCTGCCCTGCTTTAAGAAGCAGACTCAGAGCTCGCTTGAAACGTCTCTTCATAGGCAATCCCCTCCAATGATTACCTAGAGGCAGAAGGAAAGACTCTTATGAAAACAAGTTGAGCTTTTTTTCTCTCCTTTTAAATAGGAATTCTTAATTCTAGTGTTTCTTACATGTGTTGGTTAGTGTCAATTAGCAGTTTCATAATAATGCATTATTACTAGGTCAGTGAGTTTTTTCTGCCAGTCTATACCTTGTTTTTACCACAAATACCCACAAACACACAGTCTGAAGCGACACTTCTAATCCCTGAAACAATGCAGGTGAACTTAATTACTCTATGTTTAATTGAGATTGAAAATGGAATAAAAATGCAATGGAAAATACTCTTTTCAGCTGACAACTTATTTAAACAAGCATAATTTTAGCTATCACACATAACTGATTTATTGTTGATGTCATAGGAAAACATTTATTTGTACTTTCCCACAGATATATGATGTGTGCATCATTCTGTTCCAGGATGTGAACTGATGCAGAAGTTTACTAAGATATGTGGAACTCATGTATAGGAAGGAAAGGAACTCATCAGAGCCTGCATGTGATTTGTTGCCATCAAGTAAATTTTATTTTAGCTGTATGCATACATTAGATGTTATCAAATGTACGCGTAAATATGCCCAACTTGAAAGCCTGGTATAATACAGAATGTAAAAACATAACACAGATTCAATTGCAGCATCCTATTTCTGGCAGTAGCAGCCCGATCCTAAAAAAAGCCTTAGGGCCTCAGTGTGGCAGAAGCTGATTTTATATTTTAAGCTTAGATCTAAAGTACTGTATACTTTTGCATTATGATAATTTACACTAGAAAGTGAGAGATGGAACCAGAGGATGTCTGTGTTAAAGGATTATTCAGATGGAAAGCATGGTCTCCTGAGGGCCTTAGCAAGGAGGACAGAGATTTTAAGTGGTCAAGGTGACTTAAGGTGGTAAGAATAGAACTGAACTAGAGCTGCAAAATTTGGATCTGGTCTTAGATTTCAAGCATCACTAGATTCTGAGTGAGTCTGTTCTGCACATCTATAGTGGCAGCAAAAGGAGACCCTGCTACCACCATGCAAATGGTACAGTGCAGGCGCCTGGACCATTCCAGGAGCTACAGAACACTCACATACTGGAGTTTATAAGTCCTCCCCACCATGTTTGGAGAACAGCATCCATAAGACGGTTAAAATGTCAGTACTTCCTCTATATGTGAACAAGTGTAGATTTAGTTAGATGGCTGGGGATGCACTCTGGTGACAGAGTTGTTCTAATTATGAGATCAGGGTGAGGACAAAAATCTGCTTAAGCTGTCTGTGAATAGATGTAGACATATATGTGAACACTGATATTTGTGAGGGCTCAACTTTTCCAGAGTCACAAGTATAATTTCATGGAAATTACATAGACTCTATTGCACACCTACTGACCGAACCTTATTTTATAAACCATCATGCTTACCTGTCTTTGCATAGAAGCCTGAAAATTATCCTGCTTTCTTGTTTCAAAACATAGGTCTTTTAAGTTATTTTCTTCAAAATATCACTACTCTGAGATCTTTGGAATACAAGTAATACAATCCTGCAAGACAGGTAATATAATCCCTAGGTTTAATGTGTGGAATTGGGCAGCTACGAAATAGAATCAATGGCACAGGACTATCAAACTATTGTTTTAAGAATCACAATGGGTACAAGCTATTTTGTGTACAATAAATACCTTGAATTTCCTCTGTCACATCTCAGCAGTTTATGTCCTTATTTGGAGACCTACAGTCAACTCAAGTGGTGTAATATATGCTCTGAGCACATTCTAATGTATTGTTGGGTCCTGATGGGAGCTACCTGAGAAACTTTATCTTGAGGCACTAACTATAATGGCTTGGCAGCTTATGCTTTGAAGATATCTATAGCTAATGCCATATCCAGCTGCTGTTTCTGTTCTTCCAAGACAAGCTTAATGAGTCCTATGTACAGTGTATGAGGTTCTTCTCCACCTTGGCACGAGTACCATCTGCTACAGCTGTACTCAGTTTATAAGCAGCTCTGTAGGTTGCTTAAATGGATTTTTATATACTCCAGTGTCACAATTTAAAGTTAAAACCTCTAGTTATTTAGCTATGAAAGTAATATTTCCAGGTTGGAAAATAGGGTTGAATGGGTTTATGCAGTAGAAAATCTATATACAAAGAACAGCATCTCCAATAAAGCACAGACATTACGGCAATCAACCCTGATTACATGCCTCCTCCACCATGGGATTTATGAGGATGTGAGAGCTGTCCTTCTCTTAGATTGTGTCTTCATGCTCATTTAAGCACAGCAGCTCACATTAACTGAAGAGGGTTTACATGAGCCATCTTTCTTTTGAAGGGCAATTTGCTCTCATAGGCTTCACGGTAACCTCCATACTGTGTTTTTCTCATCTGGGCCAGGCTCAGCCTGTAAAGCCTTTTGCCGTGCAAGCTGAGCAGTGCAGCTGCCCCTCTTAGCACATTCCTCTTGCTATCCACAGCCTGGGAGCTATCCTCAGCTTCACCCTGCCACAGGACAAGCTCCCTCCTAGGATTTCTGCCCCCCACCCTTGGGCCTCCTTGTGCCTTAACATTTTCTAAAACAATCCATTCCCCAGTGAGTCTTTCTAGATGTCATATCGGATCTTTATTTCCATTTATTCCCTGTGGTCTGTAATACAACACGAAGAGTAGAGTTGACCAACTGGGATTGAGAAATATTATTTGCAGTGTTGTTTTGGTCATAGATGTGTGCAATGATGATTTGTAGAAGAAGACCATGCTATGTCATCCTCTTAGGTCGATTTATGACTACCAATCATGTTTGGCATGTCCTTTGCTCAGGATTTGTAACAGATGCTTTAATGGTTTGTCAGAGACTAAACACCATGATCTCAATAATATTATTTTCTATAGTAATTGCATCTTATCAAAAGAAGAGTCTTTGAAGATTCCGTTTTTTAGCCTGCCATTTTCTTTCCTTGGTTATCGTTTTATCTACACTTGTTACTATGGATTTTTTTAGACTCATGTCAAAGATAGTCCCACACATTTCTTTGAGAAAACCTTTCAAAATGTTTCATTGCTGCATCTTTCATTCATTTCTAGCAGCTAAAGCTGGTGAAAAAAGGATACTGTAGAGAATGTTTATGTGGCATGCAGAATATTAAAGACTGACTTTTTAATACCAACTAATAGCAAACTAGCACTGAAAGACAACATCTGATGAACAGTATGGAGAAAGAAGAAAAATGCAAAAATTAGAAGCAAGAGACGAATATGGTGCTGTGTACAAACATATAAGAACTTAATTGTCATTTTACCTGAACAAATAATATGAAGCAAATAACATATTTAAATTTAACCCTTTCAATTTCATAATTTGGTTATAAGTTATTAAAAAACTTAATTCTTATATTTTCAACAAAATATCTTGGTGAATAATTCTAGACAATGCTTGCAAAGCACTGGAGCTAAACCTACCCATATTTTAAATGTCAGCCCTCTCTTGACTTCTGCCAGTGCAGGTATTTCATAGGTATCCTTTTATAAAGAGCTGAAAATAAAGGTTTGTTTGATTTCCATTTTGATTTCCTCTTTACTCCTCAAGTGGGAGTAGTACTTCTATCATGATGAACTGACTTAGCTCTAATGATTCCAGTTTTGAGTTTCAAAAACGTCCAGTTGTCCAAAATATAGCAATATGTATCTTACACTGGTGATCTACTTTGAACTCTAAAATGTAGCTCAGGTTGCCATGTAGGCACCTTGTAAGCTCAGTGGGCAGAGGTAAGCACCTAGCAAGGGCGATTCTAGTGATCCAGTGGAAAGTGGGATGAGCCCATGAGCTTGTCAGTTTTTGATGGAGGGAGGAGTAGACATCTATATTTTATGCAGTCCCGTTTAGATGGGAAGATTCTTAAATGCTGTATGTAATAAGTTGATTGTGTAGTTTCCACAACACAGAGAGTTTTGGTTGCAGATCTGTTAATGCAATGTGTCGTGGGAGCGCTGGGGTGTACCTATCACACCTACAGGAGGCAAGAGGGCACCTTGGTTTCTGGGCTGGAAAACTCTAAGCCCTGGTTTATGGAGATAGAGGGAAGCAGACACAAATACTGGGGCACTTTGTAGGCCACTCTGTGTTGCAGTGTATTTCAGTGCCATAGGTGTCCCATAATGTATCTCTGAACTTCTGGAGCCCATCGTTCTTGCTGAACAAGCTTATGAGAAGTCAGTAGAACATAAACAGAGAGTGTAAGGTCAAGCCAGTATTTGACTCACTTCTAAGTTTCTCCATAAATGCTGAGTACTTGTATGTTTAGACCTGAAAGCTGTTCAGCAGGACAGATACATAATGAGTTTATTCTTGGATTTTTGAAAGCCAAAGAAATTCTGAGGGAAAGGTAAAACTTCTTTTCTAACAGGAGCTCACAGATAGGACTTTGCTGTGATTTTCATGCAATGTTCTCAGTTTTCCAAACTGCCAAGGAGGCTTTCTCAGTTTGAACCTATCTGATCATGCTGGTCATATCTCTGTCCACTATGAATTTCTAAAGCAAATTTTCTGAAAAATTTTTAGGAAAAAATGAAGTTCCATGTTAACCCATGTATTCTAACCTAAAGGTCACAAAGCTTTTCAAATGTATTGCCTATAATGTGAATGATGGGGCTAAATCTCTCCGAGGTACTTTGAAAATAGATCCTTAGCAAAAGTCTAACTCTTTCTCTGCTTCCAGCTGCAGAGGAGTGACCTTTGAAAAAAAGGATCAGAACAGTTTAAATCAAGTGTCTACTGCATTGACAACAGGGTAAAATATTATGTGGTTCTTAGTGTTCATTTAACAAGATTTGCCATCATCATGATGGTCCAGTCATAAAAGAGAAAGGATTTGTTTTGCATGGGCAAAAGGAATTTTACAGCATGATTAAAGCATTTCTGTAATTTACAGTTCTATAAGGATTTCTGGGTTAGCATTAATGTATATTTTTGGTATCAAGGCATACTAGGAATTTTTAGTTTATTTTTTATTAAGGAGACACTTCAAATTTTATAACTTGGTTTGGATTTTTTTCCTCCCTAAATGTTTATTCTGTTTCTGAGTCAGGAGAAGCCTATAGTGCTTTGAAATGTCATACTACTAGGCATATCTGTGTGCCTACAGATTTCAGTAGTAGTCTTCCAGTAATTATATGGAAAAAATACCTAGTCTTGTAACTGGGAGATTGCTTACTAATGCTCTGCAGTGTATTCTCTATACCTCTATATCATCTTCTATGAACAACTAGTTTACCAGAGTAGAGAAACTGCTGCTTGTCTTGTGAAACTGCTGCCTCAGCTACCCCAAATTTTCTTCTACGGAAAATTTCGCAATTAATTTGTCACAACTATACTCATTGTTAGTGCTCCAGAAAAGACATCCTTCTGCCTCAGGTTAGCTTTAATAGGAAGAACCAGGTAAATGTCCCTTTTGAAAGACACCACAATTTCTTGGATTATTGATGTATCACACAAATTATTGAACATAACAAACACCACTTTCCTAAATTATTATTTGCATTTCTTTTGTTCCCTGGCTATTTGCTAGAAAATTATTTTCCTATTAACTGTCTACAAAAAATGTTAATGTTAAATGTTAACGTTTTTCCAATTTAACAAATTTTTAATTAATCATTTAGATTACAATTCACCAAGCATACAACTTCCCTGAGATTCAAATGGTGCTGTAACTCATTTCCCCTGTTTGTAAAACCAGATGAATTGACTTCACCAGGCTGAAGTGTTTCATGCTGTGAATGCTTATACTTGCTCAAAACTATCCCATAACCTGATGCTTTGAACGTAAGAATGAACAGATATCATCAAGTAAACTGAGAACTAAACACACATTTATTTGGTAGCTAAACACATCTTTGTATACACTATGAAACACTTGTGTTGGATTCCAGAATATGATATCTGCAGAGAGGGATTTGAGTGGACTTTGCAGAAAGCTGTGGGCTATGAGAGTTGGGGAAAAAAACTTGGTTTAAGAAACAAACTAGATATCATCAGTGTTGGTTTCTCTGCCCCAGCCCAGAGAGTCCACACCTTGATTTCATCAAACGTGTGCAGAATACTATTGTACCTTATCTCTCCCTTTGTGTTCTCTGAATCCTTGCATCCTGTAGAACCTAATACCTGTCCCCACCCCCTGCAAAATCCCCTAAAATAAAGGGGGTTTTCCCCATGAGGCAACTGCTAAGACCTCCAAATTTGTTAATCTGCATTTTCCCCTTACATCATCCCCTGAAACCCTCTGTAATAAATTCTAATAGTTACAACCCCCTGTTGAATATGTAGACCCCTTTAAGTATGAACTTGTAAGTCCAATACGGCATTCCAGTTTCTTGTTTTCACTGGGATCACTTAGTTTTTGACTCGCTACACACTTGAAGTTATTCATCAATTTTCATCATTATCTGACCCTCTTTGTCCTAGGACTTGATTCAGAGCAGATATGGGGAAAATTTTTTTTTCAAAAGTTACAGCCTACCATGAGTAAAAAATCCCATCAGAAATTTTTGTCTTAATTTTATTGACTTCAATAATTACAGCTGCTAATCTGAGGTCTTATTTGAGCTTGCAAACCTCTTTAGCTTTATCCATTGTGAGTCTAACCTTTCCTTAATGTTCTCTGCACCCTCTGGAATTAACATACCCTTTTCCCCAAGTGTCAGCAATTCTCACACTCCTCTTCAGACTTTGCACATGATTTTTTAACCTTTATTATTTACAGGCAAATCTTGTGCTAATTTCTTTCCTTCTGCTGTCCCATTTTGGCATTCTCACTGGCCTTCAGCCTCTGAGGATTGTGAACAGCAAGTGGGGTCTGAAAACACTGAGGCAAAGTTATTTTGAACTCATGTGCCCTGATCATAATCCACAATAAGATTTATTATTAAATGTGACCCTGAACCATGAAATTTCAAAAAAACCCATAAGACAAGAACTGCTGATCTAACACATAATTTAAGAAAAATAAAATCAGAGGAGAGCTAAGAGAGGGGGACTTGTGATGAGAAAGTTCATTTTGAAGGATTAAACTTATGTCAGCATTAGATACCAGTACTGTAGTAACAAAAGCATTAAGTACTTTAAGTCTCAGAGACCTTTCAAGAAATTACTAGAAAACTAAAAAATAGACCAAGGATCATCGCATATAATGGTCAGTTGGTTTCTTAAAAACCAGTGTCTTAAGTGTCTCATGGAGAGAGAGAAACATAGTCTCCTATGCACTTCAGGTATTGTTTGTGTGCTAAGCATAAGACAGAAAGAATCCAATCCTATGAGAGATGGAAACTTGTCCCATTTGAAAACTAGCAACTTAACAGGCAGTGATAACTTGGTTGTCTATCCTTGGATCAAATTTGGCTATCTATCTCTGGATGTGGATGTCTTTATTTGGAAGTTAAATTAACAGGATCAATATTTAAGCAGAAGAGACTAGTTGCACCTCCACCTTCAAAACCATAGGTACTCCACTCTTACGGAGAAAGTAACTACACTTGAAAACAGTGCATTCTCAAGAATACTCAAATCCTGTCAGAGAAATCCTGGTATAAGCAAGAAGCAAACATTTCTAGTGTTTTCACTTTCTTTGATGAGGATAGGATTTCCCATTCATAACAATGTGGACAGCTGACAGATAAGCATTTACTCAGCAAATTTACACTCTCTAAGCATGAGGCACAGGAGAAAAAACTCTCCTCTTTCAGGAGCTCTGCAATATTTCACTTTTGAAAATATGCAGCAATTAACAGTATTTCCTGCTTGTATCTCTTTGATTTACATGCAGAATTCGCCTGTGTTCATAGGAGATGTGTTCCAGCCCTGTGATCAATTTAGTGTCTTTCCTCTGAATGTGCTCACACAGGTCCATGTTCTTCTACTGAGGACCCCAGAGATCAATGCGGTACTTTAGGTGGGGTCTCAGAAAACAAGAGTACAGGGACAGAATCACCTCCCTTGACTTGCTGGCCACACTGCTTTTGATGCAGCACAGGTTAGCCTTCTGGGATGCCAGCACACATTGCTGGGTCATGTCCAGCCTCTCATCCACCAACACCCCAAGTCCTTCTGCCCTCAATCCATTCTCTACTCAGCCTGTACTTGTGCTTGGGATTGCCTCAGCCCAGCTGCAGGGCCTTGCACTTGGCCCTGTTGAACTTCCCAAGTTTCTCACGGGTCCACTCTCAGCTATGAGGTGTATAAGTTTCTACCAGATGCAATTGTACATCCTTAAGATGACACACCCCACCTAATCAACACACACGTAACTATTTCTATTAAATTTTGTAAGATTTCCTACTGGGACTGGAAGAAAACAGCCCATAAAACTTGCAAAAAAAGATGAAAGAAAATTATAATTCAACCATTACTGTATAGAACGTATTGCTTTACATAAAAATAGGTGGCTTGTGGCTGTCTGAGACTAATTGGCTCATTCCATTTGCCATGACTTATTTATTAATATTGCTGATTTGCATAGTTTGGACTACACAAAACAGTTTTATATGAAAAATTGCACTTATAACGTAATTTATAAAAAATTTATAGAATTGTATTTATATGTATACAAATTTAATGTATTGATTTTCAAATGAGAAATTTATTTGGTCTAAATAGTTTATTGGTTCATAAGAATGAAATATTGACTTTTGTATATAATATGAGTTTAAGATAGGCTCTTAAGTAGAGGAAGCAGAACTGTTTATACTGCTTGGTGGAAGCCTATCAAGCTTTTCAACCTAATATTTATTTTTAGGGTTATATAGCTAAGTCATAAAAACTGAGTTTGGGTTGAATCTTCTTTTAAGACAGTCATGTATCTACTACTTGACATCTCAGCCAAGAGCACTTTTAAGCACCCTGACAAAACAGATTGGTCACTGTTAAGCAGTAGATGTTTAAAATAAACACTCATTACTGCAACTGTAGATTTATTTCTGTTTATAATTTCTGCAATTGGCTGTTTGGCTTCTTCTGTCTTTTCTGTTAGAGAAAATTATGTGTTCATTGAAGAATAATAGAAAATATTTTGAAATTGCTACATGCTTTATAGACAAGTAATATGTTGACTTAAGGCTCGTCCTCATGGTCCTGAAGAGGCTGAGAGTATTTTCATGACGTGAAATGTAAATGAGCAAATTCCCCTCAGCCCTGGAGCAGAGAAATGTTCAAGCACATCACCACAATAAGGCAACAAGGCAGCAGTGCAGTTTACTGACTTGCAGATTCCTGTTATTCCCACATACATTGTTATTATTGTGCCTAGTGTCTACACAGAGAAAGGTAATGAGCTGCATTCCCAGAGATTCTTTATATCTCTGTATAAAATATATATTAAGATGCTTACTTCACATAATTAGGTTATGCACTTGCTTTCTACCAAATTGCAGGAAAGGTTTTGCTGGCGTTGTAGCTAGCTTTACCAGGAATAGGAAGGTGGGGACAACTTCATCTGTTCACATATTGCATCCTGGTCAAAAGAAGATTTTTATTTTGGTTTTGGTTTTTTGTGGTTTTGGTTTGTGGTGTTTTGTTTTGTTTTGTTTTGTTTTGTTTTGTTTTCCTAGCATGTATCAAGGTTTGTTCAGCAACAAAGAGGTGACATCTGATCTCAACTGGAAGCTTACTATAATTGACAGGTAGTGGCATAGATATTGATTTACAGGGGATTTCCTTCAGACACATACACTTTCTATGTAAGTTTTTCTAATTCTGAATTTTGTTTTTATCATGAAACAACTGGATGAAGAAATTCAATTGAATGGAATTAGATACACTGTGTCAATTATGTCTCTGTTGATTTGCTGTGATTTCAAGATTTTATAGGATGCCTGAGTCACTGCATGGTCGATTAATTTGGTCCCAGAGATTGGCCATGGTATTTCCAGCTATGCAGACATATCTAACAGAATATAACCTCTGTTACATCACACCTCAAAAACACAGTTTTATCTGTTACATGTACCCATGCAGACACTTGTTTTCACCTTACTTCAGTTGTTGTGTTACCTGGAGGCATGACACTTATGAAACTATTTACTGGCAGCTATTACTGACCTTACAAATAGTACAGCAGCAGTTCCTCAGACCCCTGAAGCTGAGTACCCACATGACCAAAGCCAAAGCCTTATGTCTGAAAGCTTACAATATAAATGAAAGACAGATGGAAAAGGATGAAATAAACAAACTGGAAAAATACAACATAAAAGAGAAAACATGGGATAAAGTGATACTTATCACAAGTACGAGAAGTTTTAAAGTATGGTTGAAGCCTGAATAAATGATAAATTTGTTGATCCTACTGTTAGCTTCTTTACCCAAGGTCCTGCTATACAAGCATTAAGAATCATAGCTCAGATTTGCCAACCTGAGGAGTTATAGGTGAAATTCTAAATCAGTTTATCAGTGCATAAAAATATCCAGGAGGATGTTTATTCATTAAAAGTACATGGAAAAACCACATAGATAGAGTAATTTTTTTAAAGGAATGTTTATTTTCAGTTCCATTTAAACAACCCACTTTTTTAACACATACTAAAATCTTTAGGAAACATTCTAAGAAATTTCAGGATTATAGCCACAGGAATGAATTAAATGTATTTCAGTTCTGCAGATTAAAATACAGAATATGTTTGCATCATTCTGCATTTTATTATGTTGCTGCCTTTTGGTATGCTTTACATTAAAAATACATGACTGACACTCTTTATACCAGTAAGCCTTTTTATTGAAAAAAAATATTATTGCATTAAACTACATTCCCAGGGATTCCTTGAATAAGCTAAAAAAAAAGTCGCGTTGCATGTACAATAGTGCAATTCACTTAGCTACTGTATAATATAAAACACTTTATACAGAGAATACAAAACAAAATTACTAGTTTATACTAGCCAGAGTATTATCCAGTTTTAAATATAAACTTGACACTTTTAAAATCAATCTGATCAAATGGCATTTTTATGCAAATCTGCACAACAAATATACATCTTGAATGTATTCCAGAAATACCTCAGTTACAAATAAAACCCCCAAACAGTAACAACAAAAAAATTTATCATGGTGTAACTGAGGAAATGTTTCTTATAGGAATTTTAGTGTGTGGGTGACCTGTTTCCTTGGATTATGTATCAAGAACATACAATCAAGCAAAAATAGATTATTAACTTGGTGTGTCTTTATCACTGCCATGAGGTTACTCTAACTCTTTTAAAAATCTACTTGAATAAAATCAAAATTGTAGCATGGCTCCATACATTGGGCTCAACAGTGCTTTTAATAATTATAATGATACATATTTAAAGTACATTACTGATGAAAAACAAATATGGCAGCAATTAGAGAGAAAATATAATTTCAGCTGTGCTGATAGCTTTATTACATTTCTCCAAGAAAATCTCTTCTTTGTATTAAGAATGATATTGGACATTCCCTTTGTTCAGTAGTCAATGATTACTGTTTTCCTACTGTGCTATTTCTGTTCTTAATCTCTCCTTTTGCTCTCATCAAACCTCTCAAAATCCTAATTCTCATTGTTCCAAGAATTAAATTTAATCTTCATTGTTAATTTATTTGTCTTACCGTGTTGGTGTATACAATGATGCATTGACATCCTATGATTTTGTTTCTTCTAGAATCCCATTGTATTGTGCATATATTATGGGAAAGATATGTATCTATTTTCCATAAATTATCTATGTAGTAGGGTATGGTTAAGTTTCAATTGGTCAGGTTTCCTGCCACAGAAATTTCTACAACATTACCATTACCTGTAAGAAGCAGGGATACAAAATGTGTGCACTCACATTAAAGATGAGATTAGCCCATCATTCCTTAGTTCCATATTTCTCCTTTTTTGTTATCTGCTTAGGATATGAATGAACTCTTATATACATGAGAACAGCTGGGTTTGCTTCAATAGAAATGAAATTGGGCCTATAAATTTAAAAGTTTGTAGGGATGGAAATGCATCTTTTAGGCTGGTATTAGCCCTGAACTGGTGGTCATGGCTACGCATCTTAGTCAGCCTCTTCTAGGGCACAGATTGACCTGCTACTTTAGATGTCCAATTCAGAATATTTTTACAGAGTTATGACTAATGTTTCCAAGTGGTCCACTGGGCGAGTGATCTCCATCCAAGCAAGTAATAATTTTCGGAGGTGTTTAATCACAGTCAGTGAAATATGCTTTATTCTCAGAAAATAAAATTTCAGAAGCATAGAAATTGTATGCAAATTCAGGTCTTAATTCAGGAAGATCTTCAGCCAAAATTAAAAGGAAAAATTTTTAAACTATTGAAATATTTAATTTTACATGTTTTGCAAGAAAAATTTTGACCTCCTTAATTCTGAAGCAATAATTTCGATTAAAGAAGTTCTCTGCAAATTAAAAAGAGAAAATTAAACATAATTTAAATGTTACTTACATACAGATAAGTAACTCCAAAATGGCATGAATCCATTCAGTTAACAAGACTAATAAATAAGATGGGAATCAAATCAAAATATATTTGACAGTGCTGGCTTCACCAACCTTTCTCAACACAAAAATGTTTTGCTTCTGCTCAGTCTCCATTTTTTTTTCTGATAGTTTTTTTCAATGTCTAAAACATTAAGCATTCATAGCTACTTTAAAAATACAAACTTTGAAAATACAAAAAAAAGAGTCACAACTTGTAAAGCAATTTGAAAACTTTAGAATAATACCAGTTTATGATGAAGCAGTTGCTTTTAGAAATTAAAACAATTCAATTTTACTGCAATGGATCAATCTAGTTTGATTAAGACTAAGAAAATTGGTCCTGTTTTATTTTAAATACACAACTTAATTGCAATTAGATTTCTCAGTTGATTCAGATAGCTGAATATAATGGAATAAAATTCCTCCAAAACTTTTAAAATGTGTTTTATATTGATTCTGAAAGACATATTATTAATTGTGCACTACCTTATTGCAAATGAATTGAAATTATTTCAAATGTTTTTAATACAAACAAACAGGTGCTGTCTGTTGGATGCTTCATGGTCCAATTATATTGGGAAACATTCTTGCAGTCTAATGACAATTATGAATTTAATTTCATGCTACAAATCTTGTGTTGAATTAGAAGCATTATAAAATAGCCAAACTATGCCATTCAAAGGGATGCTGAAGTCCTCACCTATTTCCTGATACACAGTTATTATGAACAATTTCAACCACACATTACTCTGAAGGTTGGATACATGCATTCAAACATTGTGGATTCAGAATTTCAATTTGCTTGTTGAGAGTTTGGGAAGCCATGCGAGAATCTTGACATATTTGTTTAGATTCAATATAACTTTAAATGCTGAGTACTATGACATGGTTTTCTTTGAGACAACCTGGACAACCAGTTTTTGAAGAACTGCTCAGAATTTTACTTCTGCATTTTTATGAATATCAGCATGAATTTATAGGACTAACCAATTGTTTCTGTTGTTTGTGAAAGGGATGAAAGATATTTACAAATTCTTTGGGAAAAACGCTTCCACAAAGCAGAGCTCCATTTGATAGGAAAGTTTTGGACAAGAACCTCTGAGGTTCAAAGCCAGCCCTGGTTGTTGGCAATTCTGGGCTACTGCAGCTCACTCCTGATGTACCCTATGATACATACACAGGCAATGCCAAAGAACTTGGCTTCATTGCCTTCTGGGATGCTTGGTTCAGGGAGAAAAGCAGCAGCCTGCTTGTGCCAGCATAGAGCTCCCTGTGCTAAGGGAATTTTTTGTTGTATACCTGTGGCCTCACTGAAATCTCTTTACACTGTTCAAGCAACATATGCCAGGGACTAAATCACTAAAGTATTATCAAGATGCTGTTGCAATCCCTCCTCTTCCAGTGTTAACTCATCATCCCTCTCTCAGAGCCTCCCGAGTTTATTTCAACCAGGAGACAGCCCCAGGGGCTAGTGGTCCCAGATACCTTATTTTTTGTTCAGAAACACCTTAACCACACCAAGAACTGGGCTCTTTCATATATACACTCACAAAAATCAAATCTTTGAGGTGTTTCAAGAGTGCTCTACATTAAATTGCCCTACTTTAAATCCTTCATCCTTGTTGATATACTCAATCCCATTGTGTCTGGGTGCTGTGGTCCCATTCCTACTGAGAGTCATAGACTTCACTTCAAGCTATTCTTTTCAAACATTCAGTAGAATGACACTAGCCACCTCATCCTTCTTGTGCTAGTATCACAAAGAAGCTTTTAAGCAGCTTTTCCTCAGAGATACAAGAATAAAATCAACATTCATATACTGTCAGACAGATTGCAGACTTTAAAATCTCTGTCATTGTGGTCTCAGCAAAACAATAGATTTCCCCTC
Source organism: Myiozetetes cayanensis (assembly GCF_022539395.1). Lineage (NCBI taxonomy): Eukaryota > Metazoa > Chordata > Aves > Passeriformes > Tyrannidae > Myiozetetes > Myiozetetes cayanensis. Next base: position 129,194,022 of record NW_026086604.1, read on the forward strand.
AGACATGTGATTGAACACTGAATGCTTTATTTTATTAAATTTGGTTTTGGAGCCATTGTGAAATCATTTGGGTTAGTTTAAGTAGCTGGAAACGCTGAAAACTTCTTTAGTTGTAGGTAACTGTTGGGTCTGGCTAGAGCAAGAATAGTGATGAGGCTCTTGCCCTTGGAATACCGGATGAACTAAGTGATTTGGATGTATAGCAGAAGGTGTGGCTGTGTTCAGGTGTGGTGTAAATAAGGCCGGGATGTATGCAGTGTGTGGCAGTGCAGGGAAGGTCACTGGGGAAGGGTGGAGGGGTGTGGTGGAAACCAAGTGTAATGGGTGTCCTGTCAGCAAAGCAGGGTGGGTGGGAATGAAGGCTGGAGCTAATGGGGAAAGTGATATGGGGGCAAAATGTGCCTGAGAGAGTGGGTGGAGGGGTGCCAGGGAGAGATGACTGCCGTGGGGATGCAGAGATGCTGAAACAGCAAAGCGTTGCAGCAGTGTGTGGTGGATGGTAGTGACAGTAGCATGCTGCTGAACAGGGAAGGCAGGAACTGCTGGTGTTGCAGAGAAGGCAGTCGGTCCTGGGGCAGGCAAAACTTTCAGATGTTTTGCCAGAAGTTGTTTCTGCATATGCTGCTGGGCTTGCAGCTGCAGCAACCTGTATTTGTCTACTTCTTCTGGTGAAAATGTGATAGGCTGCTGTGTTAAAGGAGGGGAGGTGGATTTACTGTACACTTCTAGGTCATCTACTGTGTCATCATACTTCTGCATAGCATTGTCACAAAAAGAGTCTGAACAGCCTTCTGCCCCACTGGAGTCCATGTTTACATCGTGTAGTTCTTCTTTGGTCTCTGTTGAATTAGCAACAACAGAATATCTATTAGAGGGAAAAGCACCAGGGAAATAATTTGGTACTGGGTCACAGCTTTGTATAAAGGGTTGCACTTCACTAATGAAGAGATTGGGTTGTTCCTTTATTGCTGTGTTCCTTTTAATGCTTGGGCTCTGATAGCCTGTTTCTATTTGAATTATGTCTTTAAAAACACAATGATCATAATCAGTGCCAGGTGAAAGAGTAACATTAGTTATCTCTGATGCTTCCAAGTTGTTTTTCTTCACACTGTTTTCCATCGAACTGATTTCATTATGCCCCATGTCATTTTTACCCGTGTTTAGTGCTTTCTCTGGCAAAGGTAACATTGCAATGTCATCTACTGATGATAACTGCAGAGCAAAGTGACTTTTCGATCGATCCTTTAGTTCTTCCCCACTACTGTTTGAAAATCTCTCTGAATTGTGCATTTGCTCCTGGGCTTTCTTAGACTGCACTCTTTCTAAAAGTAACTTGGCTGTCAGTGATTTCCTTTTTCCACATATGTCTTTTGCCAGGTTTTCAAAAGAACAGGTGGCAAAGTTTTTTGACTGACTATTCACATTCAGAGATTTGCAATGTGCAGTTTCAGCTTTTCCTGGTTCAGCATTAGAACCTCTTTTGGCATCCTCTTTTGTTTTGTTGTCACAGTTGTCAGTCTCTTTTGAGAAGGATCCTGAACTGCTGCCTCTTGATATTCTGCTACTAGATGATCTTTCACTGCTTCTTGAATCACTGGTGGAACAACTTTTGGATCTGTGGTAGCTTCTACTCCTACTATGAGTTTTGCCAAAATGTCGATGTCTACATCTGCTGTGTTTAGATCTGTCTCTGTGTTGTAAAACTTTGTGTCTTGAACATTTTCGATATTTAATTTTGCCCCTCCGAGTACAGTTTCTAGTTCTGTGACTTCTACTATGACACAGATAATCCTCATCTGTGTCATCTGAAGTGAAAATACACTTGTGCTTTCTGTGTTTACATTTGTGCCTTTCATCTGTCTTGCTTTTTCTTTTACAACAACAGAGCAAATGATTTCTGCTGTGATTGTTTGATGTGGGACTCATGTAACTCATGCAGGTACTTGTACTGCTAACTGAAGTGTCAGAATAGCTGGAATGTCTGCCAGAGGAGGACTTCTGAGAAGATGGGAATCTCCAACATCTTGTGTAACTTCCACATCCTTCATTCTCTGAATTCCTGCTGTTTGAACTAGATTTACAACTAAGGAAACTTCCACTAGAGTCTTTTCCACTGTCACTTATATCACTGCTGCAGCTGGCCACACCTTGAACGGATCTGAAGTCATCTTGGTTTTCACATTTTTCTTCAGAATAAATTAAATGACATTTAGCAGCTTTAGACTTTTTAATCCTAGGCATAAAAGTAGAAATGCTTTCATTTCTAATGTTCAGGTTTTTTCTTTCACAGCTATGAAAATGATGCTTTAAAGGTCTTCTCAGTCTTGTTGTATGAAGACTTTTTTCTATCAAATAATCCTTTTGTGACACATCAAGGTAAGCAGGCACTTTGGGCATATTTTCATTCAAATAATCTGCAATGCATTTTTGACCATTTTCGTTCACTTCTTTCACTATGTTTGACTCAGCTTTTTGCTTGGCCTTTCTTGGATTTAGGGAACCTTTCATCTTCTTTGGTTTCAACAACTGATTATCTTGTTCATTTGACATTTGTTTGTGTTTTATTAAACCTGAGGGTTCATTTTCATCTGCAGTCTTATTTTTAGAGTGCTCTTTACAGCTTGCTTTGTTTGTTTCATGCTGTTTACCATTTCTGTGATTTAAAGAGAGTCTGAAGTCAAAATACAATGGATTACAGCCATATGAAATACAGGGCTCAGTTTTTGTAAACAAAAGTAATTCTGTGGGCCACTGCAGAGCAGTGGTGCCATCTTTGCTCACTACATGGAGGAAAGGCAACGTCTGGGGCTTAAATTCTTTAATCACGGCCTCCTTTTGACATGTTTCCATATTTCCATTTTTGATTTCTGAAATCTCCAAAGATCTCTCTCTTTTTACCAGTCCAGGACTGTTATTAATGTTGCTTGAACGTGCCAACTCAGGCACTGGCTGGGGTGGGAGTTCGGATAACTGGTCAGGCAGGTGGGCATTGCTGTGCTTGTAGGTATTCAGCTGTGTACAAAAATTGCTAGCCTGGCATGAAGGTGAAATGAGAGTTTCTAAGAATTGCTCAGGTTCATTCAGTTTGCTCTCTTGCTCTGTTTCTCTCAGTGAACCAGAAAAATCCAAATTTGAAAGCTGTATTTTCACTTTAGAAAATGAAGCATGAGCACTGACTTTTTCTTCCAATTCCCTGTCACTACTTTTATCATTTTCCTTTACTATTTTAGGTTTTGGAGCTGCATGACTTGATGCACTGTTATCCAAATCTATTTGGTCTTGTGTAATAAGTGACCCTTTATCCAAGCTTGCTTTTATGTGTTCCTCCAAAAGTGTGCCAGAATGGCAGGCCTCAACAACTTGCTTTTTCTTATGGTTGGGGGACTCACTACAATCATTTCCTTCTTCAGAGTTCTCACTGAAGACTGATGCCGAGGACTCAAGCTTTAAAGGGACCTTTTTAGAGAATGAGAAAGACACTCCTGCCCTTTGAGAGGTATTGGTGCTATCTGGGAACACTTGTGAGACTTGATTTCCAAGTGCGTGGTGTCTTTCAGCAGAGGGATGATGCCTACTTATAATAAGCTGCTGTTTCTCTAGTATGGCTCTGGAGAAACCTTGTCCTTCACTCATCATTGTTCTTTGAGAACTGGCTGTGAACTTGCCACCTTTGTAGAGGAAAATGCCATGAGGTGCCTGCTGTTTTTCCATGACCAGTCGGGGGGCTTTAAGCAATGGTCCACTCCCAGTGATGCTATAAGGTAAAAAATAAAGAAAAAAGAAAGCTTTAAGCATTAATAAAGTAATAAAAGTATTAAGTAACCAAGCTATGACAGACCTTGCATTTGACAATGTCTGTACGGTGAAGGAGGGTGTCATGCTGCTACAAGGGAAAGCTAAGTTTCTACAGGATAAATGCTCAAACTAGTTATCGAATCATAGAACCATAGAACAAGCTGACTTGGAAGGGACCCACAAGGATCATAGAGTCCAACTCCTGGCCCTGCACAGGACACCCCAACAATCCCACCATGTGCCTGGGAGTGTTGTCCAAATCTCCTTGACATCTGTCAGTTCAGAGCAGAATGTGATGTCAGCAAAGGAAAATAAATTCACTTCGTAGTTGGTGAGTTTTTGATAAAACTTGAAGTATTATGACCTCAGTCCTTCAGTGTTTTACCTTTCATGGTGCAGATTTCCCCAAATCATTCAAAGGTTGACAGTACTCAATTTAACTTAAATCTTGAACTCTTCTGGGACTTGAGATACAGATGAAAAAAAACCACTCCCCATGGCTCACCCTGAATGGGCAAGTCTGAAGAACACTCTCAACATCCTTAAGATAACTGGGAGAAATTCAACCCTCTAAAGTCAAGAGGCCTCATTTACCATATCAGACTCATATCAGCTGCAAATTAAAGACTGGCTGCCGTGTGGGGTATCTTAGGCTTCTATATGCGCATCTTGAGCTGTATTAAAAAGCCAATCCATAGGTTAGGGCCAGGTCCACCAGACAGATCCATGGTGACTGGAGAGGGCTGAGGTTGAGCCAGGAAGCCAGTCCAAGGGCTGAGGTCCAGAGTAAGGGGCACTGGGGACAGACAGTAGCACGGATATGGCCAAGGAGACCAACTCTCCTCCAACCCAGCCCAGGAAGACTAAGGGGGACCAAGGCTCAGCTTTCTGAGCCCCCAGGTATGCGTGGGGCCCAGGTGAGGCTGGTTAGGGTCATTAAAGCTCATTAGCACCCTCAGGACCCTCACAGGCTTTTGAACAGGTATATCTATTCTGGTGTGATTTTGAGCAGCTGTATAATTTTCAGAGCCTAAACCAGGGCAGATGTTTTTATACCTCCTGCCCCATTAATCCTACCTAACTGTCCCAGTGGCCCCTAATACTCAAAAAACAAACCTGACCTCTCTCATGGTAATGTGCAAATAAGGGAATGTATTTTAACCTCAGTAAAGTCAGACAGAAAGCAGTGCTCTTTGTTTTGCCACATGCGTGTTGAGCTAAATGCAGAATCCAGAACAGAGTTCTGCTTAGTAAACATTCCAGGTAACTTCCAGTTTGCTGTGTCCCCAGTCCAGAAGACCTGGTGTCTCACAGCCAGCTCCAAAGCATGTGCAGCCTATGTCAAAGCTTAGGATTTAAAATCAAAATGAGAAATTCTAATACTTTCAAAGCACAATGGCCACCTCTGCTCAGCAGACTGATACCACACTACTTTTAATTTAGGTGGTTTCAGAACTTGCTATATTAAACAGTTTATAAATTCATCAACACTATAAAAGTAAGAGTAGAACCTTTAACGAAAATCAGAGCATAACACTAAACAGTGCTTTAGGTAAATGTAGTCACAGTGTGTGGTTTATGGTTCTTCATAGCTTACTGTACACACAAACATAAACATACCATCCTACACTATTGCAACACGATTTTTCCAAAAAAACAAACGACTAAATCCTCAACTTATCTTGGGCTTTTATATGGGCAAGGTGGTGTTTACATATAGAAAATTATATATTTTGGAATCAGCATGTGAATGTTCTTTTTCAGAGTTATGCCCATGTGTATCCAGAACAAATATTGGTTTTACTCTGAAATTACATTAAGGGGAATCTGGTCTGTGGTAAGTCTTGGGTTTATGAGACACCGCTGCAAAAGAAATTGTGCTATATTCAAAATGAGATACTTCCACCTGAAGCATTTGCAAAATCAAATTCTGGTAGAGAAAGAGAAACATTCTGCTTGCTTGGGAAGAAAAGTGTTTGTATGACTTTTTTAAGAGTAGATTTTTATTTTATCTTTATGTTATTCCACAATAAATGACTTTGCAAAATATTCAAAGAGATATTAGTATTAAAACTATCAGCAAACATTGGTGGGGAAAAAAGGACACCGGTAGATTTCCATCAATATTAATCACAACTTCACTGGTCTTATTATCAACCAGGATTTCACTTACTTTGCCATATTTTCTGGGTTCTACTTTCATTAATTACATTATTCCTCTTCCCAAAATATCTCAGATTTTAAATCTGTGGTTTAGTATTCTGGTAATTAAAAAAAAAAAAAAAGGCGCAGCCCATCTATGAAATCCTTAACAAACATGGTAAATCACAGATTTCTTGAAATAGATGATTAACTGAGATTGGAATGACTGTTGTCATTTTCCATTATAGATGAGACATTTATAGCCACCATAAAAGTGTTTTTCCAAGATATAATTTAAACATGCATTTCATTAGACTAATTATCTGCATTTGGTATCAATGCAGCACTACAGTAGACTAACAAGAAAAAAATTAGGAACCAGATTAAGTAAAGAGTTTGATTAAAGATTAGAAAATATTTTAAATAAATGTAAATACATTAGGACTGCTGGATCTGCATAAAAGCTATCTATAATTGGCTAGTATATTTTATAAATGCTATAAAAATACATTGATATTCAGCAATGGGAAAGATGGAAAGACTCTCTGAAGTAGGGTCAACACAGAGTATGAGAATATGTTTGCATTTCAGAGCATATATTTGCATTTGCCACAACTTTGTCAACAGGAGATCCAAATTCACGCTTATTTGTACATCAAGAAGAAATAATCTCTTGGAGAAGGTGTGTTAAAGAGATCCTTCTCAAAATCTCCTTGGAATAGCAAAATAAAATGTTTCTATGCACAAGACTAACAGTAATTTTGTTGTCAAATTGTACTGGCTTGTTTCAAGGAACTGTGTTAGAACCTTAGACATAATACTCAGGGACAATAACAATTTTATGTGTATGTGGACTTTTCCTAGAAAGACTGACTTTCTGTCTTTCCTGAGCAACTGGGAATGCTACTCTCTGCCAAAATCACAGCTCTCAGCCACCCCTGAAACTATTCTTTCCAGGCCCTTTGTTAAGGATTATGGACTCTTGGCTCTCTCTAAAAGCAAGCCTGTTTTTTCCCTCACAGTTTCACTCAGGCTTTCCTATTATCACTGGCCTTATTGGTCTATCTGAGGCTACATCTTCAAGTACTTGGGCATAAAGGAATCTTCCCACAGGCAGTTACATTTGTTTCAACAGATTTGTGTGAAAATGGAGTTGTAACCGTAAAAGTGATATATTAGCACTAAACTGTTATATTTCAGCAGATTGCTCAAAAGCAATTACATAGGCCAAAATGAGTGTATAATAAACTCTGAATGCTAATATTTCCAGGGTACAGTAATCTTGATATGAATTTAAAAGAATGTCAGTTTAATTATCTGATTAACTCATTACGGTCATAGATTAACATAAACAATTGGTCTGGTGGCAATCTGAAGCCCTCAGTGTCATTAAACAAAGGAGATTTCTCAAATTTAAGGGTTTATTAGTGCAATATTTGTCCTGTATCTTGATATTCTTTAATAGAGCTAACAGTAGTAGATAAACTTAACTCAGTTAATTATTTGTTTTTCATTCACATAATGATAGTTTCATTACTCTACAGAGAAACTCTGAGAATAATCCCAGCACCCTAAAAGTGGTAAAAATTATTCACAAAGGGTTTTTCCTCTCCCATTCACTTAGTGTCAAATGCTAAGACAATCATATTAATCTCTTCAGGTCTGTTTGAATAAGGAAAAATGATGATATTATAAAAGCATCTTCAAAACACTCAGTTTAGAAGACATGAGAATAACGAGCTACAGGAGAGAAAACGACAAACCTTCAAATGGCATGTAATTAATTCAGGGCTTTCAATTTTATGGTTTGCAGAACAGGAACATTTGGAGTTGAGGACAGCTGAAAACAGGTTATACTATACACAATCTTTGTGCATTACATCGTGTAGGAGTAAAAATATTAAGATTTCTTCTGGGACTGAAGGAAGAGGGCATTAAACCCTAACATGAATTTTAAATACTTGCCATTCTGACTGCTTCCGTAACTCTGCAAGCTGGTGGAGTCGCTTGAGTGCTTTTTCCTGTTTCTTCTCATCTTTCCATGACTTTGAAGCCACATTTCGAGCAAATTCTCTTTGTTTCAAATCTTTCAATCTCTGTGTGAAAAGAATATAAACAGAAGGGATTAAATATGTGCACAACAGATACATTTCCTCTTACTCAATTTATTTGCTTTTTGTGAAGTTGGTATGCAAATGGAGAGTAAAAATATACTTAAAATAATAGTAAAAAGAGATTGAAAATACTATTTTTGCCTAAAAAAACAATGTGATTTGACCATTGCTATTTAGCTGATATATGCATACGTCTGAATGACAGTTTTGCTTCTTATGAATACATAAATCTGCTGTTGTGTACAAATACAGGCACAAAGCTAGACTCCATTTAATGAGGTCAGCATTTTCCTATTTAATTAATTCTGTTGGAATGTAATACATAGGCATGACAGCTTCTTTTTTCTCCAGCTAAAATGAAATAATCCAGCTAGTAGCAGTGACACAATATGACACAGTCATGGAAACTGTTTTCTACCACTTGGTGGAAAGAGGCCATTCTGGGTCTGTGATTTTGTTCCATGAAGAGTGCTGGAAAGCTGTAGTGGGTATCTCCCACCACTGTCACATCAGCTGTCCCATAAGTATGGGATCTTTTAAAAAGTCAGATAACACCTAGGAAAGGAAAGTAGATTCTGGGAGGCTAAGACCAGAAATTTCTTACTTGCTTTCAGCCTTGTAGACCCCAAGACATGTGACTCTGAGTACTGATCTGGAAACAGGGAGAGTTGAGCTGTTCATGTATCAGCTTCCCAGGGAGCTTAAGAGCTGGGTCGGAACCACCCCGATATTTCTGCACAGACAAGTTCCCTTGGATGAGGTCAACAAGGCCAGAAAGACAGTTGCTCAAGGAACTAATGCACCAACAACCAGCAAGAATCGCCCTGCTGCCTGGTGCCTGATGAAAGTTCAACAATCCTATCAGAAATATTTACACTTTGTCCAATCTGTATGTTTCTCCATAAAGTTTTTATCAGCTCCTACATCTAGTATTTCACTGAAGTAGGCTCTGAAACAGAACAGCTGCAAAAACCTCTTTAAAGCTCTTAGGTTTCAGTTGCTTGGAAATAAACGTTTGCTCTACCATATTTTACCCATTCCCTTATGTGCCTTCCCTCACTGTTTACTTGTCACTTGCCAGGCCAGTCACATAATGCTCCATTCCCTCAACCTCATTGTCTGCAATTTACAGTAAAATGGATGAATATATAAGACAATATTACTTTTGGTTCATGAAAGAAGCTTTTTAAATAATATATCAAAGCCAAAGCTGTAAAAGAAATCAGAGAATCTTCTCAGAAACAAATTCACATATTCCGTCACCTAGGTAATATTTACAAGAGTCTAGAGATATTTAAGCTGTGAAGAGAAGTAAGGAAAACATATGTAGCCTTAAGCCTTATTAACATGTCCAATGTGAAGTAAGGGCAAAGAAACAGGGTAAAGAAACACATTTGAGAAATGCTCTTTAGGGCTGCTTGCTATATTTTAGCTGTCATCGTGAGCTGTTCAGCACCACACCTAAAGCATTCATGGGGAAAAACAGAAACAGTTTCTACCTGTCAAGGAAACAAAGAACAGTGTGAAAGCAAGTACTATGGAGTGCAGGTACTGCAAAGCAATGCCATTTCACTTCTTTGGCAGTTAGGATGATAATCAAAAAAGAAAATGGACCAACACTAAGAATAGAAGTTTTAGCAGTATTTTTTACTCTCTAATGGTATACAGTATGTGTCAAAGAAGTAGAGAGAAGAATAAAAAAAAGCAGGTAAGCATAGCAGAGAACTCATCAACTGGAGCCGAAATCCAAGAAATCAAAAGCATCTAGAGTCTGAGCAGAGAAAGAGCTCTCTCTGCACATCCCCTCAGCAAAATAAAACAAAGCTGCACTGCCAGAGCTCCAGTTAAGAATTGTAATGAAATTTGTCAGCTATGTTGGATAGATCATGGGACTGCCTGCTGAACCTGTAAACCCCTGGTTTTCTTCACTAATAACCTGTGCTAGACTTCTGACAGGCACACAAATATTTTCTGCAGATGGTGCACAACAGCATGCAACTGAGCAGGTACCTGAATGACAACCCCAAGCTCAGCAGGTGTGCTTGAAAATTAACATTGCTTTACACGGCAATTGCATTTCTTCATGTAATTAGGTACTTAACTGGGCATTCAAATGCAGGCACATGTAATAAATTATGATTTATTTAATAGCATTCTTCTGTTCTGTCCTTCACCAGCTACAAATATTATTGTCCTGGAGTTATATTTGTTTTTCAGACTCATGTTCTATTCTTTCTCTCTTTTTCATGCACATGAGTGTGTGGATGTTGCTATACTTAAAAGTAACCCATCCCTTTTTTATAAACACCCACAGAAACGATTAAAAGACTACAAAATAATATTCATTGCATGCAAAGATTTACTTGTAGAACCAGATCTGAGTCACACTAGTTCCTCTGTCTAAGACTCAGTCAAAAACTACTGAATCTATATTTTTTCTCTTGAACTCTGGTACGAATCAACAGGAGATTCAAATGAGTTAATGGAGCTTCATCTCCTCTACCTACTTTAGCTAGACATGAAATAACAGTGGTCAAATACCTGTAATGTAGCAATTTCTGTCCATTCTTAATGTTGGGTTGTTTGAGGTTTTTTAATTGTCATTTTACTGGGGCCAGTTCTTGCTTTACACTGACCCATGGGCACCTGAAGGAAACTCAGTGATTGATGCATTTGCAGTATTGACTTCATTTTCTTTCCAGAGTTATGATCCTGATTTTTATTCCTCCCTGTGCAGGTGAATGTTTGTCTGGATTGCTATTCATCTGATCAGCCTTTCTTCACAGCTGCTGGAAAGAAATAAGCATTTTGGGGATGTAATCACCTCTTTTAAAAGCAGCTGTCTAAAACGAGAGGAATAAAGTGAAATGTAAAAGTACTTTCATTTCATTATTTACAAAGGGCATTAAGGGTATCTATCTTAATTATTAAGGGGTGTTCCTCTAAGAAGGAGACATAGCTGACAGCCCAGCTGAGGTGCCTTTACACCAATGCACACAGCATGGGCAACAAACAGGAGGAGCTGAAGCCACTATACTGCTAGCATGACATGGCCTAGTTGCCATTACTGCAACCTGGTGGAAGGAATCCCATGACTGGAGTGCAGAGGAGTATTAATGGCTACAGTATGTTTAGGAGGGACAGGCAACAAAGGAGGGGTGGAAGGTTTGTGTCTGCATCAAGAAATGTGGAGTGTGTAGTGTTGTCTCTGAACAATAGCCACAACCACACTGAAAGCATGTGGGTAAGAATCAGAGATCAAGGCAACAAAGGGCTGACACCTGTGGTCAGTGTCTACTACAGGCCACCTGATCAAAGTGAGCTTATTGATGAAGTCTTCCTACTACAGCTATAGGAGTGACTGTGTTCCCTCCAGGAGGCTCTTGTCCTCCCCAGGGAACTTCAACCACCTCTACAGCTGCTGGAAAAATAGCATAGCATGCTGTAGGAAACCCAGGAGACTGGACATGGAGGATATCTTCTTAAGCTAGAAGTGGATGTGATACTGGACCTGATGGTCACCAACACAAGACAGTAATTGATGGCATCTTGACTGGAATCATCCTATGATCATGCACTGGTGGAATTCGCAGTCCTGAGGGGTATGGGTCAGGTGAAGGGCAAAGTCAAGACCCTAAATTTCAGGACAGCAAAATTCCAGCTGTTCAAGGATTTATTCAATAGTCTCCCCTGGGAAACTGCCCTAGAGACAAGAGAGCAAAACCAAGCTGGCAGATCTTCAAGGAAGTTTTCCATAGAGCCTAAAAGCTCTCAGCTCCTTGGTGTAAGATGAAAGGAGACTGTCATGGCTGAGTCAAAACCTGATGGTCAAATTAAGGGGCAAGAAGCAAATGCACAGGTAGTGAAAACAGGTTTCCTGGGAAGAGTATGGCAATGCTGCTTGTGTAAGGATGGGTCCCTGGTAACATTCAAGATCAGGTTGGATAGGGCTCTGAGCAACATGAATTGATTAAAGATGTTCCTTCTCATTGCAGGGGAGTTGAAACTAGATGGTCTTTAAAGGTCCCTTCCAAACCAAACTATCCTATGGTTCTGTCTCTCACACACACTTTTGATAGAGGAAGTTGGTGCTTCTGGTACATTTTCATTGCTACAGATAATATTCTTGTCTATTGGCTGCATAAAAGGAGTTTGAATTAGTTTGCTTTTGGCATATGTAATAGAAAGAAATTTGAGGAAGACATCTCTATTTTTTTTTATGAGTCATTGACAAGAATACAGAGAAATTTTCCTAATCTGAATTTCTCCACCAGATTTGTCACCCTTCAGTCTTCACAGGGTCTCTGGAACATTTTATCTATATTGCTCTCTCATTCACTGTCTCTCAATTTGAGGACCTTAGGAACAAAGCATTTCTTCTCCTTTTGAGCATTCTGCCAGGGGCTATGCTCATCCCATTACATAGATTTGACAGGGATTCTTAGTATAACTACTTAAGATTTTGGGACAAAGAACTCCCATTGCAAGCATACTGAGAAGTAAATCCTCTTCTTGTACTGCATTGATGTAAATAGAAGGCATCTTTGGGAAAAAAAAATTTCTTCATTAAGTTATAAAAGGTCAGGTTAGTACGAACTAAATGATTTTTTTTTTCCCATTACATTTGGACTATTTTTATTCTGGAATGTAATTCACAGTGCACCCTCCAAAATACTCAACATTCCAGCCCCAGGTAAAAATGTATATACCACACATTAGGTATATGTCTCCTGTCATATTTAGAGAGCCTTGTTTAAATCTAAGTCCTTGAACTAATGCGAGTGTTTGAGTGCCTGATTAGCTTTAAAGATTTATTTCCACTTAGCTGAAAAGCTCCTTAATTAAGTTCTAACCAAATTCACCATAGAAGGGTTAAATGAGGTAAAAAGGAACATTAATTTCAGTAATTATTCTCTTTCCTGTAACCCTAACATTGGAACTAAATGCATTATTTGTAAAATGGTTTCACAGTGCAAACCATCAAATGAAAATGATAGTCACTAGAGAACATAATTAAACTTCACGTCTACAGCTTACAGTATTAGCTTGCTAAGCAAAAGTGAGGAAACAGCAATGAAGGAATTTGCTCTTGCTAGGGTAAATAAAATCCTAAAAATAATTTGGAAAGGGCATTACATACAGGAATTAACGATGAGATATGAAGCTCAAAAACCAGCTGATAAATTTTCATATGTTTTACCCATAAATAGCTACAGATCACTTTGAAGTGTATTCTAGTAATCACTTGTTAGAGTAGTTCATATTATAGTCAGCAATAACAGATTCAATATTGTTAGTGGAAGTAAATGAGAAGACGGAAAGAAAATATCCTGGTAGGATTAGGGAATGAGATGATAGCAGGAGAGAGGAAAAGTCAGTCCTCAGACACGCACTACAGAATCTATCAGTGAATGAGATGCTGATCGTGGATCTAAACAGAAGGATAAATTACAGGTGGCTCTTTGGGGGGCTTGTTTTTTCACATCTTCAGAGAAACTCCTGTTGTGTCTGTATAGGAAGATGGTCTGATCTAGTGCAACGGGTCTTCATGTCAAAAAGCATCAAGACCTACAAGTGCTTATCTGTGTCTTTTCTGTTGGTAACTCTTACTGTTCAACCAGATCTGCAAACAGTCCTGCTAATTAAACTGATTTCATCCACTGCTGGATAAAAGCATCCATTTGCAGATACTTTCCATCTTGAAAGATCCATTTGCGCTGCTCATGAGAATCCCCCAAGTAAAGTTCAGCTAGATCCATTTCATGTAAGCCATTTCCATAGCAGAGAGGATGGAATGTGCACTTTGTGACAGAAACTCCTCTGAAGGGCTGAGCTATTTGTGGATCCAGCATATGCCCCAGCTGACCACCTATGTTTTTATCAGTTCTGATGAACTTATTGTCATATGTTCCAACAAGCTGGCTGCACACTGCGTAATTTGATTAGATGTATTCAGTGCCACTTTGGAATACAGAGCAATTTACCTAGTAAATAAAAGCCACACATTTGAATTATAAAAACCTTGGGGTAGGGACTGTATCTTCATGTTTGTATATTACCTCACTTGTCAGGGCATTGAGCTTTTTCTAAGATCAAAAACATCATCTCATATATTTTATTTCTTTTTCTTTCACATTTAAGCCACTAAAAGAGAAGAAATTGGCATTGTAGATCCTGTGCAAGACTAATTCCTTTCAAAACTTTCAGTACTTTTTGTAATCTTATTTTTAAAATATTTAAAACTTTTCCACATATTTTTAAAGCCCATCTCACCACTTTGTTTTGATTTGTTCTCACTGTAGCAGGTAGAATACAAAATCATCTCCATTTTAATGAAAAGAGCAAGTCTGAACTATCCCAGAATTCTACAGATGAGTCCAAAACCTGGCTTCAAACTTTCTTCCATATTGTCAGCATACTTTCAGAGTAACAAAAATTATAGTAGAAATGTCCAGACATAGACAGATTTAGACTTCTTATGGAACTTCATCTTTACCAAGATATCATTTTACAAATAAATAAAGGAAGGTAGAGACGGAGTGAATTCTGGAAAGAGCAGGGAGGAGGTTGAATCAACACTTACATGTATATACTTAGTTATCACCTCTAACTTTTTGCACACCCATTGAAAAAAAGATGCCAGACACCTGAATAAAGTCTAAATTTGATTTACCTGTATAATCTATTGATTCTTGATAACTATGATAGTGCTGAGGGAACAAAAACAAAGCATAAAGGATAAGCCTTTTCCAAATTATTGTGCTATGTTTACACAGAGGAAAGTTGAATGAACAGACCACTACATAGTGACTTTGAAATGTTACACCAGAGAACAAGTCAATCACTAAAAAACCCCAAATATTGTAATATGTGTATGTGGCTGGGGTTTTTTTAATTTTTATTTTGTGGGGGTTTTAAATTTTTTTTTATTTTATTTTTATTAGTCAATTGATACCAAAATACTCTTTCTCTTGTATTTGCTCAAAGTAAACTGAACTCTTCTGGAGTAGGACGGTTAAAGGTAACCAGGAATCTAGCAGCAATACTGTAAAAAATACCTACTCAAAGTAAAGGAGGTTTAATAAATTACATTTCCTTGCAGTTTTAGTCAACCAGAAAAGGCCACAAATGAATTTTGTAATCATCTGATCAAAACTTTTTGATAACACAAGACAGAGGACATCCAGATAAATTGGTGAAATTGAGTTACTTTGACAAGAGCTATTTTATATAATCCACATTAAATGATATGTATTACATTATCATTCCTCAATATTTTATGGAGTCCTGTATCAGTCATGCCAATATTTTCCCTGGCACTAATATCAGAATGACAGATTTTCTTGTTTATTCTTTCTAAATCCTAGCATGGCATCATCAGGCTTGATGCTTCTTCCTCTAGTGCTCTGAGACCCATTAAAAATCAACATTTATCATTAGGAAAGTTTATGACCATCTCTTTCCTAATACTTAAATGCTGGTCTCCTGAACCAGCTGACACAAAAATCTTTAGCTCTAGATTATGTTGCTAAAGATCCTTCTAAAGTATTGGTAGAGTGGTACTTTACAATTATCATAACCATTATCCATGTGACTTAGTCATCTAGTTTTGTCCTAAGTATAGAACAGAAATCTGTGTTGAATAGTCTTTTTTATATCACTGTTAACAAGTAAATAATTTTAATTTGGAGCAGAAGATACTTTATGTCCTCAATATACTTTCAGAAACTTTCTTGTGCTCACCTCTGATGACTACAGATTTTCCTTTCGCCCTTTTTACTTCCTCCATCACTTCTTTTCCAATTTCTTCGCTTGTGATTTATAGTATTTACCATTCATTTTTCCTTTTTCTCCTTCATTATGAATTTAATCCAGAGAGAATTGACTTTCCTTCTAAACAAGATTAGTGTTTATAACCGATTTGGTCTTTTTCAGTTCAGGGATTTTGGTTCTTAAACCGTCAGAAAAGTGCTCTTTAAAATTTCTTAGGTCCTTCTCACATCTTTCCATTTGATTTCCTCCTCCCAGCCCATTTGACAAGCTCATTGATCTTTATGAGACTAGATTCCTAAAAGAAGTCTATGTTACAGTTCATTATTTATAAAAATATGTTCAAATATTTTATTTGCATTTACTAAATACACTTGGCTTTTTTAATTTTCCATATGTCCATGTGTTGATCATCATAATGATAATAACATATAGGTTAAAGATCAGCTTTTTTGAGACCCATAATGTGGATGAAGTATTTTTGTGCTATTCTTGTCATAAGGGAGGCAGCTAATTCGGATGGATGATCTGTTAATTTTAATTTCTTCATGCATGGGATTGGAGTAGCAGTTTATGTTCCAGTCTTTGGTTTATTTACAGGAAAAGATGAGCAGATGTCCCTTCTTTTTCCAGGAGAATTCACTTCCACAATAACCTGGTTTAGCCTTTGATTATCAGAGACAATCCTCTGAGAACACATCTCAGTAAATTTTACTGATTTTTAGAAAGGTTGTTTTCATTATATTTTTTATTTTATTTAATGAAAATTTTAAGTGGCTTGGTGTCAGTGCATCTAAATAGTAACACAACCTAATGCCTTAAAGTTAACATTTTCATAATTTCTGTATCTCAAGAATAGTAAATACAATGTATGCTTACATTAAAACTATTATTATAAAAGTATTTTTAAATAATTTGTAAGAAATTTTGAAAAGCTTTTTTTATAACACTGTTGAAGCAAAGTATTTCAATTATTATGAACCATTTCAACCTGATTGAAACTAAATGATGTAAAACTTCTGAATAAAAACAGTTTTGATCTTCTTATATTCCTGAGGAATCATTCTGCTCTAAAAGTAACATTTCCTGATAAATGAGTGAATGAATGTTTAGTTTTTGCTGGTTTTATTGTGTTTGTTTTGGGGTTTTTGTTTCTGTTTTTTGAAGAAATTTTTTTTTTATTGCCCCATCACTTGTGTTAGTATGTTTGTTTGGTATTCACATGCATGTCATCAACATTTCTCTAGATATTCCCTTGCAATTTAATTCAAGAAGATACTTAAAGAGACCTCTTATTTTTAATGGCTTCTGGTGGAGCCTAATTATTATAAAATTGTAAGAACTGTGAAATGATAATTGGTCTGGGATACCTCCTTTATTTTTCCCTTAGAGATATGTTAAGAGATGTTAATTAATGCATTTAAATAAGTAAGGGTAATAAATGACTAATCTCACCATTTTTATTGCTGTCTTGGTGATGCACAGATATGTTTCTTTTTTGCTTTTAAATATTTGTTTGTGCTATGAATGCCCCTTAAAGACATACAAGGCACATTGTAAGGTCCCTCAAACACAAACATAGCTGATTAGCTTTGACTTAAAGCTCCACAGGAATCAATTGCTCAGCTACATTCTTGCATATTAAATACTGCTTGGAAGGTTCAGATAGTCAAAAATTAACAGAACCATAATAGATGAAGCTTCTAGACAGATGCTTATTGTGCCAGATAGACTGTGGATGACAGTGGTATTAGAAGAATTATTATTTTTCCATGCAAGGGAAAAGTATGCCAAGAGAGCACTGTTCAAAAGTTATGTAGAAAGTGAAATGTAATTTTTCAGTGAACATTTGAGGGGACAACATTTTGCTAACACAGCTAATTGCTGTATTTCCAAAAAGCTGATTATGGCACAGAGTTGCCCAAGGTATGATATGTACAGATGTTTCATAACCTGCAGAACAGGTTCCTTAACCTGGTTTAATATTAGTTTATTGTAAAATAATTCCAGAGATATGAATTAAAGTGCTTGTGAACAGACATAAAAACCAATCATAGCATCTAGTGGTGCTTTGTCCCTATTACCTCACTACTCGAGGTAAAACTTTTTTTTTCTTTCTGGGTTGGAAAGGACCTCTGAGATCATCAAGTCCAGCTCTTGATCCACTACCACCACAGTTACTAGACTATGGCACTCAGTGCCACATCCAGTCTCTTAAATACCTCCACGAACGCTGAATCCATCACCTCCCTGGGCAGCCCATTCCAATGCCGGATTGCCCTCTCTGTAAAATTTCCTCCTAATATCCAACCTAAATCTCCCCTGGCAGAGCTTAAGCCCGTGGCCTCTTGTCTTATTGCTGATTGCCTGGGAGAAGAGACTGACCCCCACCTGGCTACAACCTCCTCTCAGGTAGTTGTAGAGAGTGATAAGGTCACCCCTGAGCCTCCTCTTCTCCAGACTAAACAACCCCAGCTCCCTCAGCCTCTCCTCACAGGACTTGTTTTCAAGTCCCTTCACCAGCCTGGTTGCTCTTCTCTGGACCTGCTCCAGCACCTCAATATCCTTCCTGAACTGAGGGGCCCAGAACTGAACACAATACTCCAGGTGTGGCCTCACCCGTGCTGAGTACAGGGGAAGGATCACTTCCCTTCTCCTGCTGGCCATACTGTTCCTGGTACAGTCCAGGATGCCACTGACCTTCTTGACCACCTGGGCACACTGCTGGCTCATGTTCAACTTGTAGAGCCTGACCTTAAAATGACACCAGGTATTCCAGATCTAACAAAAAGATCCCAACCAAATGTGCAAAGGATGTGGCCTAAAAGCAACATTACATAATGTTTGCCAGTTGTGTGAAGCTGGCACATGAAACATAATGTGCATCTATGTTCAGTCTTGCCCAGTTCTTACCAGTTCATAGTAAACAGACGGTTTTGCATGATTTGTAACATTTTGCACAGAAGTAGGTATAAAACAAGCTCTGTTCATTCTGCTTCTTCTGTCCTTATAACTGGTATTTAAAAAGTGGAAAAGGCTCCTGAATACAGAGATTTTAAAAAGGACAGCAACGTCCAATATAATTTATCTTGTTCATTAAACAACACAGGTATAACTACAGCCTGACTGCCCTAAAGGTTAACAGGGAATAATAATAATCTAAACATTAATATTTTAGTTTTACATATCTATCTCATTTACCTAGGTAATATGCCATGTACTGCATATATTAGCATTTCAGAACTCAGAACCAAAGAGGAATATGTTGGTTTTGAAAACTTTTCACGCAGTAGCAAATAGAATTATGACTGGCTCAAAATCATTTTTTTTATTTGAATGGAGTGTTTCAGAAAGTCTTTTTTTTTTCAAATTTTCTTTGTATTTCAAATATCATTACCATGTTAAATCAGTCATAGGAGAATGTTTCAATTAAATTGGGTTTAAGATTTCTTTCCCTTGACCATATTTGAAATAGCAGCAAAGTTTGAAACAATGGGAAAGCAGAGATGCTGAGTTTCCACCAGATTAACTTCACATTTTCTCTAAATATACTTAGAGAAGAATATGTTTCTTCATGATCTGGTGAGGAATTACTGTACAAAATTAAACTCTAAACTGCTATTTAAAAGCAGAATTTCATATTTGCCTGTGGTTTCGCATAAACTTTTTTTTTTGTTATAAATCTAATCTTTCTGATTCCTTACTTATTTGAATAGGACATCCATTGCACTGCATCAACCATTCTTCCCACTCAAAAAATTACTTTTAAAACTTTAGTAATTAAAAAGTGTAACCTCTGAGAAGAATGGAAATAACAATAACAGAGGCATTAATGAAAAGCACTTCCTCTGACATTCTCGTTATTGCTATGTCTTAAATGCCAAAATCTGATAATACACTTCTGTAATTCCTCATGTAATTAAATGCTTAAGAAATATTCTACAGTCATTGGACCATCATTAACAACTATGAAATTAGGTGTCCCATGGGTTCTTTTCTAAATTAAAGGGGGTTAAATTGCTAATTTACATGTTAATTAGCAGTCATTCTAAAGAACACCAAATGTAATTCCATAGCATCTAGCATTTAAAAATTTAGCTTATCAAGACAATAAATTCAAAAGAAGCTCTGCATTATTTACAAGATTTTTTTTTGGACAGCTAATGATGAATCTCATTATTTTAAATAACATTTAATTTTAAAAGGATGAATATTACCAATTTATTTGCTGTATTCCTGAGTAATAAGAAAGCAGCAAGGCATTGGCAGGGCAGTAGGTTTAGCAGGTGTTTATAAAGCTCACTGATCTGCACAGATTGGTAAGTTTAAAATAAAGAATTGTTTCTGGTGACATTTCTTTGGGATCTGCTGCCTCGAGTCACTCCTAATCACCAAAGCCTGCTCAGTGGTATTTGATAAAAATGCTTCTGCTGCTCCACAGCTACTCTAGTACATACACTTGCTCTAGTGTGCAATTGAAGCATCTCTGTGTAGCAGACCTATAAATAACAAGCCTCTCCTCATAAAATTTAAGAAAATATTGCGTAATATTAGAAAGCAAGCATTCACTGTAAGATAATTTGAAACTGGCAAAATAAATGTTCTACTAAGTGAAGCCACAGAATTATCCTGTTGCTTACATTCTGCTTTTGTGCATATGTTGTGCACTATTGCTTTGCTTAAATGCTGATGTCATCTTGGGTTGCTTTATGTTGCCTCTATTTACATTAGTTTCTGTGATGTGACACAATCTGGTTGTTTCCTTGAACTGCTACTTCAGCGTTTCAAAAATGCTGGATTGCAGGTGCTCTGAAGCACAGCAGCTGTGATGCAAACGTTTTTAGAAAGGCAGGGTTTCTCTCTGTCTGAATAACAGAAAGAAGCATTCAGGACAAGAAAATTTTGGTCTTATAAGATCTAAAAGTGGTAAAAGATTAAATTGTACATGAACAAAAGCATTACATATTCCATTCTTCGGGTTTTTTTCAGACCTCAGCCATTTTGTATGTTGTGCAAGTCATTTGTATTATTTTCAATGCAACATTGAGTGCAAATATAATATCTGTGGTATTCTTGTTGACAGAATTAGAGTTGTAAAATGTGGTCTATTCACTCAGTTCCTTGACTCTAACTTAGACACTGGTGGCTGTAAGTGGCTGACATTAAGAATTTCCTTCTGTGCTTTATCTTCATATTTCTCCTTTATTTATGGATTATTTCTCCATGTCCTTCATCTTGTAACTCCTTTTTTTCTGTTTCTTGTCTTCTTGTTTCTGAGTGATACTTCCATGCCTTTCTGTTCTTGCTGTTTCTGCTCATAACACCTATTTCCACAAGTGCTTCCTCAACCCACTGCTTCTCCTTCTGTTTACCCCTCATTTCACATCATCAGCCCTTTTGCAGCCAACAGCTTCCTCCCCTACACAAAGTGGGTTAATTTCTGAACTACAGTCCATCTTCAATACTGAGTCAGGGAGTTTTCCTCAGTGAAAACAACATGCAACCTTAATTAATGATTTTAGTAAAGGGCAGAGGTATGAAAGTATTAGAGTAGGCTGTCCAAACAGTATTGATTCCGATGCCTTATCACTTCTTTATTCTTTACTTTGCAAATACTACATATTTTTACTGTCGCTCACTAAAGCTAGTGATCCATAAAGAAAATTTCAGCCCAATCACTGAAAGCCACAGAAAACTTGTTCTTAAAATACAAAGTGTTTGGAAACATTAATTATGTGCGTCACAGTTAGTTCTGTATCTCACAATCCAGTAGAAATCATGGGGTAATTTAGTTTGCAATCAAAACTAATTTAGAAAAAAAGGGATAAATAAAAGGAGTTAATTCACATGAACAAATTCTGAAAGAGTTAGAAAAATTTTAAAGTTAATTATGGAAAAGGCAGTGTGAGAAAAAGGTAACCATTCAGAAATTATCAAAAACCTGCTCTTTGGGAACAGTTACAGTCAGAGTGGAAGTAATTTTTGGGAGTATGAACAAGAACACACACTGAAAAATCAATGTTTAATAAAAAGCTAAGAAAGTGTGAAGCTATTACAGATATTAGAGAATGTAATAAATGTCATAGGCATAAGCAACAATAAGGCAATCACTGGTTTCACAATGAGCAAGAGAACAGTGTGTTTTTAAGGCAAAAAGACACTGAAACAATAGGATAGACTACAGAAATGAATTCTTTGCTTTTAGCTTTGGTCTTCACCTTAAGAAAACCCCAAGTCTTATGCCAGAGGTGTAAAGGGTATACTATTTCCGAGGGAAGGGAGAGATGTGCTTAAAAGGAAAAGAAGAGAAAACTGAATCCATATGTATATGGTAGAATAATGAATAAAGTCAGCATCTTAATGAATTAAGAAGTCAGCATCAAAACCCCCCAAATTCAAGAGAAAATAAATATTGTGATGAAGCAGAAGTGTCTGACAAGTGTTATACCGGCACAGATGATCATTCTAAATAATTGTCTAAAGGGTATAGTTAAAATATAAACTGGTAATAAATTTGCCTAAAGTTAAAAATAAACAGGCAGTTCACTGAAATTAAAGAATAAATTGTTGATAAAATCCAAGAAACTGTTGACTATATCAAATCATAATGGGAATATTTTGATGTATGTGTCAGGCATGTTTAATCTGACTAAAGATACTTATGGTAAATTTTCTGAAGATGGGAAAAATAAATAATAACTTTCATCTCTAAACCTCCTCTCTTGTAAAGCGTATGAGCATCCTTCATTTTATGCATTTGAAAAATTTTATTTATTTTTGTGGGGCTGTTTACAGGCATACTTCTTAGAAAGGTCACAGTTGTTCTCAGGACTGGATCTAATTTTACACTCTCCAAATTGCACCCATGTAACAATTTGTGTGCATGGTAGTTGCTTTTGAGCAATCCATTGGTGTCTAAAAAATAAGAGGGCAATAACTACCACACATACAAAATTCCTGTATCACTTCAAGTCCACTTATAAACTACCCATTTGAGGGAATCTAACACTGTATTACTGTTTCTGGTGTTTGATTCCTTTTCTTTTGCTTTTAATCTTTCTAAGGGTGGGAGGAATGTGACAAGTATGCATGTATTTTTTTAAAAAACATTAAGCTAAGGTAATTTTTGTGAGTTACAGAAGCAGAGTGCTGACGACTGAGGACCACACTGCACTTACTACCTGAGAGCAGGAAATTCTGAGGTCTTTTGCCATTCAGATTATTTTCTGAGGAGGCCACAGGGAGTACAGACCCCATATGCAAAACTGGGCCTTAAAAAAAGCCCCTTTTTAAAGGCTAGTATCTTGGTGCAAAAGTGTAGAAGCAGGGGCTACAGGGAAGGACCTCAGCCTTGTCCATGTGGTAGAACAAGAGGGACAGTGTGTCCACTTAAATATCTACAGAAAAAAGCAGAGATCACACAAGCACACATAGTGAGGAACCTTCAAGCTGGTTATAGTACTTTCTGTTTGACTCGTATGTTACTTCATCCAGAAGAAGGTTTCTCCATGTGTTTGCCTAATTTCCCAGATCCTAAGGTGAAATCCCTCAGATATTGCTGGACCAGTTTCCTTTCCTCCAAACGAAAACCGTTTGGACAATAGAGGTTTACCTTAGAGGCAAAAGGCATGACTTCATTTCCCTCCAATAAACATAGAATTGCTGGAAAAAAACACCCTCAAGATGAACAAACAAGATCTCAGCATTACACTCATTCCTGAAGCTTTCTCTGTGTTAACTTACCAGTGCATTTTCTGGGTGGCAGCAGCAACGCTAGCTAAAATGCAAGCATATTTGCCAGCTTTGATGTTTAACAGGAGCTAAATCTCTGCCTGAATTAGAGTTTAAATCCACAAGCACCATAAAGGCTTAACAGTAAGTGCCCACAGCTGTACACACTAAATCAGACTCTCATGCCAGAAATATATCCAAATGCTTGTTTGCATGGATATAAATACTAAAATACAGGTATGTGCATGCAAAATAGAGTAGGCTGAAAGTTCTGTTCACTCACTTGTACAGTGCTGCCTGGATCAAGAACACTAAAATTTGTGTTGTGGGGAGGTTCTTTGGGGTATTTTTGGTTTGGTTTTTTGGTTTCGGTTTTTGGTTGTTTGTTTGGGGTTTTTGCTATTTTTTTGGGGGGAGGTGTTTTTGGTTTTTTATTGTTTTATTTGGTTTGAGGTTTTTTTTAATCACATGAGAGAATGTGATGTATTTTGGCAACAAAACTGAGACTTGTTTTGTCTTCAGAAACCCCAAGATGGCAATACAGTCTTGTTTTTCTATGCTGCTTATTTCTATTATTTTTATTATTATTATTATTACCATTATTATATTGCAACACATGGAACAGATTTGTGATTTTCTCATTTGCTGACATCTAAAAGCCTTGCTGATTGCTAAGGATTATTTATACAAAAAACTGAAAACTCCAACTACTTTAATGTCAACTGAATGGATGAATGTTATGAATGACCTGCAGTTGTTGAAAGATTCCATTCAATAATGTCAGCCAAATAGAAACCTCTGCTGAAGCCAGGCTACCTTTTAAAGATGTGGGTGACTTAAAAACCCTGTTAAACAAACTATCCTTACATATTATTTTCAGCTTAGCATGCAGCATACTTCCACATATATTACATTTTCAGGCAGCAGCCTATCTTGGTTATCTATATCTTAATCACTTTTGAATGATTCGCACCAGGACCCTCATCCTTTTCAGTATTGAGATAGCTTTGACAGAGTCAAGGTACTCAGTTCTGATGCAGTTAACTTCTGTTGCAGGAATACGATGAGCAAGTGATAGCAAGCATTGTTCACCTGGATGCTTGATGAGGGATACTGCAGATTTATCAGTGTTACTCACTGTGACTGCTGCACAGGGCTTTATAAAGTCATAGGAAAAAACACTGAGGAAAAAAACTGTGATTTCAAGTGGGTTAGTTGGTATGTGCTGGGCCAATGAGACGTGTATGCACAGGGCGGTAGGGTGATGAAAGATTAGCTTCTCCCAGGAAAATCACCCATACTCCTGGCCCAACCTTGTTAAGTATCAGGCTTAACAGAGAGCTCAGGCAAAGCTGGATGGGAGTACAGCCTTTCATTCAGAGAGATTTTCTGAGTTCATTTTATCCAGCCCTACACTGAAAGAAATGAATTTCCAATAGCAGGTTATATCAGTGAAAACTCTTATAGTGTAGTGCTTCAGGAAAGATGTTGGCAATGTTAAGAGAAACGCTGACCAGATAACCAAAAGAAATAAGAATTGCTTAATACTCAGGCACTGTTACTCAAAAATATATAAATAATATTAGAATGTTCCAAGGTCATTACAGTGTTATAGAAGATAATGGGGATGTAGGCATTGCTTTTGATGATCTGTCAAAAATTTTATGCATGTATATGTGTATATGTACACATACATACATACATTGTATTTTTTATAACCATAACTATGAAGGTATGTAGCATGCAGAGAGAAAGTCAATCTGAGTACACTGCTTTAGAATAATATCTAACACAGAAAAATAACAGAAAGACCAGTTATGCAAACAAGGCCATATTGTCATCATAACATTTTGCAGCCTCTGAGGACAGGGAAGGCAGTGGCTTGCACACCAACTGATTGGTCCAGAACTCAGGACTTCCTGCTGTAACAACTGGTTGAAATGATTGATAAGAAAATGGATCACAAAAACAATTTCATAAAACCATATTTGGAGATTAAAGCCATAATTATTTAAATAAAATCTCTTTTCTCTGGAAGACAAAGAAAAGACTTATGACTAAGTACTCAGTGCAACATCTTTTTTTTTCTGCCTTTCTATCTTCTTAAAACATTGTTTTGAAGTCGTAGTATTTAAATGGGAAATCACATGGGGGACTACACTGTATTGTTACTGAGATGTAAAGAGTCACTCATTTTAATTTACTCTCCATTAGAAGGATGATGTTTAGAACATATGCATGCAGATTACTAAAGCCACCCTCATTACTGCTGGGAAACAAAAAACATACCTTTGGAGAAAGAAGATCTTCTAGTGGCTACTGTACCTCCCAGAAAATATCTCAAAATATTTTGAAACCAAGGAAAATCACAGGAAACCAGAAATTAAATTGTTTTCTTTGAAGATTACTCTGATAAAAGTATGAAGAATAAAGGCTATTCTGTGACTGACTACAAAAGACAGAGAAAAGGGTGCACCCACACTATTCCTAGAGGCAAACTAATGCTGTTTCCAGACTTGGATGAGCAGTCAAGAAATGAGAGGGGAGAAGAGACTGAATTACCCTGTCACATCAGGAGGGTAGCTAACTAATCCTGCACTAACTGAGCTTCTGAACTACATCTGAAAGGGCAGGATGGGGTGAGCCTGCACTGCCGGTTGATATTCTATATGTGTCGTGCATTTCTGTGCAGACTCTTAGTTTCCAGTGCTATGCCTGGCGGCTTTTAAAGCACTAAATTTATCTGAAAATTAAGAATAGTTTTATTGCTTAAACACTCCGCTTTATAACAGAAACCTGCCAAAAGCTCCGCTGCCCAACAAGGCAATCATAGATGGTGCATGAAGCAGGCTGTTGGATTTAGCATAAACTGCTCTTTGCACAGGGAATGTGTGAAGAGGGGAGGGCACAAATGGCTCCATTTGAGTTCAGATGTATTTCTAATGACTTAAAAAACAGCTGAAGGGTGAAAAAAATCCTTTGTGCAGCAAATGAGGATTTATAGAGATTAGAGTAACATGTTTAGGATCTGGAAAAGCATTTGTTTTGTATTATTATAGACATTTTTACGACTTAATTAATGGAACGGTGATGTGAGGAATTGGTTTTGATTTAACACATAAATGCATAACTCCAGTTTGAGAGTGATGAAACAAAAATTTCCCAATATTACCCATGGGGAGCTGACTCTGGGCTGCTCAAATTCAGCAGGATGGATGGTCAGATATTAAGCAGTTTGTTAATGAAGTGCTGTGATAAATGCACACGGAAAATTCCAGGGTGATTTACATCCTCTGTGGTACTGCAGAAGACAATAAGATTGCTTGCAGGTAGATTGAAGAGGTTTTTCTTTAGCACTGCTTCTTTAACTCCCCATTATTATTTCTAATCCTCTGTCAGAAACACCTGCAATTTCTAACTGCTTCAAATATTTGTAAGGTACTTCCTGACCCCTGTGCAACCAAAAGTGTGATCGACAGAAGGCACTAATTTGAATGCATATAATACCTGAGCACTTCAGCTGTGTAATGCAAGCACTAGAAGAAATGCAGGAGAGAAAGATACGCTATGGCCTTCAGTTACATGCTCTTAACATGTTAAGTTAGCAGATATGATCTGTCATGTCAGAGGTTCAGAAATGTTCACTCCTGAGCTTTGCAAGCCATTTTCTTCAAGTTCTGAAGTGCTTATATGAATTAATTGCATTTTCCTTCCATATTACCAATTGAAATATGGATTTTGCCAAAAATAGGGGAAAACTAGGATACAGGAAAGAAGGATAATAAGCACATATGGATAATATATACCTAGCACATAAAGGCCTGATAAAATTACACAAAATCAATGACAAAAAATTAGTATCTATTATCTTATCCCATGAATTCAACATGTTGTTCAACAGTAGGCATTATTTTATATCACATTCTGTATGCAAGGTAAAATGTATTTCACCCTGAAAAACATTATTAGACATAGATTTTAACTTCAGAAATATAAGCTTTCTTTAAAAAAACAAAAAACAAAAAACAAAAAACAAGCAAACCAACAACTCCCCCAAACTCCCTCTTTTCTGCCCTTGACTCCGTCTTTTCTGCCCTTGAAACAGCATGACCAGTTTGAAACAGCATGATGATATGCTTTCTGCATACAAGAAGGACCTGGCTATTTGAGGAAGTGGTCTTTCCCCTTTTCTCTAGTTTATAGGTAATTCCATATTTAAAGATATCAAATTAAGTGTGGATATTAGTATTAAGTATATATTTAAAACTGTAGATTGAGGTCTTTCAGTCAGAGTGGCTTAAAAGAAATTGTGGTGAATATTAAAACAATATTCTAATGGAAAGTAAAGTTGAAAATACCAAATGATGAATTGTCTCCTACTTGAGTGAACTTAGAAACCTCCCACAATCAATGAAGAAGGAAGACAGACCACTGTAATGTGCAGAGACATTTATCAGGTTTACCTGCTTGTGAGCATGGTCATAAGAATTGATGTGGTTGTCAAATTCCTGGTGTTTGTGGTACTGCTTGTCACATAGTTCACAGTAGAAGTTAGCCTTCACATCTTCCAGAGCCTTGGCTGCAGCTTTCTCCCTCTCAGCATAGTCCTGCAAAGGCAGAAGCAAAGGGAGACCTTTCAGTACAGATTGTGATCTCATGCTTCAGCAGCTTTTATCATCATCCACATTAAAAACACTAGACTGACTACGATGGCTAGAACACCAAGGTCCATCCTGTACATGCTCAGGAGGTTTTGGTCTTAAATTGGATTTAATAAAATAATTGTGTTTTTTGAGGAATTATTCTTACTACTTGTTGTAAGTACTGCAGTAAGAAAAGTAGAGAGGAATAGGGAGCAGAGGAATACCATCAGGATATTGCCTAGCTACTGGGCAGGACAGCTGAGCAGTCAAGAACAATTAGACAACCAGGATAGTCTGTTAGTCTTCACATCAGTCCCAGATTGCATGAACATGTGTGTGCTCCTTAGGTACTATTGCTCAGAAAAAATAAACTCTTTTAACCTGATACTAAGGCAGATTTTCTTTTTTGTTCTGCTTTCTACCCTCTATGAAATATTCAGCCAGCCCAGGTAGCAGCTTGCTATGGCTGGCTGAGATTTCACTGGAGCAGAGCCACCTCTGCAAGAGCCTTTTAGATGCCTTCCTTTTCTTTCCCAACATCTGCATGAGGGGACACACCAC
This sequence comes from Myiozetetes cayanensis, assembly GCF_022539395.1. NCBI lineage: Eukaryota > Metazoa > Chordata > Aves > Passeriformes > Tyrannidae > Myiozetetes > Myiozetetes cayanensis. The sequence goes on from NW_026086604.1 coordinate 129,222,778, forward strand.
CCAGCCTACCCAAAATGAAAGTAACTCGCACCTGTCCCACAGACCACAGCCACTGACGAGAGCACTAGCTCACGTCCAGGCTCAGGCAAACATAGTTGAAAACAGGGAAAACACAATTAGTTCCTACACAGAACCCCTCCATATCTCCCCAGTGACTCAAGTGAATTTTCTGGAGAGTCAAATACTTTCATTTCAATACATAATAATAGGCAGAAAGAGAAAACTTAAAACAGAGGAACCAAAAGTTATTGAACTCAAACTAATGCAATTAAATAAAGGGCCTGATAGGAAAAATTGGCAGCAGCCTTTGTCAACCTTATTTCTTTTACAAGTCCTTCATTATATTGTTACTATTATGACACTTACTTAAACATTTTTCATTAGAGCTAAAGAGCAAACTTCTGACGTGGAAATAGAAAACAAAAAATTTGGCAGAAGCTATTAATTTTATATTCATATTGACAAGTTGATATTACCTGAGTGTATGTAATATATTGCCAGGGACTGCAGTAATTCATCATTTGCTGTATCATTTTACTCACCTAAAGAAATTGGTACTTTCTGCTACCAGACTTTCCACAATCAGTGTTGCCTGCTCTCTACCTGCTTTCACCACCCTTTGCATGACAAACTCAGAGCACACCAAACCCAGGACATACTGCACATCTGGGACAGCCTGCTCTTAGCACATCACACTGCCCAACATTGCCCCAGGGTACACAGCAAGGTGTAGGCAACTATTTGGACATGGCAGATCAACACAAATGTACATTTTGGGCCTTTCAGAGGGGAAGGATTTTCTTAATGAGTGGCACGTGTTTCAAGTCTGAGACTTGGCCAAGCAGTTGGGATGCTGGTTGTCAATATGACACACTGAACATTTCACAGCCCTGTACTGTGAGTCCTTCTGCTCTGCCCTGGTCTTTACACCCTCAGATTAGTATAAGTAGATCTTCTTTACACCATAGTTTTAGAGGCTGCCGTTGCTAGTGAGATTAACTTCATCTAAACTAGGCTGTCTAGAAGCTAGGTGTATGGTATAAGGCAGTATCCTAAGCTTCCTCTGTAAGAAACAGAAAAACGCTATACATTGTCAAAGGGTTATTAATCCCATCTATTTCAAAAACCCATTTTAGGATGAGATGAAATTCTCCAGAGGTTCTATCTGTCTCCCTTGAACACTGCAAGGCTCTGAATTACTAACCTGGCCTACATCCTTAATTCTCAGATTGCTGAACTCAGAGATAATAAATTCTATATTGTATTTCTTTATATTCAGTTCTAAATCTCCCCATGAAACTTGCATGAACTGACCTACTTGAAGACAAGAGGTCAAAAAGGAACATTGTGCCTGGAATTTTGATTTTATAAGTGATGCCAATGACATGCCAGTCCCTCCCACAGGACAAACACCCAAATAAATCTCTTTTCTAGAAGCATATGGCTCAGGTGGGGTAGTGTAGTGTGGTATACTCAGGTTGGTCAGTTGTGAAAACTATAAGCTTGAGCTAACATTTCTCCTCTTGAGAGGCTGCTCAATTATTGTAGTTAATATTTGATTGTATCAGAAAGAAATATTCTCGCAATCAAATAGTTAAATAGCTTTCATTAGTTATTTAAATTTACAAAGCCTATTAAAAAGTGATACTTTTCAGCTTATGCTTCAGACCCATTGTTTTGCTAGCATTAATTATTCACCAGGCCTTTGATAAAATTAAAATGCATAAATTAGAATGTGGATGCAACAGTATTAATTATGCAGAGATGTCTTCCCTGAAAGTCGAGTGTTGAGGGCAACATATTTTCATTCTAAACTGGTAAAAATGTAACTTTTGCACTCACTGGAAGCCAGTGAAACAATAATTGTTTTTTTGGGGGGGGTACTTTTTTCCCTGGGTCTCAAATGTCAATTAAATGTTTACAACCTTCTCCATCTTTACTTCTGTTGAAGGAGAAGCTGAATTGTTTGGGATGAACACACCACATTACTCTCTGTGAAGTACAACTGAAACTGCTGCTCATGAGCATTCCAAACTGCCAACTTTATCTTTCTCAGCAGAAATTAATACAGTTCCCTTCACATAAAGACGTTTTAAAATAGCAACAAGGCAGCTCCCAGGTGCATGCTAAGATAATCACAACTACCTCCATTGCCTTATTGCTTAATTATGCTTGTCTACCATGGCAAAAGATATAATTTCCTGCTTGCTTATCGATCAGATGCAGGGAAATTGAATGCTACATTGCATATTTTAGAAAGGTCATGATTTTTCTTTCCCTACAAAGGCATAGGAACTTCTAGCCCTACAGTAAATTGTGCATAGTCAAATGAATTTTCACATCCAGACTCCTAATATAATCTCACAAGGATTATGTAGACTGATGGTCAGTTCTGGCATAATAAATGAGATCACATGAAAGAAAATCTATCGAATTACAGCTGTAGAAAACATATGTGATCATGAGTGCCTGACTATAGCAGTGCAGACACAAGCAAGCTGGAAAGATGCACCGATGTGTTTTGAACCATGGACCATCAATGGTAATGAATATATGTACCACACCCTCATAAACTTTATTCTGAATTATAGTTACGAATGGCATATAGCCTGGGTAGATATGTTTATACTTATAAGAAAATATATGTTAGCAGTTCCGTCTTTGACCCATGGACAACATTAGTGCAAGCTGATGTCAGGAATGGTGCAATCCTTGTAGGTGAGAACTCCTAGAAACCATGGGTTAACACACTTCTGTGTTGCTGGATGCAGATAGTGTAGTGAATAAGGATAAACAAGTGCAGAATATATCTGAATGCATTTTTCTAGAAGCCTGAAAAATGGTTTCATATTGTAGATTGTAATTACATTCTCATCAATTTGACCAACAGAGGCACATAACTGTAATAATTGTTTATATATTGGATTAATTTAAAAAGAATATTTCTATTGAGTGTTAGGCTAGAAGTGCTTTCACTTAGTGGCTACTTTTGCAGTGTGCTTCTTATTGTTAGAATGCAATTAATGGTATCTGACACTTCATTTTCTAATATAGGGAAAATCAATGAAAAATCCCACGTAACTGAGTTTTCTCAAATGTTGCCACTGACACCTAGTCAATTAGAAATCATTTATTAAATACAGAGTCTGTAATAGATATTTAATAGACTGCATGACCATTAAAGGATGCTGATCTAGACAAACAATACCACAGTTCTTATCTCAGTAACTGGTAGTAAATATATCTGCTATGTTCAAATGGACTAAGATGAAAAGTAGGTCACTTGATACAATAAAACTTTCAGAGGCAATTTTCTATAAATCCATGGATTTCTACAAATACAGGGGACTAAATATATGGTACTTGTAAACAAAACATGAGAAAAATATAACATCATTAGCACACTTTTGATTACCTATTTTGAAATTGGAATGCAAAATTAGCGACAGAACAGCTAACTCACATTAATGCAGAGTCAGTAAGTGACAGACTGATCCCTCTTCAGGGACATAAGCAATCAGAGTTTGGTAAGTTATATATAATTTTGTGAACCAGATTAGATATAAGTGCAAGTATTAAATATTCTTGCAACTACTGAGGTACCTTTTGGGGATTCTCAGACTAGAGGTTAAAGAAGAAATAGGACAAATATAAGCACATGAATTAGCTACAGAATTATAGTCTACATCTAAGATTTTAAAAATATTTTCATTAGTGATTTAGATGACAAAATGAACTGTGATTATGTATGAAATCTATGAATGATACTAATTAACAGCACAGGGCATACAAATGCTTTAGGGACCAGGATCAAGATTTAAAATTACTGTAATAATCTTGAGATATGATCTTAAAGTCAGCAAGATAAAATTCAGTAAGATGTGTGTCAAGTGCTGCACTTTGGAGAGGGAGACCACGTTCACCAGTACCAGATTGTGAATAGCTGAGTAAATGTAAATGCAAGGGAAAAGGTCCAGGAGTTAGAGTGGAAAAGAAATTAAATGAAAGTCAACAATGAAAGTCAAAGCAATTCACATCCTGACATGCTAATAGTAATGTTATATGTAAGATGCTGAGGGTAATGATTCCACTTGATTCAGTATTGGTGAAATGTCATCTGTAAAATACTGTTTGGTACATCTGCACTAGCAAATAACTTGGCTCCTAGAATCCAGCCCTCCATCATCCCCACTCCATGTGTGACAGTTCATTCTCAGTCTTTTTCATTTCAGAGTTCCCTTTGAGATAAAAATGAATGCTGTTCCAGAATAACATACCATTCAGCGACCACACTACAGGCTGCAAGGATGAGACTTCACCAGTCTCTCCATGCCCTGTATAGTTTTACAACAGCCCAAGCGACTTTTCCCAAGGAAAGCAGTACTTACATGCCACAAAAACATATGCAGCACCATGCCCCAAAAGAACTACCAGGCAGTGTTTTAATGTAGCCCTTACACTTTTTCAGACAGACTGAAATAAAAACAAATGTATCATTTATACCAAAGGGCATCAGACACAACTGAAGAGACTTAGGCCAAGTACGGATATTACCACTTTGTTCTGGGATGTATGTGCTTGCTGGGGAAGATAAGAGTTTAGATGTAACCTCTGTGAAAGTTTTGGTCCCCACAGTTTGAAAAAGATATAAATGTACTTGGGAGATGCTTGAACAGAACACTAGGGATAAGAGGCTTAAAAGTAAGTTGCATGCATAAATTAGGCAAACTAGATCTCAATCTGTAATTCATGTTTTCATTGGGTCATTCATATGAGCATTTGTAAATAATGTTTTTTGAGGGAAATCTGCAGAACTGCCTGGGCTGGTACAGAACATCTCGGACCAGCGCATAAACGTGTAGAAACAGCAATTGTAGAAACCTTCATTTTCAGTGCTCATTCACTTTCTCATTCACCAGTTTTTGGGATAACTGCAGGTAATTTTTATGTCTTTAAGTATTTTTGTCTGCAACTACAACAAAATAGATTTTTAAAGATCTTTAAAACTCAGCAGGCAGGTGATAGAATGCAGGAAGTAATCAAAGTACTTGTGTGCCGTGTGAAACTTGAGTGCCACACAAATGTCCTGAGATTAGGATACGTAACACCAGGTCAGTTGAACTAATGAACTTTTCCCTGAAGGCTCTCTTTTTTTCTTTTTTTCCTTTTTTTCCCCTGGAGAAGACTTTCTCTTACCTAAAGAATTTGCTCCAGATGTTTAGCTGTGGAGATGGAATAAAAAGCGTGCAGCTTGTTCAGCTGCAATAGCCAAAAATACAGAACATTTTCATTTATCTCACGTATGTTCTGCCATTCTCCACCTCGAAAACTCTGGTTTCTGCCACTGTGGGATCTAGAGCAAGGAACTACAGAGGTATCTATTGCAAAAGATTTTTTCTTCTTCAAAGGCAGTAAATGCTGTCATTCTTAGATGACTCATAGAGGGTAACACCTAACTTCTGCAAATAAATACTTTTTTTTTTTTCACACTCAGATAATTACTGCAGCATTTTCAATTATATGCACATCCATTTGCTACCAGAATGCTTTTAGCAGGTCCTACATGCCTCCTCTAAGAGTACAAACCTACTGGGACTAATAAGAGAGAGTTGTAACTTTAAGGAGTCATAAACAAATTCCTAATCTATTTACTATTAAAATCATCAGTGATGATTGGAATAAACTTTATAGAACATAAGAATTCAAAGAAAACCAACAAATCTATTCATATCTTCAGCAAAGTTTTTATATTCTAAGACACATTGATGCTTCTGTTAATTTTATAAAGGACTTGGACTTTGAGATTTTCTTTTCCAACATTATAAATAGAGCATGTAACCACGAAAAATCTTTGCTATGGATGTAGGGGGCATTTTTCAAACACTGGAATGTAATTCAACATTTTTCTCCTCATTTTCAGAAACTGGTGGAACTGAAGCAGCTGCATATATTAGATTTTCTGAAAATGTGATCAAGACTTGACCTGCAAAGCTGCATACAAAATGGTATGTATTTTTTGTAATTTTGTATGTAATTTTTAAAGAAATATATAATATAACAAATGTGAAAGGTCAGATCATTTTTTGTTACAACAATATATATCTAAAAAGCTAAAAGGAAGTATGTGCTGGTTTTGGCTGGGATAGAGTTGATTTTCTTCATAGTAGCTTCATTTTCAAATGGGGTTAAACCATATCAAAGTAATTAGTAAAATATAATTTATTTGAGTAAAACTGCCTGGAATTATGTATAGTGCAGAAATAAGAGTTCTAGGACAAGTAATCTTAAAGGGGATATTAGAAGTTTAATGGAAATAACATAAATGGGAAAGAAAGCTCAATTTGAGAAAATTAAAGCATAAAATGGAGATCAGTGATGCCAGGTGCCCCAGGGACCCATATTAGGACCAGCACTGTTTAATAACTTCATCAATGACACAGTGGGATTGAGTGCACCCTCAGCAATTTACAGATGGCACCAAGCTGAGTGGTGTGGTTGACATGCCTGAGGGAAGGGATGTCATTCAGTGAGAACTGGACAGTCTCAAGAAGTGGACATGTGTGAAGCTCATGAGGTTCAACAGCGCCAAATGCAAGGTCCTACACCTGAGGCAACTCCCAGTTGAAACGGAAGTTGATAATGGAACTGCTCCCATGTATTAACCAGCCAGTGAGATGCAGATGTAAAAAAAAAAAAAAAAAAAAAAAACAAAACAACAACAAAAAAGTAATATTTGAATTTGAATATAGCAAATACTCAGTGTTCAAAGAGACAGGGGAATACACTCAGGCATACAGACCACATAATATATAAACCCTTCAATATACTTAACTGGAATCTGGAAGGTTTCTCTTTATCTGTAAAACAGACTTAAGAACAACCTTCACATTGATGTAGTTTGTGTTATGTTAAAATAGAGTATGATATGTCTACGAAGGGGAATATATGATGAGATTTGGTTGACTAAAAAAATAGAAAACTAATTTGATTTGAAGATTTAGGAAAATATGCAGTTACACTAAATCTGCTTAATGATTACTGTATTGCTGCCTCATTTTATCTCTGAACTTCATTGTTAATCTATGTCCTATATTATTACTAGGATTAGCATCTGACTTATACTTTGAAAGAATTTCAAGCATAAAGTCATTAATCAACAATTTCAAAACACAAATACTGTCATTAAAGAAAAAATAAAAATTATTGTAATTCTGTAACTAGAGCAACAGCCCTAAAAAGATGAGGAGATGTTGCTCAAGGACAACCTGAGAACACAAAGGGCATCAGAACTGTCATAACTACTGGCTGTAGAGGCTGAAACAGTGGAAATGGATGTGGGTTTATTACTGTTAGGATTATATTCTAGGCATTTAAAAGCAAATTCTAAGAGCCTCATGGGTAAGATTAAAACAATAAAAAGTTATAGGGGATCTCAAAATATTTCCAGCTACTCTGTAGATATGGTGATTGGTGTGACTGCTCTAAATCTAGACTCCCTACTGAAGGGTTCAGTGAACTTAAATGTCAATATAACTATGGTAAAATGTGGGTAGAATTGAAACGTTTTTTCTAAGTTGGACAGAAGGCTTGTTCTTGTTTTGAAGAAGAAGGAAAAAAAATTCACTTTTTCCTTATAGTCCTGCTTCTCTGCACAAATGTGAGTCCTTCAGTGAATCGGATTGTGACATTATTGTCTGCCTTCTATTCAAAGTCAATTCCTTCAATTTGTTCACTGATTCATACTACTTTCTCTCTCCTCCTGTCAGGTGATCATTTCTTCTTTTCTGATGTGTGAGGTATTATCAATTAATCTGAAGAGTTAGTCCTCCATTTATCTCTTACCATTCTTGCTTTTTCAATTGCAATTTTTAGAGTACAATGCACGTTCTAGCACTGCATTCAATAGATTGTGTGATGTATTTCTTTGTCTGTCACCTCTTTTCAGATGAAATGTACTTGACATAATTTAGAATCTTTATGCATTTTGACCTAAAGGCTTCTCCTATAGAACACAACAGAATTTAACTTATATGCAGTCTCTTTCATATTTGAGTTAGTTAAAAGCACTTTGCAATAATGATATTGATCATGCAGTGATGCATGCCATGTCCCATTTTTTAGGAATAAGTCTTTAAAAGATAACTGAATTTATATCCATTACAGAGTCTCTGGATTCTTCTTTATTTTTTAACTATGATTCTGCATTGAATGTTTAATGATTTTAACATAATATAAGTGAATAGAAGCAGTTCTTAACTTTAATTTTATATAACCTGTTAGCACAACCATTTGTGTCATGAAACAGTGCACAGTCTTATTAGGTAACATGATGCATTTCCTTGACGAATACGAATACAAATGTGTGAGCTCTCTAACTCTTGATCTAATTAAAATAGATGACTGAATGAATTAATGATGAGACCTTTCCTTCCAGTATTTAAAACTTACATAGCAAAGTGTCTGTTCTTCAATAAAATGCAACAAACAAAAATCCCACTTATAATCTCATTGACTTGCTGCTGGCTTCACTAGAACTATACTCGGTTACATGACTGTATGTATGACAGCAGAAGCAAAAGAACATTATTTTCATCTGAACACTCTTAGTCATATAATTTTTTTTTTTTTTCAGTAGTCCTGAAAGGAGCCGGGAGTTGGACTTGATGATCCTTCTGGGTCCCCTCAAACTCTGTATACTATATGACTCTATGATTCTTGCAGCAACACAGTCCTCTAATACACTGAGAATCCACTGAATAGCTACAGCACGAGAGGGTCTGGGGGCCACACTCAGTGTTTTGCATAAGGTCATGCAATTACTAAACTCCTGGATTACTCAGACTGAGTTGGTACTTAGAATATGGATGAAAAGTTTAACAAAGATGTGGATAGGCAGAACAAACCCCAACAACTTTGAATAACAAGTATATTAATAAGTGTAGGGAAGTTATTTTATATGATTTTTTTCTGTTAATTCTTTCCTTCTGCACAAACTTTCCACTGACTCAGTTTCTAATAATTTTTATTTTGTATACATCCCATCGACACTTCACTGCTTATATTTTGGTTTAAAGCAACCTGTTCTAGTGCACTTCCATCACCAGTGATTTGGGTCTACTGCATTTAACTTTCGTCTCTTAATGCTTTTCATTACACTGTCAATAAACTGTCTGGAAAACCCAGCAGAAAATGAGCCATTATGAGATTTGATGTATTAGTGTGAAGCTGGATTGTTCTGAGCTGACTGTTACTAATATCAACAGCTGTCTGATGGGACATGTGCTCTCACTAGAGCAAGTATTCACAACATCTCTCACACATGTGGGGAATCACACAAGTTGCACTGTAGAAATGTCCAGGAAATAATATTTTTTTCAGGTCTCATTGCCTGTATTTAGAGATAGTTTGCACCCTTTTTAATACAAGTAGTGTGCTGTAGGAAATTTCTAAAGCAGAAATTCTGGCACAGTTCATTAGGGCTGTTACTAGATCATTTGAGAAGTGAGTCTATAGTGATTTAAAAACAATCAGGCCTTCATTTGCACCACGACAAGAGTGACCAAGTGAGATTCAAACTTTATATTAGCCAGTACTGCTAGCCTGAAAATTTTAGTTTTCCCCATTTGAAAGGAACACAGCTCTTAAATGCTGGCCATTCAACCATATTCAGTGACCTCTAATAAATTCCAGTTATGAATTCAGTAGAAGATATTTTTATATATTCAGAATAACTTATTCTGTTCCAAAAGAATAACTGTGACAAGTTTTGCTGGAATTACTGTATATATTTATAGAAGAAAATAAAAAAACAACTATGTCCATATGTGATTTACATGGACATCTCTGTCTTCATCTCTAAACCAATTTGTCACATGGTTGCATAAAATTATATTTAATATTCAAAACATCATTCTGAAGCCTGAAAGTGACTTCTGCACTGAATGCAGTGTTAGGCCTTTGGCCTCACCATACTCAACTTTACAGCACTGGATTCTATGCCCCTTGCTGCATCCTGGAACCTGTAGAGCTGCATGAGCCATCACAGCTGCCTCTTGTGAGCCCAGTGTAAACCCAACATGTTGTACAAGACATTGTTTGGAAACAATGAGAGAAGAAATGGACCTCTGTGTGTCCTTCCTTCAGGGATTTGGATACCTTCTCAAAGTTAAACAGCTAAGCAATTTCTTGCAAACTTGTTGACCTCCCTTTCATGTCTTGCCCATATAAAGTGAATTTTCTGTTCAGTTTGGGAACGTTTGGTACTGCATTCAGTTTGGTACTGCTTTTATTCATGTCCCTTTTCTAATCACTAGGAGGACAGAGGAGTTCAGTACAACACTATATGCTTCTAGCACTATGGAGAAAGAGAAAGCAAGCAGTGAATGACATGAATAAGATTTGCCTGTAGGTTTGCAGTTGTGCCAGAAATAGCACCTCATGTTCCAGCCTTAGCCCAGTGAACTGCATGACTACATCTTCAATATATTTAGTGAGTGAAAATATCTAGAAAGCATGGAAAAATATGTCAAAGCAGATGATTGGAAAATAAAACAATGAATGACAAGGCCCTGGAGAAAATGAGAAAGGAGAAAATATAGTCATGGAAGGTGACAGAAAGAAAAACCTTATAGTAGTTACCTGGCTGAAAAAAAACCTCAGCATACTGATACACATACTTCAACCTTCTGACTGTTTGGTTTATGTAGTATCGTATGTATAATATAACTATGTAACCATTCTATAGTTCTATCTAACATATATATTACACATTATTTTACAACAGTAGTACAATAGTACTAGTAGTACTACATAGTACAGTAGTACAATGCAAATACTATATATAATATCAAATAAATGTTAATATTAATATAAAGAATCAATAAATATAACATTACTAGAATAGTTTTTACTGTTGTGATATTTTAAAATAATATGTGATATTATTATATTTAAGTTATAAGTTATAGCATCATTAAATCTAAATAATGCTTAGACATTATACTGTACTAGAAGGAGAAATAGGTTACTACTATCTCTGCTACCCATATGGCTTTGCTAATAACCTGTATTTTCACAAATCACTTTAAGTAAACATATGGTTCCATCACTTCCCACATAGTATTAATAACTTGAAATTTACTGCAGAGTGCAGATTTTATGGAAATGAGTATTTTAGATTAGCTTGAGTGCACAAAATTCTTGTTTTCAAGATTTTTGCTTTTATGGTTAGTGCTGAAAAACATGTTTTTCCAGTTCTTTTAATTTTTACTTAAGATACCAAAAAAGAGGAGGCTAGTTACAATAATGAGAGTTCATGGCAAGTTAATCTTTTAATTATACCAACATTTGCCCCTTGTTTCTCTGTTTCTGATGTGAACTCAATCCAATAATAAATATAATAATTTGTGGTGCTACTCAAGATAAAACATACAGGGGTCAATGAACTCAAGTATTTTCTGCAGTAGGTACTTTTAAAAATTTCTATTCATAAAACTCTTAGTTAAATCCTGGCAATTCTTATCACAACTGTTCAAGATGTACTGTTCTAAAACAAGCACTTGCTTGGTTATGCATGCATAATAAACCCTCTTACTGAATTTGCTTCTCCTTACCACTTCTTCATTTGCAAATGTAACACACATTTGCATGCAGAATAGGATAATGAAATTAATGTCATGCTTATATTTCCCATAAACAAAAAAGTAGTCAGCATATAATAATAGAAACAGAAAACTAAAGTGACAAAGCAAACAAGATATTCATACAACAGGCACAAACCCAGCCCATTTCATACATTAATTAGAAATTATACTTCTGCCCACAAATTTATCATATATCAAACAAAAGAAAAATCTGGTGTTTTTTAAACACTATTGTGTTTAAACAATTTTGTGTTTAAACAAAATTGTGTTTAAACATTATTGTGTTTATTGTGTCTTGCTGACCAAGACATTTTTCTGAAGCTACCTCATTTCTCCTCAGATCTTGCATTTGATAATTAGTTGTATTGCTCTTAAATGCGATGATGTGACACTGGCATCTAATTTTGGAATAAATTCAACCCTGCACAGAAAACTGTTTATGATTTCCTTCTCTCCCTTGAGCAAAATTCAGGAGCTTGACTAGCTCTTTGCACTGGATTGGATTCCATTTACAATGAGAGTCAGTGTGCAGACTATAAAAAGGTTTTCAAAGTTACTGGAGGAAAGGCAAAGGCTGCACCTTGTCTGATTTTGCAACATTTCGATTGGAATTTTAGCTTTTTTCCCTTTGTTTGCAAGCTCAAGTAAAACAAGTAGATGGGAATTCTGAGTTAGTATTTTCATGCCCAATATTGGTCCCCATGTTTGCATTCATCTTGCTTTCATTGAAATAAGATGTCCTTCTTCTGATCTTTTGAGTTTGCAGCAAAAGACCTGACCAGTGTGCATGCCAAATGTGTTCCAACCCTTAATGGAAACATAAAAGTCTAAAATAATGACTTATCCTGCAAAAACCTTTGAGCCACATGTGGGTCGGAGACAACTGCTCCTAGTGAGAAGTCTAAATCTTGTCCGAAGCAAAACCTCTGAACAAGGTCAATGCAGGTGTCTCAAAATCAACCATTTCAATTCACATGTCCACTCCTACTAAACTGAATTATTTGTTCATGTAGACAAAGCCTACATGATAGTCAAAGTAGCTTACGATCCCCTACATGCTAGTCAGAGTAGCCTATGATCCCCTTTCGCAACTTCATCTTTCACATTTGTCACTGATTCACCTGAACTCAGTAGAGCACAAAGGTTTTGCTACGTGTAAGTAGGCCATTTGTAAACATACTGTATTATACAGCACTTCTTTAGTGAGAGCTGAGTTGTTAGGCTCCTCCTTATCTTTCTGGGTTTGAGGGTTTGATTTTAAAAACGGGAGCAATAGCTTGCTGGGTTATGCTAATACAAATTCACTCCATAGCTCACTCAGCCTGTCACCAAACTTGCATCCAACCTGTCACCAAGGAGATGGGGTCAAACACTATGGCTGCTCTGTGTAGAAGTGAAGGACAGTCCATTAGCAGCCTGTAGCTTTAAAATAGCAGTGAAAAAAGAATGAGCCCCCAAAGTGGATTTGTTCCCTCTTGCTCTTAAGAAAAGTGTCATCTATAACTCATGCATTAAGGTCACTATGTTTAGAGACTGATTTTTCTTTTCCATCAAGGAGACACCAAATATAGCTTAGGTTCTATAAACTGAACATTTTGATAACACTGCAGTCAGGTCAATTGAAGCAGAACTGGTACAGAAACATTATCAAGTATAATTTCAATAGCATGTGGCTGTCTTCCAGGGGTGTAAATATCATTACAAATAGCAAAGCCGTCTATGAACTGGATTAACTGAACTGCTGTTATCAGCACTCAGGAAAATAATATCAGTGACTGACTTCACCTGCTTGAGTGGTTTAAATGTCCTGCCTTTCCATACTGATAACATTTGGCACCACTTGCTGGCTGAAGAAAGCATGATTTTGTTTGATCTAATTATAGAACCATAACAATTTTTGATATATAAGCAAATACATATAGCCTAGGTCATCTTGTCCATCTCCCTGTAACTGCATGAAAGTTGCCTGGTCACGAGCCTGAAGTGTATTAGAATAATACCCTCTTTTTTGCTCTTCTGTGTTTTTTATTGGATTTATTGGATGGATTTTCAAATTCAGAGCAGTTGTTCCCAATAGCAATGCTACTGGAATCTTTACATAGGTAAAATATTAGTAATTTGTTTGGGCAGAGAAGAATAAGTAAAGAGATGTTATTTTTAGAAATGTTCAAAATATTTTCCTCAGGGGATTAATCTCCCCAGCGCAGGATGTCTGTGGGGGGGAGTACACTTGGGTTTGGTAGGAGCAGGTGCTTGCCTGCAGTCCAAAGCTGGCAATTTGGCTTGAAGGTAGTCAGGAAATTTAAACTGCTAGGTGGATTCTGAAGTGATTCAAGACAAAGAATCATTCAGAGACAGAATCCTCATTAAGCAAATTATGCTTTCTGTCCTTAATTTGCTTTACAGTCTACAAGATACTGTATGTTAAATACGCTTTATTATAAACTCATAGAACTACAGGATGGTTGAGGTTGGAAGTGACCTTAGAGATCATATAGTTCCAGCTCCCTGCTATGGGAAGGAACATCTGCCACTAGACCAGGTTGCTCAAAGTGCCATCCGACTTGCACAATTCCAGGAATAGGGCACCCACAACTTTTCTGGGCAGCCTGTTCCAGTGCTTCACTACCTTCACAGTAAGAAAGGTCTTCGTAATATATAAACAAAACCTATACTCTTTCAGTTTAAAGCCATTCCCACTTATCCTGTCACTATATTCTACCTTATAAAAAGTCCCTTTACAACTTTCTTGCGGGCCCCTTTTAGGTACTGGGAGGTTCCCTGGAGCCTTCTCTTCTCCAGGCTGAACAAACCCAACTCTCTCAGTCTGTCTTCATACAAGTGCCCAGCCCTCTGACTATCTTTGTGGCCTTCCTGTGGATCACTCTAACAGATCATGTCCTTCTTATATATGCTATGTACAGCATTAGCCTATAGTAAAGTTTGTTGGTTTTTTTTAAGTTTCCTATCCAGCCTTATAACGTTTTCTTGCTTGGAGCAGTGCTGTAGTGGTAATTTCATTGCTAGTATAGCACTAATTTAATCCGTTATAGGAATGAATTTTCTCTAGCTGTGGTTTTGCACAGGGTGAATTCTGATGTAAACAGTGATGTAACACAGATACCACAGGTAGGTGATACGGCACAGATTTGATATAGTTATAACAGCACCTCTTTATTTATAAAAAAATCTACCAATAAAATGCCTTCACCAGCTTTGAATTGTCTCCTCGGATTTATCTGAGGCCACTGAGAAGCATACTACAGTACATTATCAGCCTGTAAGTCACCTGCTATTTGCACAGTAGTAAGCTTGCACAGTTCCATTAGCTTGCTCAGTTTAGGCGCAAAAAGATTCAACTGTGGATTCAATACCAGGGCAAGAAAAAGCTACAAAACAGAAGCTGACCTCTGGCACCCACAGAACTGTTGCACACTCCATTTTCCATTATCCTGGAGGGTGTTCTCATTACCAGCTCCAAGAAAAGCTTTCCTAAGAGCAGTGATGCAGAAAGCACTGTAAGAATGATCACCCCCATGGACTGCCAAAGCATTGCATGTAGCTGAGTAACAGAAGATGACTTTAACAAGACAGTCATACTGAGCTCAAACCTGTGCAGTGATTAGTGCAGGCCTTTAGAAAGTTATTAATTTCATGATTGTGATGCCTACGAAGGGATATCTAAATGTGGACTGTCCTGACTCTCCTATTACAATGAGTCGAATGTGGGGTTTGGTTCTGCTGCCCACACGCTTTTAGTGCTACCTGATATGTGCTTAGTACTGCTCTGTAAGACCATCAGTCTGCTTTAGATTCTATCTCCCACCTGTGCAGTAGTTTTTACCTTAGATGCTGTCAAGAGTAACTGCATCGAACATCTTGTCAGCTGAGCATGGACTGTGAGAGAAGTCCTGCACTTCAGATCTACTTCATGAGCTGTTCTCAGTACTAAATGGCCTCTGTTAGTTAGAAGCTTATTGTGAGATTTCAAGGACCTTTTGAGATTCCTGTGGCTATCAGTGCATCCACATAGAGTTTTTCGATCCACTGGACTCCACTCAAGAGTCACACCTTCTAGAAGAGTTACCTCGGGAGCAGACAGAATATCTTTAGGCACTAGAAATGTCACTAATGAGGAAGGTTAGGCAACTGACTCCTGTCAACAGCCCATTTCTAGGCACCAGATGTTTCTAGATGTTTCAGTCTGGAGATGAATCTAACTTGAGAATACAATCCAGTGCTTACAGTCAAGGCAAAAGCTGGAATTTTGTCAAATCTTTTCTGCTGACACTTGTAGCTGAGAAGGGAAAGAGATCAACCCTGTCAGATTAGAAAATGAAATTGAAGACATTCTCTTTTTTTTGACCCCACAGAATCAATAACTTCAAACTCTCTTCTGGGTTAGGTTGGGGGTGCCTGTTTTCCTAGTAAAGCATATTAGTTAAAACTACTTCTTGCACTGTCCTGTTACTATGCAATGAACAGAGCAAAAAGAAAACCTTTTTTTTTTCTTTTCTTTTTTTTTTTTTAATCCTAATTTCAGGTCATTATTACTTTGAATTTTTAACAGTAGTAGAGATCAAGCACCTCTTCACAGTAGGATGCCCTTATCCCTCGTGAGGATGAAACTGTCAACCAAACAATGGGTGAGGGACGACACTTATTCTGTAGCAGGTCCACCACATGTAATTCTCTTTTATATTAGATTAAAGGGACAGTGACCAGTGTGACCCCATCAGTTTTCAAACAATGTGGGAAGCTGCTTCTGCAATTTATTTTCACCAGAAAGTAAAAAAGTCCAGAACTCCTTCTTTTAATAGAGGGGGAGTAGGGGTTTTTAATGTGCTATCACTAACACAGTAAGGTAAATAATATTAGAAAGGGACTCTTCAGAATTTTTTGGTCTGAAAGGATAAATTTGTGTAGCTGTCCTCTAGCCACAGGGTATTTTGGTTAAAAGAAGATAATGAACTTTTAACAAATTATAGGTTTTGGAGATATTTCATGAAGGATTGTTTGAGGGATGGCAGAGTTCAGTGTGTGTTATATAATCACACTGCATACCTGTAATTTTTCCCCATGAATATTTGCAAGCAATGCAGAAATGAAAAGATGATTACACTTCAGGCAGACAATTTTGAGTTACTATGTACAATAGCCTAGATAAAATCAATTTCATATGCATTACTGCTTAAGAAGTCTACATGGAACATTGAATTCTTGGCCAACTTGACTGCTCAAAATGACATTGTCAAATTTTCTTTTATAATAATAAGGAAAAAGATCTTGGTTTGATTTTTTTTGGTAATTCTGTTCTCATTCAGATGGTGTTTAATATTTTGTTCAAATAAATTCGAAAAGGCTCTCTTTTTTTCATACAGATTGATGTACAAGACAAAAAGAGGAGTATAATTTTGTAAATGTAAAATGTTATGAAAATAGATATATTTAATACCATGGCAGATCAATACTAGACATGCTATCTCTAGTGCTCTCTAACTTTATGTAGCTGTGTTCTGAATAAAAATAACCTCTCCTTCCTAGAACCTCTGACCAAAAGCAACTATTCTGTTCCATGGAGTCAAAAATGGTCTGAGGAGCTGAAGAATTCTTCATCCTGTACTTCAATAGAGGCATTTATAAGAATTCAAGTCTGCAAGCTGTGATTTCAGCATTTCCAAAATTGGTTCCACAAAAGGCTTTAAAAACTGACAAACCTTTTATCTGAGCCTTTCTGTGGTCTATGGCAAATACAGTTTTAGCTAACTTTCACAATAATTCATTAACTGGGTTAATTTGCTGGGCCTAAGACTCATTTCCTGTAACTACAGGAATAATACATATACACATTTGTAGAGCATTAGAAAAATTATATGAAACACCATAAATTAATGCCAAGAGGTAATAACAAAATTTTAATGTAAAAAGGTCTATTGGGAACAAAAAAAAAAAGGTAAATTCCACATCCTGGGGAAAAAGGTACATCTGGAAAACATAGTGTAATTCAGTGATTAAATACCTAGAGAACTGCTAAATCTAGAGAGAATACAAATAATCTGGTGAGTGACTGAAATGTGTTGAAAGGATCAAAGAAATGGACTGTTACTGACTCAGTTATTTAATTAAACTTCTGAATATTTTCATGCTTTTTAATTTAATCCTTTGTGATCCTGGCACTTTCAAGCAGTTTTTCTACCTTTCTCACGAGGTTTCACTTTTCCTTCCAGATGATTCCAAGACAGTAATATTCTGCTACTAAATCATGACTGGGACAGTTCTTCATCAGAAGCTTCTTATGAGCATTTCCTCACTGTTAGGTCCTAGTTTTTATATCTTCTTAATTCTTCACAGCTCTGTCTGGTCAAACTGGGCAAACAACTTTGTGTAAGTGTAAGATTATTTTCAACAGCAGACTGCAGAATTGGCATGCAGCTTGGGAGAGCCCTGTCAAAGAATGTGTTTCACTTTCTGGTTCATAAATCGACTAAAGTAGACTTAACAGTAAAAGCATATGTGAAAGACAAAAGGAGAATTTATCTGGACTGCTGATGCTGTGTTCCCTATGTCTGTTAAATCACTGGATTGAACATTACACTGGTGGGAGTTAGAGGTAGAGAACAACTGGCCTTGCTAGTAGACTCTTGTACTTGTAGAACTGTACTTGCTGTTGCATAATTACCTGAAGATCAATGTAATCTTAAGATTGCAATCAAAAATGCTCATTTCACACAAAAAAAAAAAAAAAAAAAAGGCACAACAACAACAACAAAACCAACCAAACAAAAAATACTGGCAATATCTCTTCTGTTGCACAAGATTTGGTCTCCAAGTTACTACAAATGTTTCCAGTACTTCCCTTTTTCTGCTTCACTGCTTATGATACTGAGGAAGAAGACAGATGAGATAGGAACTAATGGAGAAACAGGATCAATAAACTGAATGCTTCCATGTTGCTATATTTTTCAAAGTAAGACTGCCTGTGCTGCACACCAGCCCGTATCTACTTGTTTTAGTATAAAATACATGATAACACATAGTGATCGCTATTGTTTGTTTCTCTAGTATCCTAAAAAATACTGGAAATACTTGAATCAGAGCACAGATAGAGACGCTGAAGTGTTTGCCTGCTCATACAGATTAGATAGGGTTTGAGCTCATAAAGTTTGCAAAAGTTTACAGCATTTCATAACTGTATCTTTTCTTTCTGTGTGGCAATATTTACCTTCAAAAAAACACGTTGCCAAAGCACGTTTCTTCCTGTCTGTTCCACAATGCTCACTGAACTCACAAGGCACACATATGAACTTTGACAAATGACCAAGCAGAAGACCTTTAAGAATAATTTCCAAAGCCAAAATGTGATCTAAACACCAGTCCTCCATGCAGCTGTTGCTGGTGTACCAGAGGAACCAGCTCTGAATTTGTCCTGGAAAACAACTAAGAATGGGTGCACACACACATTCAGAGTGCTCCTATCATACTTATAATGCATTAGTGTCCCCTATATTTTGTGGGCTGCATTTGTGAGCCCCATTTTAGTGTTCTTTTCTAGGATCAAAGAAAATATCAAGCCTACCATAATGCTCCACTGATGTTACACACATATACAGTACATTTATAGTTTGTCAGAAGTTTTTGGAGATTTAAGGAACCTCAGATCTGAGCCAGTACTAGGAAAAATGCTCATTAACAAACATCAATTCTGCTTTGTTGGCACTCCTAGTGCACATTGAACACATTAATACAATCAAAATGGCACAACAGAAGCACCTACATGCTAAAACATTGGACAACTCTGCGTGATGCTACTGCCATGTAAGTATAAAGTCAAACCAGTAGCAGTTAAAAGTCTGCTTTCTAGGCAGTTGAAAGATATAGGGCACATAGCTGTGTTCAGAAATGGTTGAAGCTGCAGACCTAGCGATGATATGGCCACATTGACTCTTTGGACTTTTTTGTTTCCACTGTTTCAAGATGTCCCCATTCAGATGCCACTGCTGTATCCAATAGAGAAAATGAAATAGGTCTCATAATTCATATATGTGCTATTACTTCACAGCCAAGTCTTTTCCAAGTGTCTACCAGCAGGGGAAAAATGCTGCCATAGAAAACATTTTTTTCTGTTGCCTTGGCAATCCTCCACCCAGCAATTTTCCAGAATAATATTACAAAGGATATGGAGAAGTGTACAGTTTTGAAACAGTGTGTTTATTTATGAGTAGATGAATTTTAAGAAATGTTTATGAAGACAGTGGTGTCAAATCAATAAGTGATACTAAATGGCAAATAAGACATTGATCTATACAACTATATTATCAAATTGATTATGCTAGCTTTTTTGTTTGCTTAGTTCAATATTTTTAATGAAGTAATGAGATTTTAGTCTGGTATATTCTTCTGTTATTTAGCTTGTATTTCAGAACTTCCTTTTAATTCTGGAGATTTAACATCAAACCTATAAATATAATGAACAAGTAAATTTTGAATAATAGTTTATTTTCCATGTTGCTGTGCATGTCCATATCTTGTCTCTTCAATAGTCACAGCCATTGTCACCTCATAGTGTATATCCAAGCCCCACAGCACCATGACAGCCAAATGATGGCAGGGCACCAAGGAGTGCTCACTGTGCAGCTCTTCTGGACTCCGCAGTCTCTACAAAGTGCTGAGAAGGCAGAATCGGATCATGCTAGTAGTAACGTCCTCATCTTGAAATACATCCTTCCGCCACTCAGTAATTTTGGCTCTAGTAGCAGCTGCAAACCACAGTGACACTCTTTGGATGAGCTGGAGTGTGTCCAGTGCTGCATCTGTGTTGGCAGGCAGAAACTTAAGATGACTGCTTCAACTACTTGCAACTTTGCCACTGTGAACATGCACTGAACTACTCCAGGTCTTCAAAAGGTACATTTTATTCTGTTCTCTGATTAACAGTAAGACAACAGACCTAACCTACTTCTTCCCAGAATCTCTAATACAGCAAACCTGGGTAAAGTTATATGTTCTGTTCACACCAGAGCCAAGCATGTCTTCATTACCTTTGTTAAATTCCTTATTTCACCTTCCTTCCTTGCTTGGCCGTGAAAGACAACTACACTACACAATATTAATTTAATTTGCTTTTTATTTTAAAATAAGGACAAATACTACCTAAAACAAATTCCAATGTTTTCAGTGTTTGAACTACTCTTGATAATGCCAGTGAAAGGCAAATCACTTATTAATCTTAAATAACTTGACATTTCAGTTTTATTAGTCAAAGTCTTGTCAGTTAAATCACATTTCACCATACTGTACAGATTTCAGCAGCACACAATGCTCTTAAAACAGCTATGGAAATTCAGATTGAGAGAATGGCAATCTGTAAAATGGACAGTACTATTTCAGCCAGTGCTGTTTTATTTATATGTTTGTTCGTGATTTTAACAGTCAGTCAACATTTTTAACAAAGAAATAAAAAAAAATTATTCTGTGTTAACATTTCACAGACACCTAATCCTATATCTCTGACTATTTCCTGTCTTTTCTCATTAATAAAGGATAAAGAATTAAAAAAAAAAAAAGGAAGAAAGGCAACAGAATAATTTTTGTTTATGGTTTTATTAGAGATAAAATTTGTTGTTCTAAAGCCATTGGTAGTGGAGTAAGTAATTCCTTATATTCTATTTGATATTAGATATTTTATGCTAATCTACTGCTTCACTTGAAGCTTACCTTGCAGGAGCAATGCTCTACACTATAGTTTTCTAAAGGGTCTTTATTGTATTCCCTGTTTTTGGTTGTGCATAGCTGTTGCCAAAGCAATAGCACATAGGAGAGGCATGTTTTAAAAACTCAGCCCCAAGCTTTTAATGCCTTGGATTCCCTTATCTAACAGCTTTGAATTACCTTGTGTCATTTGTGTTGCAGAATGTTCTTGACGATATAAATGATTAAATGGCACGAAATCTAGCAGTGATGGAATAGCTTCAAATTCAAGATCATTAAATGGATTCTCAGACTGTCAGGCTTTCTATTAAGAAACTCTGAAGACCAGAGCAGATATTCAGTAAATTTTGAAGCAATTTCAATGTTTTCACTCTTGGCTATAATGAAGCTGTTGGAGTGGGCCCAGTTAATCATCTTTCAATTATGTAATTATTTCTCCAAAACAAATTTCAGAGTACAATAACTAACTAGTGATTGTACAAGTCATGAAGAAGTTAAACATTTTAAAGGTGTTGGTTTTATAGATGATTTACTCTTTTAGTAATTGAAAGACAAGAAATAAATATAATTATGTGGCAAGAAACACATTTGGTTGAATGTGGGCTAACATAATATCTGCCCAGCTGAATGAGCCTCATCTGTTACTATCACAGCTCAGCACAGCTTATGATCCTGTTACATATTATCCATCGGGTGTCTTATTCTTCCTTGTTTTAAACCCACATTCTGACCTCATCAATGAATATCTCTTAGTTATTTGGATTTTGAAATACCTTCACACTTAATTTCAGGATCTCCCATATGTTGGGTAGGCAGTTACCTATGAGCATCCAGCAAGTCATGGCATCACTCTCCTTGGGAAGCCTCTCCCTTTCTGTAATGCCAAACTAGATGTTTTGGCTACCAATGTGGTACATATCTCACTGCCCTCCCCCGGTTTTTTCCCTTTTTTTTTTTTTCCTCTGTCTATATCCATCTGCTGTCCCTCATATTTTAATTTAAACTATGACAAATGCAGGGCAGATGCCTTCTGGCTGTTTGCATGTTACTTGCCAGAGAAGGCTCCAGCTTCAAGCTGTAATCCCAGACTGTAATACAAACAATAATCACATAATTCCCCAGGGCATCAAGCCCTGTCTCCACATGCAGGGTGCACTTTCTTCCTCAGCACTGGTCAGACTTTTCTGTCTAGAGAAATTTTTTGAGGATACCAGGAATCTTCGACACTTCTATGCCTTTTCCTTACTCTATGATGAGTTAGTGCTCAGGGTCAAGGATGAAAAAAATACGACACCTGATTTTAGATGTCTAAAGTTAAATGAGATTGACCATTTCTGCAATTGTTGTTTGTCTGGTTTTGTCTCTCCTCTGAAGATGTGTAAGACTTTGTGCCACTGTTTCAGTACTGTTCCTGAATGTCAGGTTGTGAGGGTGGCCTGTGGGGAGATTATGACTTTTTGTTTACGCTCTGTAGGGAAACTGTGAGTTTTTGTTTATCACTTTATGGCTCAGTTTTATAGATGGTTATCAAACCTGCATTATTTTATTTTTTTAATCCTGGCAGAGACTTTTAATTATACTCTATCCCTAGAGCTCAGTAAACCTTCATTTCCCTAGTAATCTTGCAACCAGCTTTGCAATCTAGCAAGTATTTAATTTTTATCCTCTGTAAGGAATTATATCATCTGCTTTTATATGAAAACAAATGTAACTTTTTCCCCCAAAATTTTCTACTTCTCCTTCTGGATGGTTACGTTGTAAAGCATAGGTCATCTCAATATTTCTGCCATAAATGTTGGATATCAGGACTGTAAAAATGTTAAGAGTGGATAATAATTTAATACTTCATGGTTAACAAGATGAAACACTTCATTTGGAAACTTAATGGTCTTTGTAGGTAGAGAGTGAGAGAGAGCACACTGAACATTCTTGTTTATTCTGGTATATTGCCAATGTCTTCATAGACAACTTCACAGTTTGCAGTATTAAGGAAGGAGGAACAGATCATTCAGGAGAGTACAGTTTTGGACTGGATGTGAAACAGAGTCATTGTAGTTTGAGTTAAATGTGAAGGATTTGTAGTGAATTCACTCATACCACCATGTAATTCAGAGCATGGGGGACAGCCCCCCATCTGAGTTGGATCAGATAAGACTGTCCCCACTGTTTCAGGACCATTGGAATGGTGAGTCCCTGAAGTGAAACATCCCTGGAACTCAGAGGACAGGAGATAAAAGCGAGGTGCGCACTGGAACTCTCTCTCTTAGTACCTGTTTTTTTGCTTCCTGGAGCACTGCAGACCTTTGAAGCCTCTTCCCAGGGACAGCCCTGCCTCAGCTGCGGTGTTTTCCACCTCAGACATTTTTGGTATCAGACAACCCAAGACCGCTGGGCCCCAGCACCATGCTGGGTTATCCCGGCCCTGCCATTGTCACTCCACGTGTTTTGCTACTCCAGAACCCAAACCTCCGCCTCAGTGGCATGGGACTTTCCTTTGGACAAGATATACTTCCAGGTTTTTTTTTTAACCTAGCAGGGAGAGGGATTGCTAGATAATATTTTCTGCTATTGCTTTTTTTTTTTTTCCTCTTTTTGCTTTTACTAAAATTATTTTTCCATCTTCATTAGGACTACTTGTAATATTTACCTTGCTTATATGGGGGGAAGGGAAATAAAAGAATAAGGGAAGGTTCATCTCATTAGAGGTTTCACCTCCTGAACGTACTGTCATTGGATCAAGATGAGGGTGTAAAAGCACCATCCTGCATTAGAGAATTTAACTTTCCAGTGAATTAATTTATTTTAAAATTAGTCAGAAAAAAGAAATAATTTTTGGAAGATAGGTCTATGAGAGATCTATGAATCCTAGTTATTTGATTAAATAGTAAACAAAACATAGATAGATACTATGAAATTGCAGTTGTATAGAAAAGATATTCCATAAAATAACATGCATGATAGGAAGAAGATTATTAATAAAAAGAGAGCAATATAGTTTATTGTTTGCTTTTATCGAAGTTGTTAAAATATGGCTGTTTGATCATACCTTATCATTCTGGAGTAAATAGAAGATGGTTTCAACTACAAACTCATTTGCAACCTCTAAAACTCCAGGAATATTTATTTCCAGTAATAATGAGCTGTAATGACCTTGTCATCTGGGTATTCTGCAGCAATTACATTTAAATTTCCATTTTCCATTGAAAATTCTAATCTATATTTGCATATTTAAGAAGAAGGTGCACGTTAGCTTAGAAATTAATGAGCAGGTTGGCCAAAAACCTAGCTCCAGTATGTCAGCAAAGCAATAAAGTCTCCATTAGAATGACTATCTTCTCTAAAACCAAATAAAATGTAACATAGGAATTTTTAATAGTTTAGTGTACCCAGTGGTTTTAGAAAAATTTGAAAAGAGACTGATTCTAGTATACTATTTAAAATAAATATTTAATCTATGTCAATAACTGCAAATATTTTTTCTCTGTAGAAATTCTCGAAAGGGAAAATTCAACATTGATTCTCTTAGTTATAACAATGTGTATTTTGTCAATTGCTATAGCCTGAAGTTTCAGTTCTGTGATTTTGGATTTAGGGATGTTTCATGTTTCTGACATTATTTTTTTATTAAGGTTTTGAAACTTCTTATGAAAAGTGTTTAGCAAACTGGCAATACTCTTTTGTTCCTTACTATTTCCTGAGTACTAAATGACACACTGAAGAGCAAGTCAAATAGTAAATAAAAATAGACATTTTTTGCCAGTTTGTGGTGCTGGGTTTTAATGACATCATAAACCCATTCCTCATCCTGCATGAAGCTGCCATATCAGAAAAAAAAGCACTCATAATGAACAAGTATTTTGGGAATATTCCCAAATCAGGGCAGGAATAATGAAAAAAAAAATTGATTTGCCAAGAGAATGACATTGATTTTTCTTATCATTTTACGATTTTTTCCAGAAGGCATGATTGCTAATCAGATCAACAGTAAATTAAATATCAATGTTCCCTTCCCTGCACATTCAAAGCTCTACTATTAGCATAATTCTAATTATTAATTATTTACATTGCTGCAGTACTCAAGAGTCCTAATCAAAATCTGGCATAAACACAGTTGATCATAATGTTTTTGCATAGGAAATGTTAGGTAATTTTTATGAAGGAAGAATAATGGCTACAGAAACTTGTTCCTAATCAGGAGAATATGACAAATACAATGACTTTTTAGGTCTTTCTCTAGATACAAATTTGTGTCAAATGCAGCAAGCTCAAGTTCAGTCCAGATTATCGTTCTTGCATATTTCCTTGGCAAAGACTACCTTTGGCAAGTCTAGGATTAAAAGTATAACAACAAATGTCAAAATTAAACTGAAAAGACTTAAAAAATTTGGATCTTATGGCAGATGAAAAAATTCTATCTTATGTTCATGCCGGCAAATAAAATTTTCAAGGATAACTAAGAGGAGATAAATTTGGTTGATGCAAAGAGTAAATGTCAGTGAAATTTGCCATAACAGAAATATGTTAATTATTACTATCTTCACTGGATAATTCTAAAATATATTTTCCATTGAAGTGCATTCTTTTCTGAGCTGAATAGGATTATTTTTTCTCACCTATCAAACTAAGAAATTGATTGTACTCTTAGACCAAAAGCTATGATCTTAATTGATTATCATTTTAGTATGAGGTTACAGTCCAAGCTTAACACACTTAGCAAAGTTTTATTTTTCATTGAAAATAAAACTTCTGAGTCTATCCAATACTAATTTTATAAGTGGTTAAATATGTCACTCACATATGAAGATGGATTAGTAGACAGAGTACACTAAGCAACTCTATATTATTTATACATTGCACTTTTCATAAAAATCTGATCTTTAATCCACATGTAACCATCACATTTTTTTTCACGTCTCTGCATAATTCATAAAACCCATGGTGATTTCTTTAGACCAAAATGTGAACTGAAAATGCCTTCATTTCTTTTCCAGTCACTGCTGAAACCAGTTCAAGTCTTTTCTTTCTCAGACTTTTAAAGTGAAAATTAAGATCACTGGGAGAACCATCACCCAGTGGACATAAACTAGAAGTGAAAGAAAGGAAGAAGTGCTAACGTTCTGGAAATGTACTTCTGTAATAAAGCTAAAGTGCCTTAGAATGGTGGATGAGGAACCTCTTACACCACCAGGGCAATTCCAGAGATTTGCACTACCTAATTACAAGAGATTTCCTTGTTGGATGAGGGCCTCCAGGATGGTCAAAATGGACCTCTTTCCTCGTAAGGAGAGGCTGAAGGACCTTGACTTAGTCACCCTGGAAGGATCTACCAGGAGTACTTAAAAGGGTTTATCAAGAAGATGGACCTGGGCTCTTCACAGAGGTCTATGGTGGGAGGATGAGGCATAGGGTACAAGCTGAGAGAAGGGAAGTTCAGACTGAACATAGGGAAAAGCTTTTTCCCAATGAAGGCAATAAAGCAGTGGCATAGGTTGCCCAGAGTTGTTGAGTGTTCTATATCTTTGATATTTTCAATCTGAGACTGGACAAGCCCTGAACAACCTGGTCTGACCAATCTGACCCTGCTTGAGCAGGAGGTTGGATCAGAAACCTCCTGAGGTTTCTTCCAGACTGAGTTATCTTGTGGTCCTATGATTCTGGGATGTCAACCTTCCTATGCATACATTAGAAACAACATGACATTTATCAAATATAAATCACCTTAAAACTCATATAAATATTTCGATCCTACATATCATGTACAGACTTGTGTAACAGCCACTTCAGAGCATCTTGGGCTTTGTTGATTTGCCTAACAGAGCTGTGGCACTAAGCAGATGTATTATGTAGACTTAACTATTATCTGACATTTTTATACATTCAATGAGACATTATTCTAAATATAAAAGCCAATTAAACTTCAAAGAAAATGATTTACAAGAGAGGAACAAACATAGTTAGATAGATATATGGATTAATAATGGAAAGTTTATATCACTTAGAAGCATGGGCTGTATTTAATATGGATCTTTGTCTTCTTTATGGCCTGCATAAAGCTAAGTTTGTTTGGGTATCTTAGCCATATATTTCCATATACTGACATTTTAGATTTTTCTAACTGCTGGTTTTATGTAATAATTTTTTTGTATGTATTTTAAACTACATTGCTATAGCACTGTTTCTTCTAGATTTAAAATATGGATTTTAGCTCTTCCATTTAAATTATTCTAAGAGCTAAGCAAAATGTTATTGTAGTATTGTTCTAAACATTTGCTTGATAACAGAAGGTTGTAAGAGGCCAACATGCATTTGATAAAATTGTGAAATTCTTATAGAATGCATCTGTCTCAGCTATTAACAATATGAGGTTGGTACAGCAGAAACTACTGAGAAGGAGCATATTGACTTCTTAGCTCTGCTGTCAAAGGAGTACAACGCACAGTATTATAATGGATGCAGATTACAGTGATTGTGGTTGAACAAGAAACTTTTGAAAGGTTCTATTTATTTCAAATGCTTTAACAAAAGCACTTTGAATGAGCCAAAACATGGGTATTTTCCCCTAAATTGCTTTCTGTGTTCCTGCTTTTAAGAGATTTTATTTTAGAAAGTTCTGACAAGTAGGATGGTGATGACTTCTCTACAGAATGGTAACTATGCTTTTGTGTGATAAAGCCACAATTTATTCATATTAATTGAATATAAAGTTCAGTATTCTGTCAATAAATCCTGCTTCATCATCCCATATTTTAAAAAGATTACTTTGACAGTGGATGTAAAAATATTTTATTTTTTAATTAATTAAATAATTTAATTAATTTAATTAAAATTTTAATTTAAAAGTAAATTAAAATTTAATTTAATTTAATTAAAATTAATTAATTCAAATAATATTAAATTTTTTAAGGTAGCACTAAATAACATGTTTTTGTGATGTAATGTAATTGTAAATGTTAATGTAAAACTAATTATAACATGTCCAACTTCTTAGCAAACAATGGGAAAAGGACAGTTCTAAATACATATAACATTTGTGTTTGTATTCTGAATACTTGTAACTTATCAGAATATATTATGAAACATGACTTAATGTATCTCAACTACATTACACTGAGGATTCAGAACTGACAAGTAGCTCCATGTGAGTTTCTATGCCTATGTAGTAAAATAAAGAGAATTTTTATTTTTAGGATTAAAATGATTAAACTATCAAGAAAGAATAGATTTTTTTCTTTCCTTTGTATGTTTTCCATGTCCACACATGCAAAAATTTGCCTTTAGCTAAGAAATGTTGACTTAACATGCTTTCCTAAAAATCTTGATAAAAAATTAACAAAGCTACCATGTGAAATTTATTGTCTTTTCTAATCAGAGATATAGCAAAGGAAGCAGGATGGGGTCCCAGCAGAAACATCCTACTGAAAGGAGCACCAAGAAAAAAAGTATGTTCCACCAGTCCTTCTTCCTTTACAATGGCAACCACAAAGGAGGATTGCTAATCTGTAGTGATGGAATAAGAAGGACAAGGTAATGTTTGCTCCTGGAAAGAGACCAAGGAAGAATAAAAGAACCCTGTGGAGATGAATATCTTTCTACAGTGGCTTTTACATTAGTTTGCTGAGAAGTGAAGTTGAATTATGGTTTTCTGCACATCCTATCAGCCTTGTTGGATACAGACACAGTACCAGTACACATTCAGCTTTCTCGATGATCCCTCATCACCCAATGTTTACTTAAATATTTCATAGGTTAAGCAAGACCAAAAACTTTTAGCAATGAATGGGCTAGGCCTGGTGGTTTAAAAATACATATATTTTTGATAAATTACAGTTTAGGACTCTGCTATTTACAGATTAGTGTTTAGACTAATGATTGTTAAAAGAACAGATAGACTTTCTCCTCTCACTTTCATTAGCTTCATATTTGTCTTACTCAAATACATGTTGATTATATTTGGCTTCTCTGCATATTTTTTGGTATATAAATGTATATATAAATATATAACTTTAAAATATATTAAAAATGTGAATATTTTATACTTATATGATATACAACTTTGACAATATTTATTATACCTATAAGGTATTTTTTGAAGCTCACAGGACTTGGACCAATAGACTGCCTTTTGCTCCACTTTTTTTATCTTCCATTAAATATTCTGTATTTTATAATACCATGTTTATGTGTTAATTTTTATATACCCTTTTTCCATTTTCTCCCTATTGTTTTTCATTGCCACTGAGCTTCAACGGACTTTCAAGAAAAGATAGATCATTAAGGAATGCAGTTTCCTATCTTTTAGATACATCCTTTTTCATGCCCACTTTCACTCTAAATTTTCTGTGTACCTTTTTGTTGGTATTCATAAATTTTTCTTAATTTTCTTTTGGTGTTCGAAATTAGCTTTTCTGAAGGACCAAATATAGCTTATCTGGTTTGAATTATCTTTATTTTCCTCTTCTCAGCATCATGATATCATTATCACCTTAGTCTAGGCTACCACTAAGTTCCATTAAGGGATTAGTTAATTTTTACTTATTAGAACACTGAAATGAACTTCAAAATTTTAACAGCCTATCTTGTGAGGCTAGAAAGAAAAGCAGTATTTTTTGCTTGCCTCCTCTAAAACAAAAATAAATCAATCTACTAGTTATGAGAAAATATGGGCCAAGGACCATATTCTGTAAGTCTGCACAGAATACTGTGTATATTGTACCTATTTTTAGTGGAATATTATTCATTGGATACATTATTTAGAAAATGTTTCTTGCTATCAATGAATAATTTATTCAGTTTTGTTGCTATCTTAGACCAGCTTTAATTATAACCCATAGAGCAGTGCTGAAGCAAAGAGAGATGAAAAAAGATAAGCCCAACTATTGCTAGGTTATCTAGAGACTTAGGGCATTAAATGTCATTAGTCTAAGTTGAAATCAAAATCCTGATGTTTTCAACTTCCACATATTATCACATCACTTTTAAGCTCTTTTGGTTTAGTCTCTTTCTCTCATTTTCTTCCCCTCCTCCCTGTTTTCTATCTACTTTTGCCTCCAATTTTCTAAATGTCTATTCTGTCTTTCCTGTGTCTTTTGTGTTTTACCACTCACCTACTCCTGTCAACAAGCCCTCATTTTTTCATATGGAATAAGGGTAGTCCAGCAGACCACTTGAAAGTAAATTGATCCTTCAAAAACTCTTCTAAATGTATCATTTTTTCTCTGATGATTCAGCTCAGTGGAGTAAATCTACAGGAAAACATTTCTGGGAGCCATTTCACCTCCTTGTGGGTTTCTGGTAAATTAAAATGGTTCCATGACCAATGTAATTTAATAGGTCCCACATGAAACCATCATCTGCTCTTGTCTATCCTTTAACTTAGACTAGAAAAATATCATAATAAATTTACTGAGTTAGTTTGGCAACATCCACAAACGTAAATTCATAGAAGAGAGAAATAAATATAAATCAATACAGATCTATGCACCAATCTTTAGTAACCTATAAAGACAACTGCTGAAGCAAGTAAGTATAGGAAACAGGAGATGCTTATTCCATTCGAATCAAGCACTAATTTAAATAAGTGACAACATATTGGAATTGAAAAACAGCTTAGATGGTGGATACAGTATTAGAAATCATTAAAAATTATAAGAGAATAGGAATGCCTGTGAACCAGCATAATGTCTTACTTCATCATAGTGCTGTTAAATGGGCTTCTGTGCAATATCCTAATGCTGATATAAGCTGTTTTGCTGTGGCTACCCAAAAAGGAAAACGCAGGAGAAAAGAGCCTGGGCATGAAGCACAGGGTTTTGAAAATATTCATATTTGAAAAGTGTTCAAAAAGTAAACAGGTGGTTACTATAAAAACCCTCTGCATGTCTTGTTCCTGGACTCAGTGATTTGCGTGGGACAGAATTTGTAAAGTGACCTTTTTCTGTACTGGAAATATTTCATACTGGATTGCTCTTATGCACAAATAATATAGGAGAACTTGAATGGAATTCCTTACCAGCTCAGGTTCCTGAGCCCTATAGGAATGCAAATAATAATAATAATTAGATAGAAAACTAGACAGCCCAAAGGGTGTTCTCTGGTGGCCCCCAGCAGGAAAACGTAGAGGTGATTCTTCTGGAGCCTATGTCCCTGGCTGGAAAATTTAAATATAGTTGCACCTGGAACTTCAAGAAAATACCAGCAGCAGCACATTATTTACCAAGCTCTCAACATCTGCAATTTAATGCAGTGGAAAGTGAATGATCAAAGGTCACAGTCAGGTATCTGTTACATGTTTAAACTCTGCTAATAATGTAGAACATGAAAGTGTGCCTTAAAAAAAACCTTACTTGATTAAAATAAAACAAATATTTATTTCCCTCTCTCTGATTAAACAGTTTATTGCAGGAACAGGGAACATAAAAAAAAATATGTGTAGATATGGATATACACATATTGACAGAAGTGGTATTTTTCTTATACAATACTTAACATTGTAATAGATTTGAGTAACATAAGGTATACAAGAAGCCCTCTTCAAGAAAATGCTTAAATGTTTACCAATACAAACTCAGAGTACCCCAAATATTGCATATATTTTTTCTTTCCAGGAGGCAGTTTAAAACAATCCTCTGCATTTCTATTTGCTGTCCTGAAAGCCTGACCTACTGATAAAGCATATTACTAGCATATCTCTGCTTCTTCATCAACAAGATTTAGATAATAAATATAAATACTAACATTCTTGGAAAACTCTAGCAATTTTAGAAAGTCTCTACAAAGATGAGAAAATTGAAATGTTTACAGAGAAATTATTTTAAAAATAAAGATATATGAATTTAGGTAGATATTTTCCACATATCTTCCTTATTTCCTAACT
The DNA here is from genome assembly GCF_022539395.1 of Myiozetetes cayanensis. Classification (NCBI taxonomy): domain Eukaryota; kingdom Metazoa; phylum Chordata; class Aves; order Passeriformes; family Tyrannidae; genus Myiozetetes; species Myiozetetes cayanensis. Next base: position 129,255,001 of record NW_026086604.1, read on the forward strand.
TGTAGACAAGGTTAACTCAAGGTTGACATGTAAGTCATGCTCTATGAACTTTATAAAAATACATCATAAAATGCTGCCTATTATAATTATGTTCTGCAGCAGAGTATTATGTAGGTCAATACCAACAGCATGGATCGGTGTCACAGCTGGACTTGTCTCACACATCTAAACATCAATAATGTATTAATGGATTCTATATAAAATTTGTTTTACAGTAGATTGCTTGTCTCAACCTAAAAAAAAGACTATGTTCTTGTCCATTCAGACATTATTCTACATGCAATCAGCATAATTTTTGAAGACCATAATTGAAAAAGTAATCATGAGCTGCCCAACCCATTCCACAATTATTTAACAAGGTTTTCCTCTATTAAATGGTCTTATCTTTAAAATTATTAGCAATCTATCAGACTTCTCAATAAAGTGGATAAAATACAGTATCTAGAACACTAGTTTTTAAAAAAGAAAAGTAAATGAAGCATAAAGGCCTAAATATCAGACATTTTTCATCTGTACAGCTGTAGTTGAGAACACAAGATAGTAATAAATATACTTTAATAGCTGCATTATGAGACTTCAGGTAAGGTTTTGAAAAATATTCAAGTACCTGTATCATCTGTTAGGAAAACTGCAGTGCAGGCATGTAGCTTTTAAACAGAAAGCCAAAATCACAGCTGAAGAACAGGGCAGAAAATTATAACATTTCTTTCTCCAGCTTCCCCACGAACTGGCTGCTGAATTTTATAGGTAGATTAAGTCATGGAAGATTAAGACAGAAGCTTTGCTCAGAGTGCCTACCAGGCAAGAGAAAGCAAAATACAGCACTCCATTTGCAATAATGTGCTATGTAAAACCAGAAAAGCTGATTGGCAAAGCAATCATCTTAAAAATGTCCCTGAAGACTATAAATATAACACAATTATATTTTATACGGGGGCTCTGTGGTATGACGGCAACCCATTAACTCAATCAGAATAATGACAGAAGGGCCATCAGAATGATAAAGCTGTTCTAATGAAATGCAGACAAAGATTAAAAAGAATTAAAAGTGACAAGTAAAATCCATTAAAGGACAGCCTTTAGCTACTGTAATCAAAGGATTATTACTTTTCTTGTCAATTAACAGCTGTGTGTCTATTTTTTCACACAATACAAAAGACTATGCCAAGTGTCAAAAAATCATTAATAATAAGAGGTCTTTATTTTTAATATATTTTGCTTGTGCAAGTACATTGCAAGATCTCCAAATGAATCATGTACACAATTTCAGATGCCATAACACACAATTAACCACAGTATGCTGTGCTATTATTGCCCTTAAAACTGAGACTTACTGGAGGAAGAAAACGATTACAAATGGAATCAGTTGGAAGTGTATAAATCAATGCCTTTAACTTATGTCTAACATTAGAAACACACACAGGCAGAAATGCTCTATGTGTTTTATACTCCTTGCCACTATTTTACCTATACTTTGCCACAATATTTCACGACTGGAGATTACACCAATGTCAGATTCTGCAAATTGCATAGGTCAATTAGTTTCTTGTTCATTAACCTGGAAAATATTTAACAGCAGAAAATAAACCTTTAAAAAGTTCAAAAGAAAATGAAACTCCTTAAACACAACAGACAAACTTCTGCCTTTGTTTGGAAAAAGGAAGTGTCCTTCATGGACAACAAGTCTGAACAAAGTACTTTGCACAAACATAGAAAATTTCATCACAAAATCTTTTACAATTAATATTAGACAACTAACACAATAATACCAATAATGCTACCAGATGAAACCAGAGGAGAGGTCACAGTGAAAATGCTTTCCTTCTTTTTTATGTATTTATATACGGCCGTCATCAGTATTGTTTCCATTATCTTTAGCAAATTGCCTCTGTGCTGCTTCCAAGCAGCTCTAAATGCTTTCAGAATGGGAGAAAATATGTTGTAACTCTACGCTTAAACACCCCTGTCCTTTTCTCAGACAGATTACTCCTATGGGTCAACTTTCAGTTCTTAGTCATTCATCTAGATTTTTTCAGCACTCCAACTTTAAACAGATGAATGAATGGGTGAGCTGATTAATCTTCTAGTAGTGTTGCATATCTGAAACAATCAAAATAGTTTGCAGTACTCTGTAGAGACTAAGAGAGAAAATTAAGACACCATAACATTTCAATTACATCCACTTTAATCTAACCTCATGAAACAAGAGTAATCATGAACAAAATATCACCCCAAACCACATCTGCACTCTCTAAATAAATGTGAAGATACTTCATTCTCCCAGCACTTACCATTTCCATACCTTTGCCACTCCAGGTTATATTGAGACAAATCTGAAAGATGTCTCAGCAATCCTGGTTGGAACACTAATGACATGCATCTGGTGTTTGGTTCCACTCTTCAGATATCCTACTTTCAGTTGTTAAATATTTCATTGACAACAATAAAGCCAGTTCACCATCAAGTATTGCCATGTTCCACTGTTTAACACCATCAGGAATGGAACTTTTCACCCAACAGGGTCATAATCAAATAAGAATTCTCCAGATGTACCTAGAAACCTCATCAAGTCCTTTATCCTGAGTGTGAAAGCACATAAGAGAGTCTGATATGTGGGTGCCCCCTTAGCCAGACTCTAGGTTAGAAAAAATTAATTCTCTCATAAAATGCTACATAAAGTCTTTTTCAGGATCTTTTCACACAGCCAGAAGGTCTGGCACGAAAATACTGAAATGTGAAAGATTTTTGTATTCCAGTGTCAGATACATACATAGCATTTTGAAGGCACTAATACTTCTCATTTTTGAGAAACTCATCCATGGAAACAAGCTCCTCCCTCTAAAATCAATAAATATGTGCTTTTACCAAAATACATAAATAAAACATAAATTAGCCAACAAAGTCATGATGTCAGGTGATACATCTTCAGGATATCTATGCCACCACAAAAATATCGGTATCTCAGACAGTGTTTAATCAGGAAAGAGCAACAGATAAAACCAGAAAGCAATTTTTTCTACTGCTCCTAATCTTTGTTTTTATCTGAACAACAATGATGTCATGCTATCCCAAGCCCAAGAGATACAGAACTTTGTATAATCAAAGTCTAGTCTTTAAGGCTATGAAGCAGGAATCTAGAAACCTTTAGAAATAAAATTCAAATGTTACAACCCAACAGCTCATTAGCTACCAAATACAGCCATCATGGAAATAAAGCCCAAGAACAAGTCTATCAAAATTTGTCACACTCTCAAAAATTGATATTTAGTGCAAGAGGTGAAAAAAGTCCTTGGGCAGATTAAATTATGAAAGATTGCCAGATTGGAGGAAAAATTTTCAAAATTCTTAGGAATGTAGAGAAAGATTGTGACTATCAAATATTATTACAAATCGAGAAAATACCTAACATCTACCAGACTAATAGTATTACTGATTTTTTAAACTTGAGACAAAGATGACAAAAAATAAGTCAGTCTTTCATCAGCATTAGTAAGAAGTTAGCTGAATGATTAGTTGGGTGACTTACAGTGATCACTGAAAAGCTGTTTGGATACCTTAAGTATTGTTTATTTCTTTATGCAATTGCTGTGGAGGTTTCTTTATTAATCACATTTGTCAAAGTAAGCTATAAGCTACATAAATAACTATCCAAGAAAAAATACCCCATAAAAACATCTCTTAAGAAACTAGTAAGGATTTTGTTGCACAGTATCTGAGAAATGTTCATTCTTCTCGATCAAGTAGGCGAAAAACACCTTAGAAACTAGGGTGGTCATTATACCATCCTTGCAAATTAAATAAAGCAAAAAAATTGACATTTGTCAGTAAAATAATAATTAGAAGTGTTTTCAATTGGGAAGGATTTACTAATTTGGAATTACCCCTGGAAATGACAAAGAATGCAAGTTTCTCAAGGGCTGATAGACTACATTTAGAATTGCAAGATTGATAGTTGCTCCTATGAGAGACGTCTGAAAGAGCAAATATTTTCATTTGGAGCAAATTTGTTTACTAAAGGGAAGATAGAAATGTCATTTACACCATTCAGAGATTTTCTTTTTTTTTGATCAAACCTAAGGACTACTGTATTTTCCTTGATGAAAACTATGTTTTTAAGACCCACTATAGGTAAGAACCCTAATATTTTCTTACTAAGTCCTATGAATATTTTGTGGCTTGTCAGTGAGTCACAAGATTAAATTTTAGGAAAATAAATAGCTTAAATACTCCACCCATTCTGTATATTTGTAATTTAAAGAACTATAGAAAGGAACTGTGTATTGCATTCAAACAGGTGATGGAGTCCTGCTTATTACCTAGTATTTAAATGCAGAATGTCAGCTGAGAATTTTAGGAAAAAATTCTATATGATATCAGAAAGAATAAATTTATTTTTCTAAAACATTTAATAAAATACTTTTCATAATATGATATGAACAAAAAAGCCTTTTTTAATCCTTACCATCTCCCAGCAAGCAAAAAGAGAAAAAAACTCTGACATTTCTATAAATCATTTCTATAAATTATTATTTTCTCCACCTAAGAAGCAAAGGGAATGAAGGAATTACATAAATTCAAGTAAGATTCCTGAGGGAGTTCTGTCTTTTACTCTCACTTTAACCACATCATCTGTGTCTAATGCTGTCAGTAGGAAGTGTTATATTTTTTTCCTGTTTTCCTATACATTATCTCCTAAATTCTCCTTTCCAAGGTTGTTTGAAGTGTTCTGCTTGCTCTGTTCTCAGGCAGGAGTTATATTCTGTGGCTCACTGATTTCACCATATAACGCCATGACCTTTGGAAAGCTTTTTTTTTCCCTCTTTGAGTCTCACATCTGCTTTACAGAGTCTGTTCATAGTAGTCTTTTCAGACTGCCTAGAGGAGCTTGTTCATCAGCATTCAAATCTCTGGAGACAAACACAGCACAGTTCTGGTAAGAAACACATCTCAGCTGTGTGACATGTTTCACAGACAAATACTACAGAGAGTTTCCCATACACTACATAGAGAAAGCAGATAGGACAGTATCAAAGATGTGTGTTCCAGTAGCTTCTGGAGATTCTTCTGTAGAATGAAACACTTTGTAGCTTGTTTCTCTCATATCTACCTATGCCATCTTTCCCTAGTATCTCACACTTTCTTTCAAAACAACAGCAAGGATAAGTGTTCTCTGGCAGCAATAAAGTAACATGTAATTGTACTAAGCTGTGGGATATTATGTAGGGAATGTGAATAATATGGATATGAGTAAAATCTAGCTATACACACTTGCTGCAAAATATTGATATTATTTTCCATTTTGTAGGCTCAGCCTTGCTACCAGTTACAAACTTACTCATATCAGAATATTTTACACTACTCTGTCTTCAACATCTCATTCCTAAACATAAACAAAATGATTTGACTAGCATCTGGACCAGAGAAATATCTAAGAGCTGAGACCAACGAGGATTTATAGTTCCAGTCTAGCAGTGAGGAAATTACTTGGTCTTTTGCCACAATTGCAACGACAGTAAGATTAGACCATAGTTGTGAATTATTGACAGCAAGATCAAGCTGTATCTTCACATTACTTTCTGTGTTTATGGTGATTTTGATTTCATGATAGACCATAAGCCTCATTATGCCATCATTTTTCATGTGTTTTAATGGTATTGTCAGTGTCACAGAACCTCTCCCAGTCAGAAACAACTGAACTAGTATTCATGAATTTCATTGCCAGCTGAAGTTGCTGACTATAAGTAAAGCGGTTCAGGACATGCTTACCTTTAACAAAGTAAATCATCATGCTTCTTTACTTTGCCATGTAGGGTAGCATCCACATGATCAAATTTTAGCTGTACAAAATCTTTTGAGTTTTCCCTACAGCCTGTAGAGAGAGGCATTCCAGAAGGTGTTACTTAGAGAACTTACACATAGTAGCATATTCTGCTCCTCAAAGAGAAGTCAACCATTGTATTGATGATAGAGGTGTGATAGGCATCATAGCTTTTAGTGATACACCAGACCTTGCTGAACTGCTTGATGAACAAACTGTCCCCCTTCCAAAGCCTGAAGACTTGAGAATGATGTGAAATGTCACTAGTAAGGGTTCAGTGTCACAAGGACCACAATTTGAGTTTTGATTTAAACATGTCTGAAAAAGGTGCTGGGTCTTTATGTTCAGTTTTCTCCAGTATCTTTTTCTCTCTTTCTCTCTCTCTTTCTTTTTTTTTTTTTTTTTTTTGGTCGGAATTCTCTTAATTCCCATCACTCAATAGGGATGGATGGATTTATTGGCTTTCCATCACATCAGTTTTCATGCATGAAAGCCTACTCTGTTTTTTCAATACAGAGTTGCATTGCACTTTTTCGCCTACCAAAGATTTTACTAATGCCAGTGACAGATCTTTTTAGATTTGTTGTGCCAGATGTTTTTTTGACAGACAATTTGCTCCCTGTCTTTGTTTTACCTCATAAGGATTAAAGGTCCTATTTATACAGGGGCTTTTTCAGATTATGTTTTTTCTTACTGATTAAGTTTGTGTGCCATTTTGTAGGTCAGATGCCTACTCAGTCCTAACTGAACTCTTTGAGAAACCCGGACTCTCAAGGACACATTCAGGCCAATGCAACACAAAATGTCATTGTCACATAATATTTATTGGGTGGTCTTTGTGTATTTCAACATATTTTCCCTTTCTCTAAAAAAAAGATCATGTAATAACAGAGAAAAAAGCTCAACATTTAACTTCTTGTTTGTAAATCTAAACAAAGTTTTAAATTCAGACTGAAAATCTGGATCAATAATTATTTATCCATTCATCATTGTCCATTCAAATCGTCCTGCTTCAGCAATTCAAACATATTTCTAATACAAAGACAAACATTCTTTCTACTCAGCAAGGCAATCTACAGGAGAAGAATCTACATGTAAAGTGCTGAAGTGTGTTCACCTCAAATAACAAAGAATAAGATTGTATCTGGTCTATGTGTACACGTATGCAATAAGCACTTTGAATTATAAAGAAGAACTTCTGTAAACAGAGACTTGCTCTTACATTCAGCTGCCAGCCATTCCAGAAAAGAGCTGGGGACATCATCGAAGCTCACAGATAGAAATCCAGCTATTATGTAATTTCCCTGTACTAGACAAGTTTGCTGGATGCTGTAGAATCTGTTTCCTTCCAAATAATGAAGACTGTGCAGGCAGTAGTCTCTCACACAGATGAAACTATTGGCTGATGACGAGACTGCATGGATATCAGAATGAGATCCTTTACTTGGAGTACCTTTCCTACTTTCCTATCACCTGACACAATGCTAATAGTCATCCACAGCTCAGACTCTTTTGTTCTGAAGTCAAATGTCATATTTTTTGCATAGAAGGAGAGAAACTAAACCCATACCTCTGTTTCACAAATTCTAGAAGTGCCCAGTTTTGCTTGAGAACATACTTTTTTCCCTGGTATTTCACTGCAACTCCGACAAGTGTCCAAGGTCCACACATAGCTGACACAGAAGCAAATATCTTTAAAGGCTTCAGATCCATCCATCTAGCTAGGTAGCTGAAGTATGTCCATAATGTTTATAAATCTTTTAATCTTCACATTAAACAGGAAAAATCTGTGTGCGAGGATGGTCCCAATTCTTCTTGAAGAAACTGAAGTGTGATCTGAATTTCCTTTCCTTTCTATTCTTTAATTTTAATATTCCTACAGTGCTTGTGTCTTCACATGAGGTACTAAGAACACACTGCAAGGTAATGTTGAAATGGAGCCTCCATATCCCAAACACAAGACAGGAATGAACACAGAGATACAGGCAAAAGGATTTATTTTAGCTTGTTGTGAGAGTCAGAAATATTGCCTCCCTAAAAGCCTCAATGCAACACATATGTTTAGTTTTATCACACAACTGCACAGAGAAAAATGTTTCAGTTCATTCAAGTTCCTTGCTCAACTATAGCCCTAGTACTGCAAAAGCTTGCTGAGACAACTGAAGGTCCCAAACACAGCACTGTGTTCATCATATGTATGGTCCGTAACATTCTGTGATAGATAAACCTCTTCAGCATATCATTTGGGATTGTGACTTGTCTCTCTTACAATGCAATTTTTTTGGAAAGATGAGTCATTCTCAAGAAAATGAAATGCTTTGCACACCATTCCAATTCTGTCATGCATTATTGAAGGCCTACGTGTCTTTATTTATTTAAATAAGGCCACATTTGTGTGATTCAGTCATTCTTTATATTCCTTTCCATAAAACACACTTGCATTATTGTCACCATTATAATCTCATCAATTGTGATATTGATACAAGGGTCAGCACAGAACAGGCAACAAGGAACATTTTCATTGATCAGATGCATGATTTTTCTGACCTAATATTGCCCCACAAAGGTGTAGATACCCAAGTTACTCTTTATTTGTGCTCCCTTTACAATTATCAAAAAATATTCACTTGAGTGTTAAGACTTATTTTTAATATGATTAATAAAAAGACTCCCTTGAGGACTCTCTCACCATTAAATATAGTTATAGCAGGTAAGATGCTTAAAGAAAACTTTTAAAATGTTAAAGCCGGATTAAATAAATTCTCCCATACACGCATGCATTAACATCTTAAGACATGTACTTTGCACTGGAAGAACTTTCACACCACATTTGAAAATTATCAATAAAATTGTGTAGCCTAACCCTTTCTGATGGCCCATGAATTATGTTAGGTATACCAATCACACAATGCATTGAAATGACTAAGTAAATTTTAAGCTGATGGAAAGTTTGTTCATATTATTCCAACTCCAATTTGTTAGCTTTCAATTGGCATTTTTTTCTACTTAGTTAGACAATACTTACTGAACTGTGTCTCTGAACTTTCTAAAAAATATTTTATCAGCTTTTAAAACATGGAGTATTTTCTGGCTGGAATAGCCACTGTCACTCGTGAATACTCCAGAACTGACTTTTTGTCTCATCTTGCATTTTTTAAGTTGTGCACATAGAATTGATGTCAGTTTCCTGGAATGCACAAACTCCAAATATTCTTGCTGGATATCTGATATAAAATCTTATTTCAAAGTAAGGAGCTTAGTTCTCTCAGCTCCCATCAGGCTCAGTGGTATAATACAGAAGAGAAGGTTGACAAGAAATAACAAAAGGTTCAGCATTGGCCTGTCAAACACCAATCACATCAGCAATTTTTGAACCACACTTCCAAAAAAACTCGGGAGCTAAATGCATCAAGAGTGTATTTTTGACTAACATAATGTTGCCTTATTGTTTTGCTGACAGGAAAAGTTTCTGGCAGCTCTTTGGCTTAAAAAGCTTTAGTCCTTATGTTTCTCTCAAAGTTCACTTGCAGTAGTAGCTCCTTCTCTGATTCACAGCTAGTCAAAGGTAAAACTGGTGTCTAGGATTTATTCCCAGAGGAGAGAAAGGCAGTGCATTGCTCTATGCCAAGGTAAGCTTCAAAACAAACCACATTATAAAGCTCATATCTTTGCAGGTGGTTATAGAAATGTTTAGCTGAAAGAGACATGACTAGGTAGGAAACTGGCCATTATGGTTGTACTGAAAGGATTTACGTGGCTGCAGAGAGGGCGTTAGGGAAATGTTAGAGTGCTCATGGGCTGGGGAGTCCCAGGGTAAGCAGCCAGGGGGCTTTTTCTGAAGGGGACAAAGCAGGGCCCCACAGTCTGGGCCCATCCCATGTCCCAGAGATGAGCAGGGTAGAGGAGGGCAGCAGAGCCAGCCCCAGCCCTGGGCACTGAGCTGGGAATGGGCCAAGCTGGTGCCAGGCTGGGATTTGGGCTCCCAGGTGGGCGCAGTGTGCAGACCCAGGGCTGGGCAAGAGCAACTGGAGCGCAGAGCTGCTACAGTGTGGCTCATGAAGGGTCTGGTGGCCCTGTGGGTGGAATGGAATCCAGGGCCATGGGCAGGGTAGGGGGAAACCACAGAGGGGGCCAGGCAGGAACATCAGGCCTGTTGATGCCCTCCGGACTGGGACAGGAAGGACCAGTTGAAAAGCTGATCTTGTTCGATATTTTCACTGAAAGCTTTGGCATAGGTAACAATGTGCTAAGGAAATTTGGAGGCTTATTCATACAAACACTTCTGTATATCATATGCAATATATATCCAAGTAGTACAGCTGGCTCATCCTGAGGATGGGAAGGATGGAAACAGGATGAAAACCAAAAGCTATTGTGCTACAAAGCAATTTGGGATCTATGGAGAAAGACAAAGGCCAGAGTTCAATAACAGTCATAAAATGTGTTTATCAAAAGTTGGGGTATAATAACAAAAAAATGGAACAGGGGAAAATTTTCAGCTGACCTAATCAAGTATTATATGACTGTACATTGGTGAGCCCACCTGGACCTGAAATCAGGTTCTACATGCCTCAAGGCATCTCACTGGAATGACAGAATTAAAGTTTGCCATTTCAGTTGCCACAAGGAAGAAAATGAGGTAGTTGGCACTGCATTACAAAGTAATATCTGCAAGTTATTATGACTTCTTTCTATTTTATGTCCCCATGGAAGGTAAGAACTGTTTGAACTAAAGGACAATGCTAGAAGACTACTAAATGGGTATGAAATGCTTGTGGGGGGAAAAAAGTTAGATACTGATGCTAAGAATACTTATTTTAGGATAGAAGAATGATGGAACAATCAACAGCAGTGGGAGAAAAAAAATACAAATCTTTTTAAAGCTAGAGTTGTTTATGAGCTGAGTTAAAGAACATTGCCACTAGCTTTGGAAGAACATTTTTTCAGTGAGGAGACAGCTGCAGAAGGCTCGTCAGGTTCTTTGCCATCCTGTGACACAGGGCTGCTGTGCACTGCCACCTCTTCGGGAGCTGACAGAGCAATGTTAACATGGAAGGATTCTGTACAACTCTCAGATATATGAAACAGGTTGATCAGAACAGGGAGTACAAAAGTTCTGATCTCTTCTTCCACAGCACTGTTAAATCCCCCCAGCAGAGTTCTATGTCCAAACTTCAGAGAGCATGAAGATACTGAATGTGATTCAATGATTTATCAAGAGAAGTCCAGGGGTCAGAAAACAAGCCAAATACAGTGAAGTATTTCAAAACTGCCAGTTGAAGGAAGGATGCATTGCCACTTCCTTTGTACATGTAAAACTAGGGGTCTAATTTAAGCTACTTATTTAGACTGTTTATTCCATGGAGGATAACAGGCTCTCCTGCTTATCTTATGCACTTCTGGAGGGTTGAATTGGTCTCTGAGTTTTCCTTTCTCTGTCAATAACTGTAGAGGGAAAGTAGTCAAACCATGAACACACCAAAAAAATCCTTTAGGGGGGCTGAAATTGAGATCAACTCCACAAAATATTTCCAATAACTAGAATTAAAAGTGAGGAAATTCAAAATGTACTTTGTTTATGAAACACCTACAAGTATTAAGTTGGACCAGTCAATTTTGGCAGGAGTACATTCACTTGCAACTGTAAGATGAGAGAAAACACCTATGTGCATTTTTCAGAAAGAAATATTTTGTCTTTATAAAAAGATTAATCATATTGGTAGATAACTCAGCTCTCATACCTATGAATTTGTAAGTAATAAGATGATATATATTATTATTATATCGATATCGTAAGATGGTATCTATGTAACTGAATGCCAGAGAGTAACATTTTCATATTTTTAAGTTTTTATCTATATTTTTAAAACAAACCCTAAAAGCTCTTTGGAATCTTATAAATGGCCTACTGTTTGCCCACAGGTTTTGGGTGGTATCATTTAAAAATTGACATAACAGAAAGCAATACCAGAACATAATCTTTCTACATGCTAGCTTTCTTAGAAGTTTGGGTTGTTCTCAAATTTCTTTGGCATCATTGTTATCAGAAATAAACTTTCAGAAATTACCTGAAAAATAAAAAAAGAGTAACATTATTGAAGTAATTATGCCTTTTGTGAGAGGGGTTATTAGTATGCCTGAATTACATTGGAACTTTGTAATACATTAAAAATAATAGGACACAGACCAGAACAGAATAAAAAAATTATTTTGTCCACATCTGGTTTTCAAAGAGAAGAATAGCTATACCTGAAATGTTTTCAATAATACAATTGCAAAAAACTTCAATATTGCTTATTCCACCTCTTTCAATGGGTTTATTCCAATGCTTATTTATTTTAGAATGATTTTCTCTTGTATTTAATTTTTGACAATTTAAGGTCATTATTTTTCTTAGATAAAAACATGAACAAATAACAGTTTGTTACTTTCCTCTCTAGAGTAGCCTTTTAAAGGTTTTCCAAGTATTTAAAATACATTTAAAAATTATACCAGTCTTCTCTTTTAATGAAAAAAAAAAAAGAATCAAAGTTTCAATTTTTCATCCATGTAGACCTCCCACAACTTTTATTCTTACATATGTACTACCATTTTGTTCCAAATGGTCCAGAAACTTATTGTAGACTAAAAGCAACTTACTTGGTTTTAAAGAGCGTTAAGAATTTTCAGCTGAAGAGTTTGATAAGAGCATTGATCAAAATAAGCTAGAAAAATAGGGCAACAAAAATGGGGAAGGGGAAGTCCTATGAGGAGCAGCTGAGGGAGCTGGGGGTTTTGAGCCTGGAGGAGGCTCAGGGGTGACCTTAACACTCCCTACAGCTACCTGAAAGGAGGTTGTAACCAGGTCAGGATCGGTCACTTCTTCCAGGTAACAAGTGACAGGATGAGAGGAAACTGGCCTCAGGTTGCACCAGGAAAAGTTTAGATTGGACATCAGGAAAAATTTCTTCAGTGAAAGCATTGTCAAGCACTGTTACAGTCTGCCCAGGAGAGTAGCTGAGTCACCATCCCTCAAGGTATTTAAAAGACGTGTGGATGTGGAACTGAGGGACAAGGTTTAGTGGTGGACTTGGAAGTGTAAGATTAATGGTTGGATTTGATGATCTTTAGGGACTTTTCCAACCTAAATGATTCTGTGATTTTCTCATTCTATATTTGAACATTACTAACATGAGATTTCTTCTTTCAGGAACCATGTAAGAAATCTTGACTTATTATTTGTTTCAGAGTTGTTATATGGACTTACTGAGGCACATATTTTTACTTTGTGTGGTCTGTGGTCCTGTGTAGTGTTTTCTGAGCATTATTTTATTACTGAACTTAAAATGAAAAGTGGAGGTCATTTAAAGTTGCTCATTTCTTGTACTAAAAAATGTAAATTATTATGAATTATTTTTAAAGTTAATATTTCTCTATAAAAATAGACTCAGTTTAGAATCTTGAGGTCAACTGGAAAAATAATTACAATTTCCATTTACAGTAGATGCTTTTTTCCTTCACTTTGATTTACACTCATGTTAGGGACATTCTAACTCTAGAATGAGTGCAGTTAAAGATTTTCATTAGTATAAAGAGATATGACATTTAATACTGGAGATCTTACAAAGGTGAAAGTACTTCTAAAAAGTCAGTCTTAAAAACTCCACTGCCTTTATCTTGATCTATTATCTTGACATGAGCTGAGCACAAAAACGAATGGTATGATATGAGCAGGGTCAGGGTTTGATCTGACCAGGGCAGTCAGTAGTACTCCTTTTCTTTCCCTCTGCAACTTCTCCTAGACGAAATGATCTTTTATTTTGTTAAAAATAGCCCCATCCTTCAGATTTTAGATGTCTTGACAATTTCTGCTTCTTCTCCTGCCCTGTGCTACTGTGGTGTTACTGATTCCTCTTACTGTTTGATTTTAGGAGCTATTTCAGTACATTCAACTTGTTCAAGACTAGTTTGCTTACAACAGTGTAACATATTTCAGTTTCACATTTAACAAAAAATGTAACCCTCAGATTTTTATTTGTCTCAACCCTCCTTGTTGATCCATCTGTCTGTGTATCTATCTATCTATCTTTCTCTCTATCTATTCATTCTTCCACGATTCTTCTGCCCACAGAACATCTTCATGTAACTAAGGCCCTACCTTCTATACTTGCTCCAGTAATTTGCATATTAAGGTTCACTTCTTTGGTTCTGACTAAAAGAAACTATGGAAAAATAACAAAACATACTGGTATTCTTAATGTTTAGGCTTTAATGCATGAATTAATTATATCTTTTGATCACCATCACCTCTTTCTGCTTCATTTTATTTCTTGTATTAGAGGAGGGAAAAAACAATGCTCTCACAAGAAAATCTGAGATAAATTCAAGCACAGTAATAGCAAGATTATGAATTTTGTACTCTCAGGAGTATTCCTGACCATAGGAAAAATATGCAACAATTTATAGAAGACCAACTTTATGGTCCTAAGTCAATGTTTTCTGGAAATTTGACATTTTGCTTGTGATTTTCAATTTGGAAAGGATTTTTTTCCCACTCACCTATTTTAAACTGATTCAACAGGGTTACTTTAAGCCAAGTAGTCTTCTAATACTGATAAAATATACAGTTGCAGCTTCTTTTTGTTTAAGCTCATGAATTTTAGCAAGGAAGTCAGGATGAGGTTTCTTTCTTGTTTTTCTTGAATAATCACTCATCAATTGGTCAAACATTATTATTTTAATTCATTAAAACCCACAGGAAATTAACACTTGATTAAATAAATTTTCATAAATGCAACAGCAGAATGAAAACATGTCTAAGTTATTAATTACTTGTTCATTCTAAAAAATGAATACTAATAATTTGCTTTAATGAAAACAAGAATGAAAGCATATTTTCCCCAAGAATAACCACTTCACAGGATAACACTGCCAATAAAGTGGTTTGATGGAGTAAACTGCTGAATGAGCTGCATTGATTCCTCCTAAGCCATCTCCAGAACACCTTCTTGGCAACTTTGATGGTGGCTTTCTTATGCACCACCTTCAAGTACTGCTTGCAGTGCCCCGCACTGCCACTGCTTTGCAGGACTCATTCCTTGTTTAAATTTCTTTCTTGCCCTCATTGCAAACTGCAGAGTAGTTTGAGAAATAACAGTATCTGACTTTTTCTGGTAATTTCAGGAGAAAGGAAAAGTAGCCAGAGATTTTCATGCTGGAGAAGGATTTAACTTCTGCATGTTCTTTCACAGACATATAGCTCTTCATCTTCTATCAACCTTGGGTTACACATGCTGCATTTATTAGTGGATAAGACTCCTCTATGCATATCTTTAAAATGACCCTCATTTTACTTCAAGACATTCAATTGTTCCTTGTTTTCCCTGTTAGTATGCCCCAGTGAACACTAGAATTCATCACTAGAAATGTCAGACCGAGAATTTCTTCAAAAGCTATCTTTTATTATACACTCATAAAAACAAAAGAAAAAAAAAAGAAAAAGATATTTTATATAGCTTTGGTTTCCTTCAATCTGTCCTTGATATATGGTACAGTTGTCCTTGATTCCTTTGTTTGAGTTTTAAATGAATACCTGCTATGTAAGGAGTGCACAATATTATGAACATGTAGATAGGTACAGATCCTCCCACATGCTACTTAAAAGAGAATTATAAAGCAATAACAAAATGCACCATCCTTTCACACTGAAAATCTGACTGTATAATCAGAACTGACTTACTTCATATATGCAGTGTGCATTTTGTTAATTAGCTTCCTTCTGGCTCCTCTGAAAGCAAAAACCAATTTTTCACAGGATCGGTTTTCGTTCCTTGTAATAAGTATCATTTAATATTTGCTGGTACTGTGATAAAATGTATTTTGAGATATTTTTATGGAGTACTAAATTAAATGTTTCAATTAGAGCTTCAGTGAGCTGTACAGCAAAGATTTGAATGAACCTCTGTAGGCCAACCTTAAAAGAAAAATCTCCAGGCCTATATTTTCATGCACTCTATAAAGATGTGTCAGAATTGCAATTGAAATAATTCATTCTTCTAAATGAGCCGAGAGAGATCACATCTCTTTTGCTCAATTACTCCCATTTCTACTACTTTTTCTCCTATGTTATTGTGCCCATGTGACTCTGGAGCAAAAAGTAGTGTGAGAATTTGGAGAGTAAGTTTGGAAGTTAGGATCTGTGAGCTCCAACTTTGGAATACAAAACAGAAAAGTTAATTTTGATTGTTTTTCTGAGTTTTCCCAACAGGCAAAAACCTTCAACATCCATCAGCTGAACATCTCTTTAGATTTTCCTTATTAGCATCCTCAGTGTCCTGCTGTAAGATATTTATCCCAAGACTATTATTTCTTGCACTTTCTCCTTTCTTTGGTCTTTAGGCTTGTCATCACCCCCTTGAATCTGTTTTTATCAGCTGTCATTAGGAATCTTCCGCATCTGTCAAATTAGAGCTTTGAAGACTGCAAGTCTTGTGAGAGAGTATTTCTTAATCTTTATTTAGCAGAGTAGACAGGGAATATTCCTGACATCTTATTTAATTTCTTGATTCTCTGGTTTTTTTTCTTCTTGTTGGCTAAGTCCTAATCAATTTGATAGGAACACAGTCACATTTTTTTTTATTATTATACAAGGTGTGCAACATACTCATAGTACAACTGACAGAAGCTCAAAGCATTTTCACTTGTCCCAATCACATCTTTCATGATTCAGTCTCACAAGTTTTCAAAACACAAAGCAGAAACTTTCTTTTCAAGCAACTTTTCCTTTGGAAAATCTATTCCTAAATGAGAAACATTAGCAATGCAAGAAGGAGAAAAAATATTGTCAGCATTTTTATCTAAAATATTATGTAATTTTGCTGTGTTTATATCAGTACTTGGGCAAAACAGTTTCCAAATGTGAGATACATTTCTGAGATGACTCAGTGCCACAAGTTCAGATCTCTTAGTTAAACACATCATGTCCATCATTTTTTTGGTCGTATCTGTATTTTAAGCTGCAAATGTTTATCATTTATCAATAATTTGGGGGCTATTTTTGGTAAGATCAGCTTTGGGTGTTTTGGGTTTTTTTAAACTTGTTTTACATTAATTGTGCTTTAGACAAGTGCTTAGATACACATAGCTAATGTATTCTACAGGACCCTGGCAAGTATTTATGCTTAACTATGTGCGTTATTGTTGCCCAGAAGGGTCAGAGTGGAAGAACAAAAAAAAGGAAGCAAGAGGCAAAAAGAGAGAGTTTACTGTACATTTCCTCTGCCCTTTAGAAGGCACTTTCTAGAACTATGAAAAAAAATTAAGTATACACAACTTGGATAATCATAATACAACATTGGATTAATTAATACAAATTCAGCACCTTTTAGAAGATACTCAAGGAACATTGTAGAATAAGAAATTCTTGTGAATGAAATAGTATTGAACTAAACTGGTACTTTTCATAAAGGTCTGAGAAAGATTCTTACCTGAACAGATTATCAAACAAAACAGTCAGGAGGACAAAAACTCGTAATAAACACAAAACATAATCTAAATACAAACAACACATCCAGAATAAACAACAATGTAGTCTTCAGACAAATAACACTCTACCACGTAATAATTTCTGACACTGACTAATGCTTTCTTTTTGCATGGGTAGCTCATAGACACTCTCTAAGAAATTATTCTGTTTAGAGAGACTCAAGCAGCTAATAAACTTCAGTTGAGTGCACTCAGCTCTCAAGAACTGCACTAGAAATAAAAACAAACATTATTTAAATATCTAATCAGATAGATATGTAGTATATGTCTACTGCATAGTTAAATTGGCGACATCATACATATAATATATATCCTGTTAATCTCACATGGAAATGTTAATGTGTTATTTTAGTGCACTCATTTAATCTACACAGTAGAAAATACACTGAAGAAACAATTTTCCACTTTGATGAAATGTTGGGTTCAATTCAGTTTTTTTGTGGTCCAGGCAATTTCACCAATCTTGAGAATGTCTAAATCATTCTCTCTCAACCTTAGCATTTAATTAACAAAAATAATTACATTCACGTTATATCAGTATTACTCTATGTTGATAGAAGAACTATTATGTTTTCCAAGAAAGCACTATTTTCACTGGATACTTTCTAAATAAAATTCTACTAGAAATATCACTGAAATCAAATTAATTATAAATGTAACTAAAAGAGTGTCACAAGGTTAGATACACCAATAAACTATGTGTCACAGCAAACATCGCATTAAACATGCTTCCAGTATTTAATTCTGAAGATTTATATGTCACTTGACTTATCTCTTCTGTTTCAATGTCTACATATATCTCCCAAGATATAAGCATTATAAGAACTGACTATTGCTGCTAAAAACAACAGAGGATTTTGTTTTGCTAGTAGTACAATTGGTTTTTCAAATAGGAAATTAGAAACAGCACCCCTAGGAGTATTTTTGAACTATAGTGAAATGAAATAAAACTCTCTTCATTGCTATTGAAAGAACCTAATAAATTGTTTCTCACTAAATTGCCTTTGATGCACCTGTACATAAAATTAATTATGCAAATAATATATCTTATCTCTATGGATAATTACAACAGTAATCATACTTATGCTGTGGGTTTTTTTCTTCTTACAGGTGAATATTTTCCAAAAGTGGTGTGAAATAAAGCTCTGTGATTTTACCTACACTGTAATGGACTGGTCACAGAGGGGCTGATACCAGGAGACCAAGCTGGAGACCATCTAGTTTAGTGCTCTGCTATAGACAGGGTCAGCTGGAGCAGGACACTCAGGGCTGTGTTCAGTCAGGTTTTCAGTATTTCCAGGGATGGAGAGTCCACAACATCACTGTGCCAGTACCTAGTTACCCATAGAGTAAAAAAAGATTTTCCTAATGTTCTGAGAGAACCACCCGTGTTTGAGTTTGTGCCCATTGCCTTTTGTTCTGTCACTGAGCACAAATTGAAAAGACCCTGGCTCCACCTTTGCATATTGCCTTCAGGTACTTATATACATTGATAGGATCCCCTATATGAGAAAGATGATATGTGTCCTCACGAGAAAGATGCTCCAGCCCTTTCATTATCTTTGTGTCCCTTTGCTGAACTCTCTTCAATATGCCCACATCTTTCTGTACTGAGGAACTCAGAACTGCCCATTGTACTTGAAAGTGTGGCTTCACCAATACTGAGTAGAGGCAAAGGAACACCTCCCCTGACCTGCTGGAAATACTCTGTCTAACACAGCCCAGGGTACTGCTTGGACACATTGCTGGTTCATGCTCAACTTTGAGTCCACCAGGAGCCCCAGGTCCTCTTCTGCCAAGCTGCTTCACAGCTAGGCGGCCTCCACCATATATTGGTGTCTGGAGTTATTCCTCTCCAGGTGAAGGAATTTGCACTTGTCCTTGTTGAACTTAATGAGGTTGATGATTTGTGCATGTCCAGTTTGCTTTAATGTTCCCTAGTCTAGTCCATCCCCCTCCTCTTCCAGGTCTTTCTTGCTCCAGACTTTTCCATTGCTCTCAGGGGCCTGAATTCCTGAAGGCTGATCTTACCAGTAAAAACTGAGGTGAAGTAGGACACTGAGGACCTCAACTTTTTACATGTCTTTTGTCACCAGGACCCATTCCCACTCAGTAGAAGGCCTGTGTATTCCCTAGCCTTCCTTTTTACTTACAACCTAGCTGACTCTTCTTGCTGTCTGCGACATCTCTTGCCAAGATTCAGCTCCAGGTGGGCTTTGCCTTTCCTAACTCCATTCCTGCATGCTTGGACAGTCTCTCTATCTTCCTTCTGGCTGTTCTTATCCTACTGCCACATTTGTATGATTCCTTTTGTTTCAGTTTAGACAGGAACTCGTTATTCAAACCTGCAGACTTCCTGCAACTTTGCTAGACATCCTGCTTGATTGTTCTCGAGCCTACGTGGTTTGTTCCTGTCCCTCAGCATCAGAGCAATTCTTAAGCATATGATAAGAAGGTTTGTGTAGGTGGTGTTGCAAGCTCGTGATCTTATGAAGAACACAATTCTCCACTGCACTATGAGCTCAGATCATCCAAGACAGAAATGATCTGCCCTTTTTAATGGGGAAGATGGTGTCATATCTCTTCCTCAGTATTCTTCAACTCAGAAATGGTTTTGGTATGCTGCCATTCCAGACACAGCTGGTGCATTTTCCTGTGTCTCATAGACTCATTTTAAATAAGAGCAAAGAAGAAAGATGAACAAACAAGATATGTATCTCATGAAATGTACCTCTCACAATCATGGAATTTTTTGCCTTCTGCATTCCCCCACCTGCTGTCTTTGTTTATTGTCATCCCTTGCTGTGTTATGTGCAATTTGGATTGCATGCTCCTTGAGGTAAGGAGCTGTCAGATTTTATTTGCCTCTACAATGCCATACACACCTATGGCACTACAGAAATAATTAATAATAACAAGTTATGACAGAGTACATTGTTACCAACCATCACATATTGTGTTCACTCGTGTAAGACATGAAAAGCTTTGCTAATGGAAGTGGAATAATATGGCCTATTTCTTGGAAGTTAACTTCTTAATGTATTATCTATATAAGCATGAAGGGTTCCTGAAGAAAAGCTCATGCTTCCAAAGGTGATCGTTTTTCCAACTTTATATGTGCCTTTTCCTTTATGTCCTGAGACTATAACAGATAAGCCAATTCTGCTAATGCAAAGACACTACTGTTATCATTATGACATGGATTTTCCACACAAAAATCTTCAAGTAAAAGGACAGGTGGAATAAAGTAATTATTTGATATATACAGACATAAACCAAAACCCAGGAGTCCTAGGTCTCACTTGTTCTGTAGATTAAATTAATTCACCACAGAAATTAACCAAGTTTTTTATGCACTATCAGCAAAAGAACCTTCACCTTATCCTCTGAGGAGGTTAAAGAAGTTATTGTCTTTTTTCTATATAAACAGAAGATACTGAGCTACTCTTGCAGCAAGGAAACTTTTACATCAACACCTTAAAATTTTGGGTTACTTGAAGTCACTACTCTGAAGAGTGACTGTACTATGTGATGTGATGTCTTTTGCAGTCAATAATTATATTTACCCATTACTCTAGCAAAATGAACAGTGTTTAGAATTTCACTTTGAGAATATACTTCGCCAAGGAAGACCTAGTTTGCTAATTCTTAGGAAGGAGTTTGTGGACAGAAAATTTCCCCAGTACAAGTAAAGCTGAGATGTAACAAAACTTTCTTTCAGAAACACCATGCAAATATATAAACACGAAAACCTCTAAACTAAAGGAATTCCAAAATTTTCCAGATGTGCAATAAGCTGTTTAAATGGAGACTGCATCTTCCCAGAGAACCTGATCAAAAATTCAAACTGTAAAGAATGGCCTGTGAGTACATCTGGAATTTATTTTCTGTGGACCTACATAATGACCTTTCAGACTAAAAAAGAGATGATTTCAGAATCACTACACAAAGCTTTGCAATGCTGTACCTATATGTCTTGCCATTATTGTACATCCTAGAAGAGTTTAAAATACAAAAGTGGATCACATGTTTATAACAGAGGAAACTTTGCACAGTGTTGTTTCCTTGGTTGGATCTCTTGTATCGGTGTCTTCACATATTTCAACACTCTGTAATCTCTTTGTAACACCAAAAAAATGAAAATATTGACCCTAATGAAGTACTTTGACTTCTACAAGAGCATGAAGATTGGTCTCTACAGAAGTCCCGTGTAGTGCTTGTACACCACTAAGGCAGATTTATTTTAGCTCTTTCACATGGACTGAATTTCACACCGAATTAATTTTATTAACTCATTACACTAATTTTATTTCTTGTTCAAGCGATATTTAATGTCTCTTCTTTCTGTTGCACAGACTGTAACAGCTTTAGTCACACAAACTATCTCCACTATGTTTTGGTTTGGGCACGAACATATTTGCATTTCAACTACCCAGCAACTCCTTGCTAATTGCTAAACAACAACATAGGTAATATATTGCATGCTGATCTTTGAGAAAAACCCTATCAAAAATATGAAAGGAAACAGTCTCATCGTCACCAGCAAATTTTTACATTTTTGTCCAGCTTCTGTTACTTATTTTTTTTATTGTCAACTTGATCACTATACATGTCTGTAGCTTGAAGTGAGGAAGAGAAACAGCAGACCTGTGTCCCACCTCCAGTCTTCAAGGAGAACCTTAGGAGAAGCTATCCTGTTATGCAGAACACATCACTCCTCCTAACCTTCCTTTCCCTCTCTTCTCTGCTCCACTTGTCTTACAGTCACACTCCTGCTCTCTCTCCTCAAGCTGTGTGACCTTTCACAATTCCTTGTATTGCAAGAATTTTTCAAATTCCCTTTTTCAAGACCCCAAGTCTGACATTTCTATGCTTTGCAGTCTTGATGGTCACAATTTTGAAAAGTGGTTTGGTCTTTCTAGTTAAATGTAGCAACTTGTGGCATCTTTCAAACAGGAGTTATATTATGTTTTGGGGACACAAGCTGGTGTTTTCCTGATTTTTCATGAAGGAAACACAGTTCAGAATGAGGGGTTATATGCAGGTGTCTCTGAGACCTGAGCACAAATTACATAAATACTGAAGATACATAAACATGTAAGCACTATAAAAATGTCTGCTTATCAATTGAAATTTATTTATGACTCAATTCTGAAAGAATCAGAAAACAAAGAGAATCCTCAGAACAAATATCTGAACCAAAGTATCATGTGCATTACCAATATCAGATTTGACCCATGATAGCAGTATCTTTTTGCTGAAGGAGATAGAAACTTAAAAACATCCATGATGTTTCCAGCTCTTTCCTAAATGTAATCTCTGCTGCCATTTGGAGACAGTCACCTCAGGGCAAAAACCAGGTAAGTGTTCAATCACACACACAGACTCATACACCAGAGAGGATGGGAACTGGGTACTTCAAACTGGAGCAAAGTGAGGTAACTGCACAATTACTACCTATGTGTATCACATTCACTGTCCTAGGACCATTCACTGTCACTGAAACTGACTGGTTTGAATCCGCCTATGCCCATACCAAATATCTTATTGCCCAAGACAGAAACTATGTAGCCTTTTCCTTCCAATAACTCTCCAAATGTGTTCAGGAACTGTACGGGAAAATGCAAGCTGGCCTGGGCCCAAATGTATTCCAGGAACAAATCTCAAATTTAATAGCAGAGATAATTGTGATCCAGTGCCTGTGGTTGCTTCCTGACACTATTTTCTGTATGGGTGCAAGCACAGCCAAAATGTCTGGTTTATATTTCTTAGGGCTTCTGTGCAAATGGATGTAAGGTCGTTTAGATTTGACAGTACAAACAGATTGAGTGACTGGACACCAGCCTTCAAAAATTTTTTTTTTATATGTATTTCCAAGAAATATTATAATAGACTGCTGAATAGAGAACATAAGCCTAATAATAATGTCTGTTTCTTTCTTATGTCTGTATCTTTATTATGTCCTCCATGTAATATTTAGAAATAGTCCTTAGACCTAGCAGTCTGCATGTCAGAAGCTGAAAACCACTGCTTCAAAATAATCTGACATTACTATAGAGACTGATGTAAAGGAAATGATGTATTCCCTTTATGGTAGATAATTCACTAGAAAATTACTGTGCATGGCCACTCTTTAAGCTTTGTTTGCCTGAACTAGGATTCGATATCGAAGTCATAATTTGATGCTGCTTTGAGTGCTAAGCCATATTTTAGAAAATGGTTAGTGGTCAAAACAAATGAGAGGAGACATGCAAGATGAACATAAATGCTAGACAGCAAAAGTTTCTTATTTAAAAACTTAGGACAATACGATTTCTTTATTGCAACCATAGCTATTATCTCCTTCTAAGGAGGATATTTGCATGCAGTAGCATTAGATTTTATTTATTTATTTCTAAATTGGGTTTCAGATCTTTAGCAGGAACTAAGTTTAGCATTTTTCAAACTCTGCTCTCAAAATGGACTGTTTCAGAGCTCTCTGTCTGAAAGGCAGAAAAAGGCAAGGAGACCTTAATCCGAATTTTTGTGAAGGCAGAAGCAGAAGATCCAAATCCAACCATAGGAAAGGTTTACTTATTGCCATTTTTGTAGTTAGACCGAACTCAGAGTTGTTTAATTGCATGTTCCTCACTAATATTAGGCCTACTTAATATCTTTGTACCCAGAACCTATTAAGGAGTTAAAGATTCATGAAGTAACTTATTTTCAAAACTCAGTACTCTGATGCAGTGTATATAACAGACCCAAAATAAAACCATTGCTCCTACTTTACACTATAAGCAGGACATCCATGGAGATGGGAAACATTTACACAAACCAATAAGGAGAACAAAGCAGAAAGTCAGGCCTCAGATAGTGTGCAAATATTTCCATCATGTTTTAGTTTTGTATTTACAATCTAGAACAGGTAGGACCTGTCTTCAAATAATGATGCAAAAGGCAGCAGCAGAAGAAAGTTATCAAAGGGATGGGGTCAAAACCATTCTCTAAATCAGACTGAGAGAGGATCTGATCCTATGTATCCTGTTTAATGAGAGGTACTAATCACCAAGTTAAATGGGATAAAAGTCCTCTGCTTCCTTAGGTTTCTCTTAAAAAGAAATTACTTTGACACCTAACTCAAGGTAGAGGACAGAACAGCGAATCTCAAGTGGGGGAAGGTGCCATTTTACCCCCATGAATATCACTAAGGTACAATCATGCCTCTCTAAAGAGGACCGGACACAAGTCACATCCCTCTCAACAGCACTTTCTACTGGTGAGCTAAATTCACTTCTAAGAATCTCCTCTCAGTCATCCAGCTCTTTCTGGGTATTGTTTGGACAGCCTGGGCTCTAATGGGAGATGGTAAACTCGTCTTGATAGTTGAGTCTCAAAATTAGTAGCTGAGTTTAGAGATGATGTGGCTCTAAAAAACTCTCATTATTCCTATTCTACAGCTGTTTCTGAAATTTCAGCAATGTATTAGACCTTATTTTCATGAAAACCATGCTGCTCCTTAGGGCAAGCAAGACTGAAGCCTTGACTAACAGTAGGTTGTTTCGTATGCTGAAATGCTTGGCTGTGATGGACTTGTACATTTTTTTCTTCAGGCAGATCTGTAGGGATGACAGAATGAAATGGCTGTCATCTTTCTGGGAGTTGCTTGAACAAAAATGCTGTATTATACTTAGCTTTTCCACCTGCCACAGCTCTTCCTATCAGAAAGAAAGATGCTGATGTGTGGTATTGCCAGGGACAGAAATATCTGTAATAACCCCCCTCTGTGCCATCATCCAGAACACTGCAGCACAGTGCACAAAACGGGACAAGTCAGGGATTCGATGGTTTAGCCCAACTGTTTATTAAGCAATTGAACATGAAGTGTCAAAAGATTGAAGCTGTGGTGTGCTCATGTATTGCACATTGCTGAAGAACAGGGGTCACCCCATTACTGTGGAATGCAGAGTTATAAAACCCTTGATCTTATGGAGATGAACGTAGCACATCACCTATGTCTGCTTCATTTTGCTAACCTACTCAAAAGAAATATACACTTTTACATAGAGGAAAACCTTTTCTGTATGGAAACCCCACCTGGGTTATTACCCTCAGAGTTGATTATCTCTGTCACTTCAGTCACAGGACTCTGCTGAACCTTTCATAATGGAGATTTTGTGGAAAAAAATCGTATTAAGGTCTAGGTTGCCTTTACTACATAATAATAATGGCCAGACTTCACGAGTGAAGATCCAGGGAAGGTCTTTACACCTTCCAGCCTGCGCATTGGATTTTTTAGGTGAGACACAGTGTGCGCGGAACTGAGCCCACCCTTTAATCCTAAGGTTCATCTGCCGGGGCCAAGCGAGCTTGGACGGTGGCAGCGAGGTCCTTAGGACGTAGGTGGGTTGCCTTTAAGGGCTAACGAGCTCCACCTGCCCGGGAGTGGCCCTGACCGGGAATCGAACCCGGGTCTCGGCGGTGACAGCGCCATGCCCTTACCACTAGACCACCAGGGGCTCCCTTTACTACATATTGACTTATTAATGGAGTGTTCTGTACAGTGTATGGCATTTTAGGGTGTTTGTCCTCAACTCCGGCAATGTCACATGCCTCAGACCAGCAATTCACACAGACAAAGTACCAATGTGGCTGCTTGAGTGCAGTTCATAGATCCACAGCATCGCTACCTTTGCTGCAGCCGCCACAGATGAGTGCATTGTCACATTTTGCACTGCAGCAGCAGGATTCTCTGGCCAAGAAAATCCATACAAAAGGCATTTGCTGTTTTTGAATTTTTTCTTTTAACATCTATACCAGATTCATCTTTAATACTTGGTATTACACAACCTCTCAGTTAACCAGATATAGATCTAAACGGTCAAGCTGTGAGAGATTCTGAAATACTAACATCTTGCTTTACAAATACATATACTTTAGAAGTATATCCAAATGTAATTTGGATAACAATTTATATTACATCTACATTTATTGACCAAAGAGCTATGGGAAGTAAAACTGTACTGACTCCAGGAATCCCACACTAGTTGATCCAACAGTAGTGGTTATTGCTTTCACAGCCAAAGCAGAACAGGATCTGATAGCTCTCCAGCCATAATGCTTACGGCTTAGGGCACACTTCTTCCCTTAATAGATGAAGTGAAGACTTCAAATTTTGTACTGAAACTTTTCATGGTGGTTTACCACACAGCCACTAGCTCACATTCCCCCGGTGGGATAGAGCAGAGAATTGGAAGGGTAAAAGGAGGAAAAATCACGGGCTGAGATAAAAAGAGTATAATGGAGAAAGGAAAACAAGGAATTTATTCATCACTTCCCATGGGCAGGCAGGCACTCAGCCATCCCCAGGAAAGCAGGACTCCATCATACATAACTGTTACTTGGAAAGAAAAACACCATCACTCCAAACAACCCCTCCCCTTCCTTCTTCTTCCCCCAACTTCATATGCTGAGCATGATGCCATATGGTCTGGGCCAAGTGTGCCACCTCTGTCCTCCCCCAACTCCTTGTGCACCCCCAGCCTTCTTGCTGATGAGGTGGTACAAGAAGCAGAAAATGCCTTGATGCTGTGCATCAAGTTATTGCTCAGCAATAACTAAAATATCTTTGTGTTATCAACACTGTTTTCATCACAAATCCAAAACACAGACCCATGGTAACTATTGTGAGGAAACTACTGTGTCCTAGCAAAAAAACAGTGTACTGATAAACACTTCAAAATCTCTCATTTTTAAGTCATTCTACATCTATGCCTCAAGAAAGGCAAATCACTCTACACCAAAACAGAGGAGTGAAGAAAGAGAAGTGAAACAATTTGCAACCACATGAGAGGAGTGGGTAGTCAATGGTACATACATAGTCCAGCAGTAGCCTTCAGTTATGGAAGGGGGATTTTGTTCCTGTAATTTCTGTGATGTGGAAAAGCAGCAATAACACACAATCCCCCAGTTCCAGCAATATGAGTGAGACCCAGAATTTTTTCAGAAAGTGTTACTAGTCCCTTTTTGAAATGTTATTAACCAAAATCTCTAATAAATAAAATTATGTAAAGACCTACTTGAAAATTTTATATATTCTATATATGATTCCACCCCCCACACACCCCACCCCTCCAAATAATAACTTCTTCTTTTCAAGGAAAACAATTACCAAAACCTACTTGGGAAATTGTAACTTGTTATACAAAGTGGAAATTCAGAAGAATTCAGGAGGATTTAGTGAAGAAACTACAGATTTTTACCTGCGCAACAGAGCATAAATTGCCACTTATATCTAAACCTAAAGACATGGGTTTTAGGGTTTCATATGGAGATCCTTCCCTAGAAAATCTCCCATAAAGCCACTAGGAATTAAACTGAATTTAAGAGTTAAGAAAAAAAAATTTCCACTTTTTATAAATATTTATACTTTCACTCCTTCCCTCCCCCCATTTAGTCTCTACTCTGGGAAAATAATGTCACTTTAGGAAAAGAGAAAACCAGCTCAGGAACAGTTTCAGGATCTGAGCCTACAGCCTAGATCCACAAAATGTTTTGACACCTGTGTCCCACTGATTTAACTTGGTCTTATATATGACAATCTCTTTGTACTTTGTGTCACCTTTTATAAAAACATTTTTTCATTGTGCAGGTATTCCCAACAGGTTTGAAGTTTGATGACATATTGTAGAACTGAAAGGAGCAGGCGGTTCTTTCCTGGGACACAGCTGGTACAGCTCCATTAATTTCAGTGTCATTTCAATGATTTTTAATCTTCCCTGGACTTTTTCCTTTAAAAAGTATGAAATATTAGAAAAAAAATGGATTTTTATTAAGATAGTAATGTAAGTGATTTACAATAATACAGAGCTGTGGACTTCTAGGAAAGAAGTGTAGATTTTCAATATTTTCTTTAAGTCTCCAACTTATATGAATAGCTGAAATTAAATGACACAGGCTGATATTTAATATGCATGTAACAGTAATGTTCTGAAACTGATGCCTTTTTAAGCAAGTTGCAGTACATCAAAGCTAGTTAAATAGTTAATGAATTTTGAAACAAAAAATATGGTTGTCACTGAGAAATATCTTGAGCCTAGGCATCCTACTAACAAACATTTCAGGAGTACATACTGTGGTTTGCAAAGGTGGTAGCTCTCCCACCGTGAGCCCAATGGTCGTGAGGCTGTTTTCTGCAGATCCCTTTTCCCCTTGAGCTTCCCCACCTCCCATGGGGGAAGAACCTGTCACAATGCCCCAGCTCTGCAATTTCTTGTCTGGTCACCCTGTCCCTCCTGTCCTAACTTCACCCTGCCCATGCTCCGGTGGGAATGGCAGACTATGACTTGTGAGCCGCCACTGTCATTAAAGGAAATCACTTATTTTTTGTGTCTGGGAAGAAGAGTGGCAGGGGAAGAGACCAAGAAGCACATATACTCTTAAATCATGAGGACACATACTTATTTATGCAGTTGACAAGTATCCAAATTCACCAGGACTCTGAATGAGTTATGCTTCTCACCAAAGCTTTTGCACAAATCTGTAGATTAGTCATGCTCTAAAAGAATTACCGAGCCCCTGGTGGTCTAGTGGTAAAGGCGCCGCGCTATCACCGCGGAGACCCGGGTTTGATTCCCGGTCAGGGCCACTCCCGGGCAGGTGGGGCTCGTTAGCCCTTAAAGGCAACCCACCTACGTCCTAAGGACCTCGCTGCCACCGTCCAAGCTCGCTTGGCCCCGGCAGATGAACCTTAGGATTAAAGGGTGGGCTCAGTTCCGCGCACACTGTGTCTCACCTAAAAAATCCAATGCGCAGGCTGGAAGGTGGAAAGACCTTCCCCGGATCTTCGCACGCGAAGACTGGCCATTATTATTATATATAAAAGAATTACCCATTCAACACTACCAGCTCTACCTGGCTACTTTCTAGTTAGAAAATGGATTTGTGGTAGCATGAGTGGATAAAGAGTCAGATGTTGAGTTGTTAAGTCCATGGTAAGGAAGCATTTGCTCAAGATCAGCAGGGTACATTAGTTACCTAGGATCATCCATAGCTGTTTCTACAATGTATCAGCAAGCACAGAGTCACATTCAAAAGGCCGGTGTACTTTGAAATGCTGGACTGATCAAAAGTTCAGCAGATCTGCCTTAACTTGCCACTTTTCTAACTTACCACCTGTGCATCATCACGCATGGGAATTTATCATGTCATGGACTAATTTTGGCTGTTGGACTTCAAGAATAGTTTCTCTCAGCAATTATTCCACGTATCTGGGCAGAAACATTTTGCACTTGTACTTGAGAAAACTATGCAATTCGGTGCTTATTCACATATGTGTTTACTTTCCTATCCACTCAGACTGCGTTTGGAAGACACATTTGTCTCAAAACTTGGATTACAATCCACCCTCTGATGTCGTAACATTTAATATTCCTCCATTGGATCATAAAGTCTAGTCAGCCTAAAATGGAAAAAATGTTCTGGGAGAAAAATATCAGACACTGTTTCTGTGGTGGAAGAGAAAGCTGAAAGGAAAGTTGATGGTGGTAAAATTCCTGAGAAATAGTTGGGGAAGGCAGATGTCTTGATTACCTGGAAAGTCAAAAATATGCTCAGAGAAGGAGAAAGGCGTTTGAGAAAAAAATATGTCAAATGCAAAAGGGTCAATAGTGGAATACTGACAAGACAGAATAAAAAGGGGGATTATGGCTGAAAGGAACATATTTGGGCATGAATTTGTATGCAAAGTGGGACCAGAACACAACACTCCAATAGTGTGCATAAAAAAATCAGATAAAATAGCATTTTGGGGGGTGTACCACTCTGGAACTGAAATTAGGCATAAAATGAAAGATTATTTTGGCTGTGTGGGAAAAGAGGTACAGACCTATAGATTAGAAGATTACTTGGCTATATTCACAGCTAAAGAGCAGTCCAGAGATGAGCACAATGTGCTCCTTCACCTTCATCTCCACAGCTGCTTCACAGACTACCTTCGACAGCATTTGGGGATGTGATGTGGTGAGGTATGGGGAGATCAAGTGTATGTGTGCACGTGGGAGATCAGTCACACTGGGGCATTGTTCATCCAGGCCAGGCAACTGGGCTGCTGCCTGAAGTGTCTGTGCAGCTGGGGAATCTGGTGTCAGAGTGGGTCTCGAGAGACAGAAGAAGTAAATTCACCAAGGCTCCAGGATCTGGATATTTAAATGTTAGCTTTAGCTAACCAGCAGTTTCCTCCACACTTCTTTCAAGCATCGATTAAAATACTAATGAGGGTAGCATGCACTGTGAGGAAACAGACTGTGTGAAAAGCAAATGTGACTTGAGAAGAGTGCATCAAAGCAAAAAGCTCCTCTGATAACCAATCACTCAGACAGCAATACTGTCTCCATAGAGTGTGAGCAGAATAGAAAATTCTATATGTAAAGTTAATTCTGGCTTCATGTCATATCACAAACAAGCCTGTTGTCAGTAGTCATAAGTAGTGATAACGAGAGCTTAGATGGTTCTAGCATACTTAATGTCTCACTTTTGTATTTACCCGAACAGTGAAGTTTTATACCAGTTACTAATCACTTCTTAGCCAGCAGCAGCAGACTCCTTATTCCCTGAAGTCTGTTCTCAGTTAATTGTGCTCATGAGTATGGCAAATTTAAAATTTTTCTTACAACAAATCCTTGTAACTCCCTGGCCAGGAAGCTGGTATGAAAGCTAGGCAATATAAGCTACATTATCAACTCACCTCACATACTGGTCTAATATTTTAATGGGGCTTTTTTAGCTGTCGGTAATGATATCTGTCTGTGAAAAGGAAGGATCAATAAAACATACATATGCATAAATAAATTGAAAAGTAATCCTCTACAAAAGCAGAATGAGCATTGATGCTACAACCTACTTAGCAGTCTAGTTTACAGGACACACTGTATGAATCCACGCAGACAGCACATTGCAAAGAAGCTGTGCCCAAGCAGGGCAGCTAGTGGTAATAACTGATTAGCTCTGTTTCTTTTAAGGCAATGCATTAGCTCTACATTTTGGAACTGGCTGTTTCCATTAGCCATTGTTGTCATGGATTGCTCTTAATAGCCAGACTGAAAAAAATTAGTTATCAGTTTCAAAGTGTGCCTTTGGGGCCAGATTCACAGTTGGAAGAGCTCTGCTGATTTTTTGTAGGCTTATATTGCTTTGCTCTGGTGTTTACATGCAGTCTCATTCTGATTTAAATGATCTGAAGGAAACAGTGGCAGTCATCACACCAGCAGAGTTTTCTTTAGTGCTTTCAGGATTTTTCTGTCAGAGGTTAGATAGCTTTGCTGCTTGACTGAGTTCTAAAAACTGTTTTTGCTTAAAATCTTCTCTTTTTTTTTGGGGGGGGGGTGTGGGGAATGGGATGGGGGAAGGGGGAGAAGATAAGTGACAGTGTCTTTTATATCTAAGGCAGAAGATCAGGTTTTAAGAGACCAAGTCTACCTCTCAGATAGGGTCCCCAGAGTGACATTCCCTCTGAATATACTGACAGACCTTACAGCCTTGCACTGTGTCCCTGTACTTCTGCATTACCACAGCTCAGATCCTCCTGCTTGCTGTTTAACAGTAGGAAAGATTCACTTTCTGTAGGGCTTGAACAATAGCACTGAAGTAGATGAAAAGATTCAACTGATGTCAGCAGACTTTGGCTCAGGACCTGCTCCCACTGTGCACTGTGATGAAAGGTGTGAAGTTTGCTTTGCTGGGCTTCATCTCAAGGAAAGATGCTTTTCCTGAAGGGTGTCATGAACACCAGCTCTCACTGTTAATAGCAAATGTGAGCCTGCAGACTTTCCTAGAAGTGATCAACTTCTAAGGGTTCAATCAAATTGTAAAGTCTGAGTTGAATGATTCAACTCTAACCTCCTTTCACAGTCAGGAAGACAGGAAATGGTGGACAACTGTGTATCAGAGAAGATTTCTATTTCATTCAGAAATGAAACCCAAATAATATAACCACAAAAGTATGCCTGCAGCTAGGTAGAACAAAATATGGTCTGAAAAATGGTAGCAGCCATGGTTACACACACACACCTCTCTTCACAACACAACGGTCCTGTCATCCACTGCGTTGAAAAGTTCACTTATAACCCCACTGAATGCTAGTCTTAGAAGGAAAAATAAGAAGAGGCAAATCACTGCAATTCTTTGAATCAACAAGACATCCAGTGCCACTTGGAAAACTGTGGTCTCCACAGAAAGAGATTGACTGTTCTGCAGGTACATCTTCAATTTTAGAAACATGTCTTGAGAAACACAATGAGTTAATTGGTTGCTTAAGCAAAAATTTAGCAAGCTATCATACAAACTGTAAAAAGGCAAGCAAACTGAGGAAGAAACCCCAGGATTGCCTTTTTCGTATCAGGTCACTCCACTAATGAGTAGTGCTAAATAATTCTATTTGGTTTCACTAATTCACATTGAACTTCTCAAGTTCCTCATAGCTCATGTGACAACCATGGTGAGCCTGTGCCCTCGATCTTTCATTAATGAACTGTATAATGCCTAAAATCTTTGACAAATGTCTGATACTGCTAGCTCTTTATAGCTTTCCATAATGAATTGGAACATTTACAGAATATCTGGTTTACAGGACATATTTCAGAAATGCAGCTATACAACTCTCAGGGCTTGCACAGTTGCTGAGAATTTGTTAAAGTAATTTTCCCTAGACATTCAGTGAGCCTGCACAGGCATACTGTTACCTTCCAAAGCACAAGGTTTGCCTGAGTTGGCACAAATCCTCCACAGACTGCACGGGTGTTTGCGAAATCCCAGATGGGATCATGCCGCTAATCCAAGGGCAGGCAGTCCAGGTCTTTATCTGTCCACATTTTGTCCCTGTGGGCATTGACACAGCTGCAGTCTGGCTGTCAGGAAACCAGCCAGTTACCAGGCACATCCTCCTCTCAGCTGGGCCCTGCTGATGGCTCCCAGCCACAGGAATGCAGCTGTGCAGCTTTGGGACTGTGCCTGGCTCAGGGCTGGGTTGGGAACAAGGCATCTGAATATCTTCTTTTGCTACACAGGGATGCTTTAACTTTTTCTGTGTTTCAGTTTACATTGGTGAAAATACTGATAAAAGAAGTTTCCTGTGTTCCCTGGGTGTTGTCAGCCAAAATACAGGAAATCTTGGATATACTTTGCTTGGAAAGCACAGACTGCTGATGGCACAGCTGAGTCAAGGAGAATATTTTAGTGGCATCCTGAAGTAAGTGTTCAAACTCCTGTGAGGAATGGAGCTGTGAGGTTTTGCTTATATGAAAAAGGCAGGAGGGACTATTCACCATGAACTGAGTCACTGTCACCAGCAAGAATCTTTTATTTAATTCAGGTGATCTCAGATGACTCAGTAGTCATAACAGGGAAAGAAAATAATTGACAAAAAAACAAGTTTTGCTGTCCTGTTCTGACAACAACACTGCGTAATACAGTCTGTACATAATGCAGAACAGTACAAATCACAAGCTTATTTCTTGTTGTAATACTTTGGAGTATAAGGTGGCATCAGGGGTCCCAGTTATACTCAGAGAGAGCAGTTTTCTGAATGGAGTCAGAGAGGAAGCCCCAAAACAAGGCTGAGGGTATTGAGATTTTACAGTTCAAGAAAAATCACATCTATTATATGTGGTTCCTGAGAAAAGAGTAATTGATCAGGAAGTGTCTTTCTAAAACTTAGTCTCCTCATGACTTTGTTTATTTTTAAAACATAACCCAGTCACATCCAGCAATACAGAAAGCTAGCATCCTCATCAGCTAATCAGGATTCTTTACTCTGTGTTTGCTGCAGTCAGGCAATTGATTGGATTTAAGTAATTAGCTGACTAAAGACATTAGGCCAAACTCAGAAGTGATGCGAACACAGCTTCAGGGGAGTCAGTGTTTTTAGATTTTATAACATATAAGCCTACAAGAGGAATGCAATATATTGAATATAGAAAGGAAACAAAAGAAACCCTACTGGGGAATTCTAAGATAGTGTAAACTAAAATAACTAAAATAACGTTCCCTTCCCACCACTTACTCAAATCTAAACTATCTCATGGGTAGTTCATTAATTTTAACTACTTAGAGTCACTTACTTGCAATATTTATCCTATTTGTAGTATTTACTAGAAATAAATTATCTCTGAATTTGGGTCCATTTTGGATTAGACTCCTGCCCCACTTCAGACATCTAAACTTTCTGTCAAAGTCTAAACTAGTTGCCTAAACACATTTACTGAACAGTGCAGGTAAATAGGCATCTCTAACTGATGATTTATCACAACAATCTAAATGCCTTTTTTAGAACTGGATTAAGCACCTTCTGGAGGTGCCTGCTGTTATAAATTGGTATAAGAATTTAGACAACTCAATTCCAATTAAACACTGATATATTTATTAAGCAAGTGATAATAAAGCAAAACAGCACTGGGTGGTTTGGGAAGTCATTGTTTTGCCCAAGACACACATCAAAATGCAGCAAATGTCTCTTTTTATACATTGTCAAGTCCCAGGTTTTGAATGCAAATGAGTTGTGGCTGTGAGTTCGTGGCTTGTTGCTAAGTGGTCATCTGGAATTTGTCAGGAATGAAAAGCTGTAGTTTTTATCAGTTGTAAATTCCACTGATACTGACACTTGTTTGTTTAGCAAGATGTCTATAATTAATTTTACTGACACTTACTTGATTAACAGGATGTCTATGAAACTTATCTTGTTGAATTATAACAAAAGTTTCTTATTCCCTCATACACATAAGATTTTATGAACAAAGTTAACCCTTCTATTACACCTGCTTCTCCTAAGCTATGGGTAGCTGCCTCCCCATAGTATCAGTCATAACAAGGGCCAATCTATAAATGGAGTTTCCTTTTGATGAAAAATTTTTACAAATAAAAATGTGTTTTTACTCTAAATCATAGAGAAAGGTCAAAATGTCTTCATTTTTCACAGAATGGAAGCTCCAAGAAATATAGAAACAGAAATATTGAACTGTTTTGATTATGTCAAATTGTCACATTTGCTAATGTCAAAATATCTCAGAAAGTTAAAAGCATTTCAATAGCACTGGAAAAATATAAAATATTAATATGAATTATAATAGAGATGAACAATACAGTCTGTCAAAGTAAAAACAGCTCCACATGAGATATAGCATTCCCAGTATAGCAACTAGAATAAAACTATATTAAGTTAAAGAACCATTTCATAGCAAAAAGAGGTTTTCCCTACTACACATTCTGAAGAACAGAGAGCATCAGTTCCAAAGCTGCTTGAAAATTTAATCAAAATTTTAAAAAAAAAAAAAAACACAAAAAAACCAACAACAACAACAAAAAACACCAAAAAACCAAAACATAAACAAAAGTGTATGCCCAAGTGCAAAATTTCCTCATTCCTCTTTTAAATGTTTTGATTATAGCTCAAAGTAAGGTTTTTCATGTGCTGTCTTTCCACCCAGTTTTTGCTGAATGATACCATCTCAGTTAAACTCCGTTTGGTACAAGTTTCAGCTCTAAGCACTTTGACAAGCTGTGGCAATACTTTTGCATCTGCCATCCCTATAAGCAGGATATCACACTCTGTTAGGAAGCAGGATTATTTTAAGGGCTCTCTGCAAAAATTTGACTTGTTAATCACACTGCAATGCCAAGAAGATGCACATTCCTTGCTTCATTAGACTTTGTTTAAACGTATGTTACCTGAACTTTTGACCAACCCATCAAGTTTTTCTTCTGATTTTAATGGTTACCATTAATGGCAAATGTTTGTATAATAAACATTACTGCAACAAGAAAATTTGAGACCTCCACAGCTAACTCTTTTTTAAACTAGATTTAAGCCTTGATGTGATGGAATTTTATGCTTTGTGTGTATTATTAAAGGTCTATAGTATGGAATTTCCAGCCAAAGACTCCCTATGTGACCTTACTTTTTAACTGAACTTTTGTATCTGATTAACCAAAGAATCTGAATTGGCTTTTTTACTTTTCATCCTTATATTTATCCTATTTTATTCTCCCCACCCTACATCTATTCTCTTCTATAGAATAGATGTTTCTGTCTATGACAGGCAAAAGAGGACAGGTCAGGAAGGAAGGGTATAATTCAAATATAAAGTCACAAGTTTAAAAGTGAGGCTGAAATATAAAAGAATCCTAGAGAAAATATATTTAATAAAATTAATAAATTAGCTCTGCTTTTATGCATTACCCTAAAATGTAAGAGCTGCAGCTGCCGCTACTTAATTCTGTAAGATAAATGGCAATAAAATGTCAATTTTTTATCAATGATGACAAGGTTGTTAACAGTAAATAAGGGATTGGTGGTCAGATCAACCAAGCTGGGAGACAGGGCTATGAGCATCACTTATTGTCCTCACACACACATTAGTGGACCCCATATGTGCCCAGCCTGCATGTTTCCCTGTGCAGAGCCCTGCAGGTGTCCACTGTGGAGGGGAGTATCTGGAAAGTCAGAGCAACCAGCCCAGCATGTAAAACTGTTTTCAAGCAGCTCTGATAAAAAACAGGTGTTTTATGTAAGAAGAAGGCGCTTGGTATGAGAAATTTCATTAAAGAGAAAGTGTTACACATAAAATGGAGGTGAAACAGTCTCAAATACGTCACTGAACACATGTGAAAACCATGAGATATTGCCTTTGATGAAGATATCTTTCCCAAGCTACCAGGACATGAAGCTACATGCACTGACAGGGATAAAGAGTATTTATTAATTGTACCAGAAAAAAAACAACCAAACTTTACAGCTTCCAGCTGCATGCCCTGTTTTATCCAGTTTTACATGGTGAATGGATAAAACAACAATGGAGCCATCCAACTTAGCTACTACCTAAATGCCATGTTCTCATCCTGTGAATAAGTAATGGATATTAAATACTCATCTCAGTAGGGATGAAGTCTGCATTCCCAGGTGTCAGAATAATTCTCTCTTTGGCCCTACATCTCTTACATTAAGTGTATTATTTTGAAATTAAATTTCTACTGTACATCTGGGGAATGTCTTAGATGACCCTGAGCTTGTCCTTTTCTTTCAGCTACATCAGAAGTTCTTATAGGAGACATTTCCTTTTCCCACTAAGCTTTTCTTCCATTATTATTCTTAGACCACTACAGTTACAAGAGCACTACCACTAGTTTCAATTATTTCAGACAGCGTGAAACAGCTTTCATGGGACTGAGAAAGCCTTTACACAGAATAGCCTATAGTCTGGCCATTATGATGTTCTTCTGGGACATGGAGGAGTGGTTTGAATCCTATTAAGTAGAGGAGACAACTGAATCTGCCTTTCTTGAAACCTGGGTAAGTACTTTAATTGTGACTTATTGGATAAAAGGTTAGGGGAGGATCACCATTGGCTTCTCTAGATGCATTTTGTGAGAAATGAATAATAGCTTCCTACACAGTAGAGATTCAGCTTTGTGAGTCCCCCGGGCACAAAAGTTGTAAGTACTGGAGGACAGCCTAAGCCCACCTTTGTTCATAACAGTTCCTGCTGGCTAGCTTAAGTAACTCAGAACAGTTTGCAAATCTTATTATTTGACAGTTATGTCTCCTGAAGCACTGTACCAAAACTAGGCACCAGACTCTGGGCAATGATCTAAAAATTTAGTCACTGAACAACTAACTAGGAAGCCCGAGACTGACGTTTTCAGAAATTTTGTGTTATGCATAATTTTCTGATAACCTGGCAAATTCAGTATCCTACTTCAGTAATGTAATTGCTGTTCTGAAATAAAACATGTCCCACATGCTCTTTGGGATGTAATACTGATACCTCAGAGCTTTCTGGATTTTTTTAACTTTTGTAGATTTTAGAAGTAGTTGTGTAGTGAATATAGATTCTAATGTGCCTGTATTATATCCCTTACCCTGTAGCATAATAGTTACACATACCCAACTCTATTACCCCATTTCATATCAATCCCTCTAAATTCCATTAGCATGTCTAGTCTTCTTTTTAAGGTAGAATTGTAGAAAAGCACCCTAGGTCTGGACCAGAAGATATCACACAGACACAGCGACCTTCAAACCCAGAACTCTGGAGGAGCTCCAAGGACTATACGTGCTGTGAAGAAGATTAAGATGAGGAAGAAGGGGTCCCAAAGACCCCAAACTCAATTCCTGAAGGGGTGTGTCGGGGGACAGAACTGGGCAGAATCAGGGTGGACAGGTCTGGGGTTGGATGGACCTTATTATAAAATCATAGAACCACTGTCTGGGTGCGCACGTGTGGCGTGTATTCCTCTAGGCCTACAGCCTCATTAAAGGACCTGCTTCCTTTGTCTTATCTTATACACTAAATTGGCCTGGAATCTTTTTCTCCAGTCTTGTTAGGCAAATACTATTTTGCATTCTGCATATTTTCCTGAGTACTGCAAGTGGATGAGATTCAGACAATTGAAAACATAGATTTTCCATCACCATTACAATAAAAGACAACACTTTTGTTCTCAACACCCTTTAGATATAAGTTTTCAGGTAAATCCAAATCATCTTCTTTACACATATTTTTACTTCAGAGATTTTGTGATAGTAACTGAAAATAAAATTTAATTTACCTGAACCTAAAGCACTTCAGATGGACTTATGGGTCATGTGTACACATTCTATTGTTATGTATTGCACAAATCATAACCAGGTAAATAAGCACTCAAGAAAATCGCAAAGCTAATAACATCATCCATATATATGCTTTTTTTCTACCTAGCCATGTTTTCCACCATGCTGTAACCATAGAAATGGGCAGAGGTTGCATTCAATGTCAGTCACAGACATTAAAGATTCTGTATGCTCCAGTAATTACACCAAACCCTTAAAATAGT
The DNA here is from genome assembly GCF_022539395.1 of Myiozetetes cayanensis. Taxonomy (NCBI): domain Eukaryota; kingdom Metazoa; phylum Chordata; class Aves; order Passeriformes; family Tyrannidae; genus Myiozetetes; species Myiozetetes cayanensis. The sequence goes on from NW_026086604.1 coordinate 129,294,182, forward strand.
CCAGTTATGGAGAAATGCTTTAAAAGGTTTTGCCCCTGGTTTTGCTCAGAATTGCAGAGAAAACTCTACAGATGCCAGAGTGTAACCATGGAATTCAGCTTTCTGTTTCCTAAAAGGCATCATAGACACATTTCCAATGCTGCTCTTGCTTGATGTTTGAAATGCAATGGAATACATTGAGACATACGTTCTTTAAAAATCTCATGCTTTCATGCAGCACTAAAACATATCTGACACGCACTGAAATGTCAGTAGGATTATATGAGATGACTTGATATCACAAACCATGGGGCCATAATAGTAAACAACCTTGGAAATGGGAACTGGAGCAGCATACATATCTGAAACCGCAGAATGTCCTTTAGCTGCTCACAGCTAGTTATTTTCTTTGCTGTCATAAAGATGTTCAGCCCAGATGCAACCTCAGTTTCTGAATTTACTGATTCTTTTATCTCTCCTACAGTTTTCTATATCAAGTTCCTTTACATTTTTAGGTTGCATGCAGTTATACTTGTTCCACTGGGAGAAAAGACAAAGGGCTTGTAGGTAGACCATTAGCCTGAAGGTGGGTAGACTTTAGTGCCCAATACCACTCTGTCACAGGCCTCTCTGATGAGGGTGGACAAGTCACTCAATTTTTTTCTGTTTCTAACTTATATACAAGTGAAGCTACTGTAAAGTTTGGGAGGTGCTCAGAAAGAGCAGCACAAGGGGCCTCTAAATACCATAAAGAAATTTTTATTTCTAGATAGAATAAGGATTTCATTTAGTTAACAATTTCTTTGATGGATGATATGGCCCAAAGCTGTCTATACTGCAAACTAAGAAAGCAAGTGTTTTATAATAACCCCACTGGAAACATTGCACTGCCACCTTACATCTGTTTCAGAACCTATTGGCCAATTACTCATTGTCACGCTGAAACAGCTCAACTAGCAATGGTAAATTAGGGTACATCTCATCTCATAATATGATAGCCACATTGGGAGACTGGGAAATATGCCTTGCATTTAAATAATTTTATTCTATGTTATGTGCATGCTTTTGATGGAAAGCATCTGAATATAGCCAGCAAGGTGTGACTCCTGGAAATGTTATTTTTCAACACTGAAAAAAGTGATTTTGTTTTTCTAATAAAACTGTAGGAATACTAAGATTTTCATGCTCTATTTTCCCTGAAACTCTGTCAGAATGCTACATCATTCATATCTGTGGTTAGCAGACTACAGATTTCATCATCTACAGAAAAGAAAAAGCAAAATATTTGTTTTACACAGAATTCTATGAAAACTGTAACTGTCATTTGCAAGAAATTGACAGATTTTGAAACTATAGCCTTAAAAAAAGGGAAAATCAATAACCAAAATTTCTTACAGAATTTGAATCAATCCTCTACATATATCTTCATAGGTGTTTATATATGCATACATATATACCTATACAGAACTATAACCATAACTGTAAGTATAAACATATATATGACTTTACATGTCATTTTGGGAAGGATTCTTCTGTCACAGTTTTCCTGTCTAGAAGTTTTACATTGAAATCTGATTTAGGCTTTCTGAACAATGGAAGGAAGTAGTCATTTCCAAAGGGTGATCCCTTTAAGCAGAATTAAAGTACCCTAAAAAAAGAACAGATAAAATCATTCTTTGGTTTACCCATTTCCTACAAAGACTACAAAGAGTGCTATACATAACTTTATGTCATCTTACTTTAGACAACCAAAATAGTTTAAGATAAATTCTATTCTTTGACTTCTCTAATCACCCCTGAGAGTCCAAGTTTTGGGGCCTCAGGTGCTCAAAAGTGGGCAGCACGAGGGTAGTGGAGGTCGGGATAGGTGCCCAGGTGGTGAACCCGGGCTTCCCCCAGGTGCCACACACCACAGGAACGTTTCTTCCTGAGAGATCAGGATCTTTGGAGGGCAAAACATTCCATCAGAAAGCTTCCAATCAGTTCTAGTCTTCAACAGCACCTTCTTCCAATAACTGCAACTCATCCCAGATTGAGTAGATGTTTTGATTGAGCCTTATAGATACTCTAAACATCACAAACCAGCTGGTGACTTCTCCTGGCACACCACTTTCCTGACATGGTCTCTGGCATCACAGTTAATGCAATTGCTTTGAAAACCTGGCTGACCAAAGGACCAACCAAAGTCATTCTCCAGCTTAAAATGCCTGTGTGTAAAAAGTTTAGACTGTTCATTGGCTTTTCTATGTTCGGACAGCAAAGGAACATCTCACACCAGCTTCAGTGGGATTGAGTGATGATACCAAAAAGACAAAACTAAACTCCAAGCTAAGCAGTAAATGTGAGAAGAAATAGGTGTTATGGTTAGACATTATATAAGCAAAGGAAGAAAGATGTGATCCTAAATCAACACAAAAATTAATCTAGGTAATTTGTCCAAAAGAGACATCAATATGATTAAGGGAAAGGAAAAACTAAGTCTCTAAAGCTGTCAGGGATGGAACCTTTCTCTGAATCAGCAGTTCTTCACATGTTGATAACAGCTGCATTTAGTCTTAATCACTATTAGTTTTAAGTTTAATATTTCTTAGTCTCCTTAACTACCCTCTAGTTCCCTTTATTACTATGCAAAATATATAAATAGCGTTCCCAGACAAAAAAAAGGGAGCTGAAACATTGATTTTTCAGTTTCCTTTTCCTCCAGTAAAAGGTAATGAGCCAAATTCATCACAGGAATAATTAGTAGAAATTATTCCTATTGTATTGTCAAACCAAGTGACATTTCATTGCTTATCTGGAGGCTTAATGATGATTTCTGGAGATAGTTACTGAGCTTTCAAAGTTATTGTAAATATGCACCAGATTTCCCTGTTTAACCAAAGCAAAAAAATATGTGACTATATAAACATATTTTAAACAGGTCTTAACTGTTGAGCTGTGTTGAACGGAAAAGCAGTTTTCATTTGTATAATATTTTTTGTTTCCATCCTCAAATATATCTCTTGAAAACTGGATGTAAGAATTAAAGATGAGAGTTTACGAGGGGGCCTTGATGATGTACATCACGAATAATGATAATAAACAACTACATGAACAGCAATAGCTAAAGAGAAACAAAAAGAAATAGGAAGTATTCAAATTCTCTTTTCTAAACTTTTTCTGATATCAGTCAACAACACCAGACCAAAACAGTGACAGGTAAATCTTACTTCATGGATATCTGTAGCAGAGATGGGGCAGAAATCCTTCAGACAGGACTGATGAAGCCAACTGTAAAACTCCTGCAACATGTTTAGTTCACATGCAATGCAACTTCCATGTGAATCCAACTGCTTTCAGGGCAGTTCTGCACTGTATCCTATAGATGTACCAGGTTACAGACCACTACACATTTTAGACACTTCTAAGGTTAAGTGGTGAGAATATTAATTACCTAAATGTTGGAATTGTGCTCCAAGAGGGACAATTACGTAGGTGAGATAGAGACTGTTAAAAATTGAATTGAAGAAATATGTGTGAAACTGGATAGCACTCACTCAAACTGTGTAGTACTACTGTTTCACTCATTTCCTCAACTATTTCTTTAACTATATTTTTTTACTTATTGCAGATTTTAAGGTCAGAAAAATGTATATCACCCAATGTCGTCTGCTGTTTAACCTGTGCCAGAGAAACTTGCAAAAGATATTTCTTAAGTGGTACCTGATATTATCCTTTTCCTATGGGAACTTGTGGGAAGATGGCTGCAGGTAAAAACTAGAGGAAACTGAGAAGTTATAATCAGTTATAATGGTATGGAAATTACAGGCTAACATGCAGCTGCTACTCCCTGGATGGAATGCAGCTGGCATGCTTGAAACCTATTTCATGGTGCTCCCCATACACACAATCTGCAACCGTAAGCACCTGCCAAAGGGGGATGGAAAGGAGGGTGGAGCAGAGTGGAGACACTGCAGTCAGGCTCTGTAGAAATCCCTGCAGGGAAGGGAACTCGGTGGCACTTTGCAACTGATAAACCACACAGCACCTGTCAACCAAGGGAGATAGAAGAAGATGTTCTGCTGCTGAGCCAAAAACTGTGGTGAAATCTCTCTCCTTGGATGAACCTGATTCATTAAAGCCTAATTGTATTCTCAATGCACACCTGCATCCCAAAGTTACCTGCCTCCAAGCTACAGAAACCCCCACACTGGGCATGCACTCTATATTTTTTTGACTCTAAATTTAAAAGCAAAGCAAGACAATTTTACACCAGTCAGTAACAAAGATATTTATTACTAGAGTCACTCAAACTCCACCTTAACATAAAGAAATAGTATAAAATAAGTCGAGAACGGGGGAAAAGTTAGGGAAGATTCAATCACAACTACTGGGATCAGTTGCAGGGTTAAACCTGTCTTCTCCCCCCATAAGGATGTCTATTGGATAAGAACTGTACCCTACATGCAATAAATACTTTTATTGGGATTGGAGCTTGTGTGTTTATAGCTTTGAATATATTTTTGCAGTCAGATACTATCACTGGCAATCTTTGAACCTTAACCTGTCATAATTTTATATTAATAAAGAGTGTTATTCTGTAAACTGTTGGAGTCCTTCACAGGCTCTGGCACTTGCTTGCAGCAGGTAACACACTCGAATAAAGTGGGAAGACCCACTGACAGGTCTCCCTTATGCTGTTGGCTTAGCTTCCTGAAAGGGGTAACAAAATTGCTCTCCAATCCAGCAAGACTCTTTGGTGAAGGGTTGCCATAATGGGATGATGACAGACTGGTCGGGCACGAGGGTCTCGGCTTTCCTGGGGCACTGACAGACAAATCAAACACTAACGGTTGAGGAAATCTCCCCTTCTCACATTACAGAACTGAAATAAAACTTTAGTGTTGCAAGAAATGTTATCAACATCAGTAGGACATCACTGTATCTGTCATCAGAATATTGTCGGTTCCAAGTCAGCTTTTATCTATTTCCTGTATTATTCTCATTTTAATTTTTTTCTTCTTCTTGATATGCTATTTCTCTCTGTGCTTTCAAGATCAGTAGTTATATTACTTTTTCCTGTTTTTCATTTGTATCTATCCCGCTTTTTTAAGGCCTGTATATTTTGGACTTAAGGCTGTATATTTTGGACTTAAATTGTAAGGCTATTCTGATGAAAAATCTGGTTATGATAGCAAGAATAAAATGCTTTTCAAAATCTCCCAAAGAATGTCAGTGGATCATCACAGTTATGGAACACTTCAAGTCAAAAATGTGACATGACATTGTTCAGAAGTAAAAGTTTTCAATACTTTATATGTGTCAAGTTAAAACATAGAATCATAGAATAGTTTGGGTTGGAAGGGACCTTAAAGCCTCTAGAGTTTCTACTAGGAACTAGAGTTCCAGCCCCGATTCCACGGGCAGAGACACCTTCCACTAGATCAGGTTGGTCAGGGCCTCATCTGGCCTGGTCTTGTACACTGCCATGCAAGGGGCATCTGCAACTTCTCTGAGCAATCTGTTACAGTGTGCCTCACCACTCTCACAGTAAAGAATTTCTTCCTAATATCCAATCTAAATCTACTCTCTTTCAATTTAAAGCCATTCCCTCTTGTCCTATCCATACAGGCCCTTTTTAAAAGTTCCTCTCCAGCTCTCTTGTGGGCACTCTTTAGGTGCTTGAAGGCTGCAATAAGCAGCGTAACTTTCTCAGCCTGACTTCATAGGAGAGGTGTTCCATGCATTGGAACATTTTCATGGCCCTCCTCTGGAGTTGCTCCAACAGGTTCATGCCCTTCTTATTTGGGAGCACCAGAGCTGGATGCAGTACTCCAAGTGGGGTCTCGTGGTAGTGGAGCAGAGGGGGAGAATCACCTCCCTCTACTTGTTGGACAGTCTTCCTTTGATAAAGTCCAGAATATGGTTGTTTTTCTGGGTGGCAAGCTCACAATGCTGGGTCATGCCAAGCTTCTTGTCCAACACCCCTAACTCCTTCTTTCCAAGGCTACTCTCAATCCATTCTCCTCCCAGCCTCTATTTGTACTTGGGATTGTCTTGACCCACGTGCACCTTGCACTTGTCCACATTAAACTTCATGAGGTTCAGTTCACACAGACCCACATCTCAAGCATGTCCAGGTCCCTCTGGATGACATCCTTTCCCTTGAGAATGTTGACCACAGTGCACAGCTTGGTGTAATCAGCCAGCTTTCTGAGGGAGCACTCAATCCCACTGGCCATGCTGCCAACAAGTATGTTAAGCAGCACTGGTCTCAACACTGACCTCTGAGGAAAGCCACTCGTCACTGCTCTGCACTTGAACACTGAGCAACTATTTGACAACAACCATCCAGCCAATTCCTTATCCACCAAGTGGTCCATCTGTCAAATCCATGCTTCTCCAACCTAGAGAAAAGGATGCCATCTGGACACTGTCAAATGCTTTGCACAGGTCATGGAATCACAGAATGGATCATGTTGGAAGGGACTACCGTTAGTCAACTGGTCCAAGCTCCCTGCTCAAGCAAGGTCATCCTAGAGGACATTGCATAGAATTGAATCCAGACAGATCTTGAATATCTCCAGTGAGGGAAACTCCATGACCTCTCTGGGCAATCTCTTCCAGTGTGCAGTTACCTGCACAGGAAAGCTATTCCTAGTATTCAGGTGCAATTTCCTGTGCATCAGTTTCTGCCCATTTTCTGACGTCCTATTGCTGGCACCACTGAGAAGAGCCTGACTCCATCCTCCCTTCAGATACCTACATATATTGATGAGGTTCCCTCTCAGTCATCTCTTCTCGAGGCTGAACAGGCCCAGCTCCCTCAGCCTTTCCTCAAAAGAGAGGTGCTTCTATCCCTTAATAATCTTCATAGCCCTCAGCTGGACCCACTCCAGGAGCTCAAGGTCTCTCTCATACCGAGAAGCCCAGAACTGGACACAGTGCTCCAGATGCAGTCTCACCACAGCTCAGTATAGAGCCAGGATCACCTCCCTTGATCTGCTGGCAATGCCCTTCTAATGAATCCCAGGATAACACTGGCCTTCTTCACCACAGGGCACATTTCTGGCTCATAGACAGCTTGCAGTCCATCAGGAGTCCCAGGTCCTTTTCCACAGAGATGCTTTCCAGCAGGTCAGCCCCCAGCCTGTCCTGGTGCCCAGGGTTATTCTTCCCTAGGCTGTAGGGTAAGAGATTTGCCTTTGTTGAATTTCAGGTAGTACCTGTCTCTCCATCTCTCCAACCTGTCAAGGTTCTTCTGAAGAGCAGCACAGACTTCTTGGCTGCTCCTCCCAGTCAATTGTGTTGTCAGGGAATTTGCTGAGGAGGCATATGTGCCTTCATACATGTAATTCATGAACAACTTAAACAATACTGTTCCCAGTATTGGGGGGCATCACTAATGACGGGCCTCCAATTAGACCCTGGGTCACTGATTGCAGTTTTCTGGGATCTGCCATTCAGCCATTTCTCAATCCACTTCACTGTCAACTCATGCAGTTCACACTTCCTGAGTTTGCCTAAAAGGATGTTGTGAGACAGTGTCAAAAGCTTTGCTAAAATCGATGTAAACAATATACGCTGCTCTCCACTCATCCATCCAGGGAGTTGTTTCATTGTAGAAGGCAATCAGGTTGGTCAAGCATGATTAACCTTTAGTGAATCTGTGCTGACTTCTCCTGATCACCTTCTTGTCATCCATGTGGATAGAGATGCCTCTAGAATGAGGCACTTCATCACCTTTCCAGGGATTGAGGTAAGGCTGGCTAGTCAGTAGTTCCATGACTCTTCCTTCTTGCTTTTTTGAATACTGGGGTGACATTTGCTTTCTTCCAGTCCTCAGACACCTCTCCTGATCATGAGTAGCCTCAGTATGGTGTCCATCAACTCTCTTTCATAGACCCCATCTGGGTCCATGATACAGGTAAATCACATCAATTAAATTTATTGCAAGAACATCACATTCTTCACTGGCGCCAGAAAATGAATATGTTCTAGGGACAGTCCTGTATGAACAATCCATTCAAATACTGGAATCAAGGAAATTTCTAATCATGCTCTTTTAAAATCTACATCAAATGGACATATTTGCTGTCTACACAGAGTATGGCAAGTGATAAAATACAGCACACAAATAGTCAATAAACTGAGGCCAGGCTTTTGAATTCCTGAATAAAACACTTTAACTCTTTTAGTTTGAATTTAAGAGCTTAAGACAGCACAAGGACATTTTGATGTGCTTAGCTCACAGACACAGCTATATGTTTATCATTTGAGAGAAGGCATGCCACTTATGGGGATCCTGAAACAGTTCTGTTTATTTTCCTGTTTATGCATTATTCAGATTCCAAACTCCATTTTAGCAAGAAATTACCACCACGTTGGAAAATCATTGAAATGAGGACACCTAGCACTAGGAACTGGGACTTTCACCTGACTCTCTGAAGAGACACAGGGTCTCTGGGTAAAATCAGTAGCTCTTACACAGTCATCCTGTTCATTTCTGAATTAATCCATATTCTCTGCAGGCCACCAGGTAACCATTCTCATCAGGAGGGAGCATCAACTACTAGCAGTCTTCTTGATGAAGCCAAAAATGTGATATCATTATTTCTCATTTTAGACAAGATCCTTGCTTTGAGTCTCCATTTAGGAACACAAATGGAGCTATGGCTCTAGTAAAAAACATTAGAACAAGTACAAAGAAATTCACTCACATAGACTTCCAACAGCATCCTTGCTCTAAACAACCCTATGAAGTCCAGTAAACTGCGATTACAAAATACAGGGCAATGAGGTTAGGTCCTAGCTCTTGTATTTCATTGACCTTTCAAGCTTTGCAAGCAAAATCAACTTGACTCACATGCTCAAGAGTTTACTGTTAACTATAATATTTCATCTCCCTTGCTTCTTCTAATTTTCATTTGATGTGTCTTAAAATGAGAGATAAAGACAAGAACCACTTTAAAACCAGTAATTGTTTCTTGATGTTAGCCTACTATCAAATTAGCCTGAAACAGAAAACTTTGATGAGATTTGCCCAATGATTAGTTGAAACTGGAAATTGATTTATTTTGCCTTTTGCATTAACCTTCTCCTTTACATTCAGTGGTTTATTACATAGGGCAAAGGCAACTTGATATTTAAACATGGAAAAATGAATATAAAAGACATGTTAGTATATGTCTCATGTTGCTGTAATAATAAGTTGACAAAGACTTCATAAGGATGTTCAGTGCTACCAACAAAATAGAATATTTGTAATAGTGTCATAATGGAAAATGAATTTGATGGCACTGCAGAGAGTAAATGTAATTAGTAATAAGCAGGTTTTATTTGGAAAGTTTATGAGATATATGACCTGCAATGCAAAGATATGTGAACTGAAAAGAACCGTTCTTGAGACTGTGAGGCAGGGCAAAATTAAATCCATTTGTTCTATCCATTTATCTAAGGTTGTTATAATTAGATTGATGTATTAATATCAATGAGGAAAGCTTCTAGCTTGAATGTGGAAGAATTTCTGTAGTTAGAAAAGGGAGCTAGCAACCCTGTCATTATTAACAGAAAATAATTTAATTAATAGAATGTTAACTTAAATACACGCTGCTTTTGCACAAAAAAAATCCTAAGAGCAGAATATGAACAATAATTTCATACATACTAAAGCTGGAAGTGTTTTGACAGGAAAAAGCACTTGCTCTCACCAGCAGAAAGCAGAATTTCAGCTTAGGATCCATACAGCTGCAGTCCTTGTATTTCTATCAGAAAGATATCTCCATACAAATATAAAAATTCATGAAATCAAAATGTATTTATACTTGATTTCTTCTGAGTACAAAATACATCCTTCAAATGTCAACTCCTCCACCTTCTGTTTCCACAAACAACTTCTCAAGAAACCCAATAACATAGGTCAAAAAGTAAAATACCAGCTTAATTTTATTTTTCAAGTACTTAGAGGCAACCTTTTTCTCTTTTAAAAAAGTCTCTAATGGGAAAGGGACTGGACTCTGATTTTGGGAGCCAGGAACCCTAGAACGATGCAGGGAAGGCAGTTTCCCTAGTGATGCAAGGGGACATGTGTGAATACGTGTCCCTCAGACTCCTTTGTCTCTTACCACCCACATGCATGCACACATAGATAGACAGCCACAGAGGCACCAGTTCATGCTCAAAGCACCATCTGCAGGTGAGGGCACAAGCAGCAGGGGCAGTTGTTAAACCGGCTGAAGTGCTGGTCTCTGGGTGCACTGGTGAGAAGGGAGACTTGCAGAGTCCTGCACTTGAGATTCAGCCCATAAGCTGCCAGCTGGACTATGCTGCTCCATGATATCAGCAACACAGGAGCTAAAATACAATCACAAAAGGCATCTTCTATTCCACCAACAGCCTATTCATGCAGAAGCTGAGTACCAAGAAGGAAAAGCACTCTCTTTGAAATGAAAAGAGATTTTTCTCGTTTCCTCAAGCATCACTCAGAGGTAGCATTTCTAAGGTTTCTGAGTATGATGAAGGTTATTGGTACTCACCGTACCACTTGCAATTACAAATTGTCACTATTCAGGATTTTTCCCATGTTCCCCTTTCCTGGCTGCAGTCCATGATTAACACATGATGTTTTGAGAGAATACCAAGCCTGTACTTACTGTTTTGCTTTCATATTTTTCTCCTTGTTTATCTTGCTGTATTCTTGAAATTGCTTTGCTATTTGGGGACTTAGAAAAATCTGATTCTATAGTGGTATTTTAAAGACAGCTTAGCTAGGCTTTCTGGCACTCTGACAGAGTGAACTCAGACATTATGTGCTTTCCAGTGACCCACTGCCAGTATTCCAGTGCTTATCTTAAAATACCAACAAGGTTGTGGGATCACATCCTCCCAGCTGACCTGCCAGCAGGCTTGTGCTGGGAACACGTGTGGCATCAAGGCTGCCATCAGGGACATCATGGCACTTAAAATGAGCTCCTAAGGATCTAAACTAATGCTGTAGTGTTTTGGGTGTCCTTAGCACACACCTTACACCATCAGTGTTAATAGGTGGAGTCTCCCATTTGTAAACCCATGTCAGGATTCACACATGAAACATAAATTAAGGCAAAAAAAAAGAAGAAAATAATCATGTCGGCAATGGCATAGCTTAGAATTGTGTTAGAGCTCTGAAACTAGGAAAAATCCAGACTGAATATTCAGTCACATTTTCAAACAATCTGCTTTCGACCTTGTTTAACTTTGCATGAACATTTGGAAAACTTGTAACACCATATTTTACTATTTATCAATATTCATGCAAAGCAAGCACTAAGATTTTATGCTCAAATATTTATAGAAAGTGAATTTTATGTTTGTTTTCTATAAACATCAGTATCAGATTCCTGGTTGTCAGCATTAGCGCTGCACCATCAAGAATGAGAAACAACGCCATGTGTCTTGTGCAACAGTCACAGTTAAATGATACAGACAATACTCCAAAAGAGATTTGTAGAGCACATGAATCATAGAATTACAGAACAAATCTACAGAAACATTCAACTCTATATAGGCTTTCTGTCAATGGAGAAAATGAGGAAAATGTATCAGATCCAATTTAAGTATGAATTATTCAGCCAACTCTTTTTACAGACTTGCCTTTCAGCATTATTATTTTTCATGGTAGACTATACTAACTCACTTTATGCAAGTTAGGAAGCATCTGATCTATTATTTTTATAAATTATTTTACCACAGTGATAGTGCTGAGGACTTCTGTTCTTGAGTTACTAGCAATTACTTAAGAAACATACTTCCCCTGAAGAGGCAGTAAAGAAAGCCAACTAAGAACGAGATGGCAGGAACATTATTGTCTCCGTTTTACTGAAGGTAAAAGAAAACCTTTTAAAAATCAACCATTACCATGCTTTTACATAGCATGCTGGTAGGTCTAGAGATCTAACCAAGTCTCCTACTCCTAATTACTAATAAGGTGCATGTGACAGATTCCATTTTCCCATATAGCTATGTTTTATTGTAATTTTTAAAGATCAATTTTATCTTTTCCACAGAAGTTGGTGCTCAGCAACAAATAAAATAGCTTCTTGACATCACAGACATTGAATAAAATTCTTCAAAATGCTGCAGCTTACTCTGGAGGTCACTCTTTTTAAAACAACTGTCCCTGTTTCATGCCAGTACCTATGGGGAATATTTGCTCTCACTTCTGCACCAAGTCAGTTGCTGTATACCCTAATAGGGTTTCAGAGCTCATTTACAAAGCCAGCTGGATGCATGGTCAGGACCCTTTCCAGGCTGTGGCCACATGGCTTTCTGAGCCCTGCTCATTAGCCTTGCACAGTCAGAAACACCTCGGTAACCAGATCCAACGACTCGGCTGATGCACTGCAGCTCACGCAAAGCACTGACTGACCCACAGAGGCTTCAGAAGAGTGATATAGAATAACAAAACCACTACTGAATGGGAACAGAGAAGCTGGGATTGGAGATGCCAAGGCTGTACTCTCATTTGGATTTGGCCTTCAAAAGCAAATTCTGCTGTAATTTCCATGTTGCCTCAACAGCAGCTTCATTGAGATTCTGTTTAAAATTTTCATTTATAAAAATGCCGTCACAATTTAAAACCCACCATCGGATGACAGTCTTGCCACAGTCACTTTATCTCAGCTAGATGGTTATGATTTTGGACAGCATTTCGCACAAGATGTTTCTTGCTCCACATTTGTACTATCCCCAAATCATGTTCAATTATGACTCTTCAAAAAAGGGTTATTTTTAAATCTTAACTCCACACTGATGAAAAACCCTACATATTCAATACAGGATCTTAAAATCTTACTATACAGCTGTATAGACGTTTTATTACTAAAAACATTCTTGTTAAGATCAGGAAGAGGCAGTGACTGGCCCCTTGGATCTATTTGACTCTTACATCATGGGACAGCACTTCTAACTGGAGAGTTATTTTGGTAATATAATCAGAATCCCAATTTACAAGGACCATGCTGCAGTCAAATGCCTTTTCATATGGTGATTTCCATGGTGTTTGCCTAGTGCTTATTTTTAGATGCTGTCATGGAAGTTATTACTAGAGACAACATAGGTTCAAAATGTCCCTTGCACTTAAGCAAAAAATAAAGGTTCCCTGGGATTCCCTGCACTGGGATTTTTGTATTTCATTTTTTTTCCAGGCATAACAGCATTCTCAATCAATCATCTGCAATCAGCCCTGCTGACATCATGTTTGTAAAAGTCACACTTCTCATTCCAAACTTCTACAGTCCCTAAATCTTTGTAAATTCTGACTTTTAAAGAAAGGGTATTTTTTACATGTAACCCATTTCTCATTCAGGAGTTCATTCTATTTTAATGCACTTCACATTTCTCAAATAAGCTTCTTAATTTCCACCCATAATGAGTATATTATCCAAGTAACAGATCACTCTACTTAAAACTGTTATGCAGTCTGCTGAAGTACAGATTGTTAGCCATTGCTGAAAGCTGCCTGACAGGAACAAAAATGAAGGGTAGTAAATAATACGGAGATTCAATCAAATAGAAAGCATTAAACATTCACTGAGCAAGTTGGCCACTATTCAACAATTAATTTATTTATCTGCAATTAAATAAAGTGAGAATTAATCATTTTTCCATTGAGCCTGCAAACATATTTGGAGGGCCATGGTTGCTGCACCAGCCTCTCAACTTGCAGGGTGGGAAGGTGAAAGGGAGCTGGTGGGCATGACTGGAGGCAGCACTGACATATATGTGGGGCTGTGCTCTCCCCCAAGTGTGTTGCACAGGGTTAGGTACACTTCATTTCCATCCAGACTTATCAGGAAAACACAAATGAAACCCCTCAGCATCCCCTCTCTTCCCTGGGAATGATACTGCTTCTCCTATGTACGTCCCTGAGAAGCAGTGGCTGCTGTGACTGCTGTGATAATCAGGGCACAGTGGCCTCTGGCCCCTGCACTGTGACCTCTTCACAGCTGCTGCCAGCCCTGCCACCTCAGGGGAAAGTTCGTCCTCCACCTCCAAACCCTTCCCTGTGTCTTTGTTTGCCCTTTTTTTCCTGTTTGTTTTTCCTCTGCAATCTTTTTAGGATTTCAGTTCTAAGCAGTGGTTGCTTTTAGTCACAAAATGCATTAGTGGTTCTGTACAGATCATAGTGGAAATGATTTTGTAGCAAATGACAGTCATGAGGGAGGCATAAGGAATTATTTTGGGGAAATAACTGTCATGAGGGAGTCACTCCTGCTATAGCTCAAGTGTTTTTAGTACTCAAGAGTAGGAAATATGAGGTAAAAGCTTTTTTGCATTGGAAGCAATACTAAGGAACATAAACAGTTACTGAATATATTAAGGTAGGTCATCTATCCTTCTGTCACTATTTACTAGCTACTGTGTTATAAATGCCAGTTAATGCAATTAGTTCACATGAAGACTGATCTGTTCCACCACTGAAGTCTTTGAGAGGAACATATATAACATGTAAGGTTACCTGTTACTACTTCAGATGCTGTAAGACACGTTTCCAGCTCTGTCAAAAGATGAAGAGAGCCTTGGTGCAAGGGGAGTGAGGGAATGTCGAGGAGAAGCACTTCCCACTGTCAAACAGTGCTGTTGCTGAAACACTCCAAATGCAAGCTCAGTACTGAAAATGCCACATACACTGGGATTTCCCAACACTGCTATGTTCCCAAAACCTTAGAGATATCCAAACCTGCTCCCCATTATTTTAAAGGAAGGCAGAGATGTGTTGCAGTGTTTGCAGGAAGGAAATTATTTTACAGGACACACAGAGAGCTTCAGAGCTCTCTGTAAAGGCAGCTACCCATGTACTGTGAGGGACATGGAATGCTGAGGTCTGAGCTCGCAAATGGGCTGAGAGATGACGAGGAGCATTTCCACCTTGCTGGCATGGGACCAGCCTTTAGACAACCCTCTGTTGTGGCACTCAAGCATGGTGGGGAGAACTCAACCTTTTATCAAAGGGGACAGGTATTGTTTCAAAGATAAATGGCTTTGAGAAGGACTCTTCTTTGTAGTCAGTAGACATTTAGTGCTACTCTGTAAGATGAAATGCTACTTCTTTTCCATGGCTTGCATTTTGAAGCAAAATGTAAAAACAGTTTCCTCCTGAAATGGGTACCTGTTTGGTATTCCCAAAGTGACTGTGAAGTCCTTTTCACAGGAGATATTGCTCAGAAAAGATTTATGAAATGTGGCAGGGCAACATCAAGGCCTTAGAACCATTAATTTAAAATGCCTTTCCCCTTCATCCTCCCGTGTAAATTGCTGAGCAATCATGATTTCTTCTTACCTTCTGCTCTCAGTGATACAGCTCGTGTCATGCCAGGATCACAGTTCCATGACATTAATTATACACAGCCAAGATACACTTTTTATTTTGTGCCCCAAATAGAAAATAGTGCAAAGGAGCACAGGAGACACTGGCTGTGCTTAGGGAATTTCATTTCAGCTCTGTATCCTTTTTTAAAAAAAAAGAAAAAAACCTGTGGCTTAAGAGATCTTTCATTTTGAAAGTTGCAAAGGGGTCACTGCTACACTGAGAGCTGCTTACAGTGGAATGCCTTGAAATATAGAATAATAATATAAGGAGAAAATTTCTTGTGCCTGCTTACTTTTGTGTAAGGGAAGGTGGATGACATGGCCAAGATAACAATCTCACCCTAACCTACCCCCCTAGGTGCAGTAAAACAGAATCATATAACTCAGATGTAACAGAGCCATCAGGTCAGTGAGGCTGTCTCTTTCTAAGGTAGGACTGTGGCATCTGGTACATCCTGCAGAGAGAACAACTTGTTTAATTTTAACGACAAATTTACATTATCAGGCTTTACCTGTACATCAACAGATGCAAAAAAAGATCACAAAACCTTAGTATAAATTAAATATGCTGTACAGAGAAAGGCCTCTAGAGGGCAAAATTCAGATGCTCACCCAGAGAAGGATGGATGTGGTATGGAGAGCAGCTGACCGGGCACACAGGCACAGGACTATATAAGTGTTTTCTCTCTCCAGTAATGACCTCTCCAGCTCAAGGGCAGCACCTCCTGAGCAGTCGTCACTGGATCAGCACGGAAACAATTTTCAAGATCTGCTGTGGTCCCTGAGACAGCTTTGCATAGGATATAGCTTATAAGGAGGTACTGGTATTCATCCAAATATCTTGAGGACTCTAGGTGGGGGAAAGTCCCCAGGAAAGCTGAGAAAAGCAGTTTAAACATCAAGCACCACAAAGCAGCTACATCTCATCTGCAGCCCCACAGGCTCACAGAAAGGCTCATAGAAAGGCCAGCACCAGTGAGGTCCCTCTGCTTCCACATACACAACAGAAACTGGCAAAAAGAAAACAGTAACCTGGGATGTTCCCAGAGGACAGGTTACAAGCTCATGCAGCTTGGCAAGATCCTCAAGCACATACCCGTCTCTGATGGTGATATTCCATATTTCAGTGCAGGGGAGCTACACAGAGCTGTATATTTCTCTACAGCATCCTTCACTCTGCAGGTGAAGGAGAATGAAATATTTTGACTTCAGCAGCCATGACCATCCAGATAACATCACACTACTTTCTTCTTCTCAGCAAAGCCCTGTCAACAAATATCCCAGTCTACTCTGTCTGGCAAATGAACAGTGCTGCTTACAGAGAGAACTATATACTTTCTAGATGAGCTTTTAAAAAATAAAAAGAAATTATTGACTTCTCAGCTGTCTAAAAATGTGGACAGTTTTGAAGAAATGCCAGGGAATTTTAAACACCTTTCATACAAATATTTCGCAATTATTTTTTCATTATTTATGGATCTTCCTAAGCATTTACCTTCCTCTAACATTATAAGCTTAATGAAACTCCTTTATGATTGATTTATGAAAGCAGGTTTAGCATGGCGTTTTATGAATCCGACATTTCCACACACATGAAATACCAGACACTGACAATACAGTGATTTGTTAGTGATCTATATTGCATAAAGAACACGAGAAAGGACCATAATGGCAAAAAAAGGAATCACACATATCCAAGACCTGATCTACTGAAAAAGCTATTGAAATTTCTTAAAACATGCAGTAGCCCATTCTAATAGATCCTCAGAACCAGTCACAAATTTTATTTATCAGAGGGTTTTTCCTACCTTGCTGCAACATGTTCCTTTAAAGTTTACTGCTAGAAAAAAAACCCAACTTTTTTTCCCTCCAAGAAAAAATTGAGATAATTTCTCTTAGAAAAATTGGTGTGAGACTCCTAGGTGTGGCCAAAAGGCACAACACACTTTTGCCAAACAATTAGGTTGCCACTGGCTCTGGCTGTGACCAGTGTCTCCATGTCCCCAAAACGTCCTGGGTGGGAGCTGAGGGGAGGGACATGAGGGCTGAGGGCCATCAGCACAGGAGCACAGGAGAATCTGTGGGCAGTGCAGCCTGGGACTGGGACAAACTGAGCACTGCAGCTTTACCCTGTCCTCAGGAGAGGCAGCAGGTCCCAGGCATAATTCAGGTCTGCTATAGGGAAGGGTGATTGTTCATGATAGAGAAAAGATTCAAATGCAGAGTTTTCAAATGCAGAGTATTCAACCTTAGCTTTTTTTACCTCTATCTGTGTACTTTATCTCTCATCGAGGCCATATTCAAGAATTCTTCGTTTTTTCAAGAGCAACTAATTATTCTCTACAATCACACATGATTAATCAAATTTGATATCTAACGAAAACAACAAATACTACAGTGGTATTATGCCAGTTTATCTAAGTCAAGCTATTACTGCATCCTTTATTCCTGGTATTTAGGGTTATTTATTAGTAACTTATAGTCTTACTTGTTACAATGCACATGATAAAATTTTCCATGTCTGGGAAAAAAAATTTAAAGAGTGTACATAACATTTATCATAGAAACCATTAGTCCATGAGATCTTTAACGAACTGAAGGCTGTCAAACCAGATATTAAATTTCCCAGTTGCTCAACTAGCACTTGTTTTTTCTGCCATGTTTTTATTTTCCAAGCTCAAAGTATTCATGATCAGTTTTCTTGTAATAGATTTGAGTGCAAAAGAAGTAGTCACAGTAATTTGTCACCTGGTCTCTTTGCATAATTGTAGGCGTAACACTGTAATCACAGATAATCTCTCCAGTTCTTACCTACGGTCCAACACTTGCAATTACATTTCTTTGTATTGGGAGCATAACCTCAGATGAAAATCTAGCACTTTTCTGAGGAAACTGCACCAGTACTTATCTTCCTTCCTTGAAAGTGCTGAAAATACTTATATTTATATTTTGAACTTCATGAGCCATGTCTTTTAGGTATTGGTTTATTTTGCACTGTTTGCTAGATTAAAAAGCCTTCCGTTATCCATCAAAAAGGTGAATGTACCTGTGTGCATGTTCATGTGTTTTATCTTCAGACCAAGATAATAGTATTATTTAACAAAATATAGACGTATAGTAAAGCAGAAATTTATTATAATCAGAGCATTTCTCTAAGGTTTCCTTCATAAATAATTGGCAAGGGTTTCTCATGGACTGAGCATGATACTATCATGAAATCCTTTTTTCTTCTATATGTATTCTCCAAGGGAGGTCGATAAAAGCAATTTTTCTCCTGAGAATGCATAAGAAAGAAAGACACTCTTAAGTGTGGTAGGACTATGAAAATGTTCTCCACTCATCATCCTAAGATGAAACACTAGCTTATTGTAATTAAAAAGCATATTCACATAAATAAACCTATTGCAATATCATTAACTCACAGATTTATTTCATACAAACATGTGAAAGGTTTTTAATGCATAATACTGACAATTTTTGCTTTGGTGTCAAGGAGCAGTATGAAATACAATCTTCAAAAAAGAAGCATGCAAATCACAGTCATTAATGTATTAATTCTTTGCAGCCAGGTTGTGCACAAAAATAAATCTCATTAATGTGTTGAGGCAATTGGAAGTCATGTTATACGTGCTGTCTCCAAAACTCTTTTAGTTACTGAACATAGTAAGAAAATAGACACAAGTGCACAATACTTAGCATCAGCTAAAATTGTTCTACAGAAATTCACTGTTCCTTTTTTTGTACATCTGTTTTATTCTTTGTACCTACATCTCTTGCAAAATCTAACTATTGGATATTTAGCCTCATCAGCCATTAAATGCAAGGTTGTGATTTCTAGTTATCTTTGCCATGTCTAAGCAAAGCAAATGTCTAAATCTGCTGTCTTTTTCATGAAATATGCCACTGTTTTCAAAAGCAGTCATGGAGCAGTGGTGGCAGCTCTCACCATAGGGGACAGCAGATGAAAGCTATGCATCACCCCATGGCTCCCCCTGCCTGCATGGCCAGTGTGGCTGAGCGCATGTGGCACCCAGGTGCTTTGGTGACCGGGTCCCTGGGGCCAGCACGCCACTCAGAAAGGCATGACAGGTTTCTTCTGACAGTGACCATGAGTGAGGAAAGGGCAGTTTTCCCCATGCCCTAGCCCCAAGAACACATGCATGTTTTAGTAAGTTCTATCCCCCATATCGTGAAGGCAAGATGCCTCTCCCCATTTCTGAGAGTCCTCACAGATCTAGGATAGGAGTAAGTTCAGTTGCAAGTGAGGGAAATCTTCAAGGAAAGCACAACTTCAAGGCAATGTTTTTGCTTTGATCTTGCACATCATCTCCCCAGATTCTGGGTAAAACAATTGAATGTGCTTTTTATCCTGTAGTGAACAGGTGAGCACTTGAGAGCTCAGGAGCTCTCCCAGGTGCATGCACAGAGGGAGTTGCTTGCTGGCACTCACAAGTAGCACTTAGCTCTGCACCACACCACCAAAGACCACCTGACTAGTGCTAGCAGCAACACAGCACACACTACTGACAATCCACTGCTCCCCCTGGAGATACCTCCCATCAAACAGCTGCCAAGCAAGGGAGTGGAACTGTCTGTCTGCCATTGCAGCCTCCTGCAACATCAATCTGTATGCACTTCTGTAATGCACTTAGGCTGCAATTAAACCCACATCTATAAGTGGGTAAATTCAACTATACGTTCCGATGTTTTTGGAGTTTATAAACTGAAACCATTTTTACAGCATATGTGGTGTACAGACTCAGTTATCAAGGATGACCACAGCCCTCAAAAGACAAGAACAAAGAACAAATAACTCCCTATTTTAAGAATATCTGCTGCTTTTCCTTCCAGATGAAACTAGAGGCCTGGTTTCATGCCATATATGACAGCACGGAGGGAGTGTTGCAGGGCAGACCACAAAATGCTGCCAATACTTCAAATCTGTTCCATCACGTGCAGTAAATATGAGTGAACCACAGCAAACATCACTAGTTAACCAAAAATAAAATGCCTACCTGCTTGCTCTGCACTATGACATCATTAACCGCTGGTTGTTGCAAAGGCTGAGTTTGATCTCTTTATTTTAGCATGCAGATTTAAATGTAATTGATGACAGAAGACACGGGAGTTTCCCATGATTTATGCTGTACTTCAGACTTACAGATTGGAAGAGAACAAGATTTTAAGAAGAGGATTTACCAACTGAGAAGAATAGCTTCATGCTCACACAAGTAACCCAAAGTTAAAAACTTGGAAATGAAGCTTAGCTGTGGCAAGGCACCTATATGGGCTAAACAAATTGATTCAATAAACTCACTTTTCTTTCTAGTAATCTAAATTAACTGTCCTTCCTGTGTATCTGAGACAAAGCCATATAATCAGTGCTTCCTGATTATACAGAAAGTGTCTTTGAGAGCACAGAGGACAACATCCAGATTCCTCATTTGCTGTTTTACCAAATTACCTCCTCAACAAAAGTGGCAACATACAAAGCCACTCTGCTGCAAAGACAGAATCCTCTCAGCTCCTTTTGTGAGCCTGTGCCTTTGGCAGACAGTGGTCCCTGATTTGGGACAGCACCTGCTGACATGACAAGCAAACACTGAACCATGTAGGCATTTCTATTACACCCAGTATGGATATTTTTCTGAGGGAGTTTGCAGCAGCCCAAATCCGGATATCCTGCATCATTCTCAAATTACTGGATTAGCAGTGCTCTCTGCAGGGAAAAGCACTGGAAGAAGGCTTTGAGTGAAGTTATTGCAGAGAGGTACCTAGAAAGACTGTGATCTCCTACCACAAAGATCAGCTCTGGAGCAGCACATCCAGACATGTATTTTCAGGAGGTGCACCGTATCCCAGGCGACAGGGGATGACAAGGGACAAGTTGGGGAACATCCGCCAATACCTTCCACCTGTGAAATTTCCACACTTGGCAGATGCTGTTCTTCCTTCAAAACCACCTCTTCTCAGCTTAGAACAGCCAGGTTGGTGAAGGAAAGTCCCTCTGTGCAAGCAATGAACTAGTTATCTTACATTGAAAAGCAGTTTTAATGAGTTTCCATCTGACTTTTTTGGGTTATTATTCAGGCAGGTATTAAAGATCTAACAAATTGTCAACATTTGCATTAATTGGCATTTATATTACAGTTAAATGCAGATGGCAAGTGCCTGCAGGCTGGTTTCCTTATCTACATTTGCCATTCCACTATGGCTTTGTAAATCATTATTTTCAAACAGTTAGAGAAACAAAACATTGAAAAAGTGTTTCCTGAAGATGGTGTATTTACTTTCCTGAACAAGCTGATTTTGACAAGGACAAAAGCAATTTTTTTAAATCCTGCACAATTTCACATAGGAATGGTCACAAAGTGGATACTGTACTCAGCAAAAGCAAAATCTGTAAAGTGAATAAAGTATACTTGAGCAGATTCTGTAGACAGCTACCCACACAGTAGAAACACCAAAACCCCAACTGGCACAAACTGGGAGCAGCACCATTTCCCATTTGAGCAGCATAAGGGGAACTGGGTAGTCCTGGGGGAGCCTGGTGTCTGAATACAGAATGTTCCAGACCCATGGGAAATTGTAGTTTTACTGAAAGAATGATCATGTAAACTCAAAAGGCTGGAGTAGGCAGAAAGTCAGAAGAGATGATCAAAATAACAGCTCTTCTTGAATGGTAAGTTATACAGCAAAAAGTGGTGTAATTCTGTGTTGGTTCTGGGGAGGCTTTCGTTAGAAATTAAATGAAGTTAAAGACTTCCTTCGACAAGACTGAGACAGCATTTTGATCCCCCTTTTTCATTTCTAAGCTCATTCTCACCTACTCTTTTGGAATTACTGTTATTAGAAGAGTGCCTGTTACTGCTCACTGAGCTAAAAGACTCATTTATTGCTATTAGCCCAGCAAAGGTGTACTGAAAAGTGTTGTACCTGTGGTATTCATCAAATGCAATTTGTCCATCT
This sequence comes from Myiozetetes cayanensis, assembly GCF_022539395.1. NCBI lineage: Eukaryota > Metazoa > Chordata > Aves > Passeriformes > Tyrannidae > Myiozetetes > Myiozetetes cayanensis. The sequence goes on from NW_026086604.1 coordinate 129,316,457, forward strand.
TAGAGCTTTATTCTTTCCCTACAAATTCTCTGAGTAACTCTGATTTTTCCCTCAATTTTATACTAATCACCAACTATTATGTTTTATTTCCATCAATATGAGCAGCTAATATTATTTGAAACAGTCTGTCAATAAGGCAGACCATCTAATTTTGTATAGTTCATATTTGTATCTTGCCCAAATATAGGTGTAAGTATTCATAGTTAATTAGTGTTTAGGGCCAACTATCAGAGTTCCAGTTCTGAAATACATACATATGTATACACATATAAAGAGATATGTATACATATATATATGTATAGATATATACATATATGTGTATGTATATTTGCATTTCCCAATTCTGCATAGCACTTAATCATCTGGCTTGAGCCTTGGCGCTTTCCCATTAGAAGTCTAGTTCTGTGTGGTTTTTTCCAGATGTGTTTTCTAGATGCTAAGGAAATGGGAATAATATCAAATTGAGATGTTGAAAAACTGGTGGCAAAAACACTATCTCTGACTGAAAATGTAATCTGAGTTTAGTAGAAATCCTCCAGCGAGGTCTCATCTGTTCTCACAGCCTCAGATCCCACTGCACCAACACTGCACTGAAGTTCTGTTTTCCCACTCTAGGAAACATCTGTCAGTAACTCAAATAGTGAACAATGGAGCTATTTCCATCACTTACTGTAGAAGCAAGGCAAGATTTAAACAACATTAACAACAAAAAATTGTCCAAAAGCCCTTGTGCTCTTGTGAGCTGGCAGGGATGCAAACAGTGTCCTTGGGAACACCAGCTTCACAAGAATGGATTCTGTAGATCAGTGAACTTACCCTCATCATTCTGAGCTGATGGAAAATGATAGGTGTGAGTATTTCAGTCCAGAATGTTTTTCATTTAAAAGTATCAGAACAAAACCACAGAAGTTTCATATTGGAAATTCTGCCTAAACATAATGAAGAGTAAAGCTTAGCTGCTAAAGAGAAGTTTAATTGGTGATCCCTGGTGTAGCCTAGGACAATGATTTCTGTGAGAAACCGGCACAGCATCTCCACAAGTTAGAGACAGTGCCACAAGGGATAAGATGGGCTGGCCAAGAGTGCTGCCTGCAGATAAGACTACAGAAGTGGTGCAGCTGGGAAACAGCTCAGCGTTTCTCAGGACACTCATCCTAAACTGAGCTATTGCACATGGTAATTTACAGTTTGAGGCTGAAATGGTTGGATTTATTTTAAATTTTTTTCACCCAAAAGTCATCAACTCCTGAAAAAAATTAATTCCAGTGACTGTAAGGGACAGACATTAGCCTGATAATCAAAGAATCACATTTCCTATCCCTTCTTTTCTATGTGTCTAAGAGCTGTATGAAAATGGAAATAAAACATGCCCTCACCTCCTGTTTATTCTGGGTTCACAGATTATCTTTCCCTACAGAAACAATGACAATGTTGTACTGTGGAAGGCGAGGCAGGGCAAAAACATTACTTTTCTCATCAATTATATTGCAACACCAGGAATTAAGAAATCTCTTTTTTGTCATTATATTTGCATTGCTAAATACTGATACAAATTATTTCATTTGATCTCCTTGGGCAGGTCAGATATGCCATATAGATTTTTAAATTAAAATAACTTCTCCATTATGGACTGTATAAAATGTATTAAACATAGAATATGATACACTAAAAAGCCTTACTAAAAGTGCAAAGTGCGGTGAGAAAGTGTGCTATTACAGAAAAAAATGCAATTTAATTGATAACCCATTTCTTGATTTCTTCTATTTAATAAACTAAGACAGTATCAGTGACTAAATTCAGGTTAACAAAAGAATTGTTTACTCCTTCTTTGCTGATGAGGTTTGATTGATGCTCTGAGAGACACAATTCACCATCTGAATTTTCTGCACAGGATTATATTGCCAATAGGTCCCTCTAGCAGGAGGCATAGTTTTTGTTTGTTTTCCTCCAAGCTGTTTAAAATTATAAACATATGGAGCAAACATATAACAATATTATGTCAACCCAAACTGGAATGTGAGTTTGTAACAGAATCTTCTTTAAAATAATCCAAACCATCTCTGTGACTCCAGTCTGACTTTAGCTGTAGCTAAAGTAGCTTTTGGATTTGCCTGTCCCTCTTATAAATGAGATCCAGTGAATAAAGAGGTAATATATGCCAATTCCCCCACACAGACACTGACGTGCTGCCAAACGCAGCCCAAAGCAAAGCAGGCTGCCTTCCACGGAAATTCACCCACACAAAATAGAATTATGTTTGTTATACTCTCCCTGCAACTGCCATACAATCCTTCTGTTTAATTTGAGAAGACAGGAAGAACATTGTAGTTAAAGTTTTATACTTAAACCCCATGTAATAAAGGCAACAGCTTCTGTTGGCAGTCCTTCATATTGTAGATGTAGCTTACAGAATAAAGGGAGCTGACTTTCTAAAAAAAAATTAAAAACAGGAAGCAAGTTAAATCTACCTGATATAGTGGCTCAGCAGAGAGGAGTATAGACTCTGCTGAATTATAAGTGTCACAGTTGACTTACCAAGGCACTGTCTAGATTTGGGAAGTAAAGCAGTGGCTAGCACTGGAAGGGCTGCATTATCTATTGATGCATCCTTCTCAGCAGTAAAAGTATATGTTCATTAATCCACCCTGCATTCTTCCTTCCAGCACCTCCATGGTGTGAGAGTAGTGCAAACATGACTAAAGGCAGAATTAAAGTGCAAAACCAAAATATGTTTTAACCTGTAGTAATTACAAAACATTGCAATAACAATTGTGCTAAATCTGGTGGCAGGTGGGATATTGTGTATCATAACCACCCTGAACTTTAGGGTTGCTGCACAGGCTGATTTCTTGTTTGGAGAGTGAAGGCTCTGGCATGCAGTGTGGCTGCAGCAAGGCTGCTCTTTGTTGGGTTTGTGTTCTTCAGGTCTGCTTCACTCAGCACCTGTGATTCTGCATCAGGGACAATGCCAGGATGCCAGTCAATATTCCTCTGCCTATTTCTCACCAGCTTCTTAACGCCTTTTGGGGTGAAGAAAATTATATTGCTTTAGGCAATTACCAGGCAGTATGGATTCAATGATGGGCTATCAGCAGATCTGGTTTATATCCGCTGGTGGCCTCTCATATTTTCAGTTAATGACAGAAACAAGACTTCTTCTTATTTGAAAAATAACCTAAAATGACCTAAGCCAAAATATTGCTCCTTTTAAACTCATTAGACCTTTTTCTAATAACATCAAAGAACACATTCATGTTTTCTAGATTTTTAATAAAATATCCCAAACTAACATGAATTGTCTCAGAAAGAAAATATGTTACATATTTTACTCAACCCACAGTAATGTCTTTCTTCTGAGCATTTTGGAAGAGCTTGATGAAGGACCACGCAGATGGCTGTTGTGCCAGGAAGATGTTTCTGCAACTGCATCTTCTCTGCCTGAGTCCACCCTGTGGTGCATCAGAGGTGGAGGCAGCGCCAGCCATAGCCACCAACACCCCTGGAGAACAGTGACTTCCATATATGCTCTAGCTGTTTTCCCCCAGTAAATATTAGGCTTTTCATTTTAAATTGACAACAGGCTATTAGGGCCTTGAAAAACAAAATAAAACAAAACAAACAAACAAAACTCCCACCAGAAACAAACCAAAACAAAATCTTAGCAGAAAAATAAAGTACAAAATTTTAATGCAGAAACAGACTGGGAGCAAACAAATGCTGTCGTGGCCATGTTAACCTGCATAAAGAGGCCACCAAGCAAGGCAGACACTGAGTATCCCAGATGTGGGACCAGGACCAGCTGCAGCCCACAGGCCTTGCTGAGGTCTCCACCTGTTGGAGAAGACTGCCTGCAAGATTCGCCTTTACCTGGGCTTCTGTAGCACTGCGAAGAAGCTGGGGGACAAGAGAGGAAGAGTGTGGCCTGTGGTAAGCTGTGGAAAGCTTCACTTTGAGCAACTGCTGCCATATAACCCCACTGGAATCAGGTAAGTTCCTCCAAGGTGGTTCTGATTTCACTCTTTGCTCCAGCTGCTCCTGAAGCACTGCTGGACCCCGCGACAATGGAGAAGAGTAGAAAAGGGTCTGTGGCCATAGTGTATGATGCAAGAGTGTGCTCACAATGTGTATGTTCAAAAGGAGCAAAAAGCACAGGAAAGCCCTATGTCCACCTTCTTCCAGTCAATCTACAGACAGGGGTGAAAAACAAACGATATTTTCTAAGATTTGGTTCTCCTTATGGAAGCTTTGCAAAAGAATTGCAGAGATTTTTTTTGCTGTCTTTGCAAGTGAACAGCAAGGCCTTCACAGTTTTGCTGGTGGGTTTTTTCGTTATTCTTTTCTTCAGTTGTATCTGAGCACAAGCAGCATTAGCAGAAATGCTATTGGTCTAACAGCAGAAATGTTGCTGCTTAACCTCTGCCTGCCCCATTTCCACACAGGGAGACATACTGAAGAGACTGATAACTGAAGTTGCCTGCCTCTTGGCCTCCCCATCCTACAGCACCATGGAGACCAGGTGCACAGAGGTTACTGAACAGCAGGAAAGATATTTTTGTCATCTAACTTGAAGCATTTTGTCACCTTCCTCCTCACACAGAAATTGCAGCAGGTAAAAGAAGCGCATTTGTCAAAATAAGGGTAACTTGTTAAGGACTCGGGTACCTTTTCTATGCAGAGGGTGCCAAATTTTACACCCTGTGACAGATATAAAACACTACAGATTAGCATTTTAAATCTAGGGATCACTTGAAAAAACTTAGCTACACCATACACTATCATGCAAGCTTTTAGCTATTCCATTAGCTGTTCTGTAGCAACTTGATATTTTCAAAATGTGGTGCAGAAGGCCATGTTTTGTGGAAGGACCCACCTATTACAGTTTGCTAACCTGTAAATTAGTTTCAACTTGTGAAAGAAAATCTTCAGGATATACTCTATTGATTCAACAAGTATTTTTGCACTACTTTTTTGAATGGTACTTTTATTTACTGTGCATAATTTAACCCATTGGCCAGAGTTATTTTCCATTACTTTATTGTCGTATTTTTCATAGTTTGGAATGTACCAAAGCTGACACTCATCTGAGATTACTGGAACAAATGTTTTTCTGTTTTATTGCACAGATGTGAGACAATACTCTTCAAACCCAATTTCCTAAAATTAGGGTTCTGTTTTTATGTAACTTGGCTTTCCAGGGATTCATAACTCCAGTGATGAATAGGTTTGCAATGCCTTGGAAGAGTCAAGGTAGTTTTGTTTAATTTCCTTAATAGTTACTCTTGAATCTAACCTTAGGTGTAGGCTGTGAACATGCTGCCTCACAGAAGATGTCTCAGATTCTCAAATGAGTTCAGGTTTAGCCTAAGTCTACACCACTGTTTAGTGAAAACATTAAGTGTATATTGATTTTCATAGTTATAGAGAAACCAATACCAAGCATTTGTGAGTATCTCACCTTCATCAGTTACAGGCTGTAACTATGACATTACCGTCATTACTGAAATGGAAAACAAAGCTTCTCCCAGAAATTTTAAGATTGGACAACTCTATTTCAAACCAACAGATTAAATGACTGAATCAGAAACTTAGAGAGCAGCCAGCACATGTTGCCACATGTTGCATGTATGGTGCCTGAAGATGCAGGGTGAGTACCTCAAACTGTGGAAGACTCTCATGGGGAGCTCAGAGGGCCATGAGCTATAGGAAGGGCAGGGGCTTGGGGCTCATGGGACACACTCTGCTTCAGAATATGAAGCCACACCTTTTCTGCTGCTGCTCCACTGACTGCCAGGTTGCACTCACCTTACTGGGGCTGGGTATAAATCACAGCTTGTGAAGGCTGTTTTGATGGTGCCCCATCCTTCATTATTTCCATGATTTATAAGTGGCTGTCAGTGACAGGGCTACTGTGCTATGAAAAGCTCTGTTCCATGGACAGGACCTCATCAATGAGAGCAACAGTTTCCTCATGATGGTTCTTTCATTCACTGAGATTTCCACATCTACATCCGAACTTAAACACTTGTTTCCCAAGACACTTGTTTCACTACACCACACTATAGCTCCTACTGGCTAGGACATTTTATTAGTGCAGCTGAAAATAGGCTTCAAATATGAAAAATTAAACCTGACCAATGTTATAATTTCCAGTCATTTGATGCCAAACTTTCACAGAGCAGAATAAGTTCCAACAAGAACAACAAAAAATAATGTGAAATAAGATGCTCAAGATGTCCCTGCTCATTGCAGAGGGGTGTGACTAGATCACTTTTCAAGGTCCCTTCCAACCCAAACTATTCTATGATTCGATAATATACTAATTGAAATGATACAGATTAGTCTGTGTATCTTCCTTTTAGTTCATACCTTGTTTTCCTATCAAAACATAATGATTATGGGAAGCCAACACAGAGTGGAATATTATTACATCAAATTATTCAATACAGTAAGGTAAATATTTTCTGAATTTGGTATTATTTGGTTTGGTTTTATATTTTGGCTGGAATGTATATGAAGCTTTCGTAATGTTTCTGACATAACCATTTTAGGCAAATACTTACTAAAAAAAATCCTTGATGACACAAATTAAGGGATATCCCATGACAGTCACAAGTCATATTGCAGAGCCCCACTGAAATTTCTTAATGGGTGCTTTTTGTATCAAAGAGAAGAATTACTCAATTCTACATTCACAGTGAAGGAGAAAACCAAAAGCACTTAATCATAGTATAACTAAGTTAAATTGGAAGAAAAAACAGCTTTCAAAACACAGGAAAAACTCAATCATTTAATATTTTTTCTCCCTTGGTGCTGTTACACTTTCTCCTCTAATCTATCCTGTAGTTTTTCTGATTGGAAACGTTTGTAAGCCAGTATCTGGCATGTGTGTAGGTGGAAAATATTTAATTCGAAAAGTGAAAAAGCCAGCCTTGATCCAATTGAACCTAGCAGGAAAAGCTGGTATAATTCACAGTAAAGACAAATGGGCTTATTTTGGTTCTTTAGGCTCTACTCCTACAATTCCAGGAGCCCAGCAGGACCTGTGTCTCCCAGGGACCAGAGCTGATTTCCACATGCAGACAACAATATCAGAAGATTTGCTGAGAAAGAAATCTTCCTCCAACCTGTCTGTCGGCCAGTGTAACATGAGGTTTTCTAAAATACATAAGATCATCTACTATAATTTTATGTGCATTTTTACACATCAAAATATCTTTGCCTTCTTGACCTCTGTGGCATATTATGTTTTGCCCTTTAAATAACCTTTTACTGTTGTTCTTCTCTTCCCTTTCTGTACTCCCTTGTCAGTTTAGCAGGGACTTGATTTACCTTCTCTTTTCCATTCAATATTTGCCTTTCTTCACACATCACAAGTGTCACAGCATCTACAGTTCATTGTATTTGATCAAGTTAGATCACATATACATAGTGAAGTCCCTGAAACACCCAGGCACTGCAAGATGAATTAAGGAGTCACACAAGCTCTTAAAATCATATTTTATGAAACCAGCTGAAAAGCCAGTGGGTAATAAAAGGCAGCCAAACCACAAGTTCTGCAGAAAGTGAGTGCTATGAGGTAGCAAGTTGACCACTGTTTATTGCCTGCCAGCTAAACAAAATAGGATGCAACTTGTTATTTGCTAGCTTTTCTGCCAGTCTGGTATGATGTAATTTACATTTCAGGTGGTGAGGCTGTGATCTCCTTTGACTGTAACATTCCCTCTGCTCTCACTAAATCTGTCCCTCTTCACCTCCAAACATTCACATGGTAATGTGAAACTGCTGAGGGCCAGTTCCCTTACTCGTGTCTAGAAGCTTGTTACTAATGGTGAGAATAACACAGTTTTTCAGTAAATTTCTACCTTCTTTCCCTACCGCAGGAAAAATCCAGGGAGTGTTATCCCCTTCTCTGACTTGTTCTAGTTAATGCCAGAAAGCAAAAGCTTTTTTCTTTTTCTGAGTTAAGAGAACAGAGCAGCAAGTGCCCCAGCAAGTGCCCCAGCTTAGAACTATGTCAACCCCAAACCCATATTTCTGGCAGAAAGTGCTGCTCTGGGGGTGGAAGTTGCTTCCCACAATGACTACAGCACCTGCTATGTCTGGAGTATGTGAACAGTAAATGGGAACATTTCCTGAGATTTAGTTCAAGCTCCAGACACCACAAAGTAAACCTAAGTCACTGAACTTTGTGCAAGAAAGAAGGGTAGGTAGGTTTCATACAGATGTAAAAGCAGATTCTTAAGAGCAATTTGTCCCTGGTATTATTCCTTGTGCAGCAACTGGAAAGAGTGGTGGTGTCCGTTTGTGTGCTCGTGCATTGGTGCTTGTGTTTGCAAAGTGGGCTAAGTGTGGAAAGCTGGACTTGCCTGTCTTCAGCTCCAGCAGGGCAAAGGTTTGGATATCCAAAAACTGCAAGTCCTCAAAGTACCAGGGCAGGGAAACTCAGAGGACACAGGATCTCTGAGCCTGGAGAGTTTCACTGTGCCTCTCTGCCTCCACACCACCACAGCTCTTCTACCTGAGATGGAGCAGGGCCAGACTGTGGCCCGGCAGACACAGCGTTTGGTGTTGAATCAGCAGTAAAACAGTCATCACAACCAAAAAATGCAATATTTTGAGCCCAAAAGACCAAAATCTCTTTGAGCAAAAAAGGAATACTCAACAACAACAAACACCACACTCACATTTAATGAAACGTGTACCATAATTCAAAGATTAAAATGTATGCCAAAATTAAATACACTAAGAAATGGTTGACGAAATGAAGCTGTTCTCCCAAAGCATGAATCAGAGCTCCCAAATGTAACAAAATGGGGCAAGATGGAATTGACAGCTACTCATGGCAATTGCAATCCTACTCACAAAATTCAGCACAAAGAGGAAATTTAGCTCTCGGGAATAGGTGCTATTTATCATTTGCTTGCAGTCCCCCAGCTGATCAACTCTCAGCTGTATACCAACTAAACATCAGGGGATTAACTCAGCTTTGAAACAGAGTAATCAGTCTATTTGGTTTTTGTGCTACCTCTCACATCATCACAATTCCTTAGAAACACATGGTATTATTTCACTATTGCACCAACAAACTCCAAAAATGGTGGTTAAGCCAAATACTGGAAGGACTGTGAAAAAAACCCTCTTGAATAACAAGCACATAAGCAGCACCTTCTCTACTTTGTAATGAACTGACTAAAAACTGTTTAATAGTACTCTGTTAGAGACTACAATCATTGCTGTCATTGCTCATTATACACATACTAGTTAATTATATCTTAATGTGCCACTCACAACACAAAGAAATTTCTTAGACTGAATTGTCTTTCACTGAAGTAGTCAACATTACTATGAACCACTTGTATGATGGGGAATTAGCCTAACCAGTGAAAAAATATCCTCATTTCCTGGTGTTCATGTGCTTTCACTGAGATACTGGCTGGTTTTCCATAGGGGTAAATGCTTCAGACAGAGTTGTATTTTATATACATTTCCTAATGTGTTAATGTAATATATTCACAGTGGTTTAGAGGGACTGCAAAGATAGAAGTACAGTTCTCTGCCACTTACAAGTGACACCAACTTGTATGGGATGAAAGTATCAGCTACATATCAGCAGTCAGTGCAGGTTTACAGAGCTTCAGGCCACCGCATGTAGGTGGACTCTGGTTGTACAGGCATTCATTTACACACACAGAGACGTCGGCCAGGCACCTTAGAGCTCCTCCATCCTTGGACACAGCACAGGCACTCCAGTTCTGTTCCTGACACAGCACAGCCTGTGGCCATCTCAATCACAGTCCACTTAAATGCTAGTGAAAAACAAAATGGAAACAGACACACAAGCAGGGGACAAAGGAAGACAATCCTATATGGATTTCTTCCATGTGTAAGTGCCAGTTGCTGCAGCATGGAGATATTGGGATTCTTCTGCAGAAAAATAGCTGCCAAGACGTCTCTTATTTCCCATTCTGGAACTTTACCTGTAAATACAGGTTTGGGGCTTATTTGTTTGTTTGCTTCTCTTACACACACTGCCGCTCTGTCATGCACTGACAGTCTTGCCCCAAAAGTTAATTAAATGTTCAATATATATTACAGCTTCCTTCCATTAGTATTCATTTGTAGAAGCCTGGGTCATCTAACCCATTAAGTCCAGATACATGTAATTTGTTCTAAATGTGTGCTCATTATTTGCTATGAAAATATGAAAGAGATTTCTACACAAGCCTTTTATTTAATATCATTTCATGCATAGTCAAATAGGTAGTACAAATAGAATCGGTTCTATTTTTGAATCTTTGCGTCATGAGGGTTAGGGTTCCAGGCACGTGTGTTGCTACAATGCAATCTGAAATCTGTATCACCAGCAGATGATTCAAAAGGACACGTTTAATTGTCAGCTGTCAAATATGTGCCAAGTGTTGCTTTAAAAATAATTTCTGAGGCAAGATGATTCTCATCTTTAAACTTCTTACTTCCAACTCAAAATTTCAGTAATATTTTGTTGAACAATGATAAATACTTTATTAAATCTAGTAATTAAAATTTTGCTATAAAATTGCAGGTAGTTATTTCAGGATTAAAATATTTTAATAATTATAATAATTTAACAATGGAAGGTATACATAATTGTTATTTTGAGATTCAGACAGAAACATTATTCCAGGGAAGAAAAGTATTTCTTCTCACCTACCTTATGCTCTATCTGAATTCAATAATTCCCTAGAAGTGAACTTTGGCTAACAGTCCCTTGCCAAGAATAAATCAGTGAATCTCCTTAATTAACCAGTAATACCCATTGTAATTTAAGGCTTCTACATCTGCATATTTTAGACAGCAACTGCCAAAAAATTAATGTTCTTGTCCTTACTACCAGCCTCATTCAGAAGAAGAGATGCATGCTAAACTGAATTTCTCCATCCCTTCCTTCATTTCACTGTCCCAGGTGGTCAAGGCAGTCCTGCCAAAATTTTTCAGACCAGAGTTGCACAGCTCATAAGTCTTCTACTTTTATAGAATGAACATCAACAGCATAATATGAATGATGGACTCAGAAACAGTTTTCTTGTTATATGAGTCCCAAGTTTCCATACTTGCCAAGCAAGTTCAGGACAATGAATACACAAAGCTTAGTGTAATTTTAGTCACTACTTTGGACAGCAGAGATATAAGAATGAAGAGTGCCTTGCTCAGCATATTTTTTTTTTCTTTTCCTAAGGAGAAGGAGCTGTAGGATTTTTATGTAGGAAAAGAACATTTCTATGGTCTGAATATACCAATCCTTCCATTTACACCTGTCTGAATTGTAAATTTCAATGGAAAATCGCTTTGGTAGGTGCAGAAGTAAAAAATTTCGAACTGTCAAAAAAACCCCACAAATTAAAAGTTAAGTAGATAGTTACAAATACTTTTTGGATTTTCTTTTCACCTCTAAGCTCAATGGTCATCGAGGTACCACAATGAGAGTCTTGAATTTTAGACCCCTCTGTACCTGAAGACAAGTGTGACTGAAATAGCCCTATCCAGTTGAATTTCCGGGCCAGAAGGAAAACTGAACAGCTTTTCTAACACCTGTTTCTGAACCTTTGTGAATCCATTACATATTTTTATTTATTTATTTATTCCTGAATGCATAAAAATTCACTAGGCAGGAAAAATGAATTCAGAATAAAAGGACATCTTTCCGTTTTAAGCATTAAGAAGTCATCAGACCCTCTAAGGCCTTCTTAGGGATTGGTGTTTCTGGGTTTTCATCTAAGGTACAGGTCTAGAACAGGGCCCATAAAATGAATGAACACAAAGCAGCTCTCCCAAAAATACTTCAGTCGGAAGTGGCTGAACTGAGACATACTCATGTATTGACTGGGTTGCCGGGAGAACATGGCCTGCTTCGAGCTACCCCTGGCATACCACATAGGATGAGATGTGGAAGGGTGTTTGTGAGAGACAAAAAAGTTGTCTGGAGAGGAGCAAGATGCTGCATGGTCTCCTCTATCTGCTGTGTAAAAACCGCGCTTCCTATGGCAGGAGTTCTTTGCCATCTGCTTTCTCTGCTCTGTGATTACACGTGTGAGCAACCAGAATTTATGAGTTCATGTAGGTCAAAATAAAGGCTAAAATTTTTCATAGCAAGAAAATGGCAGGAGAGGAGTCAAGTGAAAGGTCAGGTCAAAGGCTGTGAGAAGTTAAATACAAATGAGTCAGTAGCCCACATGTGGACATGTCCAAACAATAAAATGCTTCTGCACTGTAAAATCCTCACTGAATTTTTCAGTTATCTGACTGAAACATTTTAGGTCCATTAACATGATTCCTCTAATAGTGCAGACATGCTTTTTATGCAGAGATGCCTCTGGAGATATGATAACTGGAGGAACATTCCTCTCTATCAGGAGAACTGTCAGAGGAAATTACTCTAATACATGTGCACAGAGCTCCTCCAGAAGAGGAAGGCTGCTCCCTTATGGGGAGATGAATGGAGCCTCAAGGATGATGTAGGCTTTAGTTATTCCCTTTCGTTTCTTGCTTGAAGCACTTTTAGATTGTGTTAGGAGACTTTAAGCACTAGAAGTAAATGAGAGCTTCCATTTACTTTTCTGGTAATTTAATGTTTGGCAAACTGGAAAATATACAGATTAATAGATCTGCCAGGCTCAGAAACATCTGGTTTAACAAATTAATGAGTCTGCATGAAAAAGAGGAAAAACTGCAATCCCATGACAAGCTTTTCTTTCCTGACAGGTTACATACACGTTAGCTGGGTGTCCTGTCCCTCCTCTCCAGTGAGGGTTCAGAGGTCCAGCAATGCAAGCAAGAGGATTTCTATTGACATCAGGGATTTCTGTGGTCTTTGAGTAGATGCTAAGAACTTACCCTGCTCTAGTAAAATGCTGGGGGAACATTCTATTGATTTTAATGACAGTTTAGTCATTTCACACCTAAAAAAGAGGTTAAAAATATATGTGAAGCAAAAATACTTTGAGAAAAGGTGTGATACGTAACTTTGTGTGAATAAATTGTCCTGACGCTGACTCAAGCAGATCAAAATACCTTTTAGAAAGTTCTGTTTCTCTTGAAGTTAAGACAAAAACAGTCCACCAATGCCTTTTTTTTCTCCAAGTTGCAACACAAGTCTGTAAAAGGGGAGAGCAAGACCCAGAATGGCTGTAATTGTTTTCCTGCTGAAGTTTCACAGGTGGACTGATAGACGCAGGTACAGAGGAAGCTCAGAGGACCCTGGACAAGAACACTGTGATGCATTGTGATGATCTGTGGACCTGTTGTGTCTCTTACACGAATGCACTTTCCTCATGTTGGTGGGGTGCCCATTTTCCTCCCACTCTGTGGTACTAGCTCCTCTGTCTCATAAGTTTTCAGGCAGCTGCCTCAGTCTGAGAGGGGCAGCAGGCCTGTCCCAGCTCTGTCAGGCACACAGGGCAGCAGCTGCTTGCTGCACTGAAGCAGGAGCTCCAAGGATTGCTCAGCCCAGACACGTTCCCACCCCTACGCAGCTATAGAGGTGTCTCTGATGTCACTTAACCCAGTGCTACACAGTTATGCACTGAAGAGAAGCAGGTGAAGAGTCTCAGGCTGGATCAAACCGACGACCTCCCCTTTCCAAGCCCCACTGTGATGGCAGCACGCATTGCTGAGAAGGCTGGGTCTGTCATAGCAGAGGAGGTGCAGGAGGAGCATTACATGGGTCTCAGACTGGCAGAGGGGGACAATTTGCAACCTGTTGTCATCTTCTAAACCACTTAATAAGATGCTTTGGTGTATGATACAAATGTTTTTTAATCACAGCAGTACATCTCTCCAACCTATTCTTTGGAATCGTTGACATGTTTAAATATTTATTATAAAATAATATGACATTTCAATGCGATAAACACAGCATTTATCTCATCTAACAGACAAGAAGACAGTTACTCAAGCGTCTCCCAGAGCTATTAAAATTACAAGGTCTGGAAAGGGTTCCTCTTTGCCTGCTCCTAAGCTTGCAGGTAGTGGAGAGTCAGCAGTTCACCACTGTGGGAGTAGAAGTGGATCTAGTCTGCTCTAATCCCACCACCTCCAGTTCAGGTTCCAAACTACCAGAAATATTGGGAAAGATTACTCTACTTATCACTGGTGACTGAAAATTACTTTTAGAAACAGAGAATGTCTTTAGTGACCTAGGAAAAAAAAGGGAAAAAAAAGAGGAGATAAATCGGATGTGTAGGTTAAGCCTGCACTGTGCAGAGATAGCCCAAGGCAGTGTCTGCACTTTATCAGCTTCCACTGACTCAGTATGTTTATTTTTTTAATCTGTTTATTTTACAGTAGTTGAGGTATTTGTTATAACAGTAGCATTTTTATATCAAAGTGTTAATTTCCGTACATAGGAACTGAGTTTAAAATTACATAAATACAAAGAAGGGACTAAGCACCCCAAGAAAGACAAAGCCAAGGGATACATGGAGGTCAACAGACTGCATTTGTACAACGATTACCCATCTCCACAGTGTCCAGGAAAGCAACAACTTAAGACCTCCGTGCCCACACAGGCAAGTGACTACAGGGGCGAAATGAAAACATGACGTCCAAATTTCATGATACAAATGGCCAATCAAGCCAGACTGAATTTTAGAGATGCAAAGGGAGATGCAACAACATAATTTAAAACCCAAGGAAAATAAACTTTATTGGGTCACATAAATATCAAAGCAGATTGATTGCTGGGAAACTAGAATATTAACAAGCTAAGCAAGTTCACTGTCTGCTTTAAACAGACATAACTGCAGGTCAGCATGCAAATTCCTTCCATTATTTATACAGTCCCAGATAGTTGTAGTACATTGCATACTGCATAGAATAGTAGCAAAGTCATGGTCATGCAGAAGAAATGAACAAAAAATACCCTCTAGATTTTAACTCTGATTGGAACCTTCAGGGTACTCCTGAGAAATGAGAGTAGAGCATTATCAATTTGACATAATGCGACCACACATGCTCCAGCTCACCACCTAAGTCAGTTTGTGTCCAAAGTCTTTCCACTGCCTAATTATCCCATTAGGAGCCAATGGAGAAGTGAATGACTGAGTAATAACTCCAAGATTTGGTCTATGAAGCAGGAGAATGGGTAAGTGAAAAACAGCAATCAAAACCTCCAATGAAAGAACAGAACCATAATGTGTTTGTTGGGGCTTCTTTTCTTCTGCTATTGGTTATTTCTGGTACCTTGCAATTTTCCAAAAACAGTGCGAAGAAAAAAATTGTAGCAACATTCTTAGAAAGCTCAAGGAGAAAACAGCATTAGCAGCAATTTCATGTGAGATCCTATTTCAGCCTTTGACTGAATCAATGAATGGATACCAATCCCATGTGTTTTTTTCTTGTCTCTTACAAAGATAACTCTGTATATCCTAACAGTCTGAGACTTTCCAGTCACTAAAAGTCATTAATAACGGAAGAATAGCATACATATTTTTGTGTGTTTATCAAAGCTACTACCAGCATTTCCATTCTGCCAGGTGAGAAAATGTTGAAAGATAAATAATTAAATTAATCCATTAATTTATGTATTATGTATGGGAGGTAGAATTATAATGGCATTTACATTTCCCAGTAGGATACAATCTTTGCACTTTACATTGCAAGTACACATTTTTTTCCTTGCAGTCATAATTCATCTCAAGACTTCTGCCTTCTGACTAATGGGGACAGCATCTTCCCTTTCCTGCTGTCACCACTGAGCCTTGGAAGAATTGGAAGTGCTCTGCAATCCTCACTGCCCAAGTAATCCAGCTTTTACCTGGACCTTATGTCTTTATGGTACACATGGGACTCAAAGTGCTTTAAACCCTGCTCAGCCTGCACAGTGCTGCTGCAGCTCAAGCCAGATCCTGCTAATTTTGAAGCGAAGCAAAAGCAAATTCAACAAAGGCCTGAAACCAGAAAAAAAATGCCCTCTTATTCTTTTCAAACTATTCAGGAAAGACATCTCAAAATAATTTTTCCTTTTCTTCATGTAAACCCTGATCCTTTTTTACATCTCTTTGCTAAAAGTGACCTGGAAGCCTAGACAATGTGTTTATAGGATGATCTCACCAACATTCCTTCTCTTTCCTTTATAGTGCTGATGGCACATGCCCAGCAACCTCTTCTGGACTAGACAGCTCTTGTATGATTGGCATAGATAATTCTGTCACTTGCTGTGTTAACTTTTAAGAATTCCTCAATTTTGAGAACTTGATGAATAATACCAAGTAAAATACAATATGTTGAAAGTCCTATGTTCTTTAGAGTAGCAGAAGTTTTCAGAAATAAAAGAAAATAAAATATATATTTTACATCAACAGAACATTTTCCAGAATAAGCTTTCAGGTCTAAGTAGGAAGGCTGTCCTGCCCTTCATGCTAGGAAGGGCAGTAAATATCCTGCTGGTAAGGAGTTCCTGAAGTCATAAGGGCAGCAATAACAGCAACAGCATTAGGGTCTCACAAAGCAGTAGGAGCCAGCATTCATTGATTTCAGGAGCAATAAGGCTCATTGATTTTACTGCTTGACACAACTAAAAGCAAAAGAAAAATTCTCTTCAAGGAAGATATGTTGTGTATTCCTTGAATACATTAACAAAAGAGGCCCTTTGAAAGTGTAGCAATATTCCACAATAGCCAGACAAAATCTGACGTTTTGAGGATGGTGCTGAAGTTTCTGAGAGGTAGCCAAGGATGAGTGCAGCCTCTCAGGACACTTCTCACCATGATCACAAATTCCATCTGCTTTCTTTCTCAGGTGGTTGCAGTGCCTTTACTTGGTATTGGGAAAGGAAAGGCAGAGTAGATGGCAGGGTAGTTTTGCAAAAGGGCAAACAGGAGTCATCATCTTACAGTCTTTTGAATTTTCTGTATCTCATCCAATAAGAAGTAGTTCAAATAAGAACAATATCAGTTCCTGTATTGGCTATGAAAGAAAGCATTTAAAATCTACTCTAGGACTGTCTTTATTTAAAGACAATGTTGCCAGGGAAGTGGGACCTTAGATGGATTAAAGAGACCTCTTTTTATGCTAAAAGTACAAGAAGAGACTTCAAACTTATAAAAAGGAGGAAAAGTGTAGAGCATTTCCACTAACATTAACATATGTCCTGGTGCATTACTGTGACCGTTCTCCTCTTTGTTTATCAGTCTGCAAACTCCTTTTCTCCTAGAGGCAATGTAATCTGACTGAAAACCAAATAAGCAAGTACATTTTCATTGTTTTCTTTATCCCACTGTAATTTAAAGAGTAAAGCATTTCTTGGGTATGCCATCCTACTGCTCAATTAACTGATTAAGAATCTTAAAATACAAACAGAACTAACAGATTACTGTGTTCAATATTCTTAGCAATTAGGGATTCTTGGCATTTTCCCTCTTAAGAAATTCAAGAAAGAAGTAATGAAATTTTTCTTGTTCAAAGGCTCTCTATTCTTTAACCAGGAATTGAACACAGAAGGTATTGAATAAAGGAGGTAAAAAACAAAATAATGTTTCTGGTTGAACAACAAATATAATTTTGATTAGCTGATAATTTTAAAACACAACTAGTTCAAAAGAAAAATTTTGCTCTACCCAAAACAGTGCATTTTTTATATCTGCACTTCCTAGTGCACGTCAATATTATTCAGCAGTTACTTTTACAGTATGAACTATTTCTTAGTAATAAAATTCAAGCATTTAATTTGTAAAATACATTTACAAAATATTTGATACGTTCGAATAAAAGCAATTTGCAAAAACGTACATTTCAAAAATATTTCACCTGGCCCAAATCTGAATACCTGGGAAAAAAAGGGTGTAGCTCTGTTCACTCTACACAGTCCTTTGCATTTATTTCAGGAGTCAATCTTAAAAGACTGAAAATCAAATGAACCAGAATAGGGTGGTTTTCTCTTTTTTATATGCTACACTGCAGAATGAAGAGAAAAAAATTAGAGACCATAAATTATCATCATTATTTCTCCAGAACAGAGAAAAAAGAGATTTACCTTTTCGTTGGATAATGTGACCACAAAAGAGAAACTTCTGAGATAATTTTCTTAAGAGCTTTTCAACATTATTTGGTAACCTTAGAAGCTGAAAATCATCTTTGGCAATAACACTCTGCAAAAGAACCTGGAGCTATCTCAGTTCTCACTTTATAACCAAAGTGGATTATTCTTACAGGCAAAAAGCTTTAGCCTGAGTTTAGAAGCCTGTTATATCTTCACATAAATCTTACCAATAATTAATTTGCTTGACATGGATAAAGTACATTAAAATTAGTAAACACTATCCACATGGTACCCATACAAAACAAAAGTCTTTTTAGTAAAAGCATTATGAATCTGAATTATTCAGTTCAATTTCAAATAGTCTGCTTCTGAAGTGACTGGAAATATTGGTCAAGATATGTGAAATGAACCAATCATACAGACAACTGAGACATAGATTGGAAAATAAAACGTTAAAGATGGAAAAACTTAAACTCACCTGTGTCTGCTTTGATAAAAGAACAGCACTGGAAATAAACAGTCACACTGGTCAGTGTAGACAACACTTCCAAATAGAAGTAAGGCATTAAAAAACTGAAAATTAACACTCTTCAGGAAACCTTCTCCAAACAACAAGAAAAATATCCTCAACATCCTTTCAAGTCTCAAGGTCATGTTGTAAAATAAAACACAACTTTGGAGGTTCAAGGATATGAATATCTAAAGCAATCAAGCTATCATTCAAGTGCTCAAATCCTACTGTGTCTGAGGTTGCTGGATGGAACTGTGCAGCATTAATGTATTTGACAGGAAACATTCACATTATTATTATTTGTGGAGCCCCTGGTGGTCTAGTGGTAAAAGCGTGGCGCTATCACCGCCGAGACCCGGGTTCGATTCCCGGTCAGGGCCACTCCCGGGTAGGTGGGGCTCGTTAGCCCTTAAAGGCAACCCATCTACGTCCTAAGGACCTCGCTGCCACCGTCCAAGCTCGCTTGGCCCCGGCAGATGAACCTTAGGATTAAAGGGTGGGCTCAGTTCCGCGCACACTGTGTCTCACCTAAAAATCCAATGCGCAGGCTGGAAGGTGTAAAGACCTTCCCCGGATCTTCGCTCGCGAAGACTGGCCATTATTATTATTATTTGTAGCTATAAAAGCAAAGAAGCAGACTCCATACAGCAGCACTGGTAACAGTGTGAAGAAAGACAGGAATCCCAAGATTAAGGCAGAATGCGTTTTCACCAAAGACCACCAGGCTGAGATATAAAAGGACCATAGCTCACACTGCACTCCAAGTAAAAATGCCCATAATTGAATATGAAACATGGAATAGGGTCCAAGAAACTCTCCCCCCACTCAAACTTCTCATAGCGGGGTAAAAATGCTCTGAACTGAAAGAAGAGGAAATATGTGATAATGTTACGAACTCACTGAAGAGTAAGAGGAAACATCTCCTAAACTCATCCAACACTGGTACCAACTAGAAGAGAAATCTTAAAACCGACATGGGCTGGAAGACTATTCATTAGCAAACAAGTCTCACCCATCTACCATGAACCTAACATGTCTGCTGAAAGGACGCGTCATGTCCCTTATCTTCACCATCAGTATATGCAGTGCAGAATCAAAACTGGACCCACACAGACCCAGGCTTACCAGCTTCCAAAACATCGCATGATTCATCACAAACACTTAAGATGAAACTGGTTAGGGGGAAACTGTTCTCTATACCTGACACACCCATCCCCCAGCATTTCTTCCAGGACCTACACACCTTGTCTTTGGCATTCAAGTATCTGAGCTAGCACTGAGCACTGGGCCACAGGATCAAGAAATTGCTGTGGTTACTAAGCGAGTGAACTGACACATCCCCTCTGTGTGCCTCAGAACTCTGAAAAGCCCTATGCCCTTCCAGCCTTGCTCCTGCTTTAAAATTGTGCATTTCACAAACTTAGCATGACTGAGCTTGGTGACCGACCTTGGCGACTGACCTTCCATCGTCCTTACCCCATGAACAGGAATAAAAGAAAATCCAAACACTGTCTGTGAGAGTGGCTGAGGTGCAAGGAAAGAGAGGTAGTTGCCTGCCAGCTGTCTTAACAGAGGGTTTTGGAACTGAAAGCTACTTGGTATAAACTGCTGGTGAGAGACCACCTGTGAATATAACACATTTGCACTTTAAACAAGAAAATGCTAGAGCCATAATAGTGTTCGTTACCGTGTTAGAGGAATGAGCTGTATGCCTTCACCTAACAGGCAAGAGGGGGTGGGCACAATTCTAATGTGAATATACTCACAAATAAGCAGCTTTTCAGGTGGTCCTCAACATTGTGCTTCCTTCTTTCTTCAACTTGAAAATGAAATATACACCCAGTGCAAATTACAGGAAAAAATGTACCATTAGCAGTTACAGATTTCCAAAACACTTTGGCAAAGAAAACAGTTTTCTAAATTATAGAGATAAGCTGTGATCTGTATTTGCACAGAAACATGAAAATTCCTACCATGTGATTCAAACACTACTAGTACTTTAGCATAATTACCATGCCTGCTTAAAAATCACCCATGGAGAAATGGATGAGACCTTAAAATATAGTGCAACACAAAATGCATCTTATGAACTGCACAGCTTTTAAAGTGCTCTTTAAATCCAAGAGGTGGTACGATTTAAGGTATATTCTCAATTTCTTCTTATTATAGACTACACGTTCAACCCCAAATACTGGGATGTCATTAGCCCTCACACCTTATGATTCATGACCTTGTAGAAGATTTCATTCTGCACGTCTGCATTAGTTTTCATTAAGTCCAGGAGTGCACTTTTGAAACAGATCTCCTGGTCACTGAATGAGCTTTGGTTCATGTTTTAGTCTTAAAGCACATGAACCTGAAGACACTCTCCAGGAGTGCCTGCACTGTACTCCTGTAGTAGATGAACATGACCACTGGACAAGGTTTTGGTTTTCTTTCTATAAAATTCCTGAAGTTTTTGTAGCATGTAGTACCAGGAGTTTTACTCTACTAATCCACTCCGATTGGTTTCATTACTTGCTCACATAGACACAGTGTCTAGAGGTGCAAATGTCAGGTTAGATCCTTAAATTCTAGAGGAAACTAATGATCTATTGGAAAGCAGGATTCATCTTCACAGAAGGACCTGAAGGTAGCCTTAAGCAAGATCTGACCTTGAGTCATTTGGCTCTCAAACCTTCATGACACAATGTTCCCACTTTCTATTCTTTTTCTCTGTAAGCAGCTGCCTTCTACCAAGAGAATAACTGGCCAGAATGAGAGGTGGTTTTGGAAACCAGGTCTGGATGCACTTGAGGAATTAGAGACTCAGAGTGGGATGAAACTGTAAGTTTATATATTTGCATCTTTTTTCCCAATATATTAAACTGGACTACACATTCCAGTTCTCACTAATAGATTTTAAAAATGGCTTTTACCCCCAAATCCTCATCTTCGTTGTTTCAACTATAGTCATAATTTAAATGTTCTTCTCTTGTCTGTGCTGCAAGCTGTAGTACAGAACCCAAAAACAAAAAACAGAGGTCTCATTTCTGCATGGCTTTAGGGAAATTCCCAGCTAAGGTAATGTACAGTTAAAGAGAGATTAAATGAAAATGGATCTAGTTTTGGCTTTGATAATAATACATGCATCTGGGAAGGAATTACTGGGAAATAAAAAATTACAACTGCAAAGGCATCAGATTTTTTTTAATGGTATGTACAGACCGCAAGTATGTCATCAAACACATATGTCTGCATTCAGCAACTTTGAGTTCTTCAGATAAAGGGCAGCAAGGTACTGGTTGAACAGTGACTGCAGTGTTCTGACTTGATATTGAAACAAAATCACTCACATACATCATTCTGTGAAAAAAACAGTAAGTGATAAAATTATGGTAGAGGTACTGGGACTAAGATTGAAAAGCAGCAGTCACCAACCAAAACTGAATGATGCAAAAAGGATGATACAGAGCATAGTTCAAAATCACTGGAAGGGTTCAACTTCTCTTGGCATTAAGAAGCATTGAACTAAATCAGACTAAAACATGAAATTAATGTATTCACATTTGAAAAGGAAAAAAGAATCTAAATGCTCCCCAAAATGTTTCTCCCATTACTCTACTACTGAGACAAAAGAACAAGATTGAATCATTGTCAATGATGGCTTTGATGGTTTTTCTTTAGACCAGAGTAGGGAAACGCAATACAATAGAAACAAGAGAGTGCTTTACAAGTGGTCCCACAGTTCTTACTCTGCCCTGACTACAACAGAGGAAGAACAAAGGAGGGAAAGTGCAGGCAGAAGGGAAGGCTGAGGAGAAGTGTGTAGAGATGTTGGTTAGAGAGGAGGCTCCTTAAGAAGGTGTTTAAACTGCTGGCTCTTGTCCCATGAGCTGAGATCTGTGGCAGCAAATCTGCACCTCTCTTGAGCAAGTACCTCAGCCACCTTCTCCACCACCTCAGACTTCTCTCTGGCCAGGACCTGGTTTGACACTGTGGGGAGCCTGGCCTAGTCCCTGGCCAGATTTCCCCTTCAGCATCCTCAAATTTCCCTATCATCAGTTTCTGTGTGTGGTCCAGGAGGCAAAGGCTGCAATTCATTTTTGAAGTTGCAGGTGACTGACCTGTTCCTGCTTCAGTCAGTGGCACAGCACCAGTGTGGGATGAGTCAAAGGGAACCTCTGCAGCCTCAGCTCTTTCTCTTCTCTAAGCTCTCCTAGACATGGTATGTATATTAGAAGTCTGTTCCGAATTCACTTCTTTTGACCAAAGAGAGAGAACTAGCTCACAGGGATGTGGATTGACAGTATTGTAACCAGGAGAAAAGGATTTCAGAAAAAGGTCAGATATTTGACCATCTCTCCTTTCTTGGAGATCAAGCACATATTATTTTCTTGCTGTCTCAATCTTAGGATGTTTTATTTAAGTTGCAAAAAGCAATATGAAACACTAACATTTTAAAATCAATTATAACAGCTAAAATAAAATTTTTCTGAACTTTTCTAATGGAAATGGTCATAAATAGCCTATTTTGCAAAGAACCTTCAATGTTAAGCCTTTCTCACCATAGTTTATCAAGTAGACGTTATCAAATTGATTGTATTAAACTAAGTAACAAACTCATTTATCTAAGTTTCCATGTCTTTATTTATCCTGTTACAATGGACTTTTTTACTTTTATCTTGCACCTTTGAAATTACAGAATATCTTAATAAATATTCTAATTTAATATTACTAATATTAGTTTCATTTTCATTTCTAGTAGTAAAATTATTTTCTCACAAAATAATGTTGTTCATGGCAGAAAATGTGAACCTCCACTGCAACTACAGCAGGAATGACAGTTTAATCTTTTTACAAGGTCTGTGCATTTTTACAAGGTCTGTACATTCCCAGACTTTTCAATAAATGCATTTGAGTTAAGGTGAATTAAACTTTCAAGAAACAGTTTTTACTACAATAAAATTCCCACACCTTAGTTGCCACTAGACAGTTGGTGAGAAACTGAACAACAATCAGTAATATAATCCTAAGCACAAAGTGAAAACAAAAATTAATACTTTGGTATAATGACAGTTCAACATGTGAGCGGTGTGAAGACATCTGATGTTTAAGTGCCATTGAAATATTTCTTCTGTCAATCAAGCTACCTTGACAAGTAACAAATTCTCAAAGTGGTAATCAACCAATATCCCAGGAATCAATTGTTTACTTCATCTAACTGTTTGAACTTGGTTCAGGAAACAAAAGCTTTTCTTGAATGATGCCAGCACAGCTGGTGGAATATTAAACATCTACCCTTAAAAAGATTTCCTTATTTGGGGAAGACTTCATCATCAAAGAACAAAAAATTATGAGTTGTATGAAGTGCTCTATGGAATGCTTGCTATACAGAATGATACGGTAAATATCAGAAAGAAAATGCATGCTTCTGGGAAGAGAATAGAGCCCTGTAAGTTCTGGGAAAATGGGGAAAAATTACCAAAATAATACTAGATGAAATTTTATAAGGCAGTTCTAACAGATTTTTCTTTTTTAACCCATTTAAAAATGCATTCTTCTCAAATCTGATCCTAGAGAAAAATATCTCTTCAACTTTCAAGTGATACTGGGAATACAATGTCCATATTTGACATACTATTGGAACATAAGTAGCTTCTGCTCCTGTACCACAGAGGTACTGTGCCTCCAGGATTGTCTTAAATGTATAGATTATGTTTTACTCTTAATCTTTGAGGTATTCAGTTCACAGATACATAGAAACTATTTGCCCCCTTCATGGCAGTAGAGCAGCTATTTGGTGTATTTACTGAGCATCACATCATTCCTGCAGACATCTCTGATATCTGCATATGCATAAAGGTGCAGTGGCTTTAATTAAAGTTAAATTCTTCAATGTCTTTCTCCAACTCAGGCTGTTAGCTATTTATCTTAGAATTCATGGGAATAAATTGTTTCAATCAAAATCAAATTCTGTAACTTAAGTCTGTAAATTGGACCTTCAGAAGGGCAATGACATGAAAAAGACTCCTTAGGGGAAAAAGTACAAAATTATATCACTGTATATTCAATCATTTAAATGAATTTACAGCTCAGATGCAGGAAATAACAAGAGATGAAAGAGAACATAAAAAGCAAAACAATATTGTAGTGTGGTATTATTGAGGAAAAATGTTAACTATAATGCATGACGTAGAAATGAAAAATAAAGAGAGACTTATGACAAGAACCTTTGATGTTTGACCTTATTATGTGTTTTTCTAGAGAAAAGGATTTGTAGAAGAGGATTAAAACTTCCTACCCTTTAATTGACTGAGATATGATATGAGAGACAGTGGACAACTAGTAAGTTGTATGAGAAAAAGTAGCAAATTGACTTACAGTAAAAAATAGATGAAGTACCAGAGGAACAGTTGTCCTGGTCCTAAAACCTTGTGAGAAGTGACTGTGGGGATCATAATCTAAAATGATTACACTGACATAAAAAAGAAACATTACTGGAAGGTACAAGGCACTGACCCATGCCTGCCTCAGTCATGTGGGAAGCAGTTCTGTATCCCTGGACATTCTCAGGAACATAATATATTATATTATAATATAATAAAATATAATATACAAACACACTTCTATATTTTTATTTGCTATAGTTGGACAAAGTATTTTCCAAGCCATGGACCAGTCTCAGATGAGAAATACTGCAGGGCAACAAGTAGAATAGCACATCTGAGCATCTGCTCCTCTAATCTGAAGCATTTCAGTGTGTGGCGGTAGAGCTGTCTTGGGAGGTTTCCTGGAGCTTCAAGGGTACTGGACCCCCTGAGGGAAATTCAGAAGTACCAGAGATGAAAGTGAAAGGCAGCTGGAAACCCATGAGCATAAGGACACACTGAAGCAGCAGGGAGGCTTGCATGCCACTAATGGCATGAATTCATAGGACAGAAGAACTTTGGTTGGGACCAAGTGCAAATAAAGTCAGGACAGAAGAATATATTAGATTAGCAAAAGATCAGAAATTAAGTACAATAAATAATGATGCAATAGGAAAAGGAGAAGAATGCATGGGAATTCATGTTGAGTCTGAGACAACGGGCAATGCAGAAGGGCAGACTAAAATGAGTTGATAGGCAAACCAGAAGACTGATTTAAAACTGCTGCTAGGAAACCTAGAGTGATGAGTACCATAGGATCCCTCAACTTAGAAAAGATTAGCAATTACGTTAATAATTAATCATTTCTGTCTCACTAACCTGCCTTCCACTGTCTCTACTATACTCAGCCATCGCAAGCAGCATGCTGCTGTACAGACCCAACTGGACATACAATGTGGCATAAAATCTCTGGCCAGTACCAGCACATTCTACAGCCATTTCTGTGAGGATATGGTGAATATCTTTATCTGTTTAATGCTAGATAAAGCACCAATCCTTCCATGATGTGAGTGTACTTTGCAGTTTTCCTGAACTGCATTAATAATTACTCTTCAATTGTGGTTAGTCAGCCATCTGTCTAACAATTTCAAAAGCATTAACCACATCCCGCTTTTTTTGATGTGGAGTAATGTCAAATGCTTTGCTGAAGTCAAGAGATATGTCCCCTTTATTCCTCTTTTCTATGAAGCTTATTATCTCATCAAAGGCAAAAAGCAAGTTAGCTTGACATGATTTATTTTTATGAATCTATACTGCCTTTCTGCATTAATCTCTTTTAAAAACTTTCAGACTGTCTACTTCATTGTTTGTTCTAGTACTTTAACTACTTCTTCTGGCCTGTGCCTTACAAGCTTTAATTTTTTATTCATCTTTCCAAAAGATAAATAATTTTAATTCATGTTCTGCATCACTTCAGATAACCTTTTAATCTTCAAATTGAGTGCTGGCCATTTCTTCTACTGTCCAGGTAAAACAGATGGATCAAAGCCAGATTTGAAGGATTTCTGGCCATGCTTCAACTTTATCATCACAACAGAAACCTGTGACATTAGTTTGTCTACCACTGCTACAGAGAGGTCTGTTCTCTGCTGATTCCTGTACCATGCTGATAGAGAGGGTGTCTCACCACTTGACCAGTGATTTCTGACTGTTAAATAACATACTTTTCCCAGTGTACTCATTCTGACACCACTTACCATTGCTGAGTCAAATTCACCATAAAAAGAGAAATATAATCCAAAAAGGATTTCAGCAAAGCTCTGTTCTCCCTGGAAAGAGCCTGGAAAATATGGAGCAGCTTTAGCCACACGTCGACATTTCTTTCACCACAAGCAGTACTGCCCTACTGCAATTTTCATGCACAAAGTGCCTGACACACCCGTGGGAGCTCAGGCCTTCGCCCTCTATGTCTTGGGCAAAGCCAAGTGCAATTTTACTATGAAATTTAGGATTTCGCTTAAGTTGCCAGTGATTTTTGACTTCACACAGTAACTCCTGGCTTCAGGGACTGAAACCAGGCAGCTGTGGATATTGAGGAGACAGTAAAACCTGATTTGAATACGGGATAAAATTACTGAGGAAAGTCCAAAGATAAGATACAACTACATCATCAAAATCTAATGGAAACTCACATTATCTGTCATCTCTGATGTATTATTTGTCAACATGGACAACAGCAAGGAAGACATTTACGGTAAGATTTATTTTTACTTGAATGACAGCTCATTTGTCACATAAATTAATCTCTAGAGCTATATGATGTCCAGCGGACGAAATGAAAAGTCAGTGACTCATTTTAGTCAGCTGAAAGAGATGGCACCTTTAGCGAGGCCAGTGTATTAATATCAATATTTTTATTATTCAAGGAACAAAAGGCAGAATTAAAAACAACTAAGCTGACATTTCAGCAGTACAGATATATGAATGTGGAACTGTGGTTGTTTGAGAGGCCATAGCAAATAATAGCAGAATGCTACATTTCATATTATTTTCTCACTGGTGGTAGATTCAGGGCTTCAAAAATGAAATAATTGTAACATAAAGACAGATAAAATTCTGTCATCACTTTTGAGTAGGTTTAATTATGAGACTCCCGGTATCATTCTCTACTCCTCAGCATTAAAGAAAGCAAATGAGATCACATGAATGAAAACAACCATGATTTGTTTTCTTGATTTTATCACCATTACGTTACTGTATTTGTTTAACAAATACATTAGCACTAGTTACTAATACAATTAGAGCAATATCTTTATAACATTTATTACTCAAACTCATTCATTCTATCAATCTGATATGACAATGTTAGATACAGCAAATTTGGATGACAAATTCCAGACAAAATTTATCTGTCATTTGGAGAATTGCAATGCTTTTCCTTGTAACCTGGCCAAAACTTTGAGCTAAACCACATCATGTGGATTTTAATTTCCTAAAAGCTGGGCAGTTTTAAAGCATGTATAGTTACAATACATCCAGTTATATCTACATGTTGAAGAGACATAATAATTATCAATACAGTAACCAAACCAGTTAGTTTTCAAGTGGTGATGATCTTCAAAAAGCGTAGTGCTCTATGTTTGTGTGAGACATATTTGCAAATACATGAGAGGGTCATATCAGGTGACCCAGCTCCTCTCTGACTGCTACATGGAGGGACATCCAATGCTCTCGAAAAGTTACATTTAGGAACATGTTCTCTCAAGAGTTTTTATGTTCACCATATTATGTTAATTTTAGCATTACACAGCATTCAAGCATTCCAGAAAACTGATTCTGTTTTCCTGGAGGATATGTTACTATTACAGAGATTTTAAACATTTCTTCGTGCATACACATACTGCCAAGGTAGAACGTCTGATGTCACTGTCCACCAAGGAACTCACTACCTTATCTGAATTTCTTGTGGCCAAAACAATCCCAGGCAACCACTGTATTGCAACTCCAAACTCAAGCTAATAAATTGAGATAAACTCTCCTGCCAATAATTTTTAGATTTATCTTGGCAATTGCACAACTTCAGGTCAGCTCAAAGAGAGCTTGCATTAGCCCAGAGAACATTTTATAAATATACTATAAAAAGGCACAATAATTAACAGCTACTTTCCAAGGAAAGACAAGTAACTTTTCCCTCATTGGTCCCTGATGAAAATTGTGTGATGTTTCATTTTTTCTAAACTCAGTCAATTTAACAAAAAGGCAGCTTGATAAATGTTGTCTCTCCCTGTTAAATTTAGCTCAGCTTATTTAAAAATACATTATGCTATTAATTTTGGTGCCACAGCTTGGTTTGTTTCCTCATCCGCTAAGTATTTCACTTCAAAAATATTCAAGCAGTACCTGTGTTCCCTCATACACTGAGTCTCAGATACTTAGAACAGATCAAAGGGAAACCTACAGCTCTGAACCTAAAGCAAATTTTCAGGGTAATATTGTTGCTCTTTTTTTTAAAACCTATATCTTGTTGATTTGAAGTGCCGCCAGAAATCTCAAATTACTGCAGTATTAGATGAAGCTTTAGAAAAGAAATTCTCTGGTTCCTATATACAGCTCAAAACACAGGAATTTAAGGTACAGGTTTTTCCAGGAATGTAACTTCCAAATCTTCTACATAATAAAGGATGTCTCACACTGAAGTAAAAGCTTCAGTATAGACTGCATGAATATTTTGGGAGAAGAATCAAAAGCTCAAAAAGAGAACTAAGTTATTGAGCATGAAAAATTAACATTCATTTATCAATTTGGGGTTATAGTCCCAAAAATGTGCAATTCAATTGAACAGAACATGTGTTTTTGTGAGTAAAATAGGCAGTTACTCATATAATTTTACGTCTGTAATTAGGAA
The DNA here is from genome assembly GCF_022539395.1 of Myiozetetes cayanensis. NCBI lineage: Eukaryota > Metazoa > Chordata > Aves > Passeriformes > Tyrannidae > Myiozetetes > Myiozetetes cayanensis. The sequence goes on from NW_026086604.1 coordinate 129,345,736, forward strand.
TGATGAACAATTACAGGTCTTGAACAGAAAAGGTGACCTTGGAAAATGCAAATCTCTGATCATGGTTTTTTTCCCCACAATTTGATACATTTTCAAATAGAGAACCATAGCATGATTGTAGGTTTCAGATACAAAATTAAATTTTTAGATGAACAAGGGAAAAAACAATCTGGAATTTCCTCCAGCTTTTTTAAAAGGTAATGGGTAATATGCATAATATCGCATCTGCTGTCAAGATATTGTTTTACAAGGATATTATTCAAATCACTTTTTTACACATCTGGACTTTAGAGGAAATGAAACATACAAATATATTTTTGTTCATTTTTTTGTACAGTGTTTATCACTAACTTAGGACTTGAGCATTTAGCAATACCATGACACAAGTAATAAGTATCTATTCTACATGTGGTCTTCTTTTTATGAACCTATTTGGTCCTGGGATATGTTTTTTCCTAGTTGTAACTTAACTAATTATTTTAATCCTATGTCCTACAATGCTGGTGATTCAATTGGAATTTAAAATGTCCTACATCTCATGTCTTCTCTTTAATTTCTCATTGCACTGAAAAAAGCTGTTTCATTTGGCCTAATTTTCATGGTTTTTCTTCCTATTATTAAATTTTTTTTTGCCTGAAATACTAGGTCTCTGTTTTCTATCACAATTTGAAACACTAACTTTGTGCACCCGAATTTGAGTTGTTCTCACAAAGAAATTGCATCACTCAGTGCCTCATTGCACATGTCAGTCACAGGCCATCCAGTGTCACATACAATCAAGGGTTGGGATAAGGGAAGTCTGTTAAATATTAATGACTATTCATTCAAAGGGGAGTAGTCTGAGACAGTAACATGCTCACTTTGTAACTGAGACTAGATTTGTCCAACTTTGATCCCAGTGATTGAAACCCACAAGGTTTAAAATCCCTCTCAAAAGCAGGTGTTTTAGCATAGACTTGGAAAAGCAGACTCCCTGAGATCTGGGGAACCTGTACAGAAAGAAAGTACATGCAAGCAACTGCAGCTGATGCACTCCTTTATGCCTAGAGTCCTTTTTAAGACCAGCCAGAAGAATAAAACAAAGCGGCAAAACAGATGTGACAACGGGCAATGGTTTTGAACTGAAAGAGGCTAAATTTATATTAGACATAAGGAAGAAATTTTTTACAATGAATGTGGTGAGGCACTGCAACAGGGGTCCCAGAGAAGTTGTGGTTGCCCCATCCCTGGAAGTATTCAAGGCCAGACTGGATGGGGCTTTCAGCAACCTTGTCAAATGAAAGATATCCCTGCCCATGGCAGGGAGGATTGGAGCAGATGATCTTTAATTATAGAATCATGGAATGGCTTGGTTTGGAAGAGAGCTCAAGGATCATCTAGTTCCATCACCTCTGTTGTGAGCAGGAACACCTTCCACTAGACCAGGTTGTTCAGAGCCCCATTCAACCCAGCCTCGAATACCTCCAGGAATGGGGCATCCATGACTTCTCTGGGCAATCTGTTCCAGTGCCTCATTACCCTCACAGTCAAGAATTTCTTCCTAATATCTAATTTAAATCTACTCTCTTTCAGTTTAAAACCCCTCCTCCATGTCCTATCAGTACATGCTCTTGTAAATAGTCTCTCTCCATCTTTCTTGTAGCCTCCCTTCAAGTACTGGAAGGTTGCAATTAGACCACCCAGAAGCCTTCTCTATTCCAGGCTGAACAACCCCAGTTCTCTCCATCTTTCCTCATAGGAGAAGTTTTCCAGCCTCTAAGCAACTCGGTGGCCCTCCTCTGACTCGCTCAATGTCCTTCCTGTCCTAGGGGCTCTAAAAATAAATGCAGCACTCTAGATGGGGTCTCACAAGAGCAGAGTAGAGGGGCAGAATCACCTCCCTCTGCTGCTCACCTGCTGCTCACGCTTCTTTTAATGCAGCCCAAGAAACAGTTGGCTTTCTGGGCTGCAAGGGCACATTGCCAGCTCATGTCCAGCCTCTCATCTACCAGCAGCCCAAGTCATTCTCAGCAGGGCTGCTCTCAATCTGTTCATCCCCCAGCCTATACTGATCCTGAGGGTTGCCCCGACCCAGGTGCAGCACCTTGCACTTCATCTTATTAAACTTCATGAGGTTCCTGTGAGCCCACTTCTTTAGCCTGTCTAGGAACCTCTGGATGGCATTCCATCCTTCAGGTGTGTAAAATAGCACGACTCAGCTTGGTGCCACGTGCAAATTTGCTGAGGGTGCACTTGATCCCTTTGTCCATGTCATTAATGATTTAATAAATAATTCATTATTTATAAATAATTAAATAATACTAGTCCCTTGAGGGACACCACTTGTCATTGATGTCCATCAGAATACTGAGACATTGACCACTACCCTGTGGATGCATCTGTCCAAACAGTTTCTTATCCATGTAACAGTCCACTCACTGAATCCATCTCTCTCCAATTTAGAGAGAAGGATGTTGTGTGAGATGATGTCAAAGGCTTTACAGAAGCCCGAAAAAATGGCATCTGGTGAGCCTCTGATGTAGTCACTGCACCACAGAAGGCCACTAGTTTTGTCAGGCAGGACTTGCCCTTGGTGAAGCTGTGCTGGCTGCCTTCGATCACCTCCTTGTCCCATGTGCCTTAGCATTACTTCTTGAAAGATCTGTTCCATGACCTTCCCAGGCACAGAGATAAGGCTGACAGGTTTGTAGTTCCCAGGGTCCTCCTTTCTATCATTCTTAATAGATGGGTACAATGTTTCCCTTTTTCCAGTCACCTGGAACTTCACCTGACTGCCACGACTTTTCAAATATCATTGAGAGTGGCGTGGCAACTCTATCAGCCAATTCTTTCAGGACTCTGGGATGCATCTCATGGGTTCCTATAGACTTATGTTTGCTCGGGTTCTTCAGATGGTCATGAACCTGATCTTTACTTACAGTGTGGGGAACTTTGATCCCTGAGTCCCCATCCTGCTGTCCATGCACTTGAGAGGTGTGGGAAGAATCTCCACTGAAGACTAAGGCAAAGCAGTTGTTGAGTACCTCAGCCTTCTCCTCACTCGTTACCAGTTCACCAGTGCTGTTTGTCAGAGGTGGCATACCTTTGACCTTCCTTTTCTGGTTAACATACCCATAGATGCACTTCTTGTTATTCTTTGCATCCCTTGCCAGGTTTAGTTCCAGCTTCACCTTGGCCTTCCTCACCACATCCCTACACAACCAAACTTCATCCCTATACTCTTCCCAAGTCACCTGTCCTAGCTTCAAGTACCTGAGCATATCCTTCTTTCCCTTTAGTTTGACCAGCAGGTCCCTACTCAGCCATGCTGATCTCTTTATTTCCTTGCCCGATTTCTTGCTCCTGGGGATTGCTGGCTCTTGTGCTCTATGGAAGACTTCCTTAGAAATCGGCCAGCTCTGTTCCGATCCCTTGCGTCTGGGGGAAGCCTCCTGGGGAATCCTACTGCCTGTCTCCTTGAAGAGCTGGAAGACTGCTTTCCTAAAGTTCAGAGGTCTAACTTCACTCCTTTACTGGCCCATATCCCTCAGGACTGTAAACTCTAACAGTGCACGATCTTTAAAAGTCCACTAGAAGCTGCACTCCAGGAGAATTCTTGAGTCTGCACAGAGAAAACTATCCACAAACATAGCTTAAAGAACACTTATGTGTGCTCTTCTAAATAACTGTGAAATTAAACACCTACTAAAGGTAAACATGGGCCTACAGCATTTTCTTAACTACATCCAGAGTATGGTTAATTGCATATATTTGCTTATATATACCTTTTAAATAAGGAGCTTTCCCATTCTTCTAGCATATGCAGGTTTGAAAGGTTGATTATATTATAAATTACCATGTTAATCACCACTTTTTTTCCTTTTGATACTCTGAAAATAGTGTATGCCTTTCTGTGTAGGAAAACTTAAACTTTTAGAATTTCTGTCTATAACAGGTATAAATGGTGTTTTAAAGTATCATATTAATAATGAAGGCATTGTATTCTAAGACAATCTATGGCTTAAGGTCATTCTACTTTGAATAGATATATTTAAATCAGTGAAGAAAAAGTTTATTTAGCAATAATGTTCATTTAATGAGGTTTACCTCCAAATCTTTTAATCATTAGTGTGCATAATGTCTTGTTTTTCATTGTTTGGGCCATTTAGTAATTTCCTGTGTACTACAGCTGGATGCCTGTTGAATCACTGCACTAGAATACTTAAGATTTTACACCAAAAGCTCGTATATCAGACAAATCCTACCTAGAAACAAACATGCTATTGCTGTCTTTTAAAAGAGCATTTCTAATCATGATTTCACTTTAAAATGCAAATATTTATGGCTCCACAGGGGACCTCCTATCCACTCAAGTCACATAAGAAATCCCATTGTAAACTGGCATGATGCTTGCTTTTGCTGTGGCTGGTTGACTTCAGCTGTCACTGGTTTGATCAGCAATTTCTTAACCTCTAAAAAGAGTTTTCTATTATTGTTCCAGCCAGATCCTAGACCATGAGAACCATAATACGAATTGAAGCACTCTACTGTCAAATGCTTTATTATTAAGTCTTCTGTTGCAAAAGGGACTACATGTGCTCAGAATTTCAAGGCACAATAAAAGCCAAGTTATCAACAGATACTGTTGATAAAACCCCAGAGTTATCTGAAAGCTATATGCAATAATTCAGCTTAAGAACTACTGTGCTGTGGCTGAATAGCAAAAGATCTAGAAAAAAGTTTTTATATTGACTTTTTTTTTTCATATCTATTCTATACTTGCATAGACAATTAGAAATGAAAGGACTTTAATAACACAAATTAGCATAATGTTTAATTTTTTTTAGTTTTTCATGGTTAAATAATTGAAAACCTATTACTTAAATTATATTCCATATTACCTGCTGTTGAAGACAATATTCAGGAATCAATAACACCAATTTTTTGACAGTACAAGTTCTAATGAAAAATAACTTATTACAATGAAGGCAATGAATCTACACGGTATTAATTTCCATTCTAGGAAAATGCAAATAGATATTATAATAAAAACTCATTTGATCCTTTCTCCTGGGTATTTTTCTATACTAGTGAGTCATTCTGGAGCATACCAAGTGCTGTAGAGCATTTTGTTGCTGTGTACACAGTTCAATCCCACAGTCAGAAAATGCCTAAAGCTGGATATAGTCTCATTTCTGTTCTGATGAATGGAAGTGTTACAATAACAATCATTATTATTTTTAATGTAAATAGTTCTTTGAGACATAATGTTTGAGACATAAGACATCATAGCTTTTAGGTTGCTCTAGACCCTTAGGTGATATTCAGAGCCTTCAGAGCTGGGCAGTGTGAATCCCCTCACTTGAGGTTATAAGACAAGGTTCTGTGAGACATCCTGTGAAAGGGTAGAAAAGCATTCCCCTTTCTGTGTGGAATCTGGACGAGACTGTGGCCATATAGGAACAAGCCAGCCTAGTAAGGCACTTACTCCAGCCATTTGTGGCTTGAGGTTTACATGAGAAGGATGCCTGGAAGGCACAACATCCCTGTAAGTATCTGCCATCCTCATTCAGGGTTCCCCCACCTTACATGCTCTTCTCTTTTTTTGCTGACACAACCATTTGTGAAGCTGTGCAATGATCAAGAAGTGAATCTTAAATGAACTAGATCTAGCCCAAAAAAAAGCTAGTTTTAACCCACTGATCCTTTGGACACAAGTCTATAATCGTCACAAAGATGGACACATGATCTGGAGGAAGGACAGGACAGGTGGATTCTCCAGATCACAATTTCCAGGCTATAGTGCTCTGATAACTTCCCAGAACTACTTAATTATAGTGCAGTCATAAGAGATTCAACAGGATTCCAGTAATCCAGTATCTTCTCTGCATAAAGGTCTAGTAATTAGAAAGAAAAAGGTAATTTTAAGTTACACCTCCATTCAAAACACACTAGGACTCTGTAGGTATTCAGTGGAAGTTGTTAGGAATTAAATCAGATAACAAGCTCCCTGGTTATTTAGGGTAATTTTTAAGATGTTGAATTTTTCTATTAAAAAAATCTCTCACAGTAGGAGACTGTGAGAAACTCAGGAGGACTCAAAAACTTCATCGTGTCACACAATCCACAATTTAACAGGAATTTGGGCATTTAAAGAAACTCTGTAATTTAACATGTTCCATATACATGTATTCCCTATACCTGGAAATATTCAAGGCCAGGTTGGATGGGGCCTTCAGCAAACTCATCTAGTGGGTGGTATTCTTGCCCATGGTGGCGGGGGAAACTAGATGGTCTTTAAGTTCCCTTCCAACCCAAACCATTCTATGATTCTATGTACATGTGGTAGATCATTATTCATCACTGTGGGACCATCAGCATTACTCCCCACTCCTTCATTCAGAGATAGTGCTTTGTTCTACAGAATGTTTTTCCTCTAAATGGGTTGTAGTCCTATAGTAAGCCTAAACTCTTGATATTTGACTTTTGCTAGGCAAAGGACTCCTGAAGTTCAGAGGAACCCTCTAAATGAACTGTCTTCAATATCCATGACTGTAGGTGCTGGGCAGGGAACTTGGCTTATATCTCTCCTCTGGCTGCTTCAAATGGCTCTTTTCTCCAGCTACATTACACTTCCCTGCAATCCCAGTTCTCTAGAGCTTCCAACCACGAAATCTAGACACGGATTTGAGTAGATACTATTTTTTTAACTTGCTTATCCATTTCTTTGTTGCACAGATATTCTGGATACTTATTCAAAGCAGTCTCCAGTCTTCCTGATTTGCAAGCCAAATATGAAAATTCTTTTCCCCCTTCTGGTTCCATATTTGACAGTCTACTCATACCATTAAAGTCACCTAAGGCTGAGCATGCTTTTTAAAAGGCTATAGTGGTTGTCTTTAATTAATTAGTGAAAATAATTTAAAAAAAATTAGTCAAAGTGTCAGAATATCTTATTAAATCCTCTGCCCTGTTGACATAAAATGAGCATTACTGCAAGAATTTAGCTTAAAATTCTAACAAGAGTTGTATGATTTCTAGAATACCAATGTAACACATGCAGCTTGAAAGCATTAAACATGACAGAGACCATACAATAAGGGTGGAGATTGAATTACAATCAAGTTATAAAGCAATGAATGGAAGGTAAAATGCTGCTCTCTAAGTCTGCACCAGCATTTTTGAGTGCAGTGGCATTGCAGAAGTATGGACTGAAACAGAATGTGTCTAAAATAAAGTTTTTACATTTCTATAGGGCTAGAGGTTAATCCTTTCTTTCATTTTATATGCAGAAGGCATTCTTAGATAATCTAGAGTGACATTCTGATTTATAAGGGCCATTGAATGATCCTCTGGTTGCTGTCTTCTATACTATAAGTCACTGAGTCCTGACTTAAAAGTATTTCTAACTATACCCCAGGGACAGAATCTAAAATTATTCCAATCATCCACCCAATAGAACATTCCCCACCATGACTCAGTGTGATGTTTCACTCTTTCCAAAACTATATGGACTAAATAAACAGTTAAAGAATAATATGAATAAAGTATGACCAAAAGCTATATATCCTCATGGCAGCTGGCATGCTGGCTGTCAGGGTTGCTGGAGACCATCAGGTTAACTACCATCTTTGGTAACTCCAGCCCATGTACCCTCTGATGTTTTCTCTTCTCCAGAGGAAGAAAGGAGGAGATCCCTGAACATCTTTCCTCCAACAAAGGAAGCAATTCTGTGACCAAATGATCAAAGCTGTTTGGTTGCTCTTGGAGAAAAGGAAGAAACTGTCTGTAAAAATTTTGAGACAAGAATAAAACTCAGGTCCAAAGTCACCAGAGCGATTCAGAAATGCTACAAAAGTATGAAAGGCATGCTGAACAGCTCAAAGAAACCTTCAAAGCCTGGCTAGGACATACAGCTTTCTGACTGCTTATCCATATGAGATATCCCACAATTTAGAGGTTTGCTTACAAGGGCACTAAACTCAAAAGATTATAACCAGGCAAGCAGTTCAAGCTTAAACATGAACACTTTCGCCTTGGCAGGTGATGAGCCTAAAAGCAGGCTTAAGGGAGGAATCGAGGCAGAAGAAAGGCACAGCACAGATTTGGGTGAAAGACACCCTACTGTTTTTACCAAATGTTCAGGGTGGAGCTGAATCTCCCCACAGACACACACACAGAGCTGAGAGCAATTCAAATGCAAGTAAAGTGTTCTGTGGTTCAGCCTGGCACTAGCAATGTAAACTAAACCAAACAGTCAGTCTGTTATTTCTTCTGAATGCTACAGGTGAACAATGGCAATCAAGAGAAATTGGATTACACTTTGAAGCTTGTACTAAAGGCAGCCCAACACAGGGTAGATTTCAGGCCCTTCCATGAAAATAAACACAGAACTGGAATCCATGTTAATATTAGTGATGATAATATCTACTGTAAATCACAAAATCCTCAAGTAGATAGGACACTTGACAGCTGCTGATGAAATTATCCACCATTACCAACTAACTAGTAAGTGAAGCCTGGAACACAGACAGGTAACCTCTTCGTGTTGTCAAAACAACTTTCTGTGTTTAGTCAGATAATGAATATATTTAAACAATATAAAATTATTTATTACCATGAGAGCAGCAGAATCTAAAAAAGGGCATAGTTCTGATAGTTCTGAAAAAATCCAGTACGCTTTCAGACACCTAGACATAAACGCAGGTAAGAGGACAAGTAACTCAAGTCAGGTAAAAAGCATCCAACTTATCAGAATACTTTTGGGAAAAGTCTTGACTTATTGTTAAGTAAAATAACAATAGATTTTAAATTTTTGTGTCCGACAGTGAAGCCTTTTATGATTTCAAATAACAATATGATTTTAAAGAAACAAAAAAAAAAGTAGAAAAATAAACCTCAGGAAACCCCCAGAAATTGCAGGTGTCATTATCAAAACTGGTATCACAACTCTGTCCAGCCCAGCTGAGAGGGGAATTGCTGGGGATCTTGCAGATCTCACGTTCAAGAGATTCAATGAATCCACCTGAGACTTTTCATGTTCTCTCTGAAGAATTCAACAAACAGCCCAAAACAGGTATCTGAAGGAACAAATGTAGGTAAGAAAAAAGCAACTAGGGTCATGACAAACTGAGTGGCAAGAAAGCTTCATCTTTTGTGACAACAAAAAAAATATATCTTTGTTGGCCTCTGCCGATATGTGGCAAGAGGCAGTTCCCTGTTGCAGGTGATAATGGTTTCATCTAAATGAGTAAAACCAAGCCAAAAAGGAAATGTAGTTTGTAATTCAGCACACAAAGTTTTCAACTTTCAGTGGTAACAAATAGAAAAGCTAATGGTAGAGTTTAGAGTGTGAATTATTGGTTTTTATGCTGAAATACTTAGACTGGCTGAATTCCCCATGTCAACAACACAAGAGTTAAAGCATGACTAATGTGATCATCAATCTAGTTTCAATAAAATTATAATTATAGAAAACTCCCTTACCTTTGGAGAGAATTCAAAATTGCTATTTTCCTCATAGACTTCCAAAATTACATCATACCTCTAGCAATGAGAATGTAATGTAATCCTTTATGGCTGAACAAAAGGCATTTCTTGGAATATGGCTATGAGTTGCTCCAGATAACCTGAGGATCTCTATGAGTTCCAAACCATAAATCCCAATATTTTCTTAATGGGACAGGATAGTTAAGGACACTTATTTCCACAGTTGACCATTAAGATGAAACATGTCTCTTCTAGACATAGGATACAGTCAGAAATACCAAAGCTACTGTCAATATATCAGATAAATTTAGAATGCAGAGCGCTAATAAGGTAGGTGAAGCTGTCACATGTCACCATGTGTGCACCTTTAGGAACAGGAAGAAATCTGCTCCATCCTTGAACCTTTATGAGGGCCAAACTCAGCAATATTCCACAAGCAAATCTTAAAGACGGGAACATCTTGAAGAACAGGTCACTACAAAGGAAATAACATAAAATACCACAAGATCTATTTGTAATCCTGAAATTTCTTACAATAAAGCAAAGCCAGACACACAAGATGGTGCAGAATCATCACCAACAATCCAGGTTATACACATACAAGTTCAATATTGTCAAAGTATCATAGTGTTTCTACTTGCTCACATTTACTCAAACTAACTATAAGTACCTAGAAACACCGTCCTTTTGTCTAGCCTGTACTTCATCATCTTGTCTATGGGGATGATAAAAGTCTGACTGAAGTCAAGAAAAAAGGCATCCACTACTCCTCTCTCATTCATCAAGCCAGTCACCTCATCATAGAAAGCTATCAGGTTGGTTAAGCATGATTTGCCCTTCTTAAATCCATGCTCACTGCTCCAAATTACTTTCCCATCTTTCATATATTTGGAAATGGTTTCCAGGATTATTTGCTCCCTCAGCTTTCCAGAGGTCAAATGAGGTTGACTGTCTTGTAGATCCCAAATCCTTTTGGTTGTCTGTCTTGAATGAGTGACAGTTTCATTCTTTGAGTCCCCAGAAGCCTCCCTCAATCACCATAACTAAGATTATCAGTCCTGTCTCTCCCTAGCAGACCTTGATCCTCAAAAATGATCCCATGGTCATACACCCCACATATCTGTTGTCAACATAGCAGTTGTGCAGCAGCTGTCAGATTTTGAGATCTCCTGAAGCCTTTGCCCCTCAGCAACATGATCAAGGAGAGACCATCTGTACCTTCCTGCCCTTGAAAATCACCCCAAAGCCACGTAGTCATGCTTTATACACTCCAGATCTCTTCTGGCAGAAAGTGGCGCCACAGCCCTAAGAACAGAAAAGCCTCTGCAGTATTCCACATCCTGGATCTCATTTCCAGTCAAGCAGCAAACTCTCTAGACAGCAGATTCAGTTAGCCAGCGTGGGCCTCCATCCTGCACAGCATGGAATCCCTCACAACATTCCTTGCCACTTTCTCCTGATGCCATACAGCTCCCAGCCTGCAACCAGGGCACTGAATCTACTCTGTAGACACAGATCCATGGGCAGCCAGGAACTGCCATCCATTGTCAGAAGTCAGAAGCTCCCTCCTGTACACACTTCTGCACCCTTTAGCTGGGTGCTGGGAGCTGTGGTTAAGTCATGGCTCTTCCACTGGCCGCTCCCCAGTACCAGCTGCAGGCATCCTCCACTCTCTCTATTCAGAAGGCAGCTGTAGCAAGAGCCCCATTCCCACTCTGGTGAGGGACAGCTGGCACAGCTCCTTAGAGTTCACAGAGCTTTTGCTAAAAGTCAAAACCTCCTGTAGGTGCATTTTGATAAAGGAGTCACCCCTTTTCTTGGCCACAGAATTTACTCCAGGAAAATAAATGCTCAGTGACAGTAAAGAAACCTACAATGAAGAGTAAATACAATGTGTGTAACTTTGTACTGGAAGTGTAAAATTTAATTGCAGTATCTTCTTTCTCTTCTTTGTAGTTTGCAGTCTTTGGACTCACTGAAACATTAACCAAAGGCAAACCAAAATGGAGGAATATTTTAGAAGCAGATTATTTTCAAAAGATCACTTAGTCACAAAAGCACCAACAATTATGCCAATGTTTAAGTTCATGCACATATGTGGCCTCAAAGGCATGGGACTAATGCATATTAAATCAAATATGGGCCAAGAGTTTGTGGTGTTGGGAATCCAGTTTAGTGCTCTATCAAAATAACATCGATTTCAATGTAACTTACAATTTTACAGAGACACAGAAAAATCCATCCTGCAGCTAACAGGTTAATTTTTAGCTAAAGTATTTCCTAAAACTATTATAAATGCAATTATTATTTTTTTATACCATATGTAAAAGACAGAAGGTTGCAACTAATAAATAGCATTTCTCATTCTATTCTCCAAGCCTCCCAAGGGAAGACTTTGGCATCTTCAAAGGGAGTGAAATCCATTCCAAGACAAAAAGTAAAAAGAAAGCAGTATTTTTCATTTTTAAGCTTCCTCATTTTTGCTTAAGATTTAGCAAAAATAGAACAATCTATTGAAAGCAGGCAACTAAATACATGATCTCTTACTATGCAGTTGCTGTTTTGGGTTTTGCTAAAATGCACATAGAAATTATCCATCAAATAACAAAATAAATTGCCACAAAACCATATATTGTTACATTTATATATATATATATATATTTCTTCCCAAAGTATGGGAATTTTATTAAAATATTGATATTAAAGGGACAATAATTGCAGAAAAATATAATCATATTTCAGAATCCTTCTACACATTTGAGAATTTTAGTTATGGAAAGGTATCAATAGGAATGATACAGACCTCTATTTAAAAAGGCTTTTCTTATAAAATATTATTCCTTTGAAAGACTCACTTTTGGTGAGGTATCTACTTTTCATCGTCCTATTATTACATTAGGAGAAGGTCAGATTTAAATGACTGAAGAAAAAATCCAGCTCTTTCTGCAGATTTTCCAAGAACTTTAGTACCACTGTGTCCTTCCTCTGAGTGCCTCTTTTTATAGTCTGAATGAATTTTCAACATAGATTTTTAATCTGGCTTCCTTCAAGAAGCAAACTTACACATTCATATATAATATCACTTTTTGTCTGTTAGCAACAAATTTGAACTCAGAGACCAAGTTTAACAAAAACTGACAACGTGATCAAGGTGCCAAAACTTCCTAGAAGTGCCATGAAAAAAGACATGGAGGTAGAAAAGACCAAAACAGTTTGGCAATAATGTACTGAAATATACACAATTAAACCCAGCATGGACCAGCAGAACCATAATATAACAATGCAGTTACAAGTGAATATTTGTATTAACTGAAATCTTAGAGACTGTATAGGAAGAAATGAGACCACAAGTAAATGAAGCTATTAAAAATGACCATATCAAGACCAGATACACTACAGCAGTTTGAGTCAGATGGTTTAAGTAGAGCCACACAGCATCAAAGACAACCTCATTTGTGCCTCTTCCACAGAGAGGTTCTTTCAGCCATTTTCTCAACTGCAGTTTGTGAATAACTTGAAGAAAGTTTGTGTTGTGCTGCAAGGGTCCAAAGGTACGAGGGGCAGGGCTCTGCAGGTCACTGCTCCCCCAGGATGCAGCCTGGTTGTCACAGCCACACATCACAGAGTGCAAAAGCAGCCCTTAGGGGACTGAGGGGCCTGGACTCAGGGATTGTGTTTCTTTCATCAGCTCACTTTTGACAAAGTGATGATATTCAGAGACAGTAACACAACTGTAAATTAAAAAAAAGATGGTCACCATCTGGTGTTATTTTGTGGTCTTCTGGTGGGGCAAAGCATATCCTAACGCAGTGCAACAGGCTGTCACAGTGTAGTGCCTTCCTTTGCTGAAGTGTACATGGGCCTAAAATTAACATTTCATAAAACCCTCACTGAAGTTAGATATTTCACATCTCCAAGCCTTTACAAGTATCATGCAATATTATTCTGCTTGCAGATTTAACATATTATATATGTAAGGTAAACATTCCTAATTCCATGTTAATACAGTTTTCTGTCAGGAAATTTCCTGCCCTTCAAAAGTGGCAGTAGTACAATCAAATTATCTCAACTTTGGGTATTTTATACTCGGGAAAATGCAGTATTGAAATGATAAAAAAAATAGTATGGATATCCAAACAATCATAATTCATCTAGCCTTGGTGTTACAAGTAGAAAGTATATGGAAAAGATGTCTTTAATAGTTTGCTTAATAAATTCTGGAATTAAAATATTTTAATTGAAACTATGTGAGGAAGTGCATAATTTTTCAATATTAACAATGATTTTTCTGGGACTTGTTAAGGCTGACTCTCATATAAATCTTAAATGCTAAATTTCAAACTCCTGAAACAGCGTCTTATCTTGAGGACTCAGGTGAACTGATCATCCCTTGAATGGGATGTCTTTTTAAGAACAAGGAACAGATTGGCTTCCTTTGGAGGCACTGACATTTTGAGCTAGTTTGATTTGGAGAAGGGAAACACAAGGTGAAAGAGTTTCTTTGTCCCTTTATAGCTGGCTTTCAGACTCAAGGACTGAGAACATAATTTTTTCACATGGAAGTAAAACTTGAAAGCAAAGAGGGTAGACTGAGCCCTGACAGTTGATAGCTTTTCTTTTCATCCACAATGAAGAAAGAGCACCTAGCATTTCACAGCTTATGAAATGATAAATCCTATTCCTTAACTCTGAAAGGATAATTCTCCAATATTTGTACTATTACCTCACAAAGATAAAGCAGTTCTTTCATATGTTCTACAATAATAAGAAATTTTAACAGATTTTTAATTATAATATTAGTTTTTCTTTCATAGATTTGTTCAGAATGGTTTAATTGTTGACTACTGCTTTTTGTATTTCTTTTCAATTAACTGAAAGACTTTATAGGTAACTTATGGACTGCAAAAATGTTATGTACATTCAGTGGTCTGCATATAGAGAGAAAATACTTGAATATTTATGTTTGCAAATAGTTAAACTACTGAGTATCAAGCAGATGAGAAACATAGTGCAAAAGATCCAGAAATAGTAATGAACAATGGGTAACTATATTATCATTATTTATTAATTTATTAAACACAATATAAGTAAACAAGGACTGGATGAATGAGTAGCAGGAGGAAATATGCCTTAGAGATAAAGAAGCTCATAAAAACAGATTTGAAAAAAAGGATCAAGGTGCAGAGGGTGGACAATGTTAAAAGCTTTGAAAGCTAACAAAACAAAGCATATCTGGAGAGCAAACAACAAACTAAAGAGGAACGCGTACCCTGGGAAACCACATCTAGATTAGAGTATGCAGTTACAGGATTTGCAGCTTGATAAAGCAATTGATTATAGCAGTGGATTAATTTTAATTTCTCTGGCAAACTTCTACTCAGATGTTGTAAGTTACAGTTTCACCCACTTGATGATCAGTGCAAGACTAGAAAAGCCCTTGATATAAGTGTTTAGTTATTTTCAATGGATACCACATAAGGGCATTCCTAAATACATCAAAAAATGAAGACAATATTTATTGTTGCATTAATTGCAATAAATAAACCCAATAATAAATAATATAAATAAAGCAATTACATACTCAATAAACAAAAATTTATAAACCTTAAATTTAAAATTCTGAGCATAACTTTAGCAGCCAAATGGCTAATACCATTTTCAGAAAGAATACTGAAAATATGAAAATAGTACAATACAAAGGCTAAGAAGCTCTGAAGAAAACTGAAGTTCTAGACCAACTTTATAAAAATATACTTCAGTGAATCATGTTCAGCATATAAGCTCAATCATCAGTGCATCCAAATACTCATTTCTCCACCACCTGTTTCATTTAACATAACTGTGCTCTGTCCTTTCCTTGAACGATAACACATAAAGAATGGCATCTGGACTGATAACACAGTACTTCCTCAAAATCCAGTTTTCCCTCAAGAGGACCATCTGTGAGGTCCAGACCACTAGGATTTACTGTTCAGAGTGGACCAAGACAGATGCATACCAAATTACCTTTATTATAGAAGAACAATCATAATTCTATTGATCAAAGCTACAAACACAGATAGCTCAGAGGCACTTGACTTTTATGATTCAAACTTCTTCATTATTTGTTATAGAAATCTGAAAACTTCACCGGCTTGCTCAGGTTAAACTCTTAAGCATACTTCACAAGTTTTAGACGCTAGATTGTTTTCAGATGCTTATTTTTTCTTCACTTCACATGGTAAGACTCTGTGCTTCATGTGATCTGATCAACCTCCCCAGTGCCGCTCACCATATGTTTCTGTCTCTCAGTTCTATCTCTCTTCAGGACCCTGATTCAGAGAGTCTCTCGGGAAACAGCCCTTATAAGCAAAGGGGTACAGGAAGGCTGGACATACTTTCAGAAGTAAACCTTAAAAGCACAGGAGCAGGCTGTCCCTATGTGCCACAAGATGAACTGGCGATGAAGAAGATTGGCCTGGCTGGATAGGGAGCTTTCGCTGGAACTCAAAGTAAAAAAGAGTTTATGACCTTTGGAAGAAGGGGCAGGAAACTCAGGAAGAGTACAAGGACGTTTTTAGGTCATGTAGAGAGAAAGTTCAAGAGGTAAAAGCTCTGCTAGAACTCAATTTGACTATTGCTGTGAAAGGTAATAAAAAGTGGTTTTATAAACACGTTAACAACAAAAAGAGGGCACAGGAAAATCTCCATCCTTTCTCGGATGTTGGAGGGCAACACTAACCAAGGATGAAGAAAAGGTAAAAAGGTACTTAATGCTTTCTTTGCCTCAGCCTTTAAAAGAAAGACTGGTAGTCCTCAGGGCAACCAGCCCCCTCAGCTGATCGAATGGGACAGGGAGCAGAACAGGCACTTGGCAATCCAGGAGGAAGTAGTGACCTGCTATTCCACTTGGACACACACAGATCTATGGGACAGGATGGGATCCACAGAAGGGTACTGAGGGAGCTGGCAGAAGACCTTGTCAAGCTACTTTCCATCATTTGTTGTTGATCCTGGTTAGCTGGGGAGGGCCAGAGGACTGGAATTTGGCCAATATGACACCCACCTGCGAGAAGGGTCAGAAGGATGATCCAGGGAACTACAGGCTTGTCAGCCTGACTTCAGTGCCAGGGAAGCTTATGGAAGAGATCATCCCGAGTGATATCACATGGCATGTACAGGACAACCAGGGCATCAGGCCCAGCAAGCATGGGCTTAGGAAAGGCAAGTCCTGCTTGACCAGTTTGATCTCCCTTTATGACTAGGTGACCCTCCTTGTGGATGAGGGAAAGGCTGTGGATATGTGTACTTGGTTGATACTGCTTCCCACAGCATTTTCCTGGAGAAGCAGGCAGCCCATGGCTTGGACAGGGGCACTCTTACTGGGTTAAAAGTTGTCTGGATGTCTGGGCCCAGAGAGTGGGGATGAATAGAGTTACATCGAGTTGGTGTCCAGTCACTAGAGGTGTTCCCCAAGGCTCATTATTGTGGCCAGTCCTGTTTAACATCTTCATTTATAATTTGGATTAGGAGATCACGTGCACCTTCAGTAAGTTCACAGATGACACCAAGATGGGTGGGAGAGTTGATTTACTGGAGGGTAGGAAGGCTTTGCACAGGGATCTGCACAGGCTGGATCAATAGGCTGAGCCCAACAGCATGAGGTTCAACAAGGCAAAGTGCCCATTCCTGCCCTTGGATCATAACAACCCCATGCAGTGCTACAGGCTTTGGGAAGAGCAGCTGGAAAGCTGCCTGGTAGAAAAGAACCTGGTCAACAGCCAGCTGAACATGAGCCAGCAGTGTGTCCAGGTGGCCAGAAAGGCCAATGGCATCCTGGTCTGTATCAAAAATAATGTGGCCAGCTGGACTAGGGCAGTGATTATCTCCCTGTACTACGGCATTGGTGAGGCTACACATTGAGTACTGGATTCACTTTTGGACCTCTGACTTCAAGGAAGACATTTTTAATGCTGTGGACCATTGCTGGTTTTCATACATTTGACTCTTACATACTTATTGACTCAAATTAGATCTGATCAGTTTTGCTGTGCAAAAATTAAAAAAGCTAGTAAGAGTGCATTCAAGTATGTAGAGGGAGACATCTTAGCAAGGCAAAAAAAGTGAAAAAATAGACTCCAGATTTAAAAACTCAGTTATGCACTTCATGAGGGTTTTCTAGTCTGGTTTATCTGCAATAACCAGAAGAGGAAGAGATTTTTTTGTGTGAAAAAAATTGGGTCAAAATTTAGTTTGTGTTTAATCAAAACATATATCTCTCAAGCTTTTTAACTAAAATACTCTGAATCCTGCAAAAATTATTTAGAGGAGGTAAACCTGCAAGATTTCATTTGACACAGATAAAATACCTTGCTTCATGTTTAGACTAATGTAGGTAATTATGTAATTTTTGCTTCTTTAAATTTCCTCATCACTGAAAAAAACTCTTCAGTTTTAAATCAGACTTTTTAAAAAATTGGAACACTGGACACTGGAAAAGAAAACAAAGGACTTTATTCTCTTTGCTTTTTACTGACTTGACTTTGCACAGCTGTACTGTATGAAAAATCATGCCAGATACCACCACCCAATGTGCTCTGGCAATATGCAAATGTATTCAAATATATGTATTATGCAAATAATTCCTATACTTGAAGAAGTCTAGACATATTCCTACAGGAACTGTAACTACTGGAAACAATATTTGAGCAAATATGTAAATCCAATTTGTTCTGTAAAATATACATTAGAACACATACAATGTCTAGAGCTCAGACTGTATTATTCTAAAAATTCTTTTACAGTCTACATCTGATGCACATGATATCCAACTGATAAAGAAATATGGACTCAGGAAAGTAAGAAACACTTGTAGTCTAAAAAAATGCCATTGCTGAGAGATCAACTTTACTTGACTGTGATTTTTAAATAAAAAGACTCCTATTGCAAGCTACAGAAATTAAACTTTGCTCTTCTCTTAGAACTTGCTTTACTCACTTAACTACATTGCTACAAAAGAGGAAAGCTAGTTCAGTGAAACCTACACACTAATCTGTAGTCAGACCTTAACTTCTTGAAAGTAAAAATAAGTAAGACTGAGAACCTCTTTTCCACTGTTAAAAGATGCATAACAATCTTTGTCCATTTTTAATGGAGTATCCAAGTAATGCTGTTAATGGTGAAGTAAAAAACATAAGAAAAAACCTTTTCCAATCAATTGTTCTAATTCTATTTCATGTCATTCTATTACAGTTTTTATACTCTTTAAAATTTTATAACTTCCTTTATAAGTGTCTTGAATAGCAAGGGAGAAACAGCTTCTAGAACAGAAATGGAAATCTGAATAAGAAAGAAATAAAATTGTCTGGTTTCCAGGAGGTTTGGAAGAAAATGCGTGGACAAAAATGTATGCATATTTACATATTTACTCTGCATACACAATGACCATAATTACAGTCAACCAACCATTAATTTATCAAATTGATCATTGGGACAGGAGTTCCTTAGAAAATATCATTAAGTTACAAAAGCAAATCCACATATATCTTTGCATGCAAGCTTGCATGTCTGACCTTTTAATATCAGGCCTATTTTTACTGTGATTTACATACCATGTAGATGATCATTAGGTACTGGGGTAGAATCTTAATGACTTAAGCACGCACAAGACTAGTTTATGTACATTCCTGGCATGATTTGGCACACACAGGTGAACGTTTATTGCTGGTTCACAAAATTATCAGGGACAAAGGGATTCAAGAAGCTGCAGAAGTGCACATAAACCATACACATTCAAATTACCAGTAGGCTAGACTATAAAAAATAAGGTTGGAACATTGCAAAACATACAACTGACTTACATGAGATAAAATCTACCTTGGTAGGAAAATTATTACACTGACATCTGGCACTGCTGCTCAGAGCCAGATCCAATACAACCTTCATTCAGTTCCTGTTCTCTAGAAAAATGCACCAACCTTGAAAAATTGTTATTCTAGGGATTGTACAACCTTGCCCAGGAAGCAACAGCACAGAAATTGGGCAGAGTCTGTGAAAGTTAGTCAACAGTTTTGTAGAAATATAAATGTAACTTCAGCAGCAATAGCAGCAGTAAAAAGGCATTAGGGAGGTATATTAGTCTTTAGAAGAGGTCCACAGCACAGAACAACTCAATCATAAGAATGCCTGTGCCACTGCAATGGTTACTCTTTAGGATACAAAGAGCACTGTCAACGGAGAACCAGTTTATCTGCCTCTCCCAAGACCTAACCATGATGCTGGTACAAATCCCTCACAGGAGCTGTGGAGGGTCAAGGAGTAAGGAAAGAAAAATTAAGTGCACTAAAAATTTCAGCCAACAAATAGTAAGCTAGCAGCACAGACTGAGTTTAGGATGGGCAGGGAGCTTAAACATGGATGGAGGAAAATGGGGGGGTGGCTTTGGGAACAACTCTTACATATCCTAGATGAAATTCCACAGACCTTTCAGGAAAATTTTATTTCCCTTCCACCTCAGGAGAAATAACATAAAGTCTAAAGTTATCACAATACAGCCTGGAATTCTTATTTAGTGAGCCTACATAAAGCAGGATATTGAAATACAACACGATATCAAGAGCTAGGCAGTACACCACCACTAGCTGTGTACAGGTTGTAAAGAGATACACGCTCAGTTATACTACAAACATGCAATATTCAGCCTGAAAAAGCTGTGAAGACACACAGCAGACTTTTTGGAGAGACTGACATATAATGCTAGTGTAATGCTGGTTAAAGACTCTATTATTTTAAGTTGAAACATTTCATTCTAGTGGAAACCTCCACTGCCTCTTTCCTCACACCCTATTCGCAATTACTCCTTCTTCTTTGGGTAATCAAAGTAAATGTAAGATTTGTTACTGCTGCTAACAAATTAGCAATTATATAGATAATTTACACCTAATTTTTACACCCAACATTATCACTGGTACTGGTAATTTCATCATAAAACATGCTGCTGCTCAGAGTTTCATCTCTTTTGAAGGTAAAAGTGACTTGAACAGCTAATTTTATCTCAGTGTAAAGACGTGAAGGGTGCATTTCACAATCAGTGTCCAACTATTGCACACAGCAAAGTAGGCTCTTCTGTGACATCTGAACTGTTAAAACTAGTCAGAACATTTATTCCAGTAGATTACCTCTTTAGTAAAAAGTAGTTTTTCTTTTACCAATACAGCTAGAAAACAGTATAAAGAATTGCAAGTAGTCAAAAGGAAGAATACTGAACTTTCTTTCTTATTTCTATTTAGCCAATGATCTTAGTGAAAAAAATATCATTATTAAAGCCACAAGTGTCAAAAGTCTAATTTTCTTGAAAAATCTTGCTATTCTAGGAAGTACTGATACTCATTTATGCTGTATTACTGGGAGGTGATTAATAAAAATCCCAAATAATATATAATGCCAATTATTCCCAGACCAACTGAATAACAGGCTCATTTGTGATACTTGAAGTAACTGTATTTTGTACTATATTCTGTGGACTTCATGGAATAGCTACCGTTAAATCTTGTACAACACAACAATATATATCACTAAAGCTCAAACATCGACATGGATTATGACACAGCTTAAAAACCCATACAGCTTCTGCAGAAGTAATACAATATTATCTCTCTGCAGACCTCAAGAGATCCTCAAAATCAAGGGACTGTAACATTGCCAATCCCCTACACTCAACAGTATTATCAAGTCCCCCCAGCCCCTCAAATATAGGCCTAAAAATCGTGAGATTTAAAGATAAAAGTCAATACTATCCTTTACCTTCTCAAAAAAGCTTACAGTTCTCACTTCCAATCTTTTTCCACAATAGCAAGGGTTATTTATTTTCTGGGGAAGTTTGGTTTCTCAGAAAGTAATCTGATTTCACAGCTGGAGCTCTAGGAGAAACACTGAATATTGGCATGTGATATTATGAAAGCATGTAACACAGAATACGGTACACAGCTGATTTTTTTACCCGATATCCACCTACCACACCTTGTAGGTGCAGCCAGATGGACTATTTCAAGGAAAACACTGCATCTTCCCCAAGAACAAATATCGGTCCTGCATCATTTCTTCATGATATATGACTCAATTACACACACCCTTACTGGCAGGACTCTTGTGGCAGCGTGGCCATTAGGAAACACCTCTGTATGCACTTAGTATGCAGCACTAGCAGGTATAACAGATACCAGTTTAGAGTGGTCTATCCTCTGTGGGGCAAGAAGATCAATGCCACATCTGTAGAACTAGCCCCTTCCTCCATAGAATTAGTTCTGGGACTTCAATGTGGAGATTACTTGAGGGGAAAGATCAGAAAGGAGAAATACTACTCCTGAGATTATGTCTTTTGCAGAGTCTGCATTTCCACATTCCATAGCCAGGAGAAATACAGTTTAGAGTTTTACAACTGTATCATCACCTGTGATGCTGAGGGTAGAGGAATGGGGGTGAGGTAGGAATGGGAGGGAGACAGGAAGGAGGACAGAAACAGAGGAAAGGTATTTACATGTAAAAGAGAGTCTGGAAATTTAGATAAATTATTTTAGATGCACATATTGTAAGATATTGAACCAAATTTGTAGCAATTACTACTTAAAGTAGTGGTTATTTTCAAACCTATGTTTGACTGATCTTTGAATAAAAAGATTCTAAATAAATGTTAGATGCTCAAATTTCATTATTTACTTTCAAGCATATTTTAGATAATCAGGTTAATTTCCCCTATCTATATTGATCAAGAGTGGGCTTTGCACAAGCTAAAACTTCCAGACAGTATTTTTGATCCACTCAGCCAACAACTCACCACCCAAGGAATAATATGGCCAGTTTAACAAGTGACCAGCTCAGCTAGCAATATGCAACAAGGCTCAGAAAAATTAGGTGTTGTTTGGTCAGTGATCTCATTTTTTTAATGAAGTTTATTAATAATTAATTGAATGTGCATGCTCTAGGTACAGCTGATAGGAATGCACATGCATTTCCATTACAATCTCTTATTTCAGCACATTATAACTTAATCGTAAAATCTGCCCTTTGGCAGAAAGCTGATGTTCAAAGATGTATATAATACAGTTTTTAAATGGAGAAACTGAATTAGCATTTTAAAAGCATATTTAACCAATTTTACACATATATCTTTGCAGATCCCAAAACGTAAGCATACTAATATGACAACACTTAAGCCTTTTGCCTAAAATTGCAACACACTAAATGAAACTCTAATGTTTCCCCAGATTTAGTACAGAAAAGGGCTAGGACATCTACAATGCTAATGTGCAATCACAGCTGCAAACAAGTGTCTAGCTTTTAATACTAACCTCAGCAGTGTAGCATAAAACAGAAAAAGCACCACACAAAGGACGTTATTCATATTGTCCTTACTCACAGCAGTGAGAAGTGCACCTGCAGAAGTCTCAGTGTACCTGTGCAGCAGATCAGGTACATTGAGACATGTTGGGGGGGAATCGGGAACTGTCAGTATGAAACTATTACCAAGTCAATAGCTCCAGTGGAAACTTTCCGGGTTTATCACTGACATGAGAACATCTCACATGAGAACATCTCACATGAGAACAGAGAACTACATGACGTAACTGTTAATGTATTCAAGTTTGGTATTACTGTCATTTCCAGGGAATATACGATCAGGAACATACAGTTCTATCCACAAACACTAGGACTCAAAATCAGATTATTTCATTGATAATGCATGAGCCTATCTTTCTGTATTCCACTTGTACATGACTGTGTCTCTTTAGACTTTAACAGCAACTTTTTAGTTACAGATGTGAGATAAATCAGGTGGACTGAAATCTGTTTACCTCCACCATAGCCTGTAATTTATATTAAACATCAGCTTTTTAAAATGTATTCTGACTCTAAAAGTAAAGGAAAGTTACTGTATAAAGTTTCATGGAGATGCACATTTTTTAAGGCAAATGTTTCTCTGACAAATGGGAAAACACACGCAAATGATAATTATTAATTCAAAAGCAACCTCCCAGGGAAAACATTCAAAAATAACTATACAAAGTCTTTTTATGTTGCATAGGAATTGTCATATATGAAACAACTGACCTATAAGAAAAATTTTAAACAAGATTAGAAATTACTAGACTATGTACAGTAATGTTCAGTAATGTATCTTCTTATTACAAAATAATAGAATAGGGTAACTTTTGTCCCTTTCACTTAATTAAGCTATTTCTCAAAAGGTTTTTCTGAGGTTTTCAGGCAGCTATCTTCCCCTTCTGAGAGTAAGAAAAATAGTTGTGAGGGAAAATCCCCAAAGTATAGACAACTCAAAAATAATGCAAAAAGAAAAAATAAGATTGTTTGGCTAGGTCTTGTGTCACAAGTCCTGAACTATCCAGAAGATTTGAACTCAAAAGAACAGATTACATGCCTGGGAGCAGAAATTACCCTACAAATATGTGACAGTATTTAAGTTTCTCGTGCACCTATTGAATAGAGATAATAGACAAAAAGGTCACAGAGTATCTTACAGCTCTCTAAGCCAACTTTCAGAGATCCCCAGACAAATCTTGCTCAAATTTACTGATAGTAAAACTGTGCTCAAGTAGCACTTTATGTTGGCTTTGAACAAATTCTATAAATAACACATAAGTGCGGAGGGTCAGTGAAAAACCAGGTTCCTTTCAGCCTAGCCTTACAGAACTGTGACAGGTAATGAGACAGATTATAGAAGCACTATAGCAATTTTAAAAAAAAGAGGACTGAAAAGACTGGGGTGGAATCCATCAAACCAAGAATAGTTTTCTACAATCCAGACATCTGTATTACTCTGTCACCCCAAGGGATTCACTGTACACATTGAAGGCCTAGTAAATAAAATCACATTATCTAAGATGAAATTAATTTCATGTAGGAATTAAACAAATAAGGTGGATTTAGGCCCTTAAAGGTGCTCTTTCATTCCACCAACTAAAAAGGCAGAAGAGGAGCTCAATTAGTAGATACCTACATCGATGATTCCTTGCAATGAACCCTGTAGTGCTTTCTGAATCATGTTTTTGTCCTCTCATTTCTCACTTAAAGATTTTTCTGGACTTTTTATTTCTACTAATCTGTTTCAGCAATACTTGATGAATGTCACAAGTAAAATGTTTGTATTATATACAGTTAATTAAATTTGAGTTGTTTGTGATTACATTTTTTCTGTGCTTTCACATAAATTAAAAAAGCCCAGCAGCACAATTTCTCTATGTCATTTCCATAGAATAGTTGTCATCATTTCAATTTTTGCTTTAAGCCACATACTGCATTTTCTATCTGTAGTAAAATATAGACAATATACTTAACCTCAGTTTTCCAAAGGTAATCACAGATCCAACTTTGCTCAAAAAACCCCTGAACTTTATCAGCAAATCAGTGCAATTACAATCTTTGTACACAACACACAGCTGCTGGCTCTTTGAAAAAATAGCCAAGAATTACAAAGTGATAGACTGTTAGAGAAACAAAATTTTAGAAAAGAATCTTCTATTACTTTCAACCTTACAAAATTTTAAACTTGAATTCACTTAGGAAAAGATAGCTGGAAATCCTGGCTTCCCTCTGCATATTTTTGTTGTCTAGCTGTCTGAAGGTTGATGTTTCCAGTCTTGCTCCTTTTTGATGGACAAAAGGAAAGGAGTAACACCTATATGAGTCTTCATGTCCATAATAACACAGGTTCCAGCTGCCATGTGTATCAATACATATTCCAGGGATTTTAATCCCATTTGATTGCTGGAACTCAGAGAAGAAGAGTAAGTAACAGATATCTGCTTCATTTTCATGTGGCTATAAAAATCCTCTCTGAAATGGCTTCTCTTGCTTTCTGACACTTGTCAGCTGCAGGCTAGATCACAACACACAGAAAAGATGTTTGGCTGTTTATTCAGCTACATATGGCACCTCTGCTTTAAACCTCTAAATTTATCATTTACTCCTCTGAGTGCTGATGTTGGCCCAAAGTTTTGTGGGAAAGGCCTGGGATACTTTATATAGATATTGAATAGGACTTGAAGTATGCTTCACCTACTTTGATCTCTTTGCTGGTAGTCAACACCGATTGACTCAGACTTAAATGTGAGATAAAAGCAAGTGGGGAAAACAGGAAGTGATTCTTGAAGTAACTCTGAAGGAGAGGCTGGAGAGCAGCGCTGCCTAAAGGGACCTGGAGGTCCTGATCAATGACAAGTTGAATATGAGTCAGCAGTGCCCTGGCAGCCAGGAGAGCCAACTGTGTCTGGGGGGGCATCAGACAGAGCTTTGCCAGCCGGCCAAAGGGGGATATTGTCTCGCTCTCCTCTGCACTGGTGCGGTCTCACCTTGAATACTGTGTGCAGTTTTGGGTGCCCCAATTTAAAAAAAGATATGAAGCTATTAAAGAGCATCCAGAGAAGGGCCACAAGGGTGGTGCAGGGTCTGGAGGAAAGCCTTATAAGAAGCAGCTGAGGTCAATTGGTTTGTTCAGCCTGGAGAAGAGACTGAGGGGAGACCTCACTGAAGTCTTCAATATCTTCACAAGGGGGAAGTGAAGGGGCAGGAACTGATCTCTTCTTCTTGTGACAGGACTTGAGGAAACATCACGGAGCTGGGTAAGGGGAGGTTTAGTTTACATATCAGGAAAAGGTTTTTCACCAGAGCATGGTTGGGCACTGGAAGAGGCTCCCCAGGTAGTGATCACAGCAGAAAGCCTGTCTGAGTTCAAGCAGCATTTGGACAATGCTCTCTGGCACATGGTATGATTCTGGAGGTGTCCTGCACAGGGCCAGGAATTGCACTCAATGATCCTGAGGAGTCAGCATACTCTCTGATTATACTCTATGATTTCATGCTTCTATTTTATGATTCTACAGTACTAATTAACAGATATTCATATCCAATTAGTGCTATTTTTCTAATACCTAGTTTCTTCTTCTGATCCCTCATTTTCCTGTTTAGAGGCAAATTAAGCTATAGATCTGCCTCTAAATGCAATGCTTTTTTTGCACTGCTCTCTCTGATCACATGGAAGAAACAATTCCTGCATGCTGGACACCCCCCCAGCAGGCAACAATCAGACTGCAAACCATACCCTGAGGGCTAAGTTGATTACATATACCCTTTACTAACTTTTTATAAACACAGAGTCAGGTAATATTACGCTGGTTTTTTTTTCACAGGCTAATCTGCCATGTATAAAGCTTCTAACATCGCTTGTTTATTGTTCCATTAAGCTCAGGCCAATTTACAGACTGCACTCCAGAGAGCATCTTTTTCCTCTGCCTCACTAGCAGAGCCTAACCATAGGCTCTGAAAGGGACCTCCAGCATCCTGCTTCCACTACTGCCAGCAACAGTCAGCTCCCTGCAGACAGAGCTCCCTGGACTCCACATCCAATGCTCAAGTTGCCTCTGACCTGCCTTTGCTCCAAAGCCTGCCCTAAGCTTCATGCTTTCAGCATGTCACTCACCTCCATACACAGCACTGCTCTGCCCTAACTTGAAAGGCTCTGATTTCCTTTCTTTTCCTCTCCTGGCTCATCAGGTAGACAGCAACTCTGTGGAGGGCCCAGTAATCCTTGCCCAGCTCCAGAATGGGGCAGGAGAGACACCTGCTAACACAGTAAGCACTGTACTACACTGCAATATGACTCCTGACCTCAGCAATCTCGAGTTCATCATCTCCACTTTTCAAAGAAGCATACAGAGAGCAGGTAAAAGTAAGCCAACGCAAGGCCCCGTGGCACTCATCTGGACACTTCCCTAAAATTCATTAACAACCAGTAATGTATTTCCACCCACCTATGTTTAAAAGCAGGCAGCAACCTGAAATGAGCTCTTTTCAAACAGGCTTTTGAGAAAGACACCATCAAATGTTCTATTAAAGTGAAAATATATTGCTTCTATTATACTGCTTTCCTCTATTATCATGGTTTGCATGTTCTGGTTTCTTTTTTAAAAACCTATGCCACTACTGGCTCAGCTACCCTCTAATTATCCATGTAAATAACAGTGCCCTTAACTTCTTTGATAATTTATTAGAGACCTGAATTAACCATTCACCAAAAATAGCAGAGAAAACTGTGTGCAGTAATCATGTACCTTATGCTTAGAAAGATGAAAATTAATTCAGCTGAAAAGTTAATACAAATTATTTTCCATACCTCTGAAAGCCACACTGAAGTTTAGTAAACATTTTTGCTACCACAACAGACTCTGAAACTTTCAAAATCAAAAAGCCTCTCCAACCTTCACAGTGGTGTGAAAAGTTTTACAACCAACATAAGTGATGCTCAGTTACAGTGGCATTATACTAAAACTTCTTTTTAGAAAAACAAACCAAAAGAAAAAAAAAGCCTTCCAGGAATAAATTTATGATTAAATTTGGATAGGCTTAAATTTCATAAGTAAATTAAGCCACCGAAACATGACAGTGTACTGATCGTTTTATTATTTAAAAATTGTTTAAAATTGTTTGCATTGTATTATTGAAAAATAATAAAAATACATAGTATGAAATACATTCAACATCTCCCACCAGGAAGATGAAAAGGTTTTTCTGTGTAAAAGAGGTAAAAAACCTGGGGTTTATGACAATTTCCACTCCTCAGCTTTTGCCATCCCTTGAAAGAACCACAGAAACAGGAAAGCTGAAAAATGTTCAGCTGCACTTTCCATGTCAGACTTCTTTTTTAGAGGTGTAATACAAAAGCTACTGGACAGCAGAGTAGAGATAAGATATTAACTGGAATAACTGATCAGAACTTTGTTCATTGCTAGTTTTCAGTAGATCCTTCCAACAGGACTTTGCCTTATGACACACTTCACATTTCACAGACATAAAAATAAAAGAACAAAAGGCCTTCTCCTTGGGTTAGTAAATCCATGGGTTTTAAACAAATATAAAATTGTGAGTTAACAAAGTACTCCTAGACACAGTTTTTATTAAAGCTTATAAAGCAAATATGTAAACCCAGGGCCTGACTTGCATTACTAGAGGTTATAAATTTGTTCATATGTAATTATAGTATCAGTATTTGCAGAGGTCTAATTGAGAGTCATAAAGTTTCAACTCCTTTCTTCAATGTGGGCTTCTAATTTGATCAATAATTTATTATCAGCTGAAAACCAAACACACCTTATTAATAGTATATAAACAACATTCTGTCTTAACAGTGTCAAAGTTAAGCAAAACATAACTATGAAATCTGATTTTCTCTAAACATTCTGTTTTTAGACAGAATTAAATCTTTAGACCAGGAAGACCAGGTAGATTAACCATTCTAAAGATAATATCTGCAGCAGACTTTACTAGCATCAAAATAAAAAATACTATATTACTGAAACAGAAATACATTCAAATCCACAGCAAGCTATAAGGCACCCACAGCAGAAAGCTTAAAGAAGGAGAACAGAACACAAGGCCTGAACCAAAGAAAAGAAACACAGAAGACGTACAATAGAAAATTATATATCTTAAGGCCAGAAAGATACACATACACATAGCTAGAAGAAAATGTTAGGACATTTAGATGAGAACACAAAATAAAATTAAAAAAAAAGCAATGGAGAATTGGATCCTACAGGCAGAAGTAGTGAATCAGAAGATATGGTAGTATTACTGCATAAAGTAATAACATAGTATGTCAAGTATACTCTGTTTCTTTGATTACCTAATCACAGGGAGATTATTGCAATATTTGAAATAATGCTGCACAGACCAGGCAGAACAGTATTAGGACTCAAGGTTAAGACTCAGGAATTGCAGATAGGTTCTCCTTTCACTCTTTAGGTAGCAGTAATCTAGATGAAGTATGTGCAAAGAAACAACAACAACAAAAAAAAAAAGCAGCAGTAAAATCCAGATTGTTTAAAAAAGTCAGGATGCAAAATACACAAACTGAATTTTGTAAACCTGTATTTTTCTAAAGTAAATGTTTTATAATCAGTACATGAACTGGTGACCTCACTCCGCCTTTTCTTCAGAGATTTAATAAAAGTTACCAAACTAAATCTAATCTTCTTAAGAATATTTGAAAAAAGTATATTGATTCACTACCATATAAAGAATTCTTGCATTAGATCACCTGGGCAGGATTTAAGAAAGAAGGAAGAAGTGGCACTCTGTATTTTTGAAAAAGAGGACAGAACTGCTGTCACCCTTTCCACAGGCTGAAGGGGCTGAACAGGGACTGAACAAAAGGAAGAGAGGCAGAGGAACAATTTACTGTGATAAACACATGGTCAAGGAGTGAGAGTAGCTGGATGGAAAGGCTGCTGAACAACTAGAGGCTGGCTGCCAGAATACAGTGAGAGTGAGCAGGTTGCTGGGGCATAAGACCCAAGGACTGAGAGGGAGGCAGGTGCCCCCACTGACTGCTGAAGCTCAGAATGGTGGAGATATTCCTGGGTGGATGCAGCCCTTATTTTCTAAGATGGAATGGCCCATTCTCAATTCAAACTTGGCACTGAGGAAGTTTCCAGTGTTTGCAGAAGTCATAACACTAACATATTTTCCTTTACATTAAAAACATCCTTTGATTAAGCAGCAGTTTGGCTTGTGGGCATGTATCATTAATACAAGAGGGAGTTTCCCCAGAATATTCTGTATCCCAAGCCCTGCACTTCATGTTGCCATTGCCTTAAACCTGTATCACTGGTCCTCTATGTCAAATTCTCCTTCTGTCTGCTTCTGGTTTTTTCCATGTTTTCTGGAGATGAGAATTACCTCAAAAGCAAAGCAAGTTGTCAGAGTTGCATGAAAACACAGTAATACCAGACTTTAGATATAAACATTAATTTTCTCAAACCTAGTGAAAATAAACAGAAGTTATTCCTCTTCATACTTCTCCACAGAATCACAGAATTATCTAGGCTGGAAAAAACCCTTAAGGTCATAGAGTCCAACCATTAACCTAACACTGCTATAACGCTGAATATTTCAGCTCTTCCTATCATGAAGTAGCTCATGCTGACATTTATACATTACTAATTTACATGTACTAAGCTACTACATATAAAAAGGAAAAAAAGAAAGAGAAAGGAAAAAGAAGAAAGGAAGGTGATTGTTTTTAACAGTGCTTGTAAGTGCCAAACTGAAATGTTTGCAAAAATATGTCTGGCAAAAAAAAATAAAAATTAAACAACACACAAACTATAAATTTTATCCAGAAAATGTACTGATAGTTGTAAAAACATACTATTGTAGTTCCAAAATCAGGTTCACTTAGGAAGTGTTTATCCCAGTAGAGAAAAACCATTATCTAGGCCATATCACAAAAGTATTCAGGCTACTCAAAAACTTGAACATATCAGAAAATCATACGAATTACAGACAGAAATCCCATTAGTCCATCTTGAAACACCCAGGTATTACAGCAGTAATTGTGGGTACTTCAGGAAGAAAGTGAGAGAAAGAGACATTTCCTGCCAAAATAGGCCTTCCCCCCCCCACAACATTTGTTACTGTAATTTTAAATATCTTAAAGGATGGAGCTTTTAAATTTTTTTAAGAAAGCTCTTCCACAATTGTATAGATCTCAAAGTCAGGTAGTTGTCTAGTTATTGATCTAAACTGTCTCTTTACTAAATTATATCCCATTATATTATCACATTCCCTTTGGCACATTTTACATGCAGTACCAAGACTATCTTATTTTAATAAATGCAAAGAATTTAACCACATTTTTGCTGCCTCCCAGGTACTCACATCATTCCTGTTTCTCCAGGTGGCTATCATATTGCCATTACTCATTGTTCAGACACACTATTGAGAATCACAGAATCATTGAGTTTAACAGTCAACCTATCACCACTGTAATCACCCCTAAACCGTATCCCCAAGTGCCACATCCAGATGCCTCTTGAACACTTGCAAGATAGTGACTCCACAAAATCCCTAGGCAACTCATTCCTATGCCTAACCACTCTTTCATTGAAATTTTTTTTCTATTATCTCATTTGAACCTGGCACAAACTTAAGGCCATCTCCTCTCATTCTTTCCCTTTCAGACACGGCAGAAGAGACCAATCCCTGTCTCACTACAACCTCTTTTCAGGTAGTTCTAGTGAGTGATAAGGTCTCCCCTGAGCCTCCTCTTTTCTCCAGACTAAACAACCCCAATTCCCTCAGCCTCTCCTCATAGGACATGTTTTCAAGACCTTTCACCAGCTTAGATGACCTTCTTTGGACATGGTCCAGCTCCTCAATGTCCTTTTTGAAATGACAGGCCAAAAACTGAACACAGTACTCAAGTTGTAGCCTCACCAGAGGGAAATCATTTCAATAGTCCTGCTGGCCAAGGTGCCATTGGCCTTTTTGACTACCTGGGCACACTGATGGCTCATGTTCAGTTGCTGTCAATCAGCACCCCCAAGTCCTGTTCTGCTAAGTAGCTCTCAAGCTTTTCGTCCCCCAGCCTGTAGCACTGCATGGGATTGTTGTAACCCAAGTGCAGGACCAAGCAGTTCACCCTACTGAACCTCATGCAGTTGTCTTCAGCATTTGCAGGGTTTGCTTTTCCCCTTTCAGTTCTGCCTGAGCACCCTCTTAATGACTACTGCAGGTGGACAAGTAACTGCACATATATATTCCAGCAGTTTTCTCACCACCGTGTTACAGAATGTCCCAACTTCGTGATCTGGTATATTTAAACACATGGTATCACTTCTTATGGGGTAAGAACAAACATCTTTCCAGGTCTTAGGTTTGTTGATTTGCTGATAATGGAATGGGTAAATAAATCTAAGTAAATGACAAAGCAATTGAGTCTCTATTGTGTGCTTGCTTAATGTTCAGGTAAAAAAACCCACCTGTATGTATATATAATACATATTTAGCTCCTTCTCCTTGCTATTCTTAAGTTTAATTCAGCCCAATTTTGGGATCCTGACACATTTGTAGTAGTATCTTGACCCCAAAATTCATTTTGAAGCATACAGCATAAAACCCCAGAGCAGATATGGCTGTTTAGGGGCAGTTGCTAAGCTAAGAACCAAGCCTGAGAATCATCACCCCAGAGTGGCTGCTCAGAAACATAAGCATTACTGAAGGTAAACAGCCTCCTAGACAGAGGTAGTCATCCCTCCATCCCAAATGACACCCCTCTCCATGGACTACAGATGGAGACTAAGAACAGGACCCTAAACAATGACAAGAAACACTCTCTATGTGACTGACTCTCCCCAGTGATACAAATAAAAAAACTTAGTCCTTACTCCTCTAATGAAGCAGGTGTAACTTTCCACTTGTACAGAATTACTTTCACCCATTGAAAATTGGATTTTTGTGCTTTCTGACTAGTCAACCAGATAAAAATGAAAAAAAGATTACACTTCTGAAGAACAAGCCCAAAGCAATATTCCAAGCATGAAATGGCAGAAATTCTCTGTACCTTAAAGGGATAAAGTTTTTCTGACAATTGGGAATCAGGGTGGACTGTTCCTGCAGTTTATTTCACTTAACTTGGCCAGCTGCTTTGAAATTGGTTGAGTTTAAAAGTATTTCAGTTTTCCTATGAGTGTGTTTTTACCAAGATTTTAACATATACATAAGCCTCCAAGTAAACTTAGTATGATTTGTGTGTTTGGTAAATGCCAAAAGAAAGGTCTTGGCTCTCTGCAATTTGCCATATTGGATTATTAGCTACAGAAGTCGTCATGATTACTGTGTGTTGAGCTATTGAGTATGGAAGAAATAAAAGTAACAATAAAAATAAATTTAAAAAAATAAAATCAAAGTAAAATAAAAAATAAAAAGGTCTGTGAAATGGAAAAAATATTTATTTACTTTCAAATAAGATCTTCTTAATCAACCAGGAGCTACTGCAGTTGCATTGGCATATCAAGCTTTTCAAATGGCTGATAAAGATGTGGATTTTACATCTTTTTTAACTCCTCAGTTTTTTTCTTTGGAAAACAACACAATCCCTACAAAGGGTTTCTGTGGCTCCTAATGAAGATCATGGCACAAACATGGTACAGGGTTCAGGAGCATATTGGGTCTGTAGAATAAACATAGTTCATAAAAATGCCTCCCTTTTCTTCACCTGAAGAACAACTAAAAACATTTAATTTCTAGGTTTTACGATACAGATGACATTCCTGCCCAAATCCCAGCCTTGGAAACAGAAAGGTCAAGAGGCGTGTGCGAAAACAAGAATGAGCCCCTGAGTTACAGGAAATTAAGAATATTATGAAAAGATGAGAAGATTGGTTAAAAAATAAGATAAGTTTTCTGGTCTGCCTAAGTTGTTCTTATGAATAAGTGGTTCTGTCATTATAACATACATGAAAGAAAGAAGGATGTGTTGTCTGACGAAAAGAAGGTCATGAGAGGAGGATGGAAATCTGAAAAACACCCTCATGAGAGTCAGGAAGAACCTACTGATCATCCATCATATCAGCAAAGCTGACTACATGAAACTCATGTGAAAGAGACTACAGATGTTGCCTCTGATTTGGAATCTTGGGAAATTTTCATTGAAATTCTTGTGGTTTTTCTAAAAGGAAGGTAGAAGCAAAATAATGAAGATCAAGAATCAGTGCTGTGGAAAAATGATAGTAATGGATAGGAAAACATTAGAATGACTACTGATCGAACATGTGTCTTCTCTGTGGAGCACTGAATCCATAGAGAAGTGTGAATCAAGCTGAAATGAATGATAGCAGGGTTGATGAGATGAGTTTTAAATTAAGGAGTACAGGGGCAATTCAGAAAGATTTGCCTTATTTGCATCAGCTTGTTATTCAGTGTGAAGGGAAAAAGGAAACATATGAAACTCTAAAAGCAGATGAAGGTCTATGCATGGCTGTAGTTTACAGGAAGAGGAAAATGAGTAATATGACAGTAGAAAAAGGATTATCAGAGAAAATTTGAAAGTACAATAAGGGGAATGAAAATGTTAATGTTGATGAGAACAGTAAATATGCAATCAACACAGATAATGAAAGGAACGAGCCAGCCTAGTCTGCACAGTTGAAAACAAGGTAGATTTGCTAGTTCCTAAAAGAAGTGAACTGCTGAAAGGCAAAGGCAACAAAATGGAGATGTTAAAATTACTGATTACTAGCTGCCTCAAGGCAGCTAGTGTAAACATAATAAAAATACAAGGCAAACCTGGCAGGAACAAAAAGCATTGTGGAAACTTGTCATTAATGAATGACAAACTTTTCCCAT
The DNA here is from genome assembly GCF_022539395.1 of Myiozetetes cayanensis. Lineage (NCBI taxonomy): Eukaryota > Metazoa > Chordata > Aves > Passeriformes > Tyrannidae > Myiozetetes > Myiozetetes cayanensis. Next base: position 129,380,380 of record NW_026086604.1, read on the forward strand.
GAAAGAGAGAAATTTTATACTGCAAGATAGCACTGTAATTTATTGAGTTGACAGTACATGAGAAGGTATAACATGAATAAAGGATAATCCCAGATCTGAATGAATAAATCCATTTGTTTTCAATATCAGTAATGCTAATGAGCACAACACCCAAGGATGAGGGCTGATTGTGCAGAAGGTACAGAAAGGTTTTATCCCACCTGAACTGAAAACAAATCTAAAGCAGTTTAGTGCTTTCAGATACTTCAAGTGGTTGTTGTCCTTGCTTACCAGGTCAATGTGAACTTCAGAATGTAATGGGAAAAAGCCAGGATCCCTAACAAAGAGGGAGGAAGGAGCAGGAAAAGTATCATCCAGAATTTGAACAAAAGCTTTTAATTTTTTCATGTGAAGAAGAGTTAAAATGAGTTTAAAAACTAAGAAGGTGCTATTTCAGCAGCTTTGAAGAGAAAACAACGTTCATGTTTGTGCTGAAATCTGAACTGAAGCACAAACGGCCTTGGTGGCTTAATAATAAGCTTGAAGAGGAAAAACCTTTGGTATTATGCTTTCTCCATATTTTAAACACCTTTTGTTAATGCAAGTTTCAAGTGCATGATGTGCTGCTATCAGGAAGAGAACAAACTACACATGATGACTCCTGTTAACCTGTTTCTCGAGGTATAACAACCAACATATCACTGTTGCTGTTCTGTTGAGTCATATTAGCAAGACATCAGATTTTATGCTGATACAATTTCTAAGAAGAATAGTATCTACATATCATGAACCTATCAGATAAGAGCAGGTGTAGGGAAAAAAAAGAAAAGCAAACCAAAACCACATTAATTCTTGATCATATGAAGGAAAAGATTCTGGAAGACTTTTCTTTCAGCATAGACAGACAATATATGATACCTGTCATAAATTATAGTCATAATTGAATCAGTATCCCAAGACAAAATTACCTGATAATTTCACTATAGAGGAAATTCAGCTCCCCTAGTTTTGGCAAAATATGTACCACAATTGTTACAATATACACAATATGAACCTGTTCCCTGACAAAAAGATGATGCAAGAAGTTGAAAATGCACCCATCCAGTAGATAGTGTTAGACATAAAGCTTGAATGTGTATAAGAACTATTAAAATAGCTATGTATATCACATATAATAATATAATTAGAGAATTGGGGTGAATTTTTATCATGTTATTGCACTAACTTCCAAAGCTGTGAAAGATGCTTTTCCTTCTGTATGTTTAAAAATTGTCAAAAAAAAAAATTCTAGAGAGAGAGTGCTGGGTAAGTGGAATAAATAAATCTTAAATAAATATTTTAAAATATAATAAATACAATAAATAAACACATATATAAATTTTTAATATAACTCAACATAGCTACGAGTAACAGGATCTGCCACAGCCATTGATTCCTAATAAACCAACTGAATAGACAGATGTTTCATAGTAAACAAAACATATTTGATATAGCAAATACCATCCCTAAAATAACCTGGAGTAATAACCATTTGAGATTACACTGAAAGTACTTAATTTTGACAAAATTGTCCTAAACAAAACAGTTTATTTAGAATCTATTTCATTATATTAAGATGTTTCGGAAAAAATTGACCATTTCTGATGTACTTTGAACTTGGAGGTTATTTGTTTGATGTCAAAGATTTTGGCTAGTAGGATGGTTCTGACTCACTAGTGAGGATTTAAGATTTTGCATATTTTGGCAACACCAAAAATTACAGCTCTTGGCATATTTGTTATGCAACAAAATACACTAAATAATTCCACATTTGCCAGAAGCTTATTTTTTAGCTCATTCATTTGACCCTTTAACATTGGGCCTCTTATATCAATTCTTCCCTAAGTGTTTTGATAAAAATATAGGATAAGCTCATGTTATAAAACCAGGAAATGTAAGCTTCCATTTACTCACTTAAATTACTAGAAAAATATACATGAAGTTCCTACATGCAACAGGCACAAAAGGGAAAAGCACATGTACTTTTACTCTTGCATCTTAAAGGAAAAAAAAATAAAGGATGTACCCAAAAATCCATTCATCTGTAATTTCCTCAATCTGTCAAGAAAAGTAAGATATTCTTATCTTTCATCCAATTCCTTCTTTCTATATATACTCTATATATACTCTTGCAGAAACATTAGCAATGGAACCAAACTAGTGGCTATATCAGGGCAGTGTCTGTTCAATACCCAGTACAGGCAGAACCCACGATGAGGGTGCATAGGTACTGCTGTAACAGAAATCATACTACCTACAGAACTGATAACAGGATCACTGTGCGTGCTGCCCCACTCATGCAGATGCTGTGGAATGCAGTTTAGAAGCTACAAATGGAACTCACACAGAGGTGTGATGGTCAAAGCTGTAAGAATGAGAGCCAAAATGTAAAGGTGAATCTGCCTTGAAGTGCTCCTCTTCACAACATATGGAACAACCCTGACTGGAGTGGCAGATTCATTTTTTACTTATTTTGTCACTAAAAGCCACGCTGAGAATTACACAGACAGAGCAGGTATCCCTAGAGCCAAAAAATGTAAAAGCAGTAAATCAAGTTATACTAGTTTCTCTATCACACTACCAGAATTGTCCCTCAGACTTCCTGAAATTCATACAACCTTTGTCATATGTGATACACTCACAGTATTTAAACACATACATGTGATATTTGTATTTTTTGATTCATTGCTGAATTTTCTTATCATTATAAGGTCAGTGGCATCAGACAAGTAAAAATCGTAAACATGGCACTGTTTTCACAGATTGAATGTTTTGGTAATAAGTTCAAGTAGTTTTTACATGAACCATAGTTTTCACTGTATTTACATTTATTCTTAATTTTTAAAGAGAAGTTTATTTAAACTTATTGAAGTTCCTGTTTAAGCTGTACACTCTAAAAGTTTAAATAGGTCTTCCATTTCTTCTTTTTGCTAAGAAAAACTCAACTCTCAGAAAAAATACTTAATTCTAAACTCTTGAGTTCATTTCCTTTTCAGCACTGGTGTTCTCTCTAGAAACTGGGTTTCATTACTTTTTATATTAAAGATCCCTATCTAAAGTACCTATGTAATATTTAGAGATCTGTGTGAAAAGTGATAGAAAGCACTGAAGAGTAAGCCATTCTCTGATCTTATTAATCTTAGGCTGTGGTCCTGCCAAGCAGAAAGGCAGCAGAGTTGTTAGGGGCTGGTAATGATGTGGTTCCCAGCTCATGGCTAGTCCAATGGAGATGAGTCCCAGCCATGTGTCTATAGACTAAAGCATCTACTTTGATAATAATTTAGAAATATTTCTGAGGCTGAACTCCTGAATTTTTTTTTCCTCCCTCTTCCAGAGAGAACGACACAGAGAAAGTTACAAATTCAAGATTTCACTGATGGCAAGTTGATCTGATTTAAAACTCTCTCTGGTTCAAAGACCATTCTGATTCCTTTGGTCAGTGTCTCCCTTTTGCAGTGAACTAATGCACAAGATTTATCAGAACTCTCTCAGGCTTTTGAAACCTTGACCACATGTTTTTCCTCACACATTTTTAGATCTCAGCAGGACAGAGAGAGTACCGTTTCAGTAGTTTTTTCTCTGATGAAGTCTGGATTGTTGTTGAGGTGACTTAAGGCAGACAGTCCCATAGTCAGCTCTTCTGGTTTAACACCTTTCCAAGGGACGGTAAGTCAAACACAGCTTTTCTGTCTTCAGCTGGCCCATCTCTCTGACTCTGGTACCATCCAATGTGTGCTCAGGATGACACAGAAAGTACAGGACTTGGTTATGAAGGCTGGGTGGAAATATCACCAGACCAGAGAAATGGTATAAATCATACCCTATATTTAAATAAAAAGACCTGTATGTGTTATACATAAAAATTCAGAAAATTTTAGAAAAAAAAAATCAACAAAGATACCTCCGCAACCAGCTTGGTCTTGAATATATAATTTAGCATTTAAAACTTTAAATGGACTTTTTTTCTTTTGACTATCAAAACTAGGTTGTGACATCTCATCCAGTTAACAAGAACTCAGGGAGAGGAGGGGGAACCACCAAAACACAAAGTCAGAAAGTTATATTCATTGCACCAGAACATGGTGAGGCTCAATAATATGAAGACACTTTTGGGTATTGCTTTTTCGCACTTCATCAAACAAAACTTAATTCAGTCTCTGTCACTCAGCAGTTAAACTTAAGTTTTCAGATTACTGCAATATTTTATTTCTAGCCTCTTATGAACCAAACTTCCTAAACACATTGTGAAGCGCTAGTCAACAGAGTACTACAAAACATCAACACTGTTTTTAAGTGGATTTGACTTCACAGGCTCTGAAATAAATACATAAATAAGGAAAATTATGCCACACAGAGTAATTTGCTATGCAAATCTTACAGACAGTAGGTGCAAAGTTCACTAAATTATCCCTTTTCAAAGGGGCTGACATAACACTTAACATAGGAAAAATATTTAAGTAGCAATTCAGAAAAAATATTATTTGGCATAATCTTACTTTTTAACTCTAATATTAAATTGCAACATGGGAAAACCTATGAAGTGGAAAGTAACTGTAAAAAAGTGGAGAAAAAGTGAACTTAAATGAAATACAAACTTTGTCATTAGAAAAAAAATATTTATATACTTTCTGAATTGCAGAGCAACAAAAAAGGTTTTCTGGAGACCTTTCTAAATCATATCAAAGAAAGGAGAAAGGATATCCTTGTTTATTTCTTAAGATATCATTCATGGTAAATAGGTTTTGAAATGATCCTGTGCTTGCTGTTTCAGAGATATTTCAGTTTTACAGCCTCTAATCCTAAATTTAAGGATTTCTTGAACAACAATATAATGGAGTAGTCAAAATTCATTTCCAGGGAAAAATTATTTTAAAGATGAAAACAAGGCTCCAGACCTTTTCAAGACCTGAAAAACTGGGTGGTGGTGTATACAATTCTCCACCAGATGGAAAAGGAATGGTACAAATTATTACATCAGTGCTGATGGTGCTCTATTTTTACCATTTCATCTGTTGTAATAGTTTAGATCAACCCTAAACACAAGATGGATTCAGAATACTGTTTAGACCTTGGAGATATCTTCTCTGCCAAATAATGACATAAGAAAAGAATGAGACATATTCAGAAGAGATATTATGGAGGATTTTTTTTTTTTTTTTTTTACTTCAAGTCAGAAATGTAGGTGTTCAAATGCACTATAGAAGCATAAAAGGAACAAGCAGGACTAGACTTTCCATGCAAAAAGTCTTCCTTACAAAATACATCAGCAATGACCAAGTATTCAGTTTAAATTTCTTGAAAAATGAATGGTTTGTACTTCAGTCTGTACTTCCAGGGCCTGAAAAGCCTTTGTATTCAAGCAATTTGTCATAGTTACGGCTGAATAGATGTCAGACAAAGAAGTTAGGCTGGAAGGTGCGTAAGTTATTAATGACTCCTATGTAAACTGCAAAACCATCACAAGAGCAGGCTTCTTTTTAATAAAAAAATTAAAAAAAAAGAGTAAATTAAAAAGGTACTGTATGTTTTCCTGTGTTTTGTTTGGGTCTAACAGCAGACGTTTCAGGATTTCAAGTTCTAAACCAGATTTTGGCCTGCATCTTGTAAAAGATCTGCATTCATCTTTCAGAGGACTTTCTGAGCTATTGAGCCTCAAACCCTTATCTGTATGAACAGTTTAAATTTTCTTTTGCTGCTGTTCTTGCTTTTAGCACTAAGCTTAGCAAGCCTTTCAAATGAGAGAAAACTGTGCACATGTATGTGAGGTGAATGTCTTCACTTCCCACAGCAGCTCTGTGTTTTACAAAATGTCTTTTCTTCTTCTACTTTCCTATGTATTCCTAACATGGTTTTTTCCTGTTTTTCCTTATGCCTTGACTTTAATGCCAATTTCCCAGTATTTTGCTTATACTTGAAAACCTTTTCTTCCTGTAAATGACCTTTTTTCAACCCAGCCTTTCCTGAGAGCACAGTACTTGTATGAATTAGATTTTAACTCTCTATATATCTGTTATGTGTGTTGAAGCTGAATTATTTGTATTTGATTTACACAGCAGGTTTCAGGAGTCTATTCTTCTGTGAATTTGCAGCAGCAATCATTGTGATCAGAAAACCTGAGGCTGGATCAGACACCTCCAGTAAAGAACAAGCGTCACAAGCCTCTAAACTGAGCTAACTCCACACCTATGCCTGTGACAAATCCACATTGTTGGTCCTTAGACTGGAATCAGTTGGGCATCTGGAAGACATTCTGTATGCCACCAGCGTCTGGAAGACGTACATCTTCCAATACTTACTGAAACATCAAGTACATTGTTTATCATACTCCACAAGGAAAAGAAATACATGTCTCCTGCAGAATACACGACTACAGAGTAGGACAACAGGCTGAGCACGAGGTAGAACAGTGTAAGTAGAATAAAGACTGCTTTCGAAAAGAGGTGTATTTCGCAGGCTAGTTGGACAATTCATACACAGGCAGCACAGCAGTGAGTTAACTCCCAGCTGTCTCTGTTGCTGTAACCCTTTCATTGTGCCACCATCAGAATAAACATTCAAATTAAGGGTATTTTGTATGTTAATACTCCGCTTAGTCCATCACAGTAGATTTCAAAGCTTTTTTCTTTAAGTACTTCTTTGAAAGGTGTACTGGCTCTGAAGCATTAAGATATTCCCATGATCTGCCAGAAACTTTCAACAAAAATCCATCAAAACACTTCTATTAAAGAGAAAAGTGTAAGCTACTATCTGAGGGTGACCTCTTCTGAAAGCAAGAGCTTCTTCACAGTATAAAACCCTTTCACATCAGCTGCATTCTGAACTTTCAGTCCTCCAAGTTAGATTAGTTACATTTCATTAGCCCTGAGTCAGTGAAGACTGAGGCAAAGATAGCAGTGAGCAACTCAGCCATATCTTTGTCTGCTGTTAATTCTCCCATCCCATCAAGTACCAGGCCCACATTGTCCTCATTTAGTCCTTTATTACTACTGTTGTGGTAGAAGCTCAACAAGTCTCAATCCCAGTTAACTCTTGCTTTTCCTAAAATCCTTCTACATGCCTCAGTAATCTTTTTAAATTCCTCTTTTAAATCCTGTCTATTTTTCCACCTCCCCTATCCTGTTTTTTCGAAATACTATTACGATTCCATAAACAGTAACTTGAAAAAGAAAAGGAAACAAAATTCCTGAACAGAGAAACATCGGTGCATCCAGACAGAGGGACGAATCTTTCTGTGCATCCTGAAGGCATTGAGCACTATCAATAATCGTTATGCCTCATGACACTTGACAGGTGGGTATCTCAATTTTATTTCTCTATCCCCAAAGATAATATTTTTACCTCATATGGGTATTTACCTTATATGGGCATTATCTCAGAAATTATAATTCAATATCATACTTTCAAAAGGTAGGATAAAACTGCCGTTTTTTCTTCTTTATAACTCAGTATTACCATAGATACTCTGAACGGAGACTGTCTAACCAGAGTTCACAATCCATTACTGATAACACCACAGAACACAGATAATACCTGGAAAAATTGCTGCCTCCTCCTTTTTTAACCTGCCATCTTAGACCCTGCATGAAGAAATAAATGTTCTTTTATGTGTATCTAGAGTCACAGAGACTTTTAAAGGACTCAATATACATTTTCAACTATTGCAACCATGTGTTACAAGAAAGGAGCACTTCCTGTTTGTTGGAGAACTCAACTAAGAAGTCAGTCTGTGTTGAGTTCACTTGACTGGCCAGATGATGGGTGTTTTGGTTTTTCTAGTTGCCCCATTTGCTAAATCTACTGTATACTTTAGGTTAGTCAGCAGAAGACATTCCAGACAGACCTCCTCCAAAGACCCTAGCCAGAAACACTATCTGTTTCTTCCAGCATCATAAATTGATTAGTACTATCTTTACCAAGTTCCTTTAATTCTCTTAAATTGATGTGATGATATTTTTGATAATTTCAGACTGAATCTTACTCCTTCTTGACAGGAGAAATCATAATCTGGTATTCCCCTTGCCAGAGAAGCTCACAAGGGGTGTGAGCTTTCTCCCTCTTTCCCTAATTCTGCTAATTTTGTCCTTGCACAGGCACCGATTTACCACTGAATAATTCTGTCTGTTTTATTCAGTTGTAAGTACAGAGGCTCCTTACTGTTGTACAGGAGTTGTACCATTGTGCTGTTGTACAGTTTTTCCTTCATACATCATTTGCATTATATTCATTACACATTATCTGCCACAAGCAGAGTAACACAGCCTCATAACTTCAAGTGCATTATGCTCAGTCACATAAACAACAGCTGCATTTTCTTCTCTATTGCTCTAGAGCTCTTCCCTCACTACCCTCACAAAATTACATAGTCTATGTCTATATATATGTATAACAATACACTTATCACATACAAAAACATATTCTTATATTTTTGGATTCAAACCTGACAATAAGTATTTTATAAACTGAATGCTGCAAATCACAAGAGCTTTGTTACGGTGCTTGACATATAGTGACTACATCACACATGAAAGGAATAAATGAACAGAGACACTTAACAGAACAAAGTGATTGTTAACTTTGCAATGATTATTTGTACAGCACCAAACTGTCCCTGATTCTTTGTGGACCTCTTAGGTGTAATGCCTTGAATACCCTGAAGCTCTGTGAAAAATTTAGTGCAGTGCAGAAGCAGTATCAGAAGCACTAGCAGCGTTACTGGTGTTGATATCAGCACTGGAAGTATCCTTAAAAGTAGTACACGTAAGAAATGGGATCTTGGAGAAGTGGAAGACTTCCAACAGCAAAGGCTACCAGGACAGACAGTGATCACTTGAAAGAAAGGGAGAGAATGGAAACAATTATTACACTGGCTATTTAACGGGAAAAGATGTTTTCTGAGCAACAGCCAGACAATAGCAGACTGACTCTAACCTACACAATACAATATTCCAGCAGACCATTCCAGGATAGGGGTATGATTACATCATGACATTCAAGTATCTGTACCAAAGGCTTTGACACACTAGGGATGAAAACCATACTTAGACTAATCATGCTATAGCCATTATTTCATATATTGTTTCAAGTAAATCTAAGCCACCAGACAAAGAAATATGAATGCTACCTTAGAAGAGCTTTTCTGAGCAGTAAATTCACTGTCAAAGCAAGCACAAGTAAGTAAACTTGTAAGTAAACTGGTATACCCTAATCTGTATTAGAAAATGATATTTTACATGGATTTTGGGACATCTGCTACTTTTCTTTGCCCCTTAAAAGAAAGTAGAGGGCTTATATATGTATCACTGCACAAATAGCATTGATTTGAGCAGGATGCAGAAATCAGAACTTCTCATCCTTCTTCATGGAGTCCCAGCCTTAGGACAGCTGGAGAGCCTAACACCTCCTGAAGCATTTTCCACCATTTGAGGAGAGAATTTTATCTCCTGAAAAAAAAAAAAAAGGACTAAAAATGGACTTACAGGAACAATTATTCATAAAGAATCCCTTTACTATTTTCTCAAAACAAATAGGCAACTAACCAATTAAAAAAAAAAACAAACACTATGGCATATCAAAGTTATCAAATTATGAGAAGGAGAAACAGAAATTGTGAAAACTAGTAAAGCACTACACTAATGCCTCAAGAAGATTTATCAAAGGAAGCTCCATCTTGTCTACAGGTGGGTGCAGACATGCATGCCTATCATGAAATGCTGCTTTGCACATGATGGTAAAAGGTAGAACAGTTCTCACCTACATGCTGCAGTGGGTTGACCATGGCTGGATGCCAAGTGCCCAACAAAGCCACTCTAGAGCTCCCCCTGCTCAACTGGACAGGGAAAAGAAAAGATAATGAAAGGCTCCTGGGTCAAGATAAGGACAGTGAGAGATCACTCACCAATCACCATCACAGTCAAAACAGATTCAGGAAGGGTCAGGGAGTCAGGGCAGTCAGGAAGGGTCACATCCTCCATCAGGCATCCACCTGCTCTGGTGCAGAATCCATCGCACGCTACAGGTGGATCTCTGCTCCACTGTGGACCTCCATGGGCTGCAGGGGGATAGCCTAGATCACCATGGGCTGCAGCAAAATCTCAGCTCCGGTGCCTGGAGTACATCCTCCTCTTCCTTTTTCAGTGACCTTGGTGTCTACAGTTGTTTTCCCCACATATTCTCAATCCTCTCTCATCTGGCTGCAGTTGCTGTTGTGCAGCCAGCAACTTTTTTCCCCCTTCTTACATATGTTGTCCCAGAGGTGCTACCACCGTCCCTGATGGGCTTGGCTTTAGCCAGTGGTGGGTCTGTCCTGTAGCCAGCTGGCATCGGCTTTTTTGGACACGGGGAAAGCTTCTGTCAGCTTCTTATAGAAGCCACCTCTGTAACACCTTGGCTACCAAAACCTTGCCTTGCTAACCCAATACACACGCCATGCCTTTTCTGTAACTCAGAGAAAAGCTGAGCTTGTTTCACATATTTTCTTCTGAAACTTTGGCAGCTCTCTGCTTGGTTTAGGATTTTATTAAGCCGTAAAATACTTCCTCTAATCAGAGTGAGGAATACTGTTGACAGTGGACTTAGTTTTATGAGGAAACATTTAAAAAGCCATCCTGACATTCCAGACATAAATGTTAGTACAAATTGAACTGCAGCACTCTGCGCTTCTCATTCATTTTGTGTGGTACTCTGAGACAATTTGCCTGGGGAAATGAAGCAATAATGTCTGAAGGTCTGATTTTTCAGATGTTAAGACATATACCTCCAGATGTTGTCACAGAAATCTATGCTGCTCACTGGTTCTGAAAATTGGGCTGTGGATGTATAAAGCCTTACCTTGTGCTTGTCTGAAAGGTATATAGTAAAGGACAAAAAGCAAATATGGTGCTTTCAAAATAAACCTTGTCTTGCTTCCCCTTTGAGTATAAAATTACAAATGAGTGTTACAGATGAAATGAAAACTTGAGGAAGCAAATTTGTCTAAGCTTTCTTTTCATTTACATCTGCTGATAGAACAGGCTTTCACTTACACTTTGGAGACTTACAAGGAAAAAGTCTTCAATTAATATAGGAATTCTGCTAAAACTTCATAAGCAGTTGCCCTGGAAATGTGGAAACTTCACAGGAAACTTCAGTGTGGCCATGCAGTTACTCTAACTTGAGATATCTAAGCTCCCTAGTCTTGCAGAGCCTTTGACATACTTCAGTCTTCTATGTAGCTCATGTTCTGTATGCACCAAAGAGCATGTAGGTGTAAATCTTTTATTATATATGGTACAAATAGACACACAGACAAGCATCTACCTTTGCTTTCTAAGTGTCATCGGCAGGCAAAACACATTCTATGTTTTCATCACAAAAACAAAGTTTGCTTCCAGGCACATGGAAAAAAAAGTGATTTTCACTCTAGCAATGGATAAGAGATTTCCCTAAGATGGAAAACAAACTTTTTTCTATGCATCACTATTAGTAATAACACTTTGCAGACTTCTAAAACCCATTATGTCTTAGTAGGTCCATTCAAGACTGCTACAGTTAAGTATGTCAGCATTTCCATCTAAGTCTCTCTTTTCAAAAGTCCCAATCTGGTAAAAAGGTTCACATTATAGCTCTCTTTTGAGCAAGCAGATCTTCATAAATCAGAGCTTTTGTATCTTAATCTCCCTTCAGGTGTGCTTGGCCATTGCAATACTGATTTGAGTACATCTACGTTCTCTGTTCTGCCTCTGTCAACTGTATGGTGTCTTCGTAGAGACAGCAAAACCAGAGCAGACTTGTCAGATGATGGGTGCAATTTGCCTCCTTTTCTGACAGTGGCCTCCACCATAAGCAAAAGAAATACCACAGTGAACAGTTACAGAATGACTGGCTTTGTGGTTTTGTGCATTCAGTCATAGTCAGCCCACCTATAATCTGGATGGTACAATTCCAGTGTAGATTTGTCCTTTTCCAAAGGGTGGTTTCCTTGGCACCTGCCCCTAACAAATGGAACTCTATATTCCTTTCAGCCATATTCAGTTTCTTCAACAACATCCTTCTATATAAAAAACCCAGAAGTCAAAATAAAGGCACACACCTTGCTGGCTTAATTAGATTTTTCACCAAACTCTATACGACCTATTTCTTCAAAAACTTTGAAGATAGAATAGTTCTACTTATAGCTCCACTTATTTCCAAACACCGGATAGAATAGAATAGAATAGAATAGAATAGAATAGAATAGAATAGAATAGAATAGAGAATAGAGAAGAGAATAGAATAGAATAGAATAGAATAGGAATAGAATAGAATAGAATAGAATAGAATAGAATAGAATAGAATAGAGAATAGAATGTTCTTCAGTTGGAAGGGACCTACAGTAATCATCTAGTCCAACTGCATGACCACTTCAGGGCTTACCACGTTTAAGCATATTGCTAAAGGCACTGCCCAAATGCCCCTTAAACACTGACAGGCTGAGGGCATTGACCAGCCTTCTAGGAAGCCTGTTCCAGTGTTTTACCACCCTCTCAGTAAAAAAAATGCTTGTCCAGTCTAAATCTCCCCTGGAAGGTTAAAAATCAGGTTATTTAATTAAAGATTGTCTCTTGATTTAAGAAGGTGACCAAGAAGATTTGTTTAAATGTTGACCGCTAGCTACCATGATTAATTTGAAATAATATTATTGTTTACTCTATTTAGTATTGTTCCTGTTACTGTTTATCTAGCTACCAGCTCACCATATACGAAGGAAATAGCTAAGCACTTTTACTGTATAAGTTGAGTTCTGAGAAGAGATAGAATGACCTGAGCATCAGAACAACCACAGTGACCCTACAGCAGTTGCTATTGTGAACACAGGGTTTGTGCCTGGGGCGAGTGACAGCGAGCCTTTTCTCATGTATACCAGAGGTCAGACTGGCAATCCCGAACAGCCTGAGGTGATTTCAAATTATTTTTTCCTATTTTCATTAAGCAGAAATTATTTGTCTGGTTCAGTGCTGGCATCTAGCATTTTTTCTAAGGAAACATTAGTATCAAACAATCTGCTTCAGAAATAATGATTTGAGATGTGACCGCCCACCACTTGCATGTTGACAGGCCTCAGATATGTGGGAATGTAGACAGGGAATGCACTCTCTTACCCACACTGCAACACACAAGAAGTCAGGTTAGTTTAAACCACAATGTCACAGCAGACAAAAAGTCACTTCATAGCCCAGCTTACAGGTGGGGGTGGAAAGTCCTTCAGAACTGCTACAGCGTGGCATGTTTGGAGAGTGGTCAATAGTCTATGAGAGTTTACAGAGCTCAAATGCAGGTTTGCTGTAAAGCAAGAATTTGTCTGTATATATACTGTGTGGCACAGATAAAATGAAGGCTACTGAAAATATTGAAACATAAAACAATGTTAAAAAGTTGCCATTTAGGATTTCTAAATCCCACTATTTTTTTTAAGTTGCTTTGAAACAAAGCAACAAAAAAAACTTGGAGGAGGAAGAGTAAAAAAAGGTGTGATAACATGAGAATCAACAAGAACAAATAAGATAAGATTGCAGTTGCAGTACTTTTGTTGGCAGGCAATTACTGTCAGATATCATCAATACTTAGGAGGAAAAAAAATAATGTTTTAAGAGAAAATGCTGCCTGCTTCATTTCCTGCTTTTTGCATAATGACTGATTTTTTAGTTTCTTCTAATTACTACATCTGCAGTAGGAAACTAAATTATCTTCTTATTTCATTCGCATGATGACATTTGAGGTCAAATCTAACAAAACCTCAGGCTCTGTCCTAGAATGAAATTAAAATATAAATGTTTTGGAGAATCTGTGCCTCAAAGGCAGGTCTCTCTTTAGTATTGCTATTGCCTGAATTATTCTGTTCTTGAATTAAACTATATGTATCCAAACTGAAACACACAAAAAAGAATTACTTTCTTTCTGTTATTCAATTCAGATTGTGAGATTCAGACCTAACTTGTCCAGTTCCCTGTAAATTCAAAAACTAGATATAACTCTCAGATTTTGCTTGTTGAAATGTTGGAGAAAATCAGAACTAAATTTCATTGAATAAAAGCCACAAATAAACTAAAAAATATTCTAGCTTGAAACCTACATGTAGCTTCTTTTTCTACTTCTGTATTCAAAGATCTTAAAACCAATTCTTATACTTGTGAGAACTGTAAGAATTTTGTAATTATATCTGTTTCCAAGTGTCTAATAATTTTAAGTATTAAAAGAAAATATATTAATACAGTTTAACTGCCAACTGAAAATACAGAAGAGTGTTAGTGTATTTTTAAACATTTACAATCTGTGTGCTGCAATATATTTCAGCTTCTACAATAACAGCTCTTTGGTTTAATGTGTGCTGTGTGAATGTAAAAAGGATGGCACACAGCACTAGGATATCAACTGCCTACTTGGAGAATGATTAATTTAAGATAAATACATGCCTGGCTTCAGCTTCACTGATTGTATTTCCTATCCCAAGCTGCAGAATGAGTGTTTCCACTCAGATGTTGTAAAACATATGCAGGAATCATTCTTTTCTACTCACAAACCACAGTGCATCACAGATTTAATCTTGCTGTTCTGTACTCTTTGGCTGAATTTAATTTTACTTCTGCCATCAACCTAATAGACAAAAAATGTTTCCTATTTATTTTAATACATAAACTTTAAACTCATGTTATTCTGATTTCATCCCACTTCAATTTCTTGGTTTGATGGCAAATAACAAAAAGCTTAACTCTGTCTACAAATACATAATGGAATCACTTGGAAGAAATAAAAAAAAAAAAAAAAAAGAAAAGAAAAAGAAATTTCAACATACCTAAGTGAAAAAAATATTTGGTTTCATAATGATCATGGGACTTACCAGACATGAAAAATACATAAAGACACAGAAAAAAGATCTTGCTGGTTTGGTTTTTTTTTCAGTGTTACAAAACAAGATATGAATTTGTTCCATGGCAAGATGTATTTTTAAAAAAGAAAATCATGTCCTTGAAAACCTTACCCTCTGGTTTTAAAGCAAACAACATCTCCCACTCACAGAATCACAGAATCAGCCAAGTTGGAAGGCACCCACAAGGATCACTGAATCCAGCTCCTGGACCTGCACAGGATCATCCCCAAGAGCCACATCATGTGCCTGAGAGTATCCACTCGGTAGAGTCTGCATCTGTATTCCTATGACTGTAGGAATTATCCCAGTCATAATAAACAATTAATTCACTTAGGGTGGACATGGAAGAGAAGAGGGGAGAAGAGAGGAAAGATAAGATCAGGCAAGGTTAGAACTTCATTCAGCACAAAAATACATTTGAGATCTAGCAAAAAAGTGGGGGAGATTCTTAAAAAAAGAGAAAAAATAAAAATAATTTTAAAAAATAGCACCAATAAAAACAAGTGTGCTTTTGGGAAAGCACAGTTATAATGAATTTACCAACCAAATAAATTAATAAAAACTTCTCAAATCTGCTTTATTTTATTCCATGGGAAAAAGACTCCACATACCCCAGTCTCAACAAGACGTTTGCCAACTTGCAACAGTCCAGGTGCAGGTTTCTGTTTCACCTTGACCCATTCTGTTAGATGCTGTAATAGCCATGCCTTCTGCAAAGGTAGGGACTGGAAGTCCAGTACACACATAACAATATGGTTTCCTTCTGAAAGATACTTATTTGAGAAGGAATTTGATGTATGTCACTGTAGTGGGCATAAATGGCAGGGCTTAATCAGCAAGGTGCTGCACTGGTGACATGTGAGAAGAGACCATGAACTGCCATTTGCCAATAAAAGCAATCACAGACACACAATTCCCCTCACACATCGAAACTGCAACCAGTCAGGAGCACACAGGACCACTAATCAGGGAGCAGCTACTGGGGCAGGAGACATGCTGCAGAGAAGAGTCACAAGGGAGTGGGTCCCACAACTGAGAACTGGCTGAATGCCAGAATCCAGAGGGTTGTTATCAGTGGCATAGGGTCTAGTTGGAGGCCTGTCACTACTGGTATCCCCCAAGGTCCACTATTGGGACGAATATTGTCTAACCTGTTCATCAGTGATATGTATGAAGGGACAAATACCTCCCCAGCAAGTTCCCTGACAATGCAAAGCTGGAAGAAGGGGTCGATGCCCCAGAGTGCAGAAGGACCTTGACAGGTTGGAGAGATGGGCAGGGAAGAACTGTCTGAAGCCCAATAAAAGCAAATGCAGGGTTCTGCACCTGGGGAAGCATAACCCCAAGAACCAGCACAGGCTGGGGGCTAACCTGCTGGAAAGCAACTCTGTGGAGGACCTGGGGTTCCTGTCCATGAGCCAGCAGTGTGCCCTAGTGGTCAAGAAGACCACGGTATCCTGGGATGCATTAGGAATAGCATTGCCAGCAAGCTGAGGGAAGTGATCCTGCCCCTCTACATAGACCTAGCAAGGCTGCAGTGCTGTGTCCAGTTCTGTGCTCCTCGGTACAACAGACACATGGAGATCCTGGAGTGGGTCTAAGGGACTAGGACAGGACTAAGATGACTAAGGGACAGGAGCATCTTTCTTATGAGGATAGGATGAGAGAGCAGGGCCTGTTCAGCCTCAAGAAGCAACAAGTGAGAGGGAACACCACCAATGTCTCTAAGTATCTGAAGGGAGGGTGTCAAGAGGATGGATCCAGGCTCTTCCCAGTGCTGTCCAACTATAAGACAAGAGGCAATAGGCAGAAACTGATGCACAGAAAGTTCCATCTTTGGAACTTTTTTATGAGGAAGAACTTATATACTGTGTAGGTGGCTGCGCACTGGAACAGATTGTCCCAAGTGGTCATGGGGTTTCCCTCACTGGAGATAATCAACATCCATCTGGACAGAATTCTGTGCAATGTGCTCTAGGATAACCCTGCTTGAGCAGAGAGGCTGGACCAGATGATCCACTGTGATCCAACCTGAACCACTTTGTGATTCTGAGTGCTGCAGTTGCACTCTTTGAAGAAGATTCCATGAGCAGAGGCACCCCTAAGGGACAACGATGCACACCATGAGCAACCCTATACAGGGGCAGGGACACCTTCAAAGGACTGTGCCCTGCAGAAGACCCACAGCAGGGTCGAGGATCACCAGTAAGAATGGAAAATCAGCTGGTAGAGACCTTTACACATGTGATCCACCCTTTTCTCTTGCACCATCCATTGCCTGCCTGGAGGAACTGGGTTGGATGGAGTGTAGTGACCCTTGGTGAACATAATGGAAGTGGAAACTAGGCAGGGGCAGGTTGGTTGCTTGGCTTACACTGAGCTTGGAAGAGCTGAGAGGAAGGACAGGTGTTGACTTAAGAGTTTGATTGTTAATGACCCTAAGCATGTCTTAGAGTATGTTATTCTAAAAGCTGATTAGTAATTACTGATTAGTAACCTTGTTCTCAAGCATGTAACTGGAGAAAGATTTTGTACAACTAGAGATGAGTCACAGATTTCAAAAAAATTTGACTGGCCTTAAATCATAGCAGCTTTTCATATCAGTCAATAGGAATAAGTCAGATAAGCATTCCTTGACTTTTATGGGAAAAAAAATAGAAAAAAGAAAATAGATCTATGTGTGTTTTAATATTAAATTGCTTTTGTATTAGGCATATAGATTCTTATAACTAACCTCAACAGTTTTATTTCCTCTATGTAAGCATTTAAGACTTATGTTTTAAGAGATGGAAATGATTCCAGTGAACAGCCTGGAAATTTGTCTACCCCCTCACACAAAAGACAGCACTAAAGATGTGAATATTAGGAACAAATCTGTAGAGATGAGAGATGATTTTACTCCTCATCTCCATTTATTTTTCTTCCCAACAGTAGTCCAGTCAGGGGACCAATTAGTGCTGCACAGTGATCTAGAGTTTTAAGCATTTGTCCATAAGAATCAACCTGCAATTACTAAACCATTTAATGTAAACTACCAGTATCTAGCAGATGATGACAAACTTAACTGAAACTGCTTTTTCTGATGGAACAACATATTTAATACACACAGTAATTTTTAATTATATGCATGACTTTATTGCTTCTAGTGCTTTCTTTTAAATAGTGGAAACTGCATCTTGAAACCACCAATAGGTTATGTTGCGTCTGCTGCAAATCCTTGACAGCAAATGGTGTGAGAAGCAGCTCTTACCTTTACCAGGCAAAATTCTCTGGCTGTATCACTTGGAAAGATTCCTGGTATGTTCCCCTGTCTTAAAATGCTGGATACTCTTCCTCTATATCATGCCTTACAAAGAACCAATAAAAGGACATTGTACAGTTCTCAATTTACATCTGCAGGCAGAAGCATGCTACTTTCCCAACTCCAGAGCAATTCCAAACCTTTAAAGTATCCCTTACTGCTCTTCTCCTGCCTGGTGCCTGCTACAACTTACAGACTGTGTAGAGCTGATTTACACAAAATCAGAAGAAATGTATTCACAGTGTCATGGTTTAATCCCAGGTGGCAGCTCAGCCCCACACAACCACTCTTTCACTCCCCTCACAGCAAGGGAGAGAATCATAATGGTAGAAGTGAAAAAAACTCGTGGGTTGAGATAAAAACAGTTTAATAGGGAAAACAAAAGCTGCACACACAACCAAAGCAGAATGAGGAATTAATTCACTACTTATCATCGGCAGGCAAATTGTTTGGTCATCCTGAGGAAAACAGGTCTCCATCATGCGTAACAGTGACTTGGGGAGACAAATGCCATAACTACAAATGTTCTCCCCTCTCTTCTTCTTCTCCCAGTTTTATATAGTGACTATGACACCATGTGATATGGGATATCCCTTGGATCAGTTGAGGTCGGCTGTACTGGCTCCATCCCTTCCCAGCTTCCCATGTACATCCAGCCCTGTACATCACTGGTGGGGTGAGAAGCAGAAGAGGCCTTGGCTCTGTGCAAGTACTATTCAGCAATAATAAAACATCCCTGAATTATCAACACTGCTCTCAGCACAAATCCAAAACACAGCCCCACACTTGCTACTGTAAAGAAAATGAGCTCTATCCCAGCCAAACCAGCTCATATGATCAGGATGCTTTGTGTATGCACAGCAGTAGCACCCCATATTCTTCCACATGCTTCCCAGGCACAAATATGCCAGATTAAAAGACAGGTAACAATACTCTGATGTAAGTTATATCAGTAAGGTGCAAGCCACACTTTCCAAACTTAAGAGATAGTCATAATATTATTGAAAAACAGCAGTGACATCAACAGGACTACAAGGGTATAAAACTGGAAGAAGCAAGGTGAGATTCTGGACATGTGTTTTCTATCTAGACATCAGTTCATTTCTAAGAACATCCTGACTACCAAATATCCCATCTTTAAGTATCTAACCATTTGGTACAAAGAATTTTCCTGTTTTGTAACATTCAATATTCTGTAAATTTAGCAATTAAGTTTTTAAGTGATGAGTGAGTCCTGTTTCAAGCTGTAAAGAAAAAAAGGTACGAAACATCACAGTCACATTTTTTCTCCTGGGAATCACTCATACTTCAAAAAATAAGGCTGATACACTGCTGGTAAGTCTATAGGAAAATTACAAGCTAAGTTAGGAGTTGTATTGCAAGTAAAAGCCATATTACCTTTATGATATAGCTAACAAAAAGCCACCCTAAAATATTACACAAGTTAAAACCAAAAATATAAAATTCAGCATTCAGATGACTACTGACACATGTATATTACAGTAGGGACTGCATGAGGTTTCCTTCAAAGTGTACATTTTAAAACTAATTACTCAGAAATAGTGCCCTAATTTAACTTAGATAATATGGAGAAGGGGTCATATTAAAAAATAAAAATATAAACACCATCACAGAATATAGCATAAATATCTCCTGGTGCAGCTACACTTCACCTAACTCCATAAAATGGGATCTTCTAATGCACCAAACTGTCCTCAAATACTTAAACCTGAAAGGAGGTTTAAGATAATTAAACAAGTTTTCAAACATCTTTTGTGGTGTCAGGAAAGTATCAAGCACAATTTTCTGTAGTTTAATGACACACCTTGACACTGTATGTCCATATATATAGGAAATTTTTTAATCTCTTACTGTACAAGCTTGAAAGTGAAATTTCATCTAAGTTAGAACACTTCCATGCAATTTTATAACTCAAATAATTTTTAGTTATATGCGAAAAAAAAAAAAAGGTGCTTTAAAGTTTCTTTTAAAACATTTTTGCATATATCCGATTTAAAGATAGGAGATTATTTGTACGTAAAAAGAAATTATGGAGAATGGTAAAAGTAGAAATGAGGTTTATATCAAAATGAATAATTTCTTGCATTGACTATGTGCTTCTAAGTAATTCTTTAACTTTTATTTGTGCCAGTAATGCTATCGATTCAGTTAATGCTTGCGAGACTGAATTTTATTTTCAAAAAATTGAGAAAGTATCCCTAAAACTAGAGACAGACAGTGTACGACAACCACGTGTAAGAGAAGCAGAAAGTCAAATCCTGCAGCAGTGCAAGAGGATGGAGCTGTTCTGCTAACGAGGTAAAGCAAGGAAGCAGACAGACACAAAGCACATATGGGGCACAAGACAGTCTTACTGTTTATGCCTATATTATGATATCTATGGATAATACTTCATTCATTCTTGAAGCCTTCCTTCTGCTGAGGGAGGCAGCAGGACCCTGTACCTGCCAGTCTGCAGAGAGCAAAAAGGCTGTCTTAGAGACACACAGAACCAAGCCTGCCTGTTGCACATTTTACCAGCTCTGTGATTAATCACTTTCCAGTTTTTCACCATCATAAGCAACACAGAGGTCTCACCTCTCATGCAAGCCTGAAGCATATGCCTGCACTGAATATCAAATTCATTCTGTTTTTACCCATTACTGTTTCCATGAAAAGTATTCTTGCCATTTAAGCTGACTTCAGCAGCCTGCTGCTATTGATAACCTTTAATGTTTAGGACACAAAGAAGAAACATTTACTTACAGATTTCCAAGGCTCTCATTAATGATGGCCCAGGAATGTAACACTTAACAAAACGAGATGTTTCTGGGTGTCTGCTTTTCAACACAAAATGCTGAGTCACATTTTGTTCTCATTTACAATTTTGCTACATAAATGATTCATCAAGACTGTCTGCATATAAATAACAATTGAACTTCTCTTTTCAAAGCCAAGTCTTCCCCTCTCACAAAACCACATGTATTACCAACATACGATCCTGAGCTGTAACTGGTCTCCTGGATTACGGTGGCCAACACATATTCTTGACAAACTTGATTTCTGGTTTTGACTGAACAAACAAAGAAACAAACACCCTGAAAGCTGTATGCAATTATGAATGTGTCCATAGCAGGGAAGGTTCTGTGCAGTAGTCAGAGGCAAACCATGGGATAAAGCCATGAGATGTAGCCCGTGATCACACTGCAGCTCTCCTCCTATGTAGCCTTAGGAAAAGGCTTCTGAAGAGAAGATCACATACATATCCTGATTCTTTGTTTAAAAGGGTTTTTGCAGAGATCAGAATATCTTAGAACCCTGTATGGTATGTTAGTATAATCATGCTATATCCACATAAACTGAACAGAGTTTATGTGTGATTATGGTTATATCTGAAGTGCATTAAAACTGTGGTTTCCTTCTTGTGTCCACAGCATGCAGGCATATCATCTCTGCCTATGTGTGCAGCAACAGATACATGTCCATTTTAGTAAGCGATATTTAGACACCTGCTGAACAAGGGAAGAATGCCTGAACCTCAGAGCCCATTGCTGCTGTGAATCAAAGACATTTTGCCATCTCAGAAATTTGCTGCTTTTGAAGACAGCACGTCCAGACACAATGATGTCTGTAGTTGTTGAGGTCACAACAAAGGCAGCAATGGAACCATGGGTGTTTATTTTTTACTGTGGAATTTGATCTGAAAAAGATTGGTGAGCAATTTAAAGTTCCAGTTTTCCAAGTTATCACAGATTTAAGAAATGTGCAGTTAGAAAAAAAAATAAATTTAAAATCTCAGATTATCATTAAAAGACAGATTCACTGAAGTTAAAACAAACCAAACAAACAAAAAACAAGCAAACAAATGAAAAAGCCAGAATACATAATCTCTAAACAAACTCTTAAGTAGGTAGAACAGAATTCTGGAGATTGTAAGCCTTTCAACCAAAAGTTGATCCAAAACCTCCTGATCAATCTAAGCCTGGAGAAACCAAAAAAGTGTTTGAACTTAAGGATTGTCTAAGGGTGGTGCCAAGAACTCTGAACATGGCCAGGAATCCCTGAAAGCCAGCACTTCACCCCTTGGCTAAAGGGGTTTGCTAAAGCTGTTTGCCAAACCAGGTACCATTGTTGGAAGTGCCTGGAAGAACAGGCTTCATCAGAGCATGATAAACACACAGCAATTAACAGAATCATAGAATGGCCTGGGCTGGAAGGGACCTTAAAGACTATCGAATTCCAATCCCCCTGTCATGGACAGGGACACCTTTCAGTAGAATGGGTTTCTCAAAGTTCCCTCCAGACTGACCCTGAAACATCATTATGTTTTTGCATTCCAAATACGGGTAGATATGGAAATCTTTCACAAAATTCAGTGGCAAAAAAACTTCTTCAGAAATTCTGAGTGTTGAATTCTGTGTCCTTTTAGCTATGGTCAAATCCCAAACCTAATCTACAACTTCCCACAAGGGCTCTAATCATCACACAGGTGTTTAGAATTTTTTCACCATTTTTTTTCTTTTAAATCTTTCAAACACCATGAAGATGGAAGAGCTAGATGATGACTACTGAATTTCTTCATCTTTTAAAGCACATTTTTAAAGTACCTACTTAACAGAGGCACTGCAGGAATGCATTATTTAAAGCATTGTGAACAAGAAAGAGCAGTATAAATGCCAAGTACTGTTACTACTACTAGCAGCAATAATACTACTACTTGACACTGGTATAGTGTCTTGCATCTGAGAATCACAAATCACTTTAAAAAAATCAATTATTAAGATGCTGTGAGGTGGGTAAGCATTATCTCCCTTTTACAGATGATGAAACACAGGTTCATATCGGTCAATTGAATTGCTAAAATTATCCAGGAGGCAGGCATAGAACCACAATAGATAGTGTACATAAGACCTCCTCTGTCATCTCTAACTACCAGGAATTCTTCTTCCCAATGTGTCACCTATTTGCTCTCACTTATCATTTTTGTGAGCTGTCTTCTACAAGTAGTTTTCATTACCTTTCCTATCATTATAAATGACAGAATTAAGGACATCACGCTAGAAAATATACCCCTGTCCCTTCATTTGTAGGATAGGTGTCGGGTAGTATTACATGAATAATCTATTTACATGTTGTAATACCCAATAATATTTACTCTCCTTATTCTTCTTTACTGTTTTGGTGAAGAAATAAAGTATAGCCTATCACAACAAAAAAATTGTTTCAGTAGGTGTTACGAAACCAGAAGCCACAAATAAAACTATCTGTATTCTTTATGATCCTAAACACCAGTACCCAGATTTTGTTACCCTTAATTACGCTTATTAACATCGTTTCTTGAAAGAAGTACCTCTGATGAGAGGAAGTTTCCTTAATGTTATTTACTCACTTATTCTCATAAAAACACTGCATGATTTAATTACTTTCTCTTTTGCCCACTGAAGAGACAGTGTTTTGGTTTTATTGTTGTGTTGTTGTGGTTTTTTTTAATAACATAAAATCATGCTTATATGGTCAGAAACAATCACATGCCACCCCTCCACATGATCTCAGCCAGCAAGGTGCTCAAAGATGCTCACTGTTAAATGCACCGCACAAGTGAGTCCCAGCTGTGACTCCAACTTCGGAGTTCAAGCACAGCCCCAGGCTGAGGGACCTGTGCTGAATGGCCCCAGCCTGGGACTGCACCTCACCTTGTAAACTCAAAGTGGCTGATGTAAGAATGACTGCTCCCACTAATTATTTTGAATAACACATAATTTTTAGACTATCCTGAGCTCAATACTTGTGAATACCATTTAAGTTCTACAAGAATTTTCTTCTTCATTAACAAGGCTGATGTATTATTACTTTTTCAAAGTCAGAGTAAAGTAGCACCATCCAGATGTTGAAGTGCACAGAGAGCTTCACAGACTGGAAAAGGAAGAAATCTCATTAAAATTTTCAGAGCCAAGACATGTCAAGTGAAGTACATAGATATGCTACCACTGGACACAGGCAATATATTAATGTCATAAATTATTAGTCTTGTAAATAGTAACTTAAAATGAATGTATAGAAATGTAATATACATTTTTAATTTAAACATTCATTTCCCCACTCACATTCCTTCCCTCTCCAGTAACAGTATCACATTCTATGAGAATACTAGATCTCATATTCTCTAGTTTTAGTAAAAATGTACTTTCTCTATTTATATTATATATCTTGTAAGGACATGAGCAATACTTAGATATTTGAGGCTTAGAAACTGGATCATGTTAAGAGTCTACATGCACATACGCCTTAATCTCACCTCACTTCAAGGAGTGCCCCTATACTTTCTGCAAGCAGTTCATACCCAGGAAGCAAACTATGCCCTTAATTTGCCTCTTACTCCCCCTCAAAATTAATGGAAGAGCTTCGCAGCTACTGCTGCTGTGTCGTGCAGCCCTGTCTGCACAGGTTGCTTCTTCGAGGAAGGGGACACAGTATCTGTGCCACCTCATACCTTCCTTTCCTTATCTTCTGCTCCCTGCTGTTCAGTCAGCTTGCCATGTGTGTACACTCTGCACTGACCCATCACGCAGTGGCAAGCGCAAAGCACATGGGAGCTTTCTAGGAACAACATAATGGAAGCAAGGAAAGCATTCCTTCCTACAGCAGTCATTATAACCTTCCTTTTCTTCTGACTTTCCTTTCTCCAGGCTTGCTGAATATATTTTTATCATATTAATGCATAAAACAGAGGGAAAGGGAGGCAGTCGAATGTCCACAAGATTTCCCATATTCTCTGAAAACACTACATGTTCCTACTCCTGTCCTCAGGCTGCAGTAAGGAAAGCTAAAATCAAATTTAGGTTCAAAGCTCTTTCCACCATAGAACATTCAGAGACTTTAATTCAAGCTGACTTAGCATTGGAACTCACTGTACATATGAAAAAGACATTGTTCTCCCTTCATGAGAGAACATGGAAACATTATTTCCAAAATAGGCAAAAGAAGCTGACCTAAATTTTCAGCTAACAGTGCCATAATTTTGATCTTTCCTTCTTTTGAGAGAACAGAAAAAAAAGAAAAAAGTAGTTGCAAAAATCTCTTTAATAAAGATGGAGAGAAACAGTCAGTTATTGGTTACAAAAACTCTGAATATATTATTTAAGAAGACTCTGCAATGTGTTAAGCTTGTTCAGTTTTGAAAAATTACTAAATTTTAGCAAAAGTATGGCAGTCTTTAAAAGCATTGTAATGGATAGCGTTTGGAATGCTAAGTCTTACACACAGTCCTTCACCCTAATAAATTTCCCTACCTTTGTATTTTTAATGTGTAGTGATACCAACTGCTCAAATCTACATTCTTTAGCAGACCAACCATCAAGAATATGAACTCACATAATTTACAATATCTTGTGTAATCCCAAATTTTCTATTCTTTAAATCCAGCACCTTCCATACCCCCCCATTACATGCATGTAAATCTTTGCAGTCAACTTCTGTTAAGTTTTATACATTTCTAAACTTTAATTCTGCTGTTGATTCTGAACATTGGATTACAACTTCTAACTTTTCTGTAAGTGAAATCTAATTATACATCAGATCAAATTCCAAACACAAGCAGCATTTAGCTTGCTTTAAAGACATTTCAGCCTCAACAAGTCAGCCTTAAAGATCATTTAAAATTAACTCAGCTATACAACCACTTATGTTAACCTTGTTTGCTGTCAAGCCAAACCTGATAGAAACTGTCAGTAATCCCCAATTACCACTTCCTAACGCAGATAATATAATGATCTGAAAGTAATCTGACTTTCTGCTTCAGAACATAATTATAGGATTGCAAATGTACTTTTTTCTTCTTGAAAATAAAAACTGTTGCTATAAATTTGGTATTATATTCCTTACAGGAAAACTTAATGCATTCTTTATTTGCCATTGTTTTTTTGTTAATATGCTATGCCTATATTTATTTAATAATATGGTGTTTTCTACAACTAGGAAAAAAATCAAGACCTTTATGTGCCAATCATAAACCAAAATAACATCAAGAAATTTTCCCAATTTCAGCATATGCAGGATCAAGCCCTGAACTGACATTATCCATCACTCTGTCTGTATAACACAAAATTAATTTGATATGTTAATTTTGTACTTCTGGTAGTATTTGC
Source organism: Myiozetetes cayanensis (assembly GCF_022539395.1). Taxonomy (NCBI): domain Eukaryota; kingdom Metazoa; phylum Chordata; class Aves; order Passeriformes; family Tyrannidae; genus Myiozetetes; species Myiozetetes cayanensis. Next base: position 129,406,724 of record NW_026086604.1, read on the forward strand.
TCTTAAATACCCCTGGGAGGATAAAATGTTCATAAAATGAGTAAGATGTGCCATTGCATATGGCAGAGTAATTGCATCGGAGACAGGATTCTCTACAAACTTTTTTTCACAGGATCTTGCTGAAAATCACGAATGTTGAGCTCAATAAAGCTCCTTGAAACTACTACAAGCAGCACAGACTTTCCTGTACTAGAGGGGGAAATAATGTACCTTTCTGACCTCCTACTGTGTACAATACCAGCCCTCGTTGCAGGGAGGGAACAGCAACCTGCTGATGCCTTCTTGTCCCCAGCCTGCCATCGGCACTCGGAGCACCCATGATGCTTTGCCAATATTGACAAATATTGGCTCAGATATAAATTATTGCACATTTCTGCCTAAAAACTATGCTTCCTAGGGACATACCTACCATGAAAAGTTGTGTTTCTGCAACTAGAAAAGCTATTGATTCATTCCTTCCTTCATGTAAAATCATTCTCAGCATCATATCTGAAGAGGGAACTCCATTTTTTCCTGACAAAAGGTGCATTTTCTCAGACCTTTAGTTTGTGATAAACACACTCACTGTGCTAAGAAAGCAAAACAGTTTATAGTTTACACACACTAATAATAACACTGGAATTAGAGTCATGCAAGGGAGGTAGTTTACTCATCTGCATACTAAAACCAACCCTACTTCCACTACGTTGCCCATAAGCCATACATACATGCAGACTAACTACACATAAATTAACTAAAATCCTATGTAATCTATATCTGTGTTTCAATTGCTTTGGGGGAGGCATTAAACCAGTGCCAGAAGGTTAAATATCACAGTGAGAGAGTTGACTCCATTTCCAGCTGCAGTTGTTGACTAGTTCATTAACCAGCTACACAGAGAAAAAAAATCCTCTTCAAAAATTGCCAAAATTCTGTTTTTTCGAAGCTTTTATTTCTTTGTGTCAATTATTTTAGATCTACTGTCACATTGCAGACCTTTGGCCATGAATGAATACCTTTTCTCTAGCATGCTATCAGATGAAAGCAAAACAAATGGAAAATAAAAATGTGTTTTCCTATAGTTCGCTTCCTCCTTTTTCCATGTCCCTTTCACCTTCCCAAGGCAGTTCTCCACATTAGCCCCTGCCTGTTGAACCATGATGAACTCCAAGTGCATGTCTGGCAGGATGAGTAACTTTACTGTTCCATCTTCCATATTCTCCTGCGAGTTTACTCCTGAACATCTGAACAGAGACAGAGAGCACTGACTACCAGGTACCACAGTGCATGGAACATAGCTCTGCTAGCAGACATACCAAGAGATGGGTCAGCAGAAAGTTATCCTATAAATCCACCCCAGTTAGAGAAACTGAAGCAGGCTCACAAAATCTCTGGCATACCCACAGATGTTGTTTTCCCAGGCTCTATTTTGTCATAGCAATTTTCCAGACTCATCAGGTCATCACTTAGTACCACAACAGAAATATTTACCAGCTTCAGGTAATAAGGCAAGATAACTCCATCTCTCACTTGCTTAATGGGGGAATCAACAATACGAAGCAGCAAGATGTCCCAAAGGTAAAGCCCTTTTGCTCAGCAAAGCACCAAGATCAAAAGCTTTCCACCACTCAGTGGCCTGCAGTCACAAAGATTCCCACAGCAACCCTTGTGTGCACTCACCTGCAGGACTGAAACTGCACAGTGACTCTACTCTTGTAAAGAGAGATACCTTGTGTGGAAATAAATGCCAGCCCTCCTATTTTATCTGAGGGCAGGGTCCCACTGAAGTCGTTAAAGAGCAGAATTCCTTCTCAAGCAGCCTTATAGATAATGACTGCTGGCAAGCCTCGGGTACATATTATGTTACAGGAAATTAACGGTGTGGCAACACTGTAATTAAGAGGAAAAGAAACAAACAGAAATCCCTAATAGGGCAGCTAAACATAAAAATGCAGAAAATCCATCTTATATTGTTAATTAAGTATAATGGTTAGATTTCAAATTAAACCTGAAAATGACACTTGTCCTCCATAAGAAACTAATCACTTCATGAGGTAAACAACTGATGTTTACTGGCCTAGTCACTCACTCACTTACTTATGTAAAAAAATTGAAACAGCAGAGAATGGGATATTAGCTTAATATTCAGATATTAAGATAATACTAGGTTAGTGACTAATATTAATATTGAGATATTAAGTCTGATCACTAATTCACATTTAAAAAAATGCACTCCTCTGCATTTATAATCCAGTAAAAGTTTCAACTGACTTCTGCTGAGCTTTTTCTCTTTTGGGAAGATTAAAAAGTGATTTATATGTGTCTTTTACTAAGATCTGATTCATTCCAACCAGAAATCTGGATCCTAAAAGTAAGTGGCCCCAATGTTAGTATGATGAGTCTCTAAAATGTCTAGTATAACACCATCCCAGTGAATAACCTGTAATTATCCTTCTTAATGAACACCTACCTGCTATGGGGATAAGGAATGTGGAAGCAAGTTGTGAGTCAAACTCTGTGTGTGCTCTCAGGAAGTGTGCTAATCAAAGACATGCTCCATAAAAAGAAAGTTGTTACGCTGACTGCTTGAATACCTGTGCTAGAGCAGCATGGTTTGCAATAAACTAGCATTGTTTGTGTTTCAGTAGTACAGAAAAGACAGTCACTGTACAGAGTCCAGCAAAAACATACAAGGCTTCATTTTTGGAGCATAGTTGCATTTTCTTTCGAATTGAAATTCTGTGACTGAATCACAGTGATGCCTTAACCTTGAAGGACCTAGTAACCAGTATTCACTAACTTTAGCCAGATTACTAACAAAACAAAATCTAAATAAAATCTGAGGACCAGATCCATGCTGGCATAAAACAGCCTTGGAAAATTCAATCAATTAAACAGATTGATTTACACAAGCTATAATCCTGTCCTGAACAGTCAGGCACTGTGCACTTCTCCCTGTGAATTTTAAGGATGCTTGAAGAAACTACAGAAAGTACTCCAACAAGCTCATTATGATTCACCAATATCCTCTCATCTGCTCTTTATCTTTGATGTTTGTTGCATGAGTGGTGAAGCTGAACTTTCTCTCATTCAGTCAGGATATGCATATCACATTTACTGGGAATCCTCCTGTCAGGAGCACAAGACAGATTTGTTGTGGGATTTGTGAGAAAATCCAGCCACTCCGTCTGATCCAACCACCACTCTGCTGTCAGGAGATCAGCCACTGCCCTTCAATCTTCACATGTTCCAGCACTCCACCATACAGTCCTATTCTTCTGCACAGCTTAATGGAGCTGGAGCCCAGGCTACACTCATTCTAGTAACTGAACAGAGCCAGGACGTTGGCTCAAGCACTAGTACACAAACATCAGAATTGGTTATTTACAATGCTTCCCACCACAATTTTGACTTACAGCACCCACCATTTTCTCAATTCCCAGTTATAGTTTTGTAAAAAAGAGCATCTGGACTATGTGCCCTGTAGCTGGTTTGCAGCTCCATATAGGGGAAGGATTTCAAAGCCATATGAAAAAAGAAGGGAGGTTTTTACCTACCTTTACTGAGCAGCTCATGTCAGTGCCATTAAACCTTCTTGGAACTGAAACTGCATGCTGGTGATGTTTGTGTCCTGTCCTAGTTCCCAGACCCTCTCCACTGCCAGGGACAGTGCTTCTTGTTCATCACCACAAGCATATACTGGAAACAATGCTCACAATTTCATAGTTTAGCTGATTAAGCTCCAATGCCTGGCACATTCCCTGGTGTTGTTTACTAATGCACACACTGCCTTTGAGGATCTGAGCCTCAGCACTCTCCATAGCAAACTCATTTACTTTGCAATTAACCTCTTTGTTCACATTTACTATCCCACTTCCATTCTTCTTGCCAGTCATTTCTGAAAACCAAGTTCTCTGCACACCTGCCAGCCGTTATCGCCTACAAGTCTTTGTTCACTGTCCTTCAGAGCAGAGACAAGGATTCACATTTTTATTATTTGTTCTCCTCACTGTGAAGTACAGTGTACAATTGCATTACTAAATCACTGTACTTGATGGTTTATTATTAATATGCAGATCTTATCAAAATATATTAGTACCATCAGTAGAAAATTGACACCTTTATGTTTCTTCAGATACCACATATCCTTTTTAACTCTGTGAGAGATTTGAACCCTACAATTTATCCTATAGTATGCTGTAATCAAAAGCATCAATCTTTTTAAAGCTGTGTTAATGCCTAATGCCTGCAGTCACCATCGTTATTAGCCAGAGGTCAGAAGCCTACACGTAGCTAAATACATAACGATGACAGAAAGCAAGAGTTTCTTTTGTAACATATAAGTTGAGCAGTCATACCTTTCTTTGTAGGGAGACAGCTCAGAAGACTCTACGTATTTAAAACAGTTCAGCATAAGGTGCTACAATTACTTTATCAGTTATTACTCTTAAGAGGCCATCAGAAAGCCAATTAGGATTTTTATAATGGCTCCCAGGCAAATAGAAGGTCAAGAACTGAACTTTACCTGAACAGATGTAGGAAGAAAAGCTCTCAGTGATTCACCACATTCATGATGACCTCACCTTCTAACTCTGATCATTTTGCTGTGTTTGGGAATGTAGTTTGGGGTGCTGCTGAGTTTTGTTTGGTTTTGTTTGTTTTTTTAATTATCTAAGGTTATTGTATTCTTTGGTACAATGATAAATCACAGCAGTTAAAAGAGTTTCTAAAAATACATATTTCAAGCACTTTTTAAAATTGTAACTTTATTCTTCAGACACTACTAGTCAGAGCATCAGGAAAATAATATTACTGAAGGATGCATTTTGGGAAATGGCATAAGGAGCTGTATTTGTGTGGAGGGAAAAGGTGTTCAAGGTCCCTATTACTGAAGTTTACTGATGAACTCCAGATTTAAAAAGAAAGGTCTTGAAAACTGTTTTTCTACTGGAATATTTCTAAGTGTACCTGTTCAGTAAGCCTCATTTGCTGAACCTGAAGAAGTGAGTCCTCAAGAATACACACTGGAAATAAAACATATTTGCTACGGATTTTTAGCATATTTCTCTGCCTTTGGTTTTTATTGATTGTGAAGATTATGCAGGCTCTGTTAATTCATTCTGTAAACTTGTTTAAACCCCTTTCAAGGATAGGAATTTTTTAAATTTCTTCCAATTTACTGTTTATAATGATCTTTACTGATGAAAGCTGTCATGTATGCAAAGCAACATAAATATTTAAAGGCTGATTCCACAACCCACAGATATACAATTCAATCACCTACAACATCAGTGACTCTTTAAGGCAAAAAAATAATAATATGAACCAGGGTTGGTAGACAACTGTAAAAAACAAAACAAAACAAAACAAAACAAAACCAAACAAAAAACCCAAACAAACAAAACCAACCAAAGTAAAACACAAAAACCAGCAACTAACTAAAAACCTTCCAAACAAACAAAAACCCACAAAAACGCAATCCAAATTTAATCCAGATTTATTCGCTCTACTATCCTTTCCCCATTAGAAGTCATAACATGACATATGGATATAACCCTTTATTGTAGTTATCATATCTGCTTTATATAATAAAAAGCCCAGTGCTGCCAATGCTTTTTTTTTTTTTAACTTCACAGAATGAAAACTTGTTCCCCAGTAATAAGACAGCTCTAAACCTGTGCTGCACAGATTTATTAACCCAGACAAAATGAAAGGTGTATCTTTCACCACCAAGTGTTATCATTTTCAAGTAAGACATGTCCTCTAGGTAATAAATTTGAAGACCATTTTTTGTTTATTTTGAGGGGAGGGTTTACTTCTGAGATAAAGAACCACTTGTAAAAGATGCTTATTATAATGCTAAGCAATAAAACATATATATCTTGTACAGTATATATACACAATAAAAAACTCCTGTTCCACATGGTATACAATACACTGGTTATAAACAGGTCTTCAGCAGAAGATGAGTAAAATTTAAAATCAGGAAGTTTACAAATGCAACACTTTTTTCAATGTAATTTTTGTTTTATAAGATACAAATACAACATCTGCATCAAAAAGCACATATCTGTGATTTTTTCATTGGTTATTAGTAATCACAACAATTTATCACTCACACCCAGAAACAGAACTTTTTCAAAGTGATGTTTATTTTTTCAGTGATCAGTGTCTCCAACATTGTTTCTTACACTACTTCTTTTCCACACTTAATAGTCAAGGATATACTTATCATTCCAATGAAAATTTGAAATCTTTGTATATAGTACCAACCTGATCTTTCTTCACTTGTCCCACTTGACTTTTTTTCACATGGGTTTTGCTATCTTCTCTTTAAGGTGAAGTAAGTGCACACCGAAACACAAAAGAAAGGAAATGCAAGTGTCTATTCATGTAGATGCATACAACGTAACAACCTCAGACTTCTATGCAGGCAGAGCAGTAGCAAGGCCTTATGAGGACAGCAGTTAAGCATTCAGACAGCCAGGGAAACCTGAATACGTATTCAGTGACTTTTATGGGATGTGTATGTATTACTTGGTACACACAAACTACTTGCATACACATCACATTGTGAGTTTTTTACTTTTGCTCTATGGGGACCTACATGACTGCATTTTTTAGTTTCATTTTCTGAACTAGTGTTCCGTAGTTATGTGACAATTTCTGATCTGCTGCCCATTGGACCGGACAGCCACTGTCTGTGCTGAGATGATGGGTACACCTCTCAGCTGCTGTTTGGCACAGACCTGTAGCCACATGGCTTGTGGGAATCCTGGATTTTTTGTTCCTACACCTCCAATTCATCACCAGAAGCTTCTTGCAAACACAGACAAGAGCAGGCTCAAAATATCAATGACATAATTTGCTTTTTCAGTTTCTAACAGGGTGGCATAAATATACACATTCTGCTTCATATTAGATCTCCCAGTAAAGTCCATGTTCAGAGTTTTACACACCTCACAGAAAGTCATACTTACACTGAAGATGTAATGATTGGCACAGAGAAATGAAGATTAGTATAGACAAATATTTTGTACTGATAACCTCTGAAACCCACAAAAGCGACTAAAATTAGATTTATTAAAATCTGACTATGAAAAGTTTTCTTTGAAAAAAACAAGTTCAGAACACCTTAACAACTGTAAGAATTTTCATTTCTAGCAGACCTTCTGATTACAGTATTCAGATAAATTTAATTTATAATATTAACCCCAAAATGTAATCTACCACCTGTTTTGCTGTCAAAAGGTATATTTTAGGGAGTTCTGTTTTTACACTTTCTAATCCAGTTTCACAAGCCTTTCTCATGTTATGGTCTGAGTTGGAAATTCAGGCTGAAGATCTACAGCTGATTACAACTGAGAATCTCCTCAGTGATGCCAAATACAGCTCTCAGTCTGAGCAGAATATAGAGAAAATATTTCTGTTGACACAAAAGCACTAAATCTGTTTTAGAATGTGTTCCAGGGAAAACATCAATTGAAAAATTGATATCAACTAGTGTTGATTAATGTATGGATTGTTTCAGAGCTGCATACAATCTTTCAGTAATAGTTCTATTTTACTTGAACCAGCTTGCCAATTATCATTATGCATAACTATGAAACTGGGAAAAAATTTTGATGATGATGATGTTTACATCTTATCCAGCATGCACATAAATTTAGCCTTAAAAAAAAAAAAAAAAAAAAAAGAAGAAAAGCTATCATTAGAGTGCCTTCCCACTGGGTACAGAACAATACATTCTGCACAGTGAACAGCATTTTCAGGATTCTGTACATACTCTATGACAAATCTTGCTACCCATGCGCTGTAGTTGATTGCACAAGACAAGCAGTGATATGTGCCCACATAAAATGCAGAACCCCAGATATCTGCCTCTGGTATCACCTCTGCAGATTATCATCATAAATCAAGTCATTTTAATACTGTTCATTCAGGGTTTTGAAGGTTCAAAGGCTAACAGAGGAGCAGGTTGAATCTTCACAAAACAGTGCTTGCAACTGTCAGCGTGAATGCTAAAAGGTTCTTTTAAAGGATCTTCTAATTGCTATCCAGAAATGTTTACATGCATAGACTTTTGCATGCACATATATTTGCAAAACGACTTAATCTCCAGCGAAGACTGCTTAATTCCTTGGAGGGTCAAACTGGATTTGAATGATACTGTGTGTTATGTTGGGAATGCTAGTTCCTGCAGGTCCATGCATGCATCTGCACTTCTCTTTGACATTAATTCGACCTTGTAATAAACTTAATTTGACCTTTTATATAAGTTATCCCTGATCCAAGATTTATTTTTTTTTACTGTTGTAGGTGTACAAAACTTCCATTCTTAACTCTTGAGCTCTAAAAGAAGGTTTGCAGCTTTGTGCTCTGTGCTGTAACAAATGTGATGCACTGTCTTTCAGAGGGAAGACCTTGAGGGCATCACAGAAGGTATGTCCACGTAAGAAGCCAAGCTTATACAGATGGATAGACACATAAAGCAGTAAAACCAAATCTCCCACAGTGCACCTCTGTGGCATTTTAAAATAACAGTATTTCAGCAGGAAGACAAAAACTTTTCTAGTTTCTATTTTTTTCCACAGAAAAGTCTATATTTTCCCCAGGATAAGTGAGAAAAATTACATTTGTACCTAGTGATAATTTCAGTCATCTTAAGTAATCAGTTGTGATGTAATAAAAAGATTTAACAAAGGTTTTTCATATTAAATAAAAATAAAAATAAGAGAAAAGAAAACCAACCCTCAAACTAAAAACCCCAAGCTTTGTAGCCAAAGGCTATACAGTCCCCTAGGGAAACCCAAGTAAGGAAAAATGCCTACATTTTGGCCAGTCTTTAAAAGCTTTCCTTTCCCTCTCCATTTAGATACACCTTACAGGGACCTTTCGTAAACCCTTTTTAGAGGAAATAACTTGATTCAGACGGTGAAGTTCTTTTGATCACAGATTTTTTTCAAGGAATCTAATCTCACGTGAAAGTATTTGCATAAAGAAAGTTAATCAGTTCATTTAGATGGAGGAAGGAGCTGGAGCATCCTCCCCAGTAAAGCCCAGTGAGCACTTACCATGGACAGCACATGGGGGTAGAAGTGATGAAAACAGGGTAGGAACAGACATAGAAAGTCTCTATGGCCTAGAGCATGGTTAACACCTCAACCCACCATCCAAGGGAGTACCTGTTTCACAAACACTAGGTCTCTATATTCATTTTCAAACTTGAACACAGCTCAGAATAAAATAAAAGAATTTTAAAAAATTAAAATCCCACTAAACTGCTATGCTCTAGATGAGTAAAATGCGTATGAACTGAAAGTGAGAATGCAAATGGATGTAACAGCAATAACTCTGGAACTAATGGACAAACAAGCATTGCCACATGAAAAATAACAGATAAATCTATCTGGTTTTAAGAACTCAATTGAGGGACCAATAAAAATATTAGAATGCTGGAAAGGCACTCTCAGACATAAAGCACCTGTTTAACATTACTGCTAATTGTGGATGGAGGAAATGGCCCCAGTAGAAATTGGTTGAAGATGATTAAATTTAATTGCAATGCTATATACAAAGTGTTACCCACTCACTGAATTGGGATCAAAATATGCTCAGAAGTGATACATTCCATAAAAACAGATTTAATACAAGGCATGAGCAGCAAGGCTACATGTGACAAAAAGCACATTCCTGTTTTCTGAAAGTTCTTTCTCACTCTCACGTGTTGCAGAATTGCACAGAAAGCACTGTAACAGAACCATGAACTTGGGAAACAATGTCACCATAAGGCTGAGTGTGGGCTGCAGGAATGCTCATATTCTCCAACACAGTGGAGCAGTAGGGTTGGTAGGGAACACACTCAGCCCACTCTGAGGCACAAAGTGCCAGGAATCAATAAGATCAGAAACAGTTAAGCAGGAGTGCCTGCCTTGGTTTGTGTAAGGCAGATACCTTGGTAAGCCAGCTCCACGCTTTCAGAAGAGCGTACAGGATCCCCCTGGCAGGCAGCCACTTCTGCTGGAGGCAGCTGCCAGAGACTTTTTGGCACAGAAAAGTGAAGTACCATTTTCTTTACTACTTTTCCCTTTTTTCTTTCTACAAGATTTTGTTAGCACAGTTGGGAATTTTTTCCCCTCTTTCCATTTGTAGAAGGACTATTTATTAGAGCTGCTGGCCCATTATCAGTCCCTTTACACTATATTTCTTAGCTTAAATTTTACATTTCATGCATTTCCCTACATAACGCCTAGAGCATACCCTTCCTCTCTGCTTTCAGTGCTGTTGAGGGTACAGTCACAGTACTGAAGGATGACTTGTTTATAATCAGAAACCTACAAATTATTTGGTCTTCCAGCTAACTGCAGATATAGGTGGATGTTCCTTTTAACCTGCTGCCACCTAGACCATATTTCACATGGTACACATCCAGGATGTCTAGCCTTTAAATTGCTTTCTGACAAGTGTGCTTGGCACATATCTCTTCTCTCTGGTGGCAAACACAACACTGCCATTCTTTGTGGCAGACTTGATTGTGCTGGTGTTTCTCAACTAAGCTGAGACAGATGGAAAGAGCTGCCCATGCCGTGCCCCTCTTGTTCTCTATTTAGAGTCGTTCAGTCCTCAGGCTCACTTAAGTTTTCAAAGAAGTTTTCACATGCCTACTGTTGTTATCTGCTACAGAGAGGGCTAAGGTGCTACTCAGCCCTGGTTATATTTGCATTAGTGCTGAAACAGCTTGCTTGTGGCTCAGTATCAACTAAACAGTCATTATTTCCAAGTACCTCTACTTAATTAGAACTACTGGAGCCTCTGGACATAGGGTGAGAGCTGTGCTTTTTAAAAGGTAGCTCTTTGTAACAGACAAGAAGCCTTTCCCACATCCCACATCCCAAAGAACTTAGGCAAGCACTAAGTGCAACAGAGCAGCTTGACAGCCTTATTAGAAAACAGCTTAGAGAAGTACGTGAAAAATACTGTATTCAGCTGAAGCTGCAGAGAACAATGAAGGAAAAATAATTAGCCAACTCAGAAATTGGCTAAGGCACTGGGTCTTTTGAGCTTCCTATTTCCCTCAAAATACAAAGGGATCTTTAAATACTGAGTAGTAAACAAGACTTTGTTTATATCTTATCTTAAAAAGCCACAAGCAGAACAGTGCACCCTAATAATATCTTTTGCTCAGAAATTATTCAGAAGCAAGGGGGCCATCTGCTGAATTCCCAGAACCATTTTCTGCTGTATCCTGGAAGAGTTTCTTTGAAAGTTTCACAGCAGAGTCCTTTTCCGTGTCAGCTTCGCTAGGCTTGTGAAGTGCGGCAGTAAACCTCTAAAGTAGGTTGGGCTGCAGGTGTATATTACAGCAGACCTACCATGACTGCAAAAAGTAAAATCAGTACACCAATAAGCGTAATCTATTTAGGACTCAGAAATCTTGTAGACAATATCATCAGTCTGAGGTGTAAGTAATACCTCTGTATCATAATTCATTTCCTTAAATAGAAATTTTCAGAGACAGAAAATTTGCTCATATGTTCATTAATATAACTTTTCAAATAAAATATAAAAGCTTAAAGCACAGAATTAAGTCTCTAAAGTAAGCAGCTTCCTTCTTTGGCTTACTGTCCATTATTCTTAGTAATGCTGGCATCATGTTCAAACTCAGCATTTCCTTCCCTGTGCAACTCCATCACAACTGCACTGATACAGGATTCACTGTTTCTAATTCCACTCTTTCTGAATTCATTACCACAACTTCAGAGGCCAGCTTCACTATATTCATAGCTAAAGTCCCTCTTCTGATGTGTGAAAGTGGGCAAAGGAAAGGTAGAATTTTTAAAAGATTTTATGACCATGTCGCTACACAATGACATGCACAAAGTGTATTACCTTTGTAGTCCACACCTTGTTCTCCTTAGTACTGCTGCAGCTAAAGGTCTCTTTGCATACCAGGAAAAAGGACCAGAATTGTTTCTGGCACAGTAACAATGAAGTATGCTAAATAACTACTACGCAAACACCCAGACTGAAAAAATCCTTGTTCGTATAACCATGAAATTTGATAAAGGTATTTAAAATATTCACCACTGTTCTCATTTCTTAAAGCATAGCCTTAAGTCTACTGACATTTCATGGTCTGTTAATACAGAACACTTTAAATATAGAAAGGTACATGTTATCCATTAAAGACTTTGTAGGCTCATGCATAAGATCACTTATAGTGTAAAAATATAAGATTTTTTAATGATACAAACTATAAAATTGAATCTTCAAGGTTGCTTCCAATTCAGCATTTGAAAAAAGACTGCAAGATGTAACTTGTATCTTTCAAAGTTATAATCGGGAGGTATTAAATAAAAGCACAGCACAGGGCACACAGGTAAAGGCCACTTGCTCAAGACTTCCCTCTGATGCATAAGAAGTGGTCCCAAGTTTAACTGAAGAGTTGGAGGGTTTGTTTGCATTGTATGGGGCACTTTTCATGCTCAAAACAAGATTAATACCTCAGTCAATACTAAATCTCAATATGCATGACTCCCACATCCATAATGCAAAAATGTATCAAGGTGGTGTTGTCTGCTGTTCACTGTTCCCAACTTTATGCACACTGACAGGCAAGAAGGATATCATTTGGAAAGTTATAAAGTTGTAGGTATGTACAGATTAGTCACTGCTTTCAGTATTTAATAGCAAATTATTACCTTCTTTGTCAACTAAGCATCCCTTATTTATCTCCTAAAGTCTGGACTTCTGTGTCAAAATAGAAAAATAGCATATATAAACCAGTAGTAAATCCTAAATATCAAACACATAAAAGAGTTATAGAGCTACAATTACCCCGCATTAGTAAAACATTATTGTGCACCTTTACTCCCACAAGCTGCCCAATACTCCCTCTCCACAGGACTCAGTCTATGACCTCAAAAGCCTGACTAGCTGCAAAGAGTAGCCACTAAAAAAGGCAAAAATAAATTTAAAAAAAAGGGGGGGGAGAAAGGAAAAAGAAATGTGTGTAGAGAAATGAAAGGTTTCCCTCAAGAATTTAGAATGAAAGCTAAGGATTGCTAAAATTCAGTCCTTTATATAGAAATGGTCCCAAAACATATAAAGCATACCAACTCCTGGTCATATGAATCTCAGAAACAAGTGGTTCTGTCTTAGTGAAAAGCAACACAAAGTGCTTTTGCTACTTTTTTCCAACTCTGGAAAGTTCATATGGAAGAACATTTCTATATAGTGAAAGAGGTTTATTTTCAACTTTGTAATTTTTTTCCTTTTCCACTAAACCCTAGATAGTTGGCTTAGAACTAAGATGCTTCAATGTAAAGCAAAACCCTTTTAAAAAATGCATCGATAAGTGATAGAAAATATTAATATAATTTTTTTGGTCTTCTTCTCTGTTACTTCCATATGAACAAAAATTACTCCCATCTGGTAACAGAACTATGTTTAAAATGATGGTTCACTAATGAAATCAGACAATTTTATTTCATTAAGTATTTAGACTGAGAGGAGTGGTGTGCGTACTCCTATGTAGGTAGGTAGAAAGAAAGGGAAAGAAACTGGAAAGTGAAGGATTTGGAGCATAATGCTATTTGGAGGGTAATATATTCTCTTACTTCTGACACTACTTTACTTAAACATCAGTTGTTAAAGTTCTACTAAATAAAAAGTATTTACAATTAAGACTGTTCCCATTTTAGATTTTTAACATTATTTCCTTTGGATCCAATTTTGTACAGTTACTGTCTCCTGCATTTCGGGAGGTTCCACACACCAAAGTGGATCAGCCCCACGGGTCAGAGAACACAAACCCAGCGTAGCCACTGTCTGATCGATGATACCTGCAGCACAGTTGTATTATATTGCACACGACAGATACAGCAGCACAAGGGAAGAACCTGCAGGTGCTGTATCCGAGTGCTGATGCACAACGCAGAAGGGATTTTGAAAGTGTAATGAAGTATTTGTCACCTTCTGTCATTGAAAGTCAAGAAACAGAAAGCAGAGACTTTCGTTTCCTAAAGGTTTTTAGAGTGTAGGTGTGCTACGGGGCATAACACGGCACTCCCGAAGTCCCACCGTGGTTTCAAGGTGCCCTCGGTACTGGTGCCGGTACGGGTGGGAGGCAGGTCCGTTCCCCTCCGCAGGTCACATACTGAGACCGGGCACAGTGACAGGGAAAGTACAGTCGAGACTACGGACGCGGTTGCGATACCAATGCCACCGCGGAGAGGCGGAGGAAAGGCAGCGCGGCTCCAGCGGTATCCGGGCGCCCTCCGCTCGGTGGCTCCCCTGGCACCCCGCTGCCCCTCGTCCCGGCGGCGGGGGCTCGGTGTAGACCCCCCCACGCAGCCCAGGACAACCGCCTGCCCCTACTAAACGCCTTTAGCGACTCACGAAGACCGTCTACAGTAGCTCAACGGGTCTGGAGTCGCCGCAGGACCGCCCCAAACTTCACGCGTGTTCTGCCTAGATGTCGGTCTCGACAGGTAGTTCACAACACGTCGCAACCAAAATCACAAGTGCGGGTTTTTTTGCAGGTGAAACCAGAAGGATGATCGCTTCCCTCCTCCGCCGCGTCAAAACCTTGGACAAGGTACTAAACCGCGACACCTGGAGCCGACACGGCACCTTCCCCTCTACCAGCCTCCAACTTCCCTGCAAAGCGTCAGAAATTAACCTCTCCGTGGGCACGAGCCCGAGACGCGGTCCACAGAGAGCCCCAACTAAGCGGCAGCCCCCCCGCCCCACCGCGGAGCGCCAGCACCGCCCCCAGCCCCGTCCCCGCGGCCACACGCCGGCAGCCGCCGACGGAGAAACTTTTCCGAGCCGCCCGGCGAGGCAGCGCCCACGCGGCCGCCCCGCAGAGCGGGACCGAGCCGGAGCCCACGCACCGCGCCCCCCGCAGCCGCGCCGGCCGCCCCGCCGCGTGGGCATCCGCCCGCACCGCTCCTACCGTGCGGGGGGCAAGTGAGGGAGGGAGCGAGGAGGTGGCAGTTACCGGCGAGCGAGCGCCCTTCTTGCAGAGCGGTCCCCTGAAGACGCCTTTGATGCCGCGGTAGTGCCCGTTGCTGAGGTGCCGGGAGCTGATGACCAGGTAGCACGCCATGCGGGCCCCCCGGGCGGGCGGGCGCGGGGCGGGAGGGCAGCCCGGCTCCTCCGCGGCGGCGGCGGCGGCGGTGCTGGCCCCGCCGGAGCAGAAGCCCGCATGAAGGAGCGGGTGGAACCGCAGCAGCGATCTCCCCGCTCCCGTCTCATCCAGCGCCCGGGTGAGCGCTGCCAGCAGCAGGATGCACTGAAGGCGGCAGCACCGGCGGCAGCCAGAGCACATCTGACGGAGCGCGGAGGCCAGTCCGCATGCTGCTCCGCGGGTGGGAGACGGGCCGGCGAGAAGAAGGGCAGAGCACAACTTGCACAGTCCGCCGCTGCTACGGCCCCTTCCCTCCCTCCCTCCTCCTCCTCCTCCTCCTCCTCCTCCTCCTCTTCCTCCTCCCTCCTCAGACCAGGCCACCGGCAGCCGACATCCGGAGGGAGTTTCTCCGCGGCAGCTGGAGCGGTGACTGCTCCCATGGCTCTCCCGTGGGCCAGGCTGGGTGGTGGATGCCGCCGGGCGCCGCGCACGGTCCTCGCCGCGCCGCTCCACTCCACTCCTGCCGTGCCGCCGCAGTCGGCGCCGCGCCTCGCTCACCTCCGCCGGCGGGGGAGGCGGTGCGAGGGGCGGAGGAGGGGTAGGGCCGGAGCGGGGGCGGCGGTGGGGGGGAGGACGTGGTCCTTCACCCTGCAGGGAGGGAAGCAGCCGCCGCCAGCAACCCCGGGCGCAGCGGGCCGGGGAAGCGAGGAAGGTGGCGGGGTGCGCTGACCACCCTCCTCGACCGCTTCGCCCAACTTTCCCACCTTCGGTGTCGGCAGGTAACGTCCCTTCCCCACCTGCGTCTGGCTGCGCTTCCACCTGTCCCCCGCATCCCCTCCATTCTACGCCCTTCCCCTCCGC
This sequence comes from Myiozetetes cayanensis, assembly GCF_022539395.1. Classification (NCBI taxonomy): domain Eukaryota; kingdom Metazoa; phylum Chordata; class Aves; order Passeriformes; family Tyrannidae; genus Myiozetetes; species Myiozetetes cayanensis. The sequence goes on from NW_026086604.1 coordinate 129,422,697, forward strand.
TGTCCCGCGGGCTGGCCCTCGCCCCGACCCTCAGCAGCCAGGCCCGGTGACGGGGGGACGGGAAGCACCGCTGGTGGCTGGGAGCGCAGACTGGCCCAGGACTGCGACGGGGCTGCGCGCAGCTGTCCGGGATGCCTGGACACCCCCGGCTTGTGCCTGCGTTTGTCTCCATCGTCCCCCCGAAAGCTCGTGATTTTAGGTGTCGTTTACGACTTAAGTGATTTACGGAGTTATGAAAATCTTCCACCACTAAATAGCTGGAACAGGTTAGAGTGTTCTTCTCCCCTTCCGCAAGACACAGGCGTGATGTACCTCGGACCCGCCTGTGCAGACTCAGCTTCTTCTCTTCAGGTCACAAGTATTGTCTGCTCTGCTGCTTGCTAAGTCGATAAAAATAAATCAATAAATCACAGCCTTAGTAGTCACCTGCAGATCATTCATTTCTTCGAAGTAGATTGCTTTAAACTGCAGATAAGAATTGTTTCAGTTTTTTCATTTAATCCTTTAAAACCATATGCTTTCAGATATTTGGTGAATGAAACTGATAATCCACAATCCTTCTAACTTTAGCTTGTCGAGCTATCTTTCTATGAACCTATGAACCTAATAAATAAAAGGAAAATCTCACACAATCCACCAAACTATATAGATAAAAAGGTCATGACTATTCAAATGACATTTTTGACTGCATATGTAAGATAGCATTGTACAATCCTAGTATACAGTGTTGTATACAGTTTCATAATAAATATTAAATTTTATTACATGTGTGTATATGTATATATATATACAGTCAAATATCATGTATTTTGTTAATAAATACAAAAAGTTATAAAGAAAACAAAACGCATCTGAATTTGGAATAAACAAAGCTGGAAGTAACGTATTAAGAACATCCTTATGTTAACCATCATACAATGTTTTGCAATGTAAAAAACTGTTAGGTGGGCGTCAAATTAACCTGCTAATACCAAGGTATGAAATAAATAAAAGGACTTGACTCTGCATAATGTGTGGTTGAGCTGTGGGACTCCTCGCAAAAGAGTGTTGTGGATCACAAATTAAACAGTCCCATGAATCAGTACAGATCAGGCTTTGAAGCCTGGGAACAATACAATGTCCACAAAAGACCTTTGGAAGACTTTTCTGAACCAAGAAATTGCACTGTAAAGTGAGGTTTGAGATATACTACCATACTGAAAAAGAAAAAAAACAGTATCCACTGTTAATTTGGTGGCAAAAATGACCTTTTATGATGGCTTGCTCCTACAAGTCCCAGCTATATGAGTGACTTGAAATATATTCTTGTTGGCATATATGTTTTCTTAACTGCAACTTCTTTCTGAAATAATTGCTCTGCAATCCTGTTAAAAGTTCACTTTGGACTTCAGTCTGCAGCTTTACTTTCTGACTCTGCACTGCATATGTATCTGGAAGTAAAGACAAGCACCTTTTTGGCAAAGCAATGAACTTCCCGAAGTTCCTGTTTGTCGTGGTTTTGCCCCCCAGCCCATCCCTGGGGCTGAGGATGGTTTTGTCCAGGTGATTTCCGGACAAAAAACCAATCAAAAAGTTCAGTGACGCCTTTGCTAATTACATCTTTAAGAAAACGGAAGAGAAGGTGGTGGCGCAGTTGAAATTAGGAGCAGCAGCCATGTAGGAGAGACGCGGTGGGCCCGAGGAGGGCCAAGGCCCCCTCCTCCCCGGCTTGGGCCGGGGGGGGCGGGCAGGTGTAGTACTGAAGTCTCTCTTCTCTCTTGTAAGAGAGTGAAGAAAAAAAGGTTTAAAAGACGAACTGCTTAGATGAGAAACCGCTACAGAAGAATTCCAGCCATGAGATAACAAGATTTCCAAGGTCAAAGCTGCAGTCGCAGGAGAGAGAAGAAAAGTTCGAAGGGGGGAGAGCTGCTGTTTTTCTCCTTTTCACTCTCCCTCCCTTCAGCAGGGTAAAGACTGAAAAATAAAACCCTGCCACTCGTGAAAATTTGTTGGGGTGAAGAGACCCCCCATGCGACTCACAGAGGAGCTTGTGGATGCACCAGAGATTTGTGACTTTAACAGAGAGAAAGCCTTATGCTGGAGTAAAAGCGGCTCAGATGAGGCAGAGTCCTGTTAAAGACTTTGTGACCCTCGAAGGGGATGATGCTTATGCTGGAGCGAGACGACTCAGATAAGCTTGGGATCTCAGTGAGAGATCCATGCTGCTGCTGTTGAAGATTTATGACCCTGACGGGTATTAGAACCTACGCTGGAACACAAAACGGTTCAGGTAGGGATGTTGGGATCCATGTGTGGGATCCGTGCTGCTGGTGCTAGAGAGAACCTACGCTGGAGCAGAAAATGGCTCAGGTGGGATATTGGGATCCGAGTAAGGGATCCAGACTGGACCCATGCCGAGAAGTCAATCAAGGACTGTTCTCCCATGGGGAGGGACCTCCATAGGGAAACAGGGGTGAACTCTTAAACCATTATCCCCTGTAACCCTGTGGAAGAAGATCCATAGTAGGCAAGTGTCCCCTTGCAAGCCTATGGAAGGAGACCCTTCAGGACCTGAGTAACCCTCAGCCTTCGGTTTTAGCCAAGGAGGGGGGTAGGCCCAGCCCTGGAGGCTGACATAGAGAAGAAGGAGAAAAGGTTCCAACTGCGACGAAAGTGCTGCAGAGTTACTGGAAAGAGAGAGAGCTGGAATTCTGAGAACAGAAAAGGACTGCTTCTCCTCCTTGGACTGATATAAAGGGAAGTGGGGGGAAAAGTATCTTCTGTAAATACATAATACCTTTTACTTAAGTAGAATTGTTGTAAATATAATTCCTTAGTTTTAGTTTGTTAATAATAAATACTCATACTTTTTTTTAATTCAGTCTCTTTTTGTCTGCATAAACCTTCTCTCAGCTAATAGTAATTGTATGTGGGAGTATAAAAATAAATTGAGCCAGGGCAAAACCACGACACTGTTTTACTTCTCTATGATGCAGCTGTTGTTTCTCAGAACAGAAGGACAATTTACATCTCAACAGCTTGCACAGAGGTCTCAGTTCCTTTTCTGTTGTGAAAAGACGTGAAAAGTCCTTTGCTCCACAGACCTGATGTTCTGTTACAAGGTGAGGCAGAGGGTGCAGAAGACTCACACCATACGCATACAACGGAGATGTGTGATTGTGTGTTGCAGTTATGTGGACAGACGGGCCATGTCACCTTCAGAGGAGTTTCAGCACAAGCTGAAACTGTGTTAATGCTTTGCTGTAGACTAAGGGACAGTACTTTCCTCCTTAAACTTACTGTCTTCCACAGTTCATTTACCAAGATTGTATGAAAGGGAAATTATTTGCCCCAGAGTAGACTGCATGGTATTCATTTTATCCTGCTGAGGAGGATGATGTGCTCAATTGACCCTGCTGTGAAAAGTAGAAGTCATTTTAGGCTCACTTCACTTTGCAAACTCAAGGGAATAGTTACTATGTCCACCAATCTAACTTATAAATAATCTGTAGGACACAAGCCTGAGAAAATGAGATTAAGAGTTGTCAAATGGAACGATTAGTTATTAATTATATCACTCCCTGAACATTTCCCCAAGTCTCTGGAGATGCTGCACCTCCTTCTCTTTCATCACAGGTCATGTAGAAATATGAGCCTTAACTATTAGTAGCTTCATCTGGGTCCAATCCTTCACTACTTTAGATCTCATAAAGTAATTTTCAGCTGAGCACAGTGGATGTAAAATACTACCTTTCAGAACATTATGCTTTCTTTGCAGAAGTATTAGTGGCTTTTCAAGATGCAAGGAAGTAGAGAAGCAGGTCAGCTGTCACTAAGAGAGGATGATTAGAATAACAAGATGCTCTCAAGTTCATCTATCCTCTCAGTTTACACATTTTTTTATCATCAATAAAGACTACTTAGCATTTATTGTCCCCCTAAAACATCTGGAAGAATTGTCTTTTTATTCTTTGTAGGGATTGTCCTCATTGCACAATACAGTGTCTAAATGAAATGACCAGCCTAGCTCTAAGGCTGCTGGTTCTGGTATAAATACAGTCTGAATATCAGGCATCAGAGAACTATATTAATGCAGTTATATTACTTTTAATGGTTGAGCTAATGTGTGTGTTTCTTTGCAGCCTTAGATAGCACTTTATAGACATACCTGTAACCCTTGTCTGCATTGAGAATTTTATTGTAAATAAATTGTAATTCAAGGATTGCTCCTAATGAGTTCCACCTACACACCAAGTCCATTATACTGATATTCTCTGTTATAGATATAAAAACTACAGTTAGCATGATTTGCCGGGTGCTAACCTAAGCATTCCTCATCGTGGATACAGACTAGATATGGTTAAGGATCCCAGTCCTAAAATACTTTCCACAGTCCCTTTTCTGTGACTAGAAAGAACAAAGACATCCTTCCCCATGCCTTCAGATATGAGAAATTTTAAAGATGCAAAACATCTTCTGGCACTACACCACTAGAAATTTTAGTTTCACTATCAAACAAAAACAGAGGGTGTGTAGACACACAGCTTGAGTACTGTTTCAAAGTCTGATTATTCTTCGCTTGAGTTAGTTTAACATGTTTTCCAAAGCAGAAGAACTCAATTGAACCCTATAGTAAAAACATACTCTAATACTGATGTGATTTTTACAGGTGGTCTTTTTCACTGTAAGGAGGGAGTGGAGGAGGGAGATCAACATCTTGGCAAGACATTTCAGGTATAAAAACGCACAGTGAAGTTCCTGACCTATAACAGCAAGGTCTTAGTAACTGTACAGTATATGTTACCTTCAGATATAAAGGAGATTTTCAAGCTGTAAATCAAGTCCTGGTAATATATTCAGATCTTTGGATTATAAGTGCCTAAACGACATGTCCCTCCACCCTCAGTTCCTCTAACCCATCCCCGCAACCACTAACTCCTCTCCATTCTGTTGGTTCCTAGCTACAGCTAATTCCTCTGGGTTCACATGATAAGTGAAATCCTGCTCCACTGACAGTAATGACAGTTTTTGAGGTCCACAGAATTGGTTTCTTTAGAAACTTTAAACGTTAAGTGTGTTCATGTATGTAACAAGCCTGAAATGTACTATTACATTAGCTGTCCTGTTATTCTACTTGAATAGATCACCTAATATCCCAAAAGAATCATAATTATTTGAAAATGAGAACCATGTATTAGAAATAGTCAACATTTCTGTAGATCGCATGAATAAATTTTAGTCTGAATGTTTCTTTTTTTTTTTCTCAGTGAATCATTTATTTTGGGGAATATTTTATAAAGTTTGATCCTGGTGAATATAAAAATACAGAGTAAACTGATCTGCAAACATTTTTTTTGCTTTCAGAGAAATGGCAACTTCAAATCTGCTCTTTTTTCCCCTGAATCTCAAAAGACAACAATTATAATTTTTTTCCTTAAAAAAGTATTAGTAAAACCTTCATTATACCTGTCTTTATTTCATTATTTTATTGAGGATATTTTAGACCTTCCCTATTTTATGCCATTTGAAGTAAACATAAAACTGCTTATCCAAACATTTTTAGTCCCAGGCTGACTCTTTTAATCCAAATAGTAGTTATGTTTGTCTTGTGAATCACTTATGCAAGCAGCTTTCTATTACCCAAAAGTTGAATCTGTCAAAGTTTATACACTTAAAGCATTGATGGCTAAGTTATTCTACTCTCTAGTCCGTGCAGAATCAATGACACTGTTTTTACTTTGGATGGAGCTTTTTGGAACGTCTAAGTGCTGAACAATCACTTTATAGTCTGCAGCTTGCTTGTGTAGCCAGCAAGTACAGCAGCCTTCATAGTGATCAAACCCAAGTGCATGTTTATACATCAGTGAAGAGCAGTAAGTCATGCCCCACTTTCCTTATAGGCTTATGCACCACTGGTTTTAAGAAAGTCATATAGCTGAAAAAGAATCTAATTCAAATAACTTATCCTACTCTAACATTCTTTGATACATCTCTTATATGACATTCAGGAACCTCTCCATAATACTTTGTCATTAAAAAAAAACAATATGATGTTTCCTTTGAAATTCTTGTGAGAATAACTCAATAGTGTAACCACAGTCATAGAGAAGAACACTAATAGGTGGTATTGGGGAAAACCACTAATTTCGCGATCCGTTAAAAATACACAATAAATCTATTGTTTTCAGAAGGTTGCGGGACATACCATTCACCTAAATTCACAGATTGATAATAGAAATATTGACCCTATATTGACCAAGATATTGACCCTGTATTAATAACAACTCAGTATTTCCAGAGTGTGTCCAATGATGTAACTATGTCTTCCATTTTCTATGCAGAAATAATATTCATTGGTTTCTTCTTATTGTTAGCTATATTCCTTACCTAAATTAGGATGGATATAGAAAGAATAATGGTAAGTAGCCACTGTTATGAAAAATACATAGCAGAGTGCCAATTCTGTTTTAGCAGCAAATCCTTTCTTTCAGGAAGATGATATATGAAAGAGATGAAGGTGTTTTCATACACTTGCTAATTTATTATGTTTGCATAAATATTTAATACATCAATCTCTTTCTACAGGAAGAATATGGTTTGCATTTCAAGTCTTGTAGTTTTCTTACATTTTCTTTTGCCTAAATCCTACCAAAACTTTAATTATATGCTCAACATCCACAAGAAAGGTGATTCATGTTTTTTATTGCTTGTTGATGGTCATCAGACTGATCTCCCGAGGTCAGCATTATATGCACTAGTGGCCTTAATATCTAAAAGGTGAGTAAAGTTATTGTATTTTTATTACTAGGAATCAGAGTTGAATATTAACTGGAGAACAGATATCTTTAAATTACATTAAAATAATGTGAAGAGATGGAAAATATTGTCTAAACTCTCCGTAGCTAGCCACGATGTTATCCACAGATATCCACAGCCGGAGAGGCTAGCAGCATATATTTCAGACACAGATACATTAATTTCAATAACTGACATAACCACAGCTGTCAGTCCATTTTCCAACTCATACTCATTTAATTCAAGGAGTACTCCAAGGACAACTATAATGAAACAGCCTAGGAACATGGGAAGACACCCATTGCAAAGGAATGATGAAAGCAACTTCCATCATGTAGATTTTTCCATCTGCAGAGTAAGACATCTCCTTTCTCTCAGTATTATCTGCAAAAGTATCTGCAATCTTACATTGCCACAGGGAACATACTTACACACTTACACTCACTGTGTGCTCATACACACCTGCAATGATATCCATAGACAATTTCAACTTGGTAAGTTTCTATCACCCTTTTTGTCTGGCACTAGCATTGCCATAAGGCACCCATAGACTGTCAGCACACATATGTTATTTTTTAATCTGCTTGCATCTTCAGCCATTGAAGCCTATTAATTGTCGTAGGATCATGTACAGTTTACAAAGGACTCTCAAGTCACGTTGTCAGAGGAAAAGTCTCATTGCCTTTTATGAACTGAATGAGAGTTCAGCTTGGGAAAAGAGAGTGTCAAGGCGGAATTGTGAGATGTCACACAAGCTGCATAAAGGTCACTAATCTACGAACTCTATACATCCTGATCATAAGACATAAGTGACAAGTAACTACAAATACATTCTCTGGGCAGAGAGCCACTTTGTATGGTGGTCCCCTAAGCCACTTCAGATAAAAAAATTACAAGGAGAAAGCAATTCTTTTGCCTAACTTGAGAAGAAATAAATGAATATAGATTCTGCTGAACTACCAGCAATAAAATGCATTTTTATATACTTATATAATTATTTTACATATATATGAATCCATATTGCATATGGATTATTTTATATATGTATAATTGTGTCTGATGTCCCTATATTATTGGAATAATATATAAATACATACTTAAATGCTTTAAATGTCAACATCTATACCAGTTTATTTCCTGTGCTGGTTTTTTCCACTGAAGCAAAGTGACAATTTATTCTATTTTTTTAGGGAGCTCAGAGACAGGGAGGTGATTTAGCAGTCTCCGGCAAAGCAATACAGAACTAGAGTCTGAGATGTTCATACTCATTAAACCAGTGCACTACCTAAGCTATCTCAGATCTTCACGTTTCCATGGAAGTGTTTACTATGCACTACCACAAGATCACCCTGTTAGTTCTGTATTTAACCTGTTGCCAGTATTTCATCATCTGTACACATTAATACTTCAGCAGGCAACCTTTAAAAAGGCTTTACAAAGAAAGATATGAAAGGCACAGCAGAAATTTCAAACTGACAGTAGCATTTGTCAGCTGGAATCCTCTGGAATTCAGAAGTCCTTCTTGTTATTAGTGTCTATGAAGCAATAGTTCTTTTTAAGACTGACACCTACATACTTACTCTAAAATAGAAAAGTATACTAAGAGGTCTTGGAGTGTATTATGGCCTATTTTTGTTCCTTAGTAGGTTTAAACATTTCAAGCATTCTGTAACTTCCATTCAAGTAGTAGCAACATTTCTTTGTTGCTTACCTTGAAGAAAATTGCTAATATTCTTTTAATCACTGAAATTTCATTAATAATTAGTAATATAGGAAATATTCAATAAAATCAAAAGGTGAAATTCACTTCCTAGCAAAAAGCTAGCACAAAAATTGTACATCTCCTACCTCTCCCATGGTATCTCCTAAAATGTTGTTAAGTGTCTCATGAGCTTGCTGGCATCAGCAAAGGTGTGGATATCATCTGATTTCATCCATAGTATGTTATCTATCAACTTGCTTATGGCCAAAAATGTCACATTTTTCTGTACAGAAATAAAATAGATGTTTGTTTCAAATAGAAATTTGGTCTCTATTTTTGCAGTCATTTTGTGTTCTAATTATAACAACCTAATTCATAAACAGCACATGCTGAGGTTTTGACAGTGAATTTCTGATGAAACACAGAGTACAAATTTTAATTACATACAGTTCTAATACAGTGAGCACTGCAGCATTTCTGTCATCTTTGAAATGGTAACAAAATGTAAAAAAAGTTTTTTGAAATATGAGCATGAAGGTAATGAGATCAATAAATGTCAGCTAGAAAAAGTAATCACAACTCCAGAGACTCACTAACCTTTCTACAAATTCCAGAAATAATAGACTAGCCTGGATGAAGAATCTTTAACAATGGGAAACAGATACAATTATAAGGGAAAAGCAAGCCAAAGACTGCTGAATAACAACAGAAGCATTGCCTTTTAAGTAAATGAGAGAAAAACAATCAATATTTTTGCTTCTCCTCCTGTGAACCTCACCAATGCACTTTCCTTTGCACCTTCTGAATTTGAGAATGATATATCATATAAACACATACGTAAACCTAGAGTAAAAATATGAAATACAGCATAAAGTGCAGTAAGCAATAATGGTTTTCCAAACAGATGGCCTGATCCTTCTCTCAGAGAGACAGGAACGTTAGAACATTCACTGACCTCCATATAAATTCCAGATACTTAACACTCTGAAGATTTGGTGGCGTATGATTTCTAGACACAATTTATGCAAACCCAGAGCTTAAGCATGAGTTAATTCAAGACAGGAAACTGTGTGTTACATTTTAATGCCCCTTGCTAGAATCTAACTTCTCTAAGACAAAACATATTTCATGTGAGAAGTGTTAGATTAAGTAATATTTGAAATGGTAATGTTGGTATTTTTAATTTTTTTTTAATTAAAAGTACAAGAGGCATTGAACCTGAGGTGAAAACAGAAAAAAATAAAACACTTTGTCAAACCTATCCAGATGGGCAATAATTTTTTCTTTGAATGAATCATACCATTTTCCTGAAAACATATTAGCATTTTTTGAAGGATACACAAAATGCACTAAGGATTTATGTATATAACACACTTATTTTAGGGAAATTGACTTTAAAGAAGAGGGGTAGAGATAACATGGAAATCAGTTCTTATTTTACTGTCAATTTAGTCACTTTTTTTTTTCCTCAACATTGACTGAACCTTTTTGGATTTTGATATTGAAAATGGATGTGCAGAGATTAGGATCCAGTCATTAGTGTCCACTCAGTGCTTGCTGGCAAATTCGTGCTATTTTTAAAATTATGATTTTCAGATGGTAACACGGGGATAAAACCAGCTGGAGGTATTAGCAGTTTGCATTTCATTGTTCAGGTGCTAATCTGAAGTAATAAATGCAAAAGGGTTCCATGTAGAACACACAAAGTATTCCAGTATCACCATTAATTTTTATGTTCAATAGTTTCTACTTTCTATCATTCTGTATGTCCTGCTGAAATAAAGGGAACTAAAGAACTAAAGTACTATTCTTGAAATTATGTGTCTAATTCCATACACATAGATTTTCTCCTTTGCTTTGCTTCAAACTACTCTTTTGTGTGTGAGTATTCACTTATATACATGTGCATATAACATTTTTTTATACATAACATTTTACATATATACACATGTATATAACATTTTACATGCACACATATATATATATGTGTAAGTGTAGGTGTATATAACATTCTGCAGGACTCGAGTTCCTGCAGAGAAGTAGCTCTGCAGCTAGTGTGCAACCCAATATAAAGTAGCAGATGCCTGTGATAACAACCTTTCTTTTTTTTTCAGCACAGAGGAAAAGAAACATGCATCATAAAAACTGGTTGTTGAGGGCCACTCCAGGAGCACAAAGTCAGTGCTGGATTTCAAGTCAGTGTTATTGACCAGGACTTGCCATAAATGTTCTGTGGCACCAGGAATATAGAAGAACTGCAGGAAGGGATGTGGACAGGAGCTTCTCTGCTCCTGCCACCTGTGGCTGTGGGAGCAGCTGGGGATCTGTGGGTGTACATTAGATGACTCACAAGTCTCTGGGTAGCTTTGGAAGTTGGTGCTCTGTTAAGAGACCAGATATGTGTGTAATGACATAGGAGCAGCCCAAAGCCAGCAGCAGTTGCTGGAAATATGCTGAATCCAGGTAAGGAAGAAGCTTTCAGCGTTCAGCTTTCAGAAATATAGACAGGGTGATGCCAGTTAAAATACTGTATTTTGCATTCTATCACCCTACAAAACCCAAAATTCAAAACAGGTGCTGTGTACATGGGGACCTAGTTATGGTTTAGAAGCTATGTTTAAGGATAAAAATCTTTTCAGCCTATAATTTTAAATGAAGTGAGTTTTAGTCAAATCAGTGTTTTGCCTGTAAAGGCTTTGCTGTGGCATACTCTTTCTCATACAGGGTTTCTCAGAGCACATTGAAGTAAAACAGACTACAGAGAGCTGCAGAAGGATCCTGCAGGTGACAAGGCAGCAGAATAGGAGATGAAACCCAATGTCAATAAACACAAAAAACACTTTTCCCTTGTACAGAAAAAGTAACTCGAAGTACTCATCCAAGATGTTAGTTAATTACCTATTGCCACTCCAGGAAGAAATCTTAAAGTTCCTGGATAGGGTTATACAAAAATGCCAGATCATTGCATAGCAACAGTCAAAAATGCCAGTCAAATGTTAGAAACTGCAAGGAAAGCATTGAAGAACAAAAAGAAAACATTCCAACAGGTTCTACAGAGCAAAGGGAAACTAGACTGGGATTGGAGAAGTAGGAATGGTGCACAAGCTGAGCTGTAGATTACTGTTTCCAATTTCTCAGTATGAAGAAGTATAAAAAAAAAAAGCATTTAGAAGAACCAAGCTTAAAATGAACAGAAAAAACTTTCTTTGCAAAATCCGTCATCAGATTATGAATTAATTGATGTGGGAGGTTTGTCAGCAAAAATTGTAAATGAAGTCAGTTTCTTTCCTGCTATTGAAGAGAAAGGCCGAAATGCAAATATGAAATTAAAGGGTGCCTAAACTACTGATTTGCCAGAGACTAGCTTGCTAGGAGAGCAGAGGCAATTTTAAATTTTCTTGGTTCATGGTACTTTTCTCTGATGACCATTGTCAGAGATAAAATACTGGACATCACAGCACAGAAGTTTTTTTGCTGTTAAATTACAATGCAGTTATAATTTCTGGTCTGAATGCTGTGCTTATTTGAATGCTGGGTAGAATTGTTATTCAAAGTGGCTTTGGCAGACGGAAAACACAAGCTGACAGAAACCCCATGAAGTTCAACAGTGACAAAAGCAAATTTCTGCAGCCAGTACACAGTAACTCCATGCAACAGCACAGACTGGAAACCAACAGGCTGAAAAGAAGCTCTCCAGAAAAGGACCTGGGGGTCCCAGAAAAGAAAGCTGAACTGAGTCAGCAAGTCTCCATGGCGATGAACACCAACAGGATACTTCTCTCCTAGCAAGATTGTGGGCAACAGATCAATGGATGTGATTAATACCCTTCTCTTGTGAGACCATACCCAAGTACTGTGCCCAGTTTTTAACTCCCCAAGATAAGGAAGAATTTAATATAGTGGAGTAAGTCCAAGACACTGGATGCAAGGAGATAGTGAGGATGCTGGGCATGATGCTGTTAATTATCTTGAGCCGTCCTGCAAAACAAAGCACTGCTGCAACACCAAAGTAGACAGTGGGAGGCACTTCATATTTGGCATCCAACTGACTTGCCTGCTAAATGTCTCACTTTCTGCATTCACAGCACACAGTGATAAAAACACTAGAAAAAAACAATGGAAACAAAGGAGAAAAAGTAAATTAGACTTCCATCTGATAGCCCAGTGCAGGTGTCTGAGCTGAGTCCAGTGCAGGTGTCTGAGCTGTGCACAGTGGCTATCAAGAGTGCAGACAGGGACTAGCGATTAGCTGAGTTTTGGACAGTACCATTCAGGAATGATCTCTCCTTGAGCTTGAAAAACCATTTCTCTTTTCAGATTAGATTTGTCCAAATTATAAAATTTAACTCTAACCCCAAAATACAAACACTATGCACACATGCACATTCATGCTCCTAGTCAGCTGTGGCGGTGGAAAACTACTGCTTTGATGCTATAGCTTCAAGAAAAAAACCTTTACAATTGCACCAGAATTGAAAGTTTCCTCTCTGACAAGTATCTATAAACCTTTAAACTCCTCAATGCCTAGATACAGCTATTCATTGATAGCTTTAGTTCTCACTTCATAGAGAGGCAGTATCTCCCTGACCCCTTAGGGGAAGCCAAGTCCTCTGCTCTCATCCTGTAAGAAATAAGGTTTCTACATGGACAAGGAGGACTGTCCCAGATGACAAGTGCCAAATGGAGGTAGAGAGAAATCACACGAAAACAAACTCCTTGAAGGACCTGAAGCTAAGATCCAGTTTGGATAGATCTATATTATCATGTTTTCAGAGATACTTTCTGGCAGACCGCATTAAGGAAGATCTATTTCTCTAGTTTACCACAAGGTGGAGGTGCTGTTACTCAGATTCACTCATTAAGCGATCAGGAAAATGGTGGGTGTTGTACAACAGACACTGTAAAATTTTATGGACATATTTTAAAAAGTAATAAAAAATAATTGTATGCAACTGTGAGATATGATTTTATTAATATTTTAAGCCAACTGTGTAATGACATAACCAACCATCTCTGAACCAGTGTTATTTCAAAATGCAGCAGCTTCAAATTTGCATTTGAATTACTGAATCCTGCAGATAATCACATATCTGTTGGAGGTGGAGATGTCTGACAATATAAGCTCACCAAAAGCATACAAAGTGATGGTTGCCAGAGTCAGATGGATGCCACCTTCTTGGATATATTATTCTGAAATGATCCTTCCCTGTATTAAGCCTTCTGGAGGTTATTGCCAATCAAAAAAAAAAAAAAAAGTTATGAAGGATGTTTTTTTCTGTAAAAAATAGAGGTCTGGTTGTTCTCAGAGGCATTCACTCTGACCTACATCAGAAGATCCAGGAGACCGTTTGCCATCAAAGGGCTTTAAAATGGCTTATTAAGTCATGTTTGTAGTATAGTCCACTTGTTTAATGCTTAAGCAGAGACAAATAATAAAACCTGCATTTGGGCTTTTTGCATGAGCCCAGCAGAACACAGTGATGAGCTGTTTCTATCCTCCAAAAGCTTTGTCTTGTGAGTCTGCATGGAGAGGTTTTGTCCTCTACTTTCTTTTATTTAAAACTTCAAAGGGAAAAGGTTATTTTTTTTTTCCTGCAGCTTCATTTCTTCCCTCACATATTCAACCAGTTATTTTGCTGGTTTAAGGAGAATTTGAAACATGAGTGAAATTGGTTTACCTTACTTAACAATAAGACAGACGTGGAAACAATCATAAAGGAGAGCACTACGGAGACCTAAATTTTGATAGTTTTATGCCAGTTGGATACTTTTAATTACTGTTTGTTTTTCAGAAAGTAGTTGTCAGAGGTCTATTCACGTTGTTTAGAGGAAAGCACAAAATGTAACACTGATTTTTGATGGGCAGATGTTTGCCATAGTTCCCTGTCTGAAACTGCTGACATGTAAATGTGTTTATAGTAGTGAAGAGGGACAACATGTTTTGTGTCGGAAGAAATCTGAGGCAAAGGCAAAGATGCCAGTTGTTCAGGTGATAAATACAACCTCTCTGTCTCCCTAGAACTCGTCTTTGGTATTACAGATGCCTTTCACCACTGAACTGTTGGACAGGCTCAAAAAGACCACTCATGCAGAAGCTGCAAAGCTGAGGAGGAACATGCCTTGTGATGAAGTAACAGCTTCTTCACCTCATGGTCTTCATAAAAAGACTCAGCTGATTTGAAGTAAATCTTGGGGTTTTGTGACTGTGTCATCAGTATCATGACTCAAAATAAGTTCATATTTTCATGTTCTGCAATTGAGTGGTCTACCAAAATACATGTGATTGGCTACAGACATGGCAAATATGTCATTAATCCAGTCACTTGGGGATTATAAATTATTTGATCATAAGCACGGGTACAGGTATACAGTTGAGAATAAGACTCCTGCAACTTTGATTGTTCCCATTAAATAGATACCATGTATTTTTTGCATCAAGATTTTCACGCATTCTAAATTGAAGGTTATTTCTAAATTGAGGGTTATATTGCTTAAATTCTACTGATAAAGATAAAATGCTATACAATTAGGGGAAGACAAACCCTTCAGATTTATTTATATCCCACCTAATGCAAATGTGAAGGTTTTTCTATTCCACATAAATATGCAATCACTTCCTTGAAACTTGCTATCTGCATCAGCAGTTTCTCATGAGTTATACAAGTTGCTCGTCCTGGAAAAAAAATGCACAGCCTTCCCTTCACCATCAAAAAAACTCCACATTAATATAAATTGCAGCTCCTGGCAACTACAGGTGAGCATCAAACAACAGAAATTACATAATTACAATTTTGATGTTTGAAGAAGTGAGCTAAATCCTACCATTCTTTCTCAATTTTATGCAGTTTTCAATAAAAGTTCCCATAAACTTAATCCTAAAGGGCTTGAGGAGGAATGAAGCAGGAGCAACCAACATTGGTCTACTTTTAGGGAAGTGAAAAATACTAGGTAGTAAATTGAAGCCACTACCTATCTATATATTGATTTTTTTATTTGATACTTTAATTGTAAACTGAACAAAATGTTTTATTTCTTTGGGGATGTTATTTATTTTTAAATTAAGCAAAACAAGTCTTCTTTTGGTGGGGGAGGGAAGGTCAAAGTTAAGTAATTTTTTTATATATATATATACCCTTTTTACTGAAAATATTTGTGATGTTCCACACAAATGTTTGTACTATGTTATCCTGCTCAAGTTATTTCACCAGCTGTAATCCAAAATGGAATTATAGATCCTGCAGATTTCTTTTATTGATT
Organism: Myiozetetes cayanensis; assembly: GCF_022539395.1. Lineage (NCBI taxonomy): Eukaryota > Metazoa > Chordata > Aves > Passeriformes > Tyrannidae > Myiozetetes > Myiozetetes cayanensis. Next base: position 129,438,430 of record NW_026086604.1, read on the forward strand.
TCTTTTTTATTATTGCTACACATTTATAGTAACTTGAGACCCAGTTTAAAATATCATGTCACTGATATTTTTATCAGTTTTTAAAGGTCAGGAGATTTATGTCTTCATCTTTAGGTAGTTTAAAAGTCTTTTCTTTACTACAGCTCTGAAAGAATAGGATTTAGGTATCATCCCTTTATTCTGATGCACCACTAAAAAAGATATGGCATCCTGCTTACCCCACTTAAGTGGGATAAGAAAGATTTGGCACTTTTTTCTGAATTCATTTCAGTTGTAGTGGAGAAAAATCATTTAAAATTAACATGGGAACAGATTCAACACGAGACCAGCATTTGGCACATGTTTCCAGAATATTCTGTTCATTACTATGAAATAAATAAAAGAGCTAAGTCAGCCTGTGAGATAATGCAGGAATGATTTTGATTCAGTAAAATCTTTGCGAGTTTGTTACTTACAGTTCTGTGTCTGAAATACAAAGACTGATATTAAAACTACTTATTGAAGAAGCAAGATGAGACCTAAAGAGCACGAGGTTACAAAGGAAAAATACAAAACACATTTAGAGACCTTTTTGACCCAGACCTACAGCTGACAGCAGCCAGAAAAGCAGTGCACAGACCTCTGGCACTGCCCCCATGAAAAGATACAACATGTGAATGACTGTTTGAATAAGCTGCACACACTCCACAAGAAGGTGCCAAGGGTGTCTGCCGCTGTATGTTGAGGACGGTCAAGAATATAAACACTAGGCACATTCTGATGATGGTAAATCAGGGTATAAATAAGAAGGGAGGAGAGGTCTTCACTCTCTTCTCTTCTGGCGAGGTTTGGGAACAGTGGGTCCTTGCGTTGATCTCGCTTATCTAAGGCTGAGGCCTGCAGCGACCGCTGGCCTGCCACGTGGGGGTTCGGAGAGTGCTGGCTGTGTCTGCCAATCATGCTTTTCTAAGGGACGTGGTGAGATTTGTTTTACTAGTTGTTTTACTAGTTATTTTACTAGTTCTCGGGTTTGATTGCGTATATCTGCTCGGTGTCCCTTTTTTTGTCTCCTTTTGTTCCTTTTCCCCTTTCCCTATCCCTTCAGGGGGCGTTTGGATTCCTTTTGCTGTGTACATAGCATCTTAACTGTAATATACATCAAATATATATTTTTTATATAACTACCTTGATTTTGGGGTTCTTCAATTTGCATAGTTTTTTTCCTTTGCCCTGGGGGAAGAAGGAAGGGGGAAGAGGGGGGGCTACTACTGGGGGTTCGGGCATTTGGCAGGGAGCCAAGTCCGAACCCTCACACCTACATTCAGCTTTTTATTGCTTCGTCCAGTATATTACATCTTGTTCTCACACATCTGCAGTTACACACTGTGTCTGCAGAATCTTACATACCAAAACTATTCTTAGTTCTGTTATCTACATATTATTACCAGCTTTCACATATGATTGGATGTTCACTTCTTATTTACATTCTTTTCTTGCTGCTAGGCTCCACGGCCTTGCTGTATACCTCCACAGGTGTCCTGAGCTCACCTACTGCAAATGAATAAATCCCAAGACACTCTTTGAAGACTGATTGTTGCAAACCTTAATATAATTAGCATTGACGCAGCTCCTTTGACAAAAATACGCTAAATACCATCCCAAGTACACAAAGCATGATTGTTTATAAGGCTTATATAATTTTAGTGTTTAAGAAATATTTCAGCACAAAACCAACTGTGTATTATTACAGTTTGGCTTTGCACATAGATTGAGCCTTGATGCAGTTACCAAGCTGACCAAAGCCCTTGTCAAGAACAGAATGCCACTGTGTTAGGCAGCTCAGCAGATGTTTGATTGTGAAGGTTAGATTTCTGCTTTACTCAAATTGACAGTAAAGTATCACTATGCAGTGGATATGGATTTATTTACACTTTATGATGAGCTTTTAAAATTAAGTGGTTGTTCACAGTGTGCAGGAGTATTTTCAGGATTTAAAAGGCAGTGTGCTAACAAAGATGAGATCTGTAGAGAGTGGCGGGATTTTTTCAGAAACGGAAAAAGTTCTGTTGCAGAAATAATTCTGCCTTATTGCATTATAAGACACCATCCTGGTTTAAATTAGGGAAGAATATCAGGAAGTCTTCTGTCTGAAGAAGTTGTGTGAAATATTAGTAGTACCACAGGAGGGTTTTTTATCCTGTAATTGTGGTAGGACTGTAGATTGGTTGTGGTTTTTTTCCAAAGCACACCATTTGAACTTCTATACATATTCAAGAAGTATTTGAAACAATAAATTTTTATAAAATGAAGAAGCACAAATCTCAAAGGTAACCAAATAACTCCTTAGTCTGTTTTCTTCAATCATCAGGTAAAAAGTATAAATATTAATATTAATGGGGTTAAAGTGTCTTTTTTATGTGTTATGCAAAATTGGAAAATCAGAAGCATTGTGTGTGATTCCTGCCACAGAAAATGAATGACATTAAAGAGAGAAGCACCAGAATAAAGAAATAAACTTATATAACAATAAGAGGGAAATGGCCTGCACAGATAAAAGACTGAATTTACTACCAAAAACAATGCTGATTTAACCAAAGCCCCTGATAAATTATCCTGAAGTGCTGTTGGATAATTGTTGGAACCTTTTGTTAGCAACATGCAGCTGTCTAGATGATACTTTAGAGTAAATATAGTCCATTATGAATTTCCATTCATTTCCATGTCTCATGGGAAAAGCATGAGAGATGGAAAACTGGAAAGTAAAGGTACAAAGGAGTAAACCGTAGTCTTCTTCAGCTGTTTTACTTTTTAAGATGGCAGTCTTGACTGAAACTGGGGAAATGCTGTTTTAAGTGGAGAACAAGTAGTGTACAAAACTAGAACTTTGAAAACAGAAAAACCATGAAAATTTGAGCTTTGTGGACTGGGCAGTTGAATCTTCTCTAACCATGGTAAGTGAAAGTATGGATTTGTACATATCTTGGAGAAACAGCTGTGCTTTGGAAATTATTTTTCTCCTTTTTCACTCCAAAACCATCTGTATTTGCCTACTCACTTGCATAAACAGAAATAAGACAGAGCTTGTAGACAGTAACTACTCTCTCGCCTTTCATCTGGCAATTTGCAAAAGCATGCATTAGGCACAATCTTGAGGGAATATATTTATATAAATTTTAAGGAGGTTTTTTTTCCTTCTTTTTTTTTTTTTTTGAGCCTAAAAGAATACATATCAGGAGAAAGAATGTAGTATGTAATTACACTTAATAAAATAAGGAGAACTATTTGCTGACAACTTGCTAACAGTTTGCTAACTGCATTAGGCTTCTTTCCTCAGCCTAGACAGCAGCAAATCTAGGTTAGCTACTGTCTTCAGCCAAAAGGTATGGACAGATACAGATGGGCCCTATAGGACACCGATGGTACATGCACCTGTTCCAGAAAGCTGATCCAGATGCTCATGGGCGAGTGGGATAAATTGGGAAGCAGAGCCATGCCTTCAGCAAGGGCTGGGGAACATCCCTCGTGTGTACCCAGTGACCTGGATGTGGAATGTGAGGGTGGTTCACAGAGAGTCTGGACCTGCCAGCTTGTAAGCAACACAGTGCATGTTTCCAGGGCGGGGCCACTCACAGAGTGCTTGGCACATGCACAGCAGTGCCTACTGTTGATACCTGCCACAGTTATATTTTAGTTGGTGACAAATATTTCATTTAGTCTTGGGGATGATGAGGATATCTGTGTGAGAAAGCAAAACCAACTGCAGAGATCACAGTGCTACCCCGAAAAGTATGCCTCCACAAAAGGCTGGGACTGGAAACTGAGCTTTACTGAGGCTATGTGTTCAGAAACTGTTGACTTGTGAAGAATCTGGGGCAAGATTCATTGCTAGGCAATCTGAATTTAACTTAGGTAAGAGATTTCTTAGATTTCTTGCTTTTAGCTCAGAAGGATTTCTTCTGCATCCTAGTAAATATATATTTAGCAACAGCATCTGCCACATCAAGATACATCTTTACATGTTTACAGTATTTTTAACATTGGAATTTTAATGCAGTACTGTCTGATTGCATAGTACTGCACCATACAGAATAAAACCAAAACAAAAAACTAACATAAAAACCCCCACCAAAAAAAAAAACCCAACCACATAAAGGTCTAATTTTTTCATCTTTAACCATTATCATTTATGTCAGAAAAAAAATTACCAGCCTCATAATGATTCATCCTGTGTTCCCCTTTTGTGACTAGCAGTCTATGGGAAGAGATAATTTTGTAATAAATGTCAAAACGCATGTTTTATCTAAATAGCTCAACATACTCTACTGACAAAATTTAGTTAGGGGTAATTTATACTCTTCAGTAGCCAAAGTAATCTATGGGTTCTTTTAAATTGCTTTTGTTTCCAAAATAAACTCAGTTGACTGTGCAGCATGAAGCAGAATTTAAAGCAATATTTCATAAATCTGTCACTGAAGATTAAAGTAATCTTTAATTTACAAATGCTGTTATCAGCTCTGTATGTTTATTTTTTAGAGCTTTGAAAATTCAAGCGTCTCTCATGCCTCTACCAAAGCCACTCACAACCTCACAGAAGAAGAACAAGCAGGGCCAGAAACTGTCAGTGCAGCTTCTGTAAATCTGCAATCACTGGTATTTTTCAGTACAGTTGAACTCAATAGAATGCAAGGGCAACCTACGAAAGGGAACACGGACCCTTTCTCCTGCCCACCCATAACTAGGCACTTGAAACTTTTCCATGTTCCTTACACACTGACAGAAGGTAAATCTGGACCACTCCCACTATATATAGTCAGCCCAGCCTCTCTTGCAGTGGTCTTTCCTCTTCTTTCCTTTTACCTTGCTCATGCCCTCTGGAAACATTGGTGTTAAGGCCATTTTTTCTTGCCAAGCTTTCGCTCTCTGTTCCCCCTCACTGCTCCACCTCTATGCTCAGACATAAATGAAATCCTCCTTTCTCATGTCCTCGTGGATTATCACTACCTCGTTTGTGTGTCATATGTATGAGAAACATCATAAAGATGTTGACTTCTAAGAAAAGCTGGTTGTTCTGTTCAGTGAAACAGAAGGCAACTAATTTCAGTTTAGTGATGATGTAAAACAATTTAAAGAAAACAAAACACCATCAACGCATTTAAATGTAAAGAAATAATTTTGAAAGCGTACTTGCAAGCAGACATTTTAATAAAGCAAAAGGGTAAGTTGACAAGTCAATTTAAACAGTATTTACAAACCTAGCAGTGAAAGCAGGCTCAGCAGTTCAGTGGCTGTGAATCTTCTCCAGTGTATGAGTACGTACCATGTACAGGCAGTTTCACCCTTCTCATACCCCATTGCTGGAACAAGCCTTTGCCATTACTCTGTGTGATATTATTGATGGGATGTCTTTCAGTTTAACAGTTTCATTTTGATAAAAGAGCTAAATACTGGTTTAGACAAAGGGGAAAAAGCAAAAGAGAATGACTCCTTCATCATTCACTTACTAGTGAATTGAGGAAAGACTCAGACTGCACAAAGATTGTATGTGTCATAATACAAAGACCCTGAAATTAGCTCTGTTAGTTAGAGCATGGTGCTAATAAGACCAACGTTGTGGGTTCAATCCCTGCATGGGCCATTCACTTAGAGGTTGGACTCGATCCTTGTAGTCCTTTCCAACTCAGAACAACCTATGAAGTAATTACTGGACACAACAACTTCTGTTTCCTGAATGCAGCTTAAATCTTCTTCTGAATTTAACCTAAAATGTCCAGTTCTCTTCCCACAATATCTACTGAAGTTTTGTGCTTTACTTTATAGATCAATAAACTTTTCATCCAAAGAAAAAACACTGTGCCCTCCTGCATTTCCAAAGCAAGCTGTTGTGCTTTTATGTTACCACTCATGCTACCTTAGCAATTCCCTAAATTTTCCAGAGAACTACCTCACTGAATACATCCCAGTCTTTTCTCTAACCATGGTGACAGTGCATAGGAAAATGATATATTTGGATTAAGTTGCTGATATGCCAAGATCATCGCCATTCAACAGGATTTCATGGTTTCCTTGCAGTTTCTCTTTTGTGGCTGTGTTATATAGAAATGCATGGAACATCAAAGTGAGAACTCATTTATTCTGTGCTTGCACATCACCTCACATAATATGACATGTTCAGGAATGGACAATAATTGTATAAACAACTATACTGAGTTTAACAGATTATATTAAGTCATTGTGCACAGCACTTAATTACTGAAAGACACTGAAGGCATGCAATAGTTCTGTGGAATAGGTTATAGTTTTATTAAAGTACAAACATAATTGTTCATATTTGTTCCCTAGAGTCCTGTCCTATCACTTGTTACCTGGGAGAAGAGACCAACACCCCCACCTCACTACAACCTCCTTTCAGGTAGTCATAGAGAGCAATAAGGGCTCCCCTGAGCCTCCTTTTCTCCAGGCTAAACACCCCCTCAGCCACTCCTCATCAGACTTGTGCTCCAGACCCTTCACCAGCTTCATTGCCCTTTTCTGGACTCACTCCAGCACCTCAATGTCTTTTCTGTAGTGAGAGGCCCAAAGCTGAACCCAGTATTTGAGATGTGGCCTCACTAGTGCTGAGTACACAGGGACAATCCCTTCCTTAGCCCTGCTGGCCACACTATGTCTGATACAAATCAGGATACCATCAGCCTCTTCAGCCACTGGGCACACTGCTGGCTTGTGTTCAGCTGCTGTCGACCAGCACCCCCAGGTCCTTTTCCACCTCCAACCTGTAGCACTGCATGGGACTGCTGTGACCTAAGCATAGGATCCAGCACTTGGCCTTGTTGAATCTCATACCACTGGCCTTGGCTCATCAACCCAGACTGTCCAGATCCCTCAGCAGAGCCTTCCCACCCTCTGTGACTACTAACTTTATACAGTCCAAGTTCCAAACATCTACAAGGTATGTTTGCAGATGCCATTACCATAACGTGTATGAGCAGTTGCTTCCTTTCACACAGTTTACCACAGCAGAATTTTTGTCCAGGTATGTTAACCAGGATGTGCTAACCAGATCTCACCTCTGCTAGGCCTGGAGTTAGTCCCTTCCCGTTGCAAATTCCTTCTGTGCTTATCTCAAGTTCCCACTGCGGTTGCTTATCTTATGGCAAGTTCATCCTGTGGCCTGGACAGTGTTTGAGACAGGCAGCTGTGCTCTTTAAGTCCTTACACAACCCAAAGTCTGCCCTCCAGAAGTCCAAGGCATCAGTTCTGCTGACCTTCTCCTTACTTCTCCAAGAATCAACAATTCTATCATTTCATGATCACTGTGCCTAAGACAGCCTCAAATCATCACATCACCCACAAGTACCTCTCTGTTCATGAGCTACAGGTCCAGTGGGGCACCTTCACTACTTGTCTCCCTCACCATCTGTGTCAGGAAGTTATCTTACACACACTCCAGGAGCCTCCTAGGCTGTCTTCTCTCAGCTGTATTTTCAGCAGAGATCTCTAGGTTGAAGTCTGCCATGAGAACAAGGGCTAGCGACTGTGAGACTTCTCCCAGCTACTGATAGAATATTTTGTCTGCCTCTTCATCCTGGTTGTATGGTCTATGAATTACTTGCATAAGCACAGATTAGTGATAATAACTGCACAGCAGCATCTTAATAGGCAGAATTGTCCATGTGGAATTGAAGACTGGGTTTCTAAAAATGTGGCCTATTACTAGTCACATAAAACTTTCTGGTCTATGGCTTTATGGGGGTTAATTTCCAACATCCACATCCTCATGACCTTGTCATTGTGAACACTTGTGAGACATTGAAGTCCTCTCTACAATACCAAGCTATGATGTTGAAGAATTCTAATCTTCTGTCTTTAAGTCACACAGGTAGTGTCTATAACACAGAAAAACTGTTTCTGGTTGTGTTATCCAACCTTCGGCTTGCTAACTAAACAGTAGCTAAAAAAAAGTAAAAATTTAGATTGGGTGGACTAAATCCCAGGTGAGCCAGACTCTGTGAAGAATTGCCTTCTGATACTGCCAGTTAAATGACATGGGAAAGAAGATGTAGGTGATAGCAACTATAATTTAGTTGTAGCTTTCTGTCAACCTTTGTTCAATGCAAATGGCTCCTGGAACAAAGGAGCTCAGAGAAGGTAGTTTGTAATGATCTTTGTCTGGAGGGGAATAACTATCACCACAACCAATGAAGTAATTGTCTTCCAAAAAGTGCTGAAGGATGATGTCACATAACAGAATTAAGAGATAGAACCTAACAGCTTTTGAAGATGATTTCAACCTACACTAAAAAAAAAAAAAAGCATTCTTACACTCAAAGATATAGGAAACTTTATTTACAACTTTCTGAAACTAACTTATAATAGAACTGAACTGCTTCAATTTGCTAAGCACTTATTGCAATACAAGTAGGTTATCTTGTAAGTAGGTAGTTTTCATAATATTAAGGTTATGTATCCAGCCTTTAAAGTGCCAAATTAAAATTTACATGGCAGAAGTTCAGTGGGGTGGTTTGTTTATTTTTAATTTCAGTTTAGACAGAGGTCTACTGTTTAAAAAGTGATAAATTCCAGGGCCTCTTCCCTTTTTATAGGAGCTAGTAAATAGCAATTTAATTTTTTACAAGTGAAAAAAACCCATTCTGTTAGTTTTAGGTTGGATAATGGTCATGCCAGAGAAAGGATATTCAAGCATGGACAATACAGAGTATATTTAAAATACACCTCATCATTATTATAAGTATCAGAAAACGTTGTTTTAAAAATGAGCATAAGAAAAACATTGTCTACTTCATTGCTTTAAGCATTTTAGTCAGTATGTTCCCAGATTAAATTCTATGAGATAATTACAGGCATCAAAAAGACCTTTTCACAAATTCACCCCCCTTTTTTTTTTTTTAAGTAATTTATTCATGAAAACTGCTGCAGATGAAAAAGCTAATGTCTCAAAGGCAACACTGTTATAAAAGACAGCACTGTGACTCAGCACACTGTGAAGCAAGCTGTAAGTCCTGGTCACACAGTCTCTTTCCCTCTCAAAGCAGGTTGCACCTTTACAAATGGCAAGAACAAGAAAAGAAAACTAAACACAAGAGGAGGTCAGAAGACTGCCTTGTCATCAGGGGGAGAGTACAGTGAATCACCAATTAAGAAAAATATAACTCCTTTTCCACTATTTTTTTCCATATATATATATATATTTATAAAATTCTGAAGTATTAGAAGAAAAATCAGATGTCAGTTGTATTAAACCCAGAGCTATGCCTTAAGCCACAGTGTTCGCTTGCATGGACTTTGAATCTGAAAGCAATGACAGGTAAAGGAGAGATGATTGCCTTATAGTTTATAACATAGGACAGTGTGAGGGCAAAATTTGGTTCACATTTTCACAAGTATGAGTCAGCTTATATCTTATTCCTTTTTGGCATTTGATATCTCCAGAGGTCTTCATTAATCCCTTGCAAAGTTACAAATCCTATCTACTGTGACAATGTGTTGCTAAGAGTTAGTGGCTTCTAGGCACTGGATCCCAGGAGTCAGCCGTGGTCACGGGTGTGTTTTTGAGCTCTGCTGAGTATTTAGAAATGCTGGAGTTTGTAGTTACTTGCTTGACAAAGAACAAGTGCCTATTATGTACCAAGTGGGCAGATGAATGGATTAAAGCACAGAAATTAAATAAAATAAAAATACTCCAAATGAATAAAAATGTAATACTCTGAATTAAGGGATAAAATGCAAAATGTAAAGAACATTCAGTCTACTATTTCATAAATCATTGTTGAAGACTGCTAAAAGCTAACTTTTTGATGACATTGTTTGGGTTGAAGTAAATGGTGTGGCACAATTATTAAAAAATGTAAAATATCATTAATGTATCTAAAGGATCACTAGCAAAAGTAAAAGCAATTTCAGAAGTAAAAGATTGTTGCATGATATTGCTTTATAGACTTATTCAAAGCAATCTTTTTAAAAAATGCCTGTAAGTGCAAAAATGTACACAGACAATTTTAGGAGCATTTTGCAATGAGTGTAATAAAGATGACCTTGGTACATTACAGTACAGGTTGATAGAAAGCACTAAAAATATCATTCTTACCTCAGACAATCCCAGCCCTATACAGTAGAAGGAAAAGATATACTCAGTGATGTGATGAGTACCACTATTTATTCAAGCAACACATACAAATTATGATAAAAGGTTAAGTTTACTACAATATAGTGAATGACAAAGCAAAGTTACCAGACCAAAATCTGCTCAGTTGCAGCTGGTGTATGCTGGTATGAGACCAATACCCAGCATTTGTTTACACAACATGGTTGAACAAAAATGGTCATTGTTGGTCAGATCAAAGGTTCATCGCAGTACATCCTGTCTCTGAAAATGTCTGATAATGAATGACCAGAGAATAAAAATAGAGGAAGAATATAACAATATTGCCCCCTGCAATCTTCCAGTCCTACATATCTGTGGTTTAGGGATTTCTTCAGGCAGCAGTAGTATCTTTGTACTTCACAGCTCCTGAGGTTTCACACACTCTCACAGAATTATTTCTTCACCTCTGTTGGCTTGCATACAGATTTGGAAAAGAGAAGAGTGAACAAACAAATAAGGAGATGTTTCTCCCCTGGGTTTTCTGTAGAAATGTGGTCTTGTAAAATGTATTACAAACTGGGATTTTCAACCTTAGTGTTAGCATGGATTCCCATACTGCAGGCTTCAAGTGTGCAGGACGTGTGTTGGGGCTGGTGCTCACATGTGCAGACCTCTCATCTCTGCTTCTCTAAATGTTGTTCAGGACATCACCGCTCAAGCGGAGGGGAACCAACCTCTCAGAGAACTTGTGGAGTTTCAGGTTTACTCTTGCAAATTAATGTAATGAGCCTAAAAAATTTAAAAAAAAAAAAAATCATAGCTAGACCAAGAACATGCTGTGTTCTATTTAAATTCAAAGTAGTGTGAGATCTGGGCCAAGGACAACCTATGAGAATAGAAGAAACAATACAGGGAAAAACTGCAAGACATTAATTAAAACCAGAAAAATTATTACCCAAGTGTTTTTATATTAATAGGTACTAACTGTACAAGTGAGGAGCAAGTTGTCTGCTTTTTTAACTAAAGTATTGATTTGTCATTCTTAATTTTTCTCATTTTAATGTTGTACCGAGTTTTTATTCATATGAATTGCAAATATAATATCTTGAATGTCTTAGCTTCAGATTTTAAATTCTCCTACTTCCTTAACAGTTTCTTAAACAACAAAGTTCTTTGTGTTCTTTTGTTCAAAGTTCGAGGTTTGCGAAACAACCAATTTTTCTGGGAAATGTCAAAAGGGAAACTGAACTAATTCTGTAATTTCTTCTATTTAGAACCAAAATAGCATTAAAGTAATAGAGTACACAGCATTTATCTTCACTGAGATTCAGCAAAACACTCAGTCTAATCCCACTGACTTTAAAATAACAAAATAAACATGAACAAAGTGCGCAAAAAAACAAACAAGCAAACAAACAAACAAACAAAAAAAAGAGATGGGTGTCTCAGATCTGAAGTATTCTAACGCAATTAAGAATGAAATAGAATCTCAGTAGAACTAAGTGCCCAATTCACCAGGAATCTAGCCAGCCACATCCATAAAGATCTGTACAATGCCATCATCCTTAGCCTCCTCTGAAAGCCCTGTCAAACAGATGTCCTTTGCAGTATGCCCAGAAGGTCACCAAATTCAGCGTGTTTTGTCACAAGCTATGGAAGAGTTTGTTCCAGAGTCTGAAGCCATCTCGGATGGTACCCTGCCAGTCACCTTTAAAAAAATAATTAGAAGGATCCAACTATAGTACCCCTGCTGACTGCAGCTGCTGCTGTCTGGCCTGGAGAAAGAGGTGATTCCTCATTCATTCCCACTGACTTCTGAAAACCACAGGGTCACACAGTTCTATTCAGTGAAACTCATGCTTCTAAATATAAATTAAAAGTGCTTAAAACATCAACTGAGTTGCTATAGACAGTCAGTAAAACTATATTTAATAGTTTGAAAGAGACCTCCTTTTCGATGACTGTTTTCATTAACATCATTCAGTCTACCTGCATACATTACTGCAGGTAAATTCATTCTGTTCATGCAGAAGTGTTACTAGGCAATCTAAAATGTCTTTTCTCTATTTATAAATATAAAGGTTTTATTAGATTAATTACATTAAATTAATGTTTTGCTCTGTTTTTTCCAAAACTTTGTGTTTAAGTATCAAGGATTTCTCCAAGTTAAATAACAATATGCAACTAAAACATCTTCAAAATTAGTTACGAATGCAAGCCTCGGCTCAGAAAAACATTTGAGCATTTGCCCAAATCCCACTGACATTGAGATAAACAATATATTATAGAAGAGCGAACTGTCACCTTTTAGTGTTTAGAAGCAGCTTTCACACAGCTTGAGCAGTCGTTAACTGTTTGTTACAAGTCTTGACCTATGCACGTGGTGATGGAAAAGGAAAACTGTAATTGTTATGGTAGCAAGGAGACTGATATGCAAAAAGAAGAGTTTGGAGAGCTGTGGATGAATGAAGGGAGCATGATGGGATCATTGTTGTTGGCCAGCATCTAGGCACCATCCACCTGCTTCCTACTAAATAGTCTGTGTAAGTAGAGGAAGCGAGACCAATTGTTACCCACTACACCATAAATTACCACATTGCCCAAACTGAAGATAGGATTAACCATGTTAACATTCTTCATTGCTCAGCCTTATTTCTCCTTGCCAGTGGAAAGTAAAGGCTGAAGTATAACACACTTTACACTACAACATTCCTCTTGGTGAACAATAAAAACATTCATTTTACAAAGGCAGGGTTAGAGTGAAGGATTGGTAGAAGCCTTTTCAATAGGAGTTCAAAACCAACCAATATAGTCGGTAACATCTTACTACATTTTCACACAATCTTTGCCAAAGTTAATTGTTTACTGGAGGAAAAGGAGGAGTGAAAGGAGATAATTGTAGATGTTTCCATCACTACCAATTACAAAACTTGTGTGCCTGCAGTGCCTGTGACCCATGTGAAGAATTTGCAGAGGACTGCCGCAGTTTCTCAGTGGAAAGCATGCTTGCCAAATGTCAAACCAAATATTATCTGAGCTATCAAAAAAGATATGTCTACATCTGCAGGAGTTAAGGAGACAAAAAACGTGATTATTTTGGGGAAAGTGAGACCTTTTAATCAGTTCTTATGTCTATGTCCTCTCAGGTTTTGGGGGGTGGACTTTTTGTTTTAAGTTTTTTTGTTTTATTTTCTATTTTGTTTGGGGTTTTTTGTTGGTGTAGAGATGTTCATTTGGTTGGTTTGTGGTTTAGTTGGTTTGGTTGTTTGGTTTTGGTGGTTTTGTTTGGTGGGGTTTTTTTGTGGGTTTTTTTTTGGTTTTTTGGTTGTAGGGGGTTTTGGGGAGGTTGTGGTTTTGTTGGTTTGTTTGTTTGTTTGGTTTTTTTGAAGGGTGGAGGTTTTGGGGTTTTTGTGTAATATATTATATGTATCACTGTCTTGTGTTTACCTGATAAGGTTTTGGTAGTAGGGGCCTGCAGAAGTGGCCTCTGTGAGAGAACACCAGGAGCTGCCCCTATGCCAGATAGAGACTGTTCCAGCTGCCTCTACGCTGGACCCACTGCTGACCACAGCTGAGCCCATCAGCAACGCTGGTAGTGTCTCTGTGATTACATATTTAGGAAAGAGTAACAATTGCTGCACAACAGCAACTGGGAGAGACAAGTGAGTATATGGGAAAGAAAAACCGCAGACACCAAGGTCGGTAAAGAAGGAGAGGATGACGTGCTTCAGGTGCCAATGCACGAGATTCCCCTGCAGCCTGTGGAAGGACCCTGCACTGGAGCAGGTGGACGTGCCCCAAAGGAGCTGTGACCCTGTGGAGAGACTGCACTGGAGCAGGTTTGCTGACAGGATCTGTGTCCCAGTGGGGGACCCACGCTGCAACAGTCTCTTCTGAAGGACTGCACCACATGGAAAAGACTCATGCTGGACCAGTTCATTAAGAACTGCAGCCCATGGAAAGGTACCGACTTTAGAGAAGTTTGTATATCCTATGGGAGGGACCCTACAACTGTAACAGGGAAAGAGCATGAAAAGGAAGGAATGGCAGAGACTGCAGCTTCCTTTTCCCATTCCCCTGCATTGTTTGGAGGGAGGACATAAAAGAGTTGGGAGTGAAATTGAACCTGGAAAGAAGGTGGGTTTAGATTTTTTCTTATTTCTCATTAACCTGCTCCATTTAAATGGAAATAAATTAAATTAGTCTTCCTCAAGTTGAGACAGTTTTAGCCATGATGGTACTTCCTGAGTGATCACACTGTCTTTGTGTCTTGAGCTTTTTTTGTTTTCTCTCCCCCTTCTATTGATAGAGGAGGAGTGAGAGAGTGATTTGGCGGGCAACTGGCAGCCAGCCAAGGTCAATCCACCACAACCATTATGAAAACAAGTGAAATATAATTATTATTATGAATTTTAATTATGTATCTGAACATTCAGAGAAACACAGACCACATGCCAACACCACCAATTTAAAGCATTTGTTAAGCAGCGCTCACGGACTAAATCAATGGGACTGGTTGTTGTCTATTAACCTAGGGCAGCCTCCTACTTCTGTACTTCAGTAAGAAACAACGTGAGTGATCGGATGAGCCATTTGTCATACACAGTAGAATGAATTATTAAGCTTAAGGAACATGTCATGTGCTAGGCAAATGCTGGTCAACTACATGCTTCAAAAAGAAGATACCCAAAATGCAGAAACCTCAAAACATATTCTTAATTTAAATGTGTTTGTAGTATCATTAATTGTTTTCAGTTCCTTTCTGATTTGGTGGTTTGCTCCTTAGTTTTCTATAGTCCTTAAGACTGTGGAAAAACCAGATCATACATCAAAACCTTCCTTTCCTTTCTCAAACTGATAGAGAGAAAGTCAGCTGGGAAGGAAACTCATTATTCAAGCAAAAAAACCAGACATCAGCATACCCTGATCTCATTTGTGCCATTTCCTGCCAAGCTATAATTTGTCTTTTCCTATCTTCATTGTCAGCAGGGACTAATTTCTATGCTGGAGGGTTTTCTCTTCCTTGTGGAGCTTGATGCTCTCTTTTTCTAGCTTTTGGCATAATTATATTTGGAATTTGCAAGGAGGACTTCCAATTCAGTTTTAAAATTCTGTCCCATTGGGAATCCTTGGAAATGTGCCTCTATTTACCATACAAAAGAGTTCAGACACATCCACTACATCTCACAAAGATGTAGAGAAATATTTGGACATACTAGGTATCTAAGACCCTAGCTGCAATCCAATAGCACCTGTAGAGGTGGTTGTCAAGCTCATACTCTTATGTTTCCCAGGTGGCTTTTATAGTTCCATGGTAGATAAATCTCTTGGCTAACATGATCATCGTGTTACATAAGTGAAGGTTTTAAATGGCAAGGATAGTTCTGCTCAAAAGAACATTTTCTGATCAAATAGGTTTTTCATCCAAAATTATTTACTATCCTTCTGCAAATCTTTATCATGATAAAGCATCAGCAGGCCGTGTAAAATGCTTTTCTGCATTGGATTTGTTTTTTAACAGAATATAGTCCACAAAATGCAAGACCAACTGCAAGTACAATGTCTTGAACAATATCACATACTCCTACTCTTTCCCCAAAATCAGTCCCTCAAAATATAAAATTAACAATATTTTGTCAAATTTTTTTGTCAAATTTTTGAAGCAGGAAAACTCTTTTTTGCACAGTTTATATGGAGAAATGTGACATTATTATTTGCATGTATACACCCTATGTCTGAACACAAACACATATATGTAAATAATCACATGCAGTTGTCTCATTTTCCCTTTTAATTCATAGTTTATTTTTAAAGATTGAGCTGTTTGGAGTAATATTCTGAGTCTGAGTCCAGCAACTGTGAGAGATTAAAATATGATTGAGACAAAAATGGTCCTAAAGTGATGTCTTTGTTGTACCTACACTTCAATTAACAATTGAAACGTTTGACATCAACATACTACCACACTTCAGTTGCAAAATCATTACATTAACAGTCCAGTTATAAAATGGGTGGGGTTTTTTCTGTTTAGACACATAAGAAACATAAATTTACAAATTGGAAGTCTGGTGAGAGTGTTTTGCTGACCTGAGGAATACATGACTGATTAAAGTCAAAGAGCAGAAGCCAGGGGCAGGGCTGTGAAAGGACGTGGTTTTTTGGTGGACCATCTCTCAGCCAACTGAATACACCATCAGATACAAGCAATGAGCAGGATTATACTTTGTCACGTTTAAGATTAAGCCTACTTAATACTCTTCCTTCCGAAAGCAGATGTTACAGCTAAAACCTTTAAGAAAGTAGACTGCTTAAATATTTAATCTTTCATGTGTTTTGCATATAGAAACAGTAATTCCTTGAAGTTCCAGTAATAACTTTGTCAGTTTAATTTAAAAAAACTTTGTACTGGGCATGTTTGTTTTAATCAGACTTTCAGTTCTTTGGGAGAAGTCAGTTGAAGCATGAAATGACATTTAAGTTTTGATAGGGATCAAAGAGGAAAAACTCAGGGACACAACCACTGTTTACTGCTTATTACATATAACAAGGTACAAACTGTTACTTTCATCAGAAGATTTTTGCAAGGACAAATATTTGTTTGACATTAATAGACAGGAATAACTGTTTCTAATAATGTGAATACAAATACTTCATATTTTATTAAAAAGAAAAAAATAGGATAAAATTTATTCTGACTATCCTAAGTGTGAGAAGGTTTGACTATATGTGGTTGTATATATTTTATACATCTAGACAAATATAAACACACATATATGTAAATATATTGAAAAAACTACAGAGTTTGAAATGGAAGAGACCTGTTAACTTGCCTAGTTCAGAACTTCCAAAAAGTAATTACATCACAGAATATCTTTCAAATTTCTTATAATGTCTTTGGGGGGTGATAAAAATAAAAAACAACTGTGGAGGAGATTGAAATAGTTCTGAGACACTGCTTTATTAGCCCAGTTGGTATCTTTCAGGATGCTACAGAAGGGAGGGAGGTATTCTGAGAACATTTGATAAAGGCAACCTTCGAGAGACACCCAGAAGTGTTCTAAGTTGGAGTCTTTCACTATTAGTAATGCCTCACATCCTAACATTGAAATCTGGTTCCAGAGCCAAATAAAACTTTCAGAAGTTTCATGTATTTGTAGTTTGACAAAGAAATGAGACACTCATCAGGCACTTCAGTTCCGGACTGTGATCCAGAGACCAGGAGACATTACTGGTAGGTAGTTTGGTCCAGAATGAAATAATTCACAACAGAATAATAAAAAATTATTTTTACACTGAGCCAGTGTGAAACAAATCCTTACCTCTTTGTCAAAGCCCTATTATTGTATTAAAGATGGAAAAATCCATCAGGAACTACAGTAATCTTTATTATAAATGACCATAGATAGAAAAGTAATATAATTTTTTAATAAGAAATTTTCTTTCAAAAGAAATTTTCTTTCAAAGAGAGTTGGGACTCCATGGGGTTTGATTGTTTTGGAAAAATAATAGGATTATGGGATGTATATTACCAATATTTTTATCTAAGAAAGAAAAGATTGGAAAAAAGTATCTTTCTAGGGCACACTCAATCTTCTTACAATCTCATAGAGGAAAGTGTTCAATGTTAGAAGAATAGTTCTAAGAGTACAATCAAAATCATCGATCAACTTGGAATTAATGATAGGGGTTATTATCTGGCACTACAGATTTATTGAGAGTTTTTTGCTTTCCATTATTTTATAAGAATTTATGGGGATTTTATGATGATGAATAAAGCATCACTTCTGTAAACATACTTTAAACAATAATAAGCAGTTACAAAAACTCATGGAGCAACGATTTAAACCTGAATTTCACATACCTGCATGAAAGAAATGTCTTGCATGTACATGTGTTCAGATCTCCTTTTTAATCTCCTTCATACTTTTTTCCCCCATACTTTTTCAAATGTCTATCTATTCTCTTCCAGAACTTTTAACAAATTATGATCTTTTTTCCCTCAGATCAAAGCTGTAATTTTTCATGATGTTCCTCTTTAAGGCCTACTAGGAGTCTTGATGAGTTAAATTAATATTTGAATGCAAAATTTAGCCCACTGGTTTTATTTACAATTAATTATTCATGATAATACACAATGAACATGAGCAGATATCTTTCTTTCATTCTAGTATTCCTGAAATGAAGGAGATTGAAAATGAACTACAGAAAGGGCTTAAATCAAAAAGTTGGAAATATAGATGTGTGACAGCAAGAATCAATTATTCATATTCCACTTAAGAAACATTTAACCATTCATTCATCCTGAGAATACAGACTAGTGCTTAAAGCACTTAACTACATTATAGGAGGGAATCGTTTAGATCCACTCAGACAGAGACAAGAGAACTATCTGGGGCTCTCTCATCACCGAAAGTGCTCAGGGCTCTCCCACAGGGGGAACCATCAGCCATACCAGAGACTTGAATCACAACTTTTGCAGACTAGTTCTTTATTTCCATAGTTTTGGCTTTTTAAGGAAAAATTATTTCTAAAGTTAATTTGTAATTTGATTTAAACCAAAACAGTTCCTACTTCACTTTTGTTTGGGAAAAAGAAGGGTTAAATTTGATCTTTTCACTGGTCTTTGCACAGGATCTTTTCACTTTTAATATAGATCCATCCAGGCCTGCCAACAGTGGGAGGGCAGTGTTTGTGAGTTTTGCTCTAAAGAAATCCTCATCAACAACACATAATGTCTCCGTAGTGACCATCTATAGCAAAAAGTTACCAGACTGCCAGGACAGCTCTGCAAAGTCAGATGCAGCTTCTCCTGGCTGTTGTTCGTGACTGTTGCAGGGACCAGTCTGCAGACAGAACATGGCTTTGACTCCACCATGTGGCCTCACACCGGCACATGCAGAACCACTGCAGTAACTTCCCTCATTTGAGCCAAGAGAAATATAACAATTGACTGAAATACTCTATTACAGTTTGTATGGGAATGGCAACTACAGAGAATGACATATTATATAAATAGCCAAGATATCAGCCTTTTTTTGCTGAAGATAAGTTTCTGCTTCCATTATGGTCTCTACAGAAAAAAAAATTGTTGTGTGATACAATTATTTTGCCATCTTTAGATCAGGTCTTCCCCATTTCTAGACCTTCTTCAGATTATAGTATAGCTTCCTTTTTTTTTTCTCCCCCAGGTTTCAATTTGATACTTCAAAATAATGTCCTGGTTCCCCATATAAAATTACCAGATAGTTCAAATATGATCAATAAGAAATCAATTTGGACCAATTCTGCTGTAATCAAGAGCTCCTTCTGCCTTCATTGGGTGATGGAGGTTAAAGGCTACAGACAACAGAGCAAGAAGTGATGAGTGGAAGAACTCATGGGGTGAAATAGTAAGGACTGCAATCACAAGGAGAAAGCAGAATGATCAGGAGCCTACCTCATATACCTGATACACACACAGAGCAGGAAAAAAAATGGATGCAAATGTGGAGTGATGACATACCCAGACACTCAGACATATAGTGTAAGTCAGTACAAAACTGGAGTGCTGAATGGATAGAAGCTCTTTAGGAAGATCAGTCAGGGTAGACAAGTTGGGCAAGTATACTCTGTGCAAAAGAGTGGCTCAAATGCTGAATTCTATGGGATGAGTGGCACAACTGCTCATAGTCAATGAGTAAAAATCATCTGATCCAGGAGATCAACAAACAGAACATCTTGGTTGGGCATCTGCTACAGATCACCAAATCAGGAACCATAATGGGCCATTGTTTTTTTAGTGCTTTAGTGCTCATGGGAGCTTCTAACCACATGGGTATTTTGTTTGGTACAAGTAATATCGAACATTTCTGGTCTGTGCTGGCAACAGTTTTTCATAGGTGCAGACGAGGCTAATAAAAGCATGACATTTGCAAACAAGTCATCAAGGATGTAACAATCAGTGTCAATTTTGGCCACAATGACTATCCATAAGATGGTGGAGTAGTCCTGGCTGGAAGACCATGAGGGTTGGCAGGAAGACAAGTATTAGAATAAATATCTTGGGGTTCAGAGAAGCAGACTTTTGCTTGTTCAGGGGACACATAGCAGGACCCTGTCAGTATCAAACTGGCAAAAGTCCCAGGAGACTGGTTGATGCTCAAGGACAATCAGTTTCCTCAAATCATATGCAGGAAGTCAAGCAGATGAGGCAGGAGATGAGGTTGCCTCAGCTGGAAACTCATGTCTGAGTTCAAACCCAAAAAGAGGAAATGGAGTTAATAGTAATGAAAAAGACAGAAAAGGCTGGTGGTAAAAATCCTCTGCTAGAGACTTCTGGCAAGATCTGTTCTTCCAGGGAGAATTATAAATCTACCAGTAAGATTTCTTCAATACCCCTCCCAAGCTAGTCACTAAGTCCCTAAGGTATGTCCTTCTGTCATAGCAAGAAGATTCTTTTAGCTATGGAGAAAGCCTTCTCAAAACTATGAGTAATCTGCAAACATTTTTCTCTCAAGTGAGAGAAAATGTTAATTTTATCAGCAGCCATACAGGAAAAGACAATGAAACTCTGTGCTAACTATGATCACTAAACAAGGAAGAACATAGTTTGTAATTTGCTTTGTTAGTGTTCATGGAAGTTATGCAATGTCACCTTGAAGATTTTATGAAAGTAAAAGGTCTGGGTCCATATAAAGACTTGTATAACAAATTAAGCTTCTTTTTTTGGTGAGGGGGGTGGTTTTCAAGGTAAGACCCCAATCCTAGCTTTAAAAGCCATCACAAAAAGAATTAGTGCTTTTAGCCCCAGTAAACAGTTTTAGCAGCAAGTATGATGCTTTGTTTATGTGAGAAGACTTAGTCATAAAATCCAGCTGATATGAGTTTAATAAAGTCAAAGGTCTTCTGTTTATCTGAGCTTTAACATAATCAATACTATGCTTCATACATCAATACAACATTGTGAATATTTAACCATTCTAAAGAAAGTCAATTTCAAATGTATGCCTCAGTATAAGAGATTTTTGTTTTCTCATTTAAACAATATGAAGAATATTCTGTTTCTTAATTATGTAGGAAGTATTCCCTCTATTTCTTTTTTGCTCCTCCATTTGTGCCATATTTGTACTATGAACATATATCCAATCATATGGAGTACATTCCTCAAACCAGACATTTTAAATTTTTGAAGGATTATTTTTAGGAATATCATAATCCTCTTAGATAGCAAAAGCGAAGGTTATAACTAGAAAATTCTTCTTCTGACTTTGCTCAAATATTTACTTTTTGAGAAAATAGTATATGCAGTTTCAAATGAAAATACCAAACAGTATTGGAGGTTTTTTCTGTTTCTTTCTTGCAGCACATATTAATTTTCTTATTTTCACTTGTGGTTGTAATTTTATTATGGGCAACTTATACCCAGACCAACTGACACACAATAGGGAAAAAAGTGAAAGCAAAGAAATAATTTAATCATAGACACTGACAAGGAGATCAAAATTTTGATGCCTTATTTTAACTGTTCACAGAAAACTCATAAACACTGCTTTCAGCAAAGATCACATCGTGTCAGAGATCCCCAACTGTAAGAGTATTGTCCCTCTGCTTTAGTTTTAATTTAGCCACTTATAATAAAATTATCTCGGCATTTGGGTCTTGGGATGTTTTCCAGGCTGTGGCTCAAAGCTCTTTTTTGCCTGGTTAATTAGAGCTTAGGCCAGAGCAGGGGGAAGGAGGGGAGGAGACCAGCATTGCCCTCCAGGACAACTAGCAGCACCAGCTGTCACACAAGCTGCTGGCTCTTGGCTCTCTGAATGCTCATGCAGAAGGAGTGCTTTGTTTTCCTTCACCACTCTTCTCAACAGGGCAATGTGATCAATTAGTTTTCTTCCTCACCATGGTGAATCTTCAGCCTGTGCTACCACCTGCTCCAGTTCTTCAACACTTGTCCTCTTCACAGTATATCAGGTCCATTGTGCTGTAACCCCAGGTTGGACTGAGGGCCTGGATTTGGGACAATTCTGCAGAGAAAAACAATGTTTGCTCTAGAAACTCCAGATGAACTGCTTCTGCATTTCTTGAGTCCCCTGAATTCAGCTTAATCCCCAATTTCAAGCCACTTCCAAAATAGCACCTCTATCACTTCTAACCAAGGACTGCAGGCAGGCAAAGAAATGTTCTATTTGTAGAACAATGAAACAAAATACAAGTGCTACCAACCAAGTCTAAGAAGGGAAAATCTGGGTTAGAGTAGAAAAAACCAGAACAACCTGCCTAGTCATTTTAACCATGCTGTTAATGGAATGGCAATGCAGGCTAATGTTTGCTGTTTGTGACAAAAAAAGAATATCTTAACAGGGAATTGCTCTTCCATTATAACTTTGAAAAAACAGCAATGTAGAAATATATTTCCCAGCAGAGTTGTATTAAACATTTACACTTTTACAGCTTTGCTCATGTCAAACAATACAGAACAGCTTTCCCAAGTTCCACTTGATGGAGAAAAGCATGCTGTACAGACTGATCTCAACAGAAAAAATTAATGATGACATTGTAATTAATAAAACATTCCATAAAATCAAAATGGAAAATGTCTGCTATTTAATATAACCATTCTAGTCCTTCTGCATTTATTCAGTTCCTTTGGTATGAGACTTTGTGAAAATTTTAATGATGTAGACCATGGTAATCAAATAGACAAGCATAGAATAACGGCGCTTCTCTATAAGCAGTCACTTTCCCATTTTAAGAGGACTTTCTGTCTGTAGTGGAGTCAGGTCTGCAGATTTAAAATCTATTGAAAACACTCCTTTTAGAGTTTCTAATTCTCCTTTGAGTGAATGTTAGTGTTTATCACAACAGAAGAAATTTACTGATACAGTTTAACTGCAAAGATAAAATATTTCAATGCAGTAATGCACGTATATAAGAGACATCATAAATAAAAGTACATATTTTTCTCTTTTACCCTCAATACCATTGACAAAACCACTTGGAGATTTGGGAATTTATCTGGCTTGTGAAAAGCTAAAATTTCCCTCTGGTGCGTTCGTGAAAAGAGAATTTCTTTCTAACAGGGTAATCTTCTTGAGCTTCTGCAAAAGCTACTTTTCTGCATTCCTATCAGTTATCAAGTCACTAATATTATTTCAATGCTCATATGTTGCAGATGAGCCCAGCAATAAATGCCTGATAGTTTCTGGTGCCTAACGCTCACCCCAGACTGTAACAAGGCATTGGGAATGATGCCAAGCAGAATTACCAGAAGGAAGAAGTCAAGTCTGGGACAGGGCACGGTAGCAGCAAGGCTCAGAGCACCACAGGTAAACACACAGTTGGCAGCCAGGCCAGCAGTCAGGTTTATCTCACCCTTAGCTCTTCAGGAGGCCAAGTGAGTAACTGCAGCCCAGATTAGTGGCTATAAACCTTAATTGCCCCAGGCAGCTGACAAGCTCTAGCTCAAAGGAAAAAAGCTCCAACCTCTCTCTACTACTGTGCATGTTCCTCTGGCTTGCTGAGGCCTGGCTAGAGCATTCCTTCTTTACCCTGGCCCTGCATGTGCACATACTGGTGAATATTGTCCCTTCTGATACATTTTTCCACAAACAAATATGACTTGAAAGCCTGCATTCAAATTTGCTCTTCTGTACACTTTTAGCCAAGAATAGAACATAACCAGGAAGCTGCATATGGGAAGAAAAACACTTTCATGGCCAGATAAAATGGGCAAGACCTTTACTTGCCTGCATAGTAAAAAATAAGTGACCCAGACCCTCTTCTTGAGCTCCTTCTATATTTTTGGGAAAACACACAACTGAGGACCTGAGCCAGAGTTTAAGATACAGTTAGTTGCAGTTATATTTAGTTAATAAAGCTTTGTTCATTTTTTTTCAACTACTACACAGAGGGATGTGCCTATGATATAGCTCATGAAGAAGGAATAAAAGACACTGTCAATTCCCTAGAAGTGCTGCACACAGAAAATCCCTGTATATAAAGACTTCACTTGGCTACAATTGCACTTAAATTATCATAAAAAGGAAAGTATGTGATCAGAAGGCTTAGTCGTCAAACTGCTGAAGAAAATCGAGTTGTCAGTATGACCACCAGCAATTACCTTGGCTTCAGATCAATAGACAGCCTCAGTACTTATCTGATCACCAGCAATGTTTAGTGAAGCAAACCAAATTCAGGCACAAATATTCAATATGAAAGGATTAGATCTTATTCATACTGTACTAATGGAGCTTGCTACCAAATTCAATGGAAGCAGGCAGAAATTTGCTGAGTGTCACAGTTAGGATATTTGCCTTTTGTTTCTCTGCAATCAAAAGTGGCTTAAAATATATTATCCTGCCTTGGATTTTATTTTTCCTGCGTAATATTTTTCAATAATGTAGTACAGGCACTAGTACTGTATTTTTCCTGACACAATCCTATTTGGTTTCCATTACAAGAATAAGGTTGTGAACATTGAGAGCAGTGGTTTGGTGGGTTTACCTACCATAGAACATTTAATGTGCTCTAACCTTTCTCCAACACTATATTATTTAGAGGTTGTGTTCTCACTGGGGCAGAGACTTTATGAAGTGCTTTCAGACAAAACCTCCAAAGTCTGTTATCACAATGAAGACAAATCACTACTAATAAGATATTTGCTTAAAGTACACTTTTGCTTATTGGCTAAAAACCATAAAAAAATTTGAATAATGCTGACAAATATCTGTGGAGTTCTGCATCTGATTGAATTAAAAGAAAATTGTACAACAAGCTTGTATCATGTAGAGAGCTAAGTATAAAAAGCTTTAAACCTCAGGCTTTTTACTAAAAAAACCACAAATATTTGCAGACAACATGATCTATCATGTCTGCACAAGTGCAGGAATTACTTTAATGTGTTTAACAGAAGGGCAATTTAAGGGGAATTGGTTTTGAGTACTCCTCCTCCATTAGAGCCCAGCATGAAGTTTAACTTTTACCCAATGCCTGATTCATTTTAATGCTGAATGATTCATGATACAGTATAATTTCATGTCAGGAAAGCAGGACCCTTTTTTATTACTATGACTAGATAATTTAGCCAAAGGGTAATTTGAGTGGGTTTTGTGTTGTTTGTTATTTTGGCTTTTTTCCCTACTGTCCTAAATGAAAATCTGATATCAATAATTTGAATCTAGGAAATATTTAATTTTAAATACTGAGAACTAATACATAGTTTTTAAGCTAGTTATCTTTGTGCATTACAAGGTGCCCATACAGTGTTTTCTTTCTTCGAGATTATGGATATTTAAAGATGTCTTTACAAGGTGGATCAGAAAGCAGACTGTTTTCTGTATTTTCACATATTAAAAAAAAAAAATTGTATGTTACCCCTTGTTTCACAGTTTTGCAGAGTCTAATAATGCAGAGCAAGGACCATCTTTATACAAAAACAAGATGTTTTCTCAGTTAGTAGCTGTCATATCCTACATCCTTGGTTTTACAGTGATGTCAACCACATTCTAGATAATGGTTTGGAATAGGGTGTTTTTCATAGGCCTATTTTCATATTTAATTGTAGCAGTTACTTAAACAGCAAAAGTGACTTAGCTCTACGTGCATCTTTGCGGTTTAACATTCATATTCTCAGGATACATTTTAGCAAGTAGTTTTAGTCTGACTTTAGTAATTTCAAGGACTTCATCTTGCTGTGTGTGCACAAATACCTTTTTACGATAACCCCTAGGTCATGAGGTTAGTTATGCAAAACAGTAATTTCTAAAACTGTTGGAGTAAAATGCTACTCAGTAGTTGGAAAACACACCTAAGCTTGCCAATCTTACCAATCCAGGAGGCTAGACATGGCAGAGTGAAATTTGCCATGTGTACATTAGCTGTCTGAACAAAGCCACATAGGCTTCTTAAAATGGAAAGGGATAAGTACACACAGAAGATGATTCCTTCTATTTCTATTTTTAGCAGAAACCTAGACTTTAGGGAGATAAAACTGGATCAGAGTCATCTCATTAACAAGTAGATGACAGGACTGGAATTATGCAGTCACAACTTCAATTTACCTAAAAATTCACTCTCTCTATCTACAAAAATACAGAATCAAAGAATATTCTGAATTGAAAGGGACCCACAAGGATCATCAAGGCCAGTTCTTAAGTGAATGGCCCATACAGGGGATTGAACCCATCACCTTTGCACTATTACCACCAAGTTTTAACCAACTGAGCTAATACCTGTTTACATAACTGATAATTTTATAATGAGAAATCCCTGGAAAACTGATTATATTATTTTCTTATTAGCATTTAGACTGCTATAGAAACTTCTTTTCTTCCCTAAACAGGACAAATAAGTCTACAATATTTTATTACCTGCAGAAAGATTTGTGTTCTGAAGCACATGAAATGCAAAGCAGAACTATTTCTGCTTCAAGTAATTTTGCTGTTGCACAGTGGCCTTTTTTGAAAATATAGGCAAAACCTGGGACAGAGGTAGGGAGTTGTGGAGCTGAACAAGAGATGAAATGTTTACTACATTCACACAGAGATGAAGACATGGCTAGGAGAACAAATTTCCTGACTGCCCATTATTCAGCCAGTAGAAGACAATGGAAGCCACAAGCTTTGAGGCAGGTGTTTCTAGAGACACCAAGTGCAACACACTCACCAAAATGTGCCCAAAGACTTGCTGTCCCATTACCCAAGATACCCCTGCCTGTGCACCTGCACATGCTTCGTCTGCTGGTGCTGACAACCTCTGCAGATGAAGATCATCCCTGCACCTTTCCAAGGAAAACCCTTCCAATGCCTGTAAATGTGCTGGCATTGCCAAGGCTGATGCATTTACAGGCGGTTCCTGAGACTTCTCAAACTGCTCCCAGGATCAGCCAGAACAGTAAAAAATTACATTAAGGGGTTAAGTTACAGGTAGTGTTCTTTCATTTCTCATCACTGACTGAGGAGGAGTTAACATGTAACTGTTGCTGGAAGAGATGGGCAACATTTTGTCTCAACACCTTGTATAAACAGGTCAGCCTCCAAGACTGTCTGAATTTATTGGTAAAGAAAAGTAGCATCATTACTTGCTTTCTCAAACCACGACAGACATTCTAGTCTAGCATTCTGCAGTACTTGCAGGATGCACTTAGTCTATGTGTGTGTTCAAAGCCATCCCCAGATAGTTATTTTGCATATACATTGGTTTGTTTGTTTGGTTTTTTTTCTGGAAATGGAAACTATTTGTTCACCTGCTAAGGGATAAAGAAAAATTACAGAGGGCCATTTCCCTTTGCAAAACACTGACAAGTATTTTTGATCAATTTGTTTTCTAGCAAATAAAACTTTTCCAGCTTCTTCTAGTATAAACTGTGGTATAAAAACCTCTACAGATATTTGCTCCTTCTGCTTAGGGTGCTTCCGTGCATGCAGCAGTTAACCTAAAGATGAATAAACCCCATCCAAATCCTTAAAATTTCAACTTTATTTCTCTTCTAAACTGATTCTGTATCTATACAGAAATGATATTTAGTGGAATTGCATAGCAAATGCACAGAACTACATGGCCCTTGCTAGGTTAGGTCAATTTTTACATGTTGGAAGTTCTCTCAGGAGACATTGCTGGGGACAGAGACCATTCCTTCACGCTTGTCTTGAAGTCACCTGTTGCCTTGATGGGATTGCTGTTGGCCAGGTACGAATTTCTCTGGTAGGAGTAATTTAGGAATTGAACTAGCAGTAAAAGAGTTGTTTAGAGACTATTTCTAAGAGATATTTTAATACCAGTAAAGAAGACACACTGAAGTCTATCCATCCTCTGGCCTTTAAAATAAGCCATGGCATAGCCTTTGCTGTCATGTTTCTCTTAGTACAATGCATTCACATTTTCCTGTGGGAAATAATCTCCAGACTATTAATGCACTTGAACCAAGGTTCAAGGTTCAATGGCTGCTGATTGGCCTGGATCAAAACCGTGGTGAGGAACCTGCCAATAATTAACTGTGTAGGCAATTGTGTCACTACCTTGTCCTTTGGCTTGCTGGTTCACCAGTACTAATCTAGCCCAGGAGAACTGGGCAGAACCATGTCCTACTGAAACCCAAGAAAATCCAAGAAATTTGTCAAGCTTGTGTTACACACTCAGTACAAGGGATTTCACATCTGGTAAAACATGCAAAGTAAATTAAGGTTCTTTGTGAAAAGTCAGAACCATAATTTAGTTACAGCATGTGTTTGTCTCCTTGGAAACAGATATTCTACCTCACTTTTGATCTAAAGGGAACACAGCAGAGATCTTACTTACTTTGAGGAGAATCGATACACACAACATTACATTTTGATCAAATCATCTCCTAAAGTGAGACAATTATCATTCCGTTTCTTCAGCACCAACTCTAAAGTTACAGTGCAGACACACAGAAGTGGACACAAGTCAGTCATCTACTAGATAAAAACCCCGTATATTTCACACATTCAGAACCCTCTTTGACTACTGTCCAGTTCCTGGATCTTGTTATCCACTGCTGATGACTTCAGACTGGAGTGTGAGTTTTCTACCAGCGTGTAGTAGAAAAAGGGCACAGGAATGTCCAAATCATTCAAGGTCAGAAGTCTGTAGTGTTTTACTCAAAGACAGACTACTCTGCCCTCACAGCAGAGCCTGAAACACCTTCTGTGATTGCTGAGAAATTCCCTGAGCAAGTAAACTCTTAAAGTAGCTTTGTCTTTGCTCAGTGTTTGCTAATACTCATTTGAATGTGAAGTGACTATTCAGTTCAACCATGTTTACAACTCTTATGATTTTTTATTTATGAGCATTCATACAAACAGGCTTTTTGTTCACACAAATGCTTGCTGAACGGCTATTTTTCATAGGAATACCTGTACTCAGAAAGAAACAAGGGTATTCACTCAGAGCAAAAATAATTTCTACCTCTTGCTACTTGTTGATTTTTACTCACATGCATTTTACAAAACAATATATGGAAATTAGATAGCCAGTCACATGCCAAAACCAAAATGTCAGTAGATTCTGGCACTCCTGCTTAGGATTAGTAATATCTTATGAACAGAACTGATGATCTCAGTGGGACAATTCAAAATAAAGATTTAGTCCACCAGGTAAAGCCAAAGAATCTAGACCAAAACAGAAAATAACTGTAGACTGCATACAAAAAGCAGTGACCTACTTAAGGACTGGGGGGATCAGACTTTTTTTGGTGGTTTTTGGTTGTGTTTTCTTTTATTTTTCCCAGAATGTCATCTCATTTTCCAAACAGTTTCTATGCAGCAGCAAAGTTTTGTACAGTTACAGAACATTAGTCTGCCATAAATAACATCACAAGCTCTGTTATCCTTCCTTTTTTCCCCCAAGAGACAACAATCCTTAAAACACCAATGTCACCTTCTGCCATACCTGAAGTTCATATGAAACTAAAAGCGTTAAGCAAAGGATGTGAGTGAATAAATGACAGAATCTGAGATGTAACCTGTTGAATAATATCATTTTATGGTGAAAGAAATCCAGGGTCTGATGCTGTAGGGCATCTGCAACCCCTTACTTCAGCATTCATTTCCTATACAACATCTCCACTGCAGAGGCTTCAGATTCCTTCTTCCTACATACCCGTTGATTGTATATAAAAAAAAGATAGTATTAATGAAAAGTTAGTTTTGCACTTCGGGAGTATTTTTAATTTTATAATTTGGAGCTAAGTAAATCAAATTTTATTTCCAATCTTGTTTTTCTGGAGCAGGAGAAGCAGCTTATAAACTCCTTTTCTGTGTCTGTCTTCCTGTCCCATAGCCTTCAGGTCCTCCTACAGCCTCACTTTCCAGTCCTATTCACCTCCAGCTGGTCCTGCTTATGTCTAGTGGGCAGACAGTGACTACACATGAAGGGCCTACATCTGCACATTACTACAGTTCAAGAATCTCTTCTGTCTTTTATCCCCATACAGATTCCCTGTCTTTCCTTTCTAGAGCCTTTTTCAATACTCAGTGGAGTGAGTTAGTTCACGGACAGTCCCTGTTCTTCCTCCCAGCTGAGCGTGCCCGTGCTCCCCACACTGCAGCTCTCCTACACCCTGCCTGTGCTTTAGGGGAACCCAGGCCCACCTGATAAAGGAATCTTACAACAGGATATACCCTGGCAAAATGTACATAAGATTATGAGATACTTTCAAAACAGTCAGAAAAGTATGGAAAATTAGAAACAGTTTGAGTTTTGCTGATTCCTCTAAAAATTGAAAAATATCATGGGTTTTAAAAGATATGCTTTGCCACATTTCCTACATGGCCATAATTAAATCGATGAACATGCCTGTGTTTGATACAGAAGATTAAGTTTAATTATTGTTTTGTGCTAATAAGAACATTGGGGGGTGGGGTGGCACATGATATGTGCAAGCATGGTACTAAAACTCAGCCTTCCGAAAGCATAACTTTAGCCCCCTGCAGTTGCCAGATAACATTTCTGAAGTTGTTGGGATATTAAAAGGGTGGCAGTTTATTATAAAGCCATTTATATTTTGTCAGACTGTTAACAAGATTTGTGTTATCTGTGCCATGCAACATGAAGGCTGCTGCAGAATCCATAATAACTTCTTACTATGCATGCCAAATTGTTGGTGCAATTGGCAAAGAGAGGAAAGGAATCAGATTATATTAGTAACAGCCTACATGAGTTGAGAGCCATTACCCAACCCTCTTTATACTATTGCTTGATTAAATTCAGAATACATTGCTAACCCATCAAATATTCAAAGTATCACAAACTTCAATGTTATACTAAATTCTTAGAGTTAACAGAAGACAAGTTATATGTACTTCTGATTCCAAACACGAAATTGTATTTTTAAATGTGTTTAGCACACTTTGATCTACATATATTTAACCGTTCCATTTATATTTAACCCTTTAGCCATAAACGATTCCTTGCATGACAATATAAATATATTAAAAGTACCAAAGGTGTATGCATCTATTTGTCTGTATCTATATGTGCCCTGGTGCATATAGTGTTATCCCAATAACTTTTTCAAGTCTTTCTTCTCGTGCTCCTTTCTCTCCAGTATAGCTCCTGAAAGATGTCATTTGTCACCAGCTTCCACTATCTTCAGTCATCATTTGAAGTGTTAAGTGCATCATAGTGAAACCCTTCATAAGGTGATAATACATCAACAGGGAGATAATATATCGATAGTCAGAGAAATTGAAACTTAACTCTAAATAGAGCTGACAAGCCATTGCTAAAATTATTTAACTCTTTTTGAAACAGGGACCTTGTGAGGTTAAAACGCTGACACTGAGCACTATCACCAGAAAGGCACTTACAGAAACGTTGTGTTTCTTGTACCACTTGTGCTTTCAAAGTGCCATCTTCTAGGACTTAAAAAGCCATGCTAAGTATGGCTTAGGCTGCTCAGCACTTTGCAAAATTTACCTCATAGAATGGAAGTTAGAAACATGCTAATGAAATTGGTTCCAGACAGATTACACTGTTAACATAAATGTGAATTTTAGCCAAGAGAGGGAGACAGAGGCACTATGTCACAGCTGCACACATGCACAGGTTAGAAGAAACTCTTTGAGACCGTGACCTTTTCAGCACTCTTTGTGGTAGGAGAGGTGACAATCAAATTATATAACTTGAAGAAGAGCATCCCAATGACAGTGGGTCCTTCTCCTGTGCTCTTCAAGATGTCAGTCATTGCCATCTACTGGTTTGTAGTTAGACAACTCTTCTCCTTCCTAATTCTAAGTTTTACACATAGACTATGAGTTTGGCAAAACCAGCTGCTTTACTGCCAACCTGATCACCAGCCCCTGCTCATTAAACTCTCCATGTTCCTGAGGATCTGATTTTTATGAATTCAGCATGCACAGAATTAACCAAGAATCATCACTGCTCTTCCTTTTATCTGCTGTGCCTGATTTCCACAAGTTTAGGTTCCCCTTCCAAATTTTCACCAATCACTCCTAAGAAAGCATTTTAAAATTTTGACAGTCTGCAACATAAATACAACAACAAACAACAATTTTGTTGTTTACAACAAAACAATCCCTCTGGACACTTGATTATAGCTGGGCTGTTTGTTAATTCCCAGTTTCACATGAAAGACTTTCAGAACAAACTTCACATGGAGCATGTTTTAAAGTATAATATTGACATTCACTGTGCTAAAGATAATAAAAATGTTAGTTTAAAAAAAGAACATATAAAACTCATGTTATATAAAACATATAAACTCCATGTTATATAATTTGAAGTGCAGGAACTACACTCTCATACATACATGTAGAAAGAAGGATTTGCCTAATAAAAACCCTGACATTTTGCATCAAAATCTAACTAGACAGTCATTATCTGTGATATATATGTCTATATCGCCGTGCAATACGTTATTGCCACAGTGATTTTTTAAGATTTAGTAGAAGCAAGTGAGTTCTATAATTATTGTTGACTTTCTGAATACTCAGACTTGATCAAAGTCTTGATTTGAATTATTTATTGAACACAGTGAATAGCACAATATTGAAGTTAAATGAAGATTCTGGTTTTAGACTGTGGCCAAGTCTTTTTTTTCCAACTCAGATTAGAATTATAAATCCTAGAGATGAACATGGCATAGCAGGCTTGACCCAGAGGTCCTTGTCTCTTTTAAAGCTGTGAGTACGTCTAAGCTCTTATTTCAGCAACCTGGATTGATGTAGTTGTATTGGAGTTTCCTAGATATTCTTACATGCTGTGAAATACCTGTGGGAGGTTCTTTTTTTTCCCCAGCAAACTGATAAAGAAAGTTTCAAAGAAAAAAATTTCTTCCAACACATCCTTAAGCATTCCAAATCAAAAGTTTAGTACCTAAATCATCAATTTTTTTCTTCTGGTAGTCTTCCTTTGTATGAAGTTTGTATAATTTTTTTTTAAAGTCAGATTTGCTTGAGAAAATAGGTTTTTTAATTTAAATTTAAAGTCACCAAGATGTTTTTAGCAGTTTCACTCTCCTGGTACAGTTGCAGAAGTATAATCTAGTTCCTCACACCAGTTACTTATATCAGTATAGAGTATACATCAGTATGTTGTTTTCAGATGTGAAGCTAAAAGGTGCCTAAACCAATGAATTGTGGATGTCACTGATTATCTGGTCTGGTAGAAGTTACACATAACCCAAACCTAATATGAACACACTGCTAAAACTCTCAGCTCTCAGTGAGAACAAATTCTTTTCAGTATTAAGAGGGGAAAAAAATAATAAAAAGAGGACAAAACCTCCTAGTAGAATTATGTTATTGGATAGTTTCTCCCACAGCAGCTACAATTACCTTGAGTAACATTTTTACAGTAACTTACAAATATTAATCATAGACCCACCACTTTCTCTATCATATGCAGAGCTCACAGGATACCCTAGCCAGAATGGAAAGTGCAGTTGCTGTAGTTTCTAGCTTCCCTTAATTAGCAGAACTGAGATTATTCTTTACCCAACATTACTACACAGAAATACTTCCCCCATCCAGCAGCCTGTTGATCTTTAGACACACCTGCTTAAGAAAACTGACTGGCTTCTCAGCAACCTGCCAAAGAACTAGTTCCAATGTTTAACAGCTATAATGGAAGTGTTGGCTTTTCTCGGTGGCATCTCCAGGCATTTGTTCCTTCAAATGTTAAGTAGAAATATAGTTGTTGAAAATATCTGAGTATTTACATGCTGAAAGATAAACTGGAAAGTAATCATGGCGAAGAAGAATCAAGAGGTGCAAAGGGGACAAAACATTGTAGTAATGAGAGATGTGGGAAGGTGTTCTTATAAGTGTTCTCTTATAGAGTTTCTAATCAACAGCTTCTGTGAAGTAGGTGTGTTGTTGCCCTGCTCAAAGCAGGAGGAAACTTTTACTTGTGATTTTATATCAGGAATCCTGGTTTCAAGTGTTTCAAAGTTAGGTCAGATGTTTATATATATATGTGTGTGTATATATATATATATATATATATACACACACACACACATATATATGTATATATATGTATATATCCATATATCTATGAATACAAAGCTGTCCAGGCTCTGAGTCAGTTTTTGTGTAATCTCCTCCTCTACCCCATGTCCGATAAAACTTTTGATTGGCTTTTCTCCATAGATTCACCTGGAAAAACTATTTTCAGCCCCAGGGGCAGATGGTTGGCAAACCCACGACAGGTTGCTAGTAATCTTTAAATAAAATACATAGGAGAATCACTTGGTGCTATTTATTCTGGAGATTTCATTCAAGACTGGTAACTACCATTCCCATTTCTAGAAGAAGAATTAAAGTACAGCCTATCTTCTTTCCTAGCTTTCAAAACATTAGTTTTTAAAATTACTTTCCAGTTAGGTACCAAGGAGAAGCCTCCCTTAATTAAAGAGGAAAATTTCTGCTGCATTGGATGCCCAGTCAAAAAAATTAGAAATCTAGGTTTTATGTCATATTTTCTTAGACAATGACATTCTTCACAGAACAAAAGCTACAAACACAATAAGAAGACAGAAAATCAAACCTCAGCAAATGCACAGTAACTTATCTTATTGACTTGATCCAAAGCCTTCAATGAAGTCAACAAAGACCTCCTGATTTATACAATTTCTAAATGAATTTTCAGGACAGACCTGCATCCTTAGCTCCTCTTCAAAAGCAGTTTAGCTACCTGGGCTTAGAACCAGTAAACCCACTGATAATACACTGATTTGATGATCTGGCTTCTGTCTTAGAGTTTGCCAACATCAGATCTCTTTTGTCTGCATAAACCTTTTCTCAACTTAAAACAATTGTGTGGGGGGTGAGAGAAAATTGGCCCAGAACAAAGCCATGACATTTTTGATGCAGAATGCAGGCAGAGACTGCCAGGAGGGGCAGAGGCAGGATCAGACCACAACACAGCCTTTCTGTAGCTGAATGTATAGAATAACATTTAAATTCCTCATTACATATCCACATAAGCAGATGATACTTTCCCATGAAGGCTAAGGAATCCTGTCTTGACTAGTGAGGATGGTGTGATTTTAATGGTGTGTTTTCCTAAGCCACCTTACAAGGTCACTATTCAAACCTACAGGTTCTTCATTACTGCTGGCAATGGCCTGCAAAGAAAGTGTTCTTAGGGATTCAGATAACATACACTACCTATCATGAAAAGAAGTAGAGGAAGAAAGCCATCACAAGTCCCTGCAGGCCCATCTATTCACATGCCTTCAGCAATCACTTATTACATGTTCCATGCCTTATCAAGTGCCCATTTGTAAATGATACAGAATTTTGAATACAATACTGTGTACATCTTGTGTGTATATTTTATTGTTCATTCATTAAAGAGTAAGATGGATGAGAGTGACTCCATAGGCTGTGCTCCTATCTGCTCTTAGCATTCTTGTTTTGACAGATGAATGAGGTGTAAAGGCTGTGAAGCAGAAGACACCCTTTACTAATCCATTAACAAGCAGGATTATGCCTTCCCCAAGCAAGTGAAATGACAAGTGTGTACTTACTTAACTCACTGACAAGTAATAGAATTGACATCAGACGTGTTCCCTTCTTCATGTTTTTCCTACACCAATAAAAACCGAGTCGACTGGTATACTAACTAAAAATCAAGTTCAGTAGCTTTAGGTACCTAAAATGTATGTAATATTCATGTTTATCTGCATCAACAACATGACATCTGTGATCATTCTCAATCACTGGGATGCCAGCTTGAATGACATTCACTGCTAAATTCACATTAACAAAATGATATTTTGTTGTCTAAAAAAAATCAAGTAGAAAGTGTTGAGAGCACATGTGTTAAATTTTCTCTATTGTGAAAATCTAGCAAATAGACTGACCCTGTTTTTGCAACTTCTCTCTAAATGTGTTATTTAAAAACATAGGTGGAAAATGAAGGTGGGAAATCTTTGGATACATATTGAAGTAGAAAATATTATTTCATCTTTCTTTTGGCATTATTACCCAGGTTATACCTGGAGTATTTTCCAGTACCATTTAAACTAAAAGATCAAATAGAAATGCTTACATTATAATCATGCCTGGAGTTCATGAAAACAAGGAAAGGATATGGTCAAGGGGTTAGGAAGGTGAAGTCATACCTTTTATCTCCTTAAGTATAACTGAAGAGTCAAAGTCTGTTGCTCAGCCCCAAATGAGCAGCCTGTGCTTGGAGGAGGAAGGTAAGCTTTGACAAATAAGTAGCTCTGGCAAGAGAGCTTTGTGGGAAAAAGAAAAAAAAGATGAAGCTGGGAGTCAACCTTCCCCATTGCACTCCCAGGTTTGATCAGGTAACTTTTGCCACCTGTAAAGAGACTCACAGTTATTTGTTTCCTAATAGGCATAATAAATAGTCAGAATTGATGAGGACTATGAGATTAGACATTAATAAGTTCACCACACCCAGTGAGTCTTTGCTAGACACGCAGTTGTCAGTCAGATGGGGAAGGGTTGGTATCCATTTCTCCTTGGAGTGGGCTGACCCTTGATGTTGCTGAATTGTCAGCTTCCTACTCTTTGTTTTCTCTCTTGGGATTTTGTACCTTTTCATGTCAACGTTTTTCCTCTTGAATCTTTGAACTGCTGCCTATCCCATCTCAACAATCTTACCTCTGCAATTTTGCCTTTCTTATCTCACGTAGCTCCAGGCTACGTGCTTTCACTCAGCTCTCTCACAACACTGTAATCTTCCTAGGAGTATAAGCCAAGGTTATGCATCTGTGCTGGATTGGAGCTGGCCTTGGATCATGAGAAGAGAGCAACAAAGGACAGAGAACTACAAGAATTTGTGTCCATTTAATTAGGAATTTTTAAGTATGAGACAAACAGAACAATAGGAAAAGTTGAAGGAAGAGGAAAAGAAATTCCCAGTGGATCTCAACATGAGGGCTGTACTTTCAGGCATCTTCCCACTCCTCTCTTATGCTTGGTTTCTTTCTTGGTTTTCTTTCCATTCTAAACCTGAAGAGTAGTGAAGTGAGAATGTGAAGAAAGGATGAGGAATAGAAGACCTTTCTATCCCTGAAACTGAACTCTTCTATGTGAAGATAACATTAGTTAATGGTGCAGTTACCACATAGTTCCCACAGCATGTTTAAATAAACTAGGCAAACACATCTCCCACATTGCCATATAGTAGGTTAGTGATGCCAAAAGAAAGGTCACGTTCAGAGTCACCTTCTCTACCAACCCTAGAATTACCACTGATCTATCTCTAATGTTTACAAGAGATAAAGGGTTTGGTCCTGATTCTTTGAAGAGCATTACTCACCAGCTGCCCTCAGGTGCAAGCCTGTGATCTGCTTCTCCCTTTCAGTGGGGCCATCACATTGCATGTTTTGAGTGACATTTTTACTCTTTGGTCCTGGTCTAGAGACCAGGTAAGGCAAAGCAAGAGTAAGATGCAACATACCCTGTGCATCCTCCCACTGTTGAGACATACAGTCATGGTGCACTTGCAGTCACAAATAAGAAGGGCCAAAAGCTTGTGCTAATTTATCCTCATTACCAGGAGCCTTTACACAATGATCAAAAGACATGCATGCTGATATAACAACCCATTTTCATTTATCCAAAACACATACAGAACTCTGTGTGCCTAGATGTGGTAGAGGGCCACAGAAGCTGCTTTGGGGAAATTTGAGAGTCAATGGACTCTTCTGGGCAATGGACATGGCTTTTGGAACATAGATCATTCTGCTGCCACACTGGTATTTAACATGTTTGACCAGGAGTTGTGGAATTGTTCTCTGTTCTAATGCATGAGAAAATGATGTTTTCTCTCTTAAATTACAATTTACAGCATCATTATTTTAAAAGATAACTTGTTATTAATGTCTTCCATAGAAGAAATTTAATAATAAATAAGGTCTCTTCTGTTTTTTCTCTTGTACTAATTACTTTTTAGTTTCAAAATAATCAAAATCCTCTAACTTATCCTCATTAAGACAGATTTTTAATTATAGTCACATGCAAATGAATACACCCACTGAATTATAAATTTGACCCCAGGAACTTAAAATCATTCATTATTTATGCACGTAAGCTTTTCTTTAGGTTCTAGAAAACTAATTACGTTTTTAATTATAGCATATCAATATTTTGGTTTTTTGTATGAATATACTGGAATTTCATCCAGTTATAAAATCTACAACCTACAATTAATACATGTATTCATTTCCAAAATGAAATTTGAATAGGTTTCAGATTTTGGAGAAGTTATAAAAGCTGATGTTTTGGACTAAGAAATTAGACTACACTGCATTAATTATTTAGTTTATTATTTGCATTTTGCTAGTAAAAATAGGCTCTCTCACTTTCTTCTCTTGTACCAGCTGTAGGTGTTCTACTCAAATCTAGTGCCTCACCTGCAAACAAAGGAAAATTAAAAACTCAATAAGGATGTTAACGGAATAGAACTTATCCTAATTATCACATACTTTTATAGAGCTGTAGACAACATTGTCATTCCTGCTCTCCATTTTCTCAAGGTTAAAACAGATGTCAGATTTTTTTGTTCACTGAAAACTAGCATTACACATTAGCACCCAAATACAACCCAAAGGGCATTGGTCGTGCTTCAGATAGAGAACCTGCTGATAGAGGTTTGTTTCTGTCTTTTACATTTTATTACTTTTCTTTGTTTGCATTTTGAAAACACTGTGAAAAATCACAACTCTGAAACCAAAGTAGTCAAATAGGACATAAATTAGAACAATAACCATGGGATCATGAGATGATGGAGTGCCTTTAAGGTATCCCAGAAAAAGTGATTGTTTCTGCTCTGCAGCCCTAGTGATTCACTCCCAGACAGAACTAGACACAAAAGGACAGCCTAATACCTTGGACACTGGGGCCCAGTAAGAGACTTAATTTTCTCACAGCCAAGAAAAGTGCCTTTACTCAAAAAGTAGATTCTTAAAATACTGATTCCCATCCCTGTTGCTAGTAACTGTGGGAAGGTAGCTATGTTTTCAATACAGTTTGCTGACCATCTCAAACTATGATCATCATGGGACACAATGGTTTCTGTTGAAATGGTAGAATTAAGGAAATAGGTATCAAATTAGCTACTCATGAACTGGTTTCTAAACACTCTGTCATGATACCAAGTGTCCCTCCATCACCTGTTTAGCCCACAGAGCCACCTCCAAGCCTCCACTGAATATCTCAGAGAGACAAGGCTAAAGCCAACCCTGAGAACCCATAACTTCAAGCTCTACTCTATCGTGATAGTAGCTAAAATCATGTGAAACCTGAAAACTGCACTGGACAGATGGGATCTTTAATGTCCTTTAAAAGAAATATCTTTTGCTCTGCAAAGTTTTCACTGACAGGTAGACAACCAAATGGCTTTTTTCAGGGAGAAACATGGCATCCAAGACTGATCATAGTTTTGTTTGAGTTTTGCAGTCATACAAGATTCATAATTTTGTGTTGAACTACACCTGGAGTTTAGCAGATTTTAATTAAATATGTTTTGAATTTTACTTTCTATTTATAGATTAACTTGGAAAAAAACCTTAACATTAAGACAACTTTTCAAGCCTATCTGAGATATGTACTGGGTTGTGGTTCACTCAGCCAGTGCAGAAAAGAAAATGAGGCAAGTTTAATTCATTATGTGTTGGCCAAGGAAAGAGCAAGGGTAATGACTTTCTTTAGAATTTTGAGATCAGGGAAATACAAGTCATGTATGGAAATACAGAGCCTGAGACCTAAAGATCTCCCAGTTAGATAATATTTGCATTAATCACTCCACTGATTTTAATTTTTATTGTTCTGGAAATACATGCAGGTATAAAAATGTAAATGTGGAGATTCCTGACAACCATACTACACAATGCCAATTAAAAAGGAAATTAAATTTTACATGAAGCAGAGGAAAATTCCTTGTGACATTACACTGGAGGGAATGATAAGAGAGCTATAATTACATTACAGAAAGAGATGTAAGTTTTCTCTTCTAAATGTGATGAGAATAAGACATTAAAAGCTCACAGATGGATGACAGAAAACAGAAAATAAAATTAGGTGTACTCTAATCTAACATAATTTTCAGTTGCTGTTATTGTACTATGACTATAGTAGTGCATACAAAAACTGAAGTGACCAAAATGGAATTGGAAATAAATTATGATTTACATGATTTGCTGATTCATTCTGTGTCTTTGGGCAATTTGTTTAAGGACTAGTTTTCAAAGAGATTGGACATGCAAATAGGCATGTGAACATGTACTCTGTTTGCACATGTAATACATGATGGAGGGTAAATTGTCACAGGAAAATGGTCAGTCATTCACCTGAGTTCAGAGTGAGTTCACTTCAATCAAAACTAAGTAAAAACCCAGCATTTGGCACCCTACGTAGATTGCAGAAAAATCCAATCCCATGCAGAGGCTGTGGTATTAAATACTTACTGTCGGGTTTCATTTGAAATGTTTCCATTTTTTCATGGAGCACAACTACTTGATCAGGTACTCCACAGTTTCTCCTTCTATTAAAAATACCTGAGTATCTGATAATTCTCTTACTAGTTTTTCATGTCATCCAATTTGTATTCCATTTTTAACCCCTAGACACTTGGAATAACACTTGTGTGTGGCAGAACTTGGTATAAAAATAGATTAAGTTGACGACATCTACAGGAAGAAAAAAAGAAAGGTTGATAATACATGAGGTATTTCCCTGTCGTTGAAAAGTCTAATTACAAAATATTATAGGCATTTATATGGGTCTGCACCTTCAGTTGTGGTAGACTATACTTTCAAAAAGGCCTTTAGATCTATCACAGGACTTTGAATGACAGAAATAAGAGAAGTATTTTTCTACAGGGGACAAGTGAAGCTGACTCTAGGCAAGCTACAGTAAAATCGCTGCAGTTAATAAGATGGAAACTGAGATGAAAGCTTTCTTTTCATTGGTTTGAAGCTAATTATGTTCATGAATCACACCAGATATACTGAACCATGTTGTCATTCTAATAGTTATAGAGTTCTTACTGACTCAAATTATCATTAAGAAGGGTTGGTATAACCCCAGTGGTGTCCAGTTACTTGAAAACTATCTTTCCTGGTGAGATTTGAGAGTTCACCCTTATGGTGTCTCAGAGCTTTTTGAATTTTTTTACCTTTTGTAGATTTTAAAGGTAGTTGTGTAGTGAATGTAGATTTTAATGTAGCTGTATTATATCCCTTACCCTGTAGCATAATAGTTACACACATCCAATCATATTATCCTATTCCATATCAATCCCTCTAAATTCTGTTAGTGTGTTTAGTCTTCTTTTCAAGGCAGAATTGTAGAAAACCACCTGGACCAGAAGGTATCACACAGACACAGCGACCTTCAAACCTAGAACTTTGGAGAAGCTCCAAGGACTGTGCATGCTCTGAAGAAGAAGAAGACGAGGAAGAAGGGGTCCCAAAGACCCCAGATCCAATTTCCAAAGAGGCATGTCAGGGGACAGAATGGGGCAGAACTGAGGGTGGACAAATCTGGGATTGGATGGACCTTATTATAAAATCACAGAACCACGGTCTGGGGGGCGCGCACGTTATGTGTATTTCACTGGCCTGAGGCGTCATTAAAGGACCTACTCTCTTTATCTTACCTTATACAGGCCTAAATTGGCCTCAAGTCTTTTTTTTCTCCATGCTCTCTTAAGGCAACACTTAGAAAATCTCTAGTTTTGTTTAACATATACGCATATTTTGTTTTCCATACCGTTAATTTTATGCTTAAATTCTGGAGTCCATTTTCTTTAACAAGCTGTATCTCCGGGAGCAAGTCGTCAATAACTGCTTACTCTAAACCCTTGAGCATCTTCACTTGTATGTTTACTGGAGATTTCACTTTTAAATGCTAATTAAGTCACACTATGATACAGTTCAGCAGTGCTAATTTGAGGCTGGACAGTTGTCAAGGTGTATCAGCACCTGGTTTTGATGTACCAGAATGTGATTTTGAGCACAGGAATTGCTCTGGGCACAGTAGAGTTCAGGCTTGGATGCTAATTCTGATATGGGGCAATGTGAATCTTATTTTGGCCACATATTTAGTGTGTCAATATATTCTTCTACCTAAGACCATTAGATTCTTTTTTTTTTCTTTGACTGAAACACTGAACTGAGAAACAGCAAATACAGATTAAGGTCCAGACTGTGAGAGATGGCTTTTGAAAAAAATTAATTGAAAGGTGAAAGGCAAAATCTTCTAAAGAGCCATTGTTAAACTGAACTCAGGTAATCATTAGGGGTTCCTTCTCTTTTCCCAAATACCAGTCAGGTATTAGGCAGGAAGTTCAGTGGCAGCAGAGATAGAAAACCTGAACAAAGTCATGAATTTACAAGTTTGCACTTGATGTGAAGAACAACAGGGTCCACTGATGGCTTGCTGTTACATATGAGTGCAGAGTTCCTTCTAGCCTCTTATCTGAGGTAAATGTGGTAGTTTTGGATTAGTGAACAGAAAGTAATTTGTTGCAATAATTAATACAGTCGTGATATTTTGATGGGGTTGATGGGTAGAATTTATGTCAAGGCTGGGAACATATCAACCTTTTTACACAGATGCATAAAAATTGATGGCATTTTATATGTGGCACCATCTGCTTTTTATGGGTTTTGTCTTCTCTGGATGTTTTTGTTTTAATTTATTCTCCATGGGGTATTCATTTCTTTAATGTTGATCTTGTTAATAATAAGAAAAAAATATTGCTGTATATATAATACAGATAAATTATATAGTCAATTGTATAATATAACTCTGAGTGGATTTTTTTTCTATTGAAAAGGTAAATAAAAATAAGATTTAAAAAAAAAAAACCTGAAATTACCTGATTTTCAGAAACACCTAACATCCCAAATGCTATTATCTACTGAAGCAATTTTGGGCAGCTCTGAGGATCAGTTCCTTCATTGTTACTTTGTGGGGAGATTATTGTCTTATTGACATCATTCCCCTTCTCTTTCAGATCAGCATACACTGCCCACCTCACAATGAATTCCTCTTATATTTCTACCCACAGCAGCAGGCATTATTGCCTGATGGGAACATTGTAATCGAACTACACCAATGTCCTCCAAACCTTGAACCTGTGCCCAGGCTGTGAGTCTGGTGCCTCCACTAATTAACTATTCTAAATTTAGCTGTCAGCTTTAATTAGGAAATCCATTGTCTCCAAATATGTGACCTGAAAAAAGGAGACAGGAGAAACATCTAGGACCAGGGCAGCATAAAGTTGCAACTATGAGTTGTTCATGAGCTTCAGCCTTGTATTAAGGACACCCAGTCCCAATTGGAATGGGGTGCAGCAATGCTTTCCCACTTCTACAGTGTGTGAATTCTGACTTCTGCAAAATTTCTTTCTATTATCTCACCCTGTGTGCATGTAGGAAGGGAGAGGAAGAGCTTGTACAATCATCTCCGTATTTTCTACTAACCAACCAGAGAAGCTGGCTGCCCAAAGTGTGTGCTCACTAAGAGAACCACTACACTCATTGAATCTTAACTACCTTGGGCACCATGGCATGG
This sequence comes from Myiozetetes cayanensis, assembly GCF_022539395.1. Classification (NCBI taxonomy): domain Eukaryota; kingdom Metazoa; phylum Chordata; class Aves; order Passeriformes; family Tyrannidae; genus Myiozetetes; species Myiozetetes cayanensis. Next base: position 129,482,029 of record NW_026086604.1, read on the forward strand.
GCAGCATGTAGGCTACAGCAGGGTGTAAACAATATCTAAGATCCTAAAGTCTGTCTGGTGTTCTCTCCTGCCCCAACTGCACCACTATCAGTTCTTGAACAAGCCAGCATAACGGCTTGTGTTGTCATCAGCTGCTGCTCTCTGTTTCTGTCTGGGATATCTATACCTTTACTACATTCTTTCAAAAAAGTGGTAACATTATCTAATAATCTAGAAAAGAGAATTTTCAATATAAATAGAATATAATATACTTATATAATTATTATATTTAATTTTTTACTATATATGTTTTCAATGCAATTATAATTTAAAATATTACGCAGTAAGATTTTGTACATAGTGCTGGTGAGATACACTGAAATGGTTATGCTGGAACACAACAGTTAGACCTAAATTTTTAAGTGATAAGAGATAATCCTGCAGTTTCTCAAAATTACAAAAAAAATTGATTGTGAAGATCTCACTCACACTGAAATATTTCTCAACTGATTAAAACATAATTTATCCATCTAAATGTGGGCTTTCTAGGTAGAATCATTAGATTTTTTCTATACATCAGGAAAATAAAAAAAACCTGCCAAATTCTGCTTTCTCAACTGTGTAAAATAAATTTTCCATGGAGCTGTGCATAATTAGATTTATACTACTAGGGGACATATAATCTTAACTAAATTTATTGTGGCAGTCAAAACAATAGAAGACAGTGAAAAACTTAACATGAGTCTAAAAATTGTGAAAAGGTAATTGAACTAACATGAAATTAATTTTAACATAACTAAGCATTAAATAATACATATGACAGAGAGATAAACTGGTTTGGATATGTCAGTATACATCGGGGTAAAATGTGATCTCTCCCCTTGCAGATGAAGCTCTAAGTGAGAGTTCTTTGTGAACGATCTTAAACACACATATAAGATAGATGCAGATGTAACAAACTCACAGCCTAAGCACCCATTATACTCACAAACAAACTTTTTTGAGGCAATCTTTCTCTGAACTCCATGCCCTCCTTTTTAACTCACTACTGCTCCTTCTATTGATTTCTGTTGCATCCCACTCACTGAGGACTTGCAGCAGCAGAAGCCAGTAAAGCTTGGTCACATTTTTCTCTTTCATAAGATGCTCCTCTTCTCCTGCTCTTACTACAGAGTAGCTTACAAATGTTTGAGACAAAGGAGCACAGTAGAAAGTAATTCGTGTATTTACTGGTTCAGTGTACAAGGTCAGCTGTCTGGTAGGATCCTCTTCAAACTACTTTGCATTTATCATGTGGTAAGAGTTGGTTGGTAGTCAGTAGTTTTCATCAGTTACTTCATAGTAATTGCCCATAAATATGTTATTACCTGGGATAACTGCAAGGTCCTTCGAACTGACTCATCTACTCACATCTACTTATATACGAAATAGAGAGGTTTTAGCATATTTTGCTAACTGCCACAACTTAAATTGAGGCTCTGTTGGATTCCAATAAATGTATTGGATTCATTCTTGTATATTCACTGGTATTCATCAACATATTCACAGAACAGATTCTCATAGAAACCATTCTTTCCAGTGTATTTACAAAGACTCTTCTCTATTCTTCATCACTTTATGAAGCCTGTAACAATTATATCTTCTGTCTTAAGGGAAAACAAAAAAAAACCAAACAAACAAAAAGCCTAGCTGTTTTTCTCATGCTTTTGCAAGGAATTTCCTTCCTTGCTCATCACCACAAATAATTTCAGTCAAGTACACCAGAAATGCAGTTGTCATTCCCTGAGTTCAGAGGTGACAAGAACAATGTAATTGTTTGCACACCCTCTTGCTGAGAGTGATTCCTCTTATGCGGGACAATGGCTATTAAGACAATAGTTCCTATTGTTCAGTCTCTGGGAGCTTTGACTGGATAGAAATAAGAGTAAAAGTGAAAAATAATAATACAATAAAAATGTTACACTTTTACAACTTCCCCCTCATCTAGAATTTACACAATTCCTATAATTTATCTTCATTAACCTACTTACAACACTTTTCATATATTTTAACTGTTAGTGTTTTATGATTTGCTCATAAAGCCTGCATTGAATTTTAACACTGAGCATTTAAAAAAGTCTAAAATGTATAATGTGTACAAACCACAAGGACAAGAGAAAGGAAACTATCCAAACTGCCTATATGTGTGCCTGCATATAAGTATTACTTACTGCAGAAAGAACTTGCAACACAGGGGAAAAACAGCCAAGCTAATATGTTATTTGTGGTGGATTTTTGTTTTCACAGGAGGATATGAACTGAATTTTATATTTTCATCGAAGGGCACTTCAACAGTCAAAACGATATTTAACTTTCAGAATGAGACTTGAATGTGATATGTATTTTATTTTTAGTCTCTGCAGACCAAACATCAATCATTCTCTCCATGTTTGAGAGGAGATGAAAGAGCAAACAATAGAGCAGAAGGACACTGAGGCTAAAATTTCTCAGTTGTTTGTGAATATACAAATCTGTAAATATTGATGATTCTTGGCAATAAAACAAATTCCTATCAACTTAACTCCCAGGAGCAGGGAAATTAAACCAGATTTCACAAGCCTTTCAGCATTAATTGAATAACAATTAACAATTACACTAAATTATTAATGAGTCTTATGCACACAACCACATTATCTCATACATTCCTCCTTGTAGACAATGAGGTTTGCCAGGGTAACCAAGCCCACAGTATTAGCAGAGTCAGAACTGACTATTTTTCATGTGTAAGAAACCACAGAAATTGGATTTCAAGGGTAGGAAATTCATGAAACCCAAATGAGTTTCTTCAAGTAAAAGTTCAGGGTTTGCCTTACAAGTCCTAGAGCTACTAAAAGAATAGAGTGAAAGCTTTGCTGTGCTCTCTGCATGACTGGTTGTAGTAGTTCAAATAATAGCAGCTTTATTCATTTGAAGTTCATGTTAGCGAGACTGGTGCTTTTGTCTGGGTATGTTTTAGGGATACAGATGTAGAATTTGGATTTGTATCAAATTTGTGGTACACCGTTGTTAACAAAAAGCATCTGCTGCCCTGAGATGTGTATGTCTTTCAGAGGATGTTGGTTCACCCCTCAGTTTCATGAGTGCATTTCACTGAGATCAGTGGGAGGTGCAAGCCTGCCAGCAGTGTGGGGCTTTCACTTTGGCTGGAGGCTTTCAGTTCTCTCCACAAATAATATGGTCCAATCTGTGTTGCCTGCCTGCCTTTCTCTTCTTCCTGTGAAGGACAATCAGGCAGAATTTTTTTCATACAGAGGTACCTCTTTTCTCACTGTCTGGCTTGGACCAAGCTTCCCCTGCAGTCTTTCCTTTTCCTCAGGTAATGGTTCTTCTGCCCTGCACTTGGAGTTCCAGATTTTACACTTTATTTTTACTGAAATTGGGCAAAGGAGAAAATGAGAAGAGAATACTTTACTTACTCAGGAATCCTGCTGGTAGCACACTGGGGGAGGGAACCAAAGTCTATGTTTAAAGAAGGGGAAATAGTGAAGGCAGATGGGAATAACACTAGCAAAATCTTTGTGATCATTTCAGATTACAACATCCTAATTCAAGAGGAAACATGGGAGAAGATTTTAAACAGTGAGGGAGATTTCACAGAGTGCAGGACAAAGAGCATATTATCAAGGGACAAGAGGTCCTTGAGAAAAGCTGGGGTTTAATCATGAGGAAGAGTTTTTAGGCATACACAGAAGCTGCAGCCCGTTCAGCAGGTGCAATACTAAGGTCCTGTCTAGGAAGGAGTTTGGCCCTGGCTGTAGTTTGTAACCAGTATAAATTCTCCTGTGCAAATAGTCATCTCTGCAGTTTGTTCTTGAGGTTGCACCAGGTTACTGTGAAATCAGAGCCCATTTCCAACCTAAGAAAGGATCAAATTTGTGCAAATTACAAAGTATATGCTTTTGTCCAAAAATCTTGCAAGGTGGGCAATCATAACTAAGTGCTGAGATCAGAATTAGCCTCCAGGAACATAATTAATCAAATGCCTCAGCAAATAAATTTGCTGGACTTCTACAGTTGTAAAGAATAGAAAGAGTTGTTTGAATTTACATTAAAACTACACGAATTCTTTAAACTAGTCAAATTTAATTGCATATTGTACTTTATCATGCAAATAACTGTGTTTTCCTAATATGTAATGGGGGAGAGAAGGAGAAAATTACTTCAGAACTTCCAATTAAGCATAACAGATGAGAATCAATGACATCTTGGAAATTATTTCAGTGCATGAAGATAAGACTGAAAACTTAATGTATTCGGTAACCATTAACTTTCCAAAATAAGCCATTAGAAATGCAAGTCATGTTATGAATCCCAAGAATCTGTTAGAAATCTATTGACAGAAAAATGTCTTCACTGAACTTCTTGTTATTGATGTCCATGTTTCATTGAATGCATTAAAATTCTGTGGGCAGAATGAGTGCTTCACTATTGCTGCAATGAGCACTCCATAAACTGTGATAGAAAACCACAAGTTTGGAGTCACTCTGCATCTTCACTTGTGCAACATGATGAACCTGCTCCTCCACTTTACTTGCACTGAGTGAAAGTTGGTAGCAGTGGAATAGATAAAAGCTGGTAGTAACAGCTCAATACATACGTTCAGTCTACAGATGTATTAGTGTGCAGCTCTGCTTTTTAATTTTTACCTCCCACAAGTGCTGGACAGAAAGAATTTTTCATTTATTTTTTCATTGAAGAGGAAAAATACTGGAAATGTGACCTCTTTTGATTCCATTCACTAACAGTATTGATTTTCTAATGGAATCTGAAGTGAGCCTGTTGATTGACATCAAGGGGGAACAAAAGTTGTCACAGTGCTGAAGAAGGAAGCCAAGAAAATTGTAACCCTATTCTAAAAGAGGTATTGACACGCTGCAGCAGAGGTAAGAGCTCTGGGGTACATTCAGATTTTTTAAGAACTTGCCATGCTTTTTTTTTTTTTTTTTTAATTTTTAGATCATCCATTCTCACTTGGTACTTGTTATCTTGCAGAGGGTAGCAGAGCTCCCTCTAGAAGGTGCTCTGCAGAATGAATGTTCCTATATTTCTTAGCTGGAAATGTAAGTATTTACATTTTTTTGTAGACAATATATAAAATATTTTTGTGATAATGATCATAATAAATAAAATTTACTATTTTTTATACATCACTAGAAAGGTCTCATGAAAAGAGGTGATATTTTATGAGATTTTTAGCAGCCATAATGTGAAAATATAATCTCACAATCAATTTTTCTGTTCTTTTAATTAATTGTAGATATTATAACTAGCTTAAATAGAAACCTTCTCTCATTTTTCATAGCAATTCACTAAAAAAGGTTTTATTATTCTTTCTGTTTCCATTTCCTGAAAAAATTTTCTGAATTCAGAAGATATTTCATTTACCAAACCATTTTCAGTAAAAATAAAAATAAAGAAAGAAATACTGGAAGCTATCTACCAAATAAAAAGAATCTTAAAATCAAAAGAAATTCTTTTATCCTCCAAATTTTAAAGAACCTGCTCAAAAGCAGTAAATTAAGGACCACCACACAGATATATCCATCACTAAGCAATTATCTGAGAAACTAACTAATTAGGTCTAGTGAGGTTTTTTCAGGGAAAAGAGTTTCAGAAGCAATGTTGAGTTAGTATTGGCCTGTGCATCAGGCTGCAGACCTAGGGAGCTGTAGACCTGGGACTATGCACAGAAAGAGCAATTATACACACTAGCAACCTGCACACTGAGCAGGCAAAGACAGTAAGTGTTGGCTTTAGCTTCTCAATAACTTCTTTCAGGACTTTCATTTTAAGCAACAGAAAACTATTTGAATTAAAAAGCACGTTGCAAATGTTTGCTATGGCCTGTTGCCTCCCTGAAAGTCTCTTCCCTGCTCACAGAAGCCTCCAGGACCAGTCCTGTTGATTCAGAACTGGAGAACTGGTCTGGAAAGGACTCTGAGGAGACGGATGTGCTGCATGTATATTTATGCAGTGCAGATAGGGCTGTAATCACAGGAATCAGTAATAACTTTCAGTACTTGATTTAAAGAATTTGTGCTGAAAAGGGACACAATTAAATTATTGTATGACAAAAAGGAGACAAAGGGAAAGTGTTAAGAGTAGGATTTATGGTTCCTAACTTGCATGATTTGTAAGTTAGACTAACCTATTTGTGCAATATTTACATCTTAGACTAAGCTATTTGTCTAACCTCCCTCTATGGTCAATGAAGACATGGAGACATCTCCAGAGTTTATTTATTTATCCTCTCTCTTTTCTTGCCGAGTGACTCAGGATGGGATGACTTGTGGATGTATGCTGCAGGAAGGTATGCTACAGAAACACAGGAGGAGTCTAATACTAAGCAAATCAAATTTTTTTTCATAGGCTTATTGTTTACTTAATGATTTGTGAATTTACAGGTCTGTCTATTTCTCTATATTCTCTATTCTGTGTAACCAAAAAGCCCTCAAGTAGCAGTGTCTGGGTGTACTACCTCCACACACCTCAGGCTCTGCACACTGAAGTAATGTCATCAAAATCTCTCATTGTGACTACTTACCTACCAATTTTTTTTGCCATGTCTTGAAAACAGCATGGAAACTTTTAAAAGGGCTCTGAGACAAAACAAGCTTGGATTCACTTGATTGCCTCGGGGAATAGTTCAAATCTATGTTTTATTTAGTAGCAAAAGTAGTCTAAAGCATTTTCGCTCTCACCTATTCTTGTGCAGATTTTGCTGTATCTTTTAGATGATGATGGTGTTGTTTGTGCTGCATCAGTGAGAAAATAGAGGGGTTTTATATTGTAGTAAACACAGATACAGTCCTACATTCAGGTGGTTGCACTGGCATAACTGAGTAGCTCAGTAGCAGTGTTCAGAACTCGGGGAACAAAAGGAGGAAATGTTTTCTTTGGCTTTACTGCTGGTGGAAGACTAATGTTATCATACCTACTGAGATGCAGGTATGATCCTTATAACCTATTACCCTGTACAACAGGCCTTTCTAGGTGGGAAGGGATCTTTCGGTTAACTGCTGTCAGACAGCTCTGATTATACTTACTCTGTGGTTCCTAGGCATGGTGTGTCTAGTTTAAGGGTGCCTAGAGACACAGATAACAGTCACCTTAGTGAAAGTGATGAAGTCACCTTCTCCCACTAAAAATGTGTTATATTATTTTGAAAAATAGCTTTAACACAGAGATTTGTGATTGGCAACTCTCTTTTATCCAAATATATCTCATTTCATGCCATATCAGACATCATCCATCTTTATGCAACAAGCTGACATAAACACCATGATGTGTTATGGTTAATTTGACAGAAATACGATCAGAGACTCACACTTGATCTGAAACCAGTCTGTCTTGCCAAGGGACCTGAGAGCGCTAATAAACCCAGGCTTTCAGAACTACCGTTTGACCTCAGAGCACTTTCAGAGGAATGAAGAATGAACTCCCAATTGACTCTACACAGAGCAAAATTAGCCAGCCTGTCCTGACTCCCAGCACCAGGCCAGTTGCAACCAAACTCACTTCGCTAGAAACCTTTGTATTAACTAGCAGTAGACTCATTAATTTTTCTGAATGATCTGGATAACAGCCACAGCAGAAACAAAAATGAGCCTGACTTTTACATAGTGAAAAACCTCTGCAAGGTTACAAGTTGTTTTTTAATAGCTATAAACCTCTACTATTTACCCTTTGAGATTTCTGGTGATGCTCCTCCTTCCTGCAGCAAACCCTTAAGCTAGTTCTCCCCAGGAAGCTGCAGGGACCATTTTGGAAGCTGAGGTATTTCTTAAAAGAGAGAAATATGGGTAAGAAGAGAATTCCATCATAACACCCCTCTGTGTTTCTATTGTGCCTGGTATCCAAAATTCCCATTAGACTGGCAAGGCTCTGCAGTGCACAATATATTCTGGCTGCTCTCCCTTTTGTCCTTGACATGCCTCTTATACGTTGTGGGCCAGGGGGACTGATGAAGAGATAGCAACATCAGTTTTATGCCAGCTACAGATTTCTCCATTCTAGGGCAATCCTGTAATGTACATTAAAGGCTGTTTCAAGGTCCCTTTATGTTCCTCAGGTGGGTGGACTTCGGCACAGGCTTGAATCTGACCCTCAGAGATCATTGAGTGATTTAAGTTCTGTGATTTGTGTCGGCTTTAACGGATGTTGTTTGGCTAAAATCCTGCCTGCAGTCTGAAAGTTGTCTGAATTTTGCCTTCATCTCTCTGTTTGATCGTGACTGTGTCCAAAGTCTAATTTAACAGATCTTATTTCGCCCTCTTTCTCTGACACTTGTTTGACTCCAGTGGTTTAACTCTGAAGCTTAGACCACAGTGACCTAACTAAGGAAGGAAAGAGATGATGAAATGACTGTGGTACCTTATTATTAAGTCATTATACAAAAACTGACTATGAAACATTTTAAGTGTTGTTGCTGCAACTGGTAAAAATGACTAACATTAGCAGGAGGTACCCAGGGGATTTGTTCTTTTAATTATAAATAGTCTGACACTTTATTGAAAATCACTCTGGAAATCTGTTTATTTGCAATAATTGATGATTCTCTTCTATCTCACTTATCTGATCCTTGCAGTACAGTGCAGTGAAAATAATAAAGAAAATTTTGATGTGGTAGAGGAAATTCTTTTGTTTTCATATATTTTCAGCTATGTTATAATTTTGGGCTTTAATGATAACTGCAGTATATTGCATCAAAAATGTATTTGCTACCTCCTGAAGCAGCTGGACACACTTGATAGATTAAGAACTTTCCAGTTGAAGGAGCTAATCCTGAAAAATCCTTTTTGCACAGCATTTTTTCTGCTGTGAGACACTAAACTACTTATTAGAGTGAGGTATTTCTGGAAGAAGTCCTAAGAGATAGACTGGTCAAAACAGTGAGAGATTATGAGGGCCTTGAATATACTAAAAAAAAATCTAGAATATAAGAACAGATCTCGATCTTGATCTTGACATTGATGTGGAACAGCTGAAAGAAGCTGTCACTATAGTGCTGGCAGCAGATGTGAAAGCACCTAAAAAACAAAACATAAAAGGGTTGAAAATATTAAAGAGAGGAAAAGATTCTCTTAAAGACAAATATAGAATACACTGGGGGGGTTTTCTAGGGCTGTTTCCACAGCCAAAATTTCAATATCCCTTCCTTCACTGTGTCTGCAGTCATTCTAGGTACCATTAATTGCTGAGGCCATTTTACCCTATAACAATTTTGAAGTTTAGGTCATTTGGATAATGAAGTACTCAAACCCTGGCACAAATCCAGTACTTTATCATCATCTGCACCTTCTTGAGGACACAAACAGCTCAAGCTACAACTGCACTGATTGAGCACCTACCATTACAGAAAAAGAAAGTAAAAAATCTTCTTATGTTTTGTTTTTTAGTGGAAAACAAAACCTTATAAAATTGAGAATAAGATTCAAGCTTCACCCAGAATGTGAACCTGAAAAAAAGGTACCAGAAGACAGGAGAATAAAGAGCCCTTGTCTCTGGCACAATCTGGCCAGCTCACTTCATTTTCTCTGCCTTCCTTTGTCCATTTTTAAGTGAGTTTCTGTAAGAATGGTTAAAATTATTAAAAGCAAATATATATATATATATATACACATACACATATATATAAACTATATATAATATATATGGCACATATAAATATGTTGGTCTTCTTAAAGATCAAGAGACAGCATGGTGTTCAAGTCACCTTTGCACAGCCCGCCAGCTGGGATGAATATCAGTGTTTTCAGGAACAGTGTGTCTCCCATCTGGCTGCAAGGGACAGCATGAAGGTTTGCATTGCCAGCTCTGAATTACGAAGAAAGGTTTTTGCTTGTTGGTCTAAACCATCACCCTTCCGGGAAACTGACGTCTTTGAAGGACACTTCATCAGAATAGACTAAAAGCTGCCTGTCCTGTCTCTGACAATGGCCAGTAGTAACAGGCACTGTAAGAGCAGAAGTGCTCTCAGGTTCCAGGGACCTGTAAGTAAGGGACTTCTGAGTCAGATGTGGTATCTTGTTTCTAAAGAGCTGTTGATGGATGCTTCTCCCATAAATTTGTCATGACCACTCTGTGTTACCACATCTTGGGGCAGGGAGATGCACAGTTTAAATAGCAGCAGTGTGAAAAAAATGCCTCCTGTTGATTATTTTGAACATACCATGTCTCAAATTCATTTGATTCTGCCATTTTTTCCAGGTAACAAGAAACAGTGAGCATCTGCTCCTTCTCTAGTTACCCTTGTAATCCGTAATGTTGTGGATTCCTATCATAGCTACCTGATTAGTTTTGTTGCTCATAAAGAAGTGCTCCAAACCTTTCACTTTCTTCCTTCTCTCTGGACTATTTGTAGTAGACACTAAGTCCTGATTGAGATGAAGACGAGTTCTACACCATATCTGGAAATGTATTTGCAACATGGATCAACACCATAAGATTTTTTTTTTGCTTTGTTTTTTTATTTCTTTCCCACTAATTGCTACCATACACATTAGGGGTTTTTTGTCCACTATTGAGAACTGTACTGATGTTTGAAAAGAGCTATTATTATAACCAAAAGTTCTCTTTCCTGAATGGAAGTAGGTAGTTTAGGACCTATTGTTTTAGACTGTTTTCCCCCTTGTGCGTCATTTCATATTTATTGTATAAAATTTAATCTGTCATTCTATTACCTTCTTAGTACCAGTACATTTTTCCCTGGCTCTTTGCAATCAGCTTTCATTTTTAATACCCTGAATAATTTGGCATCATCATTAGTCTCCTTGTTCTCCATCTTTTTAACTTCTGTATACTCTGAGTATAACAGACACTGCAAAGATCCCTATGATCTATGGCTTTATGCCATTGTAAAGCTCAACCATCTATTCCTTCTCTTTGTTTCTGTTAACCTATTGTTAATCTATAATATGACTTACCTCTCTTCCACAGGCAGCTTAATTTCTTTAAGAGCTCACGATGCCAACTGCCCCCAGATTTATCACAGACTAAAGGAGGATGATACTTAGCTACTTTATAAATTGCTTTCACATTCAAATGAGAAATGTTAGATATTAATATTTGCTAGAAAATCTGTATTGCTTTTCCTTAGATAAAAGATATGGAAATGAAGGAGCAGCAATTTGAGTATTGCATGGTATCATGAGAAGAGGGCTGGCTGCTATACAAAAATCAGAGTTGCACCCATCTGAGCCCAAGGCTTTTTGAGTTTTAGCAGAGTTATTGCTTGACAAATTTCTCCATGTATAAAATGGGCTTCTAACTGTGATTGTGTCAGGGTTAAATAAATGTGGGTCTGGTAGCTTATCAAAAAGGTGCCAAAGAAAGATGAGTCTGCTAGGCTGGTAGTACAGGTCTCGACAGATTTGTGTATTAAGTCACCAGAATCTTCAGTGGCTCAGTCATCTGACTTTTCACTGAGGAATTTGATGATGTCTATTGCTTTTTATTTTGCTAGGAAGTGACCCACTAACATTCTGGAGACAGAACATCCAAAAAAAAAAAAAAAAATTAAACAGCATGTCTGTGATGCAGAAAAGAAAATCATTTTGTCATGCAAATTTATTTCCAGTTTAATTCCAAATAAATTTTAAGCATTGCCTCATCAAAATGTTCCCATCTAGTTCTGTTTTTAATAACTTTTGCACAGCTTTCCTCAAAGCGGAATTTTTGGCTATGTCATGTATCACTATTACAAAAATTAAAGGTGGGTCAAAAAGTCGCTATTGGAATTTTTGCCTAACTATAATAAAGGCTTTGCCTTGACCTAAGCTAGGAACCATACCATCTGCTCCTCATGTCAGCTCCTCATGTCACTGATTTTAAGAAGAGTCTTTTCAGGACTTTAATAAGCAGAAATACATTTTATAATTTACCTCTGAAATAGTACACAAATGACAGAGTGTCAAGATGGAGTGACAGTGTAAACAAAAAATATTCCCTCTGCAGTAGCTGGCAGGACTGAAATCAGATGTAAGTAATAATTGAGTTGTGTATAGGAGATTTGGGAGAATCAGATTTTGCAGTTCTTTTAATTATCCTTTATTATATTAGCTATACTCAGGGAAATTATTTAAAATGTGAATTCTATTTGGACAATATCCTGGTGAAAAGGAGCAAAATATGCATTATGAATGAGCAAAACAATTTCAATACCTTGTTTTGGAATTTAAACCACTCAAATCACTGTTGCAGCTTTTGAAACTCCTTAGGTTTGGTTCCTTTTGATGTTATGCACAGCTAATGGCAGGGACTCCTCATTGCTGTCACACTGGCAGTCTGCAGTACTCTCTCAAAAACTCCTGTCCTCTGCATTTCTGCCATAATCTCAGCAAACAAGGGGTATGGAAACCAGCAACCTGGACCATGTCTGAGGTTGGAAATTAGACTTCTGTGCGCAAATAAGCTAAAAACTCTGAACAGTGTTTGAAACAAAACTCAAAAGACCTTCAAAGTTAGAACGGGCAGGAATTAAACTGACGTTCAAAGCCATAAGGTAACAGGTCCAATCGCTGTGGTTCCCGGCTGCCGTCATGGATCTCCCTCTGAAGCACAGGGCGTTGGAGCCGAGCATAGAGGAGGTGTTAACACCCTTGTCCGGCTCTGACTGGTTGATTACATTCCTTTGCAGTTTAGAGGAGATTTGTCATTAATATGTAATGTCAACCTTTGTAACTGCACAGATGTGCTGTCATCCTTTCTGCTCCTGACTGCATGCTTGTCATTCACAGCTGTCACACAGGTCTCCATCGATATTTTCTTGGTCTACATTGTTGAGGAATAAAGTAGGGATCACAATAACAATTGAAACTAGTTGTGATTTTTATTTTACTTATTCATCATATTTTACTTGATTTATTTATCAATGCAAATGTTTACAGCTGTATAAAATGTGTCTAAAAGCTGAGTATGTTTTTTCTCTTCTAAACACTGCTTTGAAAATATATTTTTTAAGGTTGAATCCTGACAAACAATCTCTAGGAAAAAAAATATTGTAATTTATTTGAATATCACCCCACTGCCCAGATTGGTTCATCTTGTCCAGAATGAGAGGCAATTAATCACAGTGAATTGAATATTAAATTCAATAAAATTCCCTCAGCAAGTTAATGAAACATCATTTTTACCAAGGAGGACAGAAGTCTGTAGATTCAAAATACATACATTCCTTCCCATAAGCTTGATCTACAAAGAAATCTCCTCTTCAATTATTGAAAAAGGCTGAAAATAGATAAGCTGGTTAATAAAAATTACATTATATGTTTTCCTAATCTGTGTAATAGATTTTCCACTTAAATATGTGAAAATTTTTTATCATTGGCAATTTCTTTGTAAGTAAGTACTATGGATGGAAAGCTGTTCCTATGGATAAGTCATAGAAGAGGTCTGAGATAACAAGATCAAATCATTCATTGGATCTTCATATTTCTTCAATGAGAAAAAAGAAACTACAATAACAGCTTTGCAAGTGGTTACAACTCTGAGATGGAAATTTGTGCATCCAGATTACCATAAAGCATGAATCATACAGATCTCATTATGTGATTATGCAAATATACATTAATTACACAATTACAAGCATCTATGGTGATGAGATATGATTAATTTTATGATTTGGTTCACTTGCTGAATGCAATGGCATGAGCTGCTAGAGGTCCATGGATGTGTTTCTTTTTTTGACTCACTGACATTTTAATATTATGAGGGAATTATAAATTAGTGTAACAACAGATGATAAAAGCAGATGGAATAAACTTAACTGAAGCCAACATGATTTACACAGATTTAAACTGAACAGTTTGTGTGTTTATCCAGCTATAAATGTTTTGCTCCATGATGATGAGTTCTGTTTGGAATGAAAGTCTCAAAAAATAGTGACATATCTGGAAAAGACCCTTTGAACGTGTGTCTTAAAACATTAAGCTGTACTGAACCAAAAGTAATCAGTGGAAGGCAATGTAGGGCTGCCCAAGACACAGCTATACTGACCCATTTGGGAGGCAAGAGCGTGCAATCTAATTTACTTGCCTTAAATGTCCAATACAGTAGTTACTGCCAGAGACCCACATATATCCTACCTGCCCCAAACACCACTCTGGGGACAGATCAAGGGCTTTCCGGGTGAGTTTATCTCTTTCTCCTGATTACAGGAGGACTTTTAATATCTTAATTCAAAGGTGGTGCACTGTGTAGAGGCGGTTAACATTAGTAAAGATGAATATTACCTATGCATGTGATGCAGGACTAGACCTCATGCTTGCAGGAGCATAGGGTAGATATGATAGCTTAGATAAATAAAAAGGAGTAGCTTGCTGTCCTGACTGTAATATCTCCTCTTCTATTTTATATGTAGATCTCAAGTCATGGACAGCTGCTTTGAAATACCTCACACAGTCAGTCTGCCCTTAGTGTTAGGACTAATTGCTACTTGTGTAGGATAACTGAAGTGTTCCACAGCCACTTCCCAACTTCTTGGGCTCAGTACATGGCTGATGTGAAATCCTTCACCATGATCTTCACAGAATCATGGAGATGTTGAGTTTGGAAGGGACCTCTGGAGGTTACCTGGTCTGATTCCCCCAGCTCAAAAAGGGCTACTTAGTTTCCCAGGACCATGTCCAAGATGGCTCTTGATTATCTGCAAGGATGGAGGCTTCACAAACTCCCCATGCAACCTGTGCCAGTACTCAGTAACCCTCAGAGTGAAAAAGAGTTTCCTGATATTCATGGGGCACCTCCTGATTGTGTCTATTGCCTCTGGTGCTGTCACTGGGAATCGCTGAAAAGAACCCCTCAATTCTTTTTCTCCCTTCAGATGTTTATATACATTTAAAAGGTCATCCTGAGCCTTCTCTTCTCCAGGCTGAACAGTGCCAAGCGTCAGCTTTTTCTCGTAGGTAAGATCCTATTAGAGAGTCCCTTCATCATCTCTGTGTTCCCCTGCTGGACTCTCTCATGCATGTCCATATCTCCTTTACTGAGCCCGGAACTGGACACAGCAGGTATAGCCTCACCAGTGCTGAGTGGAAAGGAATGATCAACTCCATTAACATTCTGGCAATTCTTTACCTAACATAGCCCAGGATACCATTTGCCTTCTTGGTTGCAAGGGCACACTGCTGCCCTGGCATCAGCTTGGTTTCCCCAGCTGCGTGGCCCTCAGTATTCATTGGTGCCTGGGGTTTTCCTCCCCAGGAGTAGGATTTTTTTTTTTAGAGGTCCATTTGGATAGAAGCACAAACACTCCTCCCATGCAGTCTCAATACTATATTTTGCTTTTGACCACTACATGGCTCTTCTGTTTGGCACTGAAAATTCTTCTGACTAATGAAGAGAACAAAGATACTACTTAAACTATATCATTGTTCTCCAGCTTGGGCTTGCTCCACACATAACAGTGAAGTCCAGTGAATTCTGCTAATCTACCACTTGCCTTTGCATTTTTGATGAAATAGCTGCTGCAAAATGCAGAGAAAACCTCCTCCTCCTCCCCACTTTAAACAATAACTTCATAAAGTGTAACTTTTCCTTCTAACAATAACTGAATATGCCACAGCAGAGAATCTGCAGTTTTTGAGAGAGCAACTATTAATAAAATGCAGGAAAGTTCACTGGTAGGTCTAGCAAACTTCAGATGAAAGCAGATGGAGAAAAGGTTGCCATAACCTAATCTGTCTGTTCTCAATTTTTTTCACTACAAATTTAATATCTATCTTTTCATAGATACAAAAATAAGTTCCCTTCTAAGCACTAAGATGGAGCACTTCAAATACTGATTACAGTGCTAAATTTGAGATGTACTTTTATGCCAACAATGGGAACATTTCAACCCTAAAATTAATTTGATTTGCTTGTTCATAATACAGATAATTGAAGACATTTAAAAAATACAGGTATTAAAAATTAAATGGTTCTTTATGATTAAATGATTATTTTTAAAAATTGAATAATCTTCCAAAAGAAGATTTCTAATACCTATTAGAAAAAGTCAGCTTGTGCAGAGGTGCTTAAAGTCATCCCCATCTCTTGTTTAGAAAGAATGTATTTCAGAAGACGAGTTATAATTGTAGTCTTTTAACATTTATTGTTGACCCTAACCTTTTCACACTGAAATCAGTGGTAAAAATCCAGTAAGACTCATAAGACACAAATGTTAAAGTAATACTAAGTACTCTTGAATGTGTCAGTTTATCCTTCTTGGTGGTGAACTTCTGGAGCTTTCCTCTGAGTTCACTACTAATTAGAAGCTGGTATCACTCTGAAAATTCATGGAATGTCTCCACACTGCTGACAATATAAAAGTTATTGTGCATTACTGTACACTAATGTATGTACAAAATGTACACAAGCCATTCTCATTAACACCATCAGTAACAGACCTCTGTGCCATTACTCAAAAAACCTACATATATGCCCTCTTCTTTTGTGGCAGGAGATGTGACTTTTCACAAGCTGCTTCATTGCTTTAGAAGGATTGACAAATGCATGTTTTCCACAGACACCGAGTCTCTTGGGGAAGTCTCCTCTTTGTATTAAAATAATGGATGTATTTTCAGGGAGAAATGGTAGCTTATAAAACATACTTACTGCAGAGATCATAGGCTTTCACTTAGTAAAAGATGGATGTAAAACCACTTTCAGAGGCTCTGGAATAATACTAGGGACTTCCCAACTCCATGACTCAGCTGCTAAATGCTTTCCTAAACATCACGCACCAGATTAGGCTTTCTTTTGGGATATTTTAGGGACTGGGATCCAGGAAAACAACGAGGGACTGTTTTTCACATAGCTGTAACCTATAGCTAAATCTTTTATAGCCATTGATTTGTACAGCCAAACATAAAAGTAGAGGAACTTCACTTAACTAAAACCAGAGGAGAGGTAACCTGAACATGCTCATAGATATTATTACACAATAGCCATTACAAACAGCTTGGCTGAGTAGCTTAATAATATATTTCTAGAACACTGTGACAGTTAAATATGAACAAAAGAATAACGTTAGTATTTGATAAAGCTTAACAATGTGTTGCTGTTGTATCACATAAAATAATGGTTTCCGCCTCAAATGAATTTCAGGATAAAAGGAAGATAAGGAGCCTGGTTTTCTGTCAAAGCCAAAGCCAGTCATCAAAGTCCTGCTGGATGCCAGCTAGTCTCAAGCTGCAGCTGGGGCCAATGAGCATGTTAAAGACCTGGATATATATCTCTATCACAGCTGTGCAGATGCTTCTGGCTCAACTCCTCATAGTCCCCATAGAGCTCAGACAAACAAAGCCAGGGTTTTCTAGGACTCATCTGCCCAATGCCATCCGAGCACTGCAGTCTCAGAGTGGGCTCCAGCAGGTGGGGAAATTACATGGGGCTGAGAGGCACAGGGAAGAGCTGTTCATGGCGCTGGGTTGGACCTGCAGTCCTGAGCTCCATCTGCCAGCAGCCTGGAGCCAACATGGGCTTTGCAGCTGGGGGTGGGCAGGGACCCACCTCACCTGAAAAGGCATTTTGAACAAAACCTCACTCTCTTCCTTCTGTTACTGAGCAAGCTAAAGGAGTTAAATGAGGAATGGGGCTATAGAAGGAGCAGCCAGAAGATCTACCTGCATTTGGGGCACAATCTACCATGCAGATTTAAGATTTCTTTAAAGAAAGCAAAGGGGAGATTAGAAGCTCATACCAAAGGAAAACCTCTAGATCTGTGATGCCACTGAACTTGTGAACATCATACAAGAGTAGAAAAGCAGCCCAGAACAGGTTAAAACTTTCCTTTCTACCTGATTTTCTCAGAGAAGGCATGAACACTCCAATTCTTATGCCTGCCATCCTCTGACCCAGAAAAATTGGTTGACTTCACACAGCCCAGTTATAAACTCCCAGTTTGCCAAGTGGAAGACTGAAGTGTCGTGTTCTGACACTGAATTTGAAAGCCAGATCAGCCAGCTGTTTTTATTTTCATGATAAAGTGTCTTTCTCATTAATAAAAAACAGAGAAAATAAATTCAGAGAAAGAAACAATCATTTATAATATGATCATGTAACAGTAAATATATGTGTATAGATAAATAAACATATATTTATATATAAGTTAAACAGAAGTCAACATTTCCCATGCAAACTCATCTGTCAGTTCAAGAAGTAAAGGAAAGTTCAACTCTCCTTTTCATTTGAAACAAGTGCTGTGAGCCAGGTTTGGGTCATATTTTCAAAATTTATAACACTGTGATGCTTGCCAAAAACCCTTAATTAGATCAGAGGAGCAGCAAAACTGTCAGATTCAATAGCACAGTACAACGAAGGAATAAAATATTCTGGGGTTAATTGAATAAGTTCATTCAGCCAGTTTTGCCAGGCTACTTTTCTACAATGATTCGCAGACAGATCATAAGGGTAGGGTTTTTCTCAGTAATAATAAAACTGATTTCTCAAATACTTTTCATTTACTAGACCCCAGAAATTGTTTATAGCTAGCTTAAACCAATAATCAACATCTCCCTTCCCACAGCACCCACAAATTGTGAACGTCTCATGAAGTCAGTTGCTTAGAGAGTCATTTGTGTATTTCATTTGTATGAGAATTTCATGGCAAGTGCTGCTGGTTGAGTTCTGTAGTGAGGCTGAGACACAGTGACATCTCTAGCTGCACAAAGTATTTGAGCTTTCGTGTATTCAGAAGAAGGTTGTAACACCTGGAAGGACAGAGTAAGAGAAGGTGCTAAACTCAAAAATGAGGCTATAAACCATGTGTCAACTGCTTCCCCCACTTATTTAGAGAGCTCAAAGAAAAGCTGACATTCAGAATGTTTTACTTGACATACTTTATTAAGAAGAACATTTCTAAAAAGTAAGAAATAATATTTTTAATGGATACTATGGTTTTTTTGTGAGAATTTTTGGCAATAATCTTAGTCTTTTGTGGTTGTTTTTCCACCTTATAATATCTCTGTTCTCTAGGGGACACATCTTGAGGGAGAGTAGGATATTTGATCCCCAGGGTATTTGACCATAGGTAAGAAATAAACCACACAGCTTAATGACAGAAAGCAAAAACCAGCCTGTCTATTATTTTGAAGAGAGCCTTCCAAACCATACCTGAGTACCAAAAATGCAGCACAGCTATTCAGTAAATGACTTGCCTTTTGTTAAGCCCAAGAACAGGTGGCCAGAACGAATTCTGCTAGTGTGGTGCTCTACCAAATCATCTCCCAGCCACAGGAGAATGTTATTTCTTTACAAAAGAATGAGCACTGAGATACTTCCTTTTGAAAGAAAAGAATAGAGAAGTCTTGCCATTTGATCTAAGTTTTATCTGTTGACACAATAGTTTGTACTCACAGCCAACTACTGGGAAGTTAACAAGTAATTTAAAGTAAACCCTATGTAGTTCACCAGCTAATATGAGAAATATATTAAAAAAAATTTAGAACCAAAAAGTGTTTTGAACACCCCAGTGTGATTTCACCAGTTATTTGGGAAGACTTTACTGTGAAATAAAGAGCAGAGATCTTCTTCCAGACATCCAAACAAACTTTCATAATTCAAAATACTTTCCTGTCAATTAGGGGATAGCACAAAACAGATTAGTGTCACATCTGGCTCTGCTAAATTCTACACAGTGAAAAGCAGATTTGGAGTAGTAGGGCTATGAGCAACTGCTGCAGTGGGAGTTCATATGTAGCTGGAAAGGAGCACAAGGAATCCTTCTTATCATGTTTGTGTTCAAAAGGAGCTTTGGACTTATCTGAACTCTGTTGACACTACTGCAGTTGCACCCTGATCCAGGGTATCCTCTCTTTTTTTGTGCTGCATCAGACACTCCCAAGCCCTCCTCTTCTCTGGAGACACAATGGAGGACCTTGTGTAGCCTTAGCAAAAGCAACATTTGGCCTTTTCTACCTGTAGGCTCTTTCAGCAATGAGTTGCTTTTAGGAAATGCCTAAATAAGCTGAGCATAATAGTCAGTGAAAATGGAAAGATTAAATAAGAAAGGCATACAGGTAACTCCTATATTATGTACTAATATTCATGAGCTTTCTGCTCGTCTGAACTGGAGAGGGGATGAGAAAACAGTGATGTGCAGGGCTGTCCTTTTGTTTGACAGGATACACAATGCACACCCTTCGGCCAGTGGGTTACTCTGACTTGCTATTACGGGCAAAATAGTCTCAATACAGGGATTTTCAGATAATTTATTGTAAACTAATATAATCTTTTCCTTATTGATTCAAGTATTGAGAAACAAAAAAGACACAGACAATTAAACAAACAACAGAGGGAATCACCTTTCAAGCCCTTCCATAGCTTCAACTTCAGTCCAACACACCTCCTTCCCATTCCTTTTCTCTACTGGCCTCATTTTCATCACATTTCTCTATCCTTCCCAGTCTCACCAATGGGGCGATAGGCAGCACAGGAAGTCAGTGTTGGTGTATAATATTTTCTTAAACCAGTCCCTGTTTCTCGTCCTTCTCCTCCCCTCCTCCTCACTTGTTAGTGCTCTCAGCTCCAGTGTGGCTCACCCATGGATCACAGTCCCTGAGGGGTGTCCCTCCCCCAGCATCAGTTGCCCACAGAATCAGTCTTGCTCTCCTTCCATGAATGCTCTGCAGCTATGACCCCAACAATGCCCCTTTCCATGTCTTCTCTGTTTTGTCTCTACAAAAGTGTCTCCTCACAGTTCTTCTCCTCATGTGTCCCTGTTTTGTGTATCCTCCTGTGTGTCCTCTCACAACTCCTTCTTATGCCTTCTGCCATGTGCCCTCACACGTGTCCTTTTGTATCTTCTGTTATGTTTCTTTACAGGTATCCTCTGGTGCCTCCTGCCCAAGAGACAAACACTCTTTCCCGAGCATGTCCACACAGAGCTGCCACAGGCTTCCCATCTGCCTTCAGTTTTGATGGGCAGTGGGTTTTCTCAACATTTTGAAGCCATCTGAAGCCATCTGGAACTGACCAGAGCAGTCCATGCCTCCTCCCACACAGGGCACCCCATCAAGTACACCTGTATAGGGGAGCAGAGCGAAATGAAGGACAAGGGAAGGGTCACTCAGCATTCTGGAAAAGGTTGTAGGAAACAGCTTGTGCATTGTCTGTCTTTTAAGGGAGGATTGCAAATATAGTATTAAAACCACTTACTTCTCACTATCTCGCCCAGAAAGCATTGAGGGCTACATGACACACAAGTTTTCACATCTTTGTGCCTCTCAGCATAAACTACAATCAGTGCAGAATTGCTGATTCCTTTTACAACGATATTCGTGCTTGATTGCAAGAAGTTCTTAAAGCCCAACAGGCACAACAAAGGATGCTTAGGCTACTCAACTGAGCTGCTATGGCCTGTGTGTATCGGGCTGGGACTAAGCTCATGCTGTGCAAACTGCTGAAGCCGGAGTGTATCTGAATCATGGGAATTGGAGGAGGAAAAAAGGCTGTTAGTTCAGTTTGCTTAGGGGGCATCCATCCAAGGCCACAGACAGATCCACTGCAAGACACAGGAGCATTCCCTACTGCATTTTGTGAACATGGTCAGGTTTTTGTAGCAGTGGAGACTTTAGAGGTGGCCTTTGTGAGAAGACACCAGAAACTGCCCCTCTACTGAACAAAACCTCTTCCAGCTGTCTCCAAACCAAATGCACTGCTACCCAAAGCTGAGCCTGTCAGTGACAATGGTGGCACCTGATAGACAGCATATTTAACAAAGGGTATCTGTGGAAGAGAGGAGCAAGAAACAAAGTAAGAGAAATACCTCTGCAGACTCCGAGGTCTCTGAAAAAAAGGAGGAGGAGGTACTGCAGGCACTGGAGCAGATAGTCCTCTGTAGCCCATGGTAAAGACCATGGTAAGGCAGGCTGCTCCTCTGCAGCCCATGGAGGATGCCCTGGTGGAGCAGATTGAAGTCCCTAAAGGAAGCTACAGCCTCTATGTGTACAGCCCACTATAGAACAGGCTTTTGGTAGGAGCTGTGACCTGCGGAGAAGAGCCTTCAGAGGATCAGTATTTCTGGCAAGACATGTATTCCATGAGAGACTTATAGAGCAGTTCTTGAAGAACTGCAGTGTGGGAAGAAGCCTCACCGCAGAAGTTCATGAAGGATTGTGTACCATGGGTAGGACCTCATTTCAGAATCGGGAAGAGAGTGAGAAGGAAGGAGCGGCAGATAACAGTGTAATGAACTGACCACTGCCCCTGTTCCCTATCCTCCTGCACCACTAAGCAAGGAGAAGATGGAAGACCCGGGAATGAAGTTGAGCCAGGAAAGAAAGGGAGTGGGGAGAAGGTGGGTTTAGTTTTGTTCTCATTTATCACTATCTCTATTTTTAATTGGTTATAAATTAAACTAATCTTCCCGAAGCTGAGTCTGTTTTGCCCATGACGATAACTGGTGAGCAATCTCCCTGTCCTCATCTATCCTTATCAACAAGCTTTTTCATCTTATTTTTCTCCCCTGTCTTGCTGAGGAGGAAGAGTGAGAGAGCAGCTTGGTGGGCACCTGACAGCCAGCCAAGGCCAACCCACCATGCCTACCCAGATTTGCTATAGAGTAGATCCCTGCAAGAAGACAAGAGAACTCAAAATTACTCAGTTGTTTTGCAAGCAGATACCAGGTTTCAGTCACCTGCCGTCTCATCCCCAACCTTGTGCCTGAAGTATGAAGACAGCTTCAGGACTGGAATATGTGAAGTGGAATACATGGAGTGAGGTGAAATTTAACAGCCCACAGAAGAAGGTCATGCACCAAAACCTAGTAGCAAGAATTTCTGAAATAAAGGAGAAACTTATTCTACAGCAATAACAGGGGAGGTGAAAGACCTGCACTAGGCAGAGCGAGGGTTACAGTGAGCCTTCACTGCAGAGGGGCCATGAAAGGAAAACAATGATCCCAAGAAACATTAATGAGTCCTTTCTATGGGGAGAGACACTTATTACTGCCATTGCACAAGAACCATCTCAGTCTTATCAGGAATGTGGAAAATAACCCTCATTGTCTGTACTCAAGGGAAATTGAATTCACTGCAATACACACTAAGGAGGGCTGCTAGGATGACCGGGTGAGTGGTCAAAGCAGTTTGCAATACAAGGCTGAAAGACTTCAGCAGAAGTGGAGTTTAAAACAAGGACATGGACTTTTTTTCTGTATGTGTATGTGGAAGAAAAGCAGGAGGGAATTGGGAAGGGATGGATGGATGGATGAAGGAGAATAGCAGGAAGGAAAAGGTCTTTAAAATTTGTGCTTCTCTGGTAGGAGAACAAAAAAAAGTATAAACTAGGAAGGAGTTGAAATTTTAAAAGCTCTTCTGTTTCCAAAATGACGAAGCAGCTTTTCAGTAGGAGGAAAAAGTGCAAGAAACATATGTGAGTTTAAGGTGGCTCTTGACAAATTTATGAATGGAATTATCCGTCCCATACAGGAATCAAGAATTATCTGGTTTAATAACTTCCAGGAGTGTCTCCAATCCTCTGCACGGACCTGCTTTTATTAAATTTAACCTATATATATCCAGACTAAATGGTTTGTGATGTCTTACTGAATTACAGACTCCAGAGGAGTTCTTCTTCAGTTCTATTTTTGTTTTAAAAGCCCCACAAAAAGGGATGCATTAAATGGGTATACAAATATAAAGACAAAAAGATGGGTAATCAGATATGTGAGACAGAGTAAGAGAAATTATTATGCAAAACTAAGGAGAAGTAAGTTGAAGAGAAACAAAAAATGTACAAAGACTTAATAGAACACTATGAAGAGTACAACGATCAATTACTCTCATTAGTCAATGAGGTTGAACAAGAAATGCTACCAGCTAGATTAAAATGCAGCAGAGAAAACTTATAACGGGAGGAACAGTTACATAATGAAACAACCTGACAGTGAAGGTTACAGCATTTCCATCACCGAAGATATTCAAATCTATTTTAAGAATAATGAAATCCATCCACCAATGATTCAGACTGATGGACTGAGATGACCCAAGAGGCATCTCTTCTACTGCAAATGATTCTATTCTTCTGCAAGCACGCAGATACTTAGTAAGAGTTGCACTTCAATGGAATGTTTCATCTCCTTTCTACAAAGAAATCATGTTATAATAAATATTAAGTGGAAAGATAGCTAACTGGTTTTGCCAATTAGAGGAAAATTAATGATGTTTCAGTTATCTACATTCTGGAATGTTTCTATTAACTTTCAACTAAATCTATTCACACTGCAGTTCCTCCAAGAAACAACTATTTTCAAAAGCAAAAGCCAGTCTTCTGTCATGTGTAGTATTAGGACAACTTACTGTACTATCTATCTAATATATTATACATGTATTTAAGGAACAGTAGAAAACATCCCTCTTTCATGTAAGTCAGTATTCATATATTCTATTATTTGTGTGCATGTTAAGCATGATCAAATGGGCCTTCCACGTATTTTCTATTTATTGGAATTGACACAGTACACACTACTTCTGAACACATAGGCAGCATTTAAACCCTAGCAACCCAAAGTCTAATTAAGATTATTCTCTTTATGCTCCTGCTTGTTACTCTTCTGTAATAATCATGGTTCACCAATACTTCAGAACTGCCTCTATGTAGACCTCACACACAGAATTCATGTCATTATTAGGTGAGATATTAGAAAGGAATATATCCACTGAAATAGTCATCATATGTCAAACTTAATGGGGAACATCAAAGAAATAACTGGAGGAATCAGGCTGGGTTTTTTCTGCCTATTTAGCCAAATATACACTGGTATTGCTAAAATAAAATTCAGAAAATATAAATAAATCATGTACTTTGTGTATTTGTTATGGACAGAAGGTTTTCTAGAACTGACACCAAACTATCACAGAGAAACCTTCTCAAGATGGTACCCCGGTGTCCTAGAAAGGAGATCTTTTAGTCCCTCTCCTTGAAGGCACATGTTCTCACACATCAATCTTGTATGTGGCTCCTTGTGTCTAAAAAGTCATCTACTCTCAGCTGGCTGATTGCAGTGTACCTGGGAAACTACTTCTGGTGCCAACAGGCTTTATACAATAGGTGAATGAAGCAGGTGTAGAAACAACAATAGCATAAAAAACATCTATACAAAACTCAACCTTTTTAGTTTCTTGGAAACAAAAAAGTACAGACAGGGAAAAGGTGGCCTCTAAAGGACTTGCAAAAGAATCCTTCTGAGTAATACAGAATATTACCTACAAAACATCACGCCATTGCAGAATAAAAGAAAAAAGTGTTTCATGTGCTGGTACATATTAGTTCTCACATATTTGATTTCAGCAAATAGAATGGCCTTAGCTTGATTTTGCCACTTCACATCGAAAATGTCATCAGGAAATTATGAACTATTAAAGAGTTATAGTTTAAGAAAAGAGTGGATACGTTTCTATTAGTGAAGGTTACTGTGTACTACACAATCAGTAAATTGTCTGTTAAAATTTTATCCCATATTAGAAAAAGAAGAAATTAGGAAAAGAAGATGATGATCTACTGTTCTGCTTTCAAATCCTGGACATCTTGACTTCTTAAAATTTGCATAACAGATTATGCCTATTCCTATGTCAAGTACACAGCAGAAATAATTTGGTTTTCTGTGTAAACAGACTGGCAGACTGAAAGAAATTAGGAGCTTCAAAAGAGTTACCTTCATTACGCATGCAAAAAGTTTTATGAATTACTTTTAAAGTTGCATTAGTATTTAGCAAAGCTGCTCCTAAGTACCATGTGAAATAGTGCATTTAAGCTAATAATAATTGAATTACATATTGAAGGGCTGTTGCAACATCCACCTAAGGAAAAATGCATCCTGTACTTAAAGAAGGGTGTTCCCCCCCAGTTTGTCTTAATACAAACCGTATTTGTTATTTGTCTGACCCTTTTTTTTCCATCCAAGAAGTACTGTCACTCTACTCCAGGGGAAATTTTGAAGGTCTGTAATTTTATCTTCTGTCTCTTTCTTGCCAACAAAAGACGTAAGGTTTGCTGATCAGCTTGTCTACTCTGAGCACCTGCATCCTAACTCTCTTCTAAATCTGCTCTGCTTTTTCCAGAGTAGCTGTAGACTGGGACTGGGAAGGCCAAATAAGGGGGGAGGGAGTGAAACTTCATCAGTTCCTGCTTAACCCTTCCACTGTGTGTGTGCAGGTACAAGTGCACATGGAAGCACAGAGCTCTGAAACATGTAAGGGGGAATGAGAGAGGAAAAGGGTCCTGTGGTTTAGGATATGGATTTTTGATTGAACATATATTTCTGTGATTGAGAGTGGTAGGTCCTTCTGCAACTCTGGATGTCGGAGGGGATGATTTTGGACCTTGAGGAGAGTGTGAGATGTGGAGAGGACAGATTCTCCAGTCTGGGTGTTTCAGCACAAGTCGGGCAAAGCTGCAGGATCCAGGAGGGGCTCTGAGATGTCAAGAAGATTGATCAGGTTATTAGTAAAGAATGGAAACAGCCACCTGGGATTGTATACATGTCTCACAGGCAGTTCGAATGAGGTGATAGTGTAAGTGAGCAGTGAGGAACCCTAGAAAAAAGCAAAGAGATCACAAAGGTGTTGCTACTGTGGGTAATCTGCCTTAAGGTTGATGTGCTTTTCAGCTTGAAATGAAGAGGGATGTCATGTTTTTTCTCATCTCTTCTGAACTTCCTTCATTACCAGCCAAAAAAACCCTAAAATATATTGTTTAAATCAGCATCCAGTTTTTTATCTCTTGGAAGTTATCAACATGGAAATGATGTGTAGAAATAAATTGAATCAACTTTCAACCCCATAGGTACCTATGCTGGTACAGCCTTTTGTATGTTCCAAAATCACCAACTTTAGGAAAAAAAACCTCACCAATTCCAAGTCTCTGAACCAAGCGATGAGATGTAAAAGAAAGTTTTTAACTTTTTCCTCTTTTGCAGACAGAATAAGTGAAGGATACTGCTAACATTAAGTTCTTCTTTGAAAAAAAAAAGTATTTTTAAATTATTTTGAGTACTTTGAGATTCACATACTTGCTCACTTTTCAAGGAATTAAGTATGTGAAATCCCCTTTTATTTGTTTGGGTCACAGGTGTTTTAAATTGTTTCAAGTAAAGAACAACAAAATTCTTACCGAGCTATGGAGAAACACTATATAGCTGGTGTTCACTCATCTAAAACCAAAATATATTACAATTACAGTATGCACATTAGTTACACTGGACTGGAAGAGGTCTGAGGGAAAACTACTATGATAAAACAACAACTTCACTTTGCTTGTGAGCTCAGCTACTAACAGAGTGAATTTTTGCTTTATTTAATCAAAGATCTCTTCAGGAAGGGAACTGACAGGCTGTTGTTCCCTGGAATTAGTGTAAAAAATAATCTCTTTGAGGCAGAGGCTTTTAATGAGGATTTTATTCTTGATTTTCTTTCAAAAGGACAGATTACCCTCCTCAGATATAAAACACACTTTAAACCTCTAGCAGTAATGACAGATTATTACAAACAAGATGTCTCCAGACTCTTCAATTTGATTTTTAAAAGTCCCATTGAAGAAAAAGCATATACTGAGAAAAATGAAAATAATTAAGTCTCCAATTAAAACACTTAAACTTCGACTTAGAAACAAGCACGTTCTACCCTCTTGAGAGGCATTTGTAATTATTGTTTGCTTTATGACTGCAAATTTACTTTATGACTGGCCTAGTGGTATGCTGTGGTCAGTAAATAACAGCAGCCAATGTTATGCCCCAAAAACACATAACAGCACAGGGCAGCACAGCCTTCTGTGTATCCAGACTAACCCAAGCACTGGCCTGGCTCCATGTGCCGAGGGCATCACCCTTATAACCTCCTTCTCAGAACTGTCATCTTCACAGGAGGGAAAATGAGGTGAGGGGAGCACTGCATTAGCAGCACTGTCCATCTTCTGGTACTCAAGGTGGCTCAGTTCCAGTTTGCTTGGGTATCTTTCTGCTGCTCCACTCCATACAGACAAAACATCAACATAAGGCCAGAGACAGGAAAGGAGTAAAAACTGATGAAACAGCACCAGAAATGACAAGTCAGTCAGTACTGGTCAGCATGTCAGCAAGAACAGATGACTAGCCCATCTATTAGCAAATTGCAGGTGGGGGAAGAAAAAACCTTTTTCTTTCAGTGATGAACAGAAGAAAGTAATTTCTTCTGCCAAAATATGAGAGGTTACATGGGACAAAGCATGTATCTAATGAAGGAGGTAGAAGGAGCTACTATTAAAGGTCTTGGAACAATGGCAACAACAAAAAATGAACATATGTTTGTTGTAGGAGAGAGAAGCATCTAGAAAGATGCAACCAGGGCAGGATCAGGAGTCTTTGGCTCCTGTTTTTTCCCATTCATAGGGTTTTTTTTTTAAATGGAAGAGTCAGTTGCAATGAGGAGAAATCATAAGAGAAAGAGAATGTAAAGAGAAAACCAAAACACAAGGCAAGGAATAGGTCACTGGAGAAAGTGGAGGAGTTAGAGACATGATTTAAAAACTGCACCTGTAAGAAAGAAAGTTAGTGAGAGTAGCAGGAAAAGGAAGGAGTGAGCTGAAGTGAAGGTGAGCTGATGGGAAGAACAAGGTAACATCCCACCTTGCAGGTTGCATCTTTTGAAACAGCAGCATGAACCTAAACTAAGGCAATAAAGTGAGTAACTGAAATTCTATCTCAAAAATAGGTTCCTTTTCAGATCATTACTACATACAATATGGTAGAGCTCAAACTGTAATCTGTAGTGGTATGCATGATATAAAACAACTACCAGAAAGCAATCTTACCTACCAGGAGGTCACAGAGAAAATTACTTTTTACAACAACTGTTTAAAGCAGACAAAAGAAAAATAGTACAGCAACAGTCAACTTGATAAGATGCTGACTGAGATAATACTTTCTTCAAAAATAAACTGTATAAGAATCTCTCAGCATATGGAAAATCCTAGCAAAGGCTGTTTTTCTGGCAAGGTTAATAGGACAGTGGAAAGAAAAAAAAAAGGACCACTATAGAAAAAAGAAAATACAGAAAAGTGAAATAAATTTTCCTAGCAGCCTCAGTGAATTTGGCAACCTCAAACATATTAGAATGAAAACTAGGCTGTATCTTCTATTCTGACTTTAATTTTCTTGAAGTACATGATGTTATATCCTAAGAATATAACATACTGTTATATCCTAAGAATAACAGTACATGATGGGCACTGCCCAGCACATGAACTTCTCCTTCTCTTGGCTTTGAGGGACACTATAACTTCTTTTCCTCAGTACTGGAAAAATACAGATTCCGTGGTCAAGGAATTTTGCAGTGGGAGCAGCAGCAGAGACACCTGCCATCTTTCTGAAGTCATTGCTAGAGCTTTCAGCAAACAGCAGGAATAAGAGCAGGGCAGCATGTAGGAGGTGTCAGGTTTTAACTGGGAGTCCTTCATCTAGCTTCTGTAGCAGTCAGCTGTGACACTCTTGCAAACCCTCTGTTTCCTTCAACAAAACGGGGGGGGGGGAATAAAGGAAAAAAACCAACCAAACAAACCAAACAGCAACAAACAAAAAACCAAAACAATAAAAACCGCCATTAAAAACAAAACAAACAAAACAAACAAACAAACAAACAAGCAAAAAACCACCAGAAACAAAAGTCATGTTTTAAAAACTCTTTTCATTATTTCTTTTAAACAAAATAATTTTCATCTGGCATGTCTATATACTCTCAGCTGTTTTTACCTGTCTCATACACTGGTCTACTGTGAATAGTTGAGCTGCAGAGAGGAATGGTTGTTACAATACATGGTTGCACGTGCTACACACATTCAGGACTGCAGCTGGCTCATGACCTTATTAAATAGAAATATAACCCTTTAGTTAGGTTTTGTGAAGTCTCTAGCAGAATTGCAGAGAGGGGCTTGACAGAGGAACAGCAAGACTTGTTGATAAAATGGGCAAGTGCTCTCTCTTCATCCACTTTATCAAAGTAGTCACTTCAAAACACAACAAGAGTGTCATAAATTTTTTTCTTCTAAGACACACAATGTTTCCCTGACCTAAGGGAAGAATAAGCTACTATATGATGCAGAAATAAGTTTAAAGTGTTTTTTCCTTTCATGTCTTGGTAGAAAACCAAGAACATGATGACATTTTCAATCCAATTATGAAACATTTCATTTTTTATGCAACTTTACAAAATCCTTAACGAGATTTCCCAGTAATATTTTTTTAATATTTTTCCCACTCATTTTTCTATACCCTTAAATTAGGTATTTATCCTTTAACTTTTCCTAATTTTCAGCTTTCAGATTGTTAAAAATAGAAACTAATTGTTCTCCTAGACTGAAAGAAAGATTATCTATGGGGTAATTTTGATACATAAAGTGATTTTATTTTGACCCTGTACAGTCAATACATTTACGATGGAGACTGGCACTACACAATGAAAGCTTTTAGGAGTAAGAATTGCTAATGTTGTCTAGTTGTAGTGCTAGAGAGACAATGGAGAACTCTTCACTGGTAACACTTAGTGGCACCGGAGTACACCTTCTGGAATCGTCTCATTGTGTCAAATGGCCTCATAACCCACCAGAGATGAGGATGACTGCAGGAGGGGCTCAGCATGAGAGAAATCTTCCTCTGGATGCATCAGTTCTACTTAAAGTGATTATACCAACTGTAAATAATAACAGTAATAATACATTCTCCTTGGGCGTAGTTCCCTTTTCAAATACAGAAATACAAATTTAGCCAGAAGTGCTTGATAAATTATGGACTGCTTTGAATTTAAGTTCCTTTCAGTTGTTGTTAAGGCCCCGTATACCCCCATTAAGAGATGCTCTGTCTATCAGGGACCAGACAGAAAATTCAGGAAGTAAGAACTGGGAGCTCTGTTCCCAGAGTTGGCTCCAGCAAACCCTGCCTCCTGGGGAGAAAGAAAGTATGTTCATCACCATTCACATGGCTGCACCTTCTGCCAGCACTGTATCTTAACATTTTACTTTATTTACAGGTACTTCTGAATCCTGGTTTATAGCAGCTGTACTTTGTTTAGCCGGTTTGTGGCAACCAAGAAGGCTTAATCCATTGCCCAATTTGAATAGTGAGAAGGGACTATAAAATCTCTATTAAGCCTAAGTTTGTTTTCACTGTTTCAGAACTGATTTGTTACATGTTTTTCTAGGACTCTTGTGTCATTTATAGAAGGGTTATTGAAATAGTCCCCAAATGCTGAGACAATGAAATATATGACAGTGTAATTTTTCAGTGTACCTATAGTACATTGCAGGTCGCATTCTGATTGGTGAGGTGAATTTGGAGCTAAATTTAATTCACTCATTTCACTGGCACAACTACCCACAGGTAATACAGATGCAGAGATGATGAGAAATGCGACTAGTTTGCAAGCAACAGCCTCTAAAATGCTCAACAGACACAGGCACAAATAAACCTGCGTTTGTAACACCCAGCTCTGCATCAGCCTAACTCATCAAAGTCATCTGAGTCACACTTGCTTCTACTGGCCCAGGGAGATCCATGGCTACTCAGCACTGCAGCACACAAGCCCCAAAAAGTTGACATCAAACACTCGAAATTAGAGTTCACCTTGAAACGGTGATTCATCTGATACCTCATTAGCTTGGTTTTATTCAAAGCTTTATTCTTACTCTTACCCTTTCTATTCCTAAATCAAGATGTATGACTGAGGATCATCTTATGCACTTGCCAGATAGGATCATGCACAAGTATAAGGAAAAGTCCAACAAGCCTTTAAACATGCTGAGGTGTGCTTATATGTGCCCAGATAGTTCAATCAAGTTCAATTAGTGAATTGTGACTTCCAGCCAGTGAAGCTGTATTACAAATGTGGAAACAGTTTTTATCTGCTCTGTGTAGATACTGTTCTTCATTTAAGTAGACTGAAAGTGAGATCACCAGTTATTTTAATTGCTCCTGAAGAGTTGACATATACTCTTTTTGACTAATAGAGAATATGTATCAAACCAAAATAAACTATATAAGATATAAAAGCTTTTCATGTACATTATTTTGTTTTAAACAATTCAACTTTGGTTGCTGTGGAAACACTCGCCTAAATATTTTAGAGGGTTTGTTAAAGTCAAACTCTAGCTGAGCTTTTTGGATGATCTTTGAAAAAGTTGTGGAGTCTGGGGTTTTGTTTGTTTCTAAATACCCCCGACATCCAGATTTCTTAGTCTCCTGATCTACAATAAATAAGTGAGCTTTTATAGCCTTACCATATCTGACAGTCTGCAGTTCTGATATATGAAGCCTGAAATGTGAAATATCTACAAAAAGTTATGTTTTCCTTTAAAAAGCCAAAGCAATTATTAATAAAAGTTTCTCAGAGATCTATACATATTTTCAGTATAACAATATTCAAACAAAGGTAAGACTATATTCCCAGAAGTATAGTCATAGTTTTTGGATAACAGACCACAGACACACATATTACTTAAATTCTGAATAATGACAATCACTTGGCTATGAGCAATATAACTGGTGAAAACATCTTCAACTTTAAAGTATGTTTTCAACGCCCATAGTCCTCCCCATGGTATATGTTTCTGGTTGTTTTTAAAAATGTTTCAGATTTCTTAGCTGAACCTGTGTCCAAACTTTCAAACCATGAGTCCCATGAGGAATTCTTATCTATGTGGAGTGAGACATTATTTGTCGGGTCATAGGGCTGTGAAGGATCTCAGGACACTATCTTGTTTGTTCCCAGACTATCCTGTGTGATCTGCTACACAAAGGTTGTTCCCACCACACGTGTGTTGAAACTGCTTGAAGATTTTCCTCCAGAGAGACACCACCAGTGTCCTTGGGAAAGGCTGTTCTTCTGGTCCACCTTTCTTACTCTGGGAACATTTTCTGCAAATATTTTACCTGAATGTTACATGTTGTAATATAAACCTTCTCAATTGTGGAGAAGGTTTTAGACTGGTGATGATTAGGATTAGAAGAGAAAACCTATTTATAAAAGAGGTAATGCTTATGCACTGCAGTCTCATAAGACCACTGCGCAATATTTCTGTCCACAATTTCGTACACAGTAAGTGAGATGTTACCCACATCTAAGTACGCATACATGCATGACTGTTGCATTTTGTTACGTAATACTGACCAAAATAAACTCAAATACGAATAAGAATCAGAGGAACAGCAATAGGTGAAGAAACGTCTGTAGCCTAATTGGTGAAAAGAGAGCACTCCAAATTAGTTACTCCTGTCATCTGTGAAGACTGAGGAACCCACTGTCCATGGAGTGAAATCCTTTGAGATGGGTGAAGAAGAATATCTCTCTCCCAGCCATACCATACAAGCTAAAGGGTGGCTGCCCAGAGGGGATATATTGTGGGATATCGGGGAAGAGAATTTGGGGATTACGCAAAATTTATTATGGGTTCTTTCAAGGGAATTGTGGTCATGCACAGGATTTCCTTTGGAATGTTTAGAGGAAGGACCAAAGTTGGGGAAAGGGAAGGATCTGTGTTAATAAGGAACAGAAGTGGACAAAGAGCATTAAAGTGGTCAGTCATGTAAACAGGCTGTTGCACCATTCACTTGCCTGACTGAGCCCTGTGCTCGGTCACAGCAGTCTATTTTCTCTTTTAATCCTAATTCTTTCTTCTATGTGCCTGCAAACCCTGGTCTTTGTGCGCATGTGTTTGTTAATGCCAGCGATTTTTTGAGTCAGAGTAGACAATGGGTAGGATGAGAGGTTTGAGTGCCAGGAAGTGGTGAGGGACCACAAACCTCAAGGACTGAGAGTTTCAGGGCCAGCACCTTGGAGGGACCAGGGAGTCAAAATGCCAGCACCTGACCAGACCAAATGTTCACAAAGAAGTACTGAAGAGAGCCATATGTTGTGTGTCTGTGCATCTGTATGCCTCTCTGTGGGTACATGCAGTTAGCAGATTTCAATCCTCATCTGCTGGAGAAGAATAGTAGGATGGAGCTGTCCACACTGTGTGGGGTCATGTGAGTGCTCCTAAGGACCCCTCTTGCTATGCTGATTTGTGTAGCAGGCC
The DNA here is from genome assembly GCF_022539395.1 of Myiozetetes cayanensis. NCBI lineage: Eukaryota > Metazoa > Chordata > Aves > Passeriformes > Tyrannidae > Myiozetetes > Myiozetetes cayanensis. Next base: position 129,516,064 of record NW_026086604.1, read on the forward strand.
ATGTATTTGTGTGTGTATGTGTGTGTGTGTGTGTGTGTGTGTGTGTGTGTGTGTGTGTGCTTTCACATCTTCAGCCTTGACTGTTATGACCCAACATCTGGGACAGAAGAAATCCCATAGGTCCCAAGGCCCACAAAATTTGCCTATCCCTGAAAAGTCTGTCCCTCCTCAAGAGCACCATAGATCAATACTACATGCTTTTCAATGCCCAAATTTACACATACGTACAAAAAAATGTGTGTATATTAAGCTAACCATTAGCTAGATACATAAATAATAAATCTTTCATTATTTTTCAGTGGTTTTAGTCTACGTGAAAATAATGAGAATCAGAAAATAGCATAGAAATTTTACAAAGACTAAACCAAAAATTAGTTTAATAGCTGTGTGTCACAATGTGTAAGTCCAGGAAATTAAATCTGCCAGGCACAGATAGCTATCCAAAAGCATATGCTGTTATCCTCCAGAGGTCTGTCAGCCAGTAAGTCCCAGGTTTATTTATTCTTATTAGTTATTTGCCTAAAGTTGTCATTGATGGATGCCATGCACCAGTCATTTGAAGGAGCTGATAGCCTTGAAAATGTGTACGCTGAGATCTTCCAGAGCACAAGAATAACTGAACTGCTCTGACGCATATAAGTCCTAGGAAGAAAAAATACATAAAGCTTCAGGAACAGATTAAAAAATCAAGAAAGCCAGGTAGGGTACAATCTATTTTAGAATTATTCTGAGTTTTCTTTTTAACATTGTATGATATTTTGTTCCTATGAAGTGTCCCCTTTAAGAGGCATCCATTTGTCAACAAGTTTAGAGAGAAGACTACCGAGAGGTGTAGGTGAATGCAATGTATTTGTCAAAACAAGACAATTATTTCATAAGAACTATCTAGATATCTCAGCCTCAGGAGACAGCAGGCTTTAAAAAGTACAGAGTAGGTTGCTAACTGTAAAACAAACCACTGAACTCCAGCTCTTACCTGAGATATGTGTGTGGGTGCACATGCACATTTCTGGAGGTGTCTCACAAAAGCTACTAATAACCCTTGGGCTTCTAAGTGCCCTCAAATCAACAAAGCATGGAGAGATACACTCACTTTGTTTTGTGAAAATTAAAACCACAGAATGAAAAATGAAAGTATGTGTGAAATCAACTCCCCAGCAACTGTAGGAAAGTAATACTTTCAATATGTTTCTAGCACAGAACTTTGAAACAGAAGTGCCTCTGAATCAGGATCATATTCCTAAAGTACATCTTCACTAGCTACCAGCTGAGAAGGTGTAGCATGGATCCCATGTCCTGGCTGAAGTGGTAGGTCCTTTCTTTAGTTCTTTTTGGATTCTATTTCTGACCTAATACTGCTGGACTTCAAGAGATTCATCCTCCTGAGCAACATTTTGACTAATATTCTTTCTGTTTTGAAGCCAATGGCAGTTTTGCAATTGCCTTTAGTGGAGCTAAGAGTAGACCTAAATAGCACTCAGTTAAAGCATGGGATTTGTTAATAGGTGGTATAAGCATCTGACAACTCTTTTCTCATATGTCTTAGAAGGGAAAAAATCCAGGAAACAATATTTTGGCTTTTAGGAGGTTTGCCTCATCTCCCATAGGCTGTTATAAAGTCTATGCTGCAAACTGCAAGGGAAAATGTCTATATACACATAAATTACTAAAATTCTTCCTCTATCTTGACTCAACATGAAAAAAAACAACATACACTGCAGTGAGACATAACTAATATAATATACTGTTCCTGTGGAGGTGAAATTGCATTGATACTGCTTTTCTGCTATCTTCATGTTGTTAGACATGTGTTAAAAAGCACATATGCAATCTTCAAGTATTTGTACATCTTACCATTAAAAAGGCAACATTAGCCAATGAATCAACTAATTTCTTCACTAGAAATAAGGTTACACAATGGTATCTGAGGCTTTACTACATAGTAACCTAGCAACCATTTTGTTATCTGGGTGGTGATCAAAGTATATACTTTGAAAACTGGAAAATGTGTATTATAGATTGACACAGTATCAAAATTGCCACAAACCTGATACTGTGTATGTGAATATGGAACAGAAGAATGCAGTAGCTACTGAGGTACAGCTTTGTCAGAAAGACTTCCATATGACTTTTCTCAGATTTGTTTTTCTCCTGGCAACTGGTATTGTGTGAACATTTTTTAGTTTTGCACATCCTCCTGCACAAGCACACATTTGTTATCTGGTTATGTCTTCCTCTCTTAGACCTATATGGCCAGAGCCCAATGATTTATATAAACTATTAACTATGTTATTATTTATACAAACACATAAAGACATCCAAAATTCTATATTCCCAGTAGTTATGATACTATCTTTAGTGCTATCTCTTTGCCCTGGTGTCCTTCAACATAGAGGGAAAAGCATCTTTAACTTTGTGTTACCTCAGAATTACATACTGCCTACAGGGAGTCCAGGTAAATGTAGCATTTGCCAAGACGTTTAATGTAAACAGTGCTTGTCAGTGTGTGTTTTTGTACACAGCAAGTTTTCTACAATGTAGTCAGGACTGATCACACCCTGACAGAAAGGAGGTAACATCATTACCTCCACAATGGGTAAATAACGGGTTTATGGTGAGGTTAAGTACTTGGCCAGTCACCACTTCAGTTCCCTTACTACATGGTCGCCACCAGAATTTTCTGCCTTGCAGAATCCAAAGGTTTGAGCAGTCTAAAACCAGTAATACTTTGGGAGTAGCATTAAAATTTAATACTATTGATTAAGTGCCAGATTTTAAGAACTAAATGCCAAACCTATCAAATCCCAAAGGGGAAGTGATCTGAATTTGAGCAGATCCCCAAGGAGAAAGTGAGCATGCAGTACATCACTTGTCCAAAATCCTGGTTCTCCCCACTGAAACAGAGCCAGCTATGAGGATCTGGTCTAACAGTTGGATCTCAGATTAAATATCTGCCCTAGACTTTTTTAGCTCTTTACCTGAGAGAAAGAGTAGAAAACCTTGGATGGTCGGCCAGTGATGTCAAATTTTCTGCCAGGTATGATCCTCTTTCATTTGTATGCAATTGTATACACAGAAGTGACCTGAATTGTTTGTATCTGGACTCCTGTAAAAGTGTTTTCCAAGGTCTTTTACCTTTGAAATTTTTGGTGTTAAGGTGGTAACACACTGGCACACAATTCACTAGGGAATAGAGATCTGTAAAGAGAGATCTGATATATTCCCACATGACCAACAATTTAATATAGGATCAAGTAACTCTATAAAGTCTATTTCTTCATTAAACTGCAATGGCCAGCCTAGGATCTTGAAATATAGGTTATTGATTTGAAGGCAACATCTTTTAGTGCTAAGCATTAGCCAGAATATCCTGACATAGATGTGCAGTGGGAGAAATTATTTGAATCTTGAAGGTTTTCTACAAGTTTGTAATATTCCAGTATGATAGGAAAGTCTGTAATTTATATAAAAGTATGATGAGTTGCTGAAGCAAAAACCTTTCCCGTACAAGCAGCCTATGAAACACCTAAACTTATCCTGTAGAGTGTTAGTGGACTCCTGTAGCTGTTGATTGAATAGAAAAATGAGAAGCAATTTTTTGACAGAAAGCTTTCAACATCTGTAATTGTAAAATATTATTGTCCAAATCTGTAACAACTTGGCTATGCTTGAGCTGTCAAGTGCTGCAAATATCTGCCTGCCTAAAAAGCAAAGGGGCATAAATAAAAGAACAACGCCTTCAAGAACTTGATCTTTCCTGTGTTGCTACTCAGCCTGCCTGGTACAATCTGATGGTGAGCTTTAACATATGCTAAAGGCAGGTCCTGATTTAATTTAGAAACAAAGATCCCTCTAGGTACTGTTCTTGGATTGACAGATGTGTCTTTCTGTCATTCCTGAGATCATTCCTAATGTAAATGCCCTGCTGCAGTTCCCTAATATAGGTGCTGACTGATTAATTTTCATCTGATTCCTCAGAAGAATGAGCTAGGTCAGGCAGTGGAAAGGCTGCTAGATGAGAAAATAAATGTTTTTTGGATATCAAGCAAAAGACATCTATACAAATCTTTTCACTAAGGTACTAAGGTTTGTTGTTGTCAATATAATGGTAAAAGCCAGGAAATTTACTAATTGTTCAAGCACAGTTCTGCTCTATCCCAGTGTTTAGCTTTTAAACATAAATTTACAAATATAACTTGCATTAATCCAGCAAAATAAAAGTAAATTGGATTAAAACACATGGAAATGAGAGCACCCAGTGTGCGATGAAGACTCACAACAGATTAGCAAACATGGTGTTATATACTCCTGGAAAAAAAAAGCATATCACCTATCAGAAGGGACCAACAATTTGTCAAGACAGATGTCAGTTGTCTCTATGGACCATTTCAAAGAAGTTGTGTGAGCCACAAAAGCAGGAAAATTTAATGCTTCACCATCAAAACCACTGGGGTTCATCAAAGGTAAACTCACTTGCATTGGCACAGTTCAAACTGCTGACCAACATCCCTTGAGTGTGATGGTAAGATTTTGGTTCCAAAAGATTCATTCAAGGAGTCTGACAGCACCTTCATTGCAGTCACTTAAAATACTTTACAAGTTCATGTTGCCTGTTCCTGAGGCTTTGGGATTAATTTTTTTTTTTAGCAAGTAGACCAGCCATACTCACTTTGGTGTTTTCACTGAAGTTTAAGTTGGAGATCCCACAGAAAAATAATACAAACTTCTGAAGCATCAGTGACACCTACATATTTGCAAGTGATGGGATTTGTCAGTATATTTAGGAGTTATGCTTTTGATTCTGATCTTCTCCATCCAGCCAAGGTCACAGAAGCTCTGCCACATGAATAGACCAGCTGAACTCCAGTTAGCCTTGCAAAGATGCTGTGACCTTTCAAATGCAATGCTATTTATCAGAAAAAAAAAGAAAAGATTCAAAGTTATGAGAATCTGGGGCTTGCTTGGCAGATTATTCCAGGTAAAGAAATGAGAGTTTGGCTTAAAATATCTTTGAGGTAAAATACTCATGAATAAACAAACAATCTTAAACAGATACATGCACAAGTAATGACAGTCAGTCCATATTTTATTTTGTTGCTGAAAACAAACACGTCATACTTCTCTCTCATTGAAACAATCCATATTTCAAACAGACATTTAAGCAGCTAGTGGTTTTCTTAGCAAAAAATCAAATCTGATTAACAGAACAAGTATTCATGTGAGAACCTGTCACTGTGTTACTTTTTATTAATGAATTTACTTAATTATCTTTCCAGCAGACACAATTTAAGAGCCATAGTCTTGATTATTACTAACCATGGTCTTGATAGTCCTTCAGCAACTTCTTATAGCAACAGTGTACTACAGTTGACAAATTATATCTGTAATGTAACACATATACTCCTAAGTGCAATAATGGACATTAAAAGCATGCTCCACAATGTATCTATTAAATCTATTATATAAACTACCATAGTAAAGTACCACATGGGCTCACTTTCAGCTATTTGTAAAGCATTAAAAATTCGTGTTATATGAACAGGAACATCTAATACTCAGCTTTTGTATCTTAATATTTAAGATGCAGCATGAATTACAGTGCCAACTAGCAGAGCTTTAAAGCACTCTGGATGTTAGTAAAATCACTGTACTATAATGGACACACAAAATAAGTCACATCAGCCTGCTGGTTATGATATATCTGTAAAACTCGGGAATTCTGTGAGGAGATGGGTTCCAGTCCCATAACAAGAGTTATGCAATGTTACACTCTTTCATGAGAAGTGTCTCATGGTTTAACCCCTGCGGCAACTAAGCAGTACACAGGCACTCGCTCACTCTCTACAACTGCACTGGAACGGGATAGGGGAGAGAGTCAGAAGAACAAAAGAGAGAAAACTTGTGGGTTGAGATAAAGGTAATTTAACAAAACAGAAAAGGAGGAAAATAATAATAATGATAAAAGAATTAGAATATACAAAACAAGTAATGTACATGCTCACCACTCACTGACCAATGCCCAGCCAGTTCTGAGCAGTGGACTCCATCCAGCTTTCCCCCTAGATTATTTGTGGGCAGGATGCCATACAGTATGGAATATCCCTTTGGTTATTTGGGGTCAGCTGTCCTGAATGTGTTCACTGTCAGCTTCTTATGCCCCTCCAACCTTCTCACTGGCAGGACATGAGAAGCTGAAAAGTTCTTACCTTAATATAAATACTGATTAGCAACAGATAAAACATCAGCGTGTTATCAACATTATTCTTATAATAAATCCAAAATACAACACTATACCAGCTACTAGGAAAAAAATTATACCAGTTGCAACTAGGACAAAGAGTCAATTTATAATTTTTATATTTGATATTACAGCCACAGATGTTACTTCTCCGTCAATACTCAAAAAATCTTTATCCTATAAGCTTTTGCTTAAAAAAAAATTGTAATCACTTCATGAAAACAAAACCCAAACCCTTCGTAGCTACTTTTCTAGTCTCAAAATCCCATTACTTTATTTGTATGAATATCTCATGGAACCCTTTTTTTTTTCAACTGGTGCTGACAAGACTTGATGAACTAAATTGTTCAATAATGCATCAACACATTATTTTGTATTTATGATGTAGCTCTTCCCTATCCCCTCGTAGTGCTGTGCTGAAGTTTGGAGCCAAGCATGAATTACAAGCCTGCAAAGCACCATGTGTGCTAATTGTGCTTCATATATTATTAATATGCAATGCATCCTGATACCAAGCTTTCAGAGCCCGAAGGCCTTCTGAGAGATTTAAAGAAAGAAGAGAGGAGATCCCGCTTGTCCTCAGCATTTTCTACCTCCTTTTGTCAACTTTCAGTTAATGCTCATTATCATAACTGGAGGGAGGCACAGCTTCGCGTGGCAGTCACTCTCCATCTTGGTCACATCGCTCTGCCTGTCTGAGCAATGTGCTCATGTGCACTGCAGCATTATCTCGCTTGAATTTTGGCATACAGTGTCAAGCTGTTTATGCTTTTGCTGACAGGGATGCTTTCTATAGTGCTTTCTCTAAGAAGACCCTTTCCAAGAAAACCTTGTTAAGCACCTGACAGAAACAATCTTCTTTTAATTTCAAGACACTTGGACCTTTAGATGTAATTACATGTATAAATAGAATGACTCATCCAATTTTGCTGCTGTTTGTAACTTACATTTCATTATTTTCATTTAGCTGACAAAGAGCTGACAATTGTAGTCGTCCCTGGAGATAGTGTAGTGAATCCAATTTACAGACATTCCTTGTAGCTGTTTGGCAACAGACTGTCTGGCCATGCATTTAAGCACAGAGGTGAACTTATATATAGGAGGATGAACCCAGATCAAAGTACCACATCTTTTTTTATTTTTAATTAAACCATCAGAAATGTAAGAGAATATGGCAAACTGTACAGGCATGAGAGCCCATCTGGACATATTGACAGGGCTCCTGACATGCTGACAACTTTCTACAGCTCAGTGGTGTCTGACAAATTTTAAAACTATTTTCTGGGCATATTGAAAGAAAATTGAAAGGGTACTAACATGAATGGTCCCTGATTGCTGCTCAGCACTGTATCTACTCTGCTGTTGCCCTGAGTGCAGGCAGTCCTGTGTGCTGCTACAGCTGGTGTGGGGGGACTGCTCCAGAAATTAATATGCTACCTGCTCCTTGGTAAAGGAGACAGAAGAACCATAAAACTGCTGTCTTCCAGCTAAATACACCCCTAATACTTAATATCTCCCTTTGCTTCCCTTAAATTCATTACATTCCTTACACATGTTGCTGCCTTTAAATTCACTATACAAATAGAAAATTAAAAGCTTTGAAAAGACTAACATATTCCTATCAAACAGAAACTTCAGGTTTGTGCTTTTCCACAACTTCATTGAAGTTTACCCAAGTGAATACTCCCAGCTCAGATGTACAGTCCCAAATCTCACATGGAGAGTCATGTGCCTTTGGTACTCGGCATGGCTCAGTCAACTGCATGGCAAAGATAATACAGAAAATACCATCAAAAACTGTAGCCTCAGAGTTCTAAAAATGAAAAGCATAAAAATACAAATAACTCATCTGGTAACAGTTTCAGATTATGTTCCCTCTGGAAAGTAAATACAGTCCAGGGGGAATTTTCCAGTAGACCCACTTAACTGCAAGGCTCAAACTACAAAGGAAAGAAGAGAGAGAGAAAGAGATAGGAGGAGAAGTTATTGGGATCTAGAAAGTTATCTCAAAGTTGTCTCAAAGGATGCAGTTTATTTTGAAGTCATCTGTTCCACTTCTATTAAAGTAACTGGAAATAAAAAGACATTTAAGACCATTTTGTTTATTTACTGGACCTTTTGCTTCTAAATATTGTGATCTTTTTTAAGCAGAATTTATAAAAGTACTGATATGCAGTTCTAGAAAGTAAAAGAAAATCTTACTGAAGATCAAGGGATTCTTATAAATATGACATTTCCCTGTTGCATTCAGTTTTATGTAGTTAATATGGTAATAGAGATGAATGGCATTGCAAATGGATTAAAAAATAATAATACAAAAGACATGACATAATATAACAGGAATTGCTGTAACTTCAGTCCATTTGATCCACTACTTCTTAATTAGTATTGTATTTGTCTACAATAATGTGATAGCCTGAAGCAGGAGTGCACTTCTGAATCAAATCTGCTGCCATTTCCAATCACCCCATTTTGTTTCAGATCTCAGAGTGACCTGAGAGCACACAAGCTCCATTCATCATATAGGCCTAAATGAAATGCTGAACTTCACAAGCTCACCTGATGTGCTCCAACCACTGATGGGTAATCAGTCTGCAGGACCAGAAGGGAGTCAGAACCACTGCATGACAGGACTGCTGGGTCCTCAGCACCGTTCCCCCCTACAAAACTTCATGTTGCACTGAACTGCCTACTAAGGTGGACATAGTTTTCTTTCATTTTTTCTAACTACCTTGCTACTACTATTTACAGCCTGACTAAAAATGTAATAAATCTGAAATATAAAGCCTCCTTAAGCCTTGTTAAAATTGTGCTCTGCTGTTAAACACCTTGTTAACAATGTAACCAAATTCTGAGAGTTTTCTGACATGCTAGCCATAAACATCTGCAGGAACAATACCTGAAAACAGCTCTGTATAATTTTTACAACGATAAAATAATCAAAGAAGTTTTCAAATGTGTCACTATCAGAAACCATCAAATAGTTTGCTCTGTTGCCTCGCTGTTGCCCTGGGTTTGGCTGGGATAGAGGTAATTTCTTCTCAGTATCTGGTATGCAGTGTGGGTAGCAAACAAGGGAAGCTGGAAGCCATCGTGCAGCAGGAAAGCCGTGACGTAGTCACCATCACGGAAACAAGGCGGGATGACTCGCATGACTGGAGTGCTGCAATGGATGGCTACAAGCTTAGGGAGTCTCTTGACTCTGTAGAACTTGAGGTTAGTGATGATAAGGTTGAGTGCCTATGAGTAAGAATCAGGAGGAAAGTCAACAAGGCTGACATCCTGGTGGTAGTCTGTTATAGACCACCTAACTAGGATGAAGAGGTGGAGGAATTATTCTATAAGCAGCTGGTGGGTGTTTCAAGGTCCCCTGTCCTTGTTCTGGGAGTCTTTAACCTGCCAGATGTGTGCTGCAAACTCAATAAATGGAGAAGAGGCAGTCTAGGATGTTCTTGGAGTGTGTGGAGGATAGCTTCTTGTCGCAGCTGCTGAGCAAGCCTGCCAGGGGTGAGGCACTGCTAGACCTGCTGTTTACAAACAGAGAAGGGCTGGTGGGAGATGCGGAGGTCAGATGCTGGGAAATTACAGAGTTTTCAAAACTCAGAGAAATAAGGAAGGGCATCAAGAAAACCTCTACTTTGGACTTCTGGAGGGCAGACCACAGCCTATTCAAAATGCTGATTCAGAGAGTACCTTGGAAAACAGCCCTTAAAAACAGAGGGGTCCAGGAAGAATGGACATACTTGAAGAAAGGCTGTCCCTTTGTGCCAAAAGATGAGCCGGTGGGGAAGACAATAGGCCTGGCTGGGCAGGGAGCTTTTGCAGGAACTCAGGGGAAAAAAGAGGGCGTATCACCTGCGGAGAAAGGGGCATGCAACTGAGGAAGTGCTTAAAATGTTGTTAGGTCATGCAGAAAAAAAAATAACAAGTAGAAAGCTCAATTACAACTTAATTTGGCCAATTCTGTAAAGGATAATAAAAAGTGTTTTTATAAGTACTTTAATAGCAAAAGGAGGGGCAAGGAAAACCTTCATTCTTTATTGGATGTGGGGGGGAATATTGTTATCAAAGATGAGGAAAAAACTGAGGTATTTAACACCTTCTTTGCCTCAGTTTTTAACAATAAGACCATTGTCCTCAGGTCATCTGAGGACAACTGGCCTTCTGAGCTAGTAGACAGGAGCAGAGAACAGAATAGTCCCCTGTAAGCCAGTAGGAAGATGTTTGTGACCTCCTGAGACAGTTAGATGCTCACAAGTCTATGGGACCAGTTCAACACCCCCCACCCCAGCGAAATGGAGAAGAGAATCAAAAGTAAAACTTGTAGGTTGGGATAAGAACTTAAGCAAAAAACTGCAAACAAAGTATAATATAATAATTATAATCATAGCAATAATAATAAAATAAAGATAAAACCTGAGGAAAAGCAAGTGATGCACAATATAATTGCTCACCATCCTCTGACTGATGCCAGACCTCATCCCTGAACCCCTATCAGCCCCTCTTCTGTGTAACCTGAGTGTATATAGTAGGCATAATATTCTATGGTGTGGAATATCCCTTTGGCCAGTTTGGGTCACTTGTCCTGGCTGTGCTCCCTCCCAGCTTCTTGTGCCCCTCTTCACTGGCAGAGCACGAAACACTGAAAAGTCCTTGACTTAGGGGAAGCACTACTTAGCAACAAGCAAAACGTCAGTGTGTTAGGTATTATTCTCATGCTGAATTCAAAACACAGCACTGTACCAGATACCGAGAAGAAATTAACTCTATCCCAGCAGAAACCAGGACAACTGAATATGTAGAAAACTCCCTTTTCTTTGATAGAGTTGTAGAAGACACAGATCAAACTGAGCATTTCTTAGAAAACCTTTTGTTAACGGAGCTGCTTTGAAGCTGTTGTTAATAGCAGTCATTATTTGGACAGTAAAGTCCCTGGTTCCCTCACAGAGTTTCCACAGGTGCTCACTCACAGTCATGCAGTGGAATGAGCAGCTGTGTAAGGAAAAGGCCAAATGTTCACTCAGAATCAGTCAACTGCACTGGCACCCCAGTGGCTTCTAGGTAGTGTTGGTAAAATCCCTCATAGGGTCCCTGGTTGCATCTGGCAGCTGTATAACTCCACAGTCCCTGTCAGCAGGCATTGACCTCTCAGACATGCCTCAGTTACCCAAGGCCCGGCTGATGTTGATGGGTCACGGCCTCTTGTGGCTTTGGCCAACTTTGGGAATATATCACTTCTCATGGATTTAGTGGGACTATTTACATTTTTTGGGGAGACTTGCCCCTCAGCACATACTTTCCACTCTTCAGTTGTTGCTATCTGGTTAACTTTTCTCCATCCACACACATAGTTACCTACAGTACATGTTCACAAAGACTCACAGTAAATCCTGTATCTGCTTAGTATCATGTACTGAAATCTGGAAACAAATAAGAATTATTTTCTAGCTATATGCTCAACCAGAAAAGACTTAAATTCTTCTAATCTTCCAGAAAAATCTCCTGGTTCATTTTCTCATTCTATTCCACCATCAGGCAGATAATATTGTCCAAATGAACAACAAATCAAAAGTTATAATGGCCTTTTTTATGACATATTTTAAAATAAAGATAATGAACATGGAGTTTTATCATAGATCTAACTATTATACTTACCTTGTTTTATTCCCAAATGACAACCTGTCTGGATACTTCTCTTATTTTGTTCCCAAGTTCAAGTGATGCAACAAAAGCTACTTATGAGAAACTACAGCATTCTTGTCTGGACTGACATGAAGGGAATTTTTTCGTTTCTTTTGTTCAAGGTCTTCAAATACGCTTCACAAGTCCTGTGTCTAAGCACCATGAATTTAAATTAATCTGGAGAAAAATTGATATTTTTCCTATTAAGTACACAGGAAATTCATAGCTAGATAAATGCCATCAAGGACCAGGGAGAAAGTCTACAGCACAATTAGAAACAAAAGCCAGAATTATAGGTTCATGGACCAATATGTCAGCAAAAGCTGCATGCTCTCTTTGCCATGGCTGAGAATCAGAACCACTACTGCTGAAGTCCAAAGTTCAGACTTTCAGCTCTCTCACAAAGGGGTAATCATTTCTTCCCTGACAGCCATTCCACCATATTGTCCTTTACACAAATACTCAGTGGTCTCTGTCCTTCCTGCTTTGCCATGTTAGCTCTACATCCTCAGTTATGTTTGTCCTCATCAAATAGTCTCAAATTATTTTTGAGAGTTTTATTTATTTACATTTCATTAGAAGTAGAAGATGCACAATTTAGACTTTCATGTAAAACCTATTAATCAGTGCAAGCTTGTAGGATATATATATATGAAAAGAAACTTGTTCTTAACTATGTCTTCATCCTTTTTTGGTTTTTTTCTCTTACACATCTAACAGAAGTCTGGCTATACTCCACCAGACTGCTCTGCATCTGAGTAGATGGGGGATTCAGCAACATTTCAGCTAGAGATCTATCAATTTATTGATATGGTTTTGGCCACTGAAGCAGAGAGACTATTCACCATGGTTAAAAAAAAAGGCAGACATCACATATGTCTTCAGAAAGGGAAAAAGGGAAGACTGGAAAACTACAGGCCGGTCACCTTGTCTGGGGCCTGGATTCAGACTCAAAACTGGAAAAAATGGTGGGAAATTTTACAGTAAAACACTTTTAAAATTCTTTATTTATGGAGCTAAAATAACAGCATCTGAAAAAGAAAGGGGCTAAAAACAGACTGAAGGGAAGAAATCCTGAAAAGAAATGACATGGCAGAACGAAGCTACAGAAAAAGTAATCTGAGAGGAAATTAATGCTAGAGACGAAGAAAAGAAGTATGTGTGAGGTAAGAGAAAGATACAGAAAATAAAGAAAGAAAAAGAGGAAAGATCGCTATATAGAAAAACAGAGGGCATAACATTAATTCACTTGGCTTAAGTTACTCTTGGTACAAAGGCAGCACTTGGCTCATCTTTATTCTGTAAAATGTGTTTGCCAAAGTCCATAACAAAGTCTGGATACACAGAGAATCTGTTGTGAATTCTCCTGGCTTTTGCATATTTTTAAATCATTCTAAATATCACAGAAAAGAAACTGATGAAGTAACACTTTTCTATGTCTCATTCCAATGCAGTGAGAATGTATAAAGTTTAATTTTTTCACATTGCAATCCTCACATGTAACAGTAATTTTTAAATTGTGTATTATAATCAGAAGAGATCATTACAACAAAGTTACCTGAAGACCAAGAAGCCTAAATTATACTTTAACCAAAGGGCAATAAGATAAAACATTTTGTAAAGGTTTAAATCCCTTAAATTTCCAGTACAGTAAAAGAAGTTGAAATTTTTAGGTCATGTAGGAAAATCAATTTGCATCACTGCAATGCTTCTTCTGCATCATTCAAGACATTGCCATCATTATCATAATTATGAAAATAACACTGCTTGCATGCTACATAATTAACTAAAAGTATACTGTAGTTCCTCCTTAACAGTCCTGCACTCCTAACCTGAACCTGTGCATGGAACCACTGGGAGATGCATGAGAGCTATTCCCACAGTCACAGGAAATTGAAGGTACCAGCTGAAAGGCTGGTAGATCTGTATGTCATAAAATACACTGCACTACAGTTACCTCGTGTGTGACAGACAAACTCCCCAAGTGTGAAAGGCAGCTATGCAATGCAGTACACTGCTCAGGAATTTATGCTGCTTTGTACAGTCCATATCCATGTAAAACTAGGCAACTATCAGCCAGAGAGAAGAGAAAAAAAAATAAATGTGAGCTTGGTGATGGCTGTCATTCATCCTGTGTGTGAGATACTCCTCTGGCCCCACCTGGGAATGGAGACTCACAGAACTCAAATAATCCAGAAAGGTCTCTCCAAAGTCTTAATAACAACTTTAGCTAAGACACAAAGAGCATTTAAACTGCAAAAGGAAAATAAAGTAAAAATATTCCATGTTAATTCCTTTTTAATAATGAATAATTATTTTTAGGAATGGGACCAAGAAAGAGGCCCTGATGACACTGGTGCACGAGGCTCTGCTGACACCAACCTTTCTTGTCTTCTGTCTACTCTTTTTTGTTCTCACCTGTTCACAGCACCTCTGTCCCTATGCTCTGAGTGTTATGAAATGCCAAAACAACTATTGAAGTTACAGATCTTAGGTTTTTTACTTTTCCCTAGTTATTAATGGAATCTCTGTTCCAACTGAAACCTCATTTCTTGAAGCTAACAGGAACCTAATCTTGTAATCTCTCCTGTTCAGTAAAAAAACACAGCAACACTAGTTGAAGCAATAGCTATGGGAGCTATGGGAACTGAGAGGTGGCAACATGAATATTGAGGAACTGTTTTTCCAAATAGGAATGGCTGTTTAGAGACCAGAGGAACACACCAGCCCATCAGAACATGAGACTCCTCTCTGCCTCCTTTCTTCTTGTTTGATAAGAGAAGAATGACAGATTTTTCCAGAGATCAGAGACAACTGTCTGATCCCAGTGGGCTTTAGGAACCTGAGAGGTCTTGCTGAGGGACCTACCACTAGTTGAAAGCAAACAGCTCATCACACAGCAGGAAGGGATCTGAAAAGATGGAAATGAGTCACATAAATGGGAAGGAAGGATTTGATGATAGCAAAGTAATAAAAAAAGAAAAATTAAAAAAATAAATAATTAAAAAATAAAGAAGGAAAAAGCAATAGAATCCAGAGGGATGAAATAATCACGAACCCACTCTGTGCAGGGCAACATCATAAACTTCCTGGGCTGAAGTCCCCTTTTAAAATTCCCCAAGAATCAGCAGGTAGTTTGAGCTGACAGTAAGATGCAGAGCACCCCCTGACATTTCTGGGAAGGGTTCTCACGTTAGGGGAAGTTTTTCCCATGAATTCAACAGAATCAGTAATTTGCGGGCTCTCTTACTTCAGCACATTAAGGCCACATCCTCCTATCTCCCTCTTCTCATGGGGACATTTTTTCCTGAATCTCATGTTCAGGTGAGTGGTTTTCCTCTGCTGACATTTAATATTGTTCAAGGCAAAGAGACTGTGTGACCAGACCTCTTTATCAGCAAAAAAATAAACACATTTTTAGTGTTAGTAAATTTTGTTTGGTTGCCTAAAATGAAAACTAGACTGAGTGATAACAGGCTGAAATACCCTGAGATTCAAGGAAATCAAAGACTACTTTAATGGGGACCATGAGAAGACTTTTGAAAAAACTCAAATAGCAAAATACTACAGTGGCCAGGGGAAAAAAAAAAAAAAAAAATGGACAAATAAATATCCTTGTCCAGAGCTCTCCTCAGTCATACCAATCCTGTCTGGAAGAGTTCTAGTGAAGACTCTATAAACATTATAATATACATTATATAGTGTGGGCTTTTGAATGCGACTATAGCTTCCTACCTGCAGGCTGAATTGAAGAATATATCCAGAAAACAAAGTTCCTTCTTGTTTAATGAAATCCCCATGAGACAGCTTCTGCCATTGAATTACATGCACTCCACAGGAGTTTTGAAGAGAGCCCTAGAAAAGTTGAGTGAATATATATTTTCTTTCTCGTAGATAAAACACCTGAGGGTCAAAAGACTAACTGATACTAGTTCTGTGCATGAGGTAATGCTGTCTGCCAGTCCTCTTCTTTTGGTGACACACACCCACAAACATCCATCTTTGCTGTAGTCTCCCTCTTGAGGGCCTCTTCCCTCAATACTTATACAAAAACCAGCATCCAAGGGACACTCCGTGCTGCACTGAACACCACACTTACAAAGCACTGTAGATGTGTGCGTGTCTGCCTTGCACTGTGCAATACCCACCTTTACAGTGACACTAGAAATGCATCCACCCTCACCACGCATCACCACTGATTTAGGAGTTTCTGCTCAGTTCACTCCCAAAGCCTGTTTTGGTTCTGCTCATGACTGCTAATGCAGCAGCTATGTATGGATTGCTTGCCATCTGTTGCTTTTGTCGCTGAGGTGATTATGTGATTTCTGCTTCTGAATACAGACAGCTTAGATTCAGAAATGAGTCCTATGTCTGATCCTCCATCACCATGGGTATTGTGCAGGGCAGCACAGAGCAGCAGCCAAATGGCCTGGTGTTGACCATGCAGAGTCCCCACCACCGAGAGCTTAGTGCAATCCATCTGGTGTGTGACAGTCATTCCTTATATCTGACATGTCTCTGGTCACAGTCCAGGCATTAGGAGATATGAAAGTCTAAATTTCCCAGAATAGGACATCTACATGTCCAGTGCCATGGACTCTGCAGCTGCAGAGTAGTGCCCACCACCTTCTTGCCCCAAGGCTGCTGTCACTGCAAAGGGGACATCACTGACTTCACGTGGGAAGTGAGGAATGTTTAATGAATCTGCGTGAACTGGCGATGAATTACAGATGTTGCTTATTATTAGCAAAGAAAGGCAGGTGCCACTTGGAGTATTTTAACATGTTAGAAATGAGTCATGGGAATTCCTTATTTTGGATTATCGAGAGTCCATTCCAAATAAAGAAAATAACTAATATAAGAATAGCTATTTTCAGCTTCCAAACTACCATCTGCTGAGTTCTTGTCACCACCCAGAGAAGCCGGAAAGCATCTAACAACCTTGTGTTACAAGAAGGTAAAGCTGGAAAGCGTGAATTTGTTTGAGTGACAAAGCTTGAACTAAAACTCAGCTCCCCACCCCCAACTCAGTTGTTTATACCACATTTCCCTCCTCTAAAATCTTAGAGTGGTCAAATATGAAGTTCAAGTCATTGAAACAGAACCTGATTCAGTCAGCATATCAACAGGAGTACTGTTGTGAATAATTTGTTGTGAAGTCCATGAAGCTGGTTACAGAAAGTGGGTGTCCACAGCTTCTCTCTGGGAGTAGATGGAAGGCTAGAGCAAACCATGTTTTTTTTAAAATGGGAAAGAGAAATTGTCAGATGATTCTCCAACTTCAGTATTGTTAGCTGTTGTTAAATTAATAAAACATCCAGTACGTGAGCAAATTATCAAACGGCTTAAGCACAATTATAGTGCATTTTAAATATCAGTTCTAATTATATTTTCCTTTGACAAAGTAATTACACTTCAAGAAACCGCAATCAGAACAATTTTTCACTGCCGAATCTGAGAACAGAAGGTGAAAAAGGTGCATTTAGATGATTTTATAAATGAGTAGCTTAACTTTTATATAATAAAAAACCATAACAGTAGAACAGCTTAAAAATAGACTAGAGAACTCACATTTTAATCTTATTTCAAGTCATTCAATGATTTGTAATTTAACGAGCCTTAATATAAAGCTTGTATTTAGTTTTCTTTCCCTCCGTTAGCTTGATTTCTTGATATAAAAAGTTTTTTGGCTGCTATAGAGACAATATATATTTTTAGTCCAAAATTCACATAAGAGCAGAATTAAGCACAGTCATTTCCTGTCCCACCTCATCTTCACAAGATACTCTGAATGTCTGCAAAATACTGCAGAAGACTGCAAAATACTCTTGTGAGGACTGAGAGGCTATTTACTTTGCATGGATATCAGCTTCAGGGCTGTTGAGCATAAAAGACTGGGACAAGAGACAGGAAGAGAAGGAGTAAATTAAAAACCCAGGCACAGAATCCAAAAAGAGCAGAAGAAAATTGAGACTATACCAAAAACCAGAGCTCTCACCTTGATTATTAATGGGACATTGCTGGAACTACTTAAAGCTTTGGGGAGCATGCACCAAAACTCTTAAAATGATAAGGAGGGGGAAAAAAGATTGCCATGCGTCTTGAGGACATAAGCAAACTTACTATGGGATACTTGAGGAAATTGTGGGAGTGTGATAAACTTATGATGAGATGTTTAGGGAGAGGGGAAATATAGACATCCATTCAGGTAGGGGAGGACCCACGATGGGGAAAAAGGAGAGAAGAGGGGGACAGTTTAAAGCCACCAAGTCCTATGCCTGACAACTGCAGTCTGTTACACTCCATTCCTAGTTATTACCCTTGGTGAGAGTGCTCCACTGCCTATGCAAATCTACTCCAGAGAACTTCAGGACAGAGTAGTCAGTGAATAGAAGAGATCTGGGGGACGAATACCAGAAGTTTGAGAGTTGACTACTGGAGGGATCATAGGTCTGATCATTTCCAGCTATTGGGAAATCTAGGGGCCTGAGAGGTGAAGGACACCATAGGGCTGGACCTGCTACCAGAGAGACCTATTTGTTCTTATGTGTGCATGTGTGTGTGTGTGTGTGTTTGAGATCTGCCAGCACGGTTGGATCCCAACTAAACAACAAGCAAGGGCCATCTGTATTTCTCACATTTATGTCAGATGTCCACTGCAGCCTGGAAAACAATGCTGTGCCCCAAGGCCTCCCAGACTCATCCTCCAACAATACTCCCACTGTAATCCCACTGCCTTCACATACATACACACACCTCTCTGGATGTGCTGTGGATGATCAGAATCACTCTGCCAAGGCAACACTGAAAGAGGAAGCATCTTCTCTATCCTTGCCATGTGGATCTGATGTTATTCCAACTGGAGGCAACAAGGAATGTATAGAAAAACTCCCAAATTTCCTCCATGCTGACTTTGATAATTGCTCCTTCTGGACTGACAGCAGTGAAATAACATGACAAGAGCAAGAAATGCTGGTCTCCAGCTCTTCTTTCCTCCTTGCAGTGCAAAGCGTGAAAGTAGTTTCTGATAGTATACGGAATATTACAGACTTAATGAGGCCTGTAAGGTCCTCTCTGACAGAAGGCCAAGAAAGAAGACTGCCTCTCCAGGGCAGCATGGTGACCTGGATGCAGCATCTTTTTAAGCTCTACCTTAGTCTCAAAAAGCATCAGTAAGGTCTGAAAAAGTTTCAAGTAGCACTTGACATATGACATTAGCTACTTACCTCCCCTTAGTGCCCATGAGAAAACCACACACTCAAGATAGTTCACAGAAAAAGCTTGATGGAGATGCAGGTAAATAGTGGGTTTATCTGCACAGCTGACTAGTAACAGATTGAGAGGGAAGATAATTAGCAATTTGGGGATGCTGGCAATATGCAATTTCAGACAAAAATATTTGCTTTGAGGCTCTGACTTTTAGTTCTGGCTCCATTTCTGTTCCAGTCTTCCTTTCAGATGCTAGAGACAGTTCAAGTTCTGGTTGATTGCTGTTTTATCCCCCTTTCTTTTCCTCCCATAATTAAAGTATGGTACACATGCTTCTGAAATAAGATCATTTCTTTCAAGGTTTTCCTTTTTTTCCCATATTCAGCTAATGAGCATCACAGCTATTAAATCTGAAATGTTTTCTGGTTTTTAAATCCCACCCACCCTCAACTGTAAGGTTCAGGGCCACTGCAAGCTCTTAGCAGCCTCTTGTGTGCATCCAAGCAGCTTGTACTTATTTTCTTAAGAAGGAAATTCTTAAGGTAATGTTGTATAGCAATTACAATTGCTAACCTAACTCTTTTTGCCTCATTTCCCTCACCATTTTCTGAGGGGAACCTCTTTCTCATCATTTTTCGTTGTTACATACCTTATCATTTTCTTCCCACAGTAATGCCAGAAGTTGGATCAGTTATTTCTGTGTATACAAAGTGGTTTGGAGGTTGATGCTGGGACATGAGAGCCTGTGGAAACTGCCTGGCTGAGCCCCAGTAGTGCAGCACCAATGTGCCACTCACACGAAGGACCTGGGAGTGGTAATCTGCCCATTACAAAGAAGTTATTGGGATGTAACTGTGGAAACAGCCTCCATCATCCTTGTTGTAGTACGTCTGAAAAAATAGTTCTGTCTCATAGCAGCACTATGAAGAATAATAATTATACCTGAGACCATGCAAGCTAACTGGACTACTAAGCCATATTTTGACTCACTTCTCACCAGATTCAAATCCCAGTTTTCATGTGAATACTGTAAGGTACTGGAGTATTCCACCCATCTAGCGTCTGATTGTAATTCATAGTCAGGTTCTGAACACTAACAATGTCCTGAAATAGTTTCTTGAAGGCCTTTTTGTAATAGTGATCATAGTAGGAACATAGGAAAAAACCAAATTCAGGCATATTAGTATTCAGATCCAAGCGAAAAGCATTAGTGTAGTCCTAAAAGTCATTGTCCTGATTTGTTGCCTGAATTATTATATTCCTCCAGGGCTTCAGTGATGACATACTTGCCACATGCTGTCTATTTCACATAGGTCTTGGCCTTTCTCAGAATTATTCTGTAAAAGTCAGAATTTATGTAAAAGAAAACTAAGGGAACATTGGAAAGGTCAGGACCGTGCTAGGCCCAGCATACAAAACATTCAGCCAACGTGCCTTATGTGTTGTCGCCAGTGGCACATCTGTCCCTTCTGCTTTCCACCCTCACCCACAGAACATCATTGTTTTTGCCTTGAATATCATATGAAAATGCACATGAGCATAGGCTTGAGCCTGAGGTTCACAGCAGCAGGGCTTCAGTGTTGATTATGAGCCATTCTGATGTTTTCCACTGATTACCATTCATGTTTCTCTCCTACACAACATCTGAAACGATTCTTCATTTCTGTTGTCCTCTCTCCTAATACAAGAGAAAAGGGCAATCCCTAATGTTGAAAGGCAGATAAGGAACACTTTCCCCAGGCAAAGCAAGATTAGCCTGTGGTCAACCTCTTTCACAATGTTCCTTTCTGTCAGTGTCTTTCGTAGATCCCCCAAATGATTATGCATTCGTACTGATAAGGAAAATTTGGTGGAATACGTCTCCTTGTTCTTCCTTCAAGGTACAAAACTGCTTCTCACTCAGAGAGACAAAAAATAAAGTTTCTGTATACTCAGAATATTAAATAACTGCAAACTTTGTGTCTCTGTAACAAATCTAGTATCTCCTCTTACTGAGCTGGATAGACCAGTGTTTGAATAACAAGGTTTCTGTTTATTAATATCATAAAAGATGTCCACTGGTGAGATGGAACTGTACTTAGCATACCACTCAGTTCTTTTATAAATGCATGTCAGCTCTTATGGATAAGACAGACAAATGCAAAATCAGTAGTTGTTGATGCATTTTTCCCCCTTTGTTTCATAGTGTTTCTCCTAAGTCCCATTAGCAATCAACAATTCAACAGTCTCACAGGTTACCTTACTCAGAGCAAGAACCTATTTTAAACTTATCTATTCCTTCTCAAACCATCTACCAGAATCAGAAATTTTACAGCTTTAAAAATACATTAATACAAAGCTGGAGGCACGAGTTAATGACAGTCATTTCTACTTTTCTCTAAGTACTGACTGTACATGCAAGGGCTCAGAGAAATTCTTGTGTCTAACAGTATGCATCCTTCATTAAAAGATGAGGAATGAGGTGAGTTTTCTTTCTTTTCTAGGAAAACAGGCTTTAAAGGACTTAACATTGGAAAGGAATCACAGGGTAAAACAACACCATCATGCTTTCCTTTATTATTTCACCTGAGGTTGCCAGCACACCAAATATGCAGCAGAATTGTCATAAAATCAATCAAAAAGATATATAAAAGACACCAAGGACCTTCAGCCATTACTACCACACAATATATGAAACAGTGCCAGGGACACTCAGTGTGTGTGTCTGGTTTCAGTATTTCCCTTGTGAAAAACCCCAGATGTTAACTCTTGGCTGCTTCCAAAATCTTGAACATAAATATTCCTTTTTGTAATAAATGGATAAGTTTTTAATGATGAGTCACTCATATTTTAGGGATATTATTATTCTATTTTATTTACTTATTGACAGGTTACAGACAAGAACAAAAACTATTCTATTAATGATAAAATACAGATGAAGAGGCATGTACCATGCTTAAATGACTTTTACTCTTTAAGGCTTTGTAAAAAAAATAAATGTTTATTGTGTGTTTAAGATTGGACTGGCAGTTCCAAGCCTGCAGGTTTCCTGATGAAACACTGAAGTTCACAGAACTGGATAGTGTTTACCCCTACACAATATATTTAAATAATTTAAGTACTGAAATGAGCTATCATGTAAGTCTGATCCTTTGAGTCCATATCTAACCTTCACAGTGGTCGAACTAAATGTTCATTATTCAACACAGTTGAAGAAGCAAGGAAGAGTGATAAATCACTACCACACTAAGGAAAACAGCCCTTTAAGCTGCTAAAGAAGTGAACAGTCTAGTGTCTCTGAGGTATTTTGTGATGTATGTCCTCTAAAAACTCATCTTAGAGAGGCTTGACAAAGAACTGAGGTAGACATCACTGTGGCAGGCAGGCACCAAAACACTGTCACAGAATATAGGGACATTTCAGGTACTGTAAGCATATTTAATGTTTAAATTCCACCTTTCTCACCCTGTACTGGGAAGTTCAAGGATACCCAATAAATGAGTTCGATCTCAGGCTGTGCCCTCCCCTTGAGACTGATTCCAGTGAACTTAACAGCAGGATTAGCTTATGATTTAAGGAGAACTACATATAATTCATTTCATATCTTACTCTACACAGCTCATACTTGCCATCACTAGAAGAATCCAACAAAATAGAATCTCTCTTACTTCTGCAGACACTGCACAGCTGCCCAGAGGTGTTTTATGGATACACAGGAGAGGTCTGACACCTCCCAGCCCATCAGATTTACTGTCCAGCTGCAGACTGACCTCCCACAATGTAGGCAGACAGTTACAGACATACCAAACTCATCATGCACCTAAGCTGCACTGAGGCTAGTTGTTTTAAACTGCCCTACGTGAGGAGCCCCACCAAAGCAAGCAGGCTGTCAAAAGCTGTTGTTTGTATTGAGTAAGGTATTTTTCATGGCTTTAAGCTTTGTTCTTTTCAGCCTCTGCCTCCCATTTCCTCAAGTTTGTGAACAACTGTGGACACGTCTCATGGCTACAATTTGTTGGCTGAGAGAGGAATTTCCCCATAGCTCAAATCCTGGAGCTGACAAACCTGCTCTATAAATAAGAGGAGTGGCAGTTTTCATCACGAGTTTAAATTAGGTTTGAACATTCTGAAAAACCTCCTGTGAACCTGCAATACTGATAGGAAGTGCACATATTTACTCCTTGTCTAACCTATCTCAAATTAACCTCCTCCTGCCCATCTAACTTCTTTCCATCTGGAGGAAATTTTGTGACATTCTGATTCAGATGCAGAAAAAGGACTGTGGTACTTCATCCACAGTTTTGTCTCCAGCTTGAATGCTCAGCTAATTATGGAGGCATCTGTGCTTCCTTGCTAGGTCTTGAGCTCCCAGGGTGCTGATGTGCATGCTGCCAGCGTGTGCCCCACACCTACCATCACACAAATATCTCCCTTTCCCACCCCTTCCACCTGCTGGTCCTATGGAAATGAACCCATCAGAGTCTCAGAAAGCATCAGCCATCTTGGGCTTCATTAAAAGAAAATAATAATATTAGGGAGTAAATTTTCCCCCATGCCCACCAGGCAGGTTGAGGCTTACCGTCTTGTTGGCCCTCGATGCAAAAGTGCCAGATCCAAAACCTTCCTCCTCCTACACCTTACAAGAAATTTCAAGTACAAACACAGACTTCCAGAAAGAATATCCTAATTGTTAGATTACATTTATATTTCTCCTATTGGAATTTCTCCACCTTTTTATGCAATTACCCAGTACATTTTAAAGCAGAATTTTAATGTCTGCTTTCTGCACTTCTGACATCTCAGGTAACATACAGGTAAAAACCAGTGTCTGTAGAAGATGTGTCCCTACAAACAAGTATTGACAGTGCATTAAAATAGATTTGATTGCCCTAGTGAAAACTGTAGAGGCCTACTGGTTCTTCAATATAGAAAAAAGAAAAAAAAAAAGGGCTTTTGGTTTCTACTGACAAAATTCTGATCATATGCAGCTTAATTTTTTCCCTCTATTTTAGATTGAGGTTTACTCTCAAATGGAGGGATCAACTTTTACTACTACAGAGATCAATGAGAACAGCACCAGCACTATAGGGATCAATGAGAACATCACCTTATATTTCCCCTACTCCCCTTCTGGCTCTACGATTTCTAGAGGAAACAACTTACTAAGTTTTTCTGTCTTAACCTTCAGGTGAATTTCTAAAAACATTTAAAAAATCAAGAAAAATACTTATTTCCTGTGCATTCTTTCCTATTCTGTTGAGAGTTTCTGTATTCAAGAAAGATATTTTAAAAAATTTTTAACACCTATTTAGCTTCATTTCCAGTGAACACACCCTCAAATGAAAGCAAGGATTTTGTATATTCTTAAGCTAATAATGGGAATTTTATTTCTTCTTAGTATTAAAAATTGCATCTGCTTGAGCTTATTTACTGGTAAATTTAGTTCATATATTCCCTTGTGGAGGTTAGGTCACCTCAGCAAATGTGAATTTTACCTCTTCACCTCCCACTCTTTGTGGATTTTCTTTCAGAAGTAATATCTCAGCTGCCTGCACTATATCCTTATCCAGCTTGAAATTAATAAATATACCATTTCCTTTCATGCTGGCAGTTCTCTAAACTTTTGCTGCGATATTGACAATGATTCTTATGATATATTTTATGAGGTAATATTGTTGCTGCTATCCTCTTAGCAGACTGTGTATGAAAACCTTACCAAAGCAAATCAACACAATTTAGCTCTTGCATGTTGCTGCCTGGGGTTGAGTGGTTTGATAGATGTGTTGGGTATTTTTGCAGTCTAAACCTTCAAACTGAGTTTGCCTTCCTGTCCTGGGTCTATTTTATTATTTTGATTCTCTGTTGTATTTGTAGCAGCAGAATGGACTACAGTCTTCACATGGTTCAAACTGCAGTGTGTTATTCACTTTTAAGTGTAACTTGGGTTTCATTTACTTCACATTTATATTTATTCAGACCTGGAGTTTGGATCAAAATATACTAATCTATATATAACACTTTACTAAATATGCTAACATTTATTAGTTGATCTATAGGCAAATGTTTGCAGAAAATGAACTTTTCTCATGACCCAACACAGAAGACATACCCTTGTAGTTATTAAATGAGAGTGTAGAAAATCTCCATACTTGAAGCCATTTGAAAGTCAGTTGTATAGGTCCACTAGCAACCTGATCTAACTGTAAGTTTGGGCAGGAACTTGGACCAGATAAGCTCCAGAGATCCCTTTCAACTCAATTATTCTATTTATACATAGCATTAGCATACTTAATATCAATTTTCTTACTATAGTTTGCTGTCTCCTGGGAAGTTTTGCTGCAGAATGAGCTATCAATTCAGTGCTTATGAAATCACCAGACGACAGGGATTGCCTAACCTTCATAGCAAAGCACAGACTGTGTAAGCTTCCCAGCTGTTTTTATAACTACACTTTTTAGATACCTTATTCTTCTTTTTCCCTGTCTAGGGAAGAACTGCAGTGCTAACTGTGTGGTAGATCAGTGCTCTGAACATATGGTACCCTAAGCCCTACATGTTGCTTGCAATTGTTGCTCTTTAGGTGGCAAATCACTTAATAAAATTCAAGTGTATAAAGAAAAGTCTATGTGCCATCAAGGAATATTTTCTCCTGATGCCTATGTGTTTCTCTGCAGCCACCCCTGGTGTAGGAACTCCCAATCTGCACACTCCTGCTGTCCACAGAGTCCTGCTGGGCCAAATCAACCAACACCTTTCCTTCAGCAGCACTCTCCTCCTGATTTTCTGGGGTGATGAGTTTGATCCTATCAATAGATTCCAGCTATATATCTATAACTGTCCAACTTTGGAAAGGGTGATATTAGGCAAGGAGGAATGAATGTAGTAGAGAAAGTTAAAACAGAAGGCAGCACAGAAAGGGAAGCCATACCTCCACAGAAAAGGCGAAGTCACTTCACGTACATACCAGGGAAAAAACAACAAAAGTGTGACCAAATTATTTGAGCAGAGTCTTTATGCAACAAGGAAATTGCCTATGTGAAATACAAGACAAAGCCTGAAAAAACAAAGACAGAAGTAAAATAAATTTTGCATTATGTGTCCATCCTAACCTAAGGCTTAGTAAGCAGAAATCTACAGAAACTAATTTAAAATAAGGAATTAACTTTGAACTGTGGATGAAGTCAGAAAGGTAGAATGCACAGTGCTAACACTGCTCAGGATGGACCATTTCCTACAGCCAGTGGGGCAGGCAAAGGGATGAAGAATTATTTAAATAAGGATCATAATTTGATCCATGAGGCTCACCATTCTGTATCTTTAGGGTTTTAAATCATAGCATTCATAAATTTTATTGTATTTGAAAACCTTTGTTCAATCCTTATCATCTACCAGAGCTTTCTGTACAGTTTCAGAGCTTACTGAAACACTCTGTTCAGATGAGCTGGTATATAAATGGTCAGAAATAACTGTATTTCCAGGTGTAGCAGGAAAAATCAAAGTTTGTTTGAGAAGGACCTGTAAACAAATGTAGGGATAAATCTGCAGTGACTCAATCAACTTCAAAACCTTGGTACATCCTACAGTCCTAGCAAAGATGACTGTACAATATTTATAGGGGACAAATACCAGATGCAACCAAACTTTGGAATTTATCACAAGCTTATGATTTCAACTTTATGAGAAATGAAGGGTTATATCAGACATTACAGGACTATGAATCTTCTGCAGAGCTGGAGCACATGCTCAGTATGCTATGCAAGATCTGAAGGTACTTATGAAACTTTTAAAATGGTTCATCAGCTTCATCCTTTCCTTTGCTATTGCAACAGCTTTACATACCGACAAATTTTAACCAATATATTTTAGAAAGGATTGGGCAAGTCAGTATATTTGTTAAGGTGAGTTGATGAGTACATTGCTTGCATAACATACACCAGATGAAAAACTCTTTTTATGCTGCACTGACCTTTTGTCTCTAATTGTTTTGTATGATCTTTTCTTTTTGCCTGTAACTGCTTGCAACTGCCAAGTTGTTTAAATGTGTGGTTACTTATTTTGTGGCCAGGTAAGGATAGGTAGCACTTTGGGTTGTAAGACAGTTGAGTTAAATTGTCTTACTGAAACCATGCACTGAAAATGTAACAGTTAAGCTGAACCTATTGCTAACTGTACTTTTTCTCCCTTTGTTTCAGGTGTCTTTGCATCCTACTGTCATCACATACTTCATGTTTAACTTTCCTTCCTAAGTATAAGGAAACCTTCCTAGTTTTAAGGGGAAGGGAGGGAGTAGCACAAAAAGAATTGCAGAAATATATTATGTAAAGTCTCAAAAGATTTCTTCAATCACAAGCAATTTCTTCAATCATTTTTAATCAAGCAACAGGAACTCACATTGTGATAACTCTCTGCATTTTTTTTTATAATTGTCCCTTCTGAACTGATGTTAGTCCCCAAATCAGTACTCTTTTAGGAAAGAACCTTGTAATCTCTTATTTCTCCTTGTCAAGCAGTGTGAAATACATTAATTCTGTAGATGAGTTTTTTCAATAAACATAAAACCAACGATGCCACAGCATGTGTGTACTCACTGCAGGAAATACTGGCCTCTCTGAGAACCAAAGGTCCAACCAGATCCAGCAAAACTTCCAATGTCCAAACGTGAAACTTTTTCTCCAATATAAAATTCATAAGAGCCTCAGGTTTCTTCTCACTTGCACTTGCTTTTACTAGCTGTCCATCCAAGTGATGTTCTATACTTTGCAGCTCTCCAATCTGGAGCACATTATTTGAAATCCTTTACTTTTCTGCCATCGATGGGCTTGCTGAGAATCCTGTAATTAACAGGCAGGGACAAAATTTTAAAAATGTGAAAACTCTGAGGTCTACTATCCTCTGACAAAGATGCAGTTTTGTCCCAACTAATTAACACTGACACTGAGTATGCTACACAGTAGCTGAATTGAAAGTTGGTTTGTGTTAATTGCTCTGTTACACATTATTTATCTATCCTGAATTAATTTAAGCAAGAACAGTTTTTGTTCTTTGGATTTCAATGAAGACTGTATTAAATATAGCTGCTTTCATTTCCTTTGCCACTTTTCCTTGATGTTGCAAAAAGACCAATTTGAAAAGAAAGAAGAACACAGTAAATTTTGGCTCAGTGGGAGATGAACTCACAGTTGGATTCCTTCTTTTTATATTTCTCATAAATGCACAAGTATGTTGCCTCCTGCATTTTCCTAATGACAGAAATTTAAAGTCCTAGACAACAATCAACACTACAGGGGCAAAAGTACTGCAATTTTATTACCACAGAAATAAAATCAAAAGCTAGATTTGAAGCTGTACATTTTTCAACTTTTTCTTAATTTCAGTTTTTACCACTTTTGCTTATCATACATCAAAAAAACCTCAGAGTTCTCAAGTTATTACTGAGTATATCAGATCATTTTTTAATTAAGTATGAATAATAAATAGCAAGAGTGGTGATTTTCTTTGTGAATGTGCTATTGATATGAGTAGTATGTTGACAGAGGATGCTGAATCCTAGGCAGGTTAAATAATTTACTCAACTCCACACACAGAAGTGGCAAAAAAAGGGCATGGGCGACAGTACCAGGCTGTTCTGCAGAACAGGAGTCAATTCAGAGAAAGATTGTGAGGGCTAGAGAAATCTGCACAGACAGAACGCAAACAGACTTCACAACTCCCACCAGCTGCAGTAAACTTCCTGACATTTTATGAAATGACATTGTGGAGTGTCCAGTTAAAGCCTTGACCTGCGGTGGGGCAAAATTAAAATAAGTATAAAAGCCCCATCCAAATTAACAAACCTCTAGCCCTTTCAGACATTTCTAGTTGAAGGAGAGGAAGAGGTAGCACTAAGATTATGATTTTGGTGCTGGCTTGTTTGAAAGATCAGGACAAGGTGGTAGTGTCCAAAAGGGGTGAAATAGCTGCCTTAGGGATTTACTGAGTAAATTAGTGAAGAAAAATACCATGTGCCCCTTGTGTTTCTCTTTTATTAATGAAAATAAGTAATACCAGATGACAATTTTATTAAGAAAAGAGGTTTATATTTGCCATACTAAAGACCTTAATAATAAACATGGATGAGGATATAGGTGTTTTTTTTAAGGAGTTAAGGAGGTGGTGACTGCTCTCAAAGCAACATTCTCCACTCAAACTCCCCTTGATTTAAACGTTGCTACAAGAATCCCTAATGCACTGCGGAGATAACAGATGTCCCTCAACTAAAGAAAATTACAGGGAGATCATCACAGAAATACAGCCTCAGCACAGAGAGATATCATTATTTTCAGGTTCTAGCAATCTGCAGACTCTGCTGAAAAGAAATATAGCCACAGTCAGACCTAATTTACACTAGTGAAAATCCATGTTGAAGAAAATAATTTATTTTAACTAATTATTGTGAATGGAGGTTGGAATCCATTCCAGAGCCTATAATTTTTCCTCATGCCTGAGAAAATGTAGTCTAATGGAATTAGATATCACAAGACCAGGACCTTATAATTCTCTGAAAGACTGGATAATGAAGAAATGTCTGCAAGAAAAGAAATCCCAACTTTTCGTCTGGACTGTGGTTGGCAGATGGACAGCCATCACTAGCTCCCCACTATCTCTGGTGGACTAAGCCTCACTTCACTGGAAGGCGTACGAATCCATGCATTCATAAGACAGGACTAGTTGCAAACCATTCTTATTAAGTATGAAAGATATCAAACCATTTGAGACTTCCAGAGAAATCAAGATTTTTAAAATATAAA
Source organism: Myiozetetes cayanensis (assembly GCF_022539395.1). Taxonomy (NCBI): domain Eukaryota; kingdom Metazoa; phylum Chordata; class Aves; order Passeriformes; family Tyrannidae; genus Myiozetetes; species Myiozetetes cayanensis. Next base: position 129,545,959 of record NW_026086604.1, read on the forward strand.
TCAGGGAAAAATATGTACGGCAATGTTGTTTAGGCATTGGCCTGCAGCTATTTTTAGAAAACCAAAGGAATATACACATTCTCAGACATGTAAAGGGAATCCCATTATATTCCCTTATATATAAGGAAGTAGGAAACAACAGTCACGTTCTTCTTCCACACAGTTTTATGTCCTCCCTAATGTTAGTGCTGAATCTGCTTAGAGTGCCACACAGACCAATAAATTACTATTGACAACATGCTACATGAACAAGAAAATCACTACTTCAATCTACGTTATTCATTGTACAGAAACACTGTATTGTTATTGCTTTGGCTGCTTTTGTAATTTTTTTCATTCCCAGCAGCAGCAGAGAAGGATGTATTAAACAGTATGAATGATTCGCCATTTCTTGGATGCTACTACAAAACCTGAATTTTGACGTCCTTTACTGAGCTCTGTCCAGGCTCAGGAACCTAAAACACTTTCAAATTGCAACAAACTCTTTATTCATACACACAACTCCATGCAGAGGACTGCAGAAATCTCTACCACCATTGCAGCTCAGCAGAGCAGCTTTTCACAACTCACAGAAGCACTACGGGGTAATTGTAAGGACCAAACACTGAACTATACATCCAGTGAAGCTGTGGGGGGTCAGGGACACAAAATATAAATTAAGATATTGTAAACTGAACTGGGACCAATGCCTGCAGTTAAGGTCCTTTATCAGGCTCCAGATTCAGTTGCTTATAATTTTAATTTAACTGTTGAGCCAGAGGTTTTCAGTCCCAGAGCCTGTCTTGAGTTAAAATTTCAGATCAATTTTTTTTCCCCTGTTCCCAGAACAAGGGTATTTCTGGTGAGGTGAGTGCATTTGGCTTCAGTTGGTCTGAAAAGCCACCTCTTCAACAGGTTCCAGTTAGCACTGCAGCAATCAAAGAGGCCTTGCAAGGATCAGCTACTGCTGGAAAGGTTCACACAGGAACAATATGGCAATTAAAACTTCAGATTCATAGGTCTGACCACAGGAGTATTCCCACCACTGCCATGAGTGTAAGGAAAATATATATTCTTGGGCCATACATTATTGTCATCTGTTTTGTTGTTAGGTTTTGAATGAAGTGTTTGAAAATTAACATGAAAGGGACTAGTGAGATGCTGGAAACTACACTATTCCTGTGAGAACTCAAAAGTTAACCAAAACTACAAGGTTTCAAAGGAGTTTTTATTTGCCATAAAATTATGAAGGTCCTGGGTAGAGTGGAGATAATCTCAGGAGTGATCCTTCTGGGGAAAGAAGCACTAAGGACTCAGGGTGATGAGTTAAGGGTTGCTCTCTGTGGTCCCTGAGACACCTTCCATGAACTTCAGAGAAGAGGTAGCCAAGGGCACAAAAAAACCCTGTATGGGAATAGAGAAAAACAGGAAAAGTAGCTGGGGGAAAAAAATAAAAGGCCATCTATTAGTAGAGAGGAAGAGAGAGCTGGGGTTTGAGACAGAGCAAACAAAATAGAAAAGGTCTGGAACTAGGGTACTGCAGGCCAGCTGGGATGGCAGGGGATGGGTTGGAAGCAGAGTGGTGGTGAGGGTCGGGCAGGATTCTGCAGAGTGATGAGAGGAGAGGGCAGAGCAGGACGTGCAGCACAGAATGCTCCTCTGAAACTCAGAACCAGAGACAGTTGTTCTGAATTTCTTTTTTCCTCTTCTGTACTGTTTCTCTCAGCCAGGCTGGAAAAAACAGAAAGCCTGTCATACCACGCCATATGGGCCTATCCTGAGGGCCAGTCATCTGAAATCCGTCACACAAGTGTGAGCTGAGCGAGTGACTGGGAGCTGCATTGCATGATTATGCCTTGTGAGGGTCTGCTATAACTGAGGCATTCAGAATATTAATGGATTTTACAATGGCTGGAGGACAAATGAGGATGCATTTAAGTTGGCAGACCTTAGGAATAAGTCCAAACGTATTGTATGACTGAATTTCTGTGTATTCAGGTTGGTGGGGGGTTTTGTTTTTGTTAGTTTGTTAGGCATTAAAAACACAACACTAGTGTCAAGAAAGCTAAAAGACATATTCAATAGTTTTTTGTGTGTGGAATGAACAAGGGTTCCCACTGTAGAAAGGAATATGTAATTCAAGGCAGTAACATACTGCATAAATCCAAAGCTGCTGAATTTATTTTGCAAAGAAAACCTTCAATCTAGAATTTCACAACTTTCCCAAGTTTGACTTGCACTTTAGTATTGCCTTACTGGGTAATGGAATGAAGAAATTATGCAAACTGTGGTGCAGAGGCTATGAGGATCATCTCATCACCTTTCTTACCAAAGTATCCCAAGATTTTTAACTACTGCAAGCTCATCTTCAGTCAGTGTACCCCAGTTGTAAGCATTTGCTGGGAAATGCTTCTCCTCTTCTGCAAGGTCATCATACCGTGTGAGGAGCAGTGGCTCCTGAGACGGGAATTGAGTGGTCTGCAAAACCGCACATCTCATCTGGTAGATCTGGCTTTAAAAGTGCCAGTCTAAATGCTGGTGCAGACATAGAGTGGTTTCTGCAAAACATGACAGGACCCAAAGAGGCTGTCTAGTGTCACAGGAGACTGCAGAGCAGAAAGTTATTTTTGGAACCATTCCTTCTTCAGCAGCCTATAATTACTTTTCATTTCTTCAACCGCTTCCAAAGGCAATTTCTCACCATCACGGGGTTTGTGCTGTCAAATGATATACTTTATCTACCTATCTTAGTTCCATTTTTGTTGTTTTTTAGAGCAGAGAACCACAGGGGATCTACTGAGCTAGTGTAAATTTTTGTCTCATTATGGAATTCATTTCATTGATGGTTGAAAAGTGAAGACTACTTGGGATTTGGCATTGGGGCATTCTTTGACATCAACAAACTGAAGAACCCAGAGAAAGTACCAACCAGAAAAACAATTCAGTACAAAACAAACAATTAAATAAACAAACAAACAAAAATGTGTTTTTTTCCTTTTTAAAATTATCTTTTGGACTTCTTCTATGCCCTCAAGCAAAATTTAGAAATGCAGTCAAACACATGTGCACAGCTCCCATTTCCCACTGAAGTTTCCAAAGAGTTTCATATGCTTAGTGAAGGGTAAATAATTTTCTGTGAGCCTCTTAATGTTTATTTGCAGATGTGCTAAAATCTATATCACCAGTATGCACAGACATTATTGCATTTTATTGTCCTTCAAATGTAAGTTGATTTAGATAATGAAAATTTTTACACAAGTTCAGCAACAGCAGCCTTATTTTGCATTCTTGCAACACAAACACGACTGCTACAAAAACTGAATCATGAACTGATGCTTTCATAAATTATGAGATATGCCTTCTTAGCATTTCAAAAATGAATAAATAAGTAATATTTGAAAATGTGTCTTCAGTACATTTCCAGTTATTTTCTTTTGGGTTTTTAAATCTGTATTGCAGTAAGAGCATCATGACCACTCCAGGCATGCTAGGAATCACTATCATCCAATATAGGTCCTGAGTGTTGCTTTTTGAAACATGTTCTTACCATGGCAATGGTTTAATGAGTGCTTAATACATAAAAAATACCTCTAACATTTTATAGTATCATCATGCCATCTAGAGGTGGCAGATCACTGAGGCTCTCACTTATCCTCACGGCCAGAAAAAAACAACATAGTTAGAGGTATAGTGGGATAGGGGCCCTTAAAGACAACTTTTCACTAGGGTAGAGATAGTGCCATATGGCATGGACCTCATGTTGGGCAGTGTATCTGGTGATTCACATCCCATGGGGAGTAGCAGTGGAAAATAATCCTCTCAGAAGGTGTACCTTTGGGGGTTCTGGTTCTGCATAACTTCTGATCCCAACCTAATAATACTGACTTCATATCCCATATAAAACCACTCTGCTGAGCAGAAATCAGCCTGCCCAGATGACTCTGGTTAGGTGCTTCAGAGGCAAAAATCATAATTCAAAAAATGGCAAATAAGCTTGCCATTATGGAGAAAGTCCTTAATTTCAGTGAACTAACACACCTATTCAGTTACAGCTGAGAGCGAGACCAGGAGAGATGGAAAGCCCAGCAACATGAAATATACTGTTCTCAAGAAACTGTCCCTTTGGGACATGAAGCATGGACTTTCTATGTCTAAACAGACCATGTCACCAACTGCAGAAGAACTGTGGGTCCATTTGGCCATAAGTTTGTGTCTGATACTGAGAGAGGCATGAACTCCGCCTGAGATGACCTCTAGGCCTCTTATCTCCCTGCACTTACCTTTCACCTGCCCTGAACAGACCTTCATCCCAGTTAACGCCTAAGCTGAGGCACTGACAGAGTCTTTCTCCATCACCAAAGTTCTTCCTCTCATTAAACATGTGGAAATGTAATATTTGAGGCTGCTCCAACAGATTTGGCTGCAATTAGGCCATGGGTTCCAGCACTATTAGTAAAGGAGAGGATATGCTACTGGTTGAGAATCATTAGGTAGGAAGTTAGGTATTCAAAAACACACTGCTTATGCACAAAAGAAAAATGAGCAATGGTCAATCTGTTGCTTTTCTACTCAGTTCCACTAGAAACTGTGCTGCATCTGGTATTCCATATTCACCTGCCTGTGAAGTCCTACAGAGGAATAAACACTGTAAGGATCAATGCTGTTTGAAGCAGTAAGATGAGTCAAGTCCATTTCAAAGGGAAAATTTAAAACAGACAGCCAGCCTTGCACTCACCAGAAGCTCCCCATCTGTCTTGACCCCTTGATTTCCCAATACTTTTCCTACTTCCCCAAATTAACAGATTTCTGAACAGGTACCAAGTATTTCTCACAGAATTAAAGGACCACCAGACAATTCAGCCTGGAACTGGCCTCAGAAGGTTTCTCATCCAACTTCCTGCTAAAGCAAGGATAAATGTAAGATTAAAACAGCTTTCTCATAACATTGTCTAGTAAGGTCTTGAAAACCTGCAAGGACAGAGACAGCAAAGCCTTTGTGGTAAAACAGTTCCACAGCTCCTCTGTTCCTGTGGGGAGCAAGTTTCTCATTGTATTCAGTTTGGATCACCATTTTTCAGCTTATACTGTTCCCACCATGCATCTCTGTGATAAGGCTCCCTCCGTGTTTTCATAACTTGCTTGTCTGTACTGCAGAGCTTTGGTCCCTGCTGAAGTCATCTCATATGCAGGATGAAGAAGCGGGTCTCTCCCCACAGGACAAGTTCTCCAGGTCTGACCACTCTGAGATCCCTCTGCTGAACATGTTCAAATTCACTGTTGTCTGTCTTCTACTGAGGCCCCAAAACTGGCTGTAGTAATCCAGGTGTTGTCTAATGAGTTTAGCTCATTAGCAAACCTCAGCATTTGCTATAAATTTTTTTTATTTTTTAGCCCTTTTTACAACATTTTCTTTTATTATCTCATGATTTCTGCCTCAGTGAAGTGCAGAAGATGTATGTATTTCGTACGTGTGTACAAACTCTCTCCTTAATAAGGAGAACAAAAATAAAGAAGAAACAAAAAAACTACTGACAAGGAGGTTGCTGTTGGAAACTGGCAAGAGATACATGATTATGTTTAGTTATGATTCTCAACTTCTTTTACCTTCAGGTGATTCTTGTCCTGTTTTTAAGGATACAAGAAGAGTAAATTAAATAAGGGTATTGCATAGTAAAACTTCTGAGAAAAACAGAAATATCTTTACCCTGTAGCAAAAATCTATTGCTTGGTTTACTTTATGCTTTCTATAACATATAAAACCTATGGCTGAATTTGCTTTACTCTCTACTGTTATATTCCTACATCTAAAAGTACAGAACAAGCAAACATCAGCATTGAAAAATAATATAGAAAATAAAGTGTCAGCTCAGCAGCCTTGCAAAATAGCACCAAAGGCATTCTGGAAACAACCCTAATCACTAGAAATATATGTCAAAAGTAGTAATTAGTATTGTAATTATCCTACAGGCTTGGGATCTGTCTTATATAAGCATTTAAGCCCCAAGAAAGCAGGTCAGCATGACTTCGGTTGACACTTACAAATCGATGAGATTGGAAGAATCAACCAAAATTCAGAAAAATATCATGTTAGCCACATCTGCTTTCACTTGGACAGTGTTATATGGGATATTTTCACCAAGCTCCCAATACCATCTGTCTACGTTATCCAACAATTCCTCCAATGTAAAATTCATAAGCTGCTTTGGAAGCAGGAGTTACTCCATTTCCACTCATATCTCTAAACAAGAACAATCATTTCCACTGTGCTTTGTGCTGCATTCAGAGTTCTTGGAACACTAAACACTCATCTCCCCTATGCTGGAACCAGGGTGATTGCAAAGCCACCACGGGCCACACTAAGAAGGCTTTCTGCCCATGCCATGGCAGACACCATGACCAACCAACCAGCTGTGGCAGCAGAAAACTGAACCACTGAAACTACTGTCTGAAGTAGCTCTATCTGTGGCTCAACCTCTTTGAGACACATTAGTCTCTCCCAGCAGGGAAGTGTGTTAATGGGAATCAGCGACTGTAGCATCATGGTTTGCAGCCCAATATAGTAGGGTTAGACAGACTCTGATTTGGGTTTACCTGGAGCACAGAGATCAGTCATTCCTGTGGCACTGGGAGGATATCTGTCAGCAGGGCAGAGTGACCATGTCCTCAACTGCCCTTCCTCTGTTCGTGGGTGCCACAGTATAGTGGGGTAGACATTGCCTTAGCATCAATATCCCATTTTGATTTTCCTCTATGGACATATGGACTTGTGTCACTGAGCCAGCATCCAGTTAATTTTGGTTAGTGAGGATAATTTAAAATCTCCTCTTTTCTGTTTTTGTTTTTTTTTTTTTCTCTTAAGAGAAAGAATAAGATAAAACACTCAAATAAAAACAGCTCCAGAGCCAATGCCATAACAGATCTGCCTTTTTTCCAGTCTCTGAAACTTCAAGTATCTTAGGACTGCAAAACCAGATGCTTTAGAGCAATAATTGTGATAACAATTTCATCTCTAGTCATATGAATAAATATTCTGGTCTTATCCATAAATGTTTCTAAAAACTCTGGAAGTTTGCTGTAAATATTGTAGGTTGAGGCTATCTGCCTTAAAAAGAGAAGTCCAGGTTTTAATCTCTCTCTCTTTTTTTTTTTTTTCAGAATGATAATTTACTTCATTTCAAGATTATCAGATGCTTGGCTCCCGATATAGAGGTGACATTTTCCAAAAACTTGGTACAAGACTGCTCAGTTTGTCTTGGTTCCTGAAAATCAACCATTTTTTTGAGCAACACTGAGAAGTCACAAGTCCTGAGATTTCCAAATTGTCAGCAAAATTTGAGAAGGTTTTGGTATATTTTTATATATATAAATTAAAAAGATTTTTCATATGCATATGAAATATTATATATTCATTAGATAAATGAGAAATTTATTAGAATTTGAATGCATGCTTCTCAGAAAAATTCATGGTCCTTTTGCTTCCATAACCGTGGAAGCTCATTTAATTTCAACTTTTACAGGATAGGCAGTTACAGTGTTCGGTTTCCTATTCCATGAGTTAATGCTAAGCTTCTCAGCAAGTGCCTGCCTTGTAAGTTAATCTTGCACTCATTTTCTACACCAGCAAAATATACCCTTGTAACTGAAAGAAATGGCACCTTAACAGAAAACAGAAAAGCAGCTGTCCACTGTGATGAGCAAAAGCAACCTGAGCATGATGCTCCCTGAGGATCTCTTTGAATTGATACATAATGACAACCACCATCAAAACAAAGATAATGTCATAAAACAGCAATAGTGAGAAGGTGTAGTAATATTTGAAACAATAAAACTGAGTTTCTGAAAAAAGCCTAAATAAATAACATACCAATACAATCAAGGAAAGAATTAGTGGGACTAGATTTCCTTCTAAGCAATCCAGCACTTTTTTTGCTATAATGATGAGCAATTAGTTGAAGAAAAAAACAATTACCCTAGCCCTTATGTGTTGCAGCAAAGGATTTATAAAGAATAATTTGCGTTCACAGAACAAGGAGGCTAGTGAAAAACCCACATTGCTTCCACATGCACCACCAAATTCCCTGTCCAGCTACTGTGCGAATCTTTTATGCTTTGTGATTCATTTCCCCGTGCATGTCATTCACATTAACCATCACCCAAAGAGAGATGTAAGCACAGAGAGGTCCAATAGAAAAAAAGCCCAGAGACTCCCAGGCTTGTGACCCCTACTCCCTGCTGCTTGTCCTGACCTGACCTGCCACCCCGCACAGGAGGGCACCATTGTACAGTACTGATTAAAGGCAAGTTCTTCTATTTCTCACAAAGCAAAAAAAACCAGGTCATTACAAGGCCTGCAGTACTTACACAATTTTGCTAAAGTGACTGCACTGAAGCTCTACCCTGCAGCACCCCACATACTGCAGGCAGGACAGCGGCAGCATTAAGGGATGTTCAGCCCGCCTCCATCTGCCCTTGCCTCACGTCAGATTACCATGAACACAAAGTTCACCTGTGCTGAACTAAGACCTATGTGCCCATCACAACATCATCTGTGATGTGAGCATTTTCTTTGACTCATTCCTGATCTTCTGCATACTGCCCTCCTCCTTAGGCTTTATCACTAGCTCCATGCTCTAGCAAAGGGAGAGTTGATAGCCTGTGTAAAGTTAAACACCAGGAGCTCTCTCACCAGTACTCAGGAAGGAATTAATATAAACACAGTCTTGGCTTCTCTGTTTACTGGTGATAGGGTAAAGTGTTTAAGTTCAACTTTTATTCATTGAGAACACCATTCTAAGCTTATCTTTGTATTATCTGTTGCTATACATACAAGAAATATAAATTATCAGTGCAAGTACAGTAGTCTCTGAAAATGTCTTGCACTGAATCCTCTCAAAACACACCTTTTACTCCTTTCTTCTGTCTCATCCACTTTGTAATCCTTTAATCTTTGCCAGTACAATGCTTTCTAAAAGAGTTATATCCATAAAAATAACAAAACCTCTTTGCAGAGAGTGATATGAGTGAAACAGTAATACCAGAGAACACGAAGTAGTGTAAAAGTGCTCAAGAATGTTCATGCTGGGAGTAGCTAAGCTCATGAATTGTTCCCCCTGTAATGTCTCAGGTCTAACTCTTTGCAACACTGACCCATGACTGAGACTTTATGTTATGTGGGTCAAATGTGACATCTGAGTGTTTGCATACAAAGTCAAGAGAGAGAACTTTCCAGAAAGATCTGCCTTATCTCTACAGTTGTCTGATTTTTTCCAAAGACCCTTTCGTTTTGTGTATTCTACCTTGGAAACATGCCCAGACCTGTTCCCTATGAAGTACAGAGGCAGCCCCTTGTAAAGTAAGCTCTTCTACAAGCAGCAGACACAGGGCACAGAGCTTCAGATGTATCCTCTATTCCTTGCAGTCATCAGCTTCACTGTAACTGGTCTCTTCTGCTTTTCCCTTTCGCACTGGTCCATACTGTTGCAATGTCTTCCCCTTTTAGTCTATGTGCATACATCTGAGCACTGGCCAAGGGTACATAATATCTGAGGTTTTTATTTTTTTCACAAGGGTTTATGGCTTTTCCCTCCAAACTCCTGCATCTATACAAGAGCAATTTTTATCTTTTTTTTCTCTTTTTTATGCCCCCATGTAGATGGAAGTGCAGGAATAAGAGGAAGCCATTCATATCTATGAGTTTAAGGCCAAGGTTTAAACTTTTTTAAGAATTTAGCATATTTCAGTTACCATTTTGCACCCTGGTCTGTGCAGATGTTCCTCCCACCCTCACAGTGAAAAGCACAAGAGGGTAAACATTTCAAAATGTTTACCCATCAAATTGTTTTTTCCACAGGTACTAAGAGAACAGAGGCGGACTGCCAACAGTCAGATCAAGAGATGGTCATCACTAAGGATTGTGCACTACTTCCTTCTAGGAAAACTAATGGAGGTCCCAGAGTGATGGCTACATATTATACTGACAGAAAATGTATCTTAGCCACCTAGAAGGTCTTTCAAGGTATATGACCAACACTGTTTCTGGCTCATATGCAATTACTGGAGAGTGAACAGGCAGTAGGGTTTTACTGACAGCTGTCGCATGATATACAAGACTCCAGAAGCAGAGGGTCCGATACATGCATCCTGGGCACACTCAGTAAGTGTGGTCAGAAAAATTCCCACATTCCGTCAGACCTGTACTGCCTGTCTTGCACACACCTGTGTACCCCAACCTGAGTCTGTCCATATTCCAACATGTCCTCCAGGCTGGACCACACCTACTCCTGTAGCAGTCACACCCCCAGCATTAACTGCTGTAAAAAAAATCTGATCAGGACATCTGAATCACCTTCTGCCAAACCTATGGGGTTTGGTACTCACTGTAGGAACGTGCCCTCACCACCAGGATGCATCCCATCCTACAGCATTAAGGACAAGTTGTTCTCCTCTTTAACCTGGCTGCTGCAGGAAAAAAAAAAAAAAAAAAAAAAGAAAAAAACAGGTGCTGTGTCAGTGGTTCACTGCATGGAGTGGTTCACAGTCCATGGGGAAGGCATGGGTGTTTGTCTATAGGGGGAAGACCAGGCAAGACTGACATTGCACTGACCACATGCAAAATGCTGTGGCCATGCAGCTCCTAGCTGGCCTGGGCAGGCATCAGCTCACAGCACCACAGTAACCTCTCTGTCTTCAGTAGCTTCATGCAGGTCCTCCTTGGGGCTCCTGATTTTTTAAGCGTTAATTTCACAATATTTATCAAGTACAAACCTAATGAAAGAACTACTGTTCAGTCAGAAAAGAGGCAGTTCTTAACATGGAAGGATGAAATTCCTATGTTTTTGTGTGCTAGACCACTGAATGAGAGAGATCACGTGAGTAGGTAAATTGAGTAGGCTGTTTTTTCCTTTGATACCATACAAATAAAATTAACAAGTAGATTCTTTTTCATTCCAAAGGCATCTTTTATTTCAGATTTACTACAGCATCAGTAGGAGACAAATTTTGTTATGATGTTCTCCAGCACAAGGTTGAATAATTGAATTGTCAGTCAAGAAACTAGTCGAGATCTTTAAAAAATATTTATAACTGCCTAACACAGATGCATTGTAGTGTTTTCAGTACTAATTTTTTCCCTCTTTAAGGCTTTCAGATCATACAAATTGAGACAGACATTATTATTTTAAAGGATGTTTCTAATACGTTATTATATTACCTCTCCAGAAACTGAACATTCATCAGTCCGGGCAAGTTTGTCAGCTTTTGGAACCACAGATATTTATGTATTATGCAATCCTATCAATCACAGCAGAGGTATCTGCATTTTTCTTTTCAAAACAAAACAGATATACACATGCCCTTTATGATTCTCTTTTCTTTAGATGTTTCTTCTAACATATAGGAACTGCTATTTTATATCTTAACAACTGGTAATGTTACGTATTAGAAACCATCTGGCCTGGCTAGGCTAGAGATCATAGCCAGATTTCCCAGACATCAGAAAATAAGGTACTGTAGCAGCTTTCTTAAATAGAGAATTGCAAACACAAATCCAAAACCAGGTGGATATGGAGATTGAAAAGTTTACAAAAGGATTTGGTAAAGTACTGCTGATTGCAACAGCACACAGAGAGACACAGACGTTCAGGAGACCTTCTCCAGTTATACAGTCATAATATGTATGGCTATATATGGTGTTGCAATAGCTCCTTAGTGCTACCTTCATCCTCGAGGCTGAGCCTCCCCTGCAGAGTGCTCCTCTGTGGAGAAAGGATGATGGTGTGGACGTGCCTCTCTGAGTGTAGACTTCAGGAGAAATCAAAAGTAGCCCACACCCTCAAAGCAACTCCAGTGCTGCCACGCCCCTGTGCCTGTCCAGCCACCACCCTGCAGCCCTGTGCCCTGTCACGCAGTAGGGCCACACACCTGGCCCTCGCTCCCCAGGCAGCCCTGCTGGCTGCAAAGCGCTCTTTGGAGCCCCAGGGTGTTCTCCACAAACAACCTGAATGAAAGACAGCACCGCTGATAATCAATAACGGCAGCTCTAGTAATATCCAGCTATCACAGTGCAGTAAACAGATATCAAATCTTTCATATTAGGTCAATTAAGAAGTAGGTAATAAGAGTCTCTTAAACCATCAGAGTGGCACTTTAAATAGATTACTGAGACTTTAAGAATTATTTGATGTTATTTGATATGGGCTTTATTTTCCAACGTGGCGTATTCTCAAACCTTTGCACGACTTGCAAAAGTGCTGCCAAACCTGCTTACTGTCAACACGAGTAGCACAACCTAAGCCAGTAGTAAACAGAAGGCTCAGTAGCAGCTTTGAGTACAGCAGGCTGTGGGACTGGACAAACAGGGGAATGAGCAGCAGCCTTTGAGCAAAGAGTTCCAGAAGGGCTAATGGAATAGCATAAGCAGATAGGAAATCATCTACAGTTTAAAAATGAGTGAACAACCAGCTTGCCTCCTAAAATAAATAATGAGTCTTTTCTTTCTAATGAATTAGTCATGAGGTTTTCTGTTGAACCTTTTCATGCCAAATCTCTGGTTTACATCTAAACACATTATACAATAAAATCTTTTTTATATTGATCACATTTTTTTTTCCTAAAAGAGCAGGTTTTATTGCTCATGAGTAGATAAGAGATGTGGTTTCACCCCTAGACAGTGACTCTAGAATATCAGCATAATCCTTCTTAATGCTTTCTTTTCTACTTTAGCTGTGTAATCGTTTCCAAAAATATCTGTGTGACTAGGGATCCAAGTGAGCTCAACAACAGCTCCAGTCGATCTCAGTTGTTCACACAGCTGTATGACTTAAGAATATATCCTTTATCCTTTTCTGAATTGCTAACAGAGTCCCAGTAAAATCCTGTAGGATTTTATCTGTTGGTGTGAAACTGACTCCTGATTAATATTAACCTGTCAGTTTAAAGCTGGGATAATACAATTACCTAGAGTTAGATCTTTTTGTGTTCACACCTGTGAACACAAAAAAAATTCAGGAAACACTGAGAACAGGGAAAAAAATCCAACAGTGTAATGAGTACATACATATACTAGTGTTTCCAAATTACACAGCTGAAATCAATGAGAACTTTTATGGGAGCCTCTAGAAAATCTGCATCCTTGGCCAAAATTGAAAGATAAGTACTCATCCAGGGCATTATTAATCTTAATATATCATATCCATGTAATTAAAATTAAATACAATCCTTACACTGTAATTTTTAGAGTATTACAAGGCGCACATGAAGGTGAGAAGCAATTTTGACTGACCAGTTACTGATTCATGTAATTTTAACTATACCAATGTATACCAAAGTTTTGAGTACTAGTGTCACTATCACTAAGTCATCAGAGCAAACAGGTGCAATTAAAACACAGGGAACCAAAAGGTTTTGCTTTCTATTTGATGTGGAAAATGAAAATTATTTTTCATTTAGAGTGTTTCCTGATCTGAAGTTTACATTGTGTTGGGTTGCACATCTGGCCTCTCAAGAGGTCCCTTTCTAAGAAGAAAGTCATACTGATAAGAACCATTCGGGTACCAGAGCAATGTAAGGCCAGAGAGAAAGTATGTTGCTAAATCCCACCAAGAAAACAGTGACTAAACACTTTTTGTAACTAATTGCATAGAGGATGCAAAGAAGAGGTGGCTATAATCAACATTTGCCACAAAATAGCTATAAAAATAATTCTTGATATTAGGTGTAGCTCTTTGGTTTAATTGTGGTCAAGTGTTTGTCACACCCGGAAAGCACTGGGGAGATGGTCTGCCTTTGTTCCTGGGAGAAGAACAAGCTCTTACAACAGTGTGGTACTCTACTTAGACCTTAGCAGGGTTCTACATCACTTTCTTTCAATTATTTCTTTAGTCTGTTCACATGATTTTCAAAGTACTTCATCCTGTGTTACCAAGTGATACATCATGATGACTCCCTTTCAAATAGTTTTCCAGGAAGGGTTTGATAGCAGAGTTGTCTAAAACATGAAATTACACATTACTAGCACGAAAGCTCTGTGAGTAAAGAAAACTCTGCTGTATGATTCATTTTTTTTTTTATCTTTGAAGAAAATATCACTTCTGACAGTTCTTGGTTTTCCTACTATAAATCTACCATAGTGTTACTTACACTTATACAAACTCTCTCAAGATGTTTTTCAGTGAATCTGCAGGACCTTATACTAATATCATGGACCATCCACATCTTCTCCTTCATATTTATATTTTCTTTTATGTTCAAAATGTACTTTTTTTGAAGAAAGTATTGTTTTTACTTCAGTGGCATTGTTATCTCACACAGCTGCATTTCCACTGCTGGTCTGTATTTCTATATTTGCCTTCAACCTGTTTACAATAGAACATTAATTCTGAGGAGAGTGAGAGACCCACTAAATCTAACATGCGTTCTCCACGTTTGTAATATAATCTGTACGTAAAGATCCATTCCAATTAAGTGTGTTTTTATGACCAATGTGACTATTAAGATTTTTATTCTGTGATTACTAGCTATATATATCTAAATATATATCATAGTATAGGCTTCAGACACCATAGATATAATAAAATGACTAACATATCCTTTTGTGCATCCATTTGTTATTATCTGGTACACACTTCTCAGTTTATAACAGATCAGTGCAAAAATTTATTTAATTATATAGAACAAGATGAGGGTTTTCATCTTCAGTTCATTCACTGTCACTTAAAAGGTATGGCTCTTCTGTGTCCTACATCTGAGCACATTTCAAATGAATATTTTTTGTGGTGATCAATGTTAACAACTTTCTGTGATGATCATACATCCAACAACCATCTCCCTTCTGAACTTCTGCTGTTGTAACTGGATAATTTGTGCTTAAGTTATTTAACTTTCCACCTTCGTTTTTCCCAATTACTGCTAAAATAGGCAGAAAAAAAATCCTTTAGGGAAAAGATCTTTCAACATTATTTCCTAGTGGCATTTTTGAAACAAGTACACATAATCCAGTTCTAAATCAACATTACATAAGTGGGTATCAGTTAAGTGTACACCTGAGTACAGGACTAAAATGTAACAATAATTCAGATTTTTCAAAAGCTGTTATAAATTTAATTTCTAACAACACAGATTTGTCAATATAGGATAGAAATTACGTTCTACAAGACAAAAAAAGTAATTATGAGATTAGTGACCACATGGCATATAGAGGATTGGAGTACCAAGCCCTCCGTATTTTTTTAAAGAAGCATGTATATTTTCATAATAATTTAATTCCTTTTTCTCTGGTAATTTTATAGTCCTGGATCTTATTTAAAAAGCTCATTTCATATGATAAAAAGAACATAAAAATTTACATGCATATTCTTGTATTTAGTACCAAAAAAATGTTGAGTATATGCAGTTCTGATGATTTGAGATGGAATTTAAGAAACAAATTAAATAAAACTTCTCTTCTTGATGTGAGAAGATTACAGTAGCCATCATGGTAGAAGCAATTTAACATTTAATGATTTTCTTCTGTCTTAGAGATGTTTTGAGAATTATTCCTAGTGTCAAACAGAAATAAATCCTATAAACTAGCTATAATAAACCAGTAGGAGTTTTCACTGTGTCTGCAACATTTAGCTGGGACAGTTACTTTCCTTTCTGGCAGATGCTTTATGAGTCACATCATTTAGTACACCAGAGTTTTATAGTGAGGCATCATTGCATGCTGCAGAAAAGGTCACAATGTGTATCTGAAGAAATCCACCTGAGGATTCCCTGACAGTGCTCTTAGCTCACAGCTCTGTAGCAGAGTTTTCACTGCCATAAGGAAAGTTTGGAGCCTGCTCTCTCACCCAGCACTCACCAGACAGCTAGGGGATGCACAAATGTCTGTCCAGGTAACACCATTGCCACTGTCTTGTCTGTCCCTGCTCTATCCCAGACCCCTGAAAAGGAAGCTGCATATAAGACAGCACAGGCCCTCTGAAGGAACATGAATTTCTGGAAGCAGTTAAAGAAACTCCACCAGTATATTTAACTCCGCTTTCTTTCGTGTTTGATTCAATCAACACTTCTGGACAGAAGACAGGGAAAAGTCAATGTTGACAGAGATTTTTTTGTGGTCCACAATAGAGTGCTCCCTCTTTCCCATTTCAGACAGGCACTGAACAAGCCTAAGGTCAAACTGGGACACAAGGCTCCAGCCTGGAAGAAATTCTGTTCCACAAAGCAGGTGGTTAGAAATCCTCCCTGTGGCCTCATTTCCGTGACATCTGTATTCCCTTTTTTTAAGCATCAGTCAGACCAGGTTCCTCAGAAGAGATAAGCTGCAGATCTCAGTAGGACTTAGGCATGAAAATGAAACTAATTTTATTCAAGTTCCTTTTAACAGTTTCTTTCCACATAGCAGATTTTGCATTGAATATGGCTTGATCGACTGCAGTATGCTGTATAACTGAGAAACGACAGCTGTCAGTTCTTAGACAATGCAAACAAAACCCAGAACATAGGAACCCAACTCCTTCAGGAGTCTTGATTTTGGGTCCCACCTCGTAAAGCTGATGAGACCCATGCCCAAGACTTCTTTGCTTGATTCCACAAAGTAGAGCTGTACAGCCTAATTAGCAGGACATTTCATTGCCAGTAGGAGTCCACAGACTTTGTAATATGCCTGGAAAGCCTTGGAGCTAGGACATGCTTGTATTATCTTGAACCACCTGAAACCTTTCTTTTAGCTAGGTGAGCTGTAACAGAAATTGTTTAGTTGCCAGGTGAATGTTACCTAATTTTTTTTAAGTTTTAGCTTAGCTTTGTAGGTTTGTGTATTATAATGCCTGTTGTTAAAATGCTTTTGCAATTTCTGTATATAATAGATAGTAGAGGAGCAGTAGCTACTTTGTGTAGAGCAGCTATGACCTGGAATAAAACTAGTGTAGAAGATTATACAAGTAACTGATCATAGAAGAGGTTCTGTAAGTGTGGAGACAGGATGAAACTAGACACTCCCGGGGTATAAACAAATCACAAATGATCAATTAATGGTCATTAAGCCCTTTGGAAGGCCAATAAAACTGGCTTTAGAGATAACAAAGGGAACAAAGAACAAATATTTAACATGAGTAATTGAAACATACTATATATAGTATATTTAGATATAAAGTGGGATTGTGGACCAATGAAGAAAGAGTAACGTGCAGTACGTGCTAAGAAACATATAAAAATAGCCCCACACTGATCCTAGAGTGAGGTGAAAGAAATCCTCAGCAGCATCCTACATCTTCCAGTGAAGAACTCGGGACATTAACAACTCACCATAGCTCTCTCCTCTGCTTCTTGAGGACCAACAGAAGGGTGAGCATAACACTGGGGAAAGGGTAGAGATGAGCAAATTGGTTTGTACTAGCATCAATTGCATCATGACTTGGAGGGAGCTACAGCAATTGGAAAATTTGAAGTGTTGGTTTTCTCAAAATGGGACTAATAATAATACTTTGATTAGACTGCAAATACCTTAATTAACTCTTGGATTGATAGGTAAGGTTTCATTTTTCAGCCCATATAAATTTTGTGATGTGGGGGGTTTTTGTATATTTTATACCCATAATTCTTAATTGTAATTGTGGATGCAATGCAAAAATAGATTAACAAAGTTGTTATTCTGTGGAGCATAAGGTCTACACGATGACAAAAAATACTGAGTACATGGAATAGAAACTGAAGTATGAGTTAGTACTAAACCAAGCATATTATCTACAGGAGACAGAGATTTCAGAGAGACAATTGTACCTATTGCTTGGAAGAATAAATAAAGCTTCTTTGGTTTAGAGAAGGTGAACACTTTTTATTCTGACAGAAATGTGGTTTTGTAAGTCTTAATTTCTAGAAGGGGTGGCTCTGTCCCTTAGGCCATAATTTTTGTCACAATAGAAGCAGATTTTTACATTGGTAAAATTAGTCTTTCAGTTGACTTTGCTAGTAGAAATATGACAAATGCTTCTGAAAATTCTTATTAAGCAAATTTCATGGATATATTTATTGTAACTTCTTGACATTCTTTTAAAAAATGCAAAACACAGAGTATTTCTCTGAGGTATATGACACATTTAAATAGCATCTCACAGAAATAACAGGATGTAAATGAAAATGGTCAAGATGGCAATAGCTTTACTGTAATGCATGCCCGTGTTTCCAGTACCATTTCTAGCATCTAATGCATTCCACCTGAATCTTTTGCCTGTTTGCATTTTGATTTTTATAAATAACAAAATGAAAGGGGGAATGGAGGACAGAAGGTCCAATAAAACCAGGTAAAAATTTTTTTCTTGTTCATATAAACTGTCTTGGGGCTGCTGTTGGCATATTTTCCTGTCCATATTCACCTGCCTGTGAAATAGTACTTGTGAAACCTGGAAGTTCACATCCATTCACCTGCCTGTGAAATAGTACTTGTGAAACCTGAAAGTTCATATCTGTACTTGTTCTGTGGGACCTCTTATTCCCACTTCATTGAGTCAGCCACTACCTTCACAAAAATTAATCCTCATGTGGCTGAGGTAGTGTCTGACAAAGAAACCACAAAAAACTCACTGATCATAATAAGCCTACTTTAAAAGAAGTTGAAGGGACAGGGAATCTAGAAGAAAGAGAAGGGGAGCAGGGAGAGCAGTGTCAGTGCTGTGAGGTCAGCAAAAGGAAAGTGTGAAGGGAAGAGACTTTCAGAATAGAACATTTGTTGTGCCATGATCAAAAACAAGACCTTTTGGAAGGATAATGTCAGTTAATAACAGCTCACAATATTTCTGAAGAACTCAAACTCATCTTTTCAGTGAAACTCTTCTTACCAAGTGAAACCAGCACCTTCCATTGTTCAAATAACTTCCTCTTTTTTCTTCTGGTTGTTGGCCAAGCATAGCAATGATGGCAAGTAATATCATAAGCACTCAAAAGCCCTGAATAAAACTTCTGAGAAGTCTGAGAGGCCTGATAGCTCTACAGACATTCAAGTCCTCTATGTTATTGCCAGGCTGGCACCAGAAGTCATTTACTCACTTAAGTAGCCTACTCATCTTCATGTCCCCTACTTATTGCTCTCTGTCATAATGCAGTACAAATTCTTTTTCTCTGATTAATTATAATATCATAAATGTATCACTGGAAAAGAAGTTCTACCCTTCTTAGGGGAGCATAGCTAAAAAGATATCAAAATTACTTCTCCTAGGCTAAATGTTACTGTCTGTGCTGGTTGTTGTTCACATTATAATGAAGTTCCTATTTTCAAAAGAAAAACAAAGAAAAAGAAGGGAAACAAAAATACATTCTGTATGTCAATTAACCTAGAAAAAAAATGATGCTTTACAAGGTCTTCCAGTGCTGGATGATACCAAGAAATATCTCCTAAGAAGTCTGTGTCCAGAAAATTTATTTTTACAATGTGTCAAGAAGAATTAAAGCAGGACACAAATACCATGCACATTCAGTCAGACCTAGTCAGATGGGGCACTGAGCAGAGCTCAGAGGAAGAGATTTAGACTAATATGGTAGTGTTCACTGGAATAAGTGGAGAGTATGGACATGAAGAGGTAGTGTGGCTAAACTGATATGTAATAATTCCTTCAGCTGCTGTGACTTCATCATCTGTTTGAGTATTTTCACAGTAGGGGTGACTTTGTCAGCTATTGAACTCAGTAAAAAGTCTGCCTATGCCAGTGGTGTGATTATTCAGCTGTTGGAGTGAGTTGCTCAGAATGCTTTTGGGGCTTTTGTATTCTTTCTGAGTCCATAAAATTGATTGGTTCATCTTCCTACATTTTCTGCTATTGTTAGGGTTTATATTTCTCCTCGTGGCTCATTTTTTAATTAGTTAGGCAGTAGCTGTAAAGACATCACATAAATAGGAACAATAGTCTGGTATGGCTATGGGCAGAAGTTCTGTAGCTTATTTTCTCTCTCACAAGCAGTTCTAAATTTCCAAATATGGTTGCATAGGGAAAATGATACAATGGTCTTGGGGTTTTTTAAGTGAAATTTAAAAATTAGTTTCAGTTGGAAGATGTACAACATTTTTCAGGTATATAAACATTCAAAAGAGATATTCATCTTTCCAGAATACGCCAAACACCTCTTGTTAACCTCCTTTAAATATGACAGGTCATGGAATGGAAGAAACTTCAGCTAGAATTACAAAGCAAAAATTATCATCATCCCTGACTTATGGATGTTAGAAAATTCTTCTAAGAAAAAGCACTAGATGTAAGGGAATGACTTATTGGACACTCATGGCTTGTAGACCATAAGGATGTATTCAACATAGCCTAGGCAGATTTCAGTTCAAAGGTATTATGATCAAAAAAATATTTCTTAAATTTACCTTTTTTTCCTAGCCTTATTTTGACATTGTATTGGGCATTAACACACAAAGTAAAATACAGCACCCAGTCCTGTGAGCTTCAGACTATGGGGTTTCCAGTTGTTGAGGACACTCTACAGACATAAAGCACTCCCAGTAAGACACCATTACTTTTGTTCAGTGTTTGTACCTCCCCACAGCCCAAGGAAAATTACACTTATCCATATACAAAATACATCAGTCAGAAGCTCAGAATCTAGGCTTTGCTTTGGGCCATTGGCTGAAATATTTGTGTGCTTTACTTTATCTGGTTTTTTCTCCACTGTACCTGAATGTTCTTCACAGAATATTTCAGCAGCAAGTATTTTGCCTTCCATCTCACACAAAATCACATTATAGTTTATTTGCGAAATGCTAGGAAGTTAAAATCCTGCATATTTCTCTATATCAGACAGTAACTATCTTGGGGGGTATTTTGGCCTCCTAGTGGGCACTATTAGCAGCAGAGTATGTTCCCAGAAACTAAGTGAACAACAGTGTCACATTTTTGTTGTAATTTAAGAAAAGACTAATTAGAAACAAAGCAACAAGCTTGAATGCAACAGGGATCCAGAGCAGCCTTCACAAATGCATGCATGAGAGCTATCTCTGGTCACAGGGTAACTTTATCTGCTGAAACAGCAAGGAAGGCTGATACTGAACGGTATTATCATCTCAGAAATGGAAGTGTCATTCTGTGAATAGATGATAAACATCAGTTGAACAAAATTACCTTTATTTAGCATAAAAAATCATGATGTTTTAGCTGCATGTGTCTTCAGTGCCTTCAATCCCCACTTAAAAACCAAAATGGCAGGTAGCCAAAAAATAGAAAATAACACTAAGAATGTAAAAGCTTATACAGTTACATTTTCCCATCTCCTACTGACACTATTAGACGTAAGAGGTCCCTCTAGGATCATCTTTACTGAACTTCACATGTGCATTGAAAACTAATGAGATACAAGGAAAATCTGAGACATCTCATATATATTTGAGTGGAGTTCCTTTGAAAATATTAACTTTAGAGGAAGGAGGATTTGGCTTTGTCCAAGCTGGGAGCAGCAAATGGAAAAATGTTTCAGCCATTATAGACTTTCAGCCTCCCATGTGAAGTCTCACTTAAGACAAGGAAAATTATTCCCTTTCTCACGTTCCTCACCTCTCAAACACATTCTAAGATGATCATAATAAAGCATGGACAGGCTGGACAAGGTTAGTGATTTATATAGGAAGAAAGAAGGTAGAAATGACTGCCTCCTCCAAAAAGTCACCTGTTCCCTAGCTTTGAACCTCTGTATGTATATAAGTGGCTTGTGACTTCGCTTTCTGAGTACCTCATGAAATGTTGTTTATCCTGCTCTGCAGCTTCTAGCAACCTGTGTTGCTCACCTGCTTGCATGCCCAGTGCTTCCCTCACAGTTTTTACAGAAAAATCACCTTTCAGGAAAGAAAACTAAAGCTGTCAAAAGTCCTGGAGCTTATGCACAGTAATGGTCTGGATATTCCCACCCTGTAGAAACTGACAGCAAACACAGTCAACAGCTTCAGTCTGAACACATGAAGTAAGAGAAACATCACAGGAAATAGTCAAGCAAGGTTCAAGAAAGTTTGTTGACTTTATTTGATTTGTCTCCTAAACATCATTTTGGGTTTTTTTTAATCAAGTTTCACTGAAGTCACTCTGAATTCTTTCCAATAAATGATGATACCATTGTATGGGAAGATCATGCATTTAACAGTGACACTTATATCCATGTTTTTGTGAAGGGTAATTTTGTTTCCTGATTCTGGGAAAGCTGACATCAGGTCAGCTACCCCTAAACACTAAGGACCCGGTACTTCACTCCCAAGAAACTATGCTTTGTGCAGGTATGCCATGATAGGGGCAAAGAATACAGGACAAAGCTCATATTTAAATCATGCTACTGCATGTCCTGCTTTCACGTAGAAATCCATTTTCTCTGGCATCACTGAGATTAGGATTAACTAGTGTACTTGGTGATGTTTTATCATCTCTAGTGCATAAATCTTCAAAGATGTGTTGATTTCTATCCTGAATACCTGTGCAAACTTGTACTTCAGAATAAGCCCCCAGCACAAGATCTCATCTATTATGTTGTCTGTCTTTGAAGATTGCACACAACAAAGAGAGGCTTTGAAATGCTATAGCCAGAACTTTTGTTTCAGATGCTAAAACTTCTAGTACATTCCCCTGACTATAACTTCCCTGATAAGGAAAACATAATGACAAGTGTATTTCGAAGAGTGATATAGCAGAGGGGTACAGATGTTTATCAGCAGCCTTGAGGTTGCATTTATCAGTAAATTTCCATCAGCCTTTGAGGTGCCCTGTGGTGTTCCTGTGGGCATGCTGGCTCCCTTAGGGCACGAGGATTGCTTCTCTCATGGGCAGACAGCCTAGCTGTGTGTTCTGGGTCTCCCAGGTTTCAGTGTGAGTTTGCTGTCTGATGCAGATTTTGCAGCACAAAGTGACAGGCTTTGTGCCTCTTCTTCTCTTTGCCTTCTGGGTTTTTTTAGAAGGTTGTCATCTCTTCTTCCGCAGTAACTATGAGCCTGGGGAAACAACCTCCTACAAACAACATGCAGCTTTGTAACATCATTGCTCTTTTTTTCCCCTAAAAAAAGGAGCACAGGCAAGTGATGATGTGAGACAATAAATGAAATAAACAAAAAAAGGAAGGGTGAAGTGTGAGAGATGAGAGCTCAAAAATGTATGACAAGGACCCCAGAGATGGACATAAAGAAGAGCATACTCCTCAACAGGAGGCTGCTGGGGGTTGTCAGGGTTGTTGGCCATCTAGGAGTGGTAGGCAAGCCCCGTGGTGTCAACATCCCCCCTCTTGCGCTCTACCTTTCTGGTGACAGTGATGGACAGAGTGGTCAGAGCAAAGAGAACATCAGCAAGCAGGTCCTGTGATTTACTGGGCCTTTAAATGGTTGAGGCAAAAATTGAGAGGTGAGGGAAGGAGAGGATTCAGAAGCTGTGAGAAGTACTGGGGGAGTCAGAGGAGGGACTGCAGGGAGCTGCCACCTGCACGTGCAGGTGGAGGCTGTGCAGGAGGGGTGCCAAGGAGCTCCTGCCTCTTTGTTGCTTCAGCAGTCCTGGTTGCTTCCCATTCCTGGTCTGGACAAGGTCCTGGGAGAAGACCAGCAGCCCAGAAAAGTCTCCCAAACAGAGATTACTGCAGGGATCAGTAGATGGTGGTCATGGTGTAGCCCTTTGTGCTGATGGAGGAAAGAGCACTTCACTGTCACTCTCCATATCAGACTGCCTGCCTCCAGGGCCTAGAGGAGGGAGGTCTGAACCAGCTGTGTGTGCAGACTAGCAGCTCTATCCTTCCTCCTCTAGGGCCAGGAGGACCCTCCATCCTTTCATCTGTGCAACCCTTCCAGAAGCAGTCCCATGTTGCCAGGCCCAGGGTTCATTCTGTGCTGGGACTGGTGTTCCTGTCACAGCATCGCACAACCTGTGAAGCACCAGCAGGTCCCAGAACCCCACATGATGTCTATCTATATGGTTGTAATTCACCTATCTCTGTACTTCTGCATGGTATTTCAATTCCTTTTTCCACGCTTTTTGGACTGAGCAGGAGGGAATGGACAAAACCTTGACACACACTACAGTTTTCTGGAGTCCTGTTGTTAGGGGCCAGTAGTAATAGATAGCAAGACTATCTCAGAAAAAGAAGAATAATGGTTTGGATCACAAACACTCAGAAAGCATTAATAATCACATCCTCTCATAATCCAGGGTTTTTCCTGTTTTTCTGTAAACACTTTGACTAGATACAGCCATCCCAAGGCCAAGTGCCAGGTCCTGCACTTTGGTCACAACAACCCCTGCAGCACGACAGGCTGGGGACAGAGTGGCTGGAGAGCAGCCAGGTGGGGATCGGTCTCTTCTCCCAGGCAATCAGCAGTAGGACAAGAGGGCACGGGCTTAAGCTCTGCCAGGGGAGGTTTAGGTTGGATATTAGGAAGAAATTTTTTACAGAGAGAGTAATCAGACATCAGAATGGACAGCCCAGGGAGATGGTGGATTCCCCATCCCTGGAGGTTTTTAAGATGAGACTGGATGTGGTACCTAATGCCATGGTCTAGTAACCATGGCGGTGTTGGATCAAGGGTTTGACCTGATGATCTCAGAGGTCTTTTCCAACCCGTTTGATTCTATGATTCTATGATCACCATGGCCACATTGCATAGGATATACCTTATTCTCCTTCTAAACACAGTTGCTCAGCTGAGACTCATGTACAAGAGGTCCCTGACCTTTCCTTACCCATTTGAATCTTGAAATTATTGGCACAAATGCTTTGGAAGATCTCCCCAGTAATGCTTTCAAGTTCACCACTCTTGTGTTTCCAGGCTAAATTTAATCTTGCATTTATGATATGAATTTTTCTGAAGCATCTCAGCCTCTGTAACCATTGCTGTAATAAGAGTGATGAACAAATACCTCTCTGGACTTGGTTCTATTGTTCAAATTATCTAGAAATCCATCTTACAATTTCAAGGATATATTGAAGCTGCAAGTCACACTCCACAACTGAAAAATAATGAAAAATAACCATTGGCCAGGCTCTGTTTGGTAATTCTTTATGATTTACTATCAGTTTCAAAAAGCACTGGCCTTCAGTAAATAAAAATGAATGGTTTTGTTTATTTCCATGACTGAGATTAAATCTTCTTTTTTTTCCCCTGTGAGTATACCTAAGTTTTTGTTAACTCATAAACTACTACAATCTTTTTTTTTAGTATTTTCCACACTGCTTAGAAGGACTGCATCAACATTTGCCCTGAAATCCTCCAGGGATTATTTACTTTAAGGTCTGAAATGTCTAATTAATTCCTTCTGTTTCTCTATTTTTTCAATAATTACGTGTGAGATGATTATGACAGCACTCTTCAGAAGCTATATTGGGTACATATTTCTCTTTACAATTCAACATCCAAATACTGTTGGAGAATACACATTGCTGAATAGATTCTAGTGATTTACTTGGGGTTGTGCCTTTTTTTTTTCCACATATGTTATTATTTGTGTTACATAGTATTTACAGTGTTGTTTATCCAGCTTGAGTCCAGAAGGACACTTTCTTTCCATAGCTGCTCTGAGCCAGCATTTTTCATCAAATCTAAATGTCATCTGTATAAATCTTACTAGCTTGAAAGGCATGAAAAATTTATCACATTTTTCCTTGGGTGCCAAATGCAGCCTAACTAGACATCTGAGAAAACAGTGCAGCTCATAAAGGTTTCAGAAAGTTCAAAAAAAAAAAACCTTCTAGTTTTGCTAATATGAACACCTGCCAGGAGCCCCATGATGTATGAGGGACAGAGGTATTTGTCACTGACCATATCTCCCCTCAGTAGTGTAACAGACCTGTTTTGTTTCTTCAGGTCTATCGACAGACAAACAAGGAGTTTCAGTCATCTTTTCTATAACTGCAAGAACTATTCTGTCTATTCTTCCTGTCATTCCAGAGCAATAAGCATATCCTGCTCCTCTAAATTATGGCCTTCCAATGTGAAGGGATCACATAGGCGTGGGAATTGTTGGACAATTCAGTGCTTTTCTGAGTTTATTTAGTAGTCATAAGGTATTGATCCACCAGGAAATAGCTTCAAATCATTTTCAGGTTTGTTTGCTCATTTTGTTACATGGGATCTAAATGCTTAGATCACCTTGATGCATTGAATTGCACCGCGCTTGCCCTTTTTTCCATCTGTTATGAATTTGTACATTTATTTCTCATATATCTTCTGTAGACTTCACCTAGTGATTTTAAACTCTGTGACTCAACTATTTTCCTTTCCATTCCCTGTAATTGAAGTGTAGTAACACAACTTTTGGCAGCATCTTAGTATATGGGCTACCTGAAAATGAATACTAAACTATTTATCCCCAGACAGATCCGCTGGCTCAGTGTCCTTTGCTCCTGTAAGACATTCTGAGCCAGGTCATATGCTCTGCACATGCCATGCGTGCCTTGCTGAAACTTCCCAGCTCTTCCAAAGTGATATCACTTTTTCTAAGTCCTGAATCGTTTCCAGTTATTCAGGCATCACACTGGCTTGTGCTCTTTGTCACAATGTACAAGTGACAGTGTTCGTCTCCTAAAGTCTCAAACATGACCTGATCCCTTCTCTAGGGCTCAAGCTCTCAAATACACTTTCTTCAGTCCTAGTGCAGTCATAAATTGTTCTGAAACTTCTTCTTGTCCTTTCATTTTGTTTTTAGAAATTACCTCTATGTTTTTGTTTTCTATGACTTTTCCTTCTTAGTGTGTTTTCCTAATTTTTCCAGTAAGTGGCACAAAGGCAAGATTGTGTAACAACATTTTTCTTTTATTTCTTTTCCTCTTTAATGACAGACATTGACTGCAAGTCTAGAGTACTATATCATTTAAATCCATTTCAATTAATTTTTTCAAACTTATAAAATATCAGTGCTAGTGGGACTGTATTAGACCCTTTCTCTTATCTGGACTATGATCCAGTCCAACAATCTCTTGATGCTCAAGTCATCTCTGTGAAGTTATGTCCCATTCTGAACAGATATGTAACATCAAAAAATTTGCATCCTCACAGCAGCTTATCCCTTAAAGATTCATTTCTCAATACATAACCATTGCAGACTCTGGCTCCTCAGCATAGCTGCAGCTTCCAAGAATATCTAAAGAGATCAAGTACTTTCAAACATCCCCATGTCAAATTTCATTCATTCCAATGTGACATCCTTACTGTCCCTACTCACAGGTAAAACGGCACAGGAGAGCCGTGACACAAAAAAAAAAAAAAAGCAGTTCTTCTTCCAGGCAAGAATTTTCTGTTGTGCTTCTACAACATTCTTGGCTTCCACAATTCTCGGGTTAGTCTTCCAAGAGTAGGGAAAGGCAGCCAAACCTTAGGTCTGGCCAGTAGCCAAGGGGCAAGTCATGGCAAAAGCAACCACAGCTTCACCTCAGTTGTAAATACAAGGTCTGGGACTTTCCCTGAGACTTTGACGGGAAGTTCTTTCAACTTGCGCAGGCAGAAAAGGCTTGCGACATCCCCTCATCTGTTTCTCCCCTGTGCACTCACCCTGGCTTCCACTAGCTAAATACCAGACGGGCTGTCAGGGTTTCTGCACTCTGCTCTGCAGCTCCTGAGGTCTCTCTTGGTCCAGCACATACAGCATCCCACCAGCTCGGGAAGCACTGGCTTGCCTAGGGGAACTGCATCAGGCTGAGTGCACAGGTGAGTTTTACATAGATGAGCCACAGGTTTCTCTCATTTCTGCAAGTGGGAACGGGGAACAAAGTGGCTAAACTGTTGAGCTGGGAAGCTTAGATGGGCTTGAACTTAAATTTTTAAGTCTCCCAATCAAACTTTACCCCAATGTTTCTCCCTAGTAGGCAAAAACCCCACAGATCTAGGCCATGTCTGCTGGTATTTTATTGACATTATACAACCTATTTGTAACTAAGAGCTGATGTATGGGAGCACTGAGACATAGGAAAGTATTTTTATCTTTAGATTTGTCAATTAGTATTCAGAGAACTTACATACCATATAACAAGTTTATTTAATCTTCCACAGGTGTTTGCTATAGTTAAAGAAGTCAAGAAAGCTTCTGCAAGTAAGGGTTGGTCAGTGGGCTTCAAATGATTGATCTAGAAAGTGGATTTCCTTTTCCAAGCCAGAGCCAAAATATTAGTTTGAATTCTAGTAGCAAGCACAGGGTGTGGATTTACCCCACATTATAAGTTAGAACTAATAAAAGTTGGAACTAATGATTCTTTTCACTTTTGGGTTCATATGTGGATTTCAAGTTTTCCCATTCAAGCAGCATACCAATTTTAATCCTGTTTAATATTTTATAAGTAAGGGGTTTCAATGCTGCAAAAAGAAATGGATTTTTCTTAAATATTGTCTTTTATCAGCTCCACATTATTAATTCAGAGAACATTTGCAGCTGTCAGAACTGTTCTTCAACTTTGATACAGGAAAATTTCATATCCCCTCTAAATCTGCAACACAAACTGTCACTCAGACGAAAGGCCAATTTTTTCAAGTCTGTTGAGGCTTCAAAAAATGATGCAATTAGTGGAAGATGTAAATTCTTTTTTTAGATGTGGCCTTTCTGAAGCTCCTAGATTTGTTAATAGTAATGATTTAGACTAGCATGAAGTAGCACTGTAACTACATACCAGAATATTGTAGCAGTCATTGAGAAATCAAGCATCCCTGTACTTGCTTCCTCCATATTGGAATTTTCTTATACAAAAATATTAAACACTTTTCATATTTGTACATTTTTAGGCAGATTACATGTTTACTTCTTTCAGTTCCAGGCAGAAATGATGACCAGATAAGGGGTCTACGTTGTGTTGAGAAATTATTAACAAAGTGTGTAAGTTACATTAGTGTTTTATTTCTGAGTAGAAGCTCACTTGGGAATGATTCTGCTGCTCTTCACCACGTATTCTGCCATGTTTCACATCACAGAGTAGCTGGGGACATGCAGTCTCAGCTGCTCACGGGTGAAACAAAGCAATCTCACAGCAAACTGCAATTAAGCTCACAGGACCAGACCAGAGCTAGGTCCAAAGTAAAAACCCCATCAGCTTGGGTTTTGGGTGCTCAGGTTCCTCCATACAAACACATTCCCTCAAAAACACAGACAGCAACTGAGGCTTTCAGGGAGGGTAATTAAAATCTACATATTTTAAAGCCTCTTTTACTGCTTCCCCATCTATTTTTATTAAAACCCGTTTATTTGGTAACTTCAAGATTTGAGCCAACCATTTCTCCTATTCTGATCTTAGCTGCTGTGCTAGCAGAGTGGAACTACAATTTTTTCAACATTTTATTTTCTGTGCCACATTTTGGAGATGTTGGCATTTGGCTTCATTTTTATGCTATTTAGATTTTAATGTATATTGACTTTGGTGATTGAAAGCTTTGGGGTTTTTTTGTGAAGAAAAGGTAGCTACACGTATTTAAATGTCACATTTACATGCTTATTGCAGTCTAGATGTGGGGTCTTTTTGTCCCTGCATGCTCTAAAGCAAAAACCTGGGGTGTTTTTTCCTCTTTTGACATCCCTGTTTAGAACCACATAGTCTCTTCTTTTTCAAGATTTTTCCAACATGTACTTCCTTCACTGAGAGCACTGACAATGAAAGAGTCAGTAAATTCACTTACTTGGTGTTGTAGGCAGGGCTGTGAGAAAGGGGTGCACTCTCAAATGTCCTTGTGAGCCCTTCCTGGGCTGCTGCAGCAGTTTGGGCAGGGTGCTCGAGATGTGGTGGGCAGTGGGTGGCAGCTCAGGTAAGCACTGGTTATATTGGTACTTCTTGGACCGAGGAGGAGGAGGAATAGCTGCTGACAAAGACTTTAATTAGAGACTTACAAAACTGCTTCCCAGTTTCATAATGACTACTGAGTACAGCCCTGGACACACAATTGCAAAGGTGCCTTTTTTTTTTTTTTTGCTTTACTAAATTGCTGAGGTGACCTCTGGTGGGATTACAGGAGAAATGCTCTAACGTTGGTGATGGCAGTATCCTGAGACACGGGTTCAGGCCACCTGGCTTTGGACTGCTCTTCTCATGCTTGGCTGAGCTGCCTCTTGTGTTTCGCTGGCAGAGCGACGCAGATCACCCTGGGTCAGGAGAAAGGCTAGGTCTAACCTTGGTCTGGGAGCTGCAGTTCCCATGACTTGCTTAGGAAAACATGAAGTTAAGATTAAATCAGGAGTGAGGACAGGTTCTTAGTTCTGGATGATTTCCCTGCATGTACTTTTCTCAAGTGGAACAGCCTCACCAGAACAAATCAGAATGTGCAGAAAAAACATTTTCATAAACAGCACGATATCCCTAAAAAATAAAAATATTATTAAATTTCATTTGAATCCTATAACTTGATCTGCACCAGAGCTTCATATAACTTTGCTGTTCAAAGGTGTTTAATTATAACAATCTGCTACAAACTGCTTGATCAGTAGTGAAATGGCTCAGCCATCCAATTCAGACAAGTTACACCTGAGGAGTTACACCTGAGCACCTGATGATTGGGATCAAAGTGTTTTACTGCTACCTGTCACCAATCCTTTAGTGATACCATTATGTGAGCAATTTTATGGAGGAATCTAAATAAACAAGCCTTAAGAGCTAAGAAGTGTAGTGGAGAGGTTGATTGCCAAAGAGCAAAACACTTTCTGGCATCAGTAGAGCACAGGAACGTTTGACGAAGGATTGCTCTGGGTGGTCCCATGCTATGATGACTGTGAGAGCAGGAAATGTGTAAAAAGAACACAAGTACTCACAACAAGTGGATAATTACACAATAATAGTAATAGCATAAAATGGTAATCAAATAAAAGACAATGGGTTTATTCAGAAAACTCAGTTCGTCATTTTGTATTGCATTTCCTTGCTAGAAATGCAAGAGAGGGTCACCCTGCAGGAGGGAATTATTTTGTCCAATTAGGCAATTACAAAAGCAGCACGACACTGTGTTTTGCACCTCCTGGCACCCTCTTCTTTGCTCTTCAGCCAAGTTTAGTAAGAACACACAAGCTTTTCATTTGCCTCTGCTCCACATCATGTCCCAAATACGCACCTTTTCCTTCACTGCTTTCTTGCTTATTGCACAGTCTTGATGTGCAGAACCAAGAGAGTGACTTCTGCCTTGACCCCACATATTTCACTGGGATAGGAACAAGAGAGAGGCAGTGACTTTGAGACCCAGGAGACAGTAGAAGACAGAAACCAGAGGGATTTCCCTCTGGAGACGGCACCCTCTGAGTAAGAGCGTGCAGGCAGCAGGGATTTGTAAGAGATCTTGCATAAGGTTTCCTGTGCCCCTATGCAGTGGGCCATGGCACAGGATAACGCTGGCTGCCCTGGGCTGCACTGTAAGCAATTCAGTGGCAACACTGTGCCCCAAGAGCAGTGCCTCCCAGGCAGTACCCTGGCAGACAGGTGTCATTTATACCACCACCATCTTGGCTGGGAGCCAAGGTAATGTCACGCTGCTATGCACGCCCATCCCTGCTGGCCAGGTGAGGAAATCAGCAGCAGCAGCTCAGGCATCTGCAAAACCTGGGCTGAACTCACAGGGAGCTTTGATCAGAATAAAGAAAAAACAAAAGTAGATCTTTCATGCTGCCCTGAACAGCTTTGTTGTTTTTTACTAATCCTGTTACTGTTTTATTTTGGGGGGAAGGTTGTTCTATTTTAAAGTATGTTTCTAAATTCAAGCTTCTCAGCAATTAATTTTCAAAGCCTGTACCTTAAGGTTATTGCTTGAAGTATCTTGAAATCATTGGTTTAGTAAGGAGGACTTCTTCCATCTTGAGAAAGAATTAGTTTTTAAATGGTTGCCTGGTAAGAATTTTACCTTGTTGAAACATGCAACAGCATTTAAAACTGGACCTTTTTTCCTTTTTTCTTTTTTTTTTTTTTTTGTGAGGAACATAATTTCTTTTGAAAATATCAGTGTTCATTTTTCCCTGAAGGCAGGTATGTCTCTGCAGATGTCACCTGACTTTACACAAATGGGAGTGGAAAATGTTCAAGTCCACACAAAGGAAACCTAAAGGAGCAAGTAAACACATTTAATAAATATACTTCACATTAAGTGAGTAAGGGAGCTGATAAAATTATCTTCTGTCTTGGATTCACATTCAGTTGTAGTCTTTAAATGCATTTTAGTATAAAAGCTAGTTAGTGTAAGCAAGAACACAGGTTAATGAACTTTCTGTAAAATCTGATTGGCCCCATTCCAGACACATTGTGAATACACATTAATTTGTTTTGGCATGCAAACATCATATTCATGCTCCGTTTCCTGAAATCGTTCATCATACTCTCCCTCCTCAGATTTCTACAGGCATAAGACAGAACTGTCACTGCACCACAGCAGCCACCTTGCCTCTGTTCTTAACACAAGTGTTAGGAAGCAACTGGGCTTCATTTCTTTTTCACTAGTGCAGCCCCATCCAAACACAAGCTAACTTAAACCCAACAATTCATTAGTGTAAATGGGAAGAAAGTCAGGCTTGTCACGCACTCCTAGAGCTCATAATAAATATGTGTCATGAACTCTTCATTTTTAGTGCTCTGAAGATCTGGCTTTAGCTGGTTGTTGGTGTAATGCCAGCCAATTCCAGTCTCAGTGTATGCTACTGATGGCCTGTCAGTAAAAGTTTCCTGAGTAACATCTCCTGACTCGTTCTCCGTGACTTTTGGACACAATAACAGAGGGTCACAGTTGAAAGCCATTTCTCACTTGCTTCCTTCTCTTTTGGTGATACAGACATGCATTTGTGTGCATGTACATCACAACTTTTTTGGGTGTCCATTATTTTAGCTTCATTTCTGCAGGAAGTGAGATTTCTCTGCTCATGCAGAGGTATGTGAGTGCCTTATGTTTTTGTGTTTCCCAGTAGGTTTTTTAGTGATGATTTTAAATATACCAGGAGGGCAGAGTACTCTCTTTTCCATATGTTGCATGAAAAAGGGCAGCTGACGACCCCACAGAAAAGTTCGGAAAAATTAAAGACTGTGACTATATACATTTGAAATACCTAAAATTCACTAGAAGAAGTGTTGTAGGAGTCATCTCCTGTGATTGGAAACAGTCTCAAACAGCGCTTGTAATCAGCGCTAAAGAAACACAAACCCCTAGGAAGCCAGGCTTCATTATTTCTAGTGTTATTTTTCTCTGAGATAGAGCTATTTGTTAATGTCTCTAAATGGCAGATGCTTGAAAGAATAGCTTCACAGTAAGGGGAGGACTCGGCAGGAGAACAAGGGGTGCCTCTCCATGCACGGTGTATCTGCAAGTATGTCTTTTAAGGTCTCAGAACATCTTCTGGGCCAACTGGGATAAACCCAGTGTGCCCTGCACGGTCGGCAGGTCTGTCTCTCCTCCTCACAGTTGATCACCTTCAGCTGTTTTAAGAAATATTTTCATTCCTCTTAAAGTTGACTAGGCTGGATTAAAGCTTAATACCTACACACCTCAGAACAGTACCACAGCCCTGAAGAGACTGAGGAAATTACTCAAGTTATAGCTGGGTCTTACGCATTTATGGGAGCAGCTGGAGGTGGTGATATTTCCAGCCCTCTCAGTACTTTGCTATGATTTAGACAACATTAAGCACATCTATTTAGGACGATACTTCATCTGGTTGAAGAGCCTCCAGGCAGCTTTAGTGTACTCCTGATAAAAAGTGAAGATGTGGTAAATGCAATGTCCTCCGTAGGAGGATTTATTGTCTCAAACAATTATTTTTTATCAGCTTTGTCAAAACTTGGAGCCCAGGATTTTCTGCTGAGAAGAGCAGCAGATATTCATTTGCTTGAAAGAAAATTCATGAATAATTTGTTGTAATACATTTGTTTGGAGCTATTCTGCTGTTTTCTTTATGTGTTTAAGTACTGGATTAATCATGTGAGAGTAGTTTAGCCACATGCCTTTCAGTTTTAGGTGTATCAAGAAACAGAAAACGCAATTTGTAATTTAGAGCAGATTTGGTTCCACAGCTGTCAACTTATGAGAAACAGTATTTGTTATAGAGTGCATTCTTTCTCTTTCTGTGGGAATAGTAAAATGAAATTTTAAGTAAATGAGATTGCCTCCAAGTAGTGCATGTCTTTTTGACGGGAAATTTTAAATTGCATTTCACCTGTTTTCCAAGCCACACCAGAATTACTGTATATTATGCATATCTGAAATATTTCATAAAGTATTCCAAAGCTGCAGTACTAAATATGTAAGAAATTAAGTATTACTCTCTCTCTTTTTCTACTATAAAATATAAAATATATTTTTTAATGGGCTACTATATGTAATTTTAGTGTATTAGGGTATTTTTGTCTAATATACACCTTTTGATCATAGATTACAAGACAAAGCAGAAGTCTCATTTAGAAAAAAAACCAGCAGTTGTGGATGACTTCTACTTGCAAGTACATGCAAAACCATTTAAAACAATAATGAGAATTAATTCTATTCCTGAAAGAAACTGTTCGGAGAACTCAACAGCATGTGAAACTAAAAATCATCAGTGAAAAAACTATAAATCCAAACAAAAATATGTACTTATTTACTTATTTGGTTCAAGCTCACCATGCCCATCTACGGGTATATAGAATTTAAAGATGCTTGATATAAATACATACATACATACATAAATACAGATCCTGGCCATTTCCACTGCCTTTGTCACTCTCAGTCATAGGCAATGTTCTTCATTGCCACCAGCTTATGTACATGCCTATAGGCTGGTGTCAAAGCACCATAGTTACCCACAGTGCAGCCCAGCCATCATTGAGAAGGATGTATGTTTATCAGACAGGGAGGGATTAGGCGTGCACAGAGGCATCAGGGAAGCAAACCTGATTAAACCTGCTTGGTCTCTGTTCAAAGAGGTATGAGGAAGGTCTGCAGGGCTTGAGGCAAGAGTTTATTTTCATCAGTTCAGCCTTAAATGCCAACTCAAGATCAGCTCACAGTTGCCCAGCAAGTTCAGGAGGAGTAATCATGTTAAGTCCAACAGCATGCAGGGCTTTGACTCTATAGTGGTGGTGAGAATCTGTTTTAAAAGTGTTTTGTAAGAGACATGCTCTAAACCTCTGTTGGTGAAATGAGTTGTCATGTGCTCAGCCCTGCCTGTGTGTTTCAAAATATGTAAGCAAGTTCTTGACTCAATGTGAGGAACTGCATGCTTTCCTGACCAGAGAGATACAGAGCTTTGACTGAAAGAAACCTCCAGCAGAGGCTTGAGGACTAATCTCTGTGGATGCTGTGTGAGAAAGTTCAGCTGATCCTTGCTGTAGTGACAAGAGATACAGAAGACAAACGAAAAAAAATCAGAAACAGCTAAATCCTTTGAGTTAAAAGAGCAGTGGAGTTACAGTGAGATGTAAGAAGTCATGTCAGCAGTTTAAAATGAGGGTATAGTCTGAATCCAAACTGCTTATTCCAGATGTCCCGGTTTCACTGTTGTACCAGCAGAGTTAAACACCAAAGGTTGGCAAACCTGAGGGAAGAGCTAACGCAGTAAGGTACTATTAGAGTTCAGCTGTGCAATGGACTAAATTTAATAAGCTCAATCTAAGTGTCTCTCCATCATTATAGAAAAATAACCCTTTTGAAGTCTGGAGACAGAAGGTTTTTCTAGAAAGGTTAACCCAGAAAACAGACTTCATACCCATATTCTGCTACACAGAATCACTGGAATATGCAGTTAATATCATGTCATGGCTGCTGTATAACTATATACGAATTCACACAGCTGAATCTACCCCGAGAATTCTGTATAATGAGCAAGATGAATTATGGTAGAACTTTTGTTTGCCTCCAGAATGCTGTACTAGAGCAATGGCAAGCTACTCCAGTGAGTCCATTCTCGCTGTTTGTTATTTGCATAGTGTAACAGAATCCTTGCTGTTGTTTACAAGAAAATAGCAGTAAAATATTTTGTTTACATAAAAACAAGGCCTTTGACGTTTCATTTTTTAAAGTTATGATGCCGTAATATTTTTTCTGTTTATAATCCATACGTCCACCTCTGGGATTATGATTCTTACAATGAGTTTAAAGAAAAAGATAAACAGATCAGCATTGTAAATCTTGGGACTAGTTCCTGCATTAGACAACAACATAGCCTACTTATAAACCGTTCTTTTACATAGCAGTGGATCAAATTCCTGCCAATACTTTGGCAGTTTCTCTTATCACAGTCCTTATACCCTGCTTTGTCTTCTAAATTTTTGCCCTAAATCAAAAGATAAAAGAATATAATCCCAGTAGAATCTTTTGGAAAATGATAGAGGGACAAATACAGAGGTTCTGTCACAGCTGGGAGCCAGCACAGGCCACCAGGAAACATCAAGTGCTGAAAAATGGATTTGTCCACCTAGCAGAATAATAAGCAGAGTATACAAGAATCTGAAGGTGGGATGGTGATGTTCCATGAGAGGTATAATTTGAGGAGAAAATGAGGTCAGGAGATTTGGCAGCTGCTTACAGAGAATCTGTTAAAAGTAGAGGCATAGAGATTGCAACGCAGAGCAAGGGCTGAAGTAAAACAGACATGCAGGTGGAGCGGTCAGTTCTTCCAAAACTTCAAAATCTAATACCGTACATAAATCAAAATCTATGGACAAGCACAGAATTTTGCTGATATATTATAAGGAGAGAATTGATCCACCCCTCAACTGAGAGGAAGCTATTGACTAATGACTCCAAGGCTCTGTAATGCCTATTTTGCTCTTTGTTCACTAGAAGGGTCAACCATGATAAAAGGGTGTACATCAGTAGCAAAGAGCTGGAAATTCTTACCAAATGACAGAACAAAGAGATTAGGCCTTGCTTAGGTGAGTTAAATGACCTGAGATCAGTGAAGCTGATGGAATTCACCTCACACTGTTCAGGAGAAAACTGAAGTATTTCCACAGTTGTAAATAACTACCTTTAAGAATTGTGTGGAAGAGGTAAAGTTCTAAAAGACTGAAAAGGCAAGAATACAGCTATCTTTAAATGTACCAAGAAAGAGGAGGTGCAGAATTATGGCCCAATCAAATTTAAATACAATTCTCAAACAAATAAAGGAAGTAAATAGAACATAAGAAAGAAACGGATTATAGGCATAAGGATTAATCAAAAATAAGTCATTCCAAACAAACCTCATTTCCTCTTACAAAAGGATAACAGGTCTTGGGAATACAACTTGGCATGAGCGAAGTTTTTAGTATGCTATATGTCAGGGAAAAAGTCAAATGCAAACTAGGAAATGCAGTTTAGACTAAACTTATATAAGGTAAGGTTTTGTGGAAATAGCAAAAGAAACATTTTTAAGTCTCTCAGTTAAACATTATCGAAGTAGAAGACTGCATTTACTGCAGATATACAGGCGGTCTCTCCTGGCAAAAATCCTGTTCCAGAATTTAATTAAAAGGCTGGAATAGATGCTGGAATAGACACTATACTCATGAAACCTGACAATCTGACGAAGCTGAAAAGGGCTGCAAGCACGTTAGAGGACAGGCTTGGAAATCAAAATGATCTTGACAAATTGAAGCTACAGTTTGAAAAAATATGGTGCTATTCAACAGGGTCTGCACAATACAACTCTAAGTTGGAAAACACTGCAGAAATCAAGGATGGAACAAGTGGCGTGGGAGCAGTCCAGTTAAAGGATTGGGTGTAACAAGATGCCATTGCATTAGTGTTTCAGTTCTGATGAGATGTAATAGCAGATCATCACTTTTCAAGCTTTGCTTTATACACAGAAAGCTCATGGAACATACGAAAATAGATTCCTTTCCACAAAAGCTCAGACAGAAGACATGTTTTAGGTGGACCCAAACGCACTGCAGCTGCTTGGAGGCATGCAGGCTGCAGTGCTAGGCTAGAGTTAGTCCAAGGTGGAAATCTCTGACACATGGATAGTGCAAAAATCATGAGCTCAGCACCAGCTGTTGCACTCCACACCACGGTTCCTGTTGCCCCACACTACTTGTTAAAGCACTCATCACCTTAATGCATCAGAAGCTGACTGTGAATCAGCTGTGTTGTGAATAAGACAAACCTGACAGCAGGAGTACATGTGATCTGTGAGGCAAGTGAAGCAATCCTTCTAGTATCTGGTAAGATGGCTGCAAGAGTATTGCATTCAGTTTTAACAACATAGTTTTAATTAACAATTAGAGCAGTTTAGCCTAGAAAGATCAGAAGAAAGCCATGAGAAAGATTGCCACTCTCAGAAGCACAAGTTACAGGGAAAGATTTGGGACTGTTTTATCTAGAGAAGAAAAGGGTGAAATGGTAACAGCTTTCATGTCCAACAAAGGCTGCTGCGAAGAGAAGGGGGATAAATTGACAGCTGTGTCTACTGTGGGGGAGGCAATACAGATTGCTAATAGGAAAATCTGCCTAATAGAAGGGCTGAGAAAGCAGTGAGCCGGGAAAACTTCAGCATCCACAACACAGGAACGTTTTACAAACAGGTTAGACAAGCATCTGTCAAACTTGGTTTAAACACAGCTCATTCTGCCTTAGGAAGGGAGAGGGACTAGATAATCCCTTGAGATCACTACCAGAGCTATTTGTTTGTGCTTCTCTTTTAAATGTAAATAGTAAAATTACTCTTTCCTGCTTCTTTCATCTCACCTTTCTAACTTTTGAATCATTCCACTGATCGTCCATCTGCATTTCATGTTACATCTTTCTGATATGTCCATTATCCATCCCAGTCTATGTCTCGATCCCATCTCTACCTTTCTGATTTTGGCACTGTACTTCATCTGTGGCGTTGCTTCTGCTAGGATACCTTCTTTGCCCCAAGTGCCAAGCAATGTGCCTGTCTTAATTCAACTGCCTACACAATCAAAGCATTTGGCTATAACTGCTTAACTAAACATTATATCTTCATTCACTTCCCCTAAGTGTTTATGCAATGGGTAAAAATGACAGTGTTGTAGTTAGTTAGATTCTTTTTTTCTTTCAGCACCTCCTTTTATGATTACTAACCAAATAATCTCAGAGATTACCACCATTTTTCTTAAAATGGGATCATTCTGTGTACAAGAATGCAGCAACAATGCAGAGGAGAAAGAATCCATTTAATCATTGCAGAAGCTTACATGAAGCTTTACTGTTAAATAACAAAAGGCATCACTAGTGCTCTAATGTTAGGGGAATGGATAAAAGCAAAAATATTATGTGTGGATACAAAGCTCTGTGGCTCTTTCTCAGTTAATCTATGGCTACTTATGTGAAAGAACAGACAGTGGTTACAGCATGTTTCTTTGCTGGTATTTCTGCTTTCCTCTGGTGCTTTGAGAGCACCCAGCATAACCCATGGGCATGGAGCAGAGCCCCACTGCCACCAGCTGCTGATGGCAGCCCAGTGCCAGCCTCTGGGCTGAGCTCCCAGTTACCAAACCAGCCTTGTGTCCCTTGTGAGACACTTCTGCTTCCCATCTTTCACACTGACATAGGACAATAAAACACATTGTCCTATAGAAAATTACTATCCTTTCGCATTGCAGCTACCACTGTCATGAATCTGGGAGTTCATTCTTTTGACTTTACAACCACACAGTTGCCATTAGATGCTGCATTTTCTTCAATACACACAGCAAATCTGCAATTTTTCTATGCACTCTCTACATGCTTGCAACTTGCTATCTGAGTTAACCTCCAGAAGTTCACTGGCAAGCCCAAAACCTTCTTTCAATTCAATAACAGCCAACTGGCACAAAGGCATGTTGAAAGAAAGGAAAAGTAGGATTCTATTGAGAAAATTAACTTAATTTCTGTCTTTATTAAAAGGAGACACAGTTCAGAAAGCCTAGGATTTAAAAGCAAACTTGCCTTAAATGTGATTTTCAGAATAAAAATAAAAATTGTATTAAGCTAAATTAGACCACCAATACTAAAGAAAACCTTAACTCT
Organism: Myiozetetes cayanensis; assembly: GCF_022539395.1. Taxonomy (NCBI): domain Eukaryota; kingdom Metazoa; phylum Chordata; class Aves; order Passeriformes; family Tyrannidae; genus Myiozetetes; species Myiozetetes cayanensis. The sequence continues at coordinate 129,585,782 of NW_026086604.1, forward strand.
CTTCAGCTGTCTATGTCTTCTACATTCCCTTTACATCTTAGTGCTTCAAGAAACTGTACTTTGAAAAAACAAATATTCCTTCCATTAATTTTTTTCTTTTCAGCTCCTTATTTTTCTCTTCTCTGGCAAAATGAGTTCAGTGTTCCCTAGCAAATGAGGTGTTCAGTATTAGTGAACAATGGAAGCACTTCATAGACTTATTTCTTGCTGGTGAATCCATTCCTATATTAAATATTTTGATAAGCTCAAGCAAAACATAACTTGACTGATCTACCAAATATATTACCTGATAACATCCATTTGAGGTTTGGTGGGGGAGGCGGTTCCAATCTTACTTTGGAGAGGAGAATGATTTGCATAGTTCACTCAGGAATAACTTAAGGATTTCTTGAGGACAAATACAGATGTTTTCTACTGGATGATTGGGTGTTACAAATAAGTTTTACTTTTAATTTTAGATAGGAGCCTACTTTGTAAAAAGAAAAATTAAGAAAGGAAAGTTGAGCTGGACCATTTATTAATATTACATAAACAACTCTTTTGTATTTTTTGAAATACATACCATCCCCAAAAAGGGAATTTATAGCTTTAGTTACATTAGAGCCTCATGGGACATTAATAAGATTATCAGAGAATGATTTTTAAATATGTCAAAGGACTTTGTAATTTTAGGCATATGTCAGAGTCCACAAATATTCGAGACACATTCAGAGGGGAACCTACGAGGATCTCTTTTCATTTTCAGTGTGCTACTTGATGTGTACATGCATAGCTGGGACTGCAGCTTCAGCAGAGCTGGGGTGAACACCTTGCTGTGCTGCAAAGCCTCCAAAGGACCTGCTCAAGCCACACAGATTCTCCAGCATGCAGATACTCAGGCACTTTTCTGCCTGAATCCACACCTTCCCCTAATGACCAAAAGCAGCTCTGTTGGCAGCTCCCTAAATGACAGACTCCCACAGCTCATTGCAAGAATGGTGCTGAGCAGGGCAGATGCCAACTGAGGGCTACATATCTACACACAGAGGTACTGCAAGCCAAAATCTTCATATATGATTCTCAGAGTAAGCATTTATGTGTCCATCTCACTAGCAAGGCTTACACCCTACAGCATAGGCCATGGATGTTTGTATCCTTGACTTATCTCTAGGTCATGGTAGCGTAGGGGGAAGTTCAGGCTTGATTTTTTATTCACCAAATATATGCAAGGTTTGGGTTAAACAATTTAAAATCATTACAGATTGTTAAAAAGCAAAACCTGTTCTGGCTAGAGAAAATTACAAAAGAAAGTGAAGAACATCATCTCAGGGATTTTAAATGGCAGTATGTTTAAATTGCAGCATTCTGAATGGTGCTTCACAGAAGAATGTATGCAAAAGGTTCATAAATAGTAGAAGCAAAGCAGTTGTTTTGTGTTTAGCTAACAATTTCATGCATTTCTTTCCTACAAATTGGAATATCTGTTATTCCCACAGCTCTAATTAAAACAGTTACCTGTGATACAGTGAAAAATTAGAATCAGGGCTCCTGCAAATTAAACTGCTGTTCTAAGCACCAAATTGACGGCCAGTTCAAGAGAGGGGTCTCTCAGGGTCTCTTCTTGGAGCTCTTATCTGACTTCACCTTTTGTAAAGGGAAAACAGCATGTGGACCTACTGCAAGACCTCTGGAGCAGACCTTTTTGATTCTGTATTTGTATCATGAGTCTCACTCTGCAAGTGCAGAACACACAGACTGCTATTGCATGGATAATACATTAAAGGCTTGGAATATGCCAGGTACAGTGATAAAGATAGATAAAAATTTCAAAGAGAATTTTATTATATGTAATACATAAATCTGTGTTCAACATGAAATATTCCAAGTCCACTGTCCAAATGCTTCATGGAACGTTCTTTAGAAAATTGTAGAACAATAAAACAAACTGGCACTGACTAGTTGCATTAAGGAAATATTAAGGACAACAGGTAGTTTTACAGCTATCTTTTATAATGTCTCTCATTCAAGTATTCTAAAAAACACCTTCCAGGTTCTAATATAATTAGAAACACACTCCTCCTCAATGTTTTTCCATAGCATATGTAAGCAGAAATTACTCTGAAATGTGCGCTACCCTTACTCTCTGTGCTCCAATGTCTTTTCCTCCTGTTTTCCCTTTGAGAGAGGAAAACTGCAACAGTTCAGCTGAATGTTAAAATCCATAAAATGGATTGAAAAGGGAGTGCCATATGAGAGGTGGAGAAGTGAGTATTCAGACCATTTTTTTAAAAGCTGCACAGAAATCTTCTGAGAGTGCGTATTCAGAAGAGTGTGCAGGAATCATATTAAGCAGCAAGAAAACTCTTAGATTTCTGAGAGTTGTACATCCAGAGTGGATACTAGCCTTTCATCTTCAAGAGATTCATGTTTTGCTTAGTTTGTTCCTATTACTTTTTTTTTTTTTTAACAGATGAATACAAATTCTTCCAACATGATGGCCTTGGCTCCTAACACTTCTAACAAAAGAGAGACAGTGTGCATATTTGGAACTGGTGATTTTGGACGAGCTCTGGGGCATAAAATGATTCAGTGTGGCTACCCTGTGGTGTATGGAAGTCGGAGCACCCAGATATCAAACCTGATCCCCAAGGATGCAGAGGTGCTGAGCCACGCAGAGGCAGCACAGAAAGCTGCCATCATCATTATAGCAATCCAGAGGCAACATTACAACTTCCTTACACCTCTAGCAGAAATTCTCCGTGGAAAAGTCGTGGTGGACATAAGCAACAACCTAAAATTAAACCAGTATCCTGAATCCAATGCAGAGTACCTTGCTCAGCTGCTGCCAGGAGCCAGGGTTGTGAAAGCCTTTAACACTGTGTCAGCCTGGGCCTTGCAGTCGGGCGCGTTGGATGCAAGTCGGCAGGTAGGTCTGAGCTACAGGGATTTCCTTTGTCACAGTTATTCACTGTATGACTTCGTATTAGCCAGACAAAATACACATGGGACATAGGAATCAGAGAGGGTTGAAATGGTATTTTTCTCTATAATCCTCCATTTCAAAATAATTTGAGTTAAATTTCCTTTGGGTTCATAATATGGCATGACAAGGAATATCAATAGCTTGCCTCTGAACTCAGTGTTTTAGAGACACTAGACAAGCAAGGAAAGAAAGATGGCAGAGCTACAAAGAGAGAGACAGCAAATCAGGAGAACATGAGGGTTGCATCAGTTGTTCATAGGGGTTGTAAAATTAAACAGAAAGGAGATAGGAGGAATACAATGAAGCAAGAATAAAATGAAAAAAAAGAAAAAACAGGGAGGCAAGGTATATGATAGGCCAATGAGTATGGGCAACAGAAGTGAGCTAGAAGATGAATAAATTACTAAAATTTTCTGAATTAGAATCTATCACCACCTAAGTTTAACATATCAGTGTGTGCAAACCATTTTAACCTGTTCCTTAACCACAGGCCAGCAAGCACAGAGCTGCGCATAGGAAGAAAAATGGCAGCTTATTTGAAGAAAAATCATTTATTATTACGGTGTTTTCTGCCACTTTGAGGGACAGTGCTCTTGTACAATGCATGAAATCACCCAGCTACTCAAACCATTACTAGTTTTGCTTTCTGCTGCCAGATAAATGGTTTTGGCTAAACCAAAGGTCAAATATTCTATGCAAAGACTTGTACTAAGCATATTATACATCATTGTTTCCAGATATAAAATGTTGCCACTTGAAACTACGTCCTTCCCCAAACTAAAAAATCATATTCAAAACTCTTGGACTGGTTGGCCAAAATGTACCTATAGGCTACTTTTTGCCCTTTATTAATAAAGGTCAGCAGGGAAGCCAACAAGCAGCCTAGGAGGCTTGTGCTCATTGTCCATATCCACGACTGGGATGGCAGTAGAGAATGTCACAAAAATCTCTCAAAATAAAACTTCTGTTTGTTTTTGGCTGCAGGTGTTTGTCTGTGGAGATGACATGGAAGCTAAACAAATGGTGATGAATATTGTTCGTGCACTGGGTCTCACTCCACTAGATCAGGGATCCCTCTTGGCTGCTCAGGAAATAGAAAATTACCCTCTGCAGCTCTTTCCGATGTGGAAGTTTCCCGTCTTTTTGTCCCTTGGCCTAACTGTATTCTTCTTCTTCTACTGTTTGGCTCTTGATGTGATTTACACTTATGTATATGAAAAAAATAACTTTTCATTTTTTATTGCAATTACCATTCCAAATCGGATCTGCCCTGTAATGGCACTCATTCTTCTTGGCTTGGTTTATCTTCCTGGTGTACTTGCTGCAATTATTCAGTTATATAGAGGTACCAAATACCGCCGTTTTCCAGACTGGCTGGACAAATGGATGCTGTGTAGGAAACAACTTGGGCTAATAGCCTTGGCATTTGCTTCTTTGCATGCTGTGTTCACTCTTGTTAGTCCGATTCGCTCCTTCGTAAAATGGAGAACCAGCAAAGCAATCATCTCCCAGGTGAGTTTTGTTTCCTGCCCTATGTCTTTCTTCTGGCCTTGTTATAAATACTGCCTTATATCTTGGGCTTCAGAAATCCATGTGGACAGCCTAATGATCTTTACAATAAGGTCATATTCCTAGTTTCTGTGTTCCTTTTAATCACTGGTATATCTAAAGTTTATTGGTATTATGTTGAGCTGAGGGGAATTCTGGCCCCAGTCTTCCTGCTAGATAGTTGACATATTAATAAAATAATCAGGGAAAATATAAACTTTAAGAGTACTTTAAAGAAGCATATTTCCCTATTTCTCCATATACCTTTAAGAATATTTAAAAATATATATTTAAAAATATATAGAATATATTTTTACTTTCTGATTTTACTTAATAAGAAAGGATCACATATCTGCCCTCAAGGGTAGGTGTACAGAAATGTAAAACATATACCACAATTACAGGTACATGGAAACAACATGTAATATAATGCCTCCTTCTTGACCAGGCATTCAAAGTAAATCTCCAATGATTTTCAGAGAGTTAATGTATAGCATTTATCTCCTAGTTATCTTAGAATGTTTTTTTCTGATTATTGATCCTAAAACTGCTATCACTAAAGTATACCTGGTCTTCTTTTCTTCAGGTACTAAACAATAAAACAGAACCACTCGACACCACTAATGCCTGGCTTAGTGACTCTTACTTGGCTTTGGGAATTTTAGGACTTTTTTTCTTTGTTCTTGTGGGAATAACCTCCTTGCCTTCAGTCAGCAACAGTGTCAACTGGCGAGAATTTCGATTTGTACAGGTAAGAAAATGACTTCTAGAAAAACCTTCTTTCCTTATAAACTATATACCAGAGAATTAGAGCTTTCCTCCATTATTATCTCCAAATGTGATGTGTGTACTCTCCATGATCAGACAGTGAAAAAAAAAATCTGCACGGCCATAGAGCTTACCTGTAGAAACCCACAACTGCTCTGATGGCTGCTCGTGGTGCAACTGGGATTACTGCATAAACAAGAGAAAGCTGGGAAGATGTGAGCTCCAAAATGACTAACATCAAATGACTTTGACATCAAATTCCACAATTACACTAAGTAGCAAAATAATTTAGCCATTTATTGGGATAATTTTGTTGGTTTACAAGATAATTTGGTTAAAAGGGATTTGAAAAATTACTTTATAACTCGAATCCTCTCAGTGCCAAGCATCTAAAGAGAATCTGCAATTTCCGCAGAGTGTAAAAACTGATGTGCCTATAAACAGGCTGCCCTCACTATTATCTAAGCCCTCCTTTACGAGGAAGTTTGGTGCAAGCTGCCATGCCTCTGTAGGAGCTGAGCTGGATGGGAGAGGGGACAAGTGAAGGGGAAATTACTATCAATGAATGTTTTATCAAGCAAAAACTTGCACAGCATGGTACTTCTGGATGGGCAGCACTAGAGCATAAAAAATCTTGGATCTCTCCACTAAATGTCAGCACTTTCTCTGCTTTTTCACAAATATGACAGCTACTAGGGAATATGTGTGAGCCAGGAAAAATTATCATTGATATTGACAGAGAAGAAGAAAAAACTTTGTTTCCCCCATATCCACTTGAATTAATCTTTATTAAAAACAATAATAGCCTTTATATAAAATAGTTTCATTTCACCAGTCCTCAAATTGGCATATGCCATAAATCTTACTGTGTTCTTAAAATTGCATTTGTTCTATTTTAATTTACTGTTTTAACCCCCACTTCTTTCCTTCTTTCTTTCTTCCTTTCTTTCATTTTCTCCTAGTCCAAACTGGGATATGTGACACTGATTTTGTGTACTGCGCACACGCTGGTTTATGGTGGAAAATGGTTCCTGAGCCCATCAGCATACAAATGGTATCTTCCAAACATCTATATGCTCTCCCTCGTTGTGCCATGTACTGTACTGGTTGTCAAATTTGTGCTGATATTTCCTTGTGTGGACAAACCTCTGACACAAATTCGACAGGGATGGGAGAGGAATCCCAAATACTCGGAACAATCAAATTACATTAAAAACAAGTCTGCTGTATAATGAGACTAAACTGTATCATCAAAAAAAAATATTATGAAGAGCACATAAAAATGAAGTCTTGAGCCTGCTCTACCTGGAGAGGGAGAGAAAAAGTGAAAAACTTGGCCAGGCCCTGTGTAAAACAAAGTTACCCCAATGACAAGCTTAAAATACAAATCAAATAAGGCAATTGATTTTCTACACCCCAGGCAGTTTTTCACACAGGTCCAGGCCCTCTTTTCTGCTCTATATATTCCCCCTTGCCTGTTTACTCTCCATTTCTAAGAAGGGTATGTGAGAAGTAAATGGTGAACCCTGTCCCTCCTCTGTAGCTCCAGACCTGCTCCAGAGCTGGGCAGATCCACAGTAACCTTTGCTGTTAAGACAGCATCTGCTCCTCTTCCCTATCCTGCCTTTTGGGACTCAGGTCTACATGCACCTTCACACATCCACAGAGATCCATACACACCTGCATGTGTTTCCACACATTTCCCTGTTTCCACCCCCAGCATCCACCCGTACTAAAAGAACTGCCTCTTCCTCCTAGCATTAGTCTATCCTCCATTAACATCTGATCCAAAGAGATCTATGTTCATACCTTAGGAATAGTTGAGTAAGATTTGTTTTGTTTATGTACAATGACATTCAAAGGGTATGGGTCAAGGACTGCTGAATCTTTGCTTGTACGTCTGTACCACAAATTCGTGGGCAAGGGGAAGGAGGAAAGATCAAAATGGCAGAGAGATATGAGAAGTGCTCACAAGCCCACGCTTCTCAAGTATAGGCAAAAAATGATCTGTGATCTTTTATGTAAGCAGTGAGTTGTAAGGAAAGAAACTGAAGGAAAATCCTTTCTGTATGAGGGGGTTGTATTATACATCATAGTTATATCTCATGAAGATAATATTGTTGGTATTTAAAAAAATTAATCTTTCAATGTTATATTACAAATATTCAATGAAAATACACATATTTTAAAGACAATAAAGATTTTTTTTTTTATACTGTTGAGCTTTGCTATCACTTCTGGAACCTCTTTTGCTGTGATGCAGCTGCTGGTGTGCTCAGTTGTACAAAGATTTTGGAAAGCCTCAGGACAAAGAATAAAATGGGGTCCTGCCTTCAGCCAGCTGCCTGGACTCACTTTCCCTGATCTTTTCTTCTTGGGTGCTCAGCAGATCTTTGCTTAGTCAACCAAGTGGTCTGAGGATGTTGTGGAAAAACAGGATACAGCTGGGATGGTAACTTCCTCTTAAATTACAAACAGAGGATCCAACAGTGTCCTTTGGATTGGACAATAAAGAAAATGCAAAATGTGTTTGTTTTTATAGGAAGATAATTGCTAACTGTTCTTTTACTTTTCTGTTGTTCTCCTCCCTGTCCATACAAAGAATATTCATACTTATGAAAGTATGAGCATGCTAACTAGTATAGATAACTGTGCTTTAAAACAAGCATTATCAAGCAGCTTAAAAAAAATAATAAAAAACCCCACACAGACAAACAAACAAACAAACAAACTAACAAACCTATCTGAATGATACTTCTCCAAACATTTCTCAACAGTGGAGTCTTTCATTCTAGACACACATCCCCTTTTCACGTGATCCTCTGGCCCAGAAACAATCTGTTCTTAATACCCAAAAGAATGGTAAAGGAGTTTGGGAAATCAGCAAGTGACAGAGCCAGATTTCTTAGAAATGATTCTGGCACCAAGTACTCTCACTAAACACCACAGGTCCATATGTTATACTTGTCCTAAACTGATATGCATGTATTGATACAAGTCTTTACAGAAGTTTTCCTTGACCTGTGCCATGATGGAGTAGTACTACATTTCAAGTTTCCTTCAATGATTTTCCACATTAATCTTACAGAATCCTTTCCTGTAGAAGGGATCAGGTATAGCTCAAAGGGCCTAATGACAACACTGTTGTGAGGATGCTGTAACACCTTTACAGCTCCCCAGAGAAGGGAGGGGTAGAAGCAGCAGAGAGAAGGAAAACAAGACAGAACAAGAGAGAATTTGTGTGTGTGTATATAGGTAAAAGAGAAAGGGACAGACAGAGTAGAAAATAAGTAGCAGTAGCCTCAGCTATTATGCTCTAGATTTGCAATTTTGGGGGCAAATTCTAGTCTCGGTGACACAGTTACTTGATATTTATATTATTACGAGTAACAACAGTTCCAAGGGGCTGACACACACTGGGGTTTTATATCAGTTTTTAAAGGATCTATTTTTGGGGTTCTACCTATCTAAACCCGATCTAAAACCTAGCCTTCCTCTCTCACAGTTCAGTCAGTGGGTTGGAGTTTAAACTCCAACAGCCATGGCAAGTCCTACCCATTTAAAAGCTATGCTCTGCATCTTTTCTGTCCAGTGAACAGGCTCTTGCATGTTTCTGAGTGCCTTGCGTTAAGGAGAACCACAGGCCCAACCAGGTCATCTTTACCCTCACTGAGAACCAGTGCAAAGTAACACTGGCCTGAGTGAACACCGCCTTGTACACTCACTGACATCTAAACCACAGTCTCCAACACCCACAGGACTGTCGCTCCTGCAGGAAAGACAAGAGAAACTCTTTGGGGATGGATATCTCACTGCTTTGCTAAGTGAAAACACAGGCCGAGATGTACTGGAAGTGCTAAGTGGCTGGGTATAATTAGTAATTTGCTGTTTGCTCCAAGGATAAAGTGCCAGTATCTGCTGTGTACAAACTGAGGAGGCAATGCTGTTTGCTTACACGGAGTGTGTGCAGCAGCTCTCAGGAGAAGACCCAGAGCCCTTGCATCTGAACTCAGCAGCACGTGCTTTGTTGATTTGGGTAGGTAATAGGTCAGATCCTCATCAGCACTTGTTTTTCCAGACGGAGTGAAGGATTTCATATCCTGTTATTCTTGGGCAGCTGGGGAGTATTTGTTTTAAAAATTTACATATTTACTTCTTGAACAGGGTAGAGAAAATCAATTCCTTCAGTAATCGTACATGACAATTAAAGTATTCAATGGCAGTATTTTGAAAAATATAACCAGTGCCTCAGAAACTGTTGCTAGCTTGTATACATTGCTCATGGTTCAGCTCTTGGTATTTTTTTTTTCTTTTATGTACTGACAAAGCCTGGTCAAAAAGGAGATCAGAAGGATCATGAAAGGAATTTTAGAAAAGATATTTTCCATATGGTACCCAGAAACCATGAAGAGCTTTTATGACCATATATATATATATGTATAAAATGCCATTCTAAGAATTCTTGCAGGAATAAAGCACTGATTATTAGATCCACTTTTAAATCAGAGTCAACACTTGGAAAATAAAAATCACAGCTTTTTAAATAAGTGGTCACGTGGATATTGTCACAATAATAATTAAGTTTTGATTTCATTGCTTAAAAAAGTTTTATTCTGATGCACCACTGCATAGTGGGATAGACAACATGGTGTGTAAACCTCTACATCCTTCATGATATGGCTAACTTCACTTTCTTTGCCTTTTTGTTATACCCAGGGAATATCTATTTCAACCAAAATGTTCACTTATTAGTGAATTAATTAGACTTGCTTGAAACAGAATGGGATGTCAGATACATGCTGGCCTCAGGGGATGGAGCTGACACCATCTGACTGACACAGCTGACACTGCTGGAACCTGAACCACTGAGATCTGAGCAATTCCCTTTAGTTCCACCACACTGCACTGCAAGTCCTGAGATCTGCAACTTATTTTTGTTCTGCAGCACGACCTTCTGCCAGGCTTCTCTGCCTTATCTAACAGTCACCTCTCACTCCAAGACATGAGGCTTCATGACCCAGTCTACAAAGCTCCTTTTTTGCCGTATGTCAGGTCTTTGTAGCTTGCTCTTGTAACCTCCTCAGACACAAGATTTTACAAGAGCATCTTTTGTTTCAAACACTGGTTTGAGTATGTTGGATTCACTAGTCCAAAAAAAGAACTAGTGAATAGCATGAACACTTGCAGTAGCTATGTAACTAATGTTCGGCTGCTTTTCCATACTGCAATTAACGTATTTAGTAAGCATCCAGTTTTCCCATAATAGGTTAAATATGGCTTTCCCAAACACTATGGAAGTTTTTCTCTCCTGCAGAGATTTTTTTCTTTTCTCTGTATTATACATTTTGTTGTGGATCTCCATTTCTATCACTAATTCCTGACCTTAACATGAAAGGTTCACTCCCTAAAAGAAGCTGACATTCATCAAGATGTAATTATTTTATCTATCACCATGAAAAAACTGCACATCTCTTATTCTTGCACATTGTCTTAATTGAATGTTCTTGAATCTACAAATACAGAATAGACATAAATATTAGCTCTGACAAGACTGGACCCCAACACATTATTTTATTACAAGGAACCTCAGTGCTACAAGAAAAATACACTGTAGGACCTTAAGAGGACATGCACAAACCTCAGAGAACTGTATAAAATTTAGCTAATGCCTCCAAATGCTGCAGACCAGAAGGGGTGGTAATATTTGTTCATATGGCTTCACATCACCCTTTATTCCTGTCTTTGTTTTTGCTTCTACATCCAGATTTGCTTATTATTTGAAATACAGCCCCTTATTGTGCTTACTTATCTTCTCACTTGCTCAGATTTAAACTAGGAAAAGCTTAACTGCACTCAGTAGTCTCAAGCTATTAAACATCAGTGCATAGGCCTTTCCTAGTTTATTACCCATTAATTTTTTTTGTCCCCAGTTTTATGGAAGATGATAAAGAGTAGTCTTTATAATCCTTTCTTTAGAGCCTTCAGAAAGAGAGAAATGAAAAATGAAAAAAGTCAAGTTATAGTAATATGCTAATCATTATAGCACACAAGTGGTTGAACATCACCAGACCAAACCAGAATGTCCCAAAAAAGGCATGTTTGGGACACATTATATATGATAGAGTGTTGGCATCAAAGGACAAAGGTATTTTTAACAAAATATTCTGGAGAAAGGTATATGGAACAAAAGTGAAAAATTTATTAGAATGAGGAAGTGAGAGAGAAGGAAAGAAAAAGCTGGTTTTCTTCTTTTCTACTGGCTCCATGACAAAAAATGTCATGCATTTTTGATTGCATGGTACCAATTATTTCAGCACCTTATAAAGAATTAAAGGATGAGTTTGACCTTGGCAGCCCTGGAGTTCGAATTATCCTTTAGGATCCCTCCATAGGCTTCTCTCCCCAGTCAAATGGGTACAAATCTGCTTCTCATCCTTTACAACAACCTTTCCAAAGATGGTTACCACTCCACCCCACGCCACTCACTGTTGAGCAACAGCAGTAGCAAACCCAGGTGTGCAGCAAACCCAGGCACAGGACTGGCATGTCTCAGTATTGAATATGGTTGGAAAAACAGTTTCCTTGGGGTAAAAGAATGAGAAGTGCCATCGTCCAACTGTCCCGACTCAGGATGGAGACTGCTTAATGGACTGCTCTGTTTCAATGTGGGACACCATCATCTTAATTTTATCAATAAAGAAGTAAAATCTTCAGGATCTCACCAAAGAAAGGGTAAACCATTAAGGAAGCATGAAAATTTGAACTAAAGAAAAGCCTCCAGTACTCAATGAAGAAGACAAGTGAGAGTTGGACAGGGTGAGCAGAACCTGAAGAGGTAGCTGGAAGGGTAGTCCTTTCCCCTTTCCACTTGTCTAGAGATGAACCTGAGCTTTGGGAGCCCAGGAAGAGGACAGATGCAGTGCCCATGTCCCTGAGAACCAGCCCAGGCAATCACAGGAGATGGGTGCAGAAACAATTGCAGGGGATTATGTTAAATACATACAGGATTATAGTTTGTTTGTTTTGCTTGTAGCTTCTGGTTTCCAACCTCATAAGCAAAGATTGAAAATCAAATCCCATCTTTAATTGGATTGGTCTAAATGTCAAGCCTCAAATCACATGACAGAAACTCCAGTCTGGTTTTACTACCAAGCCTGCCTGGACATTGTTGAGATAAATAAACCCAACAACTTAGGATACCAAATCTTGACAGGACCTGAGGTATATCCCCTGTCCAGTTACAGAAGTCTGAGAAGGGTGAAGGGACTGACTTGGAACAATACCAAATACACAAGCATCACTCAATAACTTCTAACATCTCTTCTTCAAACACAAACCCATGTTTCCCGGCAAAGCTGTCTTCCTTGTCTTTTACAAAGAAGCTGACACTTAGATTCACACTTAGCTGTCATCACAGACATATCCCAAGTTTCTTTAATGATCCCTGTGTCAGTGACTCATAAAACATCACACAGGAAGTCAGAGGAAGGAGAGGAATTGGATGCAGGTTTCCTGGAGCTAAGGATAGTTCTCTAATTACGAGGAGCTTTAGAGATTAAAAAGCCAGAAGGCAACCTTGTGATTAGCTATTCTCTCTTCCTGCAGAACATGAGCTGCAGACAGTGCCTAAATTAATTCCTTCCTGAATTATCAGGAGTTGTCATATTTTTCGGTTCACAGACCTGCTACAAATTTTCCAACAGTAATACAGATTGCTGTAAAGTTTAAGCTTCCTGACAACATGTAGTTTTATCCTAGCTACCATTTGTTATTGCTGGCAGGTAATCCATTAAAACAGGCTGCATTAGAGATATTCTGAAAGAACTGCTGAACTTGATTTAAACGTTAGAGAGCTCACCACAACTTTTGGCAAATTATTTTGACAGCTGATTACCCTCGCTTCAATATACAGGTTGGATTTTTTTTAACTGTAGTATTCAGCCAACATAACTTACGATTTCCATGACTTATCTGAAGTGTCCAGAATGGTGGCAATATATGGAACATACAGATTACTCCAGAGAGGAAGCCCAGGGATACGAAGAAAAAGTGTAATATATAGATACAAATATAGATATAGAGGAATATAAATCCTACTGGTCCTACTGCATATGTGGAAATTCAACCATGCACTGAAACTTCTTGGTGATGATAATGAAAAATTTGAGGTATTTCCAACTGCAACTTTTTTTTTTAATTTAAAAAAACCCTAATAAAATAAAAAACTAAAAATACTAACAGCCACCATGAACAATCTCAAACTTGACTATAATTTCACCAGCCCCCTCCCCCCCAAACAAATGCTAATAAATGTTTGTTAATAGCACTGTGAAAACAAGCAAGGATTTTACCTGCAGGATTACAGTTTTTGTAACCTACTCTGGTAAATTCATATGGACAACAACTACCACATAAGCTGGTTTTCAGGGAGTTTCTCAGGAATTAGTGGCAGACCTACTATTACACATAAGAAGTCTCAACAAACATAAAATCACTGCTGAGGAAATGTGCAAACTATATTACCCTGGAACTTATGCACAATGAGGACAGAGACAGATGGAAACAATTCAATGGACAGTGCATTTTCAGCCATAGCCTCATTGAATTCAGCTCTGAGGAAAGAGACTATAGAGGAAAAAAGACTGAGACTCCATGTCACACTTCCAGCCCAAGGAGATGTAGCCTGGAAAGCTCCAGCTGAAAACCATTCACAGAGGGTCAACTAGAAAGGGTTATGAACCATGTTCAAAAATTCTAAGGGGGGTAGGAAAAAGAGGGCAGGAGAAAGTTCTAATATGCTTTTGTGATTTTCAAATGCACAGAGAAGAGAAATTACTCAACTGCTCTTGAGTGGCTACATATTGTTTCACACTGCGAAAGGGACAATGAAGACTCTGGAAAAATCTCCATTACACCAAAAATAGTGTAAGAATGTGGAAAAATTTCTTGTATTTATAGACTACAGGAATCTGATTGATTCATTTCACACAAAAAAATTTAGAAGTGAATGCAATAAAAAGTACCCACGTCACTTTTCTACATACGAGATGTCATAATCCAGTAACTAGAGAAGTGAGAGAAAGCAGCTTGTCTCTTCTACAAAACAGCAGAAAAAACTTAATGTATACAAATATATGCAACTCCAGGATTGTTTAACAGAGCAGTGGATATGAAAGAAGCACACAGGGAGTATCACATAAGCTTCAAATAAAACCACAGGTGTTCTTGGGAAGCTTTGGCTTGGTTTAAAGTTGAAACTCTACTTAAATCACTCTGCCCAGAGGCTGAGAGCAAAGAAACTTGTTCATTTCTTCCCAAGTTTAGGTATTTGACATTTGATGCTGCTGTACTTATTTTCAAAGAACAGATATAAGAAAATATATTGCTCGCTTAACAACTTCCCTTTCTAAAAAAGAGAACATGAAAAGTAATAGGCTGTAAATGCTTGGAGTTAGGAGAAGTATTAGAACCATTAGAGAGACAAAACACCAATATCAAATATCATTATCCCAGCATGAGAAAGATACAACAAAAAAATCTCAGACATAAAGGTATACAAATTACAATAAAAGCCTTCTGGATGTGCCTTGAAGACAAAAAACCTGAAAAAAAGTCATCCTCATGTATCAGGTGAGTATTCTTTAGAATGGATGAATTCTCTCTTGCAAACATCAGGTCAAGCATAGATGCTTTAGTTAAGCTTAAGTCACCAAGCTCAGCATATGGACAACAGCATTAGATTAAATGTTAATTGTCTGCGTAGTGCCAAAGGTTACACTACATCACAAAATCCTTTTTGTTCTCTAAATTATGGGAATGAATGTGTGAATGCTACCACCTGCATACCTTTCATTTATTCTTCTGAGATTTCTTAAAAACAATTGAAAAAATGGTCATGCTGTTTCATCTTCTTCTTTCCCCACACAGTTATGAGGAAAAAAAAAAAAGTGAAGAGTTTCTTAAGTAGGTCATCTAGCACAAGCACAGAGCATGTGTAAATAAAGAGCCATGGATTTTCCCCTTAGCTATCTGGAGAGAAGTTTCAGTGATCAGTCCAAACACTTTTTCTGTCAGAGAGGTGCCAGGAAAAACAGTAAGAATAAATTCAGCAGAAAATACAATAGCAATAACTTCCTAAGTAGGGTTCTTTAGGTTTTAGAAAATATACAGTAATAAAATAGACTAATTAAATTCAATCTGTTACATATGACATGAAAAGCAAGCTGAAAAGGGATCACAGTACTAGAAATAGGTATAGTGCTAATGTACTCTGGGAATGTGCCATAAATCCCCACCTTGGACATAATAAACGCTTAAATAAGATTACATGTGTTGAATATTCATGCTGTTCTTAGTTGAATTATGGAAGTACTATCTAAAGATTTTACAAATTAAATAAATGGAAAGGCTCCCAGGAGAAAAAAAAAAAAAAAAAAAGCCTTGTCTACAAGGAGGTAAAGAGCTATTGTTCAAATACACATGGAACTAGAGGCATCTGACCACTCTTGACATCCTCAGCTGTAACTACTGCAGCAGAAGAAAATCAAGTACCTCTCTTTGGGTGCAAAGTACTCATACCTAGTGTATATCTACACTGAAGACAACTTTTAAAACCAGATCTTTCAGCCAGGATAAGGACATCCCTTAACATGCCTCCACATTGTGTTCCAGAGAGAAAAGGGTAGTTTCTTTAGCTTTCTGACAGGTTTTATTCACGAGAGAAACAAAATAAAGCACTTAATCCATATTCATTCTCCACCCCTCCTCTCCCTCCACTCAAAAATCTCCAGAGGAAGCAGATTTATTTACCACTCAGGTAAAAAAACTTGGCTACTTCTACAAGCATGACTATAGATACCTGTGACCTCTGCTCCCAGGTAGGTTTTCAGCAAAGAGCTTCATAAGACTGATTCAGTCTTTAAAACCATTGTAAGTTCCTGTGCAAAATAGGACTATCTAAGTATGACTCACTAGGCCCACTACCAGAGAAGAACCATGGCTCCTTAAATCCAAGATAAGGATGGTCATGAGCTGTCACAAAACCATCTTATGTGCCAGAACTACTACGCAGTTGGCTCTGCCCTGAATACATATTTGTGGTTTTATCAGACTACACCTTTTAGGGGTTTTTCCCAGTTTCAATATTTTCATTAGCCTCCATGCTAAAACATGAAGAGTGCACTAGTTTTGACCAAATTTTTGAAATATGAATGTAAAATATGTATGTGAAAGTCTGCCAATTCTTTAGAGTGTTAGATGTGGAGGCATTGTACTTAAGCTAAACTATCAGAAAGGCATTATTAGATATTTGCTAATACAAAAGGTGATGAAAAACATCTGGAATGAACAAAGACACAAAACCTGTGGATGAAAGCAGAAACAGAAGAGGATGGGAACATCCTCAGAGTTGTATAAGTACCCTAGTCCAGAAGAGTGTGGAGATGCCTGTGCTTATCCAGACTGGGTTCCCACATCTGATAGCAGCTCCAAAATTCAGAGTGTTTTTTTTTAATGTTTACTGCCACCAACCAATTGCTCTAACTTTTGCTTAAATAAAATTCAAATTAAATCAGAAAGCTTTGCTGTAAATTTGCAGAGTGCTACTAGACAGCTCAAGGCCAATTCATTCCTGACTGTAACACATAACACTATAACACAGATAGAAAATACTAAGTGATTATTAACATCTGCAAAGATTCCTGGAACAGGTCTATTATAAAAAAGTAAGTATTGTTCTTAATGACATTATGCAGTTATCAGAACAACAAAAAAGTAACGTTCTGTAGCTTTTATTAAATTGGAGAATCCTAAACATTTTGGAGCACAGAGTACAGCAACTGACAGCCCATCTGGTTTCTTTATCCCTTTGCTTTCTCATAAGCCTTGTACATAGTTTCAAACAACATATGTGGATGTTTTTATTAAGAGGTGATGCAGAACCTGTATTTTATTTCCCTGAAAATTCTAATCATTTTACTGAAAGAATAAGCAATAATGACCTATGGTGTACATATTAGCAATGTATGAAATGATTCAGCTACAAAACGACTGGACAAAAAAGAAGCAACTATACTGATCATGACCTCATTTGTAGATAGAGCTCACTCTTTCTGGGTGGACAAAAACATTCTTAACCCCAACAAAGGGAGAAGAAATGTTTCCTGATTCATATAAAATATGGCAAAATAGAATACCTTAAGTGGCAAATTTATAGCTAATTTTAGCAATTACACTGCTTAACTAATCTAGTTATTTAGAACTATCAAATCCAAACATTCACATATGTAAATGATATGTGCATATCCAAACTTCAGATTAGATTTCCAAAAATATATGCATAAGCCTACGTTAAGTTTTTCTCAATAGGAAAACCTATATATAAACTCGTAAACCACTGATAGATATTTAAAAAGGGAGTTTGGCACATTCCTTTTGGCTCAGGAATGTTACAGCTCCTATTATCATCCCTGAGATCTAAGTACCTGCAGCAAGTACTTGAGGTTTATCTAGGTAAACTCTGTTTCTACCTTTGGCAGAACTTACATCTGTATATGGTAAAAAACAGGTAAAGTTTACGAAGCCAAGCAAGGGCTGATGTGCCTGCATTAGAAGTACCAGTGTGACATCTGGTGGGCACTTTTTAGGACAGCAATAGGCTTTTTAGCAACTTATATTAAGGTTGTGAGAAATTAAACAAAAAGAGAAAAAAAGTTAATACGAGGAACAAGAAAAACAGCATGGACTATACATGTGAGAAAAACATATTTACAAAAGAAACAGCTGGAGGAAGAAATGTTGTGTTCACTGGTATTGCTTTCAGGGTGCACCAAGTATCATAAAATTTTGTGACAGGAACCGCAAATACATCTCATGTTGACCACTTGGGGATGGGTGTTGCAACACTTGAGGCATTTCCAACACACACCCCATGCTGTAAGAGAAGCATTAACCAAAACAGGCACTGAGGGGAGACATCATGATCGAGAAAGGGACTTCCCCCCACAGGGTGTGGCACATCTCTTTCACTCCCAGTGTGTTGAAATTTGTGATTCCCCCAAATGCTAAAAACTCCACTACATCCTCGGTGATAGTGAGGCACATAAAGAAACAAGTAAATAAAACCCAAACTTCATTTTCTTGAAGTTGCTTATTTGCATGCCACTTCTGCTGTATGACTCGCAAACCAGCCCAAGACATTTCCCCAGTAATTTGACCAGTGATTGATAATGGAAATTACAGATCAGCAAGAGAAAATGAATTCTGGTAGCACTGGAGTAATGTCAGCTCAGTTCAAGCATTAGACATGGAGAAAATAAACACTATCTGCCTAGATTCTCAAGAAACCTAAAAGGTAAAAATGAGAGCCCAAATGGACATCAGGCACCTAACGGGTGACAATCATAGAATTCAGACACCTGAAACACCATTTCTATATTCTGCATGTGGTTTTTCTGTCCAGAAGTGCTGTCCCATGGCTGACTAACCAGCTAGGAGCTAATTTCTCACCTATCACCAGAGGTGAAGAGCATAATTCCTAAATCCTCTGACTGGATCACTTGGTACAACTAAGTTCACTGCAGAACAATGTGGGTAGAACAGCTAGTACAATGCCCTTTTTTTTTTTTTTTTTTTTAATTTGCATAAATAACTCCTAATGCTGAGGGGTTCATCCACCAAGTTGCAGAAATTACTTTCAGGCTACCTAAAAACAAGCCATCCTTCAAAATCCTAGCTCAAGGGAATTTTGTAAAACAATATGTTTCAGCTCATATGTGCCATTGTGCAACTGGAAATTTAATCAAGAGAACAAACAAGTAAGATCATTACACTTTATCCCACAGATTACGCATTTCAGACCTGGCCTTCTGGACTATTTGTCCATTTTTTCATTAGGTTTTTAATTACATTCAGAAAATAGGGAGTGGAACCAGGAATACCCCTTTTGTATCTGGATACCCATGACACTCTTCAAAAGAATAAGGGTTCACAGCACTTTCTTTCCATATGCATCTGAGAGTTTTACAAAATGATGCTTCTCATCCAGCCAGTACAGACAAATCCTAGACTTTCAGAAGGTAAAGTAGCATAATATATATTCTAATTTTTATCAGAACATATATGCTGACACATACGATTGCAAACAGTGGTGTACAGAGGAAATCAGATGCCTTATTGCTGAACTTGTTTTGTGCTGCAATCATTTATATACAGTTCATTTTCATATTCTGGCTTCTGCCCAGCAAAACCAGAGACCTGAATCCTGATCCCACATTATTCAACCAAAGGATTAAAGGAGCTTGCATGACCTGCTTTAGTTGCATCAATCTGTTTTAAATTATCCAAGCTTTTGGTATTGAAGGTGTTGAAATAAGGTACATGGATGGTAAAACTAAAAAGATCAGCTGTAAAGGTATATGCTAAGTAAGTAGTATTGCAAATGTCTTTTCCAAGTCACAGCCATGTATCACTGTTATAATCAGACATCTTTATATTGTAATTACAACTTTGGTTAATCATCTTGGGAAAGAACCATCTGACTGCAACATACCAGATCTAAGAAATTATTGTCATTACTGAAAAACTGCATTTTAGCTTTTGTTCTGTAAAGAACTCATGCCTGAGGAATGCACAAACTTTTGTATTTATAATGAAATGGGTGTGGTAAATTGTGTTATTGTACTGCATTGAATAAATGCTGTTAGTCCCAAAATCTCAATATCAAAACTTCACTAACTGTACCATCCACAGTTAAAGTTCTCTTGGGCCTTCAGTAATACTCTTGCTGATGTTCAGTAAATGATGAAGAATTTCCCCAATTCTGAACAGAGAGGAAACAAAGGGAATTACTATGGAGTAAGGAAGTTGGTCACCACTGAACCCTCCATTAAAGAAGTTGAAACTGGGAGTGAAAAGGAAGACAGATAAGGTTGCAGAAGGTAGCTCAAATGGGATGATTTAAATCTATAGAAAATTTTGATCAACATACTCTTTTTACCTATGAAGTGTCAGGAATGCCTTTCCTCTATCCTCTATCCTTTCATTCACATGTGATGAATCCAACATAAAACTTGACTATTAAAGAAAATCACGTACAGAGTAACTGGCTGCAGAACTGAGCATAAATAATGGGCTGTAAAGAAAATGAAAGGGTGGTGTCAAAGAGAAGAAGCAGCAGCAGAACAGTAGAGCACCATTCCTTCTGGACTGGACACCAAGTGAGGCATTATATTAACAATGTCTGGTCTGTACTATATTTACTATATTTACTTTTACTGTATTTATTTTTACACTGTTTAAATTTATGCCTCTTCTCAAGTTATTGCAATTATAAGAGTAAGAAGATTATTTCTTGTCCTTCCTTAAGCAGTATACTTATTCAGAAGGCTTTATCCCCTCAGTTGTGCTTAAGTAAACATGTCAAGAAATTAGAACTTTATACTTTAATTTCCTGTTTCCTCCCTAGCTTATTTTATTGCAGTTCTGGGAAGGACGAATTCCACACCCGGCTTGCCAGGAAAGCATGACACCTCAGAATGCCAGCACCAAGCTCCCAGCCACTACACCAGATGGGAATGCAACTGGCAGCATGATGTAGCTCAAGGCTTTCAGGTCAGGGTGACCAAATTTCCATACCATGTGTGATCTCTTGTCAAGGTTAAATGGACACAGACTCAGAGAGACAGAAGTAAAGATGGCCAAGCAGACAGTGTGTGACTTGTTGTGGGTTTATGGTAGTCTTTGTTCCCAGTGATGAACTGTGGCACATACGATGAATGTGAATTGTGACCAGAGCTAAAGGCAGTAATGCCACAACTGTAGCTCCATTTGGAATTTCTTCTTAAAATCCTATTACAAAGAATCCAGCAAAAGCTATGGAATGGGAGACTGCATGTAATTTTCGCTTTCTAAACAAAATTATTTTACTTAGGTGTTCTCTTAGGAAAATATACTGAATTATCTCAAAAAACAAAACAAAACAAAAACCAAACCCCCAAAAATCCCAAGAGCAAAAAACCACAAGACAATAGTACTAGTTTTACTTCAATTTTCCCACTAGAGGGATTACATGTTCTTTGAGATATACAAAATCAGAAGATATTTATTCTACACAGATTTCCTACTGGTGTATTTCCAATACGATGATCTGATCATAACTTAAAAGGTTAACACAGCTCAGCAGCCCCTCAGAAAGCAAGTGTGTACTCATTAATCTTCTCAAACACCCTTCCTTTGTAGCCTTCTTTTTCCTCAGATAAGGAATAAACAAATGCATCAGTGCAAACAAAATGCCTACCCAATAATCCACATAAAATACATTCTTTGGTTACATCTGTCTCCTAGCTCTTTTTTTCACGTACGTTTAAACACAAATAATGTTGCAAATGCCAACTACTGAGTGCAGTGCATTTGGGCCCCTGCTACAAAAAAAAAAAAGACATAGAAGTGCTGGAGCATGTCCAGAGAAGGGCAACAAAGCTCGTCTGGAGCACAAGGCTTGTAAGGAGAGGCTGAGGGAGCTCGGGGTGTTTAGCATGAAGAAAAGGAGGCTGAGGGGGGGACCTCATCCCTCTCTACAACTACCTGAAAAGAGGTTGGAGTGAAGTAGGAGTCAGTTTCTTCTAGCAAGTAACAAATGATAGGACGAGAGGAAATGATCTCAGGTTGTGTCAGGGAGGTTTAGTTTCACTGAAGCAGTTGTTGAGCACTGGAACAGGTTGCCCATGAAAGTATTTGAGTCACCATCCCTGGGAGTATTTAAAGACATGTAGAAGTGGCACTGAGGGACACGGTTTAGTGGTTGGCTTGGCCATGTTGGGTTAACTGTGTGACTCAATGTTCCTAGAGAGCTTTTCCAAAGTAAACAATTCTATGATTCAACCATTACCATGAGTCTCAGTAGAAGTGCTACAAACGGAGGAATACCAGGTATTTCTGCTGAGTTAAAGCAAGAAAAAAACCCACCCCAAATTATGAACCACATCTTCCTTTTCTACACAGCTACAGTTGTATATTTTAGTATCTTCACCTACCCACTGGTCTGAATCTTATCTGTTTTTTTCTCACTGAAGCAGTTAAAAAGTCATTTCTATTATCTTTAAGCTACTGGCAATATATATACACTTTTTGATGTTTTGCTTATCAGTGTATAACTCTTCAAATCTTATCACTTATATTCTTTGCCATTTATTTTCAATCTTCCCACTCTTTAATATTTTTTATCACAGTTCCTAGGTCCTATTTTAATTAGGAAGGCTTCTTGCCCGGACATTGATATATGTACTCTAACAAAGTTCAGCCCAGAGCCTCCAATACCCTGCACTGCACGTGATTAAGGCTGGTGAGTAAAACTATTTGACCACTGCACAGTTTGATATCAGCAGACACTTAGTCAAATACTCATGTGAGATATGCATTTATTAAGCCAAAAAGCTAGACAGGTTCTTGACTTTGTTTCTCAGCTGCCCTGAAAAAATGGGCTTCATATATGCTATCCTGAGTGATGAAGGTATTAAATAATGCTTTGACTCTTTCATTTGGCAACTCTATTGATTATTAAATTTCAAAGAACACCACAGTACCTGTTTTCATGTCACTGGCAACTGTTAACAGTTATAAGTGTAGTTGGTGCTTAAATAATCAAATATATGCCATACAGATATTGTCTGGAAGTCTTGTTTACTGGATCACTTAGAAGCTGAGAAGGGTGACTCACTTTTAATGAAAAATTTACTATAAATTAGCATGCTCTAATTAATGAGGTCCTACTCAAGTTTATAAATTTATTCAGAAATTATGTTAATAAATAGAAAATAAAATGTTATTTTTATTATTCAAAATTCTGACAGTAGACCATTTACCCTTCCAGGTCTCTATCTGTAGATTTGTTTCAGTCATACAGACTCTAGAAACTCACTTCTCATCCTTTTGAGCACAGAATTAAATACCTCTCACCATGAGGGAGTTCTAATGTTTTGCAAACAGGCAGTCCAGCCCAGACCAAGCTAAGGCCATCTCAGCTTGGTCAGTGGGATCAAACCACGGGCTATACTGGTTCCTTCAGCCGGGAGGAGAATGTTGGATCAAAGCTGGGTGCCCTTCAGCTTCAGCTTCCTTCAGCTTCACTCCTTCAGAGTGGCCCCTGATTGAACACAAAAGGCCTCCCTTGCTCCAGTGGCACACTGGCATTCCCCCAGTTCCTGCTGAATTTGGACCTACAGACCCAACAGAACTCCTGTTTTGTGTCTTTGGGAACAGGGACAGGCGCTCAGACTTTGAAGAGAAAGCTGCGGTACTAAAAGAGAAAATATAAGGATGCGTTCTGTGATACACGTGATATATATTCACGAACTACTGAGTTTGAGCTTTGTGGTCTTCTGGTAAATCATGAATGAGTGACTTTAAACTCATCTGACATCAACTCAGCCGATTCACCAGTGAGCCTGTTCAGAGCTTCCCTGGTGCCTTAGCGGGGAGGAGCCGACCCAGAGCAGCGCTGTCCCCGCGGTGTGCCAGGGACTGGTCCCAGCCCCGCTGCCCGCGGCCGCTCGCTCCGCGCCGCAGCCTCCTCAGCCTCAGCCTCCTCCTCCTCCTCAGCGGAGCCGCGGTGTCCACGGGCGTGCCCTCCCGCGGGTGTCCCTCCGCTGGTGTCCGGGAGCCGCAGGTGGCCTGAACCCGCTCCCCTTCGCCAGTAGCTCTGGCGCCCTCAGCACTCCCCGCCCGCATCCCACCCCTACGGACTCGCCCGTCCCAAGGGACCCACAGCCCGTCCCGCCGGCGGACGCCGGGAAAGGCCCCTCCTCCTCCCGGCACGGGCGGGCTCGAGGCAGCACTGCGGGCAGGAAATGCCGCCTCGGGGCGGGCGGCCTGTACCACCACGATGGAGGGGGGAAGGCTAGAGGCGGGAGGTTGGACGGCGTGGTCCCTCGGCTCCCGATGGCACCACCCGTGACCGGAGGCCGCCGTTTTCCCCGCACCGTCGGCAGCTTCTGGCTCCGGCCCTTTCCAGAGCCCGCAGCCCGCCGCTGTCCCCCCCTGCCTGGACGGGTGGTTGCGGCCGGGCGCGGCCGGAGCCGTAGCCGGGGCAGGGCGGTGCCGCTGCCCGGCGAAGATGGCGTTCCCCGGGCAGCCCGCGCCCGGCGGCGGCTTCTACCAGGGCGGGGTGAGCGGGCACCGTCCGGCCTCAGGGGGGATGTGACTGTCCAGTCTGAGGGGGGATGTGGCTGCGCGGTCCGAGGGGGGATGTGGCTGCGCGGTCCGAGGGGGGATGTGGCTCTCCGGTCCAAGGGGGATGTGGCTGTGCGGTCCAAGGGGGATGTGGCTCTCCGGTCTGAGGGGGATGTGGCTGTGCGGCCCAAGGGGGACGTGGCTGTGTCCCAAGGGGAAGCTGTGAAAGCCGTGTCTGCCCACTCTCCGGCCGCCGCTCCCGCCGGGAGGTGCCGCAGGCGCCAGGGCGGCTGTGCCCTCGGGAATGGGAAGGGAGAAGAGACGGGACACGCCCGGCACCTGCTGCCGAGGGACGAAAGTCGGTGCCAGGAATGTCAATCCGTGATTTTCAATTAACAGTCAATTTTAGTTAAAGGTTTTCACACTTAATGCATATTCTTCCAAGTATTATCCCTAGAGATCTGTCTCGCTCAACTTTTCTGAAGTGGAGAGAAAAACCTGCCGTGCCTTAGTCTTTCTTTAGCACCCCATTTTCTGCTAGTAGTACACTAAAATTAAACCTTGATGAGATACACTGGGCTGTATCTGGATCAGTGGATTGCTCCTGTGTAATATTTTACACTGATCTGCTTACATTACAATAAATTAGTATATCATTACTAAAATTGAGGTTTGTGATTTTTTTCATAAGGAGTTTCCTTTTTGATTGGTTTGTATTTTTTACCATAGTGTGTATATAAAAATATAAGTTGAAAAGTACAGATTCTTAACTGAATCGATGATTTAAAATTAATTTTCTTCTTGATTACTATAGTATGGAGGAGCTCCAGGAGGACCAGCATTCCCTGGACAAGCTCAGGATCCTTTGTATGGTTATTTTGCTGCAGTAGGAGGGCAGGTAAACTTCTAAAGTGTTATTTGCTTCTTGATTTTTGAGGGGGGAATACTTTCTACATTAGCCTCTGGAAAGAGGAATGACCAATATTTGCAGTGAGAATAACTATTATTTCAAATTTTAAAATAAATAAAAGCAGAATTGTTTTACTTAGCCTGTTTGCTGTATGTAGGTGTGTGTCACTTTACAGTATAGCTGTATGCACACAGGAACTCTGCAGCTTCAATAATGCTGTTAGTTTTTATATTTTGTGTGTAAATACATGTATATATACATGAACATATGTTTGTTTGACAGTATTTCCTATATAGGTTTATACAGGGTCTATATAGATGCATGAAATGTAACTGAATCTTGGCTCAGCTCTGGGCTGGTCAGTGCTGTCAGATTCAGGAGAAAGAAACCAGAAACAGTGGAAAGCATGGGCTGTGGAGATGGTCTGGATAAGAGCAGGAAATGGTATTAGAAAAGAGGTCATTACATGATCTTAATAGACTTGCAAATGGAAAAGCAGTCCTGAGTTGTGCCAATATCTGGCTTTACTGGTAGCGTAGAGTGATTATACTTTTAGAGGAAAGGCATTCACAGCTTTCTTCTTTTCTTCCTTGTCATTCTGCACTGGATTTTTAATTTCTTTCCTGTAATTCTGTGGCATATATATTGGTTTTGTATGGTTATGTACCTTACTAGATAAGTAAGATAAATGCTACTTGAACTATATTACAAAGTCTAGGAGCAATTAAGTCAGGTTTATTGAGCTGAGATTCTGTCTTTGTTGGCCATATATATAGCTGTTTACTGCACACTTGCAGGATGTGTGCAGGTCTAAAATTCTGCTCCTGGGTCTGTAATCCACAGGTAGACATAACCACAGCATGAAAGTTTGAATTCAGCAATATTAACTGATGTTCAAATTCCCACTGTAATTTGGGCTAGTTTTGTTCTCTGTGTTAACTCTTTTGAGTTAATAATGTATCTCACAGACTATATCTTCTGTATAACTGCTTATGAAAATATCTAGACTGTGTGTTTTTGTAGTAAAGGAGAACACTGAAATGACCTGTCTGTAGTGAGGCCTCTCTGGGAAGGTGGAGCCCAAGCTGAGTCCTCCTGAATGTGCTGACAAATTGCCTGCCAGCTGGGATGCCTCTGCATGCAGGTGCCACCTGGATGTGTGCCAGGAGTCAGCAGTGGAGCCAGTAACCATCACTAGAAAAGTGGATAAGCTCCTGTGTAAATAGAAAGGGAGGGAGCAGCAAACGGGATGTGGAGCTGGGGAGAAGAGGTGGCAGGAACTGGACGTCAGCAAAATATATTCCATTCCCAGGCTTCTCAAGTGAAGCCTGGCTGCTGAAAGCTAGGAAACCAGGGGGTGGGAAACCTTGATGGGTATGATCAAGTTAGCACTTTAGAATACTGAAGTTAGTCCTCTGAAATGCTTTATATTTGTAGAAATCATTCCTTACTGAAATAAACTGAGTAGCTTTTGAAATGTTATCCTTGGAATTGGAGGTGTCAGTTTTAGAGACCAGTGGCAGTGCAGAAGTAAAAACCCTGAAATAGAACAGATAAATTATCAGCTGCTTATACAGCCATCTGTGCAACTGTAAAAAGTCACATCTCAGTTTTCCATATGTACTTGCTGTAGAATTAGTAAGTTTTGATTATGGTTTGCTGCTCTCTGTGTTGTTTTTTATGCTTATATAATATATAATGGTATCTCTGAGCTTTCTTTGATGTAGTTTACAACAGAGATCTTGTCTTTGATTTGATTAATTAGTTTACTTTGTTTACAGAAGAAAGTCAAAAGTATTGTTTCAAATCTTCATTCAATTTAATCGAGTCTGTCTTTGTAGGGAGTAACAATTTTATTTTTTTTTAGTCTGTCTGCAAAGCCCATATGCCTTGTCTAGTTTAACTGCTTATGTTCTACTTAAAAAACGCCAGGGATGTTTTTGGTAATGTTAATTTTCGTTACAGATCATGCTTGTCTGTCTTCCTCTATTTTAAAGTTATTCAGATCATACCTTTGCTTCAGAAGGTATAAAGCCTTTGAAGAGATTTGCTACTTAATATTCCTGGCTATATATCTATTTTTTTTCCCCCTTGTGAACATAAACTGTTAAATACATCTGTATTATTAGACTATGGAATAGATTGGAAGCAAATTTGGGTTCAGGTTCCATTTACTTGACATGGAAGCAAAACATTGTTGCTCTTTTTTCAGACGTTGTCAAATATTATTTAACCTAGTAACTACTACGTGTCCTATAAATAATGATACTTAATTTCTGAAAGCTATCTGGCTGTGCTGTTCTCACCATGCCATTTAGTAGCATAGCTCTGTTTTTATAAAAACATAAAAATAAATAATAATAATTTAAAAAAGCTTAGTGGATTTAAAAGCATCAGGAAGATGCTGAAACACATAAATTTGTTTCAAATACAAAGTAATTCTCTTTTCAATATTTAATACTTTAGAGAAGGGGCATCATTTTTTATATCTACAGCTATAATGTTCCATTCCTGTATGAGGTTAAATTAAACTCTCTGTGAACTCAACTTCATATTGGGTGCGGAGGAATAAAATCTAGAATTCCAGTTCGACTTTTGGCAGATCATTGTTTTCCATGAATTGGCAGTTGTTTTTTCTATTTGGCCTTGAGCAGGATGTTTTGAAAGTGCACCTTTCTCCAAACCATGGAGATATGTATCTATTCTGGCTTTGTTTTGTTTTTCTTTCAAAGTTCTTTGCTTTCTGCTTTTGTTTGTTCTAATAGCAACTGACTATTTTGAAAAAAAAGCCCAGATCTTTTTCTTTAGATTTGTCAGTCTTAAAGCTGTCTTGAGAAGAGGTTATGTATCTGGATTCCTTTTTGAAAGGGTAACTAATGTAATGCTACTGGAAAGGGAGTGGGTACTGGGAATAACCAGAGGGGGAAGGGAATGAAAACAATAGCTGATACATCTTCTGTTATCGAAAGGATGGACAAATAGATGCTGATGAGCTACAGAGATGTCTCACGCAGTCAGGGATTGCAGGAGCGTATAAACGTAAGTTAATGATTTAAATAAACAAGCAAATCTAAGGCATAATAATTCTTCTGCCATTTACTAGTAAATGCTTGTAGTTGTGCCTTCTGCAAAGCTGTGTTTTTTCTCTTTGCATGGTAAATGGGTTTTCCTTTCATATGGACAACCTGGCAACGTAAATTCTCTCTATTCAGTTCTGTGCACGTAAGACTTCCCTTCTCAGCATCTTTAGTTCACCACTGCTGGGCTGTGGAGTGGGAGAAGTGTTTGTTTTGTAATGGTCAGACAGTTCTTAAAAAGGTGCTTTGCTTTGGTTTAAAAGGAGTTTTGATATTGACCGGAATCTGTGGCGGGACTCCTCTGTCGGGATACCTCCTGTTCAGTTCACAAAATCAAGCGTCTGTGAGTGCAACTGGCTTGCTCAGGCTGTGTCTGTGGTGGAATATAAAGGACCACTTTGACTGAAGCACAAAACTGTTATGCATTGATATATGACTAAATATAAACTTGAATTAAATATAACTTGAATTGCTTCCAGATTGCCTATTAGCAGTTTTTTCTAAAAAGTAATGGCTTTTACTTGCATCAAAATATGGTATGGCTGTATACAGGGGAACCAGTTATATAATACTTTATATATTAAATATACTATCAGCATATAATTTAAATATATACTGAATTTAAAATTTTACATTTGGACAAAACTGAAAAGTGTGCTTTTAACATAATTTATTTTTCCTTTTTCTATTTTAACAGCTTTCAACTTAGAGACTTGCAGACTTATGATCTCAATGCTGGACGTATCCTTTACTATGAAATGTAAACATTTTTGCATTACGTAAGCAAAGATGAGAGGGTGCCAGAAATTTGGGAAATGCTTGCCTTTACTTCATAAGTCTTGTGATAGTTATGATTGGGGAGCTACTTCCATTCTTACTGATAGTAAAGGATGAAGAAATAATAACAAAAGGGGCTCTCAGTGACTGATCTTCTTACAAGTGGTATTCCTCTAAGCCTGGGGAACTGTTTCTCCATTGAGTGTATGAAGAGTCAGGTCTGGTGGCTCAGAATAGAGGTTTGTGCAAATCACTTATTGTGCTTTTTAAACAGGACAGCTTTCCAACCCTTCCAAATTAATTTTAAACATTTGTACTGCACAGCCTGAATAAGCAATCTAAGTTCCTTTAAGTCTTGTTCCTTGAATGAATCAGGTTTGAGTATTTAATGGAAAGTGGTAGGACCTATGGAAGACTTAGGTGTACTGTGTAAGGTATACCTCATACTTTTTTTAGCCAAAACTTAAATTGTCATGTTTGAATGTTTTGCTGCTTAAAAAGAAGAAATGAGTCTTTCTTAAAAAGAAAAAAGCAGAAATGAAACTGGAAGGGCTCTTAGCTCACCTTGAACAAACTACCTAGAATATGAGAGAACTGATATTATTATTATAACTTATTTTTTCTTTGGCATCTGTTTTTATTTCAGGTATGTATTTTATTGTTTGCAGTTATATACCAGCAGGTTAAAGGGAAGTGTGTGAACTAAGTTAAATTCAGAAAGACTAAATAGCTTTAGCAGGTTTCAGTGGGGAGAGGAGGTACTCTGACCTTTGGATTTGGGCAGTAGTATTATTATCTCCATCCGTGCTGGGGGATGCTTTAGTTAGTGTTCTACCAGAAGAAATGAATAATAGCAAAATGATATTAATATTGGCCTTGAAGTAAGAGTTTTTAAGTACAGAGAGATGGCTTTGTTTGTTTGTTTGTTTGTTTGTTAAGAAGTGTTTTTCTTAGCTTTGAAATCAGAGGGATATGTCTGGCACTCTGGGATTTAATGAGTTTAAAGAACTCTGGGCTGTGGTCAATGGCTGGAAGCAACACTTTGTAACTTTTGACAGCGATGGAAGTGGCACAGTGGATCGTCAAGAACTGGAGAAAGCCTTGATGAATATGGGTAACTTGTGAAATATTCTTGCTTCTGACACTACTTACACCATTTCCCAGTACCAGTTATCACCCTGTAGTAACTGGCATGATATTTACAATGAAAAATGTGTTGGACTCTGTTAATTTACCTGTGTTTTCAAGATAGGACTTTTTATTTTCAAATAGGATTTAGACTGAGCCCACAGGCTGTGTCTGCAATCACAAAGCGATACAGCACTCACGGAAAGATTGCATTTGATGATTACATTGCCTGCTGTGTGAAACTCCGAGCTCTCACTGGTATGCTGGATTATAGCTTTGTTACTATTATTCCCATAATATAGTTTTATTTAATAATATCTGATTGCTCACTTATTTCAAGTTCAACTTTTGTGTACTGCAAAATAGGTTTCTTTCAATAGTCCACAGGCAGAACTAGAACAGTTCTTACTACAGATAAAGATTTTTTAAATTCCAGTGGAAAAATGGACTTAAAACTAATGCAGGGTTTAGTCCAGAGACTAGAAGAGTTATGTTATCAAAATTGGGAAATTGTGTTTATTAACAGAATGTAAAGGGTTGTATATCATAAATACAAAAATTTAGAATGGGAAATCAAGTCTTGGAATGAATTGCATGTTCTTTATTGGTTCTCATTCATGTGACTTCATGGGAATTTTAGAAAACTACTATACATTTTCTAAACATTTATTAACTGTAGTTCTTCTTACCTGGTTTCTGTTTTCTTATTGCATTTTTGCAGAATGCTTTAGAAGAAGGGATACAACTCAACAGGGCTTTGTGAATTTCCAGTATGATGATGTAAGTGAATTTTCAGGAATACATTAAAATTTCCAGGGCAAAACCAAGGAAAAACTTAAAACAGAAGACAATCAGTAATGATTTGAGTTTGTGCCCATCTTCTTTACACTTCTCTACTTAGTGTAGAGAAGAGACATTTAGAGCGCAGAAGTTCTGGGGCTTGTTGAGTATTGTCTCAAAAAGTTTTCATTTATTTTATAGATTTCTCTAAAATGTTGTTGTGCACTTTTGTCTGGACTTCTTATCAGCCTGGTTCAAGAAGATCCAAGAAGCTACATCACTTGATAGCATCACTTTCTGTGACTTTTTTTTCATTTTTTTTATTTTGAGGCTTGGTAGGCATTTTTCCCAGGAAGGGTTGGCAGAGGTCTGATGGGGAGAGACACAAATCACACAGTCAGGCTTGTGGTTATAGGCTTCCTGTCCACATTTGTGCAGGAAAAGGACAAAACTAACTTCACATCTTCCTGGTTTTTGGGGTGGGTTTTTTTTGCTTGGGTTTTTTTGGGGGGTGTGGGAGGAGGCATTTGTTGGGTTTTATTTTTGTTATCATTAAGGAGATGCTTTGTTTTAATTAACTATTTACTGATTTTCATACTTAATTTTAAAGTTTTGTTGTTGTTGTGGACTGAATTTCTTTACAGAAAAGTGTAGTGACAATGAGTATTGTAGGAGAAAAAGTGAAAACTTGTTCTCTGTCTTACACCTAATAAGTGGGTTTTCTCTTTTCAGTTCATACAGTGTGTTATGAGCATCTGAATCAAAAGGAAGCAAGCCGTGGATGATCATGATTTAACATTCCAGTTTGTGTTTTGCTTTGCCAACTCTTCCAATGATTGTGTATCTCAGGATGGGAAATTGCATATTTTATGAAGTACCGCTTTACACACATTTTTTTTAAGTCTTGATAATGAATATGAACTACTCATGTACTGTTGTCTATAACTTCCAACCTGTGATTATTAAAGATGCTTTTATTTTTATAAACTTGCAATTCACTATGTATAACTCAGATCATGCAGATGGTTAAGATTTTCTGTAATGTGTTTACCTTTTTCCCATGATGCACTAAAATGAGTTTCTGGAGTGCAACTTACCTTTTTCTGTCTTAAACAGTAACGTGTATGACTTAAGATGATGACTTCTTTTGTCTTTGATGGTATAAGACAGATGCACAAACTGAAAGAGCTTTTGGAATGGTCATTTTACACTGATCTGTGAGAACATCAGTGCGTATTTTGTCAGCTATTTTCAAGACAAAGTTTGTGACACCATGCACTGAGTATGAGAGTACCTGTTGGAACTTCTTGTAAGCAGGGATTTAACAAAACATAGCAGAGAACTCTTCTAGCCGCATGCTCTGGTATAGGGGCTTTTGTTCCTATAAGGTTCTTCCTCTGTGTCACTATATAAAATACTTATAAACACCCAAAAGTTGTTCCGTGTCAGTTTGTACATCGACTTTCCCTTTTAACAATTAACTTCTAAGCTGACAGACTTCAGTTACGTGTAAATGAATGTATCTCCTCCCCTTTAAACCCTAACAAGTAGGGTTTGCCTCAGTATGTCATCTAATGTACAAGGGCCTAAACCCACTTCAAAAAAATCCTTGCCAGATTTGTCTTTCAGATCACAGCAGTAGCATGCCCATGAAAGCAGATACAGAAAGACATACAACAAAAGTAATCCTCAGAGCAGAAATCTTGCTTGAAGATATTTTTTATACCCTACCTTGCTAAGAATACTATAAAATTCAGGTCTCCAGTGTCTGGGCTATAAATTCAAAGTGGGCTGGTCTCGCCTAAAGAAGCAACTTGTACTTACTACTTAAATTTAGAATCCCTTGGATATTGCTTCTAGTTTTATTTCAGGAGCTAGTTCTCTTTCTGCATAGACAGCATTATACTTTCACATTCTGATAACTGCACATTGTCCCATTGCATATAAAGTTGGGAAACAGACACAATGCTACAGAAAGCATTTCTGATGTAATGACCAAAATCCATAAAGGTTCGTCCAAGTCAAGTAGCCAAACATCAGTTTTGCTGCAGTCCAAAATGCTGACAGCTGACAAGGTTAGTAAGAGTATAAACCAAAGGCTATTTTTCCTCTAGGAATTTATTTTGAATTTATTTTGCATAAATATGGTGTTCATCCTTACACTGTTCATTTTACCCTAAAAACGATGAGGCATCATTACCAAAACACTAATTACCCACGCAACTTTTCTCTACCTCTGCTTAGCTGTGTTTCTGGTCTTGTAGTGGTTTTGCTGAAATACAGTTAATTTTCTTTATGGCAGCCCATAGGCTCTGTGTTTTATATTTGTGACTACTCAGCATCAGTAGAACAGCAGTGGTTCAGCTGTTGCTGGGCAGTGCTGGCACAGCTTCAGGATCTTCTCAGTTTCTCACTCTGCAGCCACAGTGAGCAGGCTGAGGGTGGGAGGGAATGGGGTGGGGAGAGCTGACCCAAATGGGCCAAAGCACTCAAGGCCCAAGGGCCCAAGACTCAAGTCTTTCTCAGTTTATTTTAGCACCAGCCAGCTACTGGGCAGTGAAACGCTGCAAGAAAACAGTGTGAATCAATAGGGTTTTTCTTCAGTGATCTTTGTAAACACAAACCAGAGAAAACTGGAAAACAAATTGTTCCAAAACC
The DNA here is from genome assembly GCF_022539395.1 of Myiozetetes cayanensis. Lineage (NCBI taxonomy): Eukaryota > Metazoa > Chordata > Aves > Passeriformes > Tyrannidae > Myiozetetes > Myiozetetes cayanensis. The sequence continues at coordinate 129,619,554 of NW_026086604.1, forward strand.
AGGAGAAAACTGAATATACAAGGTTGAATATACAAGTTATCTGCTTCAGAGAAACTGTTATCTCAAACTCAGATAAGGGTTTCTCTTTCCGACAAGGCACACTGGGAAGGATGCTTGATACCAAGAGGGGTGATTGCTCTTTACCTCTATGCAAACCATTGGGCATAGTTTCAAATGGATATTTTTTCTAGGTTGACTTTCAACATGCAAACTAAGTAATAGTAACTTTAGATTTGCTTTGAGAAAAGTAAGCCCCCTAAGATAAAGATTTGAGAAGGTCACAGGATCATTTTCAACCCTGGAATTTAAAAAAATAACATCTGTATTATACTATTAGTCTTTTCCCATGCAAGCATCATCTTTTTTTTATAGAGACCTATAAATCAAAAAGTGCTAAATACAAGGGCTTAGAAGAACAAAATACACACAACAGTCTTTGTCATTGAAAATCACTTTACTGATGTTACAATATGTTAGTAACATTGAAAACCACAGGCATTTGTATTAAATACTCTCATAGAAGTGGATAGTGTGACACTGTTATTATTAAAAGTGAGCAGGAATTTAGAACCCCAAATTACAATGATCTGATTTTATAAAATGAAACATTTTGTTTAGATACATGAAAGCCAGATTCATTCAACAGCCCAATGCCTGTAATGTTTATGACAAAAATATCACACTCAAAGCTAGAAAGTTGTAAATTGCAATGCTTTGATTTGGTGTTTGTCAAAATCTTATGCTTCTATTACCTCAGATATGACTTTACAGGATTTTAACTAGCAAAGACAACGACATGGCGCAGATTGTTGTTTTTGCCAATACTAGCCCAGCCACAGTAGTGAAACACAATTCTCCTTTCCTCTCTCAATAAGGGCTAGTATGAGTGAAAAAATAGCTTTTTTTTTTTTTACAGCAATGCCCAAGTTAAGCATTAGCACAAAATGAAGATGGCAGATCCAGTTGGTGTATACCACCCCAAAAGCTTTGCTGAAAGGACCAGTCATACCATAAATAGTGTTTTCTCCAGCAGATTAAAAATTCTGTAACACTTTGCTATTCTGAAAAAAATATTTTGCATTTATGCAATGATAAAAATAAGTACTGTATTCTATATAAAACATTACCTATTGTAATATATTTTTACCCTTAAGAAAAGAAAAATCAGGTTATATATTCACAGTTTGAATATGTTCTGGACTGTATTTCCAAGCATAAAATATGCAGTCTACACAGGCAATGAGCAGGAGTTCTTGTACCACTGATCAAAATAAATCAGCATTTACTGTTATACAGAGCCTTACAATATTGCATGGTTATCTGCTTGCAGCACTATACTTACAAGGTCATCAGGCCTATATACAGAATTTCTAACATGGTTGTAAAAATAGACTCTCCATGCTAAAGTTAGAATATATTAGGTCTTAAGGCCTCATGTTGATTTTTTTTTTAACAAAAACTTTTTTTTTTTACTCAGAGGAATACATAAACATAAAAAGAAGTTTCTTCCTTTGACATTTTATACTTTAGCAATTAAAGATAGCATACTTCTCCCTTAGAGAAGGTTTCTTTTTAACTGCTTTGTGCTTATTTTCCCAAATTTTCCTCATCTCATTTTGAGTTACACTGCAATTGCAGCTTGTCTTTAGTAGCACAACTTTTTAAACAGTTTAAAGCTGGCTTAGCTGAAGTGATTTTGATACTGGTATAGATTAGATTTTAGAGAACTAAAACTGCCAGACCTGGTTAGGTGAGCCAATTTTGAAGCCAGGTACAGAGTCTCAAGGATGAGCAAATTACATTTCTGTGTTCTGAACTTACTTTTACTGATTGTTTAGGTTACTTGGCTGAGATAACATATTAATGTTGACTGTTGCAGTGCCTTCTCTAAATAGTTGCAGAAAATGGTTGTGGAATGACAAGATACCACATGCTGAATGCACAAGCTGCTGTTTCCAAAGCTTTAGTTTACATCAGCATCCATACTTGAGGCACCAGAAATGGTTTTCATAAGCTGACTCAGAAAACACTCACGTCAAAGGAGTTTCTTAGTGTAGATGATAGAAACTATTAACTCCTTTCCTGTTCTGTTCAAATCACACTTAAGAAAGACCCATCTGTATTGCAGCTATCAGTTTCACTGTTTCCTTTTTTCCTGCTCTATTAGGATAATAGTTAGGCACACACAGGAACCTTACCCCACCATGTAGTCATGGGATGACAATCTGCACATATGTGTGCAGATTATATAAATTTGTCTTCAGTAAATGTGATTAAAGTCAAATCTCATATTGCAAATAAATGTCATATGATTTGGAAGCCATGCAAAGAGTAGGTCATGAGCTCAGTAGTCTGGTGGATAATCCATTCTGGGGAATAAAAATCTTCAGCAGAGACCAAAATGCTCAAGTTCTTTAAAAATGAGGCAAACAACTAGAGAAAGAAATTAATGATCTTCAGACTTGGAGCAAGAGAAACAGGAACAGCTCAACTTTTCGGTTCACAGACTTGGTGATTAAAGGGGCTTAGACTTCAACAATGCTAGAAGGTGAGAAAGACATAGGATGGCTGAGCCACCAAGTGGTTTTAACATTTGTTGTCATGGTTTAACCCCAGCCAGTAACTAAGCCCCACACAGCCACTTACTCACCTCCTGCCCCCAGTGGGATGGGGGAAGGGAACTGGAAAGGTAAAAGTGGGGTGTCATAAGAACAGTTTAATAATTGAAATTAAATAGTAGTAGTAGTAGTAGTAGTAGTAGTAGTAGTAGTAGTAGTAGTAGTAGTAGTAAAAAAAAATTAATGAAAAGGGAATTAACTGAGAGAGAAATAAAACCCAAGAAAGACAAGTGATGCAAATTAAAAGAATTGCTCACCACCAACAAACCAATGCCCAGCCAGTCCCTGAGCTGTGGTTCCTCACTGCCGACCTTCCCCTTAGTTTATTGCTGAGCATGATGCCATCTGGTACAGAATATTCCTTGGATCAGGTGGGGTCACTGTCCCAGCTGTGTCCCCTACCATCTCCTTGTGCACCCGCAGCCCATTTGCTGTTGGGGCAGTGTGAGGAGCAAAAAAGGCCTTGGCTCTGTGCAAGCACTGTTCAGCAATAACTAACAAATTCCCCATGTTATCAACAGTTTTCAGCACAAATTCAAACCAGAGCCCCATACCAGCAACTGTGAAGAAAATTAACTCTACCCCAGGCAAAACGAGCACACCAGTGCAAATTGCACATGAGACGTGAGGTGCCATCACCTACACTGTAGCAAGAGCAAAAGAATCACAGAATCATAGAATGATTTGGGCTGAAAGGGACCTTAAAGATCATCTAGTTCCAAACCCTCCGGCCAGGGCAGAGGCAGGGACACCTTCCACTAGACCAGGTTGCTCAGAGCCCCATTCAACCTAACATTGAACAATTCAAGGAATGGGGCATCCACAGCTTCTCTGGGCAACCTGTTCCAGTGTCCCACCACCCTCACAGTAAAGCATTTCTTCCTAATAAGGTGACCAACTTAGCAGCTTTCTGATCTCAGCCAACTCATACAAGAGGAAATTAGTGGATAAATCAATAATGAAAATGCTTTTCAGTAGGAAAGGGGACGGAAGAGAACAGGAGCTTGATGAGTTTTACACTGGACTGCAATTACTTTGCTTACAACAGCTATGTATGGGATTCAATGACAGAGCAAGTCCTAAGGGCTAACTTGTTATCCTTTAGGATTATGGAGTCTCATCCTTCTTTCACATTACATCATATCCTATTCATTAACCAATTCATTAATAAAATTACTGCAAATTTGGTCAGAATTTCTAGTATATACATGTCTATAGTAGTGTATGTACCCATTCTTTGCTCTGATTTTGAAAAGAGTTGTCATATAAGTGTTAACAAGACCAATCAGTCCAAATCAACAATATGGATTCGAGTAAGAGGATTTCAGTACACTAGCTATTGACACAATTTCTTTCTGATTTTAATTCAAGATACAGCTCAAAGGTCCACTTGTTCATTAGCACAATCAAAATTATTTCATGAGCGCATCAGTTTAGCAGATTCAACATCTCATAAATCAGGAACTCTTAAATCATTGGGAGGAAGCCATCTTCAAAGTCAAGTCACACTTCAAATCAGTTAACTGGCAAATAGTGACTTAAGTTCACGAGTTAAGCAAAGATAGGCTTACAAAATTAACAATCTCCTTGAATCTACTTACTTAAATATAACAAAACTATATGTAAATTATCAGTCACAACCATTTCTGATATATTGCCTGAGATTACTGACGATTTTTAATCAACAGATACAGAAATTAGCAGGAAAATTTTTACTTGTTAGACTGTGGCATCATTGTGCAGCATTATTATTCGGATATGATCTCCACTTTCCAGTCTCCATCAATTAGTCATACTAATTTTATTATAAATTACACAAGATTCTTCTCCCACACTGAAATACATAAAGCCAGCTATAACCCCTCCTGCAGGTCCTATGCTCATATGAACAATTATTTCTATTTGAGAAGAACTGATAACATCCCCACTTTGACAAGCATCTGCAGTGTAGCTGGCAATAACTTGTCCATTTATTAAAATTAAAATAAAACAATAAAAGCATGAGTCTCAATGAGTCAAAATGACTGAGCTATCTTAGTGACAAGTACTCTACTTCACTCTGGATGAGGTATTATGTAGCAAGTTTATATTGCTATTGCCAGTGTAACTAACTATAGTAGATAAAAATATTTGCAATCTTCAAGGTTATTAATCTGGCAGCTTTCCAACACACTACATTTCAGAAGTAGGAAATGACAGATTGTAAGCAAACAACTTCTGTCCCAACCTCCACTGGCTTGGGAGGCTCACACAGCCCTGCCAGTTCACGTTTTGTGCAACGACAAGGTCTCCCAAGTTACCAACTTGATGCAAAATTCTCTGCAGGAGAATTTTGCAAAAAAACAAGTCCTGTGGTATTGTCACTCTAGACCAAAGGGAAAGTCAATATTTATTTAACTTAAACTTAGTACTCATAACTAGACTTCCAGTCACTACATATTTCCAAATTTGAAGGTGACTGTTAAAGGTACACTACACACATAACTGTATCATCATATGCTACAAACAAATTATACCAAAACAAAAGAGAAGCTGGAAGTACATATTACACTGAAAATACAGTCAGGAGAGCCATTTGTTTGCAAAACAAGAAGCTATGAACATTGCACAAAGAGCCAGTACGTTATTTCCAGTTCTATCTGCCAAATCTTCCTGCTCCTTGGTAAGGCAAAATGGAAAGGGAAGAGTAAACAGTGGTAAACCTAAGATAAGCACAGAAATCTAACAGAATTATTCAAATTAACACACCAGTTTGTATCCAAACAAATACAATAAAAGGCACATGATGAAAACAGTCCAGTTATTGAAGACAAGATATGAATATGTGAGGGAAAACTAGCTTCCAGAGAACAGAGTAATGCAGCGGCTATTGGGTTAGCATAATGTCCTAATGTGGGTGAACTTCTTGAGGGTCCCGCTTAAAGTCCAGTGAAATCAATAAAAGACATACTGATTTCAAGTTACTATGGCTGAGACCCTAATTTCATGAGCTACATGCTACCAACTATCTTTAATCCAATTATCCACATTCAAAGTAAATCTTTGCAAAAATATTCTTCAGTGCTGATGGATATTTACCTTTCATAAAAGTGCAGAACCTTTTCCTAAAGCAATTGCAAGTGACTGGCTCCTTCCAGATGGTCTGTCTGCATCCACTTGCACTCACATTTGTCTTTTTCCAAAATACTTACCAGAACCTGTCAGCTGTGAAGGAAAATCATTTGAACACGAAAGCCAATATTTTGTCCTAATCCAACATACAGCCTAATCATAAAATAGAGTGCTTCTAAAAATCTTACATACTTTACAGTTGCTGACATCTTTAAACATTTCTTACTTTAATCTTACATATATCTAACTTTATTGAGAGACATAAAAGTTAAAAAAATATATTAAAAGGCTGCAAGTGTTGGGTTCACTTATTAAAGGAAATACATGAAGGAGGTAGAAGATTCAGAAACACCATAGATGTTCCCATTACAATAATATCTAATTGATCATACAGCTGTTGGGCAAGGTATTCAACTGCACCACAGAGTCAGGTGTTTTATTCTGCAATGGTACTACCCAAAGCTAAGAACTGGTCAATTTTGGAAAGCCAGGGAATTATACATTGATTTAATGTGGTCCAGTTTCCAGTTCCTTTACTAACTGAAAATTCCCAAACGGAAGATATTTGTTTTACAACAACCTTTAGAAGTCTCAGGTGTTAGAAATATAACCATCCACTGACACAGGAGATAAACATCTCCATGCTAAAGCATTTGTTTCCCCCCGCACCCCCCCCCCATTCTTTTTAGGCTAAACTCACTTGTACTCAGTTTAATGCCCCAAAAAAATTTCAAGGGGTCTTCAAGGGCAGCAAGCATAGTATTCAAGCGCATGGTAAAGGTGATTCTAGTAATGAAAAAAAATTAAAAGACAGCAATGAAACTGGCCACTTGCCCAGCACTGTTATTATCTAGTGCAGTGAAATCCTTATGCTTCTCATAAGCTATGCCTTGTCATCTAATACAGTGTCTGAAATGCTCTATCAAAAATACACAGCAACTCTCACCAGACAGACTTCACATCACCACATCCTGAACTGACTACTTAGAAGTATTCCCAAATGTCCAGTAAGTTTGGGTTGCACATGACTTAAAAGACTATGTTGTCTGTTGAATCATTCTTGATTACACCTGTGAGAGGATACAGTGGTCATCTCAATGAACAATGGATTTTGGCTGGTTCCTCCTATGATGATTTAAGACAAAGTGCTGCTGTACTGGTTTCTGCAGTCTACTGTACAATTGAGATTGTCAAGACAGTATAAGATGCTTAAAAATAGTACAGATTTTGGTCAAACACCAGTTTCTGAGAGACACAGATTTACAGTACTGTACTTTCAGTATTTCCAAAGATGTCTGCTCATAATATTAGAAAATCTGAAGTGTGATGATGTTAGTCATGACTGTTTCTTTAGGCATTTGGCAAAATACACTTATGTATAACAGCTATTTTTGACATTATCAAATGTTTACATATATACAATCTGTATACTGAGATTATAAACATGTAAGGTAAAAAAAAAGATATGATCCTTGTTTGTTTGACATTTGTGTCAAATAGTTGCCTTTCAAAGTTTGAAATCCTGTCACAAAAAAAATCCTATATTTCTTACTCCTGCATGCTGATCTCTACTACAGTATGTTGTTTATCCCTTACATGTGGAAAGTAAAGAACACAAGGTTCATGCATATAGCTTACAAGTTTACATCGTCTGGGCTCTCCGGGAGGCACATTCCCAGTTCCATTTTGGTCTGACTTGGGACTGCAACAAACCAGAGAAAAACCTCTCTTATGCAGGACTGGCAAATGAACTGCAGTTGGAATTCTAGGTAAGTGTATCTGTCATCATGCAGCATAGCCTTGTCACATCCGGGCTAATTATCCTCTATTAATTGTTATGATTTTGGTTGTTCATCAAATCCGTAAAATACTAGTTAACGAAAAAGAAAGGAAAAAAAAAAAGATTGTTTTTTCCCTTCCAGATGAGAGGAAGTTCTCACTGCGATCACGAGCATCTCTGTTGATCTTTCAAATTGTCTGAAGAGCAGATGAATGTGCAATGACTCAGTGATCCTGAGTTTCTATAAAATCCAAAGTAAACAGTTCTGATGTGACCCCAGGAAGACAGTGCAGCTAGATGGACGTCTCCCATAGCTGGAGAGGGGGAAAAGGAACACAAACACATTGAACACCAAGATAAAACAGGTTGTTACCCAAACAGTGCAAGGAGCTTGTTTGGGGAACTGCATTTAAATCTCTTGGGTTACCAAGGCTATGCTCTTGGTCTCCTCCCAGCCTCTGGCGGGTATCTGTTCAGACCACAAAGTCAGTGGACAGTCTCAAGCATTTCAGCATGTCTTGCAGTTGGCATAGTAAATGTCCATGGCTGGGAGTGCAAAGTGTTTGAAGGGAAAATGTCAGTGCAGCTTTGTACTAGACACCTTTTACCTTACAGTTACACTAACTAATATTAGTGTAGACATAATTTCCCATTCTTTTCTGCCTAACTCTGCTCAGAACAGCTTGACGTCCTGCTGGGGGTTTGAGATGCTGCCAAAGCAGCTCCAGGGCTGAGATACATCATAAAGCCCAGCCTCCAAGCTGTGCTGAGAGACCCTGACCTGCACCTCACATACTTTCTCTCCTGAGCAGCACTGGGGGCAGCAGTTTTTAGATTCCCTCAGCAGCACTCCACTCCTTTTTTTCTTGACAAAGAAGACAGAGAACAGTTATAAGCATCAGCAACGTGAACCAAAGATATTACAAGTAAAACTTCTAAAGCAAATTTCAGGGCTTTTTTGCTTATTCAAATACCTGCTATGTCTGAATTTGAACACAAAGGAAGCAAGGTCTAGCACTGCCTTTTGGAGCAGCTGGAAATGTCTCTACATGGAGAGATTCACCCACCACACATTCCAGCGGTTCCTGCTCAACCTGGGAGTTCAGGGTGGGCTCAGGTCACGTACCAGCGAAGTCCCTGCAGGTCTGCAAGGGCTTGGTGCAAGCCCTCCACGTGCTACATTAACAGGAACTTTGTTACTTTTCTATAAAGCTGGAAAGCAGCTATCCCCCGAGCCAGAATGAGAGTTGCTGGGAGAAGGGGAAAGGAAGGAAAAGCCAGACAGACCACTTGCTCCAGGGCTGCCTGTCCTCCACACCCCAAAGGCTGCCCCAGACATTCTCTCAGCTTGAAATAATTAAAGTAGTGAAATTTGGGCTTCAGGGCAGGTTTAAGAGCAACCTGAACAGCTCTCTGTAAACACAGCCACCGAGGCTGTCCTAATGACTGCCAGAGGCTCAGCCTTCAGTGGCTTCAGAACTTCAAGGGCAAATGAAATGCCACTTCTGCTCTCACTGCTAGTCACAGGTGTTGATCTGCTCACTTTCCTTTAAAAAACTACCAGTAAATCAAGTCACTGATGAAATGGAGAGAGAAGAGGGATACATACCCTGGCACTTTGCCTGTTGGCTTTTTTCTCTTCATCAGGAAGTGGTGGCATCGGATAAGGGTATTTTCTGCTGGAAGCAATAGATCCAGTGGATGAAGATGGAGACTTTGCAGGAGACAGTGTCCTGAGATGTTGAAACACACAAAATAAATGTGATGCTTTTGCACTTGAGCACTGCAACAGCAACTGCCATTACTCTGAAGCTTGGTTCAGAACCAAGTATTCAGCTTATTATTGTCTCAGTCAGAGGGATAAAACTGCTTGATTAGAAGTCTACTAATTTTATTATATGAATAAAGGTATTTATAGATTTCAGGAGCACTGGAAGAAAAAATAAAATCTGCTAACTCTTATTAGAATTGTATTGCATAACAAAAAGGATTTCTTAAACTGTTTTATACAGTACTGTAATTATTCATTATAAAATTAATAAAACAAATCTGCAATTGAATAAATACAGAACTAAAATATAAACATGGCATTATACGGGCTAAATAGAAACAGTAATTGTATAAATAAAATCTGAACATCTTCTGCCAGTGACTAAATGGTAATTATCAGCATCTTTATAGATGTATTACACATCTCCTATATTGATACAAACATAGCAAATCTATTATTTTTATAACACATTAAATTACACAAATGCATGCATTTAGAGGCCAAACTGTTAGTTGTGAAGTAACAAAGGCATATACAAAGTGCTAATAACAAATTATTATACATGCAAGCATCATACAGTGCATATTGTTCCAGCCAAAGAAAGAGTCTGATGAGAATATACAAAAATGGACTGATTAGTCAATGGCAATCAGCATTTCTGTACAAGGTGAGTAGAGTAAGCAGGAGCAAGTAAATGTTTGTATCACATGAAAGGCATTCTTTTCATGTCAATAAGGCAGCAGCACATTATTGACTGAAATTTTATACCCAAGAAAAACTCTTATGCTTCTGTTTTGAGATTCTGCACTTTTCCCACTTATGAGGGTCCTATCTAAATGAGAGGCTCTAAATCTAGGCAGAATAAAAGAGAAAAAAAATCCTCAAAGTCAAAAAATTGAGCTACCTTGGCCTCCTTGTTCTCTTATGCAGATCAAGGGAGGCCACACGCTAGTGCAGGCACATCATCCAGACCCTCCCTGAACACCACTACCTACTATCTCCTGAGTTTAATGCATCCCTGATGATGGCAGGTTTCCCTCAGTCCCTATAGACAGGTCTTCCAAGCCCCTCTAATGTAGAAAGGGGTTGTAGTGTGCTGTGCAGCTCTAGAACCCAGTGATGAGCACTGTTGCCAACATCACTGATTCCAAGGAACTAGAGGAGCAACCCCTGGCAGACAGCCCCATATGCCTGGCTCTGGGATGTAAAGGATCAGGTCCTTTCATCTAGAGAGGACTACAGACAAGGCAGGGACTCTTTCATGTTTGGAATTGTTTTGTATCTCTAAGTGAAATTTATTTACTTTTAAATACTTGTATTTTTTATTCTGGACTAGTGTATCATTTGGTTGTGTCTGCAGCTCCCTACAACAGCACACTCTCTTGCCTCCCATACAAACAATGACTGATGGTAGCCACGAGCAACAAGGTGTCAATGGAAATTAAATGGTGAGAGCTCTCCAATCTGGCTCATGATCCTCTAATGACTCCTGTGGTAGCCTCTAAGTTCAACAGCACTTAAAAGATTTGGGTTGGTACAATTACCCAAACATGGAAGTGTATACATCTTCAGTACATGCACTTTGATCACCCATTAAGATGAAGTGGACATATGTTCATTTTTTTTTTCAGGAAAAAAAACTTGAAACAGTTACTGCAGCATAAAACAAGGTTTTCATATGTCCAGCATCACAGATCTGGGCACCAAACTGTGCATGCAATAAAACAGGTTAATTTAAATTAAAAAAAAAAAAAAAATCCAGGGAAACATTCTCAACAGTGCCCTGCTGTTCACTACCCATACAAGTCCTCTCACCTCTGTTCACATTTGGATTAATAACAATCGTTGATAAACTATTGATGGATATAGAATTTAAAAATTAAGGAGAAGAGGAAGCGGGAGGGGGATAAGGAGGGCAGATTTTATGTCTTATTAGTAATCCAATTATTCACAGCTGCAGTAGAATTTAAAATTTTCATATTCAAATTTATAACAATGCACTTGGAGATTAGAAACAAGGAACTGGTGTTGTGAGATGTGACTTGGCAAGCCCTACCAGAAAGCTTTTTATAATGGTACCACAGACAGGAGGTAGCACAAAGAATGAAGGAATCTCCATCTCTTGGACCACAATCAGGCACAAAATCACCTTCTGCATGCCACAGGTTCTTTGTGTTTTAAACACAGTAATAGAAGGCCACAGTGAGAGGAAAAGCCATGGACAATCTACCTGTCCATCAGTCTGAGCAGGTGATCCTGGAAGGAGCAATAATCCCCCAAAGATGGGGCATCTTGAACATTTTTCTTTGCACAAACAGGCCCTCTGACCAGGATCTCTAACTGAGCCTTTAGCCAGGCAGCTTTGCACCATAACCCAAACACAACGCTGTCTTTTCAAAAGATTGTGAAGGCCAGACCTCCAGTGTGCCTTCCTACATATCCTTCTTCTCAAACACCCCTGGCACTGCCTGCTCAGCTGTGGTTTGCCATGTGTAACTGATGTGCACTTTGCTGTTCACCTGCACCTACAAAGCTACAGCCGAATACACCCAGAATGCAGTTGCACACTTACAGAAGTGACTTTGTCCTCCCTTCACAGGGCCTCACCACTTATTTTTGCTATTGTTATGTGCTACAGTTACTTTGTCATCTTTAGTGCCCTCTACTGTGAACATAAAAGACCCAAGAGTATGTTCACAGATCTTACAGTGTGATAAACACAGTTGTTTCAGGTGGTTTTGATCACCTTTCAGGTTAAGCCCTGCAATTGTGTATGTGCTGTGTATCCCAGATTTACATATACTTTAAATGAGAAAGAGCCAGTCATGACCTTTCTCATTTACAGGATGGAGAGACAGCATTCAGGGACACTTGCAGGTAATGCTGGGTTTAAAGGTAGGCAAAACTTGGCAGTTTTGGTCAAGGGTGGGATCCATTTAGCTTTCCCTAGGGTTTTAGTTCTCCTGCAATCAAATCCATTAGCTTTCATGCCAAATATTGCCTCCAGCTAAAACTTATACAAGAAATCAGTACACACCACAACAGAGACTCAAAGGTTTTACTGCCACCCCCAAATGAAGCCATGCACCTCAACGTGCTACAAAACAAATCTAATTTCTGAACAGAAAGCAAGATGCAGTAGCCACTTTGTGTCTGTCTTTCTGTCTTGGAAGTTGAAACTAAGAGTGTGGGGAGACCACTCTGTGATTCACAACAAAACACTGTGGCAGCAGAAAGACATCCTGCAGCCGTAGGCTGCCTACTCTGCCTCTCTTCACCTAAACAGGGAATGTTGGCCCACAAGAAACAGTGTGAAATGTGTCACCTAATCACACAACTAAACATTTTGCAATTTTGAGTGATGTTATAGCTGAACTCAAGGCAGGTGGCCCTGACAGATACAAAATGTTCATAAACTGCAATTGATTCTCTTTCACAGACTGAAATACTTTAGTGAAATTCAATTAATATTCAACCTGGTGAAAGCATTTCAAGCCCAAATATAGATCCTATCAGCCTAACCTGACCTTTGCTGTCATGGGTTCAGCTCTTTGTAGGACATCAGCCTTAATTATCCTACATTGGGAAGTTAGGATCTTCTAGAAACACTGGTGTGACTAAATGTTTTAAATTAAGTTCCTTTTAAAAGCCACAGATGTGCACAGAGTTCCTCAGAAAGAGCAGAGCAGAGGGAGAGAAGGCTCAGGGGTGGCAGAAGAAGAAACAACAGCTATGGCTTGAGCCGTCACCTTGAGCACTGCACATCAATGCCCCAGAAGCAGACATTCACATGCTTTAATGAACTCTTCTCCCTAACTTTTGAAATGAAATCTGGATCCTAACTGACATCAGCAGGCACTTTTTCACTGTCTGCCAACAAAGCCATTTTGCTTTGGTTGTAATAGGGAAAAGTTTTGTGGGTTTTTTTTTTTCTTTAAGCAGAGTCTAGAGCTGCCTCAGCAAGAGAAGGGCAGATAGGTGCTGGTCACAGCTCTGGCCTCAGCTGGATGCTCACAGAGGAAGGCAACGGAGCTGAGGAGGAGCTGAGAAAAAATCAAGGACACAAAAGCACATTAAAATAGGAGGGAAACAGCAGCCTGCTGTCTCCTGCCTTCCATGCCGCTTCTCAGTGCCCTTCCGAGTCTCGATATCTAAAAACCAAATCACTTTCTTGTAAACTAATTTTATATTTAAGCAACCCTAATAAAATATAAGTTACTGTAAATATTTGCATTAAACCAAATCTAAGTAGCTCAGTGCTTCAGAAGGTGCCTTCTTTTTTGTTTATAATTATCTGCAGAAATGCCACATTTGGAGATTCTGGCAGTTTGTTTTCTCATACCATCATGGCTCCCAAGTCTTTCAAGATTCAATGAGAATTTTGAGTAATCCTTAACCACATTTCACAAGGCCAGCCTGTGCAGTGGCCACTGTAATTGTCAGTAACAGGAATAAGCACTAGTAGCACATTCATAAAATAACATCCCTTGCAGCAAAGCCAAAATTGAGGAAAGGCTTCCTGCCTGTGTTTGTTGCTGGGGTTACAAGCCTATAGCCTGGCAAGAGCATTTCTCAGATCATAGTGTGGCCTGGTGTGAGGATGGGGGATGCACCACCACACATGCAAAATTAAGGCCCAGACTAGTCTTTGAGCAGGAAAATGAGATTTTTCTTCACAGATCTTATTTTCTTACAGATAGGAATCCCACACCTGGGAGCTTTCTGGCATCAGAGACACCATCTACTATTATTACTATCATTAATAAAAAGTAATTATATAGAAATACCCATCAGACTTGTAGACTAGGAAAAAAACCCTAGGGCATCAGATATTATAAAGAAAAATTCTGATTTATAAAGGTTTTTTTAAGCAGATGCAGAAAATCTTTCTAATGACTAATATCTATATTTCCTGAAAATCTGCAACATTTCTAGGAATTGTAAGAATTGTTTTTGTCTTTTCTCATTCTACTTCAACTCGTCCTACAGCAGCACCAGTCATAACATATTATTCCAAAAACTATAGGAAAACAAGCAAACCAGCAATGTTACTTTGAGAACTCCTTTGAAAGAACAGAGAAATCAAAGACAATTAAAAAAAATATTACTCAGCCAATCACCTGGTGTAAATGTCTTATTATGGGGCTGTGACTCCTAAAATATGGAGCTGAACAGTCTGACTTTAGCCTGACGTTCTGGTTTATCAAGCAAGATTTTTGTTTTGTTTGTTTGCACATGACTATACAGGCTCAGGCTCAAAACACAGCCACAGGATGTTCTGACCCACCATTCTTAGGACGTCTTTTCCTGTCAGTGCTATGATTAAGCAAAATTGCACCTGAGTTTTAGGGAGAAAAAGTTCAGTTCAACCTCTCATAAACCCATGTCCTCAGGACAGCTGATCCTTTGCCTTCCATAATGTGCCCACAAAATACTTCCCCATGATTTCCTCACTAAATTAGGACATACAGGTTTCTAAATTTATTCTAGTTGCTTCAGTTGCTTTCTCATTTCTAAAGCTAACTGCTACAGGGTGTGATTAGTAAGCTTCTATGATGTAAAATTTTTAATTTATGTTTCATCTCTGCTGATATACAGACTTTAAAACTCACATAGGTCAGCTTAATCCTCATCTACATGCCAAAGATGCTTGGTTTATCTCGGATACAATTAGAAACGTGACTCATTTAGTGTAACAGCTAAAGACCCTCAGGGACAGGGTATATTCTCATCAATTTAATCTAGTTACTAAATCGTGATATACTGATATTGAAAGATGAAAATTATAAGTGTGCACACAAGATTTTAAGCCTGTTTAACTAAACTATTTAAAGTAACCTATTTTCAACTAGTGCTATCTTCATATTCTATCAATGTCTTTGCTTTGCTTATTGTGACCACAGGGCATCTGATACAAAAACCCTAAAAGATAAATATGGGATTACATTATGGTGGGCAACTCTTGACTTTGCCTGAACAATAAAGGTCACAAGGGTATTTTTATGAAAAGGTTTGCTAATAAAATCAGATCTCATTTCTCATGTAAGTTTGCCTAATTTCACCTTCCAGTGACCTTTGGTCAGTTTGCTAATCTAAAGGACCTACCACAAAGATTTTGCTCCTTATGAAGTTTTGAGGACTTCATGATAAAGTAAATGTTCAGTTGCTCCACTAAACTAAACAGCTTGAGGCCCTGCAGTCCTTTCTATGGTTTCTCTGGGCTCAAACCTCCCCAGTCCTAGAACACGCTTGATGAACTATAGACACCAGCACCTGACCCTGTATCTCTGCTAAAATGACCAGACTCACAATACTTCCTGCCTGAATGCCCAAGCACCAACACAGAGACGTGGCTGATACCGATGGGCACAATCACAACCTCCCATAAGCCTTGGGTTCTTGCATCAGGGATCTTTACTCCCCGTTCAGGACCCAGATCAGGACTGAGAGGCTTGAGTCCACTCATTTTCCCTATTCACTGGAAAGCTTTTCTGCAGCTTACTCTGTGATTTACAAGGTGTTGAAAGCAAACACAAATGGTTTTAAAAAGTAACCATTTTATGGTCTTTTAAGAGTTTGGAACATTTTTAGTTCTAAAAATTACTAAATTCCTACCCTGACGTTTGATGTCTGCCACTGTTACTAATGGAAAAAGAGTTTCATTAGTATCTTGTGATACAACTCCATGACATTTTTTTCCCAAATGCACACTGGAAATATTTAGTTTCTGCCCTTTTTATTATTATTACGTCTACTTGTGTAGCAAAATTATTAAGATTCTATTTACTTGTTCTTACCATCCTTCAATGTTTTGGCTACAGATTTTGCTTGTTACTCTCCTTTCTTTGTGTTTCTAGAATTCTTTCAGCTTCATCTTTGATATGTCAGCTTAGAGCTTCCTGGATTTCATTCATGTTTTATGTTATTTGTCTTAAACTGCCTTCCATTCTCTCCTAAGTTATCTGATCTTTTCAGCTGATGCAGAGATCTTTCATTCTGTCTAGGCTGTGGGACAGTATCTTTTGGGTATCTACTGCAATGTTCTCAGTCTCCAGATTTGTGTCCAACAGGGAGGCCAGACTCATGCATGCTTCTTCTCTTTAACTTGCAATGTATAAAATAATACACACTTTTCCCTTTCAAAACCAAGTGATATTTTTGACTGAACCCTACCTCACTTGTAACAGATTCATTAGTGGTTTGATAATTAGAGCACAGAGTATATTCTCATACATTTAGCTTTCCAATTACAATATGTAAATCATTTCACTGAAGGCTGAGAGTAAAATACTACTACTTTTTATTCTTTTTTTTCATTTAAATTTTGGTATGCACTATATAAGACAGTGGGTAGAGTCAATGTGTTATGAAACCACTTGCTTCAGTAAATTAACATTCTATTTAAGTTAATACTACTTTATTAGTGATAAATATGTCTCATGCCCATAAAACACTACTTGGCATAAAATGATGCAAAAGCTACTACAAGCTATAGATGATGGTGGGAACGCATGCACTACACACACCCTTTTCAATGGCTTCATTAAAACATTCAGAAAAAGAACTGTAAATTGCACATGAAGCCAAAAACAGACATCAAAATGCAGCAAAAGAAGAGGGGCCCTTTGCACCTACAGTAACTTGTATTGATTTATACAAGGTAGGAGTCCCAAGATATTTGTATATGCTGGAACAGCTCTTAAAAATGAGAATTATAGAATTAATTTACAAAATACCTAAAGTATGGTCCTTCAGTGTTTTTATTCACATCTTCTACCCACTTAGCTACATTATATTCTCTTTTGAACCATGGGTTTAAATACCTGCAGAAAGCAATGGAAGGAACAGAGAAAGCAGAAGAACAAGAATAGAAAATCTGAGAACACACAGCACAAGCTTAGCAAGGATGTCTTCATCCCCAAAATGCAAGTGAATATGGCAAATAAATCAGAATGGATGTTGGGTGAGGACTAGGCAACGTGTACAACTGCATGAGAAAATCTGGCCTACAACAAGATTCATATGTTTGATTAATCTGGAAACTCTTTGGGATACACCATTCACTTAAGGGTAAAATTCACTCCTATGCAGAAGGCCAGCATTAAGCTCATGGTTTAACTCCCCTCATGATCTCAGAATAAGGATGAAGGGGCATTTTGGCTCCGAATATGCAGTTTGCTTGTTAAAGACACACTTTTGCACCCATCTAAAATAAATTGCAAGATAATTGCTAAATGAGCACAGAATCTTTGGCTTGACCCTTTCTACAGGAATGAATTTCAGCCTCAGTTTGTTAAAAGGCTTGAATTGCCACTACAGTGGCAATTTTTACACTTTTATGCAAACAACCCCCTGATTTTTCCGTGTTCATTTAATTTGGTAGGATCACAAGAAGCTTAAATGGAGGTGGGCTGCAGAGTTATCTCACATTTTACAGAAGCAATCTTGACACCAAAACCACACTTTATAGGAAAAAAAGTCTGAGCTGCATACTCATAATAGGTACACGAAAATTATGAAATAAAGATGATGTGTAATTATCTGACAGTAAATTACTAGGGAAGAAGAAAATTTTTTTTGTAATAAATTTTCTCCAGTAACAAGATTAGCAAATTCCTCCCCCTCTGTCATGTTAAGAAAAAAGGGTGATGCAGAAACAGAAGTCTGCATCCAATTTATTCTTGTTATATACAAACGTCAACAGTTAAATGATTATTTGTGATCACCACCTTTATATAACAGAGACTAGCACAGTGAAATAGGAAACAAATTGTAACCAGAGAAAAAGGGAAAGAAAATTCTTCTTTAAGTTATTGTTGCTATTTCTGGTCCAGTTCTTGTCACCCTTATTTGTGAGATTCACTCCAATGACCTCCCACATGAGAACAGGCCTCACAAGGGATTGCTCAGATGAATAAAATTGGGCCAAATCATGTCGTTCAACCCCCACCATATTTCAAACCATGTTGACAACAAAAGCAGCAGCACTTTTTCAACTTCTTTTGCTCCTTTTTTGCTCTGGAACATCTCCTCCCCGCCCTGCGCAAGCACAGCCACAGCTCTCAGAAAGTACTCGCCCTCAGCCACAAGTGCTTCTAAGTAGCTTCCTCAGCTCGCTTATTTATCAGGAATAGGGAGTGCTTTATGCTTTCCAGCTTGGGATCTTAAGAGAAAGGAAATGTCAAAAGTGATAGTGCAGCAAAACAGACGAGCCACAATTGAAGTAACAGGGCAAGGCCAGCATCACCAGGAACTAACGAACTTCTGCTTTGACTTTAATTGCACATTTTCTTGTACTCGCTGCAATACTTTTGACTTGAAGTTTTTCATTTGAAAGGGTCTTTTGGTAACCATGAAACACTCCCAATCTGGCTTCCTGTATTAAAAAATAAAGTGTAATGTGGTATCAAAGCATGCAATTGTTGCACAACCATGTTGCAGGGTTTCCTGGGTCTGGGAGTATTACAGACCGCCATTCACCACCTCAATCCATCTGTTACAGAAAGGTTAAACTCGAGTTACTGCAGACCACTACACGATACCATCAGAAAGCTCTCAGGCTGATCTTTCCAGCCACGTGTTCATTAGCAATGGCCAGAATCTGCATTTCCCTTCAGTGAGAAATTCTGCTTTAAAATAAAGTGTCCTTACACGTAAGCCTACAGCTAGACCGACAGCTCAGTTTGGCTTGTAGCGCAACATGCAACAAGGCAAAAGACCTGGGCTCAAGAGTATTTGTACTCCTCAGGCCGGTGAGGAGGAAGGTTAGCTAGCACTGCATCAGCAGGAGCACCTCCAAGCAGTCACGGTGTTTTGCCACAGTGAAACTATTGTATACTGAGGGAAAGGACTTTTCACGGGGTAAAATGGCAGCCCAGAATGCAGGGGCAGGTGAGACTGACCTGTGATCCAGACTCCCTGTTTGGGGGTGGTCAGAACCCCCTGAGCTTATGCCTTGGGCAGGGGTTTGGTGGGCGAGAGAAAGCCCAGGCTCAGATGCATGGGTTACCCGGCTGCAAAAAGACAATATATAATAGAAAGTCTAAACCAAAGATGTTTGTATCAGTTACAACAACGAGGAAGACAAATGCTTATAGGAAAAGCCGTGCAAATTAACAAAGGTCTGAATCGCTATCTGTTTCCTGGAACCTGTTTTAACACAAGCTCCCAATTAAACTATCAACTTATTCAGAAAACTCTCATTATCATTCCTGAACAATTCTAATTGATTTCAATAGAGAACTCTTTACCAAGCTATTTCATCAACCATGTTTCTGAAAAAGCATTTAGCCTGTTGGCATTCCTCCTGTGTGTAATGAACTATCTGCCTTTAGTAAAGAACATTAATTTTGTTTTAAAACATCTAGAAACAATTAAAAATGCCCCAAAATACCTTTAGTAGTCTCCACTGAGCTCTACACTTAGCATAAGCCTTGTTCATGTATGTTTGGTCCCAGGGTCATGCAAAGTTGTGAGCTGTACTTTTTTCAGGAGCTGCCCAAAATGCTTGCAAACCTCCCACCAGTGCTGCTTGTGAGGGCTGCAGACCTCAAATCTTTCTCAATGCTTAAGAAATTTTGCTTCTGTGATTAATGGCACAAGTCTCTTTGATGCTTGGCTGCATACAAAAACCCCCCTGTGCATAATATGTGCAGTTACTGCAGACTTATGCATATATCAAATATTTTTGCAGGCAACTGCACTAGTGTGCACCTGCTAAAAAAAGAAATTGAATTCTGCACAAGGTATGGCACAAATGAATACATTTTTTTAGTGGTTAACTACACTCTACTAATAACAGGAGACCAACAATGTTATGCCTTTTCTTACATTCAGCAAGTATGCTTCATTAGACTTCTAGGGGCCCCACTGCTGGACTTTCCAAATACTGCTTCAGAACAAATTTCAATATTATTCTGTATTTCCCAGAGAAGGTAGGAAGGTACATATGTCTGGGAAAAGCTTCCATGTATTCTGAGCCATCCTCAAAGCAGCTGGCATTGCTTTTTTTTTTTTTTCCTTAAATGAGTAAATGCTGGCCACAGTTAGATCATTCTCAGTCAATTTTCTTTGCTTGCAAAGGAAGCTATCCCTCTAACCAGAGCCACCATGTGCCCTTGACAACTCTCTCCATTTCTTACTGAACTGGCACAGCATGTGGATCATTCAGTGGGAGCTCTCTCTCCAAGTGGTGACAGGTCAGCCAAGGAGACTCAGACAAGCCATGTGAGTGCAGTCCAGGATAGACCCCATCAGAACAAAGGGTGTTTTCCTGCCTGGCAGGTCTCTCCCAGGAACACACACACTGTGCTTCATCCCCAGCAGGCTGCTGCATGGCCATTGGGAAGTACAAGCCTCCTCTCTCTAGCACAAGGGCTGCTGCTGGGCTGAGGGACCGTAACCAGCATCAAGAAAGA
Organism: Myiozetetes cayanensis; assembly: GCF_022539395.1. NCBI lineage: Eukaryota > Metazoa > Chordata > Aves > Passeriformes > Tyrannidae > Myiozetetes > Myiozetetes cayanensis. The sequence continues at coordinate 129,640,251 of NW_026086604.1, forward strand.
AAGCAGAGAATTAGGTGGAAAATTAAGGGCACCTTTAAAAGAGGAAAAAAATTTACAGGGAAAAATACTTCCAACTCACAATATCTTGTCTGCCCACTTATTTAGTGCTCCAGAGTTCTCAGAGCATATCTCATTTGTGTTCTTGGCAGTTTGGTCAGACTAATTTTGATTTCATCAAACTGTCTCATGCAAGGAGAAGAGAAAACGAGCAAAATAATATCTCAGTAAGAGTTTATCAGCACAAAGACCAAGAGCACAGAGAGTCTTGATAGATAAACTCCTCCAAGGGCTAAAATTTCTGGTTTTGTGTTGCCATTTTCACCATGCAATGTTATAACTGCAATATGCATCAAAGTATTATTTCTGTATCTTGTAACACACGGTCTTCTCTACGAACCTTTCTGAGCCTACTCACCTCAAGACAGTGCACTGCAGGTGAAAGAAAAGTTTCATAACAAACTCAAACTCCCCAAACCAAAGAAAGCGGGGCTCAGAGAGAAGTTAGCATGATTAGTTTCCAGCAGGGTTGGTATCAAGCCCATTTGCCCACAGAGGTGCAAAGTTAGTACTCAAGGTATGGGAAAGGGCAGTGTCATTGCCACCATGGTCAAAGAAGGGGCCATTCCTGTGTGGCATAAATGCCATAAGAGCAGGTCAGTACTTGACAAGCCCAGAGATAATGTTTCCAGCCATTCACCATTCATTCACAAAAGGGGCCTGAACCAGCAGGCTTAAGTACATTAGAAAGGCTCTTTCCCTTTGGGGAGCACTGCACACATGGGCTCTTCAGTAAATGTAACCAGTAAATCAATAAGCAAGCAGCTCTAAGCCATACTGGAAAAGCTTGGGGGTCAGTCACTTGGTAAGGACTTCAATTACCCACTTATTGCAGGGCTTACTCAAGACTGACTGTTTCAGGCTTACAACGACAAACTTCAAGGTACTCTCAAAGAAGACAGATGCCTCTCCTAAAACCTCCAGGAAGGTACACAGAGATACACATCTCTAACTCTGCAATGGCCCAACCCAAGGTGTAGAAAAGGGTAGGAAACAGGTTATCAGAAACTCAGTATTGAACCAGGATACACTCAGCAATGGCAGTTTACTGTAGACAGAAGCCTGCAGTGATGGTGCGGGCTGCCACCATCACTGGGAATTGCTATAGGAATGACTGTGAGGAAGCCTACATAAAAAAGAAAATTCATAGTTAATTTTTAAAGAATAAATAAAAAGATGTCAAAATACATTAGCCGAACCATTTACCAGATTATCAGTCAGCAATCAGAATGGGCCACAGAGCAAAAATGCAGCTGTCTACTTTTCAGTACTCTTAATCTCCATCTACAAAACACAAATATGAAAACTGTACTTTTTGGCTTTGCTTTTGTAAGTTCAGACTTACTCAGTTGAATTAGACCGTGGCCTAAATCTTTTGCCTCTGACTTTCTTTCTGTTTCCTCCTATATTACCTGAAAGAAATCAAAGGATAAAGACAGAGAGTAAAACAACTTGAAACTCACTGTATATTCTTTTTGCATCCATAGCAAAAGAGTTGTTACCTCAGTATCTTTAACCATTTAAATGTCACAGCTCAGTCCCTCTTGATTTACCTCAGACTCTTAGGTGAGCTTTCTCTACTTTTTGTTGCAAATGTGCAGACCAAAAAATTCCTTAATTTCAGCTTTCATTTGACAAAATCACTACACTTCAAGAAAAACACTAAAGACTGCCTGATAAAATCACAGAAGCTGGCAAGACTGAATAGACTTCTTTTTCATGTTAGCTCATACTGGAGGAATGGGAGAAATTAAATGTCATTTCTATGTGACAAAGCACTGTGCAAAAAAAAAAAGGCACTTGTGTAGGGTGCTGTTAAATCCTAATTCCAGGTTAATAACAATCAGCACAATTTTAAGGAGTTATGCTGCTGTCTCATGATCAGCTAAACTTCCAGCAGAGCAGCAATAGGCTGGTTTCCACTGTGGCCAGCACAGTGGTTCACACTTACCTTGCCAAGAATTACTCCTAGGCCTCCCATTTTCACAAATGTCTGAAATATGTTTTGTGTCTGGGATCCTTTCACTCCAGGAATGAGATAATCCATTTGACCTGGAATAGGAGGGCTCAGATGCGGTTATTGTTAAGGGTATTGTCTCACATCATGTTAACTCAGCGGTTCAGTCACATTCCCGAGGCCAGTGACAAAACACAGCCTAAGGTCTGTCTGCACTAGCAGAGCCTCCAGGATTTCTGATTAAACCCTGCAGTTACGCTTTGCAGTTGTCTCTGCAGTGGTTCTGTGTGTCCACGTTCAAGAGCCAGGCTTTCAGCAGTGCTTTCTCACTTGTTGTCTGTGGAATGCACAAACACCAGCACACACCAAATTTCCCTTGGATCTGCAGCTCTGCCCCAGCTCCTAGATGGAAGATGCTCTTCCAACTGTGTTTATCTCAAGGTTTTTTTATCTTGCAGTCAAGTATATTCCACTTGACAGCTGCCTACTCCCTCCTTGTGCTGCTGCAGGAAAGCTTGGACAGCTTACCTCACCCCACTGCTACCAGTCTTGGGGGCTCAGGAGTCTGTGATAAGTATCCTCCCACACAGAGCTGGTAGTGCCAGGGGAGAGGTAACTTTGCCTCATTTTGGATAATTTTTAATTTTTACAATATTTTATTAGTCAATTACTGCAGTGTATACTTCTAATGCTAAACTCAAAGCCAAAAACAGTCTTAATATCGAGGTGCTCGGTGCAAACTGAAGTTTTTCTTTCCTCTTGTATTCCCTCTAAGAGCCAGAGATGTGTGTTGGCGATGTCCAACCTGTGCGGTTTTGCAATAGGTTCCCTCTTGTTGAACTAGAGCTGCTGCTCAGCTGTTTGCCATGAGATCTACAATTATTTCCAAAAGAGAAGAGGAAGTTGAAAAATTCACAATAGATGGCTTACTTATTACAAAGAAGTTTTGCTTAAGGGAACTATTTCTGTAGTTTTAAGTCTGGATACTCTTGCATTTTTCAGTCACTGTTTTCCTTGGAGGGCAGGCATCTGAGAGATGCTCATCAGTTTCCAAAAAAACAGACTAATCACAGCCACAGTGAAGTACACTCAGGGTTTCATTAATTGAAACTTAATTACAGTATGAAAAGTCTGAGAACCAACAGATCCACTGACAGATTTTTAAACATTTTCTCCCCCTCACAGTCTATTTTCAGGTTCAGGAATATCTTGCTATATACTGCTTTTGGTGTTTGCTATTTCCTAACAGCAAGAGTTATCATAAAGTTATGTCTTAATCCTTGAAAACCCTCTGAATACAAATAATATTTCATAATGCTTTCCAGCATGGAGAAGCCCAGGCAGCTAACGGTCCAGCCACTCTAACATCTCCCAGGAGATGCCATCCATACCGGCACACAGAGCAAATCAAAACCAGCTCAGAAGGTAGGAAATAGCACTCTGGGCATTAAAATGGAAGGACTATGTCAGCTGTATCACAATGTCAATGGAATATTTGTCAGACTTACTTTTCCAGACTTGACAGTGGCACAACATACCTGAACTGGTGGTGGGGAACAACAAAACTCTCTAGTACAGACAGACCTTAGAATCCATTGGCTTTTGGAACAAATAATAAACAGAGACATATGACATAAATGAAGAATGAAAAGAAACACAGATATTGAATGAAAGAAGAAACACATTACATTACATTCATTTAAAAAGAAATTTTTTTCTTAACTAGTATTTGAACCTGATACACAAAACTATGAAAACTTGCTTTCCCAAGACTTTCTTCAAAATTTTATCCAAATGAAAAAAAATTCTCCAACGCAAACAGAGATTCATTTAAGATTAATGTTTGTTTCCTGAAAAAAACAATAATGTATCACCCACACATCTAAAAACTGAATTTAAGAATTAGAAATCATTAATTAATCACTACTAGAGTTTTCCTAATAACATATTCATTAGAACAAACTGAATGAAGTTGCAATAGGATCAAGTGGCTATGCCAAAACAGCAAATACATTCCTTCCATACATTCCTCTTTACTTTCATTGAAATAACAGCAAAGAAAACAGCTTCATCAACTGCACAGTTATAGGCTGCTTAGTGAGACAAAAATTGAGAATTGCAGTTTTCCTATGAAGCAGTTCAGGACTGTCAATTCCTCCTAGGACACAGTGCTTCTCACAAATTGTTTTACAGCGTTACCTGGAGATTTTCATAATTACAGGATCTCTAACTGCAGAGGGGCGGGGAGCATCATGACCTTAGCTATGACTCTCAATGCTTTTCAATGAATTTTCCATTTTAAAACTTTGGGAGTTTTAAGTAACTGTAACAATAACGGAATTAGTGAAATCAGATCAAGGACAAAATCTGATTCTCTCGTGATAACAAACCGAAAACTACAGAAAGTCTTTGTAGAATTATTTTCTAAAATAACATTTGGTGACTTAGTCTACTAAGTGGAATAAAATGCAAGCACTATCAACTTTAATAAGAGACAGCAGAAGTCTACGTCAACACAGTGAATTAATGACACTGACAAATAAAGATTATAAAAATAACATTTATATTTAACATTTTATGTTTATAACCATTATTGAAGCAAGACAATGTTCCTTTCCTTTGATTACATGACCATGAGTAAAAAAGTTGTGGATTTTTTATTTAATTTTTTTTTTCAGCCAGCAATTAGTTTTACAGTCTGGTTGAAAATAATTCTCAAGGTAGGAAGATGATGAAAATTTGATTAAACAAAAATTTGTTCACAGTGCAAAATTTTTTTATTCTGGCCTAATCATAATAATTAGTAGCTCAGGAGATCAGAGAAAAAATCAGTAATCAAAGCAAAAAGGATGCTATTTCAAACACTCCACAAAGAAAGAAGAAAGAATCAAACCTGCTGCAAAACAATGAAATGTTCTGACTAATGGAATAATGGGTGATGGAACAGGTAGAAATCTGAAAATGCGACAGAAAAGCAGACCTCTTCTTAGAACTAGATGCAGAGTTTGTGCTGACTCCAGGAGGCATGTCGCTATAAAAAGAGTCGGCCTCTCCCGGCTTTTTTACATAATCTCCCTGGGGTATTTGTCTAAAGTATAATAAATATTGTAGAGTCAGAAAACATGACAGGAACTGGCACACACACAAACATGCATGAATATTAGTTTAAAAGAAAGAGGTAAGGATAGCAATCTTTGAGGAAACCCATTAACCACACACAATAAGGCTACTAATACATAATACAACCATCTGAGAGAAAACTCCCACGCGCTTCTGTTAAGTGCAGAAAAGTGGATTATGTGGTTTTGATAAGGGAAAACAAGGAGCATTTCACAGGTAATCCCTGATCACAACTTTCAAAGTGAACAGTTTGTGTTTCTTGAGACACTGGATAACCAGTTCAGACATTTCAAATGGCTCATCATGCTGGTTGCAAAAACCACTCCCAGATGCAGCACCAGTACTGAGCCTGAGCTGACTACATGCCTGCATCAAAAAGGAATTCAAGATAAGCAAATGTTTTTTCCTTCTCAGGTAGACACTTTCCATTTAACTTTTGTGATGATTATTGATCTCAAGAATAGCAACCTGTTGAGTTGTTTAAACCTCAGGAGGATAAAAACCTCCAGTTTTTTTAACTGATTTCTTGTGCAGGGGAACTAACACCAGAGATTCTCACCTACTCCTGATTACCACAGTAGACTCAATCTGCCAAGACACACAAAAATAATGTCACACCTATCTGATAACAGGCTATTCTTTTCCAGTATGAGAGGCTTAGTTATGGTGTATAAAACTATCTATGCATTAGAAAGTTCTAATCAAGTTATGCAACATTTCTGTAGCTGGTGAATTCATCGCCAGCTGAAAAAACCTGCCATATAAATATTCCAGTTATAGTTCCATTAGGCTGAAAAATCCTCCCAAGTACAAGTAGCTACTCTGAAAGTTGGCTATTTCATAGTATCATCAACTTAAGCATCTATTCAGCCTTGCACTCTCCAAGGCTGTTTTGTTTCAGTCTGCCCCTATTAGGATGCACATTTATTGGGTTGATTCACATTCAGATTGTATCCAACTACAGACCTGAACTGTGATCTCTTCATTCCATATCTGAATTTCTAATGCTCCTAAAATATTTCAAGTATATAACTACATGGCACATAAATCATTAGTATAATGCAGTACTTCCACACTCCATCTTCTAACACCTTTCAAGTTTCATTTCTCATCCCATTCTTCAGCTGGTATATGCATGTGTTTAGAGTTGGCTCAGTGTGGGCAGCTCTGCTCCCCAGGGTTCCTCTAGCAAACTGCTCTCTTGCTACTCCATCAGATAACTTCTCCCATGTAGCTGTGCTCTTCACAGCCACACTATCCCAGCTGGCAGAATCCTTGCTAATTGGCTCTTCCTGCTACTTTCAGTTTACTTGCTTTGGTTGCTTACTGCTACCAAGTATCATCCCTTATGTAATGCTCAAAAATATCATAATGGCTTATTTTCCTCTTCACTTAAGGACTAATCATAAACAATTTAAAAAAAAAAAAAAAAAAGACAGCCTGGACAATCTGGTGGATGTCTTCTTTTGCCATTTATAGAGCACTCCTTGTACTTACCCAAAATTATCAAAATTATTCTATTCAGAAGTCAGCCTAAAGAACTTCATTTTCTGCATGAAGGAGATTTAGTTACTGAGTATCTTCATCATCTTTAAAGTGGCAGATCCCTTCATTACCTTCAGAAGCCTCAGTTTACGCTGGTTTCCACTCTGCCCACACCCACAGACACAGCAGACTGAGTATGCAGACTGACTGCATAACTCACAGCTCTCCGGCCATAAACTAATTTCTGGAGATAAGGATATATGAAAAATTCTCTAATATTCCAAGGCAAACATACAGGGGTGGTCTCCTTCTCTGCTTTGCGGTTTTGTCTGCTCTATTGTCAGCCAATACTGAAACATCCACAGTAGAGCGACCTGATGGCCATGTTAATCAGCACTTAGAGATACATCACACTCCACTAAGCAGCACCAAACCCTTAAATTCTGCCATCCTTGTGCCGGGTGGCATTTCCTACCCACCAACCTCTGCATAAGGCTTGACTTCAATAGCTTTGCCCTTTTCCTGTTACTGTACCTGTCACCAACCTGACCTTGTAGCACACAACCAGCACTTGGCAGTGCTTTTCTGCTTTCACAAGTATTTTGAGCCTGGCAGAGAAAGCGCTACACAAGAAGAAATGGAGAACAAGCACAACGGGTAGCAGCAACAAACAAAGCAGCAGCTTGGACCAGGAGGCAATGGCACAGGCAGAAAACAGGGGAATTTGAGAAACCCTCTTATCTTTGGTGGACTGGGAGAGGAAGGAGCCAACTCCTTCCCAGAAGACCCATCTGCCAGGCAGATGGCTGATCAAAGGGAGGTGGTCTTCCAGGAGCCAAACACAAGTCACTAGGAACAGGTTGGGTTTTGGCACAAGCTTGAAATGATGAAAGCTCAGCCCTGTGCTGAAGACAGTACCATGCTTTAGCTACAACATCAACCGAACAGGGTGACAGGAAAGAATGGGCTCTTCATTCGCATAGCAAGTTAACTGCATTGTATTTTTAACCACAAAGAAGCTCCGGTAATGAATTTGTCTCAAAAGCCTCCTGAACATCATGTTAATATTAATTATTCAATTCCTAGAATTGAACACTCCTCCCAAGAACACTTTCACCTCTAATAGCCAATTTTCAGTCTCACTTATTGGAAATATTCTCCTGTTTTACTAAATAAAATAGTCTAACGCAGAAGTAAACATTATTTTTGCTACTGAGTCCAGTGAAATCAGGATTCGAAGCAATTTATTTATAGAATAAATACCAATTTCATATGCTCAAGCAAATATTATTTAAAATATGATAATTCATCACTATATTTTCTTTAAAGCATGTATATGAACAAGAGTAAAGAAAAGCTATTTTCAGAGCTTTCTAAGATACATTCCATTACTTTTATCACATACCTCTGTCTTCTGTAGTTTCTTTCCATATAAAGAGAAGAGAAAGAAGGAAGAATAAGTTATTAGTATACAGGTCAGTAAGAGAAAAAAAATATGTAAAAAGAAGAGCAATGTATACAGAATGAAATTTTAGTTCAAAATATTTCTACAAAAACACTTCTTAAATAAACATACCTAAAAACCTATTAAATCAGAATAACCTAGAAAAAACATGATGATGGCCAAAGTCAGTGCTGAGTTGGAGATGCAGTTCATGATGGGTTTAAGTCTATCTATTGTGAAGCTGCTAGTGAAAGGTGCACTCTTGCCCTCCACCTCCAAAAACTAAACCTACTGGCTAGATGTGCTCTCAAATTGAGCCCTTAGCTTTTGGACTTTTACACAAAAGAGAAGTCCAGATTTTGAGATGCTGTCAGAAACCGAGAGTAATATACAAAGACAGCATAACCTACCTTTCTACTATCCTAATTTTCATGCTTCTTTCCAAATGCTTGCTTCCTCACCCATATCTGAGCTGCCCTCAGCCTATCTCAGTCTAACAGATCAGCAGGGGATGTGCCAGTTTGTTATGCCAAACCACTGGGGCCATGTCCCAGCTGCAGCACTGCCTGGAGCTGAACCTGCCCTGCCCTCCAAGCACACCAAGAACCCAGAGAGGAAGGACCTCAAGAGCCGGTCTCACCCAAACAGATGATAAAGTCAGCACCTTGAATCTTTTTTATTACAAGCAAAGAACCATAAATCCCTCTATTTTTAGAAAAAATCCACAAAAGAAGAAAAACCAAAAAAGAGCACTCAGGCTGCCATAATGGATTTTGCCTCTCAGTGAGCACTGACAGCTCTACACCAGGAGAAAACTTTCACCTTATTTGCAAATTACAGATTTTTCTCACCAAAAAAATGTGCCTGAATAAATTTCTGCTTAAACTGACTAAATTAAACATCTGTTTAAGGAAGCATATGGTTAAATGCTTTACTGAAAGCTAATGTTGTTAAATTTACTTCATTTTAAGGAAAAATTGATAATTGAATCAGACTGCATTCTTTGTATTTCCTTTGTCAGATACAGTAAAATCATAATCTGATCATTTACCAAAAAAACAAACAAACAAACAAACAAAGAAACAAAAAAAAAAAAAAAAAAAAAACCAAAAACCCAAACCACAAAAACACCAAAATGAGCAATAAATTTCAAACTTGGATCAAGCTCTCCAAAACCACATACAAATCTAAGAAGTGCTTGAAAAATGTTAGTACTATAAAAATGTCCCTGTATAAATATTATTGAAGTAGGATTTTTTAAGATTGTTATTTTCATAACATAATTGGCTATCAGATGAAATAAACACATTTCATAACTGTATTAAGAAGAACAAAACTTACTTACTTGTAACCCCAACCAGTTATTCCTAAAACGAGAGCCAACACTAAAATGGTGCCAGCAATAGCCCCTATTATTATATTTGTGCTAACCACACCTGGAAACACAAGAAAGAGGAAAAAATATACAGTGTTTTAGGAGATGAATACACAAAACCAGTAAATGCACCACCTTTCAAAAACCTGCTTGAACAACTTGCACTAGGCTGATTAATTGTAAGCAGTGATAAAATCTTGAAGTATAGCATGGACATAAGAGATCACCTGTAAATCAAGCTTTGACCTCTGTGTCTAATCCCTTAACTGAACACTTGCTACATGGGAAAGTCATGTCAGGTACATCAATACAATGTTATCAATATTAAACTGCTGTGGCTTAGATCCTTACAACCTGCCAGGCAAATATATGCTTACATCGCAATAAAAGTGACTGTTTGGTTTTGTTTAAATAGTTGAGTAAATTAACCAAAAGGCATATTCTGAAAGATGGCAAACTGTCCCCCCTACAAGGATTTATAATGCCAAACATTTACGTGCTCTTTTTTCCACAATATATCTTCCTCTTGTACGCAAACCTAAAGCCAAATAGAAACTTTCATCCAAAAAATGTAAAAGCCAAAAATTTGTGTGCCAACACACTGCAAACTGGCCACTTAATAAAAAATTTACACTACAAATAAAAACCAACATAACATGACCTTTCCCTCCAGATATGAAAAGCCCCATAACTTTTCTCCTTGTCCTGATCCACTAATACATGCAATAAGGCCACTCAGACGTTTGGGATAGGTAAGGTAGAACCACACACACTGGTACCAGCTCCGAAAGATGTGCTTGTGACCAGCACCACTCACATCCAAACCCAGGTCTGAGGCCTCATTTACAGACACTGAGTGTTTCTGCTGTGGGAGGAAGAGAGAGGAACAAGACTCCTAATGGTGCAGCATGTTGTATGCTAACTGAAAGAGTAGGAGACCTAGTTTTGCTTAATGAACCTTCCTCAAATCCAACATTTTTGAGTTATTGGTAAAAGTTATAACAACATACCTTTATTGATGGCTTTATCAAAAAAGAGATCATCTTTGATGCGAGAACTGCAGTCATCTCCTCCCCAGAATCGGTCACAGACACACTTTATTTCATTGCTACAAACCTGCAGCCAAAAGTATAGCTCAGAAAAAAATCAGAAAATTAATCCATTCCCGTAATTAATACCTAAAGTATAGGTACAGTGAGAAGGCACTGATTTTGACTGCCTGCAAAATTTTACCAAGAAAAAATTTAATATATAGTGATTTTAATTTATGTATTAGATATAAAGATATTAAATGTACTATTACATTTTATATAAATAGAAGTAATATGTATTAAGTACATTAATATCTTTTAATGTAATCTATATTTAATAGAGCCATTTATAATTGCTTTGGGAGACTCTGACCTCAAGGACTTTTTTTTTTACAAAATATGATGAAGTGGTTGATTTCAGATTAAAAAGGGAATTTTAACACAGTGTACAAGACAAAAGACATTATGAGAGAACAACTCCTTTGATCTCATCTCAGCCATAGGGACCTGGACAGTGTTTCAAACTGTGAGGGACAGAGGGACTTGCCAGGGTCATAGCAAAGCCACAGGCTGTGCACCAAGCAGAGCAGCTACCACTAGCCAAAAGCCAGTTCACTGCCCTCTCCTCCAGAGCAATGCAATTCTCAGCCAACAAAATCCAAAAACTTTATGAACCGTCTTGACTGTTGACACAATAAGGAGGTAATTAAAAAGAATATCTGGAAAACCAGAGAACCAAGTTTCTCAATTCTCTTCTCAATTTCTCAATTTTGAAAAACTTCTCTGGCATAAGGACTTCTAGAGTCATACTGCTGGCTTCCTGAAAACTCTGTACAGGCTAGTACACTACACGATGCCGGGTACTCAGCAGAAACAGTAAAAGGGATTAAAGAGTACAAGAACATACACCATGTCCTGAGCAAATCTGGCTGTCTGTAGTGCCCGGGCAGGTGCTGAAGTTGAAGGCCTCAGTGGGGAGGCAGCGATGGTCAAGGCACACCATGTTTGGCCCACACGGTGTCCCGTTCTCGACATAGCCCAGGTCCGTCTCCTCATCAAGCTTCACGTGGCCACCACTGCAAGACAACCAAGAGGACGTTGGAGACTTGTGCTGTGATTACATGGGACTACTTGAGAAACTGGGTTCTGGGCTGCTGCCTTGATTTCTATCTGCGTTATACAACACACACGACCAGGTGAGACTGAGTATTGGCTTAAGTTATCTCACTGTCTCTAACACGAAACAAAGCAAAACATAGTATATCTAATCAAACAAATGTAATGGTGAAAACAAAGACCATTTTTCCTGTAAAAGAGCTAGAGTTAGATTAAACACTGAGTTTACTTGTTTAGGACTTTATTTCATCTTACAGCTCTACGAAACTATGAAAACATACCATGTCTATACTTGGGATTCATCTAAAATATAGCAACAAATTAAGCTGCCAGTTAGCTTTGGCAGTGCAGGCATATGTCTAAATATTTTAGGTACATTAAGTACTTTTACAAATGCTAAAGAATGTAAAATCAAGGGGCCTGAGAAGAGCATTACATCTCTACGGGCAAAATTAACTACTGAACAGAGAGGACTGCAAAACAGCTGCACACTCCACATGCAGTTAATTTCCTGAAGCTTAACAAAGGTTAAAATGGAGTAATGGTTATGTGTTAATAGGGAAAAAACTGCACAGAAATAGTTTTTCTGCACTAAGGAATGAGAAAGCTGCTTTACTATGCAAGATGGATATTAATTTTTCTGTTTTCAGGATTTCCAAATACCTGCAATTGTAGACTCTTCCAAAGTGCAAGATTGATGTTGTGATTTCACCATCAAGCTCTCCAAGTCTGGGCACACTGGATATATTGGAGCACAGAAGGTATCCACATAGCACATCCCTACATTGAAAGAATAAAAAGATACTCATAAAAAATAAAATTCAATTAAAAGGGACAATCAAAAATTCAAGGCTTTCTTCACTCTCTTGGTTACATATTCGTTATTCCTTTTTTCTCCCACTGACAATTACTCCCATAAATAATGTGGTTTCAAAGAAAACTTTTCTCCTTGAGCTTAGATTGGGAAAAATCTTTATTTTATTATGCACTAACAAAAACGCTCTGAGTAATAGCAAGCAGGAAGCTGTCAAGAACAAACCACTGATTTACTATCCTATTAAACTGATTAAACTATCAAACTGATTTACTATCCTATTTAAATACAGTAACTGGTCCATGGAGGAGCACCAGTAAATACTGATTTTAAATAAACTCTCATATGACACATATGTAAGGGAACTACAGACACAAAGTTTAATTCAACTGTTGAAGGGACTTTATTTCTCATGTGTGGACTTTTGTGACTTTGCACTGTCAGAATAGTAGGGTCTGGCATTTCACATATTACTGAATATTTTTTACTTATGAATTTGTAATGGAACAGGAGTAAGGTTATCAAATCTGCACAGAAAGGTGGGAAAAGACATCAGTTCACCAGTAGGCATAACTAGAATTCAAATGGCACTGACAAAATGAAGAAATCTGAAAAAAACAGTTTTATAAGGACTGGTGAGAGGTTCAGAAACAGGCAGAAACAATCAATTGCATAAGTACAGAATGTGTTTAGGTAACAACCTGCAGGAAAATATTTGGAAAGTTACAATACGATGAAAAGTGAACACAACTTAGCAATGCGATGGTACAGTATAAAAAGTGACCACACCAAGACATGAAACCACAGGCTACTCTCCCCCTCACTGCTAAGCCTCACTGAGAGTACTAGGACCACTTTTGGTTCAAGTTCTCCCAAGCTCAGATGGTGCTCTCTTGTCAGAGATCATCTCTTCTCTACACTCTGCTTCCTCCAGAATTTCTTGCACAAAGGTCTGCAGAAGGTGACCAGAAGCCTGATCCATACAGAGGCTTTTTGAGCTCCTTCATACCAGCTAAAGAAATGGATCAGGGGTCAAAAAACTCATACTAATTGTTTTCTAAACGGATCAACTTACTGTTTATTGCACTGAATCCAAGACTCCTTGTCTCTTCCACAGTTTCCTTTCTCAGTTCCTTCAATATTCAGCTTCTCATAGCAGTACCTGTCAGCAGCCGTCACTTCTGAAAACAGAAACAAATCTCTTCTAAGATGATGACGGTTTATTGGTCAAAAATGTCCAGAAGACACGGAAATTAATTAATGAAGCCTAACAGAGCCTAATGAGCCTAAATTAAAGAGTATAGGCTCCCTAGATGATTATTAATGAGAACTTAAATTTCAAACTTCAGAGCAAACACCAGTAAGCTAACAAACACCACAGATAGAGCTGGAAAAGAGGATGGAAAGACAAAATGAAGGGGGGAGAGTGGGAGGGACATACAGTTCTAGATGTTTTCAGTGGTTCTCAATATGTCTCTTCCATAATTTTTTCTAGTTGTAATACTCTTTCAAGCCACATGAATTACAATCAACATAGAAACAGTAACATTCACTCACTTTCACCCCAGATATATTTACATTGCCGGTCCCTGGTTTTACATCTTCCTCCAAAGCAAATACCCTTAAAAGAAAGAAAAAAATACTGAAAAAGTTTCAAATCACTCGATTTTCAAAAAAAACCATATTTTTACTATACAGATTTGTCACATGCTTTCTACTGAGGTAGCTAATATGTAATTCTACCTTTTTTTCATTCAAAATATGCCTAGCTCATGAATGTTAGCAGAACTGTCCCAGGTGACTTCCAAAGATATTAAAACACAATCTATAAAAAGCCATTTACAACAGCAGAAAGAATGTAAAACAAAGTTAAGTGCTAGTTACCTGTTTGTTATCACACGAATATCCATCCATTTTATGAATATTAGGAGAACACTATAAAATATAAAATAAGCAATAGATCATAGATCAGACAAGCATGAAAGCCAAGTACACAACAAATGTAATATGAAAAATTATTTCAGTATCATGCTGTTTTTTTCAGTATCAGCAGGTTTAACACAATTTTTATAGACCTTACTATACAAAACAGTAACATTCAGTAACATTCATAGTGATTGTAACAGAACAGTAACATCCATAGTGATTGCGAGACTACATGTGTGATTTTTAATCCTTGGATAGAAGACACAAAAATCACCTGACTAGAATTTCCTGTGCAGTTCTCTGCAATATCACAATCATTCACCGCTTCTCGACACAAAACTCCTTTAGGTTCAAACTGGAACAAAAAAGGACAGAAAATTAGTGTCTTCATTTCTCCATATCTTGCCTTAAATGCAATGTTTCCTTATAGCTTTATCTAAAATAAAAAATGTGAAATATTCATGTGCTGACTGAAGTGGAAAGACTTTCCTTTCTGTGGTGTGATTGCTGCACCACTCAAGCCATTTACTGGTACAAGTGACACCACTCTTTCAGGCATCCCCTCTCAAGTGCATCAAGTGTGGGACCAAGCAGGAAAAGTGCTCTCCTGGGGCATAGAACCCCTGGTATTTATCAAACCAATACCACAGTGGCTTACAGCATTATCCTGACCAGTGGCTTACAGCATTATCCTGACAAGGTCACTGTGCCTTTCTATGACTACTTTACTCTTCTTTACAATATAAAAAGAGTGATCCCGATCTTCTCTCTAAGGGTGAAGAACACCACAGAGCTCCATGGATGAACACTTTGCTTATCATAATCCCCCACTGTTGTTGTAGAATGGAAACTATTACTAAATGTAGTGAATTCTGTACAGTTGGACACAATTTTCCAAGTGACCATATTTTTTTAATGTGCTAAGTCTCAAGACCTGGAAAAGCAGGAAAACATCCCATTTGCAGCAATTGTTAGTGCTTCTGGTCATGGACATACTACAGATGCCTCACTTTTTCCTGAAAGTTTCCTTAACTCTGTGATACCCAGTTCATTTTGCAGCTCTGTGAGTTTTCCTTTTTTTTGGATCTGCACACACATACATTTTGGTGGGGAAAACTGATAACCCTACAGCTGGTGCCAAGGGGCACATTTAGTGGAAGAGCTAGACTAGGGTATTTCATGGGCCTTCAGCTTCCTTTTCCTACCAGTCTCTGAGAAAACGCAGACAGGAATGTTGTCAGAGACATTACAGGATGCTGGGATGTACACTCACCATGTTTTGCTTGCAATCTGTCCTTCAGTCCTGCTTTCAGGCAGGGTATTACAGGGGAAGGTAACTCCAAGTTTGGGAACTGTTATATATGGTCTTTTGAGTTGTCCTGATTAGCACCTCCTGGGGATACCTGTTCTGAAAAATTCTACTTTTCTGTTCACTTGCTCACTCTTGCCACTGTGTATGTAGATAAAACCTTGTCTTCTTTGCAAAAATAAGGTAGGTATACAGAAGCTTAATTTTGTTCTGACAATCTTTAATGTACTGCCTATGTGACTTGGATTCTTGAACAAAATTCACCCACACTGGCAATCTGCTGATTTCTTTTTTTTATATTACATTAAAAAAAGGAATGTGCTAAGGGAAATGTGATCTGTTCCAGTATAATCTGTGCTTTTTCTTTTTTTAACATTAGGATGAACAAAAAGTCAAGAATGTTATTACTAATGATCCTCCCAAGGAAATGAAACCATCAAATGTGCACAGACAAAGATAAAAATATCACACATAGTACACTAGAGTTTTAATTACATTAATACTAATTATCATTATTAATAAATGAGTATAAACAACTATTTGAAGTCATATTTAGCTGGGCTCCCTTACAACCAAGATCTGGTTAAACCTCCTTTTACTATTTACTGATATATCAGGAAGAATACCTTACAGTTTACATAGGGCTTGGTTCACTTTACTCAGTGGGATTTCAGTCAATCCAAGCATAAGGAGACACAGGCAGACCAAACTGAAACTGAATTTATGTGTCTTTTAGATGAACCCTTCTGGACAATTCTGCTAGCTGTGCTTTTGGTTTTGTTACTGTATCCTTTTCTCAGACCCTCTGTGGTACAATTTTCCCATTCAGTCTCATGGGGCAAATCCAGAGCAGCATGTATGGCATTGGGAATGGCACAAGGACATCTAATGAAATCTCATGGAACTTCCAACTAGTAAAACTTATCTGAAACTGGAAGGATTTCATTTACCTCTGCATCTGATGACAGGCCCTGGCCCAAGAAGCCAAGCCTAAAAGACAGAGTATAGCCCCAGACAAATCAGATTTCAGCCAATTTTAAAAGGCAAGCTTTCAGAAGGGTGATCACAAGGTCTGGAAGGGAAAACACACGTGCTGTGGTGCCTGCAGCCACCTGGATGCATTCCCACCAGGATGCTGCAGTGAAGGTCACTGCCCTTACCCGGCACTTCCGACAGCAAAGCCCGTTGCTGCACTGGGAGCCCGCTGTCAGGGTGCAAGTGTTGCAGCACTCTCCTCCTTCGCTGGCACACTCCTGAGGAACACACACACTTATAACAGAATACATGGGAAAAGCACATGAGCCCCAAGCTCTCTTAGTACTTCTCGTCTTAGCATGCTACCTGAATGGATTTCTAATCAGGTTTTTAGGCACCTGGAAGAAGAAATAGGCATGCACTTGTGGGGCATGAAACTGCTGTTTCCTATGGAATATAGAAAATAATTTTTCTAACTTCATATTGTCAATCATTAAATAGTGACACTTTAGCACTGACCAGAGTCATGTTCACATCTAGGACAATACTTTCTTTAATAAGGCCTTTGAAGGCCTTATTCTGCACAGGCAGCTATTATTATTACTCTTCAGAATTTATGTGGTGATAAAATAAAAAAGCTGCCCCACATTGTGTTAAACATGATGAAAAATGTAAGAAATTATGAATTCTTTGGTACAGGACCTTTGCATTGCTTGTCTTCCCCCACTTATTGTTAATGGCAGCAACGGGCAGCACCAAGTCTTGGAGAATCTAGTTGCTAGTTTAAAAAGCATTGCACTTACCGCTATTGTCCCACAGTCACATTCTTCTCCATCTTCCACAAAGCCATTGCCACATTCTGGAGGATCCAGAAGCTGCAGGGTAAATTCAGAAATCAAAGGGTATGTCTCTCCTAAGGGAATAATTTCTCATATCTCCTAAGGGAGTCATATTTACTCTGTGCAACATGGCTTTTTACCTAGCACTCTAAATTTATTAACTGAAAAACAGTATCCAGTCTGAAACAGACTAAAAGAACACAACTGAGGTGTACAAAGAATGAACGCTGCTGCAAATTAATTCAGCAATATGGCCCAGTAACACAGTAACTTTTGTGCATAAGTGTCAGTTTTACAGCAAATTCAGTTTGAGCAGAAGTTACAATGAAAATCAAAAGATGTGACAATAAAAGAAGAAAATTAAAACAATATGATGCTTTCATTATCTTCACAGTGGTTGCAATTGCTCTTGTTCTGAAATTCAAGTGATGAGGGCTCAAAAGTTAAAGCCTGCACTGTAAGCTCAGAAGAAAACTCACAAAAATTTCTCCTTTGGTAGTAGGTGGCTTAGAAAGGCATGGAAAGTCAACAGGCTGAGTTTCTTTGTCAGCTTTTATTGTAGCTGGACTTTTCTTTCCCTTTTTCTCTACCACAGTTGGGAACTTGCAGTAGTTTTCTATAAGCATGTATCACATAAGGGAGATGAGGAAGTATAGCTGGTGAGACTTCCTCCCTTTCCTTTGAGTCTTCCCACTGAACTGTAACTTAAAATATCTAAATCTGTATATCTGTGTGCTATACTCTCTTCTAATGAACACTTAGACACCTATATTCTGTTCTTTCCAGTTTCAATAAAATTACAACACATAATTCTTCTAAAAGAAAACAAATGAGAAGGCATATAAGGGTGTCACCAGATTAAAATTTTGCAGATTGTCCTCTAAGTTCTCCAATTAAAATAGGATCATTCCAAAAACCACTCTACTTAGGAGTCATCTGCAAAAGTACATCATTCATAGTGTAGAGTGCATTTCTCTCCACCTGCTGCCTCTCTGTCAGTAGCTCACAGGATGGAGCATCACCCCTCACATTTCACTGTGCCACAAACCACAGCCTGGCACAGGCTGATGTGCTATTATTAGATCCCCTATTGAAATGGAAATTTGACTGCAGCATGAAGAAATTCTATATGCATATGTAGAATTTAACATAAAATGTATGCAAGCAATTATCTTTTAGAGTTACTAAAGAGTTGATAAAACTGCTTGTTTCCTATGTATTTTTCCAGACATCTTAACTTCTTCCTTATCTCTAGGTGGGCTGCACAACAGAGACAAGGAGACTGCAGTAACAGAGCATCCTGCCTTGAAAAGGCCTTGAGGGGAAGCTGTATGAGGAGTGGCTGAGGGCACTTCATCTGTTCAGCCTGGAGAAGAAGAGACTGAGAGGACATCTCATCGCAGTTACAACTTCCTTGTGAGGGGAAGAGGAGGGACAGGCACTGACCTCTTCTCTGTGGTGACCAGTGACAAGATTTAAAGGAAGGGCCTGAAGTTGCATCAGGGGAGGTTTTGGTTGGATCTTAGAAAAGAGTTCTTCACCCAGAGGGTGGTTGGGCACTGGAACAGGCTCCCCAGGGCAGTGGTCACAGCACCAAGCCTGACAGAGTTCAGGAAGTGCTTGGATGATACTCTCAGGCACATGGTATGACTCTTGGGATCATGGTATGACTCCTGTGCCGGGTTAAGGGTTGGACTCGATTATCCTTCCAACTAGGCATAATCTGTGATTCTGTGAAAATATTGCTACAGTACATAGGGACAGCTAAGTATGAAATTGAAGAAAAAAAAAACACATTAAGAGCAAATTGTATATCTTTTCCCCGAATTTATATTATTCATCCATTCATTTGAAAAGCACATATGTTCAATCTGCTTCAGCAGCCACTGATGTAATTTTTGGGATTGTAACTGATTTAACAGTGGAGCACTGTCAAACACTGCACCTTGTCACATCAGCTTTCCTTTATGTTGTAATTCCTGAAAAGTAAAAGTAAGTTTGTGTTTCATCACCCTTACTAGGAAATATGTCTTCGACAGCTTTGTGAATTAGACAGACATTCATTGACAACACCTTTAAACAAACCCAACCACAACATATAAAAGAGTCTGAATCACCATGGCTTCCACATCTAACTTCCACATTTCTGCATGCCATTAGAAATAAATTGTAAATACTGTCAAACTAAATTGGAGCAGGGCAATTTTTTTTTTCCAAATGACAGACGTGTAAATTAATGTAATTACTAAAACAAGATCACAGAATCATAGAAGCAACCAGGTTGGAAAAGACCACTGAGATCATCAAGTCAAACCCTTGATCCAACACCGCCGTGGTTACCAGACCCTGGCATTAAGTGCCACATCCAGTTTCCTCTTAAAAACCTCCAGGGATGGTGAATCCACCAGCTCCCTGGGCAGCCCATTCCAATGTCTGATTACTCTCTCCATAAAAAATTTCTTCCTAATATCCAACCTAAACCTCCCCTGGCAGAGCTTAAAACCGTGCCCTCTTGTCCTACTGCTGATTGCCTGGGAGAAGAGACCGACCCCCACCTGGCTACAACCTCCTCTCAGGTAGTTGTAGAGAGTGATGAGGTCTCCCCTGAGCCTCCTCTTCTCCAGGTTAAACAACCCCAGCTCCTCAGCCTCTCCTCATAGGACTTGTGCTTGGGATCAAGTAAGACCCATTACACTATGTAAACAATTCACTCAGTAAAGGAATAAAACCACCGGTATTTCTCTCCACCCTTAACAAACTGCAGCTGCATTCCAAATTAGAAATCTTACATCTTATTAATGAATTACAGTGCCTTGTCTCCACTTTTAATAATACATTATTCCATGAAAAGAGACCTTTAGGAGAAAAGCAGGCTCAGTGTGTCCAGATTTGATGCTTTCTCTTCCCCCTTCTAACATTTATTGAAACTCTGTGGTTGTCAGAAGATGCACTTTTTCTCAGGTGCACCCGAAGGAACGTGCATCACTCCTGAATTGACTTTCTTCTCTTTTACATCTGTGACCACCTCAATTATCAAGTCTTTTTTCCACCCTGGACCGTCTTTCTGCCTTAGCCTCTTTCCTCTGCTTGTTGAAAGACAGCCATTAAGTCGAGGTTAACATTAATTATATATAGAAAAGAGTCAAGACCATTATCCTGCTTGCTCCACATTTTAACACGAGCTTCAGTAAACAGACCAGGAATAAACTGAAACACTGCTGCAAATCCTCCATTGCAGAAGCCCTTGCATCTTGGTTGGAGTTTCTTTAGCCTTGCTTTGTATTTACCTCCCTTAAATGTCTGGTGGTAGGGCAATGCACCCTCTGCAGAGGCTATAGAAGTCATGTCTTCATCTTGGGACAGATGTGAAATAAAAACGATCCAACTTCAGCCTCCAGAGACTTGTACCAAAAGACATTCAGTGCAAATTAGAACTCAAGCTGTGCAAAAGTTTACCAAGACACTTGAAGCCTCAGTAAATACAGTCAGTTGTAATATATAACATAATACAATACAATAATATAATACAAATATAAAATACAAAAATGTATTGTATTTACAATATTCAGAACAAATTGCATGAGGGATGGTTCTAGATCAAAGACTGTGGGAACTCTGTTGGACATGAAACCACTTTATTAAAAATTTATTTAAATATGATTTCTAAACTACTATGAACTAAAATAATCTACTTAGATCCATATGTTGCCACAATAGTTAGAACTTAGAAAAAAATCCAGAAATAGAGAAATTACAGGTGTTTTTTCCAACATTATAATTTTCATTTTTCTTGGTTTCATCTAAATTAGCAATAGAATAGAAATAATACTCAATAATAAGGTAATGCTTACTTTGGTTGGTTTATTGAAAAGGCAGGCGCCACCTCCATTGTTTAAAAATTCATGATACTCTTCAATATCACACTCAGAGAACTTGCTTGGAAGATAGTACCTGACAGAAATAAGGTAGCAGGATTACTTTCTCTAGTGCTTTTTACACTGTATTTTCTTTATTCAAAACAGGAAAAATATAACGTTATACTTTAGAAAAAGTATAAAAGCATGCTGTTCAGAATCAAAGTGACTCTTTGTAAGTCTATCTGATTGGAAATCCTTTCAGTTAATAACAAGGAAATATTAACAATGACATAGAGCTCGTGGAAAGTGAGAGCTTTAGAACATTTCACTAAACTTTTACATGTCAAACACCACAAGTCTTATTAAAGAGTGTGTAGTTCTCACAAGTGTGACTTGTTCCACTAACAGGCCTGATCTCAGAAATATATTTATTTCCCATTCATACTGCAAGAGACAAAGACTGATCCTACTTTGTTTCCCTCTTAGAGGAAATTGCTCTCCTGGCCCAGAGAATTTTTATATAATAGCATTATGCCCTTTCAAACATGCTTCTAACAAACACCACCTAACATTTCAGCTTCCCCCTATCGTGTGTCCCACTCAGTAAATTTCAACTGAGTACAGAGCACCAACCTGAGGCACAGTGCCCCACCTAAAAACCACATGAATCTCTGCATGGATCCTTTCCACAGGAAGTAAGTTTTCTCAAAGCAACTTCAGTGATCTTTATATTCAGATGAGTAGTCATGAAAGTACTTATGCTTCAAGCAGACTGTGGAGTCTCAAGGACTTTCCTCTATCAGCTCATCACACGATAAAAAAATATTAGCCAAAGTGTTATCCTGCATTGCCAGGAGTGATAACTGGCTCTTTCTATCCCTGCTGTTTATAACTTAGGTCTAAACACTACAGAGATTGTGGAATTCCCCAACATCCATCAATAAACTAGATAAATAAAAGGCTTTTTTGTGTCCCTAATTATTCAAAAGGTTTGAACTTCAGATAAAGAATTTTAAGGCCCTTAGATAAGAAATCACTTTTGTAAGAATCCAAAATGCTTCTCTGATTTGATTTTTAACATATTAAAAATCAGAAAAATCCTACCTAATATGTTTTCAGGTATATCAAGGTGAAAAATGCACACATTCACACTTTCAAAGAGTTTTGAACGAAATACACTCTTTGTTCAAAAATTTTCTGACCGCAAAGCTATTGTGAAAATTTGCAGATCCACTTGAAATGAACTAAAAAACCTGGAGCACTGTCTAAATCTAAAACTAGACTACAGTTTAACTCGTTCACATGATAAAAGACGAGCCTGTAATAAAAATTAAGGCCTGTATACACATGCCATGTTAGAAGGCATCAAGTTTCAATCAGTAACAAAAATTTGCTGATTTACTAGTTCTTAGACAAAATTTCTCCAGTAGTATAAGTATATATACACATATATTTATATAAGTGGGTATAAGTACACTCAGCCTCCCATGGGGGGTGTTTTTTTCTGACAATATTACACAACTTGAGGGATAAAAAATGATAAGATTCAGATGAAAGATTCCAACAGAAACACTAAAAATGAGACATACTTCAGAAATCTGATTATAGGATTTCAAGAATTGGGCTGTGTCATTGTTTGTTCTCACAACTCAATAGCAAACTTGCAGGAGAAAAAAAGTTACAAATGCTTCTGCTTCTTTGCAATAACCTGGCTTGACTGTTGAGCCCTTTGCTTTGAAAGTTAAATCAGCATTCACCAAAAATTCTCACATATCCTCTCATTAAGTCACTTATTCTCACATTTCTTTGAAGGTATCTAAGGTATATAGCTAAAACCTTATTTTCTGAAAAATTAATCACCACAAATATTCTGCTGAACCACAAAAGGCAAACATTTTCACACCCTTCCTTTATGTCACTGTATGAAGCACATGAATTTCCTCTAGTGAAATGCCTTACCCCATATCTCCCATTATGCATCCAGACCACATGTCCTCACACTTACACTCACCTGACAAAAAAAAAAAGATAAAGTCAAAAGTTACATCTTGAGCCTCGTGAGTCCAAAATAACAAACTTCTTATCACAAAAATCACATTGAACTCAATTCCATTTCATATTTCAATAAAAGTTGAAATTTTTTTGTTTGTTGCACACCTTAGTGTAAGCGTACCAGTGCACACTGCCAAACTTTTTCTAAAAACTATACATGATTCTATGCAATCCTGAGCTTTGAAAATATGTCCTGTTTTAATTTCCTTCTCTTAAAGCAAAGTTAAGGGAAACTGCAGTGTCAGCCTTCAGCACTTGCAAATCATGAGCCAGCTCTCCCATCTTCTCCTGCGTGATGATATTCAATTCCCAAATCTTCAGAGTAAGAAAAAAAGAATCATTTTAACCCTTCTATTTTTTACTTCTCTTCTTTGACTACACTTATGTGACTGGAGAAATCTTCAGTTAAAAAAAAACTCTAACAAAAAAGCAGATAAAAAAAGCATAAAACAATCAGTAAACACACGGCAATACAGCAGAATCCATCAGCTTCTTCCTCTGCTCTCCCTCCCTTCACCATGCAACTCCCTGGTTGGCAGAGGGCAGTCCTCCCTTCTGCCCTGCCAGCCTGCCTGGGATCACTTTGCTTTGGTCTCACTCCTCCACTTTCAGTACTGTGCCTTGTTTCTGTTTCAGTAGCAGTCCTTTGTACATACATGTTCTGTAGCTTGCCTTACTGTACACATGAACATCAGTTTATTGCTTCCATTTCAAAAGTACAGTTAGAAAGGAAATGAGGCTCTGTCCAACAGGTGCATTCTCACCTATCCCCACCAAAACAGTGCCCTACCTCCCTCAGTCATAGAGAATCACCACTTTTACAATTTTCCCTTTTACCCTGCCCCTGTATCAGCTCAAAAATATGCAGGTGGGAAATGAATGCTGAACATGTCTGTAGCATAGAGCATCCGCCCTACATTTCTGAGTATTTTTAAAATTAGAATTACATAATCTGCAAAATCTTTTAAATGCAGATGTGCCCCTGCATTATATACTTTCTTTAAAATGTCTGTAAACAAAATCCACGTAAGCAGAGTTCTATTACTCAAATAGTAATTTATCTTTTTTCAAATAGTAATTTATCTTTTTTAAGCCACATAAGTAGATATGATCCAATAAGTAAACACTCCAATTCATCATCTACATTGTTTCAAAACTGGTTTTTTATTTTAATCATATCGAGGCTGGGATTTAATATAACATGGAAGGAGGAAGGGTGAGGTGCTTGTTGTGGGCAGGATGGCAAAGATCTCAATTAAAGCATTGCATATAAACAGGGATTACTAAGAAGTTGAATACCAAGGTTACAGCAGAGAAATGGTAGCAGTAGGGCAGTAAATACAAGGTATTTGAGTAATCTACAAGAGGAACTGGGCATTTGGGAAATGTACAAGAAATCAAACAAGGAAAATAGAGAAAAAGTTATATTGTCAAAACTATTCCATGTAACAGTATTAAGCTTACTCCTCAACATTCCCAGGTCTAATAACGCATGTTTCCACCTTCGTGCTGTAAGACAGAAGCTGTTTGGTCTGTGGATGAAACACCAATCTCCCTGAAATGAATGTAAGTGGCAGACACCTTTATGGTTTGTTTTGAATGCAACAGTGACACCAGTGCTGCCAGGAATTATGAGCAGGGGAATATCACAGCATTTAAATAGTGGAATTTAATGATATCAAGAATCAGAAAATACGCCTAGCTGGAAGGCACCCACAAGGATCATCTAGTCTAACTCGTAGCCGTGCACAAAACCATCCTCAAGAGTCACACCCTATCCCTGAGAGTATGGTCTAAACTCTTTCTGAACTCTGTCAGGCTTGGGGCTGTGACCACTGCCCTGGGGAGCCTGTTCCAGTGCCCAACCACCCTCTGGGTGAAGAACCTTTTTCTAAGATCCAACCAAAACCTCCCCTGACACAACTTCAGGTCCTTCCTTTAGGTCTTGTCACTGGTCACCACAGAGAAGAGATCAGTGCCCCTGTTCTTCCCCTCATGAGGAAGTTGTAACTGCAGTGAGGTCTCGCCTCAGTTTCCTCTTCTCCAGGCTGAACAGACCAAGTGCCCTCAGCCGCTCCTCATACGGCTTCCCCTCAAGGCCCTTCACCATCTTTGGTGCCCTCCTTTGGACACTCTCTAACAGCTTCATGTCTTTTTTATATTGCAGTGCCCCAAACTACACACAGCTTCAAGGTGAGGCTGCTCCAGTGCAGAGCAGAGCAGGACAACTCCCTCACTCGACCAGTTGGCAGTTCTTTGCCTGATACCCCCAGGACACAGTTGGCTCTCCTGGATGCCAGGGCACTGCTGACTCATATTCAACTTGCTGTTGATCAGGACCCCCAGGTCCTTTTCTGTGGCACTGCTTTCCAGCATCTCATTCCCCAGTCTGTACAAACATCCAGGGTTGCCCGATCCCAGCTGTGGAATCTGGCACTTTCCGTTGTTGAACTTCATATGGTTGGTGATTGTTCAGTCCTCTGATTTGTTGAGATCTTTCTGCAGGGCCTCCTTGCCTTCAGGGTAGTCAAAAGCTCCTCTGAGTTTTGTGTCATCTGCAAACTTGTCTTAGTATCCCTTCCAGTCCTGCATCCAAGTCATTTAGGATGGAGTTCTGTGGAACCTCACCCGTGACAGGTCACCAGTCTGATGTTCCCCATTCACTATCACCATCTGTGCTCAACCCATGAGCCAATTGCTCACCCACTGCATGATGTGTTTATCCAGCTGTATGCTGGGTATTTTGTCTAGAAGGATACTGTGAGAGACAGTATCAAAGGTTTTACTGAAATCCAAAAAGATTACATCACCTGGCTTCCCTTGATCAACTAGGTGTGTTACTTTGTCATAAAAAGAAATCAGGTTTTATAAGCAGGACTTTCCTCTCATGAAGCCATGCTGGCTGTCTGTCTCTTCTCATGTTATTACAAGAAATAAAAATATTTCAACATTGTGAGAAACAGAAGGAAGAAACACATGTTAGAGAGATACTGATGAGATCCTCCACATTTTAAGTTTTTTTTTTCTTGAGACAGAGTGAAAAAACAAATAACCTTACCACTTATAATTTTTCTTCTGTCTGAGAAAATGCCAATGTTTTGGGCCAAGGTCTGTGCCAGAGTAACTGCCATCAAGTCTGGCTTTCCAAACTGAAAGAAATAAGCAAGGTAGGAAAAGTAATCAGTTACATACAGGTATCTCAGATTCAAGTGAAGCTTTTCTCACTTCAAAGCAATAAGAGCCAAAATCACATGCACAATGTTAAGCATTCTTACTTTAGGGTAGTTAGATAATGGAAAAGTGAGAAAAACTAAACACCAGTTTATGGACAAGTTAAGTAAGAGAAAGTCTGTTTATTTCTTGCCATTGTGGTTGCAAATATGAATGACAGGATATTGCAGAACTTGCTGAAAAGTGCATTTGAATCTATATCTGACTTTATTCACTCATCACTCTTCATTGAGATGTCCCTTCTCTAGAGCTGCACTAAAATTCTGAATCAGCAAAGAAAGAGAAAATATTTTGAGGAACATATCTGCACTGATAAATCCTGTGCAGATAAATTTCCACCACGTTTTTCTCACAGCAGTATCCCCACCTACCTCATTCACACCTCCGCCTTTAAGCAAAGAGCAGATTCCACCAGTGTGGGCTATACCACTTCGACTGCTCTGAAATCGACTCCCCCTTTGACAAAAAAGAAAAGAAAAGGAAGTTTACCCTGACCAGTCATGAGTTTTGAATCTATCTATTCCAGTATCTACCCTTCTGATTTCCAAATGAGAAGCTGGCATTTGCAAATGCTGGTTGCCACCACTATGCTGCAAACTGTGCAAAAACAAAATAGGAAAACCAGATAACCACTCACAAACCTCACATGACAAATTATCTCCAGAAAAGTTACACCATCTTGCCTCCTCCTTCTCAGAATACTGAATACAAGAAAGCATAAGAAGAAGGGGACTATTTTGCCAAATCACCTGGATCTCACCAGCCTTTTGTTTCCTGACATACTACTGCACCGAGTGACTTCTGCTGGCACATGCTACAGGCAGAGCGCAGGAGAGGCCATCATGCTGCCAATGCTAGGGGACTAGTAAAATGACACTGTCTAATCGGGCAATGCTGATGGTAAAACTTGTAGGGAGATGCATTAGTGGAAGGTGTAGACGTATGTGAAAATTCCCTGAAACTACAGCCCATCTCATCCAAGGAACAGATGCACTCCAAGCCTAAATCTAATCACCTCTTTGGCGCTGACCACATCAGCATGAATGACTGCCAGTAACTGGAGACAAAATATACTCTGCTTCACTTGAGAGTACTGATCCATCCAAGCCCTGGCAAGTTATTTATCTCAGAAAAAAAGAGGAAAACATCAAGAAGCAATACAATGGGCTAACTGTGCTGAAGGTGAAAGTACATTTGTAACTAGCATACCATCACACCAGCTAACCTCACCTCCCAGTTTAGCCATGTCTCACTCACAGACACAGCTTCAGAAACTATTTCTAAAAAATCTATGAATGCAATACCTCAAACATCATTGGTGGTGGCACTAGAATTAGCATTACAGGCCAAATCAGGCTCTCTTCTGCGGTAGTCAATCCACACACGTTCACAAGAACAAGACTTCCCCCCAAAGACCTTACAATGTACCAGAGAACATACATGAAGGATGTGAGAAAACCTGATTCCCACTTAACAGATAAAGATCTGAGCCATGGGGAAAACAAAATCTGTAAGCACCACTTGCAGATCTTACTAGATTTCTTCATGGTAGAAATCAATGATAGTAATTAAGACTGTGCAAAAATTCTGAGAGGGTGGATCCTGGGCTTGGGTATCCTGGAACCATACCATGACCATAGCCATGTAAAGATGAGGTTTTAGGTCAAGTTAATTCCTATAGGATTCTAAAATAGTCAGCAGAGAGAAAAAAGGACCCCAAAAGAAAAGATATTCATTTGGCCTCTTTGCTGTGAATCAAAAATCTCAGCCATGAACCTCTCCTCTATTTTTGTAGATACATTTTATTGTATCAATCTTATTTCCAAAACAATTAAGATATTTAGGAAAAAAAAACATTCCTCTCATTTTTCTTACAGTTCAAATATTTTGGGAGAACAAACTGTTTGGAGGATCTGAAACACTGCAGCAATCGTGCAGCATGCAGGTGATTCACTAAATTAAAGCAGGCCATTGTGCGCTTGAGCAGGAAACCTCACTGGTTTCAAAACTAATGTTCTGCTTTTAAATAATACAACAGGTCAGTCCGTGCTCTGCTGCTAAAGAAGCCAGCCTCTGAGGTGGAATCATGCAAGACCCTCCAGGTATCTGCTCTTGTGGATAGGTAACTGCACAGAATAACAAAGGATTACAGCACATGCAGCTCAGTCTTAGTAAGTTAAAACTGAGAGTCAAACCTCTAGTCGCATTGGCAGGCAATTTGTGCATTATCTTTTCCCCACCTCCCCACCCAAAACATTTTTTTCTGAATTATTGTGGATTACACACACAACAGAATGGAGATGCATGAGCAACTTGTGAGAATCAACCCCCAAGGAAAGAAAAAACCCAGTAATAAAACATCACACGAGGTTACGTACGAAAAAAGGTGAACTGCGTCACATTTCTCTCTGATAAAATCCCTCCTATATTTCATAAACTCACGTAGGGTCACCAAGGGATTTTCAGATATGGTGAACTTGTTATCAGTAGCCCAGGTTTCCATGGCAACCAATACTATCCTGGTGTTAAGTTGTTCTTTATATATCTAGTACATTAACAGAATGAACAAATACATTATGTCAAATAGAACAAAGGTGAGGTTTACCCTTTTTTGCAATAGCTTGCATTTTTACATAACTAAGTAATTATCTTCTTCTACCACAATTTAGTTTCTCCCAGGTGATTTTATCTCCCTTAAAACCAACAAATATGACAACAAAGTAAAATCTAAATTTTAGGCCTAATTCCTCAATCAGCTCTCTTAGTCTGCAAAAAGATCCCTTGTAGGTCCTACACAGGTAGAGGTGCACAGAAGAAAGATATGACTTTTGAAAAATTACTACAGAACCATTTCAAATACTACAAAGATTTGGAATTAATGGGTCTTTTATAAATCCAGCTCACACCAATGACACACAAGGGCTCTCTTATACTGAACAGTGATCTATAAACCCATGATTTTTACTGTTGTACACCTCTACAGGAGTATTTAACCTTACGCTGGCTGAATCAGGAAAAAGAGGCCATCCTGTCAATGCTGGAGGTTAACACTGCACACCAAATACTTTCAAGCATTTTTTCTAGTAATACTTTTATTTTTCTAGCAATACTTTAGTGGCATGAGGTACAAGAGCCAGCATCTCATCCAATTTATCATCATAAACATAATTCACATAGTCCACCTATACATCCCCATTCTAACTCATTTACTCAGATGCACTTTTTCTGGAGAATTTTAGTGCATTCTTATTTCAGATTGTCTTTTGGGTTTCAAGTTGTCAACACAGGGATCTTGTGTTAAAAATTGTCATATCTAAGACGCTCCTTAATACCCAGACTCAAGAGACTGATCCAGCAGGATACTTAAATATTTGAAGCCTCAAGAAGTCTCTAACGCTTTATGTTATACAAAGGCTTTATAGGTGGCTGACTGTGGTTCTACATGAAAAATTGTGATCTTCACATATGTTATTATTGGTATATCATGAACCGACAACTCCTGCATATATCGGCAGGAGAATCATATGACTCATCTCACACATAAAAGAACATTTAGTGGAGTGATACTTACTAAATCTGCCATGTTCACAACTGATTTAGCATAGCTGTTAGTATGGCCGACTGACAAGCGGTGCTTTTTGCACTGCGAAACAAACACAGACAAGTTACATATGCAGAATTCAGAAAAATAAGCTCCATTTCCAAAAAAGAATAAAGTAAAAAGCAACTACTTCAATAGTAAAACCCCTGTGCAAAGTTTGGTCTCCTGTGCTGAATGTGGTGACAATAAGTGATACTGGAAAATTGCTCAGAAATTTGAATTACTGATATACTTTACAACAGCTGTTGTGAGGATCTATTCATTCCTGCTTGGAAAGTACTCTAGACCTTTACTGGGAAATGCTATAAGAACCATAACATATTGTTACTCTTCTTATCTTTATGGTTTGCAATTTTAAAGCCCATCACACATGCCAATGCAGAAATTTGCAAAAAAACTTCTATAGTTGAGACTCCTTTAGAGGTGTTTAGAGGTCCCAGAAGTCCAGAAGTGCCTGTATCCATGTTCTAACATAACAGATTTCCTTTTTCTTTTTTCTTCAGTTCTCTTTCTCAAGCTGTTTTCTGGTTTTCTTCCTGTATAGTTTCACATTCCCTAAATGCCACAGTAACTGGTTCAAATCACTTCAGCAATCAGACTACAATGGCACCTTTAGTGAAATCTGTAATGAAGTTCTATAAAGATGACACTGAAAACAGCTGTCCAGGTACTCCTATTTAGAGGGAAAAAACACCCATGGATGAGCACCATGGGTGTGGAAGTCACAAGTGTCTCAGAGTAATTTAGAATAAAATGGACAAGATTTTCAGAAATGTTTAACTATCTTGTGCCCCATGATGCTTGACTTTGGAGTGAAAATTGTCCATATTTTCTGGAGCTAGGATCTTTTAGTGGGCAAGAAGAAGTGCCCAGCAACTAGCAGGTGAGAAAGATATGGTTTCAAGAAGGAAGGAGGGGGAAAAAACACCAAAAATAAGGAACTTACTTAAAAACAAAACAAAACAAAACAAAAAAAACAAAACAAAACCAGAAGAACATGACTATGAATCTGAAAATGACAGAAAGGATGAAATAAAAAAGCTAAAAAATAAATGGAAAATGAAGCGCTGGAACAAAGGGAAATAAGCATACTACTCAAGTCTCAATTTGCAATTAAAAACTCAAACTTTAGGATACTTAGAGACACTGGAGGCCTACTGAAATATTTTCAGTATAATAATTTATAAGTCCATTTGGGTTTTAAAAGCTTTATTCCCCAGTTGGAAGCAATGGTTGGACAAGCAGCTGAGAGGGCAGACAGGCGGGCACTGCACCCCTCGGGGGACTGGTGGGTTGTAGGCAGTTCCTGGACCAGAGGAGGAAGTACAAATTTCATTGTGCCCTCCGGGAATGCCTGGTGAGGGTGAATGGCAAAAGTAGCTCCAACTCTTTAGGGAGTCAGCCCCATATCGAGTGCACCTGGAGTGAGGAATCGACTGACACACAGAGGGTCATCTAAACATACATGTGCACCAGCCCAGGCCACGGGGCAAGGGACAACCCCAGAGCCAACAACGATACTTCCTTCTCCCATGAGGAAATTATTTGGCTTCTTCAGTCATGGATATTCACTGGCATTTGCTTCAGAGAATAAACTCCTAAGTGGACTGACTCTTGCAGCAGCTGTAATTAACCAAAATCAGGAAACATGGTCCTTGGAGTAAATCTTCCCAAACAGATAAGGTCCCAAGGGGAAAATTTTTGCTTCATGGCTTTAAGAACAAACACAATGACACCAATTTAGGGAATTTGCATCCAGTATTATTGGTTTTAATCCAAGAATTTGTTGCTATGCTCACCAAACTGAGATGATGGAGGAGCACGCTGTCCAAGGACAGTGACACGTTCCTTGTATACTTTGATGTCTATTTTTGCCAATTTGGGTATTGTTTGAGAGAATTGCTGCACATTAAAGAAAGAGTAGATAAAATGTATAGAAATATTTTGATTTTCAAAGCCATAAAGGACCATGAAATCATCTAATGTCACCAGTTGGATGGACACCACCAGTCTGAACTTTCATGCAGTTTCTTCAAGATAGGATTCTATTGTTTGTGTTTGACACTACCTTTGAAGACTGCAAGGGATGAAGAATTCACCATTTCCTTTGATATTTTCTTCATTAATTATTAATCATCTTCACTGACATAAATCTGTGCCTTTTCCCGCTTCAGTGAGCCTGTTTTTTCTTCAATACACTAATCTTTATTATGTCTCTTTCCACTACATTAAAGAGCCTATTTATGTTCTCCCTGAGAAAGTATACAAGCTTAACAAAATAATTTTTTCTATATTGATTTGGATGTATCAAAAAATGCAGTCACTATTAATTTCCCCATTGTCAACAGCTGCTGCACAACTGCAATAACTGCACTATTGATTGCTGAGTGGCTGTAACCAAGACAAGCGTTCAAGAAAGACAGAAAGAAAAGCATCAGCTTAAGTCACACTGATATTACTTTATGACCCTATTTTCTGATACTCAGGTCTAGTTGCATTCCCTGTGTAATTACCTTGCCAAAATTCAGAAACAACTTCATCAACGGTAAATGAAACCAGAATCTTTTTCATTAAGGACATACAGAATGTAATCTGGTCATATATTGTTCTTAATTGTTATCTCTCATGGAAAAATTAAAGATGATGCTAATTATAACTGTAAGATGGTTAAGTGTGTCAGTCTTACCATTAGATGATCATTTACAATCATTAACTCAATGTATTTTGTTTCTTCTTCAACTTTACGTGGAATCTGACGAACCTACAGAGAGAATGCAACTCTAAGATTAGAGTCTTACAATACAGAGAGAGTGTAACAGGTACCAAATGCCTGCACTTCGTGGTTCTCCCACTTTAATAGACAGGGAATGAACTCTCAGTTTAAAATACTTATTTTAAATCAAAATAAAGTGAGCTACTTACCCCCATTGTAACATTAAAAAAAAACATATTTCATTACTGGGACTTTCTGATAAAACTCTATACTCAAAATGAGAGAAAATAGTTTTTCATTTGCAATTCAGCAGTATTTAACAATTTAATAACTCTTTAGGTAAGCAATATCTAAGAGAACCCACCAATGTTTAGCCCAGCACAAGCAGCAGAACTCCATGTGGGCAAATTAACTCAGCAGACATGAAACAAACTTGATGGCATATTACTTATAAACAAGCATATTGGCACATACCTGCCTTTTCCTTCTTTTGTGTCTTGGCCTTACAACAAAATTCTGTGATGTAGCATTCATCTGCCAGAACTCTAAGGAGAAAACACAGACAAATACACTGAATATTTACAGGAATATATTCCAACAATTAGTGACCCTGATGCCACATGACCATAGTACGGCATTCTTCAGCACATCAGATGTGGCAACACCTCATTTTTTAAAGTTTCCAACCAGAAGGGAGGCAACGTTACAGATGCTTCTCAGTAACAGGGCTCTTATTAAAAACTCTACTAGTGATAATCTGGGTCTGTTGAAACAGATGATTTGTGGGTGTCACACTTCTGAAAGCACAGCAGATGTTCTATGCCAAAACTTCACCAACACTGGGCATGAAATATTATTAGCACAGTGCTTCCATGGAGTGAATCACATTTTCAGGAATTCAGCAGCCATTGACAGAGTTCTTGCAATAGCTACCTAAATTAATAAGAAGAGCATGGAAGGCAAATTAATGCTTTAAGAAGATTATATTCACAAAGCAAAATATGTCAGAGTTGGGAGAAACCTTATAAGATTTGGCAATGCTCACTTATCAATACAATATTCCTCCCTGCTAATCCCACTGTGTCTTTAATTTCTTAAACCTCTAATCATATGCACCAAGTAGTTTATTCTGTTGCCAAATCCCTTTCACCAAATCTATTACTAGCCACTCATGGAAAAGGACACATTATAAATTAAGCAGAAGACAATACTTGTTCTCACCCTTTTAAATGTCCAAGAAGTATTTTTCCATCATTAATCTTAGATTCATAGTCGCTGCCTCTCTTTCCCTATACAAAAGAAACCTCTTTCCTTATCTTGTAAAAACGTGTTTGCTATTCACATAACCCCAAGAAGACCTTTCTTTGGGACATGTAAATTAAATGTTTGCAGTTGCTTCATTTGCAATATTTCTTTTTCCTTTTACTGCCTTCCCTCCTTTGTGTTTTCTGCAGCTATGGACATCCTTTCAGTCTCCAGGAACCGAAAAATGCTTCCAGTATTCTAGAATGATTTTACCAGTCCTGCAAAAGAGTAGGTAGTACTATAGGAACTGTATAAATTAAGGGACTTCCACTTCAAACTCCTTTGTACACAACTTCTGGTTGCATTACAAAATCCTGAACAGTTAAATTTCACTGATAAGGCCAGAAAGTTTCTCACAGCTCCGCTTCCCACCTGTACATTAATTGTGTGATTTCTGCATGAGGTTTAAAAATCGGGTTAAAAATAATGCTGATAGAATTTGACAGGGCTACCATATCAGCAAAATCTTAAAACACAAAGCTCAGTTGCCCATCTGAAAAAACATTGCCAGGTCTAAATGTTAATCTTAACCAGCAGTCACTAGTTATTGATAAAACAAACTAGGAAAGCAAAGCATGATTAACTAGTACTGTCTTGGCTAAATCTTGGGGATTATACTGTCATTTTGGTATGTGAAGTTATCTTTTTATGGAACGACCTAGACAATCAGAGGCCCTCTGCTTAAAAATATTTACTGTTACACCAGTGCACTGGAGCACTTTCTTTACAAAAAAAAGAACAAAAATAAATTAAATCACACCAGAGGCTCCCTATTTATAGCTTAAAGACCTTCAGACTCTTGAGTTTGCAATGGTGAGAAACTAAATTACAATTACTAAATTACAACTTTCTTACAACATTGTTTTTATTATGCTTTACATATGTTAGTTAATTTAGCATGTGTTCTAGTGCCACACAACTGGATCTTAACCTGTCATTTTTGGTTTAATAACATGAGTAATGAAACTGGTAAAAATAACACTTTTCAACCAATAAAAAAAAAAAAATTTACAATACATATACAGGGTCTCAGATAACTTTACCAGCAAATGTGATTGTTTTACCACCATCAGAAGTCAGTCATCTCCAGAGGGAAATGATGCAGCCATTAATGTTAACGCATTAACACACATTAACACTGTGTTATAATTCACAAGCTGGATGAATTCACACACGGTGCATTTCCAGCCAAGGGCCTTCAGGAAACAGAACATGGACCAGCAAAATCACAGAAAGTCTAACAGATATTTTGATGGGAGTAGTATACCTGTATACCTTGACAAACTGTAATGAGGATTCACAGTCATAGAATCTTTTTGGCTGGAAAAGACTGCTAAAATCATTGAATCCAATCATAAGCCAAACACCGCCAAGTCCAACTAAACCATTCCCCTAAGGGTCACATCTACACATTTTTCAAGTGATCTCAAAGAAAAAAAAACAAAAAAAAAAAAGAAAAGGACATCTGTTACACATTATTTGAAAAACAGAACCTTCAATACCAAAGTGCTATCTAAGGCCATATCTAAGTCCTCACAGGCTGTGGGAAAAAATAGAGTCTAGTAAACAAAGTCAAATACTCTAAGCATGCCAAGTCATCCATCCAAGCTTTCCTTATTTAAAGTCTTACTACCCCTCAGACAATGGTAAATTCTTTTGTGCAATACCTTGCTTTTTTCTTATTACATAAGGAGCAAAAGAATGTAAAAAGTACACTGCTATCAATGATAGCAATACCATATAATAACATCGGAGCCCCTGGTGGTCTAGTGGTAAAGGCGCGGCGCTATCACCGCCGAGGCCCGGGTTCGATTCCCGGTCAGGGCCACTCCCGGGCAGGTGGAGCTCGTTAGCTCTTAAAAAGGCAACCCATCTACGTCCTAAGGACCTCGCTGCCACCGTCCAAGCTCGCTTGGCCCCGGCAGATGAACCTTAGGATTAAAGGGTGGGCTCAGTTCCGCGCACACTGTGTCTCACCT
Organism: Myiozetetes cayanensis; assembly: GCF_022539395.1. Classification (NCBI taxonomy): domain Eukaryota; kingdom Metazoa; phylum Chordata; class Aves; order Passeriformes; family Tyrannidae; genus Myiozetetes; species Myiozetetes cayanensis. The sequence goes on from NW_026086604.1 coordinate 129,676,437, forward strand.
AAAAAATCCAATGCACAGGCTGGAAGGTGTAAAGACCTTCCCCGGATCTTCACTCGTGAAGACTGGCCATTATATTATAATAACAGTGTGTGCTTTTACTATCACTGATAGCGAATAATCCCTGTTACTTGAATTTTTTCCCTTTCAAACATCAATATTGGAGCTGAAGATATATCCAGTTTATTCCTAATGCAGTGCTTAGTGGAAATCTTACCTTATACAAACATTCTTTTAAAGATAAGAGGAAAGTCTTGGTATCAAGGAATATTTCCTTAGGTTGATCAAATTGATAAATTACAAGAATAATAAGGAATGTAAGAAATATTGATGCCATATCCTAGCATAATGTTTGCTACTACTAACAATAATTCTGCTGTAGTACTTTTAAAAAAATAACAGTACTACTAGCAATTAATTGCAAATATTATTTAAAGAAAAAAAAGACAAGTCAAGACAATACTCAGCACTCTTCAGTGCTGGAAGAGAAGAGGTAGGACCATGCAGGGACACTGGTGGGGCTCTTGTCCTCTGGAGCTGTGGCTATGCATGGAGGATGACTTAGAGAGATAAATTGAATAAACACTGACAAAAAAATTGTGGGATTCTTAATGAGGATGCATTATAACTATAGAAATTTTCACTACAAACCTCAGAAACACCTTTTCAAACAATTTTACAAAAGCAAGTGTGGGCATGTGGGAAAGAAGACTGTGAGTTAATTTCTCCATACATGGTATCCTAAACATAAAGATTCATTCTTCAGAACCAAAATTAGGCAAGCCAGTTGTAGCAATTTCCCTTGGCTTTTTCCTCACTAGCTCTCTGAATTATTCTCCTGAAGAAATTAGTCTAGAGGTGGTTTCTACTAAAACATCAGTGTTTATGAAGAAAAGTTTTACTTATCTAGGATATATATTGTAGAGTAGGAAAATGCATCTGTGATATTGGCAAATCCTTGACAGAATGGGGATATAAATACTGCAATTTTAGCTTCAATTAACATGCCAACTTTTCAGATGAAAACTCATTTTTTTAAAAAGTCCTTCTCTGTCCACACAGAATGTGAAAGGTTTGTGGGCATTCATCACTACAAGCACTTGAAACCTCTAAATTCATTTGCACTGAAATGCATGGCCCTCATTAGAGCCAGTACTGTGAAAGATGCTGATTGGACTGGAGATGAGAGAGTCACTGAACAGCAACGACATTTGGTAAGTTCTTGTCTCCCATGCTTATGCTCACACCATGGTACTTGCCCTGTATCTCAAAACAGGAAAAGTTCATGAAGATTTATCAACCACTGGCAATGTAGGGTTCATTTTTATCATCTTTAGGCTACCTCAATCCTTTCCTCTCTACAACTACTAGCACATAATGCAGTCCATACACCACATGATTTTTTTAAGAGAAACATGAAGTTCTAGAAGTTTCATTCATTGGACTCAGGGTTCTTTCAGCACTTCAGGTTCTTTGTCAATGCTTTCAATGTTTCAAAATCTTTTTTTCAGTGCCTTTTTACTTAATCGGGGAAAAGAAGATACAAACTAAGAAACAATATACTATCAGAAGATGATCTATCAAATACAATTAACAAATTTGGCCTTAGACTAAAACATTTCATAAGTCATGAATAGTAAAAGCTCATACCAGATGGTAGGTCATCAGAAGGAAACTCAAACAACTTGGATTTGTAAACAGAGTGGAAATGGAAGTCATCCTGTAATTGTAAATAATTGCAAGAATTAAACCAGGAAAAACTAGTCCACCTCATGAGCCTTAAACAGACAATTCCAAAGGTTCTTGTTATCCAACACACATAGCAGAGAACATGCAAGTTGCAAGGCACCATTCTTCTCCTTTACCCAACTGTAATATGATTGCTAATGTCACGGTTAATCATCTTTCACTGGAAATATCTGAGTACATCAGAGTGGCTGATGCTTAGAGCTGGGCTTAAGAGACACATATATATACACCACTGCCTAATTTTTGTCAGTGATGATGGAACCTTCCATATGAGGTAAATGAGTGGAGAATGAGGGTATGACCCTTTGGTCCCACAGCCTTATGCCTACCCTGTACCCACGGATGACTGTAGTCAACAAACACAGCAGGACTACTGTACAGTTCTACTTACATCTGAAGTGTAGTTCTCATCTGGTTCAATAAGGTAAGTATGATTTCCATCATAGAACATCCCACTGTCAAGAGCAGGAAAGGTAAATATGGTTTACTAAACAAATACTGGTGCAACATGGAATTAAGTTTAAGAAGTTCATATACTTTAAAAATTTTAATATTTAGAAAAGGAAGCAGTTAAAACTGGTTTCAGGAACTGAATGCAATTTCAGATCAATCTTTTGTTTTTTTCACTTCAGAAAGAAAGATTTTCTCCTGTGGTGTAACAGACTGTTCTTTCTTCCACAAACCTTTCTACAACATATATAAACACAAAAAAATGGACTAATTTAGTTAACTGAAAATCCAGTTCAAAGTCCCCACTCCCACGCAAAAGACATCTACCTGCAACAGATAAGTAAAGGACCTGTCTTGATGAACATGCATATTTGGAACATAAGCATTGGCTTTCCTCAAATAAAAATGTTATTTAATGGAATTAACCTTAGGCTTTAATGGGTTTTATTAACTCTTTCCTCAGTATTTCATTTAAAGATCTGTATTGATACTGGTATTACACTGTAAGAGCATAAAATCAAAAGGTATTTCTTATATCACTACCACTATGATCTTCAAGCAAATCAGTGTATTCTTTTAATAATTGTGCCTTTATTTCAGTGGCATACACACATGCTTGGGATTAGGCTGTATCAGCATGTCCCTTTCAAAGGGCCACTACTAAGGCTTGGCCATAAATATGAACTGTGAACTCGAACTCGGCACATAGCACACAACAGCAGCATGAAAGCAAGATTATTTATTTATTTGCATTAATCTTAAAAACCAAATAAACCAAAATAAACACTGAATTGTAAACAACAAAACAACAAAAATTCTCTTTTCTCCTATGCAGCAGGTTTTCCTAATCAGTAAAATTGACATTCACAGAAGTATCTTGGGTTATCGACTTTATAACACACATCTGCGTGAGCGTGAGTAATTTCTAAAATGTAAAGCTGTTTCACCATTCAAATTACCTGTGACTATTATTTAGAAACAAATACTGTTTACACAGCTCAAGTGAAATATTCTAGCACCTGCTGAAGCTTCTTTGCTTGGAAATAAGGCGAGGTTGGGGAATACCCTGTAGATTTTTATTAGGCAAAACTTCCTTCTAATTGCAATTGTAGTTAAGCACAGTCTGCAAGTCCATCAGCAATGGATGTGTTAGAGAGAAAACAACATCAAAACATGAGCCATTTCAAAAACCTACATTTTGATGATGTATAGCCTTCAAACAATCAAACTTGTAGCCATGAAAGTCAAATCTGCAGCAGTAACGGCAGTTTTAACATTCACCACCAGCCGGCAGCAAAATCCCAGACCTGCCTGCTGCCTGTGCCCTCTCCTCCAAAGCCAGGGCTGCCTGACTATAGCTTATTTATATCCCAGCAACCGCCGTGTTTTGCATTCAAAGTCTTTTTTGTGTTAACCCATACGAAACCGTGGTTACTGCACATCCCACAGAAAACAACAACAAAAATCTAAACAAAATTGCTCGCTGGAAGTTAAGGTTGCAAAGGTACCTTTGTCAATAGCAAAGTCATTAAGAAGAGAAGACATTCATAATTGTAACTATTGTCAGCCAGTCATCCGACTAATTTAACTAATAAAAGGAAGCGCACAAAACAGACATTACCAACAGAAGAACTTAAAATTTATGCTTAAAAAACCCCAACATTGTCTCACATGTATGAAAAATTCTGCTACCAGATGAGATCTAGAGATACTAATAAGCAGGAGAGGAGACTGGCATGAACTTCAAGAATATGCAGCTTGTTATTCTATTAAAGGCATCTATTCTGTCTTATGCACTTCTTAAAATTCATGAAAGCAAAGCTCCTGCCCTGTATACCTTATTAGAAGACAACCCTTCCCAGAGTCCCTTATTCCAGCGAGGTGCTTCAAACTGTGGTTGAAGCAAAGGAACTCTGATTGCCAGCGTGAGTTTCTAGTAACTACTTATAATTTAAATTTTACTGTGTGGGAACTAATTGTAATGACAGAAATGCAGAATCAGAAAATGTGAGTTTAACACAGCTCAGGAAAGCATTACTTTCTCATACTGGATGTTCGAATTACCAGCCTGCTAGAGAAAGATTGTGTGAAGGATAACTCTGCTGAAACTTTATTGTAACAGGAAAAAAAAAAGGGGGGGGGGAGGGAAGATACCTCTCAAGAGAGAGCTGAATGATACAATTAAAAACATACATCATTTTTGATGCATCATTTTGACCAATTTGAATATCAGGCCATTTAAGAATACAGAGCAGCAGGATGGTCAGTCTTAAGAATAAACCCACAAAAAGAGGGCAGGGAAGGACAGATGCAGGCTCTCCTTCCTTCCTTCCTGCTTTTTCTCCTAGGAGTTAGCAGGGGCCAAGACCTAATGGATCACTGCTAATGGAAGCCATGCATCGGCTCAGGATGCATTAGGATGCTACTATTTTTAGTCTCGCTGTCCATACTGAAACTGGGCTCAAGTTTCTTGAGCTGCACAGCTGTAAATCAGGTAAGTGCCAGGATGCGAGCCTTCTGCATGCATTCTCGCCCTTCCTAACAAAGAATATACAAGTATAAATATACTATTAAATAACACTTCTTAAATCTATGTACTTATATGGCTGATACCAGAACTACAGACTAGCTGGAGATAAACAATGGGCTGAAGATTTCCATCAGCTAAGCCCCTTTTCTGCAGAAAAAGGCAAAGCTCACATAACCTCCACACAGATTCATTTGCTGCCATGACTTTTCAAGCTGATCTCAGTATCAAAAGTGCTGAGATCCTGTAATTCCCAGATGCAACAGGCACTGAAGTTGCTTGGTTGCTCTGAAAACCTGACTAGCATCATTCAATAGTACCAAAAGTAGACAAGTCCAAATCAAAAACACAGCTTCATGTAACCTTCAGATGACAGATGCTTTAATTATATTATCAGTAAAATTATGATTTTCAAAGCAAAATTATTGCACCACTTTATATCTTTTCTTCTAGATTTTTCAAGATTTTACTATATCAAAGGTATTATTCCATGCACACAACTTAAGGCCAGCAATTCTGTTAAAAACAAAAAAAAGGATAGTACAAAATAAACTCTAAACTGACATTTTCTTTCTAAAGAGATTACAAAAGAAAGATAATATATAGCATTGTAGCAAAAAGAAAAGAACAAAATTTCCAAATGATACACTGGTACTTCTACTCTGTCTCTAATAAATTATCTTAAAATAATACCTGGCCACTGCCATAAGTGCTGTTTGGAAAAAAAAAAAAAAAAGAAAAAGAAAAAGAAAAAAAGAAAAAAGAAAAAAGAAAAAAAAAAGACATTCTGAAGATTGTTGAGTATTAATATTGGTGCCAAAATAATAGGAAAATAAATAGCATTTATTTTACTATATACATATATTATTGTACTATAAATAGCTTTACTTTCCTTAAAGGAGTAATAAACAAAGGCCAGTAAAACTCAAAAAGAGACTTACTGTAATCCATGGCATGTTGACAAGGCAACAAATGATACAGGATTTCCTCGAATTTTTCCCTGATAATAGCAATGTTCTCCTCCCTGAAATTAGAAATTGAGACTGTAAATCTGCAGGACATCCCGCAGTATCACACACCATACTGTCAAACACTGTTTTTCCATAAACACATATCTAAGCCATTGTCATGGGACAACAGGAACCGACTATCACTCACAAGGGTGTTCATCTCATCTCCTTTTAGCCATGTTTTGGTACTTAGATAAACAACATCCTGACACTCTACACTGAATTGAGGTATTTCCAGTGTGAAATCTGTGACATCCTGAGACAGATTTTAGAGACAAATTACTCCAGAAGTGCTCATCTTTCTTCATTGACCAGGAAGAGTTGGAAGTAGGGGGCTTAGGCTCAGCATCTGTTCTGCACATGGCTACATCAGACAAGATGAGCTCTGCTCTGAGGGTAAGGCAATTTCCTTCTTCTGAGGAGAAAGGTATTTTACCAAATAATAATCAGAGAATCCCAGAATATGCTGAGTTGGAAGGAACCCACAAGGATCGAGTCCAACTTTGGCCCTGCACAGGACCACCCCCAAGAGTCACACCATGTGCCTGAGAGGATCATCCAAACACTTCTTGAACTCCATCAGGCTTAGTGCTGTGACCACTTCCCTGGGGACCCTGTTCCAGCACCCAGTCACCCTCTAGGTGAAGAACCTTTTTTCTAATATCCAACCTAATCCTCCCCTTACACGACTTTAAGCCATTCCCTTAGGTCCTGTGACTGGTCACCACAGAGAAGAGATCAGTGTTTGCTCCTTCTCTTCCTCTCATGAGGAAGTTATGCTTCATTTAAAAAAAACAAAAGAGCAAATCAGAAGTAGTCACTCAGGCAACAAAAACAATGGAAAATCTAAGTGTAACTAAGCAGTAAAGAAATACAATGAAAATTATTATTTGCCTCTTCTGCAAGTAAAATATACACCTTTCAAATCAAATCCAGCAGACCCTATTCAAAAAATACCCCCTAGTTTCACTGATAGGGATGTAAGTTCTACTGCACATGCACCAAATCTGTTCAGCATTGAACCATGTCAATACTTGTATGCAGAATTAGAAAAAAAATCCAAACTTCCCTAAAATTCTCACTGTCACTCTACCCTTCAGAAGAACTTACCTATTACCAAATTCAGCTATGTTGTAATGCACTAATCTTGGTTAAAGGACTATGGAGATTTTCTGTGCGCCTTTTTTTTAATAGCATTTCTTTGCAAATACTTGTTTCAGCAAATGTGTGAATAATCTACCTAGCCTAATGTACCCAGCCATGTGAATATTTATGTCCATTTACTGCAAGGAGGGAAAGGCATTACAATTACAGCTTTTTCAGAAGCCAGCAGTCACTTGTATGATGCATAGCACAGTCATTTTAGACATCTGACATTAAATGCTCTTGGATTTTATTTTTCAAATATGAAAAAAAAATTATCAAGATGAGGCAAAAGGCAAGAAAATACATAGAATATGTTGGTAGTTTTGTATTTTGACTGGGAAATCCTGTTGTTTTCTAAAAGATGTGCAAACTATTTTTGAAAGCAGCTACAAAGTATGGATGCCTCTGAGGTGCTCTCCTTAAGAGAGTATAGGAGCTTGTTTATCAGAGCATGGCTGCTTGCAGGGAAAGAGACTTGACCTCAACCTGATCACTGGAAATTGTTAGTTCCTCTTCAGAATCTTCTCTGGAGGGTCCATGCATGCCACGCTGCTGCTGGACCCCAAAGCACCAACGCAGGGTACCTGGGGCAGCAACAGCAGCAGCGCTGCAGAGAAATGCAACACCTGACCAGGCAGATTACGAGTGACACTATTTGAGGCTTGTGGCTTCACTCAGCAAGAGATTCCCTGTGGCATAGCTTCTGCTAAAAGTGTTACACTTCCCCCCACCCCGCCCCTCCAAATTTCATTCCATCTCATTATTTCCTCTCTTCTACATACCACTTTTTCCTTCCACTTGCTGCAGTGACTGCAGCCATCTCCACTGCCCATCTATCTCGGCATCTTTGCCTTTGGTACAGACACAGAACACCTTCACCAAACTGACCTGGTATCATGTCTGAAAGAAAACTGGTGCCACACAGGTAATGTTCTGTCTCGTGTTGGTGAGAAGCTCTGGGGCTGACCTGTACCAGGCTACAACGGGGTGTCTGGCAGAAGCTGTAAAACCCACCACCCTCGGATCAGCATTTCTCAAGACTAACAAGGGTTTGGGACACAGAACAATTACCACTGAAAAGGTGGTGGTTTGAGTTTCTGCTTTGCACTCACATGCATTTCAGCCACCAACATCCCAAGTTACATTTGATTTCAGACCCTACATTGTTTTTGCTGAAACCTTGGCTCATTTTCTCCATTTTATTCTCCTTTTTAACGTCTATTTACTTCTATATTTTAGCTACTTAAAGCTCTCTTTATCTGAGATTTTCTTTCTTTCAATCAGTAGAGTGTCGCCCACTACAGGATCATGAGACTGCTTAAGGCTTTCAGGGCTTTTTGGAATATGTGAATAAGAAGTAAACAAAGAGGAACTCCAATAAGCAAATAACAAAACTAATAATCAAATTACGTGGATGATCTAAAACCTTATGAGTAATAAAATACTCTCTAAAGAGAATTTTTTCAGCAGTATTCCTGTAAAAGATATAACTAGAATAAGAGCATGAATATGGGAATAATGTTGAAAAGACTATCAGTAGGGAGTTGTACAGAGTTCTAGCTGTGGAAGGAATTTGGAGTAATTACACAAATTGGTTTGTTCTCAGAAAATGTAGTTAATATGTACTAGAAATAGAATCTCAGGCTCCATTAGTTTGCAAAACCATGTCTTTGCAAACAGGAGGAGCCTTTTTTCATACTAAGAATCCAGTCTGTGGCTCAAAAGTGTGTTTTGATCTTCTTAATGAGAATCAAATAAATGCCCCATGACAGTACCTCCAAATTAATACATTCTGTAATAAATCCATAGGAAAAAATTTACGAATACAGACCTAGAAAAGAAAAATATAAGAAAAACATTTCTTGCCTGGGAAAAATTTAACTCAGACACACACCTTCTATTCAGTCAAATCAATTCAACTCAACTCATTGATTTACTAAAGTTCTTAGTAGTTCTGGTGGAGACAGAAACACAGCTGTGATCTTGGTCATCTAGGGAATATTTTTTATGTATGTACTTATGTTCCTATCACCATAATGTAAGTCCCTTCAAACCAGTTAATAAAATCAACTTCAGTTAATACAATTTAATTTTACTTATTCAAATGAAAATAGGGGTTTTTTCAAGTACTTAATGCATTAGTGGTGTGTTGGTTTCTTTCTGAAGACAACTCTTCAGCATAAGAAACCCTGCTGTCAGGATACTCCTAAGTGAAGTTCTGAGGATTTTTATAATCTCAGCAAGAAAGTAAGAGGTGATGCAGTGACATCAGGTGGCACAAGCACTGGAAGGCTCTGGGAACAGTGATTACTTAGCACTCCTTACCATGTATCAAGTGGATAAACATGCCAGTAACACATGGCATGTGGTGGAAAGGGTGTAAATTGTATATTGTCTATTTCGAAGACTCATTTTCAACAGTTCACAAAATCTGTGAAGAGAGAAGCACTTAAAGCTACAGATTCTGAGACTGGAAGTGTTCAAGAAACCACTGGATGTGGAACTTAATGCTATGGTTTTATTGGCATAGTGGTGTTTGGCCAAAGGTTGGACCCAATGAACTCGGAGGTCTTTTCCAACCTGAATGAGTTGATGATTCTATGGGTCTGTACTGAGAATTAGGGACTCTACAGGTCAATGTTTTCTTTAGGGCATATGCACCTTTGGACAAGAAGTTTACTGTCATTGCCTCCCGTACTGCTGAGGCTGAAATTATGTTGGGTTTGACAGGTACTAAAGCTCTTTTATAGCAGGTGCTGTAGTAAAATACACTGTACTAGAGAAGGAATCATAGTATATGGGAGATCTAAGACCACTAAAGGACTAAATGTAATCATTGTATCTCTCTTCTTTTCCTCTGCTCTTGGAAACAATCCCTAAGGCCTGGGGTTGTCTCTCTTCTCTATTGGTATCTGTAGCAGTGAGATAGAAGCTGAAAAAAAAAAATCTTATTTTTTTTCCTAAAAATATTCTAGCTCCATATGAAAATTAAAACTTCCCCCAGAGGGAAGAGTTGAAATTACCATCAACAGCAGTTCAGTCCAGAACATCAAGGGTGTTTTGTGAAGAGCTATTGGCTTCCTGTAGCTATTAGAGTGTCTCTCTGCTCTCTCAAAAGCAGGCAATAATTGCCCATCTCAGCAAATCAAACCTCCACACCGGCCTTTGTCAGCTACTGGGGAATGGTTTAGTGTAAGATAAAGGGAAATCAGACCGCTCTTCTAACATATGCCACCATAAGTGTGAGCGGCACATTTACCCATTTCTGCTCTAAAATTGAACCTGGCCAGTATGGAGTGTGGGAGGAAATTAGGCTAAATGTCATCTCCTACGAGACAAGGTCAGCCTGGTGACAATGCCTGTGACATAAACCTGCAACCCACACAGGCACACACTCACACCTTGTCCACGGGCACACTAATGCTACAGCAGAGAGAAGTTCAACATTTTTGCCCCCACAAGGTGCTCAGCCACTGTTTGTGCTGTAGTTTGCATCACACAAGGCAAATTTTCTGCCAGTGCCACTCTTGTCCATTTCCTTGGATCAGTAAGTTATCCTTCCCTCATGAAACTTCTCAGGCTTACCATTCACATCCAAGGGCAATACAAAATATACAGTTGTTTAACAAGGAATCTATCGAATTGGAGAGATAAAAATGTAATAACATTCTACAAAAAAAAAATAAAAGGAAAAAATCAGGATGACACCAGGGTCGATTAAAACAAATTAATCTTTATGATAGTGGTCACTTTGTGATATAACCTTCATCTTGATGCTTCATTTGCATAACTATAGCAAAATCCTGAATTAGGGGTATTTGCCCTGTGAACTGGTGCAGCTCATTGCCAATAAGATGCAACTTTTTTGCCCATGCCAGCACAAGTTTCCCTGCAGCCTGTGGGGCAGGTAATGTGCCAAAGATTATAAAAAATTAGAAGACATAGATGTTAGCAATAGAAGTAAAATCTGTACCCATTTTTATCCTTTAAGATAGTTTGTCCCTAATCAGAGAGGCACCAGCTGCTGAGTAGACACAAAAGAGATGAAAACCACATTAACCAATACTCATAATAAGGGAGGAAATAAGTAAAGCAAAAGATCAGCCATGACATGCAGTAATCGTGGCAGTTCACCCTTCTCTGCAGTCACAGTGGAGAAAGCATCTGCTGACCATACACTGACAATGTTTGCTATTCGTCTCAGAGACTATGACCTTCCCAGGGAGGAAAATAAGGATGCACATTCATCTGCTTTTGAATCACATCTTCAAGTAAGCCATTTTCTGCCATTAGGAGAGGTGATGGCCAGTAAAAGTCATGCTACACTCTGGTACTTCCTTCTTCTACATATTCCTATTTTAACACTCATTAATCCAAAGGAAAAGAGATTGCTGGTCTAGTTCAAATCCTAGTAATACATCTCCCTCTTTCCTTACAGCAGAAAGCTCTCAAAAGGCCAGCTAAGGCTTAAGACACCATTCCATGAAGTGCCACATAACGAGTAGCTTTTTAAGAGCTACCTGTTGTGGGGCCACTACTTGCCAAACTGCATAACTAAGACTGCATGAACAATAGCAACAAGAGAAGAAAATGCACACTTGCTCCTCACTACTACAGCAGAACATGACTTGTTAGGGATGGGTTTCTATTTGTAAACAGAAAAGTCAAAATGGCACTTGGGCCTGGGTAACTGCTATGAGAGAAAACATTTTTTTCATTGACACGTGCTTCAGTAATTGGTGGGGTGGCAGCTGTGGGGCTCTGCTGTCCTGCAGCAGTGCCCTGGGCTTAGCTCTTAAGCAGCTCAGTAACAACTCCAGGGATCCTGGCACCACCTCTTTGCAGAGTAGGTCTCTGGACCTTCCTATGGTGTACTGCAGATGCCTGAAAGCCAAACGTTTCAAAAATGTGAAGGATGCCCTCCCTTTGTAGGAAGATGGCTATCACATGTACTCACATAACTCAGAGCCAACAAGCTGTAGTCACATTAGGTTATAACGCTGTTTCAAACTCTGAAATCACAGATATGGATTCCAAAATTAGGATAAAGCATCACCGCTTCCAAGTCTTCCCCGCAAAATGACCATATTTAAAGACTGTTGCCAGCGCTCTTAACAAACAGGGACACACATGTATGTGACAGGATCCTGCACACAGGCGACTCACTCCAACTGCTGCCAGTGACTCACAGTAGGCGCTTTCAGCAGATGGCACAACATATCAGCCCAGCTTCCTAGTTCAGAGGCCAAATGAGGCTTCTGTTTACTGCCCAGTAGCTATGACAGAAGATGCTCTACGAACATAGCTGTAGGGTGTGGACAGAGAGCTCATGCCAGCACAACACCATCTGGTCTCGAAGCTGCCTTGGCATCTGCTTGGGAAACAGCCTCTTGACTTGCCTTGCCTTACCTTGGCATTAGAGAAAATTATTATAATTATCGTCTGCCAGACAAAGATGAGGCAGAGGAGAACAGGTTACCTCTTCCTGCCTACTCTGTTGTTATGTTTAAGTCAGCTCTTGTAGCAGTGCCTAGTGTCTCTTAGTCATGGTGTCAAGTCATTTTTAATGACAGGCATTTTGCCCCATTCCTGCATGCCTGTTCCAGGGAAATGGAAGTCAACATTTTAAGGGACAGTATGAAAATTCTTTAAAATCTACCCATCCTAATCTATCATCATCCCGTCATCAGCCTACCCCAAGTCTGAAGCCAAGTTATAAGCATGTGAGTTACAAGATTGCTATAAACATAACATAACACATTCATGGATACCAATCAGTCAGCAGAAGACAATGTTTTGAGGAAAATGGAGAAAAATACCACACCTTATTGGCTCATTATTTCTGAATAACAGGAACTTCTCTTTAAGTGAAAATTCATAGAGCTTGTGACTGTGTCTAGAAACATTAACCTACTGTATATAATACAGTACCAGGTTGGTATCCATAGGGAACAACAGATGTGTCAAGGCAAAGCTATTTACAGAAGTCAAGATGAAGAAAGTAAAGATGTCAAGCTAAAATACACTGAAGTCTTGCATGGAAGCACTCATTCAGAAGTATAGCAGCTTCTGTTTGCTTAGCTTAATTCCCCCTCAAAGGGATTAAGTTAAACCCAAAAAGATATTTTCATTTTTTAGTAAGAGCATCTACAAAGCGATTGTAAGTTCTTTAATGTTATAGCAGTAATTAATTTCTCTTAGTTATACTCAGTCATTGCATGGTCTGAGATTACCGAACATTTGGTTGCTACTACCTTCTGGTTATGTATGCTGTATGTTGTAGCTCATGGAAAATAACTCATGAGGTGCACAAAGTCTGACAAGACGTTTCTACAAATTTAAGCTGCCCTTCTTCTGGGGCACGTGAAGACTGCAGCAGAGTACACAAGAGGTGAGCCCTGATGGTCACAAACTCACTCGTCTTTTCACTTCAGCAGAACCAGGACTTCATCACTGGGGCCCACATCCACAGTGAGATACACTTTTTAAGCTCTTGATGACTCCCACTTTCTGACAATTTTTTCCCCTCCAGGACTAGCTAAACCCACTGGATTATTTTCTTTTTTTTGTCACAAAATAAAAGGAGACAAGATAATTAAACCTGCAAAATCCTACACGAATCATGATCAGAGATTCATTCTAGTGTAGTATATGCAAAAACATGACCTGGGAATGACTCCTAATACGGAAAGCTGCCACTTCTAATTTTCTTCTTCTTGGTAGCAGAATGTATGTAGAAAGTAAGTTAGTAATAGCAGGGAGATAATCAGATATAAAAAATGCTACTGCAAATGTACATTAAAAGTGCCAGCCTGCAGGATCATTAGGTCAGGCAAATGCATTATATACAAGGGCTGATTATCTTGCCCTGTTATTCCACAGAGGATACTATATTTTACTAAACCCCAAAGGGCTTCATAATTCAAGCAATGCTAAAACAGGAAAGTGAGATATTTCTCAATGCCTATCAACTCAGTGTGACAGCATGACACTGCTGAAAGAGAAGGATACCCAGAGCAACCAAAACCATACTGAAATTCAAAAATTTTGTCAGTTCTTCATCAAGGTTCATACAGTAACATCAATTCCAGTCAAAACCCACAGGAAGCAATTTGACCAGTATACTCTAGGACCACAGTTCTCTTCCATCCTGTCATTCCCTGTTCCGCTACTACACTCTAATCTTCTTCTTGTGGAACTTTCAAGTTATGAACTTCCATTATACAGTAAAAACACCTACAATTTGTGTAAGAAGTTGCCATTTTTTCTATCCCATTTTTATTTACTTCATTGGTCAAAAATAGCCATTTCTCCAACTGATCCATCTGTGCACTGTAATGCTGGTAAATTGCTTTAATCAACAAATACTTTTTAAGTCATTAATGAAAATATTTGATGAGAGCACTCTGAATATCAACCTTGCAGGAACCCCAAGCTAAACTGTGTCAGATGCACAGATTCCCTGTCAGCTCTTCTTCAGTTAGTTTACTGCTATCACTAAAAAGTAGATTATGGCCTAGATTTGTTATAATAATTTACCATGAGGCAAACAGAGCTCTGTTGAGGGAGTAAAGGAGAGGAGATCTGGTGACATTATGGGAACCCACATTCAAAATCTTCTCTCAAACAAGCTAGAGAGTCATTTTTCTAATACTAACAGCTTCTCTAGTCTCTGGACACAGACGAAAAAGCTCTGCCAGAAATAGGCATATATAATTCCTGCATTATTTATGATTTGTTCCTTTTCAGTTTATTTTTTCCCTCAGGGGCTCATCACCAGGTTGTGCAAGTTCCAGGTACATGCACGCACAGCTCCCCACCAGCCCCAGGCTCCAGTCTCCCAGAGCAGAGTCTTCCTGAGCTTCCCTCCCATTCCCTCCCACCAGCCCAGCTCTCCTTCTTTCTTCAGGAGAAAATGTAACCCCTGTTCAGGAAAGCACCTTTAGCACACAGGCTTTTCTGGCAACTGACACACCTTCCTCTGTGGTTACAAAATGGTGAGTTACCAAAAGTTGAAGAAAAAGTGAAGAGACTCTTCTATGGAGCTCAAACAGTGGATGCCCTAACTAGAAGATGCTGGTGGAAGCACCTTGCTATAAGACTGGAAACACAGCAGTCAGTAATTAAAACGACCTGCTCACAGGTTCAGTGTTTATTCTGGCTGCACCACAAATTATTGTAGACATACGATCAGTCTCCACGTACCTGTGGAGAAACAATGAAATGCTGGAATGCTACTTTGGATAAGGCCTCAGCAAACACAGGCACTAAGATGAGATTCACACACATACTGCTCTCAGTCAAGGAACTGTACCTAAACAACTCCTTTGAGCAGATCAGAACTGAAGGAGAAAGTTTAGCTGAAAAAGTAATATTCACCATGTCAAGGGTACCCAAACTCCTCCACTCTTTCAAGATTCTAATATTTTTCTCCCTTCTATATTATTTTCCTAAAAAAGGGCACGTAAAGAGCCCTTCAAATACACATCATGGCACATACAAGCTGAGGCTTTAAGACAATGACGAACAGTAATTGTCGCCTCTTGTGCAGAGGCATTAAAATAGCACTCTGGGTGTAATTTTGTGCCCATAATACATATAATGTGTTTACACCACCACACTAAAGAATTTTAGGCTTTAAGGATTGCCTATGAAATATAGTTCCCTCTAGTTAAGTTTAAATCTGCCATCAAGAATTTCTGGTATTTATCTACCACAAGTCTACCTGTGCAAGTTCTCTGACTGGAGATATGAATTATTTTCATTGCTTATTTTGTTTCAGAAAGCTATTTTCTAAGAATTCATAGAATTGTTCAATGTTTTGGGGGAATACAAGAAGAAACATCTATTTCTACACACCCTGAAGAGGAAAACTGAAACATTTTATATGAGAAAATATCACTGAATAGATATCAGTTGTTTTTTCTGAGGGAGAAAAATCCAGCAATGAATTACTCAGCACTATAGCTGTTTTTTGCCTTTCATCTCACTGACAGCATCAGTGACAGAATGATAACCATAAAAAAAAAAAAAGAGAGAGAGGGAGAGAGATAAAAGGACACAGAGATATACTGCAACAACATTAGGTATACACAGGTTGAGTATTGATGTGCTGTGAGCATAGGATGATCTGGAATGACACAATCAGGAAAAGGCAAAGCCAAGAAGGGTTTTTCTCTTTCTTATTAATTGATTATTCTCTTTGCTACCAGAGGAAATTTAGGCCAACGTCACCGCTTTTCTAGCAGTTAGAGACATGATGTACAGTAAAGGAGGGTGTGGGGGGAAACACTGAAATAATTCAAACATTTTTTTCTTAGGTATGGCCCCTTGCTGCTGGTTTAAAAAGAACGTCATAGGTGCTGCCTAACTGTGCCAAATTAACAAGGGCACCTCACAGAGAAGCTTCTCCTCTGCAGCAACTAAATGCTGGCACCCTGCAAAAACATGTGTAACATGTTCCACCTTCACAACGGTCTAACGTATTAATGAATTATGCAGAAATCAAATGTAATGCAACTTTCTCTTATGATAAAAAGGTACGTTAAACTGAGGACACTTCTCCCTATGAAAATCCCTTTGCTACTTCAAAGCAGTATTTTTTTCATGATCTGAATGTTTCTCCCTTTCCCTGCCCCCCTCTCCTCTCTGAAGCATCCTCAGTAATGGCAGAAGATCCATATGTATTTTACAGCACAGGAAGTTTTACTGGGAGGCAAGGAGAGGGGGAGGAGTGGCAGAAGTAGTTATCAACTCCACATCACATATGAGCCAAGGCAGGCATCCACTCTCCAGACACATTCATGCCTGTAACATTCCCAAACTGCTGAGTGTATGTACAGCTGCCTTCACACAGCGATTCAAAGCTCCCGACTTCTCCCATATTGCCGATGGCACAAGAGTAGCACTGACGATCCGTGTGTTTGTGCAGCCTTCCTGCACAGAGAAATGCAAGTGGAAATATGCATGTATTTCAAAATACACCTTTCTGTAGCCAGTAAGAAGGCCAAGAACAGAGGAGGCCATTTTGCTGTATAAACGGGCTTGCTCAAAGCCTGCACCTGGCAGTGGATGGCAGATGGACATTTTCTTTCTGTCACCATTTCTCCCACCAAAGCAGCAAGAGAGATGTTGCCAGGTCGCCTCTGTCTCTGCCTACGGCCAAGACAAATCTCACAGAGGTGGGTGAAGAGCAGCATGTTGGAGCAACTGATAGAAAGCTGGTTCCTTTCTGAAATACCTCTTCTGCTTCTGCTTAAGAATATGCTGCATAGCAGAATGCATATTTTGCAATTTATTTATAAGTTGCACCCTTTTGCTAGCTATTTTTAAATAAGTATCTAAGCAAACTGCACAATCCCCAAAATCTAGTATAATAATTATGTTACCAGTTATGGTAAACAATTTCTTGTATAGTGACTTAGCATCTTCCAGAAATGGAAGATACTAAGTCACTATAATGAAAATGTCTTTGATTTGCAGTAAGATTTTCAAAACATTTGATGTGAAACCAGAGCTCAGTTTCTCAAATGTAAAATAGATACTGCAGGGCTTTTCAGAAACTGTTCAACAGACAAATGAAGGTCTCTAATGCACTCACAGGTGGCTCTAAAAAATAATGGTCAGAAAGTATCAGATTTATTTTTAAACAGCTATTGAGTACTGAAATCAGCTTCACTCTGGAGTTGGTATCAAAATGTACTTGGTAGCCAGCACTCTTCCAAAAATCTTTCAGTATCTGAACTTTTCTGAAAATGTTCCCATGGCTAGGGCCAACAGGCTCTTTTGACATTTTGTCACAGCAGCTGCTTCCCTCTCCTCCAATCCCACACACTTGGGTGCAAATAAAACAAGCAAAAAATTTACATCCCCCTTCCTAGCATGCTTCCATGGGACTGCTGCCTGCAGAAATCCTGGAGCAGTGGAAGACGAGAGGGCAGAAGAGACCCCCTGTATTGCCCATCCACCCCTGCATCCCTGCCCATGGGTATGCAAGGTATGAGGCAGCATGGAGAGGAAAACACACCACTTGAGCAGCAACCCTTCTCCTTTACAGTACAATCTCACGCCCCTTTCACTCCCAGTTCAGCTTATCTCGAGTATCAAGCTCCATGCAGCAATGGTTCTCTACTTAAAGCAGATTGGAGAGTACTATGCAAGGCAGTGATAGCCATCCCTGAAGGAATACCACGACCCTGCATGGAAGCTAACTGAAGAGGAAATAATCTCTGGGATCCTGGAGACTGGGAGCTGTTTTGCCTAAATCATTTTATGACCCTTCCTCCAAAAGGCCTGATCCTCCTGTCACTGCCTTGTGTAATTAAACATTACTTGGACATAAAGAGCCACTGATTTCAAACATTTCCTTGCTTGATTAAGGCTTGCTCATCATAAACAGATTTGTGCTAATTCAGTGACGGCACTTGGATAGATTAACTTAGACAACTTGAATATATACCTTGATGCAGACAAATGGATTGGTTTGTTCTTATTAATATCAGCTATTATCCTTATTTCTGCTTTGACTCATATTCTGAATCTCAGTCAAGACTTCTTGACTGCAGAGCACAGCTGACTGAGAAATTAGTCTTTACAATTTAATGGAACACGTATGTGTTTGCCTCAGTCTGATAATGCATGCAGACTATTATCTCTGATAACAGTAAAAGAGCAGACTTCACATTTGCAAATGACAGAAGGGAGTAAACCAAAGGATATCTTTAGCTATTCAGTGGGTAAAGGACTACTTTGCCCATTTCCATTTCCACTTTCACACTGCAGAGGTTAATGCATTTGTTTCAGAGTATTTAGGTGATCTCAGATCTAGTAAAGCACTCTGGGGGATTTTAAAAAAAATAAATTTACATTTTTAGAACAAACTTTGAACAAAACTTTATCTGATATTTACCTCAAAGTCCAATTTAAAGAGTTTTCATTATGCACAGCATAAAATACATTTGTGCACATTTTATGTAATCTACAGCAATTTTATAGCTGACATCTACAAAGTAAGTCCTAACAAACAGAAGGTCCTCAAGAAAAATCTCCCATGTTACATACATATAAGAAAACATTTCTGCAAAGGCTGTTGGACATTTCACAGAAGAAAACTGCAACAGATAGGATCTTGTAGTCATCATGCCAACAAACATACAGAGAAAGAAACCCATGACTAGATATTTGAAAATACTATACCATATATCTTGCTATTCTCAAATTCACAAAGAAGCTCATAACCAACAAACTTGGGCATTAGTACAATGTAGAAAGGCTAGCTACCAAAACAAAAGGATTTCCTTTAACAGGCATCAAAAGTAAAGTATATTTATTACTAAAAAGAACTATTATATATACATTTTTCATAGATACTGTTTTGATATGAACATTAATATACTAAATTTGCCAATGACTTTTATTTGCCTTGTTTGAAAGTCAGAAGTTAAAAAACATGAAACATGCTTGCCTCAGAAGAGTAGAACAAATTCCTTGAAAAATCAGATCTCTCTTCTTTCACAAAAACAGGTGAGTTTGCATTAACATCAAAAGCCAAGAAAATTAAAAACGCAATGCATAGAAAGGAAATTCTTACTTTAACTTCCACTGTCTTCCCACCTTGCTCGATATGCCTCTCAAGATATTCAGAAGACAGCAGGTCACTGCAAGAAGAAGAGAAAAAGAACCATAAGCCTTGTGCATGTATTCTTGCACTCCCTCTCAGCAAGCACTGATTAAACATTTACATTTGAAAAGGGCAAAACCTGCAGGATACTTTTCCTAAAATGTTCATAAAAATCACTGAAACAACCACCTCCAATGGAGTTACACAGTTCATGGGATACATTGATTTTTATTACCAGAAGGTGGGACAAGGAAAACTTAGGGGGAGTTTTTTCATGGAAGCTTCAAAACCAGCCACTGATACCGATTTTAATTCAAGAGGCTTTCCTATTTGCTGCTAAAGCTGAACAGTACAGAAGTTAGGTGGATTTTAAAAAAAGAAAAAAGCAGAAGGATGAACAAACATCAGGAGTGACTCCAACTCAATCTGAGGGAAAGTGGCAGCTGAGCTGGCAGGCTCCTAAGGACATGATGGCACAATAATAAAATGACCTTGTAACACCAATACGGTGAGCTCAGGTCCACAATTAACAGGTCAGCAAAGCCATCGGCCATGGGAGCTGCAGCCCAGGCAGGCTCACAGTGCAGGTGTGAAGACTGTGGTGGGGCCCCTGGGGCAGGGCCTGTCCCAAGGAATCCCCACCACCGCTCTGCCTGGGAGCCCTGCAGCTTTAGCAATGCTAGAGGAAAAAGCTCTGGGCAACAGCAATCCCAGCCTTCAAGTATACAAGGATTTGGAAGAAACGCTGAAGATAAAAAACAATCAGACCTGGGGCAAACATATATAAATTAAACGCAGGCTGTATTTACTAAGGCACTTCAGTGCAAAACCAGTCAAATCCTCTCTCTCATAATTATTTTCTAGCCAAGCAAATTACAAAATCACAGAATGGATACAGTTAGAAGGGACCACATCATCTGCATCATAAGTTTAACTAAGCATTTCCAAAGACTGCAATATGTTACTGAGATTAAATCAGTATAAACACTTGATAATGTCCCACCTCAGTAGCGATTAAACTGAAAAAGATGAAGAATTGGTAAAGAACACCTGAGAAGAGGCAGGTTGACTGCTGGGACAAAAGGCAATAACTAGAGACCCCCTCGGCAGAAGAAGCAAAATTGAAAATTTCTCCTTTAAACCAGCAAAACGCCCAGGCTAGAAGTGAACTGACCTGCTGAGAGAGGGTAGGAACAGCAGAGGGGCACCCAGGGCAGCGGCTGATCACCATTCCGGAGCTTTGCTCTGGCCAAACAGGGAACAGGGCCATGGACTTTGTTGCTCATAGAGACATTGGTGACAATCATGAGTGAGCCACAAGCAGGACAAGGTTGGCAGTATGGGTCCTCCCACATCAGCCTTAAAAGCTGCCAGCTTGGTATTTGCATTAATAACCCAGGCACAAATTCCAGGAGGGTTCCAATGAAATATGCTGATAGTGTTGAATTGGAAAGCATAAGGAATAAAGAAGAAGATGATAAAAACTCCCATAGGAAAGACCTGGATGATCTTCAGCACTGGATATTAGAAATAAGATCAAATTCAATTATACAAACAGCAAATTTATGCACTTAAGGGATGGAGGGAATTTCTATCATGTTGTTTTGGAAGGTCTGGTTTATAAGGAAGAGAGACATGACCGCACTTGTGTCTGGTAAAATGATTTGCCAGATCAATAAATAGGGTGTCTTCCTGAAAAACACAACTGTCATCCCAGAATACGTCAAAGAAGATGTATTTCCAGTCAGACTGAGGTAAGATTAATACCACTGCCCAAAGGAGAACTCTTTTCAAATACTGCAGACAGGTACTGGACAGCTTTGTTTACAAAGTTCCATTACCTGGCAGCACAGAGAGGTTCCTGAAGGCTAGCAAAAAATTGAGTTGTGAGGGAATGTGAATGCACCAGAGTCTATACACCAAAACATAAAGGCAGACAATTAGGCTATAGAAGGTACTGGCAGAACCTCAAATGCAAAAGGTTTGTCAATGAGTCAATAGAAACTGGATGTTAAAGAGGAAAAAAAAATAAAAACAAACAAAAAACCCCACTTTGTATCTAAGTGTGAGCGACAGCAGCAACAAAAAGAGGAATGCTAACAAATTTCTGAATGATAGCATCCATGGGACAACTGTTCACTCAGTCACAGTGAATTCACAGCTGGTTGCTGCTGAAAGCAGAAAGTCTCAGTGCTCCCTCAGGAGCAAGCAGTGAACCTACTCTGTGTCAGCACAAGCACTCATCAAAACACTCTGGGTGTCAGAACTAACGCTCATCAAAATACTCTTCGTGTCAGCTCTGGCACAAGTCAAGGTACACTTAAGAGGGTTCAACAAACCCATGTTTTTGCTGCATTAATTAATTGAAGTCCTTTGAGAAGAGGTGCAATAAGCTCCAGAGCTGACTCAAGGGAGGGAATGTACCTGAGCAGATGCTGATAAGGTTGGAAGAAAGAGTGAGTGGCCACTGCAGAACCAGTGTGATCAGCTGCACCAGATTTGCCCGCTAGGACCCCCTTAATTCTGGTCAGGCCTGTATACCTATATTGATGTTTTGCACAGCCACCTGCAGATGACCCATTATTGAGATGCTGTTGACTTACTGATTACAATACTCTAAATCCTCTTAGAAGTGAATATTAAATATTTAGGATACTCATTCCCTGGGGGAAGCTCAAAGACTTCTATAAGGTCTTGTATGCCTTTTCCAGATTTAGAAATTTAGACAGATGTTCTCTTAAAATGTATTTAGTTCAGCTTGCTGAAGTTAGATATATCATTTCCCAGCATTCACTACATTTTCTTTCAGCAGAAGTTTATGTTTCCACAGACTTACTACAGCCTCCTTTATAGCTTAGGGTTCTACCTTTACTCTTTACTATTTCGGGAGTACTCAGCTAAACTAAGGCTGTTGTCCTTATCTGATGGCCGTAAAGGGTTTTGTGCCAAGGAAGATGCAAGAGATTATAAAATGTTAAATGTATAATATTAAAGTAAGTATACAGTACAAAAGACAGAGCTTAACTCAGAAAGATTTTTATAGTTGTGTTTGGAAAGATGATAAGGAGAAGCACAGGGTCTGCTCCCGTGAATCTGACAAAATTACTGCTTTTTAAAAGATACTGCTGTTAATGTTTTTATGTTCTGGAAGATCATATGTTATGTTCTCAAAGATCTGGATACTGTGTCTGCAATGAGAAAACAAAGAGATTGATCATTCTCTGCCTTGTACAACACAAGAACTAGGAGGTAACAGAAAAGATCAATAAACTCAAAACTAATAAAAAGGAATCTTTTCTGGCACAGCCACCAGTTACAATGTGCCAGTTAAAGACATTTTTGAAGCCTATCCTAAGTAACACGGCAGGATATATCCAAGAATATTTTACAACCTCTTGCCACAGGAAAGAATGGATGTTAGAGTTGCAAGCTGGGAATGGACTAGTTAGTGGACATAACTGGGAGCTGCCAAATGCACAGAAATTGCACCTGACTCGAAGTCTTGGAGTCCTGGAAAAGGACTCCAGGGAAGCCTCATACAAGCTTGTTCTGCTCTTCCACCTCTCCCTCAGCATCTGCTCAGGGCTACTGGGACAGGATAGTTGGCCAAGAACCCCCTTGACCTGACCTGGGCTGCTCTGCCTGCACCCTGAAGGGCTCTGTTTCTCCTACGGATTATAGAGGGTCCCCTGGGATCCAGCTCCAGGGTTGCTGGTGGTCAGTCAGTTGCTCTTCTCCCTTGTGATGGACATACCCAGGTTGTTCAAATCGTGTTTATTTACAAAGTAGGCCAAGAAAAGAATTCCTAAACAGGTCCATCCATTTTTTCCTCCTTCTTGGTCCTTAATTTCGAGGACAAAAGGGATGGAAACAGCTGGGGAGCCGCTGGCACTCCCCCACCTCTTGAGGACTCTTGCAAGTGCCTTGATTCCCAAAATGAGCCTGTCTGGAAGGGAAACACCATGGGGTCACCTGCCTGCATAGCTCCTGGGGACCGAGTTAAGAGTTTACAAACAGACAATGGATCTGAATTAAAGACACTTTTAAAGCCTATCCTAAGTAACATGGCAGGATATGTCCAAGAATGTTTTGTCAGTATAAAAACCACAAATGAAGCCATGTTATGCTTTATTGTTATGACTCACTGCACTGAAAATGTCATAAGAAAACACAACACTCTTGCAGATCCAATAATGCAATCAGTGCTATTACAAACTAAGCTACAACCTAACAGTTATACACAATCCTAAAAACTCAGGCCAAAAGAAATGCTTCTCTCATGAGATCACCTCATAGGTGGAGTCATGTTTTGTCTTCAGTACCAGTGAGGCACATAAGTGCATAGAATCATAGAATCATAGATTCAGATGGGTTGGAAAGGACCTCTGAGATCATCAAGTCCAACCCTTGATCCACTACCATCACAGTTACTAGGCTATGGACCTAAGTGCCACTTAAAAACAAACAAAAAGTTAGATTAAAATACCTGTGAAACCTTATTAAAATTATTTAAGCAAGGTAAGACAGAGCAATCAGCCTTAAAATAGTATGCATTTCAACATAAATAAATAAACATATACTTCTCAATGGTAGAGATAAAATAGGAACAATTTAGCTTGCCTCCCAGTCTACCCTAAAAGCCATCTTTGTCAGCTTAAGTAGTAATTTTTGTATCAATTATAAATAAAATCTATGAAAAAAGAACAGACTCTGAAAAAAAAATCAAAGAAACACGAGGGATGGAAAAATTACAGAGAACAAAACATCAACAGTATAAAAGACAATATTGCAGAATGAGATTTTCAGAAACATTTGCTGAGCCATTAATATGAAAAGATATGGCAAAAACCTGCATATGTTAAGACCTAAAACAAAAAGAAACATTTTACAGTAAAAAAAGCACATGAGATCTGTTGCTTTTACAAGGGAAAAAAACCATTACGCTAATAATGGTAATTCTGTTTTCAGTGGTCTGTTACTTTTTAAATGTACACAAATGAAGTAATGTAGTTTTGTTTTCAGCAGCATCGTTTCTTTGAGCATTATCTTAAGTCCATATGAGACAATCCATGAGTCCATTCCATACAGACCCAATAGCATAAGGGTCAGAACAAAAAATGAGCAAGCTCCTCTCTGCTCTTCCACATCTCCCAAAGAGTCACAACAGTACACAAGAGGCAGAGGCTGGGGGGGACATTTTGTTACAGAATAGAGCCCCAACTAAGGAAATTACCCTTATCCAAGATGATGCATATATATGCACTTAAATTGTGCCTTGAATTAACTGCAGCATTTGCATATGAGGTTTACCAAAATGAAGCTGGGATTGGGAACCCAGGGAAACAGATCAGCTTTGGAAATAGATGGGTTCCCCAGCAGAAAGAGGCTGTTCCAGGAAGAAAAAGAGATTAAAAAAACGTGTTGTCAAGAGAAAAGAGGACAGAACAGGTCAAGTGTTTAAAGAAACAGAAATCAAAAACAGGAGATTACAAAGCACTTCTACTCGAAAGAAGAAAAAAGCAACCACTAAAGATTTTTGAAAAAGGAAGAGGCTTGCATCTGAATATGAAATGGATGAAAACCTGGGAATTATCCCTGAAAATTTAATAGAAACATTCACTTTTAAATACAGAAGGAAAACTCCTATCACCAGTTTCTGAACAAAAGTTAACTTTCCAGATTTAAGAGACTGAAAAGACTAACAGAAGAAAAGAAGCAGAAATTATAGGGACCTCTTTAGAGGCCACAGGAAGAATTACAAAGTCAAGAAAGGTAGAAATAAAGGGAGCTCATAATCATAGTATTAAAATGCACCTTTGTCAACATCAGTGTTATAAATGAGAGAAATGCCTGGTTTCATGATATCTGATATCATTGCTGTGTCTCCTTGAACACCATAAGAATTCTTTATCATTTCTTCTGTTTGTTCAAACTGATTTCCGTCTCCACAACTCTCCATTATGTACACCTGAAATTTCAGATTAATATGATGATTTCAGATTAAATATGGTGCCAGGCAAGGACATCAAATGAGAGATCTGAGGTAAGATGCATTACTGAAAAGGAAGAGAGGGTTTTAGCTGAAGTCAGCAGAAAGGTCTGAATGGGTCGAAAGCCAGCAGGAAATTATCAGCAGACATATGGAGACATTCAAAGGAAACTGTTTCAGGGAAATGATGGAGACACTGATTAGAGATTGATGCCATATCAACTGCACAAGTAATGCTAACCCATGTTGCAGAGCAAGTTGTGAGAAGGAAGCCTCCTGCAATATCGTGCTTTAGAGGGCTGCAGTAAAAGGAACGGGCACTGCTGGAATGAGGAAACTTCTCATAAAACGAAATACTTTCCCCTGATGGTGTACATCCTATACAAGTATTAACAGGACTAATAAATAAGAAAGGAGTGGTCTATGGGAGGTAATTTTTAGAACAGCCCATCTTGTACGCCAGGAAAGACAAGGCAGCTTGATTATCATAAAACAAGGACCAGGAAAGTGGAAGACTAGATGAGAGGGAACAGAATGGATCTTTGGTTTTGCCAGTCAGTCAGAGTATAAGGCAATTTGTATTACCTTGCATTACATTATGGTCCTAAAGCATTTTCAGTATCAGCCATGAACTAACTACAGCAAGATAAACTTTAAAAAGCCTTTTAGCTGGCAGATTTCTGTATCTGACTACCTAGGACATTTTAATTCTCCTTTATCCTCATGTTTACCCTGAAACCTTCTCTCTGCTCACACATGATCTTTCTTTGCCCTTAGGAGGGATTATCTATCTCCATACTCCATGAACCAATCTGCTTTAATAGCCACAGCTCTAAAACTTTCATCTCCGCCTTCCCATCAAAAGAATTGCTGAATTTCTTTTTATGTGGATGGTTAATTTAATTAATGACTGTATCTGTTAAGTTAGCCAAATGGACTGATCAATCAGAATTAGATAGCTTCTCGTAGACACGGCAACAGTTTTCTCAGTGCCTACTCAGAGGAAGAAAAAACCAACTTAGAAAAACAGAGTCAGTTTTTGTCTGCACAAATTGACATTTCACCCCTTTTTAATATATTCTTACTGTGCTTTTCTGTCCTTGTTGCTGCTAATATGAAGGGGAAAAGGTGAAAATAATCTCTTAATATTTCTACTCCTACCAACTATTTAAGACCTTCTTCAAAAAGAAATTAGGGACTTAGGAATGGGTTAAATCCTCAAGGGATTATACACAAATGTCGTACCCAATCTCTGTCCCTTCCTGGAGCTTAATTTCACATTTCAGTAATAAACAATGATGCACAACTTGAATCTCTGCTGATGTTTCTTCCAAATATTAACATTTGCTCATTTTTTTCCTCTCCAGGACTTCTCTCTCAGATCCCTAATGCCATCTGACTTGAAAATGCACTTAGTTCCTTTATCCCTTAATAGCTAATTTGCCTGCAGGACACAATAGTAACTGCTCTGCACCCTACTGCAGACAAAAAACTGCAGAGCATCTCTGCAGCCCCGCACAGGGCCTCCACCTCTGGCATCAGAGAAGTCTCACAGCTCCAGCTTACAAACAGCATGTGTTTCATTTAGTGGACTGGCTTCATTTCTTGATGAGAACAGGTTTAAGCAGGTTGAAGACATTCTTTCTTACTTTCTCCAAATTTCTGTTACACATATGACTCCTATTACTAGCATAAAATAGGAGAGAGTACATAACAAAAGCTGCAAGTAAAACCTGTAAAGCAACAGCAGTAGTTTCAAGGCTCAGGCTGGTGTGACCATATCCTGATGCTGGACGTGCCTTGTGCACGGGAACAGCACCTGAAGTACCTCCAGCAGGCATTCTGTGGTGACACTTTCCATCAACAGTTACTACACCATGGACTTTTTCCCTATATTTTAAGAAAATACAGCTCCCTACCCCAACAAACTAAGAGTAAAACATAGCTCTCTGAAATCATAATTTCAGGTTCTATTTGTTTATTGCAACTTAAATATAAACAATAATTTAATTATATTTCTTGCATCAATATTAGTATTTCCTAATAAAACCAATGAAATTGGTAAGTAGCATCTGATGATATATAATGAAAACAGATTTTTTAAATAAGGCATTTTAAAACATTTTGTGGCACAAGCACTGCAAAGGGCACAAATTCAAAACAGCAGTTAATTCATGCTGCTACTGATGGGGTGAAGGTGATTACAGTCTTCTGTTTAAGACAACAGGGAGATTAAATCTACTGCCCTGACAAGGAAGCTGCACACACGGAGTCACAGATTTTTCCCAATATCCATGGGAAGACACTGCTACTCAAGATGCCGTAGTGCTAAACTAGAGAGTTTAACAAGAAGAAAGAGCAAACAGCAGCTGTTTGCAAGATTCTCAGCAGGCGGAAAGGTGAAGTGGGATTTTTCTTGCTCTAAACTTCTGCTTTCACAGGTACAGCTGAAAGCAGTGTGGGCAAAGTTCACTTTGCTCCTTACCCAGTTTTCCATACAATATTGATAGCAATGGAAGTATCAATAAAACCTCACTCTGGTTTTGCTGAAGAATAATTTACACCTCTGTTTCTTCAAGCCATCACTTTTTTTCTTATAGAAATTTCAGAAGGAGTCCTATTAAAATGAGGAGATATTTTCAAACCATGTTTATACTGTTACTACAAAGCAGTTTCCTCAGTGTCATTCTGTTCACACACTTGTTTCTTTAAAGACAGGCTAAACATAGTTAATTTTAGTATTTGAGCAGATCATAAATTAATAAAAAAGGGAAGAGAAATGCACACAAGAAGCCCAGGCTACATATTTTCCTGCACAAATGTACTACTGTGGTCTAATCCTAGTTTTTAATATGCTTCTTCATACACTCAAATTGTTTTATATTACATGGAAAATCACTTCCTATGTAAACTCACTTGTGATTCAACCACATTTCAAACCAATTCTTTGTGTATTGTCCACAAATGCCATATTAAAAGAGAAAAACAGAGAAATTAAATGTTTAAGTGTTATATATGGCCCTCCTATTACTTTGTGCTCTTAAATACAAGTACATATTTTGCACACGACACCTGTATCATTTAGCAAATGGACTTTACTTTTTTTTTGGGTTTAGTAGCTTCCTTCAAGATTTAGCTTCAAATTTTAGTTACTGTATATGCACTTCTTGCCCTGAAGCAAATACACAAATTATTCCTGCTCTTATGCACATTTCCATGATGTTCTCCCAAAGTACTCACAAAACACAATTACTGAGTCCTCTACATACTATCCCCAAAAGAGTTCATATTAGCAGTTTCCCAGTAAAGTATCTATTTGTTTTGAGTATCCAGTTTAAAACTTCACAGAGCCATATATTTCAGAAATATGGTGCCTTTTTCATTTTAACCCATTTCAGATGTGTCCTGCCCTGTGTTGCAGTTTGGACAACTCAGGAGCTCTTGGAGTTCTTCAGAGCTGATCCCAAGAATCCTCCTCGTGGAGTGCCCGAAGAACGAGAAACTGTCAATAGAGCAAATAGTGAAGGCTTCACACTGGGGGATGTTTGTCCAGAACCATGAAGGAAATCCCTGTCAAAGTCACCAGGCATCACCAGATTGCACATACACACCATCCAACCCAGCAACAGGTAAACTGGGACTGTGGAGCAAACTACCTCACTGCCAGCTCAGCCTTGCCTCAATCCCAGATTACAGGTAACAAACAGCATATAATTACAGAAATAAAATTAAAAAATCTTAAGCTGCATAAAATAGCAATACAAATTGCGTTCTGCTTCAGCTTCTGCCTGTTTCATCACCTCCTTTCAAAGTCCCAATTGTCATACCCACCTTCCTTTCCCTGCTCCTCCTTCATTCCCCAGCCCACCACCCCATCTTCTTGTCAACCAGCATTTCCATGCCACTGCTTCCCACTTCTGCATGATGCCAAGGAAGACTAGCAAAGGAAGTCAAGAGATATACAGTTATGCACTAACACTATGAACACATCCATCCTAAAACGTGCATCCTTAATGACAGTAAAGCTTTCCCCTGCTGTGCTGTCATTTCTTTTATAAGCACTTAACAAACACCCTCTTATGCTCACAGTTACCTGCTGTTAGAACTTTGCATTTTATCCTCAAATTTGAAAGGTTACTCATGCCCCAAGAACATTTCATGTAGTCATCTCCAAGAATAGTAATTTCTTCTGAACTGTGTTATTTTATATGATTAGAGAGTATTTGTATCTATGGATTGAAAAATTATAGAGAAGTTTGTTTTTGTTGTTAATCTAAGGAATGCATCAATTGTTCAAGTACTTCAGATGTTTCAGAAAAAAGGATCAGAAAAAAAGTTACCACTACTTTTATCTTTGTTCTCAATAGATGTGAACTTTAGAAAAGGGTATACCTGAAAATAGTTTCAATTCAAAACATAGCAAACTACTAGAAACTACTCTGATGAAGACAATATGCTAGAATTTCAAGATAGAAATGGGCTTGAAACTCAGACGTTGAAAAAGCCTGTTATTGGTAGAGAGGCTAAAGAATAATGAAAAACATTTACAATGAGAGGCAAATTAAAGAGCAAGAAACTGAAATTACCTGCTGTAGCACCTTAATATCTCTATTTTGATAAAAAGGTCTATTTTAATAGCACAGAACATTGTGTGGATCAGGAGCCAAAGGTCTCACACTTCATTAAGGATTGAGCCAGGATTTTAGTCTGAAACTATGCAAATAAATCCAATGGCACAATTAAGGGAGACAAGGAAAGGAGTCTCTTGATTCTTCAAGAGCCTGCATTATTGGGAAAATATCTCAAAATATCCACACATAACAAATGGCACAAAGGTTTGTGAAATAAAATTCATGGCTCATCTTAGGAATTAATGAAGAGTGGGAAGACAAGAGTCCCTTAACCATCAAATTCTCAGTAACCAGATTCTGAGACAACACTAATCACTTAACCACAGTCCAATGAATTATCACAGCTCCGTCAAACTCACAATCATCAGTCTTCATTTAGCATATATAACTACAAGAGTACAGCTAGCTTCAGAGAGACAAAAAAAATCCATTTCCTAATGCTGTTCCAAGTCAAGCTGTCTGGCTTGCCAGATGGCTCTGGCATTACTGATGACCTCAGCAGGTTTCTTTGCCTCCCTGTGTGTTACCTACCAGTAAATCATCCTCTCTAAACTTAAAAGGCTCTTCAATTTGGAGAAGAGAGGATGGGGTGAGGATGTAGGAATATGATAGAGGTTTACAATATCATGTAGACCATAGACAGAATTGATGCAAAGTTGTTATTCACCTAATTCCGCATTAGTACAATAGGGAAGTACTTGAAGAAATTAGAAGACCAATTTAAAACAGATCAAAGAAAGCACTGTCACACAACAAGTTGTGAATCTCTGCAACATGTTGCCACAGGAGGCTGCACAGGCAGACAGTATCAGAAGGTATCTCAGAAAATGACTGGAAGCCATGAACGATGAGTTCATAAACAGGTACTCAAAGGCACACACAGGGATGTGCCTTCTGGCATCTCTAATCAAACGGTCATGGATGTTGTGGAGGGATGAGTGGAATGGACTCTGAGAATGGCCCTGTGCTCTTTCACTGCCAGTGTCAGGACAGATGGACCACTGGTGTGATACAATTTCATTTCTTGTGTGTTTAATCACTGTCACTGCCCCTTAGGGTAAAATGAATACATTAAAGTCATTTTCTGAAACTGAGAGTTCTTACAGAATTTGTGCTTATGGAATGCAAATTATTTTTTCACATATTAGCACAGGATCGTTTTTAAATATATGGTTCATATTCACATCATGTAACCTACAATAAGTGTATGGAGCAACAGTGGCCAGCAGCACCCTGCTAGCTGCATCCATTGCAGAGACTGCTCAACATCTGTAACTGGAGATCCATTTCTGAAAATGCAGCTATGACAGTCTTCCATCCGCTGCTGCATGGATAGGACTATTATTCCGTTCATATCGACTATCCTACAGCAAAACTCCTGCAAGTTCAAATATCGCCCTCTTTTCTTATCATAGGTGTCACATCCTTCCGGTAGGACGAATGTGATTATATGACTAGTTTCGTACTTGTATATCCAAAGCTCCCTATCTTCACACTCCTCAAAGACAACAAAACTCTATACTCAGGCAAATTACAATAAGTTATATATCCAATTTTTATAGGCTATATTTTACATTTCTAGTAGGCATCTGTCAGCAATGCACTATGCATGATATATCCAATTTGCTTATTTGTTTTCTCTTGTTCCTTCACCTTTTTCTATCCCTTTATTCTCATCTTTCATGTCATCCTCTCTTAAATCAGGACCTTGCCTGCCTTGGTTGCAGAATTGTCTGGAGAATTCTAGATCAGAATGGTTACAATTACAAAATAGTAGAAAGCTCTCTTTCTTGACTTAAAACACAAATCGTTTTATCCTGCACGACTATTAATGTGTCTAATGTGATAACACTTTCAGAGTTTGACACATTTTATTCACTCATGCTCAAAAATAAGCCACCTGTAACCTCTCACGATGCCACCTAAGCAATGGTTTAAATTTCAGAAGATACATATCCCACAATGAAAAAATTGGCAGGGTTAAAGCAGATCCAAGTATACTGAATTCTTCCCATAGAGTCTTAGATCTGAATCACCATCTCCTTATATCTCCAGAACACTTGCCACAACAACTTCTCTGAAGCAGGTTTATGGTGCCAGCAAAGACTCAAAATTTTGTTTTAGTTATAACACAAATCCTTAAGACTATTTTGTCTTTTCCTGTGGCCTCTCATCTTTCAGCCATGATGTGCCTGCAGACAGAAACATTATACACCCATTTATAAAATGTGAATAGATTTCTAAGAAATATCTTATTTATTATCTATTAATCTTATCTATTTTTATCCTGATGTATTCTCTTTAAGACGAAAAGGGACCTTCAAACTTGAGTGTGCCAGCTTCAGTTACTATAATTCAAAGAACTAACCTTTTCATTCAGAGGTTATTTACCTCCTTCCCCCCTCCCCCCGGATATTTTCTGTACATGAGGCTGAGCACCTGGCATCTCAGATCTGCAGGACTCAAAGAATGGCATTCTTTACAATGTGGCAACTCTCTGGCATTGAGCAGCTACATTTTGAACACGGTGCAGCAAAACACTATGGTTGTGCTGCAAAGTGCATCTTTCAGGAGGAGAGGCAAGTATGCAATCAATTCCAGCAGATGCAGAAGTGAGCAGGAATATATTCTGCCATTCTGGTATATGCCTTGTTTTCCTTCAAAGGGCTCCAAATTAATGTCTTTCCAAACAACTAAATATAAGTAAGATGAAAACCTAAGTCTGTTTAGATGGAGGTAATTTTCATGAAGCAACTGCATAGCCTGCATGCTTGCCCACAAAAAAATAATGTCTAAAAGTGCAGAACAGCTGCAGACCCCTTTAAATGCTATATAGCAGTGTGGTAGAAAGCCTTGAAAGAACAAAAGGACTGCCCTAAAGAGCACACAGTATAACATATTCCCCCTCAGAGCCTTTGACTCAGTCACTACTTTCATAAAGCATTTCATCATAAGATAACCTCTGATAACCAGAAGTGCCACTGTTCCTCAGTAAAGGGATGGGGAATAAAGACCCCAGTGTCACTTCTGAATGCCACTGTCCCTCTTGCAGTCCTGTCCTTTTGCCCATCAGAACTGAGACGTGAAATATAGCTGACTGATGGGATCTGTGGCTGGGAGCACACCCAGCATCTGCAGAGCTGTCCCATCAGCCAGGGACACAGTCACATGCAGATGGCTCTAGGTATGATCTGCATCTGAATGTAGAGCTGCCTCTAATTAAAATTTTAATTCAGTAAAGGATGAATCTGAATTTGACCAAGCATTTCTACAAGAAACCTACTTTCAAATCTCCTGTCATCTTTGCTTGGCATCTCAGTGATGTGCTTACACTGTTCTAACAAAAGAACTGCTCCAGCTCCTTACTTGTCCTCATCCTGAGCTAACCCAGTATCCTAAAGGAACCTCTGCAGCAGAACAAAGATATAGAAGGACTTTTTAAAAGACAAAGAGAAATCATCCTTCCCCTTCTTCACTATGTTGAGCCACAGGGAAACAGGACACTCCACTGGGAGGCTGGTCCCTATAGGATACCCCTCTCCACAGCTATCAGAGAGAAAGATTGGTTGCTCACAAAGGCAAGACCTCACCCTCCCACCAGCCTCCTACCCCAACCACCCTCTGCTGGAGCCCAAACTCTCCCTGCTAACTACAGAGATCCTCAGAGATTAGCCTCCTAATTTAAGTGCCTCTGAAAACTAGGCAGGAGAACACCACGGGAATACAATCCAGCACCTCAGTGGAGAGTTCAAGAGCCTCTCACTTACAACAGGGCTCATCAGTTCTTAAGGAACATCATGTGTGGCTCTGCAAACATTAATTTCAATAAATGGCACTACTGTTTATATCTACAGCTTGTCACATTGACAAGCAAATGTTCAAGAAGGTATTCTCCTCTTCAGTACAAAAATATATGAGGATATTCTTATTATCATCCTTACTACATATTTCTGGAATCTTGCTCAATACTTTAAATTATTTATGTTTCTAAAAATAATCCTCCTCACATGTCATGTGTTACTTATAATAAAAGCTGGATTTAAGACTCCAGTTCTACAGTGCAATGCATTTGATGAGCAATCATCAGGAAGGCTAATGTGGCTTGCAGAACAAGAAAAAGCCTTCCAAAAGCTCCACATAACACTGTAGAATTTAATGCTGAGTTAAATTCTAAATTAAACTTAACCAACCTCCAAGGATGCTAATGGTTTTTAAGTTAGAAGCCTTACAGGGTTATATAAATTTTTATACACCCAGACATTTTTCTCCCTCACAAAAATAGAGCCAGATATATTTACAATTACACAACCAATTAATCAATTCTGTAATGTTTTCCATGGGAATATTTTCAGTACATCTGCTAAACACTGCTAGTACAACTAAAATCTGCAGCATTCTATCTTAATATTTGGAGATGAGAATTAAACTGCAAGTTAGAAAAATAAATATATTTGTTTCTTAAATCACAAAGACATACATGTTGATGAATACTTTCTTAAAGCTAATTGATTCTGCATATTGATATCAGTGTTTGGGAAGAGGTGACATAATCTCAAACATTGATGGCCATAATAATAAATATATAATTTTAAAAAGGATAATTTAGAAACAAAGTAACCAAGTTTAAGGAATGCCTTCAC
The DNA here is from genome assembly GCF_022539395.1 of Myiozetetes cayanensis. Taxonomy (NCBI): domain Eukaryota; kingdom Metazoa; phylum Chordata; class Aves; order Passeriformes; family Tyrannidae; genus Myiozetetes; species Myiozetetes cayanensis. The sequence continues at coordinate 129,711,195 of NW_026086604.1, forward strand.
CAGAATAAATGCATTTTCCATTTACCTTTGTTTTTTTTTACAGACCAGCAATGTGTGGAGGTGGAAACAACTATGCTGTATTGCAGATAGAGAATTAGAATATATGAAAGATGGTAAGATGTCTGATACCTCAGATGCCCTGAAAACATATTTTTTAATTAGTGCTGGCCAGGAATTTCCAATAAATGGTTTTTCACCAAAAAAAAACCTCCAGCTTTTCCAGAGGAAAACCTTAGTCAGAAATGTAACAGTTTAAACATTTTTTTCCAAAACACACCTCCATATAGCCAAAGAACCGCACAACTCATTACACTCACATTCAAAGCCCTGAGTTGCTTGATTTAGATCAACTGAAGCATCTATAAAGAGATGTGTACCCTAACCACTGCTTTTCAGACTACTCTTGGATTGGCATCAATTTCATCATTTCCACTCTGTGCCATACAAGTGATTCATTGGACCAAAGGAAGCAAAACCAAGACTAAATGAAAAATGTTGACAAATCTGAGATATAATAAGTTTTGTTTTAAGTCTCCTGGACCTACTATCAGTTCTTATCCCTGTTTGTTCCCAAATTGCCATTTTCTCTCAAAAAGGTGAGATATTTTGAGCAGTTGAGCATTCCTTATAACAAAGAAGAGGGTATTAATATGCAGCTCTTTTGAAAATCAGTTGCTTTCTATTTAAACAACAGAATATGGATTGTGCACTTCAGATTGACATGTCTGGCCAAAAATATGCGAGGGATAAAACATTCAAAATGAGAACAGAAATGTATAAGGGAACCCTAGAGATACATCCGAGTTTCATGAAAACTGACTTTGTGGGAGAACATGGCTACACCAGTGGCAGATGGGTGATGTACTGCAGAACAGGTGGATTCCAGTTCTTCCAGTATCAGTACCATCACCTTACACAGACTTCAGTCTTAGCACAAGTTTAGTATTTTGCGTTAGGGTAGCAGAGCAAAGACCTGCTACACGTTTTGTATTACAAGATGTGCATGTCATCACTGAAATCTACTGGCACTACACTTCCTTGTGAAATATTTTTAGGGGAAACAAATCCTAACAGAGCAGAACCCTTTTCTAAACACAACAGGCTTTCTTTTCATTGAGTTGCACAGTCTCTGAGGTATTGATAAATTTTGCATGGAGGATTCCAGCATTTTCAAAGCTCATTTCATTTTGATACAATACACCCTACAGCTTTTCATTGTGGAAGGCATAAAAAATAACACAGAAACTATCCAAATATATATGGGTTTGGTTTTCATATTAGAAATATTTGAGTTTAAAATCTCCTCAAATACAACTCAATTTAACATCAGAAACATGAAGAAGCTCCTGAAATGCACTGATACATTCTCTAAAAAATCTCAATCCATATACACAAATAGTAGAAAATCAACATAGATTAAAAAAAAATTAGAAAGAGTAGATGTGTTCTCCCTTAACTCAAGTGTCCTTTCATACACTATTTCACTTTTTAACAGTTTGCAGCATAAAATGCTCTTTAAAGTTAAATAATGCATTTGCAGAATTAATATATAATATCAGCTGGAAGCACACACTAAGGGAAATGTGAAGAGAGAAAACACTTTCGTCTTAGAATGAGGTAATGGAGAAGCAGGAGATGAAGTAGTGCTATTCTAAATATTGTGAGCTGCTAGAGAAATTTTCTTAATACCAGGATGATGATATTGCTCTGAGACATGAAGCTGTACTTCAGTCCACGCAATCTGAGCATGCAAAAAGTGAAGGTGAACAATTCCCACTTAAATGAGTGGGAGTCAAGGGCACTCAGTCCCTGAAAGACCTAATCCCTCCGAGATGAGGCATCACTCATGCCAACCTAATTTCAGATTACAAGAACGGGTCTATAATCATACTTGGATATACCCACCTGAATCCATGTATTCATGGATTAGCTTCAGTCACAGAAAATGAAATGGAAGGTGACACTTATTCAGAAAATGTAGACTTAGATTTGCTACTCAAAAGCACTGGTGTGCAGTAGAGCATGGGAATTATTCCTTGCAGCTAGGCAGAACTCCAGCCTCACACTCAGCAAAAATGGTGGAGAAGGAACTACTATTTATATTGTACAGCTATTATCTATACTTATTTATAGGTATATATTTATTATGTTATTTATACTCCATTTATGCTAAAATAATATAGCATTATTTATACTATTACACCATCCCCTCAGAAAGGAGACAAGAGGTGTAGAACTACAAATAAACTAAAACTGCAAAAGACTGGAGCAGAGAGCAAATCCCTTCAGTGCCCCAGAGGTGACTCCATTCCAATCTCCTCCCAGCTATGCCCTGAAGCCAAAGGAAGACCCCTAAGCCATCTGATCAGCATTCTCCCTCCCCACTACATAAACATGGTCCAAGTATTTAAAGGCTTTTGCCCACAGGATGTTGATATAGTTCTGTCCAGTATCATAATTTTGCATCCCTGAAATCCTTTCATTTCTTTTTCTGGTGTATTTTAAAACACAAGAAGTACTATACAGTGAAAGCTCAGAAAGTTCTATTTTGTTACCATATTTTTCATGCCATAAATGGACCATAAATAGCACGTAAGCATTACACTTGTATCAGTTTAATTCCGTTCACTAGAGGTTATTCAACAAATTACAGACCCCTTCATCTAATAAGAAAGAGTGCATTAACATTTTTTTCCAAATAGGTTTTCTCCCCCAAGCAATTCCTTTTTTAGTCTTCAAAGGCACTTAAATAAGAGAAACACTCCAAAATAGAATCTTATTAATTTTTCCTGAATGAGCAATTTGTTGTAACGCATTGGAAAACAATTCAAAATAAGTAATTGTTCTTTGCTACTTGGCCACTTGAGCCGCAGTAATTTTTTTAGGATACAAATACGTATTTTATCAGCGCTATTGACATGGGTTTAGAAAAGGACACAGAAAAAAATCATGAGTTACTATCCCAGACTTGCAAAATATCATTTCCAAAAGCACAATAGCACTCTTGTCTCAAATTCAATCTTTTCAGAGTTATGCAGCAAAGAATCCTACCCTACGACTGAAGAGAACTCAGTGACTGGGTAACAACAACATACTAAATAGTGAATGAAACACAGAATGCAATATTTCATCCCGGGGAAAATAAAAAAGCTTGCAGGAAAAGAATACAACTAAAAGAATAATAAGGAGAGGCGTAAGCTAGTTTGTTAAATCAAAATCTGAGAAAATGTTAAAATGTTGTACATTTTGTTGGTTTATTTAAGTCAAGACTTGAAAAGCTTCTGACAATATTTTTAAAGAATGTTTTTGTTTGCATTTCCACCCACTGTTACTGTTTCTCAGCCATCAAGAAAACAAAGAAACTATTGCCAAAAAAAAGCCCAAACTTCATTAGTGTTGTTGGTTTTGTCAGAAAAATAATAAATTAAGTAAGATTCTGGAAAACACACACACTGTTTTTCTAATAGAAAATCATCTTATCTTTTAATTATTTAGTTCTGATGAGAACACAGGTTATCACTGGCAAGCCTACTGTAGAATTTCACTGCACAGTTCACATAACTCCAAAAACTAATAAGATAGAATTTCAATTGCAATTGTTGAGATTTTTAAACAGTTATGTTATAGATGGAAGATTTCTACCATGACCTGATCAGAGATGGTCAGAACTGTGAGGTGGATTTGAATAGAATGCTTTTCATTTAAAAAAATTAAATACATCAAGAGTAGGTTTTATTTTAATCTAAATCAGAATAATAAACTTTTCAATCCATCTGTCATAAGAAAAACCAGTTATGTAACACCATCTATGTATTTTCAGAAAGTGTGTGTAAAAAAATTCCCCCAGCCCAATGAGACATTGCAGAGCAGCACCACTGAAGATGCCAAAAGCAGAAGGTGTGAGATGCCACACAGGTCTCTCCTCAGAGAATAATCAGGGCTGGGGCACAGGCTCAAGCACGGGCACATGACCACGCATGGCGCTGTCTGCGGTGTTGTTTCATACACCATGCCCTGAGACAGAAGTGTCCTGAAAATGGATACTGTTGCCAGGAGGCTGCAAGGTTTCCAAGCCTAGGAAGTGAGAATGTAATAGAAGGGTTAACTTTGTTCATAAAATCTTATGTGTATGAGGGAGTCAGAGACTTTTTGTTGTAATTAAACAAGATAAGTTTCACAGACATCCTGCTAATCAAGCAAGTGTCAGTAAAAATATTTGCAGACATCTTGCTAAACAAACAAGTGTCAGTACTGGTGGAATTCAACTGATAAGAACTACAGCTTTCATCCCTTACAAACTCCAGAAGGCAGATAACAACGAGCCATGCACTCGCAACCACAAAGTAGATTTACATCTAAAACCTGGGACTTGAAAATGTATAAAAAGAGACATTTGCTGCATTTTGATGTGTGTCTCGGGCGAAGCAATGACTTCCCAGACCACCTAGCGCTGTTTTTGCTTTATTATCGCTTGCTTAATAAATATATCAATGTTTAATTGGAATTGAATTGTCTAAATTCTTATACCAATTTATAACAATTACAGAGTGAAGATAGCCTTTCCAAAGATGCTGTGAATAGTTTTCTCTCTTGGGAACATCCTCACAGACAAGGACTTCTCCAAGCATGAAGGCATCCACAATCTTCTAGCTTTCATGCACAGCCCGGCACTCCGAGACTAGAGACTGAGGGAAAGGATTTCTCATCAAAGTAAACTTGGAGTTTGGTCTTAAGCATCTTTTAAGGCCTGAAAATTAACAAAATATTACAAATACCATATAACCTGAAGATATGGTTCACCTGAACAACTTTCAGTGCTCCACTTGAAGCCAGGCAACATGGCAAAGCCAAAGCAGAGCATCAGTTTTGTGTACAGGCCACTGGGCAGATGCCAGAACACTGTTGTGCGCCACCTCACCTATAGCAACAAGCTTGAAGACAGAGGAAACAACTGTCTGAAAGAGTCCAACATGAGAAGAAAAGGGGCAGGCAAAAGGGAAGGAAAAGGAGAGGTTCTGGGAACAGCTGCAAACCAGCTGGGCATCCTAAAATACAGTCCTCAGCCAAAGCTGAATGAGAGGCACAGCAGGAAGGGCTGTCGTTAGGCCTTCAGCGTGAGGAAAGACAACACACATGTGGCTCCTCTTGAGTCTGTAAAAGGCAAAACCATCTACACCAACTGTTTGACGTTCCCATGCACACACAGGAGTATGTATCGGTCAATACTCAGTGTAGATACATATGTGCAATGCTACAAAACCAGAGTATTACATATTTTTCAAGATGAAGTCAAATTGATCCCTTCTTCACAACCTCTTCCCTATTCCCTATTGTTACTATGTAAACAAAAAAATAAGTTCTCCAACTCTCCACTGATATTCATCCTGAAATACCTAGAGTTCTCCCCTTGATACTAAACCACAAGCAATAATATCCTGAAAAACTGCATGTACTACATGCATCGTTTTATGCTTAATTTTTCTAAATTAAACAGGTATCACAAATTTTCACCGCTGTCAGTGATACAAAAAGGGACTACAAATATTATTAAAAGCACTTTCCATGTTGGTATCAGGTTGATTATTACTTTAACCTCTTACAATAGCTATGGCTAACACACTGGTACACCTTTTATTTCTTTACTATCAAGACATTAATGTCTTAAGAACTGATATTCATTAGTAAGCTTTCTCTTCCAAAGACAATCAATAGTAAAATCTTTATTACTGACTCTTGGAAATGTAAAGAAAGAGATAAAAAAGAACTCTTACAATGAAACAGTTACAACTTGCTAACCATTTCACCCAAAGTATCTCACAAAGTATTAAAATAATGTATCTGAAAACCAGCACAGAACTGTAATTTTTCAGACAACCAGAGTGCAAATTATTTCCAAATGTACTTTGGAAAAAAAACAAAGTGCTATCTTTCCACTCATATGAATATTTATTACCGTCTACATGGTGGTAAAGAAGCATTTGACACAAGTGAAAGGGAATAAAATTACGTGATTGATACCAGATCCCTAAATACTCTACTTCTCCCTCTTTCCCCTTAAGATAATTGCAGTTCACTTTTAAGGAAATAAAGACAAACAGGGATTACTGGAAACAGACCTTTCCCCTTCCCTTCAGTTAGAGGTCTCATTAGCAAAACTAGATCTGGGTGACATGAAAAAATTCAGCAGACCCAAATCCCCCGGTTACGCTCTTAATTTCACAGTCCTGCTCCATCTCTAACTTCACTGCTTGAGCCAGTGCTGGGCTGCAACCCTCCAGCTCAGGCTCAGCAACTCTCCGAGGCTGCACGCAAGAAGAACCAGAATCAGTTCTGCAGTGTCTGCCTGCTGGCTCAGCTCACACTCAAGTGCAGGCTCTGTGGCTTACACTGTCCTCATGACCGCAGAGGTTACAAATCTGCGAGCTGCCAGGAAAATTAATCTGCCCAGCGGCTCAGTCTCTGCAACCTCTTTTTTCTTAGAGCAATCAGGGACAGATAAATTGGTCTGGTGGTGAAAATGTTCCCAGCCACCACTTTGCCTTGATTCTTCTCCGTGGATGCGTGCCAGCTACATAGAGAAAGCGTGGCCACTGAAACCGGCCGCAAAAGCCGTGTGGCCCTAACCACCCCTGTTAGCCATCTTTCCTGGGGCAGCCATTTAGTGATTCACTTCTCACATGTTCACATGGATACACGAGCTGTGGTGGCTTGGCTGTCTGTGCATGGGATAGCCATGGAGCCCATGGACTACAGATCAGGTATTGCTTGTAAAAACAAGATTAGTTGCAGTTGCATAGCTCAGCTGAACCACTCATTTATACTATTCCCAGAGGAAAAGGTTTTTCCTCACACTCCGTCTGACATACAAAGGTGCTAAGGTACTTGCACAGGCGGATTGGACTGTGCTATGTCAAAACACACAGCCCACAGAGTGATGTACCTCTCCCAGCAGAGTGTTTATTCAGTTGTTTGGATTGGAAAGGCACTTTGTAAATGAAAAATCTCAGTTCAAAGACAGGAGATTTGATCTAAAAAAAGAATTTTGCAAAAAATGTCTGGAAACTGAACAGACAAATGTGCTCTGTTCCTCTCAGAGACCCTCCTGGAAACAGTCTGGGTAGGATTTTCTGGGTTTTTTTAAGCTCATTCGTGTGGTTTTTTTCCAGTACTATAAGTCTCTATTGTTAACTTATACATTATTTAAAAGATACCAAGTTTAAAAATAGCTCTAACCCGCCAAGGGAAAATGGAAAAAGCAGTGAGCTGAAAGCCACAGCATTTCTCCCGCCGATTGTTTCAGCATGCAAGACATCACAGCTTTCTGCCGTTTTCATTTCAATTTAGTAGCTGTCTTTGACATATGTCCACCCATTTTCACCATCAAAGTATCTGAGGATAGCTCATTCCTGAGGATGCACATTACGAGTCTCTGTGCACCACAGCAAATTACTACCACACTAGGTCCTTCGATACTTATATATAGTTTAAGCCTTTTGGTTAGGAAATATTGTGTCCAACCCCCAGGTTTTGAGTTCACTTATTAGATGAGTAGTTTACACTCTCTAATATGTTAAAGCTCACAACACCCTTTCAAATTACAGATTGCCTATTGCCCTTTCAAGTTACAGATTGTCTATTATCCTGCTTGACAGACACTGACCGAGTTACAGTGGGATGAAGTGATTTGCCTAAGACTGTAAATGAAGCAATGGTAGATCAAGGGACCGCCCATCCCCAGGGGTAATTCTAGCTACTAGAATCTACTGGATCACCTTTCCTCTCCCTTCAATTGCAAGCAACCATATAGGATGGGTGGGCTACCAAGGTAGCTGAAACACAGAGGAAGCTCTTGCATACACTGACTGTACATTATAGGAACAGCTACCTGGAGCAAGCAGCAAGCCTTCCTCAGGCACTTGGGACAAAAAAGATAAATGGGACAAGAATATGAACATCCTGCACCATCAGGAAGGAATTAGAAGTATCTGAGGCCAATCTGAAAATCAACAGTGATCCTGACTCTTTATCACATATGTAAACTAAAGTCCAGAAGAAGACAGGCCTGGAAGTACTTAACAATCTTCTGTTTAGAGAAGTTGCAGCACTGAGCTCCACAACAACAGGGAAAGAGCAACCATGTAAAAACTATGTGCACACCAGAACTAGAGGACAGCTCCACACTCCAAGAGAACTATCTTAAACATACATATGTTGATTTTAGTCCAAAACATTTTTCAGGAGTCTTGCTGAGTAGTGATCTTAGATGCTACATTAAATGGTGTCTGTGAATGTTTATTGCCAAAGAAAGGAGAAATAATAAAGGGAGGAGGGGGGTGTCATGTGGGCAGGAAGGGTTATCATATTTAAAATACAGCAGGTTGTTCACATCTCAAAATTCAACTTGCGATAGGAGTAATAGTTAGAACCTGTATGGACAATACCCTATATGACAAAGGTACAATAAAACAAAGCTATCACTGTATAAATTAACCCATGGATAACAACAAAACTGTTCTAACAGCTTAAAAACTGTATAAAAATAACCCCAAATGAACCTAAGACTTCCAAGGAAGAAATCCACACCATCACCACCAAGGTCCAAGCAAAGACCTCGCGACAGTTCAAGAGAGGGTGGGGAGGATTAAAGTGCTGGGGCTGCTGCTAAGATAATGACTTGATGTTTATGCACTAAGAAGAGTCTTAGAGAGTCCTTTCCTTACACCAGTTTGCAAGCACGGAAGCTGTCTCCCTGAAGTAAGGGGTGATTTGTTATATTAGTCAGCCCCTTGTTACAGAGGCACCCCCCAAGTTATGGGGGCAGCAGGAGTCAGTGCAAGAGCATGCAGTGAAAACACCATGAGACTTCTAAACTTAACAGTGGCTAAGGACAAAACAGAATAGAAAAAACAATGTTTCTGTATAAATATACCTATACTGTCACCTTGAAATCTCCCCTTTTTGAATACAGAAATATGTACTGCAGTATTTTAGAATGGTATGGGACCAAGGTCTGTGCAGAGTGCAGTGGCCCCAGAGTGCAGCAGATACCATATGGTACCTACCTGCAAATTGATTTTGGGCTGCTGAGGAAGGTACTGCTGATAAGATCTCTGCAGTGGAGATGACACTCAAAAAATGACATTTAAAGCTACACAGTTCTAAGAGCTAAGAAAAAATATCATTCTTATTTAGAGCTGCTAGACAGAACAGTACTACTAAACACACTAAACAACACTGTCAAAACTTGTGCAAAAATATTCCAGAACTGAAACTAACAACAAATTCATTAATTGCATTTGGTAATCGGTGGAAGAGAGAAGACTTTAAATGGGAAGAAAAAGCAGAGGAGGAAGTCACTGAGAGAGAATAGACATGGTTGGAGGAGTAGCTCTGAGATAATGCCAGGAAAAGAAATAACACATTAAAAATAAAATAAAAAGAGCAACTTTAAAAATTAAGAGAACATTAAAACTTTCCTCAAAGATTTCAGGCAGGACAAAAACCTCCCCTGATTACTCAGATCCCTCTGTTTCCAGCATGAAGACAGTTCAGTCTTTCCAAGTGCAAACACAATCTGAAATTAATGTGCAATAAAGAAGTTGAGTGATACAAATTTCCTGGCCCTGATGTCCTTAGCAAAACCAAACATATGTGAGAAGAGACAATGCAGCATGCAAGCTAAAAAAACCAGATGAAGTCCCAAACAGAGGAGGAGAAGCATTGTTGAAAAAAAGTCACTTGTGAGACTGCAAGAGCATTGTCATGCTGCTCTTGATGTCAAGCCAAGTTAACTGTGGTACTCACACTAGAAGAGTTCAAAGGGGCACTGATAAAAATGCATCGAGTATTCCTGCATCAAGTATTCTCTTTACCATTGGAAAGTGTCTAATTCCAGAGATCTATCACATTCAATATCATGCAGCTGAAGAAAAATTTATCACAAAGACAGTGCAGCTGGTAAAGTTAACAGCTCAAAAGTTAACAGCCATACTATTCCAAGTGTGGCATGTGCCTGTTGATAAGTAGAAAACAGTGACTGCATTAACAGCAAACAGCCAGGCTCAGTGTGATACCAGGAGAGCAATATGTATGTATTCTCTCTCTCTCTAAAAAAAAAAAAACAACCAAACAAAACCCCACCAAAACAACAAAAACAAACAAAACCCAAAACAAAACAAAAACAATGAAATCATTTTGAATAATGACAAATTCAATCAACGGCAGCAAAACAGGTATAGAAAGGATGCAATGGAAGAAGCAACAGTGGTGACAAGTAAATGCTTGCACTAAGTTACAGCAAGGACAGAAGAAGCGAGCAACCATTTTCTAACTTTTTGATATTTAGCAATACCAGAGTGAGAAGGAAGATGACAATATCAACACAGCAGCACCAGCTACCTCCCCTGCAGCACAGGTGCACTGATGCTGAAAGGGATCAAAAGCTGTCTGATATTTTGGCAACCAAACCTCCTTGAAAGACAATGGAAGAGTGAACTGAAAATTATAAGATCCTGTTCATTCAAATCTGGACACCGGCTAAAAAACAATGATGACATTTTCCAAACGTTAAAAATGTCCTGGTTTCTTACTGGATGTTCAGCTTGAGACTTTGGGTGGGCTGGTACTATCTTAATACTGTTTTCTTCATATCTAAATTTTGTATAAAAAAATGTTAAAAAACATTTTGCAGTTAAAGAACTCCAATAAACCTGAAAATATTAAAATTGTGCTAAGGAAAACTAGCTTTATACAAAGGGGACTGGACAGGACTACTCAATTTTGCATTAAGGAGAGAGGGCTTCTATGGATCCTTACTAAAAAGACAAACTCAGTTTGAAAACACTTGTTCACAGATAATATTCAATCTCTCATTGATGGTTATAGAAAGAAAGTACAAACTATGGCATTCATGCACACTGCCAAAATCAGCCCTGGTACTATATTAAAATAATCTCATTATCCATTTATTATGAAAATTGGTAATATGACCATTTATTTGAAAGTTACTAAACAGGGTCACAGTTTGAATAGTAGCAATTATTTCAATGCATAGCTGATGTATTTGTAAGGAAAAGCAAAGCAAGAAAAACTCAGCAATTCATAAACAGTTTATCTGTTCACAACCTCTAATTTTATGCAACTTTTCTTAGTCACTAAACCAACGAATTCTTGTTGCTCTTCAGACTGATCCTGCCACCAGCTCAATCACTAAACAGCTACCACAGATAACTGAAGCATTTCTCTGTCTCAGTTCAGCATCTACCCAGTATAAACTCTCACACAATAAGACACCTAAGGAAACAAGACAGCTAGAAGACCTGTTTTAAAAATCCCTACTTAGGCTGATTTGCTGGGAAAAAAACCCTCAAATCAGGTTTCTCACATCCCAGGTCAACACTGGACTTTTGGAAAGCTTTTGATTTGTTATACGTGCTCTACAACCATTAGGCCTGAAAGGCAAATTCTGCAGCCAATGACTCTGGACCCCAAGCTGCAATGGTAAACTTGGTCCAAGTTCTACACTGGGCACTGGGAATTCTCCTTCCCATTAATGGGGAAACTTGTAGAAACATAGAAACATTTCTTACTCCAGCTTCAGTTTACTGACTGCTGCATCCCCAGCTTACCAGCAAGCAGGCAATCCTGCTTTTTTTTTACCCATTTACTGCAGCATACAAATACTATCAGAATCTGTTGGGAAATGCCTAACACAGCTTCAGCCTTTTAGTTTCTCCAGGGGGTTTCTCAGTCTATTGATTATTCCCAGCTCTAGCTTACTCTTTAACAGGTAATTTAAATTCCTTTGTCTCATGGCTCCTTTGTAGTGAATTGGAAGACTTTGGTCACCATATGGTCTAAGAGGAGGGGAAAGGATTCTTGATTTCTGATATGCTCTTCTGCCAGGTCTGCTGCTGACAGCTGAGAGTTGCCTCCCCCAGGTGGTTGTTCTGCCGGTTCCCTTAAGTAACAACAGTAATCCACAGCAGAGGTTGTTAGCTACATTTGGAAACCCCAGGGAAAATATGACTGCATAGTTACAATACATTAACAATGTATAAAAATACATCTTAAAAATTATACACAACACAATGTCCCAATAAGCATATCTTTATCAGTTTCTACAGACAGCTGGTGTTTAAGATCATTGTGCTCTGGTTAGAGCATTAATTGTCCATGCAGACTTACAAAATTCTAAATGCTTTAGACAGGTGGCAGCAGATTTCAGGGTCTGGGATCTCAAAGGTGCTCAGACATTGGCCTCTTATTCCCATTTAGTATTTAGTGCCTTCTGTTTGGCTTTCCAAGGTCAACTGAAAGAGACTTGTTAATAATTCTGGTGACTTCTGTACTTTGAAAACAGGGAGATACACATTCCTAGAATATAGAATGCACCAAAAAGGGTTTTAGGTCCAAGGCAAAGTTCTTTTTTTAGGATGTTTGCTTGCAGCTCCTGCTGAAGTCAACTGGAACTCTTAATGTTCACCCAAGGGCAAAATTTGACATATAACATTTATTTTATGCTATACACAAGTCTGAATAGAGATGTATGAAATGCATAACTGAAAACTAGCTAATAGGTTTGGATAAAGCAAAAAACTGAAAGGTAGTAGTTGTCAGGGGTATGATTTAGTTTGCCACAGCACTTGTGCAATTCTACTACCATCCTCTTTTTCTGCTGGGGTGACACAGCTGACACAAGAGTATTAATACATCTTTTGTTGTATTTTTGTTTGAATCTCACACAGATTTCTGGCTAGAAATATTGAAGGACTAGTGGGCCAACAGTACAGAAACCAACTCATGACTTTGTCATTCTGCAGCCATTCCCCTGAATCCCACACTGTCAATTAGGTAACACCATGGTGATCTTCCTTCTCCCAGTGTGAGTAGGAAGGAGCTTATGTTATCAGGAACATGGGGTGTAGAGATTACATCCATAGTGATTTACAGTGACCTGCAAACCATTCTGAAAACAGCTTAAAGCTGCTTTCCATATAACAAAAATATTGAAAATGCCTATATTTTTTCCCTATTGAAGGTCAGCTTTAATACTTTTCTTTTTCCTGCTGGCATAGTAAAGCACCAGCATGTTGCTGCTTTAATTTCTCCAGAAGAGAAAGAGATGCAGAGAGAATTAAAAAAAAAAAAAAAATCAATCATATTGCACTAAACTAATGCACTTAAAGATGAACCCTTTCTTATGACAGGCTTTGCAAGGACCAAGCAGTAATAGCCCTGTTTTTCTCATGTTCATTTAGTGAGAAAAGAGAGTTGCTCTCAGGAATCTGCATGATTATTAAGGTGCAAGGACTGAAATCAAAATAAAAGCAGAGTATTTGATTTAAAAAAAAATCCTTTAGAATCTATCTGTGAAAGAAATAAAAGTAGTAAAGATCTCACTCCTCTGAAGTGGTAAAGTACCTCTTGTTCAATCTGCTCATTTGAGGTGGAGAGTGGGACAGAAATGGAAAGCAGGAAATTTGAAGGAAGCCTGCTAGGATGTAGATATTCAAGTTTATCTCCCATTCGAGAAGCCAAGTCCAGAATCTGCATAACCTACCTGCTCTAATGTCTGCACACTCAGACAACGTCTAGACAATTCTATGGTAGGTAACAGCCTTTCTATGCTGCTGTGAGGAACAGGAGCCATGCATGAATTACTTAAAAGTCTTAATGAGCACCTACCTATGGAGAGGGAGTGCAGAAGTACCACTCTGTGTTTATGTGTGTGTATGTATGTACCTGTGTGTGTATGGGGGTGTGTATACACATAGGTTGATTAAAAACAAAGTACAGAGGAAGTTACTACAGTTAGTAACACAATTCATTGTGCTATTTATGAAGAACTGTCAAATAATAAATATTTCTTTGGACATTCTGACAGCCTCTACCAGTTTCAACTAAATTGTGCAATTAGCTAATAGTGAAACTGTTCTGGTCTAATCCATTGGCCTTACACCATGCACCAACATGAAGGCTATCACAATTCAAAGATAAATACATATTAATACACTATCTAAATTTTGCTCTATTTTTCTTTGACTGAAGATAATTTTCTGTACCAAGTCCAAAAAGTCAATAGAAGCAGCAAGTGCTCTGTATCCCTGAATTTTAAGTTAGACTGCAGCTCAAGGGGACACATAGTGACGTTTTCTCCCTTGTCTGTACTTATATGAAAACCCTGTGTAAGTGGATGTTTATATGAGATTTTAAGGAAGGAGGAAAAAAAAAGAACAATTAATGACAAACTCTTATTACTATATTTCAACAGTGAGTCCATCCAGGAATAAGAACCTGAGTAAATTTACAAATAAAATAATTCAAATTTTAAAAGTTAACAGGTCACTTAGGAAGAAATGCATCAATATGTCAGTGAAATCTGGATTTAAACGACTGAAATGGCATCAGTCAGCAAACCTATATGCTTGGGCCTAAAGCGCTGCATTTCTGCTGTCCAGACAGAGCAGGACTGGGATTAAGGTGAACTCAAATAAGCTTCACAGCCCAAAACCCTCAAAAACATGTGCAAGAAACTGGTCATCAAGGGAAAGTCAGAAATTCAGTTTCAGCTCCTAGTCTTTCAGATTCCCAGCTGCAAAATTATCTCAATCATACAAAAAAAACCATATTCAACAGAAGTGATGAATTGCATCTTTTGAATTCCCACAGTCTATCTTACAGACAGGAAAAGGGAAGAGCAAAACATGAGTAGAGTGTAGCTGCCTAATTCAAGAGGCAATACATTACATATTTGCAGGCCATTGGAACACTATTATATCTATTTCTATTGTAAAATTTCTAGCACACCAGAAATCCATTAGCAGTGGTGTTCTGGCAAACCACCAAAAAGAAATACATCCTCTTATACCAAAAAGAAGGAAAGATCACAGAATGATTATGGATAAGTAGAGGCTAAAGATCAGCAAGCTCACCCAGAAAATACATTGTAATGTAAGATTTAACAATTCTTCCAAAAAGAGAAAGACAAAAGGAACCCTCTAACTTTGCACCAAAGCAAAGACTGTGCACATATAGATTAAAAGCTCCAGTCATAGTTTTTCATTAACACTGGAAATGTATTCATATTAATCTCTTTAGCTAGACTTGGCAGCTCTGTTACAATATCATATTCAACTTGATCTTGGTGTTTCCTTGTAATTTCACAATTCATGATTTCCACTAGCTGATGAGCAGCTTTCCAGAGTGAAATACACTAAACCAAATTTATTCCTTGGCTAACTTTTAGGAAGTTTCCTCTGTAATCAAATTGGACACCTGACATAGGTAGAAACGTATTAATAACCTTGGGATTGATTACTGTCCCTTCAGTCATCAGGAGAATTCCCCTGCTTTTATAATAAAGCAAAAACAGAGGTGATGCTAAACATATGGCAACAAAAAAAAAGCTTTCCATCCTTTCCTTTAGGAAGTGGAGTTACATCAGAATTTTCTTACTTATTTGCTCTAAAATCATGAATAACTCTATTATAGAAATATAACATCAAGCTCATTTTTTTTCCTTTTCTCCCATCATAACTTCATTGACCACTGTCTAAATTTAACAGACCAAATGGGAAGCGTGATTCATTATAAGAGCAATAACGAGCAGAGAGACAACTGTAATTTTACTGTCGCCACCAAGGCTGTCTCTGTGAAAGGAAGGTTGAATGGGTGTCACAGGGATTACCACACTTACAGTCAGAAAAGGCACGGTTTTGCTTTAACTGAACTGCTTGGTAGAGGAAAAATCATTGAGATGTATTTAGTTATCTCCACCACGATTTAGTCTCAGAACTCCCACTATGGTATATTTGATAACACTCAACTAAGGGCCTAAAATCTGTCCCACCCTCTGGACATGAATGCTTTCATTCTGTTCTTCTGAAGCAAATCTCACATCTTTGATATTCAGGCCAAGCTCAGTAGGTCATCAGGAGGCGTTTTACTTTAGAAGATGAGTACATCCTGTACATTTGTAACTCTTCCTGCATGTTTATACTCTCCCCAATAGACTCTTCAGCAAGAACAAGGATATGTGATAAGAGGTAAACAACACTGGACAAAAACAAATTCAACTATTATAAAGCTAGTTTTAAGTGGGTTTATTTCTTTGGAGAAAGAAGGGAAGAAGATCAAGAGAAAAAAAGTATTTTTTCTCAAATGACCTTTTATGTCTCAAAAAAGGGCAGAAGCCCAATTTAGATGAAATATCCCTTTGTAGGTCATCTTTAATAAAAGTACAAGATGATTCTTCTCCTTCACCTCACTGTATATCACACTAGATGACAGCATTTTATTTCCTTTGGGATAGTGGAAATAAAGTAAATGGAACAGAATAAGGACACATGATAAATACTCTCTTAACATTGTTTTGTCTTTTTTTTTTGTCTTTTTTTTTTTTTTAAGAAATAGAACTATTGTCATACAACCAGTGCTTCAGTCAATTGATAAAGGGATCTTTTTTTTGCTTACATGAATTTATTTGTATTTTATGTTAATACAAGCAGATTCCATAATCCTTCATTAAAACACTTGAAAAGAAACAGAAAAGCTAAAAAAGGAGTTATTTTCAATAATATACCAGAAAACACCCACACGCTTCAGTATTTCTGTTAGCATTATCAGACAACGCATTTCATTAAACAACTTCTTAATATATTGGTGCAAAGTAAATTGTTAAATATTTTCCTAAAACACAGATTTTAATTATCTATGTGATTAGGTGTACAAGTAAGGTATCTCTCACTGCCTCATTCATCTACTACTATTTCATAATACAGCTTGGACAATAAGGATCTAAAACTAAATAGAAAGCAATCAGGTATTTGAAGAATTTTAGAAACATAGTGAGTTCTGTTCAAATCAGAAGATTATTTAGAAGGAAAATTTATTATATAATTGAAAAAATGGGAAATAGATGGACCATTACAGAAGAATCACAACAGTGGGTCACAAACTGTTAAGTCCAAAGGCCTGGAAAGTATCAAAAGAGTCCAGCAGTTTGAATAAGGAAGGATCAGGTTATAGCCAAGCCAACTCTCATCAACAGTACAGAAACAGAGTATCTTTCAATTATACACAAGAAGTGAGAGGTTTACCACTAGGAAAGCTGTCTATCACAAGCCAGTCTACAATTCTAAAGCATCCTCCAGGGTGAAAACCCTCTGATGAAAGGCCACGACCCTGACTCAGCCCATGGTGCTGTGGGGAGCAGCAGTACCAGCAGGATGAGTGAGAGGTACTTCTGCCTTCCCTGGCCACAGCACCCCTGACAACAGAGAAACTGGACAATGAGCTAGCTCAGTATTTCCTACCAGATTTGCATTTGATAATTGGTGTTCTGGGATTTGAAAACCCGATTTTTGTGCATGTTTTGGAAAAGGAAAGAAGTCTCCTCATAGGGAGGGTTATTACACTGGGTAATAACCTGCTGCTTCTCATGCTAAGACAGCCAGAAAGAGAATCAGAGCAACATGTATGAAGCCTTTCAAACCAAAGTGCAGAATTTGATTTGGTTGTGGTTTTCTTCAAGGAAACTCTTCCTGTACCGAGACAACACAATTGTCTGTAAATGCAGTTTTACCCACCAGCAGGTCCCAACCAAATGAAAGCAATCACATTAGAGACCACACCATACAGAAAGTCTGTCAAAAGAAGCCTGTTTCCAGCCACTGAGTGAGGAAATGTGAGCACACCCATCTTGAATCTTACTAACAAAATGCATTAAAAATGCTATATAAATTTCATACAACCACAGAAACAAATAGCTGCACACTTCAAAGATAGCACCTTACGTCTGTAATAAATGCTGCAAAGTCAGCAAAAAAGTCCAATGCTTTGATACAACAAAGTTCCTGTGCACAAGTTGAGCACTGTTACTTGCTGGTTAAGATTTTCCATATGTTAAAAACATATTGTTTTAATACTGCCTGTTGATTCAGTTTCTGGACTAAAAACACATTTCTCAGGAATAATCACTATCCTGAGTAAAAAAGGCTGAACAACCTATTCCTTATGTAATGATCTTACAGAATTAAAGACCGAGCCTTTGCAGGCTGATGGTTTTCCAGCCATTCATTAGGTTGTCCAGTTCTACACCAGAAAGCCCAATAGTTTTTATTGCTTTCATTCTCCATATCTTCACTCCTAGCTCCATGCATCGCTTGACTCATTGTCTAGAAAAGGAAATTTCAATTCATTTCACTGTTTAGCTGAGGAAAGTATTTGAGCCCCAAGCTAAACGGCCCGCAGCACTTCCTCTGTTTCTCTAAGTGCTATTTTTACAGAAGGTTACGATGCCAAAGGAGTTCTCAAGGAGAAAGTAAAAAACAGGGCAGAGTGGCTGGACAACTCTAGGAGAGACATATGAAGGGAACTGTATCAGCAGGAAGGCTGCTGACTCAGGGAAGAGATGCCCTATAAATATAGGGCATAGTATAGAAAACCCCTGCTATTCACATTCCAATTCAAGCGCTTTCCTGTTTACCACCCTCTCCCTATGCCTCACTCCAAGTAGTATTTATACGTAACAATTCATAGGGCCAAAGCAACAGTGGTCTGAGAATCTAATGACAGAAAGCAAGCAAGCAAAAGTAATCACTCCTATTAGACCAACTTGTATGGCTGTTGCCTGCTTTTGTAAACACAAATCCTATTCTAGCTGTTAAACCATAACCAAATAAAGAAATTATTAGAAAGGTCAAGGGGTTTTTTGTATTATTTACAGTTATGGCATTAATCTATACACAAACCAAACATTCAAGTAAAAACTGGTGCCTAAACTGATTTTAGCTTATAAGGATGTAATTTCATTTCAATGATAAATCCAGAAATTACACTTTGACTATTAGAGCCACTGTTTAAAGGCTAAATCAAAAATACAATTTTTCTTTTAAAATCTCTCATAATGGCTTATATGACTGTTAAAGTTACTGTCACTTGGAGATACTTGACACTTAGAAGATAAATTCATAGGTGCTGAAACATGTTACTTGATTCTTCCCCTAGTTTAAGCCATTTTACTTAAAAGTTGAGACTAAATATAGCACATGATTGATCTGCACGATGCAGAGTTGAAGTATCTCTGTATATGTGTGTGTGAAGTACATTTCTCCTAACTGACCTGGTAATCTAAGGTACATCATCAAGAGAGAAAAACATCATACTAAAAGAATGATAATATCTCTCCAGAATAATTAATAATTTTCTTCCTACACACACACACACTCAAAAATATATAGTAAAACATTTTCTATAATTACTTTTGTGTCCAAAAAAATCAGACCATGAAAAGGCAATTTACTCAGTGCTGATAATCCCACATATTTTAATTACTTTATTCTAAAACAATAAAAGCTGCTTCCAGTGAATGCTCTTACCTAAGCACAGTTAAACATTCTTTATCACATTCATTGAGAGGAAAAAAAAGGACTGACCTTTTCAGAAACTTTTTTTAATGGGCCAGGAAGGTATCTTATGAGTGAATGCAATGCAATTACACAATTGGAAATAACAGATAAATTAAACAAATTATCTTTTTCATTCTCATTTTAACCAAGATGCCAATTAAGCACTCACAGGAATTTTACAGACATCACTTAAATTTTCACAAACCTGTGTTGATTTCAATAGCCTTTACCAGTAGCTGGTACTAAATCAACAAATCTAGTGACAATAATAGAGAAAGAATCATAACAGAGACTTGTTAATCTAAAACTAAATTATAATATAAAAAATAAAATGCAATTGAGTTATTAAAAGCAATTTACCCTTTCAAGAGAAGTTTTAAGCATAACAGAACAGTGTACAAAAAAAATTGAAGGAAGATAATAAACCTACCAAAAATCAACAGAGGTTTATGGAAAATTTTTCTTATTAAATTAACCTGGTATTTTTCTTTCTTGTAATCTTGGGATTACAAATTCCATAGTAATAGTGATTATATAATAAGATCAAAGAACATAGTTCATATTTCCTAAACATGAAATTCTAACCTTGAAAGAAGGAAGTTTTTTTAAAAAAATCCTGAGCAAATCTTGGGAACTACGTAAAGAAGGATAATCAATTAGAAATGTGAAACCTGTGCTACCTTTACACATGACACTGTCAAAATGCAGTAGTGAATGTACAATTCAGCAAGGATATACTGAGGTCATTGAAAAGGAACAGAAATTATTAAAGGCCTTAAAGGATGCCATTTTATCAACAATCCAGGAGCTCAGCCTTTGGAATATAACAAAAAGAAGGTTGATATGCTATATACCAAGGTGGGAGGAAAACTCAATGCTGTAGAGCTTTTTTAAACTGAAACTATGGTTCACACATTTAGCAATTAGGGCAATTAGCTATTCAAACAATTTATATTTTGACAAATCCTTAATTCCTGCACTTTTTTATCACAAAAATGAAAAAAAAAATTCCCCAACAAACCACAAAGGGCAGGAATCCTTTACAATTATGCTGTACAGGTCTAACTGCATAATCCCAGCACTCTCCCCAGTCTCAGGATGTTTAGTGATACACTAGTAAAGCCTTAAATTTTTGCCTTACCTTTCTTTGTCTTTGAGCCCAAACAGAACTAGTTGTCAGAAATCTCTGCAGAATTAGCATTTCTCATTAAACATAAAAAAAAAAAGTCATTCAAAATCAGTTTGTACAATATACATGTTAGCAACAAACGAAATAAATGCCTCCCAGAGAAGAAAATCAACCTCTGAAATTCAGCAACAATATAAATGAGAAAGTGTTTCCCAAGCCCTGTTTGCAATTACGACCGCATTAGTTTTTCCATCACAAACTAGTATAGGGAAAGAATGGCCTTGCAAAACAGGGCTGTGAAAGAACCATCCTGTTGGATCAGCTGGGGTTCTGATCACAGAGCACATGATAAACACTACACAACAAATGATTCAAAGAAAGGGTAAAACACAATTCAGGATCTCATTCAGAATATAGACCTGAACCTAGTCTATACTGTGCTACGTGTAAATTGATTATAAATATTAAAATTAAATATAAATATTATAATTAAATTTTCAGAGCACTCTCATATGGTAAAAAAGGACATTATTTTAAGTTAGAATCAATTACTAAAATGTGATCGCATCCAAGTGGGGCTCCTCAACCTGCACGCACAGAGCATGAACAAGAAAAGTGAATAGAGCTTGAATTCCTTTGATCCCAACAAATTCCAGCTGCCAGTGGGAAAAACTGGGACTGTGTGTAGCCAAGATATTCACTAAAGTAACTAAAAGGGGACTGAGTTGGACTTTAGGGAGATGCAAAACAGATCAAAGGAAGTGCTGCTCCTCCTCAAGTAGGATCACTGAGCACACACAGTTACCCAAACAGTTACCAGGCACCACCCCAAAAGTACCAGAGATGGTAAAGCACAGAGTACTTTTAGAGCAGGAAAGGCAGATGGGTCCTCTCACACCCAGCAGCACAACCCAGCAGGTCACACCACGAAGAGTCCCTCAGCTGCACACCCATCCTGCAGGCAGGAGGAGCGCAGGACTCACAGGGGCAGCACAGGAGAAAGACTCACCAAACACTGCAGTAGTCACAAACAGGGTAACTGCATTTTCTAAACCACTTGCAGAAATTAATCCTTTTGAATTCCACACAGCAAATGTTTACAATTTAGAGCAAATTTAGGAATATGTTTTTCATTTACAGCTTACATGACACATTGATATTAGTGTTGGAGACCATTTGCCAAGAGAAATTACAGGCAAGGTTTCAGCAATTTGCCTCATGAAAATGCTGGCACTTGTCTGTCAGGCTGCCTTTTATTTTGCTTCTGTTTTCAGGATTTTTTGATGAAGTTTACAGTCTGATTCTGTAAGGTTTGCAAGACTAGTTAAAAGACATTCCTAATAAATATTCCCTACAAAGCATGAGGAACGCATTTGTATCCTTCTCAGCAAAAGCTGCAAAACATTCAGTGGTGAAGCAAAATAATTCAACTGCTGGAGTTCCAGGAACCTTCCAGTATCACTAACCAGAAGTAATTTAAATTAAGACTGATATATACAAAAGATCTATCAATATCTTCTGAATAAGCTTTTTTTGGTTTTGCCTACCTTTTGACAAACTAAGAGAAAAGGGTGTTTATTTTTCCAAATAGAGAATAAAATGATTGCAGAGATTTTAAAATTTGTCCGATATTTAATTTTTCAGTCTTCTGAATGTAATTGATCATCACAGCCATTAATTTATACACAGTGTTGGTATTCCTTTGGGACAGAGCCATCTGTTCAATGGGAAGAGACGTGTGAGCTTCCTAAAGTGGCAGTTTCTGAACAAATCTTGCCCAGCCTACTACTTCTTTATAGATTACTTTCCACTAAAACATGGACCAGAGGAATTAAATTGGTGTTGCAAGAAGAGAAAGCAGGTTTTGATTATGCTCTATCCTAGTGACTGAGCGTCACCAGGAAGGACAGAGCAGTCCCAAAGCACTGAATATAAACTTGAATTCCTTATTTATGCTTGTGAACGTTCAGAGCACTTCCTCATTACCACAGACCTGAGGATCCCAGGCTATCAACATGTTCACTAAAAAAAAAAAAAAAAAAAAAACAAACAAAAAAAACAAAACAAAACAAAAAAAAAAAAAAAAAAAAAAAAAAAAAAAAAAAAAAAAAAAAAAAAAAAAACCAAAACATTATCAGGGAGGACTTTTCTTAAGAAGCCAGAGTACATGCAGGTAGCCAGATGCTTCAGGGAGCTTTCTGAAGGGCAAGCATCTCCTCACCAGGGCACTGGTGTCCACACTGCACCTCAGAAGTGACCATATTTCAAACTCATACTCAAGAAACACTCTCTGCTTGTCTTCATGATGGGAGACACCACAGCTCCTATACGAAGGTTGATGCTGCATCTTTCTTACCCATCATGGCTACCACAAAGTGAACCTGGGGTGATCACCCAGAGCCCATCCGCTCTCCAGACAAGCACAGATACTGCAGTTTTTCTGGTTACCCATCTGGCAGCATGTCCCTTCCAAAACTAACCCCATGACCACAGCTTGCTTTGGGCCATCATGCCATCAGGTCTTGGCTGCTTCACCTGCAGACAAACATGCCCCGGTCAGAGTCCCCTCAGACAGATCCACGGGGGCCGCAGGGCCAAAAGGGCTTCAAAGAGGCTTTCGGAAGCACGTCCCATTTCCTGATGAGTTCTGCTGTTTAATCACATAGTTAAAACCCAAGATAAGAGTGCAATTTAAGAAGAAATACTCTGCATGAAAAAAGAAATAGCCACTTGCTGAGCTACAGATGCCATGAAAGTACTAAAAATGCCAAGGGGAAGGAATTAAAAAAAGAAAATGAGGAAGCACCCTTCATTGCTTTGTGACTCCTGCACTGTGTCAACAGCCAGTGCTGGACACACGTGGAGAGTGGGAAGGCTGCGAGCAGCACCTGCCTGCACTGCCCAGCCAACCAGCCTGCCCCAGCTCTGCTGGTGCTGGAGGCAGCACCAAAAAGGAACAGCCAGAGAAAACAGCTCCATTAGATGCAGCCCTGAACACATAAGGATACCGAGGCAACGGATTCATAAACACATCGACGCAACTAATGCGTCCCTAACCTCTGCCTAAGGGATTGAACCTTTTTTAAAAATACAGCTGATTCGATCTGAAAGCTTCTTTGTAAATGCTTCAGCCAGTTGAACAGGCAAGAGAAGCTAAAAAGAAACACTGCATCTTAAAAAAAGCTCATTGTAGAGACACTATGGCAACTCAGGGGAAAAAAGGAAGAGAAAACGAATGGTGACTTATGAGGAGAAAATACCACCATCATTGGAAAATAAAAAAGGAAACTACACTATAATTATAACAGCTTATTATTATTTTTTATTATCATTCCAGATTATACTTCAGTGTCTTTCACACCTGCATTTAATGCGAAAAATGCGCATTCACAACTGGTTGAGATCCAAAGTGAGCAAGAGAAAGCGTGCAGGCTTCAGTGTTAAATTAAAACTACCACACTTTAATGCCAGTTGGAAATTTTTTTGTTTCCTTCCTCTCACTTGCATCCAGAACTTGCAGAACACTCCTATTCCAGGCCTCAGTTTTCTTGATGTCTAAAATGTCAGTGTAAGTTCTGCTTCTTTTTATTTCCCCACCCACCTTGGGTATCTTCCCACCTTGTTTCACTGCAGAAATCAGCCTTTGCTTACAGGCCACTCTTGTAAGAGGTGGCAAAGGAAGGGACTAGGAAAGGAAAGTTGCTTCAACTAACACCCAGCTTCAACAGAATCATATAATATCCTGAGTTGGAGGGTACTCATTGGGATCATTGAGTCCAACTCCTGGACCTGCGCAGGACACCCCAAGAGTGACACCATGTCCCTGAGAGCATTGTCCAAATGCTTCTTGAACTCTGTCAGACTTGGTGCTGAGACTGCTTCCTTGGAGGGCCCAACCGCCCTCTGGGTGAAAAGCCCAACCTGAACCTCCCCTGACTCAGCTTCATGCCATTTCCTCGAGTCCTGTCACTGGTCACCACAGAGAAGAGATCAGTGCCTACCCCTCCTCTTCCCCTCATGAAGAAGTTGTAGACTGAAATGAGGTTTCCCCTCAGTCTCCTTTTCTCCAGGCTCAACAGACCAAGTGCCCTCAGCCACTCCTTGTAAGGCTTCCCTTCCAGACACTTCACCATCCCTGTGGCCCTCCTTTGGACACTCTTTAATAGTTTAATGTCCTTTTTATATTGTGCATACAAAATTCAAGGTGAGGCCACACCAGTGGAGAGTAGGCCAGGACAATCATCTCCTTTGACAGGCTGGCAATGCTGTGCTTAATAGTAGCATGTCCTTTGGTGAAGTGAAGAGATAAAACACAGGGTGTCAGGCAATGGGGGAAGGGAGACAAGTAGGAGACAGTGAACATTTCTGCCAGCCTGAACCGTCCAGTGTACAGAAAGTTGACAAGGAAAAGATTGCAAGAAAAACAAGAATTTTGTGTGGTACCTATGGTGATGGACAACTATTCCTGATGAAAAGGTAAGAGAAAGAAATATGTGACTCTGAAGAACTAAGTAAGAACAGAAATAGAAAATACACAAACACAACAGAACTGAAAATACAAAAGGGTACACAACTGGGTATGCTGTGAGATAGTACAGGTAAATGCAGCAAAGGAAACAGAGAATCTCTCAGATAAAAAGATGGATTTGAAGAGAATAGAGAAAATAACGCCCACACGGAAAGTAGTAAAAAACAGAAAAACTATTTGTGGACAAGCATTAGGAGTTGGGCATATTTTAGTTTCTGATTTTTTTTTAAGCTCTTTGTTTGCTACTCTCATTTTAATTTTTAACTTTATTTCCTCCATAATTTGGGGATCCACAAGGAGGAATAAACACTTTCACTGTGACTGACCACCACTGATATCGTAATTACAGATGATGCTCAGATGTATTCATATGTACAAGTCATATACACCAACCTTTAAACAACATGGAAACTGCAAGGAAGAAGACAGACAAAGGCTAGGAGAGTCTCTCCTTTCTGATAATCTATGTATTTCAAATTATTTCTCCCCTCTCTGTCCCCCATACCTTCTTCACCATTTTCCAAATGTGTATTACACATAAGAGCTAATTTTACCACAGGGGCCCACTTCAGCATGCTTTAGATATTAGCAAAGGTTCAGTTACAAATACTTTTCCAGAGGATAACTAAAATCTTCAAGCTTGCTGCTTACAAGAATTCAACGACTTTTCCAACTATAAAGTTAGTGTGGTCTAAATTTGCAAACCACTTCTCACAAAAAATTAGTGTTTTTTTCTCAGGTCCCTTAAAATATACACACAGAATATACTATGGAGAGTAAGAACTGCAAAGAAGAGAAATATATACAACCTTCTGAATGAAGTAGATATTTTCACAGGAACAATAATTAAAAATACATTTGAAATGTTGGTCTGGTTTACACTTAGTCACTAAAATGCTGACAGCCACCAGTTTTCAGCAAATCCACCTTTTAATATCCAGGGGGGCTCTGAATGAGAAATTTGCTTTTATGGTAAACTGAAAGAAGGCAAGGCCACACCTGGAGCTCTGTGGCCAGTTCTGGGCTCCTCAGTACAAGAGAAATATGGAGCTCCTGAAGCAAGTCCAGCAGAGGACAACAAAGATTATTGAGGGACAGGAGCATCTCTCTTTTGAGGAAAGGCTGAGGGAGCTGGACCTGTTCAATCTCAAGCAGAGATGCCTGAGACGGGACCTCACCAATGCCTTTAAGTATCTGAAGGGAGGGTGCCATGAGGATGGAGCCAGGCTCTGCTGGATGGTGCCAAGACACAAAGAGACAAAGACAAGGGACAAGGACTAGAGGCAATGGGCAGAAACAGATGCACAGGACGTTCCACCTGAACATAAGGAAGAATTTCTTTAGTATGTGGGTGACTGAGCACTGGAACAGATTTTCCAGAGAGGTTGTAGAGTCTCCCTCACTGGAGATAGTCAAGAACCGTCTGGATGCAATTCTGTGCCATGGGCTCTACAATGACCCAGTTTGAGCAGGAAGGTTGGACCAGATGGCCCACTGTGTTTCCTTCCAATCTCACCCATCCTGTGATTCTGTGACTCTGTGAAATGAAATTATAATACTAAAATGCTAGTTACACTGCAATAGCTACTAAGGATCAACAATGGGAATATCAAAGCCTACAGTGGTACTCAACAAAATAACAGAAGAACTTAAAATGTACTGCTATAGATGAACTCAATACCTAAAACAGCATTTGTGTCATAACACAGCCTCTAACACCTCCACTGAAAAATTACATTTCACTGGCACCAGGTCTTGAATAAATGTAGAGTAAGATACGGTCATTACTTACTGGTTTAGTGTCACATCTAGGATGAAAGATGATCCAAAAGCATCAACCTGGAAGCTGGCTCGAGCAATGTGGGTAGACTGCAATACAGAAAAGACTGGAATTATTATTCAGCCACAACAAAGCATATTGTACTGGTTTGTGAATGCAGAAACAAAATACATATATACTAAGAATATTGATGTTCCTTAACCTGACTCTGGGCATCAACTGGTGGAGAACAGCTGAGACGTTACTGGTTTGGTCAGCCACCTGTACATTCACAATTCTCACCAACATTACCTGAAAGAAACTGTTCATTCAGACAAACTCTCATTTAGGACCATATAGTGAGGTGATAGCAGTGGGTTAAAATATGATTAGTTGCATTTTCTGTAAAGCTCTGACTCACCACCCTGTAACCTATCTCCTCTAAAAGGTTCCCAAAACTCCAGGCTCCTGAACAGTCACTAAAACCAAAGAAAAATGGGTGGTAGAAACATCTTTCTTTTCTTTCTTTTCTTCCTTTCTTTGCCATATATTTTCTCCAAATTAATTCCTTTCACAGTCCTATAGAGGACAAACATGACAAACGATCTATCAGAAACAGTGTTTTATTCTAATAGTAGTTGAAGAAAACACTCAGCTATTCAATAGAAACACACTTGTTTCTTGACCTGAAAACTCTCAAGAAACAGAATACCCATGTTACGTAGCTAATTAATAGGAAAAGCTACTTGCAGACATTTTGGAGGAATATCAACTTTGTTCTTATTTTCTTTCCATTGAAATCTGCACATTAAGATTTGAAGCATGTAGACAGAGGACTTAAGAGGAAACACTGAGGAACCACTTACAGCTCTAAACTACAGTTCTCCAAATAAATACAATACAGGATAGTACAACTGTAACAAATGATTTATTGAAAACTCTGGGAAACCCAGGGCAGGATGGGATAATGTGAATCATCAAATTCACTCTCTAAAACTACTGGCAGGCTTTCAATAGGCATTAAATCCAGAAGAGCTGAGAATACCAGCTTCCCTGGAAAGGAACAGCAGCAAAGAAACAGAAAGTTGACGGAATCATGACTTTTTTGATTACTACATTTTTTAGTTGCCCTACAGCAAAATTTTCTTTTTATGTCTACATATATAAGCATGAGTACTAATAAATAAAGAAGACAACAACCATTAATACATTTCCACAAACATGATGAATGTTTTAAAAATAATAAAAAAAAAAATGTCAGGACAGCTTCTCTTAGTAGAGGACCCTCAGGCTGCGTGCCTGCTATAAAAATGCCTGGCTGTGTCACTGCAGTGGATGTGCATGGAAAATTGCATGACAGGAAAATCCACACATTTACATTACACTTCAGAAGGACACAGTAAAACTGGAAAGCTTCTTAGAAAGTGCTTCAGTAGATCCAATTCAGTGTCAGATATCCTTTCGGCTATCCCCATTACACCTAACACAGGCCACAGATCTTTGCTAAGTGGTTCTTGTAATTTCTGGATGATTTAAGACCTTCTTTTTTGCACAAATGTATAGTCTCTGACCAACTAACTGAATATAACATATAATTTAGTTTATCTGGGCAAATAATTTCAGTGATTAATTAGCATCAATATTAAAAGCCTACTTTCTATCCAAAAAAGGTTAAAAAATAATAAAAAGGCAAGCCAACAAACTAAAAAAGGCACAGCCAGCTGGCAATGACAGACACCCACAGAATGTAAAGACACCCACAGCACGTACGGCACCCACATGTAGGACCATCATTTAGCTATTTCTGGCCTGCAGCAGCTATGCAACCACAAATACAGCAAAAACAACCACCAACAAATTATCACATTACCATTGTTGTTTCTTTTCTACCTCTCAGGCTGCAGAGTCTGCTTTGAATGATTTTAAAATTTCATCTTCTCTTGCTGGATGTGAATTTTTAAGCTGCTGCTCACAGATAGGATGTGACAGGCCAAGTATCAAGTAACATACAAGGAGCCAATGGTAGTTTTGTCATTCCCTTGTTCCACTGCAGCACATTTGCTAACCTTAACTAACCTTCATTTCCCTACCTGCACTGCAACAACCACCTTCTGATCAAAGGAGTAATGGCAGCACAGTTGTTCGCTTATCATCATTACATTATTAAATGGAAAGAACATTCTAAAGCACTTTATTATTTCTGTTTGTTAACAGTATATGCCATCATTTAGATCTCTTTACACGGTATAACCAAGTCTTTTATATGACCATATGCTGGTACCAAAAGACAGTCAGTAAGAAAAGAGAAAGCCTAACATGGATTTCTAGATGTACATATACTAAATGTAGCATTTGGTATTAAAATGTATTCACCTCACAGACCATAAGAGCAAAAATGACTAGATTGTTTTGGCTTGTTTTTTAACCACTAGGTATATTGCACCATATTGATTCGGTCTGGGAGATTTCCGCTCTTGAACATGTCTCTAAGATAAACAATTACAAGGCTAATGTATTTCTAAGGTGACCCTGGACCACAGTTACTCCCTGACAGAAACTGTTGATGTGGATTTAAGGGAGAAAATACCTCTTAATAAATTAATATGAAAAACATTACACAGATGTAACCATCCCCCAAGACTCGTGATACAAACCCAGAAAGCTTACCACTAATTTTAAGCTAAAATGCAATCAAGTGTATCCCAAGGGTATTTCAAGCCTTCTGAGATACTAAAACAATTTGGATAGCCTGACAAACTCAACCCTTTCCAGAAACTGCAGCCCTTCCTTCAGCACTGGTATGTGTTTGTAAAGCACTGTGACACTGCACACTGTGGGCTGCTGCCAAAAATGAGCAGTTCTGCCCCATCCTGGCCATGTGTTCCCACCTACTCCCCCTTGTCAGCTCATGTGACTAGCCACAAAGTCAGATCAGCATCAGAAAATTAATCACATGGAGTGGGTCCAATTTTTGTCAGACAAATAAGCTGATCCAAATAAACCATGAGGTAGATGCAATGCAAAGAAGCTGGAGGGCACACCCAAGAGAGACTGAACAGGAAGACAGATTACCCCTTTCAATGGCAGATAACAAATCTCATTCAGCATAAAAAAACCCCTATCCCTTAAGAGTTCCAGTCAGTACATTTTTTAGGATAACAGTTCTTCTAAATATCTGGTTAAGAACCACAAAATAAAGGAATGGATTTTAAAGTCTTGGCTCTACCTGCCTGCTCAGTGAATAGGTAAAACAATCAGCTGCAAAGAAGTTTACATTCATAGACATGTGACAATAAAAGAACCCAAAGAAAGGAAGTAAGTACTTTTCCACCTATACCACCTCATTCGAGCAGAAGTAACAAGAACGACACCTGCAAAGGCTTCTCTACACCACTGAAGCAAGACAATCAATTATGTCATCCAGTTCTCAAACCAAGGAATTTTCTCGGAAAGTTTGAGGCTTTTCCAACAACCATCAGCTTGACATATCAATGGCTGACAACTGAGTCATAAAAGGGGAGTTCTTGGAGACCAGATGTACTCAATGCAGAGCATGAACAAGAGCCAGGAAAGGAGAAGCTAACAACTTAATGGAAGAGCACAACGACATGCCTCCAGCACAATCAGAAAGTTCTGAAATTTTAATGTCATGCAAGTGAAGAAGGAAAATATCAATAACAACTCTGAAATTAGCTGCAGTACTTTCAGATGCAATTTCTAACAGCACATAAGGTGTATTAACCCTGCAAGCCCCTCCAGCAGAAAATACTAAGCATCCCATGCACCTAGTGCAACTCTGCAAGAGTTAACTTCTGTCAAAGATTGTGAAGCTTAACCATCTCAGCGAATGTCTGAAAGGAATCAAAAGTAAATGGAGTGGAAAGGATTATTTCAACTCACTAAGCACAATGGTATTTCATCTAAAACTAAGATTAAAAGTTCGAATTCTAGAAAAACAAAAGTGGTACGCAAACCTTCCTGCCAAACCAAGAGCAATGTGATTCCAATTATTTTAAATCACCTGCTCCATGCCTCAGGGATCACTGCAGTAACAGAGGAGATGGACAATCAGTACCAAATACGACTACTTATTATTACAAAGAAACACAACTGAATAATGATGTCCCTTCAGTATTCAGGCTGGGATTCAGTTTTCTCCAGAAACTGGCCCTGAAGAACAAGCATCTGCAAAGGGAATACATCTGCATCAACTACAACCATCACTGCAGACCAACATCATTGCACTGCACTGGAGGTAACCTTAAATGTGTTTGGAAGACTTTCATTTCAAATAGGTCAAATACCTTAATCACCAGTGAAACACTTACAAGCTGCACACTTTCTTTAATAATCAAACTAACAAGAATTTTGAAAGGAAAAATTTAGACATTTTCCTCACATTGTGTATAATTAGCTCAATGTTGAAAGCAGCACAGTAACATGATGACTAATCTTTCCTCATAAAATAAGGAAAAATAATAAAAAACATATCATGATGCAATGTGCAGTTCCTCATAAGATGTTTCTTCCTTCAGAAGTATCCTTAATAAAGCACTTAGATGCTTTTTAATAAGTTTTACTGGAAGAGATAACAACAATTTCCATCAAAACCAAACAAAGTCTTATGTAAAAAAAAAAAGAGGAGAAAATCCTATTTATATGCTTGCCCTTTGATGTAAAGAATTTTATATTTACTACTATTTATAGCATTGTGGTTTCTAATTAAAAGATTCTGATCAAATTCGTAGACTTGAAAGAAAAGCACCAAGAGAATCAAGAGATAAAATAATGCTGGATAATACAAGAAGAGAACTTAGAAACTATGCTTTCGAGTTTGCAAGAACAATGAGGTTTTACAGCAGATATTTGGGGATTTAGTCACATTTACAAAATAATAGATTCCTCAGATATTAATTTAATTTCCCCTCTCTCTATTTCACAGAACAGAAATGTCAGCTTCCTAACAATCCTTTAAGTGGGCATGAAATAACTGTTTCTTGAGTTCAGTAAGGACACAGCTAAGCCAATAGGAAATCAAAATAAACATATTAATGAAATTAAATGACAAATATACTAAAACTTTTATGCAGATTTACCTAAAAAAAAAATTAACTGCTGGTTTGAAAACAATCATTACACTTAAATTTATACTAGAGTAGAGGAATACAGCACTAATTGGCACATGTACACACTATAAAAGGACAATTTTCAGCCTCAGTTTTGTCGTAATAAATCCAGAGTTATGGAGTATACTGTTGCTGTATGTAAAGTAAGAATTTTTTTCAAAAACTGACTTTTTCACTTGTACTGGGAAGAAAAAAAAAATTAAAACTTTGCTCAAAGACAAAATTCAGAAATACGCCTAGGTCTAATATTAAACATAAATATCGAAAGTAAAAGAATCTTCTTTAAAATATATACAATAAAATATAGCTGCAACATGATTTCCTCAGGCCTTCTCTATTGCCATTTGCAAATATCTAATTTTAACAAAAAGTTCAGTGTCACTGAACTGGATCCACATATCATAGTATATTAAAAAACTACAAAATCTCTTTTTTTACTTTCCCTGACATTCTCACATGCTGTATTAATAACCCTTATTTTTCATGCTTCATGTAAACTCTCCCTTTTTATCCACTGCACAAATCTAAATATCTATAGGGCATTTGATGGGGGGGCAGTTTATTTAATG
Source organism: Myiozetetes cayanensis (assembly GCF_022539395.1). Classification (NCBI taxonomy): domain Eukaryota; kingdom Metazoa; phylum Chordata; class Aves; order Passeriformes; family Tyrannidae; genus Myiozetetes; species Myiozetetes cayanensis. The sequence goes on from NW_026086604.1 coordinate 129,743,715, forward strand.
AAAAAAATGCAGAATAGAATCATGGTTTTTACAAAAGGCTTTTACAGCTGCCTCTTCAGGGCACATTTAGTAAACAAGTTATTTATTCTGAGAAAAAGCTAGAAATAAGAAAATATTTTAATAGGTCCATGTTCATTTTTTAATCCTGGATCACATATCTGTTCTCCATGCCAAGTGAGGGTGGAGCAGAGGGAGCCATAAACACCATCAGCTGCAGTGCAGTGCCAAGGTCCAGTCCACTGTGGTCGTAAATATGACCTAAAATAACTTTTCTCCATATAAATATCATAGTATCAATGAACTCTCAGACAGAAGCAAGAACTACTTGTACCTCTAAAATGCCAGTAATTAGTCATCTCAATAGAAAAAAAAAAATTTTGTTTATAACTTTTGATTGCCTAAGAGACTAATTGCTGCAAATCTTCATATCACTGTGAAAGAAAGAACTGCAAGAACTTTTGGGAAACTGTATTTATTTTCCCCCCTTTTTCTGGAAGGGAACATCATCAAAGATTCCTGTATAAAAGGTTACATGCAACTAATGTGCAAGAGGTCTTAAAAATATCACTACTGGGGCAAAAGCAGAAAAATTGGTGCCTGCTTAATCTTGTATTTTTAAAATGCATTCAGTAAGGTTTTTCATCAAATACTAATGACTAGGGGAAGTATGACCGAATAGGTTGTTATAACTGAGATTAATCAAGTACAGGGTCACAAACAGAAAACAAACAAAAGTCATGAATGGAAACTTGCAAAGTTCAGAATCTTTTCCTGCAATAATTCATATAAAAACTTTGATAACTGGTTGGAGATCACACTTGTAAAACGAAGAAAGGAAGCAAACAGAGGCTCATCCTGTGACCCAGGAACGTCACAGTTTCCATTGCCCTCCACGGCAACTGTGGCTTTCAGAGGGTCAAATCTAACAATAAAAGGAATGCTAGATACAACAACAGTACTGCAATGTGTGCCATCTATCTCACTCAATAGCCCAGGACCTGATGGCACAATCAGATGGGGAAACTACTTCCTTGTGAAGAGAAACATGAGATCAGATGGAAAGGACTTGAACAAGGACAATCTTTCCTCAGTGAAATACTCCTCTCCCAAGGATGCCTGGCAGTTTTGGGTCAGCAGAACCCAAATGAGCCTCTAGTTGTGCACAGCTGCAGCGTGAGAGGCAAACAAACAACATACCACCCATCTGCAGGGGAGAGAACACAAAACAAGGGCAGCAATGCACATGCCATAGGCAGCACTAGACCCATCTGGACCACTGTGTCATCTATCTACAGAAAGGGCTATTGTCTCAGGGACCCCATCTAGGCAAAAAGGAAAACTCAGTGGATCTAACAGTCAGGAGGAGTGAAGGCATTTCCTTCGCCAAAGCAGATGGTGCCTTGAGGTCATTTTTAGCTGCATGTTTTCCAAGCTCTGAAAGGAATCAATAATATTTCAAGACTCCCTTTTCAGCATCTGTTGTTGGCTTCAAAAATGAGGGAACAGAGTTCCACTACCAGAAGAATCTACAAAACCCCTTCATTATGCCACCTTTACGTTACAAACTGACACCTACACTACTCTTTGACACCTAAAGCCTCCAGCTTGGGTAATTTCTCCCATGACCAGCTCTGGACACCAGCAAAAAGTTTAGTAACATCTTGTCAGCATCATGGGCTAAGAAGAGCTTGACAAAACTTGCAGACTGTTAGGCATGCCAATACATTGCTCAATCAATTCCACAGATAATACTTTTTAAATATGACTCACCCTCTACATTTAAGTATCCAAGTCCTGCTTGAAGTTGAAAAGTGCAAGAAAAGCAAACTTCAAAACTCCTTTTCCTCTTGATACAGACTAGGAGATCAAAACAAATCAACATTTTCACTGTATATATTTTCTGAAACAACGGATGGATTTTTTTTATTCCCACAGAATTTCAGGGGTTGAAATACTCTAAGGAGACATTTCTAGAACAGAGTGTATTCCTACATACTATAGTCTCCTGGGCAATTTTTGAGCTGTAAGTCAGGGCTGTAGCCTCCATACTCCCATACATCACACTTCCATTAAAGGGCATTTACGTTTTTCTAAACCTTGTGATAATACTTCATTCTGGAATATGTTTTTTCTAAAGCATGGCCATTTGCTACAGTTTTCTGGACTGGCAAAACCCACTTCATTAAAAAAAAGGAAAGACAGAGTAGAATAAAATTTAGTACAGGTAGACAAATCAGAGCTGGTCAAATTATCAGATGAATCACCAAATCTCACTGTATGATGGCAAATGCCCAGCAGCAATGCCGTGCTTCTTTAACTTATTTTAACTGAATCCAATTTTCAAGCTGCACCCCTAATGACTCAACAGTTAAACAGCTCTACGTCATTTGCCCCTTTCTCTGATTTCTACATAATCAATCGTGTCTCTAATTCATGTGACACTGGCTTTCCACTTGAACTTACCCAATCAGCAAACCCCCATCATGGGAGTGCATGCCACAGCTTGGTAGAGCACATCCTGTCCATGTGCTCAGCATTCCCATGCAGCACTTCAGCCACCTTTGCTGCTCAATGTTCAACAATAAAGTTTCTGGGAGAAAGAACATAAGCCTTCCCTCACACAGTCCTCCCACCAAAGTACTAAAAGCTTGCACAGATGTGCAAAGTTCTCATCTGCACTGAACATACCTCCATCTGAGGAGAAAGACGTTGTTCCACATCCATGCTTGGATGTGGCTCAGCACAGCTGCCACTGCACAGTTCATCCCTGCAGCACTGATTTATCCTCCTAAGATTAATGCAACTATTGCAGTGGCTTCCGAGGATAACTATCAGGGGGCATCTTCAGCTGTGAAGGGCAAAATTTCATCTGACAGGCCTCTGTGATCCTACACGTGCTCCATAAGACATCTCTGCAGAACGGTGTATCCATACAGTATTCAGGAGGTCACTGGTAAGCCAAAGGAAAGAAGATAACTAAAAGGGCTTTGAAGGATTTCTTGTCTGAAAGTTTTCCACAGACAATCATAGCAAATTTGACTTAAGATGAATTATGTTAGTCAAAACTAGAGAAAAGGGAGACAGGTTGGGAATTGCAGTGATTTTTGGAGACATTAAATACAGCAGTTTTGATTAACATGCAAGAAACCAACGATATGCTATTTCTAGAAAATACAATACTGAAAAAATACTATATAAGGACAAAAACACTGAACCATATCAGTAGATGAATGAGAAAGAGATATTGTGTAAGAAGGCACCATAATCCTGTGTCCAAGACTGGTAAGCTTCATCCTCTAATAGTAGTGGACTTACCCTCCACATCCACGGTTATCCAGATTGAGAGAACACACATGGGCCTGGCCTGGCAACCAAATCCTCTGACAAAGACCAGTGAACTACTTCCCATGAAACAGAAGGGTATTCTACCTGGGAGAAGCAACTTTGTCTCAAACACATAGGAGTGGAAGACAAAGAATCCTCTCAAGTGGCTGCACTAAGTGGAAGGACCACAAAACTCGGCAGAGCTGATTTGGGAGGGAAAAGCACTGAGACAGCACTAGCCAGAAGGACCCATAAACTACAGACCTAAATCTTATCAGGCTTTTGAAGGTTTCATACAGTTCAATTGACCTTTAAGAAGTGTTTGACAGGATAACTGCAATAATGTTTTCACAAGCAGAGTCCTAAAAAAGTTGTTAGTTTTGAGTCACTTCAAGATTGGCATGATTATTGGGAAAAATACAAAAGGGACCTGGACTACCAGAAGAACAACATAATACCAGATCTACCATGACTGTGTAACACATATGTCCATAATGATCTTGTGGAAAGAGTTTCAGAGTGAACATTAACGTCACATGTAGTTCGACCATAATTTGGTTAAATCTCAGCAGAGTTTATCATGATATTACTTGGAATACAACACAGTTCTACACCATGAATGTGTTATAGCTGATATAGCTGATTAGACACTGCAGGGGTCCTAGAACATGTACACTCCATGAAAGAGTGGTAGAAAGAATGTTTGTTTTGATCCCGCACTCAGGGGTACCAAGACAGACCAGGAGTGAATACAGATACACTGATTACCAGAGCTAGAAAGCTCTATCAGACTTTGCAGTTACTACACTGATCGTGGCAACAAGGAAATGTTGGGAAAATACTTTCTACACAAATTGTTACATCTGAGCCTTTAAGATCCTGCTTGACTGTATATAAGCCTGTTTTATGTGATTAAGCCGTAGCTTTAGGAATATCTCTCTTTTCAACGCTGCTATGGCACAAGCAAGAGAAGGTAACACAAAACAAAGACTTTCCATGCAGTCCTTTTATCCAAACCAGGATTTTCAAATATATCTATGCCTTTTTACCACCCCTCAAAATCTGAGTCCTGATACAATGTTTCTGCAACATGAACTCTGAAGCAGCAGCTACCAGCGGTTTGTTGATGGCTGATTTTTTGGACTTACGCATTTACTGTCATAACAAATCTCATTATCGAGTAGGAAAATACTTTCACTGAGCTTGCAAAGAAGGATAAATTAGGAATTTGAAATATTCTTTGCCTATAAAATACCAAAACACACTACGAGTATTTTATAAAAAGGTGTATCTGAAAATCCTTCTTACATTCCTCTTACATTTGAGAAATCAAAGGACACTCTCAATGCCCTTGCATCATTCAACAATCTATAGCAAAGTAGGGCTTTCAGGAAGGCCAGACCTGCATCAAAAGTACAGGTATTTTAACCATCATTTACATATTCATGAATATGAATATTGCAGAACTGCGTACAGTGAACATGCAGGAAAGTATCACACACACTTTGCCTAACGCCTTATAACCTTAAAGGGAAGAGTAAGAAGAGGCAACAAGACAGGAAGAAAACCAAATTCAGCAATAAACCAAAAACATGTTATTACACACTATGGCCCAGTTGAGCCTCCAGCCCTTCGGTTTTCTGATAGGATGATCAAAAACTGTGCCCAAGTTTCTCCAAGAGACAACAGTCATTAGATTAAGTGAACAGAATGTAATTTTTAAAACTGGACAATTTCTCATGACACTTCTGTTTTCAACAGTCAGCATCCATCCATCCCAAACTCTAGAGATGTTTTATAAGCCACTCAACAGTCAGCACTCATATTTTAACAAAAAAAAAATTACCAGTTGGTTGAGCTACCCAACACAGTAACTTACAACAATAGAAGCTGACAGTATTAGAACAGAAAGCAAGGGTATTTTAAACAAAGTCAGTGGTTTCAGAAGCAACTCTAAAGAACAGGGATATTCTGTTGAGACTAGAGCAAAAGGCCAAGAGTCAGAGAATCCAATAGCAAAGACTAGGCAACATCTGAATAACTAATGAAGATTTCAACTCTAAGTGTAAGCAGAGCCATGCAAACTCAGCATGACAGAGCAAAGCTTCACTCCAATTGATTATTAGGAATAAGAAGTCATTTAAGAAATCTGCAAGCCATGCTTCCAAATCGGTGTATGCAATTCTATCATTTGGTCACAAATAATTCAGAAATGCAGGTTGTGGAAGGCGAATAAATTCTTTGCTAAAAGCTACTGACTCACTCTGGACTACAAAAACATGTACTTCTGTCTCAGACAGCTCAGTCCTGGAGCCCTTTCACACCAGGCTCCCTACAACCAGGTCAGCCCTTTTACTCTCTAGGAAGGAATCCAGCGTACCTTCATGACAACTGGCAATGAGCAAGTGAAAAACAGTTTGACAAACAGAAATTGCTATATTATGAATGCCTTGCACAAACAGCAGAGATGAGTGAATCTATGTCCATAGTAGGTCAGAACCTTGTTCCTGCTAAAAATCATAGCAAATCTCACATATTTCCATATCAGCACCTAGATACATCAAAAATGGATAATGCAATGACAGCCACAGGAGGAACAATATTGTCCCTCAGACTGTGTGTAGACCTACTAGCATGACCATGAGGTGCTGCCTTAAAGAGAACTGGGACCCTTCACTGGTGTTGAGTGGCAATCTCCAGCTGAGAGCAAGATCACTTTCAAGTTATACCTAGGGTTCAGGGAAGACATCTGTTAGGTGAAGGCATGTAGTGGTCTGGTACTCTAATCGTCACCTGGAAAATCATCATCTTCCCAACGAGAACATCTGATCCACAGAAAACTACAAACAACATATACTTCTGTCTCCAGACACAGCTCAGTCACATTTTAACGAAAAACACATCTGCATAGTATTGACTAAAGGAGAATATTAAGAAACTTGTGGTTTCCCATGTGCCTTTTACAATACCAAAATATGGCTCAAGGCATGGAGTTAAAAAGTTCCTTATAAATGTCCACAGTAGGAGCTTTCCTTCTTTTAAACACAAAAATCCTAGTTTAGCTTGCACTGAATGCCCTGACATAGAGGACTTTCATCTTCTAATAGGCTTATTTATGCAACTGTAAAGTAAGTGTCCATTGCTAAGATCCTGGATTGCATTAATAATTATATAATATTAGCATAAATTTAGATATATCTTATCTTGATTACTCTTTAGATTAAGTGCTGTGCAGCTGCTAACAGGCCCCCTTTGGGGAACAGAGAAATTGAAACAGGGGAGTGTCACAGATACTGGTAGTGACTCTATTCCACAATGGAATTAACAGCAGAAACGCAAAGTCACAGGAATTCTCCAATATCTGCTATATACTGTATGTTCAAACAATAATGACACAAATATGTAATAGGTTACAACATTTGCCTTGTGCTGTGTTCTGAAGTCCAGTAATCTTTGACAACTACAACTGTGAGCACATTAATTTTTCTTAAGCAGTTACATTCTGGGCTTCTAGGATGAGTCCACAGACTATTTTCTTTACTATTTAATAGTAGAACATGCATGTAGAGAATTCACTCAGTATTTATGGCAATGGCCCAAAAACCCCAAAACAAACAAAAGAGGTTACTAGAGAAAAACCTCAACAAATGATAAAAATAAACCATGCATTTTTAGAAATCTGCAATCCATCACTTCTCAGTCATTTCTGTCTTTAATTAGCTCCTTTCGCCTCCTTTTATCGTATTTCATTCCTCTGGCTCAACTCCATCATAAGCCTATTCTAAAACTCCTGATCTGCAAAGGCCTCGCTTTGCTTCTGTGTTCCCCTGCATGATCATCTTCTTCATTTCCCTTTGTGCAATTCCAAACTCAGGCTTGCACCCTTCTTGTACAGCTTCTGCCCTTTCTGCAGCTAAAGCTTTCATCCAGGAATTAAAGGAATCCGATCCAATTTAACACAACTTCCCTCTCTCCAGCTTATGTCTCTCTCTGCTGTTATCTTTATCCAATTCAAAACACAACTATGTTGTTTTACATTAATTCAACTACAGCCTTGTTGTCTAGTCCTCTGATTGTACCCTCCCATTTAGGTATCTTTGTTTTTCTAGACATGGTTGTTTGTCCTTCACTCACTGGAGGTTCTTCCTGAATGCTTCAACCTCCTCCAAGAAGTATCCTCCTTAAACTAATCCAGAAGGCCCTTAGTTTTGGTTTGAAATCTCTATTCCAGACTGTTTTTTCTAAATCTCATATATAGCTATTCAAAGACTACTAGCAAGAGATAGAATAGGGCATGGAGACAGAATGGATTGAATCATAAAACAAACTAATACATATGAAAATGTTATGGATGAAGAGGGAACCTCTGTTCCCCTACCCTTCATATGCCACTGATCTTGGACTGTTAACTCTTCAGGGCAGGTATGGGTGTCTCTTCGTGTAAGAGCAGAATCCAGCATCTTTATGTGACTTTTACCACACACACAAAAGCAACCATAAAAGTTAACTCCATGAAGTCAGTCCGTAACTTTGATAAGCATTCTAGTAGAAATAAGAGTGTTGGAGTTTTTATGGGATGCTAGACTTTAGGAGTCAGGATATTAAATTACTCAACTGCAACAGTTAACACTAACACTACAAAAGTACCTTCCTAAATGCAGCTTCTACAAAACTTCATTTAAGCAAAGTCAGCCACGCTGCTGGTCCATTACCACCGAGCTGACTCAGATTTCTGGGCAAGGGATGCAGTATCCTGCAATTAGGATGTAACCATGTCCTGTGCCAGAATCACAGAAAATCAGTACTGCTCCACTTGGTTTGGCCTGCTCCGCAATTTTCTTCCTCCATTGCACTGCCAGGTACTGTATCCTCCAGTTGAGTAACAACCATCAGATACCACGGGAGAGGTTGGAGATATTTTAAGCATCAGAGGGGAAACTTCTTGATCAGGAAGAAAAGTTGCAGTTGCACAAAGAGCTTTACACATTTCCATCAGAGCTTCTACACATTTACATTGGTTTAGTGACAGGGCTTTTGTGAAATAAATGCATTTAACCCTTTTTAAACCACTTGTGTTACTTTTTTTTTCTGCTTGGAGTGATATTTGTACTAACAACTTAACTATGTGAGAATGACTTGAAAAGTTTTTATGAGCATAAGATTTGGTGAATAAAAGCTGAGACATTCAGAAAATAAAACCCACTAATTAGCAGTTTCTTCCATAAGACCAGTATTTTAATCATAATACTAGAGCCAAATGCAACCATTACTATGTTTTAAACAGACATATCACAAAGTTTTTCAACTTGTGACCGTTCAGGGGCCTTCAAAGAATCCTGAAATGCCTAGAGGACTTTTTTTTCTTTTTTTTTTTTCTTTTTTTTAAGCAAAGCATTATGAAACTTGAAGAATCCTATTTTATTGTACTGTAAATACGGTCTTCACATCTGAAAAATATTTACATAGAATAAGTCACTTTCAGAGGCAAATAAATATGCTATGGAGAGCCTGCTTATTATTTAACTACACAAAAAGAATACAAGCTGTCAGTGCTTATACTTTACAGATTATAAAAAAGAAATATGAGACAATTTTTTCACAGATTTTGTTACTTAAACACAAAGTAGTCAATTGGAAAAGGAAGAAACAGAGGCCTGCAACTCATCTTGGATGTCAGCAGTTGCTTCAAATGCACAAATTTTATGTTCTTCAGTAACAGCAAAGACTCAATGTTTTTTTTCCTTTAGATGTAACAGCCATGTACCACCTCAAACATGATCATTAGTGGTCATGATGAAAATCACTGTATCTTAATACAAATTGGGGTGTGTAATTGTTAAAAGTTAGAAGGATTGGTCTTCATACAACAGAAATATGTTTTATAACGTAAACAGCGCTAGGTTAATGGTTGGACTCGATGATCTTTGGTCTTTCCCAACCTGAACGATTCTATCTATGACTCTATATCATTTGTAAACATTCCCCGGTTTGGGTAGCAAGCATTGTGTACGTTAAATTGCTATGTTACGTTCACATGTTATATTTCAAGCAATTCCCCTCCGATATCCAATTTCTATTTATAAAATCACATCCGAGCCCACAGAACACAAACCCACCCTGCCCCGCGCTTTAGACAGAAGCCGAAATAAAGCCGCGGCGTTTTAAGTCCCGCTGTCGCAAAGGCACCGCAACTTTCATTTTCGGGCCCCCGGTCGCCGCAGGCAGCGGGCTGTGCCCGCCCGGGCCCCCGCGAACCGGGGGAGGGCATTGCCAGGCACGGGGACCATCGTAACTAATTCGGGCGCCGCTGCGGTAGGACTGGCATTCCCAGCGCTCCTTTGGGAAATCGAGCCGCGCGTCTCGCCGAGCATCGCAGTGCACTGAGCGTTATCCTTCAGCGGTACAAACACCCTTGCGGAGGGTGCGGCGAGCCTCCTCCGCACCGCCGCCCCTGCCGCGCCGGGCGCGGGCCCCTCTCCCCCGGCTCCCCCGGCCGTGCCCGGGCCCCTCTCCCCCCGCTCCCCCGGCCGTGCCCGGGCCGCCCCCTGCTCCCCCGCCCGGCTCTCACCTGTGTCCGCGCCGCCTCGCTCCGCACCCGTGTGCTCAGCGCCGGCCACCGCGCCCCGCCGCCGCCCTCGCCGGAGACCAGCCGCAGGGGCCTGATGCTCTCCCGCTCCGCGAAGCGGCTCGCCCCGCCGCCCCGCTGCCGCTGCCGCCGGCCCGGAGCCTCCTGGGCAGGGGAGAGGCACCGTCACCCGGCTGCGCCCTCGCCCCCAGCGCGCAGGCTGTTGCGGGGGCTCCGTTTCCAGGGGGCTCCGCAGCAGCCTCGGCGCAGCATCCCCCTCCCGCCGCCCCCGCCGCCCCCGCCCCGAGAGCGGCGGCGCTGCCCCGCGGCTCACCTGGGGCAGCCGGCAGGGCGCAGAGCGCCAGGCAGAGGAGGCAGGCGGCAGCCCGCATGGCGCTGCCCGCCGCCCCGCTCGCCGCCGTGTGCCGCCCCGGCTGCCGCCGCCGAGCGCCGCCGGCTCCGCGCCTGCACGGGCGGGGGGGCTGCGGGGCCGCGGGGCCGGGGCTGCCGAGCCTGCCGAGCTCCGCCCCGCCGCCGCGCCGAGCCCCCTGCCAGCGAAGGAGATGGCGAGAGCCGCCGAGCCTCCCCGCAGAGCCCGCTTGGAAGAGGGAAGTGCTGGGAAATGTAGTCGTTCGCCGGGTGTGAGGGAGCGGGGCGAGATCGCAGGGGAAGCCCCGGAGTCCGGGGAGCGCTGCAGGGATTCCGCAGCCCCCGCCCCGCGGGGCTGTCTCGCTACCGCACCGCCCCGGTTCCGCACTGCTCCGGGGTAAGGGAACCCCCGCTGCAAAACTTGCCTCCGCTGGCAGCCCCACCTGCGGGTGAAGGCGGGGGGGTCTCTGGGGACGCAGGCGGAGCGTTCCCCCCCCTCCCCCTTTGGCCGTACTGCGGCCAGCCCCCTCCCCTTACGTGTTCATTTTCTGAGTAAACCTTCATTTCCTTCTCTGTGACCTTTTTTCTTCCTTTCTTAAATTTCTACTCCCTCCCCGCTTTCTCCACTGGACTAACAAAGAGAGAATAAAAGGATTATAACGCAGCATCGTTTCTTTCACGGTACAACACGCTCTCCTGGACTAAGGAAGAGGCAGAAGTGTCAAGGAGTCTCCACGATGTCTGTTCCCCGAAACGCGAGGATTATTTTCCCTCAGCGGACGGATGGCTGCATCTGCAACCCAATTCTACACTCCCACCTACCGGGAAGCCGAGGGCAGCAGTGCTACCTCTCGGTACTGTGTATCTCACCTTTCTTAATTAACTACGTTTCTTTCTGAAAATGGGACAAGGGTGGCAATTGCCTAAAGCGTTCCTGCCGCCGCAGTTTTCCGAAGGGGCGACAGCAGAACTGCCATGGCACGCAGTTGAAGGGAGTGGAAGAAGGAGGGGTGTCAGAGCAGCATAGTGGCAGATGCAGCTCGATACCGACCCAGGCAAGAGAATACGAGGTCAAACTACCCACTGCAAGGCTTGTACCAATTGTAAGCACATAATGAAGGAGGAGGTGGCATCACAGTAAATGGTACTGAAAGCTGCTGCTCGTTATAAAGTCGAAGTTTAAAAGAATAAACAAACAAAATATTTATTTTCATAATCTTAAAACGGTTATGCGACTGCATGTATTAAATGTATTGCTTGCACTGACAACAGCCAGAACACCCGGCACCTCCATTTCTGTTCTTGGGAGCGTTTCTGCCTGCCGGGGTGCCTTCCACGGGCTCCTCACAGGAGGGACCACACTCTGGGCACAGCTTGGCAGCAACAGCCCACCCCTCCCAGAGCTACCCGAAGGGGAAGGTCGGGGCTCCTGGCCCGATTTCTCAGTGGGTCTTACCTTACTTACACGGATCATCTATTAAAAGAAGCCATTAGAGGACAGAAGAAGGAAATTCAGTTTCTCACGATTTGTTTCCATGATATGAAAACAGACAAAATGACAGTCCAACAAGATGAGGATAGGAGCACAGTATTGCATCTGGAAATACATATAAACTTGGAGGAAAACGTGGCTAATAAGTTTTGTGCTGTCCTATTTACACTACACTCACACACTACAAGCAAGATATATCCATTAAATCCTCAAGCAGTCACTGAAATTGTGCACAATTAGCTTATAAAACTCTGTTGTGGAGTGTCAAAAGGAGCATGGGTAGGGTGGGTAAAGAAAATGAGGAAGTGCCATTTATGGAAAGAAAAATCAGTACTATAATATGATGTTTCAATCTTCTTATGAAAGTCATCAATCCTTATATTTCAGGCTGCAGCCAACTGCTACTTATTTCAGTCAGACCAAACTGTCCCCACTGGCACACTATTTCACAGCTTCTTCTGCCAGTATTTCTGAGAAAATTCATGACATTGGGTATATACTACTGTTAGGCAGTAGTTACACAGTACAGTTACACACTGATTTCCTGGATCACTACATCATATATTTCTTTTTACTCTTGCCATTACCAGTGTTCAGATCTAGTGTAGATGTCACACATGGAAAGTTCACCAACCCAGCACCAGCCAAGGCCTGGCTGCTTTTAAGTAATGACAATGAATGCAGAGTTCTATCCAGTCTGTGTGCTTGGGGAAAGTTGTGAGCTATAATACATACACTTTATGAAGACAATCCTTTTTTAGTATGCCAACTCTATTTTGGTGAAACCCTTCACTACTTTCAAGAATAATTTTTAATACTTTTTTTTTTTTTTAAATACAACCAACTAATAAGACAAAGGTATTTTAAAAGCATGTGTGCTAGAAGTGATTAGCCAAGATAGAGCTGAAAAAGCTTTTATTTGCAAACCTTTCTTGTTTACATCTTCTACCATTTGGCTGGATAAGCACTTCTCTGATAAGCACTGAAGATTAATTCTAAATAGAAGACTTTAATAAATTGCAGAGATTTGTATATCACATTGAAGGATCGAAATCACGAGAAAGAAAATCCTGACCTGTATGTCTGAAGTTCCCTTTTATTGTACACATTGATTAGAAATGGGTGATTAGAAATGGGTGATTTGACAGGCTTGATCCTTCAGAGAAATAATGTTTTACTTTTATAAGTGGTGTTTTCAGGTTTGTTTAGGAAATCAGGCAGAGACCATCAGTATTCATTTCCTAGTTTTACTTTACTGGGAGCTCTCTGACATTGCTGAGGACTGTGACAGACTGTCCCCCTCTGAACAACTAGCTCTTTCACATCTGGGGACAGAATTTTTTCTTCTTCTAGCAAATCCTAAAATATCTTGTGTTGGAAGAGACCTACAAGGAACATCCAGTTCATTCTCACAGGACTACCTAAAAATAAACCATAAAACTGTGTCATCCAGGCACTCCTTTAACTCTGACAGACTTGGGGACAGTTTTCCTGGGGAGCATGTTCCAGTGACCAACTGCCCTCTCATCAAAGAACCTTTTCCTTATGTCCAATCTGAACATTCCCTGATGCACTTTCATACCATTTCCTCGTGTCCTACTGCTGGTGCCCAGAGAGAGATCAGCACCTCGTACTCCACTGCCCCCTTTGAGGAAGGTGCACACTGCCCTGGGGTCACCCCTCGGCCTTCTACTGTCTAGGCTGAACAAACCAAGTGGCCTCAGCTGCTCCCCCTAAGTCCTGCCTTTGAGACCTGTCACTGTCCTGGTCACCTCAAAGACTATAGGTATTACAAATTTTTTTTTTAACCATAATTAATTACAAGTCATAATCTAACACTTTAATGTCTAAGTGCCACTTATCTCCTTCCCACAGAAAATAAGAAAGAAATATGGACTTAACATCCCTGTTGGCATTGTACTTCTAATTTATATGGGGTATTCTTGACAATTACCTCCCAGCTGTACAGCTTAAGTTTTGCTGTAATCACAATGGTAAGCAGGTGATACTGCAATCATGAATTACAGTTTTAAACTGCCTAAAGTTCTGCAGAGATTAGCCTAGTTTAAAATGCTGAAAGAGTAACACATTTTTAAATGCTAAGAAATGTACAGACATTGCTTTATATTTTTACAATTTTGATAAAATCTAGACTTTCTGCTCTGAGAAATACACAATGGAGCCTTGTGTATGCATAGACATGATGGAAAATAGCACTGTCTCCAATCAAAGAACATTACAGTGACTTAATACTGTGAAAAGTGTAACTCTTCTCCCCACACACAGAAACTTTTGTCTTCTCAAATATAATAGGTTGTAACTGAAACCTAGGGCGCTCCTTAATAAACACATTCTCAGTGGTCAATATTCAATTATGATTTATTAGGTTTATAAAAGAACATATTAAGACTTTTTCCTGATAAAAGGAAGATCTACGAATATTTTCTAATTGTTCCTATTCACCTGACCACTGATTATCATATGTGTTTCCATGTGAAAAACATGTTTACGTTCTCAAAATATGATAATTAAATTTTCTTGTATCAGTACCAGTCACATGTCCAATTACAGAAATAGTGCATTTTTACCCGATGATTGCCCAGAAGTGACATTGTCACTTATGCACGTAAAAACCAATTGACTCTGATGGTTATTTAGTCTGGAGCATAACTATTACCTGCAAACAGGAAGCATGTGCAACAGTAATCTAAATATAGAGCTCATCACACAGAATCAGTCTCGACATTAAATTGGAGGTACAGCCTGATCTGGAGCACTGCACTGGCCACTCCTCACTCCCAGTGAGGACATTGCAAGGTTCAGAGAAAGACAGACGGAAACCAGGAAGTTCAGGATTGGTCAGGATGGTCATGAACAGGCAGGAACACAATAAAATGTCATATAGTGGTACCAGAAAGTAAGCTGGTGCTTTTTGCTCTTCTGGCAGTATGGTGTGGGATAAGATGACAATTGAATTAAAACCTAGTAAGCATAAATATGCTTTCATCAAGCAAGTAGATAGTCTACTGAAGTATTTACTTGGGCTATACTTTCAAATAATTCTCAAAATTCTCAGCATCCAGAGGGACAACACATTCTTATGCACTGAAAGAACAATAGGACCTGCAATGATGAGCAACCAGCCTTGGATAAAAGTGCTTCAGGCTTTGTTAATTTTTTTATTCCAAGTTTACAAATAGGATTTCGTTTGATTGGTGGTTTCATCTTGCATCTAGTCATGGCAGGAGATCCTTTTTGCACTTCTTGCTCACCACTACTGGAATTAGGAGATTGTGCTGGATAACTACAAGTATGGTTTAGCAAAGGCAGTTTCTCAGAAAATCTGGTGACATAAAGAAAGGTAATATTTTTATTTATAAACAAACCAACCCCAAACAAAATCACAAAAACAAAACAACAACCCCCCCTCCAACAAAACAATCAATCAAACAAAACCGAAAGAAAACAACAAAAAAAACCCACTGAAAAAACCCCAAACTCCAATCACTTGGCTCAGTGGCAAGTGGCTTGGAATCAGGGTATCAGCAAAGTAAAAATTGTTCAGAAATCTGATTCATGTTTTATAACACACAGAACTTGCAATCACTGAAGAGTTTCCAGGTTAGACCTCCTGTACTTACTCCTGAAGAATGTCAGGTAAGTTCGTAGCTAAAATTATCCTCGGAAAAAGCTAAGGAACTACTCAAACCAGCCTGAATACTGGATACAGGACAAGATCCATGCAGCTTTCTGTGGCCAGAAGCCTCTCCTTTTCCAAGGGACATTAAACTTCTGAGGCCAAAGCACCCTGTTTGCAGACCTTGTACCTGAAAGATGAACTCCATGAGACACTTGTTGGTGATGTGCCTGAACCTGAAATGTGTGAGACCCATATCCCAATTCCTACTCTGCCAGGTGGTTCAAATTACAGAAGTGACTACTGTCATTTGGCAATTGACTTCCACAGTGTGGCTCTCAATCTTTATTCTACTGGAGTGCCATGTTGCACAATAGTTCTGAAGGTCACAGAGGAAGCCTGGGGTTTATGCCCAGCTATTTACATATTTAACAACTATCTTGAAGTGATTATCTCCCAACTCAAAAAAAAACAAAAAAAAGGATTATGTCAGACAGCCACCTGAATCTACAGCTGCTTTATCCCAAATGAAATTGGACTCCACTCAAACAACTGCTTTGCATCCCAAATCTTTTTATGGTGCTATGTCTGTGGCACTCAGCATTTATTTTGGATAGCTGCATTATCTAAAGCAAACGGTTGAATATCAGAAGCCAAAAAGCAACATTTGCAGAATGCATGGTAAAAAACCCCCAAAATATTCATCTCATATCACCTTCAGAGATGTTAAGCTGGTTAATGAATTCTTTTCACATTTACCTTCACCCTGCTACAGGTATCAGTGGTGACATTATTACTGGTTGGTATTACCGCGGGAATTAATCTTTATTTATGCTTGCATTTGATAACATAAACAATCTTCTTACATGGTCCAGAGGACTAGTCATGCTAGAAAACAAATTTTGGCATTCAATTTCTAGTCCATCTACATATATGCTGTACAATTGCTCTGGATCAACTGGCTGCTAAAATTTCCCCTCCTTTGTCTTCAAGAGTGGTGATTAGAGTCTTACAGAGGTTGCAGCTAAATTTGAGTAGCAGTAAGCACTCAAAAGAAAATATCTTATTTTCCATAAGAATATTTTCATGAGATGAGACATAAAAAAAAAATGAGAGGGATAAAGGGGAGTCCATTTCCTGCTGTGATGCAAATAACATCCAAACTAGTCACTCAAGAAGAATATGAATGCTTGTTCACATTGGATTGTAGTTTTTATTTTACACTTTGCTATTTCAGGAATTTCCCATAATTCTTTATATAATCTAATTGCATGTACTGAAGATCTCCAATACTGAGCATCTACAGAATGAGACTAGGGCCAGGAAGTGATTTCCACCTTTGAGTAGACTCAGTTGAAGACCAAGGTGTTTTGATGATCCAGTGCTATCAACTATCAACGTGATCAAAAAGCCCAGCACAGGCAGCCTCTGTCAGACCCTGATGTTTATCAGCCACTGGCCCAGAGGCCTCATGGACTACATAGCTCAAGGATTCTCCACCAGGGAAACACAGAGATTCCTATTTTTATCCTGTGTGCACATACCCCACTGTAACTACATCAGTTAGAACAGCTACCATTTTTTCATCATTCCTGCACTCACAGGCTACCACAAGAGCTTCACAGACACCATCACCAGGTGCATTACCTGAGTGCTTCAGAGCGGAGGCTCTCCAGAGTGCAGGATGAAGATGCACACAGCCCCACAGGTGCACCTAAGGAGTCAAACACTGCACTCACACAGGCCAGAAGGTGACACAGACCAATGACAGTATGAAGAGAGAACTGAAGCATGTCCCTCTGTTGCAAGCTTGGGGTAGAACATAAAGGACAAACAAAGGACAGTATACAATATGTAAAGCACTTTAACCATAAAAGCACAAAGCTTGAGAACATTAAACAGGCAAGAGATGAAAACGCAAAGAAATAATTCACACAAAAATTAAAGTAGTTTCTGCTGGTTTAGATCTCTTCTATGACCCTTAAGGCACTTACATTTATTAATAAAGCTTTGCAATTACATCCTGTAATTTCATACTCATGCCCTCCAATGATTTACAGATATGAAAATTCTGAAAGAGATCAGCTCTGGTTAAGATCTGAAGTATTAAATAAAGTCTTCCCAACTCTTCTTATGTCTTTCACTCTGCCTCTGAGTAAGCTAGTCTGACAGGTTGGCTGCTCTGAAAGAAAAAATATCAAACAAAACTCAAGTCAATCAGAAACCTGCTGACTGTTTTGTTGTGGCCCTTGGTGATGTCCTGTTGGGTTTTTTGTTTGCTTGCTTTTTCCCATGGAAAAATACATTCCTGCTTTCCTATTAGCTGAAATACACAATACAGCTCATTTCAGTTTAAAAATAAATTATGTCAGAATAGTCAAAGAATGTAATACATCTTTGTTATGGTGTTCTCTACTAAAGCAGCAGCAGAAGAAATAGAAAGGGAAGCAACCAAATGTCCACAAAACATCAGCAGTCCATGAGTAATGGTCTACCTTATTTACAATGTTACCTTATTTACAAACCAGCTATTTAACTTGGAATGTATCATAATCAGTGATTTTATAAAATTCTTTCTCCAAATGCAGTTGCATCATGCTTGCTGATTTTGCCTAATTATTCATTTAACCAAAATCTGGGGTCAGAGCCCTTTACTAGCCATGACAAAGTGGTACCTTCTAAAAAAAAAAAGAACAAAAAAAACACAGGACTAAAACCAAACTTAAGTTTTATTTTTCATATTTACACATACGGAACTTTTTGCATTAAAGAACTTGAAAACCAAAAAATCTGTACATATACTACAGCAATTAAAGTCTTCATGAAAAGAATCTTAAATTGGCAAGTTGATTTAAAATTCATTAAATAAAGCAGCATTAAAATCCAACAAACGGGGATGAGGATGAAGAGGAAAATAATGCCCACATAACATTTGTATTATGCCCTTCACACATGTCATTTATGCTCACTGAACCTTTGCTTTCGGCGTAATCTGAGAAACCTACAAATTCTGAGTTTCTTTCACTTGTCTGAAATAATTCCAATAGGGGTTGCAGTGGTGAGCTACAAGTGCTTCTCTTCTCTTCAGGAACAGACAGTCCATCAGTACACCTTACATTTAACTGCATATTCTGTTTCCGGGTTTCTCTTTTATTCCTTCCCAAGTGAAGTTTCACTTTTCTGTGCAGCTTTCCAGATGGTGAACTGCAGGCAGCGCTGGCAGCCAATGCATTAAATTCTTTATTCATGGCAGTATCAGACACCTCAGCCTCCAGAACGACATTGTGCTGCATTTGCTGATGATTATCACATAAATCATGATGTTCCTTGACAAACGTAGGATTGGCATCTTCTTTTTTCAAACGCTTTGCTGGTAGAACCACTGCATTATTTAATTCTTGTTTTGGTTGCGATAGGTTTTTATCTTTTTCACCAAAATCTGTAACTTGAGTATGAGAACCTAAAGAACACATGCCTTCCTGAAAACACTGCAAATTCTTCCTATTTGCCTCTTGTTGCAGTATTTCCTTGCTGAATGGCTTGTAAGCTCGAGACAAGTTCTCTGTGTGTGCTTTGTTGTCTTTCTGAAGGGGCGGTTGTATGGAATTTGATGATTCAACAGTTTCTCTTAAGTTTGCTGCACAGGAGCAATCAGTTCTAATATTTTCATCATTAATTCTGAACTTACTTTTTAGTTCTGAAGGTTGTGATGGGTGACAATAAAGAAGTGAACAGCCAGATGCAGGAACAGGGGTAGGTGTGGGCAAGGAATTTTGTTGTACTTCTGCAGGCTGGCAATCCAGTTTGAGTGCCTGAATTGCCGTATCCTTCCAGGAGTAAGTCTTCAAAGAAATGCGTTGCTTTTTCAGTCGTTCTTGCAGCTCATCTGGTCTAGTTATTTTTCCAATAATAGGAGAAAAACATCCTGTGCTGCATTTTGTCCTACAATGAAATGGTTTAAATACGTTAATGAACATAAAAACCCCCTATGTATCACAACTCCATATGCAACTGATCCTAGAAGAGCAACTGAACTGACAAAGCAGTTTTTCTTTTTACTTTTGAAGGAAAGATATATTTAGGGTAGCAACACACTATTTCTACAGAAACAGAGTGCCTTATGTTTGAATTTGATGTTTTCTTACTGATTCCTACAGCATATTATTTTAAAAATAACAAAAGTCTAGTATTTCAGTAAACCTCAATTCATGGAGGCACTAAGAACAGAAAAAGTTAATTAATATAATGCAATTACTCTAAATACTCATTAATATTCTATTATATATACACACAAAACTATAATTTGATTTTCTTGATAGGATTTTAAGTCTAACCACTTTGAATATATTGAAATCACAGAAGAAATAAAGGCTTGCCTTATTAGGCTATCAGTTGTTTGACTCTATTTGCATTTCCTTTGGTTTCACTAAGAATATCTTTGTTTCTTCAATACTTGTTGTTTTTTAATAAATAAATGAGAATGTTATTTTTTATCTCCTAATTCATTTGCAAAACATCAGAGCAATCTCAAATTGTATCACTGTTTCAAGTAACAAAGACACTGGTGCCCACAGTCCAAGGTATGAAACAAGCCATTCTAGCCCTTTCATGCTCTTGAGCTACAAAGAAGGACAATTTGCTTTTTTTGTCCAGCACAGAAGTCAGGAGGAGTAGAACATAGATAGGAAGTTTTTCCACAGGTAAGGAGATCAGACTGACTGAGTAAAGATAGCATTTGCTGTTCTTAGGCTACTGAAGATGACAGAAAGCATTCAGAGCAAGACATCCAGATACCACTGTCTTTCTATCAGCAATATTTAAGTACAATAGATATGGCTTTACATAAGCTGAAAGATACGTAGGACTACTTCTAGCAATTCAATTCAGTTTCATCTTTCTTTGATGCAATCTCCACTTCTGATTTTTTTTCCCCTAATTTCTGCTTTATAGAACTGGATTTGTCAGGTACAACTGCATTGCAAATTTCAGGACTTATTTCAGACTGAAAAACATGAATTTACTCTGTTCTATTCAGATCCAGAACTTCAGAACTAAATATCTTTATGTTCAATGTCTTGACTTACAGAGTCTTTAAAAGATAGAACATAAAACTCACCTTATTATTTTTGCTGTATCATCTTTGTATGCAACAAACTCATAAACTAACTTGGAGATTATATCATCAACAACTTTATATTGTGTGCTTTGTGCAAAATTTTGGTGCCGTTCACTTTCAAGATGCTGCAATTAAAGAAAAAACATGAAACAAATCTAATACTACAGATATGAATATACAAGTCATCAATATGATATGGAGTAGCAAGTAAATCTCATTAATTTATTACCAGCATCTCTAAGACATGAACTACTAGTGCCTTCAGCTATCATACATAGAAGCAGCGATCAAGAATTAAAACCTACAAGGGAAAAAATACCTACAGGCTGCTTTTTAGGATATATATTTGAAAAATATTTTAAAATAAAAACAGTTAAGACGCCTCTGTTGATACCAGAGTTTAGACTCTATCAAAGCATACACTTGACATTTCACGTACTGTTTGCAGGTCTTCATATTTCTTCCCACAACATTCACAATATCCTCTCTTTTTTTTGTCCTTCTGAGGAAGCTGAGCAGGCATTCCACAGTCCTTGTCACTATTTATTTTGTTTCTGTTAAGAGAGTATTAATAAGTCTCAAATATGGAACTGAGTTCTCAACTTTCCTCTCACATCATGTTCATTCTTATTCACTTAAAAAAACCCAAACCAAAACAAACCTTTATTTCCCCTTAAGCTATTTAAATTATGTTAGTCAACACTTAGGAAAAACAAAGAAAAACAACAACCACAAAAACAGCAAGAAGACAGGCAGACCCAGTGGAACTATATGTAAGCATAAGACATACAGGTTTGTACGTATGTACTATTATCACTAGCTCAGAACAAACACTGGAAAACTGCTAAACAAATAAAAAATTTCCTTGAAAACTCAAAGAACATATTGAAATCTCTGTGCTTAGCTGACAAAACCAAAACTAGGAAAAAACTAAAAAAAAGTCTTTTAACATCCACTGTCAGTATTTTTGATGTCTAGAAAACACACAGCAAAGTCCCCTGGTCTAACAGATGACCTCTTATTCCTTGCTTGTTATATTTATTATATATATATATATATATTACATATAATATATAATATTCCTGTTATATCTATTAAAAATAACAGTCGTATTTGTTGGTTATAGATAGATTTTGAATATGCTGATCAAATGCTATTTTGTATTCTTTTTCTAGGTAAAGGCTAAGTGAGAATGTAAGAAAATGAACCTCAAGTTCTTCCTGGAGATTAAAACATGAAGAGGTTTTCAATAACTGCTCCATGACCTTCAGAGTCCACATCTGGGGAGAGTTACTGTTTGCTGCAATTCACTATTAACCCACCTAAGGTTGATATACCAGCAGTATAGCAAAGTCATCAATCTCTACTCCCTTTTTACTTTAAAGGAATAGTGCCATCTCCCTGCCTAGCCAAAAATCATTCTGACAGACTTTACCAACAATCTGCATAGCTGTAAGCTCAGGAGTTTACATCAAATAACCTGTCTTGAACAATCTCTAGCATACAAAGCATAGCAATGTACTGCTCTGCACATTAAGGGTGCACTGCTTTCAACAACTGCTTTCAATCCACCAGTCCAAACTGGTCTAACACCTGCCCCAGCACTTCTCGGGTTCCCCAGGACAGGCTCCACCCAACTTTTGCTTTTATTTTTATACCAGCCTTCACATCTTCCCTCTTGAAAACAGTAAAATCACAGAAAACCAGCAAAGCAGGACATAAGCAACACAATGCATCATCTGAAGACTGAGTAATATCTGCAGGTCTTGCCCAATGCAGAAGTAAAACCGATAATTTGGCTTCAACAAGCTTTCCTCCCAGATGAAACAAGCAAGCATTCTCCTCACTCTCTCTCAAAGATGGAATTCCTCTCATCTACCTGCTGAGTATGAAAATCTCCCACCTAAATATCAGTTTGGTTGTGCCCACTTGAAAGATTAACTAGGAATATTCATTCAAATATAACCCCTGACATTTTAATACATCATATTCCTTAATCCATATAAGCAGAAATGGCCTTTTTGGGTTTTTTTAATGCTTTAAAAAGAATGGGCCTTTCTAATCCCCTTGGAAGAGACACAGTCAGAAACTGCCTTATTAATACAGCAGTAATCCTTGTAAGATATGTTTTTTGCTTTTTCATACTCATTGTAATTAAAGAAAACAAACAAAAATAAAAACCACAAAAACAAAACAAAACCAAACAAAACCAAACAAACAAAACCCCAAAAACAAAACACCAGAAAACCAACATCCTGGCAACATAAACTGAAAACCTCCAGGGCTATAATAATGGTGAAGACTGGACAGAAACTGTGGAGAAGTCATTTTATAAAGAAAAAACATGTATCACACATAAGTCTTCAACCCCAAGGACAGAAAAGCAGCAAGTTACTAAATACAGGAAGCTCCACACATAGCAAAGCTACCTTTCACTGAAATATCTTTAGTCTCTCACATGAATCAATTTTAGAAGTCAAATATGGTAGGTAGAAGAAACTCAAAACAATAATCTGATACACAAAAAACAGGTAATTAAGACACTAGTTAAATAGTTTCAAATCATAAAACTCATTTGCCAAAGTTTTAACTGCATCTGTAGTGCTCATGTAGAGCCTGATTGCCTAGATGTGTCATATAAACACTTGCTTTAAGAAAACTGCAATTCTACTGGGCAGCTAGCATCCACTTTTCATCTTTATACAGTCGAAGTAGTATTAGCAGTCTAATTCCTATAAATTATCAGTAATACGCACTCTTTATCAACAACGATTATGCCCTGTGATTGAACATCATTGCTTTAAAAAAATTTAACTGCCTACTTCAGCACTACATGGACAAACACAAAAGTCTTAAGAAATCCACTTTCTCTGAAATACTTACAGAATGGCACCCAAGATGAGGACAAAGAATAAACCAGTGGCAGAAAGGAAAAAAATATCTTATGCTGACCCACAGTGAAAAGAGAAGGCCGCATTTTTGGATGTATGTATCTGTATGTCCAAAAGAAGGAGTAAAGATAGAATAAAGAGTAGATAGACACCAACAGTGCAGTAAATACATCAGTTGAGACATGGCTAGCAGTATTAAACGGAACACAAAATTAGAAGAGCAATTATTTTAGAAAACAACTACTTATGAAATAATTTAGAGAACAGCCCTCTCCTCTACCCACACCTCAATAACAAGTTTTCAACAAACCTTTGCTTAGACTGAGTTTGCTTTTGACCAGAAGGATACTTCTTATCCACTTCAAATGGACTATATGGCTTCGGAACACAGTAGTTCAGAAACGGAAAACTGGGTAGTTGCAGATAAAACGGTCGGTACTGGCTGCATTAGACAAACCAAGTGCATCAGAACCATCAGAAACGGAAGAAAGATGTTCATAGCACAAATTACATCAGGTCAAAAAGCTTGAAAAACTGTTTCTCATATGACACACACAGAATGCTAAGCAAATAAATATCCTAAAACAAGTCATTCATCCCTTCCTATAAACTTGCTACTGTCTTTCAGTTTCTACAGCTGGGAATTTACACATTCCCTGGTGTATGATTTTCGTGCCTATTAATTGTTGTTTATTGGGTAGCCAATAAACCTAAAGATGGTTTGGACAACAGTGCATTTGTGCTCCTGAGAAGTAGCTACAGCAGTTCCTAACATCCAATGCATTAATTTTTACTTACTTTCACTCTACCATTTTCTTCTTCTTAAAAAAAAATTAATCAATTCACCATTCAAAACATAAAACTTAGAGATATCAGAACTAGCAACCATACCATTGCTCTAAATATATTAAGAATGGTTAAAATAGGGCATGCTGAAGTTCACATACTGGATCATGTAACTGAATTGCTGATGCCAGAATTCAGTCTGATTTCTTTCCTCCACATTACTATTTTAGGCTACCCAGGCAAAAACTAAAAGAGTAAGTCTGGAAGAAATAATAGGGATAGCTAAACATCTTGTTCTGCTTCTGAACTGTAACTTATGTTGCATAAAAACATGTCACATAAATATTCAAAAGTGCTTCAGGTGTTTAGTACCCATTACATTCTGAAGTCAGACTCACATATAAGAATTTCTTGTACTTACAACTGTATTGGTCCAGTTCTTACCACTATCCTCATGTCCCTTATACCTATTACACCAACTCAGTGTATAACAATGTTTAGATTTCTTTTTTTTTTTTTAATTCAGGGAAGTGTCAAAGACATCAGGTCAAAGAATTTGGCACTTACAAACAATGTCATAAAGCAGAAGTTAGTTAGGAATTCAACGGTGCAGAAGATGCTGTGCAGAACTGCACCTTTTTCACAATTCATTGTTCTGTCAGCTTCTGGCAAACTGGTATTTTCTTACACAGCCAGGTCTGATTGAGACCAGAAAGAAGTGAAAATTTTCAAGGCTGAAAGTATCAGATTTCATGCTACCTGTGGATAATGAAATCAGATTATTAGCTGGGATTTTTACTTTTAAAAAGAAATGACTGAACAAGAAATTAAACCTAATTTCAAGGAATGATTTTAACTGTAACAACTTCCCTTTCTTTACATCCAAATGGTCTCAGCAGGAGATGAATGTTATTGAGTTGAAACTCAACAGGACTGGAATTGAGTATAAGTTTTATTTGCCTTTTGGGCTAAAGGATTTAGATATAAGAAAAGATGTAAAGGTTCAAACCTTCCAGGTTTCCCTTTCATTCATATGGCCTTTGGCAGAAAGTAACCCAAAGAACCCATCCTCATGATACAAAAACTGGAGCTACCTATTAATTTTCCAATTCCATTACCTATTGCAAATATTCCCTACTATACTACTACTTCTCAATCTCATTTGGTAGCTGAACACATTTGTATCTTTTTATAAGAGGACAGTATATCTGGCATCTAAAGTCAGGGAGCTGAAGGAAAATGAGATATAAGGACACACTTGATCAAGTAATTCTCAGTTTGAGAACCACATTACTGAATGCACAAAGAGAACACTTACCGGCTTGCATCTTCCACCCTGATAAATGGATTTTTCAGTCTACCTGTTCAAGAGGACAGAAAACAAAATTCAGAGAGAAGTTCAGCAAGTTACTACAGTAGGTGAATAAATTAGAAGACCGTATTTTAGAACTCATTATGTGCACGTTTTGACACTCTCTGAGTTCCACAACATTTTTCTACGTACTTTTCTTGGGCATATAAGTTGGGATAAGATAGAGCATGACATGACCACATGAGAACTGTAGTACATTTTTAAGCATTCAGAAAATAAAGCAAACCAGAAACTTCTACAATTATTGAAATACTTACTTTTTGTCTTTTGAGCAGTAACATGTTTTCCCTATTGAAAAAAGAGAGAAGGTATAAAATCCTTGTGAATATTATTCTGCAGTTCACTTAAAGATTTAGCTATTGGTAATTTAAGTTATGAGGGTCTCCCTGTGTTAACCATGACTTCATACCCAGTCATTATCAATTTTGCAAGAAACTAAGCTCATCAGTAACTCACAAATATGGTAACATGTTTCCAAAAGAAATATTTATCTCTACACTGAAAAAACAAAACAAAACCCCAACAAAACCAGTGTTCTCCTTCAGATGCTTCAATTTGTTTTTCCTAAAACCAAAATGAAACAAAGAAACCTACAAAGGTAAAATTATACATTAACTCTCTCCTCCCTGAAAATACCTTGCCACGGTTGCAAGTTGATTCTCAAATACAGATAACATTTTTACAATGCTTTTTAAATCCTAATTCATTGCAATCTGCAAATGCAAGCTGTAAAATGCCACCAAAACCAGCATACAGAAACATTCTCCAATTAAAACAATTCTTTTCATTTGAATAGATTTACACAGGTTTGGTCTTTGTTTTTAGCAATGAAGATTAAAATTAAACAGAATATCTGTTTAATTCAGGAAAAAAAAAGTAAATTCTATATTCAAGCATCAACTGCTAGCTGTAATGATTCTGGTAAAGGTAAAAACTCATTTTATATTACTTGTAAATAAATCCCACCCTGCTATCCATGAACACACTGATGATTTGGCAGAGGATTTTATGTGGCCTCAATAATTAGCCAACATTGCATTCCAAAACAACACTCACTAGGTATTTTCATTCCATTTCCTTATCAGAGCCCCACGCACAGATTGGACAATTGGACAACTTCATGTGTTTAATTTAAATTACAGAGCAACTCCAAGTTTTAATGTCTCATTATATCATACACTAAAAACCTGAGAAACTGGGACATTCACATGCAAAATGCACATTATTGGCAGAATAGCCTGAAGATGCTTTCTGCTATTTCTTTACAAAGGAAAAATTGCAGATTCCTTGTAGTGACAGCTTCTCCAGGAAACGTACTATGACTTTTCAGAATGGCTCATGAGAAGTAAAGTGTTTCTAATCACTGTGTCACAGGGAAAGTTATACAAGGCAACTTAATGGTAATTTACATCAATAATTTTTTTATTATTTATTACTTTTGAGGCATGCAGAATGGAAACTTTAGACAGCTCAGCACTTCTTAGATATCCTTTGCAAGAGCAAAGGACTACACATTATGGAATCAATGCTACTATGGAAGTAATGTTTTAATAGCTTTGAAAGCTATATATATAGCTAATACTTCATATTTTTGAAGATGTTTTTTAAATCAATTCAGAAAACATAATGGCCTGTGAAAATTGAATATGAGCAAGACTTCATTAAAATAAAATATGTAAGTTTTACAGCAAGCAGTATTTAATGTTTTGGTGTTTTCTCAGTTAACAGAACAAATAGCATTCTCACAAATAGCAAAGAGACACTTACCACATCTTTAAAAGAATTGTCTCCTCTTTTGATTAGATAGAGCTCCCTTTTCTTTTGTTCAATACAATTCTTAACATCTGGCAAAAAGAGGGAGAATCATACTCAGTTTTTTGTATCTCTGATGTAATTGTAATTTTTAATATTTTGAATTCAACAAAAGAATAATTACATGAATGTTACAAGTTCAAGTCAGGCTTTGTCTAACAAAAATATTTACCATCAATATGAAGTATCTTCACTCCCCAACTCAAAGCATTGGACAGTATACTACCAGAGGGGATTAAATCCTGCAAACAATAAATTAGATTAATAATCTAATGCAATAAATAGTAGATTTAAAATAATTACATATACATTGCAACATGTAATATGAAAGCTGAGATTAAAATGCAGATGCTTTGCTTTTTGCCAAAAGACTACTGCTCTTGTCAACTGACTTTGCCATCTCTGTGTTACAGCACTTTACCATCAAAAGACATATTTAAACTTTCAGAAAGCCAGAACTGTTCTCTATTGTCACATTTTATAGCAAGATTGGAACACAGTGAATTGATACATTTTCTTTAACTTCATGAGCACCTCTCAAATACAAGTTATATTAGCAATCCTTACAACTTTTAATACTCGTCATAAGACTTTACAGACTTTTAATTCTTCAGGAAGTATCCAAAAAGCATGATTTGACAGTTTATTTAGGACAATCCCTCAACTTCTGCCTGAGCATTCCAAGCCTGACTTCTCTCTAAGACACTCTTACTACAGCTTGTTTTCTAGAAGAGCAAAACCAAAGTTTCTGAAGCATGAATTCATTGATTACGTGGTGTACCTGTTCTTTGATTGCTTTTTCAACCAAGGATTTCCCTCTGCTCATACGCACCTAAATTAAAACAGAAACACATTTGTAGCAAGGTGAGACAATTCACATTGCTGTTAACAAATACATGTTAGCTATGAGAGTCTCCTTTTGTTCACTGCACTGCTAATTTTTCAGTAATGTGCATCTTCCTCACAGGGTTACAGCTGACACAGTCTAAGGGAAAAAACCCCAACAATCTAAAAACACCCAACAAGTAATCATTTTCAGCCAAAGCAGATCACTGCATGGCTGAAGCAGTGTTAGTGCTGGAACAACACAGATGCTGGGAACAAGCAGCTAGTGACACACACCAAATGGTGTGATGATGAGGTTTCATCAGCTGGGGCTTGTGCAAATTAGGTTATAAATATTATCACAGCCTCTGTCTTAGCACCTTCTTTTCTATCACCAGTGAATCTCCTTTTGTACTTTATGCTGCTTATGCATAATGAGCTGCCTTTGCCTATCCAGGTATTTACAAAATAAGGTTACCTCACCTATGCAGTGCAAAGACTAGCCTGCAGAATGGCCCACAGTCATGCTTCTTAGTAAGTACCACACACATAATACAGCTAATTACTTCCAACTGTATTTTGAAAGGACACAAGACTTGTCCATGTAAGAAACTTCACATAAACCTGCATAAATTCAGATACTAAATTAACAGTGTACATGCAATTAACATGATCCTCTAAGAAAGAGCTCAAAAAGCTCAGCAGTCATAACGTTCAATTTTAATTATTTCTTTCAACTACTATGCAAGAGAGCTTCTGTTGATATCTGCACTAACAACACATCAGTCAAGGCTTTATTAGGCTGTGTTTCTAAAGAGAGGAATCACTGAATGCCATCACATGCCTATCCATATTGATCCAGCTGTCAAACATAATAATGTCACTATTATCAGTCAGACATACTACCTTAGAACAGATTTTAGTGTACTCTGCTTATTTGCAAAAAAGGCTCCTTTTTAAAATTAGTTTCTGAAACTCTGCTGAATTAGTTTTAGTTAAATTTAACAACTTAGCCTGAATAACTTGAAAAGTATCTTTGAAAGAAAACCCCTTATTCACCCAAAGAACTGCTGCCATCTTTAGGAAGCTAAATAGAAGGAAAATTCTAAGACCATATCCCTCCCATGGGTTGTACCCGATTCGAAATATTATTACTAAGAAACTTACTGTATCTACCAACTTCAATGAACTTCCATCACGTTGATCTTTTCGGTTGCTAGGATGAGGTGAACCATTTCCCCCAACACCTGCAGATTCTGGGCTAGGAACAGGAGAAATCTGGCCGCCAAGACTTCGTGCAAATTTGGCCTCCTTTTTATTAGTCACCAGATAGTTGATATCCTTACTAAGGAAACTCTCCACCCTCTAAATATAGAGATATAAACAAGTCCTCATTTCAGGACAATAGATCAGCAACTCAAATTTTACATTGCATAATTAAAAGTCATAAAACTTCTAGAATAACTAAGTACAAAAACACTGAATTAACAAGAAGATATTTTCTAAATATAGAGATGCAATAGCATCTTACCAGTCACAAATTGTAAGTTCCATTTCTTAATTTTGTAATCTTTATCAAAAGAGCCTTACAATGTTTTGATTATTATAATTTTTGGACTATCTATCTGTAATACCTTCCAAATAGAAAAATTCAATACTGCATTGAGGAATAACAGAATAAATCATGGTAAACCACTGTCTACATCATTTTATGTAACAGAAATTACACAGACGTGTTCAGCTAAACTTAAAGGCATGTGCATGCAAATGTATTTTAGTCCGCAAGAAGCTATAAATTTACTGAGTTCAGAACCAGAAGAAAAATTAAAATGTCAGGAGAGTTACCATGTTTCACATCTATAGTATTTATGACACTTCTCCAAAAGGTAAAGTCTTTAGTAGATTCATATTCTCATACTCAGCAATATAAATATGCAGGTACTCTATGCTTGTTCTATTTCGCTCCTTCAGTCTTTCATTGCTAACTATCGAGTGATTATCACCTATTTGCCTTGTTATTTCTTGTCAGCTTATGTAGTTTAATATATTTTCCTCTCTTCAACTAATCAATCAGCTTGGAAAGCACAAATCTCCCAGATAGCAAGCTTGAAACTGCCTTTCAACGGTGCTCTATGCAGCTTTTACAGAAAGAGGATATAGAGGCACTTTTGAGTGCACTCCACACAAGTAACAACAAAACGTGGTAATTGATCTTGAGGGCGTTAGAGCACCTCAGTCGGAGGCATTTACTCCTCAGAATAAGCCACAAAAACTTCCTGTGATTTTTCTTTCTGTGATTTGTAACCTTACCTTTCACATATGAACTCCTAAAATTTTTTTTCAGAGAGAAAGACAAAAGACAGAGTGCACTTATTTGACGTAAATGTAAAGTGATGCATTTAATTTGAAACCATGTTACTGCTACTCCCTACTGCTCCTGTGATTTCAGACAGCACCTTGATTTACAAGCATCAATTTCATAAAGCTGCTCGGTGTTCCTCTGAGTTCAAAGAAGCATTGCCAAAGCAACATTCAAAACAGGTAGCCATTTAAGCAGATCCCTTCTGCCTCTGTGCTTAAAAGGTATTTAATTCTCTAACGGCCAAGTTTTCTCTACGTCAATTCAAATATTCAACTTTAAAAGAGAACTAAGCAACTGCATTGCTTGTGTTACTATCATATCCTGTAATTGCTTGTATCAAAGTTTCTTCGATACAGAAGAGAGAATTAGGAAAACAATTAGTAAGATGCATATACAATTTATTATTTAAATAAGAGTATTCAAAAATACTCATTAACATACCCTGTGCAAAAAGTACTCAGTGAAGTTACTGACTTACAGTAAGCATATGCAAAACTCTTCCTTTAATCTCTTTCAGGTTCAGCTGAACAACATTGTAACATGTAAAAATGTCAATACAGTCAGAAGCAGCAGAAAAAAATCGCCTCAAACGATAAAACTTAATAAACTTGGATAAGTTTTAAGCCAGGTGAAAAATCAACTGAATACAAACCTTAATAATAAAAACTTTTGTTACAATCAGCAAAGCAGGTTCTCTCAAAGAAACACAGAATAACTTAATGATAAGCTCATTGTTTGTATTAAACATTAAGACAAACATAGAAAAATAAAATCCTCTCACAGATAAAGTACATATAACATCAAATGTTATTTATAAAGTCAAAATAATATAACATGAAAGAAACATTCCACATGTCCAAATTTCCTTCTAGATTAATACAGGTCTCTATTATAAACTTACCCCTCCCAGCTCTTTGAGGTCCTTTCCTAATTTTTCAGAGATCACATTGGATGGGATATCGAGGTAAAACAGCTTCCCAGTGAGTGGCTTATATTTAAGTTTCTCTGGTTTTCCTGTATCTTTTTTCACATTCTTGAGAGAAGATCTTATCTTTTCTGTTTTTGCTTGTATTCCATCTGCTGGGAAAAAAAAGGCAATTTAAACAGAACTTTTTTTTTTAAGGAAAATTCCTAAGTTATGGCAATGGCCACGGTAAGCTTCCACAGAACCATACAATGGGGCTTGGGCTGGAAGCGACCTTAGAGATCATTTGGTTTCAATCCTCCACCATACACGGGGACACCTTCTATGAGACTAGTTGCTTGAAGACCTATCCAGCCTGGACTTTAACAGGACTTTTAAAAAACAGCTATTATGTTAAACATGTCAAAATCCAAACATTAATAATACCACCTCATATGGCCCTTAAAAGTTTCTCCTTAAAATAATATGCTATAATGAACTTTTCATTTCAGTTACTATACAATACTATCAATTTTCTCAGCAGTTTGACAAGTATTTGCTACCAAGAGAATGAGGGCTGGTAAAGGAAGTGAGCAGGCTTCTTCTGGACACAAAAAACCAACATGCAAAACAGTCCCTCTGTAAAGTTCTCTTTCCATCCCTGAAACACTCTCAGATAGGAGAGGGAGCAGCAGAACTACCACTCTTGCTGCAGGAGTCTCTGTTTATGAACACACTAAGTGGGGCAGGAACAGCAGTCAGCTTTGTTAGAACCTAGAAGACAAAAAACCCTAGAGAAACAGGAAAATGGGGAGGCGTAAGATGGTGTAACTGATCCAGAATGTAAACGCAAAAAAAGGACGATAAGCAGGCGTGCAAGCGCAATTCTGTAGATGACCAGGGCAGTTCAAAAATCAACACGTTAAACACTATTAACACCGGACCATGCATTTTAAACTTCCCGGGACGATCGAAAGTTCGGAGCGGCTTAGCAGGCCCGCAGTAACAACGAGGAGCCTCTCCCGCAGAGCGGCCGCGCTCTCACCCCGCGGGCCCAGCGAGCCTCCGGTGCTCCCGGCGCCAGCAAAGGCCTGCCCGGGGAGGGGGGGCGGCTCGCACGGCAGCGGCCCCGCCATTCCCCAGACACCCCACGGCCTCCCTGCCCCGCGGTTATCTTGTAAAAGAGAACGAGTCAGCGCCAAGGCCACGCTTTTCCGTTTAACTCCCTGAACCACAACAAAGCCATAGCCGGGAAGGCCGCCCCGGCCCCAGGCCGCGGCTGAACGGCACCCGCTGGCGCTGGGAGAGGCCTGAGCCCCCCCGGCCACCCCCAGACCCCGTTGCTTACGGAGACGAGCTGCTCTGTCGGCGGCCTCAGCAGCGCTCGGCTTCATCTTCCCGCGGAGTCACATCCTCCCCTGCCCCGCGGCCGCCGCTACCTGCGGGGGCAGCACGGGCTGCCCGGACCCCTCACGGCCCTTCCCGCCTCCGCCGGGCCCGGAGCTGCCACCGCCAACGGCCGGGCCGGGGCGGAGCGAGGGGAGGGCGGAAGGAGGGAAGGGAGAGAAGGGAAAGAGGAGGCCCTGGGACAGGAGGTTGGCGGCCGTGAGTGGGGAGGCGGGACGGGAGCACAGCCGCCTTCCCTCCTCACCACCCCTGAGGGGCGGTGTTGGGATCGCGGGGAGCTCTGCCCGTGGCGAGCACAGCCCGGGCGCTGCTCGTAAAGGGTATGTATGTGCGCTACTCTGGGCACTGGGCATTAAGAAAGCCAGTTTTTTCCCCGCCCACACCCCTCTTTATCAGTTGCTAGCACCTGAGAAAAAAGTCTTATTTTATGCAGGTTCAGCTTTCTTATCTTTCACTTGAAACTTGGTGAAAACGACGTGACATTATATTCCTGTAGAGCAGATAAAAAGCTTAGATCAGTGTCAGCTAATAAAGCTAGGACTGCACTTATGCACAACGTGTATTTTGGAAGATATGTCTTTATTTGGGGATTTTGTATTGTGAAATATTTTTTTTGTATTGTTCTCTTCTGCCCCGGGTAGCTGCAGATATTGTGAGTACTTTCCTGAATTGTAACCATGCCTTGGCAGCCATACAGCAGGATTTAAGGAATTAGTATTTGATAGTAGCGTTAATGCTAGTTAGTCATTGTTTCTTACATGGGTAGCTTACCAGAGTATGTAGTCATCACCAGCAGGCTGTGAGTGCTGGATCAACCAGGAGACCTTTCTGGATTTTCTCACAGGAGTGAGGGGAGTAAGACAAGGGCTGGATGAATTACTCTGCAGTGCTACAGTTTATGGGCCGCAGGCTGGGAATTTATCTCTGTGTGGATTATTGACATGTTCCTAAACACTTCGTTGCAGCAAAAGGTAAAGATTTAATGTGTTTTACAAAAACATATAAACGTTGGAGTTCGTGTAAGAAGGATTTAAAAAATTTATTGTCTTTAGGAAACTTACTTAAAAAGCAGGGCTTAAGTATTCTAATCTCAGAAATTCTGGAGATGCTTTTATACAAGTAGAAAACTAATACTGCTGCCTATGCATAGCACATTAATGAAAATTTAAAATATTTTTTCCCTTGATTTTTTTTTCTGCAAGTTTTGAGCATAGTCTTGCAATATGTTTTTCTGTTCCTTAACAGGTTTTTCTTCTCCAGGGATACAGCCATGGCTGAAATGAGTAACAGCAACTTAGAAAAACCAACCATTATTCAGCAAGCGATGGCCTCTTGTTGTGGAGCTATAATTACATCATTACTTGGTAAGGCAAACTATCAAGCTTGCCACAGAGAGAATCTTTACACATGATTACTCTTCAGTTTGACTCATCATGATGTCTGCATATGTATTTCCACTAATATGTTCAGCAAGCATGTTTCTGGATATTTTTTGTGTGTGTTTTAAAAAGTGTGGTTAGTTGAAATCTTCTCTGTCCTAGTAATCTTTAACCATTTCTAAAACTACGAGTAATATTTAATAACTTTTAATTTCTATTTCTTTTTTTCTCTTGGTGTAGTTATTAATTGTTTTTTGTCTAGAAGAAACAAAATTATCAATAAAAATTAATTTCTATCCTTCCTGCTGCTTAAAAAGATATGTTAAATAAAAGTCTACTTTACAAGACACAAATCCTTCATGTTACCACTTCAGCAGTAAGAATTTGTGCTGCTGTGATATCTTACACTGTCAAAGCCTTTTCTTGTTGGTTTTTGTTTGGGTTTGTTTTTTTCTCTAAACATTGCTTTTAATAATAGCTTTTTATTGCCCTTTTAAACTGCTGCATAGCTGGTGGAATTAATTCTCTGCTTCATGTTCAGTCATCTCATTGAGGACCTCCTTTCCCGTGCAAACCTAAGGAGACATTGTTTGCTTAGATTCAGTGCTTCCTGTCTCTTGAAGTTCCCCCAGCTCATTAGCTCACACTCTGTATTCCTGTTACTTTTAGTCTGAAGATAGCCTTTGCTTCTGACTTTTAATGTGGATTAAGCTGCATAGAAACATGCAATTTTCTAAGCACGATTTCTCTCCCCACAAATTTCCAAAAGTTTACAAAATACTATCTTACCGGGAACCTTTCAAAGTCATAGTCTTTTTGTTCCATCTTTATACCACCTGTCCTGTGACCTTAGGTAAAGTACCAAGCAAAGCTACATCAGAGCTGTGGAATTCCCAAGATGGATTTCAATTGTTGGTACATACACACAATTCTACTACAGTATAAGGTGCTGGTATTTGAGAGAGAGAAAGGAGAGGTATAGGAGACCTACTCCTTTCTGAAGTGCCTCCTGGAGAGGAGCAAAAACATCTGTGAGTGGCTAAAATGCTACCGGATGGACAACTTTTAAGCAACTTGATGAGTTGCAGCAGTAACATTGAGATCCCTGCATTCAGATACTGAAATGTGAGCCAAGTATCCACCACCTGTTAGTGAACTGAGAGCCATCAATGGAGAGCTAAGGTGTAACTCCATTGCCTGTGCACAGGAGTGTTTCAGTGAGATGTGTGCTAGTGTGTTCGACTTAGACTTTAGGTGTCACTTGGTAAGTAAGGTTGGAGGTCCTGTGTCATTTTTGTCAACTATGTAGGTATTTTGGATACCTCAGAGACTCGGATGGCACTGGCTGCTTGTATGTAGGCAACGGAATTGAGCCCTCAGTCAATATAATAAGAGTCTGGTTCAGCTGCCCAGCCACTCTGGAGTTCAGCATGTCTAGGCCTGTAAAAATTGTAAGGGCTGGAGTGGAAGCAATGAAATGTTCACTAAACCTTCATTTACTTATTAACAGCCTCAGTCTTCTAGATATTGTCTACATACAGAAAAAAAGAAAAGTACTTCATGAGTTTAACATTTTTCTTTTGAATGTTGCTGTTACGGTCACTTTATCGAAAAAGAATAAATGAAGCATGCTGTGTTATTTTACATGCTGGAGTCCAAAATCTGGTCTTATATGCCTTGTGGTATGCTACTTATAAAAGTTTAGCAGCAGAGCATAAAATAATAAGTTTTAGCAATTTCAGAGAAGATGACACAAGATGAGCTTTGTGTATCTCTAACATTTGATGCCTGTGCAACTGTTAGTACATTAAAAGATATATTTGGTTGCTTGCAAACTATACAGGATTTATAGTTCTCCTTTGCCTCTGTCTGATAACACCTCCTTTTCCTCTGCCTGATAACATTGTAAAGCTCTTTTTTATCTCTGGCAAAAAAAAAAAAAAAAAAGGTAGAAGTTAATGATAAGGCATCTGTACACTTCTGCATTTTCAGGCCGTGCAGTGTGTTTCTAAATGACTTCTGTTTCTTTTTAGTATCTCCTCTTGATGTTATCAAAACTCGGCTGCAAGCCCAAACCAATCCATTCCCTAAAGGTAAACAATACCTAGTGTCACTGGGGACACAGTTTGCTTTTTGCTGATGTATTTAGCAGATAGTTGTCATAATGCTTTGCTCAGGTGCTTAATGTTTGTGTCTGTTTCACAACAGTGAGTTTGTTTCTGCAGTATAAGTGGGTGGAAAAAGGCAACACATATACTGAAATTGGTAAAGAAAGAATGTGACAGTGAACAGTGGAGATAAAAATTCCCATCAATACCTACCATTTTAAACAGCCCTTTTTTCCCCATCTTTCTTAATATTTTCATTATGGTAGAAGAACTAACACTGAGTTGAGTTAAAACATAAAAAACTATTAATAAATAAGTAAATAGTATGTCAGAGGGCTTAGGTGGCCAGGATGCTATATCAAAGTTTACCTTATCCAGAATCTAGAGATTTTGAAATACAGAAGTTACTTGCCAACTGGGTTTTAAATACATGAAGACATTGTGCTCTCAGAAATGTGGTTTTGGTTCCTACTGTTTACTTGTATGTGATAAATGAAATTTAAAAGGCGAAGATGACTAGTGTTGCATGTTGAATGTTGAGGTGAATATTTGTAGTCACATTTGCTGTAAATTGGGAAAAATACTTGTGCCTTCTATCCTGATTTTTAGTAAATTCTAAAGACAGAAATCTGAAAATGTGAGGCTCAAAATATGTTTTTGTAATGGCAGTAATATTTTATCAAACGGTTTCGAAGTACATGAGGCAGAAGAAATAAAAAACAAGTAGAGAGGATGATCTAGTCCAGCCTAAGGTATAATAATGATACAGTCCAGATATAATACTTCCACTTGTAATGTGGATGCTTCGGCTACTTAATAAAAATCCTGAAGTCTGAAACACATTCACAGTTAGATACAATAGTGACATTCAGGTCTTGTGCTGCTTTTAGCCTTCAGCAGATGGTAGTATAACATAAACATGTGTCCTGGAGCCTTACGAAGGCAGTTCCATTTAGTCTGGCACTCTGGGGAGTACATTTGTGCCCTCTTTCCTTTTACCTAATTTGTTGTTACTGACTGAGATTATTTTTTCCTCTGTGTCTAACCAGAGATAAATCTGTATTGCCGTGATATCCAATTTGAAATTGCTGCTGTGTAAGAATGATCTTGTGAGCGTTAACTCTATTCTTATACACCATTTTATTAGGAAAATGTTTTGTATACTCTAGTGGCCTTATGGACCATATATGTGTTTGTGAAAATGGGGACAGCAAAGCCTGGTATAAAAAACCTGGGAATTTCAAAGGGACGTTGGTAAGAACATTTTACATGTATATAAAACCATAAATCTTCAAGCAGCATACTGTAAAGTTATTTGGGGTTTTTTTGGGGTTCTTCTGGAATCTGTTGTTATTCCAGAGGATCTTCCTGTGGTTACACTGTGTAATTTATATGGTGATTAGTGATACCTTCTACTTTCTATAATAAAATACATATTCCTTCCTTAAGATGAAGAAGGATGCACAGCTTTCCTCACAGATTACTGGCTCTATGATTTTATTTTCCCCACTCGATCTGTATTGCCAATAGTTGCTGATTGCAGGTAATGATTATCTGTTACCTGCTCTCACTCTTCTGTGTCCCAGTATGCTCCTGAGCTGAAGTAACAATGCAGATAGTGTTTTAAAGTTAAGTTCATGAGTCAAGTTCTCTATCCGTTGAAATTTGTAGGACTAGCATGTTCCCAGACACTTGAAACAGGCTTGCTGTCAGACACTGTCCTGCTAGCTCATTAATCAAGATTTTTATGGCTCTGCCATTAAATTAAACCAGAATTAAATTTCTGAAAATGCGATGTTAATGCAAAAGGTGTCTCAGCAGTTCTACAGTGCAGTTTTTTTTTAATTATTAACTTCACAAGTGTGAGTTTTTTTTCAATTAGCTTTACTATATAATTTTAGAAAGTCAGTTTTCTACTTGACATGAATTTATGCCCATTTTTGCTGTAACAAGGTGATTCTTAAAGAAGAATTACTATAATATCATTGATCTCTTTCTTTATTAAAATGAGTCCACTCTTTTAGCTATACCTTCCTGTTTTGTAAATATGTTGAAGCTGGATTATAAGCATTTTAACTAACTAGTATAGAAGTAGGAGGTTTTTTTTGTCTAACCACGATAGGACTTTTTAGGGATTCATTCAAAGTTCTATTTTTACTAGTCAGGTTTGTTTTAATAAATTATGTCTTTGTTTTCCCCATTCAATTTTTTATCTCAGTGGATTAGTTCATCAAATCTCCTGTAAAGACTTTTCTTCCTGCAAGTCCTTTTTGTGGTCTGTCAGACTCTCTATGTTTTGAGGCCCTGTGATAATGTGTGGTCTTAAGCATATTGTAATCCATCAAATCTCAACCTTTTCCCCAAAAAGTTTAAGAAAATCAGGTATCCTAATATTGGAGAGTTGGTCTTTTTAATGGTGCTTTCAGGTCATCTGGGAATATATTGACCAGCTGTAATACTAGTTGCAAGCTTCCAAGTATAGAGTATAGCGTATATACATTGCATGTATGTTGTCACTTTCTCTGTTGTCAGAGAAAGCAAGTATTGAAGAGTCATTGAGAATTAATTGCTATTTCATGCCTAGAATCTTCGTTATGTATTGGAAAAATATTTTAGTCATTATTTTGGAGAAGTTTCCACAAGTTGCATCAGTGCCATATTAGTTCTGAAAATAACTTCTTCACAGGGCTGTCAGTCACTGATAAACACTTACTACTTTGGTCTTTTAAAGGTGGAAGAAAATTCTTAATTTCAATCACAAAAATTATTCTGTTCAGCTCAATGGAACTATTTACATGATTAAATATGATAGCTAGTGTAAGCTATCTTACAATGATAAGCCACTTTAGAAACATACTTTTAAAGATATTAATTGTGTGTTCTGCCAGCTGAAATATATTACTGACTACAAAAGTTTGCAGCTAATTATTTCTCTTTGCCTGGTTATACTTTTAGGATGCATTTGTGAAAATTATTCGAATAGAGGGAATTAAGTCACTGTGGAGTGGGCTTCCCCCAACATTGTAAGTTGAATGTTCTGGTTTTGGTAACATGAGTTATTGTTAAAAAACCTATTTAATTATTTAGATAAATTATTATGTATATTTTTAAGTTATTTTTTAAATTCAGTCAATTCTGAAGTTACAGAGCAATCAGTTCAATCAGAAACATCTAGGGACAGTATAATTTTTGCCAGATCTCCAGATTTTTCTGATATTTTCTCAGTAATTAAGCTGGAACATTAGAATTCTCACTGTGCCTTTTAGAGGTGGTATCATAATTGTTCCTTTGATGGATGGAAAGTGATCACTAGAGAATGACAGTTTTTGACAAATACTTACTGGTCTATCTTGTTACTAATGACTTTCCATCAGCAGCACAGCTGTTTCCAGATGCTCTGGTGTTGCACCTCATTACCCTCATTTAATTCTTGTAACCATCATCTTTGTTTCAAAGGACTTTGTTGGAGGTTTTATCTTATCTGACTTTGCAGTGGAAAACAGACAGTTCATTTTCTCTCTACATATTATCCATATTAAGCTGGTGCAGATAGAAATTAAGACCTCTATAATTACGTCTTCCTCCGTAAACCAAGAAAATAATCAAATCTAAGATCTGTGTTGCGTCTTGTAAGTCATGAAGTGTGGCCCAGAAGGAAAGCAGTGGCTCACATGTTTTTGATTTGCAGACAGTACTCAGTATATAGACACAAGAAAGAAAAGCATGGTGGAGCTCAGCCTAGTTATTTATCCTGCAGTATGCAGCAATTTAGAATTATAAACCTTTAGGACCTGACTGAACTATTTAAATCAATACAGTTTTTTTATTGAGCTTGTGTTCTGAACTCCAGCAGAAAACTAACCTCCTGATTGGAGAGAGGTACACAGTTTTTAAGGGATTTAAACTATGGCTTGTTGGTTTTCCAAGCATGACAGTCCACAGTGTTTTTAATAATGGTGGTGCTTGCTACATTGGTCCAGACATGACACAAAAATGTAATTGCCATTTTATAGTAAGATGTGGTGCTTTATCCCTACACTGAATGATTAGATCTAGCTGTTGCTATTATACTCTGTACTGTGCTGGAATGGAAGAAGCTTGTATTTATGAATACCACATTGTCTCTCAAGTAGTGAGAATCATAACTGTTGATTAATATCAATATTCTCCAATTGTTAAATAAATAAAAATTTATTGTTAGTTGCATTTCTGTAATGTTTTGTTTGGTTTCTCCATATTCAGATCTTTCGCTTCCATTTCTTTATCAAAATAGTTCTGAAGCTGATGTGAAATAAATTTTGGCTAAGATAATCCACCATCATTTTACTTACAGTTTTCCCTAATGAAGTGAAAACCTGGGAAATCTGTGGATTGAAACTCTGAACTAGAGGCAGTGAATCAAAGCCACAGGATTTATGCTTTTTTCTTCATTCATAACACACAGCTGGAAATTTAACTCTTTTTTAAATGTATGTAAAATATCCATACGTGACAGTTACCTTTAATCTCCTGCTTTCCTTGTATTTATTTAAATTATCTCTCTTATATTTTAGAATAATGGCAGTTCCTAACACAATAATCTATTTTACCCTCTATGACCAACTGCGTGAAGCTTTGAAATACAGACTGGAAAAGGATGATGGATACATTCCAGTTCTTGCAGGTTCCTTAAGCAGATGTAAGTTGTCACCTGTTTAAAGAGAAAATTGAAATACAATACCTGTATGCTGTTTTCTTGGGTTTGTTTTGTTGATTTTTAAGTAAAGTAAGTTTTCTGTTTCTTTAAGTGAGGGATAGGAAGGAATACTTTAATTACCCAGTACTTCTTGGGCAACAAAACTCTCTAACTCGGAATAATGTGATTTGTTTTTGCTGTTACATTTTTACTACATTTGTAATTTGGTCAAAATTTTATATTTGTATTTCTAGACTTCTACCAATTACAGTTTAATTTAAGTCTGTTCTGTCATGAATCTAGCAATAAACATCATTGTTTTCTGTAAGGGCAGCTACACAGGTATATATAAGGAAAATGGAAACTGGACTTCTCTTAGAATTGGACTGGTTTTACTGCTGTATGATGTGGACTGAATTTGCTTTTATATTTTCTTAGTAGCCTTTTCCTCATCTATTTTTGTAGAAGTAACAGAGATCATATATTTTAGGGCTTTCTTAGAAGAGTCTGATGATGTAGTTCCATATTGTACTTGTGACAACCGTGGGGACGCTGGACGACTGGTTGAAAAAGTATTGCTGTTCCGTGGTGGTGTGGCAAAGTGCTCTTATTAGGATGTTTCAGATTTTAAATGCACATGTTAAACCTTATCCCAGCAACAGAAGAAAAATTCTTGGATCTAGTAAAATTGTTAATGTCTATTACATGTGTGATGGGAGCTTGTTATTGATTGAGTCATGACTCACTGACCATTGTGCAAGCTGAAAGAGAGTCACTTTATCAGATACAGATTGCCTGCTAATTATTCTTGAGAGTTTAAAATAAGAATGGCAAGGGTGCTTAGAAATCAATAAACCCTCAATCTCCAGCAACTACTTTTGTCCTTAACACAAAAAAGCCTTAAACCCTAAGG
The DNA here is from genome assembly GCF_022539395.1 of Myiozetetes cayanensis. Lineage (NCBI taxonomy): Eukaryota > Metazoa > Chordata > Aves > Passeriformes > Tyrannidae > Myiozetetes > Myiozetetes cayanensis. The sequence goes on from NW_026086604.1 coordinate 129,785,652, forward strand.
TCACTTTCTTCAAGTTATACTTTGAAATGGCAATTATTGAAAATTAACGTTTAGAAGTACTTGAAATTTGCAGCCTATTTATGTATTTAATCTGAAAATGAGAATTCTTAACATGTTACATTGATTACAAGAGGCCAGTATTGAAAAAAACCCTAAACCAGAAAGTGTAGGTACTGTGAATAGATGTAGTGCTCTTATTGGGAAAGGAAACTCATTTTGGAAAGGAAAACAGAAAAAGGAAAATCAGAGTTGAAAAGAATCAAATATATAAAGCAAGGTGAGATGTGATTTCACTATTAAATGCTGATTTGAAAAAGTGTTTTTCTCCTTTGCAGTCAGTTCTATCACTGTGGTGAGTCCCCTGGAGCTGATCAGAACTAGAATGCAGCATCGCAAGTTGTCCTACAAGCAGCTGTACCTGTGTGTCAGCACTAAAGTGGCTGCAGATGGGTGGTTTTCACTGTGGAAAGGCTGGAGTTCTACTGTTCTGAGAGATATACCTTTCTCAGGTAGGGTTTATTTTCCATGCAGGCTTTTGTTATGTCAGAAGATATGTTTATGCATAACTATTTTAACCTATTTCTGTGCTTTTCTATAATTTTAATGTTTAGCTTTAGGAATGACTGAGATTGATTCATTCTCTTTTGAGTGCTTTTATTTATAAATTTGCTGAGGACATGATTTTTTTCCCCCTATTTTGAACCTGACAAGGTTCATTGTTACATTCCCTTTCTCTATACTTAGCCTGTTACTTCTCGTCTTTAGCTTACACAATGACTGTTTTGAAGTCTTTGAGTAGGAAATTTTCTCTGTGATAGGTATAGTGGCTATTTTCTGATAAATATGCTGTATGTAAGTGTTCTGTTACTTAATTTTGAAAACATGTACAGAGAGTGACAGAGTAATGTCTTCAGGATTTTTTTGAATCAAGATTAATTAGTTTCTATAGCTGCTCCTGAAATCATGAAGATAGAGCACCACTCTAGCAAAGCTCCAGAGCTGAAAGCCTAGAAGAAAAAGAGTCTGATTCAGAGCATAACTAGTCCTGGGGCTCTCCTTGAGACAGAGGGGACAGATGTCACAGGGGAGACTGCTAATGGAGCTGTTAATGCCAGTGGTAAAAGCCCCTGTCTCTTTGAGGCCTGCTTTTCTCAGAGCACTTGTGGATCAGACTTCAGTTGTCTTCAAAGGTGTTTCTGGCATTTGGGTAGTAGCAGGAATAACACCTTTGAACACCGTATGTTGCCCCAGAAAAATTCTTCTAACCTATTCTTGAAGTCAGAGAAGCCTTGAAATATTTGACCAGCTGTCTTTGTTCTCCTACTTCACTCTTAAGATAGTTTGACATTTAATTTCATTTTTGCTTCCAAGCAATCTAGTGGACCAGTTGGTGTGGACTGTTTTGGGACTTGAGCACATTTGGATGTGTACCTGGTGTAAATTTTAAATTGGTTGTAAACCAAATCAAGACATGATAGGTGGGGGCGTTTATAATATCAAGTTAAAAACTGCAGTTGTCAAATTCAGTGAGTAAACTGAATTATTTAAGCTGTATTCTTTTCAAAATGTATAATACTCATGTTTTGTTTCACTTAACTATTGGGAGGTGATTGAAAATCATGGTTGGACTATTTCCTTTTTAAGGATCCAGTTCCTTGATAGGGGTTAATTTAGCCTTCTCTGATAGGGAAGGCTTCTGAACCTACAACAACATAGTGTCGCTAAGGCTAAAGATAACTGTCAGAATTCAGAGAACCTTTTGTCCAAAGTGCTTCCTGTTCAATATTTATTTTTTAATTTACTTATTTTTCTTCTCTGCTAAACTCAACTTTCTCTTAGGCTGTTCAGCTAAGACTTGTGAGGGAACTCTGAAATTCTTCATCTAATCCCTGTTGTTTGACTTCAGGTAGAAACTCTTGTTCTCTTACTGATTTTTGTCTGTAGCAGTGTGGCTGGAGCTTCCTTCCCTCTGCTGCTTTTAACAGAGGGGGAAGATCAGAGCACTGTGAGGGAGTGCACAAGGAAGAGAGCACTAAGGTGATGTGTGTGTTCTTTTCAGGCCTTTTCAGATTCTTGTGTCCATGCCTGCTGTTCCTTCACTGATCCAAAACATGCTCGTTTATTTTAAGTCAGTCTCCACACTGCTCTGGCATTCACTTCGCAGCCAGTGGGCACTTGTCTGTCCCCAGTACTTCACAGGTATCATGGGATGCTGGAAAGGCAGAGGCACAAGTTAACATGCTGCTACTGCCTTATAGCTTGAGAACTATTGTTGAAGAGCCAAAAGTGAGCAGGCAAGTAGATGCATGAGTAAAGGAAAATGTATTTTAAAAAACTTAAATGCAACAAAACTCTGATTATATAAAGGTAGGGGTGTTAATTGCTGCCTAATGTCTCTTTCAAATGTGTTTTCTGATAATTTTTTTTCTTATAAATACTCTTTATCTTTTCTGATGAGTTCCCTTAGTACATTCAATCTTAGCTCTTCAGTTTGAATGATGCCCCAACAGCATCACAGTCTCTGGTATTCTTACAGCACAGTTTACAGCTTTGCTGCAGGCAGCTCAAGTTAGCTATCTCAAGAATTAAAATCAGCGTTACAATTTTTATTGAAAAAGCCACTCCTCTGTGAAAACAGTCAAGCAGTACAGCATGACTTAAGCAGCACAGGGTAATTAGAATCCCACTGTGTTCAAGCCAAAGTGTTGATGATATGCTTCAAGCACATTCCTTGGAATGCCAGCTGGACTGAATAAAACTTGAGCTGTGAATCTTTATAAACACAAGAACTGGGTTAACAATAATACTTGAGTCATTCTTTAAGTAGTGTGGCAGACAATGTAAATATAAAAGGTATTCAGGGAAATGAGTCCTGTAGGCGCTTAAGCAAAGTTTTGGATTTAGTTAATTTATATTAAATTAGAGTTTTGTACATTTCGGGAGTAGATTTTCCTCAAATCCTGAGAATGCCTTCTGAGATACTACCTACTTTTGCTTTTGCAAAATGTTTGAGGCCAGGCACATATTCTGGCAGTCTTCATAGCAAGAAAATACTTAGATATTTTTCTGCTGGCACAGCTTTCAGAAGTCAGTGCTAAACAAGGCACAGTTACCTTTCAGGATGTGCAGCCATTATTTGAAGTATTTACTTGACCAGCTGCCATCAGGATTTACTCTATAATTGAACCTGGTAGCATATAGCTTGGAGTTTTAGTTAGAAGGAAGAAAGAGTGCAGTTTAATTCAGCAGACAGTCACAGAAACAGATGTTGTTCCTAGAAGTTGTTTGCCAAACTTGTCTTTGACAGTCTTCACAAAGGCATTCTACTCTTAGTAATTCCACGGAGAAAAATTGTACTTTTTGGTTCTCTCAGAATTAAATTTTACACTCTGTCCCTCAGAAAAGTGTGAAGCAGTCCTGAGCAACCTTTCATTTTGCATGAAACACATTTTTATAGAATTAGTGAGATTGATGAAACATGTGAAATCTGCCTTAAAACATAGTGAATAATAAGCCTACACTTTAACTTATGTTAAATTGAATGTGATTTTTATAGTGCTTGTCTTAGATTGTATTAAGATAGGAGTTACTTGAGGGAATGACAAAATGATTAGGCTAATTTGTATTATATGAAGAAATTTGGGATATGGAGATAAGGAGAACAGGGCAATCTGTCCATGGGTTAGCACAGAGGACACTTATCATGCTTTCAGCTCTTGTTTCTTTTGCCTTCTGTTGCCACAGTAGAATTCTTACATCTGCACTTGATGAAAGACTTTCTGTATTTGACATAAAAATCTGTTGTAATGCAAGTTTATTTTTTTGTAATCATAGCAATGTACTGGTATAATTATGAACGTTTCAAGAAGATGATGTGCAACAAAGTTGGTGCACATGAACCTACATTTTTTATTGCTTTTGCTTCAGGAGCAGCATCTGGCTCTGTAAGTATATAATTTCATTTCCAGTACTACTCCTTATTATTATCACTAATAAACTATTTAAAAGAGGTATGCTTTTAGGTGATTATTTCAGAAATGTATATTTTGGGGTACATGTACTTTAAACAGTGGCCTGGCATTCAAACTGATTAGATAAATCAATTACAGTGTTCTGACATACAGGACTTAATACTATCATGTCCTTGGAATATGGAATCTAGTTTTCAGTTGTGTGCACTTTAATTTAAAAATTCAATTTAAATTTTGTTTGTGCACTAACATTAAAATTGTTTTCTTTTCCTGATAGATTTCAGCTGTCATAACTCAGCCATTTGATGTAGTGAAAACACATAAGCAGACTGCACTTTGGGAGAGTGAGACCTTAGAAAGTAAGTTGCGGGTAAGAATTAAAAAACCTATAAGGCTTGGGTATATAGACTTTTGGTAGGAACTTTAAGTTTTTGTCTCTTCTCTGAAGTTTATCTAAAAATTCTATCACTCAGGCCTTTTTTCTTCTCCAAATTGTAACATCTTGTGAGATACTTTTTATGTCCTAGGACAATACAATATTTCATTAATGGCACGGAAGAGGGAAGAGGTGTGAGTTCAGTACAATTAGCTTAAAAAGATGGTATAAAGTTGAATCAAATAAATTCAAAACTGTTCCATTTAGGCAGACCGATTGCAAATTTAAGATGTCCCTGCTTTTTGCAGGGAGGTTGGATTGGATGACCTTTAAGGGTCCCGTCCAACCCAATCATATTGTATGACTGAAGTAAGTTATATTTAAATAGGCAAAAATTAACTTCTTATAAAACATTCAGGTGAACAGTGATCTATTGAAAAAGTCTACAATAACGTGATAAAATGTTTGCACATTCACTACCACTTGCTCCTTCATAACAATATTCTTTTGATAAATTTTAGCCTGGAGAAAGAAAGCGCTATGTTCAGGTTGTGTATTTTTTACCTTCTTTTCATATGATTTCAAAAGAATTATTTTTGAGGGCATATTAGTGAATGTCCTAGCATCTTTAAAGGATGAAGGGGGAAGTTTCTGTTTTGTTCTTTCAGTAGAGCGCTGCTGTGCTTTATATGAATTTGAGTTGTATGTAAGAACTTCTTTTTCATTGCTTGAGACCTGCACCAGTGAGGGACTTTCACTAACTTAAACAAATGTTAGATCATGACTTTAAGATTACAGACCATTAAAAAGGTTGAGCACTCGAACAGTTTCTGTTTCGAAACAAAGTGCTCGCTTTTTGGTATGAGGTTTTATTCTCTCAGGTAAATTATTTCTTTCTAGTGTAATTCTTGAAAAAACCACATCAGTGTTTCATTGCAGAACACAAAAATATCAAAAAAGCTTTAATTATAAATATTTATTTTGATTCAGTCTTTTGCTGATGAATGTAAGAATTCATTGCTAACACCACTTTGAAACACGTGTGGTTGCCATATATTTATTAGGTTGCTATAAACCAGATTAATATACATTCAAAATTTCATTATGGTTATCTTCAATTTGTACCAGTTGAATTCTTTCCAAATCCAGGTACTCTTAGAGTTGGGCACTGACTATGCATCTACATATTGTCTCTCTGTGGCTGCAAAAATATTTTGCAGTTTCTAAATGCTGTAGGATGTTCCTGATGAATGTATTCTATGACACTGCTTTAACTTTCATCTAGAAAAAAAAAAATCTCAGCCACTTTCATAGTTCAAATCAAAGAAAACAGTACATGAAATAGCACAGAAAATTTCCTTTGTTTAAAATAATTGCATGTGTCTGCAATGCAGATTGCTTCTGGATGCTGCTGCTGTTAGGTTGCTTGTGGTAAGTGATTTAGCTCTACAAGGGACTTCAATCCACATCTCTTAGAGCTATACTTTCTTAAACATAAATTTAGGGGAGATTTGATTTTTGTAAACTTAGATGTAATGTGTAGTGTCCTAGCTTAACTATTATGTTCAATCTTATGATTCGTTTTTATGATAACAATTCTCAAAACTTACTTTTGGATTCAGTTTAGCAGAAAAGCAAGTTCTTATTTAAAAGTCTGAATTGTGATAATCTTTTAGCTGCACGTGTAAAGTGTCACGGAGAGGGAATGGCTCATTTGGAAGCTAGTTGACTTTTTTCACTGGATTTGTATTCTTGTAAGGAATATTGTATCTGTTCATATATCTTACTGCAGGTATTTCTACAAGCTTTTCCATCTCAAGCTGTTTTAACTTGTGTATTTGCATACTGTATGGATTTAACATACTGTATAAATAAGATGGATAAAACTAACAGAAAAGGAAGTAAACCTAATAATTGCATCTGTGACTCTCTCTGATTTCAAAAAATATTCTTGTGTGGCAGTGTATGGATTCCTTGATTCACTGTTGTCTTGTACTATATTAAGTTCCACAGAGGGAATCTACATCAACCTGGGCAGTTATGAGGAAAATTGTCGCTAGCAATGGGATTACTGGATTATTTGCTGGTAAATCTTTTCATATCTCTAAAAAAAAAAATCGGACTAGAGAGTTTTTTAATCATTACCAAGTGATTACAGATGTTTTAACATGCATAAATTGTATAATATTTCCATCTCCGTGAACACTGTCAGTTATGGAATAGTTTGCATATATAAAGCGACAGAAGTGCATATATCCAGAGAGAATTTTCGTAATCTCTTAACAAGTTACTAAGATATAGCTGTTTGAGATGGATACAATTTATATTAAAAGCAGAGGGGCTGGGCTTGACAAATATGTCTGTATTGGCAATGAAATGTGGTGCTAAAAGATTCAGTTCAGAAAATATTTTTTTTTCAAGTTTAAAGAAATTACTGATTTCTTAAGCTTTTATTGATTTCTTAGGTTTTTTAGAAAGAATTGGTGCAAAGAAAAATTAATGGATTGTAGGTTTGGAACCAACAGGATAGAGGTTTTTCTAGGCTGAGAAAGTTTCTTACATGCAGTTTTTAGTCCAGTGCTAAAAATCTCAAAGCAGACATTACTGTTGCAGCATCTGGATTTAGGAATAGGCATCCTAACTTTTGTTCTTCATCCCACAGTAGTTTCTGTACTCAACTTTTTTGTCTCTTTTTGTCTCAGAAACAGAGTTTAGGCTTCATGGGTATTTTTTTGTCTCCCTTCTTCGTCTTTGAAGAAGATGCATTATTGGGAACCCAAACAGTCTGAAAATGGAATAGGTATTTTGAAGAATTTACAGAATAAAATACTGTTATTGGCTTGTGGAATACTAGGCTCAGGATAGATTCCATCTATCCTAAATGATTCTTTGATACTGTCCTATGATGCATTCAGTTGAAGTCCAACTTCAACACAGTTTTTTACAGAGAACTGGAAGATTTGACAATTATATTAGTATTTGTTTGTTTGCTAGATGGGAGTAATTATGTTAAATATTGTATAATATTTAGGACATTCAAGGTCATGCAACAACCATTCCCCATGAATTTTTTTCCTCTAAATTTTCTGGCAAACTAGAAGCTTTATTTAAGATATTTGTTAAATTTTTATGTTTAAACAGAGGGAGAAATGCAATCTTGAGGATATACTGAGTTGATGATAAGTAAATAACTAATGAGTTAATAGTTTTAAATTTTCCTTGTATTTTCTCTCATCACTACTCCTCTGAGTGCACCCATCTTACATGACTTTCTTACCCTCACTGATCCTGTCAAGGTTCACTTTGTAGCTGGTACTGTTTTAGTTCCTCTGAGCCCTTCAGTAAGATGTGATCAGGTCACTGTGAACACCCCATTTAGCTGTGCAATTCCTTGATGTATTTTATTTTTCTTCTTGCAGGGACTGTCTTAAAGACTGTCTTTTAGTAGTTTTGATAGGTGTGGCAAAGATAATTTTTTACCACTGGAATATGGGCTGATCAGCATAGATGTATCCCTGACCATCCTAAGATATCTTTGCCATTTAAACACTGCATATTTAAAGAACAGAAAATAATGGCCAGTCTTCGCGAGCGAAGATCTGGGGAAGGTCTTTACACCTTCCAGCCTGCGCATTGGATTTTTTAGGTGAGACACAGTGTGCGCGGAACTGAGCCCACCCTTTAATCCTAAGGTTCATCTGCCGGGGCCAAGCGAGCTTGGACGGTGGCAGCGAGATGGGTTGCCTTTAAGGGCTAACGAGCTCCACCTGCCCGGGAGTGGCCCTGACCGGGAATTGAACCCGGGTCTCAGCGGTGACAGCGCCGCGCCTTTACCACTAGACCACCAGGGGGTAAAGAACAGAAAATAAACTCTCAGGAATACTTTTCGATGTCTTTTTCAAATCCTGGCAACTGTGAGAACTGCCTAATGACCTAATTCTTGGTACTAACTCAAAACCCCTAGCAACAAAGATTGTTGTCCTGAGAGGTCCAGCATGAAATGTTATTCCTCCTTATTTTCATAATTATGGCTCAATTGTGTCAGGACTTCCTGTCACCAAGGAGTGATCATGGAGACTCCTGAGACCTCACGAGGCTTAAGAGTCTTTTCCATTGAATAACCAAGTTGCCCTGGCCAGAACAGAGGCTCTTTGTGAGCTGACAAGCATGAAAGACGAAAAAAGTGACATTTAGCATTCAAACAGAAATCCCTCACTATTACCTCATCCTGAAAATGAGGATTTCTTTTACTTCTTAAGATCTTTCAGGGAATGTTGCACTTCTGTAATGACCAGAAAGGTCTGACTCCTCTCTGAGGTAGTTGCCAGTCATTTTGGTAATTCACAATGGATTTAGCCAGATGACTGAATGTTCTCTTGGAGAAGGTAGTGGAATTTTTTTTTCACGGATGTGTATATATTTGGCAGCAGCTATCAGGGATCCTGCTAGATTTCTGCCAGGAGGTTTCTACTTGGCATGCTCTGTCAGGAAGAAAAAATTTGGTTTCCCAGTAACTGGAGTTCTTACATTCTCATCCATTGTGTCCTAAGTAGCCATAGAAGGCAACTTGTGTTTCTAGTTGCCAATCTGGTGATTAAAACAGAAGATACTGTGATAGTTTAACTATACACTATTCTCTCCACCCTAAGTTCCTCTCTGCAGCTACCAGATACTTTTTGTGGCATATGCACAGAAATTTCTCCAAAACTAAACTGAATCTCTCTGTTCCCTGGGAGACCTTTGGGTACAAATGCTGCAGGACTGATGCCACAGCCCAGGGGCTCAGCGACTTCAGACCGTGGGACTTGCACTGAGAAACCCACTGTCCTGGGGGCTGGGGGTCCATCTGTCAGAGAAGGGGAAGAGCATCTTTGGCCATAGGCTTGTCCAGCTTGTGAGGAGGGCTTTAAACTAAAGTTGCCAGGGGAGGGGAACCTCAGTCCATCTCACTCTCACCAATGTGATGCCAGCACCCGCAAGAGACACCCAGAGCCAGGAGAGGGATCACAGGTCAGCAGGTGAGCACGTGGTGACTGGAGTGTTGAAATGGAAGGATATAGAGCCTTTAGGAAGAACAGGCAGGGGAGATGAGGAGGGATGTCACTCCCTATATCAATGACCAGCTGAAGTGTATGGAGCTCTGCTTGAGGATGGACCAAGAGCTGAGCAAGAGCTTGTGGGTCAGGATTAAAGGGAGAGCAGAGACAGGTGACATTATAATGGGGGTCTGCTACAGACTGCCCAGCCAGGAAGAATGAGCAGTCTTGCATTCACAAACTCTGGTCCACCTATACCAGAGGGTACTGCCCAGCATGGTACTTGAGCCCTTTCCTCCCTGACTTTATCCATTTCAGGATTCAGAGCTTGATGAACCTCTTTTTTCACACCTGAGAGGTCATAAGCCTCTGCCTGTCCCACATGAGCAGCAAGTTTGCACTGGCTTTTAGGGGTGGGCACAGAACCTGCCCTTGGACCACCTCTTCTGTGCTGGAGCACAGGAGCCCTGCAGGTCCAGGTGTTCCACCTCCAGGGAGAGTCAGAAGGGGCAGAGACAGGGCAGACTCGAGGCAGAATGGCATAAGGTTGTTACTCTGGCAATACCTACAGCCAGTGCATTTAGTGTTTTGAGGAACACAGACACATACAATCCTAGTTCTACACTGATATATTATGGTATTGGTATATTGTGACCAATAAATTGTACTGCAGTACTTGGTCTGAAAATAAATGATAGTGAATACCTTCTTTTCTCTTCTGTGCAGGTATTATTCCACGGCTATGTAAAGTTGCTCCTGCTTGTGCCATAATGATCAGCACATACGAATATGGAAAATCTTTCTTTTCTCATTTAAATGAAAAAATGAATCAACGTCCTTAATTCTCCTTCATCCAACTGTATGAAGTCAAAGCATATGGTGAAACTTGTGCCAAATTATTATCTGTGAAGATGTTTTCTAGAATTCCCAGTGAATTTCTACCATTACATTTGGTAACTAAATACAACTTCATTATTAACTGTTTCATGAAGGATAAATTAACTTTTTTTAATTAAGAAAATACACATCACCCTTAAACTACCATTGAAGATTTTGTGCCTTCTCTTGCAGCTAAAGAGGAAAAAGAAAGGAAAGAGGAGAAAAAAATATAATCGAGCCTGGACAGAGCAATGAAGAATAACGACTGCCACTGTATTAAATTTTTAGTCTGATGAAACATTTTTGTTGGATATTTAAAATTATTGTTTTAAAACGTTTTGGGCTTCCAGTTGTATGATATATTTATTTCTCAATGAGGAGGTTGATACAGAATGAATTCAATAAATGCTTATTTATTCTTGCTGTTTGATACATGTTTTGTTCTGGGCATGTTTGTTATTTGATTTTGTGTAAGCGCACATTATAAAACAGCTTCTTTCTGTGTTTATTTTAAATGAAAAATTCCCTGTGTCAAAGTGGAAAAAACACTCATGCTCATTAGTAACCAAGAGAGCACGGTGAATACAGTGATAGGGACTGCAGTGGCTTTTGTTTAAGGTAGTACTCTTAAAAAATTAAAGCACATCCAGGCATTGAAGACAACGGCCTGTACAGGTGCTCTGGAGGAACACTCCCTCGCCTGTTTTTGGGAGGTGCAAGTTGTCACTGCCACAACACTCCTGGGCAGGGCCAAGCCACACACAGTTTGTATGGGATGACCTGTCTTGGAAGGGCGGGTGTGCTGGCACAGACAGGTGGTTCCACGCCTGTTTGATTCAGCTGTGGGTCTCTCTGAAGGGAGGAGCATATTTAGTTTGCTGCTGTCGATGCAGCCCCTGTCTGCCACAGTTGTGCTGCACACTCGTGGTATGAGCAGCTGCAGCTCACTTGCCCGTAGGCGCTTCAGTTACTGAATCAGAGCTTCCTCTGTATGACTTTTTTTAAAATAATTTTTAACTACCTTCACACTACCTCCCTTTTTTCATGCATTTTCAATGAAGGGGTTGGATTTTACTTTTTTGTGTATTTTAACAAAAAATTGTGTTGATGCAAAAGCAACTCAGTATTCAGGCCATTAAGACACTGAGATTCGGGTGTGCTTTACCCAAGAAATGAACTTGAGTCCTATCCTACTATGAAGAAGATATCCCAGCATGTGTTTGGTCTTGGTGAAAATTCATTACATGTTGAAAAATGCTGCAGTTGTAAAGACATTAGGTACCATGTTACAGCATATGGTGCAGGCAAGAGGTGCTGCCAGAGGAAATACTTAACACTCTTCTCCCACTGTGACTTTTGAACATAAATTGACAAACTAAGGCCTAAGAGAAAATAATAACAACAGATTTTGGATGACACTGAATGACTTCCAGCAACAAAACCAGACTCTCCCCATTTTGCAAGAAAAGAATTTGCTATAAGCTCAGTAATACTGTAATTTACTGAATGGTCTTATTTTATCCTGAGTGATTAAAACAAAGACAAAACCTTGTAACTTGTGATGATACAAAATGTTTAATTTACATGCAACATTTATGGAACGTCAAGGCAACAAAACATACAGTTTTGGCATTTTAATTTTTTTTTTAAATGATTAATGTTTAGAACTGAGAAAGACGCACATAACTGATTTCCCATGCACAAACCCCAGAAATTCAGTGGTGTCTGACCACATAAAAGACTTCAGTTGAATGACACATGAATTTCACATTAGTAGCTCCAAGAAAAGAGCCATCAATGAACATGACTGAAGATCATGATTATAGCCCACTCCAACGTACTGATGTAGTGTGAGAAGTGTTTAACAGCAAACAAGACCCATTAAATCACTGTACCTTGATGTAGAATGTTAACTAGTGGAATCCAGATTCCCTCATTTTATTTGTAGTAAAAATGCATTTCTGGTTCACAAATTCATGTTTAATAATGTTACTCAACTGTCATGAAAGAACAGGTGGTTAATGTGATAGCAAAAAAAGGTTAGATGAAGTAATGGGCATTCTGACAATGTATGAAAGGATTTAACGGTCAGTTTATTACTGAGAAATTAACTGGGTGGGCACACGAGGGCTTGAAAGACAAGATCTGGTGGATTTTACTAAAATGCTTTAAAATTCTGCATTAAAACAGCATCAGTAGTTGTGTACCCTGCCCTGGATGCAGTGACCTCTAGCAGCATGGACTAGAGAGTTGAGGATATGTATTTTGAACCTCCTCCAGCTAAATCCAACAGTGCCATGAGTTCCAGAGGTGCAGAGCCTCATATTTACAAAGGCTACATTCCCTGTAGTTTCAGTAAAGGTAAGAATGAATCCTGTTTCTTTCAAGCCCATCCTATGATAACCAGTTTTTAGTAGCAGTGCCAAGGTCCCATCACAAGAGGCAAATCAACTAAACTGTACAGAATGTAGTGACATACTGTAAACACCTAAGAGTAAGCAATAATTAATTAAAAATCTGTCCTGTATTGCAGCTACTCATGTAAACAATTTATGAAACTTCTTTGGCACAAAAAAGCATTTTCCCTAGCACTTATAAATACAACATACTTACATGCATTTCACTTTTGTTTAAAAAGTTACTAATCATAGTGATAAGCATTACCTTGATTAGCAAAATTCATAGATAAGATCATATCTTACAAAGAATTAGGAATATAGTTTGCAATTCAAAAATTAGGTTGCAAACTTTGAAACTGTAGGGTGATGTGGAAAGTTAGTTACATTTAAAAAATGTCTCCTTTTCTTTTTTCCTATCAGTAATTTAAATCAATGGCAAGTAATTTCAGAAAACTAACTTGAGAAGTTCTACTGTATTATCTTACCAAGAAAAATACCTATAGTACTACTACAGGGTTGAGAAAAGTCTTTAACATGGAAATACAGTCATTACCTTGTCTTTGTTTCCTCTTTTTCACTCTCCTTGGGATCTTGCCAATAAACACAGAATCCAAACTTCCCAAGGTGCTAAACCCACCATCCTTGGTCTCCATCTTTCCAGCAAGACATTTCTTATATAATGTTAGATTATCTGTAACTCAGGTCACTCAAAAGCATTTAGTGAGTTTCCTCACCATTTGTAAATTGTAAGTATGCTTGATTTATATGATCAAGTTACATTTGTTATTCACATGCAACTTCGAGAGTTTTTTCAAGAGTGTTTCAGTGTGATTCTTCAGTGAGATTTGGACATCTAAGTGCCATGATACTAACAGGAATGCAAAACCTAACACTGAGTCAATTTGAGAAAAGCTGTTGATAGGTTAAATACGCTATTTGAGGTCCTACACAACATACACAGATGAAAAAGCTGGAATTTTAGGTAAAGTATTTATTTGCCTATAAAGACTGGCATTAAGGATTCCCTGTCTATTCTGCAAGAGTTGATACATATTTAAAGCACTGCAGAAAAGTACAGTGGCTAGAGCAGGGCCAGGCCAGTGCAAGGAGAAACAAAGCTGATGGCAATTTAGTAGGGGACTGATTTCCAACTTTCATTTTAAAAATCATTCATAAGCATCGGATTATACATTCTGTACCTGACCAAGAGCTTTAAATAAATCCAGATTAAAATAGAAAATCTGAAAAGTCCTCTGGGAGAAAAAAAAGGTGAATCAAAATGGACAAAGTTTGTAAATTACACAGGTAAACCAGGAAAAGAAAAAATAAAGCAGCTTATTTTTTAACTCAGAACTAGCAGTCTTCATTGCAAGTCATTTTATGGAACATAAACCAAATGCGTACAGCACAAAGCTCTTCCTTCTTGTGTGTATCTCAAGATGGTGTTAAGCCTGGACTTGTCATCTCTGTTGTGGGACTTGCAAGGTATTCACTTGATTTCAGACTTGTGAGAGACTTGTAGCTTGCTACTGATGTAAGGGAACCACAAAGACCAAGCAAAGATGGAGTGTCTTCCTTCCCTGTTAAGAAAAACAAGAACTAAGCTAATAATTTTTACAGTACAAGATAACAGAAAATCAAGAGATAACAGAAAAGGCAGTGTCATCTACACTATTATGAGTTACATAGTCCTGCTTCAGCACAGGCATGCTTCATAAGTGCCATTGGGAAGACACATAATTTATACCACACCTTCCGTGTCCCTGTGGTACAGGGATCCATCCCTACCTTGCTCTACAGGCTGGGCTGTAGTCAGTCTCCTGCAGAGGCAGATCCAGAGGCTCCACTGACTACACAGTGAACTGCAGTTACTCATTCCAGCACCAGTTCATCGTATATAAATTGTCCACTGTATATAAATGGAAGGCCATTGTATATAAAGCCCGTTGTGTATAAATGGAAGTGACATTACCAATACAATGTCAGTACCAAAGATCTAATTTTAAATCCCACAGAAAGGAGCAGAATTAACTGGAATCGGGATCCATTTCTATCAAAATAAGCCCGTTTTGTTTTTTAAACCTTGGTAATTTGAAATGCATTAGGTTCCAACCACTGGAAAAAGCCACACAGTGCAGGAGTAGGAGTGCAAACATCTGCCCTGTCATCCAAATACAGCTGACAGCTAACATGAAACATACCCATATGAAACTGCACTGGACAATTTCTCTGTTTATTTCATGTCTTGCCTTCTCAGAATACCTGTTCGATTTATTTTGTGCCAACTCTGCTAATAAATTACAGTACAAAGAATTTGATCTAAGTATTTCATCCTACTAGCTCACCTAGAGAATAGGAAAATCACCCTAAACTAGAAATTAAAATGACCTCAAAAAGGTCACAGGCACAAGATTTTATTGATAGGCCAGTCTACCCAAATTTCTTCAAATCCCACCTATAAAGTAGCATTTCTTAAAATGGCATCACATGTTCATGACAGAAAAGGTTTGTTCTCATGAGAAGGATAAGAAGTAAGAAAAAACCCCAAACAACCCAAATCATGCCCTGCACAATAATTCATTATGAAAAAAAAATAAAGTGACATGTAGTTCTCTTTCATCACTGTGGTTCTTATCAGCAGTTTACAGTAGATTGTAGGTCTCACCTCCACTGAGCTTTTTTCAAGTGACTTTCCCTAAAGAATGAACTAGATTAGCTCTTTTCAAAGGTGTTCACTTTTAGAAAAATCTTTATTACCATAAAAACTACCTTATAAAGACTACATTCAGAACGAGGACATAAAATACACAGAGCAGTATAACATTGTTTGGGCACAGCCCTCCATTTCAACTACTGTGAAGAGAAAAATCTGACTAGTTGAGTGGGCTTAAGAGTAGTGTGAAAATTTAGTACTTCTAATCATTTAGTTAAAACTGCAACATCGAGAGTTGGACCAAAGATACCTCAGCAGGATCACTGTGCCTTACAAAACTACATTAAAACTTAAGTGCTAATGAACGTCACTGATTTAGAAACTAGATGGTATACTACCTTTAGACAGTGGTGAAATCAAAACCTAAACTACTATTACCACTGGTTTTGTCACATTTTAATTTTCAAAAGATGAGACAATGCATAGCTTCAAACGATTAACATTACAAAAAAACAGTTGAAAGTAGATCTGCACAAGAACTCTTTATAATAGCCATGTTTATTCTGTTTCACTTTCTCTAACTTGAATTAAATTAGATTTTAGACTGCTTACAGTGTTTTTAAAAAAATTCTACATTTTTCATCCTTGATATTTTAAACCCAAGAAATTTTAACAGTTATGTAATAGTAAGGCTCTGTATTGTCAAGTCCATTTAAAGCTTTGATGAGATACAAAAAGGATTTTTTATATTAATTTATGTTCTATGCCCAAACTAATACTATTTCATAAGTCTTCCAGCATTTTACTGCTTTTACAATTGCCCACAAGGTGGAGCAGCTAAGCTTTAATAAACATACAGGTTTTGAAAGGAAATGTGTATGTGTATTACATTTATACACACAGTTCATATGTTCCTCTCTCTATTTTAATGGTAACACTGTCAGACTGCATCTTCACAGATAAATGTTAAATGCAAGATGTAAGAATGACAGTGGTTGTTGCAAATCCAGTTGCCTTTAATCTTTCTTTTAAGAACCAAAATTATAGATTTTATTACAGCAGAAAGATGTCAGAAGATCCTCCTTGTAGCAGAGCTGGCTGGTTCTGTGATAGAAAAACAAGACATGCAGCGTACTTGAAGCTTAGCTTTAAACACAGCATAAAGTCTTATACTTACTGGGGGAGTGGGAAGGGTATCTTCATAAATCCAAAATTATTTGAAGCAGAGTCCTTGGGGGTTTCCCCAGGAACTCTGGAACACTTTGCATAACAATGAAAATATATGCTTTTCAATGTATATTTTCTTCACACGGAAAGTTCATCTCACAGGGACTGAAGTTCAGAGCTATGAAGAACAAAATCAAAAGAAGCCAATAGACCGGCTATGTACCTTCATTTAACATGTTCATTCCATCCTGCTTCCCATCCTGTGAGTGACCTGGATCCAGAGAAGATTGAGAAAGACTAACTTCTGCTGAAAGCTGGTCCAGACTTTGAAAACTTTTCCTGCAAAGCAATCAATATGCAATAGCAACAGATTTAAAGATATAATATTTTCAACTCTTAAAACATTTTCTAGAAAAATCTAGGCAGTTAATATTTCTTCTCTTAAAACACTTTTTAATTTGTTTCCTAAATCAGCTTTTTCCTAAAGCAATAGTTTCTTTTTCTCTCTTTTTTTTTTTTTTTTAATTAATCCAAATGAAGGAAATTTTTTTATGGTAAGCAAGAGAAACTGTTTTTATTTACCAGTTGATCATTGTACATTGTAACAGGCAACTCTGACAGGATGTTTCAGAGTATGCTGAGGGAAATACATAATTTTTAGTTTCCCTGTTCCTCTAAAAGGGAATCAAAATAAACATTAAACTTACTCATCCCATTGTTGATTGTGCTTTCTATAAAGTAGAGTGTCCAAGGCAACAGCATTGACATCCAGAGCTCCTGGGGAAGGCCACTGATTGGTGAGGTGAGTAGTTAATTCTTGTCTTGATCTCAAGTCATTATTCTTTAGCACAGTTCTGTGAATACAACAAACAGTAAACCCCAGCCTATTAAAAGCAATTCCTTAAGATACAGAAAGAAAAACCAGGACAAATAGTCCTGACAAAGTTGAACATAGAAGTCCCCCCGAGCCTCCTCTCCTCAAGACTAAACAAACCCAGCTTCCTCAGCTGTTCCTCATAAGAACATAATTTCTAAATCCTTCACAAGCCTTCTTGCCTTTCTCTGGACATGCTCCAGCACCTCAACATCCTTTTGAAAAGTGAGGGGCCCAAAACTGAACGCAGTGCTTGAGGCGCGGCCTCACCACTGCTGAGTACAGCACAATCACTTCTCTAGTCCTACTGCCCACGCTATTCCTGACACAGGCCAGGATGCCACTGGCCTTTTTGGCCACCTGGGCACACTCCTGGCTCATATCGAGCCAGCTGTGGACCAACACCCTAAAGTCCCTTTCTGCTGAACAGCTCTCAAGCCATTCCTCCCTGAGCCTGTAGTGCTGCACAGAGTTGTCGTGACCCAAGTGCAGGACCCGGCACTCGGTCTTGTTGAACCTTCATGCAGTTGTCCTTAGTCCATGGACTGAGTCTGTCCGGATGCCTCTGCAGAACCTTCCTACCCTCGAGCAGATCTACACTCCCACACAACTTAATGTCACCTGCAAATTTACTGAGGCTGCACTCAATGCCCATGTTCAGATCATCAATAATGATGTTAAACAGGACTGGCCCCAAAGCTGAGCCCTGGGGAAAACTGAGCTAGCAACCGGACAGATGTTGTACTTTGAGGGACAAACAGACTGCAGTTTTCATAAAGCACCTTACACTGTTCATTTTTCTTAGGGGAAGCAATTTAGAAACCTATTGAGACGTATTTCTGCACAGAAAAGAGTTGAAATTAGAATCCTTCTGCAAAAGCAATAAACAAAAAGCAACCGCAGGCAAACGATTCTTTCTGCCAGCATAATGGTAATTAACAGCCCAACTATTCTGCAAACCCACTGTGGGAAAGTGATGTTGTCACGGCCCAGCCCCCCAATTTTTTTTGTCGTTTGAACACCTCCCACTGCCCCCTTCAGTACTTTTGAATGAATGAACTGAAACCCAGTCGTGTTAATTCCATTATATCCTTCCAGGCAAAATATAATATGTAGTTATTCTGTTTTCTACCACCCTACAGTTTCTACTAACTTATGTCTATAATTGACAGAAAAAGTATAAACTGAACACATTACATGTTCAAATTAGTTTTGCCTCATACTCCCATAAAGCAAATCAGTTTTCTAAAATTCTGAAAACGAGGAAGCTAAAATGCCAACATCGGAAATCACCTGCCAAGTCATATAGAAACAAGGAAAGTACATAGTTCTTCAGGCTCCAAGAGAGGATCAGCCCTTTTTCAATAGTAAAAGGCAATGTCCCACCTACCCTTATACCGCTGAAGAATTACTAGAAACAAAAGTAATAGTGCTTGTTAACCCATAAATTCTCCAATCCACAAAACACTAGACAATCATAAAACGCTGCTCTACAACAAGTTTGATTATCTCTGGCCTGAAGCAAAAAGCTAATGTTATGCATCTCCATACCAAATGTACTCAAAAGTTCAAAGCCAAATGCCATGTTGTTATCTGAAATGCCAAACTGCACAGCAAATTAAATAACTATTCATGGCACACATACATTTATGTGAATTCTCAAATAACATTGTCAACAGGTCTATTTTTACAATGCAGTTGTTATTCTGGTGCTTTCTGAACTGTTTAGACAGGAACCTCAATAAGGGCACATAACACTGCCCAAAGAGCCAACATTTCTCACAAAACAAAGTAAGACAATAGTGAGCTCAGTAAAGAATTTTTAGCAGCTGAGTTTGAGAGCAGAGACAGATGCACAGTAATATTGCACAAGAAGGGGTTGAAGCACCACAGTGAATAAAACTAGTTTTGAGAAACTTTTCTCAAGGTGACTAATTCCCACAGCATTCACAGAAGCAAACAATCAACTTTTCTACCCAGGGGTCTCCCTCCTCACCCTCCTCTCTCTAAGAGGTTTGTAGGAATAAACACTTTGCTAACCCAAAGCTCTCAATAATTTCAAATATCTTGTATGGTATTCCCTTCCCCAGGTAATTACCCTAATTCCATGGGGTATACTGAGCACTAAACAGGTCTGTTACATGTTTGTTGATTTAAGGGAACTGAAACAGAGAGATAGCAAGTTCTCACGAGGCTTGCCAGGTACACTACATCCCCTCCGTACTTGGAAGGACAGCTTGCATGCTTTCATACAAGTTTTGTAACAGGACACAATTTATATGAGTCACTATGCCCACAATGCCTAAATGCAAATTCACACACATATAACACATACATGTAAATTCCCATTTGGGGAACTCCCATGTGTTATCACCACACAACACACATTTACAGGCAAGTTGCTAATAAGTGGAATTTTTGCATTCTACGTGAGTTTCTATATTGAGGCTTTCCCCACAAATCTTTATACTATAGTAATCTGAAATTTCACCCTTTCTGTATGAACAAAGAAATTCTGAAGACTCACCAAATTGCTCCACGGATTTTCGCATAACAAGATTAAAAGATATAGTTCCAGCAGATCACTTCTTAAACCACTCCACCATGTTCAGGAAGAAAACTATAACTAACTATTCTCCTCCTAAAACTTTCATTTTGAATTTTTAAAAGTATGTAAAAATATATTTGAATATATAAAATCAGTCCAAACACAGTAACCAATATATGTAAAATAGTAGTATATACATTAGAAAGTTAGACAAAATATTTACAGCAGGTGTTATTAGTTACCACCTGTTTTTTCAGCTTTCAAGATTATTTAGCTCTTTGCTCTTTTGCAGCCATTTTTCAAGTATGATGAGATTCTGCTGCAGCAGAGTCATTATAAAGGCACTGTCTGCAAACAGCAATTCTCTCAAGATAATATGCAAAACCTGGTACTGCCTTTGTTTAACCAGACTTGAAGAGTCAAAGTGTGAAACTGCACAGAATCACAGAACCATTTCAGTTGGAAAAGACCTTTAAGATCACTGAGTCCAACCATAAACCCAACACTGCCAAGTCCACCACTAAACCATGTCCCTAAGTGCCATGTCTGCACAGCATACACAATCCTCAAACTCAATCATCATGAGGCAAAAATGATCCTGCTACAAATATTCAAAAGCAGGAAAAGAAAAGAAATGGATACAAAAGCATTTACTATAGAAAGGGAGTTTAAAAGGAAGCAAATATGATCAAGTTTTAATGAAAAGAAACATACAAGATTCAGAACATAAAATGTGAAAAAATGTTGCATAAGATCATCAAGTGCTGTCCTGCTCTTGTTCAGACAAGAGAAGCATTTTCTAGATGTTAAGAGCTCTCAAAGGACTACAGTTTATTTTGTCCAAGGCAGACAATTTCCATAGTAGCACTCTTGTTCCCCAGAATGCCAACATGGTAACCAGTGCTGGCCAGATCAGGGCAGAGACTCTACAGGGTTTGAAGCAGGACTTTTCCCTATCACCAGGAGCGTAATGAAGACTCTGAGCTTTCCTCTAGATGTTAACTGTCAGGCGTTTAACCAAACAAACAATATTACTATTGAAACTTATTTATCTGTGTGTATAGCAAACTAAGTCTGGCATACAAAAGCTTTTAGAAGAAAATTACAGTCATGACAGAGCAAAAGTAAGAAATGAAGAAATGGTGGAGAGGTACAAATGGCAAGTAGAGATATTTGTGTAATTTACAAGTTTCCCAAAATATTCAAGAATAAAATGTAAAATCAGTGTTTTCTGGTTTAAAAAATAAAAAAAAAAAAAAAATAAAGAAAGAAACAAAAAGGAGTAACTGCTGAACTCTTTGGGCCTTATGTGAAATATTTTAAGTGTTACCAAAAGGTCACATAAACATAATGTAATGTAATATATAAACTTCTATATAAAATGCTGGTCTGTAGCAACACACACTGAACTGGAATGGCCTATGTACACAAAGATTTTGTTCTTCCACTTCTGTTTCTAAGAACGAGCCACTGGTAAGAAACACCAGCTCAAATCCAGAATGACCTGAACACCTGTAGATCAAGACTCAAAGCCTAGATTTTACCAAGAATATTACTGCTTAACTTGTAACTTACATGGAACAAAATCCATTATACATCATAAGAATAACACTGAAGATCACAAGTATGTAGTCTATTTTTAAATAAAATTCAATAAAATATTGTTCTCTTGGGTTTGTAGCTGTGAGAATTTAAACATGATGCAAGGTAAGGTTTGTAGGCAACGTGTTAAGCCATTTAATACAAGAGTAGAAGCAAGGACATTCAAAAAAGAAGAGGAGAAGTAAGAGAGACAAAAGGATTTACTAAAGAGAGAAGTTAAAAAATAAGGAAATACGATCAAGTCTGAGTGAAAACAAGCATATACAACAAGCTGTTAAGTCCTTTTCTTCAGACTGGAAAAAAAACAATGGTGAAAAGTAGTAATCTCAGGAAGGCAGTTGCTACACGGAGAATACAGTGGATCTTAATAAGAGATTGTATGATTTGGTTTTTTGAATGAAAGCAAGGCAGTGAGATGTGGCAGAATAGGGTATCCTGAGCTAACACGGTGAGACTGGGGAGTGCAGAAAAATTTTGTGCAGAGTAGGAAGAATGTGTAAGAACTTATTATGAGAGCAGAGGTGTTAAAGTGATTTATGGTACATTCTCTAATCTAGGCATGAAAAAATTCTCAAATGTTTGAGAGTCTCTGAACTTCCCCTCCCTCATTCAACTAACTGTTATCTTCTCTGCCTACAGTAATTACCACCTTTTTATAATCACATTGACAAAAAGTAGCAGAAGCTTTGTTTTATAATCTGCAGAAAGAAAACAGTTGTACCTTTAGCAGTCCTTACCCCAATAAACACTTCTGTAAGATAATTTCATACAGTGTTTCAAGTTCTGAAAAACATTATAAAAATCAAGAAATAGTGAAGAGATGGCAGGCAGAGAAAAAATACTCAGCAACAATGAAAACATCAGTCTCTTACCAACACTGCTCTCATACTGAACCAAAACATAGCACTAGGAAGAAAATTAATTCTATCCCAGCTGAGACCAGGACATTGCTTTTAAAATGACCAAATATCCCTTGTACTACTTCACAGCACAGATTTTTCCATAATGCATACATATAAGAGAAATGTAATATACCCAGTCTCGCCATGTTAGCCCTGGATACCCTATTCAAGTTACGACATTTGAATTGTGGTGGGGGTTTTTTAATGTCTGAAAAAAAAAAAGAAAAACTCTATAAAAATTCAAAATACTACTGTAAGTAATAATTTATTCAGCAAAACAATCAGCAAAAGAGATGAGAACATCTTCTTAGTACTAGAATACATCATTAAAAACTAACAAATATTTGGCTTACATTTGTATTTTTTGTTCTCTAAATCAGGAACCATTATTTAAATTAAGTTTCTCTTCAAAAACAAAGGAAAGTAAAAACATCCTACTAATGAATTCCTGAGAATACTTATGAGTCATTAACTAATCAATACTAACATACTCCCAAGTTGGAACTAAGTGTCTGCAGACACATATGCTCCCTCCAGGCCTGTAAAATTTACCATTTTTATTCAAGAACAAAAGAAGCAGCCAGAGTATTCATCAGGTTTACACAGCTATTCCCAAAAATGTTTTTGACTTTCAGTTATTTAATAATGTATTTAAGAAGCTGGGAAATGTGAGATTAGTGAAGTCTTCCAATAAACATCCTTCTCCTCTAGTGTTCACTGACCCTTTCTTTGTCAGGTACTCGCCACAATATTTATTTACAGATTTCCTCAACTTCTAGTATTTTGAGCTGTTTATATAAGGATTTATTATTTTAGATTATCTATTAAGCACACAGAGGTTATATTTTTGTAAGGTACACACATAAAATGCTACTGACAAATTACTGCCCATTTCCATCCCTGCTGCCCTTTCAGTTCTGGTACAATCAAGTAAGGAGCCACTCTGAAAATGGATCATCAAAATTATCTCTTTAAAAATTTTGTGAAGATGCCTTTATGGGTTTTTTGTTTGTGTTTTGTTTGTTGTTGTTGTTTTGGTTTGGTTTTTTTTAATTTTTTAATTTAATTCCTAAGGTAACCCCACAAACAGTTCTCTTTGCACTAGCATTGTTTTTGGCAGCTCAGCTGCCTCTCAAAAGATTAAGAAATTACTCCTTTGAATTAACACATCTAAGATTTCTGCATTTTCAAAGTGTGACCTGACTTACGTTTCAGTGAGGGATGGGGACAAAAGACAACCTGTATGTGGGGTTCCTGCATGCACAACAGGAATGATGTAAAATGGTGATTATCTTTGGTCAGTTACTATACTGTAACTATATTACCTGGGAATTCAAAATAAATAAGTAAATAAAATTTAATCTCTAGTCCAAGCTAATTTAGAAAAGCCTTATCTGGGTAACCACATAGAATTTCTGGTCTCATTTCAGCTAGATTGGATTTCTAACTTCCCCTGGATCAAATCCAGATTCACACCATTGGAAGCCTATTCCACAAGACCCATTTACACAGTTTTTTTCTGTTTGTTTAATAAACCAAAAGTCAGTTCTGTTTCCAATTATGCCTATGAAAAACCAGTAATTTCTTACCTGCAAGTTTAATTTCTCCAAATCCAGAAAATGCCAGTCCAGTTGGCAATTTGCCCTCCTACCAGCAGATGAAGACAGGAAATAAACCAAACAGACTAATTCCCTAAGAAAGGGAATTATATCAGATGAGTGCTCCAGTTCAAGAACTTCCTGAGTAGTGAAAAGTAAAAGTAAAAATAAAAGCTTAAAAAAAATAAAAACATTTGAGTAAGAAAGAACAAACTTTAAAAAACTTTATTAAGGACAGGAAATATGGAATGCAAACTCAAACTGATAGCATACATGAATATAAACAAAATCTGTAAGAGCAACTCTAAAATAAAAGGGAACTCCCAAACTGTCAGTACTGTAGCACGACAGTGAGCTGTTTGGACTGGTACATCATTGGACTTTGAGAAATTAGATCAGCAGGTATGAAAACGGGTTACTTACCAGTAGATTTTGATGCTGCAATATATCACCTCTCTCAGGTTTGTGCCTTGTGCACAGACACAGCATTCCCCAAATTAGATGCCAGAGCAGTTAGATCCCAGCAGACTTTCTAAAGGCAGCTGCTGCAGTGAAAAAAACCAGGAATGTCCTACCACAACACGTTTTCTTACTCTTTCTGACTGACCAACAGATCTCAGTGTGTCACAGCAATGGTACTAGCTGTGCCACAGAATAGAACCCCTCGAAGATTCTTCAGCATTTTTTAGTCCTCCTTTATTGTCTCAGAGATCTTGAAATATATCCTCCAGTAATAAAATTAGTTATCAGTTTTATACTGCCTTCGATCTTTTTGACCTTTAGATAACTTGGATAAGTTTATATTGGTAGAAATACCAGCAGTTTGACTGTTCAGTTCTGGTCTAACTACAGTGGAGTCTTTGTTTCAGAATACAGACTATAATTTGAGCTGCAGTTTGGATAACATTCTGAAAAATTGTGATGTTACATGGTTGCATAAGAACATCTCAATGACAAACAGAAAAGGCACCAGTCTGTGTCTCAGCCACTTGCTATCCCAACAGGAAGGCAGCTCTTGTTCAAGAATCAGGTAACACACTACATTTTATTTCCCAGGTTGTAATTTCAGACATTTAACTTTTTCTATTCTAAGCCTTTTCAGAACTCCTTTAGACAGCGTTTTATTTTAGCAAAATATTTAAAAAATGCAAGACACAAGTTGTAGCCTCAAAACTAGAAAGACAAATTGTAACCTAAATTTACAAATTTACAAATATCACCCATAATTTAAAAAAAACTCACACATTTCTACCAGCGTGTGCACACGTACACTGAATTGTAACTCATCTTTATTTTGGTCAGACCATTTGTATTTTAGACAAACTTTGTTTTGAAAGTAAAAAATGGATTTGCTATATTTTTTTTTTTACTGGATGAAAGTTAATTCCTGATATGATTTATTCAAACCAATAAATCTGGTAAAATAAAACTGAAATTTAGGATAATTTAAATATCAGTTTCTTTCATCTGGATAATCTCAGAGAGATTCCTTCAATATATCAATGACAAAGGATTATGCCTGCAAATACAGAACTACACTCTCCTCACCATTTTAACTTGGCACTGTTTTTCCACCCCTTCAAAAACTGGTTATATTTTTACCATTTGTCATTTAAAACCCACTTAGTTTGGTATTGAACTTCATGTAACTTGCATTAAATATATTAGAAGAATGTAAAAATAACTTTTGTTCAACTCATCTCATTTATGTATAAGCCCTATGAAATACTTGCTTTTCTCATCAATATCTTCTGGAATATTGAAGCAAATCTACAGTAAATGAGTTTGAGGGTTAAGAAATGAGGCACAAAACCCTGTGGCTCTCAGAAGCAAATGGTAATGCAAGTTCATTTATCTAAATGGGTAAAGCACAAAGAGACCATATTCAGTCTCTGTGATCGTACTCCAGCAGTTAATGATTATGCACCATGATGGACTTACTGTATATTTTAGATGACATTTTCTAGCCCCTCCATTTGCAGTATCAAGTTATTCAAACCCTTTTATGAAATCAAAACCTTCACCTGTTCCAGACATAATTCTCTTTGTGGAATTAAGAGACATCGATGTCTGTTGTCTTACTATGCCAAAGCAAGTATTCTTTTTCTGCCACAGTTCAGGTAAGTTCAGATATATTAACAGAGGAAGAAACTCCATGATCCACACAACACACTTTGCTACTGGGAATGCACATCATTTGCAACTGCATTGCATTGAGAGGTTGCATTACAGAGGTTCAATACTTGTCATTATTATTATCTTGAAAGGCCTTATTTTCCCCTGCTCCCAACCTTGTCATTCTTCACTGGATAAATACTCTGGAATTTTGAATGCATGAAGTGCTAGCGTCCAAGTAACTTATTTAAATCTTTCTTTCTTGCTACTTTTATGCAATGCCTTTATCCACAGAAGTGTAGCTATGCCACCATAAAACAGATTTTGGTATTACACAGTAGAGACTCACAGAAGGGGACACATTGCCATGCTGATGTTGTTAAGTATGCAAAATGATGAAAGAAAAGTTCCTATGGATCTCTAACTCAACAAGGGGGCTGGGGAGGAGAGAGGCAGAAGAGAGACTCCTTACAAAAATGAGTATTTTTTCCTTTTGGAGTCAGACAATATTTTAATGAAAATATACCAACACATTCCTTGAAAACACCAACGGCTTCAAAAGTTTTAAGCTTTTTTAATATTTTAAGGTTTATTTTAATATAGGCATTTTAAACCTCCCTTTCAAAAGTTCTGAAAGAGATGCTAAAACATGAGGGTTTAAAAATTAAACCCTCCCGTATCTTGCAGAGTAAGTCCTTTCCTTCAGGCTGCTATCAACCCAGAAACTTTTGGCTTCCTGCTGCGCAATAAACCCATGTGGATTCTAAGAATAGCATGTCCTTTGTCATGTTGGAGCCTTGATTGCAAATTTGTTTTATTCTGCACAGTTCTGTGCCTTGTTCTGTATGCTGCACTCTGAATTGCAGGAGTCTGTCTGTCCATGTACTACACCCAGCTGAACTTTCCTAGTTATATTTTCGAGCAAAAAGGAAACACCCATGTCTTCTTGAGTTTCCACCTCACTGAAAACAGAAATTCCCATCTTTCTGTGTACTACACCTTTTAAAACAGAACAGGATTACAGTATTGCAGCAAACTTCAAAAGAAAAAAATTACACAACCTCAAAACCCCAAGCACTGCCTAAACAGAAGTTTTAACATCTGTCAGAATATGTAGTATTTTTGCTATGCTGTGGAAAAAAAAATACAGCTTGAAAAAAGAATGACTTGAAAACAGACTGCAATACTAAGGATTTCTAACTGCTGCTGCCAACTTGAGGGAGACAGAGGACAGACAGGAAGCATTACAAATAAGAGCATGGCTAATGTGAATTAGTCTTTGATAGCAGGATCCACGGAAGCTTTAAAAGGAAAGAAGGATTAGCATTCTCAGTTTTCATATTCTAGGAAAGAAATTTGCCAAGAAGATCAAAGATTAGAATTTAATCTCCAACTTCCTTTTAGTGAGAAAATAAAGCAGCTACAACAAATTGGATTTACTGTAGTTAAGCAGTTGAGGAATTCAGTTTCTTAAAAAAAAAAAGAGTAAGTCTTAAAAGAGGACCATGTGAAATGAAGGTAAGAGTGCTTAAAAAAAAATCAATCCAGTTTTTCCATTTCTGTAGATGATTTAGTTTTTGACCTAGGATTACAAAGCCAGACGACTGACATTTAAGTTTTACTCACAAGGAGCCACAAAATAGGCTACATTTCAAAGCCTTCACTCAGTCTCTTCTGCTTCCATTTCCTTGGACAAGCTTTTCTCTGCTTTGTCCCTGACAGCACAGCTATTGCCTACATCCTTTACAGCTTTCCACCTTCATCTCTGAGCCCCCCCTGCCTGCTTTTAGGCAGAGTACATGTGGCAGCACTCTACAAACTCTAGAGCATTTACAAATAGAACCTTGACAAAGCAAGGAAAAGCACAGATATCATTTTCATAAGCAGGTTTTTTAACCAAATGGGGCATGACCAATCATTGAAATCATCTTTGCTACAAAGAATACAGTAAATCTTCCTCTATGCACTCCATAACACATCTGGTAGGACACGGTGTGCCTGAAACTGAGAAGGTCATTTTGCCTGAACTTAAAGGTATGAATTTACTCTGCATGTCAGATGCCTCGCAGAACTATTGTGCTCCATCCAGGTGCTGCTGAGAATCAGCTGATGGACCTTTCTGAAAGGCAAGATGCCATTACCCTGAGCTCCCTGCAGTGTTAACAAAGGGGAAAAGAGGTGTGAGGACAGAGTACTCCAACAGTCAATGCCTAGAAAAGAGCAAAGTGTAAATGACAGGCTGTGTACTTCTCAGGGGTGAAAGCACACACAGAACACTTATTGTAATTAAAGTGTTATCCAAAAAGACCAGTTTCTCAGGGTTGCAAGTACATTGTAATTTCCTGTCCTTACAAAGACATCTACATTATCCAGATAGAAACTGCAGTATTGCTGGATATTAAACTACTAAGAATTATTAATATTAAAATATTAAGCTATTTTAAGGTATTAAGAATGGATTACAAGTACAGTTTGGACCTTGAAAAGACTAATTCTGAAGTAACACCAAGACAAATTAAATAAACCTATCTTTAAGATTTGCTAACACATTAAAAAAAATCTTAGTTATGCATACAAACTTAGTTCAATATACAGCATGAGTGCCCCTACAATTAAATTTGATGCATATCTGTGCCATAACCAGTGACAGAATTCCAAACTTAGAACAGTTTTCCTGATTTTTCTTCCCTCCACATGCCCCTTCACAAAACACCAGAACAAGACAGAGATATAGGAAGAAACAGCAAAGGGGGTTAAAAACCAGAGTGGTATAAAATGTAGCATAATCACTGAATCTAAGAAATAGATTTTCCATACATGTGATAAATTAAAATAAAAAAAAAAAAAAGAAAAACAGCAGCTAGGACAAACAGCTGTACTATCTTACACCAGGCACACCAGTCTGAAAATCCTAAGAAATCGTCTAGAAGGAAACCTATGTTGATAAACATTATGCAAATAACTATTTTAATTTAAACAAATATCCCAGCAGGAAAAGAAAATCAAAGCATTTTAAGTTGAGGGGTTTTTGCTTTGTATACAATGCTTTCCCTTTTTCTTTCACTTTTTTTAAAAAGATGGTCTATGTTAAAGTGATCAGCTTTTATAACATCAGTGAGTCACCATGCAGGAGATGAGTCATTATTCAGGAAGTTGATGGAATCTCTCTTGTAATCGTCAATATTTAACATATATGAATATCAATTTCAGATGCAGAATCTGAACTTTAAAGTAACAAATATCAGCAGAGTTTGTCTTAACACAGGCAGTGTGTTAGTCAAAAGTAAGACAAAGAATCACCCAAAGGGGGAAAAAAGCTTCTTTAAGATGCGCTCAAGAGTTTTAATACAAGGATGTTGTGGGCAAATGGTCCCAGATTTTGCCCAGTCACATCTTTGACTGAGCTAACTAGTCCTTCAATGCAGTGGTCTCCAAAGGGAGGTGTGAAAGACAATTCTTTGGGGTACGGGAAGAAAATACTTTTTGTACTGTTAATAAATTTTTAAAAATATAAAATAGTTTTTATTTAACCTTATCTCTTACTGTTAAATTTCTATTTTTGTGTATGTTTAAAAATTTAAATAACAGATTAGAAAAACAGTACACCTATATAATTTATAAATAAATATACCTACATTGTGGAGGTGGTTAGAATTTTTTTACTGGATGGGGTGTGCAATCAAATGTCTCTCTGCTTCAAGAGACATTCAATATTTCTTCACAGGATCACTTGGGAGGAAGGAATGTCTGTCTATGTGAGTTTGAATACTCCAGAATACAATTCCTTGATTATTTGGGATTCCTTTCCCATCACATTTTGGATGTTACAGAATTTTTTATTCAGCCAGACATGCCATGGATCACAGGCTTCTCCTGGCTGTCCTCCTGTGAGCCATTGATTTTATGCACTTTAAGGCCTTGAGAACTGCCTCACCCTCACTGTAAAAATACATTATTTTTAAAGAAGAGAGGAGCCAAAAGCACTGTTCTGTAATGTTCAACTACAAGTCCTAGACAAGAACACATCCCAGTGATGGCTTCTGAAGAAAGCAGATGAAGGCCATAAATGCCTCATCATTATTATAATTCACACCTATCTCTAGGCAATCACTTTATCTGGAGATGCTGAAAGGGTGGTAAAAGACCAAGCTGTTCTGAGAATAGAACGGAATAGTTCCTGTAGGAAGAGACTTAAAAGGATGATCTAACCCAACTGCCTGATCACTTCAAGGCTGATTAAAAGTTAAAGCATGTTATTAATTGCATTGCCCAAATGCCTCTTGAACATTGACAGGTTGGGGGCATCCTGCACCTCTCTAGGAAGAGGAAGAAATGTTTAACCTCCCTCCCAGTACAGAAATGTTTTCTATGTCTGGCCTGAACCTCCTTGTTGACCAGCTGTGCATTAGCTTAAATGTTTTGGACTGATGCTCAGGTTTTTCATTGCAGATTCCCTTTCCTAACTTGATTTACAAAGAGAGAGCTCCAATCCGCAGATGGGTGGGCATATTACTAAGAATCCAATTAAGCTGAAAGACACACAAAAAAATGTTACTCTTTTGTGAATAACTAATCTGATAAATTTTCAGCTTCTGTATTTTCTAGATATTGGTATTTAAGAGATCTGTAAAATAGCTCTTAACTAAATTGAAAATTTTGTTCTTCATTGTAGGTTGGATACTCAAGTGTGTGAGACAAAGTTCAGAATACAGAAAATTCTAGAACACAAAGCATAGCATTTACATTCTCTGTAAAAGAAAAATTACTTCCAAGTTTCTCCAATCTCCTATCCCCATATTTATTTCATGCTTCACAGTAAACTGCCTTATTAAACATGCACGTGGAAAAATGTCTCTGGAGGAAATCTAATTTTTAACCAGAAGGCCTTGTTTATCTGGTGTTTATTGGTTGATTCTGTCTTAGCTGGTTTCTAAGTCAGCAACAATAACAACCTATATTGTCAAAAGAGTCAGATCTCTTTTCCTTATCTCACCCTTTTTTTTTTTCTGGGTGAGGCAGAAATAGGCCTAGACTCAGATGCCGCCCAAACCCATTGATAATATACATAAAACATTTTGACTTGCATGCCTGTGAAATATCGTTTTGGAAACATTGACAAATCCTTATTCAACAAAAGTCTGAAGCCATAGAACTTGCTACCTCAGAAACAACAGCCAGTGGAATAGAAGAGCATCATTAAAAAGAAAATATAGAATGTTTATTTATATTAGTTTCGATTACACAGCAAATGATCCTAAATCAGATCTCAAGTGTTTTACAAACAGTAATGCAGTATGCCTTGGGCAGAATTACAGTCCCAAACTTGCTCTTACCTCCTTATAAAGAATTCAAACAGATTACACCATACATTCACTGCTTCAAAATGCTACTAATGGTAGGAGAGCAAAACACTAAGATGTGGAATCACATTAACATCATTCTAAAATGGCTGGACCATAAAAAGCAACTGGCCAAAACTCATGTCTCATTACAGACACATTAATGATACAACACATTCTGCTGCCACGTCACCCTTGGTCAGAATAAAAAAAAAAAAAAAACAAACTCATAACAAAACACAAAACAAAAAGGAAAATTACCAACTACCAAATATTATGCAAATATGTTACTTATGGTGTTGACCATTAGAAACCTGCTAGGAGTACTTCTTCCCTTCCCTCATCTGACAGGTACACTACACTAACAACAATAAAAATGCAACATTTTACCTCTCCAAATATCTAGTGTAGTTCAGACTCCCGACTGCAGTGTCTCACAAACAGCTATACAAAAACACACTGTCAAGATACAATAGAAACTTTTCCACAGTTTGAGCCTTTACATAAGAAAGCCAGCAAACAAAATCAAACTCTAAGTCTGATTGCATATATCTCAGCTAGAAATTAACAGCAGGTATCAACATTCAAAATTTCCAATACCAGAGTAGGTTTAAATGAGCTCACACCTCCCCCAAATAACCAAGGATGCCAAAGCAGTATAACATGAATCATAAGGCATATCAGTAAGTTCAGAAAATAACTCAAGAACAGGTATCTCTCAAAAACTTACAGGCAATCAGAGGGGCGTGAAAAAAAAAAAGAAACTTGGAAAAACATCTTTTTTCTTCTTTAACTCTGAAATTGGCATAAATAAAATGCAAATTCTGTATTCCTTTGGATTTTCATAAAATACATTTCAAGCACTGGCAATAAAATTATTTATCACAAGAAAGAGCAGAAGGAAAAAAATCATCTTTTTTTATAAGCTAAATACTTTTTACTGCATAGAAAAGACCCTTCTGGATAGTGTCTCTTATATTCTCTTTATCCAGGATTGTTTCAAAGATCACAGATGACTACCATGTTACTTTAGGGCTCAGACACTTAAAAATTACTCCAGATATAAGGTAAAATAACTTATCTTGTATTTGTTATGAACAGAACATTCAATTGCTGTGGGTGCATACCATAGCAGTCTCATGGCAATTTATCACCAGACAGCAAGTTTTCCATCTATCTGAGTCTTTAAACATTGAATCATGGAATGGTCTGGGTTGGAAGGGACCTTATAGATCATCCTGTTCCAAGCCCCCTGCCATGGGCAGGGACACCTTCCACCAGACCAGCTTGCTCAGAGCCTCAACCAATATGAGAGTGTCTCTGCAAAAGCAGAGTACCTCCCTACAGCCAACAAACAGGGCTGAGAGGATAAATTGTGTAAGGATCGTAAGATATTCAAATATCTATCATATTAGTAGTCACAAATGCTATTAAAATGATAGGCCTTATACTGTTGTTTTAGCATTTTGCCCTGCATTGAAGAAAGGGTGACTAGAAAACTGTTTCACCAGTTTGAATATTTTTAGGACTACCAGATGAACTTCTACTGTGTCTGAGCCACACACAAATAAGTTATAATCTAAACAATGAAAATAAGTATTTTTCTTTTATCCCCCCTTGCCTAACATTAAAAAATAGTGTTCAAAAGGAAGCTGCTTTCAGTAATTTTAAGGGGTAGTCTTAAAGCTGGAAGTCATAGAATATAAAGAACAGTTTAGAAAAATGTGTTAAAAATTTAAGCAAGTTTACTGCAAGCTATTTCAGATCTAAAAAAAAAAAATTAAATATTTAATCTCAGAATTATTCTGTCTTACACTACTGAAGTTTTCAGGGGAGCCATTTCCAAATACAAGACTTTTCAGTAAAAAAAAGCATTAAAAGCTAAAATACATCAATTTCTTTAAGAACTTTATCTCATTCCCACAGGACCAGAAGCTCTTTGTATTGTATTGTTAAATAAGTTAAATACTTTAAACAATACTGCTCTAACAACGTTTCTTCATTATACTAACTTACAACTGGTCTTGCAGCTCCACAATGATATATTCCAGCTGCTCCTTCTCCATTTTATGGGCTAGATCCATATCTTCAATTCTCTGTAATAGCAGTTTATTCTGTGAGACAGATTCAGATAGTTGGTTTTCTCTGAGTCGTACCAATTCTTCAAGATAACCCTGGAAATGTAAGTTGTTACAAAACTTTAAAAGAGCTATCACAAAAACTTCCTTACGTATATTCACATTTTCTGGTTTATGATTCATATGGTTTTACTTTGGTTTTGTTGTAGGGTTTATTAATTATTTTTAAACAGACTGGTAAATTAACTTAAAATTAGTTTGGTATTTCTTAATAGGTAACAAAAAAAATCACATACTTTTGCAGAGGAATATGAAAAAAACGAGACAGGAGTTCCACCAGCATGAAACACAAATTAATTTTTCAAAAGCAACATAGAACAGTCACTAATACAAGAAAAAGAACAGAATTCTACAACTTAACAGATGCAGGATGTTAGATACTGCACAAGAAGCACAAGAGTAGAAACTACATGGATCTATATAGTTAATGAAAGAGATCCAGAATTGTTATGAAAAAAATATACGTTATTCTAAAGTTTCTTTGAAAACTGCAATACCTCATCACACATTGAAAATACAAAGGAGATTATTGAAATAAATACTAATCTACAGTAAAGTATAAGGTAAGAAAACCAGTGAAGGTCACTTCTTTTAGTAACACTGGACATGTACAGCTGGAATGTGCACGTATGCCATTGTTTTTCCAGCTGATACTATAAAGAAATGGGACAATCCTAATCAAACTACTTAGTCACCTAAAAAAATCCACTATGTGAGTATTTAATGGCAGCTGTGATGGCACGCTGGTCACAAAGTATGTTATACATACTAATTGGCTATTCCATTTCCCTCTTCAGGCAGAGTTCCAGCATGTCAGATGTGAATAACTTCAAATAAAGTCTCAGTTAAAACTAGATACACTAAGTCTACACTACATAAAATGTGCTTATTCCTTGAAACCTGTGGAAAACTGTGCAACTCTCTCATAGGTGCTCACATTTAAAAATAAGTATTAAAAAAAAAGGGCAGTTTTCATAGATGTGGAATTGGTGCATCTGTTCTCAAATCCTGTTGAATAAGAAAACAGGTTTCACATTAGCTGGTATAAAGATGCTACTAATGTAATTCATCACCACAAAGACTCTTAAGGGTCTGGAGAATCTCTCATATGAGAGGAGAAAGAACGAGCTGGAATTGCTCAGGTCAGGGCTGGGGAGAAGGCAAAGGGTAAGAAAAATAAATCATATCAATGTGCATCAGTATTTAATGGGAAATCCATTATTATTTATCATCAGTATTTAAGGGGAGAAATAGACTCTTCTCAGTGGTTGCCAGTGAAAAGAGACAATGGCACAAACTGAAATACAGGAGTACAGGAAACTACTTAAATATAGGAAAACCTCTTTTTTTTTCCTCTTCTTTTTTTTTTTTTTTTTGGTCTTAAATGACCAAAACACTGGAATGGGTTGTCCAGACAGGCTGGGAAGTCTGCATCCTCGAGATATTCACAGCCTGACTGAATAATGCCTTAAGCAACCTGCTCTAGTCTACCTTTTTCTGAGCAGGAGAGTTGGACTAGACAATCTCCAGAGGTGCCATCTGACCACAAGTATTCTGTGATTCTATAGTTACATATAGTTCCATCCACTGAAAATATTTATATTTTATAGGAATTTTTTATTTTCAGTACAAGTTCCAAGGAATCTTGAGAGCTTTTCAGTATGCCTAGTTCTGCTTCATCAAATGCTACTGTCATCTTGACTGCTAAGATACTCCTTGGAGCTATAAGTAGCACTTTGAAAGTACTAAATGATGTGTTAGGACATACACAAATTTCTGGCCTCTCAGGAAAAAATAAAAAATCAAATTTTACAAAAACATATTAGACACGAAGCATCAGAAACAGAATACTATGAGCAGTAAATACTCTTATCTACAGTGGCACAGAGATGCACCATCCCACCAGTAAAAGCACATAAAACTCCAGTATAAACAGTACACAAAAACTTTAGGAGTTTACTACACCAAAGTGAACAGTTTAAACCATTCCAAAATAGGGAAGGGATAACTTCCACATAAGTAACAAATGTGTAAGGTATGACTCATTAATCTGGACAGGAGACAACTTGGAAAAGACAAACTCATCGTATTTCCAGAGTGGGCTAGAGAGGGCAGGGAGGAAGCGACTCTTCCTAATTTAAAAAAAACACAACCAAGAAGTAGGTACCACGAAATCAAGGCTGTAGAAGCCAGATTCGAAAGACAGAAAAGGAGGTGTTTTTTCACACAACAGATGACAGATTCACAGAATGCTTTGCAAAAAAAAATTGTTGGGATGCTAAAAATTTGCATGGGATGAAGGGAATATTTGACAAGTATTTGGAAGAGAGATCCATCCTAGGTTACTGCACAGACAAACCTTATCAGCCTCAGGAAGTCACTCAGCTGATATAC
The DNA here is from genome assembly GCF_022539395.1 of Myiozetetes cayanensis. Taxonomy (NCBI): domain Eukaryota; kingdom Metazoa; phylum Chordata; class Aves; order Passeriformes; family Tyrannidae; genus Myiozetetes; species Myiozetetes cayanensis. The sequence continues at coordinate 129,821,643 of NW_026086604.1, forward strand.
ATTGGCCAAGAATGTATTAGAGGAAAAGCGGAGCATATACATGTGCTTTGTGTTTATTCTTCCCTCCACATCTATTTTGGCCAAGTACCCAAGACAGGATAGTAGGATAACCAAAGATTCTTGGTCTAAACCAGCTGTCGATCCAATAAATCAATGCTTGGATTTACCTTGCTAGAATAGTACCTGACCCTATCCTACCATTCAAATGACTCAGAAGACAGAGACCTTTACCTTAGTGTCATATGGTGGCCCTGGTAAACATCATTCACTTTTGCTGTTAATGACTGCAGTACACATACTTACTTGGGAGGCACAAAAGAATTTATAATTGTTTGGGCAAAGTGAATGACAGCAGAGCAAAAGAAAGATCCATCAGACCCATTCATCAGTTACTAAAGACATTTTCAACTTGGTCTTCTTGTCACAAACACCCAGTTTTCCAACACAGAGACAGTCAGAAAGCACCTTTGCTTGAATAAAAACACCGCCTCTAACTAACTGGTACTATTGCTGTGTGTGCAACTCAGTTGTTGATTCAACTTATTGCCATGAAAAAAGTCCCAAAAAGGGAAGAGAGAGAAACACCAGGAAAGGAGCTCCATTCCACAGTCCACCTAATCTCTTAATGGTCATTTTTTCAAGTTATAATGGAACAGATGTAGTATAGTTGAGGTGAATTAAATAAAAACTTGGCAGGCACATCTCAAATAAAAATTAAATAATGGAATTTTTTCTGCCTGTAAGAATAAAAAAGTCATTTTCCTGCTGCAATTGCAAGTAGGCATTCTAAAGGAGGACAATTAGGAAAGTGTCAACAGCTGTCAGAGTAGTTATCATTTTGAAAATTGTTTTAAATGCATCAAAATTTTCAAAGATTTATCCGAAAACTGATTTAAATTCACCCTTACATTAGACAGCTAGAGAAGTTGGCAGTCCATTAAGAGAATGTTACAAGGAATAATGTGACTCACTAAAATAATAATAATGCTCAAAAATTTGAGTATGAGATTGGCAAATAACTTCAATGGAATGGGAAAGTTTCTGGATCTTAGACTCATGGATAAATCAAAACCACCATTCACTGTGACAGCTACTGAAGACCTTCGTGCTCATGCAAATATTAAGTTTGCTAATGATTCTGGCTAGTGGATTTGGGCACCATGTATGTCATAATGTATGATAGAGGTATCCTTGGAAATAAACCACTTGGATGAAACACGAAAATAAACATCCACCTCTTTTGTTCTCTTTGATGCTTCTCCAGAGCTGGTAACACTTTCCTCATGATGGGGAAGAGTGTGAGTGCAAACTGATCCTATGTTATGTCTGGACACAAGGATCAAGTACTGTCTTGAGTATTTTTCGGTGGTTCAAGGACTGTTGGGATGGGGAGGGCAAGGTTTTCATTTTGTTCATGTATTTGAAGACATTCCTTTTGACTGGCACATTTTGGTTTGCAGAAGCAGGGGAAATGCTCTCCGTACCAAAGAGACCCCCAGAAACATAAGTTCTTTCCATATGGAAAATGATGCCACACAACCTGGAAAGATGGTACCAGCAACCTGGATGCCAACAGTTCAGGCCATATTTCAAAACCAAGAAGTCTAAGGGACCCAAAACAGAAAAGAAATAATTGTATGTGTCTTTTCAAAAAATACCTTTCACTTACTATCCCACAAGCAAGTCTGACTTTTTCACAGTTACTAAGAAAAATTTTAGCTAGGTTCTTCCAAATGCATTAAAGTAAACCAGTTTTGATTCTGTATGCAGGGAAATAATTACACCTCCAAGCACCTTTCTGTAGTTGCAGTCCTTCATATGGTTTACTGTGCTCAGAATTTTACAAAACTCAAATTCTTATTTTCCCTTCATTTTTCCTGCTCCGTTCTGTCTTCTTCTGTGCTCTACTTCTTAAGTGTCTATGAAGTCTTCCCTCTTCTCTCTCTCACTAGCTAATATGCACTGTAATTACTGTAGATGTAATATGACATTATAAAAAATTGACAAGCGCTATCCTTTTGAAAATGCTAAATTACTAAAAGGTTTGGGCATATATTTCACTTCACCTTTAACTTAAAGTGTCTTGGGTGTAGATGGAAAACTTACCTTTGGTTTCTATGGTAACATTCAGTATGCCATCTAAATTAAAATCAAACACACTTCTTTTTCTTTTCCTTTCCCATTCTAGCTTCAAGTAAGTCTTAAAACCATATGTTTTCTAAAAACCCATCACAGTATCACTGAGAAGGCACTTTTACTTTTCCTACTAGATGGATTACTTTGCTGATCATTTCTGTTTACTCTAAGACTTAAGTGTTAAATTTAACACCACTATCATCATAAAAGCCTTCTACTGACAGGCTACATACATCAATAAAATTCTGTAGCATCTAAGGAAGGGAAAAGTCATGTGGAAGATCATGTTCACTTCAAGCTCACAAACTAAGTGTCAGAAATACATTGGATGTAACCCCAAGATCGGAAAACAGAGACAAAGCTTCTACTTTAGATTCTGAAATCTGATCTCAGAATTATTATTCTTTCCACATCTCCCCAGACCTCTTTTCCCTCAAATCACTGAGCACAGATGCTTAGATACTCTGAGGATCATAAAATCTAAGGCCACTTACCTGAAGCTAAACAACATTTAATATATTTTCCTGACTTAATTTAACTGCCTATGTCACCAGTTGGCTGGTGATGAGCTTTGGCTTCACACTCCCCCACGAAACTGATCTTTTACCTTCTGTTCCAATGCAAGCCGGTACTTCTGTTCTACCCTTTTGCATTTGTTGTACCAACTGTTTTCATCTGTGATGAAAGGAGGGCCGATGTTCTCTGGAGTACTGCCTTCACTGCCACTACTGCCCAGCGTTCTTAGCTCTTCTTCATCACTGCTGATGCTGTCAGAACTGAAGGAACACACTTATGAGCCATGTCAAAAGGCATGCTTGTAAAAAGGCAAATTCTCATTGAAATTAAACCACCACATTTCTTAAAAATATCTAAAGCTCTGTAAACCAAAAAGAATCGAAATGTTGGGATAGGATAGATCACTAAACACAACTTATATTTCAAGCTTTTATTGGCATAGTAAAAATTTGCTTGTGAACTTAGTCAAGTTAGACAACTGTATGTGGGCTACTCTCCTGGAATACAAAGGACAAATGCATTACAATATGCTAAGGAAGTGGTGACTTAATCTTTTCTTCACAAATTCAGGAGAAAGAGGAGGATCTGAAAATAAATTTTATTTTTTTCTGGAAAAAAAAAAAAAAAACCAGCCGGAAATCAAAAAAGTGGTTGTCACCATGGTAAATCATGATAACTTTAAATGAGAACGTATCATTATGGTTATAGCAAAGATCATGTGCCTGTTACTGCAGAGAATGTATCTCCCAACATAGTAAGCAGACTCATTGCTTATATATCTTCATATCATACGGAATCAATGTATGCCAGAGAATGCAGACATCTGTCTCAAAGACTAGAATTCTGATTTATCTCAATACCCATTAAAAATCTTCCCTTACAACTATGCTTCCCACTGCATTACCAGCATTTACTCAGTTTTTTAAGTAGCAATTTCTCCAACCTCATGATCCTGCTGTGATACAAATTCTGCTTTAACTGAACCACGCAATTTGTCACTATCATATAAGCTAGTAAGAGCTTTGGGAGAATAACTGGGATGTTTCATGTTCAGTTGTACACCTACAAGACTACTACTAACTACCAACTGCTTCCTTCATTTTGGCAAACTTAACAATAGAACATATTTTATTTATTTCCCTGGTTTTTGATTATGTCAGATTGTTACCTGATTTATTAGATAGTGAGAATTCTTTTATTAATAATCATAAGGTTGATCAGAGGGGGAAAATGTAGTTGGAAAGTCAGATTATATATGCAACTGGTCATAACTGTCTATTACGTGTTAACAGCTCACACTGCTCATGTCATATCTTACATTTACCAGGGCATATATAATTTTTATACACAAAATAACTACTTTTAAGTTTATGGCTACACAGAAAAGGCCCAACAGAAAGGACAACTTGGTCTGGCAATCATCAAAGGAGATAAAGCATTTGTTTCCTGCTGAACTCTGATTCCAAGCCAAGGAAACAAAGCTAACATGACTCACATTAATGAGTCATGTAACAATTCCCCCAGTCTTAAAGATAAAGGTACAGATCTGTAATTAGAGATGAATATTATTTTGAATGTGAAATAAAAAGAGGCCCAGCATAAAGGAAATTTTTGCCAATGGAATAAAGAAAAGCAGAGTAAAGCTAAAAAGTACCTTTGGGTGAACTTCAAGTATGGTGTATAATCTATGACAGCAGGATAGCTGCCATCCAGTCCCTCACCCTTCAGACAAAAACTGATAAAAGAGAGAAACAATAAGTTTATAACAAGAAAATTAAACAATAGAATCTCACCAGTGTGAAATTTGATTTTTCTTAATATTTTGATAAGAAAAGCTTAGAGCATTTAACACTGAAATCCTACTCAGGTGAGCTAGATTGTTTAATATTAAATGAGTCCAGAAAATACACATAATCAGGGAACAGATCAGAGCAAGTACTACAAACCCTAGTTTTTAAATATTTGGGGTTTTTTTCTGAAAAATACAGATAGATGGCAAGGGAATAACAGGGAAGTTAACCAAAGCAACAGAAGAACTATGCATGAACTTGAAATCTTCAGCATTTGACTTCATTTAAAGTGTTTGCAGAGCACTTATGTAACCATTCCATTAAATCAAAAAAATCTGTTCTCAAAAATATTTCAGAGTCTTTCTCCTTTCAGACACAGGTGTTGGGCTGCAGGAAGATGAGGAACATAAATGAAACTAACTTTTAGAAAATGTTCTTAAATGGCTGTATCTTTATAAAGCCCTCATTTACACTGTATTCTTTTTTGTACTGGATACAAATTATTGTATTTCAATCATGTCTAATTAGCACAGAAGTGACAAAATTAATCATGCTTCCACAAGGCTCATATTCTTCATTCCTCCTATCTCTGTCATCAATAAACAGATTCTAATAAGACACAGCTTTTGCTAACTCAATTGCAAAGTGCCATTTTTGACAATGCAGTCACTTAAGTGGTATTTGGGAAGTACATATAAAGGGTTTTTTTCCCCAAAGAAATGAAAAACAAAGAAAATAAGAAAAGCACCCCTGCAAAATCACAATTACTTTAAGTAGAAACCACATTGCTATGAGGAGAAAAAAACTAGATTATGTTCTCACCCAAGTTCCCCCATCTCTACCCCAAAGTCTTTTTTACAGTTTCACACAAGCTAGTCAACATGTATCAGAAACTGTTTGAACTGACAAAAAAAAATCTCAACTATAACATGCAAAGAATGGCTATGGCTTCTCAGCTCTTCAAATCACAATACTGTGAAGGTTCCTGTCAGTGCTGCCAAGAAATTGGACATCAGACAACAGGCAGAAACTGATGCACAGGAAGTTCCATCTGAATATGAGGAAGAACTTTACTATGCAGGTGACTGAGCACTGGAATAGATGGTCCAGAGAGGTAGTGGAGTTTCCCTCACTGGAGATATTCAAGAACAGTCTGGACACAATCCTGTTCAGTGTGATTTTTGATAACTCCGCTTGAGTAGGGAGGTTGGACCAGATGACCCACTGTGGTCCCTTCCAACCTTACCCGTTCTGTAATTATGTGATATGTGAGACAATAAAAACACTCCTGTAGTACTATGCTCCCATTTTGACCAGAAAATTCCTAGTCTTTTAAAAACTGCATTGACAAAAGCTTGTATGTCTTCAAAAAGAGCCAATAACTACTCTGAATACTATTAACAGATACCTATAAATATGCTTATATTAGAAATTAGAGGACAAAGGAAGAACAAGTGCAGTCATACAATGAAGTACTCATACCCTACTATGTATCACTGAGGCTTATGCAAGACAAACACAGACAATTGATGATTTTTTAGGGAGGATTTACATACTGCAGACCTAATCTTGCAATGTTATTCATGTGTAGCTATAGTCCTTTCAAGTATAGGGATAATACAGAAGCAGTTTAATTTCATATAATGTAAAGATTAAACTAATAAAATCTGGTAAGATTTGAATTTGCTTAACACAAGACTAGCACCCTTATCATCCTGCAGCACACTTCTGTTCCTCCAGAACATATGTTGAGGATGCAGTTAAGCCAATCTAATGACAAAATAACTGGGAAAAGAAGCCATCCTGTGTTTTCAATCTCTCCTTCCCCATTTTTTCTTTCTTTTTTTTTTTTTTCCTAAACCCCAACCACATTCCCTTTCCCCTCCTCACAGCAGTATTGGGATTTATCTGACTGCATTACGAACTAGTTCAGCAGCCACCAGGACCTGAATTTTTAGGTTACTTTTTTTTTTCCTTTTGGCATCCAATTGCAGTTCCACAGCCAGCTGAACTAAACGCTCAGTGCCACCAGAAAGCGAAAACATTACTCAATGCTTTTTGTTCCTTTTTTTCTCTAAGCCTTATGCTCCCATCATCTCTGCCACTAACAGGATGCTTCTGTGAACCAAACTACTGACAACAAAAGAACTATTCTGTTTTCTTACTGGATGTGTTTTTTTACTCTTTAAGAATTTAAGCTGGTTCATAGAAGGGTCCAACAAGCCTCAAAACTGGCATAAGGGAACATAAGCAGGAGTAAATCTCCAAAGGCCTTTTGGCAACAGTTAATCACTTAGTGCACCCAGTGAGGCTATGTGCTGTTTTCTGCCAGTTTATCTCCTAAACTGGTTTGTGACAAGCACTAATGCTGCTGCAGGGTAAATATTAACAGTGCACAGACAAAAGAGTGGAGAACAACATTATCTCTCTCCTTTTCCCTACGCTCCATTATGAAATGCTTTGCCACCGGCTCTGCCTGAGGCTAAGTGGGCCCAACCAGGCATATTAACAGGGTCTTGCACCAGCCAGATTCGATCTGTTTACAGGCACTATATTTTTATACTTTACTGGTGGGTTTTATAGTGTATACATATACTATACCATAAATATATATATTTATATTATCTAGGGTGTGCTTGCACCTTTATTACCCCAAAACACAGAATTAATCATATAGGAAGGCCCACAAGAGTCTGGATAGGGATTGTAAAGGTAAATTAATGTAAGTTGTTCAGCTGCAGTTAATTATAAGAAAAATTGATAGTAAATGGTCATTTGTAAGTTAAGCTTTTAAAATCTAGAAGTGCTCAAGTTAAAGACTACTTTCTACATATGGGGTTATAACGCTGTCCTTAAGTACCAAGGCATAACCAAGCACTTAATCACACAGTTTTCCTTACAGTTTAAAAATAACTTCAAAAGATTCAATTGTCTGTAAGCTTCATTCAATAGGTTTGAAATATCTTCTGCAATTATACTTCTGATTGCTTTTAGGGTTTTGATACCTGAAAGAACAACCATGTAACCATGCAGTTATATAAAAGACAGTATAACTTTTTTCTTATCTAGAAGAGCCATTAAAGATCTCTCTCTCTCCCCTTCTCCCTTCTTTCCCATAACCTAAGTTTTGTCTCGCAAACTACCAAGGGAATCTAAGAATGCTTTCCATAATACATTGTTTTATAAATACTTTCTCTGAGCATTTAGTTATAAAACATGCAAATATAATACCTGAAATCAATTGCATTGAGTCCCAAAAGCATACCAGCAAGCATATTTGCTTCTTCACCGAGAACAATTGCTCCATCCTCATAAAATCTCCTTCAATAAAAAAGAAATTTGTTCAGCTAATACCATTTTCTCTCAAATAATAATGATAATATTTTCATAGTTAACAGAAAACTGAAAAAATCCAGTTTAAACAAAAACAACTTATGTGAACCCCACAGGCATTCATATTTCATTTCAAATAAAGCAAACCAATAGACTGCAGCACACAGAACACCACAATCTTAGAGCCCATAAAAATTTAGACAGAAGTAAGAAGAATTTTCAGTATTAGTCCTAACAGTAGAACAGGATGGAGAGAATGCAAAGGAAGTTATGAAGGTACCTTAGACTTCAACGCTAGAAAGAAGAATTTGTGTCATTTACATAAAAAAGTAATGATTGCATATCATGAAAAAGGTTCTCTCTCACAATTGTACTTGCAGCGTCTTTCAAAGTTTAACATTCACTTCTCATTCTTAGTAGTTGATTATTTTTTAAAAAATATTTTCACAAATCAGCTATTTTCCAGGTAGTTTACTTTCTCTTACAATACTGCATGATGGGAAGGTGCATGCTGCACCCAGCTATTTTGAGATTTAGCTTTCATTACTTGAAGGAGTGTTTTCTTAACATCATTTTTTATTGTAAAACACCTCTTGACCAAAGCTTTAAAACTGCATGCCTTGATCTCAAAATATAATTCACACACCCAGGTGTATGAGGACTTGTGAAGGCTGAAATCTGTATTCTCTCACCACCTCCCCATTCTCTCCTGTTTATTCTCATTTTCTCCTCCCAGCTACCACAGGAGCTACTTCCAGACAGAAACATTCCATGCACAGGGCAGGGAAATAGGACCCACCAATGCTATGCATAGCCTTGTAAAAATGGCATTTGGTCTGTTTAGCAAAGTAGCACACAATTTGAATTTCTATGTCTTGGCAGTAGCAGGGGCAGAAAGGTCATTAGAATTCACCTGAGCATTACTTGTGGAAATAGAGAAACAAAGAGCTGTTCAGTAACAAAGGCAAGGTTGAAAGGTCACTTACTAGGAGCTGAGATGCACAGTTCATCTATACATTCTAGCAACACATGAGTGCAAGAAGGTGCCAGATTACTGAATACAACCTATCCTCCAGACAAATACCAGCAACACTGCCCCACCAAAAGCTCTGTCTATTTTAAGAGCTGCATGGAAGCATCTGGATGGTTCAGCAACAGCTCAAGTTGGCTGCATGGTGAACATCCACAAAATAAATGTTTTCGGACACAGCTCCAAATACTGATCTGTTATAATGCATGCTGTCAGAAGTCCCACCTCTGTATTTTCATAACAGACATCCATTTGGAGTTGCCCAAGACCTTGAATGTTCTCAGTTAAAGCAAGGAATCTGTAAGACTTCCTCTGAGAAGACAGAGATTATAGTCCTGACACTGAGGCTAGGATGTACAAACTCAGTTTCCTAAACTCTGACTTCTGGAGGGACACCAGGAGGCTATCTCTGTGAGCTAGAGTGCTGAGCTAGATGGACTTCACAGTCTGACTCAGCACAGTAACCCTTACTTGTGAATGAACAGCAATGCTCCCAGTACAAGATGATTACAAGCCAGTTCACTGGCGTTTGTAAAATCACTGCCAGGTACCAATCTGTGTTCAGTTTATTTTGTAAAATGGTGCTTAGAAAGAAATCAGAGAGCACACTTTCAATGGTGAAGTTGGCCTGGCAGTGGTAGCGTTTCTTAAGCCAGCTACAGTAACCCAGCCAAAACCACAGTCGCTTGGAAAACCCACAAATCTTCTTTCAGTGCTATGCAGTTGACATGTCACGACAGAACAGTCCACTACAACTTAAGTCTGTGCTGACCAATTTGTTGGTAAAATATTTGTGTGCCCATGCTTATTCCAACCTTCTTCCAAGCATAATATGTAGATCCAGCACTAATAATGTGCTGTTTGATTAAAGACTGGCCCTAACATCAGGCACCTAAACACAGCAGTGAGGTTTAAAAAGAGCTATCAGTATGATCGATGAATTTTGTATTCTACATACACGCATGTGTAACACAAAAAATTTGTAGTTTATATAAATAATTAGTAAATATACATACAGCACAATACATAATTTAAAATGCTAAATAAATGGTGCAAAGCATCACCAGAAAAAATCACGTTACTTATTAGGTATCTGAAATCCCACATGGGGAAAGAGAGTATTTTCATTATTTCTAGTGGATTTGAAATCCACACAACCAAGATCTGACAATGTAACTTTCATTTCCATTAGATGTATTTAAAATATTACTTCAAAAGAAACTTTGCACTTACTATGTTTGGAATGCAAGAGAGGTTGTTTCCAAAAGCTATACCACTGAAAGAACATTTAAATATATTAAACATTAACATGCTCAAATAAATTAATTTGAAACTGCTAATCAAATAAGACCATTGTTAGCCACTAACAAAGCACATTACCAAAACAGGGACAATACATAATTTGTGACCCTACTCTTCCTCCGCATCTCCCCCTCAAAAACATAAATGACTTTTCAGTTTGAGGAAACATGAGTAAATATTTTCCAGAAATCTTTGTTTTATGAGGTTCTTGTCTACTGTAAATGTCAGCAAATCTGGGTAAAATAAGACACCAGGTTTTGAAACTTCAGTGAAATGGGATATTTACCTAGTCGTATTTCAAAGTCACCTTAACAGCTGCAAAATACATGGAGATCTCTGGACAAACAAGTTTAAAGTACAATACTCTAAATGAACAGAAATCTTTACAGAGAAAATTCCTATTGTTTTAGTACTCCATTCAGTATGTCTAAAACTTTTAGTGTTCAACATAAGGTACAAATTATAGATTCAATCAAATTTAGATTACTTCTTCATAATTCTACAAGACACACTCCCTACAAGATAAAACATCAGCTAATAATTATATTATCTAAAACCAGTCCCAAACTGCCAAAGCATTTTCTATCACATAGTATATTCTCATCCCGTAACTGTTTTTACATTAGAAGTTACAAAAAAATCTGCTACAAGATCCTAGTTATGTTTGATCACTAATTCTGTTACTCTGTATTTCTTAAAAGCTTCCTGGAATTCTCTTCCTTTTTTCTTCAGAAAAGGTGCCTATAAAAATTACTTTTTATTGAGTCTCTAGGTCTTTCTATCAACAATACCTAATCTTGAAAAGAATATTACATCTCTCCTTACCATGCTACAACTTCCGATTCAGTTCCCTCTTTGCAGAGGTTTTCTCTTCTTTTGACCTTTCAAGAATTCCAGACTTATTTCCACATTTTTAAAATCACAAAGGGATTTTCTGTTTTGCAGTTTTACCCATGCTAAAATCAAAATGATACCAATTCTAGACACCTTTTCCTAGGTTACAGCTCTTTTACTAATGATATTCTTTACTACACAAATCAGGAGAAACCTTCACTTCCAAACCTAAGTCCCTCCCTTAACATTTACTAAAATACTGGAAAAAAAGTTTTATAGACCTGGTTGTTTTGAAGTCTCTAAGAGCTGTGGAAATGTATTCAGACAAATGTTTTTCCATAAGTGCTACTCTGATCCAGGCTCGACCCTGCAAGACAAAACAGATATGAAATATTTAAGCATTTTAGAAGGAAACAATTTTACATCTGAAAATTAATACATTTTGTTTACCTGAGTAATGAACTGATTAACAAAATTACCACTAAACAGAAATGGTTGCTGCAATGTACTTCAGTTTAGCAATAATGAAAACAGAAAATGCATTCTTACAAGGACACAAATAAACTTTATTGTTAAATAAAGTTCTTCAAAATTTGAAGGGGGAAATTTTTTTTCTTTAATTATTTATTCCATCCTTTTGAAAATCTCATGTTTAAGACAAAGCAGATCAGGGAAGACAGCTTTTAATTTTAAAGTCAATGGTATTGGAAGCATCCAACTGGTTCCATTGTAAAACAGCAGTAACCTACCTTCCAAGTGATTTAAGTAAGAACTAATTCTCTGTGTTCATTCAAATATTTGTGGGATTTATATAAAAAAAAATATAACTCAGTGACAGTTCTATTATGTAATATTTTTTCCCCTCAGGAAGGACATTATTTTAGAAGGTGCATATAGAATACAGACACGAAATTAAATCTAAGAGGCCTAAATCTTGTAGTCCAAACTCAAAACTTCATTCAATCAGTTCTATAAACAACAGCAATAACATGAAAAAATAGCTGTTAGGAAAGTATGTTGTGCTGTGTTTAGAGGTCTAATGCACAGGACTGTATTTTACAAGAGAGAGACATTTCAAATGGCTGCCGCAGTTATGACTGTCCATTTGAGAACACCAGGAATATTTCTTGTAATCCATATAAATTTACAAGCAGTTATATAAGTAGGAAGATGTCTCCATGCTTAATATATTTGGTGGTTATTGACCTCTAGCTGAATATCACTACAGACATTCTACCAAAATAACCTGTAGTAGATTATAATCCTACTTCAGGGTGACCTAATTGCAGCCTTCCAGTACCTGAAGGGAGCTTACAAGAAAGAGGGAGAGAGACTATTTGCTAGAGCATGTAATGACATGACAAGGGGGAGTGGCTTCAAAGTAACACAGTAGGTTTAGATTAGATATTAGGAAGCCATTTTTTACTGTGAGGGTGGTGAGGCACTGAAACAGGTTGCCCAGAGAAGCTGTAGATGCTCCATCCCTGGAGGTGTTAAAGGTCAGGCTGGACAGGACCCTGAGTGGCCTTGTCTAATTGAAGGTGTCCCTGTCCATGGTTGGAGGATTGGAACCACACAGTGCTCAAGGTTCCTTCTAACACAAACCATTCTGTGATTCTATGAAATGCTAAATAGCAACACAAAAAAAATTTCTCACATAAATACCAACAGCACAGCAAAAAAATTAAGATAGAGTGCACTAATATTTAAAGCACACTTACCCAGGTAGCTGCCTTTATGTTGCAGCTACTTAGAACATGAGTGAAACAGTCAAACTCTGAAGATGCTGCTTAGCTAAGGACTAAAACCTATTCACCTCCAGTGAAAGCAGGGCCATCTAGCACTGGCAAACCCTTGCTGACAGTTTCCAGGCTGAACACTACACTTATTTGGACCACAGTCAAACTGATGCATATGATTGGTATTTGTGTTGACATGCTCTCAACCTTTCTGGATACAGACATCCAAAATGGTCCCTTAAAAAATTCAACACTGTTCTCCACACTCACTGCACAAATTATCTTCTTGGTCTACTATTTGGCATGAAGTTTTCCACAGAGTAAAAAGAAAATTTTGATTTATTTATAAGAACATTTCAGAAAATAGCTTTGCATATTATTACCTACTGAATTTAAACATCCATGTCTATTAAAACCTTAAGACTTCATAAACACCTTTAAAATAAATTTTGAATATAAGAAATATATTCATCAGATTCTAGAACATGTGTTTCTCCAGAAAGCATTTGGAAATAAGTTCTCCAAATTATCTGAATTTCCAGATCTCAATGTAAGCAAGGAAAAAAGCTGCATGACAAATTATCAGTCTACTGCTCCAGTACATCGAGGGCTAGGAAGAGATGCAGTATTCCGGATAAGAAAGCCAGTTAAAAATCTTTTGCCACAGAACCTCAGGTGTTTTAAAGCTTTCACACAAATTACAGATACGTTTACAATATAAAATTTAAAACTGAGTCTATTCAAAGAAAGAAAGGAGCAACAGTAGAAACAGCAAATAAACTGTTCTGCAATCTATGGATCATCAGCGTGCTCAAAGATTTTCTAGATTCACAGTGTTGCTTGACCTAAGCAACTTTTACTGAAGAAAACTAGTTGCATAAATACCTGTAATTTAAATTGTACTAACGACAGTCATGCCACTGAAAAAAAAAACTACAAAAGTTTTCAAATATAACAAGCTAAGTATTTCCACCTCACCAATAGCACCAACTGTGAATAATCCAAAGTATAACAAAAATCTGGAACTATGGGATTTTTTAAATAGCCATGATACAGACTTTGGATATTTGTTCAAGCAACCAATTTCAGTTCATTTAGGAATAAAAAGAATTAAGAATTTAATTGCTGCATTCTCTTATGCTACTTTCAAATCAAAAGGTTCTAAGTTATCAATCAAGGCTGTTTTACACAGAAGTAAAAGCTATAGAAAAGCATTTCAATCTAGCAGAAAAAAACTTGTAATCTCTGTCCAACAGTACTTTTTAAGGATATTGGTCTACGCTGTCTCTCACTATTTAGATTTAATGATAGGTCAGTTTAAAGCTTATTCTTATTCAGTTCATATGCCTATAAAAACACATTAAATTGTTACTTCCTTATGATTTCCATTGTACCTCAACAAATAATGATATTATTTTTATGTAGATCCTTTAAAATAACAGATCTTTATTAGCAAATAAATCCATTACTTAGAGGATTCCTGCACAATCACACCAACAAACTCAAAAGCTGATCACATCTTTTCTATTTGTGCATGAATTATACACCAAATAAAACTATTAGGAGGGGAAAGAAATAAAGTCATCACATTTCTACAATTTTAAAATAATAGTTGTTGGCAGGCCTGCAGGAACCTAATTTCCCTCAACGTACTGCATTTTCAAAAAATTACATAAGGCCAAAACCGTGAAGACAATCATTTTATAACACAATGCGCTCACTGAATAGACAATTTCAGAATTTTTTCTACTGAACAACATAAATTTTAAAGTAAACACATTCAGATTTAAAAGTGGATTTTAAAAAAGTAAGTATTTACTAGGTACCAAAAAAAAAAATTCAAGCAACGAAAAAATTTGCAGGGTAAGCTTAGTAATATGGTTTTATTCCAGGTACAGAAATATCAGCTGTATTTCATACAGAACAATGTAATAAAACAGTCAGTTTGACCTTTCTCTTCCCTACCTTAGCTCTAGAAGAACCGACATTCTCCATGTTCTCGATGCTGCAGATGCAATTGTGCGAGACTTTTCGGCAGGCTACGCGAATGTAGTCCCAGAAACTCCGAGGACTTTCATAGCCGAACCAGGTGATCTGACCTTAAATCAAAATAAAAGATACTTAAAAACTTATGAACCTCCCTTCCTGCTTATTGGAGATAAACATAATTAAAAAATCCTCTAAATGTTGCCTGTACTGACAGAATCTTATACAAGCAAGTCCATAAATTCCTACTGAAAACTGGCTCACAGGTATAAAAAAATTTGCATTATGCAGTTCATCCTGGTTGGAAAGTGATGCATAAAGAGAAGTTTGGGACTTTTGTTTACCTATGTGTACCTTACTGTTTTTTTCCTTGTTAGTATCCTACAACAATACACAAGAGTTCTTCACAGATCTCTTAAATCACAATAGAGCACAGACTGTTGTGACTTAAAAATATGATGCAAAAAGTATTTCTGTCATTTGTTTTAGGAAGTACATACATTTCACTAATACAATCAAGTAGTGAGAGTTTTGTTCTTCAAAAAAATTACTAAATAAAAATATAAAATACCAGTTGGCTGTGGCAGTGGTATCTTTATTTTAAGAGCAGATTGGAAGTTTAAAAAATGTGCTTTCACTGCAGGAGAAATTGATGCACATTCAAAACATTTTTGCAGACACAATTTATTGTAAGTACACTTCTCCTTGGGAAGCTGACCAAAATGAGTTGAGCAAATCATTCTCTCTTCTGGAACTTTAACCAAAATCCTTCATATTTCTTCCAGCTTGCATTGTATTGCAGTTAGAAAATGAAAGGGAAAATCACATACTACTTGTGACCCCTCCACACAAAATAAATTTCATCACAGCCTCAACAGTTCAGACCTGTTTTTCACACTGAAGAGCACAATGTTCACACTTAGTACACACCTGCAAAAAGGTATGTAATAAGTAAGGTGAACATTGCCCTCTTGTGACTGCCATCATTACTATGATTACTATGTGCAAAACCTTTTCTCCATATGAAATGAGATCTTATTTTTAAGCTAATTTTATTTTATTTCAAGCCTTGAGTTATACTTCAGAAACTCCAATAATGTATCAGAAAGACTTCTAATTCTCTTGCTGTTAGAAAGCTCAAATTTCCAGAAAGAGTATATTAGACTGATACAGTAAATCATATAAACCAAAAATAAAATGCCAAAACATGATGACAAGGATTTTTCATTTAACATTACTTGATTTATCTCCAGGCATAGCCATAGTGTTAAAGATCTGTCCCCTGTGATCTGAAGAAATTCAAGTGGCAGGGTTTTTTTTCACCTAGAGGGTGCATGTAACTTGATGTTGTGGTCCATCTGCTTACTTGGCCACACAGACATATTTATTAAATTCAAAGCTTGATAAAAGACTTACTAAAAAAAAAAAAAAAAGTAAGCCGTACAAATTAACATATATTACTCAATATGTCAAGGAAAAATAAAATTCCAAGGTGCTTCAGCTACTGTAGTTTCAGATTATTATTTAATAATTCCCCTTACTATGAAGAGCAAAACCTGAACATTTAGCAGTGACATCACTAGTACAGCCATTTACCATTACTATCACCAGACTGTTGATGACACATGAAACTAGAACATTCTATAGGATGAGGAAAAAAGAGAATTATCACATTTATCTTTCCACTCAAACAGCACTGACCACCCTAAAAGTTTACTGCTCATTGTAGTCTTTCTGAAAGGAAAAAGAAAAGCAAGAAAACAAACTCCACAGCCACTAAAATTAGGAATAACATAGACTGGATAGAGAGAAACAGCTTCCATGGGCAACTCTAGCAGAAGCTTTTGCCTTCTAAACATAAAGGAAAAAAGGCACAAAAAATTGTGAAAGTGTCAAAACAGCACAGTACAGCACCCTGTCTGGTGTCATCATGGTGGTAAATGCAAGTAAGTGTACAGATGACAAGTGTGCTCACAGTAACCATCATATGCAAAAATCACAAACATGATGCACTAGATACATTGTCAGTGACAGAATTTATACACCAAAACTATTTCTAAGCATGCATACTAGCTAGCAGTTTGGATATAAATAATTTGTGCTGTAAAGGATATTACAATGAAAACATCATAAGTCAACAAATGCGTACACATGACACTAGCTTTCAGAAATGTTTGAGATGGCCATAAAAATCTACAATAGTTATTCATATTTTTCAGTACAAACCCAGTTAACACTAATTTAAAGTGACAGAAAAAGGTAAGAGTAAAGACAAAATATATATCACTTTGAAATGACTTCAGGTTTTAAATGAGCTAGGAAACACCTGAGATCTGAGATCAAATCCCAAGTACTTCTGATGCCCCTACCATTTCTTCACTAACTATATTTCCTTAGTTGATATTATAAAAAAGATGCTTACAGGAAATATACCTGAAAAATTTGTGGCCAGCAGTGAAAACAAGAAACCATGCAGTCAATTACAAGATACAGCTTAATCTCTGTGGTACAGAATGGTTTAAGAAAGAACAAATTCCAAACATGTATCTGGGAAAAAAACAGATCTTGAAATTACTCACCCTTCTTTAAGATTATCAAACACACATGCATTTATATACAGATTTGTAAAATTCCTTCCGGGACTATAGGTCTTATTTGGTCCTGAGATCTTCAAATACACTGTCTCTGTATCCTCCCAGAATAACACTTAAGTCTCTGCTGTATTACAAAACCACGAAAATTCTTGAGAAGGAATAAAAGAGTAATTAGTCACTCGTTTTTTTCTGTTACTCCTTCTCTCCTACTTTCTCAAGATCTTCAACTGTCCTGTCCAGTAGTATCCTATTTTACCAGCAGGCATGCCACATGGTTTACTTTAGTGACAAGAAGGACACATACTTTATATCCTCCTTATTACAATCTTTGATCTACTCCGCATTCTCAACAAATCCAGCACTCCTAGGGAGTATCAGGCATACGGCACATACAGTACCAGGACACAGTTTTCCTCTTTCTAGATCACAAGGCAGTCAGTAGCTTTCAATGCCTGAAAAGACAGTTAATACAGATCACTCAAACTCCCTCTCTTCCTTAGGGCAATTCAAAATAGCTCGTGAGCCAGACTGCTTTTACTGACAACAGTGGCCTCTTCCTGACTGCTGCTTACTGTCAGTGGTGTACATGTAACTGTAAGGCAGTGCCATAGCATACTATACTACCTTTTTGGGAACTATTTTGGTGCCATAAGTGCCAAGTCTTCTGTATCACATGAACAGATATCTATGTTCAAGCAGCATTCACAGACTTCTCTTGTGTGAGCTAATGTATTTCCACCAATCTCATTTTATTACTAAACAAACACTCACATCAAAAACACTCTTAAGAAAATGAGCAGCTGAGCTAAAAAAGTGCATCCATGGGGAAAGTGATTAGTTTGCTGCATGTTTGGCTTTCTATCTGGCTCACTACAGGATACATTGGAGACTACAGCCAATATCAGAGAAAGGTAAGCACGAAATGAGAGGAGGAAACAAAAAGAAAAACCTGTAGCAAACTGCACTGAGTTTAAGAAGTGTCATGAAGATTTTCAACACAACTGGAAAATGTCATGAGCAATCTGAGACAGCCCTGCTTTGAGCAAGAGGTAGGACTGGATGACTTTGTAAGAAACTGTCCAAACTTAATTATTCAGTGATATTGAATGGAAAAAGCAAATCAACAAAACCACTAAGAATGCTATTTCATAGCCCTTTTGCTATTGGGAGTTGACAACATCATATCAGTTACCTACTAAAAATCCATTTTTAAATGGTGTTTGTGACACTGCAACAGGCATTTTTAGCACAACACCCAGGAAGATGAAGCTTGGAGAACTACTATTTCAGAATTTTTAATTGCAATGGTTTAAAAAAAAGCATCAAATCCTAATCCCTGTTGCTAGTTGGTTTTTTTTTTGTCTGGATCCTAATTAAACATGAAATCAATAAGCACAAACACTCGCTTTATTCCATCAAGACTATGCTTTGCTCCTTAAAAACTTAATAAAATTTAATGTATGAAAAAGTTACCAGCAAAAGTTTTATTAGAAAAATAAACTTAGTACTCAATAATGCAAAGTAAACACTTTTTTTAAATTCTTCCTTCCTCACCCAGTACTTCCACAGGAAGTAAAGATTAAGAACTCTTGTTTGTCATGGCCTTAAGAAAGTAAAGTTCTATATACCCTAAACTCTCAAATCTGGATCATCCATTTAACTACATTGCCATGGGATTATCCTGACAAGTTTGATACAACGAAGCCATTTATCTCACCATAAACAAACAGATCAAGTATGTTTTGCCGGTTTCAAAACACTTTACACAAACTACTGCAAGAGCCAGTCTGCCCTTACTGTGTTCCTACTGACAAAAAGTATGCATTCAGAGTATATTAGTCATTTCCGTCAGTAAAATACAATTTCTTTCAAGCCCTGTGTTGTATAACATATACCCTCTTAAAGTTTGAATTCTCATTTATTATCTCAATTTCTGGTTTATTATTTAAAAGTTACCCACAGTCAACTAGCTTATTACCAAAATATTCCCCATTTCCAACTCTATGCACAAGTTACTGCCTTTTTATGGATTTTTATTTAAATCTGAGAACTTAGAAGATCATAGTAGCAATTACAAGGGGAAGACCGAAACAACAATTTAGCTGTTTGCAAGTAAAAAATTATTTCAAGTAAGAAATGGAGAAATTCAAAATCTATTTGCTGGTAACCCATTTGCCAACCTGTCAAGGCTTCTCTGTACTCCTTGTCCTGAATAACAGACTGCGAAGCAAAAGAATGTTGGTGGGAAAAAATAAAATGCATAATGATTTTTGCTCAAACATCACTGAAGCTGGGGGAGAAGGAGAAAAGAGAGCAATTTCCCTGCAGTGTCAAGCAGTTAAGTACCCATAATCACTCCAATAATCTTTGTCACAATGTGACAAACCCTATGTTTCCACCCCACTGTGTGACTTTTTTTTTTCTCCTCTGACAGAACCACAGCAGGTAGTAATTGTGCTACTCAAATGTCAGCCTACACACAATATTGTTCACAAAGCTTAGTTATGAATATTAAAAAGTATGAAAAGGAGTAGATTGTCATATTACACATCTATATTTAGATGATTCTGATGTCCTTCATAATCCTCAAATATTTCAGAAACTGTACACAGAACTGAAAATGAGAAGAAGCTTCCAAAGTCTTCTTCTAGTGACTGTTCCTGCTAAGGCACACTCTGTTCCTCGAACAAAGCAGCTTCCTCTAGAACAATTGGAAAAAGCAAACAGACATTTTCTTCAATTAGAACATCTGACTCGAGACAAGAAGAAAATCAACAACTGACCTTTCTAAATTTAATCATATAATTAGCAATTTAATCCATTAGATTCTAGTAGCAAAAAAACATGTTCACTAAAGGAGTGGGGGGACAGGAATTAAAGGACCTGAACACAGTCTCTGGAAAAGAAAGCAACAAAAGCAAGGAAGGGAGAAAGAAAAGGGATGCTCTCTATAGCTTCTATTAAAGCCAATAACACTACAATTGTCTTTCAGACTCTTAGGAACGGCCTTATCATAAAGCAGAAAAGCAGACAGAGCTCAGCACCATGGCAACATTCACTTGCTTAATTACCAATCCAGAAGGCTTCCAACCCAACCAGATCATTGGAATCATGTTTCACAAAAAACAGTTGCTTCCACTTTTCCACAGTAATGTAAAAAATCAGGAAGGTAACAGCAATGGGACAGACACACAAAGAAAGCCAATGCTTTCATTCACGATCAAGGAGTTTGTAGATGTACTCTGGTTTATTATAAACAAATTATCATGGCAAAATAATCACCAGTAAGGAAGTTTATTAACATACCTTTCAGTCGATGACTTAGAATCTGTTCCAGAATGGCTGCAAAATTATTAAATTCGGGGGAAGTATCATCAATAGTCTCAAAACAGGAACGGTCAATCAGAGTCTTGACTGAAAACCTAGAGCAAAAGTACAGGACCATCATAAATTATATAAATAGCTACTGGTCCTCTATAGGAGGGCAGTAGTTTGTTTAAACCAAAAGATGAAAGAACCAGAAACAATCTTGATGATTTCAAGTCCAGTCAGAGAAATAGGAAGACAAAACATGTTAAGAAATAGCCTGGAAGTACAATCATCATTGTTGGTCTTAGGCATAAAGCCTTAAAACCTGAAAGAAAACAAAAATCCCCACCCATTCCACATAAAAATGAGCTAATTATTTTCCTCTTCCCTGAACTATTTTAATGAAGTTGTAGAAAAACGAGCACTTGGAAGCATCCAACATCAGTTTCTCTTTGTAATCCTAAACATGCTGATTTTTTGTTTGACATTTTGTCAATGCTTCTTTTATTCCCTAAATCCATGCCCAAGAATCAGAAGTATAAACTTTAATGTATTAAGAGAACATTGTAATTTCATCCTAATGCAAAAATAATCCAGACATATTATAAAACAATGAATTTTTATGCACGATTAACTCTGTGCATTAATGTAGGCTGATTTCCCTGTGAATGGGGATATTCAGCACCATATATTACTACATTATTATGCTAGAAAAGCTATCAATTTAAATGATCTAACATTTGAAACTGGAAAGACTGAATCAAGCCACTGTAAATGATGATAAAATGTAACTAGTCAATTAGGCTGTTTGCTGTGTTTAGTTACACCTGCATTTACAGTTTTATTCTTATTCAGAAGATAGTTTAAACCTCAACAAACATGACAAAAAATTATTTTCTTTTGCTTTCATAATTTTAATTATAATCCATTTTTATTTTCTTTTCTGCTCCTCGTTCTTCGGTTTTCAGTTTCAAGGTGAATTTCATATGTTCTCAAATTTGAAAATAACACTTACTTTGAAGCATTTCTTATGGGCTTTTGGCAGCAATCTTATTTGTATGAATAAAGCCATACTAGAGCCTGAGGAGATAGTTTTCACAAGACCCAAACCTCAACAATACCAGGTTGGGATGTTTTCACTCTGCCTGCTCATCCAAGATCCCATACCTGAGCACATTGGCTTCCTCAGTTCTGCCAGTTCTACTTTTCCTGGGGCTCGCTATTAACTATTCTAAATTTTCAGCACTGAAAAGGAGTGGTGAATTGTCTCTTAAATATGGATACATTCATAATAATACACATCACAGCATCTCAACACAAACAATTCTATGGCACAGCTGCAGAAGCAGCAAACTACATAGGCATGGGCAGGAATGAAACTCCTTAAACCAGCCGTACTAGTTTCAGGTGCTCTGTACTATAAAAGTAACTTAACTGCCTCCTTAGTGCAGTCAGCACAGCCTCCTGATGCTCACTTACGAAACGATAAACTAAACTAAAACTCACTTACTAAACTAAACTAATATGCTCAAACTGAATTGACATTTATCTCAAGAGTTTCCACTCAATTTGTTATACTCAGTAAACTTCTGAATAAAGACTCCCTGTTTTACCTTTCCTGCAGGCTTCTATTGTTGTAGTGTTTTTGGCAGGACAGGAATTAGGAGTGAATTAGGGTGGGGGAGGAAGCTTCTCCTGCAGTGCCAAGTTATGACTCAGGTTTGAACTCCTCCACATTTTTAACCAATTTTGAGTAAGTGAGAGACATGCATGCCCACCAGTTAACTGCTATTGACTACTCCAATGGTAGAAATTATTGCTTCCTCAAAGCTATACATACCAGAGCCATGAAATTATCTACAAAAAAAATCTTCTAAATTTTGGAAAACAAATGCATATAGCAATGCCATGACTAAGTCAATATTAACTGTAAGAAGACAACTCCTCTTACACCATGCAGGTCTGAAAAAGAGAAAGTGCAGCATGTCACTCGCTCAGGGATACATACACAAGACAGACAGTGAATTAGCAGTGTGATGTAGATGGGTTGGAGGCAGAACCTTCAGGTCCTGGGTGTTAGGCCATTCTCTGAAGGTGAACGCTGTCCCACCCTGCCCCCCAGCACGTGGCCCTGTGAACCCGTAAGAAGTTCACACAGACCACCACAGAGGGATGGACGAAAGAGGAGTTTATTGTGGGGATGAGGGTTTATAAGGCTTTTAGGGGGATTAAAAAAGAACCAATTACAGTCACAGGGTCTTACAGAAAAACCAATCAGGTAAAGAGTTAATAGCCAATAGGAAAGGGTTAACAAAGGCCAATGAGAAGACCTCAGGATATCTTCCCAGGACATTCCTGCAGGGGAGATAAGAGTTCTTTGCAGGGGGTGTCGGGAAGAAGCAGCAGTGACTTTACAGAAATACAAAAGGCCGTTTTAAGACATGCTTAAACAACATTAAAAACTTCTGTTTCTATAACATTTGGGCTGCTTTCTTCTTTTTCTTCACCAGTCCATCTTTGACAGGACCTTTTCCATCCTACATATGGTAAATCCATTGCCACAATGTAGTGCACTATATACAGGAATATTATCTTAAAACTCAGAGAAAGGATCATGCATAAACTGCAAAACAAAGTAGAGTACAATCTATAGCTATGCCTATTTTTCCTGTATTCAATGACCTATGTAATAGTTAACTGATTAATATTGTATCCAACAGCCATTCAGAAATGGCGATAATATTCAAGAAGAAACACTTGAGATCAATTTCACAAACACTTCTAAAAATCAGATAAGCAGTTTATTTTATATTCTCAATTTTAAGGCATTCTGCAGTTCAACTGAAGGAAAAAAGATCTAGTTTTTAAGGAGGCAACAATTTTTACATACACCGGGTCCAATCATACTCATCATCAACAATGGTGTTCTTTTTAAGTGCTCATATTACTGCCACCATGTACCCCATGGATATGTTAATTTTCATCTCTCTACTCTACACTTTCACAACAAACCTAAGCAACCTTTATAGCTCTGTCAAGTTAGATTAAATTGTCTTTTAGGAGAACTGACGGGGAGTGCAAGTATGTACCCCTTACTGCCATAGACCAGGAAGATAATGACACTATCAGGCAAAATGTGATTCACCAGAAATATTTTCTGGAGATCTAAAAAACCCCGCCTCTTATGCAAATACTTCTGAGTTGTCTTTTTTCCTCCAAATACTACAAAGAAGCAAACGTATCTCTAAGTGCAAGTTAAAAGTCGTAAGCACATTTTGCATGTTAGATATTCACACTTCACCATGTTTACCATGCAGATTGGAAAAAAGGATTTAAGGTATGTAGAAGTTTTGCCTTTGAAAAAAGTTACAGTGTAAGCACTGGGTAAGCATTTCCCTCAGTCATCAATGATGTCTCATGTGTTGTTTCCACTGTACGGCCCCCCAGACAAGAAAGTCCACGCTCTTGCACAGTCGTGTGGAACCACATGGGGACTGAAAGTCAAGAAACAAAAGGTCAGGTCTAAAGTACACAAGAGCTATGAAGAAAAAAATGTCCATATAGGCAGAGCTAGAGCTGTTTCCTTGGTTCCCTTTGTTGCTCCAAACTTTGTAGAACCTTTAAGGTTGGAAAAGACCTCTAAGACCATTGAGTCCAACTGTCAACCCAACACTGCCAAGTCTACCAATTAAACCACGTTGCCAGGTGCCACATACACACGTTTTTGGAACACTTCCAGGGATGGTGATTCCGCCACTTTCCTGGGCATTCTGTTCCAATGCCTGACCACCCTTTCAGTGATGAAATCTTCCCTAATATCCAAACTAAGCCTCCCTGGTGCAACAGTCCACACTACATGTCAGAAATTAGCAGAGAAATTGCAACAAAAGAGCATGAGAAAGTAAAGTAGCTTGAAAACAAACAAAAAATTTTCTAAAATTAACTTTTTGGTGGACTATAGGAGCAGAGGAGTAATATAGCTCCAATACCTGTTGCTTCAAGGCTCTTTAAAAAAAAATTGGTTTTTTTCCAATCATTTTCCATTGTGTTACTGCAACAATAAGGTTTTGTTGGGTTTGGATTTTTTTTAAATATAGTAACTGCCATTGGAGAGATTCCAATATCAGTGTTTCTAAATGACCTTCATTAACCCTGATGTTTTTGGATTTCTACATATTCTTCTCTGCCACAAGTCTACTTTTGTTTGAGCCAAATAAAGATGTAGAAACAGTGTTATTCTCCAACCTTAAAAAGACCTTCCGAATTATGTAAGATGGAAACATTCTTAAATAAGAAAGACTTAATCTTTTGGGGTAGAGTCTTGTCCTGTTTTGCAAGATGCACAAGAAGGTCTCCCAAATTTCCTATATAACTCCAAACCAAAGCCAAACCTTTTGTAGATATATCCCACATGTATAGGCTTATTTCCAAAACAGCAACAAGCTTCTAATCAAAAAGCAAAAAAGCAGAAAATTAGACTGCTGTATGAATTTGTCACTTTTCATTGTCAAATTCTGCTCCTCCTTTTAAGTTTTCAAATGAATGAAAGGATTCTGTCAAATTTATTTCGCTTGCAATTTGTGAAATGTCATTAAAATGCCATTTAGAAGAATACAAACTATTAGTATAGAATAATCCCTAAGATTATAAAATAATATCCTTTATGCTAAACATGACACGAAACCAGACAGTTCAATTAAGGGTCAATGTCACTGCAGAAGTTCTCATGAATATTAGCAAAATCACTGTTTTAAAAATGTATTTCCTGACAGTTGTTCAGTTCTGTGTCAACGTTCTGCATTTAACTTATGAACATCACTTCCAAGGCCTACTTTTTCAGTGGTTCTGTATCTACACCCATTACTGGAAAATGAAAGGCATCAAACTTTAGGGAAAACAGGTAAGAAGAGAGACAGAGCTTAGAACACGTATTGCTTACTCAAACAAGAAAATCCCAAGAATTGTTCCAATTTAAATGACAACTGTGCAGTTACACAAACATAGCCATGTGAAAACATGCAACTGGTTTACGGAACTTAGGCATCTATGTCACTTTCCATGACTACAGTAACATTCAACATTATAGCGGAAACAAACTGTTCCTTCCGAAACTGTAAATATAAGAAACTATCCACATCTTCAGGAGGAGTTAGATATCATCACTGTAAGAAAAGGTGAAAATCCTAAAGTCTGGTTTAACTACTAGGTAAAAATCTGCTAAGTTGAAGCTTTGGAAAAAAATCATTAAATTATCAGAGACTGTTAACAAATGGTAACTCAGAAGAATATCTTCCTTGTGATCTTTCCTCTTCACTGGGTAGCATATGATTGGAGCTATTTTTTACCAAAAATACTTCATATTTTCATAAGATTTTGATTGGAATGGACTCTTTTCAATACTAATATGGGTATTCCTAAAAGGGAACACTTTTCTATAATAGAAAATGTGTAATAACTACAGCAAAGCACAGAAATATTTTAAATATTTAGTCTTACATTGGCAGAAGAATAAAAATATAAACAAATGTACGCACATCATAATAATGCAAAATCGTTTTTCCTCAACATCCTTTCCAAATTTTAATGTGTATTCACAAACTAAGGACTTCAGGTTTTGGGAATATAGAGCAAAATTAAACTGTTTCACACAAAAAATAATTAAAATACACCAATTTAAAGTAGTTTCTGCAGTAGCTCCCTGTTTTATAAATGATTGACTGTATTCCTTCAGATTTCTAAGCATCTTTAAATACATTACACCATCATTTCAGCTGCAGGATGATGATAAAACAAAAACTAAAATGTAACAGTACAGAATATAGAAGAGTACTGCCTCAAATGGGAGGCAGAACAAAACAGCAAGTTCTGTAGAATACAATATATTCTTTTAAAAAGAACTGTTTATATCCTGTATGATTGTGTCATTACTTGATAAGACTGGTGTTTTCCTGAGCACACAGACTGACAATATCTGTATCTCTGTAACAACAGTGAAACTGAAAACTCCTTTTATTTGATCTGCTTCAGCAAGTCTGAGAAAAATCTTCCTTTTCGTTTTTGTTGCATATCTTTTTCACAGGCAGAAATAGAAGTAAGCACAAAAGCCTGGAAAAAGAATAGCACTGATGCTATTCTGAAATGCAGATACTACAACTTGAAGGAATATTGAAGCAAATTCCTTGCAGTAGATGAATGATGGAGTCAGCTGTAAAACCTTTTAACAATATACAATAAAAGAAAAAAGAAAAGAGAAAAGGGAAAATATGGGGTCCTATGGATTTTTAAATACTGCTGCAGCGTTAAGTGGCGACAGTACAAAATTATTTAATAGTTGTCCTGGCACTTTATTAAGATTTGAGAACATTATATCATGACCCGCATGGATCTGCTGAGGACCTTTCCCAGATAATATGCAAATTAGTTTGATAACTTCAAAATTAAGCAATTGAAACAAAGGAGCAAACGAACGGAGTCACTGCTACCAGCACATGCCCATATTTAAAAGTTTGCCATGACGTAACGGGTCAGTGCCGCACACCTGGAAAACGCTGCATGAATTCCACAGTGACAGCAGTGGAAACGCTTCCACGGAACGCCGTACTATTAAGCTTGCATAAGCTCAGCACTAAGATGCTAAAAAAAAAAAAAATATTCGAATACAGTAGCTCTAGTCTGTACTGCAGATCTCCTGATCTAGATTTCGGAGATAAAAATATCCCGGAGCGCAGCCTCCCCGGGATGCTCCTGCGGCACCGGCGCTCTCGCAGGAGCACCCGCTCGGCCGCTTCCACAGGGCTCGAACGCCTTCACGTCCGAGACATGGCAGGAAGCCTGAACCCCACACGCGGCCGCTGCTCCAGCTCTGCCCGAGGACGGGCAGCGTCCGACCGGTGCTGCCCAGGGCTCAGCCTGCCCTGCCCTGCTCCCGCACACGCCTTGCGCCTGAGAACTCAAGCATGGTGCCCAAAAATAACCTCTCAGTCCCACCAAAAAAAAACCCATTTGACGCCCCGAAACAGTGGGGCTGCCCGGTGAGCCCCTGCCCCTCGCTGCCGCCTGGACACCCTCCAGCAGGAGCTGAGTCAGGATGGATGGATGGATGGATGGATAGATGGATGGATGGATGGATGAATGGATGAATGGAAGGATGGATGGATGGAGGAGGAGGAGGCTGCCCTACCCCCGGCCTGGCTCCCCCCGGTCGGGCTGCGGCGGGGAGGCTGCCAGCGCTCCCGCCCCCGACCCACCTGTGCGGGGGCGGGGGGGCGTGGGATGGGCCCCCGGGCAGCGGTGGGAGCGAGGAGGGAAAGGACGGTGCCCTCGGGCGGGGCAGGGCCCGGGGCTCACCTGCACACAGTGATCAAGTTCCGTCTCTCCACCGCGGCGTTGCGGGACGGGACGCTCTTCCTGCGGGCGGAGACGTTGAGCCCCCCTAAGCCGAGGGACGCCATCTCCGCTGGGCAGGGCAGGTGGAGCCGCCGGGGCTGGCGCGGAGCCTTTGTTCCCGGCCTCTCGCTCTCGAGGATGCTGCGCCCGCCGCCGCCGCACGCGGAAGCCGAGGAGGAGGAGGAGGAGACCCCCGTGTTTCCCCCGCTCCTCCTCCCGCCGGCCGGTCGCGGAGCGCCCGCGGCAGGCGGCGGGGCGGGCTGGCTGCTCGGGGTCCCGCGGCGGGGGCGGCTCGGCCCCCCCGCGCCGCCAGCCGGGCCGCCACAGCGCCGCAGAGCGCCGGCCCCGCCAGCCAATCAGCGCGCGGGGGGGGCGCGCCGCCGCCGCCGCCGCCGGGGGGCGCTGCAGCGCGGAGCGGGGACGGGAGCGCCGCACCTGAGGCGGCGGGAGGAGAGCGGGGCCGCCGGTCCTTCGGGAGCCTCGGCGAGACCTGTAGCACTCCCAGCGTCCCTGAAATCGTGGTCTTCTTTTAATAGTTGTCAGTTCTTTCTCCTCCTAACGGGTCGTCGTCTAGGATGTGTGAATTTCCCTGGTTGTAGCCTGCGAAGTTAAAAAAGTGCTGTCAATCATTTATTAGAATCATAGAAGCACAGAATCATTAAGGTTTGAAAAGACCTCCGTCGAGTCCAACCTTTGACCAAAAGCCACCTTGTCAACTAGACTGTAGCACTAAGTGGCACATCCAGTTGCTTTTTGAACACTGCAGGGATAGTGACTCCACCATGTCCCTGGGCAGTCCACTCCAATGCCAGACAATGCCTAACGGGATATGTAAGCTTTAGAGACCACAGCTGTGGGAATATGGCCGTGAAATGGGAATGCACTCTGCCACCAAAGTAAAGCTCATGATTTCTGAGCATACTTGGAGGAACTCTGGCTTTACCTTGGTGTCAAGTTCTACATGAGATACAGAACGGCATGAAGTTCAAGTCACTGGAAGACAGGATAATACAACGTTTCTGGAAAAAACTAGCAGTAAACTAATTGTGTTTTGTGGCTGTGAAGTAGAAGATCTGGCAGGGTAGCTGGGGAGATGTGAAGCTGTATGGATTAATTTGGTTTGCCTCTTTTATGGGAAGAAGTTCTGTTTCTGCTTAAGGAAATAACTTCATTTGTTTGCAACAAGGATGAATGGTGAAGTAAGTTTTGTCACAACTCTTTATTCTACTGAGTTATGCATATGATATTCCTACAAGGTCTATTTAGTTCCAACCTATTAGTTCCTATTAATAGATATAAAAATATGAAAAATTCTATTTATTGACATGCAAATCCCCACTGAATTATGGTTTCTTTGGAGAATATCACCTATAGATATGAAGCTATTACTAAGAGATCCTGTCAAATGAGAACCATGTCCAGTTACTGACTGCCAGTTTCTTTACATGATGAGGAGTTGTGTTGACATAGGAACTTTCAAAAGTATATTAGCACATGGATGACCATTTTTTCAAATGTGTAAACTTTTTTCATCAGAAGATATTTCATAAATTGATTTTTAAAGTGTTAACACCAAACCTTCCAAGATCATCATATGTTACCTGATATGCTATATTCTTACCCTACTCAATACGTAGCTGAATAGGTTTGAACTAATCTTTATGTTCATTGACCTGGATATCAAATGGTAAGTAAACTGTTCTACCTTCCCTAAGGTAAAGCTTCATCTTTGCTTGGGTGGATATTTTCCCAAGCATATTATTCAGAATCACTATAAGGTAGTTCATCATTCTATTTCCTACCTCTCTTCCTCCCCTGTCCAGAAACATCATAAAAGAAATGTAGGCACAGATAAACATGAAGGAGGAAAGTCTTCCTACACTGAAATTGAGAGTAACACTTTTTTTATTAAATGGCTCTATTAGTACAAGATTGAAACTAGCTGTTATTCTTTGCTTTTTCTTTCAGACTGTCAAGGGGAAATGCATTACTTGTTGCCTCTCAGAAATGAAGAGCGTGCCTTCAGGTTTCTTTCCGCTTCTCAGAGTTTTTTAAGGCCGATTGTATCTGTAGCTTCTGTTAAGAAATTCGTGCAGCTTGAGTGATCTTTTGATTAAGTTCAAGCTGAGGCTGAAGTAGATTTAATCTCTGCAGATGAGCAATTTCAGCTGCAAGGTCTGTTGTTCCTGAACTGACGATAAACATACTGGATAATTACTAATACTTCACAAAAAAAAAACCCTAACAAAAAAAACTAACAACAGGAAAACTATCCTGCGTATATCAAAACCAAAAGTATCTTCTCTGTTCTTTGCCTCTGCCTTTTTCCCAGAAACTGCAACTTTTTATTCTTATACTTGAAAGAGATTTAAGATTAAATCAGGCTTATCTATTGGACCAAGCTTTAATTTTCAATATTGATAGGTTTTAGTCCTCAAGTAAGTGGACTTTCTTAAAAATCATTGCTTTCTTTAAAATGTAATTTATCTTCTGCTACTGCCTTATCCAAGCAGAAAATGTAAAAAGGTTTCAGAAGACTTCAAAAGAAAAAAAAATAATTTGAATATCATCAGCTGCCTTGGAAATCTCAATAAATTTGTCTGGAAGTTTACTATATTAACTCCTGAATTTTTAATGCCTCTCTGTAAGAAAACAGACTAAGAGAAAACCTCATTGCCTTCAACTAACTAATGGTAGGACAGAGGAAACAGGCTCTTTTGAGGAGTGAGTAGCAAACATACAGGGGGACAATTGTCATAAGCAGCAACAACGAATAGATGTTGTGAAAAATTTACAGCAAAGATATTTAAGCACTGGAATGGATTGCTTAGAGCAGCTGAATGATGTTTGTCCTGGAGATTCTCAAAACTTAACTGGATGAAGAATCAGAATGTCCTGATCTAACTTCAGAGCAGATCCTGCTGTGAGCAGGTAGAAAAACTACTCCTATTGCCTAAACTGTTGTTGTGGTTTAACCCCAGCTGGAAACTAATTCTCAGGCAGCCACTTGCTCACTCTTCCCCAGTCAGGTGGAAAAGAGAATCAGAAAAGTGAGAAAACTCATGGGTTTTGATAGACAATTTATTGGGTAAAACAAAAGCTGCACGTGCAAACTAGGCAAAACAAGGAATTCGTTCACCACTTCCCATGGGCAGGCAGGTGTTCAACAGGAAAGCAGGACTTGGAAATGGACTTGGAAAGACAAACACCATCACTCCAAACATCCACTCCTTCTTTTCCCCCCAGCTTTACATGTTACCATATAGTTTGGGACATGCCTTTGGTCAGCTGGGGTCAATTGTCCCAGCTGTGTCTCTTTCCAACTTCTTGTGCTCCTCAAGCCCACTCGTTGGCTGGCCATTGTGAGAAGCAGAAAAGGTCTCAACTCCATGCAAGCACTGCTCAGCAACAATTAAAAAAATCCCTGGTTATCAATACTGTTTTTAGCACAAATCCAAAACACACCCCCATCCTAGCTACTGTGAAGAAAATTAACTCTACCCCAGTCAAAATCAGCACAATTATTTTGATTCACATTTGATAGTTGCATTATAGAATTATTCCTATAATTAGTTTCATAAGGAAAAGTACTTTCAGCTCTAAAGTTTCTGAAGACAGAATGCATAATATGCATGTACCATGTCAATGACAACACTGTGTTTGTGTGAGTTGATGCACAGACTTCCCCCAGTTGCCTATAACAATGTTTTTAGCTTTAAAGCATTAATAGGATACCAATAGCTGTGTTTACCAGAGTACGTGGCTGCACTAAAGAAAGTTTCTGAAGAAAGCATAGGATGGTTAATGAGTGAATTCTAAAAAAGCAGACAAAAGACTCCCACAAAACCAAACTTACTGGGAATTAACTCCTGTCATATTCCAAGCTTGTGAAACTGGAATGCATTAATTACAATAGTCAGAAACAATATTACTGGAGTAGGAATTTGAGGTCTCACTATATTAATGAATAGAACATCTTTGACTGGTATACTGGCAATGAGGAATATTAAATGAATAAAATCCATTTGGATAGCAATGCCTTTATGAAACTTGCTGCATTTCAAAGAACAAAAGACTCAGAAGTGCTTCTCCAGACTTACTGGCTTTCAGTCAACAATAACAGATGGCATAACTGAAGTGCAAAAACTCCAGTAAGGATATTGTTGATTTAAAAAGTGCTACCCTGTAAAATTTGACATAATTCATTCACTTGAATTATTTTCTGAAGACATAAGCACGTTGGAAAATAAAATCTAAAAGTCAAGCCTTTTATTCCATTCTTAGTGAGTTTGACTCAGTACAGTTTGCAACTTTAAAACTGTACTTCTGACCAAATTAAATATTTACAAGGTTTAGTTCCACTTGAAACTTACTCTACAAGTTGTGTATTGAGTCTGGCAGGGAGAGTTAATTTTTTTCATAGCAGCAAGTGTGGTGCTGTGTTTTGGATTACTTACCAAAACAGTGCTGGTAATGCACCAATATTTTAACTGGTGCTGAACAATGTTTCTATAGAGTCAAAGCTTTCTCTGCTTCTTGCACTTCCCAGCTCATGAGGAGGCTGTGGCTGCACAAGAAACTGTGAGGGAACACAGCCCACACAGCTGACCCCAGCTGACCCAAGGGATATTCCATACCATATGGCATTGTGTCCACTGGTAAAAATTCAATCAGAGAAGGAAGAAACAGGGACATTTGAGGTTACAGCATTTATCTTCCCAAGTAACTGTTACGAGTGATGAAGCCTCACTTTCCTGGAAACAGCTAAAGATCTAACTGTTGATGAGAACTAGTGAATGTATTCCTTATTCCGCTTTGCTTGCATGCACTGCTTTGCTTCATTTTTTGAACTGTCTTTAACTCAGCCCACAATTTTTCTTGCTTTTGGTCTTACAATTTTCTCTCCCATGCCACTGGGCAGAAGTAAATGAGTGGTTGTGGGGGCCTTAGCTGCTGGCCAGCGATTAATCCACAAGAAGTTAACACTGTATTGTGATTTACAGGAGGAGAAAATGAACTTGATATGAAGATATCACATTAGACTCCCTCAGGAGCAAAACACAAGCTGATTATGGCACATTTGGTATGAAATGAAATATATTTCACTATTGCACTTTCAGATAATTTTGAGTATACTAGTAGTAGGGAGCCCATCTCATGGATTTCAGTCAGTTGCTTAGCTCTGTGTATATGTAAGAGGTATACATTCTTGCTGTTTTAAAAGTTTGTGGTTTGAAATGGTTTGGATTTTTTTTTATTTTTTGCTTTGTTGTGTGTTTTGCTTTTTTTTTTATTGGCAGCATATCTGTATATCTATGTATATTTGATTTACCAATATCTTTGTACTGACATATGGTGGGTATCATTTCAAATTCTAGTTGCATTTTTGCAAATCCTGTTTCCTACTTGAATTATCAGAATGAGAAAATTAGTCAGATTATTTGTATCTTGCACTTTGGCATTATTTCCTATCCTCATGTCTTAAAAAAATCTGTATAGGAGCCTTTAAAAGAAATGTTTGAGGGTGTTTTAGAAGATGGAATTCCACCCACCTTCTTTTTTGTCATCCTGCTGATACTTAATTCTGTGGAAGGAGTGAAAGCAATTGAAGAAAGCACAGCACCATATGCCTTTCTAGAGCATACTGGAGTGACAGTCATGAACAGAAGGCAGACAAGAAGAAAACCTGAATTTTACAAATGACATCATCATGGTAGAATTGGCCAAAAAAAAAAAAGCCACTGAAATATGAAGCATGTTCATGATTTAGGACTGGAAGGGTGTAAATTTCAATCTATGAGTTTTAAAACTTGTTGCAAGTCAGTTTAAGGCTGCTTGCCTGAAATGAATAGGAAAACAATATTTGAAGGCATCGTGACTTGAACACTGGAAGGCAGTTTTTGAAAGCTATGTTTGTGAACCATAAATGAGACTTCTGCTCTCTGTCATGGCACATAAAATTTAATCCATGTTCATTTCTCTTGATTAGTCTTTTTGCATATTTGGAAGTTATGTTTTTAGAATTTATTACACTTTTTTTTTGTGACTTAAAATGTTTACTTTGCCACTTGGTGGCCTCATTTGATCAGGTAATAGAAGGTAAAAATATAAGTTAAGGTCCTTTGTTTTTCACAGGTGTGCAATTCAAACCTTGACATGTGATCTTCCTACACATCCCGGACAGTAGATCCCATTTTGCAACTATGTACCTGCTGTGGTAATTATTGTGGTGGTTCTGAAGAGCCTGAATCTCTGATATTGGGGTGGTTCAGGTTTGAGAGCTCTTCAATAAGGATAGAACTGAAGTGGATGATTTTTCTCCCCATTCTTCCATGCTCATCCTTGATGTTTTAATGTTCCTCACCCCTTCCCAATCAAAACAAGCAGAGGATATTTTCTACTACCAATAGTTTGACTTTTTTTTTTATAGGACTAGAACTTGTTTGGATTTTGCCGGACTTCTTTCCTGCTTATTCTGCATCCTTAGTTCTTATTTTCTAGATTTTATTACTTGATGACGTTTTTCTGTATCCCTTTTGCGAAACTATACCCCAAGACTCTGTCTATTTGTGATTCCATATATAATATATTCATATGATTAGCTGTGTTACAAAATGCTAGTTTCTTATTGCTGGGTTTGCTGCTTTAGTGTACTTATATCTGGATTCAAGGCAAGCAAATACTGATTATATCATGCTTAATATACTCTTACTCATAGAAGTCTTCTGCCTTGGTAACTCTCTTGTCAATGATGGGATGGAAACTCAGTTCCCTGTGCTTTGCAAACTCAGGAAGAATGGCCTGAACGAGTGTACGGTGAGGTGGATTGAGAACTGGCTGAACGGCAACCTCAGAGGGTTGTGATCAGTGAATCACAACCCTCTGTGACAGATGAAGGGATGAAGGGGTAGATGCCTTCTCAGCGAGTTTACTGACGATATGTAACAGGGAGGACCCATCCCCCCAAGTGCTCTGCAGCCCTTCAGAAGGACCCTGACAGGCTGGAGGGATTGGCAGAGCAGTACATTTGAAATTTCTCAAAGGCAAATGCAGGGTCTTACACCTGGGGAAGAATAACCCCATGTACCACAACAGGCTGGGGGCTGACCTGCTGCAAAGCAGCTCTGCAGAAAAGAAACTGGAGATCCTGGTGGGCAACAAGCTGTCCATGAGCCAGCAGTGTGCCCCTGTGGCCAAGAAGGCCAATGGTGTTCCAGGGCACGTTAGGAAGAGCATTGCCAGCAGGTCAAGGGAGGTGGAGCCACATCTGAAGCGCTGTGTGCAGTTCTGGGCTTCTCAGGACAAGAGAGGCGTGGAGCTCCTGGTAGAGGTCCAGCAGCAGGCTATGAAGGTTATTAAGGGACAGAAGCATCTCTCTTATGAGGAAAGGCTGAGGGAGCTGGGCCTGTTCAACTTTAGAAGAGATAACTAAGAGGGGACCTCACCAATGTCTGTAAGCATCTGAAGGGAAGGTGTAAAGAGGATGGAGCCAGGCTCTTCCCAGTGGTGCCAAGCAATAGGACAAGAGGCAGTGGGCAGAAACTAATGCACAGGTTCCACCTGAACATGAAGAAGAACTTCCTTATTGGAGAGTGACTGAGCATTGAAACAGATTTCCCAGAGGTTGTAGAGTCTCCTTCCCTAGAGATATTCAGAAGCCATCTGGAGACACTCCTGAGTAATGTGCTCTAGGGGACCCTGTTTGAACAGAGAGGTTGGGCTAGATGACCTCCAGTGGTCCCTTCCCACCTGAACATTCTGTGATTCTGTGATTCCGAACCCACAGTCTCAAGCTCTACTGGCTCAAGGCTAAGTACTGCCTCAGACCAAGAAGGTGGAGTGTCACCCCGCTCCAGTCTTGTCTCAGGATTTTCTTGCAAAATACAGTTCTTTTGCAGTTGTATAGCTCCAGACAGCCCCAGGTCTTCTGTCACACATTACAAGACATAGTGCAAACTGTAACAAAAAGACAGATACTTCAATACACAGGTAATGATTTACAGTTAAAAGAACACATGATTCTTGTAACAGCGACTGTCCTCTGAAAATACCATGGTAGATTCAATGTTTTTTCATTGGTATGTTGGACTCAATCACATGGAATCCATTTCTGGGTCAATGTTACAAATAACCCTTTAGTAAAAGGAGTATATCTGTTCTGTCTTAGAAAAGTCGAACTTTCTTCCCAGCAATAGGCACTCTATTACTTTTTTGCTACGAAGTAGCATTTGCATTTGTATACCCAAAATGGTGAATTGTCACTGGAAACTTTGGTTAACCACATGAGCAGTAAAACTCTGTGAACTAAATGTTTGACCTCTTTTTTTGTTGTTGTTGTTGTTTGTTTCAGTCTCCCCTTCTGGCTTTAACACTTTGTTTAACCATCTCTGCTGTTTTCTGCTCATATATCAGTTGGTATGGTTGTCCAAGTTCCATCACAATTGCCATGCATTCTTATGATTTTTAGCCAAGTAGATAGAAATAAAACATCCAAGTTAAATTTGTGTGTGCTTCAAGCCCTCAGAGTACATTCCCTTAAAATCAGAGACTTTTGTTAAAATCACTAAATTATTTTTGGCACCATGGAACATAGATGCTGTTGTTTAGTCCTCACATTTGTTTCCCACAATTTTAAAGCAGTGGAGACATGTATCTTACATTTTTATGATCTGTGGTTCAAAAGAGTTTTCCATTGCCACTAGGGTAGGGTCTATAATCAACAAAAAGCAGGATGCTTACGACTTCCTTTTTATACAAGCAAATATTCACAAATTTAAACCTAATTATTAATATAACTAGATACATGAAAACTTTACTCAGACAAAGCCTAATAATTAATTTATGCTGAGCCTTCCTGCTGGCAATAGTTCTCCTTTGACTTCCCGTACTCACTCTTAAATTGTAATAGCAACATTTATAACATAACATTCTTGCTTTTTGTTGACTTATTTGCCTTTCCATAATTAAAATTGAAACTGGACCTATTTAGACATTTTTCCATTCATGAGTTTTTCTTGATATACATAAGGTCCTGCTTTGTTTATAATTGGATCTAGCCCATCCTATTTACAGTTTAGACTGTAAATTTGCTTGGAAAATACAGAACATTACTTTCCTTCCTCCTTGTCATTCTGCAGAGTACTGGTTTGTTCTTATTTGTGTATGATGCGTGCATTGAGCATTCCTTCCCATCTGACTTGCTATAACATCATTAAACACTTTTCATGTGTTTAGATAGGGTCTGTATACATTCTTCAGTTAAAACATTAGGCAGTCATTTTACTCCCAGGCATAGCTCTAAATCACATGACCTTGTGAGAAGCTGTTGTGGCTCACAGACCATTACAATGACAAGGTGATGCGATATCCCAAACTTTTCTGCAATTTTTCACCATTGCAGTCCCATCAGGTCATTCCATTTACCTTGAACTGCAAGTTTCAAGCAATGCGGAGCCTTTATTTTCTTCAAAGATTCCCACATAATTCCTTATTGTTTGCCCTGGAATATATGTTTCTTGCTTCAAATCAATCTATTGGTTTAAATCCCATCTGAAGTATACAATGTGGTATATTACATTGTGAGATATATGAAATATGCATTGTGGTACACTTGGCTGTAGCTTTCTTTACTGGAACTAGAATTAGGAAACTACCACTTTGTGTGGTAGTTGGGAATAAGGTGGGATTACCCTAATCTAGGGTAGTCTGTTTGTATCCTAGCCTGTTGTTGTGGGGTTTGCTGGGAAAGAGTTTGGTTTTTTTTCTAAGTCCAGTGCTGTGTTTTGAATTCCGTATGAGAATTATGACGACAATACACTGATGTTTTGGTTGTTGCTAAGTAATGCTTCCCCTAAGTCAAGGACTTTTCAGTGTCTCATGTTCTGCCAGTGAGGAGCTGCACAAGAAGCTGAGGGCAAGGAAAGCACAGTCAGGACAGCTGACCCGAGATGGCCAAGGGAATATTCCATACCACAGGATGTCATGCCCAGTATATAAACTGGGGGTAGCTGACTGGGAGGGGCTGATTGGAGCTTAGGGACCAGCTGAGCATCCGTCAGTGAATGCTGAGCAATTGAACTGCACATTACTTGTTTCTCTTGGGTTTTATGTTCCTCTCTATCTATTTTATTATTATTATTGCTATTATTATATTTTACTGTGCTTCAATTATTAAGCTCTTCTTACATTAATCCATGAATTTTTACTTTTTTTCCAATTCTCCTTCCCACCCCACTGGGCAGAGAGGGTGAGTGAGTAAGCAAATGGCTGTGGTACTTCGTTGCCATCTAGGATTAAACCATGAAACCTACGGCTCATGAATTCTGATGTTTTAATGTTCTCTTAGTGAGAGTATTCACCACAAACTAAGCACAAACTAAGCTATTATGTACCCATCTGTTTTCATGTCTGGCCAACTACCTACCTTCTAATACTCCCTTTTGCATTCAAAGACCCCGTAAATGATCCTGTTCATGCACCTATTGAAACAAATCTACTGGAAGTGTACAGAGTGCTCCTTATCTACAAGTGTTTGTCACCTGGCCACAATACACTCACTATGCTTCACCTCTCTACTAGCTTCTATAGTAATCACCCCTCAATTTCCTCATCTTCATGTGGGAAATAGCTCAGTCTTTGATACCTTGCTTTGTATCATTTTCTTTGGTTTGTTTTCCAACTGTGTGTTTCTTCAAATGTTAAGTCTACTGGGGCCACCACAATCTTGGCAAAGGTATGTGCTTGACTGTTCCAATACTGCTGCCTCTGTATGTTCCTTTTGGTGTGCTTTTACATGACCTGCATATTTTTTTCCTCTCTTCTTTTTTTTTAACCTATGTACAGGATTTCCTCTCCATGATTGATAGGCTACCAGATTTCCATTGTGTTTGAAGGTAACTTTTATTATACTTTGGTAGTCAAATAGTTAAAGCCTGATACATCCGGTCTGAAACTATGTACAAAGCTAGATCATTTCCTTCGGGTTCCTCTTTTAACATCATTAGCAGAGCTTGTGGCTCTGCTGCTTGTGCAGAGTGAGGGCAGACAGCTCTTTATTTTTCCCAGGAGTTGCAGCATATCTAATAGAGGATTTTCCACACTTTTCAGAAGAACTGGAGCCATTTCTAAAGCACACTGAATAACCTGTGGCACGAAGCTGATAGCAGAGCTCCTACCCGGTGAGACACGCATAAGGTAAAAGTGCATTTATGTTCTGTTCCAGTGGTTAAAAGCCATATAGAGCTAGTGATAAAATTTTGTGACATTCTACAGAAAGCTCTTATTTTATAAAAGCCATTGTCCAGCTAGCCTAGGGTTTGATATATATCCAGTTTGTACTTTTCCACTGATTATGAACTTCAGTGCAGTACGTGTGATATATCCTTTAGTGAAACATGTTATGACATGTGTTACTGCAAAACAGCCTCTAGTGATGTATTCCTGAAGCTAATTGCCTATGCCAATGCTTAACCTGATTTTTAATATGTAATAGAGCTCTTTCCCACCGGTTTTAAGACTCTCAAAGCAAAGGCTGTAACTTTCATCTTATTTCTGTGTTCTTAGCACAGTGGAGTTCAGTAGTGGCCAGCTGAACATAAAACAGTTTACAATAATCTGAGCATCTAAAGTCCAGTGTTTAAAGTAGTGCATTTTTGGTTCTTTTTTTCTTTCCATTTTTGTTTGTGAAATTTCTTTGCTAATTTGATTAGTGGTTTACTGATTTCTGCAGATGTAATTCTCACAAAAATGTAAGCAATTCCAAAAGTGAATCTCATGCAACTATTATTTGCATAGACTCTCATAGTCAGTTCTACCCTTTGCTGATCCCATTCCTTCCTGACCTAAAACTATTACTGAGTATTTCACTTCAGATTGTACCAGCTGAGTCTTGTCATAATTAACTTTAAAGCTTGTGTTGAAAGTAATGATTATTACTTCCTGAATATATTCCCGAACTTTCAGTTAATTTTTTCCATGTACCAATTCATTCATTCATGTATGGTATGACATAACACATTTCGATGGTAATTTCATCCACATGCAATACATTTGATCTGAAAATCTTGAAGTACATGGATAAAATAATATCGCTTTCTCTCCGTGGTTAAATGTTTGTTGTTACCAGCTTTGCTCTCTTAGTAGAATTGTGAAGAAAGCAAGGCTAAATCAACAGCCAAAAAATCAGTGAAATGTTCTGCTTAGTGCTACATGAATTTCAGGCATGTTTCCACTACAAACAGCCTGAGAGGTGGCTACCTTATGTAAGTGTTGAAATCCCACTTTTAGGGTTTTTTCTTTGCTTTTAACCCTGGACGAAAAGGATGTTAAAAAGATAAGTCTCTGTACTAAGAACCTGCTTTCCAGTAAACTTGTTGGTGGATTGGAGTCCTTCCTCTGTTTCTGGGTATCTGGGTGTTGATACTGTTTTTTGGGAAGAAGGATCTGGACCTTCCAGTCATACACACCTTCTATTTTTTCACATTTTAGCTTACAGACACACAAAACTTGAGGAAATTCTGTTACCCAAATATCCACTGTTTTTACTTCCTCCGGATTCTTAATAACAAAGCATCAATGACTTGCAGGAATCACTCCACCCTCACCTCCCACTGGTCAGGCCCAATTCCACAAACATCCGTAGCAAAACCTGAATCTAACCCATTTTGTTTCAGCAAGGCTATGCCAATAATTCCCTGGTATTTATATGAGGGGTCCTCCCACTACTATACTCAGGAGGAACTCCTGAACTTGGCAGCTATTTAACTGTAGGCAGAGATCTTAATACAGGTACTTGAACATCTCTTCTTGCATATAATACAAATTTTATCATTTTTCCATTTTCTTGAGTTCCTGCTGGAACAAATAACCATTGAAGAGTGGTTATTGACTTTATGGTATCAATTAACATCATGGCACTAGTGGTAGTTAATGTTCTTTTCTTGACCAGCTAGTACTAATATTGTTATTGGCCATTTACACTGATTATATTGTAATTTCACCACTAGACCAGGGACAACTAGGCAGCAGAGTGTCCCTAGTCCTTGTTATTGAGAGGAAGAGATGATGCCAAAGGGCTTCACTGAAAGGGATCTGTTATTTTCTATTGTTTTCATTCCTCCTCAGGATTTTTCTTTTTCTTAACAAAATGAGCCAATGAAGAATTTATGTATTCTATCCCATTTTCTCATATCTTTGCTTCTTTTTCTCAGATTTTACCATTTTGCTTTCCTGCAGTCCCATTGGTGTGCCCTAAAGGAAGTTTTTATAATTTTCGTCAATGATCTTTTGCAGTTACCATTTTTGCAGTTTACCATTTTTTGCAGTTACCAAATTTTGCAGTTACCATTTACCCCTATTTACACAAAGAGGTAAACCCACAGTGAGGACTATTTTCCCTTTTCTGTTCCCTTTGATTTTTATTCTGAAATGGAGGCTTTGCATCTTTTTTAACCATATTTCTGAAAATTACAGTATATGCAGACTTTTTTTTGATCCACAAGACTGAGATTTCCTTGTATTCCCTCTTATCTTCATTACCTTAACCATTGTCCCTGTCCTTTTCTGTTGTTTACCCCTCTCTTTTCCTACATATTTTTAAAAATATATGTGAAGAAAAAGGATGTTTTCATAGATGAGCAATGTTATTATTCTTTTCCTCTATCTCCTAT
This sequence comes from Myiozetetes cayanensis, assembly GCF_022539395.1. Classification (NCBI taxonomy): domain Eukaryota; kingdom Metazoa; phylum Chordata; class Aves; order Passeriformes; family Tyrannidae; genus Myiozetetes; species Myiozetetes cayanensis. The sequence goes on from NW_026086604.1 coordinate 129,863,265, forward strand.
CATGGTTTAACAATGTATGTATGAGTCATCTGATGTGGCATGACAAACAAGTCTTCATCTGTATCCATGGATCTGTTGTGAGGAGATCAGTTTACTTAGCTTACCATTATCAGAATAGCCACTGCTATGAATACTGTGTTAGCAAAAAGGATGTTTTGATCACTACCATAGTGGTGGAACATCAAAAGGAAGAGGATAATAACTTGTACCTGTTCCTGGGGTTTGCATGTTTGTGGGGAACATCTTATTGTGAAATCTTGAGGTAAGCATTATTCTGCCTGTGTGACTTCACCCTTTTGTGAAATAGAAGAAATGTCAGTGCTGATGCCAGATTTTATGGAACAAGGTGAACTCTATAACAAATAAAGTGTGATAACCCAGTCTAACCCCCAGTGTGTGAAAAGACCATACATGCACTCATGATAATATAGACTCACCTTCATTTTTAGGACTTCAGCATGTACACATGCTTTCCCTGAGAGATCTACCACTCTTAAATAGTTCAGTTTACTTGAAATACGACTATACGTGGAAACCAGTTAGAAAAGTAGATGGTAATTCTATTCTGTGAAACAATCCACCAGTATTCCAAAAGGGGTTTTGTCATATACATATTTGGAATGAAATGAAGAACTGTATTTCAATAATTTTTGTTCTTGTTAACACACAATTTCTTATACACATTCATGTGTGAGAAATTCTTCTGATCCTGTCACATAATCTTTGTGACATAAGTATCATAAGAATGCTATGTGACACACTAGCATTTTTCTGATATGTTGCCAAGATAAATAATCTAGGCGGATATGTTCTCCTCCCTCATGTGCACCATACCATGGACTCAGTTTGGTTATAGGACTTGGCCTGGTTCTGACCACACCTACTTATAACTTCCAACTAAATGGATGCCTTCATCAACTTTTACCAGCCTTGCACGGTCACTGCAGAAATCATCTGTCTCCTTTAGGATGTGGGATAACTTAGCAAAGTATCTGTCCTCAGGCACCATGGAAAATGCTATAATGTCTTCTGCAAATGGCCCATGACATGGAATCACTGCCAGGTCATTTCCTCTATTACTTAGATAGAAGGCTTTGTTTGTATACCCCCAAGCCCAATAGACGCTCACCAGAGGCAGTTTGAAAACAGTTAATTTTCTAAATTCAGTTCTGCTTCATAGTACTGACAATACAAGGAACAGCTGAGGATGCTCTCATCAAAGAATCCCTGCATCATTTAATAAGCATATCTTGCCCACAGGAGGGGGGTCTCTGGATCCTTAGGATATTTGCATTAGTTCTCTAATTTCTACTGGAACAGCATTCCTGGTGTACCAGGTGCAGACGCTGAATACAAGGGATATAGGCATTTTCTTACAGTAGTTGGTATCTCAGTTGACTAGATGCTCAGATGAGCTGAGAGTTACTTCCTTGAACATTTTCCACACCAACAACATCATTTGCTCTCAGTGAAAGGTGACGTGGAAAAAAAGGACCGCTCTGAACACTTCATTCAGTCAGGGTGAGCTGTTAATCATTAATTATTTATAGCTGACTATAAAAGGAGATCGAGGAATTACATTTAATGCCATGACCCTCACGCAGATTCACGTGTCATTGCATGCAAGCAGAATGTGAACTGTGCAGAGGTTGTGACTCAGGGTTGAGTCACAAAGGAGGAAGTCTAGAGTGCAAAGGTGAGGAAGTTGCAATACAAGCCTTCATTTTGTTCTTTCAGTTATCATTGGGTGGTTCTAAAGCGCTGTCTGAAACCTTGTGGTTCAAGGGTCCCCATGAATATTGACTTTTTATGGAGCCATCCCCCAGTCTTTCCGGCTCTGACCTACAGCCTTCATCTCCCATTCTGTCTGGGAAGTAGACAAGAAATTATGTTGTGATTTCACAGCCTACACAGGGAAAGGGAGGAACATTGAGCAAGACCCCTGTGGTTTGCTGATTAGTTAAATATTTTTTATTGGTTCTTACTGCTGTTTCTTGGGCAGGAAGGTCTCTATTTTACTGATATTACTAATTACTGATATTACTAATTACTATATTACTGATATTACTCATATTTGGCTATGATTAGCACTTTCATTGATCACTTTGCTGTTTAGTATGTTATGTCATTTTTACTCAAAGCTTATGCTTAGAAATGAGTAAGACATAAATAAGAAAAAAAGGTGAAATTTGGATTTGCAAGGCCAAAGTCTAATAAATTCAAATATCAGCGGGAAATATATGGGAAAATGTTGGTTTTCCCTAACATGGATAATATCTGGATGTATTATCCAGATAAACGTTTTTGGAATCAAAATATATTTTAATGACTTTATGACATGCCAGCTTGTCAGAACTGAAGTGAGTCTTTTCCATTCTCTCTGCCACCAGCTTCGGCTGTTGACAGTCCCTGGACTAAAGATAACTTAGAACTGCAAGCAAACCAGGATCTTGTGTACCTGGAAGTGTTAGGAGAGACAAGGAGCTTGGATTAACCATTGGATAGGACTTTAGGAAATAAATTTGTGGGAATTAAGATTAAAGACTCCTTATGGAAAGAAGGAAATTGGGAGTTAAGAGAAGCTGCAGATGGGTAATGAGAGAGAACATCTAGTTTGAGTCAGTGGAATGGCTACAAGCGATTACCTCCTCAGTAACTGTAGCCATAATGCAGCTGGCCACAACTCAGTGAAATCTGACGATCTAGTTGCTGAAGTCCTGGATGGTGAGAGATTTATTTTATCCAGTCTCTTTAGAACTGTTTCTTGCAAAATGGTCACATGCAGCACAACTTGATACCCTAACTGGAATCTTCCTGTTGAATCTCCCTGGATTGTTATCAGAGATGCACTGGTGTGCTTTGTAAGGCAGACAGAGCTTTGGCATGTGACAGCATGTTTCTGGATGCATAGGTGGTTGATATGAGGAAGCATTACCCCTACTGTCTGTGGTTATGGCTGTTTAAAAGGTTTGGAGCCTGTGAACACGTCTATACTGTATACAAGTACCTGTAGAAACACAGTTCCCTTAGAGTGTACCGTCATTTGTTTTATGGTAAACATAAAAAAGGAACAAAGCAATTTGACTGTGTTTAAAGATTAACATACCGAACATGTTCATAGTGCCATAATCAATGACTTATGAGATGAACTGAATGATTATTTTTAGTCGTTTCAACAGTGTAATAAAATTCAATCTATAGATTAAATATGTAAGTATGCTTCCTTAATGCTAGAGGACAAAAAAGTCATATTACTTACAGAAACTTAAAATATTTCCCTATTTTTTGAAAGAAGCACCAGTTTGAGGATACTTTCCACAAAACAAACAAACAAACAAACCAAATAAACAAAAAAACCCACCTGTGAGACAGTTTGGGTCCAGAGGATAGTAATGGCAAAGATCAATGGCACCAACTCTATCTAAGTGGTTATAGAAACTAGGTTTTTTATTTCATTCTAGATTGTTTTGTTTGGGGTTTTTTTGTTGTGGTTTTTTTGTTCTGTTTTGTTTTTTGTCTAGAGAGGACAGACAACATTTGTGAAAGCAACATTAAAATTTTGGAAGTACTGCAAAGTGGAATGGAAGAAGTTGTTCTTTGTATTTGCTGGGAATAGGAAAGGGCTAGTAGGTCTAACCTATCTCAAGGGCAATTCGTGTTAGACATCAGAAAAACTTCCTAGTATTTCAGATGGTCTAAAGGTCTCCATCTTTGTTTTTAGAAGCTATCAATGAAGAGACAGAACTTAAACACCTGTCAAGAATGACATATTTAACAATTGATCTGATCTGGAGGAAGGAGGATGGCCAGGATGGCGTTTTGACATTATATGTCTTCCACATATAACAAACTTTAATTGTAGAATTGAGAAATAAACAAAAATTTGGAATTCAGTATTACTAGGCAGAAGCTGAATGACAGGTTTTTAATTCTCATAATTTGCTGTGTAATCTAGACATTTCACAAATTGTACGGAATAGAATTGCAAGTATTCATAAAATATGACTTTGAATAATATTGCACAAGTGAATAAGTCAATAGCTTTGATTTCTGTACAGGATATAATGTTAATGCTGTTATATATTTCATATACAGTGACATATTGTTAGTGACATTGAAAACTCCTTTCCTTCTTCCTTAGGACTTCAGCTGTCTGGGATCCAAGACACAGCTGTGTCACCCTCTCTCAGACTTGTGAGGACATTGTGAAATTCTGGGCAAGAACTGCAAAGTTGATAAAGTGGACTTCTACAAGGTAAGAAAGGTAAAATGGCAGACAAAGGTAATAGTCTTGAGATGGAGTTAAGCAACAGTTTAAGGATTCAAGAGAAAACATCATCATGAAAAGGGAAAAGCAGCAATTTGGAAGACAGCAATTAAGTCACAATGAGAATCTATTCCGGAGGCAGTAGAAACAAGCTCTACCCCACCTCACTGGGGACTTCTTGGCCAGCAAAGACTTTTCCTGTTTCTTATTCAGAACACTGAGCATACCAACAGTCAGTTTAATATTTCATTAATTCAAGTTATCAAAACATGGTTGTGTATGATAACTAATCAGTAACTGCTGAATACTTTTAAGTTGTGTGTATTCAATTTACAAAGGGCTCTTTGTGCTCAGCAAAAGGTGTCTGTTCAATCAAAGGGACTTGGTGAGGGAAGGGTTACTTATGCTGTTACAATGTTACCAGGCATATCACTGCCCAGAAAAGTTATCAGTAAAAAAAAATTGAATGTGTCTGTAATAATATATGTTTTATTCAGCTTCAATTGTTTTCCACCTGGACAAAGAAGTAATTTTGTTAATTTTTTTTCCTGCAATTTTTCATTTGTGGTATAAAGTCCTGAGCATTTTTAAATCCCAAATGTTTCATACTGTATTTCTTTAAATGCATTTTTCTGTTATAACTGTAGTAAGAATATAATTTTAAATGCAACTATACTGCAAGTAATGATTATGAAAAATATTATATCCTCACACATTAATGCATCGTTGAGTCATATTTAACAACTTTGGTGACAAATAAACACCAAGGAAGTGTTTCCCATATACAGAAAATATTTCTCAAAATGAGATGTAGGTTTGTCTGGATTTTCTCTTGTTTAAGTATAAGCCAAAAAACTTTGAAGCTTTCAGAAACAAGACTGAGTTTGTGAAGCTGAAAACTTACACATTAGTCATAGGAAGCTAGTGACGTTAGTTGATGGCAGTCCTCCTTAAGAGAATAAATAATTAACTTCAAATCAGATCACGGGACAACAGAAGTGGAGTTTTGTAATTTTAAAGCATGCTTTTCAGAGTAAACTTTCTTTTTAAACACAAATAGTAGCTTGGTGCTTACAATAACTTGATTTGTCGTCATGCTTAATCTGGGACAAATAAAATGTCCACCGATTCCAAAAGGCATTATCTCGTGGCTGAGCATACAACATAGTTCAAGGAACACACAATTCTCGTTTTCTGACAGTATAATAATTTTTGTCACATATGACAAGTCTTGTGGACAGAATGGTAGCCAAGTTGGCAAAATTCCTGTGCAACGTACTATTCTTTTCCAACACTGATTAACAGGAAAGAGGCTCCTAAAATGGAACACGAGTTCCCTGAGTACTATAAATCAGAGCTTCTTCACAGTTATTCTAATTTATGCTAGGATTGAATATCATTGAGGAATCATTACAGAATTTCTGGGATCCACTCCACAATTTTGTCTACCTGGAGCTTATTGGAAAATCCAACTCTCCATCTTTAAAGTAAAGAAAAGAAAGAAGTAGCTTGTGGAATTTTTCTCTGGTTATATGTATTATATTCAGACTTTGAAGTATTTGCTTCAGTTTCTAGTCTTGTTTGCTATTTTTATTGTAAGTATAAAAAAGGCTATTTTTTCTTGATATTATTTAAAAATTTTGAAGGCATAATGACATCATTTCACTATGTTTTGTCTCTGCTATCAAAGTTACATTAAAGTTTTTGCTTTGGTTGTTTATTCTGATATGTCCCAGTTGGCCATCCCCTTGGCTGGCCTGCATCAGATTAAAAAAAATATATGGAACCAATGTGTGATTTGTGGGATGAGATTCTCTCAACACAAATTGTTTTCTGGAAGCATAAGCAGTTGAGACTTCACCACAAAACATGACAGCTCTATTTTTTAAATGCCTTTTCTACTGTTCCAGAAGTTTGTTCATCAATGTTGAGGCATTTTGACATATAGGAGAGGGTTGGACAAGCAAATTTTGGTAATTAAGTACTTGGAAACTATGGAATAATTAATAGTGAGTTACAATACAGGATGATCAATGTTACCTAACTTAACTGCAATCCAAAAAATAGGTTATAATTATACAAAATACAATTTAAACACTATTGTGAATAACAGAGCTATACTGAAAAGACTGGTGAGTGATCTGTAAGAGCAACGACTTAGTGAAGAATTTAAGGTTTGTCATAGTTTATTGTACCAGTACAGTCTCTCATTGCACTAGAGTGCCCAGGAGAGATTATTCAAACCATGCATTTATATCAAGTAGGAGAAGGGAATTAATTGTACCTCAGTTTAGCATTACAGAGTTGACAAACTATTTCAAAGGATCAGTGGTCATCCTTCCAACATACAAGAAGTTCTTATACTCAAAATTCTAAAAAAGATGAGTGAATATAATGTAAGAACAATAAAACCATGTCAGCCAAAGGGAAATTGGCTACTATCTTAATAAAGAGAGGGTTGAGTAAACCTTATGAATATGTATAAGTATTTTCACATAGAAAATATATCTGACAATGCAGGTCCTCATAGAAATAATAATATCCAATAGGTATTGTTCTGTCTTCAAATAACAATGTCTGTGAAGGGAAATGGAGCACAGAAACAGTTAGCCAATAGGTGCAAAAAACTTGCAACCCATTGCAATTTTTAAAGTACAACTAGATATTTTCCTCACGTATAGACTTGACTTTACACAAGGACAACTTTTGCTGACCCGATGAGTCACTTGGCAGAACTTTCAACTGCCTAAGACATTTACCACACAACTCAATAGAGGTAGCTCTTTGAGCTGCAGTTGTTATTTGCTTCATAGAATCCCACTGGTCCACTGCTGGATAGGGCTGAGATGGAGGTGTAGTGGAGTTTTGGACAATCCAGGTGCATGAACCTTATCAGTTATTTTTTATGTGCTTGTACAAGAGATTTGAATTGTCCAACATTTCACCAGATCTCTACTTCTTCTAATTCTTGGATAACAAACTGCTTTGGGAAGGAATTTTGAATTGTTTATGGGCCTTAAATAGCTCAAAGGCCATAAATTGGTCATCTCTGTTTAAATCCATCTTCTGTGTGAAATTTTGTGACTAGTAAGTAGAAGGAGAAAAAAGAAAGGTTTTCTTTCTTCTGGACTTCTGAATGATCAGGACACTCTGCTTTTCATGACATCTTTACTTAGCATCAAGTCCATATCCACTCGATACAGACAATGTCTATAGGAGATTTCATGCCTCAGCTCTTCAGTCTACAGAACTTAAAAATCTCCCTTGATGACATTAACGGTTGGTTAAAGCTGAGGGTAAGCTGTTGATTTAACCAAATAACTGACCTGAGCGAAGACAGCATTTTTCAAACATTGAGATTATGAATCCTTCTAATGTATTTAGGGCAAAACTGGTCACCAGACTTTGGATGAGACAGCATTTCTTCTCAGAAGAAAATGACTGCCACCTACATTGTTTCTAGGTGTTTTTTTACATATTTGGTTGTGAATCACCTACTACATTCACATACATGTGAATATATTTTTATACTCAATGCAGGTAATGTGCAGTGGTGATGCCTCAGATTCTTCTGTTGTTGTTTCATGATGCAAATTTAACCTCTTCAGGCTGAAATTACATAGTCAAACCCAAATTATCAGTTTTAACATGGATGTATCTGAATGATTTATAGTCAACTGCAAATTATAAGAGATCAGAAGGATTTAGTGATCTTTTGATTTCAAATTCTGTGCAATTGTGAAGCTGAGTGGACAGTCAAAGTATACAAGCTATAGAGAAATTACAAAATTTTGTATCTTACTAAGTAGATGTAAAATACTGTAAAATATGTTCCCAATTTTCCCATCTTTTGAGTATCAGTTTAGTTGCTTCAGCTCATGGTGTGATAAGGACAGGTGTCTTTCATTTTCTTTTCTTTACTATGTGCAGGCAATAGAAACTCTGGTAAAAATTAAATTGCTCTTCTGCTGTATTTCTATTTCCCTTTCTTATCATGATTGCACTGCAACAGCATCAAGACTGATATGGGATAACAGAATGTTGTGAAAGTTTTGACCATTCTCCCTTTAAGGTGAAATAGTTGTGAAAGTCCTGCATATAATACTTAATTTTTTTAATCAAATAATTTTCTTTAAAGTTTCTCGTTTGACTTTATTCAGTTTCCCTGAAATAATTGGACCAGTTCATTAGGATCAAGTATAGGAAAGTATTTAGGCACACAGGTTAAAACCCATTAACTGCTGTGGATAGACCTCCATACAGATATTTCAGAATGACTTTTCATAAACAGATAGTACTTATACAGGGAGCCCCTGGTGGTCTAGTGGTTAAGGGCGCGGCGCTGTCACCGCCGAGGCCCGGGTTCGATTCCTGGTCAGGGACACTCCCTGGGCAGATGGAGCTCGTTAGCCCTATGAGGTAATCCATCTACATCCTAAGGACCTCGCTGCCACCGTCCAAGCTCGCTTGGCCCCGGCAGATGAACCTTAGGATTAAAGGGTGGGCTCAGTTCCGCGCACACTGTGTCTCACCTAAAAAATCCAATGCGCAGGCTGGAAGGTGTAAAGACCTTCCCCGGATCTTCACTCGCGAAGACTGGCCATTATTATAGTACTTATACTTACTAATCCTTTGTATTTTGCTTGACTGACAATGCTAAACTACCCTTTCTAAACCATTTCTCAAACTGATAAGACTATTTATATTCCAAAATTTATAAAAATACTGTTTTACCAAAATTTTGAGATTACAGGCATACATGATAAAAAGGAACAAAAATAATTTCTTCTGTGTAATTATCAGATTTAGTAAGTTTTTTGTGAGTTAAGTTATAGGACACCTACAGAGAAATTAATATAAATCTACCTGTCTTCTAGGACAAGTATTTTTATTTAACTTTTCACAAATTTTACTTCTGTAAAAGTGTTGAAAATATCTAGTTTAATACATACAATGAAAAAAGAGTTAAGAAGTAAAATTAATTTATTTTAAATGTTTTAAATATTTATTATTTTCATCAAAGTAATGCCTACAGATACTGATAAAGCCAACACATTTCACAACGTCCATTAATAGTGGTTCAAGTGGACTACTAATAAGAGGTCCATTTCAAACAGTTTAGAATCTGAACATAAATTCAAAAATCAAAAATATGCTAATTGAGAAGATTTCTGTTGACCACAGCTATTTCCAAACCATTTTTAAACTGAATCTGAAACTCATCTTGCTGTTCTGCAGTTATTTAAATGAGAAATTATATGCACTATAGTAAAATCCTATTTTCTTTCATGCTAGATGGGTCATGTTTTCCTGGATTAGACTTAGAAGATTGGAAAAGAAACAAAAGAGTAAAACAATCCTTCAGCATTATTTGGTCTCTTTCTCGCTGTGTATTCAAGAATGGATTCATCCTTAAGTGTAACAGTTACTTGGAGCATTCAGCAACACCTCTAATAAGGTAAAGAGGAATTCCTCTGAGTTTTAAGGAGCATAGTTAAGCCAACAGTAGATACAGGGAAATTTTTTTGATGGAAGAATAGAGTATTCAGGGTTGTTTTCCCAGGTGACAATGAAATAAATGTGTGTTTAAGGAGTAGTATTATTCCCTTTAGGAAAAGAGAGGTACAGTCCAAAGTGCATACACTTTTCTCTCCAAAATAGGAGAGGCAATTGGAGTGGGAAAAAAACCGACAGAAAGCTATTTGTTATCTCTGTCTTACGTAACAAGAGCAAAGTCCAGTCATGCTGTGTCTGAACCATCTTAATTCTGCTCGTGTTTGAGTAATTTTTCAGAGGACTGGACACAGAGCAAGAACAACCTTCCAGGTATGTCAGTAGTTTGAGATTTTTTATAAATAAGAGATATTTTATAAATTCACTGATGTCTAAAATTGGGACAAATCCAATTAACTGGATAACAGTTAAATCTTTTAAATAAACATTTCCTTTCTCCTTTATTTTGTATATCTTTGCAAATTGCAGAAAATATTATGCTCGGGTCACTCAAATGAAATGAAATGAACAACCTATTGTTATCAAATGGATACAAATACAAAATGTAGGTGTTCGAAAAGAAACAAAAACTCTGAACTGTTCTCAACATGCTTATACTTTTTCATTATGAGGATTCACTTTCAATGTATGATGTTAATAAATTTACTAATTTCAATAAGTATCTATATTTGAGATTAGTGTCCTTTGCTTAAGGTTATATATTTCTCATTCAATTATTTTACAGGGAGCTATTTTCAATAAATTTAAAATGCATTCTGAAGATGAAAAGAAGAACTATACTGTGGATGGAAATAGTTATGAGGTCACCATCCAGGGTCATGAATACGAAGACAAACCGTAAGTATTCTTAAACATTGTAAACATTCTGTATTGAAGCTTATAAGATTATTTTATATAATATTTATTTTATATTATATTTAATTTCATTTGTTTATTTTACTTTATTTTTCAGAAAAGCCTAATAACAATAAGCTTTGTATCAAATTGAGAGTAGCATTGATTGACATGTTTATTGGTGCAGAAGGACCCTTTATCTTTTTCTTGTAAGGATTAAGTGTCCACAGTATTGACTAGAGTTTATTGAAAGATAAATCTGAAATATGACAGAATTTATGTTGGAGTGAACATCTTGGATACATTTATGTTATCTGCTAAACATTATCTTAATATCTTTCGCATGGCAGGGAATATTTTACATACCTCAAAAATTTTATGTATTCCCCACCCGCTGTTGATTTTGTAAGTTATTGTCCCCTTTCCTATTTTGAAATTATATAGTGCTTCAGTTCACAACTTCTCTGACCAGATAGTGGAACCACTGAAACAGGTGAACTGGGGAGAACTTGACTTAAATTTACAGCATTCAGGAGCTGATACCTGGTGATTTAAGGTATTCTCAGGAATGCTCAATAAATCGTATTCATTTTAAACACAATTTTTTGGCTGTAAAATTATTTCGCAGTTATGTTTGAATTGAACTGCTTTAATATGTTGCACTAGTATTTCTGTAAAATGTCATCCATTTTTAAATTCACTAAAATCATCACGCCTTTTCTTAGTGAGAAAAAGAAGAAGCAGAAGAAAGGGGAAAAACCTAAGGTGGTCAGCCCGTTTGCTCTGGTAAGATTTATTCTTTCTGTATATGTGTACCTATATATACATGCAGGCACATTTCAAAAGGCTAAACAAAAATTATTGCAGTTATGCTAGTGTACTGCATCTATGATACTGTCTGTACCAAAAATTTTGAGACTGCAGAATACTGGCTGTAGAATAGAAATCAAGCAGTTCTATTTGTGGATGCAGTTATATTAAAGAAGCTGTCTTATTACTGTTAAGGATTCTTAGGAGTCTTCCCTTAGTAAACGATCATGCTAAACACACCCATAACAGCTTTTTGCTTGTGAAAGATAGGGATTTCCATGTGCAGTCATTTCTTCTGACACAATAAAAAGGGCAGCCATGTATCTACAATTATGTGTGGTCTTATCCTCTAAATTACCAGAGTCAGGTACTAATTATACTAATTAGGCCCATCAATCATTATTCAGTCATCTGAATCAGCAGTAAAGAGTGACTCCGTGGCATTGACAAAACTTAAAATTAAGAATTGAGCACTAAAAAGTACTTTAAATTCCAGATTTTTTTTCTGTATATTTAAAAAAAAAAATCACATTATTTTAATATTTAATCAAAATTAACCATAGGTCCTCTTTTAGTACTAGTGAAATATTTTCTGGTTTTGTAGGTTTTGTATGCATGATACACAGCAATGATATTGCAAATAACAGACATAAAACTATAGTCCATGATGCTGGACAACGCCCAATTTCTTTGCTATATCAGCTTGCACTTGTACAATTACATCATAGGACAATAATTTATACCAATAAACATAGTATTTTACAGTACAGAATAAAACCAATGGCTTTGTAATAGATTAACTCAAGCTTTATTAAGTTCAATGGCAGGAGGATTTAGGATTTCAGCACATTTTTATAATGTCTGTAGTACATTAGGAACCGTTTTTCTGACTCCATAATAATGAATTTAAAGCAAAAGAAATTATTGCCTTAATTATCACAATGCCATTAAAATTTCTTATAATTTGAACTTTATATGGTGAACTTACAAAGGGCAAATTTCTTATGCCTATGGCCTTTCTTACCCAGGTGCAAATATTAATATAGCACACCTCTCTAGTTTTGTGAGTTTATAGCATAAAAGTGCTTATATTGAAAGGATTTATTCCTGTACATTTAAATTGTTTTGTAAACTGAATTTCTGATAAAGTTATAGTTTTGTGACAGCAGGTGTACAACTGATAGCTTTGTCTTTACTTTCTTGACTTTGTAGACATAGCATTGTGTTAGTATTCTAATACAACAGAATTAATTTCTCTTCTCACTCACAGTTTCGATACTCCACTTGCTCAGACAAATTATTAATGCTAATAGGCACTACTCTGGCAGTAGCCCATGGAAGCGCTCTCCCTATTGCAATGATAATTTTTGGTGATATGACTGACAGCTTTGTTGCTTCTGAAGACTTTAATTTTACAGGTAAGAATATATCTGCAGTGATGAGACCAATGGCTCATATTTAAAAAAGAGATGGGGAAATTCAGGCATGTTGACAGGACATATTGATGTCAGAAACCCCCATGCTATACTACCACACAAATTAGTAAGTCATGTTCATTGTAGTAGCCATACACTATATTTTGGGGGATTTTTATCGTATTTTTCAGTTTCTGCATTAATAGATTTTATTTTTGACTTTTTTTCCCAATTATCTGCTACAGTGCACTTTCAATAAGTCATGTTTAACTGTGGTTGTAATAAATACAAAGTGGCTGGTTTTCCATCTCTTCAGCATGGGCTCTTGTTGATTCCCTTGCATCAAATCTGACAATTATAGTTTATGAGGTGAATCAGATCAGTAGGTAGATTCATCGGAGATTCACTACCAAAAATAAAAGTACTAATTTTCTCTGGGATCAATTTGTTGACTAGACTCATTTGCTGAATCAGAACTGTGAATTCAAACACAGAGGAGTGCAGGCATGCACTGCTGGATGCAAGAGGAAGGAGTGGTACTGTCACTTTGGTATAAGCACATAGATCAGATTATGTTGTCCTCTGAACTGAGAGCATTGGTAGAGTGTGGGTAGTTTTTTTCATCAGTCCTCCCAGTCAAAGGGAAAGGGTTTGAAAGGGCCAATCAAATCTTGTCAATCAAAAAATGATTACTGGACCGGTGCCCAGGGATTCAGTTACTTCAGACCATGGGACTCACATTGAGAAATCCCTTCTCTTGGGGTCTGGGGGGGTCCATCTGTCAGAGAAGAGGAAGAGCATCTTTGGGCATAGGTTTGCCCAGTCTTTAAACTTAAGTTGCCAAGGGAGAGGAACCTCAGTCCATCCCACTCCTACCAGTGCGATGCCAGCAGCTGCAAGAGATGCCTGGAGCCTGGAGAGGGGACCTACCTATGACTTGAATGTTGAAATGAAAGGATACAGGCTCTTCTGGAAGAACATTTGGGAAGATGAGAAGAGGGTGTCACCTTCTATGCCAATGACCAGCTGGAGTGCATGGAACTCTGCCTGGTGTTGGATTCCTTCTAACCCAACCCATTCTATGATTCTATCTGCGCTCAGGAAGACATTTTAATCTCAAGTTACCCTCATATCATTTTGTAGTCAATGGAGTTATGACTAATCTTATATTAGTAAAGTTCATTAATTTTTGTTAAAATTTTCTCCTTTCATTCAAATCAACTTGATTCCAAATGAGATGTAACAACTCCAACTATGCTGCCCAGCATGCAGGAAAAGTAATTTATTAAAGCTTGCTCTATTAAAAGTATTTTCTCTTTCTTTCTAAGGACTGAATATTTCTCAAATGAATTTTACTTCAGAAATTCTCGAGAAGCTGGAAGAAGATATGACAAGGTAATTAGAAATTGGTATTTCCTCTTTTTTTAGTGTAGGCACACATTTCTGTTCAAGCCATTCTTCTCCCAAGAATATTTTGCACACTTTAAGGAACACAAAAACAATGATTGATTGAATAATATATTTACCTAAAGTTTGGCACATGAGATTATTTGAGGCACTGGGAAGATTCTTGAACATCCCCAGCCATTCCCCAAAATTTCTCTGTCATCTCTTGCTCTCACCCATTTTGCCCCTATTTCAGAGGTGTTCTGTGTTCCAATTACATCTGCCTTGCCTTCTTTTTTACTTCTCTTCCTCTGAATTCATAAAGAGTAATTGTTATGATAAAAAATTATGTTGACTATCATCCATCGATTTCTTGAGCTGTGGTGATTCACTTGCAAAAACCAGGATTTAAATTGTCAGATAGTATCTACTTTGCTGCCAAAGCATCAAGTGCAACTAAATCGCTCTCTACAAATACCTGAAAGGAGGTTGTAGCGAGGTGAGGGTCTGTCTCTTCTCCCGAAAAATAAGCAATAGGGCAAAAGCAAATAGCCTCAAGTTGTGCCAGGGGAGGCTGGATGTTGGGAAAATGTAAATACCTGATGCCTACTTGCACAATATTTTTAATGTCTTATGTTTGCTCTAAAAGAACTTGAAAAATAGTTGTTCTTACTACATATAAAATTATAGAACTTGTATTGCCCATTATTTATTTGCTGAGTGACTTCTCCCTGTCCTTATCACAACCCATGAGCCTTTAATTGTATTTTTCTCCTCCCTGTCCAGCTGAGGAAGAGGATAGAGCATGTTAAGTTGGGCACCTGTCTTCCAGCCAGAATCAAACAACCACAAACATCATGCATGCCACCTTATCTTTTAGACATTAACTCTGAAAGTACAAGTAAGAATAAAAACAGCACAAGTTTCTAATTAGAAATAAATTGTTTAATAAGGAACATCTTGGCAGCACTGGAATAGGTTTGCTTTTTTCAAAGCTTCTAGATAGAGCCTTGAGTTAGTGATTCCACTGGTTTGAAGAAGCAGATGGTTGTACCCACTCCTTGTTTCTCTAAGAACGCCTGCCAGCAGGTCAAATAATAATAAAAACTATTTACAAGGACAAAGTTCTCACAGAGGTGTGTTCAAACACTGAAATATACATGTGGACTTGGTTGTGTTTGTTAAACAACAGCTTTCCCAAACCCCTACTAGTTCTCAGAAGAAAAATAGGTATTACTTTACAACGCAATGAGCATTTACTCTCTGATTAGTTTCAGCAGTGAATTTACAGAATATGTTCCATCAGCACAGAATCTGTCAAAGATAGGAATTCCTCTTGATACAATTTGTCATGAAGCAAAGTCCAAGCATAAATCAATTCTTTGAAGTGATAGAACATCATAAAGTAATTGTCTAAAGTAATTTCTGCTGAATTTAAACACAGTGCTCTTGGGTTTAGTTTGGGAAGGTTTTTTTTTAATTTTATAGAGTTTCAATGAAGCTGAATGTGATCAAAGTCAATATTCAACTAACCAGCATTCTGTTAGGCATTAACCTGCTTTTATTAAACAGTTTTGATTAAATGCATTTTATAATGAGTATAGTTCCAAAGTCCCTAACTAAACTGTATGGTATCATAGCCACAAGAAAGACTAGATTAAAATTTGAAAAGTTTAATCTGTAAAGCCATTCTGTCCTTTTTTGAGCAGAGCATTTGCACACAGATTCCTGCAATTTGCTCCTGCCAAGGAGCATGTAAGAGTTCTACAGAATCAATATGCATAACTTAGTACACAAGTGAAAGTCATTAGAGTTTTAAAGTTTTTTTCTCATTATTTACTTTTATATAGATGCAGTATTCTTATAATTACAGATATATACACCATGAATATTTAAGCCTTGGTTTTGGTCACACTTTACAAATTGAATCAGTTCAGATATATTTTTCTGGTTTAATTCTGGTTTAAGTTCACCTATAACTGATTCTGATGTCAATCATGTATCAAATCAAAATTGATTTAATTCTTTTTGCATAGTTTAAAGTTGTGACTCAAGTTGTGTTCCAGTTTGAGAAATACAGTGGTTCACACACTCCTGGTTTGGATTTGACACCCTGCTCATTGCACAGGGCTGAATTAATTTAAAAGTAAAATATCAGCTATGCACAAAATAGAGAGGAAAAGAATTTTTGATCCGATGGCATTTGCTTGCAATAGATATAGTACATATAGTAATGCTGTATTTTCCAATCAGGAAACATTTCCAGCATCCATCCATATATATATTTCTGTAGGCAGGCACATTGTATGATGTAAATGTGCATGTAATATAGGTATATATGATTAGGTCTGTCCATGGGTGTTAAAAATGCTAAGGATTTTTTGGAATCGACACATATAAGTGAAAATGGCATTGCATCCTGTCTAACTATATCTTTGTTTTGGTTATTGCAAAAAAACCCCCTGACATTAAATACTTTTCATAGAAAACTTACCAAGTTTTACAGAGATCTGAAACAGAAGAAGAAAGCATCATGCTAAATTCACACTGGTGAGGTAATTAAAATCAATGTAAGAGGTTCTTACCTTTTTTACCCTTTTTATTTTTTCTTTTAGATATGCATACTACTACTGTGCAATAGGAGCTGCTGTTCTTCTTGCTGCTTATTTACAAACTTCACTCTGGACCCTAGCATCAGGTCGGCAAATAAAAAAAATTAGAGAAAAATTTTTTCACGCAATTATGAGACAAGAAATTGGATGGTTTGATGTAAATGATGTGGGAGAACTTAACACTCGTCTTCTAGAGTAAGTACACTATACCTTTCTCAATGTTATTTTACCTTATTAAGCACATAGGAGTTACGAATTTTTATTTTTATTTTCACTGTGAAATTAAATTTTCGAGTTTTCTCATGGAGAGTCTCAGAGAGTGAATTTCTAATATTTTTCATACTGGACCATCACAAGGAAGTTAGAAAAGCATTTTCTTAAGTTTCCTTGAACTCTGAGGGTGACTAAAGCCCAGCCTATGCAGTTATCCCTTGCAGGAGAAAACATAGTTCATTTCTGTGCACACTGAGGACTGAATAAGGTGCCAACTGACCCCAGCAGTGTGAACAGCTTTAACTGCTTGACAAGATTTTCTCTTCTCTTTCCCTTTCTTTTATTCCCAAATAGACCACAAGTGCCAAACAGATCAAAAATCTGGAATTAAGAAAGTGAGAGTAGTTTTGCAATGTAGAGAGAATTTCAACATTTTCAGACAAAACTAGGTTTATAGAATTACAGTTTTACAAGAAAGGGGGAATTTTCTTTGACCACACCTTATAGTGGTTTACCTTGAAGAAAACTGTTATTTGGAAACAATTGAATAATAAAGAATGTCCTCCACACAGGTGATCATGTAACAAAACTGAAAACCTTTCTTTCGCTTTCTACATTTTTCCTCCTTTCTGGATCTGATTTGTTTTTCAGTGACGTCTCCAAGATTAATGAAGGAATAGGTGACAAGGTTGGACTTCTCGTTCAACAACTAACAGCATTTATAGCAGGATTTATTGTTGGTCTCATAAGAGGTTGGAAATTAACCCTTGTAATACTAGCAGTAAGTCCTGTCCTGGGACTTTCAGCAGCCCTCTGGGCAAAGGTAGGTTAACATACACTCATTGCCAGGTTTTATATTAATAAGAGATAACAAAATAAATCTACATATCTGAAATTCTTAGTGTTAGAATTTGTTGTTTAGTCCAATTATAGCTTTAGATAACACTTAAGTACATAAACCCTTAGATGAACTGTGTATCAGTACCCTCATGTTCAAGGCCAGGTTGGACAGGGCTTTGATCAACCTGGTCTAAAGGAAGGCGTTCCTGCATATGGCAGAGCAGTTGGAACTGGATAATCTTTAAGGTCCTTTCTAAACCCAATCATTTTACGATTGGCTAATTCTATGTAGTTTGAATAATATCATTCTCATAGACTGGACAGCCTTATTTGATTTGAAGCTGTTTCTGCCAATATAGCACGTTCTATCTAATACAGAGAAGTAGAATCCACACATGTAACTGTTTAACTACATCCACATAAGTACTTATTCTGTTGAAAGGAATAATTACTCCTCCTGAAAAATAAGGGAATAACTTAGAAAAAAACTTGGTCTCAGACACAGAGTTTCTTTCAGAGCTGCTAACAGCTTTGGTAAGAAATTTTAGACAGACTTAGATGAGAGAAGGACCAAATTACCGTGGGATTAGACTGACTTACATTTGTAATTTGAAAGTCTTCAGATTTTTATAGTATTTTATTTCCCTTACATTTTAAAGGTCATGAAAGGTTTCTCTGTCTTGAGTGAGTATATTGCAGAAAAGGTTAGAGAAGCATGTGCCGTGTATGTCTACTGCCTGAGTCTTTACAGACTGTGGCCAACTAATGTAACCTGTAGGGCCCTCTCGCTAATGTAGCCAGAGATGAGAATGAGTTGAGAAGATCTGGCTGGGGAGAACCAGGACTCACTAGGACTAGTCATCTAATCTCCTGCACCAGGTGAAAGCAGAGTGGAAAATCCAGCCCTTACCTGTTTTCAAAGGGTAACATTTAGTTATTTGATTGAATTTACAATATACTTTAGGATTTGGATATTGCACATTCTGCACTCATACATAATATAATCAAAAGGCTTCCTATTGGAAGAAAGTAACTGTGATAAAAGTCATTATGAAGTGATTGGGCTCATTCTAATTTTCCTATGTCAAAACATTTGATCTTATATTAGGTTCTCTCTGCTTTCACTGACAAAGAACAAGCTGCATATGCAAAAGCAGGTGCTGTTGCAGAGGAAGTTCTGGCAGCAATCCGTACTGTAATAGCTTTTGGAGGACAGGAAAAAGAAATTAAAAGGTAAGAGCAATATTTGCTTTCATCAGTGGATTTTAAAGTACTTGTTTCAGATACTTTGAAGTTTTCTGGTATCTTTGTTGTTGAAAGTCTTGTTTTCTGCATTTTTACATAATGGAGGATTGTCAGTTAGAAGTTATTCCAATGTTCACTACATGTTGAAAGACAATTAGGTACTTTTTTAGAAAAAGTCAAAACAAGTAGATATATTGTCTCTGCTTTAGAGGGTAAACAAAGTACTTCAAACATCACACAGCGAGAGCTTTAGACAAAAAAAAGGCCCTGTCATGAGAAGAGATAACGATATCCTTGGTAATCTGATTACTCAGTAGATGTGAAGGTGCTCACAAACGATATCTCTATTTCCACTACTGTAAAACGTAATTCTTGTGATTTATTTTAACCTTTTGTCTTAAGTGGTTCACTATCAGAGTTCACTGACCTTCAGCTTATTTAAGGAACTTGAATGCCAAGCCCTGACCTGCAATGCCCTTTTATTTCTACATATCATGTTGACTGATATTGGCCTTTTAAGGAGTTACCTTAGATTATCCTGTTCCAGGGCTATCTTTGTACAGTCTTAGGTTAGATATTTTATATATTCTGATGTACTTTGTGAGCATGCGTGTCCTAACTCATCCACAGAGTTTTTGGTACTGTGTGCCATGGTACAAGTGTAAGTCTAATTTGAACTTCTTTCTTTCTTCCAGATACCATAAAAATTTAGAAGATGCTAAAAGAATTGGAATAAGAAAGGCTATTACAGCTAATATTTCTATGGGTGCTGCTTTCTTACTGATTTATGCATCATATGCACTGGCCTTTTGGTATGGAACTACTTTGGTCTTAACTGATGATTACACTATTGGCAAAGTTTTGACGGTAAGTATTAGTTGAGTAAACTCTCAACAACAGTGAGAAAAGCACACTGAATTATGTAATGAGAACTTATTTGAGTTTAACAAAAGTTATGGGCCAAAACTGGCAACGTAGCATCCCTTCTTAACAAAAAAGATTCTCACCACAGAAGTCTACATGTTTCTAAAGCATCTCAAAATCTATATGGACTCAAAATAAAACTTACATTATTTTCAACTGTTCTTATGTATTTTCTGACTTTCTTAAGATCAGACTGATATAGAAACAGTTCAATCCAAAGCTGAAGTACAATACCCTTCCTAGTTGCTATTTGCTTTCAGATTTATGGGGCTGAATATATTTTCAGGATGCAGAAACAAATACTTTTTGTTGACTGCTGTATGGTCTAAATAGATAACTTTTTTTACGTTTTGTGCTATGAGAGCTTGGAATCACTTCCCAGTATTTTTAGAAATTGAGGGGGATAAAAATACACTTGTGACTAGGAAATATGTAAAAAACCCATAACTCATAAGTCATAACTTAAATTCTTCTCTTGATGTGACAACCATTCTAATTTTGTGTGAGATATCAAAAAAATAAGGTAAGAATAACTTCGTTAACCATAATAAAAGCCCAGACAGGTGACCATATGCATATGTTTATTTATTTTTTAAACTGCCTGTTTTGATTTGTTTTGTTTATGAATCACTGAAGTTCATGAAAAATGTCTCTGATACGTCTTTTTGGCTTTTTGGAACCTTTTATGCAGGGTGGCATATAGAACACTCACTGAGGTTCATGACCTTGTGTGTAATTTATTCTGCTCAAAGTCTTTGCAATTTCAATTGTCTATGTTATAGTTCATTGAATGGTGGTTTTAAAGCAGGGATGGGAGGGTGTGACCCTATCATGTGTCAAATCTGTGAATAACCCCTATTCAAGACAGTGGCTGTCACGGACTTTGCTCTGTCATACTATGGCTGTTACGAGCTCTGAGAAGCATCATTTTATTACCTCTTTTTTTTTTTTTCTCATACTAACTGAAAGCAATAAACTATACTGCACTGAGAAAAAAGTTGATATGTTCTTTTTCTCTTTCTTGTTTGCTTGCACTCACTCTCATTGAAGCAGAGGGATCCTTTATTACTTTGTGATGGAAAAGCTGGATTTGTATTCTTCTATTTCATTGTAATTTTAAAAGCGGACTGATAGTGCTTTGCATATCTGTCTTGGTTTCACTGGAAGATAGGTAATATACTTTCTGGTCTTCAGAATGTCTTTGGCCTAAGAATGAATTAATACAATAGTATCCCAAGACATCAAGTGCGAGTCTACATTTTTCGGCACAGATTTTACAAATCTCAATCACCTTTTCACTTCTTCTCAGTATGTTTGCAATATTAACGTTGTGCATGAGCTCAGTTCTCAGCTGACTCTTAAAAAGCCCTTTTCTTAATGTTATTCTCTGTTTTCAGTTTTTCTGCAATTCTAGATTCCTTAAACTTCTGTTAACAGTCATGGAGCCTCCTGATGCAAAGATATCTAAAGTAAATAAATAAATGTAATTCTCTGGTTAATAAGAATGAATATATGTCACGATAAATATTTCTTTCAGGTCTTTTTCTCTGTATTGATTGGAGCATTCAGTATTGGACAAACTGCTCCAAGCATAGAGGCTTTTGCTAGTGCAAGAGGAGCTGCCTATGTGATCTTTAATATAATAGACAATGTGAGTATCCTTGCCCTTGTTATTATTTCAAAACTTCTTTTGAAGAGAAGAGACCCTTCTTTTTAAAGATAGGCACTATTTATGGATATGAAATTAGTAAGAATAAATATCTGTGTGAAATAAGCAGAAATATAAAGATAAAACCAGAGAGAATGTATAATTATTAGTCAGTTCTGCTTTGTCTTTTAGAATTATCAGTCCTTGCTTCAGAGGTAGAAGTACTGGATCTCTGAATCACTTGGTTTTGAAGGATATCCTCTAATGTTTTTATCATGAAGGACATATCTGTGGTGCTGTAATCACATGATTACAGACGATGTAGATATATGAGCATAGATTTCATGGTATCAGGGACAGCCGTGGTAGTGTGAGTGCCAGCAAATCAATAAAACACAACCTGGTAAACTGGATATGGACCTCAATTGCCAGGAGATTCTAAAATCAGGGAAGCTGCGATTTTGCTAGCTAATGAAGCTAGCAATTGAATTAATGAAGCTAGCAATATGAAATGCAATTGCATGTTTTGGATTATTGTTAAAGTATACTTCAAGTTTTAGACCCACTCTGTACACAAACAAACCCACTGATAATTCAGAAATCTGCTTCTGAGTAATGATCAGCAGATCAATTGCTTCTCAGACGAATTTTTTCAGCAGAAAGGCCAAAGCTATAAATGAACAGTGTATGAACAGCTCATTAGAGATTATCTACTCAGGTTAATCATCAGGTAGTAAAATGAATCTCACATTATGACTAGCTATGGGTACAGTCTTAAAGACATTTGCTAAATTCACACAAGAGCTTAATGGAAAAATTATAAAAGTATTCTTGCATAAGCCTATCATCCATGCAGCAATGAGGGAGCAAAACATCATGCAATTTATTTATTTCAGAAATCTCAACTAAATTACTTAAAAACCACATTTAATATCTCTGCAGAATAATGGTGCACTCCAGGACTTCTTTATGAAATGGGGTTTTTTTGTATTTTATTTTGCACAGGAACCTCAAATTGACAGTTATTCAGAGGCAGGTTACAAACCGGACCACATTAAAGGGAATTTGGAATTCAAAAATGTTTACTTCAATTATCCATCCAGACCAGATGTTGAGGTATTGTAAATGAAACCTTATATATATTACAGTTAAAAATATAGATCATTTGTTGGGGAAAAAAAATCATTAAAAAGTGACATATATTAAATTTTGTTGAAAATATAACAATTCCAAGTTGATTCTCTAATGTATATAAAAATACCTTACCATCACAGGGATTTTAGCTGGATATATTTACACCTCAGCCAGACATATTAAGTTTTCTATGTAACTTTCTGTCTAAAGCTATAGTAAGCGTGTCTGTGCAAAAAAACATAAATGTGTTTTTCTATCAGAACCTAAACTTACATCCTAACCCTATTGTTTGTGTATAGTAATAATAATGAAATAGTAGGTTTGAGAGTACTTGCAATGCAGCTCTCGATGACTGTGCATGAAACAGTTAAAGAAACAAATCCAGCAAGGACACACTATACATGGAATAGAGATCAGAATCTGTATTTTTCTGTCTAGACAGATAATAAGTTGGCTTTTTGAAGCACTGTCATAAAACCAGAGTCTTAATAAAGTGGAGATGGAAGACATTTGAATGATTTCTGAAAATATTTTCATGGACAGTGTCTTTGCACTATGTGATTATTTCCTTCCTTACCTTGAAGGAAAATCACTGGCCTTGATAAAACGATCTTTCTTACTTTTGATAGGCAGAAAGAAAAGACACAGAGCTTTTAACCATGACTTTTACATAACTTCCCTGTAGTTTGTATGGTGCGTTAAAAAAAAGGGTGAGGCAACATGATACAGGAATGTTGCATCATATGGTTTCTATATTATATTTTAGTTATGGGTAGTAATATTATTATTTCATCATATGAACTGGTTCATGAGAGAGGTAATTGTGAAATGTGTTGTATAACACATTGATATTGGACCAATTGTGTTGTAAATGTAAGAAAATTAAGCTGAAATTTAAACCCACATGTTTATAAATTTTATTTTGTGCCGGATTCTGCTACAAATACAAAGGGTATTTTATTGTAGTCTTTATATTTTCATCAAATTTACACTGATATTTCTGCATACTGTTATGTTTTTGATTACCTTTCCTATGTGCACAGATACTGAAGGGCTTGAATCTCAAGATTAGTTCTGGCCAGACAGTGGCCCTGGTTGGCAGCAGTGGCTGTGGGAAAAGTACAACTGTTCAGCTCATCCAGAGATTTTATGATCCCAAGGAAGGCATGGTAAGATACCTCAAGTGAAATGACTACTGTGTATGTCACACTTGTTGAAAGCCTAGTTCTGGCCTCACTCACCTTGTTCCAATGATATGGTAAAGTCTCACCTAAAAAGGCATGTGCCAGCATGGAAAGAGAGGTTCCTTGATCAAAACACTCGGCAAACAATTTTTGTCTGCTTCCTTTTGATTAGGTTACCATCGATGGGCAGGATATTAAGACCTTAAATGTAAGATACCTGCGGGAGATTATCGGTGTGGTGAACCAGGAGCCCGTGCTCTTTGCTACCACTATTGCAGAAAATATTCGTTATGGCCGTGAGGATGTCACCATGGAAGAGATTGAAAAAGCTACCAAGGAAGCCAATGCTTATGACTTCATCATGAAGCTACCCAATGTAAGCAGATCAGTTCTCCCACTGAAAAAATTTCTTCTAAACCCTCTTGTGCCAAATAGTTCCTCCAATTAGGAGGAATGCTTGTTGAGAGAGGAAGCTATCCTTGGAGCTGTGGATATGCAAAGCTATGCAGAGCTTCCTCATAACTTGTGAGAAGAATGTTAATTTTGTATCTTCAGGTCATGATTTAGCAGGTATTTGAAAAAGTATTAGGATTCCAGGAACACAAATGATTAGGCAGGTTTATTCAAGTGCGTGTTTATTCCTGTGAAGGAAGGAGGAGACGCTACTGGGGCTACTGACACTGATGATTCTTTCCTTTACACTGCCTGTCTTTGGTGGGAGTACCGTGACACTGAGTGTTTTGAATACATGTGGTTGTCTTGTAGAAGTTTGAAACCGTGGTTGGAGAAAGAGGGGCACAGCTGAGTGGAGGCCAGAAACAAAGAGTAGCAATTGCCCGAGCTCTGGTTCGCAATCCTAAAATTCTTCTGCTTGATGAGGCAACATCAGCTTTGGATACTGAGAGTGAATCAGTTGTGCAGGCGGCACTGGACAAGGTTAGTGTTTTAAAATGAAGCAGGTAAGCACGAGCACTTTTCCCCCCAACTTTTGTTGAAAATAGAGACTCATAAAACAAAAAAAGGTAAACTTTGATTTGGCAAATATTCTTTGTACTGAGAATTTTTGAGATCCTGCAAGTATTACAGAGAGGAATCTTATTTTGAGTGAGAAGATGAAATCATATTTTCTGCATTATTAAGCTTAAATCAACATTTTCTTGGTGTAAATACCATCCTCTGCTATTATCTGTCTTACTGATATGAATATTGCTGTCAGTCACCTGCTTAATTAACTTGTGAAGCTTGACAGACAAGATAAGCATTACCAGCATGTCATAATTGTTTGTAGCAGTGACTTGGCATGAAATACTCCAAGGAAACACTTGCTTCAGTTAACATGAAAACTTCTAGGTGCTTCTTTTGCTCTTGATGTAGAATGTCTTGATAATGGACAGCTCATCCCTGGTGCAACTCAGGAGTCCCTGTATTTACCTTAAAAATTTGTGTACTTGTGAACCTTTGCAGAAGAGCTAGGGACTCACAGAATCACAGAGCGGTTGGAAGGGACCTTTAAAGATTATCTAGTCTCCACCATGGAGTAGGGACACATTCCACTTGATCAGGTTGCTCAGAGCCCCACCCAAGCTGACCTTGAACACTTCCAGGGGTGGGGCATCCACAATTCTGGGCAACCTGTTCCAGTGTCTCACCACCCTCATCGTAAACATTTTTTTACTTACATCTAATCTAAATCTACCCTCTTTCAGTTTAAAACCATTGTCCTTTGTCCTGTTACTTCAGGCCCTGGTAAAAATCTGTCACCTGATGGTCGTAAGGGTGGTCACCCTTTATGTACTGTAAGGCTGTAATGAGGTCTCCCTGGAGCCTTCTTTTCTCCAGGCTGAACCCCAGCTCTCTTAGCCTGTCTGCATAGGAGAGGTCTTTTAGCTCTCTGATAGTTTTTGTGGTCTTCCTCAGAACTCGCAGTACTCCAGGTGGGATCTCGTCAGAGGAGAGTAGAGAGGGAGAATCTCCTCACTCAGTCTGCTGACCACGCTTCTTTGGATGCAGCCCAAGTTACAGCTGGCTTTCTGGACTGCAAGCACACATTTGTCAGCTCATGTCCAGTTTTTCATCCACCATTATTCCAAAGTCTGTCTCTGCAGAACTACTCTCAATTCATTCATCCTTTAGTCTGTATTGATGTTGAGGATTGCCTTGACCCAGGTGCAGGGCCTTTCACCTGGCCTTATTGGACTTCATGGTGTTCATTTGGCTTCACTCCTCAAGCCTGTCAGAGACCAGAATGCCATCCCCTCCCTCAGTGAATAAGGTGCACCTCTCAGCTTGATGTCATTTGTAAATTTATTGAGTGTGCACTCAATCCCATTTATCTATATCAATGATGAAGATATTAAATAATATGGGTCCCAGTATGGACTCTGAGGGACATTACTGAACTCCATTTGTTTTCCAACAAAATTCCACTGCTTGGGATCATTACTTTGATTAGTTAAGCTAAAATTTGCTTGATCACTTTAATACAGACTCATAATTAAAATGGCAAGCTGTGACATTTGAAACATTAGGTGTAATACATTTATAAATATCCAAAGACAGGTTGATAGTTGAAATAATTTCACATGAAGTAATAGGAGGTTTTATTTTCATTGTAGCTACTTGAGTTAACAATGACTTAGAGCTTAAAACACTGAAATTTTTAAAATATAAGTGTGAAGTGTTCTCTAATACTTCTGAGTATAAACTATTTTCCATGAATTTTAAGGTTTAAATTGAGAACTATGGGCTTCAATATAAAACCTTCTGGCATTTTTTCGATTTTAAGGTTTGTAACATTCTAAAATTTTAAATATTGAGAATATTGTTTAGATATTTGTGCTCAAAATTGTAGGATGTATGTGTGCCATGGTGAAAGGTTGTCTCTTCTTCATCTTAAGGGTAAAGATTATATTTCTGTTTTAAGGTGCGCATTGAAATATGGTTTCAAATCTTTTTGGAAAGTTATATTTTTCTGTGAACCATTTCAGTGTTTCCTTTAGGTATTATTCAACTCTAATACACAGAGGAACACTTTTTGAATTTACTTAGAAACACTCATATTATACTTGGCTCTTTCTAGGCAAGGGAAGGACGCACCACGGTTGTGGTGGCTCATCGGCTGTCAACAGTCCGAAATGCAGATCACATCGCTGTGTTTGAAGGTGGAGTTGTTGCCGAGCAAGGAAACCATGTTAAACTGATTGAGAGGAAGGGAATCTACCACAAACTCGTTAACATGCAGGTACTTTTCTCGCTAGCTGTTGCCTCATTTTCTTTTTTGTTTTCCTCACCCACAGTCATTGTATGCTATCAGAAGTATGAGGAAGTGTTTTGAAGGAGACCAGTAATTTGAGAGAGGAGACCACTAGTTTTGACACAAGACCTATTTAAACCCAGGATAGTACATTTTTAATCCTCTAGTTATTTAAATCTAAAAGATTATTTTATGTTTTCCTTTTGTGCAGATAATGTAGAGCAGATGACTACAGTAGGTTGCTATTCTATTTCTTGTTCTTAGCCTATGATAAAAGGTAAAATACAGTAGCTGATACTGAAGGAATAGAGCACGCATATTTTAAGCTGTTTGTTTATATTCCTTCATATTGAATTTCTTTCTAAAGAAAAGAATGTGGGAGAAGAGTAGAAAAAGAAAAATAATCCAGCTATGCCAAGTGTGAAAATACGTTTTGAAGTTATGTAGACAGAAAAAAAGAGATTAGAAATTATAATAAATATCAGAAATATATTCATTATTACGTGAAGACCAAAATACTTTGATACTTACATCCCAATGTCCCATGTGACCATTAGGTTATAGCAGAGCTTCACTGCATAACCACCATGTCCATTAAAGAAACTGAAACTGCCTCCTCAGTATGTCAAAGAGTAAACCAGACCAATTAGAATATTTCTTCATAAAACATGAGAATGCATTTGGTTACCTTAGATTCAAAGTAACTTTGTATGCAAGCAAATGTGATCAAGGGAAAAATGAGGAAATATAAATTGGAAAGAAAATTAAAAAACAAAGAAACAAAAAGTGGAAAGCAAGAAAAAAGTAATTTTTATTAGTAGTGCAAAATGCAGGAAGAAATAAAAACTTTCTGGAAAAAATAAAAACAAGTTGAAGGCAATTTTGACTCCCGTTACTATTAAATAGCTCAGGGGTGGGTAGACATTTATTAATTCTGTCAAAGAGACTGGAAAAACTATCACCAAGAGTAGGGCTCTTTTCCAGACTGCTCAAATTTTTCAGTCAAAATCTCTTTTTGACCTCTTTCATCCTGAACTTCCATATTCCGTTTAAAGTCAAGTATTGCTAAGAGTGGTCTGCAGTAAAGCAGGTTAATTTTTTATCTCTTCATAAATAAAGAGTGTATACCCTGAGAACCCAAGATGAGTGCAAAACATTTACCCTCAATTTAAAATTCTGTTAGTAGTTAATTCATAGAAAAAAAAAGAGTAGCCACTTACACTCCCCTGCCCTCCCCTTAATATAAATATTTTCTTGAGAGGTGTGATACTCATATGAATAAAGCTCTGAAGACAGAGATCTACTAAAATAAAACACTGATTTTCATATCTCCTTTAAAACATGTTGTTTCCTCCATATCTCTTTCAAGTTACTTTTACTTTGATTACCTTATAATTTTGAAAGTAATATATGCATAATTAATGTTAGCATCACATTCTTCCCACTTTTAGGCAATAGAAGCTGAAGTTCCCTCATCAGAAAAAGATGAGAAGGCACTTAGTGTCAAAAACCGTGACTCTGAACCAGAATTTGGAGAATCCTTTACAAGAGGACTGAAAAGACGATCAACTCGGAGAAGTATGAAAGAGCGAGCAGAGCAAGATGATGATTCTGATGAGAAAAAAAGTTCACCTGTAAGTATCTTTGCAGAGATGTTAGTGAATTTGATTCCTTCTAAAGATGTATTTTAAATTCATTCTCCTGCTCAAGACAGATACAAGAGGAAGGAGGCATTTGATAGGGGTGAAAAAATGTGGTAGGTTTAATCTAGGCCATAAGAATTTTCAAATTCTAAATAGCATTCAACTGTTAATATTCATAGCTTGTTTTTTTATTCTCAAGGTGAATGATAATGTAAATAAAATGGGACTTAAAAAATATATAACAATGTTGATGGGTTTATTATTGAAAATCAGTTAGGTTTAAAAGAAATATGTATATCTGCATAATATACTGACATAGTCTATGAAGGTTAAACATTCATTTTTGGATCAGAAACAGAGCATTTGGCCCAACATACAACTCTTACAACAAAATTTGTAAAAACCCCCCTCCAAAGATGATTGCATTCATATTTACAGTGATTACTTCACTGTTATAAATGCTTAGTGAACAATTACTTCAATTAATCTAGTCGTGGATTCCACACAGCAATATGCCCAGAATTGATAGTTCAAGCACCATTGACCAATACCGAGAGTATTCACCAACAAAAATTATATGGATAAACTAATATACAATGACAAGAGCTGTAGATGTAGTGTAACAGCTTGTTACACAGGTTCCTTGTATTAGAATAATAAAAAGAAATGTACAATCAGGTTTGTACAGTTTTGTACATTTATTCATGTTATTAAAAAGTATACATTTTTACTTCCTCTGAGTAGGTTCTGGGAGTAGGAAATTGACTATTAATCTCTCTTTTTCTCCATATTTCTCCAAAGACATTCATGCTTCTCCTAACAGAATTCCCTTTTTTTTAGGAGGAAGAATTACCTCCAGCTTCATTTCTGAAAATTATGAAGTTAAACAAAACTGAGTGGCCATACTTTGTAGCTGGAATCTTATGTGCAGTTATCAACGGAGCTTTACAACCTGGATTTGCGATCATATTTTCCGAAATTATAGGGGTAAGTTGGAGTAAAATATGCAAAAACCATAAAATATTACATATTCATATTTACATTAAATTTATTTTTTATAAAATTAGGTTTAAACCAATCACTGCATAATGAAGCTGAGGAGTGGATGAAGCACTCTTGCAAATATCTGAAAAATTATGTGAAATTTACAAAATCCTAAAAATCTTGCTATAAGCTGAATTTTGCTTGTTATACTTGTAATCATATGTAAGATATACTCAAATTTTAAAGGAATGCAAATGACCACCAAACTTAATTACTGAGAAAATGAGATTACTTTAGATGTCGGTTGATTTTAAATAATGTTGTTTTGAATGTTATTTTTATAGGTTTTCTCAGAAACTGACAAAGACCTTTTAAGACAAAAGAGTGACTTATATTCACTACTGTTTTTAGTAGTTGGGATAATTTCCTTTTTTACTTTCTTTCTTCAGGTATGTTTTATTATTTTTACTCTATTGTAATTGTTCATCATGTTTTAGAAACCAGTTCTGAAATATATTAAAAATTTGCATCTTCAGAATACACATCTCCAACTCAAATTCGAACCTGTATTTATGATTCTAGATGTGTCTGAAACCTTTTTGACCTAGAGCTTCTCATGTGTTAGAGACCTTCCAACCTATTCAGACCTCTTTACTTCAGAACTTCCCCTCTTAATCACCAGTCAAACACATCTCACCTAACAACCAACCCCTCCAGCCTTGACCACTTCCTTCTCATCCTCAAGCCTTCCTGCTTGAATCTGTTAGTGATTGAAAATCTACCAATCTCTTGCCTTAGTTCTCCATTTTTTTATCTCCCTAAGCCTTTTCCCATTCAAGCCTTACCTTATGGGAGTCTCCAAAAGATTCCCAGGCCCAAATTCATCAGGTAACACTTATCATGCTGATATTCAGGTCCTCCTGCTGAAATACGAATGGCTGTAACTGCTACAACATTGCCACATTAACAACAATAATAAAAAAATAGTAATCACAATTTCATGTATAGTCTGGTTTATAACTTCTGAATATGTTTGTACAGTTTTATCTGTTAAAAGAACCTACACAGTGAAAAAAGAATGTGCACTTGGGACATCAGAATAAACATTCTCGCAAAAACCTTTTAATTTATTTATGGAATTGTCTTGTGGCACATACATGCAGAAAGGCCCTGAGTACAGAAGACTGAGTTGTACATGGCTGTGATAGGTTTGCTCAGTTTATAAATGTTCAGACAACGCTTTCAATATGAGTGATGCATTTGACTTCAATGAATCCAGATTGCCTCACTAAGTCCTTAACTTAAAATGAGTGGCCTAAATGCTACCTCTTTAAATCTGACATAGGTCAGCTCATACAAATGAAGACAAAGGGTTGATTAGTGATCTTTTCCTTGAAGTGTGGTGGTGAAGCAGTACTGCGAAATATTGCTATGCTCCCTGTATTTTTTTCAGAAATAATATTTGAATGCCTGTACTGTGAGCCTACTAGGATTTACATATATTAAACTTAGTTTTGTCTTTGCTCTGTGCAAACAAGACTGCAATATTTTGTACTTTGATGTTGTGGAGATGATGTATCTAAAATATTTATTGAATAAACACAGACACTGTAATAGTATGCTAAGCATTGTATCTTTTCTCATAGGGTTACACATTTGGCAAATCTGGAGAAATTCTTACAATGAGGCTTCGATTCATGGCATTTAAAGCAATGCTTAGACAGGTAAAGATAATAAATATTTTGCACTCCAGGGTTTTAAAAACAATTAATTGTAATTAAATGTAATTCTTTTTATAATAGTATAATAATTGTAATTTAACAATTAACAATTAAATTTGCAATTTATCAGTTTAATAATTTCATATGTAATGGTTAAATGTAACTAAATAATTGTATTGTATAATAATAGTAATAATTGGTAAAATTATATAACTGGTATAATTATTGATTGTATTTGTATAAAATAACTGTATAATGCATCACTATCATATTATGATTTGTCTACAGAGATTATTGTTTAAATCAGTTTTGAAACAATTTGGCTAGTTACGTGTGGTTAAGCCAAGTATCCTTACAAGGAGGGTCTTAAGCCAATACAAGAGCTTTTTAAGTACTCCTTGCAAGGACTAAGATTTACGGCCAAGCTACTACAGCTCAACAAGCTGATGTGCACCAGCAGTATCCCATTGCCTGTTCATTTACCTGCTTTGTGTTCTTGGTGCACATTTCTTTCTCCAGTAAAGAAATGCAACACAGCTTACATTGTAAATCTTACTTTAAATGTCTGATTTAAATTGTGACATGTTTTTATTTATAAATTGGACGTCTCTGTCAAGGAGCTCCCAAATCTATAATTTTTGTTTGTTAGTACAATAATAAGATTGTAAACTGAAATCTAAAGCCACTTTCAGAGAACTAAAATATAAATATTTCATAATGTTTTAAAGTAATTCATGTAGTTGTCTAAGACAGCTTTAATTTTGCATGATTTCAGGATCAGTATGTTAGACTTTGAAATATACAATAGAATAGTTATGGGATTTTATTCTTGCTCATAAAGCTACATGTAAGCACAGAATTTGATTCATGTGGATGTGACTATTAGCAATGGGACAGAAAACTCTTGTAGTCTGCAAAACTATGACTTATAGATCAGCCATACTGAAAATCTAATGAAAAAGCAATCTTTCAATTGAGCTTTGACGTCACAAATGCCAGTAATACTTTATCAGGACTTAATTCAATGCATATTACATATGAAATTTTAAATCAGATACTGAGTCACATGGTGAATAAATTATAAACTGTATACCTGACCCCAACAATTAATGAAGGTATTAAACTTAATTAAATATGCAGAAGTGAGGCACTGCCACCTACACAGTCTTCTGACACTAAACCCAGTTGCATTAAGTAGACCTTAGATTTACTTTGCAGTTTATACGAAATGTCCAAACACTGCTCTTAAAAATAGTTTTTCTTATTGTAGGATATGGGCTGGTTTGATAATCCAAAAAATAGCACTGGAGCACTAACTACGAGACTTGCTAATGATGCCTCACAAGTGAAAGGAGTAAGTAGAATTTTGGTTTGGTGTTTTTCATACTGCTTTAGCATATAGCAAAGTTGCAGGTTGGGTGTGGCTGGTTGATAACAGTCTCAACTTTGACAACTAAAATTTACTATAAAACAATAGTTGGTAGAGAATGCACTGAGGTGTTTTATAACAGTTATGGTAATATATGTTTACAAAAAAATTTCCAAGTAAACCTTTTCTAAAGTTTACTATTGTGCTGTATTGTGATCTTCATTGTTAAACAAATTTATTGGGAATCTCTTATCTAAGAAATCTGTTTAAAGAGATCTTATTCACCTAAAGATATGCATCTAAATTTGTTCAGCTTAGGATCTTCTGCTATTTTTCTGGTGGCACAGATTCCTTAATAAAAAAAAATTAAAAATCGCAAGCAATAGACTCTCTTTCCTCTGTTACTTTTCAGAGTGTCTTTAAAAATAAATTGTGGATTTTCAGGGGTGTGTAATACTAAGCCAAAGTACACGGAATGTAATTATTTGTGTATGCTTAAGTAAATTTTTACTGCTCCAAGAAGATATGAGTTTGTTTTTTTTTCTGAACTGAGGAGTTCTGAAGTATCTTTGACTTTACTTCCATTGGAGAAGTTAAACGATCAATTTTCTTTTTCATTGCACTTTGTGTGATGACTTATAAAGCTAAGTGTATGATCTACAAAATATGACCAATTTTAATGTGTAGATGTATATGTAAATATGTGTTGAGGTTCAAGTTTGTTCAGGTTCAAGAGCAGAATTTAGAAATTGTGGTGTACATTTAAGTAATCAGAATAAGGGAAAAGAAGAAATAAATGTGATCAGGATATTTTTATACAAAAACATTTAAGAAGCTCCCATTTTGAAAAAATAGCAAAGCTGACTTAAGACTTTTTAAATAGTGCTTTGAGAATCAGGAATATTGGGGGTGAAAATGCTTTTCTTATTTAAATCACAGTTACTTTAGTAAGAAATGTCTTTTTTCTTCTTCCAGGCGACTGGTGTCAGACTAGCATTAATTGCCCAAAACATAGCCAACCTGGGGACTGGAGTCATTATATCATTAATATATGGCTGGCAGCTGACCCTGCTACTTTTAGCTGTTGTGCCCATCATTGCAGTGGCAGGAATGATTGAAATGAGGATGTTGGCTGGGCATGCTAAGAAAGACAAAAAGGAGCTGGAAGCTGCAGGAAAGGTGGGTTTAGAGAAATTTATCTATTTGTATAATATATACAGTCATGTCTACCAAAGTATTGTTACTGGGTGTATTACTTCCAAATACAGAACAATTCATAATATATGATTTCCAGAAACAGCTAAACTCTATGTAGTTACACTAGCAGATCTACAGAGCATTACACCTCTTCAATAATAATTGAAGAATTATGTTATTAACCAATATATATTTTTATAGCTGATAAATCCCTGAGTGTGCTAAACACTATTCAGGCACTCTATTCTCATTCTGGTTCTGATCATCTTTGTTTTCCTCTATTTTGCAACACTCTTCATTTTGACATTCTCTTTTGTTTGTGGGTTGTTTTTTTTTTTTCCTGTCATCCCTTTTTGGCATGTCATCTGTCTTATGTTTATATACTGCTCTTTATTTCCCCCTCCTTCATCTTATTGCTGTTTGCAGGGATAATATGTATGTACCCACTGGTTTCTGTTTGCCATTCCTTTCTTTCTTGAGTGGAAGAAAAGCTGAGAACTGAAAAGCAAGAAGGGTATACTCTTTCTTAACAAATTAAATGAAGGCACTTAATGTCACTTCATTCCAAAAATCCTTCTGGGACAGAACAACTAGTTCATCACTTCCTAGATAATTGCTTTCTTCAAGGTAAAACTTTTCTAAAATCTCTTCCTATGTCCTACTATTTTTAAACTGAGAAGAAAATAATTTCTCTAAGACCATGCACATAAGGAATAGTTTTAACATTCAGATTTGGTGTTTAAATGTATGTGTCTGCACATGTTCTAGCAGTGTATAGCTATTTGAGGGGCCATAGAATTGAGTGGCCTCTAGTTGCAATTTTGAAAGGGTCTGGATCTACTCTGTGCTCTATGTTTTATCTACCATGCCTTAGCCAAATGTTTTGCGTATCCTAGACCATCTCCAAGGTCATGTAGGCAGCTGGATTAGAGTCCTTCCCACCCCAATCAGTGATTTTGGAGAAGCAGACTAGGTAGGCACACTGCATGGACAGCTGAACTACATTCTGGTTATGTTGAATAGATATCCATTGATTGCACCAGAAACTTAGACACCTAAATTTTGGTGTCTTCATCCCTCATCCCTCCAAGCCTCCCAGTAACTCTTGTTTACTAAATGGGATTTATTTCCTTCCTTCTCTCATATCTGTAGATACAGTTGCTGAAAACCATTTTCGTCCCTCCAAGGCCACAGGAAATTGTGCACAATGATCTTTCCACGGGCTTTTTCATACAAACCAAAGAATGCAATTCCTTTCCTTCCAACTTGCCTACATTTCTTCTGCTTCTTCTCTCTAGTGGCTGAACATTTATTTCATGTTGTTTTGTTGTAAGATATGACAGAAAAAAAGTTGGCAATTCTTGGAATAGGCACTAAAGACTTTCTTAATGCTGAAGATTGCGAAAAATTACCACGGACATTACAAACATTTATGACATTTGTACAAAATTTAAAAAAATATTTACTTTTCATAGAAATGTATGAGTTTCCCCTCTCAAGGCCACCTAAACAAGGACTGGACTAACGGAATTTTATTGTATTTTCATTTTTTTAAAAAAATAGGGGGTTTTTTAGAAAAAATGGTGTTCTACCAGGAAAATTTGCACTCTGCAAAGGACTGCCAGACTGAAGTTACTGAAAACCTTACTTTATGGTCTTCATTAGACTAAAACTATGATACATTAAATGTATATTTCCGCAAAATATGTTAAAGCCTTGAAGGTCTTTTCACAGAATTACAGAATCATCAAGATTGGCAGAGACTTTCAAGATTATCTAGTCCAACCTATCACCACCATAATCTCCCCTAAACCGTATCCCCAAGTGCCATATCCAGACACCTCACGAACGCTACCAGAGACAACAACACCACACCACCACCACCTCTCTGGGCAGCCTATTGCAATGCCTGACCACACTAAAAGTGAAAAAAAATTTTCTAACATCTAATCTGAATCTTCCATGGCATGACTTAAGGCCATTTCATCTTGTCCTTTCATCTGAGACATGGCAAGGGAGACCAACCCCCACCTCCCTCCAACCTCCTTTCAGATAGTTGTAGGAAGCAAAGAGGTCCCCTCTGAGCCTCCTTTTCTCCAGACTAAATTCTTTCAACCGCTCCTCATAGGAAATATTTTCTAGACCCTTCATCATCTTTGTTGCCTTTCCCTGGACATGGCCCAGCAATTCAATGTCCTTCTTGAAGAGAGGGGGCCCAAAATTGAACTGAATACTCAAAGTGCAGCCTCACCAGTGCTGAGTACAGCAGGACAATACAATGTCTGCAAAAGTCAAGCTAAATTGTCGAGGTATTGCCCATATTCATTTCCTGCTGTACATACAGTTCTGAGTTATAACAAGACATTACTCTGCATTTGTACAGTGTCTATGCTCATAAATGAGCTCTCCTGCTTAATACTCATCCTTAGAAATGAGACTGAATTGGCAGCTGAATAGACCTTAGATGTTTAATAACATTTGAGATACATTAGGAAATTGAAAACATCCATCCCTGTGGAATTGTCAACTATAATACAGCATGTGTGGGAATCCCTGCCCTCCCAGAGCAACGGGAGCTGAGGACAACTGGAATATTCAACATAAGATGTATTGCACAGGAGGCTGTGTAGGTTGTGCACTCAAGCTCAGTGTTTCATCCAGAGGGTGGCTAGAGGGTAGCAGCACTGTTCCAGTGTCTGCAGAGATGTGGTTATTCCAGGTGTCACCTGTTGGTCACTTCTAAGCATCATCCATTCTACATTAATATGGACTAAACAGACCATACAGGATCCTAGCCTCACGCTGTGGTCATTGGGGAAGACTTTGTGGGAAACTCCATAGTCTTAAACAGACTATGTAAAAGCTTTGAATCTGTTACTCCCATATGAACACATATTTATTGCCTTCAAATGTTGCTAGGTACCTTTGTCCATACAAATGACTCAAGTCTAAATAATCTGCAAGATTAAAGATGATATTAGTGTTCAGATCAAATATTTAGTGCTGAGATCTAAGTTGGGCTCTAAGGCACATAAGTAATCTGGACATTTTGATTGCAGCCCAGACTCAGTGGACTGGAAGTTGAATGCTCATACCCCCTTTTTCTTGTTGAATATCTTCTCCATAATTGTCATTGCTCTCTAATGGCTTTTCACCATTTATTTGTAGGACATTAAAGAGGTCTTATCAGAAAATTCTGAGCATCACAAGAAATTCTCAATGTCATGAAAGGAAAACTGTAAAATTCTTATTTCTTATATCAACGGTACATGTATTTAATAACCAGTATAAAAAATAAAAAATTACATTCCAACAGAATTGTTTTATTAGTTTAGGATAAGAAATTGCAACATAATCTTAACTTTTGATTAAAACATTTGTGTTTCTATTGCAGATTGCCACAGAAGCAATAGAAAATATTAGAACTGTTGTTAGCTTGACCCGAGAAAGAAAATTTGAGTTGATGTATGGAGAACATTTGATTGTACCATACAGGTATAATAAAAATAACTAAGCTAAAAAATATATCTGCAATAAATTGCACACATTTACTTCAACAAAAATAGGTTTTTTTGGTAGTGTGTATGACTGAATGTATAATTTAATTCCCTCAGAATTAATGTAAATATTTTGCATATTTTTATTAACACAACCACTGCCAGCTGACTGTTTTTTAAACTTGATTTAATGAATTTTCGTTATAATATTGATATCTTCTATTACAATGTCACTTAGTTTGGAAAAATGTTAATTTTAAGTGAGCCTTGGAAGTGATCTAATCTGAATTTCCACCTGAAGTCTTTTTGATATTTAATTAAAAGCTTTTAAATGTAATTTGAAAATTACATTCTGCCATTTTTTAAAGTATTAGTGGGATTGAAAATGTTTGAGTAATTGCTTATTGGTTTGTAGCTGAAAAAAAAAAAGTAGTATAAATCTGGCTGGACTAAATAAAAATTTAAAAGTCTTAAAGTGAAAAACTAAAAAGATTCTTTCAAAGAAAGCTTTATTTATTTTTTTATTATTCTATTTATTATTTTATTATTCTAGAAGGGAATGTTTCATTTTCAGATATCCATGAGAAAAATAAAGGAAATGACAGCATCTGTACACAGATGTAACAGGAGACTAGTGGGGATGCCACTAATACATCAGCCATAATAATTGAGTGATTAGAGCACAGTGCAGGACATAAAAGATATTGCTCAGCTTTTTTCTCAGGCTGCTGGGTTTTGAGTTCATATTTCACAACTTTCAGAACAGTATCTAACCATTCTCAGGGTTGATGCTGGTGGGACTGCTCTGAGACTTTCCTCTTACTGTTGTTCTAGTACAAATAAGAAGTTACTGCCCTATGAGTCAGTTTGTCTGGAAGAGACAAAGATGTGTTCTTTAGTTAATGTTTCAGTGTACATACACTTCCCATTCATAATAGTATCAACTGAAGTCAGTTGGTATTTGCGTATTAGAACTTAAGTATGATTGCACACTTTGATGAAAACATGCATTCTTTCTTACAGAAATTCTGTGAAGAAGGCACATATATTTGGCTTTTGTTTTGCCCTTTCACAAGCAATGATGTTCTTTACCTATGCTGGCTGTTTCCGGTTTGGTGCCTATCTAGTGGCAAATGGACAAATGGAGTATAAAAATGTATTTTTGTAAGTATCACATTTGCAATATTTTTTTCTGTCTATCCAGAAAAATAGTTTATTATTGAAGAGACAATAACTCAATACAGGGCTGTGTAAACAAGTGTGAAAACACTGAGATTCTACCAGTATAGATATCAGTGACCTCAATACCCAAGAATGTCAATCATACCAATTTTTTGTTGGCAGCCTAACTATGATTAGCACAGCTCATTTTGACTGGAAAATGTTGGAAAGTGCTTGCATCCTAACTGCTAGCTGAACGTCTCTAGTCAGCTGAGTGAGTGAACTTCCAGTGGGTCAGTTAGACTTGAAAGGGATTGTTTGACCTAAAATCGTGTGAGCCCTCCTAGGCTGTTTAAATGCAGAATAAAAAAGATTATTTTATGTAA
Source organism: Myiozetetes cayanensis (assembly GCF_022539395.1). Lineage (NCBI taxonomy): Eukaryota > Metazoa > Chordata > Aves > Passeriformes > Tyrannidae > Myiozetetes > Myiozetetes cayanensis. The sequence goes on from NW_026086604.1 coordinate 129,902,502, forward strand.
CTCTGAAGAGAAAAGACAAAATTTAAAGTAATAAATCTCTTTTACTGTGCTTTAAAAGAGGCTAAGAGGTCTCATATATCAAATACCATTTCTCAGTGATGAGTAATCCTCTTTTGTGTGGCAGTAATTAATAGCTGAAGACAATAAGTTCTTAAACTATTCTAATGTAGCCTGTAAAATTACATAAAATTTCATAAATTTACATTAAAATCACCATAAAAAATAATAGGATACTTTTCAACCTTTTTTGGTATTGTAAACCCTGCTATTTTTTCCATCAGAGTTCTGATAGAAAATTAAATCTTTATTGTCACCTTGTTACAGGCTTGATTTCTTACTTTTGTTGATGCCTTAAAAATTGATCACTAACTCCCAAGATCAGGGAACCATAGAGAGGAAACCATAACGAGAGTAGGATTAGATAACAATTATGCCATCCATTGACCCCTTTCTTTATAGCCCCAGCTGAGATTTAATATAGTTAACCAGTATTAATAACTAAAGAAATTAGTGCTAACAAGTAATGAAAACACTGAATTTGGAATGCAGACATGCATCCTTGAAAGAGGGTAAAAAGGAATTTGTGGAGCTAAATGAGTAATTAAAGCAATAATAGTTGGTTACTACTTTATTCTTTCTAAATTTAACCCTCTTTTATCTCTGAGTGGAAAAAAAAAAGTTGCAGCCCCATTTCCATTGTCCTTTTCTTCATTGTCTATTGATATTTTTTTTCCCTGATGTCTTTTATAGAGTGTTTTCAGCTGTTGTATTTGGTGCAATGGCCTTAGGACAAACCAGCTCTTTTGCTCCAGACTATGCCAAAGCCAAGACATCAGCAGCCCACATGTTTCAGCTGTTTGAAAGAGTGCCCTCAATAGACAGTTACAGTGAGGAAGGAGAGAAGCCTGTAAGTAAGCCATGTGTAATGGGTGATATTATCTGCTGGTAATAGGAACAGCATTCTTCTCACTTCCTTCAAACTGATTTTTCCCCTCCTGATTACCTCCTTTTCCCAATGCATTTTTGACACTTTATCTGAACGCAACATGGACCAAGTTGTTTACTGGGAGTCCAGCTTTTGCTCATAATGCCAAAAGGTTATTTGTTTTCAAAACCCCTATTGATTTTGAGGAGGGGGAGTAAATACTTCTGCAATTCTATTTGAATCATCTGTCAAATTGTCTTAAAGATGTAACAGTGATGCTCTTTTAATTCCAGGAAACATTTGAGGGAAACATAACAATCAAAGATGTGGCATTTAACTATCCAAACCGACCAGAGGTCAAAATCCTGCAGGGTTTGAATCTAAAAGTAGAAAAGGGACAAACTCTTGCTCTTGTTGGTAGCAGTGGCTGTGGAAAGAGTACTGTTGTTCAGCTGCTTGAGAGATTTTATGACCCACTTGATGGAGAAATGGTAAGTATTTTTTCAAGAACATGTCAGTAGATTAATTGAGGGTGTGCTTATTGGTTTTATGTGATGTGATAAAGTACAATAGATATTTCTAAGTATTATTAATGTTAAAGATCAGCATTTGGCTCATCAGAGCTTCTTAACTGAATGAGATATATATAAGTCACAGTTTTGCACATTTTAAGGAATTAATGAAACAGGATATGTGTGGTAAAAATATGCCTTACCTATGGCCTAATGATGGCTTTGAATTCAGAGTAAATTTCCTGAGTTTTTTATATTTTGAACACTTTAAAATTTGTTAAATATACATACACATATACATATCTACTTCTGTACAGTGTAGCAATAGAATTTGCTGTCTATATTCTTTCAGAAAACCAAAACCAGTGAACATTGCCAAAAATAATTTTTATCATAATTTCTACTTGTCAGAAACGTCTTTCAGAATATGTCCCCATACCATGTGATAGACTCTAAATATTTTCAGTACTTTTAGTTTAAAATACTTGTAAAGTTTTCTACACTACCTATTCAGAAATTTTACGTATTTTTTTCACATAACAGGATTGGTTATTGACGCTGCTCTTTGATGTAAATGTGCTCAGAGATTGTGTCTGAAAAAGAAGGTGCATATTTTGGGCTGGATGAGATGAGAATAAGAAGGGTTTCAGAACTTATCTCTGCAGAGATATTCACAAAAAATGAAGCAATACTTAAATAAGGCCCAGATGCAATGGAAAAGATTTTTTTGAGGGTGGAAATGCCCAAACATGTCCAGTGTGGCAAAATGATGTGTAGAAAGTAGCAGAACAAGTTCCCCAAAAGTATGTTTAACCAAGTCTGACTTCCTCACCAACTATTTTGACCTTGTATCCATAAATAACCAACCGTGGTTTACTGAAAGGAAAAGCACAGACCTCTGGCATAGAAACCACAAAAGTGATGGGCTAATCCAGAAGCTGAGTTGCCCTGTGAATTGGGGTGAAAGGGGTGTGTTTTTAAAAGCAGTAACTGTCCAAGCAGCTGTACACAAAAGTGAGCTATTGTGCTGGTCTGATAAGGGGAGTAACTATGCCTAAAAGTCATGATGTTTGATATGGTAGATCCAGAATGCACAATAACTGTATTCTCTAGTTACTTCAGTGATTTTTCACATCAAATAAGGGACAGGAAGCAGATCTTAGCAACCTGCAAATCGATTGGAACTCTAAGGAAAAAAGATGGTAAATACCTATATAGTCAAAAGCAATTTCTCCTTTCTAGCTTATTTTTCCTGCTGAAGAAAGAAATGAAAGAACGTTACCCAAGGTTCTTTGAAACTGCCTCAGCATACCCTATCTTCCAAATTAGTCTTCAAAATCCTAATTAAATCTTGAAACAAAGAAAGGGACTGAGGGAACACTTTTATAAATTAGCCCTTAGAGAATGTTGGGATATAGGGGAGAAGGAGGGCAAGGGATTATGTGAGCTTTCAACTGATCTCTGTAAGGAAACAGTTGCAATTGCACAACTTCTGTGTCTGAATTTACAGCGAGTCTCAAATACATATATAGCCATGTGACTAAAATTTAAAATGTTTGCTTTCTCAGATTTTTGATGGCAAAGATGCAAAGGCACTGAATATCAAGTGGCTGAGAGCTCAGATTGGTATCGTCTCACAAGAGCCGATCCTGTTTGATTGCACTATTGCTGAAAACATCGCGTATGGAGATAACAGTCGTCAGGTGCCATTCGAGGAAATTGTTAATGCAGCAAAAAAATCCAATATTCATACCTTCATTGACTCTCTGCCAGATGTAAGTTATCCCTTTTCTTTCCCACTTGGAACTGGAGGTGATCCAAAGTGGCAGGGAAAAATTGTGTCTGCTTGTAAATATCTGGGGTACAGTGATTCCCTGAGATGCAAATAGATCTGAAACCATTTTTAAAACATTTTTCCTTTCTCAGTTGTGTTTACCATGATTATTTTTACTCTGGGAGATTCCCGTGTCAGGTAGAGAGCTGAACATTCAAGATCTCAGGGAAGAAAAGGACACAATTGTAACTAATTGAGAGCTGGAGGTGAAGGGTAGAGGTTTTTAAGTAAATGGAACCTTTCTTTTTAAGCTCTTGTCCATCTCAAGCGTGTGTAAAGGAATCTGCTAGACTGACAAAGTTATATATTTCTTCTAGTTTACCTGGTCAGAATTTAAATTTCTAGTATTCCTATGGTCCAAAAATAGAGTTTTTCAAATATATATATATCTGACCAACACATAATGATGTAAGAATGAGCATCTTGGTCAGACAAAAGGTCTGCCATGACATAATCTTGTCCCAAGCAGTGACCACCAAGACGTATTTACAAATAAGTATTCAGAAAGGCTAAACATTTAATCACATTTCCCTTGAATTCTCATCTCTACTTTGCATAATTTGTGATTTGAGAACTTTCTAAGATAGAAAATGTCTTTTTATTATTTAGTTTTATATAGATTTTTCTTCTGTGTGTTTGATGAATCAATTTCTAACTTATGCCAACTTGCATTCAAAAATTTCTGAAGCTAGGAGGTTGCCAGCTTAGTTGTATGTTGTGTATATTCAGATTAATTTCAGGCTGATAAACAGCTTAAAAAAATACAAAAGCCAAGGACCATGATTTTTGCAGACCATGTTTACTTTTCAATGACTTATCAAGATCTACTCTTTCCAAAATATTGTAGAGAAAACTCATGTTATACAATGATGTCTCAAACAACTTTGGTGCTTTTTGCAAACAAGTGTTTAATACCTCATAGATTACCATAACCTACATATGACTTCGTCCAGGGGCCTGACTGGTCTGCCTTAACTCACATAACTCAGTTAAAAGCATAATTGTCCTGACAGAGACAAAGTCTAACAATGTCTGTGTCCATATATAGATAAATAATTTGGCCTGAATCTGATACATCTAACACATTGCTATTTTTTTTCAGGATGAATAAAAACTGGTTAGAATAACTGATTTATTTGGACACTAGCTTGGAGTATTGTCATGGACTTCCACTGATCTTTGGTGTTCTGTCTCCTGATTGAGAAAAACATTACCATCCACCCCTAGAGAGTGTTGTTGCTTGGAATTTAGGAAATAGTGGATGTTACAAAGAAGTCTCCTGATGAAAGATCTATAGATGTGTGTCAGTTGGCAATTCTGATCAGTTGTTTTCAGAGAGCTACTGGCATGGAATATGCAGTTTATGGGTGGCTGGTGTCAGGGTTGATATGCTTCAATATACTTCAGAATTGATTTGCATTCATAGCCTGAACTTAATCTATTCTTTCCAGAAATACAATACCCGTGTAGGAGACAAGGGAACACAGCTTTCTGGTGGTCAGAAACAACGTATTGCGATTGCCCGAGCTCTTGTGCGTCAGCCCCAAATCCTGCTACTGGATGAAGCTACTTCTGCCTTAGACACAGAAAGTGAAAAGGTAACTTAAGTTTAAGCCAGGGGTCTGGAGTCTAAATTCCATCATTCACCCTTTTTTTTCTTACATCCTGATTATTTTTTTTACTGTCCCAGATTGAAGCCAAAAGCTGGACATATGGTGTCTTATGCAAACTATATATTTATGCTATTAATAGACAAATATAGAAGTCTTACTCCTTCCTGAAAAAGAACAAACCAAACAAACCAAAAAGTACTTTTTGCATCTGTATGGCAGTAGACAGATTGAAATTACAATGAAGAACGCATTCCTTAGGCTAGAATTCTTCAGGCTTCAGCTGAAAAGTGCTATAAAACCTGAATCAGGACACACAAACTGCAGAAGGCAAATAGATGAGGATGCTGCCAGAGAAGTTTTTTTTTTCTGTGAACTGAAAAATCTTGTTTCATAAGCTTTCTTCTTCTCATAATGGTCTTGAGTCCTTGCTACATGTTCATGGTTAACATAATAAGTTCTGATGAAAATTTTTAGAACACTTACTTCTTTCTTAAGCCCAAAGCTGCAGTCTTGGTACAAGAGAAGTATAGTCTAGCTGTAAAAAAATCAACAGAGTCCACAAAACCCCTTACTGTTAATGGGGCAAATATTATATGAAATATTATAATGTGAAAAGTTAAAACCTTTGAACTAAGTTTTTATCAATTGTAGGCATAAAAATTAGGTTTGAAGGGAAAATACCATTAAATAATCCCATGATTCATTGTTTTCTTAGTTATGTGCCAGTTAGGCACATAATTGAAATTTCATTTCTTGTTTTATTCCATATTAATAAACATAGGAATAAACAAAAGAAAGCAGAGATTCTTTTTACTGTTTTTCTGCCACTGCTAGCTCTACGAGAAAGATGATTCATGAAAGTCCCTGCAAAATCATGAGAACTAGTATGATAGTGATTGACCCAAGAATACTGACTTGACTCCCATGTATAATTAGTCTGTCATGAAAGGGACCTATGGAGATCCCCAATTAAACATCTTTATACAAGGACCAATACTGAATTCAAACTGAGACTGCTTAATGCTGTGTCTGGAAGAGTCTTTGAAAATCTCCAAGGAGATTCAGCAGACATTCTTTTGTCCCTGTTCCAATGCTTAATTACCCTTGCAGTGAATACTTTTTTTTTATACCCAGTCAGAACATCTCCTGTTACAATTTATGACCATTTTCTCTTGTTCTCCTGCCGTGCACCTCAGTAATGAGCCTGGTTCCATCTAATCCTCTTGACTAGCACAGCATCATCTGCTATAACAGTTTTGACTCTTTGCCAACACAGGCTAATCCTAAATCAGGAAGCTCGAGCAAGATATTCCCTTTCCCTCACTCTCATATTGCAGTTTACTTCACAGCTGTCAGAATAGTTCACCTTTTGGTTTTTCATTGTGCAGATTGTTCAGGAAGCACTGGATAAAGCCAGAGAAGGCCGTACGTGCATTGTGATAGCTCACCGCCTCTCCACCGTCCAAAACGCTGACAAGATTGCTGTGATACAGAACGGCAAGGTCGTAGAGCAAGGCACCCATCAGCAGCTTCTGGCTGAAAAAGGCATCTACTATTCTCTGGTCAATGTTCAAAGTGTGTAATGCAACACGTAGTATAAAGGCAGTACTTATCTATGAATTGCCACAGGAGCTACTTCTGTCACTGCAATTATTTCAATACCAACAGTCAGTCTTGATACTTTTGGTTTTCTTCTTTCCTTTCGTAAATCATACAAAACTAAGTAAATATGTAACAGTTTCTCAGTACTAGCTTTCATTATTCAAACAGCTTTATGTGTGGCCAAAACAGTGGCCTATTACCCTCATGAAAGTAGGAGAATGCTAAGCCAAATGTAATTAATATTAGCTTGCTTTGAACTCTGTCAAAAATCACATTAATCAGGCATGTATGGTAAGCAACTTAGAAACATTTTCATGCTCAGTAGAAGTAGCTTTGCTATTGTCAGAAAGAAACCTCAAGCCTTATCCTTACTGTGCCTGTCTAAGACACAGTCAGTCCTGGCCTATTAGGCTTGTTACCAACTTGTTACGAGAACTTGCAGGTCAGCTGAAGTTTGATTCCAGATGTCTCTTGTGAAGTTTTAGCCTGGGATGACAGTAAATGTCTTGAAAACATGGGCAAAGGCTGAAAACAAGGGTCCCAGAACTGCAAGTACCTCAGTGGTGTTGCTTACTGATCACCAAAGAGTTGCAACCTTAAGAGATGCAAAAACACATAACACAGAAAAGAAACAGCAGATCAGAAAAAAAACCCATAATGGATGGGCAAGACAAAGCACCTGCTGCAGCCTGGGAAAGAACTATCTGCAAGTGTCTTGAAGTCCTAGGGTGCAGAGGTCAAAGACTAAGAACTCTCTGAAGACTGCAGTATTTTATAAAAGCTGAAAATCCTGGATTTGGACTTGGAGGAGGGGGAAGGAAGGCATCTTTTTCAGTGTTACCATCCTTCATTGAAGAGCTCTGGAACCTGATCACTGCGACTAAGACTCTCAAGGACTGTAATCGTTGGTGCTAAATCCTTGGCATCACCTCTGTGGCATTGTATATTATTTGCTTATTTAGGATGACTGTTAAGTGCCACCTGCTTTCAGTATGTAGCGATATTGATTTGTAATTATTAATAACTAAACATGAAGCAATGTATATTGTTAATGAATATTTATTCAGTAAAGTTTTGTTTTTAAGTTTAAAACTGGCCTGAATTATCAATCTTCCACAATTCCATCCTAGCAACTTCTGATTCCCTGAGACTTATACATATGGTCTGTCTTACATACCTCTAGGTATTTATAACACACAGATCTAGATATTTATACACACATTAACTAGGCTCATCAATGTACTAATAACACTCTTTAGAATGTTGATTGATGCAGTCTCATTGGAATCACATACCTATTTTCTTTTGTTTCTATCTTAAATGGAAAACCAATTTGACTAGCAAATTTGTTTGTTTCCTATTTATGCGTTACTCGATACAATGAGAAAGGCTATTATTCTGCATAATAATATAAATAAGTTATACTTGCAATTGCAAGAATTGAATAGATACTCTTTACCATTATAGTCTGAAGATTCAAGTGAGAACGTGACTGTTTGTTTGGGTTTTTTTCACAGAATCCAGGATGTTATTATTTTGTTTTTAAACTAGGATTTTTAATTTTTGATGAAACAGTTTCCAATGATTGGATTAGTAATTATTACATTATTTCCCCAACTTATGTAATTTTGAAGATTCTTGATTTACCAGACATATCCAACTCTTTATGAAAATCAGGATAACACCGTAAATATTTTACCACAGATATCTGAAAATCGTTTTTTTAAATCCTGGCCATATAGTTTAAAATATATTTCAGAAATTCACATCAAATGTAGAAACTTTCTAAAACAATTTATTTCTCCCTATCCTTTTCTTCTACATTTGTAAAGAAATATTTCCCCTTTGTTGAGATCTATGCATAAGTTTTCAAAATAATTACAAATCCACTGTAATTGCTTCAGGAACTATGCTGCTCACAATTACTTTCTTTTCAGAATTTTCTTTCAGAAGGCTACAATGGCCATATTACTACAATTGAGCTACCACTAGATAACTCATCATGTAATTTATAGTCACAAAGCCAAAAGACAGGGAAGAACACCTCCAAAAATGTGTTCTTCACCACATTCTAGTCATACACCTTCTAATTGCAATGCTTTACCCAAAGGAAGGGTTGACTGAACTAGGACAATTCTGCTTTAAGGACCACACCTTTCCAAAGGACATAAGAGGCCTTACTCCATAGCTCTGCCTTTTCAGTTAGGCTCTGAGATATTTTGGTTCCCCTTAATGTCATAAAATACTCGTCTGAGCTCTTCCTTGTTGGCGTAGTCAACTCTTGTCTTTAACCATAAGTACCCTAAACCCTTGATGATAGGTATGTGTTGCTATTCTGAAGTAATAGGCCTTTTTTTCCACTGTCATGTTCTTCTTTTGAGAGTCTGCAGCAGTTTCAAGCAGAACTTATTGTTTTGAGGGAAGGTAGTCTAGCAGTTTTTCCACACATTTCTTGTGCCTATTGACCTTTGCAACAAGTCTTTAGAGAGATGTCAGCCCTGACACCACCCTGGTAATCCTAACCACTTCGTAAGCATATGCCACTGACCATGGAGAGACAGGAAGCACGAATGACTTAAGTCCAACAGTCTGATAGCTCTCCTGCTGAAACAACTGATCAAAACAGAGTTCTCAGAAGAAAAAGAAGGTTTAGGTCTAGAAAGTCTTTCTTTTCGCAGATTCTTATCAGGGTGTTGCTGTTGCCCAGCATTCTCCAGCATACTTACCCCTACAAGGACAATATGGTGTTCCTTATGAAACAAGTGCCTTATTACTAAACCCTTCTATAATTTCTGACAGTGTGAGAACATAAATAAACTCCGTCACCTCAAGAGCGTCTGAAGGAGTAGTTCTCACAAGTGCCATGTACCGTCTGCAAAGGAAGACTGTACATCAGTTCTGGATCTCTACTAGTCTATTCTTCCCTCAAAGTTCTTCCTGAATTATCCCACATGTTGGGAGAAGTTAAACAATCTTCCCCCTGACACTGACTTCCCATCAATCTAGCTTTAATGGAACCAGTTCTCCTCTCTTTCAAGTAAATCTTTTGAACCTGTTGTCTCTTTCTTGCTGCTCTATTGGTCTATGAAAACAATCTTCCTGGTAGCATTAATTTCTGTAAGGCACTAAAGATCTCACTGAAGCATTTGTTAAAGAGTAATCCTTGTAATTGTTCACAATACAAATAGAATAAAGTTAATCTCTTTGTCAGGGTGTATGGTCTATTTGTACATTTATAACACTTCCTCTTACTCCTCTCCCTTAAAACATGGCAGAGTGCCTATGAATACAGGGTGAAAACACTCAATTAGCAATTCTTGTGCAGAAAAAGCCACATTGTAAATGTATCTATAGACCATCTAAATAACTGTTATTGTCGAGTACCCAGTCTTCTAGACAAATCATCTAGAACAATGTAGTTTAGTCATTCATTCATTCATTCTGTATTTCTAAGAAAGCATGGTATCTTTTATTCTAGTTACCTTAATGCAATAAAATGAAAGCAGAAGGTAAGACACAGGACCAGCAGCAACTTCAAATCCTTTGCTGTGAATTTCATGGACTGTAGAGATATCTGAAGCAGAGAACAGGAAGGAAAGGTGCAGAACACACAAGGACAGCTATCTTTAGCACTCTCTGTTTTTGTAAGGTGAGTACATTTCCTTTTGGTTTTGCATGCTTATTGCTGCATACATTTCATTCTAGCTGTACTCTGTTAACTAGGGTCATCAGTATTATCATAACGCTGTTGTTGTAGTCCTAGGACAGGACTGCATGTAAGTCAAAGTGAGCATTCACACCTTAGTCATTTCTCCAAGCAAGTTCATATTCTGCAGGGTTAACAAAGGTCTGGCCAGGGCACAGTTCATCCCATTCTAGAACTGCTGTCACTAGCAGGTCAGATTAGCAACAACCTTGTATTGTGTCTCTTCATAAGAGGATATAAGCATGATTATCATAAATACTTATATCGTTAATGCGTTGGTGTAGAGAAAATGAGTCACCCTTCTAAATGACTGCTTTACTGAAATAAGCATCGTAGATCCCACACTACATAATGTTTCATAAAAGTAGATCCATAAACACTGGTTGCAGCCTTGTATTCACCAAGACAGAGATATATTTTACAGACATACTAGAAATTGTATGGAACTAATTTAAAATGCCCCAAAATTTAAAGTCATTGGTATTTCAGATAACTTAAAGGATAAATACTGCATATATATATATATGTGTGTATATTATCTGTCTTACTGGATTTTATTGAAGTGTCTATGGGTAGAAATGGTATCATTCATTTGCGAAGTAAAGGAGACAAATATGTTAAGAAATTTTTTTGATACTGCAAGCAATTGTTCTAAGAGAGAATAGCATGGTTCTTATGTCATCTAACAATCAGGAATAGTTTTTTTGCTATGTTAATTCTGATTTGGTTCTCAAATCACAGATGAAAACTAGTTAAGAGAACAAGTTGATTAATCTAAGAAAAAAATTAAGTTTGTGGTATTTAAGATATTAAAATGAAGCCATATTGAGGAAGAAGGAATGTAGGTTTATCTAACACAGTAGCTCTTAGTTTCCACTTGCATTTAGAGTGTCCTTAATGAAGTCAACTTTATTTACAGCAACATATAAAAGAAGTCAGGGCAGAACTTAGAAAGAACAAAGCTACTATAGGTGTGAAGTGACCAGCATTGTCTACTCTCTTTTTGAGGCTCCGATGAGCTGTAAATGCTGGCATCACAGTTTCATCTTTCTAGGCACTCCTGTCTTCCCCCAAGATTAATTTCTTCTTGCTTTTACATATATCACATTTTGTACTGTTTCATTTTGGATTAATCAGTGAACCTGATTGTTGTACAAACTCTTCAGTTTGGTATGTCCATATTTCATAGATTGTGTGACACAAAAAACCCAAATAAAATATATGCACACATTCGAAGGGATGGGTAGAAGGCTGCACTATGGCATTATGACATGCTTCTCCATTTATAAAGCGTATTACTAATCTAAATTAAGTTTTCTGGAGATTTTCTTTTCGATAGATCTACAGAAGATTTATCTCCACATATCTGCCTATTCCTCAATGTAAAAAAAGGTGAGTTATTAAAGATGAGAGTTATTTACATGTCTGCTAAATCAGAAACAGCTGAGACATTATTCTTCATGCCTACTAGAGTTGAGAATTACAGTTCAGGATGTTAATACTTCCCTGTTCAGCTTCTTAAGGGTACATTCAAGAAAACATACAACAATCTAGTTCTCCAGATGTTTATAGTTTTCTTTCCTGTAATTTCCTGAGGAGCTTGATAACTAATCAGAAACTTCATTTCTCAGTTGCCTGTCCCTTTGAGACATTTGAGATCATTTTCCTGAAGACATGATTATTCTTTTAACTCTTGTTTTCCCATTATTGCCTATGAGACTTCAATGACAGAAAAAATAAATGTGATTTTCATCTAAGAATCTTGCATTGATAAAATTTCAAAACATCCATCAAAATTTCTCTAGAATTGCTCATGAAAAAAATGTAATGCTAGGAGTAATTTCTGTGTCTGAGCTTTAACACCAGTTTCCTTCCAGTTCATGATGAAATTTGTGTACTTTCTTCTTTATCACCCAGCACTATAAATAAAATAATTTTCTTTCTGAGGCTGTGTCTTTAATTTGCCACATGATGGCCTCATTTGTTCAGAAAATGGCTACATTGATCTGCTCCTTAGCGCATATCTTGTTCATTTCAGGAGATGGAGTATCCTGTCTAATCCAAAGAGCAATACTCTTATGAGCTGCTGGTTACTGTCCAAGATACCCACTCTCTTTCCTGCCTAAGGGAACAGCATGATACAGTCATACCTGCCAGTATTGCTACCGTGTCTTCTAAAGCTGGAGTTTTAAGACCTAGACTAAGGCAGCAGATAATAACTGCTCATCCCAGCTTGTGCTATGTCAAGTAGTCCTACTAGGGGCAACAAGTGATGGTAGATAATGTTTATCTTTGCATTTAAATCAAAGGTCTTTCATTTATTTCTTCCTGATTTAATCATATTTGTCACAAAGTCTGTTAAAGTAGGATTTAAAAGAATCTCCCCATGTATTAAAGTACTTTGCAGTATTACAAGAGCAAAGAGGTTTTCACTTATTCTGAGTAATTTGATTCCAGATATAGAGTTTGAGTGCTATTTTTCTAAGTGAGTTTTTCTTTAAGAGATGTTACATTCAACAGCACTATCATTCTACATTGCCCCATAAATTTTAACCAGATAAAGGAAATTTACAAAATAGGGTATTAAATGCTACAGTTATGTTAAAGTGAAACTGTTTACCTGTGAGACAACAGGATCTTAACACCAATATTAGTGTTTTATAGTAGGTGAATTTAGCATTTCCTGTTAATGGAAGATAAGAGTATTACATAAGTTCTTGATTTTGCCATTATGGACAGGAAATTCAATATTTCATTCAATGTAATATATCACAGACTTTAAAACAGATGTACAACACACTTTCATATTACCTAAATTAAAATAATACTTTTAAAATAATTTAATTCTGTAATTGGTTAAACTGTCTGCAGTGAGGACACAGAGATGGTTTATCACTTTACACTGAGGATAAGTCTGTTTCTAGGATGAGATTACTTCGCAAGAAGAAATATCTGGTGAATATAATCACAGGTATCACAAAGCAAAATTCTTCTGAGGATGTGCTCCTATCCAAGAAAAAAAATTAATGTAACTACACAATTTAAAACTTTAGGTCCCAGCTGAGTGGAAATGTACATCAGTTCAGTTAGTAAAGAGTTTTGTGTTTGAGACACAAAATCAGAGCTGACATTTCAGGGAAGCCTCATGGAACACTAACGCAGCAGGTTTAGGAGTTTTTGTTGGGTTGCTGATTGTGCAGCTGAGCACTGGTCATGGTAGGATTCTTGTACTATCGCTCTCAAATAGCAGAAGAGCAACTGCAGTCCACCTGCCCATAACCCCTTACCTGTCTCCTTCCTGTGGATTGAACAAACCATTTTTGGATTTTTACCTCGGGATTCCCACGTCGTGTCCAAAAGCAAAGCATCACAATATTCATGCCACTAAAAGGAACTTTTATATCATACTAAGTCAACAAAAATTTTCAACTATTGTTTTTATCACACCTTTTGTTTCTAAATACTGGTGCGGCCTCATCTTGAATATTGTGGCAGTTTTGGGCATGACAATATAAGAAAGATATCAAGCTGTTAGAGTGTGTTCAAAGGAGGGCAACTAAGACGGTGAAGGACCTTGAGGGGGACGTGTGAGGAGCAGCTGAGGGCACCTGCTCTGTTCAGTCTGGAGAAGAGGAGACTGAGGAGAGACCTCATTACAGTTAAAACTTCTTTGTGAGGGGAAGAGGAGGGGCAGGCACTGATCTCTTCTCTGTGGTGACCGGTGACAGGATCTGAGGGACTGGCCTGAAGTTGTGTCTTGGGGAGGTTTAGGTTGGATCTTAGAAAAAGGTTCTTCACCCAGAGGGTGGTTGGGCACTGGAACAGGCTCCCCAGGGGGAAGTGGTCGCATCACCAAGCCCGTCAGAGTTCAAGAAGTGTTTGGATGATGCTCTCAGGCACATGGTGTGACTCTTGGGGATGGTCCTGTGCAGGACTGAGGTTGGACCTGATGATCCTTGTGGGTCCCTTCCAATTCAGCATGTTCTGTGATTTTGTAGATACTCAAAGCATATTGCAAATGTTAAGCTTCACACACCAGTAAGAAATATTACACCTGATTCAGGGAGAATCATTTCAATATTTTCAAGTGGTTTTGCCTACTGACTTTGGTTTTAGAGATGATAAACAACTCACTGTCCCTGGAGGTTTTTAAGATGAGACTGGATGTGACCCTTAGTGCCATGGTTTAGTAAGCATGTCAGTGCTGGATCCAGGGTTGGACTTGATGGTCTCAGAGGTCCTTTCCAACCCCGTTGATTCTATGATTCTATAAAATCAGGCCACTTTCCTGAGAAAACATTGTCTTTGAAATGTGGAATTCAGGCTAGTGACTGTAAAGTAGCTGAATTTAGCAATTTTTTTAACTCTTTATTTTATTACAGGTAGAATGTTTGCTTCTGGCTGCAGAAAATGCTTCATGCATTGCATAGCTTCAGTTGCCTTAAACATGGTCAGGGGCTAGGTAAGGTGCTAGTTAGCTGTCTGCTCTTAATCTTCAATATGATTGGGAGAGGAGCTAACAGAATGAAATTGCTATCATGTGATTAAATAAAAAGCAGTTAGCAAGGTTTTCTATAATTTTGTCTCTGGCAAAATTTTTCTTTATTGCACCGTGCATCAGTGAATTTTCCTACAGAAATTTTTCTTATGCTCTGCTGGAAAAATTAGAGGACAAAATGACCAGATACTAGGAAAGCTTTCATTTGCTTCATGGCTATTCTTTATTGTAATAGAGATCTCAAGTTAATGTCCTCTAGAGATTATTCTAATATTTAGCCCAAGGTTAATCTTATTATAAATAATTTCATGGAACTGAAAGAATTCAATTTTTGTTATGCCTTTGAGCTAACACCACTGTTTGAGCTGGGGGCACCTTGCATTTTCCCACTCTAATCCCAGTCTGCAGATGGCTCCTGCAAACCTACAACCTTTATGCCTGAAGCTCAGTGGGAGGGTTATTCCTCCCTTTCCTATGTGTCAAAACACCTTATTCTCCTCCCATAACAGTACTCATGCCTTTTGCTCAGTGTGTGTTCCTGCTCTTACTCTTCATCCTTGTCCACATCTTTCACTTCTCAGTGTCCCCCTGCACTCTCCAGCTCTCATTTTGCCACCTGCCAAACTTGAAAACTTGAAACCTGGGTTCTCTTCTTCCCGCCACAACTTTCCTGTTCGTCCTTTTCTCTGATGCTTTCTTTCCTCTCTCCTCTGTGAGCAGGTAACCACCACAAGAGGGTAAGGCACAGACCAATGCAGAAATGGCTGCCACATGTCTGGTTCTGAGGAAGGTCCAGGGAGAGGGATCTCTCTCAATTTTTTTATTTTTTTTTTTAGTGACGTTTCCAAAATTAAAAAGGAACAGTATAAAAATTGCAATGTTCATTCAGGCAGTGGCTACCTTTTTCACTACATTTATAGCTGTTTTCACAAAAGGCTGGAAATTGACATTTGTGATCCTGGCACTCAATCCTACTCTGGAATTCTCATCATCTCCCTGTGCAAAGGTAGGCAAAAAATATGAGTTTTCAATAAACCAGTAAGCTGTATCTTCTTTAATCCTATTTGGTGTCTGTAAGACTTAAAAATCAGTCTGTCTCTTAGCAAATTTAGGCCTTGCCCACATATGGAAAGGTGTGAATAGCTGCATGATGACAGTGGTATGTGCCTCCACCATGGACTCAGCTACACTACTGCAAAGTTTATGTAATTATAACACACCCTCATATGAACAGGGAAATAAGCAGTACCTATGTCTTTTTCTCAAGTACTGTCAGTAAAAATAAATAAATACCCAAATGAAGTAAAACAGCACAGCCGCAGTTGTCAGAGGGATCTTAGTCAGCTCCCCTGACCATCCATAGTGAAGAAAGTATAGAAGAATTACAAATCCAACCTCATTTTTTGTCTGAAGGTAACACACGTTTTTCTAGCTCATGTATTTTATGCAAGCCAAGCATTGTCATGATGCCCTTTATTAAATTTCTGCCTTGTAAGTTAAATGTGGGCTCTTTTGTTAAGTCTTTACAAATGAACAAAGCAAAAAGGAAATTCAGTGCTACACATTAAAAATTTGTAGACATCAGAAAAATGCCTGAGCTGTTTCTAGTTTTGTTTAAATGGAAGAGTTAAAATATTTTGCTTCTACAGAGAAAATTTCTGTATTCACTAATGAAGACCTAACTGCAAAAGCAGATGTTAAAGAGGAAGTTCTGGCAGTAGCACAAATGTGGTAGCATTTGGAGGACAGAGAAAAGGAAAGGTGAGAATAAAGTTTTCATATGTTGGCTGTTTTTATGACAGTGGCTAAAGAGTTTTTGCTTTTTATACATATTTTTACTGCTGATTTTTTTCTTTTCACTTACTTTTACTAGTTTAAAACAGCATCACAAAACATGCAGTCCCTTTCTCAACGAGAATATGGTCTTACAGGCTTCATAAACCCAGTGAAAGTTTTAAGCCAAAAGGACAGGCAATGGCAAAAAAACCCCACTATAGCACTAAGGTCACAAACCAAGGTCATGTACATGTATTATACTATGGAACATCATCCTTACCACCTTTTTGATCTTCTACCTAAATATATTAAATAAATAATACATAAATTATATATAAATATAACCAGCCTGACAACAAAAACTAGCAGGAGTTTTTCAACTCAAAATTCAATAACAATTGTGTCACCCACAGAAACACATCCCATCCCCTGACCTGCATGTCCCTTTATGCTCCAGCTGTCATTGTTACCTGGCTCAGGCAGCTAAAGAAGACCTTTGAGTGTCTCCACCTGGCTTTCCAGTTCACCACAGCATCTTTCCCTGGTCACCCAGTGCTATTCACTACCATCATAGCTCTCATCATCCTTTTCCTACTCATCTTCAAGGCACTGTTTGCCAACCACTTCCTGCCTTGAGTGCAGTAAATGTTATGTAGATATTTCCTCATGGGCCTTCCCTGTTATTGAGACCAGATACTGTAGAAAACAAATGTATTATCTAATCCCCCCTCCTTCATCCTAAACCCAGGAAGGCTTTTTAACTCCACTGCTCCAGGAAGGATATTCCGCTTGTTTGAAGACTGAACATCTCTTTCCAACAAAATAGATACACAGTTCCCATATATTAATTTCTTTCTGTTCCATCACTGGGCCTTTGATTTAGTAATTCCCTCCTGTAGGTTTACTTTCCTGTGCTTTTTATAGAAATAAATCATAGACTCACTCAGATGATGTTTTGCTAGGCCAAACAAATTAAGTTATTTTAGTTTTTTCATACAGTAAAAGTTTGCCATTTCACTAGTCATATTTTTCTTTAATTTTGTCATATTATATTTCATAAAATTATAGTTCATCTGCTTCTCTTACTACTACCACCCAGTATTATGTATCTAATTCTGCGAGATATTCTGGTATTCCTTTGTCCTGGTCCTCTCTGTACTCATCATCTCAGTTTTGTATCTAGAAAATTTCATTATCATCAGTATTGTTTGCATGCCCACAGTCAGTAATTTAAGTAAAAACAATAAATCCCCAGACTGACTGAAGAATTAATGTTGTCAACTCCCTTGGGTGCATCTCCCTGCCAAACACTGCTGTCTTCCTTCAAACTATTTTTTACCTTACTATTATTTTATTACTTCACAACTAGTGTTTAATAATTTATCTCATGGCTTTAGGATAAATTGGCATTAGTTGACATTAATGAATCCCAGTGGATTAGCTTTACTGGGTCTAGCCTCTCTAGAAAAAACAGTACTAAACAAAAGTCATTGGGTTAATTTTTTCACTTTCATAGCTCATGATATAATGTATTTTTTTATGATTAAGTTTACCCCCATTTATTTAAGATTTTATTATTTTCTTCAGGATTTGTTTGTAAGCTTCCTGTACTGTTTTTGTCCAGATAAAAGTTTGCAATTTCTCAGGTTACTGTTTCTGTTATAACTCTTCAGTCCTGTGGCTCTATCCACAGTTTGAAATAATCACTAAAACTCTTTGTTAGTGAACCACTGTTATATTTGCCAGCTTATTCAATACTCTGGAAAAAAGAGTTCATGTTCACCATGAAGAGCACATTCCTTCCTTACCATTTTCCATTTTAGGTCCAATGTGGTAATAAAAATACCCTAATTTATTTTGGCCACCCTGCTTTTGTCGCCATGCACTTTTGTGGGGTTTTTTGTACTGAAAGTTGAGGCTGAACTAGAGTTTCAAAGCCATCCCAGGTGCAATTATCATCTCAATGCTTTTTAATTTCTAAGACCCATGAAATGAAAAACCATTGTTGCAGACCTTTTCTGTGTATGTTCATCTGTAATTACATTAACATAAAATTGCTCAGTATATCACAAGATGAAATGCAGTCATTGCATTTTCTTCTACTCTTAGCAAGATCTTTCTCAGGCTTGGATTACTGTGTACAAAAATCTTTTATACATCTTCAATATTTTTCATGGGAAAGTTTATGCATATACAAAATGAAAGAAAAGGTAATTTCCGGTATGTTCTGGGGGTTTTTTGTGTTTGTTTTTTTTTTCCTTTTAAATACTAAAAAACCAGATGTCAAACACATTGCTATCAAACAGGCTATTTCAGCCAACATTTCTATGGGTTTTGCTTTCTTTTTTGAGATATGTATCATGTGCCTTGAATTTCATTGATAGTTTCCAACTTTTATTTCACAATTCTAAAATTCTTCTGACTGAAGAGGTAATATCAGCTTTGGACAGTGAGAGTGAATGAGTTGTGAAGGCAGCACTGGACAAGGTCAGTATTGATCAACTTTGAAATGCTTTTGTAAGTGCCATGGAATTCAGTTAAGGATCTTATGGGTTAGGACTGAACAATAGCTGATGTCCCCAGACAGAATTTAGTCTTCAGAGCGCTGGAAAGCCTGGCTTGTGCTAAGAGCTAAATATTCCCCAGCATGTGGGCTATGCTCTTATTATCACTCAGCAAAGTAATGAAAAAACAACTCGAGGGTGTCTTCAAGAGCAGCTGTTGCATGTTGACTGCTGTCTAGACATAATTTATAAGCCACAAAGACAACTGAAAATAGTAACTAATCCTGTGTTCCTTGTTGTCCGCTCTAAGCAAGTCTACAAACCATTTACAAAACAGTTTCATCTATTCCTCAAGCCGGTGCCTCGGACAACCCCTGTCAAATCATATTTGTTGTTTTTTTTCCCCACCCCTGTTTCTTTCTCTTATTATGCCTCTATACTTATGCTCTGGGTGAAGACAAATTCCCACCATCGCAAAAAACATTTGCAGCAATGATCACGGTTTTTCTATGAACAATATCTACAGAAAACATTTTTCTGACGTGCTATTCTGTCCCAGAAGTACCTTCATCATCAAAGATCTTTTAGTCCCTAATACTTACTTGGACACCTACTTGCCACTAATTTCAGGAAGAGCTAGATTCCTTGTCCACTAGTTCTAACTCCTGATAATTCACAGTACTCTGTGACAGTGTGCTAGCTGTCACACACAGGGACCTCTCTCCCAACCCATGACCTGTCAAGTGGATCCCAGAGACAGGAGGACACAGAGCTGCTGATTGAGACATCTTTGGTGGGATTCCCAACTAAGTGCTGCAATATAAAACATATACATCTAGTTTAAACAAGTTACTTATCCTCTCACCTCCCCCACATGGCTTTTAAATATGTCATATGGTGAGATGAATCTTCCTGTTGACATTTTTGGCAGAGCATACCAGAAAGACTTGCTCAGACTAGACTATCTCTGATTGCTGATGTTAAGCAAGACAAAGCTAAGCTGTTGTGTGCCAAGCATTTATTTGTCCTCCTCTTGCCTAATTTTTCTTTTCCCAGCTGTGCTGAGCATGTTCTCCACAGTAGATTTACATCCAGTGTCGATTAGACCACTTTTCCCTCCAGGGTTTACCAACCTCTGATGAAGCTCTGTATACTGTTTATGTGAACTGCTTTTTGTAATGAAGGACCTTAACTTGATTTTCTTCTACATTTTGATGTGATTTAAAATTTTTAATGTAATTTCAAACATAGTGAAGTTTTCAGTCTACCATACTGTGTACTCTTGATCTAACTGGAATGAATTGCTCCAAAAGGTACTTCCAGCTTTGCAGTGTTTTCTCTGTGAAAAAATTCTAGTAGAAAAAAGCTTGCCCAAAGAGCACTAAGTTTCAGACTAACAAAAATTCATACCAAGTAAAATGTTCAAGTTTAATTCAAAGTTGTGAATTACAGGAGATCTGAGCAAAAAAAAAAAAATCTTTAAAAGTATAACATTAAAAATAAAATCTATGACAAGGTATAAATGCTGTGGTAGAAGTGTTCTGGAGCTCATTGCTTCTCAGACCACTTTTCCAAATCATAGGATTATAAAAATCATTCAGATTGCAGGTGACCATCTAGTCCAAGCCCAGCTGAATGCAGGATGGACTCTGAGGTCAGTGCAGGGTGCTTGGGGCTGTGTCCTGTTGCATTCGGAATACCTCCAAAGGTGGAGACTCCACACCCTCAAGTCATCTGCTCCAGTGCTTCCCAGCCTCATTGTGAAAACTCAAACTCTTTTATGCAAGTACTTTTGCAAATCAACAGCCTCTTAGTGACTCCTGAAGTTCTTTCATTCAGACATGGTTTACCTTGAATATTTTTATTATCTCCCATGCTCTCCTGCATTTCTCAAGCAGTTTCTCTCAGGCCTTAGCTTTGAAACAGCTGGAAGTTTTACACCTATTCTTCTGGCTCCCTCCACACATTGAAAGTCCCTCTCACTGGCTTTCTGATTCTCTTCTAACTTAAGGTTCTTTTATTTAATTTTTGCATTTTAAAGACACTTCCTGGTGGATTTCTTCAGTTAACTTAGTTAATTCTCCTGTATCTTTTCAGAACAATTTAACATAAATAAATAAATAAATAAATTAAAATATCTCTGGCTAAAACACACACATACTCATATATACACACACACATGCCCCTTATGAGCGTTAGTGTAATGGCAAGTGTAGAGAAGACTTAATGAAACTCAGTAATTTACTGGGCTTTGTAAAATTACTCGGTTTTTATCAATCTTCCTTCTACCTGACAGAAATTGTAGCTTTTATTCAGAATTGATTATCATTTGAAAGTGCAGAATAAGATAGAATCGTATAATCAAAGAACAGTTTGGGTTTGAAGGGACCTCAAAGATCATCTATTTCCAATCCCCCTGCCATGGGCAGAGAAACCTTTCACTAGACCAGGTTACTCAAAGCCCCATCCAACCTGGCCTTTAATGTTTCCAGGCATGGGTCATCCACAATTTCCCTGGACAGCCTGTTCCAGCGCCTCACCGTCCACACGGATTTTCTTCCTAGTACCTAAGTGTCCCTTCTCTCAATTTAAGACTGTGACCTTTCATCCCATCACTACATTCCCTAATAAAAAGTCCCTCCCCATCTTTCCTGTACCCCCTTTAGGTACTGGAGGCTGCAGTAAGGTCTTCCTGGAGCCTTCTCTTCTCCAGGCTTAACAGACCCAACTGTCTCAGTCTGTCTTCATAGGAGAGGTGGTCCAGCCCTCTGACCATCTTCATAGATCTCCTCTGGATTCTCTCCAACAGGTCTGCATCCTTCTCTGGGGTCCCAGAGCTGGATGCAGTACTCCAGGTGGGGTCTCACAAGAATGGAGTAGAGGCAGAAAATCAACCTGCTGGACACACTTCTTGTGATGCAGCCCAGCACATGGTTGGCTTTCTGGGCTGCAATCACACATTACTGGATCATTCTAAGTTTCTCATCAGCCAACACTCCCAAGTCCTTCTCCGAGGGACTCAGCCCTTATTTGTGCTGGATTACCTCAGTGCAGGTGCAGGACCTTGAATTTGGCCTTGCTGAATTTCATAAGGTTTGCATGGACTCACTTCCCAAGCCAGTCAAGGTCCCTCTGGATGGCTGTAAACAACTTTTAGCATCGTACTGTGCTTCCCTTCAGGCATCAGGAATTGGGGATCAGTTATAATAATAAATAAAATAATGGCCAGTCTTCGCGAGCGAAGATCCGGGGAAGGTCTTTCCACCTTCCAGCCTGCGCATTGGATTTTTTAGGTGAGACACAGTGTGCGCAGAACTGAGCCCACCCTTTAATCCTAAGGTTCATCTGCCGGGGCCAAGCGAGCTTGGACGGTGGCAGCGAGGTCCTTAGGACGTAGATGGGTTGCCTTTAAGGGCTAACGAGCCCCACCTGCCCGGGAGTGGCCCTGACCGGGAATCGAACCCGGGTCTCCGCGGTGATAGCGCGGCGCCTTTACCCCCTAGACCACCAGGGGCTCCGGGGATCAGTTATAGGAAGAGGGTAATACACCATCTGTCTCAGGGAAGCACAGAAGGAATCAACACTGGCTGGACAAAACCCACAGTCTATTCAGAAATGTAAAAAAAGGTTCAGAATACATCATCATGAACATAATATAAAATCTGTTCAGCTTGTGAGTGTCTCTATATTCTCACCTATGGATGCTTTCCATACCTAATGGGATAAGAAAGGAACACAGTCCCGCTTGAGAGGGAGTAACTTTTGAACAAAATGTGCAAAGGCATCCTATATGTCTGGTTAAGGACTCATACACTCATAACATCCCACGGGAGTTCTGTGGAAATGTCTTTTCCTCTGAAGCCAAACTTAATTGCTTGTTGCAATATTTAAAGTAGTTTGAGTAATATTATGAAACAAAATTATTTGCATGTGGGAATAGCCTAAGTAGCAAGTTAATTCATTTAATTATAGAACAAAACCAAAACCATGTAATTAGTCATACAACTCAAACAGCACACCATCAGAGGAGAATAATAACTATTTTTGTCTAATGTTTTGATATCTATTGTCTAAAATGTCTGTGTTAGCAAATAGATGAAAATAAAGATAATTATCAAGCTCTCTAAGGACTTAAACTTGGAAGAGATCATATTCAGTAACAATTAAAGAACTGTTCTTTTAACACTCAATACCATCCAATGCAAAAGGTGGTTTAAATTCTCAACTTCTTTTTCTGCATAGTCCCATGAAGGGTAAATGGGATTTTTAACTAATCCTTTCAGGGAAAGGCAGAAACTGTTATCACTGGAAGTAATGGGATGTTTATATAGCATTCATTGATCTTTTCCTTCTTCTTTTATGGTATTAATACTGGATAACTGAGTAATAGAATTTCTGCAGTTAAATAGTATAGTTTTTAAAGGTCAGGTACATTGAGGTTAGGAGCACATTACAGAGAATATACATGTCCTTCATTTCCCTTATTGATGTATTGAATGTATCCTGATACAATCCTTTTATTTTAGAATAAAATTGTATTTCCAGTTTAATTTTTCAAAATTATGAAATTGGATAAAACTTAATGGCTGTACTTTGTTATGGAATATTTTTACATGATTATCGATAGGGCCTTGCAATCTGTATTTTCAGTCATCATTGCAGACATTATAGGGGTGAGTATAAAACAAAGAAGCAATTGTATGCTTTACTTTTTATCGTTGTTTCCCAATGACCTTTATGATGAACTAATAAAATTATACTTATTTTTCGATATGTGCTGCAAAAGTGAGGATCGGGCAAAGCTCCTTGCTGTGGAGAATGCAAAATGTCTGCTCAGTCTACAGAGCAGTGCCACAAACTGCACACCCTCAACCAGATCAGCTCACAAATGCTGATTGAGGAGAGGTTCCCCCTTGAACTCCCTGACTCAGCCTTACCCCTTTGGAGCAGGCAGTGTGTCAGCAGGAGCAGTGACCACCCAAGAACCTTCTCTTGTTCCCCCAAAAGGCACGTGAACCTGAAAGGTGAATAGAGAGAATTTCTGTAAAGCTGAATTTATGGTGATAGAAAATGAATTTACCTTCTCAAGAGAGTGATATTTTATATATACTGGTGAGAATTTTATAACATTTTCGATCAGAATACACTACTTTGTTGAAAATGTAATAATATTTATACAGTGTGGGATATTATTAAGGTTCTGACAGTGCAGAAGAGAGACAAACCGAGTGTGACAGTGTGACAGTGACAACTTTGTGGCCTTATGTATCCATATGCCATATGTCCCTCACATGCCATACCAAAGAAAAACACAGGGCCATGTTACTTGCATGAATGATAGAAGTTAATCATCTTATCTACCTGCTACAGGAATCTGAATCAGTTTAGTAACACATACAGCCGTGGAAGCTGAACCTCAGATTTGTGTTTTCACTGTTTTAGGATGAGGTTCTCAGTCTTGTTTACTCATTTTTTTCACACTTACACCACAAAATAAGGAAAAGGAAAAAATGAAAACAGAGCAACATCTGCATTTACTGGGGTATTTTTTACAACCAGTCAAGTTGTAGTATATGACATGAAAGACATTGAAATAGCCTTTCTTAAATTTTTTATACTTATGCATAAGGTGTTACCTTCCAAAGAAGTACTGGGTTCTGCACCAGGGACAGAGCAAACCTGGTTGTGTGTATAGACTGGGGAATGAGATGCTGGAAGGCAGTGCTGCCAAAAGGGACCTGGGGGTCCTGGTTGATGGCAAGCTGAATATGAGTCAGCAGTGCGCTGGCAGCCAGGAGGGCCAATCGTGTCCTGGGAGGCATCAGGCAAAGCATCACCCGCTGGTCGAAGTAGTGGATTGTCCTGCTCTGCTCTGCACTTGGGCAGCCCTTCCTTGAATCCTGTGCTTTTTCTACAGGTAAGTTTTTGTCATTGCAATTTTTCACGATATTTGAGGCACTATATCTCAACTGTGCAGTTCTCAGCAGCTCAGTTAAGCAGTACACAAGAAAAACTATGAAGAACTTTCACTACCAGATAGGTTCAAAATACCATAAGAGGTTTAAAATTTTGTCTGTGTCAGTCTCCTTCATCTCATTCCTGTATAGTCTGACCCTGCATGGCCCTAGCACAGGAGTGAGAGATTCAACAGTATGTCTTTGTGCACACTGAGTTGTGCTATAGTCAGTGAATATCTGTGCAGGTTCAGAGGCTTCCTCTAGAAAATAACCAGCAGCACTACAGTTTTTTGACTGTAAGCTTCTTAGAGAGTGGGAAATCCCTGTATTTTTACAGTTCCTGAAACAAGTATAGCGTCTTACAACATCTTCATAAATGATTTGGATGCAGGACTGGAAGGGATACTAAGCAAGTTTGCAGACGACACAAAACTGGGAGGACCTGTTGACTCCCTTGAAGGCAGGGAGGCCCTGCAGAGAGACCTCGACAAATTAGAGGACTGGGTAATAATCAACCTTAGGAAGTTCAACAAGGGAAAGTGCTGGATTACGCCCCTGGGATGAGGCAACCCTGGCTGTTTGTATAACCTGGGGAATGAGATGCTGGAAAGCAGTGCTGCCAAAGGGGATCTGGGGGTCCTGGTCAGTGGCCCGTTGAATATGAGTCAGCAGCGCCCTGGCAGCCAGGAGGGCCAACTGTGTCCTGGGGGCATCAAGCAAAGCATCTCCAGCAGGGTGAGGGAGGGGATTGTCCCACACCTGCTCTGGGGCGGCCTCACCTTGAGTATTGTGGCAGTCTTGGGCACTGCAATATAAGAAAGATATCAAGCTGTTAAAGTGTGCTCAAAGGAGGGCAACGAAGATGGTGAAGGGCCTCGAGGGGAAACCGTATGAGGAGTGGCTGAGGTCACTTGGTCTGTTCAGCCTGGAGGAGACTGAGGGGAGACCTCATTCCTTACGAGGGCAAGAGGAGAGGTAGGCACTGATCTTTGTGGTGACCAGTGACAGAACCCAAGGGAATGGCCTGAAGTTGTGTCTGGGGAGGTTTAGGTTGGATCTTAGAAAGAGGTTCTTCACCCAGAGGATGGTTGGGCACTGGAACAGGCTCCCCAGGGAAGTGGTCACAGCACCAAGACTACCAGAGTTCAAGAAGTATTTGGATAATAATCTCAGACACATGGTGTGACTCTTGAGAATGGTCCTGTGCAGGGCTAAGGGTTGGACTGGATGATCTCTGGGGGTCCCTTCCAACTCAGCATATTCTATGAGTCTGATTTGTGATAGCACCAAGCCTGTTACTCTGAACTAACTAGTTTCTGTTTGAGATCAGGTTGGATAAAAAAATTCTGCAATTGAAACACTGGTGGGTCCTGAAGACTATTTTTTAAGAAACAAGTGTTTATCCTGTAGCAATGCCTTATTCTTTCCTCTACCTTATAGGTGTTAAATTAAGGTTTTAAAAGCTTGGATTACCTCAAATAGAGCTAGAATATTTTTTACTTGATAATAATATTTTTGATATTGTATGTAGATAGACGCTTTATTTATCTGAAAAAGACAAAAAATGTGATTAGGTAATAAAAAAGCTTTTTCTTTTTCCTCAAACAAGATGTCACATTAGACAAAGCTGACAAAATCCTTCCAGTGAGGCTTCCATCCATAGTATTTAAAGCAATTATGAGACACGTAAAAGCATTATTATTTAGCTTCCTGGTGCTTTAAAAATGCTTGTTTTGTTACATCCCATAAATTGCCTTTGTGTTTATTTAAGCAGTCATGCTACAATCATATCCATAAGGTGGATTTCTTTAGCTTGGTTGAAACTGACTGTACCAAACCTTCATAAGAGGTCCAGGTAGATATTTTAAATGGCTTTAAAACCTTATTATTGATGTAACTATTGGTGGTCGAGTGGAGGAAAGCTCAAAGGTAATGGCAGTATTTGTTTAGCTTTTTTAATATAACCAAAGCACCTTTGGACTGAGGACCAGAGAAAGCAGACTGTGCTCTAAGAGACTAAATCTGAAATTCATATCAGTCTTCATGGACAGCTAACTCCATGTATGAACTAGGATCCACACATAGTTACTAGGACCTGGATATCTGACTAACTGCACTCACTAAACTCGTGGCTTCTCCTCTGTAGCAGACACAGAGCCAAAGACAGCCGTGGTAGGGATCAGGTCCAGGAGCAGGGCTCTGAAGTAGATTCAGCAACAAAGTTAAATCTTTTTTAAAATAATCAGCCTGAAATCCAAGCACAGCAGTCTCCAGTTGCTAAGCAGTGAGTAGGACAGCAAGACTTCTAACTGTGTGTGTAACCAGCCTTATCAACATCATTTGAGAGTTGCCATTAGCTGCTTCCTGGAGCTGGTGCAGTGGTGAGCTGCTCAGCATCTCTACCCTGCTACAGTGTGTGAAAGATATAACTGGTAAGCCTTACCTGGGAAAAACAGCCTGCACTGATATCTGCACTGAAGGCTTGACAGCATTTGCAGTTTGTATTTTAGCACAGCTAGAACTAATTCAGATATTTTTTTCCCTCTTTTGTTGCCACTCCTACCCTTATCAGTTGATATCCTACCAAGTATCTTTTTTAATTCGTCAGGTATTTTCAGGGAAATGTTGGTGTTCAGTGTCTTATTATCACTGTAAATTCAATCCTTCCCTGAGTTTCTATTAAATTTTACTCTCATCTGACCCAGCCATAGACATGCATGCGTTCTCTGAAGTAGTAGAATGCAGAGCAGTGTGAGACTAGACACATCACTCCCTTGTCATTCACCCCCTACAGACAGTGGTTTATCCCAGCCACTAAAATGATAATCTGATATATCCGTAAATCTGGGATCAAAGAGTTTCCAAACATGCACAGCCCCACCACCTGTTGAGCCCATGCAGCTGAGTGAAATTTTCTTGGTGTCCACAGAGGGTCCTTTCCTCCTTGAGAAGTTCCTAGAGCCAACCTGGGCCACATGAGCTTCACTTCTGTTCACTCCTGGGGACCAGTCAAAGGTGTTAACAGAAAGCTCCTTCTTTATGGTTTATATAGGAAGGCATTGTAGGTCGCCTCCTTGGAAATTAAGTCCCATGAGACTTCCAGGAGGAAAGTGGGATCTCTCATACCATGTTGAATCTCAACAGATCCCTGGAGGAAGGGCTTGAAAAGACCCACCTGCAGCAGTGGGATGTGAGGGTTTTGGGTAATAGCACCAACACACATTAAGAATACTTTACTGCATTTAAAAAATAGTCATCCTCAATAAAACCCCAAGAAATCAAAATGTAGTATGTTTGTGTTCTCAAATAGTTTGTAGCATTCAGAGCACACTAACCATTTTAGGAGTCCTGGGTCCCTCATGCCTGTATGAAGCCTGCATTCAGGTTTGTTATTCCCTTCCAGCACTCTACCTTTTTTTTTTGGTCCATTTTCTTCCAGTTTGTTCCCTTTCAGAGCCCCTCTCTTCTACCTGTCACATATTTTCTCTTTCTCTATGATTATATGTTACTTAATCTATTGTGTTTTGTATTTGTAGATTGTCTAAGCATTTATTCTACTTCTTATGTAGAAAGAAGGATCTGCTAAACGCATGGGTATAGTTAAGTTTTGGAGGTTAGCTCTTGGGTTTGGGGCCTTCTAGGCTTCTCCTTTTTCTTACTGAGTTGGAGGGCAAGTCATGTTTACTTCCAAGCTGTTTTCTACATTTACAATAAAAGCTGATGATTCACAAGCCTAAATGTGTTCTATTACACATTAAAAATAAGAAGTTAGAAGAGATTTATTATTTATTAAAAGAATACCTGTGTTGAAAAAAAAGAAACATATTCTTCTTTACATGATAGGGTAACCAAGAAAAAAATTGTAATACTGTCACTAATTATTTGTAAAGTTTTGTCAAACAAGTAACCTTTTTGAGTGCATTCTAATGCACTGAAATATTTCAAAGTTATCTCATAGTCACATTGCTGATTACCATCTCATGCCAACTTCCTTGGAAACTATTTGTAAGATGAGTCATATGACTGTTAGATGGTGACCTGAATATCTGGTTTTGGCAGACTATATTAACCAAAACAATTTTTTGCAGATCCCCAGTTTCTGGCAAAATTTAAAACATATGTCCTTCCACAGCAATTCAGCAAAATGTTTCACTCTCAACATATCAAACAAACCTGAAGGAAAACAAGCCTCAAGCATCTATTTTAACTCTAGGTAGAAATCTACTTTTTTGAAAGAGAGGTTCTTCCTGGAGAACTGCCTAAGGAGAAATGCCATCTTCATACACCAGAAGTAAAAATAAACTACTCCCATTAAAAGGTAGTGCAAAAATGACACAGCTAAAAGAGAGTAAATGTAATTCATGCCTTCCTTGTGAGTAAAATTTGTCATACACTTATCTAATGAGTCAAGTAGCTCCTGGTACAACCCATGAGCACACAATTCGGAGTGGTACAGACACTGTGGGAAGCTTTTGTGAAGGTAGTGGGATTGCACAGTGCACAAATCTTACATTGGTGACAATGAGAAAGAATTAAGCTTCAGTCCCATGTCCTGTGTTATTTTCTAGACATATCTAGTGGATAATTTTTAATTTCTTTTCCCATAAAACGAGTACTTCAAAACTAAATTATGAGCTGCAGTGAGTATAGTGCTCAATGAATATACTTTATGAAATTGCTTTCCAAGCTGCTTTACATACTGAAGTTTGATTTGTTGGGTTCTTGACCAAGGCTAAATCACCTGTTGTTATTAAAAGACTTGCTGTTGATATTAATTAACTAGAAGTAAATCCTCTTAATATTTGGGAGCATTAAGAAAATTAAGGCATGACCTTCCACTAGTTTTCAGTCAAGACTGGGTACCTAGCTTCATTAATCATTTTTGAAAACTACCTATGTTTCTTCTGTCAAAAACATTAGTACTTTCAAGGATATAAAATGGATAGGGATTAGAAGTCAAACTGCCGTATGAGCCAGGAAAACGTGCCTTTACATTTTTAGGAATGGCCAGTGGTTCCAAGTTTCTCCTTTAGGAGTTTTAAATGGCCAGGGGGTTGGAATTTCTCCTTTAGGAGTTTTGAAAAACTCCTGATTTTCAAAAAATGCTGAGAACATTCTTTATGGGTGAGCTCTAAATCACTAGCTGCTTTTGAAAATGTGGACATATGTTTACCCCGCAGTTCCGAACGCATTTGCAGGTGATGTGGGCTTCTTCAGTTTATCCTGACTGCGCTCCTGCAGTGATGACAGCTGCTGACATAATCCTCGTGACAGGTTACACAAGACCAATGGAAAATAAACTGTCATTGCTGGCCTGTGCTGGAATGTTTGCTGACTCCACTTCACTGCTATAATTCATTCTAATTGGATATATCTAAAGGCAGCGTATCTAAAAATGTTGCAGCTATGGTTTCAACAGTATGTAGACACACTTCTATTGCAGTTATTAATCATATTATGTCTAGAAATAGCCATATAATTTTTCTGCTGATTAATATCTGCTTCCAGACACAGATTGCTTTGGAAGCAAATTTGGAAAATTTGGAAAATTGTTCTATTTTCAAATAGAAAATATTTGAATTGTTGTTACCTTGACTCAGGGGAAAAAAAAAAAAGAGCTTAGGTATGGACAAAGTTTGCAAGCATCATACAAGTTAAAGAATGCTTCCTAAAAATATGTATATTGAAACTTTTTTAAAAAATTAACATAAACATCAATAAACTGAGTGACAATTTATCTGTCAGAGCACAGTAAAATCTTTCATTCTAAACTCAGCTTTGACACCAAAAATATAGATTATCTTTCCCTTCAAGCTAAAGTTCTTGATATTTTAAATAATGTTCTAAAGGTAATGTTCTCAATTACTTTTTTTCCCCCAAAAGTCTCCATGATGTTGCAATTGGCTGCTGTAATTCTTGAAATGGAGGTTTTAATAATTCTTATAATCATTATAATCACAGCCTTTTCTTCTGAAGGAATCCATTATTTTACAAACCAAAGGCAGTTTTTTACCTGTATGTTTAGGTAACATCCCTACAAAAATCAGTGGGACTTTCCTGAGGTAAGATCCAGAAGTGTGGACCTGCAGAGCAGCTTAGGTATTTGTTCACTCTGCTATTTTATCAAGTACCATTGCAGATCACATGAAACCTCATGAATTGTCTTTCGATTTGGTTCAATATAGATAAAGCATTAAGATTTGTTCCGTAGAAATAATTTCTGATTTGTAGAAATTCAAAAGTTCTTGAAGATTTTCCTCATGTGTTAGGTAGGTGAAAATTTGAATTGCAACTGTATTCTAATTTTGAAAATAATTTTAATGAGTGTATGAGGTGAAGTCAATACAAATTGTACATGCCATAAATATTTAAAGTTAGAGCAACTTCTGTTCCCAATAATCTCATTGGTTCTTGCAGGCAGAGAGGGCACCCAAGCATACAGGAACAATGATGTCTTAGGTTAGGATCTTAAGAGAGAGCTGGAGAATATTTTACTTTCAAAGACTAAGGAATTGTGGAATCCCTGAAATTATAGGATAATCCTCACATTCTTGATTACTACAAGTGAATGTACAATATGAAGATATGTTTTTTCTGTTACAGAAATTCTGTAAAGAAGGCACACAGGAGGTTCCTGGAATGTGTTGACGAAACCATTCTTCTCCAAGTGACAGAGGAATCAACAAGGAGAGGTGCTATGCTGGGCCTTGCTCTCTCCAACAGGAGGGGCTGGTGGAGACTTGGAAACTCAAGAGTAGCCTTGGCTGCAGTGACCATGAAACGGTGGAGTTCAAGATCCTCAGGGCAGCGAGAAGGGTGCACAGCAAGCTCCCAGTCCAAGAGTTCAATAGAGCAGTCTTCAGCCTCTTCAGGGATCTGCTTGGTGGAGTACCATGGAGTAAAGCCCTGAAGGGAAGAGGGGCCCAAGAAAGATGGTTAATGCTCAGGGATCTCCTCCAGGCTCAGGAGCAGTGCATTCCAACAAAAAGGAAGTCAGACAAAAATGTCAAGAGGTCTTTATGGATGAACGAGATGCTCCTGGACAAAGCCAAACACAAAAAGGGAGCCTACAGGGGATGGAAGCAAGAACAGGTAGCCTGGGAACAGTAGACAAATTGTCTGAGCAGCCAGGGATCAGATTAGGAAAGCAAAAGCCCTGATAGATGGCCAGGGACATCAAGGACAACAAGAAAAGCGTCTGTAGGTCCATCAGTGATCAAAGGAAGATGAAGGAAAACGTGGACTCTCTCTGGAAGGAAATAGAATAATTGGTTACCTGAGATATGGAGAAGGCTGATGTACTGTGGGGATGTTGTTTTAAAGTGTGTATACTAAACACAACATACTTAGTGCTTAGAAACTAGAATACAAAATTATCCAGCATGCTATTTGATTATAACATGATCTTATAATGGAACCCTTCGGAGGATTAAGCTGTAATTATTTAATGAGAAATGCATGGGAGGGGGCAGTACCTGCTGCTCAAGTGCACTTGGGCTCAGTCTTTTGTATGAGACTCTTAAGGATGTTTCACTACATATAGTTTTTGTACAATTCTATAAATAGTTTCCTTAAAAGCCATATCTAATAGATAACCAAGGTACACTTGCTTTAAGAACCCAACCCTCTTGTTTTACCAGCACAGAAATTCATAGTTGCTCATATTAAGATTACACAGCAGTCACGAAAAAGCCCCACTGACTCACCAACCTGAAAAGCAAAGGGTGCTGGGTGGAGGGTTCCAGGCACTGAGACCAGCTCTGCAGCACATAGCATGGGTGCTCACAGAGAAGGGCACAAAAACCGGGAGAGGCTTTCAGGGCAGAGGCACTGGAGATAAAATGCTTTACTCAACAAGGAAATTAATATCACAGTCAGGAATTCACGTATCCACAGCACGTAACAAGTAGCTCTAACAACTCACAGAATTTAAGTTTTTTCTCTCTCTGGATACACTTCTGTCTCCAGTTTCTCTAGGCAAGGCTCAGACTGTCTCAACTGAACAGGAAATTCTGCTTATGCTGGTGATTGAATGCCATTTTCTCAATGATACACACTTTCTGAAAGAGTTTTCCTTTTTCTGTACTTCTGTCAGGATTTTTGTGTTCCCAGAAACCCCCAGAAATGCTCCCCCAGGAGCAAGTGTATGGAAAATAAATGCAAAATTACACCCTTCATCAAATTTCATGCTGTTTCAAATGACTGTTCAAAGCAAACTGTCCTTATCGCAGTCGCAACCAGGTTTACTAACCCAGCCGAGGGGTAAAAGGTTGTATCTGTCAGACAGAACTTTAATAAAATAAAGAATAAAAATCACCAGGCCTAGCTTGATCCAAAATCCTAATCTATCACACAGAAATCACAGCATCATAAAGACACAGGCTTCATTAACTGAGAGATTTCAGAAAGTCATTTATGTCCGAGAAAGAGGATGGGTTATCACGAGCAGTGAACAGAAATGGATTCCTCTTCTGTATGAGTTTTGGAAGATCTCAAATAAAACATTAAACAATGAATGGTTGTCAGATTTAATTGAGAGAGAACATACAAGTAGCCCAGAAAGGCAGGGAAGACAAAGGCTGAAGTGAGGAGAACATTTTTTGAGGTAACAAGATACAGTGTAACACCTTGGCTTGTAGAGGTGCATCAGGCTTTGAGGGAGGAAATAAAAAGGGAAACTCTGTTCTTGCTACTGTGGACAATAAACATGCAACAGATCTTCCAAAGGGCACAGAAATTGGCTCCAAGGTAGCTGAGAATGAAGCTGTTTCTGTAAAACAAATAATAAGATCTCTATCAAACTCTACAGGGTAGAGAAAAAGCAATGAGTACTTTAGAATCCTAGTTTCAAGTTGACCTGCCCCCAAGATCATCTCTCTCACACAATGTTGCTACACATTAAACAGTCCAGCCACAAAATCAATTAATACGAAGTTGATTTTTAGAAGAATTTTATTTCTAGGACAGGAAAATACAAAGCTGCTCAGAGGAATCAAGTATTAAAATCCTGAGAACCATATCAAACAATTCAGTGCTTACTTTTATTGTGTACTATTAGTGTAAAGCAGCAGATATTCACAGTTCACTAGAAGATGAAAACTGAAAAATGCGAAACTCATGCTGCTTTCTGTCTTTATTGAGTAATCATTTTTCAAAATACTTCAGATTGTAGTGCTCTCATACTACAAATGTAGTGGGAACATCCCCATTCATGGATACAACATTTATTTGGCATAATCTTGACAGCAAAAATAAAAGATAACTTATAATATACCACATAACCTGATGGAGGCAGCCCTTCTGTTTCACAAACCACTGTGAATAGGAAGCATAATCACCTAAGAGGGTAGTGTGGTTACTCTTAAGTACACAGTTAAGTGCTCCACTGGCATAAACAATATCAGTAGACTACAAACTACTCTACATTTCTACAGGCTACTACTGAGATCATAAACACAAGTCTCCCATCAGTTCTCCACTCCAACATCTCGTCTCGAAGTACATTTGCATTGTTGAGGCATATTTTAATATTGCATAGTTCTACACAGATAAGGTACTACTGCTTGCATTGCTGCTGCAAATGGCTACATTACTCTTTAATGGGTACTGTTACCACAGTAAATCACATAAAAATAGGTAGACTTCACACAGATCATTAAATGTCTTAAATTGAATGTACCTGTACTCTTGAGCAGCATTTCATTTTTAATTACTATCTATAACTTGTGAGCTTGTAAAGCCTTTTACATCATTCTCAAGCTTACAGTTGAGCTCTAACTGTTAACTGTAGCATGTCATGAAAACACTGGAACATAGTTCTACACAGCACTTCTGCATCAGTCTCTGGACATGATTTCCAAGAAGAACAATTTGCAACGATCCTATAGAAATACAGGAAACAATGAGATTACCGCACTTAATTGTCGTGGTCTAGGATGAAGTCACAAAAATTAACACAAATTCTGAAATAAAATCTGTCACATAAACATACTGTCTCGACATTAAAAAAGGACTCAGATCATGTGTACCTTCGGTAAGCAATAATGTTGACAGATCTTGAAACCAGATACTTTGATTTAAATACCCATTACCACATACACAGTGATGTAACTTCTCTGCTTATATTTGAAAATGCTGTGAACTATAGTTCTTCTTCTGCAACTAGTTTAAGGTTTTAAGTAATAATGGCCAGTCTTCGCGAGCGAAGATCCGGGGAAGGTCTTTCCACCTTCCAGCCTGCGCATTGGATTTTTTTAGGTGAGACACAGTGTGCGCGGAACTGAGCCCACCCTTTAATCCTAAGGTTCATCTGCCGGGGCCAAGCGAGCTTGGACGGTGGCAGCGAGGTCCTTAGGACGTAGGTGGGTTGCCTTTAAGGGCTAATGAGCTCCACCCGCCCGGGAGTGGCCCTGACCGGGAATCGAACCCGGGTCTCCGCGGTGATAGCGCGGCGCCTTTACCCCTAGACCACCAGGGGCTCCAAGGTTTTAAGTACTTTTTTTTTCTATTTACGTAATGAAAGGTAAATCTTTATCTGGTTCCAATTATTTTAAGAGAGCCATAGATCAAAGTATAAATGGTTTGTATACTCAAACTGATTCAAATGTGCATGCAATCCACGTTTAGCTTTAGGAAGAAGTCATTTGAATTACACCTAAGTCATAAACCAGCAACTTATCTCTACACATTCTAGTTGAAGTAGTTTTAGATTTCATAAAAAAGCAGTAATTTTTGTCCATAAGACCAACAAGCCAAAGATGAATCTTTTCAAATCTTACAATTTTAGAAGTGAAGCCAAATATTTTAGCCTCTTATTGTTACTCAAAAAAGGTCTGGTTTGAGTCAAGATACGTGTGTTACTCCAAGAACGATGGGCAGTGTGCTCACCTGTATTCTTATCTGCTCTAGTTCAGTCAAAAAACTTCAAAAAACACCTCTTACAAATGACATCTAGAATGATGGCCTATTTTAAATCAGTTAACTTTTTTTTGTTACTCCCTTCTTTCACCTTCCCCACCCTTTACTTTCTGCACATTGTCAGTATCTTGGTGCTCACTTCACCTCCACCATTCATCCTGCCTCACACACATGCTTTCCCAGAACATCAATGCCTCTATTTCATGTACCTCACTTCTCAACCTCTCCTGACACGTTCAGCAATATTTCTTCTGTCTTTTCCTTTCCTCATTCTAATTGTTAGCTGCCTCTCCCTCTGTGGTAAGGGCAGAGCCATACCTAAAATGAAATTATAACCTTACCTGTCATCTCTGATTGCATAAAAAAAGCCATAGCCATGTTGTACCATAGGGAGTGCACATCCACTAAACCTAGTGTAGCCAGTCAGACTAGTTGAAAGGACAAAATTCCCACCTCCTCCACTGTAAAACAACACAAAACAAAAGCAGTACTTTTAAAGGTAATTTGAAACAAAGCGAGTTTAATAAAACAGTTATTTTGTCCTAGAGGTCAAGAAATCAGCACATATAAGGCCAATGCGACAAAGGCCTTGCTATTGAGGGATACAACTCCCCACAGGACAAGAATATGAATTACCTAGCTGTGAAGGCCTTATCCCCATACAGTTCTGGCACTGGCAGTCCTTGCTCCTGTGCTAT
Organism: Myiozetetes cayanensis; assembly: GCF_022539395.1. Taxonomy (NCBI): domain Eukaryota; kingdom Metazoa; phylum Chordata; class Aves; order Passeriformes; family Tyrannidae; genus Myiozetetes; species Myiozetetes cayanensis. Next base: position 129,939,044 of record NW_026086604.1, read on the forward strand.
GAGCAGGAGACCCAGAAGATGACGATCAAAGCCTGTCAAATAAATGCAAATACAAAATCATTAACAGCAGTGTTTCCTGTTTTTCTGCTTCTTCTGGTCTGGATAGCTAGGAGTTCAAGTAACAGCTGAGGACAGGTAAACAACAGCATCTGCTAAAGAAGAAGTATTGTAGCATCCAAAAACATTTCCCACATATTTGATCTAAGAGACCTTCATCTCTTTCAACTTGCATCACCGAGCACAAAAGCAAATTACCTAAGTAACAGAAATCCAGCATAGTTCCTGTGGAAAACAAAACACAAGAGAACTCCCACTTCAGCCAAGGAGTGAAAGTGGCTCACTGGCAATTATGTGAACAAGGCAAAAAGACTTTCAGGGTCAGAACTGCCCAGATAACACACCAAGTAGAATGGAGAGAGTATGAAGTTCATCAGGTGATTATTTCCCAGATACTTTTTCTTATTCATAAAATAATGTACAATGCTAACATAGATGGGTTAGAACCTCACCCAAATCTCTCCTATGCCTTAGAAAACCACATTTTTCATTTTCCAGATAGGCATATATTTGACTGGAAGGTATTCCAAAATAATGTTTAGCTAGGCAGAGAAACTATGAAAGCGAACATATCTTTGGGGTACAAGGAAAGGCCCAAGCACTAGGTTTTAGTTCTCCTCAAAATTAAAGCATAAAATGTTAAGAAATAGTTTTTATTCAGGTGGGAAATAACGAGACAGAGAAAATGTATTAGCATACAACAATATTCCCTTTTCATCACAAGAAAAAAACAAAACAAAACAAGTTTTGATGTCAGAGTACCTTTTCCATTCTCACATTCTTTCCTCATTTTATTGTGCTTTGCAAATGCCTTATGCATCAGCTGCAGTTGTTGATAAGTCTGTGTAAAGAAGGGGAGACAGGATAAAAACAAAAAAAAAAAAAAAGAAAAAACAATCCAAATGAGTAACACATTAGGAATCACAGATCAGCAATTTTTCCCTTTCACAGTTTCTAACAATTTTAGATAGAGGAAAATGGAGGAACTTTAAAAGTACATTAGAAGCTCTCTCAAACTCCTCCTCCCACATCCAAATTCCTTCAGAAGAATGTGCTCATTTGCTTTCAGAAGAATGTGCTCGTTATCTCTGTTCTGTTACTAAGATCACTTGTGCACTGAACAATATTCTAAACTTCATGTTCCTTCCCCAGAAAGCTGAAACAATAAAAAGTAACCACTGTGAACCAGAATAATCAAACCCCCAAATTTTCTATAATACCCTGTAGTCAGAAGGACAGTAGCTTTTACCAGGTGTGGTTGCACTTCCATGATCGTCATGCCCTGAATTAGACAAGGCAGTTGGACTACATAATCACTGTAGGCCCCTTCCAACAAAAATATTGTGTTCTATCACTTTTCATGACAAAAAAAAAGGAAAGAAAAAAATGAAAATCACGAAAGCAGAAAACAAGACCCTAACTAATATATACAGATGCCAACTGCATTCCCAAATTTTCTCTGCTAATTGCCAGTTCTGCCCAATGTTACTTTTTTTTCCAGTTTTATATTGAAACTTACATATTAAAATCAGAGAGAATACAAACAGAATGTTTTTTACAAAGTAGGCCTTGAGAAACAGTTCTGGATGCTCAAGATCTTGACTTCCAAGATCTTAGATCTTGCTAGTTCTTTAACTACTTAAGAAGCACCCTCTATCCCTTTATTCATCACAAGAGAGGTTGCAACAGAGAATGTGAATCAAGAGCAGCAGCCACTCAATCTGAATAAAAATCAAGCTACTAACCTTACAAGAAGCAAAAGAAAATCTGAGATAAAAGTGTTTTTCCCAAGTATATAACTTTAAGGTACTAAAAAGTACATAAAGACAGACTTTTAAGCATGTTAATTTCAATACTACCGAACACAGTTTTTAAGCCCCAGGAGTTCAGCATTAAAAAAAACAACAGGGAGATATTTGGAGATGCTATTTAATATTGCAAAGAGAAGAAGGCTACAGTTAGTGCTGGAAGCCTGATAAATGGTTAGAAGGTAAATGAAGAGCAGGGAAATAACAGGAATCCATACTTGGAATAGGAAGCACATTTGAAATGTGACCAGAAAACGGAGATTTAAAGCTGCAGCACATGCCAAAAGAAGCCAGCGAAGACCAAGAAAAAGTGCTCTTGAAGGCTAGAATTATCAATCACACATGCTTTCTGACAGCCATATTTCCTGTATGTTTTTCAGATGCGTTAATATTATAGAGCCTTTGAATTTTTACTAAAGACATGTAGCCCTTTGTCTCAAAAATCTCTTTACCTAATTTCTCAGGCTCTGAGAAATGTGCAGGGAGGACAACAGAAAGAGCTTTAGTACAGCTCTCACTTGGCAAGAAAGGCATGACATGCTTTGCCAGCCAAGCACCAGAGGGCAGTTGCTGGGAAAAGAAAAAGTCTCTGGTTCAGCTATTCAGAGACACTCTGGAATACATCCCTGTTGCCACTAGGACACAAACAGATTTCAATCTTGCTCTCTGATGCAAATATTAGATAAACATTTCCTGATTTTACTTGGAAATTAAAACAACAGAACCGCAGCAGAGTACTTTGGATCCAACCCAATAACTTTCTGAGGTATGAAAAAACATCAGTGTGAATGTAACTCAAGACAGTTACATTCTTGAAACCAAAAGGCAAATAGGACAGAAAAACAAACAAGCCCATACATGACAGCACACCTCAGTCACAGTGACCAGAATCAGAGTTTAAGCAACTCAACATTTGAAATCTGTCTCACTGGAAAGATGTCAACTCCCACCAATGAGACAACACAAGAGTGAGTTTTAAGCAGTTCAAATGACAGGCCTTCTAAATACATGATGATTACAGTAGGATTTCAGTATTTACACTGTCAGAAGGATCCAGCATGGACTTGCACCATTCCACTGCTTCCACAGTACATGGTCTTATGGTCTCTGTGCGGCCATGATAGAAACGCCTGGTCATGGCAGTTTCGTAACAGCAGCCCGGACTAAGAACAAAAATTAGGGAAGAGTATCTCATTACCTTAACAAAACTATTTGCTCTTTCAAGGACTCAAAAAGTCCTGTCGAAGATCTTGCACATTTAGCTCAGTTACAAGTACCAGAAACACACTAATATTCTTGAAGTTATGCGTCCGATAAAGAGCCACAAAGGAACTCTATGCACTTTTATGAGACAGATGACTGAAAAAAGTGCCAGCACTGTAATCATACCTTGAAAAGACTTTGTTGTCATGGCTATTTTCTGCAGACTACAGCTCTACCAGGCTCTAGCAAAAATAGGCTGAAATTACACAAGCTTCAGTTTCATATATATATCCCCATTGAAGAAACCACCTACACCACCCAAACCCTCAAAAATTAAGCTACACATTTAAAGCAAGCCATGTGTCTCAATGCATTTGGAGGAAAAGGCTCAAAACCTTCTCTGCTGCATACTGACAGCCATCCAGTTTTTATATCTGGAGCATCTCCAGCTCTATGACAGTCTGCCATTTAAAATACAACTTTCGTGAAACATACTTGAGTGTTTACAACAGATCAAACAGGTCATTTCAGTCAGCCTCAGATCTACCAGCCTTTGTTACAACGTGATCACATCACCAGTGACTAAGCATCACACTCCTGTGACAAAACCTTCCTCCTGAAGCAAGCAGTACTCTCCAGGTCAGTAATGACTTATACGTGCTAGTTAGCAAACAGAAATTTGGAAACCCAAACACCAGGAGGAATGACGTCTTTAATCTAAAATAATACAAAATGCCACATCTGAAAATGTAGAGGCAGGTATTTGGAGGGTCTCTGTCTCTATTATTCTGTTCAAACCTTAACATCCAATGTTAAAGAAAGTGAGACACTGATGTTTTGTGAGGCCTTCTACAGACTTGGAAGACTAAACGTTTAACTGATGGCAGTCACTTTCTACAGATAAAGTTTTCTTCTCCATTTGATCAACTATTCGACAGTAGAGAATCCTGACCACTGAGCACTTGGTGTTTGCCCAAATACTTCCCGTGTACAGCCAAAATTCACCTTTTTGTGGACTGAGTTATGCCATCCATTCCACAATACGTGCACACATTATCCCTATGGTCACAAGGGCAGAGTTCTTCTGAAGCAAGTATGGTCTTATGCAACTGTTACTTTAAAAACCCCTTAGTTCTTCATTCTTACATCACCATAGCAAATTACACACTAACACTGCAAAGCCACTGCACCTCTTTACTCAAGAAACCAGTTTTTTTATTCCTATTCTTACCGTCCATGGCATTTGTAATAAGCAAGTTGTAGGGCAAGCTGCACAAATGTATCAGGATGAAGTTTCTTCTTCCTAAGCAATGCTTTGCCGAAGGATGTGAAGGCATAAGACACCAGCTGCAAGTCAGACACCTGTCATAGCAAAGGAAGAAAAACCACAGGAGTCAAGAAATATCACAACTTGATCCACTTCAAAAGACACTCAACATAAACCAACAATGCAACAAATTTAACCACTTGTTAAGTCCCCCAATTCATCAATAATGTATTTATTCCTCTTCTCCAGTATGGAGAAAGACCAACCAAAAACACGTAAATAGAATGAAAAAAACCAACTACGAGAAGCATCAAGAAATTCCACCTTCTTGTAATACAGTTCTTTAGTACGTTCAATTTCATTTATAATTTTTGGATCCACTGTGAATACAAGTTCCTCTGGCCATGGAATATCCCTCACATTATCTGATCCCTGGAAAGATGCAGACAGAAAGAAAGAAGGGAAAAGAGAACATATTATTCATAAGAAAAGACACGTTAACTACAAACTTGAAAGTTTATAAAGGATAGATACCTTCCATTTTCCCTCATTCTCAATAATCTTCTTTTCGGCATAAGATAACATGGTAATTAAAGCCATGGCATCAAAAGGAGAATGCTAAAATCAGATAAGACAAGATACCACATTATTTGCATAACTGCAAGATGATCAAATTGCTTTTTTACCTATCCCACTCTTTACCTGCAGATCAACAGCTTTACTGCACAATGTTGGACTTGTTTTTCTAGTTCTACAATAAACAGAGAACTACTTTAGGTCCACCCACTGTTTTGACTGCTCTGCAGCTGGATAGGGAGGCACAGATTTCAGGCAAGATATAAGCCCTTCTGGTAATGCAATAATGAATCTGAAAAACCAGGAGTTTAAAAAACACAGCTGTTCAAATAGATACATTATAGGAAGAGTTTATTTTATGCCTTCTCGCGCACTGTATTTTTTTTATTTTGGAACTCTCTCATTAAATACTCTAAGAAATTACTTCAGATCTCATGTTCACAATTCATGCATGGTATAATATGAAACACTGAGAACGCAGAGTGCTTTTGGAAAGTCATCAGACAAGGTGCCTGGTAAACAAGGCTATACTAGAGAGGAACACACTAAGCACTTAAAATAATACCCTGAAAGGGGAAATTCAGTAAACAAATACTCAAAAGGTTTATAAGATGAAAAAAATTTCAACTTACATCACAGAATGCGCTGCAAGTTCCATTGGAAAAGAATATGCTATTGTAGGATTTATCTCCCCAGCGTACAGTCGGATCACCTGTTAATCCCAGCCTTGTGAGCTAAAGCAAAGGTTACATGCTGTGAATTTTAAAAAACACTGACGACACTGCCAACCTCTGTCAGCTAAACCTAGTCTACATTAAGAGGGTGAAATCTCCCTGATAAGACATTTTCATACAGTTCAAGATGAAACATGTTTATAAGCCCAAGCTTTAATTAAAAGTGTTGTAAAAAGTTGATGACTATGTTTTTGAAAATGCTGAAGGATAGAGGGCTAAAAGGTTATGAAGGTAGATTTCAGCCATTCCCCCTTACGATGTCCTAATAATTCAAAGTATTAAATTTTGCTATGGATCAAAAACCAGCATTATTTGCATATTTATCTGCTTCATTTTCTGTTATGAAAGAGCAAGAAATGCTACTTCTGTATATATGCAGAAGAAATTTTTATGAAAACATAACCAGACATAAATTATCAAAAATACTTAGCTACCTCAGTATAGTCCTCAGGAGTTGCATGGGGACTAGAATCATCAAGGCAGACCACAAACAAACTTCTCTGAATTTTTTCCAGAAGAGTTAAGTTCTTTGGATCAAGACCAATCAAATATTCCCGTAACTAGAAAGCATAAAAAGACAAAGCTAAGTCAAATAACGTATTTCCAGTGATCACAAGGCTTTTTCCTGATACCTCAGGAACCAATTGTTGGAAGTATTCCTACCTCTGCCCATTTTGTCCTTTCGTTGCATGTTAGGGCTGCCAGTCCTGGTCCATCTGGCTCACTATGGCATCTTTTCTGAATATATGTAAGTTGCCTTTAAGAAGATTTCAAAAACTGAAGTTAACAAAGAACAGATAGAGATTAAAAAACAGTCACCTTTTTTCCTCTCTCTCTTTTTTTTTTTGTAAAGTTGGAATCTTGGTTCCACATTCACAAGTCAATGTGAATTTTCAGGAAGCATGAATCATCTCCCTCAAACTCTAAGGACAACTGAAGACCTGCTCTGTTTTCAGACACTAATGGTTAATTCAGACTGCAGCTAAGAGCCCAATACAAACTTACATATAAACAATCGTGATCCTACAGCATTATTATGCACTTCATCTAAAACTACACTTAAAACTTCAACAGTGTAGATCAGACTTTCTGGAGTGCACATATCTGCAATACTGCAGCTCTGCAGCTTTAGGGTAACGAATCAGATACAGGACAAACATTCCACTCAAGATAAACCCTGAAATTTAAAGCAGAACACTAGCTATAGTACATCTATAAATGTAGAGTCTGAATTACATGAGAGTAATTCCCCTCCTACCTTTTCCTTGCATTTTTCCTTTAGAAGAACTATTACCAAAGAGGTAATTTTAAGTTTGCAAATTCAGTTGTTCACATGCTGTTCTAGTGTTAAAGAAGTTCCACAAATTACAGGCACTCAATCCTGGTTTGTGCTTTATTCTGGCACTCTTGCCCACTGAACTTCACTACTGATCATTAGTTACATAGTTATCAAAAATGTAAGACACCCATGATGAGGTTATAAAAGAAAATCCCCCAGAAAAACCCCACCAAACCAAATCCAACACAACCTGCTCTTCCTATAGACAATAGCATTAGGGGTTTTTGTCTGTATTCCAGATGTTCATTTATTTGCTACTTAACAGGCACAGCTACAAAACCCATAAATACATATGTTAAAATACTACATATTAAAGTATCAGACTTTTTTTAAAAAAGTGATTTTTAGCTTTTTTAACTAATTTTTGTCTTGCCTGGGGAATTTGGCCATACACTTTTTGCCAGTTTTAATTGCAAGTCTTCTGTTGTGCTCTATAAGCAGCACTTTGACAAATCCAAGAAGTTATTCCTAGACAAGATTAACAACCCTTTCTTAGTCAGTAGAGGTATATAGATCCCAAATTGATCACAAGAGATTTATGCTGAAACTACTTCTGTATTTGACATCAGAGTTAGACCAACAGAGTGGGAAACTTTGTGGCCACAACTGCACTGACAACTCAAAAGCCAGCACCTGAACATGCTACTGGGACATAGAAGATACAGCACAGAAAAGCTTTAAACATTGGCTGTTACACTACTGCTGAAACGTACTATTTGAAGAACCAAATTCTTTCTCTCTATTCCTTTGTGGCAGCTCAGGAACACGAAGAGCCACAAACATGGCTGGCTGTCACAGGCCTGGGGCAAAGACAAGAACTGCAAGTGAAATGCAGCTGTACTGCTCCGTAGCTGCTCCGTAGCTGCAGGAAGTCAATCACTGTATGCTACAAGTTTGGACTCTGCTGCACTCACTAACAGAAAGTCCAGCCTCTCTACTCTTGAGAAAACTGACCACAAGTTTATTAGATTTAAATCAACATGACAGTGGTGTTTCATCTTTGATAATGATTAAGTAGCAATGAGACAATTATCTATGCGTATTGTTCCTGAAAGGAATGATACTTATAATCCTAATATTTCCATGTAAAGAAGCTTCATATATAAAGGATATTTTCTACTCAAATATCTTCTTTCAGCCTTTTGTATGATGCTCTATGGGTGTAGTACAGCAGTATATAATAATAATCATGTTCTATGGAAAGAAGCTGTTATTCAGTAAACAAGAACTTAGTCAAACCTGAACCTTCAGCTAGAGGAGAAGCTGCAGCCTCTCTCAAACCTAATTCTTTCGGGTGAAGGACAAAGAAAAAAGAAAAAAGAAAGCCTCCTTGGTATGTAGCTTAAATAGGACAGCTCATTTAAGATAAGGTATTTTGAAAACCTGAATATCTCTGGAGGAGTCACCATACTGCCTTCATGCATAGCATCAAATGCAAACACTCGACCTCGACACAGGACTATTAAGTGAGATGGGCATTCACCTTCAGCCTCTGAAATAAAAAATAAGAATAAATAAAAATCCAACCTTGGGGATAAAGTGAGTGACAGATACAGGAAAAACTCAACAAGTCCTACAGACCCTTTTTTGTTCAAAATGTGGCAAACTTCATATAGTTAAAACCAGGAAAGATTAAAAAAAGAGTAACTTTTTAAGTCCAATTGCATGCTCTTACTGCAAATTTGACATTTTAAAAACCAACAGAAGTCATACATAACTTTCACTGTTATGAACTACTTCAAGTCATCGTCATTACCTAGTAGCAAGTGTCATTTATTTGTGTATCTTGTAGGAAAGATTTCTCTGCTGAAATGTCTGTTCCCTGTGAAAGCTGATCTAGCAATATTTCTCGCTTGAATGAGTGTTGCTTGTTGAACAAGTCTACTGCTAGTTTTGGTTATGCACCTCATGATGCACTGCCATGCCAATCACACCTGACCAGCACACGCACATCTGTAAGAAGGGAGCACTGACACACCAACTTGGCCACTATACAGAAACACAGATGGTACTGGCCCGCCCCAGGTCAGGTATATTTGTCCCACCAAACATTTCCCCACCAAACCCATCTACCTGGAAATTAGACTAATGCTGGAAAGGACACGAACTAGGTGTTAAAATCCCAAGAAACGTTGTATTTTTCTCAAACTACCCAAGTACTCTACTCTGGGAAAAAGAAGAAATGTATACTTTATCCACAAGTATGGAACGTAATGAGCACCCAAAGAAGTCCTAACCTTATCTATATGGCTGTTACATCTACCTTTACAGTCATACTTTCTAAATCAAATAACACAATTCAACATACACCTGGTTAAAGACACTCTAGAGTGAGGAATCTGTCATCTCATTTACACCTCATCTTCATAGATCATGAAATTAATTTGTAACATAGCAAAAATCAGAAGAGATGACATCCAATTCAATTACTTTAGGTAGCATTCTCCTAATCTTAGCTGTCTAAAGCGAGGGGCAGAATTAAGTCTGGAAGTTACCATACCTAGAATTACATGTCTGATATGTCACTACAGTGGTGTACAGTAGTGTACAGTGGTGGAGATCTACCCAATACACTGAATAATATTTAATGAGCTCTTCACCTGTTCTCATGAAGATGTCTGCTGCAGGCTGAACCAAACAGCTCCCTGGGCTTTTAGTATGTTTTTTGACTCCAAGCTGACATTACCTGATAAATTTTAGGTGCCCTACTCTGCAATCTAAATACTACTTCAAGTGTTTAGACCATGTCAGTTCCCTCTATGGCCAATGGAGAAAAACAGATCCATCTCCAGATGGCAATTCCTTCTATCTTAGACAGTATCTATCTTACATACTTGCATATTTTAATGGCCCAAATCCTCCTCTGGAGGTATTCGTATTTCTCCATGAACCAGAGAGAAACAAGACAACTAACTGGACCAAATATGTCACCTGGAGGCAGACAATCTACATGGAAATGGGTATCACTTGCTGTGTATGACATGAAAAATTATATAAGCAAGATTGTTGTTTAATGATGTTCTTGCAATATTTTAAGGTAGAAAAGGAAGAGGAATGACATAAATTGCCTCTCTACCAGGTAACACCCTTGTTTATTAAGAGTGATCATAACAGAACATGGACTTCCCACCATTTGAACGTTTCTTCTAAGTTTTAGTACTTGAATTGACTCTTCAGCTGTAATGCTAAAACACCAAACCAAACAAACACCACCTTGAAACCTTCCTTCAACTTTGCATTTTCCCATCATTTCACGTGGTATGGAGATTTACTTGGATATATTTTATGGAGCAAGGCAATACCTTCTTCTTGAATTCCTGAGTCCATGATTATGGAGAGCAACACTGCTGAACAACTCTGGATGCATCAGAATGTGTGTGGAAGGGCTGTTATGATTTCAGTTTGCTGATTACTAATGCTACAGTATTTGGTAATGGAGGATGAATAAGAACATTATACTTTAGCTCTTGATCCCGAACGCTAGAAAACTGTCGGGAGTTTAATAGAATGCCTTTATGAAGCTCTATGGAGTACTTTCAAGACTGATAATAGAAGCAGTTGACCAAGCCAAGAAATAGCACAATGATAAAAAATAAGTAAGAATTATCCCAACAGAATATATGGGAATACACTTGAGAAATGCCTTCTCAAATGTGAAAAAACATGCAATTAGTAATGATGTTGAAATCCTGTCCATATAATACGTGGAATCCACACACACTTATAACACACAGAATTTGTCTTTTTTCAATTCTTAATGCTGGCATACTTATTATAGGCATCAGATTGGTAATATAGAATTTAAAGCAGAGTTTTCTTACACTCTTATTTAGTAAGGACTAAATACTGGACCAAATAGGGCACTTGTAGATGAGATGTCTTCTTTGCTTCCTTATATAAGCACTCAACAACTAGTATCTGGCTTAGTGCTTGAGGAAGCAAGTATTTTATGGTTTAAGTCAGCACTCCATTGGCCCATTAATAAAAATCATTTGCTTGTATTAACCCCCAATTTTCATTTGTTTACCAGTTTTAAAGTAAGTGCCGAGCGAATCTCTGGTAACTCCAGGAATTTTGCAAGTGCAAAAGAGCATTCGAAATTGGTTCATGTCCAGAACAGTGTTCCCAGATCTCTCTATGGTCACCTTCTCTCTGTAGTAACAAATACACCAAAATTAAATATGAGAAATGATAATGATGGAATTAAATGAAGGTTAGACCAACCTTTTACTGCAAAGAATGCATGCCAATAAACATAAGCATATATTTGCAACTAAAGGATACACAGGTCATTAATATTTAGAATCAATTATTTTTTTCTTGAAGTCTTACGCTCGTAATAGATCCCAGTATTTCAGGGTGTGCCATATATTTACACATGCTCTTTCTATCTGAGTGCCCTCTTTTGGTGGCCAGTAGTGTTCAATATAGGGACCAGGGCCTCCCATATTACAGTGTATTTGTGTTGAGATGCGAAGATCAAGGTAAGCCACATTCAGCCACCAGTCCTCCAGCTGAAATGAAAAATGTTTACCATCAGAACTAATTAATTTTTAGTAATTAATTTCTTAATAATCACCTAAGTGTTAAATTGCTTGCTCTTTTTTCTTTCTTTTTTTTTTAGTACTTTGAAAGTAGTTCCTATGTAACACAAGGCAGGACAGTGGTTCAAAACTAACTGCTGAAGATAACGACACATTTAGCTCTTCTATTTTCAAGCTTGAAATAAAATTCAATACTGTTTAAGAATATTAAACTGTAAATTATCATGAACATTTCTTCCCTGATATTCATCATCTTAAACTCTTGCAGATGTCAGCTGTGGCTGTTGCAAATATCAGTCAGATTACTCCTTGGAGAATGGAAGGAAAGTAGATTTGTGTTGAGCAGGGATATGAGACAGAGTTTATAATGTACTGTTTCTGTCACCATCTGAAAATCCTCACTCTGGAATATGTCATGGCCTTCCTCATATTCCTTTTTCTGTTGAAACACAACATTAAAATGCTACCACGTAGCCTCCCACTGGGAAGTGAGAGACCAAACTCTAAATTCCAGGTTTTGTTTTGCTGGGTTTTTCTTTTGTTTATTGCTTTGTGTTTTTTTTTGCTAGGGTGGAGAGAGAAGGGACAGATGTCATAGAAGGAAAAACTGATAGACAAAGCATTCAAAAGCTAGTAGGTAACTATAATTTCAGCTGGTGAGCTCTCTTACCTACTCAGCTTTGAAAAAACCAAATCACACATATATAACTAAGTGAATGCTTTCATATCCATAGGCCAAGTGGCAGATACAAGGAAGATCCTAAGACTTAAAAAAGTGAAATGACTCTTTGAATTATATCCTGAATAAACAACTTTCCATAAGTTGAATTAAGATTTCTTACATTGAATTATGATTTCTTATATATCTAAACACATACCCAATTCCTTCTCATTTTAGCTCTTTCCAGTAACTTCTGATGCAACTCTTTCCCAATGCCATTTTCAAATTTTTTAACTATATCCTCAGTTCTTTGATATTCTTCTTGATTTAGAAATGGCTTCACTGTAAAAAGAAAATGGTTTTATTTTAAAGACAACCGTATCCTGAGATTTATTCCAAGATTCAGATATCCACAGGCAAGGGAGTGGATGAAAATTTATTTTTCTAAAACAAGTACTTGAAGGGAAAACACCTTTTAAAAATCTTTAAATAAATCAATGTGTTCTAATAAAACATAAATACATACTTTTAAATAAATACAGATGCTAGCACATGAAAGCAATTGCTGAAAACCTGAAATACCTAACAGATAACTAAATCAAATATATTTACAACTGTAGCTAGAGAGACTACAGAATTCTGCAACCCCATCATCCGTGACAGAACTCACCAAGTAATTAAACTTGCAGGAACTTTGTAAATTAACACATTATGCCACACGTCTACCACCCTACTGCCCCAACTATAAGCTGCTTGCCTTTATTTTCGAGTTCATGGCCTACAAGCAACTTGTCCTTGCAACTTAATTCTCATTCACTGTCCTTGTGTTATGCCCACCTTTGAATGATACCAAATGCAGTTACTGCTAGTCAGTTTTTTTTATTTTTAAATCCTTTTGGATTTCTCTCAGATCATGTGCCACGTAGGCCAAAGTTCTCCATAAACATCTGCAAAACTAGCCATTATTTTAATCTAAACCCTCCTTAAATCCTTTTTTTTACCATGAAATCAGTAACAGGAAGTGCTGATGTCAGTTTCCATACAGGCACACCTCATTTTTTTCTTATACTCGCCTGGTGTATAATGTCTCTTCTGTTCATCTAGTCAAACACTTCGTCTTAGCAGGGTCAGCCAAAGCAGGCTGCCCAGGACTGTGCTGGGTTCAAATATCTCCAAGCACGGACACTCTACAACTGCCCTAGTAGCAACCTGTTCCACTCCTTGGCTACTCTTGCAATAAAAAGAGTATTCTTATGTTTAAAAGAAATCTTTTGTATTTCAGTTTGTGCCCATCACCTCTCACTATGATCTCTGGCTCCACCTTCTTGAAGGGAATGAATTATTCTACAAGCAGCTGGCAGATGTCTCAAAACCATCAGCCCTTGTTCTTGTGAGTGACTTCAACCTGCTGGATATCTGCTTGGAGCTCAACACAGCAAAGAAGAGGCAGTCTAGGAGGCTCCTGGAGTGTATAGAGGATAATTTCCTGCTCCAGCTGGTAAATGAACCTACCAGGGGTGGGGTCCCACCAGACCTGTTGTTTACAAACAGAGAGGGGCTGGTGGGAGATGTAATGGTCGGAGGCCATCTGGGGCACAGTGACCATGAAATAAGAGAGTTTGCAATATTCAGGGATGCAAGGAAGGCCACCAATAAAACCTCCACACTGGACTTCTGGAGGGCAGATTTTGGCCTGTTCAGAAGACTGGTCCAGAGCTTACCCTGGGAAAAAACCCTTGAAAACAAGGGGGTACAGGAGGGATGGACATGCTTCAAGAAGGAAGTCTTGAGTGCACAGGAACAGGCTGTATCAGTGTGCCAAAAGGCAAGCCGGCAGGGTAGATGACCAGTTTGGTTGAACAGGGAAATTCTGAAGGAAATCAGGGATAAAAAGAGAGCTTACAGACTATGGAAAACAGGGCTGGTTACTCAGGATGAGTTTAGGAATATAACTAGGTCATGCAAAAAGAAAATTAGAGAGACAAAAGTGCAGTTTGAAGTCAATTTGGCTCCTTCTGTTAGGGATAACAAAAAGTGCTTCTATAAATACATTAATAACAAAAGGAGGGGCAAGGAAAATCTCCATTCCTTGTTGGACTTGGAGGGAAACATAGTTAACAGGGATGAGGAGAAGGCTGAGGTACTGAACACCTACTTTGCCTCAGTATTCAGGAGGACAGGTGGCCCTTGGGACAATTGTCCTCTGGAGCTGGTAGACAGGGACAGGAAGCCAAATAGCCCCCCTGTATTCCAGGAGGAAATATTCAGTGACTTACTGAGCCCCCTGGATCCACACAAGTCCAGGGGACCAGATGGGATCCATCCTAGGGTGATGAGGGAGCTGGCAGAAGAGCTTGCCAAGCCGTTCTCCATCATTTACCAACAGTCCTGGCTCACTGGGGAGGTCCAGATGACTGGAAGTTGGCAAATGTCACGCCCATCTACAAAAAGTGCTGCAAGGAGGACCCAGGAAACTACAGGCCTGTCAGCCTGATCTCAGTGCCTGGCAAGGTTATGGAGCAGATCATCCTGAGTGCAATCACATGGCACCTACAGGATGGACAAGGGATCAGACCCAGCCAGGGTGGGTTTAGGAGGGGCAGGTCCTGTCTGACCTGCCTGATCTCCTTTTACGATCAGGTGACCCGCCTGGTGGATGAGGGGAAGGCTGTGGATGTGTCTATCTGGACTTCAGCAAAGCCTTTGACACTGTCTCCCATAATATACTCCTGGAAAAGCTGGCAGCCCATGGCTTGGACAGGGGCACTCTGTGCTGGGTTAAGAACTGACTGGATGGCTGGGCACAGAGAGTGCTGGTGAACAGGGCTGCATCCAGCTGGCGGCCGGTCACCAGTGGTGTCCCCCAGGGATCAGTGCTGGGCCCAGTCCTGTTTAACATCTTTATCGATGATTTAGATGAGGGGATTGAGTCCATCATTAGCAAATTTGCAGACGACACCAAGTTGGGAGGGAGTATTGATCTGCTGGAAGGCAGGAGAGCTCTGCAGAGGGACCTGGATAGGCTGGAGAGTTCGGCTGATTCCAACGGGATGAAGTTCAACAAGGCCAAGTGCTGGGTCCTCCACAACAACTCCCTGCAGCACTACAGGCTCGGGACAGAGTGGCTGGAGAGCAGCCAGGTGGAAAGGAATCTGGGAGTTTGGATTGACAGGAAGCTGAACATGAGCCAGCAGTGTGCCCAGGTGGCCAAGAAGGCCAATGGCATCCTGGCCTGCATCAAGAACAGCGTGGCCAGTAGGAGTAGGGCAGTGATCCTTCCCCTGTACTCAGAGTTGGTGAGGCCACACCTGGAGTATTGTGTTCAGTTTTGGCCCCCTCAGTTCAGGAAAGACATTGAGGTGCTGGAGCATCCAAGTGACCACCTTCTCTTCTCAAGGCTTACCTTCAAAACAAAGTTAACTTATTAAAGAAGAGGTAGCTACTGTAAAGCCTGAAGTAAGGCACATTTAGAGATAGTTTTTCCAGTTGACTGGCTTTAAAAAAACAAATGCTTTACCAACAGGGACCCTGACTAATGTCATGTGCCTGGAGCCCTCCTCCAACGAAAGACAGTTTCCCTGGAATGATTTAGAGCCTCTATCAAAAGTCATTTGGAGGTTTTGAATTGTTCTTCAGAAGCACCTCCTTTCCTTCACTCAAGTTCAAAGACTAAAACAAATAACAAGCTTAAGCAATGAGAACCGCACAGTTAGTGTCTAAAACTGCACAGCACACTTTGGCTTTAAGTGATTTGTACAAGGGTAGACTGTGGTAGACAGCAAATACTGGATTAACTTTTCTCCTACTGCCAGTGAGCCTAAAGGAGACCAACAACAATGATGCAAGTTATAGAATGATTTATGTATAAGCAAGAGTAAGCAGCAACTAACTTCAGCATGAAAACAATGTGGTAAGTTATTTATGAAAACACAGATCATAACCAGAAAACAAGAGTAAACAAATCACTGTCAAGATTTTATCACTCCATGAGAGAGTTGTATAATAACTTTGAGAGCCAGCTCAGCTAACAAAACTAAACAGGAATTTGGTTATCGCAGGTTCACTACTGTTACAGCACAACTGTATTACAACAGAAAGAAGATGTATTTTTTTGGACATGAATACATACACAGCGTTTTTGCTCTAAAACCACGATTTCAGCATTCTGCATCAAAAAGCAATGAGGCAATGAACACCAAAGAAGTGGGCCATTTCCACTACACTCAGAATAAATGGGAACTAAGAGTGAACATCAGGATTTCTATTTTGGGAAAGGGAAGTTCTCGTGTAGCATGTTCCTGCTAAGGAGAGAACTCCAGGTCTTACTCTGTTAGTATTTCTCCAATACATGTAAGATGGTAAAGACACAAAGTAGATGTTCCAGAAAAAAAACTCAATGTCTCAGAATTCTGAAAACAATTGAAGAAACATAAGAAAGTAATCTCAAGATACTGTATCAAGATAATGTATCTTTGTCAATCCCAATATATTAAGACCTGACAATAAAGAACTAACCAGTCATCTCTGCTTTATAAACAAAGCTAGACACAAGTGCAGTCATATATTTTCAAAACTTTTATGTGATCTTCTTTAGACTAGTCAACATTTCAAGGAAGAAATTATTCAAGTTAAGTTATCCAATAAATGCTCACCACTGCCTTTTCCTACTACTGTATAGTTAGTCAATGCTCTTCTTTCTCACCAATGAAAAGTTTGAAATAACTGGTTTTTTTACAAAGATCCTGGCCAAACACAGTCATAAACAAGCAGTTATGCAAAACAAAATTGGTAGATAAAAGATATTTCTCTATTAGACCAGTTGGAAAAAACAACTAAAAAAATCCACCCTCAAACCAAAGAGTTAACCTTTCCACGTGCCCAATTCCCCTGAAGAAAGGTAATTAGGGATAAAATGAAAATTTTTATTCAGGTTGTTCCGGACAATTAAGTTTTAGGTTTGAATCTGAAAAAGACCTTTGGCAGTCTAAGTTTGTGTGTATCCCACACCCCAATTACACCAGCTGATAAAATCTGTCTCTACAACCACTTCGCAAACATCTTCAGCCCGGCTGAAACATCACATGCCACGTTATCATTACCTGCATCGAGGTATTTACTTAAAGATTCATCAAGAGGAGGTACTGGCAGGGATGGCAGAGAATCTTGGTACTGAAACGTCCTCTCCTCTGCGGATTCAAGTACTTGCTTTTCCATGATGCAGATCTGCAGCACAACCAAACAGATTATTCACGAACTCAAGTTGGATGACAAATCTCCCCCGCTCCCGCCATAGAGACGCTAAAAGACATATCAGGAAACACCCCCCGACAAAGCCTGGACCGAGGACTTCTTGTTGGCTTGCAGCCACGGGAGGCACACACCTAACAGGGGGAAACGATGCCCATGCTCGGCATGTCGATATTAACAAGCTCGAGGACTGTCGCTTTCTTTCCCGAGGAGAAGCCAGTCGGCCCTGGGACACCCGCCCGAGACCAGAGGATAACTGGGGAAGGTGGAACACTCTCCCGGCCCGGCTGGCGGCCCCGGCTCACCGCCCCCGCAGACCCTCCCCGACGGCCCCGGCCGCGCCCCCCGACCCCGCGCTCCCCGGGCCGGGCCGAGCAGGGCGGGGGGCCCGCGGCACCACTGCCTGTGTACAGCAGCTCGGGTCCCGCGGCACCACTGCCTGTGTACAGCAGCTCGGGGCCCGCGGCACCACTGCCTGTGTACAGCAGCTCGGGGCCCGCGGCACCCCTGCCTGTGTACAGCAGCTCGGGGCCCGCGGCACCACTGCCTGTGTACAGCAGCTCGGGGCCCGCGGCACCACTGCCTGTGTACAGCAGCTCGGGGCCCGCGGCACCACTGCCTGTGTACAGCAGCTCGGGGCCCGCCGCACCCCTGCCTGTGTACAGCAGCTCGGGGCCCGCCGCACCACTGCCTGTGTACAGCAGCGCAGGGCCCGCACCCGGGAGCTGCCCCGGAGAGCCCCGGACGGACGGGGCCGGGGATAAGGAGAGATCCGAGCCGAGCCCACCCCTCTGCCCCGCCGCCGCGCACCCCCGAGAAAAGAGGTCGGCGGAGGCCACCACTCACCCCGGCCTGCACACGCCCGGCTCGCTGCCAGCCCTGCCTGCCCTGCCCGCCGCTCCCGCCGCCGCCGTCGCCTCTGCCCCAGTTCCCAGCGCGTCCGGAAGCCGCGCGGGGCGGGGCGAGGCGGGGGTGGGAGCAGAGAGCGGCCTGACCGCCCCCTGCGCGCCGGGGGCCCTGGGGAGGGGGCGAGTAAAAGAGCAGCTTTAAATTGGAAGGAGCTGTTGACTCCCTCGGAGGAAGGAAGGTCTTGTAGACAGATCTCGGCAAATCGGAGGGTTGGGCAGTCACCAACCGTGTGAAGCTTACCAAGGGCAAATGCAGGATTCTGCGCCTGGGACAGGGTAACCCTGGTTGGGTGTATAGACGGGGGAACGAGAGGCCGGGGACCTCAGGGTCCTGATCAATGGCAAGTTGAATAGGAGTCAGCAGTGCCCTGGAGGGCCGACCGTGTCGTGGGGGCATCAGGCAAAGCATCGCCAGCCGGGTGAGGGAGGGGATTGTCCCGCTCTGCTCTGCACTGGGGTGGCCTCACCTTGAATATTGTGTGCAGTTTGGTCACTGCAATATAAGAAAGATATCAAGCTGCTAGAGAATGTCCAAAAGAGGGCAGTGAAGATAGTGAAGGGCCTTGAGGGGAGCTGAGGTCACTTGGTCTGTTCAGCCTGGAGAAGAGGAGACTGAGGGGAGACCTCATTGCAGTTACAGCTTCTCCATGAGGGGAAGAGGAGGGGCAGGCACTGATCTCTTCTCTATGGTGACCAGTGACAGGACTTGAGGGAATGGCCTGAAGTTGCATCAGGGGAGGTTTAGGTTGGATCTTAGAAAGAGGTTCTTCACCCAGAGGGTGGTTGGGCACTGGAACAGATTTCCCATAGAAGTGGTCACAGCACCAAGCCTGACAGAGTTCAAAAAGCACTTAGACAATGTTCTCAGGCACATGGTATGATTTTTGGGATGGTCCTGTGTAGGGCCAGGAGTGGACTTCAATGATCCTTGTGGGTCCCTTCCAACTCAGGGTATTCTATGATTCTGTGACATGGGGAGAAAGCATGGCTGGGGCTGTGCTGAGGGCATGGGCTCTTCCCAGCTGCTGTCCCTCATGGGCTCTGTTCTTAACTCCACTGGCATCCTTAGCGGGACTGAGCCCAGCTGCAAGCCCTGGCTGGCCCTGGGGGGCTCCTTGCCCAGGGTAGATGGCCCAAGTGCTTTGTGGGTGGGCAGTAGCTCAGGAATCTGCAAGGGTGTTTCTGTGGAGCAGGTCTGGACTAGACTCATTCTGTGCCACCTTTTAAAGTGGTGTGTGGGAGAGAGGCTTGTGGGGTGTGACTTGCAGCTTCACAGGAGTAGGATTAAGTCGGAAACCACCAGCAGTGAGAGCGTGTGGGATTTGGAGCAGTTGTCACATCATAGAGCAAATATTTCACCACATGGTGAAGCACCACTTATGCTGGAAAAGACTTGTGAGGCCCACACAGTCCTACTTGCCATGGTTAATGAGGTGTCCACTTTCAGAGACAACTGCCCAGTACTGCTCTTGGGCTCACTGAAGGGGTCTCTGACACTTGCATGTGTACATGGGTGGTGTGCACTGAAAAGCTATGGCTCAGCCCAGATCCATAAATTAAATATTTTCTGTGACATAACCTGCTATGCTCAGAACAAAAGTCATCATTCTCACTCATAGCTAATGTGAACAAGGCTTTGTTGCTTGACTTCTTTCCTCTTTCCATCTGCAGCAGTGGCACCTTCAGTTTGCTTCTCTACTATATGCTTTTGGTGCCAAAATGACTTCCCATTGCCTACTGTTGTGGCTTAACCCCAGCCATACATCTGCTCATTCAATTCCCCACCAGTGGGATCAGGGGAAGAATCAGATGAGTAAAAGTTAGAAAACTTATGGGCTGTGATAAAGACAGTTTAATAAGGAGAACAAAAGATGCACACACAAGCAAAGCAAACCAAG
Source organism: Myiozetetes cayanensis (assembly GCF_022539395.1). Lineage (NCBI taxonomy): Eukaryota > Metazoa > Chordata > Aves > Passeriformes > Tyrannidae > Myiozetetes > Myiozetetes cayanensis. The sequence goes on from NW_026086604.1 coordinate 129,959,286, forward strand.
AAATTAATTTGCTGCTTCCCATGGGCAGATGTTCAGCTGTCCCCAGGAAAGCAGGGCTCTGTCACCCATAACATTTACTTGGGAAAACAAATGCCATCACTCAAAATGCCCCCAGCTTCCACCTTCTTCCCTCCCACTTTATATACTGAGCATGATGTCATACGGTATGAAATATCCCTTTGGTCAAGTGGCGTCGCTTGTCCTGGCTGTGCCTCCTCCCAGCTTCCCATGCACTCTCAGCTCCTTACCAGTGGTGGCAGTACAAAAGGGCCGTGGGTCTGTGTAATCCCTGCTCAGCAATAACAAAAGTATCTCTATATTTTATCAGCCCTGTGTTCAGCACAAATCCAAACCACAGCCCCATACTAGCCACTGTGAAGAAAATTAACTCTACCCCAGCCAAAACCAACACACCTATCTCACTCTCCTTTCCCGGGCCACTTTGTTCTGTCACCTCTTGCTATGTGCAGTTATATGGAAAGAAGTTACTTTGTGGTTAACATGTCCAACAGATAGTCAAGATTAATGCCCTACTAAATGAGTTTTAGTATGTTAACCACCTATAGAGTCTTTACTAATCAGATGGAAAAGGGTAAGCTTTCACTTTGCTACAACCTCCTTTCAGGTAGTTGTAGAGAGTGATAAGGTCCCCCCTAAGCCTCCTTTTCTCCGAGCTAAACAGCCTCAGTACCATCAGACACTCCTCATAGGACTTACGTTCCAGACCCTTCACCAGCTTCATTGCCTTTCTCTGGACTCACTCCAGCACCTCAATGTCTTTCTACTAGTGAGGGGCCCAAAGCTGAACCGAGTATTTGAGGTGTGGCCTCACAAATGCTGAGAACAGAGGGATGATCCCTTCTCTAGTCCTGATGACCCCAGTATGTCTGATACAAGCCAGGATGCTGTTGGCCCTTTTGGACACCTGGGCACACTGTTGGCTTGTATTCAGCTGGCTGTTGATGAGCAAATCCAGGTCCTTTTCCAGGCAGCTTTCCAGCCACTCTTCCCAAAGGCTGTAGCAGTGCATGGGGTTGTTGTGACCCAAGGGTGTGAATTAGCACTTTCCCTTATTGAACTTTGCACCATTGGTCTCATCCCATTGATCCAGGCTGTCCAGACCCTACCCTCCAGCAGACTGACAGTCCCACCCAACTGTGAAATTACTGAGGGCACATTCAATCCCCTCATCCAGCCTGTCTTCCACCTAATTTTTTCCCTTGAGATATTAACCATCTTTCCACATGGATGTTCTTCCTCTTGAGCTTCTTACCTGGCCCTATCTCAGCATCCTTTATCTCAAATTTTATCTCTCTTACATTTAATGGCTCAACTCTGTGGACTTCTTTATGGAGCTTTCTCTCAATTTAATGATTTCCTAAAAAATCTGAGCAAAGGGTATGCAATTGTGTCGCAGCAGAACCAGACTGACAGCAGAGACAGTAGGAAAGGAGGGGAGATTATATTGTCACACTCACTTTTGAAGCATCCACGTAGTCTGTATGTTTGCAGTTTCAACATCCTGGAAGGTCCAGTTAGCAAAATGGGGAATGCATGTTGTGTTTCATTTTAATCATTTATTTCAACAGTTTTTTATTATTGATGCTGTGAGCATATCAGCTGCAGTCTCCCACAAGTAATTTTCTCTGTAATAATTTTCCACATTTTTTTCAAGACTGAGTAAAGAGATTAGTACAGCTTTCTGGAGGACAGAATTTCATTTGGTAATGACTTTTTTTTTATTTTCTGCTGCAGCTTTTAGATGTTACCTTACACATTACTATATCAAACCACGACAGTGACCAAACAGATATGATATAGTAATGTGTAAGGTACTGATAAAGCTGCAGAAATAAAACATTTCTACTTGTTGAAAAAAATTTCAACAGAAACAGAAATTTCAACAACAATGTTTAGGACACTGAGACATACTGGTATCCATCAGCTGCACAAACTTCATTCCTCTTGTGAAGATAAAATCAGTAGAGAATTACATTGCCTAACTGTCCTACAGTCTGCCAGCTCTGTTATTGCAGGATTGCAGATACCAAGTCGTTGATGCCCTGACTTGTTAAGGCTTCTCAGATGCCTGCCTAGCTGTAAGCAATCCAGTGGCTTTGACTGCAGACTCTGTACCTACCAGTGAAGTGGATCATTAGACTCTCAGCTCACTATTCCACTTCTACAGTTATTGGTGGGAGGTGAACAGAATACCTAAAATCTAAATTCTGTAAGTAGACTTGGTTCTACTTGCCTTCTGGGGATAGGGCTGCTTTCTGCCTGGCTTCCAGAATCTGCAGACAAGCAGTTAACTCATGTATGCCCAAATGGGATGGGTCTAGGATGTAGAATTTACAAGTGCTGAGATACCCAAGAAACTTCTCTGGTCCCGGGCTGTCCCACTGGCAAATACCACACTCCTGCCGTTCTCAAAGACTCATTCTACAGATTTCTAGACTGTGTGCTGTACAATATATTTTCCTTGGGGAAATATCAAAACAACTCTCTGCTGCAGGCACTTCATGTTTCTTTACCTTTGGCTTTATGTTCCCTGCAGGATGGGGCTGTTGGTCCATTTGTCTTAGTATCTGGTCAGTCCAAAAGTAGTTTTGTTGTCACTTGTGTTTTCAAATGTACTTCTCAATTAGTACTTGTCCACCTACTGTAAGGTGATGCCATGGCAATGCATAAAGCTCATGTAAAAGCTCATCGTGCCCTGAAAGCCTATGTCTCCAAACCATGTTTGAAAAATAATCAGAAATTTCTTTGGTATACCACAATCTGTGTCCGTGTTTAATTCTGCTGTATTAGAAGGATGTTGAGATACTGAAGTGAGTGTGGCAGGGTCCCCTGCAATCATGACTGGGGTTTGTGGTGCTCAAGGAGTCTGAGATAAAGGGTTTTGTCTTAAGAAGGGAGTGCTAAATGAGGATGTCTTCACCTACCTAATGAAAGGATATGCAGAGGATGGACAGATCCAGACACTTCTTGGATATACTCAGCAAAAAGAAAAAAGACTTGCAGATACAAGGCACATCAAGGAATTAGATAGAAAGAAACATATCCTCAGTGTAAGTGTGACTGAATCAGTGGAAGATGGTTACCTAGGGAGCTTATGGAGTCTCCATCCTTGGAGATACTCAACACCTAACAAGACAGGACTTGGACTATATGGTTTTTAGAGGTCCCTTTCAACCTAAATTACTCTGTGATTTAACTGATAGTTCTTAACCTTTTATACAGCTCTTTATAGAACTAGATTTAACTAATAGTTCTTAATCTTTTATACAGCTCTTTATAGAACTAGAATTTTATTTTCATAATTCTAAATGTAAAGAGAATATAAACCAGGAAATACTTTCTTAAAATACAGGGTTTTTTTGTTTTTTTTCTCACACTGAACCACTTCTTTGCCAATAGTTCTAGAAAGAAACATTCTTTTTGACTGTGAACACTCTAAAGCAGATTTGTCAGCCATTAATTCATCAGATCACAATTCTAACTTAAAATTTATAGTTAATAAAATAAAAGCTTGTTTATGTAGAAGAAGTCTTATATATCCTCTCTTTATTGTAATAGGGTCTAAGGTAGATCTTAGGTTTAAGGCCAATAGGTGGAAGTAGAGGAAAATATAAAGACAATTTAGAAATAATCCTTTTTTAAAAAAACTACTGCCTTGTAAAAAACAAGAGAAATAAAAAAAGACATTTTCTTAACCAGATATGTTATTTCAAATAAATCCAGATTCTGATGAATATCCTCCAAAGAAGATTATTTATTCATTTAGTAATTCTTCTGTACAGCTTTTTTTTTTTTTTTTCCTGAATGAAAATTAGATCAGATGAATGTATCTTTAAGCCAGTAAGACAGACTCTGCAGGTTCTTTGTTTCAGGAAGAGTTTTAAAATAATTCTTAAGGACAAATTACTCCATTAGGTTGGCACAGTAGTGTCTTTTACATCCAAACCTTGGGGCTGTATATGTAATATCAGCATGCACCTGTCCAACTGGATTAAGCAGGTCCAAGCTTGCAAAAAGGCTCCTTTCCTTTTTAGCGGGAGGATGTACTGTATAGGGTCAGCTGACTGATGTTGGTGAAAACTAAACTACAGGATAAGTATTAGTTTTCACCTTTTATTTTAATCTTTTATTTCATTTATTTTATTTCATTTTTTTTTCATATTTCATTATTTTAAACAATGTGCTCTTACTACAGAGATATGTAGTAGCTAGTGCTGATAAAAACATGAGTGTAGAATGCTACACTCCGAGATGCTGGGAAGGGAAAGATTGTCTCTTTCATTATCAGCAAGATCAGACAAAACTGATAACAAATCTACATCTAAGTTATGTTTTTCCTTTAGGTTACTGTCTAAACTGCACAGTTTCTCTGCACCCCATACTTGCCTTCCCTACAACAGCTTTCTTTGGAGCAAAGGCAATAATCGATTTTGAATATGGTTTTATTCCTATTGCCATCAAATACTACTGTAGGTCATGCTATGACTAAGAAACCTGGCCCCATTACTGATTTTTGAGGGATTCTTTTATTTGTTTCCATTCCTTATTAGCACATTTCTGCTTGTGTGAGGAAAAAAAACACTTGGAATGGTTTTCCTGGAGTCCTTGCTACTGAATTTCCTCTTCTGATGGGGACCCAATAGGTCTGGACACAGGAATTTAGTTCCAACTGATGGGACAACATCACCCGTAGGATGCTGGAAAGCCAGTAATGAATGCAGAACTTTCAGATTGAGAGAGTTGGTAGTGAGCAGGCATGAGAATTTCACTATCCTCTCATGAAAATATTTGTGTTTAAAGAGCAGGCATAGCCCTGTGGAGCTTTGCAGCTACTGCTTGTCACTGGGTAATCAACTTGAAATGGACAAGTCCACTGAAAACATTCTGTACTACTGCATTATGAGGTTAAACCTTGATATCTATAAACACCATGCCTATTTTAATCATGTCCTTATTTCTTTTAGAGTGGAAGTAGAGTGTGCATGTGATCATCCTGCTGCAAGATCTGGATTGCTGTGGTAAAAGTGTAGTGCCAGTGTTCTCTGTGCTATGTGTATCTTCTATGTACAGGATATGAAAGGAGCAGATTCCCATTACCTATGGCATTTATGCCTCTCTCTCTAAGCAGGGTCTCTCTGTACCCTACTAGGTTTCGTGTTTTATTCTTGTAAGTCCTGATGCTACTTTGCTTACTATTACTTTTGGGAAAGCAGAACTCTCTCTTTCGTAACCTGCTATGTCCTTTCACTTTCCCTCCCTCCCTTTTGATTTTGTCTCCCACCAGAAGCAATGGTGGGAGATGGAGGGATTTCCTGTTGAAGCTGCTGTTTCTCCAGAGTAGCAGTTCTGCAAAGTATTAGTTCTCCAGATTCTTGTCAGTTTAGCATCAAGAGTTGCTGACAGGGACAACACCAGCAACTGTGAAGGAAAGAAAAACAAGCCTTGTCTGGTTTAGAGCATCTGAAGATATGATGCACTGTTCAGTTGCTTATGGTCATCCTTCCCCTTTTTTTTCCAGGACATAGTTTTGTGCATGGTGATGGAAGTAAATGGGATAAACCCACTTTTTTCACTTAATTTATGTGGCAGATAGAGTGGGTCAAACGCTGAATGGCACACAAATTCTCATCAAATTAGCACTGCTGTTCAGTCTCACTGGCTGACTGAGTGTTGGCAGCTTATGTGACTCTGCTTTACAGAAAGACAGAGAGAGAAGGGGGGAGTGTTTGTACAACTGACCATGTCATGTGCTCTTGTTCTACAGTAGTAGGTACTGAAATTTGCATCCCTGCCTTGAGTATTTTAGGTGTCTTTTCTGACTGAAAGAATCTCTGTAGAGTGAGCTTTGTCCTAAAGCTCTAAATGAGTCTCCAAAATTAGAGACTAAAATTTAGTTTCTAAGCTGTGTGATGTATCTGAGCCAATAGTATATGGAGTTTTTTTGGGTTTATCATTTTGTATGCCTGACCCTGCTACTGTGGGAAGTTGTGATTGAACAGCAGTTTGCATTGCTAAGACTGTCGCACTTTACATTAATGGTGACTTTTGTAGAGTGCCCAGACAGGGAGCATCTGAGCACCCTTAGGTAGAAGTTTAAAGACTGCCATGGGGGCTGAGGCAGCTGAGAGTATGTTTCCTGCACAGATTTATTTGAAGGTTCATTGTTAGCATTTTAATTCTTATAAAATCTGGTTTTTTGAACCCAGACACCATTTCTGTGGTTATAGAGTTTGCTGCAAGGAGAAAGACTAGGCAGTTCTCCTCTGGAAGAGGATCCCAGGAAGCTGGGATCTTGCCATTGTACATTTCTGCATCTCCAGCCGACCACAGGGCAGGAACAGGGGTAAAATGGTCTTGGTGGAGTTTTGTTCTTTCTAAGAAGCGATTTCTTTGGTTGTACCATTGAAGCACTTTTATCAATTACTATGATGCTTCAGATAGGTCAGCACATGTTTGTCTTCTACTGAGACAGCAACAGAGATTTCCACTTTGTTTTCTTTTATTTCCTGTGGCCAGGCCTGTATATAAACTGACTGTTTTTATTTAACTTTCACACTTTATTTCTCTTTGTAAGACTGGGAAGTCAGCTTTTCTACTGTATTCTAGTCCCTCCAGGCTTCCTGTTTTCTCTGACTACTTTTGAATTTTATTTTCTTGCTTGCTCAGCACACCTTAGCAGACTGACCTCAGTGCATGTTCTTTGCATTACATACAATAATACAAAGGCCTCTATTTGTTAAATTAAAAAGTTCTCTGTTAACGAGACTATTTTGCAGCATTGCAACTGGCTGGCTTATCTTCACAGACATACAGACTCATTCCTGCATCAAGCTAATAGGTGCATGGCGCTGGAAGTATTCACCAAGCCATGACAAATACACGTTCTAGAACCACTTTAATAACCTGAATGTCCAGCTTAAAGCAGGCAGCTTTTCTGGAGCTGTTGGACAATCTGATGGGTACAGTGGTTAAAAATCTTATTTCTATCCATGGCTAGAACATGAACAACCTTAACCATTTCTTGGAATGTCCTCACTTCCCTCACCATCATCTTCCAGTGTATTTGTAAAAGGTAATGTATCCTCTTTCATAGGTTCTCTTTTCTAGCCTTGCCTTGCATCAGATCTGGTTTGAATTCACCTTTCTTGAAGAATCTTAACAATACTATAGGCAGAATTCCAAGTGAGATCTCTTCAATACTCTGGTGTCACTCATCTTTTCAAATCTCTCCAGGAGATCCTGCTAATACATCTCTGAATTAAGTCTTCCCTTCTGCAAAATCCACTGTTCCCTCCATGTTTAATCTGCATGGCTTCTGTTTTATTTCTTGTGTATAATCCTCTGAGGTCATACTTAAGAGTAATAATAAGTTGGGATTCATTTGACTGTCTCTGTCCCACGACTTCTATAGAGATGAGGGTTACTCCTGCTTTCCTTTGGATGGCGTGAGATCTGCTTAATTTCACGTCTCTTCATATACGCAGCTAATGATCATTTTTAAGAGAAAGATCTAAGTGCATCCTTACTTTTATCCTTTGAAGTTGATTGACTAGGAAATGAAGTATAGTTGCAGTAAAGGTGCTAAAACTGTGCAGATTTGTTAAAATAATAAATAATCAAAGACAATAAATAAGGACTGAGGAGAAAACAAATTACACTGCTCACAGTACATATAATCCAATGTATTTCACAACTGTCAGTAATAAATGTCAATCTTTATTAAGCAACATACACAACATGGTTCTTTAAATCCTAGGTGTGCAACTGAGAAACACATGCTTCTTTGTTATTTTACTTCAGGGATCTATATGTGCTCAAAATGAGTCATATTAAATGACTATTGGTGAATTGCAACTAACCAAGCAACGTTTCTGTCCTTAAACAAGAATTACATTGGTGAGTTTTTGGTATTAATAACAACAGGATAAAAATCTACTCTTGCACTATTTCTTTATGATTTCTGAAAGTCATACTTTCCTGACTTACCATTACATCCATTTATGTTTCTATTGTAGTCCAAAAGAGACTGAAAATTGCCATAAAACAGCAACTAAGAAAGCTTTAAGGATGAGAAACTTCTGAGGAGCATTCAGTAGTTTGAGAGGGAGATTAATCAGTGGAACCATAGTCTGCCATCTGTGACATGTGGAAAGCAGCTCAGCATGGCCACTAGGGAGGCAGGTCCTGGATCTGCTTTGCACCAGAAGGAAGGAGGGGTGGAACAATGTTACAGGACAGAGTGGTAAAAGAAACCCCTCCTTACCCTCTAAGATACCCTGACAGAACAGGTACAAGACCCTTGTACAAAATCTTGTCAAGGTCAGAGAGATCAACCTCTTGCAATAAAACTTGCATTAAGACATGCACCAAGAAGAAACAATGGTGAGTTATGGGCACTGGTGACTGGAAGCACTCATTTGCAGACCAGACCCTCTTTTCAGAGAAGTTTGCTGCTTCCCTGGGGCCCAAATTAGGGATATCACCACAAGACTGAACAGCCTAATACAACCTTCATGCTACTATTCACTCATGTTCTTTCACATGGGTACAAACAGTATGACGATAAAAAGAGCCCTGGAAAGAATGCTAAAAAATTCCAGAGCACAGGTAATGTTTTCCTCAGTCCTCCCAGTAATGGAAAGAGACTTTGGAAGAAACAGGTGAGCCCAGAATATCAATACCTGACTCCCGGACTACGGCATTCACCATAACTGGGTTTTTAAACCATGGAGGAACATTCAAGAGGCAAGCTATGCTGGGGCCTGGTGGGATCCACCTGTCCTGAGGTGGAGATGTGTCTCTGGGCATAAACTGGGGAGATGGATCAAGAGAGCTTTAAAGAAGAATTGATGGGGGGAAGGAAATAACGAGATTAAAGCAGGGAAGCTGAAGGTTGGTATGGCATCATCTGAGGGTGGCAATGCTAGCAGAAACAGTCCATGGGAATACCCTGGAAATCTTGTGTTCATGGCTTAGGAGTCCACAAGTACTGGTCAGTCTTTAAGAACAACATTGCACTGAGTCATGTAAAGCAAGTGGGGCAGAAGACCACCTTGTCTGAACAGGGAACTACTCATGGGCCTCAAAAGGAATAAGAAATTGTGTGATCTCTGGAAGTGGGGTCAGGCTTTGCAGGAACAGTATAGGATTGTGGTTTGTGTAAGCAAGGAGAAGACACAAAAGGCCAAAGCTCATTTAGAATTGAAAATGGCCAGTTCAGATAACAAGAAAGGCTTTTTCAAGTACATTGATTACAATAGGAGGTCTAAAGAAAACAATTCTTGGTGAAGATTGTCATCTGATTAATAGGGATGAAGAAAAAGCAGAGGCATTCAATGCCTTTTTCCCTTGGTATTTAATAATACTGATAGACCTTGGACTGCCTGAGTTAGAGAAGCATGAGTTCCACGAGTGTGGAATCAGAGACTTTCCATTTATGAACACTAAAATTGTAGGGGACCAGATGTATCAGCTTACTAACCATGACTTTCTAAACATGAATTCCATAGGGTCTGAAAAGATTCATCCTGGAGTACTGAAGGAGCTAGTGGATGTTATAGCAGGACCCCTCTTGGTCTGCCAAAAGTCTTGAGAGGCTGGGAAGTTTGACTAGAACCCAGCTGATGTTATTTCCATAAAAAGGGCCTGAGAGAAGGCCTGGGGAACTACAGACCTGTTAGTCTAACATCAGTTCTTAAAAGAATTATGGAGAACATTATACTGCGTACTACTGAAAGGCATTTAAAGAATAATGCAATCAACAGGCAGATCGCCCACCTAAGTGGATTAAGGGAAGGCCATGGATGTATCTTTTCTGGATTATAGTAAGGCTTTTGGTGGGAGTTCACGGTGCATTGGCTGAGGAACCAGCTGAAAGGCAGAGCTCAAAGGGTTGTACTGAATGGCTGCAGGCGATCGCTGCGGGCGATCACCAGGCCTGTCCCGCGGAGTTCAGTTCTAGTTCCAGTTCTCTTCAATATATTTATCAACAATCAGGATGCAGGAGCGGAATGTACCACTAGCAAGTTTGCTGATGATACCAAACTGGAATCTGCTGTTGACTCCCTAGAGGTAAAAGAGGCCTTGTAGAGGAATCTGGATAGAGATTGGAGCACTGAGCTATGGTTACCAGGATGAAATTTAACAAGTCACTTTGACGGATTCTGCACCTAGCATGGAGTAATGCCGGGCACAAGCATAAATTAAGAAAGTAGTGGTTGAAGATCAGCCCTGCAGAAAGCAATCTGGGGGTGCTGGCTGCCAGCAGGCTCAGTGTAGGGGAGTCAGGGAGTCAGCAGTGTGCCCAGGCAACCAAGAAGGCAAACTGCATCCTGGGGTTTGTGCATCACACACAACATCACCATCTGGCCAAAAGAGTGGTTATCCCACTATGTTCAGCAATGGTGTGACCTCAGCTGGAGTTCTACGTGCAGTTCTGGTCCCCACAGTTTAAGCAGGTTGTGAAAGTCCTTGAATGCATCCAAGGATGTTGCCTTTGTTACCAGAGGAAGGCAACAAAGCTGGTGAGAGTGCTGGAAGGAATGTACTCTGAGGAGCGGCTGAGGACTTTGGGCTTGTCTAGTTTGGAGAAAAGGAGGCTGAGGGGCCTCACTGCTCTCTACAGCTTTCTGAGGAGCGGAAGAGGAGAGGGAGGTGCTGAGCTCTGGTCTCTGGTATCCAGTGACAGGACATTTGGGAATGGTTCAAAGCTGTGCCAGGGGAGATTTAGATTGTACAGGCTTCCTAAAGGGATGGTTGATGCCCCCAGCCTGTCAGTGTTTAAGAGGCATTTGGACAATCCCTATTAACATGCCTTAACTTGGTCAGCCCTGAATTGGTCAGGCAGTTGGATGAGGTGACCATTGCAACTGAAACAGTCTAGTCTACTCTACTCTGTATACTAGTGCTAAGTTGACAAATCAGTTCTGTGAAACCCTCTTTTACCTTTAGCCCTGGAAAGACCAAGTATAATTTTGGATAAAAGTGGCATCTCCTGGAACTACTTAATTTCTAAAAATTTTCATGTTTTATATGAAAACCAACAAATTTTCTAGTCATTTGACTCAAAGAAAAAATTAGAAGGCAAACAAAACCAAGTAATTGTCATTTCATTATTTTTAAGGAAATAGACTGCTATTTGATTAATGTTATACTTCCAAAATCTTATTCTTAACCTCTTTTATTTTCAGCTTTAGTTAGGAAATAATTGTTTCCAGTAGTATTTATTACTTTTAGGAATATTATTATTGGGCCTGATGCTGGCTTTTGTAACATTAACGTTGGGTGTCAGATTATTTTGTTGGCATAATTTGAGGTAGGAATAAACAAAGCGTATTAGGTACTTTATTACAAATTGTACTTCATAATCAAATACCTCTACTAGCAGATATATCATATGGAGAAGCAGTATTGGGCACAGCAGCACAAGTCAGGACTAGCCAATATAAGATGCTTTAAATCGTCTACCTTCAAAGCACAGGTGCGCCTCATTGTACTCCACAGCTCAGTTGGTTAGAGCATGGTGCTATTGACATCAAGGATGTGGGTTTGATGCCCATATGGGCCATTCACTTGAAGAGCTGGACTTGATCCATGTGGGTCCCTTGCAACACAGAATATACTATAAAACCTTTGAATTACAACATAAAAGTACTGTGAGTTTGTACTTTTGGCTTCTGGAAGTGGCAGCTGCAGGGCATGGGACCAACCCTCACTGCAGAGCCTGCAGCCACAAGGGTTGATTTAAGGTTCCCCAGGAAAGCAGAAATTAGAAATGAGTAGAAGACTGAAGACCTCGTTTGGGAAAGGAGCAGTGCTCAATGACTGGCTGGTCAAAAGGTAGGCTTTTCTCTTAACACTGTAGATTTTTCAGTTTCCTAGATATGATGAAGAGAAATGTATAAGAATTAAGAATAGTGTGAAAAGCACAAAGTAGTTCTGCCTACATGTCCAAGTTAAGCATCAAAACTCATTTTGGCACTCAGGTTATTTAGTTTTTATCACTGTTTGTGAATATTTTTATTATTATTGTCACTGATACTCTTGGTAGAGTAACACTAAAAAGAAAAATGGGGTGGGGGTGGGGGAAAGCCAGTCTTCCTAGTATTACAAATGCAGTTACAAATACACTGATGTTTTTAGGATACTGACAGCATCTGGTCACCAGGAGCATAACATGGTAGCTCACATGAAATGAGTATGTAACCATAGCATATGTAACCACAGTGCATAGTTCAGGAAATGCTGTCTTTCAACTTGCAGAAATTGCAACTGGCCTAATAACAAGTGCAGTGTTTTAATCAAATCATGTGATGGCCTCCTACATCAGCATTTTCAGAACACTATAAAACTCTGCAGCCAAGGTGTGAGTGCTGTCCTTCTGGATATAGTTCTTGAAAAAGGCTGGCTTCTCTTTTTATGTGGGCTTTTTTGTCAGCGAGGTTGTGGGCCCCCGTGTATTGAAACTGCTACAGCTTCTGTTCTGTCATGGGCATGCCAACCTGTGCGTTCTAAATCATGGGGATTAATGAGGTGTGCCTTCCTTATATTTCTGCCAAATTCTGTGTGTCACATCTAACACATGATGCTTCTATCTGCCTTCTGGGATGCTGTGTCCTGCCCTTTTTTGGGTGTGGGCTCCTCCCCTTGAGTCCAGAAAAGACTTAAAAGCAGGTGGGTGCGCAGCTTCTTGCTGTGCAGCGCAGAGAAGTGGATCCACCCTCGGGCTGTCATTTCCTGGCACTGGTGGTCTTCCCAACTGTTCAGGTATTTGTGTCTAAAATAAGCTGGATGGTGATGGGATAAATCTGTATAACTATAAAGTGGGAAAGGTTCTCAGTGACTGGTGATGTATCTTTTAATAATCTAAGGACTTTGACTAAATGTGCTTCTTTATCATGCTTGAAATTTTTATATTGCCTTTGGAATAGTTTAAGAGATTTTTCTCTTGCTATTTGACCATTAAGTTAAAACACTGGCTTCAAAAATGTTTGAGGCTTTGTGCCTTTCTGTGGAAGATGCGACTGTGTAAATGGAACTAACTGAAGCTAAATTAATCCTTCAGAGGGATTATGTCTTCTGCAGCACTGGTTCCACTATCCTTCAGCTACTTTTAAGCTCAAATTGTCTGTCCCATGATTTTTGATACACTTTTCGTTTTCTTTTGCTTGTTCTTCCTATTGTTTCTTTGAAGAGATTCTTAACAAATGTTGACAAACTTCTCAGTTTAAACACGTGAAAATCAAGCAACTGCCACAGCAACATTTGCATCAGTTTTCTTCTGCCTTGCTTGTATTATGTAGTTTTAAGGTCTGAATTGCTCCTTATTCTGGTCTGGTTACATTTCTCAAACTTTTTGTACAGAGAAAAAAGACTGCATGTAGGCACATATGTATTTTATGGTGACTAAGCTGCCTTCAAGGCAAGAAATAACACCCTTAATGATTTGCAGCATTTCAGAAATGGAATTTTGCTGCTTGTTATCCCCTAATTAGTATTTCTTTTCAATCTTTTTAACAAGAAATGGGAGTTTATCCTAATGGTTGCATTTCATAAAAATTATTTATCAATATATTTCTAATGAATTTATCTTCACCAAGTATTTCTGTTGCACATGCTGTTCCCAGGTTCTTTCGAAAGAACATGAAAATTGGGAAAGAAGTATAGAAATGGTTGAGAATTGCTTTTTTTCTTCAGACAGTAAAGGTAGTATATGACGTTAAGAGACAATGAACTTGGCATCTTCAATGCTATTTTCCCTTCTTGGGAAGAAGGAGGGAGTACTTATAAATCTTGCTTCAGCTGTTACTTCTATGAGTCACTAAATGAAAATACTAAAGCTGCTGTGATAAAGCTGAATGTGCCTCTGTTCACTCCACCATCTTAAAAGAAAATAACAAAATTAGTAGTCCAGAGATGGGCAGTGATGATGGTCATTAGTGCCATATGAGGAATACCTAAGCAAGCCAGGCCTTTTCATTCAGGTGACGGAGGGCAGAGACAGAATGACAGAAAACCTTAAAAATGCTCAGTGGCAAACCCTGAGGGATGCACTATTCACTCTCTTTACTATTCTACCCTGTGTCCATCAAATGAATTTTTAGGAGTCAGATTAAAAACAAAAAAGGACATAATTCTTTATGCATCATTCTTTATAGTAGAGCTGTGCAACTCATTGCAAGAGGACATTGTAGATGCCAACTGGTCACAGGAATTTAAGGGGAAACAGGAAAAATACATGAAAGAGTAATTAATAGAATCATAAAATCAACCGTGTTGGAAAAGACATCCGAGACCATCAAGTCCAACCCTTGGTCCAACACCAGAACCCAGGAAACATTCATAGATGATTCCTGTATATAAAGAAATCCTGCTGTTCCCTAGAGATCTATTTTACCACTGTGGTAGAGAGAACATTGAACTAGGTGGTGCTTATATTTTCTATTTCTTTAGATAGACCTTATATTTTTGTGTATATTCTAAAAGCCTAGTTTTTTAAATGGTCATCCTGAAATCCTGTAGCACTCTATTTTGCTGTTTGTAATATTTGTTGTGGTTGGTGACTGAGAAAAAATTAACTGAGGGTATTGCCTAATATTATTCCATCATCATTTGTAAAAGCAGAACTGGTTTACACTGTTGCAGGAAGATTACCTCATATCTAACAAATTGTTGTTGTAACACAAGCAGTTCTGATGATGGAAAATATTGTAGGCCGTTGTTTAAATGTACACTTAATTCAATCTAGTTTTCCTATACCTGAAGAGTCCTGTTCTAGAACAAAATGCTATTTCCTTGTTGGTTTTGGTTTTTTTAGGAATGGAGAAGCTGATTGTTTGTGTGCACAAAAGGCCAAATGCTCTCTGTAGACTGATTTGTTTTCCATGGGCTGGAGGTGGTACTTCTCCACTTGCTCAGTGGGGCAAACTATTAAGCAACTCAATTGAAGGTTTGTAATTTTTGTAGTTAAAGTACAAGTTAAGAAAGTCTGAAATACACAGTAGACCAATTTTTTGAATGGAAAATAATATTCTTGAGATCACTGCAATCTTTGTCCAATGGGTCTTCTCCAGAAAGGATGGAACTAGCATTCATTAGGAACTCGCATTTCCATCAGGGTGCATTTTTTGTACCACTTTGCATCAAGTTATATTTGGCTAGGTTTAAAGGTTACATCCTCAGAGCTAAGTTTCACAAGACTATAGTATAGTTGACTGCTTCAGAACCTATTGTTATGATTCACAAACATAATACACATGCCAGGGTAACGGTGAAGATATGAGAACCATTTTTAATGTTGAGAGGCTGCACAGAGTATCTGTTATCCATTGTTTGCACTTCTTGTATCAAAACTGAAGTTCAAACTATGAATTTGTAATAGTGAAATGACTTTAAGTTACGCTATAAAGTATTTCTCATTGCTCCCAAGCTATATCAGCAGTAAAAAAGATCCATTGCTTAAACGATTTGAAGAGGGACCAAGGCCATTTTACAGACCTTCCACAGAGAAAAAAATAATTTCATATTTACAAGCATTGCCATTGCAGTTGTACCAGTCCTCTAAATGCTCATATGCTTTCTGGTAAGCAGTTGCATGAGCCACATTAAATTTTCCTTGAAACAGAAAAAAAAAAGAAAGAAAGAAAGAAAAGAGGGTTCTTCCCACTGGAACTACTTCCAACAAAGTTACTAAGAAAATAGCCTAGGAGCAACTGCAGACACAGATGAGTAACATCGGGGTGTAGCATGGTTTCTCACAGATGGTTTCTGCAGAAAGAAAGTACAGAAGATGCAAACATTTCTGCGCTGCTAGTATCGTATTAGGTAGTGGTTTATTCTGTTCTAAAATACTTTGTGTCTGACCCATTACTTCCACATGAGTTCAGCAGTATGCATTATGTCAAGGAGAGTTTGGAAAATCAACATTTTTTTCTGATCTATTCATTCCTAACTTTCACTAAACAGTGAGAGGAAAATCCCCAATTTTGAAAGGAATATAATAAAAGTATGTAAAATGTCCTTCCGTATAAATATAAATAAACATAAATGTCTATCAGTGTATACTATGATTACACATTTTACTATGTGTAATGTTCTGTTACTATGTACATTAATTACAATATTACAATATAATTACTATGTACAATGCTAATACAGTCTAACTTTCTAATGCTGCCCTTGGAAGGATGTATTTTACACACTCCTTAACTTACTATTATTGAAATTAATGATTTTGTGGTTGTTATTAACCTTAATAGTAATAAAGTAATAAAGTTGCTTTCAAACCTCAGCTGAAATCAAGACCTTGTGGATTCTGGCCAAGGCACTTATCAATCAGATCAACTGGAGAGTAAATCGGATCAATTTGTGAGTAAAGGAAGGGATGGAAACCTAATCTCTCATAGGATTAAAACACATTTGCAGCAATAGCAAAAACATAGTATCAACTGTAAGAAGGATTAATTTAAATAACCTGTATATTCTGCATAATAATTAAAAAAATTAAAATTATTTTACTGTATCTATTTGAAATAACTAGAATCCTTTTCTCTCGCTTCCTCCACCTCTTGCAGTGTTCTGCGTAAGGTATCCTGGAAGAGAAACTCGCCTTAATGAGCCTTTTGCTAAAGACATGACAAGCATGGTTAACGAGGTTACAAGTGTTTTGGTAAAAGAATTGCAAGAGAAACCATTTGCATTCTTTGGTCACAGGTAAAAATATATACATTTGTAGATGCCCTGGTGAAGGAGCTTCTGTCTCTGAACTCGTTGAGTAGACAGTTTCTTGGTTTTATTTGCAAAAATTTTAGGAAAATATGCTTCTGCAAAGATCTTTTGTCAAGTCATCTTAAAACATGCTGTTGCTCTCAAAGACTCTGGTTATTTATTTATTGCTTCAGGTACAACATCTGAACATGTGTTTCTGATAAATTATAATTTATTATGGCATTTATTTTTCATATTTGTGTCTGTTCTTGATCTATATGAATGCAGGGGGGTGAACCATTCGTGAAACACAGATTTTGAAGAATGTTTAGTCCAAAGTATTCAAAATAAATGTTCTTATTGCAAATTAAGTAAACTACTAAAAGAAAGACTAAGAAAAAGTTTGATTTGTAAAACTAGACCGTGTAGGAATACACTTCATGTCAATTAATGAATTTCATTATAATTTATATGTCATATATGGCTTCAGTAATTGTTCAAGATATGCAGTTAGCACTGAAATTCAAACTATGTTTACATTTTCCAGGTTTTATGTATGTTTTTGCTTACTTTGCTTTAATTTCTCTTTCCACTGCAGTTTTGGATCTTACCTGAGTTTTGCAGTTGCACTACATTTGAAAGAAAAGTATGGACTAGAGCCAGTCCATCTTTTTGTATCAGGGGCACATGCCCCAAATGTAAGTTGCAGAATCATTAACAATATGAAACAAAACAGTACATCAGCTATCAAGAGTAAAAATAACATTTGACAGTGTGACCTGCAAATTACTTTTAATACAAGATGAGCATTGCTTCAGAATCTATGGAGAAAAGTTTTTTTTAGAGGAAATTGTTTCTGAGGTGGATGCAGAACTTTGCACTACACAATATTCACTGCTGCTAGCTAACCTTAGCCTTAGGAGAACAGTGTCCTTAAGCTAATGCTACCTTTTTTGAATATTGTGTTATTTAATATGGCCTTTGGCTTAAAAAGTAATCAAACCAAAATACTAAGTGGCTCTCCCTTCTCTGTAACATGTGAAATAACTGTCTTAACCTAGTCTTTCGTAAACCACTTGCATCAATCCTCTGTACATTTGTCCATTTAATTTCTTTCCCTCCTTGCTCGTTGTTGGATTTTTAATCAGTTTCTTCTCAGGTTCTGCTGGCTCTGCTAATCTTTCTCAGGAAAACAGCAGTGAAGTGACTTTTTCCCAGTCCTCCTGTCCTCAGTCAGCATTTGCTGTTTCCATTCTTCTGTTTTGGGGGCTTCTTAGCAATCCTTAGTATGAGCTGGTGATTCATGGAAGCAATTGTTATTCCCGCAAATTTCCATAATCAGTTGGTCTCTTCGGTCCTACATTAGTCAGGTTTATGTTCACTGCTAGGCTTTTCTTTCTCTTAAACAGATTATTTTATTAAGTGCATTTCAATAGTAAGAGTCAAACTTGAACAAAATTGAATTGATGGTTATTTGTCTTTGGAAGTTTCAGACCTGGAAGATATTTGGCTCAGTCATAATTTGTAAATTTACTAACCCTTTCCAAGAAGTGTTCTCTGTGGATGTTAATCAGCTATTGTATTTTGGAGATGAAGAATTATTGTACTTTTTACTAAAATGATTTTTAATTAAAAGATCATTTAAAGTATATTATATGCAACACCTGATTTGTTTTGTCTGGTACTGACAGTCTGAAGCAATTCTTCCAATCAAAACCATTTCTGTATCTGATGCCAAAGATGAAGAAGTTATTGAGTATCTACAAACGGTAGGAGGAACTCCTTCTGAGCTTCTGCATAATGAGGACATTAGGAAACATCTGCTGCTTACTTTTAAAGGAGACTTTAAAGTGCTTCAGACATTTTCGTAAGTTTTACAATTTTGTATTATATTTGTATTTTACATTTTTACTTGTGTGTGATCATGTCAGGGTTTTTCTTTCTACATATTTTTTTCTCATTTCTGTTGTAAAAAGATTATGAAACAGTAAACAGTTCTCTCCTTTGTGTGTTTTTCTACTTGTTCTCTAGTATTTAAGCCCTAGATGAAAACATTGCTTCCAGTATCAACCACTGCAATAGTGAACTAACTGTTGCTGCAGTAGTGAACGTGTCATGGTAGAATTACAGTTCTACTGAGGATCCAAAGTTAGCAGCCACTAAAAGGGAATATTCTGTCATCTTTTATTGTTTTCTGAGGCTACTAATCTCAGCTGATCATGCTTCAGGATCACTGCATTCAGCCTCCTGATCCAAGATCCCCTAATCTAACCAGAAGCAGAGTCCCTGTGTTCTGGGCACCTTGAGAGCAACCAGGCTTCTTCTGTCCTAACTGCTGTCCCCACTGGGTGCTACACGACAGCCAACGTGGCTGAGTGGTTAAGGTTTCTTACCTTGGCAAAGACAACGATACTGTTGGATGTGGGACCCATTTTGGTCTTAGGAACCTGACACTGAAAAGCCCTGAAACGTTAGAACTTGAATATAAGCAGGTAACATAATTGTTTATGGGAGGTGAGAATTTCTATTGCAGGCTGAAGCTTTTTCTCCCCTAACTATCGGGTCATTCTTTTTTTACAATTTTAGACCTAATTGCAGTAGGGCAAGGAGCTAAGAACCTTCCAGATGTGCTATTTTTTCTGATGCTCTGCATAATCTAATTCCTGAACTTTGTTAGATTTTGGAGGAGAACGAAAAAGCTATTTTGTATGTGAAAGCAAATTCCAACTATGGGTATCTTATTGAATGTCTTAGGACTACTTTTTATGTTCACAGTTTTGAGAAGCCAGAAATGGATATCCCCTTCTCTTGTGATATTACCTGCTTTAATGGGGGTGATGATAAACCATATGATTTACAAGGTACTTTTCTTAAATGGTTTTCCTCTTATACTTACACATTTTCCTGTTGAATTCATCAGTTAGTTAATGAAGTTTTCTTGAGTCTTTTATCTCCTTCTTAAACAAAACAAATCAACACAGCAGTCTCAATGTTGATATGGGATGTAAAATAATTGTTAAATAATAATTTTGAAATAGTTATGTAAAATTATCACAATAGTCGACATTTTTCTGACATATCTTTTTCAGGTTGGCAAGAATTAACAAGTGGAGATACATCCTTTTATGAGCTTCCTGGAGGTCACTTTTATCTGCTGGAACCCTCTAATGAAATTTTCTTGACAAAACACATAACAAGATGCATAGAAAATGCTGGTCTATGAGTATTTCCCTCAATTTTAATAGCACAAGGTGTAATATTAGTCCACAGCACTTCATAATAAGTCATTATTTCTGTACATTGCATGCAGTTATGCCTAAGGGTTGTTCTATTTGTCCTTTGTAATTCTTTAAAAGGGGTTTTTCTGAAAATATACATTGGCTTTGTCTTAAAAAAAAAAGGTTTCATCTTTTCCCTCTTCTCATCTTGCACGTGCACAAACTCTTCATTCCATAACCTCATTTGCAAAAAATGACAGCTGTTATTTTACTTCTAGAGCTTGTTTGCTTGCTCCTGTAAAAATGCTAAATATAATACCCACAAAAATCCACAGTTCTTAGAGAAAGCTTAATTTATTAGGTTCAAATTTATTTAGAATAAGATACAATCTAAAAATAGAGTATGTATGTAAATACCCTTTACAGTCAGTTTATGTTTAAAAGATATTGGTCAGACTACACAGTAAGGAGTTAGTATTGCAGTGTTCTCAACAGAGTTAGTTCATTAGCTACCGAAGAGTTAATTATTAGTGGGAATTACTTTGAATATTCTAGATCCCATATTTTTCTACCATTGCTTTTGCTTTAGAGATATAGGCATTCATGGCATCCTCCTTTGATAAACCTGTAAAGGAAAGCAGGAGTCATTATCTTTCCTCATTTGTGGTATAAACATGACTACATGATGTAAATTTAATTGGTGTAACACCTTTTTTCAGGTTCCATGCCTCCCATTTGGCTTTGCCTTTCAAATCTAGCATTCCTGGACATTCTGCCAAAATAAATGCATATGTTTGGTTATCATGCAGATTTACATAACATTAGCTTGATTTCATCAAGATATGGGAGTAACTGTGAAGCATATATAGGAATACCAATATTAATATCTCCAACGGTAGCCTGTTTGTACAATCCATAGAGTTCCTTCAGTTCTTCATCAGTTGGTCTTGTTTTTAATTTTTTTACATCTTCTGCTGCACCGTCAAAGTCAGCCTGATGAAAGAACAGAAAGTGTTGGTTTTCTTCTCAAGGGGTGTGCTTAAAACATGAGGCACAGGACATACAGTAGCATCATCACATACTCTCAATCACTCCCTTGGGTTTAGTGGTAAGTCTAGGTGTTTGCCCATGAAAGCAGCTTAATAAAACTGTACGCCGTTAGAAAAGGAACTAGGCTTACATAGCTGATAGGGTCAGTACTGCTAAGATAAATGAACAGTTTTACATCTAAACACGTGGAACCATTACAGACTGTCTAGTGCCAGAATAGCTACAGATACACTCATGCAGGCAGCCTCCACAATTTACGTAGTGCGTATGTCTTTCACAGCCACACTGTGGGTATGAAGGTGTTCACTGAACTTTACACCCCAGCAGTAATCTCTCCTTGCATAGTGTTGATTCGAGTGGTGGAGCTTGAAAACCCTCTGAGGGGCACTGTTCACTTCACCCTTCATTTCCACTGCTCTCCTGACAGCACAGTAGGTGATGAACAGCTGGCACAGAGACATCTGACGGGGATGAGCAGCGCTACTGCCAGGACCACCTTCCACACCCAACTCTGAAACACAGTGGAGCACAAGAGTACTCCTTTCGTCATCATGCATCACACATTCACATCACCCTGAGGCCATATAGGAGGTCTCAGGGCCAGACTTCGGAGTTCTGTCCCATGCTCAGGACATTTCACAGAGAGAAAGATTTCCTACAGTGACCACTGACCCATGAGGTCACGGCACTACTCCAATGCAAAAAGGTATTGGTACTTTTATATGGTATATGCTGGTTTCAATAATTAGTTTAGCTTTTAAGTTGGATCTGCATTTGCAGAAGCACACTATATCCTGCAAGATCTGCACATCTGTAACACCAGAGTTATAACAAGGAGCAGTGGGCAGAGAGGTACATTTAAAAGGGATGTTTTTGAAAAATTATAACGTACGATTAAAAGGGTGTTCTAGCAAGGGAATGCTCCCTGCAAAACAGCAATTAAAAATGAATCTTCTTTAAACTGCAGCTATAAATTCTCAGAACATTACATGGGAAGGGTCATGATGATAATACACATCTCTAGCTCTGTCAGTTTGTAGCACCCTTAAAAATGCAACGGAAGGAAAGGACAAAAATCCTGTGGCAATGAGGATGCTTTTTATCAAATAATCTTCCAACTCAGTGAGAACCACAGTGTTTGCGTAACTGACAAGCAGGAGTTTCTGGGATATTCCCAGCAAGGACTCCCAGAACCAAATGACCAGTAGTGGAGGCAGGAATACAGAGAACACCTGGTGTGTTAGAACTGACAAACACTGTTTTAAGAAATCCTGCTGTTCGTTCTATTTTGAATGTAATGATCCTTCTGAGAATTAGCAAGATTCCAAATGCAATTTGTCTGTTTAAGACTCTGAAACTTGGTCATTTTATACAGGATGCTATTCTAAATCAAATTACTTCCAAGTTATATTCTTAAATGTAAAACTTTACAGGCTGAAACCATGTAACTAGTTATGCAGTTTGTTTCTGTTTTAATAAAAATAATTCTCAATATTACTAGAATGCAACTATACCACAGAATCATTGAAAAACATGAAGCTTTAAGTCCAACTTTTTGTGGCTGATTTCTTGTAAGAACTTGGACAGCACTGCAAGACAAATACAGGATTTTTTTTGGAATAAAAATCCAAAAGGGTCAGGATATGTTTATATGTTTTGTACATATTATATATAATTTAGATAAACAAAAATTGTGTGCCCTAGACTACATATAAAAGCTGAATTAATAATGTTGAAATGACCTTGCAGCATCCCTTCTAAGCATTTTTCTTTTGCAATATTAATATTTGCTTTCATGAAAGCCTTGCAATCTTTATTTATCGTCTTATGCTGTATTGTCTCTTGTTCTCCTTCTGCTGAGTAACTGTACCTGGAATTCCTACAACTACCTGAAATACTTCAGCAAGTTCAGATGTTAAGCTCACTTTGAATTTTTACCCAAAAATTGCCAAGGGCCATAGAAAGCAAGTAAATTATACTCCTTCCTTTCAGAAGCAAAAATCAGAAAGGTGAACCCACATGTTTGAGGCCAGCAAGTCACAACAACACAGAGAGAGAATCTGGAGTTCAGGGCAAAAGTGTCCTGCCCTGTGCCTTAGGTACAGAGTGGGTGCCTTCAGCCTGGGAGCAGGGAGGGCACATCTCTATAAGCAGAACAGGAGCCTGAACTCAGTACCTGTGAGATTGCTCACATGACTTTTTATTTCACTATGTTCCTTGACAGACCGGTGGCTTATCCCTCCATGGAAATAAGCCTGTTCCACTTTGTGTTTATCTCAGGGCAGAAGCAAGGACATAGGCACATACTGCAGAGGAACTCACATGCTCTCAATTTACATCCCAGCCTACCCCGAGTCACTCCACTCATGCCACGCTGCTGCACAGTGTTTCAGACACTGCAGCATTAGGATATAGAGGAGTTCTGTACTCATGTAGCAAGACTGTAGTCTAATTACACAAAAATACGTCCTCCTATGCACTAACAACAGTATAAAAATAAATGTGATGACTCACCACACTTAAGATTTTTTTTAATTGGTAAAATTTAATTATAATGAGTATTTCATTCTTAAACCAAACACCAGTAATGTGACATTCTTAACTATACCTATCCCTGACGTCTCTTAATATTATCCATGCAAACAAAAGCAGCATTCATGCTCTTTAACGGTAAATTAAGAAGTGGTATCAGCAATAAAACATAATTGGGTTGCGACACATCATTTAAAGTTTAAATAAGTCACTACTGCATGTGAGCCTCTGGCAGCATTGACACACAAGTCAGCAGAAATCTTCCATGTATCTTGAATTGTTTTCTGATCCAAACTTCTGTCCTGGTTTTGGCTGGGATAGAGTTCATTTTCCTCCTAGTAGCTGGTACAGTGCTGTGTTTTGGATTCAGTATAAGAATAGTGCTGATAACACACTGATGTTTCAGTTGTTGCTGAGCAGTGCTCACACTGAGCCAAGGACTTTCAGTGCCTCCTGCTCTGACAGTGAGGAGGGGCACAAGAAGCTGGGGGGGAGCACAGTCAGGACAACTGACCCAAACTGCCCAGAGAGATATTCCACACCACTGAACATCATGCCCAGTATATAAACTGGGGGGATTGGCCAGGAGGGGCTGATTGCAGCTCAGGGATGGGCTTGGCATTGATCAGCGGGTGGTGAGCAGTTGTGTTGAGCATTACTTGTTTCTCTTGGGTTTTATTGTGCATGCTCTTTTTTTTATTACTATTAACAAATTTATATATTATATTTAAATTAGCTTTAATTACTAAACTAGTCTTATGTCAATCCATGAGTTTCTATTCCCCAACCCCCCCGCCCCAGTTCTCCTCCCCATCCCACTGTGGGGGAAAGGGGAGAAAGTGGCTGCATGGTACTTATTTACTGGCTGGGGTTGAACCACAACTTCAGAGTAAGAATGAACCAGAAGTACTGTTAGGTTGTACAAGACAAAAGAAAAAAAAAATTAAGGAATCCATCAAGTTAATAACCTTATCTACATATAGTTTTATTCTATATGCATCTATAGGCACGTATCACAAGATACTGTTAAAAATATGCAAACGCTTATCTTGCAGAGCAAGAAACGTGCAGAAATGAAACATAAATACTAAATGTTTTGTTTTTCATCCCCCTCTAGCCAATCGTTGTGCACAGACTGTTGCTTAGGATTTGCCTGCTTACACAACATGCTTATGAGCAGCCTATAAAAATATAATTTCCTTTTAATCATGCACCAATAAAATTTCCTTTCACTCCTCAAATTAAAAGCATAAAAATATCTACAGACAAACATACACACACGTACTAGGGATAAATGCACAAATCAGACTATTATCACATACTCCCTTTTTGCAAAGGAAAAAGCATTCTTCATTTACAGCTGAATATTTGACCAGTTTGCAAAACATAAATATTTTAAGCCTCCCTAATGAAAACATTATTCAGTTGTCCTCACTCCCGTATAGCTTGATTCAATAAATTTTTATCGATAGGGATGATAGCTGTCCAAACCAAACCTACGTAGATAGAAAACCTCTATGTCTAATACAGAACGTGTAAAGATACTGCAGTATTTCAACCACTGATTTTTATGTGAAAGTGTAACTGTATACCACAATGGAACAGCATACCATACTGCACTCACCTCTTTCTAATCGTGATTTATGGTTCATTGCTGAATCATAAGGCTAATAAATTAATTTTCTGAAATGAACTCAAGGCAGAATAAAAACAAACTACAATTCCGGTGATTATTAATTAAACAAAGGTGTTGTTATGTTAGGGATTTGGCAATTCTGACCCACTGAAGAAATAGTTTTCTTCTTCTTAGCTGTAACACACCACAATGAAACCTCTGTGCTATTCAACATAATTGCAGCTCAGAAGAAAACTGCTGAGCTATTGGCAACGCACTCCCTGCATCTAGGTCAGAGCACTGTGTTGTTCACCCTCTGCAAACTAACCAAGCTGAGAGAGACATTATAATGAGACCGGGATAAAAGGGCTTGCAAATCCTGAAGTGAAAGGGATAATAGGAAAGCCTAACAAAAAACCCCAGCCTAATCCATCACGGCATGGGCAAGACAAGGGAAGTATTCATAGTTTCTTGAAAATGTAGGAGGCTAAATGCCAGCAATGAAGATAATTTCCCCAAGAACTATTTAAAGCCATAGTCAGAGAGAAGGTGGAAGGAAGCTCTCTCTAGCCAGAAGGTAGGAAGTACCAGCTTTCCTACAAAGACACAAGCCCATCAAAATGTACCACTCCAAAGATGCACACAACCTAAAAAAATACACATGACTCACTTAAAAGTTATTCATTCTTCCCAAATGCACATATACCTCTGCTTCAGTGTTAGAAGTTTCCCTCCTCTTTAGAGTTCTATGTAACTAGCTAGATCCTAAAATTATAAGTATCTACCTGCCTTTCAACACCTATCTCAGTCCTGGCAAACTCAAATGGACATACCAAGAAAAAATAATTCACACATGCTCTAAACAGGTAATGCTCAAAAAAATTATATGACCTATGAATAACACAAAATAACCAGCATGTTTCTCACCCTTCACTTGTAGGAAAGTAATGCGTTATTTAACCTCCAAGGGTTTAGGCATATTTCCCTTGCTGCAGGGTAACCTCTATTTTGCAGTACTAATCCTTATGCTGAAGAAATACCGCAGTCTCCAACACGGCATTGCACGGATGGACAGCGCATCCCTTCCCTCTCCTCTCCTCTCCTCTCTGTCTCACCAGACGCAGAAGTGCTTACCTGCAGAGTCATGATGCTGCGAGGATGGATGCCCGGGGAGCGGCCTCGTTCCTTGCGCGGCGGGGACGCGGCGCCTCTGCCTGAGGCTCCCGCGGGGCGGGCGCGCTGGCGCTGGGATGGTCCCAGTGACCTCAGCTCTGGGCTGAGGCACGACACGGGCTGGCTCCCGCTGAGCCTCCCGGCCCTGCCGGCACGGCGGAGCGGCGGCGAACCCCGGGCAAGGGGCGGTGGGGGCAGCGAGCATTAAGCCCACAGTTGTTTCCTCGGAAAGCCTGAGCTCGTTTCCGTACCACTGGGGATCAGGCCACCAGGCTCGGAGAGCAGCGAGGCAGCAGGATTCCCAAGGCACTTGTTTGCGTGACTTGAACGGCAACCAGTCCAATTATTGCTGCTGGTCCCTCTGCTCGAGCCCCTGCCCACGCCCAGCCCAACCTGGGATCTCGCATTGTCCAGCTGCAGCTCTGGAAAACGTGCAGGGTATCCCGGGAATAGATACCTCACACAAGCAGCTACACACACAAAATACCTCGTGAACGTTGGGTTTTAATTTATTCTACTAAATACAGAAAAAAAGAATATTAAATTGATAAACTAGCCTACAACTGTAATCATTGAAGGAAAAAAATATTCCATCCCTGGTTAGCTATTCTATCCATTAATAAATTATTTATATTTGTGCCTCTCTACATTTATGTTCTTCATTCCCTGAGCATAGTTTGATTACAATACTATGTGCTTCTGCATTTTTTTAACCCACTAACTTCCATAAAACCGTGAAAAAGAGTGTTTCCCCTCAGATTAAGTCCACGTTAAATTAAGCCAGGATTTAACAAGAAAAAAAAAAAAGACACGTAGATTTCAGTAAATATAAGACTTTAAATAAATTTGAAAACCACTCTGAAGCACCGAAGCCCTTATTCCTGCTGGGGAAGCGCTGCTCTTTCAGGCCCAAGAGGCTGCGTGTAACCACACCGTGCACTGAGGTGAATGTAAAAACTGAATGTGTTTGTCGAGATTAGTTAATGGCTCGGGGCAGGCTGTGGGGAACACTGAACGTAACCAGTCCTTACCTGTCATCTTAATTACAGAATGCAATGTACGCGCACAGTATGCCGCATTACTGCACAGCAGCGAGGTTGCTATGAAGTCCCTATGAAGCATCCTGTGACTTGGCCACGACGCCGCTTGCTGACATAACACAAAGCAGATTTGCCATCGCCTACGCGCCCATTTTCGGGATCGTTCAAAACGCGGGAGCGGCAGTGCTAAAGCTGGGCTGAGACCCGCCGGGGGCAGGCTCCCGGCACCAGTGTTGGAGCGCTGCCTTCACCAGCGCAGCGCGGTTTCCCCGTGTGGCACCGACCGCAGCCCGGGCACGGGGCCGCCTCCCGGGGAGCCTGCCCGCTCGCACTGCCCGCCGCACTGCCCGCCGAGCCGCCCCAGCCGGGACCGAGACCCGGCACCTCTGCCCTGCACCCGCCGCCCGCGGGGCATTTCTCGGCCACCCGAGCGCCCCCGTCCGTCCCTGCGGCTGCCGCGCTGCTCCTCTCAGCACGACGAGGCCGCGGGGCGGGAGGAGCCGGCGTGGGGCGGAGACACGGGCGGAGCGGGGCCGAGCGGCGGCGGCAGCGGCGGTGTCGGTGTGTGCGCGGAGCGGGGCCCGGGAGGCGCAGCCGAGGTAGGGCGGGCTGTGCGGGGCAGTGCGGGCCGGGCCCCGCGGGCGGGCAGCGGAGACCGCCCCGCTGCAGCAGCCGCGGCGTTTGCGCGGGGCCCGGCCCGGCCCGGCCCGGCGGGCGGCGGCCCGGGGAGCGGGTGCTCGGTCCCGGCGGCGGGGCCGAGGGGGCGGCTGGAGCCGCCGCTCCAGGGATCCGCCGGCGGCTGCAGCGCGTCCAGACGAGCCGTGCTCTGCCCCGCGTTTGTCCGTGTCAGGAGCAGGAGGCGCCCGCGGAGCGCAGCGGAAGGGGATGCAGAGGGTTCCGGGCGGTGAACGTGGGCGGCGCTGCTCCCGCTCTCCCTTCCGCAGGAAGCGAGGGGGTCGTGGCAGCGGCGCGAGGTGGAGGAGCCCGGTGTTTCTGGTTTTTTCCTTATCCCTGTACGCTTGTTTTCCTCAGCAGTACCCATTTTGGAAAGAAAACTAACCTTTCAACTGGGAAATCCTTCTTGTTGTGCTCCTTTCTCATACACGAGTCCGTTGCTGACTTTGCTTGATGCCCCCTGTAAAAGATCATCAGAGCATCCCCAATTAAAAGCTTTTAAAAGATATAACCTAGAGCTATTTTTTTTTAAGCTGTCATAGGCTTCCATTTCTAACTCGGTCACATTTTAGCTTTATAGTGGTCGTTTCCATTCTTTAGTTGTTTCCACTTTTTCGTTGTTGCCACTATGATGATGAGCAAAACGGATAACTGCATGAATGGTAGGTCCATAAAGGACTAATAGGATATTACATCCCAGATGCAACCATTCTGTGTGTTGGGGAGCTGGGGAGAATGGCAGCCTGTCCTTTCCTAACAGTTTCTCCAGTTCCTGCTGCTGGAGACACAGCAGGGCTGGATGGGCCATTGCTGGAGTGGCCCAGGGCATTTCATAGGGTTCACAGCATAGATAAGAGTCTGAGGCAGATCTCTGTCATGCCTTCCAAATGCAGAAAACCACAAAGGCATGGAGTAAAGACTGAAAAGACAAATTTCTAAAAGTCTTAAGTAAATTTAGTAACTTAGAGCTTTTTTCATTTTGTGATTCAGCCTTTTTTTTTTCCCATGCTATGAGGGACAATGCAGCTTTGCAACAGCAAAAACAGAGTGGTCCTTCAACCCGTGACTCTGGGGGTGGGGTTGTTTGATTGGGTTTTTTTTTATTTGTTTTTTACATCTGTAATACCTCCATCTGCTTTTCTTCATCTTCTGAAGGGTCTTGTCACTGCTGTTGCCTTGCTGTCCAGTCTAGTTTTTTTATTATTTATAAACAAAAAAAAGACACAGCACTTGTCTTGTGGAAGATGTGTGGAGGATTAGCACTGAGCTACTGTGAGGAGGGTGACAGGTGCCAACATCACTTTGACATAGGATATTTGTCATTTCTGCATTCCCAAAAGAGGCTTGTGGTAATGATGTCCACAGCAAACAGTACAGTATTTAAACTAATGTCTATCTCCTTCTTCCCTAGGGTGACAAAACACAGAAGAACCTCAGGATGTCTGTAATTCAGCAAGGGACAGCAACACTTCGTAAAGCAAAGAAAATCACCGTAAAAACATGTCTAGATAACCCCTTTGTTTTTCAGTGGA
Organism: Myiozetetes cayanensis; assembly: GCF_022539395.1. NCBI lineage: Eukaryota > Metazoa > Chordata > Aves > Passeriformes > Tyrannidae > Myiozetetes > Myiozetetes cayanensis. Next base: position 129,988,846 of record NW_026086604.1, read on the forward strand.
AAACCATAGATGGAAAAGATATGCATTTCATACTACAGACCTTAGAAGAAAGGATTAAACATATTGGACTTAAAAAGATTGAGAGTCCAAGAAAGAAAAAACGTTCCCTTACAAAAAAACAAATGGAAAGAAAGTGCGATACTGGCACTAATGAAATCCCTAAAGAGGAGGAAACAGAAAGCCATCAACAAAAAACAGGGTGGACTGACATAGGCATCAGAAGACAGCTCGCTATTGGAGTTAATGAAGTTACAAAAGCACTGGAAAAAAATGAACTGCTTCTCCTGCTGGTGTGCAAGTCTGCAAAGCCTGCCATGATCACATCGCATCTCATTGAGCTGAGCGCAAGTCGAGCCACACCAGCAGGCCAAGTGCCCCGGCTCAGTGAAACAGTCGCGCCACTTCTTGGCTTAACATCCATTTTAGCACTAGGCTTCAAAAAGCAGTCCGATAAATTTACTGAAACAATAGAAGCAATAATTCCAAAGATACCAGCACTGGAAGTGCCGTGGTTTCAGTGCAGAGCTGAAGAATCTGTGGCTTATGCAGATACAGATTCTTCAGAAAATGAGGAACCCGATGAGCTTGCAGAAGCACGGGGGGATGAGCTCGCAAGCCAGAAGCGGAAGCGTACAGAAAGCAATCAGCCTGATCTTTCAAATGTAATTTTGCAGCCTTTGAAAATCAAGAAACTTGTCCCAAATCCCAATAAGATAAAGAAACCACCTCGCAAAAAGAAAAAGCTTTTTCAACCTAACTGATTGTAGTTTGGTTCTATTAAACTGATTTTTTACATGCAGAATGGAGTACAGTTCTAACTGAATAATATTTTTAGGCTTTACAGTGTAAAGCTCTTGAATACAAAGTAATTTTGTGTTGAATTGAATACAAAGAATTTTATGGTGCATTTGGTTGAGGTACTTTCTGCTTTAATAAAGAATATTGCTCAGACTTAAGTGTCAGTCTTTACCTGGGGATATTTCATTTGTAGTTGGAGATCAGAGAGTTCAAGTTGGTAATGAACATGCCAAAGTAATTTTAAGAGATAATTTATACATCTCTGGAATTAATGCAAGCATTAAATGAACTTTGTATCTTTACACAGATGAACATGCTTTAAGCAAAACAGATTTAAGTGTAATTACTCAAACAAATCAGTACGAAAAGTGAAAGTTTATTTAAACAAAGGTCCATGCCAGTATAAGTCTTTTAAAGCTGGTTTCAAGTAAACAGCTGTAACAGCACAGGCAGACTTCCCTTTTGAACTCTATTATAGTTTTTTCTGCTGAACAATAAACTTGTTTTGGTCATGAATGTATGCAGACTTGGGTTTCACCTGGTACCTGGTGTATGGTATGCTGGAGGAAAAGCTTTATTTTCAAATACAAAACACAACCAAATTACTACTGCTGCAGTATGAAAAAAAAACCCCAAACCTTCCATTATTAACACACATCCTGTAAGAAAATGCAAATCTAAACTCAATTAGACTTCTAAATGAAGTCTAAAATTATTTCCCAGGAAACTGAGATAAGCCACATACTGCTGTATATAAAGTAGATGAGAGCTATAACTGCTACAAGACTGAAAACATACCACGTAACTTTTGAGTTTCCTTTAGTTTTACTGGGAACTATGAACAGTTTCCTAATGAGACAGTTGTATTATAGTAAGGAAGGGGAATATTGCTGCAATTCAGACAATCAACAGCCTAGGAATTTAGTTGTAGAAGAAAGCATAAAATACCTTAACTGAGCTACTTCGTAGTTCCTTAAAGGTGGAATTTACGCATAGTTTTCAGAGATTTGTTGATCCAAACTTCCAGTGTCATCCGATAGCTCATCTGTCTTTTGGATTTATTTAGAAATTACTTAAGTCCAGGATACCAACTACAAAGGCAGGCAACAGCAATGATTCTGTAGTCATGATGCTCCTTGAAGTTTAAACAAAACATTATGCTAAAATTTTCGTCCTTGTCTGAGGGTGGCAAGAAGAGGCAAGGTTTATTTGCCTTGCTTTGTAGTCCTTCATACATGTCCTTTGTTCTGGCTTTCTGGATGCATAAAACTTTGAAGGCATGCTAGCACTAGTGTATTTCATTCCCAGGCTGGCTAACCATAAAATAAAAGTCTTAGCATTTACACAGAGCACAAGGATTAGCTTTGGTAAAGAACATAAGCATAGCAATCATCTTTCAAGCACTTTACTGCCTGCCTAGGCCTCTCTCTGTCTTCAGGGATTTGTGTCCCCTCTGAAGATAGGAAGTTACTTTGGGAAAGAAACTATAGATGTTTAAAAAGGCAGGTGGGAAAGGTGGTGCAGCGAGCCTTACATTTGCCAATTTTTGTACAAACACCTCTTGGGTTTTGAGGAGTCTTATCTTCATAGCAAGCCTAATGCACAGGTTCAAGTTTGGAAACAACAGAAGAACCTCTCCCATTGAGCTGCTGACAGTGACACCCACACAGATAATCATCTTTTGTTAAGGACCTGCTTAGGAAGTGAAAGTGAGTTGAGATAATTTTCACCTCCCAAGTAACTGTCTTACTGTGTGGGTGTAGGCTGAGACACCTTCAAGATTCATGTCCTCTTGATGCTGTGATATTTCAGCAAAGCACTCGAGGTGAAGAGCACTCAACAGGGACAGAAAAGACCACGCTGGATTGCACAGCTGTTAGGTAACACACACAGGTTCATGAACAGAACTCTCCAGGAACTGCCCCAGCACTTGGGCTCAGCTGCCCACTTCCCTCATGCTCTCTGACCGACAAATTTTCTCTCAGCTATAGTGCTGACAACTTCTACAGGAGCGTAACTCTGCCCTCTTTCCCCTCAGTTAACATGGAAAGTGAGCCAGAAAACAAGATGGAAGTTTACCCCTTGGGTTCAGAAGCAAATGGCACTATTTTACTAGAACAGAGCAAAAAAGTGGCCACGTTCCTCTCTTCATGTGCCCTAACCTGTAGATTTGGGCAGAAAGCCAGCCCGCAGGAAACCCAGGATCAAATCTATCTTCTGCCAGGACATAATTGGTCCCATCATGGCCTCAATTTTACAAACAACAGTACTGGGGAGGACTTGCCTTTTCTGATTCCAGAGGAGAGAGGAGAAAAGAAAACACCTGCCTAACATCTCTTCCACGTGCATTTTTTTGAGGGGAAGGAAGGCAGAGAACATGAGTGTATCTTCCACCTGGCATTCAACACCACCCATCCAGATTAGGGAGAGCTGGGCTGTGACTGTTTCTTAGCAAGGAGGTACCTTACAGATGAGGACAGAGCTGTGCCCTGCTGTCCCACCTCACATTAGGCAGCCCTGAGCGAGGATTGACAAGGCTCTGCCCTTAGAACTGAAGCAGCCCACACTGAGCCCCTTGGTGAACCTCCTCCTCATCCCAGAGGGCTCCAATGAGAATGCCCTGCCAGGGGGGCACCTTCATGCCTTTTGGGAGTTAAAAACTTAAGTCTTCAATGGAGTTGAGATTAAATTCTTCTTGTTATCTCAGATACCACTACCATCAGTTCCATTTTCAGGCACTTAATTCTCCTCAGGCCTCACACAGAGAGTCCAAACTTCCTCTGCACCATCTGTTATGGCTGCTACTAGCAGACAGATATCAGAGTGGCCAGAGATGTAAAGCCCAACTGCACCATTAGATCTCCTTTGAAGTCTTTTTAAATTCATGAGGTCCCAAGCTGGTGCACACCCAGGGGTCAGACAAACCACATTCAGTCCCTTCCTTTGTTTGAAGGAGGTCGGATGCTTTAATCACAGAGCTATAATGCAATAAGGGAAAATATCACTGTTTCTAGGGCAGAATCCTCTCACCACAATTCAACAAGAAACCAAAACACAAACCATTCACACATTGGAAAAGGAGCAGGAAGAAAGAAAAACCCCATTGCTACAAGGAAGTGGGTAGGGCTAGCAGTTATGAAGAACAGACAAATTTATCTTCATGTACAGAATTAAACTTTCAGCAAAATCTGCTGTCAGAATTACAGGCATGTTTAAAAGGAAAGAGACATTTGCATTTCATGAGATATTCAAGTCACATTCAAAAGATGCTCACAGCACAGAGGCTTCACTACCACAATTTGGCACTTTCAGCTAGAACAGTTTCTTAATGCAGATTTTCTCAGTGCTCCCATTACTGCAGCATCCATGAGCCGAAAGAACTGCTATCATATCTAGCTATGACGCTACACTGGAATGCATATAAAGTGCTTCAGAAGCCACTCCCGTTGCTGAGCATTCATGAGGGAATTAAAACAGCTCCACCCAACAACAAAGACCAGCCCTCCTACATTTCAGGAAGTGCAGTACAGAGACTTCCAAGGACTGAGGGCAGAGCATTTTCTGCTTACCAGCCACATATATAGCAAAACTTCTTGTTCCAAATTCAGGATAAAAACACTACCAGGAACAATTTATGAATACATATTTACACAAGATAGTTTTCATTAGAATTACAGACTTCATAGGAAATCAAAGTAGACAAAGGAATATGTGCAATTTCGCAGAAGCGTTGAAAACATTCAAACTATAAACATCCTGATAGCACTACTAAAATTCTTAGTTTTACACACAGGCTGATGTTATTCTACTGAGGAAAAACTAAGGTTTTGTGCCACAACTGTAAATTAAGTACAGTAATGTAGTATCATTCCGGCAACATAGATAACACCTGCACTGAACAGTGCGATACTGTTAAATCAATCCACTGATCTATTGAAGATCAAAGTACAAATCTGTATTTTTATTGATTTGGCAGCGTTGCTTATGGAGAAACAAATGCACTAGTTAAACCAGTACATTGTCATACTGCTCCAGTTACAAAAACATCCAGGACTTTCGTAGAGCTACAAACTTATCATACTTCTTGATTTTCCCCCAAATGATGATATCCACGTGAAGTAAATAAGCAAAGATACTCGAATTTGTATCCTTCATTCTGTTACACTGACAAACATACACCACCACTTAATAAATAGAAATGCAGCAGTTCATCCACATAATAGCAAATATTTTTGTACCCTAATCCACCACTGAAGTTCAGTTTGTACAAAACAGTCTTTTCTACAGAGTGGAAAAAAATACCTTCTTCTCATCAAGGTGCAAGCTAAGCTTTGAAACTTAAATGAATGTGCTTTTTATTCTTTTCATGGACAATAGAAGAGTTTCATGGGCCTTCTGATCTATCTGAAAATGCATAAATTTGGTCACATGTGGATGTTTTCACTGTTCAGATTTAATGGACTATTTCAGTATCACCGACGTTGTGCTTTTACTCCTCTTGAACAATACCATTCCAAGAGTTATGAAGATCAAATTAACTCAAAATGATGACCTCAGAGTTCTAGAAACATGAGTGTCCTCATTGTAATACAAGACCAACCTAAAGGAAGAAGAAAAATATAGCATTTTAGTTCAAGTATGGCAATAAATCTAAACATCAATAGTTTTCTGCACCTCAATTATGGATCATAAATAGGGCCAATTAAAAAAGTTATTTTAAAACTTCTGCCCATTTCTGGCCAGCGTAGATTAATGTACATTTACACCTAACAGAATTCAGAAACTTTTTTTCTCCCTTACCTTTTCAGATTCCATGCCTGGACACCTCCAGTTGTACAAATAATACTGCAAATTTCCATCTCCAATCCCAAACTTGAGTTTTTCCAGGAATGTTTTGTTTTCCATTAAGTCTAGTGCATTGAACACATCAAATCCTTTCTGGTAACAGCAAAACATTTTTAAAATTTTATTTTTTTAAGATTCAAATGACACTTTACACAGTGGCATACAGTATATCCAAGAGACTAGGCTAATTAAAAGGAAAAAAAGACAATTAAATAAATCTTGTCTTTTAATTAGGTACACACACAAAGACATATTCCCAATAAAAACCGAAGTATAGTGCACAGCTTTTCTTGAAGATTATCTCCAAGAGGGTACAGATTTTATAGCCACTTTCAGGGTCTAAGGTCTAAAGAGTCCCTAAGGCATTTTCTGTAATTTTATCCTTACAGATACACATTTTTTAAAATCACATACAGTGTTTTGACACACATGGCCTATTCCAGCTGAAGCTGCATAAATACAGCTTACAGTGTTTTTCATCAATTTATCATTCTGTTAACGATAAACATATTTTTGTGATTCAGTCCTTTTCTGAAATGCCACTGTCTTTAGAACTCAAATATTTCACAATAGTCCCTCCCCTATTCATGTACCCTTTACCAACTCTTCTCTTCATAAACCTCCCAAATTCACCACTCAGAGAGCCATTTCTTCTCTGAGAAGAGCCACGTGGCCAAATCAGTCTCAGAGTTTTGTGCAGCAACACAAACATACTCAAATCCTAACTTACTGTGAGCTCTCAACAAGCCACATAAACCCAAGGTCAGTTAAGCCATTACAGTGACAACCAGCATGTATGGACACCTGAATTTGCTTGGGGGTGTGGATTTAAGGGATTCTACATGGGATTCTGACCTAAGATCTTGGAGTCTTAACAGCACCAAGGTAGTGCACCAGCAGGACACGATGTACTCTTAAGACAAAATTAAGTTACAAAACAATACAGCTCAATTATTTAAATACAAGAAGATGGGGTAAGCAACATTCAGTATAAAAATCAGGTGGGTTTTTTCTCTTTTAAATGAGCATCCCATATCAGAAAAAAAGGGGATTGAAGGAAATGAGCATTTTAAGCTCTACATCAGGACTATTCAAAGAAAGTCACAAAGCACGGACAGTAAGTTTAGTAAGGTTTCCCACTACCTTGCAAAAAGATCACTCTGTGTGCAGATGAAGTTTTGCTAAGTTAAATGTGCTGTGAAAAACCACACAGAAACAAGACAAATAAGGTGGCGAGGATTTGACACTTGGCATTGAAAGTAGATTTTGAAATATTCCAAGTTAGGAATAGATAGTAACAGAAATCTCAGAAGGCAGGAAGGGAAGCAGAGGAGAATAGAGAAGCACCCTAGGTACAGACACATTAAGCTCTGCAATTAAACACTCAAAATTCAAATAAATTATGAACTCTACAGATGTTTTAATTCAGTATCTTAAACATTTGCAGATTAGGTTCAGGTTGGTATCTTATGAGAGGTACAAAAAGGCTCCTGTTCAAAGGTACTTTCTCCACAGCTCTAGACAGACTATTGAAGCAGACTCAGAAGTGAATTTCTTCCTTATTTCTAAGCTCTCTCCTGTTCTAGATCTAGACACTGAGTATCATCTTCCACAACAAAATACATAGGGTTTTGGAGGGATTATCCTGATGCAAAATCCCACTTTCTCCATGCAGAATGCATGGAACCTAAGCAAGTAACTCTAAATTCTGGGTTTTACTTTGAGGGTCGGTGTTTTATCCTATAACTGCCAAGATTTTACTAGACTTAGCTCTAAGCTAATTTTATATGGTATGATATGAAGATAAAAATAAACATTAAACTGGCACACAAACCCTGAAAGCAATTTGCTGAGTTAGATTTGTACCTCCAAACCCCATTATTTGGAGTGAAAGTGCAGAAGGGACGATGGTGTGTTTTCCCCAGCCAAGAGCCAAACTCCCTCACAGCCTGGGGCTTGCTCCTCTCCCACAGGATGGGGAGAAAACAGAAGGAAGGCAAGACACGTTGCGAATCGAAATAATGACAGTTTGATAGAGAAAGCAAAAGTGCAGGCACAAGCAAAGCAAAAAGAAGAACTCATTCACTACTTCCCCTCAGCAGGCAGATGTCAAGCTCCTTTCTGGAAAGCAAGATCTCAGCATGCATGATTGTTAGGGAAGATAAATGCTATCCCTGGGAGTATCCCCCCCCTTCCTCCTCTCTGGCTTCAGCCTTTATTGTGGAGCAGAACATCATACAAGATGCAGTACCTCTTTGGTCAGCTAGCATCAGCTGTCCTGGCTGTGTCCCAGCTTCTTGCCCACCCCCAGCCTACTCGTGGTGGGGGAAAGGGAGAAAGCCTTGAGGCTGAGCAAGCACTCTTCAGTAACAGCCAAAATACTGGTGTGTTATCAGCCCTGCTTTAGTCACCAAGTGCAGCACCATATGGGCTGCTAGGAAGAAAGTTAACTCCATCCCAGCCAGACTCAGTATGTTTGTAAACAAAAAGCTGTGAACACGACTGCATTTATCAGCTTTCTTTCCTTGCCTCAGCTCTCACCACGTAAAACTCAAGTGCCAGACCTACAAATGTTATTAGGCATCTAATGATGCAGACAGGCTCAGCTGGTACTTTTGAAATCCACAGGTGTGTAAATCCCATTATTTAACAACACCTGCACAGCTCTGTACCACAGAATATGTGACCACTGGTATTGACCCTGCACTCCCATGAAACCCTGATGACTAAGAGCTGAGCATTAGTTTTTCATCAGACAGTACTAAACCCTTAAAATTCTTCTGTTTAAGAACTTCATTTATACTCTTTTCCCTTCCATTCAATCAAACCATCTGTCAGTGTAATTCCATGCTTAAAAGCTACAACATGACATCACCTACAAACCTGTAGAGGTTGCAATTAGTAACACAATAAAATGATAAAGCTTACATAAATTTTACATTAAATGAACTTACATAAATTACATAAACTTTTACATTTTTTAGAAATAAAAAATAATTTATATCAAAAAAATGTATTTGATAGAAGTTATTAACTCATCTCCAGGGAAATGGTTTTAGTGGTGACTATGGTCATCAATGCACTCCTGGGTGTTTATACAGTTCAAGCTACTACAAGTGCTTGATCTTTATGCACTTATCACTCCCTAGCATCACTCAAAGTAAAAGGAAAAACAAGCACAGTGCTTTGTACTTCGATATACATATTGTATATGTCTCATCAACTGCAGTCTGTGCTGCAGGCAGTAAAACTGAATGCAACGGCATGGATAAATTGCTGCCAGTACTTACCCTGCCACACCTCCTAAGAATACTTTTGTGAATGAAGCATAAAAAACCCCCACAACCCACAACTTACCAATTTGGCTATAATGAGTGCATCATTCATTAAGTCCAACAGGGGAGTCTCTGTATGAATATTGTAAAAGGAATAGGCAGCTTTGAGGCTTTTATGAACAGGATGATGCATCACTGTTGAAGGTAATGTGTAGAAACTCAGGAAGTCTGTTAAAACACCATTTGAGCCCTACAAGAAAAACCCAAACAGGTTAATTAATAAGAAGTAACAGCTCAGCTATTGGTCAGGCTAACATGGCAGTTCTACACAAGGTAAGTAATAAATCCAGCAAAGTTTGTGCACTGTAAGTATTATGGTAGAACAGCTAATCTTGGCTAAGACTTGAGGAAACAAACATTTAGATTTTTCTAAATTAGTAGCCTATTATACCACTAACATTTTGACAAGCAGTTGTCAAAGCAGTTTAGTTGGTACTCAAGCTTAATCTGCTACAGACAAAGCTAACAAAGCACATTTCCAAAAAAAACCAGTATATAAGCCTTTTTCCAACTGATTTTTAACAAAATATTCTTAAAATATTAAGGATATTTAAAAAAATCTGATGATGTTCATGTTAAGGAATAATTTTCTCATCTTTCTAAAAATAGAGAAAAAATATACTGGTGTACAAAACAAATTTAAATCAGCTTATGATTTTTAATCACCAAGCACAACCAACTATCTGGATAACAGTGCTAAATCACACTGAAATTTTAATAAAACCAAGAGTCATCAAAAAAAAGGTGCTTATACAGAAATTTAAAATATACTACAAAAAACTTCTTAATATTTCTCACACCTAAGGAAATTTAACTATCTTCAAGAGTGTAGATTAGCAGGAAATGGGAAATAATTATTACATGGGTTATGACTAACATGCTGAGCACAAAAAACTACCCAGATATTCTCTCCTGGTATTTCCAAGAAGATAAGGCAAAGGAGACACACAAATGCTTGTTATTGCTTGCTTGCTTTATTTTTGAACGGTTAGTGCTCACTATTTGGTGCTCAGCTGAAGACCTCACATAGATCCTTAAATTAACTGTACTGCTACAGTAAAAAGTAAAACAGTTGAACCTATCACATGCAGAAAAGCTATTGTCTTAGAGCAGGTATGGATCCTGTAGCAGACATAATCTAGCAAGTAACAGAAAAGTTATTAGGTCATTCGCTAAATTCAGTAAGGATGATGAAAATATTAACTTAGAAATTATACAGAGTATTTTAAGGTTTTAGCTCTGCACATTACGAAGATGATTTAAAAGTCTGACACTAATATCTCCAGGTCACACAGGTCTTAAAAAGATTTTAAGCACTAACAAACTTACATTTTCTATAGTGAAAAACTAGTTCAAGAGACAGTTTAAAACAAGCAAGTTCAGTTAGAATGGCACTGCCAGTGTCACATTCATGCTGATCCTGGTGTTTCTGGACTCTCCTGAAGGTTTCAAGCCACAAACAAAGACAAAAACCAACCCAGGAAGCAGGGTGGAGGGCAGGGAGAAGAAGGTGTGGAAAAAGAAGGAGGGACTACAAATCAGAACATGGAAAAGTCCAGTGAGCACTAGACCCGCTACAAAGTGAGTACAAAGCTAAGTTTGGACAATGACATCGGATGAGCAGGACCACTCATCTCCAGCAGCACTAAATTTCCTAATTCATCTGAGGCTCCTGCACAAATTCAGGCTGCAGTGTAGGAACACTGAGCTTTACAACCTGTAGCTTCTGTTAGGAGCTGGTCGGTTTAACGATGTTACTGCTGATCATTTTTAAATAACCTTATCACTTTAAACAAAGTAATACACTATCTAAATATGATGTCTATAACTGATTTTGTATGGACTCAAAGGGAAGAGCATATCTTCCTCCACTAGCTTTATTGCACCTGTTCCAAATGCTAATATTTTCCTGCATCTGCTTATTTTGAGAGCAGCATTATGATCAACTGTTTGGAAGGTGAAGGTGGTAGGTGTATATATATATATATATATAAAATATGTGTATATATAGTATATATAGAGTATATATATAGTATACATATACTATATATATACTCTATATATACTATATATATATGCACACAGAAATTCAAACGTATATATACACACATACTTTTATTGAAAAAAACACATTTTACTGTAGCAGATCATCAAAACCCATCATTTTCCTAATAGGTGCATCTAAAATTGGGTTTAAAAATAAAGAATTTTGTACTGGTGTATGACAGAAACGTTTACACCTGAGAGAATGATAGTCAATTCAAACCAAATCCTTATCTCAGTCACTGCATCATTATTCCTTTATTTCTAGAAAAGGAGGTTTGAAGATTACTGCTTATTATCATATCATATCTCTGTGGAAAGAGAATCAAGAAATGCAGGTGGAAGAGTTGACCTTAAAGTATCTAGGTTCTTTGCTGTAATCTTGCTAAGACAGTGATATTTCAGAATTCTTTAAGATATCCTATTATAAGAGCACTGCAGTTTATGACAGCCTAACTTTTTTTTGTTAACAGAATGCAATACAAAGAACAAAACCTGTAATCATGATATCAAATTCTACCTGTAATGCACATTTTTCATACAGCCCACATTTCAAAAATTTGATGCTGATATGAACTACCAAAGTGGCATTCACATATACATTCATGTACATTAGGGCATATTTTACCTCCACCACATAAGTGTCAATAATATGATCCCGAGGCAGGAACCAGTGGGCTACCTCTTCTTCATCCATCACAGGAGCAAGATTAAACTGTTTCAAGTAAGTGTTGATTAATTCTTGTACTGCTTTAGTATCTTTTTGCTCCATTGGTCTTAAACCTGAAGTCTTTGTGGCCTTATTGTAACAAAAGAAAAATACATGTTAAGATGTTGAAAGAAAAACTGCAAACACAGCAAAGGCTGAAAGTAGCTTGCAGAGTCACTACACTTGGTATAATGCATTCATTATTAGTCTACTTCATCCCAGACACTTAATTCATCATGCTATTTTACAAATGGCTTTCAATCAGAATTCCCTCTCTTCTAATTATTGAAACAGTCTGGGGCACTTCAATCTTTATATTTCATTATTGAACAAACCTCATTTCTCCAGAGAAAGACATTCTGCTGCCAACAGCTTAGACTTTGTGCAGTTTGTATTTTTTTTTTTAGGTCAGTCTATTTCTTACTTTCTTCTAAACTACCTAAGGCCCAGACACAGAAGCAAAACAATGTAACTTGTGTATCAGAAGTTAATCTGAGGACAAGAACACAAGCAATTCAAATTTATGGAAATTAGAGTCAAACTATACATCAAAATCAGCTGATAAAGTCTAATTAGAAATCATTTAACAAAAAAGATTCCAAGGACTGCTTAGTGTACCCATTCCCAGCATTTGCAAACTCCCTTGCTAACCCAAGTTTCTATACAGGCACAACTGCTATTCTGTTAACAAGAAAGCTTCTCATAACTTACAGCTGCCTGAAATTAAAAACCTACAGTATTTAAACAGGGTTTTGTTTTTTTTTTTTTTTACTTTAAACATCAGAAGAGAAAAAAATTGCCTTCTAGCACTATGCAATTAATTTAAACAAGCGAAGGTGATTAAAATTTTCTTGTTAGCTTTCCTGACTATTTCCTTTTAGGGAGGCTAACACTTGTTCTCTTCAGAGCTCATTTATCCTGCTTCATCTGTCTAAGCTACATACTTGGGCACGTATCACATTAATCATAGCAAACTCAATTGCAAGAGCAGCCAGGTAGAGACTTGATTACTGGAAACCTGAAATTAGTGTAGCTGATTAGGCTTTGGCCAAAAGGCATTATTGTCGGGGAGGTATTACTGATGCACTCTGGGAGTCAGCAGAAAGATGAGAAATCAAGGCATGTTTTGCCACAGCTCTGGACTGTGTATTACATTTTAGTCTTCCTGCTTTTCTGAGCAGCCTGGGACTATGGTTTGACTCCACAACAGCACATCACCTATATTTTAAAATGCCTTTATTCCATAAGGGTGTACACCTGACAAACAGGAAGGATGGAGGAAAAGCAGCTGGGCTGGAACATCTTCTTCCCCAGCAATGCTCAGAATGTCCACCACTAAATGATTATTTGCAACCCCAGAAATGAAGGAAAGTGTACAGAATGGGGCTAAAATTTGTTTCTCTGCTTCACATATCAAGCTGCACTGGCCACACATTCATGCAACTCTCAGTGTCAGGATCTCAATCAGTCAGGAAAAGATGTACAAACATGCTCCTCTCCTAGCTCTAAATACAGACAAAATTTACCTCTTTCAGAAAACTCCTTTCTTTTTATTTCTATAGGTATGTGCACAGCCTTTAGTGAGGGTAGTATTTATTAATTACAGTACTTATTATATCTGAAAACCTTTTTAATTCAGGCTGTTCAAGTGATTAGGAATGATTAATTCTCTTAAAGGGAGATGAGCTCCCAGTGGCAATGATATTCCAAGGACGCTAAGAAAAGAGGTTAAAATACAAGAAACAGTGTTTGGTGCTGAGGGACAGGATAGCATGGCCTGAATTATCAAATTTGTGTGACAGTCCTGTTTATGATAACAGCCCAAAACTCAGAAAAAGATTCCCAACAGCACTCAAACACTTTCTCAAGGAAAAAAACAATATCCAAATAAACCCAGAGCACAAGACTTAGAGAGAAAATATTAGCACAAAGATTAAATCTTCATTTTCTATGGCAGAAGTTCCCAAATCCACTCTAAAAATAAACAACTGAGGTATATGGTCTCCTACATAATTTAGTTTTAAAAGCTGATTTTGAAAGCACCCATTTTCTATTTGCACTTCTGTGCACAGTATATGTTTGCCTTAGCTATAGTAATGAGATACAATGTTTTCCATAATTCACTTTTCTGTTGAAGCTGGGTTTTATGCTAAAGGAAGATGATCAGGGTATAAATGCTGTTTCTAATGACTCTCTGTAGTTACACTTTTGGTACTGTAAGTAAGATCCTTATTCTTTAAACTATTCGCTTCCTGAATTGTTTCCATGAGAAACATTACTAGAGTTGCCACCAAAACCTATATTTGAAATTGTACACTGCACTTCTTTCAGACTGTTGTAAAAATGTCTTCAAGATTTGATGGAAGCTATATTTAGCTTTCCAAGATTAAAACCTAATTAATTTGGTTATTAATTCTGAAGCTCTGAAAACTGCTGCCCTGCACGCAAGGGAGAAGCTGCGTGTGCAGCACAGTTGGCACACAGGCAGCGCAGGAAGCGAGCCTCTCCGACAGCAGCAGGAGCTCAGATCAAGCCATGGCACGTGCTTTATTTCAAGGAGTGCTTAGTGTACTACTCAAATATTTGAGCAGTAGGAGAATCTGCAGCATCAAGCTAACAGACACAATTCTCCAAAATCAGATAAATCATTACAAAGTGCTGTGAGCGGGGAAAAAAAGCGTATTTTTAACCAAAAGGATAGATTTGTTTAAATAAAAAAAGGTCTATTGATAAGGTACAGGAAAGTATACTCTGCAATCCCTTGGAATTGAAAGGTGGCTTTTACAAGCAAAGAAATTGTTTTCACCATAAAGCTCAGACTGGCTTCTACAGGCTATTAATTACAGCAACGAGATTTTTTAATCATACATAGTACTTACACTGACTTGCCCTGTCATGGAAATTTCACCCTAAGGCTTTTTGCAAGCTTAACTATTAGCTGCAAACATGAGAAAAAATATTTTTAACTAACCTAACTATGCTAGAACACCTGTTATTTACTAGACCAGGCAAACAAAAAGTACACAACATACTGAGGTGGCTTTTGCTGAGCCTCCTCATTGCAAAGAACAACATTCTCTGATTGAACAGAAAAAGATGTGAATTAGAGTGGAATCAAGAATATGATTGTACTCAGCCAAGTTGCTGATGGACTTCTCTGAGAATTTTAAGACATGAACTGTTGATTTTCTGTACCAGTAATCTCTTAACAGATTAAACATACCGAGAATAGTCTTATGCATCTTCAGCTCAATCCCACATGCTTATGAAGTCAAGGTTTCTGGTTTTTTTGACTTTGTTTAAGGATTTTAGGTCAAAATTTATGTTTTCTCCATACAGAGATCCAGATTTCCAGCAATAGCCTCTTCTGTTTAGTATAGCCCTTAATGTCTTTTTCATCAACCAGAGATTATTTTTTTAATGTCCTGCACACACTGCCTTTACACAGAAAAGCCTGTGCTGTCAGAGACAGATGGAAGGTTATTTTAGGCTTCACAATAACTGTGGGGATTCTCTAGAAGTCATACTGCTTACATCAGGAAGTCTGTAGAGCTTCATTGTTCTTTGTAGAGTCATGTTTCTACTCAAATGTGAAAATTTGACCTCCACCAATTTTCTGGGATTTAGTGATCGATGCCAATACCTGGAAATAAAATTAATCATGAGTTTAAATACTATCTTAAGTGACAGCTTTACTTGCATCCATTTCCCTGCTTTATTGCATTGGTCCTTCTCCTCTCCAAATTTGTTTCTAAGCAAGCCTTTACTATGTCTGTAAGAAGCTTAAGCAACAAAAAAATTAAGGAAAAGCTATATCCAAGCAATAGCTTTTAAACAGGCCTGCTATCACAGTATTTTGAATTTAGGCAAATACTTTTGATACAGAATGAGTGAGCACAGGGCTAAACATTTTAGTACTTATCATAGCTCTGAAAAACTCACCATACTTCCATGGGTAACATTTATTCTCTTGTGCAGACAGGACTCTCTGCTCGTGTCTAAGCCTTTGGTTGAAGATCTCCCCTCCTGGGAGATCACTGTGCAACAGATTACTGTTACTCTGTTACTAACACAGCATGGCTTTTTTTCTCCCCATCCTTCCCTACAGAAACTTACAGGATCTTTGCTGTTGGTAGGTACAAAACAATTTCAAATCAAAAACTACTCTGTCCTCCAGAATGCTAGACAGCTGGACTAAAACTGCAGGAACTGAACCTTTCCTAGCAGAAATATAATCCACTCCAAGCAAATGAAATTATACTTGGTTGTAAGTCTTCCCATGTGATAGATGTCCCATCTTTATCAAATGCTCCTGATCAAGTCCTTCTTTCTCCAGGAAAGATGAAAGTATCTCAAAAAAGCAAATCATACAATTCCCAGAAATGCTCTGCCATCTCTGGCAAGCAACCAGGTCAACAGAGAAGTGTCCCACCAGGGAAACAGGCCACTTGATAAAACACAGGTATACAACGTTGTCAGTGCTAGCATGGCTTCCACCAGAAGGTCAACAGAGATATTGATCAGTCTATTTAAGGTATGCTAAACAAAATCAAAATTAAATTTCAGTCTGAGATGCTATTTTATCCAAGGCACTGGGAGGGAAGGGGGAAAAAAAAATAAAAAAGCCCACCCTGAGAAACATTCAGGCCTTCAGGTTAGTCAAGGTCACAACGTTTAACATCTCTGAATGTTATGCTTTTATTGTTTCAGGCAATTACATTAAATTTTCTTTAAAATGACTGCTGTAGGAACCAATGTTACTATGAGCATCACCTAGGTTACCTGCAAGTGGCCACAGGTTTGGGAAGTACCACTCCAGCAGTGTAAACAGCTTGAAAAATTCCTTCCAGGTTTACTCTTCTGGTTATTTCCCGAATCAGTACAGGTGCTACCCGTTTAGATCTCAGTTTCTTATGGACACACAGAAAATTGATTTCTACCATTTTCTTCACACTAAAAGGACAATAAATAGAGGAAAAATTAAAGAAAATTACACAGTGCATGTTTTCATTTGCATAATTAGTTTTCCACATTTCGACAGAAGAATTTGAAGTAAGAATAAATTGGCCTGTGACAAAGTACATCTGCAACAAATACTACTCTGTGACTGTAATGGCAAATTGTGCAATATGCAAGTTCTGTCTAAGGTGCTTGCTACAGTCCTTTTTCAAAGCTCTATCAAGACTCAACCCATTGCCTTACTTTAGGGTGCAGAAGGGCATCCAAGCACATGTTATGTGGTACCATTATGCTTTATGTTTGTCATGTACGAAGACCCGTCCAAGCTAGCTGATTATCCTTTAAGTACTTTCCAGTATGGTCAGAAAATTGTATGCCATTATCTGTATCATTCATCGATAAAAAAACTCCTTAAATATTTATTTGTACTCTTCATGCAATGAGCTCACAAGCTTTTTTTTTTTCCAGGGGGGAGGAGGGGGAAGTGATGAGAAGAGTAAAAAAAAAAAGTCTCTGCTATATACACAGGATTCTTCTGACTCTTTATGATCAGTGAGGCTCCTTCTCTCTTTTTTTCTATAGCAATGGACATCAGTTTAAGATTTGTTTCATAGCGTTATTCTTTTACAAACACAAAGCTAATGGTGCATTTTACCTGTCATATATACGAATACTTGCAGGGATGGCACTTATGAATCCTACCAGTTTTTTGTTTGAAGACACTCTAACCCCACAGTGCCATTGGGGTAACCAGCCTGGAGGACGTAACGCCCTAGAATTGATGACAGAAATAATTACAAATTACTGCCTAAGAAGATGTAATAAAAACACCTTTCTTTGCATTTCAGGCAGAACAGAATGTGGAACTTGCTACTCACCACAGAAGAAATTCGGGCGAATAATCAAACCTAAACATATTATCATCATCTTCTACGTAATTCTCATTTAACAATGTGTATAACTCCTTCAGCTGAAAACACACACACAAAAATGCGAAGATTTATCCATGCATCAATGCGAATAAACTTGAATTATTTTAGATACACACAAAAATTGTTTTACTTACAACTTCAGCATTGCTAAGATCCAATGTGTCCCACATAAAACCTTGTGGCAAAGAATATGGCTCTAGGCGGACATTGTCCTTATCTGGTTCAATTGCACCATGTGAAGTTATAACTTCATCTTTTGATGGAGGAGGGGAAAAAAACCAAAAAACTGTTATACTGCTAGCTTTCCTGATAGTTCTCTAAACTGCATTTAATTCACATCATGTATTTTCTCATAATTATGTGATAGGAACATGAAGCTTTTAAAAAACGGTGAAAAAATTAGTATTTTTAGTTTACACTACTCATCCTCACAGATCACATTCAGACTGATGACTGTCTTGTCAGAATATTTATAGATATGCACAGAACCACTCTAACTCCACTGATACTATTTTGTAACATAGGACAACTTATCAGCACACGCACAGCCACGAGATCCACAGTCTCATCAAGAGAAACATGTTGTACTCACATCTAACAAGCTCAGATCTTGTTTACTACTGACTTGAACAGACCTGATCTCAACTGGATTACTCAGGAGCAGTGGCACAGCAAAGCCAGGGCATTTAAGAGATACTGGTGATATGTGAAAAGTGTTCCTAAAATCCTACATGAAGGCACGCTTTCTTCTCCTCCCTTACTTTACAGCTCCAGTCCCTCAGTGTACAGCTATCAACAGCTTCTGTTCCTCTTCTACGGAGCAGCACATGCTACATCATAGAATCATTTAGGCTGGAAAAGACCTTTAAGATCATAATCTAACCACTAACCTTACACTGCCAAGCCTGCCACTAAATCATGTCCCTAAGCATCATATCTACATATCTTTTCAAAATCTCCAGGATGGTCACTCTACCACTTCCCTGGGGAGCATTTTCCAATTCTCTACAACCCCTTCAGTGAAGACATTTTTCCTAACATCCAATCTAAATCTTCCTTGGCACAACCCAAGGCTGTCTCCTGTTGTTCTATCACTTGTTACCTGGGAGAAGAGGCCGACCCCCACGTCATTATAACCTCTTTCAGGCACTTGTAGAGAGCAATAAGGTTCCCTCTGAGCCTCCTTTTCTCCAGGCTAAACAACTTCAATTGCTCCTCATAAGACTTGTGCTCAAGACCCTTCAACAGCTTCGTTGCCCTTCTCTGGACACACTCCAGCACCTCAATATCTTTCTTGTAGCACTGTCTTTTATAGCAGTACCCAGATTATGTTTGGACCTTCTGATTTTCTCCCTCAGAGCATCCTTACAGGCCTCCTAAGTTGTCTGCCTCTCCTCCAAAGGCCATAAAGCATAATTTTCTTTCCTGAATTCCTCTAGTGGTGTGTGTGCCCTGTCCCTCCTTGGACCTGCTCTAAAATCTCAGGAGTTCCTGATAAGCCTTGACCAAACTACCAAAGTTGGGCTGTGAAGCATCCCTTGACCTTAACAGGAGCTCCTGCATAGTAAAGGTGGGAGCGACACTGACTGTATTAGGATCATCCATTGCCTGAACAAGGTGGGGAACAAAGGATAATCACTTATCCCCAGATAATCTGTTACCCCCTGACAGCCTTGGAACACTATCTACCTGAACTGCGGCCGAAGTGAAATGGTACCACTGTTACTGGACTTTTCCCCCCCATCCCCAAAAAGCAGTTAACAACATGAGTTATGGCCAGGATGGAAACTTACTGATGACTAAAGCCAATTATCTTGCAACCCCATGAAGAGTGTCCCTAAGTGAGGCCCTGTAAGCTGTCCTGGACCACCGTGGGCTGCACCAGCACCTCCCTCTGAGTGGGAAGTCTCTTGGAGCTTGCAAACCCCCAAGTCTGTGATACTCCAAAGACTGTTGAGGTCAAGGACTAGGCTGATACCCCCACTCCTCAAGGCTCAACCCTTCCTGCTGAGGAATGGAAATGGACTTGATGTGAGTATGTCACTGAACTGCAGGGGAATTTTTAACAGATACCTTTGCACACATGAACATGTCTACATCTCTGTGCCTGCATGCAGTGCCTGTGAATTCAGTATAGTATGAATGTTGTTATGTAGAATCTATAATTAAGTCACTGTTATAATTGTACCAAATCCTATTGAATCACTTCATAAATGTTAAATTAGTCAGTGATTAGAGTACTGCTAAACTCTTCTGCACCCTTATCTTTTTGCACCCACATCCCTGGCACCCTGACCCTTCTGCATCTCCAGCTTCCATGTAAATAGTTCTAAATTGCTTCTAATTCCATTTTCCTATGTATGCTTCATCTATGTAGTAAGTCATAGAGTGAACGTTGCCATCAAACTCTGTTAAATTGCACTTCTACAAATTTTATATTAAAACCTGCTTTTTGCTGGTATCTTTGATGATGATTTTTTAAGTGGTCCAAATTACTGATTCACAACTTCAGTTCCAGCTTAAGTTCTCTATTCAGCCAGGCCCATCTTCCTCCCCTTCAGCTCATCTTTTGGCACATGGGGACAGTCTATTCCTGCAATGATGCAGGAATAAGTTGTTTTCCTTCTTAAAGTACATCCAGCTTTCCTGGACATCTTTGCCCTTCAGGACAACAACTATTTCTTGAATTGACAGATTATTTTTTCCAACATATAGAGCACATCAAATAGCAATGACTTCCCCATCTGTTCATTCAGTAGACAAAGGAAACTATAAAAAAAATAATCCATGGGATTAAGAAGAAATTCATAGGCATTGTTGGACAAAACCTTGCTAACCAAATTTTACAAACCATATTTCTCCTGAACAACACTAACAAATAATTTTCTGAGCCAATGTATTAGCCTTTTTAGGCTGGCAATTGGCAGACTCTCACCTCTATGTAAGTGTTGTAAGATGTATTGATTAACCTGAACTGAACTCTTGGAACTACTGTGCAGCTCTGAAACTAGCTCTGAAAAAGCTTCACTACGTCCAGAGCATTTTTTGATTTACACATCGACTTATTTCAGCTAAGGTCTTCTCCACTTAGGCAGGATTACTGGTGACAATTACTACCATCAGTTTACAAAGGTATCTGGATAGTCTGTATTGGAGCAAAGGCAACCCAGTCAGGTCAATCCAGGGGAAAATGCAATATGCAGGGACTTCGCTCTGGACTTCTCTATGCAACAAAGTCGGGAAGAAATGAGATCACTGCGGATTAAGCTATAGACATGGATTAACGTGAAATTCTGCCCTGTGGAGAGAGAGAGCAGCATGCTGCCATGCTTTACACTCTACCTTACTTCTGCATATTCTATTCTAGTCTCCAGTGCAATGGAGAGAAACCTGCAGGACAAACAAGGACAGCTACTGTGCTGAGAATGTTTTACTTCTGAGGCCCCCAAGTTTTGTGGGCACTGGAAAGCTACAACTGCTTAACTTGAAGATAATGAAAGCAGAAAAAGAAGGGTCAGAAAGCAATGCAGAAAAAACAAGACAGTCAGCAACTATCTTCTTCAACAAAGACTAAGATATACCAACTGTGTTATCAGGATCAGATCAGTATAAAAAGTAACTTGCCAAATTCATTAGAAATTTAAAGGCAAGGAGAGGTCACCTCACCATTTCACCTGGTATCAGACTCTGAGAAAGCATGTCTTCGAGGTAGTGTACATTGTGAAGGAGAGCATGAACACACAGCAGTGAAAGAGTTTGACATGAGAAAAGTACCACTCAAAGCTATATGAAACCAATGTAACCTACAGCAGGAGAGTTAATTATTTCTGTGATAGCAAATCTATCTGTTGTAAAGAATTTAAGGGAATATAAACAAACAAACAAATTTTTTAAAAATATCAAAGTTTACACTTTGTCACCATTTAAAGAGTTGTTACTTTAGGATTTCAGACCTAAAACAAACAAAGAAATGCTATTTCAATAGCATTTCCCATTTTTATAGAGAACATGAGAATGAGATTTATTTACACTGTATCTTATTGTATATTATCTGCAGGGAAGGCAAGCACTTCCCTAGAAAACATCAAGAATTCCACAGAAACTACACAAAAGATAAAGGATCTCTACCACACACAGTCCAACTTTATACTCATTTTAGAGAACATGCCACAGGGCTGGCACACATTCCTTTAGAGGTCATAAGACAGATCTTTTGCCCAGATCCAGTTAAACTTACTAAGTTTAGGTACAGGTTGCGTATCCCAAAACTGGTATTTACGTTTGGTAGCCTCATCAATGTTCTTTGCTGGGCCTTGGCATGCAGAGAGCAGCTCCATTGCCCTCTGGATGTCTTGAAGCTTCTGCATTGGAATGGCTGGATTCTGCACACATAGACAAAAAGAAGAGGAAGCTTATTGAGTATGTTTACTTTGAACAGTTGTACAAACTTTTTCTTTTTTTTTTTACTGTTATGTATTCTTTCATGTATTCCTCTCATCATGTTTAGTTTAGGTATAACCTTTGCAGACAGAAGGGTGGAAAAATGCTGGGCAATAGGCAAGCAACTTCACAAAACAGTTAATAGTTTTAAGTAGCACTTGCATTTAACCATGAAACTTCAGCATTTTTTACACAAATACTGCAGCTTCAAGGCAGGATACAGTATCACAATAGTAAGAGCTTCTTATATTCCCTGTTCCCTCTGGTAAAATACAATAAACCAACAAAAAGCAGGTCAGCATAAATATATAACAATCTAAAGATATCATTGGAACACATGGAGCTGTTTGAAGTTGTAGTTTACACATACAATATAAAATAACATTTAAATTCACTATGGCTCTGTTGTGCCTGAAGGTACACTGGAGTGCCACGTTTTAACCTTAGTTATATTGCATCTGCCTTTATTACCTTGCAATTATTAGATACCTTTCTGCATCATATATGTAGGAATTAACCATCTTGCTACTAATGTCAACTATGCCGACACTCCCAATCACTCCCATTTTAACTGACAGAAGCAGACAAACATAAAATAAACCAACTTTCCACTTAGAAGTTGAAAAATAAAAAAGTTATCTGAAAAGCATAAACCTCAGACTAAGTGTTTGTAAACTAAGCTGTTAAACCCTCATTTTTGATCACTCTGACTAACTGCAACTGGAATGAGAATTTTACCTGCATAAGAAAGTACAGAAGAATAATGGTAACAGACATTTAAATCTAAAGGGATTTTCTCCCCTCTTTTAAAAGCTATTTATTTGTCTTGTTTTGTTATCTGCCAAGTGGTAAATCCTATTCTGAGGCATTCTAACAGAATGCTTGTGCTCAGTTTCCCAACACTGCAATGCAATAATGCATTTGAAGGAATAGTCTCAAGTGCATTGGGAAATGCTAAGCAATTCTGCATAGAGATTTCAAGCCAGATTTTTTTTTTTTACTGAGTAGCAACGGATCGTTATTTCCATATTTCACTTTCTTTCTAGTATTCATGTGTTGAAAAACCACCATAAATTAAATGTAATAATGACAGTAAAGCTTCATTTGGGTGGACATCTGCCTCTAGTATCCTTTGTCACAAAAGCAGTCAAACTCTGTGCCCGGAGCTCAAGCAGTCCATCATTTACTATTTATAATAAAATCTTAAATTACTTAAAGTAATGAAAGAAAATGCATAATGTTTAAGTATTGCAAAATTTTACCTGTAAGCATGCTTTAAACACCTGTCACCTGAGTATTTGTGAATTAACATCTTTACACAGTTTAGAGCAACACTGCTGCAGTGCAAAAAGCCTACCACATTTCTAGATCCAGATTACAGAGACGTAAGTTACTTTTCCCAATTAAAAATCAATTTGTCTCTTATCCACTGGCCTGACACCAATACTTCTAGTGCCACTAGATAAATTCTGAAATCTTATCAATACATTATGAAATCATACCTAAATGCTGACACGCTGTAATTTATTTGTTTGTCTCTAATATTTTTTTCTACATAAGAAAACAGAAAATAAAGAAAAAAAATTAAAATATTAGGTTCTAAAAAAGATCTTACTAGCATAACAATAAAGTAAGAATTTCATGTTCTGGTACTAAATACAACATGGTTAGGGATATCAGGAGGAATCCCATTTTCATTCAAAACGTTCAGGGATCAGCCTGGCTAAGGAGTTTACTTTCAACCCTTTTCGTTTTCCTTTAATGGAAAGCAAGATAAACCTACATGGAACTTGACATGAATTAGCAAAACAAAGAGCTATTTTGTGTAATCTCAGTTTAGGGCAAATATCTCCTCATAGCACAAAACAGTACTGTTGTGCAAACAGGGCTGAGGTACACAATGGTATTTTTGCCTCAGTTTTGGTGGCAAGATGTGACGTCAGGCCTTAGATGTCCCCAAGCCCTGTAGCACAGTCTGTGAGACTTGCTTTAACCACAGCAGGAGAGAAAGTTAGGGAGCGTTTCACAACCTGATCATGCACAGGTCCCCAAAACCAGACCAGATGCACTTGAGGGTGCTGAGGGAGCTGGCTGATGTTAGTGCCACTAAGATCTATCAAGAGTTAAAGGTTATAGAATTGGTGGAGGTTTCCTACAAATGGAAAAAGAGAAACACCCATTTTCAAGAAGGTAAGGGGGAGGATTTTGAGGACACAGAGGTCAATACTATTTAATGACATGACAAAGTGTGCTTTCTCTGCAAGTGCATAGATGATACCTAGTTGGCAAGAATGGTTGATATGCTCGACCACAGAGGGCTATTCAAAGTTACTTTGACAGGCTGGAAACAGAAACTTAATTAATTTTGACAAAGGCAAATGCAAAGTCCTCCACCTGGGATAGAAAAAGCTCATGCAATGGCAGAGGACTGGCTAGGGAGCAGCTTTGCAGAAAAGAACTTGGAGGTCCTGGTGGGCAAAAGGCTGAACATGAGCCAGCAAAGGACAGCTGCAGAGTGAGTTGTACCTGTAAGACTGGCCAGCAAATTTTCCCCTTTATTGGTACCCCTGAGGTCTCACCTTACACTCTGGGGTTCTCCATTACAAGGAAAACATTGACAGAGTGGAGAGAGTTCATTGGTGGGCCACCAAGATTAATGGGGTGCTGAGGCACATGACACACAAGAAGACAAGAGACCTTGGTTCGTTTAGCCTTAAGAAGAGAAGGTTGAGGAAGTAAGAGAAATCTTATTACTGCCTAATGGAAGGACGTAAACAAAGCTGAGCCAAATCTTTTCAGAGGAGCATAATGATAGGACAAGAAACAATGGAGACAAGTTGCAAACCAACAAAATTCATTTAGATATAAGGAATTACTATTTTTTCAACAAAAATTGCAGTCAAACACTGGAACAGGTTTCCCATAAAGGTTGTGGAGTCTCCTTGGAGACTAAACTGACTGATCTAGGCCTGAGCAACCTCATCTAGTTGGATCTGCTCTAAGCAGGAGATTGGTTGAAAGACCTCCAGATGTCCCTTCCAATCTGTTATTCTGGGACTATGTTGTGTAGGCCACTAAAATAATGATTGATAATAGTGCAGATATGGCAAGCTTCCTTCATATCAGTGTGGAGAGTCCACATCACTGGCACTTGTGACAGGGAGTGATCAAAATCTTATGACATGGGTAGTGAAGTGTCCTCAAAGTTACTGTAAACATATAATGCTAACAACAAGCATTTACTGCTGTGCTTACACTCAGACCAGTGCTCAAAATGTCTAGTATCTATCACACATAAGAAAGGGAGAAGCCAAGGACTGTTCTGTTTTCCTCATCTCCAAACTGATACACCCATTTACAAACTCATATGACCTCAAAATCTTTTTTCAAATTAATTTTCAATGAGTTCAGGAGCCCCACTGAGTATTATATGATGATCCTGCATATATTCTCTTAGAGGTAGGTGTACAATGTCACTTTTCTCTGAAATATTTTCTAAACCTCTTTTTAACCAAGAGCAAGCAAATGCTAAAAGCCTTTTTCCCTATATTTCACACTGCAGAAGGAATACAAAATCTAAATATTACTTGAGTAGCAGAGCAAAAAAATCATACTTTTCCACACTGATCCAGATCAGCAGTCTAACATCCTTTCAAAAAAATTTAAAGCAGGATAATTGTCCAAAACAAGCAGTGAGATCAGAAAGTACTTAAGATCTATACATATTTAAAGTGTCCCATGTGCCCAATGTGTCCATTCAAAGTAATCAGGGTGACACAGAGAAGATCTAAAGAGAAAACACAAGAATCTTTCAGTATGTTCAGTATGTTAATGAGCCAGAACACAACTTCTTCCCCCTAAAATTAGCTGGTAGCCCCAATGTAACTGATAAATCTTACAGGATGAAGATTGCTATTGGTACAACGGGGTAACATTCTACACATTAACCTGATAAAGCAAATATAACTATGTCAACATGCTCAATGGTCCACAAACTTTCTCAGTGTTACAAACTTCAGCCCTCAGACTCAGATTTCTCTCAAGATAAAAGCAGTATGCTAAAAAGCCACCACATCACGTCATTCGCTGCTTATTCAGAACACAGTAGACAAAGGCACACAGACAGTGCTATTTTACCACCAAGTCCACAAGGACTGTGCATCCTCTCAGGTAATTTTGCATTCTTATTTACAGCAGAGGCCTTTCAGATGGCAAAACATTTCTTCAGCCTGTATCTCCATGTTTGAGATAACCGCATTTCATGTACAATGACACGCTGCTCATTGCCCAAACGAGACTCTGGTTGGGACAGCAGGTCCACCTTCCTGCTGTGGCTGCTGCTGAACAGCATTATGCTGTACAAGTTACAGAAACTGCACCAAGCCAGGTTAGATGGTGGCTAAAGTAAAGGCAATTCATCAAACACAAAATTTAAAAGCACTACCACTGCAGATTAGGATTGCAGGCAATGAGGCTGTCACTAGTGTTGCCTAAATGGCTGTGGGGAAAAAAAGACTCCAAGCCAAATTAGGTAGGAGATAAGATAAGGATACAAAAGTTTTAATGAGCCCCCAGGCTTTCTGGAATACCTCAGCGCGCGCTCCCGCAATACAGATGTCCACAGTTTTTATAATGATTTTCACCCAATCCAGTCCAGCCACCACCCAGGTTCTGCCCCCACCACGCCTCTTGGAAATTGGGTCTGGGGGCGTTTTGGGACCCCCTCTTCTTCATCTTCATCTTCCTCAGAGCACGTAATGTCCTTGGAGGCCTTCCAGAATTCTAGGCCTGAAGGTTGTTGGGTTTACGGTTATATCTTGTTCCGTAGGGTTAGGGTGTTCTTCTACAATTCTACCTTGAAAAAGAGACTAAACAGGCTATGGAATTTAGGGAATTGATATGGGAATGGGTAACAGGGGTTTGAGTTGGTGTGTTAAGGGTAAAGGGATAATATGCTGCTACTCTAAAATTTACATTTACTACATAACTACTTCTAAGGTCTACAAAAACAAAAAAATTAAAACATCAAAACTCCCAGGTATCACTAGCTTGAGTTCTAACTGCTGGAAAAGAAAGACAAAACATCTCCTCCTCTGCCTTTCTCACAGCACACCACCATGGTGGTGACAACAGGACTCTCCAGCTCACTTCATAGTCTGCGAACACCAGGTCTCTCCCTGCTTCTGTCTCTGCTCAGGACAGGAACCATTTGCTCCATTCTGATGTGTTAAGGCAGAACTACCAACCTGCTTTTACAACAAGCAACGCTCAAATTAAAATTAGGAAGCAAGCACAAATTAAAACAGAACCAGGCTCTCACTTTCGAAGGCTGTTGAATTTTAATCTCCTGGGAGTCAGATGCAGAATCTGATTTGGTGCCTCCAGAGTTTGGTTTCTCCTTTTTTCTCTTCTGCTTCTTTTTCTTCTTCTTTGCTCCCAAATCCCCTCCAGGACTTCTGCCAGAAATTCAGAGAATGTGCAGTGAGACAAACCAGTACCACTGAGCCTAAATTCTAAAATAGTTAAATATGGAAAACCCAGCATTTTAATATGAAAAATCTAACAGCAGTTGCAATGTGAAGAAAAGGTAGGAGAAAGGAAGGGGGGTGGGGGAACTGAAAGCAGTGATGAAAAACTTTGTGCAAGTGCTGTCTAGTTTTTTTTATACTCTTGACACCAGCACAACCAGGCATTTTGAGATACTGATGTCAAACTGTGACACTATATATCTGCCAGTGCTCTTCTCCAGGCTATTACCCAGCACAAACGTGAAACAACTGAAGTCAACAGTTTGGAGGAACACAGGAAAGTGTGGGAACTGAGGAAAGTAACTTCCTTGGAAATTCAGTAACTATTAGTGGCCCAATACTTTTCCCCTTTCATGCTCAACCATCAGGCACATTTAAATTTGAGATGAATCCAGATGAAAACACACTGTT
Organism: Myiozetetes cayanensis; assembly: GCF_022539395.1. Classification (NCBI taxonomy): domain Eukaryota; kingdom Metazoa; phylum Chordata; class Aves; order Passeriformes; family Tyrannidae; genus Myiozetetes; species Myiozetetes cayanensis. The sequence goes on from NW_026086604.1 coordinate 130,016,846, forward strand.
TTCAGGAAATTTTGTCCCTAACATAAGTAGTAATGAAAGTCTTGCTGAAATCTCAGTACAAAACAACACAAAAGTAACCAAACATTTGTGATTTAAAACAATAAGCACAATGCAGTAAACTTCAATTTAAAAAAATAAAGTAAACATCGCACTTTTAGATTCTGACATACTTCGCCTATTAATAATACAAGTTCTTCTTTAAGAGGATTCTAATTTGACAAATAATCAAGATATAGAATCAAGATTAGATTAGAATTTGCAAAGTGTGGGATGTGTTGGCAACTATCAGACAGAACGAAAATAAGGAGGCAGTGAGTCAGTTAACACCAAATACCCTTCAAGAGGTTAATCTCTCAACAAAACCATATGTACATAATGGAACTCAAGATAGGTATTGGAATTTGGGGGGGATGGGTGTTTTTCACTGGAAAAGAAAAAAACAACTGTTCATTTAATTCCTGGAAAGGGAAAATCCCCAGATATCTGGCTGACAATCAAAGAGGAATAAAAGAATAACTGAAGTTATTAAGATCCACACATTTGCAAGGGCCATGTTATTCCCTGGAACACGCTCATTTTCAAGATTATGATGCCCAGTTGTAGGATCTATACTTTGTCGGAGCTGAAACTGGCAAGAAAACACTCTCTCTCCAGTAGAGAGGCCAAAAGCCTGCAATTAATCAAACAATACAACTACACAAACACTCGTTTTTGTGTGAGCATTACTGTACATTAGAGGAGACTGTAGTGACAGATCAGTCCCATGAAGTCCTTAACATTTAAAGTTACACTGGGTTAAGTTACGCTCCTGCAGAGAGAGGAGAGAGTTGTAAATGCAGCAGCCTCTGGGACAGGACCAAGGAGTTACTCAATGGAAAACAGTATAGCGGACCAAACACACAGGATAAAAGAGTTTGCAGTATTTATAAGAAGGCTGCAGAAAAAAAAAAAAAGATGGACTTGCATAAGTGACACAGGGGGATAATCTTTTGTAGCAGAATGAAGATACTGCCATATCACCTACATGATTCTGTTAACAATTTCAGAGAAACACAGAATTGCTTAGGTTGGAAAAGTCCTTCATGATCAAGTCCAACATTAACCAAGCATTGCCAACATTAACTCACCATTACCTATCACTACACCAAGTTCCTCAGTGCCACATCTACATGTCTTTTAAATGCTCCCAGGGATAGTGACTTCCTGGGCAGCATTGTTCCAATGCTGAACAACCCCTTCAGTGAAAAACTTTTTCTACTATCAAATCTAAACCTCCCCAGGTGCAACTCTGGTCATTTTCTCTTGTTACTTTTTACTGGGAGAAGAGACCGACCCCCACCCGGCTACAATCTGCTTTCAGGTAACTGCAGAGTGATAAGGCACCCCGAGCTTCCTCTTCTCCAGGTTAAAAAAACCCCAGCTCCCTCAGCTGATCCTCACAGGACTTGTGCTCCAAACCCTTCAACAGCTTCACTGCCCTTCTCTACACGTTTCAGAACCAGTTTTGAGCCCAGTGAAGGGCTCAAAACTGAACCCAGTACAGAAGTACAATCACTGTCCTAGTCCTGCTTGTTATAAGTTAGTATAAGAATTTAGACAACTCAATTCCAATTAAACATTGATAAATTTATTAAACAAGCGATAATAAAGCAAAACAGCGCTGGGTGGCCTGGAGGGCAAGTGCCCTGCCGAGGTACACACAAAATGTAGTAAATGTTCCTTTTTATACATTTCCAAGTCCCGAGTTTTGAATGCGGCTGCGTTGAGGCTTGAGTTTGTGGCTCATTGTTAAGTGGTCATCTGGCATTTGTCAGAGATGAAAGGTGCAGTTTCTTATCAGTTGTAAATTTTACTGATACTGATACTTGTTTGTTTAGCAAGATGTCTGCAATTATTTTTACTGACGCTTGCTTGATTAACAGGATGTCCATGAAACTTATCTTGTCGAATTATAACAAAAATTCCTTATTCCCTCATACACATAAGATTTTATGAACAAAGTTAACCCTTCTATTACACTGCTGGCCACACTATGTCTGATACAAGCCAGGATGCCACTGGTTTTCTTGGCCACCTGGGCACGCCACTGGCTTTCAGTTTAAAATAATAAAATCTGAATCTAACTAAAGGCCTCTATATCAAGATGACACTTTCTACAGAATTTAAACAAGACCAGACCCAGAAGCCTAGCAAGAGTTTATAAATACAAAACAGTAAAAAACCCACACGTGTACAAGACCTAGGACTTTGCCACTTTGTGTGGCAAAACTGAGATAAAAATACTGGGAAAGTGATTTTACCCTTGCCAAGATTATTTAATGATGTATTTTTCTACTTTCTGGAACTATCCACAAACTTTTATCTTTCCCTCTAACATCTCACGTACAGCAAACAAATGCCGCTACTGTGTCCTTGAGCTGACTCCCGAGGGCTTTTGTGTTGAACATCAGGCTACCAGGAGTTTCAGCAAGCACTGTTGTTGAACAGACTCTCTCAGCAGGCACTGCGCCCCAAGTTGCACCAGTGCAGCTCACTTATCTTCTTGTCTTTCAGGAGGAGCTGGGCCACCTACACCACAGGGGAATTTTGCTCACTAGGATTACCTGAGGGTCAATGTTTTATTTAGTTTGGTGAAATAACAAACAATTGTACTAAAAAAGAGGTTGGCAGCTATGAGGAAAAATCAGTTTTGCCACTAATATCATCCCCAGTCAAACAGTACTTTTATCAGGATAATTTCAGTTTGTTCTTTGACCAATTCAAGGTCTTTTTCATATAGCTAGGGAAAAGGGAAGACAGTACTAAATACAATGTGTAAAATACACAAGGCATTCAAAACTACTCTTTTTTTTTTGTTTGTTTCTTCAAATCTTCCAAAATCCCGGTCTTTGGTTTATGACCTTCAGGTTTAATCCTTTCACACTGTCTCTTGCAAAATAAATGCTAGTATCTTTGACAGGTTATCCAGGGACCATTCGGAGTAGTCTTATGGTCTTATGAAGTCTCCTGCTTGGGTCAGTCCTTATTTACTGTTACAGTGCACAGAATATAAAAAGAGGACTTAGAGTTCTACTCATCCTACTATTTAGGCACACCTGCAACCCAGAGATTTGGCAGCAGGCAGCAGGTAGAAACTTCTACTCAGTAAACAGGTTTGTCCAACACAAGTTGCAGAGATACCAACCAAATTAGGGCAGAAGCAAAACAAAAACACCTCAGGATTTTCTGTCCTTCTCATCATCTGCTTTGAAAAGAACTGAGAGGCTCTAAAACTGGGAGTGAGAATGACTGGCAAGGAAGGAACTTTTGTTGCTCAGCTTGTACTTATTATGCTGGACATGACAGCACAAAGGTTATGCAAAGGTAACAAGATTAAAATCAAAACTTCCTATTGAAAGCTCTTCTCTGACTTAAACATTCTTGTGTGCTGACTAAGATCTGAGTTCTCCTTTGTCTGGTCAGATAAACCTGTATGATGACACCATGAAGTGTATCTCACTCTTAGAAGCTGGGGGAGAAAAAAGTTTCCCATTCCTAGAAAACTGACTTTTAAGCATGAAATCTCTTTTTCCAAACTACCCTGGGACTGTTAAAGTGACACAACTTGGAGCTCAGGATCAGCCCATCACATACACCACAGGTCATTATACTGAGGAAATCACTCAAAATTAGACTCGGGGAAGATTTTTGACTGTGTCAGAGACAAGCTTATACCAGGAAAACTTCACTGACAGGAGGGCAAGGCTACACGCTGAGGTCCTGATGTACCTAAGCACAGGGACGATCCAAGATATTTTTAACTGCACCCACAATGACAACGTTGTCAGTCTGATGGACAAGAAAAAAGTGAGGCCAGCACAAAAGTGATATGCAAATCATAACCGAGCTGAGGCAAAAGAAGAGTCAAAAGACCTCATTCTGCCCCAAAAGACTTTAACTTGCTCCAGAAACAGGCTGTGGATAGGACTCTGAGACCATCACTAAGGCCTACAGTTTTATGATTTTGTCTGCAAGTTACAAATGTAAGCCCATGATCCCACCCACATACCTTTCCACTTATGTACACACATCTGGTGTTTTACATAGACGAGAAAAAGACTTTTGCTTCTCCCTGCATGTGGTGGTGTTTTGGTTTTGTTTTTTTGGTTTTTTTTAAACAGAAAAATTGGGATACTTGCTGCATTTGAGGAGAAGTGTGGCTAAGGCAGAGAGAAACTTCATGAAGCTCAGAGCAAATCCATGAAAAGATGAGCTGGAAGAATCAGAAGGAGTGTGACAATTACCCTGCTTAGGCAGTCAAACTTATTTGGCTCCCTTGGTTTTGATTTGAGATTACCTTTTCCACTGAATAATTGTCAATGTTATTTTAATTGCCTTTTTGAACACTAAATTCTGCTTTAGCAGAAACAGCTTTTCGTAATATCAACATCTGTTTTAAGTTACATGGAATGGTAATTTTAAGTTAGCAATTTCTCAGATTTAAAACCAAACATGTACTTCAGATGTTTATTTTTAAACTGCAAAGGCCTGTGTGGGGTTCTTGCCTTCACAGTAGTTCTCTGTGAGTAAGTGAGGTTGCAAAGCTACATTTCTGAAGATGTTACACAGATCTTCTTGATCATAAAAACCAGATCTCATGTATATGGGCAAGACTCCAAAAAATTTCAAAGCAGTATTATTTATACTAGAGCTGTCCTTGGTTCATAAAGAAAATGGAGGTTTAGGTGCAAAAGACTTTCCCCTTGGTGTATAAAACTACTACCACTTCAAGAGAATAGAAAGGTCCTGACCAGAAGGACTTATATCCTTCAAATTCCACTTACTAACAAACTGCTATTACTATTAATCTCTCTGGATGAAGACTTCATTTGCATACATTTCAATACTTAAAAAGGAAAGGATTTTGAGCGTGAGAATCTAGTAGCAATACCTTAAAACCTAACCCAACAGATATTCCTTAAAGATCTGCATGTTTCCTCTGCCTCCTTCTCCAAGTCTGTAAGGCTGTACTCCTGCTAAAACTGAGCACTGCTTCCAGTACCTTAAAAATATTTGTTCCTTTTTTAAATCTAAAAGTAGTGCTGGTTATAAAGTTGGCATCTTTTTAACAATAATCATCGGGGTATACTGCTAAAACATTCAAACTAAGTAATTTGTGAGGGTTGGGGGGGGGAGTTTTTTAAAGGTCATACCTTTTCCTCATCTCTTTACTAAATGTTCTGTGCCCAAGGCCTTTCTGGCATTGAGCATAAGGAGCTATTTAGAATGAACTGAGAGACCTTACAAGGCTGAGCTCAGCAGGGTGGATTCAGGTGCAACAAATACATTTTTTCTACATATACACTAACAAAGATATTTTGTAAACAACACTTTATTATAAACCAGAACAAATACAGCATAATGCATCTAGCAGGAGCAAGCTGCAGACACAGAATAGGAAAACAGCAATGAGTCACACAACATACATAATCCTGCATTTAAAAAACAGGAGCAGAATCAGAGGACAAAGACATTTGCACAGTTGAGAGCTATAAAATGGTATTTTCTGAACTCATTCAGTGTTCAAGCACATAAGAAGCCTGCAAATTAAAAAAAAAAAAAAGTCATATATATATATACAAACTGTTTTCCTTTGGTCAGTATTCTAAGGACCATTTCAAATGTCAATGAAACATCCTGAAAGTGACTTAATTTACAATGCAATCCTACTAGAGACTGACACACAACACATATTCTACCTCCTTCTAAAAAAATGAGGGTTAAAATAGCATGAGATTAAATACTGCAATGGAGACCACTCAGAATTTAGCAAGTTGACACAGTCATAGTCTCAAGTAGTAGGACTGCTCATAAAATGCTGAGGTATAGAAAACCTAATCTAAAAGCTCAAAGCAAACTTAAAGTGACCTCAAAAATTACCATACGATGACAGGGAGAAAACAGGGAATAATTAGGCTCCTATTACCATTGGTTATTCTCCCATATCAGGAGGAGATTTTTGGGTTTGCTGTACTGGAAGAGTTTTACTCTCATTTGCTGGAATTTGAATATTTCAACCTGCAGACAAAGAGTAGCAAACAAGATTTTCAAAGATTACAGGAAAATAAAGTAATTCAGAAGTCAATATTACACTTCATGCAGCAGATACTAATATTTAAGAGGCTTTTTCTACTGGAGTGATCTACCATTAATTTAACTAAACTTCATATTACTTGGAAGTATTCACTTTCTTATTTAAAGATGAATAACGCAGCTTTCTCTGAAATACTCACTAAAATCCATTTAGGATATACAACACAAACAAGTTTCAGGGAGGAGGGCGCACAGCCCACAGCTGCCGTCCCTCAGAGCTCAGCGAGACCCAAGTTGGAGTAGAGCACAAGCTGCAGTTGGGAACACACTGAAGTGCAATTCTTTGTTCCCCGGCTGCTCCTCACACACTGCGCTGGCTGCCACAGCAGCCCGAGCACACAGCAGCACTGCAGAGGGCAGCTACTGCCCGGGCACGCACACAAACAAACAGGACAGCAAACTGAAGCAGGAATATGGTCCGAATGAATTCCAGACAGGCATCACCGGGCTATCAAACAATACCACCAAGGACGTCAGGTTGGCTTTTATGAAGAGCAATAAATAATAACTCTCTGCTCTTAACTTCTACATACCCACAAATCACCAATGATGACATATTTACTCAAACAACTGTAACAAAAGCTCTAACATAATTAAACACTATTTTGTCCCTTTCTAATATCCCAGATACGACTGTAATTATTTGTGACACAACTATTTCAGTGTGCATGCCATTAATTCAGTGACAGAACTGCAAGCATCAGACTTTTCCACTTTCCTGCCTTTTTGACAAGTCAGTTCCCCTAAGTCTCTTAATTTCCCTTGCCACATTTAAGATGCAGTGCTGCTTATTTGCCAAGCAAATCCTACGGGCAGAAGACAACAAACAGCATACATCCTCAAACATCAAGCACCTACAGGAAGGCTCTCAACCAGATCAATCAGAAATTCACGAGGAAGATATTTGTGTAGCAGTGTATAGATTAACCTAGTTCTATTTTGGGTTACTCCAGCCACTCCTAGTTGCGACAACAAAGCACTTTCTCTGCAATCACGTTTACTTAACCTCTCAAAAAAGCGAAAGAAGCAAATTTAAAAGAAGTCGACTCTTAAAACACATTCCTTCCATTTCCCAGCCCCAAAAGCCCGCAAAGCAAGGCAGACCCTCGGCACTCTGTGCCCGGACAGACTACACTGCAGGCAGCCCAACAGCGGTCGGGTGCCAGGGGCCGCATCTATGCCGGATGCCTCTCCTGTCAGCTCCCCAGGCAACTGGAGACACCGCCTGATCCACAGCGTGGGAAGATTTAAGACGCAAGATTAGCGGAGAAGGAACTACAACCAGACAACAGCGTTTGCCCCGGCTAATGCCGCGGTAAAACAGGCGCTCTGCTCTCCACAGCGTGTGGATCTGAAGGTACCATCTCCTTGCGGACAATGGGTGATGGCGAGGAGGAGTGTCTGCGGGGCGGGCTGACACAGGCGATGCCCGGACAGGTCCCCGGCCGGGGGGGAGCGGGGGGTGGATGTGGCTGTGGATGTGCGCGGAGCCGCTCGGCTGGAACCACCCGGAACGAGCGAGGGGCACGGGGGCAGCTCCCCCGCTATGGGGGGGCGGGGGAGGGGGGTTTCCTTGGCGGCCAAAAATACCCAGAAACGCCCCCAAACCCTAAAGCGCCGACAACGAGGCAGGATTCACCCTCCCTTTCACGGCACGATTTCAAGGCCGGGTCCGGCGGGAAAGCGCCAGCCCCGCCGCCTCCTCACGGGGGCCGGGGCCCGGCCCCGCCTCTCCCCCCACCGCCGGAGGGGCGCGGGGCCGGGCGGCGGGGCCGTCCCACGCCCGCTCGCTGCGGCGGGAGGCGGCCCGGGCAGGGGCCGCTCGGCCCCGGCTGGCCCAGCGCAGGCGCCGCGGAGCAGCCGGGCCGGGCCGGGCCAGGCCGGGCCGTGCAGGCCGCCACAGGCAGACAGGACCGCCCGGCCCCCGCCCCGCCGAGGGGCCACTCCGAGCACCGGGGGAGCCCGGCCCGGCCCCCGCCAGCCCGGCCGCTGCCGCGGCGGCGGACACGGCGCTGCCTCCCCGAGCCGTGCCCGTCTGCCCAGCGCGCCCCTACCCCTTGGCGTGCTCGGTCTCCTCCTCATTGTCGCCGTCTATGCCGCAGGTGTCCTGGTCATCCAGCTCCAGGCTCTGCTGGCTGGCCGCGGACTCGCTGTCCTCCGCCATCACGGGGGAAGGAGGGAGGGGAGGGGCGGGGGAGCCTGTGAAAGAACCGGGGCGCACGGGCAGACGCGGCCGGAGCAGCTCCCTCTAGCTGCGGTCCTTCCCCGCGCTGCCGCTGCCAGAGGAGGAGGCGGCGGCCGCCGGGGCTGCCCGGCCGCTCCCGCCGCCCCGCGGGGCCCGGGGCGGGGCCGTGCAGGGGGAGCTCCGCGCCCTGCCCCGCCCTGCCCTGCCCTGCCCCGCACACCCGGGCCGGGCTGTCCCTCGCTGCGGTCCCGCTCTGGCCCCCTCGTGTCGACATCCAGCCCGCCTGTCCGGCCTTCTACAGGCCCCGGCTCCCCGTCCCGTGGGCGCTGCCCCCGCACCGCGGGAGCTCCGAGGAGCGGCCCCGGCGTGTCCGTCCCGCGGGCCCCCCGGGCCGGGCCCGCAGCCGCCGGGCCTCGGCAGCATCGGCGCGACTTCTGCCGGTCCCCGCCTTTCCTTCCCACACCATAATCACTCGGACAGCCAAGTTATTTTCATAGGTCTCCTTAGAGCTTTCACAGTGACTCTACGTTTGCTGCTAGATGTAGACAAAATATCCAGTTGCTTATGGCAACAAATTGGAAGAAAGGAAGAGAAAAAGGCAAATAAATTACTTCAGATGTAGCTCTGCCTAGCTGCTCCCACTACTGTCAGCCACCAAGGAACAGACCAGTGTCTACACCATAAATCTCAGCTTTCTGGATCTTTCCCCATTCTCCTTCCAGGTTCTGCCTCTCCTCTGCTTTCCATACAGAATGCGATCATGGGTCAGTCATGGCTACACAAAATTTACATGTGCCTGTAATTCTAAGAAGCTTTGAGCCACCTCAATTACGTATATAAGCCCAGATCCACAAATGAACTTTGCTGGTGCCATGTTTCACTTTTCCTAGTTGACTCCCAGAGCAAACTCCAGGACTCAAAACGAAGCCCTACAAACAGGAGTTGCTGCTGGTGGAGGCTGCTGAGACCGCCAGGACGATCCCAACATGGTGGCCATTGGCCACCAGTTCTTGCAGCACTTGCTGTTTTCCAGAAGCCTTTTGTATTTCTTCAAACTCCATGCTAGAAAAACTGGAGTTGAATGGTAATGATTTGAACCCAGGAAAAGAAATAAAAAGCCACTTGTTTTAATTATTTGAACTATCCTGATTTCCAGGGTCATATCAAACTGAATCTCTTCAGAATTTGAATGCTTGCTTTGGCAGTGCTGCCGAACATCACATTAAAACATAAGAATAGTGTGCATCAGTTGTAATTTCTCCTTATCTCCACTGCCCCCTTGAAAGTAATTTAATGTGAGGAAGCTATTGCTTCCTCCCATTTTGATTTAAGGTGGTGATTTGGATTACTTTTTCCTATTTTTGATTCAAGGTGGTCTTATGTTTTGCTCTATCATGTGTTGCAGGTGACATGTCAAGTAAAAGATCTTACTGGTCAAGCAGAGGACAGCTGTCAAAACTCTTCAGCTCCAACTGTCCAACTCTGAGCCTCTGTGTACTGAGCACCAGACTGGGGCTGCTCTGTGTCCCACTGCACTTGGTCCTTTACAATTTGTGAGTTGCCACAGGAACCTGTAATTCAAATGCATAAGGTGGAGTTTGTAATTTACACTTGGCCAAGTATGACCTCCCAAAGTCAGGCCGTCACTGTAGTTCAGAGGGGAAATGTGCCTACCATGTTATTACGGTTTGAAAGGACCTTTGGGAGTAAACCTTCATTCAACTGTAATGCATCAGAGAGGAAGGAAATCTGAAAACAAAGGCACAATACGCAATAGTTTTCAGTAACAAAAAGGAATTGTCCCTTAGCTCAGAGAGAAGTTAATCCAGTGATTACTAATGACTTTTTTTTCCCCTCATAATAATGTGTAGGAGAAAGTGAAGAACAGTATGTCAATGACTAAACAGCTATATTGAATCACTGTGTTGGAGAAGCTGTGGGTTTAACCATCTTCTGTTCTTTACCATATTTTTCTTCACTCCATTGAGACAAATAGAGTATAAGAAGCCTGGATCCTGACTCTCATTGCAGTTCATAATGACAATAAAGGAGGCAATGTGAATCTTTCCGAGCAAGCTATCTGTTGCTGTCCCCTGCTAGGGGGTCTGCCTGGAGCGGGGAGCTTAGCTTCAGAATGGCTGCTATTCTATACTTCACAGCATGCATGAAGAACATCCTTATGGATAGTAGCTTATATCCTGAGAGGCACAACCGAGATTACCATCCAGATTTGACTGTTACAAGGTCAAATGACAACACTGAATTGTGCTGTTTCATGAATATATGAATTTTGCTTATACCACAAGTAGAAAGGTTGACTAGAAGTGAAAGTTGTGCATCTGTCCTGCACTGAGGATTTCTAATGTACCTTTGCACTTCTGAAATTACCAGACAGTTCCCCAGAGCATTTAAATTCACTCTGCAGACGTTGCTCAGCAGTTACGCTACTTGATAGATGTTGGCTATCACACTAATGATGTCTTCCAAAAATAGAGCAGCAAGGTGAAAAAATGTACCTCTGAATTTCAGGACCCCACATGCTCAGCCACAGAGAGTTAAAGGAGGATGTACCATTAGGACACTAAGCAGCAAGAATGGCTTCTGCTGTGCCCAAACAAGCTCTCTGTGGGCATCTGTACTTCCAAGATCTCTGTTGTTGCATGTGGGTATGTCCAGGAACTCCCCAAAATGCTGCATATGAATACTGCAGACACAGCCCACAGACTCACACCAGTCTAAGCAGAGCATCAAAAGTGATCAGAAATGCTTCATTTTAAATTCACTAGGTAAAGAGCCAGCATTTGTGAAGGTGTGAACTTACTATTCTTAATTGATTAAAAGACCTCTTCCTAGATGTACAGGGAAGATAAAAGCCTTTTTTAATTATTTTCTAAAGATTGAAAAGAGGAAAGCACAGTCATTTTACACAAAAGCTAAAAAATTAATAACAAAGGAAAATAGACTTCCTTTGGAGGAGAGACGCTTCACTTAATACTAAACAGCATATCATGAAATCAATTAAAATAATTCCAGCATGTCATGAATTATTCATTGGTTGGTTATTTTCATAGGTCTCCTTAGAGCTTTCACAGTGACTCTACGTTTGCTGCTAGATGTAGACAAAATATCCAGTTGCTTATGGCAACAAATTGGAAGAAAGGAAGAGAAAAAGGCAAATAAATTACTTCAGATGTAGCTCTGCCTAGCTGCTCCCACTACTGTCAGCCACCAAGGAACAGACCAGTGTCTACACCATAAATCTCAGCTTTCTGGATCTTTCCCCATTCTCCTTCCAGGTTCTGTCTCTCCTCTGCTTTCCATACAGAATGCGATCGTGGGTCAGTCATGGCTACACAAAATTTACCTGTGCCTGTAATTCTAAGAGGTTCTGAGCCACCTCAGATGCATGAGGTGGCCGTAAGTATATGAGTACAGGCCCAGATCCACAAATGGACTTTGCTGGTGCCATGTTTCACTTTTCCTAGTTGACTCCCAGAGCAAACTCCAGGACTCAAAACAAAACCCTACAAACACTCAAATACTTCGGGCATCTCAGTGACAACATGAGCTCAAAAGAGCCCTGAGCTACTGAGGGAGGAGCCATCTAAGCTTGGCGGTAAGATATTCTGGGGACTGGGAATCCTAAACTCCCAGGGTTGTACGTATTTTTCAGATCTCACCTGCTGTATGAACCATCAAGTGAGACTGTGCAGCACATGGTCAGGGTTGTACCTTCCTTCTCTCTGCTCTTCTGTGACTGAATGAAGTCAGCCAGGCACAGATACTGTTTCTCTCAAGCAGCCAGGCGTAATCCAGACTTGTTTGCCTGCCTAGCGACAGGTATTAATTACATCCCAGTGAGGCAGTGATATATAATCCAGCATTCAGGCTATTGGCATCACCTGATTTGTCTATGTGTTTTGTGTATTAAACACTGCAGAAGAGAAGTACCTGAAATTGTCATGCAGTCTTAGGATTGTTCCTACCTTTGCACATCACATTGAAATATCTGTGGCATTTATAAATTAAAATGGGTTTTGATTGCGAGTAATGATAATAAACAACTTGGTGTGACCACTTTTTAATCTCGGAAAAATTGGAAACAAAACTGGAAACAAAACTGATCCCATTTAAAAATTAGCTAATAGTGTAGTGTTCCCTATTTTCCTAATTCACATTAAAAAAAGTCATGGAGCAAACAAATATATTTAGACTTTGTTTCATACAAGTGCCTACTAGTACTACCTCACAATGGTTTTTTTTAATTGGCTGCTCTTTATGGTGAAAACTTAAAGTGTCTTCATCAATTCTGAATGAGAGGCAAGGGTAAGAAAATACAGATTGAAAGTAAACAGAACAAATGCACCAAAACAATTCTGTATAGTTATTGCAGTTAACAACAGGATAGGTAGAAATGGTTAGGGAATGAAATGAGCTTGGGATCCCATATGTTGCACCCTTGTATCCATGTGAGATCACCTCTCTGATCTTCATGGTTTGTCTCACCCACTTTACCTCTTTTTAGCCTCCAGCTGCATGCCACGCTTGGTGAGCTGCAGCCTCCTCTGTCTCCCACAGCCCACTTGCTGATGGCCTGTACTGGCTGTAGCATTCAAACCGGGGGACAAGCACTCTCAAAACATCCCACTCTTTCTGTTAAGCTCTCATATGCTCTCATTCAGCTTTTTTTTTGTGTAATTCTGTATTAAAATGCAGCTCATACCACAGCTCTTCTATTTGACATCTTACCTTTGCACAGAATCTGCATCTCCATCCTGGTGCCTGCACTGGCAAGGGCCATGGGCTATACAGCATTGAAAAGGGTTAGACATTTACATGCATGGTGAAAACACAGCATTAAAAAATATGTGTGATAAATACAAACCTTCATGCTTAAGGGTATAAGTGATAAGGATAGAAAGACGTCCATCCTGTTATTATTGCTAGTCGAGATTTCTTCCCCAGTTTTCTGAAGCATCTGTTTTTGATAACTGTTGGAAGCAGAATACAAGTCTTAGATCAAACACAGGTCCAATCTGGCTCCAGCACTGCAATTCCTCAGTTCCTACGGTCTCTAGCCCCAAAACATAAAAAACCCCAAATAAATCATGCTTTACCTTAAAAGATATTTAATAATCAGAACTGACACAAGTAATTACAAATATATGCATCTTTTGCATTTTTAATGTCTATTTTTATTCTAACTAAGACCTTTTTCAAACTATATATGTGAGTAAGAATTAGTGGTGAGAGATTCTTTGACAAAGATGGTGTTGACACTGGTGCTGTGAAAGCTCACACCAATACTCAGCAATTACTTCTGCTCATCCAATCTCCAAATCAATCCAATTTACTCCTGTCAGTTCTGCAATCAGTTTTCTCACCAGCCTTTTACAGTTCCCCTATCAGTGTACCTGCTGTTTCTTTCTCTTTGCAGGGAAGCTGCAGGTACAGCCAAGATGCTTTCTTTCCCTCATTCTGGATGAAGGGAGTAATAGCTACACAAATTTCTCTTCATCTCTTGACCATTTCAGTATTTTTCTAAAATCAAAGTTTTTTTGAGTTTTCTTTTTGTCTGTTTCACATACTTCCAAACAAAAAGGAACTCTTTCCTGTGACAGATGTAATTTTTTTTCCTGCTAGAGTGAAGAGGCTACAGCCTGACTACAGCTCTCAGAGTTGTAACAGACTAGAACTATTAGGGTGCTCCTACATGCCCAGTTTGCTGTAGGGTATTTAAGGCTTTTAGACATCCTACATTAGAGTCTGAAAACCTTCAGCCTTCATAATATTGAGTAGGATAGTTCTCAAAGATCAGGTTCAGAGAAGGAAACCAAAAGGTCTGGCTATCCCAAACAAATAGTATGTCCATCAAATCCTTTAGTACTTACTACGTATTTCCATTAGCATAAACACCAGGCAGATCTTGAAGGAGAATAGTATTTTACGACAATCAGAATGCTTCCTGTGGTGACAGCCTGCTCAGTCACAGTATGTTGTTACTTCTGGGTAGATGCTGTATTTCTCACATTTCCATGATAGCCAACAGAAAATAATTTCCAATGTTCTATAGGTTGCTCCAACTAGAAATGTTCATTAACTTACAAATCAGATAAAGGGGTAATGCCAATAAAGATTCTGCATGCCTTCTGGGTGGTTAAAAACAGATTAACAGCACGGCTCAGAATGCACACCTACTGCATGGAGAATTACATTGAACTCAGAAGTGTCTCGCAGACACAGTGTCTTCCCTATGATGACAATGGGAAGTCAGACTCTATTATAACTCTTCCATTTCCATGCAAACTTTTTTTAGATTTAATAGTAAGATTTTAGATTTAACAGTAAGATTACCCTTTGGAATTTTATAACTTTATGCAAAGAAAAGCTTTTCTCAAGTGTGCAACAATTCCAGAGTAACTTATTTAAAATACAGATATTAGACAAGCTTTAATCACAAAACTTAGACATCAGGTCTAGGCTAGAAGGCAAGTGTGAATTTATCTCGTGGAAGCTGAAGGCACAGGCACAGCAGAAACTCAGCATCAAGCATGGTTTTGACCTTGCAATGTCAGACCACAAGGACAATTAAGTTAATTAATACAAGTCTTTATGGGATCTTATGCCGGTTCTTCCAGTCAGTCTAGGTGAGCAACCTTTATTTTGGCATTGCTTGATGTTGAAATGCTGAAACTATTATTTAATTTTATAAGCTTTATAAGCCTTTCTATTAAATGCATTTACATAAATATTTGTGAATGTGTGTGCATGTACAGGTATGCACAGACACACACATTTATGTAGGTAGAGTTTCAAGGATTTCAAGGAATAAAAGACCAATCCAGCTGTCAAGACAAAAGCATTCCTCATATGGGGGAACTTGGCTATCATGTTCTGCTTCTCTCATTTTTATTGTGTTATTTAATACAGGACTATGAGGTGTTAAATACAAGTTAGAGGAAATGGTATCATTATAAAGATGCAGATACCTTGAGAACGCTCACCCTCCCCAAGGCCTAAAAGTAGCTTTACTGAAAAGTCTAATATTAGAGTGTCACATTGTAAGTCCCATCGATATTGGCCTCACAGCATAGCACAAAGTTGGAGGTGGGATCACGGAGTTGTGTTTATAGCAGGAGCATTCCCTGAAGACAGAGGAGAGAGAAGCCAAGGCCCATAGCCTCTCTCATTTTCAGGGACAGGGAACACTGGGAGAAAGGCCCAGCCCTAAGCATGTAAGTAAGGGTAGTGTGGGCACATCTCGTGCTGTGTTACTTTCTTTTTTATGCAGATTTTCCTGAGTTTGCCATGTGGTTATGGCCTCTTCCTTTATTGATGGAACTCCCAGAAAAGATGTGTAGGGAAGAGAACCTGGAGCAGCTTGTGGTGCATATGCCACAGCCAGAGCTGTAAGCTCCAGCATAAGAACAGGACAGTGGTGGGTTTCTACTTAGGGGGAGAAGCCAAGGAGACAACATTACTGGGAGTGTGCTTGTGAAAACACGGCAAAGGTTGGGAAGAATACAGTCTTGAGGCTTTTTAATCTCCTACAACCATTAAATCACCAAAACCCTTTAAAAAACAACGTGTGTAATCCCTTGAGCCCCTTGAAATAATTTCTTCCAGCTCTGATGCCCAACATCTCTTGCAGCAGGACCAGCTGTTCCTTTGAAAGTGGGATTTCTCATCTCACAGCAGTATTTCAAGTACCATTTCCCACTTTATAAAACTGGGAGGAGAATTCTTCCATTGGTTTTATTAAGCGCTCTGCAGAATTACAAAACTAACCTGTAAACAAGTATTTCACTTGTGCCTCCCTGTTGTCGTCACATTTTCCTTCCCTGTGTGCTACAAGTTTCCAAGGCAGAATAGCTATTCAATGATCAAACACACTAACTGGCATTCTTAATTCCTAGAAGGAAAGCACATCAATAAAACAAGAAGGACTTCAGTTGTGATAATAGACCAGGCACCCCATTTTGCAAAGTAATAACCTGTAGAAACCGGAGGATTACAGCAATAAAGAACTAGATACCCTTTCTGTTATTACTGACAAATAGAAAGTAGTACCTGGTCTCAATTTACCAGCTGGAATACATGAGTAACATAAAAAAATGCTCTTCTGTTCTGAAAATGACATTTGACTACCGTCTACTTGTCTACCTGAAGCTCCAATTCCAATTGAACTAGAATTGGAATGGAAATGAAACTATCAGATATGATGAAAATATAATGTGTGTATATATTTATATCACAGTATGTGATACATCATAATATTATGTATTATGGTTCATAGGTATCTATATATGCATGTAAGGTTAGCACTGAACCTGACAGCTTACATCTGTCTGTAATCAGAGGAACAGGAAAAGAATAATTGAGTTGCTCTTATTTTTCTCAACTTTGGAAACAATTAGTAGTTTAAACTGTTTTTACTTTATTTTAATCTAAAGCCAAGGTGCTATTCAAGAGGCAGCTATCAGTGATCCGTGATGATGCATTTTGATTTGAATGGAGATGTCATTGTCTGAATCCTGCCCCAGCTAGAAGGCTGGGCAAGGTCTCTCAGCTGAGAAGGATCTCTGCATTTGGACTCACAGCAGGCCCAGGAAACAACTGATGATCTTGTTCCAGCTGCCTTGTGGTGTTATTGAAGTTATCAACTGGGCTTATATTGAAATTGTAAGCTGTGATTTACACACAGTACGTACGGAGAAGCAGCTCACCACCAGGTGGCAGATACAACAACTCGAATTTCAAATGCTGAAGACCCAATCGGCAGCACTGATTCAGAAAAACCTTACCCATCACTCATATGTTTTAGAAGAGCAAATGGACACTTTTCTCATTTGACCAAGTCCAAGGATGTGCTGGATGGATGCTGCTATGCCCGAGGTTACAGACTATTGATAGTTTAAGAGGTACTGTGTTTAACAAATTTTAATTCCCAGATGAAGAAAGATGGTTAAAAAGAAAAAATGCCTTTTTGGTTCACTAGGAACCTTTCTAGAGAAAGAGTAAATATCTAACCCAGCACTTGCTCATTTATACCTGTACTGTTCTATAGGCCAAAACTTGCATGGGACATTTAATTACCAATTTCAACCATGTTGGTTTGGGATAGTGAAATAAAATTAGTTCTCTAGAGCATTCATGAATAGAATGAAGGGTGGAAAATGAAAATATTGCCAAGGTATTTCAAGGTATTTGAGTAAATCACTTTTCTAAGGCTACTCAGTCCTCCCTGTAACAGAAAAAAGCACCATTAGAATTTCCAAATGCTGGGCTTCCGTTGTAATCTGTTCACCTCAGATCAGTACCACAGTTGTGAATAATTTGTGTAACAGATTGCAAATGGGGCAAATTGGATCCTGCTCTGGGGCAAGATCCATTTTTTGTCCTTGTATTTGCAGAGGGTTTAGCATGCTGGTACCCTGCCAAAGCACTTAATCAAGTAATGAAAGGTCATTACTGCGATAAGTCAAGGTGCTTTACAGACAGTTTAATAAGCTTTGAGAATCAAGTATTTGAGCAGGAACAAAGTGGGAAGTGGGGGACAACCACCAAGTGAATGGACTCTTAATGAGTGCAATGACTCCCAACAGTCCTAACATTTCATAGAGTGATACAAATGGACTTTGAAGACCTGATCCCAGTATTTTTTTAAGACCAACATATTTTCATTATTTTTGTAAGCTTTGTCATTACAAACTTTTGCACTAACACTTGCCATCATAAAACAAGAAAACAATTGCTTTTCTAGACAATCTTCTACATGGACTAAGATCACTTGGAGCTGCTGATGCTGAGACCTATTAAAGTTATACTTTGTTCTCTCTGTTTTATAAGCTTTATTGTTACTTGCTTCACTGTGCAACTTCAAAATACAAGCAACAAAACTCTTTGTATTTTACCAAAGTATCTTTCAAGGTAAGTTTTTGAACATTACAACATGGAACTCATCACTGGACTTTAAGATTAAGCAAAGCATACAGTGAACACACTCTAATCTCAGCCTGTTATCTGATCTGTGTTACTGTGTTCCAATTTAATTTAGTATATGGCTCAGATGTGTTGGATATATTGAGAAATACATTTCATAAACTATATATTCTGCAAAATCAAACTATGATGTGGCTGGTGATATTACAACCAATTAAAAAGTCCTACTTTAAAGAAGATCTGCAACATACCCACATTGTGTTTGTTCAAATATATTTGCTGTATTAGGACCACAAATCATCAAACCATCAAACTATGTGTTTTGAACATAAACCCAACACAATTAAAGAAACAAATCACTGCAATTTAATAGCAACAATCTCACTTTACAAGATAGCAATGATGGAAACTTTGCAAAGGAAAGTGAAAAAAGTATGTAATTAGAAATGACAGGTTTAAGACAACAGAAAGTTGAAAATTAAATAGCACAATAATTCTAGTATGTGGAAATTTTAACCAGAATGTTTACACAGCATTCTGATTAATAAGTGACACTGTATTACCAGCACGTACTGACATCTGACATATACTAGTCCTTTAAAGTAGTATTTTTCTGTTCAGTGACCTGGCACAGACAGACAATAAGTAACCCAGAGCCCAAAACCAGTTCACAGGTGGTCAGTAGCAAAAAAAAACAGAGCAAAAGAGGACCTGAAACGCACGTGATGAGTAAAACATAACTTACTGCTAATATGGTGATGTCAATATTCAATGCACTCCACAAATATTCTAGATTTCTTTTACAACACATACCACTTCCCAACATGAATGAAAGGAAAACAGAGGTGATCTGGCTTTGTGGATGGAGAGGAGCCCTGGCCTGGGAACTGGGAACTCGTGGTTCAGTTCCTGGCTTGAGATCAGACTCCCAGGTAAGACACACAGTAAGGTGGAAATTACAACACCCACCTCTAAGAAAACCTTGAAACCCACTGAAAATAAAGCAATAAATCTGAGTTGGGGCTTATTATTCAAAATTAAATAGGAACTATATAGCACTTTTTCTAGTCACTTTAGAGATTACTTAATTATTAACTTTATTAAGCATGACTGCTGCTAATGCTGCATAAAAATAATTGAATGAAACATGACAAACTGAATGTACATGAAGGATTCCACAAAAGTGGAAGTCACATACTTTTCCTTCTTTGAACCCAATTCATGAAAAAGTGAGAAGAGTGCAATAAATGTGAGTACCCACAGGAATCACAGAAAGAAAAATGGTCCCATGGGAAGTGCAACTCCACAGGGAATTTTGGTGATAGCAGGATTTAATTTTCAAAGTCTTCAGTGATACTTAAGCAAATCATTAGTACTTATCAAGATACAGAGGATGCTTTTCTGAAAAGGGGTCTAAATTTCAGTATGGACTGAAGTTCATGAGAGCTGCAAAAGAAAGTGTGTAAGTCACATAAGCATAAGTATGCCCATGAAAAGTGAAATCAAAGTACTTTTCTTATGAAATAACGTAAAACAATATGATAACCAGCAACAGAGGAAAAAATCCACAAAGATATTTTTTGCAGTTTATTTTCAATTATAATTTTTGGATAACCAAGCAGCTCTGTATGGAGAAAGCACAGAAGAGTAATTCTGGCACTTTTGGATAGTACATTTTTTTTTTTTTCCCCAAAATTTTTCTAGACACATTCAGTCCACTTGCTCGGTCTATAGTCCATTTTATATGAGCATGATTAGCTCATATGATTTCAGAGGAAACTAACAATATATACAGTCAATGAAACTATCTTCTTGGCTACTCTGGGCCCTTTAAAATGTCTTCTAAGTCTATCCTGGCTAAACAGAATCCACAATATACATGATAGCTACAGAATACACTGTTTTGAAATGAGAAATGCTCAGCACAAAATGGGACTCTTGGCATGCAGCTTAAAATAAAAGGTAGAAGTTCAGAAGTTTATAAAATCTCAAATGGGGTCAATTAAAAGGACTTAGCAAAAGAAGGGACTGTTCATTGTTACTGTAAAAAAGGCACTTTGAGAAAATGGGACCAGAATTGGAGGAATCTTAGTCGACACAAAGTTCAGTTTGGTTTCATAAAAAGGCTTCAATGCTAAGGGATGCTACTCAAGTTTCCTGCAGTTGTACATTAAAATAAATTGCTGAGTAGTTTATAATAAAGGACATAAAATGTTTACAACCAACTTGTAAAATTAAGAAAAGCATAGTATAAGCAAAATATTACTAAAAGCAGCAATGCATAGCCTTTCATTGAGATAATGCACAATTTTGGACACCAAGTGTCAAACTCCTGTTTTTAAGATACTTTCAGTAGCATTATCAACATAAAATTGGCCTACAAAACAAAAGCTTTACCAGCTCCCATTCACAAGGAGATTGAGGTCATAAACCAACCAAAACAATTTGTCAGTATTTTCAACATCCTGGATGACCAATATCAAGTATATGGAATAACAATCACACTCTTTGTTCAGCTATCTCACCGGAGACAGCCGTTAAATCAGAGGAATGATTTTAATTCTTTTCTAACATTTACACAGTAATGCATTTAAGTTCTTTCAAATGTTGCTCACCACAGTTTGTTTTTATCTTTTCTCTCCACAACAAAAAAACCAAAAAGGAAAAACAAAAGAAAAAAAAAAATCAAGCACTTCCACAGAAAGGATATTTGGCAATTTTATACTCCACTGAAGGGTGGATTTTCACAATATCTCACTTTAGATTGAAAGTCATTAGTGGTCTTTCCTCTCGCTTCTGCCAAGGACTCTTCTTATCTTCACCTTGGTCATCTTCCTCATCCTCCTCGTCCTCATCGTCATCTTGAACGGACGTTCCGTGTTCAGGACTAGTTAATGGCTCTGGTTTGGTATCCACAGTTCTTGTTTCCTCCTGCAGGCTGGGCAGCTGCACACCACTTCTCTTACTGGTGCCTTCCAGGAGGCATCGGAGAGCATTGTCCTCGGGGCTACAAACTGCTGTTCCACACTCGCTGCCACTTTGGTCCATATCATCCAAGTACACAAGCTGTGTGTAAGCTGTGCTATCTGAAGCCTTCCGCTCTCTCTGCTGGTGCTCCTGCACTGGTGGGTGACTCTGTGGTGCAGACAGATGATCTCCTCTTCCCTTTCGGGCAGATTTTGGTTCATTCATGTCAACACCAGAGTCCAAACTGGCATCGTTACTCCCATTCCTACCAGCTCTTTGGAGATCGATGTATGAATGTCTAACGTGAGCATTTGAACGTCCGTCTAGAGAAACAAACCATGCTCGAGGATGAGGCAATGGCTTTCCACCTCCTAATTCCATCAGAGCCTTTTCTGTAAGAAGCTGCACTTCGCTATTCATTTGAGCCAGGGATGCATCATTAAGTGAGGCAGGAATGGAAACAGACTCAGACATGGAAGCATTTTGCTGACTCCACTCAGCTGCACCTGCATCTTGCAAATGTTGCTGAGATATTGCTTGGGATGCCAACTGCTGGGGTTGCAGCTGTTGGGGGGGATGTGGGAAAAGCCGTGCATGAGGGTTAGGAAGCTCAGCCTGAAGTCTTTCTATATCAATCTGCTGGTCAGCTGGGACAACCAGAGGCTGGCTAACAAAAGGGTGTTCTCCAGGCAATTTCATGTAATGACCTGGGATGACCAGTGCAGGCAAAACCTTTCTGTAAACACTGTCATTGACTTGGTCAACAGAATTGCAGCAGATTAACTGACCTGGTCGAGGGAAGGATGTGGGTCTTTCAAGGTGATCAACTGAACGAGACATCATACAATCAGTAGGTCTGCAGTCCAGCAGCTCTTTTTCAGGGGCTGAAGGTGTAGGGTATATTTGTTCCTGAATATTGTATTTACTTCCAGTAGCAATATGGTTCATAGATACTTGAATTTCTCTCTCCTGCTTTTCAAACAAAGGCTGAGACAGCATAGCATTGTAACTTCTCCTATACTCATCTTTGATAGGGGACTCATAGCCTTCAGCTGTTTCTGTAGATTTTCTGGCCTTTAAAGGGAAACTATCTGCTGATTTGTGGTAGTCTTTTCTTAGAGACCCACTGGGAGTCAGGTCATCCAAGGAAATTCTGCTCTTGTCTTTCTCCTTGTCAGAGAGCAGTTCCTCTCGGGAGCTAAACTCCTGGGAAGTACTGAAGGAGTGTTTGAGCATAGGTGTATGCATATCTGCTTCCCCACTAGGTGATACCATCTCCATGTGGACAGCACTGATTAATTCCTTTGCCCCTGAGTTTTCCGCGTGTCCATTGCTAGCAACGGACAACCCTCCAGGAAATTCTGACTCACGACGTGAAAATATTAAATTTATATGAGACATTGAGGTTGCTTGATCCTTCTTAGAAGTATCCAGTGCTGTTGAAAGTTGCAGTTTCTTATGATGTTGACGTGGTCTTAAACATTTTCTTCTATAAAAGTCAGTAACAAAAGAAGTTACACATTTATGACCATTGTACACAGAAACAAAAGCAGAGAGAGTGTGTTAACAGAAGATTTTAAAGCAGTGATTAGTATTAGGGGAATTGAGCTTTTATTACATAACCTAACATTTAAAAGCTTATCTCAGCAGCAAAGACAAAATTAAAGAATAACTAATGTCAATTGGGAAATATCTCAAGTACCAATTACAAATTGGAGCAAACGTCTGGAGAAGGCAAATATAAAATCAGTCATTAATAGACACTTGCTAATAAAAGTTTAATGTTCGTTTTAATATAAGGCTAATATAAAGATCATTTGCAAATGCGTAACAGGTACAATGACAGAGATCTTGAATCTATGCCCATGTCTGATAGGAAGTTAGACAGACAGCACAGGTACAGATGTGTGTGATTTGTTCAACTACCATCCTACCAAAGGCAGGGGTTGTATGTAACCAGGAACATGGGAAATTTGATCTCACTGTTTCTTTCTTTTCCAAGTTTTGCTTGCTCCCCCACCCCCCCCCCAAAGTAAAAATGTTTGAATACAGAATTTTTTTTAATTTCAGAAGTAGAAAAAAGCTTGTATTTCTGTCATGAACTAAGTAATCAGGATGGTGAATCTTACCTGCAATAATACAAAAGAAGACACAGCAAGACTAGAAGTATGAGAGCCATCCCTCCTAAAATTGCCAAAAGAAACATTGTGTGATAGCTGGTAATGTCGTGTGTTACAACGGGACCTGGAAGGCCAGAAAAGAGAATTTAGAACTGTAATAACTGGTAAACAGGAAGGGGAACAAAACTTAAACAAGCCCAGGGACATCTTCCCTTGTTATCAGGGTGCTAAGCAACACTGCCACTCATAGCCCTGGTGCCTACTGAGCAGACCACCTCTGGAGGAGGGAGCAAATTGTGGAGAAAGCATGTGCTGGTTTTCAAGACTGCAACTTCACTAGATCATTCTGTGGAAAAGCAGTTAGTTTCAATGGGAGCATGCATCAGTGAATGCTGCCTTCCAGGTCCTAATGTTGACACAGTGTGCCAAAGCTCTCACCACTGGACAAAAGTCATCACAGCACCTTCCATCACCGTGATGCAAATAGCAGCACTGTGGGCAACAATTCTGTTTAACATCTGCGGTGCTTCACACTGAACAGTGCATACAGTGCAGTACGGGATTCTCTGGAAGATGTGTTGGTGCTCTGAAGTCTAGATCAAGCCAAGCCAAGCAGATCTTCAGTAGCTTTAAAAAACAGGCCACTAGTGAAACGGCATTGTAGCTCCAGGTTTAAATAATGCTTAGTAAATGTTCTAACATACAAAGGAATGCACACATGTGGGCAACATCTGTTCATAATTATGCATGTGTTACCCTGCTGGTTTGTAAAATCCTTATGATGATTTTGAAATAAAGACCCAAATTTTCATCTGCAGGCAAGAAGGTTCAGCATCAGCCGGCAGACTAACATGCACCTACTGTGAAGGACAGCAAACCTGGCCAACTTGAAGGTTCTAGGTCATGAGGTTTGCAAAACCTCATCTGTGGATCTTGAGTGGTCTGTAGAGCCACTGCTAGGAATACAAAGCTCATTTTTGTCCATTTTTTGAGATAAGAAACCAAATAAGATTCAATTAGGAGATAAAATATTCAAAAATGCATCAACTCATTAAAAATATCATAAATTATATTGCATTTGGGAAATTTAAATATTTATACTCTCTGTCCCACCACTACCTTTACATAATTGATCGTTACTGTTGCTTCAGGACATTAAGCAAAAAGAAGATGAGAGAAATCACTTGAATCTTTCATGAAAATGTTGTTACCATTGCAAAAAAGTTTCAGGAACCCAGATCTAGCCCTCAGAAAGAAGGAAAAGTAAAATACAAGCAGAAATTCTGCCATACAAGTTAAAATGCAAGGACAAATAAGCCTTCTCCTGTTAAGAGTTACAAGCATTGTAACCTTAGAGTTACAAGCACAATTTCATGACTAGTGTAACTTCCTTGCAATCTGGGACAGGGCTGTACTGGGAAATGTTTGGCTCAGAGCAGTTCCTTTTTCTTAAAGTACGATTATTTAATAAAATCCCATTAAATGCAATATGATAGCTTATTCGGATCTGCACCTGTCTCTAAACTCTTTTCAGCAATGAATCAGATGAATATTCCAGCAGCTTCATTTAATAGAACCTCAAATAAAAAGCTTGCATATTATGAAACAACTTCATGGCATGTATGAGTAGGCTTTAAAACTCATTCTCATGTAAGAGTTTGTTTTGTTGGTTAGATAGAGTTTACTTTGCTTGTATAGCCAGGGCACGAATGTTTTCATTTCTACTGGATTAGATTTTCAGCCAGAAAACCTAATAAGGAAAACCTTTAAGAGGAGGAGTTTGGGGTTTGTTTTTTTTTTTTTAAATTATTGATTGGCTCTTTTATACACAGAGGTATCTCAGATCATTGGTGGCTGAAGAACTACTACCAAGAAATCTGAGGCAGCCACAGAGAGAAAAAAAGAAAGAGCGAGCTGTAACAATAATAATCTTCACAGGCACAGAAGCACTTGTAATTAATACCTAGTTCAAAGCCATTTTCTACAGTTATGTCAAGAGGCTTGCAGATGGCAACCAGTCAGCTCACCTACTAATGCCACTCTAATACACTTCCTAGAACTTCTACACTAGTTATTTACAGTGTAAATTAATCAGTCACGCAGATAACACAAAACATAAGTCAGGGTATAATGGAAAGTTCAAAAGGAAAAAAATGACAATCAATCAGAAAATCAATCAAACCATTAGCAAACGTCTAACCCAGGATGATGTTGGTTTTAGGTGAATCTGTATCTCTGTGAGCTTCTGTGCAGAAACTTCACAGCACCTATTTTTCTACATGCCACTTTAACACCAATACATTGATGCTGTAACTCCCCTCATTTTCTAGCAATGGCTCTACCAGGCAGTGGTGACATAAATGCATCAAAGAAGGAACACTTTAAAAAGTTCCCCATTGAAATGACTCAGATATTTTGACCACAAGGGTTGCCCCCCACAATCCCATAAAGATTTTAGCCCGTTACTTTCAGATTTCTGTTTTCTAATAATCCATTATTGATCAAGCTGTGGCATCTCAGATGAGGTCATTCTGAAAAATATAAACATTATATGTGAATAAATAATTACTCAATGCTGCAAATATCAATAAAATTCAGTTCCATCTTACCTGGGATAGTAGGTGACATAGCTGCAACCCAATAGCCCAGCTGAGGTGCAATATAAGTCCAAGTCAACTGATTTCCTTCTTGTTGTACAATGCCCAAACTACTCTTCAGCCATGTCCCTGTAAATGTAAAGGTTGTAGGAAGATGTTACAGATATATTCACACATTCCTCTGTAAAAAAGTGGAAAAGCAGTAACAAAACCTATCAATAAGCTGTAGGGATTGTGTGTGTTGCTGTGAAGTGTGATTGTGCCTTCTGGTCCCTGGCATTTGAGAGCTCCCACAAGCAAGTCATTCCCCAGGCCTTCACAGAAGCAAAAAAAAACCCAAACAAAACCATTTAAGATTAAATAAACCTAATAAATTGTCAAAAACTGTTAAAAGAAAATATTTATTGTCATACTAGATTCCTCTATTTTTGAAGAAGCGTTTTCCTGAAGCTGATTATATATAGACAGCCCACTTAAAAACTGTATTTCAAGAGACATCACATCTCCCAGACCACACGTGAGTTCTGCATACCACCTTTCTACTGGTTGTCAACTTCTAGAAGCCTGAAGAAAATATTTCCTAAAAATGTTAGTTTTCATGTACAGAAAGCAAGCTTATGAATGTTACTGCCAGTAACTGCAGAATTACATTGCACCATCACTTTGATTCAACTCCGTTAGCCATTCAGAATGTGTGTAGTACCCCCAGGGATACTGACTGGTAACAGATGATGAGTTTTTAAAAACATGTTTCTTAATGGAAATGAAATATATCTTTTTAGAATTATTAAATTATAATTTCAAGATAAATAAGACTAACAATTTTAAAGCAATGTGTTTAAATTCATGTAACTCTTAAGTAGTCCAGACTGACAATCTGCACTAGCTGAGAGCTGCTCTACTTCCTGAAGACTAATTTTATTGCAAGAATTGGGGTATGAAAAAAACTTTTTACAACTGAATCAGCTGAATGCCTTTTTGTAATTCATTAAGACCCCTGATTCTGGGGATGTAGAAGAAGAAAATCACCTTAGTTTCTGATGCATTAATTGTCCAGAATAGCTTGTAGACTGCTCCCATATTCATGCTCTTTGAAAGAAACAGAAATCCTGTCCTGGACATGGAGAGCAATCACTGAGAAGCCACCCCTGATGCCAGGCAGCGCTTCCCAAAGCTGCAGTCCTGGCTTGGCACCTCCTGCGGGTGCCATAACAGAGGGCATGACCTCCTTAAGGTGGTTCTTCACACACTTTGGTGGCCACCAGTATGCTGACCTGTGCAACACAGCTCTCTATTTCAGTGCAGATGGGGGGGCAGAATGCTGTAATTCCCTTACTCACTTCAAATGCTCACTTGAAAGGCAAGCTGCATCATGTACTTGTGACTCTCTTTCATTTAAATAAGTCTCCTGCGTGTAATTCCTGAAATGGTGCTTTTCATCAGACAACACTCAGGACTAGGCAGCAGAATTTGTGGATGACAGTCATCCGAACACTTAGCAGTGAGTACAGAACACAGTACAGTGAGTGCAGAAGAGAAGCTGCAGTTGTGTTTGTCTTTTTTAATACCACCAAGACCCTTAGATTATCCATCTATGCCAACCCTGAACATAAGAGAAGGGCTTTTCTGAGTATTTATTTCTTCCCTGCTACTGATTTTTCCTATGTAAGACCACCATCTTAGGCTAATAATAAATCCACCTGAATATAGTGAAAGGTTTTGAAAAATACATGGTTGAGAGGATTTCTAGGAGATCTAAGTGACTACTATTGCCAGACAGTGACTGTATTTGCAACCAAACTGAATTTGTTGTGGGCAACAGGGGACAGGAATTTTCAGTTTTCCAAGTATCTAGTCTGTATAGGGTAGCAATAATCATTTCATAAAGAAATTCATACAGGACAAGTAATTTTGATTCACAGTTCCAAAAGTACAGAAATCTGTGTACACAGATTTGCACATGTGGCATCTGTAACTGTTGTAGCAGAACACCTTGATGTAGCCACTAGTTTACCTCTTTTAGGGAAACATTTTCAGGAAGAATAGAATGGAATTGTCTACAGTTATGTGTGAAGTTTCTGGAAAAACTAGGAAATGTAGACTTCTTTTTCTCCACTAATGTGGCTGCTAACCCATCAGATTTTCTATCCATGCAGTTTTGGGGAAGATGTCATTCTAATAGCCCTGGACCAGAAGGTGAAAAGTAACCTTAGGGTTAAAAATTGCATATATCTTGTCTCTAAAATGCCATTTGGTAAAAATTCTGTAACCTTGAACCTTGTAATTATATTTTTTCTGCAAGATTCAGACAATGAGAATGTGCACCAGCTATTCAAATACACAATGATGTGCAACAAAACTTCAACAGAGATATAAAGTGCTGACTAAAAAAAAAGAATGGAAGGACCTGGGTGATGAATTCATCGTGCTTCCCATACTTTTCTTACCATCTCTAAGCCCTTTAAACTCACACACAGGCAGAACACAGACATATGTAATTTAGCAATATTCGTTATTTTTGTCGTCTATTTCTGCAGCTACCTCCTTGAACAGAAGCTATTACTGATTCCCTCACTAGGGGGAACTTGTGTCCAGCATGCCTTATCCACATTACACTGCATTCCAAAGAACACAGTCCTCCCGATTCCTCCTTAAAAGCCTTTTGCTCAGTAATACTCTGCTTGCATAATGCAGTGATCAAGAAGCTGACAGAGGCTGCACTCTTATCGCTTGTGAGCAGAGCTCTGCTGCCATCCTGCCAAACAAGCAGTAGCTCAGATTGCTCATATTTTAGCAATGGCAGGAATCTCTGTATTTGAAATGGAAGCAAACAATAGTCTACTGCACAAAGTCAGTCAGGTTTCATGCTTGTCTTCTGCTCACTTGGGTCACCCATTTTTGCTAACCACTGAATGCACTCAAGGCAAGTATTGGTCTGTATAAACCAGGGAAAAATGTAAATTCCCTCCCTCTGTTATGGATCTCTCAGTTAAGAATTTCAAAAGCATAACACATATATCTAATATTGGTCATCATTAAACAAAAGTGATGAAGTTTTTGTTGAGCACACCCTATAACTTAGTATATGACGACAGAAAATAATTACTTTTTAACTGGCACTGTCCCACATTCCTTCCCTAGGACAACACCAAGCGTGGCTTCCTGGGAACCACGGGTTCTCATCATCTCCCTTTTTTAATACTTTCCTGGTCCACTATTTCAGTGCTAAATTCTTGTCTTAAACTTTCACCATCTCTTACCAATAGTCCACTTATAAAACAGAGCATCCTCCCACATTGTGGGATGAAGAGAATAAAGAACTTCATCCTTCACAACAGCAGCGACAAAACAGGCTTGAGTGGAAACAGCTGAAGCACAAAGTCCTGTATTGTTTCTCTTGTGATCAAATAGCTGAAAGCCAACCTAGTATTACTGGAGGGAACTGACACGCTTCCAGTATCCTGCAAATCCATCAGAGCGTTTCCAGGTCTCTCTCATATTTCATCCTTTATAGGTTCTAACATCCTGGTTGCTTTTCAAGTATCATTAAACAAGGAGTGCTCTTGTAGCTCCCTACATGCACTGCCTTGCTGTAATGACTAATGCTGGACCTTCTACCAAGCAAAACCCAATTCATGGTACTGACTGTGCTCCCAGCATTTCAAGCTGCCTTAAGTGACCAAGAGTTCATTGCTGTGCACCCTGGAGAAGGAGTTCCCTATCCTATTCCAGATTCTTCCTTGGAGTGGGAAACAAGATGTTTTCCTATTCTAAAAATGAAGCTAATTATCCTGTGTCCTCACAAACTTGCTGCTGTAAGCAAGGGAGGAGACTAAGGGGCAGAGAGTAAAGAACTTTGTCCATTTTTCTGTCCTTTGCTATGCAGTAGCCTGCAAATGGAATAAGGGCAAGCAGCATTCAGTGTTTTCTGTGTGGTCAGGATTACAACTGTAGGAGAGCTAACTAGGAGGATTGAGGAGGAAAGAGAGGTCTTACCGTCCTGCATGGCTGTGTTATAATAATTTAATTTGTTATTCTCCAATTATCCTATAGCATCTACTTTCTCCCCACACATAAGTCAGCATGACCAACAAGCTTCACTGCTTATTAAATTTTATACTTGATGTGCAATAACAGTTAAGTAACAAGCAGTACAGGATTATATTAAAAAAACCCCACACCAGTAAAAGTAGCTGGATTTAATAGAACTGATAATTTTGTTTAAGACTGTGTAGTTCCAAAGAAAACTTGTCAATGCATCTTTGGAGCAGAAACAGCAAGCGCAGTATAGTTTGTAAGCACTGCATGATTTGGGCCAATTCACCATTAATTCTTAAAGACTGTCTGGTGCTTCATGGAAAACTTCTATATATAGAGACATTTTTGCTTATAGATCATTTTTACATTTGTCTTCCTCTTTTTCCTCTGTTACTGCTGAGTTTAGCCAACATGCTGATCCAAGATTCAAGTCAGGGGAGCTGTCTCCTGGCTCACACTAATGGCAGGGGGAGAATCTAGAAGTTTAACGCTTTCCTCACCAAAATGATATTGCCTGTTACTGGCTTTTTGGAATAAATGGTGTAATTTAACAGATTTATCCTTCACTTCTTCTTAAAAGCTTATAAAACATCTACCCATCACTACTTCATATATGGAACTTATAAGCAAGGTAAAAGAACACTGCAAGGAATATAAAAATCAGAGTACTTTAAAGATACATGAATCAAAAAACAATCAGATAAAGAAAGCTGAGCTCCATCTGGCTGCAAAAATATCAGAAACAAGTCCAAGATTTCAGCAGAGCAGGAGAAATAAATTCTGCTAGAGAGAAGCATCTTAATACTTTGCAGTAACTTTGATTCTGATGAACACATTTATCTCAGGAAGCTTTTAGGACTTGCCAATGGGGGCAAGGAGGGGTTATCATGAGTAAATTTAACAGCAAAAGGTTTGCACATTAAATCTCCATTTCAACACACAGTCTGCATTAAAAATGCCTTTTTGTAATTTAATTTGTAATTAATTTTGTAATTTAATTTAGTTTACTTCTGAATCAGACTTTGGCACTTTCAGCAAGGAGAGTGCCCAGCTGGGCAGCTATTGCAGAGAAGCCATTACAGGACAGCTATTCTAGACTATTTCCCTGCACAATCAGGTCACTGCACGTACGGCTGGTCTGCCCAGAAAATAGATGTCCTGTTGTCTTCAAAGGCACCAACTATTCAGTGTGACAGCTTGCTGGAACCAGGCAGCATGAATGGATCTGCTTTTGTGTTCTAGATACATGATGCCTCTGAGTAAGACACTGCTTCCATATTTTAAAGGTAGACCTTATGATTTTAAATCAATCTGTAGTGAAACCCAGGGAATTGTACATCCCTGTGGCTTCCACGTGTGTGGCTGTGCATGCTGACAATCCTGCACTGCTCCAGCTCAGGCAAATGGCAAAATTCCTACTGGCCTACGTGAGGCAGGACCATGCTTTGTCCAGGCAGGGCTGTCACACCAGGCCACCTCCTCTAGAGAGAGATGCCTATGACTATTCTTATAGTCAAGAAGAAAGGAGACAAATTCCCCTCTTCTTGTCGTCTGGTTGTGAGGAGTTTGCTCGCTGGCATCTCAGCACAGAGCTTGGGTCTCTGGGAAGATACATAATGCTGCTTTACTCCAGGTTTAACTTCCCAAGCTGACCATTCCAGAGCCTCCCAGATCACCACTGCTGCAGGGACTTCTGCTGATTTGGACTGTGTATTCTTCCTATCACTGATCAAAACAGTTCTGGTAAATGACTGTCAGAGGAGGGTGTTGTAGCCAGCAGCTTCCCCTAAGGACAGTCATAAAGCCTAAATATTGCTAGTGTTTAAATGTATGGTAGCCATGGTGGTTTATTTTCATAAATTACCTATAGATGTGAACTCTTGGTAGAAAACTCTCCCACTGATCAAATACTGTTTGCTTTTTATGTTGTTACTTTTAACTAACAATAGGATCATCCAATCCCACTGAAGCAGGGAATCAAAACTGTGTTATTTACAACATGAATTATTTTCATCCAATACATTTGACAAATAAGAGGATTTAATTAGTCAGAGAGCAAATTAAACATAATCCCATTATGTGAATTTATTTTTATTCACAAGATTATCTTCCGTGGACAAAAGAGCTTTGTAAAGAAAAGAAAGATACTTTTAAGTGTACTGCTTAATAGCAAAGATGTTTTAAATAAATATTCCTTAATGAGAAGTGCTTTTCCTTCAGCATTGATCTCTTCTGTGATGTCTACAATGTCTTGTAAGACCGCCCTGATTAGGCAGATTCACAGTTAAATGGAGATATAGGTGTCAAAAGGAATGAGGCAGGTTGTTATCAGACAGTGTGGGACAGCAAAGGAGATTCAAAACACGCCAAAGGTGCTTCTAGAAGTAATTGATTTAGACACTTCAAATGGCAGTGTTATTATGAAGAGTTAATCAAGGGCAAGTTTGTGAAAATAACTTCCTAAAGCATGTTCTGACATACATAAATTGTAGCTTTTCATTCCACCAGTTGAAAGCTGCTTATCAGATTTCTTCTTCCAACCAAAAATCACCTCTAATCTGCATCAGCAGGGCAAGTTTTACTACAGAGGGATGAGATTTTTGGTTTTACTTCTGTTCATTTTCTAAAAAGCTAAAAGCCACTGAAATTGAAGCTGAAAAATTCCTTCTTGAATATTGGTAGAGCTTACTGTCCTCCTCGCCTTCCCCTCTATACAAATGGGTTTAAAAATTCATAGTACTTAAGTCAATATTACAATCTTGTTTTTGGGGTTGCTAGGCAATATCAAAAAATAAATGTCCCTGCTCTGAGCCCATACTTTCTTTATTTTTCTACTCTTACTGAATTTGTTACACAAGCCTTTCAGGGCTAAATCCTGCTCCTGTTCTAGCAGCACCATTATTATTTGGTGTACTATAAGGGAAATGCTTTTACCATCATACCTTGAAGATTTTGGCAAGGAAATCTGATGGTTTGATTTACTGCTCATGTCTGAGAAGCTCTGTGGGTTTTGCCATCTTTTCTCATTTTTCCCCTTAAAATCACCTGTCAAGTGTTTAACAAAAGAACACACTAGTTTTCAATATTTAATAATCTTAATTACATCTGGGCAGGAAGCAGGGCATGTTGTCCACAGAACTGTTTGCATTGCTTTGGTCCCCTCAGTATTTCCTTCCAGAATGCCAGAACAGAAGAGACTTATTAAAGAAAATGAATCCCATACATAATTACTGGTTAACAATTGTATATCAAAAGGAAAAGCTTAGTTATGCTTGCTGCACCACCATCCCTCGTTACTGGTATACCTGAAAGACACCACCTTCAAAATTTGCTTTACCACATCATTAATCACATTCAGTCAGTTACTGACAAGATTATTAGAACAAGTAATTAATAGAAGCACAAGGCAATTCAAACACTGCATGCTTTTTCCTTCCTTCACACTCACATTCAGTTCCTATTTTTCAAACTGGAAGTGGAAGCAGACACATAATGGGATTTGATCTAACATCGCAAGGCTGCAGAGGAAGGTTGTCCCAGGTCCTCCTCAGCCTCTTCCAGCCCCACCCAGACACTTCCCACTCCTGCTCTATGCACTCCTGCTTGGATTTCCACCAATGTCCAGGTCCTCTTCAAACTCTATAACTGCACATGTGCAGAGGTCTTTTCTCCACTTAGGAAGTTTTGTTGTCCACCTCTCCCCATCTTCTGCTCCATGGCTTCTGTAGGTGGAGCTACAGGGTCATGTACATGATACAACACACAGCATGTCACAAAAACCTGCTCCCAGAAGCCATGGGATTTGTTTCCAGTTTTATTTCCTTGACTACGTATTAGTAGGTTATTTGCACATACCATTATCCTTTGGCACAAACCTGATTCCTTCAATGTCCTCTTAAGCTCCACCATCATGCCATACATCTGTTTTGCCATAAATGTAACTCAGATGGTGTACGAGGTGGGGAGAAGATTAAACCACCCCATTCACATCACTTTCACATGTGTAAGCCACAACATCCATTTTAAAAACACACATATTAATAAATAAACACAGCTTTCTCCTATGATCCTCTCCAGAGGAATCATGATAGTGAAAACATACCTCAGGGAGCTACACTGTGAAGGACTGCAGGAAGAGCTTCTTTTCCTTTCAGTGATGAGGTCTGTCTAATACTCTGCAATTATATCTGCACCTATTATGTAGACATCGTATATGGTAAAAAGCTGGGTTTGGTAGCTGCCATTTCTATGGCAACACACAAAATATGAAATTCTTTGAGAGCAGTTAGTTAAGACTTTGTATTCCTTAGTGTATTTAGTCTTAAAGAATAATTTAACCTTCACAGCTAAGATAAAAAAGGAAGTCAAAATCAAATTGTCAAGGAATTTTTAAACTACAGAAATAATGGAACTATGAGCTTCTGTGGTTTTCTTCTTGAAATTTGCAAACAAATCTCTATATTACCAGTGAATCTGGTCTAGAACCATGTGTTCTGGAGCTGATTATATGAAATTCAAGCTTTTTGGGGGTGAGGAATGTGATTTCCTAAGCACGTCCACTTCTCAGACATAGAAAATCCAATGAAACGCATGGAGAAGTGCATGAAGTCCCAGGCCGTGTGTGCAGCTGCCCACAGTCCAAATATAGGCCATCTATCCAAGTTCAGGGGCTCACACTCAGTGCCAGATCAAGAGACAGACTGAGAATGTTTCTCTTAAATTATTATTTTCTGTCTCATGCAGGGTATGAATGTGGTGGTAATCAGAAGTTAATTAAATTTACAACAAAAAGAAATGCATTTTATTTTTAAACTGTAAGTTTAAGTGGGTGGATTATTGTTGCTACCACATGGGAAGCTTAAATGAGAGACTTTTACAAATCATCCTATTTGCAAGCAATATGCAGTAAACTAGACAGGTAGATGTACAGTAATCCTCTTACATTTTCTACCTGACAGTAGCTGTCGCTCTCTCCCTATAAACACTATGAACAAAAAGCAAGCATCCTTTCACCTCCATGTATCATACAGGAAAACCACATTGCAGTCAAGTTTAAGTAGGCACCAATACTGTTTATACATAAGTATATCCTCATGACTTTTTTTGAGCACAGAAAACATTATCTTTATTTTGCTGAGGAAGGAACATCGGGAAATTCTGACTACAAAAATCAATGGAAGTTTTACCAGTGAAGGCAGGACGTCAACTAGAAAAAGCAAGTACCAGGCTTTTAAATGTATTTAGAAATCTGTTGTGGCATTAAATGCAGTCAGAAAGCACTGACCAAGAACTGCAGAGTACATAAAGTATTGTGTTTCATAAAGCTATAAAGAGTTTCCCAAGATACTCTTCTCCATATTCTGCCATCACTTTACAATAATACTTGGTTGAAATTTCAGGCACTGGGGAAACATCCTCTTCAAGAAAGAAGCTAGTCATTTAAAGATAACAAGGTCATGCCAAAGATGTACATCAAGTGCTTGGGGGGAATAACAGAGGAACAGTATTCTGAACTTCATTTGCATGTAGTGTGCAAGAAATAACTTGGGAAGATGAACAAAAAAGCAGAGGTTTGACCCCTCCCCTACCCTATAGAGTCCTTTGGCACACAAAGCTGAAAACAGTGTTCAGAATATTTTCCTGTTATTTGGTGGGAATGGTTCAAACTAGCAGATACATCTGTATTATGCACTTTGGAATATTTGGTAATATTTTGAAGTCCTACATACAGCTCCAGATGTGGAGCTAGAGGTCTAGGTGCCTCCATAGCACACACAAGATGAAACTGAGGACTTAAAATAAAAAAATAAAGTTTTGCTCACTGAATCCAATGAAAAACAGACACCTTAACATCAAAAAACCCCAAAAAATGTTTAAATGAAGACTGAAGAGAATACAGCTGTGTTATTCAGTCCAGCTGGTGGGACCTGGAGATGACACAGGAGGTACAAAGTTTCATTTCTACTGGGATCTGTGGTATTTATTTCTGACTGAAGAGGACAAGGCTAGAAACAAGTCTTGAACAGAAATTTGGTGTCCAAGAATAGAGAGATTAATTATATTGCTGTAAGTCCTACTGACATTAAGGCAAATATACAGGAAAGAAGTCATGATCCCAACCATCTGTTTACAGATAAAGGGAAAGAAGTTTTTTAGCCCCCCTCAGATTTTGAGAAAAACTAGACAGCACTTGGCAGGAAAAAAACACCAAAACCCTAGAAAACCTTACAAGGCAATCCTGATTATAGAAATGAAAATCCATATCTCTATGTTCAAACCTTTAAGTGTGTACTATGAAATAAAACCACAGTCCCACAGCAGTGTGAAACGCAAGAGACATGGTATATCAACAGCTTGGAATGACTAAATTGCATTTTAGCACATCTGTCTCTATAACATCAATGCATCTGTGTTTATTATTACCATCACTAAGAAATGCTGCAGAAAACGGTGGTGGACCAACACAAGAACGAGGTTACATTTACTCTTAACAAGGTTCATTTACCCTTAAAACATCTCCAGGGCATTGACAGCTGATCTACATTTTATTAACTACTCCAAAAGGTATTACTGCTTTAATTTAATTTGCTTGCTGTGCACATAAGGCAGTAAGTTTCTTCGTAATGAAAAATCTCATTTGGAATAGTACAAAATAGATGCAGCAGATTGTCTTATTTTGATGTCAGGCTATTTTTTCTGGCTATGTGTTTCATCAGTGTGAGTGGAGCCACTCTCAGCCTTAAGCAGACTATTCTGCTTCTCCCCCTTCTCTCCCAAGGACAGAAACCATGGTCATGAAAATACAGATTGTTTATGGTAAACATCCTAAAAAGCCATTAGGTTTTTTTTGGCTGCCATCATATGCCTCACTTTTGTAGAAACGATGAAAATCTCTGCACTTCCAATCAGATGCCTCTGGGTTCATACCAGTACATTATGAGCTCAGCAAAACATATGAGATTATAAGGATTAAAATACATTTGCAGTATTTCTGTCCCTTCTCTAGTCCCTCTGAAAGTGAAAAATATTTCTGCTTTTTAGAGCAGAAATTGTTCTTCATGCAGTAATGATGACAACCACATGGATTCTAAACAAAAACAATGGCTTGCACGAACAAGCACCCACTGTACTGCTAATACACCAGAGACAGAAGCACTGTGTTAGTGCCTGGTAACACAGTCATAGTTTTCCATCTCTGGCATTTATTCAGTGTTCAGATACAAATGTGAAAATTTAAGCTACTGAAAATCTATTAAGGAGAGACCTCAATATAGCTAGCATTGAAAAAAGTAGCCCTGAAATGAAAGACAAAATCAGAATAATAAGGTTAGAGGTCCTATCCTGGCAAGGTACA
Source organism: Myiozetetes cayanensis (assembly GCF_022539395.1). Classification (NCBI taxonomy): domain Eukaryota; kingdom Metazoa; phylum Chordata; class Aves; order Passeriformes; family Tyrannidae; genus Myiozetetes; species Myiozetetes cayanensis. Next base: position 130,054,181 of record NW_026086604.1, read on the forward strand.
GATCTGGTAATGCAAATAGGTTACAACAACTTATTTGCCAGTTAAGGATTTCTCCAGCATGGAGCCATCCCAGTAATCATCCATCCTCCTCCCTTCACATCCATCGGGGTGGGGAATGACAGAACACCACCATGTTCATGCTACACATGGCTACTTTGACAGACTTTAGGGTGCTAATGTAGCCTGTACAAGATAGTATGGCTGGTCTATTTCTTAAATTAGGATACTCTAATTTAAATTGGTTGGGATGTGGCCAAAATTCTACTAGAACTGGCATGCTGCAGTCAGGGCTTAAAATGCATCTTTGTTCAACATTTTTGGTTGCAAGGAAAGATGCTCACTTCAGCTGAAGTGTGAGCTGGAGCTAAAGCATAAGGCCTTCAGTATCTTCCTCTCCACAGCTTTGTGAAGCTAAGTGTCCTGACAAAGATATATTTTGTTTAGCAGTCTTTTGGAAGCCTTCTGCTTCCAAAAACACAAGTACTCCAGTAGTTTGCCATGAATCAAATAAGGCTGGACTTGTCTCAAGATTGGGAGCCTCAGCCTGCAACATTAACTAAGCTATACTGATCTATACTAATATATACTGCACATGACAGGGTAACTAGCTCTTTATAGACAAAAGTAAAAATCATTTTCCATACTAAGAAAGAGTTTTTGTGACCTCACTGAAGGGACATGAAAATTTGGCCATAAATGAGAAAGCTCCATAATCAAAATCAGAAACATTTTACTAGCAATGAGCAACTAGCAGTAAGGCAGGCTGAAGCTCTAGAGCAGACAGGAAGGATTGGGGAACGACTGCTTCTTCTGAGGAAAGTAAATGTGAGTCAGTCTTCTTTGTCCTTTTTTGAACAAGGGAAAACAAAATGGTTTCTAGAATCACAAATCAAAATCAGTTTCAGGAAGAATGTAGTGAAACTTGCTGCCAGGACAGCACAAGAAAAGTGTAATTTCCACAGTTAAGGGAAACCTCAAACCCATTCACTGCACTCTTTTCTACTATTTCATTTTATATAATATTCACATTTACTTTTCATTAAATCCTACTGCTTTACTCTCTAATACAGCCAGCTTCTGGTAAAAGATTCATAGGCATACATTACCTTTTTCAGTAGAGGGAGGAAGGAAGCAAAAACATTATTTTCCTCTTCACCTCTCTCTTCCTCCCTTCCTCCAACATGCTGCTTTCGTGCTCATTGCTCTGCTTCTGGATGTGATCGTCAAATGGCTCAAAACACTTGTCTTACAGGGACAAAGCCAGCAATTGTCTATACAGATCCATATTTCTGGCTCCTTTTTCTTTCTCTCTTCCTCACTCACAGCATTTACCTTTCTCACCTTCCACTCTTCTTTTTCTTAACAATCCTCTGGTACATACTTCAGAAAACATAGTGCAACAACTGAAGGGGGATCACCAGGACAAACTTATGCACTCCTTAATTCTTTAAACTTTGAAGCTGTAAAGAAGGCCAGTACAGTATACCAGCTAGCAACAAAATAAAGAAAATAAATAAAAAAAAAAGAGAGCCTAAACTACTATTTCTGGGAAAACTCCTGTTCACAATGGTAAACAATATTCTGCAATATAAAGAACAGTGCATTTTACAGATTTTATTGATTAGTCATTCTGTCCTTTTAAAGTATTTAATGATTTTTCCTTGTTGCTTTTTTCTTTTTTAAAATTCTTTTATTTACATTTAAATTTTTTTTTATTTATTTACATGTACCTTCCTTGATAGTATTAGTCAATCTCAAAGTGATTTACAAAAGAAGTCAGTACTATGTTTCCTATCTGACAGGCAGGAAACAGAGCTCAAGACAAGAGACGGACCCAAGGTCAGATAGCTGGCTGCTGGCAAAGATAAGGCAAGTTTCCCTTTCTCCAGACTTCCAATTTAATGCCGTAGCGAATAAGTCTCTCTGCTTCTCAGTCTGTGGGTGCAATCCAGTTCTCTCAAGATAGTTTTTAAATAAAATATTTAATAATTGCAAAATGGTACATTTACCAAAAAAATCTGTCTAAAAGTGGCACACAACGCTAGTCAAGTATTTGGATATATATTACTTGATAAGTAAAACTCTGTCTTCACTTCTTTTAGACAGAAAACAGATTTCTATACACTCCAGCGAAGACTTTGCTATATTAACATAATAAACGCAGTGAGACACTAGATTCAGAGAAGTGAAGCCATCTAGGGAACCACAATGAGACGTTACCTACCAAATTTTTGGTCAAACCTCCATGCTGGGACGTGTGCATTGTGTTTCAAGTTGCTGTTTGTTGGCAGAGGCACTGTTACATAGATGGGGCCATTCACAGGGATGGGGGTCCCATCGCTGCTGAGGAGATGGACGCTGACGGCAGTGACAGGGGTGAGGTCATACCTAGTGCTGTTTCCTACCGAGAGAGGGAATGGACACTGTGACTACAGACGGTACCAGAATTTAAGATAGACCCATGTGGTTCAACACCACAATAGTGCTTCAACATAATTCTCAAGGGATGGTATAGCAGCAATCCTCCCTGCCTTACAAAAAAACAACCAACAAACCAACCAACCAACCAGGCAACAAACAACCCTCCCCCTGCCAAAAAAACCACAAACCACAAGCTCCAAGAAAGATGTATATGGGTCTGGTTTTCACTTAATTTTGGGAAAAACTCGAAGACAAGAAAACTACAATGTAAAAATCTCCTGCATATATTTTCTTATCTTAATTAATCTTAAATAAATCTGTATGAGTATCACAGCCATAATCATGACAAAGCCAAATTATCTTACAAGTCTTTATTACAGCCTCACATGCATGTATCATAACTAACAAACACCCAAAGAAACAGTGGCACTGGAAGGATGATTGGTCAAGTGTTTAAGAATGACAGGCTGCATTTCCTTCGGTCTTTCACTGCAATGAACCAACTGCAATGAATAAATGGATTATTAGGATATACAATGTTATCTTATCTATGTAAGACTATAATTATTCTTCATGTTTAAACTGCATGCCATTGAATGTTACTTAATGACAACATGATTTTAAAAAGCGTTATAATCATTTAACCAAATGAATCAATGACAGGGATAAATACCACAGATGTATCTATGTACTCAGGTGAAAAAAACCCAAACTTGAGGTTTAAAACCAAGGAGATTTGGAGCTCAAGGCAATAGTGGGAGTGGTTTTAATTGGAAGATATGGAGCTTCCAGTTTTTCAAGGGGCTTGAGCCCCAAAGGCCCACATGGCTGCTAAGAGCACCATCCCTGCTGCCTCCATTGTGCTGACTCCAGGGGCTCTGCAGCTGCTTGTCCTGCTGAGGGGCTGATCAGAGAGGAGGAAGAGGGTGCCTGGCTGGCAGAGGTGGGGTACTGCCCCTGCTGTAACCCTGGTGCCCTACATTGCATAAACTGTCTGTGAGAGCACATTCACACCCAGCAGTGGTGGCACAACAAGGGGTTCTCAGGAACATGCTGCATCTCAGTGACAGTATTCATTGGGATAAGTACACTTATGGTGTACTTATGGTGGAATGGTGGAAAAGCAGTGAGACCTTTATGATTTCTCATAATAGTGAGTAAGTATCAAGGCATGGCCTTTATTAAATTTGATGTCTCTGAGTAATAGCTCACCGAAGTTAAGACATCACCAGGAAAGGAAGGGATGGGGAATGGTAAAGGGAAGGGAAAAAAGGTGACAAAACTCCTCCAAATTTTAAATTCCTTGGATTTTGCAAGAGGTGCCAAACTGAAAATGGAAAATAACCATAAGGAACTTTGCATGTGGCTTATTTACTAAAGCATCTACTCTGACACACACTTTCCCCAGGTTTCCAGGTGAGTGTCAGTGTTGCACAGCTGACATGCAAGGGACACACACACTGCTGTGAACAGAGATGCAGATGCTTATCTTACAGAGGGACTGGAGAACTGAGAAAACAGGCTCTGTGAAGATGGCCATCTAAGAGAGCACAGAGCTAACAGACTGAAAACAGAAACACGAGGTTTGAAAATTCAGCTAGGGCATAAGAGAAGGTTGCCAGCCTGCCCACGTGCATCTGTATATTGCAGGCTCCAGTGGTTCACAACATCATCCCCTTAACACCTTAGAATATGAAACAGCAAGACAGAGGAACAAAATGGTGAGGGAAAAGTTGTTCCTTTATTCCTGATTGTTCGATACACTGCCTCTGCCACCCACCTTTAACTTTTGTCAAATTGATGCTTGTCCCCAGGACTTGGACCACTAAGGTTCTCAGGCTGGTATCAGAGAAATTAATTCCTTTAGCTAAGCATTTTAAGGTGACCATGTTCTGGTGCATGCAAATTCCAACTGGAAAAAGGTATAACTTCAGATTTTTGATTAGTATAAAAGATTAAATGATGCTTTATACTTTCCATATTTTTAGATATTAAAAGTTTTGAATTTTTGTTTTATTACTGTCTTGATACAGCATGTGTCTGTAACAATGACTTTGCAGTCACAGAAAAAATCTCAATGCATCTTTTTTACTTATGATGCACTGACACTTTGCTCAGTACTGGGCTGAACAAGTTATAGTACAAAACGAAAAAATTTCTGAAATCCACTGATCTCTAGCAAGAAGAAATAATTCTTCAGTTTGCCACCTTGTACAGTATGTTAGTGCTCATTAAAAAGATAAAATGTTTCTCTTTTCTGTTTTGAAGGCAAATGAAAATCAATGCTTATGAAACTCCCACATCCTATAGAATTGATAAGCACACACACAGATTAAATGGGAATGGACTTCAATAAATGTCAGCTCTCATTTATTTCTTGTCATTTTTGACATCTGGTGACCTGTAAAGAGCTCTAAAAATAATCAGAGGAGAATCCACTGTCACTTTAGACATGAGTCTTTATGAAGAAACAAGCAGCCTACAAAAGCAGGAGGAGTAATGGTTATTAGACAGCTTGGTCCACTGATACAGACGATGGAAAGTTTTGTTTAGTTGGGTTAAAAGGACAAGATTTTGTGAAATCATTCTACAGCTCTCCAATTGATGATTAATATAAACAATAACCTAACACTACACAGGTTTGTCACTACTTGCAATGAAATTCTTCACATTTTTATTTTTAGAACATGCTGATTCATGCATTACATTTTCACTGCTCCATATTACTCATTCAACACCCAGTTGGGATTTTATGATAATTGTTGAAATCATAGAGAATAGGTTTTAGCTAAAACTACTATAAAGTCACTCTGGACAAATACTAGCCTGCAGAACTGATCTGTTTGAAACAAATGAAGGGAGCTCTCAAAAACTCTACAGATACGTAAAGAAATTGTGAAAGAATAGAGGAGTAACTGGGGGAGAAGGAGAAGTGGGAGAGAGGGAAGAGCAGTGTTCTGCCAAATTCCCAAATTTCTCATTAAAATTAATGCTAAGTTTTTTTAGAATTCTAAAATTTGTACCTTTTTTTCCCTCTTGAAAACAGAAATATTAAAAAATCCTCAGCAGGTATTAACCTAATTTTTTATTCCTTCTGAAGTTTTCCAGGCAAAGTCTTTACCAATTACTTGGAGATAACAGGCATAGAAAGTCAATCCAACTTTAGAGTTTTAAAGTGTCATGTTTCCACATCAAGAGAAACTTCTACTAAAGACAGAGGACATTTTACCTATATTACAGTGCATATTACAATATCTTGCATTTGTAGTCTGTATTTTTTTTTTTACAGAATTTTTATACAGAATATTACAGTATTCAGAAGACAAGGTACTTCTCAATCTCTTAAACTCCATTTCTTTGGCAATATTTTGGTTTTTTGTGATATACTTTTACTTGAAGGCTAAAAGTCAAATCCAGAATCCCTATGCTCAAGTAAAAAAGTTTTTGTTATGTAAGCATACAGAAGACTAAAAAGCCAAGGGTGCACTTATGTGTTTTATAGGGGGATAGAGGGTAAAACAGGAGAAAGATAATGTCCTGATTCTGCTGTTCCCATGAGATGGAATTGCCTGAAGCCTTGGCAAGACTTGTGCTCACTAAAAAAATGCAAGAATGGGTTGCAGAATACTAAGGAAAGATTTGGGAAAGAGGAATCCCACACACATTGTCAACAGTTTGTTCAGTTGGTTTAGAGATAGCAAAAAAGGAGATGAGGAAGTAGACGAATGAGATCAAACACATTCCTTCATTTTAAAAAAGAGATATTTGATCACGTCTGACTATGAAAAGTCAGAGAAAATTGAAGGTGGAAGATGAGAATAGGAAAATGACAGAGAGATAGAATGAGATAGGATGAGATGTAATCACTGGAGCAGACAGAAGGACTGGGGTAAGGTACCAGACACATTTCTTGTTATAATAGAAAAGGAGATATGCAGATTTGTACAAAGGGAAGAAGGGAGAAGCTAGCAAGATACCGTTTACACAGACGACCTAGCATTCAAAGTCACTTAGATCAACACATCACAAGTAAATGCATCCTGAGAAACAGCAGGGAGAGACCTCAAGGGAATACTCAGCCTGCTTCAAAGCAGACTCAGTTATGCCTGTGCCATCCTCACAAGTCACTAACTCTGTCCAACACCCTCAAGCAATTGATTCTACAGCTTAAACTATCCTCACCATAGCAAGGTTTTCCTAAGCACTGGCCTGAATCTCTCTTGCTACACTTCACGGCCACTGATATCTTTCTAACCCAATAAGGGCACAGAGAAAACATTATTCTCCTTTTCACACCAGCATTTTAAGAATTTGAAGGCTTTTGTGCCTGATTCTGCTATTTTTCTCTTACCTAGAAAGCACCAAATATTTCAATCAAGACTGAATGAAAAGTGGAAGAATAACAAACAGTGGCAGTCATAGAAATGAATCATAACTTTGAATTTAAGAGGAGTTGTGTTTCTACTATGAATTTTCATTGTTTTCCCTTTGGTGTTAGACAAATTTGCACATCTGGGCTGGAAGCTAGGTTCAAAAGTATCAACAAGGCCACTGAAACAACACAGTATTAAATCCTTGATATATAGGTGTTTCATTTATTTTTAGAAAAAGAGATTAAATTCTCTCTTGTTCCTACACATTATCTTGAATCTTGTATGTGCACATTTGGAGACTCAGCTCTGAATTATAAGTGTAACCAACCTTCCTGATCTCCCAAGGCCAAGGAGTTTTCTCCTTGCTATTTTTGCTCCTTGCCATATTTGCTATTCAGTGACCCCATTTAAGGGATAGCTGACCACGCCCTCTTGCTCATTGAAACAACATTTTGGTAGGGCATTCGAACTCCTCATGTTACCCAAATTTAAAAGACTGCTTGCTGGAATGGGGAATGGAAAAATTATATGACCAAAAGTCAAGGCCTGAACCAATATGAAATCAGAGCAAAACCAGAGTTAATGGGTTACCTGTTCCATTTCCATCTAATCCCTGCAAATAAGGGAAACTGTCCACTTCCCAGGGTGAACTGGCTGCAGTCAGATATGCTGTCAAGTCACTGTAGGTGGTGTTCTCTGGTAATTTCACAGATCTTCTCTGAAAGTGAACTTGTGGCTGAGTCCGTGCACCTGAAAATATTAAAAGTGACTTTATATCCAAGGTGGGCAGAATATTTAGCTGTTCATATTTATGGAATAACTTGTACATTTCTTTTCATTATAAATTGCAGTAGTTTGGGAAGGACAGAGACGTTAGAAGGCTATTATGAAAAAGAGGGAAAACCAGTATTTTTACATTTATTTTGAAGTTGCTATTATTTCTTCACAAGTATTACAGAACAAAAGTGTATTCTAATGTCAGAAGCTTTTCTGACTATATTATTTGCCCAGATCACCTCCAATTTCATTACATGCTTCTTTTAATAACTGTAACTAAAACTAAGTTTAGAGGTAGGGCATGTGATAGCTTGCAAAAGCATCCAGTTCACCATATTTGTTTAAATTTTGTTTTTCCTGAAATAGCAAGATAAATGTAGTTTATACTCTTTAAAATTATTTTCTAAGAGACAATTCTACCTGCAGTCTCAATTAACTTGTGTAATTTCTGTGTTTAGTTTTTACAAAACTTTGGCCATGATAACTATCTGTAGAACTGAAACCAGCCACTCTATTTAAATCACTGGAAGAAAAGATTCACTTGATAAACCTTAAGTGAAAAAGATTTTCCATGTTTTCTCATGCAAAGAACACTTGTAAATAGAACCAGATTACTTGGAATGTAAGATTTCTCTTTTCCTCTGTCTTGTATAGTGTTAATGTTTCTTTAAAGATCACTAGGTGTTAATTGAAGGGTCTGCAGAAACATGATTTAAGACCGTTTCATGTACTATGGCATTTCATGTCTCATTTAAATCCCAGTTTATAAAATCAGTAGTTTTTTTCAAAGGATACTCCCCATTAATAGTGTTTCGCAACACACAGCAAGACTCCATCTGCAAGTTCGTGTGCACAACATGCAAATTAATTTTTAAATCAAAAGCTTTTGTATTCTCCAGAGCTCATTTTGCATACTCACAGAACACTTCCCACACAGCACAAAATCAAGAGGCAAGCAGTTTTTTTCTTAATTCACATTTGACTATGCGATTCAAAGATGTCAAGTCAATATATTTCTGCATCTTTTCCCCTGTTAGTCTCTGGCAGCACTTTTAGGTTACATGTAGCTTCACTGTGAGAAAGAATAAAGAGCTTGACTCGCTCCTAAGCTTTATAACTGCCAGTGTCATTAACCTAGAGACTGAAATATGTTCTTGCATAATTTTCTAGCAGGAACTCTAGCTATGAGAAAACATAAAACTCAACAGAAAAACCTCTGTGTTGGCCCATAAAATTTTTGTGCAGGGGAGTAAGTACCTCCAAAGAGCTGATCATTGTTTAGCTGTCATTTCTTTGATGACAAGAAAAAGCTATAAAGAAAGCTGCAAGAAAAAGCTATAAAGTCACTTTTATTTTTTAATTTCTGAAACTTTTAAGTGTTTACAGCAAGCTCTCAAGACTGGTAGCATCCAAAGTGTTTAAAAGAGTCATTAAACAGGACCTATGTGACATGGGAAGAAATCTCCCTTATCCAATTTCCAGACTTAAGCGGAAAACAATATAAAACATTAAATAAATTGGTTGCAACGAACTCAGAAAAGACTCATCTCCTGAGTACTCTGAACTGCTGTAGCAGTTTGGCTGTACCTCAGGGACAGATCGGCTCAGGTACTTGGAAACCTCCAACTGCACTGCAGAGCAGACTCCTAAGGCCCATGGGGATAAACATCTACAGTAACAAAACAGGAAAAAAAATTCAACAAAGAAACTGGTATTAGGATTATCACTAACAGTTTAATGTAAAATTTTAGGATTTTCTGCTGTCTAAATCTCTGGTTAAGATGCATTATTCAAGTCGCCAGGAAGTGGCATTATATTTCCAAAGATACCAACTAATGAAAAATTAAAAACAAAGTTAACTGTTGAGTCTGTAATACAATAGTTTATAGGTTTTCTACTAGAAAAAATGGTTGGGTTTTAGTACTGGGAGAGCCATGAGCTGCCAAACTTTAAGTAGGCAAGGAGGACTCAGGAAGACAACATCAATGGCCTTGAACCCTACAGTCAGCAAAGAGTGTTCTTATGTCTAAGCCCCAAACCTGGCAGGAAACATGCACAGCAATCAACCTGGATACAAGCTTTAAGGGTGAAGAAACAGCACACACATACAATAAATCAGCGCAGAGCAGTTAACACAACCTAGATTAACAAACTCCTTCCTACTGACATTCACCCAAAACCTGTCACTCACCCTGACTCTCCCCTCGGCTCCTCAGTTGGCTCTCCCCACACCTGGCAAGAGACCTCAAAGGGGCAGAAGACTGGGAGCCACCAGTGAAAGGCTAGTGAGGGAAGGAGCTACTAAAGCTTTCACCTTCTCTCACCACCCTGCTAGAAGATAATCCCATGTACTCCTTTACCAGAGGTCATAGTGGACTTCAGGGCATATGATTGGGGATAGATTTATTGAGGGAATTAGAAGTGGTAAACGGGAGAAACCTGTGCTGACCAGACAGAGTATTTGTCAACAAGTCATCACTTATCACTGGGAGTGGATTATTAGTATTGCTTCTATTACCAAAGATACCTATTTTTTACTTATAACACCCAAACACATTCAAGTCTAAAATGGGCATGTGAGCTTTTTCCACCTGGTTAGTGCCATGAGGTAAAGGACTGGTGAGCACTGATCTTCTTCAAACATCCTACTGTCAACATATCAGCCATGATTCAAATGCTGTCAGCTCCAGTTTGCCAGTGCACAGTGAAGATGTAACCTCAAGGAGTCCCTGTAAGGCACCTCTTGTCATGCTGGATGTGTGACATGTGGCACAACACCAGCATTTGAGCTTTAATCCATGTGAAGTAAAATGTTAAGTCTCACTAATTCATTATGTCTGATGTCTTATAGGTCAGAGGCAGACAGAGGGTCCCCATACAGCTCCCATTCACTGAATGCTGAAGTTCAGCTCATCACTGTGCTGGTATTAAATAACTTAAATGACCCAGTGGCTGGCAAGCTCCATCCCTCACAATTACTGACAGAGCACAGAAGTGGACTGTAATGCCATCACGAAAATGAAGCTGCCTGCATCAATTCAGACAAACTTCTCAATTGCATAATAAGTTGCTTGCTTGATTAATTATTCAAATGCAATTGGTAACTTACTGTACTAAGACAGGCCATTCTTTCCCTTTGACTGGTGCTTCAAACACCAGTGTTCCCAGCCTGTTCCTGGTATAATGAGTTCTGGTTTGCTCTCATTTTTGCATTAAGGTAATTCCTGATCAGCTCTTTTGAAGCAGCACGAGGTTACTGGGAAGCAAATTGGAGAAATAACAGAGAAAAACTAGGTCACAAGGATTTTGGATCAAGACTAGAGAGGCTCCATTCAAATACTGGAACAATGTCTAGGCTGTCTTTCATTTAGGCTTCATTACAAGAGAATTCCCAAGAAAAGAAGTGTGGACTGGACCTATAAAATAGATTTTACTAGGCAAGGCTGAGTGTTCAAATCCCAACCCTTAGAACACCCTAGGTACCACCTTCTTCCTCTTTCTCTACTATCCCAATAGAACCAGTTATATTATTCAAATTTAAATATTTTGGGAACACACTGGATCAATTCACTAAAGGGAGCAAGATTACGTGGAAAATATTTATGAGTCTCATTCAGCTATTAATGTCCCTCTAGTCCTCTAAAAGTATCACCTATTTTTTGAAGGAAGCTGTAAACATGAAAATACTGTTCTTTTTCAGTTAATTGTATAACATTAACACATTTGCATAAGAATAAGAGTATTTAATACATCATGATAGTAGAATGCTGTTGGTAAACAACGTTTCATGTTTTGCCTAATGGAATCCCTTGTGGTTCAACACAGTTCACCGTCCATCTAATTTATCCCATTAGACAATGTCAGCTCTCAAATTGCAGAATATATGTACAGCAGCTGTGCTGTTCTCCAGCTCCTTCTGAGCATTCCATCAGCTACCTAATTTGTTTAATGCTTTTTCAGCTCCAGCCACATCTAGTGCTATCATTAATGAAAAGCCTATTGTGTCTGGATGGTTTCTAAATGTAAAAAAATATGTCAGGAAGGCGTAATTGTATTATATTCCCACAGATAAAACAGGGTTATCTTGGAATATTATTGAGGGCAGTATTCTCTTGTTTATTAACTACCCAGTAGAGTTTAAAATGATGGTAAGCATAAGACACGTGAATAAGACACCATTTATGCACAATAAGAGTGCTCACAGAAAGGAGGTCCCCTTGTTCTAGTTCATCAAGGTATCTTTTAAAGCTTCTGTTCTTTTGTTAACCTCAGCTATCACATCAGTTAGATTATTTTAGGTCGGATCCCTAAGTCAGATGAATATTTTGCTCTTTACTGTGCAGTTCAGAAAACACTGTTCATCTGACTGATACTAAAGTTGCTTTAACATCTGAGTTTGGCCTTACAAAGAAGTTTTTCAAACTTTATTTCTCTAAAACAGCGAGTTTCATCCTGTACTATGTGAGTATAATTGCAGTCTGATAAGAAGTCCAAGGAAATATGTAAGAAAAACAAGTTTATACAGGGTATACAACAATGCAGATACAATAAATTTTCGGTTTTTCTGTGCCCAAAATTTCTAAGTCATTCACACTAGGAAGAAAGAAACAAAATGGAACAAAAAAATATTCTTAGACAATAAGAACATCAGAAAATGTCTACTGTAAGGATGGTTAAATGAGGCTACATGAAAAAACATCCAACAGATAGTGTACGAAATTTAATCTCTACCTCTCAAATAGCACACTAAAGTCCCAACTCCTTTATTAGCATGTAACTTGAATTCTCTAGTCACAGCAGTTAGGGATGAATTCAGCTATTAATTCAGTAAAACCATCCCACAGAAAAGCATTCCTCAGGGAACTCAGAACTCCCCACAGAATGCCAGCCTCACCCGCAGGCCAGAGCTCAGAAAGTATCAGGCTGTCAGGCTTTTTGTTTAGTGCCCCTCAGATTTCAATTCCAACTTCCAAAAGCCAGCATACCTTGAAATCCTGAGACTATCTGGACTACATCGTCATAGACCATCAGAGTAGCTGAGCGTTCAGGAAGAAGGCCGAGGCTCAGTGAAGAGAACACTGTGGGAGAGAAGTGGTTTAAGTGGGACATATTTGAATTCTTATAAACATAACCCAACAACAGCACTTACTTTCTTCTACATTTTTGCAAAAGCAGGCCACACAGACTATTAAAATCATATTGTATACATGAGAGAAACCACACACATTTTCTAAACCAAACAGTTACATTGCCAGGGCAATTATTATTGAACTAAACAACACGTTCTACGCTTTGCCTCTGCACATTCTGCATGGTAGCTCAAAGCACAGAAGAGCGCAGTGTAAAGCAGGGTTTCATGGAGCAATTCCCAGCTCCACAGAAAGAAATGCCATTTCCTAAAGAGAAGAGAAACACTAACTCAGTCTGGCTGATTTATTTTTCTGTACAATGACTATACTTCTTACCTCAGAAAGATTTTAATGAAACCTAACTTTTAAGTACTTTGAGATGCTTACGTAAGTCATACAGAAAGGCAAAGCATGATGAATAAGTCTGAATAATTTGCTTTAAAATACAGCATGTCCTTACTGAGTCACCACCTACACCAGAGAAGTGCTATATATACAGCAGAACTACTGTCATCCTCCCAGCGGTGCGAAAAGGGACAAATAAATGATATTTCCTGCAAGAAGTCTGCCTGTAAGGACCTCCCTTTCCACTGGGTACTGACATTTCTTACAGGGGGCTGTGTCTATATGCAAACACATCTTTGCAGAGTGAAAAACAGGATATAATTTCATGCCGAGTTCTTCAGACCCAAAAGACCAGAAATCTGGAAGGAATTAGCCACCGAGCACACCTGATTCCCCCATCCATGAAAACAGTACAGGAGAATGACTGACTACAGTCCACCCATGGCTTTCAAAGACAGAAGGAGAAGACTAATGCAGACTAGTAATTTTTGTTCACTGGTCAGCATCCTACATTTGCACCTGGAAAGTACTCATCCCAGTCTGAAGTGACCACAAGCTGAGGAAGACACTCCCAGAACCAGTTAGTTCTGGTAGAAGAACAGTGCAAACTCTTCTGATTTTCTGGAACTTCATCAATTTCCTCTAAATTAAAATGTATTACTTAATCCAAGAGCCACTATAGATGTCAGCTACCAAAAGGGAGACTGCTGTTTTTCTGTTTTAAGAAATAAATTCTCTTTTTAGGGATTGGAAATTTTTGTGGTCAGGAGAAGTTAAAGGAGAAAGGAGAAGAAACTAGGAGAAACACACTGATAAGAACCACCACCTAAAAGATGGTCTTAACAATGCAAATGAACATTAAAATAAACTAAAATAAGTTATTGTAAGTACAGCTGAGAATTTTCTTTCCAACACCCTACATGTAAACAGATCTACACATCAGGCAACATAAGTAAGACAGCCTAGTGTAAGTAGCACAAAAGCCACACAATTACAAAATTTGTTTGTCTTTACTCCAGTAACTTAATTTGTATGAAGAAAGCTAATATAATTTAGACACCCTGGGGAGCTCAATACAATAAACTATGCCAACATCTTCCACATACGCCAGACTATAATGAATATATAACTTGTAAACTTCCCTTGGGTTTTTCTGCACAATCATTTCTCAGCATGACAAAGACCAAAAGACATCATTTTTAAGGCCAGAAGGATGACAGTGATGATCCAGCCTTATTCCTGTATAACTTCCCTGACTTAATTACTGCTTTAGATTCAATAGCTGTACATAAACTTGAAAACATGTGGTACAAAAACTATCCAAATTTCTTTCACAGGTGTCCAGTAGTGAAGAACACACCACAACATCAGTGTTCTAGTGAATAATTAGGAGGGTGGCTAAACTATGTGCCTCTTTACCCATCAAAATTTATTGAGATTAGATTTCCAGCCATTTGATCTTTTTACACAAGCCCTCTAGACAGAAGAATTCTCTCTTACCAGTTTCCTGTTCTCTATGAGGGTATTGATGGACTATGATCAAATTACCCTATGAACCTTCTCTCTAGGGAACAAAATAAATTAAGCACTTTAAAGTCTTTCCCTGTAAGCCATACCTTCCAATCTTTTAATCACTCCTGATAAAACTGCAGTTTTAAACATTTTCCTTGAAGTGTGGATCCAGAAGTGGACACACATTTCCCTGAGTGGCTGCACCAAGGACAAGTCCTGAAATACTATACTCCACCTTCTCAGTTTTTACCTTATTTTTACAGCTAAACTATTCCAGATGAGCTCTCCCCTCCCAAAAATACCATTGCTTTCCTTTGCCTGACTGTCCTGGGTTAGCTGGGTTAGTTTCTTCTCTGCAGCTGGTAAAATACAGTGAGTTGGATTCAGTATGACAATAACATTGACAGCACACCGATGTTTCAGTTGTCGCTGAGTAGTGCTTACCCTAAGTCTAGGACTTTGCAGTTCTCCATGTTTTGCCAGTGAGGAGCTGCACAAGAAGTTGGGAGGGAGCACAGCCAGGACAGCTGATCCAAACTGGACAAAGGGATACTCCACACCACAGAAGGTCCTGGCCAGTATATAAGCTGGGGAGAGTTGTCTGGGAAGGGTCAATTGCTGCTCAGAAACGGGCTGGGCAATTATATTGTGCATCACTTGTTTTACTCCTCACTCTCTTTTTGTTATGTCTCTTCTCATTATTATTACAAAATTTTACTTTATTTCAATTATTAAACTGTTCTTATATCAACCCATGGTTTTCACCCTTTTATGATTCTACTCCCCACACACCGAGGCTGGGTGGGGGCGAGCAGGAGCCTGGTACTTAGCTGATGTCTGGAGTTAAACCACGACACTGACCCAACAAGTTAGTCTGAATTGTGCTGTCTCAGCAACTGCCCTCTCTTCACTGCGCACACTAGTCCCAAAGAAGTGTCTTTTTAAATAAGTATTACCCATCACAAATGTTTTCTTCCAAATTATTTACAAAGAAAAATCTATGCATGGTTACGAGCAGACTGATGAACACAGCTTCCATCACGAACACTTCAACAACTCAAGTGATGTTAAATTAATCAACTGTTAATAAGTGGAGTCATGGCTCTGCTGATAAATATTTTAATGGAAAGAGAGATCTTAATCTTTTCCTCCTACCATTTATCTCAATGTAAATAAATCATCCTCCTGCTTAAGTGGTAAAGAGTTAGTAATTATTTTGGTTAATATAAGAAAAGTTCATTTTTGCCAAATTATGAAAACAGAAACCCCTTGATTCTTACTTCTTGAAGTTATTACAATACCACAAGTTCAGTGGCTGCACAGCTTTTCAGCATAAGGCTATAACTACTGCATATTGATTGTGATGGGAGAATCCTGATCCTTTGGCAAAGTTCTGCTGCAGTACTTTATACATTACCATCCTATAGCTTTCACACCTACTCCCTGCTCGTGATTATCATTTCAACATTTGAATTAATATGCCCACAGTTCATTTCGCAGAGCACATAGGATGGCACATCAGCTTAAAACACTGCCACAGGTGGAACGCTGCTCCGAGTGGGGAATCTGCTCTGTGGGGTGAGAGCTCCTAGAACTGTCAAAAGGCATTCTCAGGAAGTGAGGATCCAGTTGTATGGGTGTGCCCAGATTGCACAATGCAGAATGAAGACTGGGATATGCTGCCTGTTCCCCATCATTCAAACCAGCTTAAAAAAATAACAACAAGACAACTTGGCTCAGTTTTCAAAACTTCTAACTACTATGCTGCTTACAAGCATGATAGGCCTTTAAATACAGGGCATTTAAATACAAACAGTCATTGGAAAGATTTTTAGGCATCTTAGTCAATACAAAAAATAACAGCCTAAGTATCTTGGGCCTCAACTTTTATGCCACGTCCCTTTTCAGGACATTCTAAGAACAACCTATTAAATCTTCATGGGGTGTATCAAATTGTAACCTGTTGTTTCTTTAATCAAAGAAAGGATTAAGTTCAAGGTACAGAAAGCAAAAGAAAGGATTCTACTTCTAATTAAATCAATGGTAAACTACCTACTGGTTTCAATGGGTGAGAATCTGAGGTGAAAGGAATCCATTTTCTGAGTTAAGCTCATGTTTCAGCCATGGAAAGAAATATTTTGTGGAACCTATACAACTACTGCTCTTTAAACTTCAATGACTTACTAAACCAAAAATGCCCTGTTTTATTCTCTTGCCTCAAAACCAGTATTTAAGAAAAAGTAACAAGCAAAAACCTAAACAAACAAACTCCAGGCTATGGAAGAGTACATTGCATTCAAAAGATCCCGGGTATGAGTCAGAAAGATAAGAGACACAAGGCAAGAAAAGGTTATTGCATGCTTTACTCATTTAAGATTGTCTTAAGGAAGCAAATGAAGTATGCTGAGGGAGCTGCATTTCATCTTATTTAAATAGAAAAAAACAAAGGCCAAAGAAATTTTTAAACAGTCATAGAACAATTATGGCTGAAAGGGATCTCTGGATGTCACCTGCTTCCACCAAGCAGAGGGGTATCCAGTAGAGTTTGAATGTCTTTAAAGATGGAGATTTCACAGCCTTTCTGCGTTGTAAAATTCCAATCTTTGACTACTGCTGCTGTAAAGAATTGTTGCCTTTTTTTAATTTGAAACTCTCCTAGCTGCAACTCATTTCAGTTACTTCTTATTCTTTAACTATACCCCAAAGAGCCTGGCTTAGTCTTTGCTGTGGCTCCATTAAGTAGCTGAAAAACATGGCAGAATACAGGACAGAAAATGTAGAAGTCAGTCTTATCTTATCTGAAGTAAGTGAATGCAGATAAGTAAACAGCACGTTGAAATGCCTAAAGCATAATTCTGGGTTTGAAGAGATTCACGTTCCTTTCCCCTTCTGAAAATACATTTGCTGCTTGACCTTGCAGCAAGTCACGCAGTCCTTCTGGCTATGTTGATATTAATAAATAAAACAGCCAAGACACGGAATTCAACTCTGCCCTGGGAACATGTATACTATTTAAATAATAGTGCACTTAAAACCTGTCATGGCTTTGGCCCAGGCTAATTATCAAATTTGAGGTGATATTTAGGTGTGATTTGGGTACAATAAAGGCCGGGACTGTTCCCAAATTACTTGGACCCTAATTGTGCCTGGGGATTAGAGGAAAGGCAGATGAAACCAGGGATGTGACCTCCATATAGATGTTATATCTCAAGGGTTGAAAGCCGCCCTCAATCTCTTCTATTTAGTGGTACAGGAGTAAGTTTTCATGACTCAGTTTTCTCTCACATACAACTAATGTCAAGTCTCCCTCTTTCCATACAATTTAGAGGCATTCTGAGAAAAACTAACATGCAAATATTGCTGTTATATTTGTTTGCCTGTGGAAGAAACAAACCACGGTAATTAAGTTACTAAAAATCTTTATATCTGGATAACATAACTGCAGATTAAAACTGTGCTATGGACATGGCCAAGAACTAAACGGGCAGGACTTTTTTGTACACTACAGCCTACAGCGCAACAGTGGCTGCTGCACCTTGGGAGAGCTGCCTCGCAGCTGCTGAAACAAAGCTCTTGGAAACAGAGTTCCCATCAAGAAAAAGATCTGGAATGGATTTCCGTTTCCTAAGGAGCTGTAAGAGCACCAACAGTTGTTTGAAAACTGATGTAGCACTGTAGTGAGGACAAGCCAGGAGGAGAGTGAATCTCTGCACAGCCCTGATGCTGCAGTTTAACTGAGGAATAAATGTTACTATATTTGAAAGGCGCAGATGTTTCTCCTCCCACCCAGGATCTCAAGCATTGAAACACATCATACAAAACTGTGTAACTTCCTTTAGATGCAAAATCTTACCTCAGAACAAAAATAAAGATCTCTTACCAGGCAATCTTACAGGTTTCCATGGTGCAGAATTTGGCACATATGCATGTTTACTAGCAGTCACTATCAGCTGATT
Organism: Myiozetetes cayanensis; assembly: GCF_022539395.1. Classification (NCBI taxonomy): domain Eukaryota; kingdom Metazoa; phylum Chordata; class Aves; order Passeriformes; family Tyrannidae; genus Myiozetetes; species Myiozetetes cayanensis. The sequence continues at coordinate 130,072,694 of NW_026086604.1, forward strand.
GCCCAACTTATACTGAAACTTGAGGAAGGCAGTGCCATCTGCTCCTGAGGTTCCAGATGCAATGGAGATCTGATTGGTAAAAATCTCAATGAAGGCTTCAGTTATTGGCTGATGTGTGCTGGCATCGCTTACATGGACCTTCAGCGTTACTTCTGTAATGACAAACAACCACAGCGATTATCGTCTGAAAAGCTGCTGCAGGAGGCAGAAGTTAGAACATGCTGGCACACCAATGACTGAAAAGACACCGGGCTCTGACACTTTGATGCCACATACAACCTCTTGTACTGGCCTGCAGTTCTCCATTTCAGGCAGGCAATCTTCAGAGACACTGCAGATTGTGCCACAGGCAACACCAGGTCCTGAATTATTGCCTGACCGCTAACTTCAGCTGTGGGGGCATCTGTATTCCACCTGTGACCCACATGTAGCTGGGCAGCACATCACCCATATTGCCATGTTTGATGGGCAACACACCAATCACACAGTACTATCGCAACTCTAAATGCGTGTGCTATCAAACATCATGTATTAGCCATGGAGAGCATGTAAGGTCCCTGCTTTGCTGGTGCCTCTGCTCCTGCCAGCCTGCTCCAGCACCAGTGGGGAGAGGGAAAGGCTGGAAGTGCGCTGTGCTCCCTCACCCCTTCCCCAAAACAATTCTCTCCCTGTAGTAAACAAACAGAGGAAATCTGCTGTGACAGAAGCCTGAGAAGAAAGTGGACTTTGAAGCAGGCTGTGCTACAGAGGAGATTTTGAACTCTGGTGGGAGAGGTTGTCCCAGCTGGCACAGGACTTCCCTGGTGATGTCTAACCAAGGTGGTGAAATCCCACAGGATCAGGTCCATGTCCTCAAAGCACAGGACAACTAGGTGGGAAGCAGAGTGAGGAAGAGAGGAACACTTCATCCTCCTCTCTGTTCATCAGCCCTTTTTCTGTGACATTTCTCCCCAAATGTCAGAGCCCCTAGCATGTCAGCCTGTCAGCCCTGACACTACTGTATCCTTTGTCCCCACATGCTACTGGTGAACATGAGAAGCAAAGAAGTGACAGCTAAGGCAGCCAGGAGAATCGTACATCTTGCAGATATGCATTCAGAAGCTAGCACAATGGACTCAATTTTCCTTGAGTAATTTGCCATATTTTCCAGAAACTAATTACTAGTTTAAATGTTTCCAGATGTTCAATACTTGCCCACTCTGGGCACTCCATGCATTGTGTCACCAGGCTTTTGTTACATAACATGGACTGGCTTGTGCAAGACAGTCCCTCTGGAAGGCATTCTTCCACCTCTACGATTATTTTTCTGTGTTTGCAATAGTTCCTCTGCCTCATGTTCTAAAGTAGCAGCTGTTGCCTTTCTGCAATAACTATGACTTGAATGCAATGATCCAATGCCTCTACCAAGACACTCCTTGTTTTTTTTTCATTTCCAATTGCCTTGTTTTCCTAAATGAATACCTCCCTCCCTCTCCCACTCTCCCCTTTCTCTCATTCCCACCCTAATTTTCGAAAATTCTGTTGTTTTTGCATGAAGTCCTCTACATCAGCTTACTCATTCCCCAGGGTAGTAGAGAGTATTTGCCAATGCTCTTTTTGTGTCAGGGACTTAAACTTCTCACAAGCAAGATGCTTACACTCCATGTGCAACTCATTTCTGCACGTGATGCCCAGAAAAGAGAGCATGACCTCTTTTTCATATATATTTAAAACCAATGCACTGATTTCTACAGAACAGTATTGGTGGTACAGTTCTGTTCTATTACTACTGTGCCTTACAATTTTAAGAACTTGCATATGGCAAGACATAACACCAAGAAGAACAACAAGGAGCTTAACAAAATCTGTGTTTTGACTTTCAATAGTGAAATGACACAACTGAGTATGCTGAGAAACATACTGTAACAACATAAAATTTTAAAAGGATCTCAGAATTTAATACAAAAATATCAGCACATCTGTCCTAAGGGCATTTGAGCCAGAAAGATATGGGTTCTTTTATAAGCTGAGATCATCTGTCTGCATCCTGCAGTACTGAAAATACAAATATTGGGCAACCCTGAACAAAAACCCCATTACAGAAATTCATCATCATCACAGACCTCACTTTAGAACTTGGCAATGGAGGATGCCAATTTAGATGGGATCAGCATGAAATACATTCTAGCTATTAAAGATTCTGGACTTCTTCCAAGCTTTGCATATAGTAGTCAAAGAAAACAATGTATATTGAAAACCTGAGTCCATACACTGTGGAGCACACACAGAGTGTCTCCTTAGAAACCCTGCCTTGACCACCAAGCAACTTGTGGTATCTTGTGCATGTGAAAGGCAGCCACATTAATCAAAGGAGGAAAGCTTATGTATTTATGCATTTACAAACCGTACACATATTTACAAATGTGAGGACAAAAGGCAATATAAATTATAATTTTCAAAAGGTGCTATATGCTTAGATCCAAAGGCAGATAGCTGTGCTCTTAGGATTCTCCACTTTGAATTGCCTAGCAAAGAATGCTGAAGAACAGATGAGGTTAAGAATAATGGGTGATGCATTAAAGAAGAACCAAGAGAACAGGACAAGCTGAACATTGCTGTTAGCAATTTCAGTAACATATAAGGTTAGCATTTTCTAAAACAACCACATACAAGAAGCAACCAAGGAGCTCTGGAATATTAAATATTAATTAAGGAAGAGGGTCAGAAAACAATAGAAGTATCAAACCTATTTAATTCTTTATAGACAATCAAAATTCTAGAATAGAGACTACTACTAAAATTGATTAAGAGACAAAAACTGATAAAATTCTTTTGTATACACAAATCCATGTCTCTCTTCTCAAATCAGAGAGCTAGCCATGGGTATCTCTGGTAGGAACTTCCTTTATCCTTCACTTCATAGGTATGTAAAGGCTTCTTCCTGCATCCTTCTTTCTTTCTGAGAAGGAGGGATTCAAGGGTTTCCAAAATCCTCTTTCCAAACAGAAATGACTAAGGTCATCATCCAAGATGGAAGACTGATGTCCTGAAAGGCAACAGACTGGAACTGCTGTTCCAAACCACAGTCCCTAGATCAGACACTGAGCTTTTTATCTCCTCCTTTTTGACATTTAGACTTGTTTTTTCCTGAGAAGATAGAGAAAATTCTAGCACCCTGAACAACCCTAATTCCTTTTCATGTGTTAACTTCCCTGACATACGTGTGAAATGTATACAACTTGCTTAATTCAGAGCTTTCTCCCACACAACAGCTCCCTTTTTTTTCTTATCTGATGCAGCAGTAAAGTCATGAACATTAAACCCTGCATTATCACTGTAATTTCCACAGCAACGGAATTAAAAGCTTAAAACTGGAGGGAAATTGTTGAAGAAAACATCATCTCAAACACTGATGTGATGAGAACAACCTATGAAGAGAGACAGTCAGTTTCATAATTGCTGGGATATATTCAGACACTTCTTGAAGATCAGGAGGATTGAAGGAGGGAAATAAGAGAGAAGAGTAGGGGCAGCAAGTGACCCAAGATCAGCCTGACCTCAAATTAAGAGGGAGGTCTTAGACTGAAACATTAGGTATAGTACAAGAAATTAATCAGAAAAGGCTGTTTAGAAGACTCATTGTTAGCTGAGGAATAGAGTGTTTAAAAATATCTGGCAAACTTTTTAGTAGGTACTCTCAGCAAAACAGATATATTATTCTTGAGTTTTACAGCAAGGAGGTCACACAGAATTAAGGACACGTGAACTCAGATAAGGAAGGACATCTGCAGTAAGCGGGGAACACAGTGGAGGCAGGGAACTGAAAGCGGTGCAGAAGGTAAACTCCAAGAATGTGAACTGCTAAAGAGAAGCCTCCTTCACTCTCCCACAGATTTGTCATACTGTTGTATGTACAGTGAGAATATTTAATTACTAAGTTGTGAAGGAGCTCTGCTCTGTACTACTAGTGAGGTCCTGGAGGATGTAAGGGGACATAAGGGCGAAAAGTGCTGACTTTCTCTCATTCAAGAGCAAAGCAGAGGTGGCTGAGGTGACAGACCCCAGGCTGATGAATTTACCCAGAGCAGCTGTGATCTCTCTCATCTCCCCAGACAAGCCAGCCACATTCAGGACAGGCCATGCCTGAGCCATAACCCTGTTCCTGACCAGTGTGGTGTGAATGTGACTCCTTCGGACCTTGGCTGTCCTGCCACGTGCTGCCCTGCTGGCTTGCAGTGCGGCACAGGTGGGCACAGGAAGAGAGGAGAGTCATTTGCCTGCACCACTAGCATGTGCCCTGCCATTATATTCTTCCAGGAAAGATTCATGTCCAAGCAAGAGCCACTTATGATAACTGTTCATTCCCAGAAAATAAACCGCAGGAAAAGAATCATGGAATCATAGAATCAGATGGGTTGGAAAGGACCTCTGAGATGATCAAGCAAAAAGCTTGTGTGTCTCTTTCTAGAAGTGCAGGTAGGAATGAGCCACTCACAAATGTTAAATAGTGCAACCTGCAACTCTACTTCAAAAATCCCAAAGCAAAGCAGGAAAAGGGGGTTAGTGGGAAAACAGCAAATAAAACCAGCAAATACAGGGGTAAATTCCACAAAGAGATCAAGGCTGATGTGTGTATATGCTCAAACAAATAAGTCTTTTCTCTTACAGTTATGTTCCTTTGTCTTCTTGCAAGCAATAACATCTTACTTGTTTTTCAAATGACTGTAAACCAAAACTACTAGTTACCATGAAAACAGCTGCTTACTGTGTAACTCCCTCTCAGTTTCCTAGTACCAAATTTATTGTAAGCCATATAAAAAACTCCAGCATCTTCAAGGTTATAATTTGAGAAAGTGAAAAAAAGACAAAAAAACCCCTTTAATAGTAGCATTCCAATCCAGAATCCCATCTGTCTTCTTAATCTGATTTTTGAGATTTTACTAAATCCAAACTTTCTCTGAGCAATCCTTCCTGTGCCATCTGCTCTATGAACCCTATTGCCTCCCCTGAAATACAATTAACCTTAAGACAACTACTTCTGCAGTTGTAACCCCTTCTTGGACTCACAACTGCTCTTTATATTGCTGTGAACTCTCAGTTTGGGAATAGTTTCCTCCAGAACTGGTATCATCAGTGCTGTCTTCTATAACCAAATTCCTGAATAATGAAAAGCACTGGTTTTTGGTGGGTTTGGGTTTCAGTTGAGCGATCTGAGTAAAGGTAAACTGTCAGATCTCAAATACTGGAATAAACAGAGAAAAACTATGACACAGATTGGAAGTCAAAGATCACAATCCTATTTAGATCCCAATTCTGCAATTTGGTTTCTGTGCACACACCCCTCTGTCAGGCAGACTCCCACTGACGTCTGCTGGACAGATGATCTCTTTTGGGAACAGGCTGACACAAGCAGCCATTATCACTTAGCTTTTCCTTTGGGGGTCCTTTATCCATGGACAATGTCAGGATATTACCAAAGAAAGAGATATTTAAATTATCTAGGTTTTGATTAGAAAAAAAAACTTCCTGCTCATTTAAAAAATGCCATTATGAACTTTATTTAAAATTGTATCCTCTGCTCTGACTCTGCTTACTGGCAACATGCCTGGCTTTGAATCCTACATGCCAAATGGATAAGCCTTTCTGCCTCTTAACCTTTTGCCCATGTGTGAGGTCAATCCTCAGCCAAACAATAGGATTTTCATTTATCTAAAGGAAAACATTTTCCTAGAAAAAGGAGTGTTCCCCATCCCCTAGCCACAGATGCCAACTCAAGCATCTACATATCATCATATCTTTCTAATGTGCTGCATCAAGAAGGCTCTGCTGACAACCACACCTCAAAATAGCAGTAGAGTAAGTTCATATGAAGAAAAGAAAATATGTATGTAACATCCTTCCAGAAGCAGAAGCATCTCCTTGCAGAAGATTCACAGCAAAGACAATGGCCCTATTCAGAACCGGCTCTGGTCCTCGTTACAGGAAAATCAGTGGTGCTACACAACTTTCCCATCCACCACAGGTAACCAAGGTTTCAACTGGGGTGAGTGTCTGCCACTGATTTCCAGGGAATCCAACCATGCAGAGGGCAGGATGCAGGAAGTCTGATGATTGCCTGTTCAGTGATTCTCCAAATTATACGAAGGCTGCTGCAGTCCTGGTATCAAGAAGAAAGTCAGCACTGGTCAGAGCTCTAGTAAGGACCACACAAGAGGGCTTGGTTTTCAGACCCAGATTTAGAAAAGATTTAGAAAGCAGAGGTTCAGAGGAGAGCCACAAAAAAATCCAGGGGACAGGGAAGCAGCCCTGGGACTGGTCATCTGAAGAACCTGACCTGTTATTGCAAGAAAAGGCTGGATCACTGTGCATACCAGGGAAACTGCAAAAACCAAGTCAGCTGAAGACCTTCAGTCTTGTTGACAGAGACAGCCAACAGCTGAACCTAAGCAAATTCAGGTGCAACAAGAAAACAGCTTACTAGGTGGCAGATTCACTCAGGCTATGGGAAGATTTATTTTCTTAATTTTTTTTAATAGGTTTAATTTTAGTCCTAGGTGTTTAATTAAGGCTTAAAATTAATGTTAAGAGTTAAGAGAATGAATGCTTGATTTTAGAACATTTATGAAGCCGGCCCAAATGGTTGTCTGTGGTGCTTCGTTTTAGCACTGCAATCTGAATTTGCTAAACACTTTTGTGCTTTACAGGTCATGGGGAAGACTATCAGTATGGTCCTTGGCACACTGAGTACTTGCAGTGTCATGTCTATAATTAACTCTCACACCTCAGAAGTCAAGAAGGAACTTTCTTCCCCAAATGCACAGTTGACTGATTTCTGGGCCCCTCAGTTCAGGAAGGATATTGAGGTGCTGGAGCAAGTCCAGAGAAAAGCAATGAGGTTGGTGAGGGAACTCGAGCACAAGTCCTATGAGGAGAGGCTGAGGGAGGTGGGGCTGTTTAGCCTGGAGAAGAGGAGGCTCAGGGGTGACCTCATCACTCTCTACAACTACCTGAAAGGAGATTGTAGCCAGGTGGGGGTTGGTCTCTTCTCCCAGGCAATCAGCAGTAGGACAAGAGGGCACGATCTTAAGCTCTGCCAGGGGAGGTTCAGGTTGGATATTAGGAAGAAATTTTTCACAGAGAGAATAATCAGATTGAAATAGGCTGCCCAGGGAGCTGGTGGATTCCCTGTCCCTGGAGGTTTTTAAGATGAGGCTGGATGTGGCACTGAGTGCCATGGTCTGATAACCATGGTGGTGTTGGAGCAAGGGTTGGACTTGATGATCTCGGAGGTCTTTTCCAACTCAGTTGATTCTGTGACTCTGAGTTTTCCTTTTATTTCTCCCCCTTGCTCTTCCTCAGAAACAGCAGAGAGCTGGTGCAATGAGAGCTGATACAGAGAAGCCCCCATGTGATGCCCCAACAGTGCATCTTGCTCATCTCAGCTCTGCAGACAAGCAGGAGCTCAGGTTGTGAAGGAGGCTGCTCTCAGGTGGCATTTGAGGCTTTTTCACCCTTCTCTGCAGCACAGGTTGATTCATCTGCATTTCTCATCTAATATTCCTTGCTGCTGCAAGTGCCTCAGGCATTGTTGGCACTAGTTCCTCTCATGCACAAGAATTTAATTTCCAGGGGACTGAAATGGTTTATCTTAATTATCCGATAATTAGACTTAATCCTCAATATTCAAATAAAGCAGTGGTCTGTGATATAAAGGTCAGACAGGTGTCCTCCTTGCTTCTTCGTGTTTAAAATCTATTAAACAAAGCATTTGGAAACTAAAATTACAAATACATTAGTTTATCTCAAAATACATTATCTTCTAGGGATAATGTACACACATTTTAATAAAATGTCACAAAAAGAATTCTAGTATATGAACTAGAACAATTTATGCCATGTATAGTGACAACCAGGTTACTACACAACCATGTACTCAAAGAGGAGGGAGGGGCAGTTACAGGATAATAAAATAAAGACATTCATCATGCAACTGTCCAACATTTAAAAGAAGATTTGCATATTCTGACCTGCTAGAGCCTAGAGCATTACCACCAAAATTAATTTCTTGGGAAAAAAGGTAGGAATTTGCTTTAATTAAAAAAAGTGGGAGCTATACGCATAATGCCCAGATGAGACTCTGATACCCTATTGTTAAGTGATTAAACAAGCATTTATAATTAACTTGAAACTCACACGGCTATGAAACTCATGAATAGCAATAGTTGCATTAACAGGTCTGCCTTTGATCTCTACAGGAACTGTGCATGACACAAACTAATTTCATTTCCAAACCTTGTCTCTTAGACACGGAATTAAATAAAATACTGTCATGGAGCACAGATGGAAGTTGAGTTTCAAAGCTTTAGCTTGCCACACGCATAATGTATTCTTTACAAGTCATGAAAAAGTAATCCCTGCTTAAAACCCTCTTTTTCATAATAGAGTTCTTTGAAACTCTGTTTGGAGATCAATATGGAATGAACAGTTAATGCACTGATATTTTCCAGTTGCTCAGCATTAGAGTTCTCCACTGACTCAAACAAGACCACAGCTGATTTTGCAACATCAGCTCTGAGGATAACACGACATCAAGCTCAGCCACTGTGCAGCTCCGAGGGATTTTAAGCCAACTTTATACCTACTGCATCATCAGTCTAGTTGGGAGTGGGGGGGAGCAGCAAAGGGAAAGATTGGATTTGCTTAGCCACAAATGGATGTGTTACATTTTCTCAGAACAACTTTATCCTAACTCTAGTAATAAAATTATGCATCTGATGAAAGCAATTTAAAGCAGATGTATTCTATGTTTAAGTGATCTAATGTATATGCAATGGGGCAGGGAGGAGACAAGCGCTTTTTTTGCTCATTTCCAAGCAGCTTTAATCTTAGGTTTACTTATTTCCAAAACCTGTTGTGGAAGCAAACCTAGATATAACATTGGAAGAGTGTATTTTTACTGGAGTTGTTTGTTTTTAAACAAACCACTGTAACAATTGAAACAAACCCCTCTCAAGTGACTCTCCACATTTCCATTGCAGCCTGCAGTGCAAACTTTTCTCAGTACTCTGCTGATGTAAGCCCTTACAGGTACAGAGGCAAACTATTGTGTTAAAATTCTATCTAGGTACTTGCACATTCCCTTTTTTCAAATAACTCAGTAGTCAATTTATAATCACTTGAAGAGGTTATCCCCAGCTGGCAAAAAATTAAATCATAGGTGAAACTACACATAGTGACAAGCTCATTCCTCCAGCCCAGCCAGCCTGAGCAGGCAGCTCTGCAGGATGATGAGGAACGCAGTATTACTGTTCAGCTACTCCACAGCAAAACCAGGAGCATCCCTTCCCACCTCCTTGGCCTGGCCGTGGACTCCTGTTCCTTGTCTTGTTCTGTCCTACTGTTCCCTGGACCTGTCACTGTGTTGGTTCCTTTTACTAACCCAGCACAGCACTGGCCTAACATATCAAATGGCTCAGTGCCAGGTTATCAGGTTGAACTGCTGAAGAAACACAGCCCCAAGTGCCAAAATCAGCAGAACAGGCAGGTGTGGGGGTGGAGAGTGGTGGCCAAGTGCAACACTGGCAGAGGGAAAGAAGGGATTCAGGACCATCCCTGCTGGTTCATAGGCAATTAGGTCAGCTCCACTGTACCCCGACGGTCACTTTGGAAGGGAAGCCTGTCCATCTCCTGATCTAGGCAAGCTTGAGGTCAGTATTTGATGTGAATAGTAGCAACAGACCTTAATTCTGCATTACTCCCAAACACCATACTGATTCCCAAATGCTTCTCAATCTCTACTGCTGCATGCTGGCACCACAGTAGTTAAATTTCCTGGCTCCATAAGGACAGGATGCTTGTGACAATGCCAGGAAAGGGTTTGATATGGAGCAGTGAGGACTTCTGCACAGGCACTACACAGTGTTTACAACTGCTCTTGAACACTGAAAAACCTCTACAATCCTGTTGTTATTTCTGGCTGGGTGGATGGAGGAGGTTACTGTTGTTTCCTCCTGACCATAAAAAGCTTGCTTTTATCAACATTTCTACATGCCACTTGCTGTGACTTCTGTTTTCTTCTCACTATAGTCTAGGATTCAATCACCACTCAACTTGTCAATATTGAAACTTTCTTATTCTCCAAAAATATTTATTATATTTCCAAGTTTTTGAGATTTTTCTGTTCCAAACAGTATTTAAATTTCCTCATTTGGACTAGCTTAAAAATTTAATCAACCTGTGATCTAGATCTTCTGCTAGATAATGAATAAGAACTTCAAATAAAATAGGACCCACTACAGTTCCCTTCACCCTAACACAGTAAAACATTTGCAGCTTAACACACAGCCATTTGTTATTTCCCTTTGTTTACTCATCCAATCTCAGTCACACCGAAGCCTTCTCATCCAAGTCAATTAATTTTTCAATTAATATTTTTGAACCAGGCTGCTGTACTGTCTATACTTCAGCTATGATGACTGCATATATATGCAGAGAATACATAACTGACTCAGCAACCAAAACCTGCGTCAGTTTAAATTACCATAACAGCCATGGTGATTTTAATTCTTGGCAGGGGATTAATTTTAGGGCTGTTAAGATTTCATGAGAAAAAAAAATTATAATCAGACTAAAACTGTGAATTTTAAAAAGTTACTTTCTATTCCACCACACTGGAAGTCAATTATGTAAATCAGAAGTTACCGGCTCTTCCAGAAATTCAGTCATAATGGGAAAGTGCAGTTACAGTTACACTTGCAACATTCATCTTTCTTACAGACCCATTGTATATAAAAAACAAAGAGTGACACTTACCAGGGGTTTGATAAGCTGCTCATACACCTTATATTGTTCTCCCTAATGGGAAAAGCACTGGAACATACCTTTGCATTTCTTAGTCACCTTGCAGCTCTGATTGCCAGTGGTGCTTATCACATTCCTATGACTACCTCTGTAGCTAGAAACAAAGGTTTGGAGGTCCATGAACCAAGCTTTGGGAATGTAGGAATGTAACTTGGAGAAGTGTATTTGTTTAGTGCCTTTCTAAGGGGGGTCTGAAGGGGATGGCACTCTGCTGAAGGACTCTTGGGGTTCACAAATCAAAATGCTGAAGACCAATGAATCCCAGCTCATCAAACAGATCGGTGAATTATCTGTTCTCTTTAAAGATCAATCTCAATGTAAAGTGCTGTGACTGGCCAATAAATGGCAGAAGAAGGCTGAAAGGAGATGAGCAAGGGCAACATGCCCTGAAGCTCAGGGAATAATGCAGGGTGTGACTGGGCACAGCTGCGGCAAACAGAGCTGACTGTATCTCAATACAAATGGGGCCCAAGGGTGGCCTTTGTATTAGATGAACAGCTATGTCATTTGAGTGAATCAATTGACTACACCACAGTTGAGTGGATCAAATCTTTCTCCAAGTTCATTAAGAGATGGGAATGTCTCCCAGACCAGCATGGGGAAGGCGTGTATACGTGACTCAGACCAGCAGAGAGTATGAAAACTGAACAACTAGCAACATAAATAAATTCAAAGGCATCTACGGGCTGTTTTCAACTCGCATATTCCTTCTTGGGAGCTGGTGAAGCCCAGCACTGTGATGGTGAGCATATTAGAGACCAGCAACACGTACCACACATTGGTGTAGTGATTGAACTTGCTGTTACTGTATTTCCTATTAACATTGGTATTGTGATGCCAGTATATTTTGTATCATTGTGCTAAATCAAAAATCCTACATAATGTTAAATATCTTCAAATAAGTACATTTGATATCACACATTATACCCTCCACATGTGGCCAACCTAAGAGTCTGTTCAGAGCATACAGAACTTTGGCAAACACTTCCATTATTTACTAGTTTGTCCATTTGGCAACATAAAGGAGTTAATGCTTACACTTTGGCATAAACCCATCTTAGGGATTTATAGCTGTAAACAGCACTCTGCTCAAGGTCTCTCCCTCAGCACAGAATCTCCCAAATTCTTTCATTTTACCTCGTCTGTTTCTTATACTCGTGCTGCAAAACACACATCTGCTTGTAAGTAACACTATCACACAGGGCTGCTGGCGTTTCCAGTTTGACAAATACAGCCACTTTCCCATTAACAAGCTGACATGCAGAACTGAAAACATTCCAGCAGTGTGCTCTGCTTCCTTGGCACAGGCAGCAACATGAATATTTTGTAGGCCACTTAGTCTACGCATTAAGCAAGCATTTGTATTAAAGTATTATACTGGTTTAAACAAACAGCTGCATGTTTGGAAAGTGATCTACTGCATGCAAGTAACACTTAAAGAGGAAGCAGGAAGAAGGCCTTTCTAAATACCCAACTCATACAGAGGCTAAACTTATACACAGAAGCTGCATTAACAGGATGTTAAAACAGGAATTTGCTGGGAAGAAAACGAAAAAATAGATATACAAGACCAATAATCAACTTCTGAAAGGGCAAAATATGCTCTATGTGCCCAGAATAAATATAATGTTATTAGCACTTGGGAACATGGTTTAGTGGGGAACATGGCAGCGCTGGGTCAACAGTTGAACTCGATGATCTTACAGGTCTTTTCTAACCTCAAAGATTCTACGATTAGCAGATAGAAGGTTCACATATGTTATGCATCTATTATGTATGCTAAGTTAAACCGAAAACACAAGATGCAGCTAATCACACTAAAAATGACAGCATTTCCTTAACATTTCCTTGAGACTATCAGTCCATACCACTTCCCTGAAACTTATTCGAAAAACAAGTTTACAAATAGTTTCTTGTAGTTAATAAGATACATATTTCATGCAGGTGTATCATCTCTTTGTTTGCAATTAATTCTGTTCTCACACTTACAAAGGAACTGCTAAGAAAAATGATATTTAACAGTTAACCAAGAATTTAAAGAAACCAGCCCAATAAATTTAAAACCTATTCTACCATGTTTAGTCATAAATACAATTCCAGTGAGTATTACGTGAGTGTTACAGGTGTATTTATTTCAACACTGGTTTAATAACCCAAGTGGCCAGTTGTTCTCACGAGGTTGCAAAATTACTTAAGGGAAGCATAAAGTGACAGCAGATCGCTATTACCACTCAAAGCCAGCCTGAATTCCCAGGTAGCCTTGTGCTACCAAAACAGCATGACTGAGACTTTCAGCCAGCAGCTGGACAAGCACAATACGCATCATTTTAAAGATCATAGAAAGTGGAGAGGTTAGGAAATCCAGCAGCCTGTAGGAACCTGAGGTCTACTTCAAGGATGCTGACAATCACTCGAGTTGCCTTAGGTGTTTACAAAGAGAAAAGAATTCAGGTCCACTGCTCTAGTACAGGATCAGCCAACACACCACAGCAAAACAGTGATAGTTCTGATTCTACATAGTTACAACAAAATTATAGAGGCACATTAACATCTTCTACCCACAAATAAAATAATCAAAAATCCAATTGCCTTGAATGGCAACATAAAGCAGTTTATCTGCAGACTCAAGTTTCTTCCCAAAATTACAGAATTACACTAATGCCAAGATGTTCAATGTGAGCAAGAAGGATTTCAACTTCAGTTTTGGACCACTCAATCAGCTATTCCCCTCTGAGTTGGTAGTTAAATAAAGAAAAATCAAGACAAGAAAAAATCATTACTAGCTAATGCGAATGAGACAACCTTTAATATTTGAACTTTAAGTTCATCTTTTCTAGTCATTACATGAATATTAAAATTACATTGAAATTATTTTGTGGTTATATTCACACAGAGTCCAAAATGCTTGGGGCCACAAACAACATAAAACAGCAAGAGAATCACTCAGCTAAGACACTCACAGTGTATAGATACTCATTTAAAACATGATGATTCTTATGTTATCTGCAGTACCAAAGCCAAGTAAAATACATTTCATGTTCTTTTCACTGGGTATGCTTACATATAAAACACTGCTGCCTACTTTGGAGGCTCGTTTTTGAAATTCATTCTTGTTACTGCCATGTTAAAACTGCAGTGAAGTGGGTGGAATTACTTAAAATCCCTTTTCAACTAGGAACCTCAGCCAAAGTGTTTTCAAGAGCCACTGCTCCAATTCCCTTGGTAGAAAGGACTTTTAAAAAATTAAATAGGTAACTGTGAAGCATAACGGGTGAGATTTCATGATCCACTTAGGGATGCAGTGCTAAACTTGCTGTCAACACAGACAGTGGTAGAAGCAGATGGCTTTGCAGGCCATAAGCTACTTTTGAACCATGCCTATCCTTTTCTGCAAATTAGAGGGGTTTCCTGGAAAAATGCCCTGGGGACTGCCTGTTACATCAGCTGTAACAAAGCCTGGACTCTGAAGATGGAGCCTTCATGTTGGTAGTTCTCTGATTTCTGCTGCCCTGGCTACATCATGTGCAGAAAGGGTGTGTGAAAGGCAGCTGCACTGCAAGCCCTGAAGCCTCTCTGGCAGGCAGAGCCATTGCAGAGCATCTTGCCAAGCCTAGGTCCCTGGAGCAGTGTAAGAACGTGCTCAAGGCTGATGGTCTCTCCCAGGAATCCTGGTCTGGGTTACTTTCCACTCTTGTGCTGAAGACTCATTTGGCTTAAAACCACCTCCTCTTTGGCATAATGAGCTGCTGCTGAAACAACTTGGATAAGACGACAAGATGTGTTCAGTACCTCAGCTATAAATTTTCAGAGCTGTTTGTGAAACACCTTGCTTTGTATTTAGACACCTTTGCCCTGCTGTTCTCCTGCTCCAAGACTCCATCACTTACTATTACACTGGGTTTTTTTGTTTTGTTTTTGTTTTGTTTGTTTGTTTTTTAAGGAAAAAGAGAAATTCAACGAGGTGATTAATTTTAATAACCTCAATAAATGCATTTACACTAGAGCAATATGTCTAGTTAAAACTTCATTTTATTTAAGTAGCAGTGACAGCAAATACATTTAAATAGCAGATATGCCACAGTTTAAAACAAAACCAACAAAACACATGTACTTTACTTTGTATCTCTCTGCAAAAGTTTGGGACAAACCACCCCAATTTTCACCTAAGACTATCAACCTGCAGAGAAAAACAGGCTTCAGAAGTTCATTCTACAAAAGGTATAGAAATTCAAAATTGCTTTTTAAATTAAGACTGTTCATTTTTCAACAGCTTCATTGCAACACTTTGCTACTTTGCTCCCAAAAAGAGTCCTCCTGAAACATGCATCCTATTTAGATCACCTACTGCAGTGACAGCGGGCGGGCTGACTCCAGCAGCTGTAGCACCTGAGTTGCAAAGGTACCAAACTTTTTTCCCAAATCCATTAAATCCAGAGATAAAAGAAGCCCACTAAGTCACGTAGCACAATATGTTGAATATCTGGAACACGGTATGGTCACGAAGTTCAGAGCAGCAGGATGGCCCTTTGGTACACCAGAGTTCTAGAACTCCTACATCCAGAGTGAGGAAATGCAGCTTCCAGCAGACTCACACAAAAGCAGTATCTTCCTCTCATTTTTTGTTGGCAGCCCTAATTGCTCTTTCCTATCACTCAGTTGCAACAGTTAAAGATGTTACTTGACCTGCTACCTTTTGAAAAAAGCAATCACCTCCCAGTCTTTTTGTGGTTTTTCCCCCTTAGTAGCTTTTTTCAGGCTCTGTACTACGCCCTTAAACCTACAGATTACATCAAGAGAGTCACAAATGACACCAGAGAAAGAGCAAGTCACGGGGTTTACCAGTGCTATATATTACCATTTTTACTGTTACTGGATTTTTCAATATATTTTTAATAAGATCAATAAAAGCAAAAAGGCTAAAAACTACTGCTGACTTATGAAGGGAGTCTATTAAGATGGCAGTGGGGTTGGTTCTTGGTTTAGGGTTCTTAAGAAATAGTCACAGACTCTATTTAGGAGAAGGAGCTCTGAAATCAGACAAAAAAATAGTAGAACAACGGAAGGTGAAAATGTAACAAAAATAGAGCAGCATCTAGCTTGTGCATGAGTTTAATTAAAGCCCACAATTTATTCCAACAGTTTGTTAGTTAGCAGAGGATCTACAAAATGTTTCATGTTCAGTGGTACTTCCACCTCCTGTTCCATAAGAAAAAAGATGAGTGAATGTATCCTTGTGAAGGAAAGGCCTTTGGGCTGATGTGGAATGAACAGTAAGCGGGCTCTAACACCACAGACACTCAGCTAACAGCTGAAAGCCTGCCTGGTTACCTGCTGTACCTGTCAGCTTGGGTAAAATGGAGGGAACAGGAAGGCATTGGAAGATGTGGGAAGAGGTGGACAATCTCCATTGACTGCAACAGGGAAATGAGGATGAGGAGAGATGCTTACAGGAAAGGTAAAGGTCCAAAGATGTTGTTCCTCCATTTTACTGCAGTTTAAAAACAAACAAACACAACTCAACATAAGGGGTTTTTCTTCCCAAATACTGACTGTCCTTCCTTTATAAGTCTTTATCCATTCCAGTAATTCCCATCAGCTCGAGACTGACTGTTGCAATTTGCTCTTACTTGGACTGGCTTTAAAAATGGTCCAAAAGTATTAAGAAAAGCAAGATGCAGAGAAAATTTTTGTTTGGTACAGTAGTGAAAGAATAACATCTATGTGGTGCCACAGGCCCTGCTTGTCAATACACTCATCACTCCCTTTTCCCGACCTGCCAAGTTCTCTGGACAGAGGGGTAAGGCAGCAGAGGCAGCACACAGCTCTGTTCCCCACCCACAGCCAAGAGCAGCTGGGCTTCCTTCACTCTGCAGGGGGGCTGCCCCATCCCCCATTGTTGGGTTTACACATTTCCTTGACATCATCCAAGATTCACTCCTCTTCCAGCACTGCCAACAGATACAACTCCAGATACTGCCAACATCTGTTTTGGGCCAGAACACCTTGGCCTTTTGACTCCATTTCCCCTTTCTCTTTGAGATCACTTGCTACATTTTATTTATTACAGCAGCTGGCTGTTCATGTTTAAGATCCTCCTATGCATGTGGGGTTTGTATATGTAAAGTATCTCCCTCTGCAAGTGGGAGTGCTGGGGGAGGGAAAAAAAAAAAAAAAAAACCAACACAAAGAAGAGAAAGACAGAAGTTGAGTATTTCAAGCTGCTCCCTGTGATTTGCAGAGAAGTACATCACTGCTGTCCTGAGACACTCCAGTCCAAGAGCTGTATGCAGCTGTCATGGAACCAGATCAGAGAACAGGGGAGCTCCACGTCCAGCACACTCTCCTGCCTGCTGAGTCACATTGGTCTCTTATCTCCCACAGATACCACCCTCAACCTGTCACCTCAGTGCTGTCAGCTGCCTGCTAAGGAACTAAGGAGGGTAGGGGAGACCAAATAATCCCAGGCTCTGCTGAAAAAGAGGCTCAGGGGAGACCTCATCCCTTTCTACAACTACCTGAGAGGAGGTTGGAGCCAGGTGGGGGTCGATCTCTTCTCCCAGGCAATCAGCAGTAGGACAAGAGGGCACGGGCTTAAGCTCTGCCAGGGGAGGTTTAGGTTGGATATTAGGAAGAAATTTTTTACAGAGAAAGTAATCAGACATTGGAATGGGCTGTCCAAGAAAGTGGTGGATTATCCCTCCCCAGAGGTTTTTAAGATGAAACTGCTCATGGCACTTAGTGCCATGGTCTGGTAACCACAGTGGTGTTGGATCAAGGGTTGGACTTGATGATCTCAGAGGTCTTTTCCAACCCAGTTGCTTCTATGATTCTCCCCTTGCAGCAGTCAGGACAGGCTAAGAGTTACAAACACTTGTTTATGCACACATTGTGCTCTGATGCTGCTTAGGGATTGCAGGAGTATTACACCCCTCCCTCCTTCCCCTCAGAGGCACAGAGTGACTCACATCAGCACTGACTTCACCAGCAGCAGGATATTTAGAGAGGGGAAGGTAAATCAAACAGTGTGCCCTGAAACCACCAGTTGTACACAAACACCAACTCCAATCTTCCGCCGTGGGACCCTGGGACATGCCTTGGCTCTCAGATATGTATACACTGCTTCGACAGATCCCAGTCCCATGTTGGAAGGAGACCTAGGAGTATGCCCTCCCTTTGACTTCTGCAGCTTGCTTTCCACAAGATGAAATTTTGAAATAGCTGTAACCCATCTGGGTCCCACCCCAGTGAGAACTGCAAAGCACATGGTGGACTCTTCTCCCCCTGAAGCTTTGGCATAGCTTGTGTGACAGCACTCAGCAGCTGGGACACTTCCTACAGTTTGCAAGATAAAACCAGAGCAAGTTGCAATGAGAAAGGCATCCAACAGTAACACAGTTCTTGCAAACACTTAAGCAAACCATAGGTTAAGTAGTGAAGTAAGTGCTAGAAGATGATCTGCACATCACCCTTTGTGGGGCAGGGGGGGAAGGCAAAAGAGTCAAATGGAAAAGATTTGTCACTTGGAGAGATGACTGGTGGTGGAGGACATCTTTACACATCAGCAATCAGATATGAAGCAATACCCCAAAATAGCCAAAGTGAAAACTAGTAAAAAAGTATGCAAAATGTGTGTCATAGCTGCTTTTTATATCCTGCCTTGACTCCAAAAATCTTTGCAGTTTCCTTTGAAGGTAAAAGACTACAGATTTTTCTTTAATTAGTTTAATTATGTTCCTCATGGACAGTGAAATATTTTCTACCTTTTACATAGGAATTTTCCAGCAGAATTTTATTTGGAGCACTCACTAGTGTCACAAAGGACAACTGTAGGACTGTCACTTGCATGTTCAGCTACTTCAGAAACCACAAGCTTTACCAAGTTCAGAAAATTAAGTTGTCGTAGTAGTCTGTGCATGTACACCTCCACGATTCCAAAGGCTCTAGGGATTCACGCTCCTGTGACATCAGCATACCTTTGAGAAGAAGTCAAGCAACATCTGGAGTGTAAGTTTAGGCTCTTATTTTTGAATTTTATTTTTTTTTTTGAAAGAGATTGATAAGAGCTTGATATTTAATGAACTGCATGGTGACCACATAGAAGTATTATTTCTTCATTGTGTTGAGGGGAAGACTGACTCCCTGGCTAGTACACTCACAATGCCTCTTTTATCCAAAGCTAGCTCAAGAAGGCTCACAAAGGGGTGAGTGGGCTGATGATGACAACCTCTTTGCGAGAACAAGCAGGAATCTGGTGACGCACTAATCACTGCCTTGATTTTTTACTGCAGAACCCCTCGTGTGCCTGTTTCAGAAGCTAACTCTCACCCTGCTTTGCTGTCACAGCAACACAGAAACCATCATGTGGGAGTGCTGAAAACAGATTTCCTTTTATTACTGAAACCAAGAGACCCAGCAGCAGATGGGGAACCAAGAACCACTCTTCTACTATCTCGTGGACTCCCCACACCCAAGTCCCAAAGATAAGATACAATCTGAAGCTTTCCTTTATTCAGCCTTAAAACAACACATGCACACACACTCCTGACCCCATAGATAATACTAGAGAAGAAAAATACTCATGACTTTTCTTGTGCTTTGAGGAGATGACTGATTTTTTGAGCAGGGCCTTAGGCTGACTCAAAGACCTATAAACTTGCACAGCACCTCAGTGAAAAACAAAGACTGTTATTGGGATTTGGGCTTGCTTTGCACAGAGATGCTGCTGCCTCTTTTTACTTCGAAGAAGAAAACACAATGAAGGAGAAAGAAAGGCTGTGCAGATCACTGAGACATCTAATTACACTTTGCTTTTTTAACTTGTAATAGATTTGCAACTTTTTGACTTTTTGACAAGTCTACAATGATACAGATTTTCATTTTGCATTATAAACGTTCACAGTCGATACCCTGACAGCTATTGAAACAGATAATAGGTTGCTGAGATTGTTGTAATGTAGAAAATTTAATCTGTGGGTGGTGTTTTAAAAGTAGCAGTTTTCCTCCTGTGCTCATAGGGAGGGGAAGGTAACAGCAGGACACGCGCTAAAAGCCCTGCTGCACACCAGGTGCTTTTGTCATGCGTTATGCCAGAGGCAGGGTAAAATGTGGCCACCACAGGAATTCAACCTACTTTATATTAGCATACACCCTCGTACAGTTTACAGCTACTAGTGACACTACCACATTGCTTATCTTAAAGTTGTATTTTCATGGAGAAGAAAGAAACAATGCTTAAGATAAGTCATTTAGTAAAAAAGGAAACAATCAAATGGGAAGTTTCTAATTTCCTTCAGCCAAGTCAGAACTGAAACATCTGAAAATCAGAGTATCCATTACTTTCACTGCCACAGTGTATTCTCTTAATTAAGAGAGTATTTTCCTACAAAACTTTGTGGAATTTGTTACACTCCTTATGCATTCCATCTTTACTACAAGTTCTGGTTTAGAAACATAAAGGAGACTGAGGACTAACTTCCTCACAGTTAAATCAAGAAACCACAGTTTCCACTTCACATGGGCTTTTTTCAGGGCTGGAAAACTCCATCATATGGTACTAATAATGACCTAAGAAACCCAACAAGAAAGGCCTTAATCAGACTACAATTTTAGACAAACTTTAGTTCAGTACCATTCAATTTGGTGGCTGTTTAATTGTAAGTGACAAGCAAAAACTTATTGTATCTGACATTTTGAGGACCAGAAGATTCCAGATGTAGCTCAAAACCAGGAATATGTATTTATCATCATATGAACACAATATATTGAAGAACTGAAATATGTCACGTGTCAGGAGGTATCCAGCAATGCGGTGTGGCTGCTGGAATCACACCATCCACGCACAGCATGCCCACTAATAAAAAATTACCTTGATGTAAAAACTTACAGTGCCAGAGCCAGAAGCAGAACTCGGTGAGGATCCACCTCTCCCCCTTACCAGGCAGACACCACATACCAGGGGTTGTCAGACAGTGCTGTGAGCGGGACAATTGCACCACGATCGTCTTTGGTGACCCTCCAGGTCTCCTGAGGTCCTTCCCCATGACTAGGGCTCCTCAGGGGCTCATCACCACAAGAAAGCAACAGGACTGTTCCATGCAGGACTTCTACTCCCTGACATTGGACTTGCTTTGCAGATATTTTATCTTATTCTGACTTTTTTTCTTCATGAATCAAAAATGCTGCAATTATCAGACCAAGCTCCAAGAGCATAAAAATCCTGCACTGGACACATAATGAGGAGGGTTTATATCACCTGTTTTTTAATGCCAGAAGCATTCAAATCCAACACCTTCAGGGAAGCTCAGTATTTCTCCAGTAAAAATCCAAAGTGTATAGGATCCTTATTTTGATATTTCTATTTACAAGCAAGTTAAATGCCCATACAAGCTTAAAACTGAGACTGAAAAACATTACACATACCTACTTGAAGATATATGCAAAAAAATCACAAGGCAATTGGAAAAAGGGTTTGTAGTCAAACTGTCTCTCCAAGAAGAACTTGGTAAGCAAAGGGAAAAGGAGACTGATTGAGCAGCAATGCCTTTATGTAATTAAGTTCAGCTGTATTAATTTAACAGATGTCAAAGACAGCAAATCATTATTTGTCAGTTTAGAGCAATTTCCCAGAGCAATCTTTAACCCTCAGTGGTATTATCCCCTTTTGCTTTCTGACCACTACAAAGTTGCTAAAAATATACTTTAATTAGCCTGTTATCAATACTGATAGCCCTATCAAGGTGAAAACAATGCATAAATCCCACACAGTTTACTTGGAAAATTATCCATGGCAATGAAATTAAGCACTATTCTAGTTTTCAAATGTTTCAATCCCAGCTTTCCTAGAAATTCATAAAGTCAATCCACAAACATGCTGGTAACAAACAAGCCTGCCTACTAAATTAAGACACCTGCATTTGATATGCTCCCCTCTCCATTTAATTCCACCCAGAAAAAAAAAAGGTTGAAATTTTAGTTGCAACCATATATTTTTTTCCTGCATTCCACTATGTTTAAAAGAGAAAGCAGAGTGGATGCTGTACAACTTTATACAGCAAGAAACACGCCTCATTCAAACTGTGCTGCAGTATGTTACCTTATTGTAAACCATGGTGAAAGAGAGACCTTGCTGAAAGATGTCCTTTGAGAAAACACAGTGAAAGAGTAGTATGGAAACGATGGAACACTGAAGCAGCCTGGAAACTGGTTTAAAAAGCAATATGTTTTTCTTCCATACTTAACAGAGAACATTATCTTCATCAAGCCACTTTTTAAAATCCATTGGATTCCATTTCTCCTTAGAGTGCTTTTGTTCTTGATGCTTCCTAATGACTGTGTTTGCACCTCAATTTCCTTTGACATTTAATATACACATTAAATGTTAGCTGAAGGTGAAAGTATCTTACTTAACAGTTCCTGTATACAAATATAATGGATATATCACCTTAATTACAGCCAGTCTCCCCTCCCAAACAACAACAATCAAAAGAGCCTGACCACAAGCAGAAGCAAGAGCTGTAACACTGCATTAGTTTACTACTGCGTCATAAACAAAGGACAGTAGTGGGCAAGCTTTCAAAATACAAATTTTTCTACTGTGAGAGTCCTCCTGTCTACAGTTAAACGTGCATGCTCATTAAAAACTTGCTTTGCACAAAGAGGGCTTAAAGAGCAATGAAATGTTCACTTTCAAGTAAAAATGTGATTGCTCACAAGTCAACATACTACAAGCAAGCAAAAAGGCAATGTGATAACATAAAAGCAGGACCACATACCTGTCAAGAACAACATAAATCAAACCCACATTGCTTAATTCCATTTTTTCCAAATACTACACAATCTTTCACATTTAGTCAACTTAAATTGGCTTAGATGACCACCTTGGTGTTTGTGGCCTTTTAAAAAAGTTTATTTTTTAAGGCTGTTAGCTGATTTATTCATTACAGTAAATGACCAAAATTTCAGTAAATTTCCATAATTTTGGTAAATATTTTGGAAAGTTATTCGATGGATACCATCAATTAGGACTTTCTTCCTGAATGCAGAAAAAGCTCACTAACTACATTAGCCTGCATTTATAAACTACACAGTACACATGACTTCAGAAAACCTACTCACAGAAGAGGGGAGGAAAAAACTATGAATGAAGACAGAGCAAATTTAAATCTTCAGAAAATGCCTTCAATTAACTGCAGGCATATTTGACTGCAGGGATGTTTTTTTCCTGGGTATGCAACATACAAAAATACTGCAGCTCTCAGGCCCTTAACCCTCACCTGCTTTCATGTGGGGCTGGGAAAAGGGAAGAGGACAAAAGGAACAAATGAACAGTTTCCTTCTCTTGAGGACAGAAAGCTCCTCTTGGAAAACACCACTGGAAAACAGCATTGATGCAATTATCACATGGAAGCAAAGCATACAGAACTTCAAGGTGTAATTTGATTACTTTCCAAGTTTTTTAAATGGTCACATTTTCCCTCTAAGATACTAAATTCACATAAGTACTAACAAAATTGGCCTTTCAAGCATGTTAACTTGTAATGCCCAGATCTCCATATTCAGCTGCATCGGAACTGTTCTGAGCTCCTTCAGCAATAGCACACATCCCTTTTAGGTTTTCGAATTAGGCAACACACATCATAGAAAGGATGAATATCAAGGAAAGGTTGGACTTGATGTAAGAGGTCTTTTCCAACCTAGTCGATTCCATGATTTTGAAATGAACCATTAAGTCAGTCCTTTTCTCCAAAGGAAGTTTGGTTAGAAGGATCTGGAGGGTCTGCAGATCTGTCCATTTAGTACCTCTCTTGCTCTCTACCTGTACCAATGCTATCAGAATATGACTATACTGTCATATGGAGAAAAATTCCATTAAGAATGTTGATATTCACAGCTACTTAGAATAAAGACATTTATTCTTTTAGTAGCCTCGTGATCATGTGTAGTGATTCTTCAACTTTACAGAAAGTAATGCTAAAAGGAGAGGTCTGCATCTTGGATTAAGGAAAACTGGTTATTACTTTTTGCAAGCCCTGGCTTGCTATGACAGAGTGAGTGTGAGCATGTGTGTGAGGAAGGAGGGAAACCAGCTATAAATACTGATATATGATGACCTTCATGAGGTTCCAGATGAGATTTCAACTTGGTCTAAAGCTACTTCATTTTTTCCACAGACAAAGATCTATTTCCTCTCTCTTCTTATGCCAAACAATAGGCTTTTTGCTTCCCTACCTCTTAGCAGTATCATTTACATAAAGAAGCAGCAAGAGTCAAGCTCTTCCTTGGTTTAAATTGCTGCTTCTCTGGTGCCAATTCTACAAAGACAGTCCAAGGTCTGCATACACATTATGAAGAGACAAGATGGGGCTCAGTACCACTGCAATATCTACGATGCATTAACCAGAGCTACAGAAAAGCCAAACGCTTGCAAGGACCGGCAGATTAAAAATATACCAGTAGTCCCCATGTGTCTACTCAGTAGATTTAGATCTCCTGTTATAAATCATTATAGTTGTTTTAGAGACTTTAAATATCAACTTTTCCATATCCCACACATCCCAATTATCTTGCCAGTGAACGTATCTGCAGCAGATTAGAAAAAGCACAAGATGAACATATTTGCTGGTGTAAGGAGACAACTAGACATCCCAGTTCCAGCTACTTTTCAGCCACAGGATTTTTGAAAAGGGATTTTTCTTAGGATAAGAAAACTATCTGATCAGAAAATTCTTCCCCAGGCAGTTCTGGGAGCATATGAACTGAAGTTTAATGTAAGCCACTGTCAATTGTGGTAAGTTATATCTGGACAGTAAAGGCAACATCTACAATAGAGCATGAACTACTATCAACCTCCTCAACTAACCACTTAAAAACAGATACCCTTCTAACTGGCCAGTTGTTTTATATTTGTCAAGATATCAACAAAAATTAAGAAAAATATTAAAATGAACCAATTCCACTATCGAATGAACTCTTTGAAAAACTCTTGTCCTCAAAAGCCAAACATTTTGCAATTATTCCCCTACTACAACGCAGGTTACAGTGTCCTTTAACTGACAACAAGCGAGGCAGAGAATTGACTAACCCATTGATTTTTGTTTGTGTGTTTGAGATGGGGTTTAGCCACATAAATTTAGGGTTATCCAGAGCCAGAGGGTAGGTACAATGCACCTGATAGATCCTCTGTGACAGAACTCAGTCACTGCTTTGACTAAAACCAAGTATCAACGCTAGGAAATGAGGCTGAACCACTAAAATGCACCTTCAGGCAGTTTGGGTGGGGTTTTTAATGGCTGCTGCAAATATTAGTTTACAGATCAGGGACTCCTGAATGATGTATATGGGCTGAATCAAACCAGTGATCCTACAAACTGCACTATCTTTTGTTGGCTTCTGCAATTTACTAGTGTGACTACTGAAATAATTAAACCTATTCACCTGATTAAACCATTATATTGACACTCTCAAAGGCCATACACTCCTTTATACTTTTAGATAAAGCTTAATCTACACTCAATCTCAAAATACACAATTATTACAAGGCAATTAGCAATACTTCACTGTGGTTTGGATTTAAGTAAATCAGACTTTAAACTAACAGATATATTTTAAAAAAATTAATTAAGGAATGGAAATAGGATTTGCCACACCAGATCAGGCCACTACTGTATCTAACGTGGTATTTGCCTTTGGCATTGGCTCGATACTGTAGACTGGCAAGAAAGTGACTAAGTCAGTCTAATTAAAAAAAAAAAAGTTGCATAACATACATATATGAAATTAAAAGAACAAAGGATAGGGCCAAGTGTATTGTCTTACATAAAATCATGTAATGAATTATGCATTTGTCCAAGAGCTAATTCGCTGTTCAAGGTTATATCTCTGCAAGCAGTCCAAGGAACAATTAAGAACAATGCCAAAGTATTCTCACAAGCACTACAAGTGGGAGCAAATTTAGAAATACAGCAGATAATGGTATAATGACAGATGGGGCTCCGTCTGTCAAGCACTTGTATTTGATAGTCATTTTAAAAGAACTAATAGATAAAAAAAATTTCCAGTGGGTGCAAGAAGAGACATTCTTCAGATGGTTCCAGAAGGGACTTACCCATAGTACAGGTGCACTTAATAGAGAAAAACCTCTGCAGACCTTTGATCCACTCCACTTCCACTTGCCCATATACATATATATATATATATGTGTGTGTGCTGGTTAACAGACTGTAGTTAAAAAACTTAGTTAAGAAGGGAAGGACTTTTTTTTTTTTAACCCAGATTGAGTCACTGACACAGTGTAGTAAGTGGTGATGGTGCTAGTACAGCTGAAAGGTGGTGCAAAGAGAGATGCATGGTTGGGGTCAAGAACAGTGCAGTTGTACCCCGGTTTTTATGTATGTAGAAATAGCACATTCATTTTTCTTACACAGTTTTGTATTTTGGCAGATGAGAACAGTTACTCACAACACATAACCTTTAAGATGTTCCATGTTTATCAAGAAACTTCCCATGCTGGACTTATTTGGATAACCAGGAATTAATTTCCATACTCAATTTTACTGCAGGAGGAAAAAAAAAATTTCCAGGTAAAAAGTTGCTCAGGTCAGACTGATTGAGGTGACAAATCTGCATTTCTTGTAGACAGACAGAGCAGCTTGCAAGGCACAAGACAAGGGCACACAGCAGAAAAAGAACTTGTTCTTAGTATCTACTTTTACTGCAATTTCACTTGGGTTTGGTTTTCAACTAACAATCAATTTTGTCAAGCCAAATGTAAAAACAGAACATTCTTTGGCTGGAAAAGTGTTAAAACATTAAATACTTTTGAAAATAGCTAAATAGTTATTTGCACTAACTTGGACAGACTTAGCTGTGTGTGAGAGTTCATGAAGAAGGGTGTTCCATAACCCAAAGCATTCTTGCAAAATACCTGAAGTAAAATTCCCACTAAGAATCACACAGAAAAACTGAGCTAAAATAAAATACTACATTTTAAATGTGGAGGTGAAATAAAGGCAAAGGAGCATGCAGAGGAGATTGAATTTCCCAGGATGAAGCACAGCATTCCAGAGGGAAAGACTGCTATTAGCTGTTCTCCACAGCCAAAATCTAGAGGTTTCTGCTGCTCTCCTGTGAAACTCAGCAACACAATGTTCACAAGTTAATACCTGTCCCAGGGTCCCATCCTTAACACTGTGAATGGTAAAGAAAAAAATTATCGTCTTCTGGAAGCATTACAAGCTTCTTGAACCAAATCAGATCCCTTCCTCTCAAAAGCAATCTGATTTGTATACTGAATGAGCTGAGCTTCATTAAAACTTTATACATTTGCCCCAAATAATAAAAAAATAAATCTAATGTTTCTACAATTCTGAATTATCTCGGTTGCTGGTTAAAACATCAAACTATAGCTAAATATAGCATTAATTACCTCTCCAAACATGGACTGTATCTCTATTCTTATCCAAGTGTTAAGAATACTTGGATAGTCTTTTTAAAGCTTCAACTTATGCCACTTTATCACCCAAACGTTTTACACAACACATGAGCACACAAAGAAACCCGCAGACTAATGTTCTTCAAAGAGGTTTGCTGAAGAACACAGGCATTACAAACATTTCATTCCATCAACTCAAAGGGCAGCACGTGCAGCAGTCATACCTTTGTGTGATCCTATAATAGGCATTTAACAGACATTTAGCTTTTCCCAAAATTAGGAGCTACATTTACAAGTTTGCTTTGCTTTTCACTTCCTCTTGCTATCCTGTGGTGGTTTTGTATAAATGTTTTAACAACAGTCAAACCCATCACAAACAAGAAGGCAAATTCTTCCATATTCAACGGTCATTCACATCAGCCCTGAAATGCAGTTACAGTGTTGTGCCTTTCAGTCTCTTATCCACACATTAATGACTTTCCATATGCACTGAGAATAAAACTATAACTATTTACAAAGGAGTACAAGTTTGTCTGCAGCAAGAATGGACAAAAATTACAGAAATGTCATGGAATACTAATATACAATTCCTAATTAGCTGCAATACAAATACAAAAGGAATTGCAAATATCGAGAAATACGAGAGTCACTTTTTCATCATCCTGTGTTGGTTTTAGCTTTTTATTTAAATACTGAGTCACCTCAGGGCATTTTTAGAAAAATTTTTTTTTTTTATTCCACTGAAAAGTAAAAGTTAAAAACAAAGGAAAAATAATTTAGCTGGATCTTCACTGTGCTATTACTTTTTTATGTTTCTATTCTTTTCAAATTTGTTCTTAGGAAGAATGTTTTAAATTAGAATAAAGGACATAAAGGAGTCTTGTGGGTAGGCAAATCCAGGCCTCTGTCACCAGAAGAAACATACATCACAAAAAAAGCTCAGGCTTTTCAAGTTCCATCTTAAAGAAGTAATTACTCATCTTCTACACCTACACAGCTGGCTGCTGTGCCCAACCTCATTCCTCATTTTTTTTTCTCAAGGCCAGACTGTCAACTGTTATTCTTTCCTTAAACAGGTCCTTTCTATACCTGCAGAGAGAATCACCATTTATGTGTCTTTCATGGCTCATAAAACGCTCTGTGATTGACCAATACTCTTGTATCTTTTTCTTCCCCTATAACTAACAGCTGATAAGCCTCCAACTTACAAATTAATGTTATTGGTCCCAAAAGACACAAATTCATACTGTAACATAGTTACTTTGTGATGTAAAGAATGTTTCAAAAATCAAAGCTTTACAAATGTCCTTATTAGAAATGTGAATGAAAAAAACACTAACACTAGCACAAATACTCAGCAACTATTCACAGGCTAGTGTGTTTGGTCACACAGGAATACTTCTGCAATGCCAAATGGAAAGTAAGATCCTTATGACATGTTACTAACAGCTTTGTTACTGCATGCACGGAAAGGTTTGGGCTCCATAACCTTAGGAGGAACAACACTATTATCCCATTCAATACTAACAGAAGCTTATGTGCAATGTTAAGCATGTCAGAGAAGAAAGATCCAAAATAGCTTTTACAGGAGTCTATCTATCAAAATTTCAGCTTTGCAGAAAACAACTAAAACAGTCATGAGTGTTCTTTGTCACAGCCATTTTCCAACTCTTACAAATAAAGAGCAAAAGTAGTATAAAATGACAATTTCCCTAACAAAACAAAGCAACAAGAAAAAAACCCAAACAACAATAAAAAACCTAACACCAAACACAACTCAAGGAAACTATTTTTGAAGCAAGGCAGTAGGTCATAGGGATTAACCTGGGGATGGTCAAGTCTGGCCTTCAGACGACCAGCTTGAGTAAGAAACCTCAAGAAATCTTCCCCAACCCCTGATTTCCCCCCCTTTTTTTTTTTTTTTTGAGGGATAGACAGCTGACAGTACTGGAATGCAGTGTTAGGCCATTCAAAGGAATTCAATTTTTTTCTAATTCAAAGAAAATCAAAAAAGAACACAGCAATCTGTACTAGAAAAAATTAAGTTAATTATGCCATGAGGAAAAGGGTGTGACTGAGTAAGCTCATATGTAGTTCAAAAGCCAGGCAGGAATGAACATTATAAGAACAAAAAATAAAGTTTAATAATTCATTTATTATCTCCAATCATCACACACTGATGTTTAGATGATTATTCAGGGCCTCAAATGCCTTTTTCCTCCTTTCTGGGTGAAAAAAAAAAAATTGAATATAATGGAGCTGTGCCAGGTGGCACAAACTGATAACAAGAGAATAAAAACAGTCCCACATGGCTTCACCAAGCTGTGAGCTCAGGCTACCAACAGCAACCTTTTCTGTATAGGAAAATAACATTCCCTTCTGATCAGCCAAAAGAATAAGACAGCTTTTTGAACAGGATCAAATACTGCTGTAACAGCTGCTCACTGCAGATACCAAAGGTGTACGAAACAGTGTAATCACAAACATCAGCAGCAGATGAAGATGCTCACGCGCAGCCTGCCCAGCACCATCCCTCATCTGAATGTTATTACTCCTACAGCTGAAGGATTGCAGAGCATTACTTGAGCACCTCATCTTCTATCTCTGCAAAAGCAGCCAAGGAATGACTTCAGGCAACAATACTGCTGACAGGTTTTAGGTGAAAACCAACTGAGGTTATCCAAACTGTGGAACAGCAATCTCACAATAACTGCTGACTCTGCCAGACCTAAAAGATGATCATATTTTAGCTATAAGGAGGAAATAGTATAAGAAACATGGTATAAAATTGCTTATCAAATAAGAGATAGATGCCAAAACATATGGCACTAAAAGCATACAATCAGGGCACTACCACAGCTCAGTGTATATTAAATTCCATACAGCCAGAGCACTGGATAGACAGATGCAGTGTGAAAACATTGTTCTTGAGACCAAAGGCAACTGTTAAAACATCCAGTATTTCTGGCAGTCCACCTTGTATCTTTGCTGTTCATGTTTTAACAACAAATGCTACGAAAGGAATACAAGTCTACTCAAAATAACCTGGCATACTGTAAACTTCTTGGTTTTGGCATGGAATTAACAATTTTGAGGAAATATGCAAGGCTTGATTTCCAAGACAGATATCTTCTACTGAATAAATAATCAGTAAAAGTTTGATAATTTTTCAAACACAGAACTTTCCACTCTGGTCTTAACAGTAGCAGCACCTTCCTGCCAAGTTCAACTTGGAAAAACTAGTTTTGAATGTGGCATAATTGTTTCCACAGAGTCACAGAATACGCTGAGTTGGAAGGGACCCAGAAAGAACATTGAATCCAACCCTTAGCCCTGCACAGGACTATCCCCAAGAGTCACATCGTGTGCCTGAGAGTATTATCCAAACGCTTCTTGAACTTTTTCAGGCTTCGTGCTGGGGAGCCTGTTCCAGTGCCCAACCACCCTCTGGGTGAAGAACCTCTTCCTAAGATCCAACCTAAACCTCCCAAGACACAATTTCCAGGCCATTCCCTCAAGTCCTGTCACTGGTCACCACAGAGAAGAGATCAGTGCCTGCCCCTCCTCTTCCCCTCATGGAGAAGCTGCAACTGCAATGAGGTCTCCCCTCAGTCTCCTCCAGGCTTGAACAGACCAAGTGACCTCAGCCACTCCTCATATGGTTTCCCTTCAATGCCCCTCACCATCTTCATTGCCCTCCTTTGGACACCCTCTAACAGCTTGATATCTTTCTTATATTGCAGTGTCCAAAACTGCACACAATATTCAAGGTGAGGCCACCCCAGTGCAGAGCAGAGCGGGACAATTCCCTCCCTCAACCAGCTGGTGATGCTTTGTCTGATGCCCCTGGTTGGCTCTCCTGGCTGCCAGGGCACTGCTGACTCATATTCAACTTGCCAGGGAGCAGGAGCCCCAGGTCCCTTTCCATGGCAGTGCTTTCCAGCATCTCATTCCCCAGTCTGTATGTACATCTGGGGATTGCCCCATCCCAGAGGCAGAATGCAGCACTTTCCCTCGTTGAACTTCCTACAGTTGGTGACTGCTCAGTCCTCTAATTTGTTGAGGTCTCTCTGCAGGACCTCCCTGCCTTCAAGAAAGTCAACAAGTCCTTCCAGTTTTGTGCTGTCTGCAAACTTGCTTAGTATCCCTTCTAGTCCATATGCCACAGTTTTTCATCACTTCCTACTTTATTGGAAAGATGATGGAGCCAGAGTCTTCTCAGTGGTGCTCAGTGAAAAGACTGGAGGCAATGGGAACAAACTGGAACACAGGAAATTACCTTAAAACATCAGGAAACACTTTTTCACTGTGAGGGTGACTGAGCACTGGCACAGGTTGCCCAGGGAGGTTTTGGAGTCTCCATCTATGGAGATACTGAAAAGCTGTCAGGAAACAGTCCCAGGCTCCAGAGGTGCCTTCCAACTTCAATTATTCTGTGATTTTGTGATCATAGCTCCACAGTTTCAGTGCCTTCCTTTCCCCAATTTAATGGATTAACCATTCTTATTTCCCTCCTTCAACTTGTCTCAGCACTAACTTAACCAAATTAAAGTCAGAGCAACTGTACTGAGGTATGTGCAAGTTAGAAAACCAGCTTTGTCAGAGACATGGATAAATCTTTATGTCTACAAGCCTCTCTCTCTGTCATTTTTCAATTTTACAGGACCATGTGCAAGCTACATGAATGTGGATAATACCATAGAAGGAAAATATGAGGGATTATTAGGTTCTCACTAGTTTATCATTAACTGGATAGGAATTAATTGCTTTCTTTTTTGAACAACTGTGGCTCTGTACTGATAAGGGTTTTCAGTATCTCTGTTGGTAGTGACCCCATGTGCCCAATCTTTAACCTGTGAAAATTTGAACTTTTTTTTTTAACCTTGTTTTTCTTTTTTCTTTTTTTTTTTTTTAAATGAGGGTATTTGTACAACAACTGCAACTTTCACTGAACTCAACCAGATGGATTAAGCTGTTGTGTTACAGCCCCATCTATGCATATCCCTGCATGGCAGTGAAGGCCAGCAAAATGCCTTATTCCATGAACTATTTCAGTCACTCTTGCAGATAAAATTTTGCACAGGATAGTAAGATACTACTTATAACAGTGAAATGCTTGGAAACACCCTCTGACTCACAAAGGTGAAGTGAAGCAGAACTCTGTTTTAAGATGAGGTCAATCAGATTCAAGAAATGCTCACAAGGCACTTGCTACGGAGATGAAAATCCAGTCTGTTTCAGTACCATACTCCCACACTTTCATAGGGCTCATGATTCGTATTCATAACTGTGTTCCAAGCATATTTAGGTCAAACACAGAAGTTCACATAGTGCTGCACTTCATTACCTTTCAGTGTCCACGAAAGGAGATGTGGTCACTCTTGCACACCACGTGTAATTTCTGCAGTACTGTGCTCACAGACTGGATGGCAGAGGGGCCATTTGGGGTGATCCACAATATAATACTGTGGCATTTCACCTAGTCCCCACTTCTGTTCTGCATACAAGCACCAACTGCAACCATGCACACCAAGCTACTCACTCTGAAAACAACATGCTATCTTGGTGCACACCAAGAAGAAAAATGAGACAGACTCCCTTCCAGCTAGGAAAGATTTGCTTTTCAAGTTCCGCAGGTAACAATCATCCTGCTCCAGACTGAAAGCAAAGGAGACGAGGTAGACCTATGAAACCAAAGAAGTGGGGAAAAAAGTTAAAAAATAAAAAAAATCAGTAACCCAAAAAAGCCAAGTACAGGCTGTTGCTGGTGCCTATAATAGCTTTCAGAAAGTCAAATAAACACAGATTACTACCAAGGAAATCTGAAGTTTATGTAATACACAAAGTCTTGAGACGATTAGCAGAAGTTATGAAGTGCTCCAAAGTCTACAAATGGCCCCCAAGGAAATAATTCTAAAATAATAATAATAAAAAATTAACCAGAAATCACAAAATTGCATTTTTTCTGGCCTAAGACCTGTATATTTCTTGGAATTAAATATCTGTCTTTTTATTAAAAACATCCATGTCTGTTCATGCTGGGTTTAAAACATGACCGGAAGACATTTGCTAGATTAACACCCTTGCTATCATGTTTTAACTCTTTAAGGAATCACACAATAAAACGTCAGCATCTGATTCTCATCAGTTCATAATGCAGTCCATTTTTCTTTTTTTATTAAAAAAAAAATTAACTTTATTCTTCATTCATAATATAAACCAAGAGAGAAAGTAAAGAGTTAAAGCTGTTTGGCAGCTGTTACTTTAAACTCCTTTGGGTTTTACAAATTGCAGAACATGTCAGTTCCTCCACCCTGGAACTTTTTTAAAACACCCAAGCAGAGGAATGTCATAGCACAATCATCTGCCATCAGCACAACAGTCAGAGATATGATACAGCAGAGGACCTCCTCCTCCAAACATGTCACTTGTAATAAATTATGGTGTAGCCAGGAGCTGACTGAGACCAGACAGACAGAGAAATCAAAATTAAGAGAGTATGCAGAATCAGACATGACCTATATAGAAGTGATGGGTAAGGCTGAAGAGAGCAGTATGATTTCTAAGAGGGAAAAGATATGTGCAGAGGAGGGACAATGACAGAGCCAATGACACTCCTCAGTGAAAGGGACAAGCAAGAGCATAAAACCTTTTTAGCACTGTTATTAAAAAGGAGCAGTCTGAAGCAGTATTCAAACACACAACACACCAGTTTCATGTTAAAGGTGCTCAGAAAGTAAAGATTAACATATGGCATTAAAACACAACCACAGCAAATTCGGATCAGAGACAAGGTCAGCATTGCAAGACCTGCAGGGCAAGCACCACATAATCAGAGACTGTCTTTGAACAGAATGCCTGGGACAGAATGTTTTGCACAAGTAAGAAACGCTTATGTTTATAATTCTTCAAAGAAATGCCCTTTTTCCATAAGCTCATCTTTTCTGCACCTAAGGAGAAAGGCTATTCCATCACACAAACATCACATCACTGCAATAGGCCCCAATGTCTGGGCAATACAAACATCATCTCAAAGCAGAAAAACTCAATGTGAATAAAGGAGCTAATATTTAAAGATTTATAAAATGCTACCCCATCATTTCATAACCTTGCACTGAATTTACCTCCTTTATAAGAACCCACTTCCATCAAGGTCAAGCTGCCAACAACAACTAAGGAACAGTAAACTACCCTCCAATCTTGTACTCAGTACTGCAGGATAGTAGTTCTAAACCAATCCTGAGCATGTCAGCCTTCGGTAACTTAGGGTGGACACATTCGTCCCTTACTAGTTCAGAACAAGCAGCTAAAGCCAGTAAGACACAGATAAGTCCCTTTCATGTCTTTTGTTTACCTCTTTCAACTACTTGTATTTTCATGTGAACTTTTTTCCTCTGTTTCTAGCTTAATTGCTTTTCTCTGTTGCACACCTGACAGCATTAGAAGTGGTCACAAAGCAGAACTTCTGCTATTTATCTCCCTTCCATTTAGCAATGGAGAACACTAAAAACGCAAAAACTTACAAGATTATAGCCCAGCAGAACCCCAGTCACAAGCTGGGGCCCTCATGCACTACTGCTGTTTACAGATATCTAACAGCCAAGCAAGAAGTTACAGCAGTGGCAGGCAGTGCAAGCCCAGCATCTGCAAGAACTGAGAGCAAAACAATGAGACATTTGTTAAAGTTCACACAGCAAGGCAAAAACAACTGCACAGCAGCCACCATTCTTCTGAAGGGAAGCCAATAAGATGCCTGTCTTTTCATTTTCCCCAATGCGTTCACAAAATATGCATAAGAATCATCCTTTTATTTTAATTATTGCACAGATCCATGCAAACTGGATGCAGAGTTACTCAAAAGGTGTCAGCAGCAGGGCTGGGGTGAGTGTGAAGAGCAGGAGCACAGCCTGCTCACTGCTGCGCGTTCTGCCATACCAGCCCTCGCTGAAGAAGTTGCAGTTTAGGATTCTCAGCTGACAGAAAGCCAACGCAACAGACCTTCTAAGTCTGGATGCAACATGCCAAGAAGAAGACAAAGGACTGGTCAATACCATAAGAATTAGTAGCCACAGGATATCGCCACGGCTGTCAAGCCAACTAATCTTCCCTCGAGTATGAACAACACAGAGAAACACAGCACTCGCTACAGCCCCATCTATGCACACTCCTCTGTGGTACTGAAAGCCAAAGGAATGCCTTATTCCACCTACACACTGAGCATCTCTCTCCAGAAACTCCTGAGCAACCAAATCCTTCTCAATCACTTCTGATTGGGATTAAGAATCTGGGAGAAGAAAAGACACATGGATGAGAACATTTCAGAAGCTGAAATGCAGATGTATTTCAAACAACTGGAAGGAGAGGTTGAAATACTGCCAAGTTTTCAGGGACAACTAGCTGCTTTAAGACATATCAATGTGGCACTCAGGGACATGGTTTAGTTAATGGACTTGGCAGTGCTGGGTTAACTGTTGTACTCAATGACCCTAAAGGTCTTTTTCCAGTCTAAGTGATTGTATGATTCTTTGAGTGGACAGCCAGGTAATGTAACTTCTGCAATGAACAGTTGGAAATATGGGTCAGAAGAAAGTTCAAGTGAATCTGACAAACCATAAAGCATCTCCAGAGTCCACACAAGGATGGACAGCCTCCAGAGCAAGAATCAGGAAATAACTAAGCAACTCTCAGCAAAATTCCCTGACGAACTATTCATCTCCTTCATACTTTGGCCTGAGCGTGCTCGTTGCTCTAAGAGAGCCACAGGAGCA
Source organism: Myiozetetes cayanensis (assembly GCF_022539395.1). Taxonomy (NCBI): domain Eukaryota; kingdom Metazoa; phylum Chordata; class Aves; order Passeriformes; family Tyrannidae; genus Myiozetetes; species Myiozetetes cayanensis. Next base: position 130,108,730 of record NW_026086604.1, read on the forward strand.
CACTGAGGAGGACACACATTCATCTCCTCTGAAAGTCAAGGTCATCATTATTATGTGAAGAAATTATTGGCCGCTCCACCAACGCCATTATCTACACCAGAGCTGCTAGCAACAGAAGTCCTGTTGTCAAAAATGACAAATGTGGCAGAAGATTCAGCTACCAGACATATTCTGAAAGGATGGCTTGGAGTGTTTACAAACTATAAAAAAATCAATATACGAGACACATCATTTACACATTTATCTAAGTAGAGATAGCTTTATTTGATATTTTATATTTCTGATAAAGAAAAATGACAACCTATCAGTTCCAAACAAGTATACAGAGTATACAGGAGCAGTTAGAAGTCAAGGACCTACTATCAGTACCAAAGAGAAGAACCTACCAGTATTGATTTTCAGTAATGTAACTTACAGGATAAGACATTATTCTGTCACTTTTACCTGCATTAAAAATATCCAAGAAATTGCTATTCTCTCATTACGGGGTATTGTGGATTTAATGGAATGTCTTGCCTTACTTCGGGATAATACTACCTTGGAAGTAGGCTTTTTTTTTTCCCTTTGGTCACAAAACCATCTCTACAGAACCACACAGGCTCTAGTACAAAGCACCACTGATCTGGGAAAAAGAAATGGAAATACATGGAATTCACTGTTTCAAGGTGAATACATCTGATTCAGCATCTGGTCAGTTTTTAGAGTCTTTTAACTACCTCTGGAATTCTACTTATCTTGGAACAGATAAAAAAGATAAACAGTAGGTCCAATCTCTATTTTAATGCTAAGCATATTTGTGTTTCTAGAAAGGATAATTTTTAATAGTATCAAAGGCACTATGGCAGCCTAAAAGATGAATTGCCTTGAACTACTAAGATGAGAGAAAAAATTCGAAATTATACAGTTTTATGTGAAAGATCTAAAAGTCTGTTAGGAAAAAAAGTGGATTTTAATAATAAAGATGCTAATTTGTAAGAACAGTATGCAAATACCATGAAAACTGCAGGAAAAAAAAAAACCAAACAAACAACAAAACAACCAGAAGCCAGTGATGTGTAATTAGAGGTCTGAACAGATTGTTTAAAAATCCTGAACATGGAAGTACACATACTCATACACTCAATTAGTTTGCATGCCTTCTATCTGCTAGTAAGGGTTTATTGCAAATCTACTGCCATGAACAGGAAAGAACAAAACACATCTGTATGCATTTGCAAGCCAAAGCTGCTTTGAACAAAGCCAGTGAGTAAAAAAGACAACGCAACTTCTGGTGTTATTGAAATAGCCACAGCAATCCAAGGACAAAATTGAAGCCAAGCGTCCTGGAGAACACATTAATTTCATAGAATAATGACCATTTACAAAGGACCATCCCTGTAAATTGTTCAAAGTACAGAATATCATGCCATGAACACACAACTGAAAATGGTGGAAAATGCACTGCAGTTTTACTACTGTGAGGTAAGCTTTGATTCATCCCATATGGCCTTACAGGACAAACATGTGTGCATGTCCGCACATGTGTGCATGAATGCTGAGGTCTCCAACCCGCAATTGTAGCCATCCCAGTTTCTTAGCAGAAGGAGAAGACAGGAGTATTCCAACAAACAATAAATTCATAGTTTTTACAAAGTCCACCAGGAAAAATAATCATACTGACTCGCTATTTTTGTCTCAGAAACCCGGTAATTAACACAAACTGAGACAGACTAAGGTGTGAAGATAACTAGGTATTATATTGATGCTAGGTATTATGTTCATATTTGTTCTTCTCTTTACAAGGTTTTAAAGAACCCTTAAAGTCTAACAAAACCAATTACCCCAGTATGTGAATAATTCATGACAAGGAAAGGGATCAATGGATTTAATAATAAGTTCTTTTCTTTTTCCCTATTCTTTTTAATGTGGTATAAAATGTATAGTCTTTTTATTTTGCCCTCAGGTTAAGAGGTCCAGTGAATGCAGTACATAGCTACCTCATAAAAATCACAGGTTATCAGTCTAGGTTTAAAATCACAAAAAAGTTAAACCAAATACTATACTAGAAGCACATTATTTACAAATGTAATTAGTTATTAGCAAACATCCTGAAATCAACATTTATCAGTGTTACCTCATTCTTTGAATTAAAACAATTGCTTCCTATGGTATTTTCTTGTAACTACAGACAAGTAGACTTTTTAAATGCATCTTGAATTCAAAGGGTTTTTATCCTCCTGCTGCTTCAGTGCACGAAATGAGATTCTGATGTTACCTGCGACATCAAGTTTGCAAGTATGTTTGAAATACAGATTAGTTTACAAGACTGTTTTAAAAATGTAGGTTGTCTTCTGACAGACTAAAATGAAGTTAAAAATTAAGCTCACCTCAATAGAGCAGGGAAGATGAGTAAAAGAGCAAGGGGAAAAGGAAGATGTATCTTAGTACTTGTAGCTGGAATCCACTGAAACTTCATTTCCTACACAGGAACTTTAACATACCTTCCTATCATCTTTATGCTTTTTCTTTTTGCCTTCTTTTTTATCTTCTTACTTTCTTAACACATATGTATGTTCTGAAACCAAGCTTGCCATTCATTTGGGGGGCAAGTGTGTGTGTATGTACTTACACTAAAAAACCCTCAAATTTGAACATCAGTGCAGCAGGTGGGGGCTGCCTGCCTCCCCAGGAGGCTGAAAGCAAGCCCAGACAGATGACACACCACTGTGCTGCCCACTAACTGCCAGGCAGCTATCTGGCTTTACCCTTTACACTCATGCAAGTGCAATGAAGAAAAGCATGGAACTGCAAAAAGAAGGTCAATAAATCTGAAAAGTATTTCACAAGGGTCCAAGCAGAAACCACATTACTGAGTTATCAGTAAACTCACTAAAAGTTCCCTAACCGTCAAAGTAAAAATGACATGAATTAGGACTCAACTGTTGTGTGGGTTTGATTTACTTCCCAGCCCTGACCTAGACAGTGGATCATCATGGTCACTGCACTTTCTCTTTAATCCTGACTTTATTTTCTGCACAAGACGTATCTTCCTTATCCTGTGACTACAGAGCAAACAATGAGTGTTTCTTCTCCAAGGAAGATACACTCTTTTATTAATTCTAGCTTTTATTATACACTCAAGAAGCTATGAGAATAACTTAAAGATGCAGCTCAGCAAGAGAAAGTGCTATTCCTGTTGGCAAGCATACCCACCTCCTTCAAAGCCTTTGGGTTGTTAAAAGCTGTTTGGAATTTTAACAACATTTGGAGTAACGAAGGCTGCACTTTACTGTCTCCACAAAGACACACCAGAAAGTAAGCAATGATCTGCAACCTGACACCGTCAGATACCATTTGTTTATAGCCAGTTCCAGATGTAGCAAAGCTCTTTCAGGGCAGACTATTTCGAGTATATCCTTACTGTCTGTTAACCTTATAGCAGTAGACAGAACTGCATGAAATAACAGTGAGGCAATGAGATTTTCTACCCCAGCATGATGTCAGTATCATGGTCAGGGAACAATGCAGAGCATTTGCTTTTCCTCCCATTCAATATATTCCTCCCTGGAAATGCTAACATCACCACAGGCACACAGAGCACCTGGACTGAAGAGACATCTGAGGGAGTTTGGCCATAAGAATTTCAGCTTTAATATTTTCCCCCATACAGTTAGGCTGAGGGTAAGGGAAGATGACTCTTGATCATTCTGAGCAGCTAACTGATGCAAGACTTGACACCTGAATGAATTAGATATTAAAATGCATCTTTGTTTATGTGCAATCACCCATGGTAAGCAAAGATTCTCTATTGCTCTAAAGGAACCTACAGGGTTATTATTTATTTATGAGTTTGATCTTGACAGCTTATATATACACTTTTTGGATTTTTCTTAACCACAAAAGAATTTATGAAAGTACAGTATATTCTTAAAAGCATGCGTTAACTTGCATATGGGAAAACGCATTACCTTTCTAGGACACCACCACAAAAACTGCTCTGCTGTGTTACACTCTCACCCCTCAAAACCCAAGGATATTTTTCTGTGCATAGAAAGTCAACTTGTGACATGACACTACTTCACTCCCTTTTCTAATGACAACATCTGCAGAGAGGGATCACTCAGGTCTTTCAACAGCAGTAGTAAACCACGCCTTAAAAAAACCAAAAAAACCAAATGAAAGAAAAACCCCCAAGAATCACTGAAAGATTAATTACATACTCACAGGTAAAATTACTAATTAAAACCATCTCCATCAAGATTTTGAACATAGCTAAAGAATGCCAAGTAGTTTTTGCTGATGTAGAGTTTCACAGAGTAGATAGTCATTTGAAGCTGAACTAAAGGTGGAAGCCTTATCAAATATCTGGAAAAACTAGTAGTTTTCAACAAGAATTTTAGTACATCAGGTTCTCTTCCTTCAACAACTGATTTTTAAAGTACTTTTATTAGTTTAATATTCCAAAGCCTGTTGCAGTTATAACTCAACAGCTTACAGCAATCAGTAAACTGGAAATTCATCCCATTAGAAGTTCTTACTCCTACTGCTTCAGGCTACTTGAAGCAAGTGCATCTTTAATTTTCATGTAACCTGCTAACATCAATACCTACTATTAGGTAAGTCTAATGCCATAGTTCCATCTAAAAAGTTTTAACTAACAGTGTACTAAATAATGAAATAACTATCTTATAAGAACAAAGGAAATTTTAACCTTTGAAGAAAATCAGTGTTTTCAAAGTAAAGTTTTTATAGTGGGGAAAAGTAACAGTTTCACACACAGGTACACCACAGAAGAACAAAAATACAGCTCTTCTTTCAAACGTCTATGTTCCTGGGTCCTGTAAATCATACATCATGAACCTAGAGACTGGCTCTAACTTATCTGCCAGGACCTCAAATGCAACACCACATGCTGAAATAAGCTGAGTTGCAAGAATATTCTGGGTACTAGCAGTAAAGCTGAAAGAGCAAGTATATGGCTGTTTTTCACTCTGTCTGTCAATGTTATTACCACAAGTAGCTTTTTTAACTACTGTAATATTTGCCCAGGTTAGCATGCTACTCAGCAGGTTCCACAGCCTGCCAGGAGCACAACTCAGAGGGAAGTAAAGGAAGCAACTGTTGCTCCCATCTTGAGCTGATGTCTCCCATTCTGCAAACACAATGCAACACCTGGACAAGTTTATCCCCTCCTGCCCTTGTCTGCCTCAAGCCCTGCAGACCATCAGTCCTGTCTCCAGAGCTCCTGGATTCATTTATTTTCTTAGCAATGCTTGCCCAACTCAAACATAAATAAAAAAAGGCCATGAACAAACCCTAGCAGGATCTCCTGCCTGTCATCAGCAAAAGCAGTCCAAGCCTTTCAGGACAGGAGAGAGCCAACACAGGGACAGAAGGAGGAAGGGTAGGATTAGGAGTGAAAAGTTCTTATCTCTCAGTAGACGCTCCAATCTAAGAGACATCGCTGCAGAAGTGCAGTGACTAAGGAAAGCAAGGCAATTAGCTGCAGGAAGGTGAGAATCTCTCCAGCTGACAGACAGATCAGAGGAGTGACCAGACACTATGAGGCGTCATGTGCTAATTACACCAAATCATATGTTGATGGCTAGCTTGCAAAAGTTACTCTACCAGAAGGCTATTCTAAGTGCCAGTACTGCTCCACCACATTTCTCTGGCATTCAAGTGGGCCAAAATATATCATTTCCTCTCAAGCCACTTAGAAGATCCAGGTACTAACCCACCTGTTACTATACAAATAAGAGAAACCCTCATGAGCACTACAGCTCACAGTTCACTGGAGTTGAGACTGTGAATGAAACTCTGTTTAAACTTCCATGAAGGGTACAAAGTGGAATATGCTAGGAAGGGATAAAAACCTTCTGACAAAGACATAGACAGTTGCAACTGAAAGCATCTTAAATCATCTGCCAGGACTCAGGTCCAGGTCTGCCAGCATTAGCTGCTACAATGCAGATTTTTACCTACCGTAGGCAAATTAGTTTTTGAGAAATTCTTTATGCTTTTACTTCAAGCAATGAGGTACTATCTTATTTTCAGACAATAGCCATTTCCTTTAAGCATTAACTTTTAAAACAGTTAAGTTGTTAAATGTTGTACCTCACATATTATGTTCTAGTTCTACAAAAAAATTTAATCATGCATCCACAGGCACTGCTACCATGAATTCCCTGTTTTCCTTTACCACGTCCTCTCAGTCCTTTCTTCTGCACCAGCAACAGCATTTGTATAATTCTGATTAATCCAACCAGGGAAATGATCCAGGTGAAAGAGAGAACTGGTGCATACAGGAGTTCTCAGCTGGATAACTTCCTTGATCTGGTTTACCACATTGATGCCAGTATGAGAAAACAGACAAAGGTGAGAGTAACAATGCAGTTTAATCCAAAATAAATCAACCCTTGGGAATACAAAACTAATTAAAAGCACAGTAAAAACATGTAGACAAGTCCAAACAACTCTGCAAGCCTTCTTACTTATTTCTAAAGATTTCTTTTTGTTTATTTACTCTTGGGAGTGAAACACGAAGGCTCATAAGCATAATACTCCAAAGACAAATGGTTTAGAAATGTAAATAGATAACAACTCTTGTGTGAGCCTTGAGAAACGCAAGATAACCCAGTCAGGTAATCCAAGAGTGGGTTCCTATACACAGTTTATTACATTGTATATATTCAGTAGCTCAAGGCCAAGCCAGAGGGCAACACCGAGCTCATGAAATTTTCAGTTACAGTATCTGAGGGAGGATTCATCTGACTAAATGAGGGCACAAACAATTGTATAGGCTGCCATGCTCCTCAGCAGAGATTGACACTGCAGGATTCCTCTGACCAAATGCACTTACTCCAGGTTACAGCAACGATACTCGGTTCCATTAGCTGAGAAGATCAGATATTCACGTCTGTAAAAGGACCATGGGTGACTTGCTAAGATGCAGACACCCAAATCACACAAGACGCCTCCTACCCTGGACGACAATCACCTATCCCCACGTGAGGAATCTTACATCCACATAGCAAGTCCACACTGAGATTACATGTTTGGATCTTAACCTTTCACTTCGTACAACTGTTCATGGTATGGCGAAGAACAAGAGGGCTGGATAAAACTGCTGATGCATTAATTTCCTCCCAGCAGCAGCACAAATGCAGCATTTACCTTAATAAGGTGCTGTTTTCTTACCAAGTCTCACAAAATCACTTGAGAAATACTTGTTGCAGTATTAGTATGTGCCCTTGCTTATAAAGGATGAAAGACACTGTGTTTTCAGTCATGACAATCACAAAGGTGAGATGAAATAAGAGGGAGAGCCCAACACTACTATCATCTCTGTTAATTACTGCAGGAAGAAGAAAGGGCACTGTTTCCTTTTACAAAACAGGAGTACTTTCTGCCTCTATCTCTTCTTTATCTCAGCATTTACCAACTGCCAAGTCAAGCTCTCCTTTACATTGCTCTTGTATTACTTACACCTACCACACAGTACAGCATCTCTCAGCACTCCTGCAGCTAGAACTAAACTTGAAGCATTTTGCATCTTATTGGATTGAGCTCCTTTGTTGTCCCCAAGTCAAAAGGATGCTGCTACTTCCTTCCCCTTGGCTTCCCCCCATACTCCATTTCCTCTCTGCTGACTGCAGTTGCCACTGAGCCTCCTCAAAGTCGGGTACCTACAGGGCAGAGGCTGAGGGTGGTCCCTACAAGTCACCCCAGTTCCAGCAAGGCTTATGTGGTGTCCATTCTACTGCTCCGTGCTCTTGCCTCCCCATCTGAATAGCAACTACAGCTGAAGAGGGAGTTTTCTGTGGCACAGATTCCTACTTACAGTGACAGGGATGCTTCAGTTCCCAATGCATGAGGTGTACAAATACTGAGTAAGGACAGGATTTCACTCCCTAGTATGCCTCCACAGTATGGCACAGGCAGTGACAGCTCACAGAACTGCAATAGCTAAGACTAGGAATAGCTAAAAGACAGCTTTGGTGTTGGATTTCCAGGGACTTTTGTGCCCTGCCTGCAGAAACTGCTTCTGTTCAAAACATACTTTATATCCACAGCAGCTCTGTTTAAATACACCCAATCCCTCAAGTAGCAGGGAGCCAAATTTAGAGACTATACTGCATATAAATTAAATTTTTCCTTCAGTTCATCTCAATATCCCTTGCTCTCCAAGCTAGCAAGAGTGGAATGGGTATACCTGAATCAGAACATCAGCATTTTACATTAAATAAAAATGTTGCTCTATGTTGAAATATACTTAAATACTCCTTTCAAGGACTCAGATTCCCCATTATGTCAGCTGTGACTGTCTTACTATTTTAAAGTGAAAGATTCAATGCACTTAGTAAAAACAACAAGAAATTACAGTGTGCTCACATTCTTATGGTTCTCTATTAACAAATACATACATATTTTCCAGTTTCTAATAAAACTAAAGACAGTATTTGTAAAAAGCATGTGTATAATGGTTATTACCCGTGCACAGCAAGCCAGACATTACATTAACTGAAAGCTTAATGTAAACCAGCTTTCAGGAAAATGTTTCTGGAATTTCTGAAGGAAAAAAAAAGCACTCTGTTCTCTTTGTCATTTCCTAAAACAAAATGTTTTAGTGTTTATTATTAGTGTGTATTATACTTAGCATTATTAAACTGATTTGTTCTAGTAAAATACAACCATTTACACAGGCTTCTTGCCTCCCTTATTTGTGCTCCCTGGCAGGTAAATGGTAAAACCACTGAGACCTGTGGGAGAAGCAGAATACCAACAGCAACAGCTCTCTCAGAAGCCTTTTTTCATGTCTCAAGGCAGAATAGATATATACCGGAGCAAAGGAAAATTAATCTTACAAAAATGCAGCTTGCATGCGCCAATAGAAATACTGAAAGTGCACACTTTGATTTCAAGTCGCAGGTATTTTTTAGAGATCACTTTGTTTGCCTTTGGCTGACTGGAAAAAATAACTCTCCCTATGCTTGAGATATGCAACAACGTGTTGATCAAATGTACTAGAGCGATTTGAGATGTGGAAGAGAAGCATCATTTCCAACCACACTGCTAATCAATGACCACACTTCAAGCAGGGCTGTCGAGAAATGCCATTAAAGCTGAACCACCAAGCTACCTGGTACTGCACAAACGTATTCTGACACAACCTATGCATTGAGTTTCCTTGCCATGCATTTTCCTCTTGGTTTTCTTCATGCACCACAACTGGCTAGTCATTGCCAACAGAAGACAGGAGTGAAAAACTACTCTGAAGTTTGTAGTAACAGGAAGCAGATTGACAGTTCTGTTCCTCTATGCACCAAACCCACTAGAGATTTCCAAAGTTTTCCAACAAATCTAAATGCACAATTCTTCTTCCTCTCCAGCACAGAAATACATATAGCCAGGCTTCTGTTAAACTAACAATTACAATTAACAATGGTAAAATTGCATTTTATTGCTACCAGAAACCTCTCCTGCAGAAACAGGACTGCTATTTGAAACCATTCACTTGGCCAAAAGTTGGCACAGAGAGCAGCTGTCCCTAAAAATTTCATGAACCAGGTTCTACTCTTGAGCAGGAAGAGGCATCAGTGTGGGGTTTAAAGAAAAAAAAAAAAAAAAGTGAGGAAAAAGGGAGAAGGCAATTTACACCACCTCAAGACACAAGTGGACAAATGACCACAGGGAAAGCCAGCATGTGAATTTGCCATCACTTGATGAGTGCATACACGCATTATTTAAGGTAAGTTGAATCACTTACTGCAAGGTATCGCAAGCTGAAAGGGAAAACGCAACTGTTTAGGAGAAAAAGATTGCAGTTTTAAACCCTCAGATCACCTAGGTAACCTGTTCATCTGGCTGAGAGAAATCAGTTACTAGGCACTTGCAGGTATTGGTAGTTCAAGGTATACAGGAAAAAAACCAAAAAACAACCAACCAAAACCTAATGGTTACCTGGATCTGATAACTGATAAAACCAAAAAATGCCTCCTCCTCATTAAGACTTTACAATACTATTTAGTACTAAGTAAACAATTTGCTCCTCCACTAAAATAAAGCAATGGCTTTTGCACTGCTTTAGAGCAATTTAGCTTCTACTCTGATGAGTCCATTTGTGGTTTCAGTGAAATAAATGTTTGCATTTGAAGGTCATCAGTAATTTGCAGAGACAATATGGCAGTGCAAGAGGAAAGAGAAAGACTTCATTTCCGCATCATCTAAACTCTATCATCATGGCTAAAACTGCAAGCTTGGGATAATTGGCTTTAAAAAAAAAACCACAACAAGAACTTGAGGGTCTCCTCACAGCTGTTACTGTGCTGTCCAGAAAAGAAGCCTTGTAGACTGTCCAGCTGAAATGGTTGTGAAGTCAGCTTCCCAGTGTCTAGTACTGTAATGGCTGCTTGCAGACAGGCAATTCCAAACAGCAGCACTCAAGCATCAACTCTCCTGTCCTCTGTGCTCACAGAGGGAGGAGATGCTGTGAATTCTGACCAAGCAGCAACAGTTGAACTTTTATTCACCACCGTACTGGGGAAAAAAGTATCTGCCTGATCTCATTCTGGTAGTGTGAAGGTGGGACATCCTGAGCGTATTCATCTATTAGTAAACTAGTATTTGAGCTGGGTGCTATTTATTACTCAAATGTTATTTTATTATTCATAACTTCTTCTAACTAATAAAACAGGAAGATCAATTAAGATACGAGTTAAAACCAACACCCACCACAGCAGACAGAAGTAATACCAGATTTCTGCACTATGACAAAATATTCTAGGATTTCTCTTAAAAGACCCTCCCCAGCATCTATGAATGAATGATCCTCATATTTTACTGAGAAGTAAAGTTTGTAGACAATGAAGAAACTTAATGCCTTCTTAAATTACACTGATTTTGCTTACATTCTCCCTGGGTTAGTGTTACCTCTTCATATAACTGTCAAATTCCTCTTTGCCAAGGCTCCCTAAGTTTAAAAGGGAACTGTTCATGTGAAGAATGTGCACTGTGTATTTTGTGTACTCATCAGATAAATCACCAATGCCAACAGGAATACAGTTTAAGGGTCGGTTTGGAGTTTTTTAATTCAAATTGCTACACATTCATTTCAGCATTCAAACAAATTTAAGCTCTGGAATACCTGATAAAACAATTAAAAACCACTACCAACAAAAAAAGACAAAACCAACCAATCAAACCCTCAAAACCATCATTTATTCCTCATCTGAAATACTTGTCAAGTTTTACGTATTTGAGAGAAGTTACAGAGGTAAAGCCTTACCAGTCCTAAAGTGTGTCTTCATGGATGTCTACTGACGTCTGTGCTGGGCTCTGAGCACCAACACCAACAGAAATTAACAACTCAGCTGTGAGGATTTTACCATATTAAAGAAAGCAAGGTACTGAAAGTTAGAGGGTACCTTTGTGACCTTCAGAGGCCACAACAGAGCTGCATAATGAATCAAATAAGGTAACAGTTGTGCCAAAGTCATTCAATTTTCTAAATAGGGTGCTAAGTGCAGAGCTTAATTACCAGTACTTTCCATATTCACAAATTACATAATCAGTCTGGCTGAGGAGAATTTGAAGCTGGGACTGTCTGAACATCCGCCTGAGAGCAAAGAAGGAGAGAAACACTGGATGCAAAGCATCCCTCCTCATCCCTTCCTTAATCAGAACACTGACTACAAATCCCACCTTCAAATAGCTCCAAATCCAAGAATTATTTATTTGGTCTCTTAACACAGACATCGAACATCTTAACCACGTCTCATCTAATCTGTCCCACCACGTGAAGGGTTCTCCACCCTAGTCTTATGTAAACTGTCCAACAATAAATACTGCAGCTGAAGTAATTATTCCCTTACGGCATCCTATGGCTTTCTCACATCCACCTTTATTCCAATCCTTTGCTTTTTAACTAGTATATTCCCAGCCACAAAAGGAAAGCCAGTCATCTGCAAACATCCCTAAACATTGGCAGTAGCCCTTCACCTGTACCTACAACTATCACCAGGGTGCTAAAAGGGCAAAAGGGAAAAACAGTTGTTTTAGATTTCACAACCATTTAGCACTTCTCCTCTGTGCTGTGTGTATACATAGTGGGAATGTAACTGGTGCTAAAACTGTTTTCCCCAGAAAATGTTCACACCTGATATTCAGAAACTTACTCAAGGCTACAAGCTGGCATCACATAAACTTTCTAAAAGAGATTCACAGTAAGTAGCTGGTAACTAGAGAGCAGAATACACTTCAATATTAGATCAGTTCCACATATCCTCTTTTCAATGTACATGTCCAAAGACTAAAGATTAGGCTTGTAATTGGGCTTTGGAAAATGAAAATATCTCTGAAAACTCATGTTCTTACATGGAAGACAAAATTAGACCATTCTATTTAGATAAAAGTGTTCTCTACTCACTGACATAGCTGCTATTACTTAAATAATCAGCCATCAGTCTTGATGTAGATGTAGCAGCTACAGAGACAAGCCTTTCCACACCATCTGAATTGAGTTTGACAACAGAAGATGAAATCGACAGGGCAGTTGAAAGGCACTAATTTTGCCAATACCTCACCACTTCGATTGCATACATGACGGAGATTTTCCATATTATACAGAAATCACAATAGATTTTTATATTACCTTAGTATCTGAAGTGATAGCCTCATGGGAAAAACACAGCTCTGGTTTTCTGGTATGCTTATCAACACACTCAGTATATCCTGAGTTTAGTGGCCATTGAGTTATAGTTTAGTACTTTTTATCCAGAACTCCTACTGTTTTGTCCTTTAAAAAATAAAGGCAGAATCTGACATAACGTTTGATGTCAGACTGCCTAGCGTGGTAGGTTTTTCTACAAGACACCTTTACCTTTGGACTACTCTGTATGAGAGCACAGGTCCACTTAGATTTTACTCAGTGTACCATAAATACAACCACCGAAAGAAAGAGTCCAAAAGAGATTACTTTTAACGTTCTCTTTCTTGCAGTGAGGAATCGCTTACTGATTCTTACCGACATGCAAGGCAGGAAAGCTTTGAGGAAGCAGGACATCACCCTTCACACGGTGCAGTCCCACCCCGGCACAGCGGGAAGGGTGCTGCCAGCCCGCTGCCACCAAGGCTGAGCCGGAGTAGGATCGCTCATCCCAGATGACACGTTTAGCCCCTAGAGAACACGTGCTACAGGGCCAACACTGACCACCGGGGAGGATGCACTTTATCCTAGCACGTCTCGTACACAAGTTTTCTGCTTCCTAACATACCCACAGTCCCGGCAGGGGCGATGCTGCCGCAAGATCCCTGTCGGAGCCCGCCGGGAGGAGCCCGACAGAGGGGCTACGCTCCTGCCAGCGAACGCAAGGCGGAGGGTGAGCGGGGCACGGCAGTGTTCGCCCCCTCGCCGAATTTCCGCAGGACCGAGGGCTGGAGGGCAGGTGCATCTCGCCGGCCGAGGGGCTGCTGCCCCACGGCACAGGTGAGGGTCAGGGCAGCGCAGCCCAGGGCAGGACCCAGGGCAGGCACCAGGAGCTGCCCCAGGTGGATGGGAAACCCCCACGACCTCTCGGGCACGGGCTCGCTGCGGCTTCTGCTCCACGCGAGGGCGGAGGACGACCCTGCCCGGCCGGGGAGCGTCTCTGCCCGGCTGCCCAGGGGCGGCCGTGACAGACCCCGCCCGGCCGGAGCCACCGCGCCGAACAAAAGGCCCGGCCGAGGCCCGGAAACGTCCCGGGGCCGCGGGCCGAGTCGCGCCGCCAGCGCGGGGGGCGAACCTCAGCGCGGGGGGCGAAGCCCAGCCCGGTGGCCCCGCACGGCCTGCGGCTGCCGCTGACCCTGGCCCGCCTCTCACCGCCGCGGCGGGCCCTGCGGCGGGCACGGCGGGGAGGGGGAAAGAGGGGAGAAGGACGCAATGCAACAGCTCCGGCGGCGCCGAGGGACGGAGGGTGGGAGGGGGCAGCACAATAAGGCCAGCGCAGCCTCTGCCCCTGCCGGTAACAAAAGCTCCCCAGCCGCAGGGCTGCCTTCGCCTCCCCGAGCTGCGGGGTCTGAGGTGGGCGGTGAGAGCCGAGAGAGGTCTCGCCCTGCCGCCCCCTCCCCGCCATACCCCCGACCCGGCCCCCCACACAATGCAGCCCCCGCCGCCCCGGGGGCCGCCGCACAAAGCGGACCAGTCCCGCCGCCCATCCCGCACCGACCTTGAGTCGCCTCGGGCGCCCCTAAGGTTTTGGTCACTGCCTTCCACACGTTGCAGCCCAGCAGGCAGAGGAGAAGCGCCGCCGACCTGCTCATTTCCACCCGCCGCCGCCAGCCGCCGCCAGGGAGGGAATCGCCGCCGGAGCCGCTGCCCGGAGGAGGAGGAGAAAGAGCCGCATCAGGGGCTGGCCCGCTCCGCGCCTCCCTCCATGTTGCCGTGCGCTGCCCCTCCTGCTTTCTCCGCCTGCTGCATTGTCGTCCCGCCGCTGCGCCCCGGCTCCGCGTCCCGCGCTGTCCCCGCGGGCGGCGGATGCGGGGGGGAGGAGGGGGAGGCGAGAGCACTCCGCGGCTCCGCTGCCTGTCCGCCCGGGTTTATTCTTCAATTCCCCACCGTGTATCCCCCCGCTCTCCCGGCGGGAGCAGCCCAAGCTCCCCGCCCGCCCCTTAACCCTTGGCGGCACCCCCTGCCCTGCCCCGCGCCGCGCAGGCCGCGCAGCGCCCCCTGCCGACCGCGCCCCGCCCCGCCCTGCTCCCGCCGTGGCTGCCCGGCGGCAGCGGCTGCAGCCCCGGCCCCGCCACCCCGGCCCGGCCCCGCCGCCCTGGCCGCTGCCCGGGGCAGCCGCGCAGCCCGGCCGCCCTTCGCCAGGTGCTGCCGCGCTTACCTGCCGTGGGGGGCTGGGTCCTGCCCGGCCGCGCCCGCCGCTTTCCCTCCCCGAACGGCTGCAAAATGGCCTCCCCGGCGATGCCGGCCCTGCTCGCCGCAGCAGCGGGAGGGACGGGCGGGAAGGCGGGCGCGGTGCCCCGCTCCCCCGCACGGCTCGGACGCGTAGGGTCGCAGGGTCCCTCACGGCCACGCGTGACCGCCGACCGGGGCCCCTGCTGCTGCTGATGTGGTATTTAAAGAGGGTTTAAAAAGCACCACGAAACAACCAACCACAAAGCAACAGCTAATGCACCCATCTACTGGTTTTAATGCAAAATTGTTTTAAAAATGCTGTTGCAAACTGCACGGGAACGGCGAACTCTGGGTTGGAAACAGAGGCATCGAGGGCTGAGGTCGGGCACGGCGGGTCCCGCTCTGCACCGAGCGGGGCACGGCCGGGGCAGCGCTGCGGACACTGCACAGGGCAGGACAGGCTCCCTGGGGCTTCCTCACTGCCGCGCTGCACCTTCCACAAAAGCATCTCTCGGAGTGCTTTTCTCCAGGCCAGCGGGGGCTGAACGCAAGGGCACAGCCGTCACTCCTCCCCTCCCGGGCTCTGCTGAGCATTATGTGTCCTAAGGGAGGGAGAACAGGCGCTCCTCATGTTTCCTCCAGCGCAGAGGTTGGTGCTACAGAAAGCTATTATGGCAAGTCTTTACACAGCTGTGCAAAGCACAGCCCCTGCCCAACCGGCTCACGGGTTTCCCACGATCTGCTTCCAAACACTGCCAATGCTTCAGTTTCCCTGTAAGACTGAAGTTTGTATACCTTCAAGTTTAATCTCTCCCCGAGGTGTCTTAAAGCTTCAGGATTTATTTGTAATATCTATTTTTAAATAAAATCTGTCAATAAAAATGCAATGCATTATACATTGATTTTTAGAAAGCAGTACAGTTGTTTGTCACTTCGATATTTGACCAGAGTAGCTATACCACGAGCTACCACAAGGTTGTTCCTTTTATGAAATTCTATTGCCCCAGAAGTGTTAAAACTGATTTTCCAGATTTCTTTAGAGACACTACAATTGATTACAATATATTTTGGGTTTACTGTTTAGTTTTTCAAATGCATTTTCTGAGTGTTGATAAATAACATGTAGACACTGCAACTTTATCTTTGTATCCTGAGAATTTGGAGGATTTATTTGTAAAGTTCAGTCCTACAAGAAAACAAGGTACAAAAAGGCAATTCAGTTCACAGAGAAGACCAAATGAGCAAATACAGATCATGTGATCTTACTCCTGCTTGCCACAAACAAAGATTTCAATATTGTAAATTCATGGCATGTCTGAACAGTTATCTTGCATGGAGCGTGGCCTGAGGAGCCCGGTGGATTTATAAGAAAACTAATCATACTTTAGGATCTGTTAGTGACTGTGAGGCAACTCCTTAAAGAAAGAAGCTTGGCCATGTGGCAAATAATCACATATAGCATCTTTTTTTTGAGATCCTGTTTCCCTTTTTCTGGATGTGCATGAACTTAAATTAGCATAAATAGGATGAACGCAGAGCTAGGAATTTATATAAAAGCTCTTTCTGTCCATAATGAAAGCTAGAGCAATTTGTTACAGAGAAGAAAATGCATTTTTCTGAATATACCTGTATTCTTTTCCTGAATATAGTTGTATACTTTTCACAAAAAAAAACCCACAAAAAACCAACAAAAAACAACAAAACAAACAAAAAGCACCAAAACCAATCAAAACCAAAAAATACCACCACCACCACCCTCAAACCTCTCTCCCCCCTGCCCCAAAAAAAGCACAGATACAACAGTCCTTGCAGCATCAGTAGATAACATGTAACGACAGCTGGCAAAGGAATGAGAAATTGCATAGAGAAGACAAAATCGTAGAATGGTTTGGGTTGGAAGGAACCTTAAAAATCACCTAGTTCCAACTTCCCTGCCATGAACAGGGACACCATCACAAGATCAGGTTGCTCAAAGCCCTATTAAACTTGGCCTTGAACACTTCCAGGGATTGGACATCCACAGCTTCACTGGGCAACCTGTTCCAGTGTCCCATCACCCTCACAGTAAAGAATTTCATCCTAATATCTCATCTAAACCTGCCCTCTTTCAATCTGAAGCCATTCCTCCTTGATCTATCACTACAGACCTTTGTAAAAAGTCCCTCTCCAGCTTTCTTATAAGTCCCCTTTATGTACTGGAGGCTGCTATAAAGTCTTCCTGGAGCCTTCTCTCCTCCAGGCTGAACAACCCCAACTCTCTCAGCCTTTCTTCATAGGAGAAAGGCTTCAGCTCTCTAAGCATCTTTGCAGCTTCCTATGGACTCACTCCAACAGGTGTGAGCTTATCTGGGGGCCCCAAAGCTGTTCACAGTATTCCAGGCAGGGTTTCATGAGAGTGGAGGAGAGAGCAGAATCACCTCCCTCACTCAGTCAGCTGGTCATATTTCTTATGATACAGCCCAAGGTACCTCTGGGCTGCAGATTTTGAAAACACAAGCTATATGTTGTGCCACACACTCCCTGCATCATCAGTCTGTATTTCAGCTCAGATATGCTTACAGACTATGCTGGGCACACAGAGCTTGTCTCCTACCTGAATAAGCTGAATTTATCTATATGATTGTATGGTAGCACTCTCATAAATGCACCCATTCATGAAATGAAGCTGAGCTATTCCTCCAAAGAGCTTCTCTTGGAATGATCTTTTCTCCCTTGCTTCAGTGAGCACTGAAGTATCTAACACTGACATACTGGTAATGCCATTGATTCCTGGATGAAAACTCCCTGTGACACATGGGATAGTTGATGTCCCAGAGCTGAGTTCAAATCTTCCTCAAACTTAAGCAAATATCAGTTATACTCCAGTCACGTTTTCGTGCCTTGTTTGCTGACACCCATTGGCTAGACACCCTTAAAGAAAAAAAAAAAGGAGACAATTTACTGCAGCCTGAGTAAACACCAGAGGGAAGGTGTCAATAAATATTAATAAAATAATATGACCAAAGTCAGGCTGTAGTGAGGGCTCAGCTCTGACTCTGGTCATGCATGAGCCAGCAGTGTGCCCTTACAGCAAAGACAGTGAATGGTATCCTGGGCTGCATTAGATAATGAAGGTGATCCCACTCATCTCCTCAGCATTTCTGAGGCCACACCTGGAGTGCTGTGTCCATTTATGGGCTCCTCAGCACAGGAGAGGTGTGGATGTACTGGAAAGAGTCCAATAAAGGGTCATGAAGATGATGATGGGACTGAACCATCTCTCCTATGAGGAAAGGCTGAGAGAGCTGGAACAGGTCAATCTGGAGAAGAGCAGGCTCAGAGGGGATCTGATCAACGTACATTAATACCTGAAGAGGGGTTCAAAGAGCCAGGCTTGTGTCAGCTGTGCCCAGGGATAGGATCAGAGGCAATGGGCACAAAATGAAACACAGGAGGTTCCCTCTGAACATCAGGAAGCACTTTTTTATTGTGAGGGTGACTGAGCACTGGCACAGGCTGCCCAGAGAGATTGTGGAGTCTCCATCCATAGAAATATTCAAAAGCCACCTGGACATAACCCTGAGCCACCAGCTCTAGGTGGCCCTGCCTGAGCGGGCAAGTTGGACCAGATGACTTTCATAAGCTCCTTCCAGCCTCAACCATTCTGTGATTCTGTGATTTCTGTTCAGAAAGAATACTTGACCCCTAGCATTGGAGGTGCAGTGGAAACTAGATGGCTGAACCTATTCCTATCCAAAGGTGGGATTTTTTCCTTTCTACAGCCTTTCCTATTTGAAGCTACGCACAGGACATTTTAACACTATACAAACAATGTAAATTATATTTTAAATTGTACAAACACATTTTCAAACAGCTGACCATTCACATAGTGAATACTAATATACTTACAACATGACTACCTATTAATGAGTCTTTCTGTACCAATCATTACTAGACAGACAGTTCCAATGAGTGCCTTGCAGAGAATAGAGATTACTTTGCAGTTAGGCATATAGTTAACATTTCCAATTTTTAATCAGTTTTCAGACACTTCTGAATGGTGTGTTAAATACACTTCAACAAAAACTTGGGCTAATTAGTTCTTTTCTATTCTCTCTCCCACAACTAGTACTGTATTTCTTCTGGTATTATTTCCACAAAGACAAATGTAAGTTATGAAAGCAGTGCTTGGACAGCCAACGACGAATCTATAATGGATTAACAGTTAAATATTTTCTACATAGCAAGTGAATTCATTGAACCAGGAGGTGCAAATGTTCGTAATAAAGGCATATCTCTAGCCTTTCTGGTTGGTAGCAGCAGTCTGTGCATCTGAGAATTGCTTTGAAGTACTTTTATCATTTTTAGAAGAGTTCTTGTTTACAGTGCAGAAGTTACTTTACATATGGAAGATCACACAAAACTAAATCTAAACCAAGAAAAGAGTGAACATCAGAGTACAAAGCCCTGAAGATTATTTTGCAATACTCCTGGTAAACTGAGCTAGCTACAGATTATGTAGTATTACACATTTTACATGAAAATTATAGAAGCTATTTAGTCCTCAATATTTCAAAGAGAAAAGCAAAGTTTTATGGCCAAGACAACAATTATTTCATATTCTTACATGAAATCTAGCAGTGTTTGGGTACTACTGTTGTTTTAGTTGGAGACATACTGAATGTGGATGGCAAAACATAATGCTGTCTTTTGCATAAATAGCTTTTACCCTGAAGATCTCACATGCTGTGCTATTAATATGAGTCAACTAGTGCCTATACATGCTCATAAGGTAAAAAAAATGTTTGCCTAAGCAAGACCTAAGTACTTGTTTACATAGGGAAGTCAGCATGAAACAGCTGTGTGTGAAATAGATCCCCATACCTGACTGCACATTAAATCCCTTGGCAGACAACTGGATGTGGACCAGCTCGAGGCTTCAATAAATATTAGAGCCAAAAGTAGCTTTTAATGGCCTATTTCTATATTAAATAAAATTATATGTATCTTGTGGGAGCTGCCAGAAGGGGACCAGGCTGAGATTTGAAAAAAAGCTCTGTAAGCATTGCATAAAGGTTACAGAGGAAGGTTAATAGGGAGTCTTGAAGTCAAAATGAGGGTTTTAGGAGGCTGGGTTCAGCAGTGGAGAAGGGACTGGGAGACTCGTCATTCTGAAGCAGGGATGAAAGGATGACTGAGGAGTTAGTGGGTTTTGGGCTGGAGAAAGAAGGATGAAGGAACAGTGTGTGGGGGTCTATGGAGCTTTTGGGAGCTATGGGAGACATCAGCACATTTTGTGACTGGCGCTGGTTTTTTTAATCTCTAAGGTAGTTATGTTTTCCAGATTTTCCTGCATTTCTGAAAGCTGAGTTTAAAATAAAAATATCAGAGAGTTCCAGATGAACCCCTGACTCTGAGAGGTAAGGATTAAGTAAGAACACCAACATAAAAAAATTCTGAATAAAAGAAACAAAGGTGATAACATTCATACTAAGGATTATTGTAAGGTTAAGACAGACTTATAACTAAGTGGAAGTTGTTATTCAGTGTTAAAATCCTTCTTTGTCCTTTTTGTTATTTAGGGCTCCATTTAGCTGAAAGGATGACTGTCATTTGGGTAAGAGCTAAAGGAACTTAAAATTTTGTTAGGAGAAGCCTTGATTTAAACTCTGCTGGACACTACTTACATGATTTTCTGAACTGTCAAAAAGCTCTTATGATACAACAAAAATTATGTCAGATTTAAACAAATCAAACTATCTTTGTGCTGCAGGAAAGAATGGCAAAAGTATGCCAGTAAAACACCCAGCTTTCTGAAGTACATTTTGGTGTAATACCTTACAAACCCCACTATCCTCCCCAAAGCTATGAATCACTACATTTAAGAGCCTCCCCTCTCTATTTAATTACTTTGAAATACACTCAAACCAGTTTAAATCTGAGCTCCTCACAACCAGTCCCACCACTGCTCTCAGTTGTCTCCCAACGTGCCACCACAGCAGGAGAGCTCTGGAAGTTGATGGTGAGACAAACACCCATCCAGGCACTGTTCATGAAGCTTGTGAGTGTCTGTGCTTCTTGTGCCTCCTGATCACAGTTCATTTGAGTCAGCAAAAATAAAATGCAAGGAAGTCCTGCTTAATGGCCTTGAGCTGTCATTACAAGTTCTGTACAGATTTTAGTCTTTGGGGGAAAAAAAATGAAATCACTTTATAAATGAGTACAAAACTGGCAAATACTGTTCTCAGAAGCCATAATTTTACTAAGAATTTTGAAACACAATTTCCCTGAAGTTCCCAAATCAATTGTGTCTTTCTGTGGCTCCCCTTCCTCCCATGTGCCTGTTATCTCTGCTCTTAGATCTCCTGTCACCCAGGACACTTCATTTATTCTCATGGTTTCAGCTACTGCCTAAGTTTACCAAAAATCTCATCTATCTTTCTGCTCCAATTTTTATTTACTTCAAATTTTGGTTTCAAGCACATCAGTTTTACAACTGGAAATTATAACATTCTACTCAAAAACCTTGTCATTTTCTTTACCATTTAAAACCTGTTTACTTTTCCTTCTCACCCAGACTTCTGAACAGCACTTTCTTGGTTTTTTTCTTTATCTTTTTTTCCAACTTGTTTTATCTAATACCTTTATCCCGGTTTATATTTCTAAACTGTGTTTTATCCTAAACATACCTACTGCTGCAATTAGCATTTTTACCTAATCTTTATTACTACAGGTCCTTTGCTATCCACTCTCACATTCCTACTTCAACCGCTTTCTTTCCTTAATCTAAATTGAGGTATGTTTTGACTGACCAGAATTCACCCCTTATCATTGTTTGGTGTCAATACACCTGCTGACTCATAGACAGTGCTGCATCAGTTTGAATCATTGTTTCTTCATAAGAGCTGGACACTTGCAATTTGTAAGGCTCAGGTTTTTGTCCAAATGCAATTATGCAGCAGCTTAAAAATAGCCCACAGTTACTGGTAATTTGTAAATACAGAGAATTGTATTATAATCCTGGAACCTCTGTAAAGTAGAACTTTCAAGGCTCTATCTAAGCTTGACTTTTAAAATATTTCAGGTATTCATTCCATCATATTATACCACCAGTTCTTACTGGAAATAATTTGGGGAATATTTTAGTTTTAACTACCTAGTTAAGAAAACCCAAAGCGCGGAGACAATTATTGATACAAATTTTCTCAAATGACTGTTCTGCTGAATCCAAGTGCCACACACATCCCATTAGGGCTTAGTAATCTCTTAGACAGCCACAGCTGTGCCAGCAAATGCAACTAGTTTCTTAGCTCCCAGGGGCCTGGCTTTGAATTAGCTTGTGCTAAACACTGTCCCTCCCAAAACAATTAACATGATGCACATTGCAATATCATTTTTTTCCCTTCTGTTACTAAACTCAAGCTCATTACTAGTGTTGTCAGGCTCACAGAGTTTGCTACCAAGTTGTTTCACGTGACAAATAAGTATTAAATTCTACAATATTAGCATGTGGAAACTGCTCAGTTTTTTCACATGTATTTATGCTTATAATTGGTTCTGATGGTTTACCTGCTATTATTCCAAGCCTTATGGTTCCCAGAGCTCATTGTCACAGGAAGCATCTTGGTGTACTTGTGCCTTTTCCTTTTCCTGCTCTCTCCCATTATTTTGGAAATAACCAAAAGCCAAAGCCAATATCCTTAAGATTTTGCCATTCCCTGGAAGTAAAGATAAATCATAGTCCTGCTGTTTTCAGGTTGCCCCTGAAAACCCGGAGTGCACTTGTTGTCTGTGCATAACACAGCAGGGTGAAGCAATGGAAATGAGATTGTGCACAAAGCCAAGTGTCAAAAGCTGTATCTGGCAGGGAAGGAAGGAAAGCAATATCAGAAACCTGTTGGAGGAAGGTGACCAAAGGACTGATGAACAATAAAAGAGTTTTTGTCAGGCAGGGGAAGAAGAGATGACAATATTCTCTATGACAGAGCTTAAGAGAAGATTAAATTACTCCTTGCTCTAGTGAAAAGGAGATAGCAGCTCTTTTTCTATGCATTTAAAATACAATTGATAAACTTAAAAATGAAGGGGGTTCACCTGCAGACTAAAAAGTTGAAAGGCAATTCAGTATTATATTCAAATGCCTTTTTTTTTTTTTTTTTGTGGTCCACTGCTTTTCTTTCCTGAGTGAACTGAGACTTAACATTTTATGTAATCTAGATTCAGCCAAGAAGTTAATTAACATACCAGCAAATATTTATACACTTGTGCCAGGACTTCTCAGGCTCGGGTTTCACACATCTTCCCCTGTATTTTCCTGTATACTTACTAGAAATGCACAGAACTCTGTTCTGCACTTTGTTTTATCCCTGTGTTTGTCCAAAGCATGTAGATATGGTATAGGCACATGGTGTGATTCTTGGTCCTGTGTAGGGCCAGGAGTTGAACTTGATGGTCCTTGTGGGTCTCTTCCAGCTCAGGGTATTCTGTGACATGACATGATGTGACATGACATGACATGGCTGAATAGTCCTTTGAACTGTGATACTTCTCACGATAAGTTTGCATTATCCTTGATATACAGGAGATCATACTGACTGAAGCACAAACATAGAACCAAATTCCTGACTGCTAATTAAACTGGAGCTCTGTGCTGTTGGTTGCAAATGTATCAGAATTAAACATTTGCTGAAAATTTTATTAAATCACATTAAAAAGATAGGAGAGCAGTTATTGTCTTACTTGCTATCCAAGAATCTGCTCTTCTCAATTTTTTGCAGGTCTGTCTGAATTGAATGCTGCCACAGATTTCCAAGGGAGGGGAGCAGGAATGAGAGAAGGAGCATCTGCAGGTGGTTTTGCCTGAATTACTCATCATCTGGAAAACACAGAACTTAAGTACCATGCAAGATAAACACAGTGAAATGTGAAATACTGAAATGATGGGCAGGACTGTATTATTTGTCTCATGAGTGAATAAGACCAGGCATCATAATTCATCAGAAATAGAACTGGCTGTAAGGGACTCATCTCATGATTCCTTAGGAAAAAATTGAGGCTTCCTCAGGAGGCAAGCCTCAGGAAGTGGGGGCCGTTGTGAAATTGCTTTTGTGTCTGGCATTCTGAATCCTTTGAACATTCATGTGGGCAGGACTGACTCTGAGAAAGGCGAAGTGGAGAGTTGTCTATCGGAGCAGACTCCTGCGAGCAATAAACCTCTGCTGCTCACCGAAGCAGCGAAGGCAGCAAATGTTGGCTTTTCCTACCCTTTTGATTTAGCTTGATTCACAGGATTGATTCTGCCTGTTCTGTTGTTGTTTCCCACCATGCTGACACACAATATGCCTATTCTGGTTATGGATCATCCAGTTTAATATTACACCAAACCCTGTGCTATTTCCTAAGGGATATTCACAGCCCCTTACCGAGCACTCCTACACCCCATGCTGCTCCAGGAACAGTCCTCCAACTGAACGTATGCCTTCTGTAAAGTCAAAAAATAATAAAAAAAAGAAGTGTTATTATCAGCTCCTGCATCCAACGCAAAAAAAAACCTAAGGCAAGATAGTTTGTGGCCATATGTTGGGAAGGCAAGGTAGAGACTAATAAGAAATCTAAAAATCTGGTGTGTTTTTTCCCCAGGAGGGCAGAAACTTAAGAGTCTGCTGAGGGTGGGATTGTGGAACAACGTCCATAGATAAAAGCCAGGCTATCCCTGTAGTGCAAGGCTCAAGGACACGAAGACTACTCTGTCTGTCTTACAGCCCCTGTACACTGCAAAAGCACATGGGAGACAGGAACTGGGAAAATATATTGAGATCATTTATTGACAAAGATGGTACAGCCATCAAACAGAGAACAGAAGTAGTGTGCCACAAAAACTGAGATCCTGGCAGTTTCTGCTTTCAACTAAAAACATTATGCCAAATAAAGACATTAATTGCAATGTATTCTCCAAAGCACAATGAATGAAACTTTCCTGGGGAAGCCCAACTCATGTTTTATAGTATTGTGATTTTATCTAACTGGAGAAAATTAGGATAAAAATAAGTGGGTTTGACTCAAGAAAAGTAGACAAAAAAATGGATCACATACTTACAGAGAGTGAGAGGATCCCAGGAAGCCCTGAATTTGTTCTGGTTCGGAAATGTTATTCCAGCATGTGAGTGACTCAGACTAGTCCTAAAAGTTAAGCTGTTGAAATGTGCCCTGAGTTTGTCTGCCTCTGTTTCAGACTGGCTAAGTGCATGCCACCCTGCTTTTGAGATGTGCTGGCTTTGGGTTGAAGGACTTCCGTACCTCTGAACTGTCAGGCACAGTGTTCACAGGAATGTTTAGACACACAATTCCCATTAAAATGAAGGACTCAGGCCGGTCATAGCCTACATAAATACTACTGAAATGATCACTGTAGGAAACTGTAACTCTTTGAATGTTAGGCTTAACCATTTAACCATGGTTGTAATGATGTAACCATGCACGCACACGCATGTGGATATGCACAAACTATTGAAAATTGAAATCCAATAATGCCAACATGGAAGTTCTACAATTCATCATGCTTTTCTTGTATTTCCTCTCCATGTAAACCATTCCTTTATTGTTTGCAATGTCACTGCAGAGTGCTGTCCTTTTTCAATCCTTATGTACATATTTTAAAAGGATACATAGGATATCAAGACACAAAAATACATATATGTATGCATACAACTGTATCTGTGCACACCACTGGTAGGCATATATATATATTTATATATATACACAAGGAACTGAGGAAAAGGCTTTCATTCTTTGTTCACTTTAAAGCCTATGGAGTTAGTATAATTCTTTAAAAATTACTATACTGTGTAAAGGCACACATACATCACACATTCAGCAGAAATAGCAAAAAGCTCATGTTCTTACTTTCCAGTCACTCAAGTGTGCTTCAGAACAGAGTCACGACATCAGAGGCAAAGCACGGCAGTGACTGGAGTCCAGGCTAATAAACCCTACTGGGATAACTAGCATGACCTCCCTGCTATTGCCATTAAGAGACATTAAAATGAGGGACTGCACGAGGAAGAAAACAGAAGTGGAAAGCACCAGACAGACAAAGATGAAGTCTAGGGACTGGGAAAGTGGAGAACGGGTTGCAGGGAGTTCCAGTTACAAAAATATTGGGAACAACGGTTTCATATTCTGTAACAGGATCTAATGGTCCCAGCTGGCCCTAACCCTGATGCAAAGGCTTTGTTTAAGAACTATAAAAAACTTCCTTTTCCATAACTATATGTGTATTCTGGGAAGGGAGAATTTTTCTGATCTGAATTACGTGGTGTTTGCTCACATAGTATTCCTTAGTGAATCCAGGGAACAATATGAGAGCCCTCCTGTGGCCAGCTGAACACCTGTAAATTCCCCTGACCACAGCCAAAGACAAGACAGCCCACTGGGTCATTACCTAGTGTCTGATTTCTCATTCAACGGGAGTAAGTTGTTATTATCACACCATTCATTGTGTAGAGGTGTGCATGGTGCCCTCAGCAATAAATCAAAGGTGACTGGCCTCAAGCACTGATCATCTAAGTTAGTGCACAGACATGGTGAAGTTGAACACAGAGGTAACACTAGCACAGAACATAAAACATTACCTATTGCTGTAAACTGGCACAACTTTACCAGCATAGGCAAAAGAAGATAAGTGGATTGAAGAAGAAGCCACATGGAATACTTTAACAAAAGGTGACGGACTTGAAGTGGAAAGGATGCCTCTGAACACCAGTCTGTGTCTTCATACACAATGCGCTGACATTTACACCAAGACAGAATAGATGTGAAATTCTGTGCTCTGACTGGGTATTTTTGATAGATCCCTTTGCAGAGTGTAGATACTGCACAAGCTACAAAGCAGGATTCTTGTTTAGTCTCTCACTTCTACGCACAAACTGGATCTGCCAGGCTAATCCTCATTCTCATCAACTTGGTTTACAGGGGTATCAGAACAAAAGAATTCAATAACATAAAAAAGGCTGAGAGATCACATTTTAACATCCATAACTTTTCCAGTAAAAAATATCCTTTTGCTACAGAGGCAGAAAAAGATTCTATGAAGACTCTTAGAAAAGTGAATAGCTGTTCTAAGTACATAGAGATATTAAAAGGTTAAAAAAGGACCACTTGTATTGTAAAGAATATGAACCAAAATAATCCCTTTTAAGCTAAGAAATTTTACATCAATTTAGCACTTTCATAATTATGAAAATGCCTTGCCATGAAATAATTATTAATTTATATAATCAAATTCAAGAAGATATGAGAAGCAACAGCTTAGCTCCTCTGAACAGATGTGCTCTGAGTTTAGGTTGAAGAACCAAGTGTGTGCCCTATGCAGTGTAATGTATTACATTGCTGACACCTTTCAGTGCACAAAGGCAGCAAAACACCTTGGGAGAGTTGTCAGAGATCATTTACACAGTATTGCTGATGATTTTTATTAGCATGAGTAAAAGTGCAGGAAAAGAAAGCAGCATTTAATCCTTTCAGTGCAACATTAATCAGTGTTGCCTACCATACAGTCACCAGTTTTTCATGGGTTTTTTTGTAAGTCAAATCAAAATGCTATTTGAATAATCTGTATCTATTTTTTCCAGCAGTTGCTCAGTATTACCCCAAACCTCTAAGTAGTTTCTCCCTGAAAATTTTTAGTTTTATGGTTCTTCTAGACTCCTAAATTTAGCTGTCTTTGCTCTCCTTGTCAGGCATATTCAACGTGATAAACTCTGGTTCCATAGAAGAATTTTAATGTGTGAATTAAAATCTGCAAATCCAAATCAGTCCAACTGGGGTTCTCTCTTTGTTGGTAGTACAGCCAGTTGATCAGTAGATGGTGGTGGTGCACTGTCACCTGATGCACTTGGCCAAGGATAGTACCCAGCTGTTAAACCATTTTTATTATAGAGCAGTCCTGTAACAGTTTTGGAGATGACTGAGTTTTTATTGTATCAGAATATTACAACACTAGGAAACGAGAAATGATAAATATCTGCCTCTTATAAATGATGGAAAATTTGTATTTTATTTCTTTTTTTCCCCCTAGAATTTCAGGAAAATTCTAAACTTCCATTTCCCACATCATTTAGCTTTTGCCGTTTTTCACACAATAATCAAAATGATAGAAGCAAGGAGAAATATTATAAAGAGTGGGAAGATATCCAATGCAATTGACAAATTTCAGAAATCCTGCCAGCATAGTTATTTGCCACTTTGCCTCCCACACTGACTTTGTCACAGCAGCATCTACCTGGAGGAGAAGGGAAAGAAGGAGCTGTTTTTTGTCTCCTCCCTCCAGGCAGGTGGGATGGAGAGGAGGAGCACTGGGGACATCCTCTGCCTATTCATCTACTGGATTCTGGCCTGCCTTTATCTCTGAGACTTGATCTGTTTTTACTGCTTGCAGGTACTTTAGAGCTTCCTCCTAGGGGTGTATATGGCATTATGCATCTGGAGCCAGTGTGCTTGTCATGGTGATGGACTGTATTTATCTTGGGACCTGTACTGAGAGACTAAGGATTGAAGTCTTGGATCAGAACCACAAATGAGTGAATTGGAGCTGCCTTTCAGAGCAGTAAAGTGCTGAAGCTTTATACAGGACCTCTGATGGGAGTGATAAGTTGAAAGCAGTATATGAAATATTGTTGACTAGGGGCGACACAGCAGTGAAAGATCAGATTTCCAGTTTGCCACCCACTGGCCAGGCTGCAGATTTGCCTGTTGCTGCAATGGGAATTAGCAGCCTGTAGTTATAAGAGTATACATAGGATGGATGATTAGGATGTAGAAAGATTAGTTTAGCAGCAGAGTACATTTGAATATTTCTAGGCTTCTGCTTACAATTTTAAATGTATTGACCCCAGAACTGGGCAATGGCGGGGCAATACTAACACTTCTAGTTTGTGGCTCACACGTGCCGTCAGAATCAATGCTTTCTCAGTTCCTAAGTCATACTGATTAGGATGAAGGAGAGAGAAAGAGTCTGACTAACTGAAAAATCAGAGCTAAAAGAGCAACGTCATTTGGGCTGTTCATAAAACCTATTTCGGAGGTAAACCCAGATGTTAAGTCAAAGCTGAATTAGTAGTTGAGAAGAGGGTGAGGAAGCTGATCCAAACTGTTCCTTTTCCTAAAGCATCTGGTGTCAGAAGAAGAATCTTGTGTCAGAAAAGAGAATTGAGGGGAAATCCAGAAGACTTGGCTGAAAGTGTCTTCTAATACAATTTGTTCCTATTCAGTTTTGGTTTTGGTCCTATATTCACCCAGAAACAGAAGTGCATCATGAAGGGGGATGAACTTTACCTCATCTAAAAAGCATTAGTACAAGGTGGGCAGAGAAACAGAGAAAAGTGTGCCCCAGTGCTAGCAGACCAGAAACAAGAAATTACCTTTTCAGATTTCCCCAACATGGGTTGGATTACTGTTTCTTTCTCCTTTCCTCCCTCCCTACTTCACTGCAATTTTTCTATCACCTAGAAAGTATAAGAAACGCATGTTTAAAGACATAATATAAAGAGTCATTCCCAGGCTGCCGCTTTTGGATTTGAAAACTGGTAAGAATTTATTGCTCAGTAAGTTAAACCTGATACTATGACATTTCTGAGGGCAATGGTTATGTAAATGCATACTTATACTGTCTCTGGGGTGCCACTGCAAACAAAAAACACAATCCCCACAGGGTAATGATATCACATTTATGTGACTGAATACAGAAAATGGAAGATCATAAAAATAATCTCTTATGAACAGTTTCTCCTTTATTAGGTCCTGCAAAAATGTGTATTGCTTCAAAAGAAACAGAGTAATGAAAGAGTGAGAAATTTAAGTATGTTTTCATGGTACCTTCAAATATTAAAACCAGAATACAATAAAATACAAAGGAATTCAGAAACTTTAATTGCTCAGGTGTAATTAATTTTGTACTATGAAGATGCCAATGCAGAAACAATACAGATGTCAGAAAAAATCAAGTGTTAGGATAAAATTAATATCTTAAAGAAAAATCATGCCATGTCTTGCACTGTAAGGCTTAGTCATTAGTGAAGTTATTAAA
The DNA here is from genome assembly GCF_022539395.1 of Myiozetetes cayanensis. Taxonomy (NCBI): domain Eukaryota; kingdom Metazoa; phylum Chordata; class Aves; order Passeriformes; family Tyrannidae; genus Myiozetetes; species Myiozetetes cayanensis. The sequence goes on from NW_026086604.1 coordinate 130,138,648, forward strand.
TATAGCTGTTTAATTGTTCAGTATAATTAAAATGATAGGTTAGCCATAGTCATGATGGTTCTGCCTTGATTAGAGTATATTATTCTTATAGTCTGGTGGTTTTCAATCTTAGAGTCATGAACTCTTCATAAATTGGGCCTAGAACCTCCATATAGAGTCATGAAATTTTACATGCAAATGGCATTTTTAACCCTGCAAAGAATGAAGAAAATTTACCTGTCTAAATTAAAGTATCTCCAGTAACCAGATGTAGCAAATAGTCCTTTAAGGCATATGAAAGTAATGAATATTGTAGGAGAATAAGTATATATTTACTGTATGTGTATATATATATTCATATATATTTATATACATATACATCAATATATACATATTTGATGTAGTGTTAATGTTAGTTATCACACCTATCCATTTAATGTGAAATCTACTTTTCTTGTGTAATGCATGACAAAAGATTTAGGGACAAGGCACTACCTAAAAAAAAATATCATTGTCAACACTGCAATAAAAAATACCCAACTCCCTCTGTTCCTGTACTGCACTCCCTGATCCTGTAGAGGATGCCTGTCTGTAAAGAAAGGCAGACAATAAAAGTCAAAATTGAATCCTTAATTTTGATTTGAATTTCATAATTTATTTTGTGTCGACTATTTCTTAACTCAGAATGTTTCAAAGAAAGCATGGAGTATTAAAGGTGAATTTTGTACTTTCCAAAGCATGCTATGGGAGCTTTCCTGTTGCCTGAAGAGCTAATGAATTTTTCAAGACAATACTTCAAAAAAAATTGCCACTCAGCTGATTACCTCTTTCTGCTGCTGTTGATAGACTTACAAATAGTACTGGGAAGACTTCCAGTGCTTGCAAGGACTCTGCAAGGTTGCTCTTACCATTTTTCTGCCTTGGGCTATGCTCAGTCTCTGCAGCCCGTTCTCAGCTAGCCCAGTGATCCAGACCGTACGTCCCAATTCACTCCCTAGGGAACGTGATTCCTGTGCTTCACTGCTCTGTCTGTTCAGAAACACTTTCTAACATTTAACCTAAACCTCCCTAAGTGACATATAAACCTTTCTTTTTTTGTCCTATCCAACATGAACATGGCAAACCAATTATTTCCTTCCTCTTGCAGAAGCAATGTTTTACATGTTGGAAGCTTAAGGCTGTCTGCTTCCTCAGTCTTCCCTCCTTTTGGTCGTCAATCTTTCCAGACAGTTAATCATTCTTACTGTCCTCTTTGGACCCCTTCCAGATCATCCACATCTTTTTCAGAGTAACTGGAGTCACCAAACATCCCTTATAATGTGGGATTTCCCATGTTTAAGGCTCAAATCTCTCTTGCCTTTATTAAAACCATGTGAAATATCACCTGCTCTTGTATTACCTCTTCATTTTAATAGGTGACATGGGTTTTGAGGTTGCCTTTAGCAGCATAGAGTCATGACAAGGATGTGGCTGTGACAGATGTAAAAGCCTGAGCACCCCTAAAGGAGCTGGGGATGTCTGAAGAACAATCCACACCCTGAAGCATTAGGAAGGCATATCAGTGTTTTAAAATTCAGAACAAGAACACACCAACTCTGATATGCTGCCCCACATCAGATATAATCCTCCTGCTAAGGACTCATCAACACAATAAGACAAGAAATACTTCTGTGTTTTGTGGACAATGCTTTTGCTCATGCAGCTCATGAGATAACATTTTAGGTCCATGATTTCTGTTTGTCTTGGAATTCTCCCTGCTCTCTCCTCTGCAAAATGCTATCCAGCCAGTCATGCTCCATCCTGCATTTGTTCAGTTGCTTATACCTGACTACCTAAGTACCTTGTCTTTACTGCACTTTATCTTATCAGAACACTATGCCTAGATAATTCCGACTTTTTGTCCTGTTTTCCATTATTCTTGTTTCTCCAGCCTGGGGTCACCTGTGAATTTAATGCCTGCTCTTCCTTTCAAGTATAAAAAATATTAAAAGAAAGCCCTTAAAACTAGAACCAGACCTTGGACAGACCTTTGAACTGTATCTGATGTATCTTTAATTTCAACAGAGAACTGTCTGCTCTGTTATTTGGAGCAAGTCAGGAGCAGAACAGACTCTATTCCTCAGACACCATTTCCATGGATATGATGAGACACAGAGGTATGAGTTTGCTTCTTCCACTTCCAGATGTATGGAATCACTGTGTTGCTTGTAGAAGCCAGTATCAACTCTTGTGTCTGGAATGAAAGACTGGAGAGGCAGTCTGAGTGTGCTCAGCCCTGTCCTCTGCAGGAGAAGCACTGATTCATAAACACATATAGCTGGGGCAGAAGATCAGATCAACCCAAAGAAAGAACCAGCTCCTCTCAAAGCTGAGAATAACCTAGCACTAAGACTGTCCTCTGCAAAGTATCTACTATAATAAATAGGAATGATTTTTCTTGGGGTCTCTAGCTACCTTGATTATATAAGGGAGAAATTACAGCCTTTTTCAGACTCTAAGACCTGTGACATTCAACTGCAGCAGTCTATCACCTCTGGGAATTTAAACTGTAGTAGACCCCAATTGCATGAGAAGTATTTACTTCAGTATCATCAAAGTGTCTGGGATTTCTCACTTTGTGAAGCTTTTTGGAGGAATATTTTAATAATTTCTATGAATATGTATGAATCTTTCCAATCTGGGGCCTATCAGAGGAGTGGGGTTTAGCCTTTAGGAAATACTTGAACCAAACTCATTAGATTTTTTCCCCAGCACTCAGACTGATGACGGATTTCAGTGTAAAAGGCGGCTTTGCAGTTGACCTTTCTATTTCTACCAAGGAGAACTTACAGGCAGTGTCAAATTCTGTCATTCCACAAGCTGAAAAAGATACTGTTCATCCTTATCCAGTCTAGATGTCAGGATCAGAAATATACTTCTAATTAATTCAGTCCCAGTGCAAAGCTTCTGATAACGAAAGTGAGTGAAAGGGAGTGAAGAAAAGCAACTCAAACTAAGTTTTAGAGTTAATTTCATTCACTTATGTTATTTCCCACATTATATTTATTGTTGGTTTAACCTTTTAAACCAATTTTTACATATTTTTACAAACACATTATTTTCCAGACCATTGCAAAAAAAATAAATTCTTGTTTTCCCTTTGAAAATGGAGATGGTGGTTTATATCATCCACTAGCCAATTGTGAGAACTGAGGTGGCTGCAAAGATATGAAATGTATAGTCTATGCTGATAGAACATGGGCTTGCAGGATTTATACGCACTCAGGGGCCACTTACGGGACTGTTTTGTGCCTGTGTGGCCAGATATGTGAATGTCATGGACTAGTTTTTCTTTGCAATGGTGCAAGGAGGTAACAATTCCCACATTTTTCTCTTGGTGTCAGAGGGAAGGTAGCTTTAAGAGCAGGAAGGCTGAGGATTGGGACCTCTAGTTTCCTAAGGTGATATTAGAAGATTCTTTAACTCCAGACACTTTGTATTACTAAGCTCCTTAAAGATTTATGGCCTTTATGACAATCATTTTCCCCTGTGAAATTTCCTTTCTGCTTAAGTATTTACAGGAAGAAAGTTTTCTTTTTTCTCCCCTCAAGTCAGCAAAGCTGATCCTGTGAGGATTTCTGAATGAAAGGGGGAGATCAGTGTTTCAGGAACAAACCTTAACTCACTTTAGAAGCATTTACTGGACTTCCTGCCATGCCTCCTGTCCAGCTGGCTGGGCAGCCACTGCCCTGCCTGCCTCTCTGCTTCAGCTTTATTTTGTGGGAAGGAACTGGGGAAAAAAATATCCACAAACAAGCTTTAAGATGTTTTACATCATAAAATCCCAGCTGGGATGTGATTGTTTTTGACTAAAGGAGGGAGCTTCACTTAATGGGATTAAGGAAATTTCCAGCCTCTAAGAGCCTCCTTTTCACTGCCTCTCATTGACAGGGAAAAAAAGTTTAATCGTTGTAATTGTATTGCAGGACAAGGCATCCAATGGCTTTTGAGTCTGTGCCCACAGCTACCACTGCCTCGGCTGTACAGAAGGGAGTCAGCTGCCCTCGGGGGATTTTATAGAGAATTGTTTCTTACCAAAACAGAGAACATTTATTTTGGTCCTTAGGTACACTTTGACATTTGCCTGAAATTAACAGCTCCTTTCTTATGAAATATTGTCTTGCTGGAGATGTTTGGGAAAAAATGCAAAACATCTTCTTTTGTTGTACATTAGCTCTTCACAGAAAGTCACTTCAAACTAATTTCCTTTCCTACTTCTTTTGGTTTTGGAGTATGTTTCACTGTGATAGTGACGAATCTGCATAATGGGATCACACAACTAATTTTTTAGTACAAAGTAAGCTGCATAAAGACTGGCAAACATGGTAATCCAGCTTAAAAATAACGAAACCCCCCATACTGCTCAAAAACTACATGCATTATGTTTTTTGAGACTGACAACTACATGATCAGGATGCCTTTCTTTTTTGTTTTTACAGCATAAGTAATCTGTAGATGTACTTTTGGCATGGATGTTTTGTTAGCATAATCGTATCTTGCAGTAAGTTCATAGTTAGAAAAATAGCCCTACCCATAATGGTTTCTAAAATCAAACAGGTCATAGAGAAATGGTGTACTATTTAAAAAAGCAGATCAATACTTAATTGTCTGCCAATACATGTGTAGTTACTTAAGGTTATTTGCTATTTAACACTGTCAGTGATGGGAAATTAATGTTTGGTGCCCTAAGGAGCTTGTGAAAGGTTGTATCAAAAGTAAAAGAAGTAAATGTTCATTAGTATGCCTTGTTCCAGTCTGAGGCAGAAAAAATATCTGTGCCACTCTATGTACTTTAAACTTTTCTACTTTAAATTCTACTGTCCAAAATCTGTTTTGTCTTTTCATTTCTCTCTCAAAGTCTGTCTCAGAGTCTGCAGGCCCATCTCAGTGACAATCTGTCCTCATGAAGGAGTAGAACTGGCAGTGCTAACCATCCACCAGGAGGCTGAACACACCTGGTGCAAGGTGTGTGTGAGCATTGGGGTCCTCACAGGACCAGCCCACCTTGCTCTTGAACCACCTCCACTGTGGAGTGCTTTGTGTCCTCTCCCCTCTCCTGCTTCTGTGGGCCTCTACATAAACACACATGATTTCTCTGTATGTGTGTTTAATCTTTGATGTTTAACTCAATTTATGAAACAATTAAAGAAATACAGTGGTTTTAATGAATATGTCAGCTTTTTTATTTTTCTAGATGGGTCTGAAGGGAACTGTATAAATTGTGCTTTTACTTTAAACATTTTCAATGGAAACTTTTTTTATTTTCAAAGGAAATAAAAAGCTCACAGAAACTTTTCAACCAAGTGAGGTATTCTCTTCTAAATCAGTTTTCAGTTTTTCCTAAAGAGTCCAAAATGTTTTCCTTAGAAAGATCAAGAAATTTGAAATTAATTCTTTGATTTTGCTGCAAGACTTGCAGGAAGCCTCAGGGATTTTTATGAGGAGCTCTGGCACCTTAACTGCATAATTTTTTATGTAAATGAAGCTCTTGTTATATGTTAAGTAAGGTTAAATCATGTTCTGCAGAGATTGCGAAGCAGTTTGACTTAAATTTGGGCTTTCCTCTTGATTACCTGATTTACTTATGAATTCATCATCTCAGTACTTCCCCAGTTGCCATAAAGCTTAAACAATTTATTGAAATGAGCTAAAATTCCCAAATTAAAAAAAACCAACAAAACAAAACTAAAAAAACCCACAAAACCAAAACCCTGCAGCAATATAGAACAGTAGCATGAAATAAAAGGTTCTGACCGGGTAGGTAGAAATGGAAATTTCATAGTGTATTCTTAGACATTATTCCTGTTAATCAGTGCCATGTGAATACAGAAGAAAAAGGAGCCAACCTCCATACTCCTTAAAAAAGAAATATATAACATTAATTCATTAATTATATTAATATATTACATTTCAGTACTGTCTCTTTGCTGTGTTTCACCAGGTTCTCTAGCTTTTACCCACCCACAAGTCTGCTAGAGGGGCCTCAGGCTGCAAAATACAGCTTGAATGATCACAGCTTGAATTAATCACTGTTGGAGACTTAGAGAATTCATCTTCATGCTGGCCTGGTTCTGTGGTACTTACACCACCTAAGCACATTTTTGATCCAAGTATCTCCCAAATGCTGTAGTATGAGATTTGGAAAAATGCCATTTTTTGATCTCTCTGAAGCCCTCCATGGATTATACGCTTCCCAAAGGAGGAGTTTTGTTATTTAGCTCTCAGTAATGACTCTTGGCCAGCAAGAAAAAACAACTTAGGTGATATCCACATGGACAGGTTGCAAATTAAATTAGATATTGGAAAATACCATATCCAAAATGATCAGCTTCCGTAACGCAGCAGTCTCCCCACAACAGCAGGAGAGAAGAGATACAACAGTAGAGTCTTTTATGTAGAAAATACTTGGCAAATATACAAGCCTGCTGAAACATCCCTTGAGAGGCTAAACAAATTTAAACTTGTAATTCTCTTACAGCTCCTTTAAGAAGGTATTTTATCCCCTAAATACCATGTTGAAATTCTACTTTTAGCAAGTATAAAAAATATAAGTTACATTTTCAAAACTGAAAGAGAAATCTCTGTGAATAAATAAATCTCAAGAAGTATAGCTACAGGGCTACAGACACAGGCACTGCACCACTTAAAAATTTCAGAAACACAGTGTTTGAGCTTAACAAACCCAGAATCACCTGCAAGCCAGATTAGTACAAGGGTATGCTCTCCTGCCAAACTTCAGGGAAAGCTCATGTTTTCAAGAGTTCATAACTCTGTTTTAAGATGTTAACAACTGTTTTCCAGATTTCTCTTTGGTATACAAGACACAGCCCAGAAATCCTTCCATTTCATCAGGTATGGTTCATGTTAAGGGACAACCCCCCCAACTTTAAATATATTTACAGAGGGTTTTTTTATAACACTAAAGTTCTACCACTTAGAACCATTGTAAGCTACAGAATGCAAATTGTTATTTTTATTTGTACAAACTGAATAAACAATGTTAATTACATAAGGACCCAGTTTTGCATTCTACTTTTCAGCAGTAGGTTTCATGAAGTCAGATGTCATACTCCATGTCAATGAGAGGAGCACCTAGTTCTGTTTAGAACTTTTTACCAGCAGTTGACAAGAAGTCAGGTTTGTGTCCCCTGATCTACAACCAAAGAAATGAAGAAACAAGTTGAGTGACATGTAAGCTGATCTACGAGACTGGATATAAACGTAGGAAAATCACTGAGGGATCTTTAGTCCTAACTGGACCTGTTCACTAAAAAGCAAGTTACTTGTGCAGTAAATAGCATAATGCACTCTTTTCACACTCAAACTGTGTATTACAAAGGTCTGTAACACAGCCTGGTCACTTAAACAGGTCCAATCATGGGCACAGCCACTGTTTGCTCTGGCAGTGATCAACAGCCCTACACGGCTCCAGGGAGGGTTTCATCGGCCTGTCAGATGCACTGAGAGTCTGTCATCCATGAGCTTTGGACCATGCCATGCTGGTACTTTTCTTTAACAATAACAGGAGATAATTATTATATTGTTTAAGTATTCTAAGAAACAGGTTTCAGATGGAAATTTTGCAATTGACCTAAAACCCAGACATCTAGATATTAAACCTACAGTTTTTAGTGGTAAAGAAATTCAGTTCCCACTCATCCCTCTGCAAAAAAAAGCAGGGAACAAAATCAACCAGTGTTGTGCTTCCCCTGAACACCTCTAATAGTAATAGCTGTAAAGCTCTCTTGTACAACATCTACTGAGTATAAGCATTGTGCACTTCATACAGCAACATGTCATATGTGAAATAATTTTTTGTTGCAATTTGTATTTCTTAGCCTATGAAAAGAATTATATAAAAAAAGTAATAGGTTCCTAAAAAAAATAAATAAAAAGTAGTGGTCTAATTCCTTGCTGCAAAATAAAGCTGAATCTTCAGAATTCAATCACCCCTGTGAATTTATTCATATCCCAGCCCAGGCATGCCTGAGACAGTAATGAATGAACATCTGTCTGTGTAGAGCATGCAATTATTACCCATTACAAAGACACCACTGGAACAGAGATATAATTAATTACAGTAAATTTAGCACCATGAATTGAAGGACTTGACTCCCATTAGCAAACAGGGGAGGGAAGCTCAGCAGGCAGATAACATCTTTTATAGACAGGAATCATATAAATGGCTATTTCACACTTATTTAATCTTCAAAAGCACTATTAGGGGGAAAAAAGGTTGTTCCTGAAAAGAAGATGAGCTATTCGAAAGCATCCAGACACTGCCATGCAGAGCTGGTGTTTAAGAGAGCCCTGAGCAGCCAGCACAGCCTGTGATCCAACCTAGCAGATCTGCTGGGACAGGATGGAGCCCTCAGATGCACAGCAGCGCTTCCAAGACACTCTCCTCACCTCTATGGATATGTGTCAAGGTAAGGCTGTGCCAGCCCGTGCTCTGCACCATGACCCCCTTGTGGTGCACACAAAAGGCTGTCTGGGGTGAAGGATGCCACCAGGAGGGTTTTTTTCCATAGTCTAAGAAACGTAAATTGCAACAAAAGGCAATTTCACACGACACGTTGCTGTATGAAGTGCGCAATGCTTACTCAGGAGAAGGTCGCAGGGCCACACAGGCACCCCTCCCAGGGTTTGAAATCTTCAGTAAAGTTCAGCATGGGATTACTGGCATTTGCTATTCTCTGGAGATTACAGCAGCCACCAGAATGGGTATCCTGAAAATGAGATTACCATATTCGGGGCCAAAGCATTATAACATCTTTCTCTTATTTCCCAACTATGCAGCAGGACTAAGCAGAAAACAATTTACTGGAAAAACAGCAATGGCTTTGAGATGGAAGTGTAAAAAACAAAAATCCAGCTCACTCTACCATAACTAAAAACCCAACCATTCAAAATTTCATCTGTGAAAAGATCTAAGAATTGAGTTATGGACTGACCATCAGCTGCTCCAGCTAAGCTGGAGGGTAAATACTGAAGTTTCTACACTAGGAACAGAGCTAGAAAATATCGCAAATGTAGTCTTTACCCAGGACTGTCTCTGAACCACAGGCTGTATCAGAGAATGTAGAGCAGGAAATACTTCCCCAGATGAAAAGGTCTGTTACATTCCTTAAAATATTGGCATCTAGTGCTGGAACCTTTTTCCTCTAATAAGGTACAGGTGAAGAGAACAGCACAACCACGAGGAAGGTCCCCTGCACTCTCTCTGCAACACTACTGTCAGGGAAGAACTGAGAAGTGTGTAACTGCTGAGCCTTTGATCCAAGACTGAGTATTTGGTGCTGAGGATTCTGGCAATGTCTGGAACAAGCACCAGTACCCTGTTTTTGTATAGTCACTTATTTCACAGCATGCAGGTGGGAAAACTTTAGTTTAAATCTTAATGATAACATATAATAAAAGCAACTATTAACTTTATCAACACTTTAGCATGCAAGATACTTTTAAAAATTATTTTGAACATCTCTTTACCTTCACAGATAGCTGTATTTCTCTTCTGCTTGTGAAAGTATATAATTTAGGTGCAAAATGTTTCACTTAACTCCTCTCTGATACTACAAACTTTTTCTTACTTAAATATGTAATGTAAATTGATGATAAGCACCATCAGTTGCAGAATTCTGTAATGTAATCATTACTTATTCAAAACACACCAACATTTCTCCAAATTATTGTAAGTCATGTAAGTGTCTAGGTTAGCTGCTAACCCCTGTGTGGAACTGAAACTTGGGCACCAGGGATTTTGTGACACAGTCTAAGTGTTTGTTAAAAATGACAGAAGGAAGCAAGACATGTTTAAAAAAGATGTAAATTCAGAAAACTAAAATCTAAATCCAACACTTGGTATTAGTCCTCTGAGACTTTAAACCCATTGTTTCATTTGGTAGTTTTCCCAGGATATCAGTTAAAAGTCAGCATAACTGTGCACAAGCAAAGCACACATCTTGAAATGCTGCTGTGTCAGAGTCTCAGCTTTTACCCCAGGCAGTGCCAGGGTGTGCATACTAAATCGTTGTGGCTCATCTTTCAGCCATGACCTTCTTGCACAACTAGAAGCACCCCCAGCAATACCAGTTGCTGGCCTGGCAAGTGCATTGTCCAGATCAAAAGGTCTGAAAAATTCATGTTAGTGATTAGAGGGAAACAGCTGTCCCATGGTAGCACTCACAGAACTCGCTTCCATGTTTTTCTGTCATCAAAGAGTTAAAAAGTGATCAACGTCTGACTAAACAATTGTTTTCTTGGACATTTTATAAGTCAGATATCATTCCCTCAAGAACCTGCCATACGGGGTCATGCAAATGAGAAGGGGTATTTAAAAGCCTGGTTTTTTATGAAGCACTCTAAATCATGTTCTGTGCCCTACAGCTGCACTCAAACACTTCCAGGACAAGCAAAACATATGTAGCAAAGTCAAACTGGGTATACACAATCACTCATAGTTTCTTTAAGCAAGGCCACCTCAGAGAAGCAAGAATAATAGTCTAGGAAATGCTGAAGAGACTTTTTTCCATCCAACATGCACAAATCTACAGTTACTTTGTTCCCAGGAGCCAATTTTCCTGTACCACATCATGAAAATTGTTGCTTAATTTGGCCTGAATTTTGGCATACATCTAACACTGCTTTCCTAATGTCACTGTTCATCTTAGACTATTATAAAACATCACTTCTATCTTGTTTCCTCCCCTAATTACATTATTATATTCTTCATAGCAGAGTTTCCTACAACAATTCAGGAACTACCACCCTGCTAAACCAGAATGACAATCCAGTACAACCCTTCCCAATTGAATTTATTTCTGCAGGATGTCACCAGCAGTTGCAGCCTTTGCAAATCTTATCTAACACTGTCGCATCTCTGTAATGTTCTAAAATCAGGTTCATGCACATGTAATTGATATTTTTTCCTTGGCTTTGCTGAAATTTCTATCCTATAGCAAAGATAGCATTTGTACTTCTGACAGCTCTCAGAGTTTGTACCTTATTTGAAAGTCATGTATTTGCAGATGGATAAAAAGAATCTCTGCATTTTAATTACAGTATTTGCAATGTTGATTGTGGCAATGGCAACAGTCAGTTCCATCTAATGATACTTTCCCATTAAGACACTGAATTTTTACATCCACAGACCAACCTCTATTTGAGTTCACTTCTGATAGCCCCTTTGGCACATGTCCTGTAAATGTGTAGTTTTCAGCCTACTGCTGTAGAAGGTCTGTACTAATGCAGTTTATTGAAGTCTACTTTAGACAATCTGGGTTTGCCCTTACCATTGCTGGTGAATCCCACTAATTTTGTCCAGCAGCAGCCCCAGATTTTCTCCAGTTACAGTCATTTTGCCACTTCATATCCTCCTGCTTGTTTAAAGGGACCCACCTTGAGTTTAAATCTCTAATTCATTGGAAAAGCTCTTCCAGCCTTCAGGAGCTCTGTATTAGGACCTAAAGGCTCAACTAATCAGGCAACTAACACCAATCAAGTCTCAAGGTAAGCATGGACAGCTGGGAGCCCCGGGGGACAGGAAAGACAGTGGTCTGGAGAAAGAGCTCCTGGTTGTAGGCAGTCTGCAGCTCTCACAGTCCTAGCTTTTCATGTGTGTTGAAGAATTGCAGCTGCTGATACTGTCAATAGGCCAGGAAAAGGAGCTGCTGCAAGAGAGGGAAGGAGGGAAAAAGACTGTGTGGGACCTCCTGACTTGACCCCACACTTCTGGAGTGTAAATTTTTTCCTCCCTTTCCCCTGCTATAATTCACCCATAAAAAATTTGATTACTATGATTTCATGCAGGTGAAGGGAATTTCACTTTTAAGGCTTGAAAGTTGTTTCATTTTCAAACCCTAAGGGTTTACAGTGAGGGAGTGGAAACGAGCTCTGAGAGATTACAGGTGTGATTTTACATGTGTGGGGTTTTTGGGCACTCAGGTTCAGGAGTTGGCTTTTTAATACTGCTGAATGAACTCCAAACTGAGGATTGCAAGCTATCAGGTGAATGCCATAAAATGAAATGCAATCTCTGCAGGAGGTAGTTTGTCTGTGTTAAATTTCACATCTGACAGTCATAATAACATCCTTGCAAACCTAAAAAAATTTCAATGTTCACGTTATTTTGTCTTTAAATAAAAAACATTAATTAAAACCCTATTTTAAAACCTTTAGTTTATTGATTCATGTCTTGCAGAATAATGAATCCTCAGCATATATAATGACCATAAAAGAGAAACTGTAATTTCCTCTGTAGTTAAATTTTTTCCTGAATACTTATTACTTATCTATTGTAGTTCCATAATCTAATGATTACATTTCCAAGAGAATATGTTGTTTCAATAACTGAGCTCTTTATTAGATATTTCTCTTGCAAAACAATTCAGAACTTTCTAATTTTTTCCCTACAATGTAAAACTGCATAGATTGCTAATTGAACATATTCATATTTTAGCAGATTTCAGCTTTTTCTTCAAAAAGCATTGATCCTTTTTACCATTTAAAATATGTTAATATTTTGTAGACAACTTTACAGCTGATTTAGACGGGTCTGTAAAAAGAACTGTAGCCCTTTGTGACAGCATAACGCTTTGGGCACCCTGTGGGAGGCTGGGAAACAAGACCATGGGCTGTTGGGACCACAGGTCTGCTCAGACAGACCTTGCTCCCAGTTGGGCCAGGGCTCTGCACAGGCTATGGAAGGCTCTTAGTCACAGGAAACCCATGGGCAGCATAAGAAGAGCCTGGGTTTGTTAACTACAGTATGATCCAAAGACAGTCAGGAGAGATGAATGTGTGGTGGTCACTGATCCCTGACTGTGGAATTGGCTGACATGCTCCAACATGGGCTTTGGTTTCCTGTCTTGCAGAAAACACAGTGTGTAGCAAGAAAAAGAGGACTGGTAAGACGTACATCCACAGCTCATACTGGTGAGAGACTAACCAGTCTGGATTCAGGAACTTGCTTCAAGTCTGATTGTTTAGTTGTTGCCTAAGGACTACAGAGCCCTGCTGTTTCTTCCAAATTTCTCATTTTCCCTTGCATAAACAAATATCAGTCCTTGAAAATACATGGTAGAGTCTTTCACCCCAAGCCCTCCTTGCTGCAGCTCACAAGGGATGGCCACTGCTCTCTGGCTTACTGATTCCTTATCTAGAGGGAAGCTGTCCTCAAAACAATGCTTAATAAAAACATGACATCTTCACACATAATGAAATAAATGAAAAATGAAATAAAGGGACATCAGAGAGCAAATATAAACACTCCCACAGACCTCCTGCCATTGTAAAATAATTTATGGGGTTGGAGCTAGACTGGCATACTGTCCCCTTTTACTGTTCCAAACTGGCTTACCAGCACCTATAGTTTCCTTCTCTGTTTGCAGAACAGTCCCAGATCTAGTTTCAGTTCAATAAGGTACTTTATTTGGGTCCTGCTCTTAAGAAAGTCTCAGATGTGATCAGCTCTCCCTCACTGAATGGAAAATTGTATTCAGGTATATCAGAACAGCCATCATTAAGCTCACTTTAAGCATTCTGGCTTTTTACAGAATAGTCCCAAAAGAAAAAGTCTAACTGCCACCACCTCATTTTTTCCTTTTTGAAATGTCTCTCACAAATCACTACAGAACAAAAATCCATTTTACACAAATAAGCCCAAACAGAGCAAAGAGAAATAGGCTATGCACAACATTTAACATAAACCCCAATACTCTTCTACCTCTAAATCTATAATTTTGTGAAGTCATATGTGAAACTACAAAACTTTCCATCTTTTCTCCTACAGGTGGTATGTAATATTACACTTTTCAGTGGGGCCCACATTTTTCTTGCCTTATGAGATTTTTTTAATGTTCCTATGGCTCTCCCATTCACAGGAGTGTTTTTTTAAAGAATGCTAATAATAGGTCCCTAAGAAAGTCAAGTTTGTAAGAGAAAACCTGAACGGAAAGAGCAAAAAGAGAATTTCCTTTTCTGAGGAACAGCTCTGAGTCCAAACAAGAAAAACTCAGGCAATAGGTAGAGGAGTGAGTGTGCATACACTAAGTCCCTAAAAAATACAGCTAGATGTGGTGCCAAAGAAATGTCTATTATCTTGTTTTACGCATGCAAAAGTTTATGACAAAGAATGAAAGGGAGAAAAGTGATACAGAAAGAAGGTGCTGGTGGTAGACTGGGACCCCAGAACAACAATACTGGTGTTGCAGTCAGTGATTCACAGCAGGATAATCACAGAGTATATCAAATATATATGCCTAAGAATTTCTTCTCCGCTGTTTTTTTGACACCATCATCGCCATAAACATTTTGTTCCCATATGGACACAAAATCCATCAAAGGATGTGAGAGCAAAGGTCAACCGAAAGCACTCCTACACTTGAGTGGTAAGTGGTTTATGCTAAGACACAGCTGAAAGGTAGTTCTCATATACAACATCATGTTGGGCTGTTATGAACGTAAATCTGATGAAGACAATGCAATGCTCATTACAAAATCTGCATCCTATGAATGAACTGCTTTTACTTGAATGCTCTTTCCTAGCTGTGCGTCTCTCTTTATTTCTCTATTGAAACGAAGGGTCTGGCTGCCCTGAGAAGCTGCATTGCTGAAATCAGTTGCATCATGAATAACACCCCCTGCTGTATCACTGCACATTTTCCCAGCACTAACGAGAGAACACTTGAACAAGAGTCTGAAAAGAATTTTGTTCCATTATAAATTCATGAACTTTAGAACCTCAATTAATGCTTCACTCATTGAACTCCATTGCAAAAATAGGGCTGGATCCAGTGTGCTTTGGACAGAGGGGGAAATGCATTGGCAACACATCATCTCAGAGAGTGTTTGCTGCACCAGAAGAGCCTGAGCTGAGGGGCAGAGCCACGCTAGGTAAAGCATCGAGGGAGAGGGAAGTATTTTAATGAAGTCATGGAAGTTATGATTGGCAATCTGGATCCAAATCATAAAGTAATCATCTTCTTAGTAAAATTCTCTTGTAATTAAAATCCCCTAGGTTCAAAAGAAAAAAGAATGTCTTACTGCATTCTTAGTGAAAACCAGGATATTGGAGTGCCATTACCTGAAAATAAGTAGGCTGAAATTTTGAAAGCCTCTGGTGATAAATATAAAAGTCAGCTTGCAGTAAGCCAAGACCAGACTTTCTTGTTGATAATACAGTTAAACAAAGTAATACTTACTTGATTAAGTGTGGCCTGGAATTTTTTCTGTTTGCATCTCTAGAGTCACATAAAAATACATTGTAAGTTAAAAATCAGAATAATTAAAGTAATGGCTATATTTATAAAAGTTGCTACTTCTTTTGCCAGGCCATTTGGAGGGTTCTGCAGTAAAATAAACAGATGTTGAAAATATAAACACACAAATAGGAAAACAGCCTCTTAACACTTATAAAAGGGACATTTGAGAAAAAACCAAAAAAATAAAATAAACTATCAGAAAAAGGGAAAAGAGAGGATAGAAGCAAAAACTATAAATTATGGACCAAATGTGACATAGCTAAACCATCTCTGGTTCAGAATGCAAGGACAGCCAGAAATGCCCACTAATATGTTGTCTTTTGACAATGTATAGGAGAGGGGTAAAAGCACTTACTGATGCCATCCAGTGCTAAACTTCATGAGAAAGAAACACCTTGAACAACTCCTTGGGTTTGACCTCTGTCACTGCAAAAAGAAGAAAATGAGAAAAGATGAGCATTTACTCCCTTGCAAAGTAAACATTGGCATCCACTCTGCCCCCAGCTCACTATCCTGCTCTCCAGGAATGTGTCACTGCCACAGCACGTGGAGAAGGGCAGGATCTGCACAGGACGAACTGTACCCTATCTCCAAAGGAAAGAGATACCTTGAGAAGGGTCACTGCCTGGAGGGGACTTTCCTGTACCTTAGCCCCACTCTACTCTCTTCCTCTCCCTGCCTCTCTCCTGCTGCAAAGCTGGAAGAGGGATAGTCTGATCCAGAAAATGTCTGTTAAGAATTCAAGACTACAAGGGATTGGGAGCAACAGATCATAGTACCCTTGGCACATAGCCCATCTCCACAGCTCCTAAGCTGAGGTCCCTAAGACAAGGGTGAGCTACCAACCTGCTTAGCATTGTAAAAAGCTTGCAGAAAACCTCCTCTGACAGGGAACTCCCAGCATTGTGGGTCTGCCACCAGCTGTGCCAGTGCACAGGACTAACGTCTGAACACTCCAGAAACTGCTTGAAACTTCCAGCTTCAGACATTGGACTTAAGAACAGGGGAAAAAAAAAATCCAAACCAAATATGTACTTTCTCTGCTTATATAATTCTTTGCTTTTTCCTCCATAACTTTGTTTTCAAAATTAAACACAGGAAGTTCCTGTCCAAGATTAAGCTCTAAGTAATTCCATGACACTAAAAACTCTCATGAGCATCAGCTTTCCTTAAAAGAGAAACAAACCTTATTTGTCTCTTCAGTAGTTCTGTGAGGCCTGAGGATCTCACCTCATGAAATATTTAAGCACTTGCTTAACTTTAAGCATTTGAACTCAGGCCGGGCCCAGAGCAGTAACACAAAAAAGAGTGTGCAGAGTGAAATATAACCCTTTGTGCAGCAAATGTACTGTTTTGGTACAAACTCTCATAAAGAACAAGTTTTTAAAAGGAAAAACCAGTATTTTAAAATTAAATTAGATCCAAATCTGAGCTTTATTCTGTGTTCTGATATACACAGAGAACTCTAATGAAGTGAATAAATGTCATTAATCTGAGTGTAACACTGAAATTAAAAGACTGTGAAAATCAATTAATTGCCTCAGAAGAGAAATTGAGCAAACACCTTCTGGCTTTGCTTGGCAATGTAGGGTTTGACTAAATACAGGTGTAAAGTTATCCTCATCACTGGTAGCACCAAAGCATAATAGGGTCTTGAAAGACACGTCTGAGCTATGGATAGAAAAACCTGATCAATGGTATTTTTATAGAAGCCGTTCAAACTTTCATAGGGAGGAACTTTCACAGGAGGAACGCTGGGTACCGAGTGTACTGAGGCCTAGACTGAGCACAGAATTTCTGGCTTCAGAAATGTAACTGTTCATAAAATGTTAACAGTGCTTTTCATTAGCAAGTACCTGAACGAAACCTCGAGTAGCTTGAGAATACTCAGGCTACGTGCAGTGTCAGAGACATCACTGTACTCGTAAAAAGTCTTGATAGCCTGAGCACACAAATTAGATTTGCTCCCATTTATACAATGCCTGAAAGATATTCTGTTTGAATTTTACATAGTAAATTATCAATAAGGAGAATTCTGGAAACATTTGGTGCCCTGTATTCTTCACTGCCTTCATGACAGTTTTGCTTTCTACATTTTAATCAATCTTCCTCTCTTAGGATCACTTATTTGATCTCCCTACCCCTAGAACAACTATGCTTACCACATCTGAGGTGGTTGAAGTGAATTATCACACAATCTGCCTGGGCTTTATCCACGAATTAACCCCAAGGGAGGGATGGGGGGATACAGCTATGGGGCCCTACATGCCTCCTTCTGTCCCTGGCTCACACTGTACCTGAAAAAGTGCCCTCAGTTGTGAAGCTCCTGGTCAGGAGAGGTACCCAATCTTGAGTTGTTAAATTTTAAATAACTTCTGCTGAAGATCAGTTAGGGAAGATCTGTTAGGTTATTCCAAGAGATTGGCCTTCACATGGTTTGGCACAGAGACATCAGTTATAGTAGAATCCCCACACACCTTGATCCTAAAATCATGGGGCCAAATTTATTCTCAGTGTAGCAGTATTGGCACTAATGAAGTTACATCTGGGATGAATCTGGCCCTTAGTCCGAGAAAATGGAAACCTTATGAAAATACATTGCTGAATTAATGACAATGCTGAGCAGTAAGCAATTTTCCAGTATGTTCCAATACACAGTGGTAGTAAATTGTTTTCCTTCTTTGTTGGCATCCAGCCCTGTTAAATCACGTTGATAGAAGGTGGGAAGCGTCCAGAAATCATAGCTGCTCTTTGCTCCTCAAACACAGTATCTTTTAGGGCTAGAAAATCTGACTGTTTTCAAAAGGCTGGAGTTGGTGGAGAAAAACTGATGTCCTGACAGAAGGGTGGGAAGGGACGGCTCCCTAGCACAGTAAGTATTATTTGAATAAAAATAATGGCTGGAAAACAACTCTCAGGAGAGAAGAGAAAAAAATCTGTAAGAAGAGAGTCCCACCAAAACATGGTCTCTGCCTGAGGTGGTAAAGCCTGGAAGAAAACCTCACCTCAGCAAGCAGGATAGGTGGAGAAACACCTGTTCCCACTACAGCTCTGTTTTACCCTTGCACTCTCGAGAGCAACACCAAATGCTCAACTGGCTTTGCAGAAGGTCTGTGTGGGGTGCAGATGTGTTCATCTCCCTGCCCCAAGTTCTCAGTTCTGGTTGGAAGGGGGTGTGTTGTCATCTCAGTGGACTTTGCCACTGAAATCAATTTTGGTCTGATTGCAAGATGCTAGGATTCTTTGCGTTGCTGTACAATATACCAAGAGAAGAAAAAAATACTTATTTTGAAAACAATTTAATATAATGTTCCCAAATGTTCATGAAAATAGAATTTAAAAAAAAAAAAAAAACACAAAAAAAAACCCCAAAGAAAGAAGAATTTCTATCCATAGAAAAAAGGTATTCTAATAGTCTTTGTTTTTTAACCTCTTTCTTACCAATGAAAACAGTGGCTTCTGTCTCGCATTTAACCTTGCAGCTCCACAGAAACTTCAGCTGGAGCACTGAAAACCCTTAGCATGTGCTATTGCTTCACGGTAACCACACTCACATTATTATGATACAAATGAATGTATCTTTCACAGCAGTCATCATACCTATAAAGAACACCATTGGCAGTAATATCTCTAAAGACCTCAAACAATAAAATGAATTATAAACCATTCTAGCTTTCCTTAATCACAGTGAACCTTTCCAGGTGTTCTTTAGCCAGATCACTTAAGCAGTGTCCAGATTTATCTACAAACAATGTTCCATTTGCTAGTTTATAGTTTCCTGTCCTTCCTCCTCTTGAAAATCTGAGATTCAAATCTGCTTCTTCTTAATCTTCAGGAATCTCTTCCTGACCCTTGTGAACTTCTAGAAAATGTCAGTGAAAGGACTGCAGATGTGCCTCTCCTAAAAACTTACAGATATACATTATCTGGACTTCAGGCTCTGTTTGCCTTTAGTACACCTAGAGTTTTTTAGCTGATATTGCTGTTATCTCTAACACTGGGCAGACTCTCACCGTCCCTTTCCTTTCTGCAGACAGCTACAAATGAGCTGCTCAACAAATGTTCTGTTTGCTATCACCCAATATCTATTCCTCACTATAATTTTTCATTGACCCCATGATTATACTTTGTCTGGTGTGTATATATACATATAAGATCATTTAACATTTATCACACTAACCACATATAAATTCCAGAACTGGACAGTTGTAAGACATTATTTTATTTGGAACCAAAGTCACTTATCTGAATGATTTGCAGATGTGATCTCAGAGCTGCCTCCGAGTGCAGTGGGAGGAATGGTTACTGTGACCAAGAGCCTTTCCCTCCTGCTGGAGAGGGACCACTGTTTGCAGTGTTAGAGTCAGCCTCAGCCTCAGCTGCCAAGTCGTATGATAATCAAATTATGCAAAGTGGGCAAAAGAATCTTTTGATGATATAAATAGGAACACTAATTTTCAATTCCTTTCGGAAAAACAAATGAACTGATGCTTGTGCTTGGATGACTATACTCAGAAGTATAGTCGTGGTGGGTTTGAGATGCTTCCATTGATGATGACTCTGTCACTTCCCATTGGGGTTCTCCACGTGATTTCTGGAGCATGTTGGAAGAGCTGACAGTGCCCTAATTGCTCAATAAAGGACTCTAATGATGTCAGTGGCAGTGGGTTATTTTTAGTTTGCTTTTGGAAAGACTTGATATATTTTAGCTTCCTCAACAGTTCCCTGGAATTCTACAGCCTGGGTTTCTACACAAAATGTAGTGTATTTTGTATTTACTAGCATCTTTTCTCATTTCTTCTCAACATTTTGTCTATTCCATAACTATAACAACCTGTAATGTACAACGAGGAGGGAGAACGCAAAAAGTGATTAGTAAGCCTAAAATTTTGTCTGTTTTTTAAAAGGTATCTTAAAATATAGTAGATGTATTTAGTATACAATATAGGAACTAATTTGAAAATCATGATTGACAAGTGAAATAATTTCTATTAATTGTGACATCCTTCTTTGTAGTTGTCGGTCCAAAAACATCCCCGTAGTAGAACTACAGTTCATTGTTTTCAAGTAGGCATAAGCACCAAAAGCCAACTCATTTTGTTTAAATAAATGTAATGAATGTGTATTTATTTACATATCACAAAGTAGTGATTGCCGGTATGAAATGGACCAATTGATGTAGCTTGTGTGTAGCTACACAGCAGACACGAAGTAAATCCCAAGGGTAAGATGACTCTCTGAAGGGACTGACATCTACAAGAATTAAGCCTTTAAATGCTCGGTGGGTGTACAGCGGGATGTCATCACATCCTTTCATTTTCCCAATTTCCTTCTGCATGGCTCTCCTTCGAGTCGCTATACGCTGGCTTTGGATAATAATTACAGATGTGTCGCCGTCTGATAGGCGACCTGATTTACAGGTCAGGGGAAGTTCATTTTATAGCGATTAAAGCGCAGTAAAGCCAAAAGATTTTAAAAGGAGCTGCCCTGCAGTCCTATTACACGATTTTTTTTTTTTTGCAGTTCATCGAATTTTATATCTATGTAGGATATAAATTTGGCAGGCAATACTTAAGAGCGCGGACAATAACAGCGGGCGGGCCTCGCAGTGCAACCGGCTCCCGCCGGTTGCACTGCGGGGCCCGCCCGCTGTTATTGTCGCTATTTAAAATGACCGACGTCTTTACCTCCTTTCCAGGGAGAGGGCAGGGCGGACACCACAGCGGCGGGGATCGGCCCCGCTCGTCCCCTCACGGCCGGGGGCTGAGGAGGGACCCGCCGCGCCGGGCACCGAGGGCGGCGCGGCCTCCGGAGGGCGCCGCCACACCGGCCATGGCGCGGCCGCCCCGGCCGGCGCTGAGGGCGGGCTGGTGTGTGTGGGGCTGGGTTTTGGGCTGGGGTTGGAGCCTGAGGGCAGCGAAGCGGCTTTCTATCGCCTGACACTGGGCGGATACAGCCGTGTGCCCGCGGAGCTCCCCCCGGGGGCGGTTCGGGTCCCCCTGCCCGGGGATGGGCGCAGCCCGAGCCCGGCGGCAAAATGCGGGCAGAGTGAGGCGGGGCCCGGGAGGGCACCAAGGCCAGCGCTGGTGTTAAAAGATGAAAGCAAATCCTTTGGTCTCGCACGCATCCATTTAAAAATTATTATTATTTTTTTTTTAACTTATCGTGGGATGTTCGTGGAATCGTCAAGGCTGAAGGGGACCTTTAAGATCATCGAGTCCAGCCAGCACCACCACTGTAACCCCTAAGCCACTAAACCAGACCACCCAGCACCAGATCCAGGTGCCCCTTGAACACTTCTACCTCCCTAAACAGAGGGGTTAAGGGGTGAGAATGGACCCTGAAGATCATCTAGTTTCAACTACCCTTGCCAATGGGAAGGGACAGCTCCCACTAGACCACATTGGTCACAGCCCCATCCCTCCTGGCTTTTGAGCACTGCCAGGGTTCGGGGCATCCACAGCTTCTCTGGGCAACCTGTTGCAATGTCTCGTCACCCTCACAGTAAAAATTTCTTCCTAAAATCTAGCCTAAATTTCCCCTCTTTTGTTTTGTACCCATTACTCCCCATCATGTCACTACAGGGGAGGTGCTCTAGTCCTCTTATCAACATCATGGCTCTCCTCTGGATTTGCTCCAACAGTTCCATACCCTTCTTATGTTAGGGACACATTGTCGTGGGTTCCCCCCCCCTCTACATTTTTATATCTCACTCCAACTTTCTTGCATTTTTTATTTCTATTCTCGAAGCAAACAGAGAAAGTGCTTTCTTCTGTTTTGTGTGCACTCTCTAGATATCGTTCCAAGTATTTTTATTTACTTTTTTTTTTTTTAATTCTGCATATTTCATCTGTTTCTCATTCAGAGTGAAAACAAATACTTGAATATTATGTCAGTTCCTCTCAACTCTGTTGCTTGACTGTGATTACACAGCACTATCCAAAACGTCCTTGAGACAGTGAAGTGGCTCAGAAGTGCTGTTTACAGCCCCGACAGAGGCCCTGTTCCTCTTACAGCACTGTTTCCACAGCTGATTAAAGCAACCACAGTATGAAATAGAGGTTGGGGTCGTTTGTGCTTGCTACCATCCTGGTCAAACTATATGTGGTCCAGAGTTAGAGAATTCTGACTTTCTGGATATTATATTCACCTCTGAGAGTGAGTTGAGAGACCCATCAGTCCTGGGCAGCTGGCTACAGCTGTCAGCTTGGTTTGTGGCCAGAGCTGTTGTGTATCTTTTTATTTTACATGTAACATTTAAATATTACACATAAACATTTAATAAATTTTTTTGCCCCCGAAATATCATAAACAGGTAGAAATGAGATCATGTGTTGCTTGCTATTTCTAATCTTTAGGAAGTTCTGCTGAGCCTTTACTTTAAGCTGTGCCAAGGAAGTGCTGACTGGCATGTTGTGCCTAAGGCTATGCCAACCTTCGTGGAAGACAGTGTCACCTAAAGGGAAGAGCTGCAAACTTTCTGTAGCTGAGATTACCTTTTGTGTGAAATAAAATATTTTTATTCATATTGCCTACCTGCCATGAATTACTTGGTTAAGGGAAGAGCTACTAAATCAGAGAAAACATTCAGAAATATCAAATTCTGGTGTGTTTCAATTCTCTCTTTCACAACAATCATAGTATTAGAGAATCATGAGAGCTGTCCCTTAAAATAAATATGAAATTTCCTACAGTCAGGAAAAGTTTTCTACTTACGTTTTACATTGGAACACCATGTTATATTTGCTCTCTTTTTATGTGGCCACTGTACAGGTGACTGGAGAGCGAGTAGGACGAAACCTTGAGAAGCAAGCTGAGAGTAGGTGAGTCAAAAGAATAGCCTTGAAGAGATCAAACTTCTATTAAAAATATTAAGACCTTTTCTTCTTTTTCCAACTTGATACTCGCATGTGATTAACTCAGCAATGTGTGACACTCATGTATTTGATGACCTTGCAAAGAAGTTGAATCCATTTCCTATGTTTGACTGGAGTCATGGGGCCTTATAGTGAACAATATGGGACTGTAACACAGACCGAGTGCTGGGAGGTGGGTGTGTGCATTAGATGTGTCACAGTGCCACACTACTGTGATGGTACAACTTCCAGACAGGAGCTGGCTCCTCTCCTGCCAGCTCAGAGTGCAGGCAGAACAAACACTTGTCATAGAATCATAGAATCATAGAATCATAGAATTAACTGGGTTGGAAGAGACCTCTGTGATCATCAAGCCCAACCCTTGATCCAACCCCACTGTGATTACTAGATCATGCACTCAGTGCCACATCCAGTCTCATCTTAAAAACCTCCAGGGACGGTGAATCCACCACCTCTCTGGGCAGGCCATTCCAATGCCTGCTCACTCTCTTTGTAAAGAACTTCTTTCTAACATCCAGCCTAAATCTCCCCTGGCAGAGCTTGAGACTGTGCCCTCTTGTCCTACTGCTGATTGCCTGGGAGAAGAGACCGACCCCTACCTGGCTACAACCTCTTCTCAGGTAGTTGTAGAGAGTGATGAGGTCACCCCTGAGCCTCCTCTTCTCCAGACTAAACAACCCCAGCTCCCTCAGCCTCTCCTCACAGGACTTGTGCTCAAGTCCCTTCACCAGCCTGGTTGCTCTTCTCTGGACCTGCTCCAGCACCTCAATATCCTTCCTGAACTGAGGGGCCCAGAACTGGACACAGCACTCAAGGTGTGGCCTCACCAGCACTGAGTGCAGGGGCAGGATCACTTCCCTGCTCCTGCTGGCCACATTGTTCCTGATCCAGGCCAGGATGCCGTTGGCCTTCTTGGCCACCTGGGCACACAGCTGGCTCATGTTCAGCCTCCCTTCACTCAGCACCCTCAGATCCCTTTCCGCCTGGCTGCTCTCCAGCCACTCTGTGCCCAGCCTGTAGCGCAGCATGGGGTTGTCTGCCTGCACTCCTCTGCCCCAAGTCTCTCCAATTTCCCTGAAGGTAAGCAAATGCATTATCACGCAGTACATACGGATTGCCCTAGGCATTCTGGTTCCCATTTGTGCAAAAGGTACAGATTTCCATATATTCCTGGTTCATCTTTAAAACAACAAATCTTCAGAATTTACTAGCTGAAGCTCAGCTTCTAAAATAAACTGTCTTGCAGCTGATTTGCTGGAGTTCATGTGCATTTTCCTTCTCCTGTAGAGTCTGGGGAACTGGTACTTCACTTGTTTGAAGAGGCTGTTTAGGAACTGAATGACAATGCTAAGATGATATGAAGGCATTTTTGTCCTTCATGCTGGGTGCAATGCAGCACATGGGTTATGCCGCCTGGTGCAATGCACAACAGCATATTAATATACACAGAAACAATCTGACCTGGAATTCCAGTTCCTCACACTCCCATCTGAGAAACACAAATGAAGCCAAACAGAACATGATTTTGCCCTCCTGACTATACCAATAACCATCCCACATCCTCTAGAATGTTCTTTCAGAGTGCATTTATAGGATAAAGTTTTCCCACTAAAAATTGCCGCAGGAACATTCTTATTCATCAAAACAAGAAATCAAGTGGCTCCTGCTTCTTGAGAAACATGAAGGCATTGTTGTGAACATTGCTCTAGTATTTACAGGGGGAAGAAAAAAATTGCAGCCTTTTAGAGAGGTTTAACTCAAATCCCCAAGTGCAGCAGTGTTGCCTCCAGCCTAAAGCCAATGTAGTTTTTGATCCTAAGCCTTGCAATCTGAAGCTATCCTGTGGTTCTGCAGTTGTGTTTGTTTTGGAAGATACACAACAAATAACAAGAGGAAGGATACATGAGTTAGCACAGAGAGCTACAGGGAAAATGGTTGCAGCTCCAAGGAGGGGGTAACTTTGTGCATGTGGCCCCTGAAAACCAAAAAAATGTCTGTAGATAATATTTGCTTTTTCTACACTTCCTTGGGCAAACAAAAACAAAGGGCAGAGGGAAATGATGTTTTTTTAAAACTATAGCCCTTGGCTACTATGAATCAGATGCTGTTTTAGTCATTTGATCTACTGAGTAGGAGAGCAGAAAGTTTTAGCCTCAAACTCCTAGAGAAGGTTGTAGAGCAGACAGGAAATGCTCACTGTAAATGGGAATCTGCTGTAAACTGGCTGAAATGCTGAAGTTCTGTTCTGGGGGAGAAAAAATACTAGCCATCTGAATTTGCTTCCATCTCAGTTGGAATGAAAAGTTAGAATCCATACTCCCCCATATACCAAGTATTCCCCAAAGTTGAGTTCTGGGAATACCAAAGTGGCCTTATCAGAACATTTCATTTGAGTGAAGTCACAGCATTTTATTTTGATAAAGTCAACAGACTTCGTTTCAGCTTTTGATCTGAAAGTTTTTTGACACAGAGAATGCTGGAAGCTTGTTCTTTGGAGGATGTGTTGCTCCCTGAAAAATCCCATGAATTGTTTTTTCAAGCAAGCTGGGGCAGAAGAAGTTAATTGGAATCTATCTCTGCAATGATGGCCAGCTTCATAGTAATCCAAAAGTCACTAAAGCATTCTAGTAAAGAGCAGTATTAAGAGTGGCAGCTGCTTGAAAATCCTTAGTGCTGGCAAGAAAATCAGTAAAGGGATTTTATATATAAATGTACATATGCCTATATAGCTATATATGTCTCTATATCTTTTTTTTCTGCTACAGTATCATGAAATCTCTTGAAAAACTGATATATTTTTCAGGAACATTTTAAATAAGCATAATTAAGCAGACAAGGTCAAAGAAAGCTAGTACCTGGGCAGTTAACTGTGACTAGTTGCTTGTTTTAACTTGTAACTAGCAGTTGTTATCCTGAGGTCAACTCCTTTAGAAAACACCAGGATAGCCTTGCCAAGCAGCCAACAGCCAGGGCTGTGGAATGAAAAGTGTTACAAGAAATAAAGATGAAAGTATTACAAGTAGATTAAATGTTCATCAGTGGGAACAAGGTGAGAAAGAGGCCTCAAGGGAATTATAAAGACGGCAAGCTAAGGAACCTGCAAGTAAGGAAGAGAAGGATTCTGGTTAAGAACAATTGAAAGCCCATTATCTTAGCCCAAGAAGTTCATCACTGCTAACTTTCATGAAAATGCAGATCCAAATATTCACTAATTATTAAAGAGGTGATTAAAAAAAGGTTGTGTGACTAAGTGCAAGTGAAATTTCACAGGTGAGTGGGTAAGGGCGAGAGGGACTATTGGCCACAGCTGATAAAACCAAAGTGCACAGAACAAGCAAAAAAGAAGATTGAGGACAACAGTGAGTAACTGCAATTGAGCTCTTAATGGAAAGAGATTAATTTCATGTTCTACAAGGGAAAGACATGAAATATGTACTCTATTATCTGATCTGATACCGAGAGGAGGGCAGTTATTTTAAAGGAGATTCATATGGTTGATAGGGAGGAAGGAAATAAGGACAAGTTTAAATTAAGACATAGGAAACCAGGGAGGGACAAAACAACAAACACTGCCAAGGAAATGGACTGGATGACCTTGCAGGTCTTCTCAATCTCATGCTTCTTGGACTCCTTCTGAAGAGAGCAGGGTCTCAGTAGCAGATATTTAAGATATCATAATTAGTAGCCAACTTCAGCAGACTTGTCCAGCTACAAAGAATCTGCTTTTATGCAACCTCTTTGTAGTTTTAGAATAATGAACTTACTAAAATGCAGCTCTGAGTTTCATCAAATCATCTCTTTAGAATACTGGCAGTGAGTAGAGGTGCAGCTTTTCTCTTCTTACTGTCTAAGTGTGATGGTATCTGAGTTGTGAATAATCTTGATGTTTTTCCAGCTGCTTCATATACTTTTGGCATAACAGGCATTACTGCTGGAAACCAGTGAAAAAACTGCTGCACTTCACCCTAATTTCCTTCTCTGTTGGGCAACTCAAACCCCAGAACCTTCACAAGAAGAATTTTAGAATCCCCCTTCAGGGAGGGTATGTGGCCAGGAGGACCCTTAGCCGACTATTTCTGTCTTTTATTTTTCATGCAAAGGCCAAAGTGTTTCAGTACAGTGGCAAATAGTCCAACTACAATTCACGTCTGGCTCTGCACATGTGTGGACTAATCAATAGTAAAGCAAATGCTTGGTCTTTCTCACCTGCATTAGCATCAGTCAAAGCAAAGGGTGATTCCATGTCATGGCACATGGTCTCCCTCCATGTAGAGGGAAGATCAACTGTTACAAATAGACAGACTGGTTCAAAGGTTTTCAATATCCCCCGTGGCCCATCAGAAGGTGCAGCTCCCAGGCTGAAGTTCACTGAGGTGCAGAAGGATGCAAAGCAAACCATGCACTTCTAAGACCATATACTCTGACAGCCATGCTCTCAGTGGTGTGAGGTCAATGCCAGCACCAACATGTCTTGCACAGTGAAAATATATGTAGGACGTCACTTGACATGGGCACTGCTGTGTGTTATTAATGATAATGCCACCTGTGGTTACTGACACCATCCTCTGCAATTTTCTCTCGTTCTATTATCATCATCATCAAAGAACTGAGTACCAGCCATGTCTTTTAACAAAGGAAATAGAGGAAGTGGTTGACCACTGAAGGACAACAGGACTGTAGTGTCAGCTTCCTGCAGAAGCCTGTCCCTGTTTTGGTTTAAACAACAGACCCTGATGATCTGGAAGTTGTTTTTCCAGAACCCTTTGGAGAGAGAGGTTCTGTACCAACAAACTCCAGACAACGACTCCAGGCAATGTTTACTAGTCCTGTGGTGCCTGTGACTTGCTGGTCAGTGTTTGTAAACTTCATTCAGTTCCTCTTGGGTCTCTGAAAAGCTGCTACAGCCCCCCCAGTGGTACAGTTGACACCCAGCTCCTCCAGTCTGTCCCTTGCTTGGACAAATCTCAGTAGCAAACTAATTTGAAACACCAGGATCAACTAGCAGAGAATTTGTGAGCAAGGTGGAGGCACAGGCTAATCAATCTGTTGCAGATAGTTTGTCCAGCTTTAGCTTTGTAAACACCATGTACTCTGCTTCCTACCACTGCGTGAGGGTGTGGGAGACAGTGTGTACAAACAGAACTGGAAAAGCCCCTGATATATACTGTCTTGTAACTGAGTACGTCCTAGAGAGGGAAAGAATAAACATTAGCAAACAATTCTGACTTTCTCCTAACCTTTGCAATGAAATCATCCTATAATTTATGGCTTGATTTTTTAAATTACTTTTTATTGGATGAACAAACTCATGTGTGCATAAAAGTTCATCAGTCAAGAACGTATATATATACATATACACATATATATACACACATAACTCTTAAACACTAGGAAAACCAGGCTCCTT
Source organism: Myiozetetes cayanensis (assembly GCF_022539395.1). Classification (NCBI taxonomy): domain Eukaryota; kingdom Metazoa; phylum Chordata; class Aves; order Passeriformes; family Tyrannidae; genus Myiozetetes; species Myiozetetes cayanensis. The sequence continues at coordinate 130,167,210 of NW_026086604.1, forward strand.
TTTTTTTTATATTATTTTGCCCACAAAAAAAGCAGAGAGTCATGAAGAATGTCTTGTGTATGAGTTGGAATCCAGACAAAAGTGGAAAAAACCTGCTCTTTTTGTGTTTTATGGCAGTCTGTTATCTTTTTAAAGTTATGTTTTTGTGTCAGCACTCAGCAGATTTTAGGTGAGATAAACTGCCCATTCTTTTCTTTTTGCCTGCTTTTTTTTTTTTTTACTATAGCATCTGGGATCTTAAAACCAAAAAAAACCCCAAAAAACCCCCAACCCCCCTTGTGATTTATCAGCCCTAATTGTCTTGCAGTGGGGTTTCAGAGAGGAGATCATTAGCACACCCAGACATAAGGCAGATGTTCCAGTGATGACATGTCAGCAGAAGGAGTGTGTTTCTCTTTTGCCTCCTCCCTCTTTCTTATTCCTTATCTAATCTCATTCCCCTCAACACATTTGTCATTTATATCGGTGTGATGTTTGCTGGTGGGAGTGGAGGGGCAGGAGCAGCTGTGGCAGCTGTGAATGCAGCCCATGTGGGGTGTCCTGCGCCGTGCCTGGCCGTGGCACATCAGCACACAGCGTAGTGTGGGCCAGGACGATAGCAAGGATTAATAAGACTGCTGTGGATACGCAGGCAAGGGGCTGTGTTTATGTGTCACACCTGAGAAAACCATCCCACCTCAGTTAGTAAAACATCTCAACTGCTGTCCTGGCTTCTTGTCCCAGCCCTTTCCATGAAGCTGTTCATTCATGGGCTGCCTAGGTGGAAGAGGCTCAGAACAATTCAGTTTCTGCAGCACATTTATTTAAGCAAAGTATTATTTATGAAGATTTTCCTTTAAAAAAAAAGGTGTCCTCTGGCCTCAGGGAAAGCAATAAAGGCTCTAAATTATGTTCTCAATCCAGAATTAATCTGGGTGACTGGACAAGGGAGCAAAGGAAGGAAGAAACAAGAGCTTCAATTTATAAAGAAGCATTTTTCCCCCAGCTGCCTGGCAGTCTATGTTGAGTAGTGTAGAAGCTAGGGCACCTCTGAGTTTGCAAAGGTAAAGAATAAAAAATTATGATTATACCTAGAGTTTTAAAACATTTCCTTTAAGAAAAAACTCCAAGGAACAGAAAAGAGGAGAAAGATTCCAAAAACCACCTTGATAAGAAACATTTCCCAAAGAAAAACCAATGGAAACCCTGCCAAATCAGGATCCTTAGTGCATGGTTATATATAAAATCCTTCTCCTTTTTCCCTTAAACCTATGCTGCATGTAAGGTTTATTTTATTCTTGTCACGATAAATATTTCCATGGCTGCTTTCCATTTTAGGAGTAAAGGCCAAACTTTAAGTATGATTGTACCAATTTTGTGTCAGTATATCTGTACACACAGTTATAACACTTAACACGTTTAAAACAGAAGTGTCACACAGAAGCATCCTATCTCCCACTACATTTTGTGTGTTTCTAAAATGAGGAAGCCAGAAATGGGGTAAGCTAGAATGCTCATCAACATCCAGTTTTCAATTTCCCTTTCCTTGTTCATTAAGAAAGCTGTGGAAGGCTTTGAGAAGAACTGCTGCTCTCCCACACCAATCAAGATATCCACAAGGACACAATCAACCTCTTTCTTCCAACCCCCACCACATCTGGAGAGAAGAAGGGAGGTTTTGGTAGCAGCTGTGACTTTACTCTGACTCAGAGCATCCCTCTGATGGCAGAGGGATGCAATTTGTTTTTCAGTGCTCCTGAGTCTTTTACAGGTGAGTATTACCATTAAAATCCGTGCCTCCAAACAGGAATTCTCTTTTACAATTGACTAACAAGTCCAAAATTAACTTTTTGTGGTGCAGACACTCACATGCTTTACCTGTTCTCTCTGCACACCACACCACCTCCCTGAATTATTTTCCTCAGAACACTCTCAGCATTGTTTTCAAAACAATGCACTTCCCATCTAAATGCATTTCTTTAAAGGGGAAGAGACACCTGCAAACTCAGGGCAGGAGAACCAATCTCCTGCTAGACAAGGAAACAAGGTTGTCTTTATCTATAGGCTGAGTGGATTACCAACTAAATAGACAATACATGACAAATTATAATTTGGAAGCAGGACAACATTGGCACTGAGGTGTCGTCAATGAGTGCGTGTATTTCTAGATGTATCCAGTTCTGCTCCTGTGTTATTTAAAGTTTTTTATCAATAGTTCCATAGGAAACACAAGCATTACTATAATATTTATATAAAATATTGATATTGATATAACACTGATGGCAAACTCCCTGTTCAAAAATAAAGTGTAAGAAGAGGAAGCAACTGCTGTGTCCTGAGGTAAAATAAATTTGGACTGCAACTGAGGCATGAATTTTCAATCGTGAGGACAGCTAAATAGCTGGCAAATCAGAATATCTCTCAGATGAATTTAATAGAGTGTGTAATTAATTCCTGCATAACTGGATGCTCAGGAGATGCAAATAAACACTCAAGCACAAAGAATGGCAAAGTCTGAGGCACTGCATAGTCTCAGATTCATCATGATGGACTACCAGCCCCGTGCTTTCAATGGGGACCACTGGATTTGTTCCAAGAGTGAGCAAGGAGATCTCCATGTCTCTGTGCAAGCTTTTCCACAGTGATTTTCACTGTTTTCCAACATAATTTCTGCTCTACATTCTTCCTGGTGACACATATAACTACCAGGAATAGTTGCTGGAGATGCAAGTCAAGCACACATGGAAATGTTTGAAAAGTCAGTTGCTAGATGCACTACAGATGTTGCTTGTTTGGAACACTGGTAGCTGTTCTACTCACAGTTCTTCCCAAAAATACACTAAACATCATTGTGAATAGCAAATTCTTTTTTTAATCAATGCTTTCGCTTTGGTGTAGTTTTGTTCTGTATTAGACCCTTCAGAAAGGAAAGAAAAAGTGACTTCAAAGAGAAGTTAGAATATCTCAGGAAAAAAAGGGAAGATCCACAATGTGGAATGGTAGTTTTTATTCTCCACTGAATTATATTTTTAAAAACAAGTAGAGTTCAATATTTCTCACAGAACCTTGTCCTGACTCTGGCATGCTGGGGAAAAGCAAAACAAGAACAATGTGCAGGATATTGTATATTGCAAACACTCTATGCCTTACAAATGGATAAAAATAAATCCATCACTGTAGATGCCACTGCCTCATAGTTTGTTATTATCTTCTCTGATTTTCATTATTCCAAAACTAGTTTGCATATGAACTAACTTGCAAACTCTGTGTAAAAAAATAAGAGGCAATAGTTTTACAGATACCACATGAATTTAAAATAGCTTTGTAAATTTTGCCTAAATAAACACTAATGGTTTCAAAAACTGACCCTTCTTAAGTATCTGGGTGAGTTTCTTCTTTTAAAAACTTATTTCAAAAATAAAAGCAGATGCAGATAAAACTTGAATTTCAGAATCAGAAATCAAGATTTTGTTTAAAAACAATTTAATGACAAACTCCATCAGCTTGGGAAAGGAGTGGTTTTGAACTGCATACCATTCACCTGTGTGAAAGAAAAAAGGACAACCCCAACTCTTGAGAACTGAAGTCAGAGGGAAACCCTAGACAAGCAAGAGATGTGGGCTGGATCCTCTGTATATGTATGTACTTCCCTGTCACTAATTTACACCAAATAAAATCATTTTCCTTTCTTCATTCCACATGCTCCTCAAAATTTGGAGTTGAGCTTGAAGGTGGAAGATGTCAGGCTCCAACATAATGCCTGTAACAGATGAATGAAGCTGTGAGGCTGTGGTGGACTCAGTGCCACTGATCTCAGAGTCAACATCTATGCAAAGGGTCTTTGCCTCTGCCAAACACTCCCCATGCCAGCTGACTTCAGTGGGGTCTGCAGGCACTCAGCATGTCAGAAATATATATGAAAAAGTGTCAGAATTAACCAATTATAAAATTTGCTGCTACTATTATGGCAGTGGCTTCTTGCAATTAGTTTCAAGACAGGCAGAGTTTCTGATACTGAGATGCTCCTGACGGTGTCCATGAGGCTGAGTGGGCAGCACTGATGTAAATCACCACCCATGCTCTGAGCAGGGATGCTGTTGGCATCCCTCACTGGAATTTGTACTGGGGCTATGCTCTGTGAACAGCAGCAGCCTGTATCTGTACTTCCCAAGATGAGGAAAGAAATGGCTTTGTGGAAAAAACTTCCGCATTACAGACATTCCAATTGTTCCTTTGAGCCGCAGCCATAACTCTCTCCAGATGTAACCCTTCACTTCTCCCTCTTTACAAGTTTATTTTCCTTGTAAGGAAGAAAAACATGGAAAAGACTTTCGGTTGGTGAAAACCAAACTGAGAAGTACTGAATGTAAAGAATGAAGAAGGCTTTATAGAATGTCTGACAACAGCCAGTGAGCTGAGTCACAAACACAAAGCCATGGAAGTGCTAAACCCCATCCAGATGCTCCTGTCTAGGTGAAATTCATCTTCTTCCCTGACATAGTATGGGAGAGGAGCATGCATGGGCTGGTGCAAACACAGGAAGGGAAATCTTTGCTTAAATTTACAGCTCGAGCAAGGAACTTTGTGGCCTCTGTAGCTCCTGCTGCAAACTCTGGGCCAGCCTGAAATCTGGAGGTTCTAGACACATCCTGCCTAGGAGGATTTTATCATAGCAAACATGTATGTAGAAGGCTATGGCAGCTCCACAACTCTCATGCTTCTCTGTAGCTTCTCTCTGGAGCAGGAAGAAGGTACACTCTATTTTCATGTTTCTTAAATGTTCTTCTGGTGAGAGTATGGTGATAATTCTGGATTTCAGTTTAAGTTTTGGGCATAGGCATATGCCGTTCCCTCCCAGTCTTTGTGTGAAGAACACTTCTTGTTTTTTATGTCTGGAGGGTCACTGCAGCCAAACCTCTTCCTAGGCATGACGAAAGAGTTCCCCAGCCTGGGAGCCCTGTCTGACACTATGACTAAGGGCAGGAGCGAGGGGACCACAATTGGGTGCTATTTTGGCCTTTTTGGTGAGTAACAGCATCGTGGTAAAAGCTGAAGTGCTGACCAAGGTGCTCTGTCTTTTAACTGAAATCCCCAGCCTGTGCCTGCCCAAACTTGCTCACAGTTGTGCTGTTCACCAGAGAACCAAGTGCGCAGCGAGAGGAGTTGCAGGAAGGAAGTGCAGTCCCCAAAAGAACTTTGGGGTTTTTTTGACTTTAGTCTACTAGATGGAGAAATCACAGCAGCAGTCTCAAGTTGTACAGATAGTGTTCCACCACCCAATTCTATTGACTCTGCTGATGTGGTGTTGTGCCATCTGCCCCTATTAATGAAACAAAAAATGTGGGTTTATTTTTCTGAACAAGCTTAAAGCACAGCTTGTTGTCAAGGGACCTTCAGACAGCTTTTTTTCTGATGTTGCAGGTAAGCTGATGAGCCTATCATATTTGTAAGTTTAAAACCAAATCCCACTGGCAAATTGCAAATTTAAAACCAAACTAAGTGATTTCTGGTGCCAGCAACCCTGGGCATCTCCTCTGTGCTGCCAAATGGGGCAACATACCACTAAACTTCTTCTTCACCCAGAAACCATCCCGAGGCTGTCAGTTTGCAGAGTGGGCCTGATGCCCAGAACTGCAGCCCGCTAAGACAACAACATAAGAACAGAAAACATGAAAACCTTCACTTGTCAGTGACACCAGAGTTCATCTTTGGGAAGTGCCAGGAAAATAAAGTAAGGACATGGGAGCAAGTGAAGACCTTCTGTTGAAGCATGGTGGGCACCTGAATTCCACTGCAAAGCAGCTCAGTGTGGAGCCTGCTGTTTTGGTATGTGTGAGATACAGTAGTTCTCTTCCAAGGACACTCTGAATTACTGATTCAATAATTCACATTTGAAAGAAAACTCTGCACACACAGATGCAGAAGGCAATGATTATTCCATATTTTATGTCAACACATAGATATCCTACAGAGCATTGTTTTTTTTTCCTTCCCCTCACTTCTCTGTTTTTTGGTCTGGTTTATGTTTAGATTGTTATTAAAAACATGTGAAAGTATCACAAACATGAATTTGGCTGCCAAAACTTAGGTTCCTAAAGCCATATGTAGGTATCTAGAGTGCCTCATTTTTCAGACATGAGGGTTCAGAGCATGGCAGAGCAAGGCATTGATATACAAATACAGGTGCTTGTTTGAAGTGATCAAGTTTGAAAAATTTTGCCTGGTATATTCAGGAAATTAAACATGCAAATGGTGAACCTCTGAGCATCTGACAAATTAAATGCTTAAATGATCCACAGAACATGGCAAGGCTGTAAACTTTCCAAGACATTCACTGGGGATCTCAGACAACATAGTTGGAATTCCAGACTTCTTTAAGTTCATTTATTGACAAGGGACCACATTTAGACTAATTGTTAGCAAACCTAAGGCTGATTTAAGAGGAATTTAGGAGCCTTATTCAACAAAGTAATTTGGACCACATACCCGTTGGGGCAGCAGCCTGTGGAGGTATCCAGCAGTGCTGCTTCTACTGCTGCTGTCTGTAGATGCTCACGCTTTACTGCACATACTCAGGGGTGTCTCAGCATGAGCACTTCATTGCCAGAGCTTTTGCAACCGGTGCAGAATAACTTAAAAGTCTGTGGGAGGCCCAAAGCCCCTGAGCCTGTTTAGATGATGCCACACACGGGCAGGCTCAAGAAAGGACCAAAGGAGGAAGGGACACTCGACACATAACATCCTCTTGGCTACTCTGCTCAACCACAAAGCAGCGCAAGCGAATGCTAGAAGTTATTCGACCTGTCAGGATCTGAACAACCATTTGAAGAGCATAACTGTGTGATGGACATGTCTGGAAAGAGACATGTGCTTCATCCCTCTTATTAGTGCCTTTGGTGCAGAAAAGGATGCTGGACACCCAGGAACCAAAGGACAGTAAGTGTCCTTCTGGCACTTAGGGAGAGGGGACCATCCTAGGGTGCACAAAAGTCTGTGCTTTGGGCCTGCCTGTGCATTTTGTAATACAGAAGATGCAAACTGTTCACTACTATGGGCACAGATCACTTCCCAGTCCCAGAGTATCACCCCATTTGGGTGACTGCAGCCAGAGACCCCCACTCCTTCTATCTGTAGCTCTGTAGTCCCACTGCACCGTGGGCTGCTGTGAACAGCAGCAGAGCTGAGAGCAGAGCAGGCAACACAGGGATGAGATGAGGTGGGCACAGCCTCTGGTTGCTTGCCAATCCTACCTTGCATACCAGTGCTCTTCTGAAAAGTGGCTTTGAGACAGCAGCCAGTGCCTCAGCCCTCAGCATGGCAGGAAAAATAGCCCAAGTTGGTGCGTGCTGTTTCCTCCTTGGCACCAGACTCAAATGTTGCTGGATGGGCTCAAGGGAGTTGCTGAAGAGTAAACCCACAGCTGTCACTTCTACTGGCTGTATAAGATATTGGAGTAACTAGGAGAGATGCCCTGGATTGCCTTGATGGGCCAGATGGCTTCTATTTAGGTATTACGATGCCCAATTTAGGAATCCAGAATAGGAAGTCTGCTTATGGCCCTGGCATGCTATGACCATTGCTTATTATGCTGTTCATAATTGTGTCATTGTTTCCGTATGGTTCTGTTTTATTACATCCATCTGCTGCTCCATATTTTATATTTGAAGTGCAGGCTTTCTGTGCCACAAATTTGCTCCATGCTTAGCAAATAGTACAACCATGCCAACACCCCAATCCCGCACTTCCCCCACTAGTCCTGGTGGAAGCCCTTAACAGTTGAACGAAGCAGTTAAGACAGTAGATTGTATGGAAAAATGTTTCATTACTCCTTAGAGTGCCACCATTTGAGGTGTTTGTCTGCTGGTTCTTCTTATTTAGTGTAGCAAAAATTCAGGACTTGGAGGGTAAATTAAGAGATTGATTCTTTGACCAGTTTTTTAAGCTGTAGACATCACTGGAGTATGTGGAAAAGAAAAGACAGTTTTCAAGAAAGCTGTACATGTCATCTTTACATCTGTGACACAAGTTAGGCAAAACAAGGAACTGCATTGTTAACACACAGGCTCCACTGCCACCCTCTTCTACTCATGGTGGTTTCATGGCAGCTTTGGATGCCAATATAAAGTGATCCTTGTGGGTTTAACAAAAGGCTATGCTTAGGCCAAGATTTTCAAGTGTTAATAGTTTCTGACTGCTCAGCTTCAGGCAGGTCTGATCTTTTGGAGGGCACCTGGGGACTCAGTGCCTCTTTAGCCACTCCTTATTTGAGTCAACACACCAGCTTGGCTGTTGCTCAGGGACACACACTTTCATTCCTCCAAAGCCTCCATGATCTGATTCATGGTTGCTCGTGTTTCTGTCTTCCCATTCTGTGCTGTGCATACCTTCAGTTACAGAAACAAAAAAGGCAGTGCAGTAGAGCAAAGGTGAGGCTCTGCATCCTTCCAAAAGCCAGCTCACATTTTTTTCCTGCATTCATTCCCACTTTCCAGATAAAGCATTTTTGCGACTAAAAAATCAGCTCAACGTGATCTACCCAAAATCAGTATATGCTTGACACAACATGCCAACTGTAGTGATGACACTGAGAAGTCCACAACACGTTATGCGGAGGATTTTCTCTTAAAGACATTGCAGTGAGTCAATGTAGTGGAAACCTAATGGCTTCAGACAGATGTTGTTTGCTTAAAATGGCTGGAGGGTCAAGTTCAGGCTTACTTTGTTCTACTAAATTACCGAACAAAGACTTGGTTGGTTGCTTAGTGAAATAATCTGTAATAGATACCATAGGACTGATTTTTTGTGTATATATGGGCATTAGAAAAGTGGGGAGACTAAACACGCCTTACCCTCAAAATCCAGTAGAACAGATTCTCACCAATCACATGGGAATTACTGAAAAGCTGCAGACATGTTCACGAGATGGGAGATACCCTCAGCATTTTAAACAAGAAGCAGATGCAGAAGAGATGGCATTGATTATCTGTGATCCAAACCCGTTGATAGCAGAGGAGCCAATGGATCAAATAGTATTAAACAAGCTGCACCCAACAGAGCCGATCAAGATGCTCCAGAAACCTTTGACGCAAAAGGAATATGTCCAAAGGACTGAAAACTGTTACGGTGTCAGCATTTTCCCTTCTCGTGGGAGTAACTGCCCTGTCTGATCTGTTAGCGAGTATCTTGTTACATTAAACACAAATATCCCTGTTTATAATGTCTAAGTGTTCCTTAGTACCATAATATATTAAATGTAGAATTAAAGAAACAGTAAACTTCAAAAATATCAAGCAAAACACTCATTACAGCCAAAATTAAATAGGACTGTCATCTTCACTACATCAATTAACTTTTAAATTCCACTGATGACTTAATTGTGCCTCCTTCATCTGTTACTTCAGTTCAGCTACTTAAAACTGTATATAAGGACTGAAGGTTCTACATGCATAGAGTAGCTTCTTAGTGTATGTAACAACACTTTACTCCTCAGTCTGCTAGGTAAGCCAGGCATAGACAGAAAGTTTCCACAAAAGATTTAGTTTTTACTGGTTTGAAAGAAATGTCTTTCTATTACCTTTGGATAGCAGAGTCTGTACTACTGCAGTGAAAGATGCCACACAGCCTCAGCAAATACTGAAGTCATTCTGAAACGGCAGTAAAGCCAAAAGCTGGAAGAAATTCAAGTGTCACATCTTTACCACCTCCTTCCCTCTCTCCAAGTCAATGAATATGGCCCTTCATTTAAGAATGAGAGAGATTCACAGTTAACTCAATAGTCCTGTCACAGCTGCAGATACTTTTTCTTTTCATTATCTAATTACTAGGGAAATGGTCTTCCTCAAACTTTGCATGAGCAATGAATCATTTGGCCACTGTGGAAAAAAAAAGTCATTGCAGTAGATCATTACTCTCATTATTTTCTGGGGTCAAAACTTCTCATCTCCTGTAGCTGAGCCTTATTTCCAAGCCATCCCTCTTAGTAATCAACCTTCTTGTTGCTCTTGATCTACTCTGTGATAACATCTATGTGTTTAAAGGTCTGATTTCTCCTCTAGATCCTCCTACTCCTTCTCTCTAAGTCATTTATAGTTAATGTGGTATCCTGCAGCCTCCTTAACTGCTTGATATCAAGTCCCTTGTGCCCAGACACCTTGTGTTTATGCAATGTATTATGTACCCATGGTGCTTGAGGGGCAGAACTTCTCTGGTGTCATGTTCTCCTCAAGAAAAAACAAATATTTCCTAATTTTAGGCACTGAAAAAATTTAGTCTTTGTCCTTCTCCACAGGAAAGTTTCTTCCTGGTGCACCAAGTCAAACTGTGAATGTTTCATCCTGCCCCTGGTTTAACTGTGCCATTTACTCATGCTCTGCCTGTTCTCTCATACAGGGCACATAGGAGGGGACGACTGTTGGATCCTTAAAAATCAAATCTGGTTTTCTTGTAGTTGGCATAGGAGTAGCTGTTACAACAAAGCAATAACATTCTTAGAAGTCTCAGCAGACATCTGAGATATCTCCTGATGCCTCTTCTGTGCCTAAAATGGAAAAAGATTAATCCAGATCTAAGCCCGTGTCTCCTGTGAGACTTTACTGAAGTCCACTTTACAAATCCTTACTGAAACACAGAACAATACACAACCAAATGAAATGGGGTGCATTGGTTCAGCAGAGAAACATGTTGAAAACAAATGAAACCATCTGAAAAGTGAGTTGGACAATTATTTCCATTCTTTTCTAAAAATCACTGTGTACAGTAGGGTAGCATCTTGAATAGTTAAATGCTCCTCAAATACAACACACAGGCAAAACAAGAACAGTCCTTCAATATTAAAAGCATTCCTGCTGTGTCACATCATGGTGCCTGCACGAGCTGAATTCAAGACTTTTTATTGTCAAGAGGCACTACCATTACACTACATTTTAATATGGATCTTTGCCAACAATCATAAATAAAACACGCACTCATAAACAATTCCTAAAGGCAGTGTGTCAGATGGTATTTCATTAAAAAAAACCAACCTTGCTGCAATGTAGTGGAATACTATAGGCCAAGGCTGGCTGGGGCTTTCTTTCCCCTGTGTATGCCTAGGTGTTTTGTTGGTTCCAAAAGGCTTTTTAGTTAATGTATGCCATGCCTACCAGAAGATCCTTCATGCTAATGAATGAGAAATTCACAGCTAAAAGGCAGAGAGAATCAGTGCCATTTTCAAGAGATGTCTAATGTGGGAAACCTGTAAAAGCTGTCAGCAGAAGACAGAAAAAACTGTAAAGGAGTTACAGAATGGTGACAACAAAAAATTAACCTGTGGTAAAATGAAAACTATATTTGCTAAATACCTTTAAAGGTTAAATATGTAAGTGAAAACATACTCAAATGCACTGATCCCTGTTATGTAAATTCTGAAGTTTTCATGAAACAGAAAATGTCACTTGACACTAGATACAGTCTGTTGCATGGATAAAATAACTGGATAGCCTTTCTCAAACTCAGCAAGAAGCATGTGAAATAAAAGACGAATGTCTTTCTGTTTACTAGACTGCTGTGGTGGTCATAGCAATGAGGAGTTTTAAAAGACTTTAATCTTTAAAGTAACCTTCTGCTTTTCCTGCTCTCTGGACTACTGCTGTGTTCCCAACCATCAGGAGCTCACCACATACACTGGGAAGCATAAGGCTGAATTACTAGTACAGAAAGCTGCATTTAGTAACTCATTACAAGGCTGACGTCACTGAAACAAAAGTTCAGTCATGTAGGGATGTGGCAGAGGTTATCATGCAGCACATTACTAATATACTGGGGAGAAAGATTATGTCAACTGCTTGCTAGTGTCCACATCCAGGATGCAATCTCCCCAGGGAATAAACACTCTTGGCAAGCACTGAAACCCAGAAATCTTCACAAAGCTGTTTGCAATTTGCAGCCAAAGCTATCCACAAATGCAGGGAATAAAGACTACAGTCCTTGACAGCACACAGCTCCAGACATTTCCATGGGGGAAGTTTAATCTACAAGGATGTAGAAATATAAAACAAAGTATTGCTCAAAGTAACTGTTTGTCAGATCATGTGCCTCTAATTTGGTTTCCAGTGACATTACACAGCTGCAGCCAATGGATTCCAGCCAGGCTCAACAGTCACTGAGGTTCTTTATTGTTTAAATTTAGTATCTGAACATGTTTTGCCCATCATTAAAATGGAGAGTAATTGCTCAAAAGTGAACTATAGATGTTACAACTGCAAAGAACTTATTAGGTCACCTAGTCCCATCCTCAGAGCAATGTAGGATTGAAAACACATTGCAACAAATACTGAACAAAGCTGTGTTTGTTTAAATTTTTGTTCCTATTCCTTTTTTTTTTCTTTATTGTCATCATTATCACTATATACAAAAGTTTAAAAAACAAACACAAATGCCAGTGTAAACATGCTTCAGGTATATAAGTAATATAAAGTATTGCACATACAAAAGTCCTATGTTTGGTATGTCCTTATGGTGCTATCTCATCAGAGTAAGAGTTGTGCAGATGATGTGACTGTAATGAGCCAGCTAATCTTATTTCAGAAGCTGCTACACACAACAATTAAATATTTACAAAAGCTAGAAGCTCACTGTCTTTCATGGCAGGACGATTTTGCCTGGAATGTATGGGATACAGAGGTGTGCAAATGTGGGATAGGCTTGCTTTGTGGTGATGTTTGTCAGCTGATCTCTCTAACCTACAAGGGGTCAGCTCAAACCCATTTGGGGGGAGGAGTCTGTTAATGGTTTTCTGGAGGATTGGGAAGTGGTCAGGCCTCCCCATCCTTAGAAAATGGAGGTTCTTGCTTGTGTGAAGCACACAGATGCCTCACCTCCATTTTCAGATGCATATGTCTCCTCCTCTCATTTAATCTCCTGGGTACACTGCATCTGAGAAGCTAAAGACTCCATAAAGGTCTTCTTGCAAATTTGCCGGAGATATGAAGACATAACACAGCTCCTGCTTGGATTGCAGAGGTCAGTGTGCATGCAAGAAATGGTAAAACTGTAAAATCCTGTGTCAGACTGACAGAAGTGACAATGTCTCATGGCTACTCCTGTCCTGAAGTACTAGGAAGCAGAAAGGCAGTTTTCTAAAAGTGACAGAATGGATGAGGCCATTTGCCAATTGAGAAGCTGAGATGGGCTGGAAAGAAGAGGAGCTCAGGAGAAAGCAAGTGTGGGTGTAGATTTCAGAAAATGAACAATTCCTCCTAAAGTTTACACAAGGTAGCTAATTTCACACTCACAGGCAGCACTGGAAGACTCAAGCTTTCATGTACAAATTTGCACAGATCAGAGCTTAAAGCTCCTATTGAGATAATCACCATTTGCTGATAGAACAGAAATAATGAAACATCTCTTCTTCAGAACTCTTAACCTGGAAAAAAATAATCAATCCTAAGTGTATTTTTTTAACTCTTTACCTCAAAATATCTTTCCTTCTTTATGTTCATGCTTGGTTGGCTGGCATCCTATTTTTCTGCATAAATACAAATTCTGCCCACCTTACCTGCAAGACTTTGCTTAAGAAATAATTGTAATCAGCCCTAAACTTTGCTGAAGTCAACACTTTAGAGATGCTGTCAGCTTGCAGACTGTAAAATAAAAAAAAGGCAAAGATTTCAAGATACAATTGCGAGTAGCCATTTTAAGAGGCAATTTCAACAAAGTAACAGAGCAATGGAAAAGAAAATTTACCCCAGCCCCAACCCCTTAAGATTTTGCAATATCACCAGTGTGGCTGTGATAACTTAAAACAGTGTTTCAGAAATGACTGTATCCTGTGTCGGCTGTACAGCAAGACAAGAACAGGGTAACTCATTCCCTGCTCTATGCTGTGCATGGATTTAGTTATCTGGGTGGGATACTGCCAGCTCTGGGCTGAAAGAGATACAACATGTACTTGTTTGTCATATGTCTCATCTCATAAAGTGTTGCATAAATCATCTGCTTTGCAAAACACCTTGTAGCCAAGAAAGTTGTGTTCTGTGTGTACAATGGGTTTACTTTCTATTTACATGCAAAGTAAGGACATGATTTCTATTTTCTTTTACTTTCTTCTCTCAAAATCTATGTTGATTATTATAACAGATACTTATTCTAAAAAGGTGGAAAAATAAATAATTGTGCCCCATCTATAAAGTTCTTTATAGACTACCTTTGTTTTTCAGAAGTACTGTCACAGTACTGATACACTGCGTGTCTCCCTGAGCAATAATTTCATAAAAGTTCTTATTCTTAGGGAGGTTTCAAAGGTATTCTGTATGATACAGTAGCATTTAGAAGGTTTGTCCTGGTCCATCTTCTAGACAAAACAGCAATGAAGGAATTCTCTCTCTTGAGAGATCTGGGCTTGTTCTGGAACCATCTCAGTATACCACACGTGTTCAAAGGCATCTGGCTGGAAATATGGGATAAACATTCTGTTCAGTGGTGAATATCTTTGTAAGGCAGTGATAAAGCTGCTTTCTTTGGCAAGGATGGCCGTCATGTGGCATGTTATCAGAACATTGCATAGATCAGACTGTGACACCGTGTCACTTGAAGGCACAAAGGAAGGCTGGTGGAAGGAATCCTTCATTTAATCCTCACTGTGTTTCTAGTCTCAGGCAGGATTCTGACTTGAACTGTCACTCTCTTCCTTTATGCATCAGTAGTCTTGTTATTTGTCAGCTGTTGCCTGTCAGCCATGTCATCTTGAGGAGGTCTAGCTCTGTCAAAGAAGCCACACTGCAGAAAACAATCAACAGAAACAAAAGTGTCATGGTAAGACAACCACAGGAAGACTCAGCTGCAGTTTGATTCCTCACTCAGTCAACCTGAAAGGTCAGACACAACCTATGGCAGGCAGACAGATTGCGAAGATACCACATTTCTATTCAAATCATTCCCTATGAAAAATTAGTTCTATGTACAAGGCACTGACTTCCAAAGTATAGCTTTACAATTCAAATTATATGAAACATGTCTTTGCAGGAGGTGTAAAGTTGGTCTGAATGCTGATACGGACTGATGCTAATGAGAAAACTGCAGATTTCAGTTCAGCAAAATGCTCATTCAGAAAAGGTATTTAGCAGTAACAATAACAGAGCAGGACTGTGTGTTGGGAAATGTGCACAGGACAGTGTTGTAAGCTAGACTAAAGATCACTGAAGATGAGATCCTCTCACCTAACTTTAACTGCCAAAAAGTTACCCTTTTAGTCACCAGGTTGAACGTTCACATGAGGTCAAAGGAAGGTACCACCAAAATTGCTCTCATCCTTGCATTTTTTAGACATGGCTTTTTGCTGCTGTTGTTACCTGACTGGGTGAATTTGGAAAGTTAGCATAGACTGCACACCTAACCACAACCTTTAGGCTGCTAAAGACATATTCTAACTTAAAGAATTATCTCAAACTTATTTTTAGTGTGAACTGAGAAGATGGCCAAAATATACACTGGCTCCCTGTAACATACCAGTTTCCAGCAACTTGTCTTAAAATTTGTGAAGGGAGTGTAACAACTAACACAGAAATAGAAAACTTTGGAAATAGAAGACATGATATACTAATATAAAAGGAAATCTTCTAAAAATTAGTTCTCAGACCTGGGAATGTTATTCCATGCTGACAAAAACTGGAAATTCCTGAATTATTCAGAGAAAACAAAACTTAGAGTAACTTCTTTTTGAACCTAAACATCCTGAAAAAGAGGATCATAGGTCTTGGGAAACAGAGCCAAACTCTGTATGCCCATTTATAACCATACTTTAATAACAAAGGAGGACTTTGAAAACAAGTTCCCTGCAAAAAGGTCAGTGACACTTTCATGTCAGAAATGCCAAAATAAAAAAAATACATGTTTTTTTGCTTTTGCTCCAAACTGCTAAAGAACACAAAATTCCAGCCTTTCTTTTTCTTCTCTTCTAGTATCTTGCAGTATCTTTCAGGGTTTTTTTTTAGGCAACAGTAACAGTACTAATACAACATACCTTCCATAAAGCTAGGGTCAGCAGAGCTAGTACTAGTAGTCCAAGAAGTATGGCTAGTATTATAACCCATAAAGGGATTTCAAAGGAGACATTTGGGGTGGACCAAATTACAGATGTTCTGATCTGAAATGAAAATAAGACATTAAATGAATAAAAGTGAAACAAGAAAAGCAAATCTGACAGTAGAATACAGAGGTCAGAAGCATTCACTTCAACAGCATTTTGCAGATTAGAAGTACATATTCCCTGAAATTCTCCCATATTGGCTTCATTTACTGTAAGTCCCTTTCCACTTGGTCACTTTTAGAAATGGAATTCACACGTACACAAAATTCATGTCATATGAGACAAACAAACCATTTTCTCTTAATACAGAGTAGCAAATAAACCCCTTCTAAGCAGATGCTTCAAGAGTATTCAAGGAGCAAAGTTCTACTCACATCCATGCTGGCACAGCCTAGGCCAGTATAACTGAATTACACTGAACTACTCTGAAACAATGGTTGACTTCGGCCCAAACTCTTAATTCAAACCACAGTAGATACCAGTTACATTTTTCTTATTTTAATTTCTGCTGACATACAAGTATACATTTTTTCTGATGGTTTGCATTTCAGCTAAGCCGTCCAAAAACAAAACTCAAGCAGCAGTTTATTGTCCTTGTGATAAAGTCTAATGCACAGTATGATATGGTGTTCCTTAAAAGAAGCTAAGCATACAGACTATTATTTCCCTAAGTGGAAATAAGCATGAAATGCACTCTCTCCTTGTAGGAGGCTCTAGAAAGCAGAAGGTGTTAACATGAGTTACCAAAGGTTTTTACTAATGTGGCAAAATTCTCTCTTTAGACCTTCATGTGGACAAAGAGTAATAATAGCCCTCCTGTTTTTCTCTTCTGGGGTCATCCATGCTTTCCTCCTCACTCTCCCTTCCATACCTTTTACCAAATTTATTTTATGCTCTCAGACTGTGCTTGGAAGGCTCCTTGTCAATCTCATTGAATGTTTGCTCTGTCTTACTTCTCCCAAGTGGGAAGGAATGAGTTCGAGCTTTCATTAGTTCTTTGGTCACAAATCTGTCCCTTCAATCTTAGTTTATTTCCTCAAATTTTCCTCTTTGTTGTTAGCCTAGGAAGTTATTTCTCTCTCAGGCTTTCTGTTGGACTTCTTTCATCTACTCCTAGTCTCCCTTAAACAGGGTAAGTAAGTGACAGATGGAAGTTATTTTCTTTATGACATGATGAAATCAGTTTGCAAAGCAACTGACTGCACAAACTCTCAAATGATCTTCCTCTTCAGTGCTCTAGGTACAGCTAGGAAATCTACTCTTCTTAACAAATTTCTTGGCTATTGCCCAGTCCCTGAGCTGCACTTGTTGCAAATTCTCTTTCTAACAACACTGTTTTCTAATTTCTTTATTCATGGAACAGCAGCCTAAGTTTGAAGACTGAATGTAGAAATTATCAGAATGGGCAAGTACTTCATGGAAGGGGTTTTTGTTTACAGATTTCTTCAGATAGTATTTGAATCACATCTGTCTCCTTGGGCACAAAGTCTACTTTCATTCAGTCTAGGGCAACAACTTTAGCACCACAGGTGCTCTCAGACAGGAGTGAAGCAAACTGCTGCCTGGTGTTTGAATATTTCACAGGACTACTTACTAATAGCACAGAAACTAGACTCATGTGCACCAGTTCACTGTTCAAAATTAGGTAGAGTCAATTCAGACCTCAAAGCCTGATTGAGATCCTGCTGAAATCAATGGAAACCATTTATTTCATCAGGGTCAGTGGATTTCATCAGGGTTTGGATAAAGCTGATAGCAGTGTATGCAGCTACAAGTATCTGCTGCCATTCCATGTCTTGTTTTATGTGCCACATCCTAGATGTGTACTGTATTTGTGTGTTGTTCTCTTTCCTCTTAGGCTATGAAAACAATAAGGCAAGTTAGCTCTTCTTGTGATGCCTACAGAGCACCCATCAGCATGGATCCAGATAAGAACGTGTGGATCTTCCTGAGGCTGCTAACCAATTATGAGTGCTGCAGCAACACTCAGCCTTGCTTGTACTGCCTGGGTTCTGAATCCTTCCTCCCTTCTCCCTTCTGTTTCTCTGCCTTTGCAGACAGTCGACTGAACTTTGCAGTGTAACTTCAGTAGCTCAGCTGGAGCCTGACGAATGTTGAAACATAAACGAGAAACTGTAATCTTATAGAAGTGCAGGGCATCATGTTTATAATCCTTAGATGATCAGCAATGAGCCAAACAGACAGCAGAAATTAGGTCTATCTTGTATCAAGCAGAATGCTGCTGCAAAGCTGCTACATCTCTCTCCTCTTTTAGCCCACGTGGGGCCAATGCTAATGAAATATTCGCCTGCTAAAATCTTGAAACCATCCTATTGCACCCATACCCTTTTTCCATGAATCCTTCTTTGTCTTAGGTTTTGAAAGCAAGGAAGGGTTGTGCTAAGTGCTCGAGATTTATTTCCTGAGCAGGGGATTATTTGTAGACATCAGTCTCACTCCTGCCTATATACCAGTAGAATATGCAGCCCCTGGGCTGCCCCCTTTATACTCTACACAAAGACTTGCAAGGCTACTAATGCAATTGCTGGTGAACAGTTTGACAGGACAAGTCCTGAACACCCACAGAGCTGAGGCAGAAGCTGGAGGGGAAGAAAAAAACAAAGCAACCCTTCAGTTTTGCCTGCCGCGTTTCACCATGTCCACAGAAGACTGTCCCTCCTCCCCCCCGTGCTGTCCACAACAGTATTACACATGATTTTGATTAAAGACAAGTCTGCATTATTCAGCTTGGATTTCTGAAGTTCTTCTCCATGTGGTAGGTTTAGTACTGCAGGATCAGAGCCAGAGATTTTTTTGGGGGAGATTTATCTGTTTTCATCTAAGGTGGCCAATGTGAAGAAGTGGAATTTTTACACAAGTGTTGCATATTGGCACCATACTTCAGATGCATGTTGGCTTTGCTCTCTGTTCAGGACAAGACCTTCTTATGCTGAACACTGAAAACAGTGCTTGCTTCTCTGTCAGGAGGATGAAAAGCACAGCTCACAGACTTCAGAGGGGCCATCTGACTTTTGGCCTTCCCTGCTGCTGAACGTCTCACACCTTTTTGTATGCAAAGGGTGCCAAAGAATGCCATCTGGCAGTGAGATGAGGGTGAAGCCAATCCAAGAGTTATGGACAGAGCCTTTGTTTGCAATTGGAAATAAAATCCACACACAGATGCTCTCTGATAGTCTTAACTTCAGAATCCCTGTTGTGGTTCCAGGAAAGTCACTTGCTGATCGTGTTTCTATAGGGGCTTTTGTTTTCCTTTTTTAAATATGCCACATTTAAGCACACTGTAAGTAGATAAAAGAACTATTAAGATTTTTGCCACTGGTTTTTGCACATTTTGAATTCTGCTCCTGATTTTGGTCAAACGTGTCCTCAAAATTGTCTTTGGTTCCTTTGGAAGGCTGCACAAGGCAGAGAAGAACATACGTGGTAAGCTGCTGGTTCACTGGTAGTCCCTTGTGGAAAGATGGGAATTAGGTTTCACTGGTGCAAATCTCCAGTATCCATAGTCAGAATTCAGTGCAAGCTAGTGGGATTCTCACCAAGCTATTTGTCTTTCTCTGGTCCTTTAAAAGACACATGTTAAAATATAAAAATAACTTCTCCATATTTTATTCTGCTACTTTAAGAAACAGTAGCTAAATTGATTATTATTCTATTGCTACTACTTTTACTGCACATGATGACCTTCCTCTAGTCTTCAGCAATTTTGTTTACAGAGGCTGAGAAACAGGAATTCCTTTGTACTCCTACATGACCCAATCCAGCCTTTGCAGCATGATGTTCTTATATGCTCTGAAAAATTATCAAAATAGAAGGAAAAAGCTCCCTTGAGCTTGGAGTCACAATTAATATTGACATTTATGTTTAAACTTTACAAATGTTTATGCAAATATATTTCATAAGGAATAGAAGCACATCTAAAATGAAAGTACTATCACCATGTAATACTAAAAAAAAAAGAGGTATAAGGCTTAGTCTGAAACCAGTTTTACTCACTGTAGGACACTGGTCAAACAGTTTACATTAAAAGCATCCCCCTGAAGATCCTATCAAACATTTAAGAAAAGCAATTATATTTTATTAAACTCCCAAACTGGCTCAAGAATCATAAAATAAAATAGAACAAATTGTGCTTATTGTAACTCTGTACTTCTTGTAATAAAAACTACTTTCAAGTTTCACATGAAATTCATCAAGTAAGATAGTATCATTTACCATATTAATAGTTCTAAGAAAAATTGACAATTTTCTCTTGAATGATCCAGCTGTTAGCAAGCAAATCCATTCAGTTGTATAATATATAGCTGCAATTCCCAGCATACAAAAATTAATAGAAATACTATTATTGATGGCTGTGGTTTCTGGTTTAAGCTCCACTAAATTTCATGCTAATTTTCAATTTTATGCATTTTCACTCTGATGTTTTACTATAAAAGATTAAGATTTTGTTACATTGACATAAGCTTTCACACACCTTTGTGTCATGGCCCTCTCTCAGTTCAAGATAAAGACCTACATTCCATGATGATGGAAATAAAGACCTCAGTGCTGCAAATATGGCTACATGACTGTAGATTACTGTGTATGGGATTATTCATGCCATTAAAACTAAACATAAATATCAACTTGCATAATTGGAACACAGCACTGTATAAGTTGAAGGACATATGCTCTGTTCTTTTAACTATATCTTCTCTATATAAACCTTAAAGTGTTAGCTGATTATTAGATACATACTTCTGACAATTAATTTTAAAATATTAAATCTTTATTTCTCTTCCATCCTTTCACTGTCTAAAAGAAAACCATAAATTTCCAAATAAAACTTTGGAAACTTTTAAAACACAACTAGTGTTCTTTTTCAGAAGGAGCAAAAATATTAAGCTTTGCCCAACTTCAAGCAAATATTTCTTCTTGCAAGTGGAACATCAAAGAACTGGTGCATATAACACATCAAGCTGTAGAGCTGGCAAGTATCCACTGCCATGTCCAGATATGAGACATAAAAGCACTATCATTTTTCAACATTTTACAGTTGCCTTTACAGGCATTTTGCTGTAAATCATCTGCAGCAAATAACAAGCATTATACTGGCTGGAGTAAGAGAATAAAATGCTTATCTGATCATTTGGTAGATCATCTGACACTTGTTGAGAACAGCAGGCTATCACCTGGGATAAAGCACTTCAGTCCAGATGAAGGCACCACTACCAACAGAATTCTGCACAACATGTGTTTCTGGTATGGAACACATGCTGCAAGAAAACAAAAAGAGCCTGAGTACATCTGTCAGCTTGGAGCCTTTGAACCTTTCTGGATGAATACTTCATTAAGCACCAAATCTCTGTGGTGAAATCATGGTTCTCCTGATGATGCAGGTTGGAGTCACTGTGCACACAGGACCAAGATTTTACCTTGGGTCTTCCCAGAGCATGTGTCAACCCTGTAATCTGTGCATATTTAAAACACAGCTTTATACCTTGTATCCTCTAAAATAGTCTTAAAGTAAGCTATAAAGTGTTTTATTCTGTTGGTTTTCCATATAAGAAAATATTTTGACCCTACTACTACTTCTCATGAGACCAGTATGATGCATTTTCACCATGAATTACCTTGGAAAAGTTTGAAAGGAGCTTCAAAAAAGGACTGTAACTGATAAATCTTCAAAAATATAAGAACAATGAGCCTTAAAATTTCAGATTACTCATACTAGACACAATTTTTGCACTCATATTTTACTTATTTCTATCAGTAATGACAAAATAGAGTGAATTTTAACCATGGTATTAGATACCATAAGAAGCAAATTCCTTTAAAATGCTCCCAAAAGTCAATGTTTTGTCACAAGGAAACAATTAAATCAAACTTATGCCTCCAACATTACTTTTTCATATGGTAATCGAGGACCATACAAATCTTGGTCTGCAAATAAGGCAAGTACTTAGCATCTATCTATCCCATCAGTTGGGATGACCAGGTAAATTCATATCGTGCACTTGATGTGCTGTGAGGTGGAAACCCTAGAGAGGGATGCAAACCTTTCCGAAAATCAAGGTATCAAAGAAGCTTAATACAGATAAGAGAGAAGCTGCTGTAGATAATCCATATGCTTGTGTGAGAGAACTGCTGACTGGGTGAAGAGTGAGATCTCTGACAGAAACTTGATTTTGGATTTTGCACAAAAATTTCCTCCAGACTTATTTCACCCCAAACAAAGTAACTAGACACTTGCTTTCACAGTTCTGTTGTTTTCTTCTGGGTGAAAAATCCATCCTGAAAGCAATAAAGCAGTCTGCACAACAGTGCAGCAAGAAATTATTTAAAAGTGTAATCAGTATCATATATCACCACTTTCCACAGGAAGCAATAAAGGTATTTCCTTTAGGTATTATTTCAGGAATTTACACTAGAAACACAGGAAAGACCAATCTCAATATTTTCATCTACAAGAAAGACCAATCTCAATATTTTCATCTACAAAAACTTTCACAGCTGTGATCAGAATGACCAAATACATGTACTTCACACAAAGATACAATTTTCAGTTACTTACTGCTATGCTTCCCGTGGGGAGCTTTGCTGGCTGTACTTTATATGGCATGCTCTTAACTTCGAAGGAAACATTGGAAGAAAGACTATAGAGATCATTCTTTCTCTGGAATTACAGAACAAAAGAAACTATTAAAAACCATGGTTATATTTAAAAGCATTATTAAAAAAGAAGCAGAGAAAAAATACAGAGCACTGATTTCCTAAGGCAAAGATGGTTTCTTTTGGTAAGGAATGTAGGAATACTGGGAACTGTACGTGTCCATGGGATAAATACAGCATAAACCTGCAATACAGAGGCCATGTGTTCAAATGGGGAAGAAGGGTTAGATATGCAGGAAGACACATACAGTTGTTTCTCTTATTTCTCTCTGAAATAGGTGAGTTAGAAGCATGAGCCCAGTTTATGGGGTGTCCATGTTTTAAAACCTTGGCTCTGCTTACCAAGCCCAACCACCATCATGGGTATCCTGACAAAATTTCCTGGCTTACGTTGAGACCAGGTTGGTGGAGCTTCCTGATAGCATCAGGAATGGCTGTGCCACCCCATCAAAGAACAACAATAGGAACAAGCATCTTTGCACTTCATTTACACAGGATCACAGAATAGTTCGGGTTGGAAGGGGCCTCTGGAGATCATCTAGTCCAACTTCCCTGCCGAAGCAGGGTCACTTAGAGCAGGTTACTCTTAGAATGTGACTCATTTCCTATTGCAGTAGAGCTCAAAAAACCCCACTCACCTTGCCTGATTACTAAATTGTACCACTGTGAGAGGAACGTAGAGCAGCCATTGTTTAACTGTTTAAGGACTGCATAGCTGTCATTAAGCACTTCAACAAACACAAAGATGCAAAGACAAAACAAATTGCATTTCTCTGTCAGTTCTCTGTTTCATTCATGCTTGCTTATATTTATAAGACATTAGATTAGGCATTACTTTACCTAGTTTGGAATGACTAAAAATTGTTACATCACATATCTCCTGAAGTGACTTTTAATCAGTGCTTTCACATCATTTGGTGCCAGGTAGGCAGTGACACATTACACCTGATCAAATGTGAGTCTCACTGTGCTGTTCTGACCTTGACAATAACATCCCACTCTGTGAAAACTGCCTTAAATGATAGTTAAGTGCTGGTATGGCTGCTGGAAAAATATGTGCCTGTATTTGTTATGAACCGACTTAAGCTCTGACATGTGGAAAGCGCATATCCCTCAAAGGAATGTTTACAACATTTACTACAATGGATACAAATATTTTCCACACCCATATTTTGAATCCTGTTGAGCTCTTGGCATCATCAATATCTAACTGGAGCTAGTTTTGAAGGTTAAGTCCATCAGGTATCAGGTAAATCTTTCAGACAGAAGATCTTGCACTTAGAACATCCTCTTTTTATTTTGTTTTTATCCCAAGGAAGGATGACTGAACGGTTAACCATTCTCTTCTGGTAGTCAACAAACCTGTTTCTAATTCCATCTCTGCAACTGATTTTTTGGGTGACACTGTGTGCAACTTATCTTGATATCCCTTCCCACATAAAGTTGGCACTCCCTCTTGCATCAAAGGCATAAATCCTCTCTAAGAACTGCTTTTTCCCTTTCAGCTGTCTTGTTGAACAAAGACTAAGGAAAAAAGACCCCGTCATAATCTGGGCTACTATTTCTTTCCTTCATCGATGGAGAAAGGTTTGTTTGTGAAAATGACCTGAAAGAAGCATAACCTAAACCTGGGAACCAACTTGGATGGAGCTGGATGACCGTGGCCCAACTCAAAGTTTTCACAGAAGTCCTGTGGTTTGAGAGCACATCTGGAGATTATCTATTCCAAGTACAAGCTCAGAGCAGAGTCAACTAGAGCAGTATACTCAGAACCGCATCCAGTTGGGTTCTGAATATCTCCACAAATGGAGACTCCACAAACTCAAGAAGCAACCTTTTCCAGTGTTTGACTACCCTTGCAGTAAAAAGTGTTTTTTCTTATGTTTAAATGGAATTTCTTGTATTTCAGTTTGTGCTTCTTTCCTGGGTATCATTGGGAAAAGCCTACTCTGTCTTCTTTGTTCCTTCCTATCAGATGTTTATACACACTGATGAGATCCCACCTGAGCCTTTTCTCCAGACTGAACACTTCCCCCAATCACTATGATTTTTCAAAGATAATGAGAGAGGTCTCAAATTGCCATTATCCCTCCTTCAGCACTTGTAGGTGTATTCCATCAGGTTCCTTGGACTTTCGTATATCCAGTTAGTTTAAATGTCCCCCTGATCTGATATTCCTCCATTAAAGATAAATGTTGATGGCTAGAGGTTTCCTCTCTGGTTGCAGAGGCCTTCAAGTATTGTATGCAGATTTTACCCAGTAAAGACCAAAGCAATGGAAGCAATAAGTAACTCAGCCGTTTCCATGTCCCATTCAGCAGAAGACCCATATTTTCCCTTACCTTCTTTTGGCTGCTAATATAAAAGCCTCCTTAACATCCTATTTAAGCCCCTTGCTAGGCTCAGCTCCTGGTGGGCTTTTACCTTCCTAACTCTGTCCCCTCATGCTCAGACACTTATCTATATTCCTTATCCAGTCCCTGCACTGGGTCAACTGACTCTGCTTACAGCTCTTTTACGTTTCACAGAATCATAAAGAGTAGAAAAGACCTCCAAGACTGAGTCAAACCTTTAGCCAATCACCACCTTTTTACTTTTCAGTTTTACCATGACAGGCTGGACAGTTCATGAATTAAAGGAGATGATGGTGATCCTCTAGAACACCACTAGTTCTTCTGGACTCCTCTTTTTTTCCAGGATCATGTCCATGGAGTTCTTCCAAAGAGATCCCTGAAAAGGCTGCAGGATGGTCTCCTGAGGTCCAGGGTCTGGTATTTGCCTTGTCCATTCTGCCTTCTTTTTAAAAACTACTTTTCTCTGCAACTATGTGAGTGTTTACTGGTGATATAAAGCCAGCACATTTATTGCCTTCTGGAACTCATCTGGCTATGCCATAATTTTGTTCTTTTAAAATATTGAGAGCAGCCAAATGGTTATTATCAGAATATTCAACCTCTCCTCGGGGCTTATACTAGGAAAGAGCAATATGAAAAAAACTGTCTCAAATGACTACATAGGGATAGTCAAATCAGCTCTTTAAGACAAATAGCATCTAATGAAAGGGAACTACCTTTTTTATCAGCAGTGTCTGAAATAAAAATTAGACTTTGTAAATTAATACTTTTATATACTTCCATGGTGCTGAACATTTATGAGATGATATTCAGAAAAATAATTTTTCCTTATTGCATTAATTATTTCCCATTTTCAGACTAAGGTCATTCTTCATCCTTTATTCTTCAGCACTAGACTTCTCACACAAAGTCCCAGCATGTTTCTGTTGTGTAACAACTTGCATTCAGAAAAAAAGTCTGAAAAAAGTCTTATGTTTTCAATTCTAAGCAACTGATATTAAGCAGGATTCTGAAAATAATTTCTATGATTTATAAATGTAATTGTAATGGGGAGAGCAGGATATGTTATATTATTGAAGAAGTAGGCATTAGATATTCAGCCTGATTGGCTAAGGTACAGTAAAGGCATTAACTCTCTTGAAACTTCATATAAAGGAAACACAGCATTCATGGAAAAATAAATCCTTTCACCTACTATGCATGGCTTATTTAATTTTCAGCTTATATCAGCACTAAGAACATCAGAGGAGGGTACTTCCTGTGGATTAATGCTTGGCTGGGGTTAATAAGCTTGGATTGGGACCACAGCTATTAACTCGCCTCAACTGTTTATTAGGCTCCTGGAAATGCTGGAATACAGGAAAGGAGAATATAAAAAAACCTAGAGAGTATTTTCCTGCATTTAAAGACTTATGCATTTGTGCAAAGGGCTTCAAAACAATGACTGTGGTCGACATCAATTGCAAACAGGATTCTTATTTATACCAATACCTTGGAGATACAGGCAGCTGTCTCTCCTACAGCCTTGTTTATAATTCTTAAGCCAATTGTAAGAAACAGCATTTCTTTACTGTATCATTTTTTAAATAGCATATGTTTAAATATTCAGTGTTTACTGGAAGCAGCAGGACCTGTGGTTTGAAATTCAAGCTGAGGACTTAGTTATGGCTCAGAGGAAAGGGAATAAAGAATCTGGTATTTTTGTCTGTGCCTAATGACCAACAGTAGGGAGCCCAGCCCTAGCTACATTGACCTTCTGAGGTTCCCCTTGTGTAAGAACAAGCAGTGCCTGCTCTTGTACACGTTGCTGAGACAGTAGTTTGATATATTCTTGGAAGCAGGCAAAGCACGGCCATCCCCTGTGTTGGCTGGGTGGTAGATCCTGCTGGTGTATTTATTAAGGCTTCTCTCTCCCTACATGCTTTTGTTTTACAAATAGATTTTTGAACTGAAGCCTTTGTTTTCTTAAAAGTTTTGAGACAAAAAAGCAGCCAGAAATGATGGAAAGTGTTCCCAATAAATATTCAGTTCAGTGTTTCCCTAAGTACAATCGAGACAGAAATTACATGAGAAGCACTTGAAAATCTTCAGCAAATTGAAGGACAGTTTTTCAGGTTCCACTGGAATGCTGGTGCTTTCTGCAAGAAGCTCAAGTACAGACCTGAAGTCCCTCCAAAGTATCTTTAAGGCATGTGGTCATCCTGGTCAGAGAGCAGACTGAAATGCAGGGACAAATCTGGCTCACAGGGAGCTGGACTGAGAGTAGAAGGAACAAAAGCTTTAGCAGCTTTAAGTCTGACAGATCATTACTGTTCTGCAGATTTGAAGAGTCCAACTACTGGAGAGACTCCTCAGAATGATTCTGTTCCATTGCCTCTGTGGAGAATTGTTCAACCTCAGAAATTTTTTTCTGGTTAGATGTAGTCCAGTGAAGTCTTCCTAACTTAAGGGTATGTACTTTCTCTATGGCAAGCTGCATGCTGTGGTGGAAATTTCCCCCCAAGATCTTATGTCTATTGCATCTTGAGTTCAGTACTGTTAAAACATCGACCCTGCTTGATTAAAACTTGTTTCCCTTCGTGTCTGCTGGAGTCTGGCACACTTTAAAGACAAAGGTGTAAGCAATACCTTTTAAATATATGCTTTGGGAATTCATTAGCTTGCTTTCTTTGACCGATACCTCCGAAAACCTGAACTACTGCCAATAGAGCAGCTTACATAAATGCTGTGAGTAGAGGTCATATAACTACTTGTTCTTGTATTAATCCATTTAAAAGTGTGTGCATGACCCTGCACATGGTCAAAAACTATTCCTGCTATTTGTAGCAAGAGTATGCCCACACAAATGTATCTCTGACCAAAGACAACATTTCGAAAA
The DNA here is from genome assembly GCF_022539395.1 of Myiozetetes cayanensis. Taxonomy (NCBI): domain Eukaryota; kingdom Metazoa; phylum Chordata; class Aves; order Passeriformes; family Tyrannidae; genus Myiozetetes; species Myiozetetes cayanensis. The sequence continues at coordinate 130,195,153 of NW_026086604.1, forward strand.
TCAACACATCTTCCTCTCTATCATTACCTTTGTACACTTCACATATCTTTTATATTCATTTAAACAGATTATTTTAAATTATAATAGAGACAGATATTTTCTTGTGATTCCAAAAGACTTCAGTATACATATTACAATGGTTATTAAGATGCTTATTTCTTCATAAACCTAACATGATATATACTTTAGCACATCTAGCAGAAGTCACATGTTCTGCTCTCATTAACAATTAAAGTATTTTAAATAACAATGAATGAAAACAAAACTAGCCCACATGCAAAAATCACCAGTTAGTTCAGCCCCATGCAAATGTCTCTTTCTTTCTAGCCTTCATTCCACATAAACAATCAAATCCAGTATAACATCGTATTTTTGGCCACACACAGTTTTGCTTTTTAGTTATTTTGTTTCTTCAAACAACAACAGTTGTTTGACGTAATGGCAAATTCTGTTGACAACTTCCTCCTTTTGTTTTTAAATGGCTTGAAGGGCAGTGCATCAAATTTTTGGCTTTTAATTCTCAGTCTGAATTAAAACAATCTACTTGAACTCCCATATATGGCTTATAAAAGGCAATGAATGAGGGAACAAGATGTCTTTCTCACTAATTTTTCTGCTTCCCCACTTCCATCCATGGACAGGGAATTTAGATTGGCTGCACAATTATTCTTTGAAAACACTAAGCAATCTTCCTTAGACTGAGATGTTTTCCACTGGGCACAGAAATAGGTTCTGTGCTGGGGTATGCTGAGGATAGAATTATTGTTCCTTGGGGTCATATTCCACTTACAGATGGAATAATTGCTCCCATAGTAAAGATGAGCAGAAGATAAGTGATTGAATAAAGGATCTCATACAAGAGCTAGATCTCTCAGACCACCTCCACCAGTTCACTTCTGTTCTGAGTTCCAAGTCCCTGCCAACACACACGTGCTCCACAGTCTGTGTGGCAGCACTGCATGGGCTGTGTGCATTCTGCCTTTGTGCAGCTAAACTGAATCCTTGTCCCACAAACATTGCCTGGCCTAAAGAACTTCCATCACCCTAAAGAATCTCTGAGTTCACCAGTAATAAAACATGGAGATTCTCAACAAGATTTCTCACCATGGAAATATGATTAGAGCATTCACTCTAACAGTGATGACAGCTCCAGGTCCCAGGCAATGAAGGCAAAGGCAGATGAGAGGACTGGAAGGACTTGTAGCTGATGGTCCAAAATAACGACCTATTATATCAGGCTTTTCCTCATTTTCTATACCTTTCCAGACTTCTCAATTTCTTTTTATGTTCCTGCAGAAGTGCAGCTTCAGCAGAAGGGAAAACCATCATTTTATAAAGCAGGCCTCTCCAGCTGAGGAGGAATTGAATTTGTGTCTTCTAGTCATGAATTCTCTAATCCCTAGACTGTCAGCTCTAGCTTCTGGCACTGAACATTGAATAAAAAGAAGTCCTCTTTAAGTCTTTCAACTAATTCCACAGGTACCTCCTAAGTAATTTTTGGATTCTGCATTCTGAGAGGGTGGGCATATTCCCACTTAATCCTGATTTGGGTGTCTATCCTCCAGATAAGGGGTAGCCCTCATGCACCACCCTGATGGTTAAAGCGAGACAATTTGTCTGAGGCAGCTCATTGTCTCCACGTGCTGCACAGGGAGCCTAGGTGTAGTTAGTCTGAAGTTTTGGATACCAGTCTGAGGCCAGGCACTTAAGATACAGCTGTTGCAGCACACAACACCTTTATTATGTCAAGCATCTATTTCCCTTTTCAGGCACCTAAACCAAACAGGATCAGTGCATGTTCAGAAACACTGAAATAATGAATATTTAAAAGATATGCCAAAACATGACTTTGGGTATTAAGAGCACCCTATTGTAGTGTGGCTGCTGTGCTTCTCTTGCTTTTCAACTTTTTCTGATTAAAACTAGATTTTACTCCCTTCTAGCTATTAAAGTTCATGCAATTAGGAGGGCCAAATTCACACACCTCAAACTGTCTAAAAGCCAAGAGAGAAACAATACAATTATATTCAATAACATTAAAAGAAAATAAAATAAACTTCAAACCTCTTGGGAACTTCACACACCCTCTGTGGTTTTTTTCCATAACTGCCTCCCCAAGCTCTCCCAGAAAGAGATTTGTATCATTGTGAGGAATTTTCAGCACAGGTTGAAATAATAGCTAAAAATGAGCTGAGTTCCACATCCCACAGTCTTATAAGTTCCAAAGAGCTTGGAGCCTGAAGGATGTCAAAAATCAGACAGATGGTACGGATTCATCACTTAGAAATTCATTTTCAAAACAGATGTTTTACTAGACAACTCCCAAGTCTTACATTAAAAAGTACCCACCAGAGTTCAAAGAACGCTGGGCCAGATACCCTCAGGTCTCCCTCTGATGACTCAGAAATATCATGATTAGACAAATGGGGACATAACGGAGCCCCATCAGAACACAACATAACATAACCATGTAAGGTTGTTTCTCTTTTGCACAAATCAGGCTATTATTTGCTCGATCAGCAAGTCTGAATCCAAAAGTCAGCTTTACTAGAGGGTTCATATTTACAGCCAGGCTTTGAAGTTAATCCAAAAAAGTCTGTGATTCTTCTTGGCCTTTGCACAATGTCTGTCTCTATTTGCTGGCTGGTTGGGAAATTTGGGCTGCTTTATTTACTCAAACATGTCTAACCATTGCATGTCATTTAACTGTTATTTGTTATGGGAGTTTGGGTTTTAGGGTGACAGATTACAACTGTCAAGAGACAAGGGGTCAGCTGTTGTCAGTTAAACTAAGTGGAAGAGGAAGGAGTCACTCAATACATGACAGATATTTTGTGGCAACAAAATATACAAGCTGATCCATATAACTTTGATGAAAAACATGAATTATTTCATCCTAGCATAAATCAATCACTTTCAATAAAATCCTTCTCAGGTTTGCATTAACATATCTATAAGAAGAAAATACATCATGGCAGTGTGTTCTTGGCTTTAATGAGCACAAACAATTTCTTCTGCAGATCATCATGTCTTCATTTAGATTATAACACAGTTGAGGAATGTTGTATGTCACCATTATCCTGCTTTCTTTGGCATATGAAAATTTTGTACATTAATTGCATGTGCAAAAGAGGTTGGGATGTTGCTGTAAAGACTTTTCCTCTAAGCTTCTTTACAAAACCATGACTGTGAGGTTCAGTGTGGCCCTTGAACAATCCTTCCTGGTTCACAATCACCTCATCCTGATTATTCTGCGGATTTTAATCCTCAGTTTGAATCTGCAGATTTCAGCCCAGGTAACAACAGTTGTTTTTTAAATATACTTTAGTTTACTTCTGGAATAACTTCAGGAACTACAAGTTTGCAGACTTACTAGGAGCAGACTGTGTCCTTTTTAGGAAACTAATTGTGCTCTACAGTCTTTTATGGTGATGGCTGTATAACTGTTAATTTTAAAAGGAGCTGTGAAAATGAGAACTGTTTTGAGGCAAGCAGGAGGAAGGCAATCAGACCCTAGGACACTATTTACTGCCTCTTTCTGAGCTTGCATGTGAAGCAGGGATCATGTTATTCCAGCAGCTATTTAGACATAAATGGGAGGATACAACAGTTCCCTGGGGTCTACCTTTTCCTATTTGGGAAAAAATCCTGTTGCTTTAAATGGAGTTTTCTGAGTCTTTACAAGACTTGCAAGTTACTATTCAAAGGAAACAGAAATGTTTACAGAGAAAAGGTAAAATCACGACCCATAAAAAGCCTTGTTAGATTCCAAGGGTACTCAAGGCCAGTGGAGTAAGCAGAAGATGTTCTTGCAGGAGTGCTTCCCATGAAGGCTCTGCACGCACGGAGTGCACAGGATGGCTCATCCCTGCCCCTGCCCACAGGCTGGTGTAAGGTTCCATCTCTGCCTGGAGTTCACTGAGTGAAGGGAGGTGCAGGCATAGCAAGCAGGATTTATTAAGGAGCAAGAAGAAGCTAAAGGGACTGCAGCACTGGCATTGCCTGCTGTGTTTGCACACACCCCATGTCCCAAGGCCCAACTTTGACCCTATTCTCCCCTATACAGATCAGAAAGAGAGCAGAAAAAATGTTTCAAATCAGCTGGATAATGCACCTTCTGAAGATACCTTTCTGTCTTGTCACTGTCTACCATCAGGCAACCAGCTTTGGCATCTAACTTTCAGATTACTAAAATTAAGTGGAGTCCCACTGCTCCTGCTTTAAACATGCCACTGAACTTCATGCAGTTATCCTTGTACTGAACCTAAGTCAAGCTAAAAAAGATTACATCCAAGAAAAAGATTCTGTTTTCCGTAGGAATCATTACGAAAAGGAGATTTCATGTCTTCTGTAGCTAGTTTGATCCAACTGTTACACATCTTCCGTCACAGCCAAAAACTCAGAGAAAACTCTCTGTTTCTCATTACAATTGTTTAGCTTTAATCTCTTAAAGTTATTTCTTGTTATACACTAAACTGGACTTAGAAAAATCTTTATGAGGCTTATTCCCACTGAAATAGCTGTAAATAGCCTAGAAAATTGGCATTTGAGGATCTGTGCACAAGGTCTCATTTATGAGTTTGTTTTTTCACAAGACCTTGTTTTTTGCCCCTTATGGAGTTAATTAGATTTCACTAGCAGAATGATGAAGAGAAAGACTTGACTGGAGTGGGAATATGTCAGGTTCAGTTCCCAATAAGGTTGCTAGCTAAAGGAGCTAAGCTTTATCTTTTGCTTGCTATAAAAAATTACAAAGGCTCACCATGTTATTGCTTGCATGCTGCAGTGCTCAAAATTGACACACGTTGTTGTTCCAGTCAAAGATAATATCTCTGCATCTCTGCTTGTCTCTGTGTGTTAGGAACAGTGAACTGGTGTAGTTAAGTTCTTACCTGAACTTAACAGTTAAGTTCTTACCTGAATTTAACAGACTAGCCAGTGTGCGACTGTCAGTCTCTCGGGGGAATTAGAAAAAACTGGAATAAAATTCCCATCCTATTTTCCAACAGATACATTTTTCCTATGACTGCAGAGATGCTTGCATACTGGCATTTTTCGTGCAAAATTTTGTGAGACCTTTGCAAAAGCCTGCACCAGAAGATGTCCATCCCAGTTCTCAGATTTGGAAGGACAGAGAGACATTGAAGCTGTCATGCTTTTGCATTTGAACCAGAGCATGCCCTTTTTCCACACTTCTTCCATGGTCTGCACTGTCCCTTCTCTTTAGTAGCAAGACACAGATTGTCACTGTGTAAGTGTTGTATATCATATGAGTTTGATACATACTACTCTTCCCTAGATTAACAGAGAATGAATAACAATGAATTTTTAAACTGGACACAGCATACTGGACGTGGTGTGTGCTGTTTGACTCCAAGAAAAAGCTTCCATTGGGAAAGACGTTACAAATTCAGAGCATGTCATGGAGACCTAAGAGATTATTGATTTGGGCCAGTCCAGGAAAGGTGTTTAAAAATCATCTCGGAATTTCCAGGTAGGATTCAGGACATAAATTTGAGAGGGAGTGCTAGGGAAAAACAAGAAAAGTAAGCAGCATGCATACAACCTGGACAGGAACCGGTGAGATCTTACCTTCAAATAAACTGGTAGCAAAAAGCATTTGCATTTGACCCATTTAATTTAATAACTTATATTTTTAAATATCTGATCAAATAAAATATACAGGGGTCTTTGTGTATAGAAGGAGAGTTTTGTGTGTCTTACCTCCAGGAATGTTTGTGCCCAGAGCCGGGACCTGATTTTTAGCGCAGCACTCTTTCCTCTTTCCAGCTGTCCCACAGTGCATGAAATCAGGACACACTTCACATTTGTACAGTTCTGTGCACAAAATAAAGGGAAGTCATACTTATGCTTTGAAAATGTATAAAATCATAAATAAGCAACACCAAATCAACTTTCCTTTAAAGAGCTAAGTAGTCTGAAATCATTAATTTCATGTAATAAACATGAGATACCTCATGAGTCATCGTGAGAACTATAAACCAAAGGGGAGATTCTTTTTGTGTCACCAATGAGTACAATGAAAATAGAAGTAAAAATTTTCAGTAATATCTGCTCTGAAGAACTCTTAAGATGGATGTCCAGGTATTTACCAATCCTTTGAGTCACATGCTTTGTCTTCACCTATCAGTCATTTTATGATTTCAACACTTTTTTTCTGCTCTTATGCATGAAAAAGTGTTTATTTATATTTCTAAATCTTTTCTCTCTTCTAACTCTCCTGGTTTTCCCACTGATATTTACATTATAGCAGCCAGAACATTTGCTGAGATTCATTAGTTGCTTTACTTGAAACTTATTGTCCATGAAACATTCCTGATGAGCAGTGATTCTGGCTCATATACAAGGTGGAAAACAAAAGCCAAGCAATGCAACTCAAAACTATATACTCTTAAAGTCTGCCAGAAAAATGTTACAAAAAAGGTTAAAAGCTGACTAGAAGCCACTGAAGGGAATGAGCAGAGTCTCGTGGAGTAACCACAGAAATTATGTGGTTGTTCAGGGCACAGAAAGGGAGAAAGATCTCACAGAAAAATGATTAAATGTGCATACAAAAAAATAAAAAAGTTTTATATATACAAATGGGTTTTATATGAAAAGTTTTTGTTTAATTCAGGAGGAAGGCTGAGGTTTTAATTGATTCCTATTTTTATAACAAAGCAGACAATCCCTCCCATGACAGAAGGCCTTGTGACCTCAAATTCAAAGCTAAGTTTTCATAAGTAAGTATATTCCCCAGTGAGAGTGAGAATGCACTACCAATGTCCATACTTCAGGAAATGAGATGATGATGTATGGAACAGATCTGAAAACACCCTTAAGGAATCCTCTATCTTTATAGACAGCTTTCCCACAAATCTCTGTCTTATTGCAGGATAAGCAAAAGCTGTATGCTTAATTGCGGTTTTTTGTATCTGCCTGAAAATGAAACTGTAAACCCTGGAACTTGCAGCTATAATCTTTGTTTTTTAAATGAAAATTTAAAGTGTCTGTTTATTTGGCCTTAAACATCCTCCAACCAGATTTATTTATGTTGCAGGAAGAAGAAGAGCTGTTTTCATTAATCACAGTGGCCAAAAACACATACTAACAAAATAAATCATTACTATGCAAAAAGTCTACTTTTGGCTGACATTTTAGGACCTGAACACATATTTCTGGTTTTTCAAGTAATGCATTTAGCTTGTAGTGATTTTCAGAACAATGTAACATTAGAACTAATGAAAGAGAAACTAAATGTTTAATAAACAGTATGAATAGAATAAGAGGTTCTCAGAACATTTTGTCTCTCTGTGAAAATGCTTTGAAGAAAACAACTTAGGATTTCTAAAGAAAAATACAAATTTTAACAAATAATTATCATTGGCCAGTCAGCCTTTTCCAAGAGCAGCATTCATTTTTCATGTATACTTCTAAGGTGTCAAATAAAAAAATAATTTTTATTCATCAGTAGTATGTAATGCTGAAGGCACACAGAATTCGGACACCTTCTAACAGAACTAATGACATTGCTTTTCTATGCTCATCTTGAAAAAAGTCCTGTAATATATCCAGTGGTAAGCACTACACCCAATCCTATCCTAGTTTGTGCTGATCAAAAGCATATTGTAGTAGAAGACTGCTCATCAAACTGCCAATTTCATATTATTAAGTATTCAGCTAAATAGATTTGATCTGTCTACATCAAGCAGCTGAAAATTCTCTGCTTCATATTTTAAGTTGGAGACACACTGCATACTTCAGAACTTCCTTAACCACTTCCAGTTGCTTCCGTAATTTTTATGTTGGCAGCCTATGAGCCTAATCACTAAGAAAGATAACTGATAATTAAGGTATTACTGAAGAATGGATTATGTGTTCTGTGATATTGACTGGCAAGTCTTTGAACGCCCAGGCATTTTTCCTTCAGTCCCAGTGGAATCAGATTCTTTCCAGGGTATTGGGTTGATGAAAGAATGACATAGGAATCAACAGTGATTATTGTTTAAAATGAGTTCGTCTGTGATTTTGTTCTTAACAATATTATGGTATTCATTACTTTCAGATTCTATCTTCTTCCTGTTACAAAAATTGCCAAATTAACTTTCAGAAGCACTCTAATTATCCTATTACTCGAGAAGATTTAGGTCTGTGAGGTTCTTTTCTTCCTACCAAATTCTAGTCATGTCAAGGAATTCAAACATGAGCTTGCAGTAAACAGCTTAATAAGAGACTGGAAAACAGGAAAGAAACCCTGCCTGAGGTTCGTAAAAATAGATGGAAAGCACTGACTGCTTGAGTCCTTCCACTGACCTCAAGGTCACCAAGTTTGAACGCTGCCTCTAGGCAGGGGGAGCTGATACCTACAATGCTGAAATATGCTAAGGATGGGGACTTTGAATAAAGGAATGGGAAAAAAAACTTGTCAAAATACAGCCAAGTCTAAATACTCAGGTATCAGACTGACTAATTAAAACTATTTACTGGGAGAGAGATTGTTCCTCTTGCTCCAGCATTGTCTGGATTGTTAAAAATGCAGTGACCTGTCCCGTTTGCCTTGTTTGTGGTAATGTAAAGTGAGAGAGTCCCACCTTCCCATGTGTATGTATGTATTTACTTGGGGGAACAAATATACTGCAAACTATTTATCTGTCAGAACTGTTATTTTACGTGGAAATGTTAAAGTGTGAGCTACTCCTTAAGAAAGAGCCAGAATGCTAGGAGTCAAGTTAAGACGAGACCTACTTTTCCGAAGTCAGAATCTGAAATCTATTTTGTGGATGAGGGCTTCATTCTCCAAATCAGTGATTAAACTCCCTGTGATAAGTGTACATGACCACAGAGGTTTGTCTGCAAACAGCCTGGAGTAGGACAGCCAGGAATTTGGCAAGCATGATCTCTAACGTAAAAAATCTGTCAAACAAATTCTCTAACCTGTGGAATGGTGATATGTAATAAACAGCATTTTAAATGGAGGGGTTAAAATTGCTTAGAAAAATATTTTAAAGTTTGTAAATAAATTGCAGTCAAATCAACAGCCACTCTGATATACTGCACACACAGTCTCAGTTTACAGCTTTTAGAAAGCTCACCAATATTTTTGCAGAGTTTTTCCTGTGAGGTTCTGCCACTGCAACATCTCTTCTCCTGACGTAATGAGAAATTGTGGAATTATACAAAAAAGCAGCAAGTTCAGGAGTGTCTTGTGGAATAGTAAACTGCAAAGAGAAAAAATGTGAATAATAATGACATGCTCACAGAACGATTCTAACAGATTTGTTCCCTCTCAGAGGTCTCGAATTTTGGATTAACACAGTTTTTTCAATTTAACAGCACAACCATGAGAATATACTGTCTTCGGCTAGGAGCACGATGAGTAATAGCACAGCAAGATATTGCCCAGTTATAGGAATTACAGTAGATAACATTTCTTCCACTTTTTACTGGTGTCAATTTCATTTACTGTTGAGAATTCTTCCAGGATTCTTTCACCAGCATATATAGGCTTCTTTAATGATGAAAAATTGAAAATACATAATATAATGATATGCCCACATAGAAGCCCTCAGTATATGATCACAACTGATGTCTATGTAGATCCATTTGAATACAAGATGATCTTCATATTTACTTTTTTTTTTCCATAGATCCTAGAGTGTTATCATCTTCAGTAGTGAGTTATTACAGCATAGGTTTGAAAACCAAAGTTCGCTTTGGTTAAGAGAAAACACTCATGTCTACCTGCAACGATTTAAAATCAGAATTTCTACAGTGGCCTTATTTTATCCTTCTTGAGCCAATAGCATGGAACTGTACAACTCAGTAGCTATTTTACATGCCATATACTTAGCACACTATATCTTAAATGGACTATCATCCTTCCCTTTAACTACAACAGACTGCCTCAGTTTCCCCACCATGGAAAACTGTGCTGCTTTCTTCTCCTGAGCCTTATGACTTTGAGCAGGTTTACACACCTCCCCAGTTTTTCACTTTTCATTTCAAAACCCTGTTTTGTTTTTCTCTTTTTCTCACCAGGCTGTACCCTCTGCTGCAATGTGTAACTCCATCAGAAACGTTCTGGAAGAGGACTTTAAGTAAGAGCTACTGTACAAGAGGTGTCAGTGGCCATTGAAGAGCAATGCATTGGATGGTATTATTCTGTTCCAAGACCAGGACTTACACACTGTAATAACAGTTTTGCAGCATGAGGATACAGTGCCTCTGGAAGAGGTTAGCTCCTGCCAGTTGTGCTGGTGGATTTACCTTGCCCATGTGGTGGATTTTAGCTGCTATTTCACTGCTTCCCTGACAGGTTCCTCACTCATGGCACTTCAGTGCTCAGCTACTGAGAATGTGCCACGTGTGTCACCTCGTATAGTCTACCATAGCTGGAAACTCATGGAAGCTGGAAGCCTATACTTGTGGTATTAATAGGTATAGGTTTCATAACATTGCTTTTTGCCATCAGTCTGGGACTAAAAAACTAATGCATCAGGAATAGTGGCTCAGGCCATCTAGCTGAGCCCTCTTCTCACCACAGCTGCCTTTAGGAAGAGCAAGAATGGACATTCATACACAGTACTCTCCTAATAACTTTCAGCTCCCAAATGTTTTCTGCTTGGGGACTTATCAGTATGAAGGTTTTGTTCATATACTAATCTTCACTGGACTTCTCTTTTGTGAATTTGTTCATTTTCCTCTTAAATCATGTAAACTTTTAACCATGACTACTTTCCTTTGTCCACAAGTTCCAGACACTTAAGACCTGTCACCATGACCCACCACTTCCTTTTGCTTGTTTTGAATCTGGCTCTCCAGGCTTCATTAAGTACTCCAGTTCCTGTGCAGGAATAGGCAGAGGACAGTAAATCCACCACTTTCTTCCCACCACTTTCTTCCCACCACTATTCAATTTGTGGATCATATTTCTGCATAATCACCTCCTTTCCAGCTTGATGCCTCCTGCTGTACTGAGTTCTTCTGCAATGGAATTCATTCCCTATCTTTGATAAGTACTTTTGCTCCTCTTTACACCTTTTTCAAGATTCATAATTTTATTTATCCTTCCACATCCCTCACTGCCTTCAAAGAAAGATAAGCTACAGAAAGGGAAAAGTCCCTAGACAAGAGTCTTCCCACGTATTCACAGGTTTGGTTCATTTTTGTGGACAAAACAACAAAGCACAAAGGAAACCTTTTTGCAAGACTAGAAATTCAACAATGGGAAGGAATATACTTCTTTGACTGAAACTGAACAATCTAAGTAATTTAAAAGGGGAAATGCCTGAGTGCCCTAAGAGAGCTAGGCTCAGAAATCCAAGAGAAACCAGGCACACAACATCAGCCTTATTTGGAAATCTGAGCCAAGCATCTTGTTGTTTATACAAAACCTGAAGGAAGCTATCTCTGAATCCTCCTCCCATCTGAAGTAATAGATAAGCATTACATATTTAAAACCTGACTGGTGATTTCATGCTGTTCAGTGCTTTGAAAAACTGAAGTAATGAAAGGATATTTAAATTCTTGAAATCATGATTGTGCATCTAAAGCCATATTCTGATAAAATAGATGGACCATTATTACAGGAAAATTTCTCACAAGCTTCACAAGAATGTGGTCTTGTTTATGTAACATATGCAATCATTTTCAAGTAGAAGAAGGAAGAATAAATTAAAAAAAAACCAACACAAATCCAAAAACAAACAAACAAAAAAACCCACCAAAAACTGCCTCCCAAAAAACATTGCCTGAAAATGTCCTTAAGAGCTGTGGCAGTATTCTACCCAGTTTCTTAATGCAAAACTAAAACAGAACACAGTGGCTAGGAAGGGAGGATGCTGAACTTCTCCACTCCTTTTCTTGTACTTGCTTTTGTATCTGATCTGAGCAGTGAGATTGAGATGCTACGCTGGCAAATACAAATGCAGAACCTCTGCTTCTTCCTCCTCACCACTTTTGAAAAACATGTAAAAATAAGGTGGAAAAGATAAATAAAGATTCTGTTCCCAAACTTGCTGTGCTTTTGGTAAAAAATGCAAACATTTCCTATCCTCTGTTTCCTATCACTCGTATCCTTTTTCTACCTCTAGAGAAGCTAAATAAAATGGTGGAATCACAATCCCTCTCTGGCTTCCTGGGTGAAACACAAAAAGTTAGCCGTAAGGTATCTGGTATACATAAATTTGTCTTAATTATTTTGAGTATGTACTGTTGTTCTCTATCCTTAAGCAAAAGATTTGACTTGTAGCTGCTGTGGTTATGAGCCATCTCCATCACAAGAAAGATGTCTACACTTTCATCCAGTATACCAAACTCAAACCCCTCCTGCTATGCAGAAGACGTAAAGCACTTTTAGCACTTGGAATGCAGCTCTCCCTGCAAGATGTTTAACAAGCTACTGGTTAAACTTGAAAAGTGTTATTTACTCCAGAAATGTCTGGCATCAGCTATCCCTAATAAATTGGATACCTTGTTTTTGATGGGATAATATGTAGAACTGTGTTTTGCTTAATCTTCTGACTTTGAGCCAAACCAAGCTCTTTTGGGGGGATCTGCCATCACAAACATAGATCATAAAACAGGAAATTATCCAAGCAGCCAGGGATCAGGTTAGAAAAGCTAAAGCCCTGACAGAATTAAATCTGGCCAGGGACACCAAGGGCAATAAGAAAACCTTCTACATGTACATCGGTGAGCAAAGGAAGATAGGGAAAAATTTAAACCCTCTTCAGAAAGAAATGTGAGGCCTGGTTACCCAGGATGGGGAGGAGGCACAGGAAATCAATGCCTTTCAGTCTCAATTTTCACTGACAAGTGCTCCAGCCACACTGCCCAAGTCACAGAAGGGAAAGGTAGGGACAGGGAGAATGAAGAACTGCCAGTTGTAGGAGAAGATCAGCTTAGAAAACATCTAAGAAGCTTGAAAGTGTAGAAGTCCATGAGACCTAACGAGATACATCCACAGATCCCGAGGGAACTGGCAGATTCATTAGCTAAGCCATTATCCATATTTAAGAAGTTGTGGCAGTCTGGTGAAGTTTTCACTGACAGAAAAGGGGAAACATAATCTCTTTTATAAAAAGGAAAAAAAGGAAACCAAACATGTACTATGCAACACAACTGTCACAGTAGAAACATTATAGACTCATCTATATCTTGCTTCTTACCCAGGAAAATGATCTTGGGGTCACTGTTAAAAATTCCCCCAAAGCTCCATCCCACTGTGAAGTGTATGCAAAAAAAAAAAAGAAAAAAAAAAATCAGGCATATTACAGACAGGGATAGAAATAAAATACTTACCTTTATTTGCATTGTATTAATAGGAGAACTTGTTTGACAGTGCAATGGTCCATGTGTCTGAATGTGAAGAATATAAAGAAGAAATTCGTCTCGACTGGACACAGGCCAACCGACATGCAGAACTGTACTGTTGATGGCACTTGGTCCTATATTGTGCAGCTGTCAAAGAAATATCATCAGTACTTTCCAAGGCAGTAAATAACAAAAAAAACCCCACAGCAACAACCACTTAGATATTTTCAAATTCTTAGTGTCCACAGCCTTGGAGTATTTTGGAAAGAATGTACAGATTATTAACATCACTTTATTGATGGGGAATCTCTGGCAGGTGGAAGAGGAGGATCTGCACATTAGTCATAAAGTGGCAAATCTGGGAGAACAGAGTTTTCTGTCAGTCTGTATTCAAGAAATCCAACCGCTTTCTCATTTTTTCCTACATATGAAGAGTTGAGATTACCTAAAAAAGTAAAAAAAAACCCCAACACAAAACACACTAGCAAAAAACCACTGAAGAACTATGAACAATGAACCTTAATGGATCATACTTGCAAATAGTAGCCAAAACTTCAGAATACAAATGAACCATGTTTCAGGGCACAGGAATAGAAGGTATAGCAGAACTTTAGCTTCTCTGGTTAAGAATTCTATTTTCAATACTTGCCAATTCAAATTTCCTCAAAAAAAGAAAAGGAACCAGTTTCCCTAAGGTAACATCCCAGGACATCATTTTTTTCTTGGAAAAAGAGGAAAGATAGAAATAATAGAATTCTAAAAATCTGGGTTATTAAAACAGTTTCCTTATATCAGTTTACAATTTGAAAATATCTGATGAACACAGGAAGTCTGGATATGTGTTATCACTGGGCACGAAAAGCTAAAGAAGTTGAACACCATGGAGATTTATGCAACATTTCTATAGATGTGATAATCTCCTTTTTTAAATGTGTAGAATTTTTGTGTCTGATGAACTTTATTTAGAACTACATAAAATCCATTTTCAATCTTAAATCTTCTGGAAGGGTGTTTGGCTTTTATTATGCTTTGCTGATATAAATCATGGAAGTGGTTTCCTTAATAAGTGTAACTAATCACCATAACTATTTTAATACATCTGAAGTCACATATATAGTTTCACAAACAATCCGAATGCTCGAGACAAGAAGATTTGTTAGGGATTTTTCACTTTAGAGAAATGTGTTAAGATGAGGCATTCACAAATGATAACTTTAATTTTACAGTCTTAATCATTACAGTTTAGTATGTCATGCAAATTGTAATCTTACGTTGCTCATTAAGCTCAGTTGTTTATATTTTCTTGAGGGCTAGTTTGTGAATTATAACCATATGTGAAGCACTCAGTTTTACCCTCTAGAATAAAGGTCATCTATCAGATTCTAAGGATGGCCTGTATTCCACATAGTTTACTCAATGCCCTTTTTCTATGCTGAACTCTTCTCTTTTAATTGACAAATCATCCAGAGGAAAAGACCAACAACAATAAAAGGTAGAAACATGAGTTCTTCAAATATTAAGGGTTATTTTCAACAGACCATTTTCTGAGCAGTGAGGTAGCAAGTTACATGTATGTCTACAATTTTTTCTCAGTTAGCTAAATGTCAAAAAATTTTTTCCTGTGCACAACACTCACAGCTTCTAATGAGAAAGTATTTGACAATAATTATAATGAACTTTTAAGCACTGTTTTTAATTCTTGTCAAACACCCAAAATGTTTATAAATCCCTTAAATATCAAAGACAGACTCCTAACATAAACTAATATCTCCTCCACTCACATGAACAGATAATGCAGTTGTGAATTCCCAGATTAAATTTAGGTCATGTGCAAAAGTCAGAATATTTACATTTGTGGCTTTATCTCGCTGCAGATAAAGAAATGATACCAAATTCATCATGATTTCAATGGGGGCAGTGTAAGGTCCTGTGGCAAAATATATAATTTTTACCTCATAGATGTGTTCTACTAAAGGACCAACTTCTTCTTCTTTTGTAGGTTCATCTTTGGGTTCCCAGTTGTGAAGTGGCAAAATAATTGTTGGGGGGTGAGACACTCTGTAATATACAAAACAGGTTAAAAGAGTAATTGTTACCAGTGACTAACTGCATCACTTTTGTAGAAAAACTAAGACCAAAACTGAGCTCTCAAGGGCTTGTTATTTAGGCACATTAATTAGAATTAGGCAAGGTGAACATTTCATTGCTTCTATAAAGTACTACCCAGTCCTTACAGATGTCGAGTTCTGGAACAGACATCTGTCATCTGCTACTGCAAATAGATCTTGGTGCTAAAATGGTATTAGCCTTTCTTTGCAAGGGTGAAGTCTCACTCAGTTTTGCTGGTTTACAGAGCCTTCAGCTTAAAAGCCATACAATTTCAATGCTTGTTCTGCCAAAGCAGGAAATTTGCTGACAGAAAACTGTTAAAAAACAATCACTAAGGACTGTTTTTTAGACTATAACATTTGAATTAAATGATGGACTTCTAGGCACTGATGTTAATCACTTTGCACTGCTGCAGATTGCCCCTTGAAGAAGAGAATATTGGATGGTTCTGTTGCAAATGCTGACAAAATACTTTAGGAGGAAACAAACTGTTCTTGCTTACAGCTCTTACGTCTGAAAGAAAGTTTCCTACAGCATACAGTTTCTCAAAGCAGTAAGGAATCCCAGAGAACAATTTAATATCATCCAGCTAAAGTATAACTCTGTGAAATTTAGGGCATCCTAATGACTTCCTCAGACTTCAAAAGGCCAGCAGTTTGTACTAACAAGTCTGCCAGAGGACAAATTCAGAAGCTAAACAAAATAAGAAAGAAAATTAAACATATTTATTAAAAAAGACATTTCAGATTAGGTACTTAGCGTAACTTGCTTTTTTTCACAAATTATCTTGTTTCCAATATGCATTTTAATTATTGATCGTTGTTGGAGAGTAGGAACTTTCCTGCGTTGATACAACAGCCAAGACACATAGATCCCCAACCTACTGCAAAAATTTGCAAATCAGAAAGTGTACAGAGACAAAAAGAACCAGGCATGGTTTCAAAAACTAGTAGTTTCTATTGCTCTCCCTGGGAAGTGTTTTCCTTATCCTTAGAATTATAAAATGTAGGGTGTAGACATTCAATTAAAATGATTCTAAAGTATAAAGGGACATTTATTTTAACAGATTTCAGAGTTATTTTGAGGACTTCTGCTATTGACATGAAAGTAGCAAATACAGGTCAAACAAATTTCTTTTGACTATTTTATTTTGCATTTAAATGAGAATATTTTTAACACTTGAATGATTTATTAGGCAAGGATTTTTCCTAGACTTTTATGTGACAATTATCAGTCAAACAAGAGCACTGAAAAATAAGATAAACAAAGTATGGTCTACAGAAAAGGCCTATGTGGGATATACAAAAAGAATTCTGCCAGCTGCAAATCCTCCTAATCCAAATGACTTCCTTCCTGAATTCCTCATTCCTCTGGTGCTTTTTCAGCAGTGGGAGATAACAATTACAATACTAAAACTCTTACATTTTTGTAGAGAAAAAAGATAAGCAAAATAATCAAACCTCAGTTATCAAAGCAACTGCTCATTGAAGTATCTTAGGAGTTCTCTTAATTTTCTTTAGAAGAGGATATTGGAGAAGATTTCTTCCTTTTTCAGAGAGGAAGAATTTGCATGGTTCCACTGTACAAGTATACATGCCTGTATGCTTATTCAAAATCTCATAACTACTTACTTTTCCTCAGTAAGTCCTACTTCGTGCAACTTTGTGCAGAGCAGAGAAACCAATGCAAGATATTTTCCTGTCCAAATGTGGACATAGTCTGTTTTATTTTTATCTAGGAAATAGTGAGCAATTCCCTTGGAACTGCATGTTTTAGCTTCTCTGAGTAATCAGCAAAATCTGTGAACAAAGCTCTTTATACATGCATGCTATAGCTAAGAAAACTACGAGAATTAAGAGGAAAGAAACTAGAAGTCATTCAATTGAGTAATTCCTCTGTATTTAATGACCTGTTTCTTAGCATTGTAGGCAGCACTTCAAGACACTTTTTCCACTTGTTGCCAAGCTCTTAAAAACCGAGGATGTTTTGGTCATTTTTGGTCTATCCATTTACCTGTTACATTAAAAAGAACATGCTATGGTACAGAAAGAACATGTTGGAGGAAAAAAGTTTGCAAAGAAAAAACGGTTTGCAAAATCTTTCTATGAAAGCGACAAGAAACCTCACTAAAAAACCAGAATCCACAGCACTGGAAGCAGCCCTTACCTAGAAGTCCTGTGTATGTAACCACAACTGTTCTGTTGATACTCTGAGGCTCCAGCCAGCCTGTAACCTGGGTGTTCACCCATGGCAACATCTGACAGCTGCTGGCTCCCAACATTTTCTCACACATCTGTAGCCCATTAAATAACACCTCTGATTCTTATTTCCCCAGCCTCTGCTTCTCTTTCTGTGTTACCCTCATTTTGTATTTTTCACCTCTCTTCCTATCCAGCTCATTTCCCTAGATCACCACTAAATACAGAAAATGAAATGATATTCTCACTTCTGTTCTTTAATTAAACATGCTGTATTTCAACTGCTCCTTTTCAGAAATACAATCATTAACATTTATCTACACAGTCTTTGAGTGCCAGTCCTTCTTTTTTCACCCTGACTCTAGTTTTAGGGTTAGTCTTCTTTACCTGGAATACACTTACAAAACATGATGGAAATACTTTTAAAATCTCACTGATTTAGCCTGAATATTAGAGCAGAAAACATGGTTTCTGTGATCTGCATAATTATCTGACTTATTGCTGGCACTATGTACTTATATTGTCTTTAAAGAGATAACAATAAGTAATTTTTAAAAATAAACCCCACCATAAATACATACATTTTTATTTGTTTGCACCTAAGGTAGCCCCTTGAGGTGCATTGTATAAGAGACATCTACCCTCTTACATCAGCCAAGCCTCATGGCCTGACTACGGAATTGAAGCTGGGCCATGTAGTTCCTGTTTTCCTCTTGCAGAGCTGATAATGGTTAAGGTCTTGAGCTGTACTTTGAGAAGAGGAGATGTAGGAGATCTAACATCTCAGACAAAGAGCACTGGGGGCAATTGTGTGCTTTAAAAGAGTATCCTGCCAAATTCCTCCAGGATGCCAGGATAGAAGTCTAGTTCCAAGATTTTACAGGGCAGTCTGATATTCTTATAGAATTATACAACTTAGGTTGGAAAAAAATTTAAGATCATCAGGTCCAACCATAAAATTAGTACTATCATGTCTACCACTAAATCATGTCCCTCAGTGCAACATCTGCACAGCTTTTCAATACCTCTAGGGATGGTGATTGCATCACTTCCCTTGGCAACCTCCTCCAATGCTCAACAACCCTTTCTGTGAAGAAAATGTTCTTAATATCCAACCTAAACGTCCCCTGGTGCAACTTGAGGCTGTTTCATCTCATCTGATCACCTGTTACTTGGGAGAGGAGACTGACCTGGCCACAACCTCCTTTCAGGTAGTTGTCTCCCTGAGCCTCCTTTTCTCAAGACTAAACAACTTCAGCTCCCTCATCCACAAGCCTTGTGCTCCAGACCCTTCACATGCTTTGTTGCCCTTCTCTGGACATGCCCCTGTACCTCAATGTCCTTCTTGTAGTGAGGGGCCCAAAAATGACCCCAGTATTTGAGGTGTGGCCTGACCAAGTACAGGAGGATAATTAATGCCCTGGGCCTGCTGGCCATGCTATGTCTGATACGGGCCAGGGCAGCCATTGGACTTCTTGGTCACCTGGGCACAGTGTTGGCTAATAGTTCAACTGGCAATTATCAACTAATTGCATTTCATAGCTTCCAAAACCAAGCTGTATCTGAAAATAGAGATAGAAATAATCATCTTTTTCATATCCTGTGCCTGTTTAGTTTTAGTATCCTTTGTGTCAGTGGATAGGCACTTGCTTCAGGCAGAAATGTAAGAATCCTACAGTAGTAACTGGTTGACTTGTTGTAATAACTCATTCCTTCCTCATCCTTTCTCCAAAGGCCTCACTCTGCTCCCTATTAGTATATGCCTTGCCACAATGTGTTTCACATTTCCAGTAACAAAAGCAGCAGATTCTGCTTTAGTATTCAGCATGAAGTGTCCCAGTGGTTGCACAAGCAGACCTAAACATATGAAGATGCATTTTGTGCTAGTAACACCCGTGCACGATTTGAATGCCCAGTTAAAATGTCGGCTCTGAGTAGTGTTACTAAAATGTGAGATTCTCCAGGCTGCTGTATTTGCTCAGAAACTCAGGACGTCCTTAGTAGCTCCATCCTGCAAGGCTTGCAGGGGTGAGACCCAGGTGTTCTAGGTGGACAAGGCATTTGAAATTATAATATGGCAAAAGATTCACTACACAGGATTATGCAGAACGATTCAATAAGAAAGTCATTATCTTAATGAGTTGAAATAGTTGAATACTTACCCTCTGATCTGTACTTGAGCCACAGCACTGACATTGATATGGAGGTTAACTAAGTTGCTGGTGGGATTTATCTTGTTAGAGCTGGAAAAGATATGTACAAGTGTTAACAAAGGTTATTTATCAGAACTCTAGATTGTTATAGATATAGCACTGAATACCACAAGGCCCCAGTTAGGATGCAATGCCACTGGATTATATTCCAGCATGGGCTTCCCAATGCCACCCTTTAGTCTTGCAGGACATTGGTATTATTTGAGCTCATCACATGCTTAATAATATACTCAACTCAAGCTGCCTTTAGAGAATCCTGTGATGAATATGATGATACAAATTTCTGTGGCTCAGAATATCATGTAAATTCCCTTGTTCAACTTGGCTATCTGTCTGGATAGAAGTATCTTATTAAAACCCAAGTTTGTTTCATGCATTGGAGAAAGGCAATGTTAACGAAGAAGACAAGCTTTTTATAAAAAATTGTTTTTATGGCTCTCCAAACTTGTGACTTCTGCATGACAGTGTCTTTGAGGAAAAAGAACCAAAATCAATTGTTTCTTTATTTTTCTTATTTTCTTCCCTCCCCTTCCCTATCCAGAGAGTGTTTACACTCTTAATCCCACTTATCAGTGAAAACAGATCCCTATGTTTAGAGTCCAGTGCTATCACTCACTTTATTGTCTTTCCTTTTTGAAAATCCTTAGTAAAAAGGTAGTTACTCTTACTCCAAAAGACCATTCCTATGACTACAGCCCATTTATGCAAAGAAAGGTTTTCAGATTCACATTCATTTAAACAGAGAAAACAAGTAACTACAGATTTAGAATTTATTTAATCATAGGATTAACAATACTAAATTTGGATGTTTTTTTCAAGCAAGTGTGTACTTCCTTGCTTCACGAAGACTAAGTTTCTACTGCTGTCACAGTTTGCTGTTATCACATCTGGGTAGCATCAGTCAAATGGAAACACTGAGAGGAGGCCAGCATTCCCAGTGACTGACTCCTGAGAATTAAAGCGCAATACTGCTTTGATCCAGGCTTTCTGCTTACAGATTTTTAAAATTAGGAGCAGCTCTAATTTGTTTGTAAACTAATGCAGATTCCCCTCAAACATTATTTGAACTTTTAATGTGATCCTCTATAGCCATTGTTTTGGGTACAAAAGTAAAGAAATTGCTTAAAGTATAAAAATTACTAAATCACTACTTTGTTAGAATAAGCTGCTCTTAGATTTGTATAATGGTCTCACTTTCCATGGAGCTAAAATACAGATTTTGAGCATATATAGATATATTTATCTATGGTATTCAAGTCTTATTCATGCTTTATGGTATTTTTTAGGGAAGAAAATAGTTTAAATAAGAGTGCCAGGACATCTCTCTTTCTAAGGGATATATAATTGCCTAACAAAGTCCATGTCAGAAAAGGAATCAGATTTTAAGACACTACTCAGACTCTTGCTTGTTTGCTGTAAGTAATGAACTTCAGTCTTGCAAATCAAAATATTTATTTTCCACTTGATGTTTGAAGTAAGTGAAAGGTCTCTCTTTTGAATAAATCAGATTAGGACACAAATTCAGGTGTGTTCTTCCTTTTCCTTCCCTTTAGGTAATTTCCTCTTTCTGCCTCATGGATTTCTGTTCTCCTCTCAGAATTGTTTTACCTGTTCACTAAGGACACAGAAATGCTCAAACTGTAGTGCTGCTTGAGAATGAATGTACAAAGCAGTGAGTTTGAACTGTAGGGTACATTCCCATGCAAGAACTTTTACTCTTTTTATTGGTTTTAAAGTAGCGGGGTGCTCTTCAGCACTATCATACCAGTTTCTGGAAATTGTTGGTTTTGGTAGCCCAACATGTTTCCTCCCTTTTCATTTTAGTGAGTCATGCTCATGGAGGAAGCATGAGATGCTGTTTTCTCCTGAAGTTCAGATTATTCCTCAGTGAATTCATGTTACTTTTTTTAGAACAGTGACTTACCCTCAACTTTTACCACCTAGACAGATTCAGCTATCCAAAAAGCTCTGAGACTCCCCAGTTTCATACCATGAAAAAGGTTTAGAGGCATATGCCTCTAAACATAACCCATCTAAAATTGTATGGCTTGCATTAAGAGAACAGTGGCATGGACAGGAGACCTACAAGTTAATTGTTCTGCCTCTGTCTGGAGGAGCCCATGCCCAGGTTTGCATGGTCTCCAGCTCACCAGCCAGATCTCTGGGAGAGGCCTGAGGCCTGACCAAACACCTCACTGACTTCTGTGGCATTGCTGTGCCCTTCCCAAGTTTCTGCATGCCCTTTCCTTCATGGGTTACATTATGGAAACATGACTTAAATATTTTAAATGTCTCAGTTATTTACCATAATGAACATGATCAAGGCCCTCATTAAAGACCAGACATTAGCAATTAAGTCTTTGTGTGTGGGGCAGAGAGGGCAGGAACTCCAGTGTGTATTTGATGAAGACAGATGAAGCAGAAGCCCTGCCACATATAGAAAAAGTCCCAGGTTTGTTCTTGCTTTTATCCTAACCCAGCCTGCCCTGTGTTTTTTTGTCCCTGTGGAAGAAGAACTGCTCAGCATAAAACAGAAGATTCTCCAGCAGTAATATGTGAGGCCCACAAATGAGAAGGAAAATAATGGAAGAATGACAGAGGTTCACCTGCACCAAACTGAAGCAGTTCTCTCTCTTCATGCCTGCAAATCCAGTGAGCAGATTTTAACTGCTCTCCTTTTATTTTCTAAATTGCTGTGAAGAAGAGGCATGTCTTTTTTTTTAATTTCATAGCATGATGTGTTTGTACATATGCAACTGTGTTACAAAGTTATCACTGTTCATTGATTTGGAAGTGGAAAACAAGGTAAAAATTCGGCAAGACTGTAGAAGATCCTTGGATTACAGACCAAAATCAGTTAATCTGAATTTTAAAGAAATGATTTTGCTAAAAGCTAGCAAGGTTACAACTTCACAAATCCTCCTGAAGTAAGCTACCATAGGAAAGGCCATGAAATTATTACCGACAATCAAGAGTTAGAGTGACTTTCTTATATATTAAAGTTTATGTATCAATAGAAATTCATAATACAAATAACCATGTTCTTGATAAAATATCTAACCTTTTTATTTGCAGCTCAAAATTGATGCTGGACTCAGCATTTTCAAAATGCTGAACAGAAAATCGAATGCCTGTGGAGAACTGAGAAAGAAACAAAACAGCAGGTTATTAAAACTGATTGATCTCCCAGATCAATAAAGCAGTACCGTTTAACATTGCATTTCACAGACTTACTGGATATTGTTGCTTTTTAAAATTAGTATGAAACAACATCATCTAGTTGTTCTTAAGAAAGAATACCATCCTGCCTGTGTAAGTCACCAGATGGAAAACTTGGCTGGAGAGAGGAAAGATCAGAGGAATAGAGATGGATACTCCCAAGAAAACAGCAGTGGGTCCTTCTTCATCCAGACAGTCTTTGCTTTACTTTGCTGAGCCAAAAGAAAATAAATAATAACTGTCTGGCACCTCTCATCTCTGCCTCCATCCCTGCATGCCTTTGTCCAGGTCTCCAGGGCTTCCTGCTTCCCACACTGTCTCTGCAACTGTGACCTATGAGATGCTTTAGGTGTTGTGGGGCTAACTGATCACCTGAGGCTAAATTAGTGGCAGTTTTAGTTTAATTTTAGTTTGATTTGTTTTTATGGAAGTTCTGTTAAGAGGAATACAGATTCAAAGTTACATTTGCAGTTTAGTTTGCCACAACTTGCAGTGTGTGAGCAGAGGAGATAGAGGGTGAAACACACAGCTCCCAAAACTGAGGGAGATAAGTGCTTCCACTGGTGCTCCCTTGTGTTTCTGCAGATGTGGCTTACACCCTTTGACAATTTCCATTGGCTTCTCCCTCCCTGTCTACCTCTCCTGTGGCCTGATGGTAGAATTTCCCATCAGATAACATGCATATTGGGCTTTAATTTTTTAAGAAAAGATGGTCTACATATAGACATATCCTCCATGTGGAGAAACAATCTCCCTGAGAAATTCATCAAAAGGCATTAGGAAATGAGGACATCATTCCTCATTTCTGCCAATATCTGACTAGATTACAGGGGGGAGGGGGGAAGAAAAGGAAAAAGAAAGTTGTCTTCTTGGCATAATTTTCTTAAAATACTTGAGGGAACCTTGTCGGTAACAGGACAGGACACAACAGTTCAGGGTTTTCTGTTTGGGACTTAACACTCAGCATCACTGAAAAGGAGGAATTCTCCTCTGTGGATGTTGTTTCATATGTTTAAGCAATTCCTTTTCCCCAACTGTTTTTTTTTTCACTCAATTCTCCTTCTTTCTTCATTTGCAGGGGTGCAACACTGAATTTTAATCCATCTCCAGAACAAAATTTACCTAACATGTTTCAACTACTTCTTTCAGTTGGCCTATGCTGAAAGCAATATTGTCATCATAAAGAAACTGCGAGTTCAAATCTTTGAATTCTGATTATTTTAATGTCAAAGTTATAGTTGATCTCTCTCTTTGGAACCAGAATCTTTCAGATGAAAAGACAGTGCTCGTTAAATTACTCAGAAGTTGAATAGCTGACTTGGAATAGAGATGTAAGCTCTTTATAAGGCCACTTTTTGGAGATGATGTTAACAACTGTATTGAAATTCCATTCACCTTTAAAAATGTAATGACTTTCTTTAGTCTTTAAGACAAAAATTTCCTAATATTCAGTTCGCCATTTCTCTTACTGTTTTTAGTAACCAGTCTAAATAAATTTGTTTCCACTTACAGCAGAAAAAAGATTTGATGAACCAAAGATAAAATTTTCATCAGACAGAGCAGATATGTAGTTTTGACAATGTATTACACCCCTGAGGCTCAATCCCCTATTTAATGGTGAAAAACACTCCTACTGTACAACTCTAATAAGCTGCAGGTGTTGTCTTTGTATAGTCGTATGACATTGTTAATGTCAAGTAACCCCTGACACTGCTACTAATAATGGGGCAAAGACGTTCACTTGCCCTTGCTGAAAGCCCACTAAGGCCAAAGAAGTTTAATTTGATTGAACTTGTAGATTAGCAATCACTCAACCTCCTTATTTTACTAGGACATAAATTTTATCGGAGTAGTTTGATTTTATTTAAAATTTTCCAAGTGAAGTTAGTTTCATTAAAATTTTTCCATGTTTGTAACATCATGTATCTTTGAAATACATGACATTTCTGCTATTACTGATAAGCTTTAATCTGTTACTATGCTTGACAGGATTTAGGAGTATGCTGGCAGACAGAAGGAAAGCTTTTTTTAAAGTGTCTTACAGGGCATAAGGAAGATAAAACCTCTGTCCTCTTGAAGAATTAGTTTGGTTCATACCAACAAATAGGAAAGATCTTCCAAGCCTCCAGTCTTCTAACCCTATTACTATTGATTTCTATTAACTTCGAAATTTTTCTACCAGAATTTTTAATAAAACCTATATTTCACTTGCTAACACCACTGAACAGGCATAAGGAAGCTTGTCAGTCAGATCCATTTCAGAACCATTAATAAGTACAATGAGCACACTTTGCCAGTGAGATGGTATCAGTCATTTAGTTTGCATTCTGGGTCATGTGGTATTCTGATTTTCCTTTACCCTTTCTTTTTACCTTTTTTTTTTTACTTTTTCATCTTTTTTTTTAACCTCAAAGATATTACTGAAAAAATTAGGTACTTTTTTGTGGTCAGTAAACAATTTTAAGGACACAGATGACAATAATGCATTTTGAAGATGCAAAATGTCAGCCAACCCTGTAGTCCACTGCAGTAATATCCCATGGGCTATATCACAAAATCCCAACATAACCCTCACACTCAGAAGTTAAAGAATTCTCTAAAAAATCTCAAGAATTCCAGGATTTCAGGGTGCCAAAAAGCCATGACAGTGATTCAATAGTTAAGATCTTCAGGAATGTTCAATTTTGACCTAACCCTTCCTTTCCACTCACAACTTCCACAGAGTCCCTTTCTGACTGAGTATTTTGAGAATAACTGATCTCCTGCCAGAGGAGAATTGTTTTGCAGAATTGGAAATGGATCAGAGCAACCTTTTGTGATTTATGCAATTTGTACAAAGGGCTGGTATTTTGCTTTTGAAAGTACATTTGCCATCATAAATATGTTTGTACTGAAAAAGCATAAGTTCTTTCACCTTTCCTGAGCATCCAGGAGAGCTGGTTTCAAAGACAGAGTTTGGATTTAAGATTTCACTCACTATAATCAAACAATTTAGCCATCTGGCTTTGTAATGCTCTATCTTTGCATGCCTCAATTTTAAAGGGTTGAATTACTTTGTTATAAACCAGAACATCCTTAAATACGTTATAAACCCTGTTGTTTTATTCTGCTACTTCTAAGTCACTCTTCACACTGCATTTTGCTTACGAATATTTGGTAAGGGCAAACTAAAATGGCAGCCCTAGAATTGATTCTGAAGAAAAGAAGGATCAGTTATACTGTGAAAATTCATAAGGACACAGGTGAGAGTAGTAGTGCTTTAGTAGACACCAAAGGGCATTCCTGAAGTCTTCACACTGCTAGCATTTTGAGTCAAGGATGATGCGGAAACAAGCCCAGAGAGGAGTCTGAGGGTCTGTAGTCTAACATGTGAGTGTCTCTTATGTTTACTCTTCCTTTTCTCTTCCAAACCCAAGGGGTTTTATGCTCTCCTGCCCTCCTTTACTGCATCCTGATCATCCATAAGATTCTTGTCTACTTTTGTCTGTATCTTGAGAATTTGCTTCTGCTTTGAGACTAACTGGGAAAGCACTAAGCAGGTAACTAAAATTGCTGGTTTCTCGATACAAGAGATTACAGAATCAGAATTACAGAATATGCTGAGCTGGAAGGGACCCACAAGGATCACTGAAGTCCAACTCCTGGTCCTGCACAGGAGTCACACCCGAAAGTCACACCATGTGCTTGTGAGCATCATCCAAACACTTCTAGAACTCTGTCAGGCTTGGTGCTGTGACCACTGCCCTGGGGAGCCTGTTCCAGCACCCAACCACCCCTGGGTGAAAAACCTCTTTCTAAGATCCAACCTAAACCTCCCTGACACAACTTCAGGCCATTCCCTCAGGTCCTGTCACTGGTCACCACAGAGAAAAGATCAGTGTCTGCCCCTCCTCTTCCCCTCACAAGGAAGTTGTAACTGCAGTGAGGTCTCCCCTCAGTTTCCTCCAGGCTGAACGGACCAAGTGCCCTCAGCCGCTCCGCACATGGATTCTCCTCAAGGTCCTTCACCATCTTCGTTGCCCTCCTTTGGACACTCTCTGACAACTTAATGTCTTTTTTATTTTGCAGAGACCAAAACTGCACACAGTATTTGAGGTGAGGCTGCACCAGTGCAGAGCAGAGCAGGACAATCCCTTCCCTTGACCAGCTGGTGATGCTTCACCTGATGCCCCCCAAGACAGGGTTGACTCTCCTGGCTGCCAGGGCACTGCTGATTCATATTCAACTTGCCATTGACCAGGACCCCCAGGTTCCTTTCCGTGGCAGTGCTTTCCAGCATCTTATTCCCCAGTTTGTACACACATCCAAGGTTGCCCCATCCTAGGTGCAGAATACGGCACCTTCCCTTGTTGAACTTCCTATGGTTGGTGTTTGCCCAGTCCTCTAATTTGTCGAGGTCTCTCTGCAGGGCCTCCCTACCTTCAAGGGAGCTGACTGTTCCTCCCAGTTTTGTGTCATCTACAAACTTGCTTAGTATCCCTTCCAGTCCTGCATGCAAGTCATTTATGAAGATGTTGAAGAGCACAGCACCCAAGATGGAGCCCTGCAGAACCCCGCTTGTGACAGGTCACCAGTCACGATGTTCCCCCATTCACTATTACCCTCTGTGCTCAACCTGTGAGCCAACTGCTCATCCATCACACAATGTACAAATGTATTTATCCTGCTGTGTGTTGGACATTTTGTCCAGAAGGATTCTGTGAGAGACGGTGTCGAAAGCTTTGCTGAATTCCAAAAAGGTTACATCAGCTGTCTTCCCTGGTCAACTAGGTGGGTTACCTTGTTGTAGAAGTATATGAAGTTCGACTAGCAGGACTTTCCTCTCATGAAGCCGTGCTGGCTGTGACCAGTGACTGTGTTGTCTTTCATATTTCCCCAAATAATCTTCTCCATAGCTTTACTGGGTGCTGAAGGAGACTGACAGGACTGTAGTTACTGGGGTCTTCCTTCTTCCCCTTATTGCAAATCAAGACAACATACTCCACTTTCCAGTCAGCTGGGACCTCCCCAGCTTCCCAAGACTGCTCAAAAATCCTTGAGAGAGGTTTGCGATGACATCAGCAGCTCTTTGAGGATTCTTGGATGAATCCCCATTTTTATTTGACTTGACCTGGAATTTATCTAGTGCATTGGCCCACCACTGCCTTCAATCATCCCACTATGAAAATTCCATTCCTCAGAAATGTTTTCAATTATTTTTAGCTTTTAGGAGTTTCATTTAGTAGAATAAAACAAAACCTTCAAAACCTTTTATCCCTCTTGTCGATGTCCTTCCCAGAAAAATGTTTGTAGTATTCTCTTCAGACTTTTAGTTCACAGTAGTTCTATGGAGAAAGATGCTCACCAGCAAGGTTCCTCCTCCCAAGAGGTCCATTACCTAGAGTACAATTTTCAGTTGTTTCCAGCTCCTTATAATCCCAAGTCCCTGGGACTGTTTGTGACCGTGCAAGCAGATGACTGTATGAAACATCTGTTCACATTCACTTTCAGTTCTGTGTCTGATCTGAGACTATCCCTAGGATCCAAACAAACTTATTCTAGTCCCAGTCTCCCACGGGGAGTATGACTCATTCAGTTCTTTTATCGAGGGTTAGACATGAACTGCTTCAAGATCATAAGAGGCCAGGAAAGATCGCCTCTGTAGACAGTCTGAAGAGTGAAATACTGATCTTCCTCAGGACAAACCTTAACTTTGTAGGGATTTTTAAAATACGTAGGAAATTTGCTCTGGTTTCTTTGCAAAGCCACAAGCCCAATATGAAATTAAAACAGTGGCAGTTTTCAATTAAAAGCTGTTGTTTATTCCTGATATATGTTCATGCTGCTGACTGCTTCATTTTTATTAGGACAGTTTTTTATCTAGGTATAAATGTTTGGATTATTTGCTTTTAGTTAAATACTTGTCACATTTACAAATTTGTAAGAAACACTAAATTCCTCTACAAGGGCATCCATGGCTGAACATTCTGGAGCTTAACACTTCTGGGATTTCCCAGACTGTTTTGCCATGAAATAGGGACAAAGGATGACAATTATGGAATGGGTAGCTCTTTTTTCTCTCCAAACCTATTTTTAATCCTTACCTACTGTCCATCATCAGCCATTATTCAGTTCCACTTTTCCCTAAAAAACAAGGCTACCAACGTTTCAGCTAATGTGTAGTCTTATTAATGAGAGGCTGTCTTAGGAAAATCTTCAGATTTACAATAATAACTTGAAGCAAAACTTTATTCCAACCCCATTTTCCTGGATATAAATTGTGATATAAATGGATAAGACAATCCTTATGCACTGAAGATGAGAATTAGGCTAAAGAAGTTGTTACTTACTATACCCCTTAAGTAAAGGGAATACTACAAGAGAAAAATAAACAGAGCACATTACATATTGGGATTCTCTTCTCATTCTACTAATGTAACTTCTGTGACTTAAACTGAGTCACTCCCCTTTTTTTTTTGCAGTAAACGAAATAAAACATGGGTTCCAGCATAATTAATCTTTTAGAAAAACAAATTGTTATTTTTTCAGAAGCACAGTTATGCCTCTTATCACACCAACGATTTCCTGTCCAACTAAATAATTTGGTTTATGTGCTGCTTATTGGGACTCCTTCTGCTAATTGAATAGATTTCCATTTGTTCCCCTTTAAAATTCAATGAGATAAAAATCAGTAAATGCATCTGGTTTTCCCTTACATTTGCGCCAGCCACCATGGGGTTCCCAAGATCACAAACCACCATTCTAGTTTCATTTTCCATCTTGTAATCACAGCTCAATACACGCAGTGCCTGCAACAAAAGGACACCAATATGGAGGTCAGAGATCACAGTGAAATGTATCCAGTTGGGAAAGTGATGCCTTTTTGACTGTGACATTTCTTTTGATTTTGGACACCTGCTCAGTGCACTATCAAAACATTTACTTGCTTATTGTCAGAAAACAGGGGAAAACTGATGCCAGGGAAAACCGAACAGGATAGTTTCCCAGAACCTTAAGAATCACGATGAGATCACTGTATGTCTAGTTTTAACATACTGCTCTGGTTTTGTGAATCATTCCTATAGCCATAATGACTCAACAGAGAAAAATGAGCAGGCAAACCTGGGTGAGGACAAAAGGTCTCATGCTAATTGCAATGGTTGTGTTATCCATCACCAGAAGTCTCTATAGTGAATTTCTGGCATTGGCAGAACTTTATAATGGATCAAGTCTAAACCCTTATTTTCGAATCTCTGTTAAAACATTTAGAACATTAAATACTGCTGTAAAAACATAAACTGTTATCTGTGTTTATAAACTGGCAACAAAGGAGATAGGTTTTCACACTATCAAATTGAGGGTTTTGCTGTTTACAGCAATCTTTATCACTAGTAGTGTCATTGGTAACAAAACAGACTGTATAAAGGGAGGAACAGCTATAGAATAGTGCAAATTACAGAATAAGACAAACCAACAAAATCTGTTGGTTTTTTTTCTGTTTTCCTCTCTGACATATTCAATAAAAGAAGATATTTCTATATATGTGCAGAAGTAAACAAGCTTTGTCAAAGCAGGATGCAGCAAGTTACACTACCTTTCGTCTCATCTGTGATTTTCACGGATGAAGCAGTATGTGTAAGTTATATAAAGAGACCTGGGAAAACTCCAGACTACTGACTACCAATTCGTCTTATCTGTAAAAGCCAGCATGGACACACTGATCTCATCATTTCCTGAATTTAAAAGAAAAGACAGGGCATGCCCTAAACAGAGCCCATATGAAGCATGCCCTCAGCACACACCTCATTGCACACTGACACTTTTACAGTTCGTTAGGAGGAAACAAAGTTGGTTACACAGCATGTCCAGTGCACTAACAGCCTTCCCAAGCCTCTCTAGGGTTCAGAGGGAAGGATTTTTACACTCTTTACAGCTGGTTAATTAGAGGTGGGAAGCAACACATGGGAGAACAGAGGGTGTTAATATAGTTGAAATCAAACTTGTCTGGAGAACTGTTCATTTTAGCTTGATGGGTGGGTTTATACTTTTGCTTTTGTTGGGTGAGAAGGGTTGAAATTGAGGTCTAAATGTTATAAAATAAATATTCATGGATATCAGACATCTGGCAGTTTCTTTAAAAATGTTGTATCATAGACCTGCACAGAGTAAATTAGCCCTTATCACACATTTTTTTGTCCCTCTGAGGCTGAGGAAAAATAGGAGTTTTGTGAGTAGTTTTCTGCAGTTTGGAGGGCATGCTCTTAAGACAGAAAATTATTAATGGTACAGAATTTATATGACCAGCATCACAAAAGCAAATTTGTGCAGCATAAAGATGTGACAAAGGGCAAATTCTGGTAGAATTATTTCAATAATGAGATTTACTGCCTTCATTTTTGCACTGATCACCTTTTTGAGGTAGCTAAGCACAAAACAGGGAAATTAAAACCAGGCAGGAAGCAAGCAAGCGCAGAGACTTGTACATCTACTATTGTCAGTATCAGTGGGTTCATATGTAACTCAGCCAGATGGAAGTGTTTGCCACAAAAGCAATTGCTACCTGCCACTGGTAGCAATTTTTATTTTTATAGCAACACATGGTCTTTTTGGCAGTCTTGAGCAAAGTAAAACCCCAACAATTAACACGTGTGCTCCCAGGGTGCATTTTAACTAGAAAATTATTGGATGCTTTAAGTAATCCAGGCAGTCTACAAACTTGAAACCTTTTGGTGGTCATAGTGATGAGTTACTAATTGATGCCAGAATAGTTAAGCACAGCATGCTGAAGAGTAAAACACTTCCTCTCTTTCCTTGTTGATCACATTCCAATGTTATTTTCTGAGGAGAAGTGGATAGATTAGGTACCAGGTGCCAGAATTTAGCTTCTTATCTGGTTGAAGTATAAAGAAGTAGTGTTTGTCCTCATAAGGCTCAAATCACATTTTATCTAGCCAGCCATTATGTACTTATTCTAAGAATTTTCAGGTAATACAAGAAGGTTTCAGGTCTTTTTCTTTTATTTATTTTAAGAATGTCATGCTTTAGTTTAGAAAGAGTGTCTCAGAGCTTGTCCACTGCAATATATATCTGAGTGTGAACTACCACCATTCTGCAGTTTCCAGCCTGAGCAGAGACAGTTCTGCCAAAATATGTACTGTTTTTTGGTGTGGAACAAATACCTATGAGGGCTTTGCATTTGCCTAATTTACTTCTAGTTATTATTTAATAATAGAATATTATTTAATGTACCATACAGCAAGTATATACTGGCTCTGGATCTGCTGCTGGCCACAGAAATATGAGGTAATATAATGTAGTTATACTTTTTTCATTGCAGCTAATTCTAGCAACTCCACACCTTATCCATTTGAACAGTTATTACAAGCCTATTGTTTTCCAGTAACTACTAAAGCTGTGGTAATTTGTTCATTTACCTGGTCTCTGGACTTTTCAAGTGTTTCCACAATACAACTAACAAACAACACATTTGATTTCATTGTAAGTCATTCTACTTAAATTATCAACTTCTTCCTAAAGGAAGTATCAGCATCTTCAGGAAACAATGAAGCTCCAAAATCACATCCTTTACCTCAAACTTTAGGATTACATACATTCACTTGCCACTCCACTTTCATATGATCACATATATCCCTGCAGATTGTTACTCATTTTGGTACAGTTGCACAGTCTGTGTACAATATTCTACAGAATCAGCCCTGAGATAACAAGATAATGACAACTGAGGCAGGCCAAACACTGTATTGCATAAAGCTGAAGGCAGAAGGTAGAAGGCAAGTGAATTTTCAGTTAAGCTGTTGACTTCAACAGCTTCTAAATGTAATTCAAATGGTATAGAATAATCCAATAAGTTGTTGAAATATAAAATAAAAGCAGGTTGGACAGGAAACATTTAAGGGTTAAATGTGTTTCTCTATTAGGTAGACTAAATCCAGAGTAGCCCCACAATAAAGTAGACAAATATCCTCTATGAGCATTGTTACTTTGAAATTATTTGATTTTTCAGTTCCATCAGAAATTTATCAAGTGATTTATTCAGCTGATTACATTGCATATGTTCTGGTCTCAGTCTATCTGTTTTGCTGGCTGAGCTGAATATTATCTCTGCCTTAACACCAGGAATCTGCAGTTTGGAGAAACACAGCTACACAGAGGACTGTAAACACAGTAGAACCAAGAGTCAGTGAAATGTCAAAGGCAGAGCTTTAACAGCATGATTGCAACAGGCTCTACCACAAATTCACCTGTCTGCTGAAATTACTCTGTATTAAATTAAGTGCAGAGCAGAGAGGAACAATCACCTCCCTCACTGGCTGGTGATGCTTTGCCTGATGCCTGGGCTTTTATAATTTTGTATTCAAAAGAAAAGGAAAGTTAACACTCTTTTCTAACCCATTCTAGCTTCTCTTTAGTCTTCCAAAGCACCAGAATATTTCATGTCTTTTTTCATGTCTTTTTTCCTTCCTTTCTCCATAAGTCTATCCTGCTGACACTATAAAATTCAAATTTTCCTAAAATAATATAAAGCCCAGGACACAGTTGGCTCTGGTTGCAAGTGCGTGTTGCCGGCTCATGTCCAGCCTCTCATCCACCACCACCCCCAAGTCCCTCAAATGATAGACATGTGGCAGTATGTGCTGTGGGTTTTGGATTAAGTGCCTCCCCTGACATCCTTTGTAATGTCCAAAAGAGCAGCTAAATATTTCTGAAGAGCAGCAAATGAAAAATGTAACCATGTGTAGTATATCAAAGTGAACTTTTGTTTTGTAAATCACAGTCAAAAGAACCAGAGGCTTTGCTAAGAGAACAAAAGAATAGGCAATAAAAAAAGGCTGATGTCTTTAAGATATGCTTCTGAGATGTGAAGTTGCAGAGAATTTCCACAATGTCATCTTCGATGACATCATTACCTTCTGTAATTTTTTTTCAAACTAGGTTAAAAGCCCATTAATAAAGTCACTGACAGAAGGAGAATAAGGAAATACCTTGTAAGTTACTTTCAACTTCCTTAAAAACATTTGCCTTCAGAAAGGAAATTAACTTGCTTTCTCCCACTCTCACCCTTGAGGCCCTTCTGAACATTCCAGGCACTAACAGAAAAAAGCAGGCTCATGTTGCAACAGCTTGGGAGATTTATGTGCAGATGAGGTGATTCAGACTTGCTGTCCAACAGAGAATACATGAACACTCTGCTTGTTTGCAGGATAGTGTTTCATCTTTGCTCTTAAAAAACAAACAGACTCCAAAAGGAAACACTGCATGTTCAGTACAGCTCAGTAGGACTTCAGTCAACATTAGTCCTTCTGTGAACACTGGCACATTTTGCATTATGACTGCATTTTTGGCCCATTCATAACATAAAATAATTGACGACAAAGGAAAACAACTTTGTCAAGTTTATACTGCAATTAATGTTCAACTATTGAGGATATCAGACTGGGACACCCTTAATGATGGTAAAACACTGCTGTGCTGGGAGCACAAGACAGCAGTGTCCAAGTTTCTGCTTTATTATTGCTAAAAGTTTGATTTTCATTTACCTTGTTGTTGCGTTCAACCCCAGTGTAATCTGCTTCAGGTGGAATCTTTATGTGTAACTCAGCTTCATAGGCTCCTTCCCCATCGTTCCTTGGATTTATTATGAGCATGACAAAGTTTTCTTCTCCAATTATTAGCTGATCTGTATCTCTGTATAGAAAATACTACTTGTCAGGAGTTAGAACATGCACAATTTTTATTTACATATGAATAAAGCAGAAGGACATTTTGCTCTCTTAACATCTGTCCTGGAAAATATTCTATGAAACATAATAAAACGTTTTCCATAAGAAATGACCCCATGGAAAAGTATACCAAGCACATGTGTAGAAAAGAGGTAAAGAGAAACCACCATGGACAATCAAAGCGGACTACCACAGAACTTCTTAGTTACTGGTATAAAATTTCAGAGTCCAACTACTTTCTAACCAGTAAGAAGTATTTAGTGGAGGAATTACTTGCCAAAGGGGTGCCAGCAGCACTGTTTTGGGGGGGCACAAAGGTGGTAGTTTTTCCCTCATGTCCACTGTAAAATGAACAATGACAAAAATTCTCCTGAGACCTACAACAGTGCTGTGCCCTTTCCTTTCACAGGAACAATGGACTGATTTTGATGGCACACAGTCAGATGACTGTCAGAGGTTCCCACTTTTTCTGCTTAGCCTACTTCTCCTCCCATAGGAGAAACTTGCCAAGTTTTGAAACTTTTTTATTCTGAAATTCATTTACTTCACTTTATACTCTCACTGTATACTGAGTTCAGGAAGGTTGTGCTCCAAGTTCAAAGTCACTGGCACACTGAAATAAAAACATTTGAAACCTTTTGTGAACAACAATTTGCATTATCTCTTGACATTCAGAGAACTAGAACCACCTCTAATGAACATCTGCAAAGTCTGTTTTCTGTGACAACCACTAAACATCATGAATGTGATTTGTGAGTGTATATTTCTCCGTTTCTTGGTTTTCTAGGTGAAATGGATGCACAAATTAAAATCTGGAAAGTGATTAGCTCTAGTAAACAACAGAACTGTGTTCTACATACTTCATTCTGTTACAGCAGTTAGCAGTGTTTGGACTTCCTTAAACACAGTATCATGCATTTTATTTAACTTACGGCATAGCAGAAAGATGCAAGTCAGGAATGCACAAGTTGTCCTCTCCACAGTCGACGAGAATGTAAGCCTGTGTTATTGTAAAGTAAAAAAAAGGTAATTCAGTTAGTACATGCCTCAAAGTCCAAATCACTTCCTTAAAAATCACTAACCTAAGTGTCTTAAATATCACTAGCAACGACTTAGTGAGTTAATTCTCTGTCTCCTTTCTGTAAGTTCCTTTCCACATGGTAGTTGGAGACTAGACTGTAACTACATCTTAGCAGTACAGTATCATCTTTCAGGCCCTTTCCCACACTAACTTGGCTTACATATTCCAGAATGAAATCAAAACTAGGAGCACAACCAAGTTTTGGAAAGGGCCTGTTGATTCTATATTTATATTCAATTTACTTTTTGAATTATTTAAATCCTTTTTTTGTCATTTCTGGCCATGATACTCTGTTTTAATGAAAATGACACATAGAATGTGTAAATGCTTTCACATTTACATACAGAAAATGTGGCATGCAAAATTCGTACCTGCTCTGTTAATGAGCTTTTCTGGTAATAGTTCAGTATTGGCTTCACAGTCAAACTATCTTCAAAACTGGATTCATCCAAACTATAATTGAAGTTTATATTAATGGGAGATAATTTATCTCTAAATTCTGTTTCATCCTGTGAGTGACAATCACATAATAAAAAACAATGGTTTAATACAATTATTTCAGATTAGTATGGTATGTCAACAGTTTCAGACTTCAGTCTTTATCGAATGTAAAGACATGGTTCTTTGACAGCTGCTGGCCAAATTCTTGCTGCATGTAGTGTTATTAGGAAAGCAAAGTGACTCAGCAGTGACTGGAATGCCCAGAATACATTGTCTTCACAGCCCCTTCTGGAAGAAGCTGGCTTAGCTTATTGGACTCAGAAATTTTTCAAACCCATTAGCCTAAAATGAGGCTAATTAAAAGAGACACACAGAACTAAAACCCATTAGCTGCTGCCCACCTTCCTTTTGACATGGAAGTAGGACACGTGTGGATCTGTGGACGTAATACTGGTGGTTTGTACCATAACCAAGAATTTATGTGAATTAGCAATGGTAAAACTCACCAACAAGTCTAGGTACTTCCTTACACAGTGCTTGAAACTCCTTCATTTCAACTCCCACCACATTTCGTGGACCAGACTTGGAATCTACTTTAATTGCATGAGGTAATTCCAGCTGCAACTGAGTAACTATTGACCCTTTCTTCTTTACAACTTCAGATCCACAGATTTATTTTTTCTAAAAATATTTTTAAATACCTTTAAAATATTTTTTAAATATATGAATTTTAGGCCAATATTTCTAGTGAGGCTCCTTTAAAATATCTGTTGCAACTGAATTGGCATGACATCTAACATGACTAGTTGATTAATCCACTGTGAATACTAAAAAATAAAGGGATAGTAAAAATGGAAAGCAAACTTGCATTTTTGTATCAGGAGATGCAGTATTTGATCAAAATTTTCAGAAGAGCATGAAATTAATGTATTTTTACACAGAAAAACTGTACAATCTTCAAAAGAAGTCTTTATTTTATACTTATATTGACAAAAGATGAGCCAAAGATTTATAGAGGGAATTTTTTTCAAGGCAGCAGCATATTCTGGACATTCTGGACATAGAGATAAGGCCTATCTTATCTCATATTTCTGTAATTTTGGAAATTGTTCTTCCTTTTCTAGTGGCTACTTTTTTTCTACTATCTTTAAATCCCTCATATTACTCAAATGATGATGACAGTCCAAAATATTTTAAACAACTTACTCTGAGATAAACAAGGAAGTCCTGGCAGTGGAGCTGTTTCTGTCTTTCTATCACAATGGAGAAGTAATGATGTGACTGATGGTAGTCAAAGAAAAGGGTCCTCTTAACAGCTCCTTTCTGTTTCAATGAATCCAATTGCAATTCGCCTTTCAGCACTAAAGGATACAAATAAATCAAATATATATTGATTTAATATAGAAAGAAAGATACTAATCAATTAATTATTATTGTATTATAATATTATAGTATTATAAGATAGTACTATAATTGATTAATCTAACAAAGTCTTCCAAGGAAAACTAATCCATGCTTTAAGTGCCTATCTGTTTAGCAGCCCACTAGTTTTTGATGCAAAGTATGGAAGATGTGTAATTTGAGCTTTCTGATTTCACTGACAGATGATATGTGTACAGGACTTCTGTAGCTTTAATTTTTTTTTTTTTTCAAAACAGAATGTTCTCCAACAAGGTACATTCTTGTTTTTATTTGGAAAATGGCTTCATCTGAATCAAAAATCCTTTAACTCAGTAATAGATGCTTTGGGTCATATATACACATATACATTTTTTTTAGCTGCATTTTCTTGCCTTGGGAGGATCTCACTCCTATAATCTTTCAAAGTGCAAGAAAAAAAACCATCTGAAATGGAGCAAGACACAGTAAATTATAAGAATAGAAAACATTTCTTACCTATCTCATCTGAAATACTTTGACCTTCAAAGTCTGCGCAGACTCTTACAGTAAAGCTACATATAAAAGAGTAGAAGTAATTATTAGCAGAAAGAGAACTCAGCTGGGAATCAGCAGTTCCCAAGTTGTATCTTTAAGTTTTATTTTAATTTTCTTAAAAAGATGTAATTGAGATTTGTATTTAGCTTCCTATTATATTAATTAAGTTAACAAGTCTCCTAGGCTTCAGTAATCACAGAAGAGTCTCTGAATATCTTCCTGGTAAAGGTATGGAGAAGAGCCTCTGTTACCAGTATTTCTTGAGACATCCTACAGTGTACATTTTATTTATTACAATGAACAGAATGGTTCATCATACATACTTGATAACTGAAGTCATGTTCTTAAATATAATTTTAAGAGTCAAGATTTATTCCTTCCACTCCAGGCAGAGAATGTAAAAAAGAGAATGTGCAAAAGAACAAAAATGTGAAGTGAATAATCTTCCAGATTCTGGCCACACAAGAGGCAAGGCTATGGCTTTAGCAGAATTCTGCCACACATTCTTGATTTTATTATTTAGTTCAGAAATAGTTCAAAAGACATCAATCACAAACCCAGATGAATTTAGATATGCTCATCACTTCGACAGGAAGATGCTGTGGAGAGGCTGAAGGATGCTTCAGCTTCAAGAAAAAGAAAAGCAGAGGGAAAGACCACAAAAGAGGACAGAAGTCTAAAGGATTTATGAACATTCAAGATCTGAGTCCTAGACACAGTAAGAAATAAAATAGCTGAGCTTTTGCGCTTGCTCATAGGAACAATCAACCAAACAACACAATTAACAATCAAAGGAAGAAAATTTCAGCAGATAAGAAACAGCTGGGAAATAGTCCATCATCCTAAGGCATGTGAGTTTTTTATGTGCTATCAGTCTTGTCTCTCCAAACAGATCCCTACATCACATTTATTCTCTGCTGTGTCTGTCATCACTATAAGCTCCTGGTTTGAATAGTATTTGACTGTAGTTACAAAAGCAAGGAATTACCAAATCATTTGTCATTGTTGAAAATTTCTTTAGCACACAGGTTTGCAGATGGAGAGAAAGAATGGATAATGCTTTAGCAGAGAGGCCATTTAAGCTTTAATGCTATGGACTTCCATTCTGTTTGAGGCTGATATCCGTCCTGCAAGGTCACACCTCTACAGAAACCACTACAGAACAAGAGCAGAGACTGTTATTGTCTACTGATATACAACCTTTAAACAAACTGTTTCCTCATTGAGGTATAATATGTAAAAGCAAGTCAATATAATTCTATTATGATGCTCTAATACTTGCCCTGCTTTTAGATTTTGCTATGCCAAAGTCTAAGGCAGTGACCAACATGGAGCTTTAATGCTGAAGGCATCCCATGGCTAAGCACAAGCAGCAGTAAGGTAGCCAGGGGATAATCAGACCCCAAATAGTAATAAAAATACCAATCCATGGGTAAACTAGACATCTCAATAGCTACAATCCAGTCTTGGACTTAACAAATCACATGATGTGGAAACAGCTTTTGAAAAACTAAAATGTTTGATTTATTTATACCTTTTTACAGATATAACTTCCACCTCTCACACTTAGGAAAAAAAAAAAAGTCCTTTTCCCACATTCTTTAATAGCTTCAAAGTTGCAGAATTTGTTCCAGATTTGCTAGTTTTGGGAACTCAGAAATCACCACATTTTACACAAAGCAGAGAATGAATTATATGCTTGTACAAGTTCAGTAAATTCCCTTAAGGCTGTGTATAAAAATGACTTTTTGTGCATGTTTCCTCTGTGCTTCACCTTCCCAATCATGGCAAAAATAATATTTTCCTATTACTTGGAAACACACAGTAATCCACATTATTCACACACACACACACACACACACTTCCTGAAACTTTCCTGGTAGGAGGTTTCCTTTCATTCTAATTTTGCAGTGTCAGTCAGTAGACTTTTTATACAAGTTGCACAGCTGACTAAGAGATACACAAATTCATCCCATGGGACTGAGGAATTCTTTGCTTGTTGGAGTTTCCCTACTAATTGTTTTAATATGTACAATACAAGCTTATATCAACTAAGAAGAAAAATTACAGTGTGGGAAATAGCAGCTGCTCTTCAGTCATTTTGTAATACAAACTAAATCTTTAGGGAACAGTATTTCAGAATAAAGCAGACAGAAATTAAATTATGCTCCTATTAAAGCTCTTGTAGATATGAACCAAACATCTTCTGACTTACTGTAGAGTAGAAATGAAAAGTAATGAAAAAAATATGCTAAAGGAGTATTCGTTTTTTACTCCCTTTTTAAAACAATACCTCACAGTAGGAGTATTTTTATTTAACAGAGATGGTTTTATTTATTTCTCTTGTGCAAAAAACCACCTTTTTTCTTTCAATATTACGGTTCCAAAATCTTTTTCATTATGACATTAAGCATTTTTTAAAAGTCTTAAAACCTGAAATTGTGAGAAAAACCTAATTTCGATCAATGAACGTGCTTCAGCCAAGTGTTGATATTTTAAATTCTTTATTACATTAACTATTAAAACAAAAGTACTTAAAAAGTCAGGGTTGATCTTGATCTCTCCTATTCCATATCTTGTCCTTGATCTTGATCCTATTCCAAAAAGGCCAAAGCTTTGTAAAATTCTGGGACTGTGTAGTTCTACCGAGTGCCTTCTACATTGCTTTGTAAATGGGCAATTTTCTACACTGGGTGTAGAAATGAAGAACATTATGACAAATACAAGAAGTCCCATGAAGTGTAAAAGAAAAGGGTAGGAGTGAAAATCTCTCGACAGCCCCATCCCAGATGCACTGAAAGCCCACATATTTATGGTTTAAGTGTACCAGAGTTTAGTTCCTTTATGGCTTTTAAATGAACTGCTTCTGGTCATGATTATTTTTTACGGTTCATATTTATCAACGTATTCTAAAGGCTCTTGCTGACTTTTACATTTGAGATGATTTTCAGAACTCATCTCCTATAAAGAACATCTCCAGTGTGAGGAATCCCTCTGACCATTTCTGGTTTAAAAGCAGTGAAAAATTTTTGCAGTCATGGATCTTCTGGAGTCCTCCTTTACACCTTAATATTGTTTTCATCCAGCCCACATCCTGGCAGACTTTCTGTTTCTAATGTTTCTATGTCTGAGACATCTGTTCCTCACAGCCTCTTTGGCAAGACCTACTACTATTTTGTATTCGATGTGCACATGTTTATGCTCTGTTTTGATTTCAGTTTCCTCATTTGTTATGATTTCCACTTTTAAACAGTATCTTTTTTTGTATT
This sequence comes from Myiozetetes cayanensis, assembly GCF_022539395.1. NCBI lineage: Eukaryota > Metazoa > Chordata > Aves > Passeriformes > Tyrannidae > Myiozetetes > Myiozetetes cayanensis. The sequence goes on from NW_026086604.1 coordinate 130,236,652, forward strand.
TGTATTTGTAATAGCCTCTTTTATCAACTGTTCTGAGGTCCTTTCTAAGCGACCTTTTTCTAGTGCAGTAAATGTGCCTTTATGTGGTATTATGTGCTATTAGATAGCCTCCAACTGTCCTGCAAGCATTTTATATTTGTAACTGATCTTAAATTGTTTTAATTAGCTTCAAGTTTCTTAATGTTCTTTTTCTTTTCAAAGTTAAACGCTACTGTGGTGAAGGGTTTCTCTTTTAAAGATAGATGAAACATTGTCCTGTGTGGTGCACTAAAAAGAAGCTTTCCTCTGACCACAGACAACCAGAAACAACATCCTGTGAACTTGTCTCAGGATGGTCAGCCAGATGTATTCCCTCTTCCACAAAGGACCCAGACCTGTCTTTCTCCAACAGAGAATGGTGGGCCCACAAGGTCTGTATCATTTTCATTGTTACATTTTCTCAACAAAGGTATGTTTGACAGATCCATGTTTACGTGTTTTATGTGTTTCATCTGTTTTAACTGTTTTATCTTTCATTCATCCGAACACTGCATACAATTTTGCAGCTTGACTGTAGGAGACACTGAGCATCCTTCTAAGCAGAAGGAGACTCAGTATATCAGAGAACTCAACTTTTAGTTACGACATAGTTTGACAATCATCTGTGAAGTATTGGAAGATATAAAAAAGAACACTACATAGGAGGTTTTTTGTTGTGCTCAGAGCATGTTTGAACATTTTGAACTTTGAACATGTTCAGAAAAACCTGCAATAAAAGTTAGGAATAAGAAGTTGAGAAAGAGGATAAGGATGGGTTTTGAGTAATCATGAACTTACCAGGCCACTAATAGCTCAGAGTCAGGGAGCTGGCAAGTTTTGTTGTCTGGATTCACAATCATGGGGTTCAGAATAAGATGAGCATTCACTGTAACAACAGGTCTGGCTCTGGGGGACAAAAATAAGGTTCACTGCACACAGAAAGAGCACATGAGTACCTAAGTTGAACCAGAGAAAACACTTAACTGAGATGGCCACAAAGAAAGCCAGAGATGCAGGGTTACTTGGGAGAACACACTGTTATAATGCTGCTCCTACCCAAAAGAATTTTTTTATTTTTTGGCTCAGAAGCTGTGATATGTCCTACTGAGATTTTGACAGTTCTTCATGAAAAAACATCACAGGTTAACACATCACTGAAACAGTATCCTGTAGTTAACCAACAGATGCGTCCCAGGACTAAAGCACATCAGATGCATTTCCTCACACTGGGTTTTCACACAGGGAAAGGGCCTGCCTCTTTGGGATTTGCAGCAGTCCTTTGGACATTTGTTTTGTACTGTCTCCATTAACAGTGACATATTCAGACTTGCTAGCTCTAAGATTCTTAAAAAAACCCAAACATAATTTGGTTAAAGTAGAAATTGATGTAGAGTATCCTGGTAAAAATGAGGTAAATTCTGTCTGATATTTCTTGAGAAAATGGACTTTGTAAATTAGAAATAATCATCAGTAAATTCTGCTGAGTACATGGATATACAGTTGAGGTAATGGGAACCATCTCTCTGAAGCTGTTATTAAGTAATGAGATAATCTATAACTGCAAGTAATTTAGAAGACAAAAGAAAACAAGTAAGGGCCCAGATTCTGTTTTTTTAAGACAGAAGTAGTGTTTTACAGTAACTTACATAATTCTGCCTAACTCAGCTTATTGCAAAATTACTTTCCTCATATTTTAATACACATTCGAGCTTTTATGATTACTTCTCTATATTATTTCAGTAAGACCTTAAAAAATAAAATTATTCTCTTCGTTTTTGTGCAACACGGAAAACCTTTTTTTCTAGCAAATTTCAGTTAACAATATTCTATTTCACCAAAATGACAGATTGCATATTTGATACACTCTGGCCAGGAAATGGCCACCTGCTAATCACTTTCTTTTTATTGTTACTGAAAATGCACAGTGGATCTAAGACAGACAGGAATCAAGAAACGTGAATACTTGGTTGTAGCAATGGATGGTGAATATTTAAATGTGAAGAACTGTCAGCCTCGCTGGACTAAGAGAGCAGTAATAGATTTTTGCTTATGTACTTGGTTTAGTTTTAAATTACACCTCTAATTAAAAAGTGCATTTAGTGGAATTTCATAGTCAGGAAGACCTTTTGGTTTTGTACAATGGGATCATGTGAATTTTTTTTAAACTGAGGCTAAAAGTAGCAGTCTTTATTTTCAATAAATAGTTCATCTTAACATAAACGACCTATAAAGAATCAGTCACTTTAAAATTTCTTACTAGTACCAGCCCCTCAGAAAAGAAATTAATTTTTGATTCTATGCCTTTTAGTTTTTTTATTTAAAATTAACTGAGGAGTCAAACATTCCAGAAGCTTCTTAAGCTACGACTTAGCATGGAAATTTTCACTGAAAACTACAAGTTTTGAGCATGGGAAAAAAGCATTTGTTTCTCACAAGATGTTTAATTCATCATCTCTAATGATCTGCTTTTATGCCTTGCAACAGGGAAACACAGAAATGTGAAGTTTGTTTATTTGAAAATCTCTCACCAATGCTGTAAAATATGAAATCCATTGTATTTACCACATACCTGTAAACAACGGCCTTCCCAGCTCCAAATGCACCCACAATTAGATCTGGAAAAAAACAATGGCTTCAGAAGAGACATACAGAAATCTCACACGTTTTTCCCGCCTAAATTAGATTATTTACATTAAAAATGCAGTAACATAAAACAAGTACGATATTCCTTTCTAGGCAATTTTTTTCAAAAGTGTACCTGAAAGAAAACATTTCACATTATCAGAGATTGCCTCAGAAATGTCTTGGTTGTATCCAGTAAGTGCCAATCTATTTAACATAAGGTCACCCACTCCACAGTCTCACTTCTCTCCAACTTGTATCTCAAAGAGATGCAAGCCAATCTCTTGTCACTTTCAAACAAGTCATGTTGAAAATGTATGGTGTTCCATCCTGACAATCTTTCTCATCCTGCTTCGTGTTTTAAGTAACTTGTTCATTAATTTAAGCATTACATCTCTGCACATAAAGACAATACAAGGTCAGAGGATGGCTGTTATCAGAGCTTCTAACGTTTCCAGTATCGCAGCCCCGTGTACCAAGGCTTACAACAGTTATCCATCTAAAGCCGTCTTTATCCCCAACAGCCACCATTCCAGAGAGTTGGGGTCAACAACACAAATGCTAAACTGGGACTTGGACACTTCTTTGTTAGTGGTCACTGGCTTGGGTTTGGGCATCTACCAAATATTTCCTCTTTTGGCTCGAGCTCCCCCACAGGGCTCCCCAAAAAGACACAGACTGGTTTGCTGGATGCATTCAAGGCTGATGGAGAAAAACTGGAGCCAAGCAGTGATGAAAAAAGGTCAACTTTCCAGCTGCCTCTGACTTTGGAAAGAGCTTTGTTTCATTTTCAAAGACCCCAAATGTCCATCTGGTCACTCCTTTCACTCCACTATTGTTACTGTAAGATTTGACTGACACGCGTCCAATTCAGCAGACTGAGCCTTACAACAGACCCTGCAGTGGTACAGACTGGAAACCTAAATGGATTTAAATAAGTTAATTAAACCAGTACTTGGGATTGTAAACAAACCCTTACTTGCTGCTTTTATAGTTTTAGCACTGGTTTGCTTAAGAAGCCCAGAAGTAATCGAGCATGATGCAAATACAAAGCTTGATGTTAATTAGCTGGATGGGTTTGATGAAGGGCTGTCAGTATGTTTTCTAGCTCCTTTGTCTTTCAGATGGCCAGGATTTCACAAGTTTAAACAAGTACTTCACATGGGCAACAGCCAGTCCTACACTGAATTCCACTGAATAATGTACTAATAGGAGAAGGCACGGACAGTTTATGGGTCTGATCCTCTTTTTGTGCAACATTTACATTTTTCTAGTTTCATTGGCCTTAGAGAAATATGCTTCTGGGTCAGGAACACTTTAAATAGCAGAAGAAAATGAGTGTTGGTTTTAACTCCTTTTTGGGACATTTATGCGTCTTTTTCATGAGTAGCTTTTTTAGACAACTTGCACACTGTACCAAAATCTAAAGATGTTTAAATAAACAACTAATTGAGACAAAGCCATCATCATAAAGGCTACACCACACATGAGGCAGAACTTTTCCTGGAAGTTCGCTGATAGCAGCACCCACAGTAACCCTCCAAACGAGATTTAATATTTTATTGATTTTTTGGTGTGTTTGAGGTTTTCTGTGGATTTTGTATTAGTTTTTTCCCTTCATTTGTTGGGGTCTTTTTTAAGAAAAAAGAAACATTATGTTATTAACAGAAAGTGAAAGACAAGAAGGAAGGGGTTTATGTTCTGTTGTTCCCAGGGGATACTCTTTATGAATTCTGCAACAGACTTGACATACAGTGTGTACTGTTTCATACTAGACTTGATAACTCAAAAGGTTTCAGGGCTATGTTATGGCAGAGACAAAACAGGTAGACATGCAAGACTTATCTAGACTCTGACTTTGGGGTGATTTCATAATCTGATCTTTCAATAAGTTTGGAAGGGACCCACCAGGATCATTGGAGTCCAACTCCTGGCCCTGCACAGGACACCCCAAGAATCACACCATGTGCCTGAGAGCACTGTCCGAATGCTTCTTGAAGTCAGAAAGCCTTGGTGCTGTGACCACTTCCCTGGGGAGCCTGTTCCAGCACCCAACCACCCTCTGGATGAAAAAACTTTTCCTGATATCTAACCTAAGCCTCTTCCAACTCAGCTTTATGATGTTTCTTCAAGTCTTGTCACCGGTCACCACAGAGAAGAGATCAGTGCCTGCCCCTCCTCTTCCCCTCACAAGGAAGTTGTAACTGCAATAAGGTTTCCCCTGTCTCCTTTTCTCCAGGCTGAACAGACCAAGTGACCTCAGCCACTGCTCATACAGCTTCCCCTCAAGGTCTTTCACCATCTTTGTTGCCCTCCCTTGGACAGCTTAATACCTTTCTTATACTGCAGTGCCCAAAACTGCACACAATATTCAAGGTGAGGCAGCCCCAGTGCAGAGCAGAGCGGCACAATCTCCTCCCTCGACCTGCTGGAGATGCTTTGCCTGATGCCCTCCCGGACACAGTTGGCCCTCCTGTCTGACAGGGCACTGCTGACTCCTATTCAACTTGCCAGTGACCAGGACCCCCAAGTCCCTTTCCACAGCACTGCTCTCCAGCCGCTTGTTCCCCAGTGTATACAAAGAATCACGATTGCCCTGTCCCAGGTGCAGAATCCAGTACTTGCCCTTGTCAAACTTCATACAGTTGGTGATTGTCTTTCTGATTTATCAAGGTCTCTCTGCAGGGCCTCCCTGCCTTTGAGGGAGTCAGTAGCTCCTCCCAGTTTAGTTAATTGGCAGACTTCTTTCTGGTTTTCCATGTCTTTCTGCACTGCCACTCCACCCAGGCTTGGTGACACAGCAAAAAAGATGAGGACCTTCAATCATGGCACCACCACAAAGGTCCTATTTGAGCACACTCTAAGGGCAGCCAGGAGTGTGCTTATCTTGCTTGTTTGGAAGCTTTTACTTTTACCCTGATGTGTCCTTTATTCTCTGTCCTAAACCACGCTTATTCTTAACCCAAAGAGCTTGAATGAGTGAAACCACTCAGTAGAGAAAGTGGAATTAAAAACGAATATGCAAACAATAAAACATATTTATACCCAGTAGTGACATCTACGATCTAATGCAAGGACAAAGTGATTATATATAGCAGAGTATTTGCTGGAGATTCATTATGGAGTTTTCTTTGCTTTTACTTGTTCTGTTACAGAGCAGCAGTTTTATTCTTTTTTCTTTCATTGCTTTGTGGGGTCAACTCCACATTGGAAAATATCCATCACTGGAAAAAAACATTTTTGATGTTGATACAAATGCATGAGATTTGAACACACATCCAATCAGAGAGAGCACTTGTATAAGCAAAAGTTTTGAATCTGTTGTGTGTTCTGCAGAAGAAATGTTACTAATCATTTTTACAAAAAAAATGCATGAGATGTCTAAATTATCTGAAGTTTGGCAACTTTCCCCTCCTAAAAATAGAGATAAGTTGTCTTTATTAATACTTGTTAATGCTACACATGCAACGTCACTGTTGCAAAGGTCACTAGCTCAAAAATAAGGGTTTAACAACCAATTATACAGTAAAACAAGCCAGTTTTAAAAAAGCAGCTTAACTCCTTATAACCCTTCCAAAACAGAGCCTGAAGAAAAGCATATGAAAACCTTTACTCCATTGCATTAGAGAAGGGTTTTTTTTCAATCTCAGGTTAAAATGTGTATAAATAAAGAGAGAAACAAAGAAGGAGAAATATTAGAATCACAAACTTTCCTTCCCTTCTTCTTTTCTCATATTTCATGTTTTCAGGATAATGAGGGACCTCATCAGTTTAGGTAAATGACCACTTTGCCTGTGTTGTCTCTCTCAGAAGATTCTTTATCAGTTGCTTCCCTTCAGAGAAGCCGAGATCTGAAAGGAGGAGCTGGTGGCAGCAGCCATGCGCTTCTGCCTCATTGCTGTTGTGGGATAAATGAGCTGTGGGGTCACAGCCACACTGCAAAAACTAAGAAAACAAGCGTGGAGTGACTCCACGGGAATTTTTATCTTCCATTTCAACACAGCTTACGGGCTGCGTGCATTAAAGTCCCAACTGGTAGAGTTCACAGAGCTTAATCCTGAAACAAGTGTCTTTGGCATGTACCTAACTGATGTCAAGGGGCACAAAGCTAAGCAATCCTAATGCTTATTTCAAATTTTACTTTGCTCTGAAGAGAAGAGTTCCAAGATGCCCTCTGGCAAATTATCATAAAAAGTTAAGGAGATGGAACTGAAAGGCACACTGGAGTTTGTAAGCTGGTCTGTTTACCTGCACCTTCTGCCATGTGACTTTTCCAGACCTAAAACACCATGTAATAAAGGGCAGAAACTTGCCGTGATGCTCACCAGATCTTCAACCAAATGAATCAGGAAGATCAACAAGGTCCTATTTCCAGGTTTAACTAATATATTCATTCATTTATTAACTTGACAAAATTCTTTGAACCCCTGGTATTTTGAAAGGACATCTCCATTCCCTGTGAGAAATGCAGCCTCAGGGAGTCTGAGCAGGGAGGAACATGCATTGTCCTCAGCACCCCAGATTTGGCTTGAGTTTGTCCAGCAATCCTAAGAGAAATTGCCAAGGCACGGCATCTCATCTTGCTTTATGGGGGACAGTGACTAAGGAAAACAGCCACGAACAACTACACAACTGGCACGCACCTCACTGATGAGAAACACAAAAATGAAACGACAGCTGGGTCACCTCCCCAGTGCAACTCCATCAGGACAGGCAGGAAAACGTTAACTTTGGGGAATCAGAATGATTTACTGACAGCTTTAGACATAACTTTGCGTAGTCTGTCAGTTTAATTGCAGAGTATAAAAAGGGACAGGAAAACAATTAGGACTCTATCTGAGCACAGGTGCTAATTGAAATTTCATAAAAGTGAGTGAGAAAACTGCCTAGCTGCAAACCCTGTTAAAAAAAAAAAATCTTTGTGAGCCTTTTTGCTATTTATTTTCCTCAGCAGATAGGTGCCAAAAAGGCCCATGATCATATTTCTATTTGTTTTTGTTTTCTAGGATTTCAGCATGCATTATGACCCCAGATCTTAGTAGGAAAGGTCCAGAATACAATTTCCCTTAAATGGCCATCACTTCAGGCTTGACCACAGTAAAAGACACAGGGCTGTCCAGTTTAGCCAGCTTTACTCAAGAATTTTATTTAAATACTACAAGCAGCCACCACACAAAACAGAGTCACTTTCTTCCCATCCTACCATTCTCAACTGTCTTGATCCTTTTCTGTTTTTCAACCATTCTGGTAGCAGGTCTGTTAAGGATACCACCTAAGGCTAATTCATATCAGCGCTTCTCTCTTTTGTCTGAATGAGTCCCTTTCATAATACAACTATATTATTTATTATATTACAGATAAATCCCAAAGAGGACAGTTAATGTATTATCACTTCAGTAAAACACTGCTTACTGGGATCAGTACTGGCTTTACTCCTATACTGTATTGTGCCCAATACCGTAATTTCGTTGACTATCTCAAAGAATTTTAGAAAAGCACATTTACAAATTACACGGATACTAATTTGCCATAAAATGAACAAATCTGTTGGCAAATCTTGGGTTACCCCTACATTTTTGATTGATTATACATGTGAAAACATAATTAGCTGGTAGAAGCAGTTCAGTTTTTCTGCGTTTGCTGGCAAAACCCAAGCCGTTGTTCTGGCTCCCACACACAGCAGTCCGCTCTTGGCAGAGCAGATGCAGCTTCTCATTGATTTAATTTGTTTGTCTTCCACAAAGCTCCTGGACCAACTTCATAATTTAATCATGACTAGATTCCGATTTGTGATATTGTTGGCACAATGCCTATTCACAAAAAAATTTATGAATTTATGAAGAACACTTGCCTCTAAGAAAGAAACTTGAGGATTTTCTTCCTGCTGTTTGAGTTAATGTACTCAGCAGATGGAGCTGTTAAATACTCCTGTTTTAATAAGATTAGACTGGATTACTGAAGTTCTGAGGAAATTCTGTCTAATTATCACACTTCTCTACTTCTTAAAACGTTTCTAGAGTAATCTGTTTATATTAACTACATGATTTCCTTAAGCTAATAACTCAGTCCAAAATAACAAGGCATGAAGATGCCTTACACATTTCCCTATGCTGACAAAGGCTTGACTAAAAAGAACAACCAAAAGAACAGGCCAACAACTGTGTCTGAACTAAAGCAGGACACCTTGAAGATGAAGCTTCAGTGGCACTGACTCCAGAATGACTCTCTAAATTATTAAATGAGAGTTACACAAGCATCTAAACAGCTAGGGAGCAGAAACAATAGTGCATAATTTATTTGAGCAATTAACTAACTAATCAACAGTCTTTGAACAATGATTTCATCCAGAGTACTGTTCTGAATCCACCCACATGGTTAAAAGAAACTGGATAAATCATCCTGGTTCACAAACACATTTGAAGAAACCACAGTCTGCGGGAGAAAGTAAGTTTAATGAGTAAGTTTCTCATTATAAACTATTTGCTCAGCTATAATCAGCCATCAAGTGACTGAACATATGCTGAAATGTGAGGGTGGAAACCTTACAGCCTCCAAATGCCTGAGCCGTGCACAGATAGATGAACCAGCTGGAAGTGCGGCACCATCACCTAGATAATCACAGGCTCCAAGCACTCAGTGGGGACCAGCTTTGAACGGATGCCCAGAAGCCAAAAGAAACAAATTTCTTTCCCATTAAAGAGATTTATGGATTTCTTTGGTTCCTATGAAAATTGAACTGTGCTAATAGAAAAAGACAAATAAAATTATAAATAAAATAAACTATAATGCAAAATGCATGCCTTCGCTTTATTCCCTGCTCTAGACCTTGATGACACATGTAAAGCTCAGGATCAAGCAAAGGGGCCCTGAAAGTCCCAGAATTACAGGAGAGTGGAAGCTGTCTTGAAAAATTACCATTATGGGGTTCAGATGTCACAGAGGAAAAGAGAGCCAGGAAGACTGTGCTGAGGCAGGGATTTCAGAATATCTTTAAGCAAACCTTGAAGAGCTCTGTCACAGGGAATCCCATGGTTATATGAAGTATGTTACGGGCCTCACCAGTACGACCTCAGACACAGCACAGCGATGCTTTGCCATGTCCTAACCTCAGCACTGAAAACGGCAGCACAGAATCTCAAACAGAATTCCAGCTACCACTGTATTTGCACTTAACTGATGGTAAAAGCCCATCTTTTGCACTTTTCACTCCATTCACCTCCTTTATTTCTTTAATCCCGTATATTCTTTTTACATGACTGTCAATCCAAAATAATGGTGTTAATATTTACTGTGGAAGCAGAAGTGAGATCAGATCCCCTTCTTTGAATATGACCTTAAAACATGAGCTGTCAGAAAACAGTAAAATGGACTGTCTGTTGAAGGATGTTACAATTATGCCAGTGTTAGTAAATTAGTGGCAGAGAACATGCCTGTGTGCTGTACCTCTACTGCCAGCAGTGGTATCATTAGAATGGCCTTAAAGCAGTTGGCCTATGCCAATTATTAGTCTCCAAAAGGGAGCACGCAGTAACCCTGTTTTGGCAAAAAAGTGAGTTTGATAGTATGGACAAGGAGTGTTCAGTGACAGTTCAGAACCAAAGACAGCATATTTCATTTACTAGTGTAGATGTAACTTAAGAGGATTAATTGGTCTTTACCTTCTAACTCTTACATGACTGCAAAGATGGGAGCATCCATCCATTCATTGCCACCATCACCACTATTTGGCACTGCAATCCTGCTAGGCAAGGAAGATCACTCTATTTGGGGCTGAAGGTGATGAACATCAACACAGAGAGAGAGCAGCTGTATGTCATTAGAACTGTTAGGATGATCAGCACAGCTTTCTGCCTCTGCTGCTTCCCAGGGTTGAAAGTTTCCCACTACCTCCAACCCTGCAAAGCAGCAACTACCACGTTATCAACCCTGTCTGTGTTGATAAAGGAACAGTTCTGGGCACATAACATCTGGAGTGTCTGTAAGTATGGCACAATTTACAGAACTCCTTCCCTGGAAAGCTGTGGAAACGTAAACCAAAGCTTGTGCTTAGTAACAAAAACTCAGTCTTCCCTGTTGAAAGGCTAGAAAAATCTCTGTATTTTCACAATGCTGAGAGTAGAGGTCTGTTACTGTTACAGTGATAACATCTGTGCCAGGACAACTGAAGAAAGATGGTCATTACACTGACAGGACTTCTACTGAGAGGGAAAAGCAGCCCTGTCTGCATGCTGACCCTACCAGAGCAAGTTCCATTTTTAGGTACGATGTTGAACAGGTAGTCATTCAGCTGTCTGTATCCTGTGCTTTGTGCAGTGAGTGGCTACACAAGTGAAATTAAAATAAAGTCAGGGCATGAACTTGAGCACTGTGTTGGTACTGTCCATATTTTTATATTGTTAGTACAGATTCAGCTGTGATTTTAGCAAGTGCAAACTAGTACTCTTCCAGATAGTAGCCAGGAAAGGTCTGAGGAATAGCCTGGGCCAAAGACCTTTCCCAAAAGGCAGTTTGGGTATGGTCATCCTGTTCCAGTGGGCAGGAGGACTTCATCTGAATAGTTAGCTGTGCTGTGCCCTATAACCTCAAGGCCAGACCACAGTTCCTGTCTCACTTAATTTTCTTGCACAAACATAACTACTGGTATCAAGGAAAAATATTTGGGACTACTGTTTTGTCAAGTACTAAATCTGATTTTCTTCTCAGTAGGGAAGATACAGCTCTTTCTTTATGTTGGTTAAGTCTGAAACACAGGTCAATGGTAAAATCCTTATTAGAAGCAATATTTTACCCAGATATAAGTCACATATTACTAACCGCTCTTTACATACGAAGAAGAGGCAGCAGTGGTGGCAAGACTGAACCATCATCTGGTACAGCAGGACTGGTGTGCCATTTTCCATTGCACAGGGAACAATTAAATAAATTAGGGTTCCTTTCACAGGATTGGTAAAACACATGGCTGAGGGAGGGAATATGGCAGAAATACGTAAAATAACAGTGAACTAGAGAATTGCTTACTGTCTCTTCACTATAAGAACTAGGGAACATCCACAGAAACTGTCCAGTGGAATGTTCAAGACTTGAATGGGACACAGTGAAAAGAATTATTTCTTCACAAAACATTCAACAAGGTGTGGGGTCCCTTGACACATGTCGCATGTGTCAGAAGTTCACATGAGTTCTAGAACAGATTGGTCAAATTAATGGAAGAAAAGCCTGTCAAGGGCTCCTAAATTTGGAGAAACCACCTCTGGACTCGGGGCCACCTTGCTCCTCCAGTTGATTGATGCTGGATGCAATATTCTGGAAAATATCACAATAACTGTATGTTTCTCTGGATATCTGCTGTTGGCCACTTCTGGAAACATGCTGCAGTGCTGGACAGATCTTTCACCTGCATCAGTATGGCTGTATTATGTTCTTCCCTGCCTGCTCTGCTACTCCACCATTAAACCTGTTCGTGGTCTGTTTTCTCCCATATTTATTATAGAACTGGGCTCACGGGGGAAAAGAGACTTTTCCCCTTCTTTTCCTAAATAAGAGCAAGAAGTAGGAGGGGGACTCTCTTCCTCAACTGGCCAGGAGTTGCAGGAAGAGAGGGAAAAAGAAACCACTCCATCCACAGGAAAGCTGGAGGATTTGAACAGTACTGTGTACTACAGAGCCTTCATCTATTCCCTCTTTTCTTCTCTGTCCCTGAGCTTATATCGACATTTGGGTGAAGAGAGAAAGATACCACTTCCTGTACCAAATGCCTGCTCTTCTCCAGAGGGCCAGCAGGTTCAGTTCAGACTGAATTGAACTCCAAGCCAAGACAGGCTTTAACCTTTGTCCAATGGGAGAAAAATTCGACTGTGATCCACCCTCACTTTTTAGGAACTGTATTTATTCCTCACCTTGGAATCTAAGAGCACTGGTTCATGGGCTCAACGGAGTGATCCCAGGATGAATCTCAGTGGTTTGTGACAAGAAGCCATAATATAAACACGTGGTATCTTCTGGCCTCCAGGTCAGTGACCTGGTCCAAAACCATAAACTAAAGAACTAAAGAAGGTCTGAACTAAAGAAGGTCTGAACCTCTAAAAGCTCTGAAAATGCTACACAGTGCATTAAAAATGAAATGAAAGAGTAACTCCCATCTCTCAGCCTCTCACATCCAAGCAGGCATATGCCTGACTCATGAACAATGTTAAGCACAAGAGCTACAGTGAATTATACAAGAACAGTTATAGTTATACAAGTCAGTCCTGAACACTTGAAGTCTAGCCATGGAAGAGCTCATTGCTTGGAGAATCTCACCTTAGACAGTGGCAATACATGTTTATGCCTGCAGCCAGACATTACAGCTGGCTCTCATTTCTCAGTCCACAGGAACAGAACTTCTAAGAGTGATGTGTCAGCATAATTTGGTTTTATTACATTTTTCTTCTCATAAAATACACATATTAAAAAGCTTTAATTAAAATTTTATTATATTTTTTTCCCTAATCTTTCACAATCCTCTTTGAATTACAGATGCAAACAGTAGTTTGGGAAGCATGGAATCAAAGGTTAGTTTTCTAGACCTTCTGTAGTCAGCAAGATTCAGTTTCTCTAAAACAAAACTTACTTCTTATTGCTTCCAACTTCAGTACCTCGCTTCCTCCTTGTACAAGGGTTGCCCTTCAGCATTTCCGTCAGGAGGTAAAGAAGAAAAGCTCTTTGACACAAGAAGGATTACTTATTTCATTGCCTAGCATGTTTGCTCTGTGCTCCCATTTCCCCATATTATTTCCTTTGTTTTTTCCCCTTTTTCCCATAGGAAGGCTATTTTTGTGCTAGTACTGTACCATGTTTGTGCTATTTTTGCAGTTCTGTTTTGGTGCTTCAAGACTTTGCAAATTAAGGAAGGGGGGGTTTAACTGATAGTAAGATCTTTTTCTTCTCATTCTCTGAGAGATCCTCCCCAGTACTCTGCACTGCTCACACAGATATTCAGCTGAGGGATGGAGGGAAGAGCTGGTTACAGTAAATGCAGAGTGGTGGTTTTTTGCCTGGTTTGGTTTTTTTGTGGTGTTTTTTTTTTTTTTTTTTTTGGTTTGTGGTTTTTTGTTTGGTTGGTTGGTTGTTTTTTTTTTTTTGAAAATGAGTAATTCATGTAATAAAACCAAACCATCTAACACACAGTGAGCTAATACCACAATGTCAAATTCTGGAAGTAGGATGCATGGTGGAGCCAACATTGACAAGTAGAGTAATTCCAAGAAATGTCACAACTAAAGTAGTTCCTCAGTACATATTTAGAAAGATCAAGACCCATTACCCAAACTTTCCACAAGTTAGCTGAAAAGATGCTCCATATAAAGTATGCTAGTAGAGCAGTGAGATTTCTACTCCTCTTTCTTCCCTATGTGAGTCAAAGAATCTCTGCCTTCTCTCTATCTTTTCAATCTTAGAAATGTCAGGAATGCAATATCCTGTTTTCTTTGGTTTTGCTGGGGGGCCTTGTGTGTACTTGAAGAGATGTTTAAATGCTGAAACTTTAATAAAGAGCTCTGTTGTCCAAAAGAACCTCATTAGTCATGGACAATGAAAGACTATTAATAGTAACATCAACAATATGCATACAGAAAATCAAAACAGTGTTTAAAAGCCCTTTCTTCTCTCAAATGTGAAAGATCCTCTTACTGCAGTCTTGTGATAGCCTCACTTTATTACTCTGTGGTCAGCTTTTCTGTTTGTAAAACTGTGATTTCTATTGTAAACACCCCTTCCCAGAAATTACCTTCTGCTTTTGGAAAGGCACCCTTTTCAAGGTTTTTACAATCCATCACAAAAAGGTAAAAGAGATCCCATTTTTGTCCTTTTGAAAAATTTTTACTCTTGAAATAATACAACTTTTAAGAACTCTAGCCTAACAAAAGTGATCTTATAGTAAGTCAGGGAAGTGCAGACTAATAGTATTTTACTGTGGATGAACCTTTCACAATACCAAAATATGATGTTTTATTGCACACCCTTGCTAAGGCTTCTGAATTGTGATGAAAAGAAACAGAACATATTTGCTTCCAGAGGAGAGAGAGTAAACACAAGCACACTCACACTCAGATTACTCAGGTGCTAGAAAAAATTTTCTTTAAAAAATAAATCCTTCCCTGCAAAACTTAACTAGTGTTACAAACTTGATAAATGTAAATACCTGATTTATTAGGTAGGCTAATAAGGAAGAATCAAAGCCAACCTAAAAAGGAGGAGTCCATATAGCAAAATGAAAACAGAGATGGAAAGGTCCAAATACAGTATTTACCTTTAAGCAATTTGTATTCTCTCTGCTTTTTTGGAATGCAATCAAAGCCATTAACTATATATGGTTCAGTGTCTCCTCTGACAGCAAAAAATAACTTAGCAACACAACCAAGTCAATCCCTTATTTTACAATACAACATGTTTCTAATTAAGAAAGAATGCCAGGATGAAGGAGACCTTACAAGTTCAATAAGCTGAGAGCTTTCAGTTTCTGGAAGTGGGGGGAAAGGGTTAAGCTTTTTATTGTAAACTTCACATGTTTTATGTTAATACAACTATTTAAGCCCTTTCTTGACTTTCTGATCATGTCTTTTGACAGGAAAGGGAGTATTTGTTTTTGTCTGATTTTAACTCTCAGGAAAGCAAACTAGAACTGTCCAAAAATGTCTGTTCTTTATTCTGACCTCTGCCTTCCAAACGGAGCAGTTTAGGCATGATGTATTTTCCAGAGAATGAAAGTATAAAATTCCATTTCTAATGGAAAAATCTTACCTGGATAATCATTCTTGTCTACATCTGAGTCTCCCCTCAGAGTGAAGCCAAATCCTGAAGGCATGGACTGTGAGGCCCAGGCTCCATTGAGAACCTGGGAAGGGTTAGTTTTTAACCCATTACTGTATCCATTGTAAATGAGAACTTTCCCTCTTCTGTCTTCTCCTGCAAATGGTGCACCAATAGCAATGTCTGCAGTGCAAAAAAAAAAAAAAAGAAAGAAAGAATGGGCACAATTAAAAATTAACTCCCTGCAGGAAAACAGATACAAACGGCTTCTACTACAAACATGCAAGATCTTCAACATTCTGTACGTCTGTATGCATTCTACTTTTAAGGCAAATATACAAAAATGTTTGCAGTGTCTTTTCTGTGTCAAAGTTTCATGATAAAAGCTTATAAAATAATAAAATAATCCTTTGAAGATGTTATTGAATTATACTAAATAGCCAGTCCACACTGGATTCCTCTACATATTTCCAGGGCAGTTAACTAGCTTTAATAAACCAAGACCTAATGAATGCCTGCTTCTACTTTAGTATTTTTAAAACAGGTACAAATTTTCCTCGATTTCCTCTATCACCTAATTAAAAAGGAACAGCTGTTAGATAAAACTAATTTTCTTTTTCCAGATAAAATATTATACATAGACAAAAAAATCCATCCCTTAAATATCTATTGCTTTAGTATACAAAAGAGAACAATGGAATATCATGTTTCCATTTATACCAAGATATCATTTTACTGAGAAATAAGAATATTACTGATTCAGGATTTTAACAGGAGGCCTTGGGCACCACACAATTAAACACTTCAGTCCTCAAAAATGAGGTGCCATATCCAAGAAGCAGAACTCCCAGTGCTCTTCTTACTTCCCACGCATGGGATGTGGAGACAGTCAGATGTCTACACTGAGATTCAACAGCCACACTATCTGAGCTAGCCAATAGAAGACACTAGAGGATAAATATCTACAACTCTTACTTTTAGGTTCTGATCTAGAAGCTGATGCTGGACTTCTTTATTAAACTGTAGCTTCACTCTAAAGGTAGAAATGCACCAATGCTCTATGGCTGGCATCTTCAGTTATGAAGCAGAAGACTTTGGCTCTAGATTCTTCTTAGTCTTTACACAGTGACAGAGAAAACCAGCAATGTCTCCTGCCTGCCTTATCTGAATTCTGGAGAGCAGACCACCATTCCCTCCCCAGAGTAGCTGAGGGCATCTGCTATTGCTCACAGGTAGAAAACAGGAAGTTTCCACCGTGGGGTTCAGCTGTCTGAACTCCATGGTGGGATTCCAGGACAAGCCAGTGTGGGTATTCTCAGCAGTCACAGTCCAATGGCTTCTACCCACAGGATGGTATTCATATTTTGTGCAGTCTGAACCCCAATGCAATCCTATGACTCCCAACATGACTTTTTCCTTGCTCAGCAGCCACACAGTGAGGACCTTGCCCTAGAATCTAGTGGCTAGAGCACTGTGAAAAACAGTCCTCAAGTTATGGAGGACCAAAGTCCATTAATTTTAACTTTGTGGGCCAACGATCTCAAAGGCTACTGTGCAAAATAGCTCCTCTAGGCAAAACTTCTTGCTGTTTTAGATGTGGAGATGCCTGCTTTGAAGATCCCTAACATCATGAAAACAAGAAGTAAGGAAATGCTTAGGGGAAAACCAAGGTGCTACTGACCACATCTAGGAGGCTAACTCTAGGTGCTCAAGGTATCCCAGCCATCTCAGGTGATTAAGCAGTTACTTTACTTGTACTGTTTTCTTGAATGTAAGCTGCCAGTTAACTTGCACGAACTTTTTGTTGTGTGCATGTGCTATAAGCATTTGAAAAAAGACCCATTATGCAAGTTTCTTTTGGTGCCTAAGTACCAATGGAAGGCTGATTCCATATCAGTACTTCTGTACTTGTCAAATTCTTTCATTGTTGACAAAATGCTTCATATACGGAGCCTCATTCAATTCTCAAACTCTTCCCAGCATTTGCTTTTAAACAAGCGCAAACAGCTTAACTAAGTAAATAAATGTAATTATAGTCATAAACCAAAAACCAACATTTTTTATTCAAATGAGCATACTAATATTTAGTAAAAATAGCACCGTAGTCAATATGACTGCCCTCTTATTGGGAAGCTTTTCATGATTTGGCTCTCCATATCAATTTCATTAACATTAGTGTAAATTCTCATGACCTTCAAAGGCTGTTACAAGCAAAAAGGCCTTTTTCAGCCACTGCACAGACACTTCATATTCACTGCTTAGCCATTTTTAATTTCCATGTTAGACAGAGATATACTACATTACATACAAATTACCATTATATCCATCTTGATTGAGATCTCCAAGGTGTGTGATTGCACTGCCAAATCTACCAAACACTTCCGTGCCTGTCAGAATTTGTGGATCTCGGAAGAGGAATGCATTTTCTTGCAGGTACAGATAAACTTGCCCAACTTCTTTAGGCTTGCTCTCAAATTCTCGTTCCATAAAGAGAGGGGCACCAACTAAGATATCATCTAAACTGGAACAGTCAAACAAAAAACAGTGTCACTAAGAGATTGAGTGCAAACAACACAGTTTAGGATTTGCTAAAGAGGAAGCTGATAATTATGACAGAGTCATATTCTAACTGAGGTAAGAAGGCAATTCTAGATTTCTAGTCCAAACACTTATTAAAAGCATGGTCAATTAGGGAAGGTTGCCCATAGCTATGCCCAGTCCAGTTCTGAATATCTGCATAGGTGGAGACTCCACAAACTCTCTGGGCAACTGCTTCCAGTGTTTGATCACCATCACAGCAAAACCAATTATTTTTAGGTTTAAACAGATTTTCTTGCACTTCAACTTATGCTCACAATAGACACTGAAAACTTATACTTTGCATTTAACAATCCCAAAGTCAGCAATTTAACTAATAGGGAATCTGTGTTACCAGAACAAATTCTGTAGATCTGTTCTGGTAACAGTGCTAGTGAAAGAAAAAATCTTAATATAAAATCTAGTTCCTGCAACTTATACATCAGCAAGTGAACAACAGAAAAAAATCACTGCCACTTTACAGCCTATTTTTGAGTAATATACATGAAATACAAGGAGACCATCAATTAACAGAGAATGTCTCATCACTAATTCAAATAGAAGCTGGGAGATAAAGCCACAGCTTTATTTCTGAAAACACTTCTGTTCAATATTAGGCACATGAATAGCTGCAGTGCTCACATAATTTGCTGTATGGAGTTTTAAAGAGAAAGGACATCATCAAATCACAAAAATAAGATACTTAGAGGGGAAATAACAGAAAATTTCTGTCCATTTTGCTACTCCAAGAAGAATCAGTCAAAGAATACAGACTAATCAAAGGATATTTTGCATGTTGTTGTTCTCAATAGGCATATTTCAAAACATGTTACTGATATTTATTTAGTGGGAAAACAAGACCTTAATAAACTGAAGAATAAAATCAGTGAGACTGATAGAAACATAACAAGCAGAAGTATTTTTAATGGATTATTCTGACATATGAAATGAGAGTACAAAACTGCTGAAGGTTGCTCAAGCCCATGCAAACTAATAAAATAATTCCTATTACATTCAGTGGACACTGATCATTCATATCAACTAGCATAATTTGATTCCAGAATTTTTAATTTGGAAAAGCATATTCTCTTGCCCTAAAATGAAACTTTGTTCAAACTTTGTAAAACTCATAGAAAATCTATTACTCCCAATTCATCATATTCCCAATACCAACATTTTCCCAAAGGCTTTATCTATTAGTAAACCAATTTAGTAAAATTGCACTACATTGTTTTTCCCAATCCTGGTAAAAAAAAAAAATCTGTATGATTTAGATCAGCTACTGCTTTACCAGAAGTATATATTATGATTCTAAGATACATACCACAGAACTTAGCACAGAATATCTCATCTAGAAGCCTTTTAATCACATTGTAGAACATACATATTTTATAAGTTGTGACAAAGTACTTCTAGAAATGTTATTTTTTTATTAAGTTTTATAGTATGTTTCCATAAAGGAAACCGTATTTCAAAATGTCATGTCACTTTGGTACAGCTGTTCTTTTTTATGTTAGATTTTTACCCTATGGCAAGAATAACTAAAAGGAAGGAAGTAGATGCTGACTTGACATCTGTGGTGGGGATTTTCCTTTCACACCGAACATCCTCTACTAATGGAAGATGTTTGTGCTTGGGACAGAATATCAGCTGAAATGGTTGCCATGAAACAATAGCAATAACAAAACCCAATCACAAATGTTATTTTAAAAATAACTTATTTTATGTATGCCATGAACTAAAAGCATTACACAGTAGCACTATCAGCAATTACTAGATATTCCCAGTAAATTGGGACCTCATGGAGGTATGTGCTCTGTAAACCATAAAGTAAAAGATGAGCTTGGCTCACATGAATATTCTACAAATAAACAACTGTAAGACTAAGGGAAGATTTTCTTTTAGAGGTGGTAAGGAACTAAACCATTAAATCAGGAAGCTCCTAGTACATTGATGCAAAATATACAGATACCCAGATAACTTTATAGTTCATAGAGCAATATCCAGAGCCCCTAAAATGGTGAAAAGAGAGGCAGACTATCTATCGCGGCCTAAAATTCT
The DNA here is from genome assembly GCF_022539395.1 of Myiozetetes cayanensis. NCBI lineage: Eukaryota > Metazoa > Chordata > Aves > Passeriformes > Tyrannidae > Myiozetetes > Myiozetetes cayanensis. The sequence goes on from NW_026086604.1 coordinate 130,256,716, forward strand.
CTAAGCAGAAGCCTAACCCAGAACACAAAATTCACCAGCTGAGACAGAAAGCAAGCAGACAGGAGCTGGAACTTGTTGTGCAGAGAGCACAGCATCTCAGCTAGAAGGGCACAGTGCTGGATTATTTTTCTAGGAAAATTTGTACTTTGCTAAAATAAATGACAATGACTTTAAAAAATGCATGAATAGTCCAGGGAGCAGGGACCAGAACCAAGTAGCTAAGATGGCTCATCATCTGATGCACTGAGGGAAAGATGGAAGGAAGACCAGTCATCATCTGGAACACCCCCAGCACTTGGTTTGCCTTCCCTCCAGGTCTTCACACGTACCACCCCCACCAAAGCCTTCCTTTGCTTACTCTCTTGATTTTTCCATTCTCTGCCAGTGCCATACTCTGTAGGTCAAGGCCAGCTGCTTCAGTAAATCCTCTGCAATAAGGAATTCTCCCTCAGGCAATTCTAGGGGTTTGTGTTTAGAGTTTGGGGGGTCTTTGAGCTGTCACAGGACTGTGCGATAGCTAAAATGAAAGGATTCCTCAGCTACCCAAATCTCCCTAATCCTTATTTACTTATTTCTCCTCCCTCTTCAAGTGGACAAAATGAGCAAGCAACTGCTTCTTACCATACTGTCAGTTTTGCCTCCTAGCTTCTACAGTTTAATTATTTCGATAACAAGCAGCCAAGGAGGTGTGTGTGGGGCTGTGTACTTGTGTTCTAAATACCTATGTGATTAGTATTATGCATTTTTGTTGGATAGAGGGTATTTCAATTGGTCTTTTAAACTAAGGAGTTTATGTTTCCAAAATTGAGAGTTTTGAGCCAAATTCTCAAATGCCCTTGGACATTAATATTAAATCATGAAGTGCAGTTCAGTTTGCAGTGGTATTTTGAACTAGTTAGTTGGATTTATTTCATTACTGCATTAAGATGTTACAGTTAACATAAATTATATATTCATTTTTGTTCCAACACAGAAAGCTAACCTGCCAGTACAACTTCCTTTCTGATTAAAAAAAAAAAAATCTTTAAAAAGCACAAAGCTGACCACCTGCTGAGACTGTGTGCCATTCCTTTGTATCCTGCCGAGTAATAAAAACCAGTATGGGAAATGTCAAGAGGTCAAAGTATAACTCTGGAAAGCTTTGATATAGGCCAAATAAAAAACCTCAGTAAACAGTTTATTTCACTATTTTTATTGGACTGTTTCAGGCTAAATGAAAGTGTTCTCTTTTTCCCTCTTTACTAAGAATGTAGCATGTGAGTTAATGGCAAAGCTTGATTTGTTAAGTTTCATTGTGGATTTCTCATTATTAGCAGGAGGCAACTGAACAGTAGCTCAAACAGTATCCTCCATGTCCCTGTCCTGCCTGCAATCCTGATGTGGTACAGATAAAACTTCAAGAGTCACCCTGGAATACCTGCAGAACTGCTGGAGCAGAAGGTATACAGAACTTTTTTTCCCAGGATGAGCCAAATCTTTGAGCCGCATGTTCAGTCTACAGCAAAGCACCATTCCTATTAATCTTTTATTAATCTTTTCAGCAAATAAATTAATTAGGTTTCTTCTACTGGTAAGGCTATCACTACTTTCTTATATTTAGCTGCAAAAAGCCTAAGTGAATTTGAAGCGTTAATTTCCCTTTTGCCTTTTTTTTCCCTCTCTTTTACTTTTCAGATAAATATTTCAATTGACTATATGTGCAGACCAGCAAAGGCAGACTACATATCTAATCAGACATGTTTATCAAGTAGAGCTTTTTGTGTTTTGTTTTCTGTGGGATGTTTGGATCTCAGGAAGAGTCATTAGATTTCTTTTAAGATATAGACTGGGAGACCACACAGGCCTCAACAACAGTTTGATTATATTATTGACATAAACTGTGGTTTTAGAGGTACACAGAAAATATGAGATCTGCCAAGTAACCCTATGGTTAACAGGAAATAACCTGCCAAGGAAATAAGTTGGTTCAGTGAGAAGTTAAATAGCAAGCTCCCTGAAAGTCTAATGAGTATCTACTGGAACTTAGATTAATGTTTCTCCACTCATTCACATTCGTAATACATTAGCAGGACAAAATTAATCCTGACTCTCTATACAATTATAAAAATATGAATTTTCAAAAGCCATGGTACTATGAATATTTGATCTCAGAAAGTTGGAAAGATTTAAGTACAATGAAGCCAACACTGAAACTGCTGAAACTTCTGTTTTTTGTTGTTTTGTTTTGTAACTGCAATAACAATTTTACCACCTTTTTACTTTTTCTCTTTTCTTATATCCCTCACTCTTTAAAGGGTCACTAGTCAATGATGGGAAGCAATGATTTAGCCCAGAAAAATTATTTAATGCTCTATGTTTAAGCACCTATTAAGAAATGATCACAAGAAAAAAAAATGAGGTAGACACATCTGAGACCCTTCGCAAAAGACAAGAGTATGCCATGTCTCTAAATTACAGTCCTGGCTCACCTTAGTGCAGACTTCCAAGGCTCTGAGCTTCAGGGATCTTTATCTCCTTGCTAAAAAGCTACTATCAATATTACCTCACTAAAGTCCTATTCTTCTAAAATATTTAATCCAACTTTACATGAGCTGAAAGTTAACAAGTGTTTTGTTCAACAGGGCCTGAAATCCCCAAGTGTCTGAGGCATGACCCTGGGAGCTGAGCAGTGTTCTCCCTCAGACACTCAGAATGCCTGCCATAACAACTATGGGACATAGACACTTGTTGGTCCTCGGGATGATAAAAATGGATGGCCAACCAACAGGTGCTGGAATGAGGAAAGAGGAGCTGATGATACTGGAAAGCTTTTAAAATTGAGAAATGAAGCTATGGATAGTGCACATGTGAGAAGACTCATCTGCTTTTGAGAATGGAAGAATGAAATTTTCACTTTCACCTATCTCTTCCCAATGGTAGCTAGTGCTGTTTATCCACTGTTTTCCTATCTGGATCTGTTTCCTAAGACTTTGGACATTCCCACTCTGACACACTACTATGAATAAATATTCCAAAAGACAAACTCACCCGAACTAGGCTTCCAAGTACTCATGTCCCTGTGATTACACAAAGATAAGCCTATGTGAACAACTAAAATTAGAAAAGCAGAGAAGCCAAGAAAAGCATTTTGATGAATGAAGCACCTGAAACCCTGCATTTATTAATAAATATCAGGCATTGCTTCTATGAGTGTTCAGTGGAGCTGAATATATTTGGTAACCTACCCATCATTGTTAACATCAGATACTGCAACTGTGTACCCAAAATAAGACGCCATCTGGAAATAAAAAACAACAGATAGGCTTTCATATCAGATATCAATTTTAAAATGTTTTTACTGATAATCCTCTTTGTTTTTATGGTAATTAATACCAAAAATTATTTTATATATTTTTGAAACTATGTTAATGAAGCTATATCCTCTAGAGATAAAATATTTCATCACATAGTTGCTTGACATTACCTGTTCACCAGTGAAGTTCTGGATAAAGGTCAAGTCTGAAGAATTAATAATTGAGACCTGGTAACAGAAAAATAAGGAAAGTTTCAAGCATACATGCGAGATGCTACGGCATGATGTCAATGCAAACCAATTTGACACACTGCAGGATGGTCCAAGTGGCCAAGAAGAAACAAATATTTTCTGTCTCACTACAGTTTTCCTGTATGATCTTGAACAAATTACTGAGATTTTATGGCTCAGGTTCCCCACGAATAAAATAAGAAAAAGACTACTTTCCTTCCTTGCTAGACACTTAACAGCAGCAAATCATAGACTATCAGCTAATCAGTACCTAGGCATGAAAACATGAACTTAAAACATAAAGAAATATATACATACATACATAAATACATATATACATATATACACATACATCTTTCTTCTGAAAAATTTTAAGAACACGTTCCAGAGATACAAGGAATTTTGGGTCCATAAAACTAGAAAATATGTCTGTGGCTGGGATCACTTTTCCCTATCAGGTTAGTTGTGAAACTTTTTTTCCTGTGAGGTAAAAGCTGTATCTACAAATGTATATTGTTTTCCCCCTTCACTTCTAACTTCCTATCATGATTCTTTGCATCTGGTACTCAGTGTATATACTTACAGCACTGAAAGTAAACACTGGGTATGAATAATCTGAACTTGGACTCCTTTCCACTGCAGACACAGCCTTGCATGTGAAATGTGCTAATCCTAAGGGTAAGCTTAGGTCTGATAACATGGTGAGTATAGAGATACTAGTCACACTCCAAGCATTCTTGTAATTGCCTACTAAAAACAGACTTAGGAAGGTACTAAGTGCTTACCATTCAAAGCCTAAACCAGTAAGGCATTTCAACCCAGCCAGGTAAGACTGAGGGTGAAAGTCAGTGACAGTTTTCTCTGATTTAAAAGTGTTTTATTAAAGAGACAGGAAATATAATGTAGCTTTCAACCTTTCAAATAGTCTAATTGCCTTCTCACTATAAAAAGGATAAAATGAGGGTCCAGTACATACATAGCCAAAGTTCTGTGCTCCCCTCGGGACTCCAGCAACCAGCTCTGAAAGGATAAATGATCAACAGTGAACTGGTTATGCTATCTGAGTGGTGCATGCCACATGCATCCCATGCCACTTAAACCTTCCTTTCTATCTATCTATCTATCTATCTATCTATCTATCTATCTATCTATCTATCTATCTATCTATCTAAAACCCCTAAAGATTCTGATTTGTGATCTGTATCAGATCTGTAAATCACTTCAAGACATTAATTCATAAGACTTTAACATTTATTCAGTGCATCTACTTGCATAAACAGTTTCATCTTGACTTTTGAACACACTCATCCATAGGTCTCTGTCTGCCTAGCATTATTTAGCATAGCACAGCATAATAAAACTTCTGGTACAATTCAGCTTGCTACCTGACAGCTGTGCATTGCTGGAACCAGAATTAGTCCTAGCATCCCATACTAGAGTACAGAAGCTAAATGCAGCTGTCTTTACAAATACTTCTTTTCTTTTTGGCTACACAACAATCTGTCTCATCCACTATTTTGCTTGACTCCACGGAAGTGTCTGACAAGTTCTGCACAGGCTATCTAAAAGCATTCTGAGGAAGTTTTTTGAGGAGTATTGGAGACATCCATTGAACAAGAACATGAAACACTGTATTTAGCTGCCTTCTAGGAGTAAGTCTGCTCAATGGTGAAATTTTAAACAACTAGTAGAAAAAATGGGTAAAAAAAAAACAGAAGGAAAAAGTGAAGTCACAATCTGCAGTCTTATTGTCTAAACTTTCATATCCATGTCAGAAGACAGCTGCAGGAACTTCAGACATCAGAGCACCTTAGCCATCTGCCTGTACTGACCTACCACTCCTCTGTTCCTCTCTGAGTTTATGTATTTCTCTGTGACTAATGTGCTTGGTCAAGGGGAAATGGAAGTAATAAGGAAGGACTGAACAGGACACTGGCTCAGTGTCCTGTTCACAGCCAACTATGCAATTTTTTGTGCCAGTCATTTACATGACTTACTGATTCAAGAATCATCCATCATAAAACTTTGAGTATGCATTAAAAAACAAGAAAAAAAAGAGGCAGCCTTCCATTACCAATGATATATCTTTTCGGATATCACAGTGTTTGGCTTAATACTGTGGGTTTTTTTACTTATTTTTTAAACCCTTTTTAATGCAGGATATGCAACTCTAACTTCAGAGGGATTAAGAAGCAGCAGTTCTGGAGAGCTGGGTTCATTTTGTGGAAACGTACTATGTCTCTATTGGCTTTGTGAGTCTGGACCGCATAGCTGCTCACCTGCTCAAGAAAGCCTTACACAAGAAACACAGCTCTTCAGGTACAAAACACCGGGGATCACAGGTATTTTCAGCTGACTACATGTTCTTAAATCCTTTACAATATCAGAACATCTGAAAATAGCTAAATCATGAGCAAATTTCTATTTAGAGATGATTGTTTTTAACGCACTTTACTAAACAGACAGCTGTGACAGGAGCTTTTCTTCTAAACTGGATCCAACTTGCAGAGACACAGGAAAATACTGTTCAATTTCTAAAACACAAGCAAAACTTACTTTGCAACCTAAAAACTAGACCATGTTCAGCTTGGTTTTAGTTATCCTGCCACAACGCTTCATGCTATGAGTTCAGCACATCAAACTGCCTAGATTAAGTGAGACTGAATGGTTCCCTCTACAAAGTTGTCAAAGCACTAACTTCAGACCTTCTGTTTTTATGGTATCCTGCTTATGCAGGATACTATAAAAACAGATTCAGATTTTTGTGTTACTTACATTCTATTTTGTTTTGCTATACTGTTTAAGGAAATATTTGCCTTACAGATAGCATAAGTCTCACCAGTATTTCAAATGTACAATAGGTGTGTTCCTGCACAGGGACCCAAACCCAGGAATTTAACAGGTCCATGGCCATATGGTTTTCATTCAACTACATAGCTTCTTACCTTGTTCAGAATCACCAGTAAATTCCCCAGCAGCCACTGAGTATCCTGTTTAAAGATAAATTACAAAAAACCCCACAAAAACTTGATATACAATTTCTTTCAAAAAAGCGCAAGACCAATCAGATTTGCATGTTCAACTGATCATCTGAATGCAAATTTTCTATCATTAGTATACTAAAACTGTGTGGAAAAAACGAAACTTTTTTATTGCATAATTATGACTAAATTAATGGTAGGTCTGAATGTATAATAAATTGATCCCTCTTCTCCAAAAATGAGCTTCTAAATCATTAATAATTTATCTGAAAAAACCAGCAGGTACTATGGTGTTTTATCTTACCACCTGTTTACACAATGTAGGTCTTCATTACTCTACTATAATGTGTGAGTGCCCTGATTGAGCTCTATAAGGAAGACAGATTTCCAAAGATGCAGTTAAGCATCTCTTGGAGCTTTAGTAAATCTGTGAGGTAGTTGTTATTGTCAGAGTAAAGACTTTTGGACTGTGTCAGGGAGTGTAATTTCAAATCCATGGGCAGGGGAGAAAGGATGTATCTTTGCCTTCCAATTCCACTGACCCTTGTCTATAACTATGTGAAGAAAAACCTGCCTTACATGAAAAGATGTGAATATCACGAAAATTCTTAGAGATCAGTACTAATATAAGGTAGATAAAGAGCCTTTTTCCTATTTATTACATAGTATCTTCAAACTCACTTTTATTATTGCTTACTTGAATTGTATCTTTTAAATACCACTAAGAATAAATTGGATATTTGTGCAGTACTGTATTTTCATTTATCTATTAAAAATTAAAATAGTCTTTAATTAGTTGAAGTTCAATCCACCATCTTGGAATGAAAAAAATTTGTATTTTTGTTTAATTATTTAAGATCAAATATAAGAACCCTAACGAGTCATTTAAGATCTCAACCCTCAAACCCTGTTGCTGTGCATAATTTTAAGAATGTTAATAATCTTCCTGAAGTAACCAGCAAACTTCTGGTTTGCTATTGCACTTAAGGCAAAACATTTTCAAACCCTCTCACAATTGTGACAGTAGTAATTTAGGGCTTGTTTTCGTATTTATATGACTCATGCTTTTAGAACATATTGCTATCTTAGCTTAGCTTACCCATGTAATTGTCATCATACGAGGCTGGTGCCACTCCTGTTTGTTTCTCTCGTGCCAGTTTCCTCAGAATATCCTTGAAGGAATAATTTGCAATGATGTCTGCAATACTCGCAGTGATTACCTGACCTGGATTCAAACAGCTTCATAAATACAAGGAACATAAAAGAGAGCCAAATGCTACAAAACAGCACTTTCAGAAGATTAGAACAGAGTTGAAGGGATAATAAAACATGGATGCAAAGAGTAGATACCTTCTCTCAATCTTTCTCCATTACTATCCTGGAAGTCTCAAGAGTACACATAAATCCATACAGCAAGGCACTGAATTTCTATTGAACCATCACAAAAACATCTCCAGACCCATTTCAGTGTGCTGATTCAAACTAAAGTCACTGCACTTACAAATATAGTAGACCAATGGAAGCAGTTTCTCAATGGAGAATTCAGAGCTATGAATTCCCTACCATAACAATCAACTAGGTCTTCCTTCTTTAAAGACAATGCAAAAATGCACATCAAAGAGGCTGAAAATGGGCAAGTTGGGAGGTAGAGGCTGGGAATCAGCTATATCATACATGTCAAAACAGGTTAAAACAAAAATAACCTTTTAACCCTTTACCAAAACAACTTCAGGTTTTATCTACATGAGAAACTACATCTTGAAAACTACAGTGATGCCACAAGTGAACTTCAAATGTATGCAGATAACTATAAAGGGTTGTGCTTAGAAACAAATAGTAACAAAAGCTTTAAAAAAAGTACATTTGTTGTATAAATACTAGCTGTTTTAAAATCTGCAGTATTTCTAGGGAAAAATCCAACTTATTAATTAAATGACAAGTATGCTTAAATGTCAACATAAAAATAGTTATTTGTATTTGTTTCACTTGCTATATAACCCACATCCTGAATTTTCCCTGACTTATGCTCAGTTGCTTGTAAAGCAGTTCTTCTGATTTACATTTGTTGGAAATAAGATTAGGGACCACTTATCTTAAACTGACAAAACAATGGAAATCTACAACAACAATACTTTCTGCTTCACTTCTTAGATCAAGTTACCCAGCCAGATGAACATACCTTGCCAATAAAAACTACCAGGCCCGCCTACTATCAGGTCTCCATTCTACAAAAATCAGAATTGAATAAAATTACAAAACAAAAGAATATTACAAAAGTAGGCATGCATGGAAAAAAAACTATTTAAATGACCAAAATAATATCAGAATCACTATAAAGGAGAATAGCCATGCTTAAGGAAAGGATGTACATGGATGCACGTGGATAACAGAGTTAAAAAAAGTTAAGATCACCCTGTGCATGTTCACTTGAATGGAAGTCGTAAATTTTTTGCTGCTAACATAGCATTCCAAAAATTGCTGCTTATTTATAACAAAACAAAGTTATCATAAAAGAGGGTCTTCACATTCAATGAAGTAACAGTAATGTTTTATAGAGAAGTATACTTTTGTCTATCCTACAAGGAGGTCTTAACCCCATAGCTATTAATAATGTAAATAACAATGCAGCTGCAGAACTCTGAAAATAATGGCAATGGTCAAAGTTATGTGAGGCACTGGTGCTGTAAAAATGGCACAGATAATAACCACAGCTTCAAAGTTTATCCTTTGTCCCACAATATTGTTTCTGGACCCTCTCATCATTAAGAAAAACTAGTTCTTTCCCTTAAACATTTTCAGCCCACACATGAATGGTCTTACTCAATGACTACTCTGCCTCCAAAAGCATAATTATACAAGCTATTTAAACTTTTTAAAACTACTGGTGCCTGCCCATTACTTTTTGAAAGTCAAGTCCCTGTAAAGTATTGTAAGTGGGACAGACTGAGATGGAAGCACATACAATTGTTTGCCTAATTATCTATTAAGATAGACTGAGAAGAGTTAGATTGGATTGCTGCAAAGAGATAAACAGGTGCTGATTGAGTATTTCTTTTATTGATGACACCAGAAAGTTTGGAGCTTGAAAAGGAGGAAAGACCTTGCAACAACTTCAAGAAACTTTCCATATGCAACAGCTTAGGGATAAACTCACAATCACTGAGACAGCACTTGAACACTGGGGATATATCACAATTACATTTGGTCAAAATACTTCAAAAGCAGAATCTCACCTTGTAAAAATCTAAGCTGAAACCTGCTTGACAAAAGCCTTGTCCTTCAGGATCTGCATTGCCTGCAATTATGAAGGTAGAAGCATTTTATTCTTTTCCCAGTGCATGTTGAAGATAGCATACATACCTCTGGAGCTATAAGGCTGTAAATGCAAATCTGCCGAAGTATGGGAAAAGATGTATTCTTTTTGAGAAGAGGCAGAGCAAATCAAGACCTTCTACAGTACCCTGAACATGCAGCCCCTTGTGAAGATTTTGAAAAATAGGACCTGCTACTTGGGACTTTCTCCTCTCACTGCCAAGGAAGGACCCTTGCAACAACTATCAGGGAATAAGTTTGAATTTGGCTGGAGATAAAAAAAGTAAAAACCCAAGAAATTGTAGAATGTTCATCACAGTCTGATCTGCTATAAATACAAAAGTATTTACTAAGGCATTCTCAGAACATGTTGACATAGTGGACAGGTCAGGATGGGTCAATGTACAGACAACATCCAGCTTATCTGTACTATGGCAAGGGAAAGGGACACATGTCCCTTGCCAGGGTCAGTCTTTTAACTGATACACATTTCCTCAATGAGGAATTAACTGTAAATAATATAATTTTGGATGCACATTTTTACAGGCTAAGTGAATCTTCCTATTTGTTTCTACTCTTATTTCTAGTCTCCAAATCCTTCTGTTATTGTACAATGGTAAGCATTTTAGGGTAATTCTGTCTGTACCAGAGTGCTGAAAGACTGCAGGATTGGGAAGCTGAGAGCAGGATTGGTCACTTGAACTCTGTCTTCAAATGACATAAGCCTTCATCAAAGCCCCAGTGAGACATTAGAAGTATATGATGCAGATCTTATGATTACTATTTCTTATAGATTCAGCTTTCTTCTCCACCTGTCCACCCAGGGACAAGGATTAGACTTTAAAGGAAGACATAGCACAACTCTGTTTAGTCCTATACCTCAGTGTGGGAAGAGGAAAACCAGAGAATAACGTGATATCTCATGTTGCTATTGGTGTGCAGATTTCTGATAGACCACAGAAAGCATTATTGGGCCACATGATCACACATCTGTCAGATGTCACAAAATCCAGTTACAAGATCTGATGCTATCTTTAGACCTCCACAGGAAAGAGACTTTTTAATGATGCCTACTTTTTCTGTAAAATGCCTTTTACATTCTTGGCAAAATAATCCATGAGAAAGTTTAAGGCAGGAGCACAGTTTGATGCAGAGGAACAGTTAAAAGGTGTGATCTGAAATTAGCCCATATGCACACAGCAAGAATGTTATCTGCAATATCAGGGTCTCTTACAAGGGGTATCATGACAAGGAACTATATTCAGACTCCTTGGTTATCAGCTGGTGCACTCAACTTGAAGCAACTACTCATCAGTGAGACTGAACACCACCATAGCTTTGTTCTGAAGGGATAGGTAAGCCCATCATGTTTGGTATCTTGCACACGCTACCCTTAGAAAAGTAACTGAAAGAAAATTCTCTGATTTGTACTGTAGAAATTGTCATAGATTCAGCTCAATCCAAAGTCACTGGATCCTTCATATTGCTTTTAATAATATGGAGCACTGAGGTAATGAGGGTATTAATAGTCATCATAAACACTCAGACATAGGATGCTGAATGAGATGAATGACTGATACGATCTATCTAATGTGTGGTATTTTCTCCAGATTTCTAGGTAACTGAATGTTGTTCTAAACATACATGCAGTTTTTCCCCACTCCCCAGGAAGCAAGGCCCAGAGATGGCTACTGCAACCTCAGAAGAGCTCAGAGAAGAGTGTGTAGCAGTAGTGCTAATGTGCATGTCTTTCTTCCATGCTGAAAGTTCTTCACAAATGAGGTAATGTGGATGGTATTGGCATGAATGGTGATACAGGCTTGTGTGTTTCTATGCAGGGTCTGGTCTTCAAATGATGATCTTGTGACGAGAGATTTATACTCAGTATAAGTATAAATAACTGGTTTAAAATGCCGTCTGGTTCTTATCTAGATCTGTCTTATCTAGCTACATTTTAAAGCCATTCAAATTGAACCAATTATAGCTCATCACTATAACTGCACACAATTTACTTGAGATCTCCTCTTTCAATTAATTATACAATAAAGCATTCAATTACAGGAATACAGTTTAATGTTGATTTTTATTTACACTCTCATTCAATGCAATAACATCGTACAGCAACCTTCATTCAACTAAAACTGTGTGAAGACTGAAAGGATGAACACATTGAGTGCAATATCAATTCCTTCAACAAAGCATTGTTCATATTAATACTTACTGTTACGACAAGGTGAATATTCTGCATAAGCACTGAAGTTCTGAATTGCTACATAGCAGGTGCCAACAGGGTCCTTCTCAGGGCTATCTTTAAGGGTTCTCCAATGATACAAAGGAGCACAAGCCTATCAAAATAGAAAAGATGTCACACATACCTTTCACACACACAGGCATCTGGGAAATGTAGTTTTTAATAAACTGTGTACAAAGATTCTATCTGGTACTGAGTCATTCATACAGCAAGATACTGACAGAAGAAAATGCAGGACCACTGCTTCATATGATTTCATTATTAACTGAAAAGTACACTGATCTTTTACTTATAGACTTTGGCAGGTAAAATCTGTTAGGGACTACGAGTCACATTTAAGTGCATGTTACAAATATCCTCTAAGCCTGCTTGACAAGTAATATAGTGCCCAGTCTTCGCGAGCGAAGATCCGGGGAAGGTCTCTACACCTTCCAGCCTGCGCATTGGATTTTTTAGGTGAGACACAGTGTGCGCGGAACTGAGCCCACCCTTTAATCCTAAGGTTCATCTGCCGGGGCCAAGCGAGCTTGGACGGTGGCAGCGAGGTCCTTAGGACGTAGATGGGTTGCCTTTAAGGGTTAACGAGCCCCACCTGCCCGGGAGTGGCCCTGACCGGGAATCGAACCCGGGTCTCGCGGTGATAGCGCCGCGCCCTTACCACTAGACCACCAGGGGCTCCTTGACAAGTAATATCTTTCCTCTATTACTGCTCATTGCACAGGACTTGATCCCGTAGCTTAAGATGCAAATCACATATATGTGGCTTAAGGCAATCCCAGTTCTGTCCTGGTATGTCTTAAGATAGAAATTACTGCAGCAGAATTACTCCACTCTACTTAACAGAAGGAAATTTGTTGGGGTGTTGTGTTGTATTATCTATCACAATCATCAGATTGTCTTCCTTCTTATAAATCCCTGCTTCAAATCTTTGTAGATACGATATAGCTATAATGCATCCAAAAGCCTGAGTGAACAGTTTTTTGCAATGTAAGTTTTGGCTAGAGAACTAGCATTTAATCTTCTGTGTTACAGTACTGGTGTTACAAACATGACAGTGTAAGGATAAATGATATACAAGTTGTGTAGAGAGAGGCATCTTTTTTGGAGGTAATCCAGATAATTAGAAAAATGAAAACAATAAACTGTCAAGTCTGCAAGTCATGCTTCAGGGGGTCCCATGCCCTAAAACTTTTCACTTCCTGGGAGGGTGAAAACACTACCTCTCCCTACAACCTTGCCTCTGCAAGATAAAAATAAATTCTTCATTCATGTCCTGCCTTGTCCTACTTTTCCAATGAGAAACCTGTCTGCCTCTGGCAAAGTATTGCTAATATTCACATTACTGTATAAGCCTTCGATCTGCAATCAGTTCCAGCTGGATGAGTCACTGTGCTACTCAGAGCTTGCCATAAAAGTCAGAGCTTCTGGAGCAATCACTTAAGGAACAGGTACTCTTAACATGCCCCTGCCTAGAAAACCTTGCATATTAAAACAGAAAGCAAAACTGGAGTGCAGCAAAGAGGAGTAAGTGTGGGTAATTTTAGGTACATTTGATACCAAGCAAAATGGATTGAAAAAGCCCCCTCAATATAACCATAAATGTTTACCTAATGCAGTTTACTCTGATATTTGTAGCCTAAAAAAGTTCCTGACAGTTTGATGTAATTTTGTTTTTCTCTCCTTTCAGCCTACAAGATTAACAGACAAAGTTTTCCAGTTTTGCTGTCCAAATTTTTGCCTGAAAAGTGTTGACTATATCTCCCTTTCAGTCTGACGAGAGGTATCAGAAGTGAAACAAAGTTTTGTCAGTACAGGCACAGAACAGCAGGTGGTGATGAGGTTTTCTGCTCACTTGATTGAGACTTAGCAAATGGTGGTAAAGAAGTACTTTATTTTGATTTATGAATTGTTGTTTAATAAGGTACCTAAACTGAAATATCTTCAGCTATTTTCAGAATATTTTTAGAATTTTTATATTTACTTAGCTCTGTAATCCTAAGAATAGGGTGATGTTTTATTCATTACCTGTTTCATGTCAAAATCCTTCCATAGGTTAACCACAAGGCATATGATATAAGGCAAAGCATTTCCAATTGATACTTCCTCCCTTATGACTATTATTTTAAGTAATAATTGGAAGTTTTAAGGAAATCCAAACCCAAATTGTTATTTTGTAATTGTAAAAGCTAATAAAACCTAATGAACAAACCAACTATTCTTATCACAATTACTTCATTGCCATTTTCAGTGAGTGGATAAATTGGAAATATAAAATCTCTGTGTATAAGAAGCATCACCACCACTTTGCTAAGCAATAAAAATGCTCACTGCTAAAGGCCTCTGTCAATACAGGCAAAATGTTCAGTGAAACTGGAAAACAAACATTACATTTTGACAGCCATCTTGATTTGGAGCTTTTTTATAATGACTTTTTTTGCAGCTGTTTTACCATGACTATGACATAGCTGCTGAAAACAATGTAAATGTGACAAAAGAGGTCAGTGCTTTCTCTTACTAACTGAACTTCAACAGAGGTACTTGGCTTTCATTACATTTCATTACATTCCAATACATATAATTTCATTACATTCTGTACTTAACATTCCAAATATACCTTTGTAATACAAAACATTTTATAGCATAGAGTTATCAGCTACTTTGTTTCTCTAAAGTATGTCCACTATCTATTTAAAAAATATCATCATTCACTTCCATAACAATACGGCATTCTGCTATTTTCATATGGCAGTAGAATAATCTTCACTTGATCAGTTCAACCTGATTCTATAAGTTGCTTTAATTTTCTGATTATATACATAATCTGTTTTATAATTCATGCATAATCAAAGTTATTTCCACAATATACACATAGAGAGCTATTAAAGATAAACATTTGAGGAAAATAAATGTTGTCTCTAAATGAATACCAAATGCATGAGACTTACCACCACTTTTTCTTTATGAGCTTTGACTGTTGCTCCAAACCACTGATTTGTCTTAAACTCTATAGGTTCCCTGGTGCCATTGACTTTAATTTTCCTGTTGTCTGACAAAGGAAGAAGCAGTATGTTCACAGCTTATTTTTAAAAAAGTATTACCCTATGAGTTACAGGCACAAGTGAATGGACTAATGGATATATTACATTGCATCCACTGTCATCATCCAACCTGTTTAATAGGAAATGCATCCTAGTATCCTTTAAGCTTTTCACTGGTCAGTGGAAAACAGCTTAAATTCACACGTGAACATTCAAAATAATTACAATTAAATTTTAGAAAAAAATACACAGGACTGCAACAAGAAACGCTGTGTTCTCCCCGACAAAAATAAAAAAAACCCAAAACAAACCAAAAAGCAAAAACACCCCACTTTACCTGGAATTTATGATGAAGAATGAAAAAGAATCTACAAAAATAGGTGAAAAGCCCTAAAAAGTTTTCTCAGATGTAGTAGAAACTTTCCATGTAAAAATCATGTTCCATAATTATTTTTTGTCAAACAAATTACATTTCTCAGCATGCTTATTCAAAGTCCAACACTATAGATAGCAAAGGACTTAGTTTTTAACAGAATTACATGTGTACACACTGTCACAAGAGACAGCTTCTTAATGTTGCTTTATATACACTCTTGCAGATGTCAGCATAAGAGAAGCCATCTGGGCAAAGATTCAGGACAATTATAATGCATTTCAGGTTTTAATAAAAAGCAGACATCCCTTCCTTTCACCCTCAGTTCTCTGAAGTAAACTGATTTCCCATATGTTCATGAGCTATGCTCTTCCCTTACCAGTCATTCCTAATGAACTTTATACATAAGCAGGGCATCACTCCTTTCCCCTTGTATCTGCATTCCCTTATGTTTGTTTCTGGTTCTTATCAGGAGGGATTTCAGAAGAATCAATCCTTTTTATTCACTCTAAGTAAAAATAAAACCATATACTGTCTACCTTGGAATGTTAAAAAAAAAAAAAAAAGTAGCGTCATATTATATTTTGTGGATTTACACATATTTTAAATAACAGAAAAAATGTAGCCAACACTTTTAAAAGCCAACACTCCTTGGGATTTCCCCAACAGGAATACAGAATATACCTGAATGCTTTTCTAGGAAGTTAGATTTCCAGTGACTTCAGTTCATGGTAACCTCATAAATGTAAATAAATTGAATTAGGAAGAAAAATGCATCATATTTGGAGAAAAAGGATACTCTATCTATGTATTTTTTCCTAATAAACATGAAGGAAAGTTGAGCAAGAATGAATCTTTGAAAGTTTGAAAGTCTCTGAGGAAACATCTTCCTTCATACAAGTATTTGTTTCTGTGCTGTGCCAATTACAGGAGCTACCATGGAAGTCCAAGCTTAGAGAGAAAAGAGAGATAAATTTCAGGAATACTTAGATCTTAAAAATTCAGGAAGCAGAATTTAAAATTACTCTAAAAATATTAATTTTAAAAACACATTTTATTTAGGTTAGGCCTAAAACTTGTGTGGAGAGACAGTGTATCTGACACATTGCATTGTACAAGCTGCCAACTTCTACCTAGTTGTTGGCAATACTTCTTTTGATTATTTTTTCCTGTGAAGTTAGACCCTTTCAAATTAAAAAAGGTTTTATCTTTTCTTTTTTTAACGCTCCAGCAGATCTGAACATGATCAATGTCCACAGATGAGGTCTTGATAGAAACAAAGGTTTTGAAGCTTGAAAATCAGCCATGGCCAGCTTATGGCAGCCAATGCTCCCCTGGCTCTGAGGATACTCATAACCAGTACTTTAATTTAAAAGGATCTTACATTTTTAATCAAAACAACATACTTGTCTACTGGCAAAGTATACCAACATTTGAAAAGGAGTTAAATTTTAAAACTAGGACAACCGTTGGCAGGACTTATAAAACCACAGCTGAATTTACCAATAAATCTGCAAGAACTAAACACACACACGCACACACACACATACACTCACACTTTTAGTGACATATGGTATAGTAGGATTTTTTTGTCATGTGGCATGGGATTTTCATTATAAAATTATTAGCAAAATATCATAGACAAATAAATTAATAAATATTTTTTTCCCTAGATAATATCTTCTAATAGAAGTTTTCCAATCACCTTTGTTCGGCATCCTTGCTGGAGCTATGGATTCACATTCCCAGTTTCTATGGTTGTGCTTTAAAATACAATTCAGTCTTTCGTATGTAAAAATCAGTCCGTATTTCAGGTTTCTGTAAAACATTTACTGCTTTCCCTATAATTTTGTCAAGATGAAGCCACATACACAACTAACTTGTCTGAATACACATGGGCTGTCATTACTGTGTCATACTATCATTATCCACTTCAAAGCTAGCCATCCACTTACATCTCAGGACATGATGTAGGTTAGTTCTTCTCTTAAAGCAAATACCTGAGAAGGTCAGAAGAATCATGGCCTAAAAGTAACTATTTTTTTTTTAAACCAGCTGTAGATAATTGTGGATGACCAGCTTAGACTAGACTCAGATAAAAACCATCCATTTACTCATATAAATCCCACTCCAACTACAAAAATAAAAAAATCTGTCTTTGGTACATTCCTCAAAACAGCGTTACCTAGGCATTTAAAAAAGTAGTATGTCTGTATCCTGACAACACCTTTATGTGACAGACAAATATCTCTCCTTGTGCTATTTATGGGGATCTGAGGCCCACAGGCTATGTCTATACTGCACCTTACCCACAGGCTAAGCTATAACTCTGTGAACAGCAAAAACTTGGCTTGAATTCAGGTTGTGTTCCAATGTTGTCTTCTCTTCTGGAAGAGAATGCCTGGCCCCATTTAGGAAGGAGTCCAGGCTATCTTGTATCATGATACGTGACACTAATGCAAGGATAGCTGGAATACAAGGCAGCAGCTGGGCTGGGCACACAACGCCTGAGCCTGTCCACAAAGCGGTCCAGTGCCTGAGTACCAGCTGGACTGCTTCAGAGCCAGCCCAGGATCTGTTCCAGATGGTCAACAGTCTGGATGATTCGCAAATTTGGCTTGAAAGGCAGCTCTGGAGTCACTCACAATTGTACTGCCTAAGACTGTATTGCAGACTAAGGCCCAGACAAGCAGGAGTACGCAAAGAGCAGAGAGACTTATAAATAGAAATTTAGGTGCAAGAACATCCTAAAACTGCATTTCAGCAACCCAAAGGACCTTATTTTCTACTGCAGGAGCCATGACTCCTGTACATGGTACTTCCCCACAGTCCAGCTTCAGAAGCATCTCTGGAGATAGTGAAACATGATTCTTAAAACCAATGTTCCTTCACCCAGTCTTTTAGTCTTGAGGTATCTAGAGGCTACCAAAGGGAGAAGAGGCCCTTTACATTGCCAAAGCAGTAGCTGGAAAAGTAGAAAATTTTGACTTTACTGTTACTAAAGCAAACATGAGTTTGCTTTTTACTTCTAGAGAGATTCATTTGCAGGAATTAAATCCTGAACCTGGAGCAAGTGTTAATGCAAATCCATCATTTGCACACATTAGACTGAATTTGGTGCTTTCTCTGGGGATTGGTCTCCTCTCAGTCACTGAGTCAGCACATTATAAACAGTTTAATAAGCATGAATCAAACATTACTCTTACAAGTATTTCTTTTTTGTACTAATCAAGATCTGCATAAGAAACAGAAGAATTTGCGAACACTGGTAGTAGCTTATTGTGATTCATCCAGATCTTGAATACAATAAGTAAAAAATGCATAATCTTTTATAATTTGAAAATATTCAAATGAACAAAAGCAAATCAAGATGGTGATGGGTCAAAGATTGAACTTGAGGATTTCAGAGGTCTTTTCCAACCTAAATGATTCTGTGAAAATATTTTAATCAAACTTAACACAGGAAAACAATGTTTCTAATCAAAGCAACAAATCTGTCTATACAATAAACCTGCAACTCTTTCAAGTTCTCACCATTCAGGAACTTTGAAAAGTATTTTCTTTACTTGCTCTATGTGTATTTCCCTGTGTGTACTGGGTCATACACAAATGGTCATTAATCAGGCAGCTGAAGCAGGTTCAGTTACACTCTTCCCTCAAATCTGTACCTACATCCAGGATGGCAAATCTGTTCCAAATACCTATTTTGATATATGTATGTATGATATATGTATTCATACCTATGCACATTCATACATATAAAAATATAGATACCTTAAAATATATTATATATATTTCATATATTTCTACATAATTATATATATACAGAGTAGAGGTAAATAATCACCTCAATCTATCCAAATTTATATAAAATGTTAATACAAACAAATAAACCCAACAAATATTTATATAAATTTATACAGGTAAAGGAAAAGGAATATCCCTCTGAAATGGAGCCAACTTCTGGAATGCTATGTGCAGTTTTGAGACACCAGTACAAGACTTGGCTTGGAGGCTGTGGCATCTCCACCCTTGGGTGGTTTCAAACGTCGACTACACAAGACTCTGAATAACCCCATTTAACTTCAAAATCAGACCTGCAGCATCATAAGGGTTCTGGTTTATAGAAAGGAAGAGGGAGAGGGAAGGGTTTGATCTGGCATACATGCTCCCATCTTCTAGAAGTGAGGGAAAAGAGGGAATCATGTCAACCCTATCACCACTGATATCATTTTCATATAATTACAATAAAAGAGTCCAATGACACCACCCATTACAAAGCAAAGGTAACTCAGTAACTTTTGCAGGGGCATTGATATTAGACCCTCACCAGAGGGACAGAATTCAAATGCAAAGCTCAACACTATGTATGGTCTAGGGAACCAAGCCAAGCAATTGTTTTTAATTAAAGCTGAGGGGAAAAAAGGACTCCATAGTGTTTAGAGACAGTAAGGGTATGTAAAATGCTTGAATGATGACAAGAGTTGCTTCTATTTTTAGATTTATTTGGTTCTACAAACATCTATTTAATGCCTGGTTTTTACTGTGACTTAGCTGCTATTCATATGAGCAATTTTAATTTGATAGATCATATCTAGAGAGCTTTATTTGGACTTGCATTCCATGAATAAAAGAAAGAATCATCAAACCCAAAAAGATTTTTTTTCCCCTAAGTAAAATCTGATCAAAACCAAATTAAGACCTCAGGGCTTGAACTAACATAGCTAAGAGTATTTTTCCCCCTTCTTTAGATAAGACTGAGACTTAAAAAAGAAACTCATGAGAGTCTATTATAAATCAGAACGCTACAAGTGAACCATGAGGCTACAGATAAGGTCTTACTGGCATAGTGGACTGAGAAGTGTCAACGTTTAAAAGCACAACAAAGTTCTCCCTCAGCAATTTCTCTTGAGATGCAAATTCTTTTTTTATAACGGGATTCTAAGTTTTCCCCAGAATCTTACCATCTCCTCAGCTAATGATTTTTTCATGTAACTAAACCTCTTGAGTCCCACAATACATCTTTTCCTTATACAGTACCTGGGTTCTGTTACAATCAGCTCAACTGCTGGCCAGATTAGCTCATGTTTTTTATCAACTGCACCCTTGGGCAGAACTGATTTACATCCCCCTCCCCTGCTCCTCTTCAGAGGCTGTTCAGATTTTTCTCCAGTCAGTTTAGTAAAATACAACCTATTTTACTAAAACTGGTAAAGTTAGCAAAGATAACACCCCAGTGAGTTCTGGAAACTCAGAGGAAGTAGGATCTAAAATTCTGCCTTCAGGAGCTAGTTTAAAACATAAGAACTTGATGCACTCTGTTACATATTATAACTAAAAGTGACCATTATAATGAGTTTCTGAAATCTGAACTAGTAGCCTTTTACCAGATTTCAAATGCAATAGTGCATTTTGGGGGGTATTTAAGTTTGCTTCTGGCTGCAAGACGTTTTGAATGGCTTAGAAGTTCCCCAGTTAATCAAGTGGGGAGAAAGTTTCCTTCATATTGCTCTCCTGCTACCTCTCCTGGTGGCTGACTGGAAGAGCACACAGCTCAAACAGTGTCTTGGTAATTCTACCTCAATGCTAAAGCAGAAAAAGTCATTGTAAACCTCACTTCACACAGGTGAAACTGAAAAGAAGTTAGCTTTGTGTAGGTAAGAGAGAAAAGACAGACCACAAGTCTTTAATATGATGCCAATGCTTGTTTCCCTGTCCTCTCATTGAGTTTCAAAGAGTATCGCAGCTGTACACTGCAATACAACCAGACAGCTTTACAAAACAGGAAAACAAGGGAGAAGAGTCTCTGCCCTTCAATCCATATCTCCTGAAGTAAGTGGATACTAAAAGCCCTTCCATTATACTTTACCTCAGCTCCCTGCTGCAATGGAGCAGGTTAAAGCACCCGTTTGCTCTCAGGGGCAGCTTCTTCCCAGAGTCTTGACCCCGGTGAACAGACTTAGGAGCTTTAAAGAACTGCAAACATGGGACTGCAGAGTTAGGGCTGTATCAACAGCAGGAAACACAGAGTTCCTGCTAAAGCCCCTTCTTGGCTGGAGGCCATATCACTGGCCAACCCATATGGGAATGTCTGGTTACATGACTTGCTTGTGGATGGGTCGGCTCAAATCCTACAGCATGTCAAAATTTCATCCTCCTTCCCTCCTCTGCCCCTCTGTTGCATTTCAGGAACTATACTTCAGCAATAGGACTAATTATTTATGCAATTAAATTATCTCATTGCCTTGGAAATTTCTGGATTAGCTACTATGAAGAACAGAGATATGTTCATTGTCACTGAGAAATTAGTGACAATCTGGGACAACTACCTGTAGAACAATTTCAGTTAGGTGGTATGATTTTTTGGAATGGCTGCAGATACTCCTGCACCTCTGTTAACATCAATTAAACCATCTTCTCAGCAGAGTAGTTTGACCCACACTGATTTCCATATGAAGACAAGTTGTGCAGCTGCCCACAGCACTCATCACGGCATCCTGACATATCCACAGGGCCACAGAGATGATTTCAGGAGTACTCTTGGTTTTGAATATCATTGCTATTACTAAGAAGCCCAGTCTATGTTTGACAGGTAGAACATTGCACTCAGAAGTAATGACAAATTTTTTTAAGTTTTTTTCTTATCTTTCATTGGGAATTGGGTGAACACTGAGTGCTCCTGCTGGGTATACGTTATTTAATGCAACGTCTACTTCCTCAGGTGATCTTAGTTTCTGAGGAGAAAAGAAAGAGCAAGAGGGCTTCACAAACCATAAGGATTTTCCTTTGTAATTTAAAACTTATATGAGCCAAAATAAAAAAGTTTAGGACTAAGTGCCACAGCCTTTGTGGTGACAGGGAGGTTAGCAGTACCTTGCCAATGACTCTGGGTGCAACCCTTGCAGTGTCATATCCCTGATTGACACTGGGACATGGCATTTGTCTCACATCAATGTCAGGATTCAGGTTCAGTTAGGCTTAGCACTCGTGTTCTCCCTTCAGGACTCCATGGCATATAGGATATAGAATAACATTCTTAAAACTAACACTTCAGTTATTTTAATAATAATAATAGCAACAATAACAACAGAAATAAAACTCTTCAACAAAACAGCCTTTACAGGACCAAAGACCATCCTATCTTAGTGCTTAACATCATAAAATTAACCTAAGTACAAATAAATTTTTCACTAAGGTGTCTGTTGCTTACTTGGTTCCCTGATATCACTTCTTGAAAAATTGCCCCCTCTGTCTAAGGCAACATATACTTTAGAAACCCAACACACTATTTTTTCTTCTTTCTCCTCCCCACTCATGAGTTTGTTCTTGTTCATTGTTACCTCTTAACAAGTCTTAAATGTTGGTGAAGAGAGATTTTGCTCCTTCTTAGTTTGTTATGCTTTACAGCTCCATAAGAAGGCACATCTACCCTTTTATTATATAAACACCTCAATATTTGTAAAATACAGGATAACTATAAATTAGTACAAAGTAATTCAACATCTCTAACACCATGATATTTGAAAATGTCCAGAATCTTGACATAAACCATCAGATGTTACTAGTCAGTGTCCTCACTATTTTCATTTAGTAGGACAGAGATACTGTGTTAATATGAATAACATCAAAGCATTTGCCAAAAAACGAACCTTTCTTGAAATTAGGTCTACTGATCTTGTGGAAATAGTGAAATAATCTGTACAGCTACACAGGAGTCATACCAATTAGATGCCCGCTTGCACACTTATTTGTGGCAGTAAAAGTACGAACACAACTTGCATTGAATGTAACATATTGAGCTTCATTTGTGCATCCAGTCTGCAGAAATGGAAGTCATGAGCCCTCATGCTCATATGTAATTTAAGCCAGTGGTTGTCAATCTCTTGGACTGAATCTCTTGAATTTTTATTTTATAGTGGAAATTTCACAGTTCCTGTGACCTGAAGTAATGTCACACTTCTAACATTGGATATGGTATATATCTGCTTTACTTTTACAAATTCTTTAGAATTCCTCCATTGAACTCTTGGCTGAAAAATACTGAGTTAAATTCTTTATCTCAGTGTTGGTTCACACTGCCTTTTAAGTGTTACATTATACTCTCCCTTTCTTTCTGGTTCCACTCAGTTTTTATGATTGAACTTAATTTAGAATGCTTCCAATTATTCAGCAGTTTTGTTTCGTGTATTGTGCTTAGTGAATCTAACTGAAAGAGCTGATATTATTTAGAGTCAAGAAAAAAGTACTTAAAAATGGAAGTTTTGTATAAAAATGCATCAAAGTGAAGTCTTCCAGCCTTGAATCAGCCTCTGTCGTTTTTCTGTTTTGTTTCAGAAAACATTTCCAAAGCTTTACAAGACTTTTAAAGATCTCCTACGAGGCATGAAGCATTAATCTTTAAAATTAAAGCTGCTACAGCTGAATTTCCAGGCTTTTAACAACTTCTGGGTGTTTCTGTTTTGGAAGAAAGAATTATCTTGTGGTTCAGGAACAGGAGGAAGAAGAAAAAAATCTCAAGTCAGTTATCATCACCAACTTCCTGTTTGATCTTTGACAACCCAGACTGACTCTTTTCTGTTTATTAGAATAAATATCAAAATGGAATATAAATATCAACTGGGAATAGCAACATTTATGAATGATGTTGTAGGGAAAAGGCAAAAGGGTAGTGAGTAGAAGATGCCTGTACAAGAAAGAGCCGTGAACTGAAAACACTCCCCACGTTTACTAAGGACTAAGTCCCACTAGGCATGCAATGGTTAAAGGCTTCAAAAAGAACTGTGTGTCACAGACTATCTGAGACAGTTTCATCTAGGATAGAGCTCATGTGGACTGTATATCAGCTTGGGGGAAAAGTGGGAAAGAAGGAAAACTTGTTCCTGTAAACAGTGGATTTTGGAGAGAAAAAAAATGATGTGAAAACACATCCATACATCAGCAAAGCCAGTCATCTAAGGCCAACTGGAGATGGCCTTTCTGTTGCTGGCAATGAAGAATAGGGGCTGGTACAAGCTATTCAAACCTTCCTGGGGTCCCTGTCTATAAAGGCAGCTGGACATTGCTGAATTGTGGGACTGTCCTTAGAACCGGAATTAGACAGCCAATGACAACACTGCTATGCATTGGCACTGTACGCCAGTGACAAACCTGCCTGTACTGCTTGTCCCTCCTCTAAATGTGCAGTGGGCTCCTTCTGGCCTAACTTCAGCTGCCTACAAATCAGGATTCTATCTAAAGGACACAAACAGCCATCTCCAGAAGACTGAATGAACCACACTTTGGAGACTCCAAGCTGAATAGTTGTGTGATACAGTCCAAAGCCTTACTATGTACTTCCTCATCAGTCTGTTTGTACCTTCATTCAAAGCATAGTATCTGCAGAAGGACATCTCTGTCAAGAGTATAGAGCTGTCCTGAGTTTCCCACAGGAAAATTTGATGTCCTCGTATGTTTCATCACTAGGTTTTCATTCATTTTTCAAAACACCCCTTTGAAAACGTGACATAGTTTTCATTTGGTCTTTGAGTCTTCTATTCAAACCTGAAATTCATTTTATAGATAAAAC
Organism: Myiozetetes cayanensis; assembly: GCF_022539395.1. Taxonomy (NCBI): domain Eukaryota; kingdom Metazoa; phylum Chordata; class Aves; order Passeriformes; family Tyrannidae; genus Myiozetetes; species Myiozetetes cayanensis. The sequence goes on from NW_026086604.1 coordinate 130,281,759, forward strand.
ATTCCACTTTTGTTACATGAACTATCTAATCAGAGATGGAAATATATGAATATTTTTCCTGGTTTTATTTAAAATATGTACACTCAGGGCATATTACAATAAAAATAATGCATGCATGCTGTCTGTGCACATTTCCATAAGCTGGATGTAGTTTCATGTGCCCAAGTAACCATATACACATACAGGAACTACCACTTACTCTGTTTTGAAGAATTCCCAGTGTGATTGGACAGTCATCCTGATCAGAGTTCCTAGACACTAACATAGTAATGGGATGTGGGTGGCTGGAGCTAGGAGGGGTAAAGAACTGCACTGCTTACGTGCTACATTTAAGTAAGCTCTTCTTATTTAACTTGTGCTCTCAGAAAAAAACCAGAATTGTATTGTGTTTCTATTTCAATAAACCACAAATATTACGACTAAATATAGGCTAAAGAATACTAACTTTCGCTTAATGGTCAAACTGTCAAAGTCTGCCTAAATAAAGGAATCAGTTTTAAAGTCTCTGCAAACACTAGGTTTAAATTATTTTCAAGACCTATAAAGAGACAACAGAAAACATAAACAGCCTGAATTGTTTAAAACGTGTGTTCCTTCCAATTAAATAAGAAACATCTGTCTTGGGATTTTGGAAGTGGATATCATCTATCCACATTGTGCCTAAATCGGTTTGCATCTAGCTTCCAATGTTCTGAAATAAAATTCCTGCTTTCTGAAAAGAATTAAATAAGCATGCCACATGAGGTCCTTCATCTGATCTGAAGAGCTGGAAAGCCCCTTGCTGAAAATAACAGCAAAGACTAGAAATACTGTTATTTCCAAGACTCAGAGAAGTGTGAGACATGGCTTTTGGGGCTTTGCCTTCTGAACACTCAAAACTATTTTTAAAAGGAGGAATCTGCCACCAATACCTTTCATTAAAGAAAAAGAAAAAAAGAAAAAGAAAGGGCAGTTATTAAGATGAACTATGTGCCGATCCCGGAGGTCATACTCCTGTTATTTCCCTGGGGACCATTAAGCCCTTCCCTGCAAGCGCACATGCATTCGGACCTTCAGGAGCGCGATTTCTCCGGCCAAGTGCAGAACCTCGGATCAAAGTGACCCAAGTGAAGGGATCGCGGCGGAGCCCAGGGGGGACCCGGGCACAGCGAGCGCTGCGCTGGGACCAGCCGGTCACTTACTGGTGTTGTCGAAGGGGATCTGCCGGCAGCGGGCGGCGGGCCAGGCGCAGTAGTACACCGCTCCTCCTTCCACGATGTCGGGCTGCGTGGTGTTGGCTTTGGGGGCTCCCACCAGGACACTGACCCTGCCAAGCACACCGGCAGGTCACCGGGGCGATGAGGACCGGCGGGCGGTGGGCGCTGTCTCCCCGTGGCCGGGACGCGGCCGTTCGCCCACCGCCTTCCCAAAGGCTCCTTCCCACAGGCTCCTTCCCAAAGCGCCCCCCGAGCCCGAGAGCCCCCCGGCCCCGGCCGGGCAGGGCGGGCGGCCCGGACCCCGCCACCCCCGGCGGCGGCACTCACGTGCTGGGGTCGGGGATGTAGAAGTCCACCGAGTACCCGAAGTAGCTGCCCGGCGGTCCGCTGTACACCGTCCGCTTCTCCTCGTCCAGGTTGAAGGCCACCAGCGCCGGCGCCCACAGCAGCGCTGACAGGACGAGCAGCGGGCGCTGCCGGCGGCGGGGCCGCCCGCGGCTGAGGCGCAGCATCCCCGCCGGCTGCCGCTGGCAGAGCGGAGCGGAGCCGGGCGGTGCGGAGCGGAGCCGGGCAATGCGGAGCGGAGCTGGGCAATGCGGTGCGGAGCGGATCGGAGCGGCTCGGCGCGGTCCGGCTGCCGCCGTGTGCGGGCGGGGGCGGCGCGGCAGGCTCGGCCCCGCTCGGCCCCGCTCACCCTCCGCGGGGGACGCGCCCTCAGGCGCCCCCTGGCGGCCCGCGCCAGGCGCCCGCCCGGCAGCCCCGGGGCAGCGGCTTCGCCCTCAGGCGCCGGAGCGAGGGCTGCTGGTTTCTCTCGGCTTCCAGCGTTTTCAAGAGCTTAAACTCTTGAGTTTAAACAAGTATCAGAGCCTGATACTTGAAAATCCCCTTTGGGAAACTGGAGTGCGTTATAAAAATCAGTAGACTTTCACCAGATTGTTATGCCCGGCATGGCTGTTATGAAATAAAAACCAAACCACCACTGCAACGAAAAAAACCCTTCTAACCACAGGAAAGGTGTCAACCCGGTAACACAGTTGTGAAAGCATTAGAAAACGCATTCCCCCTCAGGTTTCTCCGTGGGTGCCCGCCCGGCTACGCAGAGCTTTGAGAAGCTGAAGGGGGCACCTCCCAGCGCAGGGAAGGCTTGCGGCGCTGCGAGCCCTGAGCGCAGCTCCCTGCAGGAGCAGGTGTCGTGCCTGCCTTCCCACAGAAATGATCAACACTCCTACCCCGCACCTGGCATATAATGGCACCTTCAGAGAGCTCCTCTTGTGAGTTCTTCACAAAACTAGTTAAAACCGATGAGGCTGCATAACTCCCGCCCTGAATTGTTCTGCCCCTGCAAGCTCCACAATAGAGTTTTAACTGGTTTTGTTAAGAATACATAAAAAACCGCTGAGTGCCTGAAATGCTCCCTTCCCCTACAAAGCTAAACGGGGTGTCACATCCACATCTTGGGGGGACAGCATCGTTTGTATTTTTTCTGGCCAACTCAAAGCTAGGAAGAAAAGCAGAAACATTTTATTTTCCATGTAATCAACTGTTACAAGGAAAAAGGAATTGTTTTTCAGCATTTAAAACACAGCTGAGTCCAAAACACTATCGGAGAAAGATCAGAAAGACAGAGAACCCATTTATAAACATGTTACAGTAGAGCATACCTATGAAAGCAGCTGAGAGTAGTTTTGTTGTGAGGTTCTGGTTTCTTCTGTGTTTGTTTTATTTTAAGTGCTTTATGGCAAGATTGTTCAGATAAGACTAACATTCCTTTTCACAAAAATAGAACTGTGTGTTTATTTCCAGCATTAACTGTGTGACCCTTAGCTGTCCCCACAGGCTCGTAATATTCCTTAATTCTACTTGCCTTATATTTATACCAAATTTACTTTTTCCATTGGAGTGAAACATCACCATTGACACTATTTCACTCTTTTACATTGAACAAGTAATTCTTGGAGATCTAAGCACCAGTAACAAATTCAGAAGGACCTTAATGACTTGTAGGACTAAAACCTACTCTTAAAAATCATGCAACTTTAAGGCAATTAAAGAAATTTAAAAGTGGTGTTGCCTTATGCTAATAATAATGCCTTGTTATTTTTCAGCACAATGATAGTCAGTTACAGGGCTGAGTGTCACTAAGGAAGTCTCTGGGGCTTGGAGCACTGCTCAGATTGCACACCAGACCTGTGGCACTCAGGAGTAAGCAGGCAGCACATTCTGGTACTGTAGCCATCTTGTACAGATATATCCAAAACAGAGTTAAAATTCAGTAATGAGCACAACTGGAAATAGGTGAATATTCCCACAGGTGAAAAGCCAAAGGGGCATAGTTGGAAACACGCCATCTAACCTGGTTGGTTTGAGCTAAATTTAAAAGAGGAAAAAAAGGCTTCAAGTGTCAAAAAGTACTAAAACCTCTGTGGAGGGCAGGGCAGAATGAAAAGAAGAAAATCTCTTTCAAGACCCTGTTACCTCCAAAGCGTTAAAACACAGCAGTCTCCCTCTCCTTACCTCTCCTCCCCTTCCTTCATATAAAGAAGAGCCATACGAGTATAGGATATTCTAAATCAAGAAGAGAAATAAAAAGAACAGTATTTTTTGCTTTTTAAGGATTTGCAGCGCTTCCCTAAATAACCTGGACCAGTTCTGATCACTAGAACCTTATTCCACAACTTGGTTTTCCTCAGGCTTCAGAATGTTTGGACTGGACACTGATCTGCACTGCTTAAGGGGTAAGCAATGGCCCCAGTTATTGGTAGACTGAAGTTTGGACTTCAGCATACCTGTGGCCTGATGGATACATTAATTGCTTTGAATATCAAACTAAAAAGTCTTAATAGGCTCTAGAACCAGACCTGAAGCCAGGACAAAAAGCTTTTTTATGAACATTTAGCTAAGAGTCCAGAAGTCATTATCTACCTTACAGAATAACTGGAAAGTCAGATGTGGGACCAAATAATTTATGCAGAGAAATATGAGATTAATTGTGTGAATTTCTACAGCTTACATTATATGCAGTTGGTGAATATGTCATTATGATCTTTCCAATCTTAAAAATAGATCAGTCAAATCTTCTATGAAAATTTTTGCTCAAGCAAAAGTGAAACATTAATATTTCTTAGAAGACTCTATTATCAGAGCTTTAATGTTTTTTATGCCATTGTTTAGGAATGTACCTGCTAGCAGAGGAAGAGCAAGTATTCAAAGAATCATATGGGCTTTTAAGATATATCTTATCACAATTAATGATGATTTTCTTGTTAAACCTTTTCAAAACATGGCAATAGAGAAGCAGAAGTGTCCAAATTCCATACAAAAACTTACTTTTTCTTTCAGTTGTTTCCTAGTTTTATTTCTGTAGGTCGGTTCCATATAAGAAGACAGTATTTTGTACTTTTTTGGTACTTATTATCCTGTCTTAAAGTAATCTGAAAATAAAACAAGGATGTGACCATGCTCTACAAACAGAATGAGTTTGTGGGATCAGAATTCAGGATGATGGTATTGAAGTGACTCACTGCTTTAAAGGGTTGTGTGGATTATAACAAGGATATGTGGATTTGGCTGCTTACCTTGAACAGTTCAGACTTTAACAAAGCAAATATGTAGTTTTTAGCCTTCAGCCTTCAAACATAACTCACTTGGGCTAATATGAGGCACTGGAAGTTATCTTTCCATTATTTATTTAGGTAATTTATTTAGAGCATCTTGACTGCGAAGCTCAGTATACATTGAAGTGGGAATAATTTCTTTTACCATTTAGCCAGCTGTTGACCCCAGGACTCTTTTTTACCCCCCTCATCTTTTTTTATGGAAGTGAATTTTAAGTGAAGAGCCACCAACATCTATCTGAACAATTTTATGTCCCTAAAGGCTTTGAGACACAGGAGGAAGAATCCAGTTTTCCAGACCACCTGTCCAACATCCTTCTAACTGTACCATGTTGCCAGCTAGGACACCAGTTGCCTCCCAGAAGATACTGATCTTTCCTCTAAAATTGAATCAGTGTGCAATATGAAAAAAAATCATTCACCTAGAGTATTAATCAAAATGTAATTTAACTGCATATTTAGTTCATGTGCTTTCTTACATTTAGCACAATCAATTTGCTCTGGTTAGTCAAAGCATGTATTTAATCCCACAGAATGCTCTGGTTTTATTTATCAACTAGGCCTCAGTCGCAAACTGCAGTATATACAAATACACATATGTAGCACCTGGACCACATCAACCTCTGAAAATTATATAGGTTTCTGGTCATTTTTCTATGAAAACAAATCCAAAGTACCAGAAATTATTATCCCACATATTATATAAGTCTGCCATTTAAATAATCACACTCTTGGGGGCCAAAAGGTGAATTTTCATAAAGGCAGAAGCTCTCCCACCTTGCTTATCAGGGAAGAAATGACAGAAAGCTTCACTTGGCTGAGGCTCTCAGATCAGCTGGTTAGCCACTGTAGTCCAAAAATAAGAAGCCAGGCCTCTAACAACTAGGCAGTATGAAGGAAAGGGGATACAGGAAGAAGGGGTCTTATACCACATCATCATCAGCTAAATTTCTCTGGAGTACAGCAGAAGTTTTAATCCAGAGTAATGCTTATACACAGATCTCACATTACCTGGGCTTCTAATTTTTTTTTTCCTGTGAGACAGAACATAAATTTTATCTGACAGTGGACTAGAAAAAAGGATGTTTATTCTAACAATCAAGCTATGATTAAGTGCAAACTCCAGTGTGAGATACTCATGCACAAGCTAAGACAGACACCAAAATTCAGGAAAAGAGCAAGAAAAGTGAATTTTCACCTTCCAAGGCATTAGTGGAAGTCTGCCTAAAGACATTTATCTTAAATGTGCAAAACCACTTAAAGCAAATACCTATCAAGTTGAGTATTTTTTGAAAAGCAAAGTTTCACACCTGCCAAGCAGATTATCTTCATTTATTATCCATACTTTTGAGTAGTACTATCACTGTTGGACAAGTCAGGCCCACGCCACAAGACAGGAAACTTGTGTTCAAAGTAGGTCCTAAGATGAATTAAGGAATCTTTTCAAATTATTGTTATCTGCAAAGGAATTATTTTTTTCAGAAAAAGAAATCTGAAAAAAAGGTAAGATTCTCTGCTGTCAGTTTACAATAAGTAATGGTCATGGTAATTTCTGAAGTTAGGAAATTACCTTTTGGGATGGGTTCCTCCCACCCCACCGCCCCCGATGTGTTCACCTTGAAAGCTGACATTTCTAAACCTGTGGTCCCTTTTCATAATCTCAGAGATGCAGCAAACAAGTCCAATTAAACCAAACTTTAAATAATATATGATTCAAGGAAAAGATTTTATTTTAGGACTAAGAAGTTGATAATAAATAAAGGAATATAATAATGTAATACCAGATGTTCTCATGCACTTAACACATACAGTAACGCTGGCTTACACTGTTGTCTGGACAAATTAAGAGGTATTTGGCAATATTATAAGTTTGAATAGTTTATAGAACAAGAAATTCTTTCTGCTGTTTTTACATTTCTTTTATACAAATTCAAATAAATATTAATACATCTATTTTTTCTCAGAATTTCTCTTCACTTTTAACATGCCCAATAACTAAGCCACAGTAATATACAACTGCCAAGAAAGAGTATTTAGAATTATACTTATTCCTAAAAATGTATCATATTTATGTCACATTGTGCAAGCTCTTTAGGTAAAATTAGATTTTAGGAAAAACTGCAGAAATTTTAAACTCATTAAAACATATCCAGTGCAAAGGCCAGTCTAGTCCACATATTATGGTACTGTAATGTAAGCTAATATAAATTAAATAATAAAACATGCCTATATGATTCTGAGAAAGCTGAATATGTTTATGTTTCGAAGATCTGACATCTAATATGCAGATTCTGCAATATCAGAATTTTTCAAATCTTCATGAGATGGTAAATGGTAAGACTTTATAAGAAGGCTTTTATTTTTTAGGGTAACTCACATTAACAGTACTACAGTGGCCAAAAAAGACAAACTATTATAATAGAAATAAATCTGATTAAAAAATTAAATATTCCAATTAACACTGAAAAAGTGTTTGTAATCATTATTTACAACTCATCAATGATACCAGTGTATAACTCCACACAGTCAAAGTATACCACTTCCAAGCAAATACCAACTCCTGCATCCCCCCTTGAGGATCCAATAGCAGTGTGTTCTTTATGGGCAGCACATCAGTTTAGAGAAGGAGATCGATCTGTGGTCCAGAGCAGTTCTATGTATGGCCATTTGGTTTGCAAGCAGCGTTTCACAGGAGTGTCGTCGGTCTGCAGCATTGGTTCTTCAAAGCCCATAACAACTGCTGTGCCTTCTACATACATGACCTGTCAAAATAAACCCAGTTATGTCAGCCTGGTTAAAAACTCTAAGATAAGGTGATTCTTTTCACCACGTCAGAAGGACAGTTGTTACAATACGTATTTTTTCTTACTACAAAAATCAAATCTTTTAAGTTTTACATACTTTTTTTAATGAAATGGAAGTTTGAAATTGAAAAACCCTAATCTTCGAATGCTTCTGCCAACATTTTGGGGTATGAAACTGCTAGAGAAGTCACAGGGGTAATTTGAAGGACTTAACTAAAGCTATTCCAAAGACTGAGTATATACATTTTCCCAAAGACTCTTTTTACTTGAAGTAATTTTTTTTCTTATGTCTACTAATGCCTCACAATCTTTTACCCTCAATTCTACTTCAGGAACCAACTTAGAAGCAGTCCTAGCGTGTCACATATACCCCTCCTTTCAAGAAAGCTGAAAATTAAATAGGTAATTTTTGTCCTTCCACTAAGTGGCTCCAAAAGATATTATTTTTGATGCAAGTCTGAACTACTAAAATATTTTACAAAAAATTCCAAACATCTTAATTTAGACACAGGGTTACTTCTATAAGTTGCACTTTGTGTATATTACATCTCCATTGTCCTTTACAGTTCAGATCCCCTTCTGAAAGATAAGTGCTCTTTTCAAAATACAGAGCTTAAGAGATGTGGTCTGGCCAAGTGATATACTAGCTCAAGGATACAAGCTCAAACATCATCAAGGGTACAAAGCAGTTCCCAATTCCAAATACATCATTTTGGAAGAAAAGTAGAAAAACAACAGCTCTCTAAAAAGTCTGTTTTAAGTTAGAGTATTTTGCCTGTAACTATATTTAGTTTTGCACAGCAACTGTTATTAGGGTTTAACTGTAAATCTTACCTTTTCGTTGTAGTTAGATTGCTTCAGTCCATTGTAGTGGTAAACAGTGAATGACTCTGAAACCCTGGAGTCCTAGTAGAAAGAAAACAGTTAATTTCATGTACATATACACTGTACCTTGAGTTTCCTCTCTTTACAACTAGACAGATGCATTCAAGCAGGAAGACTCAAGGAAACTGTAAAACAGTACAGTTTCTTTTAGGTGACAATGTTGAAAATGTTGTTAATTTCACCTTTCTCATCAGAAATAAAAAAACAGATGTCAGTAAACCAAAGGGTAATGTCCCCAAGAGCAACTTTGAACTACAACTTCAGTACTGACCATGTAGAAGCTGTCCTGATTTTTGACGTCAGATACCTCATGCAGTAATCACATTCATGTGTATTTATGACTGTTTCGATGAAGTTTTTTACTAAGGACCAAATCCAATCTCTGGCCCTCCATTTGAGAGCTAAAAAGTAATTTAGACCCATGCCTGCTTAAGTAAACTAATTTTGTAGACACTCATTCAGCTGAGGTCTAACAGCAAATGTACTGCCAATTGTTGACCAAATGCTTTAGTCCTAAAGGACTGAAAAGCTTTGGACTTAATGAATCAGGAAACACAACCCAGGTGTAGTATCATCTCTTTTATGCCTACTGGACCAGGTTCCAAACAAAAGCTTATACCTTTTTTAAGCAGATGGAGGTAAAGTCTGGAATGAGAATAAATCTGCTCAGGTTACAGTACATCCATCAGATTACAAAAAGCCCTCGTTCATTTTTCTGCTCTTGAATGATTCACAAAGTATCTGTGTATGGGTCTCTCAAAGCAACTCATGTTATTCAATGGTGGGAGGGTGGTAAAAGGAAGGTTAAGCAGTAACTCTGCTTACAGAAGCTGCTTCACAGAGGTAAGTAAAATTAAGCTTTGCTGGGAGGGAAAGAGGATACTTTTTCTTTTCCCCAAGGAAGTTATGCTCACCCTGAAGGAAAAGAACTGTTTTCCAGTTCCTGTCCCATGGATATTAAGAATTTTGTGCAGTTATTGTTCCACCAAAAAAAAGGCTACTGGGGAATCCAGGAATCCCCCTTTCCAGGTGACTGCCCAAACAGTAAAGAGTCAGGCTTGCTCTCTCAGGCTGAGGAGCTTTGAATAAATTTCTTCTAAGCCAGCAGTTTTGAGAAGGAAAGCTAAGATACCTTCCTGCTTTTGAGGTGGAGTTTAATACTTTATAGGAGAGTAAGAATAGGGTTTGAATATTCTCAAAGAAGGAATTGAATCTGGATCTCCCAAGAACTAGCTACATGGTCAGATATTGTATAAAGGGAAACATAACAAATCCAATCATCACTGGTATCTGCTATTTAATCATACCATCTCAAAGAAAGATATTAATCTTCATTTCTGCAGAATTCACTTTCAGAAAGAATTCTGAATAAGGTGTCAATATGGGTAAGGGCTACTGCTACCTGATCCACAGAGCACGGACAGACTGGACAATGTCTCTGTGCCCTCACGATTTGGTAACAGGAACTGGCAGGTTCCAGTCGGGAACACACTGATGGTTCAAACTGCACCATTAAGGCAGTAACACTTTCCATGTTTTGTGCTGGCACCAGCAAAGGTTTAACAGCACAGGCAAAACTGGTGGGAAATCACAAAAAGTAGGGAATTAGCACTTGACAGACATCCATTGACTTGGGGACTCCAACTACACAGCAGTGACCCACCAACTCTCTAGATAATGGACAGTTTAGGCACAATTATAGAGAAAGTCTTTGGCTTTCTGAACTTCATTCTAAGCATCTGGGGCCTAAAATTAAACTGTGGAGTCTTCCAGATTTGCAAGTGTAATATAATTTTTAGAACTAAATCATATTTAATTGTACATATATTTCCACTTCTGAATAAACAAATGAAAGGAACAAGAAACAGCTGGCAAATATACAATGCAGATATAATTGTAAAAAGTCCAGAGAACATGAACTCCTTCTCTTTCCTCTGGGTGATGAATAACCTCTTAATGATATACTCAGTCCCTACCATCTTTGGCAGTGCAGTTCTAGTGTCTTCTAAATGACCAGACTGTTTCATAATACAGAATGCTACACCCAAACAACGCTGTACAACCCTCAACAAAAAGAGTCTTGCTGCAGGAATTTAAAAAATATTAGTTTCACATTTCCTGGGTTGTAAGAATTAGGTCACATAGCTTCAATGACATGTTAGGCTACAAAACCTCCAAAGCAGTACTCCTCTCAGGAGCATTTGCATGGCCACGGAATAAGCCTCCATGAACCTTCAAAGAGAGCTCTTATCCCAGCCAGCTCCCTGTTCTGGTTTACCACATATCTGTACAAAGAGGCTCCTTGTGGCAGGACAGAGGCAGTGTAAGGGCAGGAAAATGTGATCCAGGGCAAAGGGAGAAGTGGAATAACAGAATGACAAAATATGCTGAGTTGGAAGTGGCTCATCGGGATCATCGAGTCCAACTCCTGGCACTGTGCAGGACACCCCAAGAATCACATCATGTGCCTGAGAACATTGTCCTTCTTGAACTGCCAGGCTTGGTGCTGTAACCACTTCCCCAGTGGCCTGTTCCACTGCTCATCCACCCTCTGGGACAGCAGTGCTAGGTTAACACGTGTCTCAGTGGTGGTGCTGTCTTAATGAATACGTGGAACAGACAGTTTGAAAATAATTTTCGATTACCGTAGCAGACACTAACTTCCACATATGCTAAACATGAGTCTATAATTACTTTTTGTTATTCTGTCACCATCTTCACATTATTACAGACATACATAAAAATAGTTATAAATATGTTTGTAAACATTTTCCATTTGCCAGCAACATTTGTAATATTGATTTTTGCAAATATTGAGGTAATTTATTCTCAGAAAAAACAAACTCAGATGAACTTTCTGAGTAGGAAACCTGTTCAATTCCATATGCAAAATGATTATGTATTTCCTGAAGATAAATTTAGAACTTGTCACTATAACCGAGTTTCCTTCCAGCATAAAGCTGACAAAATCATGGCCATGTTATGCAAAATAGAAGTCTACCATTTGTTGTGTAATACAGAAGTTATTTGCTGGTCAGCTGTGTTAAATGAATGGAATACTTATTAAAAATAACATTTGTGATATTGATGAAAGTGTTTAATGAATCTCAAAGACAAACAGAATAGACAATGCTCTTCAGCAATAAAACTATACTGATTACCTGCTCAGGGAAAAATTCTTGCAGAAAGGGACCCAGCAATATGATGCCCAGTCCTTCTGGGTCTAATTTGGTCTTCATGAGGTTTACACTAAGACAAAAACATTGAATATAAAAGTATGAGTAAGACACTTTTATTCTTGCATGACTAAGTTATGCTGTGCTACCACAGTACTTACTGCCAAGTATAGCAATAATATTCTATTTTTAATCATAAGGGACAACTGCACCAGAATGGCATGCAAGTTGCCAAAACATGGTTATTTTTAAATAAAGTAATCTGTTATTTTAAATTAAATAAGTGATAATTCTGAAGGACCACCATATTTGGTAAAATAATTTGAAACCCGTATAATCTAAAACCAGGTTTACAGCCCAAAAGGCATTTTGCTGTCTTGTAAGCATTCTTGAAAGATACAAAAAGCAGACGTCTTTCAAAAACAGCTCTGAAACTGCCAAACAACCTGTTTTTAAACAGAGATTTGAAAAACTTTCAGGATTTTCTAAGAACACTGAAATAAATTCAAATTTAACAGATACATTTCATATTTACATCGCCTACTTGATATCAAGGAAGCCAGAACCAACAAACAATGCAGATACTAACAATATTAATCTGAAAGCCTTACTGCACAACTGCGGCGCAATTCCAGGTCCCTACAAGTGAATGTCAATTATAACTCTATATTTCTATTTAAGCAATATATTTCTACAGGCATGAGATCACATCTATTTGCATCTACCTGGCCTTTTGCCTAAGTTACAGTTTGTACCGTACACAAGAACGTCCTCACTGGGTCAAACCGACAGAGCGCGTTGCCCAGTATCCTGCTCCTGACACTGGTCAGTAGTGGGTGCTTACGACAGAGTACAACAGGGCAAACACACATCCTTAGTTTACCCTCCCCTTTTCCAGCAGTCTGCTGCTCAAAGACATCTTCAGTGACAGGCAGTATCTAAAACACAAAGATATATATTTTTCTTTCCATGCACGTGCCTAATTGGCTATGAACCCATATATACTCCTGGTACTTATTAAACTCCACTCAAAAAATTCAAATTGAGTTGTAGATTAGGGAAATAAGTATCTTCTCTGTTTTGAACCTGTCACCTGATAATTCAGTTTGACATCTCATTTTCACACTGTGTGAAGCAAGTAACAATCGTTCCCTATTTATTGTGCCAATGGTTGTCTATCTTTTCCAGGTCAAACGGTCCTAACTTAGTTTTTTCTTGTACTAATGGCACTCTGTACCTTCAATTAGCCTTGCTGCCTTCCTGATACTCATCTACAATATTCTTTTTTTAAGATGGAATGAAACATCAGGCATTTATACAATGGTATAATTCCTAGAAATCCCACTCCATATGTCTGTCTATCACTATCAGTTTAAGATCTGTTTCCTGACCAGTAATATCTAGTTCACAGACCAACAATGTGTATGCAAAAATCAAGATTGTTGCTCAGGGGATAAAACAATTTACATTTACTGCACTGAGACTTTTCTGTTACTGTATCTTCTAGTAACTTCTACTGCTCTCACACATAATTTTTTTAACATCTTGAACACTTTTGTATCAGCAGCAAACTATCATACAAATCCCTACTGTCATATCCTCACTGGTGCCATAATAAACTTCACAGACCTAACACGAATTCCTGTAAAATTCCTCTAATGATCTCCCTCCACTATGAAAAATTGGTACTTTTTTTCTTTGATTAATTCTTTATCTACAAAAAAACCTTCCTTCCCATTCTGTGTTCACACACTGAAATATTTACATGTGAATTTTCCCCAGACTGGCCTTCTAATCTTTCTGTAAGTGCTATTCTCCATTTGTCACTTCTCATTCTGATACTGTTTGGTACCAGCAGAGTTCACAGTGGTATGTAACCTAAAACAGTTCAGCAATTTCATTCTAATGTTTCTTCAGGATTTTGTTTTTTTAGTGTCTTGTCACTTTAGAATCTTAATTACTGTGATTATCCATAAAAAGGCTGAAGTGTGGAAACCTCTCTACCCCAGTGAGGATGAGAACGGTTCCCTAGCATCTTCCCTGGTGAATATGAAGAACTCACTACACTTGCCTAACTAACTTTGAATACTTTTACACACTGGGGATCATCTCTCTGAACTACAGACTTCTGGCAAGTCTCCTGGTTCTGATGGGCTCATTTGAATATTCTTAGTTTTTATAACTTTATTATTTTATAACTTTGCAAATTACTCTTCAGAAGATTTTAAACTCTGATTACTTTGCATTTACATTTAACATTTCATAAATGCAGATTCTTCCCTATTTTTTTCATATAGGCACTGCATTTTCCTTTCAGAAGACACACTCTTAGCTTATCATAGATCCCTCGTTTACCATCTAGGTCTCTAACCACCCAAAGGTGTCTTTTGCTGGGAGCTGCATGCAGAAGGTATAATTTCTGAAGTCTTTTGGATTGTTGTGCGGAAGCATTTTATCCTTTAGACTACCACTTACGTGTCTTAATTTTCTTGGTCCTACCATAGCACTAGTAGTAAATGATTTGGCTTCTTTTTGTTTCTCCCTCAATACACACAGAACACATTATGAAAATCTTAAGAGAGTGGCTCTGTTAAGGTCCTTGGAAGAGGAATTTTAAAATCCATAACACTGAATGTGATATCCTAGAAACCATTCATTTAATATCTTAAAAAAATTCACTACTCAAGTGAAATTGCAGCTGAGGATTTACAAGATACTGGACTATAATCCTTCTATTCCTCATTCTCACTGCTCTCAAAGTACAAAATTTTAGATGTGTCGGTGGCTGTCTGAAACCTGCTCAAATTCTTGAAATGCTGTAACAGTTGTAAAAACATCTGTGTTTGTAAACAGAACCATGGTAGATCATTTGGAAAATGCACTTAAAATTATGTAATAAAATTAAAGCAAGCTATATACTCACTGATGAAATACAAGAACTGTTTAAAAATACAGAGCCATTCTATGTTTTTAAGTGTAGTCAACGGAAAAAATTCAATCAATTAGACAGGAGGGAAGATTGAATAAACTTTGATTGTGACATGTTTCAGCTGAGGCTTTTTCTTTCAGCAAGTCGCTGATGCTCTTCAGTGTCACTGGTATTACAGCAGAGCTACAAACACGTGTGTTTGTGCCTCAGTCTCCTCAGTTCAAAACCTGGCACCTGAACTGAGGAGGTTACGAATGCTGGGGTGATGATACTTGATGGTCTTTGTACTCTTCTGGCTGGGAAGTGTGTGGGGACAAAAGCCTCCACTACTTGTCAAATAGAGAGGTAGGGTGAAATGTTTTAAACAAGCTAAACCTAGATGGACAGATGGACTGAAATCAGTGCCCTGAAGAGCATCAAATGATTTTTAGAAACAAAAAGGCAAAATGAGACAGCTGGATTCTCAGGTTATCTACTAAAAGACTAGAAATTTTTACTAAAATCCCATGCAATGGCATTCAGTATTGAATAATCCACCCTGCTAATTCACATCTGCTCTACAGAGTTTTCCCCTCAATAGTTCTGTAACTCTAAGCAGGTCTGACCATATACACCCTGAGATTCTGAGAAGCTTAATGCCTTGAATTAGACTATCAAAAATGTAAATTTCTGATACTTAGAGGCAAGGCCTTTAGTTTTCCTTTGAAACAAGAAAAAAACACCCAAAACCAAGCAGAAAAACCTATATGAAATTTGAAATGTGTGATTTACACTTGTGTTCCACATATAATAGACAGGACATCGAGGACCAGAACAGAGCAGGTCCTCAAGACAGTAATATTAGGCAATGTACTTATTTGAGAGGAGATGATTCAAGGCTGCATATTTCATAGTTTGATCATGGCTCTTCAATATAGCTATATTCATATCAAGTATCAATATTCTGACTGGGTCTTCCTATGTCAATTTATATTTGATGTACTATGAACAACAAAATAGGACAGCTCTATGCCACAAATGCCTTAAAAGCCAAACAGCCAAATGGAAACAATGCTAAATGAGGACATTTTTTTGAGACAGATGAACAAAAAGGCCAAAGGAAACCTCTTCAGACCTATTAAATTATGGTTTTTTTCCTTCTCTCCTTTAAAAAAAAAAATCTGTAGACTGCACTACTTATTGTCATGATATGAATGCCAACCTTTTGTCTTGTACTTTCTTTTGGTTTAGTTTCATAGTATCTCTTTATTTCAATTTTCACTTCTATCCTCCAGAGAACAGCTCAGTAAACTTTATTATACTTTAACATTTGAAAGGAGAGAAAATGGCATCAATCTCATTTCAGATGGCTATCTTAAGTAAACTTGCACTCTCCACAGCCATTCTGCAGATCAACAGTGTAGTCTCAACTAAACTAGACCACCTGTTTCCAAAAGGGCAGAAGCATCTTTTGCAGCGGTTAAAAAGTTCAAGTACGTAATTCATCTTTCTGGGTTAAGCATTTAGTTTTTGGCAAAACATGTTAAGTTTTGATACTGAAAGATAGCTGTAGTCTCTTAATATTAGTCGTGTTTGTCCACATTAGATCCAAAATAAGTTACCTTTTTCATTTAAGAGTTTTAACTCTAATCCTAGGAATCAGTGTGTCATTTCTGGAAACAAATGACAACTATTAACACCACAAGGTCCTGAATGCTGGTGGAAACAGAAGTGTAACTGAAGCAGTTTCAGTTACAAACTCTGTAGACAAATCCAGTGGTAATTTAATGCAAATCTGCCTCTGAATACCTTGATTGGCTCTCCTTACATTCTGTTTCAATCCTATTAACATACAGAAATATATTCATGACTATCTCCTAAATGTATAGTAATGCAATAGGTCTGAGATTTTTTTTTTGGCTTCTAGTTAACACTAACAAAGTTAGAGAGATCTTAATTTTCATTCCTCCCATTTAATTTAAAGCTGACTTAGACACTTCAAAATAACATTCTGTGCTCAGAATGCAAGATAGGAAGAAAAAATGCAAGTTAGGGAAAAAACCCCAACCTGAAATTATAATAAAAATATGGTTAACTGAATCCAGAAAAAAAAGTCCTAAATTATAATTAATGTGGTTAACTGATACTTCTGTATATTTAAATTTTATTATACTTACTATTCAGGATCTGAAACAAGGTCCAGAGCCTTCATTACATCTTCTAGCAGAGTGTCTGGTATAAAACCATTATCTGAAGAAACAGCAAAGCTTCTTGTGAGGAAAGAAGCAAAACGCTTTCCAGGAGTAAAAATTTCACTCAAAAATAAAAATACTACATATTACATATTTACATTTACACCTGTAAAATTTGCAAGCAAATTGTGGGGTTCTAGAGGGAACACAGTTTTTAAACACTTCTCTCCCACCTTATTTGACCCAACAGAGTGCAATACAGAAACTGAGTTTATCACTAATACAATTAGAAGCTTAATACCTGCTAAGAATTCAACCTCTGTATAGTAATCTCCACCTCCACCAGGTACCTAGGGATAAATAACTGAACATTTTTTCCCCTTTTGATTAGGTAAAATAGTACCTGAATGTCAGATATCCTCTGTTTTCCAAATCATAAGAAAATTCTCAGTGTATGTCATACTCATTCAAGAACAAAATCTCATGAAAAATGAATCATATCAGATCAGTTGTTTTATGAAAGTGTAATAAAGGAGAAATCAAATTATATATAACTTTATGCTAATTACAAAAAGCACTACAAGCTTAAAAAATGTATGTTTAAGAACTCTAATTCCTATTGCACAACTTCCCTTACTTTACAAGTCTCAGAGAATTTCTTCATAGTATCATGGAATGGTTTGGGCTGGAAGGGACCTTAAAGATCATTTAGTTCCAAGGGCACCTCCCACTAGAACAGGGTGCTCAGTGTCACTTATAGATTGACTACTGTATTGGACATTTCTAAAGTACTAGGCATTAAATTCCTCTCTTAATGAGTACATTTCTACTAAAAATCTTATTTCAGTAAGAAGTACAGCCCTTACCCTCAGGGTCATACGTCTGGAAAACCCTTCTAGCTTGTTCTGAAGGCGCTTCGGGAGCAACAAGGGCCATATCCTACAGAGGAGGAAAAAAAGAAAACTTTCAGAATATTCTTACTTCAGACACAGATTACTAAAAAGACTTTTAGCCATACTACATGTGGTTGGAACCTAAATTAATGAAAATTTAAATACAACAGGAAAAAAAATTAAGGTAATTTGGCAATTTTGCTGATAGTGATATCAAATTATCAAGAAATATGCTAAAGATTATGCCACAAACTTCTAGACAAATTTTATGCAAGTCTTTTCATACAGATGTTGTAGCACAAAAGGTAATTGGAAACTACAATTCCAATCACCCAGTATTCGAAAGCCCCAAGTGAAAAAGCATATGAGAGAAACTAATTTGGGAGGAGTCCCTTCATCCTGCAAATCTCTCCTTGCTTTGTATACTGAAAATAGAAACACTAGATTTTTATATTAATTCAGTATCATAATAATGAAATTTTAAATTAATTTAGATTTAAATAAATATTAGTTACTTGGAACAAAGCCACTATTTAATGAAAAGTTTTCCAGTGATTTTACAAATTAATAACTAGAACATCTACAGAAAACCAATACTTGTATCCAATACAGTGTATCTTCAGATTTATGTATGTTCTAAACTTCTTTAAAGTACTTTCAGATAAAAAGATCATAACAGCTCAACTCAATTAGTTTTATAATGCCAGATGATGCATGAAGTTGTGCAGTTGTTGAGCACACACCCTGTCATAACGGGTAACACTTACGTGATTATATAAGCTACACACATAGACTGTAAAATTTCATAATCTATGAACAACTCGTAAATAATTTGGAATACAAAACACACTAAGCAGGAGTAGATTCCACTATCACAGTGTATTAAAGTAAAGTAATGCAAATAGTTCTCAATTTAAAATCGATGCCATAGCATATAGAGTTTATTAACAGCAAAATGATCAGCGATTTTAATATTCAGGATTTAACTCTAAAGACGGGATATTTTAATGGTAGGTTCTTATTAATGAATTAGCAGCTCAGGGAGATAATGTAACGAGAGAACTCTTAAAATTTCCAATAGCATGGAAGGATACAGCCCAAAGTAACTTCCAACTGCACATACAATTTGAAATGTAAACTACATATTTCTATTTTGCTTTACGAGTATGCAGTTCTTTCCATACAATCTTAATGTGACACAAGAATAAAGACTTTGGGTTGTCTCCTCTCCCTGCAAATTATCTTGTTAATGTAGTACTTTCCACAGTTTCATGCAATGCAAAATGGATTTTTTAAAGTAAGTTTTCTGCAACTACCAACATTTTTTTTTTATAGTCCAATTGCAAATAGTGTATATTTCCATTGGCATTTTAATTTTCCAGGTCCTCCAGGTCCTTAGTTATTTCAGTTCACATATGTGTACACAGGAAGAACTTACTAGATGAAGTCACTGAATGCATTTCTCAATACTGAAAAATCTGTCTTTCAATTGAATTTTTAAATATGGTAAAGCATCCAAATTATTACATATTACCACTTTTTGTTTATTAAATGTGATTTACTGACGTTATAAGCAAGTAGTTTCAGAAGAAAACTTGGAAAAGTTACTTGCTTGGGAGAGATGACAAAAAAGCCCACCCCTCCTATCTGCAAAATAATTCTGACTTTTCACTGAGACTGTAGTCTTATAAAAAGTTAAAAATCCAAGATTTCAATTTTTTATATACAAATCCCATACAACCTCTAACTTAGTATATTATTCATTCCCATTATCCAGAAACCTTTGAAAATTCAATTAGTCCATATATTTGTATCGAGGGGGAAAAAATACCATAGCTCCTTCATGTAGTAAAGCTGAAAACGTGACAAACATCTAACAAAAACATAGTTCAGCTGCCCAAGCTGATATTTCACCATATGTGCCAAAATGTATTCCCCATCCCAGCCTTACGAATTGTATTTTGATGTAACCCATGCATTGAAAGTTCCATATAAGGGTATCCCATGAACAGTTAATTACAATAATTATTTCCAATACTAAGTACAACATGTCCCAAAAATCATGCTTCACTCACTGGCTTTTGTGATAAACAAACAAGTCATTTTATGTTACTTTGAAAAGTTATTCTCCTCAGTAGTACCAGTTATTTTAAGATCCCATGTTTACCCTCAGAGGCAAAAAATACTCTTCATAAGTTTTAATGAAAACACACCAGAAGTTTTCATTCTACAAATCAAAAGCAGAACATAATGGCTAAGCCACATGGAAATCCTGGCTGCAATTTTTACAAAGATTGTACCCTAAAAGACCTGTAGCCCTGGACAATGCAATCTACACTCATACTCAGTGCTTTACATTCTACACTACCACTGTTGAGTGATACATGGAAGAATTACATATTGCAGTACTTTCTTCTCAAAAATTTGCCTAGAGACAATACAGAAACATTATTATTTATCAACTTTTTAACTTGCTACAATTTAATCAGATCTGGAGGACTGAAGTTTATTTAATCCAGTCTTGTATTACAGAGAAAAGTGTGTATTTTTCAATGCTATAATCAGTGGCTTTCAAAGCATCAACTTTTCCAAAATGGTTTCCTAAGAAAACAAGGTTGATGGGAATCTCTGAAACCGATTCCCATCTCTCCAGCTGACTTTTGAATCCATTGCCAATTCAGTTTTACAGAGGAAATGGAGTCTCACAACTGGCTGTTGAAACTGAATGCCAGGCAGGGCATCTCATTGTGGAGTTGGTTCAAAAAGATATTTGATTTTTATATGTCAGTAAGATTCCTTTGGAGATTGTCTTTCGAAAGAGAAAAGATACAACACAATCCTACAGATGTACCATGTAACTGTATCATTATATTTTGGACGCACAGTCTTTCACACATGATGAGAATGCATCTCAAACTAGATAATGCTCTGAGATAAGAATGTGAAGTTTCAGTTCCTCCTGTGGCTGTGATTGCAAATGCAATGATTAATCTCCACATCCAGTGCCAGTATCCCAGAGGACACAGACAAGGTTTCTTCTTTTTAAAGGTGAGGGAATCCTGCTCCCAAACCAGAAGACAGGAAATGCTCTTTACAGGCTGAGATAGAATAACCCACTTAACTGAGAAAGAATAGACTTGAATGCAGCTTTACATGGAGGCAGGGAGCAGAAGCGTCATACGTCTCACCACACATACAAATGAGTTTATGTGTCCTAAAGGTGTCAGATACTGTTTTACTTGTAGAGACTGGTTAAGAAGTAAACCAAAGAGTAAAATTTAACATAGGCTGGGATTAGTTCACAAGTGGGAGAGCTATCATCACTACAGAAGTAAAAAGAGGTTCAAAGTCTTGCAGTGATATAAAATCTAGTTGTTGATTCTCATTAAGATGGAGAAGCTTAAACAGAACTTGGACATTGCCTGAAATTAAATAACAGCTTTATTGTAGATCTTCCTAGGAGATAATTACCAAATCAAGGAAAGGAGAGTCTTTAAGACCTGAAATGGGAGGCCATTATTACCATCATAGAAATAACCAAACAGGTATGGAAAGGCACCACTGAATAGGTATTGAGATTGCTGAGGTATCTTGTTCTAAAAATACCAACATTCTACTGTCAATTTTGGTAGACTATTGTAAAGGGTCTGTCCGCAAAGGGACAGAGTTGGAGAATTATGTCATGGCAACAAAGCAAGCCAAATCCTAGAGCCCTAAACTGCAGAGTCTGTCCTAAGGCATTTCATGTTATTTGACATAAAGGCAGTTTGAAGGAGTACAAGTCTGGCTCTGAACAGGCAGATTGCCAATGAAGACTAGTTCAAGACTACCATTTGTTTTCAGGGAGATCATCTGCACCAATAGTTTGGACAGTCATTGGCCCGTGGTTGTAGCAGTGATGAGAGTATCCTGTATAGATTGCTAACAATTATTTTCTTGTGCTGGCCAGTGGACTATGAGATTACTCTGCCGCATATTATCTTCTATGAGAGAAGGCATTAAAAAAAAGCTGAACAACTGGAACACAGCCAAAGACTACTTAAAGGAGTATAAGATCTTTCCCCCTTTGAGAGTTGTATATAGAGGAACTGAAGGAAAGGTGCTTGACTTATTTGTCACTGAACAAGAACTCTGCAGCCACTTCAGAATGGCACGTGTCAAATGTCATATACTGTATCCTCCTCAGCCTTGAAGAAGGGCTATGAGTCTATTTGGGATTCAGAAAATGCCCAAAGAAAATCCTTTCCTTGAACATGAGAGGAAAGAGGCACAAAAGGAATTATGCCACCCCGAAAGTAGCTGAGTTTTTATCAGGGGTCAGAAAATAAAATACAGGCCTTGTAATTCAGACCAGGAAAAGATGACACAGTTTATCTCCAAGTGTTCATCAAGGGATAGATGTGGTGGGAGGAGAAACATTCATGGTAAGCAGTTTCTTGCAGCAAGGTGGTTAAAAGGAAGCAAACTGGCACCAGCTGCACGCTGTCTTGTAAGAGCGAAAGGACTGCATTTACTCGACAAGACCTGCAGTACCTTGCTGAGACCAGAAGAGAGTTCTCAATAGGGAAGAATGAAAAGCTACATGTGGACTACTTTTTCAAATCCTTTTTCACCTTCATCCATACTACCCTGACAGAAAAGAGAGCCTACTTGATCCAAAGGTGAGGTGAGGCTGAGGAGGAAAAGCAAACAGAAGCCAAAGAGCAAGAATTAATAACAGGAATCTGAAGACCCTGTCAGCCTACCCATCTGGAAATCTGGGCTTTTAACATACACTCAAGTTATAGAAACCACAATAGATCCTCCATTCCTGTGGGAGAGGACGGTTTAATGAGACAGCCAACTTAAAATGCCACAGCAGTGCAGTTTTTAAAAAATAAGAGAAACTCCAAGTACAGTGATACATGTTTAACAGTTATATTGCCACAGATGGTGGTGGTTTAGTTTAAAACATTACAAGGAGGCAACCCATTAAAAAAATAAGAGCTTCTTCAACATGTTCCTTGCTTTGACAGACATATTATAAGACATTATTGTAAATCAATAAAGATTAGGTATATAGCCTTTTTCTTAGTTACTAGCTTGTTCTGCTCAGCAATACAGTACAGGGTCTTTGTTTTGAAAGCAAAAATACATTACTGGAATTACAGACCAGGAGTCAGCAAATTTAAGTCTACTGGAATTCTTATCTAATTACTAAATTACATACTACCCTCCAGTCACAAGATTATTCTGAAAGAAGCTTTTCAAATTATCTGTTGCCTAAGAGGAATCAAGCTGGAAATGGGAAAATTCCATGTTTTACAACTTCCAAAACCTTCACAATATTATTCACTCAAGATTAACTTTAGCCTCTATTATCATGTTACTTTTTTTCTATGTAAAAAAGTTAATATCTGTATTTTATACTATTTCCATATCTAATATCATTTCAGCCTATAGACACGAGCTGATTGCTATACAACCCGTGGTATTAACATACTATTTGGCAATTCAAATCAGGATGTGGGAAATGAACAAATATGTCAGGAACATTTGATAGCAAAGTTTAAAGCCAGTGAAGATATACTGAAGAAATTCAAAAATACAGTTCTCACAGTACTAAAAGCTGCATTTAATGTTGGAAACCAGCTTACAGTGTTCAGTTTCCCACTTAAACCACATAATTCTCTCTTGGCATGACAAAAACCCTCTGGTTTGCTTTAATCCAGGAATGATGAAATGTTTTTGAAAACAGACCAGATTATTTTATAACTTAAATAAAACTAAAGTGTTTCTAAAGGACAATTATTAGTCTGGTTAATTATTCTAACAGTAATAGTTTATGTCTTTACATGTGAAATGTATGAGCTCTATGAAGCAAAACATTCATAATCCAGTGTAATTTAGTACTGGTAAGCAGTGATTTAGGAATTTTTTATATGTACGTGTGTTGATACATGTATGGAGAAAATACTAAACATTCACAAACAGTTTTTATTATTATTAAAACAGTGTTGCCTTTGAGTTTCATATTTGACTGTGGTATTTCAGGTAGCTAATTCCAGTAGTAGCGGAATAGAGCAATTATCTTCTATGAAAAACAGTATCATTGTTTCAATTAATATAAAAATGGTGATATTTTTCTCATTAAAGCTGTATTATACAATAAAGCCCATCTCACTTCACACCAATTACGAGCTTTCTTAACTACACATAGGCAGTGACTGAACTTTTTTTCTAAGTACATCTGCACTGTTTCAGTATTTCCATAACTAAGGTGTTTTTAACTTATCTATGTCTTTGACTGAAAACTTTGGCACCACTCTGTAACACGAAGCAGTTATTTTTAAAGTACACATATAAATGTATAAGCATATAAGGATAGTGTAAGAAATCCACTGGTAAATGAAAATGGCATTGGACTCCCCATAACACAGATTACAAAGAGAAAACAGATTTCATACTCTTATATAAAACAAAGCAATACTGGAAAAAAATGCACTTAAATATTGAAATGAGGTTACTACAGTTTTAGACACAAACAAATACACTATTCAGATGTGACTTCTAATGGTATGTAACAGGAGAAGTAAAGATAGAAAATTAAGACAAAGTCTTAAATATCACTAAATATGCTTCACCTTTGCTAGGAAGAGTTCAAAACTTCCTACCCCCATAGACAACCCTTGTAACCCCTCTTTTTTTTTTTTTTGTATATTTTTCCTCATTCCACGTTTAGATTTTCAATTCCTTCATTCACATATCCTAACCTGAAAGTAGAGCTGCCTTATCAAAAGAGGTCAAAAGATGTTATTCTGTACACAAAAAATGTTGCTACTGGTATGAAAAGAGTCAATATAGGGATGAAAAACTTATTTTTCAATACTTCTTAAAAAGTGGTTAGAAACTGATTACTAAAAGTCTTTGTGTTTGTACTTGTAAAGGATTAAATCAGATGTTGTATATGGATTCACCCTAACGTTCCCAGGGATTCACCAGCTCTCATATGCATTAAGGTTGTGTGGTTCAAACATCAGCTACAAACCAAACTGATTTAGGTTCCTGCTGTTCATAAAATTATCTTAAGTATCCTGACACTGATTCTCTATACAAGTTCAGTCTGTCATGTCACGCATTTCTCAGGCAGTTTGTGAGTTTTGCAAAAAGCAGAACTTGGCATAAGGTTTCAGGACCACAAGAGTTACTATTTTAAAGTATATTTTTATTATTGAAGCACATGCTATGTTGGCAGTCTCATTTACTGTTTCTAGTTCCCTGCATCTATCCCAGTAGGGTTTGGGAACATGGGAATAAAGCAGGCTGAACAGAGAATAAAAAAATGTCAGCCTTCACTTTCAAGGATACATGGTGCCCTGCTCAGAAAGAACATCTGGTCTTCAGACATTTTGGATAGAAACTATGCAGAGAGACAGAAAATGGCCACAAAATAATTTCCCTGTTGTTTATCCCAAGAACACTTCACTTAAAAATATCTTTAATAGGCATTCAATAACTATATTTAAAACTCTATTTCCAAAGTTCTGCAATACATTAATGCCTTCAGAAAATTTTTCTTTTTTTTCCAAGAAGAAAAACTGTAAGGGGAAGAAAGAATCTGAGGAATCAATCTAGAACACGTATTTATAATGTGTGCACAGCCACTCACGGAGATTAATTTTTTCAAACAGAAGACATGACAGGCAGGTAATCAGTTCACACACTGGAACTGCTGTTTGGTAACACAGTGAATACTAGAGTCCCAGTTCTAAGTCTTAATAAAAATGGGAAAAATAGTATTCCCAGTATCATTATCTGGTAATAATAATCTGCAGTTAGTAGGCTGCAATCAAAATGTAAGATAAAATAAAAAGGAAGGTGACTTGTAGAGCAAAGAATGACTGGTGTGAGCCTGGCACTCTCAAGGTTTATGATTTCTACGTACTATCTCAGTTAAGATACATGGAATATTCATTCTACTTGCCTATAAAGTCTCTTCATTGTGATACTTATATATAAGCATACTAAATTCTGTAATTTGGAAGACTGGTTTAGATTTTAGGGATCTTATAAAAAATTTTTGTGGAAATGACTCAATAACATTTCTCTTTTAAAATTCCATTTCTGGAATGATTCCATGAAGATAATCCTGACTACAAATGCACTATTTTCTGTCCTAAATTGGTTTATTCTGACCTGGATTGGTTTAGAAACTTTGACTGACATCCATGCGTACAAACACTTGTTGGGAGACAAAAAAAAAAAAAAGAGAAACAAAACTCAGCTTTTTTCCCTCTCAATTTGCTGAGATTGCATCTTATGACTAGAACAGCATCTTTGACCTCTGCCTTATCTCCTTCATAAATACATCATCACACCAAAGCCTGATATGAACACTGGAGCATACCATTGCATTTACAGAATTTCTGGAAAGGAGTGTTCTACGGCATAAAACTAACACTCCTCTTTCCATTTTTCACTTGTTGCAAGATTAACTATTAAGCTAATGTCTTTCTCTTCCTAACTGTTTGTGTACCATTCAATGACTTGTAAACCAGCAGGAAATGAAAATGCATTAAATTTATCGAAGTCAAAGCTTTTGGTCTAAGACTTTAGAAGGCCTTCGAGGGAATCAACGAGAAGTTCATGCCTCTCCCCTCCACCTACTCATGAATACTGGACAAACTACAAATTGGTTAGGATGTAATAATACCTCCTCCACTATCCAGAGGGCTCAAATAAAAAGGGAGAGTATTATTATTTTGGGGAAATTTGAGATGTATCCAAATACAGGCAGAAAGCTAAAGCGTAGTGTAAAATAATTCTGAACACTAAAAAGCCAAGACATAAACATCCAAATGAGAAAAGGGCTTACGAAGAAGAGCTTTATTTTTCAGGACAAGATCTACTGTGAACTAACCACTAACCCGTTCACTATCAGACACTGGAAGGATTCCAAGTTGTGCCATGTAATATTCCGTAACAGTGACCCACCAGAGGAAGGTCACTGTAAAACAATTATTCAAAGACACATCTATAAACAATACCTAATTTCAGAACATTGCCAGCAGACTGCAAACATAACACGTGCCAAATGCAGAATCGAGTGGTAGATGTTAATGCATTAAGTGAGGTGGATATGCTTGGTGTCCCAGCAGGAAAAAAAAGTAACACAACATACAAGAGGACATCGTATTACAAAAGGTGCTTTGAGGAAACTTCAGGCGAGTTCTCTGTGGATGGCTGTATCCTACTGCCTTGCTACCCCAGCAACACCATAAACAATACTTTGCTATTTTATGTAGCTGAAAATAAAATAATTGTGTCAGAATTAAGTGGGACTTGCACCTGGAAAGGTCAGAGCACCTGACTAATGGAAGAACGAAATGATGGAGGAAAAAGCCATAAGTATTCTGTTTTTCACTTGATTTCGAATTACAAATACTTTTTTTATACAACATTTCTTTAAATATCAATTTGATTGATATTTAAATACTACAATACTATTAAAAACTCTACCAATTTTTAATTGTATTTTAACAATGAGCCAGTACGTCCTTCCTCCAAATTTCAAAAACAGAATATCTACCCGTCATGTGATGACTCAGGCCCAATGTCTTCGCTATTGTATCAAATATAGCTGGAACCAACATTGGTTTCACACCTAAAAGGGATACAGAATGATACAAGTTCTCAGCCTTTGTTTCTATGCAATACTTTTACTTTCAGAGTTTACTTGATACAGTGACTTATAAATTATTGCATTTAGCAATTTCTTTGATATATTTACTATTTGCAAGCCACTCTGCATATTCTATGAAAAAGAATGAAACAACTAAAATGTATTTCTTTAAAAATCAGTCTTTCACTTGATAGGCTACCATACATGCAAACATATTGTTCATACCCTCATCCTTTCAGAAATAGGAGGCTGCAATTCCTTCTCGATGCTAATAAGTACTCCTATGGGGTAGGACCCAATCTGTTACCTTCCAATCCCCAATTTCAGTTTACATATGAAAATCATACATTCTAATATGAGGAAAAAGAAAAAGTATTCCTCAGGACAGTGCTGCCTATGAACGGGGAGTAAGTGATCCACCATTTCTATATGGCTCTGGTGCCTTTTCCACAACTTGGGCTGTTTATTGTCTAAATACTGTCTCATGGAGATGACTGTACATTAATCTCAAGTATGTTCACACACAATCTTTAAAAATCAGACAAAAATGTGGTTTTTAACTAACTGAACTGCATATTCAGCAAAGGGAAGGTCAACAGAGCACACACTTGGAAGGGAATTAGGAAGTTGGAAATGTGAATTGATAGATGACCTCTAGAATGACTTTTCATTCTAACTGTATTTAGAACAGGCTTAAAATGATGAAGGAGACATTCTCCTAAAAATGTTTAATGTGATATTCATGGTCATTACTTAGGCATATTTTCTTTCTAAGTTTTCTAATTCAGAAGTGCTCCTACAAGATACTAAACTGAGAGCTTAGCTTATTTGTGGATAATTCCTTAATTTTTCATTTGTGGATCTAGAAAAGGTTCTTGCATTACCCTGGCTTTCTATCCTTCCTTCTTTCAGGCCTCCTTCCTTCCTTCATTTCAAAGGGTATTTCATTCAACAAGTGGTAGTGTTTTATTTTGAATTTTTATAACCTAAAAACAGTGGATTGTTTGGAACTGCTAGAACTATTCCCCACAACCCATTCTACAAGTTTTCATCCAGGCTTTGAAACTGCACATCCCGAATCAGTACAAAGATGTTCTCATCTACCTGGGCACAGAACAGTATCAAAATGTGTAACATTTCAGGGTGAATTCTTTCCAGTGACACAAAAATTGGAACAACTCAAACAAACACATGACAAGTGGTGTCCAAACAGACCTACTCTCCGCTACTTCATATATAAAAAATGAACCTCCATCTCTGAAAGAAAACAGATGGATGAGAAGTTTTTTCCCAAAAGGAAGTAATCTGCTTATTTGCTTAGGGGCACATACAATTACATTTCATGGTCTGTATCACCCAACCATGAAAAATGCCCTTAAATGATCACTGTGAAACCCGTATATAATGGGATGAAAGTTAAAAATTTTCTAAAACTGTTGAGAACATATAGATATGACTAAATAGCTGAAATTAGTCAGACAATGGGGGTAAACACAGCAAATAAAATTCTTTTAAGATGGTGAACCCCAAATAATTGGTTAGATTAACATGCAGAGTCTTGTGTCTCTCAGTTTAATGATCTCTACACTAAAATTTCTGTGTCTAAAAACAAACAATGCAAAACCTCATGTTTGAGTTACCTCTTTATGATCTGAACAGCAAGTTCTCATAATTGTTACTCATTATTATGGGATGCACAGAACTTCTGACAAGAGCAATACAACCTGGGCCTAATTCCTAGATGTTCTCGCTTCAGAGTTTTGCCACAAATTGTCAAAACACCCACCAGTGCCCAAAGATTCATTTCTCTAGTATTCAAAGACATCAAGTTCTTTACCTAACCTCAGGAATTGGAAGACCACCAAAGTGCTCTTTAATACTTTTCACATGCAACTTCCTCAACATCTACAGGTATACGATTGCACTCGTGTCTTGATAAAAGTCAGTCACGTGATATTAGATTCCATGGTTATGGCTTTCTCTTCCTAGCTCAATATTTTTAGCAATTATACTAGGCTAAAACTTAAATAAAATCTGTACATCTGTATCTCCAGTTCAAGGTCTCTTTGTAACAATGCGAAAGGAACTCATATCCCACTCATCCTTCTAATAATACCTGAAATATCCAAAAATCCTGAGCAACTAGAGTTCTGCTTGACTCTGGAAGAAAGAGTGATCATCACCCCTAAAACCATGAAAATCTAAGTCAGGTCCACTATAAATGCTGGAAACTTTAGTATGGTCTCGTGACTCTCTGATTTAAGATGTAATAATGTATGTCATAATCACAGTGTAGTAATCATAGCATTAGAACATTACTTGGCCTCTGTAAATCTGCATTACAGAATTTCTTATGGACAGTGATCTGTGAGCCCTACCCTTAGCTCTGCAGAACAGCCCCACCTGCCTACCAGGGGCATACACCTCAATCTTCCCACTCCATCCTTCTGTTATCCTCTGATTATCTCTGCTCTTCTTGGAAGTCCAGAGTTCTCAAAGACACTTTGTAGGTCTGAGTGGATGTCAGAGAGGCAGCAAACCCAGAATTAGTTCTTTATCTCTTGGACTGGAGATGGCGTACCTGGGTCTTCACAACCTTTTTTCCTCTTTCCCTAACTTTGTGCAAGACGTGAAAATGATTATGTTCTGTACAAAGCTGGTATAGCCGCTCAGAGGAGCTTTGCTTTCTCCACTATTTAAAAATTCTTTTAGTAAAGCTGAAGTACAGACCATCAAAAACTATGAGCATACACGGAGATTTGACATTTCCAAGCAGCTATCAAAGTTGGCTACTCATTCAAACAACATGACAAATGGGAAAATAAAAGGAAACAAATATTTCTTCTGAGCAAAGCCAAAAATCATATGATGGCAAGAGTTTCTCATGAAAGCCACCTCCACTTAGAACCAAAAGTACATTTCTAATTAAAAATTTAAACAAAAAAAAAAAATATACAGAGACTTCATAAGAAATTACAATACTCCAGATTTGTTACCTTCAGAGAAGATAAAACCACAATGACTTTGGATAAATTGATATAATGAACTGGTTTCATTAGAAACAAATATGCCACCACACACTGATGCATCATATGTAGTCTCTTTTAATACAATGAAAAATCTAGACAACATCTAGAATAATGCTTGATAATGCTGGTGTGAAAACCACTGACATGAATGAAAAAAGCAAAAATTCTCCCACAGAAAACCTCCTAATCAATTAATAAACTGTCCAGAAGTGCATGTTCATAAAAAGGACCACATGTCTGTAGCAGGACAAATTCATCACAAGTAAAACTGGAGTAGACTCACAAGAGCAGAAAAAGTTAAGCTCTGTGATCTCACAAAGCTAGAATAGGGTAGACACCTTTCAGAAGTATTTTATTTTGAGGTGCCCCTTGCCAACTGTGAGACCTCAGAGTTGGCCTTTCTGCTACGAAACTCATTTGGACAAAGAAACCCTTATGAATGACTGCGTTATTCAGAACAACTTAAATTAATTTAGCAATAGCATTTACACTATGAAGCGTAAACCAACCAGTAGAGTAACTTCAGTTCCCTTTGGGAGCCCACAGTTCTCATGGGAACCACCCTCCTTCAACACTCATTTTAAATAGGGGTCTCTTCCTGAGTAAAGCTTTTAAATTAACAGTCAACAGAAATATTTGAAGAGTCACTGCTGATTTAGTCAGGTGAGAGCTATTGTCAAGAACAGAGCAGCATTTGTCTCCCTGCTCTTAATCAGCACACAGAAAATATAAACCACTACTTTAGCCTAGAAATTATTTCTGCAGTTGCCTCATCTATATCCTTTCCCTTAAATGTCCAGACTGTTCCAATCAGAACCAATTCCTCTTACTTCTCAAAACTAAAGACTCTGCATGAACATGCTCTCTAACTATTTCCTGAAGAGGGGTCTTCAAGCTGTGATTTTAATTTCTTCTCTGATGAAGACATACTTTTCAAAATTTGATTACCTGCATTTACTGGTCATGGGAGTAAAAAACAATAGGAAATGCATAGGTATTTTTCACTACCTTGCAAAGCAGAAGAGTTCCTAAATTAAAGGGTACATGTAAGTTACTTTTGTACAGACCAGAGTTGTTAACACATACTAGTAATGCTTGAATTTTTACACATACACCTTGTTTTCTTTCCCAGCCATTGATCACCTCTGTTGGTGTTCTGACTTAAATGTTGTACCAAATAACACTCCCCTTTAGTCCAGTTCTGGTAAACACCGCTGACCCAAATTTTGGCTCTCCTATAGCAGTGTCAGCATTTGCTGAGGTGCTCCTCAGCTGAGCTCTGATTGAAAAAAGTGTTCAGGAGGAAAAGTGAGTGCTCTTTCTTCTGAGAGACAATACTATCAAGGATGCAGAAGAAAGGCCCTGAGAATATGTAGAACAGTGATCAAAGTTAGAAAAATTTAAAAATGTAATCCGAAACCAGTACAGTTCCAATAGACCAGAGCAGGGACATTTTCCTTCTAAAGTAGTAATTTGTAACTTTTCAGATATCTCAGCCAGGAGTTTCCTCACATCTGATTTTTCAAGTCTAGAAATGCAACAGTGCCATAACTGAAAATGGATAGCCAGTTCTGTTGTGGCCTGTGTGCTCCAAAACCTAGACACGAGCTAAGGGAATTTTTTTAAAACTTACACAGCTCACATGTCCCCACAGACAGTTTCAATCACCAGACATTCATTCCATTGCTCTCTTTTCACTTTCAAAGAGTTTGAATTCAAACTTCCAGACCATGTGGATTTGCATGTCAGCAGACAGCATTTAGAAAGCAGCTGTTACCTTGGTGCTGTTCTTCCTATTGTTTGCACTGGAACATTTTCATATTATACTCTGCGTAACATTTCAACCTGTTGGTATTCTTTTATACAGAGTCTGACCACACTTGGACACTCCTCAAAGTTCTGAATAGTCTCAGCTTGTCATAACTTCCTATGTTATGAATATCATAAAAATTAAGAACTGCCCATACAGCATTTCATCCAGAACATCACAGCTCTAAGTAGAGCTACCGCACTTCTCTCTCCTCTTCCCTACAGTAAAGACAAAAAATAAACACCTGTAACCTTAAAGCTGATTTTTAGAGGACATTTACAATACCATGTATCTACCTTCATACCGTCTGCCTCAGCATGTCAGATTGAAAGGTTCCTTGTCTGCTTTTGTTGCACTGAGGCCATTTGAAAGCTTCCCTATTCTCTGAAAGGAAGGGAGGGCGAGAGAGACAGAAGTGATGGCTGTTTTGATTTAGTTGCCTATGAAGAACCTGCATACTCGTCCTTACAGGGAAACTCTACCTTGTTGCAAAACGCAGAGTCCATGACCACTAAGACTAATAGCCATGCTTAATTTTTCAGAAAATGTTAAATTGGACTGCTGAGCATTAAGCAACTTTCTGACCTTATATACACACAGTTGTAATTGAAAGAAAATATGATTGTACTAGTTACTTAATAATTAATTACTAATTGCTAGGATTTGTCTGCCCTCCCAATTATTGACATAAGTTTTCCCTGCTCTATTATGACACATATAAGTACCAGAGTTCTGAAGAACTACTTAGGTAATACAGATGTTCACATGGCCTTTCTGACTTAATAACATACTCATCAACAGAACAAGCTGTAGTACTTTTGCCCAAGACAGTCAGCCTTAGAAACGTTTCCAGATTCTATTTTCTTTCCACAAGATCTAACTACAAAAAATCATTTGGCTGATGACAGGTCAACTAAGTGCCAGGTAGCAAAACTGTTGATATTCTCTTCAATAAAATGTGCTTCAATCAAAATTGCACTTTTAAGGAAGAAATTATTTCTTGTTATTTCTCTCTACATCCAATTCTTTGCAGTAAAATGAGGTTCATAACTCTGGTATGTACAGAAATGCTACAACAATCAAGATATGGAGATGAAGACCATGCAGATAGAATAAAATTTATTCTCTTAGTAACAGGAGAAACTGCTGACCCACTGCAGACTTCTGTTAAAACTAGGACATGACTCAACTGTCTCCATTTAAGGCTATTTCATGCAGCAGCAGTTACAAGAGAACTTAAGCCAAATAACATACTTCAGTTAATTTTTTTTCACTTTAAGCTGTAAGTGTGACCTTCAGCCCAAAGATACTGTGCTTCATTTTGCTCACTTATTACAATCCATTGAAAATATAGAAAGTTTTAGAATGACAGTTATGAACAGATTTAATTTTTTTAGAAAGTATGACTGAAAAACATTTCTCACAGTCAGTTACAGAGGAATGGTCCATGTCTGAAGTAGTACAAATATATTCTGGCAGTCAGCAATAGATGTCTACAGCACTTAAATCAAAATAGATAGAAAAGGTGGTTTATCATTCATTCCACTGGTAGGAGAACAATGTTCATCATTCATCAAATGTAAAAAATCTGAGTGAAACATCTGAGTATTAAAGAACAGCAGCCAGCTTTTTTAAGTAGGGTACTATGCAGAATCTGAGAAAAACCTTTTGCTTATTAAACCTCCATGCTCATGAAAAGTCCCTGGGATAGCAGTGAAGATTGTCCTGTTCCCTACTTTTCCCATGCTACTTGTCCATAGTGACAGCAGCCTAGGAAGATTGCTATTTCTAGATTTCTAGACCCAATTACTCAGCCAATGACAAAAGTAACTACTATTATGCTTAATAATTGCCTAACATTCTTCTACTTAAGCATAAAGGTTTAGGCTCCTGTAAAACATATGCAGTTTGAAAGAATTAAAGCTTATGTGCTTTTTTTTTTAAGCTTAATCAGCACTGGTTTTGGCTCCACAGTTCATTTTTCTCTTTCCATTCTGAAAATTTCTTTCTCATGCAATCAAACTCACCATCAAACTAGAATCTACATCCTCAGTATCAAACACCATCTACACAACTACACACGCTATTTTAATAACTTGCTGACTAGCCATTGGCAATGAATTCAAGTTTCTTCCTGTCATTTTTGGCACATAGTTTCAATTGATACAATAATGGATTGTCAACGTGACTCACATATCCACTGTAGCCAACATTTCTGCTCCACCTGAAATGCTCAACAACCACTCCTTTAGAAAGGGTGAGTCAGACACACAAACTCAAGGACTCAAGAGCTTTTACACATCTTCAGCTCCTGCTTTGTTTAATAATAACAAAAAAAAAAAACCCTAGGGAATTCTTTGCCAAGACCATGTCAATTCCTTATTCTGCTTTTTAGTTCCTAAGATACTAACCACAGGCTGAAGTTTTCCACAGCCTAAGTGGAGTTCAGTGAACAAAGGAAAACCAATTAGAGACACCAGATATTGATATCCAGTTACTTTAAGCCCAGCAAACAGCTCTCAACATCCTAAAAGGAAGCATTAGAAATGGATTTCTACCTGGAAATGGCTGCTGTATACACTAAACATTAGGTGTAATAACATTTGTGACAGGTACATTAGACTGGTATAACAGAGTAATTATACCTATTTGCATCAGGCTGCTGTCTATATGACAGGGTACTGACTTCGATGGTGTAATTCAGAAAAACTACGGATAAAATTTCAAAATTGAAATAAAAAAGCTTTCCTGGGAAAGACTGTTTGGGGAGAGAGCAAAGCAGAAAACAGGCATTCAAAGCAAAATAATGATTTTTCTGTTTCCGTGGAGTGGGAAACAGTATTTATCAGACACAGAATTTGCAAAACACAGTCAGTGTGCAACACTGGCTAATTAATTTTAAGGATTTTTTTTTTAATTTAAGTTTAAATTTAAGTTTTAATTTAAGGTAAATAAATAGTACTACACAGAAGCTTCCAATGTATTGTGAGGGTTTGTTTTTTAGTAAGAAAAATCTTAGCATTTTTGTTGTCTTTTTAAAGATTGGGCAAATGTTTTACTTAAGGAAATTCAACAGCTCAAGAATTTATAGCTTCATCTTTGACATATGTTCTAGTACCTATTTTTAAGATTTATACCTAAAATATTAATTAATTTTTAAGATATTAAGTACAGGAAAGTTAATTCCTAATAAGTGCTAATAAATACACTAGTAAGTATCATTCGAAGTTTCAATAAAATTTAATCAGAAACAACTGTTCTATAAAAATAAAATGTAGGGAAAACAACTTGCAGTTGTCCAATAAAGAAACAGAATTTGTCTCCTCAGAAAATCTGCTCTAAGATTTTAAACTGAGAGGTCCTCTCAAAAAGATGTCTCACAGATTAGAGTACATACCTGACAGAGTAAATATAAGTAATTATCATAACAGTCCTAATATCTATTTTTAATCTAGTACAACCAACTACCATTATAGATTACAAATTGTGTCAGGAAGATTAAACTACTGAAGTCACCTACACTATCTACCTTCTTTTTATATCTCTCTTGCACTGTAGAAATTTAAGATAGTACTTATCCCAAGCATGGTGTTCTAAAGCATACCCTCACCCCAGCCCAATAAATTAAGCTAAAACCAAAAGACTTCACTTAAATTTATGAGGTATTGGTAAATTATGTGAACAACTTTACCTTCAAGGGAAGGCTTAATTGAAAGGTTTGGTGACTATATTTTTACATTAAAGCCACATGAAACTCCCGTGGTAGTAAGATCCGTACTTTGAATTTATGTGGTGTTTATCTGCCTGAGGTTACCAAAAACCACATCTAACATACCTTGGCAAAGAAGACTGTGAGGTGCGTTTCACTGCCAAGTATCCAAATAGGAAATTTTGGAGACTTCAAATAGGAGCCAACCTAAAAAGGTACAACAAAATCAGAAACACAACGCAAACCGAGAAAAGTCACCAATGTTAGTGACCAAGTTAATGAAAATTCAGTTAGTGGAATCACAACTGCTCTAGCAACTAATATAATATGTTCAATAAAACGGCGTAACTGTGTAAAATATTTATGTTCTAATGTTGATCACTGATTGCTGTTTGACTTGGAAAACAAGCTTAGGATAATTAACAGTGACATATATAAGACATCAGCGAGACTGTGGCAATAATGATATCCTTTACTTCTACCTTGGAGACATGCTCCAAACACTGCACACTACTCCTGTGCTTAGCAGTACTATAATCAGATGCTAAATGAGGTAGAAATCCACTTGACTTATTAGCTGGTTTTGGATGAGTCAATTCTGAATTGACATTTACTTAATAAATGAAGGGACAGCTAGTTACAGTCAATACACCAACATTCTGCCAACTACATTAACCTCTTTAACCCTGAGCTAAGCTAAAGGAATTCAATAGAGATTGGAAAGGAAGCAAAGAATAACCAAAAAGTCTTTTGAAAAAAAGTGTACTCATACTGTTTCATAAGCAGTTACTGTAAAACAACCAGGACCTGTGACTGCACAAGGGACCCATGTTGGAGCAGTTTGTGAAGAACTGCAGCCAGTGGGAAGGATGCACATTGTAGAAGTTCAAGGAGAACTGTCTCCCATGGGTGGGACCCCACGCTGGAGCAGGAGAAGCAGAGATTCCCCTGCAGATCACGGTGAAACAGCTGTCCCCTGCAGCCCATGGAGCACTACAGTGTGGGCTTTACTAATGGTGGACTACAGGAGGAGACCCCTGTTGCAGCCATTCTGGGAACAAAGGGCAGAATTCACTGCAGTATCAAACCCTATAACCTGGCCCAAGGGACCAGGGGTGGAGATTCAAACCTCTCAATTGTTGTAAGCCATTATTTGAGTTGTATGCTACAGGGATTACTATAACAGGAACCACCTGAACCAATGGAGGAGAACCCTTACAAGAAGCAGCTGGAGTCCAGCAGTGACCTGACCTGAGCTGGCTTTGGTGCCCATCAATTCCATGCAGGACACCACCTCTCCTGTCCAGTGTGAACACCACAACAGATGGAACCCAATGTTATGGACTAAAAGAACTCAAAGGACATTCTGTGGACATTTAGCAGGGGTGATCCACAGACTAAGGGAATGACAACTGTGAATTATATCAAAGGATGGGAAGGGGCATGCTGGTTAATGAGGTGGTATTGAATAGTGTGGGACCTGGCCATGATGTAAATGGTATGGAATAAGGGGTGGAATGTGCTGGTTTGGAACGGAATAGAGTTAATTTTCTTCACAGTGGTTAGTATGGGGCTATGTTTTGGATTTGTGCTGAACACAGGGTTGTTTAGTTATTGCTGAGCAGGGATTACACAGAGCCAAGGCCTTTTCTGCTCTCTGTACTGCCACACTGGCAAGGAAGTTGGGGCTACACGTGAAGCTGAGAGGAGACCCAGCTGGGACAGGTGACCCAAACCAACTAAAGGGATATTCCACACTATATGACATCATGCTCAGTATATAGAGTGGGAGGGAAGGAGGAGGAAGTGGGGACGTTTGGAATGAGGCTGTTTGTCTTCCTGAGAAACCATTATGTGAGACAGAACTCTCTTCTCCTGGGAATGGCTGCCTGCCCATGGGAAGCAGTAAATTTATTCCTTGTTTTGCTTTGCTTGTGTGCAGCCTTTGCTTTCCCTATTAAACTGTCTTTTTCTCAACGCTTGAGTTTTCTACATTTTACCCTTCTGATTCTGCCCCTAATCCCACTGGTGGGGGAGTGTGTGAGTGGTGCTTGGCTACTGGCTGGGGTTAAACCACAACAGTAAGGCACAAAATTTCTCAAATA
This sequence comes from Myiozetetes cayanensis, assembly GCF_022539395.1. NCBI lineage: Eukaryota > Metazoa > Chordata > Aves > Passeriformes > Tyrannidae > Myiozetetes > Myiozetetes cayanensis. The sequence continues at coordinate 130,319,741 of NW_026086604.1, forward strand.
AGAACCTGGAATCAAGAGATTCTGTGTCACAACAGGAAGAAACAATATGGACTACGGTGTCCATATCACTTACTTTCAGATGTTCAGAGATAAACACATTTACAACAGCAAGCCACTTTGGGACCTCACAGTTTTATAACCATCTACATAACATGCATTATGAGTTATTTTACTAAAAATATAAGCTTCTAACTAGCTACAATAAAGTTCTAATTTAAGTAGCATCAAACCACATTTACTCAATAAGATGCATTTGACAATTTTATTATATATCTACTATTTTAATATATTAGTCTCAGTTTTAATTTGAACATAATTTGAAAGATCTCAAACTGTACAGCTTTCAGTAATACTGTTAAAAAAAAGCCCACAACACCTTAATGAAAGAAAATTTTCAAATTATGTAGAAACAGCTTACCTTACAATATCTCAGAGATTCCATCAACGTCAAAAAGCCTACTGTTGCCTGTTTGTGTATGCCAAGAAGTTCTGTTCAAAACAAACCACAATATTTATTCAAGAAAAATCTGCAAATCTTATTTTAACCCATTTTTTTCTTACTTTTAAAATTAGTCAAGTAATAACTTTAAAGCATGCAGTTTTAATAACAATGGCAAATCATTAAGGTATAACCAAAATTATAAAGGTTTACTAATTTCCCTCTCTATAAAGTATGAGCCAAACTCATGGTTTTAAAAGCTTACTGTTGACAGCCACTTTTCAAAATTTTTGGAATTAGTAGGAAATGAAGTACTTTCAAGTTACACCACAATTATTCTCAGAAAAACCTAAGTAAAACAGCTATCTTGAAGAGGAAAAAAAATCCCATATATATGCACATATATATTTTTCTTCCTCCCTCCTTTTTTTTTTCCTTAAGAGTTCCTTGGCCATATTTATCTAAACATTTCACATTCTGAGTAATAAAACATAATTTTGCAAAAAATAATTTTGTTAGTAGGAAAACTAATTTGATTTTCTGTACTGACTTCCACTTAATGTATCATAGAGCTCTCAAACACACACACAGCTGTCAGGAATAGCTCAAATATTTATGTATTACTGATTGAAAGAGCACTTACAGAGCCTTATTTGAGGCTCTCTAATAAAGAAGGAGAAAGTACTTAAAAATTCAAGCTTTGAAACTAATTATAAGGATTTGGAAGAAGCTCTGGGCTTACATATATATCATCTCAACAGTTCCAAGTACTGTCTGCTTGGAACAGCTTTGCTACGTCCCCAAACATTGCCTAAACAAGAGCAACACATACCTGGAAACACATATCATCATCAATTTAACAAGATCTGGATTTCCTTTTTTTCCAGTGAACACTGACTTTTGCATTTGAAACTTCCCTCTAAAACACTAAGTTGCAACTTTATTTTTTAACACTGATCATTCATGTAGAACAGCATAAAACTATGAAGTCTTTATCCATGAGCTAAAGCCTCAGGACAATAGCAAAGGTAAGAAACCATTCTAAATTCAAAAAAAATTCTGGACTGTAAGAAATCAACTCTGCATTTCATTGTAACTCACAGCACTAGGCACGGTATACCATGCTCCCTTCACCAACTCCAAGCCTACTGAATTTTGCAACAGTGCAGAACAGTTATTACAGTAGTGGTTTAACTTTTTCCGCTACTGTTAAGTGAAAAAAAATTCATCCAACTCTGAAAATCAAAACCCAAAAAACTTACAAACACAGTCTTGTTCACTACCTTTGTGGCCTGGAAGTACAACTCCTTCCTTAGAGTGTCAGCTATACATATTAAAATGCTCTTGCAGTGCAGAATTCTTTGATCTGAAACTGCTTTCATGGATTATCTTCAGATTTGCTTGGAATTAAAACATTCAGGGGTTCATAAAAACACTTTGCAGAACACTGACCATTATCTCACTGACTTATAGGTGTGTTGCTATAAATTGTCATACACTGAGGAAATTAAACCTTCCTTTGAGCAGAGGGCAAGAGAGCTATAGCCCAACTGAAAAAAACTAGTGAAGGATCCTCCAAACTAGGGAACAGCTATCGTACAGAAATAGTACATTTATACGTGCAGTGACAAGAAACAAGTGGCAAAAGTAAGCAATAGCACTTTTAAGAAATAATTTTACACATCACATATGTTTCTTAAAAATATCACATGTATTTCTCTAAAACAAAAATCAGTGTAAGGTTCACTCTGCTAAACAAAGGTTTCAGATTTAGGAACCAACACTTGGAACAGAACAGCAAAGCCATATATAAATAGTGTTTAATATTCAGAAAATTACTAAAAAAAATCCTAGGATTCTATTATCAAGTACTTTGTTCCTCGACAGATAACTACATGAGAACTCTGACTGATAAGGAAAGAGCTGGGATTTTGGCTACAACAGTAGCCACAGAGTGTGAATATCCTGAATATTTAGTAGTTCAGTTGACAGTGTGTCTGGAAGCTACTAGGTTAACTTCATCTTGTAGTCATTGGTGTCTACTCATACCTCCTTCAGAATTAGTACACAGAGAAGACAGACAGAAAAGCAAAAATCACTTCTGGATGACTTATGAGCAAAAAAAAAAAGGAGACCAGCTGCCCAAAATCAAAGTTCATCTTGTGAACAGCCTCACCCCACAAACAGAAAAGATCCCTGGAAGAGATCTGATAACACCACAGATCATGTCGGAAAATTAATAAGTATGCCTCTTGCATAGTCAGTTTCTCTTTTTTGGAAAAGCATTTTACAAACCACTCAAATTTTCAAACAGATAGAAAACCAGAGCCTTTAAAAAAGAGTCAGGCCCAAACTAAGGATGGTTTATCAGCCAAAGTAAGGCCGTGAGGATCCTGGTACCAACCGCACCGGCACACCGCCACCCAGCTGGCGACACCAAACACCACACATTCCCGGCACTGCTCGGGAAAAGCAGTTACAGCCTCATCTGAACTCACAGGAAATTCATACACTGCACATAAGAATGACAGCCCTGAAAAAAGCAGAAAAAAAAAATCTATCTGCCCACATCTTCCCACTGTGGGTAATTGTGGCAGGAGAAGCAACTAGAATAAGAAGAAAGGTTTAAAGGAGTATATGTAGATAGTCAAAGAAGAGCAATTTTTCCACTTGTGGCCAAGAACAATTCCAGCTAATAATTCCTATGGCATGTGGAAAATACGCAATAGTGTAAGAGTCAGAGCCCTAAGGACAATCTGCAAACTACCTGGTAATTCCTCAAGTCTGCAATTCAGTATGTTCTTTGTTACTGCTAAAATTACTGGCATTACCTTTAAAGTGGTTTATGAACTATTTTAATGATTTACTATTAATTAAAAACTGCTTATCTAAACAGCTGAACAAGAGGTCAAGTGACTATAAACAACTTGTGAATAAAACAGTCACCAAACATATTCAGTCCTTGTTATTTTGACACCTGCAACTCTTCCAGATGAGAACTCACAGCATTGGCTCAAAAAAGCTGAAGGCTACAGACAAAGTGATACAAAATACAAAAGAAAGGATGGAAGAAAAAAAGATGACAAAAAGGACTGTTAGATGCATCCAAAATTTAGTCTTGCCTAAGAAGTTGTGAACAGTACTGGCTGTTCCTCCTTTTTGATAGACTTGATAGATCTCTTGAAAACTTGTTAACAGATATGATTAGACTTAAGACAGTGAATCAGTTGGTTTTGATTATAATTATCCCAAGGCTTGAAGAAAATGGAGAGCTGCCAATAGTAAAGTCCAATTACTTGACTGGTCAAAAACTAATGGGACACATAACACCAGATCCTCAAGAAGTACTAAAGATCATTTTCTGCTCCCCCCCAAAAGAGACAGATGTTTCTATGGCAATTCTGCTTCTGGATTTTTAGGGTAGAATTAACTGAGAACCTAAATGTGGAATGTGACTGTGTCCAAAATGAGTTCAGCATTCTCAGAAAAGGAAAAAATTCCAACTTGGAGAACTAAGGAATAAGGCCTACCAGAAGGATAATCTGAAAGACAAACAAGGGAATGAACTCAGAGATTTCATAAACAATTTGTTGAACTGCAGAAGAGCAAATCAGCCCAATGCAAAGGAAAGCTGCAAGAACAATTCCGATTTATTGATCATAATCTAAAAATTCAGAATGATAAAAAATAATCTAACTATTAAAGAGGGGAAATTAAAAATACTTAAAGGAACACACAGATAAACCCCAGAAGACTAATGACAACAAATTTCAGTTAGAAATAGGGGGGGAAAGTGACAACAATATTTTAAATATGCAGCAGGAATCAAGGTAGGAATTGAGTGACAAAATACAAAATTAAATGAGACAAAGAAAATACAAGTACTGAAAGCAATCTCTGCTTTAATTAACAAAAAAGTATACAAGTAATGATGAGATAATGCTGTCAGCCATAAAAAAAGGGAATAAAATTGGCTAAAAAACTGCAAATAAGACAGGCCTGTTCAAGCTTGCAGATCTTAATGAAATTCATTATATAATACTCAAGTAGCTAGTGCTCTGAAGCACTAATGATTACCTTACATATTAAAGGTATAGGAGTTGTGAGAAAACTGGAAAATGGAAAATTGGGTCCTTACCCTAGCAAAAGCATCATAAAAAGCTAGAGCAAAAACTCACGAGAAAGGATAATTTTAAGCTCCAAAGGGCTAGTAATCAATTTGCATTAGTAGGAAGAACAAGAAAAAGCCCCAAAAAACCAAAACCAACCAACCAAAAAAAAGCAGCCACTATTGGCTCATCAGTAATACACTGCAATAATCCACTTTGAATGCCCTGGTAAGAAATCCACCAAATAGAAAAAATGTTAGATACAATATCCAAATGACATTCTATAGCTCTGAAAATACAGGCTGTGGGGAATCATAATCAAGTGCAAGTCTAAAACATCTCAAAGGAGATTATACTACTCATTCATTATCAAACCAGAGCTTTTGACTTCAAGTCTTTCAAAGATTTGTTTTGAACCTCAGTTCAAGTCAGTATTTTCAGTGATGACTCAGATGATGGAAAATCACTGTAAAAACATGCTGAGGTGCACTTTAAAGCAGTGGGAGAGAAGATATGAACACTTACACAATTTGAACTGTTACTGCTTTCAAATGACCTCTTTGTAAGATGAAATGTGAAAAACCAAAAGCCCCCTAATCATCTTGGTGAGCCCCCAAAGAACTCACTCCTTGATGTCCACGTCCTTCCTGTACTGGAGAGCCCAGAGAGGCCACCACTCCAGAGGTTGTCCCACAAGTACCAAAGAACCACCACTTCCCTTCTGCCTACCCTCTTCCCAGTGCAGCCCATGATGCAGCCGGCCCTCTTTGCCAGAAGGGCACACTGGGGATTGTGCAACTCACTGCCCACAAAGGACCTGGAGTCCTTTCCCACAAAGCTGCTTCCTAGCCAGCCAGTGCCACCCTGTCCTGTGACATGGGCATAGTCCATCCCAGACACAGGACTTGGGCTGAATTTCATGATGTTCCCATTAGTCCACTTCTCTAGCCTGATGTGGTTGCTCTGAATAGCAGCCCTGTCCCCTGTATTCCAGCCAACCTTCCCAACTTGCCGAGACTGCACTCCCATGATCCAGGTCATCAGGCACCTTATAATTTCAACTTGTAGCTGACAATCCTGTATTCCCTGATCCTAACATGAGAAATTTCATGCAAGGATATTTTATTTCCATTTGAGGTCTGCTTAAATCAAAGGCAGTAAGCAAAGAGACTATCAAAACAGAAACGGAGCATATTCCAAAATAGTAGGTCAGCATCTCGTAGCATGTATAAATTACAACCAAGCATAAACTAGAATCAACTTACTCATTCCTGAACATTCTCTGTCTCCATCCCACACATTAGAAACAGCGTGTCCCGTCAACAGCAGGTTAATCAAACTTTGGCTATGTAACAGAAGGACATTATATAACAAATTAGAAGAGATGTATAATTTATTTCTGAAAATGTGTTTATGTCTAACAAATGAAAAAATTATTGCATTACCCAGCTAAGCATTTTAGAACTATTTTCCATTATTTAGCATGTATTTGTAATTCAGCAACACTAATTATCATCTCCATTTTTTAAGTAAAAACTTCATATAAAAATGTGGCCCTGAATTTGAGAATTATTCCTCTGAGAAGTCGGCAATAACAGAAGCATTTCCTCAGAACTGATGCACTAAATGGAGTCAGCAGTGAAAAAGGCACAAAATTTTCAGTGTGGGTTTTAGTTACTTATAATTGAATCTGTGTCATGTCAGTGATTTTCTAAAAGAATGATCAGTTAGAAAAACATAAAAAATTAGCCCACAAAGCTATTTTAAGTGGTAGCAACCGTATTTTGCAGCTTACCTTCCATGACCATAAACAGGATCTATCAATGGCTCAGTTGCATCTTCAATTTCATTTTTTATGTTTTCAATACCCTGCAGAAAAATTACAAATATTTTTCCAATGTGAAGAAACAAATTAATATATTTACACAACAAAAGAATTCAACAGTAAAACATTAGGAGGCTGATGTTCTTATATGAATTGCTAACTAAATGGGCGGCTTTCTCTTGATATATATAAGGAAGGAGATTTCCAAAACATGTAATTCTCTCAGATCAGAAAAGGAAAAAACCAAACTAAAACCCAAAAAGCAAAGGACTGAGCTTTTCAAGTTTTTAGGCTGGAAATGTACAGCAATATGGGTGAAGATATCATTCCATACATTTATCTAAATTTGACTTAGTTTATCAGTGTATTGTTCACCTTTTACAGAAAAAGTTACAATCAAATTTCCTCTTAAAGAAATAAAAAAACTCACACAAAAAATACCAAACAATCCACAAACCTTTGTCAGTATTACAGAATACAGAAAGAGCAATACTCCAAATCTGTTTGTCCATGCTGAATATTGATCCCAAACAGCATCCTTCAGTTCAGGAAAACTTTTGAATGCTCGTTTGCTGAAGACAAAAAAATCCAACAAACAAACAAAGAGCAGAAAAGCAGAATGTATTTAGATGAAGCATTAGAACAGTGTCACAAAGCACAAACAAGAACTACTAATGGCTAACACAAACATATCCAAGTCAGAGTAGATCTGCTGTTATATACAGAATGACAGAGCAGCTGTTCTGAAGTTACTATAACAGCCATAGAGTCATTCGTATTTACCCATCAGAAGATGATAAATAATTCTGGAGCAATATGCAAAAATGAATGTGGGTTTTTATGCAAACACTAACCATAAAGATACATTCACTTGTGAAAGCGCTGAGTGGTTTGAACCAGTAATTCTACAACCCACTGTAACTGAAATTGCAAATAGACTGTATGTCACCAAAATAACATTTGCATTAAGTGTTCTGAAAGACATTCAGTCCATAAACAGTAGAGAGAAAAACCTCTCCTACTTAACCAGGTTAAACTATCTTCCAGGCTTTTGAAGAAATTATTACATTTCCCATCAGAATTTGACTTTGTTAGACTCTAGCTTTGGAAAAAGCAAAATGTTCTCAACCACAAGTGGTACATGAACACTTGGGACACTATCTGGTTGAAAAATATGGTGGCTGCCTGGATGACAAGGTAACACCATGTGATCAAATGTCTGAAAAGAATAAAATAAAAACAAGAGGAAAAAAATATATCCATCAAGATTCCAGTGAAGTAATACACTGTCTACTTCTTGGGATATTTAGAGCTAAATACTGCTTTTCAGAACACAGACATTAGTTTTTATTGATTTGAACTAGATCATACTCTCTGCTTATCTTACAGAAACTTAGATATATTGTTTTCTTTTTGATTTCTTGCACAATTTTAGTAAGTTTTGTTTACAAAAGAAACAAACGTCTGCAAAAATATATCCACAGACAGGTTTACTCTGGCTAATACTTGAGATTTTTAAACTACCTTTCTGCATCAGTGGAGTATACATGGCATACAAGGTACACAAGGCAAAGCCAGTTCTGAAATCCATTGCTCAGGGTGCTCTAAAAGCAAATGCCAGAGCATTCATTTCCAGTCATAAATAGAGAAAAATGAAGTGAGTATCACAAGTCCAAAGATTGAGAGAGTGAGTAGGAGGGATAAGGAGGGCAGGAAATTAGTGTTTTGATAAGGTTACAAAAATTTTATATTCTCCTCTTTCTCCTTTCCTTATATGGCCATGGGTTTAAAAATAAATTATAATTACTAATGATATGATAAGCAATGGTAATTTCAGTTCTAGTTAGCAACATTTTCCATCTCAGGTATTTTTTGGAATTCTATTGCTCTTTATTTCCTCTGTGGGAATTTAGTTGTCCACTGTGAAAATAAAAGGCTGTTATCTTTAAAGATAAACTCACTAGAACTGTAAGCTCTCTATTTACACCCCAAAAAGAAATTAGTTTTCAAAAGTATGAGTCTTGTATATGAAATATTTTTATTAAAGTTTCTAATGGTATCTCAAAGCAAGAAAAATACAGGATGACTTTTTTTTAGTACACATATCACAAATATTTGAGACAGAAACACCTGAGAACATGGTGCATAAATACAGAGGATTAACATCTTTAACTTAAATGTGAATCTTGATTGGCTGTGTTCATATACTTGAAATGCACAAGCTATCTGGCCAACATTGCACATTATATTGCTCCAGTTTTATTTTAAAGCCCAATACTTACACTAAAAATAACATTCCATTTCAAATGGCAAAATGCAAAGAAAAATCACCAAAATCCCCAAATCAAAACTTGAAATCCAAGTTAACCTGATGTTTAACACACAAAGTTCCTCAACATACCCCTTTCAGGCCTGTGAATATCAAGTGTAACTTCAAAATATTGTATTTTAAATGTTCCAACATATTACTTACTGAATTAATGCATGAAACCGCTCAAAGCCAAGCTCTTCGACAGCCAAGGCAGCTATACACAAGAGACACTTTTCAGCACTACACATGGCAAAAAAATGACACAAGATACACACAGCAAGCTAGTATATTTTCAAGCTCTAATTATATTTTTAATCCTCCCTTGACATTTAAATTTAACTGATTAGTATAAACTAATTTACTGCAACATTAAGATTCCAGCATACAAATTAGTGAGAACATTTCTATTTGGACTAATCAACTTATTAAAAGCACAAAGCCACTGGAGTGAATAGCCTTGGAAATACTTGTCAAATATTAAGCTGTTGATTTTGTACAAAACGTGGCTGTTACCAAGTCACCAAGCATATGCATACTAAGATATAATTTTGCAGGTCAACAAGAAGTATTTCTTCCTAAAAAAGCAAGCATAATTATTTGGATAATTTTATTGATGTAGGTAAGCTGTATTTTTTCTTCAAATATACATTTCTGTTACTAAAATTTAGTTGCCCCTTTCCCTTTAGTGTTCATTATTACAGATGAGTAGAATTATTCTATACAGTGTTACACATTTTGTTTTAAAATAAATTCTGTTTTCTTCTAATAATAAACAGCCTTTCAAATAAGTGTTGTGCCCAAGAAACAAAAAAATACAGCATTAGTGTCTTCCCAAGTTCAACACAGGCTTTATACCTTTCTTTTACCTTTTCTTTACCTTTCTGCTAGTAGAATAATACACAAAACAGATCTGCTTTCTGATGGAGGCCACTTTATGCTGAATATTTAAACAATGTCTGATCATCTGGCTACTGAATTTAACTGTAGTTAAGACAGTTAAGACCTGAAGCCATTAGGGCTAATACTACCGATCAAATCTTACCACAAGATTCCAGAAAGGGCTTTTTATGCCCATTCCAATTGTATTTTGAAAGATGTACTTGATTTGCCTATGTGCAAATAAAACTGATTCTCCAGCAACAGAATGCATTAATTTTCTACTTCAGAAATAGGGTAGCAGCAGTCTTAAGAGTGTTATTTTTTATATGTTGTAAAACTGGAAGAAATTGACAAAATTTGGTTACCAAGAGCAAAACTGAACTTAAAAAACCGTATTTTTAAGACATTTTTTTAAAAATATGAAACAATGAATCTGAATTGCAGAAAATGCTGCAGAAACTAAACCTGCTTCAAGAACCCACGTTTTTGTAAGCAGAAAGTTAGAGGGACTAAATCATATAAAGCAATTTTGAACCTGGGAACTTGCACTACTAAAGCCAACACATGGCCAACAAGTCACTGCTATACACCACAAAAGCAGATGAAAAGTGCTATTGCATTCAGTAAGTGTGCTCGAATCCGCCTTTTGTTCACACAGCAGGATGACAGGCAGTTTCATTCTGTTACTAAAGAACAGAGTGAAATGGTAAGAGAATTACTATTTGAAATAAAGGGAAAGAAGTAGAAATTCTAAAGAGAAGTGTAGCTATACATAACCCAAACAATGCTAAATAAAGACAATACTTAGTAGAAAGAAAAAGAACTAACAGCAAGAGAACATGAGATGTATGAGAAATTCATTTGTATAGAAACTCTTTAAAATGATACTCTATCATGCTGTGTCTAACCATATTTCATGGGTTTATTATAAATATATCCCCATAATTAATTCCCAAATAGCAGTAGCCTGCCATATGGAACTGTATCTGTAATACTCCCTACCTCTCAACTCATCACTTAAGTCCTACCAACTATGACAATACCAGTTTCTATTTTTATTGAGAACAGTGGCCAAGTAAGAAATAAATTTATTCTTTTGCACTAGTAGTTACACAACTCTGCATTAGTAACAATAATGCACACTCCTCCACATCTTCGTCCCACGCCTAACCAGGTTAAGAAGCTGGTTTACATTTAAATAGCAGGACAGAAGAGGGAAAAAAACCCCAAACCTAACAAATATATCTTAAATCTGTAAGTGAATTGCATTATACGTAATAGACAAAATACTGTTTGAACTGTAGAGTACATACAAGAGGTACATTCAGTGTCTAGCAGAGAATGTAGAATAGGAACAATGAAAGAGATTAACGTTGTCCATGACACAAGCACACTGTCAGTGGTAAATGCATCCTGCTCTTCCTACGCACATTCCACGATACTAAAGACAAGTCAGGTAGAACTTGAAGACTTGTACAGAAGCATGAATAAAACAGTTATGTAATAGAATGGATTAGTTCACATCAGTGTTGAGAGTTCTAACTAACTGAGTGTGTATTTAAAAAGACTTCCTGTTGAACATTTCTACAGTTAAACATCTTTACGAATCAGGCAATGTATCAAAAAGCACGACAGTAAGAACCTATAGACAACTAGGCTCTGCTTCACTTTCTCTTCAAATGAAATTTCATAGTATCAGCAAGAGTTTCAGAGACAATTGGAAAATCCACAGAAATTAGGAATTTAAGAGTTACAATTAACTGCCTTAATAAGGAAGATTCTTCTTTTTTACAGAGAAGTTGCAGATGCAAATTTTTGTATAATACTTTATATGACTTAAAAAAAATGCTCAGTTTGGAACACTTAAGTGCTGATCTTCTGGGTTTTTTTCAATTAGGTTAAGATTTTTATTCTTATTGTTTGAGCCTTCTAAAGCACACGGAGCACTTGCTAGAAGCAGATGAACATGACTTGTAAGATAAAGAGCTCCAGCACTACTAATTGCTATAGCTAGCTGCACACGTATAAATCTGTTTGTACAATTCTTACTTTGTAGTTATGCCACAAACTGCTGAATAACATATTCCTTCCATCAAAAGATGGCACCTTTACAGGCACGTTCTCACGTGAAGAGTTTTTCATACTTCTTAAGGGACATATTGGGGACAAAAACTAAAAGAAAAAGCAGCTTATCTTTTAAAACATTAGATCTCTCCCATTAAAAGATTAATAAATACAGGTCTCTCTGATCATACGTGCACAGATAAACTTTCCATGTCACTGGCTCTGCAGCAGTTAGATATGACTGGATGCTGTATCTTAGTGCAACAGATGATGTTCCCTGAATCCTTGATGCCAGTAACTAATGAAGGAATTAAGACATTTGCAAAAAGCAGGCAACTGAAAAATTCTAACCTACAGAAAAATTCTGATAATCTTCTAGAAGGTGATTTAAGCTGTTTGGTACTGCACAGGACCAAACAAATGGAAAAAGGTCACTTCTGCATAACAGGGGATCCAGAATATTTTAGAACAGACAAAGCACTGTAGGATTTCCTACAAAAGCTCCTCTGAAATAAAGCAACAAGTGACAAGTTAAAGTGCTATTGCTGTGCTAGGAAGCACGCAGATGTTTCAAAATGAAAGATACATCAGGTCCCAATAAATTACAAAATAAAAATGAAAAGGTTATGGAAATTGATGAAATTAGAAAGAAACATGTACGTTAGAACTCCAGTGATAGACAGCACAATCCTCTCAATAAAAAAAGGATCAATGTCTCCAATTACAAGAGAAAAAAAATCTGTTGCTAATGGAATTACAATGGCAAAAACCCCATCTGAGCATTAATAAAAAGCAGAGGTCCCTCAAAAACTATGTAATAATTCACTAAGTGATGGGTAATTGAGTATAGAAATACATCTTACAAGGTTGTTCCTCTTGACGACTAGATTCTGCAGGACTTTCAGAAATACTAGCAGTTTCTTCAGTTGTTTTTCCTCTTATCCATGTTGCCAGACAGTATGACTCAGAATTATCAGAGCAAGCCATCTCCAAAATATCACATAATGTATGACAGAGAAGGTTCTTCTGCTCCTCTTCTGAAAGATCAGAAATCTACTTGAGTTCAATTGCTGATAACCAGTGTTGTATATAAGCTGCTAGTATCTTTTTTATACATTAATGCCACCTAAATAATGAAGTTTAATAATGAGATAAAAGCAATAATGTTAACTGCTCCTTGACCATAGAATTTTAAAGTTGTCTTTAGAAAAATATGGGTTTATATGATTTCTAATCCATTCTCATTTTTAATAATAGATTTCAATTAAATATTTATATAATGCAGAAGTATTATGAACAAGCACAGGCCTCACAAATGGGAATTTAGAAGCTTTTACTATACATGACAGGGGAGCACACTTAAACAAAAAGAAAGTGTGGAATATTTTAAATTCTTTGTACTAAGACATGCTTTACAAATAAATAATATGGAAAAATAAAGGGTGGGGGGGAAGAGGTCTCAATACCTGAACAGTTTCTCCAAGCAGACTTTTCACTGGTAAAAAGCCTCTTCAAAAGGAATGCCTTTGTTATCAAAAAATAAAATAATATTAAAATACAAGCCAACACCAACTTTTACATTATGTCACAAACTCTATACAAAAGCATTTTTGCATGTTATAAGAAGAGTTTCAAGCTGCTCACCATTCAGTAAGAGACCATGAGGCTGCACTGTTGACTGACTTTTCCCAATCAAACCAGTTACAAAAGTGGCCTCATAACATTCAACACTACTGAGTTTGAACCTCCAGTGCACAGAGTGCATACTGACATAAACATCTCCACACTCGCAGGACTGCAGTAATGGAGACACAAATATATTTCAGTATAACTGGCCAGTAGTACAAGACATCCCTAGTCACTCAGACAAAAGCTTTTAGTACTTAACAAGCTTTAAACCATTTTAAACCATCTTTTAAACCACTGTAAGTCACAATTTGCTGATCAGGTTAAAGAAAACCTATGCATCTCCATATCCCTGGTTTGTTTTTCCATCAACACTAATGCTGCAGTTAAAAAAAAAGATACATGCTCTAAGTTACAGAGAAGGAATAATAAACGAATGAACTATGGAAAGCAGAGTCTTGGTCTTTCTAATTACTCTATTAGATGCTATTTCAGGTCTCAACAGTACCTCAGAAACAGCTGGTTCAACACTCACTTTCCTGACACACTCACCCTGTTTTCCCATCACTGATCTTTTGCACACCTTTTTAGTAATTCACAGTAGTAGCAGGCACTGCAAGATTTGTTTGATCCTTTCCTCCTTCCCTAGCTGGAACTCAGTTCACTTTTAATCATGCTTTAATCACTCGATTTCTAGGAAGTTGAACTATATATAAATCTGAAAAAAACACTGTCTATCTATAAGAGCATTTGATATGGTAAAGACTTGGCACTGCCTTCAAGGAGCTGACTGGTCCTATTCTTTACTCTCTCCAATCCCCCCCAAATAAAAGACTTTCAAGTCTAACATCAGAGACCAGACACTGCATCTGGTTTTAAGACCACAGTACTAGACAGAACCATACTATGGAGTGTAATCCATAAAATTTTTTTTTAATTGATTGTTTGCCACTTAAGTGGTGCTCCCTCCTGTAATACAAGTTTTTTGGTGGGACCAGTGTTTAGAGTGTCTTCAGGTAGCCATAAAAGAGGTTATATGACAATTGCATTATACACACCAGAGGTGCAAACAAGTCCACAGGACCAGTGGTCTGACCCAGCTACTTCCAGTGCATGGTCAGATTCACTCTGCTACATGACTTCAACATGCCCCTATCAGCAGACAAGGCCTCCCATCAGACTGAGACATACCTGCAGAGTTTGGATTGCCTTTAAGAGAATTCAAGAGTAAGTTACCAGAGAAAGTAATCTGGCCCATGACTCAGTACCTGCCTGTCTCTGCAGGGTGCTCCTAAGAGAATGAAGAGCAGTCACCGTTAGACAAACTGCTCCACAGGTCATTTATTCTGCTAGGGCTTTGAAAGTATAACATTTCCCCTTTTATTACACAGCAAACCCCGTTAGGTTTGAAAATCAACTACTTCAAGTATTTCTAATACACTTTGCTAAAGCAGTCATTGTGACACTGATACTACCCTTTAAGGTAGGGAATTCAAGAGATGAGAAGGGATGAGAATTACATTTATATCTGATCTTTTCCTTCTCCCCTTTATTCTGCATTTCCCACTTTGAAGTTACTTTTGCTTGGATCAACCTGCTGCACTTCCTCAAATAAATGTCTTTCTGCAAAATTATACTTCAAAATCAGCCCATGGTCATCTCTGCCTTTTTATAGACTTGTTTCCTCCACACTTCAGTTATGAAATCAAAATACAGTTAACCTTCCTTTTTTCATATTTATTTTAATGTCAAACATATAAAGAATAAATTTTGGTCTAATTTTAAACCGTTCCTATAATAAAGGTATCTTACCTGTACAGGTGCTATCACTGCACAAGGGCCACCTTCAAATTGTTCTAATGCAGTTGATTCAGAGTCACTAAAGACAAATCCTGCCAAATGAAAAAATATTATATTTAGTGAAACATGTAATTAAGAACATGTTTATGTACATTCCTTCCCTAACAGAAATGACACCTGATTTATTCACCTTTAAAGATGAGGTAAGTTTTTGTTTCCCTGACAATGCAACAAAATATGGTTAAACTATCTGAAGTAAAAAAAAAGTGCATGAGTCAGGTGAAAAGGACAGAAATTAATTATTTATCTCAGCCATTACATCATAACCACAAAGTGTCAACAGCTGGGGTTTTAAACAAAAGAATTTCTGTTTAAACCATTTTATTTTTGGATAGTTTATTTTTTATGGATACATTAAAATCTGTTTGTGATAATATTTTGTTTCACATATGTTAAAAATCAAACATCTTTGAACCTTTACTGAACATGCATAATACATTTCTCTTCCCTATGAAGGGCACAGTATGCCTCCCACTGATCTCATTTTTGGCCTATCAGTGTGTCCTATTAAAACTGAAATATGCTAAGTAATTTATACATTTTCTTGGAACCATGGAATCAAGCCTCTTAATGGTATTCTTTCACAGAAGATACACTAGGTTTATTGAGATGCAACATCACCTATTTTCCCTCTCCATCTTTAATGTATTTGTATTTCAGAATTATCTTACAGTCAAATAATAAAACACATGCCACAGAAATTATAGCAAAATTGTTCTGTTACCATCTCGTCCTTAAACCTGCCTTTAAGATATGGTGATTCATAGCTTTCATTTCTCATGGATAAATGCACATACATGGACAATTAACTTGATGAAGCTGATACGTGGCAACTTATAGTGCATGATATTTTGCATTATTCTTGTAAGTGCTGATAAGATTGTGCCAAAGTGACTCTAGTTCAATGCAATCTAGAAACCATGCAACTGTGGTCAGCAACCAACGAGCAAGCGGGGGCAGGCAAAAAGGGGATACACATGCATCTTTTCACAGTGTCAGTCACAGCAGAAAGAATATTCAATGCCTGTTTCCCCCAGTTTCTCCTTTTCTCAATTCTGTATCATTACATGCAGCCATATCAAAAGCATCTCTAATCCTTGGATATGAATTTGAGCTGGGGAAATGCATCTTCCCCCCCACTACAGCATGACAGCTACATCACCAACGTGGCAAGAGGGAGAACTACTGCCCGTTTTGTAGGCCACATTTCATCACAGAAATGGTAGTTGTTCCAAAACAAGGTAATTTTCTTATTCTAAAAAGGATCACTGCAGCCATGGGGTTTCCCCTGTATCTGACCAAAGGCTCCAGATCTATTTTTAACCATATATGCAAATGTGCATTACAAAGATATATTTTATATCCAAAACCCAGATGCATGTCAAGCCTACATACACAGATCCAGCTTCACCTAATGTAGCAACAAAGCTTCACTAATTCCTACTTCAAGAAAGGTTTGCAGTAGTGTCATTTCACTCCTCTGTTAACATGCCCTAATAAGAAATATCACCAGTTCTTTAAACTTTCTGAATTAGTTTGTGCAGGCTTAGAATACAAAAAGGTAAGTCCTCCTCTACTTTGAAGCGTTACTGCATGCCATCTAAGCACACTGCAACAATAAGACTTTTTTAGTTTTTTTAATGATTTGGTCACTGCAGAAAAATAACATACTTGGATGTGGTACCATTAAACCACACTTTAGAAATCTTGAATTTGCTTCACATTCTTCAGGCTTCTTTTACAAATCATGAACTGTCTCAGTTTAACCCTGCCCTCTTTCTCAAAACTGCTTCCTAAAAATAAAGAACATTGAGCGTGATCCACCAGAACAAATACAAATTTGAGACAGACAAGGCAAAGTTCATGCTACACAGAACTTGACAGAATACAACCACAGAAAAAAATAATACTCGAAGAAACACTTTATTTCTATTTACTTAAATGCTGTTTAATGGTTAATAAACATAAAGGTTCTAGATGCTCTAAGGGCAAAAACAGGCTTCAGACAGTATGGTTATGCTCTCTTTTTAAAAATTCTATAAAATCTGAAGTCAGCTCAGATAAAATTTTAGAAACCAGCAGTCTGAGGTCCAGCTGGATTCAGGTCTACTCCAGCCTGCAATCACACCTACTTACCTTTTTAACCCTCCACAACAGTCAGGTCTTGGACAATCTCTATAAATATTCATCAACTCCACGCTCTTCCTTAGGATTCTTAAGAATAGCCTAGCCACTCTTTAAACTACCAACTGTGATGAACATCTCTGATTCAGACTAATTTCTACTTACTCTCACTCTTAACCAGTCATATCTATCATACAACTCTTTTCACTCAAAATTTCATGAAGAAAAGAGATGTAATAATGCAGCAAAATAATATTCTTTAATTGTCTGCCTTTTATCCATAAGTGCAATTATCATCATTTATCTGTAAGAAACATAAAACAGTACCATTACCATTCATCTTCGGTGTCATTTATAACACTATTAAATACTCCACTGACCAAATTTTTTCAACATCACTACTGCTCTCCTGCATGTGGGACAGAAGGGGGAGGGAGTAGAACTAGATTCAAGTTAGTAATCAGTGTATTGCCCAATATTTTGAGCTATGACACTCCAAAACCTGTCTTTATATCTTTGTATCACACATTTATTCTCATTTCCCCCAAATACAGCATTTACCAAGGCCCATGTTTCTTTCTCACACCTAATTCTCAGCTCTCCTACGTACATTTTGCCAAAATTAACCTATGACTGCATTACTTACTCTTGTCCTTCATCTACTATGCCACATCACGGTCCAAAGCACTACAAAACCCATTCATTCTTCTATTATGACTACTCCACCACTTTCCTGCATCTTTTTATTTTTAGCCAATTTCTAAATTTTTTTTTTCTGCCCAAGACACCTTAGACATTAATAACACTGTAATTTCACAGAGGATGCTGTGTATTTTCAGTATTTTCACTCTCTGCAAGAACCACTCTAACTGAATAAAAGAGACAAGGGAATAGCAAAGAGCATGCAACACCAACCACATTAGAAAAACCCTCGCTCTCTCTCTGATCCATTCTAGCTAGAAAGATGCTGTGCTATTAATTTTTTGTCCTTTTCTCTGCTGACCTGGCCTCTCACTGTGGAACTCTAATTTTTTCTCTCTTTTGGGATACAAGAACTGCCTAACAGAAACACTAGAATAACCCATTATACTAGAGCAATACTACAACAAAACTTAACTTAATTAGTTACGGATAAAGAGCCAGGAAGTCCTGGAAGGGTTTGAGGAAAGTATCCAAACTACCTAGTAGGCTACTACTAAACTGGGTAACAAGGTGCCAGAAAACAAGCTAAGATTTCAATATGTCTTCCTTTTTTAACACCTTTGAAAAAAAAACCTACAAAACAAAACAGCTACAGAATACTAATAATACAGAATTCAGATACTTCTGAATCTGTACACTGGTAAGAGCCTTCTATGTGAGCACTCCTCTAGCTCTTACATTTTCTTTAAGCCTGTCAGCCTTATCCAGAGTAAGGAACGGACTCACCAGCACCATATCATTTCTTAAAGTAAGGATGAGTATCTTCCAGCTATTCCTTTGTGGGCCCAGGGGGCAGAAAAGAGTTTCAGGTTCACTAATTATTCAGATAATTCTGTTACAAGGCATTTCAAATTCTTACTGCTCTACGCATATTCCAACTACATTGGCCACCATGCCCACTAGCCAGAAAATACAACCTTCTTAGCAACTTAACGTACATGTTCACACCTCATTTTTTCACAGTGAATGCTGTCTCCTATTCTCTTTCCAGTTTAACAGTGCTGAAAGGGTTGTTACACAGGACACAATCCCTCCAAAAAAACCCACATTTCTGCCCTAAAGCCTAGTTTTTCGTTCAGCAAGCTTCACACAAATTCATTCTGAAGAATGCAAAAGCTTATTAAGACAACTCTGCATTACAGAAGTATAAAATAAATATTTAAATGTCACATATAACAGAAAGGGATTGGACAACCTGTCTAAACCAGCAAGATGTGGTTATTTTTTCTGTAAAGACAGTATCACTATCCCCAAACCAATACCTCATTCCAAGGGAGGAAAGAAGAAAAAAGCCTACAAGTATAAAACTGAGAACAAAAACTTCCCTGGAGAAGGCTGTTAGGTAGCTTGTCCCTGCTGTTTTTCCAAAAACTACTATTGTCTCACATTTACTAACAGTACAGCTTGTATTAGCAGGACAGTCCATCTCCTCCTGTCAAGTACTGCCTACTTCTAGTTAAAGAAAAGCTCAGAGTCAGTAATCATCAGTACTTCTGTGCTTGAAGACCTCAGTATTTTTTTCCCATGATGTGCAAATTCCTGGAAGCAGGTTTGGCTTCTAACTTCTTACCTAATTTCAACAGATGCCTTAAAAACTGTTCACAGACCATGACTTAGAAAAGAAAGCCTTTGTGAGTGATCTTTAAGTGTGACCAGCATCAGTAAAGCACAGGTTTCAAAAGCAGTTCCACCAAAAGATCTGAAGAGGAAATACTTATGGCAAACTAGCAGCAGCAAGTAGGCAAAGCTGGGCCAACAGGTGTAATCACTTCCTCCAGCTGTTTGCACAATCCACACTTGTCGATACTCTAGTTGTGAATAAATGAAAAATACTTTTCTTCTCTTTGTGATTGACTGATTACACTGAGTAATATGGAACTTGAGATGGAAAGCACGCAAATACAAAGACTACAAGTGACAGTCATCAAAACATTAAGTACATAGATATCAGTGACTATTTCTCTCCCAACAACCAAATGAATTAAACATTACTAAATTAAACTCAGAGGAGCACTTTCAAATTGTTACTTCTGCTTAAGACTTTGAAGAACAGCAAGTATATGCTTTTTCTCAAAACGCATCTGCTTGTCTGGTAAAAATATTATTTCCTAACAGCACTGCCGTGATCACAGAATAACAATACTAGAAGTCAAATAACTTAAAAACATTACAGGATGCAGCTTCTCAACTAACCATGTACTACAAGCCCATCTGGTGATATTTGGTCAGAAAGAAGAATTCCAGGTATGTAAAAAAAGGAAATCTGGAAGGAATAGGAGAGAAAGAATGAAGCCTGGAAAGAAGACCAGAGAAAGAAAAGGGAAGTTTCAGCCCACTCACCCAGCTCTCAACCTGGAAACTGGAAGAGGATCCAGACAAAACGGACATTTTTACATTGTATATTACCCATATATACACAAACTACTATTAATACCTTCACACTATGCTTTTGCAGTTAAATGGTTGTTTTAAAAAGACTTTTAAAAGTCCCATACTCTTAAAGTCCCATACTTTTCTTTCCAAAGACCAGTGAGACACAGCTTACGCAATTCTGAAAGGATACTGTGCTCAAACCCGCCAGACATTCACATTATAGAGTCGTTATGCCTTGGGGCTGATCTGAAGAGCAGCTTTATGAATGGAATTTGTCTCTTGGATCAATGAAGAAAATTACTCCTAACATGGGTATGTGTCTTTAGGGTTCAGTGTTCCTACTAACTCCTTCCCAAGTCATCGTATCTATGCCAGGAAACACCCAAGCGCAGACTGAAGCTTTGCACTACATTCCTGTGTCTGCTTTGAGGATTCGGGTAAACAGATTCTCCAAAGTTCAAACTGCAAATTCTGCTGCAATCATAAAGAAAAAAAATTCTACAAAGAAATCCCACACTAAAAACCTCACAATAACTGCAACAGCAAATTTGCAGCGGTGCCTTTGTTAACTCGGGAATAAAAACAATATATTTAAAGTTGCCAATGCAGCAAACTGAGGGAATTACTGTTGCTCACTTCCAACAGCACATCCATATGAGCTGGGTTAGTTCTGTTTAACTCCCTGAAGATCAGCCCATCTTCAGTCCTGATCAAATGAGATCATGGAATTTGGTGCATGAGGGGGATTTCTGGAAAACTGCTGTCTTCACTGAGAAACTGACTGGTTTGAGTCTTACATCCTCAACACCCTCCCTACTCTCTGCTTTTCTTTGTAAATGAAAATCACAGTTCCCAATTTCCAAAGGGTTTGAGAAAGGACAAGACGACATCTACCAAACATCTGAAATAAATGCCAGTGTTTGCACTACACTTGAAAAAAAACCCAACAAAAACAGACACAAAAAACCCCAACACCAAACTAGTTGTTTGATGTTTTCTGCACATATTATGTGAAATGAGGGTCTACCTTCTAAACTTTGAAGTCTTGGTAAATAATACCGCTTGATATTTTTATTTGTGGTTTTCTTCTGTTAAATCTTGATGAGTCAGTGTTGACACAACTGCTTTGCAGTAAGTAAATGCTGCAGAACTTCTTCAACCACACAGAAACAGAAAGTTGGGTAAAAGTATTATTCTGCTACACAACTGACTCAAACAGACTGATTCCCAGCACAAGACCTCCAAACAGCACACTCACTTATCAGGCTTTGCTACACAAAATTGATTATACTAAGGAGGATATAGAGAAGGCAACAGATACACTACACAGTCTAGTCACAGGACTTTCCCTGAAGACAGAAGGCTCCTTTGCAGAAGCCACGAAGAACACCAGAGGCCATTTCCATTAATTCTTCATTGGATCATAAGTGCGGGGCATTATAACACAGCTTTCAATAGATTTTTAAACTGCTAAAACTTTTCACACAAAATATCCTCAAAGTGTCAATTGTGGCAATCCAACATTACCAGTTAAATAAATAATTAAGCTTTTTAATACCAATTCTTCTTTAGTGACTTTGCACAAACCTTGTACCGAAACAGCAATGTTACCAAAACTTTAAAAGAGAGATTTCAGAAAGTAATTATATTTCAATAATCACTTCATCAGGAAAAGTAATGGTTTTACTGTGCCTGCTTAAATTCTAGATCTAAGAAGAAATTTGGCATTTTCCCCCCAGATATTATCACTGAATTATCTGAACACAGATAAACCCAGGGAAAAAGATATATGAGTCTGGTAATATACTGTGTGCTATAACGAGGAGTAGCTGAAACTAAGCAGATGACAACATTCTTGTTACCAAAAAAAAAAGAGCATGGAACAGAAAAGACTAAGAAACTTCTGTTTCAACCAACTTTACCCTGAGACCTGAAGGCAATATTTTTTTAAAATCTGTAAATTGCACTGTCACTTGTGAATCTTTTCAGGAATTAATGATTTTTAATGAACATCATAACCATTACTAGAACTCTTCAAAGCCCACAGTCAGTTATAAAGAAGGCGATTTTCCCCTTCCTTCAGCCAGGACAGTTTCACAGACTGATTTCTTGCATATCATTTACAGGCAAGTCCCCATATTACACCTTACAATTGTAGCTTTAGAAGAATAACAGTAAGTCTCCACTGAGAAGAAACTATGCATAGGTTGCATAATTTCAATATAGAAGAAAGCACTTTACAAATACCCCAGGTTCCATCGTTATTGCTGCTTTATTGCCTGCCACATCCTAAAGAAGGCATGCACCTGCTTCCTTGGCCAAAGAACCAGCAAACAAACAAACAAACAAAAATCTGTGGGTCTCTGTCCCAAGCCTGACCTCACTTTTGCTATTTGTGACTCACATATTCTCAGCAAAACAAACAAACAAAACCCAACGAAAACCAAAGCAGAACTCATGCTCGTGTTTCCACAAGCTACGTAAAATCACGGCACGAGACGAAATACTCAAGAAATGCATTTCCCTTTTTTACTCAATTATAAGTTCCCTTGGAGATCTGTGGCTAAAAGCGAGCGAGCTCCGAAAAAAAATAATTATTTCGCAAGTGGAGCCGCCGCATTTTTTTTTTTTTTTTCTTCTTGGCGCGGGCCACACGGCGCGGTGTCCCAGGGACAGGAGCGGTGCCCGGGGCCCCTCAGCACACGGACCCGCGGGCGGGGGAGCCGCGGTGTGTCCCGGCGGGCGGGCCGGGGCGGCGGGAAGGGCCGGGCGGGGCACGGCGCTCGCAGGTACCTTGCGCCCAGCGGCAGAAGATGGTGTCGGCCAGCCCGCGGGGCCCGGCCTTCTTGCCCCACACGAGGTGGAGGAGCTCCTGGCCCGGCTCGGACATGGCGGGGCGGCGGCCGCGGGGCCGGGCGGGCGCGGCGGCTCCGGCGGCCCCTGCGCAGGGCAGCGAGGGGCGGGGCGGCCCTTCCGCTTCCCCAGCAGGCACCGCCCCTTCCGCGGGCCCGGCGGCGTCGCGGGGAGTTTGGGAGCGATCGTCGCCCCTGACGGAACCGGGGCGAAGGTTTGCCCTTAGGAAAGAGCCTTTCGAGCGGAAGGTGTCCCGGGGGAAACGACTGTGTGTCCGCACTTGGAGTTCTTCGTGCGGCGTGCAGCCGAGATCGAGCTGCGGTGTTGTGCCCACACACTTAACAGAATCGCGGAATCGTTAGGGTTGGAAGGGACTTCTGGACGTGGAATCCTGGAGTCATCAGTGTTGGAAGAGACCTTTATTATCATCAAGCCCAACTATAAACCCAGCGCTACCACTGTAACCCTTAAACCACTAAACCACATCACTCAGCGCCACATCCAGACCCCTCTTAAACGCTCCCAGGGATGGTGACTCCAACATTTGCGTGGGCAACATATTCCAGTGCCTGACGACCCTAACAGTGAAATTTTTTTTCTAATACCTAATCTGAATCTGCCCTGTGATGATCTTCATGTCATCTGCTCCAGTGCAGGTGACAGGACCGTGTCCAGGTGGGGTTTGAGTGTCTCCAGAGGGGGAGGCTCCGCGAGCTCCCCGGGCAGCCGTTCCAGTGCTCTGCCACCCTCAAAGTACAGAAGTTGTTCCTCGTGTTGAAGTAGAACCTCTTGTGGTTCAGTTTATGGCCACTGCTCCTCGTCGTACTGCTGGACACCACCAGCAGTATGTCACCGTCCTCTTCCCACATGCTTTTGAGATATTTATATGTGTTAATGAGATCCCCTCTCAGTTTTTTCTCCTCTAGACTGAACAGGTCCAGCTGCCTTAGTCTTGCCTCATAAGAGGTGCTCCAAGCCCTTTATCATTTCTGTGGCTCTCCTCTGGACCCTCTCCAGTAGTTCCTTGTCTTTCATCAAGCAATTAGTGCTTTTATGGAGATTGAGCACATATTGAGGCAATAATTCTGAATTAAGTATGAGAACAGCCAATATCAAGGGTGTTTATAAGCTTTCTGACGTGTCATACCACAAATTCATCAGAAGGTGGGGTGGTTGTACTTCTGATTTTTAAATGTTTTCACGTATGTGTACAATTAAGCATTTTATTCAATAATTACCGACAAGTCATCAATTTCCTTCAGTATCGATTAGCAGAATGAATCTGGACTTGCATAACTAATGCAATTATAAAGTCACTTTTTGATTTTTAGCATAAAGAAAGAACTCCAAAACAACAGGAAGGAATTTATTTAGAATTAAAGGCATCATAACAGCAAAATCATGTTCTTTACATACTGTAATAAAGGCCATTGTGTTGCTAGTTTTTTGTGCATTCTTAATTTGATAGTGCAGTAAAATGCAAATTTCTTATAGTACTTTGAGTTTAATACTGGGTATACCAGACTTGAAATTGTAAACGTCCCATGAGCAAGAGGAAAACAACAAAGTACATTTATTTTAAAGTGTGGTGTTGTATAGACATTTGAAATATTTCAGAGAAGAACGTATCAAAATGGTTTGATGGTGCAAGTCTAGTCAGCTAGCTCAACAAAGTTCAGACTATCCATTGACAGAAAGGCTTTATTAGGTGGAGGAAAGAAGTGCAAGTTTTAGGCCATCTTCAAGTTCCTGGGCTTGTTCTAAGGTATTAAAGTTACATTGTCATGTATACTGAGGGTGCAATCTGAAAAACAATTCAGTAAACAAGTGGAGAATGGAGAGGAGAAGGTACTGTAAAACAAGGATGCTGAACGTACAATTGGGTGACACCCACTGCTGTATGGCAGAGGAGTTGTGTGGCACCACCCAGAGGTACCAAAGCCTGGAAAAGCTCGTCCTCCACTTCCATCTCTGATGCATTGAATCATCACTTCCAGAAAAACATTGTGTGTGTTTCCAGAGAATGGCAACAAAGCTGGTGAAGGGTTTAGAGAATAAGTCATGTGAAGAGCAGCCAGGGGAGCTGGGGATGTATAGCCTGGAGAAAAGGAGGCTGAGGGGGGATCTTATCACTCTCTACAATGACCTGAAAGGAGGTTATAACCAGGTGGGGATTGCCCTCTTCTCCCAGGCAACTAGTGACAGAAGGAGAGGACATACTCTAAAGCTGCACCAGGGGAGGTTCAGGTTGGACATCAAGAAGAATTTCTTTACAGAAAGGGTTGTCAAGCATTTGAATGGACTGCCTAGGGAGGTGGTGAAGTCACCATCCCTTGAGATGTTCAAGAAATGACTGAACGTGGCACTTAGTGCTACAGTCTAGTTGACAAGGTGATGATCAGTCCAAGTTTGGACTTGATGGTCTTGGAAATCTTTTCCAATCTAAATTATTCTGTGACTCTATGATTATTGTGGAAAGCAAGTTAATTAGAATGAGAGTAGCCTTTGATTTCATGGGTGCAAACAGGTATCCACAGTGAAACAGATGTAAGTAAAAGCTCAGTTACAACATGGAGAGCTGTGAGCCAGAAGAGATCCTGCAGTTTAATGCACTCTAAATTAGAGTGCAGCAGTTTTAATTTCTCATCGTAGAGTGGAAGAATGCTTATCAGCTGCAGATCTGTGAATACAGACCTGCAGGTGAGCTAGCAGCTAATGACTCCTGTAAAGTCACAATATAAAATTAGATCTATATTTCTAACCTGAATTAGAATGACAAAGAGCCACATTTTGGTGCAGCAGCAGTATTCTTGTGTAGCAGTGGCAGGCTTGAAGCTACTGCCTTGTGTTGTGTAAAAATGCTTTCACAGGCAACTGATGGATAACTCTGATTTTGCTAATTTGCTCCATATAACTTGAAATGAGAAAACACTTTTCAGACTTAGTCACAATACTGACAGAAGCAAAGACAGTAATGAGAGACATAAGATGTAAAGTGATTTGACCCATCTTGATTTGGCTGGCATACAGCACATGGAGTTCAATGTAGAAAAATAAAAATTAATGAATCTAGGAACAAGGGAGCAATTTTGGGGATGTGTGCCAACTGGAACAATCTGCCATGTACTGGTTAGAAAAAGCATAAGGAATTATTTTGGAAATACCACAAAATAGTACTGGAATCATTAGTCTCACTAATACAAATGGGAAAAGGCAAGCTGTATAGTCAGCTGTAGCAAGAATCAGAGCAAATAAGGCTGTGGATAACATCAGTTATGCTTTTTGATCTCTCACTGTCCATGTTTTAAGTGTTGGGCATTCATCAGCTATTGATACGTTGCATATGCATACCACAGATTTGGACAGGAAGATTTGTGTGTGAATTTATGTAGGCAGTTGAGTTGCAGTTAGTGAGGAGGAAACTAAAAAGGAGGATTAGGAGAAACTACAACTTCACTTGTGTCTAATACCAGGTTGACATCTAAGCTGTATTTGAGAAATAAATGTAAGTGGATTGGAGTCAGAACTCTGAACAAAGAGAGTGCAAATCTGCATACAAATACATGAAAATAGTATTTTCTAGGATGATAAATCTGGTCTTTAAATCTTGTGTCTGTGGACTCTGGGATGTACAAACTGTACTATAAAGTCAGGCATTCATGGAAGGTAAACAGGAGACTTTTTGCATATTGGGTCTTTAACTCCTTAAAATATTTAGAGGTAGGCAAATCAAGAAAGATTCAAAATTACTGCTCTACAGCATTGTTTGGTTATATTCTGAGTAGTATGCATAGATTTGTAACTATTTGTTCAAATTGTTTCTATTACATGCATTTTTTTTTTTTTTAAGTGTTGGACTGCCATCATGTGGTTGGTTCGGTGACTTAACGTGCACTTTTAAAAATACATGCAAGGTGTTTGTTGTTTTAAACATTATGCACTATTCGCTTTGTGTGTGTGAAATGCTGTTCATTCCCTCTGCAGGCTGGTGTGGTGGGGCTGGGGTTTCTGGGTTTTTAGGAAAACACAGAAGCTGCTGTTGTCTCCCTTCTAATCTCAAATTCAATCTCACTCAGGCTTGATTCTGTTGGTTGCAGTATGTAAGATCTTAGAACACTTCTCCACTAGACAAAAGGAGAAGGTAAAGAACATAAGCATATACTCTGTATGTGTGCAATCCCTTTAGGTTTACTTAATTTGTATTTTAAGTGTTAAGTCTCTTCATGAGAAAAGTTTTTGGCTTAATTGAGAGTTATGGGTTTTCTGCTATGGACTGTTGATAGACAACAGTACAAGTTACCGATGTTGTACATGTTTGCCAGACAAATCCCAGTAAAGTTCATCTACACTGAAATAGGTTTGCCTTACTTGTCTTTAAATATACTGGCCTGTGTGGTAGGACAAACATTAATAGATGCAAGGCTACTTAGTCCCTACAGCTCCAAAGGGAATCGCAGTGGTGGTGTGTTACTAAATTGTTCTGAGAAGGTAGAAGTGATTCTTAAAATTTTCTCCAGTTTCCCTTTTCTGTTTGCTCCCATCTTTTAATTACATCACACTTTCCCTCTGTCCCCTTACCCCAACAAAGCAAAAATCAAACTATCAAGTCTATAGAGAAAAAATTTTATTAAGAATCTGAAATGTTGTGGTGGACAAGAAAAGATTGTTGAACCAAATCATGAAAGTGTTTAGTTGTCTACCTGTTGTTGGATGTCTATTTCCTACTGATGTGAATTTATCTGGATTTTGTTTATAGTGCAACATGAAGTGTTATATCCGATTTGCTCTCAGGATGATCTCTGAGAAGAAATTTTAATATTAAAAGTCGTACTCAAAATTCTATTGTGTGCACAATTGTATCTGGAGAATAAAAAATGTCACCAGCTTACAAAATGCTGATTACTCCGTCCCTTGCAGCAGAGGTAACTTCTGGGCTGTGGCTGACATTGATTCTTCCTACTAGTTCTTGGTTAAGAGGTAAAGATAATTGTACTAGCAGTGATGGCAAAGTGAGTCGCTGATCCCTGGTTTTTGCCTGGATTGGAGGACATATATGGAAGAGACAAGAACATGGTGTCATGCTCATCTGCCCAGTGTCCCCATCCTCAACTGGGATAGCTCCACAGGGTTTTTTGTCTGGCAAAAGAAAAAACTCTACAATCCAAGGAATGGACAGAGTAAGTTTCCTTCTGCCATCAGGAAGATGGGGAGGGAAACTGGGGCACAAAAATTAAATTCTTCTGCTGCCAAGGGACATACTATGGCCCTGACACTTGCATGGTCCCTTTTGTCTCTCCTTAGACCTCCTTATTTAAGAAGAGGGTGAAAATTATATTTTGACCTGTGTATCAGCACCAGATTCTCTGAGAAGTTAGAGTCCAAGTCTAAGAAACAGAAAGCTCTCATGTGTCTCATTTTCTCTTTTGAAATGATGAATTAGTGCTGAATTTGAAAAAGTTCTTAGGTGACTGACTCCTACAGTAATTATAGAAAAGAGAAAATGGGAAATTTCTTGGTAGATATTTGCCCTCAGAATCTGTTGATGAGATTAAACAAGCTAGTGATTGTCCTGTGTATGTGGATGTTTGAGATTGACATCTGTGTGGAATGGGGAGAAATTTCTGGAGAATCAGAGCTTTCTGTGATAGCCCATATAGCAAGGTGAAAAGGAGTTATTTCTTGTGTATATAACTTATATACAGTGCCTTAATACTACAGACAATAGATTTGTTTCAGATAAGCTGTTTAAAACTGCTGGAGCTTAAACTCCATCATTTGCAGTAACACCAATGAGCAAATACCCCTGTATTCGTATTATAAGATACATCAGAAAATAACAATTCTACTCACTGTTGCATTTCATTTAAGATTCATAAATGTGTGGTAAAAAAAGTATGACAGAAAATGGTCTATTTTAGAAACAGTCACTTATTCACTTTTTGCAAGTTACCATGGCATTTTCACATTGTTTAATGACAGGAGCTGTCTTCTGTCTTCCAAAGTGTACTGAGGTTTTCTATTATTTTCAAATAAAATTATCTTACAGTGAGAGGTAAATTGAAACATCTATTATTTTTATGTGGTCAGTCAGTGTGTGGCTCACAGAAAACATCTTTGGATTATGAACTGCAAATTTTTTGAAGAAAACTGAAAAAAAATGGCATTGTAATTAGCAAGAAAAAGCCTGTAATTATTAAGACTATTAGGAGTATAATTAAATTAAGACTGTCAAGTTCTAGCACAGTGATGCTAATACTATATCTCTGGCATTATTAGTAAAAAGTGTTTCAGACAAGTTCAGTACAACAAGAATGGGCTAATAACTTACTGTGCAGTCAATACTGTCTGGTTAATTGCAGAGTTTACCTACCAACGACAATGCACAGAAGGAAAGATAAGAGGCATGTAGAGTCATCAATTTTAGTTATATGAGCTACATTTCAAACTAAAAAGTTATTTGATGCAAAAGACTGAATTGCTTGATTTCAATAAAGCTGAATTGAAATATGTTAATTGCATTGAAATGTTAAAAGAATTAAATGTGCATAATTTAGTCAAAATTGAACAGGAAAGTTCCAGTCTTCTAAAAGGACTGGTTTCCTGCAGAAAGTGCCATTTAGACTAGCTTTTCTTATTATCTTGGAGTGATTGAAAAAAAGTTGGTTTACTGGGGAAGTTTTGTTTCCAAGCAGGTGATGTGTTGGAAAATGTTGTGTTGGAATGAAGAGGTGGCTCAGATTGCTGATAGGAGAAAACAAAGAAAGTGGTCTGTACTAGAGGGGCAGGAAGATTCAAAACCATTTAAGTGTCTTACTCTCTAAATTCTTTTTCTTACTCTTACAGGTTTTCTGTTTCAAACTCCTCTTTTCTAAAAGCCTGACACATTGGTTCTCATCTCCTTTTCATCTACAATACTGATGTTTAATGATACTTGCCTTTTTTTAATTTTCCATCTTTAACCAATTTTTTGTCCCCTAAGCATTAATCTAAATGTTACTGCTTTTTTTTTTATTATTCTTGGAACACTCTATTTCTTCCCATATGACATTTTATCCCTCAGATATGTGATGAAAATTCATTATTTCATCTCTTTTCACAGACATAGCTGAAAATCCTATCTACTTGCATAGTGATACCTTTTCTGCAAGAACCTGTGAGTTCCTTGGGCCTGTGACACTTTTGTGTCTGCAATGCAATCTGCAAAAGTATCACATGCTTGTGACATTTTAACAATATGTCAGTAAGAATGCAAGGATCAAATTCAAAGGGAGAAATCATGTTGGGAACAATTACTTGTTCAGAGGAGATGCTGGGCAGTACTGAGGAAAGCAGCCATCAGATGAGAAACCTCAAGGAAAAGGACGTCATGAGTAACCTCAGAATTAAGTTGAGATGAGTCTTTTCTTTCATCAGAAGTTGAATTCCTGCTTCCTCTTTATAGAATGTTATCATCACACCAAAATAAATAATAGGATTTTATACTTCACTGGAGTTATACATAGCTCATTTGTATGGGCTGTAAATGAGTGCATCATGCACTCAAGCTCAGCCTTTGGAAGAGTGCAACCAGTGGTTGCTTCGGATCATGAAATTAACTGGTTTACCGTATTTGAATGAAAATTCTCTGCCCAATAGAGGGCGCTGTAGTTCTTAGAATAGCTACAATACTGCTACTTAGTCTAACTAAATTCAGTGGGGAAAAAAATCCTTGGCACATTCCTGTGGTTAAGAAATTAAGGGTCAGGGAGTTTTGGTGATTTATAGCAGCTGAACATCTGCTTTGGAACACACAAATGAAAGGATTCAAATTTACAGTTTCCCACAACAACCATGACTTGTCTGTGTTTTACAAACTGTTGGCATTTTTTCTGACAACTTTTATTCTTGAACATATAAACTGTTTCAGAGTTTGGTTTAAGATTTTTTTTTCCTTTTTAATTTCTCCCCCAAGAAAATTATGCTGATATTTTTGTTTTCTTCCCATTCTCTTATTTTTTTTTAAACAGAAGAATAAAGACTAGTAAAATCTAGTGACCTCTCTCCTGTCATTCTAAGTAGCAACTGATAGACATCAAAGCTTCAAGAGATAATTGTGATGTAGAACTGTTTAGATAAATTAGGAATATATCCTCAATACCACATTCCTCTCTCAGTTAAAAACTGTGTAGAGGAATAGCAGCATTTCATCAACACTACATTTCTTTGTTAGTTAAAACCATCTCTTCCTGAAATAAAATACTTGGAATGATTTATGGTCCTTATGGGCCATAACTGCAAGTATTAGAAAGGGTTTTTTTCTAAAATTTTGCCATGAGATGGAAATAAACAAGTTTCCCTGTTTTGTACAAATGCAGTTTTCTTTGGGTTTTGTGAAACTCTCCATTCCAGAACAGCCTGAGCCTTTTAAGAGTCGGGGTTTTTCTCTTCTTGCTTCCCTCCTGCTTCTTTGAAATCTACTAAGTAACTTCAGGTGTTACATGTGCTTAGAAAAAATATATGAACTCCTGAGAATCAAGGCTAAAAAGAAAACCCATTCAGCACAACAGTGGGACTGCTGCTAACACTGCTGGTCCAAAAAATAATCAGCAGATAAATCTAAAGTATTATGGCAATTTTCATCTTAAGATGGCTGGCTGTAGAAAACAGAGGAGGCAGTCTGATATTCAAACATCTTGTTACTTGAGTCACTAGAAACGTTTGAAGTTTAAATGCTTGTTATTAAATTGTATGAAACTGGTAGTGTCAGAGCCTGTTCTGCAATTTGACATATGGTACATCCTTGCACAGTGTTATACGAAACTTAGCATTGCTTGCAGTGTGTATGGATAAGTTTCAAAATCCATTTGTCTCTCCTAATACTTCACTAATTTTTTTGTTTTAAAAATCTTCATAAGCAGTTAGCATGAATATACTTTCAGGAATATCACATATGTACAGAGAAGTCTAGTGCAGCTTTCCTCTCCTCTTTCTATGATAACTTCTTTCTGGACCAGTGCAACTGAAAACAAAACTCAGGAGCTCATCAGGAGATGTGAATGTAAGTTAGTGCTACGATGTATTGCGTGACAACAGAGAAACATTTTTACTCTGGAACTTTTTTCATATGACATTGAAAAGAAGTGTGGCTTAGCATGGCAAAATTTTCAACAAGCTTTGTGTATTTTAGTGAAGAAATACATTCATTTCAGGCAATAAGAGATGAGGATGTATACCCTAGGAATCTTGCACTTCTGAGCTTCCATTGCTGTTGCATTTGCATGAGAAGTTGCCACTCTGTCAGAGCAAATTAAAATCCCAACCCCTTTTTTTGAGTTTCAGGAGGCATCATGTTTGCAATGAGGAGAACCCTTGGGAACAGAGAAGTTTCCCAACAAAATTTCAGAAGAAAATGCAAGGCCAGCAAGGAACCGGTTATGGCTTCCCAGATTTCTGGATTTTTATTTTCTAATTTGCACCAGTTGGAAACAGTTGCTGAGCAACTCCTTCCTGTGTACTCTGGCTGCTTCTCATCTGCGATAACTTTCTTTAGGTCACCTACATATCCTCTATGCCATGTGCTCTGGGAGAGTCATCTGCCTTCTGTTCTGGGATGAGATGACTGGCTAAGCCCATAAGAGTAGAGCAGTGGATGTTGAACACCTTGAATTTAGCAAGGCCTTTAGCAGTGTACCCAGTGGTTTTACAACCAAACTGGTGAACCATGGACTGGATAAATAGACAGTAAGATGGGTGGAAAATTATCTCAACCATTGATCTCTAAGGGTAGTGATCACTGGTACAAAGCTGGTTATGAGTGCCTTGACACAGAAATTTATGCCAACCATGCTTGTTCTCAGTAACAACTTGGATGACCGGATGAAGTGCATCCCTTACCAGTTTGGAGATATATGTATTGGGAAGGGTATTCAGTACACTGAAGTGCAGGGTTCCTGTTTGAGGAACTTAGGCTCCAGAAATGGTCTGTCAGGAACCGCAGGAAAATCGCCAGAGGCAAATACAAAGTTCTACATCTGGGATGGAATATACCCATGCAACAGGACAGGGCAGCACTGGCTGGCTAGGAAGCAGCTTTGTAGGAAAGGACCCAAGGCCCTTGTTTTCTCTTTTGTAATGGTATCTCCCTTGCCAAAGTTATGTATTTGTTTATAGTACCCAATAATTTTATTCAGAAAAAAATGGTAAATGGTAGTTATAGAGACATTATAGTCTCACTATGGGGTTAAATGCACAGACAGTTCTGGGTGAAGTTATAACCGTGTACTCCATCAACTTCCATTTTTATATCCATAAGATGAGGCATTAAGAACAGTTTTTACCTTGTAAAATGAAGAAAGGGAAACAATAAGAATTTATTGCATCCCATAAACAAAAGAAAAGAATGGGAATAGGATTTAAGAAATAATGTGCTAAACAATCCAGAGATTAATATTAAATATATACAGTATATATCTAGAGTAATTCAGTGTAATAAATAATATGGAAAGAATATTGTAAATCATAAGACCTAGTTTAGTTTCCACATATTGTTGTTTTATGTAAGATCAACCAGGCCTTATAGGAAACCACAGAACGTAATTTTGCAGTGCACACTTTTGAACTGGGTTTGTGTAAGTAAAGACCGAAATAATAATGTGTCAAATGTTTCCCATGTAACCAAATGTTATAGCAACCTTGCTGTTTGCATATAGATTCTACTGTAACTGAGTCTTTTGTTGTCCTTGAGCTTCTTAGTAGTCATGGTCTGCAGTATTTGATTACCCTTCTTGACTCTATGTTTTGATATGTCAAAATTAATATTTTAGATTACTGAACAGAATTAGGATTCAGTGGAAAAATTTGGTATTGACTTGTTGGAAATTAGGTGAGGTCTGTAAGCATTGTCTCCTGCAGTATGGTTTTGGAGTATTTTTAAAGTAAAATTGAAAATACATTTTGCAAGTATTTTCAATAAACATCTTACTAACATTTTTGCCGAGTAAGGTTTTAATAATCATGAAAATATATTATCCTCTTATATATAACTGTAAAAAAATATATCTATGTCAATTATTTGATCAGAATGTTAAGGCCAAAAAGGCCCAAATTTGGATGGATTTTCAACAAATGGTTTTTAAGAGCTATTATTTTTCTGTACTTATCTATGACTTGTCAATAAAACTGTGTTATAGAGTATAATTCAAGAACCAAAGCAAAACAGCTTTCACAGGGGAAGTTATTTAAAATGATATGTTCACCTTTTTTAATAATCACACAAATACCAGTATTAGTTCCCTAGACAGAAGATTTTCTCTTTCCTTTTTCTGAATAAATTATATAAATATAATATATATAAATTATATATAAATTATAATACATATTATATATTATATATTATAATTTATATATAAATTATATTAAAATCTTGTTTAGGATGGTGTGTGAGATATTTTGATGTTGGATGCCAAGTACATCATAAAAGTCATGTTCAATACCTGTCCAAATTTCTGTTAGCATGAAACTTAGCACAAAGGCTGGTGCCAGACCTTTGACCTTGTGTCAGCTTAAGAGTCTGGCAGAGTTTTGCCAGATGGTCTTCCAGCTGCTCACCTGGAACACTGAAGGCAATAGAAAGTCTGCTTGGTCTTCTGAAATATAAATCCTGTTCCCCGTGTCTGTGGATTCCCATTATTGAATGTTGTCTTCATCTGTGGAGGTTTTGGAGAAAAATGCTTCTTCAGAATCATGAACAGCTGAAAAAATGGGAGAGATCAGTTTTACTTTGCATCTAAAGCTAACCGAAAAGCTTCACCAAAATAATCCCCCCCATTCAGCTCCAACTATAGCTGAATAAATAGTTAAAAACTTCTCTAAGCCATATTATTATGGTAGGCCTAAAAGGAAAAACTTGAAGATCGGTCACCCAAGACCCTGCCAATATCAGGTTTCAAGATGAAGAAAGCAATAAGCTACAAGTACTAGTTTTCTTAAATATTTGTATCTTCATAAGCTAACTTCCTTAGATATCGATTCATGTATATTTCTAATGCAGAAATGGATTAAGAGTATAGTAAGTAAGTAAGTAAGTAATCCGGGGAAGGAATTTACACCTTCCAGTCTGCGCATTGGATATTTTAGGTGAGACACAGTGTGCGCGGAACTGAGCCCACCCTTTAATCCTAAGGTTCATCTGCCAGGGCCAAGCGAGCTTGGACGGTGGCAGCGAGGTCCTTAGGACGTAGATGGATTGCCTTTACAGGGTTAATGAGCCCCACCTGCCCGGGAGTGTCCCTGACCGGGAATCAAACCCGGGCCTTGGCGGTGACGGCACCGCGCCCTTACCACTAGACCACCAGGGGCTCCTAAGAATATAGGACTCCACTGAAAAATACAATCCTCGTAACACTTCATTCTTTGAAGTTCCTTACTAGCTGTGCGAGGAACTGTTATGAAACTGTGAGAGGGAAAAAACTTTATTAAAGTGTGAGTTCTTCCCATGGGAACAACTCCAGCTTGGGTCCCTTCCATGAGGTGCAGTCTTTCAGGAACAGGCTGCACTAGTGTGGGGCCCACATGGGGTCAGAGGTCCTGCCAGCAAACCTGCTCTAGCATGAGCTCCTGCCTGCACTGGGCTGCAAGTCCTGCCAGCTCCAGCGTGTTCTTCTCATGGGGTCACGAACTCCTTCAGTCATCCACCTGCTCTGACATGGGGTAGGCTGCAGGTGGATCTCTGCTCCAGCACCTGGGGCACCTCTTCCTGCCACTCACTGACCTTGGTGTCTGCAGAGTTGTTTTTCTCACATATTCTCCCTCATCTTTTCTGGCAACTGTTGTTTTGCAGCACTTTTTTTCCCTCCTTAAATCTGTTATCCCAGCAGCACTGATGGGCTCGGCCCTGGACATCTTTCTGTCATTGGATTTGTCAGACATGGGGAAAGCTTCTGGTGGATTCTCACAGAAGCCATTCCTGTAGCCCCCCCACTACCAAAACCTTGTCACACAAACCCAATACAAAGAGTTAGGTCAATGTATTCTGTAAATGTTTTTAAATGTATTATTTGTTCGGGAGGTCGTGTGTTCTTTTTCATTTTTTTTTTCTCAACAAGTCTTAATTGTGATTTAGGGTTAAAAAGGCATTCCTCACCCCATCCTGTAAAGAATCTGTGAAGCAGGGCCATTGGACATCTAAACAAGTGCCCTGGATGCCCAGCACATCCTCCACAGTGCCTGAAGTTTGCAGACTTGTTCCCTTTGTTCCCTCTACAGCAAAGAGGCAGAAAGCAAGCACCACAGATGTTGGGGGAAGCAGAAGTCCTTTGCAGTGACACTGATGGGTCTCTGACTTGCAATAAAGTACTACTGTGCAAGTGAAAAGGTAAATATAAGCATCAGTATGTCTTAATTCGCTTTAATTTCCAAAGCAAACAAAGCATATATAATTATTCTTTTGGCCCATCTGTGCATCTTTCCTTCCAGCTATCCCTAAGAACTTTTGAATCCTAAAACTAATTTCAAACAATATGGGCAGGGTGGATCTCAGATCTTAAAGGTAATGAATTTTGAGATGTTTTGTGACAATTGGTATTTGGATAGCTAATATCTATGTCATTAAAGAAAAGACAAAAAAACTTATATGCACAAGTACGCGTGGAACTGGTAACGTGCTGAAACAGAAACTGGCTGGTCAGTCATTGTGTGTATGACAACAGGCAGCAATTGCACCTTTTGCCCAGATAGATTGCTGGGACAAAAGCAGGAGCTGTGGCAGCAAGTTCTGTGAGGGATGTAGTATGCAACATGTTAGGAGAAAAGGGCTGGTTAACTCTGTGGTTCATGAAAAAAAAAAGTTGTATAATTCTTATTAAATTTCAAGGTAAAATGTTTATTATCTTAGTTGAAAATATTGATAGAAACAGACTAATAGATTTATTTTTTGTTTTGTAATTAATTTGTAATAGTATATTGCAGTTATGCATGTATTTTTGTTTTCAATAAATTTTAAAAATATAAGGCTTCCAGTGGGGTCATGGCCACCACTTTAAAGTAAGCACTTTAAAAAAACCCAGAAAGACAGCTTCTTTTACTTGTTCACAAGACATATAATATCTTCCTTAAGAAACTCATATACTTTCTTAAAGGTGCATTTTTGATCTGGAAAAATGACATCTTTTTTTTTTTTCAAATCACTGCAAACAATGAAACTTACTTCAAACATGACTACAGTTCTCTGTTTTGCTCAAAGATTATTTTAACAGAAACTTCTTAAATCAGGCATTAGCATCTAATTTAGCTCTGTCACTCACTTGCAGTACTATAAACCATGTAATGTTATACTCCAGATCTTTGGTAGATTTTGTGTCAATTTGCAGAATGTATTTGTCTAGAATAAAGTTAAGATATGGAAATTTAGTGCAATCTGTTTATAAATTTTCTGACTATTAAAAAAAAAAAGAAGAACAAAATCAAGATGTTCTGCTATTTCTATTCAAGTGATTAAGTAATTTACACTGCAGAGATCCATTTCCAAACTTAAGCCCTCAAACAAACCCATTCTTTTGCAACACTGGGAGAGTATGTACAGCTCCTGGCTTTGTTCTATTTTGATGAAATGTGTCATTGATAAAAGAGAGTTCAAGCTTCCCTAAACCAATTAAAATGTTTTTGCCTCAGGTGGTAAATAAAAGCACATGATAGAACTAAAGCAGACTGGGAGAGTGGTAATCAGTACAGTAGTTCAGTATTGAACAATATTGAACACTGTAACAATAACACATAATAAATCATTTTGAAAGGTACATTGGATATATTTTTTTCAAGGACAAATAAAGTATACTCACAAGGATCAAAATGACACCTTAGCTATTTTTATGCTCTGTTTTAGAAATTATTGACAGTTTCTTTTTAAAGTAGCTGTAGCTTGCTTGACTGCGAAATGTTTATGAGGATACCTTTGGGTATGGGTCAGCTAGATGTAAATATGTTTTATTGCAAGCTTTTTTCTTGGAAACATCATGCAATTGTAATGTTTCATTTTTAAGAGCACTATCTTGATTTTTATACATTAAATAACTTGATCTTATAGATTTGAAATGAGTTCAACCCACTTATTCTTATATCACACATGCCAATGATAGAGCTCAGCCTGTGTTGTTGCTGTTGTTGTTCTACCTTTATAGAAGAGATTCACTTTAAAAAATCATATCTAATAGGAGGAAATCATATCTAATAGGAGGAAATTACACTTTTCATAAGTGTGTCACTGTGGAGCTACAAGCAGCACAATATACGGTTTTTCTCTTTAAGAAGAAGCTCAAATGGGATAAAACCCCTCTTTTCTATTGGAAAATTTCCCCTTAGGCTAAAGGAATTTGATTGGTTTTACTGTCAAAAGTTTATCATAAAATGCCAGGCTAACCAGTTCGAAATATAACTGGGATGCTGAAGGTAAATTCTGGAGGACTCCAGATTAGCTAAGAACTTGTTGAAGTTGACGTGGAGTTATTTACTATGTCAGTACACCCAGAGGTCCTGTGGGAAATGTCTTTGATTTGGGTTAAGCTCTCAGTGTGCAGCACTCTTCATCAGAAGGCAACACACATGCTGGAAATGGAAGTGAAAGTGAGTTTGATTAGCTTTTGCTACTGCTTTGCAAAGCTAAGACCAATTTTTCTCTCCTTCCCAAAGGACAGTCAAGGTCAAGGACAGTAAATAACCTTTAAGAGAGGATTTTGAAGAAGTTCTTGGTGTAGCACTGTACTGTATGGGATACCTTGCTGCCATTATGCATTATTGATCTTTCAAGATAAATATTTGCCTTCACAGGAAGAGCTGTAACAAAAATATAATACATACCATCTGCAGCTTTAAAATGTGCAAGATAATACCCTTTTTAAAATTTTTCTCTTTTTGTTTCAGTGCCACTGCAAGGGGACCTAAAAAGGGACAAAAGTTTCAGTATTCTGTGCACTGTATTAATAAATATAGGAGACAAGCCTTGTCCCAGAGACTTTGCTAGAAAATTGCTACATCATTTGAAATGCATCAAAAGACAGCAAATGTGATAGATCCAAGAAACAGTAAAGTGAGAAATTTTTTGCAGGAAGATAGACGTCTTTTAGATTTATTAAATTCTGTCTGTATTTTAGTGTAATCTGTGGCGCCTTTTGTATTTTTTCTTTTCATATCTCTGTTTTTTCTATAGACAATGTAGAAATTGATCAAGTGATGAAAGAGAATGCCCAAATCATAGAAATTAAGGGTCTTGTTTCATTGTTATTCTCCAGTGCTCTGGTCTCATTGTAAAGGAACTCCATGACATCAAAGCCATTACTGCCTTCCTGTGTCTATTCCAAATCCCTAAGATAATTAACAGATTTCTACTACTGGTTCCATATTTTTCCAGACTTCCAATATCTTTGTTCTAGATTATCTGGGGAAACTGTTCTTTAAAACCTTCAAATATCTGTGGCCATTCTTCATAACTTCATGCAAGGTTTCATTTCTCATACCACTACTAGTGGCCACCAAGCACATGTACAGTGTATTCCTGGGGGTCCTCCCCAGTGAAACACGAGGAAAAAATGTTGCTGTGTTCTAAGCAGTTACACAAATGTGTAGTCCTAAAAAGACATAAAACTTACCCGAGATTTGTTTTACTGTGCCATGTTTAATGTACATTTTTTTCAGCAGCACTCTTGGATTCTCTGTCACCACTGTTCACTTCAAGCCATTTGGCCTGTTGTGTGCCTCCCCCACTGCTGTGCCAGTGGGCCCAGTAGTGGGGTTCCCACTGGTAAGCCTGGTCAGGAGACTAATAAAGGCTGCAGTTTGAATTTTTTTTTAGGTTATTTTTAGAGTATCATCTGTCTCTACAGCACCAGCAGGTGATTTGCTATTTCAGATACTATTCTAATCTTCCACAAACCATTTTGCACAAAGTGATTTCTTTGCAGCTTATTCCAGCTGTATTTTGTTCCCTAAAAACTGGAAAGATAAACAGCCCAAATCTCAAAGATTCACAACTAAAGTGCCAAATACATATGCATATTAAAAATATTTAATCGGTGTGCTTTTCTTCTGTGTTTTGCAGTGTAGCTGTTCTTACTGAAGGATGATGATCTTAACTGTGCTGTGTTTTCTATTTTGCTTTGAGAAGACTGAAGAAATATTGGTGCTCTTACCATAACCTATGCACTTGAGAAAATCCAAAAAAACATGTTTGGAGGGTACTCCAGGCAAAATCTGAACATTGATGCAACTACTTTGGCCATCCCATATTTTGCATCAAAAGCTAGGAAACGGAAAGTCAGTTCCAAAGTGATATTAAAAGACTCATCCTAGTGATGAGTATTAAATGAGTATTAAATACCTGACCATTGCTCACTCTCTCCAGATCTTCTTGTTGCTCAGAGCCACTCTGTGTAGCTAAGCTTTGGATCCTTCCTCTTTGATCATGCTCACCAACCACTTCATTATTTTGTTGTACATAAAATCATAGAATGGTTTGGGTAGGAATTGATGGTTAAAAGGTATCCAGTCTACCTCCCCTTCAATGTGCAGGGACATCTTCAAGATCATGTTGCTCAGAGATCTCTCTAACCTGACCTTGAATGTTTCCAGGGATGAGGCATCTACTACTGCTCTGGTCCTGCTTCGCCACTTTCATTGTGCAAAGTTTATTCCTTATGTCTAGTTTGCATGACCCTCTTTTAGCTTAAAACCAGTAGCCCATGTACTATTGCAAAGGCCTTTTTAAAAAGCTTGTCCTCATCTTTCTTATAGGCCCCCTTTAGGTGCTGGAAGGCTGCTATAGGGTCTCCCCAGAGTCTTCTTTTCTCCAGGCTGAACAACCCCTACTCCCTTAGTCTACCTTCGCAGCAGAGCTGCTCCAGCCTTTTGATTGTCTTACTGGCCCCTCCTCTGGACCCACTTCAATAGGTCCATGTCTTTCCTATGCTGAGGATCCCAGAGCTGGATGCAGCGCTCCAGGTGGGGTCTCGTCAGAGCAGAGGGACGGAATCACCTCCCTCGACCTGCTGAACACACTTCTGGTGATGCAGCCCGGGGTACGATAGGCTGCAAGCACACACTGCCGGCTCATGCCTAGCCTCTCATCCACCAATACCCTAAAATCTTTCTCAACTGGGCTACTCTTGGTGCCTTCATCTCCCAGCCTATATTGATACTGGAGGTTGTCTCAGCCCAGGTGTAGGACCTTGTACTTTTTCATGGTGAACAAAGTGAGGTTCACACAGACCCACGTCCTGAGCTTATTCAGGTCCCTTTGGATGGGATCCTGTCCTTCAGGTGTGTCAACTGCACCACAAAGCTTGGTGTCACCTGCAAATTTGCTGAGGGTGAACTTCATCTCACTGTCTATATCCCTGACAAAGGTATTAAACACTTGATTCTCATGTTTTACACTTGATTCTCATGTTTTACAGAGCAGGAATGAGTTCTGAGATGGAAACAAGGTAGCTCACAACCGTTTTCCTTTTTCCACTCTTTTTCAATATTTGGCAAATCCCTAGCAGTTTTAGAGCAGCTGAGTATCTTTGGGGATTTGACTTCTGAAGAAATATACTTCCAACCTGAGATATCTAAAACATTCCTATACTTAATGAAGAATGGAAAATGACCATCAAATTTCACATGCTTATGGAATCCCTTCATAAAAAATCTTTACAAAAATACGTATTTAAAAGCAGTCCAGATGTCTCTTTGCATGTTCTTCACTACACTGTGTGATTGTTATGATGCTGACATCTTCACTCCTCCTTCTGTTCCCCATCCTGCTTTTGCTCTGACCAGACTGCCTATTTGGCACTTAAGTGAAGAAGACGTATGGACAGTACTGGAAAGAATACTCCCATATCTTTTTTGTTGGCTTGAGAAATTGGTCAATGAGATATTTCTTCTAGGAGAAGTTGTTGAAGGAGTCAGGTGTCTTGGTATCATCCTTTTTTTGTAGCAAAGAGTGCTCAAAATGACAGGAATTATAAGCCTCTTTCAGATATCACTCAGCATAACTCTTGCTGGGCTTTTTTTAGGGCTATAATCCCAGTGCTGTTTGGTGCATATTGTTGATTTATTGATTCTTCTTCATGTCTTTGAATTGTGCAAAACGGTATTTTGCAAAAATCCCTCCAGCTGCATAATTGACGTGCCTTTGTTTGGCTGTCATACATGCTTGCTCCTAGGTTGATGTAACTGTTGCTTCTCATTATGTTGTTCTATGAAGGAGTTCAATGGCATCTTACGACTCACATTTTCTGCCTACTTAGAAAGTACTCAAGTGACCGAAGTGCAGCCCTTCCTAGAATGGGTATTAATCTAAGTACATCGTGCACAGTAAGGTGCATGGTTTGTGTGATGTGTTTAAACATTTTAGAGTAACCTAATTTTAACAGAAATGTCTGATACTGCTATGATACTACTACTGAGTGCTATGATCAGAGAAAATAGAAAATAATGGAAAAACTATGTAAAATATGTAAATTAATGTAACTTTCATTTTTAAGTGGAGGGTAAGGAGAAAAAACAAAGAGAAGAGTCACGTGCCCTTTGGAGATCCTAGCAGATATTAGTCCAGGCCTACTGAATGAAAGGACAAAGACACTTGGGGTTAAGTGACCTGAAAAAGTCTCACACATGTAAGTTTTTAAGTAAACTATCATGCTCATTGTAACTTTTTCCAACAGAGAGGGGAATAGGTGAAAAATCAAGTTTATAAAATTTGTCAGCTATTAAACTAAGAGCTACATCATGCTAGTTCCTGGCTTTGTAACACAAATTAAGTTTTTTTAAATTCTGAGCATTTTGAAGCCACTTGTCTTTGCCATCACCTCTCATAATTTTTGCCATTGCTGTTTAATTATTAATTGTATTTTCCAACAATTCACCAGGAAAGCGTCCTTAAATACCTGAACTTGTTGCATTGCTAAGTGCAATGTGTCCTTTTAAGCTTTGTTAGTGTCACGCAAAAAATAAGTATATCACCTGGGAAAACATAGCTACTCAAGAATTATTTCACAGTGGGGTTTTTCTCCCTCAAGTCATATTATCTTGAGAGCAATAACCAGAATAGCCTGATTGGATAGAACAGTTCTTGCATTTTATTGCTGAGCTTTTTTTTTGAGACTTTTCTACTTCACTTTTTCTTTTTTTTTTTTTTTTTTTTTCACAGAGCAGTGTTATTTATCAGGTAGAGTGTAATGAGATGAAAAATGTTAAATGTTATT
Source organism: Myiozetetes cayanensis (assembly GCF_022539395.1). Lineage (NCBI taxonomy): Eukaryota > Metazoa > Chordata > Aves > Passeriformes > Tyrannidae > Myiozetetes > Myiozetetes cayanensis. Next base: position 130,363,122 of record NW_026086604.1, read on the forward strand.
AGGATGTTTTCTTCATCCGCTTTTAAGTCCATGTTCCACAAACCCAAGAAACAGTAGGAGTATCTCTCTGGTTTTAACCAGTGATTTTGGATCTAAAAACAACAGACATTGACATAAGCACAACTCTTGTTTTCCTCTGTAGAAAACTGCAATGAACGTAACACTAGACTCAAATACCATATACAAGCTCAGTTTATTAAAATATGCAATAGCTTGAACAAAAAACACCTAGAAGAAATGGGGAAAACATGGCTATGCCGTTCCCCAAAATTAATAGAAATTGACTTTTTTTTTTTTTACCATCTACCAGGAATGACAGGAGTATTAAATATCAAGGGATTTTAGGAACAAAGAAAATTGATGTGATCATTTTGTGTGTGTGATAACAACAGTAACACAGAACTATGCTGTTTTCAATTAACAGTGGAGCAATACTGAAATATATTTCATTAACACACAGGTAAAAGGACTTTACTGTTAATCAGAATGAATAGCTGCATTCAACACAGAGCTGCTACAGGTCTTTAAATTGCTTTTGCCTTGCTGCATGGATATAGCTGAACATAGTTTAATACATTTTTTACATGAAGTAATTTTGTCTAGCTCATACAATGTCAGAGTAATAATAATGATATTCTAATATTAATGCAAGCACAAGATATACATATTGATGAATAATGGTCATATGTTTTTGGATCTCCTTGCCAAGTCATATTAAAATGACAAATAATTGCCATTGCTTCAGAGAAATGGTACAGGCTCTGTAGTCAAAAAGCACATTAGGGACCCACAGGGTCCATTTGTTATCCTTTGTCAGGAAAACATGGTTCTTTAATGAAAGTGAGTGAAAGGACACTGATTGAGGACGGTGACACTAAACCTCTTTCTCAATAGGAGCCATGACATGAGTATTAATAAGCAGATTGAAAGGTTAAGACTCAGCTTTGAAACTCTGGAAACACAGTAGAATCTGAAATGACTCCCCCCTCATAATATGGGGAAAACCACAGTGTAAAATGCATTGTATAAGCCTTCTGGCCACAGGAGGATAGAGCAGATGGAAATTGGTTCCCAGACAATTCAGGCGAATGCCATTTAAAATCTTAACCCAAATATATTTTTGTTAAAGTCTTGTTTTTAATTCTGTCTTGATAAATGATCCTTTTCCTTTTCATTATCCCCTCCCTCTTTGCTCCCAGTACTATAAAAATGCTAACAAAATCAACCCGGGCATTTCCTGAGCGTTGGTGAGAGCAGCTGAGAAAGCAAAGGCACAAAGTCACCTAGAGCAATGCATTTAGTAAGAATTCAACATATATGTTATTGGGAGAATGAAGGAATATCCATTTAATAAAAGATTTTTGAATGCATAATGCGTTATGGCAATCACTTATTAACTGCTGAAAACCCAGAGGAGCCAGTCAGGGTCATGGAAGAGTCTGAAACAGGCAGTCCCTGATCCTGCTGAGCTCTGCATGTGCGTGCAGTTCTTCTGGAGTCACTGATGTGTGCAAGGGAGCAGTACAGATGTGTGTGTCACTGCAGGATAATAGCTGGAGCTGCTGTGTCTTTATTGATAAGGTTTTTCCTCTGAAACTCTGTATTATCTGCATGAGCTCTGTATGATCACAATCTCTGACCACCTTTGCAGGTTTATATTCTTTTTATAGTCTCACTTTTCTATGCACAAAAAATATCTTTTTGGAATTTGATGGGTTTACTGTTATAGTAAAAAGCCCTGTAATACTAAAATATCCGTTTTTCCATGTCAGTAGCAAAACTGGGCAAAATGCCCAAAGTTTAGGGGCATTTTCAAATGCAGAGACTGGTTCTGTTCATCACAGCCCAAAGTTTAGAGGTGTTTGAATGCAGTCACTGCCTCTGTGGGATGTTCACAATTAGATTTCAGTATATTCAAACAAGGTTGGAAGACTCTAATTGAATATCTCTCCTCCTAAATATTTGACAAAATGGCAAACCATTGCACACATTGAAAAAATGCATATGAATTCCGATTTAAATGTATTTAAGAGGTTGCAATAATACCAGATGAATATGTCTAGGAAAGGCTAATAATCATGTGAGCCAAATCTACACCAGAAAATTCAGAGGGCCTGGGGCTATTTTCTGATGAAGAATCCAACAGAATGACATAACCCGTGCCCATATTATTAAATACTTTTAGTCTTACAAAAGCTCTTCGCCAGCTTTTGTAAATTGTGCTTCGGAGTCAGCTGAGACAGCTAGTTGGCACAGCAAAAAATTATACCGTAGACTTTTCTAATAATTGCATGATGGAGGACTTTCATTGCTGATATTTTGTTTAATGATGTGTCTGTAGGGATCAGACTGATTTCTTCAATAAACAATCATTGAATCAATACCAGTTGATGGTTTATATTCAATGTAGAGGAACAGTGGAGATTTTAAGGGTGAAATGGCTACAGAAAATAATCAAAGAGGTGATTGTAATATTTTCCACAGTGGATCCAGATCAAGTGCTGTGCAATTTAGACATGGCTGGTGCTCACTAGTAAAGGACTGCAAGCAGTGTGGGCACAAGTGATTCGGCATCATATGTCACTGTGACCGGGTTGGATGCAGGACTGTGAGAAGTAAAGAGTCTTAGGATATATCAGGTGAAATGTTTCCAAGACAGAAGAAATGTGAATGCATTTTCTAAGGCCTTAAATTAGATCTCATCTGGAGTCCTGATCAATTCTGCTCACTTATATGCAATAAAGCTGAGATCAAGTTGAAACAATTGCAAAGAAAGGTTTCCTGGATAATCAAGGAGCTGGAGATCACGACTGGGTTTTATTAGTCTTGCAAAAAGTAAGCTGGAAGAGGATGTGGTTGCTTTAATTACATCAGAAAGCGGACACGAGGAATTGAGAATTGCTTAAACTCAAGGGCAGTGTGGGCTCAAATGATTATAGATGAGTAAACATGAATAAATAAATTTAGGCTAAAATATAAAGAAATATTTCAACCATTAAGAGAGAGAGTTTGTGAAAATCTTGTGTGTATGTGTTGTGGTTTAACCCCAGCCAGCAGCCAAGCCCCACACAGCCGCTCGCTCACTCCCCCACCAGTAGGGTCAGGGAAAGAATTGGAAGGGTAAAAGCAAGAAAACTTGTGGGTTGAGATAAAGGCTTTAGTAGGGAAACAGAAAGCCGTGCATGCAAGCAAAACAAAACAAGTAATTAATTCACAGGTTCCCATGGACAGGCAGATGTTCAGGCATCGCCGGGAGAACAGGGCCCTTTCACACGTCGCAGTTACTTGGGAAGACAAATGTTTCTACTTCAAATGTCCCCCCTTTTTCATCTTTCCCCCCACATTGTACACTGAGCATGATGTCATAGGGTATGGAATATCCCTTTGGTCATTTTGGGTCACTTGTCCCAGCTGTGTCTCCTCCCAATCTCCCATGCACTCCCAATTCCCTTGTCAGCATGGCAGCACAAAAAACAGAAAGGGCCTTGACTGTGTGTAAGCCCTGCTCAGCAATGACAGAAACATTATCAACCCTGTGTTCAGGCACAAATCCAAAACATAACCCCATACTAGCCACTGTGAAGAAAATTAATTCCAACCCAGCCAAAACCAGCATAGTTGGCTGTGGAGACAAGACACCTAGTTTCTCAGGTGGATCTTGAGGAATGTAGGAAATGATTGATGGTCCAGAGATCATTGCATGACTATCTATTTCATCTATCCCAAATACTGTAGAAATATTGTTCACAAAAAGCATTCCATTCCAGTGTTACAGTTTCTTAGTTGTTCTTTTAACCTGTAAGGAGTTAAATAATTTTCATTCTTGAAATTTTTTGTGATGTTTACATTGAACAAATTATGTGATTTCGAGGTCTAGCTGTATCAAGTACAGGATAAAATACAGATACCTGTACCTTAACTGAGAAATTGGATGTGTACACTCAGAAATGCCTTACTGATGTATGTATGCTTTGTGCATTTTCATATGAATATTATGTCACACAATTTGAAGTTTGCAAATTTTGAAAATTTAGCCCTTGATATGTTGGTTGTTTGAATAGAGTACCTGCTACCTGGAGTTTTTTAAGGTTATTCTTTTGTTTTGCTTCATTTCTGATCTGTGGTGAGGCTTGTGCTGGCAATGACAGGAGGGACAAATTGTTCATAGATCTTGTGTGCCATTCCTGATACAGTACATTTTCACTACTGTAGTTCTCATGTGCAGTGTTAGAAGTAGTTGAATGAAGAGACAGAACGCCAATACCTTGGTAAATAATGGACTTATTTTTCTTGCTGATAGTCTGATCTTTCTGGAGCTCCCTCCCAGAGTCCCAGACACTAATAGAACTGGCCTCCACAATTCAGTAATGGGCTTGCCTTTTTACTAGCTTTATTTTTTTCATGGAGAGAGTCAGTTTTGAAGGAATTTAAGAAATTAAAGCACAGGATCTGAGGCTGGTTATATTGGATTGAATTCACTGCAAAACACTTTATACATTTTCTTATACTGTAATAGTATATAATTTTACAATTTTCCTTTAAAAAATAAGAGTTATCTTTTAGTATATTCTTTTATGATTTTCCTTTAAAAACCAAGAGTTATCTTTACAGTTGTGAGATAAACTCATTCAATAGTGAATTCAATTCAGTCTTCAAATAGACAATAGCAGACACCACAGACATTCACAATACTGGTTTCATATCAGTTTTATATGTACAGGAATAATAGATGTGCAAAATGTGTATTAAATGTGTTGTAAAATTCATTGTTATAGCAAAACGTGTCAAAAATTGCTGCCATTGAAAGGAATTAGATAGAAATGTATCCACAATTCCCTTTTTTTACATCTGAGGTATAAAGAACATTCTTTTCACTAGTTAGGCAGTCAGTGTTTAACAACACCAATAGTTCCCGTTTGTCCTTACAGCCCTTCACGTAGTCAGTGCCTGCTATTATATTTATCCAAAATAGCAGCCTGACTTGTGATGGTTGTATTCAGCCATTTATTATTCACAGTTTATCAGAGTGGGAGTTAAAGACAGATTGCTGTAGTTTTACATTTTTCCTGGAGGTTGGGCAAAAATATTTCTTAGCATAACCAGCACAGAGTTCCACTGTGGGAGATGTCATCACCTTGTAAACTGTGGGCCCTGTAACCAGACAGCCCCTGTTGCTTCGCTGCAGCCTGGGAAATTCTGTGTCAGCTGAAGAGGTAACAGCATATGTCTTATCGTTTTAGATATCATCTTCTGTGGTGGCTATAAAATTCTGTTGCCCCAGAAAAGCAGAAATAGATAAAGCAATAGACAAAGGCTGTTCTTAACTAAGCACTGATAGCTTCCATTGAATTTTGTGGATGGGCAGTGCTTTGACCTTAGGTAACAAGCACCTTTATGAACTTTATAACAAATAATTAACATGTGTCTTTAGCAGAACTGTGCTACTCCTGTAGTGGAGAGCCAGTGAACCTTTCTGTGTGATTGGAGTTGGAAACCTTCTTTTGTAAATAAATAATTAGTACTTCCAAAACCTATTTTCCCCATGTTATTTTAATGGCTTATTTTTTGCACTAACTAGACAGCCTGGTTTAAAATTCATATAAAAGTTTTTTTAATGAAAAAGGTACAAAAAGTCAAAATCAAACTCAGAACATTTGAATACAGAATCATAATATTTTTCTAAAAAGATTAATCACATAAATTCATTAAAATAGCATTTTCTTACAGCTTTGTTTAGTGGAGAAACATGGCTCAAAAGTTCCTGAGTAATGCTTAGTTTCTCAGAGTAGTTAAGGTATCCAAACAACTTTGAAATTTTGGGAATATATGCCTTAGTTTAAATGTGCAAATAACTGAACAGACAATTTTGCCCATGTTTACCTCCACCTGCTTTAATCTTGCCGTGTCTGAAATGAAGCTACTTACATGCACAAAGTAAAGCCTGTACCTAGATTATATTCTTGCCTGATCAGGATCAGAATCTAGAATTTTTACATGAAGTCAAATGCTTTTGGACTCTCATCTTGTTCCTACCTAAGATAAGCTTTTTCCCTTTATTTACAGAAGGAGTAGAATTAAATACAAATGTATTTTAAAATAATTTTCAAGACCATGTAAAAATGAAAACGTAGAACTTTTTTTTTTTTTTTTTTACAAAAAACATTAATTCAACTCCATAACTGGGACAAACCCAGTGTGTTTTTCGGGAAAATTTTGAGTGGATGGAGAAGGCAACAACTATCTCTACTTTCCAATATAAAGAGAATCCCTTGAGCTTGTCTGCAGAACCCCCTTCCATACACAGTCTTTGCTCCAAGTTGGAGGATGCTCTGCATGGGCAGATAATGAAGGTGCCGGCTAGGCTGGATGGGAATGAATAATTAAAGAAACTTATAAATTATATTGCCATCAAATGCTGGAGGATATGGTCCTGCTGCAAAAGAACTGGTTCTCATATGTCTGAGGCATTTTTCAGAAGATATTAAGTATGAATATTGGATGCATAATTAGGCTTTCTTGAAGGTGTATTAGTACATTAGAGGTAGATCATGCAAAAATTTCTATTATCCCACATTACCTATACTTTGATTGAGCAGTTGTATCTCTGCTTGTATTTCTGCATCTCTAGTTGATATTTGTATTTTAGAAAACGGAAGATTACAGTAACGCTCTACATGCAGCATGCCTTTTTTTTTTTAATCTACATTTTATTCCTGTACATATTTTCTTTGCCCCTTTAATATAATGGAAACCGTACACAGAAGCCAGACAGATAAATGTACTGAAACCTTGTTAGCATTTAATCTCTTTTTAGATAAATGCAAATACTGCTGTCTATGGTACTGGAGCCTTGTCCAGCAGTCATCTGAGGAACTTGCTCATCCATTTTTCACAGTGTGTCCATTATTATCAGTTGCTGAAGATTGTGATCCAGAATACTCGTTCCTGATGAAAACAATAGAATTAAGCCACAGGGCTTCAGAAAATTGCTTTCATATTCAAGCAGTGCTACACATATACAGACACCTTGTTGATGATTTTCCTGCCCCGAAGAAAATATATTGCTGCTGCCAGAAACCTGTCTTTTGGCACTTTGTCACTTACAAGTGATGATAAAATTGCAACAAAGAGACTTCTTTTTAATCTCATAGGTCATCGTTTGTACTCTGGACAGTCCTCCCTTTGTCCTCACATTTAGTTTAGATAAGGTGGAAAAATACTTTTAGTTACCTCTAAACTTATCTTAAAAATACAAAATCCAAAAAGTCAACCTCAATGTACCCTCAGATTTTTAAGATGACAACTTTTTTCTTCATGTTTCTCATTTAGATCCAAAGCTCTGTGTGCATTTTAAATATATATTTCTGAGGTGGCTGAATTGCAGGCAGGCTTTTTGAGTTATAGATTCGCATCAAACTATAAACCTTTAGAGAGACATTTAATCCCTTTAATTTTGTGAAATCCCAAGAATCATGTGATAATTGTATTACTGAAATTATATTATATCCATTTTTTTGTGAAACTCCCATAATCATGTGATAATTGTATTACTGAAATTATATTATATCCATTTTTTACTGCTAAACACTTAAGCATAATTTTTAAAAATTCAGTTATCTGGTCCAGCAATTCAAAGTTGCAGAAATCTGGTGATGGATAGAAAGACAGAAAAAATCTGAATAAAGCCACGTATATGTTGAATATTTTGAAGATAGATTTTCACACCATTTGTATGAACAACAATTTATCTGGCTACATTCTCTTTTTTTCCTACATTTTCTCCATTTTCTGGGAGATTTTTTCTCAACTTTGTCATCTTTTTCTTCAGTTTTATATCTCAATGAAATCCCAAACCTGTCTGTGACATAAAAAGTCTACTGCCAAGGGATTTTGATGAAGCATATGCAGTATTTTGCCTACATTCTCTTGCAGTCTGAGTCTCTTCCAGTTGGCGACATGGAAAGAGCATAAAGAAAAGAGGCTTAAAATCTCCTGAAAAGAGCAGCAGAAGAAGGTACTCTTGCAGTGTGCTAAGCAGAGGCCGTGGAGGCATCACAAATTCCATAGGATGAAAGTGGAGTCAGGTCCTGTAATCCCCATTGCACACAGTGGTTTGAAAAGCGTGTCCAGAGGAAGAGAGAGAGAGAAATACAAGGTTTGCTGATAGGAGTACAATGTCCAGAAGCCCAAGACTTTCCTGGTTCCTCCTATGAGAAAGCCAAGCATTCAGAAATACAGAAATGGATACTTAGGTGCCTAAATAACCTTAAAGGCCAAACTCTCTATAAATGTCCAGGGGAAAACAGACTCATCACTCCAGATGAAAGGATTCTTGTGTTCAAACCAATCACTATGAAGGATAACAGACAAATTATTCATTTGCACTGATTTGAGTCCTGCAGATAGAAGTATCCTGGGCCTCTTGCCTGTGTCACTTTCCCTCATCTCCTGATATCATTGGAGATTCACCAATATAAACAGGTAAAAGTAGAAATAGTTACAATAAACATTCTTGCTTCCCTGTGGAATTCTTCACAATGTGGGCTTAACCTGAAGATAATGAATCAATGTTGTCTAGTTAGATTGTACTGCTTGACAACCTGCACGATAAATAAAGATGCAAACTTAAATAGCTAAGCTCAGAAAATTATTTTTCACTAGGTAAACTTCCCTTCTAAATTTGCTAATTATTCTTTTTCATTCTTATATTTGCCTTCTTAATTTTATTTTTTTCTAGGTACTTATAGAGTAAATACATCCAGACACCCATTCACTGTTCAGCACTTACACTGTCTTTAAAACTAGTAACTTGAAAAAGAAATTGTTTATAATAGAAACAGATATCCTGTCTAACTGCAATGCTTTACAATACTAATGCATAAGTGTCCAACCTAAGTTTCACAGCCAAAGAAACAGCCTCTGGTAAGGAACAATACTTTGAAGGAATTATTAGGCCTGAGATGTTTGGACTTCAGATATAAAATACAATTCGTCAAAAAAAAAAAAAAAGAAAAAAGTGTAAATGTTGTTCAACGTAATTTCTCAGTGTGATATTGTATTGCAAATAATTATATAAGTGAGAGGACGATGGTCTTTTAAGTTTTCTCTCAAACTCTTCTATTACATAAGTCACGTCTTCCTAACTTTATACTGATCACGTAAGATTTTGCATGGGTATCATGAAAATGTATGTGCTTCCATTTAAGAAATAAATGAAATAAGGCAAGAGCAAGGCAATTTCTTCAATGACAAACTATAAAATAGAAGCAGAAAAATATGGAAAAAAAATCACAAAAGAAAATTATGAAAAGCATAAGCAGTTTTGACTGATAGAATTTTCTCAACATTTTAGGAGGCTTTTGAAGTGTTAGTGCAGTTCACAACATCTAATGGTAGTTTCTGAACTGATATTTGAAAGATATGTTTATAACAGGAGCTTAATTCTGTACTCAGATACAAGCTGAGTAATTTTGTAATAATTAGGGTTTTTGTAATAAAATTAGCCACACTCTTGCTGTGATTATACAGAGCTACTGGTGTGCCCCTGGCACACTCAGCAGCACGAATTCATGCCTGTGGTCTGCTGTTTGGCTTTGGGTACCCTGAGACACAAATCTCCTCTGCCAAAAAGGGACAATGCACAGCAGCTGTCCTGATTCAAACAGTGTTTTATACTTGAACATTGAATTAACCTGTAGCTCAGGTAAAAAATTCCTGGATGAGACTTTTTATGTCCAAATGCCAAAGGAGCTGTGCTGAACCAACATAGGTGGCTGAAGCTGAGGCTTCATCTTGTCCTGCACGAAGAACAAGACACATCTCTCTCCCCATGATATAGCTGGGATAAATGTGAGCATACTGTGAGAGTGGTAAAGGGTACAACAGAGACAGGAATGTCAACATAATTGTGCAAAAAGTTCCCCCTGGGTTGATAAAATACTTCTAAAAATCAACATATAGTTCAGGATTTAACAATAATTTTGCTGTCTCTGGCATTTTGTCTGTATGTAGTTGTTAATGATTTTATTCAGTTTTATTTTTTTCTGCAGCAATCCTCTAGTATTTAATTTTCTCTCTCTCTTCTGTTATTTTTTTGTTTAGTGAAGCAAAGCTTCTCCATTACAGTCTTGAATCTCCGCAGTTGGGATGGCTGTGGTAACCCTGGAAACCCCGCTGGCAGAGTGGGCTACAGCTGCAGCACCTCTGGCTGAGCAAATCGAGTCCTTTCCCCGAGCCCTGCAAAGAGCTGCCTCCTGAGCCGGAGTGTCACCGCTGCTGACATGTCACCTGCTCCTTTGGTGTCGAGGGTGATAAGGTGCTATCACACAGTTCATCCAGACAGGTGGCAGGGCTGAGCCTAAATGTGCTTTGTCACCTTTTGAGGTTTTGTCATTTTTATTCATACTGGAAAACATAGGGCAAAATCTTTTAAATTATTTTTAATTCTCTAATTGAGTAAACACTTCTGTGTTTGCTGTAGACAGAAAAGTTTTTAAAAAAGAAGGAATTTTCTATCCTATTATATAGGGTCCTCAAGCACTCACTCTGTTAGCATAATCCATAACCTATTAGCATAATCTATATTAAATTCTCCAGTATCATCTATTAAATTATACATCCATAGGACACATAAAATTAGTATGCATCACAGAAATCATAAGTGATTTTTTTTTTTTTAAGATATTTCCCAAAAATCTTTCTTCACAATTCATATATGTATACTTGAAAAACTTTGGGAAGGAAATTTTGGACTTATAGGCATAAAATGTGCTGTCCCTCTCTTGAGAGATGTTGACAGTTGCTGTGGCTTCAAGAAGGAGCACTCTAAATGGTTAAAATTTTCCGAACAGAACTACTGTAAATTTTTAAATCATAAATTCTCTCTGCAGTCCTCTGATTCAGGCAATCCTGCTGAATGTTCCACATCTTCTCTCCAATATCTTTCCAGTTTACAGCATGCTTCAGTTTTGTTGCTTTCAGGGTCCTAACTTTAGTCTGTTCATGTTTCTGAGAGCCAATATAGTAGCCTTTTTTATCTAGGTATTTTTATCTGGTGTTTCTCAAAAGAATTCCTTCCAGATAGTTCCAAAACAACTGAGCATTCAGAAGAATAAATGTTGTTTGTAGGATATCTTAAACTTTTGAAACAGATTATTTTTATGTATGTTAGTGACTTAGTTTACACTTCATTAAAGTCCCAGGGGATAAAAGTTTGCTTTTAGTTTTAGTCTTCAAAATTCAGCATATGAAATACATTGATTTATTGATATTAGTTTAACCAAGCCAGATATTGGGGCTTTCTGTGACAATTGAAATTGGTTTATGACAAAAGATTATTGTATAATTTCTTCTTGATCTATTTTTGTATATGGGAAACCCTGAAGTGATAGACTTACTGTTCAAATTTCTGTTATACAAGACTGTTCTATAGGACAAAATTGGAATGAGCAAGGGGCAAGAAGGACTAAACTCAAAGTTACAGTTTGAATTAGGGTAGAGGCTGGGACTGAGGCTTGAGATGTTTGTTTTACTCCTCAATCCTCTGAGACCTTCTCTGTTGGATTGGGAGCTTTGTGAGTGCTGCTGGTATAGGAGTATCTGTAGGGTTGTGGATAGTGTTATAAATTTGTTAGATCTGCTTCATGTTTGAATTCTGCTTATCTCCTACAGTGGGAATGAGTGCTGAGACCCACAGGGTCCTACACTGGATGTGCTTGTTGAGTGTGGGTTTTTGTAGCAATGTTAAAGATATGTTTGGATGTAGATTAGTAATGGAAAGTAGTTGGAGCTTAGTTAATTCGGGCATGTGGAGTATGCGAGTCAGGGACTCATAGTGTTATAGAACCACAGAATGGTTGGAAGGGACCTTAAAGACTATCTATTTCTAACCTCCTGCCATGGGCAGGATAGCACTCACTGTTGCCCAGGGCTCCCACCAACCTGGCCTTGAACACTTCCAGGGATGGGATGTCACAGCTTCTCTAGTCAATTTATTCAGTACCTCACCACACTCTGAGGAAAGAATTTTGTCCTATTATTAATCTAAACCTAGTTTAAGACTGTTCCCCTTTGCCCTATCTCTATCTGCCCATGTAAATCCTCATTCTTGCAGATGTTTTCAAAATTTGTCATGCATTTACTCTGTACCAAGGTTCAGCAGGTTGCACTTCAGGCCAACTTGGAAACCATGTGCCACCAGTGGCTTTGAAGGGGCCCTTCAGCAGATCTGCAGAGGAGCTTTAGGCATGAATCCCTTCTCAAGTTTATAGTTAGGCACAATGCTGTAAAGGCAGTGGATGGCTCATGGCCATGTTGGGCCACATGAAGCCAAATCTGATTGAGGCAGGGTGTGGATTTTATCTCTACAAAAAGAGGAATTGGACTTTGTGTGAACTGTTAGATAAGTGGCTTGATTTTGTTATTGATATTGATTGATTTAGTTGAGGACTGATGAGAAAATGGTGGCTTCTATTTCACTCTATTCTGAGATACCTAACAGAGGTCAAGTAGATTTAGATCACAGGCAGGCAGAGGTCCAGCACATGTTGATTTTATTGCACGGTTGCTGGAGGTCCTCACAGTCTGTCATAAACACTCTTTTCCAACTATGAAAATGACTGTTGTAAAAATGTAAACTGGGACAGCTTCACTGGCTAACCTGTGGATTTGGCAAGGTAGAGAAATAAACTGAGCTCCTCAGGCACTGTTCTCTCTAATACTTTTTGCCAGCCTGTGTCCTAATGTTAACAATAATCCTTAACAGCAGTTTAGACACCTCTCCCCTGGCCAAAATCAAGCATAACTGGTTTTCCGTTTGGCATCCATTGCCATTCTGTTTCTTCAGGTGTTAAGTTTCATACAAAAGTAATAAGAAAAAAGTCAGTTCCTGGTGTCTATGGCACTAATCAAACTCCACCTTTAGAGCTATTAGCAACAAAGGATAAAAAAAGTACTCCTTGCTTTGGCCCAAGTCCCTTTCCTGTGTCCTTGTTCTTCTAAGATCATGTAGCAAAAGTAATAATTTATCATCTACATTTTGTAAATCTAATCAGAGCCCTTCCTAATGCTAACCATTATCCAGACACAGTTAATGGGAACAGAAATTGTTCCCAAACTGCAATTGATTTGAACATCAAGCTGTATAAATTAGCATGTTTCTGTGATGCTGACCTCAACTCAGTCCTAACCCTGAACTTAAAAACAGTCTGGGACACCTCCCATATAAACTGTTTGGTTCTATGGGTCTTGAAGGAGTACTTTCTTTTATAATTGCACCCCCAATCCCAAGATTAATTGTAGCAATTCCACCTTTACTATTAAAGTCCAATGCAGATCAAAGCAGTCTCTGTAACTTTAATAAAATCTCAGGCACTAACTGTCATGCTTTACTCACAGTGAGTTTAAAATACAGGGTTTTTTTTCTGTGTTTTATTCATTGCTTCACATTATAAAATGCATACGCAGATGATGGCAGGTGATGGTACGTATAATAGTGCAGCAGCTTTCCTAGAGACAACAGTAGGATTACAGATAAATGTAATCATGGAATGTTTGAACTGCAAAATGCCTCACAGTTAGAAACTCCTAGAAAGAAAACAATTAATGGATATGCAACTGCAGTGGGATGGGCATGGCTCCAGTCAGCTCTGCACTCACCGGCTCCTTAGTGGTCTAACCAAAAAGGCACAGAGAGCAGGACACCAGATAGAGCAGAAACCAGAATAAGCAATCATTTGTTAGATATGCTAATAAAAGAAAATCAATTACTGATGGTAATACAGAAGAATTTGGACCGGACCATTTTGTGCTTCAGTGCTTCAATGTATTTGATTTCCCTGCCAGGCTTTGCAGCACAGGCTTTGATCCAGGGTAAGCAGTTTCAGCCTGACTCAAACATGTAGTTTTCCTACTGTTTCTTTTCAGGAACCTTCAATTCTCACTATTTCAGTATGAGAATAGGAAAGTTCATAGGACAGTATGATGTCTGTAAAACTGCAGCATCACCGAGTCCTACCATAGATTTAGTTTTCCTGACAAAGATGACAATCATTCCATCTTCAGTCATTGGGGTATCAGGACACTTTAGTATTAGGACAGAAACCTCCTGCAGTAGCCTGTTTACAAGTAATTTATCTTCTTAATAATCTCTTGAAAAATTGCTGACAAGATTTGGTAATAGATTGTCATTCGGGGCATAATGTACCGTCTGTAGCTTGCCCGTTTCTACAAACACCAAAATGGGAAGATCCATTATGCTGGTACATCACCAGGTCTTTCAAAACAGCAGTGCAAAGCACTCTGTACCAGACACATCCGTTCTCTTGTTACAAAAACCTGCAGCACAGTCAGCCATGGGGAAAAAATGGCAAAACTCTTAGATCCTGTGCGTATCAATGCGTAGGGAGTTCGTCATGAGGTGATACTTTTAGAACACAAACTGTGATATACAGTCATTGCTTTGAAATGTTAGAGAATAAGTTGGGAGGAAAAATATAAATATCCACTGTCTTGAGGTGCCAGAAGGCATGAAAAATCACCATCCGATAAATCTTGTTGGGTTAAAAAATGACTTCCTGGCACCTGTAGGACTGAATACACAGGATTACCTGATTTATGGGAGTTATGAAGTTACATGGTGCCACTTGAGAAGCCCAAGGCAGGGAGCTGTTCAGGTGGGAGGATAAATAGTGATTATATTTGATTTTCAATACTAAGATAGAAAGGAAGAAAAAGTTCCATCAAGCCTCAATCACTCTTTGAGATCCTGTTCTGGAAACATCTTTCTACCAGATACAATGGCATTAGGGAAGCTTCTAGCACCCCATCAGGATGGGTCCTTCACAGAAAAAAAAAATAACCGAAAAACAAATCCTTAGTGGAGATGTCGATTTTCAAGCAGGCAAATTAGGGGCAGCTTTTTCTTCTACAAGATTAGACTGCTTAGATCATGGAAGTGGAGGAGAGCTCTCTGAACCCACAGCTAGGCAGTTGAACAAGGGAAGAATTAGTTTTTAGATTTTGAATGTGGATAACTGTGATTGATAAAGGACTATTTCAGATTTGGCCAAATCCTTGGTTGTATTCCTCTTGAAAATAGTTTTAGTATCTAATTAATGGAGTAATTTGGAAATGGTTGTCAATGCAAGTAACTTGATTATCAAAATGACTGTGCAAAAAAGTGAGCACTTTTCTTATTTCCTGTTCCGTTTTTTGTGACTATTTCTTTATGACACCATTGTGACACTTTCTTTATGACACCATTACCACGAAGTAGCAAGTAGATCAGTCTTTTTTCAAGGCAGACATGCCTGGTGTATCAGTAATTGGGAGAAAAACTATGTAGGATTAAAGCTGATTTACCAGAAAGAAACAACATCGTAGTCTGCTTAAATTTAGTCACCTAAACAAAAAAGTTGGGTTGTAGGAGATGCTAAGTGCTTGAAACTTTCCATAGCTCCTGTGGGAATGCTGGAAATAAACAATAAGGGAAAACACAATCAGTTCTGTTTAGATTCCTAGCTTTGGGTAACAAGATTTTTTTTTTTTCTTGTTCATTTTCCCACCTCCCAGAACTGAAATAGTTTAAGAGCTTTTGATTGAAAATATGAATCATTTATACAAAGCTATTGATATTACCTCTACTTCAGGTTCTTTCTCATCAGTGTCAACTGAGGGTTTCAATTTCTGCAAAACTCCAGTTCTTCATCTTTGTCAGACATAAATTGCAGATGCCCTAATTTCCCTCACCTTTTCCCTTCCCTTCCCTTCCCTTCCCTTCCCTTCCCTTCCCTTCCCTTCCCTTCCTTCCTTCCCTTCCCTTCCCTTCCTTCCCTTCCCTTCCCTTCCTTCCTTCCCTTCCCTTCCTTCCCTTCCCTTCCTTCCCTTCCTTCCCTTCCCTTCCCTTCCCTTCCCTTCCCTTCCCTTCCCTTCCCTTCCTTCCCTTCCCTTCCCTTCCTCCCTCCCCTCCCCTCCCCTCCCCTCCCCTCCCCTCCCCTCCCCTCCCCTTCTTCAGATTGTTGCCCAAAATTAAAGAAGCTGTTTATGGGGCTTTTTTACAGTAATCCTTCATTAAAAACTTGAAATCTAAAGGTCTACCATATGCCAACATGGGCCAGTTATTTTGGTCTAGGGTTCCCAGAGAACAGAAACATTATCTTTGCATGGTAATTTTTTTAGTCCTCCAACAGCACTTTCTATGAAAATTCCATCTTACTGGAATATGCTGAGTGGGTGCACAACTGTGTGCTGGGCAAACACACCCACACCACCCTCCCTCCTCCCAGCTGGATGACTGGCCTTGCACTGTCTGGTGCTGTTGTCACTTAGAAGAACTTGCCCTACAGTAGTCCCCTCCCATGGTGGGGCACCAGCTTGCCAGCAAGTGTAAGAATAAATAGTTCTTGAGAAACCAGTGCTTCCACTGCTGTTACTTGTGCAAAATGTAGATTAATGAAGTGAGCGGTGGTTTGCAAAGAGCTGAACAGGCTGAGAATGATCAGAAGCCATAGGGCAGATGAGGATGTATTATTAGACTTTCCTTTCTAAATTCTGAAACAGAGTCCACATTTAGGGGGAAGACTTGTTTCAACTCTCCATTGGCAGAATAATTTTTTTTTTTAAATCTGTTAGATGTCCACATAAGAGACACAGTTAATAGATGTGTTCAACGAGGAAAAATCTGGGCTGAGAATATAAAATTCTCCTCCTTGTGAAGGAACTATTTGGGGCCAGAACGATTCTCTGTCAGAACTCCCATTCTTCCAGTCTGTATTTAAAAATGTTCATATGAAGAAATCACAGAAAAAGAGAAAATTAAAGTGAATACTGGTGTGGAAAAATACAAAGCATATTTTTATTATGCATTCTGTCACTGTGTTTTTGCATACAATTTTGTTCTAAAACATTCTGGCTTATGCTGTCTGTGGTATACACTTAGGTACATTCTCTGGTTAACTGCTGTATCTTTTTTTAAACCAAGCTAGAGAATTAAATTTTCCTACTAAGTAGAATTAAATTTTCCTTTCAAAAGGAATTAATTTGCTTCTCAAAAATACATACCATGAACCAGCCCTTGGTCAAAACAGATCTTGATGAAAAATGGAAAGTCTCTGTTAGTCCTGTAATTTTATGATCAAATTTAGTACTAAACTTTATTAAGAAATGTTTTGCTTTTATAATTTAATAGAGTAACACTTTGGAAGTGTGTTGTACTTCCAGAAGTGGTTAAGAAATCTACTTGTGCATCTCATAAATAATTCTGGCAGGTAAGAGCCAAAGTGCTGCTCTTTCTGTGTGCACCTATGTATAATTGTGTAGTGGACTTCCACAGGAACAACACAGCCTTATTGAAGATTTGTCTAGAAAGATTTATCTTATTCTGTTAAAACAAGTCATTAGATTTATTTCTTTCAGTATCATAGGTCTTCATTGAGTCAAATAAACCATATTTTGTTTACCACCCTGGAAAGATATAAATGCTAAATACTCTTTAACTTTATTTTATGAGAGTGAATATTATATTCCTCTTTCCAGTGACCTTTTATTGCCTTGTGAATAAAAAAATAATTTACCAGACAGAAATAACAGCCAGAGGAAGGTGGGATTTATGAGCATGCCAACTCCACTAAAGCCAAAGGATAAACATAGTAGTCTCAGAATAAAAATGGTGAGTTATCTAGTGCTCTGGTCTCAAAACTTTAAAATAACTTTTCTCAGAAAATCAGAGCTTTACTCATGTCATCATGGCAAAAGAAAAAGAGTGCGGGTTCTAATTATTTTTTCCTTTTTTCTGTTATTTGTATTAGATATATTCTATTTGTAAGGAATTAGAATATGAAAAAAATTTCCTTCCAGTCTATAATATATATTAAATACAGGAGCTGCAAAACATGCCTAAATTCTGAATGCAGCAGATTTTTATATTATCCTAGCAGTGTTAAGTACCTCTTAATTGAAAATAATTGTATGAAGTCTAAAACTTTTCAAAATAAGGAAAAAATCCAGCAAGTTTCCATGCTGGAATCTATTTACATTATAGGATCTCTCTTTTTGAAATACATTCTGCAAAAGGGAAACTTCATTTTTCTGGAGATCATCTCTCAGAACTTTTTTTTACATGACACAGAAATATTGTTGGGGTGGTGTCATGCTAAATTCTGTACTGCCATTCAGAGAGACTAGTTCTACACTTTGGAGAGGAAGAAGAAAGGGAGAAGGCAGAAAGGTGGAGGACAGCAAGGCATCCCTTTGCAAGGTGCCAGCAAACCCCTTGTCTCAAGGGTCTTCAGGTTAGATGTGGGACATGAGGGGGAAGAGCAAAAGGAGGGGGAGAAAAGAACCCACGCAAATTTGAGGAAAATAAATAGTTTTAAGTGACCCAGGAGAACAGAAGACAGTAGGGTAAGGTCTGACTACGACTAGGTCAAGGCAGGAAGCAATGGTCAAGTCTTTTCTTAAATGAGGTTCTGAATGAACTACTGTGTAAGGATGAGATGGCTGCTTCCTCCCAGGGAGTGAACGTCTGAAAGGGAAGCACATAGCAGAGAACTCTTTGCACCTTGCACATTCCCAGTCAAATTTCACGCTCCAGATTCCTACCTGTCTCCTACGAAAGTGTTTGGGACAGAGCACAGGGATATCACATGCCACTGTGGTGGGTCAGGTAAGGACTTCTACTCTTCTTTCTTCTAAGGTTTTTAGTTTGTATTGATTTTTATTCTTATTTAAATTTTGTTCCTTATTTCATATTTCAGATGTATTTTCATGTTAGCATCGAAGTAATGCATACTGATGAAAGGTCACACCTGCATGTATTTCCTAAGCAACATGTTCTTCTGTAAAAAATTAACTCATTCTTAGTTATCCCTAGTCTGGAGACAGTGCTCAGCCATAACTGACTGAGACAAGCGAGCAAGGTTCCTGGAGTGAGTGACCTTCATTCCCTTATACTTTCAATGGAGATTTTGGGGATTCCCATCATTGTTTCCTTAGTGGAAGACAAGTGAAAGAGCAGCTTTGCATTTTACCTCTCTCAAAACCAGGCACGTGTGCACGTCTGAGCACTACACAGAATTTGCTGCCTTTTCAGCTGCACAAAATAACAAAGTCAAAACCTAGAGTGAATTTGTCTTTTTGTTCAGAAGATGAAATGAGTGTTCTCCTGCCCTAAGATTTCATAGATTTTTATGCTAAATTAATAAAAAAAATTGTGAAGAAAATGTCCATTTTGCACCTGTAATAGAATTTTCTTGCATCAGCAGTAGCTGTGTCTGTTCTATGTAGGTGACAGGCTGACAAATGGAAAGATTATTTCTGTTCCTTC
This sequence comes from Myiozetetes cayanensis, assembly GCF_022539395.1. Taxonomy (NCBI): domain Eukaryota; kingdom Metazoa; phylum Chordata; class Aves; order Passeriformes; family Tyrannidae; genus Myiozetetes; species Myiozetetes cayanensis. Next base: position 130,382,443 of record NW_026086604.1, read on the forward strand.
TTTCATTTGAGAGTCATAAATCTGAAAAATGTGGAATAGATTTTTTTCATGCATCTTATAAGATTTTATAAGAAGATCCAAGATGGCAGAGAGGGCACAGTTCCAGAATATAGATTAAGATTTTCACTGGTACCAACAGCAGTCACTCAACATGATTTGACAGTATCTTTGTCAAATCGATACACAATGTTTTGTTGAACTAGTGGAGTGAGTGGATATGTCTGATAAAATAAACGTGTTGTCCATGCCATTGACATGAACGCTTATTTAACAAGATCGTTTTGATTCAGAGTCAGTTTTCATATTTATACTGCTGCAAATCCTGCAGAAGCAGTTGTGTCGGTCATCTGTATGACCTCATATTCCATAGAGATGCAGATCTGCTCAGCTTTGTCTTGACGTTTGTGCTACTGTATTGATAGCAAATATGATGATAATTTATATTCACCCTGCACAGGCAGACACAAAGCTTTATCCTTTCTTGGCGGGGATACAAAGATCGAGCAAAGTGGATGTTAAGTTACTGGTCAGCTCAGGTGCTCTTTGCCACGAGGCATTTCACTCTGTACTGCTCTGGAGCTGGCCAATTTGGGTCCATGATTACACCACGGACCTACAGCTTCACGGGACTTTTTTCCTTGGTTTTTGATGCTGCAGTTCCAATACCAAATTTTCCTCAGACACAGAGCTACTAAATTTGAGAAAAATATAGATCCTTCAGATCCCACAGTTCCACATATCTGTGGCAATTGAAATACAGTGGATTAAGTTGTATTTGTGCTGGGGAGCAGCTATAGAGCCAGGGAAAATATCACCCTGGGCCACACTCATAGAGTCTTCAGGGGACAGTGGTGTCAGTAGAAACTGGTCTTTTAGATCACTGACAGATAGATTGCAAAATCCTTACTAAACCTGAAATGACATAGCTCATATTTAATTATATTTATCTGTTCTGATGACTACCTAAACCTTTTTTTTGATGATAAACCTTTTTATTAGTTCTATCTTTGCCTTCTTTTCATTCCTATACATATATACAAGCACAGGTACTCTTCAGTCAATTGAAATATTATCTAATCAGAGGACACTAATGCCACCTTTTAGTGGACAAAAGCACATATTACAGTAAGGATTTATGGTTGTCTGATTACCCCAAGAAAATCCTTTTGTTGATAGTGTAAAAATGAAAGCCAGGTGGTGGAAGAGTCTGTTCTTTGACTGTGTACTGACATCTTCATCACTATAAACCCTTCATATTTCTGGTAGCATAAGAGATATTAGTTGCTACCTGAGCATTGGTGAGTCAAATATCTTTTTGCATGGAATTTTTTAAAGGACAATTAATTTTTTTTTTTAATAGTTGTAGCAAGACTGATATGTCTTTTTCACAGGTACTGCTTCCACAGAGCTAGATATGTCCCTTTCTACCTCAAATATTCTGAAACCTTTACCTTTCCTTCTTTTCATCTCCACAGGCAACAAAAATTGCCTTTTATGACAGATCTGTATAAAGACTGACCCCTCACGTCTGAGGCTTTGAGCAGGATCCAGGGTTTGTGCTTAAGTTTTGCATGCAGAGCAAGCCACAGTGTGTTTGAAAATATCAAACTATAAAATAACTGTTTTAACTTGAATGTAGAATGTTTGCTTTGGTATAGCTCCCTGGTCCTCTTTAATATATGAAAGAACAGCCTAAAGCAGAGAGGGCAAGCCTGTGCGAGTGGGATGGTGGCTTCAAATGTGACGAGTGGGAGGCACAAAACTCCCCATGTGCCTCCCCTCTACCTCCTACTCCCTGTGTTCAACATCCATATCCAGATGGAGTAAAACAGGGAAGAAGCAAAGAGGTCGCTCCTTTCCTCCTCCATAGCGTGGCCGCCTTCGTAGGATGATTCAGGAAATTATCCTTTTTCATATATTCCACCCTCTGGCAAGCATGTTTCCTACAGAGGATGCCAGGAGCATTTCTACCTCCAGGAGGAAGAAGATAAAATTGTAAATAACATTTAAGAGTTAACTATATTTGGCTGTGCTGCATCGGCTGAAAGTCCTATTTTCTCCTTCAGAAATTTGTTTTGTGTGATCTGACTGAGGCAAGTCAGGGAAAGAACACAGAAGATATTTCTACAAGTACAAGTGCCACAGACCGGTGATCAGCAGCACAAGTGAGATTTAAATATAGTGAAAAATGGGAAATCAGAAAGGGCAGAGTGACTTCCACAGTCATGGTGGCAAGGCTGCCATGTGTGCTGCTGCTTCTGTAACATCGTGCTGCAGCTTGGATGTGTCCCACGGCACGAACACCACCCCTGCACCAACACAGCACTGTGTTAAACTGAGCTGTGACAGCTGAGCTCTGAGCAGGGGGGCAGGGCCACTTCTTACCTGACTTAAAAGAGAAATATTTTGGTTCTGCTCTGTGGACAAATGTGCTGGGGAAAGATAGCTATCTGATTACATACAGTCTCCTGCAACCTGGTGTGTCTCTGAAAAGGCACTGATGGGTTGTGGACGGGCTCTACTGCTGGTCCCAAGTTCTTCTCAGCCAAAGAATTTTCGGCCATGGGTATTCATGGTTCTTGTCTTTACACACTCTCAGTTCTGGATACTTCATTGTTTGTTTGGGTTTTCTTTAAAGTAAGTGCAATATCTGCTGGCTGGTAACTCAGGTTGCAAAGGAAGCTCCTCACTCACAGACTCCAGTTGCTCCTGTGTGTTCTGGCCGGTTAAGTCTAGGCTGCTAGGTAGAAATTCTGCACTGATGTCTGGGCTTGTACCATGACACCTACTGTGTTCCTGATAGAAAAACTAGGCACACAAACCAGTAAAGAACAGATTTGTTTGAGCCTGATCTAAACTGCAGACTGTGCTTAATTTGTAGTCTAATTATAGCCTCTGAATTGCTTCCTCTGCTCCCAGGGTCATACTTGAGAAATAAGAATATGACAGAATATAATGGGCAAGAATATCTTAGAAAGCTTTTACTCATTCATAACAATTTTCAACAGAGCACTTCACTATACTTCTGTTTACAAAACTGTAAACAGCACTCAGGAGTTTCTCTCCTCCACCAAGGGGAATGTGAAGAGAACAGCTCTTGTCTCTTGGTGCTTCATCTTGAGACTGCAGGCTTGGTGGATAATGCTAAACAATTTAGTACGGGCCCAAATGTCGGGGACAAAGACTGCTACATTAAAGAATACACCTCTAGAAAGAGAAATTCTGGAAAATATCTTGGAGCAGATGATCTGCGGCTCAGTGTTGTGGCAAGAAACTGCTAATGTAGATAAATAGGATGATCTTGAGTAAGGAGTGGCAGATTCAAAGCAAAAAAACCACCCTGTTTTTAGAAAGGCTCCAAAAGTAAACTCCTAAACTAATTGGCATACAATATTACTTTTTACAAGGGCATGTAGAGATAGGACAAGGGGTAATGACTTTAAACTGAAAGAGGGTAGATTTGTGTGAGATATTAGGAAGAAATTCTTTACTGTGAGGGTGGTGTGACACTGGAAAAGGTTGCCCAGAGAAGTTTTGGATGCCCTATCCCTACAAGTGTTCAAGGCCAGGCTGGATGGGGCTTTGAGCAGCCTGGTCTAGAGGAAGGTGTTCCTGCCTACAGCAGGGGAATTGGAACTAGATGATCTTTAAGGTCCCTTCCAACCCAAACTTTTTTTATGACTCTATAATTATGGAGACCAAAAGCTTATGCTAATGAGACAAATTATTTCTTCCGTGGAGCCTCTTGAGCACAGAGGTGTCTGTATTTGTCATAAAGTCAAGGCTGGTAAAGGAGTCCAGAAAATATCACTAATTTCTTTTCTTTTTTAAACTTCTCCTGAATCATACACTACACATCTCTGTCAGATACAAGACATTTATCTAAATGGACCTTGGGTCTAAGCTGGTACAGCTAGTCATATGTTGTTGTTCCTGCTACTGATATATTTACAGTCCTGATATATGATCAGTTCTCTAGTTCTGATATTCACAGTCCAAGAAGGAAACTGAAAATTTGAAGACTGCAAGAATATTTTTCAGTATTAGGAAACAAGTCAAATACTAAGGGACCTTGTTGTATTTCTCTTAACAAGGGCAGGGCTAAGGGATAGTTTTCTTATAATCTCAAAGTACCTAACTGAGAAAGGCCAAACTCTTCAGCAGAAAGAAGTCATGCATGATGGTAGGATACATCTGGCTAAATATAGATGTCTGTACTTGAGCTGGTCCATCTAGAAGCTCTCTGTGTCAATACAGATCTAAGCAATACTCTCGGTGGATTGTAAAGCACAATTCATCTCAGTCTGAGGTAGATGTCTAAAACAGGTTAGATGAATCACTCCCTTAAATTTTCTGTTTGCTCTGTGGTCTGTGAAAGGCACCTAGTATGACTGTCACAGTTGCAGACCACAACTGAAGTTGCCCAAAGATGGTTAAGTTTTACTCTTAATATCTATAAAAGGATTAGTAGAGATTAGAAAGAGTAGTAGAGTACAGTACTGCTCATTGTAATTAGCAATTGGAACACATTATGAAGAACTGAGATGGCTCTTCTTTCAAAGACTTCTTTAAAAAAATAAGGTTACACTTTATTTCCTAGAAAATATGCTCTGGAAACATGGCAGTTGGCCTGGGGCCAGAGGATTCCTCTGACCCATGTTGTACAGGAGACCAGGCTATCAAATCATAATGATTCCTCCCAGTCTTAAAACTCTGTGCCTTCAATCACTGCTAATAAAGAGTGGCATGTTTTCAATGCCTTTCTAAGTGGCTCTTGATCAATACAGATGTGCCATTTACCTGCAGGGTTTTCCCCACGATTGTTAGCTGCTGCTGCTGTGTTCGTGTCAAAGGATGTAATGTTGCAAACCAGCTTGTGGATCTCAGGCATTCTGACACTTCCCCATCAGTACCAAAGGGTAGATTTAGCAGTGGCTCAGAGGGTGGTAGACTTCCCCTCAAGTGCTCTGCTCCATGCTGTGCACCAGAAGTGAAGCTGCAGCGGACAACAGCCTTTCTATCAATATCATGGCAACCTCCAGCCCTGTGGAGCCAAGTTTATTCGTGTATCACTTAGTCTGCAGTGAAAATTGCTGAATTTAAAGCTAGGAGTTTAAGGAGGGTCTTTCCCTGCTCAGTCTTTCCTGCCACTGACAGGTTTATCTGTGATATAGGATGCCTTTATATCCATCCTTGTCAGACCGAAAGAAAAGATAATGGTGTGAGCATGGCTATGGCATGAGTGTGTTCTGTACTGCTCCTGTTTTCACCAAGTATAATGGCAAGCAAACACATTAATTAATCTTAGTGTTCACAAATACAGTTTTATTTTGTATTACTGCCATTTAGGATGACTAACCAGGACTTGCACACAGTAGCTCTGTTCTTAGAGTAGCTGGTGTGAAATCACATTGTGAGTCAATACAACAACAAAAAACACTTTTGACTGGTCTGAAAACTTTACCAACAAAAAAAACTTTCCACTAATCTTGTCAAATTTATGACATGCTTAATAGTTACTGACACTCTATCTTCATTATTAGTGGTGTTATTAGAAATTTTGCATGTTTAGCTTTTATTAAAGGGCTGATAAAAGATGGCTTGAGGGAAGGGGATGTTGAAGAATATTATAAAACCAGAACAAGCTTTTTTTCATTTGCTGAACAGTGATCAGTATCACTGGCAATAATCACTGCTGTCTCATCTGATTTGTTTTCATCTCACAAATGACCACAGCTGGGTAAGCTATACCTGGAAGGCTTAAATACCTGGTTCCTAAAGCTGGATCTTCAGCTGCAGGTGCTCAGGCATCTCTAAGGTACTATCAGAAAGCCTGGTCATAAATCACAGAGACTTGCTGTTTACCACTATGACTGATCTCCAAAACCAGGATCAATGAAGCTCATTCCTGAAACCTGAGAACAAGTGCATATATATTTAAGGAAAAGTGGCAAGAAAGGCAATATTAAAAAGAAGGTCAAACTTTAATTCACCTTGGTTCCCAGAAACATACCTCTAAGCCTCCTGATGAGAATAATTTCACAGTCTGTGTGGATTGCATTACACCTACCCTTAAACTGAGTCCTTTAAAGATAGTTACTGACTCATTTTTATTCTAAAAATCTTTACTGTGGTGACATCCCTTCTTATCCAATAAGGTAAATGCAGATGAATTAAATGTAATTTTCAATGGTGTTTTTGCTGCTAGAAGGCTGACTCCTGATTTTACTCCAGTTTAGGGCAATGGAGGGGCATTTTTTGCACTGTTCCAGGAGAGGCTTGGAGAAAAGCAAGCACTTTGAGGCAGTGATACATGGAGCAGTCTATATTTGCTAGCACAGGGAACTGCCTTGTTTTGGGGAGAAGGCAGAATCAAAGCTGCTGCCAATATAATTCCTTTCTCCTTGCACAAAGTAAAGTCATTACTCTGCAAAGAAAGATCGCTCTCCCTCTCACAATCTGGTCTTTAAATCCAGCATCCAGCTCTGAGGCACAGGAGGAATTTTCACAGCCTTTGGCTTCTCTTTGCTGTGTGCCAGCTGAACCACAGTTTGTTCCTTCCTGAATACATCCTTTAACTGAAGGAGCAGAAGCTGAAGAAGCAGACTGTGCAATCATCATACTCATATAAGGTGAGATCAAAGATTCTTCCAGCCCCCTATCCTGTTTCTGAGAGTGGACAGCAGCAGATGTTCTGGGGAAAAGCAAGAAAAAGGCAACAAAGACACTTCCTTGGTGTCTTTGCCTGGATTCCAGGGGTTTGTGCTTCACCCATTTCCTCAGCTAGAGCCAAATTCTGCTCAACATTTTCTTCAGAAAACTTTTGCAACCGATACTGAATTGTTGTTCTCCCTGAAGTTGATCCTCAAGGCAGTGGTGCCACCGTATATCCAAAGTATCTACCGTTCATCCGGTTGCATTACATCCTTCACCAGTTGCAACAGAATAAAGCTTGCTCCTGGCAGATTGCCTCTTTTTCACTGGCACAACTTGAAACAGGAATCTCAATAAATGGGTAGGCAAACACTGCTCTCTGACAGGGCTCACTAGCAGCAAATTTATACAGCTTTCCTGACTTCGGTGGAGCTGGACTACGTTTTTACAGGATTCTCTGTTACTTTTAAAAGCCGAGCTAGAACAAAAGTGTTTGCACCTGTTATAGTTTTAGAGTAGAGCTGTGCAGGCATGACTGGGTTGATGGGCAAAGGAAACATTCACAGCATATTTCAGTGCCAACTTGAGCATTCAGAAGTCTTCTGTAGCCAAGAGAAAGAGAAGGCATGTACTTCAGCTCTACAATTTTCCCAGAGAGATCAGCAGCCTTGTCTAGCTGCTAAATTTGGAACACAAGAACAACCTTCCCATTACTCCAACATTTTCCAGTTACCAATTTTGTTTTAAAAATGAAACTAAGTGACTAGATCTCTGACAATCTGCGGTGGCCCAGCATCTTGCCCTGCAGCAGTTTCAACTCTGGCAACAACAACAGAACTTTTAGGAATAAAAGCTATGACTGATTTTCTAGTTAACTTAATTTATTGTAATTAGCTTTACTTAATTATACATACAGCTGTTCTGCACCCTCAACATAGCTCGGGGGACTGTTTAAAGTGCTTAAGTCTAAATGTCATGTTTTAGCACAGTATAGAGCACAGTATTGTTCTTCTCAGGAGCTGGTGGGAGGGAAGGGCATCCAGCAGCCCATCTTTCTTTCCTTTCAGTTTCTCCGTACGTTCTCAGCACATCCTTCTCCCCCACTCCTTTTTTTCTTGCACAAGGAAGAGATGCCTGTTCCTGTGCTGTACCTGACACTCACTCAGGGCACCAAAGGGTTGTAGAGTTCACCACCTTCGCCCCTTTCTGGAGCACACACTTGCTGTCTCCTGTAAATCTCACCTGGTCTAGGAAGGAGGGTGAGATATGCCTCAAAGGACAGAGGAGGAATAGGCCTCAAAGACAATCTTAACCTTGAATTTTCTGCTGCCTTTACAACACTGGGATTTAGAGGTGTTCTTTTTTCCTTCTCACAAGTAATTGCTGGAAATATTTATGATATTGAATCCCATGTTACAAATCTCATGTGAAGACCTTCTTTAAAGTAAAGGAGGACTTTTCCACCCTGTTCACAGAGCATTCCTATACCCCTAGAAGTGGTTAATAAAATCTTTGTCTAAATCACCTCAGCACAAAAGGCAGCAAAATTTCAGCAAATCAAGCACTTACTCACGTAAACAATCAGCTGGATTCGTCCACTAGGTTTGTATTGTTTATTGAAAGTGGTAATGACAATAGTTGAGATAGATAGGAATTTTAATCTGCTTTTCTATCAGAGGAGACTTTGCAAGGTCACCTTCACTGCAGTTCAGATACTCGCATGTGCACATTCCCTGCACAGATAACTAGTACTGTTCAATTTTGTTTGTACTGTCATCCCACTTAATTTATTTTAATTCTTTCCCCCTTATTAATCCAACAGAGTTTTATATCCTTATCTTTACCAGGTCTTTCTTGTTTTGTCAAACTTTTGCAAGCAAGATGTAGAAGGTAACAGAACATCTTGGGGATAATTACTCTTCAACTAATTTGAAGCAGTAATGATGATATTATAGATTTTTATGGAGCAAATGTTTTATGTTTTATTAATTGCACTTGTTCTTTCCTTTGGTATTTTTCCTGATGTCTAATAGCCTTCCAGGTTTACTGTCTATTCCTAAGCTGTACATCTTGTACCCCAAAAGAGAGTCTTTATGATAGCACTCTAAAGTCCAGATGCTGCCCTTTGGAGAAGGAAAGTATTTACGAAGAAAACTTTAGTCAGAAGCATGTTCACTTCTAGTGATGGGGAATGTCTGGCAGATTGTGCCCTTTCCCAAACCTCAACATATAGATTCTGTTTGTCTAACTTAATAATGGCTTGTACAACCACTCTAGCCAGGCACCTCAGAAAGTCTAACAGGTATAATCAACAAAAATCCCTATATCTGTTCTCCATATCCATCTGCCTCTTCCTGCCTTCCTTAATTTCCTTCCCCACTTCCAAGAGTGTAGGAGTATTGACTGGGTAATATTGTTTTGTGTTGGAAACACCACATCAAAAGTTTGAGGCTGACAGGGGGACCTGGTGATGAGCCAAGTGGTGTCCTGGAGGCTGTCCTGGGGTAGTGTAAAGGTGGGACTGGGGAAAAGCTGGTATCTCCCTGGGAAGGAAGCTGTTTATCCCAAACATCTGCAAATCCTTATAGGATTTTGCAGGTAAAGGACTGGGCAGCATACAAGGTGGGGACACCTAAGTTTGATAATGAAATAATAAGAGAATTTTGTAAAAATCATCAAACATCTATGTACCACTTAAAGCACTTGAATCTGCCTTTCCAAGCCTTCAAGCCAATATTCAAAGGGAAATTTGTATCTGTATCCTTTTTTTTTGTATAAAACATCCCTGTTCTCCACACATTGCAAGGCACAGAATATGTCAGTGGCCTTGGCTCTCACGTCATTCCTGTAGTTTCGGGAAGCACCATGTAAGAGATAGGAATAAAACTCAGAGCCTGTAGCTTCCACACGATCCTTCAAGATATTTGTGATGGTGCATAAACTATTTTTTTCATAACTATTTTGTCTTCTCAGTACTACTTGTTGGTGAGGTTGGGACCATCAAGCTATAGCTTCTTAGGCAAACTAAGGCATATTTTGAAGTGAAGGTCAAATTATTCTTTCCTAATGAAGTGTTGGTTATTTCCTGTATACCTTGCAGAAAAAAAATGTAGCTCTGCACAACAGATGGAGGCCCAGTTGCCCTGCTGTGCCCCCAGGAGTCCCTGTTTTGCAGACAAACAGAACACATAGGCAGATATATTCCTGACCTCTAATCACAACACTTTCCTACTATTAAGAGAGGTTAAGAGGATGCTGGTTATACTATTTGCCATGAGTTTGGTTGGTGTTTTGTCACAGACAGGAGTCTCAGAGACAAATAGGACCAGCTTTAGCTTCAAGAGGTTTTCTGGCACAGAAATTGTTGGCACTGTGTTACTGTTGTGGTGGTGCAGGAATATTTATGGACTTCTTACTTTGGGGACATCTTTTGCAATTTTTCTTTAAAAAGCTATTGAAAATTGCTTTTATTTCCCACAATTAAATATTAATTTTTTTCCCCTATATCTCTTTACTACTCAGAGAAAGACAGAGGTTTGTGAAGCTCAAGGGGTGGCATGTGTCTCACAAGGTAATGTTAAATACAGTGCTCCTCTTCCACAGTTCTCAAAACCCCAGGCTAAACCCATCAGTGTTCTTCTCTTCATTTCCAGCTGTGGCTAAGTGACGCACAGAGAAGTATTTAATTGCAGGGACAGCCTAGTGATTAACTGTCAGTCTGAAAATGGCACCCAGAAAGATCTTGGCCATCTCCTGTAAAAGTGGGACAAATGAAAAATTTGAAAGAAGAAGGGTTAATGTTTCATAGAAGTCAGAGTCTTCTTCATCCAAGCGTAATGATTCAAATACTGAGAGAGGAGTACTGTCCCTCTTGCTTTACTGGAATTTGTCTTGAACCCTCAAACATACTGTTTCCTTGTGTCAACACCAACTCTCAGGGGAAGATCTCCTCCTTTTCAGTGTTCTTTAACATCCAGGTGTCCAGGAGTGGGGCAAGAGAAGCCCAGAGTCACATAAAAAGCCAGAAATAGGAGAGAAATTTGTCACTGAAAGTAAAAGCAGCTCATTAGTGATGTATCAACTCACACTTGTAAATTTACATCTGACATTTGACTGTCACCTCATCCTCCTGGGCACCATTTTTGTATTTATTCACCGTATTGCATCCTCTGATACTTGAAAGAGTAAGGCTCAAATTCACAATGGGGCTGAGGGACAGGCACCTGTACAAGAGACAGTTGCTATTGCATAAGATATCAGGGTCTAGAAATGCGATTCCCAGAGCAAACTGGAGGTTAAGATTAAATTCACTGCACCCAACTCTCTAGGATTAAATTCATGATGCCCAGCATATCCAGCTGGTTGGTAGGGAGTAATGCAGAAATGCTGAGAGAACTGCTTTGGGATTTAACGTGCAGGAATCCCCTTGAACTTGGGTACACACAACTAAGTTGTCCCTTGGATATATGCAGCTATTTCAGTCTTTGCTTGAGAAAGATGATGGTAGGGGAAGGAGAGGTGTGAGAGGTGGCAGACTTATTACTCGTAATGGTTTAGTGCACCAGAGCAGGCTGTGCAAAACTAGAGCTAATTTTGGCATTTTTATTTTATGTTTAGAATCATGTGTTCCATATCCAATCCAACTGAGTATTGCCAATGCTTCCAAAATTGAGGAAAAAAACCCCAGACAACACAATCCCTAACCCCCCAAAACCCCAACCCAAACAATAAGGTACACAGCAATATTCCTTGGTAGATTTTCAAATTGGCTGTTATTCCCTACAGAAGTGTGTTACCCTGAAATTGTAAAAAAAAAATAGTCATATCATTTTGCTACACTCTTTTGAGCTTAAATGCCTAAATCTATGTTGGCTTCCTGTAATACTAAAAAAAAAAAAAAATAGATTTTAAAATCACCAAGTAGGCAGATATCGGAGGAAAACTCTAGACTCAATGTACAACTATCTAGCAACTGTTTTCTTGTAGTGAACTTTACAAAACCTGTCTGGCAAACACAATCCTACCTAAATAATGCTGATTCTACTTCTTCCCAAGAAGAAATAATTGAAAGGAATCAAATGATAAATGAAATGAATGGGGCCCCATCACAGCAAATGGTGATAAATAGAAACACCTTGGTGTTGCTAACACTCACACTAATGTGAACTGGTCAGTATAATTTATATATATATATATATATATTTTTTTTTACCTTTTGCAGTCTGGTTCTTTGTACTGAATCTGATTTTAAAGTGATAAATTAGCAAGAGGGAGGTTGTCTAATGAGCAAGTAAGCAGCAATATATCAAAAACCCCCAAACAAATCTAGCCTTCTACCAATCTCTGGGGTGTTTTCGGTGTTACTTTTAGGAGAGAAAAGTATACTCAATCTGAAGCTGCAAGCCCAAATATATAAATATTTTATGTTATTTTCCATACAGATGCATGATAGGCACACAAATATGCATGTCATCTTCCGATATATGTAAAAGTCTGCAAGACTAGAAGGACAATCTCTACACATGGTCAGTGGAAGAGTTTGTAATTACTTGCCCATGAGTGTTTAAACATGTAACAATACATCTGCATTTCTGAAAGTGAAGCCCTTCATGTTGTACTAGAAAAGTAGTCCACTGAAATCAATGAGGAAATGCTCATTTAATTCCATGAATATTCAATCAAATGCTTAATTTTCTTACTTTTAAGGTTGGATATAGTTCCTCTAAGGAATATATTTAATCACAATCAAAGCATCCCCTTAAATGTCTTCATTATCCCATTCAAAAAGACTTGATTAATACAGAGGAGAAACTAATTTTTTTGTCATAAAAAGATTCATAAATGTTGAAAAGTTAAACCATACAAATATCAGAAATGAAAATAATGAGAATTTTCATGAAGCAACAACATGGATGAAATTGTCATTTCTGTGACTTCAAATATTTCATTTTGCTTCCAACTTCTATGTTTTAAGTAACTTAAATGTCAGTACAGAAGAAATTTTGAACTGAAAATCCAGCATGTTCTTTTCTTAAAATAGTAACATTGAAAGTTTTGTGTTATTTATGTAAACACTCTTTTCTTTTAACTTTAAGTATAGACCTTTTCCCATATTTTCGTTTAAATAATTGCCAACAAGAAAACTCTTTATCAATAAATTACCTACTTATTCAATTAACAATTCTGCAGATTCCTCACAACCAGGAAAACCAGGAACATTTTCCCTTTTTTCCTCCTATTCATGAATGAATTTCCTTCAAGTGTCTCTAATCTTGAATGATGTGTCACGTACAAATCTGGGCATGATTTTTGCTACCAGTTGTCTGCTGAAAACAACCTGATAAAGATGATGATTTACCTCAGTGCTTTCAGCTCAGTGTTTTGGTCACTATCAGAAAGAGATGAAACAGAGGTTTGATATCTAGGGTTTCTTCCAAGGCCTATGAATATCTACATGAAAATTATTACAAGCAGAAGAGAAATATTATTTACTAAATTCTGACTCCCTGTGCTAGTAATGCTGAAGTAAAGCCTCTTCTTGCTGCTCTGAAGTAAAGCCTGGTCTTGCTATTATCTTTCTTTTTTTTTTATTTAGTTCTGTTGCTTTTCTTGATGGTGGTCCCATATTTTCATGATTTTTTTTTTTGTCTGTTTGGCTATCATGGGAGAACCCAGCTTTTACACCCTTCCTCAAGCTATCTGCAAGGCTCTTCTTTGCCATCCCCTCAGCCCAGTGCAAGTGCACTTAGTAGTGCCAGAGAGCATTCCTGGCAGTTAATATGCAGCAGACAGCTGTGTAGATAAACTTATGATGAAAACTTCAGAGAAATGGAAGATAACCTCCTGTGGCTGCAATACACCTTCTCGTGTATCTCACAGACTAAAAATAGGCTTTTGTGTTCATCTACAATTTGTATTTCTATTTTCTGTGGGTCTCCTATTAATAATGGAAAATAAGATAATTAAAAAAAAAAAAAAGCTTCTCTGTGTGCTTTGGCTCTCTTATAGCTGAGTTAGCAACTCTGGCTACATGCTGAGATGACTGGTAGAGCTGCAGGCCCTTATTGCCAAGGTCTGCATTATATTTTTCCCTCATGAGCAACAAGGAGCTTTTCCTTCTCCTTTTAAAGCTTCTTGGTAAAAATCTTGTGATTCCAAACTCATGGAAAGGGAAAGGCATCCAAACAGACAACAGATGATAGCCTCACTGAGTCCTGTATTTAAAAAAATTCTGACATTTTTTCTTTTCAATTAAAAAAAAAATCCCTTAAAAATTCCTTTAAAACTTTAGTTACTGAAGCCAAATTTCACCTTTACCCTTCAACCTCAAATTTTGTGCTTCTCCCCAGTTACCACAGGTGCTGAGAGCCTTGCAGGACACCTGGGAGTTTGAGAAATACTGCCATTTTATCCGCAAAACCTGAGTCTCATGCATTAAAGGTACCGTGTTTTACCAGTCTTCAAAACTGGCTAAAATGCCTCTGATATTATCCATGGTTGTACAAGAAATCTTTGGAGAAGCAGAAACATAAACCTGGAGCATTTGGAGTAACATGGTTGAGTGCAACTCGCTGTCTGGCCAGATGACATCAGATCTTAAAAATCAGCAACTCTTTAACGACTTTTTGTGGGTTTAGGAGAGGGATGAAGAATATGGACTTATTCATATCTGAAAGGGGAATATCCTACACTTTAGACAGCATGAGGGAGCAACCTAACTACAAAGCAAGGAGTGGGGAACACCCATGCAGTAATATCAGTAAGAAAGTAATGAGCTTTATTATTTCTCAGGTATCATAAATTGGTTTTTTGCCATTGGGATACTGCAGCATTAAAAGCAGAGGGTTTGAAAACTAAATATTTAATGTTTTTCAGTGTCTGAGAGAAATAATACAACAGATAGATGGTACAGGAATGTATATTAATCACTCTCCTCTATTTCAAACATTTTCCTCATACTTGCAGTTTGCCCTATGCAGATCTGGTTTATTCACACAGTTCTCATTAGCATTTCACGTCTTCAAGAATCTACACAGCCTTTTCTCCAGCTATACTAGAGCAAAAGTTTGCATTCAATTAGTGCTAGAGTATTTGCCACTTAAAACTAAAGTGCTCTGTTTTGCTGAGTTGAGTCATCACTAAAGGGTATGCAACATCCATCTTGTAACCAACTGTAGTCAGACCCTTTAATTAATGACTTGGGATTCTGCTTTGTCTTTTAAAAGGATAAAATCTAATTGCAGTTCAGATTAGGCTGTCTAATGAACATGACCACAAAGCAATTGATCAAAACTAATAGGGGGAATAGTTGAGCAAACGTTAAGTAAACCCTCTGTTTGTTTTGCGTAAGTAACCTAAGGAAGCAACGCAAACATTATTGATGCATTATTTGCTCCACTGGCATTTTAGTCAAATACTTTGCTGTGGTTCAAAGACAGAAACTCTAAGCCCTATTTTTCTAATATTAGGAATATTGCATTTTCTTCTTCCATTCATTACAATATCACAAAGATCTGAGAGTCTTTTGTCATAAAAAACCATAATTTTAATTTAACACACATCAGGAGACATGATGGAGCTGAGTAAGGCAGCCCAATCTGCTCCTCATAGAACAACCAGAGCAACTAAGAAAAGGTGAAGGGTGATGATAGGAGGCAACTCTCTTCCGAGAGGTATGGAGACACCCATTTGTCGACCTGATGCACACTCTAGAGAGGTGTGCTGCTTACCAGGTGTTTTTATCAGGGATGCCACCAAGAGATTTCCAGGCCTTTTACAGTCCACTGGCTGTTATGTGCTGCTGTTGTTTCATGTGGGCACCAGTGACAGAGCCAGGAGTAGCCTAAGGAGTATCAAGGATTACAGAGCAGTGGGAGGAGTGGTAAGGGACTCTGAAGTGCAGATAGCTTTTTTCATCAATCCTCCTGGTCAAAGGGAAGGAGTTTAAAAGGGCCAGTTAAATGTGAAAAATCAACAGCCACAGCCCAGCCCAGGGGTTCAGCTACTTCAGACCATGGGTCTCACATTGAGAAACGCCATCTCCTGGGGGCTGGTGGGGTCCACCTGTCAGAGAAGGGCAAGAGCATCTTTGGTCATAGCCTGGTGAGGAAGGCATTAAACTAAAGTTGCCAGGGGAGGGGAACCTCAGTCCATCCCATTCTTACACTGTGATGCCCAGAGCCTGGAGAGCAATCACACATCAGCAGGAGAGCACCTGAAAAGCATCACAAAGGCATTCCTACCACTCCAACCACTAAGTTGGCCTCATCTGGATCATGCCAGAGGATGCCTGACCAGAAAGACTCAGTGGATAAGGCACTCTATAAACAGATTGGAGCAGCCTTGCATTCATGAGCCCTAGTGAGATAGTTTGGGTTGTTTAGTATGGAGAAGAGAAGGCTCCAGGGACAGCTTAGAGCACCTCCCAGTATCTGAAGTGAGTCTACAAGAGAGTTAGAGAGGGACTATTTACAAGGGTTTGTAGTGACAGGACAAGAGAGGAATGGCTTTAAAGTGCAAGAAGGTTAGCTTAATGTTGGAAGAAATTCTTTACTATGAGGGTAGCAAGACACTGGAACAGGTTGTCCAGAGAAGTTTTTGGCTTCCCCATCCTTGGAAGTGTTTCAGGGCAGGTTGGATGGGGATTTAAGCAATGTGGTCTAGTGACAGATGTCCTTCTCCATGGCAGTAGATTTTGGAAATAGATGGTCCCTCCTGACCCAAACCATGATTCTATGATTTTAACCTTCTTGCAGTGGTATTCTACAGGTTTAACTTCACACGTGAAAATAAAACAAACCCCAATTTTCTCTCATGGAATATTTTGTTTTTATTACTGAAAACAAGTCTTTTGTCCTAATTAGGCAGAGTTGGAGATCAAAAGATAAACTTTCCATTTTTTCAGTATGTTCATGGCGTACTTGTAGGCAAGAATTAGGTCAGGATATGAAATTCATGCTCCAAATGCACAGTAAATTTTTCAAATTTACATAATGTAGCAATATATCTTCAAAGTACTTTCCTCTTGATCTTTAGTTAGAGAAAATTTCTATTACCTGAGCAAGGGTTTCAAGATAAAGCCCTGTACAAAGATTATATAAGATTAACTTGTATAGTGTAGTATTTCAGATATGAGACTCTCATGTTTAGATACATTCAGATTCTCAAACAAAAGATCAAACTCCTGTTACATACTTTTTTTTTTTTTTTTTTTTTTTTTTTTTTTTTTTTTTTTTTTTTGGTGACATGAAGCCAATTTCTTAAATATTAGACAACTTTCTCAGGTTCATTATTTATGAAAATTTTCATGGGAAGGTCAGTTTAAGATAATCATAAAATTTTTGAAATTAGAAAAACTTCTTGAAATGTTATACTACAGATATGGCACATTCCTTATGATTAAGGAGAAACTATAAAAGGAAACAATATAAGATATAAAAAAATTTACTAGACTTAGCATAGATACTATAAATTGGAACAATTTCCACAGAATCATAGAATTATGGGAAGGCACTTCTGGAGACAGTGTAGTCCAACCTCCTGCTCAGAGCAGGGTTAATTACAGCAGGTTGCTCGGGGCCATGTCCAGTCAGATTTTTAATATCTCCAAGGATGAAGATGGTACACCTCTCTGAGAAGCCTATGCCAGTGTTTGACCACCTGCAGAATAAAAACCCATTTTTATTTATGTTTAAGCATAATTTCTCACATTTCTGTTTGTGCCTATTGCCCCTTGTCCTGTCACTGAGTGTCACCGGGAGGACTGTGGCTCAGTCTTCCTCATTCCCAGAGCTGCTGCTTTGCTCAGTTCTAGCCTGGTTGGCTCATTGTCCTATGTGACTACCTCCAGCACTAATTATCTTAACTACGTACAAAACAACTCTTAAATATCTTAACTACATATTAAAAAATGGGTTATTTGACCATTTCTGTAACTGCAGGAACAATTTCTACTATTTTCAAGTGTCTTATCTATGCACACGTATCAGTTCTACAGCAGAAACAGCCTGGGCATCTGTAGGACATTCCAGTCAGGATACTAATCAACACATTTGAGTATAGGAGTTGTTGCCTGGGGAGAATCTCCAGTACTGCAAGAAATTCCCATCTGGAGAATTCCTGTCACAGAATCACATCCTGTCACAGTCAAACACTTTGCTGTGAAGGAGTGATATTGATCACCTATTTCAAACCCATCCACTGGCTCAAACCAGCCCTCACCGGATGGGTCAAACCCCTCACTGAATGGGTCCAGAATTTCTTTTCCCAAGAGTGTGGCATTCCAGTTTCCTGCCTGGGGCAGGCATTTCTGGAGCACAGTGGCTCACTCCAGCAGCAGCAACAGGGCAGTTCCTATTGTACCTGCTTCACAGCTTTTCAGGTAAGTCTTCTACAAAGTAGTATATCTAGGTTTGAGCATTACTGGACACCACAGAATTCAAATGTAAGAAAAAGCCATGGGAAATAACCTTTGTTAGTCATTTTGCTTTAAGAGAATTTTCTTATTCTACAGCATTTCATAAGCAGCTTCCTATCTTAATGTCTCCTTCACCCATTTGGACAGAAAAAAAAATGTGTTGCTCTGAAATGCAGAAATTTCTGCAGGAATACCAGAAATAGATACACACCATGAAAAGCTCCACATAGCTTACATCTGTAGTTCCAACAAAGAGAGAAATCAATATATTTCTCAAAAATATTCCTGTGGGGAAAAAAAGCAGGCTTTCTTCTTGTTTTGTGTACAAACCAATGTAGAAGTACTATTTTTTTAATTATGTAAAAGCTGCAATGAAATTGCAAAGAAAGCCAGCCAAAAAATGTAGAAATCAATGTTTTAGTACGAATTTCAAGGCTTTTCACTTTCATAAATAACCATATCAAAATATGAAGCCAAATTGATTCATCGATGAGAGAGAAAAATAATGTAAAAAACATAAGAATCTCTACTGTAATGAGGAGGAGATAAGAGGGATGATGAGGTGTGATACAAATTTTTTCTTATATGTATGAAATACATACTTCATTAAATCACTGCAGACAGCCAACCTATGCAAAGGGAGTCAGAAAGTAGCATATCTTCCTTTTATGCACAAAAATGCTCGTCTCCAAAATATAAGATTCCAAGATATAAACAATGATTCAGCGTAATAAAAATAGAATCACAGAATCATTTAGGTTGGAAAAGACGTTTAAGATCATTGAGTCCACTTGTTAACCCAGCACTGGCAAGTCCACCAGTAAATGATTCCCTCAGTGCCCCATCCACACATCTTTTAAATGCCTCTAGAGATGGTGAATCAAATGTTTCCCTGGGCAGCCTCTTCCAATGCTTGACAACCTTTTCTGTGAAAACATTTTTCATCATATCCAATTGGAACTTCCTCTGGTGCAACTTGAGGCTGTTTCCTCTTGTCCTGTCACCTGGGAGAAGGGTCTGATCCCCACCTCGCTACAACCTCCTTCAGGTATGCATAGAGAGCAACAAGCTCCCCCTGACGCTCATTTTGCCCAAACTAAACATCCCCATGTCCCTCAGCCGCTCTTCATCAGACTTGTGCTCCACACCCTTCACCAACTTTGGACATGTTTCAGCACATTCTTATAGCCAGGTGCCCAAAACTGGACACAGGATTCAGGATGTGGCCTCATCAGTGCTGAGTACAAGGGGACAATCACTACCCTGGTCCTGCTGGCCACACTATTCCTGATACAAGTCAGGATGCCATTGGCCTTCTTGGCCACCTGGGCACACTGCTGGCTCACGTTCAGCTGCTGTTGACCAGCATGCAGAGGTTCTTTTCCACTGGGAAGCTTTCCAGCCACTCTTGCCCCAGCCCATAGTGCTGAATGCGGTTGTTGTGATACGAGGGCAGGACCCAGCACTTCACCTTATTACTGTTGGCCTCAGCCCAGTGATCCAGCCTGTCCAGATCCCTCTACACAGCTTTCCTAGCCTCCAGCAGAACAACCCTCCTGCCCAGTCAATTAGATGTGGGGATGATTAGGTTGGCTCTCTTTCCATCTAGAGCAATACTTTCAGACTTTAGTGGATACCTTCAAAAACACCAGTTGGGTCCATTCTGACACAAATATACTGTGCACTGAATTTAAAATTTTTTCACTGGAAGAACATGCCTTGGTGATCTCAGATGAGTCAGATGAGACTTATTACCTTGAAGTACCCACATTTGAAAGTGAATGTGCTTTCAGACTCCTTTGAAGGAATGAGTTCTGCTAGCATTCACAAATGGCCCAAGAGACAGGTAACATATTAAATGAATACTATTGAGCTCAGTAGGTGGTATGTTTTATTTCAAATGTGTTTTAAGCCTAAAATATTAAGCTTCCAAGAATTAAAAAAATATTCACAAATTCCAAACAACATACTAAATTTTACTTTCAGGAAAACTCCAGATATTTTTCAAGCTTTAATTATGTTCTAAAACCTTCTTGTAAAATAGTCTGCAAATATATTCAAGGAATTTCCAGGGAATTTCACTGTTCAGTACAATGCATGGCATGATAGAGTTGCAGGAGTTCGTAGAACTGGGGGACTGGAGAATATAAAATCAGAATAGAACACATCATTTAGGTACTAGAGTTTCCTAAGACTGTTCAAGTTGAGTTGGAGTGTGCCTGACAAATAATATACAGTTCCCCCCTCCCCAACAGTTCCTAGCATCAAGAGTCATAATAAAAGAACTCTTATAACTTCATAATAGAGATGGGTCTGGCACTCTGCTAGCTAGTGAGATGTCCCCAGGACACTAGAAGAACATCAGTCTCTGACTAATAATTTGCTGCTGTGACATCTATGCACCTGGGAACGCATTGTAAGTTTCCATAATTGTGAAATACATTCTTGTTTTGTATATGGATCAGCGTGCTCAGCATAGCAACAATTCGGGTTTTCAGTGGTCCATGATTCACTATTGCCTGCTATTTATTCCATCCCTATCTCACGCTAATAATTGTTGTAGATATTAAAAAAATACTTTGTTGTAGCTTTCAGCAAACTATCAGTGTCAAACAAATCATTTTGCTGACAAAAGGTGATATTGCTTATATGAGGCTCTCAGATACTTGAAGGTGGAGTAAGAAGAATAAGATTAGGATCTAACAGAGATTTGATCGCTGTCATCTCAACAACAAGATGTTGACAGCTAGAATAAATAACTTCTCAGGAGCAACTTGTTAAACTGGGTTAAAAGAGGACCTATAATGATGTGGCCTGCTTTAATACCTCCTGCCAATCAGATTATATTTTATTACTCAGCTGAACTGTACAGCATGATCCAGTTTGTGTGAAACTAGAGGGGGTCACAAGATACAGACACTCATATTTCCTGAAAGCATTTTGGCAGAAAATGTGGATAAAAACAAGAGCATGCTGATGTCAGAAGAAAAGATAAAAGTCATGACAGTTATTTAGGGCTAGCAGGGTGCTGGTCTAAGGCAAAGTGGCCACACTTTGCCATAAAAATGTCGTCTGTGTTTCTGTAGTACATAACAATGAAACCTCTGAAAGTATTACATATATATATCAGCTCATACTACTATTAAATATCCTTGAAAGTAAGTTATGGGGCACCATTAGCCACTTCAAGTGAGTAAAAGTCCTTCCTGAAACATGTAGGAATGTAAAGACTTAATTACCAACTTCAAACCCACCCAAACGGCCAACAAGAAATTAATAGTATTGGTTAGAAAAGGGTTGTAGAGCCAGAACAGGGATGAAAATTTCGCAGCAATACTAGTGCTAGTGTCCTGAAAAAATTACATTAGAACATCACATTGACTTGTAGTTTAGAACATTACATTTACTTTTTAAACTGACAGAGCATAAAAGGAGCTTCTAGGTTTTAAGCAATCTTTTGATACGTGGCATCCTCTGTTTGCAAAAATACACGTTATAGTCAGTGTAACTTCCTGGCTGGTAGCTGGGTGTGTTTTCTCTTGCTTTCAATTTGCTGTATCATTCCTCTGTGTTCTTCAAACTAGCCTGTAAGTATGTGGATATCAGAACTAAATGCAGACTTTAGTGGTTATCCTTACTGATATTAGGCTCAAAAGCAAAATCAGCACTCTCCTTTCAGTAACTGTCACCTCTTTAAGAGGAGATATTTGCCCTTTCTGACTCAGCATCTTTCTGACTCGGGACCCAAAATAAAGGCTGACAAGTTAAATCTGGAGAAGGTATCTGTCTCTTCCAGAACAGACTGGTGCTCAGACACTTTCATGGGTAGCAAATGATTAACCTCTAGCCATTGTGGTAGGTTCAAATCCAATTTTTTTTTTTTCTGACCAATTTGTCTAATATGAAATGGTGTTCCTCTGAAGCTGTGCCCCTACACTGCAAAAACCAGAGACTGGAAGTTACAGAAGAGCACTTAGACAAGACAGCCTGGATCACCATGTAATGTTACAGCCTTATCAGGAAGTCTTACATTCCCATCTCTCCTTCATCATCTCGCTTTGTTTCACACACAGGGCTCTGTGTATTCTGTCATTAATTAAAATACCTGTCTGTTCTGTCTCATTGCTCCTTACCATTCTGCTGGCATTGGTGTCAATGCCAGTGTTTTTAGCAATGCTTTTGTGTGCAATCATGGATGAAAACATTAAGTAAGCAATGATCTGTGAGGAAGTTCTTGTAGAAACACAACCCAGTTAGCCCTGCTAATAACCCACGCCCAAGCATTTTAGATCAATCCTTAAAACTATTTAAAATGTGCTCTACTACTAGAGTGCTGTTTCAACCTTTTAAAAATGAACATTTTTGATTTTTCCTGCCTTTTTTTCTCTGTGGGCCCATCTGAAATACCTGCCTGCTGAAACAGCACAAGAAAACTTAACACCTCAGAATAAGTTAGCATAGTTTGATAAGGATCCCAGCAGTATCGTATGGAGCTGGTGGTGACTGAGTTGCTGTGGCAGATTAGAGATCACAGAACTTAACCTGAATTTTACAACTACCAAAAAGACAAATCTTTACCAAACTTGGTAGTTACCGAGTCACATGCTCTTGTCAGCTAATTCCTTTCAGTTACATTTTATGTCTTTCCCTCATTTGAATACAGTATTTTATTTCTTTCTTGCCCTCATCTTAACCCACTCATGTCAGAGACAATGTCCTGTGCTGTCAGCAAAGTGCATCACCTATTTGAAGCAAATTTACAAAATGAAAGAGAAAGACTTCTTGTGCTATCCTTCTTGTTGTTTTCTGTGGATAGAAGAAAAGGAAACTGAGGTAGATATAAGGAAAGAACTGCTCTAGTCCCTTTTGATTCTCTCAGATCACAAAATAAGAAAATAGGTTAGGGAATGGATGATTTAAAAGCTGAGAGGCAAATGCAGAAAGGATTTTTCTCCTATAAACCTACATGCAATGTCTTTGAAATCTTTTGTTTTGCTTTAGCTTGGAAAAACACCTGATCAGTTGAGTTTATCCCATATTATGATGCACTCTGGCATTAACTTGGGGAAGAAAGACTGGGAATCTTCCTCTGTCTCAGGAAAGTTAAGATTACCAGTCAACCTTTGTAGGAAAGTAAAACAATTGTGAACAGCAGAGCTGAGTTTGCCAAAGGACTCTGGTCAGTGCCAGTGCCCTGAGGGCAGCACTTTCAGGGTGGATGCGCTTGTCTGTCACCAGTGAGCATCCTGAGGGACTCCCGGGTAGCAAATTGAGGACCAGGAGATGGAAAGAAAAGATCTGTTTATTTAAGGAGGCTATGCCAGAGTAAAGCAATCAGCCCTCACTCTCCAGCTCCAGGGTTGTCTACAGAGCTGCCTAAACCTATTTTCAGAGATGCCCCGCAGCTTACCAATGGTCCCAGTCCACCAGGGCTCAGACTGCAGCAGCTGCTCATAATCATGTGAAAACAACAGGAAAGGACAAGTAACTTCCAAGGACTTAGCACTGAATTTCTAAAGGTTTCCATCCTGCTTTGATTTTCCCCTGGAAAAGTTGGAGAGATCCCTTTTTTAAGAACATTTTGGTCAAATGCTCCTGGCAGAACTGAAGGGCAACAGAGAGTTGTAATCACCCTGGGAAAAGTCATAGTTTAAACTTTAGTGAGCTTGCATAGGTAATCTAGACTGCATGACAGTCTGGGTTTTGTAAAAAGTTCACTTCAAGGGAAATTTAGAAATTTAGGTTTTAATTATTTAATGTTTTCCTGTAAATATCCAATCTCCTGCTACCTTTTCTGGAACTAACATTTTATATGTCATTTTATTCTCCTTATATTTCAATACAGAATTAAATAATGGGCATTTATTGAAAAAGCAAACATTTCTGCTTACTACTGAGACACTTGTGTGCATGAAACTCGAGTACATGTCATATTTACCCTCTTGAATTAAAAAGTCCCCTTCCTATGATCACAGGTCTGCACCTTCTCAAGCCTGTAAGCTAGGATGATGATTTCCACTCTCATTTTACAGAGTCACCTCAGGAAACTTGGTCAAAGAGAAGGTATGCAATGCAGGAGATCCATAAAATTCCTCCAGAGCCAGGTTATTGCTGGATCATCCTGCCTTTCTATTATCATATAAATTTTAACTGGGACATACAGGTGCTCCCTAACCTCTGTAGTCACATGCCCCCTCTAACCATAGCAAGGCAGTCACTTAACAGGAAACTCATATGAACAGAAAAGGAGGGAATTACACTGGGCTCCAGAAGCCTCTCCACTCTAAATTCCAGAGGGTTGGATCTGCAGGCCACAAGCTGGAGCACACTTGCACAGCTGTGGAGACTTAGCACTGCATTTTAGAGTTGTCAGGCTGTTACTGTTAATTACTAATTTGCAAGTCACATATGGGCTGCATTTGAAATAAGTATATTAAGTATCAAAGGTGCAAATTCCATGACTATCCAGTAGCCTAAAGGAAGGGGGTGACCAGATTGATTTTTCTTCACAGTTTTCTGTGGAAAAGCCTTGGGCTGTTTATGAGAACCCTCAGAATTATTTCAGACATTTTATTGTTCTCATCCTGTTTGCTATTAGAAATTAAAATGTTTGATTAATACACAAAGTGAATGTTGATCAACATAGAAACAGGAGAGAAGGGTTGGAAGTGTCCTCCTTAATTATAAAGTCTTCCTTGCTGCTGTCTCAGTCAGTCATATCATGTAATTCTTTTCATAAAATTATCTTGTTTCATCTTAGAATAATTCAGGTAATTTTTCTGTTCCCTGTTTTTCTTCAAGAAGGCAATTCAAGAACATGATTTTCCTTATGGCAGGAGACCCCACTAGTGTCCAGCCCAATTCTGTCCTCAGCTCAATATTCTCCATAGATTAATATAAGTCTGTTAACTTGAACAGCTCTTTTCCTTCTTTCTGTCCATCCTTCCTTCTGTCCTTCCTTGTTGCATCCATAGAGTGATCATGCCAGCCTGCATGTTGAGAGACTTTGCAAATCCAATGGTTCAGGTCTCAGGTTTCTACTCCCCAGCTGTCACCCCAGCAGCCTTTCTCTATATCTGCTGTTTGTTTGGTCATTGCTCCTGCACAGAAATCGCTGCCGCCTGCCACAGAAAAACAAGTTGTTAAGGGAAGATAATGGGTTACTCTGACAGTAGATACCTTCAGGATATCGGAAAAAATTTGGGAATATTATCCTGAATTTTATCCTGTCTTCTTCCTACAGGACTGGAAACAGCAGTGCTCTGAATGGTGCCTTTGCACAGTCACGTGAGAGCTCGTCCACCACTGCCTGCCACCCTTCCAGTGACTGCACCACCTGTGTAACAGCAACCAGTGCTACTGGGATGGAGGACACAGAGCCCCTTAATTTCTCTCTCCTGGCCCTCATCTGTTTACCTCTGAGTGTTTCATAGCAGCATTCTCATACTTGGTTCTCAAAACCTCCAGACACCCAGTGTTCTGGGATGACCATGAACTATAGTGTAGTTGCTGGGATTACATTTCTTCTGTCCTCCTTTTCCTAAAAATAGTTACCATATTTGCTAGTCTCCAGTCCTCTGATATAATTCTTGTTTTTATGAGTGTCTCAAAAATATTTTTTCTACAATTATTTTTTTTTAATGTTGGAAAGACTTTTAGTATATCATTATTGAAAATTAAGGACTCATATTCATCAGTCTTTACACCATATCCAGTTTATCTTTAATCACTCAATCCTACTCTTAATGCATAGCAGCTAACTCCTTTTATTTTTAATTATATGAATCCTTTACTTTTTTTTCCCCCCCATTTTCTTTGGGAGATCTAACTGTAGCAGGAGAGCCTACCCCTGATAAGACCTAAAATCCAATGAATGCAAGTTATCAGCTGCTGAGCCAGGGTGCTGTCTTGGTGTTAAACTATGCTAAGACCATCCTGGTTCACCAGACTTTGAATAAACATCCTGCTATTAAAAGAGGATTTGACAGATAAGCTACTCAGCTGGATTGTAGATCTGTGAGTAGCAGTCACTATAAAAGTCCAGTCCCCTCTCACAGAGTCAGGTTCTTCTAACATAACCTTCCTTGGGGTGTTTGTGTGGAGATTCCTCCCCTGGCTGGTGATACCCACCAAGGACACTCCTTGAGGCTGAGAGAAAGAAATCTCCCCATGAGCGTTGGTATGGGTGAGTTGCATCATATCTCTACTTAATAATTGTTTCTTTTTGCTGGCTTCAATATAATTGGTTCAACAATTGCTTTAGTATAGTGCACTATCCTAACCTATCTTATACTATATTTCTAGTAGTTTTAGCATTTATATTGTTGTATAGTAAATATTTCTGATTAAGATCTTTTGTCTGGAAAGGCACAAAAATGTATAGTATAAAAGGGGAGCTTCAGGGCAGAAGGAATCAGAGGGGGAAAACACCTTTGGCTGCTCAGGATCAGTTGGTGGACTGTGTCTCTCCTCCTCTGCTGAAAGGACATCTTTATGTGAGCTTTGCACCTCTAACTCTTTTGGAGCAGATCTGGGAATATGCTTTTTATATATATACACTTGTAGTACTAATAGATGTCTGTCTCTATACTTTCTGTCATGACACATATTAACACTCTGTAACCACTGCATTTACTATCAGCACTCCTGAACCTTCTTTCCTGCTGCTTCAATAAACTATATTATTTGTGAACCCAGATAGTTCAAGTCCTTGTTGAACACAAGGTTGAACTACAGCACTGAATTGGTAAATTGCATTATTTGTGAATCTGTGCTTATGAAAGTTCATCTTACTGAACTTGACCAGACTTACTGTACTTAATTAGCTACAATCAGAAATTAGGCCCAATCACACCCAGCCCCTCTGATCCCTGAGGACCATCTGCAATGCAGGGTGATTTATTTTCTACAGAATTTCTATACCTTTAATGCAAAACTCATCTTCATTTTTTGGAGAGTTTTGTTCTATTTCAATACTTTCCAACATCTTAGTTTTCTGTATTGATCACTGCTTTCTTCCTTTGTTTACAGTCTTATTTCTTAGCCCTAGTATTTCCCTTCAGATCTGCAGTTGTTCTTTCCAAGCTTTTTACCTCTAGAGTAGTATACATGTTTTGAACATTTCTACCTCTAAGATGCAGGGAAATCTGAACCCCATCTTACGTGCCCCTTCTGATGCTTCCAGTTATTCTGATGTATTTAACTAGTTCCCTCAGTTAAAATAATCCCTTTAAAAACCGAGAATCTTAAATGCAGACCTTTTCATTATTGTTACTTCTAAATTAGGGTGCTGGACTTGAGTTGTCCCACTAAATGATATTCATTTGGAAGGTAATACTAATTGGCTACAAACTCCATGGAAGAGAGAAAAAGTAAGCTAATTCAGCACCCCAACCCACATCTGTCTCTGTCCACCCGTGAATTCCTCATCCCCCTCACACAAGAGGCAGCAAAGTGGGAGAGCAACAGATATTCTGTATTTGTTAATGGTTTTCTTCTTAACTTATCATGTAGGAGCAAAGGCAAGTAACGTTATGAAATTTTAAGGAAATGAGGCATTTAGTGGACAAGCAACTTGCTTCAGGGGAGGAATTTGGTTTATCCTGATGTTAGACGTGTCTCAGACCTTTGGAGACAAAAGCCCTGAATGAACTAGCCTCACCACCATGCCTTGCACTTCAGATAAATGCATCCCTGAGAAGAACAAGTTCAACCTAATGTGAGACATGGATCACAAGCTGAGTGTCAAGGATGATCAACCTCTAGAAAAAGTGATGTATGAGGCAAGAACAAATGAACAAGAACTGTCTAAACAAGACAATGGGAGAATTAATGATAACAATCCTCAGCACAACTGCTGTGAGGATGGGAGGAATCTATGCAGGAGTAAATAGAAAAAGAAATAATGGACTTGGATTGCTGCAAGAAAGTTTTATAACATGTTAAAATTTATATCCCATATGTGTGTACTAAAAAATGGACAAGAATTGATTGGCAAGGAAATCTGCAACACCTCCATTATTCGAGTTCTCTAAGAACAGATTAAACAGATTAAAATAGCTCTTCTCAGAAGAGTCCTGTCTATCACTGATTTTGCCTTGAGGATGATGAGCAGACTAAAAGAGCCCCACAGAACGTTTCAGGCCTATGACCCTGTGACAAAGACTGGGACGTCTAGAGAATGTCTGACCGTCCTTGCATTTGCTCATCTATCCTCTCTCTATATACAGACTCTTCACCAAGAAAGTATATGAGTGAAATAAATTCAACTTTAACAAATGTAACAGTTGAGTTCTTAAGCTTTTATTTTCTGCTCTGATGAGAAAACAGTTTGGTGAAGGCCAAAACAAAGTTGCAGAAGCAATGCCTTTTTGTGCATAATGGCAAAAATAGTTCTTTTTGTGGTACCAGTTGAAGATCATTTTGATTCCTAAAAACTATGGGATTTATTATCTTTGTCTTGCCAGATTACCATTTTGATATTGCTACTTGCTTCGCCTTCCTCAGTATTATTCAGATGAAGGGCAAGACATTTTTTTCTGATAAATTCCCCATCAAAGCCCCTATTCTTCCTCTCACAATTAATTTTCTGGCTAGTTTTAGCTGGCCTTTCTGAAATGGTCTCCATTACTATTAATCTAGGTCTTCTACAATGTCTAATTACATATGGCTATCAAAGCATGAGTTTGTGCAAAAGCCTTTTATATTTAAACTCTATAATCTGACTCCATAATTAGAGCCAGCAGTTCATTTTTAATCTGTCTGCCATTAGTTTTACCATTACCATCATCAGTTCACCAACTTGCAGCAGCTGCTGTGGCTGCTCCCTCTCTGGGCTGTGGGCTATGGTGGGGTGGGGCTGGGAGCAGCCTTTCTGCATCATCCTGCTCATCCCATCTAAAATGGCCTGCCCACTGCAAAACAAGAGGCAACAAAAGGTGGACCAGAACAGGTCTCCCCATGCCGTGCCCTGCTTCCATTCAGAGCCTTTTCACTGTAATGTTTTACAAAAATTACGATTTCTGCATTTACACTTTGGGAGTTCATGAGATAGTGGTTTTGGGGTAGTAAAATGTTTTAATCTAAGGCTATTTTCTATTGAAAAGTGGAAGATTACTTTTTGTGGAAAATGCTCATAATTTTCCTTTTTTTTTTTTTTTTTTAAGACAAACATTCCAGCTTACTTTAAATTAGTTTTGCTTTTCAGCTGGGAACAAGATGAAAAAATCAGTCATGGATACACTGGTAAGCTGGGAAGAGCAGAAAACATCATTGAGGACAGACAGAGGACCAAGAATGGAAATAAACTTAGAAAATTTGAACTTGTTGTAAGTAAAACATCCTTTTAATACACAGAAAATTACATTCAAGGTAGGGAAACATTAACAGTCTTACACAAAATGGATGCTAAAGGAGTAAATAATCCATCATTCAGCATGGGGAAGGATAAAATGACTTTGGCTTAATTTGCAGCAAAGAAGGTTTAGGTTTGACTTTAGGAAAACCTTGTTAATTCTAACAATAGAAAAGTGCTGTTACAGGCTACTCAGAGAAATGGCAGAATTCCCATTGGAATGTTTCAAGAACTTATTTCCAGAACGGCCTTGGTATGTCTGGTTCTGCCTCATTATGGGAAGATAATCTGACCCAGCCTTGTATTGTCTTGAGCTACCTTCCCTGTATTGTTTCAAGGAGATAAAACGGAACCTGAAAAAGTCTTTTTCAAATTTTAGTTTCAGGTCAAATTGAAATTTTTCTTGTTTTTCTGATTAAAAATAAGAATCTTGGGAAGATTTTATGAAAACACAGATGGGATTTATTTTCCTGAAGTTTTAGTGGTGATTATCTTTCAAAACCTTGAATTCTTTAATTTGTTTAAAAGAGAAGAAAAAAAACTCTCTTAAAATTTCAACATGAAAGCCATTTTACCTGTGCTGTAAATGGAGATGAACTTCTCTTTCTGGGTTTGACTGCCATGTGAGCCTGGGAATGCACCACAAATTTTGATTGATCAGCAAGACAAAGTGCTTTTCTCTTAGTCCTGAGAGTTATACTGCAGGAAGAAAGACTCAAGCAAATTGGATGTAGATGGTAACATTTCTTCCAACTTGGCATCACCTTAGCCAATTCAGAAGAGACCAAAAAGCCCATTACCATAAGGAAAAAGGCAATTAGTTGGCTACCTAAAATGAACAGAGAGCTACCTCCTTCACAGCTGGATACTCACTACACTGCTATTTTGGAGATGATGTTCGGTACCGTAGAGGGAAAGGTGAGAAAAATAATACCAAATTACATCAATTCATGACTTCTTTTTCTCTCTGCAGAATAATTCCCAGGAACTATAAACAGCTGCCCCAGAGTGCAGGTTTTCAGATGCTGTGTGTGTTGCAGCTTGCCACTCGGCAAGTGTGTTCTTCCTCCCGGTGCCTGCTGACAGGTCTGGCCCTGAAACCATCTGGCTTGTGAAGTAATGAGACCAAATGAAATGGAGATAGAAGAATTAACATTCTTTCTTTAATCTATTAATAACTGAAAAGTGTTGATTTTGATGACAGCTAGATACTTTATTGTGAAGCAGATTGGTTAATTAGAACCGTCGTAATGAAGGTTATATTGGATACGTGTTTCCCTTCAGAAACACACATATTTTTAATAAGAAGAGTTTGGTTTTGCTGACAGACTTAAACAGTCACAGAAAATGCTATGTGTGAAAAAGACAACAAAATGAAAAAAAAAAATTTCTCCAGCTCTCTGTTACTGCTTTTTACAGTGTAAAAGATCTCTCTATTTTTAATATGGCTGCCACTAAAAAGCTGTCAGTATACTTAAAGAGGGATCAGACATGTGCAAATCTCTGCACCACTACCATACCACCTCATCTTCAGGGTCCTGAGGGCCATCTTCCCAGCCCAAGTAAGCACACAGACAGGCACCTCAGTTAACAAGGAAAAACATTCCCTTTTACCCAGCTTAACTCTGGTCCTGAGCACCTCATAGGTTCATTTGTGTGCTTCTACCACTGGCAGACACAAGACCCAGCTGACCCACAGGCATTTCTTGACTGCATTTAAAGAAGGTTCATATGGTTTTAAAACAGTTCAGATTAAGTCTATAGGACCTTTGAATAAACTGGAAGAAATAGAGATTTTATTTGATTTAATTAAATTTATTTTAAGCTGATCTAAAGCCACAGTGGAGCAATTTTGAATTTAGCCATCACCTTCTGGTAACTTGTTATTCTAGGAGTAGCTTGTTCACATGTCAGGGCTTTCAGATTGAGGAGCTGGCTGTTAAAAATACTTTCCATTTTTCTGGCACAGTTATTAACTGGTACAAGTCAGTGCTTGTAAAACTGGTGGTTGTTATTTTAAATATCAGCCTTTAAGTAAATGTCTTCTCATTACCACTTTCCAAGTGAGTAAGATGCTGAGAGTGCACGCACAACTGAGTAGTTCCAGCGTTCCCTGAGGACCTCTGGCACTGACACCTCTGGTATTTTCCTGACCACACCACCCCTGAAGACTGTACAGAAGTGTCAGCTGCCCAGGTTAACTTATTACCTGTGTAAAATAGCAGTTTCTCACTCTTGATCCTTAAACTCATGTTCCTGTAATAACTAAAATGCCTTGTTAAGATTCACTGTTGTTCACCACGAGAGACACGCAGGCACTCAGACCACTCCTTTCCTTTTCTCCTCCCTCTCTCCAGTTGTAATGCTTCATCCCCTCCAACTCCACCTCTGCACAGGCTTTGCTCTGATTTCTGCTCCCATTGATGTTCCCCATCACCTTACATCATTGCTTTCTCTCCACCTCTCACTTCTCCCCTCTCTTCCTCCAACCACTCCTCAGATTTTCACTTCCCAATCCTGTAAGCCCCGTCAAAAAGCCAGGGCACGTCTGGGAGGGCTGTAGCAGCCCCTGCCAAGCCCCTTGGGGCACCAGGCACCTTGGGTCTGCAGCTGCTCTCCCACTGTCACCACGTTCAGCCCCAGTACCTGGTTTTCCACCTTTCACCTCTGGCACAGAATGGGTCCAGCAGTACTAATCAGAGGAATATATTTGCAGAGTTCCCATTGCAGACTCGAATCAGGTTCAAAGTGTCTATGTGGCTCTGCCCCAGATGGGTTAGTGGGTCCCAAAGAGGTGTCACTGTCATGGATCCACATCTGTTGAAGGCTGCTTCATCCCAGTGGTCCCTTCATCCTTGTACCAGCATGGGCTGCATCACCCTGGAACGGTCCAGTTGGCCCCTGGTCTCCTGCCAGGCACTGCTGCAGGTACTGGAATGCTGTGATAGTTTCATCCTGATCAGCAAGAGCTCAGCACTGGCCCCGTTAAACAGCAGTCTGCATGTAGGGGAAGCTTACATTACTAAACTTCATCAGAGAACAGCTTTGGGATTTTTGTGACATTTACCACACAATCATCTGTTTCCTTTCCCAAATGACTGTTTGCATCAGTAAGTTCAGGTTTAATATTTCTAAATACTCTTTGGTTTAGGAGGGTAACAAAGTGCTCTTTAGGTTTGCAACTGTTGATCTGCTGACTTGTGCAAAATGGTTGTATTTTTCCTTGGGCTTCTTGTTCCCCTCCCACATGGGCCAGAGGCCAGCTGAGTAGCAGGGCCTCGTGGCACCAGGGCACCCTGCTGATGTTAGGGTTTCTTTTCCTGGGGAACAGACAACAAAGTATATTTGTGATATAGTCATTACATCAATGGGTAGGGAAAGGCAATGGAAACATTACCAGAAAGATGTTGCATTTCTCCCTCCCATCCTCTGAATATCCCCATTTCATCTTCCACATCTCTCCAACTTCAGGAGAAAGATTTGGGAACAGCACTACCAACTGGATTCATCCAAAGTTAGGATCCTTTTAAAGTTTTCAGATATCTAAATAAAAGTATTGACCTGAAACCCAGGAAGACTCAAACCCACTTCATTTTACCTCTGAATTCCTGGAAATTAAGTATCTCATTTAGATGTCCAAAAATGGTTTTAGTGCTTTAATTTGTGTTTAAGTACATTGTTCCAGGAATTTCTTGCTTTGTTAATGAATATACTACAATTGCAATGTCTAAATAATGAATGCAGCAGAATGAAAACCCAGATATTTTATTCCAATGGAGAAAGTGTTCAAGGATATAGCAGGGGCATGCACTATATGGAAGAGAAAAGCAGATTTCAAGAGAGCATATGTGCAAGTGGACAGCAGAACAAAACTGAAGACAAGGACCTGAAGTTTTGCATATATTTTCTTACTGTTCAAGAGACATCAGTGACAGCTTCATCAGTGACCTCTGACGAAGGATTCTTCTCGTCCATAGGTGAAATTAAATTTCTATCTTTGAAGACAATACTTTATTTTTGAACCTGAGGAAATGGAACTGAAGAACCTGGCAAGTGCTGATGAAGAGAAAAGAAGCAACCAGTTTACAACTCTGCCCTGGGTTTTGTTATGTACTCTGGTCTCTAGGAGACATGATGTTACCAGAAAAGGTCTGTGGGTGGAATCATCCACTTCCAACCTCTTTTTTTCTTTCTCAGAACTATAATTAAAATACTATAAAACTGTCAGTTGTTTTGGAGAGTTTTGCCTGATCCTGTTTCTGGCTGTCTTTTAAGCTGTGACTTACACCACTGGTACCTTGGTAGAAGAAGTTCCTTGTGATTTAGTGTAGTGTTAAAACTAAGCAAAGCCCACCACAGACTCTCAGAGCGTAGTTCCAGAGCACTTACTCTCAGCTTTGAAGCAACCACACAATCTGCGTAATTTTGTGCACTTAATACCTAACCCTGCAAGTGATACTCAAGGGAATAGTACCACTGACAACAAGCATTTAAGTTTAGCACCAGATTTGAAGGCTGGCACACAGTCAATAATATAGTCCAAAACTGCTGCTGGGCACTCCTACAACAACAGCCACAGCTGAAGACCATTGCACACCCACCAGACATTCTACAATAACACGCCTGGGAGGTGTTTCTGAAATAGTCTTGATAGTCACTGAAAAAGCAGAGAGGAAAAAAAAAGAAAAAAAACCAGCTTCCAGATATAAAATATTTTGAGACTCCATTCAAGCTATTATAGCTGTGCTAAAACTGGCCTTGAAAATTTTAGACCTGCTACTCATGGGCATGAAAAAAACATTGTGTCACATACTAAATTGAGTATTGTTGATGCATTCACAAATGGCCATGCAAAATTAGATAATTTAATGAGGAAAAAAAAAATTAGCGAACACCACTAAAGAATTACATGTGGTACCATCTGTTGGCTTTGTTCTTCTTCCGCTGAATCTTCGCACGTCCATTGAAGGTTACTGGTACCGTCTGAATTGCATAAACTCAGCGTGAGTAAACAGAAGTGATTTATTTTGTGAATTTCCAAGTTCAGAAGTTGTGAACTGCAGCATTTAGCCTTGTCACTGATTAAGCTGTTTTATAAAGAATTTCATTAATCTTACTTCATTGTATAAGTTATTAATTTTAGAGGATTTGTTGCTATGTGTTTTCATAGTTCAATAAAAAATGATCAATTTAAAGTGGAAAAGGATATGGAGCAGAAGGCTTGTGCCTTTAGGGACTGACACCAGTTATTAGACACATATCTTAAAGAATCTGAAATTTCTCCTGGCAGGTGTATGATAAACAAGGAGCTGTAACTTATGCTCTGATGGTGCTGAGCTACTTGGCCATTATAATTAAACTTACATTAGAAGAACCCTCCTGCTGTTCCCCTCTCCTTCTGGAAAGGCTAGCAGTTTTCTTCAAACAATTATGACAGTATTTCTAACACCTCTGCATTAGTTTTGAGGATATAAAAAGTCACAAGCTCCATTACATGGCCAGACTACAAATCTAGCAGAGGAGAAAGGAAGCACAGGAACAGGGAACAGAGAGCAGCTTTCGCCATCAGAGGTGGGGATTGCTGGGAAGAGAAAGACAATGGCAAGAGTGATTTTTTTCTTCTAATTCTATT
The DNA here is from genome assembly GCF_022539395.1 of Myiozetetes cayanensis. Lineage (NCBI taxonomy): Eukaryota > Metazoa > Chordata > Aves > Passeriformes > Tyrannidae > Myiozetetes > Myiozetetes cayanensis. The sequence goes on from NW_026086604.1 coordinate 130,417,498, forward strand.
TTTAAGACAAAGTGAAATAGCTCTCTAATTAAAAGGAAAAAGAAAATCCAAACAAGAAAACTATGTCAGTACTACAAGGCCATTGCTTTCCATGTAGGGCCAAAGATCTGTGTGCCATTGCTGTGCTGTGTATCTAAGTCATGACGGGGGCGGGGATGGCAAAGTCGAAAGTGAAGCTTCTCAGGAAGTGTGACCACTTCGGTCTCTTCCTCCAGGCAATCCTAGTCTTCAGTTTCAGACTCTCTCCTTTCCCCTTCATGGAGTTCAGTCTTTCACATGCCTGCTGACTCTGGATCTTTCCGGAATCTAGTTCATCAGTAAATTGCACCCTTTCCTATTCAGTCTCATTTTGTTCCTTCACCTCTTCCCTTCATCTCAGTTTTCACCTACCTGCAGGCTCCTGGTTTGCTCACAAGTACCAGAGTTTGCATATTATGAAATAGTCAGGGCATTAAAAACTTAAATTTGAATAAACATCAACTGATCCTAAGCCAAGTGAATTTTCAAATTGCAATTTGGGTAGAAGTTTGACACACATAAACAGAGCTTTCTGGCTCCCTCATGCTCCTGCTTGGGGCACTGGAAGTTGTCAGCCCCTCAAATACTTTAACTTATGTGAGAGCACCAGCTTTTCTGCAAACAGTTTTTGGCTGAGTTCTGCAAAAACAAATTTATTCTCCAAACAGAAATTCATAGACACAGCACATATGAGCACTTACAGCTTTGCAAAGTTATAAGCAACCAAAAGAGGGGCTAAAACAGGAATCAATACCAAATCTTATCTACAGACAGTGCTGGGATCTTGTTTGCAATATGAACACATGCCTGTGTAGTATCTGTATAGCATCCTCTCCACCTGCTGCCTCAAGAGGTATTCAGGCTATGTCATAAAATGCTAGCAATTCCAAATCTTCTCCAGCCAAGCCTTCCAACTGTAGATTTCCAAAGTGCACAGAAATATTTATAACTAGCATTCATATTGCTAATTGAAATATTAGTAGGAGATACCAGCTGCTTCATGTATCAAAATACTGACATTCATTATTATTGGTTGGCAGAGGCTTCAGGGTTTTTTTAATTTTTGTATAAAAATGAGTGTTAATTAAACCATACTAGTGGAGTTGAAAGTGTATGAAACAGAGACAAACATGAACTCTAACCCTTTGCTCTACCCCTGCCTTGGTAAGAGCTTTGACTGCAGAGCCAAAGCCTGGGCTTGCTTCCATGGAAAGCAAAGTACTAGCTTTGCAATTTGACTTTTCCCAATTTCTTTTTCTCAGCTGTGCAGGAAGAGCACACCAGATATTTGAAAAGGTTTATGCTACCCGTATGGCTTGGTGTGCAGTTATATTAACAAGAATGAGAGAAATGGGGGAAAAAAAGTCTTGGGCAGCCTTGAAAGATGTTGCTTTAAGGAAGCTTAGCTCAGTCCCTTCAGGATGAAGACATGTTTTATCCTACGCATTGCCAATTTGAAGTCGCATGGCATTTTCTTAATTTCATATTCAAATGATTAAGAAGCACTGCTGCTAGCCTTGTGATCACAAGTGAAATTAATAGAGGGTCTCACTGCTTTTGGAATGATCTGGAATATTATTACATGTGTAGCATTGCATGTATATTACATAAGAAAAAAATGGACATTTCTGACATTTTACACAACATAGGAACAGCAGCTACAATTTCATTATTCTCTTCATGCAGCCTGATAACCAGTATAATCTTCCTTCTTGGAAATATATAATGACTACATAATTGTTCCCAGTGTTGTAGTAGCAGTCTTGCCTAAGTAGGAGGACACATTACGATTTCAATGTCCCTGCCCCAGGCATTGTACAAACAGAGGGAAAAGGTGGATCCACGACAAACAGAAATTACAACCTTAGTCTGAGACAAAAGTCAGTAGGTGGCAAGCTAAAGTATCATTCTGTTATAGTGTATATTAGAAGCTGAATTGTCCATTGCCATGGCTTACTATGCTGTGATTTCAGGACTGATCTTGCCTTAGCAGTTTGTTAACTTTTCATTTTATCAGTCCAGACATTTATGCTATGTACTCATCACAGTGGTGCCCAAGAGAGTTGAAGGCTCACGACAGCCTTAGTAGCCAGCCTTTGGATATACACATAGAGGAGCACTGCACAATGAAAAAGCAGAGATTTCATTCTTAACATCCTATTAGTGAACACAAATGGTGATGGACTGTCCCTCAAGTGTGACATTAGAGGGTGTATAAGACACCTGTGGCTCAGCATCCCTTAGAAACAGGTGGAGGATTATTGGTTAATCTTTCTTTACTGGTTACCCAGCAAGAATCCAGTAGATAATGTAAAAAAACCTAATTATTTTGTGTCTTTGACAGAATTATCCCTTTTGCTGTATTAGGACAACACACTGGACACAGTGTCTCTGATCCTGAGTTTCATTGTGTTTTGCTGCATTAGATCTTTGTGCTTTGTTTTTGGCATTACATCCAATGAAATAACACAAGTGAGAAAGCAAAGGGGTCCCAAAACTCCAGTGACACTGGGTTAAACTCTGATGGTGGTGGGACTCCCTGGGGTTCCTCTCCAGGGATCTGTATAGATGGGCTCTTTTGCACACCAGCTGAGTGCTAGAGTTGACTGGAATGTTTTGGCCACACAATTTTGTTTGAAAACTTGCATTTGTCAAAAAAGCACTTGGAGGGAAAGTGTATACTTTCACTGAAAAAGATCTTTCAGGTTTTGGATGGAATTTTTAACTGGAACGGAAGCTTTTCTCCCCAGAGTTGGCCATCCAAGACATAGAAACCATGGTTCCCTTCCCTACTCTGCATGAACTACAGGGAGGATTTCAGCCTGCATTTCTCACTGCCTTTAGCACTCTAAATGCTTAGAAATTGGTTATTTCAGGCAGGGTCAGTTTATTGTTCTTCAGTGTTTGGAGTGTTTCTTGTTTCATCCTGCTATGAAAGGGTGTCTTTTTTGCAGTCAGAATATCTGCTGCTGAGACTGAGACCATCAAAACTCTACCATCACATTTTTTAATTCACAGCACATAGGAAGGCCATAGGGAAAAATACTGGGTTTTTAAAGTAGAGGTGGCACACAGCCTTGCTAGTAACATCTGTTCAAACACACTGATGTCTGTAACTAACGTAGTATTTCCTATTTTCTCTATCTATGAGGCCATTGAAAGCCACAAAATTTAGATAGGGGTGTATAAAGATCCTCAACAACTCTAGATCCATCAATTTCAAATGATTTAAATAACCTCAGTAACCCTGACCCAAGCTCTTGAGCTGGACAATCCATTGCTGAACATAAATGACTTGCATGCTTTTGAAATCGAGACCTACACTTTATCTCCATTTGCAAAGACTTCTGCAAGTAGTTCCTGAAATCATGAAGGCAATATGATTGTTCTTTCTGAGAACACAGCAGCTTTGGTTGTCTTATTACTTTTTTCCCTCTCATGTTTTCTCATTGCCCTTAAGTTAATTGAAGTTAATTCAAATTCTGATTTGAAGATCAGAGACAAAACTCAGTAATCTTTTAATTGCTGTTGAAACATCTCCATAGGTGTTTCCACTTCCACTTAAGCTGGTTTCATTCCTAATAAAATCTTGTCAGAAGAGTGAGGTTAGCAGATTCTTTGTTAGCAAAACAGCAGCTTAACAGCTGGGGAGGGCGGATCATCAGCTGCCTGTTGCTATAGAGTCTGTCTCTGGCTGTTTTGCTATTCAAGTATCATGCCTTCATATTATGCCTTTTAGGAATATTTCTAAGACAAGCTTGCATCATGTTGGATTAAATCAACTCCTGACAGTCAGTTTTATCTGACTATATGTAACAGCTTATTATTAATTAACTATAAAGTGTGAGAGCTCTGAAGTTTCTGAAATGGAAGAGAGCAAGTTCCTTAGGGCTGGAAGCTAAGAATTTCCATCTGCAAAGATATTCATGTCAGTGGAGTACTATGCTTTTGTACTTTTTGTTTCATTTTGCAAGGTCAAACACTGCATCCCAATTGTATAATCCAGTTCATGTTACTGGACAGAATAACTATATAGACATAGGATGCTGCTTAAACTTAAATGCAGCATATATTTATATTTGAGATGAACATACAAAACAGAAACAAAATTAGGAGTGCAGAACAAGAAAATAACAGATATGGAAAAATAAAACTAGGAACTGTCTTGGCGTATGATCTGCTCCCCTCCTTCTCCCCTACTGCAGGATCAGCTCTGCCTTTGCTGTTCACAGCAGCTGGGCTCAGAGCTCTGCACCTCCAGAGAAGTCATGCCTGTATCCTCTGCACCCTGATGTCTTATTGTGTCATTGCCATTATGGAATTTAACCTACTGTCTCACCTGGGATTGTTTTGCCATGAGTTAAACTCATTGCTCCTTGCTTCTTTGGACTATAATCTACTCACTTGCTACAGAAAGAAACCATCATACTTCACTTGCTGCAGGAAGAAACTGTCAGAAATCAAAGATTTTAGGCTTATAACTTGTCAGTCCAGATACATGTTGCTCTAAACTGTGATTACATATTCTACCACAGGTTGGCCAGGGATGCTGCTTTCACTAGGTTTGCCATGGCTCTCATAGCAGCATCAGTACTTGGTAGATGGTGCCAGTGCTGTGTTTGCAATCACAGGTAGTTATTTTCAAACACATCACTCCAGCATTGATAATTCATCACCAATTAGTCTGAATGGCAGCTCACACTCCCAGCTGCACTGATTCAGTACTGTACCATCGTGTGTTTCAGAGTCATGGTTTTCGCTGTTTCCTTTGTTGTGTTCTTTTTCAACCAGGCACTTCTCCACAGACCAGCTGCTACTGTTGGAACTTTAGCTCAGATTGTGGCAATTCCAACCACTAACAAAAAAATCTTTTCAAAAAATCCATAAAGGCTTGTATGTCTCACGGGATGATATGGGTCTTGAAAGACCAAAGGAAATCTTTACCTTAGGAAGGCATATGATTTATTTCAAGAGCATTAGCATTAAACATCTTGAACATGTTTTAAAATATCACACTCACTGAACTCTTAATCACATTTGAACATGTAATGATGATGCCAACATTTTGTAAGTTATTATAAAAATAAATTTCTTCAGAGATCTTCAGAGTAACCATTGACAACCAAAGTTTCATCTTGTTGAGTTCACTGCATCAGTTTGGGAAGAAAATTTTTCCAGGCAATCATGTCTCAAATGCACTCTCTAATTAATCTATTAATATTAAAGGCAAACAGTTGCCAATCCTGCAGTGCAATTTTACCCCTTGTGCATTCTCTCTATAGGAGAACCATTATTCTGATGCAATTAAGATCTTTGAATTTTTGCAATGATTTATTAATAATAATTTGTAATGCAGCAGTTGGTTGGTGCCCCATTGAACTATACATACACCAAGGATATTGCTAATTTTCAGAGCCTTTATTCCAAGATTAATGAAAGGAAGGGATTGTGGGAGACAGAGCCAGCAGATTGTAAACCTGTCTTATTAGTTGCACCTTTTAAAATACAGTGTGCATAAGTATTTTGTGGAAGGAGCAGCATCAAAGGTTGTATATGTGAGACTTCATACACCAGAATATGGCCAGTAGTCTTTTAAACATGCTTCTGTCAAAGACAGGAAGTCTTACAAGTTCATATTTCATCCCAGGTTTAAAAGTAATTTATAAATATTTAGATAATGGAGAACAGGCAAGAAATTCATCAAGTCATCCGTCAACAGATACACAGAGATAAGAGTTTCCATCTGGTAGAGCCCAGTGGTTCCCACTGCAGTGAACAGATAGTGCATATGGTTTCTTTTGGCAAATAGTTCACTTTTTAGAATATTTCCTTTCAAGGATGGGGAAGAAAAAAGGAAAAAACCCACACAATAAAAAGTAAGGTCTACCTGCTTCACCTGTGCATTCATTATACCACTAACTCTGTGAGAGTACTGAAAATTAACTCCACAGTAAGAAGCTACTGTTAATGTATCTTTCCTGCTGATCTTTAGTAATTTGAATGACTGATGCATCTGCCACAGGTATAGTCTTCTTGTAACCAGAATCACAGAACCACAGAATCTGCCAAGTTGGAAGGGACCTGCAAGGATCATCGAGTCCAACTCTTGGCCCTGTACAGACAAAATTAGAATAATGTATATTTTTTAGTTGAATTTAGAAGAATTAAATTTCATGTGACTAGCTGAGAGTAGTGATAAGAAATGTCTTACTTCCATACTGATGGTACATGAGACAGCCAATACCTGGTTTTTGTTACAGTTCCCCTCCCAGGGTGTGGTGTTCCTTTTTATCATTACTGGCCATCTTTGCAATCCCAGCACAATTTATTTTAAAGACTAAGTTCCACAGTGTATAATCATATATCAGTGCTTTTTAAAAAGTGTCAGAGCTTGAATATGATTTAAAAGAATGTTGAAAAGTTTTTAGGTAAAACCAAGTTAAATAATGTTATTTAAAATTTAAAATAACTTAGAAACCTAAAAATTTATTTAGCTAGAGTTAAAATAATAGAATAAGAAGACATACCTAGCAACATAACTCAAAAGAATTTTCATTAATTCTTTCTCCATTTTCATAAACTTTGCTCCACTGATAGTTGCTATGATTACTTATAAATGCCATTAATCTCATTACTATGCCAAAGTACACAAACTAAATGAAGATCAATGTACCCTGAGCTTTTTAGATGTTTTAAATTTTGTTTGAAACTTACTTTTCCTTGGTATATCTAAGAAGTTATATGCAATTGAATTAAAGACAAGATAGATTTTTCTTGAGATCATATTCTGAACCAAAGATTTAGAGAACATTTTGTGTTACAGGATGCATGAAAAAAGATGTGATACTTGGCAACACTGTCTTTGTTTCATTACCATCATATCCGAATGCAGGGAAGCTGCTCCCAGCACTACTAACATTTACTCCTCTGGAAATCACCCAGACCACCACCCTTCTCCAGGCTGCGAAGAAGAAGATGGTATCTGGAAGCTGGCTGTTAAAAAGCATGCTCTGAGCAGAGATTTGTTTTGAGTCAGGTGGCAAAATATCTGTCTGCAAGCGAGACGGGCTTCTGAGGCGTCCGTGGGCAGCCCTCACTCAGGTGCTGGCAGGTTGCAGATTCTCCACCAGCTGGTCTGAAGGCTCTCACAAGCCAGTGGAACAGACAAGCTCCTCCTCTTCAGCCAGCCTCTAGCAGCTTTCAGTTTTACAGGGAATGAATAAGAAGAACTCACCTAGTGATTTTCAGTGCGGAGTAGCAAAAACATCTCCTGGCCTGACAGAAACAAGTCTCTCCAAGATTCTTGCATTTCTCCATAGGGTATGGCTAAGATCTTCCCTCTGATCCACTTTTACCACATTGTGGTGTAATGCCACAGTTGTACAGCAGTTTGTTTGGCCCTCTAAGCCTCTTAGGACACGCACAAGGTGCCATCGTACAACACAAACATTGCACATTTCCACTTCAGACCTGTGGACTGGTTTGAAAACACAAACACTTTCTTTCTCCTTTACCACATCCCTTCATGCAGAATGGGATATACAGCAACAGAGCCTGAGGGAAATCATCTTATTTGGAGTTTAAAATAGGAAAACACAGAGAACAAAAAAAAACATGCTCAGAAATAAATATTTGTTGTAAAATTAAATATAATCGAACTTTTAAAATTTTTGTGCATTGATAGCCATCTCACCAGAGGAGGGTAATTTTGGAGAGGTAGCTGGAGGCTGTACCAGTTGGGGTTTACTCCTGTAGTAGTGATGACTGGACCATATAGGGGTCTATTTCAGGGACTACACACTGTATTTAGCAGAGTTTCAGGTTCTCTAGGGAGTAATCAGTGGTGAGGGTGCATATGAATATGATTATGGGGACCTCAACATACCATATGTTCTACAGGCTCAATATACAGGAAAATGATTTCCTAATTGGTAACACATAACTGAAACAGCTGCTGTTTTAGAAGCAGCAAATCCATCACCTGTGAGTTCCAAGAGGAGTCAAATCCTCACTTGATACATCCAAGTGCTGGATTAACGTTTCTCTGTGAGGCAGAGTTTAACTGCTACTGTATTTGATCCACACATTTGATGGTCTTTGTAAATTGAACAAAGCCCCTGCATGCCAAAATTAAATGGAGATTCAATCTAAAGAAAGGGATTTTCCAATTTTCTTGAAGGAGGCTTTGTGAAAGGTAGAAATCTCTCAAGAGGAGATATCCTTGAAATATCTTGCAAGATACTTATTTGGGTAGGTGGGACATGCAAACTAGTTGTCAAGGTTGAAAGAAAGCTTTCTTGAAATGAGTACAAAACTGTCACTGTCAACTGAGGAAACCACTACTATTTCTAAAATATCAAAATACCCCGAGAAGATTACCTCTGGCTTACTTTTGCTCATGCCTTGCAAGACATGTGCTAGTCAAAAAAGCAGCAATCTCTTTGAAGTATTCCTTAGACACTATTTTTGTCTTCCACTGCATTCAGCCTTCTGCAGTGAACAGTGTACATCTTCAGACTTTGGTCAGACCCTGTGAAAACCAGATAAGCAAGTAACAAGGAACCAGTTTTTGGAACACCTTTTTTTCTTATTAACTTTCTAGGAAACCTTGATCTCTTTTCAAGTTGAAGAGCAGGCCAAAGTAATCGATACACCTGCATAAGAATTACAATACCTAAAGCTGAAATTGAGATCAGCTTCTAAGATATCACAGCAGCTTTTTTTCTTAAGATAGCAATTAACTCAAGATTTCCTTCGCATGTTCAGTCCAGAGGATCTAATTTTGGAGCTATGGATTCTTTAATATTCCTGAAAAAGTCTTCTTTACAAAGAAGAAGCTTGCCTTTTAAGCAATCTTCTCACTTTCTGGCCTAATTTAAAAAAACCAAACAAACAGAAAACAACCCAAACCAACAAACCCCACCACTAATTAAACAAAACCTAGGCAAAATTCTGGCTGAAGAGGTTCCTTGTTTTGTTGGGAACTTTGCTATAGGTTTATATGAAAACTGTTCCTATATGACAGTGATGGAAAATAACTTAAAACCAATAGAATACATAGTCAGTTGGTAACTTTCAAGAAGGAGACTCTAGACATCAAGAGATGAAAAACATTCTTCTCTTAGGACAGTTATCTTGTTTTCTGAATTTTGGATGGCTAGATATCAAGCAAAGATGAAACTGCCACAAAAAAAGAGAGAACTAGACAGTGATGGACAACTTTTTCAACTGCCACCACTCTGGATCTAAGAAAGCTTTGGAGTATCTAGGGGATATCAGACAGACCATAAAGGAGAGGAACTGTAAGAAGAAAGGAAATCAGAGTTGAGGGACTCTGAGACTCATAGACACAAACACATATGTATATAATAAACCCATAGCTATCAATAAGCAAATGTCATGGACCAGAATTGATGTGCTGGAGGGAAAAAAAAGGATTTGAAGATGAAGTCTTACAGTGGTTGAAAGGGAAAGAGGGAACAGGGAGCCTATATGACCCAGAGTATTGACTGATCAAGTACTAGGGAGATTATATGGAAGAACAGAAAGACACAGAGACAAAATTTTTCTGGAATTAAAGAAGGAAGCCGATTCTTGGTTCAAAAACAAGAAAGAGGTTCAAGGGGATGCAAATAGCAGCTCTGAGACTAGTTCAGATGTAGGTTTCTGGAAGCAAGAGAGGAAAAACCTACGCAAAAGAATAAAGAGAGCAAAACAGAGATGAAAAGGAGATCTCAGAGCAAATTAAATTTAAGGATTTCAAGAAGCTCAGAGACAAAGTGGAAAAGGGAGATGAAAAGATGATTGGAAAAAGCTTGCTTTGTATTTACTGGGAGGAGTATGCTAAAGGCTGAATTGACAGGCAGAAGGTGAGGAACTGAACAGAAGGAAGTGATTTTATGGCTTACAGGAACAACTAACCGGAGGGGAAAAATTAGTCTTAATTGATGAAAGGTCTTTTAGTTTATTCAGAAAAAAACCCACAATATTTTTCCTGTTAATTACTAGGGACAATTCTTGAAATGCAACAGCTTGTTTTAAAGAGCATATGGTAGGGGGTGCTAGGCAAATGCAGCAGACAATGTGTTACCAAAAGAAGAAGATCTCTTTTACATAAGAAGACATATGTAATCCAAATTTATCCACACCGTATCATCAAAAGGGGTATTTTAAATAATGCCATCTATAATACTAATATTCAGACTGCAATTAATCAGTAAGGTATTTTCAGACATTAAGAGGCAGCTTGAATCTTAGATGTATAGACAAATATAAAGGCAGAGTAGCTAGGAGTTTGCTATGAGTGATGGGTTAACCTGTCTGTGGTAAGTGATGTGCCAACCCAGCCTGATGACATGCTGAGGCCAATAAATGGTCTTGTCACGTCTTGTCACCTGGAAGTTTCTCAAAACTCTGCAACCACAGAATTTATCTCTTTTACACAAATACGATTTTGCTGCCTTCTTCAGGTGCTTTCAATATGTGCTCATAACTTATATTTATTTTTTAGTAATGCTGTCTTTATGGCATTAGGTTTTTATCCATCTGCAACAACATGGTTCTCTTACTGTCTCATTGCCACCTTTTGTCAGCTGCCTTCCAGTTTTATATTCTCTGGCACAGTGTGGAAAAGTTTCTGATCTACCTTCTATATCCACCCAAATACTTTTGTAGATGAGCAACAGGGGAGAAAACTGGCAGCACTCTGCATTTCACTCATAAAATTACCTCTGTTTAAAATAAAATTTTGTGTTTCTATAATAAAGTCACAAATGAACTGTCTCACAGAATGGATGAATGGATCTCATTAAAAACAGAAACTAATTATGAATGCCCATCTTCACAGCATCCATGAGCAGGAGAGGGAGATGAAGGAGGATATGAGGTAACAGTGCCTGACAGGAGGAATGGTGTAGGAGGACAGGTCCTGCAGTGGGATCTGCTCTGGGAACGGCTGTTCAGACTGCTGGCTGTGTGGATTGGGTAAAGTATGGTGTTCATTGTGGTGTTCATGGGGTGCCAGGGCGTCTGAGTGAAAGGGTGAGTGGGCTGGCACACAGCCTGCAGCTCAGGGGGCTCTGTGCTGGCAACAAGTGCCAGCAATGGCACCTCTGAGGAAAAGGGGCTTCCATGGCAGCCTCTGTGTTCAGGTGACCATTTGGGTTCATGCTGTGTGTGACCTCAACTCTTTGTACAGGTTTCAAAGGTGGAGTTGGGGTGAAGAGCACAGTCTCAACCTCACACTTTGGTTTTGCTGGAGAACCAAAAACCCCCAACGGGTGCTCTGCAGCCATCTGGGAAGCCAGCCCACAGGTTGCATGGCAAAGACAGTACCATACACCTAAACTTGAAGTGGATTTTTATGAGTATTTTAGGTGCTGTAGAATGAGAATGGATGACTAATATTTCCTGTTTTAACATAAGATCAAAACAGAACTCATAATAACTTCAAAATAACAGTAAATCCTACATAACCTAAAGAAAATATGCCCTTCTCAGTTTTGAAAGTTTGCTTCAGGAACAGCAGGTACTCTGATGTCTCTAATGAGCAAAGGGAGTGAGCAATAATGTTGCCAATTCAGCCATCATGTCCTCCTGATTACAGTTTCTACCAAAAGGGCGAGCAATACCTACAGCAACTGGTAAAGAAGAACAGATTCAAAAACGAAATATCTATCCACCCTCTACTCAGCTGAGGGGTTCCAACAGCCCTTTATTCCACATAAAGGCTAATCTGTATAGCAATATCTACCAAGAGACTATTAGCATTTCTGGAGAGGTCATTACCACAAACAAAAAATCATTCACTTCCTGACATATCTTCTTCCTCCAGGATCTTGCAGTACTAAATATTCTTTCCTTTGTGAGTGGCAGTTTCATACCAACCTTGCTCTCCTAAGCACACTGTTAAAGAGCTGAGATGAAAAGACTGAAGTTGAACCTGACAGCTACTGCACCCCGTGCTCGCTACGATTGTGGGTTTGCAGCCCCCGCATGTGGAGGTGTTCACCAGAGAGCACAACATCAGGAGCGTTGCTCCTCCATGGAACTCCCACTGCCAGGTTAGGTATCTACATTAGGCACAGGGAGAACTAGATATGGAGGAATCACTACTGAATGAGGGGACACCTTATTATAGTCAATAGGAAGTGCTAAAAAGGGAAGAGTGTTTCTTCCAGACTTAGACATCTGTTCCTTCTCTGGCCCCAGACTCGAAAAACATATGTGAGATTCACAGACCAACACTCTGTCACTTAAATCATCCCTTTGGGTACAGACGACCAGCTCCCTTTGTTTCTTTAAAAAATATAGTCAGTAGCAACATAATTTTATCAGCTAGTCTGGTGTTCAGATCTGAGTCCTTTCCAGCATGAGGCAGATCAAGCTCATTTCCCAGCAGACAGATCTGTTCGGCACACTGGGATGAGCCTCCTGCCTGTTACATGTTCCCTACTGTGCAAAAACAGTGGGAAAATTTTTAGGGTCAGAAGGAGAGACAGTAGGAGAAAGCATGATGATGTAAATCTGTAAAGATAGTATGTAGCTCAGACAGAGAACCTTAACTCAAGCCTTGCCCTGACACATGAGTAAAAACATGCATTACACAGTATTAAACACTTTTCATGCAGTCACACTGCATAAAAGAAATTATATGGTGATCAAGAACTAAACCCCAGGAATCCTCATGAAAACCAAATGCTATAAACATCTAGCATCTATATCCCTGTTTCTGAGCAAGGACCTCTCACTGAAGCTTCTTCTATTCTAGCTGCTATTTCCCGCTCCTGCCTCTGATCATGCCTCACATCAAAACCATCTTAGCAGTTTTCCCTTTGGCAGCCCATTTCTACACCATCTCCAGGTAGAGCTCTAGGCTTTCTCTGTCTTTTATCCTTACCCTTTGCCCGTTTGTAGGTGCTTAAACTCCTTTGCATATCTGCACCATTGCTTCTCCAGTGATAGATACTTTGAATTTTAGCTTTGGCATCACGACTCGGGAAAGCTATTTTCTAGCTATCTTGCTGCTAATTAATTGCTTGCTTCTGTCCCTTTCATTTGGCACAGAGTTATTTTCCAGGTGATTAGTTAGGGTATTTTAAAGTGGTTTTCAAAACCAATATTTGCTAGGTACAGTGCATTAAATCCACCCATCAAAACCATACTCATTATGTTTTTAAGAGGAAGTAATTATTAATCAAGCTAGTTAAATTATTCATTGTAATTTTGAATTTGTCTGCCACTTTGAAAATAAACAGCTTGTTTTGCCCTTTACATATGTTTTAGAACTGCATTACTTAACACCCAGCTGTAAGCCTGAGAAAAAAATGAAAGAAACAGAAATCTGTAGGCAGATGTTGCATTTCAACATCCATTCTCACACTCAGCTCTGAAAATCTTATGTGCAGATTTCACTTTCTTCGAGCTGATCCACTTTATAACCAATGACTTGGCATCAGCAATTACACCAGAGCAGCAAGGCAGAGTACATGCCTCCCTTGAACTGACTCCATGGATCATTGATCACAAAAGTCACTCACTGAAGGCAACAGGTGATTGGACAGTATTACAAGAATAGGTTTATTGATTCAATTCCTTAAATAAAACATTGTGAAGAAAGGACTATCGCAAAAGATCTGCAGATTATCCAACAGGCTTGTGGCATGCATCTCACTCCTGATATAAAATATGCATGGTACAAGAGCCCTGGGAGTCTTGTTCTTGTCATCGGGATTGTGTCCCACGGCAGCAGCAACCCAAGCAAAGGAAGGATGTGTGTGAATAGCATGTTTACACAGATAGGTGGCTGGGCATTAGTGCTGAATTCATTCACTTTTTGCCTGCTAAAAATCAAACCTTTCATCTGTATTTGACATTTAGTACAGGCTGAATCCTTCCATATACTTACACCAATTTTATGCTTCCATCAGTCACAGCTCAGCTCTCGGTGACTATCCAGGCTCTCCCATGCCATTTCAGGGCAAAATTGCAGAGGTCAGTCATGACTTAAACTGATTTTGCTCTGAAAAGAAAACTCATACAATTAAGGACAACCACAATGTGATTTTAAAACGTCATCTCCTCACAGCCAGGTTGGGCTCACAGGCTGTGTGATACTGGAGCCCAGTTGTTTGGCTTGGAAGGGTCTGGAGGCCACAAGGGTGGTGGGCTTACCCATCCAGCTCTTTGGATGCAGCACAGAGGACCTGCTGAAATTGCCTCACAGTTGCAACACCTGGTCTGTTGTCTCTCTTAGCATTCCAAAGGCCAGGGTAAGTGTTGAGGCTTAGTGCTGGGTTGCTTCCCACCATGGTCTGCATAGCCCAGGCATGGATGTGATGCCTCTGTGGGGCTACGCAGCTCACCAAGGTAGCAAAGAGCTCCCTATGCCATCGCTGCAAGTCACATCCCAGTTGTGTCAGGAATCACACGTTGACACAGGTTGTGGAAATGATTCCTTCATCTTAGTGGCCCCACTTGCAAAAATATTTTTGGAAATGGTACTGACTGATAAAAATATGCTCTGTAGTCTATGCCAAGACAGTGGTAAATTTGCTATAGCAACATAGTATGTCTGATGGTTATGTTATTCCGAAGCCTCAGCTGTGGGCCAGGACTCCTCACACTAGATACTGTACAAGCCCAGACTGAAAACTGTCACTGCGAATTTGGCTTTTAAAGTAAGTGATTTGATGAATGATGATAGCCTCAGTTGTTAAAAAGTACTGGTTCCAAAGTACAAATCCTGCTATTTTTATCTCCAGTTGTTTGCTAAACATCCAAGCAAACTTACAAGTTACAGAGCAACATGCTTTCTCACAAAATGTTCTGAGTAATTTCTGACTTTCCTTTTAGCTCTGCCCTATAGGTGCCCTAACAAAGTCCTGACAAAGAACTTCAGGATGTTGTGGAAACACTCAGTCATTGCAGAATACTCATATTTTCAAAGATATTTCACCATGGAATAAAACACATTCACATTTACCAAGTAATTGTTATTTCTAGTCTCTTCATACATGACACTATGATTTTTCTGCCACAGCAGAAGAGCCAAAACATGACTCCATGTAAAATCATATAGGCTAAGGATGACAGAAAAGGTGCAATGAGAAACAAGGGGGTGAGAAGCAACCCCACAGGGACTGAAGCTGCCTCCTGCCATGGCAAAATGTCTCTAGAGACACCAAAGGAACCTATTAAATAAATGGGCCCTCCTGGAGTATGGAAACCTATAGGTATCACACGGGCATAAAAAAAGCCAGTAATTTCAAATGAAAGGGTTATTTTCATATGATATGATTAAATCATGCTGTGCACTCTATTTATTAATGCTTTAAATAGTTTTCTTTTTTAGCTTACTTGTTTTAGATTAAATCCTCTTTCCAGCTGGCAGTGTGAGCAAACAGCTGTAGGCTGAGGTTTACTTTCTGGTGAAGAGAAGTAGGAAGGACTCCAGACTTACAGTGTGCAGCTTCTAGCTAATGCAGAGCAGATACAGTTCCATTTTGCATAGTTTTAAAATATAAAATTATTCCTGATTATGTAACTTTAGCTTTTGTGCTCACCTAATGAACGTGAACATGACATGTGTATCTTAGACAGGTATTTACACACAGGCTAAATTTTGTCTTTAAAAGGTCTAGTAATGTGAAAAAGATTGGTACAACAAATTTTCATCCAATTTGATAAATATACCTCTCTGTGCCAATCCTATAATGATTTTAGATAGCAGGTAAATGGTTATATAAATAAATGTACCAAATTCCAATGGAATTTATTTCATTGCATTCACATGTTTTGTTTAGCATTTTTATGAAACCATATGAAAAATGAATGAATGTTCAGACTGGTTTACATCACTCCTTAGTGATTAATTACAGCATAAACACCGTGACTCTTCTATGCTGAAACAGAAAAAAAATTACCTCAGAGACATGTTTAATCATTTGGATCTAATACTGCTGTGTTTATTCGTTCCTTTTTGGTCCATTAGAGAGTAAATTAGATTTGATTCACTTACTCTGATTGGCTTAATCGTACCAGTTACAGATGAAGTACAAATAAAACTGTAATAAATCCAGCAGATGTTTAACCTGCTCAACCAAGATCTTTAACAGTCAATTCCAATCGCAATTTACATTCGACAGTTTAAACAGACCCTTAGGAAATTGATCTGATTTTTCTAAATACCAGACATTTTATTTCTGTGTTGCTGAAACAAGACCAGTGTACAGTATTTCCAAGTCTGGATTATTTCACAAATATTTCTTGTGATCTTGATTTTTTCTGTGCTGGGCATTCCCCACTGCCAAGGGGATTACAGGACTGGTGTAAAAATAAATCATATGTCTTCTGCCCAAGGTAAAAGCACTAAAGGTCATTAGTAAAAAATGTAACAAGTTCAGAACAAAATTATGAACGAATTGTTTTTTAATGTCTTTGACTTAAAAATCTGAAAATACATCTAATGCATAATGCACTAAACTGCAAGGTTCATCAGATCACAATCTAAATTGCTATGACCTTTAAATACACTATTTAATGTGTGCATGAGAAATTCTAATTCTAAATACCGTATTTTAGTCAAATTGATCTTTCATGTGGTATTGAGAAACCATCTGTATCTATAGAACTAAAAAGGACAATGTGCATTAGCAAACCAGTCCATGCTGGAGTTCGTTATGCCCTACCAAGCCACACCAAGAAATTAAGTAGCTTATTAACATAGAAAAATGTCAGTTATTTTAATTGTAACAAGAGGTGAAAGGAATCCTCTCTGAGTGTGAAATTACTGTGAAGCCATCCATTGATCCCTGTGTTTAATCAGTCTCCTGAGAGCACCAGAAAGATGGAAGAGTATCTGATTAGTGTGGAAGTGTCAGCCTGGGATTAGTTTTAGGCATCCGGCTTTCATATCAAGGGCTTTCCCCTCTCCACTCACAAACCTGGATCACTGGATGGTTTCACCACTTGCCCCACTGAAGCAGATTTCCCCTCCCTTTGTAATGACAATGGGAAATAAAATGGAGGATACCAAACCTTTTGGTTAGGTTCCCTGTCCAAAGACTCAGCAAATGAAACACCAGATCCCAATAAAGAGAACAAAACCAGAGCCTCCAGATGAGCTACTCTGAAGCAATACAAGGAGACCAAGCAGACCACTGCTCCTGGAATGAAACCCACTGAAATGGATCTAGGAAAGATCCTTCCCTTCCCGGCCATCATCAGCAAACCAAGGGCTGATTGCGCGCAGGAGTGAGGGACTTGGTTTGGACCGTATGGGGGAAGAGTTTCGTGCAAAACTTACGGGACATTTTAAAGGGATTGAGTGTGAAATGTCCGATGGGACATTTAAGGGAGGGATGAAGATGGGGAAAGACGTCCAGTGGCTCAAGGTTCTGAGTGAAGCAGGGAGAAGACCAACCAATATCAGGTACTTCCATCAGTTCTCTGCAAGAAAATCTCAACTTGACCCTTCTGGCAGAGTCTGCTCTGCCCATGTAGGTGCCTGTTAGTGTGAGGAAGCTGGATTTCTCCTTTCTCTGTTTTAAAATCTTTTGCTCCTCCAACCAGCAGCAGAGGATGATGCTCGGCAAACAGTTGAATATGTACCCATGCTGAAAACAAATAATTTGCAAACAAGACATAACCTGGAATATGTTCTGACTATTTTGAATATTGAACAAATCTGTCAAAATCAAATTCTGTTCATAGATAATTTGTGAATAGCAGAAAAAGCTAAAACAGCAAATAAATGTTTGATCTGCATCTTTTATGCTGTTCTGTCAACATCTGATTTATCAAGCAGAACTCCTACTCAGATTCCTCAATGTCATATCCAAATTTACTTGTCCCTAAGACAAGTCTGATCTGTTTGGAGGAGGCTGAGGTGAGGTGGTCAGTGCTAGGCATGTATATGCCTTGTATTAGCACTACCCTGGGTGTCTCTAGGAAAAATCTGTCTTCCCTATAAACCAGCTTTCTGTTTAACAACCAAATAAATATTTTAACCAGATAAAATCATACAACGTCTGGTTTGGGGTTTTTTTATGTGTATATGTGTATGCATTACATTACACTTGATTATTGTGAAGTCAAAATTTTCAAAACGTTTGAATTATTCACCACCCACATCATTTCGTATTTTATTCAGCTTGCCATGAAAATTGCCTGTGGATTAAAACGCACTCTCTAATAATATTCACTTCTTAATGCTTTTTTAAAAACTGTTTGCAAATAAAATCTATAGTTGGAACTTCAAACTTCTCAGTAGAGCCTTGAATCTGTTAATATTGAACTAGACATGTTACTCTCAAACTTCATCTTTGCTGCAAACCCTATCACTTTAAAAAAGAAGAGGCCCTTTATTAAAATGGTATTCTTACACCAGCGGAGCAACACGGGAAGCTGTGATCGGAGCTGACAGTTGGTTTACTCTTACCATTTGATCACAAAATTTCCGTGCCATCTGTGGGAAGCCACACAGGCAAATGTGTCATCACATCTAATAATGAAAAGAAGAAACAGACAGAACGTGCAGTAGAAACAGACTGCTTTAATTACCCCCTGTACAATGCTTTGCAAAATTTGCAGAGGAAAAGTCCTTTGTGGACAAGTTGCGTTCTACAAAGGAGAATGTTATGGCAATGGCAAAACAGGATTTGACCTTGGATAGAACATAGGTTTATTAAGAAAAACCTTTAAGTGAAGGATTAGGGGATTTCATGCCTTGCAGACCTCTGAATTTAGCGAAGGCAGGCAATGCTGGGAGCAACTCCCTGCTTTGTCCTGCAAGAAGGCAAACGAATTCACCGACCACAATCTGTAAGAGTAGGAGGAGCCTTGAGAAGTTTAACAGCTGTGCTGAGGAGATAAAAAGGCTGTGTCTAATTTTTACTCCAAATGGGGGTCTCCAGCCCAGTGAGATGAATGGAAATAGGTGCACACCAGCATCGCCCGGTGCCAGTCAGGGTGAGGTATGAGGACAGTATTAAGGGATAAAATCCCAGGGTTATTCAAGCACAGGAAGCTACTCTGAAGAATTGGCTTGTGCTGATGGGTAGAATATAACCACACTTTGGAGAAGAGGTTGCTCTGCACAGGTGACAACACTCCTGGGTAGTTTGTGCCCTAGCAAAGAGATGGTGCTATGCTGTATTATCCTGACTGTATGCCCTGCATCCTCTGTGTGCTGGGTTGAGGACCAAGGTTGCTGTGCTGGTTCAAAGAGATGCAAACCTTTCATTTCTGAGAGTGGCCTGGGCACCAGGCCAAAGTTGCAGTGTGAGTTGTGTCAAATCCTGACTGACAGCTGGGAATGAGAGAAAGCCCACTGTGGGGGTGTGGGCTCATGTAGGTACATTGGGACCCACTTGGACAGCGTTTGGATGTTTGGGAAAAACAAGTCATACAGGATCATTCTTGTCTGCAAGCCAACACCCTGCCCAAGCACAGGCTTGAAGTCCCAGACTGTCCCTCAGCCTTCCCAGATGCTTCTTCATCTAGTCTCAAGTTCTGCTGCACTAATGTTTGCAAGAAAGAACATGCTGATACTGTTACTACTTTCTTTATGTTTTTCAAACACTATTTTTTCTCTGCCTTTGGCAGTCTGGTCATCCTACCTAGGTATGACCTGAAGAGGAGACATCCAATGGCCACTCACAGAGACTACAGGCACTGGGTTGTCAAGATTTGGTCTCTGCCACGAAATAAAGTTGCTTGGGATTTTGTTTCCAGTCCAGACCAATCTGCAAGAGCATACCCAGGGCTGGCGTTGGGCTGCTTTGTGGAGACACCCATATCGCCGCAGTGCCAGCTCAGCTCAGCACTACCTGTGACATCCAGGTTTGGCAGCTGGAGCTCGTAGTCTGCTGAGACCTTTCCCTCCAAGCAGCAGGCAGCAGGCAGAGGGTACACTTGCTCTGCACCCTGGCCAGGGGAAGGCAGACATGGCTGAGCTCAGCTCACACCTTAGCCCAGGACCCATAGTTACCCAGCCCATTGGCCAGATCAGCACCTAAAATAAAAATGGAGGGTCTGTAGTGAGGCACAGAACTTTGTGGAGAAAGATAGCTGAGAGCTCCCAGGAATCTCAGCTGATTAAAGCCTGGTGCTAATGATGCACTTCGTGGGTTTGATCAACCTATGGGCCATTCACTTAAGAGACTCAATGATCCTTGTGGGTCCCTTCCAACTCAGAATATTATGTGATTACCTGATTTTGTAAATCATGACAGGAAAAATGCATTTCCTGTTCTGGCCAGCCTTTCCCACAGAGAATGACACTGTAACACTCACAGTTTATGAAAAAATTAGCACTTTCATAACATTCCTGTGTGACCAAGTGTGGCAGCACTGTACCTGTGTGCAAAATTGGAGTAATTTGCTATCCTTGAATGCCACCTATAGGACAATATTTTCTCAAATTATCATGAAAAAAACCATGGTAGACAGAGGTCAAAATGTAGTTTTGGATTAAAGCTGTCAAATTTTTTTGTGTGCTTACTTTGATTTAAGGCCACTAATAACCATGTTGTCCTCAGGACAGTTGCATCTACTGCCTGATCTATCTGATTTTCCAGATCTTTTCAGTCGTGGTCTTAATGTCTCATCCATGAAATTATCATTCAAAGACTAATCTTTTACAGTCACAGAGCCCTGTGCATTTATCCCTTATTTCAAAAAACCCTTTAGCTACTGAACAATACTACCACACAACTCCATTGGAAGGATGTGACAGGGCACTTTGCAAGAAACAGATTTCAGATCATTAACAGGGAAGTGAGTAATTTACAACAGCTCTGAGACTGGTCCTGCTTTCTGATAAGAAACTTTTGAGCAGCATGCCTTTGACCCTTCGCTTTACATTGTGTTCTTTCTATTTATTTATATTTTCCTCATTAGAGAAGAAACTTACCATTGCCCAACTCTGTAATAACAGGAGGTTCCTTTGGGAACAAGTCTATTTGAGAAGTTTTTGATAAAATAAATGAAACCATCTAGAGATGGTCAAACCATTTCAAAGAGGATTCATTCTGTAAGTTGCTGGGCATGACTTGTGCTCAAGGCCTTCCCCCTGTGCACTGCTTTTTGAGATGGCACCCCTGACACTGCAGGACCTCACTGCCTTATTCCAGCTCAGTGATTTAGCTACAATGACTTAATATTTGGTAGCATATTTGGACAATGTTGCTGTCTTAGTATTATGGGACAACCCAATGCAACTTCTTTTACAATAACCTCCCTGAAATGCTTGGGAAAAGACAAATACAGATTTGGTTTTATTGGGTTTTTTTAGAGCTTCTAAAAGATACGGATGAGCAAGGTGTTACTACAAGTATTTTCCTTCTGAGCTCTTCACACCTGCATATAGAGAGTATATGGGAGTAGCTGTATAGTTTCATAAAGAATGTTTCTTTTTTCACCTATAATATCTTCAAGGCACTTACAATGAGATCGGGGGGAAGACATTTGACTTGAGCCAGCTTCATATCAACTGAAACCAGCAATGTTATTATGGAGGCATAATGCAGATTAAGAAATTCAGTTGGTACAGGAGGTCCTCCATAAGGTCTAGGGACCTAAGATGTCTCCTAGAAATGTTTCCAGAAGTACATGGTCATTCATGACAACACTAGACTTCACTGATATATGTCACAACAGTAAAAACCAGCCTCCTCATACAGATGTCAAATTTTTTTCAAAAATTTAAAGTTCAATTAATTACTGCAGTTCTTCCTCAAATCCTCAGATTTCTTAGATAACGTCTGAGAATGAGTATGTAAACAGCTTGAGATCCCTCTGTTGTACAATCTAATCAACTGTTAAATGCATGAGCAAAGGTGCATAATTCTGTCTCCTGAACCTTTGTTGCTAAAGTAAACACAAAATGGATCATTGCAAACACATTCTTACCACGAAGAATGATAGGTTGCTAAAGGCTCTGTTGTCCTCAAATTTTCCTCAAAAGACTTGGAAAAATCTTCAATATTATGTGTTTTGTATATAAGTCATGTAATACAGTAACAATGCTGAAATGAGTAAGTTCTCATAAGATCAACGTAACCTGATATTACTTGTATTATTGACATTGCTTTTTTATTTCTCAACTTAAGCTATTTGGCTATCACTTCCAAATGTCTTTTAACTGTGGTATTATATGTAACAAATTCCTTTGTTTGAATAGAAGCTTGGGCTATTGAATTGATGCAGTCTTTCATTTTCTATCACAAGTGCTAAAGATGCTGTACAAGCATCTGTCTGCATTAGCAGGCTCAGCTGCACATTTGCTCTCACAGAGCCAAGAGAAGGCAGTATTTTCCTGGTGACATTCCTAGAGCCATCTAATTGTTTTTCCTCTGTTAAAAGTCTCTCCCAGGAGATATAAACAACTTGCAGAGAGGAAAAAAAGTACTTGAGGCTCCTTCTGAGGTGACAAAGCAAAAAAAGTTAGAAGATATATGACTTTTCCTTCTTTTTCTCATTTCAGTATTTGCAGTGTTCCTTAGCAGGGCCTCAGAACCAATGAGTAAGAAAAAATACCTCTTAAGATAATCTAAAAATGTTCAGAAGAAATTTAGGTTTTGAAAAATCTCAGAAATTTCTCTAATGACTTTTCTACCGGAGAAGAGAGCAATGCTTTCCATTGGCATCGTCACTGAAAGTATTGCCCTCCAAAATTCCCATCCCCAGCAATAGAGGATTTGGGCAGGTCTGACCTCTCCTGTTCCTGGTGGTGCATTTCTCACCTGATGGGCTTTTTGGGGTGGCAAAGCCTTTATTCAAGGAGGACTTCACTGAGTGGACCTGTGTAGGGCTAGTGAGCAGCCACATTACCAGTGGTTTCTGCTGTCTCCAGATATCATCTCCTTCACAACAGAGCCCCTCCAAAAGGGGATGAAGAGGAGAAAAAGTGGTGTCATAGCGGGGGTTCCCTACAAGGGCTGCCTGTTGCCATAGAGGAGGATGGCCACATAACCCATTTTCAAAGCCACACATATTAAAGAAGCTTCTCCTGAGCCAGGAACAAGCTTGGCTTTGTCACTTCTGCAGGATCCCATACGCAATTAGGACTCTGCAAGTGTGTGACCTGCTAAACTGGATGTTGAGATAAGGTAACGTGCTCTCATCCATTTCTGTCAAGGAAGGCAGATTTGGCATGGCTAATGACAAAATTCTTCCCTCTGAACAAAACAGTGCATTTTTGTGATTCTGATGCTGGCTGCGATTCAGCTTTTCTGTATGTCAGTTGCCAGCAGCTTCCTCAGATGAATCAGTTTCTGTTCCCTAAACTGAGGCAGACAGATGTTAGCAAAATATCTGTGCAGTACTTAATTCCAAATACTATAAAGAGAACTTCCTTGCTTTTACCTTCTGTCAAGAGTAGTGGTTGAGGCTGTGCAAAAAAATTGCCTTGGAAACAAGGAGCAGAAGGTATCCCCTCTTTCCAGCTTGGGCGGAAGTCTTTGGGCCACTCACATAAACTGCATTTCACATATTATTCAGCATCTGTGGGATTTCAAAATATTTTTTTTCTACATGATTCTGAAAATTTTATGATTCTAAATGATCTTTGGACAGAAAACTCTAGCATTTCCTTTTGGCCAGAAGGTGATCACAGAGCTTTTTGACTCATTTCTAGCACAAATAGTAAACAAAGCTTTTTCATCATTAAACATCCACCTATGTTGACAGATTTTGTGAGGATCACAGCAAGAGTGGAATCCTACCAAAATAAGACCATGCCAACTTAACAGAGTACATTGCAGAGACCAGCATCTGCAAGTCCTCTTCTTATTACTGTCAGATACAGAAAGCCTTGGTGCTAGGTATTACATTTGGAAAAGTATCTTGGCTTTTCCACATAAGCATACTGCTCTGGAACAGACAACTTGACCAAAGAAGAAAATACACATTGACATTATTTTGATTAACCTTCCAGGGAACCATTCATGAGGGAGCATAAATAATTCCATAGGAGAAACCTGAAGAATTTGACAGCAGTATTAAATTATACTCTACCTCAGTAGTTGCTTTTCCCAATTGTTAGCCTGAAATGGAAATATTCTGGAGTGATTACCTGATCACCTGTCATTTTTAATGACAAAGAGAGCTTAAGCCCAAGAAAAACAATAGCATTTTTAGGAAAAAGAAAAATGTATGTAGAAATATTTGCTGTATATCAAATGCATGCCCATTTATTATGATAAACTAGACTGTATGGATTCCACTTTACGTGTCCTTAAAAAGAGTTCAGTGACTACTAAGGAAGTTATTATTCTTAAAATATCTTAAAGGACCAAAGGGCAAACAGATGGGTGATTCCAAGCAGGGTAGACAAGAAGCTCCTGTGGCACGGCTGGTGTTTGCAGTGCCACCACCCCCAGCTGAACTGCTCACCCCAGCTCCCCTGCAGGGTCCTTGGAGAGGAAGGCATGACCCCCAAAACATGCTTATGGCATGGTTCACCCAGCCTCTTTTACAGTCAAAATTGGACCATGAAAATTCGAGCATTGGAAGAGGCTGTCCGGGGAAGTGATTGTGATCCCTGGAGGCATTTAAAAGATGTGGCACTTAAGGACATGGTTTAGTAGTGGAATTGGCACTGTAAAGTTTATGGTTGGACTTCATGGTCTTAGAAGTCTTTTCCAATATAAATAATTCTCTGGTTCTAATCTGGAGTTCTCGTGTTGCAACATGGGAAGATTTCCTCACCTCTGTGAGGAGTCTGACTGCCCTCCCTCTAACCCCTGTCAGGTACCTGAGAACAGCAACCACATTCCACTTCCATGTCTCTCCTCCAGTTGAAGAAGCCCAGCTCTTAGACACCTGTGCCAGGCCAGGGTGAAGCTCCCACTACTCTCCCTGGCCAGCACCACCTGCATCTCCCTGGAGCAAGGTGAAAAGCTCAGACTCAGGTAGTGATGAGCAGCAGGTTTAATAGTGTCACTTGTCAACTATCCATCTGCAGTTAAAGCTAAACACATGTCTTACCCTGGCTGACGAGCAGGGAAGCCTGTCCTCCCACACAGACTGCTCTAAGGACAGTGAGCATTGTGCTTAGATACAGTCAGCTTAGTGTCCCTTTTCAGACATTGGGCAGGTATCACTGATAGTCTCAAAATTACCCAGCCACTGAACTGATATTTTGAAAATATCCAAAAGTTCATCTATCTGGAGAAGTTTCAAAGAGAAAAAGGCAAGTGAGGTGTAATGGCAAAACACTGTTTCTAGAGTGACTTGAGTCAAAGCGCAGCTGTCATTGCCAGCAGTATGACTACGTTCACAAGGTAGGTAGCTTCAAAAATAAAATGATTCCACCAGAACAGATAAGTGTTGTTTTAAAAATGGCAGATACTATTTTAGCATTCATATGAGAAACGTTATAATTAGGTAGTTTTGAATATAAAGCATCCAAGCTACAAGAGAAGACAGACCCTGTTTTGTGCTGTTGCTGCCTGGATTATCTGTGCTGTGACTTTGCTGCAGAAGGAATCAGCATTACCAACGTTCTCTGACCTCAAAGAAGGACAGAAATTATGTTGAAGATGATATAAGAGTCCATGAGACCTGCCCTCTCAGGGTCTCTTTAAAATCATGATGGGTGATTTTCCTTTTTTGTGTGTCTACTACATCATGTTTTACACTAAAGGCTGTGGGTGGTCATCGGAGAAGACATGGAGGAGGAGAGACACACAAGCAGGAGAAGACTGGGATGTCACTCTGCACCTGGGCCACTGTTACTTCCTTGGATGGACAGAGGCTTTTCTCAGGAACTCAGAAGAGTATAGGTAGACCTGTTTCTATACCTTTTTCCTTTCACTCTGTCTGGAAAGTTTTCTGTTTCATGTATTCCTTTTTAGCATTACAGATTCCTCCCTTCCCTTTAGAGAATTGAATCTCAAAGCCTTGGTCCATCTGGGGTATGTCACAGGAGTAGTCTGTCCTTGTCACCATGCTAAAGAAATCATTGATTGACCTGTACATGAAACCATGCTATATATTTGAGAAAAAGTATATATGAAAATTTATACAGTATAAAAACAATCACAGGAAAGTTAGCATATGCTGGGCATCTCATAAGGGATTTCATTTTACCAAGCAATTTTAATTTTATTTTCATTTGTGTATTGCAAGAAAATGAGTGCCAGGGACAAAATTAAATGAAAGAAGGCAGTAACTTAACACCCTGGGACAAGGAGGACAAGAGGTGTTGCACATGGGAAAACACATGATGAGAGATTCATGGTGTACTGGAGCTTTGCAAAGCTTTCCTGGCACAGCCAAGAAAATTCAGATGAGACAGAATGGGCAACAAGGAGTCAGTGGCATGAATCACAAGGGTGTAATGAAGAAAAGGTCAGGAGCCAAGTTCATATTAACTAGCTGGATAGACTGAATGGGAACAAAGCAAATCTCAGTAAGGCCAGATTCAATGACAGCACAATGTGAGGTGATGATTTGTAATTTTAATAATGCAAAATTCAGTAAATAAAATGTTAAAATAAGCAACTTTAATAATTCATTGCAACGTTTACTATTTTAGGACTGTTATTTTATAGCATATTTGATTCAATTGCTCAGTGTCATTGTATGTCCTTTCCTTGTAACCATGTCACAACTAAGACATTACAGTGTTTCATAATGGCCAGCTAATTGTAAGGTATTTCTGGGTTTTTCAATAAAGCAGGACCCTGTCTGTCACTCCAGAACATCAGCTTTGAACTACACTCTTGCTCACTAAGATTTTATATCGTCTCAGATGGCCTGTATTTCTACTACCTGTACTAAACCAGCAAGTTTATGTAGGTTTGAATCTTCAAAGCACTGTATAAACATTAACCAATGTACACATACTGTAACTGCACCAAACAATGCCTGTGTTAAATGCAGGAGTTAAGAGCCAGAGGCTGCATCAAAATTTAGAGGTTATGCTATATCTGTAAAAGCATTTGTAGGTGCTTTTGGTAGAGATGAAATTTTTGCATGAAGAATGCATAATAACCTACACCAAAATCTATCTTCTTTTATAACAGTTGTCTGTGTTTGATGCTCACAGTGACAGATGCAGGCATATGAATAGGTAAAGTATTACTGGTGGGCAGAGGCTCCAAAGGCTAAAAGGTGACACATGGCTGACTGATGGCTTGTTAGCTTAGCACTCATCTCAAGCAAAGTCGTGGGGAAGATTAAGCATGACATATGTATTATTGTTAAAGATTGGTTTAAGTACAATGTGAGATGCCAACAAGGAACACTGACAACAACACTTTAATGAAAACAATAGCAACCCTGATTAATGTAAATTTTTTAATGTTAGCATTTAACACTGAAATACTGATAGTATTTTTGACAAGCTTAGTTAATAAAAAGTGACAGCTGACATAATACACTTAGATTTCCAAAGGTTCTTTTACTTGATACAGTATGACATCCTGATTTAACTGAGCCACTGAAGCACAAACTAAAAAAGATTTTAAACTGCCTATTGGGTGGATCTCAGAGATAATCATTGGTGGGGTCTCTTTTTAGGATCAAATGTGTTCAGTCTCTTCACTGAGGTACAGAAACCTACAAACCAGCAAGACCAAGGCTTAGGAGAAGACTCGCCAGCTCAGTTTCTCACTAGCACGGAAAGGTTTTCATGAAGGCCCCTACATCTGTGGTCATATGTTCACATCTACTCTCTTGTTTTTCATACTCTGGCATCGTCCTCATCTGACCTACTCAGGTTACAAAGTATTCAGGGTAAAATCTTCACTCCTGAGTTGGAGCAAAATCCTATTGTAGCCAGTACCAGGATTTCTGTTAATTTCAGTGAACTTAAGGTCCCCAGTGAGATATTCAAACAAACAAAATTTCACCAATTCCTTGTGCCTTAACAGTGGTGAAAGCTGACTCCCTGATATCCCTGAGGACCTTCACAAGAAAAACACTAGTCACAGAGATTTGGGCAAAAACAGCCCTCCATGTATTACTCACATTTGAGGGTAGCTTCCAGCAACAACAGGTAGAACAACAGTAGAACAGGTACATACACCTTGCACTGCACAGCAAAATAGTCTGAAAACTCCGTGTGAAAACAGAAAACTTTGGCATTGCCACCTGCACGAAATCGTGCAGACCCAGGCCTTGTGCAAACCTGAGTAAACTGATCTCCAGAGCCCTGATGATGGGGTTAACAGCCTTATAGTTACAGCAAGTGCACAAACTGAGATGACAGATGTGATGGACATGGAAGATTAAAATGTAATTAACATTACATTCATGATATATGCTTACATTAACTGCCAATCTGACTGCTGCACTATATAACCCATGAGAAAGATTGAGGAAGCCTGAGCATAAACAGAGAGATGTTTTTATATGGGCACCAGTAGCCATGAAAATTAAATCAGAAAAGTAATGGTGATCACACAATGCTCTCTGAGCCTGTGGCACAGAAGCAAGAGATTTGCAATTTATCATGCAGTTAAGAAGACAGCAGGAACCCTACAATTCCTATTGTGAAGCGGCAGAATTGTCCTGTAGTCAGCAGTTTAGCCTGGACCATTTTATAAAAATACCTTTCTGTGCTTTGCAACATAACTTCTGTTTGAGACAATATGCTTAAATTAAAAGTGAGAAGAGTCTCCAGGCTCAGTGGAGAGCTCTGCAAGCTCAAGAGGACAGATTGCTATTAGCACTCTAGCAGCTCCTCACTGTGGGTAATCACTATAATATGCTTTCTTCTCCTGTAGGGGCTGATAAATATATGTATATATAACAGGTCCAAGATGCATGTTTCTACCATTTTTAAAGTCTGACTTCTTACTGTGCCAGTAACTTGCTTTTTGTTTAGCACAGACAAGTAAAAATTTGCTAGAACATGGGCATCTTTCCCAGTCTCTTTAAACATAATTCCTTTATAGGAGGGATGACACTTCCTATGCTCCCACTACAAACAGCATAAGGAGCTCACTCTGTCCTTTGTTGTATCAAGCTTGTTATGGCTTTCATTTGACAAGATTGCATATATGTAAACTTCAGATAATGCAAATTGGTTTAGCTTGATCTGACATTTGTAGCACGACTCTATCTTGTTGGTTTGGAGTGCAAGGAAGAAGGATCATACAAACGAAGACTCCATTTCAAAACTCATGTCCTGTGAGGTTCCTATTCAATCTGTTATCAAGCCTTTGAAAATGCCTTAGCATTTCAATGAAGATAAATAGAATTAATGCATTGTGGTCTAGATTCATAACTTTTTATGGCACAAAATACTGCTCTAGTGAACAAGCAAATTAACAAGAGATGAGTCTCAGAAGAGGTCCTTCAGCCCCTTGTTTTTCCAGTTATAATGGGTCTTTACAGTAATTCTGAGATCCAGTCCAATAATGCAGCACAACATAAGAACACAAGACTGATGTTACTGAGGCAGATCACAGGTTTGTTGACCACTGCATCCTGTTCCTGACTATGGTCAACAATGGAGGAATACTAAAGCAGGGAAAGCAGGCCCTTGTATTTTCCCTGAGTTCAGTCCCTGACTACAAAAAACATTGTAGCTTAGAGACTTTCTAAACAAGATCTGTTGCCATTCCATTGAAAAGATGCTCATGGCTTCTTTTAAATTAATTTTATCTAACTGTGTTTTTAAAGCTGTGCAAATTCTTAGTATTCACAGAATCCAGATTCAAGGGGATACAGATTATCTGCACAGTATGCAAAAACTATCTCCTTTGTTTGTTTTAAACTTTCTACCTGCTGGTGAAGTTTTATGTTCCTCAGATCTTGTAAGTGAATGTGTCACAGCCACCAGTGATTCCCCATTAACCCTTTCTGAGCTGCTCCTTATTTTATAGATCTCATATGCCCTGAAACTCTCATATCTTAAGGCATATAGATCTTCTTTGCAATAAACTTAGCTCGCAAAAAGAAAACATTGTAAGCTTTAGCCTTCTAACAAGATAGGAAGAAATCATCACTATCTTCAGACGTCACAAAAAAACACACATTGGCCATAAAACACCTCAGCAGTTTTTCTGTCTCACTCCAATACAAAACTTTTATTCAGAAGGATCATATCCTGAGTGATGCAACACTGTCCCTCTTCCCAGCTGTATTCTGCAGCCATATGCAAACAGCCCAGTCGTCAGAGGGCATCGTCCCATCTTCAGTGTCCCATATACAAATTCTAAAGAGTAAGTGGTCTCCATGGACCCATATGTTTTATCATAATGAGGAATTGCACAGCTTGATTTTCACATTGAGGTAGTGCTTTAAAGGTTTTTCTGAATCTGTGCTTGAATATATCAATTGTGCTTGTTGGGATGCTGGAATACCTATCACATTTCACATAGCAGCAAGTAGTATGGGAACTTCCAATATGAAAAAAAACCTTAAATCACACTTGATACTGACTAAGAATTATCTTCCATCATTTACAGAAAATGGACAATTACGACGTTTCTAAGCCTGCTTAATTATATTGGACCCATTTCAAAATTACTGCTGTCTTTTCAAGCCTGTCTCCTTTGAGTAACAGAGGGCTGTGATGTACATTAACCAAGTATGTCTTTAGAACAAATCAGTACGACAATGAGTGCCACAACTCAAGAGTTTCTCTCCAAACTATCTGTAATGCCTGCAGCCACAAATCTTTGCTCCCTTCCTGACCACAGGAACATCAGAGGTGGATTTTATGTTCAGCTCCCAATAGCCAGGAGGTGGAGTCATGAGGCTTCAACATGGCCCAGCCTAGCTCTTAGCCCACAAGCCTCTTTAAATGATCAGTCTACTAGAGACCTATCTTCCGAAAATAAAAGATATAAAACCATGAAGTTTTTAATGGATGATAGAAACCATGAAGCCCTGGAGACAGCACATGCTTCTGAATTTGCTGCACAGACATATTTTGTGTCATTAGGAGAAGCCAGTACTTCTTGGGGGAAAACATTGTTGGAGAAACGGTTCAGAGAAAGGAAAACAGTATGAAACTGTCTGCAGCCAGTCTTGCTCAGACACTATGGATCTGAATTTCAATACATTGTAAACAAGCAGCCCATCTCTGAGAGTGTCAGCAGTTTTAATGTCATGTCATCCAATCAACACAGGTTGTGTTCTGGGAATCAGAAAAAACCACTTCTGCATTCATGGGAGAGAAGACGTTTTGTTTTATTTTACTAATTCCTTATACTGAATTGTACCCCATTTAGCACCTTGCTGATGGTAAAGACCAGCATTCACTTTCTGGCACTGTGGAATTTCTCTTTCAACACTCTAATGAGTTCACAACATGCTTCCAGACTGCAGTACAGAAAGAAGTAGCAAATCACTCTACAGAGAGTGACATTTTTCTTCTGTGATGCAGTTTGAATGTACCACTCCTGAACACATTTTTTAAGGTGAACTGTCTATTTGAAATCACAGTTTGCCTGATACTGAGCTATTTCTTCAGCTGCTGAAGTCTGTCAGAGCTCCATTTAATTTAATGGAGGCATGCTAATTTTAACCAAAGAACTGACCCTCTGTGCCTAACCATATTAAATTATTATTCTATTAGACAGATCACAGATAATTATAATCCTGCATGTTTCAGTTTATTGACACTGTGTCTCTGGGAGCACTCTCTTAAAGGAATTTAGCCAGTCATCTGACATTTGCTTCAGTTACAGAAATGCACACACCGGCTCACAAACTAAAACTGAAAAAAATCCAACCCAGAAATAAAATACTATAAAACCACAGAAAGTGTCAGAGAAATTATAGGCTGGTCTAATATTTGATCTGCTTTCAACTCATTGTAAAAACATTACCTACCAAGCTGGCGAGATTTGAATGACTCTTTAGCAGGCAATTCATGATCCTTATCATGGAACATCAGTCTGCACACATAAGACCTTGTCTCATTCAGTTCTTGACCAGGACTGGTCCCAGCACTCTTCAGACCATAAGGTTCTTTCTTATTTTAATTTCTCAAGAACAGATGTCTCCTGCCTGACAGTATATCACTGCCTTTGAGCAATGAAGAGCCACAGACTTCCCTCCTGCTGCCCACTGACTGCAGCACAGAGCCTTGCCAGTGTGCTATGGAGGGCTCAGCATGTTACAGAGGTGCTGCCCCACTGCTGTAATGGTGATGCTGCCTCATTGCTGCATTGTGCCCTGTCTCATTCCAAGAGGGAAACTAACAGAGGTACAGTTAGCTCCTATCTGCACGTTCTCATGAAAATCAGAAAGGAAAGGAGCTTTGTAGTCCATATGTGCCTTCCTATTTTTGCTTCCCCTCCCCCCCCAGCGTGTTCATTTCACTGGTAAAAGACTGTGAATCTGGTTTAACAGATAAGCCTAAACCATCTCCACATTGTAGTAAGTCCTTGTCTGTCTTAGCAAAGCAGGGTTTCATTTAACCGTACCCTGCACATCTTACTATGTACAGGGGGAGAGGTACTACAACCACCTTGTATGCAATTTACACAAACAAATTTAATCACACCAAATTTTACTCAAAAGGTAGACCATCCCCATTCCTGTACCTGAGCTAGCTCACAAATCACTGTATTGCCATACATCTGGCACGAAATAACTCCTGCAACAGCACAGGCTGGGTCCAGCTGTAGGCACTGGCAGAGGGGCAGCTGAACCTGAGCCTGCAATGAGTTCTTGGGGCAGGGAAGGGCAGCCATGTGCTGGGCTGTCTGTGAACAGCAAGCTAGCAGATCGAGGGATGTGTTTATTCCCCTCTTTCTAGCACTTGTGAGACCACATCTGGTGTGCTATGCCTGGATTTGGGTTCCCCAGTGCAATGAAGACATTAACAAACGGGAGATTCCACAGGATATCAGGAAAATTACAGGGTGGGAGTACAAACCAGTATTTGTTCAGTTTGAAGATGAGCAGGCTAAGGGAAGATCTTACTGTCTTTTTCAATCAACTTCTGGGAGAATCCAGGGAACACGGAGCCTGACTCTTTGCAGAGATGAACTGTGCAATCAATGCAACTTGCAGCAAGAGAAATTTAACAAGACATAAGGAAAAGTACCTTAATGGTGAAACTAAATAAATTCTGGAACAAACTACCAAGCAAGTTTCTGGAATTTCCATCTCTGAAGATACCCAAAACACAATTGGGCAGTCAAGCAACCTGGTCTAGCTTTGATGTTAGTCCAGCTCTGACCGTGTGACATTCAGGATCCCCTGAAACATTCTGTGATGCTGCATGGCACAGTAGCGGAAGAAACAGATGTTTTGAGGGGATGTAAGGTGGTGCAAGTCACTGGGAGACCAATGGACTCATAAGGTCAAGATGCTACTTCTGAACCTGCCCCCAACCTTGCGTGTGACCAACCACTCTGGGGCAGCTTAGGCATCATGTCTCCTGGTGAACCTGGAGACAACAGGAACACCTACGTTGTGGGAGTAATGTCCCTCTGCCAGCAGCAAGGCATTCAGCCTAGTCTAGGATCATGCCATCATCTGTCACAACAGAAAACTAGGGATACATACAGTGAGAGAGATTAACTGTATTTGAAGGATGCAGGTTCTGTAGCAATGGAGGCCACCAGACAGTAAAGGAAAACATCTACAAATAACACAAACTAACATCCAATCCTGGGAAAACCCATCCATTTTATCTGCCAACTTATCTGGAATGGAAATCAGTTGTGAGGGACTGCAGTTAAGTGAGGAAGGTGAAAATATGATTTTAAATGTTTGGTAAGTACTTTTCAAGGCAATATTAACATTAATAAATCCTGCTGGTATTTGGACCTCCGTTGTCACCCACTCACTTTGGCATCATATCATACATAAAAACTTTTGCCATTTAGGCTAGTTAGTAATGTCCTCTAATACTGCTACTCTCACTAAACTTTAAATTTGTCATCATTTAATGTTGCCAGGTTACCTGTTTGTACAATTTTTTAACTTATTCTTCCACATACTCAGAATCATTTACAGGCTATGGGCGTCCAAACTTTACTAGACAGCCCTCTCTGTGAATGATTCAGAACTACAGTACCATCTCTGTGCTGGCTGGATCTAGGAGTTCTTTGTCATTTAAAAGTAGGAGCCACCTGCTGCACTTTGCATGCATTGAAACTGCTGCTGAAACACCAAAGTTTCAAATAAACCCAAACAAACAAAAAACCCACAAACAAACAAACAAACAAAACACCAACACACAAAAATGCACAGATGTATGCCTGTACAGGGCACCACAGTGACACATAAAGATACCCAAATCAGCTGAAATACTGATACTTTATTCTGGCGATCCATCAGGATGATTCATCTATTTCTCATCTTTAACAGTAGGTTACATAGTATCTTCTTGCAATCATGAGAGAGGTACTTCCACATGCTGATTACCTTGATCTTGGCAAGAAAAATTGCTGTCAGGCAGTTCAACAAGGTCAGACTGACCTCCAACACACTTGAGGTGCTTTGGCATAAGAGAAGTCTTTGGGGGATCACTGACCAAAATAAGGAACATGATGAAGCAGCTATATGAAATATAGAAGTAATAATACTCCCAGTAAGTACCTAGCTTTTCATTGATATAAGATTTTGAGTTTATTTTCTTGTAAGGACTCTACTGTAACTCAAGGTCAGAAGTGACCATCTCTTTACAGACCTAGCATTAAGAATTAAAATAAATACCAGTCAACAGCCATAACCTTTTAAAAAGCCCCAGTTGTCATATTTTGCTGATATTTTACCATTACCTTTATTACAAGAAAATGACACAAAATTAGAAGAATGACTGGCCTGTTTTTATTGCATGTTTAATTTTAAAACCTAAATAAATGCATTATTTTGATACCTAAATAAATGTATTTTCAAGTATATAGTGGAGCTGAGGACAACATGCTTGACTCTGGGGCATGTGCCTTTTGCAGCAAGTGGGGTTTCAGAGCTGCTGCCTTGCACTGAGACATGACCCCAAGCTTGTCTCTCCACTCGGTGCTTTTCCCCGTGGTCAGGAAGCGCAGAGGAGCAGATGGCCACCAAGGGCACTTGCTGCCTGCCCTCCTCCAGGGATGTCTCAGCGGGGGGGCAGCAGCCCCCTGGACTCGGTGCTCTGCTCTGAGAGCTCCCCTCAGAGACAGACTCCCAGCTGCAGAGACCAGCCAGCCTTCGGAGCTCTGCACTTTTAACCAGGAGCATGGGGGAACCTGAGGCAGAGGAAAGGAAGGGTAGAGAGATGTAGTAGTCTGATCCTGGGCAGATTTATTTTCCAAACGTATTTTTTTTTCTTTCTGGCAGCATTTTGTATGTAAATGTGAGGGGGTTTTATTGGAGCGAAGAGTCATGTGTTTTAACAGATAATCTACAAATTCATACCACCTTTCTTAATTCCTTATGAGTAGCTCAAAAGTATATAAAAGATACAAGTTAAGTATATATTTCTTTTTTTTTAAGGGTATACATTCAGTGAGAAGCTACAATTTAACGCCTGAGTGGCAACCAGCAAAGTCTGTAAAGGTTGAAGGGTTTTATCAGCTGTGTGATCTCATGGTCCAGTTTACAGCAAATATAGAAGGGCCAAGTCTGACTGTTAGCAACAAGACAGCCATGGCAGAAAACAGTTACTGATAATATCAGTCACTAGAACAAAACAAAATCCTTTTAGTCCCACCCCCACAAACTCTGTATTCAATGCAAACCAGGAAAAGATTTGAAAAAAAAATCTCAAACTTATTATTTCAAACAAAATAAAATGCTCAGCTCTAGACCTAAAAAAAGACAGTACTGATGTGGGCATACAGAAGATGCTACTTTTCAGGGAAGCATTTGCCTTGCTAACACCCTGTCTATCTGTGAGACAAAAATTACACAAACATATGAAGATGATAAAATGGGGTTATCCACGGGGGTAAGCACATTCACAAGAGGGGGAGGCTGAAAGCCTGCATTTACCAGTTACCCAGCACACTACTACTTAGTAGTGTGTCCAAAGGGACAGTCTCTGCTCCTCTTCTTAAGACCTTGTTGCTGCAGAGCTTGTTCTTCTCTGCCAAGACCCTGCCTGGTTGCATGTAACCCAGGTGTGGGTGGGCCTGGGCTGTCCACTGTGGCTTGCAGGAATGCCAGCTCTCCCACTTCCTAAGCATTGGAATGACACCTCCCTCAGACAGCCCGTGAGATAGTTCAGAGGGGGGCTATAGGGGTGGTTTCTGTAAGAAGGTGCCAGAAGCTTTCCCTGTGTCTGGCAGAGCCGATGCCAGCCAGCTACAAGGCGGACTCACCACTGGCCAAGGCTGAGCCCATCAGTCATGGTGGTAGCAGCTCTGGGATAACACAAGTAAGATGAGGGGAAAAATCCTGAATAGAACCTGCATCAGAGAGAGGAATGAAAAAAATGTGAGAAAACAACTCTAAAGGCACCAAGGTCAGTGTCCAAGGAGAGGAAGGAGGTGCTCCAGGCAGCAGAACCAGGATTCTGCTGCAGCCCATGGAGGTCCATGTTGGAGCAAATACTTACCTGTAGCTCATAGAGGACCCCAAAGCAGAGAAGGTGGATGCCCACCTTTGACCCCATAGAAAGCCTGGACCAGGCCCCTGTCAGAACCTGTGACCCCATGGAGAGAGGAAGCCCATGCTGGAGCAGGTTTGCTGGCAGGGTTTGTGATCCTGTGGGGACCCATGCTGGAACAGACTGTTCCTGAAGGACTACACCCCATGGAAGGGACCCATGCTAGAACAGATCTTTAAGAACTGCATCCCGCAGAAAGGATTCATGTTGGAGAAGGTCATGGAGGACTGTCTCCCATGGAAGGGACCCCGTGCTGCAGCAGCAGAGAAGAGTGTGAGGAATCCAGCAACAGTCAGCCTGCTACTACAGTAAAAAGCACACCAAGTTTTTAATCTAAATAAGATAGGTGTAAAACACCAAAGGAAGTCTGATTGGGGTACCAAGATCTTTAGCAGGACACAAAGGAAAAGAAAAATTATTTGATTTTTTTCATGACCAGTGAAGGAATCTACACTAACATTCAAAAGCCATCCACTCCTCATGAATCTTCACCACAGATCCCTCACCTAGTGCAATCTAAGTTGAACCTGACTAGCTCTTTACCCAGCCTCAAAGTGTCTTCCTGGAAAATCCTCATGTCTTTGTGTCAATGCAGACAGTGGCACAGTGCTATAGCATGGAAATGGTTGCAGGTTCAGCAGCACCAATCAAGAAAAGTGAAAGGGTGCTGCCAAACACTTCACAGCCTAGATAGAAAATAAAATACTTTGGTCCGTTAGGAAATGGGCTTCCTTAAGTTCTCTTATTGGTTATTCCAGATATGGAAGATTTTTAGAAACAGACATCAATAAGCTTGTCCTCAGCTGCAGCAGGGCTCACTGGTTTGTTATTAACCACTTGTGTTCTCTAAAGTTGTATGCTGACTTGTTTGTATCTTTACAGAACTCTGTTCAGAACTGCCAAAATGAATTCCTAAGATATATGCTTGGGAAATTTTGTCCCAGTAGACTCTGTTCTCATATAGCTTCTACTAGATTATTTCAGTCAACTGAACAAAGTTTTCCATCCCTTTCAATTATTCATTTTTTTTCCTGAGATGTTATTTATACAGTAGTGTACACAGTGCTTTGCAGTAAGTAGGTATGTCAGGCAAAGAACAATGTCCTCTTGACAGCCGTTGCAGCACAAAGAAATTAATAAGGTACAGACCAAAACAGTAAGGAGGCAAGGTGACTGCAGTTCAAATATTTCATTGAACAAAAGCAATGGTAAGAATGTTTGAAAAAGTAAAAATACTTGTCACATTGAGAAGGGTTTGTTCACTTATCTTCACACATCTATAATGCAAGGATCCGTGTCTGAGCTGGTCACTGGAGGTTCCTTTCTGGTGAGAAACAAGTGTTTTAAGAGCTGAGATTCATCTAATTTGGACACCTTTAGGAAGAAAGGAATCATGCTTTATGCTCTGCTTATCATACAAACCGTTCCTCCATTGACTGTAACATAGTCAAGCTGACCAACTCAGATATGGATAGTTATATTTAGTTAGATGATTCCAACCTACTGTTCTAGCCACATGATAATGTCTCTTTTAAGTCCTTTGTAAATAAAATTTCTGCTTGACAAAGCTTTAAGCAGTGGTTCCCCATTCTTTCCCACTCTTGGTGAGCTTTTTTTAAAGCCCCTGTTCACAAACACTTTTTTTTTCCCTGGAGGTAATCGTTACATTAGCTCAACTAAATCAGCTGTCTCGTAGGCTGCACTCAAAATGAGATTTGGTTACAGAAGCCTGTTTTTAAAAGCTGTCTGCAGATATTTTTTCTTTTTGTTGTAAGTAGATGCCATGTAAGTGTGGTTTACAGCCCTGCCATGCCAAAGGCTGAATCAGAGCAAACTGGACTTGACTTTACTTAGACTACTATATGACTGGTCACAAGCTGGGACAGGGAATCTAGGGTGAGGCAGAAACCTTTTAGCTGTGTCTGTAACCTGTGGATCAGTCCATGGCACCATGTCCTCAGGCTCCACTGCTCCCAATCCTATTTAAAATGGTCACCCACTGAGCAGAACAAAGCGGGCAGACATACAGTGGGGTTTTGTCTGACACCCTGTGGCTACTGGAGCTCCAACTTGAAACTCTCACTTTTGAGAGAGAAAGTGGAATGCAGCACAGAGAGCACAAGTGCACCCCACACTGAGCACCTTCAGGTCCCTGCACCAGCAAGGAAAGCTGAGGTTGCTCAATGTTTGGTCTCACACATGAGGGTATGAAAGTTGTCACTAGAGAAAATACCTTTCATTTTCTTCTGCAGGTATAAGTATTAAGCCACTTGTGCTGTGGCACTGAGCAGCAATGAGATTGCAATGATTTGGTGGCTGTGGTTACTGAAGCCCATTGATCTGGAATGGAAAGTCCTGCCTCCCATTAGTACTGCTAAACCTCAATCAGTTAGTCTCCTATATGAGACATCCTTTGTTTTTCTATTTAATAATTTCAGTAACTCCGCAATGTGAAACTTTCTCAATCCAGTCCTCGTGTGTGGGAGGGTGTGAATATTTCCAGCTCATAGTAATGAATTCTTTGGCACAGGCAGTTGCAGCAGGCACAGGCCTGCAAGCACTGCTTTCCAAGCCCAGCTCCAATATGCTTCTTGCTGCACCCCAGTGCTAATGCAATCAGCTTGGCTTTGCGCATGCAGCACGGTGAGACAACACTGCCAGGGCAACAGAAGAGTGCTCTAAAGACTCTGACATTTATCTGTGCTTTTTTGCATACTAAAAAGTAATTCACAGTTCTTACTTTAGGCTCTTCAGTCTGAAAAAGGTGCCTAAGAACCTCAGACACCCATGAAAACAGAATGTCCCTTTGCAGTGCCTTGGTGGCACAGAAGAATGCACCCAGATCAGCTCGAAACCGGTCCCACCCTGGCAGAACACGGGGCAGAAGGAGGCAGGTACAGATGCTGCCTGCTCTCTTCCCCAGAAAACAAATTCTCTCTCAGCTGCGTTCAGGAGGGGTTTGATTCTCTCTCTGTTTTCAACATGCACATTGCCTTCCTTTTCAGTCCTGAAGCCAGGTTCCAGTGAAGACCTGGAGCAGCCACAGACAGTATAAAACGCTTCTGATTTGCCTTCTCTGTGACAACCCTGTGAATGCATTAACATTTTAGCATTTTTTTCTGCATTATGGCAACACTGAAGTGTTGATGCCATTTAAAATTGGTCCCAAGTAACTAATGAAGTGATTAGATGCTGCCATGGTATGTAAATTAGGTGAACAGCACAAAACCTGTATATGTAGACAATCATATTATTTCTTTTAAAATGAAGCCTTAATTTCAAACTCTAAGTAAATAGAATAAAAAATACAAGTTAAAGGGAGAAAAATGCAAAATATCAGCTAAAGAAATTAGTTGATAAGAGATAATTGTGCATGGTTTAATCATGAAAAGCACATTGTTTTAAATAATACAGTGCATACTAAAACTGGATAGATGTAGATGCTAATTGTCTACTCCATTACAGAGAGAGAGAATGCCATGGATTTGAGACAAATGGCATTTAACCTCCTGAACCCCAGATGAAGAGGGAGATAGATGTTTACTTTTGATCATTCTGGTCTTTTCATGATGTGAATCAATAAGTACCCCTCATAGCTTTGAGTCATGTTTCTAATTAGTCAGCCTCTTGGGCCTGGTTTACAAAATAAAATATAAATCAACTCACATTTGTAAATTCCAACAAGCATGCTGGGCCAATGCCATCTCAATGAAATAATTAAAATGCCATCAGCCTGTTAACTTTCTCTCATCTCTGCCAAAATATATATACTTTCAAATGCCACCTCATATTTGGAGTGATAAGGAGAAAGGTATTTTGAAGATACAATAGCTGCAATAAATGTAATATATAAAATACATAAGTCTTAATATAACTAATTAAAGCTTTACTTTTCTTTGTTAGTGCAAGGTATTGCAGAAAGAGAACTAGAAAGAATGTTCTTGACTATGAAGATCATTGAATCACAGAATAGTTTGGGTTGGAAGGGACCTTTAAATGTCATCTGGACCAACAGTTTTTGCAATGAGCAAAGACATCTTCGACAAGACCACGTTGCTCAGAAGCTCATCTAGCCTAAGCTTTAATGTTTCCAGGGATGGGGTATCCACAGGGTCACCTGTTCCAGAGTCACTCACTCTCATCGTAAAAATTGTCTACTTCATAGCTAGTTAAAATCTACCTTCTTCTGATTTAAAACCATTATCACTTGTCCTTTTGTGACATGACCTGCTAAAAAGTTTGTCCCCATCTGCCTTATAAGTTACCTTTAAGCAGATGGAGACTGCTAGAAGGTCTCCCTGGAGCCTTCTCTTGTCCAGGTTGAACAGCCCCAGCTCTCTCAGCCTTTCCTCACAAGGGGTGTTCCATCCCTCTGACCATTTTTGTGGCTGTCCTCTGGGCCTGCTCCAACCCACCTATGTCTTTCCTGTGCTGGGGGCCCTAGAACTGGATGCAGTACTGCAGATCTCATCAGGTCTCATCAGAGCAGAGTAGAAGGGCAAAATCACCTCCCTTTACCTGCTGGTCACACTGCTGTTGATGTGGCCCAGGATACAATTGGCTTTCTGAGCTGCAAGTGCACATTGCCAGCTCATGTCCAGCCTCTCATTCACCAACACCTCCGAGCCCTTCCTAGCAGGGCTGCTCTTGATCCCTTCATCCCCCAGCCTATGTGGATACCAGGCAGTTGCCCTGACCCAGGTAGTTCAGATATGTCTGATCTAGAAAATACTCAGTGAAGCTCAAAATCAGCTTCTCTAGAAGGCAAATGGAGCAGGTAAACTCTGCATTACAGAGCGAAATACATACAATGCTGCACAGGACTTGAGCTCTACAAAGACAACAGCCTATGAGGGACCCCCCTCATTAGGGAGCATCCAGGAGACAAATTGTCCATTAGCAAGATGATTAATTTTCCCCTCTTTTGCTTACTATTATGCCTCATGTGTACTAGGACAAATGTGTAAGGACAAATTATCAAAAACAGCCTCTGAAATCCCATCTGCCCCTCTCTGCATTCCCAGCTTTGTGTACACGCTGTCGCTTGCTGCTTCCAACAAAAGGCCAGATTCAAGTCTCACTGGCACCAGTGAAAGGGAGATAGAACACAGCACATTTAAAGTGGAAGCCAAATCCATGCATCTCCAGCTATGCAAAAGAAAGGACTGGAATTTCCCCATGAAGGGTCTCCAGTGAACTATTCAGGCAAGTGATGTGCCACGTCAATTAATTGAATATCTATAATTATGAGGCTCATCAAAAGCACACAAGACTTGAGAAAGAATTCTTAAGGAAAGAAAAGTGAGAGATATAGAAACATATGGGAAATGAGATAGAAATGCTTTTTTTTTCCAGAATAGATAAAGCCAACTGTCCTGATATTTTAGGGGTTGTATGGTAATTGCTGATGATATGTCCTAAATTTCACTTACCTAAATTTAATATAATCTACATATGGTGCCATATGAGAAACAGTTAAGCTGGAAGAGATCAGTATTAGTGTAAGAATCATAAATTTGCTCAGAAGCTGACTGCGATGGCAAAGAGAAAAGAAACAGGAAAGTTATTAGTGGAACTCCCAAAACACAAGTCTTAGGATGTAACATGCTTAAAATTTTTACTAATGGCACTGACACAAACATAAGGATGCACAAAATTATCTGGGTGCTTCTGACACCCTACTGGGGAGTACCAGCCTCATGATGGGCATTCAAAACAACACAAAGGATAGAAGTAGTAACTTAGAGACAGGGAGGAGAGGAACAGAATAGTAACACAATTGGCACAAGAGGTTTACCAGGATTTAGTAGGAAGGGGCAAAAAAAATTCTTTTTTGGCTACTCCAAGACAGCAGTCTAAACTCTGTAGCAAATTTTTTAGCAATCATCACCCACAGCCTAACTCAGTACTATGAATCTTTAAGTCAAAGTGATATAAAATGCTCAACAGAGACGTCTGTTGTTCTGTGTCTGAGTTTCATCAGAATCCAAAGCTGATTCCCTTCCTGGGATGGGGTAGCTTCCCTGTTTTAAGGCCAGGCTGCAGGAGCCCTAGGAAAAACTCGGAGGGGGACAGGTGCTGGTGCTCCCATGGCAAACAGGTCCGCGTGAGCTCCTGAGCTCCAGTGAGAACCGAAGGTGATGCTTCTAATACACCCTCCCAAAGCTCAGAGAGCTTTCTTTTTGGCAGACTTTCCTTTTTCTTTTTGGCAAACCGTTCTGCTCTCTGCAGTAATGCCTCAGCTTTGATCTGAAAGCCCTGAGGCCCGAGAGCTGGGAGGAAGGATTTGAGAAGCACTAACATCAAAAGCTCTTTCCCTCTCAGAGCACCTTTGGCTCTGGTCCCCAATGGGATTTACTGGGTCACCTCTCCAACATGCACTGCAATAGGTATTGAAGGGGATGAAGAGGGACATGGTCTTGCTGGGTGTCATGCTTGCTTTGACAGTGGTCTTCGTAATTCTGCATAGATGGTTTTAGACACAGAGGCTCACAAAGGTTTTAGTCAGGTGCTGGTTTGCAATCAGCTTTAAAAAATAATTGAAATAGTGTCTACCAATGAAATAATGCAGCATTACACTGGAAGCAAAAGGCTGGGGAGTTGGGACAGAAGCTCTGATTTTGTCCATGCTGGTGGCCAAGGAATCAGAGTTTGCATGGCTACAATTTTTCATCCCAGCATAAAGGTCTATGGGACATAACAGTCACTATTTGGAAGGCAGATAGAGGAGGATGTGCTTGAAACATAGCATCCCTTATTTGGACAACCCCAACCTGAGCAACATTCCAAGCTGGAAATCCCTCTGTTAATATGTTATGTATATCAACTAGTTTAAACACATTAATTCACATGTCCTTCCACTTTAAGTAGCTTAAGAATTTCTAACCATTTATTCCTTTATAGAAAACATTGTTTTGTAAGCACACTTAGAGAAGGGAACAGTAATGGGTTTCTAGGTCCTTGGCCTTTAGCAGACTGTTTATGATAAAAACCTCAATACCTCAGGAAGTGATGATATAATCATCTTTATGGATAATAGAAAGGACTCACATCTTTGTTTTGTTGTTTTGTTGTTCTACTGCTCTGAACTTAAGGAAAGACACAGAGAATCAGAGGAATGCAAATTACACTCCTGTTTCCGTGGCCTTATTACACTTCATAAACAGATAAAGCAGAGCTTATAGGAAAGGGAAGGCAGTGTATTGCTCCATGGCTAATTGAGGAATCAGTGTACTTCATTGCCTTAAAAGACCCTAACATTCAGGAGAACTAGTGGAATTCAGAGCAAGAGGAAACCTTGCAGCTCCTGGAACTTGAGGGAAAGCAGCCTTTCATAGGATTAGACACAAGAGAGTAGAGAGGGTACAGGAGGATTTTGCCTCTCTCATCTTTACCCATCTACCAGACTGCTGCTTTGATCTTGGTTTTCTTATTTTTAAATTATTAGGACATGATTTTAAGGTCTCCTAATTTCCTCTGTTTCAATTTTCTTCAAATTAAAGTGATTGTATATATTTGGTAAATATCATTATTTACAACAATTATTTTGAAGATTAATTACTCTTAACAATTAAAATCAGTTTCAAAATCGGATGTTATATGAATAGGACAGAAATAAAAGATAGAAACCACTCAGTCTATTTTTTTCCAATTCTACTCCTGGGCAATCTCAGCCAGAACCAATGGACACCCTACTGATTCCTTAAGGATAAGGAGAAGACAAAAATGTCATCTGAGTTGTACCTATCATTTGTAAGATTGGTAGAATGGTTTAGACCATCTGTTGCAGAGCAGTGATAACAACTAGGTTGAAAACAAACACAGGACCATGTAAAACTGACCATAGAATAAACTCTCTACAGAAGAAGGATGGGTTACAACATATTCAGCCAGGAGAAATAGAGAAATAAGGCAATGAAGTTAAATTTATATTTATTTTATACTGTGATAAACACAGATTTAAATAAATGTCAAATACCAACAACACCCAAAGCAACTGAGTTCTTGAGAAGAGGCTATGTTCTGGTCTTATGCCTAATGAAGGATGATAGGCAGGGACTATAGGCCACTCCTGCATGGCTGGATATCATGAAACGCCAAATTTTAAAAACCACAGACATCCTAATGAGTGCAAAATCTTTATCCTGTGGCTGTGGTTGCATATGCAGTTTATTTTCACTGTAGGCACAAAATCAGCAGTACAGTTGTGTATGTCTTTTGTATCTTATTCCTAAAGATAGCTCAGTCTAGCCTGAGGCTAAGTTTTTTGAAACAGCAAAATCATTTGCCATTAAACAACGGTATTTTTAACCTGTGATTAAGCTTTATAGCAACAAACAAACAAGAATCTGCTG
This sequence comes from Myiozetetes cayanensis, assembly GCF_022539395.1. NCBI lineage: Eukaryota > Metazoa > Chordata > Aves > Passeriformes > Tyrannidae > Myiozetetes > Myiozetetes cayanensis. The sequence continues at coordinate 130,462,384 of NW_026086604.1, forward strand.
TAAACAGAAATATATTTAGTGTAAAATATAAATAAAGCACATATATACCTTAGTATTTTACAATTTATTTGTTTGGGGTTTCTTTCTTGTTTCTTACATCCCTTAGGTGCCCAAGTCTTTGGAAAACCACACCCAGCTTCCGAATTTTTTGCAATGCTTAGAAGTGAAGCACAGAGAAGTGAGGTGAAAGGGAGGAGTTCTGGTAGTGAGGTGGTGAGAGCATTGTAAACACTTGGAAAGATTTCTTATACATGAATAAAAGTTATTACCAAACTACTCGTGTTGCGTACCAGGCATATCAGCAGCTCTGTGAGGGCACACTGAGTGCAGGGGGATTGTGCATTAACAGCATTTCTGCCTACATGCACACAGACATGACCATAACTCTGCTGTAGAGTAGAGAGAGCTGCTGGCCAGGAATCTCCAGCACGGCTGCACATGGAAACCTTGAAGCTCTGTTCCCCTTTCTCCTTGATGCAAAAAGCCTGAAGCCCCTTCTGCTCATCACACAGGGAGACTCTGACACATCAAGGCCAGTGTCAGTGGTCACTACAAGGCCTGCCCTATGATATTTTCCCTTAGGACCAGCTTTGTACATTTTCTTCTAAATAATTTTATTCCTAGATGCTAAACTTCCATTATTTGCCTTGAACTGAATAGCAGAACTGTAGCATATTGTAGGATATATGTTTCATTCTTCAGCAGATGCAGATAATGGCACAGATTTCTCGGATTAGGCTGGAGAAATTCTTTCATACTTAAAAATAATTAAAATGGTCTGGCATGCAAATGTCAAAATGGAAGAAATTTAGCAGAAAATGGAGGAGAAATGGTCAGATCTTCCTATTATCACTTGCTGTACATCTCTCAAGACAGCTGATTCCTGGCTCTGTATGGGTTCCAGCATTCAGTGATTTATTGGGTAATTCAGCATTTGCCAGTATGTCTTGTGCTAATTAAATGCATCGCACTCTATTCAGAAATGTCACAATTGATTTGTCTTCTGCAAGCACTGACTTTATTTCAATCTTCTAAAAAAGATTTTATGAGCCCCAGATAACTTATCCTGGCACATTCATCTCCCAGGGCAGCTTCTGCATCTGAGGGCAGTATGGGAAGAAACCAACAGTGAACATCCAATACAAATGTCTTCTCTGGACAGCTTATTTATCTCATATATCCCGTACATCCAGGAGTGCATAGCCTATATGGAGAAATTACAAGCTGCTCCATTAATGTATAAAAACACTCAAACATGACAGAAATTATATACTGAATTGGCAGATTTTATTGGCTGATAGATTGGGTCAAAGAGCCATGAGGATTGAGAACACTGTAATCTGTAACAAGGTGCTTATTTACAAGTGGTTTTGTGACTGAATTTAGCTATTAACTAAATTACATCAAGAGGAAATGAGCAGAAAATAGCTCACTCTAAATATAAGATGCCAAAGCATGCTTAGTATAATATTCAGAATCTGAGGACAATTCTGTCATTTTAATTCAGTGCTTTTCCCCACATGCTATGCATAACTGAGTGCTGGGGGTGAATTGCAGCTTTTGCTACTCAGCCATGGAGAACATAGTTACAGTGCACAGTAGAAAACTGCTTTGTTCGGAGAAAGTCCAATTCCTGACACAAAATTGTGCTTGAAGCTTAATCAGAATTGAAAATCTGTGATGCAAGACCAGAAAGGGTGCTTTTCATGTGACACAAAAGAAAATAATTACCTGTTTTAGGACAGGGATGATTATTCAGAGAGCCAGTAGGAAAGTCAATGCAAACATTCTGATTATTTTACTATAAACCGATAATTTTTTATTACTTCTGTCCCAGACACTTTACTTCTTAGATTCTTCCGTGACAGAAATTGTTCCAGAGAGGGACTTGCTGCCTTGACTAGAAACTTTCCATAATAGGTTTGAATCAGTTAAACACATTTTGAATTTGTCATTTGTCACATTAGCAACCAAATGTTGCATTTGTAGCAGTTTGGTGTGTATAGCAGAGGGAGGACCCTCTGTCTATTTTCTGCTGCACAGGCTTCTGCTGCTGGGCCCCAACCAAGGATGCCTCCTAAAAGTGGCTGTCTGAGATACTGCAGCAGTGATGACATTTAACTGGAAGACAGTGATTCACACAGTTTACTCCCTGGTGTCAGACGGCGACTCTTTATACGCTGTCTGAAGAAAAGCCCTTGCAATGGCCATGCACATGGTTATTTGGCCATGGCTGTTCATCTTGCGAGAACATGGATGGGTGTGGAGTAGAACTGGACTGTTGGTTGGAGGTTCCTGTCCTTTTGTAAGTCTTTGTTGTCTCCTCTTTACTGACTTGTACGTGAAAGTGAGGAAACACAGTTTATGAACTGGAATAGGAAGGAAAGTCTCGTGTCCTTTATTCTGCAACTTCAGGCACTTCTCATAAACTCTTTGTGTTCAGAGTGCTGAAACTACCTCTTGTGCGAGGTTGTTCCAGAATGTTATCAGCAATCGGAAACACTCTTCTCCTAATTTCCCCTTTTAAAATATATATTTATTTGTTCAGTGCTTGTATGATTCTTTTGCTTATATAGCTTGTCTTACTCTGACTACATATGTCCTTTACACATTTATAGAGCACAATCATATGCTCTCCCAGTTTCCACCCAGCCAGTCTGCTAAGCTGTACCAACCAACTGTTTTGATCTCCATTCCTCAGGCCATCCTCACTCCCTCCACCAATTCTAATTTTAATTCATATTTCTAGCACTCAGATAGCCAGAACTATTTCCAATAATCTATATTGTGCAACGACTTTTATACTTTTCTCTTTTTTTTTCTGCAAATGCTTTCATATGCTAGTATCAAATTTGAGTTTTTCACAATTGCATGACAATTACTGCTTACAACTACTGTCATTGAGTGACACACTCCAGTTTTCTCCTCCTTTTTAATTTCAAACCTATGAATTCCCAGTTTACCTTAAAAGACTACATCACTCTCCCTTAAGTGCAATTACATTTTACCCCATTTTATCACCTAGTCTATTTTTGTCCTCTGGTTACCAAGTTCTCCATATTATTCTGATTTGTGTCTCTGCACTATTTTCTGGTGCAACAATTTCTTCTCCTATATTCAGAATATATTTTGTGTAAAAAATAAATATGCTGTTTACATAAAAGAGGAAAAAAATTACATGTCAGAAGACACCTTTGCTGCAACCATATTTTACTATTGTTTATGTCACCTTATGTCACTGATAAAGAAGGGTGCCATGCAAGTAACTGTCCCTTTACTACTGAAAGGAGCATCTGCTTCTGTAATAAAGGGTAGACATTTGTCTCCAGGAGTATTTTAGGATATCATTACTGCAGAAGGCTGAGACTGCTCACAGAAGAGCAATATTTTCAAAACTAGTTTTTCATAACTGGCTGTTGGAAAGTAAGAATTAGTAGTTCAGCAAAGCTGGTATTTTAGAGAACTGAGATGAAGGAACAAATCTAGTTAATGAAGAGGATCACATCACATATGGAAACTTAGCTGATTAGTAGAGTCATGGAATATGCTTCTATTTCATCAGAAAAGCTTTCTGGTGATCCAGAAGGCTCAAATCTAACACAGTATCTGATGTTCTGGTAAGTTTTGCTTTCAGCTGCAATTGCCAAGCCACTCTTTCAAGGGACCAGTTTTAGATCCTGCAGGCAATCAGCACTCTGGGCTATCCTCAAGAGCACTCACTAGTCACTTGCCAACCCAAGAAATCACGTATTATTCCCACTTTACTGTATCTTCCCACACAAACTTTTACCACCAGGGATCCTGTTTTCAGAAGGGGTCTCCAAATTTGCAAATTGAGTTTAATGTCCCGCCTGTTGCGTTTGGTAAGTCCTCATAAAATTTTCACAAGCCTGGTAGACACAAAGACATGGTTGAGTAAGATGGCTGAGGGTTGATACCCCTTGCCTGTTGTATGTGCAGGCATGTTTAAATGTGTGTCAGTTTGGAGACACTGACAACAGTGTCACTTCTTGGTCTGCCCATGGCACAGGTCAGCACTTGCTGGGGAGGGACTGCTGGAATCTCAGTCTCTGAAGAGAGAACACCCTCATACACTCTACTGTGTGAGACTTCTCTCATTTCTTCTAAACTTAACTTCTGTCTTGAGCCTATTACATTGCATACAGGGAGGGTGGTAAAGGGACTCAACCCAATTAAATGTTCTAATTGGAAGTTAGAGTAAAAATGTACAGATAATGCCTGGAAGAGAGAAGCAATGAATCTTTATTCCCTTGAGTACCTTCTAATAGGACAGTTCCTAATGTAGCTGCTTTTTCTTCTATACATGCAAAGCTGATGCACTTCTCTACAGATATTTCCCATTCTCTTTCCTGCCAATTCACTCCCATTTGTGTCATTGGCAAAACTCCCATTGATCACACAGGCAGCATGATCAATGCCTTCTGCACCTGGATGTTTGTTTTCCTTTTTAGGAGATATTTGACTGAGTTTATTCTTACTAGCACACTTGTTCTTTCTCCTTGAAGGGCTTCCCTTCAAGGCACTGCCACAAATAAAGATGATCATTTAACAGCGGTGAGCAAAAGGCTGCCTCTGAGTCTTTCTAGGTGTAAGAACAGAGAAAGAGATAGCTAGGCAGGTGATAATACACATATCTACTGGTATTTAGATTAAAAACTATGTAGAAATGTCTTGGTAGACAGGAAAACCTAGTTGCTGATTTGCAGGGCACATGAATCAAACACAGGCTTTTACTTAAACCCCTAGGATACACAAGCACCACAGGCAAGCTCTGTGTTAGAGCACTCCAGAGGTCCACAAACACAGCACTGCTAGCTCAAGTCCTGGGAGAAACCTGTCCTTCCTTCCTGGCTATGGGATTGCTCTCCTGTGCCTTGGAGAGGTCATAGCATGGTGTTGTGGCTATTGCGAGCAGTACAGATATCACAAATCATAGAATATGCTGAGTTGGAAGGGACCCATCAGGATCATCGATTCCAACTCCTGGCCCTGTGCAGGTCACACCAAAAATCTCACCATGTGCCTGGGAGTGTTGTCCAAACACTTTTTGAACTCTCTCTTTCTTCACACACCTTTTACTCTTCTCAGTCAGGAAATGAACTATATTTCCTCTATTCCTCCATCTTCTTTTTGTATTCCCTGTCTCTTTGTCCTGTCCCAATAGCACCAGCCCTGAGTGTGGTTCCCTGGGGCAGGTTGCAGTGTGCCATCCTGAGCACAGTTCTTTCCAACAGCCTGAATTTTCATAGGATAAGAGGCAAACACTGAAAGCAGAGAAGGGTTCTCTCTAGGACTATGCAGAACTGTTCCACTCGTATTTTTATTTAGACTTCTGTCAAATATAAGCAAGCATTTGCTGTCTATGTCTTCTCACTATGGCAACAAACACGGATCTCAGAGAGGGGAAGGGAAAACGGGTTATGGAGAAATCATATACACAGGATAGTGACCCCGAGCCTGCTTTTATTGGCTCCTTGAGACAGCCCAGCTCAGAGGAACTGCTGCAGGATGATCCCACGCGGCTCGGCACTCTCACAGCCTCCTCTCCGCCACCCACACAGCCACAGCGCCGGTGCCAGGGAGCCCCCGCGACGGCTGAGTCACAACACCCGCTACCGCCCGACGGAGGAGCACTGCCCCGGCATCACTGAGCTCCTCCCTGCTCCTCGTCTTCCCCAGGGCTTCTGAGGGGAAAGCCAAAAGAGCCTTCTCCTCTCAGTCATTCTTGGAAGGCAGGCATTCATCCCACGGAAGCAAGGAGGCTATGTTTCTTTCATTTGCAATTAAAATACGGTTCGTAAACACCACATTTTAAAGTAGAAGCAAAATAAACAACAAATCAACAAAAGCATGGTTTGTTAGTGAGAGAAAAGTGCTAAAATCTGCCTTTTCTGCTTGCTTTCTGGGATATGACAGAATCCACTCAGTCCCTGGGTGCCAAGGATTCAAACAAAAAATATATACATAAAAACAGACAGTTACTTCTAGCAGAAAGCCAGGATTCGTGCATGATAGGCTCTAGAATAGCTATTACTCACTAGCTGCATCTGCTGAAAGTCTGGATCTTTCCTTGGAATCTGACATCTTACCTTCAAGCCACAAACTGAACCAACGAGTTTCTTAGGGACTGTGAGCTCCTGTCTGCTGTGAGGGTACAGCTGGCCATAGGTGCTCAGGACAGCTGAGACAGCTGTGTGCAAATAGAACTTTGAAAAATATTAGTCCTATTGACACAAAACTGCCATGAAATAAAATTATTTTTGCTTCTGGTGTACAGATAACCACTGAGTTAATTTAAATTAGCTGTACAAATCTAAATGAGCTGCACTTGGCCTCATCTGACTTCCGATCATTTTACAGCATGAAAAATTACCTGCGGAAAACTTTAAGCGGGCAGCTTGTCCTGGGCAAAGGCCAGGGTTGTTGGAAGTTGCCTCAAAAGGCAACTCAAAAGTAAACTTGCCATTTCCCTGATCCCTGTGTGTTTAACTGTTTCCCTGATTCTCTGAATGCGTTTCCCCACTCAATTCTTCCTCTGTCTGTCATTCCTTTGGTGGTAGAAATGCTCCATACCAAGTTTCTGCAATTTTCTTGCTCTCCTAAAACACCAGAAATACCTTCTCTTGGTATGAGTGTGACTATTCACAGTGACCAGAGTTTGCAAAGTCCCAACCCTGGTTGAGAAGACACCCACCATAATTGATAGATGAGGTGATTACCACCAGAAACACTTCCCCAAGGAAGGGAAAAAAGCAGCTAAGGGCTGATGAAATCCTGCAGTCAAGTGGCAACTGAGTTGCAGGATATCAGTCTTATCTGTTAATTGCTGTGATTTGCTTCTGAGACAGCTGGAGGTTGGCAAGAGAGAAATTTGTTTTGTTCAGTGGAAAATAAAAGCACTTCCAGGGTGTAATAGAGAAAATTCTTTTGATTACTCACCTGGGCAAGGTCAGACTTAAATCTCATAATTTTATTTCAAAAGGATTTTAATGGAAGAAGGACATCTTGGCAAGTGTGACAAATACCTCTTTAGGGTTCTTGTGACTGAATTTTGAGTGAGAATTAACCCTTGCAGTCTGAACTGCAGGAAGTGGAAAAAGCACTGACAAGCAAGACGTTTGTTTCTTGTTGTACTGACTCTGACAGGGAGTATGATGACAAGCAGAAAGGACAGAAGAAATGGTCAGATGTTGCCTAGGAATAACAAACAAAATAGTTTTTGCAGGAAGCACAGAGAAATTAGTAAAATAAGGAATTAAGAGGAAGATTCAGAAAACAGATCACACACAAATAGGAAGCAAAAAACCAAACCAAAACCAAAGTCAATGTCACTGATGATTAGAAGAGGGAAAAACCGAAAAAATGGGAAAAGGGCCTACAAATTTACTGTGGTCCAAGAGAAAAAAAATAACTGGCCTTTTAGTAGAAGCTGATCACTCAAACCATTGATAGGTAAAAGAAGTAGCAAGACAGGTCTGTGTATCTTGCCGCATCCTCAGCTGCCTTCAGGAAATCAGTACACGTCAACTGAAATGACAACAGTGGTGTTTCTGGCCCAAAGATTTCAAATCGTTGTGATTAGCTGGCTGTCAATAGCAGATGTGTAACTGAAGGAAAATCCTTTCTTAACTAAGTCTGTAAGTGTATCATTAAACACAAATCACAATGAAACCCAAAAGCTGGAGGAATCATCCACACTGACTCAGTGATGTTTGAGAGATCCAACTCAGACACGGAGTCCTGTTTTTCAAATTGAAAAGAAAAATATTTATGCAAAGAACCCGGGAAGCCTCATAGCTTTGAGTATAAGCAACTCTTACATGAAACTGGGCCAGCTGATCACATCAACTTCAGCAGTGGGATTACATTAACAAATAGGCACATCAGCAAAGTTCCTTGTTTCTGATATCACTGTGCATGCTCAAATGCCTCTCAGCAATTGAATTACAACTTTACACTTGAAATGCCTTGTTAGAAAGAAATTAAGATAGTATGTGTGAGGTCATCTAACATATCCAGCAAAGGAACCCTCCTGCACTTGTTGGAGGGCAAATGCTGAAATATGACAAAGAGCAAGAAATTTACAGCAAGCAAGGTGAGGATTGGTCAAGCACACCAATTTGGAGGAAACTTAGAAACAAATCTGGCCTGATGTCAAGCTCCTGTAAAGACTTTGTCAGAGAAGTCATTAAATGTGATTTCAGTGCCAGTCAGTATTGCCCAGTCAGTATTCCTCACAGTGCTAACAACAATTATGTTTCCTCAACACAGAAAGTCTAACAGAAGGCTGCTAATGATGATGATGGGAGTAAAATAGTTTCTTCTCTCATTCCTAGTCCACTCCTCTTGGACAGCAGATGGACCTACCTGTCGGTAAGAACACGGGTGGGCAGGCAGTCTGCATCACACAGCAACTTCATGCAATCAGCTCTGCATGGAGGGCTGGTCCATTATAGGACTCCGAAAAGTCTAACAAGAATTTCACTGAAACTAAGCACCAAGAAAATGAAAAGTTAGAATTAGTTGTTCTTTTCTATTTTCCCATCCTTTTACTTTCCATGTTATGAAGTCTTTCCTACTCTTTTAAACAGTCTTGCATTAGAGTATTTGCAATAGTTTCAGACCAGATGGATTCACTCACTGATAGGCAATACTGTATAAGAAGTGTCCAATAATTAATAATTACTTGGCATGCCATAATTTGTTATAAAAATCATCATGCACTAATTTACTGCAAGTAGGAATACAACAGACAATTCCAGATAACTGCTATAGCTTGACTGCTATAGCTTGGCATCATCTCACATTCTTCCTGTATATATGGTACAGCATTTTCATTTTAAAAAAGAGCTCTAGCAAAACTTTACAACTAAAATACACAGGAAAAAAAATAACTGGCTCTCTTCCCCACACTAGGCTTTTCTGTGTCAGTAGAGAGTGTGGATCTTCTCTTGTGAGAGGTGATATAAATGTTGTACCTTTCTGATGGAAACTTTGTGACCACCTCCAGAGCGATGAAAATTTTTCTGTGCAACAGCAATAGGCTCAAGTTTTACTGTCTTTAAAGTAAATCAGAATTTCTGGTCCATGGCCTACTAAGAAAAGCTTCCTAAGGAATATTGTGACTCAGGTACAAAGCTTTTCAGCTACATTGCACAGAATGTACAAATATGGGCTTCTTGTCAATATTTTGGTGAGACTTCAGTGTCATAGCAGAAACTCTTTTGAAAGGAGCAATAAGAAATCTGTTCACATAACTGCGATGTGACCCTCACATGATTTTCATATGATACATCTTCATAGGCTATTTTGTAATCAACACATGAACCAATGTGTGCACCAAGTTCATGATCTCTCTGGAGCCTAGATATTTCATGCGGCTTCTTAAAGCTTCATCTCCTCAAATTAAATAGTTTCATCTTAAAATGTACATTGTTGGCTTAAAAAAACAAACCAGCACATCTCTCCATTCCCAACATCTCTAGCCCTAAGGGGAGCTGCTGAGAAAACCCTGTGAACATAACCCAAGTGCTCACAAAGACTGAGAAGCTAAATGAGAGCTCAAGCTGCATGACTTCTCTCAAAACCACCCCTTCCCCACACTGCTGGAGAAACCCTCCCCATGACACTGGGGAGTGGACAGCCCTTGAGCTGCACAGCAAAGCTCCTGCTGCAGAGCAAATCCTTCACTTAGCCAGTAACTCTGTGAGCAGGAGCTCTCATCCCGGCAGCTTCCTGGCTACTCCCACCCCAGCTCTGACACACAAATGTTTCAAACTTTTTTTTCATGTCTTGTTTGTAGCCCTGGAAGAGCCTTTTTGAATAATCCTAGTTTCAGTGTATTCTCCAGTTCAGACAAGCCCTGCAGACTTTAGATTCCAGCTTTTTCCTAGCTTACAGGCAAATTAGAAATACATGCACATTTTAGGATACTGGATATCTCAGAGGGGCTTCTAAAGGGAACTGGAATGCTTTCACAGTTAAGTCACACCAAGGGATGTTACCTTTATTCAAATAACCTTTACATAAGTGATCATTTGTACTGCCTGTGAGATGTCAAAGCAGTCGAGACAATAAGCAAAATGTCAATTCTCCTGCTTTCAACAGACTTTGCTACAGACCCCAGCAGAATCCTCTGACCCTCTGGGAACAGAGTTGTCATGCTGCAGGAGTCAGAAGCGAAGGTGAGGTAGTTAATATCCCTAACAAGGCACCTACATTGATCTCCAGTCTACTCCCGTTCATATTTCTCTCGGCGGGATTAGATGCAGAGCAGCCTCCCCAAAGACCACTTAGCAGGCAGTCTGTGATTTGAACCACTTCAGGGCTTCTCGATCGGGTTGTTACCAAACACTAACAACCAACATTTCTCAAGCTGTTCTGCCCTTTTGCTTAAGGTTGCTTCGTGCCTGCTAACCAAACTGATATCTCAATCATGGCAGATTAATGTCACTTTGCTATACCCTGAGAAAAAGGGGGAAAAAAAAAAGAAGTGTGCTTCTTCCTTCATAAAGGTTGCCACGCAAGAAGGGACCATGATGAACTTGCTCTATCCATTTGCCCATCTGCTCTGTACCCTCTCAGGTGTTCTTTAGCAAGGCAGACTATCTTGTGTGATAAAAGACTCTGGGTAATAGTTATGAACACCTCCAAGCATGTAAAAGGGTGTTTTGCCACAGCTGGGAGGGGCATGGCTAGGACACTGAGGTTATTCTATAGCACCTCATGTCACTGACAGGGTTTGGGAAAAGGGATTCTCTTGGGGACAGAAGAGGTTCTTCCCAGTGGAGAAAACACAGTGGTGTGATCCACCCAGTATTGTCTACTACTGGGATGTTTTTTTTCTCTGTGAATAGTTTCTCTTCTTATACCCTCTGTCATTAACATTGTTGCTGTTACTGTTCATTTTCTTATCTCATTGCTGTTTCCAGTAAATTGTTCTTATGTCAGCCTGTTATCTTTGCCTTTTGCATGTCTAATTCTCCTCTCCATCCCCATACAGCAGGGAGGGGGTTGGGAAAATGAGACGGCAAGGGAGAGTGGCGTGTGTTTTGGAAGTCTTGGTGAGGGAACTGAATTGGGGATTACCATTCTTAAATCATGAAAAACAGGCATTGTTGTATCAGAATTAATGAATCTCATTAGAAAATCAGCAATTCCATGTCCTTCTAGTCCACAATCATGCCAGAAAAGCAGAATAATTTCAATAGTCTTGTGGTTAGATATATTGAGCTGCTGTATGAGTATTGAACTTACCACTTTTACCTCTTGCCCTTTGAAGGTGATGAGGCTGTTATTATGGTGGGGCCTGCAAAACACAAAATGGAAGCCATTTCAATTTGATTTTTGGAGAAGATTTTGTCATAAATCAGTGACAAACTGCCCCTGGAGGATGTTTATATCCTCACCTTCTTTTCAATCCCACTGCAGGTCTTATTACATTTTATATGATCAGAGATACATGAAACTGTTCTGATTGTCTCCTGTTTTGCTCTCCACTATTAGTGTCTGTGTATATAAAAATATGTGTGGTCACAAAAGAAACTGGGCAAGGGAGAGTAAGGGGCCCTCCATTAGTCCTACATCCATCTGGTTCAGAAGTGACAGCTGAAATGCCCACTGTGACAACCTAAACAGAAAAAAAATCTTCTGACATCTCAGGACTGCCACAAGACCTGGGGAAAACGATTGCACTCAAATTTCCATTCTGGATTTTCATTAACCAAACCATCAGCAAAAAAGAAATCTCACTCATCTCTTCTTCAAAAAGCTGGAAAAGACTTTTTTACATGTTGATTTTCATCTTGATTCCAGGAAAGAAACAGCTTGAGAAAGCACATGCCTCCCATGAAATAACCAAAATTCCAAACCACTTCTCGCTGTCTGTTCTGTTCCTGGCCTTCTGATCTATGCTAATTGCTAAACTTTGAGTATGTACTTGAAATATTCTGTGGGCAATGTGACTCTCTTCAAATAAAAATAGATGCCAGAATTTTTTTTCTAACTGAAATACAGAGAATGACATTTAATGTAAGTGTTTAATCATTATTAATTACTTTGGTATTCATTGAAATTATGATGGGTTCATTTGAATGTACAGCACCATTTAAGAATAATCTGAACAAGCAAATATACCAGATCACTGTAAAAAAGCTCAGTGAAGCCTTCTAGGAATGTTATTTAATCCATAGATGTGTATATTGGAGATGGTTAGAAATTGCAACTAATTGCATAAGATACCTTTAAGAAATAACCTCACCTACTTAGCCAAGTTTTGTTGAAAATATGAAGTCCAAAACATTTTCGAAGCAAAATCATTAAAATAGTTCATTTTAAAATTTGAAATAAATTTTTCCTAACAATTTTTATGGTAAAGCTATGTTTCACATTTTAGTTAAAATGTCAGCCAAAAAAAAAGAAAATGTCCAGCTCTAGACAAGGTAGGCAGACAAATTTGTCAGCCAAATTACACATGACCTGTCAGGGAATATACATCCCAGAGCCTTGCCCAAAAGGCTGCTACAAAGCTCTTTGTTGTGAGTCCAGGGAAAACTGTTAGCAATCCTGCCATTTTAGGGACACTGACTCCAGAGGACACTTAAGAGTACAATTTTCAGTTGCGACCCTTTCTGCATTAAAATATCTCACTGCAACAAGTCAGGGCTGTCTCTAACCTCATAACACAGAGGTCTGGTGTAAATTCATCCACTTACCTCTTCTCCAAAAAACCCTGTTTAGACTTTCAAGCTCTTTACAACATCAGAAATACAATGACAAGAACTGGCAGAGGTAGCAAGCCAAGGAGTTACAAGCCACACAGGGCAATGTACAGCCATCTATTCACACATGCATGCACATAGATGCCATACAATTTAGTTTCAGAAGAAAACAAGTTTAAAATGTTATTACTTCTTCCTCTTTTCTGGTAACTAACTGTTTCTTCCAATTTCCTACTCATTACATATGCCATTTTCCATGTTTCAGCCATGTTCAGCCTTAGCTGAATGGGGTCAAACTTTTCAGTATTAGACACCAGTGTTTGTTATTGAGCCAGTCAATGGCGCTACAATTTTATTTGGTTTTTATTGTCGAGAATTGGCACCAAACAAAAAAGAGAAACGGAACCTGGATAAAAGGAAGGAAATCAGTTGTTCTACTGGAAAAATCTATCTTGATGATTGGGAAGAGCAATTGGTTTTCTTTTTACAGTTGTGTTTCTGAGTAGAGCAGAGTTTTACAAACTGCACAAGTATAGATGCAGGAATCTAGGGCAATGTATGTTAAGAAATCATGAGTTAAAAGTAAGTTATTATGAAAGATAATACATCTATTTGCATGACAGTTTCTATTGCCATTTCAGAAGGTGAGTGCACAGCTGAAGACATGCAGTGGTGAACATTTTGATATCTATCCTTGCATTGTACTAGTGCTACCCACCATGTCAGCCCTTCTGCACTGCAAATACAATAGCAGTGTAATGCACTTCTCTCTATATATTGATAATTGTATCTTAGCTTTCATGCTCCATATTTACAGCTGGGAAAGCTTAAATGGAAAGAGTCATCTGGCCTTTCAAATACAGAAGTTGTAATTTTACCTTAATGTGACAAAAGAATAGTTATGATACTTGATCATACATAAAGACTATTTTGAACCAGGCAGAAGGACTCAAATAGCAAAGTTTATACATTCTTCTACAAAATATGGAGATGTTTCACTCTGCTGGTTTAAAGCAGCTGGAGAACAAGCATAATGACATTTTGAAGTAAGAAGAAATCTGTCTTATTTGTAGAAGCAAGACAAAAGGTGACAGGAGATGTGAATTTTCTTCTCAAATGAGAGAAAACATTTGAAAATATATACCTTAAATTCTCTACTTTTATATTTGTTGATTGAATTCTTGACAGAGTTGGAGCCCTTCTACTACCTTCCAAAAGATCAATATTGGAGTTGATCAGAATTTTTCTGGTAAAATAGCTTTCTGTCACAAAGATGTCAAATGCTCAAAGCCAAAAGTTTGTGCAAAAAATAGATATGCTTCAATAAAGATAACTTCCCCTATGCTGGGGTAGGGGGAGCAGGAGGAAATTTAAAAAAAAAAAAAAACAGAGCTAATATTGGCATCCCAACCATTTTCTCTCAGATGACTGGTCAAAATCCTGTTTTCAGTCATTCTAAGATGAGCAAGACCACAAATAGAATAACAAAAGCAGGATAGTTTGTACCCCCCTTATTTTGTATGGTGTGACCTTCACTTTTAAACCTGACTGGAAATAAACTTCCCTCTTATGTCCCAATTCACATAACATTTATGTCTGTCCTGACTGTCCAGTCTATCTTATTTTCTCATTTTTCCATTTTGAAAACAAGTGAACACGCTTGGGTTAATCCCCATGTGGAACAGGTAATCAAGAAAACTTTTCCAAGGAGGCTGAAAAACATTTCCTATTTGAACTTTATTCATATTACTTGTGTCTAAAGAGCACTTTCCGAGCCTTAAAAAGGTGTTAAAAGAAAGTGTCCTTTCACAGCCAAGTGAAAAACAAGCTTGACAGAAAGATAGCTACCTTCACAATTAAAAACATTGGCAAAACTGTAGCTAAATGTGTTTCAAATTCAGTTTGGTACTTTCTAGGGGATAAGCTGTACAACAGCTGAAAACCAAGGGAGATCAAGGAAGATGTCCTGCTGGTGAATCAGCAACCATGGTAAAATCACTCTCCTTGAACTGATGCATGTCCCCATCCCCAGGTTGTCTCAGGTACTATGCTCCTATACCTGCCCCCATGGTGTGACCACCACTCACTGAGTAAGATGTATGATTACAATCACTCAAGCTCCACCTAAACATAACAAAATAGTATAAAAGTGAATTAAGAATGGCGAGAAGTCAGGGAAGATTTCAGTGTAACCTTTGGGATCAATTGACAAGATGAACCCATTGTCTCCTCCATAGGGATACCTGTTGGGTAAGAACTGTACTCTATGCATACTGAATCAGTATCTCAAGTTTATTCCAGGGATGAATTATTCTCACTTGTTAAACAACAGAGTATTGTTTCTAATCTGAGTTTGTCTAGCTCAGATTCATTACTTCTACCTTGTCAGATGAAGAGCCATAAACAACCAGTTACCTCTTCTTAATGTATAAGGATCATATTTTTTAATCTTACCCTTGATAAACAAATTTGAAAAACTGAGCAGTCTGGTTCTTTTTCTTTTCATGTTTTCCTTGACCCTTTCTTGCAACTCTTCCCAGAGCAGTTTTTGTGGTTTTCAGTACCCATTGTGAAGAGACAGGATGAGAAGGAATGGTCAAATAATACTTGTGTCAATGTCACTGTAGATTTGAGAAAATTCCATCTGCCTACTTCTTTTTTTATATTGGCAGACGTAAGCATGCAGGAATTACATTGCTTTCTTGCATACAGCATCAGATTGGGGTATTGGCTTCTTATGATTGTGTGCTGTGAATCCCATGTCATTTTCATCTTACATCTTTGCCTTATCAATACTTTCTTTGAGTCTAGATAAAATTCTTCACATGGGGATGAACTTAAAAACCATATTCTTCAGGTAAGCATAGCATACCTCATTTACTCCACTGTGATTTTTGTATCTGTACATTTTAGCATGACAATTCAAAAATAATTATCAAGACAAATGAACAGCAACAATGCAAGAACAAATTTCTTCTTCTAGACAGACAATTATTTTCCCATTTTCCCATTCTGAGAGACTTACTAAGTAGTCAAATTCCAGGTAACACAGGTAACATCGACCTCACCTTCTCTTTTCAGTTTATTTTTCAAATTTAAAATTGAATTTCTAGAAATCATTATGAGAAGTAGTCAATTGAGAACAATGATATCTCTGTGAAAAAAAAATCAAAATTTTACAAAGAAAAAACATTCTGGAAAACTCATGAATCTCAAGAACCCACCTTCTGTACAGAATCTAGAAAATTCAGGTCACTTTTTTTTTTTTTTTTTAATGTAACTATAGAATATTCATCTGGTTTTGGAAATGTTCAGACTACTCAAGGACTACAGCTCCTGAACAATATCTCAATATCAGCAAACAATTGTCATTCATAACTTTGACTATAACTTTGTTAATACAGCAATTACAGAGTCACTGTGTCTATGGTCTAAACAGGCTCCCATTAATATATATAGGACAATTTCAGCATGCTATTACCATTAATTATTTAATATGTCCTCATTACAAGATGCAGTTTCAAGAGTTATGACTAAGACTTCAGAAATATAAACTAATTTTGTATCATGCATATTGCATATTAGATTATTTTATGGAACTTCCTTGCCTTAAACAAGGTTTCCCTTCCCTTCCCTTCCCTTCCCTTCCCTTCCCTTCCCTTCCCTTCCCTTCCCTTCCCTTCCCTTCCCTTCCCCTTCCCCTTCCCTTCCCTTCCCTTCCCTTCCCTTCCCTTCCCCTAGTCAGTTGTTTCTATATTTTCAATTGTAAATAAAACATCTCTGTGTTGTTAGTCTCTCATGGAAGGACACTAGGGGCACTGGGTTTATCCTAAATGAAGCACCTTTCCCACAGTGAGATGCCAGACTGATTTACATGCTCTTGCAACACATGCCTCATGGCAAAATGCAGATATCCCTAATCTGAAACCCGAGAGCTGTTTAACAGTGCACATAGATACTAAACTAAACTCCAAACCTTGAAAGATAACAATGTTTTATCCAAATCATATTCATTCCAGGATCTTTGGACAGAATCAGCATATACCTACCACATTTTATAGCACAAAACCCTCAGAACTGTAGGACTATCAGCAGCCTAGACCTAAGGCCTTGTCTTTAAGTTAGCTACACAACAGCAAACTCTCCTGAACATATTGAACTGCACCAATTACTTTTTGCTGCTTTAATGCAGATGTGACACACTCTGTAGGTTTGCACCAGCCTGATTTCCTAGTGAAGGAGGGCACAGTCCTGGGTGCTTCAGTACACCAAGACTGAACGCTAACAGACTGATAGTCCAAGAAAAATGGTGTGTCTCCTGATGCAACAACTTACATACCAAAAGACTAAACAGCAGAGCTCTGACCTCTGCTTTGCCTTGCCCCCTCCCTGGTCTTGACCCATTGGTTTCCTTGATTCACAAGTCACAGAATATTCCAAGCTGGAATGGACCCACAAAGGTATTAGTCCAACCCTTTACTGAATGGCTCATACAGGGGATCAAACCCATGACCTTGGTGTTATTAACATTAAGTTTTAACCAACTGAGCTAATCTCAGGTATGCAGATGGTGGAGAGGTTAGCAGTGCCTTTGTTAGCTTCTGTGCCAAAAAAAAAAAAAATCAGTAAGCCTCATCTGACTTATTGGGTTAAGTTAGTAAAGGAACAAATTGTATCAGTAGACTGGTAATCCAACTTTCAAATCTCGAGAAAAAACTACTGTTAGTCTACTAATAATGATATAATAGATAATGTCATAATTCCTTCCTGGGTATTTCACCCAAACTAGTTTTAAAAATCTGCAGTTGCCCCTCTTCCAGCCCCTATGGATATGTAAAAAAAACCAAACCCAAACCCCCAAAGTTTTAATTAAGGAACAAAATGTGGGTGCTTTCAACTTCACTGAAAGTCAGTTTTCCTTCTGTACATGCAAAATCAAATGCAGGTGCATTGGGGGAGTATTTGTACTGCTGACTGTTTGATTGGCATCTTCAAATAAATTGTTCATGGTCCAAGTACTCAGGTGTAAAGTTTACACAATTGAATTCTAAGTGTAAAGGGGAAGCAAAGCTTGACACCTGCTATATCATGGTTGTAAAAATATATCTCTTTGAACCTGAAGTCCTGTATGCACTAGAAACAATATGTTCAATATAGTCAAGATGTTAGACTCTAAGTAACTCAAACACATATGGAAATGTCCTGTACCCTCAGACATTTGCGTGCTTTGACACATAAAACAGAAGCTTTGTCCTGGACTTACATGGTTTTATAAAGGGTTACAGAAGGACTTGATCACCACCCAACAACTTTTAATATTTAGCAAAACTGATTATTATCAGAGAGCTTTTAGTAAAATAAGTATAATGGACAGAGATCAATAAAATGCTTAAGCAAGTGATTTAATTAAGACAGGTAGCCCATTGTCTTCTGCAGGACTATGTTTAACTGCTTTTTTAAACTCCTTCCTACATAGCCATCAACGTACAGTATTTTAACCAAACCTTGCAAAGTACTTCCCCATAGCAAGCAACAGACTGGAAAACGTGTGAGGAAAAGCCGTTGACTTGTTATGAAAGAAGACATGGAAGACAGGAGACAAATCTATGATTTCAGCTCTGAATGCCACAGAGCACTGCAATGCTCCTGTTGAAGCAGTGTGAGCAGCACAAGCAAAGACCCAGCCTGCATGAGTCTGAACTACCTTCTTCTTCCATTGGGTGGACAACTAATGTCAAATTACAGGGGCAGCAAACACTGAATTCTCACTGCAGATACTCTGAATTTCCTCTGGAAAAATAAGTGAGAACCTCCAAGGCTGTTAATTTGGCATCTTTCATGAACACTAAGTTCACACAAAACAATTAAGAAGAGAAGAGTCACCAAGAAGGTTTTAGTGGACTGACACAAGTTGTACTGAGTTGTGATAAACTACTAAAAGTGTGGAGTGACTCTATTTTCAAAGCAATTAAAAAGGTACTGTTTGAATGCAGCACTAAGAATAACTAATTTGTTCTGGTAGTGTCTTCAGGCTGTCAAATGCATTTTAAAAAGAACCCATTTACAATGCAACCTTATAATAAAACATACCAGTATTATCAAATTGGACAGTGAAAGCAGGGGCCCACTATGTCTCTTCCAAGCAAGAATGGTGTAAGAGAAGAATATTTCTGTTGCACCACAGTAACAAAGCTGTAGGTGAAAGCTGCATTTTCCTATCAGTTTCAGCCTTAATGGGTCAGTACAATCACTATCACACTAAACTTCAACTTGCAGTATCAAAAAAATTGAAACAGACAGGCACCACTTTAGGGCAGTTGGCACAATTTACCTTGACTTAATAGGGTCTTTACGTGGGAGGATAGCTAGGGGTATAAACAGTCCTACAGATATGTTCACACCTTTCTTTGATGCTTCATAAGACTGGCTACTATGACTATGATATTGGTCATAGAAATATTTATTCTGCTCAGTGCTTTTTTGAATATGTCTTCATTCTACTAAAAATTACCTTTTTTTTTATGTTAATCAGGTTCAGATGCAGGCAATGGCATGGAGTTTTTTCAGTTTTTTCATGGCTGTTTTCTCTCAACTATGTTTTATGTGCAGGCATATTTTGGAGCTGACCTATTGTGTACTGCTTCTGCTGCGCTGCCAACAGCAAGACCAGCAGAGCTCTACTGGCTGTGCAGCAGTCTCCAAGTTCCTTATTTTCTAGACAAAAGTAGCTGGTTAAGGCAACTTAGACAAATTAGCAACCAAGTGTCCTGTTGTTTTACAGAACATCATATTTTTCTGGTAATTAAAGGTGTCCTTGTTAAAGGAGGCATTCACTTCTCAGGGTCCCTGGGGTAAATGATATGACTGAAAGGAAGGTATGACCAGAATCCTCATCATTGGATACTGTTTTGAGGGCCACTGGCTGGAAAATCACATTGACTCTGGCTGAGTCCAAAACTTCTGTAATCGTTTCTGGGTTGTAAGTGTTCTCCTGAATTTAATAGAAGAAGCCACAAATTGTCAGGACACAAGTAGCTGGAACTGGCTCTGCATATTTCTAGCAAAGTGGCTCCCATGCTACAGATAATTATATTAAATATACCAATTTAACATTTCTAAAGTGATAGACCTTCAAACAGGAAACAAAAATATGCTCCAAATGTATAAAATGTGTGTATTATCTCTGATTAGTTTGTCCCATCTGATTTCCTCAGAAAATGATCTCTCTGTAAACATGGGCTTCCATGTATGATTGTTGTCACTGCTACAAACAAGCAGAGAAATTTAACTAACTACAGTTTTCACACTCCTTTGCACAGAAGTAACTGGCTATACAATCTGCATGACAATATAGGAACTCAGACCTAGAGCTTCTGCAAGGCAATTAAACAGGCAGGTACACTGTCCCAAGTGCACTGTCTGACATAATTAATATAATATTCAGAAACTGTAACTTTCCCTCCTAAAGTGCAAGCTCTTCTGATTTATCTGTCACCAAGAGAGAACAAAAAACCACTCCTGTTCATAATAAGAATATTGTGGCATAAGACTTGGTATCTTGTCAAACATAAGCAAGGCAATAAATCAAAGAACATAGCAGCCAAATTTTTAAAGAAAGAATGTTTTCAGCTGAAAAAGAACTGCCCTTGACTTTCTTCAGCTGGATGTAAAACTAAGATTCAACAGTAAATACGAATAAAAAATTAAAATGTACATATAAAATAACTGTAGCTCTATCCTCAGAAATCAAAACACAAGAAAATGAGAAATCTCTCCCTGTGAGATGCTGCAATTGATAATGCTGTTTCAGGATATGAGGGGATACTGTCAGCTCATAATTTAGACAATACAAAAATTAACCAGAATAGCTTCTTATGTTATCTGCTTTGTGTGTGTGCATGTGTACTTCTGCGTGTGTGTGGATGAGGATGCATGTGCAGCTTTCAGTTCTTTGCTACCTTTTATCTTCCTTTTTTTTTTTTTTTTTTTTTTCCCCTGGAAGATCAACATAAACAAGGGAAGACTGACTAATGCACCTCATGCTGAAAGTTTCTCTCCGGGGGGAACTGCCTTTGCCCACACAGCACACCATTAAAAATGGTGAGGCTCCACATGGGAGCACAGGGCTTCCCACATGCAGCAGCCAGCAGGATCAGGGGAATTAATGATGCAAAATGTTGTCTAAAGCAGGCACTTGACTAAAGAGCAAAAAACAATATAGATCTAAAAACTCAAGGAGATTCTTGTAAATGGAAAATTAAAAAAAAAAAAAAGTTTTTCTTGTCCTGTTCTCCCACAAACATTCAATATGAGAAAACCCCTTTTATTTTTTTGCCTGATCTCCAGTTGGTTATTCTTGAAGAACTGTCAGTTTTCCCCTTTTCCCATGGCTACATCAATTCCTGCATGGTGTGCACAAAGCAGAAGGGAAACATTTTTTCTCTCAGAGCTGGATTCTTGTCTCTGTTAGAAATTTTGTAACTGAAGAATTATGCAGGCAAAAGGTAAATCCAGGTCATTCTCACTCCAACAATCCCCAGCAGCTGCTATAGCCCCTGGAAGTGACAGTAGTCAGCCTTGAAATTTCTAAAGCTATGTAATATGGCTGGAAGCAATACCATTGAGCATACACTTGGTATCATACAAATTAATACAGTGTAAATTTTGCCACTTTGCTGCTCACCCCAGTGAGTTCTTTCTTTCCCTTTCAAAGAGTAACTGTGCTGATCAATAACTAGAAAATCTGTTAGAACCAGAGAAAATTGTTTGTCTTGTGAAAACTGGTTTTCTCCTGTAAACATTTGCTTTTAAATAGCATGGAGTGCAGCTGCATCCTAGATTGAGCAAGCCAGCAGAAATGGCTCACCCTAGTTTGACTTGAAAGGGACAGTCACTTCTGCTTCTATCAATCAGCCTCAAACTTGACCCCTCTCCCACCCAACTTATGGCCAATGCCGAGGGACTGCAGGATCAGGATCATTAAGCAGTGCTGAATGGACAAGTCCTAAACCAAAGCAGAGGGACAGTCATTGTAGGCGGAATGCAGCAGATTTATATCCACTAGGTGAAAGAAAAATGACTCCTAAGTGGGCTGGAGCAGCTGCGAAACTGGTCTGCCATAAGCAAGGATGAAGCATGGGAATCTCAGAGAAGAGCCTTTTTGCTTGCCAGCTCTAAAAGCAATTACCATAGATAAGAGCAAGTTCCTGACAGGGCAGGCAAATTGACAGGGCTCAATTCTTAAAGAGCAATCTGATCCCAGGGGAGCTTCCAGGTCACTTACAGACCTACCATCACAGTATCTGTACTGACTGAAAATATGACAAGAGAGCAGGAGTGGGAGAGGCTGTCCCTTCAAATAAACTGATGTTGCCAGAAAGAGAGACATTAAAGAGAGGATTCCACGTGGAAATTACTGTTCTCAATGCAGATGTTAGGAAAAAGCAATATACTTAAGGTTGGTAAGAGTGAGCTGCAGTTCTACAAATCAGAAAGTAAAACTCTCAGGCATTTAAATTTTTAATTGAATCCCCTTTTATTGTGCTAACTCTGATTGTGATTAGTGTTTTGTAGTTAATTTCACGGATCAGAACAATTGTTCTATAATCTCCTAAACACAATTCTGTAAGGCCTAAAGCTGTATTACATTTTTGCTGTAAGCACAAACTAATATAATTTTTTTAATAAAAGATGAAATAATAACATATTTCATTGTGTGGGGAGGCAACTATTTGGTCTAGTGGTAGGCACTGGTTTATTAAAAAAAAAAAATCAGAAAAAGATCAAGGTTAAAGTGAGTCTGGAGAAAATACAATATCTTTCACTTCTCTAAAAGAAAGTTTTGAACTGTGTGTCCCATGAGCCATGAAAGAGAGCAAAAACTGAGAAGATAGAGCAGAGAGAGAAGCTGGACACTGAAGCATGGAAAGATGTATGTTTATTATTACTTAGAGAGACAGGTGAAAACAATGGGTAAGTGAACAAGTGAGAATAAAAGATCTAGAAGATGAGGTTAAAGCTGAAGTGGAGGCAGATGGCCATGCTGCAAGACACGAAAATAAAGAAACTCTACCTGTGAAAAAATATAAACCAGTAATATAAGTTTGCAAAAAGAAGCCATCACAAATAAAACTTTCAGTATGTGGATGGCTGGAGACAGAACTATCAAAGTTTTACTCAACAGGGAAATGGTTAAAGGCATCATGTGACAACTCCTCTATTGCCTGTGTAGTTTCTTGGATCAGTCTAGCTTAGTGCAAAGTACAGGCAAGCTAAGGCATGCATGGCTGCATCGTCATCACCAGGGGTAACCTAGATAGCACCAATAAGTACAAATACTTGAGCTTTTCTTGATCTAGCATTAACCAGTTTCAGATCCATCTGTTCCACTTTGGATTGCAGCCTGGATGTTTCATGTTAACTTCGTACGCTTCTAAATTGCCATCAGTTGTATCTCCTATAAAATAATGTTCATAATTCAATAACCATCTGGACAGAACAAGGGCAGTGTTCTCCTCACTAACTTTATGACTACTTAGAGAATGAGGCATAGAAGACCTGATCCCATGCCCATAAATTCACTCCTAGGTTTAAAGAGCACTACTTACAGCATCTTTGTGTGTGCCCAAATTAGCAGAGAAACACAGTAAAACTAAATAGAAATGTGCTTCAGACAAACAAACTAAAGGTTGGTAAGCCAATTTTTTTTTTAATATAAGAAATTTCATGACCCCAGAGCCCTTTTCCTAAGCAATGGAAATTTGAGACTATAAAGGACAAATCTTGTTTGCAATAAAAAAATGGGAGGAAAGGAACTGATTTAAGGAGGTAGGATTTGATCCAGTGAGTTAGTGAAAAAACAAAACAGTCTAGCCTATCTTTACGGTTTACTTTGAGCCTGTAGAGCCATCTCCATTTCAATTCCCCTCATTAAGGAGTTTTCTCATTCTCAGTTTCTCTCATTAAAGACATAAAGTTTAAAAGGTGTCAACTAACTGGAAGAAATTGTATTTGTAGAGTGAACTGAAATCTAGCAGCCTCAAGTTTTGCCCTCAATTACATCCACACGAACATATTTGTAACTTTGGTACTAATTGCAAGTACAGATAGTATCAAAGTCATTTATTTGCAGCTCTTGGGATTTATCAAAAGAATGAAGGTAAGGTGTCAGGCTGAAGTGACAACTCTTGGTTTACTCATGTGTGTTATCACTGATCACCAGCAGAAATAAGCTTGAATTTTGTGCTACTGAATGAAGTCATCTTAGCACTGAGCTGGAAACAAAGCAGGAATTGTTTCCAGATTTCCTTCACATAGTACTATAAAATGATGCTGAAATAAATAACAATAAGTGAAACAGTAAAATTCACTCTAATATTATTTTGTTGAGCCTGTAAGAAAAATATTTATTGAAAAGAGTTGGAAATGTTTATTTGGGAATTTTTTTCTGTTGATCAGCAGCCCATTATAAATTATGCTAATTGCCTCACCATCCCATCTTCCACTCTGGCAGTGAACCATTTCTCTCCTTCCCTGTTCCTTCTCATTCCTCTCCCTCTTCTGTTCCTCTACTGTGCAATCATCAACAATAAGACACATGCAGTTTAAAATTATATGTGGCTGCTAAACCTGTCATTTCCTAATAAAAATGTCTGCATAGTCACTTGCCATCTAGATCGAATAGATTTACGTACATGTCTTTGAAAAAATTCCTCTTAACACAGAAAGTGAACATGCACTTTTTTGCTGAAAATACCTCAGAAGCTTACAGACTCCCAGGAATACTTGTCTGCATACTCCTCTCCGGGAAAAAATAAAATCTTTTTTAGATCAAACAAAATCTTGAATACTTACCCTCCTAAAATATTAATCAATAAGATAACAGGAGAGGTACCATCGTATAACCTGCTTAGAGTTTCTAGTCTAGTCAGACAAAGAAAAAGCAGATGAAGGTGCTGAGAGAATTGAATTCAATGGCATTCTGAAATAATATTAAAGCTGAATTCTGCAAACTTTCTTAATGATCAGCCTAGCTTAGCTGTTTCTAAATACCCTCCACTAACTCAAGTAATAACTGAGAATGTAGGATTAAGTAAGTCTTTAGTAAAAGTCAACATTGTTCTGCCTTTTGCTTCCAGAGACATATTTACTTTTGCTGTTAATGAATAGCTTTGTGTTATTTCCATTTAAATATTATGTATTGCCTACTTCTTCCAATTTTTATTTGCTCCTTGGAGAGCCTGCAATTTAACATTTAACACTCAGGCTGGTACCTACATCTTTAGCACATCAGAATTTTTCAAAAACAGCCACCAAATAACACTGTTAATAAAAAAAAATGCTTCCTAAACAAAAAAGACATACCTGAAGCCCCTTCCAAACAATCATAGTTGATTTTTAAATGTTATTTACCATACAATTAATTTCCTGCCTGTTGTTCTGTTATTTAAGAGCAACAGGCACATGCCAGACTGACTAGCAAAATATTCTTTCTAACCCTCCCAGTTCATGGAATCCCTTTGGAAAGAGCTGGGGGAATTTTTCTATAATGATCAATAAAGGGTTTCCCTGGGGGATTAAATTTCTCATATTTTACCCTTGCTGAATGAATTTCCTCTGCAGTGTTTTTTACGCTCTGGGATTCCTATTTATTCTACTACCAACTTGTAAATTGTGGATTATACTGTGCATGCGTGCACGATACTCTCACTTCCCATTCCTCAAAAGTATGTGTGCAAATGCCTGTGTTTGCAATGGCCCTTGCACAAATACTACTTAAATTACATTTTGTCTCTTTTTTCTTTCTGTGCTTACTATCTTTCTGAAGAAGGAATAGTAGCAATCTCTAGCCTTCAGCCACTAATTTTTATTAAAGCAAACTGTAATTTCCTTGTCTTTGAGACATACCAGAAGAAAAACTCACATACACACGATACTGAAGAAGTGCTTGTTTATGTCTGGAATTCTGTCTGATTTTCCAGTTACACTAGAATCATAGAACTTTTAAATTGGAAAAGACCTCTAAGATCACTGAGTCCAATCATTAACTTAACACTGCCAAGCCCACAACTAAACCATGTCCCTAAGCACCATATCTACATGTCTTTTAGATACCTCCAGGGATGGTGACTCCACAACTTCCCTGAGCAGCCCGTTTGGCCTAATGAGTGCTATAATGTTTCAGCGTCACCCGTCAAAAGGGGGCTTGTCTCAAAGAAGAAAAACATTGCATGCAAGCCAGCGTAAACATTATCAATTGCTCTCTGAGTAAACCTAAAACATGGCATGGTTTTTATATCTTCTGTAACACCTGAGTAATTGAGCCCTGAGAAGATTTCAGTCTGGAGAAGATCACTCAGTCTCCAGGGTCCCAGTCCCCAGGGTCCCAGTGCAATGGCTCAGCTGTTGCCATAGCTACCCAGATGGCAGTGGCTGTCACAGCCTCTCTGCCCTGGGAAATACCACCTGGTTTTGGGACCTCTACATCCTCTGGGTATGGCCCCTTGAGAGCACTTTCCCCTAAGCCAGCCTGGCCTGGCATTGCACCTATTGGTCTGCTCTCTTCTTCGTGCACCTTTAGAAAGAGAAGAGATGCTATTCAAGCTCAAGTACTGCAAGTATTTGCTGCTTATTTTGTGTCCACTGTTAAATAGGGAACAGACTTTACAACAGTGTCCCAAATGGGAAAAGGAACACTGGCTTCAGTGACCCTTTTGGTCACTCCATGGTTGAGGAGGACAAAAGCACAAGTGTGACTTAGCCCTGAGCAGATTGTAACTTCTACAAAAGCTACTATATTGACATAAAGCTTTTCTGACAAAACAAAGAAACAGAGAACACCTTTTCTTTTCTTTTTTTTTTAATGTGTAGACTACTTTTCCTTGTTTCTGAACTATGCAATATGGATATTTTAGCTTGTGATGTTATTGACAGTTGTTGCTGCTATTTGTATAGCTGAGGGGCTTGGGGGACAAAGGTAGTGGGTTGTTTCCCCAGTATCATGAACCGTTTAATGTGGTAACAAATTCAATATTTCTAGAAAGCCCACATCCTGGTTTTCAGATTGGGGAAAGTGGACACAAATGCCAGATAAATTACCTACAGTTGTATATCACCAAATTTTTGAATACAGTGTCATATGTATAGACTTTGCCAGCTGCTGACTTGTTTTCACTGTTCACTATGCATCTGGTCTGAACAAGACAGTCTTGTTACTTTATGTTTACAAACCTTGGTTTTGTAGCAGGTGAAAGTCAAGGACGTAAAAAATAAAAATATAGTACCTAACGTTGCTTTGGACATAGTGAAGATTGCTTTAAAGAGAAGCTCATTCTGCATGTGTAAAAATGCAGATTGAACATGGTTTTACTTTGTACCTACCCAAATTTTAATACTGCTTTTATATTTTAAAACACAAAAGAAATGTAGAAGTACAGGCCTTATGTAAAATTCATCACAAATCTTCAAAACAGGTTTGATATGGCCAGTGACAAATGATGTCCCATAAAGCATTGCATGACTATTTTTAACATAACTCTCATACATTATTTCTCCTGCACTCATTGCCCAGAAATATGAACATGTTGAAATACAAGGCACTATAACCGGCTTTCGTATCTCCACTTAATCTTTGCAGGACCCCTACTCCCTTGACTTCATATGAGGAGCAAATAAAACAAGTGATGCTGACAACTGGAACCATCCAGCAGCTTAGCTTTAGCCATCTATTTTTATTAATCACTGCTGCATATACATGGTGAGTGGCTGCTAATTCAAGTATTTCACTTGTTTCACTGTCTTCATCTTTACTTTCCCTTTAATTTAATCCCCAGTAATTTGCCTTTCAATTGAGACCCTAGAGGTCGAGCCCTCCCCACACCAGTATCACCAGTCATTGTGGACTCTAACCCTTGGATTCTAATATTCTCACAATGCTTTTCTTCTTTGTGCTTTGTTGTTGTTTCTTTGTTTTCTTTTTTGTTTGTTTTTTTTTTTTTTTGGTTTAGGTTGGGTTTTTTAAAGACAAAATTCCATTTCTCTATCACTTTCATAAAAGCACAACTTTCTCTTACCTCCTACCTCTCTAAAGTTGTTTACTTTGGCACCCTCCTCATTTTTCATCCGCTACCTCCACTTTTGTCCTTTGCTGTAAGACAGATGATAAACGGCCTGAGCATCGGCATGCGTTGGCTTTCATTCCCAGTTTTGCCCACTCACTTTCTGTATCACAGGATTATCCGGGATCTGAATAAAAGCTAGGATCTATCTCCCCCAGGCAATGAAAAGCCGTATAAAAGGCAAGCACACCAGAATCCATTTGCAAGCACTGTGCTCAGTGCTGGCCCCAACCTGATACAAATCGGGACAGGGAAGGAGTCAAAGTAGAACCAGATTGCAGTAAGAAGAGCAAGTACTTCTCCTAGAAAAGCCTGAGGTCTCCTTCCTGACTTCAGGTAATGTGTCTGCACAGTGCACAGGGTGGCTTTGCTGCAGCTTAGGCTGTGTGTAAGGGCTAGAGAAGTTCACTGTCCTCTGTGCCTTTGCTGGTCACATTGCCAGCATCTGTTTACCCTTCTATAAAATGGAATAGTACCACACAGGATGATGTGAGCCTTAGGGAAATAAGACACTTTTGAGATCCTGGGTGAAGGATTCTGAAGGTGAATTCTTCATCAGGAAGCATTTCTTGACTAAAAGGGTTAAAAAGCATTAGAACTGGCTGTCCAGGGAAGTGATATGGCACTTAGTGCTATGGTTTAGTTAACGTGGAGGTGTTCAGCCAAAGGTTGGTCTAGATGAACTTGGTACTTTTCCAACCTTGATGATTCCAGCCTGGTGTCAGCTCTGTTTTCATTTCAGACCTTGCACTTACACTTTTTTCCAGAATTACTGTCATTGTCATCCTGTTTGGGGATACTGGGAAGCGCCTCTTCAACCTTCCCAGTTACTTGCACTGCAAGGGCAAATTAGAAAATATTGCCACTTGCAAGCCCGAGCATTCAGCGCGAGCTCCCAACCCCCCAGAATGACTCAGTGGATCCCAGCCTCCTCCCTGCTGTGTAAACAGGGGGGACGCGCAAGGTCGCTCACAGACACCGACTCTCATTTGTACTTGGAGCCAAGGCTGGCACAAAGCACTGCTGCACCTCACTCCACGGGGCTCCTGGGGTCGGGGAGCGGTTCCAGCGCCGGGAGCCAGCCGGGCGGGGCCCGCAGGGAGCCAGAGGGGCAGCGCTCCCGGCCCGCTGCCCGGCCGTGGGGCAGCGCTGCGCTCCGCTCCCCTGCGCTCGGCGCCCGCCGGGCTTCCCGGGCTCCCCGGGCTCCAGCAGCCACACCACCCCTCCCGGCCCGCTCCACCACTCGCTCCCGTGCCCGGGAAGTCCCGCCCCGCTCGGGGCGGTCGCGGCTCCCGGCCGGCCGGGGCGCTGCCGGGGTGAGGCGCTGCCGGCGGAGAGTCCTGCCTGCGGGTGAGCGGCGGGATCCGCCACCTCCCGCGGCCCGGAGCCGCCCCCGAGCTGGCCCTTGGTGCCCTCGGCCCGGAGCCGCCCCCGAGCTGGCCCTTGGTGCCCTCGGCCGGACAAGGCGCCCGGGCCGGGAAACTTCTCCGGAGTTGGGCGAGAGCGGCTTCCGCCGCCTGCGCTGCCGGCCGGGAGGGCCGCGGCGGGCGGGCAGGGCTGGAGGTGCGGCGGGGCCGGGCAGCGCAGGGCCGGGTGCCGGGCTCGGGGCCGCCGCTCGGCGCGGGTCGGGGCTGCGGCGGGGCCCGGCCCGGCCCCGGCGGAGGGGGCGGCTGCGGGACGAGGGGCAGAGGGTGGCCGGGACAGCGGCGCTGGGTCGGGAGTGTAAGGGGATGAACACCTCCTCCTGTCTGGAAAGGCGTTTCACAGCACCAGATGATTGTTACCAGCAGAATAACCCTCGAGCTCAGGCGGCTTCACTGTGTGAGTGCAGCTACGCTGCTATTTTTACCGCTGGTATTTAATATTTGTACAGTCATAACAAGTTAAATATTGGAACTACGTCCCCTCTAGTACTTCCCTCCCGACAGTCCCCGAGGGTGGCTCTGGGAAGTAACAAATGCCTCAATCCAAAACTGGGACCTTCAGAGCCTGCCTTCAGCTGACTCTCCATCTGGAAGCACCCGTATCCCTGTGCATGATGCTTCCAGAGTTGCTTAAGCTTGACAAGACTCAACGGCAAAGCTCCAGACTTGCCTGTGAGCCCTGTTAGGATTCACACACTATGCATGTTCTCTGTGGCCTGGGGCTTGCTGCCCTTTACAAGACTCAGCTGTGGCAGACTCTGCTCTCTCCTCTTGCACAGATTTGGTGAGCGCAGAGGGGAGTGCAGGTTCTGAGCGAGGGAGGTTTAGGTCCCCCTGCCAAGTCTGCTTCAGTACTGTAGCCAAGCCACTGCTGGGCAATCACCTTGTGTGTTTGGCATCCCCTCTGCAGCAGGTCTTGTATTGTGATGAATTTAGCCTCAAGTTGAAGCATACAAGTTCTGTTGGTGAGGAACTCAGATGAGCCTAGCAAGTCTTTGAATGTATATATGATCTCTTACATACTTGTAAGCATAATTATTCTTTTTAGGCGTGTCTGTTGTATCTGTGCTATCTTCTGTATGCTAGAGGCTTGTGATAGCTGTTGAACGAAACAAATTTTTAGCCAGAGGTCACTTGCATTTGGAAAATTTTGTTTTACTTGTCTGGAATTCCCTTCTGCTTTGTGTTGAATACATTATTCAACGTTCTCTATCGTAATATGTTCTGTAGTGTTTAAAGGTTGTTGCCTTCTTTCTGCTGGAGGCTGTGTCAGTGATGGGTGAAGTGATGCTTCTAATAGGTAGTTTTGTATCATTTTGTCAGGTACTTTGGGATTGTTTTATGAAAGACTACATAAATGTCATTTATTATTATGAATGCCTCTCGTGGTTTGGAATTTAACAGACGTAATATTTGCCATCATGTCACTATCGTCACAATCATTTTTGTAGTTGTAATCAAAAATGGCAATAATGGCATTCAGATGCTTAATTATATTTTATGTAGGTGACCAGTTCTAACTTATTAAATTAATGCATGGTGGAACAGGAACAAGTGTCGCTGCTTCCCTCTGTGGTTAGGGAGCCATCAGCTTGCTTCTCACACATAAAAATCAGTATATGGTGAAGCATATGGCACCAGCGAGTTCTGTGTTTATTAAAGGACTATTTCTCTGAACATTCTGTGAATTTTGTTCCTTATTTCACTTGATGTAGATCTAAAATGTTTTTCCCACCTTTCAAAACTTGAAATACTGAACAAGTTCATTTTTTAGTAAGCTGAAACCAAGACTTCTTAAGGTTCATGAAAACAGTGAAACTTTTACTTTCATCACACTGGCCAACTGTCTGGTAGGGGGAGAATTAGAGATCTGTCTAAACTGTGGAAACCTAAGTTTCAAGTCCCTAGTTTGATTCAGAATAGTTTTGAACTTTTTTACATTTTCTGTCTTTCTGGATAACTGGATTGCCAGCTATATTGGAAAGAGAAGGGGGTGTCCCATCTCCCTAGTTCTAGATTACATCTTCTCAAAACTGGTAGGGTAGGTTTTCTGCTTTAATGTCATTTTCTGGTCACAAATTAAAAAGCTTCCTCAGAATTTTCTAAGCATTTCCCATGTCTTTGATAGTAATATGTATGTGGGTAATAATCCAAGAAAAGCATTTTATCCTAGCAACAGCTGGGATATTTTTTACAACTATTTAACTACTTGGATAAGATGGAATTAAGAAGAAAGGCCACCACCATCATCCCTTATATGACAGCTTTAAGTAAATCACAGTTTTTAACTTGGATGTCAGAAACATGTAGATCACTCTTCTCAAAGACACTCTGAAGCCCTAGTTTTGTCAAGCCAAAGCCACAGGGTTTTTCCTGAACTAATTTCTGTGGAGGAGGGGGGACCAAAGAAGAATGGTATGTTACCTCCCTTTTTCTGCTCTTTCAGCATCTTACCTCTTATCCCACAGTTGTCTTTGCCTTGTCACTGCAGTGAGGATTATTCACCCATTGAAAGGAATTTAAATCCTTTCCTTGCTGTGATTTGTGTACCTTCTGGCAGTTGGGTCATTTTCAGATAGGTCTGGAAATGTTCAACTGGTTTTTTAATGCTTGGACTCCGATGATTTGTAAACGTCATTGCAGGATTTTGTTCTGGGTTATTCGCTTTAGACAGGGTAGCAAGGATTTTTTAAAAAACAGGATAGTTTCCACAACAAAAGTAATGAGTTTGTATCATTACAGAAATACTTTGATACCACATTCTGTGATACAAAGAGGCAAAACAGTGGCAGGATTCTGTGTCCAGTTCTTGTTAAGACTGAAGATTCAACAAAACCTGGAAATTAAAAAAGGATATGCAGGAGACCTGACAGTCTTGTCAGCTTGTGTGTGTTGGTTGGTCCTGCTATTCCACTGCTATACCCAAATGGGGGTAAGAACTTAACATCAGCAGGAGTTGTATATGCAAGAGGTTGACTTTGACCACTGACAAAACATGCAGACTCTGTAAAGGCAGTCTCCAAGTTAAGAGATACTCATTAAGTTACAGCCATCACGTTTAAGTTTTCCCTTGACTCACATTAACTTTTCTTCTGTGGGCTAGTTTCTTGTTAGAGCAGAAGTGGACCTTGAGAAGGGCATTTAGCTTCCATTTCCTGACGCAGCCATAGAGAACAGTCACAGTAGAAACTCTGAGGCTTTTCTGAGAGTGTTTTTTTTCCAGTAGGTCTTCAGATTGGTTGAAAGTTTTGTGATGTAGGTGTTTGCAGTAGTGGGACATTGAATTTAGTTCTGTGCATCTAAGCTTGTCACTCACTAGTATAGAAGGTGGTTTTCTGAAAGTTCCTGCTTACCTCAGTTGCTGCAGTCTGCGATATTGAGTGAAGCACTAAATTCAATCCCCATGCTCTTTTCCACCTTCACAGGTCTCAGTGGATCAGTGACTGGTATGTTCTGTGGCAAAGCTGCCCTTAAGGTTCATTCATATGAATTTTGCTAGCTAGAAATGTCCAATCTTGATCAGGAGGTAGTAATGCACATCAGTCATCCATTGCTTAGAGATTGGTGTGGTGAGAAGTGTGATATCTGTTCTCTGGTGTCTTAGACCTCGATCCCGTTTCTCCTTATTTCTGCATGTGAAGATCATGGAGTGATTTTATGTGGCTCTTGGTGATAGGGCTGTACAAGTGAGTGATAATGCTCCACCCAGCATGCTTACTGAAATGTTTAAGCTCACGTGAAAATCTGTGTATGTGACCTGAAGCAGAGAGAAAACCAACAAAAGTCAATGAGAATAACACAAGAACAGTGTTAGATGTATGCTGGTTTCAAATCTGAAATTCAGAGGGAATGAAGACTGGATATCCATTTCTGAAAAGCAAAGACTTTCTTTCCTACATCTTGTTGTCCTAGCAGGAAAGAGAATATGTACTTGTAGCCCAGAACCGATGAGAAGCAAATATGATTCCATTTAGTCTTAAGAATACAAATGTGTATATCAACATGCAGGACATAGCCTATATTTGCATATAGCATAATGTGACTTCAGTTCTGATTTTTGGCCTAAAAACACTATGTGTGCATGTAAAATATAATTAATGTAATGTTTGACCCTGGAGCAGAATTTTTATCTGACCTTTTATCAGGAGTAATTTTGGAAGCTGCCCAAAATGTAAAATCCCCTGAAGTTCTTCTAAAGGAGATGTTAATGAAAAAACACTTCTGGGTATGCTGGTCTCTCTGAGGAAGAGAAACTTCAATGTGACTTTGCTCAGAGAAGCTTAGATTTTGAGACTGTTATCTGCACAGAAATAAGGTAAAATAGAAGTCTGACTATTCTAGTCACAACAGCTAAACTTTAACCAAATTGAAAAATTGTGCATAGTACAAAGTGTCTTGGTGCAAATCACTGTTGGCATGCATACATGGTCATATGCTGAGCGCACGTGCTTGCTTTGATCCAAAGGTTTGGCCTCCATACTGTGGGGTCAGTATGAGAGGCTGCACTTGTTCTGGTGTGGCAGTTCAAGTGTAAGGAAGCAATCTGGTTTTTATACGTGATCCTCAGACCAGGTGACACTGGAAGGTCTGTCTGTCTGCCGCTAACTGAGCCACGAAGGGAATACGCAGTAAGAATTGTCACGTACCTTTCAGGTGAACATTTAAAATCTTTACTTCTCACTTACCCAATTCTCACCCCAGAGAGTGCTTTCTGGAGGTTCTGAGGGCAGGGGATCAATATATTGGCCTTTCCCATATGTGTACTAGTGTTTAAATTTCTCTTAAAATTTAAGTGACTTTGCTTTTAGGCTGTAAAACATGTAATGTAACTCAAGCAGTGTAAACACTGCGGTGTGTGTACCTGCATATTTTGCTGGGACTTCCTTTTATCAATATAGGATTATATATGGCTTGGATAAAGCTCTCCTAATTTTTTTTCATAGCACATACAGTAACTTTTTATGTAGTCTTACTTATTCCTTCTCACTTCCATAGTGTAAAGATTTTTTGATTCCTCAAAGCATATATAGAAAATCTAGTGAAAAACAATATTTAGCATATCTTTTAGCTTGGCTTCTTAAGGAAATACATATTTCTGAATGGTTTGGGGACCAGAGGTAGGTTGTTGAAGGCCACAGTGTTAACCCACTACTCTGAGTGTGTTTTGTGAAAAAATGTGGCAAGGGAGGGATAGATGATGCTTTTCAAATATTCGCACCAGCAGATCTCTAGGCTTCGAATCTCTTCGCCAATTTCTACCCAGTTGAGAGATTACACGTATCCAAAATGATGAGGTTCTTACTCACTGCATGAAGATAGAGTCACCCAAAGGTGGGAAAGTGCAGGTGCCCCACTAAGGGAAGAGCTGCAACACATACTCCTATGGGATTAGACAGGAGTTTGTGTAGGAGAGAGGCACTGTAAGTGTTCCCTTCCTCCAAGAACTTTATTTAAGGCATGAAAGTTCTCCCATGTGACACTGTTCCTTAGGACTCAAAGCCTTGCCTCAGTGTTGATGCCTGTGTTAGTACTAGCGTGCCCTTGTCTCCTTAGTACGCTTCTGCACTAGGCAAGGGGCCATACTATGAAAAGCTGTCATGATACGTTTTTTTAATTGACAGAGTATGAAGGTAGTTAAAAAAAAAACAAAACAAAACACTGCTTCTGAATAGGTAAGATTATTTTCCTTGGCTCATTTTTCTGAGTTAGCTTGAAGTTCAGGACATCGTGATAATCTCATAGTACCATTTTGGAAGAGGAAAAAGACCGATGTCACTTCTGACCAGTGGCAATTCTGAAGATGGGGAAGAACATTTAAGACTTTAATGAGAATAACCAGTCACCTTCAGAGCAGCATATCTACCATTTCTGCAGAAGGGACAGAAGGTTGCCCAGCAATCTGCATTTTGTCAGTACTTTTACCCCACTTTCAAATTCTTTTTCTTGGGCAAAATAACCCAAAAGCAACATAAGATACACTGTTGTCTCGTGTAACACGTGCAAGCGCCTGTGAAGGAGTGCTGCACAGGCTGTTGGACACCTTTGCAGGGACTGACACAAAGGTAATTGCTGGGCTAAATGGCAGATGAGCCTGTGTCTGTCCTGGAGCACATGCAAGTTCAGTCCTACTGCTGCTCTCACCCAGCCAGCTGTGGTGAGCTCTGCTCTGCTCCACAGCCCCTGTAGCTGCACTTCCCTGACACTGTACATGAACAAAAAAACCATGCTTATTGAAACCTCTCTATGAGAGAATGTTTTAGGCATGTTTGTCCTGTAATTAGCACTTGTGAATACATATTGGGAGAAGATAAAGTAGGTCTGATACCCATGTGTTGAAGAAAGCTTGCTTGTCTGCTGGGGAAGAGGAAGAACCGTGCTGGCAGTATTGAGTTCCTTCCACCCTGTAAACCTCTACAGGGTTGGCAGAAATAGGAGGCAGAGAGAAATTAATTTTTTTAAATTCTTCCTGACGTAGTCTATATGTGTTCTCTTATGCTCTGCCTCTCCTCTTCCTTTGTCTTGCTAACTTTTTCCCTTGTTGCAAAATGTTTTCATTTGGGGAACAGTGAGGTAACACAGCACAGACTAGCTAATGGCAATTACCTGCAGATGTGTCATATATTTCTAATTTGTGACTTTTCCATGGTCTGTAGGGGTTGCTCAAAGTAGAATTGAATGCTCAGAACATTTCCTCCATCTGTAAATATGTAGTGAACCTGCACTATGTCACATTTCCCAGGACTGTGTTGTTGTGAAGGAAAGACCTGCTTAAAATGCTCTTGATGCAGCCAGGGCAGCCCTTGTTTCCAAATGGCAGCCGTATTTAACTTTTTTTGGATACAGCAAATACCTATTGAGCCATTCATTTTGCTTTTTTTTGTAAATTTTGTGTCACAGCAGTCTGGATTTAGTGTTGCTGTGATCTCACATTGTAATGTAACGGCAATAAAATGATTCCCATACCAGTCCACAGAGAGTCTGTGCTAATGCCATTAAAATGTGCTTACCGAATCAAAACAAATGCGGCATTAGCATGTGGAAGCTGTGTTTATGCGATTATAATGTTTCAGCAATATGAGATTACTGTAGGAAGCAACTAATCCAAACCCAAGGAGACTTCCCATTACAAGACCATTAAAATGACACAATGACTGAAGCGCAAGTTTCAGATGGGAGAAGCGGAAGCACAAATCTTGTCATCAGTATTCAGGCAAAACATCTACTGAACTCAGTGGAGTTTTTACCAGACTCAGGAATGCAGTACCATGACCTTTTTAGCAGCAAGTCTCTTTTCTCTTAACAATACCTCTAGGAAAAATGTTTGCTTCACCAGTATTTAGTAATTGATGGTGACAGTTGTATTTTATGTACCGTACAATTGGTGGTTGTAAAGATTTGTCCAGAGTTTGTCACAAGAATGTTCAGGTACTGTGTCAAGGCTGTTGAGAAAAAGTTCAAGTTTTGGTTATATCTTAAAGCAGTTCTCATTTTGTTTTTGTCTGAATATGTAATTTTCAGGAAATATTTATTTCTCTTTATAGAGCAGCTGGAGCAGAGAAGCCTTGGTCTATGCAGGAGGACCTTGGTGATACCACCACATAAATTAGTGATTTTCAACACCAAAATATCTATTATTTCCATATATGAGCCTACCTGTTTATCTTCTATCATAGGAATCAGCACCTTTCCCTCTCACCTCAGACTGGATTTAGATTGAGGAAATATAGTTCACATGTCCTATGTAGGACCATCTAAAATATACTTGTCTTGTCCAGGATTGTTTCTTGGCTCCCTCCTTAGTCCATGGAAGGAGGATAGCATTACAGAAAGTAACTTGTCCTGTCCTATTACAAACACTCAAAATAGCCTGGATGAGTTGCCTGCGAATATGACTTTCTATCTCCACTGTGAAAATGGTCTAGATGATTGTTCTGTAAAAGACATACATCAATTTAGATGGCTAAATGAGGTGATATGAATTCAGTCCTTGGTGTATGAAAGAAGAAACTTTTTCAGAAGAAAGTTCTGTGGAAAACATGGCATGCAAGTTGTTAGTAAAGCACAGGAATGTTGATTTTTGTAGTACCATGTACATACTTAAACTAAACAGCAATCCTTACTCATTTTAAAAGCTATTTACGCCTAAAATCTGTTTTAAAAACACTCAATTAAATTCTGATTCCACTAAGTGAATCTTATTAGGAATAATATATCATTATTGCATAATCAGGGTAGACTGTCTATGTAAATGACAGTAGGGAAGATATCAAGACAGTGGTTTTAAAAATTATTCCAGTCACAGGTTGTTGACTGTCTTTATTTTTTATAATTCTTTTATTAAAAGCAGTGGGTTTCTAAAACTGTGTTAGTAAGCAGGCACAGGCATTAATATTAATCATATTTTTCATGCAGATAAAATTAGGCCTACTTTAAATGCTGTTTGTGTCAGTTTCCATTTTTGTGATGCTTCCTATATTTATAAAAATCCTTCGCCTCAATCAAAAGGTTCTGTAAATTCTGTATGTGAGCTGTAATGTGAAATCTAGAGTCTAAAAATCAACAGGTTGGTGTCTACAAGAGAAACCTGGCACTGGAACTGGTAATTTTAGATGTTTCCTGCTGTTATAAATCAGAAGACAGCAGCCTCAGGCTATAAGAAGATCTCACATGTGCAACCACAGGTCTTCAGAATGGGCAAACCAGATCATTTGAGGGTAGTCTAAATTAACTGTGTCAGAAAGGAATTAGTGGGAACAAATACTGAAAGTCAACTTTTCATCAAAGTGGTAATCTGAAAGTGAGCAAAAATTCACATTCACTTAGAG
This sequence comes from Myiozetetes cayanensis, assembly GCF_022539395.1. Taxonomy (NCBI): domain Eukaryota; kingdom Metazoa; phylum Chordata; class Aves; order Passeriformes; family Tyrannidae; genus Myiozetetes; species Myiozetetes cayanensis. Next base: position 130,500,489 of record NW_026086604.1, read on the forward strand.
TGGCCTTTTTGAGTAACTGCACTATTAAATAACTAAGCAACTGAAGTGGAAAATTGTTAAGGAAACAGACTATAATCGATTTGTGCAAGCTTTATCAAAAGAAGTTAAATACTAGTGTATTTAATTGTATGAAAAATTTATATATAGGTTTGTTTTGCTAACTTACTAAATTCTCAGTGAACATGGGGAAAGAAAAGTGTGTCTCTGATACAGAGAGTAGTTATCACTCTTTATGCTGTCGGGTTTTACTGAATGTTAGAGTGTAGATATTTAACATTTAAAAAAAAATAAAGAAAAAAAAAGCAAAAGTAATGCTTAGAAATGTCATTCACTTTGCTGTGCATGTAAGAATGACTCAGATCAATGAACTTTCTCCAGAATAGTAGGTTACTCTGTATAGCATGAGGCTTGTTCAAGGATGGAATTAATGACTGGGTTGGACAGCTTAATTGAATTGCAGTGAGCAGCAGTTTCTGACTAAGACAGGTATTTTGCTTTTAATTATTTGCTCAAGAATAATATTTTCTGAAATGTTGCACTTCTTTTCTGGCAAAAGAAAAAAATCATTATATTAATCAGCCATCAACCTGTTCTATGCGAGTAATTATTCTTCTGCCTTCCCAAACAAGTTAACACAGTAGTTTAGAAATGAAATTCCTAAAAGAACAGTTCTTCATAAGTAAGTCTGCTTTTACACAAGGCAAGTAAGCATAGTCAGTCGTTTCTCTTTCTTATGGATGGCCAAGTTTTCATATTACAATAACTGCCAGCACTACAGACTTCACTAGGCAGGCGATAGCTGCCTTTTCCAGGGTCTGGGTCACTTTTGTGCATTGGTGCTCTGACAGTGACTGCTTCTCATGAGATCAAAGTACCCCCAAAAAGGTCTTGATGTTCCTGTGCCCTTTGATATGTAGAGTTCAGTGCCCTTCAGGTTTCAGTTTTTCTGTCATCCTGGTGGATTAACTTTAGCAGTTAAAAGGAAAATGTCCTCTGAGGGCTTTACCAGTAACAAACCTGTGTTTATGACATTATTCACTAAAAGGGAGACTGGAATGGGAAAGACCTCTCTCTTTAATCAATAATGCATACTCTAGTTAGTCCTTTCCTCTGGACATGATTAAACATGTATTTTGTTTCATAACTGATGATTTTGGTTGACTAGGGATTTTAACTATATATCCTCAAGCCTTTGTGACTAGCATCAGGAAGATCTAACATGAATTCCCACTCCCAAAAGGCATAAAAACCCTAACAAAATCCCAATGGGGAGAGCTGCAAATAATTCTAACCTGCAGTGAGTCAGGCCAAACTGGCACAGATCCTTTGACATGAACCGACTGCAGACAGCCTCAGGGTTTGTCTTTGCCACTACTCATTTGAAGTTTTGAGAAATATCATTGTTTCATTCATGTTAGAGATGAATAAAAAAGTGTCTGAGATGCTGAGCTGTATACTTTAAGTGTTAGATTAAGGCCTGTACTTAAATGATAAAATATTTGGCCAGTGAAGCACTTTGGCTCCTCCACCGCTCTTTGGGGGCCACGTGACATCTTTAGCAACTGTTGTCAGCTTTAGAGGAGTTGTTCTGGCCTGTTCCAGACCTCCACAAGGCAGCTGTAGGAGAACCTGAGCCCTGTTGAAGCCAGAGGAGCAGGTGATCACCCCCATCCCTGCATTCTGCATACAGAGGGGCAGACAAGGTGCCCAAACACAGATAACGTCCTTGATATCTGAGGGGGACAGTGAGTCTTGGAGCACAGAGTTAAATAAACTGAACATACCAGATAAGAAATATTTAGCCTTGGTGCCAAGAGTGTTCATCTGGTGGCTCAAGCTGACAAGAATTGCCAGCTGCTGAGGAGCAATGAATCCTAAATGAACATACAGTGGTTGTTACTAAATAGGAAACATTTGTCTTAATGTGATACTGACTGCAGCACAGTAAATGGTGATGATTTCCATGTACTGGAATGTGATGTGTTTATATTGCTGGAGTACCAGAACAAGTGCAGTTGGGTAAAATCAATGCCTTGGTTTTCATCCTGACCACTCTGCTGCAGACAGCGTTTGAAAACATCCCAGTGAATACACACAGCGTGAAGGTATGTGTGTGTGAGAGAGAAGGGAATTCAGAAATTGCCTGAGAAAGGTTTTCTGAAATATTTTTGTTTCCTCTCTTTTTCCTTCTCAGGCTCTTTTAGGATCTGATTTTATTTTTTACCTTTTGTTGAAGAAAAATGCCGTCCTTGAGCGGGAAAGTGCAGACTGTCTTGGGCCCTGTGGAGCCAGACTGCCTTGGCTATACATTGACTCACGAACACTTGACTATGAACTATAGCAGCTGTTTTTGTCCACCTTCTCCAGGCCAAGAGCCTTTGTCTGATGGGCCCATTGAGATGAAGAACTTGTTTTGGATTAAGCAAAATCCCTACAGCCATAAAGAAAACCTTCTTTTGTATCAGGAAACAGATGCTGTGAAGGAAGAGCTGTTGCATTTTAAAGCAGCAGGTGGTGGGACTATTGTGGAAAACACAACTACAGGAATTGGCCGGGATGTGAATACTTTGAAGAAACTTGCTGAAGAAACCGGAGTTCATATTATTGCTGGTGCTGGATTTTATATAGATTCCACTCATTCTTCTCAAACACAGGCCATGACAGTGGAGCAGGTAAGTCTTAACCGTTGCTTGAGTGTCCCTCTCCTGTGAATTGTCCCTGGGTAAGCCAAAGCTAGAGAGAAGTTCCAGCAAAATAGATGAAATACAGAGGTTCTCAATGTGAAAAACTTGGGAACAGCATTACTGCTTGTGTGATATTGGAAATGATATAACTTTTCTGATTTTTTTTTAATGGTCCTAATTAACCTTTTAATTAGTTGTCTTAATTAAATATAGGTTGTGTGTTAGGCCTTAAATCAATTTTAGCCAGCATATAACATAAGGCTTTCATAAGCAACTTTTGTGAGAACATAACTTGGAAAAAGTACTAAAACTAAGCTTTCTTAAAGTTAACCTTGATATCCTTCGATGAACAAAGCCCGTGAGAGAAAGATGTATTGTTGTAGCTGGACATCTGGAAACAAGGACCTTTTGCAGAAACCAGCAGATAAGTAAGAAGACTAACAAAGGCTCAGTATCTGTGTTGGAAAATCCCTACCAGAGAGAAAAGATACTAAAAAGACTAAAAGTGTGAACTAATTAGCATAAGCAACAAGAGATCAATAACCAATAGTGGATAGAATACTAGTTAATGAAAAGAAATTATGTAATTTAGAACCAACAGACATTAATTTCTTTGTTAAAAATGTATAAATAGGTGAAAAAGTGCTGTATTGGTGTCTGTACGGGGATAGGATTTTTGTTGGCCACATAGACACCCAGTGCTGCAAATAAAGAAATGCCTTGCTTTCTAACACTAAAAAGACAGTGTTAGAGGGTTCTGTTTTTCCCTATGATTTCAGAGGTATTTGGCAACAGTATAGCTGGAGCAGCACTACTTGCATGTGCTGGGGTTATCTGTCAGCATTTCCAGTTCTTAAGCTCCATTTTGTCTGAGGGATTTGTTATAATGCAACAGTAAAAGGAAAATAAAGTATTTCATGTGTGGACATCTGGCACAACGCCAATTATCCTGGGGTTTTTTACTATTTTTAAGGAAGGTGTATATCCTTGCAAGCTCTCTTGTCTTTTTTTCTGGCTAATTGTTTCCCAGTGGGTTTACCCACCATTTTTGTAAAAGGCATAAGTAATTGCAATATTTACAGGACAGTTGTAAATCATTGGTCTGCTCAGGCTGTGTGTTATATCTCTTCTCTCTGTCATTTGTTCAGGCTTTTCAGGGGAGTCTACATCAGGTTGTTTGTATGGTGTCCAAGACAATGTGTTAATAATAACTGAGGTCCCCAGATATTCCTATAATAATAAATATTCATTCATCTTTTATTAAGAAAATGTGGTGATGGGGAGAAGAGAGAACAGAACTCTCCAAGGCAGGAGGCTGTGAATGTGGATGAACAGAGATGAGAAATTTTTTAAAAATCTGTCACAGTTCACAAATGAGTCAAATTCATTTTAAAAATCAATGGTCAAAACTTGAGCAGTGCTGCCAACAAAACTGGACCCTAGCTGGCCCAACCTGTGCACAACAGTCCTGCTTTTCCTAATGGTTCTTCCATCACTTGAAATTTGATAAAAATAGTTTTCTTGAGGCAAAGGTTTCCGTTCTGTATTTGGTGGATTGATGAAGACCCACAGATGTCCTGTACTGAGCACTTAATCCAGTCCAGAAGGCAGGTCACCATCAAAGCCATTTTGTGCTCAGCTCTGAATGTGTGCTTAAGATGTGTGGCCTATTCTGGAAAAGAAAAACCGAAGCTTTTATAACAAACTACTTTTATTAAGAGATTCTGATGTCTCTTTTTGCCTAAGAATATTTTAAAAGCAAACTCATTTTGATCCTATAAATTTGTCAGATAAGCTTTGTTTCTGTGGTCCTGAAGTCAGCAGAGCACCTCTTATTTTACATCCGCATTCCCATAATCAGGATTTGCCTTAAATTTGTCTCTTTGGGATCTTTGCCAGAGTTTCTCCCTTCCCTGTCTGAATGACAAGGTTTTCTTATTCTCTGAGCCTTTGTTTTGCAAGAAATTACATTGAATTTTGTCTGGAGCCAATTCAGGAGTGTAAGGCACAGGTTTTGGAATAAACTATCATTTAAAAAAACCCCAAACTTAATCTCAGCCTAAATCAGAGTACAAATTATATGTAGACCAACGTTCTTGGCAAACCTGGGCAAACGTGCGAACAGATACTGTTAAATTAATTTGCTTCTCTCTTTATTTTGGTCTTAGTGAATGGCTGGCGTAACATTAGTTGACAGAAACCAGATTTTAACTACAGTGTTTTCACACACCCAGCTGTTAATTCAATAAGTTCAGAAAGACCTTGGGAGCATAACAGGCACGGTGTCCATAGGCCAAATTTGATGCTATTTAACACAAATAGTATTAATAACCAAAAATCTCCTTTTCCTATTCTCTAGCTGACAAACATTATTGTTGATGAGATACTCAAAGGAGCAGATGGGACTAACATCAAGTGTGGTGTGGTGGGAGAAATAGGTTGTTCCTGGCCTTTGACTCAGAGTGAACACCGTGTGCTCCAGGCAACAGCAGAGGCTCAGTCACAGCTTGGGTGCCCTGTTATCATCCATCCTGGCAGGAACAGCGACTCACCTTTCCAGATTATCCGCATTCTGCAGGAAGCTGGGGCTGATGCTTCAAAGACAGTCATGTCTCACCTGGACAGGTAAGCAGACTATTCTGCTGTCCATCCAGCAGTGTTGCCACAACTCACTGGGGTTTGTGGAACTATGCTGGAAATAGTTGACATTAAGGGTTTTCTTCAAGTTTACTGTCTTAAAAATAAATGCTTTTATAGAGCTTGGTTGGCCTCCAACGCTTCGGACAGGATCAACTTTTAGATTCCCATTGATAAAGATACTTTGGTATTTTAAATACTCTCTTTGAAAGCCTGGGAGAGAGATTAGGAATAACTGTAACTGCATTTTAAAAATAGGAATTCCATTAATTTGTATCCCTGCACAAATCCCTGTATTTACAAAGCATTGGACACTGAGCAGCTCTCTCAAATTGGGTGGGAAGTTGCTTGCCTTCCAGCGTTTTTGAAAACTGGATCGCTCTTAAAGACCTTACCAAAATCTCACAGAAGCTAATGGAAAACTTGATTTTGCTGGATTCTAGATCAAAGCAGAAGGCAGATTTTTAATGTTCTGCTTCCAGACAGAAGAAATATTGCTTAAAAAAAGTATAGTTGGGTTTTGAATAGTTCATAGCATAGCCTGGGTAGCTAACTTATAGCTTTCTTGAGAACAAAACCCAGGAGCTCCACATCAGATATGGAGAGAAATTGGGATACTTTTTTATCTCCAGCTTAGAAATACAGCCTCTGTTACCAAATCAGTTTTGTATGACCTTGTGTTGCTCCTGGTGAGCTGGAATATGTCCAAGCATTGATTAGTTTGGCCAGTTGCTGAATAATGGAGACTGTTTGTGGTCATATGATTCTCAGCAATTGGATTATTTGCCCTCAATGTGAGTGCAGTATAGGCAACAGCACTGTGCTCCAAATTTCTGATGGTTGTAGGCTCTAAGAGGTAGCAATTGAGCTACAGGTGTTTTGTATGCAAAGCTCCTTGTTTTACTTGGGGATTTTAGGAGGATAAAATCCAGTGCCATGAAATTCTATTCATTTATTATAAATGATACGAACTTCCTTTATGTATTGACCTGCATTCCATTGTATCTATGGCTGTATTTTCCTCCCCTTTTTAAAGAAAAACTGATCACTTAAATCTTCTAATGAAAGAGAACTGGGAAGGCTGCAGATATTAGTGGTTATATAGCCATTTTGATAAAGCATAAATATACAGTTGTGGGGTTTTGCCTTTATACATTGTTGTAAATTGTTGAATTAAGTATTTTAAGAATTAAGTAATTTATTGATGGAAGTTAAGCAGTATAAGCAGGAAAATAGTTAAGACAGTGGTGCAGTTTCACTTACAGCCGCTGATGCACAATATGACATTTCCTTATTTCTCTTTCTATCATTACTTTCACACATTCGGGTTGGCACTTGCTATAAGATAAACTACTGTGAAGTTTGGCTTTGCAATGTGCATTTAACATTTTAAGTCTCTTCCAGTGAGAAAAATCCATGTGGGAGCATCCCAGTCCTTTAAATGTGAGATAAATTTGTACATAGCTCCATGTTTCTTGTCTGCATTTGACACAGACAGAATGGTAGTTTGCAAGTCGATTTACAACGAAATGATAAAACTAAAATGCTCGCTACCGTGTTTTTGTTGTTTTGCAGTTTAGCATCCTAGAACAAAAGGTAGCAAGTGTCCATAGTGGAATATGTGTCCATATGGTACAGTTAAAGGCTGGGAAGCAAAACTATTTAGCCTTGGCTTTGGCCATTTGTTAGGGGTTGAGGTTAAAAAGGTATCTTGGTAGAGATCAACATTCATTCACTTTTAGCTTTTGTTAGAAGGCTCAGAGCAACTGCTCTGCATGTGGGCTTCATAATGGTTTAGTGGCTGTCCCCATGAGGATTTACAGATGAGGCCCAAACTACAGAATGGTCCTTTTCCATGAGCTCAGGGCAGCTCAGGTACAGCGTTGCCCAAACATCCAATTCCAGCACAGAGATCTGCAATCTGAGCTGGGCACTGCTGCTGTTGCTACATCCCCATGACTCACAATGCGACCCAGGGGCTGATAAAATTAAGCTCTCCAGCTCCTCGTTGGGACAGAGCACCAGAAGCACGACACTAACAATAGTCTTAAAAAGAAATTATTGGGCTGTGATTTTGAAATATATTGTTGGGTGTTTTTGCTATGTGCACCAGGACTGAATATTCTTGGCGACTGTCTGCCCATGAACCAAGCAGAGCTGGATCTAAAATAACCTGTTCTCTTGCTCTGCACTTGAAAAACTCATTTGGTAATAAATGTTCAGTCTCTGTAAACTGTAACATTTATTTTAAAATAACATTTTTTATTAATTACAGTTGGCAAGTCTTAGACTCCTGCTGATGGCAGGCTTGTTTGAACAGGGGTTTGTCTCTCTCAACCCATCTGTTCCTCCTACTTGGTCCTGTTGTTAAGTCATAATATTGAAAGTGTGACATCAGTCATTTCCATAGCAACAGACTGTGATGTAACTGTGAAAGGTAAAACTGCTTTGTGACATCAATATCTGCAATAATAAAAAAATTGAACTACTTCCCTTTTGGTTAACTGTGATGCTCTTGTGGGAACTTGGTTTCTAATTAGATGAAAAAAATTGTGTTGTGGCTATAAAGATTAAATTGTATCATTTGAATGTTTTTGTTTTCCTTTGGACAGCTTATACTCTTGGTAAAAATGGTTCAGAGGAAACCCAGAATATTCCAGAGAGCTCTTATTTCTGTTGCTGTCCTTTTCCAAATGAGTGATATGTGTTGGAAGCTTTGTTCCTTCAGTTTTCAAATCTGCTGTAAAGCCCATGTCCCAGGTACACACAGTGCCATTATATATTTTGGTGAGAGCATTTCCTTAAGGCGTTCTGGCCAGATCCCAGTGCAAACAATGATATATTGCTGTTCTAATGGCAATCTAGAAACATCACTGTACAGAATAGAAACGAAAGACAAAGTTGTGTAATATGGGTGTGTGATGGATGAAACAAGCCCTGGATGGAGCTGTCTTCTGTAACCCTTTTGGGAAAGTAAATCTGCCTTGTCTAAGCAATCCATTGTCTTTCTTTTTTTTTAAGTGTCACTATGAATTAACCTCCTCCTTAAATGTCTTTCCTGGTCAGGTTGTCTGTTGAGAGGGTTAATGATATCAAAAGTAAGTAACTTTCCTGTTTCCATTTAAAGATGATCATAGATGTTTTCATTGTTTCATGGGGAAAGAGTTGGGGTTTTTTTTTGTGTTTTTTTAAAATGCATGAAATCCCAAATGAATGTGAGAATGACGATGCTGTGTATCAGCTTAAGTTGCATGTGTCAAACAGGAGTCCTGTTTTTCAGAAAGGTGAATTAAATCTTGGATTATTGGTTTCTTTATCCTTGCAAGTAGGAGGTCACAAAATTCCTGTCCTCATGCCATGAGATATTTTATTCCTGTTTTACAGTGCTGACTCTGTGTTATGTATGTTCTGCAGGACCATATTTGATACAAGGAAACTTCTGGAATTTGCTAAACTTGGATGCTATTTAGAGTATGATCTATTTGGTACAGAATTTCTTCACTACCAGTTCCATCCCGATATTGACATGCCGAACGACAATGAAAGAATTGCAAGGTATCTGTTCCCATTCAGTTCAAGCTATAGCATGGCCATTGACAAAAACCTTTTATTGGTACTTGTTTTAGGACCATCACACGGTGATTCTGCTTGCTGTTCAAAATTGTCTTCTTTCATACTAAAATAATGCTATTTCCCTCACTGCAGTCACACCCTTAGAGCAGCTTGTGTCATTTCTTCTATTTGCAAAGGAAGAGGCAGAATCATAGTGTTGTACAAAGTTACTTGAGAAGAACATCAAAAACTTTTTTAACTTCATTCTCCATCCTAATTCCTTGCTGATCTGGTTGAATTTTATAATTTACCACATTTATACAATCTGTTTAAAAAAAAAAAAAAGGCTGGAGATACTGGATTTATGTTAGGATTTGACTTTTATTTGAAATAGCATTGGAAACCTGCTAAGCATCATCTGATCCTGTTACATCTCCTCAGTAGTGTGCTAACCCAGCAAAACTTGCTGGTTGTTTTGGGTGGATTTGATCTTGTGCTTCTCTCCTGAAAAGGTCCCTTTTTTCTTCCCAGCACTTTGTCACCTTTCCACCCCCTTTCCTTTTGCCCTTTCTCTCTTTTGAAGGATGCAATTCCTGTCTCCTCAGAGCTCTCATGCTCCTCACACTCACTCACAATGTGAAAATACTGGCCCCACTGGCAGGATACCTCTTCCCTGCTTCTCATCAGCACCTGCAGCGTCAGCTCAGATGCACAGCAAATCTGTTGTGCTGTGCTAACACAAGGTATTGCCAAAGAGGTGCATTCTGTGCAGAAACTGTCTGAGAGAAGGTAGGATCAGCTGGGAATGGCCATCTCACTCTTTCCACTCTGTCTGGAGGTGTGATCCTTCTGTGCTGTTTGTCCACAGTGTTTGTGAGCAGTGAAGTGGCAGGTTTCTGAGGGGCGAGGTGCCATCCTGCCTGTGTCTTTTTACCTTCTAGAATCAAAAATGGTTATTAAGTTCTCCTTGATGAGGAAGATTTTATGATCTCTGATCACTAATGAAGTAAATTCTAGCTTCCACTTACGTTTCAGACACAGCTTTTCTCCCCCTCATTGTCAGATGAACCTTGAAATTAATCTCTATTTTCAAACTGTTCCCTCCTAAGAAGGTGCCGTGGTTACCCTTCCACTCACTGCCAAGCATTTGCTACTGCTTTTCACACTAGGAATAGTTTCTCTCTCTTAACAGTGCTCTCAGTCTGGCACTCAGTATTTTAAACTGTTGCAATGAATCTGCAGTTTTCACATTTGGAATGGATAAAGTTGCTCCCTCTCCTGTGCTTCCTTCCCTCTCCTGTGCCACGGAAGGTCAGCTTCTACGGAAGCACTGCGGAATACATATAGAGAACTGGTCTATGCCTTGGTTAACAAGTGCTTGTTCAACCGTGGCAGAGTTTTCATTCCATCCATGATACTTGCTCAGCCACTGATGTCTCTCCCTAAACTCCCTGGCATTTGAGTATTTTTTGCAGCAGGCTGTTCATAGGAAGAAGTGACGAAAGGTTTGTCTTCTCACTGTACGGTGTAAATATGTACATTTGAGTTAGAAGTGCCCCTAAATGGATATTGATGCACCCACAATGGACTTGAGGTGGCAGTGGCAATCTCCTTAGGGTTTTGTTTTGTGAAACAGCTCCAGAGAGGTAGAAATAAAATTGATCTCTATATGAAAATACTTAAGGGAAAAATCTCTTTCAGGCCTTTTCTGTTCAAAACATAAACTTCTGTAGTCATAATGGACCTACTCCACACAGTTTGGCCATCTGTGTACTTCAGCAGTTTGGCTGCAATCTACTGCTAATGCAAGTAAAACACTGATTTTTGTTCAGGGACAGTTTTAATTTGCGTCAGAAGAAAGTACTAACTAAAATTACAAGAACAAGGAAAAAGAAGCGATGAATATGAAATGGAAAGGACCATATGCCTCCCCAACCTGAGAAATTAGTCCAAATATGAAAGGACGATGATTCTAAATGATGTTTGGTCAGCAAACAGCTTAGTTCCCCTAGTGCCATTGCTCTTACTCTGCTGAGAATTGGAACAGGCTGCCCTGGGAAGTGGTCACAGCACCAAGCCTGTCTGAGTTCAAGAAGCGTTTCGCTCTCAGGCACATGGTGTGATTCTTGGAGTGTCCTTCAAAGGACCAGGAGTTGGACTCAATGATCCTGATGGGTCCCTTCCAACTCATCATATTCTATTCTATAGTCTCTCTGTATTTCATGCTGGAGTACATACTTGTGATGTTGTAACGCTGTGGTATACATTGTGTTGTGCACTCTATGGCACTATTTATGGTGTTTTTTTCTGAAAGATGATAATTTAGCAAATTCTATCCTATGTGCCTTCTTCCTGCTGCCCATATTGATTAGATTCTGCTACATGTACCTCCTCATAACTAATTGCAATAAAAACTGACAGTAAGGGCTTTCAGATACAGTGTAGTTACTTATAAAACTAGTATTTGTTTTCTTGTTGATCAAAGCACAGTCAGGAAGGTAAGAATCAGAATTTCACAGTGCTGGCAAATGACTGAATTGGAGGCCTACATGAGGAACAAGTACTTTCCAGGTCTGGTCTGTCTGTCTCTGCCACTTCAATGCAGGAATGTACTGCCAAACTAAACTGAAGCTTACTGGGAAGCTTAACAGTCGTGCAGTACAAGTGTTCAGACTCACCTAATACATTCTAAAAAATTAGCTGATCAGGGGATTAAGGCTACCTGAGTGAAACGTGAAGCAGAAGGACTTGTAGCTGTCCTGATACAAGGGAGTGACCAGACGGATTATTTCTTTTTCCAAGCCGACTTGTCATTTTGCCAAGCCTGTTCAGCTGGGTTGCCATATTCACTCTTATTTCCTGGCACATGCCAGCACTGTGCCATGCCAGTCTTATTTATATTCCTCCTTAATGAACATCTTTGAAATGTGTTTGGATGATAACTGTCTATATGGAACGTGATGGTGGCAACTTCATATTTTTATTAACCTGGTTTGCTAAAGGGCATTTTAACTGAAGATGTGGAAGTATTTGTGCAGTTGAACCAGGCTTCTTAAAGAGAGTCTTAAACAGAGTCTGGTCATTAGCAAATGTAATAGGATCAGCTTTGTGACAGCAGCAAGAAGTAACCTGCTGAGAAGGAGTTTAGGTAGGAAGTTTTTACTTACTTATGTATATAAAACCTGTGTCCCACGCGTGGTGATGCTGAAGCTCTTGAATTCCTCTGTGAACTTCATGGGACTGGGAATGCAAAGCCATGTGTCAAATCAAAGGAGTTTTCCCTCTCCATTTTGAGATGTGTGGTGTTATGTTTTCAGAGGTGAGTTTTTTTCATGCAATAAAAAATGTGTTTTAATTTCAAGTGAATATAAGGAGTATGTTTTCTGAGCACCTAAAATAAGTATTTTCTGCTATAATAGGGTCCAGCAGTACGTAATATAAGAAATGTAAATCCTGGTTGGTTCTGTGATGTTGCAGAGTGAGAACTTTCACTGACAGGTGTGCTTTTAATTTTTCAGGATTCGTACACTGATTGATGAAGGCTATGAAGACAGAATTCTGATGGCTCATGATGTGCACACCAAGAACAGGTTGATGAAATATGGAGGTCATGGATATTCACATATCTTTGAAAATATAGTTCCTAAAATGCTAATTAGAGGCATATCCCAAGATAAAATTGATAAAATACTCCTAGCAAATCCAAAGCGGTGGTTGACTTTTAAGTAGGAATAATGAATAATTATTCCTGTTCTATAGGGAAGCTTGATAAAATTCAAATTTCTTTCCAGAGAGCAGTAATTTTAAAATTTGGTTCTTTTCAGAGAAACTGAAATTATTAAGGAGATGCAAATTATTAAGGAGAAATTATTAAGGAGATGCAAACGAACTGATTATAAATTTTCTTTTTAATTAGAACATCAAAATTAAGTACTGTCTCTGCATCTCTTCCCTTCTGGAAGCTTGTTCATGAGTGATTTACTGAATATGAGCCTACCTGCAAAATCTTTTCAATAGAAATTTGAAAATAATTGTTTCAAGAGCATAATCTAATACTATTATTGAATGTTACCCCAAACGACTTTTGAAGATGCATCGCCTGGACTTTGAAAGAAATTATGGTTTTCAGTTAAATTTCCTGTCTCCAGGGGCTGATTTTAATCTTTGTAATACTGACAATCTTCTCATTACCCTTGTATTCTTTACGTAAGGCTTGATGAAAGGTCTGGAACTTTTAAACAGTTTTTGTAGACAACACAAGGCAAAAGAAATCTCAAATAAATCTAAGAAGATAATGTTTCTTTATAGTTTAACAATTTACTTAATTTTAACTGAAAGTGTAAAAAATACATGGAAAAATATATTTTTGAATAAAGCAATTTGATGATCTCTTAAACTATGTGCAGTATTATTACAGATGTCTTTTTTTAATCACATTTTTTTTTGTCATGAACTTTTGGAATCTTACAGTGATCGTGTAAAACTTGACACAGACCAACTTCTTTTTGTAAAGATGCAACACCAGAAGTCAAAATATATTACATAATACAGTTTTAATGAGTTGTAATAGTTATAACAAAGGTTGTGATATAAGTCTTTACAAATCAGTATATCAAGATATGATGAAAAAGGAAGAAATGTTTGCCTTATATGTGGTTTTTACATAAAGTGTGTTCTTTGCTCTTGTCTAACTTTAACCAGGGTAGGTGATCTATCCAAAAAATGGTCTTATCCAGTAGCAGTGGGAACCTGATTTCAAAAACTTCTTCAAATTTGACCGTGTACATCTTGTAGTGTTGAGCCTTTCCAATACACACCTTAGTAAATATGCGCTACTGGTTGTAAATGATCTCTAGCTTGGTGCATCAGTGTGTGACACTATGCAGAGGATCTCTAGCTACACTGCTGTGTGAGTGCACTGACCAGTGAAACAACAGTGGAGCAAACAGATGAAGTTCAGTTACACATCTGTTATTAAAATAATTGCCTCGTAGAAATAAAACAGGAGTAATCACTAGAATGTGCAGATACAGGCTGGCACTTTGTCGTAAAGTAAAAGCATTAACCATTCTGGTGGGATAATACACAAGCAGCTGGCAGCACTATGTCCCCTTATAAACCCTACATGAGTTTGCCTGGTGATCTTCTCTGTCAGCCGAGACTCACTCGGATTTGTTTTGAATTGGACGACTCAAAACAGAAACAAAGAGTAACACGTTCTGTTTAAGAGAAGCGTCACTCATTCTACTGAGATCTTTAGAGAGATGTGTAAAATCTTTATCAGACTTTTGCTGAGCACCCAGCACTGGAGGGCTTTTTTGTCACAGTGACAGACACTTCAGACGTTTTAGTGCAGATAAATCTGAGTTTGTACCCTTAGTACATTAGACAAGGTTGCTCGTAGCAAAGTACGTGAAATAGCAGTGCTAGGGGTAGCCTTTATTACACTTTAATGATTTACAGAAATGTTGCCTTGATTTTGCCAAAATGTTGAAAATAAATAACATAACCAACTGTGCTAAAGAATTATTCAGTAATCTTGCTAAAATTTAGGTTTATAATGAAATCTGCAAGTTTTAACCTGAGAGAAACAGCCTCCCAAAACCAAAACAAATAATAAATCAATTTTCTGAATAAAAATATTCTGTGGACGTTACTGGTATGACTGATTTTAAAGCATTTTTATAACTATGAAACTCATAATATCTGTGTTTAGTTTAGTTCTCCAAACCATTAATCCTCTATATGGATTAAACCTCTTTTAGATTTTATATATCTATATCTATACATATATGAATGAGAAAAATAGGTTTTAATACACACTTTTTCTTTTTTTTTTTGCATGTAAATATCTGCTTCTTTCTTTGCATATGTGTTATCATTTTTGGTAATATGCTCATCTGTGTCCATCTCATAGGCACACCTTACTACAAACTGGTAACTAGCTTCCATGGAAAAGGTCTGTGTGATAGCATTTTCTTATGTGTCAGATTCCCCCACTCCATTGTGGGAAGAATCCCACTAACTTCAGTGAGATGAGACACCTAAGACAATTAAGGTTTTGACCCATTATATTCCTACGAAATTCTAGTGGAACATCTGCAGTCTATTAATCCATAACTACTTTATTAAAAATAGTACCCAAGTGCAGACTAAGTGCTAAAAGACTAATGAAGACTAATTGCTGCAAAGAAAACACTCTACCTTAGTGTGATGATGTGGATGACAGGCTTTCCAAATATTTACACAACTAACCATCAAGAATGGGCCTGTAATAATTGTCTAAATATATATTTACACGTATACAAATTAAAAAAGCCAAATCCCTTTTCCACTAATAGCAATGGGAGTTTCGCCATTGGCTTCGGTGGAATCAGGGATTTGATCCAATAGAATAGTTTGTCAACTATTACATTTTTTCAGGGGAAAATAAAGTGTTTCTTCTATCCTTCTTTTTCTTTTAGAACACAGCTAAGGGAAGGACAAAATTTAAACAACTCCACTGGACTAATTTTATGTTAAAAGTCTAATGTAAACCTACAAAGCAGGAACATTGAGTTAAGGCTTGAAGATGATTAGTTTCTAGTTTTAAGGGGAAGGGTAAGAAAAGTACAAGGCAAACAATTTCTTTGCAGAGAGAAAGTATATTTTGATTACCTCTTCCTTTTATTGTAAAATCATTCCTCACCACACTATCAGTGGACTCCAAGCGTCATTGTTAGCAAGTAAGTCACAAGAACCAAAGCTGAAGTATGGATAAAGCAGCAAGATCATAACACATCAAAGTATCATATACACTGAAGAAATAACTCAGCGTCCTTAGGTGGGCTTTTTTCCTATAAAAATTTGATCTATGTAGAACTTCATTCACATGGACACTAACAATGAGGAAGTATTTGCTTTGGCGGTAGTGGATCGCACATCTGTTGAACTCGTTTTGTTGTTTTCAAACACAAGGTTTCTCTGTGTTGTACAGATGTGAATCAGGTAGCATTTGACTTTTTTCCCCCGCTACTGAGGTGTTTGGTGGTCCCTCTCTGCTGGGGTACTTGTTTGATTGACTTTTGCCACGCAAGTCCATCACTTAGAAGAGCAGGCTTCATTTTTGGACTGGTTTGGTGGGTCTTTTTATACATTATCAGTCAGCATAAATAATAAATCCAGAAAATGTGCTGTATTTGTTGTTGTTTCCTCCATGTGCTTTTCCTCCATCTAATTTAATGTAAACTTCATCTCCTGGCTCCAAGTGAAGCACCACGCTGTTACTGGCATAGTCGTAGTTCTGATCAGCATCCTGAGCAATCGCACTAGCTCGAACCTACATAAAATACATAATGAGCAGTTAAGAAAACTCAGATGATTTTTCTTGCATTGTGAACTTAAAACATATCCTCAACATTCTATTCACCATTGCCACTTTAAACATCTGGCAACGTATATTTTAGGTTTTCTCCTATGGTTATTTCTTATTTTCTCCTACTACACAACATCTGAAACTAAAGCAATAACACACTCCTTTCTCAGTCATCTGATGAATACACAACTGCTTGATATCCTGTAAATGTCTGGAGCCTTTTTAAATATACATGTAAGAATAACTGGAGTTGGGAGAACCGGATATGGTCAGGTGCTAGTTTTACGTTGGTGTAACTTTTATTTCAGGGGGACAAGGGATTGACAATGGTGAGGATCCACAGGGAGCTCCCCTTTTTCCAGAGGCAGTTTATTGTCATACCACTAATAGGATCATGCTGCAGAAAAGAATACAAGAAATACACACCCAGCCACACACATGAACACAAGCAGGTTAGGATCCTAGTCTGGGTTTGGAAAAACTGCTTTTGCCACATTTCAGTAAGCAAAAATTTAATTTCGCTATGTTTTAAGAGACGCAGATTTGTAAAAATCACAGGGAAGTTGCTATTTGCTTTAAGACATTTTTTGGAATTTACATGTTATTGAGGATTTTTAATTTGTAACTTTCCCTTAAACATACTTTTTTCACATTTCTCCCTTGCTATTCCGCTACTGATTAAATTTGACATTTCTTGCAAACTGGAAGTAATCTGTAGTTTCAAGATATATGCTGGTTTCCAGCAATGAACAGTCTATGCCACTGTAAGTCTCCAAAGCATTTATATATAATTTGACTGTGTTTGGTAAAATATTTAAACATGGTTGTATGTGATTTATTTCAGTGTAACACATCATTTGCTTGTTGCTTGTCTTTGTTCTAGTGTAGTTACAGAGCAGTAAATGATTTAGTGGCATTGCAAAGCTGAACTAAGTAATAATGCATGACTTGGCGTACTCTATGTGGGATTTTATCTGTTCTGAATTGAAAAAATAGGCTATAAGTCACAATTTTCCATGGATTCCTTTCAAAGTTTACATGATAAATTTCCAAATTAAATTTTCATGTGACATGATTTCACATTAATATTGAAATGTTATAAAGGAGGGGGTTCTTCTACCATGCAGGATCTTATGGCATTATGCAGCTTAAAAATCACAGTAGGTGGAAATTCTTTATGCATCCTGTAAGAAGAGTGAGAAAGGCTGCAAAGGCTTGCAGTGCTGTCACAGGCTGCAAATTTAAACTGATACATGGCATAATGATAAACCCCGACTATTTCAGGACTTCTTGATTCTGACTTGCCTGGTATTGTTTACCATTATTGATCTATTTTGCTACTGTTTAAGCAATAATTATTCTAAGCACTGGATGTTTCCTCTGGATTAATGATGGGCAGGGTGGAGTTGAAGGCTCTCTGGGTCATTAACCCTGGAAATACCTTCTAGAGAAAATAAGGGACTGAGATGGCTGCTGGCAGTGTAAATGGAAAGGGCAAATGGGGAGGAGTGAAAAGACTATACATGAGCTAGAAAAACTTCCATACAGAACTAGTGTCTTGCATACGGGCAAGCAGATGGCTTTAATATACTTTTCCAATTCCCATTTACATTCTAATGAAATGCTACTTTGTGGATTTGTACAAAATCTTGTGTTTCTGTGGATAGTAAAGGAGAATGCAAATTATATTAGCGATTATCCTAAAGGAGTCAGCATGCACTAACTGCAACAGCAATGGATATTTCATTTTTAAGATTCTACATAGTATATACTGGCTGAAAAAAAAATATTTTGGGTGTTGAATGTCTAGAAACCAAAGTGCAGCTCTTACTACCCTGTGTATAGCAGCGAAGGTCCCAAAGACTCCAGTATACTATTCCTAGGGGTTTTACCTCCTTGCTTGGTTAGCCAGAGCAATTTCTTTTTAAAGCCTAGGAGAACAGTCTCAAATGAATTCTCAGTGAGTGTACTGCTGCAAGACAGTAACTCAAAATTAAACCATCAAGGGACAATATATTTCACAAGTTCCATGCAAGTTCTTTCATGAAGCTCTGCTCTCTGGCTGCACACACATATTTGCTGAGTGATCTCAGCACTTTCCTGTTCAAGCTTGATAACCATTAAAGTAGCATTAACACCGAGGACCTTGAGGTTCCACATATGTATTGCTTAGGAGTGATTTTTGATATACACATTCCAGTGGTTTGGCTTTTTTCATTGTTAGAAAACACTGAATTTGTAATGTTACCTTTGTCACTCCACAACTTCCAAAATTTCTGATCTTTCTTACAAATAATACACAAAGTTAACCGCTGTCACATCAGCATTTAGTGTTTCAGGTATAAATCATAATCACTGATGGATTAAAACTGTGGGTCCATTTTAAACAGTTTATATGTAGTTTATATTACCTAAATACTTGTCTCGCACAGGTATATACAAATATATACACAGAACCTCTGGCCTTTTTTTTTTCTTCTTTGAATAACTACGAGTTTATTTTGTCTGTCTGGTAATGGAAGTAGCTATATTTGGGAATGGTTAGACTTTAGGATCAATTTCATATTTATAATTGGGTACTTCTTTAAAAATACTGCTATTTATATATTCAGGATTTGTGAAAATAAACACTTTAAAACATTATAAGTAGAGGTAAAAAATAGAGTAATGCTTTATTTGCAAGTAAAATGGTATTCTCTTAGTAGACAAGATTGCCCTTTGTATGGAGATATCGAAATGAATGTATTGCGACATACTTTGCTTTACTAGTGCTGGTTTATCTGCTGAGACGGTATTTACGGTAGGTATTTTCTAACTTAATTAATTGCCGCTGATGTCCTCATTATTCTGTTTTCACAGTCCTTCTGAGGAGCCATAAACAAAAGGTTAAGTGGCGTATCAGGTTAATTTACCGGCGGCCGCCGCTCCGGTGTGCGCTGAGCACAAAGGGCCGTGAGCCGGCGGGGCTCGGCGGGGGAGGAGGTGCGAAAACGAACGAGCCCCTCCGCGACCCGCCCGGCACGGCGGGGACACGGGGGCCGGTGTTCAGACCCACGGATACCGCGTAGAGCTGATCAATGCCCCATCCCGCCCCGCCGGGCGGCGAACAGCCCGGGGAGAGCGACAGCGCTGGCTCCGGGCTCTCGGAGCCCGGCAGAGCCGACAGACGGCCCCGCAGCCCCCGGGAGCCGGGACGGTGAGGGACCTGTTGAGCGGCCGGTGATCGGCGGGTCCCTCGCCCTCCCCCGCACGGGGGACCGGCGGGAGCACCGCGGAGCTCCGGGGACACGGGAACGCCAGGGCACACACCGCACTGCCCCCGGGCACCCAGAGCCGGAGGGATGGCGGTGCTGCTAAGCGCTGTAGGAATAAGAGCCAACCTATCCGCGTCTGTTAACTACGTACGAAACAGGCGCAAAATTGCAAAGGACGGCTTCCCGGAGGCAATGTTATAGGCACAGCCTCTGCGAGCGCGGTGGCAACGTTTATCCTAATTGAATGGGATGATTCCTGTGTCTTTCAGACAGGTAGCATCACAAGACCTTTAATTATTTCCGTTGTCTCTATCCTGCTGCGGGGGATGCCGACAGACCAGGGCCGTGCCTGGGCTCTCCGGACGCCCGGTGTGTCTCCCCGGCACGATCCATCAGCTGGGGCCTTCCCCGGCGCTGGCCAGCCAAGGGCCGAGCTCTGAGGCCGCCGACCTCACTCTGTCACCAGCTCTCCCGGGCAGGGGGAAGCCTCGATCCCCTGCGGGGGCTGAGCGTGTCAAACCGAGCGCCCCGTGGGAGCCCCGTGCCGTGCCTGCTTTCCTCCCACCCACCTCACACTTTCCCCACGCAGTACCACCCTCTCTTGAGCTCACTCGCCGTCCCCAGCTCCCCTTCCTTCCCGGGGAGTTTCCCATTCCCATCTCCGGTAATGCCGGGCCGCGGGCCGGGCTCTGCTCACCCTCGCGGGGGCAGCGCTGCCTGCGCGCCCGCCCCCCGCCCTCGTCCCGGCAGAACTGCGGGCAGCGCTCCGTGTCCCAGGCGGGCTGGGAGCGGCGCCGAACAGCTGCTGCTGTGCCCGCGGGGCGGCCCGGACGGCGGGCTGGGAGAGGCACCTGCGGCGCGGCTCTCGGGGAGGAGAGAGCGTCGAGTCCGCACTCCGCTCTACGCGGAACCCCCGGCCCCTCGGTGGTCCTCGGACACCCGAGGCGGAGCGGGGAGGCGCTGCCCGCAGGGTTCCCCCTGGCTCCCTCGGGGTTCGCCCCAGCTTGGTCTCCGCTCCCCCTCCTCGCAACCGCGCCGCCTCCAGCGGCCGCCCGGCTCCCCCTCCCCGCCCGCTTCCCGCCCTTCCCGCGCCGCTCCGCCCGCTCCCCGCACAGCGCCCGTTCCCTCGGGGAGCCCGGCTCTCCCCGGGCGCCTGCTGCCCTCATGTCCCCGGCTGCCCCCGGCGCGGCGCCCACCTGGTTGTTCTTGCAGAGGTCGGCCCACATGCTGGTGCCGTCGCCGCCCCGCATGAGCACATGGTACGTGAAGAAGTAGATACCGGGGATGGAGCAGGTGAACTTGCCGGTGGTGGGGTCGTAGTGGTTGCCCAGGTTGGTGACCACGTCGTCGAACTTGAGCACCTCGTAGCCCTCGTGCTGCCGCTTGAGGCCGGCGTAGAAGGCGATCTTGGGGACGGTGCTGTAGGTGGCGGCGCTGATGGCCCCGGCCGCGTTCAGCCCCGGCGCCCCGGGGGGCCCCGGCAGGCCCTGCCGCCCCGGCTCGCCCTTCTCACCCGGCGGCCCCACCGGGCCGGGCGGCCCCGGCTCCCCCGGCGGGCCCCGCGGTCCCGCTTTGCCCGGCCGGCCGGCCTCCCCCTTGGGCCCCTGGATGAAGGTGGGCAGGGACTGCATGAGCCCGCGGTCGGGCGTGGCCGCCGTGCTGGGCGCCTTGGTGCCGCCGTAGGGGTCGCAGACCATGCGGCAGGTGCCCAGCATCTCGTAGTGCGCCGAGGTGCCGGCCGAGCTGACCAGCACCGGGATGAGGATGACCAGCAGCAGCACCATCACCACCCCCAGCGCGCCGGCCGCGATCAGCCGCCGCCTGCTGCCCACCAGCCGGCTCAGCGCAGGGCGATCCTCTTGTCTGCTTTTGGACAAAATCTTGATGGTTGGCGGGGTTCCTCCTCAGAGCCGAAAAAACGCCGAGCCCGTGCGAGCTCGGCTCCCCTGGGGCTCGGCCGCCCTCCCACGGGCCGGCGGTGGCGCGGGGCTCCCGCGGGTCGCGGCGCTTCGCTGCGGCCGCTGCAGCCACCGGGCGGGCGAGGGAGCGGAGAGGGAGAGGAGGGAGAGCTGCCGCCGCGCCCCGGCCGCCCGCACTTTTATGCTCCCGCTGGCGATCGACTTTTTTTTTTTGCAGGCTGTGCCAGTCCGAGTCAACTTTCCCTGGAACTTGCCTTTCCTCTCGCGATCGCCCCGCTCGCCTGCTCGCTCTCTCTCTCTCTTTTTTTTTTTTTTTCGCAGAGACGACCGTCCTCAGCGGGGACGAGCCTCCTGATGCCCGCCGCCCAGTGTCCGCGCCGCCGCGCCGAAGCCGGAGCCGGAGCCGAAGGGAGAGCGGGATCCTGCCCGGGTGCCACCTGCCAGGAGAGGAGGAGGCTGACGAGCGCGCTGGAGCAATTTATAGGCACCCAAAAGCGCAGGGGAAAGGGGAGCTGCTTTGGCATCTCATTCCAGCATCTGCTCTGCTCTTCCCACTCGCAGAGAGTTTGGCATTACTCTGTCAGTGTGGGAAATACATATTTTTTTCTTTTCTCCCTCCCCCACCCCTCCCGCAAACGGATGAACAGCGAAATCGTGAGCCTCACTCACTAGCTGCATCTTGCGATGACAGCTCTTTCTGGAGCAAACTAAAGGGAAGAGATGTGCTTAACAGCCTCTGGGTACCCTTCAGGTCACCAATCGAGAATTAAAAGGTCAATCCACCTCCCGCTTAATGCTTCCCTGAGGCCACCCTACGATGTTGATGTTTTATGGGAAATACCGCTTTAAATGTAGGGATGCTTTACCCATTGTTCAAGTAGAAGTTATTTGAAAATATACCTCCCACAGTAATAGGGATTAACATCTCTGGCAATTTTGGATCTCCCTCTTCCCCCTCACCCCGATTACAACCATAAAGACAGAGAAAGAAATAGTTCTTCTTGTGAATTAAAACTGACATACTCATCACTGGCAGCAGTGTTTCCCGGTGTTAAAGACAGCCACTGCTTTGCTTGCAAACTGACACCTGGGGAAAGTGTTCCCTTTTGTTTAGAAGCCAGAGAAAAGTGCAGGGCATGTGCAAATCAACAGATGCCTGGACCTGAGGAAGAGATCTCTTTGGTTTAACTTGGGGGCAGCAAAGCATTTTGTTAAATCTTGGGGTTTTCTCTTTTCTTTGTGTGTGTGTGTGTGTGTTCATGGAAGTCTTCTCCTCCCCCAAGGTCTGGTGCGCACCTCTGTGACTGAGTGGGAAGGTGAATGTGCAATATTAGCAGCATTACTGCCGAGAAAATATTAAGGAACTTGTCCTGCTTACAGATATAAAAGGTACACAAAGAGCTGTTTAAATAAACAAACAGAATTGATTCCTAAATCATACTTCTGTATTCAGGAGCAATGGACGTCAATCAAACGTGGGTGACATTTGCCTGTCAATACAGGGATGATGGCTGGAAAGAGTGTGACTTATTACAGCAAGGCAAGAATCAGAAATGAGCAACAGCAGCAAATAGGACAACAACCAAATAATGGCATCTCCAGCGATGATCAGAGGGCTGTGATCTTGTCTTGGATTTTATTAACACGAATCCCCTCTCCCCTCATCCGTTCTCTTTTATTTCTTTTCTATTCCACAACACAAGAAGGTCAAACAAGCAGGCAGTGGGAAACAAAGATTCATTGATTCTTCCTTTTAAGCAGAAATGTCAGCAGCTCCTTTTGCTCTTTCCTGAGAGACTCAAAGGCAGTGAGTGTGTCCATGCCGTTTAGAGATGGGCCAGTCCAGCTCCTTATCTTCCCAGAAAACTCCCGACAAAGCTTCCATTCATGCACTTGTAAATATCCCTCCCTCCTTTTTTATTATTTTTTTATATTTTTTTTCTTTTTTCTTTCCTCTAATGCTCTGTCTTAAAAAAATTCGTTATCTGGCACTGACACAAACTAGCCAGTTCCCTCAGCTAAGAGCTTCCCCTCAAGACCCGGGAACAATTGAACACACTTGGAGGATTCTGTTCATATCTCATCACTCTCTTTACCCCATAGGAAAGGGCTTTCAGTGTTGCTCTTTTTTCTGGGCATGAAAAAAAAGAAAAGTTGGACCAGGAGTGACTGGACTGTCTCAGCTGGGCCCTTGAGGGTTTGTATTTAGTCATCCCTAACCCAGGTGGTTTTTGTGACATCAGGGTGTGCATAAAACTCCATTGCAATGGCTGTGTTAAACACTGGGCAAAGAGCAGATCTCTTGTCCTCAAACAGACACAAACCTATCATGATCTGTCAAGCCACAGTGATGCTGGGTGGCCTACTGGCATCAAGCACACCCTTAGTTCATTACTCCAGCTATGATAAGCCTGTTTTTTGAAGTGAGGTCCTACCATACCAACCACATTTTCCTTCTTAATAGACACTGTTATCCTTATGCATATTGCCAGGGATGCTCATTCACTCTGAACTGTTGAAGGCTTTTTCCCAAAGAAGACAGCCACAAAAATCTCAGCCAGAGTAAGCAGAATAGAGAGAGCAGGGCAAGTAATGGTGCTGGGTTGTCAGTGGGACAACCCAGCTGTTATCTGGGAACATAACCTTGGATTTAGTTACCAAATTATCCTTAGTTCCCAAGGAAAAAATTGTATTTTCCAAGAAAACTAAGAATAGGAAACCAAAGGCCTCAGAAGTTATGCACTGGAGGTCTCAGTAGTCTGGTGCAAAGTAAAAAGAAATGTAGAAACCTCTTTTTACCACAGAACCCTTGTTTTCCTGAAGTGGTGTGTCAAAACATTGATTTGCTGTAATTAAGGCTTAGGTAGCACTTGTGTTATAATCTCTCCATGCTAAAGGCTAACAGTCCAGATTGACAGTCCATTCTTAATATAACCATTATACCTACATGAGCTGCTGCCAGTTTTAGTGTGTTAAATTTCTTTGTATTTTCTAAGCCCTCTTCCAGGCTTGCTCCAACCTTTCAGCATGTTTGCTTCCCTTCCTGTTCTCTGGGCCCTTAAGCATTCAGACACACAGCTGGTGTTCGAGCTGTATCCCCTGCAGCTCCTGCCATTTGGAACAGCCTTCTCGCAGCTCTTACTGACTAATTAATTAATATTTATACGGAGACTGGAAGATGTACAGCATAACATGTATGTCCGTTGTACATGTGTGCCGTGGCCTCAGCACTAACTTAGGGGAAAACCAAAGAAAACTGCCTAAGAACGTGTTCCCACTGGCACATGGGAACATGTTCTGCAGTCACCAAGCACGAAATGGCTCCTTGTGCCTGCAGTGCTAAATTCAAAGGATTAGCCCAGGGAAAAAATACTCTGTAAGGAAGAGCAACCCTCTACCAACTACAGTAAGCAGGAGTAATGTGGAAAAAGGCATATGCCTACCAAAGGAGGCATATGCTGTGCCAGGTTCATACTGCTTCTGCTCACTCCTATCTGCTTCTGTTTTGCTCTTGCTTATATTTTCACTCCTTTTTATTATTATTTTAAGGAAGAGTTTTGAATTGCAGTCTATTCAAAAATTAAAGCTTTGCTACACTGGACTGTTATAAATTCTGGTTTAATTATGTATGTAAAGATTAGCATTTTAACCCAAATACCAGTGGTACGGTCAAGGAAAAACATGCACTCACTCCAACAGGTAAGTTGGTTCAATGCTACAGAATGAATCATAGAGGGAAAAATATTCATATCAGTATAGGTGGCTCAAAGGGTACCATGGTGACATGGTGGTAACATAATGGTTTCCTAAACCATTCTTGATATCCTATTTCAGTTCTGGTTACCTGGTTTGGTAAAATCTCAGCGGTAGCACGTGCGTCAGAAGGTCCTGGAAAGCCACATCCTGCACCAGTTTTGGTAGATGCTCATACAGGCAATGTTAACTAAACTCTCCCAAAACTTGTTTTGGTCAGCATGACTGAAGACCATCTGTGTTTATAGTGATGCAAGATGCTGTATTCTTAAATAAAATCAGGATTTTCATGCTCATGGAAGGAAAATCAGCTTTTGCACATAAGAGAAAAAAATTGCTTTGCTGATTTTTTGAAGCTTTTACCTGTTCTTTGGAACACAGGAAGTCCTTCTGCAGGGTATTCTCTGCTACTCTGAGATTTAAGCCATCTTTGTGTGTGTGATTTGAAATATTCTAGATTATCACAATTAATAAAGCTCTTTGAAAATCAGCTTCTGAATGCAAAGACAAACAGGAAAATGATCTAAAGAAATTGTGTCCAGCGTTAAAAGGGTTACATCCGCTTTTCAAATCCAAATGAGGGGGGAATGCAGGGAGGGCTGTCACTAAAGTGACAGGGCTCAAGAAGGAGAATTTGCAAATAAATTCGAGATATCTCTTCCTTTTTAGTTTTTAATCTGAAAAGATCAGTCAAATGTGACTGGTTACTGGGGGAGGGGGGACAAAATTAAAATGGGAAGATTGGAACCCAAGTCATGCATATCATGTTTTGACTGGTGAATTACTGCAGATATAAAAACGTAACTGCATGTGTAAAAATAAGTCTTAAACACATAGGGAGCTAAAGATTACACATTCAGCTGACAAAGTTTAAGAATATAAAATAATCATGTATGACACCTGGTAATTGCCAACATAAATAGCAGTAATTAACCATAAAAGATGCTCATAATTGCAAGTACCCCTGTTTATTCCAAAGATTAAAACACTAGTTGCAAGCATAAAAGATTGTTCTTCCAGGTTTCTTCTTTCCCATGCACCTGCAAGCCTGCTGCTTTCTGTCTTCTCTCTATTCCATCCCTCCAGAGCCATGATCAAAGGTGGCAAATACAAAGCTGTAGTGCATGGGAAAGTGTACAGTCAACCTTGGCAGTTTTTTTGATCATGATGACAGGACTTCTCCAGCCCCAGTGGTGCCTGAGCAGTTGATTGCTCTTGCATGGGTGATGGCATGGAACTGCTAGAGCTGTACCTAGGGTCATTTTCATGGTCTCTGGTAAAGCTGCACCTACTGAGATCCTTTTTCTGATTTGTCCACCCTTCCAAGTGGTAGGTCCATGCTTTCCTTTGCAGGAGGAGTTGGGATTTGGACAGTTTCTGGAGAGCTTTCAAAGAGCCATGGTGCTATGGAGGTGTAATTGAGCAATGCTTGCACCACCCAGTAAATTTCTCCTCCATAAATAGCCTCGGTTTGCCAATAAGGAACTGGGTTTCCAGCAATGAGGGTTTTTAACACAGCACTCCCACTCAGCTTTCTTCACAGAAGCCTGGGCATCCAGTGCCCCCAGAGACCATGAAAGTATCTGCTTGCAGCAGGGTCCAGCTCACAGTCTAGGTCAGTTGTATTTTCTGAAAACACCTTTTTTCTCTACACACCCCACCTTTCCCTTCCTATAGGATAGGCATTTTAACTCATTACCCTCCTTTAATGTAGAAGTCTTGGCTTCTGCAGCTGCCTATGTAGCCACAACAGTGGTGACAATGTTTTCCATGTAGTCTTTCTGCTTGATTCCTCCCGCTTTAAACTCCTTTCTGATCAAAATCTATAACAGATAACCTGTCATAAGCAGGCACACAGAAGAACACACAATGTTCATTAATAAAGCCCAAAATATAGAGATATTCCTAACTGCTATTAAGTCAAGGAGTACTGCTAATAGTGAAGGCTACAATGTTGGCATCCTTATGAAGATGTAAATAGTAAATACAAAAGGATGGAAGATAAATGCCTCTAACATGGGAGTAAGATTAAACAACCACTTTGTCCCTGCTTAAAACTATACCGATAAGCAAAGGCATATATCATGTTGCACTTGTATTAAAAATTATGTCAGTAGTTAGAGTCAATCAGGAAGAGATTTCCAGATGATTCGCCCATGAGAATGATTTTGGTTACCTTTGAAATGGTTATTATACTGCCAATGCTATTAAAGAGAGATGTTAGGGGAAAAAAGAAAGAGCAGAGACAAGCTTTTCTAAACTGTCATCTGCGATTTACCCTTCCTCCTCCAAACCTGAATGACTCCCTTTCCGTTGTTCTACCAACCCAGCAATCTTCTGTCATTTCATACTGGATCTTTTATATTCATCAGGAGGTTGATGGATGGGCAATAAGAATGGATAGCTGGGAGTGGAAAACTCAAAATTAAAATCCCCAGAGTGGCAAGATGCCCAAGAGATTTATTCTTTCTTCTGTCATCCCCTCAACTGAATTTCTTTTTGTGCCTGATTATTGATTTCTGGAGTAGTTAATGGTGTAATTTACTTCACGAGTTGCAATTAGTTCTGATCATTCATTTTTCTTCCTATCTGTTCATTAGTTAAAGCAGGAGACCCTTTGATCCCAAACAATGTTCCCTACAACAAAATGGCATACAGTGGACTTTGGTGTGATACTGCAAGACGCTGAGCTTTTGATTATTACGGTAAGGAACTGTGCTCAGAATTTTGTGAAAGTTGGCCTTGTATTGTTAAAAAAGGCATGTTGCAATATTATTCTGCAGGTTTGATCCATCACAAATTAGGCATGACTCCACTGAAGTAAGTTGTAAAATGAGATGTTACCTAACGCGTCTGAGATCAGCATTGGGTTTGCTATTTGCATGACATTCTTGGTATCCAATTTCAATTCTGTTCACCCAGTTTGCTAAAATCAGTTTGATGCAACAGAGTTTCAAACCACAGGGAGATACAATGAGTGCTTTCCTCCCCAAAGGGACTGATTATGCCTCCACAATGAGGGAGGGACCAGGACCTTTCGTCGCAGCATTGTAGAGATACAGCCATACAGACGAAGCATTGTGTATGTTTCCCAGCGTAATGTATTGCCAGCACCATTATTAATATCCCATACTGGATGTAACTTTGGGTTTGGTATTTGTTATTTTAACTTATATGTGTGCATTTAGCAATAATAACAAGTAAAGGGTGCAGATCGGAGAGAAAAAATGGAAGTATTTACCACCTCCTGAGATATGCATGTGTCCATGCAGTGCATACATTTCAGCTAGGCTGTTTATATTCTTTCTATGCAGTATTAAAACTCTAGTATGCACAATTACTGCACAAATCCAAACTGCATCAAGTGAGAAATGGAATCCGACTGGCTAAAAAGCATGTCTACCATTTAGGGACTGAGATATTCCAATCTCCAGGAAGATAAAAGCTCGGCTAGAAAGTTCCTTTCATGTATTGAGACACATAAGTTTTCCATATGGAGAGACATACGTATGCCCATGCACATGTGTGCATACAAATGTAAAATTGAAATGCGTATGTTTTTCTGAAATCAGAACACTAAAACCTATGACTATCACAATTCAGCAACCTGTTATTTTGTGGTTTATTGTTTAAATGTAACCCAAAAGAGCAGGATATCCCAATATCCCATGAGAATAGTCTCAATCACTGACATGCATATGGAGTTACTCTACTAAGTTAATTGATAGAGTGCCAAATGCAGTTTGCACTTAACATGTGAGCGACGCTGTTGGCCTGGAAGGAGCCCTCACTCCTGTGCTGCTGCACAGTGAAGCTCATTGAACTACATTACAGTTTCACTGTTATTTGTGAGAATGGAATTTAGCCTGGAATCTTCTGTTTAATTAACTTTAAATCACTAATGACAGTCTTTAAATATCTAAAAGAGGAAAGAATATTTTATGGATTTTAATGCCTGGGAGAGAGAATGAAATGGGAAGAATTTGCACTGAGTATCCTGATAAATGCCACTTCTCCCTGCAATACTGAAAGAAATCAGAAAAAGATATCTGAGGAGAGGGCAGTACCTATGCACAGGTTAGGCAATCTGACTGGGAGATTGTTGTGAACCTGGGTTACAAAGGGAATGTCATTTCTGGAAAGCAGCATTTCTAGCCATAATGTTGCAGTGATAATACATTGAAAAAAACTTATTTAGGCATTATTTTGAGAATTAATTTTAAACCAGGCATAAGACAGCACAGAGAATCTGTCTGCATGAGGAATATCTGTACTTCAGCATAGGGGAGCAGTGCTACAGCAAAGGTGAATGACAGTAACTTCTGGCAGCTTTGAGCAAATTCTTCAGACAACTTGTCTGGTAAGTGCTCCTCCAACATTTGTCTCCCATCAGGTAGGGATATTAATGGCTTTAAATTAAAACCAAATTTGTGCTGCAAAATTTGTCACTCAGGTTCCTTTATTCAGGAAGTATGGCAAGCAGAAAAGCCCAAAATGCTGTTGTGCTGCCAAGCATGGTCTCTGTGGGATCCAGCCACCAGACAGACCAAGCCTGAAGACTTTATGTATTTAACCATTTCCTTAGAGATTACATCCCAGATTTATTTATTTTTTACCAGGCAGGCATTTATTCGGCATTTAACATGTATCTTTTATTAGGTTTCTGTTCTTAATTATGTCCTTATCACACCTCCTCACTCAATCTATTACAGCTTTCCTCATTTTGAAGTGCTAATAAACAGCTAGTCTGAAGTCAGCAAGTAGGTGTCTCAGGGACTGCATCACCTCCAGGTTTCCCTTCCTCCTGCTATACCCACTGAACAGGTAAAAATATAGTTTGTTTTTTCTTTTCTTTTCCAGTGAAAATTAACTGCCTCACCTCTATGACTTCAGCATGTCATATTTGTTGTATGACTATTCATGTTAGAATAGCATGACTAGTCATGTTAGAATAGTCTCTTTCATCTGCCCGACTTTCTCTATCCACCCAACTTCAGACAAGTGGTGCAAAGGATAGACTGAGCTGCCCTTGCTGTTTCCTTTGCAGGGTTCTTTTTCATTTGTATAAGCATGAGATCTTGGTGCAGAGGATGCTACTGCCAGAGGACTGTGAGGGGACAGCAACTGCAAAGACATCCCCAGCACTCCAGTCACCCCAAAGATTTGCTTGTCTTCACTCTGGATGATCACACCTTCGTGTTCCTGTTTATACAGGTGTTTGTGCCAGGTTTCCAGAGTCTCCCTGTGAGAACACTTTGAATATCTGTGGGCCCATGGACACTATCCTGGAGTCAGGTTTTTATTCCCTACACATGCATTCTCCTTGCTCTCTTTGTCATCATTTGTACGAAAATGTAAATGAATTAATTTCTAATTGCTCCAAGTCAGACAGGCTACAGAACAGTGAAAAATACAGACAAAAGCTGGTTTTGACACCCCGCAGACAAATCTGACACTTGGCCCCACAGCCATTCCCACTAGACACCTGCTCAAGGCAGAGGGCGCAGCATTTCCTCACCCAGTGCCAGCAGAGAGCACCAGGGAAAGAAGTATAAGTGTCATGCCAAGGACACTCACCACCAGGTGATACCAATTTTCAGGTAAGGTAGACGCTGCAGGGGAGGTACTTGACTCTGCAACAAAGCATGTGTTTGCCTAGCTCCACATGAGAACTCTGGGAAGTGGAATAGAGAGCAAAAGTCTGTGGCTGATCTTGCTGAATGGGACAGATGGAAACCCTTGCCAAAAATAGCTTTGCTAGAAGTAGAACACATGGTAAATTGCATTAATTTTAATAATTGCTTTTTATGCTTTGATAAAAACTGGCAAGGACCTAAAGGATCCTCTACCCAAGATAATTAGCATAGTTCTCCTTGACTGCTCCCCTTTAAAGAGAATGCTGTTTTGAGGCTCTCATGGCTCACAAAATTGAGAAGGATGAGGCTGCCCACTTGTGCCAGGAAAGCAGAGTGCTCGGCTGGATATAGGACCCACAGAAAAAAACAGCTTAGCTGCCAGTTCCTCAAGTAGCAAGGCCACTAAAGCAGTGCTGAGTTTGGTCTACAAGGGGCATGCTTGTCTGCAGCCTGGCAGCATCCAGTGTCTGTCTGGCCACAGGAGCAGCAGAGTTACACTCTGAAGGTGAGCAGATCCTCAGTCTTTGAAAAAATTTCAGTAACATCCTTTTTCCAAAAGGAAAACATATTTTAAGATTTTTTTTTTCAGGAGATACACAATTTCCTGGCTGCTCTAGGAGAAAGGGAACAGACAGTTCCTTTGCCCACTGCAAAGGAGATTTTTGCCTACCATAGTGCCAGGTAGGACTGTATGAACTGTCCCTTTGCTACATGAAAAGGGATAATGGGAAGAGCATGCTCGAGCTGAGCTGAAGTACACTGTAGCTGGTAAAACATGCAGTGCATTACTGCTTCTTACCCCAACCTCTGGTCAGGATTTAGGGATGCTTGACTTGGAAAGAAATCCTCATATCAAAGCAAACTCCTCCAGCAATGGTGCTGGATGTAGTGTCAGACAGCACCAGCACCCTGTTTACACTGGCCATCTCACTGCCTACCTAAACTGGTTTAGTCTTCTGCCCAACTGCAGATAAACCAAAACACAGAACTGGCAGTGTGCAGGCCAGTGACACAAAATTGGTTTCTAATTGATGTAGTTAATTCAGGGCATCTGTTGTTCAAACAGCTCTGGAATAACGTTTAATTACCCGGGAGATTTTGGAGCCAACAATGCCTGCATTTCTTTCCAGTTCACAGGAATACACAATGCACGTCCTACTCAGGTGCTATACATTTTTTATATGAATGAAATGTATTCTCTTTTACAGCTAAAAAGTGTGCCTGTCAGTCCAGATCAGAGTCAGCCTGGGATACAGTCACAAACCTGTCAGAGTCAGGTAGGCAAGAGGACAATGTCTAGGAGCGGTATTTGTTTCTGTTAGATTAAGGAAGCTCACTGGAACTGCAATTTTGTCTCCCCAAAAGCACTGTGTGACTGCAACTGAACGAGGCTGATTTTCTTCTTCCTGCCAGGGCCAAGCTCAGGCAAACAGACAGGATCTGTACCACATAAGAGCAGCCTGGGAAGCTCTGAGTGTGTGATAGAAATGCATAAATATAGAAACATAAATGTGTCTGCATGCAACTAATGTCTCAAAAGGGCACCTGAGCTAAATGTTGGTTGGTTCGGGAACGTGATTTGGATACACTAACTGCTGATTGTTGAAAGTCCTAGGGTAGATAGACTGAAAAAAATCCCTCTAATTCAGGTGTTCTTCAGTGACAAGGATTACAGAAGTGAGCAAACTCTTCCCTGTAAAGGGGCCTGCTCTCTCAAGTGGGCCATGGTTTGGCATTTTCCTTCCCAAGCCAGAACTGAAGCACATCGACAGGAGCTCAGCAGGGCCAGAGGGATGCTCTGCTCCTCCAGGGAGGAGGTAGCTGCTGGCTGGCAGGTCTGTGCTGTGGCACTCAGAGCAGGACTGGCACCAGAAGCAAGAGTCACCATAGCCTGAAATGCCTCCCTACCTTCTCATGCCTTTCCCTGGCACCCCAAGGATCTGGTCCTTGAGCATGTGTGTGTGGATAATACTACTGATGCCATTTCTATCCAGTAATTTTTTAAAGCTCAGTGATTTAGATTGACAAATGTATTCTGATTTCCTAATATGTTTTTCTTCACATCTTTGCTGTGTTTTTCCATAAGAATTATTCTGTTCAGCAGCTTGGGAAAAACAATCAACAGCTAGAAGGTATATTCCACTTCAGAATTTTGCACAGAATTACAATGCATATTTTTTTTCTTTTTTTTTTTTTCCCTCTGAACAATGTATTTGTCTCTGTGTTTCCCCCACTGGCACTATCTTGTAGCTCTACGTTTGACCTGATATTTCATCAGCCCTCCTGATGTGTTTTTGTTGATGTGTTTCTGTGAGGAGTACCAGATTGGCTTGCCATGCTGATGTTACTTTTGCTCCCACTTTTTTCCTACAGCTGCACTGTTGTTTAACAGCCTCTTCACAGAGCACCTTGAAGGCTGCTGATGTTTGTAACACTGCAAGTGCTCAGTGAAGCCCTCTTCAAACACAGCCATTGGCTGAGAAACACCGTGAGAAGAGCAAAGAACTGGGGAGAAGTGGACATACTTGAGCAAACACTGAACACTGCAAAAGAGATGAGATATTTTGGAGCTGCTGGGTTGAAACATTTGACTGCATCACAGGCAGCAGATGAGGACAAATTTTTGACTTTTCTGCAAACCTGTGGGTTTTGACTGTAACTGAAGATGAATGTCTCAGTGTGTCACGAGATGAGAAATCTTAGAGACACCAACAGAATATCAAAAATGCTGCAAGGAAATGGAGCTGATTCAGTTCTTGCCTTACTTAGTAATCAAAGAAGTTGTTTTTGGTAGCTTGCTTGTGAAAAAGTCTTTGTCATTTTGTTCCAGAAATTAGCAACTTTATTTGAACTACTGTCAGGATGCCAAAACCATGCAGGGAGTAAGACAACTGTAAAACCTGTATTTTAGGACTGATTAGGGGTGCCTAAGCCCCTAGCTTTGGCAAGGTTCGATCAGACCCACCAGCCTGTGCTCATAGGTCCTATAAATACAGAAATCCAGCTAGGCACTGGTGGGATTTCTGAAGAGTGCCCAAGAAAGCGTTATGACATCCATAGTGGTTCAGTTGAACAGGTTTGTGTCATGGCAGGCAAGTCATCCTGCAGTGGATAATTACAAGGATTATATACTGGTATAGAAGGAGTCTGCATGATGAGTGAGCGTTGCTATCTGGGAGCTATTTCCAGCATGACAGATACAAAGTTATTTGAGCATGCTAGACAGAAAATTCCTTTTTTAATCCATTACATGAATAGGCTAGATTGTTTCTAGAGATGATGCCTAGATTTCTGTTTAGAGACAAGTTTCTGGATCTACAGAGGGGAGGATTTTCTCTGAAAGCTCAGGATGGATGTAGACTCTGTTTAGGAGGAGAGATCCCGAGGCAGAGCACTGCTCTGTGCTGGTTCCCATTCAAAGATTCACAGTCATCCAAGTCTTGTGGCCAGCTCCAAAGGAGAAGAGGGGGAAGAAGAGTCACCAAGACCTGCCTGAAAGAAGGCTCTCTGATCACTGATAGGGCTTGGCTGCAGGAGGAAAACCTGCTCACTACCAGTATAAAAATGTTATTAGGAATTTCTTCTGGACTTCAGTACTGGCATTCTAATGCCCAACAAGCATGAGAGAACAAAGATTCTCCATATGCTGTACATAATAATGAATAATGTGTTTGTCTATTTTCCCCAAAAATTCTTTAGAAAGGCCAGAGAGAATTAAAAAAATCCAGATCTAAACCTTCCTTGTCTCAAATGTTCTAATTGTGCTGCTCTGACCTCTGTTCCTTGGTTTAGGTGCTGATCTCTGCTCTGCAGAATTATTCACATTCTTTCTGAACTGCATCCACCCACCACAGCTCACCTGGTTTACTGTGTGCACCCCAATGGTAACGCCAGAAATGCAGTGGCTGGTCACATCCAAGTTTGCTTACAACTTAATCCCATTTTCTAAGGCCCTTCTGCATGCTCAGAAGGGGAAATCACTTCCCAGGCTGCCTGAAAGGGGAATTGTGACTGATAGAAAGAAGAATACAGGATACATACCAGACACCAAATTTCAGATTAAAGCATTTTGTATCACTCAGAAGCAGTTTAGTATACTTTGTCCAGGAGAAAGTTCACAAGAACTCCACCAGGGTTTTGGCATCACGAGAGACATGCTCTGTGAAATAAAGGCAGAGGATTCCCACTGTTGTGCCATTAGCCCTTTCCAGACACCCATGCGAGAGGCCTGGCTTTCAGAAATGTGGCAATACTTCTTTTTTTGCCATAGACCCTGTGTATGGATAAGTTTTCATTTTGAGGAGCCCCCAGCCCTTGCAGAGGCAGGGGCAGGCAGGGCACTGCTGGTACAGCCTGCGCAGGGCACCCACTCCCCGTCCTGGCCCTGAAACTTTATTTCTCTTCATAACATCTTTTGACTTCCATCAGTTGCATCCACCTTCACCCACACCCTTGAGAACCTTGAGCCTTTGCCCTGGGTTTACAACACCCAATTTTTTTGGGTAGTAGCACCTGACTCCCAAGCCAGGGTGAATACCAGCCACCCCTTCAGGCCTCAGCAATGTGGTGAGTTCAGCCTTGAAGGCAGCTGAGCCTCCTCTGCTGGCTGGCTCTGCTGAAATGGAAAATATTGACTGCATGAGGCTTGTGCCAAACACAACATGAACATTTCCTACTCAACCATACTAGAATTTTTTGATCATTGGTGTTACAGGTTACAAACATAGCTTCCATCCTCCTGGAACAGCCACCAGAGAATTTGTGAGATGAGAAGGAGGAAGATAGGAAGTCCTGTTAGACAAAAGAAGATAAGGCATGAGGCAGAGCAAATGTACTTTGGGCTTCATCAGCAGTTTTGCACCGAAAATAGTCCTGAAGGCTCATATCTGGACAACAGTCTTGCATGGAGCCACCAGTCACTCTTCACCCTAAATTCCAGGTAACCCTGAGCTCCTGCACAGGTTACTGATGCCTCCCTCTGTCTCTTGTAGTGTCGCATCAAGTTCCAGCAAACGAAGGAAACTGCAAGACCTTAGAGATAGGAGTTGTGATCTCTGTGAAAGTGTTTCAGAATTTGGGCCAAATTTTATTTTCCTTCCTGGTGGGAAATGCCTGCCAAGGCACCTGTAACCAGGCAAAGAGGTCTGAGTGACAAAGGACATTAATTTTCTTCTTTTATAGGGTGTATAAAAGGAAAATGACATTAAGTAAAGACAGGGGAGGAAAACGGCTGATCTGAGATGTGTAATAGATGTGCTATCTTTTTAATAATCCCACAGGACCTGATTATCTCAGTTTACAACCAGTTTAAGGCAAAATGCAAAAAAAAAAAATTATGAGGCTGCAGTCATAACCATCACTTCAGAGGGAGATTATTCATATTATATTATAGGAAGTGGTGAATTACTAAAAGCCATCTCCATGTCTGCATTGCTGCAATTACTCCCAATTACTGTCACTCACTCTTGTAAGGGATTTCTCGCTGCTGTGGTTGCAGGGGCAGCCTCCCTCTGTGGGGACACACCACAGCCCGGCCAGCCCACAGCTGGGCAGTGCTTCCCACGTGCCGCTGTCCCCCAGCTCACTGCTGCTGTCCTCAGGACTACGGTTTTTGGAGCAGGACTTAGCTGGGCCACTGGACAGGCTTTGCACAGGTGGGGATATTCTCTCACTGCTATCACCCACTGTATCCAGCCTCTCCTTCGTTTGCCCTCAGCCTAATTACAGGTCTGGCCTCGCACAGGGTTGTCCCACACCAGGGGCCCAGTCGAGGGTAGGGAAGCAGCTGCTGCCCCTCAGCCCCAGGAGAGCGGCAGGTGGCACCGAAGCCTCCATTATGTTGCTCGCACTTAATCCTGGTGGGGTGAATCGTTCAGCCCAAGAAAGCCTCTGTGTTTGTGAGAAGGGACCGGCTCTGGAGCAGCTCCCTGGCTTGGGCTGAGCTGTTCCGGTGCCATCTGATAATCACCTCCTTTGTCGCAGCTTTTTCCTCCCCTCCCCTGTTGTTGGTTTGAGGAACTCCCATTAACCTGGCTGATTTCAAGACCGTCAAAAAACTGGCTTGAGACTCATTCAAGCATTCACCCTGTTACACCTCTTCCAGCATCCAGAATCGGTGGGAAGGGGGAAAGAAGCAGTTAAAGTCTGAGACCAGCTTTGTTCTGTGATTGTTACAACTTGCCTCCCTGAAGACTCAAGCTCACAGTGGTGTGAAGACTTTCATAAAATGCAATACACCAAAGTGGCTCCTGCCACCAAGTCCTTCTGCCCACTGAGTCCAGCCCAGGTGACTGTGCCCTGGAGATGGCAGCGGCCCTGGCTGGTGTCCAGCCTTTGCAGCTCTCTCACCATGGCAGAGGATTATCTGCTTGCAGACATGGCCCTGTGCCTGATGTCAGAGTGCCTCATCCCTTCCTTGTCTGCTGGTGATCAGTGGCAACCTCCAGCATGTGCCAGTGACATCCTTGTGCTTGCATTACCTTGCAAGGCAAGAAAGTAGGAGTAGTGCACCATGGAGCTGCAAATAACTATTCTGGAAGCACAACTTTATTTTCAGTTTTCATCTGTATCTGATGCATTATGACTGAAAACAAGAGTCATACTTTGGAAAGGAAATAAAACTCAGTCTTCTCTTCATTTTTCATCTTTTTCTTTGAAACCCCAGATCCTCATTCCCTGGACACTCTCCTTTAGCTTTTGGAAGAACTGGGCATTGATGGGACAGAAGCAGCATGGCTTATCCCTCCCTCACAGACCCAGACATTTATCAAAAGCCTCTTATTAATGACAGTAAACCAGCAAAATCCAAGTGTTTGCCATTATTAGGGGATTTTTTTCACTTTCAAATGTGGCTGTCCACATGGTCAGGACCATTCCTAAGAAACACATGGCACTGGTACGATTTATCTCAGTGTTCTTGCTCCTGCTGATAGATCTGGTGTTAGATTTGCTTATCTAAACTCAAATGCTGGAGTTTGTTTTCTGAGGTTAGTGCAGGGATAGATGACAGGAGGAAGCTGCCTTGTTGGGCCAGGTTTGTTCTGCAGCATACACAAATGAATGCAGCCCACTCCATGCTGCCACCAGACCTGGCCACTCTCTCCTCTGAGAGTGTGCCTCAGAAATGGCTTTTTAGCCACATGGGGTCAAGGGAGACAAGCACAAGGGAAGTTGAAGTCACAGCCAAGCACAGAGCCAACAGCTTGACTCACTGGGGAGACCCGCTTGCCGGTCCTGAGGACCTAAGAGCAGCGCCTTCCTGCTGGTTAAACTGATTTCTTTCATGCATGTACTGAAGGCAGGAGACACTGCCCCCTGCCAGCAAAACCACTGCTCAGACTGGGTGGCCTCACGTTAACCTCATGAACATCAGCTCAAGAAGTACGAAATCCCTTTAGATCCAGGCATTGTTGTCTGCCTCTTTGTGCCTGGATGCTCCTGGGGACTGAATTAAACCTCCTGTAAACCCTGGTAGGGAGCTGAGCCTGACCAGCTCCCCAGGCCTGTGTGCAGGATGTGCAATCCTCCTGCCACTGGGACTGAGCATGAGTTCTTACTGGTGCCATTTATGGGGGCACTTTACCTGTGACTTACGGTTTTCAGCTCTGATTTGCGCTGTTGAAGCACCAAGGCTTGGCTCAGGCTCAGGCTCAGGCTCAGGCTCAGGCTCAGGTGTGTCTGTTTGGGATGGCTTGATGCAGGGGGTGGCTGAGGGGCAAGGTGGCACGGGAACATCCCTCTCAAACCCACACGTTCACGGCAGCAACCAGCAGCGTGTGGCTCCTCTTTGGAGAGGAGCTGGTGTATGCCTAGTGTATGTTTTGCAGTATTTGTCTTTTCATTTTCCAGAGGGTTTGTGAGCTTTATGAGCATCCAGTGAATATCAGGGTCCTCCTCCTCCCTCCAACCCCTACCTCAAACCACACCTTCTTCCCTCTACTTGTCACCCTGAAAATTCCTTACCACCGACTAAGCTTTTCTCTTCCTCCAACCCCGAACACCTGCAGTGTCTAACACCCTACTCCTCCACTGTTGTTTTCCTCAGGATCCCTTGGTCTCACTTCTGCTTTGTAAGCTCCTAGGCTGCTGTATAAAAAGATGGTAGAGCCAGTCTGGGATGCCCGGAGGTGCTCAGTTTCCAGTGACATCTCATAGGTATTCAGGCTGCCCTCCTCTTTTCTGACAAGCCCCATCTACAGAGTTTTCCTGCACAAAAAACTGCGCGTCAGAGGGGAAAGACAAATGACGACAGCAATAATGTAGAAGAACATCCTCTGAACATCTGAGAGGGCTGAATCATGAACCACTTTTATCAAGGCGTACAAGAGGCACTTAAATATTAGCTGCTGCTTATAAATAATACTGGTATGTTAAATACACACATATTTTCACAGTTTTATAAAGCGAGTGATCTCTGTTTGCTTTCAACTGGAAATCATAAAGAAAAAATCAATGAGCTTATATCAAGCTTGTATTATAGTCCTTGAAGAGTCAACTGACTCTATAAAAATGACTGTTTTCTAACAAAGTTATAATTAATTGGATTGAGTTGGCAAAGTTTAAGTGCCTTGTCATATTTTGATTGCTATGCAGTGCTAGAACTTATTGATTTTATAGAACACCCTGTAGATAAATGTAATGATTAATTTCATTTGGTTTACAAGAACAGAAAACTTCTATGCAGAACTGGATGCACTATTTTATTTTTTTCATTACTGCCTATACCTGGCAGCAGTGTGGGTCTAGCTATGGAGCTATGTCAGGTGGCCTGGCCTTCCCCGGTTCCTTATTTATTCCAAAGAAATGCCATTTTTCTCCCAAACCCAATGTTTTTTTTTCATTTCAAGGATTTTGAAGAGATTATTTTTCAATATTTATTTCCTGGTTGTTTCTGTTTTCTTTCTGAAAAAAGAAAAAAAAAGTTTTTTAAGTTTTATTCCATGTTTCCCTGTTTGCAAAGCCATCAGCCACAGGTCCAAAACCCAGGCCCAGCTCATGAACCCACTTCTAGGTCAATGCTTGCCTTGGGGATGGAGAAGCTGGCTCGAGGCCCCTAGTTCAGAGCCCTGAGTGTTTGGGGGCCCTGTGAACCTCCCTGCTCTGCTTTGGCACTCCTGGCTCCATGGGTGTCTGGGGGCTCTCCCATGAAGAGGTGCAGAAGAGCAACACTGCCAGAGCCTGCCCTCACGGGTTTTCCTGCTCCCTGAAATCCAGCCGTGGTGGGGACAGTCAGGTCAGCTGTTGGGGATCTTTGGGCTGCCCCCAAATGGGGCAAGCCAGGGCTGTGATCCTCTTCACACACACCGCAGTGGGGCTTGGCTTGGTGCGCAGCCCTCGGAGCAATTTTTCCCAAGGCTTTGGGGTTATTTTTATCCCTTGCTACAGCATTTGATGCCACATGGCTGCCTCTGAATTATTTGGTTTCTTAATTGGCGGAGTTGATGTAAAAGCAAAGTGAGGGGAAAGGAAATACCAGCAACCTCCCTGGGGACACCCTGCCAAGCCTGGGGGTGACAGTTGTGTTCACTGTGAACTGTCTCGGCATGTTTTTGTACCAGCAACACAGGGAATGAAAAGGATTTCAGGCCTTAATTTTGGATCTGTTCTGGTGCTCCCTCCCTTGCCTCTCCAGCTGTATTCTTGCCCCCACTGCTGGCACAGGCGGAAAGTGCATCCCGAGGTGCTGCCAGGCATCCTCCCTGGCTGCACGGGCAGAGCTGCTGACAGCTGGACTCCAAGCCCACATGGTATCGGCAAAGTACAGGGATTGAAATCAAAGCTTTGATTTTTATGTTTGCCCTCAGAATGGATTAGTATTGAATTTCTGATCTACGAGGTGTTTAATGCATCTCTGGATATCAACTGGCAGAGCAGAAATCTTTTGAGGAGCTTATGTTGACCAGAAATGAAGACAGGAAAGTCACTTTGTACGGTCTGGATGGTAACTGCTAAAATCATATCCCAGTAAGTACCCATGCACCGCATTCCTCTAAATCAGTGCTCCCTTCTGCTCCAAACACAGATGCTCATTTCTGTGTGATCTTGTGAACTCACATATGCCAGGTGTGTTTGAGTAGCTCCCTAAAATAAAATATCTGGATTGAGATAAGAGCAAATAAGAAGCGGCTGAGGATGCTCGAACGAGGCTACCAACAGTAGGGTCTCTAAACCCTACCCCTCTTAGGGGGCAGTTGACAAGATCACCAGTTCTCTGTGTTACTGCTGTGATGTTACATCCTAAACCACTCAGCTGGAGGGAAAATATAGTCCAGTACTAAGCTAAAATCTATTCTCCCACTGAAAACCTGAGCCACCCATGACCCAGCACAAACCACAGCCTTTATTTACAGCATTGCCCTTTCTCCACTGGTTCTCTGGGTTGCAGGGTTGAGCCCCAGACCAGCCCTTTGGCTCTACTCCCCTCTGGCTGCTCCTTGTCGGGGCACTGCCATGCTGAGCCCCACAGGTAGTTCCTAGGACTGACTTTTTCCATAGCACTTTGGTCCTGGGAAGCACTGCTGACCGAGCTCAGTGTGGCTCCCATGCGTGTGGAATTTCAGGCGAGGATGGCAAGAGCAATGGCCAGGGCAGGAGGTGTCCTGCTCCTCAGGCTCTGCCTGGTAATAGTTCTGTGTCACTGGGAAATCCACTGCTACCAGACTGCAATTTCCACACTAGCAAAGCAAAGATTAGCAATACCACGAGGAGCACAGCATTGCCCAGCCTCGGGCAGAGGGTAAGACTTTCCCTGGGGGCCTGCAGGACACCCACCCTGGCAGAAGGAACCTCATTTAAAGGATTACTGAAACATGGGGGTATTTAGTCCAGTGCCATCCACAAGCACTAATCACTCCAGGCTGGAAGTAGCAGCTTGTCCCACTGTTGGCACCCAGTTAGCCACAGCCATGCTCCCCACTCATCCCTGTGCTGGTGGCTGCCCTGGCACCAGGCCATTTGAAACATCATCCTGAATAACTGGGATGTCAGGAAAATTGTGAAGCTACACTCAGCCTGGAGCTCACCCCTGCTTGGCTGAGCACTGGCTGTACATTCAGGGCTGCTGGGGGCACAGGAGCAGGGCAGAGTGGGCACAGAAGCTCTCGCCAGTAGCAAGGGAGCTGAGGTGAGGAGTGAGTGCCCTGGCACAGCCACTTGCCCCAGTGCTTCCCCCCTGACCTCACAATGTCCCAAAAGCTGCCTCCAAACATGTCCACCAAGCTGCAGGAGTGACTCCCGCGACTGCCATTCACACAATTACCGTGCTTCGTGATCTAAAAATACCATCAAAATTTTGCTCTTGAGATATAAGATAAAAATGTCAGTTTTAAGGGCTTTCTCACAATAGGATACCGTTCCTGGTGAGCTGTAACTCAGCCACTGCTCCAGGGGGGGACCGGAGTGGCGGTGCCTGCCTGAGGCACTCAGGTGAACTGGAAGGGGAAGCAGGAGCTCAGCTGTGCCAATGGCAGCGGCTTTGGCAGCAGCGTTGGATGTAAACCAACCACAGAGATTTATAAATCACTGCTCTTTACAGGCAAATTACTTCTCCTTAGATCAGGGGAAACAAAGTACCCAAGATGGGAAGAAAATCTAACTTTTGGAAAGTTATCGTGGTTTCATCCCAGAACATCTGCCAGCCCTGGTATCAGTACAAAGTAACAAATACATGGCACGAATCTGGGAGTATAAAAGATGTGTCATTACAAGAAGGAGTAGGAGGAAAATAAAGCAAGTTGACAGCTCACATCCTGTGCCATAATCCTAGAAATTGTTAATATTTACAAAATTAACAACTAATATAACCGATGACAATCTCACTCCTCCTGGTTGTCATGAGGATATTAACAGTTACCACCCGCTCCAAACTGGAAATATTACCCGTCTCTGGAGCTCCTGCTGCTCAGCAAGCGTGGGGACAGCACAGACTTGCCCTCCCAGCTTTCTTACCAGCACCAAGCCATGAGCCAGTGTGGAACACTGAAGTGCTGCCGGGACTGGAAGTGCCTCCTGACCTCACTCAGCTCCCTGGGAGCAGAGGGCCTTGGCAGAACAGGAGAATGGGGAGCACAGACAGTGCTGGAGGGAGGAGAGGCAAGGGCCATGCTGGCTCAGATCGTAGCTCCAAACAAGCTGCCATTTCAGGAGAAATGCCTATGCTGCTGGTGTGATTTGCCAGCTGTAAGGCTGGAAGCTAATTGATGAACAGATGCTAGAGTGTCATTTCCTTAACAGGAAAGACCTGACTAAAACCAAAATAAAGATGCTTGAATACCAGTGACTCCATCAGAAACATATTCCCAGACTAACAATCATAGAAAGGTAAAACTTTAGAATTACAGTGCTGTTCCTCACATATTTTTTACATAGGAAAGAGAGTAACAGCAGCGTCCATGCTCCCAGAGCTGAGATTTGTTTGTTTGTTTGTTTTTAACTGTTACTTGTCCATCAGGACTCCAGGAGGCAATAAAGGGTTAACAGACACTGTAAGTACAAGAAAAATGTGGATGGTGCCTGCACATGCAGGTTTTCTGGATCCATTTTGCCTATCTTAGCAAGGAGCATTAATTTCCCAGGCCAATCTTTGCACAGGCACATCCTATCCATCTTATGGTAATTTTAAAAAGTTTCCTCTGTCAGAGTGCATTGTATGCAAAAAAAAAAAAAAGCCATATTCCTTCCAGTTCACCATATGCAAAATCAAAACCGAGAATTACCAGCATAATTGTTTTCAAAGAGCTCCCACGTACTGGAAAGTTATAAAAAACAAGTATCTTCTTCACAGGAATAATTTTCTCCCCTCGAAGTGGTAAGCTGTTGGCTGTATGAGAGGGTGGCCCAAAGAGGCAACTAAACAAGTGACAA
This sequence comes from Myiozetetes cayanensis, assembly GCF_022539395.1. Classification (NCBI taxonomy): domain Eukaryota; kingdom Metazoa; phylum Chordata; class Aves; order Passeriformes; family Tyrannidae; genus Myiozetetes; species Myiozetetes cayanensis. Next base: position 130,544,139 of record NW_026086604.1, read on the forward strand.
TGAAAGAATGGATGCCAAAAATGTTCTTTTCAAGGCACCCTGAGATCAGGGATCTCATTGCCAACCAGGCCAGTGAAACAATACTGACCAGCAGAGCAAAGAGCTGCCTTTCCAGAGCTTGGTGCTCTCACTGGCACAACACAAATGCTCACCTAGGGGTAGCACCCAAGGGCTCACTGGAAGGGACCTCACTTTGATGGATCCTCTGGAGAAGTGACTGTGGGGACCATCAGAGGGACCATCATGAGCTGCAATACTCATTAACTGGTTCACCATGGCAGAAAACAGCAGCTCCTTTCCTTGAAGTTCAGTGGTAAAATAATTGTGACCCAGTAAAATAAAATACCGTTTTTAAATATTAAAAAAGCAATGACTTTAGAGAACTGATACATAAAACCATCACACTCACATTAAAACTGTTGTGTAGTTTGCTCTAAGAAGCTGGTACCATTTTAAAAACTCTAAAACCTTAGCATGTTACATCCCAGAAAGTTTGCTTTTCTTTCCCTTGTCTTTTATTCTGTCCTGAGCCTCTGAAGAGCTACTCCTTACCCATTTTGTTTTCTGTTTGTAAAGCTTTATGCATTTCAGTTTTTCATCGTCTTCTCAGAACATTATCTTATTTTTTCATCTTTCTTTTCAAGAAACTTCTTTTTTTCCCCCATCTGCCACCATCTTCAGTATAATACTTCTCCCTTTAGGATTTCTTTTATCCTTCACATCTTTATGCCTTTCACTTACTCTTCCCCAGACCCTTCATTCCTGCTTTTGCTTGTCAAAACCGTGTTTCCTCCTCCTTCATGAGGGAAGAAGTGGGAAGGTTGGGTGGATTTTTTTGCTATGAACACCCAGGAATGCTCCAATCAATACTTCGAAACCCTGCAGAGGAGAGACTGCATGAGTCTTTTAACACTTCCAAAATTTGCAACTGCAGTTAATGGAAGTCTGACTAATGCTTGAAAATCATAAGTTTATTTTAAAGCAGTGCTGTAGCTTCCCACCAATAACATCATCAGGCCTTCCCCAAAAGCTTTTAATTTTACATTAGAGACTCTACTCCATGTTTTGAAACCCTTGTAGCCCTGTTGCAACTTCTTTTTTTTCCAAACCCCAGGACACAGCAAGTGACCAATGCAGTCTCAGGTACCATCTGGGTCTTTAGCTCTGGCTGGATTTCTGTTTCAGTCAAAGGAAAGCCATAATGCTGCCCTGCTCACAGAAAACCACATCTGGGCACACCCAGGGAGATTCCAGAAGAGCGGTAAACCCAGTTCAGCTGGAAGTGAGTGTACATAAAATGTCCTCAAGCCTTAAAAAAGCTGTCTAGCCATGGCTGCAGCATCTGTCAGGAGAGCAGTGGCTCCACCCTGAGGACAGTGCCACCCTCAAGGGAGGGCTGGGGTAGCGTACAGTGCCAGAGAAGGGTCTAGAGCCTCTTTACCCCATCCTCATAGATGTGCCCTTGCTATTTCCTTTATTTCAAAAAAAATCTGTAATAGTAGTTTGGGGATCTACTGACATTTCACTGACATTTCTTCAGGACTTCTTGTAGCACGATTATTATTGTCATTAGTTCCCCTCGCGTGTTAATGCCTACACCACATTTAATTGTGAGCATTCCAGATGGGGGCCAGTTCTTGCTGTGAATTCTTAGTGTGCAACCAACCTACCACCTTCATGGGCCTGTTTCAGTTGGACCTGTTCCCTAGACAAATCACTTAAGAGGTCTGGAAAATCCTCTGCAGAGCTTGCAACAGATAGAATTGACTGTTCTTGACAGTCTACCATTTTTACTGTTCTCCATCTGCCTACAAGACTGCCTCATTCTTCTGAAGTACTGAAGACCACTTAAAATGTGTCTAAAACTTGATGCCAACTTCCTAGCCCCGCTTGCCAATTCAAAAAATCTGTTGCAAAATATATGTCAATACATTTATCCCTAGACTAAGGCAACCATGTTACTTAAATGCTGGGGTAATCCTAAATGCGCTGGAGAGCATGGTGCTGATAACAGAATCTTCAGACACAAAATGGCTTTTGCAGAAGGTATCACTTCTAGCATGAGATATTTAAAACCTTTTCTTCTCCCACTGAACACCACAGGCCTGTCTCGGCAGTCTGGGCATGCTTCCCAGCTTGCTGTCCGGATAGCAGCCGACTCTCAACGGGTTGCTCGGGTATGAAATTCATGGAACTGGAAATCAAGGGCAGGAACATCCTGACACGAGCGATATAGGTATGAATATCTGTTCTTGCTCCTTGAGTTCCCTCGTTAGCTTTTGTTCTCCTCAGACTAAAATTGTTTGGAAATCACTGTCTGTAGATTTTACGTTTTCCTTCCCCACTGGTAAGACCTGAAGCTATTCGAGCTGTTGAACAATTTGCAGCTTCTGAGCTTGGTTGCAGTGCCAGCTTTGTATAGATAAATATAGAACCTGTGGCATTTTCAAAAGCCATTTGGAATAACTCTTCAATACAAGCACTTTCAGCAGAGATTAAACACATTATTTGGGTTTTCTGCCTAAAGAAAAAAAAACACTTAAAAAATTGGCACAATTACCAGTTTCTTCAATGACAAAGTTCTCTTCCCTAAACTGAGGCTGGCAATTGGCAGCCCTTTACAGAGACAGTTTTTTTTTCTTTCCTGTCTCCCCTTCCCTACTCTTTGATTTCAAAATAACCTTCAAGGCAAAAAGAGCAGGACACAGCAACATGAAAAAAAATCAAAACAGAATGCTTTGCCTTTTTACTAACTTGTATCAGATAAAATGCTACCACATTCCTACAGAAGAAATCAACACCTTACAGGAAACTGGACACATTATGCTCCTCAAGGAATTTTCTATTTCAGAAGTCCTACTGAAAAAACAAAACAACAATACAAATTAAAAAATTTATTAAAATCAATTGGAATATCATATGAAATTTAATATCATATAATATAGGTGCAAACTCCGATATTAACAGCATGTGACATGTAAAGAGAGCACATTAATATACATATAAATAGAAAAGCTAAAATATGTTTGACAGTGATGTACTAAATGGCTACATAAATGTGACCATAATTAGGAGAATATGTAAATTTGTACCCCTCTAGCAGTACCTTCTAAAGCCGTATACATAGTAAATTGCATTTAATTCTAGTCTCTGCTTTCTTATAAGTAACAGGAGATGCAAGGGAATATTATAAGCACATGCAAAAACAACATAAAAGATATAAAAACAGAGGCAGAAGACAGGCACTTATTTGTTCTTGGCTGCCAGAGGCTTACGGCTGATCTTCTTTGACTTGTCATTGTTCTTCTTTGGAGGTTCAGGATTTGCCTGCATGTGTCTGCCATAAAGACTGTAAGGAAACGAGACAAAAAAAATGGTGATACAGGCTTTTACTCTGCAGCACGTTAAACAATGCATCTAGCTACTAGAAATAAAAAAAGGAAGATCTTTATTTTGTCTCAACATACTGAATTTTCTATTAGATCTCACTGCAGTCATTAACATTTGGTTTTTGTGACTTTTCAGGGTAGTAACACCAGGAAGAGCAGGCCTTTGGAGCAGTGAAGGAGTAATCAGTTTTGCCTTCAGAAACTAGCAACCTTTAATCTGCAGTTATGGGATTAAGGCTTGGAAGGCTGCAAGGATGTGTATTCAAGTAGACAATGATAAAAATTGGCTTGAACTGGGGAGATAGAGTGCCCGTTTAGAGCAGAGTGAGCATTATCCCTAACCAGAAAACCCAAGGGCTTGATAATGTGACAGAGAGCAATGGTGTCACAGCAGCCTTTGCTGCTCACACATGATTGATAGCACTGGGACAGCTACCAACACATCAATGCCACATTAGTAAGTACCACTGATTAAATGTTGACAAAGTATCCTACAATTAAGACACTGGCATTCACTGTGAAGCTAAATAGACTACATGGCTGAGAGGATCTTGCTAAATATCACATAGTAATTGATAGATAATTTATGAGTAATCCCGATTAAACTAAATTAAAAACCTACCCAAAATAAACACAGCTCAAATTTAACTTCCCTTATTGACATAATGTGCTTTTCAAAGACGCACTTTGTGGGTTTTGGTCGGGGTAATTTTCTTTATAGTGGCTGGTATGGGGTTGTGGTTTGCAGTGAAAACAGTTTGATAATAGAGATGTTTTTGGTTTTGCTAGGCAGTGTGTGCACAGAGCCAAGGCCTTTTCTGTTCCTCACCCACCCCACCAGCAAGTGCGCTGGGGGTGCACAAGTTGTTGAGAGGAGACAAAGTTGGGACAGTTGACCCCAACTGATGCAAGAGATATTCCACAACACACGGGGTCACGTTCACCATATAAAGCTGGGGGAAGAAGGAAGGGGGGGACGTTCGGAGTGATGGCATTTGTCTGCCCAAGTCACCATTACTCGTGATCTAGGAAGTCTTTTCCAACCTTCATGATTCTGTGACTTTATTCTATTCTCTACTATTCTAATTCTATGGCAGGGTGTTAAAAGCTACCATCTGCTCTGAGCTTTATTTTGCTGTATCTAGAAGATACTTCAATCCTGGGGTTCCAGGACCATGGAGTGGGATTAGAGCTTCTTGTAGGGTGGGGTGGAGAGGCAATGCTAGCTTTCACTTCTCAGCAGCTGAAGATTTACATCATGCTGCTAAGCAGGCTGCTGTCAAGGTGTACTGTAGCTAAAACAGCCTCGCTCAAGGAAAATACAACTGTAAACTACGACATTACTTCACCTTACCGAAATTTTATATGTGTCATCACCTACTGTCAACAAGGGATCAGGTGCCATTTCCTGATGAATGCAGAGAGCCCTGACCCTCTGTGATAACTACATGCTTTGTATTAGCTACAAGTAATATTTTTCTTCTATTTCATAAGAGATAGAGCCCCAACAGCACAAGACTGTATTTTATCCAAGTACACAGTATGCATACTAATCAAATATCCATCCTAAATAACGGTCCTGTTTTGGAAGGCGTTAAGTGAGTTGAGGGAGGGAGAATACGGTAGGAGATTGTTCGGTATTACAAAATACTATCACTGCAGAGGAGCATAGAGGTAACATTCAAGGAGGTTGTCCCATCAGAAACTGATCCAAGGTAGAAAACATCAGGGAACAAGCAGTATCTTGTTCTCAACGATATGCAGTGCAGCATTTGAACCACTGTCAGCAATAATTTTGTAACTCCAAAAAGTTAGCAACAGAGAAGTGGAAATGTATACTCAAATCTGCGAACACCAATAGTTAGCTAAATACTAAATTAACATTCAAGTTGGTTTTTGGCTCTTTTTCATAGAATAAGAATGTCCCCATTTGGGATTTTAAGCACTGAATTAACAGAGAATCCACTGATCCACCATATCTGAGCACAAAACCCCTTCACAGATGCGAACAGAAGTCCCCTGTCACTGTCCTGTCTTCCACATCCTGCTGCCTCGCAGCTCCTTTGCCCTGTTAGTGCCAACGCAGAAAGGACAGAAACAGCTTTAGTGGTTCTCAGCTATTACATACCCTCTTTTTGCTCAGGTTGCTTTAGGCTCTCCTTTTTTTGGTTTGGAAACTTCACGTGAGTTTCCCTCTCAGGTGACCCTTTTGGTATTCGTTATGCCTCATTACTTCCTTTCTTCGTGCAAATGTTCAAGTTTGTGGACTGGCAGAGCTCTGGTAATGAACTTTTCCTGAAGCAAAAGGGTGCGGTGGGGATTCTACTGGCTACAGAGATGCTTTCCAAGTGGAGAAACTGAATATTGACAATTTTGAATGAACTTCAGAGTTCTGCTGAAGTCTACCTCGGCAACGCCTTTTGACTGTGAAATGAGATCCAGCGGCCACTGCATGCGTTAAGCAGTAAGAATCCCAATTTACCTGTAGGGATTTTTGGTATTTCTTTGATATTTGCTCCTTAAAATATGCAGTGCTATTGGTGCTCCAGTGATTCCCTTTGCCCCATGCAAATACTCCATTAGTAGTAACAGATGTACAAGAGTTGAAGGCATCTACAGCAGATTTCACATTCCTTTTATTTATTCTCACGTCCAACCACTTCTATCATCATGTGCACCAAAGTTTCATCCAGGAAAATAATTACTGGGTTTGAAATAAGCAAATCAAATACATCTACTTAGGTTTTCCTGGCAAAATGTCAAGGAAGTTTCAGCACACACTGCTATCTCAACTGAAGATGAGTGCTTTACAGTCTATCACAGGAGTCTGCTACGCAGAGAGCAAGGATCAGATGTATTTAGATTATACAAGCCTTCACACACAGGGTCTCTCTCTTGTGTTTGCATACATCAAATATGAGGAGACATATGGTGTCACAACAACATTTAAATACAATAATGACTGTGATAATGCCTCTGGGACAGAATTTGCCTTCTGTTACACTAGGGAAAAGAGAATTCAAAATTATCAATGAACCTCTAGTACAATAACAGAAACCACTTTCTTAGCTCCCAAGGGGAAAAAAACTCAGGAAAAAAAAGCAAAAGAAAAAAACTAATGGAGACTACCTGCAGAGAGAAGTAACTATCTGGATTCCACAAGAACCTATAACCCTTTGATTGTAATAGACATGAAGTTTGCATACTCAGCCTTTAGTGATTTCAGTATCTATTGGAAGGATGCAGCCACAGAAGCAGCCATAGCCAAGCTGTACAAACTGTGTACATGCTCCTGCTCTGCACCAATGCAGTCAGCTGTGTTAGGCAGAGATACTTGCACCTCATCCTCGGCAGCAGAGGTAGCTTAAGACGTGCACACAGACAGCTGTGCTGCTCAGCTGACGGATGGTGATGTGCTGAGAGATGGCATCTTGACAGTGCTGTTTGCATGGCTAGACTCTTAGCCACGGCAGATTGTCTCCATAAAGAACTCAAGGAATATTGAGGCAGATTCCTCAATATGTGGCTACAGTTTCAAGGCAGATTTGTGAGATAAGTGCTGATAACACATGGCAGCACCTTCCCACTTGATATTTTGAAACGTCACCTGTTTATGGAGCTGGTACTGCTCTGAGAAGGACACTACACACAGCTCACAGGCCAAAACCTCAGTTGCAGAATAAAATCTGGAGTGCAAATAAATATTTGAGATGTTTGCAGTTTGCAGCAAGAGTCAGAAGCTAGTTATTATAACCACAGCTCACACACTGCAGAACCTTTTTAGACTTAGCAGCTACAGTACTGCATGAAGCCTTCTCATTATGTTAAAGTGAAAGGGGAGATAACATGCAAGACTGAAAGCTCTCAGATAGAGACTTCCAATTGCTTTCTTTCCTCATATATATTTTTCAAAGCAAATATCTCATGAACATAAATGTTTCTTTGTATGCAGATATAAACATAAACAAAACCTCCTTGCATTCTCCACCTGCCCCACTGGAAGTAACAAATGAGAGCACTACGGCTGCTGCAGCAGCAAAACTAACAGTATCAAGTGAGAAAGATGCTCATTAAACTTCATCATTCTGTCTACTTTAATGATGTTTTTACTTAATAAAAATTCCCTAAGTAGTTGCAAGGATATTAGGCAAGGTCTCTGGTTATGTATCAGGGGCCTAAGCTGTCACTAGCAAGCATGCAGTTCAGGAGGAGCATTCCCAAGAGGAAAGAGTGAATACAGCTTTCTTGTAATAAATTCCAAGAGAATCAATAACCACAGCCTGCCACATTACTTAAGTATTTAGGAAAGTAGGTGATCCTTCTAAATTAAACTACAAATTGCAAAATACTGCAATTTACAGCATAAAATCAGGCATGGAGCCTTGTAACTAGAATGCATACAGTCTTGCTACCAAAATCTCTGAATTTAAATACTGAACCAAAGTTAAAATTCATGAAGTTCAAAAGAGTCAGTTTCAAAAACCACCTCCAGCACAACTGTCTCCAAGTTTTCTCTCCTGTACAACAAAATGCTCACTAGCCAAGGGCTACATGCTCCCAGAGATGAAGAGTAAACTTGGGTAAACTAGGGAACTACTGCAAAGTGTTTGCTGCACACATTGATTTTCTTCAGTTTAAAAATTTTGAAAGAGGATTTCGAGATCGGGCCATAAGAAATACACTGCTCTCACTTAATGTCTGTAACAGACCTACAGAGCTGAGTATGCAGTATGAAAAGGACCGCACAGCTAAATACAATCCTGGAGAGATGCTACCTCCAGCTATGTACTGTAATCTGGGAAACAAAGGTGAAACATTCCAGCTTGCTTTTCCAAAAGCTGGAGCTCAGGATCAGGCAGGTATTTAGTGCTCAGATGAAACTTCAAATGTGGGTATTTACAGTGACCTCAACAGGACGGTCCCAAGCCTCAGCTGCTGAAGCAGGAGACAGGAAAGGCTAAATCAGTGGTAATATCACTAGAAAGCAAAGGCTGAAAGAAGTGCTTGCATGACTGGTACATGGTGGCTACTCTGCATTAGTTACAATTCACATGCACTTACAGAGAGGTGCTTTCACCCTAGTGGTTTTTGCATAGTTAATTGCTGCTCTGATATCCCCTCTGAGTGACTGGGACTGGCCTTTTCTCCTGTGAGAGCTTCTAACATGTCACCTTCCCAAACCACATATTCTCCCAGGAAAGGGACCGATATTGGGGTTTAATTTGTTGGTAATGTACTACTGAGAGAAAACAGTGGAGGTTTTAAAATTACTTTGCAAGTGTCATATTATTTTGGTAGCTTACCAATAATGTTTTTATTCTATATGACATAAGTCAGATGATTTCAATGAAGAGGACCACTGCATGGCTAAATGAAACCAGTATCTGTTTTCCTTACCATTTCCTTGCCATTCCTTTGGATGGTAAGCTGCAGTTTTAGGATTCTTAATAAGGAAGAACAGACAAGAGTGACTCATTTTATTCAGCTAATTTTTTGCCCCTTGTTTGCAAGTGCTCTGAGAGCAGATGGCAGCAGTGTCAGCAATATTCATCATTTGAACAAGCTCTCCCAAGTTTCTTCAGAAAACCTCATCTTTGGCCTGTCATCAGTCTCTGTACCAGCTCTCTCCTTGTGCTCTGCAATGGAGGCAGCACTGGCTGGACGATAGCAGCAGGTGCTGGCAGTGCCACGTGCCACACTGCAAGGGCCTCTGGGCTACTAAATCTGCAGCTCTTCATGTGGTGTGAAACAGCTCCACTACTGTTAGGTCTGTAACAGTTTGCCTTCATCAATAGCCCACTGGCTCTTGTACACCTAATGCTTCAGAGTGCCCCAAGCTCCACACACCAGAGAACCCAGCCCTGAAACACTCCAAAGTGTAATAACCTGTGTTATTTTTCCACTCCTTCCACCTGTGCCAATAATCTTCACAACCCAGAGTTCCTGCAGACTTTGCCTGTCATCGCTCTTCCCAATCCCCACTACATCCTGCATTTCAGCTTTCAAAAAGCCTTTTTGCATCACCAAAAATCCCTAATCCCCTCAAGGGCTTTCTGGGTGCCCACAGGTACTCAGCAGGGGAACTGATCACCTCTTCCCATCTTGGCTTAGCTCTTTTTGTAACTAGTTTCATCTTTCAGAGCCCAAATTAGACAAGAAGGAAAGGATTCAGTAGAGGTGGAGAACTAGGTATCTAAGCCCATGTCTCCCAGTCAGTGGAGATCTCACTAATGGAGCCATTGGAGTACAGAGCTTTTTGGGTGATCAGACTGCTGTGAGATGCTTAGCTGCATTACTCTGCTTAAGATTTTCACCAACTACAGTGGACAGTGAGTAACTAGCTGACATGCAGACATTCATGTTGAGCTATTTTAAAATGCTAGCTGAAGCCCACCCAAAGCAACTACTCCCTCCCTGTTCCCACTCTGCATGCTCTCACAAGCTGTTAGCCACCTTACGTTATAGACTCTGCTGAGTCACACAGTCCAAAGTTGACTTACTGTGAATTTCTGCCTAAAAACATTCCAAATCTCAATAAGCGATAAAAAGTTTTCTGCCAAAACTATTCTGGAGCTCACTGTCTCAGTGACTGCACACTCTCCAAAATAAGCCTCCCCATTCCATGGGTCTCCTACTGGCCACTTCATCATTCAGTTTCCCACAGGGCTTCCCTTCTGCTGGATCCCTCCACTATCCCCTTTCCCTTTGCTGCTCTATGTACCTGAAGAAAAGAAAGACTCTGCCATGTATCTCACCCTCTATCCCTACAGGTTACTGTCAGAGACAGACCCTGACCAGAGGCACCTCTGGCCTCAGCTCAGGAGCTCCCTGCCATCAGCCTAGCCTCAAAACAGTAGTTTTAAAAAGAGAATACAGTCCAGTTGGATGTATAAGGAGACACCTCAGGGGAGATGTGCCTGTGGGAGGAGATTTGAGCTCAGGTAACCATAATTTACAAACACTTGCTCTCCTATAGGGCTGCCAATTGCTGGATAATTTTAATTCTGCCAGACCCATCTGCTCTGAAAATGGTTAATTTAATCCCTACTTCTTTGAACTCACCATCTTGCATGTTAAGGAGAACTATTTTTTTTTTCCATACAGGAATTCCAAGTAGGTGTTAGGTATTTCTTTAATTAATATGCAGTAATAAAAGAAAGCCTTATATTCTCTGAGGCCTAGCAGCTTTTTGAAGCAAGTACTTTAAATGTGAGGTTTGTTAGGGAAGCACAGCCGGAAGCTCATAGAAGCCCAGCAAACAACAAAAAGATTTTTTTAATAGGAAAATATACAGGCCAAGATTTGAAAAGCTGGCTAATGACTTTGCATATACAACCTGAAAAACCTTACAAGATCTGGGGCTTTTGACAGAGAGGGTTTTGAAAGCACATGGAACATGAGTATCTGGTTTCTGAAAGTCAGGCCTATGTAACACCCAGGGAGCCCAGCACTGAAAAATCTCAGCCATGCTACAAAGCCAGACACACACAAGGGGGCCCTCTGTGGAACTGCCACAAAGATGGAAAGAGGGCATGATTATGTTTATTTTTTTCAAAACAGAGACAAACAGGAATTAAGATCTCATCTAGATAACCTATTATGCTGATAAAAAAAACTCCAGCTAGCCCAGTAAAATGAAACAGCCTGAGAGAAGCAGAGAGAGAACAATTTGTTTTTGCACGTGGATAGTCTTATGAGACTGTCTCACTTACCAAGAATTTCTCACCTGGGACTCGCATCTGCAAGGGCTGATCTCCCTTCTCATGCTCCATTTCAAATACACTGATGACTTGTTCAGTCTACACATGCAAACCAGTTCCTGAATCCACCTCCAGTACGGAAGAACTGCATAGGTCAGAACCTGAAGTCCTTAAGGGTGAGAATTCCCACAGATCGCAGGAGTATTTCTCCCCTTGTTTTCACCAATCAAATGGTGCTTTCCCTCTTATATATGACCAGAAGAAACAATGTAGTGCCAGACAGACATCAGCTGTTTACCCTGAGGGCTGAGGTAACCACTTAAAAAAATGACATCCCCCACCTAATTCATCAAAAGCAATTGGGAGCCACAGAATCTGCATGAGCAGGCTCAGCTTCTCTGGCATAAGCCAGCACAGGTAGCTGCAGAGAAAAATGCACCACCAAGAAGGAAAAAGACTACTCAAGTGAGAAAGAAGTGTGTTGTATTCACTGAAGTCTTCTGTATCATCACAGCCCTTGAATTTATGTATTTGTAATTCGTGAGAATGTAGTAGATAAATCAACAGCTGCTCGATTTCTCCAAACCATGTTGTTGGGACCACATTCAAGGCCACCTAGCTGATCTCAAACTAACCTCGGACAGGGAGCAAACACAGTGCAGAAAACATACTGGCTTGTAGCACAGACACGCTCCTGGAGCCAGCTGAACACAGTCTTCTTCGTTCTTATGTTATTTTAATGCTGTTGTCCACATGGAGTCCTTTGGGCTTCAGTAGAACACTGCTCATTTTCCTTTCTGAATGCTACACTAAGGGGTTTGCTGCTCAGATAAATCCCCTTACATAATCTTTATTATTGATTTACTACATGCATTTTGCTGTGCACCTAATTAACATTTAAAAAAAGGAAAACAGAAGGTAAAAATAGCTAAGTGCAAGCCAAGGAACTTTCTTTAAGTTACTGTGTGTCTGGCAGGTATGTATTTCTTTTCCAGTAACTAGACAAAGTGTACCAATAAAATGTACAGAAGGGACTCTGGGGAAATACTGATACAGAGAGACTCTTCTTTCCTCCTTTTTTTTTTTTTTTTTTTTTTAAGCAAAATTGAAGTGTCTGAGTTAATCTACGCTTGCTCTGCTGCACACTGAGGATGCCCGATTTCATTGGCAGTATCATGAAGAACACTCAGGGGACCACAATTTCCCCCACGGAGGTTTTATACAGGTGCCCTACTCTGATGGGCTGGCTCACATCTCTCTCCCAGAGTGTCTGCTTCTGCCATCCCAAGTGGCTTCAGAGCCAGGTCTCCAATGGTTCCTTAAAACAGATACAAAGACTGAACAGTGACGAGGGACACACTGACATGGTGGGGAGTTCAACCAAACTAACCACCCTGAATTGCCACTTCTGAGACCCTTGAAGGGAATGGACTAAATCCTGGTCCTGTCACACAACCCAATTGCATGACCCAAAACAACAAGGCTGTGTGAGCTCTGGGCACCACTGTGTAAGGGGACATAGGATTTACTGGGGGATGCTTAGACGGAGACTTGGGATTGAACAAGAATGTTTAAGGATTATACAGGACTTACGAGTTCTTATGGAGACAGACCAAGAGAGTGGAAGTGAGAGACCACAGAAGGATGGCAGAGAACAAGTGCAGGGAAAAGAGAGGATTGGGAGGAAATAAAGAAGGTCAATGGTGTGTTAAGCAGGAGGAGGACAGCACACTTGTTTGGCTGAGCTCTGTGCCAAATCACCTTCACTTTGTCCTGCCTGAACTCTTGTTTCCTGTGCGAGTTCTGACAGCATGCATTCATGACCCGTCAGCAAAGTTCAAGTTAGACTAGCTTGTCACAGGGATGGACTGAATCCACGACACTGGAGAGACCAAGGGACCTCAGGATCAGCTTCCAAAAAGCTTGAGGGGCTGTAGTCTGGTAAGACTGGATCTGGGGGCCTGATATTGAAACAACAAGATTTGGGAGCCAGGTATCACCTCATTTTACAGCCAGTTTTGAACAAAGCATCACATCCTTAATATTTGGCAAAGAATTACTGGGTTTTAAGCAAATCTTTGGTGTTTTTCCATGGCTTTTACTGTGCCAACAAAGCTGTTCCAGAATCTTTTCAGGAGGGACCTATGTTATGTGGCAGCCAATAATCTTTATGGCAACACTGCAATGAAAATGCCTCTTACTGTAATGAGCAGAGATCATAAGTTAAGCCCCCAGCTACCTTTCCATTATTTTTCATTAGAGTTTTTCTGGCTTTGTTATGCTTCAAGAGTACTCAGGGAATTACCCCAAATTAGGCTCACTAGTCAGCTTTTCATTACTCAGACCACACTGAAACTGAGCAATCAGCAAACTGAACCAGCTCCTGAGGTAACACAAGACACCAACATTTGTTTCAATGTTTACCATTTCTTTTTTAGTTTGTCCTCTTTCTTAAAGCTCTGTTCTGTAAAACAAACTTGCCTACAGTTGGAGGCGGTTCTAAAACAACAGGAAAATCACATAATATTTTTTCATGCCATTAACACCTTAAGCAAAGGGTTGGGCTTCCCTTCATCTACCAGAAACAAACTGTGATATACTTATGTTTTCTTGACAGCAGTGTTTTTCCTAGATTTGTGTTCCATAGTGCTAGATGAGCTGGGTGAGATAAGAAATCTCACTTACTATGTGAATCCTTATCCCTTGGAGAATATCTAATCCACTGAAGATTTTTACACTGGCTTCCTTCCCTCTTGCAAGCAAGAAGCTGACCATCCTGCTGGAAAACAGCAGTAACACTGACATCAGACAGTTCTGATGTCATCCAATCTGCACGACTTCCCAAGTTGCTTTCAGTGTCTTTCAAGGCCCACAGTGTGAAGAACATAGAGCCTTCTGAAAGGCTTTCTTCTCCCCCAATGTCTGTCAAGATGAAATGGCAATATAGCATCAGCCTGATTTTGATTTCACCAAAATCAATACAAGTTTTGCTTCTGATTTCAGTGGGTTCACTGTTTGGCCTTTAATGTCAATTTACCCATGCAAGCAAAAAGGCAAGGTGCACTTGCAGCACGGTACACAACCTCCAAACTATACAACAACATATGGACAACATCTAGGCTGGGTATGAACAGTGGAGTGAAAATTATGCTTTCTCATCAAGGGCCAATGAGTCACTCTGTGACTTCTTAATGCATGCACTGACCAAAACAGTTCCTCTTGCAAGGAAGGTGGGATTATGCATACTGATCTGGTTTTGCTGAACATCTTTTTGCTGTAGGTAGGCAGCACTTATCCTAAATTGTTGGTGCTTACAAATGCTCATGAGTTAGAGGAACAAATACAGAACTTTTACTGAAAAGGACAAGAACTAGTTTACTCATCAGATATTTGTGAAGGCACCTACAGGGCCTTTAAAAGTGATGTAAAATGAACCCGTGATTCCACTTGTGTCTGGATAAGAGGAAAAATGATGTGGAGCTGAAACCACTCGCACTGAATCAGTCTAAGTTCCACAGCAGCAATGAAGGCAGAAAGAAGGCAACAACAGGAAGCCAAACCCAAGGCTTGAGGGTGAACTGCAGACCACCTACTCTTCATCTTCTTAGAAACATGTTGGAAAACACACTGTAGGGAGGGCAAACAAGGTCCTTTGTGCTTTCTTTCTGGTTCCTCAAAACACAGGATACTAACATGTTTGCCAAATTCCACAATGTGCACACAAGGTAGAAAACAGGCAACTCCTTACTTGTTTTACTTGAAAGATAGATATTAGATCGCATATTAGGAAAAATTTATTAACTGAAAGGGTGGTCTAGCACTGGAATGGGTGCCCAGGGAAATGGTGGAATCACCATCCCTAGAAGTGTTCAAAATATGTGCAAGTGTGGTGCTTAGAGGCATGGTTTAGTGGTGGACTTGGCAGTGCTGTGCTAATGGTTGGAACTCAATGATCTTAAATGTCTTTTCCAACCTTCGTGATTCTATGATTCTAAATCATCCCAGTAGTCCCGAAGCTCGTGGTATAGAGTGGGTTTATGAGCAATGCAGCAGCGAGAAAAGCAAGGTGGCAAAAGATTTGCCAACAGCTCTCTGTCACCAAGAAAGCACTTCATTAGCCTGTCAAATGCAGTGTCTAGGAGATATTTATTGACAACTCACTGCCAATTGATCCAACATCTATATAAAGCTCTTCTTATGCAACAAGCTTGCTGACTCAGACAATGATGAGATCTATAGAGAACTAATAGCTATACTAAGCCTCTAAGTGCTCTAATTTCTAAACAAAATGAAACCAGAAGTGGTAAAATCCCACCAACATCTCAGCAGCCGCACCATATTCACTGCCTACAGCACGTTTTAGAATGAGATTCATTTTGATACAGTTTGTAGCTGGGGTATGAATGCATGGCGAGCAAAAGTCCTTATACAAACAACGTTTTCCACTTCTATGGCCATACATGCTTGTGGGATTACTTCTGAAATACAGGGACTCTACATTTTCTACTCCCTCAATTTAGCATGGAAGCACCCAGAGGTGTTCAGTGCTGTATGCCAAGAATTGCTCTGTGTGGTCGGGCCCCTCAGCCTCTCCCCAGGCTGAGGTAATGCTGCAAATGGATAATTGATCCTGCAGCGGCTTTAACAACTGGCAGTCACTTCACACAGCTGGCAGCGTTCCTGCAGTGCACACGCTCCTAACCCTTGCTTGCTTTGCTTTGTACTACCTGTTTTATCACTTCATGATAAGGCAGCGTCAAAGACAGCAGGCATAACCTATTCTGGCATCTCCATCTGGCTTTATACATCAGACTTGTGCTGCTCTGGTGGATTAGTTTCAGATCCCTGTTGGCAGATCAAAGGCAGCAATAATAACCACAAATCAATTCCTCTTTAAGGCCTAAAACATCTTCTCCCTCATAGCATGCCTCATTTCTTCACCACTCCAGAGCCCTTATAAATACCAACTTTGCCTAGACACAACAGTTGTATGCAGATCTGCAGGCCCTGGAGAATGTGGCAATGTGTTTTCACCTGCATTCTTCTATTCAATGACAATCAAAATGAGCAGCATCAGTAGAGAGGGGCTCATGTAGATTATAAACCTGAGTTCCTGAAAGTCAGAAAGCTGCCTGATGCCAAAGTGAGGGCATACACAGAAGATGGCTTGCTTCCCTCAGTCTCATCTCAGGTAATACACTTTCCAGCACTCATCAATGAGTCAGTGCTGTATTTTCACTGAAGCACCCAGCTACCATCAGCTCACTGCTCAAGTGCTCTAAGCCAACCAACAGATGTTTTCAGATAGAGAATAGATGCATCGTCAGTTGAACAGTTGCACTGTGGACCAGTTGGTTTCTAATGGCATTTGCAGACAGCTCACACCCCTGATTAGAAGATGCTCTAGAAAACAGGACTCAGAAAAGGGACTGATAAGGTTTGAGATCCTCAGGGCTCCTCCCATATACGGGGAACATTTGGCCCTTTTTGCCATGACTGTGCTAGCATGCTTGCACTTGAATTCCAACAATTCAACATTCCTTCTTTCTTCTTGAAACAAAACCCAGAGATAAACAGTGAAAATGGCAGCTGCTTAGAGATCTCCTGAAATTCTTAAGAAAAAAATGAATCAATTAAAGGTAAACAGACATAAATCCTCTGGTGCCAACATTCCACTTGTACAGCTTGCAAAGGCCATAAAGACCCAATATTTCAGGGTTACCACATAAGGGCCTGACAAATATTTTTCAGGATACAGAAGTAAAGTACTTTAAACCTTATTTTTTTTTCAGTATTCAGTTAAGACTCGGTTTCACTCCATTAACTGTTTAACCCTTATAATTTTTTACTCTACCTATAAAACTAGAACATTGTCTCAACATATGGAAAATCTGGATGGTACATATTGCTCATAGCTGCACACAATTTTAAGAACTGTAACTGTACTATTTCTAGATAATTTTTAAACTATGACAAAGATGAATGCTATTGAAGAAAAATGGCAAGCCTATAAAAAGCTACATGTGTTCGAGTCAATCAAGTAAAGAGGGTATAATTTTTTTCTTATAGTATGATTATCCTACATGCTAGTGGAAGCAGGAAGTCAGAAAGATTAACCAAAGATCAAGAAAAAAAGACCATCCTCTTCTTCCCCTCTCCCGCTACTGAGCTTAGAAAAATGTCCTAAAAAGGAAAAAAAATTACGTTGGCAGGTTCGATTAAACCTCGGGGAAGGCCTTAGTGTTGAATTTGTCTTCCCAGTAGTACCTAAAGCACTGCTACTAAAGCAATACAATAAAGTTTATGAACTTGTCTTTACTGCTGCATAAGTTATCTTTGAGAAATGATACTACGGTGAACAACTGCTCTCTGTGTCAATGGACTGCAGGTTTTATCAATGAAAGTAAACGGGATCAAGACTGAACTCCAAGCTGAAATATATATAACATATTTTTGTATGAATGAAACATACTTAATTCAAAAGTTAAATACTACTACAGAAATTTTTTTTATGCTTCACATCAACTTCCCGACTAAAAGTCTTTTTGACATACTTTACACTGAAATCAAAAGAAACAAATTCCAGAACCTCTCATATTTCTTTCTGTTCAAGAAACTTACCCTTTTGTTTGATTAGTTTCCTACCTAACTAAAAGCAAATCTATCCCTTTAATAAAAAACCCAGCCAAAGCAAAACCAAAATCACTAATACAAAACTACACTGCAAATTCAAAATAAACATAAGCAAACCCCAGCAACCAAAGCCAAAGGTACACCAACTTAACTTTTTTGCCTAGTCTGGTGCTCATGCTATAGTTTGCTCAGACCACTTTCCTGCTCTGGAAAATGCTTCTGTTTTGAGGTGCATGCTTTCTGTCAGGTCAGCAAGTTAGTGTATCTATGCAGCTCTTTAGTTATCAGATTTAATGTGATGGAGGCATAGGGAAACCCAGCCAGAGGGAAAAAAGGAAAAGGGAAGAAAATAGATGAATCTACTTTTGTAACTCTACCCCACCCCCACAAATCAGACGGTGGGAATCGGAAGGTGTAACTGCACAGTGGGACATGCATACGTGCTGTGGGGAAAACTTCACTGTCACTCAAAGCCCACGAGCCCATGCAAAGCTGACAAAGAGTGGTGAGGAATAAGAACAATGGGACAGAGGCCCACAGAATAATGGGCAGCCCGATTTCTTGCCCAGGACTTATTAGACAGGTCTGTAGAACACCTTTCTAAGGAAACTGTCAGATGTACCCTGGAAAAACAACTGTGCTTAGGGACTAATGACCTGTGAGTACAGCAGGTGTAACTGTACGTAACAACCCTGGATGTTACAATTGGTGGTTGAGTGGCATTTCTCCATGTGTTTGTCTATTACACAATAATTTCAGGATGCTGGGTTATTTGATGAATTCCAACATTTCAGGGAATGTTCTAGGCAATAGGCAATGTCATATTCATTTTGGTGAAAACAAGAAAATGAAATGGAGAAGGGACATATACACACAGGGTTTGTGACCTCTTTCAGTACTTAGCAGTTGCAGCTGTTTCAGGCATCCAGGTCTGGGGGGAATGGCCTACAGACCAAAGAGCCAGTGGTTAACTCTTTGCCAGAGTTAACACTTCCCCCTCATTTCCTCCATATCCTTGCAGGACTTGCTACCAGTACAGTTTAGGAAGGCTGACACCCAGAACAAACTGCCTCAGGGAGAGGAAGAAAGATCAAGCTATGGGAAGGATGGAAGAGAGGAAAGAAGAGCTGTGAGGGCAAAAGTGGGCAAGAGATCCACAAAGCTTCATGTACGTAAAAGCAACTGACGCTGGCATGGGAAAGAGGACAAAGCAGGTAAATCTTACTTCAGTAAAGAAAGGGAGCATGGAGGGAAGGAGGGAATAGATGAGCATGTGGACCATGTGAATTCATTAAGCTCTTATGGTACAGAATAGAAGAACATGGGGGGCTCTTCACTGATGCAAAGAGCATATCCCTTAAATGCTGTTCTCCTTAGTCTACAATTTTCAGTACCATTACTTCAAGACCAAGCACTGTCAGCAAGAGCACAGACTGCAGCAGACCTTTCCCTGTTTAAACATACATGGTGCTTGTCACTTCTTCACATCTATCTCTCAGTCACATTAGCTACATTAATGAAAAAATAAATGTTGCAAAAGGGAAGTATTAACAGAGCCAATGTCAAGGACATTAATTTTAAAAATGCTATTTACTTTGTATCTGAGCAGTCATATATCTTGATCTTGAGCCTTGTCCAGATTCTGATTCCATGCTATAGCAACAAACTCTGTCCTGACTCTCCTTCCTGCACATGATTCATTCACTCGACATCTTTAGCACTGTACCCACTCGACAGGCTTCATGTATTTAGTTAAAGTTAATAATTCTTACTTCAACAAAAATGAGTTTTTTAGTGCAAATCCTGGATAGTGACTTACTGTGAAGTATAGACTCAGTACAGCTCAAACTATCTGCTTGAAGAGAGAAGTCACCTGGCTCCAAACACAACAGTTGGCCTGATACTTTGTGAGAAATCTGTGGAGAGAGTGGGTGGGTCCCCAGTCTCCAGGCATAAGTGCTAGGTCCAGCGAGCTGCCTGCAAGTAGCACTCAGCATCTGTCTTTGAACATCCAACAGCTCAGATTCATGGCCCTAGCGAAGATCCTTGTGCAGGTAACCCACGTTCCTAAATCTGTTCCACTGACACAAACCAACCACAGATGTCAACTCTGCATTTTCCAGGAGTCAAGAGAAAATACTGCAGAGACCACAAAACTATTGTCGAAACACAAGGAAAAGGTCAGCTCACTTTTTTTTTTTTGATTTGCCAAGAGAACTAAACAGTCAGGGCAGGAGAGCCTGTGAGGCCTTTGGGGTGTGAGTGTGGTGCTCTCAAGACAAAGAGGACCTGGCAATTATCTCCACAGCAGGCACTGTTAGAATTAAACCCAATATTTTCAGGAATGGCAGAGGAAGCAGAAGCAATTACCCTGTCAGGAAATGTGCCAATAGATAACTTGGAAATAACCTGCATATGTGAACACAAGGTGAGTTTATTTCCACTGCCTGCCCACTTGTCCAAGACATGACTTCAGTAGTTCTTACCAGACTCCAGGTGACCTCGATGCTCTCCTGCTCTCATATCACATTACTCCCTGTCTCCCCAGCGGGGCTCTTTGGCAGACATCACATGGTAAGTTAGTGTCACTGAAGCCCCAGCTGATATTCTCTTCAAAACTCCTCTGTTCCCCCTTTCTTGGTCTCTATGGCAACGCCCAGGATCCTGCAAACAGTACCAGCCGGCTCAGGGCTCACTCTGCACTCATTCATCTCAAATGTTTGAAGAATCGCCTCTTTTCCCTGTACAATGTTTCTAAAAACAGAGTTTTACTCCCTGCTGATGTCCCTGCATCTTTGACACAGTTCCACTGCTCCATGTTGCAAACCCACCATGGCTGCCCCAAATGAGGTCCCACTCCAGACTAGATAAAAGGGTCAAAATCAAAATCAAACACGTTGTCTTAGTATCACTGGAGGCAGGCTGAGAACCTTCGCTTGAAAGTCCTGGTTCTTGTGAGCAGTTTTCCATTTTAAAAGCTGTCCCTGCTCAGCAAATGCATTGAAGATCAGCTGAAGAGTCAAAAATAAAGACAGAGAGGCAAGGACAAAATGGTAGGACTTTCTTTTGAGCTATGTTTTTTCCAGAGTACATCTTCCTTACCTGCTATTTTGTTTAGTTGGGCTGTGACTATATGTTATTACTCTTTATTACTCTATATTACACCCATTCTGTACTTATGTTAATTCTGGCCTGAGAGAAACAAGATGATTTCATTTAACTTGATTCTGTTCTTACTGATTTTTTTTTTACTATATTCTTGAAACACTATTTCAGTACTGGCAACTTTAGATCAGATATTCTCAGAGCCTTTCTGAACATCTTTTTTTTTTTATTTGGGAATTATTTTCAGTGAAGAGGGGGGATACACTTGCAGTGTATCTTTCATTTCTGAAACAACAATGAAGAACAAGCCAAGGGTTCACAATATAAATATATTATAAATAATTAGCATATAAAATAAAATGTTTGAAGGAAAAAAGAAACTTTCTTGAAGGAATTATCTTCCATAATTTCTGCAACAACTAGTTGCAAAAATTTGCAACTTTGTTTATGTGTATGGGGGGAAAAAACTATAAATGCAACAATGAGAGATCTTAACTTCTCTCACTGCATGGGAGAAAACAACAATTTCTTTCAGAAGGAAAGAGTAATTTTCCTTGAGACAGTATATAATTTTCCACACACAAATGTGTTCATCCAAACCCAACCTACATGTCTCTGTACCTTATGCTCAAATTTTCTCTCACTGCATTCAACACATTAAGTGCTGCCTAACTCCCACCTCCTGAGTTCAGCAATCCCCCCCATTTTTTCCTTTAAAAAACACCTTTTGAAATAGAATGTATTCTTATTGTTAAGGCCCACAACTTAGAGGCTAAAAATAGCCTTAGTTAACAACCTACCTATTAGCCTGTAAAGCGTTAACAACGTGTGACCCCCGCTGTAAGGAAATTGCCCAAAGAAAAGGGCAGAGTACACTCCCCTGTCCACTCTGGTCCAAGGAGCAAAAATGTACCAGGGCTTTATCACTTAAAAAGCCTTGTTCTTGCATCCTGCCTAGCCAGCAAATGAAAGGGTGGGCCACAGCATAGCCAAGGGTTTCACATCCCTGCACACACTCATGCATCTTGGTCAGCATTTAAATCCTGGGAGCTCTACCTCCTCTGGAGCCACCTCACCACCCTAGGGACAGGAGGTGCTTGAGATTATGCACCACCACCACATTTAGCACACTGAAGGCTGCACATACCTTACACACTTGAGCTATGAAGTCAGTGTTTGCTAGTTATTGCATTAAAATAGGGGAGGGGATGTACTGAAACCTGCAGCTTTCTAGAAGCATGAGGAAGAGATGATTCAAAATTGCTCAGAATAATTTTAAAGCCTGTTAGTTCAAGCTATGTTCCTAAAATAATATGATTCAAGTAATTCAAAGCAGTCTCTGAGTTTAGCAATATAGTGGTATTAAAGCAAGAGCAGTTGACCCAAAGTAAACATGGTACACCAAAATCACACAAAACCCTCCCAGAGTTCTAAGACATAACGGCCAGTCTTTGTGAGCAAAGATCCGGGGAAGGTCTTTACACCTTCCAGCCTGCGCATTGGATTTTTTAGGTGAGACACAGTGTGCGCGGAACTGAGCCCACCCTTTAATCCTAAGGTTCATCTGCCGGGGCCAAGCGAGCTTGGACGGTGGCAGCGAGGTCCTTAGGACGTAGGTGGGTTGCCTTTAAGGGTTAACGAGCTCCACCTGCCCGGGAGTGGCCCTGACCGGGAATCGAACCCGGGCCTCCGCGGTGACAGCGCCGCGCCCTTAACCACTAAGAAGACAAGCAAGAAAATACAAGTTGGTTGTGCTTTTGACATTTGTCCATCACCCCTCTCTCGCACCTATTGATTGGTAATGGGAGGAAAAGGCTACCAATATTCTTTTATACACTATCCTTTCCTTATTTGTGTCCCTGATTTCTGCTTTTACTAAATGCTCCATTTTTCTGCTACTGCTGCGCTTCCTTCTATCTTTTCTCTTTGCTTAATCAGCTGACCCTTCTCATTTATCTCCCCTGTCTGGAATCTTGGCTCTTCCCATTTCTCTTCCCCTTCCAGCTCATCAGCCTTCATCTTCTTATTGGTCTTGCTTCTGTACCACTTTTATGCTTTCTTTTTTCCTTTCCTTGTTTCTCATCCTTTTATAACTCCTTTTTTTTAATATAGGATACTCATCTTTCCATCTGTGTGCCCTTTTCGCTGCTCAGGTGGTTGGATCTGAAGAGGAGTTTTGAGACATTTAAGTAGGAAATGAATGGCCACACACAGCACAGAGGGGATCTGCTAAAATGTGTTTTAAGATATTTCCCTGGATCCCATATCATCATTCAAAATAATATTTTTAAAGTATTTTAAAAGGATTTCCTATGAAACATTTCATATAAATCTTTATGGGAATTGCAGTAAGTTCCATTTTTTTCCCTTAAAAAGCAGGCATGAAATAAAAGTTATTACTGACATCTGTCATATTTCAAATTCCTTTATAAAATTTAGTGGTGGAAGCAACAGATGTAGCATAAAACACTGTGAAACAATCTCCCTAATAGAGCACCCTTTAAGAAAAGCAGCTTCATCATTGACAGTCATTTAGTAACACAGAAAGCAGCTTCCCAGAAGATATCTGCTGCTGTTATATTAGAAGTAATTAAACTATGAGGTGATTTATTTCTTAGCAGCCATGTAACTGAATTTTCTAAAGCCATTAATGATACCTTATGAAAGTATCAGCAGATGCAGATCATGATTATCTGCAGCAAAACTGTGTTTACAACACATAGAGCCACAAAAATTCTACAAAATGCCATTTATTGGCAAAACATTAATATATTAAACCACAAAGGACAGTGCACTGATGGTAGAAATGCTGTCACTAAATGTACATCTCTCCATCCTTCCCTCAGCTCTCTCTTCCCTATGATTGACAGTGATTTTCAGAGAGTAGGCTTTATCTCCAGGCAAGAAAATCTGTGTACATAAGAAATAGTTTTACATTAGTTCTATTGCAGCACTGTTGATTACTAAAGGAAGCTTTAGGCAAAAAATATATATATTTTTAAATAATGTGTATTTAAGAGGAGAAAAATACTCCTACATACAGAAATTTAAAGGAGTATCAATGTCTCACATATTTTCCCCACCATATTACCTAATCCAGCAAAAAAATCCTTGATATGTCATTTTCTGATTGATGAGCACAGAGAGCTGAGACCTGAGCACAGAATTTTATTGCTGAAGACATTTTCATCTGCAGCCAAATCACCAGGGAAACACTTTGTCAAACAACTTCATTCTGCAGGGAGACTTTGTGACAATATTGGCAACTTAAGAATTTGTTCTGGTTTTTCCAATAGCATCTACCTGTCCATGTTGAGAAATAGTTACAGCAGCACTGCAATTTATGCAGATGTCCAGCTTAAAACCCAGGAACAAATGTTTCACTTTTCATTGCAATAATATGTAAAAAGTAGATGCTCACAAGATCTATTTTTTAAAAAATATTTATCTCCATGTAAGTGATCCAATATATTTTCTGGAACTTTCACACCAAGCACCTCTACTTTCATAATAACTGATCAAGCGTCTGCAGGCTACAAAATGATACATGTTTTCATATCAAAGAGCTCCAGTGCTTCTTTTACCCCTTTTTGTTTGTGGGTTTGTTGTGGTTTTTTGTTGTTTGGTTTTTTTTTTTCAACTGAGGGGGCATTTTGAATCTAACAAAATGCTGGTTTACATCATCAAGTTCGGCAAGATGCTAGTCTTTCAGTAGTGAAGGTTACAGGTTAATATATTCACATACTTGCTGTTCCTGAAAAAGGAATCTGAGTCCTGTTGATTGTCTTGAAGCTTCTAATTATTTTCTCTGTGGAACAAAATTCTCAGGTTTCACAATTTTTTATTGAGGTGGCTGCAAGAGTGACCTGCTATGAAATTTTCTCAGCTGAGTACCAGTTATTCAGTGCTCTCAACGGCTCAGCTGTGCTGTCCACAATGGGCTAAAACTGATAAATCCAGAAACAGGTATTTTCAGTCAGGGTTTATGTATACAACTGTATGTACAATTCCTTTGTTCATAGATGAGCATTAAAAAAAAAATGAATGGCCAAACAAGATGGTTAGGACTACCTGATGGGATGGAGTGGGGGAAGCAAAGAGTGTTACTGTTTCTCTGCAGTCAGGAGATACTTTCATCTCAGCAGATAAACAGCAAGGAACTCCCATCTTCAATTCAAGCTAATGGTAAAACTTCAGCCCCTTGCATTGAACAGGGTTGGTTTCTCCTTGGGATTCTAGGGTTAAACGCTCTAAGCCTAATTGATAAGTTCTGTATCTGAAAATGAGAGATAAAGATGAATAATTACAATTTTTCTCAGAGAAGTTTCCTTAGATACTGCAACGACATTCTACCTGAGCAATCTGCTTATGGACTGTTCCACTGACCATTATAAAGGATGTGGGATCAGGGGCTTAATTCTTGCTGCCAGTCAGCTTGCAAATGAAAAGGCTTTCATCCAGCACTGAGCATCCACTTCCAACACACCTATCACCACAGGATCCACTCAAACTCCCACTGCTGCCCATCCTCCTGATACTGGCCTTTGGAAATAGAGACAGAATTATGCTTTAAAAAAACTCACACCGTGCCACATGTGTACTAAGCAGCAATAACAGGCTGAAATATGCTCTGAATAGGTTACCACCAACTTCATTAACTTTTTTTAAGCTACAAAGACACTTTAATAGTTATCTCTTGTGAAAATTATTTCTCTATGTAATCTGCTCTTGTCTGAAATTTTAGATCAAGTGCCATTTCAGACAAATCACCTCCTTTGTTTCTAATTTGTGATCTTTGGCTTGTTGATCTGGTTACTACAGCTTGCAGTTCAAATGGCATACAAATAAATATATACCAAAAAACAACAGAAGTTCTTATACTCCAGAGAGCATTAGGACAGCATGACTGAAGACCTCACCTCACATCCAGAAGGGGAAGTGCTTTTCCCTTTCTACCAGAGCGTACGAACACAGCTTGTTACAGGCACTGCTGCGTTAACATGACAGGTTTACAAGGCCCTGGCTTGCTCAGCAGTAATGATCCTTCAACATCCCTGTCAGAGCAATGCACAACTTTCCTCAGGACCCGCTTACCGGAACACTGGTCAGGAGGGAATGTAACTTTGCAAAACCGTGTTCAAACCAGATGGCTCCACCAGGAGCTGCTGTAGGGAGAGACACGGGGCTGTTTGCAAAGTCCTCTGATTCAGGATGCTGGAGGATCGCTGACCCTTCACTGACCACTCTGCAGCGCAGCTTCTTCTCTTACCTACAGTCATTGAAGATTTTCACCTCATGATCTAGTTTTATTTCAAGCCCTTTCCCACCACTGGACTGTAATTTTTGGCAAGGTCTCACCCCATCTGGTCTTTGTCCCACAAACAAGAGACAGAGGAAGGCAGTTAAAGTATTGTCCTGAACATAATTCGACAAAATGCAAATATAAAGAAAATATGTGTCATCTCATTACCATAAGAACATGCTGTTTTTTAATCTCTCCTAAACATAAGTGCAGCTACACATACCTTGATCATGAAGACCTGTTCAAAAACAGAAATAAAACAAAACACCCAAGAAACAACAGCTCAGCAATTAGTGTTGGGCAATGAGCCACGTCTTATGGAGCCCCTACAGCAACTTCCTCCTCAGAGGTAAAAAGGTATTTGAGTGGAGGGGGCAGGTGAGAAGAGTTTAATAAAGATCAGCTTTGGTTTTTTGTTTTGTTTTGGTTTTTTTTTTTTTTTGGTTGTTGTTGGTTTTTTTGTTGGTTTTTGTTTTGTTTTTTGTTTTGTTTTAAATGCTTCACTGTTACAATCTAATCTGGTGAAACTAAATTTCATTTTTTTTCTACTTAAGCCATTATGTTCTAATCCTCTTGCTCTATTCAAAAGTAATAGCTGTGAACAACATTGCTATTAGTCCAAAGGGAGTCCAGAGAGTAATTATTCATAGTTACCTTAATCACAGATGCAGAATGTATAAATAAAAAATAATTTCTCACTTTGAAAGTATTATTTTTTTGACAGTCGAAAGTCTACCCCACAATTTGGAAGCTGTTTCTCAAGGATCTTAATTTTCCCTACTCAGAATTACTAACATGAAAATACATTCTTTCAAAATGTCAAACATCAGGCACTAACACTGCATGTGTCTGAGTTTCAAATGTGGCTTCACTGAAGTGACACTGCCTATTTTAAACCTGCCTTCTCTGAGAGGAAAGACATTATTGCCTAACCAAAGCATGCTAACATTGCTCCAGCTTAGGAGGCTGGACACCAGCATCTCAGAGATGTCAGAAGACTGATACAACATACCTAAAAACAAGCTTTAGGTCACAAATATTAGTTTCACGTAAAACAAGGGAGTATTACAGTAACTCAAGAGGAAAGTACATTGCCATTCAGTGCACGTAATTTCTTAAGAGGAATTTATCCTATTGATCTATTTTGGAAGAAAGCAAAAACCAGAATGTTGGATGGCAAGATCAGCCAACACCAGGAAGAACCGAACAAAGCTCGTGTGTCTCCTTGCCGGGCTCCCATCACTGGGGGCAGTTACACAGATAAGGTCATAATGGAGTAACTGCAGACACTGCATTTTCAATTTGCTTCAAAACTATTATTTAATTCCTAATATATTGCTGTCTCCATCTGAACACCAGAAATAGTATAAAATTACGACTCAGTATTTATTCATGAGATCAAATTTAAGCAATTCTTCTTTTCAGGATTGCAGGCTTAATTCTCCTCTCATTTGCTCGCACACAGAAAAGGAGTAACTCTGCCGAGGTCAATGTCAGTGCAAGAAAGGGATGAGTCATTCCTAAACTGCAAGTCTGTTGAAAAGGAAGAAGTGATTTCCCAGCCAAGGCAGCACAGACAACAGAAGCAGTGAAGAAGCAGAGCTATGAGTTTCAGCTGCACAAGACTGCTGAGCCTTATGTTGTTGTATCTTTATCGTTATTCGTACTCATTAAAGCCAGCTCCAATACTTTCTGGTTTGCTGGGTATCAGAATTTTCCTTTAAGAACAGACAAAAGCAATGCAGTAAGTGTGCTCAGTTTACATGCCAGGGGACTGATCCTGGCTAGGTGTAAACTGGAACAGCATGATGGATCTCTTACATCAGTGGACAATTCCTATTTTACTTTCCAAAGTTAGGAGATTACAGTATATATGTTTTACTCTTTCCTTACATTCCAGGGTAAAAGATCTTGCCTTTGACTCAACTGTCAATGGGTGGACTGACTGTGGTGATAAATAAATAAGTCCACAGATGACTCAGAAATGCTACCAGCATAATCAAGTCAATTTGGGAACACACATAATGCACAAAGAGATCAGTAGATTAGATTAAAAGCCACTGAAATGATTGCAAGGAGGTCTACATTTAATTACCAGGATACAAGATTCAGATGGACAGACAGAAGAAGGGACAAAACGAAACACAACCCTTAAGGTGTCTCCTACACAGCAGAAAAGAACTGGGGGAAAAAAAAAAAAGTAATGGGTATTTTACAGACATAAGTATTAATAAGGATTTCTTTATTTCTTTGACTTCCCTGTGCAGGGAACTTTCTGTTCTGACAGAGACAACTTCTTTGACAGACAAGAATACTCTCACTCTTAAGGTACCAACTTAAACTGCCTCTTAGGAAGGCTCAAACAACGATGAGTATCACTTAGTTTGGGGAGTGCCAAACCTCAAACCCTTGTCAAAATCTCAACAACAAGTACCACAACTTCACACCTACTAGGAATCAGCCAGATATATGAGAAGGAACAACTACGTTGTCAAGAATTTTTATCCAGTAGTTCAAAGCCAGTACAAAGAAACCTGTCAAGCCAGCAGCCAGACATTTCAGAATCAGAGGAGTGACACAGCAGACACAACACGCTGATTAGCACAGCAAACACCAGAAGTTGAATGGCCAGGACCACCATCCAGGGATCTGCAAGAGAAATGTCATGTAGGTAACAATTCTTCCCACAACTGCTCTGACTCTTCCCTGGGAACGACTAATTTTAAACTTGATGTGATCTAAAGAAATCTCTCCTGTGCCTGCTCAGCCAGTCCACTCCCCAAACCACCCCAGTAACTCCACTGAAGCATGTCCCCTCTCCTCTGCATGTCCATAACGCTCTCTTGCAACTGACTTACAGAATTTGTGTCTGATGCTTTTCATCACTGAAGTTCTTACCTCTTTTAATTTGGCAAATCTACGGCATTATGTGAAGGGACTTCAAAGGTTAAAAATTATTAAATTAATAAATTATCTGGATAATGCCTTTTTTGCTTGAAAAAACCACGTTTTTTCTTCCTTGAGAATGACTATTGTTCTCTGCTTGGCTGCTAAGTGCATGCAGTAACCATCAGGAATACTTGCTGGGAAAACTAGCAACTGTCTCTCAAAAATGCAATGAAATTATCCCTTTCCTGCAAAGAGGATTTTCTAAAAGCTGGTTATTTTGGCTGCTTCCAGCCTGCGTGAACACTCTTCTCCAGCAGGAAATACAAGAATTTTTCTATATCAGGTTCTCATCTGTTTCTCTGAAATTCCCCAATCAGTACTTAAGAATGAGGTAATTTTTTAATCAAAAGCCTATTCAGAGAGCTGTCTGCCCTCAGGTCCATCTCATTCATCTCTTTGGACATGGGTTTCAGTTTTTTCCTCCAAAGAGGTTAACAGATTGCTGTAATTGGATGGCCCCAAAAAAAGTGCTTTAAGCACCAGAGCAGCTAAGAACAGAAGTCAGCCCACGCTCTAAGCAATGAAAGTGTTCCCCCTTATTAAATATTGCTAACTATGTGTTCTAAGTACTTCAGGGAAAAGTACGATCCAAGGAGTTAATTCACTTGTATCTTGCTATGAAGAGGTCTTCCCTGGCATTCAGGTTGAAATTGTTCATATCCCAGGTGTAATAAGCAATAAAAATATTACTCTGACTAGTGGTTTCATCTTTTAAACATCTGTAGACTGTTATGATCCTGTAATTAACTTCCTCGCCTTACAGTCTTACTGGCAACTACTAGTGCCACAGAAGCACAGCTCCTCATGTCTTCTGCTTTATTTGCAAGCCTATAATCTCAATTATTTTCTAAAATTACTTCCTGAAAATGCACAAATAAGAAAAGATGTCTTTGCTGACCTCTAACACTTTGAAATCTGAACTGTGTTTGTCGTCATTAAAAAAGCACATCTGGTTCTGCATTCTTCTCGTGTTTTGGTTTGTTGGTTTTTGGGTTTTTTAGAATTTTAACAAGATCATAAAGTATCTTACTGTAATTACAACAAGCAGAAAAACAAAAAAATTTCAAATAATTATGCGCAGAGAGCTAAAATGGACACGTCTGAATGGCATGCAAAGCTATGTGAAGCACCACCTTTTAAGAAGCCTAAAACTTACCAAGAGTCACATACTACATCACAATTAAAACTTCCTGAAGTTTCAATCTGAATATACCTCATGCCTCAGTTCTCAAAAGAGTTGAAATATCCATGTAGAATTGGTGAATATTTATTGAGTTACCATAAGACTGAATAACCAAACAAGGGTAAATAGATATGTGTAATCCTCTGTGATGACTCTGAAAAAGAAACTATGTGAAAACCTCTAACTACCAAATCAGATTAGACTTTTCAGTATTAGAAGATAAAGTGAAGCTTTCCTTAACATTTCATTTTAACAAAACTGAATATATTAACCCCGCACTTACAAAACCTCAATTGTTATCTATTGGTACCACTCGCAGATAAAACAGTCCCTGGGATGGCTCAGCACCACATAACACCAACCCACAGTATGTGGTGTACAGGGAGTAAGTCCCAGGGCACCCTTCACATTGAATCAAAGATGATACATCTGGACAATACCAGTTAAATCCATAAATACAGTGACTCACTGGAAGGATAATAAGATATAATCTCTTATTGAATCAGGATGTGCAATGATGGATACACTAAAGAATGATGGATACGCTTCAGTCAGAGGGAGAATTTCTGCTAAACACAGGGATATCAGAGGCAGATCTGAAAAAAATATTTACAGCCTTCAGATGAAACACAAATACTATATCAAAAGCATTTGCTGTATCACTTAACCCAGGCAAAGATATAAAACCACTTTTAAAAGCAAGTCTTCCAGAAAAATCCAGTTATCCAAAATACGTTTCTTCTATTTCCTGATGCCAGAATTTTAAAGTAATGCATTAATCAAAATTGCTTCTATGAAGTAGACTGTTTCTTTTTCCTTTTTGTTTTTAGGGTTGGGAGAGAGTACTGGGGTGAAAAGGACAATAGACTCATTCTTTAAATTACACATACCCATACATATTCTTTTGTACACAGACTGTCAAGAAAGTAAAAAAATATCACCATCACCCAAGTGTGAATAAAAAAAATGTAATTATACTGAGAGTTCCTGTTTTAAAGGTACCAGAATCTCCTGTCATACCAGGGCACTGTTCTGTGAGTCTGAGGGACATCTCTGAAAGGTATTTTTCACTGAACTGATTCACCAAAGCTACTGAACCAATGAACACAGGAAAACCATTTCAACTAGCAGTGCCTACAAAACAGCTGGACTGAAAGAAAAAATATTTTCTCAAAATTTGAAGTGTGTAAAGACACAGGGACAGAAGATGCCAAAAAAAGTTTTCTTAAAAATACGTGAGCAATCAGCTAGGACTGCTATACCAAACACAAGGGGAAAGTTCTCTGGGAGCAGAAGCACCAGCGAAGCATTTGTCCTACATTAAGACCTGCTCCCATGGACATTCCTGTGTGTTGTTATTTACATGCCCAGGAATTCTTGCAATGCACTGAAGGAAGGGTGCTTACCTGGGAAGAATGACTGGATGACAAACATTATTTCTGCAAAACACATAGTCCTTAAAAGCACTGCACTTAAATTGTACTACAGATCTAATATATTTCTCAGGAATTACGCTTGAACACATGTGATTTCCCAAAGTCTTGCTTTACAATTACTTCTCAATGTTTTTCATCAGGTTCTAAAATATCCTGGTGGTTTCCAACATAAAAACTAAATGTATCTCCCAAAGCATCAAAAAATATAACCAAGAGATGAAACCACTTTATCTGACTTTTAAAAATACTGTTGTTGGAGTTACAAATCCAGGAAACATAAATAAGAACTGGTGCCACTAGATGTTGTTGAAGGAAAACTATTTCACACTGTTATATGGTTGCTTTGAAGCTTCTATAACTCTGTCAAAATGCAGGTGATATATTTTATGGGTACAAGAAAAATATTTCCTAAGTTCTGTGTGTTTCAAAACTTGCCTACACCATGTGCATGCTGACCATAAGTGAAAAGGAGATGGACAAAGATCCCCTACGTTATCTAAGGTGCAGACTACAGTTCCAGCAATGCTGCAATATGATGGACAGGTCACCATCAGTACGCTGAGGATTTACAGCTCAGGAGCTGCTTCTGCAGGAGCTACCTGCACATGTCCTCCAGCCACCCAGTAAGTGGTAGGTGACTTTACTAGAGGGGTACAACACCTCTGTCTCAGGACACGAGGGTGCATTTTGGCAGGTCTCAGGGAGCAGCTGGTATGCTGGAAGGTGATGTGACCCTTGACCAGGCATCTCCCCCTGGCCCTGAGCCTCAGCACTGATGAAAGGGCAGGGAAGCACACGTGTAGCAGCTGAGGTCTCAAAAACAGCTTCCAGCCCCAAAAGCTGAATTGATCCTGAATAATCGTAGCCTCTCAGGCAATGTAGCAGTTACGGAATGACTCTGCATAGACCATGGGTCAGCAACCTTGCCCAAGTGGCATGTCAGACTGCACGTATCCAGCCCAGAGCAGCAGAAACCCAACAGGCACCAGAAGACACTACATCTCAGAGGAAAACAGGGCTCTCCTTTCATCTGCCCTTTGCAGAGGAAACAGCTCTTCCAAAATGGCAACCTGGTGGGGAGCAGGTGGCACAGATGCTGCTTCTTGGGGGCCCCTCTTGGCACAGCACAACCACCATCTCCTCTTCTGCTAAAGCACTTGATCCTCCTTGCAATACGCTGCTACACAGACCATGTTGAACACATGGCTTGACATAACATGAAGGTGCATGGGCAAGAGGAAGAAAAACCCATACAAATCTCAGTGCATCTCCTGTCAACCACAGGTGACTTGTGCACAGTCTTCTTTTGACTGCCATCCCCACTAACTCCCAATCCCATCTTCTAAATCTCAAAAGAATAATAACTTCTTCTGCTCATAGAGCTTTAGGTGGATCCATCTCCAATAACCTGAACACTAAACATTCGCCCCCGAACACAAGTAATCTGGCCACATGCAAGGAATGTCCAGGACACTGAAATACAGTTCCTTAGAGAGGCAAAAATTGCACCTGGAGGGTAATGGTATGGCCAGATGCAGTGTCTGGGTTAAGTGATGCATGTGCTATGACTACTACTCCTAGTACACAGCAGATTTCTGTCCAGGCACCCCATTTTTTTCTGTAGGAATGATGGTGATGGGGATATGAGGAGAAGTGATTTTGCCTTCAGACAGCAGCACAATGAGGCTGGGAATGAATGGCATGCTAAAAAACAAACCATCTACCTCCTTCCTTTTGTCTGTTTTACTTCTATCCCAGATTATTTCTCGTAATTCTTGGATTACGAGAAATGCTTTGTAAAGTTCCTCTGTATCATGCCACTTATTATTTTATAGTTCTCTGACACTGGTTGATCATTTCCCTTCCAGGATGGAGAGTTCACATCTTCTACTGCAGATTTGTATTTCCTATTGAATACACAGTTTTCCAATATTAATTATTTTAATTACATTAAAGGTCTTCTCTTCCTAATTAGATAATGCCACTGAAAACCTATAAGCTCCGAATCTGCAACTCTTCAACTATTTCTGCTATAAATGTACTGTAAAATTCTAAATTTTGTTTTGTAACCAAATAGACTAATTTTTCACATTTCTGGTATGATTCCAGGCTGAAGAGATTTTGTTATAGTTTTACAGATGTGTTCTTCACAAATCACTTTAGATACAGGTATACATAATCTTAATCTAATAATTATTTTGAAAGTTAAAGAATAAGAAAAATTGCTTTACAGGCTTCAACTGCACAATGACTTCTTAGACAAAACCATTATTTTTATTATGATTGTGCACAGACAATTTCTGCCCAATGAAATCCAACAGAAAAAAAGAGAGAATTAAGAACTCTTTTTTTTTTTTCTAAATTAAACAAATCCTATGTGTCACGTTCTCCCCGCTGGACCCTTCTAGGTCGTGTTGCCCTTTCAATCAGGAACAGACTCAAAGCTTTACTGTGAAATAAACAAACAAAAAATATTTCCCAGAGGAATAATTTTATCCCTTTTTAGGTAAGTGTCCACCTTTACATTCCTGTATTACTCTTGAAAAACACTGACAGCAGACTGAGGGCACTGTCAGCTAAAAATTACTTCTGTAGTGGACAGGAATTCAATCTTGTAACACTTCTTTTTGATCAGATAAAATTTTTGTAGACCCTCTCCTAAAATGGAAAGTGGATTTTTTTAATCAGATTCATCTTCTGGCAAAACGAGCCTCACAACTTCAAAGGAACATTGTGAATGAGATGTTTATTGGAGAGGAATATGATGGCTTTCTGACTGGCAGAAAAAAAGAATACAAGACATTAGCCATCCACCAGTGAACAGAGAGATTACAGGAGACAGGTATTTGCCAGAATATCTTCTAAGACTACCTACTACCATAACTCTACCTTGTTAGAAGCTTTACAAATAAAATGAGAGAAAAGTGAGTCTGAAGGGGAAATTGCTTTAGGTGGAAACCAGTGTTTCAGGCTGGATTTAACACACCTCTGATGGTAGAATTGAACTAGTCCTATTGCAAGCAAAACACTTCAGTTAAAGACAAACAGAAATCCTGCCAGGGCTGTCCCAAAATATTCCTATTCTGTAACAAGAGACCCACCACAGCAGAATACATTAGTACTTCACAGTTTGTACTGTTACTCTAAATATGCTTCACTAATGAATGAATAAAAACACTAAAGCTGATAAATTAGCTTTTTGCTATTTGCTTAAAGAAGGGGAAATACTACCGAGTAATAAAGAAAACTCTAAACAAAAAACCCTCAAGAAAATTACTAAGAGAACATCTCCATCACCAACACTGAAAAACAAGAACAAAAAATTATGTCCATGTATGTAAACTTTTAAATTTGGTTTTTAATACATACTCATTTTACTAAGCACATTTCCAGGTTAAATAAAATAATGCCATTTGAAAAAGTTTATATTTGAAATGTCGTCTTTGCACTTTGAAACACCCTGACATGACAGTCAAGTTTTACAAGGTGATAAAACATGTCTGTTACTGAGCAGAACTACACACCTTCATCTTTGTGTCCAACAATGCACTCAATGCTGGAGTCTGACAAACAACACCTATTTGGCCACCTCTTACTGTTTAAAGGGTTTAATAGTATTTTGTGCAGATAATTACATTACATACAAATTCTTTGCCATTTATTTTGGTGGTGATACACAGAGAGTTTACTGCTAGCCACAGCAAATGTGATTTTTTTTTTTAAGGGAAAATTACAATTCCTTATTCTTGAAGCTTGTATTTTACACCTTTTGAGCATAAGCAGATAAAATTTCAGTATCACTATTGCTGAGATTTCCTGCTATTTTTATTTTCTACTGACAGAATATTCAAAGCTGACAAATGTTGTATAACAGACATAGTTATTAAAAGCTTCAATTTACAGCAAATAGTGACAGTTTGCTTTTGCTGCTCATAAACCAAAAATCTAAGAGGTGTAAATAGCAGAAAGGTGACAACAAAACACTTAGATAGATCTTTAAATAATTCTACAAGTAACAGTGATGCAGAGTCACAGATGTGCTTTCATTGTGTGCATCTGACATAATCAGGTTTATGGATCTTGAAACAGCCCTTTAAAATTTGCTTATATAAAAAATAAACCTCAGGTACCATAAGCCTAAGTGAACAAAAAGACCAAAAAGGTAAAGTATGTAGTATGTTTAAGCACACCTTTTAGAACTGTTGGGCTTTCCTGTGAAATATCACTGCTCTTCTTTACTGAGGTTGTGCTTATGTTTGATGAAGTGGTGTCTGTCACCTCTCCAACTTCAGTCCCTAAAATGATTACTTCTCCTCCCTCACTTCCCCCTCTTCTTCTACCATAAAAGAGTTGGTAATTTAGGTAGCAATTACTACTGAAGCTTTTCAACACTCAAAAAGTTTGTATCTGTCTTTCAATAACCGTATCAAATAACTTATTTCAGCACACAGGTCTCTGAATCAGATTAATTCTAAGCCCGTTTGTGCAATAGTGAAGTAGTTGTCCGAGATGCTGAAGGTCCACACATTCCTGGTATTAAAAACTGAATTGCTGGCTGTATATCCTGTAAATTAGTAATATAAAAAGGAAGGGTATGAAGGATAAGGAAGGAAATCATAGCTGCCACTTTATAGTAAAAACTGGCAGAACTCAACTGTGTTGCAGACAGCTGAAATTCTTGGTATTTATGATGTTCTGGTTTCCCTGCACTTCCCAGTTCCCATGTTCTACCTAACCTCCACACCTGCACGAAGGCTGAGGCAGCTGGAACGTGTCAGACCTCACCTCACAAAGGCCCTAAAACAGGGGATGGGCAGCATCCCCTGTGTGATGGAGCTTATGGCATTTGATCCCCCCACTAGCAAAGACTACTGGCACAGGAAAAGGTGACTTACTGCATGGCAGAAATGAAACATAAAATCATCTTACCCTAGCTGAGATCATAAATGAACATGCTGAGTAACTATTCTGCGACTGCAATGTCCTACAACCCTGACTGGGCCAGTATGCACAGTCTAACAAGACTGATGGTACCTTTAACTTCTTAAGAGATCTCCCCTTACTTTTTTACTCCTTTTTCACTGAGAACTTTTTTCCCCCACATATTCAGCTTTAACTAAATAAGGCCTCCCTGTGCTTGAAAACCAGCATTAGTAAGTCTGCCTTTTGCACAATTGACTCTAAATTTTTTGCAGAATTTTTCCTTTCACTACACCGTGACTTTGCTCTCCAGTAAGTTAAAAATTCCTAGTAAGACTAATTTTCACTACATCAGCCTTACAGGAAAATATTTTTTGTTATAATATGCCCAGTAGTTGCTCTGAAGACCAAAACAACAGGTGCGTCAAACAAAACAGTTGTTTTGAGTTCACTGGGGAAACCAACCTAAACACAGATGTGAGTTCTGACCAATGCAAGTTGTAGGATGTTCATGCACTGTCTGCACACTCCGGGATGAAAAAAGAAACCCCAAACCCTAACGAATACTTTAGTAAGAGCAACAATACCAAAGATGGATGTTTGATGCATCAATTTAATTTCCTACCTTTTCCTAGTTATCGGGGGCAGGGGGGGGGGGAAGTAACAGTGACTAGCAAAACAGTGAAATTCTATTTATTTCATTTTCTCACACTGAAATTTTTACAGATGATAGAAGGCATTTTTTCAGGCTTCACTGCTGATTCAAAAAAATCCCCAAATGAAAAATCTTTTGAGAGCAAACTTGACAAGAGCAGAAAACAATCTCATAAGGTAAGCAAAGTATGTTGTGGTAAATTTCTCTACTTTAAATAGTTACTTTTTCTTACTAAGAAAATTGGTAGTTTTGTGTTCATACTCTTTCCTGACAAAGTTGTGTTTTCAGCCACAAGAGAATATTTTAAAAGCTCCTAACTTTTATTTTCAATAATTTTATTTTTTTTTTTAACTTTTAAAGTAAACAAACTTATTTGCCACTTTTATATTGTAAAATTCTTCAGGGTTGTGACCTACCTGTAGTGTCTTACGTGTGGTTCACACCTCCTTCTAGCAACACATATGCTATAAAGCAACATAATGGATCTGAAATAAGAGGATTACACAGCTCCGCGACAGAGATTGAGATGATAGAGGTTATTACCTTGCAACGAACTCTGCTGAGAAAGCTGGATGCAAACTTAACCTGCATTCCAGACTTCAGGTGTCCTCTAGGAACAGTTGCTGACCATAATTACAATCTCTCTCCTGAGATTTTTTTTTCCCCCCCCAAAAAACCCCATAAAGTGTCAGGTCTCTTTTTGCCCCTTTGGAATTTGATGTTACTATTTTAACCTTTCTTCATTTAAATATTATATATTCACATAACATCTATGCAACTAAAGCACAATGGATAGACCTGAAGATCATTCAGTATTATAGAGCAACCACTTCAGTAGCTTTTTAGGGAGAAGGAAAGCCCAAGGTACTTTCTTCTTTTTTTTTAAGGGTAAGGGAGAGGGGGAGAGGAAGGGTGAAGAAAGGCCAGATTTTGAGAACATAGTAAGAAATGGTATCAGAAAAATAAGGCTGACAGGACATAGAGAACTCATATGCTCCTATCTTCTGCCTCATTACAGGATCAACTCTAGTTTGTCTTGAGATTTTTTTTTTTTGAAGATCTGCAGCCATGACAAAAGTTAATTTGAGTACAATTTTTTTGTCTTATTCTCCCTCAAGATCACAATCACACACACACACCATCCCTTCCTCTTCTTCAAAGACTTGTTTGACAACATTTCAGCATATACTTCAGGGTAAATCCCTCAACTTCATCATCCATCTTTCCTCACTGTTGAACTTTTCTAGCCTTTGACTTTCCTTGTTCCTCTGCTCTGGACTTTCTCTAATTGGTTCCTATTTTTTTGCAGCTGGGATACATACCTTAAAATAGGGCTGACAGAACTAAGTACAGCAGGAACATTACTTCTTCCATGTCACATAAGACTTCTGCAGTGATATACGGTGGCATTTGCTGACACTCTGGGGTTCCAGAGCTCATTCTGCAGATCCAGTGCTTAGTAGTAATTCCCAACCATGTATTCCTTCAATCAGTACTTCACACCCAGCTCTGCTGAACTGCAGGCTGTTCTTTTCAGGACACATTTGAAATGTTATTTTATTATCCAAAATCACTGAGGGTGAAATTTTTTTTACTGTAACTGTCTCCTGTACTGTTATCTTCTCTTCAACTCCACTAATCACTTTATCATGCTGTCATGTCTACAGAAAAATACTTCTCAAAATACACAAGTTCCCAATTTTTCAGAGCAATACTTTCATATACAAATGAACTCTATGACTAACGAGTCAGTAGGCATGCAATACAGTAAGTAGAAGAGAAAGAAAAACAATGTCTGATATAAACATTGATTTACTTTGTCTGTGTTATGCATGGTGTCATCCATCTCTTAACTTTTTCCCTTTATTCTCAGTTAGCAACTGCTTATGTTGCAATCTCAGGTCTAAGCAGTAGAAGGGAATGTGCTCTAACCTTTTGTGCAGTAGAGCAACAACTTTTCCCAAAAAAGCAGGAATGAAAGAAAGCCAATCTGACTTGGACTATGAGATGGGGTCAAAAATGGCATCCAAGAAATCTCTGCTTCAGAGATCTGCTGAAACATCTGAATTTTCTCACATCAAGGCTGGCTATTCTAAGAAATTAGCCACTGCCTTTAAGTTTTCTTTACTCAGATTTGGCTCAAGAAAGGGATGAAAACCTGAAAATGTTCTAAACCTTCACAGTCATTCTGAAGTAGTTCTCCAATGCAGACACACTCTAATCCAGAAAAATGCTAAAATAATGTCCAGCAGGTGTAGGCCTGGCAGGTGTAGGCATCTATAAAGGAATCCATAGCTGTTAAATTAATTATATAACACCTCTAGTCATGTGCCCCATACAATAAGCACAGCAATGACAAAGAGGGAGGCAGAGCTCTAGGGAGTATAAAACTGTAATGAAACAGAACACAGGTTGGATAATGTGAATAAGGTGGTGGGTGAATTAAATTTTCTTGCAAAGTCTTAAAAATTCTTCCACCAGAATTCAAGCAATCAGGACTTGAATCCTCATGCTGTTTCCTTCATATTAAATCTGGCCATTGCCCACTTCCAGACAGTAAAGGGCATAATTTCCCTCTGCCTATGTCACACCCATGAGTGTTTACCTTTCTTCTGATTCTGCTTCCCATTCCACCTGGAAGTGGGGAGCAAAGAATGAGTGAGTGGTTGTAAGGTACTTAGTTGCCAGCTGGGGATAAACCA
Organism: Myiozetetes cayanensis; assembly: GCF_022539395.1. Lineage (NCBI taxonomy): Eukaryota > Metazoa > Chordata > Aves > Passeriformes > Tyrannidae > Myiozetetes > Myiozetetes cayanensis. Next base: position 130,584,113 of record NW_026086604.1, read on the forward strand.
TAACACACAGAGAGCAAACTCCTGATATGCTTTCACCTACCCATGTATGGACAAATCTCTCTGATATCCTATGGCAAGGAATTACACCCTTACAATTCAACATTTTCAATAAGGTCCCATTTATACTGTGAAGCATCTAACCAGTTAACAAAAATAATCGTGAAATTACAAAGCACTTTGGAAACATTTATTCCCTTTGACATTGCTTTGTCTTTCAGGCTCCTCAGTTCTCAGGATCAGGAACTGTCTTGTATTTTGAATATCGTCCAGGACATTTTGGTAGCATCCAAAATCTAATAATCATAACAGCAATAAAAGCAGTAACACATTTCAGACAGTGTCCTTAGAGATTTCATGTTTCACAGGGTTCAGCCAATTAATGGAAAAATCAATGTTGCCAGTAATTGCTTTTCGAGTCAGTTGGTTCAACTCCTTTGAATATGATGGTTATATTTCCACCCACTGGGTAAACAACCATGATGGAAAGCTCATTTGCATGATTTTTTAGAACTTACCAGCCCAAACTGAAGTGATCTGCATGATTTGCAAGGCCTACAACATGATGTTTTTGTCAGTGCATGTGCCAACATTAAAAAAACCTTCTCTTGCAACTCAGTATGGAAGCAGGGTATCAGGAGAAAAAAGTCCTAATAGAACCATGTCTTCTTAGTTATAACACATTTTGAGCTTCTTCCACCACTTAGTCAACAAAATTAGCAATCAGTAGAAATCCTAAAGTGAGACGGATGGTTTAGTTACTGTCAGTAACATATTTCAGAGGTCTGTAACAAATAGCAGCACCAAATGAATAAATAATGTTCAAAGCCTAACAGCCGGCTTCCCTAACAGTGTGAAAATATGTAAATGTTACATTGCTTTACTCTTCAAACTGGCTCTCCTTTCATTCCTCAGAGACTCTTCTGTCAGAATAACAAGCTAAAAACAAAATATGAATGACAAGTGCACATACTTAGCTGATTGAGAACACAGAGTCGAACAGCAACCATATTAATCTCGTCTCTCAAAGAGGCTGTGTGAATTCCAGGCAGAAATATTGATTCTGATCTAGTCTACTGCAGTGTAGATTGCTAATTGGTGTTCAAAATCTATGCTGAGTGCTTTCCTCACTAACGGCAACTTTCAGCACTTTTCTTAGTTCAATTAGGACACCTAGAACTTCATACTTAAAACCCATTAACACTGCCAAAAACCTCTGCTATTTCTATACATCCTTGACAAACATCTGACTTGTGAACTTTCAGTATATAACCAAGGCCTAAAAACATAAGAAAACTGTAAATGTTACCAGTGACTTTACTCTTGATCTGGGTTTTTTCACTGAAGCAAGGGTGTGTCCAGTAGGTCGAGAGAGGTGATTCTGCCCCTCCACTCTGCTCTCCTGAGACCCCACCTGCAGTAATGCATCAAGGTCTGGGATCCTGAGCACATGGACCTGTTGGAATGAGTCCAGTAGAGGGCCACCAAGGTGATTAGAGGGCTAGAACACTAGCCCTAAGAGAAAAGGCTGAAAGAGTTGGGGTTGTTCAGCCTGAAGAAGAGAAGGCTTCAGGAAGACCTTATTGTAGCCTTTCAGTACTTGAAGGTGGCCTATAAGAAAGATGAGGATGGACCTTTTAGGGGGGTTTCTTGCAACAGCATAATGGTTTTAAACTAAAAGAGGGTAGATTCAGACTAGATATAAGGAAGGAATTTTTTATAATGAGGATGGTAAAATAAGGGAACAGCTTACCCAGAGAGGTGGTAGATGCCTTATCTCTGGAAACTTTCAAGGTCAGGGTGGATAGGGCTCTCTATAAACAGTATATCCTACTGCCTCTCAGGGTGGTCGGGGCTGCTGGCTTGATGTATCACAGGTCTAAGACACAAAGTCTTTTCTTATGTCCTTAGGATGCCCATTGTCAAATGGGAGCTGAAGTAGTCAAACCACAGGTAATATCAATCACAAATGAATGGGTTTATTCAGAAAAAAAATCTACCAATATATTTGTCCCAAAAGGTCAAGAATCATTATTTAATATCTAGCTATGAAAAACTCTCAAACTACTAAATTAGAACTGAAACATTTCATATAGAAGTTTCACTGTGAAAGGTTAGGGAAACAGTTGCCTAAACTCCAATTAGTGCTGTATCCCGTGATTTTCACACACTAATTCACAAAGGCCCATTTTAATTAAAGGAAAAACGCCAGGTCACTTTTGTTGGCATCATTAGGTGGAAAAAACCTCATAACACCCAACAAACCAACAGCAAAAAAAAACCCCCAGGAGGCACAAGCAGCTGTTTACCACTCTGTAATGCTGTAAATAACAATTGCATGAAATCAGAGTTCAGGAACAAGGGCCAAAGTTTGAGCTAGTGTTACTCTTTACTGACTCTAAAAGTTTCTGAGATTTTAACAGTAAAAGCATTAAGCGTTTCCCCTCAATGGAGTAGGCTGATAGGAAAGCAAAGGGTATAATAAAATTGATGACAGTATCTCCTTGGCTGCTGTTACAGAAGGACCAACCAAGGGTAGTTATTGGCCCAAATTGTGCATAATGCTGGTTAAAAAACAAGACTGAAAAACTTTCAGCCTTCCCTGGTAAAACTGATGTCATGTTGTTCTGAGAGGGAAAAGGTCTGTCTGTCCTCCAAAGGAGAACAGAAAGGTTAAGCTTTCCAAGTGGTCCATCTTTCATTCCCAAAACAATTGTGCTGACAGTAAACCATGAGCCTGCCACTGCCCTGAGACCCACAGGTAGTAAGAAGTGTCATTGCTTGCAGAGACTTAACAAAGAAATTAATATCACTGGCTCACTATTAGCCTGTAAGTGCAAACCCATCCTGGTCTCTCAGTAGCTTCTAGCCAGTCTGCCCCTTTTTGTGCTGGATATCCAGCAAGAAACACCTTCTAATTACAAAATTTCCAGAAAGTCCATCAAGTATCTCTTATCTGCATCGTTTGTGGGTGAGGCTGTTTGGAGAACCACGTGCTTCTCTCAGACTGCTGCCCAACTAAAGGTGTAAAATGCTGGATTGGGATACAGAGGAAATCCCTTTGCTAACTGTAGACAAACACTGTCACACAGAGGGTTTGAGGCAGGTCAACCCCTCAAGTCAGCACATACCTCTACTGTTTTGGAATTAAGTCACTTCAGGTATTTGTCTTGTCCACTTGCTATAACAAAACTTCTAGTAACCCACCTCTGGACACTGATTTCTGTTATCACATCACTTCAGAGAAGCACATGTGGATGTACAGACCGTTATGACAGATTGGGAAGAGTCACAGCAGTAATTTGTGAGGGGAGCTTTTGTTCTGCGTAAGAAACAATGAAGTTTAACAGTGCATTTTCACTGTCGTCCTACTGCCCTGAACCACTGTATAGCACTTTCTATAGAAGAAAAAAAAGACCTTTCCCATAGTATTCTGCTGAAAAGCAAAAACAGAAGGTAATCCCCACAATCTAGTACCTCAGTCCCAAACATTTGAATCAGTCTCAGACATTTGAGAACACAAATTAAATTAATAAACATTACTGTGGAAAAATATTTTACTTAATTTGGGTAGGGGTGAGCTCAGACGTGATGTTGATAAATAGGCTGGGTAAAAAGATACATTCCTTGGATTTCTGTGTATGGATACTTATCCTAAAGCAAAAGATTTCAACTACAGTATCAGCCCGCTCCAGCTTCACAAAACAAGACCCAAGCAACTTCTAACAGTTCTACACTCCTAATGTGGGCATGTTTTAAGTTAATTTTTTTCTTTCTGAAAGCCAAACTTCTCTTCTAGTGCTCTTGTAAATTACATCAAAAAAATAAATACATAGTTCATAAAATAAGGTACACAGGATGTATCATCTGAGTTTACTTCTGGATATTGGTACAGGAAGACTTTTTTGAATTCTATTGGAAATAAAGATGTCCCTCCTGTGTATACAAATTAGCCAATGTTTATAGAACAGCCACCAGATAAGGTAACTGTGACTATCTTATAGTCACTCTAACTGCACATCACGTTTGTAGAAAGTCTCCCCATCCTGTATTTTTTTTCAGCAGAAGTCTTGTTACTCAGACAAACATGGGGTACAGCTGTGAGGCACCACACACCCAATAGGTATATAATTGATTTTTATAACTTTGCTGGGACATTTGTGGATAAGGTCATAAAAATGCATTATGAACATGTTTCACCATCCTATGGTATTTTTAAAAGAACCAATTTATAGTTGTAAGCTGGAGAACAGATAAGTACATAAAATTTAATTAAATGCATAGTCCTACTTTTTTCAATGTATATTCCTTATTCATCTAAATAAAATATTTTTTTTTAAAAAAAGAGCAGCAAACAAATAGAAAATATGCATTGCTACTAAACCTTTTAAATGTATTCTTAAATGTAAACTGCAAATACATGTTTTTGAGAGATGCTGATAGGGGTTTTGGAAAATGCCCCATGGATCATTCTAAAATTTAGAAAAATTTCCATTATAATGTCATGATAAAATGATTCAGAAAATGTATTGAAGCAAGGCACAAGAATAGAGTAGTTCATCTAGACTGCAACCAGTTATGAATAATTTTAATAAATATGCAAAGACTACATTCTGCCACATAAAACAGCTAGTCATTTGTAAACTTACAATACATTTTTAGGGTACAGTATGTGTATATCTAGAATTACATGACTAATTATGATCCCCATGAATATAATAATTTGGATTCTGCAATATCTACATTTTGCATCAGTTCCTCCCATGATTCATTTTGATAATCTCAGTATTTTACCTATGAATATTATTTTTACAAATTTATTTTTAACACCATTCGTATTTTTATTTTGTGTCAACAGAATTCTGCACTTCAATGCCCATTGTTTTCTAAATCTATCCTTCTTCTGGAACGGAGTTAATGGATGCATCTACTGAACAATATGTAATTTCAGCACTAAAGCAAATATATACAGGATGGGGAAAAATATTTATGGACAGATATGTGTAGAGACACGTACATCACAAACATATAAACACATAACTTTTTACAAGTCCACCTCTATCCTTCTAGCAGAAACACAGGGGAGGTTTCAGCTTATCTTAATACAGACTCCTTACATCTCAATATGTATACTCTTTAGTGTTCGTGCATATATTCCAGTGTTTATACAAGTGTTTAAATGAAAACAGCCTTTCTGATTCCCAACTCCATTGTCTGTGAAATATAAGGAAAGGAAGATTTGGGGTAAAATACATCCTAGTATTATTTAATATTACAAATGAATCTTTTACAGGGAAAGAAGAATGACTAAACTTTACCCTTGCTACGAGGGTCTCATTTTCTTACATATAAATGTTAATACCTTCTCCAGTGAGGAAGTAATGAAAGCAACTCACACTTTGTGAACACAGGTAAATCTGACTCTAGTAAACCAAGTGTCAGAGGATTAAAACTAAACATTATGAAGTGATGAAACTAAGTTTATGAATAATTACATATACTAGAGCACACATGACTTGCCAAGCAGAGGGAATATGAAGTTTTAATTACCATTCATAACACCATAAGCTACAGAACACCTGACATTTAAATGCTCACAAGTAAGTATTACTGAAAAAAAAAACAACAACAAAAAAACAAGTAGTGCAATACTTAACAAATTAAATCTTAAGAAAAAGGAGCAACCATAAATACTGCCATAATCCAATGATAATCCAAACACAACACCAGTATGTAAAAGGAAGGTGTTTATCTTTGCAAACTGAAGTGTCATAATATTTGTGAGGGCTCAGGTCACTGTGAGGAGTCTAATAAAATGGATCTGTGGGTTTCAAGCCGGCCTTTACCTTCAAACTCTCCTCCATAAGACAGTGTGGGATGTACAGATTATTGCAACTCTCAGACACGTATTTGCCCCACCCAAAGCTATGAATCTATGAAGTGAATCACTTGGAACTGATACACTATTACCAGCCAGATTTTGATTATAACACATCTGAATCTCTACAGCAATCTAGTTGGTAGTATCTCATCAAGCCCATAGGTCTGTAGGAAAAGGAAAAATCAACTTATCCAGAAGAGATTAAACTCTCATTTATGGCCTGCAGCTACAGAATAGTCTCAAAAACAGAAGCAAAGAGCAAACAAATTAATCAAAATCTAGATTGTGAAATGCCAGAAATGCTAGACTGAATTTCTAAGAATTATATCCGACTTCAGAAAGAAACTATTTTGTTTCAATTCCCAGAGTAAAATTGCAAATTAAAGTCAACCAAAAAAACAAAGAAAAAGGAGTCAATGTTACTAATTAAAAAAAAAATAATCAAAATGACTTGGTGGAGAAATCTGTAGGCAATATAGCATGATTTGATGTACCCATGTGTAAAACTGGTTTTGAACCATTTCTCATAGTAATATCAAAAGTATCACACCAGAGACTACCTCAGATGCATCAGATCAGGTACATCAGGTATCCAGATACACTGAACGGAATTCATCCTCACTAGCTTCTAATAAAAATGCAGGGTACAAGAGACAACCTCTTTAAAACAAAAACATCATCTGTACCTCAAGTTTTCCATATTACTGATTAGAACAGCTCTTGACACCCCCTTCCATCAGTGGTAGGTTCTACGGAAAGGGCTACAGGACCTGGGACTTAAACTCCACTTGACCTCTGTATGCTGAAGAAAGGGTAGATCTGTATGCCTTTGTCCTATGTATATTACTCAAGAAAACCCTAGTGAAGCTATGGAAAACAAAGGCCTGGCCAGGTAGGTTTTACACTGGAAGTGACGTGAACTGAATTCCCTGTGAAGGGAGCAAACAGAAACTGTGCTCTAACACTGGTCTGCTGTTAACTGGCTGATTTGCTGGCTGACTGAACTGCTGATTCTCCCCTACAAAATTCATATATGCTTTTGTCCGCTGGTATGGTCTTTGGGAGCTTATGGCCCTAAGCTGGAGATACTTTATGTTGAGATCTTGGAGAAATTACTAAAGCTACATGTGAAATCTGTACACCTTGTCTGCTTCCCAATTGTAAGTGCTATGACTTATAGAAGGACTTAGAACTCAAACACTCACTTCACTACTGATCCAGTAGATGCTGCCTAATTTACTCTGGAGCACTCTGAAATACATATGTATTTCAAGCAAGCATTCTTAGGCAATAACTTAGTCCAAATCACTGCCTTTAATCCACAGTATGTAACAGTTCTATTAACTGCAGTTCTACATATTCTCCCACAAAGCTGTCCTAAATCTGGACCAGGCCAAACCTCAGTCTGCCTCAAAATCAAGATCAGAGAAGATTAGTCCTTTCTCTCAATGTAAATGCCACTGAGCAGCTGCCACATAAAAGTTTCACAGAGAGATGGTTAGTTATTGTGATATGTTAATGACAAATACAACAGCTTAGAACTGCCATGTCTTATTATAAATTTCTCTCAAAAATAAAGTTAAAGAAAATGTGCAGCAGTCAGATGTTAGCACTGACTACTTGATTAGTTTTAAAACCACACTTTTAAAGCTATGTTTAGAAGAGAAATAAGAGAGTTATATCTAGTTTTTACACCTTACATGCATTGCTAAGTGAGCAACCTACAGCAACCATTTTCAGCCATAACTCACTTGACTTAGAACCAGACCAGGGAGATAAACATTAAGAGCTGTAAGACGACAGCGTTTCTGTAAGCCGCTCACCCCATAGACAGCCATATTTTCAGTCATACTTAGGACCAAAACCACAGAAAAATACAATGCTGAAGTTACTTATGATTCTCATGTAAAAGCACACATAAGGTGGAAGAGGGAACAGTAGGATTTCTTTTGTACTGTTCACAGTTCTGCACCACTTGGTATCCATCCAGAAACATTCTTTCTGGTTATTAACACAGAATAAATTCAATCTCCCTTCAGTTATTTTTTTATTACACAAAACATAAGAATGCTAGCTACAAGAACTCCATTAATGAGACTTGTGTATTTTCAGCATCACCAGATTCATGTAAAATATGCAGGCTGCCAGGATTTTGTCCCTCCCCCTAATTTCTGAACACAGAAAAATCCAGACTTCCCATTAGTTCACTGATGGTGGGGAGTTTTAATTTTTTAAAAAAGAAGAACTTGTGTTCTTTTCATAGGCTGGCTTCATTTGGTGCATGAAGAGGACTCAGGTTCTCCTCCTCATGCCGTTGGGCACATGGCTGAGGGACCGATGCAACCAGCCCCTAGAACTTAAAACCTACTTCAGCTGTGCTGCCTCTTCTGTGGTTGCATTGCTGCCCTCTAGCCTAGCGCTGGCTGTCAGGCACTGAGTTTGAGGAGGTAATTTCGACTAAAATTGCCAGAATAATTTATTAGTTTCCAGCTAATTAGTTTTCAGCTCCCTGAAGCCCCTTGCTACATGGTCACATGAGAGCTCTAGCTGGCCTGGGTGCACCCATGGGAACACACTGGGCTGGTCTCACCACCATACCATCCATGGAATGGTGCCCAAGGGCACAGCCTTCCCCTCTGGGCATCAGGAGCATGGCTTAGCTTTTTGGTGAACTGCCTTTGTCCCTGAGGTGCCCACTTGATTATAGGGACAACACTAAGGTGGCTCTTAGTCCTCTCCACACTGTTTGATTTGCTTACATTTGACAGCCAGGCTCCACAGAACAATACAATTTTCTGTTTTCATCATTCCCCAAACACTTGCCCTCCTCCGAGGACAGGGCTACCAGCTTGCATGTGGATTTTCCCCACTGACTCACTCATGCCAGGGAGCCAACAGCAGTTATCAAAGGAAGTCCCCATGCCATCACCTGCATGTTTGTACCACACTGCAGTCCAACAGGCATGGGGGGGCAGGGAAGCCCACTGCTTGTGCACTGACTAGGGAGGAGACTCAGCCAGTGCAGATGTTATTTGCAAGAGTGTTTTGGTAAGATGAGTATTTTGCTTTAACAGAAAGGAGGGGATGTTTTCAGCTCTGACTTACAATGAAAGCCACAAGAAGCGTGACCAAGAAATTCTTCTTTAAATACCAAACCAGAATCACGTAAGATTACTGTTTCCAATAAGACACTAGAGGTCTAACTGGAATGAACAGCAAAGCTCCTTAGGTAACCAGATCAGAGACTGAAGTACTTTCATGTCACGCCTTACTCACAATGTACTTCCAGTGCAGCCTACTCCTGAAGCATACATGATCTACTGCAACTAACTATAACAGTTTCAGATTTTAATTAAAGTTCTATATTACAATTAACATAGAAGTTTCATGACTTACCAGAATGGTGCTATCATGAATTTTTATATATATATATATATAAAAAAAGGAATGTCTAGCACAAAAGGTAGAAAATTATGTCACAGTCACGACTATTTTAATGAAAGTGCAAACAAAACCTCTGACCCTAGCAGTAAACGCAATACACGTGTCAAAAGCATGTAGTCTTGAATGATCTTTTACATGCCACTTTGTTCACTCTATTAAGATGCTAGTTGTTTCTTTGATTTATCTGCTAATAAATTTTTGATGACTAGTGGGTCTCATAAAAATTGCTCTGGTGCTGACTATGTTGATTAATAAGCCCAAAGAATCGAAACTGTCAGAAATTCATGGGCAAGAGTAAATTACTGCCAAACATACATTAGATATTCCATAAAATATAAAATAAAAAAGGTTGATTTGGTAATTTTATCTTGCATCAATTTGCTTGATACCATTTATATTCTGGATCATCACTGTCAGTCCTTGCATACCTTTTCCTTTTTTAAAGTCAACAATAGAGTAAATCTAAATTTGGGAGAAATGAACAGGAGACAGAACATTAAATGCAATATCCAAAACTAACATTCAGAATTTAGCTTGAAAATTATATCCAGTTGAAAGGTGACTAAAAACCATCTTCGAAGAGTTGCAGCTTTTTTAAGCAAAATTCCTTGTATGTTAGGAGTCAAAACTGACACCTATGCCTAAATCCTATTCTTCTAAAACAGTGATCTCTCCTTATTGTGGCCTTTGTATGTAGCAGGTTCTTGCAATGATCTTTGATCTTTGCAATTATCTTTGAAGAGTCCTGGACTCCGTGGTCCCACTCTCCTCCCTTGGATAACTCCCCAAACCATTTAAATGTGCAGAAAATCCCACAAAAATAGACACTGGAGCAGGCCAGAGGTAGTGATCTGGGTATACATGTGAATACAGATCAAATTTATATTTTTCCTATCAAGAGGAACCATACTTACAGCACTGAGTTTAGGATTTGCTCCATTTACTTCTGTATATATTTACCATTACGTGACAGCATTTTGGTGCAAGATGTATCACTGCAGGGTTGAAAAACCTTTCTGATCATAAATTTATACAGATAACAAAAAGGATTCAGGGAATCACTGTTCCCCATTCCGTGAAATAAATGCTGCTGTTTACATCCCGCACTGGAGCCAGCTGCTTAAAAGGTGGCAAAACTATATGGAGAAAAGCTTTGAAAAGCAGGACTGAGAAATTCTATGTCATACAGAATGGAAGCTCTTGCTTTTCAGGTTATACTTTTCAAGAAGAAGTTAACTTTAATGACAAGAATTTAAAATTAAATCTGATCATAACCGTTTTCAACACTCTGCCTTAGGTATAAGGGCTTGTAAAAGTGCACATAAACGGGTTAACAGTAATACCTGCTAAAATAAAATCATGGCTTTTAAAAAGTTTATTAAGAGCCTGCATTACAAGTGGCTCAAGTCTTTCACTGGATAAATAGTTAATAAAGGCAATCATAAAATTAGGGACACTTGTCTATCTAACTGATAGCCCTCTCCAGAAGGGTAAAAAAAAAATTGCTAAAGATCACACAAAATCCTCAAATAATGCAAGACTGAAAGAAGAAACTGGAGTTCAATAAAAACCAGCATGCAATAAAATAGATATGACTGCATAGAGAATAGAAATTGCAGACAGATCTGCTTGATTATAAAAGCGCCACTTTTTAATTTATCACTCAAATAAAACCAGCAAATGTGTGTTGTAACTCTTCTTGTTTGGTTGTAAAGTACAAATCTGAAGAAGAAGAAAAGAAAGCAAATCAACTGAATTTTGAACATTACAAAGGGTTAACAGACTTACCACTACTTACGGTTAGCTACACAAGTTTACCAGATAACCTTTATAGCTACCAACATGTTTTCCATATTAGTCCTCAATTACTATTTTTCTGCTGCCATTTCCTATCTATTCTTCTTCCTCTTGCAGTCTTGAGGACTTTTTTTAAAAATCCCTATTCTATTTATTATCTTCTGTAAAGGCCAAATTCCATTCCCTGCAACATCCTCACCGAAAGGAACAAAAAAAAGGTAAATAAAAGATAAGGTGAGTTATCTTCAGGGAGTATCAGTCCAGTTTCTGAACTGCATGCATTTCGGACACACTGTCTTTGGATAGCAACACCACCACCCAGAAATACTGAGAAAACCCCTTGAACCCACTGGAGGTGAAGAGCTGGACCCACCACGCCCACAGCAGTTAGAGCAGCAGAGCTCAATATCAGATACAAGGCCTTACAATTGTAGTAGTTCTGGTAAAGTGTAAAAATCAGGCAATATATCATTATCTTTGGATAACACTATGCACAATCTATTAAAATCCATCATGATTAATACAGTAACTTTGGTACTGAGATGTGACTCTAAAACACATTTCCCCAGAAAGTATCCTGAGGCAACCAGAGGACAATAAGAGAAAAATGAATAAGCTACTTTCCTTGGCAGCTTGCCCTAGCGAGTTGTACCTTGCTTTCTTTATCTGCTTGACATCTGCTCTCAAATAATCAAGGCATCTGTATTTAAACACATTTTTAACATCACTTTAAAACCACTGACACCAGAACTGAATTCAGTATCAGCCGTAGCTGATGTCAGGTTAGTGAATACGGGAATAGGAACCTACTACTTACCCCATCAGCTGGGGCTGATACTGAATTCAGTCAGATCTTTCAGGTATAGCACTGAACTGTGAGCTGACAGTGCACTCTTCGATTATATTATGTCTCTTAAAACATTTTTCAGTGCCAACTACTTTCTGGAAAGAAGTATTTGCTCATTTTTATCTCCTCCAGAAATCATAACCACATCATGTGGTATATCTTGCATATCTTATTCATAGATATGTAACTCTTCCTTGAGCTGCTTTAAAATACACTATGTCCAGGTACGGTTCATTAAACGATCCAAGACAGCCCACACTTCCAATTGTTTTTCACCAATTTCCAGGTCAGTCAGAAACAACTGTATATTTGCTGCCAAATACCTTCAACAATTCCAGGTAAGATCTCTCTGAAGTTCACCACAAATGTTCTTTTTGGTAACTCCCAAGACCTATCAGACAGTTGTTAGCTCTTCCTAAGTGTTTAACTGAAATTAAACAGTACTTATTTTCTAATGAGAACGTTGTGCAGCTGTAAGAGCTAAATCCCTCACAAAACTCTGTGGTTTAAGAGTTGCCTTGACTAATTCTGTAATATTTCTTCAGGAACTAGTTCTCAAAATCATAGTCATGCCTTAAGGTGTATGAATCATACTACAGTCACTTTCTTTAGATCATCACTAGGTCTTCTTCACTATTTAACTCAAAATCAATTTTGGAATAAATCAGCTCAAAATAAGCAAGTGTGGTCCATTTGCCTTCCTTGATATTGGAAGGACACTGGCACTTCTGTCATTTTTTGGTGTTTCCCTGACGTAGCAATTTAATTAGGAATAAATTTTGGTGACTCCAAACTATGTCAGTTAAGTCTCCTAAAACTTTTGATTAGATGTCTAGAGGCCTGGAGGTTTAAAGCCATTTCTCACAACAAAGAGTTGGTCAGGCTTCTACCTGGGGACTGAGAAATAACTCATTTTTCCTAACAGATCATCCAGCTTGCCCTGAACACAGAACAGAACATGACATAACAGATCATGAATTTCCTTCCCTTGTCATTATTGATAATCTACCATAGTTCAGAAAAGGGCCCATTTAATTTCTAGGATTTATGATAATCAGATAGCCATAAGCAGTCTCTCCAATGACTAACAAGATAGATCCCACTTTGGACCAGCCATCTTTTCCCCTGCACAAACTTTATTCAGTCCTACCTATCATTTATCCTGCCCAAGGTGCCATTTGCTGCAGCTGCACCTCTCCCTCTTTGCTTGCCTGCTTAGACCCCAACTTGTCCTCTAGGCCAGGTCCTTGATCTTGCTGCTTACCAGCTTCTTTGGCACACCACTCCCTGCTAGTCATTTGGGATTTTACCATAATTACCACTGATTTTTAATTCAGCTACTGATCTTACCTTGTCCTCTAGTTTGGTGCAACTTTGAACTGTCTCCCTACTCAAATCCTGTATCCTATCATAACTGTTTCCCTAGTGTTGGTTTCATCAAGTCCTCAGCTTCTGCACTTACCTACTTCTTCATTCCCATTCCATTTCTAACATTGCCCTAGACATCTGCCCCAGTGACTCAAGCCCTGGGTTATCATCCTTGACATGGTAAATGGATTACTATATAATATTCTAAACTTTACAGGAAAGTTCACATCAAAGGAAATGGCAAATATCAGTAGTTACAGCAATATTTATATGTGCAGTATCTATATCTGTCAGATACATCAGTGATAGCTTTGGTTTTATTACATATCCATCTTAGCAATATATAAACAAAAATATACAGACATACTGGTTTTATTGTTTATCTTTCAACATGGGTTCCAGTTTGTTCTTCTTTAGGAAAGAGTCACAGATTTGCATGTAAATGTTGTCTAAAGTTGTCAGGACTCCTAGTCATCTATTTTCTCTGTTGGAAATAAAGTACTAATATATTTATCAATTTTTAAAATACAGCCAATAAATACAACATTTGGCTGGAATACAAATCAGCATTTTCATATAAAATATACAGTACCGTGCCTTCAATATAACAGAACCAAACGTAAATGACATTTTTATATTTCCCCACATCAGGCTGATAAAAGATTTTTATTAGCAAATTTAAATTTTTTTACTGGTACGTGATCCAAATTTGTGAATCAGGACTGTTACAACACTTGTTTACTTCTCAGCTAAGACAGATCTTGCTTCCTGCCATCCTTTGAGAGAAGCTTAATTTGTCATGAGTTCATCTTCACAGGAGATGTGGCATCTCAGAGACTCTCACCTAAGGTAGATCACTGAGTTCATCTTTCTTCCCTTACCTTTATCTAGTTTTTAAAACCACACAACCACACTAAAATAAATGAGGTCACAGCTACCACTGGCACAGACAGTGCATTCGTGTCATGGGTCAAATGGTAAAGATGCCAGGCTAAAAAGTCACTGAAATACAGAAGTGAGCTCCAGTAATGGACTGCTGGACACACAACTCCATCTTAATTCTTGTACAGGGCCCAGGACAACCACACAGTGCAAACGAGAAGGAAAAAAACCCTACACACTAATCATGCATCCTATGAGCACGTGAACATGGGCAATTCCTGTAAGAACAATGAATCCCTCTAGGAACAATGAGAATACCGGTTCTAGAAGTATTTGTAGAGCTGCGTGAATCCTTCTGTTCCACTGTCCTGTTTTCAGCTGGGATACAATTCATCTTATTCCTAGTAGCTGCTACAGGGATTCAGTATAAGAATAGTGCTGATAACACACTGATGTTTCAGTTGTTGCTGAGCAGTGCTTACACTGAGCCAAGGACTTTCAGTGCCTCCTGCTCTGACAGTGAGGAGGGGCACAAGAAGCTGGAGGGGAGCACAGTCAGGACAACTGACCCAAACTGGCCCAAGAAACATCCCACACCACAGAATGTCACGCCCAGTATATAAACTGGGGGCATTGGCCAGGAGGAGCTGCTGCAGCTCAGGGATGGGCTGGGCATTGGTCAGCAGGTGATGAGAAACTATTGTCCATCACTGGTTTTTCTTGGGGTTTATTATTCTCTTTTCTTAATTACTATTCTTATTGTATTTTATTATCATTAGTATTATTATATTTACTTTGTTTCAATTATGAAACCGCTCTTATCTCAACCCACAAGTTTTTTTCCTTCCCTGCTTCTCCTCCCCATCCCATGGAGAGAGGGGGAGGGAGTGAGCAGCTGTGCAATACTTAATTGCTGGCTGGGCTTAAACCCCTGCATCCTCAAACTACCAAAGAATACTAGAGCCAAAAGAAAAGAAAAACAAACAAGGTAAATGGTATTTATTCTGGCCAGTTTTTCTCAGCAAGGCAGGGCAGACTCACACTATCCAAGTTCTTTAAATCTTTATTGACCTCCGTGCATTATACAGACAGCTGAGGTGTCTGACTGAACTCCTTTGAATTCAATCTATTGACGTTTAAAGCAATCGGTCTTTGTTCCTCTCTGTGATCTTAATTTCCCTCAGGGAGTACAGAATATTAACCATTAGAAATCACTCCTGAGATCAACTGTGTCCAGTTCTTTTTGGTATTGTTACAAGATTAGATAACAACTGGATAATAATTTTACTTAGAGACAGCCAACAAAAAGCATTCTCTCTATGTATCTCTTCAGTCTAGGTGGAAAAAGAAATATTATGATGACTTTCATAACCCCAAATGATTTTTCCTAATGAATATATAATTTATATAATAATATAATTATTAGGTTATTAAAAATTTTCAGTAATTTTAAACTATTACTCAAAACTGCCATACGTGTTTATTTCAACAAGTTATTAAATGCATGAACATGCAAAATTAATCTTATTTATATTAACAGACAACGGAGCTTTACCTCCTTTAGTCAGTGGCACTGAGAAGTTATCTTAATATATAGGAGGGTGTCATCTGAGTTTTTAACTCAAAAATCAGGAGATACAAATACAAGGTCTGCCCGCATCATAAACATGCCATCCTCTGCAACAAGCAATCACGTCATATACTCCTGCCCAAACTGATCAGTGCTGATTTTGAAACAAACAAGACTTTGGCCTTTATTTCTTCTGTCAGAAGACCATCTCTATCAGAAAGTTATTACTCTGTTCCCTTAATAATTAGAGACCTTCCTTCAAATAAACACCTGCCCAGCCGATTTATATTTTTTCTTATGTCCACAATTTTTTTGTGCCTTAAATGAAGTTTCTTCTTCCCCCTCTCCTTTCCACTGACAGCCATAACCTCTGTTATCAGACTTTGCTTTCCTAAATAAACAAAATACCTTTTAAACCTGCTCTTCTTTCTTCATTCATTTCACTATCCTACTATATTTCCACAATTTGCCTGTTCCTGCCTGAATTCATCTTTCATGAACATAATGACTACAACTGCGCAATGTTTCCTGTTCTGTACCAGAAAATATCCACTCTTTTAACCAAGTTCTAGGGATTGTTCTTATCTTTCTCTTCCCCTCACTCCAGCCTATCACACTAGTGGCTCATAGAACATCTGTAACTGAACACAGAACACCCAAACCTTCCTCTTTGTTTTCTAATTCTTACTGTGTGGTGTGCTGATTCTTTTCTGTGTTACTAGTTTTGTGCCATCAGCAAATGTCATTAAATACTCCTGTTTTTTGTGCTAACATAAAAACCCCAAAATTCTTGCAGGTCAAGATTGTGCTGCACAAGTAACGCCATTTTGAGATGATTTCTCCTCCTGTCAGTTCAACCTGCTGATGCCTCCATCGGAACTGCTGGCAATTCCCACTCCCCAGTATGCTTCCCAAGTGCCAACACATGGATTTTTCCCATTTGACCTCTTTTCCTCTCATTGATATGTGGTTTTACCAATCATCTTTACATCTTGAACAGCACCAACCATGCAGCTGAACTTAAATAGGCTTAACAACTGTGGAATAAGAATATGAGTTATTTCAAGATACTATTTGTATTCTAGAGCACTACTGAGTATCTTGCCAGTCTCCTCTAGTTGTTACAAACAAATCCAAAAATACTTCTCATTAACAGAAGAAGAATATCTTACTTCATGACCTGTGTCTGTTGCCCTGGAAGCAGCTGCTACCTAATAGTGGGGGTCCAGTACGGCAATTCATTTTCAAGAAGCTGGGGAGATTGTCTCTAAATAGAGGGCTGAATCAAGAGTGGATTTTTCCAGACTGTCACTGCCGATAAAATGAGGTTTTCAATTACAATGCTTAGCACAGAGCAGCCTGCCCAGGGAAACCTATGTTCCAATGCTGCCAAGCGATATATGCTCAGCACTGCATTTGTCAAACCATTTCCTCTGCTAAGAGTTAATGTGTCAGTCTTGAAAATGGCTTGCTCTTCTACCACCTTTCCTGTTGGAAATCTGAAAAGTGCAACTTACTTCCTTTCACAAAGCATCTTGTTGAGACTCTTGACTGCAAACTGACTGCCTCGTGGGGAAAACCTGCTTTCTAGAAACTTAAAAATGCTGAGTGTTCCATCATAATTCTGCCTCACTGGAGTAAGGAGGTCAAACAGGGAAACAACAATCATTAAATAAAGTGTTAAAAGGTGATTGCTGCGTTTAAGGACAGTTTAAACATGCTTGAAGTCTGAATGCTATTCTGAGCACTCAGGACTCTGTTTTAGCTTTGATTATGCTACCAGGAGATGATGACTGCAATAGACTCTGCTGTGATAAAAGCAAAACCACTATCCTTTCTGTTATGGAAACAAACATACAAAGAGCAAGTTTCACAGGAAGATTGATCAAGAGCACATGAATAATTCCAGAAATGTACCCAAAGAGCAGCTTTCTGGATTAACTCTGCTGCAAATGCCAGCAACCAAACCCACCCACTGGTACCAATTCCACATCTCAGCTTTACCTGAGCTTTATCAAATCACTAATTATCTTACAGAGATAAGAGCGTTACAGGATTTTCATTCTTCATAGGAGCTTAATTCTCTATTTCCTTTCAAACACTGATGTCTGTCTGCACTTACCTAAATACATTGTAACCACTAAATCACACAATCCATCATCTCTTTGTCAGTATCCTACACCAAGAAGATCCTCTGAGAATATGCTTAGAATATAAAGGTCACTCTGAAAGTTGACTAAAGGCATGAACAAAAAATAAAACATTTAGTTAAGTCCTTTGAAGAGATAAGGCTGCCATTACCCTTTATTGTTTAAGCAAGTTCTTCAACTGCTTTTCAACACTACTGTGACATCACATAGAGAGTTTAATGGCAGCTCTGGAGTATATACAGAATCAAAGCCAAAATTGAGCTTACTAAAGTTGCAGAAACTTACACAGCAGTGAGAGATTAAGAATCATTACATACTTGGCAAACTGACCTATTTCCAAATGATGCTGTCACAGGATGATATGTGCAGTGGGCGTATTTTAGCCAACAAAAGCTAGCAAAGTGCCAAGAGCTGCTGAATTTCCTGTTAAGAATTAAGAGCCCCTCCACACACATTTTCCACCACAATATATGGCCCATCTTTTTGTCAGCACAAGTCTTTCCTGAAAAATTAGGGTTGAGAAAAAAATCACCGGGCACCATTTCTCATGAAAGGTAAGGAAATTAAAGGAAATGAAAGATACAAAGTAAGAAGAGCTGATCTGAGGGTCCTACTGGCTAACGTGCTTCTGAAGCAAAGTGCAATTCCAGTTTTATACTTGGTGCGTGAGTACCATGTAAAACGGGAGTGTGAAAATGTAAAAGTATGCGAGACAAATGACATTTTATCTTTAGACATAGTCATCCCTCATGGGTGTCATGCCTACTTATCAATTAATCACTAGAGCATGAATATCTTAAGACAAGGCTAAAAATGAGGGGTAATTTTTCACTAAATATGCTTGAAACAGCCAGTACATTTCACAAAGGAAAGAAGAGGTTTGTGATCTATTTGGGAGTTGCTTCACAAGTGCAACCTCACAGAACCTGAATGGAGATCCCTGACACTGACTGCTGTGATGACTTCTGCTAGCCATCAGTAGAAACCTCAAGGTTTAGTGAGTGCATTTGCCAAGACTCAGTGAATTACCACTTCCTGGTTAAGTTAACAGCAACTGAGTAAATACGAAGTTCTAGCCATTGCAAACACCAAATAAAATCTATTAGCATAAAACACGTAGTGAAATGTAACTTGATAAGCCTCTGAAACTTGGCACTTTTGACTCTATGAGCATACCCTCATTGTCTTAGCTAGTACAGACAATGTTGAATATGTAAATGAAGTAAAATCAGTATTTCCTATCAGCTAGCAAAAGCAATGGGCCTAGGGAGACAAATACACCCTCTGTAGTTCAAAATTCATTTACCATACAGATGCATAAGGCTGGTTTATGGAAGTCCACATCATCTTGTACCTGAAAGTAAACTTACTGATCTGATGGTCATCTGCTAATATATGTTCTATCTTCTCAGTGTTTTAAGTGAGGTTATCTAAACAGCATTCTATCATATCACCCATTTAACTGTACTGCTTTGCCTCACAGTAAAAGTTAAGCTGTCTGGATCTATCAAATGTTGTAAGATATTTTTTTCTTTTGGCAGAATGATTTAAAAAAAACCAACCCAAAACCCAAGAGCTTGATTTTCCTTAGTTAAGATACCCGCAGGGGAAAACACTACATTCACATCTCAACCTTGTGATTTGCTTAATGAGAAAAAAGACACACTACTTGGACGTAGGCTCTGAAAGAAAAAGGCAGTTGAAGAAGTTGTATAGCTGTTAGCAGGAAAAGATCAACATTTCATCACAAAAAGCAGTTTTCATTTCTTCTGCATGTACAGCTTATCTGCTTTTGTGCACAATAATGCTACTAAGACCTGTTACCTACACAAATGCCATTGCCTTTGAGTTTGAACACCTAAACCAAAATGCAAACAGAAAAATGTCTGTAGGAGGTGGCATCCTAATAATTCTCAGACTATATATTTAGAGGAAACTGGAAATAAGAACAATATTTTTTAGCAAAACTCTCTTTATAGAAGATGAAACAAGTAAAATCAGGAATCAAACGAAGTTACTACTGGGATTTCAGCAAAATTATACAGATATTTCTTCTATTTAAATATAAAATGCTGAAAATACAAAATTGACATATAATTATTAACATGTTCCTGCATTTGGTTTTCCTCACCAAATTTAGCAAATTATGACATTTTAATGCAATAAGCTTCTAAGATAAAGTCGAAGCCATGAATGAGCCATGGAAAGATCATTTAATTTTGATTTTTCTCCTTATTAATGATTAGAGTCTGATTTTGCTTACACTGTTAAGTATGCAAGCTTCAGATATTTACTGTGGACAAAATAAAAATCGGCCTATTAACCAACAAAACATTGTCATGCCTCAGCAAAGAAAAAGACAACAAACATAATATGGCTAACTTAGAACAAAGAACAACAGCTGAGATAAATGATGAATTACAGAACCTTTCTGTCAAATTTTGATTGCATAAGGAAAGTTGCCAGAACAGTTTAATATACCCACAGTTATAAAGTTTTTTTTTTAAATTATAGACACATAACAGTCCCCCCCAAACAAACGAAGTGTAGGTCAAATTGTCTAAACTGCACTTCAGTCCTTGAAACTTTGCTGTCTTCATGATGCCCAGAGTCGCCCCCGTAAAAAGGGCACAAGTGTCCCTAATCTACATTGCTCAGCAAACAGAAATATAAAATTGACAATATAAAACTAATTATGAAACATTATCAAGAAACCTCGATGCAGCTACACAGTGGACTGTGGGGAAGAGATGGTCCAAGGAGACAGGCAGCTGTTTCCCTACACCATGTCTGTACTACAGAGTACTACTGGAAGAAGGGTGTTGCAGCCTACTTAAATCTATGAATAAATCTGTCTTGAGAACATGTATTACAGCATAAATATCAGGACACTTCTGAGACACAGTTTTTGCAACCACTTTCCCATCTGTGATTCTTTTCACTTAAATTCTGTAAATGAAGAACAGCCTACAAAAGCCATTGCTGAATCACTTAGTTTCATATAGAAATTTACATCTCAGTTACTTAATTGGAATCTCCCAAGCGTCACTTGTGAATACTCTTCTCTGGTTATTTTGTTCAGACAGATACCATATAAAAGATTTTCAGAAATGCTTTTAAATTATTAAAATATATTGTTTAAATAAAGGGGAAATGCAAAAACTAACTTTCCACTCCACAGGTTGTGTTGTTACTGTGTTACCTACTGCTCCTAGGAAGACAGCAGCAAGATTGCTGTTAAGACCTAAAATAACTTTCCATCTAAAGTTTTACTGTGGACTGGTGAAATAGAGATTTCCACTTAAAATAAATATTTCAATTCAGTGCATGATTAAAGATATTATTTCATAAACAAATGCTTAGCATTTCTACCTGGAATTTTGCATTAAAATGGAGAAGGCTCAGCACACAGCTTATTTTTTTCCATTTACACTGTTGAAGAAAGCACTAGTACCTATATTTGAATGACTAGGGTTGTAGAGTTTTGTAAACCAGTCCCGATCAAAACAGGTTTGAATTCTGTTATGTTTTGAGAGATGTCCAATCTGTATTCAAAAAGTCAACAATTATCTATTTCAATCTATAAAACCTGACCATACACACTTAAAATTAATACTTCTCAAAAGATTTGTAGTGCTCATTCTTTTACATCTCTCATGTTACATAGAAATAAACAATAAATGCAGGACAGAATCAAACCATTTTTGAGCTTGCTTAGCATGTCTACATGAAGCTTATTTACCCTCTTCTTGGCAAAATTCCTTAATATAAATATACAGGCTTGGATATTTGCCCTGAATACCAAGTCAGTGGATGGATTATGAAAGACATGTGTACCCAAACACACTACAGGGAAAAAGCCAAACACCACAGCTACAGGATATAATGTAATACTTACTATTTATATGTTTCTGAACGAATGTATTCAAAAACATGAGATACTCCCAGCTGGAACTGGTCAGCAATAGGGGTAACCCAAGGATTGTTCTCTGCTTTGAAGACTTGCTTTTGACCAGTCAAATCCAAATTACCTGAGGGATTAAACAAAACAGCATATGAAAAATACTTGAAACATGAAAAATTTGAAAGAAATGCCCTGCTGTGAATATGAAAAATTTTAATTCGTTTCAGAGAGCACGACCATAATAAAAGCAAGTATTTCAGTCTTAACAGAGAGGAATAGGAGGACACAGTAGTTCCCACCATGACAAATGCAGTTCCACTCTATTATTCCAGTGCTGCTACACACCGCACAGCAGGGTTGAACTCCGCCCGCTGCATATGATATTTATTCATCAAGTTAGTTTTAAGCAGGACCTGACAGTGCATAGGTGTTGGGCTCTCTCCACCAAGATCTGCAGGAACAAAAGGAGAATGATGCTCTGGTAGGAGTCTGCTCTGCTGAAGCTTGGCATTGCAAAACATTTCTCAATCCCTGCTCAAAGCAAAACACCAGCAAGCAATGCCCAACAGGCTTTCTGTCCTCTCAGTGCCAGCCTGTTGTCTGAACTGAGATCCCGCCCTAATCTGTAATTAGAGTGCCATACACTCAGAAACACAAACAAACAGCATCATTCTTGTAGCATGCCAGTTTTACCTATTCTGTTGATAGGAAGACTTAAGAGACCTATTAGGGGCTTGCTTGGGGTTTTTTGTTTGTTCGTTTTGTAAATGTTTACCACCCAACCCTGAAAGAGTCCACGCTCCACTGAAACTCCTCATGAATATGGATACAAAAGGCTGAATTCCAGGACAACCTAGCATTGAAATATTTTGTGTTCTTTAAATTAAGAAATCTATGGTACATTTTCAATTTATTTTTGTGAATTTTATGATGAAGAGAGGCCTACCCTCCCCCCAGAAATCTAAAATAACTAAAAAGGAAAAAGAAAAAAATTGTAACTATGGGGAACAAAACAAACAAAAAAAATTTACAGGATTTTGAAGACTGACTGAGCCAAGCTGTTGGAGAAATCCAAAATCAACCTGATGCGCCAAATTTTCAAAACGAAATGCCTGTTTAAGTGCAGGCAATGGGAGCTGCTGTGATCCCTGTGCTTGCTGCCTACTCCAGCTGCACATTCCACTTTGACAGCTAATCCTTGGCGAGTTTCCCTCAGTAAAAGGGGTTAACAACAATTAAAGACAGGCTATTATACTGTGAGAAAAGATGCCAAGTATCTCACACTGGCCTATCACCGAGTCACCATTACCTTAACAAGCTCATCTGCCAGCTGTCTGTGGCAGGCTGGTTTGAGCTCACAGCAGCAGGGACGTCGCACACAGCCCGTCAGTCAGGCCGCAGCCGCCCGCGCTCCGCACGCTCCAGTGCGCCTCGTTAGGAGCCTCGCGCCCGTCTCCTTTATTAAAGGACGCGGCAGCCCTGTTCTAACAAGGATCACGAAAAAGGATTAAGCACTGTGACAAAGAGGACCTAATAAGCTAGAAAGCAGTGTATCTGAATCTGTGCTGGCTGAAGGCAGAGGCTGGTGCTGCTCGCTATCCAGCTCTCAGGTGGAGGCTGCCGGGGAAGCCGGCCAGCGAGGCGATTAGCCGTAACCCTCTGACCAGGGCTGCTGTGAAGATCATGTATCACTCAGGGGTTTGCTTTGTACTGTAAATTGGATATCCTATTTTATTACCTGCAAAAAATACCATACGTTGATGTCCAAAACTACCAACACTGTAAGCACTCAGCAGGTACTGCATCAGGGTAAAATGATCAATCTGTGTACAACTAATAAAAACAGTTAAATGTGGGGAGGCAAGCTTGGCTCCATCACGGGTCAAGTTCAGTGCCGCCTACAGGGCTAAGACACATGTTCCCAAAATCTCAATAGGTCTTGGCTGAATCCTCTCGACCTGAGCTGTGTCAGAAATTTACCATGTAGGGAAGGTTGCCACACATTCCATTCCCACAGTGCAGTGTGCTCATTTCATTTCTA
Organism: Myiozetetes cayanensis; assembly: GCF_022539395.1. Lineage (NCBI taxonomy): Eukaryota > Metazoa > Chordata > Aves > Passeriformes > Tyrannidae > Myiozetetes > Myiozetetes cayanensis. The sequence continues at coordinate 130,607,994 of NW_026086604.1, forward strand.
ATACCCGTTTAATACCAACATGGCCCATTTAAATGTAATTAATTGTAACTAAATTTAATAATTGCTACTCTACTACAGCCGAAGAAATCTTATAGCAAAACCAGGAATGCTTAAGTAAAATGACCTGTAGGTGCCCATGCCAATGTAATAGTTTTATTTTCCTCTGTCTTCTGTTTTTCCCAAAACACGCTGGAGGCAGGTACAAATATTACTTTTTTACCTTCAGAGGGAAGAGGAAGGCAGAGAGCCTAATTAATCTAATTACAGAGGAAACAGGGACACAAAAAAGTTCAGCATCCACACTGAAATCCACCCCTCCTTGCCCAGGACGTCCTTCTGGGAGCCCTGCCAGTAGCAGCTGGCCTGGCAGCCCATCCCACTGGCCACCTAGAGCTGGAGTGAGAGCCCAGGGATTTTAAGTGAAGAATTTAATCAAGGGTGGTGGTGAGAAAAGGTACAACTTGTCTGTCCTCATGGCAAGCACCAGGCAGAGAGTGGGTGCTTCTCTGCAGGGGAGTGGGCTTCCTCACAGAAGGCAGGAAGGACAGGGCAACCGATGCTTTAAAATCTTCCCCGTTCAATAACAAAATTTCCATACGGAAATAAAGGACAGAAATGGACAGAAAATTAAACAGGATAAGGAGTTACAGAGAGACTGCCCCACCTCATCAGCACTAGGGAGGAAATGGAGTCTAACCCTCCAGCCACAAGGCAAGCCACTTGAGCACAAAGAAGCCATGTAATTAAAACTGAGACAGAAGGGAAACGCGTCACTCCTGCACGGTACGTTGCTTGGGTCCATATCCTGGAGTCCTTTCTGTGCTTATGGCTTAAAAATCTGTGAATCAAGGGTGTACCTAATTCTGCTCTGGCTGCAGGACATCCAGCAGTCCCAAGCACAAGCCCGAAGTCTCAGTAACAGAACATGCAGGGGTAACCAAACACAGGAGCACTGCATGCAGTCTTCTGCTGCAGAGCACCAAGACAAAGCCAAGGGCGTGGAAGAGATGCTCACACCTGCCTGAAGCAATGGGTCTGGTACCAGGTTCACCACAGGAGAGCTGTACAACTGGACACCTTACAGGTGTGTCCCTGTCCCCCCCCAACCCCAGCAGCCTCCTTGCCTAGATGATTTTTTATGGCAGCACCATGTTAGGAAATGCTATTATTCCATCCCTGCAGCACTAGAGCCATGCACCAGGGAAAAAGCTATGGCAGATGCGCCTTCATGCATACTGTCTAACAGCAGCATCAGCAGAACACCATCTCCAGGGCTTTAGGAAATTTATATACTGTTCTGCTACACAGATCACATCAAATCCCTCAGATATTTTTAGTAAGCAAAATACAAAATTGCCTCTAGTAAAAATCCAGCACTGAAGATTCAATCACAAAATGTATTAGGGTTGGAGATTGCATTGGTCATTGCTGTTTTGTTCTTTCCATGCACATCAGTCTATTAAAAAATATTTATCATCTCTAAAATTCAGCATAACTTGTTGACTAAAACTGTATTTCTTCATTGTGGACTTAAGGTTCTTGATATTCTGCCTTACTGAAGGAGATTGGCTCCACCAAAATACATCACAATCATATGCCTCTGGTAAGAGAGGAACGACAGGTTATCTTCAAGACTAGTCAGCACAGCCCCCTTCCTAGATCACAGAAATTTTTTTCACATTATTTTTGAGTGCTTCTAAAACTATTCTAATAAATGATCAAAATTACACATTCCAGAACCCAGGTCTAACATGCTTAAAGAACATTCAAGTCCTAAGTCTGAAGGATACTATTTTTACACTTTCTACTTTGACTAAACAGAGATTTCCAAATAGGAAGAACGCAAAGTGGACATATGCTGCTACCAGCGAGCAGATATTGAAAAAAGAACAGTCTGGAAAGAGAAGAGTAGAGATATAACAGCTGACTGCTGTGCATGACCCGCACAGAATGACCAAAAGCCTTCTAAAAGGAACAGCCAGCTGCGTGATCTTAAAAATGCCTGATCTTGGCATTTTTATTCCTGTCTCAGCACTCATTGTATCTAAAGATGATCCTGAAGCCTTAAGTTTGATTGGATCATTGTGTTAACTTGTGTTTAACCCACCTTAAGGCCAAATTGCTCCTAATGCCCAACTACTAAGCTGTGCAGACCCGAAAACTGCTGCCCAAATCTCTTATTAGCTGCCACCTCAGAGCTGCAGTAAATAGATCTACACCAGAACTCTAAAAAATTCAAGGGCAAAATCAAAGTATGCATATTTTTAATTTTAATGTATTCTAACTTACGCCATCCATTGATTAAAAGTACCATTTATCACTGCTTACGTTCAGAGTTTCTATGCCATGGGTGGACAGAAGGCACATCTCATATGACACTGAGCACACACCATCCTGACTGACATTAAAAGGAAAAGAAGGCAGCTACAGTTTTCCTGCACCTGTCTCAATAAACCTATCCTGCATTTGAACTAAAACACAATCATTAATATTTCTTGTTATTTTCCTTCAGTGCTGTTGAAATAAAGAGTGGTTTGTGTGAACATTCATGTTTTGCTCAACTGCCTGCAAAGGTCAGAAAAGAGCTCATAATAGAAAATAAAATGATGCCTCCCACAGTCGTGTTTGCAGACAGTAATTGTCAGAGCCAGTAATAACACTACCTACCACTTTGACCAAGGGTGTCTCCAGACTTCCCAAGCTCCTCCTGCCCATTAGATCCAGCCTGTAAGCACCTCTTACATACAACTACAAGCCCTTCATCCTCTTGTGATATATGATGTATGAAGTGTGCAACGTTTACCCCATGTACGTAGCAGTAAGGTATGACTTAGGTACATGGGCAAATACATGTAAATACAGACAAAAGAAAACAGAATGAACACAAACCTGGCTTGTCCTTTCCACTCGAATACCCCTTGGCAACACTTTCAAAAATTATAAGGTGAAATTAAGTAATTAAACAACTCTGACATTTGAGAACTGAACATTGGCATTCAACATAAGAAACATGATCCTAGCTGTAAAATGCCAGATCAACGCTTCTTTGTAATGGTTTAAATTCATCCCCAGTGGAACTTCATCAAAATCAATGGAAATAATGTTTAGCCCGTATACCACTGAGTTTCACATCTGTGTCCCGTTGATCCTCTGACTCACATCCCAGCCTACACTCTACTTCACTGACCTCAAGGAGAGTCCTCAAGCTGTAACACATCCCTTTTAGCGGTTCCTCTTAGGACTACAATTTAAATGTTCTTTCCCTTTACAACACAAAGGTCTTACTCTAAGTCATACATATGACAGGAAGAACAAAATTCATTTTATTAATTTATTTAGATATAAATACCTTTGAATCCTGTTTTATTAAATGCTAAGTAAGGGATCAATCCACTACACTAAATTTAAACTTAGGTTATATGTAAAAATATGTCTGTCCTGGCTTGTTTTAGATTTGCCTTACACGATAGGGTTTATAATTTTTATTACTTTTGTGGCATTTGCTTTGTCTCAATAGAGAGAGATTGGTTTAAGCATGGGAGTGGAAGAAATATCATGACTATTATGTCATAAAAATGATACCAATGCAATTAATTGTGAATGATGTCTTAAAATCTATGAAAAAAAATGAAAATATATACTGTTTTCTATGCCACAAAGTATTATAAAAAGCAAATTATTTTTACCCTGATCTTAAGCACACATAGACTGTGAAATCAGTAACTCATATAATTTCTATAAACAATTAAGACCATCTCTGTTTTGAAGACCTCCATCATTTTTGAAGGATTAGTAACAGAAGAGAGTAGATTTAAACAGTATTTATAAAGCAGCAGTAAGACAACAGAGAGCGAAGTCTTCTTGTACATAAGTGAGGTGTGACTCAATCTCTTTGGAACCAGCAGTAATAGTCATAGAAATATTCACTATGATAAACAAATCTACATCTCCATAGCATATGTCAAAAATGCAAATTTGGTTATTGATGAGCTTCTATGCACTAAAAGAGAACAACTAGTAAGTCTAAACCCAGACTGAAATGCCTTCAAATGATGGATCCCAGCAACACTTTTACTCTCTCACCTCTACATTCTTGTACTGGAGAAGGTCTAACAGTATCACTGCAAGTCACCAGCACTTCAGAGAACCCCAAAATAGCATTTGTGGCAGTTCTATACAACAGGGGAAAAGGTTCAAGTCTCAAATAACAAGCAGTCAGATTCAGTACATGCAAATTAACCAAATACTCCAGAGTATCCATCAGACAGAAGCAGGCTGGACATCTTCCTCTGGCTCCCTTCCTAACCACAAAGATCAGAGTGCATGCAACCTCACATGTGAGTATTAGACAGGAAGCCTCAGGACAAAAGAAGGCTGAAGAAGCAACCCGAAAGTCAAACACTGAAGCCTAAACCCATCCTCAGTTTTACAATTACTTTCAGGGACAGAAAACAGGAGTGCAGATATTGCAATATCACACATTATTCTAACAACTTCTTAGATGTAAATGATAATTTCCAGTAACGAGTTCAGAGATGACAACCCAACTTCAGAATTCACTTGAATACATCTAACTGTAAATCTCTGTGTCGATTCAGTAATTGAAGAGCTTACAGAGACTTTTCAAACAGAAAAACATCTGATCTGAAAAACATCAGGAGATGGAGGCTCTGCCAGTGGTGTCTTGTTCAAACGGTTCATCACTGTCAAAATACATTCTTTTTTTCAGTGCTGAACTGAGTTAGTTCTAAAACATTGCTGCTCCCTCTGCCCATCTACAAGGGAGAAAGACCAACTGTGCTTTCTTCTCATGGAGTTAGTGAGGATCAGCAGCCAAGTTTCCTCTCACTCTTTACTTTGATAGGTTAAATAAAGCGTCTGTGATATTCTGTGGTACTAATACATAATAGCTACTCCATTTGCTTCAACTCTTAGTAAAAGGAACACAGCTGAAATAAATAAGGTAAAAGCAGACCAACTAAATCTTGAATTCTTTACCCTTGATTTAAATGTGAAGCGATACAAGGCAAACTGGTATTGCCTCAGCTACAGCTATTACAATTGTATAGAAAGAAAATTTTACTCTCCAGCACATTTCATAGGAGAGAGTTCAAAACAAAGTGAATGTAATCCTGAGATATTTATACAAAATTCCAGTATCATAGCAAAGGTCAGCCAGAATCATTATAATGGAAAGCCTGACACTTCAGCATGTGTCAGGACTGAAGATGAAGCCTGGGAAAGACAAGAAAATGGATAAAATGCTGAACTACTGCCTTAAACCATACTTCACGTATTAAGTACAGGCAGATTATAGACCTAACCTGGCTGGGCAAAGTTGCATTTTCATATTCAGGTGACTGGAGGAGTGGTTAACTCTCTGAGAACAAGGAGAGAGCCCTGGAAATTTCTACCATCATAAGACACAACAAACCTGACCTTAGCAGGATAACTAGCAGAAAGATAACAACACTTACAGATGAAAGCCATAAACCAGGAACTTATTTAATGCAGCATACAAGGTACTCCTCTCCTAACAACATTCTGCTAATGGCTTGTACTGCCGCATGACAAATCATGCTGTTTCATCAGCCAAACTCCACCACAGCCTTCAGGTACCAGGGCAACCAGCCCAGCTGATGCTGTCATGTTTGTAGCTAAGAGGAAAGGCAGAAGAGCATTTTGACAAAAATCCAAGAAATTACTTCAAAATGTACTTTTAAAAATATATTATTTCTAAAATTATTTCAAATTACTTATGACTTGATTAAATCCATTTCTCCCACATCCTCACATAAGAGCAAGACCATTTACTAGAAGACTTACAAATACTGCTAAGTTTCACCAATATCTCTTTGAAAGGTGACATGTTGTGCTGGAAATACCATTTCCTTCACTGCTCTGTGTAACAAATGCCTGGTACTGACTGGGATCTCAAGGGGCAAACCGACAGTCACTGCTAAGTGTTCCCAGTAAGGAAACCCAAGGAACACACTAAACAGCAGATGGGTTTTGGAACAAAGGAAATTAATGTGATGTCAAAGTAGTTTAACATCAAAGACACTTTAATGGTGCAGGAAGTATTACAGGCTTAGAGGATCAGCATCCCAATTTATTTTGAAATATATTGCACATTTTTTCTAGCATCAGAAATTCCCCTGGGATTCTCAATTACACGGGAATTCAACAGAGCATTCTCTCTTTGAAGGGTCCCTATCAGACCAAAATCTAGTTAATTTAAAAAAATGACTTCAAAAAGGATTCACTGCATTGCTTTTGCCCCACACCTTTGAAACTTCCATTCAAACATAGGTTGCCAAGAATTCAGAAGAGCGAGACCACTTTTAAGTACTATGAAAAACATAAAATGAATCAAATATATAACCACAAATGCAACGTTTACTCAGATTGGCTCTAATTATGGTATTCTTACCTACTACAACTCTAACACAACAGATGAAATATCTGCTCAAAGAAACATCATTATTATGTTGATTGTACTTATAACAGAGTACAGTCAACATTAGGAGAGCCCACACACACATTGTAGTCATCTGGGAAGTGACTGTAAGACTGGTATATTTTAAAAACTAAAGCAAGATCAAATCTGAATCTTGAAAAGTTTGGCAAGAATTACAGCAGTGTACGGAAAAGAATGCCTGTGGTGTAAATCTAAATATCTTCCTTTGTATAATGAAACTGCAAAGTAACCCTCTTCCCATACACCTTAATCCCCATCAAATACTCTCTGCAATCATCCTGGTTTCTAACTACATAACAAGTGCTGGGGTTTAGTGGGTTTGCCCTTTTTTTTTTTCCCTTTTTTTTTTAACTTGAACCTAAAATGAGAATTACAATTAGAATATTCACAGACTTTCACAGAAGCTTTTCTACATAAATAGCCTCTCCATAGCCTATCTTGTTACATAGATTTTTTCTGCTTTTCACTGATGACTGCTACTTTAGCAGTCCTAGAAAGCAAGTTACTTTGTTTATCCACTTTTGCCTTAGTTCCAAAAGCAGAAACATGAATTTTTTAAAATTGTAAGATATCAATTAGTTGTTCCAGTGCTCAGAACAGTGCTCAGTTGTCCAAAGAGTCCCAGGGTGTTCAGGCTTCCAACAAGCACCAATGACCTGTACTGCAGGTGTGAGCAGTGCTGTGTTGTGACATAGGTAGAGTGCAGTGACAATTTATACTAAAATAAGAGAAGTTTGGCATTTACGTCAAGTGTATTTAGAAAAGAAATATCTTTTGTGAAATAAGTGATTCCTGTGTTTGCACATACCTGTTATAATTACCTAAGTAAACTGCTATTTCGATTAATATTAATTTGAACAAACAACTGCAGCAACTACTTTGTGTAATATAATATTAATTCACAAATTTGAGAGCCATTTCAAAAGCCTAAATTTTAAAAGGTTTTCTTTTGATGGAAATACTGAGACTTTTGGAAGGATTCCTTGAACTTTATATTTAAAGCCAATTCTTTATCCACAGAAGGTAATTTAGCTGTTCAAAACTAAAGAATGATGAAAGAATTACTTAGCCATTCTGACATACAGATTTAATTTACAAAATGTTTCATGCTCCTTAAAAAGGAAGACGGCTACTTACCCCATCAAGATCTTTATTTTTAACAAGCTTGAATTTTCCCCTTTTCAAATATGTATGTAACTTTACACTTTTGATAGTGTTTCCTTTTACCTGAGGAAATTATTTGATAAACTAGAACAGTATTGAATAGCAACTTACAAGCCATGGATGCCAACATTCAATTTTAAAAAAGGAGGATGGTAATCAGAAATGTATTCTTAGAAATCTCTGTTCTTCCATATGCATAAACATGAGCAAAGTCTGTGTACTTGTGCACACGTGTACTGGCAGCAGGGTAATGCACACAAGCAACATTAGAATCTGGAGTTTAAAAATTATACCCTTCGTTTTCACATCAAAAACTCAAACCTACAGATAAGCTGGTTACATTCTCTGGGTGGCTATTTAGTTTTACAGTATTACATCTTTGTGAAGATGTGCTACTCTGCACCATACATCACTCTTACACTCCTGACTCTGCTAAAAAATTCTTTAATGTGGCACATAGGGGTGCACCCAGATGACCATACAATGAATATTAAAACACCATCACTGGTGTTACTAATTGCATCTACCCCTTATGTTGTTCCTGTTTCTATTCAGCTTTCTTTCCAAACACCATTCTCATTGTTAAATGGTCAGAATACACAAAGCGACAGATTTAGTGCCTCCTTGGCAATTTATATAACTGACTGCAACTCTGTTGTTGCAGTGAATCATGATTTATTTGTCTCGCAATGCAGCACATAACCTTTTAAATGCTAGGGAAAAAAATGCCAGTGCCTCTTTAAAGTTTATATATGACTGCCCACCACCATTCCTCATGAACGAGGTTTTGAGAGACAAATGATAAAAACAAGCTGCAAATTCCACCCACCTACTCCCGGCCATTTCCTGTGTTCATCACTCACATGTACTGTATTTACAGACAACCAGACCACCAGTGCACTCTTTTAGTGCCCTCGTTTCCTCCAGGGCAGGAATATTTTTCTCAAATCAGTGATAGGTATTCTCTGCTAAACACAAAGAAGGGTAATACGAATCTCCCTTTCACTGCTGCCACGTTCAATCACATCGGGTGACATTACAGGCAGACTCTAGGGTTTTATTTATTGTCATCTCTCGCCATATCAAAGTTGTGATCCCAAGGCCTATGGTCTTTTTTCATACCCCATTCTCCATGCCTTCTTCTGCACTTATTTCCATTACCTTTAAAAAAATGTTTAATGTAACACACACGCCGTTCTCCTCATTCAAATACACTGTTTTATCCTGATGTTTTATATTGTGCCCATCTCTCTGGTAAATTAACACGTAATGACTCTCTGCTGTCCACCAGTGCCCAAACTAAGCCAGTCAAAAGCCTTCAGCACCTTTAATTATGAAAGTGATAATGAGAGAGAAAAGACTGTTTACTTTAAACGGAACAGCAGTAGCTCCAATTAATGCAAATAGGACCTGCTCACTGCAAAGCCATTTATCCAACATGCACAGCAAAAAGTATTTGGATAGTTCTGAGTACATTATAATTCAATTTTAAAAATTTAGGAGGGAGAACTCTGGACGCAGACAAAGATGGTTTTCCCTCACGTGGTGACTATGGCATTAGCAGTCCATGGAGCAGGTTGCAATCCTCTCATACCATCTTACATTGGCAGACTTTAAAACTGTCTGCAAAGGTGTGTGTGCTTCTCTAAATTGCCCTCATTTGCAGAAGGGAAAACAGGGCTGCAGAGATGAAAAGATTTTTTCTAACCATTCAGAGATTTACACTTACTTGCCTGTGGCCTACTCCTACGTGATCTTAAACAAGCCTTCCAAGCTAGCCTGGTGTTCCATTCCCTAGATGTGTGTCTAGGTGTTTAATAAACAAGAACATTACCTTTCACAGTAAATATATCTGCAAGTTGCACAAGTTACAAATCTAGACTTCAGTGTAATGTTCTTTGGGAACATACCCCAAAATCTATTTTAAGCATTTGAGATAGTTCTTGCATTATGCATGGCATAGAGTGTGATAGAAATTACGCCAACCGATGACAAATTTTATGACGTGGCCATAAAATTAATAAATTAATAAACGAAAAGTAAAATTTATAGAATACCTTTGGAGTAGTAAAGACCAGAGGTAACAAAGGACTTAGACGTGTCAATGCACCTCAGCTTGATCAGCTGGGGCAAAACTACAAGTCCTTTTTCTACCAGACTCTGATACTCGTTCTATAATGCAAACAAATGCTAACTAGATGGAAAAACACTTCCCTTGGCCGAGTTTTGCAGGTCAGTGCAAAATAAACATTGAGAATTTTCTTTCAAACATTTCTATTTGGGTTGGATTTTGATGGTAAAACCATTTAACAGGGATTTGCTGCTGAGCTTGTAAAGCAGTAGCATGTTTAATATAATTAACCAGTCAAAGAAGGTGGTTAGACTTAGTGCAGCACTTAACTTTCACTTTCTGAAAAAAACACCAAGGCTGTAACTTAGGAAGCTACAGAAAAGTATATTTACAGATACTACATGTTTCTAAAATGTTATTGCTCTTGAAAGAGACTTTAAAAATGAATATTACTAACACAAAAAGCTAAAGAAAATATACCTGTATCAAGAAATAAACATCTGAAATTAAGTAAAAGAGAACAAATTTCATCCACCAGCAGTGAAGGGGAAAGGCAAAAAACCTCATAGCGGGTAAATAAGTAAGAGTCTAAACAAACATCTTCCCCTGCCTCAAAGAAGGAAAGGCAGACACAAAAAGCATACGTTGCAGACTGTCACATTTAACCACATAGCTGTCACATTCTCCACTGGGTCAAAGCAAGTTCTTATGACAACAAATAATTTTACTTTATTACCCTAACTTCAGTCACTATCCTTCTGAGTTTTGGGAACTATTACTTGGAAGGTACCAGTAGAAACAAAGAAGCTTCAGCATGTAACAGTCCACAGTAAAAAAAACCAAGGAGTAGACTCTGTGTAACAGGTGTTTTAAACACAGAGAACTGATGGAGCTACATTATTTCCAATGAAAATATTTTTAAATATTTAAAGATCTGAAACCAAATTCTGGCTTGGGATAAACAGGGACAATGTCCCTCACATAAAATGGAATACTGCAATGCAAATTCAGCAAAATCAATACTTAAGTTTCAAATAAAAACTCCACTTTATAGGTTAAACGAAGCCACGTATAACTGTATTTAAATGACCAATATCACAAATTCAAAGTACACAAACCTGCTCCACTGCTTTAAGTGAAAAAGCTATCAATTCACTAAGAAAGGCAGGTTACTGAAAAACAAAAAATTCCTCTAATTTACCTGTATTTCACTCTAGTTGATCTAGCTTCCATTTTTACAGGAACACTCACTAAAAAGCCACTTATTCTGCTGTCCTTTTTGCTTAATATAATTCTGGCTAATCTAAATAGTGTTCTCAAAACCCAGTCAGAGACAAGAATTGCTTTGAAGACCTGATATTTATGATACATTATATAAAACAAGATGCTATAAACAATTTGGCAGTCAGGTGTATTAATATACACAAAATATGTAACATAAAAAAATAATAAAATCAAATACTCATCTTCTGGCTTCTTCTGCATATCCAGTAGGAGTAAAAAAGTGAGTATTTCTCTAGGGAGAGTAAATATTAGCTTCTATGATGACTTAAGAATAGTCATTTCAAAGGAAATACAGTGCATCATCATCGTTATTAGTCAAATAAATAAATGATCATCCATAATCTTACCCAGTTCTGGGGGCAGCACAGTAAGACGATTTCCCTGGATATGCAGTTCCTTAAGCTGGGTGAGCTCACCAATTTCTTTAGGCAGTGATATCAGGTCATTGTCTCTAAGACTCAGCTAAGAACAAAAATAAATTCAGTCAGAACAATTTTCGGTTACTATAAAGCAGCCCAAAAGAGAACTCTACTCCCTCTTACCCCCACCATTCTCCTAAATGCTCAATTCTTCCAATTTATTTACAACTGTCTTCTGGTAAACAAGAAATAGTTCCAGGTGTAGTGGTCTGTTCCTGCAAACGTAGCCTACTACTCCTCAAATTGAATGGATTCTATTCCTACAAGTGTTGCAAAAGTGAATTGATTTTCCAAGAATTTAGATAAATTACTTACTATCTGCAACTTTGTGAGCTTCCCAATATCTGGCGGTAGGATTTCAAAATCGTTGTCACTTAGATAGAGTGCACGCAGGGTGGCTGCAAATTAAATAGCAATATATAAACAGGGTGGCATATAACCCAACCATTTGAGGTCTAATCAATAAAAAGGAGTCAGGTTTGATTAATAACCATGACTTGGTGAAAAGCCTTTGACATACCCAGGGCTCACAATAATAACAAGCAGGTCAAACTTAGATTTACTGGCTTATTGTACGGTTGGTGAGTTCAGGAAAACATCTATATTCAAAAGGACTGGCACAATTAACAATTTCTGCAATAGTAAACTCTGGCTTATTCTGCCATATGGCATGAATGCTCAGATGTCAGGATACAGCCATTACTCTTTATTACCCCCCGATTCTTATTTATTACATCAATTTGCACCCTAAACAAACGTTAAAAAAAAAAATCTGAGTTTTTTGGACAGATAGACATCTATGTTATGCTGTACAGAAAGCACAACCTAACACTGGCAAAGAGATCTGAAATTAGAGGAATAGAGAAGACTCAAACTGCATAATTTGTAATAATAAGTCTCTATGAAATTCACAAAAAAAAAAGACGGCCCAGAAAAATCATGTAGCTTGCTATTACTGAATTAGCATACATGACAGTTGGAAAAAAAATTTAAAGTGGAGACTCACAAAGAACTTTCAGATGAGCAGGAAAGAAGGTGGTCAGATCAGCAAAACCTTTCCTCCCCACCAGAGGAGATCCCATTTGTCTTACTCCTCCCTCTTTTCATTTCAATAAATGTGACCATTTTTAATAATGCTGACTTAAAAATTCTCCTCTGCCAGGTTACAGTCACAACATCCCTCAGACAGCGGCACTCCTTCCCCTCCCCTTGCCTGTCACTTTGATGCTGAATGCACTGAACCTGAAGCCACTTCAGCAGAGTATGTGGAAATAGACCACTAAGGCAGCAGAATCACTGAAATCCAGAAAGTGCCAGAATTCAAGTTGCTTAGGCAACCATTTTGCACATATGCATTACAATACCTTTCTTTTAACTTGAGTGCATATTTTTAACATATGCACAGATCAGCTTAGCTCTACCATTCTTGTGCCAAGCTTTGTAACCCTAGTGTATGTTTTAACATACTGGACACTTCAACATCCACACACTGTTAAAACTATTTCAGTAATGAACCATCAGGAACACATTTGTTTTCAGACTCAACACACAACAGTTGTGTTTATTTTCCCCTGAGGCTTGCAACCCTCCATGAAGTTTTAACTGAGTATGGGACCCGAGGAAATATTACTCAGAAGAACTAAAAGCAAGTCTTCTCGTGTCCAAAGGTGTCAGGTGATTGTATATCAGTGATAAACACTGCTGTGCTATGTAGAAGTATTCAAGATATATTAAAAGAAAAACATAAATAACAGAAAGAATTCTGCTGGATTTTGGTCTCCAGCAAATAAATTTCAACTGCAGAAAGCAAAGCACCATATCACGAAGATTTGCAAGGTTTTTAGAAAAGTTTCTTACTTAGATAGAAGAAGTTTCCCGGTAGGGAATTTTCATTTAAGTTGTTGTAAGTCAAGTCAAGAACTTCTAGAGCTGGTAAAGATCCAAATCCCCTTGGCAAGGTGTTTAACCTGTTCATGCTGTAGGTAAAGAGGAAAAAAAAAGAACATGACATCAGTATGGACTTCATCTAGTAGGAATAATACAGGTCACAACATTTTTTTTCATGGTTTTTTTTTCCATAAAATAAACAAAAAATCTACTTCAAGATCTCCTTTTGTTTTGAAAAGGGGTTGATGCTCCAAGATACTGAGCAATCCTCTTGCAAAGCAGATCATTTTTTAATCTTTCACTACAATAAATATACCCAAACTTAAGCACTCGTGAGGGATTCTGTCTGTTATGTCAATCAGCAGCCACATCTGAAACATACAGCACAAGGGAGAGACGTATCACAGTGTCACGCTCAGCTTAAAAGTGTTCCACAGAGGAAGCTGGTTCTTGTAGATGACTAGCTAAACTACAAATGACCCTTTTGCACATCATCTTGACCGCATGCCATTCTGCCATCTACCACATAGTTCTTCACCATGGCACCAAATACAAAGAAGAACACCACAACTGCACAGTATTTGTGTTCATTGATAACTGCTGCTCAAACCCCTTCTTAGGAACAGCAAATCCGTGTCACTAGATAACTATTGATGCACATGGAGCACCAAGTAAATAAAATGTCAGTCCTGTGATTGATGAGGGTTAATCTAAATATAGCTCAATCAGCCAGTCTTAAGAGGGTTTAGGATAGCAGTTCCCACTGGCAACAGCCAGAACATGAGGAAAACTAAGAGAAGAAGAGATTTCTCTGATAACCTGGAGCAGACAAGGCACAGAAAACAGTAACTTTTCTCTGACCTCAAAGAGCTTGAACAAGGTGATCCAGATAATCACTAGAGCTGCTGCAACAATGAAGGCAGGCACAGAGCTGGAGATCTCTTCACAGAACCTTACTGTTTGTGTGTGAACTAGAGCTCTGGCTGTTTATCATATAAACAGAAAAGAACTACCTGGTAGTTTCTTATTCATACTGTTCCTATTGCATGTAGACCAAATATAAACCTTGTGTGTATGGCTCTTGCTTTAGTTGTCATCTGGGTTTGAAAGTGGAATGGAAAAGACAGGCATCTTCAGGAAGAGCCTGTACAGGTAGCCATTGTCAAGAACATGATTTTACTGTTAAGTGATGACTGGAAACAAAGATGACCTTTCAGATCTTATCTCTAAATATATTCTGTATTTTCTCTTTTTGATGGTAAAGCAACAGTCACAAGTGAAGTCAAGAGGAGATGTTATTTGAATGTATGAAGCATGATCTAACACTTAAAACTATAAAAACGCCAGTAAACCTACTGACAAATTTGGGTACCCAAAAATAAGAAACTATACATCCATGGGAGCAAAGGCAGGAGAAGCATATACACCATTTCTTTCACAAACTCTCATCCTTTCTCTCCCACTTTTGCATAAGCCAGCACCACCAGAACCTGCAAAGATCAGCTCTCTGTAGCTAAACTCCAGATGAACTCCTTTTTCCTACTCATCCCCCATAAGGAGTCCTATCATGGGCATACACCTACTATTGCTGCGTAGTAGTAATTATTAAAATACAGAAAGCCACTCTCCACTATTGCTACTGCAGACTTGTCACTGTTTTAAAATCTGTTCTTTATAGCAAACAGAACTAAAGCAGATTGTTTTCCACTAGTGAAAAGGGTTTTTCACTAAGCGGCCCTGACAACCTTCCCTTTTTTAACCAAAGAACAGGGTGAGGAAGAACATTCTCCCTATTGGCAACAGGCAGAATGGTATCTATCCTTTGGCATGCAAAGTGAACCAGCTCAAAGACCCTGCCCAGCACTTTTTGGCCCTGCACAAGTTCAAACAGTGAGCTTGTGCCTCAGAAAGTGTGCTCACTTGCCTTCCAAATTTTACACTTTTAAGCTTTCAGTGCAGCAGTACACCTTTCCTATTTCCACTCCACCACTTGACCCTTCTGTGACAAAACTCTCCCAAAAATAATCTCTACTCTAATTCAAGCTTCCCCTCTCCCCTGGAGGGCTGTTCTGAAGCCCTCTAACACATGCACTGCAGATGACAAAAGGGTTTCTTGGCTGCCTCCTGAAAAACTAGTTAGCCAGAAGAGTTTCCTCTTCATTGACTCCAAAGACTTGCAAAGCAGAACCCATTTTACAGAGCTAAGGCTGGGTGGTAAATCCTGTACCTGGAAGATTATGGGTAAGGACAGGATTAAGAAGGAAGAGCATTTAATCTGTAAGACCTTAGGCCACATGACGATGGCAACTGTGGTTCCAGACCAGAATGTCTGTTGGCCCTAACACCACGTGGTCTTTCACTACTTTCATTAATGAAAAATAGTATTTGAACTATACTAGCAATCGTCACTGCTTTAATACATGGGCAGCGCCCAACTTCTTCCTTCATATACTGCAATACCTCTCCAAGCCATTCCAAAAATATGGATTTAACCCCCAAAATATACAGAATCCTGATTAATATTTGCTCTGAAAAGCAACTCCAGTTCAAACAGATATTAAGGCAGGCTAGAGATCTACTATGACCAAATAAAGACCTAGGAAGACAGATCATCATTAAAACATTTATTGGCATTCCAAAGTTCAAGATGCAATTCAATTGCCAGAGCTTTACAAAAGTACCTAAAAGCAGGATACACAGAGCCTAGGCAAAATCAGTTGGTATTCAGAAGAGTTAAAAATGCTTACTTCAAGGTGCTCAGAAGTTTGACTTTATGAAATACCAACATTCTTTCTAAGAGAAGCCTGTAGTGCTAAAGCTTAAGCTAACCAGTGCTTTCCTAAATAGTTCCACTTTAATATGCCCATTTAGTTTAAGAAGGTTCTATGCTTTCTTTTCTTAATTCAAGAAAACCCTCGGCAACTGTAGTTATTACAAAGTATTACCAACTCTACTGGAATATAGTATCTGAACACTTAACAGAAACACTTCTGGCTCAAATTCAGTCAATACTTGCTCTTTGAATTAAAGGCATAGCATGTCTAAAGATTTGCTGTTTCTTTTGCAGTTTTAATATAAACTGAAATGTCTATAATCCCAGGGTTGGAATTTGAAATTAAAGTTCTAGATTAACATGGATTTTTTTTCTTTTTTTTTTCCAAAGCAGAACAGGAAATAGAGCCTGATTCTTCTGCAGCAATTCCAGAAGCAAAAGGCAGTTGCTAGGGAAGTAAAAATTCAATAATTGTTCTGTTTGACCTCAGTATTTGATGAATATGAGTTGCTTTGCCCTTAAATGGTTATCAGTATACCAGAGTAAGTGCTTGATCACTTCTAAGTATTTGCTTATCCAGGACATTAACTGAACATTCTGAAGTCGTAATTGCTGAGTTATCCTCATAAGCATTTGCAATAAGAAACTTCAAAAGAAAAAAGAAACTTTAATAGCAAAAAATAAGAAGTTCCAGGTTCAGTTGCAATGAATTTTAATTGCACCTCCATTACAGCCAATTTTTGCATTAAGATACGCACCCAAGGTTCAGGTGTTTGAGCTTCTGAAGGCTGCTAATCTGTGTAGGCAGCTCCTCAATCTGGTTGTTGAAAAAGTTGAGCACTTCTATATTTCTCAGGTCTGCGATGTTTGCTGGCACAGCTGTGGGAAAGTTTTCACAGTGAGAGAGCGCAATTAGTGCAAGCTACCTAGACGAGAGATGCTCTGCTAGCACCTGGCATTTGCAGTGACTGCAGTACCAGGAGCATCTCAGTGTTACTGAAATAAAAGCAAAGTTTATATTAAAAGAGCCTCCTATCTGGAATTTGTTCTCATTGCTGAGAACAATGAGAAACAAGCTTCAAAAGTTACTATCAGAATTGCAAGATATTTTGAACAACAAAGACCACTGCAGAGAGACAATGACAAAAAATGCTCTTATAGACTAATAAACAGGCACAGGCTGTCCTCTCAGTTCATGTAGCACACACAGGTCTCGAAAGAGCAGAGCCTAAGAGACTCGGATCATTTCATGATTTAAGTGAGAGAAAAACGAATATACAGGATACAAGTAGCTATAGCAAGACAGTAGTTGTACTAAAGATCTTATTTAACAAACAAAATAAAACCTCATTTTTAGCAATGGTCCATTCTGTTTACTGCTTAAATAATCTAGTGTCCAAGTTCTTGGTCATTTAAGATATAACAAAATTTACAAAAAAATTAAGTTCAGCCCTAAAAGAAGAACTGTTTAGACAAGCCCATTTTCAGTTACCTCCCTTGAGTGACAGACTGATTAATACATGCACATGGCTACAGTGGATTACCAACAGATCAATATCTGGTTGTTACTATCTAGAAACAGGAAATATAAGGCAGAAGCACAATATGAGTATGCCTGTGCTAATGAGGTTAAAAAGCGATTCACATTTGCATCTTTTCCCCCTTTAACTTAGTGAGATTGAAGCAGCCAGCTGAGGTATAAAGGAGGCTGGCAAGTCACCTGCACTGAAGCCTGCACCTGTGTTCAACAGTCACCTTGGTTCAGTCTCAACTTTGACTGCATCAGGAACCCGCAGAGTGCACATCTAAATAATTAGAAGGTTTTATGAGGCCATGATTTTCTTTTATTTGTTGGTATGAGGCAATCTCAGTCTTAAAATGGAGTCAATAATGTTTACAAAGCAGAACATTACAGTATGTCACATTTACTAGATTATAAGCCTGATTACATTGTGAACAATAATGGGATCCCTAACGAAGACTCTAATTACACTACATAAATATTACTGTTGAGGGTCATATTCATTGCAGGAGGTTTTTAGAAGCCTTTTTTATAAAGTAATTAGGCAAATCTGAACATTTAAAAGACCTCCCTTTGCAGTATTTTCCAACTAGTCCATGCCTGTCACTCGATAGTGAGAATTATGTGCCTTCAGAAAGTAAAGAGTAATGCACTACTACTGCTGTTTTAAATTATTCCCTAACAGAAGTTAACTGAGGATTTTAATTGACATAATTCAGCTGTTTCCAGTCTCAATATTTCACCAGAACAGTAATTACCAATATTAAAATATTTTCATTTCATAAATTAGACTTTATAATTTGACTTTGATGATATGCCATGGACAAGTAAACCATGTTTCTGCTCTTCTCAGATACTATGTTCATGAAGACTAGGAATCAGAAGTACCAGCAAATACTAGGTTTTAGCCTAAACAATACAGAGACCAAAGACAATTTGCCTGAAGTTATACAATTGAGGCAATTAATAAAAACTTTGTTATGAAGGTTTTGGCCTTTTTGACAGTGTAAGAGGTTACACTCTTCTAAAAAAACCGTGCAAATTGGCATCATGAGATGACCCATTGTGGTCCCTTCCAACCTGAACCATTTTGTGAATCTGTGACCCAGGTACTGAGCCAGTTTGAACTAGAGACACTGGTTTACTGGATATGTTCTTTCAAATACCTGCCCAAAAGAGCTTGTTTCCCCACTCTAGAATGAATTAATTCTTAAGTTTATATCTCTCTTCTGCCTTAAACTAGAGGGCTGTGGAGAGATAAAGAATCATTTCGAGGAAGAAGGTGAGCACTCATCCTTATTTTAAAAAAAAGCAAACCAAAAAACAAAACAAAACAAAAAAAACAAACCACAAAAAACCCCCAAAACCAAATCCCACAAAACAATCCAAAACACCCCATGAAACTACACAGAAAAAGATGACACATAGACATCGAGGAGACAGGAAGAAAACAGGTTCCAGAGATTTGTTCATGAAGATTACACTTGCACTGAAGATCCCACCATCAAAGAGATCCCTAGATTCAATGAGTCACTACACAGTTGAAGAACCTGAAATTCTACCTAATCAGCCCACTTGCAAACACAGGGTAAAAACTCAGCGACCACTGGCTAGTTTATCAGAGGTTTTTAATCTGGTTTTCTTTTGTCAGGGCACAGGTATGAGTAAGTGTCCCTAGGGAACAACGGGAGCTGTGCCCTTGTACACTTCCACTAATATGATATATACAGAATATTCTGATATATCTGTATAATTCCCATAATACTGTATTTTATGTTAGGAATCATACTTAGGATACTTTATATCATTATTTTCTTCAAGATATACTAAAAGGTGCATGGGTAAGCTATTCAGCAAAGGATTTGAAAGAAATACTTCATGTCTCACTCTGTTAAATCAAAATGAAAAACCCCAATGCACACTTGTACTTTTTGGTTTGGATGGAGGGAGCTATTTTGTGAGTAGGAAAAACAGAAAAGTATGTCAAGACCAGGCTTTTGGTAGGGAAAAGAGGACTTTTTTTCTGTAACAGCTTACTTTGTGGTTCAACGATTCAGACCCCTTTGTAATATGAAGGAGTGTTCTCTTGTATTCAATGAAAATCAGAATCCTCTACTGGTCTTGTAGCTAAACTGCACAGGTTCAGTACTTTCAGGTCTAAAGATCAGTGGTGATCTAAAGATCACTGTGGTCTAAAGATCACGTTCTCTGTTCTGAACTTTTCACAACCCGACTACCTTCCCACTGTTATGTTGCAAAATTCTTCCCAGATATATAGCAGACTGCCAAATCCCCAGACATTCATGTTCTGGCAATACTGAATTCCACTCCAGTCACCTTCTCATGATGAGCTGTGAGAGTGAACTGTCAGCATCCTGGTTGCATTCACCCACATATTTACAGTACTATCCACAGTGTCTTAACAACTCTTCCAAGACCATCTGCTGCCCAGTGTCATTAACAACTCCCCCTCAGCAAATGCTAGTAAAATTTGGCAGCCCCATGCCTTTGCGTTCTCCTGTGAAGCTTCAGTCACATCAAGAAGCCCCATTCATATTAAGTCTCACTTCGCAAGACCAGGAACAGCTTCCATCCCCTTGTTCAATATCACAAATTGCATACAGTGATTCACTGTGACAGCTATAGACTTCACCTTGATTTCAAGTGGTTGGCTGACAGTGAAAGACAGGGTCTACAGGCTGCTTACAAGGAATATGAGGACTTTGTTCATGTTGGTGGGAATTAGAACTGGCAACTTGTTATTCTTCAAAGCATTTATACTCTTTTTTTGCCTGGAAGTTAGAGGTAATTCTTTAGACACTAAAACGTGTTCTCATCAGAGCAACCTTTCATTCAAGATAAGTTATTATATTTTATTCCTACATAACCAGCAGGTGTCCAAAAGTTATGAAATTATTTCCAAAACATAGACAAGAAGGACTAAATGCTACTATTTAATGCCTATATAACTCCACATCTGGAGTATCCCGGATAGCCTTAGTTATCTTTCCACACCAAGAACCAGCAGAAGTCTGATGTTGCCCTCTGTTGGAGAACAGATACTGGGCTAGAAGGACCTTTCATCCAAGACAACTATCCTACAGAGCAACATACTAAGAACATTCAAATCAGTGACAACAGCTTGGAATTAAGTGTCTCAGATGTAACCCTTTCTCATAAAGCAGCAAGTCAAGAGGCTCTCATACCACTACTTAGAACTGACATCCAAATCCAGTTCCTTTTGTATACTCAACCTCTGACAAAGGAGGAAGAACATAGAAAATGGAAGATAAGAAAAGGAGAATTTATTTCCCCTCCAGTTCTGCTCTGCCACTCTTTGGTCATTCGGCTAGGTCTTTGTGTAGCTGAAAATGCACAGGCTTCAGAAAGTCTTTATTTCTTAAAATAATCTCCCAAGATTATTTCTCTTAAAGCATGTGTGAAGCCCTGGAAAACAACCAGGATCCTCGCTACTTTAAAAGTAAATATACTTGTGTGTTTGCAAAATCAATCTCCATTTCCTTTTACCTGAAACATGAAATCTGCTCTGGTGGTTTTTCGTATTTAGTAAGGACAAACACTAAAAATTTCTGAAGACACTATATCAAAACTTCCTTTACAATTTAGAAATAAAACCCTTTAGATAAGGAAGCTCAGGTGAAAAAAGTGACAAAAGTCAATAAATTACCCAATTGGATAAGTGAAATGATTCAGTAAAAATGTTAGTCTCCATGAGATGAACACATGGTACGTAAACTGCTTTAACCATTTAACGTAAGATTAACACTCAATGTTCAAAACAAACACTGTCCCACTGCTGCTTGGAAAATGGTAACTGTAATACCTGATCATGCATAAAAATGTGCATGAGTAATCTCCTCAATAACTATGATCCAAAGGCTATAGAAAACCTCCAATTGAATTCAATGGTTTTTGAAACAGACATCAAGTGAAATAAGAATTTTAATTCTTATTAAAATAAGATTAGTTCCTTTGGCATTTACATTCTTAAAAACTTTAGGCTGCACAAACCTGGTTTTTTTCAGAATGTTTCTTCTACTTAATGAAGTAATTTTGCAGTACCTAGGAACATGATGTTCAATAGTACTCCAGACCTTTACAGGTTCTAAGGGAATATTTATCCAGAAGAGCTATTAAAATAGCACTACTTGACAGAGAAGAGATTTATAAGACTACGCCAGTTTCTCATTAAACTGTTCCATTTAAAAGCTGGTCAAGAGTCATACAGAGTAAAGAGAACTCAATACAGACCTTTGAGAGTCCTATCAGTCCACTGTGGATCTCAGGTAAGGTTTTCTTGCCAAGAGCAAAAACCCACTTTTTAAGCCTAAAGTAAAACCTGTGGGCTGTACAATACAATAAACCCAGTTCTGCAGACTTGCTAATCCAGTTAGCGCCAGCAGGAACTTTTCATGAGTAAGGATCCCTTAGTGTAAAGGTCATAAAGGCATGAAATGTTACTCACATTTCATGGGGGAGGAAGAATTTAGAATACTAAATATATAATGCATTCTGTGCATCCAATATAACTGTAGTCATAGAGCTGAAGTCATGTTTAGATTAATTTGACAAGGGTTCTGTTATACTGAGAGAGAAGCAATCAGCTTCACCAAAATGAAAGAGGAATTAGCTGAGGGAGAACACAACAGTTTTCATTTTAAATATTCATAGGCATGCTGATATCATACTTGGCAGTTAACTGGAGAGAATCCTGATCCCAATTGAAGCATACAGTACTTAATTTACACACTATGTAGTTCAAGTTTCCCCTTTTGCCCTCCCTCCACTCTTCCAAAGATGGATATTAATCTTCCTCACTCTGAAAACATTAAAAACAAACTTGTCTCCCTAATCTTCAGCTCTTTCCAGAAACCAGCAGGGTTTTTTTAATTGCAATTATCCACAGAAGCACCTCAGTTATGAAAACTGTTTTTATGAACATGCTTAAATTATACTATAGCTCACTGATGTGCTACTGTGCTAACAAAGCAATTCATCAATAAACAGTTCTAATTTAGAAGCCAGAGTCTAAGGAGAAGAGCAGTGAGCACAAGAAAGGCTGAGAAGACATTGGGAATCAAGTGACATCTAGTGAAGATAAGGCACAAATCTGTTTTTCTCTGAGAAGAGAGCTTAAGATGAACTTCAGAAGAACAATACTAGAAACCAGGGGCTGAGGTTAGGCAGGTGTTACTAGGTTGAAAATAAATCACCTAACAGCAAAGAACTGAAAAAACACTAAAATAACTCACAAAAATTTGATGTTTGTTAGCTTTTTTTACAGCAGTAAGGAACAGTGCAAATGAGGATGGGTATAAATATGTAGATATAAATATGCCCCTTCATTTCTACAAATAATTTGGAAGAAAACAGAGTATTAGCCAAGCTTTTCAAATTAATGTGACATGAAAGTACTGTAGTGGACCACAGCATCTTCAGCTTCAATAATCATTTTGTGAGGAGTGCACGGATCAGCCAAGATGCTTTGCTGTCTTATTTTTAAGTCAGAAGGAAAAAACCCTCATGCACTATACTGTGGAAAAAGTCGGAAGTACACAGGTTACACACCCTTGTTACAGGCCAGATTATCTGTGTGTTTTGATCTTTCAACAGTAAGGAATGGTTAAGAGAAATAACTTCTGCAGGACTAAAGAACTTGAGTTGATAGCATTAAATTTAGAATTACTATTAGGCATCACCAAGCGCAAATGGTCTCTCACTAAATCTCAGTGAGTCTCCTGCAGGTGTTTAGGCACGGGTTTTTTTTCAGAGTTTTACACTACTGCACAGTTGCCAGCTTTACATAAATCAAACTGTCTGAAGTTCATCCAGCACATTCACGTTTCCCTTCCTCAATATTCTCTTCACTTCAGTTTATTAAATATGTTGTCTGCAGTTTATAGAAGGGACAAACCAAAGATGACCAGTAACATGGGTTAACCTCAAAGCTGAAGGTCACATTCTCTTACTCAGAAATATCCATGTAGTTGTGTGCTTAGCAGTGCTTAGTAAGAGAATTCTGCTTTCAGCGTATCTAAAAAATGGTTCAAAATTTCAGTTCGCATTAACTGGACAGTATTAGCAGCTTACACTTTTTATACCACTGAACTGTTTTTAAGAACTCACATAGGACTATTTTTCACTGCTACTTGGATTAACTGACTCTTCTCCCTTCAGCATTGTCGAATGCTGTGCTGACACTGCTTAGTGGGGACACCAGCCTGTCCTCTAAACACACATACAGAGAAGAGGCTGCAGTAAAAAAGCTCACTGCTCAAAAGCAAAGTCAGCACATGTGTTCCTTGTTCCAGTCCTCAGAACTGGAAATTAATTAAGCTCCCTCCTAGTTTGGGCTCCCTATACCCAGTACTTAAAGCCACATCTCTCAGTCTGTATGGTACAGTCCTCCCTGTGCCTCTGTGTTACCTTCCCCCAAGCTTCAGCTGACTATACATTTCATTTCCAGCTACAGGAGATACTGAGACAAGAGCAACAGTTACCACATTGCCCATCATCACATAAAGATCAGGAAATTATTTCACCCCAAGGGTTATGTCACAAGACATCAATGGAAAAAGTAAGAGGCCAGATGGTGAGTGGTCTGAAGGGAAAAGCTGTGTCATTATCCACTTCAAAACACCTGACTACTACAAGAACAAAAAGAATACACAGAAAATAGAGTACAAACCCAAGTACACAAAACTAAATCCAATTTCCTCTCCATCTACACCAAATCTACCTTCTTGTCTCTGTCCTTCCATATTAGTATCAAAAAAATTCCACTTGGCTTGTTAAGCAGTAAATTCTGTAATACAAAATTAAGCTCTTTAACAAAGTGAGTTCCCTTTTGCAACATTCACTAGCTTTGAAAATGCCAACTTCAAAATAGTCTGGATCTGGGCAAGAGGATTTCAAATAATTTTCCATTACAATCTGTATATACACACAGAGAATTTGTATGGGACAAAAAAATTACAGTTAATTTAAGCCACGGGAAAATAAGTGAAGACACAAGAAATTTGTACTAACACGTCATAAAACATTGAGACTTAAAAAAAGGAGTAATGTGTTTGCAGGTGTCTTTTAAGAAGAGAACAACAGCTTCTGAAGCAGTATGTTAAAGACAAGTGATTTGTGTCCAGTGTTTTTAGTATGAATGTTTTACTTATGATGCAAAACTGATTTTGTTGCCATACATCATAAACTTTGACAATTTAATTTATTCATAAGTTGAGTAGTTTCAGCATGCACCCTTATATCATCACAGCACAAAACTCTCAAAAATTATTCTGTTTAATTCTCCCAAAGCTTCCTAAAAACAAAATTTATATTATTTAAAATAAATAAATAAATAAATGCTCTACCATCTGTACTTTCTCAGAGCCAAAGGTTTGGAGTTTTTTCAGGAAGAAAAAAAAAAGCTAACAGGTATTTAATCTAAACATTCTTGCAGAACTCAGATGTCACAAATTTAGTAAGACATATGTAGAGGAATCTCCTTTTCCCTCCTTCTCATGTCCCCCTGGGCACTTCATTCCTAAAGATATTTCCCTTTAGAAACCCCTGCATCAGAAATATAAAGTAAAACCAAATCAAAATATATAACAAAAATGAAAGGCTTACTGTCAATTTAAAGCATCACTCCCAGGCACCGCTGATGGGCCACTGTCAGGCACAAGTTCCTGTGCTTTGTATACAACCCTAGTCTCACTACACACACAGCTTACTTGCACCATTTTGGGGTGTATCATGCCAGCACAATAGCATCGAATGGCTTATCAGAAGGAAGCAGAGGCAGAAACCAAGTAGAGGAGACTACAAGAAGCAACAAAGAGTAAAGAATATACAGTCATCTAGTTTCTTCCAGAGGTCAGCAAGTTTGCTATATAAATAACCTGATACCAGGCAAGATGCAAAGTGTCAGACAATACCAGTGGGAGACACCCTAACACATTTCAGCAGACTGGAGAAGACAAAGCAGCTAGACTGGGAAGGGATTCAGGACAGACAGATGCAGTGTTGCTTACTGTCTCTGGAATACCTCCAGTACACCCAGGTATCCACTACAGCCAGAAAGGTCACTCAGAAAGGAGATGTCCTAATATAAAAATGAAACCAAGAGATTTTAGCAGCATTTTAAATAAGACCCAGGACACAGTCAAGAGGGTTAACAGCAATGAACTGACAAGCTTCTGTACTGGTCACATACAGAGAGCAAAACAACTTAGAGAGATGGTAGAGCAAAAAAAGCAGTAAGTCATGTGAGCAGGAAAAAAAAAAAAGAGTAAAGTTTTGAACTGCTCTACTGGAAGAAGACAAAATGCAAAAGGATGATAAAGGGTGACTACATGGCTGTCAAAGGAACGTGATCAATGAGACACAGGTATTCTGACAGGATCAGAAAGTGAACTCCAACAAAATTCAGGTGTAGAAATAGGAACCAGCAACAAAAAACTATTGCATCATTTCACAAAAAGGAAAGGACTAAAGATGAATAAAGGATTACATGAGAACCACATGAAAAGCAGTATAAAGTACACAGAACAGCACAGAACAGCAGCTCAGTAAAACAAGGACAGAGAACACAACACTAGGTAACACAGGAGAGTTCTGACGAAAAAATAGTTGTTCCAGATCTCTCATTATTTAGACATTTGATAACAGTGGGTAAGGAATCAGAGCACGAGAGCCAAAGGACAGAAAAGTTATCAGGTACGAGTTCTGAATAGCAGGAAACCACTGAAAAAACTTAAAGGCAACACAAGAATATGGTGAAACCAGAGAGCATAGATCACCTGAGGTTAAGGAGACTGAGCGGAATAACAAAAACTAAGTTGCTGTCCACCACCACCTACCAGGCAGGATGAACAGCTACAAGGAGCATGAGCTACTTCCCAGGAAAGAAACTACTAAAGGTATTCAAACAGTGACCTCTAACGGACAAACCATACAGTACTGGTACTTCACTGGCAGCAAGAACACTCCAGGTACAAGCAGATAACGATACAAAAGTTAGAATCTCTGAATAGATTTCTCTAGGTGATTACAAGGTCAATTAATCACTGCTAGTAGGTAAGGTAAATAATTGTTAGCGTAGTTACAATTCATCAAAAACTTACTACACATCCTGAAATAAATGAAAAAACACGACAAGCTGGCAGTGTAATATTTGCACTCATACTGATGATGACCAGCACTACCTGTTGTCAATGCTGAAGTAACCTTTAACATCCCAGCTTGCTTTCCAGTCACATTTTCCCCTTTGTGCCCTGCTAGCAAGGACTGGTTAACCTGAGCTTCTGAAAGCTCTTCAAGCACACTTCCTATTCATGATGTAGTACAGGGATTTTAATTGTCAAAACTTCATCGGCACACCAAGTAAGGATTCCACATCCCATATTAGGGTGGGAAATTTTGTATATGCTTTCAGCAGCTGGAGACTAACTTTGAGCTAGCCTAGCTCTCTAAAGTCTAGAAGGTTCAGTACCACTTGACACTCAATGGCAAAACAGTATACAAAAGCTGGTCTGCTAGGAAAAAACCCATCAGGCAAAGTATAAGCCACATTTTTTATGCTCTAACAGTTCCCTTTATAAATGGGAGTTTCTCTGTTGCTAATTCTACTCCAATTATTGCTCACTTACAAATCTAGTGGCAACAAGGGGACCCAAAGTTGAATTTATAAAGAAAAAAATCCACAAAGCCTAAGCCCTCAAGACAGTGTGATACACTGCTTGAGATGATATGGGGGCAAGACTCAGAGTAGAACAGACAGACAAACCTGATGATATCCCTTCCTCTCCCTGACCTGGCCTTCACAGAATCTCAGCATTCTGCAATTCCCAACGTGTTCCCTAGAACCATTAGGAAACCACACAGACCCCTTCTGGCTGAAAGGGTCTGAATAAAGTAGGACCAAGTTTGATTTCAAGAACTTCTGTGACAAATTCCTTGACATACAACTGGCACAGTCACTCCCTGGAGGAGCAACATGAGAAGAATCATGCCACCTGGCTCTGCAGAATGTGCAGATCTATAACAGCACCTGAAGTTCAGCTGCACCCTGCACAGAGGTGTCAGAAAGAGTAAGTGGCCAAGATTGCTGCGGACTTCCAGCTACATTCTACTTGAACTTGAGCGAAGCAGTCCCAAGCAGAAATGCACAAAACAGAAGAGTGGATACCCATAAAAGTTACTACCATGCACAGACAATGCAGGAACAACATTTGTGACTGACTAAGCGTGTTTTCTACAAAAGCATATCATGTGCCTACAACTCCTTTCATGCCCCTCCAGGACAGCTACCCTAAGTCCCTACCACTATGCATGTCCTATTAATGATCCTACTGAGCAGGAGGTGAAGGTCACCTGTATGTCCCTCAGCTAGCATCAAATGACATGGAACAAAGATAACTTGGTCACACCTCCCCAAAGTAATCCATCACACAGAAGGGCAGATATCTATTATTCAGCCGCTCATTTCCACCACTTTGAGGAAATTTGCCCAGACTCTTATTTAAATGAGAGCCAATGGGTAAAAGAGACCCCTGGGTCAGGAACAGACAACCTATGCAGGCTAAGACTGTCTTGAATTTTGCTTCTCAACTGTATACTGGATAGAAGGCTTTAAATCTTTAAATGATGTAAAAAAAACCTCCCAGAGACACTGGCCCCTAAGTCCTACATTATGTTAAGAAAAAGCACAAATATTCACTTTTTCCCCTCTGCTTTCAACAGGATTTTCACAGACTCCACAGTAGAATCATCCCACATTTGTTACTTATGCAGCAACTGGTTCAACAAGACTGCAGAACTGCAGCTATTTATCTTTCCCCAGAGTTCTGCTTCTGATTTTGAATCACAAAAAGTTCTCACCAAGTAGGAAAGGACATATTTAATAGCGTCAGAAGTCACTGAGAGCAAAAGACTCCTTTATTAGCACAGCACCAGATAGCTGAAAAAAAAAAAAAATCAGCCTAATATGCTTCAGAAAAAAATCAATGTGGATTTGAGTACATCTGATAGTGAATGATTTAGACACATAAATGCAGGAAGGCCACACTAGAAATATTAACAAAATCCATGCCACAAAAGTATTCTGAGCAGTATGACGGATTTAACAGTGTAAACTCCTCATACTTGCTAATGAAACTTAACTTACTTTCAATAGTTCTCTGGCAAAAACATGAGGTATGTTTACATAAAAATATGCATATCCAGCATTTACCTGTATTTATTTTTCCAGATAGACATATTTACTCTAAACAGCAAAAAAAAAACCAGGCAAGCAGAACACTCATTTAAATGGCAGAAAACTAGTAGAAGATGCTAATATGACCTTAGTGTAGCATGTCAAGTGTCACTGCCATCAGCTTCCTAGTCATTTTAAGAACAATCTGCTAAGACAATTAATTACATAGCTTTAAAAGATTAGGTCAACAGTGTCAAATATGAGAATATGAACTTGAAATTTAGCCTTTTAAAAATGCATGCTGTCTATTTAAGTGTCAACATCCATTTGTGAAAGAATAGTAAGTTTCAGTCTCAATGAGTTACTTCTCAGGAGAAGCAGTGGTCTTATCTTCCCGTAAGAGAAACTCAAACATAGCAATTGGAAAGGCTGACTGAACTCCTTGGCTGAGAGAACCCATATATTTGCAGCCTGCTGATCTAATGGCTACTTTAGAAGAAAGTAGTAATTAAAGGCTGAGATTTAATATAACACAAATTTGTAACAGAGGTAGTTCTTAAACTGGTATTTTGAAAACTTAAACTGCTTTAAAGAAAGAGTATACTCTGGATTTTTCTTGAATGGTTAAAGTAAATCCAAACACATCCTTCTTTGACACCCCTTATTACCATATCTTTCCAAGTCAAGTCTACAGCTGAGACTCATAGCTGGGACACAGGTTAGTTACTTAGCTTTTCGTTCTGGTGTTCATGCTGAAGAATGTAACCCCTCCCCAGGCTCAGATCTGACCAAGCCAAGTTTGCCATGATTCAAGTCTCTGTGCAGGAGTTTCAGCCTGTCTCCTCTTCCTCAGAGCAAGGTAGATACCTACTATGTGCCCAGCCAGTTCTGTGTTCAGCTGAAATCATCCTTTAGCTACGTTTAAGACTTGTAAGGTGTCATGTGGAAGAGATGATTCAGTCTGATAGATGTCAAAAGTCATAGGAATTTTACAATCCCAGAGAAAGAATAGTCAAGATTACAAACAATAACACTTACAACTCATTTCATTGTTGTGCCAGGTAAGCAGCCACTCAGACAGAGATACCAGAGAGAAGTTTTGCCTGGCAGCACCAAGTACCCAACTGTGGGTAAGCTGTCTGACCACAAGCATTAGATAGAGGTGTGCAGAATGAACTGTCATCTCAAGGTGCCCACGACCCTCCAAAGTCTGTGGAGAAAGCTGAAGTGGCTGAATCAAATTAACTGCCTGGCTTTCAAGCAACTCAAGTTCAGACAGGCATCTCCTTGCAGTACCTGAGAGAACACAGAAGTCACCAGCTGGGTGGCCCCACAGCCCAACTCCATCAGAGGCTTATAACAGATGCCAGACAGCACTACGCTCAAAGAAAATTTACCACAATCTTTCCCAAAACATTCTCCCAGCTTCCAGCTATTTGTAACTTCATGACCTTCTAAACTAGGATAGAGCTGCATGTTTAATAGTGATACTTACAATTCTTCCTGCCTCAATTTGCCCATCAATTTACCCATCAGTCATCATTTACCTGCTAGATGGCTAGAAACTGTTGGCCACATTTATGATTGAGATTCTTTGAAAACTACAATAGAGACAAAAACAAATAGCAATATGCCAACCTAAAAGACACTATATAATCAGAAGCAAGGCCCAGAATAACTAATTCATACTTCTCACAGCCATCCACATAGTCCCCATAGTTTTATCTATTTACTACTATAAACCCTTTAAGCTACACATTAGTACCCAATAAACTGCATCCAGATAAGTGTTTAAGTACTAGATCTAGGAATATTTACATTTTTTCCTCATGCTTAATCCTCTGCAAATGCTCAAAGCCTTTAGTGAAATTTTTGCATTAATTCATATGTTTTAAATAACATACTACCTTACAGCTCATGCAGCAAACAGTGTAGAGTTCAACAGGTTGGGTTTTAATGGTTTGGTTTTTGGGGGGTTTGTTTGTGGGGTTTTTTTGTTTTTTAAATCTATCTCAAATTGTAAGGATTTCCTTGGGTACATGCTAAAGCACCTAACCAGTCCTCTCATTAATACACACACACTTTGGTGGTTCCATTCCCCCTCCCCATTTTATACACTCTTCAATTGAGTTCCAAAAAGGAAGGACTGGTTGAGAGAGAAATCCACTGGCATGTGCAGAGAGAAGACAAGGACAAGAACATCAATACACCCAACACTTCTCTTTAGAAGATGCACAGCAACAATATGAGACAAAATTCACTGTTTGAATTTCAGCAACAAAGAAGCAGGAATGTTTCAACAAGACACTGATGGATAAACCTGAAGGATTCTACTACCAAAAAACCCCAAACCAACAAAACAACCCCAAAAACAAAACAAAAACAACCAAACAAACAAAACAGCCAAACAAAAACCACCCAAAACCCACAAACACTTCTGTCTTGCAAAAGTCAGCCTGACATCTGCCTCCACCAAGTTACATTCATGTTTACACTGCTCTCATTACATGCTATTTACCAACACCTCACTTAAAGGCTTCTTCACTGTGGGAAGCAGTATTCACAAGGTAATAACTGAAGGCGGTATGTGCAGTACAAGCAAGAGAAAACTTACACTCAAAAGATTTTTTTTTTTGACAGAAGTATGCTACTTGACTCCCATGCCTGATGCTTACATTCAGTTGGCTTTGATCACGTATGTTTGGTTATAGATATAATGCAGTGGAGCTTTAATCTATTTTGCTTCAGTCAAATTAATTATCACTAAAATGCAAACTCTATCATTTCTGGTACAATTAAAAATTTTAGAAGTCCTCATCTAAACCTCCTTCAGAGCCACGGTAGGAAACGGATTTCTGGCTGAACTGGTAACCAGACTGAGAATTCCAGATCTTTCAGTACACTGTAGATCTGTACTACAGATGAAAAGGCACGCTGAACATGGCTGCTAAGTCACACCCTCAATCTCTTTGTTTTTAATGAAATGCTTAACCAAGAAGTACTCTTACCAGTGACATTGTGCTCTATTACAAAAAAATATCAAACTAACAGTGTCACGTTTTCAACTCAACTGCCTGTAAGGAAGACTAAATACAGGAATATACTTACATGTAAGCTTGTTGTGACTCAGAACTAGCTGCGTGATATGAGACAACGTAACTGCAAATAAAGAGAGAAAAATTAGTTTATGGACATGGCAACTGAGAGCTTGTATCTATTCTAGCTGGAAAAAAAAAAAAGGAAAGTTATTTTCTCCACTCCAGTAACTTCAGATTCATGCGCACTGTCACAATAAACAAGACAAGCTCAAGACTAAAGGACACATCCAGCTACTCCTCTGCCCCCATTTCTGTTACTGCATCAAACATGACTTGGAGAGCTTCTACTCACTGATACAGCAGCCCCTTTCAGCTAAAAAGGTCATGACATAACATAGGCAATTATAACCTGTTAACAGAATGAAAGCAGTCACTCACAGGCACCATCAGATCAGAAAGTTCAGTGTAAAAAATAAAAAGAAAGCATCATCACAGTTCCCTATGCAACTGCAGGTTGTGGTGGAAGGAAAGGCAGGGAGGAGAAAGAAAGAAACATCATACCCACCTTAAATTTCTCCTAAAATATGAGCACTTTAAGCACTGCCTGCACCACCTTACAATACGGAACAGGAGGACAGGGAAAGAAGCCCATAGAAAGTCTGTAAGAATATTGTAGGAAAGCCAGCACCAAAGGGCAGACAGAAGCAGCAGCCTCCACAAAGAGCCTTAAGCTTTAACACATAAACGGCATGATGTAACTACAGTGGCAAAAAAAGACCAACACCACCTCACCTCCATACTAAAGAGTCAGTATCTTGCCACAAGCACTATGATAACTGGGCTCTGAGCAGGTGGCACCTGGCATCACTGCTGCCCAAAGGTCCCCAACACCCATACTGAACTGCGGATGCAGGGACTGGGAAGTCAAATGGGGCAGTCAGGCAGAAAGTGGATTCTAAAAGAACTTCTGCACTATTTCTTTTTTCCCTTTGAAGCTGATGCTTCCTATGGTTTATTAGAGTAGAACAAGGACCGAAGGTGTCACCACACTTCTGTGTCCTTGCCTAGTTCATTGCAGTTTTGCAGAGCTCTGCCAGCTTCAGAGAAGAATCCAAAATTCAGACAGTCTGTTCATTACCTTGTCAGAGTCCATAACGAACTTCATTACATTAAGATCATCAATCCCCACCCATCAATCCCCACCAAGTGCCTTTTAATAAGCAGGTAGAATGACTTGAGAAACTACATGAGGAAAGTTCAAATTCAGTTCATATAACCACCAACATGATAGGACTTTCTTAACTCTTTTCTGCTCATGAACTACCTCTTCCATAAGGATATGACTTCTATGAATGATTATTTGTTAATGCTAAGGATAGACATGTCCAATGTATCAAAATAAAACAAACTCTTCAAGGTAGTGATAGAAAACAGTAAGGTCTCCCCCTCCCCACGCTCCACTAAGTCAAACACCCATTATAAGTATACAAATCAGAATGACAACTCACATGGACTAAAAAAAGTGCTGAGGATTTTCTGCTTCTGTGCTCAAGATGTAATTTGATATTTAAAACAAAAGCATGATAAATAATACATAACTCATACAAGAAGCCAGCTTCTAAGGAGACACCACTCACATGCAATTTACTTGCACCACAGAAGTATCAAGTCACCAAACTGCACCAAATGCTGGACAGCAGCACACACGTTAATACCTGCTCTGGTTCACCTACAAACTGAACTAAGAAAATAAAGTATTTACTACTAGAAAACAGAGACTCACCCTGATTAATCCACATGTCCACGGCAAACCTTTCCTGCCATGATTTCATCATGTCTATACATAGGAAGTATGGATGCCTACTCATGGGCAACAAAGCTTTGGGGATGCAGACCTTGGTCTTCTGAACATTGAATTCATGATGAATTTAAATACCATGCTAAGTCCTGTGCCTATTTAGTTTTTAAATGTAAGCCTGCTGACTATACCATCAAGCCATGTGCCCTGCTGGCCTTTAACAACACTGGCTTACAAGCATTATTCTCACTATTCCCTCTCGTTTTCTGTCACATTGCTTATTCTTCAACTGAGACTATTTTCAGAAAGGCTTCTTCTCACATACCTATACAAAAGAAAACAAAGTCCATGTCAAAAATTTCAAAGGCAAAATCTCTAGACATTTCAGTCAGGACTTAAATTGTCTAAATTTGACTGAAGCCTAGACACCTTGTCTGAAACTCCACTGTCTCAGCCCATCCTG
This sequence comes from Myiozetetes cayanensis, assembly GCF_022539395.1. NCBI lineage: Eukaryota > Metazoa > Chordata > Aves > Passeriformes > Tyrannidae > Myiozetetes > Myiozetetes cayanensis. Next base: position 130,642,106 of record NW_026086604.1, read on the forward strand.
ATGGACAAAGAATTCCACTGCATCTTTGACCAGCAACAACAGGCTGACATCCCCCAAAGGAATAAAAAGGGCTACATTCCAATACTATTTGGAAAAGAGCAAAGGTTTAGGTGTCTGTGCTCTGGACTACTTCCAGCAGCATTTTAGACATATCTAAACAGAAAGACTCTTCATTCTTGAAAGGTCCAAAGCTACTACCAGTTTGGTGACAGATTTACAAGCATTTTAAGAAAGGGAACCTAGACAGAGAGTGGCACTTGGTCACTCCTCACATAAAGGGTAATTTGCTCACTTACATTAAACCCTCCTGTGTGAAACAATCAGCCCCTGGAAATAACATGGTTTTCCATACGCCGCCCCACACCTACTCCTGTGAAGAGGACTATGTTGTGGGAACAGCTGACTGTGGTTTTCCTCATCCTATATACAAAGTCAGTTCTGCAGGACAACTAAACTATAAACTCTGACAACAAAGACATGCATCTTAACTAATTAACATCCCTCAGTAACATCTAGAATGCTGAAGGGGGTCTGGTGGGGCCATTTTGGTCTGGATGCACACAGCCCAGGTAAGCTTAACTTGCAGGACATGCTGAGATCACTCAACAAGTCAGATGATTCAGCCTGAGTACCAGCCTCCTGAGAATGGAAGGGCACAGAGAGTCCCACAGGGAATTGCTATAGCCTCTCTGTGATGCCACTGGAGGAGCTCCTGGACACTGCCTTGGTAACATTACAGTCATTAAAACACAAGCAATAAGTTATTGTGATTTCAAGAATGCATCAGGTATTCACACAGAAGTTTGAGGGTCAGGATAATACCTACATCCAATTTACTTGCACAGTAATTACAAATTCTCATTATGGTCCCAGTCACACTATTGCTTCAAAACAGAGCAAATCAAAGGAAGCATATTTAGGCTCTTCCCTTTTGGCCCCAGCATCAAGCCTTATTATATACCACTGCCATGCACTGCTACCTTCACATAAAGTATCTGGATGACACAACTCAACCTATTTTTTTTTAATAAAAGGCAAAAATAATTAAAAAAAGAGCTCCAGCCCCCTGTAAAAAAAACAAAACAAAAAAACCCCAAAAACCAAAACAAAAAAACCCACACACACACAAAAAAACCCCCACAACAACAACAAAAAAAAAAACCCGCAACTAAACCCAGAGTAAAATAAATTTTAAAAACCCCAAAAATACCACAAAACAGGAAGACCCCAGTGATCTTGTTGAGCCAAGATAAGACACTGTCTGTCCCACTGGAGGAAGTTAATGCAGGATGAGCATTTCAGTATTGTTACAGTAGCCTGCCTCTTCATCTTCTGTGCTTTGGTTATTTTAGGAATGAACAACTATATCAACACTAACTTTTTGATAAATAATTCTAGGCATGTTAATTCCTACCACACAAGCATGTACTTTATGCAAAATAAGAATAGCTTACAGATGGAATGATAACAAGAGCAAATTAACACTTACAAAGTAAAACTCCCTGACAACAGAGCAGATGTCTCAAGTTATTTGGGCAAAATAACTCCTTAATTCGTAGCTTCTTTATATCAGCCTCTTAAAAGACACTTGCAGTAGACTGGTCTATACTTCAAGAACAATTCCATAGTTGTTGATGGTTGTTCAAAGTTCTACAGTAAATGCTCTAACCACTGCTAGGCTAGGGAAAGGGTACATCATTCCATACGTGCTGAACCTGCTTGTTCACCCTACAGGGTGTGTGGGACGCTCTCTACTGTTACCAGTCCACAGTGGGTGCTTTATAAACAAAGGTCATCTATTTATGTCATAATATGAAAGAAAAAACCAAACCAACACCATAGAACAGTTCCACAGGGCAAGATATTTTTTAATACTATTTATGTATAGAGGACGCAGAACTATAGTGCACAGTGCTCACAAATGGTATAACATTTCTTTTATTATATGCTGGAATAATAAGAGTAGTCTTTAATGCTTGAAACTGTTTCACATGGTCTTTGAATTACTAGGACAAGCTAAAGCACAGAACATTTAGATCAGGGATATTTTTCATCTCAAATACAATCTCTTTCCTATGGAACTTCTCTGAAAAGAGTTTTTTGTATTACAATTCTGAAAGCATCAAAAATTCACATGCTCTAAAGGCCAGTAACACAATTCTAATTTGTACTTTAGGTCATTAGAAGACAACATGGAAGTACCTGGATTTAGGGACATTCCAAAAATAGAACTCTACTTCTAATGGCATTAATGAACTCCTGAGCAAGGAATGGTTCAGGAACTAACGAATTTTTCTTTGTGAATCTGAATGTTACATTATAAATAAGCTGATAACTCCACTCTTCTTTTGCTAAACACAGAAGTGGTTAGAGATGTAAAGGTTGCCAAGCTTCCGGGTCTAAGCTAGCTTAAGACAGCTTCAGATACCAAGTGTCAATCTCCTTTCAGATACAAGTATTGCAGCTCTCTGCCCCATATATAACACCAGTTACATATAACATCAATTTCCTATGTCACATTTTGTTGTTGTTTTGGTTTGGTTTTTTTTAAACACACATGACAAGAACAGGTCTGCACCTAAGGAGAAGGACTGGCACACTGAACAGATGTTGCATGGTACACTGCTTCCAAATTCTTGTGCTTGCATTAACTAAGTGAATTAAGTTAAGAAAACTTAAATACAAGTTCACTAGTCACTCTGCAGCAAGTACTCAGACAAGCAGTGGGGCAAGGCTTGTTCCTTTCCCTGAAGAGTAAGGACTTAAGAGAGCAGCTTATCTTTAAGAGTTACTGGCTCCTGTAATAGGGGCATTTACAGTCACTAAATAATTACATGAGATAAAATCCTTATCAGGGCCTACTAAACACAGTAACTTAGCCATATCCTCCAACCAAGTCTTTAAACCTCAAATAGCCAAAAAATGCTCTCCAATTATAGTCTAAACTTACGATTATCTCTGAACACCTACCAGTGGCCCTCCTTGAAGACACAATGCTGTGGAAGAATAGTTGCTGGGCATGAATAGTGATGGTTGCTTTTAACAGATCTTCATGAAAAAAAAAATTGAAAAAAAGTTGCTGAAAAGGCAAGCTTTAACACTGCCCTGGAAAGATACCCAGCACACCAAGAAAGGAAGGTACCAGGTCAGACTCATTTAGCTTCAGTGCTAGTTCTGAGAGTCAGAGAAAACCAAAACACCTAAACTATATAAGAAAAAACCATCCATTCAGAGTCAGATGACAGGGTTTTAAAACAACAAGTTTAGCACTTTCTCAAACTGTTACCAAAATTTCTTTCTTAAAGCCATATCTGGCAGAAGGTATTCCTTATCCAGAAAGTGAATATCTTGAAAATAAAAAAACAAACAAAAACCCAAAACCAAACCAAACCAAACACTAAAAAAACCAAACTGAAACAAAAACCCCAACTTAAGCTTTCTCTGTCAGGGAGCAAAGTAACTGAATAACAAATTAACTCAACAGAAACCAGTCATCATTTCCCCCTTTCCTAACTTTCATCTCAAATTGGAGAAGGCCCCAAATCCCCATGCTAGATCAAGTCACTCAGTGTGCACCAGGAGTACCTGCACACAGACCTCTCTGATGCAGTGCAGCCTAACCAGCGTACCAGAAGTCTACACTTCATGTAGGGAGCTCCCTGTCAAAGACACCTCAGATGCTTAATCGGCAGCCTAGTATCAGGGACCAGCTGTGGACCACCTTGTGGTCCCTGGCTCTGCCTGAACAACAAACCCAAAATAATCTTTGTACAAGAAAAGACTTTTTTTTTCTTAGTGTTACCACTGTGCTTCAACATTATCTTTCCCCCTTCCCCTCCCCCGCCATAAAGATCAAAGCTGGCTAATTAATTATGTGTTTAATGTTGATAACAGGAGCCAAACCTACTTAACAAAAGCAACTCTGTTGCTGTCCCACACACTTAATGTCTATCAATACCTGACAGGTCTAAGTATAGTTCTGAAATTTGATCTGTAGTTAATGTGAGCTAAACACTACTTTGCCTCAAATAACTGCCCATCCAATAGAAATACCGTGAAGCTTTCTATTTAATGTGAGCTCACATATACAGTCTTTACAACATCATCTTCCCAAAATCACACACACAACCCAGAAGCAGGAAAAGAATTAGTACATGATGAAGACCTCAGTATAGAACATAGTTCTGCAAAACTGGACTTAAGACTTCATCCTTTACTGATGTGACTGCAGGTACCTTGGTGTGCTCGTGACTCTGCAGGTAATGGCAAACTGGTAGTGAACTATACTCATGTCCATCTTGTAAGAAGAGTTATGTACATTTACTCCTGGCTGCTATCAACTTTAACAAACGTCATAAAGAGATAAACCAGGATACAGTTAGAATTCTAAGTACCTGGGTTGGTTGAGATTTTGCTTCTTTTGTCTCATGACTTCATGCATTCAGGAAAATTTCAGACTGTGGCACACTACAACCAATCACAACTTTAACTCCCCACATATTGGCTGTGCCATAATATCATATGTCTTCTTAAAAAAAGCAAAAGCAAGGCAAAGGCACCTGACTCTTCATTTATGTGTTCTTCAGAACTACGACAGCATGCTGTTATTGGTATATTGCATTTGCTGTAAATTAACTACAGCAAAAGCAACATACCAGCAGCAACATCCTGTCATGGTTCAGGAAGCACGTGCAATCATTTAATACCTAAGGTATCACGCTGCTGTATCTGTAATACAGTGCTTACTGTCCTCTCCTTCTGAGACCAGCCACGCGTAGTTCCAGGCTGATGTCACCCTATCCCTTCCAAAAAACTGTGGAGATGCTGCTTGGTTGGTGTGTTTGGTTTTGTAGCAGGGCAGCGAGGAGGCAAACTCTCCCTATCACTCAAGTCCAGAACGCCAGCAGTGCGACAGGGAACGCCGAGCGCTGCAGGTCCCGGGAGGGGGCCCCGGCTCCCCACGCCGGTCCCTCCGGTGCAGGGCTCCCCGGGACACACAGAGCTCCCTGCGGTGCTGACGGGAGCCTGAAGCGAGGCGTGTCCCCCTGCCCACGGATCTCTCCCCAAGTCCGCGATGCCCAAAGCGTCAGGTCTCCCCGGCACGGAGGAGGTTCGGGAGCCGTCCCGGGCAGCGGCGGGAGCGGGGCGGGGCAGCCCGGCCACCCCCCCCCAGCCCCGGCCCCGGGCGGCGGCCCCGGCTCGCCCGGGACAAATAAGGAAGTTTCCGCGCTGTGCCCGCCCGCCGGTACCTACAGAGGCCGGGCACGTCCAGCATGCTGGAGATGCCCCGGTCGCACATATCCACCTCGGGCTGGTTCTTCTCCCTGCTCTCCTCCACGATCTTCTTCAGCGACTTGGACATGGTCTGGGCGGGGCAGAAATGGACACCGTGAGCCAACCGGGGCTCCCACCGAGACAGCGCCGGGACGGCCCCGGTCCCGAGGGGTCCGAAGGCAGCGAGCCTGCCCGTCCCGCGCCGCCAGTGGGCTCCCGTCCCTTGCTTCCCGTCCCGTCCCGTCCCGTTCCGTCCCGTCCCGCCCGCCCCAGCCCAGCCCAGCCTAGCCCAGCGGAGCGGAGCACTGGCCGGGATGCCGGTCGCCCTCCCGCCCCCGCGCGGAGGGACAGGCCCGCCGCTGCCCGAGGGGACTCACCGCGGGTGCTGCGGCGGGACAGCGGGCAGGACAGCGGGCAGGGCACAGTGGGACCGGAGCGCAGGCGGGACGGGACGGCGGGCGGATCCCGGCAGATCCCGGTCTGCACGCGCCCGCCCCGCCCCGCCGGGCCCCGCCCGCCGCCTCCCGCCCCGCCCCGCGCGCAGGCGCAGCGCAGCTCCCGCCCCGGAAAGCGGGGGCACCTCCCGGGCCTGAGGGAGGGGTCGGGACGGGGGCGAATTAGAGTGCTGTGAAGGTATCGAAAGCTCCCTATGGGAAAGGACATGATCAAAAAACCCCAAACAGACGAACAAAAGGGTGCATTGAATCAGCGGTTTCCATTTCTTAAGGTGCCTTCGTGGATTTTCTAGTCAGTTCTAGTTGCAGAACTAGTGACAAGGCTGGACCCAGGTTCTGAGCACTTTGAGTTGACCTTGTGACACGATGATGTGGGAGTCACAGCCTTACTGCTCAGAATGTATTTATGCTGTAATGTCTCCGAGAGGAGTTAAGAAGCTTCTACTTCCTGTTGTTCCATAGACATGGAAGCTCAGAGGGATTAATGGCAAAGTCTAAAAAATTACCTAAGGCCAGCCTACCTGTTGAGAACTAAAGCTTTGAATTTTGCACATGCACTCCGTGGTGTTAGCCTAAAATAATAAGCTAGCCTAAAATATATCCCCAGAAGCCAAGATGATGAGCAGGAATGTGCCTAAGCCAGCAAATAACAAACTTTCTGGAGGTGCAACTTCAACTTTACCTTTTTTAGAAATGTAAGGATTTACTTGTGAGCTGCAGAACTGTAGCATGTTTATCCCCAGATGGTGTTTACTACCTTGAGCCTTTCCTGAAGTTACAGGCTGCTTTCGAGTCTTTCTTACAAGACACAACTGAAAGAACTTCCTTTTATCTGGATTTCTCAGCACAGAACACGCTGTCACTCACATGTACAAGACAATGATATACAGCTCCTTTCTCTCTGCAGGAACATGAATCTGGAACCCTTTTCTGTCTGAGAAAATGTCCTGATTGTCACCAGTCAGGTGTCCCAAAGACCTAGGTGCTAGCATGTCTACTGTTCTTATTTCAGGGTGAATGATTGCAGGCTTCATTTAGTAGCAAAGGCTCAGGCAGATTTATTGTCTATAAATATGGTCCTGACTTCCTTATTCCAACAAACAACACGTGTGACTATAACAAGTTACTTGACAAACAGTGTCTTCATGGCTAATGCAAAGCTCACCTGGCTTCTCTCTGCCCCCTTTATGCAGTAATCAGAACATTGTACATTGCCTAGATATCCACATTCTTCCCCTACCATAGAAGTATTCAATTACTTCTCACTTAATAAACATATTTTCATTACTCCCTTTTGTCAGGATTGTGAGGGTTTTTTACCATCCACCTAATTTCATTATCTTGTTGTTATGTAACAAGTTCATCTATCAATCATACCTTCTATGCAACCTCCTTTGGTTCCTGCTTGAGCAAACCTTTTGTCTGAGTAAGTGCACGAATCCATACCCCAGTCAGGTCCGTGCTGGATTTGGCAGAGGAGCTGCTGTCGAGCTTTGCTTTTAAAGTTTCTCAGTGTCTCGTGGACTACTAAATACCAGTTGTCTGAGAAGGAGTGGGAAAGAAGGTACACAAGCCACACTGTCCAAGGGTCGGGTCATTCCTTGGTCATGAAAAATTATTCACATTGTCCCTTCAGCAGTCAAACTCATGAAGAGTCATTTCCTGCAGGGGGCCTATGCCACTGCAGTAACCCAGTGTCCCCTCTCTTATCCCCCACCACCTCTTCCCAGTACATCAAGTTCTTCTGTAACCCCTTTGGCCCCAAATATCCTTAGCTCCCTCTGTATACTCCCTGCTAGAGGCTGGTCAGCCTGTGCCTGGGGACCGGCCAGTGGAGCCCTCCCCACATGTACAGTTCTTCAGCTCACAGTACACACTTTTCCAATTTAGGCCATCAAGCTACTGATTTTTTGCTTATGAAACAACTACAAAATATCTTTGCTATCTGTCAGATTTGTTCTAAATCTGTCACTTGGCTTAAATGTGAGATGAGCAGATGCCTGAATTCTTTGCAGAGACTGACATATGCCTTCTGTCCTTAGGACAGCAGGCTAAAGTAGGTGACTATGAGGTAGATATATGGCCAGGACTGTGTGGCAGAGCTGCAGCTGCCCTGTAGTGGTCAGAGGAGGGAGAAGTCGCCGCTGCAAAAGTGCTCCTAGCCTGCTCTGATCAGGCAATGAGTGCTTGATGTGCCTCCCACTCCTTCCTCTCACTGTACTGGGAAGCAGCAAGGAGATCAGTGGCTCTGTCCCCGCCCTTGCTCTTGCTGTCCTAGATAGTTCTTCCAACCAAGGAAATGAGGTTTTGCATTATTATTCTATTTTTATCTTTTTTCTCCTCCAAGAAAAGCTATGATAATGGACAACATTATTGCAGGGTTAGCGGGTGCTCAAAGCAATACAACAGCAACAGGCCCCTGCAAAACCAGTTGTGTACTTATGGGCACTGCTAATACAAATATATCCATCAACATTACACTAAGTAAGTGCGATAACTGGCATGCAATATTTATTTTGCTGATCTTTTCCTTATAGAAGCAAAATTTGGCCTCTACTTTAATTATCATTTAATAAACATTTTAAACATTTTACTTGTTAGTAACCCTGTGTTGTTGCAGTGATTCTGTATTATGAACAGTAATCAATCCTATGAATTTTTGTTGCATTTCATTTCAATTAGGACTGCAAAATAATTCTGTAGTTTTAGTTCGGCAATTATCAAAAAATAATTACACTAAATATGTTAATTCTGATGCCTAGGACACTTATCCTGAGTTATTATGGGAAACTTAGACACCTCCTCCTTTGCTTTATGAACCAATTGAAAACTCTTTTTCAGTCAAAATTGCTTTGTAAATTTAAATAAATTTAGCTAGTGTTTTAAATTAACCAGCACCATGATTTCTAGCATTTTAGCTGAATATATTCTGTCTCCTTTACTTCAAGTAACTATAGTCCTGACAATATCTCATTGCGGTATTACTTGTTATTTGTTGTTTATAAAGAATAGCCCTGTCACATGGGAAGGGCTGTTATGGACCTTTTATTTCTTACTCTACAAATCCTGGTCTTCAGAGAGTTTACCATTCATATGTAACTGCCACATAAAATTACCTTTATATAAGAATAAATATCTATACTAACATGCAGGAGAAGATTTACATGTAAAATGAAACCATGCAGGCTCTAGGAAGAGAAAATATGCACTTCATTATCTGTGCTTCGTCACTGACAGGAAGAGGTTGTAGTTGTGCAGGTATTATAATATGGGCATGCAGCATTCACAACAATGACATTATCTATAAAACAGCAATGTGCACAGACATAAAAGCAAAGACATTCATGGCAGCATTGTGAGACGAAGCTATAAATCTTATTAAACACAGATTTTGTCTTTTGAATTCTACACTGCAAAAAGCACATAGAAGTTGCATGGAGTAATTCTTTTTAGAGTATCTGTTTAGTTCTTCCTGTTTGCGTTTGCTGTGCATTCATTATAAAGCAAGTGTTTTAAATTACTCCTTACCTTCCAAGACAGAAACATGGCTTAGCACTAGCTCTCTCCTCTAAGGACCTCCAGTTTAGTACTTCTGCAGTTGGTATTTCTGTTGTGGTTCCTCATATAAAATGTTAGAGGACAGCAGTGGGTTACTTTGTTCCTGTTATTTTAAAAGAATGGGTTTGATAATTTACTCTAATTTTAGACTTTGACTATTTTTGGCGAGTCAGTTGGGCTAGATCAATTGAACCTTGTACCAGGAGCTTCATTCAACAGTCTTCATGAACACAAATTCTCTGCTGGACTTTCTTTTTTTTTTTTTCCCCTCTAAATAACCTCATGCATTTTACTAATTTGTAAATAAAATTATGCACGAGTACTGAATATTTCTAACATTTAAAGATGCACCAATCTAACATTTAAAGATGCAAACCAAGTATTGTTAGACTAAAAAAACCTTAAAATTTCTTTTCCTCCCATTCATAGTGCTCTTCAGTCTTTTCTTCTGCAAAAGTTCAGTGATTCTGTAAAATTTGATATTGTGACCAAAGGTCTTGCCAAGAGCAAGTATTTATCATATCAAAAGATGTCCAATAGCACTTAATCTGCTTTAAAGTGAAACATGCTTTTTTTTCTTTGTGAAATCAGTATTTTTGAAGTACAGATTTCAGCAAAGTCATCAGTTTAACTCGAGTTTCCCTCTAGAGCTTAAGGCCAAAGGTTGTGTTACCAGAATGGCCTCATGCACATCACAGGCCACCAGATCATGTCTGCATACCAGTCCCTAAGCCAGCAGGGGGCCAGCCCCAGCACAGCAAGCACAGGGACTGGGGTGTCCTCGGGGAACTTTGAGTCCTTAAACTGTATCACAGGTGACTGATACCAGTCTCAAAAATCCACTAATGAACTTCATTCATTAAAACCATGCACAGGTTTCTGTTTGTCAGTTTATGCTCTGTCACACTCGCGGCAATGTGAGAACTCATTTCTGACAGGACTGATCCACTTTTAACAGGAGCAATCAATGTACCACTGCCTGCAGCGGCAAGGAGTTGTTTGGAGACACATACTCTTCCCTCTTGTCTGTGGCTTCCAGCCAAGCTGTGCTCCAGGCTGGAGCAGAAATGCAGAAAAGGACAACATTCTTCTCAAGCCAATTCTTGCCTAAGATCAGACGTTTCCATTGCATCCATCTAGGAGCAAGTGACAGCAACCAGATACTGAGGGGATTCTCCCCCTGCATCAACTGTGCCAAATCCACGGTGATTCATAGGAAAGTCAGAGCCAAAACAGACATTCATAGCCCTGTGATGCAGCCATCCACAAGGAAGAAATACAGTCCTCCTTATCTCTGTAGGCAAATAACTCAATCCATGCTTGATTGCACTTGGAGTGACTTACACATTGCTGTCTTTAAAATTTATTTTGTGGCTTCATCTCTAGGCAGTTCAGATGTTTCTTTCTTTACTGCTTGCTATCCCCTGTAGTGAGTTTTAATAAACAATATGGACAAAGATTGCATCATCCTTTGATTGCAAATATGACGTCAGTTTGGAAGTGGACTCTGAGCAAAAGTTTTCTGGACTACTAAACTGAAAAGTTTTCATTTGATATTATGGTCTTTTATGTCTTCCCTTATTAGAGGAATTTTCTGTTTTGCTAGCCGCTCAGCAGGCTAGATGTGTCCCAGTTTGATCCCAAACCAGTTATTTCTCCTTTTTCCATTTTATACTTAGGCACATTAGCAGGATTATCAGCTGGACATAGGCTCAGTTTTTCTTAGTCCTTGTACAATTTTAAAATGCTGGCTTACATCTCATTCTGTTGGCCAGTGGGAGTTAACAAGTTTCTCTTTTTCTAACTTAGCAGCAGAGGATTTTGAGTTTTATTTTGTATCTTGTCCTTTTTGTCTGCTTTGTTTTTTCTACATTTTATTTTAACCAGAACAACTGCTCAGCTACTGTAAAGTTTTGTGTGTTTGTGGAATGGTGGCTTTTTGACCTTCACTGGGAAATCTTCAAAGAGTTCCTAGATTTTGTTAAAGATGTATTTATACTTTATTGTCATTTCATAATTAATTATTGCTATAATCACATTAAGGAATTGCTTTCACTGTGAATGACTCTTTGTAATATTTGTGAAGTGAGAGTTCTGATGAGGCTCATGTTCATTTGCTGTGGTGCAACTTTCTCTTGCCTGTCCATCACAGTTGACATTCAGGAAATGAATTGGTCATTCGTTCTGGGTTGTGACAAAAAATGTTTCATGGTGGGAAACGGTATAGCCTGTATAGCCTGTATACCCTGTCAACGACATCTTCTATGTTTGATGTGTGTTAGCCCAGTGAGGGGAAAATTTAATTGTAGTCAAAGATTAACTGATATTTCTATGTCTGCCCTATTCTGAAGTTATATCTGTTTCATAAATGTGTAGGAACTTGCCTACAAGTTGACTAAAACAGTGACATAGTTACTAAAAGACTCAGAAGTTTTTCATATTCAGTTGTAAAATAGATTTGGAAGCTTGAAAATATAACTCAATAAGTATATCTGCAGATACTTGTATATATTGAACATAGGGCTCTGATCCTGACATTACTTCTTAATGTGGTTAAGATTTAGAACCACATCACGTCCTTGCTGTGTTAAACTTCAGTGAATGCTCAAGGACTGATTCTGCTGGGTTCTTACACCCAATGCACATATTACTGCAAGTTCTTCAGCACAGTTATCTGTGTAAGAGGCTGTAGGACGGGGCATTTTTTGCTATTTCTCATTTTATCCAATTTGAATAAAACTTTATCTGACATTTTCAGGGGCGCTTGAAACAAAACCACATAACTTCAGAGCAACATAAAGACAACTTTATATCTTTGGTCCTCTTATGAATTTCATGTTTAAGTTTTATCCCAGCTAATTCACTTTTTATAGCGTTAATTGTAAAACTTTGAAATTATGTAGAAGAATATAAAAATATATTGCAAAAAGTCCTTTGCCCAGCTGGGTAGATAATAGTTTATTGTCAGTACAACAGGAGATCACTTTTTTTTTTTTGACAGAATTCTAAATTCATGATGGTAACACTTACAGTAACTTTTAAAAGTCCTTACTTCAGCTGCAGTTGTCATCACTGGATTTCAAACCTCCTTTATGATCTAAAGTCTCTTCAGTATAGCAAGGAATGGTAATATATTTCTCATAAACAGTGTTCTAGCTTGTCCAGCTTAACTGGAATCCTGATGGTAAAGTCGCATATTCAGCATGAAATTTTATATAGACTTGATGAGATGTAGCAGTGAATGGAGCAATGTTTGTATCCTAAAATTAAAGACAAGAAAAACGAAAAGCATTATAGAAAGTCAAGATCATTTGGGAGAGCCAGTGAGAGTGTTAAAACTGAGGCACAAATTGGATTATAGATTGAAAGAGGCCTCAGGTCTGTGGTAGACACTGCTGTTGCATTTCTCTCCCGGGGTATTGTAACTATTTAAATCACTAAATAAGAGCAAACTAGTTTGATACCTCCCACTAGATGTCACTGCACGGTCTGAATTGGAAGGCTTCTAAGGTGCTTTGCTTTGCGCCTTCACTTCCACTCGTGGAATTCATACCAGAATTAGGGAAACAGTCTTGTATATCGAACAGTAAGTAATCATTTTAACCCCTTACAGGGTCCCAGACAGAAGGCAACACATACCGTCCCACAGTATGGCCCGACAGCAGGGTAGCTGGCATCCGGCCCATTGTAGAGGATCAGATAGTTGCTGCTGCAATCCCCTGGGTCATCGATGCTGATGAAGTCAAAGTTCACTGTGACAATTCGTCCCTGGGGCACAGCAAGGGCCCACTCACAGTCAGTGTTGTTGGGGTAAGTTGCTGGGTAGCTGGGACTGGCAAATGAGCCAGTGGGGCCGTATAATGTTCCTCCACATCCTGGAAGCAGACATTGTTAATTGGCCTAGAAGGCTTCACAAGATAATACATCATTTAGTACATTAGTACAGTATTGGTAGTAGCACTGAAAAACAGACACTGCGAGCTGGAACAACTAATGTGGATAACAGCACTATTCTAGTAAGAGGCAAAACTGAGGGTCTAGTTTCAGCAGCCTGAGAAAAATATGCAATGGGCATCACTGAATATTAAAAACCAAAGTGCCTTGGTCAGTTCAGTTCCCAGCTACCCAACTAGAGATGAATTCTCTTTGACTGTTCTTTGGCATGAAAAGTAGTGAATCCTCATCTGATAGAAAAATACAAAGAACAAATCAGAGAAAATTGTTGTATTCAGTAAACTAAAGGCCATTTATACAAAAATTCCATCTTCAACAGTAGGCAGAAGCAGATGACCTGGGAAAAATGCAAGTTTATAGGGTAAGAATGTGCAGGTCATGCCCCAGATTACTTTCACAGTGTCTAAGAATTTTCAGCTAACAGCTCTCAGAGGTGGCATCTTTCTATTCAATGTTTAACAAATGTCTTCCATGAATTTGCGTGGGTACTTTTTTGAATCCATGTAAATTTGTAGCATATGGGAATGGAGCTCCACAGCCTAACTGCATACTATGTCAAGAACTGGTTTGTTTAGTTTGTTTTGAACCTGCTAACTCCTGGCTTTATCTGATGGCTTCTAGTTCTTCTATGGGAAAAGTCAATGAACAGTTGATCACTAGTTATCATCCAATATCACTCAATTTGATAGACCCTAGCAGTTTCTTAACTTGATAAAACAAGTCTCAGCATACTTCATACAGAAGCTATTTTTTATGTTAAGCCCTTTGTTAATCCTAATTTTTTATAAAAGGAGAAGACCAGAACTGTACACATCATTCACTTTGTGTATGAACTATGGATTTATACAGTGTCTGTCTATTTCTTCTCTCTTCCTTTCACAACAATTCCTATCATCATGCCAGCCTACTTGACTCCTAGTGAGCAGGGAGCTTTTCTTTTCATGAAACAATTAGATCTTGTTGTTGAGTACTGAAAGTCAACTCAGTGCCAATATTTTTTTATGTAAAGTTAGGGTTGTCTTTTTTGACCACATTCTTCATTGACACTTTCCTGCACTGAGCTTTATCTGCCTTTTCATCACTAGGCCACTCAGCACTTTATGGTTATTCTACAGTGCTTTTCATCCAGCCACAAGCTTTCCTACCTCCAGTAACTCAGTGTCATGAACAAACTATTACCCAGCTGTTCATTGCCATTTCATAGGACATTTTTGAGTGTGTCTCTGATATTACACAGCATTATACTTTGTTTATTTTCTTGGGGCAAATTTCAGTCCTCTTCAGGCTTAGCAGTGCCTGGATCCTAGGGCATATCACAACTGGACTATTAATGAGTCACCACCACTGCTGCCACTCTGTGGATTCCAAGATAGAAGTTCCTGATACTTTCTGACCACTCAGTGAAAGAAGCTGATCTTCATCTTAAGTGGACTACATCCTCTGAGGCTGCTAAAGTCAGCATTAGAGAGAGGGAATTGCTTCCATCTCATAAAATGAATCTCACCCCCCTGGTCTTGAGGAGCAACTACCTCTCTCCAGTGACTGAATAGGGTGGACTACGTTCTCTATGGAAGGTCTAAAGTGTTGATGAGGCAGAGTCCAAAAAGAGAAGAATTCCATATTGCTGCATTTTCTTTATATGTAGAATTACTTTTTAACTACAGCCTTACCACTTGACGATGAAGTCCAAGTAATTTCATATCCATCATGAGCCCCTGAAAAATCACTCTTGAAACGAAGGTAGACAACATGGTTTTTAGGGAAGATGGGACTGGGCACAGTGTTTCCACAGAACTTGCCAAGTAGTGGTGATTGCACATCACTCCCATTTCTGACCTTCAAGGGACACAAAAAACATTGTCAGCATTAAATTCCTATGCCAGTTACACACCAGTACAATTATTCAGTGATACAAGTACAACATAAAATGACAATTATGATATGCATTCAAGTCACTACTTATTTTAGTACTGTTATTTTTACTATTATATATTCTTGTATAGAAGGAAAAAGAGACCATTAACCAGTCTGTCTGAGTTTTGTAAGTAATTGCACAGAATAAGTATCATCAGAAACAGGCAGCTAAATTTTACGGTGTGGTACATCTCCTGACTGAAGAAAATTACTTAAGTAGTAGCTAAGATGTGCTTTTGCAAGCCTATGTTTTACTTTTCATAAGAAATGTTAGTATTCCAGATAAAAAGATTAATTCTTTACGCCACAGACTGCTCTTTTCCCTGGTCACATTAAGACACAGATCATATTACACAGCTCAGATTTAATTTGATTTTTTTCTGAGCTCCAATAATGCTGATCCTCAGATCCATTTCTTGAGACAGTAAAAAGGATATGAAAAGAGAATTAAATAATGATTCTGCCACAAGTATCTGATTTTTCTCATCTGACCAGAAGGAGTGAAGATTGCATAGGAGAAGGATGTGTGTTTTATTGACACAAAGTACCTTTGCAAGTATCCTACATTTGTCACTAAGCTCTTTTTTTTTTTAGGAAAAGAAATCCTTTAAAGAAAAATATCAAGCAGATGGAATCTACTGCTGGAACAAAAGCACTCACATTTATGGCTTTCTGTTCATGCACAAAGGTTAATATCGAATGCAAACTATTCCAGATTGCTCTGCTAACTGAGTAACTTTAACAAGAGATAGGTAAAGATGAGTTAGCTAATAATGAAACTAGTTATTCATTGGTTTTGGACTTACTATAGTGTGTATTATTTAACCTCTTAATATAACACCTAAGTACCTTTCACCATCATCATGGCTAGGCTTCGTGAACAAAGATTTTAGAACCTTTCACCATAAAACTGTAGCAATAAATTGGTCCCTTATGTCAGTTCAGCTCAGACTTGATCAGAGCTTATTAATATCCTTTGAATTCAGCACATTTTGACACAGGCCCATGAAATATGTATATTTGCTTGATACCTCTAGGAAATCACGTGAACAGTGGGTACTGTCTTCCAAACTGAAAGCATGGAAAAAGAGAGATATTGTGTGATTCGGGGGAGCTCGCAGAATGATAGAACAATCCATATTATTGGGGTGACGACCAGGCCAGCCAGGGCTCTTCAGGTAACCAAATGGCTGATTATACTCTCTGCTGCAACCTTGAGACAGAAAACCAGAAACATGTAAGGATTTCAGATCTCTGTACTGCTTTTCACTGTATGGCATAAACAGAGGGAATAATAGATTTTTTTGACATTTCTTCAAGCTTACCTGTAGCTTGATAGGAAAATCTGACTCCATTATTAATCATATATTCATCTGACTTGAATGTCACGATGGCAGTGCGATCATAAGAATAAAATTTGGGGATTGGAAAAGTTTCAGTGCCACAGAATCTATGGACTGACCCTTGGCTGTGCTGGAATTGAATACATGTCACAAGTTACTTAATTATATAATTCAGTTTTCTACTTCCTGAACTTGAGGTAAATAAATCTCTCAACACCTTCTATACCAATTATGCAATTGTATTTCAAAGTTCTCATGGAAATCACTTAATAATGTGTCAGCATTTTATGTTGAATTATTATGAGAAACATATCAAATGTAACAGTTATTTTCATGCAAAAATGAGAAATAATGAAAGGAGGTTTAGAATAATGTAATATAAGGGACATAAACAGTTGGGCTTTTTTTTCCTGATGTTTTTCACAAGCACTCTTCTTGGCATGAGTAGTGATTTTTACTATGGTTCTTGAATGGAAGGAAGTACAATTAGTTTATGGAAACTCACTGTTGGGCAGTATTTTCTGGGTGTTAAGTTTGGTAGAACTGTTACTTGGTGCAGCTGTGAAAACCTGTGTAACACTTACCCAGATCTAATTCAACCTGTGCACAGTGTGCTTCCATGAGGGCAGTGTACCAGTTAACACACCTTAAATGGGGCACGTGCGTTACACTTTGGATGTGCTTCTCACACAGTATCGTCAATCAATCTGTTACCAAATGCTGGGTTTCTCCTCTCTTTCCACAGAGGGAAGAGAGCTGAATGTGAATGTGGAATGGTATCACCTGTAAATCTCTTACTGTTGGTGAATCCTGGAGCTCTAGGTAGTTCTGAGAGCAGTCCTGGCTGGAATGGAGGTGGAAGGCCTCTACCTCTACCCTGACTTGCTGTTGTGGAGGGGCATCAATGACCCAAGTACAGAGAGTAAATGGTGGATACTCATTCGGAAAGTTTGGAGATGTTGCAGTCAGGGATGTAGAAGTTGCATTATATATTCCTCCACACAGGCCTGTGTAGAACAGTAACAAATGCATCATAGAGCAAAAATCTTTTAAACTGAAAAAAAAATATTTTGTGAGGAAAACTACACTGGTGGATGTACTTTTGTATTTGCATCTGAGTCTCTGGAAGGAGAAAGAAAGTAAAATACATGCTAATGTTGTCAATGTATGTCATAAAACTCAAATAAATGTTTGTTGCCTATTTGTTAACAACCTATGAGCATTTCTGTTTTGCACTCCAGACTGACGGTCACCTTAAAATCAGCTAAGACCAAAGAGAATTGCACTGGGGTCTAGCAGAGCTGCTTACAGATGCTGTGCTATGGACTATTTTTGTCCTTTCCTGAGCCCTGTATCTAGAATAAATTTTGATATTTAAATATAAATATCCACAAAAGAATCACATCAGTATATATGCATACATATATATGTATACTTACGATCCACTGTGGTGTAGGTAGCATTGAAACCCGCCCTTTCCACAGAACTGTCTGTGATAAATTTCACAGTTAAGGAATTACGGGTAGAAAGAAAAGGAGCTGGCACTGTAGATCCACAGAATGTGCCAACTAAATTGTTGTTTTCATTATCTCCATCGTAAAGCTGAAAGAAGAAGAGTATATAAGCCACTAGTAGTTTAGGCACAACAAACAAAGAAAGAGAAATAAAATTCTATGACCCCTCCTGACATTACAATTGCTTTTACTTGAAAGCGCAGTACGTGCTCCTGTGCTTTAACAGGATGTTCTTGATGACCATAATTATTCACTGCCATATTAACTAATTCTCTTGGACAGTGTAAATCTCATTATGGAACATTCTGGTTCTATCTCAGCAAATCTATCAAAAAACTATTCTATTTTAATTTGGCATTCTGATTTCTTTATTATATGTAAACTCAAAGTGCTTTTCAGTGGGAAGGTTGATTTAATTCATCAAAATGTAGAATGGATTCCTAGTCTCATTGAGACTGTCTAATATTCAACAGGATCTATAACACTCCTTGGTGGAAATTGTTTAACAGCATTCTACTATCTGTTGTTTTGTATGTTCATCTCCAAGAAAATAGCTTCCATGGGTAAGCAGTGAGCATTAAGATGTGTATATCCAAAATTTTATGAATTCAAGATCTTTCAAGCGTATAACGAATCTGCAAGTTTACTTTAAAAGTATTTAAGTTTTGTTTTGTTCCTATTCTGTGAAATAAATACTCATTTATATGGGGAGCCTAAGACCAGAAGCATGTCCCCCTAACAATGTTAAAACTCTTACTGGTTTCCAAAAAGGCAGAACGACATATGGAGTAGTAATTTAACCCAATGAAAAAAAATAATTATATTAAGCAATTTAATTTCTTCTTAAGACCATCTTCTATTTATTAAGTTAGCCTCGTGGAGAAGATAATGGATTGTATCCCACTGATATTTTCTTGTTAAAATACACAGCTGTCTTACTTTGACATAATCATATTGGCAAATGTGAGCAGTCGGTGCTTCAAGCGCAAATGAAGTGAAGGTGAGGTTGATCACTTTGTTTACAGGTGCACTTATGGTCCACACGCAGTCCAGGTTTTTCTCATATCTTCTGGTCACATTGGAGACTGGGGGACCAAAGGTATAAGCTGAAGCTGTCAAGTAACCACCACAGCCATTCTGAGGTCCTGTTAAAGACAAAGAAGCTTTTTAAAAGTCATTACTGGTATTTATTTAATCTTCAACTCTTTAATGTTAAGCCAGCAGCTTTTTTTTCTTCTGTGCCACAGTCTTTTGTACTGTCCTGTCTCACAAGGACTATCTCAGTGATTAAAAGACTTTCAACACAGAGAGAGAGGAATCAAATTAGATTTCATAGAGTGAATTAAGAAAGGCTTATGTTTTCTGTTGAGTATAAAAACAATATCTATTTTGAAAATGTAGCAAGAGGTTTTTAAAAGGGACTGTAATAAGACAAAGGACAGAAATGAAACAGAAGAGCAGTGGTCCGAAGGTCTTTGAACGGGATTCTTCCTGGCCGGTGAGAATATTTGGTCAGTAGGGGGCACTGGGTTGCTGGCTTTGAAAATGTGGTATGAAATAAAGTTTCTTATTTTGGCAATGCAACGGCATCCTAGGGGGATTGAATTTGGCAACCTGACGCTGGGACTCAGACTCATATTCATGAATCTAGCTAAAAGGGACTTTTGGAAGCATTTTGCTTGGTGGGAACTTACAAGCCCTCTGAAACACAGGCTGCTTTTCATTTGAATCCCACAGACACTGCTAAGTTCTGGACTTACGTGCTGTGAAAATTTGAGCCCTATAATGTCAGTAACATTGAAAGAACTTAAATTTGGGAAAAAAAGCAGTTACTGGGAGATCAGAACCTCTTTATTGCATCGAATTACAAACAAGCAAAAAATACAGACTACTGAAGGGCTTTTTTTTTTTTTTTTTAATAGTTTAATTTCCAGGGATAAGACTGGGCTAATAAGTGTGATCAATTTATTTACTTCCTTCCCCAGTCTCTGTGGGGTCTCCTGACCACTTATTTAACTCAGGAGTTAAAAAAAAAAATTATGGTTTATACTCTTGGTTTTGGATCTGAGAAAGAGTTTTTGTAAACTTCACAACAGCAAGCAGCCTGTTGTCTCCCACAGCAAATCCATTTATGAGCATTCGATAATAAACGAAGGTACAGCTGTGGCTGAGCAACATGAGCAGAGTTTCAGAATTTCATCTGCATGTGTAAAATATGCCTGTCTGGCACATTCAGTGACCTAACCTTGACATGCTGTTACATTTCCAGACATATAAAACTGTGCCTTACTTGAACTACAGTATTACCAAAGATCACTCTGGGGAAAAATCAGCATCCAAGGATCAGGATTGCATGAGTAACCCAGTGCTGGAGAGAGCTCTGCCTTGGAGACTGTAATGGTTAAACCAGAGTGAGTAAGGCTAAATGTCATCCTGCTCTACTAACCAAAGCCGGAAAAACCCCACCCTGCAAAGAAATTTGCTTAACCCCAAAATCTTAATAACACGTGATTTCTGCTTTTGCTATAGCTAAAAATGATCAGAAGAGACTTATTACCAAGTGAAAAAGACAGAAATTAGTAGATTATAGTCCAGTTTTTCAGGCAGTTAATGAAGTTGGAAACTTGGAAAAGTGTTATTGTTCATTCCAATGCCACTGCAGAAGGCGAGAACAACAGCAGGGGAAATGTGAGCAATAAATCACTTTCTTACAAATAGTCTAGGAAGGAGGAAAATGTCAGACAGGAGGGTGCCTGAGCCCTAAGAGTGCAGTTTCACTGCATTTTTTTGTTTATTCACCCTTCTGCATGATTTATTCAGTCTCCTTGAAACAATCTTGTTGGAGCCATTTCCTGCTCAGCATTTTGAACACTGTCAACTAAACATACCATTAAGCACATAAACATCAGCCAGAGATCATAATCTAGCTATCCAGCCCTGCAATATTGAGTCTGGATTGATATATGGGTCAGACACTTACAAAGCTCCCCTTCACCTTTTTTAAAGTTAGAATTGCAGAGATGCCAGTCAGACCATGGCAACAGGAGTCAGGGAATTGCCACAGAGCCACAGAACAGGAAGGCTCTCAGTGTTACTGGATTGTCCTTTTTTTGAGTATCAAGTGTCAGGACCTTTGGAATGGTGAACTTCACTGCTAGCTGTGCAGCTATAAAGACAGCTCAGATGACAAAAAGTACAGATGTGGGTAAGCTGTGTGTGTACAGCATATGAAATGGACTTGACAGAGAGAGAAGCAGGCCAAATTCCCATTATCAAAAATTAATTCTAGCTAGTATAGTATAGCCAGTAATAGCTTCTAAAGGCAGATACATTACTAAAAGTGTGATTTATAGTTAATAAAGATGAGGTTTCTCACAGTGCCTGCCATGCTCAGCTGCGGTAGAGTCAGATGCTTACAGGACAGTACATTATAAATAACATCTAGACTGAAAGTTGACCAGATATCAAGTAGCCCTGCATCCAGACAAATAAAGAGCAGCCCTTGTTGAAAAAATCTATCCATCTTGGTGCTTTTCAGTACTGATCAATGTTACATCTGATTGCAACCACTAGAAGTTACACAATAGTGAAGCTGTACAGATCAGAGGAACACCCACAAGTAAAAGAAGAACCAACTGCTTAACAGAAGGGAACTTATGCTAAGAGAAACAGTACTGCACTGCATTTTAGCCAGGACACAACACATTGTTTTAAAAATCAGCATCACTTCTGAATAGAAGGCCAAAGAGTAGTCACCTTCAATGGAAATATATTCATCACTGACTAACACAGCCAGAAAAAAATGTAGCTAAAATTTAGGCAAAATCTGGGCCTGAGAAGTCTGTTAATTTGTAGTATAGACTCTTAGATATTAACAGCTAAACTTGATTAAAATAATGAGAAATGTACCTTATAGAACAAATTGTATTCCAGCAGATGGACCAACTATATGGCTGACTGTGTTGTTTCAGTTTCTAGTTTCTTATTTAAAATAAAAATCAGAAGGTCATCATAAATCAGATGGCAATCTTGTCTTCCTCATAAACAGCTTGCCAAAGAACACAAATTATCAAAAGAACTAGGGCACACACTGTCATCACTAATTGCTTTTGGAGGGAAGCATTAATGAAACTAAAAGGCTGAAGGACCATT
Organism: Myiozetetes cayanensis; assembly: GCF_022539395.1. NCBI lineage: Eukaryota > Metazoa > Chordata > Aves > Passeriformes > Tyrannidae > Myiozetetes > Myiozetetes cayanensis. The sequence goes on from NW_026086604.1 coordinate 130,664,270, forward strand.
CAGAAAAAAAGGAATTGAAGGTTCCTTATGGCAAATAAAAATAATTACAGCAGAGACCAGGCACATGTTTCTCTATTAAGAGTTATACCCTCTAGATATGGAATGAAGATGAAGATAAATCTTTGAAGCTGCCTGCCTTTGAAGCACAGCCAGGGGTAAGGTTCATTTATACAGGTATGGGTGCAATGTAAGGGAGCCTACTGAATAGTCTGAAACCAGCTAAATCACTGACATTTCAAAACACAACAAAGTAATTTTGCTGCCCTTCCCTTCTTAACAAATGAGCACCCCAAATGGCTACTGGAAGGCAGCAAAGTTCAAAGAACTGTTCTAGTTCTGCTTGAACAGTAAGGAAAATTCTCTCCCAGAATTTTGAATCTCATTTGGTTTTACCTAGAAGCATTCCCTGGAAACTGAACTAAAGATCAGAATACCCAAAGACTAACTCAGTCAAGACTAACGCTTCTTTCCTGATGGGTCTTATTTCCAGTACAGAGGAGCGGCTGGACTAATTGTGGCAGTAATAATTATCTCGTAGATTGCTTGGATCATGGTTTCAAACAGTAATGCTCAGAAGGGCAGGGCTGGAGAGAAGAATTGTACTGTTCTACTTTGTCTCATGGCTGATACTGAAGGTTGGTAAATCTATGCAAGCTGAGCTGAGCTGTTCCCAAGTTTGGCAATTGCTGTACCAAATTTGTGTGGCTGCAGGGCCCTGGCAGCAGTGCCAGCCCTGACCACAGAGCCTGAAATATTTCAGGAGACCTCTGAAAGCACAGGGCCCCTTTTAGTCTGTAGACTAGCCTTTATGTAGAAAGGTTTTCTGATGGGTTTGATGGCCTGGCAATGGTACCAGCAGTGACATTTAGGACTGCAAAGCCCCAATATCTTGCTTTAGCAGGATTTTGCAAATGCAGTCAGATGAAATTTTCTTAAGCATGAAGTATTCTTAAGTTTTTTTGGGCTGATACCAAATATAACAGTCCAGACGTGCTCTGTGCCAAGCCTGCAAAACTGTAGTCTATGTACTGTCCTGTCCATCTCCTTGATGCTTGTCTGGGAGACCAGTCTTGCCTCATTCTAGCACTTACTAATACTACATTAGCATCCATATTTGGCATCACAGTGCCCAGGCCTTTGCAGGTCTTTTGTGATGTGAATCAGAATTGTCTCCTTGCCTCTTTTTCGTATGCACCAGAGGACACATTTTCAGCTGAAGAAGTCACTGATTTCAGTCAAGCTAAGACAATTCATGCCATCAGAGAGTTTACCCACAGTTGTGTGAAGTGCCATTAATCTGAATATCCCATCAGCTTCCAACCATTTAGTCACTACAAAGATAGGTAATTACTGTATCTGAAAATAAGTTTTTACCTAATATTTTCAGATCAGTCAGAAATATCTTTTTTAAATGTCTGCCTCTCTTGTCTGTCCAATTCCAGCATGCAAGACCCCCTTATATTTATTTTGCTTTGGAAGAAGAAATCCTTCACTGGAGATATTCAAGAACCCTATGGATGCAATCCTGCACAATGTGCTCTAAGATGACCCTGTTTGACTAGTGGGGTTGGACCATGTGACCCAATGTGGTCCCTTCCAACCTGAACCATTCTGTGATTCTGCAATTAAATGACTGACAATTCTGAGAGGCTGCTGTAGACTGTCCCTTAGCTCAACAGTTGTATTCTTTTCCAAGATACCAAAGAGATCTGTTTCAACACTGCAAATGCTTTCTAAATTTAGTCAAATTTCAAGCTGATGCATATTTTTATATTTGAGCCCCAAAATACATTTAGATACAGTCCGGGAACTGTGACTTAGGAACATATATTCTGAGCTTGCCACAGATGTTTTTATTTTCACAGACTATAATAAGATCAAGAAAAGATATTATCAGCCACAATTTATTCATTAATAGATTAAACTTATCATAGTTTATCCATGACAATGTAATGAAATGTGTAATACTAATGTGTATATATTTGGCAAAAATTGCATGAACCAAAAGCCCAAAGAAATTTCTGCCAGAAGACTTGTGAGATTCAGACAATTTGCTTCTCAGCTAGATCCTCTGCAGCATCAGGTTCCAAGTTCAGGTTGGATACCTTAACATACACCCCTGGAAACCAGTCCTAGTGGGCTGTGAAATCTCTGCCAGTCACTGCTGTGTGAGAAAATGCAACGGCATTCACATGCCGTAGTCAAGGACACATTCTTCTAAGATTTCTTTTTCATTGGAGGAAGAAAAGTTTGAAAGATTCAGCTTTCCACAGGCCATAACTGCTGTTGTCAGTGCAGGTGCCTGGTGCCACCTACTGCAGGTGCCAACCTTATTTACATAAATCAGTGCAATGAACTACTGCTGATGGTGTGAAAATTTAGAAATTACTCACGAAAAGACACCTAACCCTGACTTATGCAGCAGAATAATCAAACCAATATTTTACACTTTATATTGCACATTCAGATTTTTTTTCAGCAATTCTGAAGAACCCAGAAAGAATCTGCAGCAACTGTGCATGCTGAACACTGCCAAAAATCTGCACCTTGAAACTGAAGGTAGAGTGAGCCATGGTTTCAGTCTGCAGGGCAGAAGAGGATGTAGAACTAAATTAGGCAATTTTTTTTTGTTGACAATATAAAAGAGCATTAAAATGCTGTGAAAATTCTACTGGATCAATTTTTTAAAAAGTAAACTTTAATTTCATTAGGGGAGAGGATAATAATAAACGCTGTTTGTGACAGGCACTTGGTGTATTGTATTCCAAACAGGAAGTAAGTAATTCAATATACAGCAAATAGAATAAAGGAAGGCAGATACCTCTGGGTGATTTATCAAGTAAGTTACAGATCATCTGATCAGGAAAAAAGCATATGGATTATAATCTATTTCTATTATATGTATACTAGATTATTTATGTAAATTACCTATTAATGCATTTTTCTGGTATATCAGGATGATTTATATTTCCAGCTATTTTTCTTCTAAACTCCACTTGCTTGTGATTCTTTTCCTTATGTAAAATGATTAATATTCATTCAATAGAAATGCTCATTTCAATAAAAAGAATTGAGAGGTCCTTGAGGAAAAACTGAGCAAACTGAGGACAATGCAAAGGATGGGGTGTTTCAGGACTTAACACTCCAACAGGCTAATGGTTGCCAAAGGTTTTGGAGACATTTCTCCTGCCCTAGAGCCAACACTAGTCTTCTCATTGTTGCCACCCTATTCTTTGTGCCTGTCTATATCCATCTGGTTTTCCTCGTCTTGTGTTTAAATCATAATCTCTTTGTGACAGCAGATTGTTGCTTTATTCTGCCTGTGCAGCGCCCAGAGCAGAGGAATTGTGGCCCTGAGCTCATAAACCCCAAGGTAGTGCAAACAAGGGATGACACTGGTATTAATCCAGTGCATGATATTTGTCTTTCATAAAGCATAAACTTGAATTTCTCCTGCATACTCACAAAAGATAGTAGAAAAAAAAGGAGAGGAAAGAGATGGCCACAGCTGGAAGTCAAAGAGAATTTAGGGCAGTAGAGAAAAAGCAGGCAATCTTCCTCCCCTCCTCCATCCCACCTTTCCCACTGTCCCAACTCTGCTGCAGTTTTACCTGTATTGTGTGAATTAACCTCAGGAAGAGCTTTTTGACTCAAGCCACTTATCTAATCTAATCATGTGCAACACTTTTTGCTTCTTGTAAATTCATGTGGCTTCCTTAGACAGCCCCAGTGAGCTGAGCTGTGTTTCAGAAAATCCCTCGATCCTTCTCCAATTGTTTAGAATGTGATGTATTTTTCATTACTGAGACCATGGAGCTGTGCACTCGAGCAGAGAGCTTTCATGGAGAAATTATTTGCCATTAATAAGGTCACAGCTACATCTCCTGACAGGCATTGCTGACTCTTTAAAAACAAGAAGAAAACGCATATGTTTTCTTAGCCTTTGTGTCATAAGCCTCAGAGCGATCACAAATTGAGGTGAGAGAGTCACCCCTACTGAATGGGAATAGGCAGAAGCTCCATTTATCACCAAAGTCTGATTTGTGCTATTACAGCAGGGGTGGCCGAGGTATGTGCAGGCTCTGTCCCTGCCAGCCAGGGTCAGCTGTAAAGCTCAGATCTCTCCTTAGAGCTCAAGAGATAATCAGGAGATCTTTGGCCAAGTCACAAGCTCAGTACACGCAGACCTCATTCTTTGGGGAGAGATCTTAGCTTTCCTTTCTTCACAGAGACATCTCATGTAACCAAATGCCTTAAGCTGTTATTGATTTCTCTCTTCTCATCCTTTTATTGATTGCCTAGAGGAGCACACGCTCACTGTGGAAAGGAGGTATAATTCTCATTTTACAGACTGAAAACAGAGGCAGAAATAAAGGTCAGTGGTAACTAAGAGGAGTCTGTCTTTCCGTAAATCTAACACTTGGAGCAGGCTAGGATCTTCCAGTCAGCCCAGCTCACCAGCTCAGCCTGAGAGCATTTCCAAGTGATTCTAAAAATGAGGCTGATAAGTGTCCAAACTTAGTAGCAGAAATAGTGAAATGATAAACCCTCTGAACCACACCACAGGGCCCAAACGTCCCACTGCCTCAAATGCACCACTTCACAGAGTGGGTTATGACAAAGAGTGCTGCTTGTGAAATGTGCACTTAACATTATAATGCTCGGGGTAGTATGGGGAAAGAAAAGACATTTGACAAGAAAGGTGAGACGTTGCTGTACCGTCAAATTAACACTATTTCATACTTTCTGTTAGTCTCCTTTTTCTGACTAGTGGGGGGCCTTGAATATTCTAGTGGGTGCAGGATCAGTGATGCAAACAAATTGTTTTAATAAAAACAGAGCACATTTTTCTACTGAAATGTCAAGGTTTAACATTTTGAGTGCCTGGAAACCACTGCATTTTGGCAGTACCCTGAAGAGAAGCCTGATCAGGAAAGAAATTTGAAGAGGTTATAGGGAAAGGAAATAGTTTAGTTTACTACAAGCAGAAACAATGTACTGTTTCTGCTCCCTTCTTTCCAATACGTAATCAGGGTCACTCACAACATGAAACAGAGACCAATAATTATGTTATCCAGTTGTGCTTCCCTGGGGTAACTAGAGAATAATGTGCTCATTGTCATCCGACAGAGAATGAGGCTTCTTGTTTCTCTACAGATACCATCTTCCTTATTCAAGAGATTTATCATTATTAATTGTCATCTGATTGCATTTGTACTCTTACAAAACCACAGGGGTTTTATCTTTTGAAAGACATGAGGGAGCTTCTCTAAAGCACCATGTAGAATAACAGGCTTTTAGATCTTCATGGTTTTATTCTCTTTCATTTGAAGCATAATCTCAGACTTCATAGTATGAAGATGTGTCATAGATTTTCCTGGCTCCATTTTTTAGGCAAGCCAAACTGGAAACATTTATAGGATGTGACTCATTTTTTCCTCTTATAATATACTTTTCTATTTTTTGGTCATTTTGTGCTAGCATAGGACTGCCAGGATCCTTGCTAATGGCTGTGTGGTTTAGTCCCTGTGGCTTGCTTCCCAATGTGAAGAAAGAAGACCTACCATTAAGCATCTCACCACCACAGGCTCTTCGTCACACAACCCACATCTACCCTTGGTCATCTTTTATAACTCATAACTCCATTGCTTCTGAGTAACTCTTGCAACATCCTGATATTTCTTTCTTTAGGAGCCTCCAGAAATGTCCCTCCAAAACGTAGCCTAATAGATGTCAAAGTATATTCATAAAAGGCTTCTTCTCACTCTAGGAAATTAGCAGGCATGGTACTGACTTGAAGAGCTTGGCTTGTGTTCTATTGTTTGCTTAAACAGAATATCTTGCAAGTTGCACAAACAAATCTAAAATCAGTGGCTAAAAAAATTGACTAAATGCCAACAGGAAGAGCAAAAGCTTGGGGAGTTCCTGGTGATCTCACTCTGGAAACATGAACCCAGGCTGCAGGGGATCTATAAGAACTGATATCTCAGGGTTTAAAGACAGCAATATGTGAAGCAACATTATGTTACCTGGAATACAGTTCACAAGAGGGGTCTGAAAGATCCTTGTAGCAATTACTTAGTGTGAAGCAAAGGAAGAGTTAATAATAGTAATAACCCTGAGGTTCTGTGGGAATATTTTTCTTGGCAAGGCCAAGTAGAACCAGTTATTTTCCTTATCTGTAAATACTTTCTCTGGCTGTATCAAATAAGAAAGTCACTGGTTAGGGGCAGGGAGGGGATTCAATGACTCAGCAGAAGACTATGTTTGTTCTGCCACAAAGGCCTTTCATTCTGATCTGTCTGAGTGCCAGCTTTGCAAACTGGACAATTACTTCTTTCTAGATCACAAACCCCATGGAGTTAATTACACAGGAAACTAGTAGAGATGACATGAAATCAATTTACATGTAATAATTATTTGTTGCTTACCCTCCCTGAAACAATTCAGAGGTTATAAGAAGGTAAAAAGCTCCTTTTACACCTTGATCTTAAAAACAGACTACTGAGTTTAAACTGTTTTTTAAGGTAATAATCAAACTTTGCCCCTTTTCTTGTGCCATCAAAACATTTAATATCCAGTGCCTTCTTACTATGATCTCATTTATGTTATGGCCAGCTAACCAGAATGATTCTGCAAATCAGTATAAATCAGAACAGTGTAGTGCTTGGGGGGAACCACAATCTTAACTTACCTCAACACTTCAGTTCTTAAAAGGATGTGAGGTGAACTGAAAGGAAATGGAAACTGAGGATAGATTGAAAGGAGGAATCTTTCTTTAGAGCACTGCCAACCTCTGACTACAGAAGAATGAGAATTTTTGGGTACTGCATTATTTCCTCCAAAAGAGAGACCTTTGGGTGCTGCTAAGCCTTCAGTCACCCAAGAAATGCCTGTGCCTCCAGAGATGCAGGAAAAGGATAGCAAAGAATAAAGGGAATCAGTTCAAAACCAGACTGGAATGCAGGGATCCCATAAGCTTTGTATTTAGCTTAGTTCTCTCAATTTTCACAAAATCAGAAACATTCTTCCACTTCCAGCACCCCTAGTGCGGTAGGTCACAACTGCTCCTCACTAAAAGAAATCACTTACCAGCAGATTCTTGGGGTTATGAATTTGATAATATGCTTACCCAAGGTCTCCCTGAAAGATGCTTTCCATCCCCTGTCTTCTCCATAGAAGTCAGTGCTAAACACCAGGAACAAGTTATTACTGGAGCTCTTAATATTGGGAGGCAGTTCCGAGCCACAGAATTTCCCGAGGAGAGGAGCATGGGTATCTGAGCCATCATATACTGCCACATAATCTTTGTAGCAGGAGGGAGATATTTCAAGCTGGAAGCTGTTGAATCTGTAAAACACAGTTGGAGCTTTAGATATCACATTTTCATTTCTATTCATGTGTTACATGTGTTCTTAATGCTTGAGGAAAAATCCAAGTGCTAGCAATAGCCAAAGCCATACAGAGACAAAACATGTCTCTTCAGAAACAAACAAGCAGAACTATTAACTCCATGGCAAAACACTTTGGCCAACTAGTCTCAAAGAAATTGGGACCCTCACCCACTGGGCCTCTTGCAAGGCAAGCTGTCAGCACACTTCAGCTTTCTGTGAAGCAGCAGATCTCCTCTGTGCAATATAAAATGCAGGCAGAGTGCAGACCAGCTGAATCTTCTGCTAAGTTGGGAAATGTTCTCTGAATTCACAGTCAGCATATACATGATTGAAGAATGCATCAGTTTTTTTAATTTCTCAGTGGCAGGATTTTGTGGCAATCATATCCCTCTTAGGCAAAACAGCACACACTCAGAAGTATATCCTTTTGGGTTGGGTATTATTACTTTGGCTTTAAAGTGAGTACCAGCCTTGAAAAGAAACACTATTTTTCTTGTATAAACTCACAGGAGTCTCAGAAGTCCTCAAAGACTGACAGAATTTAACTAAAAAGCATGAGCTGCATTTTTACAATTTCTTAGTCCTCTTGGTAACCAAAGTGGGAACTTTAAACTGTGGTGATATTTTGCACATAACAAGTTGGAGAGAAAGATGTAAGGGAACCTGAGGTTGATCAAAGTGACTTCAGTAGCCATTTCTCATTTTAGTTCAGCTTTGGCATTGGAAAAGGAATGACAGAGAAAAAATTGTCAGTAATTGCTGTCTTTAATAGGAATCCCTGTTGCTTAATCACAAGCTGAACTCTGATTACATACTTGAGAGCCACTACTTTGCCATTTCCAACTGTGATGTGGTATGAGCAGTTCATGTTGTTGTGATAATCAAGAACTGAATGGGCTGGACTGGAGATAACACCAACAGAGCCATTGAAAATACCACCACAAGCTGTAGGGGAAACAGAAAAAGAGTGATTAGGGTCTGAATACCACCTTCATCCTAATTCTCACAGTTCTTGAAGGTGTTTACCTGTAAGGAAAGAAAAGGCCTTGATAAATTAGGAGCAGTCTTCAGTATCATGCCTAGAACTGTAAAATGCGTAGATGTCTTTCAGATTGTGCTCTGCAGCAGAAGACTACTCAGCATCAAAGTAACAGTTTGTTACTAGTCCATATCAAATGGCAAGGGCTCTGTGTCTGTGCAGTAAGAGACTGAGGCTGATTTCAAGTGTCCTGCAGTAGGACCAGGGAGCAGTGGGATGGGGGGGTGTCCCATGCAGCAGCATGACTGAGGTGTGGCTAGAGTAGCTCTTCACCCATTCTAGCTTACAAAGAGAAACCTGGCTGGTATGTGGGCAAAGGCATCCCTTCATCCAGGCCCTGGTGCTGTGGAAGCCTCCAAGCAGCCACAACTGCACTCACAGCCCTGTCTCTGACTTTTCTGGAATAATTGTATTCAGAGCCTCATCATCTGCCAACATCCTCCCAGGGCTGGGGCATTACTGTAGCATTTGTTCTGCACAGAAAGGCAGAGAAGAGTCCCCAGATATCACTAATCCTGTTCCCCACCTCACCTTGTGCTGGGACTCGCCAGCAGTGAAGGGTGACTGAGCTGGAGTATGGAATACTGGCTTTCTGGCTGAGAAGCAAGCTAAACTTTGCAGTTGTAAATTCAAGGCATTGCTTGGCTTCTCAGGGTTTCCCACTGTGGATGCAAATGAGGCCAGGATGTGGCTAATGTTTGTTCCCAGCTTCAGTGCTTCAGGGAACAAAAACTATTATAAAACCAACTCTAATCTCCATTGTTAGTTTCAGCCTTTATTTTATAATCTTAACCTTAGCAAAAAAAAAAAAAAAAAAAAGCTTCCCTGCATCCTGTTGATAAATAGCTCTAAGCCACACAGACTTTTTCATGTTTTAAAGAAGATGCTGTTGCCCAGGCCACCACCTTAACAAAGGCAGTCCCATACAGGGTGCTGTTGGATTCAGAGCCCCTGGTCCTCAGGCTGGCAGCCTACAGCACTGGCAGATAAAGGACAGGACCTGGGAGGATAAAGAATTAGCATTATTCCACACTAGGAGCAGAGAGCCTTTTTAATTTTTTTTTCAGCAAACAATACAACTAGGGGGAAGAGGAATGTTAATTGCCAGAAGCTGCTTTGTATACAACAACAAGCTAATAAGGCTTCAGTCATCTTTCTCAAATGTCAGAAGTCAGATAGCAGCAACTGACTTGAGTGAGTTATGAAGGTCTTTTCCATGACTAACTGCACATTGTCATTTCTCAGTGCCATTCCCTCTGTCTTATCTGTATCAGGCCATTCATTTCATATAAAGAAGTTAGCCTTATGCTTTTTTGTTGTGGCTTTGAACATGAGGAATGCATTAAGGGAAATACCAAAGTTACAAACTCACACTTTGTTAGAAAATTATGCTTTCAAAAAAGTAGTCTCTACCAGTTAAATCTAGAAAATATTAAAATTGGTTTTGAAAATAAAATCATTCTTTTGGGATATTTCTGCAGATGTAAATTCTAAACTCAGTTGGAAACTTTTTTTTTATTTCACATTTGCTCTTTAAAACATAAGAGATCTCATGTGACTGACAAAAAAAGCTTTGGTAAAAATAATTATCAAAAATTAAAAATATATCTATATCCCAGTTTTTATTTACATTAATACCTGGCACTACAAGAGGGTCATCAAATGGAGACATACAGATGTGTCCATTTCAAGATCCTGTTCTGCTTCCTGTATGGTATAATATAGTTTTAGTATAACTGAGAATAAGACCATTCTCCTCTATGTGATAAAATCTTTTAAATTAACTGAGTTAATAAACTGATCACATTTCTCCTTAAACAATGTAAAAAACAAACAAACAAAATAACCTGCCAAAAATGCTTGCATTTCTTCACTACAGCAAAGGCAAAGTGCTTCAGTTCCTGACTTTGTCCGAAGTAGAGTCTTGAAATGAGAATTGTGTGTGAGGTAACAAATAAGTCAGTGTGTTGACATGCACCAAACAGTTCCATGTCCTCATCCTGACAGCTGCTCACCCCAGCCGAGGGAAAATGAACCATCTACATCCATCTGAGGTATCCCCAAAATGAGGTGCAACATTTCCTACACTGAACCATTATCCAGCTGGAATATTTCTACCATCTGAAACACAGGACAGTGTATACTCACCAAGTGTTCTGTATCTGGCCTGGAACCCAAAGCCTACAATGTGGGAGTCTGTGTAGAAGTGGAGCAGCATAGGCCCAAAGACGCTGACTGGGGCAGGGAGCTCATTACCACAGAGTGTGATGAGAGGATGCGCGGCCACGCTCAGCCCACTGAAGATGCTCACTCCATCATAAAGACAACTTCTGCTCAGGAGTGCTGGGGCTGCATGGACATATAATGCACAAGTGTTAGCAGCATATTGTATGTGTGATTTACTGAGCTGTAAGTATATAGACCTCACACAGGATAAGAATTAAATTTTGTATTACTTTAAATTCCAGGGAACTCAGGATCTCATTTGCTTGCTGAGGAAGTAGATGCAGTAAAATTGAGGCAGAGAAAGGTAAAGAGACCTTGTATATAAGACATCAGACTTGTCTCATTCAATACATCCTATGATCTGGAAAAGGCTCCAGGCCCCTTGACTTTGTGGGAGTTCATAGTTGAATGAACACTCTCTGTGAGGAGATGAAAGGACCCAATGAAAGCATGGATCTCCTCTGCAGACAAAAGCAACACACCTTTTGTTACAGGCAACTAACTACCTGGTATTTCTTTCCCCTAATGCAGAACTCAGCAACCAGTGCAGGGACTATTAAATCATTAAGAGTGAGACTTTTCAAAAATGAAAAAGTAGGCCATGCAGTAGCCTGTTTCAGAGCTCACTTCTTTCTCCCTACGTTCCCTCAAACTTTTGAGTACGTAATCCCAGGTTCTTCAGCTTGACTAAGAAGACCAAAAAAAAAAAAAAAAAAAAAGTAAATGTAGTCTTGCAATGATTTTCAGAAACAGGGAGTTTGGTATTCTATTTTTTTTTTTTTCCCATTGGTTTCAAATTTCTTATTTGCACTTAGGTTTCTGGAGGAATGAGCCATTCTCTCTGATTCCGTGCCCTACCTACTGGACTTTCTAGCCACCTGTTTGCAAACAGGTTCATCTGAGATGAGAGGTCTCAAAAATAAGTAAGTTCATATAAATTTTGTGAAGGTCAGTAGCTGAATTAGAGTGCCAGAGGAACATCCCCAAAGAAGGACACGCAGTGCTTTCAGTGTAAGGGCTGTGAGTTCAGGCTGAACAGAAGCCACCAACACCCTGGGAGCTCAGAGCCATGGCACCACCTCTCTGCCCAGCTGGGAGCTGTAAGCATGGGGAGAAGTTGGTGGTACCCAAGCTGATAGCACCAAGGGTTATACAGTGGGAGCAAGAACAGAGCCACATGGGTCGTGCAAGAAAGCTGGATTAATGATGTCAGTGAAAAACTTGATGTTTTCTTTGCCTTTTTCATCATTTACAAGATTATTGGAAGCTGGGGTGTCACATGTTTATTAAGTTATCATGTTTAGTGACCTGTTAGCAACAATGGAGCATTTACTTAAACTGCAAAGGCTTAATAGGGAATTATCTAAATTTAACAGGACTGATGCTGAGCCTACTGTTTCAGTGGAGTGAGTCCTTCATGTTGTCCAGTCAAAACAAGCTCCTTTCTATTGCAGGAAACAAGATGACTCATATTGAACAGGATGACAAATAGGAATGGAGAGATAATTCTGTTTCATGAGAACAACAGAGGGATCCCAGCAGGGATCAGGTGTATTTTAGATCCTCTCTGGAGATTTAATTTTAAAAATTCCTTCTGTTTCAGTGAAGACAACAGGCTTTACAATTATGTCTATATGGAAATATGACATGGTGCTTTTCCGACTCTAATAAGAGTAACTAAGCAGAAAACCAGCCACATCAGATAGCTGATTACACTATTAGTAAAATAATGAATAAAAAATATTCTTCATGTCCTATCCTTTTATTAGAATACTTCATAATGTGATACAATTAAAAAACCCATAATTTTAAAATGCAAATGAAAAAATAAATCAAGACCAGTGCAATTTCAGAATGGAAAAGGTTTGAGAAATCAACTTAGGTCATTTTCTGTAAAGACTTTCAAGAAAAGCATGAGGTGAAATACATTTTTCAGCAAAGCAAATGTCCATAATACTCATCATAAGTTGATTTGAACTGCTGCACTGGAAAAAATAAGATGGTTGATGTAGGCTTGTGAGCAAAAGACTTAATTTCTAACTTTGAATCCTCATTGGTTTGGCCCAGTATCAGTTATGACTCATGAATCCTGGCAGGACTGATAATTGTTTGATCTCTATCCTGTAGCTCATTCTCATGTTTACACTTTCCTTAATTTCTCACCATATTAAATGCATTATTCTCTAAATAATCCTCAGTCCCAGATTCTCCTCATATCATAATTTCATCCTCTACACATATTCAGCACATCATCAGCAATTCTTCTTGTGGCTTATTTCTGCTAATCATATAATCTTAGATCTTTTCTAGACCAATTTCCGTCCCTTACACTACAATGGAACAGCTTTCATGAGTCTCCAGAGATGTGTTCTTAGCCAGATGTCAGACCCATATCCTCTTTGAGCTGACAACCACTTTTCACATAGCCAGCACTGTTTTTCTTCATAAACCTTGTCTCCTAAGAGCTTTTGTTCGTCCTTCTGGTATTGCTGTATCTTCTCTTCTGATTCATCCATGAGGATTCAATGAGATAACTTCTTTATGGTCTTTCTCTCTTTATCTGCTCATTAGCTCTGTATAATCTCATTTGCAAGGACAGATGCAACTGCTATCTCCGTGCTGATGACCCCATAAGTCCCCAGTTACTATCTTTAAGATAAACGCCTATCCTTCCACATAGCTATGACTCTCATCTGAGAAACAGTGATTTTTCCAACATGGATACTGTACCATTCAGTCCTCTAGCCTTGACAATATTTCTTCCTCTTCTGGAGAGGTCATTTATTTGGCCTGACATTATGAACATATCCCTGTTTCTTTGAATTGCTGTGTGCATTTGCTTTCAAGGCCTTTTTTATCTATCTGCACTCTATTTATCATCTCTTGGTACCATTCAGCGTGGATACACTGACTCCTGCCTCCAAAGTTCACATGATAAGAGCTTCAGTTGTCCTTACATTATATTTTGAAATATGCCTTTGGGTAGTCTCCTTTCCATTTAGCAGAAATTTCTGTCCAGTCTCATTATTGTCCATAAAATAATTTATTTGATATGATGCCTGCACAAAAACCTTGAGCAAATTTGGGCCCCTAACTATCAAATCACTAATATCAATTTCCTTTTTCCATCTCTTTGTCTATAGCCATAGATTCTGCTTCATTTAGTTTTGAGGTAGAACCTGCCTTTTTGTTTAAAGTTTATAAAACTTAAACCAATAAAATTTTGTTTCACAACTGCGGCTCCTGATATAAATGGCAATACGATTAGTAATTACTAATGTAGGAGAAGTATTATGCAGAAATAAACCCTGTGCAATGTATTAACCCGGTTCATAGCACAAGGTATTGTTTTGAAAGCAAGGAATTACAACTCATTCTCATATGTATCCTCTTTCAAAATAATCTATTGCAAAACTTGTCTATTTTCTGAATTGCCTAGTAACAACTGAGAAAGCAGATAGAGCAGACTCCAAAATAAAGCTGTGACCCTATCCCAGATTGCAAAATTACAGACACATGTTTTTAAAAGAAAAAGAGAAATAAACAAGTTATTAAAACATTTTTCATTATCAACACAAGGCAGTAGTTTTGTAGGCAGAGTGTATAAATGCTACAGAATTCTAAGCAGATACTACAGGAAGCCTACATTCATTTTCCCTATTTTTCCACTCTCTGGGACTCAGGCTTTATTGGATGTTATACTCGTACTTGAAGAGTATAACAGCCATTTAATAATACACTCCCATAGCTGTCCTAGAGGTGCATTTGTACAGAGGTTAATCTGAATAAATCTTATGTACACAAAACTGTGTGTGCTTAAATATTTCTTAGATAATAAGTCTATTAAGGTAGATAAATAAGGAGGGTTTTTTCTACTAATTCTGATGTTTGATTTGTGAAGACCTTTGATCCAAGGAGGGAGGACATATGGAAGATGACACTTATCACTGTAACAGACGTGGGGCTGAGAAAAACTCACACCTACTACTTTGGTTCTTCATATAGTAACCAATCACAACAATGCAGGTGGTACTACAAGAAGCAAGTGGCAACATACACAACTTCATGAAATTGGCAAATCAAGAGAGTTCTGTGACTATATTCAGTCTGGCACAGGAAGAGACATTCTTAAGGCTGCAATGAAATCACAGAGACCAAGCCAAACTCCATTCATAGGGTTAATCTTGCCTATGTTTCCCTTCCTAAATCTCAGGTATCTTGTGTAAGTTATTACCTATGAATTCCTGTAATAGTCAACTGGTAAAGAGAGTGAGAGAGGCCTCCAGAAGGCAATTCACTCCATCTGCATAGCACATTTGGTTCTGAGTTTAAAGTACTTTTACACTTCATTATAGGAGGAGATAAATCTAGATGATTACCTAAATTAGATGTCTATTTTCAGGGGCTCTAAGTGAGATAAAAATTTTTCTACCTTCCAGGAAGCAGACAATTTAGATTAAATTTTGATCACAAAAACAACAAATGCAGTTTCCTCCAGTTCTCTCTTGCTCTGTTACTTGCTATATTTAGTGCTTATTACATATTTAATACTTAGTACGTGTATGTCATGTTCATTTGGTTTCAGATACTGACACTATATCGTGGCTGTGAGTTAACTGCCTCATTTGGAGTAGTTCTTTATAATCAGAACTGGCGTCTCATGATAACTGAAAACATAACTACTCTACAGCAGAGATCTGTGACTAACCCATGAAGTCAATTAATTTTGTAGCAGTTTGTCACTGCATTACAGACAATTACCTTCTGCCTTCTAATATTCTGGAGAAGATATTTCAACCAGTTAAAGTCAATGAGATATGTATGCCTTACAGGCCTTATTCTAGATGCTTCATTTCTTTACTAAAAAAATTGAAAGAAACCCAATTAAATTTATTTTGAGAGGTCAAATAGGTAGTAAATTATGCTAATTGGACATGTAGGTAAACTTTAAAACCTATTCCAGAACATCTGTATTAACATGGTTTAAATTTTAAAGCCCACACTCAGCAACAATCTGAGCAGGTGCATTGCTGACTTGCACGTGGAATAGCTAGAAATGTTTTTAACAGATGCTGCTGAACGTTGTCCTGCCCTTGCAAAAGAACTAAGAGAATTCACATTGGAAACCCTTAGGCACATGTGCTAAATATATTCAGTGAAACTGCTAAGTAAGTTTTCATTTCTACAATGATAGTTTGCAAGGAGGTGGTTTCAATCTTTGCAATTTAAACACAGGCAGTTTTTCTTTATTACAAGGTTGGTTGTATTTTAAGGGTTTGTGAAAAACATTAGTAATCTACTACTGGACAGTGTCATACTTCCTCTTTGCTAAGCAAATGTCTTTTAGCTCATATCCACAATTCGTTCATGTGACTCAGGACTTTTAGTTGGTGTAGCCTAAGGAACAAATTGTCCTGCAAGAAGTGGAATATTTTTAGTATTTGTTTAGGTCTAGGTTTATTATTATATCTGTATCACTTACCTCCTTGCCTTAATCTTCTTAATAATAAAAGCTTCAATCAATTTAAAAATTAACTGAATGAACAGACAGAATAAAGATCAGTATTGTGCTCACAGAGTTGTCAAAGTTGGTGCACTCTGATGCAGCCTAATGCTTACTGTGTCTGATAAATAATGATGTATTCCACGTGAAGAAATTATCTACTTTCTGTGATTTACATTTTACTTACAAAAATAATCTGAAAGCACTGGTTTCTATTAGGGGATGAAAAAAATACTTCAGATAAAATCATAGTCAAATCCAACCTTTGTTTCAGACCTACATTACATTTGGACCAGAATACTTTTGAATTCAAAATAGCCTAGAAACTTAAAAACAAAATAAAAGAATACTATTTTCTGACTTAATAGTTTGGTCTGAAGAAAAATTCAAATTATACAACCCAGCTTAGTAACAAATTACTCAAAAATGTCTTTCAAGAAAACCAGATTAAGATGGCCTCGAAATATATAATGCCACCCAAGTAGTTTGGACATACTGATTCCTCTATGTTATCATGGCATCTCCACCCATAAAATTTTGATCCTATCAAAACTGAGAATGTTTTACCTCTGAAACCAATGGGACTAGGACATTAAACTTGTTGTTGCTTGGCTAAATGCTGCCAAGGTTGATAATTGCAAGAGGGACTTTTGTTGATGGGCAACAACTTTTATACATTTTCCATTGCTGTAGTCTTTCAGCTAGTTTCACATGTCTATGTTCTTATGTTCTTGTAAAACACCCAAGGATATTTATATCTATTTTATCAGTTAAGGAACAGAAGCACTGAAAAGTAAAACAGCTGGCCTAAGACCAAATAGATTGTAAGACTGAATGGCAAAAAAAGGCAGGAACAAAGAGCGGGATTAGCCATAGTCACTCTTATACTCCAAGAACCCGGCAAATTCCCACCTTCATTGCTGCCAGGTATCCAACAGAAGAGATCTATCTTCACTCTTCTAGAAGTGACTCAAAACTGAACCCTGGAATCTACATCTATAAGTGTTTGTCTGTAAAAGATTTTCAGAATGGATTGGCAAATTAAACCATCTATAATTTTCCATGATAAAAGATTTGTATGTTTTCAAATAAGAAGTTACACTTCATAATACATCCTGAAATTATGAAGAACAAGTTACCTTCCAAGTGAAAAGTGTCAAACTCTAGGATCACCAGAGACTGTGGTCCCTGATCTATGACATAGTTGCAGTTCAGGTTGTTATCATACTGACTGGGGTAGTTAGGAGAGACAATACGACCTTCAGGGCTGGTGAAATTTACTCCGCATCCTGCAAACAAATAAGTAAGGCACAGTTATAATCCAGGTGATAACATCATCCTGGTTTTACAGTAAGAAAAAAATAATATATTCAAGGACCTCATGTCTCCTTAGGAGGCTGGTCAAAACCCAGGGAGAGTAATATATATCATGATGGTAAAAGCAGGTCTTACACACATACAGAGCGGTGTTTTTGACAAACACGGGGCCTTCCCCCATGTCACACTCTACAGTGTCACACTCTTGGAGTGTTTGGGTAAGACCAGACCACAGGTCCTGAGCCCACCAGAAGGACACTGCTATTCTTATGGGTGGGGAGCCTGCAGGTTTCAAAATCCTTTAGTACCTGTATTGGAAGGAGGGTTACTGGGGAACAGCAGCAATTCAGTCTCATTTGAAAATGCTCACATTAGCCTAAATGGTGCTTTTCTTGTTTCATGCCTGACAACCAGGAGGATGCAGTCTGCTCTAAGGCCTTCTCTGGGTTGCTTTGCTATATGCAGAGGCAGGAAAGGTTTGCCACCCAGAATTTTTCGGGCCCACAGAACTGTTCATTTTCATGGAGCTCCATCTGTTCCTAAAGACTTGAATGACCTTTTTTTTCTTTATTTCAAGTCAAAGCTTTAAAACAATCCAGTGCACACTAAAATGCTGGCTTAAGATTAGGAACAGGCATATGAAGCCTGTGACTGTCTCCACTAAGAAGCTCTTAGTTGATACTGACAACATAGTGCAAACATTGTAAAAACAAAATCAGTTTCAGTTCAGAATTCTGAATACCTTGATGTCTTCCTCTAAGCACTTAATTTCTCACTGTTTTAATCTGAATCCTGTGAAGGGAATTTGCTTTCCTTTGGCAGCATCCTACAAAAAAACCCAAGCGACCTCTGGCAGCTGAGAAATACCTCCTCCACTTCTGGTGGGTTTGACTGTCACAAAGCACATGCCAAGCTTAAAGAAACGGACAGGCCCACCCAAGAAATGCCACTTGAGCTACACAAAATATAAATACAACAAAACAAAGCAAAGGCCAGAGCAGGTAGTGAGGAGTTTATGTGAAGGGCATGGGCTACACCATACACAGGAGAAATTGCCACAGTTTCAGCACGTGCCTTGAAAAGAAGAGAGACAAAAATTCTGAAGGAGGAGTAGATCCTTTTTAAGATTACAGATTTAGCTTCCAAGCAGTTTAACTAGAGACAAACAAATTTTTAAAATTAAAAGCCCATTCTTTCTTTTGGGCACAGTGAAAAGACAAAGGTGGCTAAGGGTAACTAAAAAGTTAGAGCTTCAAGGAGGATCTTTGGCAAGAGCAACGCTGGAGTTCCACTGCATTCTGTATGGTAACTCTTGGTTTCCAAACCTGGGCAGAGGCTTCAATACCTTGTTGGACCGGGATCTGAATTGCTACACACAAATCAAACCAATCTCAAAAAGACTAATAGAGCAGTCATCTGGCTTTAATATTACTTACTGCTTATGAAAGATGCAGAGAAACCTGGTGCAGGAGCATCCTGAGACTGAAATACTGTAGTTATCACATTGCTTGGAGCAACAACAGGATCAGGAGCTGAACTTCCACATCCTGTGGCTAACAAAGCTGTTTCTTCTTCATCACTTCCTCTCCACACCTGACAAGGCCAGATTGGAAATTGTTTAGTGCTTTCAAAGCCCATGTAGGTTATGGGAACCCACCAGAAATTACATATGCAATTTTTCTTTCCATAGACTTAGGTTAGGATTCCTCTCACACTGAATCTAAGAGATCTAAATTGCAGTTAATCCCTGCAGTCAGTGGAGTGAATCACAGTGAATAACTTTGGTTGCCAGGGTCCCCTGAAGGGCATCTGGAGGTCACTTGCTTGAACCCCTGATGACAGCAGAGCAAACACAGATCAGGTCCGGGGACAAGAGAAAAACATTTTATGTACAATCATTACCTACTTTCATTTTGTCTCTGTTTACTTATCTCCATACACCCTATAAATATGCATAACTATGTATACAACGAATTATTACATGCAATCCTTATGTTATTCATGAGTAAATAAAACACAAAGCTGTCTTGCTAGGATAATATAATGGCATCAAAATGGGAGATCTGGATTCCTAATATCTAATCTTGCTAATCAAAAAAATTCCCATTTTTGTTATTTTGCATTTACTTGTTCAATGACAAGTATCAAGTCATGTAGAGAGTTAAGAAAATAATAAAATTCACAAAAAACATAACGAAGAAAAAAACCACAATTTTTTTGAAGTATTACTTCTACTGTACAAATAGCCAGTTTAAGTTCAATCAAGCTCTGCATTCAAGAAGGACATGCAGGTTTAGGTAGGTAAGTGAAAGCCTCTTCAGGTAATTACTTAAATATGCACAGTTTAAGCTTACAGTTTAAGCACTGAATTTCAAGACACATATAAAATGAAACATAGGTATAAATGTTTGATGTTTCTAACCATTTAAAAAATTTCCTGAATCAAGATGTTTATTGACAAGGATTTAAAATGTCTGCTTAAATACAAATTATTTACTCTAATAATAAAGTTATTCCTGTTGATATGTTTGCATAGTTTCTTTATTGGTAGTTTATACAAAAATATATTAAAATCAAATTGTATTTAATATTTAAAATAATGTGCTTTAAAGAAATTGGGAGGAATCAGAACAACCATATGAAACTGTGATTGCTCTAAGCAACCATCCTAGAAAGGAAAGGGTTAGCCAAGTGTTAGTCTGTAAGTGTAGGCATATGAATCACCTCATTCATTGACCAGGTGTTTGAGGCAATGGATGCTCAAAGGATTAATTTAACAGTCTATAGCCTGGCCAAGGTTTTGCAAAGTCACTATTGATTTTGGATGACTCTTTTGTGGCTGCTCAGTTTGGATTAGATGGAAGAAACTTACAGCTGTTCTACAGTTTCTCATATGCAGACACCTTTGTGCATCTCAAGGTGGACATTCAGAAATGGAAATGCACATAAAAAACTTCAGATTTTTCTCTATGAAGAAAATCTCCAGTTGACATAGTTTTGCTTATACCATTCAGAGCAGTTTATGAATTTTAAATTAAACACCTTTACCGGGTGACATTAAGACTTCCATAATAGTGAAATTTATTTTAACATATTACATCAATTAATCACTATCTACGAAAAGACAAATCTATTAGCTGTAGGGCTTTCTTTCACAGCCTTAAAAATTAGTGCAACTGTGGTTTATGAGTTAGTAGGTATGGATCAGACCATCCTGATCCAGCTGCTCAAGTCTTCCTACATGTTGTCAAACTGTTTGCCCTTTATATCAAGTGGGAGTTGTACTTTTGTGGAGAGAATGAGCACAAAACCACTGAACATATGCCAAATGCCTGAGAAAAAATTACTCTGAAAAATTCAAGGCATGTCCACTTCATTCTATTGCTTTGAAAACAAGAGGCTCTTGACAACATATGAAAAATATTCTTATTTTTCTATTACTATCTTTGGTTTTGGAGATTAAAAAAAGAAGGATTAGTGCAAATTTGACAGTTTAAACACTTATAAAGAAGTTTGGTAGAATTACAGAGTCATATTCCTTTTTTTTTTTCCTTTTTAACTCCCTGGAGTAATTGAAAAGATCTTTTCTTTACACTGTACTGTCTTATTATTTCCTCATTCTGAAATCATATATGCTTTTTTTTTCTTCATATTTTTAGTTTTTGGGGCAGCATGTAAGGTGATAGAATGTCAAGAATGGATGAAAATTAAAACTATATACAAGTCAGGTGACAAATCACACAGAAAATGAACTGTATTGGTACAAGGACTTCAGTTTATATTTCATAAATTTTGTTCCTTGACAGTTATAACCATGACAAATGCAAAACAGGATTCTGGAATCATGACTTCTTAAAGTGCTGCTCTGCTGATCTAACCCTAACAATTATTACCTTCACGTAACTGCTCTGGCAGCTTCCATCGCGATCTGGAACATGGAAGTTACTGTGGAAGGTCATCTCCAAGTGTTTGCTTTCATGTGCAATGATGGTCCATGTACATCTGGTGTTCATGGGAAAGTTTTGAGGCCAATGAGGGGATTTGATCACACCATTATCTGAATGAATGATTCCACCACAGCCTGCAAAAAACCAGCAACAGGTGGGAGAAATGTTTGAATATTTTCAGCTGGTGTCAGCTTTGAATGGCTATTTCCTGCTGTGCCTGCAAGAGTGAGAGAGGAAAGCCCTGATACCCACTGAAGCTTCATTTACCCCTCTTTTAAGCAATTTTCTTTCTTCCAGCCCTGCAGTAGGGAGGTATTTACACTCTAGAGAAGGTCTCTCTTTGTACTTCACTTTATTTTATTCACAGACTCGTTCTCCTTGCCAGTTCATACCCTTTTGCTCTGGTCCATCTACACACTCCTGGCAAATTGCTTTGAAAGAGTGTAAGGACCAGGAATACATTAATGAGGAGCTTCTCCTGAGACTGTGCAGGTCCCCTCCCACACCCCACAGCATGCAAATCATGACAGACAGCAATTCAGAAGAGCACTCTAGGGAAAAAACCCCGATCTACTGTTGAATCCTTTTTTCTTCTTACTCTACAACATGAAAATACTGCAGTTCTACATGTGAATCTACTCAGCTACATCCGTTCACCTGGGGCAAAATAGTGACTTCTCCAGTCCAGGCAGCCCTGTGGATCTCAGTGGGATTATGGAGCAGGTTGGAAAACATGACTTTAAAAATTGCTAACAGATTCATTTCTAAAGGGGAATAACTGGTCATGGCTCTGTGGCAGCTCATGTTTTTATACACAGTACATTTAGCTAATTTGAAGCATATTTGCAAATACCATGCCAAGAATAATTTACTAGGGCTATGCGTACAGCACTAGCAGCTCTTGTTATCTCAGAGACAATGTAGCAAAAGGATGAACAAAAAGCAAAAAAAAAAATGTTTAAAACATTCCTGTTTTTTCTTCTTAATTAAAAAAAAATTATAGTTTTAAAAGGAAGATTTTATTTTTCATTCTTCTGTGTTAGTAATGGCAATTGTGTTTAGAAGGATGCAAAGACAGATTTTGGTCACACATACCAGAGATACTCAGAGATACTCAGTGAACATGAGAAGAAAGCCAAAGAAAGGAAACCAGGTACATAAAAAAACCCAAAACCCTCTCACAGAGAGAATATTACCTATGCACATTGCATGTGTAGGCTAATGTCTACTACATCATTGAAGAGTGGGCTTCCTTGCACATGAAATCTCAGTGAGAACAGTGTAAAAATCCTGCTTAAGTGACAGTGTATATTCATGCAAGTGCAGACTATTGATAAGTTTAAAAAGACACTCCATCAACTGACTGTGTGAATACTGCTACATTATTAATGGACAGAAAGGTGATCAGCATCAGGCAGAAGGTTTGCAGCTGTAGGTGACAGTAGGAAGCACTTGGCCAGCTTTGTTCTGAGGTAGGAAGGCACGGTGATTTCTGTCCTGTGACCATCTGCCACATCTACACTTGCCTGCAGTCCTTTATTGACCTCCTGAGGTACACTGCGCAAATAGTGAGCTACCTTTTTCTTTTTTTAAAATCCAGAGAGCTGATAATCTCAACAGAAGGTGGTAGCTTTGAAAAATGTACCATTCAATCCTGCATGTATATCACCTTCAAAAGGGTACCAACATCTCCACTGCAGTGGAAGAGGGTTAGGCTGTTAACACATGTGCTCTTTGAGAAGATCTGTCTGCCTCTCTGTTTTGAAACTGACCTCTTCCTAGTTTTAAGTGTTTAAACCAAATCAAACTGTGGAACAATTGTTATTCATAAAAGGAAGAGTCTCATAGTCACTGACAATAGTTACCACTGCTGGGAGGGTAATTGTCATGGAATCCATTTACAGCCATCAAGAAGCTGCCAGTATGAGACTTAAAAAGTACAAAATCAGCCCAAATTTTATTTCCTTGTGTGAGATCAGACAATGATGGTTTAATACTTGATTTTTTTAGTGTTGCCTTCTTTCAGGGATGCTGAAGATGTTGGCACGTATTTCTTTTGTTAATGCAAACTTACCTAAAGATTCTGATGTCCACATTGCGTGGAAGCCACCTCCTTGAATTGAGTGATCAGAGTTAAAGATGACAAGTAGTTTGCTGGAACCAGACCGAATTGTCCCGGGGGATGTGTTTCCACAATACTTTCCTATGACAGGAGACCCTGGAGAGCCACCATTCAGGATAGTAACAGAATCCCACTTACAAAGTGAATGATTTTCAACGTGGAAGGCTGTAAAAGTAAGCTGCAACACACAAAAGTGACACTCAGATGCTAAAACCAGTCACTCCAGGGCGGGTTTAGAGCAATTCCAGCCAGATCCTGTAGCCATCCTGCTACAGGATGGTATGCTTAGAAATTTGACCCACACTTCATGATGCTTTCCTGCAAGTATTGCTTGGAATCTTACCACTATGAGTAACAGCATCTACTTAGCTTGAAGATAGAAATGGAAGAGGAATGCACAGGGTCAAACCTGGCATTATTGGGACTTAACCATACTTTGAAGCCAAGTATGTGCTTCAAAACAGCCTTGAATATGCGCAGGTGTTGAACTCAAGGCTTCTGGTCATGAAATATAAGTAGTTATGTAGGCAGAAGGTCCTGGTTATTTT
The DNA here is from genome assembly GCF_022539395.1 of Myiozetetes cayanensis. Taxonomy (NCBI): domain Eukaryota; kingdom Metazoa; phylum Chordata; class Aves; order Passeriformes; family Tyrannidae; genus Myiozetetes; species Myiozetetes cayanensis. The sequence goes on from NW_026086604.1 coordinate 130,688,366, forward strand.
TTTCTTCCTATTATTCTGAATCAATGTACTAACAGTTGCTAAAAATAATGTTAGTTTCCATTAAAACAGAAACAGTTCCATGGTTTATTCCTGTGGGCCTGGAAGCATCACCTAAACAGACCGAGCAGGGCAGGCAGATTCTGACCCTGTCTTCCTCCCACACTGATTCCATTTGTCCTTGCAGTGATATGCACACAGGTGGGATTTCCAGTTCAAAGATTTAGATTGCTGATGCAGTAGACTCCTGCATTTGTTGATGCTGAAATATTGATGTACACTAATTACTGCCTGGCCCCGTTACAATCAGTCTTTTTTTAACCAGTTTCAGGAGCAGGATCTTTGGAGAAAACTTTAGCAAATACATTATATTTCTTCCTGTACATTTAATGTGTATTCATTTCCAAAAGAACTCTGCCTCAGTCAAAGACCAAACACAAATTCAGCTCTAATGGTTTAAATTCATAACGTTACCAGCAACTGAAACTGGCAGTTTATACTGCAAAATTTAGTCTGCCTTCATTGAGGGGGCTGCTACTCACTCCTTTCAAAACAGAAATCTGCTTCCATCTGCTTAAGATTAGTTCTGCTTTAAACAAGTTTGTGGATTAAATTGATGTTTTGTGTTCTCTTAAAATAATCCCGTATTCCCTGAAGTCAGTACCTAGACAGTGGTCAGAATATCATGCAGTAGAATAATTAAGACTATGGGTTTGCATTTCTAAGAAATACCTTTTTAGTTGTAAACAAGGAAAACATGATAGGAAATTAAAGGAAAACATGATAGGGAAATTAGTGAAAGACATTACATATGAAAATCTGCAATGAGTTTTAACAAAAGTGTTTTTCAGATACTTTTCTGACCTGGACCATAAATGTCACTGATTGGACCTGTTCTGTGAAAGAATCAGCCAAATAATTCAGTGAGTGAAGTTTCACACTGCTTGGTTTTAAAGGTGCTTAAATTTATCTCTCAGGAGTTTGACTCAACAAAGTAGCACCTCAGGCACCTGTCAATAGTTATTGGGAAATAAGAGCAGCATCTCATTGACGTTATTTGTAGCAAAAATCATATTATCTTCCAGATCTATAAGGCACAAAAGTAACTTCCTAGTTGCTTCTAACTTCTCTGCAGAGGAGAAATACCTTCAGCCTCATATTCATTCTCATGATATGGAGAATATCCATGCATATCTAATAAAATGAGTTATTCTAAGTTTTCTAACTAGATTTTTTAACCAAGTCATTGTTTAAAGGAGAAGTCAGTGCTATGTTTTGAGGTCAAGTTATACTAGGATCCTTCTGCTTTTCAAAAAGCACAATCTAGTTTGGTTGTGTTATCTTCATTGCCCCTCTTGGTTAAGATTGACGGGGAGATATTTCATTTCTCCACATTTCTGATTTTCCAGTTTGTCTCAAACCTGTTCCTCAAGACTCAGAAGGTGCTTCTCACACTGTCAGCTGTGCACATAATCATGAAATTATGTTACTCACAATGATGGTTTCACCTTCAGGAGCTTCCAACAACCAGGAGCAGTGACTCAGACTGCTGTAGGGTTCTGGGTAGTTAGGGCTTGAGATAACTCCCCTTTCACCTGACTGTATACCACCACAGGCTGAAGAAAAAAGAAAATAACATTTCAATACATTTTAGGAACTGAACACTATAATCAAACAAATGGAAGATGATTTAGATTATAATAGTACTAAAGTATATTTCAGTTAGACTGATACAGGTAAGGATGAACAATTTCTCTGGAAAAATCCATGTTTTAAAATGTTTATCATTGAATAGTGAGTAAACAGATGCAATGACCTTGAAACTTTGCATTTTTTCTGACACTTAATATAGCTCTGCAAAACCTTTGCCAACTGACACTTACAGCTGCTTCTTCCACCTTATCGTCCATTTATTTATCTCAGACACTTAAGAAAATCAGTGCCATTCTTGGACCAACACAATCAAGTAAAAAAGTTGTTGATGTGTCTAGAGAAGCCCCAAGGCTAAATTCAGCTGTGACAGGAAGACTAGTTGTGTTGGCACATAAATGGCAAAGTGGTGTAATTTGCACTGATACAGCTTTAAGTGGATTTCAAAATGAGTGCTAAGGTTCAAGCAGCAGAATGCATTTCAGCTCTGCGAGCACTCTGGAGACCCATTTGTAGTAAGTCAAACTTGGCTGGTGCTACCTGTTACATCCCTATTCCCAAGAGAAACCAGCTGTTCCGAGTGTTGCACAGCATTGCAAAAACTCAAATGCAGTTCAGGGAATGGGAACAGTGAGGCAGAAAATAAATCTCAAAGTTCAGCTGCCAGCACGTGCTTGCTTTAGAAGGATATAAATAGTGGCAGGGACCGTGTAACTTTGAGGGCCTCTTTAATAGCTGATCCCATCACGTATATTCTCAGTATCACCAAATGAATGGCAACATTCCCCAGAAGTGCCTCAGTCGTCAAAGGCAGCAGTCTATCAAGTCATTTACCTTCATATGTGTAATAGGCCAAGAATCCTTTATCTTCTGTGTTTTCATCACTTATAAAGTGTACCCAGACCCGGGGGGCAGCTATGACTAGTGGCACAGATGGTGCAGACTGACCACAAAGTCTGGCTATTAGCTCTCCATCAGCATCCCCTAAGTGAAGAAAGAAAGAGAAAACCACAACAATTTTTGAGTGCTAAAAGAGCTACAATAGCATAGGGAATAGGGCAAACATACATTTCTTTGTGTTCTTATTAGAAAACAGAGAAAACTACATATCACACTTAGTAACTGATTTTTTGTTATGGATATAAGGAGAGTGCTGCAGTTCATTGCTGGGATCCAAATGGCAATGCCATTCCCAAGTTCACTTCACTAATAATAGCAGGCTGCTGGTCTTAAAAGTCTCCATTCAAAGTCTCCATTCAAAAGCAACTCCTAGCTCCATGTAATGACAGATTCTTCTTGTAGTAGAGCAGGAGTGAGAAATTCTGAGTGTTCTTCAAAGCCCTTTCACAATTATTCTAAGTCACGTGGTTGAGTGACTTCATGTTTCTGTCATATATGGTGATGCAGCCACCATTTGAAGTGCCTTGAAGCACAAGGATAAAAAGTGACATATAATAAAATTCTATTAATGTAAAATACAAAGAGAATGGCTGCAAACTGTCTTGTCAACATGCATTGATATTGATATTGAGATGTACAAGCAGAAGACACTCATGATAAACTGTGGTTCAGGAAAAAATAGTAATATCTACTTTGATTATGTGAAGTATACATTTTGTGCACTTCTTATGAGGTGATTGACTATGTGACAGATGTGATGCAGGTTACTCAGTCTCTACAGTGTGAAAAGTGACACCTATCATTGCTTTCATGAACGGCCAGCTGGCTGGAGAACTAGGCTCTTGATAAACAGAAAATGAAAACAGAAATACTGTGCTGTAAGATTTTATTCAAACTGAAGGGAATGGTCTGAAAGACAAAACCAAGAGTTTCCACAAAAGCCAAAATTTAAGAGTTTATTTCACTGTAGTAATACGCTCAGCTGTATTACCGTGTACAGACTACATGAACATACCCTATAATCTAATAACTAAATATAAACTCTTACCCTAAGAAATTTGAAATATTTATTTTATCTATTTAGATTAAATATTTCTCAGTGAATACATAGAGTCAATTCAGCTTTTTTTCTTTTTTTTTTTTTTTTTCATTGAGTAGCATGATGTGTTGTATGGGTATCACAACAGAATTTTGCACATCTCAACTTCATTTGGTGTCTCTCGGGTAACTTATTGTTGAATTGGACCTTTCCCCAGCTACACATCTGCTATGTCAAGAGTCTTAAACAACACCTGCCTGTGTTTAGTGATATTCTGCACTATTTGCATCTCAGTGCTCATTAAATGTTACTTGTCAGCATACACGAGTCAGGGCATTCTGCTTTTGACACGAGACTAGTTGGGAAATTGAAGTTCCCTTATTATGGCTGAAGTGAACATTACTATTTAGATGACAAAATCGTGTAGAGCAAAACAAAGCTACACTTTCTCCCCTCTCCTTTGACTGTATTGCCTGGAGGCCTGAGGTTCACAATGAAGTGAGTAGAGGGAACGGATAAGTAATGAAGCAGATATATTTTATTATTTCTTTATCTGAGTTTTCTTTCTCTTATTCCCCAGCTCCAGTACATATGTGGGATAGAACTGCTAGGCTATGCAGCTATGCATGCTCTGGTTCTACATGGACAAACCAATGCTACACAGCCAAAAGCTCTTGCTCAAGTGAATGCAAATAAGGATGTAAAGGATTCCCGCTCTCTCAACCTTTTCACATCTTTCAGAATTGATTTCTTGGTAAATTAGAAGCTGCTCTCTCTGGGACTCACAGATACAGCCTCTCAGTGAAGGAGACAGCTGCAGCTTTCATACTACACTTGGCATTAGCTGAGTGACTTTCATATGACATTTCCAGCTGCTGTTCTTGCAGACAGCTAAAGATGCACAAATATGCAGAGATATTATTGGTGCATTAATCCTGTGATTTTGTTTTCCTTTTAAATGCTTCAGTCTGTATTTAGTCATGCAGTCTCACAAGAAATATGGATTTCTTTCTGGAGAATCATCATATAGACTACAAAAATGGAATATGCAGCCCAGAGGGTATGAATAATTAAAGCATTCTTTACTCCATTCCTGCTGTCTCTGGAGATATTTCAGGACCAGGGAAAGAATGGGCAGGGAATCAAATAAATTGTTTTGATGATTCTAACTACCATCTTTCAAGGAAGATGAAGTTCATATTGTCCCTTGTAAAGAGAGAGTGAGGTTGGTATTGCAAACACCAAAATAATTTATCCTCCTAAGATACCTATCCAGTTTTCTATTTTCTCTCCTGAAAGAAAAGGTGACCAAATGCACACATCCATAGTGCTGGTGGTGAAATCACTCTCCTGGTCATGGATCCAACATGGAAGGCATAATGTGAACACTCTCCAATGTACAGATTCTACAACAGCCACTCTCTGCAAACATATATACATGAACGAGAATTGGCATAAACAGAGTTGCACAACCAGAGTTTGACAGGCTTTATCCATTCTCCTGCTGAATATACAAACCTATTCGTAGCTCTAGGTAGTCGTACTGGCAGTTCTGGTGATGTTCCAAGTGGAAATCCTCGAAAGACACATAAATGGATGAATTATAGTGGGAGGGGTTTTCAATTATCCATTCACAGTTCAGGTTACTTGTGTAATTTCTGATGCCATCATAACCAGGAGAGGAGAAATTCCCACCTACATGTCCCATCAGGATTCCACCACAAACTGCAGAAACAAAATACAGTTTATAAAAAAATAGTAATAATTCCTGTATGAGGTGAAATCTTGCCCCTGTTTATTCAGATATGCTCATGTCAGAATGCACATGTCCTGATTAGATCAAAACCTTCTCCATCTTCTTACTTTTTTCATCATTTCCTGCTGTGTACAGGACAATACTTGCCTATTGTCCCGGAATTTATTGGCTAGATCTTTAAAAACACATGTGTAAAGCAAAGAACAATTTCGTACAGTATCAAATAAAGTATTTCAACAGCACTATCAATACAACAAGCATTATTTAACATTTTGATAAAATCTCACTACAGCTTCAGTTCAGTATTGCTCAGCCCTGCTCATTAACTAATTCAAGACTTAAGAGAAAATTTTGCTGAAACACACCCTCAAGAGCAGTACACTCATGCTACAGTAGGATGCTTGGGGTGGGAGTTGGAAAATCAAGTTCAAAAGGCTCAAGGTTGTAGTAGTAAGGCTCTGCCAGCTGCCTCCTCTCTGGAGGCTGAGCTTGCAAAAGTAGGTTAGCTGTACTCTTTCACAAGCTACAATACACTAATTACACCCCTGAGTAATAAGGAAGCACTTGAATTATTCAATTTGTCTACGACACTATGCCTTTTGGAAATTTTCATGGAATAAGGCCACTTCATACCATCTCTTACTCAAGACCAAGTACAAAACAATAGAACAGCAGGGAGAGCAGGGACTGTGATCCATATCTATTCCCATCCAGAGATGTAAAAGAAAAAAGCTATCAAAGATTTGTTATCTGTTTAGGTAATTTTTTTTTATATGTGCCAGTACTTTAGCTATAGAATGGCTCACCAATCACTTAATTAAAAAACATACACTACCTGCATCTTCACTAGATGTATATGAGACACTGAAGCCTCTGGTTGCACGGGACAGGTCTGTCACCAAAACGACTTTCATTGTGTTTCCAGTGGATTTCACCTCAGTGCCTGGATTTACCTCTCCACACAGCTTGGCCAGCCGGGGAGAATTCTCTCTAAGGCCATTGTAAACCTGTGGGGTCAGAGCAAACTCTTATGAGATCGATATATAGTAGTCTTACAAGCATCTCCTGTATCATTTAACAGTGTTTCACATCTTTCTATAAGGTTCATTGATGTCCATCACAGTTCTCAAAACACTCAAAACCTTGGCACAAACTTCCATTGCCTTGAGTGGAGGAGGCCCTGAAGCAAAACATTAAAAATAACTTGCTTATTTTGATGAAACACAAACGCTCTGTTTCCTTTTTAAAAAGAGAAATTGAAACAGTTTTATTGGGAAGAATACTGCAGTTTAGCTCAGTATTTATATATTCAATCACTTAATAAGATACTGATCATGTTTATTTCATTTCAAATCATTGTCTTTGTATTCTTGTTAAAGCCAACATCAGCTTTATCAAAATCTTCAACATATTGAGTGCTGGTGGGTGTTTTTGATTAATTCAAACATTTCACTTTTTGATGATCCAGAGGTATTTTTTTCAGTATCTTTCATACAGCCTTTAGGCTAGGAGTTAATTTCCTTCTTTCTGCTACTGCCTCAGCAGTGCAAGCAAGGCTGAAATGATGTTTCCCACTGAGAATTGGAATTTGTTAGAGTGTTGAATGCATAAAAGCTAGCAGGAAAAATCTCCCTTTAAGAGATCATTAATTTATAAAAAGTCAGTTCCCAATGCTTTGCCTAAAGCATCTGTGAAGGAAAGCCAGGGAAGCATCATCTACAAATCCTAAAGGATAGCTACTTCACCCCCCCATGCCTGTGCCTGGGCTGGCTTCTGATCATCCTACAGTTAATTCCTGTGTTTGCACTGCTAATCTGAACAAACAGGAAACTCAGGTTTATCTACCATTTATGCAATTTCATAGAGGAATCATATTTTTGGGGCATTTGTACATCTGACCAGGTCCAAGTCTAGGTGCCAGGTTTGATTTTTTTTTCCCACTAAATAATCAGAAATCTAAAATTAACATGATAAAATAACCAATGTTTATCCCTTTGGAGATGGAGGGTGATAAAGAGGTAGAGTTTCCTGGGATTTCCCTATCTTTCTTTCAGAATATACAAGGTCCCACCCAGTAGTAGTCATTTGCTGCAATCCCTGGCTTTTTTTCTCTCTTTTTTTTTTTTTTTCTCTTTTTTAATTGACAGCAGTAAGTAACAACAGCAGTAGCAACTTCCAAAGTCAAAAGAGACCTGGAACTGACTGATGGACTTTGTGTCCACAGAAAAGAGACCTTGAAAGCTTTCAAAAACCCCAGAACCTTTTTCCATAATCAATAAAGAGACAATTCCAATTATTTTTTCAAGTCTTCCACTCTGCCTGGTCCATAATTTCAAAATTCCACACTCTAAAACAAGCAGATGAGTTTATACAGTCTACAGAGGTAACTTTCTCCCATTTATCTGTTTTCCCCAGATTAAATTATGATTTGTCTGAAAACCATGTATAGACCTACAAGTGACATTTCAGCTTTATTACATCCATTAATACTCCATAAAGGGATTAGGAAGAGCAATTTCTGCCTTTACACCCAATACTCACAGCCACATAATCTGATGAGCAGCTCCAGTGTTCTTCAGTTTTCATATCATTAAAGGTTAGAGTCACACGTCGTCCTTCTCCCACTGTGATCCTCCATTCACACACTCGGTTATGTGGGTATAGATTTGGATAGTTGGGTGAAGTAAATGTTCCAACAGGGGCAGTAAGATCCCCACCACATTCTGAAATAAACAAGTATTGGGACACTCCTTAGAGTAAAGCATTGCTTATAGAATTATAGCAAAAAAACCTCCAATGATGCAAGAAAAAGAGATCCTGAGAGGTTGATTTTATTGGCCTATCCTGTCCATGTATTTATCTAAAAAGCAACGCTCCTGCCAGTCTTTATCACTCAGCCATAAATGCAGTCGAATATTAACTGACCAAAGCAGCTCTTTTTAGTCCATTTATTAATATTGTCTTTTCTGAAGGGCTCATCCCAGGCTTCAGAAACCTGAGTGACCCATAGGCTTTGATGTCAAGTGATACAGGCCTCTCACTGTGGCAATACTGAGACATTTCTGCCCTTCAGATCACTGGGCAGAGCTGCACAGAACGAGCAGGGTCTTGGAGTGGGTAACGATATAATAACCTGACTGGCCACAGTCATGGACAACTTCCTCTGCCTGATGCTGCTTGAGCAGGGGTTGGACTACCTCATCTCCAGAGGCCCCTTCCAACCTCAGTGTTTCTGCAGTTCTGTGATTCTGCTTAAAACCTATGGGTTAAAAACTATTGTTTTTAGGCAGATTTAAGAATACCACTGACCTTAGAGGGACAGAATAACATAAAGGAAAATTACAGCATTTCTCTACCTTCTTGCTTATCAAGAGGGTTTTGGGGAGGGTATGTTAGGACAACTCTGGACTGATTGCTGAAGAGAAAAGGAGTGGAAGAGTGTGCTTCATTGTGTGAGACCTACCACGGATGGCAACATCCATTATAGCAGGAGACTGCCTTGCTTCAAAGTTTCATCTCACCTAAGTAGTTGCCAGAGAGCTCTATTCATATTTCCCCGAGTTTATATTTAAGAGCAAATAACACACCCCTCCAAGGAAAGTGATCTACAATATATGGTCTATTAGTGCAATATAATCTGTGGTATATGTTGCTTCCTCAAAGTATCTTTCAGTCTTACAAATCCAACCTTCAGAACTGGAATCAAAGCGCAGTCTGAATCCTCGGGCATTGACTGATCCATCAGTGACAAACTTGACATAAGCAAAACTGTCAGAGGTGTCCACAGCATCAGGGAGAGCATTACCACAGTACCTGCCCAACAAATTTCCTGCAAAAATCATGTAGAGAAAGGCAATTTTATATCAATATATTATTTATATTTATATTTATATTTATATTTATCTTGAAGGATCATTTTCCAGTTTAACTGGACAGGCAGGAGTAAACCAGTAAAATCAAGTTATTGTTGGCAAATAGAAGGGGGTTATTCACCTCATCTTGCATCAGCAAGCAAGGCAGACAGAAGGAAATACTGCATACTGAAAAGACTCACTTTGTACCCAAACGGAAATGCTTTCAGGAACCTCTAGTGAGGTTTCATAGTAGTACTGGGGAGGGAAAGACAAACACTGAAATAATTCTCTGACCAGAAGCGTTATATTCTCGGATCTCCACAAAGTCATTTGTGCACTCAGAGGAGTTTTGAATATCTAGGCCTTCTAGTCTGATGGTAAGATAATGGCCCCTGGGACCCTGCAGAAACCATTCACACAGCAGGTTGTCTTGATAATGAAGGTCAGGATAGCCCGTGCTTTCGATGATGCCAGTTTGTCCTATCACTGTCCCTCCACAGGGAGCTGCAAAAGGAAGAATATTGTTTGGTTGACTGAAGGACCTCACAAAAATGATATTTCTCCTAAACAAGAGTTAAAGCTAAGGCACAACTGACTTGTTCCCTAACTGAGGCAATAAAACAGGAATTGCCTTCCAGTTAAAAATATTCCAGGTTCTCCAGCTAATTCAACCAGTCCTAGTTTGCTTTTTGTTGATTTTTTTTTCACACACATACACATCCCCTGCCATTGCAAGCATCCCTTCCTTTCTGTCGTATCTCTTATAACTTGAACAAACAGTTTTCAATCTAATCTTCACATATGTCCAGAAAATCTTGCAAAGATGTATCAGATAAATTAAAAAGCAATGCAGCTTGCTAAGCATGGATCTAAATTTTTTATGACTGGCAGAAGTTGACTTCTGGTATGAGCCTACAGCTATGGTTCAGACTCTTCTTTCCTGTTGTCCCCTCCTGTTCACATTCCACTCCTTGTGATGCCTTGGTAAGTGATCATTGCACAATTCGTACAACAGCTTTAAAATTTTCAGTTTTAATTTCTCTCTCTGAACTCTCACTTCTCTGTGGTACCTGCAAACTTAAGTTTGTATTAGTAAGGCTTACAGCCAACATGTGCTTACAGACACACGGTGCAATTCTTTGGGTGGTCCTGTGCAGGGCCAGGAGTTGGACTTTGATGATCCTTGTGGATCCCTTCCAACCCAGGATATTCTATGATTATATGATTCTATGAAACAATATTTCCAGGTGGGATTTACTGGAATTTTTTTTACAGTGAATTTTGTGTCTGTTAGTTACAATCTTGCCATGGCAATAACAGTTGTGTTCTTACTGTCTCCTCCTCTGAGTGATCAGTGCTGGACTGGCATCCAGCTAAGATTCTGTAAATCCATTATGGTTACATGTAACTTGTGGTTTCATATACTAACAAGTATATATATGCAAGTTCCTTCAGTTTTCACATTCAGAAATATAATAGCTCACTATTTTGTCTTAATTACTTGAGATCTAATGAAGTCAGCAAAATTCTGTGTAAGAACAATATATTCCACTGTTAATATATTTTAAAACAATATATTGGAAAACAATATATTAACAGTCCTCGACTTTCCTACATGAGTGATACTAACATAATAGCTGTTATTCTTCAAAGATTATTAACGTTATCAAAACCAAAAAAGTAGCATATTTCTCAATCTGACCAAAGACTATTTTTTCTTTAATTTTAAAACTTTGATAGTGCTTTCCAATCCTGTTTTTGCAGTTTGAGAGTAAATAATTTTAAGGTATTTCTCTTCCCAACTGACAAATAATGCTTCTCACTTAATTCCTTTTTCAGTCTATTATTCTGCTACCTCTGTTTCCCTAGCAGCATTGTCATTATAGTTTGATTTACATTTACATAAAGCAGCTCCTAATTTGGTCTTCTCCTGCCAGTTCTCAGCTGATCTTTGCATTCCCCTTCAGAATCCTGCTCATGAAAGTGACCTTGTTTGCATGTGGAAAATGAAGTCATGTTACACGACTTTATCCATAGTGAGTTTTTTTGATAATTGTCTTTGAGAAGAGGTTATCCAGTCATTGTTTTCACTGCTGCATGTCTGTGAGTACTTTCCTATTCATATTTCTCTAATTGTCACTGCTTGCTAAGTGCAGAACATGCTGGTATCTGTCAGCTCACAGATCTGACTTAAACCCCATTACAGAAGTCTAACAGTTGAGACCCAAATCTCATTTAAAATCAAGAAATGAATAAATGAAAGCATTACCAATGGAGTATTTAGCATTGAATCCCACGTGTGTGGCACTGCTGTCAGACCTGAACCTCAGGTACATGACAGCTCCCGAGGATCTCTGCGAGCCTGGCATCAAACCTCCGCACAGCTTGGCAATGACAGGGGCGGTGGTGTCAGCACCATTGCGGAGCTCGAGGTAGCTGGAAGTGCAGCTAGAAGAGGAGAGAATTTTCTGTTCAATGTATGGCAGTAATGCTTCAAAATCATTTCGGTATGTGCACAAAGCCATGAAGCTGTAGTGAATTAGATCAGATTCCATGCAGTGTGACCAGGACAGAATCAACAAGTTCATAATCCATTGTAGTTATGTAATAATTGAATCAAGAGGAGTGCTAGAAACATGAAGAAAGATTCATCTAAAACTCAGTCTATGATCAGATCAGATCTGACAGAAGCAAGTTCTGGGAAGAGATATGAACAGTACTGGCAAAGTAGTTGTGACCATCTTCAATATTTTTTATTTGCAGCATTCAGATTCAGCTGATATTCCCTATTAAGTCTCACTAATGAGTGTTGAATTAAGGAACAACATCACAGATTAAGGGACTAAAAGTTCAAATCTGGGGGCTCACTTAGCTGGGCACAGAAAGACCCAAAATATCTTAACTAACAACTTTGCTTTCAGAATGGTGCAGTGTCCTGGGAAACCAGAAAGGACACCTTTGGAATTGTCTGTCTTTCACCATTTTTTCTGGACATGGTCTCACAGATGATGCTCACCTTTGCCTTACAGTGGTCCAGCCCCTAAAGAATGAAGTTATACCACCTGGAAACTAGCCTTGTTTTATGCTTCAGGCAGGGTGTGCAAAATGTGTAGACCCATTGCAAACCAGCAGCCAGGCAATGGAGGAGGGAGACAAAGTGTCGTGGTGGCAATCCACTGGCTTTAAAAGCACCTGAGAGTCCAAATGACTGCAAAACTGAATGCTGAATATGAAAGAACTAGAGGGCATAGACTTTACAGAAAGCGCCTTTCTACCATGGATGTTTCCACTTTGTTATACTAAGTTCTGTTATACACTGCAAAGTTCAAGGAATGTAAACCAGTGGCCTGATAGCTCCAGTGATCTCTCAAAAATTTCCTAACCACATTTGGTTGTAAATCTAGAAGTGTTCTCTGGGAGGAATTAGAGAAAGTAACAGGGATAGAAGAATCAGAATTAAGTCTCTGAAGAAACACAGGTAAAATAATGTGGATGTATACTTTGGTGAAGGTTCAATGTAAAACTGATCTTCAAATTGCAGCTCTACTGCACGTCCATTGGGAGCAGTTATGGTCCAGACACAGTCAGCATGCGGGGGGTAATTGCTTGGATAGTTGGGGGAAGATGTATATCCACTGGGGTTGAAATCATTGATATAAATGTTCCCTCCACAAGCTGGTAAAGAAAAGATCACCAGTAAAAAACAACATGTAAAGGAAACCGGTGAGCCATCAAAAATATGAGTTATCACTATATTCCAACAGTTTCCTTTTGATGTCATATAGTTACATAAAAAACAAATACATTTTATTGCTTACCACGGGAAAACATTTTAATGCAGTAGAATCCTATGTTTCTGTGCTCCTGTTTACCTAGCCCTACTCACTTCAAAATGTTCAGGGCCCTGAATTAAACTGCTACTAGTTCTTCCTTGGATTGCTTCTAAAACAAGCAGAAAACATATTTTTTGCCTTGTTTCTATCCCAATTCCCAAGAGCTAGAAAGCCCACAAGTCAGACCCATCAATATTTCTGTTAGTCATTCCCCAATTCTACTTTCCAAAAACTAAAATGCCTGTTTGAGAAAAAAATTACTGTGTGAGGAATTCCAGTCAGAGCAAACCTGAGGCTTTGTTCAGGTCCTTTATCCCACACACAGACAAAAAATTTTATTTTGACCAGAACTTTTCCACCAAAACAATCCTTTTTGTTGCAGCAATACTGGTTTAACACAGGGCTTTAGTCAAGCTCCATAAATTGGAGTAGTAGAAATGCTATTGTGCAGCTTCATTGATTCTCCCCATGAATCCACCAGAAATAGGATTCTTTGGGGCATCAGGGAAAATAAGCAAAAATCAAGCACTTAAAAATTTGAGTAGATGAACGGGTAGCCTTAGGTGTGTTTAGATACATTGTTTAACAGTGTATCTAAACAGGTGTCCCAAGTGGCATGTATCATGAATACAGTGGAATAACTGCAAATGCCAAGTTCCTGATTTATTCCTGGGACCTGAGTCTCCATTTTTTTCATTCTTTCAAACAAGTTAGGTCTGGCAAGAAATGTTATTTTCTCAGCTGAGAATAAAACCTGTGAGAAATGTTGCCACCTTTCTAGACATACTAGCCTGAATAATTCCTAACATAATTTAGCAGTTGCACTGGGTATACTATACATTCAAAATAATGTTCTTGTTTCCAGGGTTTTTTTCCTTTCCTGCATGAATTTTTAATGTCTCTTCCTAACTATAGATGTTACTTCCCTGCTAAAGTGTTTCCATTTTTTTTTAAACTTTAATATCTCCAGGTTCTGTGACCTGACTCTCTTTAAAAAGGAGAAATTTGAGTGTCGGATCAGAAGTCATGCACTACAGGACATTTTTGCAGACATATGATTTTACCACGGTTGGTAAAACAAGAATTTCCTTCAAGAGGACAAACTCCAAGTTATATGAGTTTCAGAATTTAGGCTTATTGCCTAGACGTACCTAGACTCTTGGCTTCATATATCAGTTTGAATCCTTGACCCTCGTTCCTGCTGTCAGAAATGAAGTGTACAAACAGCTGGTTGTCTGTGGTGTACATGGTTGAGATGGGGCTGCTTCCACAAAACCTTCCATTCCCTCTTGCAGACACCAAAGGTGGAGCAGCATTATCTAACCCGTTCTTCAGCTAGAAGAGAAATTGCTAAGGTCACTCAAAACAAAACATCCCTGGAATGCAAATTTTGAGCACGCTGCATCTTAGTGCTTCCAGGCACCGGGGAAATTAATAACTCAGTGATTAGTTAATGCACAGCAATAAATAAGAGAGACAGAGAGAAAAAGAAAAATAATATCTGTGGTATTTGCCTTTGGTGTTTGCAGCCTGTGACACCCTGGGCTGCCTTACTGCCACTGGAATCTGTAAGATTCAGTAGCTTTTAAAGCTTTGAGGATTGGGTGACCGAGTCAATAACCTTACCTCTATGTAATCTCCAAGGCTGCAGGAAGTATCCTCACTCTTGACCTGGAAAGGCTGTTCAAAATGAACAGCAGTGATAAATCCAGCGGTTACCACTACATGCCAGGAACAATTCAGATTAGGAGCATAGTCTTGAGGGTAGTTGGGGGATGTTATCACACCCCTGCTTGTGTGCAAATAGCCTCCACAACCTGAGAAAAACAAGTTGAAGTAAAGAGAAAAATATTAGTGTCAACTATTCACCTAACAACTTAGAGAAAAACTTGGTCTATTAAAAGATGTGACAGGCAAAAACAAATGTTGAAACAAGTGTATGAAGAGTTGAGTGGTATAGAGCAAGGCACACAATGAATATCTCCCAAAATACAAGCTAGTAGATTGCAAGATGACACACACCAAAACTCCTGACAGTGAGACTCAGTTCTCAGACTTAGCAGATGAATAAGCAGGCAGCTATGTCGAGGACCTCCCATGGCATGAGCATATCATTACACTGTCTGAGGACATTGCTTCTAGCCATGGACCAAACCACTGCCACCTACTCCAGCTGCCAGTCAGATAAACTTCGCTGACTCACTGTTGTCCTAACACCTTCCTTGGGGCCTCAGCCCATTTAGGAATCTGTTATCATTCCTGGGTCCATGTGGGAGGACTGTCACTGGAAATTGCTGACATTCCTGCTAGAACTTATACAGCTTTCTGCATCTGTCTCTTTATATTTTGTGTCTGTACTTTGAGTCATTTATTTCCCTCACTTAGTTGGGCATTCTTTGACTCTTAGCTGAGCTGTTATAAGCTTAGGCATACCCTTTTCTTCCTTCTGTAAAGTGACTGGTCTGGTTGAATCATGCTTTGTTGCATCATATTGCTGTGAAAACAGCAAATTTCACCTTTGCAGAGTCAGAAGTTTATTAATGAATATTCATGAGATGTGAATAATTGGGGTGTGTGATTAATTAGGTAGATTGTAGACAACTGTTAACAATGCCGGGGTCTTTTCTTTCCTTAGTCCATTGTTAGCAGCAAGGCAGGCATTTATCTGGGGACAAGAGAAACAAGTCTTACTCTTTTGATACGAAGCATTAAACCCAGCTCCAGTGACACTCGCGTCTGAGATGAAGTGGATGAACATCGCCTCTCCAGTTGATCTTATTGGCCCAGGAGGTTCTCGTCCACAGAGAGTAGCCAGCACTGGGGAAAGACTTGTATCTCCTGAAACCAGAAGAATACATGAGTGTTAAAACTAAATCAGTTCACATTTGCCTGTTTGTTGCTGTGGCTCACATCTTCTTTCAGGAAGATGCTTTTTAAGACCTTTTATCCCCTTACAGACTGAGAAATATTTTTATAGACCACCAAATATTTTTCTAGACTTCACTGGTTTTAACTACCAGAATGTCTCAGAATCAAGGAAAAGTACTGATTGAGAGCATGTTCCCATTGCCACCTAGATTGCTTAAGCAGCTATTAGGACCTTGGGTGCGTACTACATGCTGCCGGGGTAGGGCAATGTTGGCTTCTCACCATCTTTGATAATAAGTTTGTCATAGTTGCAGGAGTTGTGAGATTCTATGTCTAGTGCCAGGACATTGAATTCCACAGTGGATCCAGGAGCTCTGATAAGCCACACACAGTCAGCAAGATTTCTATAATTCATGGGCCAGCCCGGTGAGAAGAGGAATGAAGGTGTTTCTTCAGCTGTTACAGTCCCTCCACATGCACCTGTCATGTACAAGAAGACAAAAATGAAAACATCCTCTTTTTAAACTGAACACTCCCCTCATATAATTTAAGATGACAGTCCTATAATTAAGCACAATGATGATGTGTGTAGTCATGGTAATGCAGGAATTCTTCAACTTCAGTTTGGATTGTGAGTATAAAACGTGAAAATCCTGATCTTAAGGATGTTCCTGTGCTACCTGGTGCAGTAATGATGTGGCCTGTTTTACCATGAACATCTAAGAAAATGCCTAAAAGCATCTACCACAGCTTAACACAGGTCGTGTATCAGAAAGGAATGGTGCATACAGAACCAATAATACAGAAACAATTTAGACTCTCTTGAAAAGAAAGTATTTTTCTTTCTCTGCTAATTTTGTCTCAGCTATATGCCTTAGATCATGATGGAGCCAAACAAGAGTCATTGCTGGGATATCTAGTGGCTCAGTGCTCTCCCAGCACTTAAATCCCTTACAGATTGCTACTATACTGCAGAGCCCCAGGAATCTGTAGTCCTTCTGTCCCCAGAAATCTGCCTTCAGATTTAGAAAGAAGACACTAACTTTCACTTGTTGCACTTGCTCAGAGAAAGTCAATGGCAGAAGAAGCATATTTCCTCTCCTTCCAGGAGCTTTTTGTCATAGGTACCTGATGATACTGAGCATATTCTCTTTATTTATGAATGTGAGATGTATTATAGTGAAAGGTTTCATATCACAATGGCCAGTGATTTAAGAATGGCATTTCAAGAGTGATCATTTTTCATGAAAGCATATCAAATTTTTAGATTTAATTAAATACCCATGTAAAGAAAAATGACCATCCAGCAACATGCTTATTTTAGAACACTGTAAATTAATATATCTGACAGTCCCTAGAAATTGTTTACAAAAAGCTATTAAAAGGTTTAATTAAAATGCCACTGAATCTTTCCCTTGTTGATAGCTAGGGCTTTCTCTTGTGGGGAAATTTGTCTGGAGTTCTTTAAGTATAGCTGAGTGTATCATGGGCTGGCATCACTTTGAACTGTGCAACCCACTGATAACCCACCTCTAGCAATGGTGTGTGTGACAGCAGAAGCATCCACTGCATACCACTCCAAAAGAAAGCCTTTTCCAGTCACAGATGAATCTGACTGGAATTGGATTGTCACCGAACTGCCAGAGGATGCAAAAGAAGCAGGGTCTGCACCACAGTATGTTGCAATGGGACGGGAATGAACGGTGGGCCCATCATACACCTGCAGAGAGAAGGAGAACTGTACTGTTCCTCACACAGCCAGGATGTATTCATCTGCCCCATAGTCAACAAGTCTCCAAAGAGAAAATTACCCTGTTTAAATGAGTGAGAGAGCTTTCAGCACATATCAGGTAGAGAGAAATCTCTCTTACAGAAATGGAACAAAATCTCCCTTTCCATTAGCTGCTGTTAAATGTGAAGCTTTCACAGAAGAAGGATCTGAATGGAAGCCATCAAACTCAGCTCATTCCTCATCACAGGAAAGCTCTATGGGGACATAGACTGTTATCCCACATTAAAAAAAGCCCACAGGTACAATTTTGTTACTCAAAGGGGAAAAAAAGCCATGATATGAAGGGAAAAAAAAGGTGTCACTTTTCTTTGTTTTTTCCTTTTTTTTTTCCCCCTGAGGAACACATGTATTTTGAATTCTGTCAAATAAATATGCAAATATACTTTTTTCATTTTATCTATTTATAAGCCAAAATCTTGGCTGGTGAAAAGATGCTTGTCCTCTGCCACCTTTCAAACCTATTTTTGTTCTTGTCGTCTCCCATCCAGTAGAAATTTCCAGTACAGAAAGCTAGGAAATATTAAATAAACATTAATATTAAATTGAAGATCTGATCCTTGAGTCAGGTTAAAGGTCAGGCTGATTTACACTCACTGAATGTCTAGCTGATTTAAGAAACTCATTTTGCTCTCAGAGGGACAAAAGGGTAGGCTGAGTTAGAAAAAAAAAACCTGTTAAAATATGACAAAAGATGAAGGAAAAAGTATTTCCTTTTTGAACTAATATTACACTCAAATATCAGTAAATTAATAGTTAATTGAATATGTTGAACTAGTATTAACTTTCTCAAATATAAAAGGATAACTGGTGAATCAACTGCTTAAAAAAAAAAAAGCCAAGAAGGGCTTTACCTTATTTGTTATGTTTAGCTAAGTTCAGAAAGAAGTTTTTGCCCCCGTTGTTCCATTTTTTTTAGCACCATGTTTGTTGTATTGAAGATGTTCCTGCTTATTGCAGGAACTATAAAAGGTCCTTTCCAACTCAAACTATTTCATGATTCCATGATTCTACTTTTTAGCCTGGTAAGCATGCTTGACTATATTACAGGAAGGTACAGAAAAACAATCAAACTGGAAGAAAGAGGCACCTTTCTACTGCCAGCAGCAAGATTACTGATGCAGAGAGCAAAGGAGGTGCAAGTAAAGGATTGTTTCTTGTAGGATTTAGAAATAACTTTATTTTTAGAAGCATTGAGATGCTATTATCACTGTTGTCCTCAACTGAACCAGCACAGAGCAAAGCTCAGTCTGGTATTTGACCTGAAATTCTTGAATACTAATATTCAGGATTGCACCATTCTGGGCTTATTTTCAGAAAGCTTCAAACTTATAGATTGGAAATATCTCTTAGGGAGCTAAAGAGTATATAACCCTTCCTCCAACTAGTAATTATTGTAAAGACAACATAGCAAAAACAATAAGCCACACCAGATCCTCAGAAATTCTTCCCATTCCTCTTGTAGGTTTCTCTATTCATGATTTTTATCGAAGTTAATTGAAATAAAATAACTTCTCACAATGAAATCACCTTTAGCTTGTCAAACTGGCAGCTGTGATGATTTTCGATATCCATCTGCAGGATATGGCCATGGATAACTTGAGAAGCATTAACGCTTATTTGCCACTGGTAATTGGAATTGTGAGGGTAACTTCTGGGCCACTGTGGTGAAGCTATTTGTCCTCTGTCTCCTACAATGTCATTTCCATACACTGAAAAACAAGGAGGAGACATGTAATGATTCCATTTCACATAGATTAAAAGAAGCATTGGGGCCCATCTGACTTAATTTACTTAGGATTAGACAGTGCTGCAAGGCACAGACTTATGTCTCAGACAGTCCTAAGATGAACATCTAATTATTTTCTTGTTTTGAGGGATGCAGTCTGCCCTTATCTCAAGGAAATTCCCTATTTGAGCCCTGTGGGTATACATATAGGAGAGGTGGAAAGATGGCACATCTAAACTCCTCCCTGACTCTGCCATTTCTTCCTAAGAAGCATTAAATAATAATTTGTTTTTAAAATGTCTTTGTATATTCTGGTGAAAAACTGTTCTGATTTCATTGAGCTCTGAACTTCTGATACTTCATTTTGAAAATGAGTAGTTAAACTCTCAAAATAAGGAAAATTTTTAGAAGTTTATCTTGCATAATCAGAATGGCTGTGGATGTTTCACTTCAGCAATCTGTTCATGTAGCAAGTCAGACTGATGTTGGCAATAGTCCCTTGAAATTTTGGATCTATACATTGGCATAATTTCCTTTTCTTCTAATTTTGATCCCTGGTAGTTGGCATCTGGACCCAAAGCAGAAGATGGACACTGTCATACTCAAACAGCAAAATGGAAAGATGAGAAAAAAGTGGTTTTTCCTCCATTTGTCATTTGCCTAATAAATGGCACTTAATATACTTACAAAATTACTCAGTATACTTACATACACATGAGTTCTGTTCTGGCATGTTTTAGAGCATCCCTTTACATTCTGCAGATATTTTACAAAATATTTTTTAAGTGAATTTACACTGTTGACATCAGCAAATATTTTCTAATAGACTTTATAGAGTCAAAAAATCACTTTTTTGAATCCTTTTGGAAGTATTATGAAAGAACAATAGTTTTCAATTAAATAACATCTACTTACAGTGAGAGAATGTGGCCCTGAAGCCAGCATCAGTGCCTGCACTGTCCGAGACAAATTTGACCCACAGGATGTGTCCAACAGTAGATGTATAATTCAAAGGCAAGGAGTTCCCACAGAATCGTCCTGCCAGCGTGCCTGTAGCATTCCCTTCACGAATCTCCAGGTAATCTTTCGTGCAGCCACTACTATATTCCACCTGAAATGCTCTGTTTCAATAGCAGGAGAAGAACATTAGCATGCTATGACTGCCACATACTTCAGAGTGTGCCCTGCCAGGCCACTAAACCCGCGTAGCTGGTATCCTACTGTAGGAGTTGAGAGGAGGGCAGCAACAAAACCTGCATCACCTGCCAAAGCCACCAATACAGGGCTCTTTCTTTCCTAGCCTCTTATTTTATGACAGAGCTTCAGTTTGCAAAGTTACAAATATTAAGGAGTTCTCAAACCCCTGGAATATTTTTTGGTTCTCTAAGAACAACCATGAAACACAGTAAGGCCAGATTTTTAATATAAACCAGATTTTTAATGTAAGCCCTGGTTAGACTATTTACTGAGTGTCAGGAGCACAGAATATTTTAGCATTACAAACCAGTTTGCAGCCCCTTCATATGTATGTTATTTCAGTACACTCTCTGAGAATACAATTGCTGGAGGCTTAGATTAATTTGTAGTTAACACCTTAAAGCTCAGAAATCCCTTAGTAGTTTCTCCAGAATTATAAAATATTAATGTTTCTCTAGCATCTGAGTTTCACATATCTAGGTGTGCAAAATAATAAAAAGGATTGCTATGAACTCTTCCAAACTACTTTTTACTGTAGAACAGTAATGGGATTTAGTATTCAAATTATAAATAATCAATTATTGCACCAAGCTGAATGCTAAATATATTCTGAAAATCATTATCTGTTATTCTAAGTGAAACTCTTTAATCAATCCAATATGCTTTTCAGAAGCAGACTAAGAATATATAACAAAGATTCCAGAGATCGCCTCTTATAACCAATGCCCTCAGCCCTGAATATAGCCATATGTGTTCAGCATACACATGCTGTGAAATGGTTCCAATCACTCATCTGGATATACTTCAGAACAATTTAAAGCTAACCCTCACACTGCAAGACAGGCATTTCTGTTCAGACTGAGCTGAAGAAAATTAATGCCTCATGGCAACAAAACTTTATAAGCTCCTCATATTAAATAAAATAAATAGTGCTTTCTAACACAATTACTCCATGCTTTCCAGTACTTTCAGACTGCCTTTCAGCTATGTGTAACTGAAGAAAAAGAGTTTAAATCTACTCAGTGTCACTTTATAAAAGTGAATGTATGTTCTGCTGAAGGTTTCTGCTTCATATTAGAATTTCTGGTTTGTTTCTGAGAAGTTATTCATTTTTTTTGTAGCATTTTGAAAAATGCTTTCAGGCTTTTGGAAAACATTTTGGAAAATGTTTTCAGGCTGTAGCACTTTTTCTCTGCTTCAGTGAGTAAAGGAGGAATAGAATGTCCTTTTTATTGCATTAGTGAATCAGCACATGCCTAAAAAGTTGTAGCGTATGCAGGCAGTGTGTTACTGGGAAAATGTTCCTTTTGTCCTGATTAACTGCAAATGGAGGTTTCAGACTTAGTTGTTTTTTTCTTGCTCATTCTTGGTTAGCTTTGCAAAAGGCCAGTGCTGTCTTTCTTGGCAGCAGCCACTGCTTGATGCCCAGAAACGGAGAGGCTCAGAAATCCACCTCATGGGCAAAGATCAACCTAACGGTCCTAGTAAAGGACTTCACGTTATTCTGTAGGTCACACATGACTTTCCTGTCAGAATCTTCAAAGGAAAGCTAGTTTGCAGAAGGGGAAACATGTTCCCTTGGCTTATGTTGTACCTCCACTGCTTTAACTGATGGAGAAATTTTGAAGACTTTATAATCCATTTTAGAATCATAAAATAGAATCATAGAATTGTTTGGGTTGGAAGGGACCGTAAAGATCAACTAGTTCCAAATCCCTGCCATGGACAGAGACACATCCCAGTAGACCAGGTTGCTGAGAGCCCCATCCAACCTAGCCTTGAGGGCTGCCAGGATGGGGGCGATCACAACTTCTCTGGGCAACCTGTTTCAGTGCCTCACAGTAAAGAATCTCTTCCTAACATCTAATCTAAATCTACTTTCTTTCAGTTTGAAGTCACTGCCCTTGTTCTGTCACTAAAGTTCCTGATGAAGCATCCCTCTCCATCTTCCCTGTAGGCCCCTTTCAGATACTGGATGGCTGCTATGAGGTCTCCACACAGCCTTCTCTTCTCCAGGCAGAACAGCCCCAACTTTCTCAGCCTGTCTTCACAGAGGAGGTGCTCCAGTCCCCTTTTCAATTTCACAGTTTCTGTGTCTTTCTTATGTTGGGGGCACCAGAACTGTAGGCAGTACGCCAGGTGGGGTGTCAGGAGAGCAGAGTAGAGGGAGAGAATCACCTCCCTCGAGCTGCTGGCCATGCTTCCTTTGGATGCAGCCCAGGACACAGCTGGGTTTCTAGGCTGCGAGTGCATATTGCCAGGTCATGTTGAATTTTTCATCAACCATTACCCCCAACTCTTTCTCTGCAGGGTTGCTTTCAATCACTGCGCCACTGAACCCATAGGTGTGCCTGGGATTGCCCCAAACCAGATGTAGGACCTTGCACTTCATGTTATTGAATTTCATGAGGTTTGCATCAGCCCACCTCTCAAGCGTGTCAAGGTCCCCGTGGAAGGCATAACCCTACCATCTGGGGAGCATCTAGGCTCTTTATATTACTCAGATATATAATAAACATTACAGTGAATCTGGTAGTAAGGAAATAGTAGGAGTTTCCTTTGTAAAGAAAAGGCAGTCCGATGCTAAATTTCCTCTTCTGGCTTCTTCAGCATCCCATCCTGCTCAAATAATAAACCACCTATTTATATAACGTTGTATAATTCTTAATATAAGCAATGACTAAGACAGGGAAACACTGTTTGCAAGCTGCCACTAACCCCTACTGTGTTCTCTTTCCAAGTTACTCTAAAAACATGTTTCAGCTTTATCATCTGGTAATTACACTTCCTAATAAACACAGAGCATCCTTCCTTCAGGTCTGTTAAAAGGCTGAATAATAAGCCCTGGCAATGCATTTACATGAAGGACAGCTGGAGCCGGTTGCCAGGGGAGCTGAGAATTGTCCAGACACACTCGCTGTTGGACGGATATGGCTCGGGATAGCCAGGGCTGTTGAAAGATCCTCTGTCCATGTGGAAAGTACCCCCACAGGCTGCAAAAAGAAAGAGACAGCAGAGACTTGGAAAAGATGGCATAAAAAAAAATAACAACAAAAAGCCTTGATAGAGCCAGAGCATTTGCTAATCAAGAAAGCATTTCTCCTTGTCCCTTTGTTCTTTAGCTTGTTAATATACTTGTTGAGACCTTGGCTAAAAAGAGGAAGTGAATCAGAGTGATTAAAAAATGGATTGTCAGAAAGCCAAAGAGGTAAAGGATCTGCTCTTTTTCTAAAAGTCAGAGGCATAGGGTAGCAACACCTGTTGTATGGACTTACATGATGATGATGCAGCATAGGTGGCGTGGAAGCCCCTGGCAGTAACATCATTGTTGGAGATGAAGTTCACCACCAAGGCATTACCAAAAGAAGTGATAGGATGTGGTATAGTAGTGCCACAGTAACGGCCTGAAAGAGAACAAGCCAGAGGGAAAAAAAAAAGGAGTGTTCAGCATGTAATTACTATTGTTAATTTAACATTTGGAGTTAATGCTGACAGCAAACAGGAGTAACATTTGTTGCTTACAATTGCAGTTGCCAATTCAATCTACACAAAAATGAAATACTCCTTTTCATTTGTGTGGAACTCAACTCTGGTGACAATTTTATTTTAGCAGAGGAAGGACCTCCTGCACTCAGACACCCTAGTCACTATCTATTCTGTCACTGAGCTGCTTTGTGTTCCCTCTAGCCAGAAATTACAGCCTAATCAGAAAAAAAAAAAAAAAAAAAACGAAAAAAACAAACCAAAAACAAAACAACTAAACCCATCAAATATATCTGACAGTAGTTTCCTTTTCACTCAGCTGGTTTCTGATAAAAAAAAAGTGACAGATTAGTTCTCCTGTAATGGATTGTAACATGGGGATTAGGAATATGAATTGTGATCTAGCAAAAAGGCATCTGACAGCAAAAAGAAAGATAGCATCTAGTAACATAGAATCATAGAACAGTTTGGGTTGGAAGGGACTTTTAAAGGTCATCAAGTCCAGCTCTCCTGCAATGAATAGGGATGTCTTCAACTAGATCAGCCTGCTCAGAGCCTCATCCAACCTGACCTTGAACATTTCCAGGAACGGGGCATCTACCACCCCTCTGGGAAACCTGTTCCATCATCCTCCTTGTTAAAAAATATTTCCTTATATTTAGTTTAAATCTACACTCTTTTAGTTTAAAGGCATTATCCCTTGTCCAATCACAATAGGCCCAAAGGTTTTTCCTCATCTTTCTTAGATGTCCCCTTTAAGTACTGAAAAGTCCTTTTGCCAAATGAAAGACAAGGACAGACTGAAAAATGAATTCTGCTCTTAGTTACAAAATATTTAAATTGATTGCAAGCCCACCCCTCACAAAGAGGCATACACAAATGTAGATAAAGGAGAACAGAATCAGACACAGATATTCTGAACTTTCCAGAAAGGAATTTGAGGCAAACCTGGGCATGCAAAGAGAGTCAGGACCACCCTGTGTGTGGGGGTCTCTCATGGCTTCCTGGCAGCATAGGCACTGAATTTTTCTGCTCCAGGCTGCTCCTGTCACTTGCTGGTGATGGCTCTGAACAGACGTGTCAGAAGAAAGATGTAAAAAAATCAGGAAGGAGCAGAAAAATCAGGCTTTCCAGGGCTTGAGGAAAAACCATTTTCTGCTCCCAGAAATCTGCAACTTTCTTCACATGTATTTAGCGTGGACTGTGTTTATGAGTGTGGGTTACATTGTGTTTTGCAGAGTTAACTGGGAATTCAGTTTAAACTGAATTGCTTGGTTCCCAACATTGTTCAGCTGAAGAGGAAGGAAAAGGCAGCTGGAGTCAACCCCAAAACACAGCTTAGTAGAAATACAGCCAGAGCCTAGGAGGACTGTGCCATTCACACTGAAAACTTATCCTCCATTCTTGGTTTCCTGTGGCCAGAGTGTCCAAAGAGATTCTGTTATCAGAGAAAATCCATGAAGCAGGAGGCCACATGCAGAAAACCTTCTCCTGCTTACCTTGGGTGTAGTTCTATATATGAAATACACAAGGGAAAGCTACAATACCTTGCAGAGGAGCCTCGTAGTTATCCCCATCCAAAATTTCCACAAAATCCGTTGTACAGTTTCGTCTATTGTTTTCAATATCAAAGTCAATGAAAGAGAGTGTGACGTGGTTGACTGGCAAAAGAATAAAAACTTAGAAGTTTGTAATTTCACAGAGAAATAGTTACATGTAAACACATGTATCATCTTTTTTCCCTTGAGGTCAATCAGCCCCCATAAAGCATAACATCTGAAGTAGTTTTTTCCATGATATGTTGAATAATTTGATGGAAGTGTATTAACCTTTACTGCAAAGGTCCTGGTAAGTCACTTCACCTTTCAGTACCTTCTAGAACAGTCAACATTAGAAGCATAGGATTTAACACATACACATAGATGTAAGTTTCATTGTGTCTGAACAGCTTCATTATATACTGAAAGCATCAGCAAATACAACATGGGAAATCTACACACGTTCAGAAACAAAACTTATTTCTACATATCCATGACCTTCTGTCCCTTTACGATCTATACCATAGATCTGGACAAAATGTGAACTGTCTCTAACCTGCTCCAGGCTTAGAAAGAGACAGTTCTTTCATTGTATTGTAACGTTCCATATTCATCAATTGGACTGGTCAAAGGATCATTAACTACCCTCAGCTATACTTGTACAGAATTGGATTTTCCACACTCTTGGACTGCAGGCTACATTCTGAAAAAGAGAATTTATGACTTAGGGTATTTTTGACTCTCATTTGGCTCTTGCTTGCCTGATATGAACAAGGGTAAAGTCACAACTGGCAGAAGAGAAGCCATCTCGCAGACACCAGTCTGTGACAGTAGTTAGTCCTAGGCCTTAGAGCTCCTATGCAGTTTGAGTGGGTCAGAAAGAGTCTCACAATTTTTGGGGATAACTACGTTTTCTCCCACATTGACCAAGCTGAATTTGACACAAATATTTTGCTTCTCACCAGGCCACACTTAATTGGCAAGAATAAGCTGCAGTGACAGACACGGACCCCGGCGCTGCATCCAGCAGGGTGCCCCTGGCTGGCATTCAGCTGCATACGCGTGTTCCGCGCTCTTTGTGTCCTGGCTGGTCAATCAATTACAGCTATCAATGCAGGTCCTCAGGATACAGAGCAAAAAGGAAAAACACAGTGGGTGGCCAGGGCAGGAGACTTGTTGGCCTTCTCGGTAAAAGCAGGGCAGGAATTCTGCTGTCTCTCGCCATTGGCTAAATCTATTGTGTATGGTTATGCAACGCAACGCACGCCGTTTGTGTAGGTAGTGCTGTGGGATGGCAAAATGAATCCACGTGTAGCTCTAACATGTGACATGTGGTGGTCTTGGTGGTAAGCAGAGAAAGTCACTGCTTCTTCTACAGCCTTTTTCTGGTCTCTCATATTGATGTAATTCAGGAGACAACAGTTATGTATGAGTTTTCAACCTGTGTCCAGGAAAAGACTGTCTTTAAAAATAAACGTTGTATAGGTGAGGAACAGCTTTGAGGATGTCCTTTTTACGTATTTGTATATGAAACTATGCTAAATAATAAAAGTATTGCTTGTCTCCTGATTTGTGTTTTGGTGTTTTCTTTAGCAAATTGATTTTCATTTTATAAATTAGCAAAATAAACTTATAAATGTGATTGGAACATTCTATGCTTTTAACAACTCTGGCTAAATATCAGATGCACAACTGAAGAAGAATAGTTCTATAAAAATACAGATACCATGATACTGTTATAGGATTTAACACATACACATTTTTCTTAGGAATCTTGTAAAATGTAAAAATAATAGTGGGTATTAAAGGTAATACCAGTATCTGATGAAAAATATTTGGTCTTTTATGATCAATCATAAATCTGTGTAAAATTAGAATAGCTGAGAGCGTATCTATACACATAGACCAGTTTATTTTTCTATTTTTGTTTGCATTTGAAATTGAAATTCTTCTGTACCTTTTTTCATAATTAAATTTTTTTTTTTTTTTTAATGTTAACAGTATACATTTCATGTATCACAACTCTAGCTTGAAAAATCCAGATCAAAATAAGGTCAGCTAAACACAAGTGCTTTAATTATATATAAACCCTTAGATTTTCTCACAGATGAATCCAACTCCACATAGTATTCAACACCTCATTTATAATTGTAACACTTCGGTCACAGTAAATGGGCTAAGATGACAAAGTTATAAACTGTTTTCCTTACTATGCACTAAATCTATTACAGTGAAATCTGACTTGTGACAGATTAGGAAAGCCACTCTCTCCAACTACCAGGATGCAGAACTTCCTAAAGAAATAAAGGAGGAATTTTGCATTGTTATTACAGAAAAGAAGATGAGGATGTTAGTCATCCCAGCTAACTATAAAAGATGTTTTTACTTACATGGTTCCTGAGCCTGAATAATCCAGCTGCAGTTCTGATTGTTTGGGTATTTGGCAGGATACAGAGGAGAGGAAATTGCTGCCCCAACTGAATCTGACTCTATGAAACTTCCACACGCTTTGGAATGAAACACATAGATCATATACACACATAAATATTTATATATACAAATCACCTTTCTTAGGTTCTGTGGTGACAATGGATGCACAAACTGTAACTGGTACATCGATGTGAAATGAGGATAAAATTCACAACAGTAATTTATCAGAAGAAGAGACTTAAGGATTGGCTCCCAGCACTAGATTTATTTTTTTGTTCTGGATCCACAGCCATGCTGTACCTGCCTGACCATCTGAGAAAAGCCAGAGTGACTTGAGAATAGACCTGATAATTTTCATCTACTCGTAAACCAGAAGAGAAATCTTGGGGCCAAAATAACTTGGTTTCAGGGTAGTGCAATACACCCATTTCTCTGGTCATTTGCCTATGTTGGACATTAGGAAGAAAAAAAATCACAAGTAACTCTCCACAACCTTCCAACACCCAAGGATGGCACCACACTGCATCAGCAGGATCCTCTTGTGAGCTGTGTCAGCAACACTGCAACTGTGTGAGGTGTAGCACGTGTGCAAGAGCGTGGCTGACTGCATAACTTTGGCTGGCAGTGCTGAGTGCTGCCAAGCCTCACCTCTAAGCACAGAGTCCCCAGGTCAGAGTTTAACACATGACTAAACAGCAGGGTGAAGAGGTAGGGACCAAAGAGTCAGATTCACTTTTTATGCTGTCTAAAATACCCAACAGGAGATGGGTCTTAACAGGATTTTCTGAGGAAGAGGGAAGCTGGATTGCCAACATCCTAGGCAGGGAGCACTTGCTCACCAGACAAGGTCTGTGCAGGACTGAATACAGTAAAGTATTCTGAGAAAGTTTAACAGATTAGGCTCTCACAGCTGTTAGTCAGAAATTATTAATTAGGTATCTAACTAGTACCTCAGTAACTGAGGTTTCTGAGATTTTTATTGATGCAAGTTCCTCCTTTTCTTCAGAATTTTTAACAATATTTTCAAAGAAAGAAACATTTCTAGGAAAACTACTAATTTATAGTGAAAAGAATCTTGAGAAGAAAATTATTTTCTCCACAAAACTAAATGGCTGTATCTTGGAGAAAAAATGTTTACCAAATTATTGTGAAAAAAGTGAAAGAAAATCATCAGTTGTCAAATAGTATGTAATTTCATGAAAAATTCTGCCCAGCTGGTGTCATTTTTCATTAAAAAGGAAACCATGTAAAACTCCAATTAGTCCTCCACAAATTGGATAGTTGATGTTTGGCAGGGTGTGTAGGCCTGAATCCACAGACTTCATCAACAGCACCACATGGAATTCTTTTATAACTTTTCAGATTCATGCGGATGGATGGACATATAAAATGTTATTTTGTCACTAGGTCTGTGGAAACTGCCAGTTGCACATTTTATTCAGGAAAACTGAGGATAGCTAACCCTCTAGGGAGAAAGAATAAAAGGTAGCTGATGTGTTCCAGATACCTTGCCATAAAAAGTATGGGGTTTTTTTTTTCCCAGTTGAAGAATCTAAGGTGATCCTCAGATTTTAAATTCTTTAACCCATAATTTGGAAAAATTCAGTCCTGATAAAGATACACATTGGTGCGCTACATATATAGAAACAACATTTCCCATTACCAGTAGGGCTAAAAGATTGTGTCTGATACAAACACAGTGGTGATTAGATAGATATGCATTACTGCAAGCGATGAAATTACCTTCAGTAAAGTGAGCACTGAAGCCCCTGTGCTGGATGCTCATATCAGAGTGCAGTCGGATGTACATCAGATTCTTGGAGGATGTGATAGGAGGAGGATGCTCTGTTCCACACAGTGTTCTAAGAAGTGGTGCTTCATTGTTAGGACCATCAAATACCTGTTAAGAAAAGATCAAATGGAGTATTTGGTTTCAACATCAATATTAAGAAGGCTTCTATTTCATTCTCTCCCTTATGTTTCATATATTCTGATTCTGATATAGATCAGTATGGGTATGGGTAGTGCAAACAAACTGTGCATTGCCTATCTTAACTGTGGCAATTTTCAAAAAATGCATGTATTTCAGTCTGAAGTTACTGTGGCCCTTGTAACAGAAATGCATCAAGTAGAAGCATCTGTCCTTTAACAATCCAGATGCCCCCATACATTTTTTGTTTCACAGAATCACAGAATATGCCAAGCTGGAAGGGTCCCACAAGGGTCCAACTCCTGGCCCTGCACAGGACCATCCCCAAAAGTCACACCATGTGCCTGAGAGTATCATCCAAATGCTCCTTGAACTCTCTCAGGCTTGGTACTGTGACCACTTTCCTGGGAAGCCTGTTCCAGCACCCAATCATCCTCTGGGTGAAGAAACTTTTTCTAAGATCCAACCTAAACCTCTCCTGACACAACTTCAGGGCCATTCCCTCAGTTTCTGTCTCTGGTCCTCTGTTAATGACTAATATGAGTTCCCATGTAGCTCTTACTCAGTTAAACTCTACATCTTGCCTCAGTTAAAACTTTTAAACTGGCCCTAACATGCAACTGGTGTACCAGTGAGAGCTCTGACACTGAATAAAAGGAGACTAGGATTATGTTTTTTACATACATGCACTCAACAACAAGGATCAGAGTCCATCTATCTGTGTTTTTTAATACCTTTAGGGTGCTGAATTACACACATATACATGAAGTGCTATTTAAGTAGAGAGAAAAGTAAAAAAAAAAAAGAGGGAGGAAGAAAGTAAAGATGGGTTTACAAAACTTCACTTTTAATTTTACCACAAATGCCTTCCTTCTCTTTTTTGTTTTTCCCCTACCACTGATAATTTTGCTTCCTTCCTCTCTGTTTCACAATCAGGAAGAGAAGGACAGAGAAGATAGAACCAATGAGTTTAAAGCTTAAGCAGCATCAAAATTATAAGAAAAGAAACCAGAGAGAAAGAAAAACGGCCACAGTCTCAGAATCTCCCACTGGTGTTGCTTTTGTGTTTGGAGCTATGGGCCAGTCTCAGAGCTCAGGTGTCTGGTTTCAGAAGTGACAAGTGCTGGAGCACCCAGCACAGTTGCATGACCCACAAAGAGCCTTTGGGCTACTTACTGGACAGCAACAGCAGTTGAATTCAGTTCCTGTTTCGGCATTAACATCCTGCACTGCCACAGACATATAATTTAATATAACCTATGACTTAGTTGGAGAAAAATTTGGATTAAAATATGAATAGAAGTACGGGAAGATACTCAGGTACCAGGATGTTAAAAGCTACATAAAAACCCTCTTTGAGCAAAATAATGCCATCAGATTAGAAGATATGTACTTCTTATTGAGATTGCCTTCTTTTACTTTAAAGTGCCTCAAATTCCGGCAAGTCTGTTCAAGGCAGCACCAATGAATTAGAGATTTCTAACAAGACTGTGTAACACGAGGCGATGTTTCTGCCTCCAGTAGTCAAAGGCCTTTAAGCACATTATTGAAAAAAAATAAAAACAGTAGGTGGGAGAAAAGTGACCTCTCTCAAATAAAACCTCAGAGCCAAGAAACAAAGGACAAAACTCCTGCTTAATCCACTGACATACCCTACACAGTCAGTGCTGTACTCATGAATTAAACATTTGCCTGTGATTCTGTGAACACTGGAGAGCTTGTGTGAGACCTTATGAAGGAGTATTAAGTGTTCTGTAATGCTTGTAAAAATGAGTACCTGGTAAAGAGACCCAAAAATATCCATCCATTCAACCTTTTCTTCTCTCTTGGCATCCTGCCACAATCAGTCCTTTAATACATAGTGTACAGTGTTTATTCTTTCTCTGCACATATATTCTGTATATAAATCAGACTGCCTGAAGTTAAAAACCACAAACCATGAAACACGAAAAAAAAGTAGTGACTAACAAAATAACCCTTAAGAATGAAGGCACTGTCTTTCCCTAGACAGTAGCAAGAGGATTTTCTCTGAATGCTAGAATTAAGAATAAGCATCGCATCGAGAGAGCATAGAGAGAGAGCCTAACATGCTGGTTTTGATGGATCTGTGCACCTCTGCCCAGTTGAGGATATGACCAGTGACACATGGACTGTCGTGATACTCCAGTGGCTGAGCTTTCTCACTTATTAAGACATTAAGGATGAGTAACATAAGAGACTAAGTAGGCATTTCATTCCAAGAGCTTTCTGGAATAAAGAAGTCTTTCTTTGGTAATACTAGGAGAAGAGCTTGAAGTCAGAAGAATGTTTTCTACATCAAATGTATTTGCTGTTTCTGGGAATCTTGCTTGAAGAATAGCACTGAAGAAACTCCAGGAGTGATTCACTGTCTTTTCACTTGCTACAGATCTTGTCTCAAGCAACGTTTCAGCATAAGCATTAGTAGGATACAACAGCAGATCTTAGGAGTTACAGCAGCTACAAGTTAAGCAGGAAGAGGAACACATAGGTTTTTTGGTTTTTTATGGCTGCATCATTTCCGTTCACCTGTTATTTTTAATTTAAACTATTTTATAGGGACGATTTCAGGCTTAAAGTTAGATCAGAAATCACGATATTCACACACTAATTCTGGAAAGAGCTGTGTCTTTCTGCAGTCTCTTAAATTTGTTTTGCAAACATTCGAGAAATGCATTTTTGTGGCTGCATGAGTAAAGGAAAATTATGCATCTGCTTACTTAAAAGCCAAGTTTTCAGTTTCACTGTGCATAGCAGCAATTTGCTTTTCTATTCCCTTTCCACAATTAACATAACTGAGTGAATCACTGCCTTCTTCTTCAAACGTGTCCTGAATTTTGCAAAAACACATGACGAAAGGACAACAACTTTTGTCTTCTGAGCCATAAAAACTCCACATATTTCTAGCTGTTCTCTCTCGGAAGACTCTCTCTGCTAGTACCTGGAATAAATGAAGTCATACCTCCTCTATAGATGCCAGAAGCTTACATTTCTACATTCCTGTGTATTACTTGTTATACTGCAACAGGAAAGAAAAATAACAATTACTTAATCAAAGTCACTGGACAGAACAAACTATTTCTTCCTCCCCTTCTCAGGACCTTGTGCTACAAGCACTGCCTTCTGAGCCACATCCTCCTCAATATCACATTCAATCCCCAAATACTTGAAACTCTTGCTGACCTGCACTCCTGGCATACCATTCATTACTGGTTAAACATGGCCAAAAATACAGCAATTAGTGCACTCACGATTTCTTTCCCTCCATTTTCCTTCAAAGAAAGAAGTTTGTTTGTTGTGAGACACACTCTCCAGATAGAAATGGGCTAGTACACAGAGAGGAATTAAAAATTTATTCCTTATGTATGGTGACAGTGACAGCAAAAGAGTCTACTCAAAGATCTTATGCTTTCTGCAGAATATTACCGAGTTATATTCGAGATCCTTATTTAGCAGATGAAGAGGTGCTCATCTGTTCTGAGAACAAATAAGGTACACAACTGGGACACAGAAACAGAGGAATCAACAAAATCAACCGTGCACTCCCTCCACTGGCTCTAGAGGGAGCTCAGGGCAGTTACCCCGTGGGTTACCATGAGGGGCTCAGAATTCCTTGGGCTGAACCTAGATCTGTGCTCAGGTTCACATGGGAAATCACTGGGCAGAACTGAAAAATGCACTGGGCTTTTTGGGGTTGCAGCATACCAAGAAGGAGCAGACACAAGTATTTTCCTTTCCTCCATTTTGCTCACATAACACGTGCAGTGGAAAACCTTAGAGGAAAGAAATACGTTTTCATGTGTTCTCCATAGAAGAGAATTTATCACAGAAACATATTTTTAAAAAAATCTTGAGTCATAACACAGGGAAAAATGAGTGGATCTAGAAGGGGAAGGATGAAGGAAAAGACCGTTGGTAAACTCAAGGGCAGAGGGAATTCCCAAGAGAACTCACAGAGCAAATAAAATCCATAAAGATAAGTCAAAATTCAAGAAACAGAAAAGGGTGGGACCACTGTGTTAGTCATACATGGTAGTTGTTCCTACATTAGGGAGAGAAAAACAACCCACGTGCTTCCTTAGCTGCCTGTATTTTCCATTTACAAAGCTTTGGGAATGCAATTCCTAAATCATTCATAGTCAGACATCTACTTACACATTTCCAGTCCCTCTCTGTTCCCTCACTCTGTTTTCCTATGTGTCAGGCATATAACAAGTCTTTGCAATGAGATGAACACAAATCACATCTAGTTGTTGGTATCAAGTGATGTTCTTCTTACTGGCATACTAGGAATGAAAGAAACTTCATCTACTCCTTTCTTGCCCTGCTGATTCCTCTACATGAGCTCTGAAAAGCTGTTCACTACCTCATGCACCAAAGCCTCAGAGCCCTTCATTATCTCTTGGCTTCAAACCAGCATTCTCCCTCATCAATTTTCAAACCACACTCCACTTGGTGGGCAGTGATTGATGCCTGCATTAAATTTAAATCTCCCTGTTCATATTGCTGCATAAGTTGTGTTTGCACAGCGGGGGCTGATGGGCAGCTCCCTCCTTCACCACCCCCAGAAAACCAAAAAAGCAGAAGCAAACATGTACTCCTATAGCATTGGAGGACAAAGGGTGTCACTGCACTGCAGTGGTCTGCAAGCTCCATTCATAAGTGTCAGGTAAGGGCAGTTTTTCCTGTAGCTGCAAGGAGCTCATGGAGCCAAGTATTCCACAAAGTGTATAGACAGGTATATACATCCATTGGCATCAGGTTTAAAAGAGAAACTTGTATATCAGGCCTTTTCAAAATTTAGCCCTTAACTGGTGAATGGTTTTGGTTTTTTTTTTTTTGCATTAATACGAATACTGCCATCTCAGATGGCCCATGTTTCTGTCAGGCACTTTGATTTTCTACTCCTGTGTGATATCATAGAAGACTTGAAAATTCCCTTTCAATGGTCCCCTGATGTAGTTAATAATGTAAATAAAAAGACATAACCATATTTCTCTATGCTTCATAACCAGAAAAAAACAGGAAGAACAGTCATTGTACAAAGATGCTTTGTGGTCAAATGAAATCTTCAGTTCTGCTCAGCAAAATGGGGACACATTTCCTTTTTTTTCTGGTTCAGTACAAAAAAAGCTTTACGAGACAATGTTGTTAAAACTGATGCTGTTTTCAAAAGAGTCTCAGTTCCTGCCAAATTGAGTTCTCTGTGAATGACAGTTTATCAAGGAGAGGAAAGCTGGATTTTGGGCTACAGTCACTGTGCTTTATCTGACTAGTACTGATTCACACATGCCTTTGTACTGAGTGAAGTGCAATCTGACATCAAAGGTCAGGATTTCATGTCTCTGCTCCCAAAAGGCCAAGTGGAGATGGGCAGAGTTCTTCGTTGCTGTGCACTGATTGAGCAGCAATTTGAATTTCTGTAGCATCAACAAAAACTCACAAACCAGCAGCTATGGAAAGCCTTACAGAGAGCAGTGGCTCTAATGAAGCAATTAAACAGACAGCTGAGGAGCACCTGAATACACAATGCATACATAAAGACAACCAGCCAGGCACAATTCCCTGTGGATGTGGACCTCCCTCTCTCCTGAGTTTGTAACACAGTATGGGCAATCTGTTACATATGTTGGCAGTTCATCCATGGCTTGGAACAAGCTGTGGTAAACTGCACTATGAACGGGAAAGGGTGCCATAATAACAGCAAACTACCTATGAGGTTATTTTGCAAGCATTTCACCAGGCTCATTAGAGAATCTTTTAAAATATCTTTTGTTACTTACTTCAACATTGTCATAGTTACACGAATGGTGATTTTCAATGTCAAAATCTGTGAAATTCAATAGTACTCTGTGGCCGTAGTCAACTTGGATAACCCAAGAACAATCTGTGTTGTCATTATAAGGTTGAGGATAGTTTGGAGAATGGATTTCCCCACTGGTAGCTTGGAAAACACCACCACAGCCTGAAAAAGACATGATCAATTTTAATCATAAGCTCTTCTCTTTTATGCTTAGCAAGAATTCACCTCTATTTTTAAAGTAAGGACACCTCCTTCTTTATATTTTGTACATTAAACTTTTGTAAGATGAGTGCTACAACTGTTGAAGTGTCCTGGCTGCAACAAAAATCAATAGAAATCACTGTCAGGAAAGTATAATATTATCATTATAGTTGAATATGCAACAACAATTCTGTGAGTAGTTTCCTTCTAGCCCCAGGCTGGTAGTAGATATTGCAAAGGCTGAAGCATTAGTACTGGTATTCCTTTACCCTAGATACTGCAAAAGCAATCCAAAATACCATTCATTTGAACACCACAGACCTAGCACACTGGGAAAGCAATGACTATTCCTAGCTGAGCACAGGGTGAGAAATCTACCTGTATACCAAGACAGCTGGGAGCTCATCATTGCTCATGAGCAGCAGAGCAATTGCAAGCCTCAAGTTTCTACCCCATGAAGCTGAGGGTTTACTGAGGATTCCACCCTCAGATATTTCTGACCAGAACAGTTCCAGTGCTCATGAATATCTAAATAACCTGGAATGATGGATCCTGTGTTGAAAGCACCAGGCCTTTCAACAGGACTAACACAAACAAATGGACTTTTGTATCTTGTAAAGGGATGGAGGAGGGAGAGGGAAAGATATTGGGATTGCTGTAGATGGAGGCAGCCTGCTGGAGGGATAAAAAAACTATACTGTTATTGCATTCTAGTGAGTGGGTATTTTAGAAGCTAGAGAGGGATTGAAGTACAACAGGCAAGACGTTGTAAAGGGATGAGAAAGCTTCAGGGGGCCTAAGTAGAAAAAATAAGCTGCCAGATCTAGGAAAGGGATTAATTCAAAGGACTATTGCAGAGTACTTTTATTCAAAAAAAATCTTGTGCCTCTCTCATAAAACTTGTGAGAGACAAGAAATATAAACCTTGACAAATTAATGAATCAGTGTGCTTAATCAAGCAAAACTTCAGGAATTAAAATCTGCCTCTGCTCACTTTCCATTGCAATTATTTTCCAATAATTGGCCTTTTCATAAGAACTCCCATGTAGAGACATGTGGTTGAGTCTTTTAAGCATGTCTCTTTTACTGATTACCAGTAAGGTTATGAACAAACAATCACATGGGGTGTGGATGAACCTTATAGAGTTCAAGTATTTACTAATCACTCCAAATATTTTTGGAGTCCACTGAGTTCATCAAGTTAAGCCACATTCTCAGATATTTTTTACTTTACTGTTTAAAACCAAAAGGATCATTCAGCTAATAAGGGACTCTGTATGGGAAAATGGGTGGGAAGAACTGGCAGCGTGCAAATGTCTTTTTTTTGATTACAGGAATATCTTGATTAATTTTGTAGAGAAGAAATCCACAAAAAATACATAAATAGGCATAGATTTCAGCTACTTAGACAATTTTTTCCTCTGTGTGTTTTTCAGCATCTGTTAGTGTTACCAAATCTAGTAACACCAACATTCTCCTTCAGCTTTCAGTCCTATGCTGTTTGACTAAGTGCTGGCACGGCTGATCCTCATGGTATTAATCAGTATACTCACCACCTGGATTTTCTTGCCAGGAGGCATTAAAACCTCTCCCTGTCACTGCTGCATCTGTCTTGAAACGGACAATGGCTGAATTGCCAGTGGTAGAGACTCGCAGTGGGTTCTGTGCTGATCTTGAAACACACAGCTGGGCCAGCCTAGGAGAGAGGAAATCTGGGCCACCATAGACCTAGAAATGGAAGAAATACTGTCAAAGTTTTCCACAGAGACTGTTTGCCACACAGAGTACATGAAAACTGTTTAGATAGAAGGAAAAGAGCAATCCAATCTCTAAGTATTGAAAGTGATTAGACGTTTTTAAATGTAAAGCAGATAAGAGTTATTTTCTCTGCAGGTTTACTTGGTATCTGAACCACCTGATTAAACCAAGTATGAAATTCTAGATTATTTCAGAATAGTCTTGCATTAAATAGAAGTTTCTGTTTGGGCATTGGGCTACATTCCTCTTCCCCTTACCTTCAGGATTAGCACTTTGTTTCTGTGTGCATATAAATGCAGACTTTTTTTGCATGCTTCTGCAAACAAATTGCTTCCCTTTGCAGGAATCTGTGCTGATGTTTTGCACCACTGATGTTTAGAGACATTACTAAGGATGACTATTAAATTGGGGCTAGATTTAATCATTCCTTCTGATTAAAAAAAATTGCAATTGGTCAAGTAAACTACATTTCAATAATACTCTTTGGAAGCAAGGATATATATCATATACATATTTGCCACAGAAGACAAGTTTTGACTTCAAAGACTAATTATTTCCTATTCAGAAGAGTGCGTCTCAGGCAGTTATAAACCAGAAAACCACCTCTCTCTTAAGCATCACCAGCAGTATTGTGCACTTATAATGCATTTTTAAACCAAATGAAGTGAATGAGGTGACAGTGCTGAAGCATTGTTAATTCTGTTTCTTATTTTCCAATAAGGGATGTAGGATTTCAGTTTGAGCCCATTTATAACTGGTGGAACTGGCTCAGCTTCCCTACTCCTCTGTCTCAAAGCAGACAAAAACACACATGCTCAGTGCAATTTCCAAATCCAGACGTGATTTTGGTGCTAAGAGCCCCCAATGATTGAATTTTCTTGGCTTCCTGCATGCTAATGAGATGCCACCTGATACTAAGAGTCTACCACCTTCCATGTGTATGTCCCTGGTAGGGCAGCAGCTGCAAAAGGCAGCTTGACAGTAACCTCAAATGTGAAAACTAGGAGAGAGATACACCACATTAAGTGTTTCGCTGTCTTTCAGCAATTAAACCAGTAATGGAAAGATTCTTGTTGTATAAGGATATATTATGTATAAATCCTAAAGCTAAACTGGAGAACAGCAAGTTCTGACAAATAAAAAACACTACCCAACCCAAAACAAAAAACCCCAAACAAACAAGCAAACAAACAAAAGAAAACACACCACCACTACCCCCCCCCCCCAAAAAAAAAAAAAAAAAAAAAAAAAAAAAAAAAAAGCAGAGAACAGGAAGATAAGGCAACAAAACCCATCAGAATTTTCCAACCAGTAGCATCTCAAGTCTGCTCCAATATTTTATTAGTCTGGTAAACATCAAAAGGGTCAAAAGAAGCAATCCATGAATCTCTCTCTAAAAGTGACAGTACTGTAAGAAACAGCTTTCTATGTGACCCTTTTTCCTCTGATCACTTCTAGATGAGGGAAAACTCAATATTTTAGTAAGTTCTTATATAATACTTTTAATCCCCAGAAGAAGTTTAGCGTTCTGTACAAGCAAAATATCTGAGCAAGTCTAACAAAGAGCTGAGCTGAGCTAGTCCCCCCACTTCCAGGGCCGAGTGTAGTGCATTGTTACATAATCTGATTAACTGTATGCTCACTAATTGCTCACAGGGCCTGACGCTGCTCTGATGTTAGAGATTTAAGACAAAAAATTTGGTTTTTAACTGGAAAAAATATTCAATGACTACAGGTTAATGTGAGATCTCAGAAACTGAAGCTTACATCCCCAGAAGAAATAAGGAATTGATTTTTTTATAAACATCATAGTCTGTTCAATGTTCAAAAGACTGCATTTTGCTTAGGTGGCTGATAACACAGCCTTAATAACTTAAACATTTTTATTTTGACCAAGACAGCACTTTTTTGCATTCTGCAGGGAGGCTGCCTGACTTGAATAGATAATGGCTCCTCTGTCCAATCGATCGTCTCAGGGCATTCAAGAGAAGTCAGTATGGATGAAATCACAGCTCAAATTCAGAATCTGTAATGAAGCTGTCACAGTCTAAAGAAGAAGCCTGTTTGTCTGCTGGAAGCTCAGTGTCTTCAGAAAAATCTTACTGCTTGGCTGCTTGTGAGGCCCAGTGACAGCTGCATTTGTCAGAAGTCTGTTCAAAATGTGAATTTTAAAATGTGTTTGTGGTATATTCCCTAAGTCAGAGGCGCAGCATGAGATCTAGCTGGAACACATGCTCTTAATCATCTAAACCAGCCTAGGGAAGCTGCGTGGCAGAGGAAACAGCAGGAGTTTCTAATATGCATCTAATAAGCCTCACGGACCAGCCTCTCACATCATTCCTGGTGCTCCGTGGGGCCATCTGCACACCACGGACACGGTAACCAAACCCAGCTCTCACACAAACCCTGCTGATTTCTGTAGCATTACCTCAGAAATCAGCTTGGCCTGAGCTGAACATTTAGAATTGACCTCTTGGGAAAGAATTAAGGATGGGGAAGAAATATTGATGGAAATCTGAGGTTTGTGGGCCTCGTTTACATTGTTAACTGTTCAGCAACAGCTTTCTGCACAGTTTCAAAATAAAAAGCAGTCAGAGGCATGATCTTTGCAGTTAGGAGTGTATTTTCTTTTCTCCTTTAGGCCAGTTCAATTAATCAGATGCTTTCACAAGGGCTGGAACAAAAACAAATTCGAGTGTTTCCATGACAAAAACCAATAAAATATTATATTTGGCTCCAAAAAAGAAAACCAATGGTTACCACACGAAAGAAAAAAAAGAGAGAAAAGAGAATGGATGGAAAGAATGAATTCAAGGGTGTGGTTCACAAAGAGTCATGTCTGAGCTGAAAAAAAACCAAAAAACAAAACAAAAATAAAAAAATAAAAATAAAACCAGCTAGTCTGACCGGAGTACCTGATCCGGAGATAAAGTGATACTGGATGGCATAGCAGGGCTGCAGGACACTGCCATAAAGCCCGTGGTTTTAATCTGTTCTTATCATTTGCTTCTGCCCCGTTAGCTCCATTTATTGTTAACAGTCAGCATTCCAGAGTTATGAGCAACAGAAAGCTGTTTTTATGTGGTTGGTCACCCTCATGACACAGATTTTCTGGGAATAACACTGATCCCTGTTCAGATATAGCTTCCAGCAAAGAGAGAGTGTGGCTTTGACAGAGAATCAAGAACTTTGGTAATACTTGATGCTTCTTTATATTTAAATGAGAAGACCAGAGCATCTAATAAAGACTTAGGAGTAAAATAGATTGACAGTGTTCCTTCTTTTTCAGCTCAGACCTACATCTTGTTGAGGGAGATATTTTTATAACAATCTGGTCTGTACTAAGGAGAAGGTGTCATAATTTCACAAAGCAGACATGGTCATTTTCCTCTACGTATGTTTTTTCAATAGAAGCCATTACAAAAATTATTTTAACTCCTTCATTGTGTCCAAAATAATGGCTTCTATTTCCATGAAACATTTCTAGAAAACTTCCTAATGAAAATCTTAAAATTTGCTTCTAGATATTTATGAAAGGAATGGAATTTGATGAGGAAGAAAAAAAGACAGGGAGCAACAGTGTCATAACAGAAACAGGGAGAAAGATTAAAGGAGAATGTGTTAAACACTTGAGCCATGGGGATAACTTGAGGTTTTTACATTAAAAAAAAAAATATTCACCAGTCTTGGTGAAACATACGGCAGTCCTGGGATACTGACATGGAAAGGACAGCTTGTTTAAGAGTCATTGTCAAAGGAAAGGGAAGGGAGATGCTGCATTTTACAAAACCAAGTATGTTTCAGACAAACGGGCAAGAGAGGAATGTTCAAGAAGCTATGGTATAAAAATAAAGTTATCAGCAAAGCGGCTGCAAGGCAAAAGATCTCTTGGAATTTTTGTACAATTCTCTGCCAGCTCAAAGGGTGTTTCTAACCAAAAGCTTAATGCGTCCATAAGAGCAAGTTTTGTGATTACTGGGAAATATTTATTACAAGACAGCTTATTTCAGGTAGTAGAGAGAGTTAATGGGACATGGAGGGACAGCAGACTGCAGAGCTACTTTAGTACTGATTTTGACTTCCTATTACAACTGGAAAGTTGTTTGACTTGAAAGAAAGCAGGAAATGGTAGAAGTCACCACTCAGAGATAAGAAAAAAGTGAAATTAGAACTATGAGAAAAATCAGACTTCCGAACCCAAAGAAATGGTAGACAGGATACTCTTGGGAAGATAATGTGAGACTTAAAGACACCGAAACACACTGTATCAAAAGCACATCAGGAACCTCTTTTTTTCCAACACTTTGCAAATGTGTGTGGTTTTCAGCTTGGACCTATGTAGACCACTAAGGGAAAGAAGATGACAAGATAAAGCACCTTCTGAAAATGGTTAACCATGTTCTTTTTTCCCCCAATAAATCTGAGTCATCCTTTGGTCTGTGCAGACTATGTCAATCCTCCTGCAAGTGTGTAACTTTATAACAAAAGCAAGAAAATATTTACGTGGAAAGGTACATAAAGCTCCACCAAGTGCCTGTAGTTTGGCAGGGAAGCTCTACACTGCCAGGCAGGGCCTTTGATCTTGCACCAAGGCGTGAACCAGTTTTCCCCAGTAAGTTGATTTATATTAGGTTATCTGTCAGCAGATCAGAGACAGGTGTTGGGAACTGGATGAACCAAGGTCAGGAGACAAGTAACTCAGAGGCACGCTAATTCTTAGGGCAGGAAGGCAGAGGGGCTCAAACAGCAAGGTGGGTGTGCAGATGAATGAGTAGCTTTGGAAAGAAGCAAAGCATAGCAACTAGGCTTCAAATGGTAATGAAAGAAAACCCAAACCATAAGGTGAATACCTTGCTCAGGGACACAGAGCAGAAAACTGTAGGATCCTCCTAAACAGCTTCTTTAAGCAGTCTGTGTCCGGCCATGCACTCAGTTGGTTTTAGGCCAGCCCTCCCTCCCCAGAGAGTTGTCAAACAAATGGTTGCCAGCCATCTGTACTCTTACTGGATCGTGACAGCTCCTAGATGGCCATCTGCAGATGTGGGCATTGTTCTGTGACTGTTCAAGAAGTGGTCATCCACAGCAGACTTAGACTGCTGTTTAATGGATTTCTCTGGTCAACAGAGACATAACTGAAGTCTAAGGCAGATTAACTTCAATCTAACAATTTTGGGAACAAACAACAATGAAGATGCAATACAAAAGAGTTCATCAATACCCAAACCAGAAAATACAGGTCACCTACTCAAAGTCCTTGGTGTCAGCAATGTGACATACAGTCATACTTGCCAATACTATTGATGGAGAATTCATGGAACAACTTCCTTACACTTGCATTCTACAGAAGTCCCCAAGTCAATAGGATACTGAAAGCACAGTGTCCATTTGATCAAGACTTCCACTGCATTGCTAAGCTAGAGAAGCCTGTTCTAGAGCCAGAAAGCTGGAGTTAAATTACACATCTCTTCTACTCATATAAATATTTATCTATCTATCTGGAAGCTGTATGGTCAGGACTTGCTTTAGGATGTTGGTTTAAGTTTTCCAGGAACAATGCTGATTAGTGTGCACTAAGTAACGTAGGCTGGAGAAACCAAAGCTACTAGTGTGGGAATGGGCAGCA
The DNA here is from genome assembly GCF_022539395.1 of Myiozetetes cayanensis. Lineage (NCBI taxonomy): Eukaryota > Metazoa > Chordata > Aves > Passeriformes > Tyrannidae > Myiozetetes > Myiozetetes cayanensis. The sequence goes on from NW_026086604.1 coordinate 130,731,762, forward strand.
GTGAGTAGGTGCAGATGCTGGTCAGAAAACTGTCTAACTCCATGCTGGTGACCCATCATATTATCCAGGGAAAGAGCAGAAGAAAGACTCCAGCAGAATGGTACATGATCTCTTAACCAATCTTTTAGGTTCATTACAAAAACATTAAAATGCCACCCATGTATTAACATTGATGAAACTCCCAACAACTCTACTTGCATTAGTAATCTCAAGTGTCTATAGTGAGAACAATCTAGAAAGTCTGTAATTCTAAAGAATTTCTTCCTGAAATTACTTCCTATCCCTTCTTCCTGCACTGGAAGTCTATTCAACTCCATTAGTTGAGATTGGTCACCTATCTGCTTCCCAGCATGAGCAAAAAGATGTCATACATAACAGGGTCCTCCAGTCTTATGGGGCCCTTACAGTTCAGTACACCCTTAGAGAGGTACCTTTTCCGCTTGTTCCATCATCCTCACATGACTTGGACACTGCCTCTTCTTTTTTTCTGAGTACAAAGATTCTTCACAGTTTTCCTTACTCAGGGTTATAAATATTATAATTTCCTTGGAAGGTCCTACACAGTCTCACCTTAGTTATCCACACAGTGATCCATTATCTTCCTTTACATCAGGAAATGGTCTCCATGGCACAGCACACTAAATTTAGTTCTTTGTAAAAGATGGACTTTTTAAGATTGAGTTTTTCAAAACAGTTTTATCTCTCGTTAGGAAGTGTACAGTGCCTAGCATCGTTATTGATTATGATATACAGACACCAAAGACATAAAAGCAAGAAATAACATGAGCATTGTGGCTTCTGTGACAATAACTGAGAAACTTAACTAACTACAGTAGGAATGGGAAGTCACAGCAGAATTGTTTGTTCTGTTCCTGCAGTTCTCAGGATTACCTGTTCCAGACAGAAATCCATGTAACTTTTGTATTTTAGAGGAGTAAATCTAATGCTCTTACCTCCAAAACATCATAGTTGCAGTTTGGGTGATATTCAATGTCGAATTCCTGAATGGTGAGTTGAATGCTGCTGCCAGGCGCTGTGTGGATGTACCAGATGCATTCCCTGTTGCTTGGGTATCTGCTGGGGTAGCCAGGGCTGTGAAATGAACCAGAAGGGCCAGAGAGTTCTCCTCCACAGCCTGACAACACAGCAAAGCAGCCTGTCAGTGAGGGGCTCTGGAATAAGGACAGGCAGTAGCACCCATTCCACAGACAAATGTGTATTCTCAGCTGGAGGGCCTGACCTATCACAGGGAACCCAGGAAAAGAATGGCAGGCTGGACCTGTTTGTGCTGCCTGTGCAGTAAGCACTTTGCCTCTTGTTTTGGTGTGTTTCATCCCATACCTCAGCATCTGCTTCGACAGCTGAACAAATGGAGACACAGAGCACAAGAAGTGACATTTTTTTTGCATTGGCCTCAAACATTATCAGTTCTAGAAAGCTGAATCAGATCCATCTTCAGCTCTTACTTTGTTCAACTAATACACAAGTTAAGTTATAAGGGGGAGGGCTTCCTATTGTTGTAAAAATGCCATTTCCCACTGCTTTAGAAATCATAAAATTAAAGACAATACAATTTCCCTGATCCTACTGAGCATGATTACAAGCTGCCAAGTCACAGTGGAAAAATTGGCTTTCTGACACTTGATGGGTTTAATGTTTTTTTTTTTTTTTAAATGTGCAATTGTAAGACAAGCCATGTTTGAAAAGTTATATATTTTTCTTTTCAGATAAAAAATTACTGCCCTAACATCACTCTCCAGCCCCTTGGATGACTAAGCTGTGGCATATTATGAGTTGGATTGAAAAAAAAAAAAAAAAGCAGCAAAACAATGGATCAAATGCAGGGCCTGATTTGACAGCACAAAGCAGCTGAACACCTGAGACTACAGTTTCATCATTGAAACTATATTTCATATATTTGCTCATATGGAGATGTTGTAAGTGCAGCACTAGCCTCCTGAAGATGCTATCCCTGACTCAGTCCCCAAGTGCAGGCATCAGCAGGGTGGGAAAGCACAGCAGCCCTCCCAGTGTCAGGGAAGACTTAGATCAGCAACATTCATGGCAAAACTTCACCTTTAGAGAAGCCAATAGGGTGGCTGTGTATCTGTCACATGCAGAAAGTAAGGGAATTATGTGTTTGATCTGGTTTCACAAGTGTGTTGCTCTGCCTTGCAGCAGCATTTTTTTCTTCTCTAAATTACAAGCCCCCAAGTGTTTAATTTAGGCACTATCTTTTGCTTACACAGCTTTTATAAGGTCACTCAAGCTTTGTAAGTAAAGCCCACACTCCTTCAATCTCTTTGGCTTCATCTCCAAAGGGAAGGTTCTGTCACATGCAAAAAAGCCCCAAAATACTTAATAAAGGCATCTAACAAACCATGAGCTCTATATATCCAGAAGCAAATACTGCAGTATGTCAGAAGTGATAAATAGCATCTGTATCAGAACCATTATTTATAGGACATATTTTATAACATAAAACAAATAAACTACCCCTTTGACCTGCTCAACTAATCCACACAGATATGCAAAACTCATCTAATCTCCACTAAGTCTCAGAAAAATTTGCAATTTGAACAAGGTATCTTTGGTCGTTGCTCTGCTTAACACTTTACTTTTTTTTTCAGGAAGCTATAGATCAAGATCTTTAGTTAAATGCAAATACTTTCCTTAACACCTTCTGTGGCAAACTTGTGGCTGCCATCATCTCTATCATGGGATCTTTCAGCTCCTCACTGAAAACTTGAGTTTGGCTCTGTCACAGTTGGCTATAGGACTACAAAATAAAAATCTATGAGGGGAAAGAGCAGCAGGTCTGAAAGGGAACAAAGTAATAAGAAGCTATTTTAAGTTAAAAAAGAGATGTTTAAATACAGGTGTGAGGAAGACTCCAGCCATACCAGCAATGTAACACTGATCTCTGTCAGTCCATCACCCTGTACTCACTGGAAAACCACCTTTTAAACAGAAGAGCTCTCACAGTTGAACAATAGTTAGCTATAACCCGGGAAAATCTTTACATAGCTGACTTGGAGCTCACAGGTGAATTGGCACAGGCTTAGTTCTTATCCTCTTCCCCATCTTACTGCAGCCTGGTGTGGTTTGCCCTGCAGCCACAAAGTTAAATTGTCAAGCTACTGGGTGTCTCAATCTAGGAGCTAAAGAAGCTTTAAAGTGTATTTCAAACCAATCCTGCCTTCAGTTCCCACGGAGAGACATAGAACAAGGTAGTGCACTTCCTTCCCTGAGGCATGCCAGCACTGATAAATGGTAAGCCCCTGAAACTTTGATATCCATGAACATTTCATCAGAGAGATGGAGAGGAAGAAAGCTCAGTGTAACCCACCACCCCTTACTTCCCCAGTGCCATAAGAAGATGGCCTAATTTTTCTCAAAACAAACCAGGTTGTTGAGGTTTTATAACTGGAGGAAAAGGTGTCAGCGGCAGAGGAGCTTTACAGGGGAACTTCCAGGTGAGTTACTTGCTTTCTTTCCTCTCAGCAGCCAGATTTACACAGCTACTTAGGACAGATTTCAGAAGGAGGAAGTAGCTTTGCCAGCTTGGGAAACAGAATGATTTTTCAACAGACTCGCTGTCTCTGCTCCTGAGGGGGTGGGAACAGGGAGGCAGGGGAGTTTCAGCAGGCGAGAACAAAGCCAATCGCTGTTTATCTCAGCCTGAAGAAAGCTGGGAACATTTTAAAACTAAACAGGCAGTTATGACTCAGCTTCTCCTACCAACAGTTTCCTGGTAGCCACAAAAGACATGTTTTTCATTTAAACCCGAAATGGCTCAGATGAGTGGAAAGCTTGTGTGCTGCATTTTGAGGCACAGACCTTTCTTCCCTGTGAATTGCAGGTAGCATTCAGATTACTCACACGTCCTCTCCAGAGAGGTTTATATTTTCTCTGAGCTCAATCAATATTCTCTGGATGAGGTATGTGAAGAACATGAGTAAGAAGGTCAAACTGTTTTTAAAGTCCCATTTCTTTTCTTCCAACTACAAATGTTCCCAGAAAAGGTTTTTTGTTAAAATGAAGTGGTTCTTTTTAAGTGCTCCAATAAAATGGTGGTAAAGTTTAGGTCTCTGTGATTCATTTCTTATAATGAATGTGTGGAACTCAGGTTGCCAATCATTTATTAATTGTTTGCAAACAGATCAGAATTGCTCGAGTTCATGCCTAAGTATTCACTGACAAATAGTTGAAAAAAGAACTCACTGATTTTTGCAAATATGTGAACTTCACATCTGGATTGTTTTGACTAAAGTGCATATGCCAGTAGAAACCTTCACATCAGAGCAGAAGCACAATCTCTGAACCTCTGGCCAGCTGGCAGAAAGTCTATATACTAAGTTTCCTCATATGGATGAGGTAAGAATCAGTTCTGTTGTGCTTTTCTGAAAATATAGATGTTACTGGATTTTAACAAAATATTTACTGAAATACTTAGGAGATTAAAACAAGTGTTCCTACCTTTAAACTCACTTGCTACATTACAACACTAAAATAAGAAAACAAAAATAATGATAGAATAACTTTCTAAAATGCTTAAAAAAAACTTTGATTCATTACATGAATATAAACCTTCTCCCAACTCTCCCAATGTTTATATTTGTCTGAAAACATCAGATAAGATTTTGCTTCTATTCAGATAAATGGAACTTGTGCTGTTTATGGCAGCAAACTAAAAAAATGTGATCTTTGGGGGTACATAAAAATGCAGAAGCAGAACCCATAAATTGCTGTATGACTTCAGCTCTCACTGAAATAATAGTGAAAAATCCCAAACCATTCTGTTCCTAGTGAAACATTCCCAGCCCAGAAATACTTGGTCTTGCTGTATGTGGATAGATATGCAGACAGCTGCACTGTGGAAAAGTTTCTTGCAGCTGAACTGCATACAGCATATGCCAAGTTTGTGCCGACCTCCAACAGTAATTTGGAAACTTCAGCCCTGCAGTTAAACTGAGAAAAAAAAGCAAGGGGAGATACTTTTTCAGTAGTGTAAAGGTCCTGGAATTCCCTTAAAACAACTAAAAACAACTACCTACTTTGGTGTTAGTTGCTAGGAAATCAGACAACAAATAGAAAGCTTAGGAAACATATATTTGGTGGGTTTGCTTTCCTCTGACTAAAATCTACGTATTCATTGAAGATTGTGCAAGGGATGATTTATAGATCTTTCCATATTACTGCCTGTCTGGTTAGCAGATGGTGTTCATTAACCAAAGAAGAATCCCTATTCTCATAAATAATTATAGCAGAATAGAAATGTAGTAATCTGTGGAAAACTATTCTATTTGCAAGGTTTTCAAATTTATCCACGGGTATATTTTAGCCACATGCTAGAAAAATCCCGTCAATAAAGGTTAAAGTGAACTGGCACTGTTCCTGTAAAATCACAGTTAGGAAAATGAAAGGATTCAGAGTTTTCCAGTTGTGGTGCTCCTGGTGAAATCTTTCAGTAAGCATAAACTGACTCTAACTGCAAGGAACATGCAGTATAAACATTTGCCTGTACTATACTAGTACTTGCATGAAGTATAATTTGGATTTGATTCTGAAAAATTTTGCTCTGTTGAGTAGGTTTAGTTATAGAATATTGTCCAACAGATAAAGTGGAATCATTTTTGCAATGGGGGTTTATGCAAGAGAGTAAAAATTTATGTGAGATACTGTTTTGGGGTTTTTTTGTTTTCTGATTAGTTGATCACTTCTGTAGCTTTGATTATCATTTTATCAGTCTCCTGAATTCCAGTATTTTTTCAGTATGTTCCAATCTGAAATCAGTAAGATGGACAATAAAGAAAGACAGACTGTTAGGAGCCAGAGGCATAAATGCTAACTTAGGCATTTGAACAGGAGCTGAATCCTGCAAGATACAGAATCGCCACAGTTCCCATATCAGCTGCCAGTGTTTTCAGTGTTGGGAAAAAAAAAAAAAAAAAAAGCAGCCATATTCCAGGTCTCAGATATTGATTGAATGGTTCAGAAACAAGTATTTTAAGAAAATTCTGGCCCCTATTCTTGTATTTTAGTTTGGGAGGAGAGAGAAGAAACAGAGATGAGAAACAGAAGAAGAAATAGAAGAAGAAGCAGGAGTTTGTTGTTGAAGAAACAGAAATTAATTCATCCTTAGCTCTCACAGAGAACATGACTATGTTTTTAATAGTCAGACTGCAACATAAAAAACCAGTTCTGAACATGGTAGCACCCCCAACTCAAAATAACTGCTCAGGACTTCAAAAGATCACGCTCTGTGCATCTTTAGACTTAATGTGACAGAAAGATATTGAAAAGGAATAATCATTTTTGAAAACTGAACAAATGTCAATTTGTCAAAGGCAACACAAGAAATCAACAACAGATTCAGGCTCAGAAAATCTGGGCCTCAGCTCCCTCATTGACCTGCAGCGTGATATTCTTTTCAGCAATCCTAATGGATGCCTGACAACTGTCAGCAGAGAATGGCTTCAGTATCTTAACCTAACCTCTGTTTTTGTTGTGCCTCTCTAAAGAACTAAAAAACTATTTAACATTTTACCTGACACATATACCGAAAATGGGAGTCAAAGAGAATAGTGGGTGCAAATTTTGACTATGCAGAGCAGAAACAATTAAATTTATAAGCTCTACTGACAGCCAAGCAGCCAAGTGAGTGAGCTTCCAATGAAATAGAGATGTATATATATAAATCAGTCGGCTCCAACATGCCCATTGCTTAATAAGGTAGATGACTGCTCTAGGAAATATGTGTCTTCTCAGATAGTGACAGTTGTCACTGGTGTAATTTTGCACTAAGAGACCTTTGCCCTCTTAGCCTCCTGAATTTTTTTATTTTTTTTTAAAGGAAAGCAATTTGATTGGCATTCCATCTTTGCAACATCCAGACTGTTACCAAGAGTTTGTTCTTTCTCAAAGGGCCAATATATGCCCACAAATATATTTGCCTATATTAAGCTTCCTAAAATAGAGCAAAATGGAATAAGCACCTTGCAGATTCAAGCTTTCCTCATGTGAATAATCCTCTTGAGGCCTTGGCTTACTGATTTAGCCAAATCAACTCTAAATCCACCCTCATTAATAAAAGCCCCTTAGATGAAAAGTGTTATTTCAGAACCACCACCATTTTTAAAATGAATTATTTGCACTAAAACTTTCCACTCAAGTCAAAATTATATAGGGCATCTTCAAGCATAAATAACAGCATTGTCCTAAGATCAGTTACTAATTCTGTCTTTGCAAAAGCCTAAAGAGTGTGTTTCCTTCAGCATAGGAGAGGAAAAGATCAGATGCAAATATTTTAAATCAAACCAGTTGAAATTTGTATCGTGTGGCAGGAGGGGCTATTCAAGTCAATCGTCAATGAGGTAAACTTTTGGCTTTTTTTGGATCACTTTTTAACTGTGAAAAAGGTTCTGGGAAGAGTGTCTGAAGCAAACTGTATCAGGCACATGGTGTCAAATGTAAGTGCTACTCTCTTTACCATCAAAGCATGTGAATGCCCTTGATACATATCTCATGGATGTTTCACAACTGCCAGTTAAGGGGCACAGGAACAGCCTGAGAAATAGTTCAGAGCAGCTTGAACTATGTCTGTCACTTGAGCAGAAATAAATGCTTTTCTCTCAGCAATACATGTAGCCTTGTTATTTTCTTGTCAGGTGAGATGTTACCAAACCAGGGTGTAGATTCTCTGAGGGATTTGCCCTCAGGGAAGAAGGGACCTGAACGCTTCACTCTGAAATGTCCAACCAAAGGCTGCAGCTCCTGATAAGTTCCCCCTGTACCAGGAGACTTTTTCTAGTGATTTTTTTTTTTTTTTGGTGCACTTGAAAGCTCTTCAGAAGGGAGAGGCAAATATAGCACCCCGACCACAGGGACATATCTAATTTTATCCAGTCTAGGGCAACAGTGTATGCTCAGACAACATAGCCCCCAAGAGTAAGAAGAATAGCCATATTTGTGCATCACACCAATTGAGAAAAAAAAAAAAAAGGAAGTGTTTGCAATGAACAAAAAGCTGACAACTCTGGTTAGCTCTGAAGGAACTTGCACTCATATTGCAAGCTGTCAGAAGTCACAGCCGTGATGTTCAGAGCCAGCAACGACATTCCCTAAGAGCCAGCCCTATCTGACCCTACAGGTCCTGGTCTGCTGCTTAGATGCAGCCCCACATTAGCAGTCTGGGCCCTGTGCAGCATTAGGCTGCAGTTTAGCGTCCAGGAATTAACAGAAGGGCAGTGCTGTCTGATGGAGAGGTGAACGTGTCAGTGAAGAAAAGGAGTGCAGAGGGGTGGGAAAGGAGGGAAAGCACAAGAGTGTTTACCATGCAGGCAGATTCTGGAAAGCTTTGAGAGCTTTAGAAAAGCAAGTTAACCCAGCACCATGGCTACTGTATGGAGCTGATGTCATCTGGCTGTGTATAAAAGCCTCCACTTTGTCTTCTTTTGTGCAGTCCCAGAATGACATCACCCCGAAGCACAAGAACGTACCTTTGTGCTGCAGCCCTTCCCCTGCTGGCTCCTGCCACACATCCCACTCCTCCTGCATGTGTCCCTCCTTTACCCAGAAATGCTCCTTCATTCCCCCCCCGAACGCAAGGCACCACTGTCTGGCCAACGAGAGCCCTTTGGGAGCCCACAAGCGCCAGCAGTCTGTGGTAGGCGCAAGGAGCTCCTATTCAAGCAGCTTATAGAATGCCATACACCTCAGCAACCCACAGTGGGGCCTCTGCAGCCCACTTCAGCTGCTTCACAATGCTGTCAAACCTGAATGGTGTGAACTGATTAGACAGACAGGGCAACTGGGGCAATTTAATTATTTTCAAGGTTGGATCTCCTTAGATGGGATGTACAACAGCACATGATTTAATCTTGTTACAGTCCACTATTGCTGTTAAATAAGCAGAGCGAAAAAAAAATTGCATTTGTAGCCTCACTGATGAAGAAACTGCAAGCACAGTTTGCAGCTGTACAGTTATACAGATTTGTTTATAACTGGCATCGGTTTTTTGCCTGTTTAAAAAGGCCTGTGACAATCTTCATGACATGCAAAAACAAGAGAACAAAACCCAAATGGGCCAATGTTATTTCATGCAGATAAGTGAGGTGGGGGGCAGCTGGAAGTGGACATTACCCAAGAAAACAAGTACTGCTAAATAAAATTACAGTGAAGTCTGCACAGAAAACACTAGTCTGTAGAAATGGGGAAAACTGAGGGCTGAATGATCCCATCAGAAAGCCCATCAGAAAGTCACTCATGGTTACCCTGTAACAGCATCTATCTTCTGTTCAGTACAGACATTCTAGACATGCTCCTCATTTCTGTTCCTACTCTTGGAAATGAAAGCATATTTCACTAACAGCTCTCAGTGTTTGAGCAGACAAACTTTGGAGGTGTACATGTGCAGAAACATTGACAGGGAAAATATTTAGAGAATTACAAGGAAATCCAATGTTTTTAGAACTGTAGTGGGTTATTTCTACTTAGATGGCATAGATTGGCATAAGCTGAGACTCCATTAAACATACAGGGAAGGAAACTTACCCTCCCAGAGGAAACGTGGATAACTTACCATTAACACGCCACAGCATCTGGAAGCCACTTCTGGCATTCAGTCCATCAGAATAAAACTCCACATGAAGGCTGGTCCCTGTAGTGCTCCCTGCCAGTGGAAGAGATTGTCCACAGAAAGTGCCTATCAGGTCGGATTGTACATCAGGCCCATCATAGAGCTGAAATGAAACAAAAATATACACCAGTGAGTAAAAAGCAGCTCCCCAGTTCTTAATGTTTTGTACAGGATTTCAAGGAAAATGCAGTGACACTTCTCACACTGGCCACCCTTGCACAGTAATATGAGCCCGGGGAGTGTGGAAAGATTTGGATTAAATAATAAGCAAATATAACTCTAATATGTCTTTAAACCTTGCTGCACACTGTGTACAGCAGGGAGGTTTTGCTGTTTCTGTTATGGTATGTATTGGGGGTTGCTGGGGAAGAAGATAAAGGGCAAGTGGCAATGAACCAAAATAGAAAGAAAAAGAGGATGTCACAGGTCTGATTTGCCCATGCCTCTAACTTGCTCAGTGCCTTGGTGACAACTCTGTTTACATCTTCATTTCTCTGAGGCTGTGCTCAGGTGATATCAGGACTGACTGGTCTTCTGATGGAGAAAACCAAGCATTCAGCATCACGAGGGCCTCCCAGAGTAGTGGGAACAAATTGAGAACCAAAAGTAAAGTAAACCTTTAAAAGCACAAGGAAACTTCATATGTGTTCATTTATGGTTTCATAATCATGTGCTAGTGTCCTGCTTTGGAGGAAAACTGGACTGAGCCATGCTTCTGAAATTTGATCTACCCTTGTCATATTTTATGTGACAGTATTTTGATAACCAATGTGTTGGCAAATGTAGCTAGCCTGAAAATCTTTCTGTTCCTCAAATACAGATAATAAATGCTCCATCCCACTCTTAAAACTTCACCACTCTTAAAAAAAACCACCCCAAACAAACAAACAAACAAAACAACAAAATGCTAGGGAAATACTCCTGTAGTTAAATATTGACATCTGAAGTTAGTCATATACTCACATCTAAATGAAAACACGTAATACATGTTTTGATGGAGTGATAGTAGGTGCTTTTAGCTTTTAAACATCTTTACATTTGTTATCTCCAAGCAGGTTTAAATTGTCTTTCAAACTCTTTTGTTTTGTACCTTTTTTCAAATCCAGCAAATCACACTGAGTGTGCATCCATGTTCCTCACCAAATACCACAATGCCCCAGTGTCATTTTTCAGGCATGAGGAGTGTAAATTTTTGAAAAGCTGATAAAATAAGACATTTTAGCTAAATTGCCTTTGAGTTACAATATCAGATTCCTGATTGTTGACAAGTTAGGAGTTGCTTTATTATTTCTACCTTGGTTACTATGATTCCTAAAGTTTAGAAAAACATCAACCCTTGTGCTTTATTATCACTTTGCCACAGTTCATCCGATCTGTCTCACAGTGCATATCTTTCTAACATAACCCAGCAAACTACTGGCACAGAAACCATGTCTGAACATTCTCATTGTGAATTTTTGGCATGCTTCCTTTCAGAATTTCAACAAAATCTTTTCTTTGTTCTGAAGCCATCACTGTAAAGTTCTTTCCATGCAAAGAATCAAATCTACGATCTCTAGAAAAACAGCCAAGGTTTATTTATCTTTGCTCTCCATTCAAATCTCTTTTCCAAATATCTTTGGTTCCACTAAGAATTCTCCTACACTCAGCACCCATAGTATGGAAGTATGATATTACAGAAAATATTGATTAACCATGCTAGCTACTAATTTTCACACACATTTTCTGGCAGATTCAACATATGGGAACAAGTAATTAAACCCTCAGCTTTTCTGTTCAAGATGTTGGCCTTGCAGAATCTTCAGAAATCTTATTGTTCATTTAAAAGATACTTGGGGCCAAGAAATCTAGTCAAATGCTTTCAAACCCTCAAGCACACAGTCTACTTGAAATGTCTTAAAAAAATAAATTGGAAGTAGTTCTGCCAGAAGTTAGGGGCAAATTGCAGGAATAATTCTATGGTAATATTCCATGGCGTATTTTATGACTGGTACCCATGAATATAATATAATGAAAGGCTCAAAGCATGATAAGTGTATTGTAACTTGAGAACTATCACCCTATTTGTTATGATTTCTCTTAGTGAAATCAGAAAAAGATTGTAGGTTTCTAATTGCAGACACACTGCTGGTGGCTCTTGCAAAGCCTTGATCAGATGTGTTTGATAATAAATATTAAATTTCATAAAGATTAGATGCTTATATATTGAATATCCACTTGTATTCTTTCCAAACATGAAGTTTGAAGGACCATCTGATGGAGGGGTGAGCTGTCCCATGCCCAGCATTACAGCTATGACCTTCTTCCAAGCCAGGTTGAAAGCTTTACACATTCTTTTAAGGCTTAAGTTCAGCAAAGTGAAATCAAGTCAGATCCAATTAGATTTTTTAATAGTACTACTTCCTTTGACAGCTTTGTGGTATATAGTACTCATATTTCTGTGGCTTCAAGCCATGGAAACCTTACACCAGAAAAATATGAATGGTGAAGAATAAATCATTGTGGAGATCATGAATCCGTGCTCTGAATAGAAGCAAAAAAACTATGTTAAGATACATATTCACTGTCAGCCATTAACTCTAGAGATTACAAATGAAAAACCATTCTAATGAACTGTGGACTAAATCATACCCAGAAACTTCCAAATTCAAACCAAAAAAACACAAGCTTCTTGAGTCTCCTGCAATTTGATTCATCAAGGGAGTATTATTTTTATCTAAGACAGCTAATGCTGCATTTCTATGTAATTTCCTCTGAAAACAGTCTGTCAGTTTTTCGAGACACAAAGAATGGTTACTATGGCAATCCCTTCATGCCGTGCTGCCCTGTGGGGTTGGGTTCAGAGCAGCATTTCGCAGGGAATTTGAGTGCCTGGCCAGCGGTAACTCATTGAGAGGGGCAGAACCACGACTGCTAGAATTACAGACGGGGTTTTTTTGAGCTGTCCTTCATTTCTAAATGAAGGGAACAGCTGTGTGTTTTCACAGGGCATTTTGAACTTCACCAACCACCTTTTGCTCTCACACAAACACAGGCAAGTGAAACTGAAGCTGAACACAGCTTTCATGAGCTACAGTTTCCCTCCTGATCTCTGAGATAGTGTTTCTGGGTAAGGTCCTGCTTTGTCAGCTGTGTTATCTTAAACTGCTGCAAATTGAGGCAAGATTCTTCTCCAGGCTATATGAGGCAAGGTACTCCTTAGGATTGTGCAAGGCAATTGGATTTTGAGGCACTCCTGTACTATACTGACTTTAGGAACTGGTGATTTGCCCCCTTCCAGCTTCCCATTGGGAAGAAAGTGCTTGCTCCCTTTCTGTGTATATATTTGTTTTGTAATATATTTATTTGTTTAGACCTTTCAGCCTCCACCAGAAAATCCAAGGGCTTCATAGTAATTTTGGCATGCAATCGAACAGTCAAAATATGCAAACAGCTGCAGCACATGTTCAGATCCTTGGCCTCCCTGCTTTAGCCAAAGAATTGCCAAGCAGCACCCAGAACGCTCCATTTTATCAGCCTGCACCCCGGCACTGGGGCCAGGGGGGCATACAGTACGTTCAGATGAATTATTAGGCACGGGCTCAATAACTGTTAAGAGAACTTCCTTATCAGGCTGCCTAGGAGCAAGCCTATAGGCTGACACAAAAGTAGAAAGGGGAGGTACCAGCTTTCTAGGGGAAGAATCAAGCTGTGTGACTGTCCTGCAGCGAAGGGGCAGCTGAAAACCATCTGCTATACATTAGAGTGGGGCTGGGAAAGCAGGACTAACCAGGGCTGCAGGAAGGGTTCAGCTTGGGTAGCTCTCCCAGGGGAGACACCATGGTCACCAGTATGACATTTTGTCTTTCTGACTCTTCAGCCTGGAAATATGTTGCTGACACAAAGAATGATGCTCTGGAGGCCACAGCTGTTCACCCCTCTTTGGAGGAGCAAAGCAAAGCGGCATGACCTGTGTCACAGAAAAGCTCATTGCCAGAACTGGAGGAAGGGCTCAAGAACTGAGCTCAGTGGAAAATGGAGGTTTTGCTGCATGGAAGAAATAAAGACCTCAAACAAATGGGAAAAATAAACTTTAAATGTGTTCTATTTGGGCATACTTGAAGCAGGGACAATTTTCTACCTGAGCACCTTGTCAAGCTTATTCCTTATTGCAAAGTAAGCCTTCCAGAAAGGTAGTGAGACTCCATCTGTTCAGTTTTCCTGGCAGAAAACTGGGGGAGTTTTAGGGCAAAATGTCATTTTTCTGTTGGAGAACGTTATTTCTATGAAAAGGCATGGGTTCTTTTTTCATCAGGAAAAACATTACAAAGGAAAAACCCATGGCTAATCTGCTCTGAAAAAAAATTGCTTACATATACTAGTTAGTCATAACACATAGTCTCGATCCAGAGATGATGGAGTCTTCGAAGTCAAACTTTCAGTTTCATATGAGGTGAAAATCCATCCTATGAATACTGACAGTTCTCACTTTTTGTATTGTTAATAATACTGTTATCAGATGTCAAGAATTCATTATAATTATGAAAAATTATATTAATAATTGTCTCAATTTGAGACTGTTTGCAGTCAGAAAGTCTTTTTACAGGGACCAGCAGCAACAGCTCTGGGCTGTATCTGCAGAACTCATGAAAGGAGGCTGTGCCTTGGATCAGATCAGCAGAGCTGCAAGTGTCCCACCCATGGCCAGAGCTTCCAGGACAGTCTCAAAGAGCTTTTCTGACACACACAAGTATCCCTTTTCTCTTTGAAGTGGGAAACCTGATATGGGATTGCTTGGATCTAAATACCAGACTCAGTGATTACAAGTTTCTGAGTAACTCTTCCTGAAAGGAAATGAAAGAAGAGGAAATTTTGGAAAGGAAGTTTTGATGGCATTATAACAGGTATGTTACCAGAAAACAAAATGAAGCAAAAACTATACAACATAATCATCATCCAAGTAACAGAATGCACTCCAAAGATAGATCACCATTAATTGTTAAAACAAGAATAACAAAATCAAAACCAATTAATTTCCAAGCAACACGTTTCCTTTCCAGAAGAGCTAGAGAGCAAACTTAAGAACCTGCAGGTCTGCCAGCCAGACAAAAATAAACTAAAGCTCCAGAATGTGGCCCACTGTGCTAAGCACCACAGCAACATCATTTCATAGAAACAAAGGCAGCTTAAGACTTTGAGGAGCTTACTGCATGGAGCTTTGATACTTCTGAACAAACAGGAAAACAAAATAAAGTTATGTCTGTGCTTGCATATTGAGAAGTGTTTGCAATTGCCACTAGAAAAAAAGCCCTCCTTAAGAACATATTCTAATTAATATGTTAATATCATTATTTAAATATGTTTATGCCCTAGATAACCTTTGATAAATATCCTTGCTCTGACCACTGGAGGCAACTTTCTTGTCTCCACACAAAGACACACACTAATTAACCACTTTATTCTATAGAACAATGGAGTTTGACATTGTACATCAATAGACATGTAGGCACAGTAGTTAATATTACTGGGATTTATCTAACATATGAAAATGTAAAAATGTCTAGTTTTTTAACAGGAAGAGTTTTACCTGAATCTATGTTTTATCTCATAAGCTGAGCCTGAATAACTCAGAGCCCTTTGAAAGTTTCAAACGATGTTAAATTCCAAATTAGACTGCAGTATTTTTTTTAATAATTTTTCACCTCTTACATTACCACTTACTACGTTCTCAAAGAAAACAAGGGTTTTCAACTACAGTCATATCTGCTTATTCTTGTCTTCCTAGGAAAGGTTTATTTTGCAAATTATATAAAACCAGTGTTTTTCTTTAGCAATGAATAAATTATAAGAATGTAAGAAATGCAGGGCATATCTTCGGATTGAATTTAAAAAGTGTTTTAGGTATAGGAGTAGGAAACAACTGCTGTTTAAGAAAGGAATGCCTAGGAGACTTCCATCTAGTTGGTCAACCCTAAGACCTGCACTCAGAATCTTATTTGTTCAGCATGGTGTTTTAAATCCTCAAACCTGTGTCAAGAGAGCACCTCCACCTAATCTCCATGCTGTCATGGACAGAATCCAAATGGGTCCCTAAAGTGTCTCTGCAGCCTTTGCTGACCAAGGCACCGCCTGAGGATCCACGCCTTTGTGGCAGTGGGATCACATATGCCTGGTGATGAGGCTGCGGCTATTTTGGTAGAGCACCTGCTTTTCTCAAAGCCTCAGAAATTGAGGCGGTTCCTCTGCAGTGAGAATCCACTCACAGTGGAGGAAGCAGGACTGCTTTTGAGCTTGGGACAATAATATTTCCAAAGTTAATCTTCAGCAGAAAGCTGCTATTGTGGGAAAAGCTCCTTACAAAGAGACGGGGGTGTGCCTAGGGACACAGCCCTGAAAAGCCCAGGGTGATCTGAGCAGTTTGCAGCCCTGCCGAGTCCAACGCAGGGCTGAGTGCTGCTCCTCCGCTGCTTTGCCAGCCCAGATGAACTGAACTGACACTATCAGAGGCCCAAAAGGGCAGGACTGCCTCTGTGAATCCCCCCTCCCTTTAAGAAAATTTGCATGACACATAACTATGGCAACTAAGGAGAATTGCAGCTGGTCTCAAATGAAGACAGGACAAAAGGGAAATATTCCTGCCACTTAGGCTTTCAGGCTTGCTCATGGGAACAACTGAGGGCGGGGGGAAGAAGGGGGGCAGACACAAAACCTTCCTAAAAGTCCAGTGTGGTTTTCTTTGAGCTGTCTGGGAGCTTCCCTCTGATGAGGGGAAGCTTTGACTAATGCAGAGGGGGTTTCTCCTGCCACCACGTAATTTTGTATTGCAATGCCTGTACTGGATGGGATACGCAGTCTCACAGATGTTGGCCAGGCTTTCCAGAAAAATTAGGAATACAGAAGAAGAACAGAGGAAAGAAGAATCCAGCTGCAACTGGATGAGTCCTAAATGCTCTGTTTCCAACAAGGGGCATGCACACTACCATCATATGGTGATATTTCACAGCCACTTCATTGTACAATGGTTTTTTCTGAAGGAGCAGGCAAAGTCACATTGCTCTGAGCTGGCAGGGTGTGGAAAACACCAAGTCCATGAAGGTCTGACTCATTTTTTGAGTCTGTGGTGGTTTCACTCGTGCTTCTTGTCATCTGAGGTTTCTGTAGGCACCATGCAATTCTTTCATCACTACAAATTTAGCTGTCTTGAGGGGTGGGGGTGGTTTATGTGTGTTTGTAATTTTGCTTCTACATAACCTTTCAAACAGCAAAGCCAAAGTCTGCTTTGATTCTGGCAATGCAGGCAATTAGGAAAACAAAAATCTAAGCCCTGAGCCAGTCTCCTTTAGGGTGGGCAGCTTTTTGGCCTGACACTCTCCTTTTGAGTATCCAGATGTATCACTGAAAATCAGTGCATGGACTAAGATTTTGTTGTGTACCAATGGTAAGGTCTGCCAGAGAAACCTGAGGAGAATTGTCACTTTTATCCTTACAGCCTTACACTGAAGGACTTTTTGTGGAGGCCCATAACCCCCTGAAGGAATTCAGGGATGGGCTGGCATGCTGCCAGCTTGCATGGTAATACTAATAGATACCACAGCAGTCTGGCCAGCAGGCTGTAATTTGATGTCTGTGTGCAGAACCTGGATAGGTTATTTCATATACCATCTGCATCCCCAGGGCGATGTACCACCAGTGACATTTTGTAAATCAATGCACAGCCAAAAGCAAAGCCATTGTCTGTGCTTGGAGAGTTCCTGCAGCACTTTAAAAAGACACACCCATGAATAAAATATAATATTAATAATCTCCTAATATGGTTTAAGCATATTTACTAATTACAAGAGGGAGTAATACTAGAAACAGCGTAAGATATTTTTATGTTAAGCTAATTAAAAAAAAAAGTATGACCAGATGAGTGTGAGCAACAATTATCTAATGCAGTATTCCCAGATGGAGGAAAAGGATATTATGGCACATCCCTGGAATGCTACTGTGGTTTAAAAAAAAAAAAAAAAAGGGGACATCCTGTTACCACCAGAAGGAAATGAAACCATTTTCAGGAGCAGATGCCATATTAATTCCTGTATTCATCTGATAATATTCCACATGTAAGTGTGCAATGGTATTTTAACCACTCTGAGCCTCACTGCTGAAAGAGTCTTGAGTGCTTAAGTACAGTGACAGTAAGCAAGCAAGGAAGTGCTTTAGTCCAAAGAGGAATTCTGTCCTACCCTGCAGCAGAAGAAAGGCATTTGTTATTATCAGGCCACTCTTTGCCCCCATAAGATGTACTTTTGCATTAACCCAATTATAATTACATCTTTGACACTAGATCAAAAGTGCACAGACCAAAGGGGTGAAACTCAGAGAGCTCTGAAACTTGTCTTGCTTCATGACAAGTTTGCTATCTGCTTATCAGGCTGGTGGCATCTTGCAAAAGGCTGGGCAAGCTCTTTCCTGTACTTATTAAAAGCAGAGACTAAACAGACTGGACTTCAAGGGATGGTTGTACTTTCTGAGAAGAAGAAGAGAGAGTCAGATCGTGGTTGAAAGAAAAAGATTAGTGGTTTTCAAATAATATTTTTCTTGGATAAGGAAGGAGTAAATTTCCGTTCTACTGCAAGACTGATCTTCAGAACAAAAACATGACATTCTCCTTACTTACAAAAGAGCTTTGCTTCCATAGAGATTATGTTTTACCATGCAGAAGAAGAAGGTAATTCTTCATTAAAGACGGGGAATTAAACACATGCTTGTTCAGCTAATAACCTGATGAATGTAGAGGAAAGAATGACATTTCTATGTCATTGTCTGCAATATCTCACTGGTTACAGCCTGATGACTCCTCTAGAAAGCCTAATGTTAGGTCATTTAGCCAAGCCACAGCATGCAATATAATTTAAAGACCATCCAATCTAATTACAGTTAGTGAAGCATCATTAGGAACCAGTCTGCTATTTGGTATGCCTTGTATCTTATCATTCCCCCTTCTGTATATGTCTTTATCAGAAGCAATTAATCTCATATTCTTGAAACTTTGCTATAAAACTCCTTCCAAAATGTCACACTTCCTATGAGCAATGAGCCAGCATCCTCTGACAGGCCAAGAAACACTGCACATTGCTCATTTGTTGAGAAAGTGCTTATATGAGGTTCAGGCTATAGACTGACATTGTAAAGAACTGCAGTTTTGACTTCTTCCCACACTACCCCTTCTCAGTTTCTGGCACTTAAGCATCCGGGCAGAAAATTGCCATGAAATCAGAAGAGCAGGGCTTTTTCCTTCCTACTTGAACACAGTATAAATAGTAGTAGATACTAAAGCGGTGGAGATGCAGGCCCTGCCCAGATCAGAGTGAGTCAAAGCCCATAAGTGTTTCCTGTGCAGAGGGATTGCTGCTTACCATGAGTAACACCAGCCAGCTGGTGGAACAGTGGCCTGGCTGACGAGAAGCATCCCATGATCAAAGGAGAAAAGGAAATACATAACACAATACACAGCTGACTTCTCATTGTACAGCTGTGACTGCATTTCAGTCTGGGACAGCCACACGTTGCACTTGTACTTACTCATACTCTCTGGGCATCTGACTATATTTTTACTTGTCCTGTATGGGAAACAGTTATTTGCTCTACAGGATGACAATGTCTCTGGTAACTGACAATCACTAGGAATACTCCTATGTAGAAACTTTTGGTATTGTCATCACTCTACATATTCAACTTCTGGCTCATATGTGGACTAAGCCAGGGACCAAATAGCAAATTAACATATTCTGTGTATATCAGACTGAATCAGTCACGAGGCAAAATTTTCTTCTTATATGCTACATGTAGGTTTGGGTCAGAGTGTAAGTCATAATTAAACACAAAGCTGAAGAACAGGCCCTTTTCCAGTATGGAGACTGGGACCAAAACCACAGTGTCCAGCAGGCCAAGTCCAGCAGTACTCAACAACATAGATTGCTCAGTCTAGCTGTCCCCACCCCATGATTTTCTCCTTCAGAATTCAGAAATATTTCAAAACAATCAGACCGTTATTTTGAGATATTTGCAATATCATAAAAATATGTCCACATGCATTAAATCTGTTTCTTGTACTGGTTTGGTTTTTTTGTTTTGGTTTGGTTTGTTTTGTTTTTTTTTTTTGCAACTGCCATTTCTTGATTGTAATCTGCTAAGGCAGGTAATGTCCCTGCCATAACACCTCTGCAACATTTAATCTTGTCCTTTTCCATCACATACAACCCTCCCTTACTCCTTCTACCACTACAATTGTGATCATTACCTCATCCAACCTGAAAACTAACTCTTGTCCTTCCTATCCCCAGCCTCCCAGCAAGCAGCAGCAAATATTGTCACCAAGCCTGCCATCTGCTAGCTGCCACGGTGCAACATGCTGCTACTGTCAGAGCTGCCACAGAGCTAAGAGGGCAAACAGAGTGTTGCTACCTGCTGCAAGGGGCTGAGGTGGCAGAGCTGATGCCACCAAACCCAAAAGGAGATGAGAAAAAGGACACTGAAAAGCTGCCAGGGAAAAGAGCACTTGGATCAGCACCAGTGGTCACTCTGGATTGTGAGTGCAGCTACACGGAAACTGTCTGAGCAGCAGCTTCCCATTTCCTTCAAGAAAATGGTGAATGGCTCTGGCATATGATCCATGTATCACCCACTTAGACCACAGTGAGCAGGATTATATTTCTATTATACCCAGCCAGACCATTGGAACTCTCCCCTCTTAGGCCTCTTTGCAATAAAGGAATCTCAAAACTAGCATGTGTCAGAAAAGTAATCTACTTTAGCTGAGCAGCTATGAGGTTTCTTTTAAATAACCTTTTTTCCAATTTGCAGTGGTGTCAGACTCCACATGGATTTCAATCAGAAAAGTCCCAAGTATCTGCAGTCTGCTTAGAAAGTGAACTGTACACTTGTTCCAGATGACTCCCCCTTTCCCTTACACCACAGAGCACTCCCAGCCTCAACAATATGCTCCCCTTTCGCAAGAGGCAGGGTGGGAGCAAACAGTGTTCAGTTCCCTGGCTGGTTCAACCTTGTTCTCCTTTTTACACTATGGCACATATTTGTACAGCATGCAACAACCAAATGAGAACATCTTTTCCAAGTGGTATTTCTTAATGGCATTTGGAGAAAGATTTGTAAGTAATGTCACAGGACTGACAAATTAAAGCCTCCTTAACACACTTCCATGATTCTCTTTTCCCCTTGTATTTCCCTTTTTAAACCTCTTTCAGTCTGTATTTTCTTTGATTGAAAGCACTGAAAAGTTGTTAAAACAAAGAGTGCTCCCTGTCTCCTCACTCCCTCAGATATGTTTTATTTCTGTTCTTTTAAGTGCTTTGGATCAGGTTCCTCGCCTCTGGCATTATTCCTCCAGCCTTGACTTACATCTAGAATAGTGTCTTCTGGCAAGTTTCTGACTCCTCACTGGCTGGCTACTGTGTGCAAGGCTCCTGCTTTTCATGGGTCAAGGGCTCAGGCATCTTGAGACTAGCACTGGCTCCAGTGTTTCTTTTTCAGCCTCCTCACAAAAACAAAGCAAGGTTTAATAGTTAGTTCTCAATATAGTGCTCCCTTATTTATTTTCTTCACATGTCTGTTCTTTCTTACCATTCCTGGCCACAAAGAGAAGAAAGCTGGAAGAACATCACTTTTGCCAGTTTATTACCAATTTTGAGCTGTGAAAGCTGCCCTAGTAGGGAGGTAGAGGGAACGAGAGAGGATATCTACATGGAACAGATTAGCCCAGGCCTGTTCATCATCACCAGGCCTGTTGTTGAACTTTCTGCAAGACCCCAGTGTGATTAAGTATCCCCAGAAATATGGGCACTATTCCATAGTCCTCCTCTTCCTGGCTATAAGTAGTCTTTCTAACACTTCTCTAAATTTCATCTCCTCTAAAGCAAAAACCTAAATAGAGCACAGCAGCTACAGGCTGGCATCCTGTACAAGGGTGAGATCTGAAGGATGGATGAGTTCAGTAAAACAGCAAAAGAGTAGGCAGGATATTATAACCCACAGTATAGCACTGATCATGACTACAATCTACTTCCCACAGTACTAAGCACAACACTGAGAGAAAATATCTTTTAAGTTATCCTAGAAAATGTTAAGAAAATATCTTCTCTGTCCTAGAGATCTTTATTTTTTTTTCAGGAAATGAAAATAAAGGGTACTTGTCTTTAGGTTGACTGGATGCTTTATTTGGCTAAAAAACGTCACATTTTATTTATGGATACCTTAATTTTCTTTCGGTCCCTTTAAAGAGGCAGATGAATTATGAAAAGAAAAATATAAACAGGAGACACTGCAACCCTCCCTTTAAAAATGTAGAAATAATACATACTAAAGTTTTTGAACCCACCCCGCTCCTTCTCAGGTAAAAACAAAAGGAAAATAATTGGGCTCATTGCCTTTTTGCAGTCAGTTTACTAATCCCAGGATTTCTTCTGCTTTACATGAAGTTGGAATCATGACATCTCACTTCACCTATAAAAGCCAGTGCCCCTAATCTCAGGTGGTAGCCGGAGTATAGCAAACCAAGGCACCTGCAAAGGGATTCATCCTCCCATTTGCACAGACCTGTCTTAGGGCAGCAATGCTTCTCCCTACTGATCACAGAGGAAACAGGGTCAAATCATTTGGATTTAACACTTGAGTTTTAGTGGTTACATTTAGACATGATAAATTTCCCTTGCTCTTCTGCAAGCCTTATTATTTTTCTTTATTGATGGAGACCTAATTTTTCTTGTTTCTACTTACCTTCAAGAAGTCACGGTTACAGTCCGAGCCATCTTCTAAATCAAAGGCCGTGAAGCTATAGTTGAGAGTGTTCCCCTTGGTAGTCTGGATGGTCCAGCTGCAGTGCTCATGCAGTGGGTAATTATTTGGATAATTTAAACTTTCCAATACGCCATGGCTACGATTAACAGTCAGTACTTCATGGCAAACTGAAAAAGAAGTGATAATAGATCATATTTGTGCAATGATCCAATAACTCAAAAAATTACAAATTTAAGTTACTGATAGTATTACAAGGTGAGAAATAATTTTATTCAGATTAGAGAAGTCATATAGAAAGAGAATTGTGACCTGCTGAAGAACATATTTATATGTTCCAAACCAGATCCAGACTTTCCAAACTCGAATCCTTCAGCTCTATTATGACCTTCTTTTCTGACACTTGCAGCCTTGTCAGTATATGTAGTACATATATATTTTGGCAGTTTCCTTTAATTCTAAATACGTGGTTATTCCTGAACACATTCTGACAGATAATGGCAGAAATTTGCCCTGTTGTGTGAAACAATTTGGGAAGGATGCTCAACAAAGATGAACAAATAGATTGAAGTGGTTCATTTCAGCAAACTAGGAAAAAATTATCATCATGGCTAAAACAACAAATGGAAAGTACACTACGAGTATTGGGCTTTCTGGCTCCAGGAACAGGAAGTGATTATGAATGTTTTTTTAAAAAGAGCCGTGATTTTTCTTTTGAGACATCCAATAGAACCCTAGCATAAGAACCAGACACTTACCTGGAATAATAAGAGCTTTCCTTGAAGTGCCAAGAAAATGAAAATAAACTAAACTAGATAAAGAATGAAATTACAATTATAGTATCGGGTCAGTGAGTCTCATTTTCCTATATCCACCTTGCCACAAAGACAGAAAATATCAGTGTGGGCAATCCCTTGTCTGGAAGCAGCATGCCATGTGTATCAGGAGCAGAGCAGTGTAATGCACAGAGAAGTGGGCAGCAGGAGGGGAGTAGGACAGGTTCTTTGCTTTGTACAGCAAATCTGCAGTGTTTGAACAGCAGAAATGGCTGAAATTCACTTGCATAACTGTTCTATTGTTTGTCACTGAGGGTAGCACACCTACCTCCTGCACATTTTTTATTCTTTCCAAACAATTTAAAGAGCAGCAAGGTCTGTGTTTTTAGTACTTTGAAATGCTTGGGATACAGCTGAAGGTCAGGGTCAGGTAGAGAGGAGCTTGTCTGCAAAGCTACACTGAAGCAACAACTCTTTGAAAGGACAGAATGAAGAGCACAAAATGGATTTTGAAGAATGCAAGATGGGTAAAATCTGCTACTCCCTGCCACTAAGATTTTATCAGAAACATATCAGGCACAAAGGTGCCTTTGAATGTTAACTTGATACCATGTTTTCCTTGCAATGTTTTTCAATTCATCATTACATTTCTTTCATGTACATGTAAACGTATCTGGCATCCTTATTTTACACCATACTGCATACATAATTTTAGCTTTTGGGCAAGCCATTAAAAGCCTTCTCTGATGCATCTTCAGGAATTAAATATGAATGTAAATCACATTATCTGATAGCTCAGGTTCTTCATCTGAGTGCTTTGAAAGTGCTCTTTCTGTTTAATTAATGAAAGGGAGGGGGAACCTCTTCCAATATATCTTCTTGACATTGCAGTCTGAAAAGTATATGGTAGATGAATCTGTGATATCTGTAAGGAATTAGGGAGCCAAAGCTTCCCCACTCTTCTAATTATTGTATGTGTCATGTGAGGATGAATAGCTTTGGTTTTGATGTAATCCATTTACTATTGTCCAACTAAATGTCTGTAAACCTACAGCAATCCCTATCACTTGGGCATGTCCTATTTAGGGTGCACAAAGATGCTTGTGAATCATTTTGTATGTGGTGAAGTTATGTATCTTCCAATGTGCATTTAAACATATAAAAAGTATAAAGTGTATGAGGAGAAAAGTAAGTACTGGGACTATATTCAAGATTAAGACTGTGAATAAAATAATTTGTCATGTGTCTTCTTGGATTTTTTCTCCAGATGTTATTATTCTGATATTTCTGGGGTAGACCAATTTTACAAAAAAAGTATTTGCAACAAAAATATGACCCTTACCACAAGATATAAAAAATGAAACTTTTTTAAAGTGTCCCAGGTAGGCTAACTTATCCCAAGCACCTACAACGATGCAGGATGGCTGACAGCAACTCAACTATCCTTTGCCATCCTGCCTCACAAGCAGCTAGAAAATCAGAGAAGCTTGCTGTATCTGCCTTCCCTTTTTAAAAGTCAAGAGACTGGATGAGCAGAAGAGAAAGAACAGTCCAATCTATCCTGTTATGGACTTCCAGCACTCGTTATTCTGAGTAAATCTGGAGTGGTAAGTGCCACTGATGCTGGTAATAAAAGTAGATACACCTCACCAGCTTTCTCTTAAGCAGGAGATGATCTCCATTGCAAGGAAATGGGCAGATAATTTTTAGCTCTCTGTTCTGTAACTGTAGCAGACTAGAGAATTTGGGTCAGTAATATGCTGTACACATTGTCCTCTGCTCATGAATAGGTAAGATCGTGGGCTGCAATAAGTTTCATGAACAACATGAACTGTTGAAACTTGTTCTCATCTTCTTTTACTTACTTACCCTGTTTGTATTTGGCCAAGAAACCTCCACCTTGCAGACTGTTGTCTGTCCTTAGTTTTACAAACACAGTGTCTCCACTGGAATGGATGAGTTCTGGTATCTGATTCCCACAAAATTTACCTAGCTGGAAAGCATTACTGCTATTGCCATCATATACCTGAAAAAAAATTAAAAGATAAATAGAATAAAGCTGAGGGCATTACAAACCCAAGTAATTTCCCACTGCAAAATGTCTGCTTAGGGAATTGTTACTGGGTATACAAGGGGTTAAACTCTATTTCTGTGCAGAGGAAGCCTGACAGGCATTTCAGAAACAAGCAAATCAGTGGAAAAACAGGAAACCAGTAACTGAATACTGGTGGGTTTTGAGGGGCTTGCTCACCAAGAGGCAAAACCTTCACTCCATTTCAGCTTTATTAAAAATATTCGAATAATTTACGCAACAATTCAAATATGAAATTTGGAATTAACAATAGGGTTTTTGACACTGCTGTGCTTTTTTTCATGTAATTTACTAAAAAAGCATACTAAAGCCTTGGTTCAAAATACAGCACATTTAAAATATATAGATTCTTGTCTCAGTGGCCTTTCTATCTAGACATAAATGCTTTTCTTACCAGCAGCTACACAAACATTGCTGCCTTGCCTCTCACGGCTGTGTGATATGAAGGTAGCACATCAGCAAGGAGCTTTTCTTTTCTGGGTCTGTTCACCCAGTAACACTTGAAAGCCAAGGTTCTGTGTTTTCCCTTGCCTGTGTGCCCATCATACCCCCTTACAGAGCAAAGCATCACGGGGTACGTACTGCAAGGTAATCGAAGGTGCACTTGGGGTGATACTCTAAATGGAACTGCTCAAACTGGATTTCATATGGGCTTCCTCGGCTTCCTCTGAGTAACCAGTAGCACTCTGAATTGTGGTAATATGGCATAGGGTAGTTGGGAGACATGAAGATGCCAGAAGCTGTCATCAAAGTCCCACCACAACCTGAAAATGGCAAAGAAACCAAACGAACACTTAACGTATATAAGAGTAGAGAACTGGGCATGATGTGTGAGATTCTCATTACTGACCTCCTTCACATGCTCTGAACATCTAGAGCAATGCCCCAAAAATTCTGCATCTAGCCATTAGCATTGTAAGCAGAAGAGAGCCCATAGCACACAGAAATATTAACTATCTAATTTGAAAAGTGCTTCTGATAGGCAGTTAACCTTCAAATAGAAACCTCTCAATTAAATTCTTGATTACCACCTTCCTAAACATATGAGATAATTGATGCAACATTTTATCTAGTGAATAGTACGTCCTTGCCCGTAGTGAAAAAGAAAGCCCAAGGATCAAGAAAGTTGGATCCTTTATCTTAACAACATGTATAGATGTTACTATATAATTGGAGAACAGATTTTAGAAGATGGGAAGCAGAAAAGATGTGGGGAAAAAGGCAACAAATTAAACACAAAGGATCAAAAATTAGATGTGTAAAATAGTTCTGTACTTGATGCAGTCATTTTACCTGCTGATGTACCATCCCACTCCGCCGAAAATCCCTTTTCGGTGCCAAATACATCACTTACAAACTTTATCCACAGCTTGTTACCATGAGAGATTATAACAGGAGGCAAGTCTGTACTACAGTATTTTCCAAGAAGAGGAGAAGTTTCATAGCCTCCATCTCTAGAATGAGAGAGAATAAAAACCTTGGGTCAAAGAGGGAAACCATAAGAAATCTTAACAAATCCAAAATATTGGGATTCTTTCGAGCCTGGGAAAGCCTCGTCCTGGCTCTTCATCTTCCGCAGCAATATCACTACCAAATACTAGAGGATTCCTGATACTTTCAGTAAGAAGCTCTACCACAGTCGCCTGCTTGCTGAGTAAGTCACTCTCTCATCTGAGCAGCCTGTCCAGAGGGTGTCAACATAATAACAGGCTCAAGAAGTGTCTCAGGTAGAATCAGTGCTGCAAAGGGCAGGACTTGCTCTTGTATTCTACTGGGTGGTACCAAAGGTAATCCTTTAATTTGAAACAATAGTTTCATTGCTCACTGGTTAGCCTGGCACAAAACTAGATGAGGTGACTTATTAAAACCCCCCATGTTTATTTGCCACCACAAAAATGAGAATTCATTTCTGAATTCATTTTACTGAATGACGCACATTTTGAAATATTTAATTTATGATGTGCATTTTGAAATATTTTCTTAGTCTTCAAAATTGTACAACCGCTTATTTTCCTATTTTTAAATTAAGTAATACTTCCAGGAACATTTTTTAACACTGTAATCAGGATGCACAGTTAATGTTCTATTTTGCCTCCCGCACATCTCTCATGGCAATAAAAAAGATGGTGACAATGTGTTTATCAATTGCTTTCTAACCTTATCTTCAAAAACTTTCACACTGCAAACACCCTATGGGTCATTAGGACAATAATAAATAAACTTGCATCTATACATGGGTGGGATCTTGATATGATGCTTTTTTAGCGGACAGTAATACTTTTAATTACATTTTGACAGATTTATACCTGCTTTTGAGAGAAATTTCTACTTAGACCTCGCCACTGTTTTCTGGTCATCCTCCCAGCTTAAACTGCTTGCTCATGTTACTGGCAGTTGAAGAACTGTGCCAGAACGTTCCCTCACTTGCATCTCAGCCTCTGCAGCTGTGGTCAGATGAACAATTTTCTTAGCTGACTGAATGCAAGTTATCAGAGGACACCTCAGGACAAGAAATCAGAGTGACACTTCACCTAAGACTTATCTAGCTTCCCCTTCTAATGGTATCACGTTTGATGAGACACTTTGGAAATCCAGTTATGGAAGCAGCAATGTGCTGAATTGCACTTAGCAATGTTCTGGTTGTATTTTAAAATCTTTTTACTACTGCTGAGCTCTTCACAGTGAAAACAGAGTTAGATTTATACAATAAATGAATGTTTTCAGTTCTCAAGGTGAAAAAGTGAAAAAAAGGTCACCCCTGTTACAATTCAAGTTTCCCCAAATAAAGTGCTAATTGTTAAAATAAAGTTAGATTAAATTTAATCTCAGATTGTTGTTTTAAAAACTAAAAACCAAAACACATTGCTTAGAAAATATTGAAAAAGCTTTTCAGGTTTTCATACTTTTCTCCAGTTTGTATGTACAGCTGAAAAAAACCCGCAGCTAATTCAGCTGGAATTCAAAATCTCAATACTGCAACTTCAGCAAGCAGATTTTTGTTTGTTTTTAAAAAATAAAGTACTACCTACCAAGGAATAATCCTTACAGAATATCTGGTATAATGTTCAGAATCAGCTTTATCATGGTGCTTAGTGGGGTAATGGAAACTCATGGCATGCTCAGAGTGAAAAAAACACTCCGGCATTCTGCAGACATGGTTCACCCAGAGAGCTGGCTCAGGAGGACAAGAATGATGCACCAACACTGCAAAGTGCAAATGCCATCTACAGCCACATGGTAGAAAGGACATGTACTTAGTGCTGCTGTATGTAGGCATGCAGGTAACCTTCCTGCATTTCTTCTGCTTGTCTTTGTCCTGTAAAATATCCTAGAAAGCACTTGGCTAATGTCCTAAGTTTAATGGTACATCCCAGAGTAACTGCTGTCTAAAGACTATAAACATACAACAGAATATAGAATTACAAATCATAGAATAATTTGGGTTGGAAGGGACCTTAAAGCTCATCTGTACTACCCCATCTGCAATAAGCAGGGAGATCTTCAACTAGACCAGCCTGCTCAGAGCCTTGTCCAGCCTGACCTTGAATGTTTCCAGGGATGGGGCATCCGCCAATTCTCTGGGTAACCTGTTCCAGGGCTTCACCACGCCCATTGTAAAAATTTCTTCTGAACAACCCAAACTCTCTCAGCCCTTCTTCATATGAGACTGCTCCAGCCCTCTGATTGTCTCCATGGCCCTCCTGTGGACTTGTTCCAACATGTCCATGTCCTTCTTATGTTGGGGGCTCCCAGAGCTGGATGCAGTATTCCATGTGGGATCTCATCAGAGCAGAGTAGAGAGGCAGAATCACCTCCCTCAATCTGCTTGCCGTGCTGCTTTTGATGCAGCCCAGGATATGGCTTTTTGGGCTGCAAGTGCACATTGCCAGGTCATGTCCAATTTTCCATCTACCAGCACCTGCAAGTCTTTCTCTGCAGAGCCCCTCTTGATCCATTCATTCCCCAGCCTGTACTGATACTGGGAGTTGCTCCAACCCAGGAGCAGGATCTTGCTGCAGACCTTGCACTTGGCCTTGAACCTCACGAGGTTCACATGGGCCCACTGCCAAGCTTGTCCAGGTTCCTCTGGATGGCATCCTGTCCTTCAGATGTGTCAACTGCATCTCTCAGCTTGGTATCACCTGTAAACTTGCTGAGGGTGCACTCAGCCCCTTCATCTATGTCATTAATGAAGATATTAAATAACACTGGTCGCAGTAGAGACCCTGAGAGACACCACTGGTCAGCAATCTCCATCTACACATCAAGCCATTGACAATCCAACCAGTTCCTCATCTTCTGAACCATTCACCCATCAAATCCATTTCTCTCCAATTTGGAGACAAAACTGTTGTGGGGTACGGTGTCAAAGACCACGAAGACTCACTTCACTCATCCACTGATGAAGTCACTCCATCATAGAAGGCCACTAGGTAGGTTAAGAATGCCCTTTTAGAAGCCATGCTGGGTGTCTCAATTCATCTTCCTGTCCTCCATGTGCCTTAGCATAGCTTCTAGGAGGATCTGTTCCATGATCTTCCCAGGCACAGGGATGAGGTTGACAGGCCAGTAGTTCCCCAGGTCCCCTTTTCTACCATTTTTAAAAATGAGTACAATATTTCCCCTTTTCCAGTCATCTGGGACTTCACTTGATCTACCATGACTTTTCATATACCATAGAGAATATATCACAAAATAGTCAATAAAACTCTTTGTTTCTGCACTAAGAAAAACAACCAAAATGCAGTGCACTTGCTCTCAGAACTGTAATTCATCAAATGGGAAAGCTGACAAGGGAGCAGGATGGCAGGAGGAAAAAGGTAGCCTTTAAAGTTCTCTGGTAAGTCCTTTCCCACATTAACTGCAGGGGTGTGTAGTTAAAACCAAAGCTTGTGAACACGCCTAAGTGGATTTGGACAATTTACATGGTTATCAGTAATAAGGACAAGAGAAATAATTAGCCTTGCCTGATTTCTACATAATCCTCTGTACAGCGTTTATTGCCTTCCAAGGTAAAGTCGGTGAAGTTCAGCACAATCTGTCTGTTTATTCCCACTGTGATGGTGTATATGCACTCAGTCCGGACAGGGTACTTATTGGGATAGTTTGGAGATGTTAGCACTCCAGTTTCAGAACTGTAGTTGTGTGAGCAAACTTTAAAAAGAAAAGAAACAAGGATTAATTAATTTAACACGTATTCTAAATTAACAGGAAATTTCTATTTTCAGCAGGCAGAGGAGCAAACATCCTGAGCATTATAACTCTTCCAGGACACAACTTACTGCTGAACATCAACATTATAAACTAAAACCAGAATCCAGCTGTTTCATGGGATTTCTTACATTTGAGTTGATTTGTTTGGCTTTTACCAGATCCCTGTGTCTGTAACAAATACGCAACATAAGAGCAGTTTCAGCTGCCTAAGTTGGCTTTGTCCCAAAACCCAGGTAAGCAGAGAAAGGAAACAGAAAGGGATGTTCTGCTGAACAAAAAAGGTAGGATTCCTGAATTTCTGAAAAGCAGTGGTGGTGGAAACTGAATACAGTCTCTAGCTATGAGGAAAAGCTACATTGTTCTCAAACATTCCTCATGATCAAACCTGGCAGACGGAATTTTATATCTAAATTTCTTTTTCCATTTTCTGGGCCAAAAGTGACAATCAGTTGAAAAGCAGTATAATCCTTAGAATCTGAGGACAAAGTAGTTCCACTTAAGGTTCTATACTGAAATCAACTACACTAATATTTTTGTGAGCAATGTAGAAGCACCTTGGTATTATGAGCTGGAAAGAAGAAAAGAGTGTGGACTGATGCTGAGTCAGAACCTAAGCAGTAATTTAAAAGAAGCTGTTTTGAAAGCATGGACATAAGGACTAGGAATAAAAATATTTGCTGTATAATAATACATAAGACTTGTTTTGGAAAGAAGATTTGTTGTCTATCAGTGGATCACAGTCAACAAGCAAAGTTTGTGATCTGGCTGCAAAAAGGGCGAGAAGAAATGTGAGCTGTGTCAGGTGTTTTCAGGCAAAACAGATAATCTTGATGCCAATGAACAAGGTAGTGGTGACATTTCACCTGGAAAAATGTGGATAAACATGGTCACTGATGTTCCAGAAAATCAAATGTGAAGAAGCAAGACAGTGATTGTGGAGATAGCAGGACATTACTAGATTGGTAGGCAAGAGACTCTAGAAGAGCATACCTTGTCTAGCCTAGCAAGTGCAGATAAACATCAGCAAGCATGAAGAAAAATAAAACACATTCTCAGTGACAGTAAAAGCTCTGAAGCTAAAAAATGTCTATGAATATGGATGCACAGAAATTAGGAAAAACTTTCTATCAGGAAGTGAGTTTCTAGAGCAATTATGCAGCCAACATAACAGATGCAGAAGGAAGGAAAAAAGTCCACAGTTTTTTAAGATACAGTTCAATTAATTTAAGAAAGGGTTCACATTATGTAGCTCCATGGGGGGAAAAAAAAACAAAGAGGGGGGCATAAAATTGTAGTCTGTATTTGATGTCCCTGGAGACTCACTCTGGTCTTCCATTCCCCCATTTAAGGTCGTACAGATTGCAACTATAAGAAGTAGATTTCTTATACAGTTCCTATCAAACAGGCAGGTTTAGACTAATCGTAAGTACAACTGAAATAGCAAGAAAAATATTATGATTAACCACACTCATTTAAGCTGGTTGCCACAGATCTCTGAAATCTGTTTTCTAACATATCACAGATGCAGTGTAGTAATACTTATGCTTAACTCTTCAATTGCACAACAATTTGGGGGAAGGGGTGAAGTTGCAGTTCAGGCCTTTTTTTGTCTAAGGTTGGTCATTTCCATGTCTGTTCTCTACCCATTCTATCACTACACTTTCACTTTTAATGGTGGGGGTTTTTTATGGTGGTTTTTTCTGTACTCTTGGTCACCTGAAAGGCCCCTGTTGAAAACATTTTCTGTGGGATAAACCCTCCCAAAGGTAGCTACCAGACTCATGTTCCTAATTCATCACAAGAACAAAGAAACATGACACAGAAACAGGTCGATAATTTTCTGCCATTGGGCTGTACTTTGGTATTGACAAGTCAAAAAGGTTTCATGCACCAGTGTACCTAAAATCACGATCTACTAAAGTCTTTATCTAGAATTTTAGTCATTTGTGTGGTCCATGCTCTAATGTACACATACAATAAACAGGTTAGTCCTGATCACCTTAAAAACCTTGTGCTGCTTTATAAATCCTTATAACACCCTGGCTGTGTTGCCAGTTTCTGTAGTGTTTCATGATATGTAGGGCTTATCATCAAACCCCAGATCCGTAAGTTGTATGATTTCTTGAGAATGCTGCCTGCAGGGTTAGAAATCTGACTTAGAAATGTGACCCGAGTTTTTCCTAACAGAACATTATAGAAAAAGCAATACAAAATTAAAAAGAAAATGTCTGTATATTTATATGGTTACTTATTTTTAACTAATTATTTCCTCCTGATTTTGGAGGGGTAAATCTCTGAGTCGTGCACGCTTAATGATTAGAGCTGTTGGAACACTGCCCTTTCTAATTCACTCAGGGCTGAGACCCTGAATACTAGATTTCAGTCTGTACAACATTAAAACATGTACTAGATCAGCACTACTAATCAGTAATAGTGACTAGTGCTGTAAGGGCCCTTACAGTAAAATTAGCAACACAGAAGCCAAAATGGTTTTATCAGCCCTTCTAATAACAATTTCCACAGAATACTCCAGGTTCCCTCCCTCACTAAAGTTTTCCTTCACAGGAGGAATCCATACAGAACCTCATATCCCAAGTGTGCCATTTTAAACTCGATGCTGTGCACTGCACAACAATATTCTTTATGAGCTAAGGGGGAATAAATGCAGAAGGTAGAAAAGTGACTGCCTTAGAAATGTCAGACTGTCAGACTTCTGGCTACAGAGAAATAAATCCAAGTGTAGATGGTGTGTATGCTGGCTGCTATGGGGATTAAGAAAAGTATAAATGAACCCATGTTTTTTGACAGACAACTCTCTTCTGGTAACTGGATTAATTTATAGTGTTCTACTTTCAGCAGAGAGTTGGCACTCACCTCACTAACAACATTTGGCAGGGGGGTGCTTGTGCAGTAAACAGTTCCTTCAGTGAACACTTAGCAAAGTTAGCAGGAAAAATGTTCTATGACTCCTTTGCCAAAGCTCAGAATGCAGTCTAATACTATATGTGATTATTATATGTCTGGAAAAAAATATTAATTCAGTTTAGTTGGAAGACACTTGTAGCTCATGAGAAACAGAAGGAGGCAATTGTTGAGGACAATCACACATCTTGCTTTGCCAGTGTGTGAGGTTTTGAAAGCTATTCAATCTGCTTTCTGATTTTGGTACTGAATGTGTTTGCTCTTCTGAAAAAAATGCCATAAATGGCAGTAACCCACTGTAATAGCCAACAGAAGAGAAAAATGCCAGCTTTTGTAACACTCACTCATGCAATCATGCATAATGCAGAAAAATATATCCATGGGTTTTGCCATAAAGAGATATTACTCAGTTGCCACAATTTTAATTAATCAAAAATCAAGCTATAGTGTCGTATGTAACATGGGATTTTTCTTTCAATCTCTCCGTACTGAAGGAAAATTGGGATCCCTAACAACTAGGTCTTTATGTAATAATGTTTGTGTTTAGAAAAGAAAGGAAGAAACTATCACATAAAATACATGCCTCTCCAAAGGCAATGGAAAAGCAAATCCACACTCCAGGGCCTTCTGTTACTGCTGCTGACTGATGTGAACAGGCTTACTTTTTACCAAGGAGGCACACAAAGGTCCTTTATAGGGTTTCAGACCCAAACTCCTTTGAAACACTGGGTAGAACTGTTCAAAAACAAAGTCCAACTGTCTTCTGCTGATTTACAAATAAACACACATATTATAGAGTTGCATACACATATATTGGCATATATAGGCAGACTAATACCCTAATCAAACATAACCAAATTACAGTGGCCTAACGAGTGGCCAGGTGCCAGCTAACTGAGCCTTTTTCCTGAGAGTCAGGATGAGCTGAGCAAGTGCCCAAGACACATGTAGAACTTTGGCTTTGTTTTCTGTCTTAGGTCAGCCTCGTTCAACCATATCCTGTACATCTCTGCACACACATATTTGTCAGACATTACTTTCCATTCTTATCTTTGCTTGTTCAGCTGAAGAGCAAAGCCAGGCATTATACTCCAAATAATTACTGGGTTCAGTCACCAAGAATGAAGATCTCAAGTTGTACTCAAATATCAGTGAAGACACACAAATCTATACAATGCTTTTCGAGTGCACTTTTAAGTCCTTGAGTTCACAAATGTTTTTCTCTCTCCCCATCCTTCTCAAACTCTGACTGCTCCAGTCAGTCACTGCAACTAACATAAACCACACATGAAGCTATTTAAAACCAGCTTACCCCTCTTGATAAATAATATCATTCACAGTTCAGGACGATAATGAGGAAAATTATCTTTCACCAAAGCCAGACCAGGAATAAAAAAGTATATTAGGAAAGCAATCTGCTAAAAACCTTGTTAAGGCTCACTTTTCCAAGCAGAAAGAATGGCATTAAGCATCTTTAGAAAATAAAAAAAGTTAGGAAAAAATGAAAAACAAACAAACAAATAAACAAACAAAACCACTGCCAAAGTCCCAATTCGAAGTAAAACAAATGAATTCCCAGTTATTTGTGAAGAAGTTGAGGACATAAAAAAACATACACTGATTTCAGTGCTATTCCTATTGGAAAATTATGGCCTGGTTCTATCAGGACCCTGAGCAAAAGTTCCAGGAAAGACTGAGCCCTTTCAAAAATTTTTTCAGTAATTTTACATGGGTTCTTTGTGATGTGGTCAGCCACAACATGCAGAAGAAAACCCTAAGATCTATCATAACATCTTCATGGCTGTTGTGACACTCATTTATCTGGTAGTTGAGATCTGGACTCTTGGAAATAAAAACATTACCTTGCCTTCCATCTGACTTTCCCCTTTCCAAGACAGAAAGATGACCAAGAATTAATCATCCAAGGTACATTTAATTTAAGTGGGTAATACACATTTTAAACAATTGAGTATCAAGTGGGCATGTCTGACTGAAGGATTTTCATCTTTATTGCTGCCATATGAGCTATTCACAGCTACTAGCTGGCAGACTGCTAAAACAATTGTTTGCACTTTATGGTCCATGGCCATGGCTGTATCTCATGGTGTTCAAATATTTTGACAGGAAATATAGCTTGGCCATTCTTTTCAGGCTACTTTTCAAGTAATTAATATATCACAGACAAACCATACTAATTGGTTGCCAAAATGCATGGCAAAGAAAATTAGTTTTGTTTTACATAAAAGAAATTTCACCCCTATTTATCTTTTTTTTTTTTTTTTTTTAACTCCTATTTATTTGGGAGAAGGGAGAAGGATAAACTTGTCCATGTTCTTAATAGCTCATTCTCTAAAATAACTCCAGGCAAAAGACTATTGAAATGTGTAATATGAACCAGAACATCTTTGACAAGTTCTGATATTGGTTACACTCTAGCTGGCTAAGAAAACATAACTTAAAATATGAAGGATTCTTATTGCACAAGAAACATTATTAGAACCATGTTTTCCTCAGCAGAAAAAAATGAAAATAGGCAGCAGATGTAAAAAAAAATCATAGTTTTGGTAAATCTCTCAGATATGATTATGTTCAGTAATTTGCTACCTTAGTGTAACTGGATATACATGACATGAATATCAGGCCTAAACATGTCACAGTGGGAAAACTAAACTTGATATTATTGAAGGGAAGTTGCTTCTCAGAGCAAAGTCCACATACACACATGTGGTAGCCTTCTCTCAGGCCACAGAAACTGTAAAACACTTTATTCTTAATTTAAAAAATAATTTTAGCAGTCTGGTGTATATGAAAACATTACAGTAATGCTATGCTTGTTCTGAGAACTAGAGAAACAAATCTGTGTAAAGAAAACATGATAGTTTCAACCTCTCCGTTTCAATACCCATCTCCTGCTTTGCCATATTTATACAAACCATAGTGGTTGAAATCACAAAGCATTTATTCTAGAGATTCTCATTCTAGGTCAGAGTGAGAATAAACTGAGAGTTAGCCCAGTTCAGCTGAAGAAAAGTAGAGATATCTGTGTTCAGGATGGGAAAAGAAGTCATATGTTTTGTATAGAGTTAGGATTCAGATATTACATAGTGCTAATTTCATACAAACATATTATATAATTTGTAGTCCTTTAGAAGCACTGAAGAGAAAGAAGACATGCATTTTTAAGCCACAGTTTGAAATCCATTCCATAGTAACCAGAGGTAAAGTAAAAGGAAAAAATACGAGCAACAATCATATTTACAGAAGTTACAGTTGGCAGGTGCAAACACATGTTTATAACAGATTTTATAAGGATGATAATTTCACAACTTCTCATTAGTAAGAACTTGGATTTTAAACTGCAGTTTTCTTGGAAAGATTTTTAGAAGTAGAATTTGGGTTTTTTGCCTTTTTTTTCCTAGCAAATAGAAATTTCCCTTTTGAAACAGTTCTCATTAAATCTTAATTGTTTGTACTGTCTTTTTGGTTTTCATGACAGATAACTCAAATACAAATGAAGGCAGATAAGAAAATTAATTATTTGGATTTGTAAGTTATCTGATAGTGAATAAAACACCAATGGCAAAATCTGTACTGGTCTGGCCTACACACAGATTAAAAGATGAAATAATAGCCAAAATTTCCAAGCTGTCACCAAGAAAGCAGTTATTTTGAAAATGTAGAAATTGGAAATTTTGTTGATTTTAAACAGGTTGAATAAATTCAGGATTAGGAAAAACAAAATTATTGAAATAGGAGCAAACAGTGAGCAGCCACTGGTAATTTATGACTGCATGGATGAGTACTATGAATTTCTGGTGTTCACCTAATTAATCACTCATATTCTGCACTCACACATGCAAACCATATAGAAACTGGTTGATGATAGATACATGAACATCCTAGCTAAAAATGTATTCTCATTTTTACTTTTTTTCCCTTGTCCCACTCTGCCTCTTTGGTGATTTAATTATGCTAGGCAGAACCTGCCCCTCCATTCCCCACAGCATTATGACATCCAGTCATTTCTTGAACACCTCCAAGAATGGTGACTCCACCAACCCCCCAGGCAGTCCATTCCAATGTTTAACCACCCTCTCTGTGAAGAAATTCCTCCTGTTCTCCAAAAGAGAAGAGAACTAAGAGAATGAACAGTCATTCTTTGTTTACCACACTGATGTATGTCTTGGTCCCTTAGAAGAAGATACTTAAAGAAGATAATTAAGGCATAACAGGACACTTGAAGTCTTGTGGGGACAGAAATGCTGCACTCTGTTGTAATGAAAAAACCCACTTGTGCTTTCAGGTTATTTTGCTGCTTTATCAGATTTTATTCTATATGGCCTTTCTCTAACCATCCTCAGTATTGAACCTTATAGGGACTAAATTAATTTTTTATGGTACCCGAGAGTCTCCCATTCAAGTGAGTTGTCCATCATCACTATGTTTCCTAGATCGCACATACTCAGCTTAGAGTGGACAAAGCAAATTCAGAAAATACTTTTCCTAAATAATTCATGCAGTTCTGCCATGTCAGCTTTTACTGACATTTAAAGAAAGCAGCAGTGTTGCTTACAGAAATTGCTTTCTGCTTTCCCAGGGAGGAAGCTTTTGAATAAAGCAGGATGAATAAGAAGGGGTAGAAAAGGCACCAGGCAGTCTTCAGTTAACACAGAAAATAAAGTTTCTGTTTCTTGTAGTGGTTATTTATGGTGACGGCTGAATACATTTAATTTGCATAATGAACAGACTGACATATTACCTTTTGATGCATTCAGGGAGATATAATTAGCTGAGAAGCCCTCAGATGCAATTCTGTGATTTGTCACAAAGTACAGCATCATCATGTTGCCACCACTAGTGAGAGATGGGGGCACTGATCTTCCACAGTACCTGCAGCAAAAAGATACCCCAAATGAATGGCAATACTTTATAAAGCATCTGTGTTTCTGGAAGAGGATTCAGCTTTCCTGAGAAGTTTGAACAGCTACACATACATAGTTCTCTCTTTTGAGTGCTACAGATCCCAACTATATATCCTCTATCACGGGACTAAATAGCACACTACATGTATAAGGGTACAGATCTAAGGTGTTGCAAAGTCAGAGAAGAAACTGTTCATCAAGTTGTCAAATTCTTATTGGAATTAGACTATGCTGCAGCTACAATATACTTTATTCTTTGTAGGAGTCAGAGTGGCTGGCCAAACACTAAGGTTGCAAAATGCTCACCATTATGAGAGCAATTTGTTCCTTATTTTCCAAAATACTGCCATGTCAGCCAACTATTATACGGTTTGTAGCTTCAGCTGGATACTGCTCCTAAGTAATTCAGATGTTCTTGAATTTGAGGGCAACAAGAAAACCCTGTGTATACACCAATTGGAGAAGAGGAATAAAAGAAAAGATTCTTCCTTAAGATAAAATCACAAATTCAGGAGAAAATGAAAACTAAACCCTACAAAATGCAGATTTTTGTTTAGTTTTTGCCAAGATCCAAATGCACAGTATTTTAAGTAATCTTTCTTTCACTTCTTCAAGTGTTTAAAATCATGCCATTTCTAAGCACAGATATATTATGTTTTTGAACTTATTTCCCATAAATAAAGATGTTAATGGAGCTGGAAAATGCCAGCTATTGAAACTTGTCCTTAATAAAGCTATCCTTTTGACACAACTTAGTTTCTTCTCGTATAATATTTCTTAAAAGTGCTTCTCGTTCCATGGTCAAAGAAAGCAAAACCACTTTTACTATCCTAGAAGAGAAATTGCTTCTATTGTTTTTGTAATTAAGAGAAAATAATTTATACACAAAACCTGAGAAAGCAAATGGGATGTCAAGATCTACAGATCAGTGCTCACTCCAAAGTGATTCAGGTCTGTAGGCTAATGGACATATTCACCTTCCCAATTTTTGTGCAGTGCTGTTGTCATATATGTCAAGATAATCCTTTCTGCAATCATAATCAAACTCCAAGTTAAATGAAGTAAATGTCAGGCGGATAAGGTAGCCGGGTTGAGTGTTGATAATCCAGGTACAGTTAATACCATGTGGGTAGATATCTGGATGACCAGGACTTGTAATGGTTCCTGATGGTCCAGTGAGAGTCTCTCCACATGCTGTAGAGATTTAAAACATCAGGTTAAATGATATATTTATAAAAAAAGTTAGGCACTTACAAAATTAGTCACTTTTCTTCTGAAATTTCATACTCTTTTTTCCCTTGATCCATACTACAAAGTAAGTGATTCAGAATTTATATCCCATTGCAACATCAAAAAACTTGATGTCCAACTGTTTTCAGTCCACAGGAAAATTTGGCAAGTCCCAATGTTCTACATAGAGAACAACAAAACAAGCCTTACCTGTATCTAATGGCCAATACTCAGCTCTGAATCCAAGGTTGGTAAGAGAGGAAGCTCTGAATTTGATATAGAGATTGTTCCCTGTGGATTGCACTGTAGATGGTACAGTTGTACCACAGTATTTCTCCAAAACAGGAGAGTCTCCATTGTTGCCATCTCTGACCTGAAAAAAAGTGTATTCAAAATATCCCTTAGAAATTTCTATTATATTCAAGTATTAAGCACAAATTAATTCATTAGAACTCCATAAGAGATTCTTAGTAAGTCAACCCCACCCTTTCTTCAATGTGTTTTCTAGTACAGGCACATACAATGCAACCTTTTGCCCATCAAGAGAGGTATGTCAGACTGGAGAAAAAGAGATCTTACACCCTCAACAGTAACTGGCACATAAACCTCCCAAACCAGGCCTATCTGTTTAAACACACATAATACTTGTCTCTGATTATCAATATGGTCATAATATCTTTGGAGAACCAAGAAAAGCTTTGGGATTCCACCATGAAGCTGGAAAAGGTTTTGTGACTGCTGTAAGGAGTGCTTGCTTGTCAAGCAGTTCTGCTTTGGTAGAGACGAGTATGAGAAGGAACACACAGATTATGTATCTGCTATTCACAGTATATGCATATAATTCTTTACCTCAACGTAGTCTGAGTCACAAGTGGTTGCATTTCGAATGTCAAAGTCGATAAAGTTAAGAATCACTACTTGACCAGCTGGCTGGGAGATGATCCACTCACAGGTCTTTGGGTGAGGAGGAATCCTGGGGTAGGAAGGTGAATGGATTGTGCCTGCTCCAGACAAGGAACCTCCACAGACTGCCAAGAGATACCAGCCATCAGTACTTGTGATGAATGGTTTCAGGAGATGTATCATGTGATGTCTATCAAATATTACTATGAAATGAGAAAAAAACCTGCCCTAAAACCCTATTTTCTTACAGTAGCTACTACAGATCACCTAAGTACTATAAGTACACATTTAACAGAACATATTACTATAGGTATAGCATAAACATGCATATACAGAAGACACTAAATGTGTCCATGAAAACTAACATATTTGACTCATTTGTTTCACAGACACAGATAGGTTTGTTGGGGATTAAGAAGTAAAAGACATGAAAAATGAAAGTAGAAAGGGTTAGGCAGAGTTGTAGCTACATCATCTTCGGTATATTAGCACTAAGCAATTCATCATTAACAGAAGCAATGAGGGGCCCACTTTCAAGCATGCTAGGACTGTCTGCAACAGACCTACTGCAGATGGTATCTTAAATGAATAAATCGACTCTGTTTTTTTTTACTTCCTTTCTTTTGAAGTTTATCTTAAACCTATTATATGAATAACATAGCACGGAAATTACTGAAATGTCCAAATTACAGATCAGTTCACTGTGAATCTTACCAACTTGATAAATGGCTCTGAAGCTAGCTCTTTGCACAGAAGCATCAGACTTGAATTTGATCCAGAGACTGTTGCTGGTAGAAGTGATTGGAGACATGAGTGTACTATGACAGAATTTGCTAATAAGAGAAGATGTCTCACTGTCACCATCTCGAACCTAGTCATGGAAAAGAAAAAAGAAAAATGTTAGCTAATACCAGCATTGGGATCTGATATCCAGATAAAATTATAATCTCACAAGAGCTGCTAAAAAACAAAAGGAGTAACTTTTTCATGTATTTATAAGAGCGGCAAAGAGCCATCACAGTAATTGGCACAAGGACAGGACTCAGGAGAGCTCAAAGGAAGGACTGGATGCTGCTGTCACAGGGTATTAGGATGAAACAGATCTTCTCTGTGAACCACAGTTTTAGAACTATTTGGGCCTATGTTTTCAAAAGTGACATCTTTAGTATGAAAGAGACAGGTAAGGTGCTCACCAATGATAGCTATGAAATTTTTGCCAGCACTAAAATCTGCTGGAGAATAAAATGGTATCTGTGATTTTCTTGCTCTGGCAATGAAGTTTCTAGTGATTTTTGATGGCATTTCTCCAGAAAAAGCATCTGTTCCATCACACCCATACCTCAATGCAGGCAGACAGGTCATGAACA
Organism: Myiozetetes cayanensis; assembly: GCF_022539395.1. Lineage (NCBI taxonomy): Eukaryota > Metazoa > Chordata > Aves > Passeriformes > Tyrannidae > Myiozetetes > Myiozetetes cayanensis. The sequence continues at coordinate 130,773,602 of NW_026086604.1, forward strand.
GGAGATGTAACTCTAAGTCCCTAAAGCAGTAAAGAGATACAATGATGTCTTTCCATTACTTTATCTGAAAGGTTCAATGCATGATAATGACAATGAAGTTGTATCAGGAATCCAACTTTTGCCTTCTGCACTGCCACTCTACTGACCTGAATTAATTTGCTAATCATAGGAGAAATGTATCTTACATGTTTTCCCCAAAGTTGAATATAAATCCTGATTATCAAGGGGACTAGAAGGAAAAGAGGTGTTTGTACCTCAGAACTTCAGACCCTGAATCCATAGTCCATTAATCCATAAGTACAAACAGGGGACCAGGCAGAGCACCGGTATATCTCTGAGGTGGCCTGTCTCATTCCAAGAGGGCAGCCAACAAGATAAGGTTCAAAAGACAGGTCCTCTGTGCTTTGCCCAAGCAACAAATGCAATTTTTCTCCCAAAGATTCTCCAGTAAACAAAACAGCTCTTTTCTCCTACAATAGTGGGGGCAGCTCATGTAGATGTAACTGCTTGTAAATGCATCCATATGCTGTCAATCCAAAAAAACCATTCCAGTGAAATCATTGGCAAAGTAGGAACACTCAGTTTTCAGATAGCCTCTAATCATCAGTTCTTTCTTCCTCAGTTGTATTCATCCATGGGCTGGGAGAGAAGGCAAGGAACACTTGTTGGTGTCCTGGTGAGCAGGCAGGGGTTGGCCCGCTTGCCCAGCTTTGGCAGTCTCAAGCTGGTGAGAGCGTTTTCTGATTAATGGATATTTTTAATTTCTCTGGAATTTGACTTTAAGATGACAGAATTATTCTGGATTTACTGCAGAGCAGCTAAGATCAGAATTTGTGCTGGAATATTTAAAAAATCTTTGGACAGCAGTGAAAGCTTCCAGAACTATAATTCACAGGAGTTTACATATTTTTCTCGAGCTGATTTTCCTTACATTTTTGGTTTATATAGCCCAGTGAGTAGTGATAAAAATAACAGGTTCTCTAAACCATGTGAGTAATGTCTCCTATTGCCACTTAGAAGGATGGTATGGAAAAGGAGCAGTCTTGGCTAACACTTTACCTCTGCAACACCATGACACAGCCTTTCCTAAATAAGTTTTACTGTCTCTATTTTCTTATTGCAGATGTCTGGTCCCAGCCTGTTCCTTCCTTAGTAAGACACTAAACATCCCTCCTTGAGCAAGTGCCTGTGAGCTGTCCTATGAAAACTCTGCAGGTTTCCCGGTTTCACCAGAGATGGGAACAATCTGCACCTTTTCAATGTGACAAAAGAATTGCTGGAGAGTGACTTACAAACTAACTTAAACCAGTAAAAGCTATCTAGCTTCCCAGCTATAAAACCCTTCACTCCTTTCACTATAAAACCCAGTGAGAGACAACTTTACAAAAGCATATGTGAAAAATCAGGCCTTGATAACAGAGCATTGTACTTTGGTTGTACTGACTGTCCCAGACAGAAAATGTTGGTCCTGTTTCTCTGCTCTGGGCTGAGCTGCCGAGTAAGAAGGCAGGAAGAAGAGGAGGGCAGAAGAACAGGGAAACTGAACAGTTTGTGGCTGATCAGCAAACAGCGAGGTAAATGCCTTGCTGAACTAATACAAACCGATGGCGTTCAACAGAAATGGTTTTGTTTCTCTGGCTGCTGTGAATTTAGCTGCTGTTCTGCCAGCAATTAGGCAAGAGGAGTACCAGGCCAAACAAACAAAAGCTGTCTGTTTTCATTAAATACACTTCCCCTCTCATTTCAGAAACTAATTACACTTCATTCCAACCAAGGTCTTTGAATTAGAGGAGGAGGGAAGGGAACGATGTCAGCACAATAACATCTTTTAAAAATAGACTAACAGCATGGAGCTCGCAGAGGCCTGTTCCTCACTGGTCAAGAGGAGATTAAACGCAAAACCAAACCTGCAATGGACCACATGGCCAGCAGCACTGGATCCTTCGCTTGGCTAGGGCCACAGGGATGGCTCCTGCCTGCTCCAGCTGCAGCAGCACCTTCACTGATCAGTGTCTGTGCCCAGTATTTTTTTACTTCTGTTAACCTTTGCATGGCACAGCCACAGTTTGTACACAGACAGCGGTACCCAGCACTCATCCCATGTGGGATGTGGTATTTGTGACTCTATGTAGACACACAGGCTGAGCACAACAGCAGATACCTTGAGACATGGCAAGTCAGAGTGCAGTGCAGAGGAGAACAGGGACAGGGTGACAGAAGAGGCAGAGGTCACCAACATACAGAGCTTGTCAGGCCCTGAGGGCACCACCATGACTCCCCTAGGCCAGCCTTACCCACAGCCCAGGACCCCATGGCAGTCCCCAAAGGCTGCCAGTCCCTGCCCCAGTGAACCCACAGCTGGGCCAGTCTCTGGCTCCCCACAACCCTGCTCTGTCCAGCCACGGGCTCTGCTGAGCCAGGCTCCCCTGAGCGCCCATGTCCTGGTCTGGCCTCAGTCCATCCCCATTCCCTGGGAGATGCCCAAGGCCCAGGGCTGCCCTGTTCCCTGGCCAGGGTTGTGGGATGGCCTGGCTCTGCCCCTGGGAGGAGCCCCCCAGCCCCCAGGATATGCCAGCCAGTGCAGCACCATGTCAGACCTTCCCCATGGGCAACCTGGGGGATGCAGATCTGGAGCTCGGCAAAACTTTGTTTAGGGATAACAAAGAAAATGAAGAATTGATATCTCCAATACTTAAAAGGCACCCTATAGTTGTAAAACTGTATGTAATATGAAGCTGTAGACCATTGAAAAGAGAGATAGGAGGAAAAGCAAACATAAAAGCCACCTCAAGTGGATTTCAGTTAGTATTGACATTGCTACTGTATTGTTATTACATTTTCATATAGAAACATTCTAACTATACTATTTTTTAAATAAAAATTAGATTTAGACTAATAAGAATTCTCGACTTAGACTTGTAAGATTTCAGTTATAGCAACACTAAACTATTGGCTTTACATATGTATATAGAATCATTTAGGTTGGAAAAGACCTCTAAATCATTGAGTCCAGCCATCATAAACCCATGACTGTCAAGCCCACCACTAAACCATTTCCCTAAGTGCTACATCTACACATCTTTCTAAATGCTTCCAGGAATGGTGACTCAACCACTTCCTTGGATATGGACATATGTACATGTATGTACAAACAAAAACTTCTATGGTGTGCTTCCTTGCAGTGTCAGAACAAGGTCTTCCACGTAACATCATGACTCCCTGAAATGTTGCACAGTAGCTATGGTATTAATTCTATTTTTCTTGCATTTGACATGCAGGTACCCTAATAACATACAACTGATTAAGAATTAGTGTTAAGTAGACAGATTTTCTTGTTCTCTTATCTTTGCTTCACTCCAAATACAAAGTCATGCTCTTTTAACCCCTGTGACTTTTGCATCCTAATAGATGTGCATACTTAGTCCTTTGATTAACACCTATTTCTGCAGTAGCCTTTGGGATGGAAGTTATGTGTGATTTTGTACACACATGTAATCAACGCTTCATATCAACTGATTAAGGGAAATCACCTCTATATAATTTGCTGAACAACCAGTATGACTCTCCAGCTCCATATGGGTGAAGTTAAGGAATATTTTTTCATCCTCTGGCTGTCGGATAATGTAGATACATTGTCGGCTGCTGATATACGGGTTAGGCCAGAAAGGGGATGTGATAACCCCTTCACTCTCTGTGTAATTTCCTCCACAACTTGGATCTGCTATATTAAGAGAAAAAATAACCAATTGAGATATTCACAAGTACAGTAACTGCTTTTCAGGCTGCTTCTGTCCAACAGCTGCAAATCAAAGAGAATTACTATACTATTAGAGAGCAAGTGTTTTTACATCCATTCATGTGTTCTTGGCTCTATCTTGAGAATGTCACAGACCAACCTTCAGTGCTGAATTTTACTTACCAGGAGATGTTGTGTAGAGAATGTGGAAGCCTTTATCAGTAACTGAGTCATCAGAATGAAAGTGAATCCATGCATAGGGACCAGTGGTTTTGAGTGGGGGTGGAGATTCAGTGCTACAGTATTTACCAAGGACAGGGTCTTGAGAAAGAAGACCATCTCGAATCTAGACGGAATGACAGATCAGCATTTAGGATTATTAGATGTGTGCCAGCTGTGAACAGTATCAACACTCCTCAAGTTATCTTGGAGGCCCCAGGAGATACTGTAGATAGTGGGTGGAGGGAAAGCTCACAGGAAGTTTCCTCCAAACACACAGGAACCAGCAAACAGAACCATCAGCATGGCTGTGATAATGCTCCTAGGAGTTATCAAGGGTTTTGTGAAAGGGAAATAAAGTATCAGGATATCTACTCTTGAACTGTTTTCTTGAAATCATGCTCTGCATTGAATAGAACTTGCTGTTCCAAAACAGCTTCTCATTTCCATGAATAGGTACTGATGAATTCTGTGAACATTACATCACACTTGATAAAAAGCCGTAAGCTCACACATCAAGTCATGGACTATACTGTGATATTGACCTATTTAACTTAGATCACTTTCTTGATTAGTTTCCCTTAGGCTGACGAATTCTCTGGGGGTTGACATTTGACAATGAGATTGGAGACTGAACTTTGTAAGAAAGAGAAATCTTCCCACCAGGTAATTGGCCTGAATCCCATCCTTTCCACTCACAAGACTTCACTGACTTCAGTGGAGGAGGATTTCCACCCCTTTCTGTTATAGTGCCTGTATCTGATTGTGCATGGATGTCTGGAATATGTAAATACAAATGAGCATTTCAACACAGGATTAAATTTTCACACAGTCCCCTTCTGTACATACAGAAAGTTTTGAAATAGCTTGTTTTGCAATAACATAAACATGAAATGTTATCATAATTCAGGATTACGCTTTACCTCTAAATGGTCATAACTGCAGTTTTCATGGTGTTCTAGGCTCAGTGTGCCAAAAGCGAATGTGATGAGGAGACCAGGACTGGTTGAGATGGTCCAGACACAATCTCTGTTTACAGGATAGTTACCAGGATATCCTGGAGAGCTTATCGAGCCATAAGTACCTGTCAGCTCACCACCACATTCTAACAGAAAGAGACACGGAAGAACAGTCTTTAACACTATGTGTCAGGTCAGAAGATGAATTGCCCCATAGTGTCAAAACCAGATACCACGTTAGGGTCTAGAATAAATTAAAAAAAAAAAAAGATCAAGCCAAACAAACCCTTAAGTTATTTCTTTCTTTAAGTTTTACAATTAATTCTGCAACTCAAATTTAAAAGCAGAACTCCAAATATTTCCTGATTTGTACAGTAAAAGAGAGATTCTTTCCCAGTTATGATGAAAATATCTTTCAGAGAATCATTAAAAGCATAGAGTTTGGGTTGGATTTAGAAAATTGATCAGAATTTCTACACATTGTAAATAGTCTCAATACCTGTAATAAAAAAACATCCATCTCAGTGCATCAGTTGGGAATGGGAGGGGTAACTTGTGTGTTATACCTAAAGAACAGTTAGTTGAATCACACCTATACCACTCTCCTTTTTAAATTTCTTGTGGGTGTTATTTTTTTCCCCAAAAGATCTGCTTTCACTGTTAAGTACCCAAATTCGATAATTAATAATTATCTATCTAATAATGACAATTAAAGGGAAAAGAAAAGGAAAACATCAAAAATCACATTAAAAGTATTTCAATAAATATTTCTAGAAATAAGACAACTGTTACTCCCCTGAATTTTCTGTACATTTGTACTCTATGGTTCTTTCAAGCCATAACCCAATGCACTATTTTGTTTCTTAATAATACACATGTTACATTAGGTGATGTAACATTAGGTGATTTAGAGTTTATTTCTGGAAATGAACTGCCATACCACCTGGAGGAATCAGGCAGAATTCAGGCAGAAACCACAGCAAATCATACCAGAAAGTTCATATATTCTTTAAAATCAAATTCTTAGTAATCTCTCATTCTTGGAAAGTATGTTTCAAACTCTTTAGCCTGTTACAAATTTTTAGTGGCAAAAAACATTAGTTTGCTTGCTCAGAGTACTAGATACTTCTGTGAGAAAAGAGAACTGATCAGATGAATTGGCATCTCCAGGAACACATACTTTTTGGGGGATTCCTCACAGGAGGCGTAAAACAACCTTAAAAAAACCAGCAGAAAGCCATTCATGCAGAGGCCTAGAGTCGGACTTTGAATATTTTGAAGTGGCATATATATGTCTACATTTCAGCCTCACTCACTAGTAAAATATTATCCTTCTGTTCCTATTGTTTCCTGATCAAAGGATATAAGGCATTGATTTTGCTCCAAAGCCATGAAGATGCTGAATTACTTGATGTTTCATCAAACTTACCAGGATCCTGAGATTCCCAATGAACAGTAAAACCTCCAGACGTAAAGGCGTGGTCTGAGTAGAACCAAAAATACAGAGAGTTGTGGGAACTGAAAAGCTCCTCAGGAGCTGAGGAGCCACAGTATTTTCCCAGCATGTGCCCTGATGCTGAAGGCCCATCATGGATTTGAAGGAAGTCAGAGCTACAATCATTGCTTGCCTCCAGTTGGAAGAACGGGAAAGTAATACGCAGAATCTAATAGAAGAAAAGAAGAAATGTCTTTTTCTTCTATCTGCTGAGGCACTGTTTGTGCAGAAACTGTATAGAGCAGACATATGTGTTCATGCATCTGTGAGAATCTGTGAGCTTTAGAGCCATTATGCCATTTACTGAAATGTTCCAGAACAGAAGAAGATATTAAAGAATCTTATGTGTCAAAAGGAAAGAGAAAAGATAAATAGACAGAGAGAGAGAGAGAGAGAGAGAAGAATTTAGACAGTGAAGTTTTCTAGAAAGAACATTATTTCTATAAACTAATTATTGAGACCATTTTTCTGTGTGTGTTATATGTGTGAAATATACATATGTATGAGTATATTCAAGCCATGTGAAAGGCTTGAAATACTGCATAAAATATTTAGTCCAGGTTTCCCATGGCAGTTTGTCATCAGATAATTAGCATTTCTCATCCTTGCTATGGTTGAAAGTATTGTAACGGGAGTTAAAAGATCAAATGATCTTGTTTTGCACATATAAAATCAGGGTCTCATAAGCCTACTCTGGATACTTAGTGACATGCACAGCTTTAAGTTTGTTCAGATTCTTCACTCTTCATTGCTTTAATATCCTCTGTGGAAGACAGTAGTGGCTCCCAGGCTTAAAGATGATAACATGTACACATATATATATGTGTGTGTACATATATATATATATATATATTAAAAAAACCCTGTATAAACAGCTAGCAAGCACTGATTTACAAAATTACTTCATTCATTCCATAAAATGCCAAAAATAGATTAAATATTTAGATCCCAAGCAAGAAGTTTCATGCTAACTATTTTGTAGTTGCTATTTATAACATAGGTGGAATTGTTAGCTGCAGATCAGAATCAGAATGTACATTTGAGTGCAACATTTAAAAACTAATCCTTAAAAAAAATCAAATGCTGTTACTACACAAAGTGTTGACAATATGAATTCAGCATTCTACAGCTCTGGAAAATCAGAAACATCTGAAAATCAGAAGCATTAAATTGTTCTGGGGTCATTTAGTTCAGGGACCAACTGTGGAGCCCATCAGAGCACAGCTTTTCTCATGTAGCTATTCACAGATCCCACTCTAAAGCAATGCAGAACAGGTCCCTGCTGTAGCTGGAGTTAGATGAATAAACTCTAGCCCTCAGCTCAATAGGAAAAACCTGGAAAATCTAACCCAGGCAAATTCTCAGGCTAAGGAGCCTGAAGGCTTGTAAGGATCTGAAAATTAGTCTTTTGAAAAACTATTTATTCCGGGGGATTGGATCACAATATTGTAACATTGTAACATGAAGGTATTTATGTTTATTCTGTCAGAGCTGAAGGGTCCTGCAGAGTGAGGGTTTCTTTAATCTGAACTCTATTTTACCTTATTGAAATTAGTTTGAACAACCCAAGCACAGCTGGTCCTGCTGTTGTATCGCTGGCTGTTTGGACTGTTAGGGTAACTGAAAGTCCCCCTGGAGCCTGAGAGGTATCCTCCACAAACTGCAGGAAGAGACAGAAAATTAAAAAGGTTACTTTCTGCTGTCACTACACAGACTTAAACAAAACCTAACTTTCTTGCATAGCTTTGGAGTCTCACACATTTAAAACAATGGTGAAAGATAATTTCTATAAAAGACTCTTCAAGATTTCCTCTAAAGTGGAATGACATCGCAAAAAACGAGCAAAATTGTTCCCTGAGAGAAAAGTAGTTCCTGGAAAAAGATTAAGTAATTTCATCTGGAATACATGAATACTGCCAAAAGATGTGGATTCTGTTTCAGGACAGTGTCCGTAAGCTGCTTTGCTTCCAGAAGGTTACCTCCAGATCGAATCTTTAAATTTTTCCCCATGATGAAATAACATCTTGAAGATAACATGATGTAAAATTGTCTTTCTGAGTAGTGGTGCATCATAGGAGTTATCCATGAGAATTTTTATTGTCCCATTTATTCTCTGTAGTCAGATTTCTGGGCCTGACAATACCTCTCATAATATACCATGGTCTCTTCTCTCACTGAACCATTCAATGCAAGGAAGCAACCAGATTCAAAACTATTATGTAATAAAATATATTCTTTTTTCCTTGATTAGAAACTAAAAGAACAGTTGGTACATTATGTTTTCTCACTGGGTAAAAACTAGTTTTCCATCCCTTCATTATGAAGGGTTAAAAATCAATTTTTTTCAATGTGGACTTAATAATAAAACATTACTGGTTAGATACTTAAGGAAAACATAAAAAGCTCTAAAATACAGCCAATTTTAAAGGGGATCAGTGGCAGTTTTACATTCTATATTCTGTGAAAATTTAATCTGCTTCCTTGACAGCAACCTTCAATAAAAATGAGCCATCTGACAGATAGTTACCACAGTGACACTCACTGGAATGCTGTCCTGACCTTGTTTAATTAAAACTAATGGGGGAAAAAGCCCAAACAAAGAGAAAAAGTGATAATAATAAGAAATGTTAAAGGCAGGACCTTGCAGTCACTCTACAAAACTCAGAGTCCCTCATTTTCATGGTTAACATTTATTTCATTAAATTTCTGTTTGAAAACATTTTCTGGCTTTTCCTCCTGATGTCAGGAGCTCTCAGCTTTGCAACAAATGAAATAGTATATACAAAAGAGAAACATCAATATATTCTCTTGTTCTTATACTGGATCCTCTTTCTCAACAAGACCACTTTCTCAGGAACAGAGATCTGATTTTAGGATGTTAACATCTAGCCAAGGCCAGTGGGCCTGCAGATCAACTTCACAGTTGCATTCCTACTATTAAAAAAACCAGCTTTAAACAAAACTCCTGGAAATCTCTGACTTTGAGGGAATTTGGACAGGGACCTGTAATGCCCCCAAAAGAGGGCTGGTTTTTCGCATCATAACTCAGTTCTTATTCACATATTAGTGCTATACACAAAGCATCTTTGTGCTAAAGCCTGGTGTCCCATTTCTTCTGGGGAGGAGGTCCTGGCTGTACCTTGCTGGGCAGTCTGGCACTGTGGTCCTGTCCAGGCGCTGGTGCACTCGCAGGAGTAGCCGTTGATCCCATCAGTGCAGCTCCCCCCATTCTGGCACGGGTTGCTAAGGCATTCATCAATGTTCTCCGTACAATTAGGGCCTGTCCAGCCCCCATTACACAGGCAGGAAGTATCCAGAGATTGTAGCCTACAGGTACAAGCAAATCAAATAAACTTATTGAATCTGAATCACCTAAAGGAATTACTATAGTCAGCAGAAAGATAGATATTTACACTTATTTTATGAGGAGATATTGGAGTAAAGGAATCACAGAATCACAGAATATGCCGAGTTGGAAGGGACCCACAAGAATCATCAAGTCCAACTCTTAGCCCTGCACAGGACCATTCCCAAGAGTCACACCATGTGCCTGAGGGTATCAGTCAAATGCTTCTTGAACTCTGGCAAGTGTGGTGCTGTGACCACTTCACTGGGAAGCCTGTTCCAGTGCCAGCCACCCTCTGGAGGAAGAACCTTTTCTAATATCCAGCCCAAACCTCCCCTGTCACTGGTCCCAACAGAGAAGAGATCAGTGTCTGCCCCTTCTCTTCCCCTCAGGAGAAAGCTGCAGACTGCAATGAGGCCTCCACTCAGTGTTTGGCCTTGATGGTCACTGGTGAATACCAAAATAAACCTAAAGTCTAATCAGATTACCTAGCTCTTCGGGTTTTTTTTATTAAGTTATTTCTTTGTAAGGATCTTTCAGATTACTTTTCAAAAAAGTCAGAAACAGAAAACAAAAACAGAAAAGTGTTTGCTTGGTTTCAGTCAATCATATTATCTGAATGTGCTGTTAACTTTCATTTTTATCCTGAGGAATGTTAAATGGAAATAATTTAATTGCTTTTTCAGCATTATCCCTTATTCTGTATGTCTCTTTTCCATTTCTGTTGTCTCAACCTTTACTACTTCTTCTTATAATCAAGTCTTTCTATATCTCTAACTGCTTTAATTTCATATGTTCTCCTACATTATACTTCTTGTTCTGTAGACACAATCTTTACAGGTTAAGCTGAATATGGTATTTCAAGGCATATGCTAAAATCCCATCATTGATGACATACCATCAATGTGCTACACTCTCTGTTTTCCTTTGTATTCTCTATTCACATCCTCTGTGTCCCGAACAGAGATTTTCAGTATGATGGAAGAGGATTTTTATGTGTATTTAGGGCTCTGAACATTGCTTTAGAATGTGAAAAGTAGTTTTCTGATCTGCATTGCCTGATATTTAATTAACATTACATTTCCTCTGTCATTATGCTGGCCAAATATAGCTCTGCTGTTCCTCTTATTTTATTAGATGCTTCTGTAGTCCCATTATTGAACTATCTGACTGTGTTATTATCTTTGGGTAGTAGTTTGTAGCCATGACTGCCTACTCTTGTATGGTAGGATATACTTAGGGGAAGATGTCATATCTTTAATAGATTGACTAAAATGAATACTTTCTAAATAGTTAGGAAAAGTAGATTAGATCTAGTCATGAAAGACCCTTTAAATATCTGAGAGAAGACACAATAGGTATCTACAGAATAGAGAGCAAGGAATGCTGGTAAGGGGTGGGGTGGAAAATGGAAAAAATGTGGAAAAAATGGAAAAAAGGGATAGATAACATACCATAGAATCATGGAAACATCTGGCTTGGAAAAGACCCTTAAGATCATCAAAATCCCACTGTTAAACTAACACCTCCAAATCTATCTTATATGTTCCATTTTCCTTGTGCCTTTAAGGACAATCAAAAAGAGGATATCTGCAGACCAATTTGGATAGATGGGAAAATATTTTACTGGAACAACAAATTTAGTATTTGTGAACATTTCTCCAAAATCATCATCATAAATATCCTCCACAACAAAATTGCCAGGTCTGCAGTATGGACTTCCCTAAGCACAGCACTCCTCACTGAGGAAGTCAAAAATCCTTCAGAGGGTCCATGTGGACAAACTAAATGGTCACTGTGCAAGAGAAAGAATTCACACCATTGATCAGTTTAGGTCCAAAACACTTGGTTACCAGCAGAAGGGCAACCAGTTCCCTTAAAGCACCCTTTCCAGATCCATATAAACAGCCTGAGGCTCTAGAAGTGCTCTCACAAGATCAGACTAGAAACACATAACTAACTCTACTGGATATAAAGTCTGAAGGTCAGCAGAGGTCCTGGTTTATTATCACGGGCAATTCCTCCACGATCCAGGGTGGTAAATGACTTCCCTCTCTCACCAAGGACAGTCATTCATGAGTTGTCCTCCACCAGCACTAGGATTCCATCACTAGCATGGGATACCAGACCACTTCTCATGTCATGAGTACCAAGATTGCTGCCTCTACTTTACACACAAAGAAAATGGCTTGTGTGCCCTGAAACTTACTTTGTTTTCCCCAAATCTGTTGATCTTGCACTCCCCACTGACCTTCCCTCATTTCCATTTTTGTGTCTGCACTCAGCTTTCAGTCCCACCAGTCTCCCTGACGTAGTGGTTATAACTACACAACCTTGTCACTGACTGTGAGGAACCCAGCACTTACCAAGCACTGCCCATTTGCACAAGGGTTTTGCAGCTGACAGATATCACTGAGAGGAGAGCACCCGTTTGAACCATATCCACTTCCAGTGTACCCAGGTGTGCAGGAACAAAATGGCATTGGTCCTTGGGAGATAAGATACAGAAGGTAATTCAGTCCTTGTTACAATAACAATACCAATGACCATAAATGTCCTTGACATTATATTTTATATAATTCTAACTTATTTGATCTTTTGACACATTCCCTGGTCAATGCCCAGATCCCTACTGTTGTTTTGCTGTGAGTACCTGAAAATCCCAGGTCACCTTCATGGGAAGGGGTGGGAGTAGTCAAAAGGCATTTATGGAGAGGAGAATAGCAAAAGCAGATGTATAATTAGAAAACTACATCAAAGAGAAATGGTGAAGGTCTCCATAGTTTTAGGATAAAGTCTTATCCTTAGTGAAGCCTAAATATGCTTCTCTCAGTGTTTGTGGAAAGAAAGGCCTGCTGGCTTTAGCTAACCTGCCTGTAAACTCCTCTTGGTGAGGCAAAATTGACTGTCCAGAAGAGGCTGCAATCTAGATATGTTTCTACAAAGTGGATTCACCCTAACCAGCCTCTCCTTGGGAGACAGAGGTCTGGTATTACTTATAGTATTTAAGAAAGCATCATACCTGGAGTTGAGGTACAAGTAGCCAAAGGATGGCACCCTCCATTATTTATTGAGCAGATATCAACCTGGGTACAACTTCGTCCATCTCCCTCATAACCTGTTCAGAAGTAAATCTCAGTTAGTCTGTAACAAACTACGTTCTTTGAGAATTGACAGCTAGTGAGTAAAAAATTAATTTACAGTGTAAAATCATAGTCTTCTGCAGTTAAAAAGAAAAAGTTGAGATAGCCACTGAAGTAAACCCTGAATATTTATTGTGGTTTCTGCATTGCAGGGATGGATTCTATCATTGTAACTAAATCCTCCCATGGTTGTAGAAAAGAAGATATATCAGTGTTTGCCAAATACATGTGAGGTCAGTGAGGCCATAGAAACCCATGTCTCTCAGCCATGATGTGCTGCCCTCCTTACACATCTGCACCCTGTCAGTCCTAATCACATCCACACTTCCTGCTGCATGCCAGAGCTGTCCTTGGGTCTCAAACACAACACCCAGTTCCTCCCAGGAAGTTCAGCAGGACCAAAGCACTGCAGCATGACTCCGAGTGACCAGAGCTGACGTCACCAAAACTTGTGTGAGGCCACATTTCCAGCATGGTGATACCCCTTCAGCAGCTCAGTAACTGAGGGTCTTCACTACCTGCAGCCTATTGCCATTTAAATAGCAATCAAAAGGTCAATTAGAAAGACTTTTTCCTGTTAGTGCTTCTAGTATTTATAGCATGAATTTCAGAAAGCATTTTAAATCATAAACCACAAATTATGGAGACATAAGTTGCCACTTCCACTGCTTGACCTGTGCTGCAATGGAAATTCTGCTGCCTTAGACAGCATTCAGAGCGTGACAATTATCAAGGCCTTTTTTTTATGATAGACAATGCAGCCGATTTATGGCACACAGGATACTCTTTCAATTAATACAGACAATGAAATTACTATCATAATTATGCAATCCTTGTTTCCCTTTAATGATTTTATAAAGTAAGTACTTCTTCAAATCAAGGCTCTTACACTGAAAAGGGTTACCCAGTACAAGAGAAACACGTATCAGAGTATCATCTTTAGTGACATACTCTATACAATGTTCATTAATAGCTGAAGGAGTTTGAACATATTTGGACTCTGCATTCTGTATTACAGTATTGTATTGCATATGTGACACTTCCTGTAAAATCAATTTTCAGCTTCTTGAATCTACCACAAAACAGAATCAAGTGTGTTAAATCATCATCTTTTAAGCCCTTCCATATTATTATCAACAAGAAATCCATTTTACCTGGTGGACAGAGCCCACAGTGGAAGGATCCAATTGTGTTGATACATTGAACCATGGGTGCTGTTGAGCAGCCTCCATTACTACTTGCACATTCATCAATGTCTTGGCAACTGTAGCCATTTCCTTGCCAGCCTAAAAAGCAACACAGAAAGGACATTAGAATAGAAAATGACTGACCTGTTTCGGTTTTTATTTTGGCCAAATCTTTTCACAGAGCACAAAAATACAACTTCTGAATTTCACTTCATCAACATAAGACCTGTCCCTCTCATAACTGATTAAAATTAATACCAGTCAGCAAATTAGGTTACAAACACAACAGGGTGGAGCTGTGTTTGCAGGAATATTTTATTTTAACTGTATTCTGGTTATTTCAGAATCAAGCACACTTTTACCTGAAGAGGAGGCAGTGCTGGTCTAGTGCACGTATGTATGATTTGCTTTACTGTAACTCCAGTTAACTACTTCAAAACCTCCTCCCATAGACACCACCTGCCCATCTCCAGAAGAGGAACAGTAGGCTGTATGGTTTGAGGGGACAATCAGACTTTTACATTGCCTTAGGGCAGTAAGCATATGGATAATGAAAGTACTGCAGACCTATTACACAAATGGACATGAAGGTACCTGCGAGCATGAAGGTACATCAGACCTACTTAAATGTTCAGTTTAGGATGGGATAAATCACACATTAGATTCCACTGCCTGTGTTAGCTAGATTAAGACATAATCTGTAGGCTTTTATTCTCTAGAGTACAGACCAAAGCATTTCATGGATTTACTTCATCTTGGTTCTTTGTTTATGACACATGGGCAGTAGTACTTACTGCCACCCCATCCCATTTGAGATCATGGAAGGACGTGATACCTGTGGGGCAGGGACCACATGAATAGGAGCCTGGAGTGTTGTGGCACTGCACAAAGGGATCCTGTGAACATGGATGATCAGGGAGGCTACATTCATCTATGTCAGCACTGCAGGCAGGGCTGCCAGGAGGGGACATCCAGCCAGTGTCACACATACAGCGGTACTTGGGCTGCCACAGAAAACATCACATTGCATATTTAAGACATTTGAAACAGCCAAGAAAAAGGCAGGAGGAGTCAATTTTATAAGATTATTTTCAATCTATAGCAAGAAAGCTTTCAGAGAATTACACAGGTTGTGTATTCTGTTTTATAACTTGCTTTGGTAGTTTTCTCAGTCTATTTCTTCCTCTGAACTTACCTATTTAGATTATGGAAGCAACTTGGGCTCATTCATTATGCTTCATAAAAGAAATCTGTCATTTACCCCAAAGCTCCCAGAGAAAATGAAGAGCAATTATGAGCTGTACATAAACATAATTAAAAGTCATCTACATGCTTTTTAACCAGGGTAAACAGATCAGTGTAAGCAACCTTAAGTCATTTTGGCTGTTTACTTTTAATCAAACTATTCAGTAATCTATGCAATGTGCAGCACTGGCATTACATTGCAAATATATGTTTTCTTTTAGGAAAACAGTTTTATCTCTAGGAAACTTTACTAATGGCCAGATTTCAGCATTTATTTAGCTTTGGTCCAATTAAAGCTAATGGGAGCTTTATTGTTGACAGTCACAGGAGCAGACACTGTTAAGCCAACACTGAACCCTTCTGAAAAGCTCTCTCCACAAAAAGTGGGCAGAAAATAAATAATGAGTTGTGAAACTTCTACAGATTAAGCAAAGAAATAATTTTACAGCATAGCACCAAAAAATATGTGCTGTGACTGGAATGGTGAATGGACATATAGCATCATTAAGGAGCACAGGCTTTTCTGGGTAGTTTTGGAGGGCTGCTCTGAGTGGAAAGAGCCAAAACTAGCATGTTCTATCCGTCCCTTTAGAATGAACACCCTGTACCCAGATTCTTGCCCAGATGGAATGAGCTGGCTTGCTCCAGAAAAGCACTCAAGGGTGTGCTAGCATCCACCCAATGCAGATGTTTGGAAAGATTGAGCCTGGAGTCAGAGACCACTTCCAGCTGACACTGAGGAGCACCCAGGATGAGCAACAACCACCCAGTCACCAGACAGCCCCGGTCCCTGGTAGGTTCCAGGCCACTGGCAATGTTCCACTGGTATGCCTTTTCCCAGGAAAAAAAGATTCATGACGTTTGTCCTTCTCAATCATTTAAGTAGTAAAATATTCTAGTAAATTAGAACTCCCCAAATAACAAAGTCAGAATATTATATTTCAAATAAGACTGACTTATTCAAAGAATATTCCCAAGCTTCCTATGGATATAGTAGTAGATTTAATGTTATGACAAGTACCTTTAACAAGACACAAGACATTTTTGATTCTTTCTGCTGTCCTTGGGACAACAGAGAGGTTAGGTTATGTTGTATAGTGGCATTTCTTGCTGTTCTTCAGCAGCCATGTGCGTTGCACAGTTTTGTGGTGCTCAGTATTATTTGTTGGTTTTTCATGCTGTGCTGTATAATGAGATTTTTACGATGTTCCTTACCCTGTTGTGCTGATCCCTTTCCTCATCTATGCAGACTCCATGCTCACAGAGGACCTCAGATCCTTCCTGGCAGTCATCAAACTTCAAGGTGCAGTGAGGCCCATAGGTTTCTGGAGTACAGGAGCAGCTAATGGTGAAAGTGGACAGAAAAATCAAAACTTTGTTTTTCTACAGCTGTTAAAGATTGCATATTGCCATAATAAGAGATCATTCACTACTCTATGAGAATGTTCCTTACAAAATACATCTATTTAGCTATATTGACAATCCCATTAATAATCATGCACAGAGGCAAGGCTCCTGTTCAGGAAGGCTCCTGTAACTCAAAAGTCATGTGGGACTTGTGTATGTCCATGACTGCCCAGGCCTATGGGAGAATCTACAGCCTTTTGTTGCATTCATAAGCGCAAATCCAGAAAAAAAGAAATGTCTAACATGAGACCTAAACAGAATATAAGCCTGGAAAACTGCACTTCAGTCAAAGAGCACCTAAACTGTCTGTTGCAGTTTATGATGCCAAGTGCATAAAATCCTACCTCCAGCAATATGCAGAAATGCCATGTCTGGCCTGTCCCAGAGAGTGGGGTACCCTCACACCCACACCATAACAAGGCGCAGCTGCTGTCCCAGCAGCAGCCCAGCCTTTAGGTAAGTGTGGTGTGCAAGAGATGGCATTTGGGGCTGATGAAAGAAACAAAGTAGTGGGTTGAAGAAATGCATTCTACTGGGATAATCTGCACTGAAAGCTGCCAGATGCATCACATTTTTATTTATAGGGCAGACCTTAGTTACAGCATTGTACATATGTGGTGGAACTGAAATTGGGAACTTCTAAGCCACTGGGTAACATTTCCCTTTTCTCTGGCTCTTTATTTCCACATAGACCAAACCTGAGGCTCTTAAATACAACTGAAAGGGACCTGTATCTACAGAAAACCTATTAAATAACTGGTTTTTTATTAAAATGACAGTGAAACTCTCATTTGGATGCAAGTCATATGCTGCAAGGTCTGCACCTCACAGAGACATATGGCAAGTACACACCTTTTTTGGATTGCTTTTCAGCTGTCTAATGAAAAATCCTCTATAAAAGCATTTCTGTGCTTTTGATTAGGGTATTTGATTAGGGTATTTGATTAGGGTATTCTGTGAATCTGATCTGGACTTTGGAGCAATTTATATACAATAACCTACTGCCGTCCCTGCCACCGTGTCACATGCTCAGTTGAAACGGCAGTTTGAAAAGCCAATTGCAGGTAAAACTGCACCCAGGACAAGCAACCCACATGAACTCAGGCTTCAAAAACCCACAACAGCTTAATGCTTAACTGCAGTACTGCAAGACAGCATGTTCATTACTGTAAGAGATGGCAGACAGACACACACCATCCCAACAGTGCAGCAGCTCAGCCTGGGCAAGCACAGAGCCAACAGGTCAGAGAATCAAGTGACTTCTATATGTTCAAAGTACATTCAAAGCTTCATGTTCAACTCCAAAGGACACAGCAAGGCAACCTGACCATTTCCAAAGGAGGAGGACAATGGCACTGTCTCCTGCCTAGTCTGGCAAAGATTAATCTGCTACTCATCTGAAGTTTCTGAGAGAACAGATTCAAGAAGTAGGTCACACTGCAAGGAACTTCAGCCAAATTGTGATGCACTGCTGCTTGGCAGTGCCCTGACGCTGTCACATGGCTGATGGCATGTTGTGATGAGGCCCCTGTTGTGACAGACATGTCCAATAGACTTGGGGGCTCTTACAGCTTTCGTCCAACTGATGCAATGTCCCCTTAAGGTTCTGACTGAGAGGTGTTTCCTGGACACCTGCTCTTTTTCCTCACACTTCAGTGCACCCTGAATTACAAGAAAAGCATGGGGGTAAAGAATCTGAACAGAGAATGAAGATTGCATTATGTTCCATTTCCTGCTACCTAATCCAGTACTGCCCATCACCTGCTGTTATCTCTGGGGGTTATGGAAAGTCAATTCTTACCCTCTTGTTTATCTGCAGTCCACGATCATGTACATAACTACACCAGAGCATGAGTGGGGTGACCTGGGCTGCTGGGTCCCAGAAAGCTTAGCAGCACAGGTGCTGGAAAATTATATGTCACACTCTACATGTGGAAGGATTTAGCATCTGGGGAGCACTCAGAAATGAGTAAGACAATATGTGAAGGATACAGTACAATGGACTTGGGGAAAGGACTGTATAATAATCCTGCATGTGTAATACAAGAACAGTACTATGAAGACTTGGATGACTTATGAAGGGATCTTAGGTCATTTCAGGAAGCACTGATTCAGCAAGTACCAAAGAGGGCAAGGATTATGTTGGGGAGGAATCTTACAGGAGTCATGACTGCACTAACACAATGAAAACACTTGCAAGAAAGGCAGAAGGTTTGTCCTCTCAAATCTTAATTTAGTCACACACCTGTACACCACACGTCTAAGCACAGTAAGAAACAAACAAAGGCAGACTGCTTTGTCTGTTGTTGCCTTGACAAATATCTGTGTTGGGGACAGCTACAGACAAGCTAGAAACATCCTTTAAAATCAAAGACAGGCTTACACGAAGCATCACACATCAGTGAGACCTCGGCAGAGTCTGTGTTAATGCTGAAGCGTGAGGACCACTGCAGGAGCACTTCCCTGGTGTGAGGTTCCTCCAAGAGCTGACAAAGCACGGAAAGCTGGTGTTACGCCAAGCAAATATTTGTGGGGGCTTAGATTTTCATGCTGAAGCAGAAGACAAAATGCTGTGCAGAAAGCTGTGGCATGCTCTCCAGCCTGCTTGTTCCCATTGCACAGGGATAGCTTTGTATTATATCTGAAAGTTATTTATTTACCAAATTATTTGACATTTTGGAAAATGAGATGGAACATTCAGGCTGGTTTGCCCTGTAAGCAACTGCTTGTTTCCTAAGGAGCTGGGCACAGCCAGAGAAGGACATGCTCCAAGGACCTCATGTCTGTGGGGCCTGGCACACAGGCAGGCCAGGCACCCTCTTGGCCAGTCAGCTACAGACCACATTTCTCCTTCCTTTATGCCTGGCAGGACTGTGCATTCCTTGCTCTGCTGCTGTCTCAGCAGTGCCTGTATTTCTGGAGGGGGTGAAGGCATTTCACAGAACTGTTTCTGATTTCACAGAACATTCTGAGTTGGAAGGGACTCACAAGCATCACCACATCCAGACTGTAAGTGAATGGCCCATATGGGGACTGAACTGCAACCATGGTGTCATTAGCACCATACTCTAACCAACTGAGTGCTCTGGGAATGCCACTGATCAAGGCTGTCCATATATTCAGGAGATTTCCAACAACTCAAAGCCTTTGCTGGGCCAAAGTTGTTCACCTCTTCCATCTCCTTAGTCCCTTTGATCTCAACAGGTAGGTGACAACAAAAGGATGGTAGCATGGTTATGGTAGGGGGGCACATTGGTGAGTGCTGGTTACAGACCAGCATGCTGCATCTCACCACCCCAGCTACATCCTACAGTGCAGTAAATTTCCATTAAACATCTGCACCTACAGCAAGGAGGGTGGGCCACTGGAGCCAGTGTTCAATTTGCAGCCTTCTCCTCTGGTATGGCTGTGTGATGGATCCTGATGGTTTTTCTGTGTCAAAGCAGGCAATGGCTTTGGAGGGGCTTCTGCGTCTGCAGTGGGCTCGGTGTACAGTGTATTAAGGATTTTATATTTTCTCAGATTGCAAGGAATTATAGTGCGTAGATACTAAAAGACTTCCTTCTAAAACTTCTGCTGCAGGTGTGAGGGGAACAAAAACAACAGAGTATTCTACTCAGGGTATTTGTGGCTAGTTTTGAGAAGTTACCTGTAGCTGCCTGGTGTGTTCACGCAAGTGGCTCCATTCTGGCAGCCTAATGCAGTTCCAGCAAAAATCCGGCATTCATCAACATCCACTGAGCACAGGGGGCCCTAAGATGAAATGGAAACCCAGTTTATTTTCCAAATAACAGAGAAATGAAGCAAACCATGGAGGCAATGTTTAAAATAGTTTTCAAAGATATACAAACCATGGGATGTTATCAGCACAGCTTCCCTTATGAAACATAATAACAAAACTCTATTTTTCAGCTGAGTTTCTGTGACCTTTGTTATCAGTCAGATGGGGATAAAATGTTTCAGATGTAGACAGCATATGAACAACACATTATTGTCATCCCCCCTACTTTCCAGCTAGCAAAAGGCTCAGAAAACTTTCTTTCAAACTGTTTCTATCAGGAAAGCACAGCAATTTTGATCCAAATCTTGCTGGGATAACTTTCAAGTTGAAAGCCTTTGAGAAGAAGATGTAACTTTTCCATTTCTAGTGCATTTAACAGCACCATTAAAGCATTTACCAGTAAATTCTCTGGGTTTAAAAAATTCAGAATGTCATCGATTACTTACACCCCCATTTGTCTTACTTGAGATTGGATAAATATCCATCCCTTCCCCCATTCTCTCCCTATCCTTGTGTAAGGTCAACAGCAAGGCATGCAGTTCAGTTCACTGCTCAGCAAAAACCAGAGACTAATTCTCTGCTGTGGGAACTGCCAAGAATCACTGACTTCACAGGCCATTGCCTGCATATAACAGTTCAAACACACTCTCTGTAGTCAAGGAGGCTGAAGACTCACCTGCCAGTTGCTGGGACAGAGGCAAAAGAAACCATCCAGTGAGTTTACACAGGTCCCTGAGTTCTTACAGGGGTTACTACTGCAGGCTCTCTTCTGAATAGTCTGAAACCCAGGAAAAGAGCAGAAGATGAGGTTTCTGCTTAGCTGGTGTTCCATTAACATTTATTTTCAAGACAAACCTTTTTTTTTTTTTTACATTCTTTCTTGGATCCCTCCTCCCACCTTTTTCAGAAAGGTTGATTTGTAAAGGTTTTGAGCTGTTTCACTTATCCCTGTACAAAATAATGACATTATGTTTGGTCATACACAGAATGGCAAGCACTAGGATGAGAAAAGCCCTGTAAAAAGTAATTATTAAGAGACTGTTCTTTGGCAGCAGCCTGTGGGTCAAAATGGAGGGTTATCTTGTCTTTTTGATTCCATGGGCAACTCATCTGACAACTGCTTTTACTGGCACCTGTAGGTGTGGCTTGTCACAAGCTCATTGGAGAAACAGACAACAGCTGAAAATTAGCTAGTTCCAGTGCAGTAATAATCCAGTTTGAATTTTCTGGTCTTTGTCTTGACAGACCAGTGAAGGAAAATCTTACTTCTCCTTGGTATCTAGTTGTTGTTCTTGAGTACACACCTGTTTTTCCTTTAAGAAATGCAGGCTCCTACACAGTTTATATTTTCTAAGAAAGTATTTCAACTCTTTCACAAATCTGAGCTTTTTTTTTTTACCTTCTGTTACCAAAAGAAGTTTTCCTGAGGAATGCATGAGATGAAATAAATCATTTAGCTATTTAGTCATTGTAACCTCACTTTATTTACTCGGGGCTGGGATTTTCTTTTCTGATCTCTAGTTTGCTTCTCATTTACTTACCTGCTCTAAGCTTTGAAGTTGATTATCAAGACTCACGATCTGCAAAAGAAATGCAAATTACACTGTGCTTGGTATGACAATGACCACAGAGGTACCTGTTGGAGGCTGGCAGGCTAACAAAACATTTTCCTGTGAGAAAAGAGAATATTTGGTTTGTGAAATCAGGTGACAGCTTCAAATCAGGCCCCATTCACTGAGATTTTGGTAGTTTATGCTGTTCAGGAAATGACAGCTTAAATATGTCCCAGTTTGGATCCAAAAGGCAAGACTCAGTCTTGCAAAGATGTATTCAGGTGCTTAAGACTGAGAATGTGAATATTCCTGTGGGACTGTGTGCATGCATGTGAAGGACGGAGGTCTGGGATATTACAACAAAAGCCAGGAAGAGGATCACCATATCCCAGTGGGTTGTAGACACAAACAGCAAACTGACACTGAATCAGGAAATATCATAGATATGTATTATCACAGTTTTCCTGAGGGAAGGTTTCTTAGGCTACAAAATATTTTCCTATAAGGAACTTGTGGAAACACTGTAACAAAAGAAACTTAAATCAGACAAAAGGTTTCAAAATCTTCTGTTGGAGAAAATTTTAAAGAGCAGGGAAAAAACTAAATTACTGCATAGGTCTTTTTTTTCACTGCAAATCCCTAAAGTCCATTTCACCTGTGGAATGGAATGTCTGTGTAACAACTACAAAAACATATATGGTCCACTTCCAGAATTTAGTAGGATTACACTTCCATAAATATTAGAGGATATAGTCTATTGACATGGTGACAATGAACAAAAGAAGAATCACAGTAACTGGAAATTATGGGGGGATTTACATAAATATTTCCATCGTTTCCAGATTTTCTGAGTAAGTATCTCAAAATGAAACACAGACTCAAAGCTGATGTTAAGTATGGACTCTGCTCCAGTTCCCTGAACTGAAGTCTGGAAATACCAAAATGAACCAGGTTGTTTAATGTTAGTGTGAGGAATAGAAAACTGGGAATGTTGGAGGAGGATAACACGAAGGTATGGCTCACCTTGGAGGTCAGCAGGGCAACCTGCTGGGACATGTTCTGAGAGGCACCACTGGCTTTTTTAAGTTCTTGAATCTCTGTGTGACTCTCTCTCACCTGAAGTTAAACAACAGAGATAATGTGAAACAAACTTTGCTTTTTCAAAAGCTTTGGAAAGTTTTGTCCTTGCATAACTTTACTATTATAAAGTCCGCTTAAATACGGAGAGCTCTGCTACATACGCAATTTAATCTTTTAATTATCTTCTGTAATGGCATGATTACTTTACAAGTCTGCAATAGCTTACTTTCATATTAAACTACAGATATAGATAACACAAAATACAATCATACAAAACGCAACAAACATTTGCAAAGACAATTTAACTATTAATGTGCAAACCTGAAAATTAAAATATATTAAGGAAAGTAACTATATCACCTGACTAAAAAGCTCTGCGAGGTCTTCTTCATTAATTTTTACTTTCCCCAGTGGTCCAGTTCTAAATTCAATATTTTTGCTGGAGCCAGCATGGAACACCAAATTGCCCTGCTCTGAGGACAAACGAGGCCTGTTGTATTATTGGGGGGAAAAAGTAAGAGATCATTTAGTTACACATATCTGCCAAAGAGTATGTAAAAAATAGTTGCAGTAAAGCCATTCTGTTCCCATTACCAGCACTTAGAGGGGACAAATGAATTTGCAAGCAATGGTACTTACTGCTCATCATAAGTGTTTCTTTTCTGCCTCTTTTTTTCATGGTGGTTTGATTCACAGCTCAATCCAGTCAGTAATAATAACACAACTAAAATCACAGGAGCAGGAGAAGCCCAAAGCATTGCTCTCCTCCAGCTGTCCTGCGTTTGAAGTGAAACCTTCAGTGCTGGATTGTGCTGTTGTGAGTCCAGGTGCCCTTTGCTCTCCTTGTTCACAAGGTGCCCATTCTGCTGCCTTGTCTTGCAAGGGTGAACTTTATCTCAGATATCTTAATTAAAGATTGACAGCATGCAAATCCTCCTAGACACTAAATGCATTTTTCTCATTTTGTCTTTTGGTTTCAGGAGCTTTGAGAGATCACTGATTGAAATCCGCTTGTATTTTACCAGTTTGTCTTTGACCTTTGTACAGCTGAGCACCCCAGTGTCTCCAAGCACCTTGTAATCTGAAGCTGGTTACTGCAGAAGTGGCTCTCTCTCACACATGCTGCACCACATGGGTGAAGGAATGATTATTTGGCAGCACAAAAGGACTTAAACTGTCACAAAAAAAGGAAAAAAAAAACCAGCCCCAGTGGCTGGCAAGGAATATTTGTATTGACAGAGAAGCTTCCAGGCAGTAGTTTATTGGTCAGATGACACAATCAAGTTAAGCAGTACCAAACACTGTCCCAAGGATTGCAACAGAAAAATACAATTTTAACCAAATATGGCTGCTCTGACTCAAGGGTGACTCAGTCCCCAGATGCTGAGGCCCAGCTGTTGCTGCTGAAAGCCCTGACAGAGTCCACCTCTCCTCTGCTTTTGCCAGAGTCTCCACATTCCCCTTGCTCAAGACTTTGCTGTGCTTTCTTCTTCCTGCTTAGGGGAGCTCTATGCATGTTTTCCTTCCTCGTGCCAGGAGCTTCCTGAACCTCTAGGCCCAGTACCATTCTATTTTATTTTCCTTCTTGCTTAGTAGATAACTTATTCAGTTGGTCACATTTCAAAACTCTACTGAGAAGAAAAGAGAAGCAACAGTTTCAGCTGCTCTTGCTCAAAGATAACAGCATCCACCATTCACTAATACTTTAAGTCCCAGACCTTCCTGGAGGCCATGGAGCTCCTGCACTTCCTAACCCTGCCCAGCCTTTCTTTCTGCTCCAGTTTGGACTTGTCATCTACAGATGGACCTGCCATGGAACTGAGGAATTGAATGAACTCTACAGCTTTCACAGATGAAAGCATTAAAAGGTCAAAGAAACCTGTGAAGAAATTGCATGTGGTGACAAAAAATATTAATGTCACCTCAGTAAGAGACAGATGTGGACTGTAAACATGAATTTGAAGTCAGGACAGCTAATGTGGTGCTGCCACAGATAACTTGATCTTTGCTGTGGATAACCGTAATGCCTGAGATTTTATCAGCTCTATCACACCACCGCCACTGTTTCCTTTGTTTGCATAAAAACTAGATTTTTATTATATTTTATTATCTGTGTTTTCAGTAACTTACCTTAGAATTCAGAACAGCATCATCCTGCTGACCACTTTTCTTGTACTCGGACAGACTCTGATGCAGGTGACCCAACAGTCACTGCTGCTGCCTGGGGATCTGAAGGGCAGAGGTGAAGCTCCTCCTGAACCCACAGGAGACAGCCTGTCCCATGTACCTGCTGGTGTGGTAACAGCAGCTCAGCTCTCTGGATGTTCACCTGTAGCAGCCTGTAGCCTCCAGGAGACTAAGTCTATCACCCATTCCTACCAGAACAGAGGAAAAGAAATAGAAATTTCCATTTGTTATCCTTTATCATCATCAGGGATAGGGTTTCCATAAAAATACAGAATTGTATCCACAGTTGTTGGAGATATCACTGCTCCATTCAATCCAAATGAGCTACAATATTTTACACCAACTGAGAATCTGTCCCTCCATTTTTTCTGTTTACTATTATGCTTTTTGCTCTGAAACCTCTGTTCAGGAATAGGACAGCATAGATGAATTATCAATGTTTCTGTCTAGTCGACTAGACACCTTCTGCCTCTGGGTATCCTGTACTGTCCATTACACTAGTGCTCATTAACATTCTTCCTGTCAGTTCCAAAGTCTGTCTGGTGGGGTTTTTTGCTCTTTTTGTTTTTATTTGCTTTTTGTTTTAACAGTTTACTGGGTTTGTATAACTGTCAGTTGGGTGTAAGCTTGAATGAACTATGGGCCAACTACACCCGCACTCCTTACCAGGCTGGTTGAGTGTGTGCATACTCCAGGAACTTACTTCCACAAAGTCCATTGTGTGCTGACAGTTTCCATCCTGGCTTTCAGCTGTGCACCACAAAATTCTTCCTTTTCTCTATTCATTTCTTCTACATACTGAGCATGCATTAACTCTCTCTGCTGCCTGTCAAC
The DNA here is from genome assembly GCF_022539395.1 of Myiozetetes cayanensis. Lineage (NCBI taxonomy): Eukaryota > Metazoa > Chordata > Aves > Passeriformes > Tyrannidae > Myiozetetes > Myiozetetes cayanensis. The sequence continues at coordinate 130,799,774 of NW_026086604.1, forward strand.
CTTTGATTCAGGCTTCCCTCTACAACTAATTAGCTTCAGTATACCAATAACCAGTGAGCAATAAACCATGAAGGATGAGGAGAAGATTGCTAATGCAAGGAACAAGAGGAAATTCACTTTCTCTTCCTACAGATTTTATAGCTTAGAAAATGGCTGGCTTGAAGACCAGCTGACTTTGACTATGCACTGATTATAGCACTGGACATTCACCCAAACTTCGCATGACACACTATTTTCCATTTCATTAGACCTTCCAGATTTTAGTAATTTACTCTTTATTCCTAGTGAATGCACCTTAGGCTGGCCAAATTGGGAAATCTAAAAACCATCTTCAGGAAAAAAACAGGTCCACACTTTCTAATTTTACTTTAATACACTGGATTGAGACATCATTTTTGGAGGAACAGAATGGAAAAGCTGCAAATGTCTGGCACAAGAATAGGGGCTGTTCTTTCTAACAAGAGCTGGCATGAACCCCTCCCACTGGGACAGGTTGTTTAGTACCTCTCTAACATGATGGCTCAGGAAACAGCTCTAAAGAACATAGACTGTGTGCAGATTTGGCAGAGAGTAATGGAGTGTTTGTCTCTAATTCTGGTTGAAGTTCATCCTGTACTAGCAGGGACTACCCTTTACCACCTTCTTGTGTATCTGTATGAAATGAAATGATGGTATCCCTCGATACTTCTCCAGCAGTGTGTGTCTGCAATGCAAAGACACTGGTGTAGAAGACAAGAGTTGACTCAAATCATGCACAAAAATTCAATATACATTAATTACTTCTAGGAAGTCATCTCAGATGCACAGACATGACACGAGTCTGTGACAATGCCACCTTTATAAATGGAGGAAGGGCAGCAATCAGTGCGAATCCAAAACTGGCTAATTTTTAAATGGAAGGCTAACAAATAATAATTTTAATTTTTTTTTTTTGGTATAGATGCAAAAATAGATCCCTGCTGTTCAATGTTATCATTCAAATATTTGCAAATAATTATGAATCCAGCCCTGCAGCTGCTTAAATCCTAAGAAGAGCACATTTACTCAAGTTTTCCCTAAGCTGAGGTCCTATCTTCCAGTATTTCCATCTTCACTTCCCTGGATTGTCGTTCATCTTTCATCTTTCCTCTTTCTAATAATATTCTAGTGCTCAAAAGTGATACATAACACACAAAGTAGCACTTTTGCCTCCATGGTACAAATGTGCAATTGTTCTTTGCATGTTCATGATGTAAATCATGCTCTATATTAACTCAGCACTTTGTGTATGTCCCTACAGCTCTAAGACAACCAAGCACTAAGCTGCTATCAGGCCCTGTGCAGAGGATCAACAACCACAGGATTTACACCAAACAGGGATGATTCTGAAAAATAACATTCCCCTTTCTGTCTCTTACCTATAACCACCTATCATCACCTCCTTCCTTCTCTTCACGAGTGTCTGCAGAGTTTCATGGCCATGGCACCTTCCCCACTGGCTGCAGCAGCTGTAAGTTTCCATTTTCCACACCCCTCCTTGAGAATTTCTTTTCTTCTCAGCATTCTGCCCTCTGACATCTGCTTAAGATTCTGCTCCCTCAACACAGTTGATGAAGTTCATCAGTTACCTGCTAATGAAGTTAAAGTAAGTGTCTAGGAAGTTAAGTTTTTTAGTGTTTAATAGCAAATGACAAAGGTAAGAGTTTGATTTAGTTACCTACTTCAGCTGGAATTGATCTACTGTCCCAATTCTCCCTGGATTCCTTTATCACAAGGAAGGCAGTTTTAACAATTCTTTACTTTAACAGTTTTTACTTTCCTTAGGAGACTTGTATTTTGGTTCTGTCTTTCTGATTTTATTTCCTACACATTTTATTTCTACAAACTACCAACCATTTTGATGCTTCCTATTTTCCATTTCATTCTTTTTTGAAATAAGCTTCATGAAAAGTTTCCAGTCAATTATATTGGCTTTGTTCTTTTCTATTGATTATTCCAGTCCTTTTAACACATTCCAATTGCTTTAACACTGGGGTTATTTTTAGGGACTTCCAATTGCATAGTCATCCTTCTTCACTAATAACCCTAGAGCCATGAATGGACCTGGCTGCACAACCTCCCTCACATTCATTCTATTCTGTACTGTTGGCTTTTATTGAGAAGCTTAGATCTGAGCTAAGTGTGTAAAGCCACGTGCTGTCTGTTGGTGCTGTGATTACAAGTACTGTCATTCTGTCACCACAAAAATGTAAGAATGGTCATACTGGGTTAGAAAAAGATCCATCTAGGTCAGTACCCTGTACCCAACAGTGGCCAAGAGCAGATAGGAAATGACAGGTACACAAAGGAGAAAGCTCAAACACTACCTCTCCTATGTACTCCGTTGGCCTCCAGTTATTTGCAACTCATGCACCTCTCAGTCACGTCTCCTTATTCAGTGCTCTCAAAGGAGTTTTCTTCCATGAACCTGTCCAGTCTTTTCCTTCACCCCATGCTTTACCTTACAACACATGTACAAAGAATGAGCAAATATGGTCAAAATACAGTCAAAATGCCAATCGGAAATAGCCATTCTGAGAAGAATCCTATTTTTAAGTGTATTATTTATAAACAGAATGGGATTAGTTTATTTTTAAAAATACATACAGGGCAAACATTTGAACTAAGCAAAGCTACTAATTACTATCTACATATAAGAAAATATATCAGTACCATCAGCATGCTTTGCTTCCAAATGCCAGGTGGTAATTTAAAAATGTTTGAGTTACAACAGCCCAGTGCATGGAAAAAAGCACATGACATACCTGCTCTCAATGAAGTTGGGAGTTCAGGATGCATTTAAAATCAGAAAGGTTCCTCACTGGAGGAAATTTCAGGGACTCCTTTTGCTGCAAAGTTCTCTGAATCCTAGTGAAGGGTATCCTACCAGAGCGGCCTTCCGACATTCGATCCAACAACCCTCTCTCACTAAAAGTGGTCTCTTCCACTCGATTTAAACCCTTCCAACTCCTCTTCTTGCTTCACCAGAGCTCTTACCAAAATATCCCTTGTCCAGCTTCCTTCCACTGTCAAAAGCACCAGGTAGAGGAAAGTCAAAGAGAACAACTGAGTCTTCTTGCCTTCACAGATGGCTGCCTAGTCCTCTAAGGCCATGTATTTCTTTTCTTCAACAGTTGTATAAATTCCCCTAAACTTGCAATCACTTAAAAATAAAAATAACACGCATCTCTTCATGCTCTTCACACTAACATTTGAAGTGACATACTATCTCTACTCAGTATTTCATGACCTCCCCCTAATGAGATTGCAACACCAGAATACTCATGTTTGCACAGGCAAAAGGAAAATGGTTAATGGAATTATTTTGGGCTTCATGTCTAGTTTTTTATAATTTCACATTATTTCTCCCTGAATATTTCTTTATACAATAATTATATAAGACTGCTCAGAAATGCCTAGTGCTCTTAACCAATTATTACTTTGTATCTTCCAAATCCTTACTAATATGGGATATTGTTTAAACAGCACAGAGAATCATACAACACTTAAGAGGTTGCAAATACATACAAGACAAAATACATTAAACTGCTAAGGAAAAGAAATAAAATTCAGTATTTAGACTATAAGCCAAGTGTTAAATTTTAGTATGAAGAGCAAGAAATTAGAGCAGCGATATTGAAGGGTGAGGTGAGAATTGAATCCTTGAGATGTAATATGTATTTTCTGAATTTTCTATTTATTTTAGATATGCATGACAACCGCTACACAGAATTGCAGAGTTATTGAAGCACTGGGCCTGTTCAGATTTCTATTGAAATGTCTCTGTCAAAAACAAAATGGGCTTACCCATGACTAAGTTTATGACGTGTTATAGTGTTATCACTGATCGATGTATTCCCAGACTGCGATACAGAGATTCCTGAAAATCCTTGTACTTCTCCTATGAGGGTCAGTAAAATGTGACATAAAAAAGTCCCTGGGCAGGAGCCTTACATTCACTGCATTGAAGGATGCACCTCCATTAGAACACTTGGAGTTCAATATCAAAAATTTCAAACTTGCTGCGCTAAACAAATGGTATTTTAGTAACTTTGCTGCTAAACAGGTTTCTTCATGAGTGTGGGGAAACCCCAGATTAACTTAGATAGGAACCAGCTGATGTAGGGAAGACATTTTCTAAGGCAATTGGCAAGCTTCAAAAATGACTGCATCAATATAACACCTCATGACCACATGACATCCTTTTCCTCAGTGGAATTCTCAAGTTTGAGGGAACACAACTACATCATCTCACCCAGATAAGGAAACGTGTTTCAGATGTGCAAAATGAGTGAGCTACAAAACCAAAAATCAGGTTCTGGAAATCTCCTTCCCTTTCCAAAGCTGTTTTCCAGATTTCACTCCTTCACCTTTCACCTGCTTTTGTAATCACATTTCATTGCTGTGAAAATGCTTAAGCTGAAGTTGCAAAGTACAGCACTGATGTCGGCTGCAAAGCACTTAGGATTAGGAGACTGCTTGGAAAAGGAAGCAACACAATCATCAAGTGAGGTCAAGCAGGTACAACCTAACAGAGCTCAGTAAACCAGTTCATTAATGACAAACTGAGGGGATAAGAAGCAGTGGCTCAATTTAGCTGCGCTGGTATTACAGGGTTAGCGGGGGTAAAATACACACATATTTACAACTCCTGAAATCTGTTCTTTCAAAGTATTTCCTTCAGAAACAGCTTGGACTAGCAAACAGATTTAAGCCTTCACAATCACATTGAATTAAAATTCACTGTCAACTTAGGCTGTACTAGTTTTAGATGCAGCTAGGTAAGTTTCAACTTATACTTTAATACCGCTTGCTTAGAAGTGACATATAAATCATTTAAATATGTCTTACACTTTAAAGATTTGGAAAAAAAATGTTAATAGTAATATTTTGCCAAATATTATTATAGCGAGGCAAAGTGAACAAATTATTTACATGGTTTACCTGAAAGAAATTCCAATTTATACATAAAACTGACATCCTTTCTTTTCATACCAATGTTTAGATCATGCTGGAAAACAAGTCTTCACATTATCGCATTTTTCCCAAGAACAAGACCATATAGCTACAAGGTATTGATGTGGCTAATAAATCTACACAACCACTGTGTGGACAGATCCCTGTCAGAATCACACCTGCTTTCAGTTTAGGAACCAGCACAGATTAACATTAGTCTAGTACTTTTTTGCCATTACAAGGCACAAAATACCAACACAGACTACAGCAGATGAGAGTAGCTACAGCATCTCTACAGCAGCTCTATTCTCTATGGTCTTCAGTTTCTCCTGCATTACCAAACCCAGATAACTGTTCCTATGTCATCCCATGGGCTGGAGGGGGGAGAGGGGAAGAAAAATCATTCTTTTTCAGGATTAGGAACTTCTACTGCTTTGGTGCAGAGGAATGACAATCATTTTACAAAATTTTTCTGGTTTGTGGCACATCAGCTCCCTAATGGATGCTTACTAGGTATTATCTCACCTTTTTCTCCCTAAAGCTCTTTTCTCTGCATTCCAATGTAGTATTATCTGTAAGGGAAAATAACAACCGAAACACATGCCCCTTTAGAAGGCTTTCAGTTTTCCCATCCTTTTCTCTACTACTTCAAAGACACGAAACTCACAAGACTTGATTAAAAAACTATTCATTCCGACTCTGTGAGGTGGTATACAATGGCGGCACTCTGGATGGCCACATGCAGCAGTGTCATCCCAACAGATATTCCTAAACCCTCCAATACTACCATCAAGTTGCATAAAGAAATTTTCAGAAGTAGGCCGTATAGTTTTTCTCTAGCTCTTATGCCATAAGAAGCTCAGCATGAAGCTCCCAATTCTTTATGTCTTTCATATGTAAGTCTTTGGTAAGGAGCAATGATCTTATCCTGAATAAAGTGAGAACAGAAACAGGCAAGTTATTGTTAGGATTGTGATAATCTTGACATATTTTTATTCAGCTGCACATGAACAAATCATTCCAGACAGATACCGCTGGGTTCCAGAATCCTGCAAGTATGTAGAGAGGATGAGACAACCATAAAGAATAACACTGTGTCTTCTTAAAAAATGTACACAAAATACTGAATTTAATAGTTTCATGAGCTACAAAAAGCATATCAAAAGTTCAGAACATATATACAGTCTATCTTTTCAGAATGGAAAATTCATATTTACAGATTTACAATTTACATGTAGAACTTGTTCTCTGAACTTAATTAATACAGTTTTGACGCTTAGAGCCCTTTCACACCATACTGAGAAAATGGTTTTAAGATAAGATAAAGTAGTCCTATCCAATTTAATTGAAGTATTTGTAAATGCTGCCCTTTTTCATTTTGCAAAGTAAAAAGGACATTTAAATAAAGCAATCAAGTCCTGGAAATGTCCATTTGAATAAAACACCTGTACAGTTCAAATCCATCACAAAAGCAAGTCATTAAAAACATATCAGAAGTGTTCAGCAAAATGTGTGGACAGATAATTTGGTAAGTTCTGATTTTTGTTCAGCTTCTATCAGCACTCTTCTGAAAGATGGAAGTCTTTTCTGTCACCAGTCCATATGCATCAGATTCAAGTTCTAAATTATCCAAGTAGAATGGAGATCAATTTTGCCACCACATGTACATTGAGGCTGTTTCCCAGAAGACGATAGCATTGCTTTATTGTTAATTTTTCAGGAAAGCCTAAAGCAAAAAACATACAGTGCAACACCATTAGTCTGAGTTTGTTCCTAGTTTTCAGTCTACTCCTTTTTCAGTGAACAGTTCTTAATGCAGTTGCCACAGACTGCAGCATGGTTCACCCTCCCCCCTGCAAAAAAAATCATAAAGTTACAAAAACAATTCTCAACCAATTCATTGGATTTGGATCTGTTCTTCCACTAGCAGAACTGCAATCTCTAAGCTTTCAAAAAAGGCTTCAAAACATTCCTCTATTGTGTAATTAATGCCGATATGCCTTCCCTTCACAGAGCTCAAAACATTCAGCAGTCTCAGGGAGGGGCAGCAGCCACCTAAACCACTGCACAACTGCTGCTCAACAGAACATTCACAGAAGAACACAGTAACATCAGAAAGAAAATGTGATGATTCTGCAAACAGACTAAACTGCACTTTACAATAAGCTTTACATTGTACTTCCCATCTGAGCCCCCCCTAACCAGTTCAGGCAAATCACTGAGTCTCACAGTGCAATATACCACCAGTAGATTAAATGATGAGCAAGGCTTATTCAGTGAGTGATCAAGCAGCTGAACAATTTTCCATGTAGTTCAATGCTAACCTTGTTAAACACATTCAGAAATAGAGACAGCATCATAAATATCTTTACACAGTAAGTGCATGGACCGGCAAAAAATAAGGAGGGCCGGAAAAAAATTAAAATGGTCCAGGTGTTGTGAAAGGGCTGTGTTGTGTACTAAGAGCACAGCCAAAAGGGACCAAGCTCCTGAGAACAAAGTTTCCAACGGCCAGCTGGTCTGCTCTGTTTTTGCTTGCACTCTTACCTTACTCCACCTGTGAGGTAAAGTGCATTTGCTTCAACCTGAGTGAAAGACTAATAGCAGTGGTGACTTAACTGTGAGGGACATTTACTAAACTGCTGAAATGTGACCATATTCAATTATTTGATTATTCCCCAAAAAGAAACACCTAACTTTGACTCTGAGGTCATCACTGTAATTAGCTCGGATGCATTTGTTTGTACAAAAAGTGATGTGTATGTTCTGAAATTTGCACAGCACCTCTGAAAAAATTCTCTTCCCAAGAGAGCTCCAGAGAGAATGTGGTTGGACAGTTGTTGAGCCAAGGGAGGCTCTGAGGATCAGGAGGTGTCTGGGAGGAGTTGTTCCATCCTTCTCTGCCAATTATTAATGCCTCAAATGTGGACTGCTTTGGTAAACACATTTACTGCCAGCTCCATCCACTCTGCCTAGCTTCCTGGCACTCACATTTCGGCAACTGTTCTCTCTTTGGAACAATCGCTGGCACTCCCACACACACTTCCTTAGATGGAGTTTTCACATTCCATTAATGAATAAGGTATAGAATCAGCACATTTTTAAAGAGTATATGAAAATAAATATGTATTTATGCACACACACATGCATGCATTTGCATCTCAAGAAGTACATCTGAACCCTGAAAATTTCATGGTTTCTCCTTCTGCATCTTGGCAGCTGAAGGCCAAGAATTAATTTTCAGATCTCACGGTTTCCTTTATCCCAAGCCTCCTCCCTCTGACTGTTAACATTATCTTGCACTGTCTATCTTCTTGGCTCAAGAGCAGCCTTCATCAGAAGGTCAGATTTAACAACTCATAGTATGCTGGCACTCGCTGCACCGCCCTCACTGTACCGTTTAGGTCACACACGCTACTGGATGATATTGTGGTCTTGACTACTGCACCGTGCTGGCTTTGATTTCCTAATAGCTTACATACACTGCTAATAAGAAACATATCCTGACATCACCCTCATGAAAGCAGGTCACAGGTGCAAGAATGCTCTGATCACTTTTAATGATATTGCTGTGGGACCCACAGGAGGGACAAAGACAAATGACTGCAGTATTTCATTGAACTGTAGTGCAATTACTATTTATGTATTTAGATGCTAAAAGCACAAATAAATCTGATAATGTTGAGAATGACCTTAACTCTGGACCTCACATATTGGAAAAGGCCATCAACTTGTTAAAACACAGAGCCATTTAGACACAATCATACAGAACAATTTAGGCACAATCATATTTCTTCTGATGATACTATAGCTGTAGCTAGTAACAGCATCTGTTACAAAGCTCCTGACAGTCTGCTCACTTTAGTTTTCAGCTTATAGTTTTCTCATTCTTTAGCTTCTTGGACCAATAACATATTTGCAGCGGGTACATCTCTAGGCTTTCTGTTGTTGAAAATTTTAGCCCAAATGTTGCTGTCACTAAAGAACACAGGAGCAGAGAAATTATAGCACATTTTCCCCCTGAAAATACCATATTTCACTATAATGAGTTGAAGTTTAACATGGGAGAAACGCTGTGAGGGAAACACTCTTTGCTGCAGCCATAAATATATCCTCTTTCAAAAAAATCCACAGCTTGCACATTCTCAAAAGAAACTGAGATTATAGTACCTAAATTTACTAAAGATTTCAATCAGCCTACAGTTGAGTAACATTTTTTTAAGCAAAAAGTGGGAAATGTTTTAAACACAAAGAAATGCCAGACTTGTGACTCAGAGCAGGCTTGTTCTGCCTGTGAATCAGGATTATACATGAGAGGAAGGCACTGGATGAGAGAAGCCTGCTTTATGTGTTGTGAAAGTTGGAAAAATGGTATAGAGAGGGCAGAGAACAGCAAGAACTGTAAAGTAGTTATAATAATAACCGCCATAATTATGGCAGAAGGGTACTGCCCTCTGGCAGGTGGAATCTGTCCTTGTCCTTCCTTCCACAGCTCCTGGCTGACAAAAGACAAGAATGCTAAATGAGCACATTGAAGATAGTGATGATCTGGATGATCCTCAAATTCAGAAGCCTGACTTCTCTTGAGAGCTCAGTTCTGGTTTGCAAAAGTATTGAACATGACAGCTGCCCCTGAAGATGAGCTCTGAACAGAAAGCACAGTATCACTCCAAGCACTATAGAACAGCAAAAATCAGATTTCTCAAACTGCTCACCCTAAATTAACAGAGTTTTCCAAACTTTTCCAAACTTCTCCATTGTCTTAGTTCTCCCTTTGTAAAATAAAAGAATGTTAACCCTACTCCACCTCTCACTGATACTGCAGAGACTAATTTAACAGTTGGAAAACACCAGCTTTATCTAAAAAAAAAAACCACTACAGAAAAAAAGGGAAAATGGGCAATTCAGTGCTCAAAAGAGATCCTGAACAGCATGATAAACCTATGCATGCCCAAACCAGCTCTGTTTAGTTCAAGTATCTTGACGTCAACCTACATCAACATGGAACAGAGCTGTGCTATGAAAAAGGCTGTCTGCAAAAGGAACACATCTATTAAAGAAGAGAGGCTATGAAAAAATACTGTATGTTGGCATGTAACTCAACAGAGCCAACTCCTGCAAAAAAACAAGTGAGTCTGGCAACTCTAGAATTTCACTGTGCAGCCTTGATAATGTTCTTCACATGTAGCAATTTTGAATATAACAGGTAACAAAAAGACAAACTGAAACTGCAAAAGAAAGAAATATAAAGAAACAAGTTGCACTCCTCAGAACTCTAAGTCACTGAGGAAGTCAAAGAAACATATAACAAATTACTCAAGGCCAGTGTTGTCTCAATCTCTGAGTAGCCTGGTCTAATGGAAGGTGTCCCTGCCCACTGCAGCAGGGTTAGAAACAAATGATCTTTAAGGTCCCTTCCAATACAAACCATTCTATGATTCTACAATTCTATGGATGCTTTTATTGCTGAGTGACAATAAAGTGATATGCTGTGATATCAGCAGGTCAGTTTCTAGAAGATAGTAACAGCTACACTTTCCTGCTTGCCTTGCTTTACAAGAAAAATTCTGATGAATTTATTTCAGGTTTAATTCTTACTGATGTACATTCAGTGTAGTGGTATTGCTGAGTCTTATTCCTTAACTCCCTCTTCTTCACAAAAACAGTCAGAAAAATAAGTAACTGACCAAGGGCTAGGGCTGCCTTTTCTAGAAAATAGAGATGACTTAATAGATTGGTTACTCCTGAACAAAGAACTATCTGTATCTTCTGAAATTCTCTATCAGCAGCTGTAAATGTGTGGAAGGGAGAAAGCAAGCAGCTCCAACTCTGAGAACCACAAACAGACCTCCTAAACTGGCAGGATATGTTGACTTACCACAGTTGTGAGTAACACTGGCTGCTGAGCAAATAGTTTCAACTTTAAGCAAAGGTATTCCTTCATTGTGATTCAGGAACAGACCGCTTCTCATGCCAAAACTTTTCTCTTAGCTTGCGAAGATAAACCTAACCACAGAAGCTGGCTCTTTCAAAACATTTAGAACTAGTGGAAACTCAGAGAATTTCAAAGTTAGCCAAATAACAAGAATAAATCAATCATAAGAACTGAGCAGTCCAAAAAAAATTGTAAAACAAAAAGAATGCACTAGTCCCCAGTAAAAAAAAAAAAACATTGGAATTTCTGAAGAATGATGTAGAAATGGATACTTAGCAGCACATACCAAATTCCAAAGGGAATCCATGAAGATTTGCTATTTCTCTTGGGGTAAAGTACCTCAGTTTTAGTGTTGACAATTTCATAAGCTTCTCTTCTTCTGGTAACTCCTCAATGTGTTTAAACACTGATTCAAGCTATGAAGAATACCCAAAATAAGAGATATTACCAATGAAGGCCAAATATGTAAAATTTACAGTCATATCTTAACAGAGTATTTCTTTAATTATCACAGTGCCAAAGACAATAGAATGTTTTGCTTGAAAGTGTAATTGGTGTTGTATTTTTGCAGCAAACATCTCAACACACAGATTTGCAAGAAAGAAATCAATGCTGCTATGAGGATGCTCATCATTTCCTCCTCCAGTCCCAAGCTATACCGATAGTTAATGAGGCAATCAAAGAACTATAAACATTTGTTAATGACAGGACAGTGACTCAATACAACTCAACAGAAGACCATTCACACAAATTTAACTGTATGGATGCAGCTGTTTTAATACACTTGCTTTGAGATTATCCGGAATTCCAGAGCTGCATTCTTTTTATGCTTAGAAATGGCCTGTAATATTACTGAACAGCATTGAAGACCGGGAGGAAGTGCTTGTGTACAAAACAGGCTTTGTGAAAGGTAACTTCAAATGCTGATTCACCAGTGCATTTATTATTACCTTTCCCAGTGCCTAAATACCACTCTGTGGTGAACTTAGTATCACAGAAGAACTTCTCAAAATATTCTTCCCAGACAAATAATAATTTTGAAATCCAAACGTGAAACATTTGACAATATTTACTGGATCATCTGTTTACACAGAATGGCCCTCGATTCACAGCACTATACTGTAGTTTGTTTATGAATAGAACTAGAAATTCTAAATGTTTTCACATACCCCTGTGAAACCTCTGTGTGATACTACAAATAATAAAATAGTAGCAACTCATATTCTCCCCACAGAGAGGCACAGATATCATTTATAATTGTGGTCTAAACAAACTGCTGTTTAGGAACACAAAGTAAACCAACTGGAAACTCAGTTGCCATAAAATGTACTTTTAAAAGCTTTTTTCTTACAATATGTAGAATATCAAAGGAGAAGAAAGGGAAAAAAAAGTTTTAAAACAAGTCTCAAGTTTTAAAACAAGTGATTCTAGTACGTTAGTCTACACACTCACCTGTACATCTACTGCTGTCTGCAGAACTGAGCCTGTCCCTTCTACATAGTGTCCATACCTTAACAACAACAACAATAATTTTAAATTAGTATTTGCTCTGGATCTCACAGCACTGACAACTGCAAAGATGCAGGAAGGTTACTTAGGTTCCTTTGCTTTGATAAACAAATAGCCTCCTGGATAGATAAAGGAAAAGGCCTTATTATAAACAATGCTAATCCCTGGAGTGCAGTACTGTCTGAACGAGCTCTCTGGGGATGAGTCTGCACTCAAAGCACAAACAAGGGTTTATTCACACTAATGCCTTACTAAGAGGCAACTAGGCAAGACCCAGGAAGTCAAGCATAACATCACCAAAAAGACCCATCTACAATGCCTAAACAAATTTTACAGTAAGGCAAAATGTGTTAAAGGTCAATGGTCCCAATGGTTCAAATTAGCTCTCCTTATTCAAAGGAGGACCATTAGTGTGTGCCTCCAGCTTTCATGTCAAACCATTAGGAATGAAGTGGTTCAGTCAGATTTAACTTTCATGGCTTGTGGATTTTCCACTGAGGGAAGGGGGATGGCCAGGCATCTATGCAGAGCATTAGCAGAAAGAAAGAAAAAGATTAAATCCAACTAAAGAGTAAGCAAACTTACATTGTAAAACCATAGCTGTTTTGTATGCTTTCTGGTTGATTGCGTAACAACGTTTACTCCGTAGTCTCTTCAAAGCTATCATTTAAATGTAACTGTGGGCTTTCAGAAACATAATCTGTTGGTCTAACTATGACACTGAACATCCTGAACAGAAAGAGACTGAGTCAAAACAACAGATGGCTTTGTACTGTGAAAGAACTTCAGAAGATGCCTTGCATTAGAGGGATGTGGTCATCATTACCATTACTTATTACATTAACAGATAGTATTCTTTAGTTTTATCTCTACATCTGTAAAGACAATTATAAAGGTCTTTTGCTCCCCTGGGGACCCATTCCTAAAGAATGGCACTGGAACAAGTTTCAAGCGTTTCTAACTCCACAATGAATAAAGGAATACTCTCCCTTCAGCACAGACACAATGACCCAGCAAGGTTGTCTTGAGTGTTTCATCCTTAGTTGAAAAAGCTTACAATTATTTCTGCCAATAACAGTCAGAGCAGCCCTCATTTTAAAATAAAGTGCCTGCAAATATTCCTCAGGATCAGAACAGAAGACCTAAACACTGAAGCAGATTAAAAACATGTGGAATCGAACTGTCTTGTAAATACATCATCTTTAATTGGTTACTTGCATTCTGAAAATTCCCTAATACCAAGTTTAACAATGTAACAGACACAGCACTGAGGAATTCTAATCTTCCTCTTATATAGCATCTGATCATATTTTAGTTTAATATATCTGAGTCAAAATAAATAAATGAGGTAAATTTCAAAGTGGTATTTAAGAGTTTTATTTGGGGGAAGAATCTTTTAATAGGATCCATTTTACAATAAATATTCCACTCTAAATAACTGGCAGTACAGAACTCATATCCCCAAAAAATCCAGTTGGTGTCAATGTGGTTTTGGGCCTCTGTGTGTGTGTGTTGGTTTTTTAACACAACTGTGGGCAGATGGCCAATGCAATGTTAGCTGGATTGTTATTAATTATATTCCAGATGCTGACTCAAAAAAAAATTAATATTCCTACCTTAGACCCAGAATATAATTAATTTTTATCACAATAAAAAATGATTCATTGATTTTCTGACATTTCATTACCAGTTACAATGAAAGAAGTTGGCTTAAGAAATTACAGTCTTCAATTTTCATCTGATCCAAGACCCTCCCTCCCCCACTTTATTTTTGTAAGCTTTAAAAAAAAAAAATCTTTCCATTTCATACATATATTATTTTGGGTATATTGTATCCTATACTACAACTGACAAAAAGTAATTTCCACAAAGTGAGAGAGTATTTCTATAATTGGTATTTACACTATTTTGGAAGGTATTGCTTCTCTTGACAATAGCCTATCAAGAATTCGAAGTATGTCCAGAATGATTACATCTAAAGAAGCAGTTTTCATTTCCTCTGTCCTTTAAAATGGATAATATCCTCCCATAACTTTAGTCACCACAAACATACTCCTCAGAAAAACCATGGTGTTTGTAGTCTCAAGGAGCTCAGCAATCATTTCCCAAGTGCCTAGAAGTCTAATGTTAGAAGGGAACACAGAATTATCTACTTGATCTCTCATGCAACCCAAACCATGACATTCTGCCCTACACAGCACCAAAGCCTTTCAGAAGACAATACTGGTATGGCAAAGGCAGAAATGCAAAAAACATGGATAAAACTAGAGAATTTGAGGTCCCTGGAGAAGGATTATTCCCATCACAGAAAGCTTGCTGGAAATATCTGAAAACCAAACAGAAATGAGGGAAATTCTTCTCCCACACTCAACGCTGATGGTCAGTGTGACTTAGAAGAAAGACACCAGACAGGCATAACAGCAATCTCTGTACTACCTGGAGTGCTGCCCCACAAAGGGGTCTCTTTCCTAAATCCCATGCTTCAGAGAAACATAAAACCAGAACTCCTGGCACAGATACAGCAGGGACCTATTCTTGGCCTCAGAAAGTGACCTGGACGAAGCTTGAGATCTAATTATAATCATTCGCTTAATGCAGAGCTGTAAATGAGATGACCAAACTGAGAACCACGTTGGCAACCCTTCCTCCCAAAGTTTCTTAAAAAAGAGAACAAAGACAGAAAAGCAGATTTTGAGCCAAGAACTACCACCACAACTATCTGGCCTGTCTCCTTCCACAGCAGCAGAAAGGCAACAGTCACATTCTCTATCAGATTTCCCACCACTGTGCACACAAACTTCATATTAACTACTAAGGAGCCTCCTTCACTGGGATTTTGATAACCTGGACCACAAACTACCACAACCTATTCTAGTGAAACCACAAGTGACCAATTTAGTTTTGATGATATTTAAGGCATATATGGGATACATGAGAGACCATTCTGGCCTAAGGTTTTTGTTTGATTGTTCTAGTTAAGAAACAGATCTCACAAGACTCTGACTCCCCCACAAATCAAAAGAATAGAGGTAGAAAAGAAGGCACATATATGTCAATGAGAGCTAGGAGAAGGGCTTTCCTGTTGCACAGATTTTGAACTTTTAAAATTATTTTTCTTTCTTTTTTTTGTCAAAAAGTTACAAATCATGAAATCTGCAGGAGGACTGTCAATATGGCAGTCTAATTTCAACTAGTAAAAAAAAAGTTACAATTGGCGTTAACTCATCATCTAAGCTATTTTATTGATACATTCTGAGAACTCAAAAAAATTAATCTAATTAGAAAAATTTGTCAATATTAGCAATATTGACAAACAATATTATTCCCACAAATTTCCTGGATCCAACTGGCATTTTTCAATACAAATGCATTCAGTGGAAAAGCTCCTGACCAGCTGTCCATGGAGTTTCAGAACACTCACCAACTTCAAACAGTCAAACTGAAAATTGCAAGGTACAAATTAGAAAACTACTAGACAGAAAAGCACTGATGTTCTGCTCCATCAAATATGATTTATAATGCAACAATCTAACTGGTTTCATGACATATGACCAATCCACAGTTATTCTAATCTACACAGCTGAAAAATCCAAGAAATCAATAAAATGTACAGCAGAGACAGATTTAATGAGTAATGGATCTGTCATGCCTGACACTTCGTAACTTCAGTGAGCAATATAAAGAAATTCATTAATGAATCAGCACTATACCAGTCTACTGGAACCGTATTTCCGCAGGGGTAATTAAGCTGCTGTGAAGGTCAACAACAAATGGCAACTGCCTTTTGTGAAAGTCTTTTTGGAGTGGGCACATGACGTTCTGCCAGACAGATTCTCATGCTGGCATTCCATGGACCAGGAAGCACACTATATAAGGGGATTTCTTTCAGAGGCCTAGGTTTTTTTTATGAAACATCTCTCTGTGTTTCTACAGGACATACCAAAAATACACCTAAAATTTCAGGACGTGATTCAGCAAAACATTTTCTTTGCAACTTACCCTTTTGTAAAGCACGTGGATCTCCGGCAGGTGGGTTTAACAATGTCCAGCAAGAAGGCATAGCGCAATAAGGACTTTGGGGGTAAGAAATACCGACTCATTTCTTTATTTTCCTCTTCCAAGAAATCTTTTAACATTTGAATAGAGGAATCATTATCCTGATTGCGTTTCCTTTCCATTTCTTCTACTGTTTCAAGCTTAAAAAGAAAGGTCCCTTTTGGTAAACTCTTCTTGCTGCTGCAATCTGGACCAATGTTTGGATCCAGATTCTTCTCTCCAGAAGACAAGGAAGAACTGGTTTCACCCACTTTGTCTGCAGTTTTGTCCTTGAGTAAGTCTTCTGGATACTGATCTGGGAATCTTGTCAATATCTAAGAAGAAATTGTGACCAAAAAACATAGCTGTATTTAATAAACAACTTGTCAGCTGATCTTGCGGCGAGTAAGAATTTCTTCAGAGATACTCAGACTAAAGCAAGTAACCTTTCAATGTTATTTCCATGAAGATTTCAAAAAACAGTTGCATCAAGATTTTTTGACCTATCAGCAATGATATCAGGCACAACTGCAAACAACTGCCTTTGCAAAAAGACCTTTCTCAGGGTGTGAAACATGGAGCGAAATGACCTGTTTTCTGCCCCACTATCAGCCACAGTCCCGCAGCTGTTTAAAGCAATCGAAGTCACAGGCATGCAAATCAGTCCTTAAAAAAATCAGTATCCAGGCTGAAAAAAAGAAATAGAATTAAACTTTTGTTAGTATCACTATCCCTCTTCTCCATTCATCAACACACACCGTTAAACTGAAAATTTAACCCTCAATCTTCATTAAATGAAGCAAATTAAACTAACACTAATAGACTCACCTGACCAGGAGCTTGAAAGGAAAACGGTTCTTGGTGAAGCTTTGCAATTAGGAAATATCGTAGCCTAGAATTTGGAATGCCAAGCTGTAAGCAAAATTCACAAGCCGTTAGTCCATGTGATAAAGTGGTCTATACCATCATACAAGTTATCTACCATTATATACAATAACAGAATTATGACAAACTAATATATTTGTGACTTCAGACATATCAATATTAGCTAATAATATCTAAACACTTGTAACTTCCATATCCACGCATTTTCAAGGAACTAAGCAGGCAATTATTCTTTGTACCTCGCAGTTTTGACTTTCTCTGTAAATGAACAGGAATTCAAACAAAATTTTATGTGATGTAAGAAATAAAATTACATGCATGATGATTTCTTGTGATAGGTATTACTTGTTTTCTATTAAAAGCAAAAGGGCTTCTCCTCGCCTTTCTGAACAAGGAATTATAAGACATCTAACAATGCAATAAATCCACCACAACCAGTTTTCAAGCTAACTCTGTTAGCTTCTCTCATATATTTACAGTACTTTACTGACTCCAGTTAGTCTTGCACAATCTGAAATCTCTCTCAAACTCTTTTTTCAGTTACCAGGGAAACATGGAAACAAAGCTCCTCCTCCCACAAGTAACGGTCACAGTTTCTGTGCTGGGATATTCATAGGCACAGCACTTCTAAAGCAATGAGGCTCTCACAGGGAAAACCACCTTCCTGGTTACAGTGTAAATTCACGCCTTCTTAAAAATATCAAATAGTAGCAATGCAATATGGGACAAGGATCTGAACACAAACAGCAACAGGATTACGCCAGTATGAGAAATCAGAAGTCATGTCAGACAGTTTTCTCATGAAGAATAACTTCAGCTTTGGGTATGACTCTCCCTTTTAATACAAAAGATCATTTTCAAATGTTCTTGGACTCAGTGAAGTTTGAACAGGTAAATAATATTAGAGCAATTTTAGTACTCACACAGGTTGGAGACAAGAGAAATTCTTGGTATTTAAATCCACATGTTGCAAGCGTTTGCAAAAGTTCATTTCTGGCAGTGAAAAGAATCAGAAAGCAATTACTTCCTTTACATATTTTTTATCCCAAAAAATAACACATTAAATGCAACATCATATGTTCCAAGGCATTCAGTGAAGGAATTGGAACAGCAAATTACAGATACAATACCATTCATTTCTCAACTTGAGAGACAACACAAAAAGTTCAGTGTTAGTGACTATTACACATTCACAGGCATCTCACTCCTACTATGGTGCAAACGCCCCTTCAAAAAAATATCCCATCTCTAGGAGAGTGTGTCAGCAAGGAAAGTAATCAGAGGGCAAGAAATTCTCTCTATTTGGAATCATAAAACAGGAGATTAAAACCACTACTAACAACTCACTACTTCCCTGTGCTCACATACACAGCACCAGCTAAGCCTAATGAAAAGGCTAACTCATGGGATGATAAAAACTGGTGGCTTTGATAATAAAAGTGAGGTAAGACTGTACTTTATAAACAGTGGAAAAACACTGTCATGGAAATAATTTTAAAGAGACTTGTCTTTTCTATTCCATGCAGACTGCACTAGGCTGGAACTACACAACAGGCTGGAGCTGTGACCTGCACCTGGACTGTATATAACACTGCATCTCGAGTGCCATAAGTGAAAACAAGCATTCTAACTGGGGTGTTTTCTGAACTACAGCTTGTTCCAAGCACTGGCCAGCAAGGCATAGCCTCGGGAATCACAGGGACTACAGCAGAGAACCATGAACACTTAATGAATGAGAGAGGTGAGCATGACTCCCAGCTGCCTGTCAAACTCGTTAAGGAGCATGATATCCAGGGTGGCTGTTCTTGGTGCTTTAAGGAATGCTACAGAAAGATCACAGTCTATTCCAGAAAAAACTGAGAGGGAAGACTGCTTTGTCCACAAGAGAGGAGAATGTTCCTGCTGTCACTAGGTAATTACATATTGACACCTTTCCTCTTCCACTTTTCAGACCAAGGCTATATACAGTCTTCATACTGTATTTATGGACCATTTGCTGGCATTCCTGAACCAGGGATAACCTACTACCAACAGAGGTACTCAAGAAAGCCCCTAGACTGTACTGTGATCTTAACACAAGATACCATGGGCTTCTATCATGAGTAAAACCCTAAAACCTCTGAGTGCTATATCTATTGTTATTTTGTTTTTAAAACTAGTATGAGCCTTTCTAAAGGAGGTAGGATCATCGAAATCAATGGATTCAACTTGTTACAATGTATTTTATCTGCTTAGAGAAATAAATAGTTATTTAGCAAGTTCCTTTCACAACCTAAGATTTTAATTCCTAAATTTAAACCATATTTTTAACCCATAGCTGCTACCTGTCCCACATCACTCTATTTTATTAACTCAGATTCTAGGCGCTAAAAATCCCAACTCCCCCTGCTAAAGAAAATATCCTTTATTACAAACTAAAACCTGCATAAATTATTTTGACTTCACCTTGCAGAAGAGGATTCAAATCCTTTAACGTTTTCTAAAAGTAGGTATTTTGGAAGCTTCTGAAGCCTAAAAAGAAAAAAAAAGCAAATCAGAGTAACAAGATGTAAAGTACATCATATTCATCCATGGATTTGTTCAGCTATCAGAAAGATCAAAGTAGTTCCACATCATGCTAGCTGTTGAAGTTTAGCATCCTTTAAAAATGTACCTCAAACCATTCTCAAGTACACTAAAAACGTGGACTGCTGGTAAAAACAAGAAACTTTATGTTTAGATGAACAGCTGCATCCTATGCATATACTTTTGAAAATGCTTATCACTGTTCATTTCCTAAAGCACAATTATTTTTATTCAACATATTGAGTTTGTATTAGGAAAGACAATTGTTGGGGGAAAAAATATCCCTATTTAGCCATAAAACTTTTGTTTTCAAGTGCTTCTATCTGCAATCAATGCCAAAATGTCACATCACCTTTAGTGATAACACACCAGAATCAGTGTTCATCTAACTGATTTAAGAAATACGACATGTTTAGAGCTCAATCTGCAGATAATTTTCTGCACTTCTTCATATTCACAGGGGGAAGGGAAGAAGGCATTTGAGGTTTAGCAAGATCAGTGCAAAGGTCTGGGCACAGGCACATTCCAAAAACAGCACATTAAATCTCTGGAGAAATGAACATGCCCAAACTGTGCCAGGGACCATTCCAACAATTTAGAAGCATAGATGATTCAGATTCAATTCTCTGGGAACATTCTGTGGCACTGATTAACTCTCTGTTAAGGTTAATGTAGATGCAGAATATCTGTCACACACACTGGGATCTCAGAACAGCATACAGAAACAGGATACTTATGCTCCCAGACAGCAGCTCCATGATTATTTGAGTCAATAAGTGACTTTGGACTTCCACTGCTCCAAATCACAGCAGAATTTGTTTTAGCACATTCTTATCTACCACCAGTTATTGACATTCATATGAAGAAATAAAAGAACCAATGCATCTCCCAAGAAACTAGAAAATGTACAAGATACTATGCCAAATTTAAAAATACTAACAAAAATTGTGAAAAAATTAATACTAGACTGAAAAAAGCAGCAGCAGTCAAATTCCTTGCAGACAAATGGAGAATATACCTGCTGGTATGTTTACTCAACCTCATCATCACCTACTAGGAAACTTCTTTTTACAGTAATGAATCCAGAGCACAGCCTGAAATGCAAGAGCTCATACAAGATCAACAGATCACAAGACAAGTAATCACTACACAAAGAGTAAGTGTTAAGTACTTGGTAGGTATCAATGTTACAAATGTCTCTGTAAAAGCAGCACTTTGACATCTTAGCATTGGATTTCCCTGGTTATGGCTTGGACACGATAAAGAAGAAACACGTTATCTGGACCACTTGGGTTAGACCTTGTTTGCTGGCTGGGTGCTCCAAGGATTTCCCAGGTCTTTCCAGATCTTGAAACTGTCCTTTCCATATCTCTAGTATTTGTCTTCCCAGGCTACCTTTGAGGCTCATTTCAGTGACATTTCATTATAAAAGGGTGAACAAAAGGTAAGAACATCCATGGGATGAGAAATTATTTTACAGTTTCCATAAACTGCACACATGCCATACCAATTTAGAATGGAAAGTGATAATTCCTATATTAAGAATTTCCCTTTTTTGGGCTGTAATACTCCAAGCTCAATGTCTGGCAAACATATCATATTCAAAAAAAAAAAACCCAAATGCTATCTCACTAAAACATAAAATTGGAATCGAGAAACTCTGTAAAAGCCACCATTTTGAACATACTACAGACTACTCACATTAAGTGCTGCCTCCAGAAACAACCTGCCTAAGGGAGATAAGTGGCATGAGCAGCGTCTCTTGGAGTGTTGAGATAACACAGTCACAGCCAAGCCCAGCTCCTGTGCATCATCATGACGAAAAACAGAAGTCCTGTAGTGTCTAAAGTTTTGGTTTTGAGAAGGAAATGCTTCTGCCCTTTACCCAGCTAAGCCCACAACAACCAGGCAGCGATGTTACCATATTAATGCACAACAGTGTCCTAAAAGCAGCCAGCCACTTAACTGTGTCTCAGTTTAATGGAAAGGAATCCTGACATCAGGATTCCCTTAAGAGAAGGTACTCCTATTTCAATGAATTAGAAACTTACCCACTACCTGCTGGTTTTTATTGTTTTGAAATTTCTGGGGACCTGAGTTACATCCCTTGTTCCAAAAAAGACATCCTTTGCAACTTCTGAGAAACCCATGTTCTTCTCCTATTTTTGTGTCTCTGCCAAAAGCAGGGGGAGTAGTAATAACCATTCTTTTTACCTATTAATCATCTAACTTACTGGGCTACAGAATCTGTATTGTGCTCTGTCCTGTGTTCTCTGTGACAGATTTCTTAGATAATCCCTGCCAAGCCACTCAGCCCTTCTGTGTCTGTGTTCTCTATCTGCTGCTGACAAGGGCAAAGACATAGTCCCACTTAAAGTTTTTGGCTGCAAGAAGTTTCTGGATGAAGGATGAAGACTCTTTTCTTCCAATGTCAACAGCAGTTTGAAAGAAAGGTTGTTTGGTACTGGTTTCCTTCTGTGCTGAAACATTCATGAAAAAAAAAAAAAGAAAAAGAAAAAGAAAAAGAGAGAGCAAACATCCCTTTGTTCTCCTCCAATCCTGAGAACAAGATTAACCAATGGAGGAATATAGAGAGAACAGCTGTCCCAGCCACCAGCAGAGGCAGCACTGCCAGGAATGGTAAGTGTCTGGTGGACTTTAACTGATGCAAATCCTCAGGCTCATGTCAATTGGTGCCCACTGGACATCTCAATCCAGAAGCACTGATTTCTGCTGGATAATCTCTCCGAACAACTGCTTGTTCTCCTTCCCCAGGAAGAGTTCTTACTTATGTATCCCTTCCCAAAAAAGACTACATGCATTCCGTGGAGCTGATTTTTAACACTCTCAATAAGAACAACTTAAATCAACAAAAAACACTTTGCTTGAATTTACTGTTTCAAAATTTAAGGTATAAATTATGCAAATAATTACGGCTATTTTATTAGGAACTGGGATCTGACCAGACAAAACATGACAGATGAATACAAACATAAGGATGATGTTCAGACAATGCTGTGCTATTTAAATTCTTTAGTATTACTACTCAAAACAAGAGATTGTATACTACAAACCAAAAATACACAATCTGTCCCACGATATCTAGAAGCATCACCAAAAACATAGAACAGAAATTTTAGGAAAGAATGGAAAGGGGTGGAAGATGCATCACATTGTGCAGTCAGTAACATACTCAAACAAACTTTCAAATAAATGCTGCCTCTTCAAAAGATGACCAGATGTTGAATCTAAACTATTTTAACCTGGTATTTCAAACCATTTTCATGTTTCCTTGAGGCTAATTGGCAACCTATTATATTACCTACTCCTGCTTCTACACAAAATCAATGCAAATTTGATGATGAACTGAAAAGAACTCAATTTTTACATTTATGATGCAGCCAGAGTTTAAACAGACACACGATAAAAAGTAAACCAGACAATGAAAACATATACAGCAACTATGAGGTGATTAAGGCATTAGTGAAATACAGGTATTTGTAAGTTACATACGATCATGTGAAAACAAACAAGGAATACAACACAGTACTGGTAGTATCCCTGTCAAATATTAGATGACCTGTCTCACTGAAATATAGACCTACTTTGCTACAACAAAGGCTTTAGAATGGAGCAGAAGTTAATTTATACCTTGGCAGAATATCAAGGATATAGAGAAAGCTCTTTGTCCGTGGATCTGATACATCACCTTGCAGGCCGATTCTAAGAGAGAATAAAGAAACACCTGTATATTACTTGGAGCAGACTGACATCTGAGTTACCTTTTTCTACAGAATACTGACACTTTTTGCTTTGAGTTTCAAAAGGGGATTCTGTAAAAGCATCATGTGCAGACATGAGGACATGCTCATAGGGGCAGTGTGCTACGAGATGCTCTAAGGAAAGAAAGCCTGCCCTGGAATCCATCAGCTCACAGAGAAGTTCAAATTGAAGCATTCAGTAATGAAATCCACCCCCCAGTCTGCAGAGTGTTTAGCATTCTGGTCTTGTCCAGCAAACCCTTTGAACATATTTGGCTCTGAAAGAACAAAACAACCCCACTGGGTTTCTGGGAATACCCTCCCATTTTGCACTGAATATATTAAATTATGTCTATGAATTAAAGCCTCAGTGCTCACCATTTTGCAGGATTGAGTTCCATGTAAATAACTTTGTAACCAATTTCCTAACATTAAACTGGACGGATTATGTAGGCTACAAAAATGATAACGATTCCAGGCCTGCCTTTCCCTAGCTTATACTTGTATTAGCTCTCAAAAAAAAGAGTAAAACTTTTGTAGAAGAGTCTGAGCATGTCTCTAAATTAATCAGTCACACACAGATTTTGGTTTTCACTATACTATAAAAAAAATCTGAAGAAATTATTCCTGTATACATCACAGGTTTGCACTAAAATAAATTTATAGATCAGCACTTTAGAGGTATTCCTTTTTAATCTCAGAGCATTCAATGAGATATTTTTTCTTACATAAGCAGTTTCATCACCATCTTTTCCATGAAGCTACTACATTGCATGAGTGTGCTTACCAGAATCTCATCTCCACTGGTCACTGCTGACAAATGATACGAATTACAAACTAATAGGACAAATAACATCTCAGTAAACTCAGTTCTTAATCAGCAACATATTTCTCAATATTATCCACAAAATCATTTCAAAGCCGATATCCTTCTGCTCTTGGCTAAAATAGAAATATTCCTTAGAATAAACTATTTGTGTGCATGTACAACTTTCAAAGTACAAATAAAAACAGATTACACTCTTTAATCTCAGGCAGAACTGAGGAATTCCAATACTCCTTCTGGATTTGCCCCAGGAAAATATTAGATTGATACCTAAAAGGAAAGGCAGCACTCCTAAACAGCAAAATCTTCAAATTGCACTATTAGAGGAACTATATAGTACACAAAATAGGGGCTGTAAGAAGCTTACATCATTTAAACTGAATTAGCATCTACATATTACCAGAAATGTGATCAATAATTAAGATACTACTTGCAGCATTTCTTTATTTCAGTAAATATGGTGAACAGAGCTACAACATTTTTGCTCAGGAAGGTACACAGATAAACCACGCATAGTGTCACCCTTGAAAACTAATATAGCCCTCTCTAAAGGAGACAGGATCATCAAATAAAATCAATAGAGGCAACTTGTTATAACATATATTATGCCCTTACAGAAATAAATAGTTATTTAGCATGATTTTAATTCCTAAATTTAAATCACATTTTGAACCCACAGCTGTCCCATCTCACTCTATTTTGTTAGTTCCTCTGACAGTATATACTGCAATAAATGCACTTTTTTTCCAAGTGTGCTACATCTACCTTGTAAATGGCTGACAGGGAGGACTCATCAAAATCATATCAAAAGATAATCTGTCAAATTCTTCCAGTGTTATACCCTGAAAAAGGAAAAAAATAGAAGAATGTTGAGTGTTGAAAACTGTATGAAACTCGTAAGTCATCTTTCAGATCAAACTACCCTGCTTACTTCTAGATGTGCTTCATCTACCTACTTACTGCTAGATGTGCTTCATCTAGCAAAAAACTACCTAATCTCCCATTTGACCTAATAATTTCAAAATCTTCCCTACCTTGGCAGACCATACAATGCAAATATGCATTCATTGCTTTGAATAGGAAACAAAACATTAATAATGTTAGCATCTATACCCAATCTTGAAGGTTTTACCTACTCATTCTTTCAGAAGAGGTGTCTAGTAGTTCTTTCAGGAGACACTGACCTGTTATTTCTCCCCAAATAAAGTATCATTATTCAGATATGAAGTCTTTGCACATCAAAACCAGTGCTTACATATTCAAAATATGTGAAAAAATATCAGATCTTTGTGAAAGAAAAAATATCTGAAAAGTAAAGTAGCTCAAGTGCAAACATGATAATTTTTACAGGTCCAAACTATGGGTTTTAACTCTTAGGAGCTCAGTGGCAATGCATCCTATAGAGTTAACTTAATTTTAGTTTTTGCATGGTAAAAATTCCTTTAAGATATTATATGGTTGAAAGGTCTACTCTGCAAAAATATTTCTCTTCAGAAAAGAAAGTATTAGGTCTGTGGTATGAATTAACTACACAGGTAGAAATTCCCCTAGACTAAATTCTAACCAGCTCTAGAAGGACAACATATTAAGGGGCTAGGAGGACAGAAGAAGGAAAATTATCAAGTAACTAAGAACTGCACAAAGTTCTGGACTGGACAAAGAAGTGGACACTGCCTTACATATTTTGAGGATACTTATATACCAAATATACCATAACTACCCTCACACACCAGACAAAAACTGATATTTTTTTCCAATAAATCTGAAGAAGGTCTTACTGACTGTAATAATTTGTTCTTATCTACTATAAGCAGGCACAGGTAAGTATTACTCTTCTTTTTCCATTATAAAACTGTAAACTATCATTTAGCCTGTTAGTATTGGGTGCTGAATAAGCATTTAACCTTTAGCCACCTACTGAACTCTTACTTAAGCTGGTGTCTTGAAACAGACATAGTATCTTTCATTTAGTGTCAGTTGTAAAGCCATAAAGAAGGTTAAGAAGTTTACAGTAATTTCTAATTAAATCCAGACAAAATTACATGCCTAGTTTGCCCCTCATTTATTTAAACAGAATCCAATTTTACCTACTTCTTCTTCAAATAATTTGGAAAGGAACAGAATTCCTAAAACATTCAATCTGTTCAGTCCATTAAAAGAAAAAAATCAAGACTGTTCCATCCAATATATTTTCTTGTGTTTTTCTGAGCTCAACTATAACTACAAAACAAAGGCTTGCCTCCAAATTCTTTCAAAGTACATGAAAATATTTTTTTAATATAAAAAAATGATTTTTGACATTCCTTTATTGGTGGTAAGCATTCCTCTTGACATTTATGTAACCTTTCTTGATGCAGCAGTCAAGACTTCAAGGAAACGACTGCAGTGTGAATATCCCTCTAACTTCAACAAGCAACCACAACACAAGTAACCAAAGTTATTGTAAAACTGCTTTACTCATAACAACACAAATATTTTTGTTTCTCTTGTTACTAATAACGATGGTGAAGACAAATTACGACTACAAATGCCAGACTACAGTAAAAAACACATTAATTACTCACCTCAATAGTCTTTGCCCATAACGGTGTGCTGGGAAAGTTGTGCTTATAAACATCATTGGCAAGAGTGTTCACATCAACAGCAGCAACAACTTCTGCATCTGTGCAGCTTTCTAAAATTAAAAAAAAAAAAAAAAAAAATTGAAAACTGTAGCTCCTCTTTACTACTCCTGTAAAAACGTGTTTGTTGTATTACAGCTATGCGCAAAAACAAAAGGCAAATTACATAATTAAACTCTGCTGTGTTGCCAAACTTTGCAAAAAAATACACTGTTTTTCTAATCATGTGGACAATAATTCCCTTCCTTATACATCAAAAAATGTTAATTAGTACATACATAACCTCCAAACAGGGTGCATCTCCACAACATTCTCACTTGCACTCTGCTGGTGTCTGTGGCCAGCAAGTTCCTCAGCTACAGCAACACAGCCCAAGCCATCCTGCCGAGCACCCCCACCACTGCCTGAGCCTCTTACAGGAACTAAACTTATTTTAGAAGTATACTACTTCTCATTATGAAAAAAATGGCACCAATAAATATGTCTGAGGTACATGCACTCTTTCAATAAACCTTTTAAGTTGCCTGAAAAACATTTGTGCTTATATTTCAGCAAAACCTTAGGCCTCAAACCCAACTGCTGCCTCCTTTAAGTTCAAGGTCTCCAAAATAACAAGTTTGGCAGCTCCTCCTCTCTTGATATCGAAGGAATTGCTTCTGGACACTTCGAGGTGTTATTGAAAAGATGAGAGGACAGTGTACCAAATCTACTGACAGCTAAACCCTGAAAGAAAAATACACTTAAAAGAATGTAAATAACCAATAGTTTAAATTTATAGAGTAACAGAACAGGATAACAGGTTCTACAGAAGCCAAAGAGATAAAAAGAACAGTGTTTATTCCACCGCTCATCGTGTCACACTATTTATTATTACTAACCACAATACCTTCACTGAGGCTTTTTATCCAGGAAGATGGGCTGTGGTCACTGTTACAGCCGCAGGCAGAAAACACTGACCCAACTTCCTCATACACAAGATCAGTTTCAACCACCAGGATATTTATGTTATGGTCAGCATTATAAAGACCCAGATGAAACACAAGGAATTAAAAAAAATTTTCGTAAACCAAAAGAAACAAGGCAAATAGCCACATGCCTTTGAATAGTCTCACAATATGCTCAAGTAACACATTAACAAATGACCTTAAGAGACAGCTCATGAATTACTGCTAGGCAGCTAATTATTTACAGTCTGAAAGGATGAAAGCCAAACTGTGATGACCCCAGTGAACCTAAATTTGAATGATGCAGTTATCATCCATCTACTACCTTTCAGGTTTTCAAGGCCATGTTGTTCAAAAGTAAGATGGAAGAAAAATCTGGGTATTGGAAAGCTTGTAGCAGATGCTTCAACAAGGACAAAGCCAATTCTTCTGGGTTTACTTGGTGTGATAGAGGGCAAAAAGATAAGGATTTTCACAAGATAAATATTTACAGAACATTAAGGGTCAATATACAAATCATTATTTGACATTACTGTTTTGACCTTTTGACCATAAGTTGTAACTGAGGATTAAACACAGGTGTAGCCACAAGGACAACAGAATGACTACACCTGAGATTACAGAACAGGTATGTTAACACTGACATCTAGCGTGAAAAGAAGCTGGTTGATTGTCTCAATTTACAAACATATTCAAGAACAAAGCTGTAACATCTAAGTAAGAGGAGCAAACTTCAAATACTGTTTAAGAGAATGCTTTCCTCAATTTGTTCTTTCAATTCTTACAACATATTGTCCTGACAAGCTGACCCTAACTGCATTTTCCAGGCACTCCAGAAGAAACATAAAATTAAAAAAACACCACAAGAACCTCAATTATTATCTAAATCAACATATAGTTCGAAAAGGCCAATTGGGATGGCAAGTTGTGTGCTTTCTCTCACAACTCATGACTTAGACCCTCATCTTTATTACTGCTACAAGAAAAAAGAGGTGTTGGAGATTTGAACTGAGGGACTTCACAAGCCCAAAAGCCTGTGAAGAGAGTACTGGAAGAGAGCACACAGCTAATAGTAATTCATTGAATCCCCTTGCAATACAATGTTCAGTCTAAACCAGAGATGTGAACCAGCACGGAAAAAGGACAGGAACTTTTCCTAAACTATTTCACCAGACATGCTCTCTTTCCAATTCAAAGACCTGATAATTTTTTCAAAGCTTCTCCTCCTTTTGACTCAAAAGCTGTGGCTCACTTGGGAGTCCCTGTTACAGAACAGACTCCCTCTAAAAGCTGATTAAGCGTATTTGTGTGGAAATATCCTGGAAACGCATGAAGGAGCTCGAGCAGACAAGCAGATCTCACACATCCAACCTAACAAAGAAAAGCCTGTGCAAATTTCAAACAATGTGAGAATACAACATTTTTAAAGAACTTCTGAAATGTAAATAACTTCTATTCGAACTGTGATATTCTGCTTTGCTACAGCAATTATATTTACTGCTTGAAAATTACCATAAGAAATGTATAATAGAAAAAGCCTGAAAGCAAAATCTAAGAAAAACAGAATCATGACTGTGTTTAAACTATCCCCACTGACAAAAGACAAAACCAACTCAGGAATTGCTGACTTGGTGAGATGTTAGATCAACTCCCCGAAATACACAGCAGAACTTCAATGCAGAAACACAGCTCTGGAGACTTTTTTCCCCTCCCAAACAAGTACATTCAATTTTCAAAACATAGCCATTTAAGAGAATTATAACTACGCAGAAAACAGTAAAATTTCATTCAGACTAATGAAAAAAATAGTACACATTTCCTAAGTGAAACTAAGAGGCTGCTGGAATACTCGATTCACAAGATTCCTCAACTCCACAGTTTCTGAGCTGAGACTTTGCATTTCTGAACAATTTGTAGCTCAAACGGAAGCCACAGACATGATGGGGAAGTTACAGAGGGAGGTGTTATGGCTTATTTTTAGGCAGACTAGATTGTAGTATTTTGTCTTGGCCGTGTCAGTAAACTCATGACAGGCTGAAAGCAAGTGAAAACAAATTTGTATCATCCAATTAGTAAAGTATTGGTTTTAAACTTAATCCTTAAAACCTCTAGGACATACACAGCAGAAGCTCTTTAACTGTTATTTAAATTGCCTGAAGAGGCAGCAATCAAATTTTGGGTCCCAGTTCTCTACTTTGTTGTACACACAATGCTTACAAGCCATATCAGCTAGGGAATAGTCACTCCTGGAGTGAAAGGGACACTGCTGTAATGATTGGAAGGTGTGGCATTTGGAACAAAGGAAGAGAGGATGCATTAGCTTCTGATTTGGAAAAAACAAACCTAAGGCTGTCATTTTCAAATGCTGAAAATAAAATTTCTGACATTAAAATATCTGCCCTTTTTCTCTCCAGATTTGATGCCTTTGTCATGCGTTTCTAGTGGTCCTTAAAATTTGCACAGATCTGTTTATATTCACCACTGTACTTTTGTAACAAGAGTCATCAATGTCAAGACAACACATGAACCACATTGTACAGCAAGGGCAGTCTGGTGGATTTCAGCATAATGGAAAATCAGAGCCGGAACAATTATCTTCTAACAGGTATATGGAAACAGATGGAAAAGAGGAGATTAGTCACATGTTTTGTCAGTCCTGTTTCCTTCTAAAATAGAGAGCAAAGATTTGATTTCTCAGTGGTCAGCTCTTGGCTGACATGACTAGGCTGAACTGCCCACGGCTACAGTCAACAGGACTATCAGTAAACTTGATACTTACTTCCTGCAGGATACTTAGCAACTTTTTTCCCCTGCTCTATTTGTACAGGATTGGTTCATGTTCAGCCATATAAACTTACACGAAAGCTCAACTGGCACCATCCTGTGCTACAAAGGGCTATATGTTGAAGAAGCATTCAATCAAAATGAGTTTAGGTGTAAAAACTTGCTCAAACCAGCAATATTTTTGTTTTGCTTTGTGCTGAATCCTCAAGCTGCCTGCCAGTTTTGTCTCCTTTGCCTCTCCTGGTGGGATAGCTATGCTCAAAGTAATTACACACACCAGTTCATTATACTGTGCAATTCACAGAGACAACCACATGAAGTGAATAAACAGCCATGACAGAGTACAAGAGACCCAAATTCTTACTCTGTAAAACTGAAATGTAACAACTGCAGGGAAAAAAATATCACCAAATATGTCCTTTAGTGTTTCATGCAAGCAGACTTTTTTCAGTGACCTGGCAGATTACAAACACTTGTGGCAGAGATGTGGAACCCATTTTTCATGGGAAAACTGCCTCAATTATTAAGCTAATTTAGGTTTGTTTTTGTTGGGAATTGGGAGGAGCAGGCTGTTTGTTTGATGGAAAGTTGCTAAGGAAATGAATTTGTAGCCATAGATTTTCTAAAAATAAAACATTATTTTTCACTTCAGAAACTCTGCATTTAATTTATAAAGAATAAATTCACTCACACCCATGAAAAAATAACATATGTTTAGACATATATGATTTAAACATCAACATTTACAAATCCCATAAGGTTTGGAGTACGGGTAGGAAGAAGAAAGAAATGCACTTCCATCTCCCTGCTGCCTCAGTCTTTCAAGAGTATGACTATGAAGACACTCACTGACTTCTAACTTTAATCAAGCCCGACTTTCCAAACTGTATTTTTTCACAGGTCTTTGGTGTTACATTCAAAACCTAAACTAAGAAATTCTGTGCATGCTGCATTATCTACAGTTAAAGTGTCAACACAAGCTAGACAATCCCCAAGATTTTTCTTTTTCAGCTTTGGACTGAACCTTATTTCAAAAACTACCTTCTCTTCACTGTCAGAAAGAACCTGATTTAACCATGAAACTATGTACTCATAACTTCTGTTATACTCTTGATAGATAAATACAAGAGAGTATAAAATCCAAGAATATGTGAAAACCCAATTATTTCTTACTGTAGAATCTCAAAACCAAGTGAATACTATTTGGTGCCAATTATATTCTACTTTAATGACAGCTGCCAAAACAATGAACATCCCCATCCTGCAAGCTCAAGCATATGCTATCCTAAATTTAAGTTTATGGAAGATCACAGCCAAAATGGGCATTAAGATAGAAAAGGCAGAATCAGATTTCCTGAAAAATACCTATTTGCCAATTGAAAACACTGGCAATTTCATGGAAAAGTAGACGGTTGGACCAGCTCTGCTAACCAAAACTGGCCACAGAACATGGCCAGGAACCAGCACTGAGCCACTGCTTGCCAGAGCTGCAGAATCCCTTTTGTAGAACAAGGAAATTTCCTGCTGTGCTGCCACTGAAATATTCCATGCTCTTTCTGCTTTCTACATGTTCCTATTATTTTTCTTGGTCGCAGAGATTCACTAGAAACCATACCAAGAAAACATATTATTATACATCATCTTCATCCCTTGTGTATCTGGCTTATGAAAGCACTGGCAAAATACAGGCCTTTCTTTCAAGCTTCATATTCATATAGAAAAAACCCACAAGCCTCCTAATATTTCCATACTTGATCTAAATGGGAGATGTTGAACAATCTGCCATTTGCTAAATGATAGCCAAAAAAATGGATCAGAGACCTTTCTAAATAGCATGGTTTCATGTACACATATAGGCCTAAAACATATAAGAAGCCCTATCATTAAAGTACTAAGGAACATTCACTTTTTTCTGTTTGACTCGCACGTAAAAGCAAATACTTAAATGCCCCTTGCCTTTACTTGGTTCCTTTATAAACTGTGTAAGAAAACTGAATCCAGATGTCTGAGGGACTTAAAAAACCAGCAGAAATTATCAAAATGCCCGAGGATGTCTATACCACCAAATGAAATCTAATTCATGAAACCCAGTTCTATATAATAATCTGTCATTTAATACGTAATTCAGCGCAAATTCCGTAAAACCCTTTTTATTCAAATTGCCTATTATTTTTAACAACACTCTAAACAATATTTCCATCCAGAATTGCATGGTTTGGACCTTTTCTAAGACTATACAATGCTTATGGGCCAAGTTCTCATATGTTTCCCAGAAAAATATGACCTCAGATTTGCAACTGTAATGTAAATAGTGTTGTGTCCATTCACTTTGCTAATTTCAATTGGCAATTAACCATTTAGTACTATTTAGGATCATTTACACAAACAACACTTTAAATGTGGTCTTACACACAGTCTTCTCATGTTCTTTGGCTGCCACCACTACAGAAAAATCTCAGTCTCACTATTCATACATATGCAATTTCATCAGTTCAATGTAAACCCAGAACAGAAATTACAACATACACTGACACAAGCAGGTGTGCTTAGCGAGTTTAGAAACAGTAAACTTGGAAATAAATTCATCTTTTCAAGAAATAATACAAGGGGTCTGGTTAATTCCTTCAGCCTTGTGTCCCCACTACACAATATAGGCAACATGATTTCAAGCCTCGTGTAGCAATTATCCATTGGGGGTTCACCAATTCCACATATCTTTTGGATAAAAGTTTACAGTATTCTGACAATCTAATGCTGCATTCTCAACATTCCCATCCTTCTAAGTATTTACTGAGTTGCAAATGATGTTTTCTTAGGTGGAAATCCACGGGATATCACATCTAGCACTTCAATTTATTAACAATTGCAGCACACTACTGAACAGCCCCAAGACATCTATAATTACATTAAGAACATTGCTAGATAACTCAGTGAAGAGTGAAGGACCATGCTGTAGGCTAAGTTTCAGGAACCAGTCCACTTTCTGTAGAAATATGGAAATTGTCTACAACACACAAATAGCTTCCCACCACTTCAGAAAAATAGCTACTAGAAAAGCAGCATGTTACCATTAAAGCTATGCACACTATCTATATACAAGGCATAACACACTCCTTTCATTCTACAAAAACTCCAAAATTTGCAGTTCCATACAAAAATAAACTTTCCTCTTGATATTCTAAGAATGTCTCCGAGAAATAAGGAAAATGCATCCTTAAAACAAGTGGTCAAGAACAACGAATGAACCTATTTTGTTGTGTGCTTTTATACATTATAAATATATATTTTATATATTTATATATAAAACATATACACATTCAAGCAAAAATAGGATAGCAGAAAAAATGCCACACTGGCGATCGTATGTTTTAAGCAAATAAACGATGCTAAATGGATTCCACTCTGTAAGCATAAACTTGTAATATTACATATCACCCTGGAAAAATAACAGGATAAGGTGAGTTTCCACCTGTTATTTCTAAGACAATGCTCTCTTATGTAGAGTAAAATGCACGGGCTGCTGATGTTTCTGAAGGATTTTAAGAATTGTACCTAGTTAAAATTATTGTGATTCTCATAAATTATACTAATGTATGTTGAGATCTGGACTTCCAAGTAATAAGGCCCAGAGCACTTTACAAAGGAAATCAATAGCACTGCCTCAATTTTTTATTTAGGGAAGCCAAGTCACAGAGTCTATAGGACTTTCTGAAAGTCACCCAGGTCATGCCTGAACAATTCAGCAAATGAGCTCCAGGGTTCCTTGTACCAAAGCAAAAACTGGGCACACGGGCTGGTGTGAACTCTTGATACCAGTTCAAATTTCATATTCTGTCTTCATGTTTACAAAATGTTATACCAGCCTCAGATGGTCAGGCTCATACTGGAGCACATTATCAGCTATACACCTAACTACGCGCCATGAAAACCAAGTCCACGTGCATTCCTATGGGATACCCTGGATAATCAGATTATCAGTCCATGCGCTTCAAGGACCCCGGTCACATTTGCAGCAGGGGCGCGTCTGTGTTAGAGCACAAACACAAAAACAAGGCCTTGCCAGAAGCAGCTGCCTGGGCCAGAGAAGGCGCACGGATCCCTCATTTCCATCCCAAAGTGTCCCTGGGTACGTGGTGCCCACACCCGGGCTTGAGGAGGGGGCTATGGGAGAAGAGCGGCCACCTCAGCCCGCCCTGCAAATCCGCCCTCCATCAGACGCCCGCGTCCCCTCGACAAGGAGCCCCCGAGGGTGTGGCAGGGAGGCAGCACCGAGCCCCGCGGACCCGCCGGTACCTCTGAGGGCCTGGTGCATCCCCCCGATGCCGCTGTAGAGCTCCAGCACCCGCAGCGGCGCCATGCTGGGCTGGGGCTGGGGCAGCCGCGCCCGCCCGGCCGCTCCCCGAGCGCTGCCCGCCCGTTCCGCCGCTCTTTCGTTCCTCCCCCCCGCCTGCCCCGGCCGGGCGGCTGCTCCGGAGCCGCGGCTGCCCCGGGCACCGCTGATCGCTCGGGAAGCTCCGGAGCGGGCTCAGACCCGGAGGATGAAGCCACCCCCTGCTGCCCCGGAGGTGGCCGTGGGGCGGGGGCTGCCCCCGGCTCCGCCACCTGCGCCCTCACGGCCGAGCGGGGTCGGGAGCAGGGCCCGCTGCCCGCAGTGAACCCTCTGGGGCCATCCGACATCTATGCGGGTGGCTGGAACCAGGGCACAGGGAGAAGAGGGATGCGGGCTGGCAAAGGAGGTTTATCCCATGAGGGAGCGTGCCTGCTGTCCGGCTGGGCAGCTGATGGGAATGGCCTCGAGGGTGATTTCGGCCGTAGGTGATGTTTTTGAGAAGTCATTTCAAAGCCTGCACCGGTGTTGGAACAGGAAGGAAGGAAATAACTGGTGAAACTGTACTAATCTACCCCAAGACTGCGAAACTGCTGTTACTAAACTGAAAAGGAAGAGGCTACACAATGACATCGTTGCCCATGAAAAGTAGTTTGTTTTTAAAACAAATGTTAGATAGATGCATTTTTATATATATATATATGACTCAACCAAAGTAAATAGCTTGCAGACTGTTACCTGGGTTAACCACCACAGACAAGCAGACCTTTGCCTCAGTTCTCAGTTTGAGGATTCACTTTGTAAAGTGAAGATGAAACATTAAAAAACCAAACCTCAACATGTTTCTCTAATCATTTCTTGATTTAATTATATTTTTGGGGGGCCTCTTAGAAACCTGTCAAAAATAAGTTGGATTTGAGGAATATATACTGCATGTCATAATAGCTCCTACCTTGACTTGCAGTGGAGGAAGAATTTTTATCTGAAACTGGAGGGCAAAAAAGAGAGAAATCTGCTGCTTTTCAGCATACTCATGCAGCATATGAGATGCCTCAACTATGGAAAACGGTGGAATGGAAAACAAAATTTCAAAGTAAGAATATTGGTCCTTGCCAACTTTTTCAAAACAGTTTGTCATTCACCTGTGGATCTTCATTAACAGAGTATGGGGCTGCTGCTTTATTTGTCAGCCATGGAAATAAACAGGTGACAAAAACAAGAAGTCCAAAGTCTACTTCTCGGGTTTGTGAAAGTAAGTGCAGCAGCCGAGGTACTGGAGGACAGCAGCACACATTGCAACCAGCAGTAGGCAGGTTTCCTGCACAGGTGGTTGACAGAGAACTGAGAGAAACTGGAAGAGCCAGGAATGTGCTGGCTGGAGAAAACAGTCATGGGATAGAGACGCTGACGGCTCTGAAGAAAAGGGTTCAAGATGATGATGATGATGGCTACAAAGAGCAAGGTTATTATCAGATAAGAGGATACAATTCAGCAGAACCCCTTCAAAGTATAGATGCAACGTGAAACTAAAGAAAATGGCAGCTTTTAGACTATTGCAATTAATAAAGCTGATGAATGAGTGTGAGCTTCTTGCCTTACTATTTCCATAACCTACAGATCACAGCAATGCAAGATACTCTGAGGAATGGGAGCTGAAGTTAGCCAGAACAGTTCATTTATTTGGAGCTTCCAGTACCTGGAACAATTAATATCAGATAGGGAGACAGAGCTGAGACCTGTTTTTCCTTATCCTTTCCCTGACTCCAAGGTATTATTGCCATTCACACACAGGAAAAATGCAGTCTGATGGAAAAAGCAGCAGAGACATCTCTGCTATGCAGAGGCAGTATAGAACACTCCCTGCTTAGGGGAAATCCTCCACCTACCTCCTCCACCAGTGTAGTAAATTGGAGAATCCAATCAAAACACCTACACCCCGGCAATAAAAAAATTCTTAAATAGGTTTTGATTTTATTGGCTTCCTTTTGCAAAGAGTGGGAAACATCAAAATTTCCCTAGTGTTCATTTTTAAATAACTGCCAGTAGTCAGTTTTATCGTTTTGTATGACTGTGTCTGCCCTAACCTGGTTCTCATTATTAATTGACAGCCACAAAAAGGACCGAAAATGCAAACAGGGAATCTGGAAACAGTTACTTGTAGAGCTCTTCACTTTATAAATGTAAAGTCAGCATAATAATAACCATACTTTTTGGATCCAACCTTACATAATAGTATTTAAGGTATGCTGCTTATTTCAGAAACTGGGGCAATGGCTGAAAGTGCTGAAATCTATGGCCATGCATATCTTTCTTCTTACAAAAAGCTGAATGATGGCAAAGAGTGCATAAGCCCTCTGAAAGCATTTGTTCATACTTCACTCAGGAAATCTTGCTAACACATGCTGCCACTGCTATGGGGCAGGCTAAACGTTACTCACGCTTTGTCTTGTGACCCGAAAGCAGCCACATGTCCGCAAGATTTCCCAACTGGTTCTCTCTGACTTACTGAAATTTGGATATTGTGACAGATTCTTCTTACTCTGTTCCCTGCACATAGTAAATCTCAAGCTACATTTCATTTTATTAACAGAGGAGATTAATAACAGAGTTGAAGTCCAATGCTGAGCTCTGTATTCTTAGCATTTTTTAGGGCTGTTAAGTATGGGCTGTTTCAGATATGAATTATGGCTCCACAGTATAGCTGACTTTAAATAGCAAGTGACAGGCTATTCTAAATTTATGTTAGTTTGTTCTAAATGAGCCCATCTACATAACTATGATAATGCATTGATGAAGGAGCTATTTTCTTGACTCTAATATATTTATAGTAAAATATATTTTAAGCAAACTGATACATTTAAAGTTTTGACATCAGTGTGTGGTATCAGCATTTTCATTGAGACAGCTTTTGAAAACCTCCTCCTCCTACCAACTGGCAGCATTTTCTCAGAAGTTTCCAAAGTTTGCCCACATCTCTGATGAGTGGTATGATACAGGTAATCATGCTAGATTTGTAATTGTTGCCCTGGTAACAGAAACACATCCAGTGAAACAGTTACATGTGGTAAGAGGAACACGCAGATGAAACCACTGCAATATTTTCGCTCCTTAAAATGCTTCAGAATTATTAAAAACATTACAATTAGCACTACTGCCAAGAAACATCACAGAAACATGCAAAAACTACTGACATAAGATTCAGCATTGTACTTGGCATTTGAAAGGTAAAATTACAAAGTATGACTGGACTGTGTACTCTTGTTCCCCAAGTGAGAAGAAAAGATTTTCACTCTTATGTTTCTATAACTCACACCAGCAACAAATACACAACACTTTTCATAGGCATCTCAAATCTTCTGCAGTTACAGGTAATTCTGCTCCCTGCCCTCCCATCTGCAGCAGAGCAGACAGGAAGACACCAGAAGGGCCTCTCCTGCCACTGGCTTTGAGCAGCAGGTTGCCAGTCTGCCGAGTATGTCCCTGGGTTTTACAGAAGCCAGGAATGTAACCCCTCCACAGAAGGCTGGGTGATGGAAGGTGGTAGACTTGTAGCTGGGAAGTGTTTGTGAACATTTCGTCTGTATTCTGAAAATGGAGAGAGAGCAAGAAAAATCTCCCACTGCTGATACACCAGATGTTTTAAAGGGCCTTCACCAGGGTCAGCCAAAACTTCAGTCCAAGCAAATATCAGTGGTGATGGCTGAACAATGAAAAATGCTGCTTGTGTCTGCATGTCCAGTATAACCTACTAAATACCTAAGTGTGGATCAGGAAGAGTATACAGATATCTCAGCTGTCTAGAAGGGAAGCTCATGTTCTGAGCCAGAAATCACTGTGGCCAGGAAAAAAGTGAGGATGTCATACCCTTGCAATGCAACCACTGAACAGAAAAAAATACTGAGACTGTACAGAATGAATTACTGTTTCCACAACCATTGGTCCAGTAGGTTACTAATAAAATTGAAAACCTTTTGCAGTTTATCAAAACCAATCTGTACCGGATGTAATGTGTCAGGAGGGAATTTATCAGACTCGGTTTCTGCTGAAGTGCTGCTCAGTAAAAGTAGCTGTCAGCCACAGATGTGGTGTTTCCAGGAAGCCTTATGGGCCATGCCCACATGGCTAAGGAAGCCTATGATTTTCATTTATAATGCCAGGCATCTGCAAGACTAGAAATGAAACCCACATGAAACCAGGTTTGTCAGCCTCTCCCAATGCATTTCTAAAATCTTTATATAGGAGAAATTTATGTGGCTGAAATGATTGGGAAGAATGGAGAGGCACAAACATTTTTAACCTTTTGCTTTTCAAATATATTAATAGCTCCATTTCAGGATTTTATTTTCAGATCCTGGTGCTATGCATATACTGTAGGAAATAAGGAATAAAAAGACAATGCTTCTCTAACTAAATCTTCACTTTTCTGATTTAAATACATTTAAATCTAAATAAATCTGGCCTGTTTGTTATGTTTGGCCTGCAGTGGTCATCCTGACTGGATGAGAGGCATATGTTTACATGAGGTTATTGACTTTCTTGTTGTACTTACACATTCCAGTGCTTGACCAAAAAAATAAAGGATAAAAAAGGCTAGTAAGCAAAGAAAAAAAAATTTTAAAATCGTATAAAGCCTTCGTTGAACAGAACTAAACAGACTGAGCTCTAAAAGGCCCACTGCAGTAGGTCAAAAGATTGCTGGTGCCACAAATGTGTTTTGAATCAGACCCTTGAAGGGTCAGAGGAAATGGGTGACAGCAGGCACAGAGCCAGACCTTGTTAGGGGGGAATCAGTTCAGAATGAGGTAATGGCGTGGGAGATCCCAGCTTGCTTGCAGGGGCAGGAGAAAATGGTGTGGTGATTGCTGCTCGGTTGGAGGAGGAGGGGATGAGGGAAAGGAGAGAAAAGGAGTGCAGATAATGGGCCTGGATGTGCCTCTTAACTTTTTACTTAAAGCAGGACTTTTCACCTCCAGTGAAGCTTTTGTACACCACAGTCTTGTCTTTTAAGGAGTTCAGCCCTTGCCCAAACTTTGGGTTTTTTCATTCAGTCCCATTTGATGAGTTTAATTTTTGACTAAGACTGTAGTTAGCACAGGAAATGAGATCTTTTATGCCATGGTGGTACTATTTCAGTAGTAGGGTATTTCCTCCAGAGAGAAAGAAAACCTTTAATGCGGCAACAGCAGAGCTGTAACTTTGGAGTTGCTGAGCTACCTTCAGATTAGATAAACCACACTTGTACACAGTAAGTGCAGTAAAATCTGCCCAAGAAGCTGAGCACTTGATGCCTAAGCAGCACGGAGATGGCTTCTGACCTGGCTATATTGCTGGCATTTGCAAATGAGTTATTTTGAAGCTAATTTAAAACTATTTGATACCACTTATGAACTGCAATAACAGAAGTCATTGTACTGTAAATATTCTCTCACTTTGTACGTGTCTACAGATGTCTGCCAAACACACCAATATACTGTCTACCAGAAAGTCTCTTGGAAAATAGTCTATAGTAAAACACAGAAGAAGATGTGAAATTTTGTAAGGATAAGTTGAAATTAAGGATAAATTGACAAACTGTTCTGAAAAAAGTCCTAGGTAAAATATAACAGTGTAGTTTTTAGAAAAAGGGCTGTGAATTTTTAATGTTATTTTTGCTAAGACAGCCTGGAGAGGAAAGCCCCAATAAGCCTAATCTGAAAAGGTCAAGAAGTCCTAAAATACTTATTTCTGAAGAAATCATCTTGCAGAAAACATATGCCAGTATGGACTGGGAATGTCAATATTCATCTGTAGAGAGTTGGGCTGAATTAAGACTCCAGCAAACATGTTTCACATAATTCATAAGAAAAATACAATGGGAAATTGCTGAATTGTCTATTGGATACCCTGCATGTCAGATGAAGTCCCTGAGGATGATTTCACTGCAGTTTCAGTGCCAAGTCACCAACACTCACCTCCTACAGTATGGGACACTGTTGTTCGAAACCTAACATTAAACTCGACTAATGAATTAACCTAAATTGTGCATAATTCCCGTTATCGTTGCTAGTCCAGGCATCATGTGTATTGTAATATAATAGTATTGTGTCCTTCATCTGCAGGATTTATCTCAAGATTTCTCTTGATACCACAGAACTTGATTATTTTTGGAACACAACTGCTGGACAGTGGCATTACCATATCCAGGGGAAGCCACTCCTCTCTCTTTA
This sequence comes from Myiozetetes cayanensis, assembly GCF_022539395.1. Classification (NCBI taxonomy): domain Eukaryota; kingdom Metazoa; phylum Chordata; class Aves; order Passeriformes; family Tyrannidae; genus Myiozetetes; species Myiozetetes cayanensis. The sequence continues at coordinate 130,841,146 of NW_026086604.1, forward strand.
AAAAATTGTGACATCTGACCTGTATGTTGTTTCATTCTGATGTGCTTTGGATTTACATGGTAGACTTGGTAACTTCCATGTCATGGAGTTCGTGGCAAATGCCTCATCCGTGTCAAATGAACAGCCACAAACATTGGCAAAAGTCTGAATCAGCAAAACTGAAGCATCTACAAAGTGTCTAAATAGATGTTAGGTCCTTCCTTCTGTCATCCCACACAAACTTTCTCCCAAACAATGACCATATACAAGACCAAATTCTTATGGAAAATGTCAGGTAGATAATGAATTTTGTATGTAGTTGAAAACAGGAGACCTTTCCACCTGAAAAGGATGGACACCTCCACTCTTAGAGATATTTGCTCTCTTCCTTCTCCAGCCACATGCATTATCTGTTCTGTATTTAACAAATTTTCCACTCAGGTCCTTGTAGCCCACAATATTTTATGCATCTTAAATCTGGATCCTCTTACCTCCTTAATCCCAACTGGGCAGAGTATATTTATGCTTGGAAATTAGGCATAGAGCTGGCATGTAAAAACAGTCTGTCTTCTCAGCTTTGGGGTGTGTGCACCACCGCCTCTTCCCTTTGAAAGGAGCCAACTAACCCCAGAGTGGCTAACACAATGTACGCTCAGTTTATGAGTCTCATTGGAACCAAGGGTTTGGCACAAGAACTTGGACTGGGGAATCCACTAAAAACTTGGCCTCGAGGAACTAGTACTGTTCTGCTTGTCCTGGGCATCTCAGAGGAAGAATGGAACAATTGCTGCATGCAATTAATGATTCCCTTGCTGAGTCCTGCCTCTTCCTCAGAAAGATCATCATTTCCTGGTATATCATGGCACGAAAACATTATGCTATTTATGCTTTGTGTAAGTGATGGAACTGGAGGAGAGAGAAGAATGAAATCACTCCTCAGATTTAATTGTTTTTTGGCTAGAGGAGCTCTTTAGGCAGTTTGCTTCAAAAAAAACTTAGCCAAAAAGAAGTAGTAAATGTTTAACCAATGGGGTTCATTAATGGCATGCTAGAATCACTTCTTTTAGCTTTTTCTGAAAGGGAAAATGGATGACTGATCTTTGAAAAAGGTTGCAATCTCAAAATTTAAAACTGTGATCACAGACTGATATGGCTTCCCATTGTAACGTGACACATGAATGTTCATCCACACTGTTGACTTCTACCTGTGCCAACAGTTTGCTGCAGGGGTAGCAACTGAGCTCTGAGATACATCAAGATGGACAAGTTGGCAATGGGACAAAGGACAGGAAGAAGATACACACACTATACATTTTACATAGATCCTACTGAAAACTTAAGCTATCAATTTAAATACTTTATCTGATATTTAAGTTAAATGGTCTTTATAAAGTGCCTGTTGTGATCCTTGAACAATTTATTGGTCCTTGAAAAACTACAAATTTCATGAAACAAAGGACAGTGGAGAAATAAAATTGCAATTTGTCTATTGTTGGGCATCCAAATCAAGGCTGAGAGACTTTGTTTATTCTGGAAATTACTTCTGCATAAAGAGTTTCAGGTTGAGCCTTAAACCATGCCAAACCTCTTGTCAGTTTGGAAAACATTGTCCTTTATGTCCCAGTCATTGCTAACCATATTGCTGGCATTCAGCAGTCAGTGCTATTGCTTTAAATGAAGTGACAAATGGAGTATACAAGTTGTCATTCTTTTTTGCTTTGTTTTTTTTTTTTTTTTTTTTTTTGTTTAAGGGATCGATACAATAAATTGCTACACCTATGATAGAGCTGAAAACCTTATCCTTCCCTTCCCTTCCCTTCCCTTCCCTTCCCTTCCCTTCCCTTCCCTTCCCTTCCCTTCCCTTCCCTTCCCTTCCCTTCCCTTCCCTTCCCCTTCCCTTCCCTTCCCTTCCCTCCCCTCCTCTTCCCTTCCCTCCCCTCCCCTTCCCTCCCCTCCCCTCCCTCCCTCCCCTCCCCTCCCCTCCCCTCCCCTCTCATATTGCTAGAACTGTGCATGGTGTTTGAGAAGAACTCAGTGAATAGGGCCATACTGGCTTTGAAAATGAGCACCCAGTTTGGTACAGAAATGTCCTATTTTGACACAGAAAACATTCTATTCTGGCAATTAGAAACCACAGTAGAGAGGAACTTAATGCATGACAATAATAATTCTTTGGAAATGTAAGTCATGCAACTGGGTGGCTTGAGTCATGTTCAAATCACTTCCCTACTGATGAAACCCCTGCCAGTTTCATATAGTTCCTTATACATTAAAAAAGAGTATTTTAAACAGGGTTGCTTAGTTTTGAGTATAGTCATTTGCTTGAAAAAATCAGCAGCTTGCCACAACCATTTGATATGCTTTGCAACACTGGCAATGACTATAGGCAACATTATTTTTAGAATACATTTCATAAAAGAATTTGCCAATTTCTTTCTTAAGACCTCAATTAGCCAAGGTAGTTACTCACAAGGGGAGACTTCAATGCTTGAACACTTAGATGTTCTGCAGCCTGGTGATATGCACCAACCCAAATCAGCTCTTCCCAGTCGGCATGCAGGGAGATGGAATCTCTGGGTTCAGAAAAATCATCTCTTCCCTCGATGCACTGGCCTTTCTTGGAGGCTTCTCCTTCCACTTGGCTCCCAGCTAAAGGGAGGGACAAGTCTCATGTGAAGATTTAGAACCAGAATCCATTTTTTTTGGAAACATGGACCTTTCTGTTTTCAAAACCATGGCAGTGTTTTCAGGCTGTGGCTGCAGGAGGAAGTGCTCTTTGGCACTGAAAGCTCAGCAACCACCCAAGTGATAGGACATAGCACTTGCTGTGGCTGAGCACTTCGGAGAGTTCCTCTTCAGTTGTCTGTGGGGCATTAAGAGCTTTTCATTTCCTCATGTTAAAGCAGGTCCCTACTGCCCAGAGTTTGTCCAATACTCATGACCCAGGGAAAGTGTGAAGGAATGCCTCTACAGCCCCATCCTTGCCAGGGCTTAAGATTGCTGTATGGTACTGACAACAAAAATGATTGTATTTGCATAGCAGAATGTTTTTCATGGTTATTTAATATTTATGGGTCCTTTTACACCTCCTGGAAGCAAAAGCTCTGGAAAAAAAGAGTATAAATCTGATTAATAAAAGCATTCACATTTGTTTGGTCAAGGTTTATAATAACTGGAAAGCAAATTCAATACTTGGACTAAATTGCTGTAGTTTCTTACTATTTAAATGAAATGGTAAATAAAAAATATAAAAAAAAAAAAAGGAAAGGAGTGAATGCCACTCTTTTCAGTGATGTTTTCAGACTAATGGATATTTTTGTAAGAAAATAATAGAAATTTTGTTACTAAGACATTGTCATTTTTAGGGCAACAGAGATTCAGTATAAAGCCATTCATGCATCTGTACCCTATTTCTATTCACACCCATTTTACCTGCTAATGACAGTTACATGCAATACAGGGGCTTTTTGCTAAACTTCTGTGGCTTGATTCTGTACTTCATTCCTAGAAGTGAACCAATACATAATTCTCTGGAAAAAAAGCCAAAAAAAGTAATTAAAAATTCTGCAATGTGAACTGAAAGTCTCACAATAAAAATACCTGTCTCTTTTTTTAAGAGTGCCATTGTCTGACCTCAGATCTACCTCTAAAGAGGTAAGTGGTATATCAGACTGACCAGCCAGCTACTAGGTACCAGAATTGCAAAGGAAGGCATCACAGAAAACAACACAGATGACAACCAGTAGTTTATGAATAATCCCCAATGTGGTGCTGAGCGATTCTATTAGCTGTCTGTTCTTCATGTCAGAAGTGGTCAAGATCTCCATCAGTGACTGAGAGTACCATAGCATTTTCCATAAAACTAGACTGATTACTGTGATTTCATTTCCATTCAAAGCACACTTCCTAGGATTTTTATGGCTACACTGAGATAGAGTCTTTCCTGAAAAGAAGAGTGGAGTTCTTTTTGTATTCAAAGGGACATGTTTGATTCCCTTTGGGGTTTGGCATGAAAATGCACCTCTAATCTATTACAGCCTTACAAGAAACTTAGAGCTTTCTCCATTTACGCATCTGTGTAAGTGCCAACCAGCAAAAGGCACCTAAAGTTTTATTGTAGTCCCAACAGCTGACAATATCTGACCATTTCATAGTGAGAAACAGCAATGGGGCAGGTGGCCAAGAGTACATATGGCAGGGGTGACATAAACATATGGAAATTACACATGAAACATGAGGGGGGTGGATCATATTTACTAAAATAAACACCTTGGACTCTGGGGGCAAAGTACTTCCTGAATGAGGATGACTGTTGCATATGTCTGCCATTGAAGGTTTTATGAAGGATAAGCAACTTAATTTCTGTTAGAAAAAGCAAATTGGGCACCAGCACACCTTTAAAAAACCAACAATCTGCTAAAACTATCAGTATTTCTGAGTAAAACATCTTCAATCCATGAGGCTGTTGATTATGTGCTGGTTTGCTTTTTGCCTGCTCATAGAATCAGTATGTGGTGTTTGTGCTAGGGCTCACAAAGGCTTACAGCTCAAACTTGATGGTTTAAATAGAGCTCTGAGAGGGCAGCACATCAGCGTCCAGGCTGGGCTTCAGGAACCTTTAGCCTCAGGAATGCCGTGTGACCTCTGCCTCTTATTCAGTGGGTGAATGGAATGAGCTGTAGCCCAGGACTTATGCTGCAAGCATTTCAGTAGCTCAACCTTGTCAGCTTCCTTTGCTTGAGTGAATAAAGGAAACTAAAACCTCAAGGACCTACATTTAGAAACAAACTGCATTCCTGCACTTCTGGTTGCCAACAGAATAAAACTAAAGCACAGTTTTCTTTAAAAAACCAAGATCTTTAATAAAATATATAGGCTCAAATTCTCCCTTTTAAGGTACAATACCTGAAGTACAATAGCTGACTTTACTATGAACTGGAGTGTAAAAATGACCTTTCTCTCCACCCACTGTTCATGTTCAGGTTTATCAAAACTTCCAGTGCAGATACTTGCCTCTGCAGGACTGCAAGCTAAAAAGAATTAAAAATCAATGGTAGTTTTGCATCTCGTAAATGCTGAAGTAATACATTGCAGATAACACCTCCACATTGTATAGCTCACTTCCCATAGCAAAGGGGAAAAAGTTGTCCCTTACCTGATACATCAGTGCAGAAGGAGAGAATATGAGTCGTGCTTTGGCCACTCCAGTTTAATTTATCTAAATGGCAGGGATTCTGTCATCTCCCTTTAAAAACTTCTGCGTTCGTACTGAAAACAATCTGCTGCTTCTCAATCAAAGTTCTTCTATGCTAACTCATATGCCATTGCTATTGCCCTATACCACCTACATCATTCTTCTCTACTGTTGGTAGCCCTATTTTGGCTACACTGGGGTTTTTTTCTGGCCTTTCATGTCCATTTGCAAATCATGTCTAATGAATAATTATCATTTTGCCAGGTGCTTTCCTAAGACTCTGACCATGTGCCTACTGAAATTAATAGCAAAAGTCTGTTGGGTACAACACTGCAGAAACAAACCTTTGTTAAAATAAAGCCTGCTACTATCCTAGTTAATATCCAGGAGCAAGACCCCGAATGCAGCTATTTCAATACTGTACTGTCCACATTAAAAAAAGTAAGTTGTTTCTGGGATCACTGTTACAATAACGGCAGAATTAAGCCTTACTCGTGTAACCGTTCACACAGCTAGAGGGGAAAACATATTTAGCCTGTAAAGTCTATGTCTTTAGTATAGAAGTAGGAGCGGACATTGCTATCATGGGAGGCAGCTAAAGAAACACATACAAGATTTTTCTGGCTGTTTATTTTGAAGATTTGGCAGCCCTTTGTGAATAGTTAGCATCAGTCTCTCCTACTTTTACTCTTTCAGGAAGCTCAGAAAGAGAAGAAAGGTTCTCAGAAAGTTTCTTTTACATACATATTTTTATATATATATATATATATATATATATATATACACATCATCCCTATAGAGAGGTTTCAATGGGTTGTTTTGAGTATTTTGCCAGTCCTGTGAAACAACATTAAACCTGCCAACACCCCCCCTTGCAGCCACCGCGCTCACTCTCGAAGGGGTACAGTGAGAGGCAAGGGGAAGCTCAGCGCGGTTTCCTCGCAGCCGAGGATGCCGCTGCCATCACCGCCGTCCTCCCGGGGCGCGCCGTGCCGGGGATCCCCGCGCCCCCATCCGCGGGCCACCGCCCCGCCGCGCCCTCCTTGCCACGTCCCGCATCCCCGGCGGAAATGTGCCGTCCCGCGGGGCTCAGAAAGGCAGAGACTGCTGCCCCCTCTCCACTCCCCGAACCGCCCCGCTCGCCGCCTTTGTGTCCGCGGCCACCGCCCCCTCCCCGCGGGCCGGCGGCGGGCGGGACGTGCCCGGCGGGGCGGGCCCAGCCACGGGCGGTGCCGCCCCATAAGAAGGGGCCCGGGTGCCGGCCACCGCCCTTCTTCGCCCGCAGTCCGCTCGAGTTGCCCCGCTCCGCTCCGCTCCCGGATTACAAAGCCCGCTCCGCCGCCGCCGCCATGAGCATCAGCACCAAGAACTCCTCGTACCGCCGCATGTTCGGCGGGGGCAGCCGCCCCAGCACCGGCACCCGCTACATCACGTCGAGCACCCGCTACTCGCTGGGCAGCGCCCTGCGGCCCAGCACGGCCCGGTACGTGTCCGCCTCGCCCGGCGGCATGTACGCCAGCAAGACGACGTCGGTGCGGCTGCGGAGCAGCATGCCGCCCATGCGGCTCCACGACTCCGTGGACTTCTCCCTGGCCGACGCCATCAACACGGAGTTCAAGGCGAACCGCACCAACGAGAAGGTTGAGCTGCAGGAGCTAAATGACCGCTTCGCCAACTACATCGACAAGGTGCGCTTCCTGGAGCAGCAGAACAAGATTCTGCTGGCCGAGCTGGAGCAGCTCAAGGGCAAGGGCACGTCCCGCCTGGGCGACCTCTACGAGGAGGAGATGCGGGAGCTGCGGCGGCAGGTGGACCAGCTCACCAACGACAAGGCACGCGTGGAAGTGGAGAGGGACAACCTCGCCGACGACATCATGCGGCTGCGGGAGAAGTGAGTGTGCCGGGGGACGCGGGTTCGGGCTGCCGGCGACTCCCGCTGCCGACCACCCCTCCTCGTCCGCTGGCGCGGAGGCGGCCCCTGAGCATCCCGAGCGGTACCGGGCCGGCGGGAGGCTGGGCGGGGGATTTGGGGGACCCCTCGCTCCCTCCTCACCCCTGTCTTGCTCCTTCCAGGTTGCAAGAAGAGATGCTTCAGAGGGAGGAGGCCGAGAACACCCTGCAGTCCTTCAGACAGGTTAGCGGGCGCTGGAGGGAGGGAGCGGTCGGAGAGGAGGGACTGAGGAGGTGGTGGCGGTGCCTGGGACGGAGGGTGGGACTGCAGGAGTTTGCTTTCCCCGCACAAAGAGATTCCGTCAGTTCTCACGCAAACCCTCCGTGTTTTCTTTAGAGGGATGCTGCCGTCTGAGGGGAGGGGAGGGAAACTATTGTCCTGCTTTATCCAAGTCTAGCCTGTTTTACAAAAAACGTTCCAACGTGGAATCACTTTCCGATCCAATAAAAGTGAAAGGGGGCCATCTGCTCGCTTGGCTGAAGGGTATTAATGGTTTCTATGGGATTCACCGTGGAATGCAGATACAGGCATTCTGGCAAGTGTGGTGGCAGCAGATTGAAATAATAGATCCCTTTGTGTCGGAGGGGAGGGCGCAGTGGGCTGCATTCTTACTAAATGTGTAATGGTGCGGGCATATTTCTAGCAAAATGTGTCTACCATGTATATTGTCCATTTTTTTATACAAACCAGAACTCCTTTTTGATGAATCACTTTGGACAGTGCATCACTGGACAACAGTTTAAAATTTAAAATTTTTCATGTGGATGTTGTCTGCTGACAAGAAGTAGACAATTTGTTCCTCGGGATGAGGTCACAGCAGTTGAGCCTGCCTCCTCTGGGTGTCTGTTAAGAACTTGGAATTTAATCCTCTGTAAAACAAAGATGTTAACATAGGAAAAAAGTTACATTAGAATTTAATCTCTGTAGGATGCTAAGATGTTATTCAGATAAACTAAAACCTACATGACAACCAGAACCAACTGTGCAAACAATGTTCAAAAATTGTTAAGCTCAGGTTTTCACTTATGCAAAACCAGCTTTCAAATTGGATTAAGCCTTGTTTGGACTAGAAGATATTTAGGAATGTGCCTTCTCAAAACAAGGTCTCTTCCCTAAAACTGCTGGTGTAAAACAGCATTGCTAGCATTCCTCCAGGCTGGAAGTGACTGCCCTTATCTCCTGGCAGCTGAGTACAGGCTGATACTGTTCCAGAGCTCTTCATAGGCATTAGAAGTAGTCACCATTCAGGAAATCACCGCTTGATTGTCAGCATTTCTCTGGGCAAGGCTTTTGACGGCAGTATGTTTATAGTCCTTGAAGGATAGCAGGTGTCTCCATGAGATAATGTGTGGAAACTGAAACACCTATTCCCATTCAGAGCCTGGGAATTCCATCCTCCCAGGCATTCTGGGATAAGAAGTTTGAAACAGAACAGTTTGAGATATGCCTTAATTAAGCATATGGGATTTTTGCGTGCTAAGCCAGTTTAACAGCGTGAAGTTCCATGCAGAAGCATTTAAGTTTTAGAGAACGTGATCTACTCTGATTCATTGCTGAATTCAGTTGAAGGGTCAATTGACTTAAAGTTGGCTTTTACATGATCTTTCATCCTTAACTGGTGCACTTTAGGCATGTCTATATTTCAAATCAGTTGAACTTTATGAAGACTCTAGGCTTTAAAGTGAACTTGGCTCTGTATGTATCTATCCCACACTCATTCTCCAACTCTTCCCTGCACTTTGGAAAGGGGTCATTCAGGAGATCAACCTCTAGCAGATCTGTGTGCGCAGTACAATCAAAACTGCATCCATTTAACTTCCTACAGTGTAGATTATGCATAAGAAATGAATATCCTTGTCTGTGGAAACTCTACACTAAATCCACTTGTGATATAACTGTTGCATGCTGGTGTGTTTTATTTGAACAACAGTAATACCTCGATTTTCCTCACTGGGAAGGGTAGGGTTAACATACAGGTTTTGAAAACTAAATCTGTTTCTGTATTGTTCTCCTGAAAGTGAAATGAAATTCATAGAATGCTGAAGTTGAAATATCCTGTTGTGCTTTCCATTGTTAAAAAAAAAAAAAAAAAGCCCAACTTTTTATTAAACCATTATATTCTTCCACTAGAAAGTTTTATACATGCATTCAGAACACTTCAGCAGATATTTTGCTGCTCTGATGTAGCATCAAAAATACTTTCTACTTGATGGAGAAGTTGCATACTTCATTTTTTTTTAATAAGGAGAAAAAATATTTGAGTTTTTATTTCCAAAAGCTACCTGCTTCAGAGACTGTTCTACTCATGTGTACTGAATTTTAATTCAATTCTTCTGGGCAAAGATGTGATTTTACTCATGTGCTGAGGGGCGTACTGCATAAAATAAATGTAAAGGTTCAGTGAGTTCTTTCCTTTGGGGCAAAACAAGTATCACAATTAGTGAGGAAGTTATTTATTGCCAACTCCATTGGCAGCAAGGAATAACTCATGAACCTATGACAAGACTAACAGGTCAGCTCCTGGATAACTTGAGGTGTGTTTGAAGTAAACAGAGATGTTCAACCTGTGAATTATGTGGCTTGCATTAAAGAGTCTTGTAGGATAAAATCAGTGGGTACTCCAGTTGCATGTATCTATGACTCATACTTTGCTCAGGCTACAAGTAGGTTATTCATTTATGTGGTTCTCCATAAATGTAGGAAATACTGATACACTGATTCTTAATGATAGGGAATATACAAATGGTAGCATATAGTAAAGCACATACAATATGTGTCTTCAGTTGAAGATTCTTTCAGTTTATGATAAGGTCCTAAATATCCTGTAGATATTCAGTTGTTCAGAAAAAAAAAATTAGTCTTCAGGATGCAGATTTCTGTAAAATCCGCTAGAAACTCCTGGGATATCTGACTGACTGTGTTGGGTCATAGCCATGTAATTTTCTGCCAGAATGATCTTGAGAGGTTTTTGTGGGGAGGAGAACAAATTAATTAGAAATTCCTTCCCTGAACAAAAAAACAGAGCCCGTATGAACTGTGGGGTGGAAAACTAGATTTGATAGAGAAGTTGTAGAATAACATATGAAAGAGGTATTTTGCTGGATAAAGAAAACAGAGGAATTCTTCAGGAGCAAGAACTTTACCCCAGAGTAGGAGTGATCCAAGGAATGGCTTTCTGGGAGGCTAGGAAAATCACTCTTTATTTCCAAGGTGTCATAATGGTAAGAACTGCTGATTAGGAATTTCAGGCAATCCAAAATAGCTTTAGAGTAAGCTGTGAAAACCTGATAAGTTAATACCCTGTGAGCACAATCATGCGACTGTGTATGTAACTACTGTGAAAGGAACAATCATCCCCTTTGCAAACTAGTTGTCCTACACATTTAAAATGTAAGAAGTTACCAATCAATGTTTAGTCTTAAGGTATGTTTTTGAATTATTTCAGGCTACTCCCATGTGACATTCATGGTGTGTCTTCTGTTATGCCCTAAGTGAATTTTTGCTGTTGATTAAGACTATCTCTGTCCAGCAAAAGGTGGAGTGTTTGCCAGCAACTATGAGGGTGTAGGCAATGATGAGTAACTCGATTTGCATTTATGCTCGTACCCTTTTTTTCTCAAGGGAGGCTTGTTGAACTGTTTGGAGAGGTAAATGCTGCAGTTCCTATACATACCTCACTAGCTTTTACAAGTATGTTTTCAACTGTGGTCTGTGATCCTAAAGGGCTCTGTGGTTGGTCACCAAGGAGTCCATAAACCAAGCCTGATAGGCACATAGGCACATGGTTTGCACTTTTTAAGCCCTACTGGAAAGAATGGAAGTTTATAAATTGCAAGACTATTTCTCAGTGTAGTCAAGCTAGAAGCCCTTATTGCTGGCTTCTGACTCAAGTATCTGTTCCATTTTAAAGCAGGATTTACTCCATAATCTGTGTTTCCTTGATTGTGCCAATATGTTGTTGAAGATGCATAGGCTGTATAGTTCACAAAAATCACAATTAAGGTGTATTTAATGGTTTCAGCTAGGGTAGGAGATGGCACAAGGCTTTCTTATAGCTTTTGATTTCTTATTGTCTTGCCAAAAAGCTCAGATCAGTCTGTTGTATGCTGCTGAACTTGCTGTAAAAGACTTCTCTACCTCAGTTTTGTAAGACCGTGAATCATTCTTCTCTCTGGTCAGGATGTTGACAATGCCTCTCTGGCACGTCTTGATCTTGAGCGCAAAGTTGAGTCCCTGCAAGAGGAGATTGTCTTCTTGAAGAAGCTCCATGATGAGGTAAGCTGGATAACGGGGACTGTGTTTAGATGTTGGCTGTCTGGCATGCGAGTAAATTCTTTACTGGGTCTGTCCCAGAGTCCCTGCCCGTGTATGTTCTGTATGCTTTTGTGTAATAACATTGAGTGTCTGCTTCTCTCTTAAGGAAATCCGAGAACTGCAGGCCCAACTCCAGGAACAGCACATCCAAATTGATATGGATGTTTCTAAGCCTGATCTCACTGCTGCCCTGCGTGATGTTCGCCAACAGTATGAAAGCGTTGCTGCTAAGAATCTTCAGGAAGCTGAAGAGTGGTACAAGTCCAAAGTAAGTGAAATGTGTCAGGCACTCAAAACAATTGTACGTAACAGCTTTGCTGTAGCACTCAGTGTTCCCTCTGTCTCTACTGGACATGAACACAGCCATGACACAAAGTAATTTTTAAACTAGTCTGGGAAGAGTACAACTGAAAACATTCGGTGCCATAAGTAGAGTATCAAAATCATGGATGCATGCTTGGGGTCTTTCCTATGCTTGTACCTGAAAGCAGATGCTGGATGAAATACTGGAGAAGCAAGTGAGCAAATGGGTGAAAAAATGGTGAGAAGATGGGAAACATACAGGGTAGGGAAACAAATATGAAAGTTTGCTACAAATGCTAATATTCAAATCTTTTAGGTGTTAACACTTGTAATGGCTTCAGATGCCCTCAGATGTTGAGTCTGCAAAAAGTCTGTTTCACCATGTCTGTTGAAGTGTTGTGCTAACCAAACTGGGGCTCTCCACAGTTTGCAGATCTCTCCGAAGCTGCTAACAGGAACAACGATGCCCTGCGCCAGGCCAAGCAAGAAGCCAATGAGTACCGCAGACAGATCCAGTCTCTCACCTGTGAAGTTGATGCTCTTAAGGGAAGCGTAAGTAGAAGACAGCAGTTGTTGGGGCATTCTTCCCTTTGCAGCTTTAAGCACTGCACTGCAGTTTAAATGTTGATCTAGATGTGAATACAGGTGATCTGCCATGCAATACAGCAGCTTATTAGTACTTTTTGAAAAGGGTGCCATGGGCTCAGTTTGCCTGCATGCATGACAGTGCACTGGTCAGATTGATACACTGAACTAGTTTTATTTAAGCTATAAACAATGAGTTGATTCTCTCGCTATAATATTCACTGTTTATGTAGCACTTTCTGGAAGTGTTTATGCCTCATTGGTCAGGTACAGCTGAAGTCATATAAAAAAAGTTGGAGGAGCAGTGGAAAGGAGGCACAAATTTTGCTGCTGCTAAAACCTGACTCCCCTAAAGGCTGTCTTGAAGTGAATTTAACAATGTTAAGTACACCTGCAGGCCCCCTCCCTGAGGACTGCTTGCATGCTGACTTGTACTGCATGTGTTGGGCTTACTGTAAGGGATCACTTTGCCACCTGGTAGAACAAACACATGGTGCACCTCAAATCATGCAGCAGAATAACCCTCCTTGACTTTGCAAGGGGAAGATAAGGAGATGACAAATTTTGGACGTCTGGGCATTTTCAGAAAGGATGCTAATGTAGCATAACTTTCTTTTTTTGAAATGCTAAGGGTTTTGATAGTGGGGAAGAGTGGCTGAACTGCAGCAGTGCTTGATTTCTCTGTTCTCTTCCAGAATGAGTCCCTGGAGCGCCAAATGCGTGAAATGGAGGAGAATTTTGCTGTGGAAGCTGCTAACTACCAGGACACTATTGGCCGTCTGCAGGATGAGATTCAGAACATGAAGGAAGAAATGGCTCGCCATCTGCGCGAGTACCAGGACCTGCTGAATGTAAAGATGGCTCTTGATATTGAGATTGCCACCTACAGAAAACTGCTGGAGGGTGAAGAGAGCAGGTAATCGCATGCAGACTCTTTCTAAATGGCAATTACTAGAAGACACTCTACACCCATGTCTGATTTTCTCCATTTCTTTTTTCCTTTAGGATTAACATGCCCATTCCAACCTTTGCTTCTTTGAACCTGAGAGGTAAGCTGTTTCTGCTATTTCAGTTTAGCCAGTTTTTCTGTCACTAGCAAGAGGGTTTTGGATAGCTCCTTTTATGCTAGCTTTTGAACTTGTGTAACTGCAGTTGGTTGTGAATGTTTTTCTTGAATAAAACTAAAATTACAACTTGGAATTACTTAACCTTGGATGGTAAGACTCTTGTGTTCCTGGACACTTGTTTAAAAATGTCAATACATAGCAAGTGATTAGTTTAGATGCCTGCTAAAGGTGCTTTAAGGGCAACGGGGAGAAAATGTGGCTTATTCAGAGCCCCAAACTTCTTTGTGTACTAAATTGTTATTCTGAAAGTAGACACCCAAATCTAGTACACCACATTTCTTGGAGGAGGTCCTTCATCCAGACTATTGGTAATAATACACTTTCTTCTGCAGAAACCAACATTGAGTCTCAGCCAATGGTTGACACTCACTCAAAGAGGACACTTCTAATTAAGACCGTCGAAACTAGAGATGGACAGGTTGGTAGTAACTTTTAATTTTATTTCTATCACAGCTGGTTACCTTAGTGCAGCCTTTATATTGCAGTAAATATTGAGTAGAACAGAAACTGGCAGTTCAGGCTGTGTGACTTAACATACAGTTGTAGCAAACAGACTTCCATGGAAAAGTTCATAAAATTCATCTGACAGTAAAACCTTAAGTTTCTGACAGTTACCTGTCTCTTGAGTATTTAAGTTTACCCGAGTTAGCAGTTCTCAAAAGATTTCCTTAGGAAAACATGGCAGCAAACAGAGGTACTTGTTTGGGACAAGATGCTGTTGTCAGTCTTAAGTCAATAGAGCTTAAATGGTTTCTGCACGCTCTTTGCAAACTAGAACTTCTCATTTAAAAGTGAGAGCTGATACCCATTTGTTCAGATTTTTGAGGTATTGGATGTTCCACTTTCAAAACCCCAGCAGTCTTCCTACTAAAACTTAATGCAAGTGTTTCTGTTTTTCATCAGGTTATTAATGAAACTTCCCAGCATCATGATGACTTGGAGTAGAGCTGAAGTGAAGATGCAAACAATTAATGCAGGAGAAATTCTTACCAGCAAGATTGAAAAAGTCCATGTCTTAAAGGAAGAAACAGCTTTCAAGTGCCTTTCTGCAGTTTTTCCATGAGCGCAAGATGATTATGCTAGGAAATAGGTCTTAGATCTTGCAAACTGACTCTCCCTGAAAGATTAGAGTTTACAATGGAGTCTAGTTTACAAATAGCAATATCTTGTGCTGCAATACTGTTTTTAAGTATCAGAATTCAATAAAACTGCTTTTTTCCAGCACAGTATGAGCAACCTGTCGCTACTTCAATAAATCTTTGGAAAATGGCTCTTGATGTGTTCTAATTTGTTAACTTCATGACTTTCTGGAAAGCCATAACATAATGCTGGAATTACTATACGGTTGACATCTCTAGTACTGGCTGTGTGGAATGCTGTTTTTTCAGTTTAACTAGATAAACTGTCTTACTCATTTACTGCTTAGGTTTTGGAACCAACTAAAATGGACTATAACTGGCAGATGCATAATGTATTATGATATTTCTTATCAATTGAATAAAATATGATACTTCAAGCTAATAAAAGTTAATCTTGCTTCCATATACTAGTTAACCCGGTTACTAAGAGCTAAGCATGCTCAAAATACCTTAAAACTTGGTTTTATAAAACATACTAGTTATGTAGCAGAGAAATAGTTCACGCAAGCTCTTATCTCAGACAGCACCTTTGCAAGTTAACAGCTGACTTGGTGTATTGACCTCATTTTCCAGGAAAGACTAGTTCCCAAAGGCTTGTCTGTATTACAGAAGCTAAATGAAGTTTTCATATGGAGTGGGGGTTAGGAGAGACTAACTTGCTTTATTGCTGACTTAATTCTAGTATTTAAACTCTTTTTTAAAAACAGAGAGCCACCATGCATGGTGTTCTCTGCTGAACATCTGCATAAGTGCAGAAGAATGGGAAAGAGAAAGCTCCCATCTGACTTGCTATAGTCTTGTGGAAGGCAGAAGTGAAGGGCTGAGGTCCTCTGTGAACACTTAAATTCTCTTGCAGAGGAAGGAACTTCTCAAATTTAAACATTTGAGACCACAAGACAGCCCTATGAAAGTAGTTACTCTGTTCCCCATCATGCCTGTAAAACCTGCTTCCTGTAAGCTTTTACTGAGGTAACAATTTTTGTGGAATAGGTAAAAGCAAATGAGTTGTTCGGTAAATACGTATGGCATTCAGTGCTCATTCAAGGTAAGGGTAGTAGTTTTGTGTTGTACAGGCACTCTCAAAAGCACATGGGAACGATCTGTAAGAAAAACCTATTACCATATTTGATAGGGATGAAAACAAATTGCTTCTTTTCCATCCTTATTAGTTCTTCCCTTGGCTCAAACTCAGGACTAACTGGATGCAGTGCAGGCACTGGAGTGAGGGGGCACTAGGAGTCTGCTTTTCCCATCTCTGTTGCCTCTGGCCCCAGGTTAGGAGACCTGCAGCTAGGATGCTAGTGGGCAATGCCTGGGATGTCCTGAAACCCTCTGCAGCTCAGACATCCAGGTATCCCACAAACTGAAGGTGGGGGACTGGGTGTGATAGCAGTTTGCATCTTTGAACCACCCGGGCAGAAGTGCTGAAGCTGTTCTTCACAGCAGAAAAGAACCTAAATTTTCAAACAAGGCATGGTGCTGCTGTTCTGTGTTCATAGAGGACTTCAGCCTCTAACTTCCAACTCCTGGCAGGCCAGAGGGGAGTTTTCCCTGTTACACCACAATTGGGCTGATGTTCAGCAAAACATGCAAATCCATTAGGGTGGGATATGTGCAGCTTGGTGCTTTAGGTGCTTACCCAAGAGAAAAGTCTTGAAACTGATCCTGTGTTTGTTCTGCTGACTCTTCCATGCAGAAGAGCCAGAAGTGAGTCTGAGGAGAGTGCCTGGCATTAAGCCTCAGCCGCTGCTTGCTGCAAAGCAGGACAGATTCAAGCTGGTCCACAGCGTGGTGAGTAGGAGAGTCTCACTAAAACTGAAAGAGTGAACCCAGCCTCTTTCATGCTGCAGAGATTACAGACACCAGGTTTTCTTTTACTTTTCAACATCCAGAATGATTAAAAAAAACCCACAAAACCAAGCTTGCATGGGAAATGCTTTATGTGAAAATGACAGCTCTGGCCATGTGTAATATCTCATTTTGAACACTGAATAGGCACAGGTGTCTACACCCTTTCAGGACAAGGGTGGGATAAGAGGCTGATGTCCTGCTTTTTGCAGACTACTGAAGTATTTCTTGATTTGGATATTGAAAAGATCAGGCCAATGTTCCACATAATTTGTTTAATCTGAAACAGTGTGGGAGCCCTGGTCAGTGGCATGTGGAAGCGTGTGGGCAGGGAAAGCCAGCTCCACCAGGGGACAGTAGGGACCCTCAGTGACTCTGGGCAGAGACCCACAGCACAGTGTGCTTTTTGAGATGCACATTGATTGCTGGAGGTTACCTGAATTGTGATAGTCTTTCAAATGTTGCTCTCCCTCTGCTGCCAGCTACCTGGCTCACTGCTTTCTGCTGCCTTTGATCACTTCATTCAGTAGATAAAAGAAGTGACTCTATCAAGCACTGACAGTGCAGCAAAGGAATTATTCCTGGCTCTTCTGTGTTTGGATTTACTCAGAGCACAGAGAAGCATGTGGCAGAGCTTTCAGCCCCGGGAATAAATAGAAAAACAAATAAAAATAAATAAACCTAGTTGCCAAGGGGATAGGAATATTGCAGGAAACCTCAAAAACCTGCACTCTGTGCTACTGTGAGAGTATCCTCATGGTGGAAAGGAGAGCAAATGATGATTGTATAAACTTCTCAGTGTTTGATCTAGGGGCACCAGCCCCATGCTCACAAACAGTTACTGAAAGCTGCTTAGTGTTGAGCCAGCAGCTGACCTCAGAACTGTTTCACATCCTAATAACTCCAGGCAGCAGCCCTACCAAGCGGTGCAGCCCCCACCGATGGTCGGGTGCTTGTCCTGCCCTCCAGCAAACACAGAGAAGCTGCTCCTGTGAACTTATAGAGCGACTACCTCTCAGTGTGTGAGCTGTTCCTACAGTAAATAATATTAATTCTCCAGATAACTAAGAATCCTCATATTTAGTTTATTTTGGCTCATTTAGCTGGAAGCTTCCTTTCCTTTCTTTCTTTCTTTTTTTTTTTTTTTTTAAATAATCTTACAAAATACAGAAATTGTTAGCAGAGACTCGATATTCCAAGCTCTTGGGAACATACAGCTAAATGCACTTCTGCCATCCAGTGGGTCTGCTTTAGTATACAGCAAATATACACCCTGCCTCCTTCCCTCCTCTCCTTTATTTCTTTTTCTCTCTTTTTCTTTCTCTCTTTCTCTCCTCCTCTTCTCTTCTTAATCTCTCTATCCAGTATTTCAGTGCTGAACACACATATTTGGCTCACAGAATGCTCAGAGTTCTGGCCCAGCTAAAGGTTCTGCCCTTCTCCCCTCCCTTCCCTATCCCAGCTCTTTTCAGCTGTTACCTCTATAAATGACTCGTAGTTTCACTGCTGTCCTACTGTGCTCAGTGGGAACACCTGTATTATTCAAAGTGCATGGAGGAAACAGTTACAAGACTGCTCGGAGGTCCTGAATGTTTACCTGTGAGGTTTAAAGAGCTCAGGACACTTTGGATGTAGCCTGATGGCAGCAAGGTCCATCAGGGCTGGTGGTGGGGGCATGGCATCGCTGTGCCTCAGGCTGCAGGGTGCTGATCCACAGGCACACAGGTGCCTGGGCACCTCATGCAAAGCCACAAAAGCACCTGAGGAACTTTCAGAAAACTGCTTACGGGAAACACTCATCCTAACGGGTCGTTAGACCTTCAAATGAGGTCTGAGCATATCCCATCATGCCAGGTAGGGTGCCCAGTGCTGCCAGTGATTAGAGCACTTACAGGGCTCACACTTAAAGTCCTATTTGCAGGTGCAAAATCCCACAGGAAAGCGGGTTACTGGGTGCTTTGAGGCTGGTTCTCCCATTAGTCCATTAAAACATATCCTGTAGACTCTCAATCACCTTTAGGCACTCAAGGAGCATGGAGAAACTTGTGGCTGACATCCCTGTCATGGGGCTGTTGGTGACAGTCACCAAGGACCCAGACTACATGGAGATTACACCCTGCTGGAGTACACCTGGTGTTGGGAGGCTCCTGCTCCTGACCACTGCTTGCTTATACCAAGTGGTGAAAGGGAAGATACCTACAGGATATAAACTTCAATGTTTGAAGAGGATGAGCAGTTGAGTGGCTGCATAGAGATTTTTGCTGGTGCTCTAACAAGTTTTTAACTATAAAAACATTCTACAGGGGAAGGAAAGCCTGGATATTACTGAAAATTTTTAAGCAATTTGCACACAATAAACTGCTCTAAGAGACATTTACTTGAGTGCAGTCATGCATGCAGAATTAGAAAGTGCCAAAAATAAAATTACATCTTCAATCTTTATTTGGTCCCTTTTTTCTCATGCATAATGCTAAGGATTTCAGGTGCAAGTTCATGGACCTTGTTCTCATGCAGTGCACACACCCAACTGCACTTCAGGAATCACCACTGCTCACTGCCAGAGCATTTCACACCTGCATGTGTGTTCCCCCAGCTTATCTGCTTTAAAGAGTCTGAATTTTTAATTTCCTGTAGAGTACCCTCTGCTGTTATTCCTGGTTCTTTGCGAGACCCCTGTGACAGGTGGGTTATTGTCGGCCCTGTTTCAAATGGGGGGCCATGGAGCACAGCAGTGCTCAGAAGTGGAATTTAACCTCAGGGGTCCACTGTGAGGGCTGTTAGCACTGTGTACTTTTAAGACACTTGCTGTTTTCAGGTCCAGGTACTTTTCCAGTTTTGATTTCAGAACAAGTCTCCACAAAATGAATTATGGGGTACCAATGCAAAGCATAGTTCAAGTGAAATTCCCAGCTTCAGCAGGAAGGCTGTAGCACAAACAGGGGAAAAGCTGTTTCCCTAACAGCATAGAGCTATCTTAATTGTAGTACTCCTCTCTGCAGCATATTGCATCCTTCATTCCACTGTTCCCTTCTTCTGCACTATGGACAGCAATGCTCTGGCTAACAGACCCCCTCACAACCCAGTCAGGGCCATTCCCCAGGCCCATGAGCTGGCCAGAGGTAAAAAATGTCTGTGGGATTCCATCTGCAGCAACCAAACTCATTGCTTCAGGAAAGGGCAACTCCACAGCAGCCACATCTCTGCACAGTGGTCTGTCGTAGTTTCTGTACAAACACTTCAGCCTGACATTTCCACAGATGTATTGCAGCTGTCTCCCTGTGGTGGGTGGCATGAACTGCAAGGAGAAGGCGGCTTGCGTGGAGCATTTCTCCTTGCCGGTGGATCCTTGCCCACAGTGAACCATGAGAGACGGTATGGCTGCAAAGAGAAAGACACTGCTTTCCCCAAGAACTGCTCTGCAGTTATTCTCTGCTACTGGCTGTGATTCTGAAGTCCAGGACAATGTCACAGACTTGGCAGACAGCAAATAAAAGCATGGTCAGGATGGAGAAGAGTGGTGGGTTGAATGCAGCCAAGTGGCCAAGTACCTACACAGAGGCTTGCTGCCCCCTGTCCCTCTCAGTGGGATGGGGGGAGAAAACACTAAAAACAAAGGTAAGGCAATTTGTGAATGGAGATAAAGGCAGTTTAACAGGTGAAGAAAAAAGAGGGGAAAAAGTGCCAGGAAAAACAAAAGCAATCGCCCACTATGGCCCACTGCGCACCCAGACAGATGCCCAGGTGGTGTCCCAACAATGGCCACCTTGGAAGCCTTCTTCTTCCTTTACCTCAATCTTTATAGCTGGTGATTGAGCTGATTAAGCATGACATTGCATGATTAAGCATGGAATGGCCCTTTGGCCAGTTCAGATCAGCTGTCCCAACTGTCACCTCCAGTGTCTTTCCCACACCCAGCCAACTAGATGATGGATCAGAGAGGGAAATAAAAAGAAAGCTTTAATGCCTTGCAAGCACTGCTCAGTAACAGCCAGTGGGCATGATGTCCTATGGTGTGGAATATCCCTTTGACCAGTTCAGGTCAGCTCTCCTGGCCATGCTCTGTCCCAGTGGGTCACTGTGCCACCAATATTGTTTTAGTCACAAATCCAAAGCACAGCACCCCAGGGATTGCTATGAAGACAGCGAACTCCATCCGTTGCAGACCCAGTGCATGAATCTTGCAGATGGGTACCTGGCAGCAGGGTGGAGGCCATGTGTGAGGTCTGAGAATGACCCAGATTCAAAGTCCATGTTTTCCAAACTAGGGGGATGGTTTTAAGCCCAGATTTCTCAATAAAATACCCTATAGATTTGGTGGATGTTGAAACAATGTACAAGCTAGAAAAACTCTGCCCTTTTATATAACCAGCTTTACCATAAGGGAAAAGTGAGTAATATGGGGAGTTTTTGCTGGCTGAAGTGTTCCATGT
The DNA here is from genome assembly GCF_022539395.1 of Myiozetetes cayanensis. NCBI lineage: Eukaryota > Metazoa > Chordata > Aves > Passeriformes > Tyrannidae > Myiozetetes > Myiozetetes cayanensis. The sequence goes on from NW_026086604.1 coordinate 130,862,016, forward strand.
CCAGGCCAGGTTTCCATTCTAACTAATACCTAAATACTGCAAAACTACCTTGGCTCCCACCTACTGAAACTATTACTGTCATATTTTTAAAGTTTATTTTTCAAATTGGAGGTGACAATTGCAAACATACTTTCTATTCCAGCAGTCCTTCTTTGATGATGCTTGCTGCAGTGTATGATAGGTTTGCTGCCCCCAGCTTTCCCCCTCAGCCCTTAGTGCCCTGCAGCTGGGCAGCCGTGGAAGTGTGTGCCTGTACCACTCCTGCCAAACAGCACAAAGCTGCCTTAGGCTAAAAAATACTGGACTGTGATCTAAGAGGGGTCTGAAGCAGGAAATTCTTGCATTGGTAGGATATGTGTCTATCCTGGCCACAAATACTGTTTGGTGTTCAGTTACTCTCAAAGTGACAAAGTTGTGTCTTGTATTTAAACAGAATTTCTTGGGTTTCACTTCATTGCCTGTTGCTACTGGATAGCACTGAGGAGAGCCTGGCTCTGTCTTTGGTATTCCTGCCATCAGTTGTTCATACACACTGATGTGATCCCTCTGAGCCTTCTCCAGGCTGAAGAGTCCCAGCTCTCCTCTACTTGTGTGTCAGGTACTCCAACCTCTGCATTGTCTTTGTGCCCCTTGGCTTGACTTCTTCCAGTAAATCCATCTCTCTCTTGTACCGGAGAGCCCAGAACTGGACATGGCACTACAGAGGGACCTCATCAGGGCTGTGCAGAGGGGAAAGATCAACTCCCCCAGAAAATTTAGCTTTGTTATATCAAGTTATACTCAATGGTCAGGAAAAGGATCCATAGAAACTGGTGGCCTGGCAGATGGGAGGTGAAGTAAAGGCCAGAGCTCTAAAGCAACATATGAACAGCCTAATTGGGTCAAATCAGTGATCCACCCAGTCTCCTACAGATCTTGCTAAAAAAAATGGTATAAGGGACATGGCTCCAATCCCCGGAATAGCTTTTATTTCAGGTAAATTAGGATTCAGAGGCTTTTTGTGTCAGTGGCTTTATCCAGACCATTGATGAATTTGTCTGACTTGATACGAATAGTTCTTTATTTTTAGCTTCTAACAGCCTGTATTTCATAATATGACAGTATACCAGGGAAGAACATTTGAACATTTTCTTTTGATTGTTTTATCCTTATTGTCTGATTATTTTGTTGACTTTGTAGGAGTTCTTGTGTTATGAAGCATGGTACTCAACCCCTCCATGTCACCCCTCATTTGTCAGACTTCCCACCCCTAGAAGTGTTCGAGGACAGGTTGGATGGGGCTCTGAGCAACCTCGTCTAGTGAAAAGTGTCCCTACCCATGTCAGGGGGGTTGTAGCTACATGATCTTTCAGGTGCCTTCCAACACAAACCATTCTGTGGTTCTCTAGTAGCTCTCCTCCAGCACTTCTGCATGTTCCAACATTTATAGTGTCTTCTCATCGAGAAGTCATCCTGTAACCCTAATAATCCTCATCACTTTACTTCTCATTTTAGTTCTGCTACAATCTATTTAAAAGAAGGTGACTAAGACAACATGCAGTTTTCAAGATGTGCATTGGAGCAACAACAGAGTGACATAATGGGAACTCCTGTTTTGCGCTCAGTTGCCTTCAAAGTAAGGAAAAATATCCTAGCTACATTTTTGATCACTGCTCAGTACTGTGCTGATGTTTTCAGAAAGTTATCCACCGTCACTCAAAGATCTCTTTTCTAAGGACTAATAGCTATGACTTTTTTCCCCCTACTTTGCCGTCATTGACATTAAAGTTTCATTCCCTGTTTGATCGCCCAGTTAACCAAGACTGCCATACCCTTCTGCAACTTTGAGTTTGGCATTAATACTGATTGCCCCTAATAATTTTGTACCAACTGAAAACTTTTGTCAAGCTGCCTGGCAGCCTTGTCTAGGTCACTGAGGACTGAACTGAATGGTAAAATCCAGTGTGTAAGTACTTAAGGCAGCCCACTGACAGCTTCCTTCTACAGTGAAGGCTCTCCATTATTTCTGTCATTTTCTGCTTTCTAGCCTAAAACAGGGAGAATGTGCCCTCTTAGGGTATCCCGTAGGAATCTGCAGTAAGTGTTATACAAAGGTTTTTGACAAAAATCTTCCATTGCATCACCCTTACCCACAAAGCTTGTAAAATCCAATAGATGTTTTCACCCAATTCATGAGGCATGACTTCCTCAGCAAAAAATGCAGGTAGTCCTCCTCAGCACAGCTGCTCACACAGTTCCTCCTGATGTTGCCAGGTAAAAACATTAGATTTGTTGCTCTTTAGATTTCAGCATCACCCTGGAGCCTTTTTTTAAGAGCCTGAAGTTATGCAGCCCATTGACTGTTCCTCTGACAGCAGATGCATTGCAGCTCACAAATTAGCAGTTTCATGCTGAGTTGCTACAGAGCTGTTTGATGGTTCCCATCCTGCCTTCTCTTTACCTGTCAATGTATTGATTTGTTTCAAAACCTTTTCAGTTTGAGATTGTTCTTCAGCTGTCTCAGGGGGCTCCTTCACCTTTTTCTTAATGAGCTGCATTCATCTAAGTTTTTTCCTATGGCCTTATCTTGCTGATTAATCCTTCTATTCTTGATTGTCTTGATTTAAGCTGCTCTGAATTTCTGGCAGACACTATGGTTTGGATGTGTTTGAAAGCGTTTTTTTATTAGCAACTTGCCTCTTGAACTGGCATTTAGTCCATCCCACTAGAGATCAACTTTTCAACTGTCAGACTTTCATGGGTTTCTTATTTGGACAGGACTTCTCTCAACTTTTAGTAGTTCCCTTCACTGTCCTTTTAAATTTGGGTGTGTTTTTTTTGTTTGTTTGATTGTGAGTTTTGGCGGTTTTTATCTTCCCCTTCCCCTTTCCCTTCCCCATCACCTGCTGACCAATGCCCAGCCTGCTCCTGAGTTGAAATCAGCCCCTCCTGGCCAACTCCCCCAGTTTAGACACTGGGCATGATGTCCTATGGTGTGGAATATCCCTTTGACCAGTTCAGGTCAGCTCTCCTGGCCATGCTCTGTCCCAGATAACTGTGCCCCTCCTCACTGAGCATGAGACGCTGAAAAGTCCTTGATTTAAGGGTAGAGCTGCTCAGCAACAACCAACACATCGGTTTGTTATCAACTTGATTCTCATATGGAATCCAAAACACAGAACTGTGCCAGATACTAGGAAGAAAATTAACCCTATCCCAGATGAAACTAGGACATAAAGTGTCTCAAAAAAATCTCTTTGTGTCTAATCAGCATTTTCAATTTTTTAGCTTCTAGGGTTTGTTGGGTTTTGTGTGAGGTTTTATTTATTTCTTTTGCTTTGTTTTGGTTTTTTGTTTGTTTTTTTGTCTTGTTTTATTTTGGGCTTTTGTTTTGGTTTTCTGTGCAGTGATTTGTTGTTTTTTTGTTATGGTTGTTGTTGTGGTTTTTTGTTTGGTTTTTTTGTTTGGTTGGGTTTTTTTGTGAGGTTTTTTTTGTTTGTTTTTTGTTTTTTAATTGCTGTCTACTTCTGATGAAAGCTTTATTCAAATGGGCTTCCATATAATTCTTCCTTCCTGGCTTTATTTTGAACTTTAGTATGTGCAGCTGCTATATCCTCTTCACCACTAACCTCTCCACTTTCCTCAAAGGCTATAAATTACTTGGTGCTCTGTCCTTTGCAAGATCTGTTCTTAGCTTTTCTCTCCTTTAACTTATAGTTCTCTAGCTGCCTTTTCCTGTAGGTAGTGGAGCTCCTATACACCTAATTGACCTTGGAGCAATTGCTTTGAACTTCATGGCACCTATTTCAGAGATGAAGAAAAGCTTTCTGATGAAAGCTTGTCATTTTCTCCCAACCTTATTAGATGGACTAATAAAATACAGGACCTCTATCCACAAACCTTGACTTACACTGTCATAAGATGAACAGGCACTGTAAGATGCTCCCCATACAGATTGGCAGGGAACAACTTCACCATCAGGGGCTGTCCCACCTCCCCCAGCCAGGGAACAGGGCAGGCTGGTGTGGAAGGATGGATGGGGCAGCCCCAGCCCCATCAGGGACCTCCACCCCAAGCTATCAGACACCTCTGTGGGGAAGGAGGTGCCTGATGCAGAGGGTGTCTGTTCTGATCAGGAAGAAAAAGTAGATGAGGCCTTCCACAGCCTCACATTCTCTGGCTCTGGTCCTCATGGTGGACTTTAATCACACCAATATCTGCTGGAGGGAGAGCACACCCTTGGAGGGTCCTCAATTCAAGTGACAGAGGAGCCAGCAGAGAGAGGTGCTCTGTTGGACCTCACACTTACAAATAAGGGAAGGCTCACTGGGGATGAAAGTCAAAGGTTGCCTTGACTGCAGGGACCAAGAGATGGTGGAGTAGAGTATCCTAAGAGAAGACAGCAGGGCAAAGTCCAAGATCCCAACCCTGGCCTTTCGGATAGAAGACTTTGGCCTCTCCAGGGATCCTCTTGAAAACGGGATAGAACCCTGAAGGGAAGAGGGGTCCAAGAAAGCTGGTTGATATTCAACAATCACATTACTTATGCTTAAGAACAATCCATCCTAAAGAACAGAAAGTCAAGCAAAAATGTCAGGAGGCCTGTGTGGATTGTTAAGGAGTTGCTGGCAAAACTCAGACCTAAAAATGAAATGTGCAGGAAGTAGGATCAGGGTCAGGTAACCTGTGAGAAATACAGAGACACCATCTGAGCTTACAGGCACGGTTGGGAAAGAGCCAAAGCCACCTTGAGTTGAGTCTGGCAAGGAACGTCAAGAGCAACAAGAAAAGCTTCCATAAATATGTAATGTGAAAAAAGACCAATGAAAATGTGGGCCTTCTGCTGAAAGGGGCAGGGGTTCTGGTGACACAGGATATGGACAAGACTGAGGTACTTTATGTCTTCTTTACCTAAGCCTTTGCCAGAAAGATACAACTTCAGGAATCCTCAGAGACCAGGGTGAAAGACTGGAGCAAGAAAGGTGTACTTTTGCTGGAAGAGGATCAGGTCAGAGAAAACCTAACTGCATAAACATGCATAAACCCCTGGCCCCTGACAAAATGCATCCTTGAGTGCTGAGGGAGCTGGCTGATGTCACTGCAAGGCCACCTTTAAGTGTTCCTTCCCTTGCTTCTGATGGTTCTCATATTTCCAAGCAAAACAACAGGCATCCTGGGCTTCTCACAAGAGATCAGTCCCTTATATTCCATACCATCAGTGCCCAGTTGGGGACTTGCACTTTACTGCTTCGCACTTTGAGATATGTTGACATTAAGGTAAGATATTATGTGGGTAAAATCCTACACAAATAAATTCTGCAGGGTTTATTTGCCTGCAGTATGAACGGAGCCTCCTAGAGCTGTTATGGGGGTAAGAAAGAGAACCAGAAGTGCCTCAGGACTGAGAAAAGACAGATTGGTATAGGCTTGGATATAAAAGGCTTGGAAAACCACTATTTTATGCATGAGACAAAGCAAAACACTGAGCTAGCCGCCTACCTTTGTTCAAGCTCCTTTCAGTGTACACAAAGCAATTTCAAATAGAGGATTTGCTCTTTGTGTCTCAAATATTATTTCTCTTCATCCAAGAAGCCTGTCCCCAAATGCACTGTATATCACTGGGGACCTGCTCCACACTCCAAATGTTTTTTTTCATGTAATAAATACTTGACATTTACAAAAATCGCTTCTAAATTCACACAGTGCAGAGCTCACAGTTTGAGATTACCCTCTAAACACCCTGAAGTGCCAGGCGCATAAATAAATATCCTCGCAAATAGATTCTCATTTATTAGTTTTGCAAGTGTATTTTCATTTCTTGGAAATAGGTGATTATTACAGGAAGACAGAATCACCTCTGGTTTAAGTTAAGAAAATTCAGGAAAAAAGCTAATCAAAAATGTTAAATTCTCTCCTTGTTCTTTTGATCTGTTTTTTTATCTTTGTAATTTAAATTTCATGATAATGGTACTCTGCATCTAAACTGCCCAGTTGTGCTTTATGTCATGGCCAATCAAGCATAGATCAAGATGTGGAATAGCAGCAAGAGACGAACTGCAGGTTTTAGGGAGAGGGAATGCTGTCTGTCTGTAGGTCACACATGGTCTCCATCATACAGGACATAAACAGATCTCAAGATGTACTATCTACCCCCGTAACACTACTAGGAGAGGACCAAGCATTGTTGGCCACATTTTGCAGATGGAATAATAGAGGACTTGGCCATGGAGAAATCCAGAGACTACTGTCTACTTTCACTACATGAAGAACAAAAAGATCCCTACAAAGGCATCCTTCCCTCTTAACTGCAATGTCTCTCCTCATTTCCAGGTGTATGGAAAGAGAGAAAAGATTCCTTATGGCCAAGAACTGGTTGGCATCCCTTCTCACTATCATTTATGGATGGTGCTTGTGCTGCACAGGCTGGAGTACTGATGGTTAATGGTGCCATGCAAGGATACAACCTTAATCAGTGAGCAAGGTGATCTTTTGATGCCAACCAAAAACTAAACCTCTTGTTTAAATTGGCTCTCTTTCGTCACTGGAGGCATAAGAGCACTGTGATGGATGGGAAAAAGGGCCTGTTTCTCACTACACAAGGTGGTTATATCAGCCCAGATGGTTAACCTGGGGCAGGCTGTATAGGCCAGGCTCTTCTTCAGTACAGGATGAGCCTTAGCAGCCAAAACCACAAGGGACCAGGGATCCTTGGAAATGTGCTCAGAGCCCTTGAGCCCAGGGCCTTCAGCTCAGGGACTGCCTGTGTTTTTCCATGAAGTCCATGAGTCAGTAGCAGCAATAACCATGATGATTACAGACTTTTGTTTTGGTCTGGGTGTGCCACAACGTTGTTTCTTGGCCAAGTCAAAACTTTGGTGAAACTAAAGTAGTTTGACACTTTTTCTGGCAAATGACAGGCGAAGCCATGAGGAACGTAATGAGTGTGGAGGTCCCTGCACAGAATCATGCTTTTACTCCTGCTTACCTTTCTCTGAGTGTGGATATCCAGATTCAAGGAATAAGCTGCCCAGTCAAGCTTCATGACATCCTCTTTGTAGTGTTGTATTACACTAAGAACTGGCTATTACTTATCTCTAGTTTTTGGTTCCCTCAGGAAGATCTAGCCCATGGCTTAGCCAAAGCCCTGCAGACTCGCAGTTACTTTATGCCTTGCTAATGAATTTATTCAAGCAAAGCAGCGACAATCCCTAAGTGAAAGCAGTTTTACTTGCATTGCTAGATTGCTGAAGTAAGCTAAAGCCAAAGTACAATCCGATTAAACTACTTTTAATGTATCTATTCAGGGCTGCACAACAGTTCAAGTACATAAATCCAATACTGATTTCTACTGTGAACATTTGATAAAGAGCTTTTCCATTCTGATTAACTTTATGTGACCGTGAAAATTGTTTTAGAGGTCAAAGAAATTAAGTTCACTATGTTTGTTATTCACAAAGGTGAATCTATCCTTATTCTCTTTCAGAGAATCCTTATCAACCTGATCTCCTCAAATGCTATTTCTAAGTGATGTTAGATAGTTACTATTTCCCTGGTCACAACTTTGTATGAATAGGGTAGATGGTAGCTCAGTCTGGGGTCGTATCCGCATTTCACCCACTCCATAGTCCCTCAGAGTGGAACACTGAACTATGGGTCAGCACACTGAACAGGGTGGCCCAGCTAGTCACCCTACACTCTATTCATAAACCAGGGAATCCAGGGCATAATTTATCACATCCCAACATAGACAACTAAAACAAGCCAGATGAATTATACTCCTCATCAAGACCATAAAGGGAACCCATAGCGGTGACTTTGAACTGTAGTGATGACACCTGCATTCAGTTCCATGGAAACCACCTTTGGTGTCAGAATGTCAGATGTCAGAATCTGCTTCAGTTCACTGCTAGACTGTACAGCACTGGAACTCCTCAGCTGGACCACACTACCCTCTCTTCCTTTTCTTTTCCCCTGGTCTGAGGTCACTTTGCAGTGATCTTTCATCTCATCTGATCTCTTGCTGTCTGACTTTTGAAATTAATATCCTCAGCAAATCACTCAGCTCCTGCAGAGCATATACAACACAATCAGTATAATTACTTCATGTCATACCTCAGTTGTCACTTCACTTTAATGGACTGCAAGTAAGATGAACTTGAAAAGTGCTCTAAGTTAATGTTCTTAGAGTTTCTATTTTAGACTCTTCTGAAAGATGTTAAATATATTCAGAGAAAGAGATTTCATTCTAGAAATTATTATCTGTATTGCAGCAGAACAAATAGGGCCAACAGAGTCCAGAGCTCTATGATTAAGGCACTGTAAAAGAAACATTCAATGTAGATTGGGAAAGTGTAGGACAGGAATGATGGGACTGATCTAATAAGTGTAGGTTTTTATGATGTAGAAATTTATATAAAAAGTAGTCATCCTGACAGTGAAGTAGCCTCCTGTACTTACGGACCGTGGAGCTGGGCATACAAATCTCCCTGCCTTGAAATGGAGAGTGGTTGGTGAGATGAATCTCAGGCTATTTCCTTCTGCCATCCTGCTCAGCTTTAGAGCAAGGTGAGATTCCCAAGGACACTGGTAGACCTGTGCCCCAGCTGCTAGCTTTGCCTCTCACTCTGGCCCATTAAGTGCTTCAACATGTCTGGCTTTTTAAAAAGAAGTTATTTTATACCAGTATTTGATGGAGAACCGTGTATTCAACATCAGAGTACAGCAATTTCCCATTTTAGATTACTCCCTCTGCCACTTAGTAATCACACCCCCCTCATCCTCCCTTCATAACATTTCTCCATGATTTATCACACACAAGGATATCCAGAGTATCTTCAGTCTTGTCCTTTACTCCTCTATTCCAATGCCTCAGAGAACATCATTGTCCTTTTTGGATCCTGTATCCAAATCTGGAGAGCTTAAAAATCCTGTATTTCTGAAAATAGAACCAATTAATTTAAAATCCATCTAGGGTAGGAGTCCTTTTGCTTCTCTTTTATATCAAAATCCAGATTTAGGACATTTACTGAGGCCACCTACCTCAACTCCTTCCTCTTCTACAAGTGGTTCAGACCCATCATTGCTGCCCTCCTGGCAGGACTCCTTGGCACGTCACAGGGCTGGTTGGGAGTCAGCAGCAGCCCACAGGCAAGAGCTGTGCATGTGCTCTGTTAGAGGGCAGAGAAGGCAGGGGGCTGCAGCCCACTCCCAGGGTCCAGCCTGGGCTCACAGTAGGTTTTCCACAATGCATATTGTTCAAGGGGAAGTATTGGTATTAGAGGGGCAGTTCGAATTGAGGGACCTTTTCTGAGTGATTTTGCTCAGTTAAAACTCCACATATGTAATACAAGGGCAATTTTTGTCCTTACAAAGAAGATTAAAAGCTAAACAAAAAGATGTCCCTGCAGGTTTGGAGTTACACAAGCAGAACTGCACTTGGAATTCAGTTAGATTATTTTTGCCCTACCACTCTCTCAAATTACCTAATAAAAGTAATTTCAAAGATGAAAGTTATTCCATTCTAATGCTTATGTCTTTTTCCCAGCACATCCAGCATTTCTTCCTCCAACGACAATGGTAGGATGTGAGCTCCTGGAATAATTCAGCTTTGCTCGCCTGTGCTGTAGAAAACAGACAGCAGCTTAAATTAAGTCCTCAGTGGGCTCTCTCTTTTATCACTTACATGATAAAAGATCTGTATTGCTATACTTAAAAACTAATGCTTTCATTATAGTATCTCCATTAACCAGATGGTTCCATCTATCAGTTTGCAGAGACCATGAGACCTTAACATTCCTATTCACTACTAATTCGCTCTGGTGCAGAGTGAGAATGACACAAACACTTGATACAGGATGGGAGAAGCAAGGTAAAACTTAGCTGTGTATCTCCAAACCCAGGCACATTTAGCTACCTGAACATGGTTCACACTGGAATTCGAGAGAGGGAGGCAATCTTCCCTCACCTTTTAAAATTTTGATGACTTCCTCAGCCCATATGTGTATTTTTCCAGCTGCTGGCTGTGCTGTGGCTGTGACCCTAGCTTCTCTGGTTCACTGCATGGCTTTCAACTTGTGGACTTTGACCATTCTCTTCTCCTGGACTAACTCAGTGCCCTCATGTTTTAACATCTATACGTGGCAATTTTTGCCTAACAGTGTTTTGAGGCAAGAGGAAAACCTAACCTGGTCTTGGACAATGTCGTTGCTCATGGGAAGAATCCCTGTCTTAAGTCCTTCTAACACTAGTGGCCATGTGTTTCCACAGCAGGAGTGCCATCTTAATGGGAGATGCTCTGACTCTAGGAGAACAGTTTGTGCTTGGTGTGATCCAGAGGTACAACAACTGCTTGACAGGCACAACCTCAGTAACAGCAGCTTCCCTCCCACTCTCCTCTTGCCCAGCTGACTTTTCCCAGACTGCTCCCCTTTTAAGTAAGAGATGAGGAAAAGGCAATGCTTTGTCTAGGGCAGCACTCAGTTATTCTGTACTTGGACCAAGCAGTCCTGATCACCAGGCAGTGCCACTCTTTCAACATTTGGCTGTTCATAAGTATTTGAGATGGCTAAGCTCAATCTCAGACACTTACTTTCCACAGCAGAAATCCTACTTCTGCTTTAGAAACTGCCCTGACTATGAGCACACGTTTGCATTTGCATCACTCATAGACGCAATTCCAGGTGTCAGCATAACAAACAAAAGAAACCCTTTGGTTTTGATCATCTTTTGCAGATGGCACTAAGCTGGGGGGGAGCATTGATCAGCTGGAAGGCAGGAGGGCTTTGCAGATGGACGGATTAGAGAGCTGGGCCGATTCCAACGGGATGAGGTTCAATAGGGTCAAGTTCCAGGTCCTGCACTTTGGCCACAACAACCCCGGCAGCGCTACAGGCTGGGCACAGAGTGGCTGGAGAGCAGCCAGGTGGAAAGGGACCTGGGGGTGCTGATTGACAGGAGGCTGAACATGAGCCAGCAGTGTGCCCAGGTGGCCAAGAAGGCCAATGGCATCCTGGCCTAGATCAAGAACAGTGTGGCCAGCAGGAGCAGGGAAGTGATCCTTCTGTACTCAGTGCGGGTGAGGCCACACCTGGAGCATTGTGTTCAGTTCTGGGCCCCTCAGTTCAGGAAGGATATTGAGGTGCTGGAGCAGGTCCAGAGAAGAGCAACCAGGCTGGTGAAGGGACTTCAGCACAAGTGCTATGAGGAGAGGTTGAGGGAGCTGGGATTGTTTAGTCTGGAGAAGAGAAGGCTCAGGGGAGACCTCATCACTCTCTACAACCACATGAAATGAAGTTGCTCTCTTCTCCCAGACAACTATCACTAAGACAAGAAGGCATGGTCTTAAGCTCTGCTACGGGAGGTTTAGGTTGGGTATTAGGAAGAAATTCTTTACAGAGAGGGTAATCAGGCATTGGAATGGGCTGTCCAGAGAAGTGGTGGATTCACCGTCCCTGGAGGTCTTTAAGATGGGACTGGATGTGGCACTGAGTGCCATGGTCTAGTAACCACAGTAGTGTTGGATCAAGGGTTGGATTTGATGATCTCAGAGGTCCTTTCCAACCCAGCTGATTCTATAATTCTATGATTCTATGATCTTCAAAAGACTCATGCACTACAGGAAGGAGGGAGGCCACAAAGATCCAATCTTAATCGTTAGGCAGAAACCACTTGATGGTTTGTGAGGCCAAATAAAAGCTTTCAGTTCTAACCCTCTGTTCTGTCTGCAATAAAATTTGCCAACTGCAGCTCAGTCCCTAGAGGGCCCTAAAGGATAATAGTCCTCCTCACAAAACAGCTGCATGAACATATTTGACCTGATTTAATGAGGCAGTCAGCTTCTATTTGGAGAAGTCACAGTAAGTAGCACAGAAGTTATACAGCTGCCTTCTGTCCAAAAGTAAAAAGTAAGTGCCTGGAGCGAAAATTTTTTCTCTGAACTTTATCTGTTTGAAATTTGTTCGCTCTAAGTATCTGTGTATGTGACCAAAACCTATATTAAGGAAAAAAACCCACATAAGCCACTAAAACATGTGTAGAAATCTACTAGATACACATCTATCAGATATACATTCATGGTATTTTGTATGAAAAACTTTTGCATCAGTGGTTTTTAGCATTTTTCATTAATCATTGTTTTCAAAGTGTTCAGTTATTTTTAGAGATAGTTTTCAAATTTAAGAGCTATTTTTAAAGGAAAATGGTAACCTTAGTTTTTTCTTGTTTGGTTCCTTTCTTCATTTGATTTTCCTTCAATAAATAATTTCTGAAAAGTATTTCAAGTCATTGCAAGTAACAAAAGATGGTTAACTGTGTTGCCATTCAAGAACAGAAAAGACTGAAACCATATGGAGATATTATTTAAGAAACAGATACTTATACATGTACCAGCGCCCCAACCCCCTCCCCTATACCTGCTTTTAAGCAGTTTGCTTTTTTCTTGCACAATTTTAAGGAATTGTCTGCCTTCCTACTGTCAGTTGCTAATACTGCTGCAGAAGAATGAGACTAATGCATTTTCTATGCTGCCGCTTCAGAAGACTGATTTCTGATTGTTTAGTCACAGGAATTCACAAAAGAAAAACACCCCCACAATTATGCCTAATAAGTCTTTATTTCCAAACAGAAATTGCAAAAATATTCTATTACAGAACACGTAACAAGTACAGAATTCTAAGTATGCATTATAACAGTGAAACCATTGCCTCCTTGACAAAAAATCATCAGGCACTTAAAACATGAAAACAGAGTACAAATTAAATGAGCTGTAACAGATGATTCAACAATACAACTTCATCTTGGTTTTCTGTAATAAAAGCACACACACAGCTGAGGGGCTCCTGCCTCCTCCTAAACCCTGTGCAGAGACATTTCTATATTACGCTGCACACATTCTACTTGGACAATATCAAGTTCACATCTGAAAACATAAATAAGTTCAGCACTGGGAGAATTTGAGGAACCTTTTTGGAACAGCAGTAGCAGAGCCTACACTAGCAGCTTCATACAGAGCTTGGAGCATGTGGAAGAGCACAATTGTACCAGCTCCATGGGGAATAAGCTCTGCTTTGATAATTGCATTGAAAAGAATGGAGCTAAAATGAATGCAAACAATACACATTTTAAGAGACGATGAAATCTCTGGGCAAAAGCTATCATGGCAACTTCATGGAATTACATTTTGACACATGGAACAGTCTCTGAAAAGAAAAACCACGCATTTGCCATCCCTCAGGAGCAGCCCTGTGCATGACCTCTCCAGTCACCTGCCTTCTCACTTGCAGATCTTGAAATAAATTAGAAGCAGAGGTGGCCTCTTAGACCCACCTTAGAAAGGTAAATCTAAGAAGCAAGTGTCCAAATGACTAGTGAAAATACTCCTCCAGAAATCAGTCAGATACCTTTAAAATTTTTTTGGCTTTTATCACTGTTTTTTAGGTGACATTATGTAACTTCCTACACACTTGACTCTGGTGGCAAAAAATATAATGAATATTTAAATTTTAATTAGGCACTCAAAGAAAAGAATATCAAGAATATCAATAGAAAGAATATATATGAAGCTGCTATATAAAATGTGCATATAAAACATGTAGAAATGTTAGTTGTTATACTTCAGTGTCAAAAGAATTTAAGAATGGGTTTGTCTGTAAGCACCGACAATAAATACACCAAGGGAAGGTGTTTTTAGGGAAACACATCACAGCCAAGCCAATAGCTGAGAAGCTTAGCAGGTTGCTGAACTACAGACTTGCCATGAAGAATCTCCCCTTGTCAGGGACTAAAGTGAATAGTGAGGAATTTAAAACCAGCAATACTGTCTTAGAATAGGCTATTCTGTCACAACCATTAGCATGATTCATTCTGACGGGCTCTTGCCTTGATGCCATGAACTCATGGTGGGATCATTAAATACTTCCATCATGCATTGAGTTTTCTCCCTCAATGGAGAAAAGAGAGAGGAAAAAAGATGAGACACAGCAGTACTGGGTGCAGCAACAAACACTGATGTGTTGCTGAAGGTACATCAGGATTTAGCAAGAGACAGACTTGATTGTTCTTTTGATGGCAACAGGAGGACGCCACTTCTTCTTGTATTACAAAGCCAGACTCTTCTCATCCTTAAACTAGAATTTGTCAACACCTGCCACCAAAGGGCAGTTATTGATCATGCACAGAGTGATGTGAGCTCAATTATCACACACCACAGTACTACATTTACTCCCTGGTCTGTAGGAAACTCAAGCTGTTTCCTTGAGTACTCCCACCACGTTAAGTTCTTGTATTGCTGGAATTTGCTTGACACCAAGAGCACACTGACAGGCTGCTACCGCAGCTGGACCAGTGCACGATAACCCAGTAACCCGGGGTCATTCCCTTGGTGAGCTGGCATTCCCAGAATAGGAAGGTATTGTGAAATGCGCCTTTGTTTAGTGGCATGCTGCAGAGTGTTTCATGCTCTACTTGATCATAATGATAATTTTGAACCAATTAATAAACAATTTGTGAAAATCTGAACAAAGCTTAATAAATGTAAATCTGACCATTTGTTGTATGCTGTAGCTGGAAAGCCTAATGGATTTCCCCATGCTACCCTGAGAGATCAGCAGCCTTTGAAACTCAGAAAAGGATGATATTCTTGCCTAAAATGACAGAATTCAAAATAAAGAGAGTTGGTTTCTACAGTAGATACCATATGAGATCCCCTTGTCAGTGTTGCTGGCTAGCAGACCTAGAGATTAAAGAAAGCAGCTGCTGAAGTACCACAAGAGGAAGGATTGCCTGGCTTTGAATATTTCAGACTAAGATACATGTAACTAAAAGGCTCATGTGCAAGAAGTCTACTGCTCTAGTGCGTGCAACAAGTGGCTATCAGTTATTTGAGATTGAGCTGTTTCAGAATAAAGCACTCCACAGAGTATTCCTTGGGCTTGATCTCACACCAACTTCTGTACACAAGCAGATGTGTGCTTTGTGGAACTGAGGGTCCCTGGAGAAGCTACTGCACAGATATTCAGGATTTCCCTCCACAGACTTGTCCCAGGTAAGCAGGTGACAGGACAAAAAAAGATCTCTAGGTCAAATGTTTTTAAACCTAGATTGCTATGTCAGGCTGTAGCTCCATCATGGAGTCTGTGCAGGCTGAAGGTGTACATGATCAATTAACCCAGACCAATCAACTTATCCAGATACTTGCACTGAACAAAATCAAGTAATACATAACAGCAGGAATATTTTGCTACTAATTTAGGGAGCCACAGAGGGTTCTAGGTCACCTAGATAATTTAGTTTCTTCTCCCGAATCACAGAGGACAGAGAATTTCATCTTGTCTCAAGCATGGTGCTAAGGCCAGTCATCTCACTACTGTACAAAGGAAAGAGAATCAAAGTGAGAGTAACTGGTCTCAAACCCTCTAGACCTTGTGCAGCTCTGTTCTCTGCAGATGCTGTTTGAGGTGCTGGAATTAGAAATGACTGACAGCAAAGGCATGCTGAATAACAAGCAAGTTTATATAAGTTTCCCATCATTCAACTGAGAATTTTTTATACTTATCATTACTAAATGTTTTGGTGGCAAACAGCTTGTTAAGATGACTGTAATTGGAAAGAGAGAAGGGGGAGCAATAATCAAGCAGTGTAGATAGCTAGAGTTTTTAGTGTAGCTACCTTCAGCACCTTTTGGCACTACAGGGAGAGATGGGCTCCTGCCCACCAGAACAGCTGTCATGCTGTGATTCCCCCCTAGCAAGAGCCCATCTCTCCCTTCTGACCAGGAAGGTCCCCAGAGGTGTTGCCTTCTGCACTTGACCAAGCTCTCAGGGAACCACTGGACCTGCCCAACAGCTGTCAGATAACAAATGGTCTCTGCTGTGCTCCTATGATTCCATATGCGTGGTCTCATCCCTTCCTTTGAGTCTGAATTCCCCTGGCTCTGTTGGCATGAAAAAATGTTCTCTTTCTGTTGCCGTGTTAGGATTTTGCCATCTCAGTGTGCCACAGTAGGATCAGGCAGGAGCCAGAGACAGCACAGAGGAAGGAGTGCAGCACAAGAATGAGGACTGGACCGCGTTAGCCAGGCATTGCAGTTGAAGTCACCATGCAGCTACAGACCAAATTTAGCACCTCCAGTTAGGCAACATGAATATCCCACCAAGCTGCCTTCTTTGAAGTGTAAACCAAGTCACTTAAAGTATGTTTTATTATGCTGTAGGCATAGCAGCATTTGATTCATACTCATACAAATTCCCTGACAGACACTAAACAGGACTAAATAGCGCTCCATGGGGGAAGACAAGAAACCAACTCAAGGCAGACCTGGATGCTAAAGGAAAATGCAACATTAGAGATTAAGGGGAGAAGAAGGAATAAAAGCAGCTGAGCAGGCTTTAATGTAATAATGCTGTGATGCAGTCATGTGCAAGGACACTGTCAGCCTCTGAAGAGGTGCAATGGAACTATTAGCATGTTGTCAGTGTCTCTATATTTAGAAAACCATTTAATCTCAATATTCATTCCACAGCATGTGACAGCACTGGAGGCCCACAAACCCTAAAAATGAATATTCCTCATGTGAAATAGAGGGAACTGAAAGGTCCTTCCTAACTTTTGGACAAGAATCCTTAATCAAAACTGTAGTTGGCTCAGTCTTGCAAAAGCGTCATAAACATTCCCAGCCAGGTGCAAGATCCATTTATTGAACATTAACCTGGCACAAATATAAAATAAATGGGAAATAATTTATTCAGCTACCCAAGAAAACATCATTTCCCACAGTTAGTGTACTTCAGCAAGTCTTGATCAATCTAATTGTACCCTGTCACACAGAAATGCCACTATTAACTTTCCAGCCTGTGCACAAATTAACACTACCCAGCCACCAAGCACAAAGCACCAGTAGCTATAATAAAGCTCAGTACAAGGTTTGCACTCCTGTAGAGAAAACTGGATGCAACTAACATCTCATAATAACTTAATGTCTGGAGCAAGGCCTGAGGTTCTTAATCTAAAGTCTAACACAGCATATTTTTATTCTACAGGGAGTTAACAGCATTCTGTAGAAAAGGGTAAGAAGGGTTAACAATTCCTCCATGCACTTCTTATCAGTCCTGTGCTCCACACAAATCACTGAGGGTTTTGAGAGCATGAAAGATCAGGTCTTCAGGTCAATGGTAAGTTTAAACTTTGTGGGAACAGTGTTAAAAAGTCAAAGTGTCTGTCCATGCTACAGAGCTTTCCATTTGCTCTTATTTGTGAGTGCTACATCAAATTTCTCCAGTTAAGATCTCTTCTCATCAAGGAAGCTAGAATAGGTTTCTTCTTTTTGGCTAAACCTCTCTTAAAATGTATTACAATAATCTTTTCAGTTACTAATACAGGTGTGTTTTAAGTAACATAGCTGCACAGAAATAGTCCAGGCACACAGTAACTTCAGCTCTTCATGGTGTGTCATGGTATACTATTTAGATTTATTCACTGAGATAATGCAATATGGTGTTAAATAACAAGTGTCTCTACTGCAAATAAATTTCACTTTCTCCTCTCCCCATCTTCTACTTCACACAAGCAGGTTTTGTCTTGTCCCTTTACTCATGTCAAGTACTTAATTGAATTTAGTCTGGGCAATAAATGATGCCCTTTGCATTATCTCTATGTACACGTAGAGAACTTGAAATTGTTCTGGATACAAAAGATGTAAGAACCTCTGAAAAATGCACGAATTTTCCCCAAGACAAAACATGTAGCTGCTACACTGCCAAGATCCTCTCACTGCACTACACTAGACTGGAATAAGTTACAGTCCTTACCTGAACACAGGTAAGCCTTTGTCTCTCTGTATTAAATATGACATATTTCTCCTCAAGCTGGGCTATTTGCATCACCCAAAGAACAACTAAATCGCTTTGCACAGCTTCTAGCTACAAACACTCAGGGGCAGTCCATGTGAGTGATTTATGGCATCGGAGGAGCTCTTCGGGGAACAAACGTGTCTTTGATCTATAACTAGGATGTTGCAGTAAGCAATCATCCATAACACTCATAACATGGATGCAGGTTCTTGCAGCAGCCAGCTCTCTACACATAAGTAGCAGGTGCCTGTGGTCAGAAAATGACAAAAATCCTGCTGTTGGTGAAGAAAAAATGTGGATGTGTGGTGCTGGAACCAGAACAGATCAGAGTGAATCAAACCATTGTGCTCGCCTCTTTCAGTCACCAGCTGGTAACGCAGATGGACCCATCGACTCAGCTCTGCTATCTTGTTTCTGCTAAAAGCCCTACTGACATCCAGAGGTTCATATTGTATCAGTGCCATCAGTCAATGCCCCAAAGCACTACATATTTTGAAAAATCCCTTATTTTAGAAAATTGACTTTACTGCTATATTTGCAACCAGGATTTATGGACACTTCTGCTGGAGTAGTAGTAGTACTGGATTCCGATATCATTATCTTGGAAATGGATCCAGATGCTGAATGTGTCTCAACCAACAGACTTGTAACCATAATGATTGATTCTAATACTTCTGGGAGTGTTTATGTGATGATAAAACTGCTGCAAGGTAAACTTTCAAATATTACAACAGCAAAGTAATGCTCTTAGGAAGTATCAATTTAAAAGGTTTTTTGGACCTTATTTTATAAGGTTCAATTCATTTAAGTGGGAATTTTTTTGCACATATAATCCTAAATGACTGGAATACTGAAAGCTCTTTAAATCAGTTGATTTAAGATTTAATGCTGGACTAGCAAAAGGAGTTTTAGTAAATAAAATACCTGATAGTATCTGTCTGTAAAAGGAGGAGAAGGACACTATCTTTGAACTGAGCATTCAAAGGACACTCAAAAAAGTCAGTGAAACTCTTAACAGAATCTGGTTATCACAATTTTTGTTTTGTTTTGTTTGCTTTGTTGTTTGTTTGTTGGGTTTTTTTCCCTGCGGTAGAACATTTAAGCACATAAGCACATACAAGCAGCCATAGCTAGGGCACAACTGCTTGTCACAGCTCCTGTAAATATTAATGTGATTCACTTTCTTTTGTTGCAGGATGTTGCACCACATGTATCATTGGACAACACGGAAAACTGAAAGCTCAAGAACTGTATAGGCTATAAATTAAGTGAATGTAGTCACTTTTCTCATATACCCTGGTGTATGAGAAGAGCTTGAGGTTGATTGTAAGAGGAACATTCTTCTAATAATGCTTAGTACAGTTTCCTTATCTGCAGTCACCTATTGATAAGAGCTATACTAGGTGAAAAGAAATAGAAGAAATTAAACATTTGGTACCTATCATCTTTCTAATGAAAATTCCATCTCATGTATCAGCCAAGCCACATGGTTGGGATAGCAGGAATATGTGCAAAATCATACTCTACCAGGACTCTGGGGTTGTAGTGTAGAACCTAGTTCACTGTCCTTATTTGACGCTGAACTAGACCTTAGACAGGAACACAAGCAAGAAGAGTGGTTTATAAATAACTGTACAGTTCTGGTCCTTCATAACACGTGTTCCCAAAATTACCATCACTCACATGAGTGATCCTATTAAATCCACAGCACCATTTATTGCTCACAAAAGGAAAGCCCATTAAATCCACAGCATTACCTATTGCCCACAAAATGAAAGCCCATAAACTACTTGACTGTCTCTAACCTGAGGGATTTTATCATCTCTGAAGCCTTGGACAAGCTAAGAATGACATGGTTCTGAATTAATTACTCCTCTGTAGCTCTTCTCATTGCTTTTCACATGTAGACAAATGTCAGTATTTACAGGATCAAGTTCTTAATTGAAAATGTTCACTGCCAACTCATGCAGCCACCAACAAAACCAGAGATCTTATATGAAAATATTTTAATGATCCTTTAAGAAGTAAAACATGATCAATGTCACATATTGCCACCATCCTGAGATTGTGCTTTGCTACAATTAAACCAATAGCCAGGAGTTTCAGAATTTTCGAAATAATCATTACTTTGTATTTTAAAAATGATTACTCAAAATTCATAATTTTGTAGCAGTCACTATGTGAAAAAATCACTTCCTTTTCTCTCCAAGTGTAAAATATTTCTCTATTGTAATAATGCAGTTTAATGCTCACAAAATCACATCAGATTAAATCCAACACAGAACTGCTGAGATATATAGAAATTGTCTTCCTTAGGATCATCACCCTCTGGAATTAAAACAATAAAATATGTTATTGATATTCCTCGCATAGTAGAAAAACTGTTTGCTATACTTGAAATAAGCAAATAGCTCACTCTTCTGTGTATGCATTGCACCCTCTGCATCTGCTTTTTCATCCTTATTTCAGACTGTGAGTCTGTGAGATCTATTATACAGAATCATCAGCTCACAAAATTCTCCTGGGTAAGCTGGACTGCTAGTGCCTGGTCTAGCTCAAGCATCTGTTCTTTCTGAAGGAGGACTCCTTCATTTGAATAACCCCAGAACTGCTCACGCCTACCCCACCTGCACCACTCTCTTCAGGTTTCCTAAGCTAACCAAGGCTGGGTCTAACAAGTATCTTCACGGGAACACATCCACTGCTAATCTGAATATGGAGATGTTCCAAATTATATTATCTTAATCATATTTTGAAATAGCTAAAGATTGAAATGATTCTGTGTCTTCAACAGGATAGTTCTGCTGTGAAGAACCAAAAAAACCCTTCCAGATCTGTAAATACTTTTCAACTTGAATTGAAATCTAACATAGATTCTAATTTGATTTAATCTATATTTTTCTATTCTGGTGGGTTTTAACTGAAACAGAAGCAACCTATCTCCACTCGTTTCATTACCAACATTATTCTTAATGCTTAACTTAGTTCACTGAATGCACGAGCAAAGTGTGTGCTTGAAAGCTGTACTGCACGGGTGCTATTGCAGAAGACCTTCCTTTCAATATTACATGTATCTAATAACTTCATGCTGGATAATATTTGCCCAAGTCAAGGATAGGCTGAAATCTGTCAGCCTGACAGGAATCTAGAGGAGTCCTTATTTTAAAATGTGGTATCATTTTTCTCAAGGTAATTAGAAGTGAACTGTGGGGCAGTTCATATTTCTCTAGCTACACTGAGACACCACAAACATAAAAGAATTTCAGCAGAATTTAAGGTCATGCTGATATTCCAGTGTTACAAATAGGTTATGTATAACTGTATTTATCACTTACTTGGATTGCAGCAAATTTCAAGATTAAAAAATATCACATGCTGACAGAGTTTGGAACAAAACAATTCTCTTTGATCTTAATCCCTGAGCAAGTAAGCAGGCAGCCCCCTGCTCTACAGGATGCTGATCTGCTAGTTCCACTTTGAGTGGAGGGAGTTGCTGGTGTTCTCTCTCAGAAATAGATGGTATTTAATTGTCTGGTTGGAATTAAAAAAACCCATACCTAATTTTTACTTTCCAGGTAAGATACACTCACACACAGTTGAAGGTTCAGCAGTTCTTACTTCCTAGTCACTGGCACACTTCTGCTCAGCCTCTCCTACCTCATTCCTCCTGCTCAGAAAATTGAGCATTTTCTTCCCCAGGTTCAGAGTCTCAGTTTCATTCTTTCTTTTGGTGTCTTTTTTGTTGACTGACTCCTCTGAGCAGCTGCTTAATGTCACTGTTCTGTATGTCAGAAAAATCACACACCTATCTTCCCTGCTGTTTTTTTTCTGGCAAACAGAAAACCCAATGGATTCTTGGTCAGACAAAATCTGCATTTTAACCAGGCTTCTGGGCAATCAAATTTATGCCAGTCTGATTAATTTATCATCTGACAATTTTTCTAATCAGATTTTTCTTTCTATTTTTAAATATGAATCAGGTCATTTCCCCTCCTTGAACCTATGTTTACTTGAAGCTAATGACATGCCCTTCAGTCTTATCAGGTTAAACCAATGAACAAACAGGACTTCCTTCAGCTGCAGGGCCATAGCAAAAATGATGTGGTAATCTAATACAAAATAATAAAGACCATTATTTTAATTACATTTCAAGATTTTGCTGATGTTGCATTTTACATTTTACCCTTTGTGATAGGTATGCACCTACTGTAGTGAAGGCATGTACTCATCTGTTGAACATGACCATAAAGGTGCAGGAGTAGATATTAAGGCAGATGGAATTTCTCAGGTTGGGGGACTCCACAAGGCTCTCACATCTGACAATTCTCCCTATCCCATAAGAAAAGTTCACCTTTTCAATGGCAAGGATGGTGTTTAGGAGCAATATTGCTAAAAACAATTAAATGGGATGTAGTTATACTCTCCCTATAGGTGCCTGCAGCAGAGCAGCTTCCTTCACTTCCTATTTACAGCAGCAAACCTTTGTGTCCCAGTGCTGTGTGAGAAAAGTTCTGCCTGAGCCTCACATGGCCACCCAGAGCTGTAAGGAACCTTCAGATACTCAGTAATAGGAAGAACATAGAGCAGGGAGAATATAAAAGGGAAATTGAAAAGAGAAAGGAGATTGTTCAACTTTTAGAAAAGGTTATCTTCAGTAAAATATAGTAATTATAGAATTTCAATTACCTCTAATAGTTGATAATACTAACAGAATGGTAGCTCATACTGAAAACATTTAATTTCTTTGGGTTTCTCTTTGGAAATGTAAGTGTAAATTAGGGCAGCACAACTTATTCTTCTTGTGGCATTTTTTTTTCTTTACAGCTTATTTTGCAAATTTAGCCACATAAGTGATTTTCAGTCTGTCAAGCAAGGACAGCATTTAATTAACAGATACAGATACTTAAAGGTTTTTGTGGCTTCTATCTACTTCTCTCTAGAGTAAGTATTTCTAAAGAGCTGTCTTTCATTTTCTTAGCTGATGTAGTTACTACAATTAAAATTACATAGTATGTCTGCAGGGATTTATATTACAGGAAGAATAAATACAATGGAAACTGTTGGGTATAAACAGCTTAGTGAGTAAGAAAAATACATTATGTATTTCTTAACCTTTTCTATATACTGCAACTTTTTACAAGCAAAAAAGCATACCTTTGCCATGTGAAACTGCATACATACACAATTCACCTCCTCCTAGGTAATATTCTGCCATGGAAGAGGAGAACGGATTCACTATGTCCCTTCTCACAGGTTTTATATTATTCTAATAACCTACAAGAGCAGTTTAGTTTTGTATTTAAAAAAAAAAACCCTGAAACTGAATAAAATCGTGTCTTCTGGGTACTAGCAATTTGCTATTTTAAAACTTGGCATTCTCTGACAATAAACCAAGTGTGAATGTATCTTTGATAGCATGTTTTCTAGATATCAACAAAGGATATTTTCAAATACATTTCAGAATCTAGCCAGAAGAAAAGCTCTTAGCTTCTAAACTTAAAATTTCTGGCTTGAACAAATGATGCTATTTTAATTTATTTAACTTGAGTAATACAGTCATGAGATTAAAACAATAAAATTAAAGCATATTCTATACAATGGCAGTTCTATTATACCCCTGGAAAAATGGAGTTCTGTGAAAGGCAAATCTGACGACAGTATCGTGAGCTCAGGAATTTCTGAGTTAGCTTAAAAGACGAAGAAGTATTTATGCAAATTGGTCTTATTTTGTCAACAGGGCAAATCAAGACTGAAAACATGTTGAAACATCTTTTCAGAGTCATCTGTAGTCTGTACACAGTAAACTGGCTCAAGGTCAGAGGCCAGACTGTGCTGCATTTCTCTGAGGCAATACATAGAAGGTCCAAGGGGGATGGGGCAGATAGAAAGGACAGAGGCAAGGGAATAACAATACATCCTATATTTCAAACTCCCAGGTTCTGAACTGCCTCAAGGTAAAATCTTCAGCAAGATCTGCTGTAGTGTATAGCAGCCTCCTCACTGCTGCCCACAAGCTGTTCTGCAGGATGCAAGAGCACACTGCTTTGATTTTTACCTAACAAGAGGGAACAAGGCCACATGCATGCTGCTCCTTTGTGGAGCAATCTTAATCCTTACTCTGCTCTCTGTATACATCTGGAAAGGCTGTGCCAGGATTAGTTGTCTTTTTTTCTAGATCACAATATGTGAATGTTTTTAATAAAGCAATTCTCCAAGGGGGTTGGTTCCTAGGAACTGATATCAAAGCAAACACAGGTTGACAGAGACACGTATCTGAGATAAGGTGACAGTACTGTCTGTTATTTATGGGGACAATCTGTACTTACCTATACTTTCCATCTAATGCTCACAATTAAAAACATTTCTCAACTCTGTGATACATATTTATTCACAAAGCTCCAAAGTTCCACTTATTTAGGAACACAACTTTCATTGACTGTAAGGTAGAAATGCCTCTCTAAGGAAGAACAGACCCTTGACTCATTACTGAAATAAAGACATTTTATGTGGTAAGAATGGGACCTACCTTTTTAGTCTGATTCACATTTACCAAACTGCAACTTCAAAATGCCTTTACCATGAAGCTGAAGGATCTGGTTGTATTCTTTGGGCATTGCATGGAAGCCCGGTTTAGGCAGCTGGTTGTCGTAATAGTGGTGGCTGATTGGCATCTTCTCTGTGGATTTTGAGAAAGGCCAGAAGCCATAGAGCTTCACATTCTCACATAGCTCAAGAGCAGCACTAGTGATCATAAAACCAGATGACAACCGGTAGGCTTTCACACCCTTAGTTCTCCAGAACTGGGCAAGGCTTTTCAGATAAGTGGGATGAAAAAATATTGCCCTTTGGGTTGCTTTGAACTCTTTCAGAGTGTGATATACTTTAAAAGAAGTGGCTGTGTTGCTTCTGAAGGAAAATGCTGGCAATAAAAGAAAAGCATCTCCATAGACGGCAATGTTTTCCAGAAATTCTCTCTTCTTTTCATTTAGCTTGTTGTATCTGCAAAGCACAACATTTTAGGAATGGAATGTACTATTGATATAAATATTACAGACCAAAACAGCACAAATGCACTAGCATATACGAGGTATGAACTCTGCTGCACCAGTTCAGCCTGTCTACACTGCAAATTTATACAACCCTATTATATGTTGTTATATGTGCAGTTATGAAAATCTGACTATTGTATAATAAGAACACACTACACAGGACTGGACTGGCAACACAGGAACTACTGATACAGATCAAAATCACTGCTAATGAGACGAAACCCTGTTTACAGAATTGATTGATTCAAGAAATTTCAAAGGAGAATGCAAAAAAATACTGTATTAATACTTCCTCCATTTTAAAACTACATGCACTAAGATATGTACTGCATATGTCTTACATCAATAGGTATACAATAATCTCTCTTCAGAATCTGCATGTCTGCCCTGTGTGGAAATACAAGGACATATGTGAGCAGTCTTGGAGTGTTAAAGTGTGCTCAACTTTTGCAGTTTTACTTGCATTTGATATACTCTTAAAATAGATAAAAATACAGGCATGTCTGTTTATCTCCTTTGACTACCACGGGAACATATGGAGATATAGAAAGACTTAGAGCTCTAACTTCACAAATGAAGAGCATTCATTCTCAGCTGCTTTCGATCCCCAACAACCAATAAAGAGACAGCTCTCACTACTGGATAATTCAAATGTGGTCCTCTCAAATACTGAATAGTGAAATTCACAAGTTATCCAAGAAGTGATACAAGGAAGGGCATCACTCAACTCATGTCCTCTGTAGATCTGACTATTCTGAATCACCTGAACTTGTACTTGCAACTGCCTTTGTGATTCAAAGCACTGAGTCCTTTTTCTAGGGAGTTGTCTATTTGAGCAGTCTATTTTCACTTTTTAAGGGCTACCAAAGTCCACTTTTCACAAACGGCTCCAGCAGAAACTGGAAAAATTGATTTCTTTTTCCTTCACAACTTGAGTAGGTTCAAACTCTCTTTTCAAGCAGCAGTTCAAGACAGAGGACAGTAGGTACTGCCTTTTCCATTCAAAACCCTCACAGAGGAGTTATCAGCTATCTCTTGCACAACTGAATTCTGCAAGGAGTGACACACCCCTTCTCAGCCCGAAGGGGTTTAAACTTACAGCTTCTGCTTCCCAGAAAAGTGCCATTATCACCAGACTCTGAAACAAAATGAATGAGAGAGACTCAGGCCCTCCTGTTGACCCTGAGCCTCTGTGCATGCAAGAGTCACACAGCCAAAACAAGCAAGAAACCCCTGAGCCTACGTGTAGGAAAAGTGGCTGAAGGCTGAATTTCTGGCCTCTCCTCCAAGAATTTCTCTGTTTCTACTCAGAATTCAGGTGTCAGAATTCAGATGTCTGCTCTTCCTTAGCTAGAAACCTGGACAACCCAAATTTGTCTCGTTCTCCTTTCTAGCTCTGCCACTGTAAGAAGTGTAGCCCAGTTCCATTAGGACACATTAGAACTGTGTTTTTCTCCAAGAGTTTGCTTACATCGTACACCCTGACAGACACAGTTCAAATGCTGATTAATCTTATCAAAAATAACATCAGACGAACCTGGTACGTAAACAAAGAACTAGAAATTACAGGGCATAATGTCAGAATAGGCCTTCTGAAAGACAAAACAAATTTAGTTCTGCTAAACGGTACAAAGTTGCTTCCTGCTCCTTCTTCCAAAGCATGTACAGTGTTCTCTGAATATTTAAAAAATAATTTTTTTAAATCCTAAGGTCTTCTTATAATCTCATTTCATCCTTACACAGGTTTAGCTCCTATTTCCTTCAGTGTAACTCCTATTAACCCTGGCGTGCCTTCATTTGGCTAAAAAATGAGTTCATCTGTGGCAGAACACTTTGATCAAGCCCAGACAAATCACGGATCAGATCAGTAGTCACCAAGGATGCTGAGTCACTGGACACTTTTCCTTCCTCATGTTCTTGTGCAGCCCTAGTAACATCAATGACCTAAATCTATTTTTGGGAAATAATTCATCTTCATTTAAATCAAAAAGGTCCAGGTAAGCATTAACATAGTTAGTACTCAATCCAAAAAATGAAATTCTATCCCTGAATCAATGAAAAATGTGTCTTAGTAATTTCTATCTACTCACTGTACTTTTTTCTTCTTCCTTTCAAGGTGAAAAAAAAAGCTTTGCCTGATGTTGTCTTTTTGGCAATACCGTTATGACAGACAATAAGATACAATAAGATACAGTAAGATCAGTAAGCAGTAAATAACATGCCACAGCAGTCCTTTTCATAGATAAGCTGCAGTTCCAGCCTGCTGAAGATGTCAGATTAGTCATCTGGCCTTATTGGATTTTCTTTTCATCAAGAAGGTGAAAATAAACCACCACAACCTCTGCTCAGAAAAAAGACCATCTTTCATATGGATTGAGAAAATGAATTAGAGAAACTGGGCCTCCGTTCAGGAAATAGCCTTCATCAAAACAGCCTCTAAGCACATTACCTAAGAACATGTGCTTACAGTCCTACTGGTAGAATCAGATATGCATTTCCAGGCTTTCCCTATTTATGATTACAATTCCTTTCTAAATGTTTGGGGTCATGAGGGTCATGGGAGGAAAAAGAAGAGCTTTGGGCCTAAAATCATCAATTTTACTCTGCCATAAATAGTTGGCTTGTGTCAGGCTCTTGCTAATCTGTGTATTGCTGACTCCTTTCTGCTACAAAAAAAGGTCAGGTTTAACAGATTTCCATCTAGACTAGCACATATTTTACACAGGAACTAAGCCTTAATGAGGTAACCTGCATGCACTGCTCTCATGATGCTATCCCACTGAATTTCCAACAAAATTTAAATCACGTCAAACAATTATACACGACTGCATAGAAATAGATTTGCAGTGGTACTCACTTCTGAGCTATGATACTCGGATTAACAGTCACAAGGTTTGTTTTATTGCCAACATCTTTGCTAATGCTTCCTGTGGTTGGAGGAAGGTTACACCTGAAATTGAGAAACATTTGCTTAAACAGATGTGCACCAGAAATGCTTTACAGTTATTATTTGCAAATTCCTCTCTTGTGCAATGACACTTTCACGTCAGCTCCCAGGGATGTCTAAGCACTTTACAAATATTAAATAAGGCTTACAGCACTTCTAGTAAAAATATTTAATCTACTGTACAGATGGTTAAAATAGGGCACAGAGAGCTCGTTTTCATAAATTGTACCACAAACCAGGAGCACAGTTAAAATCCCAGAAGAAGCCAGTCTATGAGTGCCCTGCACTAGCTGCTAGGAAATACCTCTTGCCTAAACAATGCATTTCTACTGAAAGTCTTCTACTGTGTCTTCTAACAACAATGTAACTTGCCCAATTGCAGAAACAGTGATTTCTGTAAAATGTAAAACTAGCATTTTTTTAAAGTTGGTCACTTAGTAAGTTTAGTATTTTAGTATGCAGATTTTCCACTTTTATTAGGAAAGTTATCTAACTGGAAAGACCTTTTTTTAAAAAAAATGTTTTCAAAAGCCCAAATATTAGCCAAAAGTAAGAAAAGGAAACAAAAAGGAACCTTTCTTCTGTTACTCTGTTGCCTTGTAGGAACTACAAAGTGTTACTCCTACTGACAGAGTGGGCCAAATTATGCTCTGAGTACACCTGATTTTCTCCCAGTCTATACAGTAAGATAAAAAACCCTACTTCAATAGATGCCTAATTTTTTAGATAACTAACAGAAGGTGAGACAAATATCAGGACAGTTAAATGATTACATGAGTGAGACAAACTAAGGCTCAGTAAACCCTTTGTTAAACAAGAGGTAAACATGGCATTTAATACCAGTCTCCTAAGGGATCCTAAATGACCAGAAATTTCAGGTTCTCAGATAATCACACTTCACTGCAAGGTGTCTTTGCAATTACAGGTGATACATGAATCCATTTAGACTCCTCTTTAATTAGGAAGCAGCATTCTGAAAACTACAAAACAGTAGTACCCTTAGAGAGGCAGAAAGAAAGAATTGTAAAGATCCTTTCTCATTGCTGCAAACTGGCATTGGTAGGATTCCAAGCCTGCCAAGTTTTTAGAAACATTGGACACACTCCAGTAAGATGCAGCAGCTCTTACCTGAACACAAAGTCAGAACGATCGATTTCAGCTCCGCAGCTGGAATTCTTCAGAATGCCTCCATTTCCAACCACAGCACAGGTCTTGAAGGGATAGACTGAAAGAGGCGAGGACTGCAAACAAATAAAAAGACACAGACAATGCCTTATAAATCTTTTGATTGTTTCTTTGTGTCAATTTGCTCCTGCAGGCTTAATCTGGTAAATCCCCATAAAAGCATTCACCGTTTAGACAGACAAGGTTGGCAGACCTTGATAGCCAAGAGTGAAAAAGAGGCACCAATAGACTGAGCACTGCTACTTCTGCCATCAGAACTTTGAGAGAATAACACCGGATTATTAAAACTGGGTATCTTTTAAACACACTTAACACAAAAACTATCTAGTAGTGAATTGAATCCTTGAAAAGTTAAGGAAGTAGCTTGTACTGAAAACAGCTTAAATTTTACCCATTTTCCTCTGCAATGTAACAGACTGGGGACTTTCACATAGTCATTGGCTTTCTCAGCTAATAGAAGGGAACTTTTTAAATGCTTGTCACTTGTGTCATCACATACTACATTTGAAGTAAAACAATTAATTTAGGGAAACCTGAAGATGTTGAAAAGGATAATGATGTGCCTCGGCTTAACTCATGGTGAATTTGAGGCCTCACTGACGAGGTTACTGTTTCTGGCGGTTCACCTCTGCTCCTCTTATTACAGCTTGCTGTCTTGTGTGGGGAAGCTGAGTGGGAGCTAAGTGCATCCACCTGAGAACCAGCACAGGTCACAACCTGGCAAATGAATGTAAATTGTTGGCTATTTCAGTTGACATTAATATAGCTGGCTGTTATCCCAGTCTCAGAAACTTTTCGTACATCTTGTTCACCCCCTTCTGCGGTGGGAGCACTGACATTCAGCAGAGATGCCAACAGTTGGGTAATTTTGACTGGAGAAATTAAACACAGCTGTAAGTCAAAACTTGCTTATGGAAAGCATTATCCTTCCTCCTTCTCTCATCAGCTTGCCTAAAGAGAAGCAGGACGGGACACTGTTATGAACAAGACAAAAAGTGTGGGGAAAGCAGCAAACATCATGTTGCCTGACAATATATTACAAAACAACACGTTCAAATATTTTGTTCAATTCTGAAAAGGCAGTAGGAGAATACAAAGGCCAGACAACTCTGGCTAGCTTAGCACATATATGTGCACATAAAACACTACTGTTCTCTTTCATTAAGTTTAAATTTGGAAGCACTGTAACCTATATTGCAATGAAGTCCTTAATGATTGACAGCAGTATTAGGAAGAACTACATGGTAGCTGGGATCTCACAAATCAAGAGGGCCAGAGATGGGTAGGAGGGCTCCCATGTGCTCTCCATTTGGAGAAACCAAATACAACCTCTTTGTCCAGTCTCAAGAACTTTTATGTCTTTGCAAGTCCTGAGCTACAAAGTCTAATTCCTTCTCTCAACCTGTGTTTTTCGGCTGCAAATGCCTCATCCCAGTGGGCAACAAAGCTGGTGAAAGGGTTGGAAGAAATTTCCTATGAGGAGCAGCTGAGGACTTTGGATTTGTCTAGTTTGGAGAAAAGGAAGGCTGAGGGGCCTCAGTGCTCTTCACAGCTTCCTGAGGAGGGGAAATGTCAAGGAAGGTGCTGATCTCTTCTCCCTGCTATTCAGTGATAGGACACATGGGAATGGTTCATAGCCACACCAGGGGAGGTTAAGACTGGATTTTAGGAAACATTTCTTTACCAAGAGAATGGTCAAACACTGGAATAGGTTTGTCGTTGATGCCCCCAGCCTGTCAATGTTTAAGAGGGATTTGGAAAATGTTTTTAATAACTTGATTTAAGTTGGTCAGTGCTGAATTGGTCAGGCAGTTGGACTAGATGATTGTTGTAGGTCCCTTCCAACCAAATTATTCTATTCTATTCTATTCTATTCTATTCTATTCTATTCTATTCTATTCTATTCTATTCTATTCTATTCTATTCTATTCTATTCTATTCTATTCTATTCTACTCTATTCTATTCTATTCTATCCTATTCTACTCTACTCTATATTGTGTTTATCATCAAGATGGTTTTCATAAATTATATGCCAAGACAGCACCAGAAATGGCATGGGTATATGAAAAATGTGAAATGTTCTTCCAGACCGAAATGTCTTTAAAAATGGGAATAATTAAAGCAAGGCAAACATTTTCAGAATATTCAGTCCTGAATTCAGCTGGCTGCCAAGATGGGCTGTAGCTTGTGTTCTGTAGCAACTCTACCTCTAATCTGATCTATGATACCCTGTCCATACCTCCACTACAGCAGAGGAAGGCTGAAAAAAAAATCTTGCAAGGTGAATAAAGAAGTGCATACAGCATCTGATGGGTCTTTTCCAGAGGAATCAAAACAGCTCTATTGCTAGCCAAAAATATATATACGATACTGCAGTTACAGTAACAGGTAAAGATACAGTTCTTACCACAGGCAGCATCTTAAAAATGTCCTCTGTAATGAGGATGGTCTTTTTACTGTCCACTTCATAACTCATGTTACTTCCCAGTGGGCTGTTGTTTTGAGAAGCAATAAAATTGTGAACTGCATCACAGCAGGAAGCTAATTCTGACCTGCAAAAAACCCAAACAAAACCTGCTCAAAGACAGGCAAATAAGTAGGAAAGCGATACTGGGGAATTAGATCAACGAAAACCAGCTCAAATTAACTAAGCAACAAAAGCCTATATGAACCTTCTATAATGTAATTTCCCTTGACTTGCTTTGCAGAGCAAGTCCATTTTCACAGCAAATGTTCAGAAACCAATCAGACCAAGAACTTACACTACTTTTCTCTCTTGGTCTCCTTTTCCCACCAAGAAAAATTTGTAGTCAATCTCCTCACATAATTAATTTCTAAGATTATTATAGAAACACTGAGAGACTTCAGTTACCAAAATCAACAATGTGAGATTTCAATCAACATAGAACAAGTGATTATAAGAAACTAGAAGGCTGAAGAAAGAAAAAAACAATGAGATGAAAGAAGTGATGATGAAAGGTACTGGAGATAGTACTTGGTGAACAGCTAGACGGTTGCAAGCCAATTAATTAATAATTAATTTCTGCAACTGTTCAGCACAGTTTCCTGTGCACATTATCAAAGATGTTAAATAAATTAGATCACAACTACCACATAAAGAAGACAGATACTTTTGTGGTTGGGACAAACAGCCTAGCTGCTCCCCAAAACACCCAGCTGAAATCCTTAAATACGTAAGAGTGCAAGGGATTCACTCAAACTTTTTGTGTGAGTGAAGACTATCACTCATCTTACAATTTCTGTTACCTCCAAACTTATGAAAATATGATGTGTGCAAATATCTTTCATTATTAACAATGAAATGCAGTGCAAAGCCCCATCAGACCTTTGAAATCAGACCTAAAACACTGTAATTCATTTTGCTTTAGGCAACAACTTTCCCTCTGCTGCCATGGGATCTGATTTTCAGACTGTAAGGCTGAAATATTCATGTCCAGACATTATGTATCAATTGTTAAGACAGAACTTTCTCACTGGTTGAGATACTACGAAAACTACTGACAATTTAGAGAAGACAACACATTTATAACAGAATCACTTTGAATTTTGAAGAAGATATCATAGCAGGGAAAAGACAGTAATTCCTATCCTAACAATGAAGGTTAATTGGGAAGAAAAAAAATAAATTTAGTTAGAGTCAGAGGAACAGAAAAGTTTTATTTCATACTTTTTCAATGAGTAAGGTAAACCAAACTGTTGGAACTAGTTAAACATTACAGGAAAAATCATAGGTAAGCTCACTTTAATAGGGTAAGACACAGGGAAGAGAAGTTGCTTCATCTCCCTTTATCAAAAACGTAGACAGAAAAATATTCTAATAATAATAATAATTTTATTTCTGATGGAGATGAAGCACAGAAGAAGAGCCCAAGCATTATGTTTCCTGGAAGACACGGAACAAAATGAACAGGTCTGGGATAACTCTGTCTCACTTCTCTTGAAAAAATGGTCAAAACAAGAAGTTAAAAAAAAGGTTGGGAAGGTTGGTTTGATTCATATATAAAATACCAAAGGAAAGAAAGAAAAGAGTAACATTTCAATAGTCAGATGACTTACTGGTATCTATAAACACATTTTGAATACTGAGCTCTGAAACTCCCTAAAGACAAAGTTTCCAGATGTGTGAGGAACACTGGGAATGACTGAGTGCTGGGAAGGCACAGACCTGAAATAACCATACTAGGAGAGTAACTAGGAAATGTTAATCCTGAGAGAGGCTTATTCATACTACATCAAGTAGGGTTTAGATTTCCACAAACTGTATTCTGCTCCACCCCCTGAATTCAGTGAGGGCACCACCAAGCCTCACTACCCCTTTCCAGCACTCTGGGGCTGCCCCTATCCTGTCTATGGCTCGGGACCCTACTTCAACACTCCAGAGCCATCAGTCCCTGCCCCAACAACATCACAGCAGGACCAGTCTCCAGTTGTGTCCACCCTGTCCCCAGGGATGTGGATGTGCCCATGCCCAGAGCTAGGGCTGACCCACTCCTGGCCAGGGGTGGGATGAGCCCAGCTGCCAGTTCCTGCTCTGCTGCTCAGGTTACTGTGTTGAATCCCACACCCTGCCCCTCAGGAAGAACCCATCTCTTACTGTTCCCTGGCACTCACATGGAGATGAGGAATCATATAACCCATAATTTTTATTTGCTTTAGTTTTTTTTTTAAAGTTAAATGGAGCAGGCCTAAATATTATCTGTGTGAACCACGGGACATTCAGAGGAGAAGGAATAATGCCAGAATATTCTTGACAGCTTTAGTCAAACAGCTGTTTTGGTGTGATGGCTACCAGACCCTGAAAAAGCAAACTGATGATAGATACCATTCATTAATAAAAATGACAAGTTTTTGCTTTTTATTACTCATTCCACAAGAACGAGTGCTTCAATAAAAGCAGAAGCAGCCTGGAAGAAAAACAGATATCAGAATTAATACGAAAGTAATTGTTTAAATTAATATTATGGATCCACTGAGGAAGTAAAACATAGCCAGGCTAGTTCAAAAACACAGTAAGAACAAGAGAATACATGTTGATTAATAACATATATTCTTAGAGCACATGTGCTAAAATTTTGGTGGTAACAATAGAAACCTTATTTAGATCAAATCATGAAACAGAATCCCACTGTGCCCAAGCATCCCTGTGCAGAGCTCCAGTGGGAATGCCTGTAACTTGCAGAGAGCAATACCCACTGGCAATGTATTTAGCAGTCTGTTCATACAGGATTTTGTACAAGCTGTTACATGTGGTAATCTAAAATGGACAGTAAATAATGAGGGAGGGGTAGAGACTGGGCAGTTCAAGCAATTTATTACTGCAATCATCATCAGGGTATTAACGTCATATGTGGTCTCTGTCATCAGGTGATGACACCTCTAAAAAGCATGTAATTCATAAGATTAAGATATATATCATACAAGCCAATTGTTTTAACAAGTGCTATAGGTAAGGTGTTGCAAAGCCACAACAACATTTTAACCTGTGTACCACGCCACCTGGGGAGAGGGAAACTGTTAAACTCTACTGTACAATGTTAAACTCTACTGTACAAAGAAGTTCCTAAACAGATGGTGGGATAAGAAACAAGGGGCAGAATCTTAACAGCATCAAACAGTACTACATTAAAGTCAAACTCTGTTGTTTTGGGTTTTTTTTTTTTTTTTTTTTAAGAGTAGAAAGGGATCTATGTTGTCTGTTCTGACAAGGAGAAAACACTGAGAAGCAGCTCTTGGAAGATGGGATGTTGCTATACAGGCTGAGCATCCACCTCAGATACATGTCAGAATAGGTTTGTAGCTTACATTAAGAAGGTTTAAGTTCCAGATTTTACCAGAGACTGGGAGGTTGCTCTCAAACAAAGTGTTTTTATGATCCAGTCACAGCATCAGAAGTCCAGAGGCAGGAAGTTAACTTTCTTTACAATGGCTAGTATGGGGCTATGTTTTGGACTTGTGCTGAACACAATAATATAGAGATGTTTTTATTATTGCTGAGCAGGACTTACACAGAGCCAAGGCCTTTTCTGCTTTTCATATTGCCACACTAGTGAGGCAATTGGGGGTGCAAGGGAGGTTGGGAAGAAATACAGCCAGGACAGATGACCCAAGATGACCAAAGGGATATTCCATACATATGACATCACGCTCAGGATACAAAGATGGGGGAAGAAGAAGGAAGCAAGGGGGACTTTTGGAGTAATGATATTCTGTCTTCCCAAATAACTGTTACGTGTGACAAGGCCCTGCTCTCCTGGAGATGGCTGAACACCTGCCTGCCTGCCCATGGGAAGCAGTGAATTAATTCCCTGTTTTGCTTTGCTTATGTGTGTGACTTCTGCTTTCTCTATTAAACCGTATTTATCTCAACCCATGAGTTTTCTTGCTTTTACCCTTCTGATTGTCTCCCTGAACTGGTTGGGGGAGTGAGCAAGAGTCCATGTGGGGCTTGGCTGCTGGCTGGGCTTAAACCACAACACTATTGCTAAAAGTGCCAAGAGGCTTTGATTCATCCTCCTGCAGCAAGTGGGATGATTTTCAGAACATCTTCTTTCACTAGAAATGCTTGGCTGAAGTAATTTTGTTCTACATATATTTTTAAAATATTTTAGTCAGATACATACCTCATGTGAAAAGGCACTTGCTCTTACACCTAACTTTACACAGTTTTGTACTTTGGGACATTGGAAAGAGAGTATACCACTGGAACTACTATACTCCAGCCTACAGCTGGACCATTGGACCAACACAATTAACTGTGATTCTTAGGGGACTTTGAGTTTTCATGCTGAAGAGAGTCATGAAAGTAGAAGAGCTCACAAAAAATTCCACTATATAACAGCAAAATTTCAAGGGTACAACTATAAACAGCGAGACTACCTTTTATCTATGTCCACCGCTGTAATATTTTACAATGAGCAAGCAATTATTTATTGTACTTCACTGGGGGCTCTAGACAACGATACAGGTTTCTCCAGGCACTTGTCAATTCAACTCAATAGCATCAAAGTACAGTGAGACATATTATGACATATTCCAAACTTTTAGAAAAGAGTAGTTAAATTTGATATCTGAAATAGAACATGTTGAAGAGGAATGCTACACTGACAGCCCTTGAACTGTCTATATATGTAGTAACATCATAAATGTCTAAGACAATGAAAGCCAAAAGATTGAATATGAAATCAAGGCTGAATATTTAAAAAGTGTAATAAAATTTTCAAACCAAAGACTATTTAAAGACTCTGCCATGAAGACATAATTAACTCAGACTGATCCAAAATTAGGTTCTGCTTACAGGAATTCTCCAACCTTTAGAAAAGTATATAACAGTCTGTAGAGAAATTAAAAGATTCAACCATTTCTTCAAACTGTCATCAATTACTCTCTCCACCTTTTCCTCTTTTGAAATAAAATATGTCTTTGAATATATAATCATTATTTTATATGATCTATTAAACCTGTGCAGCAAATGTACTCTTAAACTACATTGCAGTCTCAGAGTTCTGTATATGCTTGCATACTGGAAGATTTCAGAGATTACAGTGGAATTATTGATCTGTTTAGTGTTAGCAAAGCTATTAATTATGTGGTGGTGTGAGCTTATGTAAGCATAAATTGACCTTGCAGGGTATTTTATTTGTATTTCAACTGGGGTTCATGGCAGTACACAGATGTGATAAGCAATACCGTTATATAGGTTAGAGTATAACTCATGACAAATTAATCTCTTCAAGAAGGATTGGGGTTTTTTTTTAATCTACAGGAATGTTTAGCATACACTTTTGAGAAGAGATATTGAAGCGGGAAAAGGGTAATAGAGGTCAAGTGGAACAAAAAGCAAGAGGAAAAATAACAGGACTAAGAAAATGGGTTGATCTTTTAACTAATCTTTTTAAGACTCTGGGTTCTTTTTTTGAAAGTAGTAATGTTTTCTTTTTTAAAAAAGTAAAAAATATTTGCCTGGAGGCAGGGGGGAGCAGTGTGCCAGCTAAACTGCAGTGTAACATCAGGACTTTTAAAACTGTATTTTACACCCAGAAGTTTCCTTCTCCCTTCATTATCAGATGCAAATAAGGTTTGTCTGGAGTGGTCTTTCCCGGGGAGAGGGCCTAGTACCCACAGTTCACAGAGGGCTATTCCAGTGTGATTCCTCCCCTGAGGAACTGTTACACTGCTTTGCCAGGCTTCAAGCTCAGGGAGATAGCCCAGAAATACAATGCCCAGAGGCTTCTCTGAAATACAGCATCTGCACAGCCTTTCTTCCTCCATATTCTTCCTCCCCTCATTTTGAGGGCTGTTTTAACTATCTGGTAGCTTTCTGCAAAAACGAGAGTCACAACTATGTTGAAAACCTGCAGATTATTTGGCACCATGGGTGTAGAGCCCAAGTGAGAATAAATCAAGCTTAAAAGTCTGTGAAGCAAAGAGACATGAGGTGTAAAAGACGATTACAGCTTGCACCTAATTGTGCTCTGTAATTTGTTGCCCTAATGAAACATTTCTTTTAAGTGGAAAACCTTTGAAGAATACTAATATAATAATTAATATTCAGGTTACCTAGGTAACCTGAGACTCTACTGAATGTGGCTAGAAGAGCCTTTGCAGAGGAAGCTACCCAGCAAGGCTTTTTTTCCTGGAGCTTTAAGGATGACACTTTCAGGCAGCTGTGAGCTTATTTCCCTTACCTTTCCAAGTTTCTACCAAGTTTCTCTCTTAGGACCAAGAAATCTGAGGAGTTGCTCTGTCTAATACAAGCTAGAGCTGATGTAAAACTGAAAAGGAAGGAAGAATTCAGGTGGACTTAGAAACAAATACATAATGTGGAGATGTGTAGAGCCATAAAGAACAAGAAAAAGTAATAATTAAAAAAATAACAAAAGACACTGAATTTCATAAAGGAAAAGTCTGATTAAAAAATTAGTTTTCTATATATCCCTACCAGTAAATGTTGGAGAAGACTTTTCCTAAATCACAGCAGGATGCTATTTACACCACTTCTGGTATATCACCCTTAGTAGCTTCTAATGTGAAGCTAAATAAAACCTCTTTATCAACGACTAACAGATGCTACTGTGGGGCACAATAAATCTTAACTAGATTTCAAGAGCAGTGAACCAAGTGCTTGCACTTGCTCCTCTGAGGGCAGCCTAAATCTGGCAATGCTGATGTCACCATTAGACACTAAAGTGAAGGGCCACAGTACTGGTTTTCTGATAGAGGCTGGACAAAAATCAACTAGAGAAGAGTGTCTGTGGATATGAGAGGTATCATGGCTCGTACTTGCCTCCTGATTCTTCTTGATTTTGAGAAATGCACATGTAAACATCACATAGCTGTCAAGAACCACTGACGGTTGTCAGATAGCAATCAAGCCACCTGTAGAGCAGAGCAGCTTTCGAGGAAACCATTTGGAAAAGGCCAGTTCTCTGACAAAAAATGGACACAGTACACACAGCTGCACGGCAAAAGTAACAGAGGGTCGACCTGGAATCCAGCACTTTTCTCTCCAACAATGAGTTGGCAAAAACACTGTACTTTGTGCCAGGCATGGCTGTCAGCTGTAACACTTTGGCCAAAAAAAAAGACAAGTATTTCTTTCCTGCACTGCACTTCTAATTCATATTCTTTTATTTGGCCTGGATCTGCTGGGAGAGCTGCTTACAAAGAGGATGGATGTGTACTCATTGGCACACCGTGCTGTCTTCTAGGAACGTTAAGAGCTACTGGCTTAGATCACATATTCCTTCACTCCACTAGCAGTGTGATGGCAGCCAACAGCAAAAGCTGCAAAGGAAAACACAGGAAAGCTTCTCTGAAAAACTGACTACCCCAGGAGAAGCTGCTCTTGAACCTTATTAATTAGAGGTTAGTTTATGCCCTGAAGCATAAGACATTAAATCCCTTATAAATATGCATGTCTGTTCTTCAGAACTTCAGGATAATAGAGAGATGTCATAAAATTGACACCATGCCCAAGAAGCATCTAAGCGTTCACTCCATTTAACAGATGGGCAAACAGGAAAAGAAGTCAAGCAGCTTCTCTGCAGTCTAGTCAGCAGGCAGACTTCTGGTGGCACTGGCAGGTGACTAATGTGACACAGGCAGCTTCAAGTCCCCCTCCGAAAGGTGGCTGGCTTCAGTACCTGATCCCTGCTGCACAGGCCCTCCTGAGATTAATTTCCTCTCCTGTAAATGAGTGTGTTTATCTACCTACTTAATGAAATTTTTAGAACCGTATATTTGTGTTATACAGCTATTACTAACAGGAGGGTAAGTCAGAAAAAGGAAGAGATGTACTGCCCATGGATTATTAATTCATTTATTTCACCACAATTCTAGAAATTTTGTTCCCCACAGAGCTCTGTCAATGCATCATTTCTGAGCCAAAGTGTCCTTGTAAAGCTAGTTCCAGGCTCTTGGGCTTAAGTCTCATAAGTAAGTCTGGGAGTGCTGTAAGCATGGACTGTATACAGATTAAGACAGTAAATTTTAAATGAAATTTGGGGGTTTATTTTTTAAATCTTTTTTTTAAAGCATCTATTGACCAGCTGCTAAGATCCTTGAAAGTCTCCAGTATGGTCTGGGATTAAGGACAACTGTAAAATTTTGATACCGTATTTCCATGAAACAATAGAGAAGAGTTTGAGGATAGAAAAAGAAAGAAAATACTTAAGCAAAAGCATGCATCTTCTGTAAAATAAAAAATCCGCAATGCCCTACACCAAAGTACCAGTCCTTGGTCATACCAGTGGAATTCTTGCACGACATCAAATCAGATCAAACTTCAGGAACAGAAGAATATACAGTACTGTCATCAGAATTGCAGCATAGGTTTTGTACATATGACCTAGCTAATGCTCTAGCTAGTTTGGATGGAAAACCCAAGGAAACCATAACAGTACAGCCCTGGAAAGTGGAATCAGTAACAAGTTTGTCCAGCCTGTGCAGAACCACGGATTTAAAAATAGGGTTTTTTGCTTGGTATTTGAACTAAGGTAAAGCTAGAAAGATCACCTCAATGTACATACAGTCCACATTTTTTCAGTGGCTTACTACAGCCCATGGTTTTCACTTCTGAATATTTCCAGTTTGATCATCAGTTGTATAACCCATCTTGACTACTCATGACCCACACTCCTTGCTGGAAGCCAAAGACAACATGAGGAACAGTAAGCATCTTGTACTTAAAATCCAACAGTCTTATATGATGGTTTGCATGTTTGATTCCCATAGGCCTAGAAGATGCAGAAGTCAGCCCAGTTGAAGGGAGACTACAGAAGCAATAAATGAAGAGGTCCAGTTGGACCAAGGAGTGGCTACTCTGCCACTGATTCATACAGCCAGCACAACAGAAGCAGTAGCAAATTGCTGATACGTGGTGGCTGGTCTGTTTGGAAGGGAGAGAAGTAAAAAACAGATTGGAAAACAAAAAGCCTAAACGTAGGAGGGTGAGGAGCAGGTGAGAGTAGCTTCACCTTCTGTCAACTCTACACAAGATGTTTCTCTGAAACAGAATGGGCTGCTTTATAGCTCCTTATCATGCTCTGATATCTTTGTGTGTAGCTAAAGCCTGCCTGAGTCAACACAAAGTTTCTAAAACCTTAAATCTGTGTATACTCCTACCTCAGCACTGGGAAACACTATTAGTCAGTTACGATACACAGCTATCACAGCAATTTATGTTACAATTTATGCTATCCTTTACCCTGCTTCCCCAGCCCCCAAACTACTTCTTCTAAAGGTACCGTGCTGAGCATGTGCATAGTAAGTTCTCAATGCTCATTAACCGTAAAGAGTTGGAAGGTAGGCCAGTTTATTTATTTTTAAAGATCACGACAGTATCTTTAAATCTAACCCATGTAATAATATAATTAATAGAGACTTTTCCCCTGGATAAAATAGGGATGGCACAGTGAAGCTGTTCTTTAAAACCAGCATTTCCAAATGAGTGTTTAAGCTTTTCAGGGATCACTGTCCCTACTGAGGATGTACTTACATGCTATTCCAACAAGGACAGATGTAACCACGTGCTGAGGTGCTCAGGGGCCATGACAAGCAGCATCAAACCTAATGAGTGCCTTGGGCACTTCTGTAATAGACGCAATAGTCTTGGGGTAAGAAATACACTGCTTCATTATACAGTCTTTTACCAGAGTGCTGTTTTAGATGGACAAAATGACATTACTGTTTGGGGTTTTTTTTAACATTGAAGGTTTTGTGCCAGGAATCTTTTAATCCATTCTACTTGAGTAGTGGAGATAGGTGATATTGCTTCATTTATGTAGTTCTTTTATTCTACTCAGTTTGCACAGTTCAATTCCAACAAACGAGAAGAGCCTCAGCATCAAAAGAATCACAGAAATTAGTAAAAGCAATACAAAATCTGTTTAAGAGGGAAGATTTAAATTTATGGCTTGTTAGAAAAGTCTAGGGTAAACAGTTTTTCTAAATAAGATTATGAAAATTACCTGAATTTTGTAGATTCTTCTTGTCTCCTTACCCAGGTGCAGTTCTGCAGTTTTGTAACTATGTGAAGATAATAATCTTCTGAGTATCTAAAAAAGGAAACAACATCAAACAGTAGAATTTATATGTATGTATATTTAGAAGCAGTCTCTAAAACATTCAAATGATGCATGTATTAATAATAATGTGCATGGTGCATATATAATAGATTGCTTTTAGAACTCCATGACCTATTTTATTTTTGTAATTTTTAACAGTGCTATCCTCATTTAATTAGCATGACCTATTAAACATCTCTTCTTAGTAGTGATGTCCTAATGAACTTTTCTTTTCAGAAACTTTCAAAAGTACATGGGTTTCAAACTTAAGTAATTGACCATAAATATCTTGAAGTTATTAAAAATCATCTCAAGTGCAAAAGCCCAAAATAACACAAAAAACTCTTGTACTCGGTGGTTTAAACTTCAAAAATGTTTTGAAAAGTGGCTCTTGCAAGCCAAGGGGAAACATCACCCTTCTCATGCTTTTTCTTTCATTTACTTTATCCGAGTCCCCAAAGCTCAATTCAATCATCTAAGACCATAGACCAATATTTACAAATGAAAGTTTTCCTTTAAATTATTCTTGAATAAAACAATCTGCCACTTTACATCAACCAGCACATGTAGCAATGTACATTGGCTACATGTAAACAAAAACCTCTCTGCTCCTTTTAAACCTTCCAAGAGATTTAAATTTGTCCATAAGTGAAATACTTTATAACACATAAGTCAAAAGATTGGATACATTTTTTCCTTCAGATTCAATGTTACTAATTCTCCCATTTGTGCTTGTATCATAATACAGGGTTTTTTTAAAAAAATAACTGACTTATAAGGAGGACTGGGGGAATGGGGAGAAGAGATGGTATGGATGCCATGACTAAGAATTCTTTGGTACTCAAGTCTCCATAAAAGATCTACGATGTATTATTTTAGCAAAAATAGCTTAGTGGTGGCCCAAACCCAATGATCACTACTTTATTTAAGCTGGAACTTACAAGTGTCTATTGTGAACAGTTTTACAAGAGCTGGGATGGCAAGAATCCTTGCTTGTTTTTAAATGTACCATGAGAAGTGATAAAAAGGAAGGCTGCGGTGGCTTGAAGCAGCACAGGTCAATGATCTGAAAGCTTCTCTCCATCTCTGTGTTCAGTACTGGAAAAAAACAGCTCTCTTTTTTGTTTCCTTCAAAAAAGTACTGCAATTGCTAAAGGTAACTTGTTTATCTACCCCTGAGCAAAATCTTGTCCAATTTGGAAAAAAAATAAATGATACTATTAAGAGGAATACTGCACTGGAACTGGTCTCTGGCTCAAGTTTGCATCTGTGATAAAATGTATGGTTTTCATCCTCCACACTTAGAAAACTCTTATAGGAAGTAGATGATTGTGACTAAAATTATTTTACTGAGCCCTTGCACAACTCAGGAGGAATGACTGGGCAGAAGTGGGTGAAGAGCAAACTAGTTTCATTGCAGTTGTAGCTGATCTGACCTGGTGCAGTACATTCTTTTTCCTTCCAATCCAACTCCAAATCAGTTCTCTCCCTTGTGTCACTGCTGGTACTTACTTGACTCCACCTCTGTTTCCCTTTGGCCAGTTTTTGCACTTGTCAAATGCCTCCATAGGCCCCTTTAACTTACTACCACAGCAAAAAGAACCAACCAACCAACCAACCAACCAAAAAAAGAAACAAACAAAAGGAAAATATATATAATATATATTACATATACAAAAATATTATATACATTTTCTTCTCCCTGATTGTGTTATGTTACACCAGATCAAGAGAAGTTCCATCAAATACTGCGGCCAGTATAAGCAACAAGTAATGGGAGTGGAAAAACTGGGAATAAGGCCCTCCTATTTTGGCAGCTGCCTGATGGTATGTTGCATTATCAACCTTGGAACTGCAGCCAGAGAAAATGGAACTACTTTCCTGCTGAAGCTGCTACCTAAATTGACTCACCATGAGGTCAGACAAGTGTCAGTACCAGCACAGGCCAGGGCAGGGAGTGCGTGTGGGGGGAGGATGAGAAAAAAGCACAGGACCAAAATAGCCTATTCTGACATTGAATCACTCATCTAGTTTTATTTCTTAAGGGAAAACATTAAATAACTCTTAGATGGTGAGACTTAAGAAAAAATTCCAAAAATTAATAGGATAACAGAGCATGAAGAGTTACTTAGGCTATCATCATCCAGGAGAAAAAATTTATACAAAAAACAAAGTCTAGCCTACAGACATTGATAAGATGAAGATCAGAGTCATAAATTAAAAGAAAAATTACCATCAGCTCAGAAAGAAATTGCACGGACTGACAAGTTATTAGCAAGTTGCAGGGAAACATTTGGTAAGGAGAAAAATGAAAGTGTCACCCATAATGCTGGTTCTGAGGGCTCATGGGAAACACAGGCACTCACTGTCAGAAATTAAGGACCTTCTTACACATATAACAGAAGGTGCACACAGGGTAAGAACACGAATTACAAAGGCAAGAACACTGCAGCTTTTCCACTGCTGTCTGCTGGATGGAATGACTCCTGCTTTAGGACGAGTTAACCAGCTCACCAGGAAAAGCACCACTTCCAGGTCTTTACAAGTCATAACGCCACCTCTGCTAGCCCTGTGAATCCAGTTTAGCTCTTCTTGTGACTTACAAAGGCACTCCAGACTGTCACAACTCATCCTTGCCAGCTGGCACAGTGCTACAGGGAGCAGAGACATCCCAGCACGCTGTCCTGGGGGACAGAAGCTCCCAACTGTGGCAGCTCTGCAATGCATCTGCTCACATCAGTATGAGGCTTCCATGAAATGAACTCTACTTAAATACAGGTAATATTCCTATAGATAATTTTTTTAAGACCCCAATTGAAGCTCTGAGATTTGCTGCAGCTCGGTTTACAGCCCAGAAAGCTTTGTTTTCTTCTCAGAAAGCCGATGGTTAACATTTCCTG
The DNA here is from genome assembly GCF_022539395.1 of Myiozetetes cayanensis. NCBI lineage: Eukaryota > Metazoa > Chordata > Aves > Passeriformes > Tyrannidae > Myiozetetes > Myiozetetes cayanensis. Next base: position 130,906,504 of record NW_026086604.1, read on the forward strand.
CTTTAAAGGAGCCTTGGGGACTCAGTCCTCCAACGGAATCAGACCAGAAGGTCATCAGGGAATCATTTCACGGCTCTGTTGTAACCCAGACAGTCGTCTTCTCCACTGATCCATTTTAAAGAGCTGGGACAATACATATATTTCCTCTGGCACCCAGGAGCCTACAGCACATATTCACTGATGCTAAAGGGGTTTTATTATTAAAATAAAAAGGCTCAGGTAAATTGAACTATAAAAATACTTGGACAAGACAATTATTACAGTGCTGAGAATAGTGAATGAAACATGTTTTGTCCTGTTTTTTGTTTGCCACCTGCACCACAACCATTATAATAACTTGCTGTCATAGAAAACTCGTACTGTATGAGTTTACTGACAAATAACATCTGGAAGGCGTTTTTTTTTGTTGCCTTCAGTATTTGTCAGGTACACGGTGACCTTCTACATTAACTGCAATGGCTAAGGTGGAATTATTATGCACAGTCAAAATATTACAAAATATATTATGACAAAATACAAGTATCTTCTGATTTTTGGTAGACATCTGTAAGACAACAGCAGGGACAGAAGTGTTGGCATAGTATGGAGACAACAGGTAAAATGTCAGAAGAGAGAGACAGATGCAGCCCCACTTGCTAAAACTAAACACCTACTTGTTAAAAAACTATTTGAATTAGAAGGAAGACTGAACAGCAAGAGTGAAAAAAGGATATATTCCTACTTAGCAGGTTATCTTCAAGAAAAAAAAAAAAAGAAATACAACAGTAGGATATGCAAGAGAAGGGGAGGATCCATTTTGCCTTTGAACACTTTACTACTACCAAAAAAACTATCAGTTTTAAAAACCCTCAGGAGAGTGTGCACAGGGCTTGCTCTAGAATAAAAATGGAAAACTGCCAGCCAAACTCAGTATTTCAGGCTTTTTATCACCACCAGCACATACCTGCTATAATAATAACTTCCCACTTACATAGCATTTTTTACTATCAAATCATTTGACAAGCTTTAAAGTAGTAATTTTTTCCCTTTCTGCCAACTTAAGAGGCAAGAGTGTCCAGAACGTCCCTGAAAGTCTAGAACTGCAATATAAAGCATTTATATACCATGTCTGTGGGTCACACCTTGAAAAAGCAACAAAGATCCCTGCAACTCCTCTCAGTGAAGGGCAATAGCTACAATATTCATGGCAAAAAGCAATCCCTTGCTTCTTCGCTCCAAGCATCCATTTCTCTCCCCACCTGCCCCATTCCTCTTTTGCCTCATTAAATGGTGCAGTCCTTTCTCTTTAGCCACAGAATAAACATCTTGCACTTTGTAAAGTTTCTCCTATAATCTCAGCTCCAAAATGCTCTCAATATGAAGAGCTCATCTCCATTGTTGCAGCCTGTACAACTTTGTAATGTGTGGGATAAACAACAGCATTGATATATTGCTAAGTGCATTTTGAAGGCAATACAGTGACTGGTCATCCTTATCTTGCTGTTACACACTCAAGTTTTCAGCATTCTTTGACCTCTGTTTTCCAGTCTGTGTTTCAGTTCTCACTAGCAGTGCACCAGTAACATAGTGGTGTTCCACCTTTCACAAGTAAAAACGTTAATGATGGTGTTGCTGAGGAGGTGGAATATTCATGGGAGAAGACATTATAGAGAATGGAGGTAAGAGGAAAGGAGAAATAGAGAAATAATAATAGTAAGAGAGATTGCTGGAAGTATGGCGACAGAAACAGGTGAAAGATCTTTAAATGAAAAGAGAAAATGAGGAGAGGGCAGAAAAATTTGTTGAGTTTCAACTTGCTGTTCTGTCTTTTTCTGACATGGAAAACCCCCCAACTTTGGTATCAGCCCTGCTAAAATTCTTGTCACTCTCTGAAGTATTACTTTCTAAAGTAACCTCACAGATTCTACTCAATCTTTTTGGGAACAATATGGAATATAATGGTGCTAACTGACAAGAAGAAATTTTGTTGACTTATGTTGTTAAAGTAAAAAAAATTAAATCCAATCTTGATGTATTAAAAAATTAAATCCAACCTTATCCACGTACAAGAAAAAATTCAGAAAATATTGGTTGAACAATTTCAGTTTCCTGTTGTATAGCTCCACATGAATATATGAGTAGTTATGTAAAAAGGACAATGTCTTACTCTTCTATTTAAAACAAACAAAGCAGAAAGCACAGAAAACACCTACCTTTTCTTCTTGATAGATGATGACAAAATGTTGTCCTGAATTGCCTTACATTTTGAAGCCTGTTCAAACTGGTAAATTCCATTTTTATTAGCAGTTGTTCTGTTAAAAAGGGGAGGGGAGTAGGAGATAAAGCAACAAACTTTAAACCAGAGAACATATTCTAACAATGCTGTCACATTTACTTTGCTATGACAACAAGATTAATAACTGTTGATTTAGCTGAAAACATTACCAAACAAATCTTATTGACTGCTTTTGTGAAGTTCTTGTTATAAAAGGGGAGTTTGCTGCTAGGAACTATAAAATGTCCAATTCTTTGAAAGAACCCTATTTCATAGTTGGAATTATATTTTCTGTCTTACACTGTAATCAGCAAATGTAATTTTTAAAAAAATAAATTAAATGGGAAGCATCTTGAACATTATGTTTTGAAGATATTTAAAATATTCACTAGTAAAATATTTAGCAGATGTAATTTCCTAAAGTTGTTGACAAAATGCAATGTTCAGAGCCAACATAATATGTACAGAAAACACCACAGGTGAAGTGGATCTTTGTACTTGGACCTTAACTTACTGACTTGAGTGTAATACTTCCTGCCTTGTTTATTTTTATTTACACAGAGAGGGTAAATATTTGTAAAAGGAACTAAGGCAAGTGTCAGATACTGATCTTTAGTTCCTGTCTTATTTTCACCAAACTCCTGTGTGGTCCTCATGCTCTGGCAGCCCTGGCAGAAGACTGAGATGTAAATTACTAAATGACTGAGACACCAAGTTTTATTGCATTCACCTCAGTTCACCCCTTATCTATGTTCCATCTCATACAACTACCCTCTTCTGCCATCAGCCTTCTGCTGTGTGGACTGCCATTTATCACGAAGATTTTTCCTCCAGCGTTTTTACTCTCCTTGCCCCTCACCATCTTCCTCCCTGCCACCTCCCTGTCCTTTTTGGTTCTTTCCATTGATTCACTATTTACAGAGCACCTGGACATTGCAACCTGTTTGTCCAAAACAGAAGTAGTAACATAAAAGACAGAGATGCTGTGTCATTCCCTTCTGGGTGTGAGCTGCAGCAGAGAGGAGAACTCATGTTGTTCTGAGAAACAGAGAACTGAGACATCTCTGTACAGAAGCATTCACACACAAAGAGAAAGGATCTTCCTGCTTTGTACACGATGCACTCTGCTTCTGAACCATCACTGCTTTTAGTGAAATGGACCAAAACTCCATTGCCTTCATCTGTTAAAACTCAGAAACTACTTAGTAACAAGATTTCTGAAAAGCTGATTTTGAAGACCTTACTTGGGAAAGATGCCACTTCAAGCCACAAAACCACAGAGCAGCTGAGGTTGCAAGGCACCTCTGGATGTCACCTGATCCAATCTTCCTGCTTAGGCAGGGCCACCTAGAGAGAGTGGCTCAGGACTGTGTCCAGATGGCTTTGGGATATCTCCAAGTATGGAGACTTCACAACCTCCCTGGGCAGCCTGTGCCAGTGCTCAGTCACTCACAGTGAAGAAGTGTTTCCTGATGTTCAGAGGGAACACTGCCTCTGTTCTGTCACTGAGTACCTCTAAGAAGAAATTGGATCCATCCTCTTTGCACCCTCCCTTCAGATATCAATAGGGTCCCCTCTGAGCCTTCTCTTTTTAAACACTTCAAATGAGAAGAATGACTGAAGATGAAATAGAGGAATACATGCTTGTTTATTTTGCTGCTGAACTTACTGTCATGTTCATAGCTGATGGTAGGAAAAGGATGAACCATCTTTCCTCCTCTTTCCACTCCACGCAAATGTTCTAGTGAATCTGTCACTTCATAGGAGCAATTCACACGGGATGTAGGCTGCAGAGGAGAGACATCAGCTCTCTTCCTTTCTTTCCACCAGCAAGAACTTCTTCCAAGTATACACTTAGTGCCCCTGAGGAAGTATCCAGTCTGCACACCCCTTGTTGAGGGCAATGGTAAGACAACATAACATACACCTCTGTCCCTTCAGTTCTGCAGTGACTTTATAGTAACAGCTCACACTGCCTACTGAAAGCTCCTTGGCTGTCTTTGCATACAGTTCCTTATTTAATTCCTTCTCAAGGAGTGACATACAAATGGCAGAAGGCTCTCAGAGAACACAGTTCAAAGCTAACAACTCAGAAGATTTCACACAGTAAGTGCCAGCAAATATTCTGCCTATGTCATTTATGCACACAGGTTTATTGCAGCTTGGTCTGAATGGTTCTGCTAGGCCCTGAAGAACCTGGTACGCTGTTTCCAGTTCCCAAACAAATTTAGTTAGCACTAAATCATGTTTCCTCTCTTACTTCTTTAACTCAGTAACCTCAAATGATTATTCTGCAGTTGCAGCTCAAAGTAAGAGAAATGGCTACAGGCAAAGTTTAGCAGCATCTTCAAAAATAAACAAATAAATAAAAAGAACTATTGATATAAGCCAAGTGCGTGTTAGTGCTGCAAATAAGACTTTCATTATAGCTGAAACCTAAAATGTTGGATGCCGATTTGAGAAGTGGCCCCGGCCCTCCTGAGCCACAGCTGGTCAGAGGAGACCTTCTGTAACACACGAAGCCTGCCAGGATGACCAAGTCAGAGCAGGCTGTTAGATCTGATCAGCTTCTGAGAGGTGCATTTGCAGGCATTGGTGGAGAATCAGCATTCTTTCAGGAGTGGGTTTCAGCTGGGTGCAGAGAATCGTTACCATGCTCTTGTAGCTTCCTCATAACTTATGTCCTGAGATCTGTGGAGCTACGAATAAATCTTCTCTCAAATACAAGCTTACTCAACAGACATTTAGTCCTTTAAAATATGTAAGATCAAAACAAGCAAGTTGCCTCATTTTTTTAATAAGTAATTGGTTTTTTATGCGCACATTTTCAAGACTTGAAAAACTAAGAAAGGAAGAATTCAGAGAAGAAAAAAGCAAAATAAATCCTTGATGTCATTAAATCCTCACTATCACTTTTACAGCCATCAAGGGGAGAAAAAAGGAACAAGGAATCTTTCCTTCTCTTTCCATGACATATGTAAAGATTGGTTAAAATGACACAACTGTAGGGAAAACCAGACAGGCACTTTAATCAAAATTGTTTATTCATATAATGCAGACACATTGTAGATCACCGAAATGCTTCTTCTGTGGCTTTTTCCACAAAAAATTTACTAAATGCTTTTCATATAGTGAAAAAGGTATGAAAATAAGACATTTTATGTGCAAGGCAATGCAAACCAATTACTCATTCTATTAAAAGTTAAATTTCTAAATTTCTGTTTCCTTGTCAGAATGGCCTCTGCTTCACAAGCGAAATCTTTTTGCATTCGGATAAAAAGAGGTGTGCAAGGGGCAGTCCAGACTTCCACTGCATTATTCATGGCAGAGTTGTGCAGACATCAGACTCAGATTAAATCTCTGACCACTTAGGACAATTATGCTAGGCAACATTTATTACTAAATGAATTTACCTGACCTAGTGGATGACAGCCTTTGTTCAATACTTAGAACTGCGTTAAAACTTCTGCATTGAAATTAGATAACATGTCTAATAATGCACATAACAGCCTACATTCAACTAATTTTGCAAACTATTAAGCTAAATGAGAACTTGAAGTAGAAACCTTGTTATATTCTGTTGGCTAGAGCTTATAAAACTGATGATACAGGGAAATTTCAGCTGCATTTCCCTTAGGGTTTAGATGTTCTCAAAGCCAACATCATTGGCCAAAATCTGAAAAACAGGGGTTTTTTTTAATCATATACAAACAGCTTGAGGACCACATACTTCCTATGGTAATTCTAGGAACTCAGAAAGTACACCATCTGTACTTTAATAAATCCACAGTAGATTAAGACCATGTGCCATATTTATCAGAATGTTTTGATTCTATATCTTGTTCTCAGGAAAACAGCAGATCTTTAAACTGTAATTCTTTTAAGATAAGGATCACACCTGTAGAATAAGAAACAGAGAAACTATTTGGAAAGCCCATGGTCCCTTTTGCTGCTCCTGTAGCATTCATTCCTGAGACATACGGAGCCTTAGTGCAGGGAATTACCAGAGAGTACATCAGTTAACATGGAATTCTGGGGAAGCAGGGAGGGAAAGAAAAAGGAAACCCTTTAAGAACAAAATCAAAGTCAATCCCAAACAGCTATCAGAGTAAGAAAGGGGATGAGCATAAGATAGATGAATGGTAGGCAAAGAAGAAAAAAAAGGCAGATAGAAAAAGGAAATATAGTGCTGTACATTGTACCATAACAAAGATATGCCCAAGACTGCAAGACCACTCCTCCAGAATTCCCACAAAATCAGTTGGAAACAACTGAAAGAATGTGGGATGAGATTTTCGAGAGCTCATAACTGGACTGTCTGGCAGTAGTGAAAGTAACAAGAATTTCACCTCCCTAATAAGTCTACACCGAAAGTAAGGGATAATCCCACTCATTGGCTTTATTACTCCACTCCCAGCAGATCTACTTGTTGCTCCTTCTTTCTTATAGTTTCCTGCTCTTGTGTTTCTGAAGCAGCACGGGAACTCTGAACATATTCTCGATGAGCATCTCCAGTTAAAAAGGATAACTTGTGCATGCAAAACTGCACATTCATATCTTTCTACCAAAGGGGCACTGAACAACACTATCCAGATTGTGAATACCTTCTGTCTTAATCTCTCCCTTGAAGAGACTAATTTACATTTGAATTGCATCATCTATTAGTTGAATACTATTAAAAAAATGTAATCCATACTTCCCTAGGAAGGGTGCTTTTAGGTGTTCTGTCTTTGACACTATTTCAGATTAATCAGATGATAAGAATATAGTGATGTTTTTAAAATTCACAACACCTTGATTAATAAGGCAATACACAATTTAAATTCCTGGTGAAATGGACTATAAAAATGGCTTTATCAAACCATGGGAGTAAGAATTCGTCTTGAGACATTAACCACAGTAACTGTGAAAGAGACTGATCCTACTATCCTCGTTCCAGTTCCCATGGAGGTTTTGCTTATCCAAGAAATGCTAACTCAGGTCTTTAAGACAAGTTGCATTTTTAAATTATTTGAAAGACCCTCCAGTGCATTCACCAGAGTTGCACATAATATCAGATACCTTTTATTTATAAAATCCATAAACCGCATGGCAGGTAACATGACAAGCAACATTCAGAGCCTCATGGTGGGTAAAGTGAAAAGAATAAGGTACTTACACTAAAATCATGTTACAATAGCACACAACTGACAGAATGACAGAGCAGTTTCACTTGGACCAAGTAAACAGAAAGTTTGGGAAACCTTTCACCACTGTCAGAACATAAATGTGTCCTGGCAGCAGCTTTCAGCTAAACACCTATTCATTTAGACAAAACTAATACATGAGACGTGTTTAAAATGTGCTCTTAGAATAGGTCTCCATGCATCACTTGGGAATGAAGAGATAAAATAGTAAGAAAGCAGTAAAATTAGCGAAGTGGACCCCACTGCTGACTAATCTAAACTGTAGCAAATTATTTGTGCAATACACTAGGCTACTGTTCATAATTGTGGTATTAGCCTGTCTCTTCTTTCCCTTCTGAGTGCCTAAATGCAATATTTTGACAGGAGACAGAATGTACAGGTCTCTCTAGCACAGTTAATTAAGTATAGCTGTTTTATTTCCTAGGCCTTCATAAAGATCTGCTGGTAAGAGAGGAACTGGAGAAATCAACACTAGCGAACACTGTATTAATACTAACTTTTTTACTCATAGCTTCTCAATCACTTCCTCCCACTGTTCAATTACCCCAACAATCTTGTGCTTACCTTGGACGTGTAAAAACAGAGTAAGCTAGAGAAATAGTAAGTGAATGCAATTGGCAACACAAACAGAATAAGTTCTTCAGGGTACTGCTGCCTTGCTGTTACTTGTACGTAAAGGATATATAAATAGTGCTTAAGAAAATTATTTTCACTTCCCTTGCAGGAGCCAGCATTATTTATCTGCTATATGTTCTCAGCAGTACAAAAGGAGCTAGAATTTCTGTCTACGCTTAATATAGTACACCCTGGGCCTCATAACAGAGAAAAGACTACCTATCTCCTCTTATTATTGTCACCTTTCCCTGATAAGCACTAGCAGAACTGAGCTTTCTGATTTGCTATTAATGCTGTGACTACACAAACGAATATGCTAGCACAGACACAGCTGAGGAGGGAAGGAGGGTGGAAGGGAAGACCAAGTGTCTAAAGGTGGGAAAAGTGCAAGACTACTCCTTTTGGTTGTACTGTTGGCTTAAAAAAGTTTAAGCTGTACTTCCAGTTACAGCTTAAAAATTGAGAGGGTGGTATTAAGCAGAGGCATGAGAATTTGCCAGAAAACCATAGTATTGCAATGTAAATGATGGTGATTTCATGAATAAATCTGGGGACTATTAGACAAATCTTACTAACAATGGCCTTTTTTCAGTAACAAAACCCTACTAACAGGCTGGGAAATAAACACAAGCAAAAACTGGACACCACAGTCTAGGGGCAGTCACATTGCTCAAGTTATCTAACACTTAACAAGAAAAAGTGGTAAGGAGTGTCCTGTAAAAGGATCTTCAAGGTTATTTACTAAGATGCAGATCTTCAGAGAACTTTAGGTGCCTGGTCATCACCTAATTAAACACTACTGCGCATAATAGCTGCCTAAATATCTATGACAATCTGATCCAATTCCTTGCTTTCCATCCTTTCATCTCTCAGTTTTATCCTTTTAAAAGAATTACTCAAAGTAAAAGAACAGATTAGCTTTCAATACTGTGAGGCAACAGAATAATAGGACCTTAGAGATTCTTCAGGAGATGTCTGGTTACAAATACGCCTCCAACAGCAAAGTAAATCATGATAAGAAGATTAGCTGGTGACTGTCAAGATTGTGTAGATTACTTATAGTGAGAGATCAAAAAGGATAACAACCAGGCTTGATTTTTTTTCTTTTTTCTTTCCTAGAAACATCCATGCACATCCTCTTACTCTTATGTAGAAAAGGACATTGCTGTCCTTTCAAATGACCAGGGTAGCTTAAGAGAACCATACTTTGGGAAGTCTGCATGAATAGATTGTTCCTAGTTTTATGCATCAATATACTAACATAGCCTCATGCAATTCAAAAGTTTACTAACCCTTGTACAACCTATTTCAACAAGGAACTCTACTGTCCTTCTGATGGACTCATGGATACTGCAGCAAAACCCCACTGCAAACTGGAATCTAATTTCTATTGTCCAAGCCATTCATCTCAATCACTGAGGGACTCGTCTGAATCTCCTGAATGAGTCCAGATGCTCTCCGGATCAAACCTCTCCAGTATGGCCTTTAGCCAGGCCCAGTCCAGCTGCTGCCTGGCTAGATCAAACCTCTCCAGTATGGCTCCCTGCCCAGTCTAGCTGCTCTCTGGATTAAGTAACAGCTCCTGGTCAGTCCAGAAGCTCACTGTCCTTCCTCATATGCCAAAGATGCACCACAAACTCTTGTCAGGCCAGCTTACTGAGCATAGTCACAGAGGTAAGAAAGCACATCCACTCCTGGATTTAGCTGGCAAGCCATTCCTCCAAAGATACTACAGTTATAGGAGTTAGAGTAAAATGAAACGTCTTTTGATGAACTATTTACTTGTCAAACTTTTGCAGTTACTTAGTCATAAGAAATACAATTTCAGCTTGATCAAAAATAGACCTAAATTGGTGCTAAAATCCTCCAAGTAGAATAAGGAAAAACACGTATTTAAAAATCTCAAGCTCACTCGCCTTTTTACAGAGGTTAAAATCATGTCATGGATTTTCAGCACTCTTTGGTATGTGTTGCTTCCACTTTCTTTGCTCCAGTTGTGAGTGTACTAACAGCAGATGGGAATTAGCTAGACTGTTCTCTGAAGTGCTCTCTGCCAGCATTTCTAGTCAATTTGACTCCATGGTTTAGCTCACAGAGCTGAGTGGAAAGAGATGTAGCTCAGAAACTAGCAAGGATGAGTGTGAGAAGACAGGCCAGGGGAAAACCACAGACATAACCCAAACCAGAGTGGAGAAAAGAATGGGGTGACAGTTAAAAAAAGAAAGAAGAACTGAGTACATACTGCAAAACCAATATACTACAAAGAGTGGAAAAGAAGAGAAAAAAGGAACAGGAAAAATGAGCACAGGAAAGAGAAGCAGGCTAGAAGCACATAACAGCAGACAGAATTTTCCAAATGTTCCTCTTCCTTTTGTTTCACTCTAATTTTGAAATATGCTATAAACTTACAGCTTGTGAAAGCTTTCATTTCGAGGCAGGGAGCAAAAGGGTTCTCACTAGAAATGTGTAAGAAATGTACTGTTAGGGCACACTGCAATGGTTACTAACATCACTTGCATTCACTTAGGGAAAGCACTCAAATTTGGGTAAACTGGGTGAGATGATGGCCTCAGTAAGGTTAACTGCACTGTCATCGTTGACTTTAGTACAAACAGGACATCAGAGTCACCATGAAAGATGCAATTCTTAAGTTCTTTCTAGTTTTTATTGGGTGTTTTTGATCATAATATATATTAACATATAGTACTCATTCAAATGTAATGTTAAAAAGGCCATATAAAGTAAAAAAAGAGAATAGCAAAAAATGTTTGCAAACTACTTCTTACATCTTATTATTTCATGTGTGGACTACACCACCCTCGTCCGCACTATTAGTTTTCCTACAGTGTGTAAAGACTCAAGAGTTCAAAAACAACAGTCACCTGCATGTAAGACACTACTTGTTTCACAGTTAATTTTACCAGCTATCATCTTATTAGACTTCACAGTGTAAAATAACAGGCTGTAAAGCAAAAATCTACACTGATGTAAAGATCAAGACTCAAGATCAAGCGAAAGGGCTCCCACGATGTAAGATACCACACCAAATTAAAAAGGCTTTGTATGTCTCACCTTCACTCTATGGGTTTTAAATGAGAAATCTGTATTTATAACTAAATACACGTTACAAAACCAGTAACAGTATTACCCAGCTCCAGCTCCACCTTCCTGGAAAGAAGGATAAAAGATAACGGGAACGTGCCATTCAGCAAGAACCTTTTGCATTGTACATTAACAAAACTGCTCTATGCAACATTTTATTGGGCTCAAAAGCAACGTCAGAGTGACAGCCGTCATTAAGAGAGCCCAAGAGCAAATAATTCATTACAGTTAAAGCAGACTCATTTTCTCTAATAACCTCTAACGCTCTGATTAAGCTGCCAAACCAAAAGGAAGAACGAATTAGAGCGAAGGTGAGTTTCTGCTTCTGCAGACCCGTCCCCGTGGACCCACCTGCGGGCGGGCAGCCCGTACCTGTTCTCGGTCTGAGGAAGGGGCGTCAGGGGGGACCTGAGGGCTCGCACCACTTTCGGCGTGACAGTAGCTACTCCTGCCTCCTCCTCTTGCCAGCCCCTGGCAAGCGAGACGGGAAAACAAAGTTGTCAGAGCGGGCGATGGAGCATCACCCGGCGCGACCGGCGCTGCTCTCCTCCCCGCGACCCGCCCGCTTCCCGCGGAACCCCGAGGCCAGCACCGCCCGCGCCCCGGGCACCGCGCCGGGCACCGCACCGGGATGCGCCGGGCACCGCGCCGGGCTCCGCCGCGCCCCGCGGGGCTCGTCCCGCTCCCTCCGCCCTCCCCGGCCAGCCCCGGAGCACGGGCGAGGCCCCCCGGCCGCCCTACCTGGCGCGGAGGGGCTGCTGGCCGCCCAGGCGCAAGAGGCAGCCGCCCAGGAGCAGGCTGCCCAGCGCCGCGGCCAAGGCGATGACAGCCCGCATGGTGCGCTCGGCAGCGGCACCCACCGCAGCTACGGCCGCTCCATAGTATTTAAGGGAGGCTGCGGGGAGGGGGAGGCGGCCATGGCAGCCACAGGGTCTCTGCGCTCCGCCCCTCGCCCACAGCCCTGCGCCGCCGCCATCGGCCCCCCTTGCGCCTCGCACCGCGGCCGCCGCTCGGGGCCCGGCCCGCCCGGCCTTGCCCGGGCTCAGGGAGCCGCCCGGCGTGAGGGCAGGACCGGGGCGGCCTTTGGAGCGGCGCTCAGGGCGGTTCTCGGTAGCGAAGGCGGAGGGGCGCCCGCCCAGCGGTGCGAGGGAAATAAAGCTGCCCGAACTTTAATAGGGGAAGGGGGCGCCGAGCGGGACGGCGGCGGGAGCAGCGTGCGAGGCTTACCTGGCGAGGGGAGCCAATCCTGCCCCGTGGCCGTAGCGGTGAAGACACTGCTACTATAATAGCTCTTAAATAAAAATAGGCAGCGTGTCGTGCACTGTATAAAAGTGACCCCACCTGGGGAACTCTAGGGTCCCCAGAGTAAGAAGGATGTGGACCTGTTGAAGCAAGTCCAGAGGAGGCCACAAAGGTGATTGGAGCAGGGCTGGAGCACCTCTGAAAGGGAGACAGACTGAGAGAGTTGGGGTTGTTCAGCCTGGAGAAGAGAAGGCTCTGGGAAGACCTCGTTGCAGCCTCCTGGTATCTGAAGGGGGCCTACAGGAAAGCTGGAGAGGGATTTCTTCGCAAGGGCCTGTAGTGATAGGACAAAGGGGAACGACTTTAAACAAAAAGGGGCAGGGTTAGATTGGATATTAGGAAGACATTCATTACTATGAGGGTGGTGAAGCACTGGAACAGGTTGCCCAGAGAAGCTGTGGATTCCCCATTCCCAGAAGTGTTCAAGTCCAGATTGGATGGGTCTGTGACCAACCTAGTCTAGAGGAAGGTGTTCTGCCTATGCAAGGGATTTGGAACTAGATGATCTCTAAGGTCCTTTCCAACCTAAAACGTTGTACTAGTCTATGATTTGTAGAGGTTTTGATAAAGAAATGTTTCTGTAGTAAGCTTGTATCTCTACCTCATGGTGCAATCAATGTTGCTTTCAGAGCCAGCCTTTGGTATGAGAAACCCAGTAAGGTGACAAGGTGCCATTAATTAGGCTCCCTTTATTAAAAGAGTGGGTAGTAGAGATGCTATGACTTACAGCAGCCTTTCAGTCATGAGCCAACTGACACTTTGATTTCACAGATTCTTCCCTATCCTTCCTGTTTTCTGTATCTGTGAGCATTCCCTTAAGCCTTGGAGCTGCTGCTCTTCTGTTCTCAACCAATGGCTGGAAAGCCTCAAGAGCACTGCTGCAGCTGTATTAATAATAAAGTAACACGGACTTGGTATCGTGAGTGGTTAGATATGACAGAAGGAGCATGCCTACAATGCATCAGGGAAACATCTGATGATTTTTTGGGGGGCATTCATTAGCTTGCTGGTGAGCAGTGCTGTGGGTGCTGATGGGAGGCAGCTAGAAGCCTTTGGCTGGTGTCCCAGGGTAGCAGGCATCTGGATGGCTCAGTGCACAGTCCCCCTGAGAGCACAGCTCAGTTGTCTTCTTGGCTTTGAGGTGCTTAGTTGTAATAGAGAAACAAAGCCATTGTAAAGACTTCTGAACTCCTGAAGAAGTTTGTGGTTGTTGTGAATCATAAATGTCTTGGACATGAAGATGTTCATCACCACTTCCCAAAAGCTTGCTTCAGGCTTATCCTATAAAACCAGGTGGCATTGTATATGACCATGTAGGGCCAACAGTCAAGCTTTTCAACGTACCTGTATGTTCACTGATCAGCAGATACTAGAAATTTTAGTCCCACCATTACATCTGTAAAACTTGATGGCTCCTGCTTATGTTAGTGGATAGCATCAACTATTTCATAATATCCATTTAATACTCTGTGTAAAACAATAAATCTTTCATTTTAGACAGTCTAGTTGTATTCAGTTTTAGCTCTGAATGAAAGAAGATTAAGAATTACAGTCCCGAAAACAATTTTTTTTTTTCCGTCACTGTTATTTCCCTCTGCAATACAGTTTTCCCATGAGTCCTGAAGTATCACTGTCAGCTAATCCATGAGTTATTTAGTGATGTCAGTGAGGACATCGTATTTCAAGTTAGAAGTCTGCTGCCAACACTAGTCTATAATACCCGTAAAGGTTTTTTTTTCCAAGATCAGAAGGTTAATCTTTGTGTCATTTAAAGTTCTTGCAAAGAAAATGGGAAGATTATAAATCATATCTGTTTAAATTAGACTTGGCACTTGGTGCTTGTTGTTTACCAACAACTTTACAAACATGTATTGATTGATCGTCACAGTATCTTTAAGTTTTATCAGCCTTAATTTCCTGGCAGAGCAGCTTAGTAGAGAGGCTAAGTGACCCTGCTAAAGGGAGAGATGAGAATCCGTGGTAAATCAGGATTCAAATTTAGGAATGCAGGATTCAAAAGACCAAGTTTCTCTTACACGGTGTTGTCCTGTCAGAAACGATGGTGTCAGGTAATGTAATATTGAGGGTCAAAATGATCAAGGCACAAGTGCCAAAGATGCCACACAGGAAAAGACAGACATAACAGTGTGCACAGAGTCTGTGTCCCATCTTGTCCTCCTCCTCATGGCTAGAAGCTGCTGCATCTTAGCATCCCCCATCCTCTGATTTCCATTAGCTTCTGAAGTCAGCGGGAATTGATAATTGCTGGCTTGCACAGAAGGAAGAGATCACTAATCAGCCAGGTGGTATCATCATGACTTTGTTGCTGAGTTCCTACAGCCCTGCTTAACTGCTAATTTGGAAAAGCAAAATGCAGCTTTGGGTATCATCCATGAATAGCTTGCTGCCCCCCCAGGTTGGCAGGATTGCATCTCGAAAGGAGTCTGGTGGAGGTGCCTGTAGGGCTGCCAGTCACATGGAGCTAGTTTAGCCTTCTTATTTCCAGCAGCTAAATCATATTAAGAAGCAATTAATGTTCATTAAATGCTTTCCTAGTGCTGCCTTCTCATCTAAGCAATGGCTGTCATAGGGATGTTAGTTATTGCAAATAGGAGGAGAGATGACTGTTACAATTAGGAAGAGAAAGAAACTAAAGATATTCAGTGAAGCTGGAGTCCCACGTTGTGCCAAAGCATGAGAGACCCCAGAGCGAGGTGTTGGTGTGAGACGACTATTTTGGTATTTTTAGTGTAGTCACTAATGTGAGCGCTTTTAGCAAAAAAATTTCCAACAAACTCACAAAACCGAAACATATGTGTTTCAAACTGGGAGAAAGTCATTGGTTCATTGCGTTTCACAACTTCTTCATTTATTTCCACCCACAGTTTTGGGCAACATGGTTCTACATAATGATAAGCAGCAAAAACTGAGGTGCCGTCTGCCCAACTCCAGGACATCAAATTGTCCCGGTCATTTCACAAAAGAAAAATGGAAAAAAGCAGTGCATTCCTGTATCCCATTAAAACAAAAACAAAAAGTCAAGTCCAAACTCAATAACTACCTTGTGTGGCTGTTGCTGCTAGCTTTTTTTCTTGCCCTAATGTTTTTCACTATTTTTCAAGGACAGGATTTTGTGGCCCAATAACTTACAAATTAGGCTTTATTAAAATAATAATTTAATAACTAAATTCAGCTAGCAAACAGTCTGTTAAGATCTACATAAAAGTAGCTGAAGTATTAGGTATTTAAAAGCAGCTATTTGTACCCCGGGTTTGAGATGTTTGTCAAGTCTGCCAGTGATGACTCATCCAGTCAGGCACTGTTCACCCTCCAGAGAAGGTCAGGGTGAAAAAAAAATCAGGGCATGTGGACAAATCTTCAAGTTTCTCAGAGTCTCCTAAGATGTCATACTTACAGAAACACAGAATATTCTGCATTAGAAGGGAACCACAAGGATCATCGAGTCCAGCTCTTAAGTGAATGGCCCATGAGGGGATCAAACCCATGACCTTGGTGTTAATAGCACCATGCTCTAACTAACAGTAGGACTTGCCTCTTCTGCACAAAATTAACAAATTTTTCACTGTTGTAAACTATGGTTTTTTATTTGTCAGAGTAATGTATTGTGTGTGCTTCACCAGATTTCTCTATTCAGTTTGACTGAGAAACCAGCTTCTCCTCTTTAGCAATCGTGATCCAGCCCCATGGCAGATAAACACTCATTGCCAAAAATGCATCTTATAGCACAAGCAAAGTCTAGGCCAGTAACTACTGAAAATGAGTGCTCTACTGCCAGCCGCTGTGCAAGGCTTCACTCAACTGACAGCAGTGCAGGCACTGATGTGCCTGTGACAGTGGTGCAGTCTGGTATGTATGCTTTTCCAAAGGAAGCTTCTGGGGACAAGAGGATCCGAATTACAATTAGATAGAAAGCAGGATTTTAATGCAGAAACCCCAAAACTTTCAAGTTGTTAACCTGAAGGGAGATTATTTTTTTTCACCATTCTCCTTTCTTCCTAAAGGCTCTTAGCCTTGAGACATCTTAATATGACACCATGATAAAGGCCATTTTGGGTCAGACTAGAACAGCATGTTCTTTGGGCAGTACCCAGTAGCAGAGTCCTAGGGAAGAACTGTGCAGTGATCCATCCCTAGGACTCTTTCTCAGCTTCCAGCAATCAATGGCTTGGGAATTTCTGAATCAGAGCTAGCTGTGTGTTTATTTGCCTTTCATGGATTTTTCTTCCATAATTGTGTCTAATTGCTTTTTGAAACCATGTAAACTTTTGGCATCAACATTCACTTGTGTCAATGATTTCCCTCCAAGCTGAAATCCTTCCATTACAATTAGCCCAGGAACAATTTGCTAAGACAATTCTCTGTTGTTATTTGGAAACTCCGATCTAAAAGACATGATGTGTTAATATTCTTTTGCAGAGAATTTCACTACAGTTGCACAAAACAGCACTGCTGTTAATACAAATTCACAGCATCCATTGCTAGAATTCAGAGGGAGTTATTACAGAGCACACTGTGAATGCAAATTAAAAATAATGCACAACACTCAACCAAATCCTAATGGACCAATGGCACAATGTCAAATACACCAGGAGCAAAGACTTTTAATACTATTATTAAAACCCCAAGCAAACAAACAAAGCAAGTAAATTAGCACTGACAAAAACTGTTGGAGCAACATTTACTCATCATAGATCAGTGTGCAGACTGACTGTACAGCTCCCAGAGGCTTTTAAAATGCCTGCATGGCTGAAGGGGGAATATGCCTCCAGGGATGTCACATAATGGAAAGGTTCTCATTGGGCACTATGGTCAATGGTTGAGGTAATTATGTGAAGCTAAACATATTTCTCCATCAGTGAGTGTGGCACAGTGTGTCCAGCTGCTTATCTATAGAAGAATCCAATTTGAGATCACGTGTTTATTGAAATGTGAGTATAAAATACACTATGACAGAAATCAGAGGCCATAGTGGAGTTCAGAGTCATCCTTTATGATACATGTGATGGGCTCCAGTGGTCGGTCAGTAATGTCTATGTTTATGGAAAATCAGAGCAACAATTTAGGAAAATAAATGCATGATGTAAGCAAATAGCAAGGATTACTTGGAAGAAGAAGAAAAAGGGATGGCTGTATGAAGACCTAATCTTGGGAAGGGAAGGCTATCTATTGAGTTTGACCCAGGAGAGTGGTCTGACAGTTCACCTCCAAACTGTCTTTTTGGGATCACAATGCAATGAAAAAAGCTAGAGCCTTTTTGTTTTGGTTTGGTTTTTGCATTCTTACATTTCCTTTGCTGAAATTCACAGAGTACAGTAAATAAAAAAATAAGGAAGAATCATATGCTGATGTATAGGAATAGACTACTTCATTGTTACCAAAGAAAACAACAGAAGTGATACTTATTGCCATGAACTCATGGATTTGAGGGAATTGGAGGAAGAAAGACAGGAGCACTGTCTTTAAATTGGGGAAAAGCCATTAACCTCATTATATAGAGTTAAAAATATAACTGCCCAGATTGCAGCCTAAACATATTCTTACATAATACTGATTCTCACAGTTTCTTCTGCAGTAAACATTGTTGAATACTCCATAGAAACATAGTGGCTGCAAATTCCAGATTTTTCTTGTTTCATCATCAGGTACTTCTTAAGCTGTTTGCAGCATTGTGATGTTAATGCCGATAAGTCTTCAGTGCAAGGGAGGTGCCAAATGAGTGATGGTTAGGGACGCGGGGATCCACAGTGGGGACAGACGGACAGGGCTTGTGACTGTAGGATGCCTCACTGACAAAACGGGATCACCCGGAGGAGAAACAATGTCCCAGAAGTCATGGGGCTGTGTAGGAAAGTAATCATGAGGGTGCTTGAGAGCCAGGGAGCCAGCTCAGCAAGGTCCTTTAGCTCAGATGCAGCTTTTAGCACATGAATACTTCTGTTAAAGTGGGGAGAGTCTCATCCTTCCTGTGAGGCACCTGCGAAGTCCTCTGTAAGCACAATGTGTCTCTGTTTACACAGGGCAAGGGGCATATCCAGGCAGAGATGGAAAAAAGCAAAACATTTACCGAACCTTCAGCACACCCTGGAAACAGAAATAGTGTAGGAAAATAAGCCATACAAAAAAAAAAAAAAAAAAAACCAAAAACCAAAAACAAACACCCCACCTCTTAGCATCAAGGTGGCCTTCCTTTTCAGGATTCTCAGTGAAAGCAAAAGGGGAAAAAAACTCTACACAATTCTTTATTTCAGTTTGTCTAGTAACGTCTTGAACCATTTATAAACTGGAACTGAAAGCCTTTACCTTCAAATAGAAATACATCTAGGGTTCTTTAAGAGCCAGCAAGATACAGAGGCATCTGGGAAGGCTTGTTGTAAACTGCAGTTGTCTTAAATGTCTTTTTTCTCCATTCTGAAGTAATTTTCTGTTTGAGTGATACCAGTTGTAGATCAGAGTCCAAAATGGGCAAATACATGATGGGATTCATGCCAATGTATGAGAGTGTCACCTCAGCTGGTGCACGAGCATCGTTGGCCAGCTGGGAAGGGGGCTGGTGGTGGGGGAGCTGGACTGGGGCTGTCCCTGGCAGCTGTGGAGCAGCACAGCCCCTCTCTGGCATAGGAAGTGAGTGAGAAACATTGGAAGGCCTCTGCTGTGGCCAAGGAGTGCGGAAGGCAGCAAGCAGAGGCCAAGGGAGGGAGCTAGGACATTTTCCTTCTCGTGGCAGATCATCATCAGTTGGGCTCAGTTCCCTGTCTCTCTGTCTCTCTCTCCTCTAAACATGTAGTGCTAGGTAGAAGTCCTCTTCAGTAAATATGCTGATATCCCACGCCTCAGTGACAGGGCTTGCTGATCATATTGCACTCCTGGCTCACTTTCATTAGGCTCTGCAAATATACTGCCATTCCCGCAAAATCTATGTGCTGGGTAAGCCAGAGTCTCTCTTGTGGTCCTCAGATAGTCACTTATCTATTTGTCTTCCTCTCAATTACTGTACTTCCAGAGAAAGCACTTTTTGGTTTATTATGTCCAGTGCTTTTGATGGCCTGGCAGGAGAGAATTAAGGTCTGGCAGAGGGGAAAACCAAATGTAGCCTAGAAAGAGTGAGTGCCACCTGAACAGAAGGGATCAATAACAGCTATTATATTTAGCATTATTTTCAGAACAGGCATTCAGTACCTAGCTCCCAGGTGAGACTTTCTGTAGCACATGGTCATTTTCTTCTTACAGATTGACCAATGTAATTTTTAACCTTAAGAGCTGTAACACCCATACTACTTATTTGGACATACCCCATAGTTAACAAGTCCATCTAAGCAGACTAAGTTTATTAAGAACGTGGTTTGCATACACCATTTCTGAGTCTTCTTTATTGAACAGCCTTGGCCTCACCATTAGACCTGAAGAAATCTAAAAATGCATCAGTGTCTGGGAGGACGAACTAAAGGGAAGAGCAGGAGCAAGCAGGGGAGGATGGAGTCTCTGGGGTGGTGAGGAGGTGCCTGAGGAGCACCAGGGCTCAGCATGGGGGACAGCATGCTGGTGTGGAACCCGAGTCCTAAGGGCAGAGGGGAGGGAGGAAGAAGGCATTTTCAGCTGAGGGGAATGCTGATGCCTAAAGCACCATTATCATGTGCTGGGGAGATGTGCATTTTAAATACCAACATTTAAAATCCTTCGCCTTTAATGCCGTGTTTGCATATTGCATGAGTATGCATTTGACCGAATAGCTGAGTGTGTGTAAAAGTCAATTCTAAAGCAAGGAATCATCACTTGAAACCTGCAGCTGGAGAAAATGTATTCAGGCTTCCCAGATGTACTCAGGCTCAGCTTGGCTGGGCTTAAGAGCAAACAGAATTTAACAAGTAAGCAATATGTGATTTTTTTTTTTTTAAATAACTGTTGGGTATGGTAATGAAAAATTGAAGGAACCCTGCTCACAACTGACCAGAGAGCAACACAGAGAGCAGCAAGGAGACACAGCAGCACCTCACTGAACTGCCCCAAACCACTTTGCCTGGATCTGTCTCAATAAGAGATGCTGCTTCAGCCTTTGCACCGCTTCTTTCCTTTTTGTGTGACTCAGTCTTCAGTAATGTGTATGGTACAATAACTTTTGAGGAAAAAAAGCCAACCAGTAATTTTTTCACCAGGAATGAGACTAAGACCACAAATTCAATCCACACTGGAGCACTGGTAAGTTGGAGTTAGCTCCCTTTCTCAACCACAGTGAACCAGATTTTCAGCTCTGAATTGCATTTCTGTGGCATGTTAGCATGTAGCTAAGGATGAATAATGTGTAGTGGCAGGTATCTGAAAGATCTGTTGTATGGGATATTTGCATGTAGCCTCCTGAGCCCAGCAAGACAGGAATCAGTGCTGTCAGGGGGCCTGTTTCCTGTCTGACCCAGTGATGCATGTCAAGATCTGAAGCAAGATGATCTCTGGAAATTAAAAGGTGCCAAGTAATTCAGAGTTGTGACGTATTGATTTCTTTGTTCAGACACCATATAATTCGTAAAGCTGCAACACAGCACTATAACTCAGTGTTTTGCACTTTAATGACTGGCCCAGTTATAAATACTGTTTTACTGTTTACTGACATTTTACATTTATTGAGCATGTATTTTATCTAAACTCATAAAGAGGGCACAGGACATTTTTAACAAACAAAAAAATTTTTCAGGCTAAACAAAACCAAGAATATGAGCTCCCTCCTAATGCGTGATGAGAAGGTGCCACCAGTTATCCCACAGGAAACTGGTGAAGGAGGAGTGTGCCAGGCAGATGTAGTGGAGCATAGAGAATTGTACTGGTAGGGCTCTGGTACAAACCCATGCCCTGGATACCAGCTGTCTGAGGTCCTAATGAGGATGTGACATGACTGGCAGGGCTTTGAGCTGCCCACTTGTTTCCCTCACAGAAGGCATCATCCTAATCACATTCTGCAGCAGCTGTTGGAGGGGACAGCAGGGAAGGGAGCTGTGTTTTCCCAGGCTCTGGGTGAAGAAGCACTGAAGGAGCTCTGCAGTGACCACATGAGGATCAGATCACTTTTGGGTTTTTTTTTCTGGTTATAGTAAGCAGGCATTATTTTCTGTAGACTACAGTATCTACACTCCCAGGTTAAGGTAATATAAGAAAAAAAAGTGACAGAACTCTCCCTTTGGCCCTTTTAATGTACTGATCTATTCTGTAATCATAAGGTTAAAATTGTATAAAATTTGGAAGTTTGTGTTAGATTCCCAAGTCCATATTTAGATATTTCTCTTTTATTTAGGCACAGAGAACATTTTTAGGAAATTAAGTTATTAAATATAAACTTAGCTTCCCATTCACAATTTTTTTAAATAGCCTATAGATACTGTGTTTTCCTAGACAGGATGTAAAATGACTAAATGTTGTACAAACAAGATGGTTTTACCTGTTATAGATATAAAACCTTGTAAGGGCTTCCTTTTAAAAGGAAGCTGAAATGATACATTTTTCATGCAAACCATGGACCTCATTACATCTGTGTATTTAAAAGATCTTTTTAAAAAAAAAAGGCACAAAAGTCTATTGTTATGGGACACAGATAGGGAATCATGGCTGAGTTTAATAGGATCAGATATAGTCATATGAAATATATACATCCACATCTGAACCATTCACCTTTGTTCCATTTATACTTGATGGAAAGATACTCACCTCTGGGCAGAAATTTATTTCACCCAGAAGTGAACATACTTAAGTTGGATTTATTATCACGTGTACAAAAAGATACCAGAGAGACTGATTGCACTACAGGTGAGGTAAAGCCCTCCTTCCTGACCATGAGAAATATTTAGGGGAATTAAAAGCATTTCTGTCCTCATCTGAAAACACAGATTGTTTCATTTATTCAAACGTATTGTGCTATGAGATGGCAGCAAGCTTTTAAATGAGTTATTTCTTACATAGCCTGGTACACAACTTCTACTGGAGACACCAGGTTGAATCAAGTCATATTTTGACACAGACTAAGCTTGACCAATCTACAGTTTAATTACACTTGCATATTTAATTATGTGGGAAAAATAATTTATAGACTTGTTACAGTGCATGTTCTCATGGCTGTACTGAAGTGAGTCATCCTATCAGTGGACACCCTGCTATATTCACTCTGCCTACTTCAGTTTCTCCTGAATTTAGAGCTAAAATTTTTCCTTATCTTTCCTATCCTTTTTGACATAGAAAATATCTGCCACACTCTCTCACACATCACCCTCTACCTTACTGCAGGGTGGAATTTTTCAAGCATATACCACTGAAATCAAAGGCAGTTGAATTCTCCAGAGAGCAGGAATAGTTGGTAGGAACTACTCAGAGAAATCCTGCATCCACCAAAGTAACTCATCCATCATCTGTGAAGGGCTCTGGTACCCTGACTCTGGACGGCACTGGCATGCAGAGCACCACCAGGCTTGTTGCTCACCGTGTTTGTATTATGAAGGTCACAACACATGCGCTTACTTTGGGAATTAAACTGCCAAAAGCCCATTCTCTTCGAAGTTATGAGACTTGAAACAAATACTGGGTTAAATTTTTATTTACATTCATGAGGAAAAAAAAACACAACTAATGAATGACTAGGTTCAAACCAATGAAACATGGAATCATTTAGGTTGGAAGACCTGTAAGGTTATGGAGTCCAGCTGTTAACCCAGCACTACCAAGTCCGTCACTAAACCGTGTCCCTCACTGCCACGTGTTTTTAACTAAAATTCTGTCAGGCTGAGCATGCTCCTTCAAGAAAACAAGCTGTCAGAGATTTTATTGTACTGAGCCATAAATGTGCAAGGTGACTACAGCAGATAAAGCCCCTGGACAGGCTCATGGGCCCAGGCACAAGGAGTGTTGAGATCCACAAGGCATGGGGAGTACAGACACAGCTCAGCCACGCAGGAGGCCTTCCTGGGTGGCATTACAGCTGGAATGTCTTACTGAACAAAAAGGAGCTAAACTCCTTAAAAAAAGGGTTGGCAACAGTATAAAAAACCCTCTTAAGATGTAAAAAAAAAAAAAAATAGGCTTGCTCTGTGATTCCTGGAAAATGACAGTCGAATTAAAGCGTGGTAAGAAAGCTGCTCTTAAACCCCTCCTGAGAACCTGTTTTATGAAGTTTTGTATTTGAGTCATTGTATTGAGTTACAGAAGTGGAAGTGTTAAAAGAATTTCCATCATGCAAAACATTCAAAGCTATTTTAATTTTGTAAATTCCTCCTGAAGAAGTGACTGTTGCAGGGAAGGGGAACTAGTAATTAATGTAGACAGTGCTGTCTCAGAAGCATAGTGAGCTTGGCTGCACAAAGAGCTTGTTTCATGATTGCCCAGCTATCGCCTTTTCTCAAAAAATATTTATTGAGGAGCCCTGTTAATTTGAAATAATAGTTTTCATAGAATTTCTTCAATGCACATGCTACTCTTAATTTGAACAAAACAGACATTCTTTGAGTAGCTATTCAATACTATAGTCTAAGCTTTATGTAAATGACCTTTATATTTATAAGTGAACTGGGATCAGTAATTTGCCCAGGATATAGCAATGGATTATACTGCCATGGAATTAAAAAGCAAACAGTTTGGTCATGAGTTAGCTTCAGTGTACACCCTAAATTAAATTAGATTAGATTAGGGATGGTTGCCTTTCCCTGGCCAGGATTAAAATGTTAGCCGCTTTGGAGATCAAGCAAAAATTCTCAGGACAAAGTCTGAAGGATGTCTATGATTTAATTATGCATCTTGTGTTATTTAATGTTTTTGCCACTGCTCAGTCACTGGAGTCATGAGATTCTGAGAAGCCGAGCTTTTCCTTTAAAAACTAAATTATTAGTCCTTAAACTTGCCTAGGGGAAAAAAAAAAAAGGGTCCTCAATGTTAAAGAAATAAAAAAAAAAACCAAATTAAATATTTTGGAAGAACTGGTGTGTTGCTATGCAGGTTCTGAAAAGCTGTATTTGATAATATCAGCCATTAGTAAGCAACTAATGCAGACAAGAGACTGTATAGTTCACAAGGATAATTTTTAAACCATTTTGCACCCCTTGGTCCTTAGAGGAAAGCCCCAAACAGATGAAAATCAGGCAGAAGAGCCCCAGCCTCTGCTGGTGCAAAGCCCTGAGCCTGCTCTGTCCCACTGCAGCAGACAGCGGGTGGCACACGTGCCAGGCAGGAGTGAACTGGTGCCTCCTCCCTGGCGGGGACTGACATTTACAGTGCTAACAACTCAAAGGCAACTACCCTCAATCAACAAGCAATTTCAAGGGTTTTCTACAGATCTCAAAGCTGTGCTCATGTTCTGGGAGCTGATGTTTACGCCAGACTGTCCTGAAGGCAAGAGGAAATATGTGGGGAAGGGACCTCAGGGCTGATGCACACACCCCTTCCCAACACGTGTTAGATGGCACCCGGTCTTCACCTCCAGAGTGAAACCTGGGCAATGACTGAGACGTTTAAGATCATAACAACAACCACGTGTGCTTAGGGTAGCCTCAATACCTCTCTCCAACCATGTCCAAGAGGAAAAGCATAAGGAGAAGAGAATGCAGCCAGAAAGATTTTCTGTAGTGTAACCCCTCAGCACTGTGAAATCTCTAAGTTACTGATTATCTCTTGACTATCTTGTTAAAAAACACTAGGAGTTTTCTCTTCCAGGAATTGGCCTAAATTCCTCTTGAACTCACTGGCCATGTGGAATTGAATTCTGCACTTTGATTGGTAATCGTGTGGGAAAAAAAATTCTGTTATTTCATTTGCACTGAATATCTGACAGTTTCACCACATGATCCTTATGGTGTCCAAATAGTGACTAACATTTTCTCACCATCCTCAAACCAGACAGTGATTTAATTATCCTTGTCTTAATGCTTCTCAGCTGATGAGTTCTTCTCAATTTTTTTACATATGGAAGCAATTCTCTTAAGATCTGAAAAAATTTAGGAGCACAGCTTATGAAAATCCCTTTTTTCCAATATCTGTCTTTAGGACAATTTTGTGTTGTCCTTGGTAGTTAATTTGCCCGTACCACATGCCACATTTCTAACAAGTTCTTTTTTGCACAAATTCAAAATACAATAAAAAGGAACTGGCTATCTTTCACCTGTGGCTGGATAAAAAAATTAAAAAATAGCCAAAATCCAAACAACAAAAGTAATGCTTTATAAAGGAAAACATGTGATACCAGGTTGTATCTTTTACCAGCAATAGAAAAAAAAAAAAAAAGGCAAAGAAATATCACTTCAAGGTTTTGTAGAAGAGTCTAATTTGAAACAACTATTTATAGATGCTGCGTATTATGTTAATTTGGCTTCTCCGGACACACAAAAGCTTCCTTTGAGGGCTTTTATAGTAAAAGAAAGAAGGAAGCGAGGGCCCTCACAAATAGAGTTATGATAAAAGCTCCTGTCATTATAACAGATCATGAGAAAGAGAGAAGGAAATGCTGAGATACCATTCATCACTTTGAGAAATGCTCACAAACAGCTCCTGGTTAGGTAGGACTAGCTACAATTTTTATGAAGGGGGTTATGTTATCAGAAGAGTGCAATTTTTCCTTTTTTTCAGGCTGTTAACAAACTCTTCCGAATTTCTGCCAGTGTATTTCTTATTTGCAAGAATTCATTCAAATACCTCACTCAAAACAGTAAGAAAGAATGCATTTCTATTTGAAAATAAATTTAATTTCCCTGAAATGTTGTTGGGTTGTGATTTTTTGCATAAATGGGATGTGACATTTTCGTCTTGTTGCTGAAAACTGGCTGCAAACAGGTCATTTTAAGTGGTTTATTTTCACTGTATTGAGGTCATTGATTACACTATTTTTTCTACTCCATGGCTGTATGCATGAAAACGAAGCTTTTTGACATGGAAAAACAGGCCAGAACTGATGAGCTATTGACAATGCATATGAATAATAGATAGCAAACAGAAAGTAGCTGTGCATCACAGAATTTCAGGTTGTCATTTATTTTTGATGTTTTAAAGGGGACAGTGGCACCCTGGCCACCTTCACTGATTGTTTTACTCCTAAGAATGCCATTTTTTTCAGGAAGAGAAAACCAAAATCTTTACAAATTAATGTCTGCAAACAATATGGTTAGAGAGTAAATGTCAGAAATTATGTGTTCATGGATGCTGCTTTGTGGCCAAGTTCTTTTCACTCCCACTGCAGACAGACGTCAGGGTTAACCCTTTGTATAGTGAAACTGTCCACTCACAATGTAGAGATCCTCCAGAATTGTGGTGTTGGAGTTGCTTTATTTTAAAATATTAAAAAAAAACCACTAGAAATAAATCATTTGGAGATTATTACAACTTTTTTGTATAAAGATGTTCTCCCATTAGTCTGTACTAGTGGCATTAATCAGACACTCCAAATACCAGTCACTTGGGCAGTGTTCAAAGAGAAGCTCACATCCCAGGACTCTGGCACAGCAGCATTAGCCACCAGCTGCTCTGGCTGGTGCTTTTGGGGAAGAGGAGGGAGGGCAGGAGATGGCAGACCAGCTGCTTGACCACATGTGAAGTCCATCCACCAACTGCTGGGGCTGGCCTGGGAGCACCCTGGAGGATTTGCCTGGTATGAGCAGGCATGCCCAGGGAGGGCACAAACCACAGGCAGACTGACAAGGTTTTAAAAATTACTTGTCTGCACTTCAAAATCATCAAGCATATCACATTTTGTATATTGCCCACATAACATAGACATGTAAGTTAGCAGATGAGGCTCAGAAGATCTGATGTCTATGCAGGTGCTGCTGGCCAAGGAGACTCTGCCAGCTTGCATGGGGATTTTGCTGTGGTATGCCCTACATGGTGTTGACTTATCCTCATCCCAGATATTACTTGATTGAACTCATACCATCAAATCACACCTTGGGCTAGGAAATCTGTGTTTAGACCAGATGAAAAGATGTATATAAAGCAGCCTCACCAACTCTTATAATTCTTTCTCCTAGCAGTAGTCTGCAGTCAGGCTGGAGACGTGTAAAATCAGGGGCCTCATCATTTTTCAGATCAGGGATAGAAAGTAATCAGTAGCCTTGAAACATCACCATCACACTCATCTCTGAGCTGCAAGCTGGCACTGAGACTAGAGAATCAAAATGAATCCTTCTGGACATACTGTTAAGTCAACATAATTTCTTATCACCCCGTTCCTCAGGGATAGAGGGAGGAAGCATCCTGATCTCCTGCATCCATATTATGGATGTTATTATCACTACTTGCTGAAAAGCAAGGTAGATTTAAAAGGACCTGCCTTTAGTTTTCATTCTAGCATTGTTCAGGGTAGGGGGTGTTGCTATTTAAATGAGCTTAATTCTGCTGGGATAATTAATTAATTTATATTCTTCTACACCACTGCCTTGACCACAGTTTGTCACTGAGACACTCTGAATTTTCAGTTGATGCAACCAGATAGAATTGAATTGGAAAAAGCTGACATTTCCAAACGTGTCCAAGTAGGAAATGATTCAGTGGTTCCAAGGAGTGGAGCCAACTGTGAAAGACTGTTTGCAATATGATATATCTGGAACCCTAAACCACCCTTTTGTTTTAGGAGCTTCTAATCTTTCTATTTTAATGTGCAATGCCTTCCTTTTCCACAGAAATATTTTGATCACATGCTGGCTTCTTCTGCCTCTGCTGGGAAGAATTTGCATGAATCTTTCTAGGGGACTCATCATAGGGGCAGCCAGTGGTCCCTGCCCTCTGCCAACCCCACTGGATCCCAGTCAGCCCAGGGCAAGCAATCGATGTATGGTGAAGCATACATCTAAGAAACTTAAGAACATCAAAGACTGAGCCTCTGTCATTTCAGTGATTAGACTTTGACCTTGGATTCAAAATATTCATTTGCATTTGTCACAGAAGTGGTCATTGAGGTATGCAAGTCATGCTGGCTCATTTTCTAACAGCCCATTTTGCAGCATATTGAGGTACTGTACGCCCTGGGAGAACAATCAAAAGCTTGTTTTACCTAATAAGGAAACTGCTGAGGCACATGAATAACCATTCTGTTTTCCAATACATTTCACACCGATTAATTTTCCAGTTTTATGAAACAAGCTGCAGTTATCTTTGAGTCAGGTTCAGTGAACCAGTGCTTGACTTTAAATAGAAAACTACTGATGTCGCTGGGCAGATGTGCACAGGCTTTTGAAAGAGCAGGGCTCCCATCAACACTGAATGACACCATCCTCTTCAATCTCCCTCTTGAACCCCATGCTTGCTCGTTGGCTACAGAAACACTGATTTCCCTTGTAAATAAATTATATTTTTGTTTGATACTTGCAATATTTTTTTGTAAGAAGTTATGTATCTGGTCTGCAGAGGTTTAAGTTTCATAAAAGAAAAAATGAAGTTCGATTTTACTTTTATAAGTCCTTTTCTGTACAGTTTACAGGTTTCTCTGAATCAGGTACTTTGTGGTATAGAACCTGAAGACGTGTTTGGCAGGCTGGCTGAAGGAACAGCTGAGCTGTTTGCTCCTCAGATGGTTTTGTGTTGCAACTTTGTCCATGAAGAATGTTCCATAAACTACCGATATTAAATACTTAGTCTTCTCTCTGACATCTGCACATTCCCCTTGGCTTCCCTAATATCATTAAATAATGCCAATCTTCAGTCTGTCATCTAAAAATTGCTAGTGGCTTTTTCTTCTTTAAATGGCTGCTAAACAGCCAAAAAGAATATATCATTCTCCTTTTTCAAGCATGCTAGGAAATAAGACTGGCACTGAGACATTAATTAATGGCCTGTGATGGAAGCACAGAGCTCAGACCTTTTATTTTGGTCACATATAAACAGTTTTGCTTTTGAACTGTACTTTACACTTAAATATTCAACTCTCCCTCTTTGATTCAGAGCTTTGCTTGCCAGCATCCATGGAATCAGTCCTGGCTGTTTGCACAAAGAGGTGGGAATAGTGATATTTATGCTTATTAAGAATCATGTTTCTTTTTGACATAATGGACCAATCTGTAGGCTCCTGTAGAACCTGTTCTTTTGCCCCATGAGCTCCCCTTTTGTAATTAAAGCATTAGGGACACTCAGTCAGTGCATGATCAGAATGACAAATTTAGGAAAGGGCATTCACAGTATACCTTATTTCATATTTGATCTAAAATGCCATCTTTATTTTTCAGGAACTTTGCAGTCTACAGTAACAATTTCCATAAATTCATCATATCCCATCTTACTGAGCTGGGACTAGTTAGTAGCTGGGTGAGAAAAATCACAAATAAATTCAGCAATGGCTACAGAAGGTGATTCTGAAAATCAGAGCATTTTTCCCACCCAGAGGCTGTGTACAATTAGGATATGCATTAGTGAGGAATATAAATGAAAAATCAAGCAAAGATACTCTTGGACAACACAGATAAGCAAACAGCCCAAAGATATTACTAGAAATTGATGGAGACTATAATATATAACATAAATAACAGACCTAACATCATCAACTCTGATCAAACAACATCTCTTTCCTTTGCCTGATTATTTCTACTGGTGCTATGCTTGAATAAATGCACATTAGTGGCACCACATTCCTAGACAGTAATTCATGCTTCTAAGGCACACAGTCAAGTCTTGCTTATGTTAAGCCAGGAGGAACAGTATGAACATAAAGCTCACGTCACTCACCTTTTCATGCTCAACTGCCTGGATCTCCACAGTACCCAAGAGAGCACTGGTGTGCTAGAGGATGGAGCTGTTGGCACTTCACTGTGTGGAGGGATTAGGAGAGTTGACAGTGATGTGGCTGCAGGACCCTCACCTGAGAACTTGCACAGTCCCTTCCATCGCTGTTCCCTGCAGCATGGCACGTGAGCACCATAACTCCCTATGTAATACTTACGCCTGCCAGCCAGGTCAGATGGCCTCACACACAGATCTTTCCAAAGCAGTAGTGAAGGGTGTTGAATCCTCACACAGAGCAGAGATCCCCTGGTCTGTGCATGTAGAAATGCTCTGGCATCGTATTGACAGCACAGCCAGCAGCCAGGGCAGGATTCCTCACATAGGTTTAAACATTCTCAGCATGAATGGTGCCGTTTAAGCATCAGTCATCATGTTCACTGTTGGCAGAGGGTTAGGTGACTCATTTTATCACCAAGTCTATTCCTAGAAAAAGAAAATGTAAGTGCCTCAGAAAGGCAGACGGGCTCCAAGTATAAGAAATCTTACAGTCTTTATAAGAGTGCCTGAAGTATTGCAATTAAGTACCAACGAAATCCTGAGTGATTAATGATCAGAAGAAATAGCAACGGGTTTATGTTACTGGCTATGCAGCATCGCCCCAGGACCCACAGGGAGGTGAAAGGTCTGCAGGGTCAGAGACCAGAGACACAGGCACAGGTGATCAGCGTTTGCCAGAGTGGTGGGTCTGTAGTATTTTACAAATTGCTAAAAGCTGGGTAAGAAAGACTTCAAAGTCCTAAATAGGGAATTCTGGAACAAATGTTGCTTTGTTTCCCATGAGTACTAATTCACTTCTTACCAAACTTTGTTGTACCTAATGGGCTCCAACTACTAATGGCATTAGTAACCTTCTCCATCCCCCTCTACCACCCCACCCCGAATAGTGTGGACATTGGATCCCCAGTGCCAACTGTTTCACTCCACAGATCTACTCCTATTACAGGGCACTACTCATTAGTATGGGTATCCATTCAGATGCTCCAGCCAGGTTCATGCTGATTTATGTGTCTGCTGATCTGGACAGCAATATAGGGTCTCTGATGCTTCTGATTCATTTGGAGCATATCAGCTGACACATCTTCAACCTTGCAGATTATAAACTTCAAAACCTGTAGACAAAACTGACAGATTATACGTCAGGGTGTCCATGCATTTCTTCTCTTATACCCCGCTCCTAAACCTCCAGCTCTTTACTTCATGATTCCCCATAACTTTTTTCTATCACTTCTTTACACTGGTGGATGTCCCCAGCCTTATTCCTTCCCAAAACATAATTTGAAATCATGCAATGTGGCAAAGCATAGAGAAGTTAAAATCCGTTGAGTTAGCAGGTTTGAGAGAGGGCATTATTATGGCAGAAAGCATTCTGGATATTGCTCAACAATTATTTCACCTATTTCCGTCACTTCTTTACATGTTGCAGATCTTGTTTCTATCGTCTCTGAATTTCCATTTCCCCTAAAATGAACCAATTCAGATGTAAATGACTTCCTGAAATCTGAGGACTGGCCAAAAGTCCAAATTAAAAAAAAAATGGCTCTATTTGAGACAGAAAAAAACCCATCAAGGTAATATATGGACTTGACAAGTCAGCTATAAGCACCTGTTCGTCTCTTCATAGATGAAGTTCAGTTGAGTCCATCTTGCTTCTAAAATTGTCTTGACACTACTGGGAATGTTGGCTCAGAGTAAAGGAAATGAACAAACCCAGCAGCTCTGCCAAACTCAGAGCTATGTACGCTGAACGTACTGGGAAGCAGAGGGAAGACTTATTATTTACCTCACAGTCACTGGTAAATTTTACTGTCATATTTCATTTTCCATGAAATTATACTCAGACACAGGAGGAAAGTATCAGAAAGGGTATTCATGTATTAGCCAGGGTCTACGTGAGAGGGGCTATCAGTGATAGGAGGTCTTAGTTAAGGGGTTTATATTTTTCAAGAATGAGGACAAGATTTTTAGATGTGAGGAAGTTGCAGTCACTGTAAAAGAAGGGAGTTTTGCTATCTCAGATCTCCATGCTGCTGCCAAGTTCTTTGCAGCTGCTGCTTCTCAGAGTAATCTCCAGTTAAGGAGGTGCTAAAAAACCAATGATATGAAGACAAAATTAAGTAATTTACTAAATGGGAAACATTGTAAAAGTAAACTCATTGAGTCAGAACAAAAACCCCTGATCTACAGCATTTGAACCAAGCTTCTCCTGAGACTGCCAGTGGCAGAAAACAAGGCAAGAATGCACCCTTGACTAAGAAGGTTGCTTCTAAGTGCTTTACAAGACACCTAACATATTATATGCCTTGACAAAATCCACTTTTAAAAATCAACCAACTAAACAAGCAGGATAATAGAGATGTGAAGCTGTTTATCCAAGGGGAGAAAGCCTATGACTCAAATCCAGGTCTGTTTGCGAAGCCTGTAAATTCAAACATCACCAGAAGTTGTTGCCAACTTCACAGAATTGTGGTGCCTGGTTTTCACTGAACTCTAGGGTCGAAGGAAAAAATTTTTGTTCCTCATACTCAAAAGCTAAACTTTGTTTCCTTTACAAAGTTTGCTTCTGAAGTGAGCAGCTAGAGACTCCAATGGACATTGGTGCAGCTTTGTCAATGTGAAGGGAAGATCTAACCTTCTGCTTCAGTAGGCTGGAGAGTGGGACATGAGAAGATTCCTGACAGAAAAACGTGGCTTCACTAGAAGGTTGGTAAACAAAACCTGTTTGTTCAGATGCTATTATAGAACAGCACAGCCACATGAAAGATGCAGCACATCTTTGCTTCTGCATTGATCAATCAGTTGCGAAAGGGCTCAGATGTGGCTAGGAGGAAGAGCACATTTGTGTTTTCTTTCAAAGTGCACTCTTGCTTTTGTTGTCCCAGTTCGCTATTCTTAGAGCCACTGGAGGCCCAGAGCCTTTTCAAGTCACTTTTCTTATTTACTGTCATTTGCTGATCATCCCAGCTCCTTCACTCTCATTCACTCTCAGGTACTCCCTGCTGCTGTTGCTATTGTTGTCAGCTATTGGCAAAAAACAAACAAACAAAAAAGCAAATACCCTTCCTCCCAGACCTCTTATCCTCCATATTTCACATATAGAGGCTGCCTTTCACATCATTAAATTGCTTCACCTCCTGCTGTTAGTATGCCTGCAGAGCTTTTGGTAGGTCCCTGTCTCTCCTGTTGAATGACGTACACCTTTCCAAATAGCTGTGGCTCTTACCTGGAACAATAACCCTTTGTCTCTTTCATCCCTGTTGTCTCAAGGCTTTCAATAACAACCTTCCCAATAGTTATTTATTGCTGCTAACAACGCGCTAGTAACTAGTCAGGTTCATCCTGTAAATGCAGAAGGGCACATTTTGGGAGCAGCTATTAAGGTAGCAGCGCAATTCTTCTTCAGTTAATGTGAGTCATGGGGCTTAACTGTGTCTCACACAGTATGCACACCCCCACAGGAATTTAAGAAGCATCAATCTCCAGAAGCACGGATCCTCTTCACAGTCACCTTACAGCTCAATTTTACTTTTTTTTTTTCATCTGACTAGTATTTTTACAAACAACTGAGAAAGGTTTCAGATTTTGCAACTATCATGTAACATCTATCAATAGCTGAAATAATCACCTACACCTTCTCAAGCACAAAGAACTGTATTACTTTTCCTCAGTGTCCAGAATATTTCTTTAACATGTTTCTAAGCTACCTGAGTAAGTGACTATTCTTCCTCGAAGGTAGGTGATTATAGACTGCACATGAGGACAAGGGGCCATGACAGAGTGAAACATGCTGGCTTGGAGCAATCCTGTCAGAGCTAGCTGTCTGCAGGCAGGCTGAGAGTGGGCTACATGGATTCCTCTCCCTCCCTCATGAACTATTTCTTCACATTGTCTTTCTTTTTACCTTTTGTTGTAATAATGACTCACTGTGCTCAAAAGCTGTAATTCTGCATTCTGAAAAGGCTCTCAAGTCAAAAAATGCTCCTCGAAGGAGAAAGAGAATAAACAAAAGTAGATTAAAAAAAGAGAGGTTTTAGAAATACGAAGAAGTAGTGAATCAAGTATTTAATGGAGAGGCATGAACTTAAAACTATAAGAAAGGTGACATTTTCCAGAAATGTATCAGACAAGGGGAAAAAGTTCAAGTGACCATTATGTTTTCTGGGAACACAACAGGAAGGAAAGATGGCCCTGAAGTGGGTATTTTTTAAATATTGCTAAGAGACAAGTACTAGATTTTCATCTATTCAGGTTTGCATAGGGAAGTGCTGAAGTTGGAGCCACTGATCAGGCAGCACAAAAGACACTGAAGGGATATATCACTTCTAGGATATAGAAAGTACTCTTGAGAGGTATGAGCTTTACAAAAGAAACTAATCAGAGGGGAAAAATTTCGGGGCCAGGTATAGCAGATCTGTAACTTCTCTTAACTCAGAATGCATCATATACTGTTATTATAATCACTGTGTCAGAACAAATTGTAATGGGGATCAGATACCAAAATCAAGGGGAAAAATCCAATCAACAGTCCTGATTTAACCTGTGAAAATGCAGGAATTATTTAGCATTAGCAAAAGAGAACCAGGTCTGATTGCAAGAGTTAGAAGGAACATAAAACAGTATTATAGAACAAAGAGTAACCAAATCCAAAGTCAGTGGAGGTCAGAGGAAAATAAAAGAATTCCCAGATTTCTACAGGCCAAAGAATGAAAATCATAGCCAGAGTCAATGTAACCTGCAGCCCTCTGAAAGACCATGCAAGATTTGTGTGTTTTAAGCACCCTGACTTTGGCCAGAACTGTTATATTTGTAGGGGGAAATATTTTGGAAGAGCTGGATTTGGAGCGGGATTTAATGTACCTATTAGGAAAAAAGGACTGATTCACAGTCTGTACAGTGAAAAATAATTTCTCAAAAGGGAATGATGTGAGCAGAACATCATTCTGTTTAAGTTTTTATCAGCTTGATACTGGCTTTTGAACTAATCTGAGATCTCAAAGAGAAAATCTCATACTGCTGAGCACAGGACATGTCGTGCACAGACAGAATGGCTGCCATAGTGGGTGTTCAGGAGCTCCATGAAAAAGGGCAATAACATCTTCAACATTCATTTTTAGGGAATAGACTACTGCATCTGTTCTAAGGGGGAAAACAGGTCAAATATGCAGGATCATTAAAAATTAAAAGAAAAGACAGACAGAAGGCATAAAGACAGAAGGTAAAAGCACAGATAAAAAGAATGATGGACACAATAAGGTCTAGAAAGGGCAAAAAAAAAGTTTAATTCTGAAAAAGCAGACAAAGGACAAAAATTAAGTAACAAAAAATAACATTAGCATTAAAAATGTAAAGAAAAGAGTATTGTCTTTTATGGACAGTGTTCAATATAGCATTAAATGAACTGATTTATGCTAACCATATATATATATATATATATATAAAACACATCTGGATTATTCTTCCCACTATTTAGAAATAGCACTGTGACAATGCAAGACATGTAATCTCACACTTCTCTATTGGCCTGCACATGCCAGATATGCTAATAATAAATAATACACTACCACATGATTATGATAATTTCTGATGCTTTTCAAAATAGAGTAAGCCACAGTCTAAAGCCTTCTTAGAAAACTACTGAAATTGCCAGAAGGACATTTGAAAAGACTGGTGGGTAAAGCCCTACTGGCTTACAGGCAGACACTACCTCCTTGCCTAACAACCAGGCTTAAAAGCAGAGCACTAAAAATCCTTAAAATACAATGAGAAAACAACAGATCAAACAGAAAACGCACATCACAAAAGTCTTTGTCCTTGTCATCTTCACGGGAACATGAATTTATATACAGGTTTAACAGTGAAGCTGTTTCTTACCCCAACATGGTAATTGGAATGGGGAAAAGGGATAAAATCAGGTTTGCTAGACATAAGCACACCAGGGTTTGAGGAATGGTGTGTAAGTGAGGTCCTTCAGTCTGCAGTCTCAGTGGAGGCAGAGGATAGAGCCCCATGCAACAAAACAGACCCACGTGTTAGAAGCCACAGAAGTGCCTGATATTGGTCACATAGGAATTAGGGCTTCTGCCTGCCAAAAGGTGGCAGGATCAGTGCCATTACAGAAACATGGCAGGATGGCTCACACAACTGGAGGGCTGCAATGGGTGGCTGTAAACTCTTCAGATGGGACAGGCAGGAAAGGAGAGGCAGTGGGGAAGTACTGTGTGTGTTAGGGAGTGTTTTTGTTTTCTGGAGCTTACTAATGGTGATGATAGGGTTGTTAATGATTTAGACTCAGGGGGAATGCCAACAGGACAGATACCTTGGTGGGAGTCTGCTACAGACCTCCCAACCAAGATGAAGATGCAGATAAAATATTCTGTAAGCATCTGGGAGACATCTCGCAATTGCTGGCACTGGTTCTCATGGGGGACTTCAACTTACCAGATGTCTGCTGGAAATACAATACAGTGGAGAGGAGGTTCTAGTAGTCTAGTAGTCTAAGAGGTTCCTGGAGTGCGTGGAAGATAAACTCCTGACACAGTAGGTGAGTGACCTAACTAGGGAAGGTTGGACCTGTTTGTGAAAAGGGAGGACTTGTGGGTGATGTGATGGTTGAAGGCTGTCTTGGGCACAGTGATCATTAAATGTTAGAGTTTTTGTATCTCAGAAAAATAAGAAGGGGGTCAGCAGAACAGCCGCCTTGGACTTCTGGAAGGCAGACTTGGGCCTGTTCAGGAGCCTGGTTAATGGAGTCCAGGCAGTTCCGAAGAAAGGGCAGGCTGGGCATTCCTCAAGGAAATCTTAAATGTGCAGGAGCAGGCTTTAACAGTAAGAGGAGTTGTTCTGCAGGTGCTCAGTCCCCCGAGCTAGAAGACAGAGAAGGGGAGAAGAATGAAGCCCCCATAATCCATGCAGATCTGGGAGTATATGGGGGTATATGGGGGTCAGTGACCCGCTATACCACTTAGACATGCACAAGTCTATGGGGCTGGATGGGATCCACCCAATGGGACTGAGGGAGATGGAAGTTTTCAGCCTCGCGAAAAGGAGTGGTAAGTCACCATCCCTGAAGGTATTTAAAAGACATGAGGATGTGGCACTTAAGGACATGGTTTAGCAGTGGACTTGGCAGTGCTGGGTTAGTGGTTGTACTTGTTGATCTCTAAGGACTTTTCCAAACTTAATGATTCCACAATTCTATGATTTCTGTGTAACAAAAGCCATACAGCCAGAGAAGGGAACTGGATTAGTTACTTTCAGAGATAAAGAAGGAAAAAGGTATGCCCAAATCATGGAGTCTCAAGCAGAAAGGCCAAAAAGTCAGTCAATAGGACAGGCCAGAGAGTTAGGACTGAAAAGAGCAGCACAGGGAACAAAGGCAGCACATCAGGAACTAATGCCCATGAGATGCTCTGAACACCCAAGACTTACTCAAAGACTGAAGAGGTTTGTTATTAGACATGATAGGGACAAGCACATGCTGATTTTAAGCAGTAGTTCAGGTTGGTTATAAGCCTGACAAGCGGATGTTTCGGCCTGGATGTTGATCCTCTTCCACACTGAATTTGTGTAGTATGCCTTGCAGAATTTCCACTGTTGAACTTTCCCTAGTTCTGTGATAAATTGCTCTGAGGAACCTCCTTTCTATACCTTTTTCTCTCATTAAGATGTTTAAGTAGACTCATTAATATAACATTTGGACAATACCCAGGCAGTAGCAATGACCTCTTCTCTGTTAGCTGAATAGAATTGGAGATAGAGTGTAATTTTCTTTACACTTTTAAGTGTTTCAGGGGGTTGCTAAGAGGATTTCATGGCAGGAAATTGGGAATTGCAAAAAATGATGCTGCAGGTGAAGGCAAGTCAATCGTTTGCTCCAGTTTCTGAACAGTATGTATATTTTACGCTCTCAAATTCTCCCAGTCCTCCTTGGACCTCTAGAAGTGAACAGTATTTACAGTGTTACAAGTGATTAAGAATGACATGTGCAGAACAGTCAGTCTTAACCTATAGTCCTATGGATTTTTATCTACCTAGCATTTCACCACAGACACAGCTATTTCCTGGGGCCTTTCTGTCTCAGCAACCTGAGTTTCTGCTCTTCTATTCCTGAAATCCTTGCTTTCTATTGCATCCACCAGGTACCAGCTAGAGAGGGAGAAACAGCAGGGTGCAGTGGCTCGTCCAGAGCCTGTTGGTGCTGGTAGGGCAGCCAGCGTGTGCACCCTGGTTTAGCCAGCAGAAAGTCAATGTCTGGCTGATGGTGCTGCCTTCTTTTATGGTAACATTCATTTGGCCCTTCCTTCTCTAATCAAGCACAAGTTTTCTAAAACAAAGTTAGGAAAAAAGTGTCCTTGAAACATTACTGTCTCTTTTTCTTGTGGCTCGTAGACAAGGCCATGAAAAATAAGGGACTGATTTCCCTTTTTAGAGATAATCTGCAATATTTTCCTTCATTTGCTTCAGCTGGGGCTTACAAGTCTGGAGAGTGATCAATTTTGGAGAGTTTCTCAAGTGAAAGTTGTTATGCAGCAGGGGATACAACCAGTCTACTCCTGATATGGCAGCCTATGAACAGTGTGGAGGCTTTTATTAGTGTGTATCTAGGAATACTGTTTGCAGAGCCAGGTACAGTATGATATTTATAGTCAAAGAGGCTGGAGTGCGATTCCCCTCAATTAAAATTCAATGTCTACAAAAGGTAAATGAACCACCCATTTCTCTCTCCTGATTCTCAAGGGAAGCAAGCTTGTGTACCTGCCCTGGATGCAAACATCTGCAGCACAAAAATCTAAGGATAGGTGAAAGGAATCTCACCTTAATATCCAGTCAATAACTTCCCTTTTATTTCACTTTCATGTAGCAATATTCTCAAACAGAAAAATACAGGTAAACATAAAGCAACATGGCAAGATATTTTTAAAGCACAATCTTGCTATAAAATGCATGGGTGCCAAATAAATCTGTCCCCTTGGTGACAAAGTTGTCAGCATTATCTTGACAGGATGCTATCATTCAGCTTGCAAATGCTGAATATCTGGTGGAGTGAGTGGACTGCACTTCATCAAAATCCATTTCTCAGTACAGCCACTGCCAACACCATGAGCTCTCACTGCAATTAAGAAAATGTAAAATGATCCCCCGCAGAGAAGAGTACAGTAGCAATGAAGGGAACAGAGTCAAGTCCAAGCCTAAGCCAGCAAATAATTTTCTTTTTACAGCTTCCCAGAAAGGACTTGGCAAGGGACATAAGTAGACAACGGAGCACAGTCAATTGATGAAGGCTTTATCATGATCCTACTTCTCTGTCATGCTGAAATGCATTTCACTGAACTGTACTCCAAGAAAACCCAACTTATATTTATATATGGATGTAGCACGTGTATATGAATATGACTATGTATGAATGCATGTATTTCTCTCAAAAATGAGTACTTTGTAACTTACTTGAAGCTTGCAGCAGTCACTGTTGTCAAGACTGACCACTTCTGCCTTTTTGCCTTGTAGAAGGAGCATGACCAGCTAGTCATTGACACCACTCACCCTGGGAAACTCTCAAATTCAGTTCCACAATGTGTTTTTCTGCTAGATTCTCATTATCACACATTCTGATCTGCCTAAGGCAGCTATTAAACCCCTTGTCAAGTCACAGCTTACATCTTGAATCGTATCTTCTTTCAGCCCAAATTACCTCTGCATTTTAATAGTCTGAAATAGATACTGTGCAATTAAAGCATTTTAAAAACATTAATTGACACTTACAACAATAACTTATTTTGTTGTTTTGTGTCAGAAAAGCTATTTGTCTGCAGATACAGTATTATTGTAATTGCTTTTAGTGTCCCCTTTAGTTTTATGTCCAATAAACAGCATCAATCCTTTGTGAAGACAATATAATGTTCTCAGTGTCAGAAGGGAACTCACATACAATGGCAAGGAAAAATTGTGTTTGCCATAGCCTTAAACCAAGTAAGATCAAGTATAGTGAAATGAGTCACTGATTTCTTTCAGCTTTCAAAAGAATGATCTAGAGAGATGGAGCTTAGAAAATTTAAAGCGACACAGAAAAGAGAAATACATGTGGACACAAAGGGCCACGTATCAGTCAGTGTAAACCAGCAACTTAACTTTCATGGCACTACATTAATTCCCACCAAATGACTGTCTGGTCCACTTTAAGTGCCAGAAAAAAAATCTGGGTAACATGGAAACCTTCTCCTTTTACCTCAGATATGCAAGATAAGCATTTGTAGTTTGGAACTTGTAGCTTGTTTTTACTGGGCACTGTTGTTAAATCCCATGTTCCTACTCTTTAAACAGTTCTTGATGTCATTTCATCCTTTGTTTTCTCAGCCAGTTTCTTGTCTGTCACAACATTAAGCCTCTTTCTAAGCTTCTGAGAACAAAATACGTTTCTCTCAGTCAGTCACCCTTCCCAGAGGTCATATTGGTAAAATATGAGATGGGTGAACTGTTCAAGCAGTTTGAATTATTTTAACTCCATCTAGACTACCAGACTGAAAGCAATGAACCACTGCAAGAGTCCAGATTCACAGCAGTGGCTGGTTTCTTTTGAAGATATGCCCCTTTACCAGAAAGGGGTTGGAGCCTACCCAAGTCTGAAGCCAAATCTTTGGCAGAGATGGAACTCAAATTGCTGGATTCTATCAAAACTCTACTTCGGGGATTTTCAAAGGCTTCAGGGAAGTGACTGTGTAGGTGTTTTCTCAGCACCTACACATTCTCTGGGTAGAGAATTTTCTCAGCACAGAGTTAAGGTGAATCAGGGTTAACCTCCTGATGCACTGAACAAACCAAACACTCCCTTGGAGGTATGCAGTACAAATGCAAGAAAATGATGGTTCCCCACTCAGATTCCTGCCACTCTTCTCCAAATTCCACGTCAAACGCACCAGGAACGAAAATAGATGCCATGACAAGTCAGAAGTTTCCATCCTGTTGCTTATATTGGAAAGAAATAGATTAATTCAGAACAAAAGATAACTCTGTCATTGACAGATGGGGTAAATTAATACAGTGAAATCTCATTGAATGAGACTTCTTCTCAGGTCTGGGATTAATGAATCCTTCACTCCTTTCTCTTCCAGCAACATTACCTCCTTTTTTTTTTTTTTTTTTTTCAGGGCAGAAGAAGACCCGGTAAATCTTTCCTTTAGATTTCATGACTATGTGTTAAGTGGCTGAGGACTGTTCCTTTCTGTCCCTCGCCTCCTGTGGCCACTCCCTGCTTCCTTGGCTTTGCAGGCTTCACTCAGTAGTGCTCCCTCCACAGCTTCTTTCAGCTGGTATCTCTCCAGCCTAGCCCTGGCAGCTGGAGGTGTCTCCAGCCACTGAGCCCGTTCTGCCGGGGCCCCAGTCCTGCACAGCAGCTGCCTCATTGTGGAAGCCTCTGCCGGCCACTCACACCTGGGGAGGCAACAGGGCTTTTCATTCACCTTCTCCCACCCTACTCCCTATATCCACAACCCCAGTCTCAGGACTTGGACACTGCACTAGCCAAGAGTCTCCTAGGAAAATAATGCATTTTTGACAGAAAATTGCATTTTCACATTATTGCATTATTGGGGAAAATGTATAATCTAAAACCTGTTCAGAAGAAAACTCCCGTTTCCAACTTTGTTAAAGAAACTTGTTAAATTAAATAAATTAAAATTCTTCTAAATTAAAGAAGAAAAATATCACATGTACCACATATTTGAATTTTGAACTATTCTTAGAAAGGCTCTTTAAAAGTCAACTCTTCAAATTTGTGTAAGTCAGCACAATGCCACTGAGACACAGCAGCAGAGAATCTGGTCCCATGATCTGTGTCTCCAGACCTACTGTGAACTGCAAACCCTCCCAGCTGTGACATTTCAAAATGCAATCTCTTGAAAGCTTTTGTAAATTACCACATCCTGCCTGCAGACAGTCTCAAGAGGTATTATTTGCAGACAAAACCTCTTGGTAAATAGTATACCTAAAGAAAAACAGCTATTTAGAGCTCAGAGTAGTTACATGGTAATTATTTCTCAGTTTCCCACAGAAGAGGAGCCACAATGGGAAGTGACACTGGTTAGTGCTCTGAGGGCAGTTGCTATCATCATGAGACCAGTAATTGTCTACCTGTGGTTTCTCAGAGCAACATACTGAAATAATAGCTTGTCTGCAGCTGACTTTAAACGTATCTAATTATCTCATTCAATATGCACCTGTTACAGTCTCAGAGGTTCTAGTAAATAATGAATTTAACCCCTTCCTCCAATTGAAGGTTTCACTGCAGATCTCATAGCTTTGAAACTACGTATTCCTTGATACAAAACCTCCATGCTTACAATCACCAAATCAAGTGTAATAACCTTTCTCAACCAGATGAAATACTAGGTAATCTTACTTGGGCTGTGAATATTTTTAAGTACAATAGTCTCAGGGAAATAAGAAATACACACTGAAGTCAGATCATCACTATGGGCTATGGATGCTATGGGCCTGTAATGGGAATATAACTGGATCACAGAAAGGTTAAAGCCCCTTGAAAGGCAGAAATCTTAGTACTAGTACAAGACACCTTGAAGGTTTAAGCATCATCTCTGAAGTGAAGTACATGCGCCCTTCTTAAAGCAAAACGACCATCCCAACGTGATTTGGGAAAAAGAGCTTGTGACTGAGTTCTTAGCAAGCACTCACAAAAAACACATCCCTGAGCAGATTCCCCTCAAATTGCTTCACCCGGGAAACTTTTAGGCCAGTGTTAGTGACCAACAGTTTTACTATTCCTCAGAACTGTTGGTCTGACATTCCTCCCACAATTGCCACAAAAGATTGCAGTAAGGAAGAAGAGGTCCCAGCTTTAATGTATGTAGGCTCATATTTATCTTTCATACATATTTTATTTTCTTTAATGAGATTTCATAACACAGAATGAATTAGAAGACTATACTGGAAAAGACGGCATCAGAAAGATGGGAGACTGGACTAAATTAGCTGCCAGAATTATTTACAGAGGGCACTCAAAACCCTAAATAGATTAAGTTCTGCTGCTTGAAACATTCATGCTCTCAAGATGGAATCAGATCAGTCTAAGGTGCTATTTCTTCCAAGAAGTTCTTGACAATTCTTCAGAACTAAGCTACATTAAAACACCGGAGGAAGGTGTTAACTCTTTTAACATGTAGACCCGTGCAAATTGCAGGCACATAGTGTGCCCAGAGATGAAAACCAAGAGCAGATATATAAATGGTACCTCTCATCAGTGAAGCACGTCTCATGTGTCTTCTCAATACCAAGGGCTAAATAGCAAGCTTGTTTCAGTCACAAGCACAGCAACCATTCAGGCATGACTGACTCAGAAACACAGTCTGTGTTTCAAATACACAGTTTTGAGTTCCTTAAACATATATCCTACATACTACTCTCAGCACATGGCTAAAGCTACTCACTCTTCATCTAACACACAATCTTGGTTCTGTTGTCCTTTACTGGCTTTCTGCCCTCTGCACAGTCTAACCCTGAATACTTCACAGACCACAGGAAGGTGACTGAGTTATCTCCAACTTAGTCATGTTTTAACAGCTTAACAACTGTAGCAAATGTTCAAATGAGTTAGGGGAGTGAAATGAGAACAACCACCCAATGTTATTTACAAAAGATCTCATGATACTCGGTCAGTATCCTGCACAGATCAGAAGGAAGAAGGACAAAAAGGAATCATGCTTAAACATTGAATGCCTTCAGAAAGGTATCCCAAAGTATAGTTCTCACTTCAGACAAAAGGTGAAATCACACAAATATCTGCAGCTAAGAGTTGAGGCTAATGATCAAAAAAGTGGACTACAAACTTGCCATAAACTCAAAGAACTCACATATCTGACAACCACAAAATTCCACTGACTTCATATTCAATAGGCAATGGTGTAATTAGGGTTTAAGCAACTACACAGGTGGAAAGAAACAAACAAGAAAACCACACAGCCTCATTCACACATCACAGACATTTTTCAAGAGGCAAGCACATTCATAAAAAAGATTAACCTTGAATATTTTATCTTCATCCTGCAATTTGTGGGAGAATAAAGTTATTCCTAAAGAATGCAGCCATTGCACCAATTTAGGAATATCATGATCAAGTGTATTTCCAGCTGTAGACTGTGGACTACTGCTGACTTGTAAAATAGCAGGGCCCTGAGACAACTGAGAAAATCATCTAGACCATAGACTTATTTCCACACAGCAAAAAAAGTTGTGGGAAAATAATAATGTATAAAGTAGCTTAATTTTGTTTTCATGGCAAAAGAAAAATATCATGGCAACGCTGTCTAATATGGCTCTTATGACAATCTTTCAATTTAAAAGGGGTAAGAAATGGAGGTACCATGCCCTCTTTTTTTTTCCAACCCAAGTTACACATGGCAGTGACACATTTCTACCAGGAACTACTTATGTCTATTGATTTAAAAAAAACCCCAAACTTCTGTGTGTTCATACTGTATTAAGTATGAACATAACAGACAACAGCAGGCACTGCCTATGGAACAAACAGAGCTGAACATGAAGCTATGAAATTTCAGAGACTCTTTCCATTTAAGAAAAGTTAGTTTGTGCCTCTGCTTTCCTCCTGGTAACCC
Source organism: Myiozetetes cayanensis (assembly GCF_022539395.1). NCBI lineage: Eukaryota > Metazoa > Chordata > Aves > Passeriformes > Tyrannidae > Myiozetetes > Myiozetetes cayanensis. The sequence continues at coordinate 130,951,320 of NW_026086604.1, forward strand.
TAAGACACAGTCATCTTTTTAAAGATTCAGTACCAGCATATTTAGTATCTAGACATTTTTCTCTACATTTCCAACACCTTTTCAAGCACTGTATTATTGTAGTAAGCACAGAGAAGAAAATAAATAAATAAATCTTTATATGATTTAAATTATCATTTCTGAAGTGAATGAAAATGTTCAAAAGCATTTATATCTCATGAAATCTAAAACAAATTTTCTATTTAGGAACTTCTAGAGGAATTGTTTTCTGGGTCTTTTTTCTAGAGACAGAATTCTTTTGTTAAGAGTTGGATGGATATAATGTAGAGATTGCAAGGTTAAATCAATTGACCCCAGAGATGATCACTGTATGAGACTCCTTCTGGCAAGAATTACATTCTTTTATTCTCAGTAAGATCACCTCACCTTGAATGAAAACAGGAGTAATGTTAAATACTTGCTTTCAGTTGGCTGCAAATGTCAGCTGCAAGATCCACAATTCTGTCTCTGTTTTGTTGCTGCTTTGTTGCTCTGAATCTTAATGGTCTTCCCAGATTTAATTTACACAATAGAACTTAGTTTGCTGTCTTCAGTACTGAAATTCGTTTCTTTTCTTCAAGAGTTGAAGGTCTATCCTGTTCTACTACGCAGCTTCATACACATGGCAAATTAGGAGGCACGCAAATTTGACTACACACCCAGGATTCTCTTCCAAGTGCAGGAGGGTGCCTGGTGAGTGAAGCAGTACACATCTGAATCTTTTCTTCCTTGTCATTTGCAATTTGTTCTACTGAATCTGCAACAGCCATTTAAGAGCGGGCAAAGTGCCATCTTATGAGAGTGGTATGAGGGCAAACCCCCAAGAGACTACCTATGGAAATCAAAGTTGTTCAGTGATGGCAGTATTCCAAGCTAGGAACGTCCAAGCAGCTGTGAGGGATGATCTACCCTGACTATTTTTAATGGGTTGTGTCACTGGGCCTAGAATAATTTCAGAAATAAAAGATATTTTTGCAGATATGTGAAGGGATTTTCTAGGACTGCTGAATTCAGATCAGTATAATGCAACAGTGGTGTAATGCTGGAGATTTCCAGGTCTTTTGGAGTTTTCTGCAGGGAGCACTGTTGGGAACACTGTAAAGCTGGGAAGAAGTGTGCCATCATGCATCAGCAAATGCACAACAAGTATGTGCTTTCTCTCAGACTGTACTAACAGGGAGGATACAGTTTACCCTTTTCCTCACAAATCCAGATTTATACAGAACAGAACACATGAATGTCTATGTCCCATCATACTCCTGTTGAGATCAGTGGATACTCTTCCATAGCTTCTATGGAAATCTGAATAATTTAGCCTTGGTAGAGGGCCAGGATAAGTAAATCCTGTCCTGCAAATTTAGATCAGAAGACCATTCCTGTGACTTTCAGATTAGGAGATCTACGTCTCCATTATAATACATCTGACTAACAGGATTTAGGCTTTGTACGCAGTTAAGCTCCTTGGGGTTGATTCCTAATTCAAAAGAATAAGGTGTGAATGCTCACATACTGCTTTATCATACTGTCATGGCAACGAAATTCTCATAGCTGCAATGTCATTGTTAGTCACACAGCAAAGGACAGCCAGAGGATGTTCACTGCCTCCACTCCCCTCAAAGGTTAATACCACAAAGAAGTCCTGTTCCAAAACACTGAAACATCTGCTACTAGAACATCTATTTCAGGACCACTGTACTGCAATTTTCTTCATACATATTGACATTCTCTTTAATGCTCTGTGTTTTCCCCTCTTCTATGATAAACCAACTTTACTACTCAAACCTACCTCTTTTTCTCATGGCATATATTTTAAGAAATGTGAAAAGGAAAACTGTCTAATAGTAAATATGTTACAGGGGACCTCAAGATTAATTTGTGAGATAATTCTAGATAAAAATGTATAGTATTTGCAAACAGATACCAGGCTGGTGTATTATGCTGAATAATGTTTTAACTTACTTCTAGACACTTAAAAAAAATAATAAAAAAATTCAAATAGAACATACTTTAGAACACATCTTTTAATTGATGAATAATTTCTACAGTGCTGCAGTATTAACAATCTCTAAAACAAGTATCTGAATCTATATCCCAAAAAATCTTATAATCTTTGCAAATAAATAAGTTATTAAAGTGTCACATCATGTTGTTTTCCTATCTCTGTAAACTGCTAATGATAACACATTTCAGAAGAAATAACAGTAATAAGCAGCTGCAGAGCAATTACATTATTAAGAATCTTTAAGTACAATTCTATACATGGTACACTTAGATAAATTTTTTTGTACTTACACTTTTACAAAACCATAAACTGAAAGGACACTCAATACATTCAAGACTGACCACAGAAGCAAGAGAGGTATGAATAAAAAGACAACATGTTTCAGGTGATACAACATGACACAGAATGTATTGAACTTTACCAGCCACTACCAGTTGCAGGCCTGAACCTGACAGCGATTTCCTATGAGAGGGCTAGAGTTACCCAACATCCAGGTTCTCCACAGTTTGTCTTGGTGTAGCCTTAAGTTCACTGGCCAGGCTTACTTTTGTGACCTAAGAGCTCATGAGACAGGTCTTCTCCATTGAGGAAGTCGTAAGGATGACTCAGGCACATCTGTAAAGCCTTCAGTTCTACTGAAGGCACTCAGGACCTCTAGAATGGTACCAGTGGCATACAGTTTTACTCACTGAACCACTGTGAAGGTGTGCCATCATGAAAGCCAGTTTAAGGAGCTATCCATGGCAAATAGAAACCTGCCACTTTAGAAGGCTTGCAAAGCACTGTAGACAATAACAATACTGCAACTCACTTGAGCAAGAGAACACAGAGCTTTGCAGAAACATGAGGTGTTTGTTTTTTAAACAGCCATTGTAATAAACACAGAATGAAACATTTTAATGGGCTACAATTAATCATCTATAAAAACTGTACGTTTGGCATGAATTTAAATTGTAAACTGGTAATAAATAATACAGTATCTTTCAGCACATTTTAAAATACACATTATGAAATAAATTTTAATTTCCAGAAAAGCTTTCAACCTTTTTGTTCAAAAACACATTTAACCAATCCTTTACGAACTGCAGCCAGTTCACCTGCATGAAAATTTTGATTTATGAAGCCCTTACTGCTTTGTGCAGAACACTTATTTGTATTAACACTTATTAGTATTTCCTTCCTTTTTTTTCTTTCTCAGGTAGATTAAGTAAGAACTGAATTCACAAAAACTGTTCATGTAGCAACTATCTTAAATTATAAATTATTATGTTTGTAATTTGTTTTCATTATAGTTTATGTAGTAATCACATAAATATCCAAATATCCACTGAAGTAAGCTACTGTGAAGACTGCAAGTACCACAGTCAGAGCAGTAGCTAGACTTAGATTTAAAATATTCTGTCTGGATAAGAAGAGGTAGGTTCCATCTGGTCATGGAAACACCTCCCTATTAACTAGTCATTGCAATCTATCCATTAACATGAACCTGGCAAAATGTTATGCTCAGTGGGAATTAGAAGCAGCATGCTGTACTATTTATCCAAGGCAGTTAATTTTGAACCAGATGACTGAGAGCAGTGTGGTATACCCATCTTGGCACACCAGTATATCTCAAGACATATAGGCTAATAGATAGTAAGTAATAAGATAGCTGAGTGGAGCAGGAAAACCCTTTCTGCAACACACCCTTTGTCACAGAGGTGCTCCCAGCTGATTTCCTGAGCTCCCTAGGCAAAAGCTATGAGAGCACACTGAGCTTCCTCTCTTCCCACATCCTGCGTGGTGAGAGAAATTACATCTATCAGCTACTGTTCACAATGGCCCCAGTGCCCCTTGGCAGCTAATGCAGGAGATGCAATATCTCAGCATCATATTCCTTTCTGCTGTCCATGCCCTGAGGCCAGGATCTGGCTTCCAGACATTCTGGGCAGAGTTGTGAAGACACAGGCCACCTCAATCTGTCTCAAAACAGCCTTTTACAGTGGGAACACTGTGAGAGTACTGGGGAGAACCTCAAGAAATCCAGCTGTTTTTAGCTGGATTATATATGAAGAATGGTGTGTTTCTGTTACTACCAATAGTAGGCAAGGTCACCTGATGAATAGAAATCTCCTTCCAAAGGCATATTCCTGTGTACTGTCATTAGAAAAGCTTCATAAGGCTATGCTCTATATAACTTCATTTCAGAAAGCATGCATAGCACGAGTAAGAAAACAATTTGTTAAAGACTACATGAAAACATTAGAGATGTTTATGTTTGAATACATTTCTAATCTTACATAAGCAGGAGGATTTAAATGCTTTACAGAACTAGGAATATTGCAGAGAAGACGACAAAAAAAAAGTGTAAAAAAGAAGTTGGAAAGAGAGCACCATATGAAAATCATACTTAATTTTAATGCCTATTTAACAAGCTAATTAAATGCTTCATGATGTTATACTGAAATTTAAGTAAGCTACCTAGGAAGTCTGAAGTCAATAGCAAGAGGATTTTACTTGCAATTCTAACTATCTTTCAGAAGATATTCTAACAATATAGCAACTAGCAACTGGAAAAGAGGAAAAGGCCTCAAGCTGTGCCAATCTCTCTGGTCTATGAAACATTGAATGTGATACTGTAAGTAATTTTTAGATTTATTAGTACTCATTTATCATGACTATATTGTAGCTGCAAATCAGTTTTTAAATTGTATCATTACGTTGTACACTGTTGCTTTATGAAAGTGCAACACAAGATTTTAGCAAACAGTGCTGTCTTTTTTTCATGTCACATGCACAAAAGGATATAAAAATATCTCCTTGATTGAACATATCCTTAGGCCACAACGAAAACAAATATAATGCAATATTACAGTGCAAGTATTCCTTTTATTGCAGGAATAGTGTCTGTGGGATACACTCATCTGACTAAGGATTTCAAAATCATACTCTTAAAGTATCCAATGCATTTTCAATTAATTGATAGCTATGGTCTTCAGTGAGCTGCCCTGACAGTAAAAAAGATACAGAACTTGATCTAATCTTAGTTAGTTATATTCAATCACACTATTCTGCTTGCTGACAGATTTCTTTCTGAAAAATGCCATGATGTTCCTCAAGGATCAAAAAGCAAGAGAAGTTTATAAAACAGTACTCTAAGAACTTTGGACAAATACAACTGCTAGTCTGAACATGTGTAACACAACTATTCTGTGATTCAGTGTTGTAAATATAGTTTATATTTTAAACCTTTAATAATTTTAGCTGCATATAAAACAGAGAAGTAGTAGGTTAAATTATAGCACCTTGTGTGACATTTGTTTTAAAGGATACAAAGATTCCACCTTTTAAAAGTGAAAAAAATGCAACTATTCTATTTCAAGTCCACTATGCACCTGTTGTTTACAAGGAAACTCATTTACGTGTAACGAAGACATGCAAAAATATCACAAATTTAAGGCACAAAATGGAATTTGAAAGTTAAGAGATGTAGCAAATCCTTGCTTTTTTTAATCAAATTACCTGATACACCAGAAAAACGTGCAGCTACAAATTTCAAAAGAGCTGTATAACCATAGAATCATTGAAACTAAAAATGGAAACTGCCTATTTTCAAGTACATAGTCCAAACACTTGCGAAATCTAGATAAAAACTTCCCAAGAAATTGTATGCACTGATAAGCACTACTGTGTCATTCCATAACAGAACTGATCTCATTAGCAGGATCTTTCTCCTGACATTCATTGGCTATTTACCTTGTTTCAAATTCATATAATCAGTTCCAGTTGCACCTTCACACTTAGAAAGCCTCTTCCTTTACATGTATTTGTCATATAACAAAAAATTATCAATATTAACGACTCAATCTTTCCGACTTCTTTCTCACTTAAACTCATTATGGTTTTGTTCTGTAACTTTTCAGAAGATTGCCTCAATTCTTGAAGTACTCAAAAATATAACACTGTACTCCAGATACCACCTCAGCCATCACAAGTATTCTGATTTCCAGCTGCTAATGCAGTACATCTGCATATATATTCTTCGTTTGACATGTGATGCCAGAAGCAATTTTGCTGCCCACATTGTCAAAGCTGCTTACCACATTACTACATTTCAGTCTTCTCTCTCTCTCACTAAGTATCCAAGTTTCCTCAAATGCATTACCTTCTCTCTGAATCTTTTAGGCTCTGTCTAATTTGTTGAACCTCTCCCACTCAGGTATCATATAATGCAATATCATCTGTAACTTTCATTAATATACTGTAGATCCTTCTTGCAGATTATTGAAGACATTGAATAGAATTAGGTCAACACAGTGTAAACAATTAATGGAAAGGGAGCAATTAAAATCGCACAGTGGGTTGATTCAAAGCACAATTTCTATTTTAAGACCTTATTTCAAATATATTTTATCCCGCAGAGCTATTTATAAGAAGTCAAATATCTCACTATACCTACAGTTTCTAAATGCAAAACTGAGATTTTTCTGCATACTTAATTTAAGTGTAGAATAGCAAACATTATGATATTCAGACTTCCTCTGCAAACAAGTCCCATTCCAGCTACTGATCAGAGAAAAGTAGGCACATCAAGTCTGCTCCTCAGCAAAAACTTTTAAACACTCAATTTGATATCTGTTATTCTATGTATCTGTAAAATTACAAATGAAAATACAGGGAGATCCAAATTTGCACGACAATCAAGGATTCAGCTACTATCCAAAGTCCTACTGTAATTCAAAGATTGTTGAACAATGTGCTACAGTACTTATAAGAGGAAATATATTATTTAATATAAAGCTTAAAAAACATTCAAGCCGCCTAGACTATAAAAACCTCAATTACCCAATTTACGCTCTGCTGTTTTCCAGAAGACTCACTATCAGTACAACTTATCAACTCTCCTTCTGTTCTTGATGATGATTATAGGTCATAACACAACTTTCTGAACAGAAGGCTCAGGAGCCAACTATTCCAACACTTAAAGCTATTTGTGAACCTATTGAAAATAAGAAAATAATTTGTTTGAAGAATTAAACAATTAAAAACCAAAGTGAAACTGAGGATGAAAAGGTAGGTCTGAAAATATATCAGTTGTAAAAATAATAGAGTCCATGCTATTTTATGCACAGTTGTTTATTCTTGTTCCATGTTTTAAAACTTCGACTCAGAAAAATCACAGGAAGTACTGAGGTTTTACCCTCTTTTTTGTTTTCCACCAAAAGCACCATAGTTACACATCTTGATTCAATCGTCCTTTTCCACAATCACTTCTCCATGAAGCACCCTTCTTCTCTGCCGCAGCATGTGGAAGTAGAGTTGTGGAAATACTTGATAAAAGCATAAAAGAAAGCAAATTAGATGAAAAAATTCAACAGATCACATAAAACACAATTTTGCAGAATGACTAAACATTATGGCACGCAGTGCTGCAATTGGTTAAGGTAAATAATAACAAGTCATTAATATTGCAGTGAATTACAAAACAATAATTACTCAAAAGTCAGACAAGGTCCCCCTGAATATATACCCTGTGTTCAAGGACCCTTGCTTCAATACTTTCTAGAAACAGGACTTAATCACATTTGGGCAGTGCCTGAAGCCTTCAAATGTGTGCTAAGGTAAGCATGTTTGAATTAAGACTTTGAGGATACAAATTTAACCTACTTGTTCAAGTCTCAAGTGAGGAGATCCCTCTCTCCTGGCCCTCTGTCATCTATTATATTACTGTCCTAATGACAGAGTTGATTCTTACACTTACTGGCTAGAAAACCGGATTTATTCCTGAAACATTAAGTTATATAAACAGCTGTAAAATCATTAATAAGTTATGACAGCTTAGGTCATTTTTTACTCACATCAATCTCACTTGCTGTCCTTCATGATTTCTTGTGACAACAAATTTCATAGTGTATGTACATATTATGAAAGTCCATGCTTAAAGTCTCTTTCTCCCTTTATGAATGCACATTACAGACCTTTTAACTTCAGTTTTTCTCCTTCTCAGTTTCTCACTCTAACCTGCTACCTTGTTTCTAACCTCAGTGTACAGATTATCCAAAATATTCTATTATATATTCTGTTAGTAACATTATCTAAAATGTTACATATTCCTAGTTTGATCTAGCCCCATTCGTGGCAGTGTATCTGAATCAGTTTGCTTTCTCCTTGTCTCCACTGCATAGGTACCAGTGGAAGAGAAAGACAGATAGTCTCTCTACTCTCAGCTCACTTCAGCCAATTGATCTGTGGCTTCTGGTATCCGTTAAGCACAAGGACAAACTGACTAAACCAGGGACTGAAGATGTTCTGAGAGCTTTGGGGGGCAGGGAGAGAAGGGTTGATTTCTGTGAAAATGAAATCTTGGAGAATATAATTTCAAGTTTTTCCCAAGCATGCTTGAAATGTGATTTTTCAGAGATAAATGAGCATTAGTAGCAATAACAACACAGCAAATCTCTGGCACAACTTGCAGGACCATTTTTAAGCCATTGCTTCAAAGTGGCTGAGGCACTAGGAAGTCTCAGTGACACAGTTACAGACATTTCTGTGGGTAAGCAAAAAGTTTTTTTCCTTTGTACAAGTCTTAGAAATGCTTTTAGCATTTTCACTGAAATTTTTGACAGCTTATGTGCTGAGACAGATAACAGGACAGAAAATTTCAGTCTAACCAATTAAAGCACAGCAAAGCTTGGAACAACAGAAAGCAGGCTTTTACAGTGGAAAATGTTCAGCAAATTTTACTAGAGGCAGTGCTTCCAGCATTGCTGATGACTGATTATTATGCTGTTAAAATGTTTCTATAGTTAAATAATACTTACAGGGCACATAGGAGATCATGACAATAATAAGGAAGTAATAGTAGTCAAAGGAGACATTATATTTGTTGGGAAGTCTCAGTGAAAACATTCCTGTTTTCTTCACATAGGGTAAAGCAGCATATATGGTTAGCAGTTCACCTGCAACTCCAGCAGGATACAAAATGATAAAAAAGTTGTATCTGCATGAAAAAGTAAAAAAAAAACTGCGTGAGAAACACCCCACAAATTTAAAATTTTCTCTTGTTATTATTAGTGGCACAGCAATGTATTACAGTGGTTCCTGCACCAAAATCAAAGACCACATTCTGACTTGGCACAGAACACCAGTTTCATTTACTTTGGAGAGAGTTGCTTAGATTTACAGAGCATGCATTCTTCAGTGCTTTTATTTAAAACAGTGAAGTATCAGACTGTTTGTATGTCTTTATAATAAAACAATCCTCAAACTTGTAGTCTCCGATAATGATTTTTTTTTACATGTACTGATCTTGCTCCTGTTGTCATTTGACAGGATTCAGACCAGGACTAAATCCCAAATTCAGATGATCTTACATATTTTCATCACAGTGCATGCACACTCGGCCAACTTTTATGCATTTTAATTTATTTGAGGATAATGAAAACATTGAGAAACATCAGCCTGTTTAACTTGCTACCACATGGGAAATTTATATAATACTACATTTACCACTAATGGAAATTGAAATAAAAAAAATAAAAGAAAATGGCAGTGCCTGAAACTCATCAGATCCATTTTAAAGGGAGAAGATGTTCAAATCAAAGGCAAAGTTTAAAGAAAATGTGGTTTGAATGACCATAGGCCACATAGGCAGTGACAAAATGAAAAACTGTAATCAAAAGGCTTTGTGCTGTCCTTACACACAGTGCACCATGGACATGCAGGTTCTCCTAAGGAAAAATTCTCCAGTTCATGCAGGGAACAGCAATGACAGCTGTTGGACAGAGAGAAAGGCACAGTGTGCACTCCCTGACCAAAAGAGATGAGATCCAAAACAGCAGCAACTAAACATGAAACTCTCCTAGAAGTAAATGGGCTTAGAGAACTTGCAGATCAGAGTACAGATTAGGGAAATCACAGAATGGGTCAAGTTAGAGGGGACCATAGTGGGTTATCTGGTCCAACCTTCCTGCCCAAGCAGGGTCGTCCCAGAGCACGTGGCACAGGATTGTGTCCAGACAGTTCTTGCATATCTCCAGTAATGGAGACTCCACAACCTCTCTGGGAAACCCGCTGCAGTGCTCAGTCACCTTCACAGCAAAGAAGTTCTTCCTCATATTCAGGTGGAACTTCCTGTGCATCAGTTTCTGTCCATTGCCTCTTGCCCTATTGCTTGGCACCATTGGGAATATTGTAGATTAGGGGAGGTATTAGAAGGAACTGATGCAATGACTTAACACACAGTGTGTCTCTATGCAGTTAAAAAAACCCAGAAATTCTGAACTAAAATTTGAAGCATACAAATTCCATTAACAACAGACAGGAGAATCTTTTACAATTATAAGCTAAAGATTGGAAATTCCAGCTCTCTTGGGAGTACTGAATTTATGTCCAGTTATGCTGTTTGTTTATCCATAAATCTTGATGGGATATTTTGGACTCTATGAAAAGATAACACATTTTCAAGTGTTTTGTTTATAATATATTTCACCATATATCTCTGCTGTTAGAATATCGATTTTCCCTATTGTCTATATTAAGGAAACAAGATCTTGTCATTCAAGACACACTGACCTGATGGCAAAAAGTATATCTGTCAATGGATGTATACTTCTTCCTGAAGCCTATATAAAAAACTATTAATGACTGCCAACCTGATTATTTCTAAGTTTGTCATGTTTAGCACTAAAACGTAACCAAGTCTATCACCTTAGGTACTAGCGAAAATATAACATATTACAGGAATGGACATAAATATCAGACATATTAAAGAAGTATATTAGAAGCATCAAAACTGAATTTTCTATAAAACAAAAATGAAGGAAAATAACAAATTCTTTTAAATAAGAGTCACCTGCACTGAATGTAGGTTAGATATTTTCCTTCTAACATCCTAAATCTGTCTTACATGTATTTTAAAAATAATGAATACAGAGAATACTCTCCTAGTCTCCTGATAAACAGGCAGTCTCCGTAATATATGTGATCTAGTGGCCAACCCTAAGTATGCTTCAAAATCCAAATAGTTTTGACATGGAATACACTTTTTATGTGTGCTAAACTAAGTCAGTATTTAACTTCACTACATGGATATAATCTTACAAAAGCTCTGATAAAGCAGAACTTCATATAAAGTAATAATATGCACACAGATTGAGTGACAACAATGCCCACGTTTTCAAAGAACTGACATCCACAAAGACTAGCACAGGTGCTTAATTTTGGGCACAGTATTCAAAAGCATCTTAGAGAGTCACACTTAAGTTAAATGATGACTCTAAAAATAAAGAAAAAAATTAAGAATAAGTGAAAGCAGAGCTCAAATGTGAGGCACAGAAAGCAAAGAACAAATCACACCCCAAAAATCTCAGCTAAAATACTTTTAACATTTAAAACCAAGCAACAATGATCCCAAGTACAGAAAGCAACCAACTTGCACTTTACTGACACATAATGAAAGCTCAAAATTCTGCTCTCCTGAGTGTTAGCTCAGCATGCGTGAAACTAACATGCACAGAACCATGAGAAACTGAAGTGCAAGACATCTCCACCTGGCCCATTTAATGAAGTATGGCAAATGGTTGAGCAGGTTGAATGTGTAGAAGGAATATCGAGTAATCTCTGTCACAGTCCATACCACCAGAAAAAGAATAACGCTCTCCTCATTCTGGATCTGCAGAAGTATAAAGAACCAACATTTTCTTTATCCTTAAGCCTCTTTTCTGTGCAAATGCAACAGACTTCTCTTTAAGATTCATGGAACAGAACTAACAACTTGTAGAAAGAGAAAATTTTGTCATAAAAGTGATTTGCTGAAACCATTACCAGGTAGAGTCCATTATCAAATGTATTTACTAATAGACATTTTGCAAACTGAGCAATCTTTATCCATTATGCAAATATAAAACCCTATAATTATGCTTATTCCTCCTCTTTGTTCTCTACCTGTATTTTCACTACACTAACGGCCTCTCTCTTTTATTTGTGGTCGACTTGTTTATTTTCTTACTCCTCAAAACAGCAAGAACAAAACAATGCTACAGAAGATATGTACTTTTTCATAATCAGTTTTTAACCATCCTGCATTTCACTACTCTGTCTCCTAGACTTTCTCTTACTTTTTATCTTGCTTCTTCCTCACTGTATAATGCACATCTCCATGAAGCTTTAGACAAAAGGAATTGCTTTGTATAATCTGCTAACTAGAACTTGGTCACGAAAGATCAAGTTTGGCAGACTTCAGAGAGCTCTAAGATAGTTAAGTAGGTGGAGCACAGATGGCTCATAATTCGAAGAGTAGTTGCTAGATCAGGAGCTTTGGGTAAACCCACTCAACAATCCTGTTTAAGTTCTGAGTCATTAAACTGCCTCATCAGTAGGCAGCACATCTACTTTTTCAAAACATCGGCTCTTTTTCACTCTCAGTGAACAAATAAACAAAAGTCCCCAAATAGAGAGAAGGCACGTGGGGATCTATTACAAACACTACCTTCTGAAAGGAAGAATTACACACAAGTAATTTTCTTTTCTTTAAGTGGGAGGAATTTTGTAATACACTTCCATGCCTGAAGGCTGAAAAGCTCCAGGGATGTCTGTGACATAAAATAAAGTAACACAAGTTTTGTTAAAATTACAAAAAAGGGAAATGATTTTTTAAAATAAAATGCAACACAGTGACAAAGCTTACTATTATCTCCAAGATGCTCAAAATCCACAACCCTATCAAAAGTCAAGAAGAACGGTAAGTGCTCATAAAATCACCCCCTAATTTGTGTCAGTTAGAGAAGGTGCATTTTTAGTGGATTTCACCAACATAATAGAAAAAATGGGGATATAAAAATAGTACCAAAATCACAAACAAAATAGGAACAACTGAAATGCAAAGACATCCAAACTAAGAAGCAAAAGTAAAGACAGAATTAGGCTGTTCTTTGCCTCATGAAATTAGAGACAAACATAGATAACCCAAGCTTGGATTCATGTCACAGTGCTAAATCCAAGCTGAAGAGCTTTTAAATAAGTATGCAGAGAATTTCTATCTGCTGCCTTGCAAATCTCCAGTCAAGTGGAGAGATCTGGGTCTGGCTATTATCACTGACATGCCTCTCACCACCTAAAGTGACCCTGAACATTCATGCCTGCTAAGCAATAACAGCATGAAATACAATCAGACATACATTCGTATGTATTTTTTCTTGGACCAAGCTTGACTTACTGTACTGTAGATATAGGAAATAAAATAAATTACTGGATATGCTAAAAATTTAATCCACTGCAAATAATAAAAATGGCAAAATGCAGTGCTATAGTTCAGCTTCTATGTAAACATTCAATATAAAAACCTTGTTAATCTCTGAGACATTTTCCCTCAAGAAAAAATGAAAACACTTAGATTAAAAAAAAAAAAAAAAAAAGATGCAGTGTAGAAAATTAGTTCTCCGTGAACTGAAACAAAGAGATTTGGTAACTGAGGCAGGTGCTAGGATAACCCATTTGCAGAAAGGCCTATGCCATCTGCTGGTGAGACAGTTTAATGGCTCAGCTTTTCAAGTTCTGAAGAAAATCAGGAGCACAAAATCCTTCACTTAATTCTTACATGCCTTTCACAGAAAGCAGACCTCAGAAACTGACCCGAATGTCCTACCTACTAGCTGTAAGCAGTCTGCTTCTTTCATTCTGCTAACGAACCACTAGCCTTACCATAGCCACCTACAGCAGGGCAAACAAACCATAGCCATTTATACACGCCCTGAACTGTCACTGTGGAATGCTGGATATGAATTTATGCATGTCATCAAATGTTAATACTACCATAACGTTTAAATTCTGAGATAGTTCCTAAAATCAACTGCAAAATCACAACCATGTTTACCCAAGTAAATTCAATATGAGACATCAATTTAAAGACATAAATTTATATTCTATTTAGATTAATTCAGCAAGTGCTAATTAAATTTTTTGAAAGGGAAGTGGTAACACTGTGGTAGATTTGCTGCTAAATAACAGCAGCAGTCGTTGATCTCGCCTAGGCTGACCACAGCCAGCACAATGCCAAAGACACTGCTGATTCACAGGTAAGACCCAGACTCAGTCTCCTGGGAAGAAGCACATAAATTCCATTTTTTAACTCCAACTTCCAAGATTGCACTCGAGTATGTAAGCATACTCATTAAGGATTATCATTCGTTTTTAAGTTGGTCTTCCTTGTGAAATGAGAGCTGTATTAATAGCTTCTCCTTAAAAACAATCAAAACGTAACTTGCTTATGCACATACCTGTTTTATACTATGTGCAATGAACCACACCATGAAGATTCTTGAACTCACTTGGACCCCGGTCACAAGCACAGATGTGCGAACTATTCCTTAAAAAGAGAAACATGTTATCTCTGTTCCACAGTTCATGTTGTAACTACTTATAGGAGAAACTAAAACAAAGAACTCACCAACTGCACAGTGGACTACCTGTAAATAAAAATAAGTTAGAGGTTACTGATGTGCAGCACGTCACTAGCTACACTATAAGCATGGTCTTTTGATATTAATATAAAGCTAGGCTTAATTCTGAAGGGAAGGTTCTTTTGCCTCCAACTAACAGTCTTTAAAAGAAATTCACGGCCGAGCCCTGGCAACCAATGGGCTCAGGATTTCAGCTGTGCAAACACATGAAAGACATTTAGTTTCAAAACTAATTGTATATATCAGACAATTAAATATTTACAAAGCATTTCATTTTCAACTAGTAAGCTTCCCTTCCATTACCTTATTCAAAGAAGAATTTTACAGGAGAGAATTTTACTATATACAGCTGTTGACATGATTTTAATAGTTTGAAATAGAAGTGTTGTAGGCAGATTGAGGAAAAAAGTTAAACTGTAGATAGGCACTCTTTGTTGTGCCTAGGAAAGAACTGCAAGTGCTCAATAAACCCAACAGCTTCCTTCAACAGATGTACGTGAATCTGGTCCAGAAATAAACAGAAGCAGAAAAGGCACAAAGGATACTAAGTCCAGTATAAGGAGTAATAAGTAAACTATAATCTCTGGAGATGGTGGTGAAATACCTACTATGCTAGAGGGTTGATCTGCTGGCTGGAATGCTTTTCAAATTTTGTTTTTTTCATTCAAGATTCTCAAATAAAAGCAGTTCCCAGGCACTGTTTGATTTAAAGAAATACTAGAATCAAGTTTGAAAAAAATGTGCCTACTTGTTTCAAGTAATCACCTTGGCCCCCCTTCATTAAATAATAAAAAGCCTTTATGAAATAATAAAATTAAAAGGACTTTTAGTACTAATATAATATTTTGATTTTAAATTCAGGATAATAATGTGTTTTGCCTATGATATGCAGTATCCAGTAAAGCAAACTAATGTTTAAAATTTACCTCAAGCAAAGCAAATGTCTGGAAAAATTTAAGCGTCTTTTGAACGCTTCTGAATAAGCCTCTATGTGTTCCTTTCTGTATATAAAACCGCACCATGGCAATACCTAATACCAGCCACCTACAAAAGAAAGAGAATGGATACATTTCAAATTAGAATTCTAAAAATATCCATCCACTGTAAATAATTTAGTAGAGTATTTTTCTTTACAGAATATCTTTGCTTCTTCACTTGTCAATGTTCTGAGATCATAAAAAATATCTTTAGATATAAACATTATAATGTTATGTAAACACTACACTCTTATCTCTTTACTTGGAAAAGGATGGAGAATGACTTGCTACCTTTAGAGGACTGACTTGAATTGAGGGAACCCCCCAAAACCACCCATCCATCTGACTTTTCACTAGTAGGGACTACATATTTTTACTATTAAGTCCTCATGCATCTCTACCGCAAATTACTGTTATTTGAAAACACACAATGAACTTGGCACTGAAGCCACTGTTTAGGTGGCAGGTTTGAATGAGTAAAGGACCAGAACCTATGCACATCAGTTTTACATTTTTCACAGCCTCTCAACTCATCGATTAGGGGACTGAGTAGTGATCTGTTTGTGATTGTCCAACTGAAGTTACCATTACTATTGTGTTTTCAATAGTGTTGAGAAGTGATCTTTAAAAATCAGGTGGCAAAGTGCTGAAAGATGGGTGTTCTATGCTCCTGGCTTCCAGAGGCAGGTATATTTAACTAGTACATTTGAGGATGCTGGAATTTTTTTTTTTTTGTTGGGGGGGGGGGAAGCTGAACAATGATGCCAACTAATAATCCTTCCAATGTAAAAGAAAGAGAGTAACAGTATCTTTTAGTCATATTAGAACTTGATACAAAACTTAAATTGAATGGAAATTGAGATTAAAGAAAAGTAAACTACTAAACTGTGGTTGATTGATCCCCACCGTCAGCCCAAACTCTGTACAATAACCCAAGGTATGTGCAGTTCCTTCCACATAATAAATCTGTATTTATATAATTAAGATTTTCAAAAGAGTGTACTATACATTCATTAATCATAGAATCATAGAATGATTTGCGTTGGAAAGGACTTTAAAGTTCATCTACTTGCAACCCTCCTGCCACAGGCAGGGACACCTTCCCCTGGACCAGGTTGCTCAGAGCCCCATCCAACCTGGCCTTGGACACTTCCAAGGATGGGACAAACACAGGTTCTTTGGGCAACGTATGCAAGTGCCTCACCACCTTCACAGTAAAGAACTTCTTCCTAATATATAATATAAACCTGCCTTCTTCCAGTTTAAAGCCATTCCCCCTTGTTCTATCACTAGAGGTCCTTGTGAAAAGTCCCTCTCCAGCTTTCCTGCAGTCTCCCTTCAGGTACCAAAAGGTCTCAGTAATGTCACCCCAGAGCCTTCTCCTTTCCATACTGGACAACTTCAACTCTCTCAACCTTTCAGAGCTACACCACATTCATAAGACATCAAACTAGCAAGATGAATCAAAACTTTCCACAAAGACTAAAGAAAGTACAAAAATTCTCTAATATAGACACAGGCATAACCAGAGCTATGGATGGCTATTTTGAGAGGTAAAAATAAACCCCCAAAATTATAACAATTTTAGTTTAACTTCTTGTCTGATGATACTGGGAAAAATTACTGAGTTCTTTCATTCTCTATAGGCCATAGCAAGCATGTGACATGAGCTCTGGCTAAGGATGGGCCCAAGTGACAAAGCAGAGGTGTCTGAGAAATACTCAGAGGCAGATTCAGAGAGCACATAAACATTCAGAGAAATACCTACATAAACATTTGGATAAATATTTAACTCATCTGCCATTCCTATACTCCGCCCTAAGCATAAGGTATTGGCTAATACTGGAAACAGGGCACCAGGAAATACTAATCATTTGGTCAGATCCCTTGTGCTGTAACAGCGTGAGAGTCGCGTGGATTGTGACAAGCCCTCGTTCACCTCGGATGGCACGTACTTCAGTATCAGCCCCTTAACAACTCTTACGCAAGGTGGCTACTGCTATGCAGTCACTTGGCGTGGCCCATTCCAGCATTTCATGACAGCATTTCAAACTCACATAGTTAGTCAGGCTTACCCACACGGTAGGAATGATTCCCCTCCTTGATCCCTTCTACTTTAAGCCCATGAATCTGATCTGCCAGAGCTCCAAAATTTTCCCCTGCAAATGTCACTTAGATTTTATAATGGATTTTAAATATGAGTGGATTTATTTCAGGTAGTCTCCCACCACTGCAGAAATGAGGAATTACTGAAATATCACGTGTAGTTCTCCATAGTAAAGCTGCTCTGTTTTATAGGGAAGACTTTAACAAGAAGAGGGTGACAGCGAGTTTACATCCAGCTGGCAGCATGAATGGTGACAGCAACAGCTCTGTCCTAGCCCTAGACTGAGAAGTCATAATACATCTTACCTAACAAGACATTTTCTGTATCTTGTTCCATAACCAAAGCATTGCAGAGAGAAGTAATCTTGGACTACACTCAGAAGCAAAGACTGCAAATACATTTTTCTTAAATAAATTTTTATGTGGACATGAATTTCTGTGGGTGGATTTATTTAGGTGTCAGTGGCTTTGACTCTGGATCTCAGGAAAGCCCTTGTACTCAGTATTGCAAATCACAAGGAAATGGAAAACACTTCCTAAAATAAAGGTAGCATTTCCAGTTGGGGCTTCAGTAAGACTGGGTATTCATCTGTCACTTTAGTCTCTTAAACCTGTGTTAGAAAGATAATGCTGTTATGCATTATTTTGTTAAAACTCTGGAAACACTTTGCTACGTTGCACTGTCTGGACAACTGGACAAATATGCTGTTCTAGCTACTTATTTATCCTGGGTAGCACCTTTGTTAAATATTGCTCTATTTCCTAAGTTTATTTTTCTCTGAAATTGTACCCATAAAAGATTAAAAAATTTGTTCCTAGCTCTTTTTTTTTTCCTTCATTTTCACATAAAATATCAAATTTTGCATGTCTTAATCCTTTTTGATAAGAATGGCAGATGGAAGAGAAGGAAGTGGGAGATACTGAAGCTGCACCTAAGGTCAAAACTAATATGGTTCGATAATCTTTTAGAGACAAATAAAAGTCCGTGACAAGAGTCAGTGTTCATTAGCAAATTCACACATGGAGCACAAGTCTGGGAGTTCAATGAGGTAACTGTAACCTGCCAGCTAGAAAAAAATTACATTCATTAAAAGCACTTTTCGAAAGGTGCTGCAGCAATATATGAACAGACTGAAATACATGCTCAAGATTCACAGATGATAGAGAGAAGAAAAGATCATACTCCTGGCTTTCTCCATCAGTACCTGAACTCCTGCTTCAACTACAGCATGTCAGTTTTGCATCATGGAATTCAAAGGACAGAGAGTTCACTCACTGGTAACCAAAGTAAAACTGTTCTCCTGATGAATATCATACTAGAAGTTATAAAATGGTTCATTCCTAGCTTTCTTTTAAGCATGTGGAAATTAATAAGTTGAAGGTATTTTCCCCCAATAATTAGTGAACAGGGCAAATTTTCATTAAATGGAAATATGTGCGTCAAGCACTAATAGCATAAACCTGAGTGTTCTTATGATCTGTTCCACTTTCCTTAGAGCAAAGCCTCGCAGCACAAGCTCAAATGAATCCCCTGGGCTACTGCAACGCTTTCCCCTCCACCCGTCCCCGCTCATCATCAATGACCGCCGGTTCTGCGGGCTGCGCTCTCCCCTCCGGGAGCCGGAGTGGGCTTTGCTTGCCAGAGCCGGGGCTCACGGAACCAAAGGCGCTGCCCCACGCGGGATCCCGGGGCGTGAAGCTCTCGGCGGCACCGAGGGGCGCTTTCGCCTCCCCATCCGGAGGCGGGCGGCGGCAGCTCAGCCGAGGGACGCGCCATCCCGCCCGGCATTCCGGTGCCGGCTATACTTAACCTCGGCGGCGGGCGCCGGCGGCCGGCTGCGCTGCACCGTATTAGGCAATGCCCGGCGGGCCAGGGTAGCCCCGGTCCCGGCGGCTCTCCCGCATCCCCGCTCTCCCGCCCCGCAGCCCCCGGGCCCGCCGCGCCCCCGCCGCGCTGCCCCGGCCCCGCCGCTCCGCGCCCCGCGGAGCCGCCGCGCTGCCGCCCGCGCCCGCTCACCCCGCGGTCATGGCGACGTTGTAGAAGATGAGCCAGGCCGTGGCCAGGGCGCCCAGCTTCCGCTTCTTGCCCTTCTCCTTCTCCTCCACCGCGCCGTTACCGGCTCCGTCCTCCTCGCTGGACGCCATGGTTGCCCCGGCCGGGCGCGCACGGCGGGAGGAGGGGCTCCCTCCGCGGCGGGGCTCGGCCGCTGACAGCCGGACCCGCGCTGTCTCTCACCCCATCTGTCTTCCCCGAGGCCGCTGCCGCCGCCAGCTGCTCACATGGCCCAGGGCGCTCCTCCCTCCGCCCCGTGGGGCTCCCCGGGTCAGTCAGACCCGGCGGGGGCGGGCGAGCCTCCATCGGGAGGGAGATCCTTGTGGCGTGGTACCTGGCCTCAGGCGGCAGCAGCGGGCATAGCCCACCCCAGCCGAAGTGACAGAAAATAGTGAAGTTCATGGAAACACAGAAATGTGTGTCTGAGGTTGAACATCTGGAAGTCTGCTCAGAGACCGAGTGGTGGGAATATGCCCAAGGTCCCCCTCTCAGAGGCCAAACAGGGTGACCTGCCAGGGTTGACCTCGGGGAGAGAACATCTCCCAGGCCGGTAGATTTCCATAAATACCATCCTCAGAACATGAGGAACACTAAGGCCCACACCTGAGAAGGGGGAAATTTCTTCCAAGGGACTGAAGAGCACCCAGCTGGCAGACTGAAGGATGACATTTGAATATGCATGTTGCCTTGTAACTCTGCTCTCTGTGCACACCCACAGGGAAGCTAAGCCAGCACAGGGAGACTGAAGGGACTGTCTCTAGAAGGGGGACAGCCTCAACCTGAGCTAAGCTGATGTGACATGACCCTTCAAAGGTGTGGGTTGCACCTGCTATCATGACACCTGTTTCAGTCTGTGCCAGCCTGGTGATGCCGTTCGCTACTTGGGCAGCGTACATGTAGCCACGGGCTCCTCGTTTCTGCAGCTAAGCATGGTGACCATGGCCAACTTAGCTCAAACACCACAAACACAGGCATATACTGACAGAAGAATTCCAAAACTGAGTCAGGATATTTTTGAAATGCTACTTGGTCAGTCCTAAAGAATTTCAAGAGTCCAAGTCTCTCTACTTTAGGATGGAGTAGGTTATCTCAATGTTAAAAACATCTAGATGGTCTCAGTTTGAGGGCCTTCACAGAAAATATGTTCCATGCAAAAACTAAGTCTCCCCCTCCTCACAAAAGCACACAAGCAGACATTCATCTTTCAGCCTTAAAATATATACCCACTGGCAACAGCAAATATATGTGTATGCAAAATGAATACTTGGCAAAACAGCACAATATCTATGAGAGTAAGATTACAGTAGGTACCAATATTATAAATACACAGATGCTTTTCATGTTCAAGTCATAAATATAACCCAGTTTGAGAATCCTGTAGTTAAAAACATGAGACAAAATAATGTACACACAGGATTGTGTGTAATGAATGACCTAACTCAAAATTTTTTGCCAATATTTGGGATAATCTGAGCCTACATTTTATCTCAGTGTAACTGTTATAAATTGGTTTAAACTCTAGCTTTCCAATATTTTCTATATTTACTATTTTTATTCTGGATATTCCTGCTATCTTACTTAAACCTTTTCTCTGCTCAAATGTCACTTCTCTCTTCAAACCTTTCTAATTCTTGGTTTGACAATGCAGTGTTAAAATGGGCATCACAAATTAACCACGTACTATGAGCAAAGTGGTTTTTGTCTCATTTGATTCTGTCAATTTATGACTTCATTAACTGATGAAGACTTTCTCATTTTTAATTATGATACATGGAGACAGGTGTGACCTGATCCAAATTTTTATTATTAGTTTTTATTTTTTACTACTTTTAGCTATCCTTTGCCATTTTCCTCTTGAGATTTTTTGCACAACAGATTTGAGGGAACAAATCCTATTTGCTTTCTGAAGTAAACATTTTCCATTTTAATATCCCTCCTTGGATGTTTTCCATGCTTTTGCATACAATCTTTTGAAATTTGATAAGCAGTGTTTGATACTTTCTCATTAGAATTCTGTATTACTTTCCTTCCCCTATTTATTTGCTCAGATTTATTGATTTTGGATGCACACACTATCTGTAAGGATGACCAGGTTTGCCTAGAGTTGATTTAGTCAATTAAGAACTTAGGATAAGTATCTCAGTGTTTTTTCTCTAATATTGCAGTTGCTATTTATGAGCTTACAATTTCTCTTGCTATCCCACTACCCATTCACCCAACTGACGAGAACTTTCTAAATATCTCCATAATCCTTTTGGATTTGAATAAACTAAATATTTAGTGCCATTTGAAAGTTTTGCCATCCCACATTTGTTTATGTTTCCCGACCACTTATTAATGTGTTAAGCACAAAACTTATTACAGAACTTTCATAAGCACCCCACTGCTTTCATTTTGCTATAATGAACTTGCTCTTTTTCTTCTGTTTTCCATGGTTTGATCCATGGAGATATTTTGCTCCTTACTCTGCAACTACTTCATATCCTTGGTCGTTCCTGTGTAACAGTTTTTCAGCACATTTTCAAAATGTGTTTGTTGTGTTAATGTTATTTTTTTCAAATCTGTTTTTGTAATTACATGTTCCAGGAATGACAATAGATTAGTTGAAACGTAATTTCCTTTTCGTAAGTTTCCTATTGTTGTTCTTTCAATTATTATTTCTGTCAATTATATTGTATATATTTGTGGTTTATTAGTCTGTATTTTCTGAATCCTTTATTTAAATTTTATGAAGTGCCAGCTATGCTCAAAGCATATAGTGGCAAAATTATTTTGTCTAGTATTTCAACTTCAGCTAGCACCTTTTGACCCCATAAAAAAATCTCACAATTATTCACAAAACAGATTTGGTTTGCATACAGAAATGCAATCAATGGAACTGAATAGGCTTGTGCATTAATTGCATTATCTAAATCAGCTTTTAAAATTAATTTAGACTGGCTTATCGATTGAGTTCAACTTTGCCGTTATTCAAGTACAGTGTGAAATCAACCTTCCCAATAAATTTTAAGATGCTCAGATCAAGGTCTTTTGTGCTGTAGGTGAGAGCATCATTGTGATTCATATTCATTCTCCACCTTCCTAGGCAGTTTTTCCCAGCTATTGACTCAACACAGCTATACTGTTGTTACAAAAATGAGTGGTTTTCTGATCTTCTTCAATATTGAAATTGTCAATATATATTTATCTTCTAGATTTGTATTGCATATGTAGATATTCAATACCTTATAAAGCTGTATGGGTTTTATTTTCTCACGAAGTGCTTTACAATTTTTTTTTTTTTTTTGGTTACAAAATTTATCTATTCAATAGGGGAAAACTTCTATGAAATGGAAAATTTTAGTGCTTTGAAAATAATATTTTCAGCTCAAATATCACAGAGGAAGGTCATCTACTATGAAGCACTGCAAGAATTACTTGGTATGAGCCATGTAGAATCATGAGATTACCTTTATACTTCAGAGTAGTTAAATGTCAGACAGTGAGTTAAAATCCCGAGGAAGGATAATTTCTTAAAAAAATAAACAACTTAAATTCTGCTTGTCCTTCTGCCCTGTATTCAGTTAATGTTCTCAACACACTTCAAGAACGTGTTTAGACAACAGACTTACATATAGTACTTGCACACTATTTTAGGTTTATGGTATGTAGTAATCAGTGAGGAATTCAAGAATAAATCAAATAAACAGGATTTAGCTATGTCTAAATTGAACAACACAATGTCTACATGTCTTTTGGTGAATTCCTCCATATGTGTATATCTATTATTTTATTTACTACTCTAGGAATTTGATAGAAGATGCTTTCAAAAGATGTGGAGTAGAATGGATTCCATAAATCTTGTGGGAAGAACTAGAAGCAGTGCTTGCATTTGGCACATCTGAAGCAGTTGGAGCTGTGCACTGCTACTGCAAAATAAATTATTCATATTAAGCCTTTGACTGTGCAGCAGAGTAGTCAGCAAAGGAAAACAAGTGTCATGAACACAGTCTGAAGTGGAAGTTTCTCTTTCTGTTATAAAAATACAAAAATTATGGTGTGAATATTTAGAAGGCTTTGTATGAAAACTATTGATTCTATATATCTGAACACTACTGATATGTTTAATGTTTCGAAAAGAACCAGTCGGAGATGTCCTTGTGTGTTGCTCTATTTAATCCTCTTCAGGAACAAAACTATAACAAACTGCAACGCTGAAGAGATATGTTAAAGGGAGATGAGTATCCTGCTCATTTGAGTTTGGTTTGTCTGAGTTTTCAGTTTATCCAAACTCAATGTACTTTTTGCTATAAAAGATAAATTGAATTCTGTACAACTATTAATTTCTTTATGGGATATTTTAGACTGTAACACTGTTGAACTATCCCGATGTTTCATTGCATTGCTAGGCTTGGATAGATTTATGTATAGACCCATCCCACAGAGTGTGATCTGTGCAGTTGGCACCTTTACACACTGCAGACTAGATGTATCAAGAAGCTAACTCCACTCTAATGTTCTAATGGCGTGTATATATATAAAATGCTCAAAACTTAATATAATACTACTAACTTCAGTGGTACTGTTCATGTGAGTTAAATAAAATATATGTTGAAAATTAACTGCTAGCATAAGCATATTCTTAAATTCCCTTCACCATATTACACAATAAAAGTAATATTTTTCTTAAATATAGAAGGTTTGCTACCTTGACAACAGATACTAGGCAAATTTTTCACAGGGTTTCACAAAACACATTTCGATAATTCTAAAAATACCTTCTTGTTTTCTGTATATTTCAATGATAGCTTGCTTGTGTGAGCACTACAAACTCTACAGAGGAGACTGCTCCCCTTATTAGTTTCAGAGTACACACAACCTAAGCTTGTTATTTAGGTATTTTTCAAGGACTTGAGTTAAAAAGGGCTCTTTATCAAGTGAGTAGTGTTCCAATCTAATGCCCATTATGGTCAGTGGAAGTATTTCTATTTCCTTCTTCAAAGAGTGGTGGACAACAAAAAGATTAATTTTAACCTCATCATTGGTTGAAAACTGGTCTGAGATATCAGCAAGAAAAGGTGACCATATTGGGTGTAGTCAGTTTGGTCACACTGAGAACAGGTGTTTGTGCCAAAAAAAGCACTAGGACAAGTGGTTCCCTACGGCAGTGTCAGGAGGCTGGCACAGAGTGATGCTCTGGCCAGGCAAGCCCAGGCACCCAGAGATCCCAGCAGTCAGCAGCTTCCAGATGATCTGCCTCTTACAGATACATTACAATACATCACTATAAGCTTACCAAAGCAAATGGTATAAACATATTTTGTGTTTGACTTCAGTGAACTTGTTATCCAAAATTATTTAACAAAACTGTGGTGTAAGCATATAAACTATTACTTCACATGACTTGGTTTGCAAGTACTGCTTTGAATTCAGAGACTGAGGAATATATAAACAAAATATTAGGACGTGTACAACAAGATTATAGATAGGAAATAAATCACTGTAGTCCAGTACTTAGAACACTTACATGTGCCCTGTGACTGGGATAAATTTTGTCTTAGTCATATCATTGTATTGTTATGCATTACAGCATCTCATGTGCCATCTAAAACATCTTGTACTTGCCCAGTCAAAGACAAAAGCTGTGATTAAATGGACTGCTGGCACTTTCTCTATTCTGAACCTTTCTCTTTTCCTTTGATTATCACTTCTCCACAGCTTGCAGTTCCAAAAGCAATGTACACAAGTGGACTATAATGAAAATGCAGTTAGAAGAAAGGTCAGTGGTTGTCATGAGATAACTATTGTTCTTCATATCTGTCTTCATGCTAAAAGTGTAGTGGCCTGACTTTTTCCTGGCATTATACACCTTATCTTTACAATGCAGTAACCATAAAACTAGTATGTGCTAAAATAAATAGGCAGGACAAGTAAAACACCCCCAGTAAACTGGAACTGCAGTTAGCCTCCACGGCCACAATGTTTTTGCCTTCCTCTAAGAAAATGCTTATCTAATGCAGATGTATGTCAGTTGAGTGATTGTAAAATATATTAGAACTTCCCTAGCAGATTGTAATTTACAATTTGCTGTTCCTAAGTATCCTTTCCTACCAGAAGAATATAGGGAAATGAATCATTGTATATCATTAGAATCCAGAACTAATCTTTCTATGGATAAACTCTTGTCACAAATAAAAAAAATAAGTAATAAATTATATAAACAAACCAACATAAATAAAACACTTACTTAAGCCAATTTAGAAGTATGTCACATCTTTAAAATCCAGGAAGTAAGTTACGCTGGAAAGTAATTGAATATATGCTTTTATGAGACCCTACGTGGAGTACTGCATTCAGCTCCAGGGCCCCCAACACAAGAAGGATGTGGACCTGTTGGAGCAAATGCAGAGGAGGCCACAAAGATGATCACAGGGCTGGAGCACCTCTGATACAGAGACAGGCTGAGAGAGTTGGGGTTATTCAGCCTGGAGAAGAGAAGGCTCTGGGAAGACCTCATTGCAGCCTTCTGGTATCTGAAGGGGGCCTACAAGAAAAATGGAGAGGGACTTTTACAAGGACATTGCAAAGGCATAGGTAAGACAAAGGTAACAGCTTTAGAACAGAAAGATTTAGCTGAGATATTAGGAAGAAATTATTTACTATGACGGCAGTGAGGCACTGGATCAGGTTGTCCAAAGACACTGGAAATGCCCCATCCCTGAATATGTTCAAGGCAAGATTGGATGGGGCTCTGAGTGACCTGGCAGGGGGGTTGGAGCAAGATGGTCTCTAAAGTCCCTCCCAACCCAAACTGTTCTATGATTCTATGATCACTTAACTGTACCCAAACAACAGTACTACATAAAAAAAAGGAGTGTTCAAAGAGAGAAGAAATGTCCATACCAATCATCTGAGACTGTTTACTTTGGACAAAAGTAGCACATATTTTTAGAAAAGAACTTGCTTAAAACTTGCTATAAGGCTTTCTAAAGACAAGCCCTATGTCAGAGAACTGTTGGGTAGATAATCTCCTCTGTGAAATCAACAGAGTCACTGTTGCTGAAACCATCTTTTGGAATGAGGTCTGAAATAGAGCAGATGAATTATCCCCTGGACATGCCTGTTTTTCCTCACCCAGTCTGCTGAAGTACTGTCCCTAGCCATGCCTTCCCACCTCTTCACTTGCCTGATCTAATTCCAAGATGAGTCAGAAGCATGACGTGATCCAACAGGGAATTTTCTGCAGTGAGGTAGTTTTTGTCTGGATCAGCTGATTGTGCAGCCACAAATGAAATGGATCCAATTCCAAATCTAATATGAGATATGTGGTGGCAGCACATAGTTGTGGGCACAGGGAGTGCAGTGTTGTCACATTCTCTATCAGCTGTAGATACCCTGAAATTAGATGCAATTTGAGACTGTACCTTTGAACTAGACTCTTTACTTTTAGATAGCTAACTTAGGCAGCAGTAGGAAATAATACAAACATTTTGAACTACATCCAATAAAGGAAGATTAACACACCTGTTTTTAATAGCACAGCCATTATGCTACTCACACATAAGGCTAGTTTCTGTAGCCATTTGTGCATAAGAGGGCAAACCCCACACTTTGTGGAAAAGTGCTCTAATCACCACTCATTGCTGTGTCACGGAAAAATACTAGGACCATGATACAGGGAAAAGATGGAGATACAAGAATGTGGAGTTTTCAAAGGACTCTTGTACTTCACACTGTGTTCAACAGTAAAAAAATCATTGCAGAATTAAAATATGAGCAAAGAACACAGAGCCTTAAGATGGTCCCTGAGTATAGATTACCTTTTTCAAAATGTTGAGTAGGGTGTTGGAAAGTAAAGTTGGGTTGGAATCCTTTCAGGCTGAAGACAGTCTAAAACCCCAGTTCCCCATGACTTGCTCTTCCTGTAGAACTTCTGCATGAAAGCTCTGCTTGTTTTGAAAGGATTCTTACAATTCCTTTTGAAAGCCACTAGAACAGAGGGATGAAAAAGGAAGGGATAAAAAAGGCTCAAAGAACATCTACCATATGTCTTTTGCGAACATAATGGGGGATGATGAATGGTGAGGAGGCAAAGCATCCTCTGAGAATATCTAGCAGATGTCATCGAACTGAGGCGGAATCCAAAGAAAACATGCTATTCCTTACAAGTAGTCAGTTCTAAGCAGTAGATCAATGCTGACCTGCATCACCTACTGAGAATAGTTGTTGTGGATAGGTAAAGAAGCAGATCTAGAGATCCCCCCCAAAAATTCAGTAAAATAACAGTAAAATTCAGTAAAAAAAGTGCCTAGTGATTGTAAATCCCTTCGGGAAAAGGCTTGGTGTACAGTTTTCATTTGATTTGTCAGAAGTCTGCCTAATGAAAGTAATCACATTTAGCATGGTTAGTGCTATTGATTGCATCTAGTGTTTCTGCACTTCAAACAGTAGTAGTACCTTTTTCATATCTTGTTTGCACTCTTGTGATGTGCCCTCATTGCTGTGTGTCTGACTCTTCCCGCAAGTGTATACATGACCCCAGTTTTACTTAATTTACAATACAACTACTTCATAGTGATCAAAGAGTGCTAAAAGGCCTTAAAGACTGTCTGAGTTTTCTGTGACAGGAGGAATAGGCAGAATGTGTCTTATCCTATTGTTACCTAAAAGGCATCACTGTGAGTCACATTGTTAATGCGGGACACACCCTATTGAAGCCAGCAACATACTCTTACGAAGTGGAGCAGCAAAACAGGACTGTGCAACCAAAAGCCACGGGATATTCCAGGCCCTGTTACCAGCTGACAGCTACTGGTCTCCAAAGGATGTAACCGTGGAGAAGTGGTAAGGCTCCCATGCCAAGCTGTGAAAAATGTTGTCAAAGCTGCCAGCCTGAACCTTTGCCGTCAGGATACCCACGTCGCAAGCACGATGGCAGTAACAACGAAAAGATTCAAGTCAGCCCATCATATAGGGAAGCTCCAAAAATTTTCTATGGGGAGCAGACGTGTCTGGACACAAACACGACTGGCCTCCTAACTAGGGACGCGCGAAAGAGCTCCGCAGATCTAAACAGTATAAACCCCGCCTAGAGTCGCCGTGCCGACCCTACGACGGGGCCTGGGCGGTAGGGCCGGTGCGGGGGCCGCTTGTGGGATCCCCTCGGAGCGCCGTGTGCCGGTGCGCCCCGCTCCAGCCGCGGCTCCCGGCGTGCCGTGCGGGAGGCGGTGCCCGGCGCGGGGAGGGGGTGGCGGCGGAGTGCCCGGGGCTGGGGGAGGAGCCGCCGCCGCCGCGTCTTGCTGCGTCCGTGCCCGCCGCCGCCGCGCTGCCGGGAGGGGCGGCCGCCCCGCGCCCCCCGCCCCGCCATGCCGCTGTTCGCCACCAACCCCTTCGACCAGGATGTGGGTAAGTGGCTCCCGGGGCGCCCTGGCCCGGCCTCCCCCCGAGGGAACCCCGCGGGCGGCCGGCCCCGCTCTCCGGCCCCGCTCCCCCGGCCCGCCCCAGCCGGGCTCGCAGGCGCCCCGCCGGGAACCGGGAATCGGGAACCGGGATCGGCGGCGGCCCGGCCGGGAACTGTTGGTCACGGTGCGGCCGGGCCGGGGCCGCCTCCCGCTGGGGCCGGCGGGGGCTGCGGCCTGGGCGGTGACAGCGCGGGGCTCCTGCGGGCCCTGCCGGCCTTGGGGCTGGGGGCGAGCGCAGGGTGCCCGTGGGGGACGGGCCGACCTGCCCAGCACAGCAAAACAAGCGGTGAGGAAGGTCCGCGCTGGAGCGTTGCTGAAAGGATGAACTGTAGAAAGCACCATCTACAGTTGCTTCACAGACAGGCATGAGAAAATCGTCAAAGCGTCTTGTATTTAGTGCTTTAAAGTGGATTCCTGTGGGAGCTTTCTTTTTCAAGTGGAACTTGGCGTGTTGTGATCAGGTGTCATGCCCAAATTGCTTCTTCCGAGGCCAGACTAGATGGAGAAGAAATGTCTGGTTTTTACTTGACAAAAATTATGCTTATTACTGATTGTGTCCAAACTGAAGATAAAATTATATATGGGCAGTTAAAAATTAATTTTGTATGTCTGATTTGTGATTGTGTAATATAGTTTGTCTTCAGCCTGCTGCTGACATCTGTTTTACTTTGAGTGATAAAAGTTTTGTCCGGGGAATCACAATAATACAAAGGGACTTTTTCTCATATGTGGCTCAGTATCCCACCTTCCCCATCCACCTCCCCATTATTTTCCTACAGCAGTTTAACACTCTGTAAGTTTCTTGAAAACAATTTCTTTGTAACTTTCAACATCATCGATACATTGTTTCTTAAGGTTTAGCCAACTTTAAAAGTCTTGGCTCCAATTTAGTTCTTCAAACTCTTAAAAAAAAAAAAAAAAAAAAAAAAAGTAAACCCCCCCAAACTGTCTGAAAAGTATGTATCTTTTGAGAGGAAAGGATTAGTGCATAAACAAAGTACTGTGACATGAATTCTGCATGTATGTCCTCAGAAATTCTTTGTTGCATCTCAGTAAGGCATAGCTTGCTCTTCTCATTTTGAACTGTTAAGAACACTTTTAACCTGAAGACTGCACTTCAGTTAATGATTTTGTTGGTAGCAAAGTTGACTGAGTTATTTGGAAAGCGGTAAATAATTTCTTACTGTCTTCTAATGTAATTTGGCAGTTGAAAGTGAGGAAGAGATTGTACTGCCTGCCAGTTTTCCACGGACCATTAGA
The DNA here is from genome assembly GCF_022539395.1 of Myiozetetes cayanensis. Classification (NCBI taxonomy): domain Eukaryota; kingdom Metazoa; phylum Chordata; class Aves; order Passeriformes; family Tyrannidae; genus Myiozetetes; species Myiozetetes cayanensis. The sequence continues at coordinate 130,981,613 of NW_026086604.1, forward strand.
GGATTGAAACATTGGTAATATTATCTGTGAGAATGATTTGAACTAATAAGATTAAAAAGTGATAGGCTCAAGTTCTGGCAGATGTTCACTTTTTTTACTTCCTAAGGCTGCTGGCTGGCAGGGAAGCTCAGGCTCTGTGAATGGACTTCTCTAGAGCTCTGTCCAGTGGATGTGCTTGTCAGCACCGCGAGTCTCCCAGTGCAGGGCAGTGGCACTCAGCAGCTACTTCAGTGGTTTATTTCCTGTTCTCTGTCTGCTGAGGATGCCAACACCTTACCTATTGTGCTTGCCTAATATGATCACCAGTTAATATTTTTCAAAAGCGTTATTCTATGTACTGTATGAGGAGAGGGAAATAACCGCTCAATTGCAAATTGTTCTTGGAAAAGCAAATAGTGGCCTATAGGCTAATTTTCACTGATAAACACAGTTTCTTTCTTTTGATCCTTTTCATGGTGTCTCCTGAGGGAGACCTGAGGAGCAGCAGGCTGTTCAGTTGGTGACAGTCTACTTTCAGGAGCCTACTACCTTTATACATCACTTAACTGGATTTGTGCCAGGGAAATGGGAATGGTGAAGTCTCCCGGAAAGTGTCCCTGGGCTCTTCTCCGAGGCCCCTTGGGAATGTGCTATTATCTGGATGAATTTCTTGGCAGGCTTCATAAGATAAAATCATCTGGTAGAGTAAGCTCTCATGTTGTCGGGAAACTTCCAAAAGTTGTCAAGCCGTAGTGCTATTTCTCAGTTCTTTTCTCAGAGTGAAAATTGAGTGCTCTGCTTTTGTTCTTGTCCAGCAAGAAAGTTTTCATTTGAAAATCAGATTCCTGAAGCAGAAAAGCAGTCAGAAGCTATTCTTAATTTCATATAAATTTGGACATTGGTGTAATTGATAGTACTGCTGTGATAACTGTGCATTCTCTTCTACTGGACAGCTGCTCAGTATTGTGGAACAGTTGGATATTATTTCGGAACCATTTAGGATGATGGATTGCAGAGAACATACCTGGAACTAAATTATTTTCTGTTGTTTTGAGGAGCATAAGCATTGCTAAAGTTCAGGAGAATTTTTTTCAGTTTGTCTGGCCAGTTAGCAGCATTTGGCTAGTCCTGTTAGCGTGCTGCTGCCCTGGAAGCTGGTCATCCAACTTACTGTTTAGAGTCAACTTTGTACAGAGATTTTGAGGGGTGCACCCCTTTTTTTTTTTTTTTAGGTGTGGTTGGCAAAAGAATGTTGTTTAAGACTGCTATTAAATTAATAATATTAAAGAATGCTTTAAGCTGCCCATGTATTTGAGGAGGTAAACCATTGCCATCCTCAAAGAGTGCAAATCTCTGGGTGAAGCCCAAATAGTTTTCATTTTCTGAAGCTTCTTTTTACCATACTTAGGAATATTTCAGCAGGAAGGGATGCTAATCAGTGGTGACACAAGTTGGTGTGGGTTTTCACAATCAAGTCAGGGAACCTTTGACAGTGTGTCCAAGTAAGGAACATAATATTGGAATTTAACAAAAGAAAAAAATCTTCAAGATGCTGGGCCTGCTGAGAGTATAATTAAGAAACTCTAATCCTCCATTTAAGGGGTTAGAATTAATGGTGTTCTTATTAGGTCCATTGGTCGTCTGTTTTTGCCATATTTCACAACCTTAATTATAAAGTTACTCCCAGAGGGTTGTTTCTGAGAAATGCAGATTTATCTGTAAGTTTGATGCAGGCACAATAATGGTGAAAAAGTGCTTATAGAACTAAAAGACTGTCTACTAATCTGTCATGATAGGCTAATTAGTAATATAGGTAATTAGTAATATAGCTTAGGATAGTTTCGGTGAAGAACTTACTGCTAAAGTCATTCTGAAGTATCATTTAGATCTTATCTCAAGAATAAAGTCTGTAACTCTGGACTTAATGTGCATACTTTATTCTAACATGATGTCAAGCATTGTAAACCTAATTTACATTGCAAGAAGAGAACTGGAAAAACATTTGCTCCCTGCTGTAAGCTTATTATTTCTGAAGTTTTATAAGCTGCAATAAATGCAGGTTCTGGTGTGAGTTGTCATAAAAATCACACATGATCTTTAGAGGAGGTGTTTAAAAAACACGTGGGTTTTTGTATGACTTTTTTTTTCCCTTACACATAGTAGAGGATGAAGGTACTTGCATTTGCTTTGGATGTTAGTCTAGTTCTCAGTGTAGCGGTTTGAGACACCACAGGAGTGGGAAGAAATTCAGGGTCACTATTTATAGTAATAGGAAATTAAGTGGGTAGTTTAGTAATGTGGTAGAACTGTCAACCTGATGTGACTTGCAATACTTTTTCCCATGTTTTATTAACTATAGCAGTTGTTGATAATTTTATGCTTACAAATCTTCAGATATTTATAATATGCATGAATTACATATGCCTGTACATATGAGCAGCCAATATTTGATGTTATTAGAATGTAAGAAATGGTTTGACCGTGATTCCCATTGTGCAATTTCTTGAAATAAAATCCTCTTGCTATTTAAACTCATTATTCTTTAGATTTCTCCCCTTAGTTAGTCAACATCTTCAAAACAATCCAGTTACATGTCTCTCTGACCTGGATTTTCTCTGTTAGACCAGGTTTGCCAAAAGGAGGGAAAATTGTTGCAGATGAATTTCTTGACCCCAGATAATTATGGAGACTGCAGACTACGTTAATGTCTGGCTGCAAGGGAAGATGAATTCCAAGGATTGGTTCAGTTTGTCATGAGGCACATTTTTGCCTAAGTTGGCCCACTGCTTTTCTCAGCATTGTTTTAAGAAGGACACTAACTATGAAGTAACAGGGAGACTGAGCAGAAAATGTGTGAGAAAGGAGTTATAGTCACCCCCCTTTTCAGTTATTTATAAATGTTTGTGAAAAATGAGAACTTCTTACTAAAAGATACCTTTGGTGTATGTTCTCAGTGAAAAGTGGCAATGTGACAGAATAAAACTGAGTGAAATACCCCTTCTGTATATCAGCCAACAAAAAATTCACTACTAATCACCAGACGGAGTTCAGATGGGCACTTTGAAGCCAACACAGTATGTTTCATAGAGAAAAACAGTACTTTCCTGGTAATTCTCTTTCTTTCCTCCCAGGGAAGAGCTGTCACTTTAAGTGCTTCTCCTCATTTCAGCTGTGACAGTGTGCATTACAATATCAAAATTCAGAAAAATCAAAGTACATCTCCAACATGTAAAATCTGTTCCTCTAACTGATTAAAGTAACACTACCTATCTGATGTGAAAAATTAACTCTCTTGCTGATCTTCTGAAATGCTCCTTCTACTTGTGGCTTGATTTGTGGGGCTTTGCAAAGAGATCCTGGCACCATTTATTAGTATAACGTGCCTGTGATACACCTTGTTTACAGGCTGATCATCTTCCTCATGTATCTCTAATGTGCTCACCTTCCTGCTCTGTTGTAATATTTCTGGGTGAAAGGTACTTTGAGTTCTGTGGCTTTGTTAGGGTTTGCATGAGACGTCTGAACATCTAAAATATTTTTACCTCATGGGTCTTACTATTTCAGCATTATCTTCCTAGATGTTGGATTTTTTGTCTCCATTCTGCTGGGTTCACTGAGTTGAATAATGTTTATTTTGGATAGGCTGCGTCCTGCACGCTGAGACCCTACATGGTCTTCTGAAGGAATGAGTTGAGGTGCCCTCATATCTGCTCAGTCACCACTGCTTGCTTTGCCTTGGATCAGCTAGCAGTGCTTTCATAGGACACCTTCTACAATGGCTCCCTTAAGGACTTCTTAGGAATACTGTAAATGGGACTACAGTTAAACTGCAGTAGTTGGTTAGTAGCTTTGATTTCTCTCTGTGGTGGCATTGCCTTTTAGAGGCTATTTTCAGTCTTGTCTAAATGGAATCTGGTTGGATGTATTCTTCTTGTGCAGTTCTGAGCATGTTAGTGAAATGCAGAGTGGTTAATATTCTATTGGTGGCTTTTGTAGAATAGGCCAACAAATGCATTTGTTCGTTTTATTTGACAGACAAAAAGAACAGAATTTAATGGCATTTAACTTCAGTGATGTGGAATGGTATGTAATCCAAATTTCTCAACAAGTGCCTGCAAAAGAAAAAGAAAAATTTATAATCAGTTTCCATCTTTAAGGATTATTTATATTGCTTGGAATTTTACTATTTGCAATTTTATAGAGATGGAGAAATTAATTATTTAGTCTTGGGAAGAAAACAAGACTTTTGGTGGAAAATGGAAGAGAGAAGGCTGAGGGGAGTGTTGAATTTTTTATTAATTCTGTGGTGTTTACAATGTTATAACAGATTTGTGAGGATTTTTTTTTATCATGTCAGAAACTGGTTGTAATAAGAGTCTGTGAACCGAAGACTTTTGAAGACTTTCTGTAGCCGTTCTTTTCTTTGTAACTTCAGTTACTGAGAACTTCAGTATTTCATTTTAGAGATGTCCAACTGTGAAAATAAGATTATGTCCATGAATAAAGTAAGAGCAAATAATAAGTAGGATCGTTAAAAAACTTAGTAGAATTTTGAGTTCTTCCTTATATTTGTATGCTTTAAATCTCAAATCATGTACATTTTAAGTGTTGGATTTGGGGTTGTTCTGATCTGGAATTGTTATTTCTTGAAGTTCTAGCTAGTTTTAACATCTTTTAGGCTTTGCAGCAGAAAAATAGCTCAGTTCTGAGGTTGGACTTTTTTCAAAATAAACATCAGTAAAATCTAAAGCTTAGAGAGCTCCAACCTGCCAAGACCTCCTTCTGAAAATGATGTTAGCAATGGGTAGTCGCTAAGTTTTCTGGTTTAAGAAATGCATCATGTGGTTCAGTGCAGTATCTGAACATTGATGAGGGTCTTTACTCTTGCAAATTTTGAACAAGGCAGTAAAATGCTATTGTTAAAATGCAGAAGTAAGGCAATCAAGTGACTAGCACATGTCTGCATGAAAAATTTGCAGAAGTATTTATATTCCTCTTACCAGCACCTAAAGGGTCAACCATTAAGCCTGGCAGTGGATTTTTTTTCAGCAATGTACTACGTTTCTTTTGTTAAACAGTGCTTTATACATCTGATGAAAAATTTCTTTTAGGACAGTTATGAATTTTAGCAAACTTTTATTTTTCCTTCTGAGTAAAGTTTTTTTTCCTTCTGTCCAGAAATGATCATCTGTAGTTGTGTTTATTGTATACTTCAAATAGAATCGCAGTGCAAATATTTTTGCTTTGCTTAAAATTTCTAAATAATGCACGAAACCAGAGGAGGAAACGAGATTTTATCTATGCTCCCAGGCTTCAGGTTTATGTACGTTTTAGGGAAATGGGGCCTCAACAAAATTAATAAACTTTACAATACAAGGAGAGGCAGGTTTTTTTAGGTATCCCGGAGGAACCCAGGCAAGAGCCTGTGTACTTTTTACTGCAACCAAAGTATAAGTAATTCAACTCATATATTGAGATCTTTCTGGCCTGGCTTCTCATCAGTAGGTGTAACTCTGGAATTTGGGTACAGTATTTCAGTGAGCATTTGTAAAGAGGAAAAGTGTTTGCTTTAGAAGGCAGATGATACTGTTTTGTATAAATTTTATTCAGAGGTTTAATTTAAAAAAGAAATAGGATAGAACCATATGTTTGGAAGAATGATTTCAGCATCTAGGTATTTTATTTGAAGGATGTGATGTTCTACAACTTATTGAAAAACTTCAAAGATACAAACACAACCAAGATTTCTGTCATAGACACATTTGCCTTCAGAATACTTCTTTATTTATTTATTCTATATGTGATTTTTGACAGTGTTTGTGTGGTTGGAGCACCAGTTCTGACTCAGGAGTTACCAAACTGCAAATTATTAGTCATTGAAAGGTGTGTTGGTAGGGAAGTACAACTAATGCTTACCTTATTCTTTTTTTTTTAATGTTTTCCTAGGCATCTGCATGAGGTATAATATATGTATTAGAGACTGAATGTTGGGCAAGATGGAATTGGTCTGGCTCAGTATGGTTAGTGTTCTGAGTACAGAAGTATAAAGGGAGAGGCCTCCTGATCCCACGCACTGTGCCTTGCAAAGTGGCTGAAAAATGTGATATAATTGGTTTTGTGTGTGTTGCTTATGTTTTAGGGATTAAATAAATTGTTGAAGTTATTTAGAAAGGTACTCTTATGTTGTGCAGGATCGTTGTTGTTGTGTTTGACCAAAGAACCCACAGATCCAAGTATTGTTTTCCTCTGAAATGATAGTGTTTACTACTTTGTCTGTCTGTCTTTGTGGTATTGCTTGTAAGAAAAAAATATTCAATAACTTCTAGAAAAATAAAGGTGAGAAATGAAGACATGTAATTAAAAAAAACCAAACAAGGAAAAAAGCCAGTTGAAAAAATTTAAAACTACTATTTTACTAACTAGTCTTAATAATAGTTTGTAGTAATTAATAGTTATTAATAATACTAATTATTATGACACAATATAAGATTTTGCAATCTTGCACTGGTTAAAATTACTATGCTAATTAGTAAGCCTTGCTTGTGCTCAGAAAACAATGCCTCTAATTTGTACAGCTTCATGGAAGAGAGCTGTGTCACGTAGTCCTGTTGTCCTTTGTGTTTGACATAGCATTAACAGGTTTTGAAGAATGCTGATTTTAGGAACCAGCACTGTCTTTTAAAGTTGTTTTTGTAAAGCTTGAAACATTATCTGATCCTGTCTTGGCATTCACTAAGTTGAGTAAGATTTTGAAGCAAGGATGAGGTGGAGGGGTAGGACCTGAACTAAACATTAATATTGTTATGTTAGAGTTATTTTTGATCAGAGATGGAAGATAACTTACGGAAGAAATGTTCTTTATCTTCTGTGTACTGTGCTAACCTGTCCTAAGACCTTAAACACAAATGTCTGTTTTTCCTTGCCTATCACAGTCCCTTTCGAGTATTAAGACAGCATCTGCCAGTGACATGTCAGCTGTACCTGAAGGTTGAGAGTGTGCCAGCTGTTAGACAGGGTAGGCAAATATTCAATGCACATAAACCTTTTTTCAACTGTGAATGTGTACCTCATGCTAGAAGAGAGAGCATTCATGGATTTTAAGTGATAATAGTGTAAGTAATTTCACTTCAGTAGCTTTCATACTTTTGTCTACAAAACACTGATGCATCAGAGGAATTTTGTCAAAGTGTCTTTGTTGCTCCTGTTCCCAGAGTGGTGAAAGGCAATAGTCACTTGCTAATGCTCTGACAGAGATAGTAGCCTTTTTTGTGGACAGTCAGCATCACTGTAGCATCACTGTGCTGATAACATTCTCAGTATGCTGTTAGCTTTTAATTGCCCTTGTTTGAGACAGAATTTCACTAAAATTCGAGGCAATTTTTTTTAGTTGTATCTTACCATAAGTTTTATTTTCTAAGGGAATTAATGGATGAGTTGTTATTACAGAAGACAGAAAGTATACAATGAAACTGGGTTTCAGGCTGAAATTTAGTAAGAAACTATCCAGTGTTTGTTGATGGAGGAGATACCCTGACTAACAATGGGGAAGGCATTGCAAGCAAATGGCAGTTTTTATGTAGAACTAGCTCTTCAACTGCCAAGCAGGAATGTAGCCATGGCAGAAAACTTGTAATTGTATTCATGGATAAATTTGCAAAATATTCTTATTGAGAATTAAAATAAAGGCTGTAATCAGTGTCAGTTGATATGTGTCAGGGATTTCATCAGCGTCCATCTTACTTGTAGTTTCAGCCAAAGTATTTAAATTAGCATAAAAGGCACAGTTTGCTGTTATCTTAAAACATTAAGCATGCATTAGTTTACTTCTTTGTTTGTAGAAGACATAACTGATTTCCATGACACTTCTCTCTGATGACACTGTGAGGAAAGAAGGATCAATTGTTGTCAAAAATACAGACAACTGTCTGTTTTGTAGAATAATTGAAAAGGTTTTGGTTCCACTGGATTGCCCAGCTCTCTGCTGTAGGATGTGCTCACTGAAATGCAGCATTAGTCATGAGTGAGTGGTGTGCTTTTGTGAGGCTCCATGTGTGAGCTCTGAGCCTGGCGGGAACTTAAGGCTGTGGAGAGCACTGTGCAGACACACTTTGACTGGAGCTGATCCAGCTCCAGTAGAACTGGCAATGAACTAAATCAGTTGAGTCCTGAAAGTAAACTGCATCTATGTGGTCTGTTTTGCGTGTCTCTGGACTGTGCTTATCAGCTGTTTTCAGTGTGGGGAGTGCATTTTAGCCAACTCAGGCTCTGTGTCTCATGAAAGCAGTTCTGATGCTCCAGAGTTGATGCTGGCTTTGGTAGCTGTACAGCTGCTGTGTGCACAGACTAGGATTTCAGAAGACTGCCTTGGCCTGTGATGGCTCTGCCAGGCATTCAGTTCAGGTGTCTTATCTGAACATCAAGAATTTCTGTGGTTGTGATTTGTTAGATTTACTAGTCATAAGCATGATTTGGAACAATAGCAGACTGAAAGAAAAATAGTGGTTGGTTGATCAGCTAGTCTGTCTTCGTGCTAGATGTTAGCATGGTCGCTACCTATAATTTTTCATATTTCTTTTGACTGTGCTTTTTAAAATCAAAGTAATGTTCTCGTTGAGTTTAGAGAGAAGAGGCAGTGCTCTTTTACTTTAGCTGAGAAGTACAGAATTGTAACTAGCTTCCATTTAGGATTTCACTATACTGTTTCGCTATTTTCCTTGCATCAGGCAGTACAACTGATGTGTTATCATTTCAGTTGCATATATTTCAGTGTTTAATTTTTGCTCAGAAATACTTTGAGAGCACATAACCGTAAAGTTTGCTTTTCTGCATTTTTGTTCGCAATTAAGAAACTAATTACTGAAACCTACTTGAGTTTGTAGACACAGGAACTCATTCATAAGAAAAACCGTTAACTTTGAGATGAATAATTCCTTGTAATTTTTGGAGAGTAGTTGTTTTGCTTTGTCTTTCTCTTCTTTGCAATCTTGCAAATGCTAATATAGATAATGAGGTTTTCCTGACAGGTTAGTTTTTATGGGAAATCTTTAGCTCCTTTCAAAAAATTAAGTAGTCTGAGACATTCCCTGTAGGATGGTACTCACTGCTGAGGCACATTTTATGCTTTGTAGATTAAGATGTGAACATCAGATGAAACAGGGATGGGAAACAAAGTTTGTGTACTATTCTATGCCCGTTCACCTTTTGTTTGGTTACTAACGGAAAATCCTTGTGCATTCTCTTATGCTCTCCAGCCTTCATCAGTGTTTAGATAATCTTCTATTCAGCTGCAGTGTAAGCCTCAGTTTCCTTTAACATTTTTATTTATTATCCTTGGTGTAACTAAGCTTTTCTGGGGGAGAAATAGGCAGGGAGTCTTTTTTTTTTTTCCTGACATGAAATCTATTTCTTCTCCACCTACTCTCTCTATTTCTTTACTCTTCAGCAGCTTCTATAAGATTAGCTTTGGTTTAGCAGTCCTTATAGCTGAAAAGAAACAGTGAAATATATGATCCAAAGCAGAGATGAGAATGGAGAGATAAAAGTTTTGTGATTATTAATGAATTGTGAAATCCTCCTTGTTGAGTTGTAATACATAGAAAGGACATGCAAGACGTAGCAATTTAGTGTCTGAGAAAGTGATAAATTCAGTTGTTTCTGACTCTGTAGTGAACTAATGCTTTAGGTATTCATATCCTATTAAACTTTATGGTTTCAAATTGAAAAAAAAAATCTGTTGGTAGCTGAACTACTTGTGTCATATTCTGGGTGCATCTTTATTACGTGTGAAAACAACGCCAAAATATGTTTGCTCGTTAATTGAAACTCATGGCCACAAGTGAACATTCAAAAATTAAAAAGAATTAGGTATAATAGTGTTAATTTGTGAATTTCATTAAATATAGGGATTTGTCCTATATTTAGCTGTATAGACAGAGCTAATATTTCAACATATTTTTTGATGATTTTGTTAAGGTTTTTTTTGTTTAAATTTGTGTTCTGATTTGCTTATACTTTATTCATCAGAGAAAGCAACCAGTGAGATGAACACTGCAGAAGACTGGGGCCTCATCTTAGACATCTGTGATAAAGTTGGACAGTCACGCACAGGGTAAGTGACTTAAGAATTTCCTCCCCAAACTTTCCTCATATTCAGGTGAGGAATGAAAATTTTGTTATGTTTTGTAGACTTTTGCAACAGCTCAATTTCACTTAAATTTATTACCAGTAAAAGGAAAATATATGGGGTTTCTGCTGAAATATTTTGCAATTCTTCCTTTGGAGATACTAGCTGATCTGTTAAAATTAGGACTTGTGAACAGCAGCTTTTCACTGATGTAACAGAATAAACAAAGTGATGTGTTTTAACAGTATCACTGTAAACCCAGGAGACTTCATGAGGGATTTTTCTTACAGAATTGTAATCTAGGTTGGAAGTGACCTCCAGAGGTCATCTAGTCCAACCCCCCAGCTTCAAACAGGTCTAATTAGATCAGGTTGCTCAGGACCGTGTCAAGTCTTGAATACCTCCAAGGTCAGAGGTTTCACAACTTCTATGGGCAACATATTTTAGTATTTAACTACTACTACTACTTACTAAGTAAATAAAAAAATTGTGCAATCTGATTACACTTTTTCCTGTTCCAACTTGTCTGTTGCATCTTGTCCTATGACTGTGCAGCTCTAAGAATGAGTCTGGCTGCACCTTCTATATATTTTTTGATTAATTAGTTGTAGAAAGCAGTAAGGTCCACTTTTTGTCCGCCTTTCTCAAAAACAGCTCTCCCATCTCTCCTTGTGTGTGACCCTCTCTGACCATCCTGGCAGCCATCCATTGGACTCACAGTCGTGCATCAATAGCCTTCCTGCACTGGGGAGTCTCAAACCAGACAAAGTGCTCCAGATGCAGAATAGAGGAGAAGGATCTCTTTCCTGGCCCTGTTGGCTGTGCTGACCACTAGTTTGACCGAGGATGTGGTCGGTTTTTCTGCTGCTAGGCTGCACTTGCTGACTGCTGTCACCCAATATGACCTGCAGATCCTTTCCTACTTTTCAGGTGGTCAACTCCTTACCTTTGCTGGAGCAGACCATCCAAAATGCAACATCTTACCCTCGTTCTTGTTCAACTTAATGAAGTTCCAGTCTGTCCATTTCTCCAGCCTGTCCAGGTCCCTCTGCCCTGTCCTCCAGTATATTGAATGTTCTCCTTCCTTTTGCTGTGGCCAGTAAGTTGCTGAGAGCAGTGTTGGTCCCAGCAGGAATCCCTGAAGGATTCCGCTAGCTAATGCCTGCTAGCTGGAATTTGCACCATAGGTGACAATTCTTTGAGCTCAGGAGGCCAGTTTTCCACCCACCTTATCATCCTTTTATACACCCCATATTTCACCAGTTGTGTGATAAGGAGACTATAAGGCCTTGAACTGTAGGTCAAAACTTTGCTAAAACCAGGGTATAAAACATCTGCTGACCTTCCATTGTCCTCACCACCAGACCACCAGTGTCTTTGTCACAGGAAAAAATGATGTTTTGTGTTTCTTCGCCTTGTTTTCAGAAGCTATTCCCTGACATCAGGGCTTTGATAAATTTACATTTTGAAAATGTGATATTAAATTAAAGACATCTTAATATGGGCCACTAATGTTTGCATTATTCATTCTTTACTGAGCTGTTTCATAGAATTTATATATGAACTTGCTTTTTGGACAAGGAAAATTAAAGTGTTATTTGAGCTAGCAACTAAAAAATGCAGTTTAAAGATATGATTTCAGTGTACTATAGTGGGTTTGGTCACTGTAGTATTAGGCTTTGGAAAGGTTTTGAATACATCTTCTCAGAGCATTGCCTGTAACAATTCAGGTAAGGAACAGACTGAAAAAAAAATGTTTTGTCATTGCTACTGTTTAGTGAAAGGCTTCTCTGAGAACAACCTGGATTGCTGTGTAAAACTGTGAGAAGCAGTATGAGATGCCAGACAGCAAATTCTCACCTGAGACTTTTGTTCCAAAGAATAGGTTTGCAACTAAGCTTATTCCTTGGGATTAGAGGTGGGTGGTCTTATAATTAGCGTGGCATATTGATTGAGACTTCTGTGCTGTTGTGTATAACTGTAGTTAACAGCTGGCAAGTTGTTAATAATGTTTCAGGTTAGTCTGTGTATGTAAAACTGCATTTCTGTTCCTTGTGCATGTTGACGTTGAGCCTGTAACAGTAACTATATTATTGAAAGCTTCAGTATTCTATTTAATCATGGAAAGCATTTCCACAGGTGAGATTTAGTCTCACAGCAGCACAGCCTGAACAGTGCTCAAATGTGTGTAGCTGCAAGAGACAACAGTACTGACAAAGCTAGAGATCTTCTGGTAAATCCCTGCAGTTAAATTCCTGTTACAGTTTGTGGGGTTTGTTTGTGTTGATTTTGGTTTTTTTCCTTTGTGTTTATTTTTTATTTGTTTTGTTTTTTATATAAAACTGTTTTTAAAATAAAAATGGAACTTAATCTTTGTAATATTCACCTTGCTTGGAACAGGCTGCCCCCAGACTTGTTGCTTTAATTCAGATTCTGTTAAAACTTGCTGATAGTTGGTTTTCTTTGTTTTGATGGATTATGTCATGCCATAGCAAGTAAAGCAAGACAGTGTTCCCTATTAAGAAGTTTAAATGACATATTGCTTAGCTGTTTGAAATTCTCCTGCACTTCAAGTTCCTCTGACAAGGATACTAGTCTTCTTAACTGGGATTGGCTTTAATCTTTTAACCAGTTCTCCTCCAGTACAAGCTGTCTGTTACTGTTTCTCTCAGAAGTTTAGATTACAAAATCTCTGCTTTATGGGTTTTCCTTGTACCAGTCTGTAAACTCCGTTGCATGTCTGCAGCCTTATAGATGTGGATCATCTTACACATGAAGTCACAGTAGACTGGAAGGACTGTTGTTCATTAAGTAGCATATTTGTCCCATAGTGCTGTATGGTACATTGTCTAATTTAGGACTGCGGACTTGTTTGTATCCAGATGAATTGTTGGAAACCTGTCACGCTGCAAACGTGCTATATTTTCTCTAAAGATAAATTTGTTGCAGTTCAGTAACAGAAATGCTACTGTTAATTTTCATGTTGTAATACTTTCCTTATGCAGAATTGCAAATAGCTGAAAATGTTATCTTGCTTCCTGTAATCCAACCAACTAAGACAGGTTTTTGGAAAGTTATAATTCCACTGTATCCCTCTCTTTGACTATTTTCTCTGTTTTTGGTGGATTTCAAAATCAGTTAAAGTTGATATCAGAATTTTCCTAGAAAACACAGGAAAGACAGAAAATGCAGTAATATTTTTAATAATATAATTTGTTTACAATAGTGTATATAGAATATTGCCATATGTAGTGTAGAATTAATCTGATACTTTGCATGTTTCACATATCAGTTAAGATGATCTAAAATGTATCTAACTATGAGAAAATCAACACAGTTTTTTAATCTCTGAATTTGTTTTAGGAACTCATACAGCTCAACAGTTGCATATCACATTGTTTATATCCTGCTTTTTTGGCAATATTATTAGCTCAGTGAGCAAGTTGCTCTTTCCACATGGAAATGTGATTAAAGCAAAGCTTTTACCATTAGAGGCATTTTACCATTACCTTTTTTTGTACAGCATTATTGAAAACATGCTTATTTTAAAAGCTTTAATCACATGATGTAGTTCTTGGGGCTGTCCCATGGAGGGACAGGAGCTGAACTTTGATGATCTTTGCAGGTCCCTTTCAACTCAGGATATTCTATGGTTCTATATTTGACTGACATTTTAAATCTGACTACAGGAAAGGTGTAGATTTTCGCATAGTGTTACTTTTCTAGGATGAAAATACACAATTGAATTTATAGTTTATCAGCTCAAAATAAAATAACATTGTAAAATTTGAATGATTCATTAAACAGAATAAAAGGAAAAATTAAAGGCCACGAATAGTATATTTTAGCATAAGGTGTCCCCCCTTCCTCTGTCAGTTCAGTGCTAGCCAATTCCTAACTCTAACTGCATTTGCATTTGACTTTGAGATTGTTGTGTCATTTATATTTATTTTATGAAACATATCAGTCTACATGTTTGAAACTATGACAACTTGAGTTTTTCTCCAGAAAAGTTACTTAATAAAAAAAAAAAAAGATGGCTGAAAAAAACTTAAATCAGTGACTGGGGGAATACATCAGTGGTTAAGAAAATAGAAATGTTCATGGCAGCACTCTCTTTTGGGGGTAGGTATTGGAAAATTGTCATTGAGAAATGGTTTGTATTGCTGCTTGCCTAACTTTGTCCTGATTCCTTAAGGATTAATCACTGCCTCAGTGAGCCAGTATTCCCTTTAGCTGTTTCTTCTTTGGTTGTTTTTGTGCCTGCTGATGCAAGAGAGAACAGCAAAATTGCTTACTTGATAGTTTTCCAAAGTACCTTCTATTATTCCCCCCCCCCCAAATTACACAATCTCAGTAGCATTTTATGTAGTCACTGCAGTGTATGTATCACAGGCTGACCAGGAAGCTTTTTGACTAGCTTGTTTCTAAAGGAGCAAGGAGGAAAATTGAGTCACCTGTGTAGTGCTGAGCCCCACAGTTAGTTAACTTAGACTGTAAATGAACAATAAATTCCTGAAAATACATGAAATGTTTTTTGCAGAGTAGTATTTTAGATTGCAATTGCTGCTTATCTTGTCTTTGTTAAATAAAATACCATCTTGATTTTTTTTTCTAACTTTCTAAAACTAAACTTGAAATTTATTGTGAATATTTTTTGGATATATTAGAGTGTGATATCATATATGATACCATATATGATACATAGCTTCAATTGTATCTTACCATATTTTTGCCCTACTGATTTGTTATTCCTACTCACTGTGGTGCCTCTGAAATTTTGATTATAGAATTGTTGGAGCAGAACTATGGCCCAATGTTTGTATAGTATGGTCTGGATAGGTGCTAATAAGTAGATAGAATTCTATACTCACAGGGTGTGTGCTTCCCTCTGCTTTCTGCCTAGTGCTTCTCATAAATTACACACTAAATTGTATGATGAATTAATTAGAAGTAAAAATAAGGATGACAGTTCTGTCTAGAATAGGTTTTCTTACTCTGACTAAACATTGGTAAGCTTGGATAATTTTTTTTATGTAGGTGTAATCAAAAATTTTCTTTTTTTAAACATTAAAGCATGTTAAAACATTTAACACTCAAATATTGATCATTTCTGTTAAATATATGAGCAAGTAGATTATATTTAACATATGTCGATAATCATTTCGCTTTGAGGCTTTGTTACTTTGTTCCTTTTATATAGGACTTTGGGTTCCTTAGTAAAAAAATCTTAGGCTGATGGTCCTGTTCCTGAACTGCTAAGGTCTTGATCCTGCACCCTACGTTTATAAATACTGACTTTACAATGGAGATGCACTTTTTTGAGCTAGCTCTCATCACATCAATACCTGTGATTAATGGTTTAAAAAGCAGTTATATTTCAGCATGTATTCATTCTCAACTAAAGCAAACATGTGAGAAATCTTGCATAATTAGTAGATAAAAGGTAGTACTTGCCTTAGAGCCTTCATTTGTAATAATTGGTTATATGAAGGTATACACTGAATGATATGTAGTCATCCTGCCTGAGAGCATTTTCTATAATTAGTACCACTAAATATGAGATGGACATTTCTGTAAAATGTAGACACTGCCAAATATAGTATAGCCAAGCAGTGGTGTAACTTATACCTAAGTTTCATGTTAGTTCTTGGATACCAGTTCAAGAGGAAAATACTTCTGCTTCCAAAAAGACCCTTGATGTGTAAAATCTCTTAGTTTAGCTTTTCCTTCTGTTTTCCTCTTCCCCTACTTACCCTCCTTCAGGTTTATCTTTTCAGGGCTATTCACCAAATAATGCTTGTATGCCCATGAAAATTCCTAACCCAGCCCTGCTCAGCTTTCCACTACCTTTAAAAACGGAATAAAATAAAGAAAGTCACACAGGTTTTAATGCGCTAAACTGTCTGAAACTCCCTTTCAAATTCTTTCTTGAAGTTGCTTTTAATGTTATTTCTATCTACCACAATATGGGTAAGACTTGAATTCTGTATTTAATTGTTTAGAAACTTTGTAGAACGTCTAACAGGGTTTCTTTAGAACTTGTTGGTTCATTGCATGTCTTTATAAATGTTATTCTGTAGATTAAAAGAGTCTCTGAGGAACACAGTGGTGGTAATTCAAAATGGAAGTAGCGAAAGAGTGTTGGTAAATCAGTAGGTAAGGAAATGTTCTTTCATATGTGTGTGAAATATAAAGAAGTAGGTGCATGGACTGCAGAGAATTTCAGTTATCTAATTGTAAGGGATTTCATGCATTTCTGGAGTATTTACAGTAATTCTCTCTAAGTACAAAAGGTAACATAGATTACTGAGAGGTTTTGATCACTAAGAAAGCTACAAATCCTACAGATAGAAATGGCTACAACTGTTAATGGTGTTAATTTATTTTTTTAATGTTATGCTTACAAGCTCCTAAATAATTTACTGACAATGTTCTGGAGATCTTGCTGTTTGCTAAAGTCATCAACATTGTCATATATGCAATAGGAAATGTTCATTCCATTCCATTTTTTTAAATGTCTTGTGTTTTTTAGACCTAAAGATTGTCTCCGCTCTATTATGAAGAGAGTGAACCATAAAGATCCTCATGTTGCTATGCAAGCGTTAACGGTAGGTTCTTTCTAATGTAGTGATTTTTCTTCCTGGGAAGTTATATTGCACAAATCTGAGTGTTAATCTTTCTTTCATTAGCTTCTAGGTGCATGTGTATCAAACTGCGGCAAAATCTTTCATTTAGAAGTCTGTTCAAGAGATTTTGCCAGTGAAGTAAGCAACGTGTTGAATAAGGTAATGTATTGCATTGATTTATACATTTCATCTCTAAGTGAAATCAGAGTCTGAAAGTGGAATGTTTATAGTCTGAAAGTGGAATGGGATGTACTTTTGGAAGACTGGAAAGGGGCTGGGGGTGGGGGGGAAGCAGAGATTACTGAGAAGACTGTGGCTATCAGAAATAACTTCTTGAATGCCACTTCACACTAGTTACCTAGGTATTCTGTTTGGGGGAAGTGTGGTGTGTTAATTTATAAATAAACGAATTCATTTTCACATTAAATGACAGCAGTGAAACACTAAATACAAATGTGATGAAATGGAGATAATACAAGCCTTCAATGTAACCTTATTTTATTTTGGGCCTAGCACATATTGTACTAGTATAAATATGATGCTGATGTACTATTCTCCCTTTCTAATAAAGATATCTTTGAGTGCTAATCTTGACTGTGAAAGAAAGAGTCTGTACTATTTATATTGAACTAACATGAAAGTACTTGAAATTCAGAACCAATTTCTACATTATTTAACTAGTTTCTACTGTCCATGCAGGGTCATCCAAAAGTTTGTGAAAAGCTGAAAGCCCTTATGGTGGAATGGACTGATGAATTCAAGAATGACCCACAGCTTAGTTTAATATCTGCTATGATAAAAAATCTTAAGGAGCAAGGAGTTACTTTCCCAGCTATTGGTTCACAGGTACATTAGATTTTTGTGTTTGTTCTCAAAGGGTATCACAAATTCTTTTTATGCTCAACTCTGTATTTTAGTTTGTCTTCTTGGATTCTAGAATGTGCTTGGCAAACAAAATGAAAACTCTCTTAATAAAACTTTTCCTTGAGGAGTGGAATGCTTTCACTTACCTTAGATTTTTATATTGCAGATGAATATAAAATGAAGTGGTGAACTTAATGCATTGTCAGTTTTTGTTGGATTCATTTTTACATCTTTCACTTTTGGCTAGGCTGCTGAACAGGCAAAAGCAAGTCCAGCTCTAGTTGCCAAAGATCCTGGTACAGTAGCCAACAAAAAGGAAGAGGAGGATTTAGCTAAAGGTGAGTACAATTACTTGCTGACATGATGCATATATTTATAAATATCAAAAAAGCAAGAACAAATGTTTTGCTTCCTTCCTCTATGTGAATAATGTATTTATGGATTGGAATTATGATTTTTATTCCTTTGTTTTCATACTTTTCTTGGAGGGTTAGAGATTAAAGGTATTCTATGGATAAAAAAAGATGTAAATTTTCTGATTTTTACCTTTTTTTTTCCCCTTACAAAAGTGAAACAAATCTTCAAAAATCTCATGTTAAGGACATGCCTCTACTGTGGAAATGTTTGATGCAAATGCTTGGATTTTCCCTCTTTCTGGGGCAAGTGAAGCGCACTGGTTTGCAATCTAGACATTGGATGGAAGAAGAAAATAAATATTATGATAAAAGTTGTATGCAAAGTATTCTGGGTATATTACTTTTATTCCTTTGAATACTGCTTCTGTAGTATACCTTCAGCTTTGGTTACTGTAAACATAAATGACTGTTAAATGTCTCACATCAGTCCCCATAAACAAAACTGGGATGGTTTCTTTTGATTTACTGTTGTACTAAAGTATATTTAAAGGTCATTTAATGATCCAATACCCATATGTGTGAAGAGTTATTCTTAGAGTAGTTTGATATTTATGGTTGAGAACTGTTTTTTGAGTTCAAACTTCAGCAATATAAAGGCATCAAATGTTATGTTTTGTACCTAGGATGGCTTTGGGCTTAAAGTTGCATTGATGGCTTTTCACTATATGATTTAAGTTCTTCCACTAGTAGTTGGTGGATGTTTGGAGTTTCTCATCTTACTTTTTTTTTGTTTAGCTACTGTCTAATATAACATTGATTTGTTTAAATGACCATTAGCCAATATGTATATGTTACTAATGGCTTCTTCAACAGTCAACCTGCCAAAGTCTATTTAAATCTGTGTCTCAAAAGTTCATACTCTGCATGTTTGCTAATGTTTATTTTCTTTGGCTTTATCTCCAGTCTGTCCCTTCTTAAAAATGATCAATTTTTTTTCCCACAAACTTAGAGGGGTTTAAGATAAGTGAAACCTTTCTGCTCAGTCAAGCTTTATTGAAAATGACCCAGAAATGTGAAATTATTCAAGGAATGATAGGGATAAAAAAAAGGAATAGATAAAATTTTGCTTGTCTACACAAAAATAATTTTGTTAATTATGCATTAAGGAGGCACTTCTTTACTGTGAGGGTGACCAAGCACTGGCACAGGTTTTCCAGGGATGTCATGGTCTCTGTCCTTGGAGATATTCATATTCACAAGTTGTCTGGATATAGTCCTGGGCAATCAGCACTAGGTGACCCTGCTTGAACAGGGGATTGGACACAATGACCTCCAGAGGTGCCTTCCAACCTCAACCAGTCTGTGTAATCCTCTGATTCTGTGAATCCAGGCTAAAGGCTCCTGTCTAACAGAGAAACACTGTGTACTGGAACAGCTGTATCCTTTTAATGTTACAAGCAATCTCTAAAAGTTCAACATAGTGTAAGAAGATGTATAGTAAGTATGTAGATGTTTTACATCAGTTCAAAGTTGTAACAATAATATAATAATAAAAAATGGATGACTTCACTGGGTTATTCCATTTGTGCTTAAGTGCTGTTTATTCATCCTGTCCCTGTTGAAAGCCTCAGTAAATCTACAGGCAGAATTGTGCTCTCCAGTTGTAAAACATCTGTTTGGTTTTTTACTGTTATTTCTAAGAGAAAGGCAGAGGGTGATTACAGTGCAACAGGAATAGAATTATACTAAAAGTTTTCACAGAATTAAATCTTCATATCACTCAACCCATTTTTATAGGGAATTTTCATCTGAGTGATTCTTCTTTTGCAGCTATTGAACTGTCACTAAAAGAACAAAGGCAACAGCAAACAACACTTTCCAGTTTGTATCCGAGCACCTCAGGCCTTTTAACAAACCACAAACATGAGGGCCGAAAGGTTCGTGCAATCTACGATTTTGAGGCTGCTGAAGACAACGAATTAACTTTTAAAGCTGGAGAACTTATAACTATTCTTGATGACAGGTAATTTATACAGAATGTCTACTAGAAGTATATTAGACTGTAAAAATGATTTGGGAGTAGTGATATCTTCTATGTAGAAGCATACCTTGGAATACAATTGCATGGAAACATATTAAAATATTAAATACTTTAGTTATCACCTAGATTTTTTACAAATAAATGTAATTGCATAAAAATTTTTGTGTACACACAACACGTTCTCTCTGTATATACAAGTTGTATTTATGTACAAGTAATATAAAAGCCTTTCCTGTGCAATTCCTAGGAAAATTCCATGTGAGTATGAGTTGTATAATGTATGGGGTTTTGGTTTTTTGTTTTAATCTTTAGTGATCCGAATTGGTGGAAAGGTGAAACTCACCAGGGTATAGGATTGTTTCCATCTAATTTTGTAACAGCTGATCTTTCTGCTGAGCCAGAAATGAGTAAGTAACATTGTATTCATGTATGTATGTTAAATCCTGCCATCGCCTAAGGTATATTTCTGCAGTGATTTCCTTTCCCTTATGATGGAGTTCAGTTGCAAGTTAATGTGATAACTGAAGTAAAACTGAGGAGCTCTTGCTATGATCTCACAAACAACAGACATACCTTTGTGTCAGACCAAGTTGCCCAAGCTGGCTTCTGCTGAAAAATATGATGCTGTCTGTTCTGACTTTGTCAGTGGCTTTCTTGAGGCTCATTAGATCACTCCATTGAGACCTAGGTAAATGTAGGCATTAGTAGCTTTTTTCAAATTGCCTTTTGGCCTGGTTGCAGTGGTGCATGTCTAATCGTGGTAAAACTGAAGGCCCCTGGGCAGATGTCAGTCAGATTACAAGTGTTCAAATAGTTCAAGAAACCTCCATACTGTAGGTGTGTATTTGTGCATAATGATTTTCTGTACACTGGTTATCTACTTGCATTTATTTATATCAGTCTAACATACTCTAAGTATTTAATAAAAATATTAAACATTAGACATGGCTTTAACATCCTAGAATTGATTCCTGTAAATCTCATGGGCTTGCAAGATTAATCTCCTGTGAGCTCAATTTGAGGGTGCTAAAGGTAAGAGCAGGTCAGCAGAATTACATGCTGTAGCAGTCATTTGTGATGTGTTTAGAGTATCTAGTAAGGGTAATGTGATAAGAGTAGCATTTGGCTTTTTTGTTTTAGCTTCCACTACAGAGGAATGAGATGCTTTGAAGATATGATTTGATGGAGAAGGAATAGTGAAATTTGAGAACTTTTGATTCTGTACTTTGCTTTGGAGAAAAGAAGCTCAGTTTGTCATAGATGATTTTATCAGTTTTCTCTTAAACCTGACTCATTAGCCCTATTTCTTCCAATCACTCTTTCTGGATCTTTTTTCCTGATGACTCATTAGTAAGTATGTTATGTGCAGGGAGATTATAATAAAGACATTTATTTGATAAAGCATGTTTTAGTTGACCCTGTGTGAACTGTTCAAATGCAAAAAACCTAGGCAACATGCTAGCTATATTATATTTGTCATTGTTTGTTTATTTTTATTTTATAAAATTAAGTCTGCCTGTTTATTTTGCAGTGAAAGCTGAGAAGAAAACAGTGCAGTTCAGTGATGAAATTCAAGTAGAGACAATAGAACCTGAGCCTGAACCAGTTTATATTGATGAAGTAAGCATGCTAAAAGTACTGTTTTTCAGCTGCTGGTACATTTAAATATGTGATAATTAAGCCTTTCATCCTGTAGTTCAAAAACAAAAATCAAGAGAGAATGGGAAGGGAAAGTTGATGTAATTAAAATAAAAAGATATGTGCAGTATTCTCATTTCTTCAAGAGTCTTCAAGCTTTTAGACATTTCTGAAACTGAATTTGGAAACTACATTCCATTTAGGGCCCTACTCCTGGACTGTACATCCAAACTACAAGCTTGATGTTAAGTGACAAATTTGCTTCCAAATTTTACTTTAAGTACTTCAGGATACCTGAGATACCCATCTTGACTCCTGTCTTAAATTTATTTCCAATGTAACCACCACTGTCTACCCTAAGAATCAAAGATCTCTTTCCATCTCTGAAAAAGGAATGTTTTTTCCCTACCTTTTTTTCTTTTTTTTTTCCCCTTGACACAGGTTCTGTCATTTTTGACATGAGAAATCAGTTAGTACCTTACTAAAGTCCTATTAAAGTCCTACCTCAAAAACTCTTCTTCCCAAGAGATATTAGTTTGTAATCCACCAAAATAGCTTATCTCAGGCCTTCCTTGAGGTACCTTCCAGCTTTTGTTCTTCTATGAGTCCATGTTGGTTTTTTGTTTTACTGTCTTCTTTTATTTTTAAATTTGCTGTGGTATAATATTTAAGAAAGTAATTCATTTGACTGTTCATTTCCTTTCCAGGGTTTAGGGAGGACAAAACATGGTTTCATTTTCTACTTTGATACAACCTATATAACTCTGGCCTGATAAAAGCTATTTTATTTGATAGCACTCATCTAAAAAGTGATTTAAAATCTTTTATATATAATGTTTCATTAAACAATATAATTCACTTCAAGACATATTTTTCAAAGAGTTTATGCCTGTTCATTTTATAACCTTTGGTATTTTTATTATAAGAAGGTTGCACTTAAACTGGTTAATTAAGGATGACTTATTCTGAAATCAACCATGCAACCCCTCCAAACATCATCTTAAAAAAATGGGGTATGTGTGTATATATAGGTAATGACATGACTTACGTACTGAATAGGCCCCATACACTTAAAAAGCAGGATAGATTTTCAGTGAATCTGAAGTACTCTCTCCACATATTGTGTCAAAACATTTCCACTAATCCCACTAGGTGGTGTTATTGCATGTGTAATAACGAGAATGGAAAAATAGAGGTTGCTCAGAAAATACTGTTTAGAAGGACTTTTAGCAATAAAGGAGTATTCTGCACATTCCACTTGTTACTACTATTAATTTTTCTCTATTGGCTTTTCCTTGTTAAAGCATCTTCGCTCTTATAAAGTAGCATGTATGATTTGTATTTTCTTAGTCTAGATGATTCCCAAGTGCCAAGAGATCAAAATGGCTGTAAACAGCTGCTTTAGTTTACTATCCTGAAAGTGCTAATTCCCTGCGCCCCATATGCGCCCTAATTATACAACTTGTGTTCTAGGATAAAATGGACCAACTCTTACAGATGTTACAAAGTGCAGACCCATCTGATGACCAGCCAGATCTCCCAGAATTGCTTCATCTTGAGGGTAAGAAAATATTGTTTTGTTGTTGTTTTCTTCTCTAGTAATTATCTAAATCAAACCAAATTGAAACGAAGCTGAAACTACTTCAGCTTCATGTGCATGCAGGAAGCATGCCTGAGAAAAGTGCCTGAGCCATAATTATCTTCTCACTTCCTTTTTCCACATCTAAGAGACCAAATTGCAAAACGTTAACTTAAAACAAGCCCGCTCCTCTCTCAAGAAAACCATTTTCTATATTCTTTTTCTTTTCAAGACCCAGAAATATTTAATTCAATCATATTCATCCATTTTTTTTTCCTTCATAGAGTAGCACAGCATGAGTGGCAAAAGGAGTCTAAGGAAGATTCTGTGAGAGGAAGCAGAAATACTACTAAGGTTTAGAATAGACCTGTAGGTGTCCCACATGCTTTTCACTTGCATGTATATATCTGTAGGAGTTGCATATTAACAAATACTTTATAGACTGCTACAAATTATACTAGCCTTTTAGAGTCAGATTATTCAGGCTCCCTCTTCACAGAGACATTGTAGACCATTTTACCTGGGTTGATATATGCACCAAAATTTTTGGGAGGGAACTCAGAGAAGGAAGAAAAGAAACTTTCTGATTATGAGACAGAACATAGACTTAAATTGACAATTCAAATAGGACCAGACTTTGCTAAAAATGGCAGGTTCTACATCTATCTAGAAGTTAATTGTGGAAGTGTATAGGTTTATAAGCTTTTGGGTATGTCCCATCTTTCCACACCCATCTGGTTCATTATGCCTTTAAATGAATCCTGTTTTAGAAACTGCACATCAGTAAACTGTCTGCACATATTCTAGTTCCACTAAAGCTAAAGAGGGGTAAAAAGAAACATGACTGGTTTTATTCTTTCAAGTCCCAAATATAGCTATAGAGGCTGTTGTCTAAGAAGCAGATTGCCTGTATCTGGTCCAGGACAAAGACAAAGAAATTAAAGGTATGCTTGTCCACCAACCTCCAGATATGGCTTACATTAGGATTTCCTTGCAAATGCAATCATTAAAACAATGCTGAATTTTATACTGAACTGTGGGACCGGTCCTAGAATCTGAAAGCAGTAGTGGGGTTAGATGATTGCTCCCCAGCTACCTACAACAGCATTTGCTGTACTCCTAGAATGCCAATTCAAGATGACTTGCTCTACACTTTAATAGGCTTTGGTGAGCTACTGTTTTTGGCATAGGTTCTGGGAATTTTGTAACAGATGTGTTTTGAATTGTAGGTTCCTACCAGTGGTGGCAGGTGCTGATCAACATTTGACAGAAACCCCACTTCATTTTCTTCTGCCAACCACATGTCCAGTCACAAATTCTTTAAATTGGAGACCTCATCCTAACACGTTCAGGAGCAAAGGGTTTGTGGTTGGCAGCAGTGCAGTCATCATGTTACCATACAGATATCTGAGCAACCCTTGTCATGCCTTTTACCACACTTTATGCTGTACATAAAAATAAGCAGAACTTAGACCAGGTTTTACATCTTTTCCCAGCATTTCTGTCGATGTGTTACTGATATGAGGTTCAAAGAACTAGATGGGTATCTCTCATACAACTCCTCTTTCACCTGGAGTTGCCTTTGAGGAACCCAATAGTAGTGCCCTTTCATGCATCATGGCCCAGACATTTTCAGGACCTTCTCTATTCCTAATATCCAAAACTTCCCTTTTAGCTTTCTTGTCAGTTTATTTTACATTTGACGAATTCTGTCTTTCTGTAATTAACTGCGGTTTGCTTGGCAGTTGGGTGACTCCCATGTCCTTGTGCTGAAAGGAGGCAGGGAGTGCATTTTTGTTTATTTTAATGCTTTTCTATTCTGCTTCTGGTAAGCTTTTGTGTTGGTTTTTGCATGTGTTAGTGGTTTGAAAAAGCCCCTTTCTCCAATTAGGATTCTAGGGAGAGAGAAATATGCTATTAGTGTCTTTGACTTGCAGTTGATTGAATCATTGCAATCAGTTTTCTCCTTCATTGTTTTCATAAATTTTCTTTTTGTATTAATGTTAGTTGAACACATGATTTGCAGTGGCAAATTTTCTTCCTTGAAGAGGAGATCACCTATCAGATTTACTTGAACCTTTTAATGCAAATTAGTTTCAATTTTATGTTTCCTAGATGTTAAATGTGTTTTGCCTCACTTTATTTTAAAATTTTGAAATTGTACCACTAGTGAAAACTTCAGCTGTATCTCATTCTTTAATTGTTCATGACGCTCCCTCTGTTACTATAAATTTTTGGCATGCAGATTATAGTAATGAACTAAAAAAAATGGACTAGCGTCTACACATTTCTGACTTGTAATTACTTTTTTAAATTGCTTTTTGACTTTGCAGTATGGAAATGTTTATTACTCTGTTATATTTTAATGTATTTCTATTCTAGCAATGTGCCACCAGATGGGACCTCTCATAGATGAAAAGTTGGAAGATATAGACAGGTAAAAAAAAGTCATGTGTTTTGACTCAAAATTGATTCTTAGAAATACCAGTGTTATTACTTAATGATATCTTAATAATTTTTATGAATATTGGTGAAGAAAATAGGTGTATGTGTTAGTAGTTTTTCCTTTGGAAAGAGGTCTGGAGGTTTTTTCCTCCTAGTCACATATTTTATAGTATTGTACCATTTGATGCTCTGGCATTTGTCAGGCATCACTTCACAGCAAGAATATGTTGCTTCTCACACCTCATGAAATTTCTCTGTATTGTCTGTTCTATACTGAAGTTATCTAAATTGTAGAATAAACTGTAAGATATATTTTCTAGGAAACATTCAGAACTTTCAGAACTCAATGTTAAAGCGATGGAGGCTCTTTCTTTGTATAACAAATTGGTGAATGAGGACCCAATGTATTCCATGTACGCAAAACTACAAAACCAACAGTATTACATGCAGTCATCTGGTGTTTCTGGCTCTCAGGTATGTCTGTAACCTTTAATAGCCACTGACCTTATCAAGTGCATTCCTACTGAGCAGTATTTTCTCTCAACACAAATATGTAAACAAATAAAAATATAAATGTTTGATTTCAGCTGCAAGCTTTGGATATTGTCCTTTCGCACGTTCTAACACTTTTAGTTTTTGTCTCTTCAGTTCCTTTTGATCAAGGAAAAAGCCCATTCTGGGCTTTGAGTTGCACATAAAATTAAAAATTCAAGCTGCTAGGGCTTTGCATAGTGGGTCAAAGAAAGTAAGGAACGAAGGAAGTTCTATTCCTGGTTAAGATTATGCCCTCCCCTATCTACTCAGAGATAACCATCAATATGGAAATGCTGCCATGAAAGAATTACCCTTTTTAACTTCAGTAATTTAAATTAGAGGAAACTAAAAGATTTGAGAGGCTATCTTTAAATTCTGATGTCAGATATTAAATAGCAAATTTTCTTGTATTTATTTCTAATATTCCTTTATTTAACTTCCTAGGTTTATCCAGGGCAAACCCAAAGTAACGCATACTTGGTGGCAGGGAGTGCACAGATGGGCCATGTTCAAGGTTACAATCTTCCTCCTGAACAGCTCCCTTCTCTCAGCCAAGGCACAGTTACTCCATCTGCCAGCTCAGTACTGCCTGGTCAGCCTGCACAGACATCTTACACAAAGTAATTTTAAGTATTTTCCTATTCAAGTCTTAATCAATTGAAACATAATGGACTGCAGATAATACTTAAAGGAGACATTTTTCCTTTCAGAAATATAACTATAAACACAACTGAAAGATAGTTTAGAGCAATTATTTCCAATGTGTCATGTATTTGTTAAAAATTCCTGTCAAACTTCTAAGTTTTCTGTTGTTTTTATCATTTGCTCCAGTTTTTAATTTTCTATATGTGAAATATGTAATTGATATAGCTCTATATTTCTTTTATATCAAAAATAGAGAAAATTATATAGACATGACTTAGTAGTAGTTGTAACTTTTAATATACATTTAATGATGAAGATTATCTGCTGCTCTGGCTGGCTTAGCATAATTTCTGTATATTCTACAGTTCTTTTTTTTTTTTCCAAATATCTTACCATACAAGAATGGAGAGAATTCTGCTCATTTTAGAAAAGAAGTGAATGGGCTCACTAAGGTTTATGCACCTTGCCCATATAAAGGATTTACAAGAGGCTTTCTACATTGGGTAGATAGCCAAAGATGCTAAGCTTTGGTTAAGCTACCTATATTGTGAAAAACTTTTGAATTGGCTTTAGAAAAAGATTAGGGGATTTGGGGGTCTTTTTTGTTTTTGGTTTAGTGGTTCCTTTTTTTTTTTTTAACTGTGTAAAGTAATTTTATTCTATAAAGTTGGGAGAGACATCCATCTTGAGTCTTTAATATATTTGATAGTTTCTGATCCCCAAAGTTACTTTCTTGGTATAGTAAGGCATACCTTGATAAAGTGACTTTCTGAATACTTCACCTGACCTGTTTTGCTATTTAAAACAGTTGGTTGGGTTTATGAAAGAGTTCGGTTGGGCTTTGGTTTTTTCCATGAACAAAATGGAAGACAGATGGCACCATCTTGCACCTGGATTCCATGTTGCACCTAAAAATAATACAAAAGTATAGATTCTAATTCTGGAAGTATAAATTCTAATTTTAAATCCATGGGAGGTGTCTTATGTGTGTTTAAATCTGAGGAGTGTGTTTGAGTTTTAGTGGGAATACTCACTGACAATAGTTTTAAATATTCAAAGTGTCCCAAATTAAGAGATTTTTGTGTGTATATATAGAACTGAAGACACAGTAAAGTTTTGCTGTTCTGTTGGTAAATTGTTTGTAAATTTAACTTTACAAGTTTTTGGTTTTTTTATTTTTTTTTCAGTGCAATGGTTGGTTCTGTTGCTGGAAGTACTTACTCCAACCAGGCTTCAGTGTATAGTCCACCACCTGGTACTGTTGATGTTGCTGCTTATCAGAATGCTGGAACTAATATGTCCCAGGTGCCAAACTATAACTTAGCATCTACAGCTCTGCCACAGACAGCAGGCAGTCAGCAAGCACCTCCACAACAACCACAGCCTCCACCACCTCAACAACCACAGCATAGCTACTCACAGAAGGCTCTGCTATAGGATCCAGGACTTCTGATTCCTAATCTTCTTTAACCTCTGCTAAAGGCAGTTGGCGATTCTATGAGTTTCTTCCTTTAATCTCTTAAACTTTGTTTATCCTCAGCTTAATAAGAATCTCTCTCGGTGAACAAGTTCAATTTGCACTGACTTTTTAGGATTTTTTTTTTTTTTAATTTTGCAGAGGAACTGATATATTTAGGAAATTTACTTCCTTTTAAAATGCCTAAAAATTGGTACAAGATTATTTATGTATGGTAAAATTGGCTAGTCTGTGAAAACTCAACATTTGCAAACTGTTGTGGCATATATGTTATGTACATATAGTGTGTGATTGCAGTAGTGCCCATTTCGTATAGCTATGGTGGTTGTGTGAATATATTTAACACAATGTTTAAAAATAATTTACTTTACTATTTTATTTTAATCATGAACTGACAACCATATTTCATAGTTTTGTGTAGTTTTAAGACAGATGTGATGTCTTTTTCCAATGCAGGAAAAGCAGTAATTCTGCATATCATGGTTACAATTACGAGCTAGGGTCTATATATGAATTTACAAACTTATCTGAGTCTAGGTTTCACTACTTCTTGAACTGAACACAAGTGTATCATGACTATTAGATAGCTTATCTACCAAAGTAAACTGGTTAACTAGTAAGTGATTTGGGGGGATAACAGCAAATTATGATTCTGCTTTGGACATAATTAATAACTTAAAACTACTATTCAGAGGCTGCTAAACATATGGGACCATGCAACAGATCAGGATCTTGCATTTTGTCATGAGAAGCATGTAATTTATTTTTTCCAAGTTGTTTTTTTTACAATGAGAACCAGAACTGTGTTCTATGTGTGTTGGTAGAGATTACACCAAAGAAAGACAAAGGAATTGAATTGGAAGAGAAACAATGGAGTTTTAAACTGGAACACACAACATTAATTACACTATTTTATTCAAGTCTTCTTAATTAGAACATGGAGAATTATGGACATTTAAATCACTTTGCTGAACAAACCTTCAGGGCTTCGTTTTATCTCTTGTGGCCTTGCTTAGCAATTTGTTCTGTTTACTGTTTTAACACAAACACTTCTGCCTTAAACATCTGTTTCAATTTTCAGTTGTACCATTTTAAGTTACTAGCCCTTCTATATCATCAATAGTTTATGAAGCATCTCATTTTAATCCACGTTCAGGTTACTTTGAACTCTCTTATGCAGCAACATGTATTAGCCTGTTTAAACCCTTGTGTTTCTCAGTAACTTAGTCAACTGTCTCTTTAAGGCATTGTATTTTCTTTCTGTGGCTGAGGTGCTACAAAAGAAACATGGTAATTGAAGGCAGCATTTTAGGCGTGCTTGATCTGAGTTTCTTTTACAAAGACTGTTGTTATTTTGCATTTGTATTCAATCTAGTCATCATGGTTTTGTCTTTTCCAGCTACTCTAATTCCTCTTAAAGCAATACTAGATGGCTTCAACATCAGATCTGTGTTTTTAGTCTTGCTACTGTGTGTGTCAGAAATTGTTTGCTTTTGTGTACTATATTTTAGTGTGATGCTTCTGGAATTAAATGTTGCAACTGTACATTATACTATAAAAGGACCTCAGTTATCCCATACACTCCTGCATCTGCTCACAGCTACCTAACATGCATTTGTTTCACTATTTTAATTGACACTGGTGTTTTGCAAGATGCTTTCAGATGAATACTTTGCATAACTTTTGACGGGGGTGGTTACAAAATATGCCCATAGCTGATCTGTTCCAGTTGGAGATGTTCTAGCCAGCTGATTGTTCTAATACTAGTATTTTCACACTTTTTTTCTCTAGAACTCTTAAGCGCCCTCACAAACTGTCATTAATTACTTCAGTACTTGGTGGCATCACAAAAGCCTTTGGAATTTGAAAAGAAATACTAAAGAAAAGGATAATAATCCAAGATATTGTGTCATAGATAATATTTTAAGGATTGAAGAAGTGATCTCTTTATAAAAGACATGTAGTATAATTTAGTGTTCTTTGTATGCATTCAGTACCTTATTCCCAAATCAGATATTCAATGTGTATAAAAATGTATCATTTATATACAAAACTGAAAATAACTTTTAATTCTGTAGTTCTTAGTCCCTGATTCAAAGAGAAGCTTGAAGCATCAAGAGAGTCTGGCTGACATTGACTATTGTATTCTTAGGTTTTCCCGTGTTGTTCCCTAACAAGGACCTATGGAACTTCTGTACAGAAATGACCCAGCAAAAATATTTTTGTTACTAATTTGTCGTTGTTTTTAAAATTTTGGAAGTCTTTTCTTGACATACAGCAATGCTCATTCTTGGTTTCTCATTTGAACGCAGAAACTTTAGGTGTATCTAAAGTTTTTCTGCTTTCCAACTTGCTTATTTTGGGCATTCAGCCATGTTTATGAAAATTAAAATCACCTTTCATTTATATTCATCATGACCAGAAAAACCACTTGCTAAATTCAATGCCCCTCTAAATTCAATAGAATGAAAGTTGCAAATAAAAGATGGACACTTTCTATTTTCCTTCCTGCCTTTACTGAAGTACTGCTCTAAGGTATCCCCTGTAACAGACTGAGAATTTTAGTTGTTTTTGAATTCGATTTCATTGTCTACACCTGGTGCAGTAGATCACTGTTTTTTAGGTTCAGAGTCTTAGTGTTTCTGCTGCAACCTACATTTTCCATTTCACATGCAATGTTCTGATTAAATTGAATTTGGAGCTGTATTGCTTTATGTTGATTTTTCTCATCAGGAAAGTTAATTTTGTCTTCTTGCTTGGTTGTGTCCTGTATGCTCAATACTCTAAAGTGATGCCTTCTCCTACCTTGCTAGATGCTGTCATTACATGAATTCATTCAGTCATCCTCTTGTATTCTCTCTGATAACTTAGAAATTATATGATGAACCTTAGGATTAAAGGGTGGGCTCAGTTCCGCGCACACTGTGTCTCACCTAAAAAAATCCAATGCGCAGGCTGGAAGGTGGAAAGACCTTCCCCGGATCTTCGCTTGCGAAGACTGGCCATTATTATTATTATATGTCAGTTCAGCTCCTCTCTATGGGTTTGGTATCATGAACCTGGAGATGCCGTTGCTGGTCCTTCTCTGCCATGATTGATTCTCAGATTCCTCACTGATGCATTGTTTTGACCAAGTTCATGTGTGTTCTACCTTACTATGGTATTGAACACAGAAATGTGGGTGAATGGGGGAAAGTACACGTACAGCTACTGTGTGGAAAAGCTTTTTAGCAATTAAATAAAGTGTCAGAAAGTTAAACTATTTGAAAGTTAGGAACCCCATGGAAATGTTACTCATGTTCCAATAGAAGACCTAATTTTTGAATGCCTTGTTTCTTTACATGTATATTGTCAATGTAAGGCTAAAATGTTTTCAAAATATTTTGTATAACTCTTTGTTACTTAACCCTTTCATTAAGGAATACAAAAATGCTAATTAACTTCAGAAGGGGTATTTCAGTGGCTTGGTTAGCCTGAACTGGAGCAAACTCTGGAAAGTGCCTTCTGTGCATTTCACTTCTATAAGCAAAACTTGTTTACCCCTGTGTATCATCTCAATTTATGTGGGCATAACAAAGGTGTTAAGATTTACTGTAAAACATCCCAGGAAAAACACTGAGGCAGTGTGTTGAAATCTGCTGTATTGATGTCATGGCAGTGTGTTCCAGAGTGCTCAGCTGCAGGAACAGTCAACATATTTGTCCACTTCTGTTTAGTAAATGGTACTGGTGTAGATGTGGATTTAATGTCATTGGCCAAAACACATATAGACAGCAGTAAAACAACAGTAGAAAGGAACAAAATATAAGCGTTACTGCAGGCTTCTCAACGTGGGTGGGGCAGCATGCTGCCCTCATGGTACAGTTACTGTTCATGAACTTTGAGTTGGGGGAACTGAAATGAATTTGAACTTCAGAAAATTCTGCCAGGAATTATTAGGAACAAAGGTGATAAATTTGCTCTTAATACCATGTACATATTTGCTGATTAAATCTAGGCTGCTATTATAGTTCTCTGATTTCATCTAGATGGCAGGAACATCAGATTTACACTGGAGAACTGCTTAATACCTCATTCTCCAATTTTTTTAATGTTTTCTCTAATATCACTTCCTTTATTTTTCACTCACATTTCAAAGGTATCTGTGCAGTCTTTACATACTGAGGTCTTACCTTATTCCTTCTCAGCTGGGTTTCACAGAATGAAAAAGGATATCTCTAATTACAGCAGCTACACTGGCATTTTGAGTTACACAACTGCAGCTTCCTTTGGAGAGATGCATGCATCTATTTTGAAGAACAAGGGAGCATAATTTTTCCAGTTAAAAACTCGGAGGAGATATTTTTAAAGAAAAAGGTTAAGTAAGTTACAGAAACCTCCATTACTAACAACAGGCAGAATCATTTTTTTCTCTGTTACTCAATCTTAGTAAAGCTGACCAACTCCACACTACAGCTACTCCTTTCTCATTTTTAGCTGCAATGAAGAATAGTGACCTTCATACATAGACTGTCCAACACCATAGGAAAACATGGAGAAGGCCTTGACATTTGAACTTTTTCCTTCAATATGTAAAAAACACTATCTACATTTTTAAAGCCTTGTTTCTTGAATTAGGATGGCTGTGTTTAAAAACATTCCATTTGCTACTATGTAAAATTGCAGATCTGAATATCCCTTTTTACGCTGCTACCTTGGCAAAAAGGTGGTAGGGACTTTTGTTCTTCTATCCTGCATGTTCTTCTGGAATCCAAATAATTTTTGTCTTTGTCATGAAAAAGAAACCTGCTGCAGTCTGCTTTGGTTTTAATAAAGTGTACACAGTAGCAAAGTGTATTTTTGTTTGGCTTTGTTTGTTTTGATGCTGCCTTTGAAGTTGGCATATGTATATATTTAGATATACTGCACTGTTGTAAAAGAATTGTTTTAGTAAATAACACTATTTGTAAAAACTGTTAATTGTTTTTGGTATGAATGCAAAATATTAAAGTTGGAGTATTTAGTTCATTACGTTGCCAAGTCAGTTTATAAATTTAATGGAAGAATAATCTGAAAATGGCTTCCTTTGCTGGAAGGTTTTTTGGTTATCCTGGGTGAAGGCTTGTGGGGTTTTTCGGGATGATGCTTACACACAGATTACATTATTTTTGCTTTAAAATCTGTCATTAACTTTCTCCTGCTAAGCCCAAGTAATACACTGTACATATTATTTCAAGTATGCTGCATGTCTACTTTTGGTAAATACAGCACGAATATTTCAAAGGGATTGTAAAGAAGAAATGAAAACAACAGCATCTGTACTGTCTAATGTATCTATTTGGTTACAGATCAATAAGCAGATACTATGGTATCCTGACAGGTAATTTACACAGTCGTCTGACAGTTAATTCCATTTGACTTGTCTTACTACTGTAACTTTTCTGAAATCTCACTTTACTCTGTTGCAGAATAGACTTTTATCTCTCACGATACTTGTAAATTTAAATTATCTGGATTATTTTCAGTCAAGGCTGTTTTAGTTCATACTGTTTGGGATCTATATTTTAAGTGAGAAATGAGAATTAAGCCATTATTAGAGAACCTGTGAAGGAACTTCCACTGATTAAGGTTGATTTGTACTTTTTAAAATTTACATCCACGTTGAGAGTATACATGGGCAGCGTGCAATAATGCAGATAATCATACGGAGTTAAAAAAGGCAAGTATGTATTTCAAGTTGTAAGTTTAGAGCATCCTTAGACTACAATTTCTTGATATAAAATATAAGGAATGTAGTGATTGTAAGTACCTCATAGTTTGCTTTGACTTCGCTTAAGCCCATTAAACATTAGTTTTGAGTCCTTATGCATGCACCTTTTATCTCTAAAAGACAGTGCAGTTTGGTGCTTGTGCCCCATGTTCCCAGGAACTACTACCTTACCTCATAGAGGTGCAGAATCCAGCAGGAACATGGTGGGTGGGCGGTAGATTCTGTCACGAGTGAGACACTGCTCAGTAGAACAAACTCATTGACTGATCAGTGTCTCTATTTACCAGTTCCTGGCTACAGGAAGCACGTGTATAAAAAGAGGAAACCTTTCAATTTAATACTATAACCACTCAACTTTATACTATAACAGTTTTGTAAGCTTGATTTACTAATAAGGAAACAAATTTTCCCCGCTACTGAAATCGCACTTGAATCTGTTTCTAGCCAGTTGTGATGGCTCGCCCCTGTTGACTCATGCACCCTCAGGTGTTAGTGGATTATGCAGACATGTTTTATTTCTCAGTCTTTGTGCCAGACTGTCCTGATTTACTGGTCTTCACAAAGGAGCGTGAACATTTAAATCGCTTGGTTTAAAGGCCTTTAGACTTGCAAGATTTCCCCCAAATTAGCCTTTTCTTTCCCTGGTGACATGCTGTCATAGCTGATGCTGAAGAATTGTGGTGAAGTTAGGCAAACCCTGCAGCGAAAGTCATGTGGCCAGAGGAATATAGGTAATATAATGATTTTCATAAAAATATGTTGGTTTATGTAAGAAAAAATAAGTCTTGGCTTAGCCAAGGGCAGAGAAGTCATGGTTCTCTGAACCTATGTATGAAAACAGGGCCAGCACCAAGCACCTCACTGAAATGTGCTATTGGAACTTTCAAAATTATTATTTGTTTGGGTTTTTTTTGAGAAATCAAGGGTGGTGAGACTCTTGTTAGGAGTCTGTTTGTTCAGAGGGCTCTCCTTCCTCCTAGTATGGTGAGGAAAAACAAATAGTGTAGAATTTTTTGCTTTAATGGAGTTCACAATCTCACTTTGTAACAATTTCTTGCAGCTTCTGTGGAGTCAGGATTTCCATTATCTGATTGTGTGGATAATGACACTCAAGTAGGATATAACATTTGTAATTTCTAAAACTCCTCCTGCTCACTACTATAAAGTCGGGAATTTTAATTAAGTAGTTTATTTTAGTAAGCTTGTTCTCTCAAAACAAATGTGCTTTCTACTCTTGAGCACTTCTTATCTTCTGTATAATCAAGGTTTCCTGTAAAAGGTGGCTGTTCCTTCCAAGGTTTTGTAGTCTCTCTGATCACTTCAGGGGGCAGCTATTTGTCCTAGTTCCTTAAATGAGTTCCTAACTACCTCTTCCGAGAACTAGAATCCCTTGAATTTGTCCTCTCATGGGGCTCAAATTGACATGAGATTTGTTCCTCAGGTTTCTTTATTCAGGACAGATGGTAGGTAGCAAGCAGTTAATTGTATATCTGTGAACAGCACTGACCTGAGCAGCATTCAGTGGGATCCTGTACTCCAGCAGCAATGCAAAGAGTGCAAATGCCAGCTCTCCTGTACATATATTCAATCAATTCCATGTAATATATGTATTTCTGAATGGTTATCTAGTTTCATATGCTTTCTCATACTCGATACTTAGAGTAAGCTTGCCCACAGTACTAATGGTTAGTTAATCGTAAATCTAATCAGTTTTCCGTATCTGTCTATCTTTGGATATTTCCATTCCCGATTGTCGTTCCACAATAATGCAGGTGTCTTATGGAGCCTTTTACCTTGTTTTCTGAAATGCAGACAGTGCCAATTGGTAACCTCTGAAGCACTGTCTCCCTCATCTCTGGTTTGGTCACACAACTGCTATAATTGGGCTTTGTATTTTTCATGTTTTTGCAGTGTCCTTTTGGCCTAGGGGGTATTTTTCACATAGCACCTTGACATTAACTTTGGATCATTGTTTTCTGATTCACCTTATTTTCTGTTCATCAGTGGTACAATGTCACAAGGGAATTGGCCAGATATCAACCAAGGAAGGGAGCACCTCTGTTCTTGTGGAGCAAATTTTGATTGCAAATGGTTCAATGACACATGCTGATAGTTGCTAATTTTATTCATTGCAGGATTCAGACACACAATTACTGTAGTATGTGAGGCAAGTCCATCATAAACTTTTATGTGTGGTTTGCTTTTAAAAATCATAGAATGGCCTGGGTTGGAAGGGATTTTAAAGATCACCTACTTCCAAACCCCCTTCCCCTAGACCAGTTTGCTTGAAGAGCCATTCGGCCTGGCCTTGAACACTTCCAGGGATGGGGCATCCACAGCTTCCCTGGCCAACCGGTTCCAGTGCTGCACCACCCTCACAATAAAGAATTTCTTTCTAATATCCAATCTGAACTTACTCTCTTTCAGTTCGAAAACATTCACTCTTGTTCTGTCACTACATGCTCTTGTAAATAGTCTCTTTCCATCTTTCTTGTAGGCTCCCCTTAGGTACTGGAAGGCCACAATTAGGTCACCCCAAAGCCACCTCTTTTTCAGGCTGAACAATTCCAATTCTCTCAGCCTTCCCTTGTAAGAAAGGTGTTCCATTCCTCTAATCAACTTGGTGGGTCTTCTCTGGACTAGATCCAATAGATCAATGTCCTTCCTGTGCTGGGGACCCCAGAGCTGGATGCAGTGCTCCAGGTGGGGTCTCACTAGGGTGGAGGAGAGGGTCAGAATCATTTCGCTTGTCTTTCTGCCCAAGCTGGTTTTGATGCAGAATCTGATTATGTTTATACAGTCCAACAGATGATTCAGCATTCGTTCCAGCTAGACCATGCACTTGACAGCTTTTGTAATCTTGTTTGTTTCTGCTAGAGGCTGCACATTCTTTGTGGTTTGTCACTGAGGACTTCATAGGATGGATGGATGGATGGATGGATGGATGGATGGATGGATGGATGGATGGATGGATGGATGGAGCGGGGTGGGGAAGAATGTAGGTGAAAGTGGATTGTTAATAGTGTAAGAGCAGTCTATTTCAACCCTGAATTTATCAAAGTCTATGTCTAGGTTTTTCAGGTATTAATTTATATCTTTCAAAGTGAAAGTATGTCCTTCAAGAGCATAAGTAATTTCTGCAATTTCCTGAAAAAAACCTTTCCAAATCTGTGGCAAATAGGGATGTACTTCCAGAACACCATAGACTGCTTTGAAAACAGTGTTTTCTTTATTCTACAGTGAATTAATGTGAGCACCCAAATTCCAAGTAGTTAGAAATAATAACTTTTTAAGCATTACTGAATAGCTACAATTTTTACCACACAGGTAAATGAAGAATCTAAGGTCTTCCAACAATAAGTCAGTCAGTCAATGCTGCTGGGACTGTTCTTGTCTTTGAAAATAAACTGCTAGGAAAAAAAATTCAGTAAGGCACCTGAGCTAGAGATTACAACCAAAATATCATAATCAGTTTTTCGCTTCTTTCTCATACTTTACTAAAGAGGGAGGCTATTCTAATTATTGTAATTGCGCCATTTAAGTAGAGCAGATAGAAGAGATTTAAGTGTTTAAAAGTAGATGCTTTCCTTTGGAGGTTGTTTTAAAGTGTTGTACTGTGCTGAACACAATATTCCGACGGAAACGTTTGTCTGCCTAATTAGCTAACCCTATTAAGAAGTAAAATTGGCAATAGACCTTGTAAGATTTTCCACTTAAGAAAAATCCAATGCTTCTGTATTTTTATCATGGTTTTGTTATTAATCTGTTCCCTCCTCATAGTAATAGAAAAATATTTTGCATAATTGTAATGATAATTTTTTAATAGAGTTTATATTAGGGCAACTCCCAGCTAAAAGAGAATCATATTCGTAAAATATGGAGCCAGCAATGGGTAAAAGCGCAGCACATTTGTAATTATGTTGGGAGTGCCCATCCTGGTCTTCAAAATACACTATTTAACAAGCCTCTTGCACCATCCTCTATTTTTTCTTTAGCATTGGGTGGAAAAACTGTTTTCTCTCTCCCATATTTACTGTCTGTTTTTCAAAGAAATCAATAACTGTTGTAAACAAAAGCATGGTGATCTTGGTGCTTTTCTTCTATTTTCTGTCTTTCTACCTCCTACACCTTCCTATGGTGTCCTTTTCTTTTTATCCAAACAAACCACAATTGACTGGTCTCAATTCCCAGCAGGTCTTTCAAGCTGCAGTCAGTATTTGGAAATAATGGTTCACCCAATACTGGTTCTCAGTATTTGCAATTAACAGTTCATTATCAGAGGTTTGCTGAAAAATCCCTCTGTGACCTGTTAGGAATCTTCTCGCTTTCATTGCATTTATGGTCACTTCATTTGTTTCTGGCTGGTTTCTTTACCGGGTTTAGTTTTTAAAATGCTTCAGAACTATTATGGGTATTTTGCAAGTTCCAAGTCTTGCCTAAACACTTTGAGCACTGTGGAATCAGTGTGTTGTGACAGTGATAATGTCCCTGCTATGTATTCAAATTTTGTATAATAATATCAATTTAACCACTTATACCCTCTTGTCTTGCCTCTATAATGCCAGTGCTGACTATATTGAATTTATAATCTCCTTTTTTTTTCTGGAAGACACTTGAGTGAGAGTTTTAACCAAATAAGCAGCATCTCTGATCAAAACCATTTTCAGTTAATGTTTTTGGTTTTGGGGTTTCATTTGTTTGTTTATTTTTATAAAAAGCAAGATAAATGCCACACATTGCCCTAGATGTGTTCCAACAAATCCAAAAACCTATGCTCACAGGATCATCCATATACTGGGCTACTGGTATGTGAAGGGATGACACCAGAGTGCACTGGACTGAATGAAGCACTGCACAGTTGCCCATCCTATTTGAGGGACTGGAAGGTCTTAGGTGCTGGCTAATGAGTGCCTGCAGAGTTCATTTTCTGTGTCCTTACTCATAGCAGAACTGTTGTTATTAAGAACTGTTGCTATTACAGTTGCAGTACAGTTTCATATGTAGGTAGGTGTCACATAAAACCAGTGATGACCTCCTATATATGCAATTTTATTTTTTAAAATGTTCTACTCCTGTATTAAGCAATATGAGCTTCTGGTTCATTATTGGCAGACTGGTTTTTATCAGCAGCCCTACTGCATGTTCTAGAACAGTAAGTCCTGTAGGCTTAAGAATCTTTCTTATCAAAAAAGTCTGCAAAAAAAGCTCCCTTTCATGTTTTTCTCTTAAGCCCTGGAATCCTACAGGACAGCTGTAGCATTGTCTACATATTCATGGAGTATTTAAGCCTGCCTTGTGCACTGAGTTCACTGGAATATCAGGATTGTCTGGGGTTTTTTTTGTATTTCCATTGAGGGCACAAAGTTTTAGATTATCTCGTGGAAAAAAAAAGGATTGACCCCTGAGGTACAGTAGTCTTGCATTAATTTCTATTAAGTTCTGAATAAGATCAGTAACAGTAGTGCAAGACTAAAGAGTTTGTATTTCATTTAAGAAGGCTGGTAAGGAAGGATCCCTGCCTTCTTTGATAGAAGGATGCTGGATTCAGACATTGATACAGATGTCATATGCTTTGCATGAATAGTAATCTTTCCTTTTTTGATTCTTTGATGTTTCATTGATTGTGACTTCCAGTGCAAAACTGTAAGGGATGTTGTGCCTTTAAATGGATCTCAACTGCAGATCCAGTCTGTCATAACTACTCATAAATACTTTGTCTGAATTCCTCAGCTAGACCAGAGTTATTATCAATAGTTCACTAGAGGTATTTGGTCTTTTTTATTTGTAATACATGTTTGTCTTGCAGAATCGAACAGAAGGGGCAGCTGTTGAAGGTACCTGTGGCAAAATAAGGAATATAGTAGTCAATCTTTTGGGGTAATGCTTTACTTTAGAATCACAGCAACAAGCAAGAGACCATCATGAAATGTATTTAATCCCTTTTCTTAGTGCTGCCAAATATGTCAAATATTGCTTCACACTGTTTGGGTATGACATAGGGCAGGGCCTCAAGAAATTGAAAGTGAGATTGAAAGAAAAAAGCAAATGAGAGCTTGAGGTCAATGATGCAACTAGGAAAGACAAAGAAAGAAGAAGACTTTGTGTAAATAAATGAATCTTTAAAAATAAAGCTTTGTTTCTGGAAGGACATGCTATGTATAGAGAGGATTCAACCACAGAAACCCTCAATTGTTCATAAAACCAAGCAGTATTTTAACAGTTAAAAGTAACCTCTTCATGTTACAGAAGATGTGAAGTAAGCCAGGGCTCTGAGTGAAATCAGAGTTATGGTATGTTCTGTAATGTCAAGAGATTTACAGAAGTTTTCTGCTTTGGGTGCAGTAGTTAAATACCTCCCCCAGAAGAATTATTAAAACAAAAAAAAAATTTAGGAGATATATATATATATAGGCAAGCCTTTCTGGGCAGTGTTCTGACTCTGATGGCACGCGATATCCTGAGCACTTTAGTGTTGATTTTCAGTTGCTTACATTTGCACTGGCTAGTTTGTAGGGAAAATCAAGTTTTAAGATTTATGAAGCACTACAACTTTCTTTACCCTCTATACCTACATTTGCTGCTTGCCACTTGGGTCTCAGCTTTAAGCGTGTAAAGGACGCATGGGATGTATATATGGAGCATGGTTTGCTATATCCTGCTGCGCTGCCTGCGTGACATTTGCTGATTTGGTTTCCTGTGAAAACTGATAGATCAGCTCACTTCTGGTCATAGATAACAGGCAGGAAAAGCTGCCAGGACTCCTAAGAAGAATAGACCATTAAAATCTTCCATGCAGCACAGAGCTGAAGTGAGTGTTTTTATTTTAGGAAGAAAAAGCAAATGTCATGTTTTGATACTGCAGAAGGAAGCTGTTCTCAGAAAATACAGATATTCTGAGTTGTTCATGGTTTCAAACCCATTACTCTACAGTAAACTTAGATAAGATGACAATGTCAGTACGAAATAAGGAGAGGACAAAGTTGTTGTCTTGTTGCTGTCTGGATTGCCTGGCAGGCTGCCAGAACGGGGCTGCCTGAGCAGCTACACACTGCACTGGTGGGAATAACAAATGGCACAGTTGCTGCTGTACCTTCAGAAACAGACCATGAGGATCTCTTGTGCTGAATGCTGCAGACATCTGATTTCTGGGATTACTTGTGGAGGTAACCTAATTTGGGTTTAAATGCAGATAACACTGCCAGCTGCCAGTAAATGAAAAATCAGTTGGTTTTATCTAAGAACACTCATACTACTTAAAATGACAGAAGTGCTTCGAAATATTTAAAAGTTTCTTCTGTGAAATAGTGGAGATTGCAAATTGTAGAAAAGATATTGGTCTTGACAAAAAAAAATCTCAAAAAAGGCAACTCCCCCCCATCACAAAACTATTTTTAACATAATTGAGTAATTATTTCCATTCAATCCTTATTTCTTGATTTAACTGCTGTTTACTCAGCTTTGAGACTTCACATTTAGGATTAAAAGAACGTCTGGGTTTCATATTTTTGAAGTTATTATGATGCATAACTCCCACTGAAATGAGGCATCAAAATAATTCAGCCACAACTGTGGCTGATCTCTTGCTGTTATCCAAGGCACCAGGAAAGGCAAATAACTAATCCCAAACTCTGTCTGGTTTGGGATTATTATACCTTTTCTCTAGGTACCTTTACCTTTTACTTGATATTCTTTCCCCTGTGTGTTTTGAGATTTTTGTTTGTCTGGGTTTTGGTTTGGTTTTATTTTTTATTTTTTTTACTGTGACTTACATGAGAAATGTCCATATTTGGGAATACCAACAAAAGTGAGTCCAGGTCACCCATAAACAACCTAAATCTGTATGAAAACAGGAGATTAAGCTCTCCTGGTACTGCTCTTTGGTCAGGGAGGAGGTACAGGGCTATTTTGTAGGAGAGAGAGGGAGAGTTGTATGAGACTACTCAGCCCTACAGTGCTGCCAGTATCCACAGGTGTGACAGCTGATCCCCACTGCTGGTGCAAAAAAAGGATATAAGAATAACCACGGAACATACTACTGTACCCTGAATGGTTTTACAGGACAGGATATTTTCAGCTAGGACCCCGGTGCTGCTGCTACCATTTTGGTCTTTTGCATGGTTTTCAGAAGGATGCTGGAATGTGGGTCCCTGCTGTTCTGAGGAAAGCTTTTGTGATTGTGCTTTATCCCTTGGTCTGCAAACAAGTTCTAACATGAGTAACATTACTATCTCACTTATGAGTGGTCATCATTTTACAAGTATGGGTTGACCTACTCAGTACTCTATGTCAACATGCCTTAAACTGGAGAAATGAGGCTCGTGGTGACTGTGCCACATACCACGAACGCGCCGAAAAACAGCATCTGAGTCCCTCATGTGAGGGTGCTTCTGGCCTGAACCATTTCACTACTGCCTCACCCAGCAGGTTTTCAGGTGGCAGGTTCTTCAGGGTGGTGTAGTGCTTTTCATGTATTTACCATGTTGCTACATTTATTATTACCTTTGGACCTCTTGCCAAACTTCCTAACATTCAAGGAAAGGCTGTTGAATTTCCTGGAAATTATGATCTACAGACTCAGACTCACTCCTTCTAAGCTATCAAAACTTCAGAAGAGAAAGAGAGTAATTTAAACTTCTCTCTTGTCTTTATCTTTCTCCCACTAAGA
Source organism: Myiozetetes cayanensis (assembly GCF_022539395.1). Classification (NCBI taxonomy): domain Eukaryota; kingdom Metazoa; phylum Chordata; class Aves; order Passeriformes; family Tyrannidae; genus Myiozetetes; species Myiozetetes cayanensis. The sequence goes on from NW_026086604.1 coordinate 131,024,337, forward strand.
CCTTGTGCAGGAGACACTGCATCGAGAGGAGGCTGTTCATTTCTTGGAGCTGCACTGACCTGAAGTACAGCTGTAGATGAGCAGATGGAGGAAAAAGTGAAAAGGCTCATTACTGCAACTCCAGTAGGCTCCTGGGGTCCTAGGGAAGGATTAAGCCCCAAGGTATCCCTTACACCAGTCCCAAGTTCATGTTTCAGCACATACCTTCCCACAGCAGCACTCAGAAACATCCCAGCCTCTCCTCACCTCCTAGTAGGTCTACTCTCTCCCACACACCAAGAGAGAAGGAGCTTGCCTCCTTCTGCCCCTACCTCACAGGTCATCCTCCTTCATCCATACCTCTTCAGGCTACAATATACAAAATTGTTGCATGGTTTTAATTTCATTGGAAATAAGTTGGAGGGTAGAATAGTTTTGAGACTCTCTCAGCTGCTTTTTGACTCACAAATTTCACTATATTCAATACTCAATATAGATATCATTCTGTTTGCTCCTCTGGTAAGCTGAGGGAGGTAGTAACCATATTATTTTAAGGGTAAGTGAAACACGGAGTTAGCTACCTAGGACAGCTGCCTAGGACTGGTTTTATGGACAACTGCATGTGTTCACCAGGACTGGTGATATTCCTGGATGACAACATGTGCTGCAGGTCCAGAATCCACTGTGGGAGGCATCTGTCACTGTGCATGTGCCCAGACCTAATGCAGCCTGCTGTGGTCTAATGAGTCATCCCATCTTGCGAATCCAGCATGACACACACTTTCAAAACAAATTTGGTGAACTGCATCAGAATGCATAAACAGTTTTGGACCAAACAAAATGACACTCTTTGTTGACTAAACAATGCCAAATAAAAACATCACTGTCAGCCTTGGTCATTCTCAGCACATCTATGAGCAAAACGGAGGGTGAGCTGTAGGGGACAGGGGGGCCATCTCGCGGTGCTGATGCTGACCTAAGGGGAAGTCCCTGAGACAGATGCTCAGTCTGTTCTGGCACAGGCAGAACTGAGATGTGGAAATTTTGTTCTGTTCTGAAGGAAATATTAGAATGAAATATAAATGTGTTCTGTGAAAAAAGATTCAATTCCCCCCTGCTATATTGAAACTGCAGTAATTTGTACTCAGTGAGTGTTTAGTTTACATAATACTTCATAATACTTCAGTTTTTACTGAGTTAGTTTGCTGAAGAAAAATATTTTAAAATATTAAAAAAAAATTATATTCTGCAAAAATGATGGAAGGAAATGCAGACAGCACAGGCCTAAGGAATTTTTGAGTAAGACATTAAATCATATACTGCAATTCTCAGTGCCTTCAGTGAAATCAGGTATAATTCCTTTCAGAAATCTAATATTCTGCAAATGGATAAACTCTTTACTATGGGTAACACCTCATAAAATTGAGGCTAAGAGTAACCTGTAACAGTAATCTGACTGACGTGAGGGATAATATAATTTCTTTTAAAAATACATTCTTTTTAAACTCCTATTATTGTTTAATTTCATATTTCTTTGGGAGATTTCACTGAGATCTGTTTCCTTTCTTTAAATAAAACCCTTATGTCACATATGTGTGGTATTTTGCTACTGTAGCCAGCATGAATGAACAGCCATGATGGCACAGTCTTAGTGGCGTACTGTTCATTGATGTAGACTTTTATTTGTAATAAAGAGTATTGCAACATTTCTCAACTGCTCAATATACAGTTGAGAGCATATTGAGCAGTTATATACTCGATATATATGCTGCTCAACAGAATGGTTGCCAATAGAATGATTTAAAAATTTCTCAGGTATCCTTTTAATGCTTATAGGAGTGCCATAATATTTCAACTCTAGTGAGACAGGATCAAATCTGTGATTAAGGAGTGTGGACTATGATTTTATCCAAAGTTTCATTATTTGAAGTAAAGTTAAAACAAACTAGCAAACAAACCTTTAAATAACCCTCTTCTCTGCAAACAAAGCCAACCCAAACTCTTTACCTGATCGATCCCCTAACTTCCTCCTCTCAAGTTTCTTCTTAAGTGTTTTCTCCTACTGGATTATTTCTTTCATAAAGGATGATAGTTCTTGAAGGACCTCTTTGCTCATGTCATGGCCATATTTTGAGTTGATAAAGACAATGGATATGAAGACAGTTGTTTTTTAATTAAACTGATTTCTTTTTGGTGCTTGCATTGTGATATGGCAAATAGAAAATACAAACCAACTCTGTATCATTTATACTTTTTCCTGTCATGTATCAACTTTTGCCTTTCATTTCTAAAAAGGACTATTACTTGTAAGAAAATATCTTTATCCTTTATTAAACAGTTTAATCTGTGAACTTCCATATTTCTCCTGCATCTCTTTTTAACCATGATAAACAACTGTAAATGATTGTACAGCTCAAAGGTAGTAACTCTTATAAGCCCATCGTGGTAATGCATTAATTTCAAGTGTGCTCAGCTTGACTCCCACTGAGTTCCAAGTTTTGCTAACCTTTGACTTTACAATAATATCCACACAGTTAATTGATTGTCCTGCTGCACTTGGCACTGGTGAGGTCTCACCTCAAATCCTGTGTCCAGTTCTGGGCCCCTCCCTTCAGGAAGGACATTGAGGTGCTGGAGCATGTCCAGAGAAAGGCAATGAAGCTGGTGAAGGGTCTAGAAAACACATCCTATGAGGAGAGGCTGGGGGAGCTGGGGTTGTTTAGTCTGGAGAAGAGGAGGTTCAGGGAGGACCTCATTGTTCTTTACAACTACCTGAAAGGAAGTTGAAGTGAGATGGGAGTTGACCTCTTCTGCCATGTCTCAAGTGAAAGAGCAAGAGGAAATGGCCTTAAATTTTGCTAGGGAAAGTTCAGATTTTTTTTCCCCCCCATGAATGAACGGTTAGGCATTGGAATAAACTGATCGAGTCACCATCTCTGGAAGTGTTAAAGAAACATATGGATGTGGCACCTGGGGATATGGTTTAGGGGTGATTATGCTGGTGCTAGGTTGATGGTTGGACTTTATGATCTTGAAGGTCTCTTCCAGTCTTGATCATTTTGTGTGATTCTGTGGGATTATTATACATGGAGAAGCTTAGACACCACTGGTGTACCCTTAAACTTGTGAGGGGGATTAAAGATGTTTATTCATTTTGTTAGTAGACAAGTAGGCTTATCAAAAGACTTATGGCACCTAGATGAACGAGAAATGGCAGCCCAGAGCTGTGTAATTGTCTCTTGTGCAGATAACAGAGCTGTGGGTCCCACAGCTCTGGTTGTGCACAGCTCTTTGCCATAAAAAGCACTGTAATTAAAGCAAAACTCCAACAGTTATTACTTAAGAGTGATTTATTCTTACAGAATGAGAGAGAAAATGGAATGGACTGTCAATGGATCATCCAACGTTTCTACAGTGACTCTCCCTTTCTGCCTCCTGGCTGCAGGGCATTTGTAGCATGGATTTCACGTGGTCAAAAGAAGGGTTTTTCTTAAAAAAGAAAGGCATTGAGGGGTTCACAATAAAGGCTTGAGATGCTGCCTTGAAGAAAAAAAAGTTTTTTTGATTTAATATTTATCCTATTGCTTTACTTTGCACAATGATAATGTATCCTGTTCAGGAATGCAGGTCCAGGCACAACTTAGGTAAGATCAAACATGTGAGCTGTTTCTGGAAGGGTGTGAGATCCAAATTGCTCCTCTATTTCCATCCACTGACAGCAAAGAGAGGTTAGGATGACTATACTGTTGTCTTAGGAGATGTGTAGGGGCTGAATACATTTGTGTATATAGAGGAGATTTTCCTTTGGTGGATTTAAAGTAGTTACAGAATAATGAATCTAATTTCTTGGTTGGGAATTACTACATTACTACATTCTCCCCAGTGGTCAAAACTTCTTGTTGAGATAATGGTATTGTAAAACTGGTGCTGAACTGGATCCTACTTATGTGCTGTATTGTTCACTCTTCCTATTAGTTGTCTCATTTCTAATGCTTGCAGAAATCAACAACATGAGTTTAAGCCTTGCAAAGTAAGAGATGAGATGAAAAAGCACTGAACATTTTCATAACCCTTCTTTCTACTTGCTCCTGTATGGATGAAATGTGTTTGATTCAGCTTTAGCTACATTTAAAATCAGCTATGGTGACTGTTGATCAGCATCCAGAATTCATAGGTTTGTGTCTTGGCTCTTTAAGTTCATACACAATAGTGCTATAATTTTACCTCAATTTGATAGTTACATTTACTTTGTCACTGAAAATTCTTAGAGAAAACTCAAGATTTCTCTCCACTTTCTGTGATTTTGCTCTTAGCTTTTAACCCCTTTTGACCCTGAAATATTCTAGTTCAAGTGAAGCTAAATTCTCTTACTCCTATATATTAATTAGAATGCATAAAATAGTAAAGTTCTTGAAATTATTTTAATAAATAATGTTTTAATCTGTGTCTGTTGTAGTTTAACTTCAGCTGGCAGCTCAATCCCACATAGCTGCTCCCTCATTCCCCTGCAGTGGGATGGGGGAGAGAACAGAAGGATAAAAGTGAGAAAACTCACAGGTTGAGATAAAGACAGTTTAGTAGGGAAAGCAAAAAGATGCATGCATAGAGCAAAACAAGGAATGCACTCCTTACTTCCCAATGGCAGACAGGTGTTCAGCTACTTTCCGAGGAAGTCAGGGCTTTGGGAAGACAGACACCATTACTCTGAATGTTTCCTCTCTCTCTCGCTTCCCCCAACTTTCATGGCTGAGCATGACATCACACAGTGTGGAATCTCCCTTTGGTCCATTGGTATTGACTGTCCTGGCTGTGTGCTCTCCCAGCTTCTTGCCCACTCCAGCCTTTTTGCTGATGGGGCAGCATGAGAAGCAGAAAAGGCTTTGAGGCTGTGAAAAACTTGTTCACCAATAACTAAGACATCCCTTTGTTATCAACACTGTTTTGGTCATAAATCTAAAATATTGCACCGTCTGAGCTGCTACAAAGAAAATTAACTCCCTCCCAGCCAAAACCAGTACAGGGTCTAACTTCAGTCAGCTCTTTACAATAATACAATCTTCTAGGAAGCTATGTCTCCAAAATCATTTAATAGTGTGAGAATGTTATTTAAACACTCTAGGATGACTATTGAAATGCTGTAATGTTCATAGGCTTCCATTGCAGGTAATCCACTACAGCACCCATGCAAACATTGGAAATGTAGGGAAAACTATTGAAGAGAGCGACTATCTGAGAGATACAGGTTCCCAAATGAAACACCAAAAAAACATCCTGGGTGCAAATGTGAAAGTATGGAATAATCCACTTGTTTTTCTTCCACATAAACAAAATAGGTGTATTATGATTCAGTTCTGGGTATGACTTCATTTAGACTGAACTTTCCATCTTCATGTTGACTATCAAAGTCAAAGGCTACTGTGACTTCAGGATTTCAAGTTATTTTACGAGGAAGAGTCACCAGTTGCAAGTATTGGATGTGCTAGAAGAAGAGAGGGTCTGACAGAGGAATTTAGGCCTTTCTGTTCTGAGGGTAAACGGCAGCTGGCCTCCTGCCAACGGGGAGAGATGAAAACATGTGTCTATCTAGGACATGTACCCCGTCATTAGTTATTCAGCAGATTGGGCTTCTGGTAACTATTTTCCTACAAATCACTACAGCCTGAGACTTTGCTGAATGCTTTTGTTTCAAAGGAGAGAAAATCTTTCCCTTGGACTATATCAGATCAGAATGATTCAGGTATTTGCATGATGTTTCCCAAAGAAGAAACCAGATCCAGACATAATTATTGAGGAGTATGCTCCAGATGAGACACAGAGCCTACGTGAATAAACTCATCAAGACTAGTGCTGCTCTAGGTAGAGGGCATGTGTAGATATATGTATATACAAACACAGACACATATATATGTATCACATATGTCTCTGTCAGAACATCTTTGAACTAGCAGTATCTCTAGTATTTCTAGTGAGAGTGAGGGAGAATGAGAAAAAAGGCAGTTTTCAGATCATGAAGAGAGTCTGGAATATTTCTCTTGGAAGTTGCTCTGCCAAAGTCTCATTTTGGTTGGAAGAGACCTAGGAATTCATTTAGCATGACCTTCTCTCCAAAGTAGAGCTAACTTGAAATTTAGATTAGGTCACTCAGGTCCTTGTCCAGTTCAGTTTTGAGAATCTCCAAGACTGGCCTAATACAGTTCCTTCTGCCACTTCAGAGTATAGTTCATTCAAAGTACAGCCACTGATGACTCACTAGATATAACTATTCATCTACTTAATTCCATTTTCTGCTCATTTGTGTGACACACATATGCACTTCAGTTATATGCAGCCCCTTTTGCTGCACATAGCCATAGGGGTTTAATGTTAAGATTTTTGTGGCAGTTTTACTTTCTTACATTGAGAATGAACTTTTCACAGTGTCTCCCTTCTGTGTTTATCTTGAGCCAGAAGAATACCACAAATTCCCAAACTTTTAGCAACGGTCTTACAAATAACAGTATTGTATTAGGGCAGCAGCACGGCACTGTCCTCAGATTTCTGACTTGGTCCTTTTAGCACTACATGCTTTCCTAGGCCTCCAAGTTTTGCTAACTGCTAGTAAAATAAATATATAAACAAATATTAAGGTGACTTAGGAAAATATTTTTTCTTCCACCTCTAAAAACCCTTATCACACATGCTTTGAATGCCTGAGTCTTTTGAAGGTGGTACTGCTAGAATATAGAGGAATTCTAAGTTCTGGATTGTACTAGAATTGAGTTAGCTACAGTCTCAATGCAAGTTCTTGGATCTTTTTTGCTCAGCATAAAGACCATTGAAAATAGGGAAAAATACATATCTGCCATACACTACAGCAAGAGATTGGGTTTCCCGGATGATTATTCATCAGCATAACAATGCAGAACATTGCTGATTATGGTTGAAATACTTCCCACCTCCTGTCCTTGGGCCAGGCTGTTCCTGACCTTTACATGGGTCTACAGCTGTCCAGAAAAATTATGAACCATGTCCTCTTCCCTCCCCTCACGTAGTCCAGTAGGGCCCAGCATAGCTGAAGTGCCTGGCTGGAATCCTTTCCAATGCTAACAGTAGTTTCATTGACTTAAATGAGTTTGGTTTTCATCTCTGTTGTGTCTTCTCCTCTTATAATAGTGACAAAGTACCTTTTCACTCCGCCCCGCCTCTTTCCATACTAATCTCATATTGGTGTTTCCCTGGATGTGCTGTACTTTACCACCCAGAACTTCCAGCAGGGAGGCTTTTGAAGATTTTCAATACTTACCAGAGATTTCAGAGCGCACGACAGTACAGGGAGAGTCATTGCACAATATGCTCCATACACAGGGTAGGTTTGATGCTTTGCAAATTCACAGAATCTTTAAGGTTGGAAAAATACCTCTAAGATTATTGAGTCTAACCACTAACCCAGCACTGCGAAGCTCACCACTAAAACACATAAATACCATATCTACACATTTTTAAACACTTCCAGGTATGGTGATTTCACCACTTCACTGGGCAGTCTGTTACAGTGCTTGACCACTTTTCAGTGAAGAATTTTTCCCCAATATCCAATCTAAACCTCCCCTGGTGCAACTTAAAGCCATTTCCTCTTGTCCTGTGACTTGTTACCTGGGAGAAGAGACCAGCCCCCACCTCATTAGAACCTCCTTTCAAGCAGTTTTAGAGAGCAATAAGGTGCCCCCTGAGCCTCATATATGCTGTATCACAATACTCAGTAAGTCCCATATGTTACAAAAGCCTCTCTGTGTAAAACAACAGTAAGACTGATGTTTTCAACCCATTTGGAACCCTTCACACCATATATTGATACTGACGCTCTCCACAAAAAAATGCACGCAGGGAAGGTCTCCTACCCAGTACAGCAAGAAACCATAAAAACTTCAAGGAAGATTGTGCTCTAAAGGAACTTTTTTGGAGAGATCATTTAATTCCATGCAGATGCTTCAGCATGTGAAAACCCAGCTATCAGGTAAGGTTCTGTTTTTCTCACACTGATTCAGAAGCAAGATTTAAGTCATGTTAACAGCAGAGAGAGTCAGTAGAATAAATAATAATAATAATAAAAAAACCCCAACACAAATTTGGTTTAAGTTCATTTATTGGAGCTCAGAGAATGCTTCTTAGTGATTTTAAGTCCACGTGTCCCCCTCTGCTCCTCCCTGGCAGCCCAGACCCGGCTGCGCCCCGGGCGCCCCCCGCGCTCTGCGCCCGGCGGAGCGACCTGATCGCGCCTGGAGGAGGAGTGATGGGGACGGGGGCGCAGCCCAGATCCCGGGCTCCCAAAAGTAGGTCTCTGCTACTTCTGCAGTCCTCGCTCCCGGGAGCAAACCCGGTCGTTCGAGAGGGGATTTTCTTCGAGACTTGGGTTCACCTCAGAAAGAAAGGAGAGGGGTGTCCTCTTCCCTCAGCGCGGGGTTGGCTAATTTTCTTGGAAAACAAACCGCTGACCCACATGCGACGCTGACAGGGTCGCAAAAGGGTTAAATGAAAAAAAAGCAAACTCCACACACAACGACAATAACAAAAAAGCGCAGCCCTCCTCTCAGCTATCACCGCTTTATCACCTGCGTGTGCCTGGAAGGAGGCTCTTCCCTCCGCTAAGAGAGAAAAAAAATCAGCTTAGGAAAGCAAAGTTTGAACAGCGAATTCCTGTTATTTCAAAACGCCCCATGTGACAGGATATTTCCTTATCATTTGGAGCCCAGCGCTTTCCCCCGTCCACCATCCCTTCACAAGTGCGGCGGACCTGCCCGGTGGGAAGCCCTCTCTCTCCTCCCAACCTCGGGGCGCCGCGGCCGGAGCCGCCGCGATGGCTCCCTCGCTGCTCCTGCTTCTCCTCGGACTTCTCCCTCGTGTTTTTCCGCTTCTGGGTAAGTCCTCGCAGGGGCTGTGCGGGATGAGACGAGCCGAAAAACGAGGGGTCACCGGGTACACAAAGCCCAGCCTGATCTGGGCTGGTGGGGGGTTTCAGGAGAGAGCATCCGCGCAGGTGAAGCCCATGACCATTTTAACCCCCTCGGTGCTGTGGGCGGGCGGCTGATGGAGGCGGTAGCCTCCCCTCGGGTCCTCTCCCTCCTCCCTCGTATCCCGAGGTATCCGGTGGGCTCAACTGCCCGGCAGGGAGACCTTTTGGATGCCCATGACATTGTGGGCGCCGAACAGGGCTGTCACCTGCGGTGCCTCAGTTTCCCCGACTACTCCGACCAGTCCCTAATTGAATTAATAACGTCACCCAGCTTTCCCTCAGAGAATCCCCACCACCACCAAGGTCTGCAGAAGTGCCTTGTAGTGGGGTTTTGCCAGTCCTCCAGTCCTCTGGTCGTCAGTGAACCCGGGGACCTGCTTTTGGCAGATGGATTTTGTGGAACAGTGTTAAGGTAGCTGAAGTGCTGGTATGGACAGAGGTGTGAAAACAGGGGAAAGCTGTGTTGCTTGGTGATACCTGGAATTTGCACCCATTGATCTGAGATTTATCACTATTTCCAATGCACAGCTATTTTTCAGTGAAATTTTTTTCATCTGTCCTTCTTGAAAACCTCTCAGCATCCTCTGCTCTCCAGATTGAGATCTACTGCCTTATAACCTTTCTTGCCTTGTGTAATTAGCAGCAATCATTGTAGGCCATCTGGTAAGCAGGAGTCTTCGTAGAGAAGGCAGTTGCCCAATCTATTTGCTGTCTCCTTGCTCCCCCCTCTCTTGCTTCTGGCATTTGGTGTGCTCTTGAGGTGCTTTCCACCAGCGTTCAGCACTGGTAGCACTTCAGCGGCTTCACAAGTTACTTCCTGATTTACACCTGCCCAATCTGTGATAGTTTGCAAATGCTGCAGTGCGTGATGCTAGTTTGGCATACTGGAAATTTCTGCTGTGGAAATGATACTGGCTGATGGGATTTTACTGTACTCAGCACAATTCTTAAGATATGAGCTGGGCCCAGAGACAGGCAAATAGTCAGTGGTGATGGAGGTGAAAAAAAAAAATCAAAGCCTTTGAGAAAAACTCTACTGGGATCTACTCTAGAGGTTGGAGGAAAACGATGCTAGATCTCCCTGAATGGCTTATAATGGTGAAGTAAATTGTTTCCTATGCCTGGTATGTTCTTAAGCATTTTAAAGAGCTTCCTTCTAGGAGTAAGTTTCAACAGATCAGTTACTATTAGAAATAAAATCAGGTCAAAGTACCAACACTGTGGTACTCATGTCTGCTGTGGTGGACCCTAAAGTGTGCCATCTACAGCTCATTTATAGTGAAGAATGACACCTGTTATGGAACTCTGTAACAAATGTGAAACACAGCTAATGGGTATATGTGTAATTCTGCTCAGCCTATTTTACAGATACAACTCACCATGTTGACAGGAATGGCATCAGGTGTTTACAGAGAGGGCATAGAAAGTGCTGCACAAATATCTGTCCTGTTTCTTCTAATACTCACACGGAAACTGTTGTATGGGAATCCCCTTCAGTGACGAAGCAGGCAGAACAAACACAGAAATAAAGCTGTAAACTAGGACAATACAGTGCCATGTCAGAAATCTGCTGCATGGTCATGGATGAGACAGGAGCAACACTAAGGGAAAGGAAATCTTGCAGCTACAGTCTTAGCCACGGTTGCTCCTGTATCCTGCTGTCTCTTGTTCTGTTCTCATGTTTTGATGTCAACTTATTTTCAGTGCTTGATTGGCTGTGTTGGCCTTCTAGCTGCTTACATATGTAGTATTCCCTGCTCTGGGAATGTGCACTGGGGCCCTTGTATAAGCAGATGTGTTGCATTTACACACTGATAATGCTTTGTAAAGGTGCAGAGGTGCAGTCAGAATAGTAAAGGACCAAAGTTTTGTCCCCCTTTCCACCCCTGCTGGCCAGACCTCTTTGTTTAGCTTTCTAACCCTGTTTCTGAAGCCAAAACTCTGCATCCTTTCTTGCTTGCAGAAATACAGACTTTTGATTTGGGGGTAACTTTTTCAAGTACATAGCATTCTCTTTTCAGGACCATAAGTAGCATAAAGTAAGGAATGTTATCATAGGCCAGAAATACAGTTTTAGGAGTTTGAAAAATCAGGCAGTGTTTTCCACACCTGAGAAAGTGTCTGATATCTCTGTTGTCCAGAAACTTTAAATATGATGTCAGGAAAAGGAGAGTTGCAAGCATTGCATATATCAGTTTACAATAACATTGTGCTAAATGTTGTAGAAAAGCTGAATAAAAAAAAAGTTGTCACCAGCAGTGATAATTGTACATTTCCTTGTATTGTCTGTGAGTAAAAAAGATTGGCAAAGGACAACAACTTTTGTCTCCAGTACTCATCAGTTTTACATTACTTCCCAGTGAGTTGGAAGCCAAAGGACAGGAGAAGGAAGTTGATCTATGAGATAACTCTAGGTCAGCTCTTTCTCTGAGAGAGAGATTATTTGTTCCCAGGTTGTTCTTCTGCAGAAAAGTCTGATCATTTCCACATTGGAGCCTCAGCAAAGAGAGGAAAATTTTCAATGGTTAACCTGTTTTCCCCTTTAAATATTTCACCATTATAGAATTTGTTTTATTTGGTAATCATACAATAAAGAACTAATGTTTTAAGTAGTTTCAATCTCCAGAGTCACACAAATTAATATTTCTCTTTCTTAACTCATAGCCCAGTTAAAATATAGCTTTAAGACCTTGTGCATCCTGTTACTTTATGAGATCTAGAATCAGATCTTAGGGGGATCAGAGAGGAGAAATTCTTAGTCTTTGGGCAAGAACAACTCAGAAATGTTACACTCCATAGCACACCCAAGTGTAACAGATGAGAAGAACTTTTCAAGTGGCTGCAATTTTGATATAAACTTTGAATACATGATTATGCATGCTGTGAAGCACTATTTTTGAAGAGGGAAAAATACCCTGGGGACCTACAAAGATCTTTGTATATTTTCATAAATCCTGAAGAGGTGTACCTGGTGATGGCAAATCCCACTGTTGCCGGTATATCATTCATAATGGAGAGATGTAAGAAGGAAGTCACTGATGACTGAAGCGGAGTGAAAAATAAATGCTCTACAAGCAGCTTTTGTATAAAGCTTAAAAACATATCCTTTCCCTCAATTAATACTTTAAGGATTTTAGCAGGGCTTTTGAGAACAGACCTCCACACTGTGAGGAAATGGAACCTGAAGAACTTAGAGACTGTTGTTGTCTCCTCATGCCTTGGAACCAGATTCAGGGAGCCAGTGCTGCTGGAGTGTTTAAAGTCAGCATCTGCAGTCTACAGTGTGTGTGCTCCCTTGTTTCAGTAACTCCCATGGGTGCAGCTTGGACTAATACTATGAGTGTGTTTTCTCTGTTCAGTTTAACCCATGCTTTAAACCTACAGGAGAAACTAGATTTTGCACTTCTTCTGCCTTGCACTTTTGCATGTAGATGCTTTCATTGACACAAAGTAGTTGGAATGTCCTTGCATCTGAACGAGTTGCATTGTACTGTCACTTTAACAGGTGTTGGCCACGGGAATGCTGTGCCTTCTTTTGCTGAGCAGATGATGAGATTTTAACACCAAGAGCACTGTCCAGATTTGTATTCCACTTAGATAGTAGCTTAGATTACTTCGACCCAAATGATTCCACTGTTATTTGCCTTACAGATACCAGCACCTTCTTAATATATAATGAAGAACACAAGCGCTGTATACTGGCTCAAAGTTCTAATTCAGTGACTGTTGCTCCTTGTGTTCAAGAAAATGAGTCACAAAAATTCAGGTGGGTCTCAGATCACCAGCTTATGAGCATAGCATTCAAATTGTGCTTGGGAGTGCCTTCGAAGAAAGACTGGGTTCCGATCACTCTGTATCCTTGTGACAAGGCTAGTGAACTTCAACGATGGGAATGCAGAAATGAGACTCTCTTTGCAATCCAAGGGGAAGATTTGTTTTTCAACTATGGAAACAGACAGGAAAGGAATGTTATGCTGTACAAGGGATCTGGTTTATGGAGTAGGTGGAAAGTCTACGGAACCACAGACGATCTGTGTTCTCGAGGCTATGAAGGTAAAGTTCTGTAAATTAATTTCTGTATTTCAAACTCATTTTTATGTGTAGCTAACAAAGATATTTATAAGTGTAGGAGGGTTTCCTTCCTCTCTTTAATGATCAGTGAGTGTGACTTCTGGTGAAATGAGCAATACTTGAGTGTGTGCTTTTTGTTTTTTGAGAAGTTCATTTTGCTTCTTTGTCAAACTTGTCAAAGTTCTGATAGATGATTAACGATGCACGGTAGGGATTCATTGGGGGGGGATAAAAAATTCTACGGTTGTTTAAAAAGTGCATATCTATTACACAGCAGTTGATAGCTTTTACTATTTGCATATGCACAAGAAGGTGTAGTGTAAGTTTATAGTCTGCTGGTTATATTCGTATTCTTTGGGAAGCAAATATTAATTATGCTGTGAGGAATCAGGTAACTCTTGATATCTCCAGCTTTAATATATTGAAGATGTCTTCCTAGTCTTTGAAGGGAGTCTCCGAGTTGGTGCTGAAATGTTAGATGAAGAAATAAGATATTTTAAATAGTTAAATTTGAAAAAGTTATGTATAATACACATATGCATATATTCATCATAAGTACCTGGGAATATGATTGGCTTCCCATTTAGTATTCTTTGATAAGCAGAAATGATCAAAAAGGGAGGTAAGGATGCAGTTTCCGCAGTTTACACCATGGCTGATTACAGTACTAGTCCTTGGCCTGAAGCCAGAACAGAAGAATACTAGAAAAGCAAATTGTGTGAAAGGAGGCAGGGGGAGACAGAATTATGTCGTGCTATTCCTTCCTCCCTTGTTTTTTAGCAGCTGAGACAGTGACCTTGGTATGTCACCTCTCTAGCGGCCCCTTCAAGTACTGTTCCTCTGTATGGCCTCCCACCAGTGCATGTACATTGTATGAGCACACACAGAAAGCTGCTTCAGTTGCTTCGATAAGTTTCATTAAGTCAGGTTTCTGATGAAACAAAAATTATCTTTAGATGCAAATGGAAATCTTATTTGTACATAGCAAGGGGGAGTCACTCCCCAGCACATATGTTTCAAGTTTACATATGCTCTTCCCTGTCTAAAATGATCAGCAACTGAGTGGGTTATTGATAAAAGAGTCTAAAGTTATTTGCACTTAAAAAGAAAATTTCTTAACTGTGTGGGTTTTATACTTTTGATTGTTTTGTATGTACAATTTAACATGTCTTGGCTCAGTCAGTTGTGGTCTTCTTAAGCAACAAAAATTTGTCTCACTGTGGATGTAAGTATCAGCCTAGACCTAGAGAGTTAAATTATCAGTGTCCCATTTCTAGTACAGTTTGTATACTAAGCTAGCAAGTGATCCTTGCTATAAAATTCTATAATAGGATCATAAACTCATATATATCCCATGCTTATTAACGTTTATACATTTTTAAATTGTTGTGTTTCCTTAGATACCTACACAGTGAAAGGAAATGACAATGGAGCACCGTGTGTATTCCCTTTTAAGTATGGTGGTAAATGGTATGCTGACTGCACAGATACTGGCAGATCAGATGGCTGGTTCTGGTGTGGAACCACTTCAGACTATGATGTTGACAAGAAGTATGGATTTTGCCCAATGAAATGTAAGTTTTGTGTTTGAGATTCTGCTGTGCTGTTATTCATCTGCCTGGAAATATGTCCATAATGTGTGCTTTAGCGTACAGAATACCGTTTGAAATGGTGCATTTTTCCGTTTCCATTTAGCCTGCTATCCTTTTAGGAATACTGAAATATGCAAATATAGGGCCCAGCATAAAAAACATTGACCAATTACATCCAGGTGGACGTGTGTTAATCATATACTGGAATCTGCACATACCCTATCTACTTAAACAGAAAGTTAATTAGCTATAAAGATGTTACATGTGTAGTATATGCCAATGGCCATGTAGAAATTTGTGCAGTGAAACTGGAAGCTAGAATACAGTATAATTGAAAATTAAAATTACTTTGTATAATGAGTTGCCCTTTAGACATGAAGGAGCTTACATGAACTTTTTACTACATCCTAGTGTTTCCCAAAACTGTTTGTTATGTTGTAACTCTCTGTTTTAACTCAATTAAAAGTATTTATTAATGTAAATTCCCTGGTTTGAGTATATTTAGAGTTTAAAACACAGTATTATGAATATACAGAACTTTATTTAGAAATGTTGATAATACTTAAGGTAAATTGGAGTAATTTGTGACTACATGTATTTGAATTCTTTTAAATTTAGATGAAGTTTCTCTGAACTTCTGTAAAATATGTAATACATGTTTTGTCTGCAAGCTGCTTCTTCTGTCGTGCTGAGAAGGGTAGCACTTCTCCCTCCCTTCTTTACTGTTGTATTTTGCTGTAAAGCTCCAGCTGACCGAGTCAGAGCTAAAGAGAAAAATATGCCTTTCCTTTCAGGTGAAGAAGACAGTTCTGGTTAATCTTAAGTGGTCTGATGATGAAGTGTTAGTGCGCTTGCCTGATTTCCAGGAATGTTGCAGTCAGAAATTCAAATGAATAAAAATTACACCTTTTTTTCCTATGTCAGTATTATTTTCAAGATAATAAAAACATGTTGGGAATATCAATCCCATTAATAAAGCAAGATTGACTTAAGAATGCTACCTGTTTAGCATTATTTGAGTACAGTAAATAGGAGGCATCATTAACTTTTGTTTAATTCTTTGGCATAATTCGAGGACATCCATTCTGAAGGCTGTGATTGTTTTTGGGAAAAGCTGCTTTATGCTGATTACTTGCATGTTTCCTTCCTGATTCTTCAGTACTGACTATAAAATATTCAGGTTTGAGTCATATATTTTAATGAGAGACAGGCCACGGTAACAGAAGTTTGAGTTATCCCTGTGAAAGGAATGAGTGAGGTATGAGTAGTAAGTTGATAAGCTTTAATGATTGCTTTAGAAGTAGAATGTTTAAGTCTGCGTATGTTAAATTTCATTTAATAGGATTAAAATTTTTGTTGTTTGTTAAACTGGGGAGCAAAGGGGCCAGTATGAAAACATGTGATGCAAACTATTGCAGCTGTTCCTACTGGGGTCTGGACTTACAGAGATATTACTGTGGCTGAACAAGTCACTTTTCACTGTGAGCAAAATCAGCTCAAGTGTTCTCCAAAATGAAGAGGGCATAAGACCATAGGTATAACACTTACTATACTCAATAGAGATATATTTCCTCAATAGATGAAATTTGATTAGTGGAAGTGACATAATTGTAAGTATGACCCACTATTTGCAGATTTAGAAAGAGATGCTGATACAGTGGCAGTAGAAACTCAAATCCCAGAGAAAGAAACTGAGAAGTGTTACAGCAAACAATTTTTAGTACCTTAGGAAATGCTACTTCCTTATAGGTTACACTATGGGGTTTTTGAGCTGTATGTTGCACTTTGAAGTAGGTGTTGGGGAAGAAAAGAGATTGCAGAGTGTAAGACCATCAGGAGAGTGAGTCAATGTGTACCTGTAGGTGTGTTCCAGTGGCCAAAAGTCCATTGAGGCCTCTTTCTTGACAGATGAAAGAGCTAGTAGCTATTGAAGGATTTAGAAAGTCTGATGCATAAAACTTGCAACTGACTATAACAGAAACAAAAAGTGCAGAGGAAAAAGACATGCTGAATTCATCTTTGTAGGGATAGGGTTAGGCTTTTAAACTAATTTTCTACTTATGTACTAAAGACAGGTGGGGTTTAACATTAATTTAGCTTAGATCCTAAAATATATTATTCCAGAAAAGTGATTCATCTTTTGGTTTCTCTGGGGGTACTAAGCTTTAAAAAATAGCATATAGATTTTCCAAAATCTTCCTCTGCAAATGCATTTGACCTCTCAAAACACAAATGCCTTAAAAATGAATTTTCCAGGATTCAGAAATTAGTTTCATTTTTATGAAAGACAAAAGTTATACAGGAGAGTACCATATGAAAATCAGCTGTAAATTATGAGACTCGAGGAATGAGCTGGAAGGTTGAATGAATGCCCATGATTTGTGTAATAATTGTAATAATTTTACTTCCTCTGTAATAATTGTACAGGATTTATAAGCCCCTTTCTATCAAGTCAGAGGCAGTTTTCTTTACTGATTTACAGTTTTTACTATTTTTGCAATATTAATTTTGTCCCAGGCTTGCGCTTATGCTCAGAGATTTATGATCTTGTAGAACATGGCATGGCAAAGAAGTTCGGATTTTGATAGTCATAAAATATTTTGGACTGAAGTTGTTTTGTAGATAGTGATAATGGGATGAAAGTTTCCATTTTTAGTGAGATGTCATTACTACAGTAGGTTTTATCTGATTTTTTTCTTAATAAAGATAATTTTAAAAGAAGCACTTCACATTACCTATAGACTATCAGATTTAATAGAGGAAAAAGTGGAGCTGGTTGCTGACCTGCTGACATTTAACATATATAATCCTTTGTCTTGAATTTTGTTTATTGTACTGTTTCCCTCTACTTGCACACTTCAGTTTTCTGAGCTCTCTGAATTCAGAAAAGACCTCTTTCTCTCAAATTAACAGATTGCAACTTGAGAAAGTGATAGAGGCTGCAGGAATTTCAGTTGTTTTCTCGTTGTCATCAGACATACAGTGACCTCTGTGGTGTTTTGCTTTTGTCATACAACATTATTCTCTTTATGTGATATTTAGCTCAGTGTTGAGGCTTCCTGTAGGTTCCATTTTTGGCAGAGCAAGATCATGGTTCTTTTCTGTTGCTTGGTTGTGGAGATTCCATTGAAATAAGCCAAGAGAGACTGCAGCAATGTGAGGAGTGTGGTACCTTCTGGGGCCACGTCTAATGTTGGGCCCTATTGGATGACGCTTTCACTGCTTTGGCATTGCCTAAATGTGCCAAGTGCAAATATTCAAGGAGGTCACAGTCAGACTATGTGGCAGAGAAGAAAGTCACGGTATGTCAGACACATGCATAAGAAATCAGGAATTGCAGAGACGTGTGAGATGGATGCTGATAACGTCAGCTTTGCATTCAGTTCTTGGTCTGATCATCTCTGTCACAGTAAGAAAATCCATAGCCACTCTACATAGTACCCCAAATCAGTAAAAAAAAATTGGGGTTTCTTATCTCAGAAAAGTGGTCAGCTTGATATACATGTGATCTAGCATCAGTCTTTTTCTCCATGTTGACAAATCAACTATTTTAGTATGACTTTGGCCACTCGTTTACCTTAAGCAGCAGCTTTGTTACAGCACTTGTTTCATTCCCCATATACTGCCCAACATTGCTGTCATGGTTTAGCTCTGCCCTGGGTCTACTGACACCCGAGAGAGCTCAGGATTCCTTTCAAACCAGTTGTCTATGGCTCTGTTTATGTTTTGTGTATTTTTGCTATGCAGTTTTTTTCTATATTGTGTCTGGCTTCATCTTCATGGCAAGTTACAGCATTTCTTTTTCTCCCTACAGTTAATAGCATTAGTTTGTGGAACACAGATTCTTTAACAAACGTCCAGTACCAGATAAACTCTGAGGCAGCTCTGACATGGCACCAAGCAAGAAAAAGCTGTCAACAACAGAAGGCAGAGTTGTTAAGCATCACAGAATTACACGAACAAACATACTTGACAGGTAGGGTAATATTATCCAGCAGGTTTTTTTAAAAGTGTATTATTGTGACAGTGACACTCATACAGCGTGTTCTATCTTGAAAATTTATGTTTGTTCAAATCTTGTAATTAGTATATATAAATTGTTATCTTGAATGATTCATCTGGGAATATAGGACAGATAATATTTTTATTATTTATTATTATTTGTAATATCCTGATAAAATATTTCCATAAACTTACAGCAACATAAAAAATACAATAATTAAGTAAAGCAAGCAATAAAGAACGAATGTTGCAATGCAGGAAAATGCAAAATAGTTTGTAAACCAAAGATGCAGGTACCAAGATTGTATTCTTTTTGTTGTGTCTACTAGTCAGCATTTTTGGACTATCTTACTAAAGCCATTACATCATCACTATGTGCTAAAATATGAAAAGAAAGGAAAAAGAACTAATAAACACAAGGACTCACAAATAGTCTCTTCTAGTTTCAATCTCCTTCAGTGTTTTTTGAAGGAATTTTCGAACGTGTCCTGTGAGAAAATTCTGAATTTGTACTTGAATATATTTACATTTCACAATGAGTCTCCTCTTTACTGTCTCCTTAGCCTCTGTATACACATGAAATAGCCCATTATTAATCTATTAAATAGATTAGAAAATATTTTGAATATGTTGCATCAGTTGAAAGATAAACTATTCTATGCCATTGCCCCTTGTCCTGTCGCTACAAGCCCGGGTAAAAAGTGTTCCTCCAGTTTTTTATAAGCTATTTTTATATATTGAAAGGCCATGATAAGGTCTCCCCAGAGCCTTCTCTTCTCCTGGCAGAACAATCCCAATCCTCTCAGCCATTCTTTACAGGAGGGATGTTCCAGCC
Source organism: Myiozetetes cayanensis (assembly GCF_022539395.1). Lineage (NCBI taxonomy): Eukaryota > Metazoa > Chordata > Aves > Passeriformes > Tyrannidae > Myiozetetes > Myiozetetes cayanensis. The sequence goes on from NW_026086604.1 coordinate 131,043,805, forward strand.
CTCTGATGAATTATTGTGCCTCCTCTGGACTTGCTCCATGGCCTTCTTGTACCAGGGACCGCAGAGCTGGATGCAGTACTGTAAGTGGGGTCCTACCAGGGCAAAATAGAGGGGCAGGATCATCTCCCTCAAACTGCTGCCCATGCTTCTTTTGATGAAGCCCAGGGTACAATTGCCTTTCTGGGCTGTGAGTGCACATTGAAGGCTTACATTCAGCTTTTCCTCCACCAGTACTCCCAAGTCCTTCTCTGCAGGGCTGTTCTCCTTAGTTCATACTGATGTTGTGAATTTCCACGACCCACCTAGAGGACTGGGTGCTTGACCTTGTTGAAACTGAGGTTCACATGTGCCTGCTGCTCAAGCCTATGGGAGACACTCTGGTTGCCACTCTCTTCCCTCAAGTGAATCAAATGCACCACTCAGCTTGGTGTCATCTGCAAACTTGCCAAGGGTGCACCCAACCCCACTGTCTATGTGACTGATGAAGATATTCAATAATACCTGTCCCAATACAGATCACTTGTTACTATTTTCCATCTAGACGTATGGACATTGGCTATATAACTCTTTGGATGCAAACATCCAACCAATTCCTTATCCATGTAATAGTTCATCAATCAAATCCATATTTCTCCAATTTAGAGGAATGACAAATGTGCTTTTAATGCTATGAACAGTCTGTTCTTTCTAAACTTTTGTTTTCAATTTAAGGATTTGGTCAAAACATGGATCTTTTTTTTTGAGTGTGATGAAATTATTGTTGAAATTAACTCTCAAGGGAACAAACTGGCACTAACACAGGAGTGCGTTAATAGTAGGTGTGTTTTAATTGCAAACTAATAGATATGGCTGCCAAATGTACGTGAAGATCAGTTTTTCATTATGCAACTACTCTGGCAGTACCAGGATTTCCTGTCATGCTCAGTTCTTGATTGTCTTAACCACAACTTATTTGTACAGATAATGTGTTGACACCAAACCAGGCTTTCATATGACATTCCAGTGCTTTCCAGTACTTAACTACCTCTCCTTTTAAGTTTGCCAGGTTTCAAGTGCTGCCCATAATCATGGTGTCAAAGATAACTAAAAATTGCACCATCTTGTCATGATCAGTAGAAGCAGAAACAAACAATACATATTGCGTAATGATTTTTTGTGAGCTACGAAGAAACACATTTAATTCAGAAAAATCAGCAGTCCTCCAGATGGGCTTCCAAGTCTTATATGAAGGACAGAGACAGACAACTGAATAATAAATGACTATGAATAATGTTAGAGAATTCAGCATGGCCATACATAACCATGACATTCCTATATGCTTTTCAAAACTAGAGCAAAATGTTTGAATTGGTTTTTGATGCCTGACTTATTATTAGCTATAGAACTGAAATTGGATCAGTCTGAAAAGTGCACAAGATATATTGTTAAAAAGATGATGTTTGCAATCATTGCATTTTAATGTTTTTTTGATAAAATGCAAACAGGGGTTTTTTGTATACTTGAAACTCCCACTTGTTAATTTTATGGAAGAGAAAATACACACTGGGAAACTTCACATTTCATTTTAGAAAACTCATTCTTGGTTTTGTGACCTTTTGTGAAACTTTATCAATTTAATATTCTGTAATTCTGGAAAATTTTTTTTTCATGTTTGTGATCATTAGTTTAAAAGGAAAATGTAGAAAAGTCATTTTGTAATAAAATCTTCCGAACTTCAAAATGTGAAAACTCTAAAACAAAAGTGACCCTTGTAAGCTGACATATTTTACAGGTTTAGCAAAGCCTGTAAAACCTTAACTAAAATGTTAGAAGTTGTTTAAAACTTGTACTGGAGAAGAGGAGAAGCAGATGGTTTAACTAAAATTCAGCTCTCAAATATTGAGAAAGTGTTTATTCCTGCTGTAGACTTTCAGTATCTCTCTCTGTCTCTGTCACTTAGGTTTGACTCGCACACTGAGTTCAGCTCTCTGGTTTGGTCTTAACAGTTTGAATTTCAACAGTGGATGGCAATGGGTTGGTGGTGCTCCTTTTCGATACTTAAATTGGGTTCCAGGTAAGGTTAAATATGTTATTACTCAGTTTACAAATTTGGTCATTTTGTACCATATTTCTTTTCTAGCACTCTATTCCCCTCTAATTATTGAGCTTGTTTTGATTTGAAATGTGAATAATGGCCCTTATGCTAGGGATGTGCACTGGGCCTAATTTATTGTTCATGATGGAAATGGCATCCTCATAATCTAGAGGAAAATTTTAAAAGTCACCTATTGACACTTCAATTGTATATCTTCTTAATTTACTGTATTTCTATACAAATACAGAATAAATCTGATGCTATAGATGTCATGAGACATAGACTCATGAGACTAGACTGATCATGGTGGCTTATGTTTGATTGGATTTCTTTAAATTCTTCTCCAATTCGTTTTACTGAGTTTATTGCTGAGTAGTTCTGATCCTTTTTTATGTAGTATAGGGACAAGTGCTCAGAAATGAAAGAAAAAACATGTTACATTTAATAACATTAGGTCAGATCTTGAAAAGTTCATCTGATTTATTGCAGAAATTTGTTCTGTTATACAGGTTCTACTTTTCTTTGAGACGTTTGTGTTAGTGCTAATGCTAATCTTCAACTGAAAATATCCAAATATCCTGCCATTGTCGAATTGTTTAGACAAGCGGACAAGAAGTTCACATTAGCAAAATAATTACTTATTATTTTTCTTATACCAAGTGCAGAATTTGACTGGCTTACTGAACAGTTTTTTCACCTAAAGACTGTCCTCTGGAGTTTAGGCATTCTCCATTTAGAAATGAAAATAAATCCATGCACTGTAATACCTTCCGTCAAGGCTTTGGACATGTGAAGATGCTGTTAAATTGTGAATTTCCAGCTTGTGGTTGATGTGAAAAAATTCTCTTAAGGGAATGAACTTCCCCCTTCAGTCTAAAGGACTGTGGAGAATCACAATTACCTGTATGTTAATGTATCTTACATTTAAAGCCTGGACCAGAATAAATGTGAGTGTTGGGAGGGTAACTGTCCTTTGCTTATACTTTTTTGTTGTTATTGAGATTTGTGTTGTTGGTTTGGTTTTTTTTAAGGCCATCCTTCTCCAGAACCTGGAAGAATCTGTGGTGCATTAAATCCGGGGAAAGGTGCTAAGTGGGAGAACTGGGAATGTGATCGGAAACTTGGCTATATTTGTAAACGAGGAAATGCTACTTTAGAGTCTTTCATTATTCCTACAGGTAGGTTTGGTAATAAATCATTAACAAATTATTAATGACCAGTGGTTTTTACCTGTAATCGGAATAGGTGTTATTGCATGTGGTAAACTAAACAAAGGACTCTGTGGACTGTGGTTTGATCAAAATTTTCTGTAAAAGTGAACAGTGTGTACTTTCTTTTTGCTCTGTCCTCCCTATTTCCTAGGTAATCTTTCTTCAGAAGTCTTGAGTTCCAAATTGCAAAACTGTGGAATTCTCTTTTCCAAAATGAAGCAGAACTGTCAGATTTTGTGTATAAATAAAAAAAAAAAATTTTTAAAAGCAGTGGAATTATCTGAAGCCAAATGTATACAATAAAACAAATCCAGTTCTTCTTCCTGTAATTTTTACTACTTATGAAAGTAAGTTTGTCAGTGCAAGCCAGTAGTGGACTGAAGAATTTCTTTAAAATTCTTTTGAGAGTTACATTGTTTTAATATATCTATGTGTCTTAAAATAGAGATAAATATTTATATAGAAATATTTATTTGTACACATACAAAATTTTTAAAATTCTTTATGAAATTATTTAAATGGTATATGTACAGACACTTTTTCAGAAAAATGTAATTCTGACACATGCCTAATGTACATAGGAAAGACAGAACAGGGATAAGATTTATAAATACATTTCCTTATTATCTCTTTGTGTATTATAAACCCCTTGTAACTTACTCTTTTGTTTCATCACTCCTTTATTCTGCTCTTTTCAAGTTTCTTTCTTTTTCTGTCTGTCTTAGATACACTGATATAATTTTGCATGGGTTTTAGAAGCAGAAAGCTAAACCAATATTAGATTTCCAGTTCATTTATTAATATGCATCATAATTGGCAAAACAGATGTTTTGGAAAATCAGTGTTTGACATTTGGCTTAGTAAACAGTTGGGTTTTTAAAAATATTTTTCCTGCTTTTGTCAATACAGGAACAGTCCACTCAAAAACACTTAGGAAAGAGGATTCTGCCTAATTTGTTTTGCTTTATTGATAAGAGAAAAACCAACAAGATTGAGATACTGTCTTGTTAATTAAATACTGAAATAACTATTTAAAATTTAATTGTAATTAAGCATATTTTTTTGCCTTAGTTGAGAAAGACTTCAATGCATATTTTAATTACTTTTGAAATTAAGGTGTAAAGTTTAGTCCAGGATTTGTATACAAGTGATACCAAAATAGTTTAATTTATATAGGTTGTCTTAGGTCGTTCAGCTGGCTACTGCTTGTCTTTTCAGGTTTCATACATCAGTTCTTAAACACTGATGCCTATAAATATACTATCAATTCAATACTGACCGCTATATTATTTAGATTTTAATTTAGTTTTGGAGAGGGTCTAATGGCCTTTCTTTTACATTGGCTTTTGATTCTCCTCCTGTCTCCACCCTGCAGTTTGCCAGTAATTTGGAGGAAGAGACAGAAGTTTTCAATTGAACAGAAATTGCTGAGCAAACATGGTGACAGATTAAGCAGACGTTGGCAGTCGTTCATTTCATAAAATATTTTCCAGAATGTCCCATGGGGGGAAGTCATAAAAGGAGTAAGCATGGGATCATGCAAGATGTTAAGTGCCCTTAGCTTCCAAAAATGTAAAGGAAAACCCATGTCAGATTACGTTTTCCTGACCACGACTCCTGGGTCAGGAAATGAATTAATTGCAAATTCATACATGCTTAGTTGTTCACTTGACAATAAACAAAGACAACCCTTTGAAATTTTAACCCTAGAAGTTACAATTGAGTCTGACAGGGCAGTATATGAGGTCTGTGGGACAGAGAAATACTTTACAACAGAATATAGTCTTGCTTGTTTAAAAAAGAAGTCGAGAAAAATTTTTACAAAACTTTTTTTTTCATTACAGAAGTATTTTCACAAAGCCAACAGCTTCATTTTTTAATTTTTTTTTTTATTTGCAGCACAAGTATTTTTTTCCAGCAGGGGGCCACATCATTTTGTACATCGAAGTGATGTAGAATCTTAGGACTACAAAACATTTGCCCTGTAACACAGCAAACTAGATTAATAAAAACTATTAATAGTATTATTAATATTAAACAACAATTTCAACTGCCAAACATGCATATTTTTTAACTTTATTTTCTAAGGAAAGGCTTTCTGTCTGTCTACATCCACCAAGTGACTGCCAAAATAGATTTAATTCCAAGCCAACAAGGTGTAGTGATCTTAAAGTATTGTTTCCAAATGTTTAATTAATCATTCAATTAGAGGAAATTAATTCTTTTACTGTTAGTTTTGTGACTGCTGTGTGATCTCTGTCTTATCAGTCCACAGAGGATGGGTTTGAGAAAGAAGTTTGAATGTCTGAATCATGAGACCAACTTCAGCTAGTGCTTTCACACTTCTAGACATACAGGTCAATCATTGAGATTTTCAGACCTCAGAAAGTCAAGGTTATATTTTACAAAAGTATTTGCTCTCTATTTGAGGAATAACCATTCCAGACTTATGGACCAATAAATTCATCAGCTTGACATTTGGAATAATATTTTTTACTCATTAATGTAATTTAATTTGTTACATCTTATTTGTTGTAGTTTGCATTGCTTCTTTTGCTTAAATTAAATGAGATTCAGGGAGTAATGCTTGTTTGCATTAGGATGAAAAGTAGACTATGAGGCTTCGAAACGTCATGTATTTTCTTTAAAAGTAGAATAGGGAAGAACAGAGTTAATTTTTGCTGAGTAGTGGAAATGAAGAACTGAAGAGCTTCTCTTACTAAGAAATCCCCAGCAATGTAATTCAATAAGACTTACACCACAGAAATGAGACCATCGACTGCTTTTCTTGTTTTGTGGCCTGCAATCAATTCCATGGTGTTACTGGGTCTACAAGCAAAAGCTTTTTCCTGCTCTTCCATAGTTGCTTTAGAGTTTACAGTAATACTCTCAATCTCCAGTGGCTTGAAAAAGAGATGCTCAGGAATCCCTCAGGAATAGATACCTCTGTGACTCTCTATAGCCATGTCCGAACCACTGACTTTTCTTCTATCCAGCGTTAGCAGTTTGCAGGAGGTTGTGCTGAGTGTGTTGGAGGTGCATATTCTCTGACTTACAGCAAAGCACTATAAAATGCATATGCTCAGAGCTGAGACCGGGCATAGGACAAATTAGGCAGCTGTCTGAAGCATCAGACCAACCTCTGTAACAGCATTTGCCTCCTCTGTGCTCTCTTGTTTCTCCCAACATCACCATGTACATCCAGTTCGTTTTTCTGGGGTACCCTCACTCTCTGTTCCACTTCTTTCTCTCCTTTGGCAGAACTGAGGGCTTTGACCAGAGCACTGAGCAATTTGTCCTGGGGGACAAAAAGTTTGTTTTTACTTAAACTTTGTGAGAACATACTAGCACTTTTTAGAGGCAGATGTGAAACAGCAGACAGAGTTTCTATTAGAAACGTGTGTTGTGACACTAAGTATTGGTTAATCATCAGCATATTGCAGTTGAAACAGCATATGAACATGTAACCTGGCCTGACTGGTCATGACTTCAGATTCCTATTTAAATATTTCTACAGAATATACTCCCCCTGTTATACACAAACACATTGCTTCTCCTTCTAGTTTTTTTGGCAGCAGAATTTTTGAAAACCTGCTGTCCTTTTTCTACTCTATATATTGGTGTTTTGCTAAACCCATCTGCTCATTATAAGTAAAGAGATGCAAGGCTCAGAATTTGTTTCTACAACAGCAATACTCTGTTTATTATATATTCTGGCAGCACTCCTGCCAAGGCTGAATTGTTTGCTGAACAGCATGTGTTTGTTGGCAATACTCTGGTGTTGTTCTGCTGAACTTCTAAAAGCAAGTTTTAAGCATAAATAATTTACTTTGACAGTATAATTTTCTCAATGAATCTTCTGAAAAGGACTCCTAAAAGTAGTGTTCTTATTTGGGTTCTCTTGTGATTCTGTAGAATCAGTTATTTCTTGTTTCCTAGTCTAGCAAATGGGGCTAATCGATAAAACACCTAAGTTTTGGGGAAAAAAATAACCCTCATAAATATGTATTGCAAACCCAGGTTTTTAACAGATAGCTATACAACACAGAGGTTGAAGAGAGATGGTGGCATGAATGTAGAAAAATTATAAAGCACTGCTCTGCAGACCTTACATTTTAGTATGTATATACGCATGCTCATAAAAGTCAAAACTGCTTTAACTATCTTTTTGCAAGTTACAAGCACTTGTTTGAAACTGTAGTGTTCTTTAAAAACAATCTGGAAGTTTCAATTTTTAATTACTCATGCAGATTATTATCCCTGCACATATTTGTCATCTCTGCTGTTGTTCATGAAGAAAATATATGATTAAATTTTTTTGTTAAATATTTCCTTACACGGTGTTTAGTCTTGAGTTAAGAATAGAATTCTAAAATTCTTCATGGCAATTTTCCTTTTCAGAAACTAATGTGCCTATTAGGTGTCCCGATCAATGGATGTCATATGCTGGTCACTGTTACATAATTCACAGAGAGCCCAAAATATGGAAAGATGCCTTAACATCTTGCAGAAAAGAGGATGGAGATCTGGCGAGCATCCATAATGTTGAGGAATACAGCTTTGTTATTTCTCAGCTTGGGTACCGTGAGTATTTTTTCATAATAACATACACATATATATCTATATATATTTATACTAAGTAAAGAAAGTGTTTTGAATATGTCTTACCTGTTATTAAAATGAAGAGACTGTTTTAAAAAAATAATTGTCCTGATCACAGGGTGCAGAAGGAGTTAAGTTTAAAAAATCATTGTAAGAAAAAACACAGTAAGAGCACAAAACCCAAACAGGCTTTACCATCACAGAAAAGCTGTGGTCAATGATGTGACTTGCATAATCCCCAAACTCCTATTTCTTAGCGTCTGGTTCTGCCTCTGTTTGTACAGATTAAAAAACTTTAAACTTTTTCAGAAGCTGAAAGGATTTTTGCAATTGATTTGCAAAAATAAATGCGGGGAAGCAAAGTCTCTTGGTCAAAGACAGTTTGGGAAGAACAGGGTCCCATTTCCAGCACTGCCATGTCCCTACTTTTCAAATAACAGTGTTTGTGTTTCTTCTGAGAAAGGAGGCTTTGTGTCCCACTACATGGTTTCAGATGTGCCCCACATTAAGTATAGTACTTGTGTGCTCGCTTTCTGAGCACACATTTGAGCTGTTGCAAGGCAAGTTAGACTACAGATGCCATGTGTTCACCAGGGAAAATGCAACCATGCTGACACTGAGGCACTTTTATGGTTGCTATTGCTTCACATGAACCTGCTTTTGCATGTAGGGTCAGTTACTGCTTTTGAATGGGAGGAGCATGTTCACGCCTTTGAATGCTTCTCTGCAACAACTGATCCTATGTGTGCTTTTAGTGCCACGTAAGAGTGACTTAGTTTATCCTTCACTCAAGGTGCAGCAATCTGCTTTGGGCTCCAGTGCGACAGCAGTCTTGGACTGGCAATCCTAAAATAGCTGATGTGCTTTGCTTTTGTATCCTAGCCAACTCCATGGCAACCTGTGCTTATCTTCACATTCCTGAAAGAGTGATTTGTTGTTCTTTAATGAACAATATGAAACTTTCTTTCGAAACAGATTATTAGGAAAGGTGGGGCCTCTTGATGAGACCTTAGGACATTTGAAAGAAATTAGGTTCTAAAGGACATTAGTTGTATTTTCTCACTACATCTTGGAAGTGGATTATTTCATAGTTTAATGCCTTTTACAGAAGGACCTTTCCTGAACTGTTTTTGTAGAAGTAAGTGTTTCTCAAAGGCAAATAGTCCTGAAGGAAACCAGGCTTCTCACATATGGCACACTAGCTGCAACAGACTGAAAGCATTCTTTTCAGAGGAGTAAAACTGGAACAACTGAAGAAGCCTTTTACAGTAGTTTATGACAGTATCAGATCACCCTTGTTCACACTGATGGGAGAAAACATATTGCAGTGCCTGGAAAATCTTGTCTGCATCAGAACTCTGCTGCAATAAGTGCTGTACAGAAAGAACAGAAGTCTATCTTTGGGCCAAACAGTTCTCAATCCCATCATAAAACAAAGGAAGAAGGGGCACATTGAGATGAGTATTGTCATGGTAGCTGAGCTTTTGTTGTCATGACCCACAAAGGAGAACTTTAGAGAGGAACATGAAGAATAAAGAAGTGCATTCTGGATGTTTACACGGAAGTCCAGCATGTGATATGGCACAAACGTGGTGATGTGCATGACTGAGAATGGGAAGCAGTTTTACAAATGGCTGGAAAAAAAAAATCTTGGTGTTTAGTCAGCCAGCTGTAGACATGATTGCAAAAAACCAGCAGTTCTTCTGGTGAGGAAAAAATGCTATGTAGGAAAAGACACCACAGATTTGCATGACTTACTCAGATGACTTTGATGTAGTTATTTCATTAAAGTATGCTGTTTATTGTTTGTGTTACCTGGTATGAGCCCACCACAGTAGGAGTTCTGGGCATTGATGAGGCCTCTGCTGTGCTAAGTGCTCAATAAATACAGGCAGAAAGATTTTAAGAGATAACTAAACAAAAAATAAATTAGAGAGCTTGGAGGCAGTAGACAAGGAGGGGCTGAGAGCATGATGGGCAGTGGAATTGGAACAACTTTCAGTTGTGTGAGCAGAGGAGAGTTTAAAGGAGGGTACTAAGATGTAATTTTGGGGGACTTCTGAACATGAAGAGTAGTCTGGAAGAAGAGGCAAAGGGGCCTGTTTGAAAATGGAGCCTGATGTCCTGTGAATCTGAGCGTTCCTTGCTGCAGAATAGATGGCAAGAACATTATGGGCAAGCTAAGAGTGCTGATCATACTTACATATAATAAAGACAGAAGGGGCAAGGGAGAGAAAGAGGGAGTTGACTCTGTCCTTAAAGCGACAAGCTGGGAGGGTGGTCTTTGCAGCAGCTTGGTTCATCAAAATGGGAAGCCTCCATGTTCCAGAACTAGTAGATGGGAGAAATCAAAGGAGAGTTTTAGGTTATGGGGAAACCTCAATCTGAAATATGTTAATCAGAAAGGATTGCCTTGGGGGACAATGACTTTTAGCTTTTTTACTGCCACTTCTGTTGCTAGAGACAGCAGCAACACAAAAGCAGTGCCTGCTCCTGCAACTGATGACTTTTGGGTGGGCTTCTGTTTTTAATTTCCATGGGTGATTTCATTGTCAGGTTGACTGTGGTCAGTCTGGATAGAGTGTGTTAGAGGAAAACATACGCAAGAATGCAAGAACTTTGATAACAAACTGAACAGGAAACAGCTCTGAGTGCTGTAGATGAGTTGTAGAAATGCAAGGTCATAAGCAATGGAAAAAACTCTTAAGAAGTAGTCTCCATATCCTTTATGAAAAATATTTATAGTAATAAATTCTAGCTACCAAGTAATTAATACTTTGCTTGGAAAGACGTGCTATCTGAGGAAAGGACTGTGCATGTAGTTGCTCAGTGTGGTCTGAGTCAGAGTGCTGTGAACAAAAGGAAACAGCTGCTGCCTTTAGTATAAGCTGGATAACAGACTACAAATAAATAATAAAGTGATATTTTAGAAGACACCAATTGCACTGAACAAAATCTTTTCTAGAGAGGAATACCCTTTGATGATGATGGAGTTCAGACTGATTATAAATGTCCAAATTTTTAATCCTCCTTATTCAAATAGTTTATTCAGAACAAAACTAGGTATGAACACTACAGTAGCAATGTGTTAGTGAGGAGGATTTTAAACACAGACAAATAAACCTCTAAGAAACAGCTGCTGTGAAATAACATTCTTGATCAGTCCTGCACTTTCCTTCCAGCCAAAAAACAACTGCTAACACCTTTAACTGTGAAGTGAAAAAAGTGCAACAATTACATGAATTTAATTTTGCTCTGAAGTGAAATAAAATATAGGAACACACGTAATGGGAAAATTTGCAAGTACTCTGGTTGTCAGCTCTAACAGAAAATGCTGGGTATCTGAGCATTAGAAAATAGGACACTTCTTTCTTCTCTACACTAAAAGTAGGAGGAAAAGGGGAGGTAAAATTTTATTTGGGTCTTTATTTATGTCTTGTTGAAAGAGTTTTGAGTTGGAAAAATATTAACCTAGTTGTGTTGCGGTATAATTCAGCAAAGAATTGCTGAATTTTGGAAAATTGAAATCTGAAAAACATTTTGGCTGTTTTATGCAAAGTTAAACACTCTTACTGTATTACACTGTGGTGAGTGGCCTTTCCTGATTACTGGACTGGGTATATGAGGAACGGTTTGACATCTTTATGAAACTAAGAGCCTTAAATTCCTGTGACTGCCTTTTAAACTTCCTGAGAATACATTATTTTCTCTTCCATGAAGGTAAAAGTTCATATCATACAGAAGAACTGTTATTGCCCTTGTTAATTGTATGTTTTAGAACCAGCTGATGAGCTGTGGATTGGGTTGAATGACCTCAAGGTTCAGATGTACTTTGAATGGAGTGATGGGACACCTGTCACCTACACCAAGTGGCTTCGTGGAGAACCCACTCATGCAAACAAGAGGCAAGAGGATTGTGTTGTTATGAAGGGAAAGGTAAGGTCATATAGCTATTTACTTAACTGGCTTATAATTTCATTTATCATTTGGGCTTTTTCCTATGCAGGTGTACAAAACCAGGGATATTACTGCTTGAGGCAGCCTGTTTTAGAGTGTTAAAGGTATTACCTTTTTGAAGAAGGATCCCTGTGCAAGGTTGACAGAAAATTTCATTGCCTTCTGTGAGAAGCAGGCAGGTGATGGTAAATTCCCCCCAAGATCCCCATTTCTGGATTTCAGTTTGTGCATGTGGGCTTTTAAAGAAACTTTGTAATTATACTGTGAAGTACATGAACACGTAAATGATTTTCTTCAGAAAGCTACAAAGGCATTTTGGATATGTTTGGATTTTTTCTGCTTTGACTGAATATGGGATTTACCTTAAAAAATGACACTGGCATTGTTGATGCTGAAAATACTGTCTTTAGAAGAAAACAAAAACCTTTGTTTAATTTTTTTCTAGGTAAAGGTATAAATCTTGTGTCTAGGTGGTTTAGTTGTCCTTTTATCTGCACTGCATGTGAAGAACTGTAAGAAGAGTAGTTAGTAGGGGCATTAGTGAAAGCCTTTCTTGAGCGACTGTACCTGTGAATGTTCGATGACCATTACAGAAAGTGAGATAATACATGGTATAAAAGTCAGTCTGTCTGATGTTGCAAAATGGCAGTTTTCCTTTTTGTGATAATTAAAAATATTGAACTTAACACCTCCTTCAGGTTTACCTATTTTATCAGGAGGGAAAAATATATACTCATATCAAAGGTATTTTCTTATTATGAAAAACTAAAACTCGACAGCTGCTCTCTTTCTACACTTTTGGTGAGTGCACTTATAAATTGAAGACAAGAGGAAGTTGTAGGGGACATAGAAGAGGTAACAGGTGCAGAACTAGAAGAAAAAGGGACCACATCATCAGTTCCACGAAGGAACGAGGAAGAAAATTAGAACAGCAGCCTTGGGAGAGCAAAACCTCAGTACTATCCATGGAAGAAGCAAGCCTGTGTAGGGTACAGCAGTGAAAAAATTGTGCACTAGTCAGAAGCATGAATAAAGTTATAATCTATTAACAATTCTTCTCCGTTGTATTAGTGGGGGTGCTCTGGAGAGAAAAGTATAAATGTACATTTCTTCCATGCCAACCAGGCCATGGTGTACATGGTAATTGAACCAACAGTCTTTTAAGGGTGTGAGGATTTTTGTGCTCTGTTGTCTGTGCTATGCCAGTGGTGGCTGAGGATGTAGTAGGTGTTTTGTCTAACAGAGTAGGGTCACACAGTGGAAAGAAGCTGACTGCTCAAATGTGAGGGTCATTTAACTGAGGTTGTAAATGCAGTTGCTCCATGGACTTTTACACTTGTCAAGGCTGGAGAACTTGCTCAGGCATGGGAGGTTTGTAAAGTAGCTGGCCTTGGTGCATGTGGGCAGTGAGTAGCTAGGAGTACATACTTGAGGTTTTGTCTCATCTACCATCCTGTGCCCTTTAGCTACCTTCATCTGCTGAAAGTGCAGCATTCAGTGCAACCAGGTAACCCAGGACCATTGCTCAGAAGCAGAGTTTCTGATGGCAGGCTGGCATGCTTAATATTATGGTCAACAACCACCTGAAAATACAGGCTCAGGATGCTGGACCTTGACTTAGGGAAGGGAGAACTCTATCCTCTGTTAGACGAAGCCTTCTCTTCCTTCACCTACCAGTGCCAGTCACTACAGAAGGATCTTGAGGTCCTGCAGCACTGAATGTATATCAAGACTTGTATCAAAACCTCAGAGTCCCTTTTAATTCCATCAGCAATATATAACTGTATCTATAAGTAAAAGTAGCAGCCTTCCATTCTGCTCCTTTAGAAGAGCTGTCATCCTTTCCTTTGCATCAGCACTCAAAAGAACACAGAAACCAGGATGTAGGTTTTAGCTTAAGAAATTCCATGGAAGTTGTACTAGGTCATTATCTCTTGGAATCAGCCATCAGCTGACCAAAAAATGCATAACTATAAGTTGACCTTCCCTGTTTTTTGTTGAGGTTTGTCTACTTAAGTACATATGTTTCAATTCCTGATATCTTTTGATTCATCACTCCTTGGCTGAAGCAATCTGAAACCATCTCTTATTTTTATGGAACAAAGCCTGTCCCTGTCTACAACACCACCTTCTTTTTAAGGGAAGTGTTTGGGTTTAGTTGATGAGGAAGTAAGGGAACAGAGATATATTTGCAAAAGGCAGTTCATAAGGCCTTGGAAGAAGTCTCTAGAAATTACTGAATGAATTTCCCAGTGAAGATGCAGTTATGGGAAGGCAACAAATATGTTGCTGCAATTAGAGACTCCAAGCTTCAGAGTAAATTCTCCTCCATTGAAGAAGCCTAAAGGTTTTGAAAGTTTTGCTGATTTCTCTCAGTCTGAGATGGTCAGAGTTTTGGGAGGTTATTTGAAGTGCCTACCAGCCTAATGAGACAGAAAGATGGTAGGAGATGATGAGACGACCACCAATGGACTTACGTTCCAGTCAGCACAGGACAGACAGAAGCACCATCTTAACATCCAAGGCTTTGTTGTTGTTTTAGCCAGTATTGTTGAGCTTTGGGAGAGTCTTTACTGCAAGTGGGGTTTGTTGAGGCTCTTGAGGACTTAGTATATTGTGGCATTATTTTACATTTCAAGGGAGAGGTGGCGGGGGGGAGAAATGGTCACCAACTGCTATGATTTTACCTTTACAAAAGTGGAGTCTTTAAGGCACAGGGTAGAGAGTGTTTTGCACACAGGTTTCTCTTCCTCTCCCTGTACCTTATTTTACCTGTTCAACCAAAATATATGTAAAATGTATTAGGAACACGATATGAGGTTTCTTACTTTTTGTACGGCTCCCACTGAATGTCATTTTTTCTTTTGAGAGTTTCTACTATGAGGAGTAATAACGTTAATTCTAACTTTGACAAAAACTTTTTGCATCCATAGTTTTATATAAGTATTAACTAAGGAATGTAGTCTTCTGGTTTTGTTTTGTTTTGTTTTGTTTTTTCTTTTTCAGCTGTATTTCTGCGGAGAGAGATGATATCTCCCTTTCTTCCTGCATGCTTATTAAATCAGTAGTCTTTGTAAAGATGGTGTATTGCTGTCACCTTCAAGGGTTTACTTTTCATAATGATAAATAATAAAAAAAAATGTAAGTCAGTAGTGAATCAGTTCCAGAAGTGAAATTGAAATGAGGTTGAAATTAAGAACTGAACCTAAGTGTGGATTTTACTTCTTTTAAAGCTGTCAAAATAATTAAATGCTTAAAAGCATAGAGTATCTTTTTTGAAGATTAAGTCCCACTTTACTGTGATGTTCTGTTCTTATGTACAGGATGGATTTTGGGCAGACCATTCTTGTGAAAAAAAAATTGGTTACATCTGTAAGAGGAAACCCATGTCAGATGGTCCTTCAGAAGAGGAATCCATTGACATGGGCTGCCAGAGAGTAAGTGAAGAAAAATCTGTCTAATTTGAATAGGCTTCTGGGAATGATAAAGAGGAGAAACTGTCACCTAGATGACAGATAAAACAGGAAAAATGGGTTCTGTGTTGTCATCATCCTAAGAGTTTGCCTCCTCATTTCTGTGGCAGATGGTGTAGGTGATACATATGACTAAACCTAGTCAATGACTCTCATTTGGCTCATGATACTCCTTTTCTTTTTCCAGAACTTAAACCAAATCTCCAACCTGTTGTCCCTGCAGCAGACCATTTCTCCTTGGTTGGCATTCAAGCTTTCCTAAGGAGTTTGCCTGTACCAGCAGTTGCTCTTCAGCTCTGCCTACAATTTTCTATAAAATTATTCACAGCAGGACGAGTGTCCTTGTCTAGATACTGTTCTCAAGGCTTTGCTGTGGTCTCTGGCAGTGCTCTCTACTTTGGAGAATTTGTTAGCAGTTCCCAAGTAAAATGAATCTTTTGTGCTCCTTCTGAATTGCCAGCAGATCTATTGTTTACTTGGCAATGCTCACCTTGTGGTGATGTAACACTCAGTAATTCCAAAAAAAATGACTGTAATTTGTTATGTAATAGAAAATACTACTGAGCGTTTGTTTTCCTTGAAGAAATTGTCTTTTCTCCCAATTCTGCTGCACAGTTTCAGAGGAAGTCTTTGACGAATATTCTCAGTATTTGTAAAAGAGTACCTGAAATCCTTACAAATATTCAACTAGTGGAGACAATAAAGGTTCCTAATGCTTCTGGATGTTATCCTTGCCTACAGAACTATGTGCACACTCTTAGAAAAAAGTCTCTCATGACTGAGAAGTTGAAAACCATCAGAAGAAAATTTGTGTGAATTGAGGCTGGTCGCAGCAAACTCCTCTTCTGAAAGCATGTTCCCAGTAAAAGACATTTGAATGATAAAGCATTAGGAGAGAGTGTTAATGTTAGTTAACAATAAACAAGCTTGTTTGAGGTGTCATTCCCTTTCTGAAAAGCCAAGCTTAAATTTGCTTCTCTAGACTATGCTCATGATTGCACAATGCCTCTGTGCTAGTTATAATCCCATACTGAACACAAAATGTGCACAACAACACCTCTCATGCATTTGTTAGTGGAATGTACTGATTCATTCGATGTGAAAACTTGTTTGAAACAAAATTTTAAAAAAACTTTGATCCTACCTGTTTCCACTCTGATTTTTTCAGTTCCATTTTTCCTTTCTCTAATGGTTAGCTAACAGTGGTATGAATCCGTTTTTTCTCTTGTTGGTTTCATTTCTTTGTTTCCTTTCCCCTTTCCTTTGCTTTCACTGCAGCATATGTGATCACTTCACATTTATTTTGACAGGGGTGGAAAAGACATGGTTTTTATTGTTACTTCATTGGAAATACATTTGTATCATTTTCTCAAGCAAATCAGACCTGTAGAAGGCATCAGGCTTTTTTAGCAACTATTGAAGACAGGTATGTAAAAGACTATTTGTATGAGGGGATCACATGAGAATTCAACACCTGCATATCAAAATAAAGACTGATCTGGACAAAAATCTAGCTTAAGAGGACAGCTATCTGTAGATACAGACCTTCTCACAGTTTTTGCATGTATATTCAAATCCAGATATCCAGTTTATAGTAAAAGTAGATCATGGCTGTGAAATCAGTATTGATACAGATGGTTATGTCAATGAAAAAAATAGAATTATGTTTTCTACTTCCTTAATTGTAGTGGCTTACTTGAATGAAGGATACAGAATCTAATTTTAATTATTAAATGAAGAGGCATGGCTCTGAATTCCATTCAAAAGGTAGTTCAAATAAGCAGGGGATATAATTTTTAGCTACCTGGTCTTCTCAAAATTGAACTAATTTTAAACAATTAAATGAGAAACCAAATGATGATGAAAGTCCCTGGTACCTGAAAATCCATCAGAATTCAGCTGGGGCTCAGTATGTGCTGAATTTCTGAACAACTGGTGCACACTATTGAATGTGGAATACTGGAAAAATGAAACGGTTAAGAAAGAGCTTATTTTCCTTGCAATTGACTTGATGCTTTATGCATTCCCTTATTTGTTTCTATATAGTCTACACAGGTATGTTCTAGTGTGAAAGCTCCAGCTGTCACAAATAACAACTCTCTAAGTGTAGGTAGCACTGCAGCTTCCATAAAAATGGTTTGACATTAATGTGGTCTTCAGACTACACCTTATTAAGGGGAGACTTTCATTTGCTTTGATTTCTTAAGAGTTGTTTGTGTAAACAGTATAATAAACTATGACAGGCTTTACCTCTACATAGTTTCATTGCCCAAATGTAACCTTTCTTGCGTGATTATTGGATCTAATTTACAGTGTTCCTTAGTTTGATAATTTAGTTTCATACTACTCTACTCTACTTTTATCATTAATGCTGAGATTCCTTTTCCAGTTTTGGATTTGCCTGAAGCAAGAAGTTGTTAAAATACAGTGGTATAGCATTTAAGGCATGTCAGGTTTCTTCTTTCCCACTGATTTCATGTCAGTCCATGATTATACCACCTTCTTCATTGGACATCCAAAGAGAAGGTAGAATATTGGTATTGAAGCTGACAAAATATCTATTACGTAATGATTTTGTTATATGCTTTGCCCAAGTAAATCCATGCAAGCTATGCTTTCAAAAAGGTACAGAAGTAATTCTGAGAAAAGTCCAAGCCTTTTACAACTTTAAAAAATAAATTTAATTTTATTACTTTAACAATTGTTTTCTTTTTAAAAGATATGAGCAAGCTTATCTGACTAGCCTGGTTGGGCTGAGAACAGAAAGATACTTTTGGATTGGACTTTCAGATGTAGAAGAAAAGGGAACGTTCAAGTGGACTAATGGTGAATCTGTCTTATTTACACACTGGAATTCTGAAATGCCTGGTAGGTATGGCTCTATACTGTTTAAGTGCCCATAATACATAGCTCACTATTTGAATTTCTTTACTTCATTCTTAGCCCTCTTGGTGGCATAATGATTTACTGCTTTCAAATATGTGTGGCTGCTTTCTACAAGAATCCAGTGTTGTTGCTAAGTTTCTGCTTAGTGCTGAAATGCGTTTTTAATATAAGCTTGGGAACTTAATTGAAATCAAGTTTCTCATTTGGTCTGGGAAAGTCTGTGTCTGTACTACTCAGAAAGAACAATCTCTGCATGCATAATTGCACCCTGCTTACAAATCCTGCCTGTTCAACCATATCTCAGAGTGCATTTGCTCACTGAGGTGTGTGAGATAACAGCATGCATGAAGCACTTCTGGTCCTAGACAAAATGGGACTGTAGGGAAATACAAGAGGACCAAAATACAGGGATGGGAGAGCATTTAATCTCTAACATGATTTGATGTGAGGCACAATTCCGTATCTCAGACATGGTTGAATCACATATTTCTTTGTCTTTTTTTTTCCCTTCATTAATTAGACCCATAGAATGGTTTGTGTTGGAAGAAACATTTAAAGACCACCTAGTACCCACTCCCTGTCAAAGATACCTTCCACTAGACCAGGTTGCTCAAAGCCTTCTTCAACTTGGCCTTGGATACTTCCAGGGATGGGGAATCCACAACTCTGGGCAACCTATTCCAGTGTCTCACCACATTCATAATAAAAAATTCCTTCATTTTGCCCAATCTAAACCTACCCCTTTTCATTTTAAAATGGTTGCCCCTTGTTCTGTCACTGCAGGCTCTGGTAAGAAGTCTTTCTTACCCCATGTTAATGTCTGACTGGAACCTTCTCTTCTCCAGGTTGAACAACCCTACTCCTTAAGCCTCTCTTCATAGGAGAGCTGTTCTAGCCCTCTAATGATTTTCATGACCATCCTGTGGACCTGTTCTAACATCAGAAACATTTTTGACACTGTACAAAGACTTTATTTCTTTCAGAATAGAATATGAAATTTTCTAAATTCTTATGACTGCCTAAATGTTGGTTTTGTGCATTCTTGTTTACAACCAGGAAGAAAACCAGGCTGCGTTGCCATGAGGACTGGAATTGCAGGGGGATTATGGGATGTAATAAAATGTGAAGAAAAGGCAAAGTTCCTATGTAAAGTGTGGGCAGAAGGAGTGACACTACCCCCGGTTCCTCCAACAACTCCTATTCCCCGGTGTCCAGAAGGCTGGGACACAAACAATCGTATTAACTTTTGTTTCAAAGTAAGTATGTTGATTACTTCTTCATTAAGGTAGTTTTTATTTGCTGCACATACACACAATAAATATTGATATACGTATGTCCTATTGTTTCATAATCCTATTTACATGTAGAAACCTTCTCCCTTTCTACTGAAGTGCTCATGTTTTTGTTTATTCTCTTAAAGACCGAACTTAGGGTTTGAACTTCTGTTCTTATTTTTCCATTCTTTTAAGATTAAAAGTACCTTTCTCCTAGTTGTTGTCTTGCAGTAGATATTCCTGTCAGCAGTGCAGTTTGCTAGCTTGGCTTAAAGGCAGTCATTCTAAGCCTGTGTTTCACAGAGGTGAACACTCCCAAACCCTATATTCAAAGTTTCTGTAATCCCCACAGAACACGGTAATTGTAAATTAATTCTTTTTGTGTAGCTGATATTTCTTGATCTTTTGATCTGTATGGTCTATTTTGTCTGACTGCAAAGTGCTCTCTTTAGCCTTTTTCAAGAGCAGACCAAAGAAAAACATGGTTTGAATCACAAGAGTTTTGTCGAGCTATAGGAGGAGATCTGGCCTCCATTAACGGTAAAGAAGAGCAATATGTGATATGGCGTTCCATTGCGTGAGTACCTGTCGTGTGATCATCCGCTCGCTTTAATTAGCCTTTCTGAAATATTTAATTTTAGCTGCATGTTTTTACTTCAGTATAAGCCAGTCTGGATTCGTTACCTGTGTCTGTATCAAACACATAGCAAAAAAGCAGAGCTGATGAAATCCCAGGAGTTGTATGACTAGTGACAATCACCTCAAAAGCTAATGCTGAAATGAGATTGAGAAGATATATCTATTTAAGGCAACATTTATCATCTGAAATAAAATTATTTACTGCAGAGTTGGGGATGTTATAGAATTAACACAGATGCCAGTTTGTTTTCATGTAAATAAGTGTACGGTTATGGGAGTATTCATAATATAAATCTGGACAATATGCAGATTTTTTTGTCATTTCTATGAGCTAAGCAGGAAGCAGAAGCAACTTCGGATTTTTTTTTTTTCTACATAGAGAGTGTAAATAAGGTTAATAAGACCCTAAACTACAAAAAGCAGGTGTGACATTTCTGAATGAGATGAAATACTCCTAAAAAGCTAACACTTGCAATATGACCTGAATAGACCAGGCTCAATGATTTTGTACATCCCTGACTAAAGGAAGCAAGCCTGAAACGTGGTGTCCCTGCAAAATGCTGTGACCATACCAGAATCTCAGCTCTGTACTTTTTGTTTGAAAACTGTTAAGAGCCATTACAGAGAAAATGGAGAGTTGATCAAAAGTAGGAAATAAACAATTACGAAAAAGTATTATACACTTTATTTAAAGGAATTGGATTGGATCTGGTAATTTCCTTGATCCATATTTCAATCTGTCTGAGTAAATGTTGTTATTGTTTCTAACAGCCTTAAGGACTATTTTTAGATAAGCTCTCTTAACTGTTGTAAATTACAGATTATTAAAAATATTGTAAATGCCCTGATTAGTATTGTGTTTATGTTTAAACTTCTTATAAACGGGACATTTATTACTATGATGTGTTTTTTTAAAGGAAAAGTTCTTATTACCACGAGACTTTCTGGATAGGTTTATATTACTTGAATCCTGATGATGGCTTTTCTTGGAGTGATGGGTCTCCAGTGAGTAATTTAATTTTCCACAGCTGTTATTCTGCATCCCCTAAGCTTCTCAGTTGTGTGTGGTATATGTGTTTCTGTGTAATTTTCTGCTTAATCATAACCCTCTACTGTATTGTGCTCTCTTTAAGAAAGCTACTGAATAGAAATTTGATGGCTTGATTTTTTTGGCTAAAATACTGATTTTTTATAAGAAAATATGCATTAAATCAACAAGAAAACTAAATACATGTAAACTAAAAGGATGTTCTTATAAATGCAAGGATTTTTTGAGTAAAATAGTCTATCTTTAGTATTTATTTTCTGTGCTAATTATCTGAAATATCCTACATTCCATGGAGCTGAAGGCAGTTTTTTTAATGCCAGTGTGACTATTGTACTTTAAACTAAGATACAAAACTGTTGAAACAAAAGTGATTTTGGGGATCTGGGTGTAATTCATGCAGGGCTGGTCAGGATATATTGATGGAAATTTGCAAGACAGAAAACTAGAATTGGATTTTACATAGGAAAATTAGAAGAGCAGTAATACTCTTCTGAGAAAAATGCCAACATTTTTGTTGTGTGTGAATACTATCCTACTATTTTATTCTTATTGCATATTTAGTTAGTTTAATATCTACGTATAGCATGCCCCATCATTGGTATTAAATAAATTTTACAGAATTTATGTCTGCAAAAAAAGTCAATATTCTTCCAAGTGTGAACAGAAACAACTATTATCTAAGCTGCAGTCCAGTTGCAACCTGAAAAAAAGTTTGGGATGTTAGCAGTTGCACAGGGAGACTCAGGTTTCCTCTTGTCTAAGTCTTTAAACTGACAGTAGGAACAAGTTGTAGGTCTGTGGTTTGATGTTGTCTCTGTCTGTTATTTTATCTCCATATAGCATAATCTTCACAAAAACTTTTCTGTCGTAGGTGAGGTATGAAAACTGGGGCTTTGGAGAACCCAATAATTATCAAGGAATTGAACTTTGTACAGAGGTCAATGGTGATTCCAGAATGCGTTGGAATGACAGGCACTGCGATTATCTGTACGGGTGGATTTGCCAGATAAGAAAAGGTACGGTTTACTTCTGTGTAATAAAAAGAGATTCTCAGTTGATTTTTTTCCCCCTAACTTTTAAGAAATAAAAACCTTCAAAGAAATTTTCATAAGATTCTCTTATAAATTCTCTTCATAAGAATTCTCTTCTGTGGAATGCGAAATAACTAAGTGGCAGAAGGATTTTCCTGTCTTTGAGGCATTTAAAGATGGAGAGCCTTTGGTGCCCTGCTGTGACTGCTCAGTGAATTTTATGAATTCGGAAAGGGTTATGGGATGCTTCAAAAATAAGGAATGTTACTTTGAATATTCACATTCACATTTGATATTTCATTTAGAGAAGCTTGTGCCTTTTCTAACAAATCCTATTATGGATTTTTTTTCCTTAGTTGAGTTTCAAGATATTAGAAAATAGTTCGCAAATCACTTCCCATAGTCGATACTTCCTATTTTATTTTATATTATATTGTCAATAATCTAGTGCAACATCTTGATTTTGCTCCTCCCCTTCCCA
Organism: Myiozetetes cayanensis; assembly: GCF_022539395.1. Lineage (NCBI taxonomy): Eukaryota > Metazoa > Chordata > Aves > Passeriformes > Tyrannidae > Myiozetetes > Myiozetetes cayanensis. The sequence goes on from NW_026086604.1 coordinate 131,066,481, forward strand.
GCACAAGAATGCAGTAAAATATAATATAAAATTACATTATATAAATATAAAATAATTAAATAATATTTTAATTAAAATATTAATTTTTAATATATGTTTAATTGCTAAATTCTCTTGAGATGTGGGTTTGGATGCTTCTTATTTACTGAAGACATCAAGAAAAAGTTTATAATTCAGGAAAATCTTGAGTTGCCCTAGCAGTGCGTCTACCTAAATTTATAAGAAAACAGGAATCAGGAGATACAACTATCGTAACAAAGTTAATGCTTTGGGACATAAGGTTTACTGCATGCAATGAATTAAAAAAAATATTAATTTCAGGTAAAGTTCAAGATACTTATAATACCTTGCACATAAAGAATAACCTCAGGGAACAAGATTATGTATTTAAAACTGATTAATATACTAAAAATAAGAGATTTAGTCTATTTAGTTCCCTTACTTTTTGGTATTAAACGCATTGCTAACCATAAAAATCAATTAAATGTATTGGAACATGCCTATCTGTCATAAGAAGTATTTTCTCTTACAGCACAAAGTGTACAATCATAATAAATATCTTTTTCTTACAGGGGCAAGTGTAAAGCCTGAACCAACAGAATCTCCTGCACCTGGTAGGTGTTACTGGTATTGCTATCTCTGTGTGTGTGTGTGTGTGTGTGTGTGTTTAAAAGTACTTTAAAAATTTTACTAAGGAGTATGTCTTGTATCTCAGGAACAATACAGTTAGCTTGGCAATTGTCTTACAGAATACCAGACTACTGAGGATGGATGGATTGTACATGAAGACAGGCAATACTACTTCAGCAATGAGACTGCTCCTATGGAAAAAGGTCGGGAGTTCTGCAAAAAGAGCTTTGGAGACCTTGTTGTCATCGAGACTGAAAGTGAAAGAAAGTTCCTCTGGCGATATGTAAGAAAAATCATTAATACTATGGAATATCCAAAACAAGGGAGCAGGGGCAGAAATCCACTTCACCATGGTGTTCTCCCTACAAGTGTTGATAGTGAAATTGCAGTAACACTAAACCAGATTAGTATGAGGAACAAACTCAAGTCAAATTTTTCATAGCTGAGATGAGGACAGTTTTAGTTTAGTTTTTTTTTTTTTTAATATAGAAATGAGCACAGTAAGCATTAAATAAATCATCATCTGCTTTCCCTATTCAGTGTGCTGTTTACATCATGTTATATCTACTGCAGCTCTTAATGTGCTGAGGTAAATACTAATGCTTACTTTTAATGGATCTGTGGCTTCATTTTAGCAAAAAGTATTGCCCTGGTGAGCTATGATTCTATAAGGTGGGTGAGTTAACCAGGGTAAAGTTTATCAGCAGATGTAAACACATGATAGTGTAAGTAGTGGATCAAACCAGCAACTGACTTACATTCAACACTCAGAACATTGACTGTAGGTCTTGTCTGTATATCTGGGATATAATCTATCCGCAGCCTCTTTTTGATCCTAAAGTTTGCTCCTTTGCTGCCTTCTTCTTATTGGGAGAATATAATTGTGTAGAAAGAACAAAATGAGGCATTGATTATGCTATGAGAAAGAGCTATGAAACTATATTTCCTATATCTCTGAGTTGGTTGCCTATTACACTGTCTTGAAGCCAACTTCTTTTTAATCAGAAATGGGCTTAAAAGTCATATTCAAGCTACACAGAACATTTCCTGAGCTCACAGAAGAGTGACAGGAGACAACACAAGGGCCTATATCAATTTATATCCAAATTTAGGAAAGCTTGTCCCTTAAAAGAAATTCGTCAGATTATTTCCACTGCAGAGACTTTGCAAGATGTGCTGATTTCAGTGGCTTTCAAGTAGAATTGTGAGAAATGTTGATACAATGACCATACCTTTTGGCCAGTGGTGAAGTTTTGACTGTGGACTGTCAGCTTGAGCTGCTTTAACTTAAATATTGTAGCTAGATAATGTAGCAGTTTATATCCTTTGTAAGTCAGAGGTATATTACTAATTATTAACATAATAGATTCCTATGACAAAACGGGACATTTATACAGTTTTAATCCTTATATTCTAGATATTGAAAAATGGCAGAAAAGATGCATATTTCATTGGTTTACAACTGAGTATTGACCAACGTACAAGGTAGGTATGATCAAAGTTTTGAGCCTTAATTTAAGCACAGTTGTTTTCTCAAGAGGTTTAATTCCATGTTAATGTAACTCTATATTATCCAGGAGAAATGCTTCATGTTTCCCATATAGAATTCACCCAAAACTAGCAGAAAAATTACACAGCAGTTAATGTATTTTGAATTTTTATTCAGGAATTCTAGTTTCTTTTACTCTGTGGTTTATATTGAAAACATAAATAGATGCCCTAACTGTAAATATATAAGACTTCTGGCAGCTAAAAACATTCTTTCCACCCATCCTTAACTGTTGACAACAGACTGCAACAAAGGAACAAATGCAATTTATTTCCTTTTTCTGGAACAAAGATTTTCTTTTTCTGGAACAAAACCTGCTGAGGACCAGCAGGTTTTCTGCAAGCCTTTCTGAATGTCAGTGTGCAACACCACATTGATTTTTACATGTGATGTTTATTCAGGCCTGGATTCAGTTCAGTCTGTGTTTTGAAATGCCTGGATAGATGCCTAGTAGTTTTTGCTTCTCCTTATAGTCCACAGTGACAATGAGGAACCTCCAGAGCATAATTAGGATGTTAGGTGAACCAGGTCACCTTCTAAAACTGAGGAATCTCTGCCTTTCCACTGATTTTGTAGGGGCCCTCAGGTGAATATTCTTTTAAGTAGCTTGTGTATGTGCCTGAAAGATGAACCTGGGCACCTCCGTCACTTGCAGACAAATAGAAATATGTCTCCTAATAATTTGCCTGGCTATGATTTTGTTCTTCATTGTCTAATCTGCACAGATGTACAGCTTTTTTAGTGTTTGTATTTCACCTTGAGGTGAGGACATTGTCACAGGAATTTCCCCACAAGGTGGTTTGTCACGCCCTTTTGCACTGCATGGGGGAATGGTCAGACACTTCACCGGTGTTACAAATAATAACTTTTATCTCTGCAGTAAACACATGGAATGTCTGCCTTGGGGGATATGGTGAGCATTTGGGCTTTCTCCTGCTGAAATGGTATTGGCCCATATGGTTATTTTGAGTACTGTCCTGTCAGTTGTAACAGTGTCAGCATATTGCTTAAATGTAGAGTGAGCAAAACACACACACCTAAGTCTTTGTGCAGAGAGTGGGTTTAGTGCAATTAGCAAAGAGGCAAATTGGTCAAAAAACCTTGTACACTTCAAGCTGTGAACAGCTATTTTTGCTTATTGCAAAATTAATTTTTGTAACATGGGAGAAATTCTATTTGTATGTTAAAGAAGTGTTTTGTTGGACTGTTTTTCTTAAGGTGGATGGACGGCACTCCAGTGAATTATTTGGCATGGGCACCACATGAACCTAACTTTGCAAATAATGATGAAAACTGTGTAGTTATGTACAGGGATTTAGGTGAGTTTCATATGTTTTTTGATGAATTTCATTATTTGTGTGTTTGTGTCACAACATTTTTTTTTCATTTGAGAGGCCCCCCCATTCCCCCTCTTCCCCCTTTTTTTTTGCTCTTCTGCAATAGGTTATAGCAGCACACCATAGTATTACTTTCAGGACTTATTAGTCTTACACTCTTGTGCTTACCTTAAGCCTAGCATGGAGAAACTCTGATAGAGGGATGTGGTTGTGATTGCTGGTTGATATTTTTTATTAAAATTGACCTAATGGGCCCTATAAAATTCATATTTGTGGTACCTCATTCTACAAAGCTTTCAACATTCTGTAATTACAGTGGATATAAAATGACATAAAATGAGAGATTCAGATTTGATCTTATCTTTCAACTAGAAGTACTTTGTGTGAGAATCAGTGAAATTGATTTCCATTTAACCAGCTGTGTGGTGTCATCCCCATTTATCTTGCACTCAGGATATTGGAATGATATAAACTGTGGTTATCCAAATCCCTACATATGTGAAAGGCACAACAGTTCCATTAATTCAACTGTTCCTCCAACAACATTTTCAACTCCAAGAGGATGTCAACCAACTTGGCTTTCCTTTCATAATAAGGTACCATAATAAATACAGTGCCTGCTGGATGTTTGGCAAAACATTAAATAGAAAAGAAGGGAGTTATTTAATGATATTGTCTCGTATTAGAGTAAAATAGTATTATTATTTGCAGAGAGCTGTTTGACACGGGCTTTTCTTTCTTTGCCCATCCACTGTTTTGCAGGAAAGGTGCTTTTTCAATGCTTCTAATGAAGGATATTCAGTTGCAGTCGATGAAAGACGTTCTCTAGTCAGCTCTTCAAATCTTTTGATATGCATTTCCTAGAGTTTAGTTAGAATTCCTGAAGTACTGATGCCTTGATCTTGATGTTTTTTTAACCAAATGATAATGCTTTTTTTGACTACATTTTGTCTTCCTTTACTTACATGCTGTGCTTTGTAGAGTCAAATTAATAGGCAGACTAATATCAGTCATGCATAACAGCACTATTAGCTGACTGTTTATAAAAAGATTCGAGTTTTACTTATTTTCTGGGGATTTCAAATCAAATCTAGTGTGTGTCTTGTTGAGCAAAAGACTTTATCGAGACCTCTAATTTTATAAAGAACCAGGACCAGCACAAAAAGCTCATTTTAAGATGAATATGTTTTTTTCAGAGAAATGGATTTCTTTACTTTTTCTCCATCCTGCTTTGTTTAAAGCAGAGGTTTTCAGTTGTGAGGGATATTGGAATACAGATAATATACAAAGAATTTGTTTATATTTTAGTGTTACAAAATATTTGGATCTGCAGAAGAGGAACGTGTCACTTGGCATGCTGCACGAACAGCTTGCATGAATTTAGGAGGAAACCTGGCCAGTATCCCTAATGAACAAGTGCAAGGTACTGTGTACAGTTTTGTAGCAACTAAATGGGATGATATTTAATCTTTACAGGTTGGATGTTTTATTTGTGTGAATATGAACTGGTCTGAATAATGATTGCACACCTGATTTCTGTTCCAAAACATAATTTTTAGAAATTTACAATGAAGTCTTCACCTGAATCCACCAAATGTTGGCTTTATATATATATATATATATGTGTGTGTGTGTGTGTGTTGTCCTGGCAGTGAAAGTAGTGGGGTTTTTTCTGCTTACACATGATGCCAATTAGACCCAGCAATTTCCATTCCAAAAAATGTAGTTTCACTAGGTGGCATTAACTCACTGCATGACTTTCCTGTTAAATCAAGCAGAACACCTTTAGATCAGAATTTGTCTCTGGGCACTTAGAACAAGTTTGACTGCTTATACACCTACCCAGAACTCAGGACACAGATGTGCCACTCTTGTCACTGGAGGACCTTATTTTCATTAAAATGGGAGCTGCATCCATGCCTCCATCCATGCAAGTTACATCATGCAAATTAAAAATAGGAATACCTTAATAGATGTCAATGAACCCCCCTTTTCTTTTTTAATACTCTTTTATACTGCGGTGATAAGAAAGAGATGTTGGACAGAACATACTGTTTATAAACTCAAAAGAGCATAATAAAAATCAACCATTTTAAAACGAGTCTGTGTTGTAATCTGAGCAATTAAACAGTTTAAATTTAAATGTCTGTTGTGAACTTTGTACTGCTTATGTTTTCCACTTGTGAAGACAGGAAGAAGGAAACTCATTTTTCAAATGTACTTAAACTCTTATCCAACATAATTTCAGCAGTACAGATTTCAGGTGGTTAGTTCATGCACAGGACTTGAACTCTAAGTGAAAGAGAAATGAGCAATAAAGATATTAGGACAAAAGTATTGTCTTTGCTGGAAGTGAAGGTATAAAGGCTTGAGTTCCTACTACAGTTTCTGGTAGAACAGCAATGGCAAAGAAATCTACAGGTTTCATTCCTGGAAGAGTAAGCTGCATACATTTAAAAATACTGAGAGAAGGCAAATGATTAACAGAGCAGACAGAAATTCATCTATTCTTTACAGAGGTAAAAAAACTTCATAACAATGACTGTAGCAGTTGGCAAAAGCCTCGATATATTCACTTTATCAAAAGGTTTGATGTGTTGTGGATTAGTGGGTTGATGAGTGCCAGCTGATCTAGCCTGCTCTGTTTGTGAGCTAGCCATGTAAGCTAAGATACATAAGCACCCTCCTGGACTGTGCAAAGCTGTGGTAATTGATTTGCTTGTTTTGTTGAGATTCATCTGAAGCGCATCACTTGTGATTCTGTTCTCTGCTAAGGCAGTGCAGGCTATTGACCAGGAATCCAGGGAGGGATACTTAGCAGAAGTATTTTGCCCAAAGCCACAATTATATATCTGTTTTCCTTTTCATCTTATCTGCTTGTGTTGTCAACAGTGGCATGTTGTGTATTTACTATCACTAATCTCACTGAGGCCAAACCTTTAAATTGACCTTCATTAAAATTATTCCTCTTTTTCTTTGCCTTTTTTTTTTATTCTAGCTTTCCTCACCTTTCATCTGAAAGATTTTGGTATGAATACATGGATTGGATTAAATGATATAAATCATGAAATGAGGTTCCTCTGGACAGATGGAACAGGAGTTTACTTTACAAACTGGGCCAAAGGCTTCCCAGCGGGACGTGGGGATTTATACTCCTATGACAGCCAGGTAAATAACAGTTACAGATTGTTCACTGAAATTTGATTTTATAGAATCATAGAATCACTCAGGTTTGTAAAAACTTCTAAGATCATCAAGTCCAACTGTTAACCCAGCACTGCCAAGCCCACCACTAATGCCTTAAGTGCCACATATACACATCTTTTAAATATCTCCAGGGATGGTGACTCAATCACTTTTCCCTGGGAAGCCTGTTCCAATGCTTGACGACTGCTTTGATAATGAAATTTTTCCTAGTATCCAATCTAGTTGTGCACAACTTGAACCATTTTCTCTTGTCCTATCACTTATTACTAGGGAGAAGAGGCCAACACCCACCTTGCTTCAGATTGCATTTATGCATTTTTTGTGATTTTGGACATGTTCCTGCTTGTCTCACTACTTTCATACTTCTATGTGTGCCAGATATAAATTCAAATAGAGTGAACAGTTTTGAGCCCTTGTGCAGTTGCTGTATTAGCTGGTGACAGGATCTGTGGAGTAACAAGACTTGCTTCACTTTTCAGTTCTCTGTGTCCATGAAGGCTACAGTTGTGCCTGAACTTTGCAGGTTTCTCAGTTGGCGTGTAACTTGCAAGGGGGCATTTACAAACTTTTCTCTCAAAGAGGGGTGACTTACATAGAAGCAAATAAGCACATTCTGTCAGTCACATTTGCAGAAAAGGCATGAGTCTATAAAAACACAGCCATTCAGTTGTTACAAGAAGAAAAAAGGAAAACAAAACCACTAGAAAGTCACTTCCCCTATTTCCCTGTCAAACAAACCAATCTGATAGGTCAGAGTTTCTCTCTCTGATCTTACATGTTTAGATAGTTCTCTACTCTAGAACTACAACGCATTATAGTACTACCTCTGTTCCTCTCAACTGCCATTTTCAGTGTAGAAATCTTATTTTGATGTATAATGTCCTTTTCCGGTTTTTGAAAGTATCATCTGTGAACTTCTTATCTCTAAAGGAGAGAGAAAATTAGGGAGAATTTGGAGTTTAAAAGAAAATACCTTTAAAATGTCACTTCTGAAAAAATGTATGTTTTTCTGTTTTTATGCAAAGCAGTAGGATTTCTGTGAAGTCTTACATGAAAACTTATAAAGTCCCTATTTTATAAATTTCAGATTTATTTTTAAGTTTACTTGATCTCAGCACAAAGTCTTATTATAGTTAACAAAATACTATGCAACTGTTCAGTTTGAAAGATTTAAATCTCAATGCTTTTCAATTGCAAGTGCAGTGTTCATCTGCGCTTCTCCTCCTGGACAGAAAAAGAACAAACAAGTAAACAGAATAAAATAAATATGGATGCTTCATTGCACAAAACTGTTCATACCCATGCAGGCTTTTGCATTCATCAGTGTTGGTTTAATGTGTGCTAACCTTGGTTCTAGCTGTCGTGTCCATGTCAGAGAAGCTGAAATGTCCTTGTGAGGTGGACAAATAAATGGTTGCCTTTGGGCTGGAGCAGTTCTAACTGCTGTGTGTACTATTACAGCTTGCAACAATAAATTTGAAGAGGCTGGTAGGTCTGAAATGATGCATCATTCACTGAGGGTCTTTTCTATAATAATTGATCTCATTTCTCTTCAAGTTCTTTGTGACTCCTCTCCATGTTATATGCCTGGAGATTGAGAATACTGCATTTCCTCTGGTCTGCTTACTCACCCCAGAGTTGTGCAAGAGAAAGCAACATTAAGCAATCTGTGAAGTGTAAGAGGAATAGAACTTCCACATAATAAAACTTATGCTCTTAGATGTTACAAAGATATGATTGTAAAATTGCAGTATTATTTGTATCTGAAGATGTAAAAGGGAGACAAAAGTTTTGTATTTGCTTTTTCTAGCTATTTGTAACTGATTTTATATCTTTTTGCTTCAAGGCTGATTGTGTTGTCATGAGAAACAAACCTATTAAGGAAGCAGGAAAGTGGGTTGATCTGAGTTGTGGTAACAGCAGAGGATATATATGCCAAACTGATGCAGGTACTTGTCATTTTAGTTAAAACACAGTCCCACCTTATTTTTTTTTTTTTTCAGGGAATTGCTTAGATGTCTGAATTTCAACCTCTTTTCACTTCCAATAAAGATAAATGCACAAATTGTTCTTCAGGCAGGAACACAAGGGTCATATGTGTCAGAGATCCAGTTAGTCACTGCTCTCACCTGACCCTTCCCAGCAACTGCTATGTTGCTGTCTTCCTGAGCTGGAATTTCTGTCTGCATCTTTGTGTTTAGTATGACCCTTGGTATGACTTTTGTTCCATGACTTTGTCATTTTCTGAATATAGTGGTTTTGAAAACATGTTTTGGAAAATACTAGTTTGTACATGTAGCGTGAACTGCCTGGAATGACACCGTAACTCATCTGCACTGAACTTGGGGAAACCACCTCCAAAAAAAAAGCACTGAAAACCTCCAAGTATATGATTGATTTTTAAGAACAGGTCTAGTGTGAAGCTTTTAATTTCTTGGACAAAAAAAAAAAATCCCTGGAAAACAACACAGTTTCTGTAAAACATTTTGTTTGATGAAAAATATTTTTTAAAAGAAGTTATGAACTAATCCTAAATCATTTCAGCAATCCTATTCTTGAGGACTATACAGAATGCTCCTTAACTGCTCATAAGTGGTTGCTTTAAGCAGCTCTTCTTCTTTCTTGAGCTTTGTAATTGAATTTTACTACTACTGCTGGCTTAAAGAACAGTGCATCTAACCCATGCTGGGTATAAGTCAGGGAATGTAAAACCAAGAAGAAAGGTCTTTGTTTAATTCTGTTTGCAACCACACTGAAATCATAATCCCCTTTTGAACAAGTAAATGGATCTTTTTTTATCCTTTATTTTACAGTTGCTGAGTTTCTGCCTTCTACAAGCTCATCACCCTCCAACATTGTCCCTTATGGTAACAGCAGTTATATGTTCATCCACACAAAAATGACATGGGAAGATGCTCGAAAAAACTGCAAACGTAATCAGTTTGACCTTTCCAGCATCTTAGACCCTTACAGTCATTCATTCCTGTGGCTGAAGATATTAAAATATCGGATGCCTGTGTGGATTGGTCTTAACAGTAATGTGGTAAGAACATTAAACTAATTGTTTACATACTGGTCCTAAATACTTCTGTGTGCTGTCGGATTTATAGCTCAGAATTCATCCTCTTCTATTAATCTGATTAAATTGTATATATTACACATGCTTGCCACGCTTTCTCCTGTGATATTCCACTCTATGCACTTCCAAATAAGATATTTTAGGCTATGATCTTGAAATATCTCTTTGTATATATGGTCTATTTGATATAAAATCCACGTGTTTTAAAATGTACACAGAAAAGCATTTATTCTAAATAAAATACCTAATTTTCAGAAATCTAATAAGGTACTCTTACTATGACTATTTAAACATTTTTGAGGATAGTTAGCCAAATAATTATTTGGTTTACCTAATCTAATTTTATTTGTCTCCCCTCTCCCAGTTCTTTGATATTTTGATACTTTCTGTATGTTAAAATACAACACATTTTCATCTTGGCACAGACACTTGTCCCACACTGACTCGATTTGGCTGAGCACACGAAAAAAACAAATGAGTGAGCATAACACACCATTTCCTAAAACCCCAAAGATTCCCCTAACATTAATCAACAGGATGAATCACTGAGTTCACCAGCTTAGGTGGGAAAAGATTACAGTTTTAAATGCACTTCAAATTAAAACAATCTGTGTGTCTTAAAATTTGTGGGGAAAAAGATAGTGCATAAACTAGAAAACATCCTACAGATTATTTTAAATGAAATTGTTATTAGTCTCACATTAGAAGTACTAAGTTCAAAATTAACTCAGGGTCACCTACTCGGTATTTCCTTTTACTGAAAATAATTTGTTGCACTGCTATATTTCTCAATGAATAGCTGCTTGTCAGAACAAAAGTTTCAAAGATGGAGCCATTTGTATTTGCTTTTGATTTCTAAAAAAAACCCCAGCCTTCTGGCACAAAGTACTATATAGACAGATATTTGACTGATGAAAGAATGGTTGAGGCTTAGAGTTTAATCATTCCAATTAATGTGTTTTGTTCTTAGACTGATGGGAGTTATAAGTGGATTGATAACTGGAGGATGAAGTATACCAAATGGGCTGAAGGGGAGCCAAAGCAGAAAATAGGCTGTGTCTATCTGGACATTTCTGGAGCCTGGAAGACAGGATTCTGCAATGAAAGTTACTTCTCTGTTTGCAAAAAATCTGATGGTAAGAACTTCAAACTGACCATTGTAATTGCAATCAGTATCTCTTTAGAGATGCTGGGTTTTATTTTAACAGTTAAATAGAAATCATTTAAATTTACTTAGATTGAATGGGGAAGGCTACTGTAAAATGAGGGCAAATACATACTAAGGAAGGGCTAGTGGGACTGTGAATAGCTATATTTTAGATCTATTTTTCAAAGATAATATCCCTGTTAGTCTGCTATTGAGTAAGCATGCAAATAAAAACCATCAAAAATCAAAAGGCAATGAATGTTAGGGAGTAGTCATATATTTTTTAAACTTCTTTTAAACAGTCCAAGCTCCCACCGAACCACCTCAGCTTCCAGGAAAATGCCCTGAATCAGAAGGGCACAGGGCTTGGATCCCTTTCCGAGGTCATTGCTACTACATTGAATCTTCATCTACAAGAAATTGGGCCCAGGCATCTTTAGAATGTCTTCGACTAGGTCAGTATCCTGCTTAACTAGCACATCTTTCTGACTTGTTTTTCCTATCTGTGGGAAGCTGAAAATGTGCTATGTGTTTTTTGTGATTTCAAGGATGGTCCAAGTGTTGGACAAGAAAGTTGCATCCAATTATTGCCCTAATTTGGGAGGTAGTGGAAAATACCAGTCTACCAAAGACATGTGTGTGGGACCAGGCACATGAGGAGCTTTATGGCCTGGAATGGAGATCATGAAAGTGGAAAATTTGTACTTTGACCCTTATAGGAGGTAGACAGCCTCATTCATAGCAGTCACTAATGCTTATTTTAATGGAATCTTGTATCTTTTTTATTCTTGATCTAATTTCCCCTTTGATTATTGCAGTTTTATGCCACTGTAATAAAAACTATAGCTCTCTAGGCTGAATAATCTATTAGTGAACTAGGGTTGTTGTACAGTTTCATTCTCCCAACTTCTTTCTCTGGGAAAGGGATGCAAGTTTCATTTTCTGGGCTTTGTATGTCTGTAGCATTGTTGCCAATAGCATTGGTGGCAATGTGACTTTGGTGTCTGACCTCCCATTAGGTTATGCAAAGATCTTGTTCACTTTGCCAGTGGAACAAAATGTAGATTTATCTTCACTGGAAGTGTATCTTGACATAGAACAGGTGAATTGCACTCTAGGCCTTCACTGATAAGAAATCTACCAGTGAAACCCATGTCAAATATAGTCACCTGGAGATGGATAAGAAGACTCTCCCTCTCTGCTGGTACTCAGGTTCATTCCTGGGTTCTCATGAACTGGTATGTTGACAGGACAATAGGAATGCTTTTCACTGTGAAACTGTCATCTCAAAGAGATTTTTCTTTCCCTGTGTCTCCCAGGTGCCTCTTTGGTCTCAGTTGAAGATTCAGCTGAAGCCAACTTTCTGACCTACAGCATTGAACCCCTTGAAAGGAAATCATCAACATTTTGGACAGGAATGTACAGAAATGTGGATGGTAATTTCTTCAATTTTGACATCTTTTTGTTTAGTGAATAATTGCCACAAGCTGTTTGACATAAATGTTGAGATTTTCACATTATACTTCTGTAATACGTAAATAGTGAAATTAGAAGAGGTAATATATTATCCTCACAGGAGAAGCTGGCCAGTTGCAGTCAAGTGATAACCAGTAATATATAACAGAAAGACCAGGCACAGAAACTTCATTTTATAGGAAGAAAAGTAATTCATAACAAAGTAAGGCACAAAGGTGCATATAGCAGTGTACAGCCAGGACCGTGTTGGGAGTTGATCCATGGTTTCTCTCAAACATGAAGAGGCCCTGGACCCATGTGCTTTTCGTTGTGATACTTCATTTTTTGAGCTACAGAAAAATGGGGCTAACATTACCTCTAGTCTTGTGGAATCACCATCCTGGAAAGACTAGTCTCTCACTTTAGTTACAGCTCGTGTCTTTGGAATTGTATATCACAAGTTTTTCTATTTTCTGCCTCACTTTAAGGAGGGTAAAGCAATACAGAATACAAAACAGGCTGCTTTAATTAAATCTTAAATTTGCCAATTACTGCATTTTCATTAATACAATTAGTATTCAATTAAATAGATACTTCTGTCATTACAGTAGATTTAAAAGCTACTTCAGTCCTGCAGTGTTCAGGCTAAAATTTCCAGTATAACTGTCAGAGGCAGGGCTGCAGAATAGTTCAGGTGACTTGAGGTGGGGTTTTCTTGAGTTTTGGACAGGATTTTAACAACTGTCTACTCAAGCACTTCAGTGACAAACTGCTTAGGGAGAAGCCAAGTATTCAGTTACATTAAGTGACTCTTAACCAGGAAAAGTGAAGGTTTTCAGTAGAAGAAAGAATTTGAAAGTAGTGATTTAAATGCATGACACACAAAGAAAAGCTGAGGTTAACTCATGTGGTTAATTGACACAAAACAGGTTTTTTAAAGTACTTCCAGAGCAGTGCAGAACAATACAGTTCTTAGAAGTAATCATAAACACAAGCTGCTTTAGCTCTTCATTGTATCACTAGATAATGATTATAATGATTTCAGCATAGCTGCATAACTAAATTTCATATCTTCATGTATGTATCCATATTGTATCTAGATGTCATATTATGACACAAAGAATGGCAGGAATTTAAAAACAAACAAACAAACACAAAATATGTAGAATCTCGTAAGAAAACAGAATACAGCTTTCATGCTGAGTCTAAGAATTTGCTTGAGTACAACTTGGAGTCACAAGGGGCACATTTATTCTAAATAAATATCCCTATTAAAAGAAAGAAAGAAAAAAGGAACAGGAAGGAAGAGACAGAAAGTCCCAACATAGCTGAACAACAGTGATCACAAGATTTTTGAAGCAGATCTATAAAAAGGAAAATTGTGTGTGTAAAGCTTGTGGAAAGGAGCAGAAACTGAAAAGAAAATGGAATAAAATTGGACTTAGAAAGACTTCAGCGTAGGCTTTGAAAAGAGTAACACAAAATCTCCCTACAAATTACTGAAACAAAGAGGATTCTGGTGAAGCTAAGTTATATTTTGATATCAGTTGTTTCTATGAACTGAGTAAATAATTTACCTCGCACTATTGCAGTAAATTGTGGGAGATACTTCTTTAGACTGACTCGCCTTCGTAACATCACAAGCCAGATTGGTCTGGCTTTTCAAAAAATTGATGTTGTATCACGTGCATAAAAACTTCGGGGCAACATGTGTACAAGGAAATTAATATTATTTTTTTCCCCATATTTTTTATTTAGGAGAATGGCTGTGGCTAGATAGCACTGCAGTGAATTTTGTCAACTGGAATGTAGGAGAACCTTCTCCTCAAGAAAATGAACACTGTGTTGAAATGTACGCAGAATCCGGGTACTGGAATAATATCTATTGCTCTTCCTACAAAGGCTATATTTGTAAAAAGCCAAAAAGTAAGTGCTGTGTTTATGAATTTGTTTTCTGTATGGAGTATGCTCCTTATATGTTAGGATTAATACATGACCATTACACACAATGCATTTTAAATGGCTGGTTTGAGGTTTTTTAAATGCCAAAGGATGCACATTTGCAAGCCAACAAAAAGAGTAAATCTTGTCAGTAAGCTGAAGTTCTGACCAGTGCTCAAGTCCCTTTAGAATTGCTTTTGAAAGAACATTTTTTAATTTTAATTGTACCTAGTGTATGCACTTAATGAGTTTGCATGTTCTGTATTGATAGTGGTTGAGTAATCACAGTGTAAGTACCGTGCCTTGCATACACAAATTTGTTTCATCTATATGAAAACACATTCCTCAGGGTATCCCCTCTGCTCCACCCAGGGAGTACATTTTGCTTATTTCCCTCTGGCATGCACTCTCATATGCATGCATTTTCTGAGTATGAAGTACTGTTTCTGTGAACTGAATAATTATGAACTGTGAATTAATTAACAGCATGAGATCTTTTGTTTCTGCTTTTCATTCATTCATCTTTTCACAAGAAGATAACACAAAGCAAGTAGCATAGTTTCAATGTGGTAAACTGAAAATGTCCTGAAATAACTGAATGCAAATTTGACAGCTAGTGCATATGTATTCCTAAAAGGCATCATAATAATTTCTTTCAGCATATATTGCAATATCAAAATCTCTTACTAATATTTACTGAGAAGAGTGAAATACATGTGAATATGCAATGAAATACACCCACTTCCTCTACAGTACTGGAAATGAGAGAAATTCTGCTATCCTTTCTATAAATGTGCTCTCAGGCAAAATTATTCTTACTTACTCAAATGCTTGTAATGATGACTGTATCTTCCACAGGAAATACTGCAAAATATCCGATATAACCACCCATTCAGAGTCTACTTATCTGTCTTTTTGCACTGTGATTGACAAGACCCGGGCACTTTATTTTCATTCTCTATCCAGAATATTCATAGATGTAGATAACAAGTGTTAAAATCAATGGCCACCATTCCTTTTTGACCATTCAGTTTAACTGTTTGTGCTGGTACTGGTATTCACCTGTTTTTATGCTGAGCCATTTCATGCTGAAGCAGATGAAAACTAGTTATTTTTTTCTAGAATTAGCTTAAGCCAGTCTAGCTTACTGATCTGGAATGCCATGGAGTCAACCAAATGCCAGTGTGACTGCAAGGACTACATAGCCATTCACTCAAGAGCACACCACAGTCTAGTCCTACATTGTCACATATATGCAGCTTTTCTTGGCACAGTTTTGCAGAACTGTGACAATGTTACATTTGCAGAATTTAAATAAATTATTAAATAGCTATAGACTATGGGGTGTTAGAAGCATGGTTTTACTGAGTTGCCCTTGCTATGGCTGGTTATGTTTGCTGTTTTCTGAAGAGACAAACACAAAATAAGGACTGGAGTATTCCCATTGAATAGATGATAATTTCTGTTCCATTTATTGAGATAATTTTTACCAGAGTAATTTGAAATTCTGTAGCAGGTTTATTCCATAAACTATCTATCTTTATTTGTAAGTGAGGAGTTATTCAGCCTGGAGAAGAGAAGGCTCTAGGGAGACTTTAGAGCACCTTCCAGTACCCAAAGGGGGCCCACAAGAGAGCTGGAGAGGGACTTTTACAACTGTCTGCATTGACAGGACAAGGGATAATAGCTTTACATCAGATATTAGGAAGAAATTCTTCACTTTGAGGGTGGTGAGACACTGGATCAGGCTGTCTAGATAGGTTGTGGATGCTGCATCCCTGGAAGCATTCAAAACCTGTTTGGATGGAGCTTTGAGTAACCATGCATGTCCCTGGTGTCCCTGTCCACGGCAGGGGGTGGAACTAGGAGATCTTCAATGTCCTTTCCAACCTAAACCATTTCATGATTCTTTTTTATGTTCATGGCATCTCACTCTCATTTTTCGGGAATGGCGGATTCATATTCCTTAATATACTGCTTACTTAACACGTAGGTAGGTTTAGTATGCAGTCACCTCATATCAAACCCAAGAGCAATGTGCAGAACATACATTATCAGTGCTGTACAAAACTTGGTCAGTCAAGAGTTCTTGGTGAAGAACAAGGAAGAAGTGTCTGTGTTATTATATTCCAAAAATTATCCAATCAAATGAAGCAATGCAGCCAAAGGATTATTTTCCAAGTTTACATAATGTCAATTTTTTCCTCCTATTCCTTCTTGCATTTCTGAGACTGTTTTTTATACTGTGCTTTTGGACATAAGGTATCTTCACAAAATCCCAAAACCACAAAACAGCTGAGTCTGGAAGGGACTTCTGGAGGTCATCTGGTCCAACCCCCTTCTCAAACATGGACACCTATAGCCAGTGGCCCAGGACTATGTCCAGATGGGTTTTGAATATACCCAAGTGTAGAAATTCACAACCTCTGTAGGCAGTCTGTGCCAGTGTTCAGTCACCTTCATAAAGAAAAGGCATTTCCTGATGTTCAGAGGGAACATCCTGTGTTTCAGTTGGTGCCCAGTGCTTCTCTTCTGTCATTGGGCAGCACTAAAGAGAAGATTTAAGTGGTAAAAATTATTTGAATTCCTGAGCTCACCTTTTTCAGAATGAAACATGGTGCATTCATTTAATACTTAGTTATAGATTGGTTTTATGCACACATGGAAAAATACATACCTTAATTTTAAAGAGTCGTTCAATTTTCCCAGCAAGCCAGATTTTTTGGTCCAGAAATGAAATTTTAAATGAGTTGCAAACATTTTAGTTTGGATGTTTAGTTATCTGCTAATACACTTTGAAGTTCATCACTGATTTCAAGTGTCTATGTAGGTAAGCCATTAAGGTCTCTTGGCAAACCACATTTATTACACTTGCTATGTTTAGGTCACACAAGTACTGCAAGAATTTGTAAGTATATTGAGGATTATGTTTGACCATGTCTATCCTAAAGATGTTGTATAGATTTTCTTGTGGTTTTACCCCGATGTCTGGATCAGTCTCCATGGAGTTTTTGATGTTTCTTCTTTTCTGCTAGTTCCCGTAAAAAACTTCATGTGAGACCAGAATACACTAGACCACTGTTCTATGCCTTAGGTTTATATAACTTTGTATGAACTAAACCAAAGTGTTTTAAGTATTTAGTGCTTTGTATTACCATATATTTATCTCAACATGATTTTTAGTATGTTCCAAATATAGAAAAAAAAAGTAGAAATAAATAACATAATAATATAAAATGATAATGCTTTTTCAATATTTTCAAGTGCCAGAAACTGAAATGCTGCCAGCAACTGAAATATCACCAGCAGAAATGCCTACAATGGGTAAGAATATTATCATTCAAGTAGACAGAAACTAGTCCCACATAAGAGCATAAACAGAACAAATCCTATCCTGTATTATGTCTTTTACATTTTCTGATATACTTGATTCCTGGGAGTATATTTTTTCCTAGTGGTATATACGCTACTATAAATATACTCCATTCAGTGGCAAATGAAGATTTAAAAAATAGTAATTTTTGATATAGCATGCAATATTGGCAATTTAAAATCAATTTATTTTATGCTGCTATCTTTGTCTCCTTTTATTTTGGAAAAAAATGAAATGCTTTTGCTTAAAATATCATGCATTCTAAAGAAATTGTTTCCAGTAATCAGATAAAGAGTATGTAGCATCTTCTTGATTTTTTTGTATTTGTTTTTCAGCAATGGCAACGGATAAGAAGGCTCTTACCCTGAACCACGGGAAAACAGGAGTTGTAGTTATTGCTGTTCTCCTCCTCCTAGCTGGAAGTGGCCTTGCAGGCTATCTCTTCTACAAAAGAAGAAAGAATTGCTTGCCAACAAATGACAGCTTTGAGAACAATTTGTATTTTAATAGTGATGGGTTTCCTGGAACTGGTGACACAAAGGATCTTGTGACCAACATAGAACGAAATGAACATGCAACACTGTAATGTAATGTAATGTAATGTGTAATATAAAATGTAATAAAATAAAATGTGCCTTGTTTTACTAAAATTATGCAATTAGAATTAAGCCAAAGGTATTTCTCATGTGCAATTGCTGTAGTAGCCTGTTTCAGTGTGTGTGTGATGTCATATATGGAATTACTTTCTTTTGTAAGACATTGTATAAAGTGTAAGATTTCATATCTCAGGATTTGATGATCACGCTGGTGAGTGTGGGTCTTAAGAAAAGAGATAATATTGACTAATTATTAAATGGAACAATAGAAATGGATACAATAAAGGAAGTAAAACTTCCACTTGAGGAATGATGACAAGATTTGAAATTTCTGTATCAGATTTATTTCAAACCACGCTAATGAACAGATGCTCAATACTGTTCAGCAAACATCTCTCTCTCTCTCTGATTCTACCATCTTTCAGGTGTTCCTAGGGATTTAACTACAAGTATAGTTATTAGATGACAAGTCTTATTTGGGCACATCCTCTTTGAACTATGTGCGGAAAAAACCCTTTATGATATTTCAGTTCCCACAATTTCACACAACAGAGAGAACCAAGTATGTAGTTCTTGTAGTTTATGGATTCTAGGATTTAATCAGGTAAAATCTGGGGGCAGGCCTCTGGAATTGAAAAGTGTGGTTGATATGAACTGCCTGAGTTTTGGCTGGCCACAAGTGGGATTTGTTGGTGAGAGGTGATATAGGTCATGGCAAAACTTCCTTCTGATGAGCACAGCAGTTACTGAGGAGGGGGAAGAATGTTGCCTGTATGTATTCTGAAGGTTTCTGGGAGCACTGGGTAGCTTTTGTAGTGATGGCATTTGGAACTGCTCTCCTATGGCTTCTAAAGCAGTGTAGGTTTTGAGGTGTGTGCTGCAAGAGTAAGCAAGTCAAGAACAACTTAGCTTTACTTATGTAATAGTTACTACTGATTTTATTTACTCTAAAATGGCTAGATCAGGTTCTATTTATGGAAGTCTTAAAATTCCCCAGTGTGGAGTTTATATTCTTAATTTTTGTAAATCCTGTAAAATGTTAATCATGCATGATTCCTCACTTGCATACAAAGGTTTGCAAGGTTCGATTTTGTGGTTTCAAGTTTTGTTCTGTGAAATAAACAGTAACTAGCTTTCATTTTTAAATAGTTTTCTGGTTTATAGTTTTGTCTGTATAAGACACTGTAAGAGGATAAAGTGAAAAAGAAGATTCCACTGTGGAGACATTCCATCAAAACCTGTGATCTAGTATGATATTAACCATATTTTCCTGAATCTTTCCCAGGATTATCTGCTTAAAGACATCACAAAAATATGAGTTGAGTGCTTTAGTAAAAATCTCAAGTTACATATGTGTGTAGGTAAGACAGGAAAATTTGTCCTGGAACTCCTTTTCTCTGGCTCTGCTCCCTTTCTCACAGTTATTTCCTTGCTCTGTTTCTATTGCTGTTTCCATTTTCAATGTGCAGTTGTTTAAGCATGTCATTTCAAGGAGCAGAACCGCTAATGGTTCTTTATGCTATCTGATGTGGCTTGTGTGCCAGAAAGCTCCTGACTGACTGATTAATGATGTTAAGGATAATGTTGTTTCAGTTATATGGAGAGGTAGTGCCACACAGAATGGTATGTGAAAGGGAGAATGAAAGGCTGAGAGACCCTGACTGAAATGCCAACCTCACTCTGCTGGCTGTTGAGCAAAGAAATGCAGTCTCTACCCAAAAGAAGTTCAGTCCTATTCTAGGACTGCACACCAAGTGATTCTTCCAGGTAACATTTCATTCCATGTATATATGCAAAGGTATTGTTGGAAAGAAGATAAAAACTGAGGGGATGTCTCAATTCTGGTTTTTTTGCCATACTTACCAGATACACTGCAAAAAAGTATCAGGGAGAGAATCCAGCTACTGGAGCCTGGATAGTCCTGAGCTCATTCACCCCTTTATACTGCCCAAAATCCGGCATGATGTTGGAGTTGAAGACAATTAAAAATGCCGTGCTAGTTAACAGCTGGCAGTAGGTGTAGCTGCTTCTGTGAAATGCTGTGTCAGTTCTGCTTTCCTGTCCAAATAGGTACAGAAAAAATAGAGGAGATTGCAAATAAGAAGCTCTACTCTGAAGATGGAGCTACATAGCCTGCTCATTTTAGAAAGAGTGGGAGTGAAAAAGACTACAAAGATTTCCAGAAGAGGAGGAAATTTAAGCTGCATGGCTTACTGTCCTTCCTATTTCAATACAATGGAATTGAAGCAAATTTCCCATTAAAAAGATAAAGCATGGAAGCAGTGTCATTTACAGCACAGGAAATCATTACAGTTCCATATAGTAAGCAGAAGATGAGCACTTTACACATGAACCCTAATAGCAATTTTTGAATAGAAGGTAGAGAAACAAACAACCTTTAACACTTTAACCAGTATTTAAATATTATAAGATTAAATGGAAGGCTTTTACTTGGTAACTGAGATGGGGAAATTACGTTGCTCTATTTGACTGAAAAAAAGAAGTATGTCTTATTGGAAATTATTAATGGATGCAATACAATTTGATACTTTATATATGCTGATCCTTCACCAAATCTTTCAACCATTTTTTACTACTGACTGCTATTCCTAGTAGGAATCCATTGTCTTAGAACTGAGTTTTTGCTCTTGTGATCTCTTGTCTCCCACTACTGAGGGAAGATTTCAGGCTGTATGGTGCATCCAAATACATTGACAGAGAAAATGAGTTCTCACTTTTCGGAAATGTTCTTGCTGTATAAATAAGGAAAATAATTCCTTGATAAACAAAATCAAGTGATTGATAGAAAAACAAATGAAATTTTTGACTGATCACTAATAATTCATATCCATAATCTGATGCTGCCAGTATTTCTTATGTTTGATCAGGCAGTTTAGGTAAAGGAAAGCAAAACAACCCATTGATTATGTAGCATGAAAATATAATGTGAAAGTGCAAGGTGCTTTATGTTTCTCTTTCAGTATGTTTTGAGTCTGTCTAAAGAAACGGAAAGCTTGCTCACTCTCTGGGTTTTTTTTTAGGCTAGAATGTTTCTAATGAAGTTTAGAGTACGTTTTTATTAAAAAAAAATAAAATCTTAAATCATGTTGGAAACTGATTGTGCTACATGTGGGGATTCCAGATTGAAATCTTAGGTTATAGAAGGCTAATTGATCACAAAATTACTTTTGGATTTTAATATAAGTGTTTTTGAAAATGAATTATGAACTTGGGTGGACTCAACCATGCATTTCTGTGGGCAGCTGAGGAATGACTTGGTGGCAATATTCAATAGCATGTAAAATTTTGTCTCTTTGCACATTTCTACGTTTCTTGATACCCTTATGTTTAATTCTCGTTTCCCCTTTTCTCCCGAAAAGTTAGGACTTCAGAAGAAAGGTGGTGAATCTGCACACTGTGAGTGTAACTTCCTGCCTGAGCAGAGATTGCCAAAGGAACAATGCTGACTCAACACAAAACCCAGCAGTCTTTGTTCCTTGCCACTTCTAAAACGTCAGGCTGTGCCCTGCCAAGGAACAGATCCTGGAGTGCATCTTTGCAGTCCTCTGGTTTTCTTTCCCACTTTGTGGACTGTGATGCAATCTGCAAACACTGAGGTAAAGCTGCCTGTAGTATGTTTTAGTCTTTCTCAGCTTCTCTTAACAGATTGTCAATACCAGTCCTTCACCAAACACTGATCTTACTTCAGAACAGGAATAGTTTCTTTTTCCCTGTTGCAGTTGTGATTATTGCCACCCAGGAGCTTTGGAGATCCTTACATGTTGTATGCAGCAGAACCACAAGACACATTTCTCCCATCTAAATAATGAATCTGAGTATTTTTTTCCATCTGCACATCTGGAGCTCCTGGAGAAGAAAGCAAGGAAAGTTGGAAAATCGAGGTTGTAGAGCACTCTTATGTTGGGGAGTACCAGAATACTTGACTTCAGACTCAGTGCAGCCATCCTTGCACATACATCATATCTTACTGAGTAACTGGCCATCTGCTGCTTTGTGGAGCAGCCCTCTCTTTTCTCCGACTTTCCTCAGGTCTCAGTATCCTTCTCAGGCTCCCATTCTTTGAGTGCCTTTTGTGTAGCTGTGCCTACTGGCCTTCAGGTCCCACTATTCTCTCTCACTGTTAAGGTTTTGTTCTACTGCGATTCCCTGTGTACCTTTTTAAACTCAGTGGGTCATTCATCTGCATCTGAGTAATAGAAGCAAGATCCCACATCTTCATGTGGATGTCCAGGGTTTCCCTTGCCTGCAACAGCAGCAATTTTGCTGCAAATACAATATTGGGGAAGGTATCAACCTCTCCTAAAGATAGGGAAAATTAAATTCTTTGAAGTCCATAAGCAAAAATGGATGTAAAGCTCCCACAGGACTGCCTTTTCTTTTCCCTATACTCTGTTTTTCTAGCTCTTTTACTTATCATGGAGAGAGCTTTTTTGAAGTAAACATCAGAATTTTGTCAGAATGTCTGAAGGGTATGCAGTTTAGGGGGTGCAAACTTTCAGAGACCAGTAGGTCTAAAAATGTGGCGGTATGCTTATCAGTTTAGTTTTCCTCACTAGCAATAATGGAAAATCCCGTCTTTTCCAGTTTCACGTTCTCTTCTTCCTACAATTGTATTGTTTCCTTTCCAAATTTCTTCAGTCATTGCTGTCAGTTGGGTACATTGCTCCTACATATAGTCAGGAATGGAGCCAAAGAAGGAAGAACACAGATCCTATTTTCTACAGTTTTTCTCTTTTCTGTGGAATTACAGACATGGGAAATTCTGGTTCCCTCTGATTCCAATGTCATAGTTACTTAATTTACACAGTGTCCCAGCCAATTTTTCACAGTACTGCATTGCACTCTGGCTTTTTTAATTTTTTTTTTCGTATAGACAAATTTTGCTTTCTTTTTTTACTTCTTTCATTTATTTCTGGAAAAGAGACATTAACGTCACCTTTTAATAAAAATAATGATTTTGACTCATAAGGTATGTCTTAAAAAATCCACACTAAAATGTTATCAGTTAGATCTCATATTTCCATGGCAAACTTTTATACAACAGAGAAACTAGCTTAGAAAGAAAAGTTTATTCATTAATGCATTGTTTCAAAATTACTCATGTGACATGACACAGTTCCTTATTTGAAGCTCAGAACTTCCCTGTATCTGTTGGGTCTTAAAAAGGGTTTGTTAATCCACTTCAGTGCAGAAGGGTTTTCTTGCAAGGCACTGATTTGGTCTTCAGCATCATTTCGAGGTGAAGAGGAGAAGAGATTGAAATATTTGACCATGTCTGTCTACTTGACCCTGATTTTCCTTCTCTCTATTAGTACATCTCTTCAAATATCTGGTAAGTCTTGGTCTTCTTCTGAGAGTGGAGGTTTTCAAGTTCGTCTTTATGTGTTCTTAATATCCCTCTTGGTGGACAGTGAATTTAGATCTAGTCACAGCCTATAATCTGAAATAGTTTTCTTCAGCTCTGGAATTTGGTGTTATCTGCATAGGCATTCTCTTTCCTTAACCGAGTGTTCATGGTGGTGTATGAGTGAAAGGAATATGCCTTCAGATGGGGACATAACCCAGGCAGTGCTGATTCTTGAAAGTGAGCCAGCTGAATGCAGGCAAAAGCTGATCTCAGTTTACTCCACTGGAGGCTAGAACAGCTCAGAAGGACAGAGCGTGGACTGTTAGTGTGCACAGAACTACTGGCTGATGCGTGCTTTGACAGACAGCTCATATAGACCACAGCATACTCATCTCTGCATACTGAAATTTTGTTTCCAAGCTGACAGCTTTAGGAAGGACCTTAAAAACTTTTGTCCATCAGATTTCACACACTCCTGCTGCTGACAGGAAAACAAGTGGTGCTGTGTCTGCTCCTGCTCTTTTCCCTGGGAAGCTCTCAGCTAGAGAAATTTGAGAGTCCGGTGCTATTGCTTGAATGGTAGCAGGGACTAGCCAGTGCCGACCTAATCCTCTACAGGGCAATTGCTTCTGTGCATGCTTTTGGGTGAGACCAAGTTGGCTCTAACCCATCCTCTGCAAACCTTCTCAAGAACCAGTGCAGCAGAAGAGCTGTGCCAGGGTAAATGCCATCTAACTTGTTCTGGTCTGTAGACTTTCAGAGCAACACCACTCCCTGGCAGCTCTGGGATGGGAAGGGTTTATGAAGCCCCATTAAGTATTCCATTAAGAAACCTTGGGTAAACCTCAATGGCACTGCAGAGTGAGTTAGATGATGTTGCCTGTCACTTAGAAGGGAGTGAAGGGATGCAAGATGAGCTGCAAAAATAGTCAAGATTTGGAGGAAGCTAAAGTTGTGGCCCTTTTTCTGAAGCTGGTCTCAAGAAACAAACCCCTGTTCTGCAGTGTCTCACACTTCTATTTCCAAGTATAGCTATTAATGGCACTTAGGATACTTACTTAGCTTAACTGTACTCAGAACTGATGATGCTGCAAGTTGTGGGTTCCCTCCCGAGAAATTAACAAATAAAACTCTGTGAAGAAACGACTTTTTGCACAGCTGCCCAAAATTTTCCGGGATAATTAAACAAAAATGAAAAATACCCCATTTTCTTGATGAGCTGAAAGCTTCTATGTCATTCTGGCCCTAATATTAAAATGGTTTAATTTTGAGTTATGTAAATGATTTTTAATAGCTTTAAAGAAAGAAGTCCTTTTACTTAAAGAATTAAAGCCTATTTAATATGCTGTGGTGAAACTTTGAAGAAGTTATGAAATTTAATAAAGGTCATTTTTGATATGCATTTTGATACCACTGTGCTTTAAGGAGGAACGTGAAGAAGAGCAATTTTTCTTGAAAGAGCTGTATTTTCAGCTTCTGTGTTGTTTTCATTTTAAGAATATTTTCATCAATATCCTTCCCATTGATGATTAACCTCCCTTGATTTCTTTCTCCGTGAAGTATATTTTTTTTTTTTTGGTAGCAGAATGTCACTTAGATAGTAACTGACTTTATCTCCTAAGAAAGCTCTCTTCAGATGTTTTCATTATCATTTTATTTTATAGGTAGTGGAATATTTTCAATCTATAATGAAGACAGCAAGCTCTGTGCCCAAGCCCAGAACTCCAGCTCAGTCATAACTACCACCTGTGATGAGCACGATGAGTTTCAGAAGTTCAGGTGGGTCTCTGCCACACAGCTGCTGAGCATGGCACTCAAGCTGTGCCTGGGAGTGTTCTCGAAGGACGATGAGGCTGCCATCACCTTGGAATCCTGTAACAGGACAAATGAACTCCAGTGGTGGGAATGTAGAAATGAGACAGTTGCAAGCTATGGCAAGGACTTATTTCTCAACTATGGCAAAGGGAAGGGGAAGAAAATCAGGCTGTCCAAAGGATCAGGCAAAGGAAGCAGGTGGAAAATCTACGGAACTGCAGACAGCGTGTGCTCTCAGCGCTATGAGGGTGAGTACTGAAAATTCATTTCTATTTTTAGGTAACCTGACTGCCCCTATCTACAAAACATTCCACTGTCTGCTTGACAGCTCCATTTCCTTACAGCGTCATCAGTAGATGAGATAGATACAAGCACAGTGTAGAAATGAAGACAAATACAGCTGGATACTTTTTGGCAAATACAACTGTACACATTTCTGCATTACTTGTTAAATGCAATTTTTTCAAATGATGGAATAAAATTACAAAGGCCTATGATGTAATCATAAGGAAGAATGGGAATTCTGTTTGTACAGCAACAGTAAAAAGAAATTTATGACTGTTTCAAAACATGTCTGATCAATTTGTAGAAGAGATGATTATATTGTGTTACTTTTTATTTTTGCTACTACTTGATTTGACCCCGTGCTATCTCTAAGAAGTTAATTTCTAGTTAACATAGATGTAATCCGCCATTAACAACATTTAACTAGTGTTTCCTATGCCTAGTAAAAAGAAAAAGTAGCAAAAAGCAAAAGGAAAAACAGTGCCTAATAGTTTAGGATGCAATAAGTCTTAGCACTCTGACAAAAAAACCACTGGAGAGTCAGATCTCCATTTCCTTCATTTTTATGGATCTTGGGCTATGTAGAGTGGGTATCAAGGTTCAAGTGATCAAACTCCTTTCTGTTGTGACACTGGTAGGTTAGGAAGTTAAATAACAAGGGATTAAATTTTTTATGTGCCCTACAACTGTTCCATCAGGAATGAAGTTTATCATAATTTTGTACAGATAACAGCAAATTAGATTGCATAGTGATGGCAGGGTCACTTCTTAGCAGAGTCATTTGCAAATTTAAGATATAACTCCCTCTCATGAAGACTAATAAAAATACTGTGGTATCTCCTTTCAACGTCTTTTCCACCATGCAAGGAAAAAAGAAAAAAAAAAAAAAAAGAATGTAGACATCACCCAAGGACAGAAGTATGTATGCAGTGGGAGGAGCTGAGTCACAGAGACCTCTGACACAGTAGTCCAGAAAGCAGTGACATGAGAAAGCTAAAAATTATGCCCAATTAAGTGTTGTTTGAGAGTTTTAATTCTGAATACTTTGCCGTAGTAATATCTGATTGGCCCAACAGCCTTGTAAAAGTTTGGGGTAACAAAGTACTGATACGTTTAGCTCTGCACAACTCAGCTGTGTCCATGAAGAGCTGCCTATGGGTGTCACTCTGGTGAACATCTGATACCAACTCAAAGTATTGATCTATACTTTTCTCCATAGATATCTATACACTGGCAGGAAACGCTTTTGGTGCACCTTGCGTGTTCCCTTTTAAGGTCAAGGATAAATGGTACGCTGAGTGCATCCCTCTGAGTGATGACGCAAGCTATCTCTGGTGTGCAACTTCTTCAGATTTTGATAAGGACCACTTGTTTGGATATTGTCCAGAAAAAGGTAATTTATGAAAATTTCAGGAAAGATGTTAAGCAAAAGTTTTATCCACTGACATGGTCAAAATCTTCTTGGGGCGTGGAAGGAGCATCGGCAGCAAGAAGAATTCTGTCTAGCCTAGTTCACTGGTGAGGTATGCAACAATGAGTGAACTATCAGCGCTTCATTCTCACTGCCCTACAGTGCTCCTAAAACTGCTACATATGGGGAATACTCTTAGGGTGGTGACTGGAGCTGATGAAAAAGGAAGAGGAAATCCCTAGGAGTAGCTGAGAAGGAAGTCAGAACAAATGAAAGGCAGAAAGAAGTGCAATGGATGAGGAAGGTGAGACATAGGGAAGCAGGACACAGTACTGCATCACAGGATGGAGGAGAGAACAGGAGAGCTGTAGTGGATGAAAGGGTGCAGGACACAGGCAGTGACTTTCACCTGCTTTCAGTGCTCCAGTGCTCCATACACTTACAAATCATCCAACACAGCTTTCCAATAACCCCAGCACAAATTCCCTACCCATTCATCCTCATTTCATGCCTGACTGTTTGGACATGATAATTTCTGTCATTTTGGGAGTTCTGGGAGAGCAGAAGGAGAGTTTGAAGCTAAGAAATAGGTGTAGAGGCCAAGATTTCTATATGGTGAATAGAGAAATACTTGAGTACAGGTAGAATATATCAGTGGGAGGATTAATGTGGACTGAAAGTAGGTAAGTTATATAAAAAAAAGGAACAAGGTCAATGTAGAAAAATTAAGGTTTGTAAGGTGACATAAGTCCTTATGTGATTAATATATTATTAATATTTAACAGACAAAGTATATTTCATGTGGGGAAAAGTATATGTTAAAATTTTCAAATCATACAGTTATATGGTTTTAGTCTGCAAAAAAGATTTTATTTATCATGTCAAATCACTGGTATCATTTTTTATAGACATCACCCACAATAATCTTTGGAAAACAAATCCTGTGACACAAACCCGCTATCAGATAAACTCGGAGTCACTTTTGACATGGCACCAAGCAAGAAAAAGCTGCCAGCAGCAGAATGCAGAATTATTAAGTATCACAGACCTTCGTGAAGAAATGTATTTATTAGGTAAAGTAAAAAAAAAAACAAAAAACAAAAAACAAGTTGTTTAAAATATAGGTCAACTCCAAGAGCTTTAACACGGATATTTATATTTGACTTGTGAAAATAGGTCTCAGTGACATACTTAAAAGAGCTGGTCCCTAATCTATATTACAAAAAATAGATACCTCCTATGACACTTTAGCCCTCATGCTTTAAAATACAATTTTCAGTTTTCCTGAGTAGCTTACAAAACCTGAGGCACTGAGTAACTTGACTGATTGTTTCTTTTGGCTGTTTAGGGCTCACTAGTGACCTGGGCGTCAATGCAAAGCTCTGGACTGGTCTTTACAGTGCTCTTGACAGTGGCTGGCAGTGGACTGGGGGCACTCCTTTCAGATACCTGAACTGGGCTCCAGGTAATTGCACTGTTAGTAAATGATGAGCAGCATCTGGGGCAAAATTTCTGTTTCTCTCCCCTCTTCTCTCTTCCCTCTCCTCCCCTCCCCTCTTCTCCCCTCCTCTTCACCAAATTCTTGTTACCTAATTTCTTTGGTTTCACAGAATTTTCACAGGTTATGAGGAATTATGGGAAAGGTAGGATATTACAGTAACAGGAGTCATACCAGAGATAGGTTGTTATTGATTCTGAATTTCCCAGAAAAAACAGATAGCTCATCAAAAAAACCAGTTGAAAATAAATATCTATACCTCATTGTATTTTTTCCATCCACAATTTTCTCATCAGGCATGTTATTCAATTCAAATAAAAACACCTCATGACAAATGATATAAACAGAATATAAAGAAGAAAGGAAATAAATAAACAGCATAAAATATTTTATATTGTTCTCAGCTGATGTTTATGATGTTTATTTGATGTATTTTATCTTAGTAAGCTTTGACTCTTTTCTCAGGACCTAAATCACCATCTTGCATGTTGTTGTGTTACCTGTTTTCATAATAGCAGTTGCGACTACAAGGAAATTGAAAGGGCAAGCACACTTGTGGGAATTAAATACACATTTCACATCCAGTATTCAACAGTAAAGGATCTTCAGTTGTTTGCAATACTATCACTCCATAAGGAATTGTGTCTTAGATAAACTTTTATAAAACTTTTTTTTTCTACATGCTGCTGTTCTTCAAATACACTGAATTTCTTCTTCAGCAGTGTATAAGAGAAGAGGGGCATGTCTCACATTTGAAGTGTCAGCCCTCTTGGCCATCCCAGTGATGCTCCCTTGTCACCTCTCGGAAATTATTACTCTAAAGATTAATACTCCAGTGGCTTTGCAGCTGCAAAAGTCTTGTACATTCTCTTCTGTTAAAAAGTGAAAATTTTCAGTGTAAACAGAAGGATTCTGTACCTCTTTTTTGAAGGAAACCCCTCTGTGGAATCTGGAAGAATATGTGGGACCTTCCAAGGTAGGAATGGCAAATGGGAAAACCAGGTGTGTGATCGGAAACTGGGATATATCTGCCAAAAGAGAAACAACTCCTTGTATCCTTCCACTATTGCCCCAGGTATGTTGGTCAAAAACTAAGGCTATTTTTACAGTCAGTGAGAAATACTGAGAGGGTGCTATGTATGAAATGACAATACATTGTTAAAACAAAAGGATCACACTTGATGACCTGGGTCAAATACTGAGAAATCAATTTTCTGATTTGTTTTGAAGATGATGCCCAAAGGTTGTTCATCATTTTGAAAAGATCCCAGAGTACTAAAGAAGGCAGGATTAGGTGTTTAGTCATATTATCCAGACCATGAAATACTGATGAATATCCTGTGCTCTAAAAAATACTTCTAAGATATGTTCTGCTAAAAGATGTGAGCCAGAGTTAATGCTCCCCTTCTGTCTCTGATGCTTTTTGTTCTATTCAGGAAAAAATCAGGGGGATGCATGGCCCATACATATCCTGTATATTCTGGCCACACTTGGAATGATTTCTGACCTTTGTTGACCAAGGCTGGATGTTGTTTAGGGGAATACAAGTTTGCCCAGCTCAAAACCGTGTTCAGGGAGCATTGGACCAAGTGGTTGATCACACATCAGTGTTGTGCACATATCCTTCCCTCTTCAGTTTACTGTGCACATGCAGATCACGTGAACTTTCCCAGCAGTGGAAGGTGGCTGAGCATACTAAATTCACTCCAAGAAAGAAGTGCTGAACAAAGTGTGCAGCATTTCTGTGCAGCTGGGATTTCTGACACGTCTGGTATAGCATAAATGTGTCTGGACTCACTTATATGTTATTTGGGTTGTGCAGAAGCTCCTGAGCCTCTGGTGTTTCCCGAGGAAAAAAAATATACAAAATCTATAGATTGAACAAGATAGAGTTCTTGACTAGGAAAAGAGGCCATTTTCTGTCAAACATGGCTGTTCCCAGAGCCTCACTGAGGGGGATTTAAAATGGATTTGTGCCCTGCAAGTTTGCATGCCAAATTACTCAGTACTTACTTAATCCTGTAAGAAAAGGGTATTTTTTTATTTTGGTAGCTCCCAGCACAACTGGGAGACAAAAATTTGTTCTGTAATCTTTGTAACCCTCAGATTTTGGCTTCTCTCCTCCAGTATGTGCTCCAGTATTTCAAATTCGTGTCAGTATAGGTAATTTTTCTTTTTGATGAAAATAAAGCACTGACAGGACTGCCCATTAATTGTTTGACATCATTTTTTTTTAGGTGACTTAAAGCCTTTTAAGTGCCCCAGGGAATGGGTGCCCTATGCAGGTCATTGCTACAGAATTTATAGAACACCAAAAATATGGAAAGAAGCCCAGTCTTCCTGCAGAAAAGAAGAAGGAGAACTTGCAAGTATTCATAATGTTGAAGAGTACAGTTTTACAGTGTCCCAGCTTGGGTACAGTGAGTATTCCTGCAGGTCACTACTTTCTTAATCTGAAATTACACTGTTTGCTATTATTCATTTAATCATTTAATCACATAATCATATAATTCATTTAATCAACCAGAATTTTAATTTTGTTTTAATAAAAAAAGTTCTTCTTCAGTCAAAAATGGATGTGAGGTGTGATTGTTCCATTTCAAGACATCCCCATACCTACAATTAACTTTGTGTTCCCAGAGTCAGATGATGAGCTGTGGATTGGTCTCAATGACTTCAGAGTTCAAATGTATTTTGAATGGAGTGATGGCACACCTGTGACTTATACCAAATGGCATCACGGAGAGCCAACCCACACATGGAATAAGGCAGACTGCATTCGTATGAAGGGAGAGGTAAAAATCCCTCCCCCACTCTTATGCTTTCTTCTGTCCTTTGAGCCCCCATAAAAGGAAAACATCCATGATTAAAAACAAAACAAAACAAAAAGGATGATGGTTTTAAAAGTATTTATGAACTTGGTTTAATTCAAGGTATCTTAGTGTGGAGGGAGACTGGAGACCAGGTCTAGGAAGGTGTAAGATGGAGCACCAGAAACAGTTCACTGCATGGAGACTCGGTCTTCTCTGCAACAGTTTCCATCTGAAATTGGTTGAAATAACTCATCATCCACATTTAACATGACTAATCATAGTGGTATAGATTATTGGAGCAGGAACTTCCTCATTTTTCCTCCAAAATAACTAAAATATATTTTTAGAGCTGAAAAAAAAGATCTATCTTGTTTTATGTTCAGCATAAAAAGGCATATTATGCAGTGGAAAAATATTTTTTTATATTTTATGTTTAGTTTATCCAGCATTTCCTTGCTATTGTCATCTGGTTATATGAATATAATAGATACTATGCTGGTGAGAAGAGAGTGGAACAGTATGTTTCCTTCCTGCTCTCTGAATCTTTAATACATCCAGCCCTCATTTTCATAGCTCTGAGGATATGTGACCCTCACTGTCTTTATGGGGGAATTTTGGAGAAAAAGCAAGGCAAGGAAGAGAGCTGAAACAGTCTCAGACATATGAAAAGAGAAGGGTTCTTTTGAGGATGGTGAATATTCTTGTTGGATCTGAATTTTCTTTAGGTTTCACTTCCCTCTGTTGTTTATTCTTACTATACTCAGGATGGATCCTGGGCTGACAGTGCCTGTGAAATGAAATTTGGCTACATCTGTAAAAGGAAACCCTTGGCTGAAGAATCAGGGGAAACTGAGATTAGTTACCCAGGCTGCCAGAAAGTGAGTGTAAAACAAATGCAGCAGAAGGTGCTGCATATGACTTTCATTCTCATGATCATAATTAACATAGAAGCAAATTATTTTGACTTTCGTTCTTGGTGGGACCTTGAAAACTGTTAATTTCATATGTATTGATACTTTTTAGACTAAAGGGGAATTTTTTTCTTTATTTAACTGAAGTGTAGATAGACCTTTTTATTTCCTTACAAGTGTACTTGACTCATCTCTCTCCTACTGCAGAACTGGTCACTGTACCCATAAAAGCAACTCTCTGCAAAACATATCAGCCTTATTCAGGCTGTAACTCACTGGTCATGGGTTGCACGTAGCCTTCTGAGTTCATTCAATCTTCCACAGGAATAAGGAATATTTGAGTCCACTGTTTTGCAGATTGTTTGTATCCTGTTGCAACAGCTATTCTTAAGCAATGAGAAGCCAGAGCAAGCTTTTCACAGGGAGCTGCAAAGTGGCTGTGACTGTGGTTGCCAACCCAAAGGCAATCCCACAGCTCACTGTTTGCAAAGACCTCTTGTGTGTCCTTTTTCAAGAGTTATGGTTACAAAAGCTATGTTTGATCATCCTCTTGGTTTCTTCCTGTGGTTTCTGAGAGCAGTTTTGACTTTGGGTGTGGTAATTGGAATTTGTGGCTTTTGGAAGTGCACAAAGCTGTGCAATCTGACAGCCCCTCTGTACATCTCTGCTGTTGACACTGACAGGGCTGGATGAAACACGGCTTTTACTGTTACTCCCTGGGGCAGTTACCAGCAACATTTTCAGATGCAAAAAAAATCTGTGAAGAAAACAAAGGTTACCTTGCTACTGTGAGAGACAGGTATGGAAACACAATTCTTGTCCTTTAATGTATGTAACCAGGGTGGAAGAGAAATTTCTCCTTATTCACAGTGTCTGTCTAGTGTGACACCACTCTTTTTTGCAGGAAAATTTATGGAAGAACTGATGAAATATTGCTATAGATCAGGGGCTTGTAGGTCATGAAAACATTCAGGCCAGTGCTACTACACACTTATACTGGTGTTGCCTTCATGAACTAAAAAACGGGATCACCCCCACCACAACCTCAGACTGACAGATTCTTTTAAAACTTTTTGAACTAAAAATAAACAGATAAGCATGGAACTATTTCTTCTAGATTCTAGGGGTTTGGTGGGTTTTTTTGTGTTTGGGTTTTTTTTTTTTTTTTTTCAACAGGTAGGTTTGGAAACTTAACTGTTTTAGAATAAAAGCATAGGAACTCATTATACAGAATGAGTAACATATATGCATTTATACAATATTGTGGGGCTTGTATTGTTCATTGTGCAATATAAAAGGGGAATAGGATCACTCTAAATTCTTGACATGATTTATATTAACAAAAAGTAAAATAAAAATTACTTTGTATGATAATTAGAACTATAAAAGTAAGATGATTACCCTTGCTTCATTTCATCCATACTGAAAAATAACCTTAACTTTACCAAATTTGCTACAATGAAGTGTTTAAAGAAATGTACAAATGATGATAAAATGTGATACATCATTTTGGTACTTACTCTTCACAGATATGAACAAGCTTTTCTGACTTCCATAACTGGATTCAATCCAGCAAAATACTTCTGGATTGGTCTTTCAGACGTGGAGGAGCAGGGGACATTCAAGTGGGCCAGTGGGGATCCAATCACCTTCACTCACTGGAACGTGGGAATGCCTGGTATGTGCCATGGGGGCCACTGAGTTTCTGCTCTGAGGAACCATAAAGTGGGCATTTAAAAGCTAAAAAAATTGTTTAGAAACTCTTCTGGCAGAAAGCAACCAAAAGGACAATTCAACTTTCCAGTTTTGCTACAGGGATTAAATCAGGGGTTCTGATAACTCCTTCAAGAAGGTCACTTGGGGCTGCATATGTCTTTTGGTACCATGCACTCTTTATTGTTTGATGGTTTTCTTAAGTGATTCCTAGTATAATGTGAAAGGAATTTGCTAAAATTTCTTTTTATGATTTATGGAAATGCACATGAGCTATTGTGACCTATTGATATCCAAACACAGTGAGAACAGGTTACTCTTAAGTAAGCAGCATATACTTTGAAAAGATGCAGTCATCGATAAGATTTAACAATTTTATGTTTCATGAAGGAGGTGAGTCAGGCTGCGTGGCCATGACAACAGGAACTTCAGCTGGATTATGGGATATTGTGAACTGTGAAGAAACAAACATGTTTCTCTGCAAGCAGCTGGTGGAGGGAGTGACTCCCCCTCCTCCTCCTCCAACGATGTCCCATCTTCTGCTCTGCCCAGAGGGATGGCAATCCATTCCTCAGAGCAGCTTCTGCTTCAAAGTAGGTGTTTAATTTGTGAATGCAAACACTTGTCAATTAAAATAAGAATATGTTCTGTGTATCCAAGGTTGATTTTACCCTGCCTACCCGATAGGCAGTCTGTGGTAACGTCTCTCCAGCCAGCCGCAGGTGGTGTGGCTGGGAAGTGCTGGACAAAGCAGTATGTGTGTCCATCTGAAGTTTGGAGCCAGAGAGGCTCTGAGGTGATGGGAAAAGCAAAGTCGCAATAATCAAATTTGATAGATGATCCCAGGCTTACGGTTGCAAAATTAAATATTAAGCAATAAAACTAGACCAGAAGACTACAACAAAGATA
Source organism: Myiozetetes cayanensis (assembly GCF_022539395.1). NCBI lineage: Eukaryota > Metazoa > Chordata > Aves > Passeriformes > Tyrannidae > Myiozetetes > Myiozetetes cayanensis. The sequence goes on from NW_026086604.1 coordinate 131,101,518, forward strand.
GAAGCCTTTATTTCTGTTTCTAGATACCTGTAATACCCAACAAGGTATTTAGTTGACCACTTTTTATAGATTTTTCAGGGAGGAAGGGAGAAAATGAAAACATGGTTTGATGCAAAAGATTTTTGCAGAGCCATCGGAGGAGATCTGGCATGTATCCACAGTGAAGAAGAACAAAACCTGATAAGTAGATTGTAAGTATCTGCACAGTCCATTATTTAAATGTAAGAAAAGAAAATTAGAAATTACCTTTCTGAAAGACATAAATGATTTCTGGTGATCAATTTATACTTTACAATGATGGTGTATATCCTTTCAAAGTGGCAGAAGGAAATGGGTAAATAGAAGTGAGCAATAGGGTTTTCTTGACAGACCTCAGGGAAGATGGTGCCATGCATTGAAGCAGCCTGAACATAAACAAAACTGAGAGAAGTATCATGAAAGCTGGTTTCAACTGAATTTAGTTCATTTGTAGTTGATCAGTGGGTAAAATATTCTTGATTAAAGGAATATTTCATGCTGGTTTCTTACCTTAGTTAAGGGGAAAAATTTGGAGATTAAGGAAAACCTGACTTATAGATGTGCTTATATAAATGTTTCAGTCAAGCCTATGAGTGCAGATGTGTCTGAATTTGGATGCCTAATCTACTTGGTGGAACCAGGTCCTTAAAATATATTTTCATTTAACTCAGTATTTGTAAACTCATGACATCTATTATCTTTTGCATGAAGTGCTGTGTTTCATTGCTTACTGCTACATGCAGTGCCAGGGTGTTTTTCTCCACATGACAATTGAATGATTACTTTATATGACTGTCTCAAATGATACTTCAAGTTTCTAAACACTGAAAATAATATAATACTATACATGCCCCTTCTCTTTTTCATGCTGTGATTGTCCTTATTTGTAATCATTCAGAGAGAGAGATTATATTCATTTTTCATACTGGATGGGTTTAAGTGGCTTGGACTCTGACAGTGGATTTACATGGAGTGATGGTTCACCAGTGAGTAAATAATTTATTATTCCAACTTTTTTTTACTATTTTTTTTTTATTTATATCTTGGCAGGCAGCTCTCAGAACACTTCCTATACAAGCTGCAAGTGGTCTTAAGTCTTTCTAACCTAATTCTTGTCTAGGAATTAGTTTTAATCTCTTGGTAGTTCATAGAAATAGATGAAAATACGGCATTTGAAGTAAAGAAATAACACCAAAGGTGATGGAATATTGCTCCTGATCTAGGCAAATCTAATTGTGCTAATCTCTATATTCCCATTTATCATTTGCTGTAAGAAATATTTGTTTACATTTATAAAAACTAGGCTTTTCTGCCTTCGTTGCCTTAAGTAAATCAAGATCTGCAAGGTCCAAGCCCATATGGCATCACCGATGGATTGTCTTAGGTTGAAAAATCTGAGCAGGATAAACAACCCAGGGATCAGAGAACACACTTCTTTCTAGAGCTCGACAGGGAAGCGTTGTCTTCCCTGTTAAAAAACAGAGCAAGCACTTCTTGGCTTACTAACATGGCTTATAAACATACAGATGAACCCTTTTGCTATTCAAGGCTCATGTACTTCTTAAAAGGTCTGGCACTGAAGAGTAAAATGGACTATGAAATCGAAAGGAAGTATATTCTTCTTTAACAGATACAAGACAATTGTTTCATTTTAAAAGCAAAATAGTAACAAAACTATGTGTTCCACTCCAGGTAAATTTTGAAAAATGGTCACATGGAGAACCAAACAATTACGATGGAAATGAAAAATGTGGCGTGTTTAATGGCTACCTCAATATGAACTGGAACGATTTATTTTGTGAACACATGCTGGACTATGTTTGTCAAATTAAAAAAGGTAAGATAACTTTCTTCCTTTAGCAACTTCTGGAGGTAGATTAGAACATCCTTTCCAGGTCAGATCACTGAATCTGCTGGGCCATCAATCACAATGAAACATTTTATACATTTAAGTAAAAGCTGTTGAAAACTATTAATACATGAGATACACAGGTAAGTTTGGGATGTGTGTGCAGCATGCTGGGGAAGTGTAATGTAACAGCCTAAAGCTGGACATAGTTTCTGTAAGCTTAACTTGTGATCGGCTCTACCATGCTATTTTGCTGAGTATAGCACTTTTTTTTCAGATACTCTGAGAAATTCTGTAACAAAAATAAGCATATTGAATAACCCTTAAGATTATGACTTGAAGTTAAAATGGTAATTACTGTATAAATGTATTTAATTGAGAGTTGTCTGAGAAGCATAATATACCCAGATATTGATTTATATTGCAGGAGCGCCACTGAAACCAGAGCCTAATTCTACATTCCGTAAGTCTTATACTGCCAATTAAAAAAATTAATTAACATATAATTCATGTTATTTTCTACTACAGACTGCTTAATGTTTTAATTTGCAGATTATCAATATGTTGTTGGTGAAGATGGCTGGATAACTTATAAGGACAAGGAATACTATTTCAGCAGAGAAGGAATGCCTATGCAAAAAGCCAGAGACTTTTGCAAGAAGAATGGTGGTGACCTTGCTGTCATTGAGAGTGAAAGTGAAAGAACTTTTCTTTGGAGATATGTAAGAAACATATTTGCTTCAAATATGCACAATTTTATGTTGAACTGATGCACCTTTTTTCAACTGGCTTGTGAAATGTTAAAAAGTAGTCCCCCTCATAAAAGGAATCAATGCCACCTTTTATCTTTTCATGGGCTTATTTAGTTAGAAGCTTTACCATAATCATTATTTTGATAAATTTCTAAATGTAGACAAATACTCTCAGGGTACAGCTTTCAAAGACCTTGCTCTGTTTAGCTGAAAGCTGTAATTAATGATTATGTTTTGCTTTCTAACTCATTCTTTTCACAGAATTCAATAAAAGCTTTTTGTCATAACATATCTCATATTTTAAGTAAAAGGTTTAAGACAGAATATTTTCTAGTAGGAAGAGGATGACCTGATGATAATATGCTGTTTTGAAAATAGTTTCATAGTGTTAAAACTGAATTTGATTCCATTCATTCCTCCTCCATGACTAAGGACTAAAACCCACCATTTACTTGTAGCCTTTCAGCAAATTCTCACTATGCTTTCCTAAAACTCTTAAAAATATTCTTATAAGCCTGCTTAAGAGGTTGTTCTTAACACAGCTTTTTGCTTAATTTCTTTTTCAGCTCACTCTGCTTTAAAAAAAAAATAAATATTTATTCTCAAAATTGAAGGAAAATTTAAAATTTTGCACTTTGCAGTTCAGGTACATAATTCCAGTAATTCCCTGTGCATTGTATATTATGCAATCTGTACAAATGAAACTGCAGCATTTTTTGAGAGTTTGCTTGTTTTATTTGAAATCTGTTTTATACAGATCATTAAAATTGTGCGGTTTTTTGTTTTGTTTTAGATTTTCTATAAAGACTGGGGAAATAACTTCTATATTGGCTTAAGTGTGAGCCTTGACAAAACATTCCGGTAAGTAAAAACAAATTAATTTTGTCAGACGCGTAACGTGAATATTTGGCACGGTTGTCTGTAGGAGACGATTGAAATTCAGTGACTGACACAACCTGTCTACAGCCATGTCCTTGGCTACTTTTTGAAAATAAATTTGTGAATCACCAAACTAGGAAATTATTTTTGCATAACTGGAAAAAACCCCCAACAAGTAACTAATAGGTGTATAATAGTCAAAGATTTCTTTTGCTTAACAAAATGGTTCTTAGTGGTTCTCAGTACCTGGTGCAAGACTTTTTGTTTCCCTACAAGTTCTTATATTATTGCTTTTATATCCAGGAAATTGATAAAATAGGCTCAGTTGTCCGTTTCTGTGCTCCAGATAAAGCCAGGTCCAGTGCTAGGCTGGTGCATTTCCTGCGCACTCTCAAAGTTCAGAGACAAAGAAAGGCTGGAACAACCAGATAAGATGATTAGTTAGACCTAGACAGGGAGAGAGTTGATATAAAGATTTTTTTTACTAATTCCAGTGAAAGGTCTTGGTTTTCTCGTAGCAGGGAACAACATGTGTCTGTAAGCTAGGATACAGGAAACTTAAAATACAAAGCTCAAGTACTTGCTTTGCAAAGAAATATTAACTAATTCAACTAAGAATTAATATTTCCTCAAATTACTTCTTTCAGGTGGATGGATGGAACCCCAGTGAACTATGTTGCCTGGGCTCCAAATGAACCCAATTTTGCAAATAATGATGAGAACTGTGTGGTCATGTATACCCATACAGGTGCGTATAGTGTAGCGCCGTTTAATCTGCAGGGTATGACAAGGCTCGGGAGGGCTGCACAGGCAAGGCTGGGAGAGTTACAATACTGAGCACACTGATGTTGCATAGAGTATTCAAAAAGCAAAGGAAAATAAATTCTATTCTCTTCTTTCATTTGTGCACTTTTAAAAAATTGAATTCCATGTAGCTAACACATTGGATTACATCTGCGATTTGATTCCTAGTTTTGTCAGAAAATTTCGAAGTGAACAGATCAGGTAAACATCAGGACATTTTGCAGATTCAGTATTTTTTTCCTCAAAAGATACTCAGAAAACTATAAGACTGTAAGAAGCTCAGGTAGTAAGACAATAAGGACTGAGTGCCTTGTATAGGCAGAGTGATTCTAGAGATCTTACAGAATTTAGAGAATTAAGCATTTGAACTAAAACACCCCTTTGACAGTGCTATGGTTTTGCAATATTGAAATATTTCTAGGTTTAAAGAAATTATTCATATTCTGAATTTTGCTGGAAACCCGAACATTTCTAAGAAAGAGACATAAAAATTATATATTATTATTTCTGAAGGAGAGAAATACAAATACTGTAATCAGTTCTACTTCCTATGATAGATTTTCTGTAGGAAAAGGCACTTTTTATCTCAGTCTCAGTTGCATTTTGTCTTTTGTTTGTTTGTTTGTTTGTTTTAATTCTAATTTGCTTTCAGGTACATGGAATGATCTCAACTGTGGCAGTGTTGAGTTATTCATCTGTGAAAGGCTTAACAACACTGTTCGTCCAACTGTTGCTCCCACTTCACCACCACCAAGGGGTGGGTGCCTGGATGACTGGCTTCTCTTTGATAACAAGGTGGAGTATGAAATGTCAATATGCTGTCTTTTAAAAAAACAGGGTTTTCAGTTGTCACAAAGAATCTTCTGTTCATGTGTATTTGGAGACTTTAACATACAAATCCTAAACCTGAAATTATAGCCGCTATTGGAATCACAGCAGCTATGAGGGAGGACATGAGACATATAAGAAGAAAGCTTCATCTTACTTTTTGCTAATGTTTTATGTTGCCAAAGATGGCTGAACAACCTTCCTTGTGTGGAGCTGTTGTATGTTCTTGTTTACTATGCTGAGGTTATCTGGCTCTCACACATTGCGTGGATGTCTGCTTATCCCTTGCCTATTATGCACTGGCTCTCCATTAAGACACCTTCCCTTGAGCAAATTTGTCTTCTTTTTTTTCTAACGAAACACCTGTTGAAGTTTTTAAGTAATGCAGTTATAAGATTCACTGCACTTTACTATGTACCATCACTCCAAGCCTTCTCAAAAGACAAAACTTCAGGATAAGAGACTGTACCTATTAAGCATCCATAGATTTTTATCAATGAAGCTATTAAAGGTAGAAAACAACAGCGTACACTACAATACTAGTACTAGAATACACCTAACAATGAAGATAATTCTCACTTGCATTACTTTGTCTAGCTCTGTCTTTCCTTCGGCTGAGCCAAAATATTTCAGTTTGATAGAGATCCTTTGTTTGAGATCCGCTGGCTGTTGTCTCCTTTTTCCTTTCTCAGTCACAAACTCAGCATATTCAATTTCGTGGTTCTCTCTCAAGCTAAAATATCTCTGTCTTCCTCACATCCTGGAAGAGGAGCTTTCAAAGGCTCCTCCCTTGACTCCTGCCCACGTGTTTATTCACTGTTTCTGACAATCACGACACTACCTTCCTTTTTTGCTCAACTTTTCCCCAAATTGCCTGCTTAACTTTTCTATTACATGCTTTAAACTTTTCTATTACATGCTTTAGTTAGCACATTTACATTGCTTGACTTTAACAAAGCTGTCTGATGATGTCTTAGTTAAATCTCATAAGATTGTATTACAAGAAATGGTAAATTATGGTTTTCTTTATAATACTGAAATCATTGTCTTTCTGTGATTAAACTGGGAGAACCAAACCTGATTTGACAGACAGGGCAACAGGAACTGAGATATTTTGATTCAATAATATATCTTATCCTTGTCTTCTTCAGCATTTCTCTCACAAATTTACACCTCAGAATTGTGCTCAGAAGATTAATGCAGTTTCTGCTGAGATCAATAGACTGACATATTCTTTCTTCTAAGTGTATGCTAAAATACTGGCCTTTATACTAATATTCTAGTAGAGATCTTCTCTATTACTAAAACCTGAAGACAAACTAGAAAGTACTCTTAAATCAGCTAATTTCCTTTTTTACTTTAAATATTTGGGTTATCTTGTTTGTTACAAGCAGAGGTGCTTTCACCAGAAATAAAAACATCCTCCATTTACAGAATTGGCACACTTCTCTTTTTCAGTGTTTTAAAGTATTTGGCCTTAATGAAAATGACACATTGACATGGCATGCTGCACGGAACAATTGCATTGATTTTGGAGGAAACCTGGCTACTATATCAAAAAAAGAAGTGCAAGGTATAAAGTACCCATGTTTTGATACTGGATGAGACACCATGATAAAAAAGATTAAAACAGATGTTGTAGCTTCTGCAATATATGCTATTGTTTATTTGATATTAATATAAAGTTATGTTGAATGAGAAATTGAGTTTTTGGAAAAAAAATGCATAGGTTTTAGTGTCTTGATTAATTTTGAAAATCAGAGTTTTGGGGTTAATATAGGATGTACTGTTCAAACATTAAGATTTTACATTTGGGGCTTTTCTTATAATAAAATGTCCACATTTTCTTTTGTTTTAAGGAAGCAGATAATCTTTGAGGTCCCTTCCAACCTAGGCCATTCTAAGATTCTATGTAAAAATAGCACAAAAGGGAGTAATACCCAAAATCAAATCACCATGCACCCAGCTGCTGAGCCAAATACTGTGGGTGTCAGTGGAGGACACATCCTCAGGCAGCAGAAGACTCCAATGCCAGCAGTCACAGCTTCCCCCTGTTCCTCTTGCTCTGCTGGACTTCAGTCTGCTGGTCTTGTTCATCATCTTGCAGGCTTTTTAGGAGGCCTCATATTTCCTTGGGAGTTGCACTGCCTCAGGTCCTGAGAGTCACACACAAATCATCTCCCAGCTCCCTTCATCAGTGATAGTGGTTTATACTTTTTCTCCTGTAGCAGAGGAAGGACATCATTTTAGTGGAAAGTCAGTTTAAGCAGGAGCTAAGAGAAACAGTATCTGGTGTTCTACAAAGCTGGGATCACAGTTCATACATACTTTGTTATTAAGTAGTTTTATTTGTGTCATGCCTGTTTAGAAATGAAATTTTAAGCCAGGTTACCAAAGTAAATTACCAAAAAAAGAGAAGGGAATACAGAGTCTAGAGACTTGTTTTCTACGTGCCAAAGTTTATGTACTCTTGTCAATTTCTGTAATACATTAAAACATTTTCCATGCTTCCTCAGATGATGAACAATATGAAGGAGTATACACATAAATTTGCATTTTATTAAAAATTTGCCCATCATTGAGTTTGTAAAGACTTTTTCTGATTTTAATATCAGATGAATGATTATCTATTAATTTTATTGTTATCATAAGACTGACATCTTATTATAAAGAGAGAACCAAAACTCATCATCCTGATTCCAGGCACTCTAAAGTCTGCAGTGTTGGGGAGGGTTCAGTTTCCTTCCTTATGTAATATTTCTTTTTTTCCTTCAGCTTTCCTCATGTCCCTCTTAAAAGAAGCTGCTACTGATGCTTGGATTGGACTGAATGACATAAATCAGGAGCACACGTACTTATGGACAGACGGAAGTCCAGTAGACTATACAAACTGGGCGAAAGGTTCCCGAAGTTATTATAGTATGGTAAACATCCATTTTATCACTTAAACGTTATAAGTTTGGTAGATGGCTAAAATGTATGTAGCTACTATTTTCTGTTGGCTTTTTTCCCTTTGCGAAGGCTTTTAGTAATCCTGTTGCTTTATAAAAGCAGAGTGACCATGTGGGAGATCTATCTACACGCTTTTTTTTCAACTTCTGTGTTTTGTCATGGTTCTATATGAGTCCAGACAAAGGTTTGGAAGTATTATGCAAAACACAGAAAAGTGAGGAAGTTCCCTCACTTTACCATGACTCATCAGGAGATTCAAATAAATAATAGCATAAACTATATAATTTTGGGATGCAGTGAATGTTATTTAGATTTGCTAAAAATACTCAGATAACTGTGTATATTGACATTTCTTGGCACTGAAGTTGGTAAGATAATCCTCAAAAGAGGGAGAGTGGCTCTTCCTTTTTAATTTTTATCCTCCTCTAATCTTCCTTCTTAAAGATTCCATCTATATGCTTTGAAACTTCTGACGTGGCTGTATCTTTTTGTGTTTAATTGTAAGATAAAACTTGTCTTGCAACTGTAAGAGCATTATTTGGTAATTGTAAAATGGCTAATGTAGAATACTGTCCAAGAATATTATTTCTGTAATCCTGTGATAGCTTTACCAAGTGTCTCTTTTTTTCATAACACAATTGCTTCAAGTTCAGCTAAAGTGGAAAAAAGTTCTGTGAGGTCCAATTCCTGCTGCCATCGGGCTCAAGCTGGGTTTTAGGATCTCCAGGACTTCCCCATCTCACGGATACAGAAGGCTGCAGAAAGTTGCACTACTTAATTTCTGCAGAAGGCTGTGACCATTCCCCTCCAGAAACTGTTCCACAGCTTCCTTCACTTGCAGGAAGACATGGGCTAGTGCCCTGAGGGGTTTTGGAGGTAGCATGAGGCTATACTGATGTGAGGTGGGGAAAGCTGCTGTCTCCTGCTGCAGAAAGCCAAGCAGCAACTTTTCATGCTGTGGGTGGAAAATGAGGAAGGTACAAAGTGCAGTGGTAAGGGTTTCGGGAGGTGTCCCCCACAAAATGTTGTTTCTGGCAAACCACCTCTACATTACAGCACTGTGGTGACCACTTTGGTTCCCAGTGCTGAACTGGGGCAGGAAGCGGAATTCAGCTCTCCAGGCAAGCTTCAGTGCTGAGGAGAGATTCCCTGAAACCTCCAGGAACACAGGAGCAAATCTGTGGTCCACATCTAGTACACATATATCTACCTGTACACATGCACATACATACACAGTCATGCATAGAGAGTATATATGCACAGATAGTCCCAGACACTTCTTCCTGCCTCTGTGCTGTGCTTTGCAACTCCTTTCATCATCCAAGTGCAAAATTTTCTAGGGCTGAGTTGCAAATGCTTATTGTGATATTACTGTGCCTGACCATTGCTTACATGAGTCCATATGTGCATATATCTGACCTTCATGTTATTCATCTGTATGTACCTGCGTGTGATAGGTGAGTCTGTGAGACCTGAATGTTTTCTACCTGCCCACATGTTTTCTTGTTTATCTCATTTGTCTTGTAGGATGATTGTGTCTTTATGATGAAGAACCCTATTGAACAAGCAGGGAAATGGAAAGATGAAGGATGTAAAACAAGCAAAAGTTACATATGCCAGAAAAATTCTGGTGAGTTTCCTTTCACTGCTTTCTAGTACAGGTGATTTATTGTGGTTATTTCAAACTCATGTTCAAAGTGACTTTCCTGTAATTCCACCCTAGTTTAACTGAAATTAATGAGTGTATCACATGCACTATGGACCATTTTACCAAAGTACTCACACTTTTTTAATTTATTTTTGAGAAAATCTTTTAACCTTTCCTATTTTAAGGACTAGACCTGTAAATTAAAAAAATCTCTGGATCATCATGTGTTTTACTGCTTTTGGCAATCGTATGGGCAAGTGCTTTGTCTTTATATGGGTAAATTATTCAAAACTGGAATTCTACTCTTATACTTAAAAGCACTGCTACTTCTTTATTTTGTAAAACTACCCTGCTTGATTTCCCTTACATTCTTTCTCAGGCAGCTTCAGCAGCAGCAGTTATATCCCTCTGCTTGGTCACAGTGTACTTATTCCTGTTCCTTATCAGAATGCTACTATATAATGGAAATTGTTACTATATACTGGAAAAAGTGAAGGAATTGTTCCCTTTAATGCCTACATTGGTACAATATGCTTTGGGTAGGTCTGGTGCTTACAAGGTGCATTCCTGGAGATGATATAGATATTTATGCTAAAAAATAATTCAGACAAGTATTAGAAAATTTTGTCACAGTACATGAAAATGTGACATTCATCACTGCAGTGATAGTTTGGACATACCTTAATTTGTTATTGCAGTCTCTCTTAATTGCTTGACCACCTCAGTAACTAGATTTTCTCTTAGTGTTGTATGTCTGAGGCAATATAAAGTTTGACTTTCCTTTTGGTTTTTTATTTTCTTGTTATAGACCCCAAAGTGCACAACTCCCAACCCACAGCTCCGGTGCTTGGCTTTCACAGCTATGGTGATGATCGCTATGCAGTCATCAAGGAGAAAATGAGCTGGGAAAAAGCAGAGAAGGAGTGCAGAGACCAGTCGGCAGAACTGGCCAGTGTCTTGGATCCTTATGCTGAATCTTACGTGTGGTTACAAATAGTAAAACTCGGGGAGCCTGTGTGGATTGGCCTAAACAGCAACACAGTGAGTCTACTGAATGCGAGTGACAGTCATACCACTGTCTTAGATGAGTTATCAGTCAGATCCACAAATGTGTGGCAGAAGTCAAAACCTCTTGTGGGATACTGACTTCCCTCCACTTCAGGGCATTTACACATTTAAATGTTTATCCATAGTGTAAGTGAGAACTGCCGCAGCCCACAATTAAAGGCCACCAAGGATGTACCTGCATCAGATAGTGGTTTCAGTGGTAAAGCACTTGTGGAGTTCCCACTTCCTATGCAATGGTCTACCATATACTCGTGTGGGGGTTTGTTGTCTTTTCTGAAGGCACATCATTGAGCATACCACAGGAAAAACTGCGTTAAAAATAGTCCTTTCGTTGCGAATTTATTTTAAGTTTTAGTTTAAATTCACAGCCTAGCAGTACAAGAGCTTGTGCTGGGCAATAGGTGAAAGAGCAGGCAGGAACAGAGCTTTGGCAATGGGGAAACCTTAGGCTTGCTCCTGGAACCAAAACCAGTGCCTTGGGTAAAACTGCCAACAAATTCAGCTAAAAGTGGAAAGGTCTGAAATGGGAAGCAGCTAATAAAGACATGTAAAAAAGAACATGGATAAATGTGCTGTAGCTGGATACTTCTGGAACTGAAGTTGTGGTGAAATCAATAGCGAGAGGTAGAGCAAGATCTTGGTGGGACACAGGACTGAGAGAGGGTGCAGGTGTTGAGGTGAGAGGAACCAGAGCCACACCTCAGTGAGAGCAAAACCAGGATTAGGCAGGAATCCAGAATGAGAGATAGCCAAGGGTTTTAAAGGAAAGGCGACAGGAAAGCAAATGGCACAAAGGGCAGGATGGGAGCCTGCCTCCAAAGATCACAGGAGGATGGAGCTAGGTTGCACAGGATGAAGTGACAGAAGCCACGGATGTGACTAATGTCAGTCATCCTCTGGAAATAGTGGTGAAATTCACTGATAAAATACACACTTGGCTACTCTGTAGTAGCTGGTCCTTGCAAGACCCAGAAACTTATTACAAGCCCTGTTAACATGGGTGGCAGGTGTCTGTGGTGCCTGCCCCATGGAAAGCCTCATCAGTTTTTCTCCATCCAGTGAAACTTCTGCTTTTTCTATTTGGTTCCTAAATACATGGAGAAGCCTGTGTTAGAGGAATGCTGACAATAGTTTCTCTGTAATCTTTATTTGATTTGTGTATGAATGTGGACTCATTTGATAAAATCTTCAGCTGTACCTTCACATTTGTTACCACGAGGCCCTTTGCCCATTTAGCGCATGAGACAGATGGCATGAATTGAATAACATAGGTTTGCATGCTAAATTAACATCTGTAGGACCACTGCCCTAACTGCTGTGGAGAGTGAAGTTTGGACCTGTTTGTTATGTATTCATGGATTCAGAGGATGAATTAACTTTGTGCAAGAAACCATGATTATGATTTTTCCCAGTTTATACATACGTTCAAGTATAATCTTAATATTCTTTTCATCTAATTCTTACATGACATAACCTTTATTCTCATTTGCTTTTAGAATGGTGGCCAATACGTATGGTCAGATAGAAGGAGGAGCAGGTATCTTAACTGGGCCAGTGGAGAACCAAATAAAAACACAGCCTGTGTCTATTTAGATTTGGATGGGTTTTGGAAGACAGCATTTTGTAACGAAACATTTTCATCTCTCTGTAAACAATCCAATGGTAAGTTCTGAATAGCAGAAATGTGATTTGGAGGCTGGAATTTAAATTAATGGTTTTATTTGAATTTAAGTTTTCTACATATGCAAAGATTGTAATAGATAGTATATGCCCTGTGAAAAACTATTATTTTTTAAAGGAAGAACTCTCAGATCCAGTATGTCTTGAGTAATTTGCAGGTTTTCATTTCACAGGCCAGTCAACATGTGAACATCATAAAGACAATTGCAATATTTAATGCCACATACCATGGGTTTTTTTATGCATCCTTGTTTGTCAAGAACTACAGAAATGATCAACTTTAGCTCACTATAAATATAATAATAATACACTTTTACACTTAAGAGTATCTTTTGAAATAATGTGAGTTAAGAAACTTCTGTCAGTGTAGCAGGTGAATCAATTAATTTATGTTTGTTTCTGCTGCTCAAATATTTCAGCACTCAAATGTTGCATGTAATTTTCAAATGTTTTAAATTATATATTAAATTTATTTTGCATCATACTTTACAGTAAATTTTGTATTCATTTAATCTCTGTTTTGGCTTTAATCAGGTGATACAATAGGTTCTAAATTCTGCTTTTATGTTGTTTAGGGTGTTTGATGTACAAGGACAGGTACAGACAGCTTCTCTGACTGTCATTTTTACAAAGTGGCTAGACACAAACCACTGGCTTGTGGTGGTGGTGTTGATTCTTTAGGTATATGACTCATTCCTCATTCTGTTTCGCAAGTTCTAAGTAAAAATTGTCTTGCTGAAGACAGTTGCAGTTAGACTGGTGTAAGCTTTCTTTAGCAGATTGGAGAACCAGCTCTAAGCAGTATAGTAGTTTATTACTAGTTTGCCATGTTCAGTTGAATTTTTTATGATTAGTTCAGTCTACAGAATATTTCTTTTTCTGGAATCAGTTTCAAATTAGTAGGGCTGGTGTGTGGTGCAGGAGTACATATTTCCCTTGGCTTTTAAGACTCCACTGAAACCTGTGGGTTTTCTTAATAGAGTTGATCCCTACTGAGCCACCACAGCTTCCTGGGAGGTGCCCTGAACCGAAGCGTGGTAGATCTTGGATTCCCTTCCGTGGTCATTGCTACTATGTTCACACCACTTCTGAGGAAAGCTGGCCTGATGCTTCCATGATGTGTATCCAAATGGGTGAGTGCCCTTTTTGATTAGGATATTTTATGGTTGTTTGTGTGGACTTTTTAATCCAGCACCAAGTGATAATACATAGATGTGTGTATGAATATATCAATTATAAGCTACACCTGACTTAAATTTATTATCAAGCATTTCTACTATATGAAAATGCTGATCACTAAATATGGCATGATTGTTTACTGACATAATTACTTTATAACGAAAAATCTTGCTGAAATTATATGTAATATTTAACTGATATTTTTAGGTGCTTCCCTGGTTTCCATAGAAGATTCAGCTGAAATGAACTTTCTCTTACTTTATTTGTCTCCACTTGCAAGTGACTTCAGAAAGTTTTGGATAGGATTGTTCAAAAATATTGACGGTAATTATTTCACAATGCATACTGAGATGAAATAAACACTAAATAAAAAGGAGTGAATACTAAATACCACTAACATACTAAATAACAGTGCCAATATGCTAAATATTAAATAATCATTTAAAAGTCAACTAATAAATGTTTAATAGCTTTCCTGCTAAGATACCTAAAACATAAATCATCAAGAGGTCTGGGCTTTCTGTATCTTTGTTGAAATTAGAGTATATTTCAGTCTGTAGAAAGTTCTAGCTTAGCACTTCACCAGTTGATTAAAATGTTTCTTATTGCTTTTTTAACTCAAATTAACTTGACATTTAATCACTACAGTCTTTTAAGAAAATGTTGATTTTTGATACACACATTAAGAAAATCTCCTGGACATTCTGTATGCTTGCACTGCTGAGACTGGCTTACGCAGGTATTCTGCTTTCCTTGAGGCTCCCAGTACGGCTCTGGGCACAGGCTTCAGCTAAATGTCCTCAGGTAGCCTGAGCATGTTTTCCTTTCATCTCTGACAGCCATGGCCCTGAAGGCTAATGGAGTTAATTTTTAAGCGTTTATATTTGGTACACTCCCACCTGAAAAGCTCTGGCTGTTAAGATCGAGAAATAAGCCCTCTGTGATGCCAATTTAATCAACTAAAAAATTCTATGCTTGATGTCATTATGCTCAGCAGACTTATTTATTCCCCACTTAATTCACTCACTAGGTAGTACTTTTCATTTTAGGAGAATGGATATGGATGGACAGAAGTGCGGTAGAATATGTCAACTGGGAGAAAGGAGAGCCTACAGTAGTTTTTGATGAACACTGTGTTGATATGGATGTCTCAAGTGGAACCTGGAGGACCTATTACTGTTCTGTTGACCAGAATTTTATTTGTAAAATCCCCAAAAGTAAGTTCTGGATTTCTGTGCAGTGGGTTATTTTACGTATTTACAGTGGTTACTATACATCAAGCCAAACTGCTTATGCACTGGGTACAATTTATTCATTGATGCATGTGCATCTGAATCAAAGCCAAGAGTAACTTCTGATAGAAATGGTAAGAAATTATGTTGGAAAATAACCTGAATCACTGTTTCCTCCTCTCAATTTAAAAACATTGATTTCTTGACATTTGCTGTTCCCTGGGGTAAGGAAGAACATACCACTTGTTGAGAGTGCACGAAACATTCATAGTCATTATGGTTAGAGGGCAAGGAGCGGTAGATGATGACTAAATGATTAAACTAGTGACTGCTGAGAAAAAGGCAGACACTCTCCTGATAGCTAAGCCAAGGGGGAGCAGTGAGAAGTCACTGAGCTCCTGCAGAGACAAGGGAGGTCCTGCCCGTGGGGACAGTATCACTATGGTGAATTGTGCTGGAATCTTCTGGATGAACAAGCAGAAAGTGTCAAGTGAGGGTTGGCAGTGGGGCTCAATTAATTACTGACAGAGGCACAGGGAGACATGCTAAGACAACCAAACAGTGTGTTATGTTTCATTGGTAATGGTTACTTGTGGCCCTGCAGTTTTTTGGATGTCAACCCGTGTAAAATCTGAATGTGTCTCGGGCTGGGGTGAGTCCTGCTTGCATGCACAGCAGAGTTGCATAAAACATGAAGCATGTAAATCTGCACACATGCAGTTTTCACGAGTCACTGTGTGCACACAGATTCAGCTGTGTTTGCACTCATCACCTGGGAGACAGTATGAAATAGGCCACATTTGCCATTAGCAAACAGATTCACCGCACAAATATAATCAGTGCAGTGTAGAACCAATTGAGTTTCCTGCTTGTGGATCTCCACGTTGGCAGGTTGGCAATGGAGTCACCTGTGAACTTTGTAGGGCACAGCCAGTCAATCCTGCAACTAATTAATTGAGTAACACTTCACAAGCAATGAAAGTGTTCAAAGCACTGAATAGTGAGACAACAGTTAGTCTTGGGGGGGTTTTTTACAAGTATTTTTAACAAGAATATTTGATGGATTCAGCCTCAATTGTCAGGGAAAATGTTTTCGTATATTTTTTGTGTCCAGTTACTCTGTTGAGCTCTGAGGCCTGCAGCATAAGAAAGACATGGACCTTCTCAGCTGGGTCCAGAGGAGAATTATGAAGGTGATCAGAGGGCTGGAGCTCCCTCCCTAGGAGGACAGCCTGGGAGAGTTGGAATTGTTCAATTTGGAGAAGAGAAGGCTCCAGTGAGGCCTTATAGCACCTTCCACTAGCTAAAAAGGGCTCATGAGAGAGTCGGAGAGAGACTTTTTCCAAGGGCATGTAGTGACAAGACAAGGGGGAATGGCTTCAAAATGAAATTGAGTAGGTTTAGATTGGATATTATGAAAAAATTATTTATTGTGAGGGTGATGAGGCACTGGAACATGTTGTCTAGAGAAGCTGTGGATGCCCCACCCCTGGAAGGGTTCAAGACCGGGTTGTATGGGGCTTTGAGCAACCTGGTCTAGTGGAAGGTGTCCCTGCCCATGGCAGGGAATTAGAAGTAAATGATCTTTAAGGTCCCTTCCAACTCAAACCATTCTATGATTCTATAATTATTTAAAATTTGATATGAACACAAAGCAGAAATTATGTATGTAGTATTCATTTAATCTTTGAACAATTGCTTTCAAACTGTATAATATATATATTTTTTTAATTTTAAAGTTGCTGAAGTTGAGCCAACCCATGATTCACCTTTCAATAATGGTAAGTTGATTTCTTATAAGCCCACTTAACAGAAATTTCAGTAAGTTCATTGGCATTTATTACTTATAAGTAAAATTACCTCTGGAAATGTTTCATTTAAATAACCATCTGTCACAGATTATTTTATTTTAAATCTGTTTAAAATGAGAACTCTTCCCTCAAACTGGATATCTTACTTTTTTTTTTTTAATGACAAATGGTATATGAAGTACAATATAACACTCCTTTTAAAGGGAACATAAAAGAGAATAAGCTCAATTTTGCATTGCCCATCTGTAACATGCATTAATTTTAAAATGATTGTTCAGTAATTTTATTTTCACTTGGTTACTTAGGGAGATATTTGTTGCATGCAATAGCAGTCTCTGGGCATTTATAGTAATTGTTCTGTTTTGTCTTTCACAGCATCAAAAAAAGAAGCTGCTGCTTCATCGGCAAATGGCTTAGGTGGGATGATTTTTATACTGATTTTCCTTCTGCTAGCTGGAACTGGCCTTACCTTGTATTATTTCTACAAAAAAAGACGTGGTCAACAAATGTTTACAGCAAGTTTTGAAAATGCCATATACCGTGGTGACTCTGGAACTCTTGAATCAAATTGTCTTGTGACCAATATTGAAGAAAATGAGTAGGCAACATTTTAATAGGCTGGATAACCTTGGGCCTGATTTTGAAAAGAATTAAAATGCTAGCATACAAGACTTCTTAAGGCAAAGCAATTCTCTCCTATGGAAATTCTAGCTAATTTTGCACAGGGTGCTTCTTGCTTTCTGTACTAGCAGGAACAAGCAATCTTGCAAGGCAGATCCAGAGATCTGCTCACAAACTGTAGTACCTGGGAGGATTGCTGAGCTTACACATAGACCTGCAGCTGTATTGTACAAGTGAACACTCAGGCAGCTCCAATCTCTGCATGGCTCCAGCATCATTTTTGGGCACAAGAACCGTGCTCATCACAGACAATTTGAGAATATGCTCCTTAGCATGCTCCAAAAAGTATATCCAGATATCCTGAAAATGCCTCCTCGATCTCCAGTGGAGACTGGCAGAATTGCACAGGTTGGACTAATCTCCAAGCTCAGCTGGGGCAGATCCCTGTTTGAAGCAGGACCAGCTCCCTGGCTCAGCCAGGCAGTCTGCTCCAGTGCTGTGGATCCATATCTTCTTTTTGCTAATGAGGTACCACAGAAACCCTTTGTCTTGCCCATTATATCTCAATTAACATAATTTGCTCCTCTGTATATGACTCATAGAAAGGCAAATGGAAATTGTATTTCTTCTGCTATAATTCTGTAACATACACAATGAAAGATCAACTATTATAAGAGGTTGGAATGTATTGTGAATAGTAATGCTTTATCATTTAAACAGTCAAATAGGGATCTCAAAGGATGTTGTAAAAGGGTAGAAATAGGCAGGAGAAATTATGCTTAATTCACACCTGAAAAAGAGAAAAAATATATTCGTGATATCTCCAATACCAGTGAGGATTTAATTCCTTTTTAGGCCATTTTTTCAAAGCATAATGAAACTTACCATTAGAAAGTCTTTTCTAATTTCTAATCAAATTCTCCCTGTCCAAGTCTGTTTTAAATCTTTAAGTATCATTCCAGACTTCCATCATGATGGAACTGATGGCATTATATGTCCTACTTGTCTACTGGTATATTCTCTGACTTCAGAGACCCTGAAAATAGGCTTACATAGAGGTTGGGGTTTTTAACTTTGCCTGTATTTTATGGCAAATGTAAACAACAAAATGACTCAAAACTCTTAGTCTAGGGGATGCCCTTATTTAATTTGATACTTTTTGATATTTTAATCTTTTGACAGATTTTAATTGTGTTTAAGTTAAAATGTTTTGTGTATGTATGAAATACATGTAAATAAGTTTTTATTCTATGTTGGTTCGCTAAATGGGAATTAAAAGGCTGATTCTAAGTAAAAGTGTATCTGTCTTAAACAGAAGAATTTATCATAACAATAAAAACAGGAAGGACTTAAATTTTCATACACAAATGAACATCTCTTTTTCCTAGTCTAGTGTGTTCTAAAATGGTCTTTACCAACCTGAAACTGTGTGTCTCACTGCTTCTTTATCCCTAATATTTGAAAATTTACCCTAATAAATGTCTATTGAAAGTGTTGGAATTTAAGACTTATGTGCCATTCTGCTTTAGTAGTTTCTGAGACAGATTCTTATATATTCTTATTGTCATGTCTCCTCTCAATATTTGCTGATAGCAACAGCAGTTCTTCCCTTTTCATTTCATTGGCTACATCTTCTAGATCCCTAATCCTTTCTGCTGTTCCCTCATAGACCCTGAACTGTGGTATGTAGGCCCTTCTGACAGTACCAGTGCACCAGTAGATAAGGTATTTCAGCTGACATTCTAACAACAGTGAGCATATTAGAAAGATTTAATCCATCCTTGTAACACTTTCCATAAAAGACCCTTCTGTCTGAATTGGTTCTACAGGATGTATAGGTTTGAATAAATAAATGGCTGCCAGAAAACAGTAGGCTGAAGACAGGAAAGTTCCTAATGAGAAGTTAGTTCACGAAAGTTTCCAAGGGCTGATAAGCTTTAGTAGTCCTGTTGCATCTGTGAGAACTGAACCAAGAGTTTGTTTGGACTGTACAAGATTATTAGAGACCAGAAGCATGCATCAGCAGAGGGTTGTGTAACTTGGACCACATCCAAGACAGCAGTGACTGATGTCTGGTAATGAAGAGTAAGACCCTCTGAGGAACTTTCCAGACATGCCTTGAGAATTGCCTGGAGTGCCAGTATAGCTCTCTGAAAGTTAGTGCACAGCTGGGATTGGTTTCTAAATATTGCTCCAACCAGGGAACTTGAGTGATTGTCTGTGAGTGAACTCTACAAGTGAAAAAGCGAATGTGCCATGTGAATGTGTATTTGCTATTTATTATAATAGCTTCCTTCTATTAACAGCTTGTTAAAAAAACCCCAACCCAACAAACTGAACACTTTGCTTTAAGAAACTCTGCATATGATCTGTATTTTGTCCCTATCAGTGAAAAGGGAATTCACAAGAAACTTTCTTTTGTACATCCTAGTATGATGGATTTTCTTCACAACATTTATGGTTACTTGGGTTACTTGCAGGTTTTTGATTCCAAATTCCTTTCCTGTAGCTAGATTTCTGCAGGAAAACTATGGTTGTCACTGTATTTCATCCTAGCTAATAGAACAGCTCCAAGAATGCTTGTCATTCAGACCTAGACCCTAGTTTAAAGACACTATGGTGTGGAGGTAGGACACAAGTGCTCATCAAGGTGCTTTGGACACCTGGAATTTAGTGGTAAAAACAAGCTCTTTACTAGGTCTAGGAACCTTCGGGGTTAAGCCACCGTTATCAGAAGTGTGGGGGACCACAATTTGTCAATTTGTCCTACTTCCACGTAGATTTTGGATTTGGTCTTACATGCAATAAAATAGCATTTATAAAATGTCTTTCCACATAGCCAAGATGTGGAAATCTACTTTGCCATTTGCCTGGTTTTGTTTTTTTTACATTAAGGTGGTATTTTAGAGAGAATTTTCTGCCTTCCAAAAGAAGAAAGTATTTGCTAATATCAGTATCTTGATATTTTCAGTACTTTCATATACTTTCAGTATCACTTGAAACAGAAAAGAAAATATTAGCTTCAGTACCCTGGCAAAACAGTAATACAAACAGAAGTTTATGAACTGCAAGTATTTACTTCTGTCATTTAAGTTTCTGAAATTAGGGGACTGAAAAAGGAAGTGAAGAGTAACTTGGAGCAAAATGTAAGGAAGTTCTATAAATAAAAACAGAATAGATAGATAGCTGTGAAATGAAATGTTCAGGTCAGATTCCAATGGGTAAGAGCCAGATTTTCCGGGGTCAATAGGAAAGATTTTAACTGCTCCATAAGCATAAAGTTGTCCTGATGTCACCTTATCCAGGCAGAGGAACAATTAGTGTTCATTTTGTCTCTTCTCAGCTGTGTCCTTATCTAACATATCCAGATTTCTTCTGTCACATTCTGCAGAGCACGATGTTTTACTGTGCACCACTATTCGCTATCTGTTAAATAACTTTTTAAGGATTTGATTGGTGTTTTAGTGGTTATGGTTCCTTTGAGGAAATACTTGCTCTCATTTCAGGAGAACGCGCACAGTCCAACCATTATACTGGCTTTTTAACCAGACCTTTCATCTAGACAGCTTAATGAAATTCATCTCACCTACTTTTAGAACTGATTGACACAGTGGATAATCAGGAATATATATGTAGGACTTGCAGTTGTTCCATGGTCCACCAGAAGAAGCTAATTATGGCACAGAGGTTCTAGAGAGAGGAGGGAATAATATTCTGCAACTGGAGGAATAAGGGCTTGTGCAGTGACAAACACAGACTGAGGCTGGTAAGAGGATGGTACAAAAATACAGTGCAAGATGTCCAAATAAAGGAAGTTGAAGAAAAACGCCAAAGTAGAAATGAAGGAGTTTGAATTGGGCCAGAAGTTCTGATTGTCCCAGGCAAGGTTGGGCTTGGCAAGGCAGAGGTCTGGGAAATTCAGACACTGCTGGAGAAGTGCAGGAGGATAGGACTCCCAGCTGTGGGGAAGCAATAGAAGGTTGAACATACTTTGCATATAATAGAGTCAAGGAAAAAAGCTATCTGAAGTGAACTGTGGGCTCAAGAGCCCAGCTGCACCATTTGGACCAGGAAACGGGGTGGGGGGTGTGGATGGCAAAGGGCTGAAAGGTGTAAGATATTGATATGTTTGTTCCTATTTGCCTGGATACTCTTGTGTTCTTTGGAAAGGCCACAGCTGTGGAGCAGGGAAGAAGGCAGGCTGCCTCTTCACCTTGCCCTGGATCCTAATGTCTTTCACAGAGCAAAGCCATCTAGAAAGATGAGGAGATGGTTTCTTCCTTGAGAGTGGTGAGTGTGCACAGGGTGGGGGACATGTTTCAGAGCATCTTGCTGGAGCGCATGCAGAGGATGGGAGGAAACCTGGGGTTTTCCTAAGAGGAACAGAAAGTGGACCTGTGGGGAAGCCTCTGGGGCAATGGAAAGGAAGAGGTTTCTCCTAGAGAGCTGTAGAGGAACTGTGTGGGCTGTTTTGCAACCGAAGAAGCCACTGAAAGAAAGCTTACAGGCAAGCACTTTCTCTGCAAAGATACTGCGGAAAGTGGAAACATTCATTTTTAAACAACCTGTTAGAGAACAAACCCCCCTCTCTTTGAAGAAAAGGGGCAGATAATTCAACCTCCTGGATCTGGCCAGCTTGAGTCCACTCTCAGTAGGTAGTGGGAAATAAGAACAACAGGCAGAAGAAAAGGTATATTGGCCTGTGATTAGTGGGGGGAGAGAAAGGGATGAATCATCTGTCAAAGGGCAGGTGGAATAGTAGTAAGGCTTGGTTACACATCTCCCATTTGCCCAAAGATTTCTCCTACACCTCACGTTGCAAGAAAATGTTTTTCCATTCCTAGACATGGGGAACAGCAGCTTTTTCTCCTGGTGACAGCGCTTTTCATTTCAGAGCTACCACGTGAGATGGTGATGGTTGTTAGGATGTTTTTTTAGAGTGAACTTCTGCCAAAGGCACAGTTTGCTTAATGATGTATTTAAAAGCACACACGATTTAGGATCTATGCAGATTTAAATCCGTTTACAGAAGAATTTCAACAGGAAATGGGAAATTAGAAATATGCAATCTCCACATGTTGCAAAGATAATGAAAGTCTGGGAAAGAAGAGACCATTTCTTTTCTTGACTGTTTGTCAAGGCAACTACATTTAGTGCATATAACAGTGAAACTGTTCATTCTTAGTTGGTTTACAAATGAAATGGAACTGATTATGCCAAAAAACTGGCTACATTTTATTTACTTTGCTGAATATGTGATATTTCATGATATAGAAACATAGCAGAGTGACATAAAATAGGGAAGGGATTTTAGATAAATGAGGAAGCAAGAAATAAGATAAAAAGGAAGGAAATCCTTGAATTTTGCGTGAAAGCCATTTGCATTCACCTAGAGAATCACAAGAGAAAAACACATTCTATGAATTTTCTTCCTTTAAAAATTTTCCATTACTTCTTGTGCACTTCTGCCATTCGATCAAAATTGCACTGAATGCCAGTATCATTTAAAATCCAGAAGTTTAATATTTTCTCATGATTTCAAATATTCATAAGGGGTTTTTTCCTCATTTATTCATATGATGTTTGATAGTTCAGTGTCAGAGTGAATTTTGTAAATGTTTTCGACCTGTTCGCACACTTAGTGTGTCAACATAGATATATTTTTCTATGGAAATGTCATTCTTGGCTGTGGAAATACTCAAAACCCATCTGGAAAAAGTCCTGAGCAACCTTTGAAAGAGTATATATTTTTGAGGCCCTGCTTTGAGCAAAGCATTCAACCAAATGACCTCCAGAAGTCTCTTTCAGAGTGAACTATTCTATAATTCTGTGGTCAGATACAGGACTATACACTTTCAATGAGCTAAAGCAGAAAATGTGGCAAAGGCAGGGAAGAGACATGGCCAACACCTTAGGAAGCAGCACTGCTCTCCTGGCTGCATGACTGGTGGTTGTTTGGTCAGTGCTAACACCCACGTCGGGCTTCAGCTTTCCACTAATATGAGATCAAAGCACAGATACCACAAGCATCCTCTGTCAGTGTTATTTTTGATGTGTCTAATCAGTTACTACAGCTTGAGAACTGTGGTTTATTCTCTCCACTGTCCTCATCCCTGTCCAAAATGGGGACAAAATTACCCTGCAGAGAGCAGTGGTAGCTACTGCACCCAAAGCAGCAAGATGACGACATGCTCCAGGACTACTCTGCCACAGACGTTGTGTCCCTGTAGCACCACCCCATCCCATAAAATGTTATAAAAGACAAAAGGATAGGTTCTACTTTCTAGCTGTAGTTGACCACAAATAGGCCCTTGGATCCAAGAAAATCAGAAAGGCTGTTTGGTCCTGCCCTCGGTAGGCATTTGACAAACAAAACAGGACCTCGACCAGAGGAGTTCCTACTGAGGTAAGAGAGGCCAGCAAACCAGCTACTTAGGAGAGAGGGTCATAGCCTACTGCAAATAATAGTAGAGAAGGTATGGTAATTATCCCAGGCTGCTCAAAACATTATTGGGAATGGCAAGTTCCAGCAACAAGTTTCAGTCTTGTGTACCCTTTGAGGTATAGTGGCTTCTGCCTTGGGTTTGTGAGACTAGCTAAGCTGATTAGGTGGCTTTGGCTAATCAAACCCCTTAAATTTTACCTTGGGTCAATTTTAATGTCCAAAGCAAACGGAAGAAGTCAGTTATTACAAAAAATTTCATATTTTTTATTCCTGCCTGAATACTATTTCTAAGTAGTTCTTGGTATCTGTCAAAATCCTCTAAAGAAAGTATAAAGTTGGTAATCAGAGAAGGTGGGAGATAATTGTTATTTTGAAAACAATATAGACTAAAGTTAGTTTTAATGCTGCCTATTTTTATACAGTTTAAAGTCAGATATAGAGTCCAATTTATTATCAAAACCTAGCAGTTCTATCCATTATCTTTTTTAAACTCACTTGTAAAAATCCCAATATCCTGAACAGATTTCTAAACTTTATCAAAATTGTCTTGAAATGGTCTACAGACAGGCATCTGTAGAGTGTCCTGAAGTGACAAAGAACAGTAGAAAGTGCTGATGGAAAGTTTGCATGTAACTTCTTGTCTGTGAAAGGTTTTCTCCAGCTGTGGCAACCTGGATCCCTGTAGAGCCCTATCAAGCCTACACAGCAGAACTGACAGGTATGTCTGCTTGAATTAAGCCAATAATTTTTTTTTTAATCACACCTTAAAAACAGTTCTACTAGGTCATATTGAAGGTTAATCTAATCTAGAATCCTATCTCTGAGGGCGTCTAAGAGCAAGTGCTTAATGGAGAGCACAAGAGTTGGCAAATATGAAGTGGTAGCTCTTCATTTACCCCTCTTGGTCTCAACATTTGCAGCTCCAGGATGTAGTGGTTTTGAATTCATCTGTATATAGAAACTGGCATACAGTTAACCTTGGATTTGAATTTTACACTACTCTAGCAACTCCAGAGTAGATCCTCAAATAAACAGCTTTTAATGTGCTATAAAAGTGAGGTGATTTACTCTGATTTGCATGGAATAGGAAAAAAAGTCCACATAGAGACTTGTCGACAGGCTGCACTCAACGTATACTGCTACAAAATTTTTCTAAATACATAAGCCTCCAGAAAGTCAGCAGTGAAAAAATATATTATTTTTATATTTCTTGGAAAAAGTAAAGTATTTCATCAGCAGGCTTATTTCATTTTTCTTCCTATTGAACCCCTTTGGATGTTCTGATACTTCACATGTAACAAGACAATTTCTGACACAGTCCTCTTCACTGTGCCTTTTTTTACCATTTCAAAATTTTGATTTCTTTTCTGAGAAGTTCATCCTATTAAATGCCCCTCGGAGTGAACAGCTTAGGGCAGTGTAGTGTAACTTACAAAGTGTGAAAATATGAAAAGATTTTCTAGTGATCTGTACATCAGAGGGTACAGATCTGGTGTCCTTGAAGAGACTTTTGGGGTTTTTTTTCCTCAGAGTTAAAGACTTTCTATAATCCTGCTTCATCCTTGTTCTCATGCCAACACAGCTTGATTCCCATTTTTTTCAGCTGATGACTTCTAATAGAAACATCTGGAAGAAAAATACATTTTTTGTATGGAGCCCAGGAGTAGACTATTCTGGTTTAGTTCAATGAACTAAGGTGTAGATTCACACCATTCCATTAAGAACAGTGGTAGCTCAGTCTGTGAATTATCCTTTACTATTACTTTCATTAAAAGAAACTTTCTCTGATCACTCTTTCCTTGTATTAGAATCTTAAATTTTGTATTTAATTGCACAATCCAATTACTGTATGTTCTTTATGAAGTTCATTCTGCATTTTAGTTTATGGATGTTTCCTGCTGGCCCTCTGTGCCCCAATACTTGGACTTCATTACAAAATGTACATGCCCAGAAAGTGCAGGAGCGGACCTCTCATAAATATTGGTGAAAATAGTCCACATACCTTTTCATATGTAAAAATACCTGAAATGAAACAGCCACAGTCATGCTAGTGTGAGTAATAAATACTGATAAAAACCAAGAATGAAAGAAATTTGGAACCCTGTCTAGAAGAGCCAAGCTATTTTGTGAATTGGTCTGTAGATAACGTAAGCTAAAGGTCTTGTATCTCTGGTAATGCTTTAGGAAAAGTCCTGCAATTGCTGAAATAGGGCCAGAGATAGTAGTAAAAAAACAGTAATTCCTTACCCTGTGCTTTAAGATATTCTCATCATTTTTACTGTGCTCAGGGAAATCTGTCTGTCCAGTCTACTCTTCCTTAGTGACTGGTGTAGCTCTGAGATGCCAACAAGATGAGGCACAGATATTCCCAGCCTGTTCAGAGGCAGAGCAGGTGTGAGGGTGGCTCATGGGATCTCTGGCACCTTTCTTGCTCTCGTTCTTGCAAGTCAACATGGGCACGAGGCTTTGGTTGCAGGCAAGGGTGAGGTGATCCCAGAACAGCTCGAATCGATGGCCTTGGCATGTGGACCACAAGCAGCTTCCCTGACATGCTACTGCTGCACTGTAGAGTTGCAGCATCTTTTATTTACCACTGAGTGGAGTCCTTAACAAGACTGCAGATGTGCAAGTCTTGATTCCCTGATCTGCTCTCTAACATTTTGCTCAGAGCAGCTTGGCAGTGCAGCTGACGTCGGAGCTGGACAATTCAGTACATGAGGGAGTGCCAGGCTCACCATCAGGATACCAGGAATAGGGGGTTGCCTTTTGGGCACCATTGTCAAAACCAGTTTCTCACAGTTATTTAATACAGACTTTTTTTTTTTTTTTTTAATTTAACAACTGAGAGTCATAAAATGATTTCAAAAAGTGTGTATTTCACTAGCCTTTTCTTTGGACAATGTCCCATATCAGATACTCTCCTTGGATCTCTTCCTGTGGCTATGATTACTACGTTAACCCACTCAGAAAGCCGGGTTGATGCTCCTGTATATTCAACTCCTAAGGTCAAGTAAATGAGTGCTTCCAGTAGGTTGTGAAAGTTGCAGCTAGTCCAAAGCAGATGTGAGATTTCAAGCAATTGGTCTCCCAAATCCTCAGGAAACTAATATTATAAGCATAAGTAAAACCACAACAACCAAACACACCAATCAAACAGAAATCAGTTGTGAAAAGAAAGTAAGGAGACAGGAGCTAAAAGTAATCATTTTTCTCCTCTTCATAATTCTGAGTGTGGGTACCTGTTTGTCATCCTGCGGTCACTTATATTCTGTCTCCGAGTATCAGATTCTCTTCCAAGACTTCTATTTACTTCACAGTCCTCTGTTTCTTGTTAGTGCCTTAATCCCTGCACATTTGTTGCCAATTGCTTGTTTTCCTCAATCTCTTCCTGATGAGACTGATGTGCAGGGATCCTCAGTGAGTGCCCACTAATTGCTGGTCTCTGCAAAATTAAATTGCCATGGAGGAGCACACGTGGATCCAGTCTCTTCCTTTGCATCATTCCTGTCTGTGTGCAGAGACAGAGGCAACAGAGGAGAGACAAGCACAGAGGGTGCTTCACCTGGTGTGTGGGGAAGAGTCTGTGAAGATGCTGCACATGGGATGGAGCAGTTATCCAGCCATTCTGGTCTGCACACAGAAGTGTCATCCCTTAGAAATACTCAAAATGTGATGTTCAGCAAGGCGATTGCAAAAATAAGAACTATAATTCCTAACACACAGCACTGTGCAAATCTGTTGTCATGCTGGCAGTGTCAATTTCTTAGTTGATACAATTACGTTTTGCTTCAGAGTCTTATAAAAACAAACAGTTGTAAAGCTTCAGTACATAGGCACACAATTTTCTCTTACTGGGATGTGTCCAACTAGCTGTATTGTCACACAGTGTATCACTTCAGGTTTGTAATCTTCAAAAATATCTTATTTTGAATTTAGGAGGGATTTCAAATGTGCTTGAATAAAAGTGTTTTCTACTGTCCTGGACGCCACTGAAAGAAAAGTGCAAATGGAATTTCGTTCTTCAAATACTAAAGTAGAAAATAGAAATAGAAAATAAAAATAGAAGACATGATGTAATTTAATGGTTAAAGACCTTCAAATGCTATATATCCTATGAATAGAAACCTATAATCATACACATAATGGAAATAGGGAACTGAAGAGGTCCTGCCCAAAGGCAGTGTCAGCTAAAACTAAGCAGCTGCTGAAAGATACTCCCTCTCTTCTAAAGTTTCCAATAGTGATGATGACTTCACCCTTCTCATGGGCAAACTCCCCAGAGTTTCTGTACTAATATTGTTGGTGCGCTTTGCAATGTCACTGGCTCCTCAGGACAGCTGGCTAGAGTGGCTAACATCTGGTAGTAAGCCAGTAATAAGCTCTTGGGTGCTCCAGAACAGGCTGGCAGCGGGTGGGTTCAAATGCTTCCTGGGAATGGTCCCTGGAATGCTGGACATACCAAACTGGACCTAGAAATCCCTTTCGGGAAGTGCTCACTGGCATGGGTGAAGGAGACATGCCTACATTCATTTACAGAATAGACATCTCTGCAATATTGCCTTTTCCTGAGCACTGTTTAATTTAAATTAATTAACAGTTCTTAGTTGCCAACTGGGCTTAAATAATGACATCAAGTTTAAATAATTTGTTAAGTACATTTTTCCATTATTTGAACTGTTAACATACAGAATAGCACTAAATCTTTCCATAAAACCCTTTTGAGTACACCTACCAGCTCAACATAAGCTGCTAATTACCACTCTTTTCTTAGGGATTGATTATGATTCCTTAATATCTAGTCATCCTCTCATGATTAACAAATAGTATTGTTTTTTCTACTGCTTTTCCAGAAATTCAAGGTAGTCTGCCTGGCTTATAATTCCTTGGTGTTCTGATATGCTCAAACCTTGCCTAGCTCTCCTCAGGGTTTACTGAGAATTGCAAATTTCTTCAAGGCCTTCAGCTTGTCTCTAAGTGTTAAGAATAATTAAATTCATCTTCTTGAAATTAAAAAAAAAGAAAAAATATGAAAATAAGAATTTATGGGGTTGTCCTGCAGCCAAAGCATCACATTTGGTTTTCATCTTTAATGTATACTGCTGTTTCATACAATGTTGGTCAGATGTTCATAGTATAGGAAACGATCTTCCAAATATTTCCTTATCTTCCGTTGTTTACATGCCTCCTAATGAAGCATCTGACAAAATGTTGTGGAAATGAAGACTAGACTTTAAACAGTGCTTGCTATGTTTTGGTATGAAAAATTAAGCTCATGAGTGCAAAAACGCTACCTAATATAAAATGAGGAGAAAGATGTATTTTGCACTGAAGCTTTCCAGAGCAGACGTAAATTTGTTAGAGTATGATGCTGCCAAGAAAGAGTGAGATTACTGAAAATGTGGGCAGGAGCCCAAACTCATTTTAAATGCACATTGGCTTCATAAATATGGAAAATCAGCTAAATTAAGAGTGCTCTGTACATGCAGTGATAGGAACAGCTTCCAAAAAAGTGTACTTTGATGGATGATATTCCTACTTAGATTAATATTTAGAGCTAACAGTTAACTGAAAAAGCATGACATTGACTGCACAGAATGTGGCCTTGGACAGTCCTTTAATGGGGAGCTTCAAGTGCTTCAGGTGTATCAGGTGCTTCTCCCTCTCTCAACCTTTTCCTTGGGATATATAACCCAATAAAACCTCTTTGTACCTCTATACTAGGTGTTTACCACTTTCCTGAGAAGGCAAGGTTCAACAGGAAGCATCAGATACCTTCAGCATTTTATGTTCTGGTGTGCTGAAATCTTTTTAAAGGTAGTTACATGGTGCTAGCAGTGGCTGCAGATTACTGACATTCGTTTGCAGCAGTCAGGTGGGTAAAGGAAGCTGAATCTAAACCCTTCAAAGTTCCCTAAAGGTGGTGCCTGATCGACCTCAGGTGATATCTGTCTCTACCCGTCTTTTCTGTGTCCGTGCAGCAAGGAACAGGTGAGTCAGAGATGTCAAGGGAGGGTGGTTTCACTGCATGCCTGTGCCTGGTGTCTGGGCTACAATAGACGTGGAGCCCTTGGCTCAGCTCTCTGCAGCATGCGTGTTTTGCACTGTCAGCACTAACTTGGCAAACAACATTTGTCCTGCAAATGGGATCCAAACTATAAATCCCAGCCATGACTGTCACCCTTGTAGCTCTTTTCAGGCTCAGATGATTGTTTGCCTAAAAAGGGATTGCTTTAGGCAAGGAATAGGTGCCTTTCTGTCCAAATCAGGCAATTCTGCGCAAATGGCGTGACCAACGTAGTATGCCCAGGGCATGTTCAGGAGGGTGATATCTTCAGCCTTTGACAGTCCTGAGGAGTAGGTAAGCTTAACTGATGACTGAGCCTTAGGCAAATCACTTTCTGCTCCCATAGAGTTGTAAATTCAAACCACAAAAAGAAATTTTAAAAAAGAAGAAATTGCACTGCAGTGATATTATCATGCTCAGACTATGCCTGGAAAAGCTTTGATAGATTTAGATGCCCTTTACAACAAAGAAATCTGGAAACGATTTCAGATTAAATCCAGCCCTGAGAGTTATTCACAGAGCTCCTTTTGGTGTTTTATTTGAACTACTGATTGCAATTTACCAGGAAAAAAAAAAAAGAGATTCCTTTGGTAACAGTCCATGTGAATGTCTGCTCTATCTTCTTCTGTGCTGTTAATTATGAAATTTCCTTCCTCTTCCAGCAAATAGGTTTGATGCAATTGTAATTGGAAGGTATGTGAGGAGGGGAAGAACACCAGTGTCTTCCTTGCCAGCTGATGTCAAGGAATATCAATTACTACATACCTCCTACCTCCACAGAGACTGACAGATAGGTCACACCATGAATTGTACTGGGGAGATGGCATTTTCAGAAATGACATTTTTCATGCACCCTTGTTGTCCAGATTAAAAATCATGTTCTGGACCTCACCAACCCACAGGTAATGGTGTAAGAAAATGTCTTAAACACGTTTTTTTTTCTGCCAACTTTTCTGCTTCAACATTTTTCTCATAAGTATTCAAGTCAAATGTGGCATTTAGATATGGTAGGGAATTTTACTAAAAGAAAAGGATTTAAAAGATGTGAAAAATTAGCACAGAGTCACAGAGTATCTTCAGTTGGAATAGACCCATAAGCAACATCAAGGCCAACTCCCTGTTCTTCACAGGACATCCTAACATTAAACCATATGACTAAGAGCATTGTCCACATGTTCCTTGAAGAATTCACCCATGGGAAATATTTTGAAGCATTTCTTTCTGGAAAGTGGTATTTACTCTTTAAGGAAGGAAACAGTGATAAAGCAAAGGAAGAAAACAATGACTCGTCACAGAGATAATATAAAGAACAGGCATTTTTCCAGTTATTTTTATAACTATATACTGTTATCCAGGAAGTATGGCTAAACTAATTTTTTTTTAAATTTATATAATCCATTATTAAAACAATAGTCCAAAAATGCATGTTGATTATTTCCAGTGATTACTGAGGCTCAGTTGATGAGACACAGTTAAAGGGTAGTACAACAGGTTGACGAGTGGCAAATCAGCCATCAAAGTGCATACGTTGATCTGCTGTACCTCAACCAAAATATTGAGGTTCAGATGCTCTTGGGTCATCTGGCAGAGCCATGCAACCTCTGTAGCTGTGATATTCACCCTTTGATGAAGTCTCCTAGATTGAGGTGTCTACTGCCCTTCAAATGTGGCACCTGTGGCTCCCTCACAGGAAACAATGGCTGAGACCTCCTGGTGCTTGCTCAGATATCTATTGTTGTGGTGATGATTTTGGCTATGTAGTTTCCTCTATGGTTTTAACATGTTATTTTCATTTTAACTCCCCATTCTATTATTGTGGAAAATAAAAGAAATTTTCAGGCAGTCAGCAGCTTCTTCTCTCCAAGAAAAGCTTGGTTAAGTCTAATCATCCCTTGTTAGTCTAAGGCTGATGCTGTGTGATGGACTTAGAGATTTGTCCTTCACACCAGAGCTTTTCAGCGCTCACTCCCACCCTCTCTAGGCTCTAGTTCAACCTTCTTATGAGCTGTTCCAGCACATAAAGGAAAAAAAGGACTGTATCTGTGCTGAAATGGCTCTGTATAGAAGATGGCAGACCAAATGCCAGCTCCAGGTTGAGGGTGCTTCTTCCCAGCTTCCCAGCTGGGCCCAGATCACAGAGGGGCCACTGCAAGCTGTGGGGGAACTGACTCAGGCTCTCAGTGGAGCTCAGCCTGAAATCACCTTTCCTTCACCCTTCACTTTTCTCTTGGTCTTATTGCAAAGGCTGACTGTTATTTTTCACCAAATTTTCTTGCTTTTAAATTGAGCCTGTGTCTCTATGGCTATACCGTTAGACTGAGGAACTGCAGGCTGTTTCCCTCCACCCTCAAACTAGAGCACCATTAGTGCCTCATGGGCTAGTAGAACACCTGAGAAGCCACAGTAGCAGATGGCAGCTACTTCCCAGCAGCACTCATCCCTTACCATGCTCTTTGCCAGTGTCCCAGAGGTGCCCAAGACTTGTTTACATTGAACTGCATTAACTTGGAAGTTAAGGTTGAAAATTGCAAATCAAGGTCATAATTATACTTCTTTTCATGAGTGTATCTGAATATTGAACAGAAACATGAAAAATAATTCTTAATTTCTAGAGATAGAAAGATGAAGAGGAAAACCCTAAAGACTACTCTTGGTGAAGGAAAGAAAAGTCACTGATTTCTAACAACTACTTTCTTATTGTAATTTTTTAAAAGTCTCTCACTAAATAATCTTCCCAAGTACTTAAGTATACCATTAATAATTTTTTCCCAGATGCCTATTTCTCCCTTGTTAAATGGATTCCTTTTTTTTTTTTTTCCTGTATTTCTTGTCCTTTTCTGAGTAGATATGTGGGATGATTTATGACCTTCCTCATGCAGCAACATTTTACATTTTTGGAGACTGTTATCATGTCTGCAGTTTTCCTTCCTGTGGACTGAGTTCTTCCAGCATATCCTCAGAGATCATCTAATTCCTCTGCATCTTTCTGGAATTACTGTATTCCTTTAAAGGAGAAAAATTATCAGGTTTGACATTATTTGCACTGGAAAAGTCTTTCCCTTATTGAAAAACATTTTTGTTACAAAAAGAAAACAAGTTCCTGAAAGGCACAGATAACAGTCTTTTTAGTCTGTGTAGCAGAAATAAGAGAAATAAATACAGAAGACCACATATGTCTTTTTGAATGGAATAATACAGTGGCATTGTAATGAATTGGGGAGCTAATTTAGAGTATGTTTAGGTGCAGCTGTCCCTAAACATTGATTTTGTAATGAGGCTGAGTTGGTACTAAACACTTAAAAAAGTCAGGATCTGATAGTGATCCAGTGGCTTCCTCTGTCAAAGGTACATCTCATTCAACAAAATATGTTCCTCAAGTGTATTTTGGGGTATATCACCTTACAGAGTTCAAAAGGGCAAATTATGAATTAGATAGTCCTATGAGATAAAGGTATTTTTCTTGTTCTGAAATGTGTTTCCTCCACTCCTGCTTGAGATGCTATCACTGATATTTGTTAATTGCACCTACCAAATCTCAGAGTTAGATGAAAGATAAGAAGATTGTCAGGATTTTTACTTTAGTAAAATGCTCATTTGAGCAAGTGTTACATCTACACCTTGTTCTCGCTCTGTAAACATACAGTGAACAATGAATGTAATAACTTTCTGATAACTGCTGAAGACCATTAGCAAAGCAGGTATTAAAGGAATATCTCTTTATGTGAGTCAAAATTCAACATTTCTCATGATCCATGACCTTCTAATTGCAAAGAAAATTATGTTTATTGTTAAAACTTATTTAAGCATGTGAAACTCTCTTCTCCAGCATTCTAAGATGTTATGCAAGTTGCATAATTTCTAGGAGATTACATTAACAATTTAGTGTAGCTACATGAAATTTTCAATCCTTTAGTCTGAATATAAGCCCATAAGGCAAAGCTAATTTAATTTCAATACTCATCCTTTCCTTACTGTTCTTTCTCAAGTTAACACTATTGACACTTCTATCACAATGAAGTTACCTTGTGAAGATTAAAATAACAAAAACCCTGATTTATTTTGGTCTTCTTGATGTTATTCAAATATTTCATTGAGCTATACTTTCTTTGCATTTTGTTTTCCTTTTTCTTCTATTATTTTTATTGACTACATGACCTTTTCTTAATCAGTAATAAATTCTAGGTGCAAAAACAATATGACCATTTTTTGTTTGAAATTGCATTTTATTGTTATTAGCATGATACAGGTCAGATCATATGGACCAAATGATTCATCCCATCACAAATATTCACACGATTTTTTGTAGAAAATGTAAGCCAAGATTCCAAGTTTATAATGATTTGACATTTGGCTTTTCATCACCCACCAAAAACGTGCTGACATTTAAAAATTTTAATTAATTTAATACTTCCTATTCTGGATAAAAGTGTTTTCATGCATCCCCTTACTAAATAGTGAAGAAGAATTTCATAATTCCATATTAGGGAGGTTGTTTTTTCATTTAAAGTTTCATTTTACATTTGTTTGCAATCAAATTAACTTTCAAAAGTCTGTGTAGCTGTGTTGGGTTGACCCTGGCTGAATGCCAGATGCCCACCAAAGCTGCTCTATCACTCCCCTCCTCAGCTGGACAGCAGAGGGAAAATGTAGTAAAAGGCTCATGGGTTGAGATAAGGACAGGGAGAGATCACTCACCAGTTACTGTCACAGGCAAAACAGACTAGTTTAATGTATTGCTAATCAAGTTAGAGTAGGGTAGTGAAAAATAAAAAAGTAGATCTTTATGCTTAATTTCTCCATGCTTGGTGGTTGCCTTTCATTAGGTATGTACAGAAGTCAAGTAAATCAATGCAATAGCCACAGTACTTCCAGTGCCAGGTTATGTTTCCAAGTTAGTTCTTATTTTGATCTGTGTGGATTTAATTGTCTGAACTTTTGATAAACAGAGTGGCTTTAAACTGATGCTTTTATCAACCTGAATAAGAAGGGTTATGAGGGATGGCAAACAGTACCTATCCCTCTTGCTAGAACCTGACCAGAAAAATATAAGGCTCATGTCACCTCTGTATCAAAATATTCAACAAAATTTGACACAGCAAGACCAATTAATGCTCTAACCCTTGAGAAAAATCCCCTTGAAATCAGCCCCCAGTGGCTGGGGCTGGTCTGCCAGTGCAGGAGTATCTCAGCTGCTCTCAGACACTGCAGCTGTTTGCATAGGGACACTTATCCTGCTGGGGAGTGCTTTTTCAGCAGAGTAGATCTTTGCTCCTGAGGGATCCCAACGCACTGTGTGGGTCTTTTTATGCCACTGCAGCAGTCTGTGAACATCTGACATCAGTAATTGGCAAATTGTCACCTGTTAACCCAACATATTACTTCCCACTTGCTATTCGTTCAGACCTGTTGGACAGGCTGAGGTATAAGGTGCTGTTGATATTGTGCTCCTCTTTTTCCCTTTATCTTTGGAGTAGTAGAAGTTTAATGAACTCAATAGGACTTCCAGGGAATCCTTAGCAAGTCAACTTTTACACTATCAGTAATCTTTTAAGAGATTAGTGTCTAGGATTCAGGTATAGCAATTGAATTTAAAGTAACATAAGTCTAAGTTCATGCATGCCAGGGACTACAGCTTTGCTTTTAGCCTAGCTTCTGACCTTTCAGATCAGGACTGGCCAAACTGCAGCTCATGGCTGGATGCAGCTTGTGCTGGGGCTACAGCTGTGAGCAGTGGCTAGAAGATGTGGGACATTGCCAGATTTCTGAAGTGCAAAGGAGCAGGAAAGCAGTGCCACCTTCTGCCTGGTGCTCCCTGAGGAATGCATCTGGTGACCAGGAGGTGTCAGGTGCTGGTGACATAGTGAGGTTGGCTCTCCTAACTTTGCTCTTCCTTGGAGGCTGGCCTCAAAGATATCACCACCCTCGAGCAGCATCCCCTTTGCAGGAACCACCCTGTAATTCACAGTATTGGCTATAGAGGGAAAGGTGCAAGTACACCAGGTGTGTTTGGAGTATCAAGAACAAAGTGCAGTTGTTCAGATTTTTAGCACTAAAATCCATCTGAAACCTGGCTGAAGGGAAACAAATGTTTGTTTTACTGCCAGGCTGCAGCTGGCTCTGGTGTGGCTTGAGGAGCAGAAGAGGATGAAGAAACCGGACCCTTCTTTTTTTTTGTTTGTTTGTTATTGCAAAATGTCCAACTGAGAAGAAGAGGAATTCCTCTTGTCCTCATGTCAGGCCTTTAAAATTCCTGACAATATAAATGACCATGCATCTTTTATAGAAATAGGCCACATGCTATAAGGAAACACAGTCTAAGGCAAGTCAGTTCAGGCCAAAAAACCTTGCTCTTTCTAGGCAATATCTTTGTTAGCAGATTAAAAGACGTACGTTTTTAGAAAAAAAATATTTTCCAGAAAAAGCTCATGACTTCATCCTTGTTGTTAGTATATTTTGTCATCATCTGAAAAAGAAAATTCAGTTAACTTTGTCCTAACATCTGTACTGAATATTTCCTTGTAATTTCTTATTTCACAGTTCAATTCCTTCTTATTATTTTAATCCTGTAGACTTTCTCAGGGAACATTGTCTTTCTGTTGAGTAGAAAAGCAGGATCAAGTCCTGTGCTTGGGAAACATAGCCATCTTGGCAACAAACAGGAGATGAAGCACATCACAAATTGACTTTTCCGTCTAGAAGATCTTCTAAACAAAATATTTCCATGGCAAAAATCTACTATGATAAAGTCAGACCTTTACACAGTTATAGGGACAGTCTATAGTGGTCCGGAGAGGAGTGCTGTTTTTCTCAGATTTCCACTTACTTGACTGGAAACCAAACTGCTAAGTGCTTTCTCTGTGACCTGGGTAAGAATCCATACGTGGCATTTCCTAAAATTGTGGCTGACTCTTGGTATGACTGTCATGCTGCTCCAAAAGAACTGACCTGCTTCACAAGAAAAAATAGGCACTGTCTTTACAAGGAACCGTTTTTCAAGTGGTTTTGGGTGCTGGTCTCCTAGTTGCATTTATGTAGAAATGAAGGTCAGTATGTCAATGGCAAATTCCTATGGAAGGGCAGAAATTTATATAATATCCTGCAGAGTGAATTGCACTTAAATCGTCAAAAGTTCAATCCTGTCTCATCTCACACATGAAAATATGAGACTGATGCGTTCTCCTGATGGTATTTTTTTTCTCTGTGTATGTAAGGTGTATGATTTAAAAGCTAGGGATGAATTTCTGTCTTTAGTATTTCTCAGTTGATTTGATCCTATGAGCTCCCCAGCTCTCCCTTCAGGAGAGACAGTAGGAAAGTAGTGAAATACAACCTTCTGCATGCCACCTGCTTTCCTAAGGAAGAACTGGTTTCCCTCAGTGAGAAGCCATTATTCTTGGAGGGCAAAATTTGTGCTGTGTGGTCTTGTTTTGAAATGTGGCATGTGACACAATGTTTCCTTATTTAGCACTCGGAGCTTTCTGCCATGCAGCCTGCAAAGCTGAGGAGAATAAACACTGTCCTTGCTTCGGCAGGACTTTATTGCCAGCAACTCTCATCATCCAGATTTTTCTGAAGGGAAGAAAAGAAAACAGCATTTGCAATTATGTTCTCTGGGTTCTTGCTTGTTCTTTCTCTCGTTCACAGTGCTTTGCAGCTGCCTGGTAAGTGCCCCTTGTTTACTTCCTGTGAAGGTGCCCATGGAAGTGCTTCCAGTCCTCTGGCATTTCTGGGTATCACGGTTCTGGTGCATTGTCTGTATGTACATTATTAGTTTGGGGATGGGCAACCTCTTAATGTCAGGCAATGCAGGCAGACAAGAGGCAAAGGAAGAATCCAATAGGAAAAAAGAAATGGCTAGAGAAGGAAGCAGAGATTCAATTCTTAATGGCTTTATTAATATATAGTGACACTATCACTTTAACAACCTCAGAAGATCGGACCTAAGAAAATTATGAGATATGTTTAAATGTCTATTTAAATTTTTTAATTATTATTATTTAATTCTTTATCTCTGTGTTCTGGTTTTTGAGCTGTTGGTGTCTGGGTAATGGTTAGCAAAATCAGGCAGGAAAACTTCAGGACTGTTGAAATGCAAAATTATTTGTAGGACATTTAGATGGTCAGAGATGATGGCTGTGCAATCCAGAAAGACTTAATGCTTACAAAGAGGATTATTTTCATTCAGTGTTTTGAACAGACTCACTGAATTCACTGGCATTGCTAAAGTGGATGGAATAATTTTTTTGTGAATTAAAATTGGATTAAATTTAGGAAAGTTATTGTGGAATTGCAGTGGTAACACTACTGCTTTCTCTTTAGCTGCACTTCTCTTGTAGGTGTAAACAGATATCTTAGCAGAACTGAATGTTTAAAGTTAAATCCTTTCACCTTCTAAGTTCTGAGTAAAACTGTTACAGGTTGTCTCAGAGTACGTGATATTTTTTTTAATCACACATGGTATCACTGCAGGCCAGAATAAGTATTTTCAGTGTACTGTATGTTATCAATTGAATTGATTTCAATTTTTTTGCTGGCTTTTTAATGAAATGTCTTTAACTTTTTAAAGACATTTTAATTCAATATGAAGCCAAGTGATCACGAAATGTATCAGGGACTAAAACTGGCTATGAATCCCACAAGCTTTTGAAGGAAATACTACCAGGTGGGTCACAAAGTATACCCCAAGGCAGCAGAGCAAATTCATAGGCGTGGTTCACTACTGCTGCTGATATTCACTGCAGGACTGAATTTAGCTCCGCTGCTTCTACTTTGCCTTGAAGCTGACACTGTGAAGATGATCAGAGAAACTACCTGGAGAAGAGCTAGGGACCCAATTTCTGGTACAGGTGTACCATCTAACTTCCACCAGCCTTTCCACATTGGCAAGTAGCGGTCAGATGCCACTACTCCCTGGTCCTTGCTATTTTCTCAGATTGTGATCGGTTTCCCAATGTCATTCCTGGTTTTATATTCAATGGCTAATAGTAGGCACGACAGGCCTTGTAGGTCAGCAAGGCTGAGGAGCCCAGAATAACCCCTGAGAAGGCCGGAGGGGTTCACCCACATTTATACGGTGGACAGGAAAGCTGGATTAGGGAGTGGGAAGACAAATGGCTCAGCAAAGATGGCTGTGTCCCCACTAGGAAACCTGTAAGATCTGGCAGGGTGAGGAAAGTTTGTAGAGATCAGAGGTCTGCAAGGCCATGCATCTGAGGACAGGTGGAAACAGGTTAATGGTAATAGCAGTGAGGCTGAGGGAGTTCTCATGACCAAGAAAAATCAATCCAACAAGCTGTGCTCCATTCTGCTTCTGTTGCTGCCCACCACTGATCCACAGTATGGAGACATACAGTCATGACACACATATTCTATTGTCAACTTTATTTATTTTTAATCAGTAGAATTGATGTTGCACTGGACTCTGGTGAAAAATATAATATTTTTATCTAATGAATGCAATGACTTCTTGTTCATATGAATGACATATACACTATACTAACCATTTACGAAGTTGTGTTTTTTTACAGACATTGAAACATTTTTAATATATAATAAAGTCAGCAGGCTCTGTCTTCAGGCATCTGTTGCACAGTCAGTTAGAACTGCCACTTGCCATCAAGACAATGAATCACAAAAGTTTAGGTGGATCACAGATCATCAGCTTATGAGTGTGAAACTGAAATTTTGCCTGGGGGTGGCAATGAAGAAGGATCAGGCTGTGGTCACCCTGCATCCATGTAATCAAACAAGCGAGCTCCAGTGGTGGGAATGCAGAAATGAAAGCCTCCTAGCAATCCAAGGAGAAGATTTGTTTTTCAGTCCTGGCAATGAAGAGCATGATAACGTTCTGTTAAAGAAGGGGCTGAGTGCAATGAATCAGTGGAAGATCTATGGGGCCATGGATGTTTTATGTTCCCAGGGATATGAAGGTACAGAAAATTAATTCTTTCATGCTTTGCATTAATTCCTTTCTGAGTGTTAGAGTGTTTCAAATCTTTGTATCTGACTATTCTGATTCCTTCAGTGACCACCAGTTTTAGAAAATCAGTGTACTGAAGGACTTAGCATTGAATTTAATGTCATACTTATGTCCAAGTATGTATTATATACACATAATAGTTTAGTCTGTGTGTTATAGTACATTAGTATTAGTACATTCAAGTATTTTAAGTAGTATTACCTAAAATCAACTCTAAAAGAAAACCTCTAAGACACAATTTCTGAGTTTTAGAAGGCAGCATTACTTTTTATTATGACATTGGATGGATGATAATCTAATTTCTTTGAAAGTGTGTATGCCTGACTTATAAAAGCCTTTTGCTTTTATTTAGTTACCTAATTAACAATTCAAAGTATTACTTAATACTGTTACACCCACTTCCAAAACTGTCCCTTCCTCAGTACCACCCTCACCAAGTCTCTGACACACCTGAATTTGAGTTGGAGGTCTCATAAAGACCATCTCTTCATCTATTCTTTATCTTCCTCATCGACTTTGACACAGTATCATGCCATCTGGAATGGTTTCAAGGCTTCTGAGTAGCTTTGACTGGCTATCAGGTGTTATGTCTCTTTGTCAGTATATTTTCACAGCTAAAAAACGCTTTACCTCGTTCGCTTGAAGACCTTAACAAAGAATGATGAACAACATTTAGGAATTTTGTACATATTTTGTACAATTTTGTACAATCTATACTAGAAACTTATATAATGTAGGTTTTACAGCTACAACATTACATGTACTCTCCATATATTTTATAAATATATATTATTAGTATTTGTGTATATGCATACTTACTCTTATACTATGTATAAGTATTCTCTAAAGTCACTGTTGCTCACCATCCTGTGTCACTACATTATTAACAAAGTGTATAAACACTGATAAGTTTCTTATATGGTTGATAAATTTCTTCACATGGATGTGAAATTACATCTTCATGAAAGAAGCACAATATGGGTGAGCTGAGAAAGGTCTGCAAGTACAGATGGAGGTGGAGAAAGCATGGCTTTTGTGATGCAGCAGATGGGGATGCTCATGAAATAATTATAAACACCAGTGCAAGTACCCTTTGTAGTCAGCTGAAGTCTGATTGTTCTGTATGGCTTTCCCACATCCAGAATGAGCGTTTAAAAAACCACCCCACAGGATATTTGAAAATTGAACTCTGAACCTTGCATGTGGGAGCTGCTTCACTGTATGTGAGGTACCTAAATGGTCACTGGAATGAAAACAAAGATAGATATTGTAACCTATGTTTACTTTTTTCCATGAACAAGGACTTACAAATATTAGTTCCTTCTCTTGCACTTGTAATATAAATCTTAACATTGTTTGAAATAGAATTATTTTAGAGTGGAGCTCTGGAGACTTACTAAGATTGTAAAAGCATCTTGGACCTCATCTATGAAGTATTACTTTACATCAGAATAACACTGCTCTAAAGCATATGTCAGCAGCTTAAGTCTGGAAAAGTGCTGAAATGAATTTTTTTATGGTTATGGGAAAGAAACCATGGAAAACGCTTTGAGACGCAATTCAACCATTAGCCTAGGCTTTACTTTATTGACTGTTCACATTTCTTTGTTATTTTTCATTTGAAGTTATAATTTTGTTTTCTCAGAGACATTTACACTGCTAGGAAATGCTTTCGGGGCGCCCTGTGTGTTCCCTTTCCTGTACCATGAGCAGTGGTATGCGGAGTGCACGGCCGCCGGCCGGACAGACGGCTGGCTCTGGTGTGCAACCACTGCCGACTACGACACGGACCAGCGATACGGATTCTGCCCATCAAAAGGTAAGTCACCTCTTCCCACACAGTTCCCCTCTGTATTGGCAAATCAGCACTAGCAGAATATGACTGCCTTTGTAATAACTCATTGCTTACAAGGATTTTTTTTAATATATATGATGTATTGCCGCATCCTGCAGCTCTCTATGCAAGGAGATAACATTTTGCATAAAGATGTGGAAAAAATGTGGTTGAAGAGTAAAACAGCATGCAGTTCCCACTAATTGTGGGGTGCTGCTGAGCAACATCATAATTTTGAGACTCTCCCTGTGTCCCAGCTGGCATGTGTGCTGTCACCATTGTACGACCCTTCGCTGAGGGACTCCCATTTGAGGGATGTGGGCACAAAAATGAGCACTGTAGAAAGAGTAATGGTGAAGTTAATGTTTTGATCTGCATGATTCTCATGTGAATATATTTTTTTTTTACTAAAGTGGAATGTGTCCTTTTATCCATGCTGTTCAGCCCTCTTCATATTGCCTGGGAAGTAGTCTTTCCACAACTTCTGACGTCTGCCTGGCATTCCTCTGCAACTTTAATCACTTTCTTCCATTTCTGTGGTCATTTCCCACTCCATCTCCCTTTATGGCCTTGTTCTTGGCAGGAGAGCTTTGCATTCACAATGTTGAAGACTCCACCTGACGCATCTCATATTTCCCCTGTATTCTCCCCATTGCTTCTGTTATACATTATGTCTTTTATTATTAGAATTCTCCTTTACTCCAGTTGATTCAAAATGGGCTTTTGGTGTGGTACAAATCCCTAGTCAAATACGCTTTCCAGGTTGCTGCAAGGACACCACTGCTGTGTGACAGACATACCCAGAAGCTCTTCACAAGGGAATGGGACTTATCCAAGAATTGTTTTGATGTTAAATTCAGGTCTAGAGCTGGTACTTACAGCTCTCAGTGGGAACTGCTGTCCAGAAAGAGAAGAAGAGGTTGCACACCTTTTTAAAGTTATCATGTAGGCTTTCTACCACAGCACTACCTGCAATATATTTTCCTATGCAATCGCTTCCCTTGTGGTAATTCCTGAATTATGTATCTTCATGGAACAGGAGGCAGTATAGGCCAGCTTTACCTATCAGTTTTCTGGCCTTAATTTTTTCCTTCCCCTTCTGCTCATAACATTTTCAGTGCTCTTGAAAGAACAGACCAGATGACATTTAAGGAGAAAGCCATGCAGAATAAGAAACCAAAACTCATTTTTCTGTTGCCAAGTTACTACCACACCCAGTGTAATTATTTTCGCCACAGATAAAGACAGCACCTGGACTACAGACCTGTTAACAAATGTCCACTACCAAATAAACTCCGACTCGGCTCTCACGTGGCACCAAGCCAGGAGGAGCTGTCAGCAGCAAAATGCAGAATTGTTGAGTATCACAGACATTCATGAACAAACATATCTTAAAGGTAAGGCAGTAAAGAAAGCCCTGAGTTAGATTCAGGATCTGTTCAGTCCATCATAACAGCTAAGGATTATTTAGTATGATTTTGGCCTAAATATGTCTAGGCAAGAAAACAAAATCTTCTAGAATTTGCAAGTTCACATCAAAATTGCTGCCAAGTTTACACAGAATTTAAGGTATTCCAGCATCCTTCAAGAGTAACAACTTGACTTCTTATTTACAAATGTTATATTAAAACTGCACTGATTTTTTTTTTTTTTGATGGGGAAAAAAAATCTGAAAAATAAATTAAAATTTCTCTTTTGGTCAAAAAGAAACGTTTTAAAAATTGATAAAAAAAGATATCTCTTTAAGACAAAAGAAATATGTTTTTTGTATAAAATACAGTTTGACAGATGCTTTTTTCACTCACTTGGCAAAGAAAAATATCAGTTATTCATAGATCCTAAATTGCAGCTTTACCTATCTGTGAATTGCTGTAGGAATAGTAGGAAGAAACTATCTATTGTTCTTTTTAAGGATGAATTTAACTTCCAAGACATTTATTACTATAGTTTATACTTATACAGTACCAATATTTCTACTTAAATAGATGTTGTACTTAAATAAATACGTAGAATTTAGCCTATTCTACAGAAGTAATTTCATTTTGGATATATTCTGTGCATATCATCTGGTCTCATTGTGCATTAGTGAGAGAATAAGAGAAGGGGTTTCTGTTTATTTATTTTTTACAGTACTCAAAGCTTTGGCATATTTCAATTTATCAAGCATTTCAGTATCTGCAGATATTTGTAGTTAGAAGTTTAATAACTGCAAGTCTTCCTAGAGACATTATTAGTGACTATTACTAATACGAAAGTGTTTTATAAAATAATGTATCTTTCTTTTGTTATTTAGAATTAACTGAAGGTAC
This sequence comes from Myiozetetes cayanensis, assembly GCF_022539395.1. Classification (NCBI taxonomy): domain Eukaryota; kingdom Metazoa; phylum Chordata; class Aves; order Passeriformes; family Tyrannidae; genus Myiozetetes; species Myiozetetes cayanensis. Next base: position 131,145,470 of record NW_026086604.1, read on the forward strand.
AGATTCTGCACTGTGGATTGGACTCAACAGACTGGACTTGAGGAGTGGATGGGGCTGGGTTGGAAGCAGCCCTTTCCAGTACTTAAACTGGGCTCCAGGTATATATGACTTCATTTAATTCTGTACTTCCAAAGAGAAAATATACATATCTCAAATACTGCTGTAAATTTTATTCTCAGATAGATATGCCATTAGATAAGTATTTTAGCTTTTCTTGCTTTAGCTTTAGAAAAATCTCCTTTTCTATAGCAATATAAGCCAGAAACTATTGGGAAAAAATATTTTAGCTGTGAAAGCAACACTGTCTGTCCCTAAAATATTTGGTTTTCTATTTCTTGACTCCAGCAACAAAACTATGAGGAGTTTACATGTTCGTATCCACTTACGTAACTTACCTACTGCATTTCACACAGTCATGCCCACTACCAGAGGCCTACCTCAACTCTTACCAAAGCCAGGAAAGACATGACCTTTGGAGCTCTGGCTTCATCCAGGAGTTATTTGTCCTTGTGCATTTTACAGCTTAGAGATCTATTTGTTTTTCAGAAAATTTCACTTTTTCCTGTACTTTTCCCAAAGGGAGCCCCTCTCCAGAATCTGGAAAACTTTGTGCAGTTTTGAATCCTGAAACAAAAGCTAAATGGCAAAATTGGGAATGTGATCAGAAACTTGGTTACATTTGTAAGAAAAAGAACTTTACCTTGGTTTCTTCAGGTATGTTGATATATGTTGATAATTAGAGTAGAAGCTGTTACCTGAATCACTTGGCATTCATATTGACAAAGATGAGCAGAAAAATTTTACTAGAAATAGAAACTATTTCTTGTTTGTCTGGTTTGCTTTTTACAAACATTGCACCTTTTGTAGTCTTATCTTCAGTCCCATAACACACAGAATGAAACAGATAAAAGTGAAGAATGTCCATCAGGTCCTTTCTGTCCATATTTTGATGTTCAAGTCTCCCCCTTGGATACACACACTGCTGACCATCAAAGGGGAGAACAAACCAAAAGTCCTTTTACAGAAGAGGGACAATAGTAAAAATCAGCAAAAGGAAGAAAGATGGAGAACTTACAGCGTGGCTCTAAGTCATTCTCCACAACTTGTGGTCAGCTGGCTTAGCCAGCTCACGGGTCTCTGCAGAAGTGATGGAAGATTGACACCAATGAAGATCGACACATTGAAATGAGAGAAGATGTTTTAAGAGTATAAAGATTTCCCTGTTGGTGTGTCCCTGTGTGTGCACCTGGCTATAAATCAGTTTCAATGACTTTTACTCTATCAGTATACTTAATCCTTTAAAAATTCATAACCCTTCTATGTTAGGTGCAGATAATACAAGATTTATCTGACAAATACTAAGTGATACAGATCTGACAAATACTGGGTGCTAAAAATAATAGATTAGTGTATTTGTTATACACATATGACTGACCTTAGAATTTGTATTAAATACTATTTGTATTAAAGATCTTTAATTTTCCAAGCTAAAAATTTGCCATATTTAGAATCACATCTATGTTTAGTATGTTTTGCATCCATCATTTCCTTTTAATGAGAATTTTTAAAAACAATTCTTAGTTTAGAACTTTTGCACAGATTAAGTGTAAATATTTTTATTGTTATATCCCTTGCATGGCATTTGAACTCCTCTAAAGCCCTGATATTTGTTCCTAGGTGACATTGGGCCTGTTACTTGCCCAGGTGGATGGGTGCCATATGCAGATCACTGTTACAAGATCTTCAGGGAGAACAAAGGATGGGAAGCAGCTTTGACCTCTTGTCAGAAGCAAGGGAGTCATCTGGCCAGCATCCGAAACCTTGAGGAGCACAGCTTTGTGGTGTCTCGACTTGGGTACAGTGAGTGTTTCCAGGGTGTCTTGCCTTTTTCTGCATGTATGGAACACCAGACAGCTGAACTGAGATTTCCAGCTGAGTTTTGGATGTTGTCAAAACTCTGATTTTACTTCCTGCTTAAGTAACTGAGCTAGGGCTGGGAGGCTGTGGTTAAGGTCTTTCTCTGCTTTTTTTCGTTTTGATGAAAGAGGCTTAACACATTCAAACTTCATGTAACATAGAACCAGTATTTTAAAATCTGACCAATGCAACAGAACCTAAAAAGTAATTACTATTTACACAGTTCTATCATATCACCATAGTGTATTAATATTAGGCTGGTAATTTACTCCCACTGCTATGAGGAAGAGGAGCCAAATTTTTTCATCCAGTGCAGGGATTTCTTTACAGCCTAATTTTCCAAAGCATACTCTCTTAATTTTAGTATCCATGTCAAAATATTAGTTTATAAAATTATCATAAAACATGCTAAATAATTTTATGCTTCATAAATTTATGAAAGGAATTATGTGTCCAAAGCTTGATGGTGCTGTGAAAAGGTAGCAGTGGCATAAGAAGTCTTATTTAATTCTGTTTCCAAGGTCTTATCTAGTTCTCTGTTTCCACCCTTTAGAGCCAACAGACAAGCTATGGATTGGTCTGAATGACCGTAAAGTTCAAATGTATTTTGAATGGACCGATGGTAGCCCAGTGACATACACAAAATGGCACCTGGGAGAGCCATCCACCACAAGCAACAGGCCAGAAGATTGTGTACTGATCAAAGGCCAGGTGACATTACCCAATACATATTTTACCTCCATAGTTAACCTAAAATCTTAATAAAAGACTAACGTGCTCTACTATTTCAGAAAACAGCTAACGCTGGAAAAGGGGATGTGGGCAAAAAAGGATAAGATTAAATACGACCTTTCAAAAAAAGAAAAAAAGAAAGCATTACTGCGTCATTGGTGACTTTTTCTCTTTAAGTACATCTGAAAGTCAAAAATTAAATAATTAGGGCTATAAAACAGGTCTCTGAAGGTAGTTTGACTACATTCTCTCATTTTCCTCTGGTGATAATGGTGGCATGTGGGGATCCATGATTCCTGCTGGCTCCTCTGTGCTTGCTCACTTGCTATTCCATTGCACAGCTGTTTGTGCAGGGCCCTGCAGAACAGGGGACGAACTCTATTCATCCTCCTCCTTTCTTATCAACATGACCCATGGCTGTTCTGCTATAGCCCAGTCTATATTTCATTGAATATGAGCAGATTTGGTTTTGTTATAATCTAAGGAAATTGGATAAGGAAAAAAAATATATCTGTTTAGAAAATGAAAAGAGAAAGAAAATTAATAGTTTCAATTATAAAGAAACACATTATTCATCTTCTTTAGATTATTCATCTTTATCTTATTCTTATTTCAAACTTTGTCCTGCCACAGGATGGCTATTGGGCAGACTCTGTCTGTGAGAAGAAAGCTGGCTACATTTGTAAAAGAAAGGCTATTTCACAAATAGCCGAAGAAAAGGAAATTATTGACGCAGGTTGCAAAAAAGTAAGTGTATAAGAATGGAACATCAGTTTCTCAGATGAAATAAGTACCTTGTCTGGGAATCACCTATAATTGTTTGAATTGTGTATATTGTTTATATTATTTATGTAGAAAGTTTTTTTTGTTTTTATTTATTGTGAAGTTTCTCCCTCTCTCAGTTATGTTAAACTTTAGATAGCAGTTTACAAAAACTACTTAGAAAGAATCTGCAATTTCACTACAAAAAGTATCTAAGCATATTATTCATGATTACTGAGCTTCATTCAATTTTAAATAACATAGCCCAATTAATACATGATATCAAAATTAATTAAAATTTGAATGGAAATCCTAACATCATGTTACAGGGCTGGAGAAGATATGGGACCTACTGCTATTTTATTGGACATGTTCCAGCAACATTTTCAGAAGCAAACACCACTTGTGAAGGAGAAGAAGGTTATTTGGCCACAGTTGAAAGTAGGTATGATAATGACTTTTCCTTGGCTTTTAAACAGATAAAGGTTGTATCATATGAAATATTCCTACAAAAGCCAACAGGTCAAACAGCAGATTGCCTAAGTAACAGATGAGGTCTCTAGTTGAACAACAAAAGAGTCTTTTCTTTGGTTTTTTGTATGGAATCAGAATCCTATCATATGACCTTCTCCCCCAGTCTGAAGTAAGGAAAAGGAGAAAAGAATTCATCATCATGTTAGGCAGGTAGGATTTGGATAAATGGCTGTTTTCACGTGTGTCTTTATGATCCCTTTTACAGGTATGAACAAGCCTATCTGACTAGCCTTGTTGGGCTGAGGCCTGAGAAATATTTCTGGCTCGGCCTCTCTGATGTGGAGAACCAAGGCACTTTCAGGTGGGCCAATGGTGAAGCGACCTCCTTCACGCACTGGAACGCGGGAATGCCTGGTAGGTGCTGGGATGGTGGATGGTAGCTGCTCTCTGAGGTCATGGTCCCTATTTGGGTTTGCACTGGTAATGTCCTGTGAATTTTATGCTTTAAACTTTCAGTATCTTTTATAATATCTGGCAGTTCTGAAATTCCATCTTTTAATTTCAATGGGGAAAAATTGAGCTGCAGTTTTATATTTACCCGTAAGGTTAATCTTTTGGCCCATCTTCACAGGGAGATAACAGGAGTTACGAACAGGTCCTGAGACTATTACACACTCGTCCCTCTATTGGAAAAGTTAGTCTGGGAGAAGAGTCTGAAAAAGAGCAATTGTAATACGGAATTTAAGTCGAGAATTACGAACTCATAGTATCAAAAATCACCGTACCATTATTATTTTTACATGTGACATTTAAAAAATCACATTCATGGGTTCATACTGTGCAGAAACACAGAAAATAAGATTTCACAATGCCATAAGGGAACCTGCTCTCAGTGATCATTTGTGTGAAAACTTTCTTGAAAACCTTCAGTGAGGTTACAAAATTATAAAATAAAAACAATGAAAAATTACAAAATACAGAGACTAATAAAACTTCAGTAAATACCACGAGAAGAAAGCTTGCCAGGCAGTCTGTAGTGCCAGCAGATGATCAGAGTATGAAGAGAGCACTTGGAGATCATGTTAAGGAATCTCCCCTGTCTGACCCCCAGGAGCCACTCTGGCAAGTCACACTTGCACCATCTAAGCACAGACCGAGGCCCCTCCACAGCTACACACCCCACACTCACACAGTCAGACCAGGTTTCTGTACTGGCTCGACCCCAGGTTTCCCATAACAGAGTCTCAGATGTCTCAGTCCTTAAAAACAAGTGAATCATGGTGCAAGAACAAAATAACTGCTGGAGCTGGGTGTCTGTGAGAAGGGCCTGTGAGCAAAGGAAACCCTGGGCTTTTTCACCCTTGTAGTCTAAACACATCAAGTCTGTAGCCCTGGGCTCCTGTGTCTGTGTGTCTGAATGTCTGTTCACCTGTCCAGTGTCCCGTGCCCTTTGCTATGCAAAGGGTTGGAGCCAGATCACGACCTCTTGCCCCAGGCTCCCACCACCCATAGCTCAGCCTGTATCTTGCAAACTGAACCACCTGCACTAAATACGTTGCTCGACAATCAGTCTGGAACAGTAAAGAAAAACGCTTTCTGTGGGGTCTCTGTGCTGGAAAATTCCTTTGTGATGGTATGGTTGGAGAGTCTATTTCAAGATGAAATATCAACAGAATAGGTTATGGAGCAAATAGGTGACCTGAAGTCAGGACTAAGCAGGGCTGCAAAAGCATCCAGGAGCTGTTAAGATTAAGTTAAACAAACTGTTAATTTTAATGTGTAACTACCTGTTAAAGCTGCCTTGTTAAAGCTAAGGAGTGCAAAAAGACAAATTTGGTGCTAACGTTTAAAATGGTTCCAGACCATATGAGGAAATACAGACCAGTGAGTCATTAGTAAATTAGCTGATTCTGTAATAAAGAAGATATAGTGGGAAAGATACATAAAATTGCTGTAAAGGAAGTCATGCTCACAGATTTCCTGGAGCTTCCCGCAGGAGCCAAAAGCATATGAATAAGGGAAATCTAGTCAGAGTGGTCTATCTCAGTTACCGAAAGCCTTTCAGATAATCTGACCTAACACAGAAAAGCTCTTACATGAATAAAAATTTTGATCAAAAGGCACTGAATGGAAGGTGGATTTTTTTTTTTATGGGAGCTATTTTTTACTGGGGAAGAGTGCTCATTAACAGAGTCCTGTAATGACCTCTGTAATGTAAGTAGAAATGAGGTGGTCACTCAAAACCACAGGATTCTACTGTAAACCCCCTCCCCACCTTACTTTCTACCCATAGAATTAATTATGCAGGACATTCAAAATAAAAAAAAAAAAAAAGAAAAGTGGGATCCTAAAAGGATCATGGCCTCCTCAAAAAGAAAATACTACCCTGCCTGTGTGAAAAATACCTAAAATATAACTTTGCTTTTCAAGTGTTATAATGTGGCAAGAAGTGAATGACTGCTCCTCAGAGATTTTAACAAAGAATTAAACAATTCACACTTTATAAAATATCCAACATGTTTGGGTTTGTTTTGTTTTGTTTTGTTTTGTTTTTCTCATAAAGGAAGTAATCCAGGATGTGTAGCCATGAGAACTGGAACTGCAGCTGGATTATGGGATGTTCTTGACTGTGAGTTGAAGCAAAAATATATCTGTAAGCAGTGGGCACAGGGTGCAACAATTCCACCTATTCCAACTACTGCTCTGGTCCCCACATGCCCTGAAGGCTGGATATCAAACAACCTTAGAGGTTCCTGTTTTAAAGTAAGTGCCTATATACTTGTAAGAAGAAGGATTTTGAACTCCTCAGTTTGGAGAAAAAAATAAAAAAGAAAGAGAAATTAACTGATGTCTTTGTTTTGCAATATCTGAGATTGGAATATAGCAAGACCAAAATCCCAAGAGATTCTCAAGGAAGTATCCATAAGATGGGAAAAACGAAGGAAGAAAGATGAAATTGAAGGGACTGGAAACAAGGGAAGGGAGATAGGCACAGGAAAGAAAATGAGGAAGTTTGTGCCCCAGGGGTTGAATGAATTGGAGCAGGAAACAGAAGAAGAGGAACAATAAATATCAAGGCCCCAGAAAGACATAAAGAAAAGAACAAAAAGAAAGACAAGGAACAATTTCAAATTAAAATTATTGAAAGAACAATGTCAAAATTCGGTATTAAACATCAGAATCAGCAAAGTTTGTCTGTTGACATTGCTCTTTGTATCTGTTTTGGTCACTGTGCTGTACAAAGATCCAATATTTATCTGAGATCTCTGAGAGTTTAGGGGATGACGCAGAGAAACAGTGAAGTGTATCCTCCAGCAGCACCATGTCCAAGGCTGGACCCCGATAAAATAAGCACATTACTTCCTGAAATAAACCATAAGAAGTCTCATGAAAAGTTAATTAAACCAGTGTTTATGAAGGACATTTGTTTCAGAGTTTCTGATGCAAAGCTACAGATAACTTGTGTTTGAAGCACACTCGGTTGTGTCTGAGCAGACATAAAAAAAGGGTTTGAACAAGAAATGAGGGTAATTTGCAAACACTGATTTGGGATCATGCAGAATTGAAATGAGCTAACTTACTGTGAGATGTTAAAATTTCTTATAATTTTATTGAATTAATGAGTCCTTCTCCTTTGGGATTTTTTTTTTCCAATTTTTTTCAAACACAGTCGAAATGCTATTTGCTTTTGCTCCTTTATCCCCAAATCATAATTTTAGCGTTGGCCAAATTTGTGCTTGTTGTCTCTTAAACTAGTTAGACATCATATTGCACTAACTAGGTGCAGCTCTAGTGCAAAAATTTTATGAACAGAGTAGATAATGCCATTTCTCTTATGGACTTTCACTTGGCTTGCATGAAATCTCACTTACGGGTGAACAAGTCTATGATTCTTTATTTTATTATTGTAGCATATGTATGATACATTTTAAAGTAGTGTATCCACAGTGTTTTGACAGAAATTTCTCCATAGTGTTTTCACAGATCAAATAGTAAAAAGAAATCATGGTTTGAGGCTCGAGAGTTTTGCAGACAAATAGGAGGAGATCTGGTCAGCATTAACAGTAAAGAGGAGATACCATTCCTAATAAAAGCAATACGGTGAGTTTTTGCTGTATCTTTATCTTACCAGATTTAAAAGACTTCTCATATAAACTATTATGAATCATCTTATATGATTTCTGAACCATATGGATTCCTCAAAAGTAAAAAAACCTCTGTTACTTTGAAATTTATCTACTCAATAATGTTTTTATCCTTTTCTGAAAAAAAAAAAAAAAGTGTTGTTTGTGTCCAGAAAAATTAAAACATCTACCAGTATCATGATTATGAGATATAATTTAGAAATTGTTGGTATTTTTAGTATGATAAACATGGCAAGTATATCTACTGTTGACCTACCTTGAAGCAGTCAATGCTGAGACCATGTTCTGAATCTGTGAGGGCCTTCCCTAAGTAAACAGAACATTATGGAAATACAGATCAGTACTAATTTTAAGTCTGATAACTAAGCCATTGCCATTGAACCACAGAAGTATTACATATTTCTATGAAGAACATATGTATGCCCTTCACCAAAGGTAATAGGGTAATTATTGCAACTTTACTGCTTTTACAATGTGCTCTGGAAAGTTCAGTTACATATTTCTGGATGGGGTTTTTTTGTGTTGATGCTTGTTGATACACTACTCTGCCCTGTAATTTCTCTTAGTGACACTCGCTGTAGCTTTGAAACAATTTGGCTTGGTATATTTTCTTTGAATCCAGATGAAGGATTTGCCTGGAGTGATGGCTCTCCAGTGAGTATTTTAATTTTCCATCATATTTGTTTGCTTAAGATATTTTGGGGTGTGTACATGTACTTTTTGGGCTTTTGCTGTTGTCATCATCAAAGAAAGCACCAATCCTGCAAACATTCTCATGGCTGTTAGCCTACATTGCCATGACTAATATCCCAGCAAAACATTTCAATACACGGAAATCATCTGTATCTCATCAGAATCAGTGGCTTTCTGTGCAGCACTCAAACATATTTTTTCTTCCAAGAAGGTAATATGAACACAAAATGTCAGAACGTACAAATTCATTATGCTTCATTATGCTTCATTATGGATCTTGTATCCTGTCTCTGGCAGTGGCCATAAACATCTTAAGAACTAATCAAATAGCAAGCATGTTTTCCAGTATTCTCCTGCATCCCCCAGTAAGTGATAGCTCAGGGTCTTTCAGGACTGGAGCTCAGATCTGTAATCTTAATATATTTATTTCCATGAATTTATCCAGGCATCTCTTAAGCCTATGCAAATATCCACAGCTGTGGGAAACATTCCTGCAAGAGCTCACTCTTTATTACCCTTTCTCTATTCCTACTCTCTAGTCTCTTTTTTTTTTTTTTTTTTTTTTTTTTTTTTTTAACAAAAACAAGGACCTTTCCTCTTATCCTGTTCACTTTAGTTTCCATAGAAGTTTCAGGAGGCAACCTTATCAAGAATTTCTTGAAAATCCCAAGTAGGTTATATCAAATGGGTCTCCCTTCCCATTTGGATGGTAATTTCTTCAGAGGTAATTCCATCAAGTTTGTAGGACCTGACTTCCCTCCCAGAAGTCACACTGCCATCCTCATTAACCATAGGGAAGGGAAGAAGTGAATGCTGAATTGATGCATGATGTGGTCACTGTTGCCAGGCAGCTGCTAGACAATGTGTTTTTGAACCAGGTCACAACTGATGAAGTGAAAACTACCTTGTCTGCATACAATCAGCATGAGTGACATGGGGGTAAAGTTCATACTCTGTGAAATTCAGTAGAAACAGTCTGTTTGCCTGTTTCTATTCTCTCTGTGTCTAGGGCTTGAGGCACAAACAAGGGAAAAAGCCCACCATGTCAAGACAGCCTGATCTTCTGATTACTTGATTACTGATATTATTGCCCCACTGTAACATTCTTATACTCCTCCTTTCCCTACATTTCCACCTCTAACTAAAACCATAATCTTTCAGACAAAACCAGTTTGTTTCTGTTTGCCAGTGAAGAGTACAACTGCTAAAACAAATGGAAAGAGTAACAAAGCTGATTTCTTCTATAGGTTAGGTACACAAACTGGGATGATAGCTCAAGAAATTCAGGAGGACCCAAATTCTGTGGCTTACTCAATGATCGAACTTTTTCTGAACAATGGTCTCTTTCGCTCTGTGAAGAACAGCTTGACTGGTTTTGTCAAATAAAACAAGGTATATTTCTTCTCTTTAGGCAAGAAGCTTAAAAAACTTTAATAAGCAGTTCCTTTCTAAGTTGCTGGAGAAAGACACAAAATTTTGAAGAATTACTTTATCCAAATGGGGAGCTCTGAGTAATGTATTATAGGCTATGATTTTTCAATGATAGATGATAAGAATAAATAGATTTATTTTTGACATAAATTAGGATGTATAAATAATCCATATGTTTGCAAGGGTTTAATAGATGCAAAGTTTTTGAATATTAAGAAGCATTTGCCTTTTTTTTTGTAACGTAGGAGGTAAAGAGTTGTAAAGAGTTGTGCTGTATTCCTTACAATAATGGTTTTTACACTAACACCAGTAAAGTTAGAAACCAAATACAATATCTTTGTACATGAAGATTTAGTGGTGCTCCAAGTTGTCTTTTAGCATTCTTGAGGATTCAGTTGCTTTTCGAAATACAACAAAACAGTCATTTCTTTTTCTATCACAACCAGAAATAACTCACAGTACATATACATATACAACCCCCCCCCCACATATATATATACAAATAAACATATATAGAGAGAGAGTCATATTTTCTTTTGCTTATGAATATTTGGCACTGGAGAATTTTTTGATAAAGCTGAAGTAAATCTAGTGCAAATTTTCTCCTTTTTGATAACAATACCTCTGGTGAATTATGGAATGTCTACTGATGGATCAGTAAAGGAGTTTAAAGTGTTTCAGATAGATCTACTGTGGCTTACAGGTTGGAGGAGCAGTTTTTCCTTGCCTCACTCCTCAAAAATGTGTTTCAGTAAAGACTGTGACTTTGTTGATGTGAAGCACAATTTATGATAGAAAGTTAAAAGTAGATGACCATGCATATTGCATAATACGTAGCTGAAATGTGTGCCTAAGCCTACTTTCTAGTCAATGGTAAAAGCGTGAAGAATCCTGCTCTGTTCCTCACTCTTCTGCTTCCAATCACTCACATTATAAAACACACTGCAGAGATGTGCCACACCTTCTATTCTCTTCTTTTTGCAGGAGTGCCGTTAAAATCTGAACCAATTGACACATATGGTAGGTCTTTGTGTACATTTATCTTATTATTCATTATTTTTTTCCTAAAATTGTTATTCTAAAATAAGCTTTTGTGTTCTACAGATACAGAATTTAAAGGTACCTTATTTATCTTCCAGCATACAAAACCACTGCAGATGGATGGGTCATATACGAAGATAAGCTCTACTATATCAGCAAAGAACAGGTCTCCATGGAAGAAGCCCAAGAGTTTTGCAGGATGAATTCTGCAGACCTAGCTGTTGTTAATAGTAACAGTGAGAGAAGGTTCTTAAAGAGAGTGCTAAAAGAAAATGTAAGAATCGTTATAAACAGACAGCCTAAAGTAGAAATGCTTGTGACAATCTGCATGTAAAATGTGTCTCAGAAGTAGAGCCGTCAGCATTTTCACTAGTGAAATCTCCCAAAATGCACCCTTTGATCCCATGGAATTTGGTCCCTCCTGCTCTGTGCTGTCTGTGCTGAGGCAGTGAGGCTGGCTGTTGGGAAGAGCAGTGTGGGAAGTTACCAGCTGTGCTGTCTTGGGAAGCAGGTGGTGCGAGAGGGAGAATTGAGGTCGATTTTAGACAGTGCTGCAACCTTGGAGAAGGAATGAAAGCAGAATACCGGTTTCTGACTCAAGATCTGCTTCTTTCTTACCCTATCCTAAGGGCCCTCCGTGCTGCAGGATTCAGCTCTGATGGCCCAGATAAAAATCTCTATGTCTGAGAATATAACTACATTGCTGTGCTTAACTACAAGCATGTGTTTTATTGCTGTCAACTTCAGTGACTGCTCTGTGAGCCTAATCAACAGTGCATCCATTTCTGCTTGTTTTACTTCTACGTGTCTTTCTTAAAAATTAAAGTAGTGTCTTTCTGCTTTAGGATCAATACTGGAGCATGTCAAGTGCATACTTCATTGGTCTAAAAGTGAGCCTTGATAAAAAGTTCAGGTAAGTTAAGATGATCAGTGCATCTTTTAACATGTAGAAAGAAATACAATATTTTATGTAGCTGGAGGTACTGAATGTGTTATTTTCAAGGTCTGAAGGCAGTTCCACATACTTTGTACAAAGCAAAATGGAATAGTCCTAGGATATTGTGAAATCTGATAGTTTTCACCAAAAATAAATAGGAAAAGAACCTTTTTTTCTTGAGTAAGCACTTACCCAAAGAAAGGCTTGACAGTTCTACTCTCCATACATTCTCAAGTTTCTTTCAAAGATTTGCCCCATAAATTGGAGTGATACTTCACTATGCTGAATTTTATACCTCTAAACATATGCACTTAAAACATTCTGTCATAGGACCTAGCTTCCCTATATTTTTTATCTGTATATCATAGTTTCAGAGAGGTCCTCCAGTGTTAGGAAGATGTGGACAATGAGTACAAAAGCTGCTTCTGACAGGAATGGCTAAGGTAGTCTCTACAAACTCCTGTTCCAGGAGAAAAGTCAGCAGAAGTTTACACTACAGAAACATAATCGAGTATTCTGAAAACACCTGCATGCAAATACACTCAAAACTATAGTAAAAGATCCTGAAGAGCAGGATAGACTGCTTATCTTCCCATCTGCTGGTCGACATGCTTCTGATGTTGACCTGAAACAGGTTAGAGGAGATCTGAATTTAACCTTTCTATTTTAATGCCACTGTTGAATGTCTGTAAATCAATAACAGAGTGTTAGTGTGTAGAAGAGGAGTGGGGAGAGACAAGTTGATAGTGACTGGGTCAGTACACAATTCTGACCTCTTGATTTAGGAGACAAATTAGGGAGACAGGGCATTCCTTGTGTTCAGTGAGCATCTTCTTTATTTAGATCAAGTGTATCAGCAACAGCAAGAGATAGATGAGAGAGCTGAATTTGCTTCCTGCTTCAGACTTACTGATCTAAATTCTGAAATATTGATCAAAATGCAGTGCCAACCTCTCTTTCCTTCAATAGCAATATATTAAAGTAAAAAGCATGTAAACATAAAGGAAAAAAATATCAATTTTGGTACTTTTAAAGCTTACAAAATGTCCATTAATTTACAGGCACAAGACTCAATAGAAATTTATAAATTTTAAATTTTATAAATACCTATAAAGGTATTTATAAAAATACCTATAAGGGTTTTTTTCTTTGGGGTAAAATCCACAGAAAAGTTTTTTCATCATTGTTTGCATCTATGAAAACATCAGGAATGCTCAGACTGAGAAGCATAATGTTAAGTAGGGATACAATGAAATAAGTTAAATAAAATTTTAATATTTTTATCTGTATTATGTATTCTGACTAACTGAAAATGGTTTCTGTTATTAAATACCAATCCTGCCCATTAATGGAAAATGTGCTTAGTGTATTATTTTTCCTATTTTACAACCAGCAATATTTTACAAAAATTGTGTCAAATTAGAATAATTAGGTAAAGAGAGGAAAATCTTTAACAGTCCTTCCAGTTTTAAACAGCTCCCATAAATGCTCATGTATATTCTTATTTTTGAGATGTTAATTAGAAGTATCATCTCACAATTGAAGTATCGTCTCACAACTGAAGTGTATTAATTAATAACTATTTGCATTTATTTTCTTTAAGCTGGGTAGATGGGACTCCAGTAACTTATGTGGCCTGGGCTCCTAATGAACCCAACTTTGCAAATAATGAGGAAAATTGTGTGGTAATGTTGTCAGGGCATGGTAAGTAACAAAGCAAAACTATTAGATTCTATTTGTCCCTGCCTGGATTATAACTGATGCTGTCAAACGTCTGCTGTCAGCTGTCACACAGTCTTTGATAGCTGTTTTCTGCAATTGCTTTCCACCAACACAATGCAGTAACTGTTTTCATCATGGGGACCACCAGTCATGGAAGAGTCTATGTCCTTAGCATGGGGAGATTTCTGTACCATGTGTACTTTAATGCAGATCTCTCTCTCTGGATTTATAAGATTGATATTGCACCATTTTACAGGGCTTTTCACTACTTCTTTCAGTAGAAAGTTGAATGGTCTGTCTTCTCTCCTTGAGAAAACGCTTCTAACAGCTACAGGAGATCAGGGAGTTGAAGGTAGTCAACTCAAAAGAGTTGAAAGTCAGTGAGGAAATAAACAAATATATCTAATGACCTAAGACCATCTTACATGTTTACAAGCACAATGAAATGTGAATTTTTTGCAACACCTAGGGCTAAGTTTTCCTTTTGGCTCTATTTCTGTAATGTAACTGAGGGTAATGAGAATTTAGTATATATATATTGATCTCTCAATTTATGTTTTATAAGGAGTTCATTCAGCAATCCCACCTGAAATTCTGGCTTTATATGAAGACAGAAAGAACAAGATTCACTTTTCTAAACATAGACATATGTTCTGATCGAGATGCATCCCTCCTTCTTTAGTTGTTGATGGAGAAAGGGACAGCTATCCCACCTTCCCCTCCGTATCTACCAGTTCCCCATGGGTGGCTCAGCATTCCTGAGCTTGTCTCAGATGATACTGGAAGTTTACACGTGAGGAACTGAAGTGGACGATGAGGGAAGCACTAGGATTGCGTTGGCTGTGCGAGTTACAGCTCTGAAATCTCACTATAGTCAAGTGGAGATCTCACCTGCACAGTCAGTGCTGCCTGAAGAGCAGTTCAGTTTACTCAAGTGCAGTATTCAAGTGCCTGCATGTAGGTGATTGTAGCCACCTGCTGTGTTCTCGTTAGCCCATCTGACTGTAAGTTTCCCAAAGAAACTTAAGTCATATGTGTTAGCTCTCTACAGGAACTTTGCATAGCCTCTCAAACAGTGTTTAGACGCCTCTGTTTAGACAAATGAATCCTGCCCTGTCTCTCTATTGACCGTTGTAGTAGCTTAGAAATCTTGACAATTGAAATTAAGTATTTTAATCTGCAAACTGAATCTCTAGCTAACATTCTATTAACTTGAGATGTTGGCCCCCAGGAGAAGGCATGTATTTCATAATGTATGTTTGAAGACCATACTATGCCCTTAGATTGATCTGATATTTCCTAAATCATCCATTTCTGGTACATTTTCTTTTTAAAGCTGCTTGCTGGTAGATTTCCTCTGCTGCCTACAATATGATGATGCCATGGCTCAAACAAATAATATATATATATATACACACCCCCATAAATATATATACCCATAAATAGGTGTAGACACTGTGGAGAGCCGTGAAAGAGGAGCAGAAGGGTCAGGAAGTTCAAATGAAGTACAAGGAGTGCTATTATTAGAGCTTGAGCTGTCTTATTTGAAGCTGCCATAGTTACTTTGCCTTCAGATCAAGCTGCAGCCTGAAATATAAAATAGAGAAATTTTGTTCTTAAAAAAAAAAGTGAGAAATTATTGTTACAAATAATGTAACATTTTGTTTATTCAATTTATATATTTCAGGCTTGTGGAATGACATAAACTGTGGCTCCTCCAATAAATTTGTATGTGAAAAACATAACAGTTCTATTAATTCAACGTTTACTTCACCATTGCCTCCTGGAGGATGTCCAGAAAGTTGGGTTTTCTTTGGCAACAAGGTATGTCAACATGTATCTTCAGTAAATTGTGTAAAGGAGTGGAACTGAACAAAAAATCCTGAAAAAACCCCACATTTTTAATGATTATAACATAAATCTGGAGAGCAATTATCTAGTCAGAATGTGCGGCCTGGTTGGCTGGGCTTTTTTGGAGCTGACTATATACACTTAGTTTTGTGGAGAAATACAGTAAAAGTAGATGTTTGCTAAATAGATTTCAGAGAGCATAGTTTGTGCAGGCTTAAAATACACTGTTGTTGCTTCTTTAGAAAACCTCTTCTCCTTTCTTCTTTTATGAATTTATGATAGAAATGGAAATTTGTAATGGTGAGTCTTGTAAAATGAGACTTTCAGGTGGAAAGATTTAGACATAATGTATTTGAGCAATCCCTTTGGCTTGTACAGGGTTCACAAAGCTTTGAGTTCAGAAATATGACGGCAAACTACAATTGTTTTGAGTATAGCTTTTCATTCAGACGTGGTCTGGGAGTCCTCATTGCTGTAACTGAATAATTTGTACCAATTTGAGTTGAAGCTCCGTCTACAAAAGGTTGTTTTGTCTACTTTATGTACACTGTGCTGCTATTGCATCCTCAAAATATTAGGCAATGTACCAAAGAATATTTCGTAACATTGGCAGGATGAACAGTTGTAGCTACAGTCACTGGCAGCAGGACAAGGCCCAGTAGAGATCATTCCCTCCAGCTGTGTCACCCAAAGCCAAATTTTCTTGATTTCAAATGATCCCTCTAATATTGCAGGAAGAAGGCAGATGAAAATGTGAAAAGGAATTATGTACTTGACCTCACTACAATCAGTTCAAATGATTTAGACTCCTGCATTACACCTTGTGCAGTGAGTGGGTTTGAGTGTCTGCCTGGGTAGATGTACCGACTTTCTACTCTTGAGCTCTGCCACTTATCTTAGCCCTGATTTCTTTTAGGAGAAATGTACATCTCATATGTAATTGATATTAGTCACATACTACAGTTCCAATCTTTGCTACTTTGAAAGATGTGCTTGCTTTTTTTTCCCAGTGTTTCAAAATATTTTCTTCCAATATGACAAGAAAGCTTGTGTGGCATGATGCACGAGATGCTTGTATCAGTTTGGGAGGAAACCTGGCTACCATACCAAATGAACATGTGCAAGGTACATATATGAGCTCTATTGAAAGAAAATTAAGTTCTAGCTAAAGGATCTGCTATACTGTCCACTATAGAATATGGGATTAACTGCCAAAAATTGCTTATCATCCATGTCGGTTTATGGTTTGTTTTAACTCCAAAGTGCAAAGCAATAGCTAAATTATTACATATAAGAAATAAAATGTGTTTCTAGATCTTTCAATTGCTCAGTTTTTGTGAAACTTCCCTTGTGTTTTGAGTGTGGTTGCACAGGTCTCTCAAACTAACAGAATTCTGTATTTTCTGTCTCTCTCACTGGTCATATGATTTGCTGAAACACTACTTGTGCATACACAGTGGGGAAGGGATGATTATCTAAACATTTAATTAAAAGGCAGATGAGCTCTTTAGTGGAAAATCTTATCCTTTTAATATGGCCCCAGTTCTGGGCTTTTACACGTTTTCCCTGTTTTGGGGAAAGTAAGTCGTGATGAGCCTTCCTTAATAAAAAATCTTTGCTTCCCTCCAGCTTTCCTCTTCTATCATTTGAAGGATGCCACAAGTGATGTTTGGATTGGGTTGAATGACATCAACCAAGAGTTCACATTTCTTTGGACAGATGGAAGCACTGTTTCCTACACCAACTGGGTTAATGGTGCACCGGAACAGAAACAGAGCTACTTTGACTATTTTGAGTTTGAAAGATTGACAGACATCACTGTGGAGGTATAGGAAATTTAAGTAACCTGTATATCTTAGGCAGCTAGATGGTTTTCTAAAAGAGAAGTTACAGCCGAAATAACAAGGTGCTGATACAAGTTCTTTTGTAAGCAAAATGGGGCTTAGGAAATCGCCTGATAAAGATTCCAAATACAACCAAAAATGTTTGGCAAAGATTCTGAAAAAAAGTGACTTCGTGCCTTCCATCTGACCTATTGCAAAAGACCAGTTCTGTAAAAGAAGCTGGGAGAGGTTTATATTGCATCAATTCCCCTACAAACTGCATTATTGCAAAGTTTAGAGTTACAACACCAAACACAGAAAAGGTATGATAAACTAAAATTAAGATTGTTCATTCAACAATAATTTGTCTGTGTATACCATTCGTGGCTAATGTGCTCTCACACTGCTTGTCTAGTTTTTGATGGTATGATGAATTTCAATGACATTACTATTTCTCTGCTGAAAATCAATCCCTTTTACAAAGGAGAGAATTTCTGAGGAAATGATCTGCAGCTAGACACCCAAGACTTTTAACATGCACAATCAGTCAACTTTCTGATAACCAAAACTTATTTAAATCAGCATAAGGGAGAAACTTAGATGAAATGCTGAAAGACTGCCATGGTCAGTCTTGAAATCAGGGGAGTAATCAAGGAAATACTGAAGCAATTAAACATAAGTAAGTAAAGGAAAAATTTGGTTGTTGCTAAAGATGTCTGAGAGTCATAACTTGATAATGGCTACAAAAAACCAGCAAAGAGTATCTGCTTTCCACAAGAGAGTCTATTTCAATTAAATCCAGATTAGTACTTTTAATAATAGTTCTTATTTTGTTTTTCTAGAAGCAGATCTACATAATTGTAAATCAGAACTAAGAAGATATATTATAGTTACCCTAGTCGTTTCTAAGTCATCAAAGGATTCTTAATAAAATCGATAGGGTTGTTGTTAAGTGGCTTCTTTCAGACCTGACTGGCACTGGTTAAAGCCTGATTCAAATTTAAGGGGTCACTAATAAATACTAGTTCAAGCTGTTTGGCAAAAACCTAGGAAATTGGAACTAATTACATGCGTGTTCAGTGAGCTTCTCTCCCCTCTGCTATTAGGCTTGCAGCAGCAGTATAAGAGCTTCAGCTCATCACCTCTTCATTGCCTTTTTAAATGACTGTGTATTTTTCCCTCTCCTTTAGACAGATTGTGTGTTTGTCATGAAGTCAGATGGGAAATGGAGAGATGATAGCTGTGACAACGAGAGAGGCTATATATGCCAGATGAATTCACGTGAGTTCTGTGCAAACCAATCTCCTAACTAGAAAGAGTATCTCGGTTAGACAAGCTGAATAGCTAAACTGATGTGATTTCTGCTGGCTTTGAGTCTTATTCTGAGTCTCTCAGGCTTTCAGAACTCCACCAGTCTTAAGACAGTACTATGTTTAAAGTATAATTTGTTCCACAGAAATTGCTGAAGAGGAACCACTATCTTAATAGGGGTTTTGTACCTAATCATGAATAATACCAGATAATAATAATAAATGAAAATAGATTTCTTTTCATTGAAATATGAGGGTTATAGGCATCCTGTTGAAGTGCATGTATAAAACCATGTTCTTGCAGTGATCTTCCCATTCCCCTGGCTGTCTCTGAGCAGAGCATTTAATCCTCTCTTAACATTTCTACTGAATGCCATATGATGTCAATTAAAATGTACAGCTTCTTGGATTTGTCTTTATTGTAGAAGAATATTGTTATGTTTCTTACAACAAAATGAGTAATGAGCATTGACTTTCCTCCTCTAGAAATGTAATTATACAAATCCCAGCTGTCCAACCATATAATGGGAGTAGAGAAGGCAAAGCACAGGCAGCAAAACAGTTTTGCCAAACAGTTTTGCCTCAACTTTATTACAGCTTTAGAAAAAATTATTCCCTGACCCCTCATTTCAGTCAGTTCCTGCAGACTGTTCACTGTCAGCACAGATAACTTGCTTGTGAGAGGACAGCTTCCCTGCACAGCAGACAGAGTTTTATGGAGGCATTTTTAATTTGCTTAATCCCAGTTACAGCTCTTCTGAATACATTTACAATCTCAAGGGTGGAAATACAAACTGCCTAACCTGAACATGCAGGTGACATTCTGGTGGTCCTTACAGACAGGCCAAGAACTTGGGGTCAGTGACAAGTGGCAATCAATTAACATCAGGTGTCAGAGTACAACAGTTAGTGACTTACCCTAAGTCCTCTCCACCAGTGATCTGAAATAGGTGTATACTCAAATCATTAGCAAGTATACTCTCTGCTTCAGGGCATTCAGGGTTTCACTCAGTTTATTACATTAATCAATTTAGTCCGTGTTTGTTTGGGACTTTTTTGTTAGTTTTTTTGTTTGTTTGTGTTTTTGGTTGGTTGGTTGGGTTTTTTTGTTTGTTTGTTTTTTGTTTTGCTTTGTTTTGTGCTTTCTGGTTTTGTTTTAATTTAGTTGTTTTGTTTTGTTTTGTTCATAAGCTTCAATAAAGATTTTGACTTATTGACTAGACCTTTTAACCAATTTTTCTTTTTAGTTTCCATGTTAGAGAAGAGAAATATATTATAAGTTCATGCATTCAGTTTTTCCTCCATAGTTCCCACAGAGCCTGAAGTACCAACAACAAATCCAGCCTCTGGCTTTGCCCATTATGGTGACAGTAGCTATTTAATTATTTCATCTGAAATGAAATGGGAAGAGGCCAGAAAAAATTGTCAAGACAAATCTGCAGAACTTGCCAGAATTTCAGATGCCTACATCCATTCATTCCTGTGGATCCAGATGTTGAAATATGGAAAACCCGTATGGATTGGTCTTAACAGCAGTATGGTAAGTGCTAGACAGATGGGAGGTGTGGGTGCTTGGTGAGCTCTCCTGCTCTTTATAGGCCTCTGGATGACCAGTCTGTAACAGTGCTGAAACAACTGCATCCTGCATGGCTTCACTGTGCAAATGCATACCAATCTAGTGGTCCTGTTAGAGCTAGTCAAGGACTTTCATCCACCAAATGCGTTGATGAATCACATAAAAGGTTATGCAAGAAGCAAAGGATGAATGTAGAAAGTTCTAGAAACGATAAAAGAAATCAAGGCGCTGACCGAGAGTCATAAACCAGAAAGTGCAGCCATCATAAAGTGACTGTTAACTGTTCTGAAAGTCAAACCCCCTGCTATACAGAGGGCAACTGATAGCTATTATTATATTAATAAAATTTATTATGAATATTAGAGAGATATTTTAAAATTTAAGCTGGCTGTTTAATGTCAAGTAATCTTTATTCACCAAATAGCTCCCAGTTTTAGTTTAAATAAAGCAGGGCAGAGGGGATGAATTCTCTGTAATTGCTTCTCTTGATATGAGATTTACTAAGTGACCTAAGTTGGCCTCATCTGACTTTTTTGCCAGTTGTAGAAGTTTGTATTATTTCAGAAAAACCCTCTCAAAAACAATGCAGTGATAACACTGTTCATATGTAGTTCTTGAGTAACTTGGAGGGACCAGTGACATTGCTTACAACAGTGAATGAGATTTAAAAACCCAGCACTTTTTGCTGAAAAAATCAAATAAACACAGGATTTTATTTACACTATAACTATGTGTCAGAGCTTTTTCTGTAAAAAGAATAAATCTATTGCCAGACCTTTGTTTTCAGACTGGTGGCTATTACAAATGGACCAATAACTGGAAAATCAGATACACGAAATGGGCATCAGGGGAACCAAAGGAGAAAAATGCTTGTGTCTATCTGGATCTTGATGGTACTTGGAAAACAGCATCTTGCAATGAAAGCTACTCTTCAGTTTGCATGATATCAGATGGTAAGCACAGGCATGTAACAATTTTAGAAACACATTACTAATTCCATTAGTCTACCTAATCCTAGAAACTTCACTCTAGCTCAAGCTAACCCTGCAGAGGAGTATGCTTCAGGGTAGCACCTACCTCTCTGCAGAATATGCATGTTTGCTAATGGATGATGAATGAATTAAGGCATAAGAAAGGTTCATGTGCAAGTGGATATGGCTGCACTGCTTTCATGTAGTCATACCTGTTTCCATAATATGAAGCTCTGTCATATTATAGAATTGTAGAATATGCTGACTTGGAAGGGACCTATCAGGATCATTGAGTCCAAATCCTGGCCCTGCGCAGAACAACCCAAGAATCACTCCGTGTGCCTGAGAGTGTTGTCCAAACTCTTCTTGAACTGTGACAGGCTTGGTGCCCATTCCAGTGCCCAACCACCATCTGGGAGACAAACCTTTTCCTGGTATTTAGCCTAAACATCCCCTAACTCAGCTTCATGGTTCTTCAAGTCCTGTCACTGGTCACAAGAGTGAAGACATCAGTGCCTGCCCCTCTGCTTCCCCTCATGAGGATGTTGAAGACTCCAGTGAGGTCTCACCTCAGTCTCCTCTTCTCCAGGATGAACAAACCAAGTGACCTCAGCTGCTCCTCATAAGGTTTCCCCTCCAGGCGCTTCACCATCCTTGTGGCCCTCCTTTGGATGCTCTCTAATAGCTTAATGTGGTTTTCTATGTTGTTTTTTTTTCACTCCTTCTGAGACATGAGCATAAATCGCTCAAGTCTGTGTGTGAGTGTAATGTATATACATATATATATACATATATATATATGCATAAGTAGGTGCTGGGAATGTGCACTGACTGTGTGGACTTTCCAGTCATACATTGGGTCTGCATATGCAGTGTAAGAACCACAGGTCCATCAAAGTGAATTGGAGTTGCACCCATGATCAGAAACAGTCTAATTTGGCAGAGGCATGCTCCACTGATGGCTTTTTTTTTATATAAAGTGACAACATGCATAGACCAGGCAGCCAAACACCATGAGACTGTGGCATTAATGATTCATTAGCCTACAGCAGCTTTCTGTGTTGTGTAAACACAAATTTGAGGCCTTCATCATCCCTCAGGGTTTTCATTTTTCACAGTATTGCCAAGGCAGTTAGTTAGATGTTGCAGGATGCAATTTGATTCCTTGTCCTAAGAAATGTGATTGGAGAAATAAGATGTTTCACATTTTTACTGCTTGGCTCTCCCCATTGTCTGAACTAGGGGAATGTAGGAATGGTCAAGAGTATAGGTCCAGATAGCTAAAGCTGGGTGAGAGGAATCCCACTCCATTTACACACATATCATAGAATCATAGATCACTCATAATGCAATACTAATTTCATACCATATGGCTTCTTTAGAGATAGTTCCTACTGATCCTGCTCAGCTGCCTGGAGACTGCCCTGAAGGAGATGAACTCCAGGCTTGGATCCCTTTCCATGGTCACTGCTACTACTTTGAAGCATCAGCTGGGAGAAGCTGGGCACTGGCCTCCCTTGAGTGTGTTCGGTTAGGTGAGAGCCTTCATGGTCAAATAATAAGATTTGAACAAAAATTCACACAAAACTAATGTAAGAATGATGTAAGAAGATAAATAAAATATTTTATTTATCTACTAAGCTATTCTAAATCTGGCACAATGAAAATAAATTGACACAAGTGACTTTGTGTGGTCGTCTGTCCTCTCAGGGGCTTCAGCTTCCCTGGATATCGACTTCTCCATCAGCTCCTGGATTCTGGGCATCCTGGAGAAAGCTGTGGGGGGCTGCAGCCACTAAGCACCTCCAGGTCACTGCCCTCTGAAAGGAGCAATGGAGAGACCAACAGTCTAGCATGAATAACACTGTCAAAAGCTATTGTTTGTACAGACTTGAAAGAGAAGGTCAGGCTCATGTGGGTTATGGTTATCTGCCTGCTAATGCTTTTCAGATGCTACCTTGGTTTCAGTAGAAAACATGGATGAATCTGACTTTCTGGTCCATACAATTCAACCACTTGGAAATAAAGAAGGAGGCTTCTGGATAGGACTTTACCAAAATGTGGATGGTAATGTCTAACTTTCAATATTTAGTGCACAAATGCTTTGCTAATACAAGAAAATTGAGGATTACTGTACTACAAAAATTACAAAGTCTGCTGCTGAAAAGTGTCTTGCTGTAGATCTTTGAGCCAATTGCTGAGCTGAGAAGTCAAAATATTAATGAGATAAATTGTAAGGTTTTTTTACTCTGTATGTTTCTCTGTAGGCCAGTGGTTGTGGCTAGATAATGCTGCACTGGACTTTGTTAACTGGGAGGAGAAAGAGTTCAGTGTGGAACATCGGTGTGTTGAAATAACTGCACCATCTGGTTATTGGGACAACAGTGATTGCTCTTCTGAGAAAGGATTTATCTGCAAAAAACCCAAAGGTAAGTCCTCAGTGAGTCAGCCCTTAGTGACAGAGCATATCTGTGTACTAGTAACTATTACAGCCCTCCACCATGTGTCTAGAAGTAATTTCTGGCAGCTTTGTTTGGCATATCCACTTCTCTAATCATTTGTGGTTGCCTGTTTTTGCAGACTGCAAGGTCTTCACGTCACTGTCTGCAGTCATATGGGAATAGGGTAACATTCTGTATGCACTCTAGGTTGAGAATGAGACTTTCAGAGACTCTAGAGTACCTAACGAAGGCATTGATATGGCATCACTCAAACACCAGTGCAAGGGTATGACTGTTGCAAGAACTAATTGTAACAGTTATTATACCCTTGCAGGGAGGAATCAATGGGAATGATCAATTTTTCTCTTCAAGCTTGTTATTCTCAAAAGCGATATTACTACCCAGTGTAACAAACTGGCTTCATGTTGGCCCAGGTTCAACAACCTACAAGTAAAGTTAAATAAGTAGTAGTGACTCAGGGACACTAAAAAGTCATCTGTATTGCAATAATAATATAAGAAATACTTCCCTTCTAAATGAAAACACGTCAGTACAGAAGCTGTCTTACCAGCATTTCTGGAAAATTGATGCAATACTGTATATGACAGACTAATATTCCAGAGGTAAAACACTAATATTATATTCCCAAGTGGGGATATGAAGGAAATAATTGTCTGAAAGAAAGCGCTATCATTCCATTCTCTTCATTTAGGTGTTAAAAATCAATCTGTCTTACCTAAAAAATGTCGGATTGAAATCTTTAAACCTTTTTAATTCCTTTTGTAGTAACTGTGAGATCAGGTTTAATTTTCCAGCTTTTGCATTTTGTATTGTCCCCATTAAATCACGGGGAGCATCTCTGTCCTATGCCAAAACCTCATTTCCTGTGTAAAGGCCGTTTTAAGATTCCTTTATTCAGACGGAAAGTTGAAAGGACCTGATTTCAATACTAAAGACATCTCAAGACACAGTAGTTCATGGAAAAATAATTGAAAATTTTGGGTTAGCATTTACTGATTTTTCAATGTAGTTTTTAATTAGAAAAAAACCCTGAAATGTAACCAAGAAACTATCATATCCCATATATTGTTAATTTCTGTGCGTAAATCAGCACATGCCCATGGCAGTCAATCTGTTAATCCCTAACAAAGATTTACTAAAAACATCCAAATTATATTCCATTATATCCCATCCATTATAGTAGTAAAATAATAAGGGAGCTCTAAAATCCATCCATTGAATCATAAGGTGCAGAATCCGGCTAGACATGCAGATATTCCTAAAATATACTATGTAAAATTAAGCTCCAGAGTGGTACATCATGTTCCTAGTACATTAAAATTAATATTTCAGGAAAAATATGAAAAGGTATTTTTAAATGAACATAGAAAAGAGTCAGTATTTGAATGTTAGTAGATATAAAACAATACAAAGTTTTAAAAGAATGAATATTAATTCATAATTAATTATGAAAATAAGTTTGGTAATGTTAAGTAGGAAGGTAAAAACTTTAGCAATGTATTTTTTGCCTCATTTATGCTACCTTTTATAGCAACCATATATGTTATTAATGAGATAGTGTACTTCAGGGGTTTTAGTTTCTGTACTATTTAAGCAAAACAGTCAAACTTCTGGATTTTAATAAAGTTTCATATCATTTCTCTCCGATATTCACTGAAGTTCAGCCAAGTGGGAGTCCTATACAACAAAAAGGTAAGAGCTTTCATAAGAAAATTAACAAAAAATCTAAGTACAAGAAGAGCTTTCCCAAATCACAGTCTTTTGGAGAACATGTCCTACTGACAGGGATGCATGGTTAGCAGTCTCGCAGGGTGATTCCATGGTGCATTTTGAATTCACAAGAGCACTCACATGTTCTTGGTCAACTGCACTGCTGCAGGGCTGACCCCGAGGTGACAGGCTCAGCAGTGACCCAGCTTGTGACTGAGAACAGCTACAGAGTGCTTTAGCTAAGCTGTTAGAAACTGGCTAGATGTATATGCAGATTTCTTCCATAGGTATTATTGTAAATAATGTAACATAAAGATATTGTAAAACTGATTTCCAAATAATTAGCATCCCATATCCATCAAAAGCTTACATTTTCATTAAATTCTTCCAAGCATCCACTGCATGCATTGTATGTCACTGTAATCCAGATCCACTAAAACCATGTTAGCTTTAGGAACAGAGACCTGGCTACTGATCAGTGGCAATTCAGAGCTCAGATTTACAGCCTTCAGGTTCAGGCAGGAGAGCTGATCTTCTGCATGTTTTTCATGTTGTATGTGGAATGAAAATTACTATGGTCTCTCACAGTTATATGGATTCATTTCAGGCAAGGAAAAGAATGAAGAGACTCACCCACCTGTTCATATCTCTGTTTGGCTGCTTGTTTTCTTGGCTGTTTTAACTCTCCTCGGAGCTGGCATGTCAGCCTATTTCTACAAAAGAAAAAGACAAAATGAACTATCAACAGATCCTGGAAATGAAACACTAATAAAATGATGTGTCAGTGATTGAAGAATGGGTGAGAATGGGTCCTGTGGCACGTACCAATTTAGAGGAGCGAGTTACTTGCTGAAACTAAAGGATGTATCTGTTAAAAGTCTCTAGTGAGACCCTTAAATGAGATCTACTGTAATCTTAAATTAAATCCTTTTTCTCTTTTTGCACTAGCTGATTCTCTTGTATCATGCATATTTTACAAAATCAGAATTATGGATTGATGTTACAATTTTTTTATAGTCAAGATGTTCTCAAGTGCCTTCTCAAAGACACTAATGCAAAAAAACTTGTAAAAATCAAATACATGAAAAAGGACTATAAAAGTTAACTAGAGAGAATGAATGTCCAGTGTGAATGCTATTTAGAACTGTGTTCTCGTGATTTTTTGTGGACACTGTCAAGAACTCAAAAATTGAATTCATTTTGCCGCACAAAATTCACTGCATCAGACCAGCCCTTTTATTGTTCCTTACGGCTGCATCCTATTACACTTATAAAGCAGTGCTTCATATACTTATCTAAATAACTTTGAGATAGAGAACCTTGTCATTTTCATTTTCTGAAAATACAGAGGAAAATACAGTACATGCTAGCAAAGGATATTAAGCTCAGGTGTGGGCTTTAATGTTTTTTTCTATCTGATAATATGATTGTTTTTATTATGTTCACTAATATGAATTAAAATACTCTCACCCTTGTTCTTGCTTCTATTTGTTAATGCTTTGAAATAAATAAATAAAGGTTTTTTTAGTATAATTTTTGAGCTTCAGCATTCCCTGTGAATGAAGTGAGGGGATAGGGGAAGGGAGGTGCTCCTGTCAGCACAGTAACTCTTTTGTCAGGAACAAGGAGGGCTTCTCTCCCCCCTTACTTTGAATTTAGCTTGAATAAGCATCAACTGGCCATTTTTAAATGTGAAAAAAGGGAACTGAAAACTAAGGAATGAAGCCGATGATTCTGTACTAGGAATCTGCAAGACGACTAAGTTTAAGATGTCAGAAAACCAGTGGAAAGCAGTACAAAGTAGCTTTTAAGTGAGCTGCAAATACAATCTAGGCACTAAACGCTTTATGGGAAAGAGAGCTTAGCACATAGCCCTAATAAACAACCTGCCTTCCCCAAGCAGCACAGGGTCTACTGAGCAAGCTGAAAAGTTAAAAAACAAAACAAAACCCCAAACAAACAAAAAACTAAACAAAAAGAGAAAGAAAAAGAAAGAAAGAAAGAAAGAAAGAAAAAAAGAAAGAAAGAAAGAAAGAAAGAAGGAAAGAGAAAGAAAGAAAAAGAGAGAAAGAAAAATAAAAAGAAAAAAAAGAAAAAGAAGGTAAAAGAAAGGAAGAAAGAAAGGAAAGAAAAGAAAGAAAGAAAGAAAGAAAGAAAAGAAAGAAAGAAAAAGAGAGAGAAAGAAAGAAAGAAAAAGAAAGAAAAGAAAGAAAGAAAAAGAGAAAGAAAAAGAGAAAGAAAGAAGAGAAAGAAAAAGAGAAGGAAAAAGAAAGAAAGAAATGAAGTTGCTTTCTTAGGCACTGAACTCCTGTTTTCTTGGTGTAAATGCAGACTGTAGCATTTACACAGAAGAATGTAGCCGATTGGTGAGAACAGGTTATTGCAGAAGTGTTATGCAGCACACAGGATACTGACCCCAAAAGGGTTATGATCAGCATCAAGCTGGTTGGTCATGTGAAAGGAGCAGCTCTGAATTCCTCTTTTAGCTTACCCCAGTGTCTGCACTAATCTCCCCCATCACTGTAGCCCTGTGGGGAATCCTCACTAGCATCTGATTAAAGAAGAAGGGGGAAAAAACCCCAGGACAATATTGAGGCTGGCATTTTGTGGGGCAGAGAAGGAAACTGGGCAGGAATTGTACCCTTCGGATATTTTCCTTGGGATCCTCTTTGTCAGAGCTATTTCATTTTGTTAATTCAAATGTATCTGAAATATGGCTACTCTTGCGAGCTTTCCTCACACTAAGCCCTCCCTGGCTGTCACCTGCAAATAGAATAGTTATTACTAAACAATTTATTAAATTCCTACTTTTCCTGTGATCCAGACATTTATTTCCAGAATATGTTTTTCTCTCTTACTACTTTCTACAGCCAAGTCAGCAAGTTTATCCAGTACTTGCAACAATTTTCCCCACCACCTTAAAAGTAAAGCCAAAGATATTTTCTGCTCCTGTGACATCTACTGTTCACCTTCTATATATATCTCCCTACTTGCTATTTCACTTCTCGATTTTTTCAATTTCGTTATCACAACTTCTTTTAATTTCACTTATGTAAATAAACAGAAGGAATGGCAGGACTTATTTGCATGCTCCCTTTTGCCAGTATGGCTTTGCAACATAGTTGTACAAGAATTGCCATGCCAATATAAATCTTCAGATGAGCACTTTGCTCACAGATTAAAAGGAGTTTTCCCAACATAACTTGTGTTTGTCTTTGAACAGTCTCATTAGGAATTTCTCAGATAGATAAACACATGATTTGACTTGATAAAAGTATTAAAGTGTTCCAGGCAAAAGTTTCCCTTCTGTTACAGGGAAGCTTACCACTATCCTATAGGTTGAAGATCTTAATTTCTTTCAGGTCTTTGACAAACAGTTATGAACAGCCCATCCCCAAACTGTGATCAAAGCAATCAGTCTGAGAGTGAAAAAATAGAAAATTTAGCCTCAAAGTGAGCAATAACTCATAAAGCACCAAATACTGCGGATCTTGTAAAATTTGCTCTTTATTCTAGATATGTAGAGCTGTGACATTATGGGAATGTGCTGAACCACTGGGGGTTTGTCTTCCTTTGTTTCCGAGATGTAAGGGTTAAATCAGAGACTGAGGTTTTTAATCAATGATATTTCAGGTTTCTTGTCACCAATTCTCAAGTTGCTTTTCCAGGTCTGTCCTGTGTAGCACCTCAACAACTGACCCATATATAATACTAGCAATGTCACAAAAGAAGACAAGTGTCACCACCTCCAGTTACAAGGACAGAGACTTCAGTTTTGGAAGAGACTCTCTGTTCAAAGAGAGCAGTGTTTACAACATGTCCTACAGTTATTTCAAAATACCATGTGACAGGACATTTCCTTATTTAGAGTACAGAGCTTTGTCCATCAACCCTTTGGAACAGAGAAGGACCCGTTTCTATCCTCACTGAGAAGGATTTTTATTTATTGACAATCTTATAGTCCAACTTTTAGATGAATGAGAAGCAAGCTACATTTGCAATGAGTTTCTCCAGGTTTCTAGTTTTTCTTTCCCTTGTGCATGGTTCATTGCAGTCATCAGGTAAGTTTCCTGGGTTTTTGTGTTAAACTAGATATGAAAATGATTTTTCTTGGGAAGCTTTACAGTTTTAATGCATAGATTTTTCATTTTGTACTTCTTGTAAGATTTGATACATGATCTAAATAGTATATTGGGTATTACCCTGGCAGTTCTTGATTCACAGAATAAGAGGGGAGGAGTAGGGATGTTGGGAAAAATAGAGGTAATAAGAGCGGGATATTTAAACTGGAATTTCTTTCTGTAGAAAGAATAAGATGGCACAGTGTGGGATGGCAAGGAGAGATGGGGGAGCAGGGAGCTTTTTCTGTTTACCCTCTCATCACACCCACGGTGCAGCAAACAATCAAGAGGTTTTAGAGCCTTGTTTTCATGATAACTGTGCAAGTTTCTATCCCAGGACATGAGGTATGAGAAGGAAGATCTGGCTCCTCCCCTCTACTCTGAGCAAATTAGAAGAATAGTTCTAGTCTGAAGATGTATAACACTCTTTTGATATAGCTATAGAGAGGCATGGTAAAGCAGTAATGTATGTAGAACTCAGTGAAGGAATGAGTTTTTGTGAATTTCAGATGGAGAGTGTATATCAGAAATTTCAGGATAAAAGAACAATCCCATAACATTGTGATAGTTTAAAAATATGAAGCATTGCTAACCTTAGAGAATCTGAGTTCAGGGTGAATATACAAGACCTCTCCAAGTGCAGAAATGTTACAACTGAAACCTAAAATTTTTACTGTGTAAATATGCTCATGGCTACCTGATCTGTATTCTCTCTGATTAGCTACCCTTTGTCTTTAAACAGTTAATGAATAGATGTGGTAATAGATTGGTAATAGGTAGAGTAATAAAGCCAACCTATTGAGCCATGCAGAAAACAACAATGCAGTAAACTCATTGTTGTCTCAGTTCTACTTGAAGTTTTCTGTCTTCAGGAACCACAACGTATCTGCAACTTATCACAGAATTTGACTTGCCTACAAGGTGTCTATATAGAGCCCTAAACACAGTATTTAAACACCTGATTCTACTCAAAGATTTTACTTAAAATCTCTAGCTACATCAAGGAAGAAATTATAATAAAAATTAATTTAAAAAGGGTTGTCTGACCTCTCAGTTTAGATAGACAGATATACTGATAGATAGATCCATTACTAGGAAGTTATGATTTTATTGTAATTATTTTCATAGCCCTATTATTATTTTCTTAACCTTTTCTTCCCACTAGATATGTTTACATTAAAAGGAAATGCCAATGGAAAGCCCTGTGTATTCCCTTTCAAATACAAAGACAAACAGTACAATGAGTGCACAGATGCTGGTAGGACAGATGGCTGGCTGTGGTGTGCAACAACTGCAGATTTTGATGCTGATAAACTTTATGGATTTTGCCCACTGACAAGTAAGTCCTCCATTTTATTTATTAACTTGTCATGAAATGTTGAGCAAACTATCTCTTGAGTTACCAGGTTCTTTTTGAGCTATCAGCTACACACCTGTATGACATACCATGTGAGAGTAGCCCATAGTTCATCTACACACTTACTTTCCTCCTCTGACTTCACCCTGGAATCTCATTTTTCCAATCAACAGATATGTCTGGTATACAGTATATGCATTTTAATTATGAGAAAATTCAAAAACAAATCTTGGAAAAAAATTCACTCTTGTATAAAAACTTAGAAATTTAAAATAATGTTTTTGATTTCAAAAGCATTGCACATTTTTAAAAATTGATACCTAGACTAATTTTTTTTTCTGATGCTTACAGTTAAGAGTGTGCATCTTTAGATATTTTGCATCATTACACACTTCATTTTCCTTCAGTTGGTGCAACGTAAATCCACTAGAACAGTGCTCTATGTCACTTCTTCTTCCAGATGACACAGAAAGATTTTGGACAGAAGATGTTTCAACTGGCATTCACTATCAAATAAACTCAGAATCAGCTCTAACATGGCACCAAGCAAGGAAAAGCTGTCAGCAGCAAAATGCAGAACTACTAAGCATCACAGAGATTCAGGAGCAAGCATATATAAGAGGTAAAAAGATAGAGAACAAGATCTTAAAATATGCTGTGCAAAGACAGGTTGTCAGGGGTGCTTCAGCAGCCACCAAAAGGGGGATGATCTGAACTGCCCTTCCACTAGATGGTGGTTTTTTTATGAAAGGTTGGTCACAAACCTCTGTGAGGAGGAAGAACCCCCATCCCAGCTTTGTGTTGCAGATGGGAGCTCCTGCAGCTTCTGCAGTCTGTCCCAGGGGAGGGTTTCCTCTGCTCGCCTCAGTGAAAGGGCACTCATTCCTGAGCAGGGCTATGGTCCGGTCCTCAAGTTAACCTTTTTCCTCTGTGTTTCAAGGATTATTAATCTTTTCAGGACATCAAAAGATGATAGATAGATTGGCCCTAGTATGGGCACATTTGCATATTTAAATTACAAATAATTTCGGTGGATTTCAGATACAGGTATCATGGTATCCATTTGGTTATAAATAGTGTAAAGGAGGCTTTGAAACCACTCACATAGAAAAAAGTCTGGAATCAACTGATTGGCACACTGTCATTGTCTTTTACTCCATGAATATAGTACAACTTAATACAATTTCCTAATGAAAATCAGATGTTTTCAACATCTCTTATATTGTAATGAAAGCAAGTAAAAGAAATGAACTCTTATTTACTTAGTGAAATAGGATGTTAATTTGCCCTTTTAACTAATGAGATCTTCACTAAATTAATACAGATTCATTTACATATTTTACTTTTTGTAATCTGTGCATCTCAGTAATGCAGAAAGTACTGATTTGGGGCTCGTTTCAACTAAGAAATATGAATTTCTTACTTTTGACCTAACTTCTTTTAGTTACACTTACTAAGAATGAGAATAGGGACGTAAAACTGAGTTTTGGTTTGTTTGTTGTTGTTGTTCATGTTTTTTTTCCAAATTTAGAGCTAACTAAAAAATTTGATTTTGCATTCTGGATTGGATTGAACACTTTGAATTTTGACAGTGGATGGCAATGGGCTGGGGGCAGCCCTTTCAGATATTTTAACTGGGCTCCAGGTAAGAACTATGCCTATTTCGTAATCTTTGAACGGATTCTGATAAGACACTAACAAATAAGAACTGTCTTAGCTACCTTTGTTTCAGGAAAGCTGATTCTGCTTTACAACAGCTATTTAAGAATTGCACTTTCAAATTCAAAGTTCACAGTGGATATCAGCTATAGCATATTGTTCTATTTCCTAATCTAAACAGAGATCTGCTTTGGAAAGCAGAGTATCCTATGGAGTGATACTCAGCCCTACACATCACAGATCAGAATTTTCCATAACATGTTGCCCAAGGGTATACATATAAATCAAATCTTCCAAAGGTAACAAAATATTTAGAAAATAAGGGCACTATGTTTTCCGTAGAAATTCTAAATATTATTGAGAGGCTTATGGAGCCAGCTCATAATTCCTCAGCAGTGCATGCAAAATTGCACTGGGCCACCATGAGGAAGGGAGACGGAATGGGTTTGTGGTGCTCCTCATAGCTAGGGAGTTCTCTTTGCTCATTGGCTTTTTTGGTTCTGTGTTTCCTTTGTGCCATGGGTATTCCAAGCCACCTCCTAGTTTGGAAAAGTTAGGGGGTGGTAAAGGAATAATTAAACTCTCCTCTAAATTTTCAAATATTCTGTATTAGGAAATTCAATTTGCTGATTACAGAGGTTTGCACACACTGCAACAGAAGTGAGAAAAGCTATTGCATAGGAATGTAGAATTGTGAAGCTCTTGAGATATACTGAAAGGACAATATAACTTAAAACTCAATATTTCTAAAGTTGGGAAGTTTTTGACAGAGGCTAAAGTTCTAGTTTCAGCTGTTCTTCCTGCGAGCACTGGGATGTCAGGAAAAGAATTAGAAATTTCCCAGTGTATCCTGACAAAAAGGTCAGTGGAGGGTCATTATTTCACTCTCCATGCACAGACTAAAAATAGCATCCTATAAACTACGAGGTAGTTACCCTATAGGGAAGGGCTTCATCATAATAATGATTCAAGGTTTCTACTGGTAATATGATGTTTCTGTTAAAATTTTTTTTTTTTTTTTGCTGTGAGACCCTATTTTCTCTCTTACTCAAAGGAAGTCCCTTCCTACTCCCTGGGAAAATCTGTGGAGCGTTGAACCCCAGAAAGAATGCTCAATGGGAAAACCAAGCATGTAACCAGAGACTAGGCTACATTTGTAAAAAGGGTATCTTCAGTTCAAAGCCTGACATTATATCCAAAGGTACGTTGGATATAAAAAAGAAAGGTTTTTCTCTGACTCCTAGAAAGAGCAACTTGTAAAGATCAGCAAATGGTAAAATGTATGCAATATTATTTTTCAACCAAGATGTTAGAAACCTTTGTAAAATACAGCTATACATGACACAGTCTTTTATATACTGCCTTTGTCTTCCCATTGTGTATTAAACATTCCTAGGAGAATATTATTATTTTGTTCCATCACTCCATCATTTATTCTTCCAAGACAGATGAAAGCTGCCCTGTCATGGTAACCAATGCCAAAAGGTAAATTTGCATATATACAATAGAAGTGTTATTCTCATTTGCTCCAAATAAGTAATTGCAGTTACTCATATATTCATGAGAAAAAAGATTTCTCATCTGATGTCAACAGCATGCGATGCGTTGGGTTCCTACAAGCATAGCAGGAGTAGCAACAGTGTTGACACAAACCTTGTTGCATTCGTGGGCCATCCCAACACAACAGCATGGCAATGAACATGTCCCGTGCAGGAGGGATCTACTGGAAACTGTCATCTGGGAATGTTATAAAAGCTACTTTAAAAGAACAAGTTATATTAAATAAAGTAGAGAAATAACTTCAGAAAATCTTTATTGCAGTGTTAACCTTAAAAAGAAATGAAGGATTCTATTTTTAAAGTAAACTTAATGTAAGTTTTTAGGAATCTAAGTAATAAAAAAGCCACTAAGTTAATATGCAAAGTACCGAGTCTCCACTAATTTGTAAAGTTTAGTGACCTGCAGTTACCAAAGAATTACTTCATGCTCTTCCATATCTGACAAATATGTGTTTGCAAGAAACCGTCAAACAGCAGGCAAAGCCCAATGTCAGCCACTGCAGGCAGCACAGAAACCACAACACACTGACCAAATGTCTCTGAGGGACAAAGAGGGGAGATGCTGATGTCTGCCTTGGTCTTTCTTTCTTCCCAGAGCATTATTTCAAATTACCCTGCCCATATAATGTGAGCATTTTTCAATGGTTCCCTGTTTAGGAAGACATCTTTCTATTTGCATATTTATCATACTGTGCCTTAATGATATTTGGTTTTCATTTGAACATATTTTGCATTGCCAACTACAGCTTTATATTTATTCACCTAGTCCCAATTTTGTAAAGAGTACTTGAGAGACCTCTTTCTAGCATCTTCTATTTTTCTCTGTTTTGAAAAATTGTTCTCGTATTTTAGGGAAATTGAGGCCTGTTAAGTGCACAGACGGTTGGTGGCCATACGCAGGTCACTGCTACAGCATTCAAAGGGACCCCAAAACATGGAAAGATGCTCTGACTTCATGTAAGAAGCAAGATGGAGATTTGGCAAGTGTCCACAACATTGCTGAATACAGCTTTCTTGTGTCACAGCTTGATTACAGTGAGTATATATGTAGGCCTGTACTGGGATTGCCCCATCTGTAACATAAAAGCTGAACTTCACATTAAATACTAATGCTTCCTCTAAAATATCATAAGTGGAAGGCTGAATCTAACTTATTGTGCTCTTTTATTCTGTTGCTGTTGCATAAACATGGAAGCATATTTATGTTTATCAGGAAATAATCTACATTGTAAAACATTATAAAGGAGGAGAAGACAACAACAGCAAAAAAAAGGTATTCCTCCCAGAGACACATGAAGATCTCTAAAGATTGCATTTTTGGCACCTATGTTCTATGTTCAATGGCTTCAGAACAGAGCTCCATACCTAGAAGATAAACTTCTTGCTGAGATTAAAACCTCTTTCTGAGGCTGACCTCTTGCTACATATCCTTCTAAGAAAACAATGTCTTTTCACTTCTGTTATTCCTTGGGTCTGCAGTAACCAGTCCTGACATCTGCTGCAGGTGCTGGCCTTGGTGAACACACCTGATGGTCCTCCAATGTTTCCCTAATAAGGAGATGTACTGACAGGTGTCTTCGTGGCTTGGACTTAGTATGATCTCATGAGAGGTGGGACACTTACGGCCACTCACTGTCTCCATGCTCAAGACCATTTTGTTCTGAATCACAGAAAGTTTGCAAAAATCTTCTGCCAGCTGTAAAGAACCTGATGTTTATTAAACTCAGCATTTCTCAATGGCATCTGATGCTGTCTCAGAAGACATCTTTTACAGATCAGAGAGGGAAACAGCATTTTTATTAAAGCACAAATACTACCTCTTGTGTACCACATCCCAAATTTATACAGTCCCTGCTTGTTCAGCATGTGAAAACATTTACTGCACAGTGGATAGTAAGCAAAGCTATTTCCTGTCATGCTTCAGGGCCAACAGAAGAGCTATGGCTGGGTCTGAACGACCTGAAGTCTCACTTCTATTTCGAGTGGAGTGATGGAAGTCCTGTGACGTTCACCAAGTGGCAACGCAGGCATCCCACCTACTGGAATGGTCTGGAGGACTGTGTTGTGATGAAGGGGCAGGTATATGCATGCAGTCACTTTTTAGTAGTGCAAATTAATAACTACATCAGCCTGAAATCACTTACATTGTATGCTTATTTATGTATAATTTTTTATCTTAGTTTTAAATGGTTTTCCTCCAAAATTTGGCATCAACCAGAAGAAAAGTTCAGAGGTCAGGAGGAATCAGAAAGAGAGAGGTAGCATTTTGCTAGTGCTGCTTTCTGAAATTCCTTATCTGGTGAAAAGTTCAATCCAGAAATTTCACCTTAGATTCTTTCCCTTGGTTGCAGCAAAGAAAGAATTTAAAGCTCTGGGAAAGGAATGGGGATGAACTGGTTAATACCTTATGTGAGTACCTTAGATGCTATTTGTATGCCTCAGATTCCAAGCCAATAGACCATTATGTCGCTCAATGTCACATCACTGAGACACGGTATTGAGGCGTGGAGACCTGGCACCAGAGCATGTTTCTTCAGCTGTCACCTCCCTGTCAAATAACTACTGTAAAATTCTATACTATTTCTGACTCAGATATGTTTGGCTCAGAAACTTTATTTTCTTGCAAAACATGGTTGCTTGATACATGTACATGCATGTGCATGCACACAAAAAATGTGTAATGAATTTTGAAATAAACAAATTGAAAATCCTGGTATGAAAGACATGCTGTTATTGAAAGAACCGTTATATCATAGCATAATGTTAATGTTTGTCAGGATTAGGCATCAATAGAATTGATCCTAAACCAGATTTCATGGGGGAAAAGGCTCCTATTTAAATTTTATTTTTTTACATAATCTTTTTTTTTTTAAAAAGTCCTCAGTCATAATCAGAGTCTTTGATGGATAAAATAGATTTACTGCAACCCTATCAGATGTGCATAATTTCAGTTTAACTGATCTCTTTTCTAGAAGTGTAGTGAAATAATCCTACTTTAAAAGCAGATCCCTTAGCCCCAGATGAGATGGTTCTTTACAAACCCTCTCATTAAATAGTTATGATAGGAAGAAATGCTGAGATTTAAAAATATTATTTATTTCGTTCTTTCACCTCAAAACAGCATTAAAAGGATCTTAAATCAATAATTGACAGATGTGTCTATTTTTTTTAATAACTCTCCAGTCGGCCTTGTGAAGAAAGAGGAAAATCACTAGTTATGTTCATAAATGCCCTTTTTTACATTTGTTTCTTCTCACTACTATTCTAGGATGGATACTGGGCAACTGATGTTTGTGATAAGCAACTTGGCTACATCTGTAAAAAGAAGCCTTCATCACAATCCTCTGAAAAAGAGACAATTGAGGACCCAGGCTGCCAGAAAGTAAATGCTGTCTCATAAATAATAATTTTAGGCAAAATGTGCAAAAGTTTATTTACTGGTTCTTTCTTTTGGATACTGTGTTTGTATCTTCTAGAAAATCTACTCTTGAGGAAACTTAATCTTTTCCTGCTAGCAACTTACTAATATATGAACATTTTTCATTTTTGTTCTGAAACATCTCAAGAAAGTCGAGATTCATTTACATGTATATTCGTGTACATGAATACTGCCTTTCCCTCCATTTCCAGACATGCCACCCTTTGATTCAGAAAACAATTTTATCTGTTTTGGTCATCACAGTTCTCTCTAAGAGCAGGAAGAAATAGAGGTGTTTTACTGATATTCTTCCTTTTTACCCTCCCTACAAACAAGCGCTGTCTGGATTCCTCTTGGCTCAGAAAATCTCACCCTTTGCACTTGGGGATGGCAGGGGCAGCTTTGGGAGTCTGTGCTTGTATGTGAATTTATTTCCATATTGCAAAAATTTTGTATTTCACTTTATCTGGAAAGCTGGAGCTGCAGGTCCCCCTGAATGAATCATAGGCTCCTCACAGGCTCAGTTTGTCTAATCCTACCCTTGCAGAACACTGCAAAGCAATAGCAAATATCACAGTCACAATTTTCTTTGAAAATTCATGTACATGTAAAAGAGATGAAAACTAAGATCCTAATGTCATCCCTTAAACAAAAAAAAGCCTCCTGTAGGAGTGAACAGCACCAAAAATAGCTTTTATTTATTAACAGATTGGCCCAGTCTCATCTTGGTTTTAAGTTCAGCTGCATTGAATATTTATACACAGAAGAGCAGAACAACTTCTACACTGAAGTCTCTTTCCATTGCACATTAAAAATCTTGTGTTTGTCACAGGGTTGGAAAAGATACGGTTTTCACTGTTACTTGGTGGGTTCTTCACTTTTGACATTCTCAGAAGCAAATAAGACATGTGAACAGAGCAAAGCTTATCTAGCTACAGTGGAAAGCAGGTAGGAAAATAACTTTTATAAAAAATCACTGCTTTTAATGGAGAAACTTGCAACATTTATCCATTGTTTGAATCCTTTAAAGTGTTTTACCAGCACTTTTCAAAAAACTTTATAGTAGTAGGCCAAATAAAGATTATCCATGCACGAAAAAAACCCAAACCAAACACCCCAATGTTTTAGGGCTTTCTATTTAATCTGTTATAGCAGTTTTCAAATTTGGGGGGGTTCTTGACTTAAACAGTTTTCTGTTATCTTTCAATTAATAATTAAAGCAACTTGTGGTTTTGGTGGGGGGTATTTGATTTTTTTTATTTGTTTGGGTTTGTTGTTTTGTGGGGTTTTTTTCCTCTTTTTTCTGTTTTCTTTTCATCTACTTGTTGACAGGTGTTTTGATATTATGAAAGGAAAGCTTTAAAAGCGTGTTTTCCTAAACTACATTCTAAGCTAAATTCTGAACAAATGTGGGAAGTCTTCCTCAGGACCTGCCCCTCCTGCAGCCAGAATGTATAATTTCTAACTTACCCACATCTCAGCCAGGCTTTGCAGGCTTCATGGCCTCTGAGGAACATGACTGCCTTCAGAGGAGATGGCTAGCAAAACTGACAGCTTGGTCCTATCTTGGTTGTCTGTTTGAGGCACCTCAAAGATTTGGCAAGACAATGAAAATAGTAGAATACAACTAGAAACCCATATAAACAGTGATTTGTGACCTTTCAGATGCCTTCAGCTGAAAGGAGAAAGTTGTCCCTCACAAAATTCTTTCAATTGCAGTTTAAAGTCTGCTGAGGTTTTACCTGAACTTCATTGAGGAGCTGTGCTTCGGGATCACATAAGCATACCTCTGTATCACTTAGATCGATATTGAAAGGTAACAAGTTGTGATTTATCCCTGTTTTCCGCTGCAGAAATGAGCAAAACTTTCTGGTTAGTCTGGTGGGTCTGAGGACTGAAAAGCATTTCTGGATTGGTCTCTCTGACACAGAAGAACGAGGGAGTTTCAGGTGGGCCAATGGTGAAACTCCTCACTTCACACACTGGAACAAAGCAATGCCAGGTAAGCTCTGCATGGACAAACCCTGTGGCAGGAGTGCAGCTGCGACTCACATGGGTTTCTGCTTTCGATCCACTGGAGTTCAAATTAGAGTGGGCACTATGTTTTGTGCCTGTAGCTGTAGGTGGCTCACACCTATGTTTGACACCAGTGCAAGAAGCACTGTCACAGCTGCGTGTCAGGTGTTGGTATAAGTCAGCCTCCTGCAAAGTTGTACGGAAACAGGTTTTTAATAGGTTAGACTGAAGGCAGTGCTATGCAGGAGTTAACAAGCTCCATGGTCTCATTTTTCCAACTTTTTTCAACTCCAGTTAACAACAACTTATCAGATTTAGAAGAAATATTCTGGGCGGTTTTTTGACCCACGAGGTGCATGTGTGATAAATGAGCAGCAAACATCCAGCTGTTTTGCATTGCATACAGATTGCCATCTGTGTGGGAGCTCTTGCCTTCACACTAGCTAGTTATGCCTTAAAACAAACCTGTTGTACTTGGTATCAGTCTTCTTGATATTGAATTAGGAGGATGGTACTCCAAAGTAGCTGTCAGATCATCTATTACATATGTAAATATAATCAAGAGCCATTTGCCCTGTGATTTCCCTGGAGTGGCAAGATAAGGAAGATTTGTTTTCTAAAGCTACAAATCTCTGATTTTGGCAAAGCTGTGTCTGTGAGACTCATTGGCCCATATCTGGCCTCTGGCAGGAAGTATAAGAATAGTTTTGTATCCAGGACGTTTTTTTAATCTGCATAATCTGCATCTTCCCTTCCATAATTCGCTATGAGTAAAACCATAGGTATCATTTCTTAGAAAGCAATTAAGGTTTGGTTTTACTAATTTTGTTTCCATATCACAAAGGAAAAGAGCAAGGCTGTGTTGCCATGGGAACTGCAGATGGATTATGGGATGTTGTTAGCTGTGAGAAGACATCAAATTATCTTTGCAAACAGCGGGCAGTGGGAGTGCCACCTCCTGCTCCTCCAGAACAGGTCCCTGTGGCCGCCTG
Source organism: Myiozetetes cayanensis (assembly GCF_022539395.1). Taxonomy (NCBI): domain Eukaryota; kingdom Metazoa; phylum Chordata; class Aves; order Passeriformes; family Tyrannidae; genus Myiozetetes; species Myiozetetes cayanensis. The sequence goes on from NW_026086604.1 coordinate 131,186,149, forward strand.
TGCCGAAGGTTGGGATGGAGCCTCCCAGGCAGACTCGTGCTTCAAAGTAAGTGTGTGTCTCCCTGCACTGAGCATAGATTACTGTGATGCTGGGGCATTTGTTGGGAATGATCTGCTCTTTGGTATTCAAGGACAGAAAAAACAAGCAGAAAAAATCCATCAAATATAAAAAAGTCAAAAATGGAAAAGGATGAACACAGAATGCTAGAAATATGCTTTCTTTTATCTAAATGCCAGATGAGAACCTCACCTAAATTATTTGCTTCCAGGAGTTTCAAACTTCAGCAAAAACTTAGTATTGCATCTCGAGAACTGGCAGTGTTACTTGCAAAATACAGTGTTTATAGGAAAAAACATGCCCCTCTGCCAACCTTTTCTCTCACAGCATGCAGAACTCTTAGTGACATTTTTAGGTCCATGTTTAGTTGGTGACTCTTCAGCAAGTAAAGCTTTTGAGAATTCCCTTGTGTGATGGTTTTGATTTAACTTAAAATGCCTTTACAAAGAAAAAAATGGAGAAAGAAAAGGTGAAATAAATCAAGGAAAAGTAAATATACAGCATTGCTCTTCCAGGTCTTTATATATGTATCCTTTCACTTTCTTGAGACTCTCTGCCTGTTGGGAGGCCAGAGCTGATTTTAGTTCTGTATTTACAAGGGTCTCAGCTTCTATGTCATGCCTAAATATCATTATATTGGTTCTACCAGTTACCAGATTGTTGATTATCCTTTCCATAAAATGTCAAGCATTTGGTCCTGTTAAGCATGTCCTTAGTTCAAGAATGTAGGTACTTCATGGCAAAAAGTGCAGCTATTTGTGTGTTTGCACCACCATACAAAAACCTCTCCCTCAGCCATGGTCCACACTCTGCCAAATAGATTTCTCCATCCACACTATCTTTTCTATTCCAAATTATTGACTTTCTCTTCACCTTCAATTTCTCAAAACTCTCCTGCTTTCTCCTGTGAAGTGTCATAGCTAAAGCTTTTCCATCTTTCTTTGAGCCTTTCAGTGGTCAAAGTTCCAATTAGGCTATAGATTATTTTTTCTCCTCTGTACATTCTGATAGCTTTTGTTCTCCTCAGATACTGCTCTTGGCTTATTTTAAAATAGATGATACTAAGAAAAAAATACTTAAAGTTCACATTTCTAATGTTTAATATTAAAGGTTTTGACAGATGTTTTGTTGTCTCACTCAAGAATAAAGGGGTGCTAAGATGATACTGATTTTAATTACACATATTTTATATGCTTTGCACATGTAGCAATTTATTTTTACTTTTTGTTCTCAATAGTTTTTTGTGAGAGAGGGAAATCAAAAGAAGTCTTGGTTTGAGGCTGAAGAATTCTGTAGAGAAATAGGTGGAAATCTGGTCACAATCAATACAAGAGAAGATCAAGTTTTATTATGGCAATTAGCATCGTGAGTACTTGCAGAACAATTCTTTCTCATGTTCCTGCTATGTTAAATACAAAATTCCTTAAAATGTGTCTGGAGCTGAGCAAGAGGCTGAGCAAAGCAAAGAGGCTTTGATATTTTTGAAATTTTCATCACAGGCTTTTATCAAGGCTGTTGTTCAGATCTGATCAACTTTTAACAAGTTAGTCTCTCTGCCAAAAGGGAGAAAATAAAATATTCAGCTCTGTGGTATTTTGTAACTGGTTGTAATTCATACTTTATCCAACTCATTCAAAAAAACCCTTGAGCTACTGTGTAATGTAAATCAAAATGCAAGGACTTAATATGAAATTTTTCTGACTATAAACTGAAGACTCCTGAAATTAGTGATTAGTCTTAATTAATTTTTTATAGCACTGTAGATGCCATGTCTTGCTCACAATAAGCTATGACATTATTTCCCCCCAAATTAGATCACTATTATGATCATATTCTACTAAGACATCTCAATGACATATAATATACAGCTAGTTAAACAAAAGTTTTTAATATAGTGGTGAATCTAGGTTTACTTTCTCAAATAGATTAAAAACTATCATATTGAGAAGTTTTTGTGATCTCACCTTTCTTCATTTTAATATATTTCAGTATTGTGAGAAGCTGAACGTGGTTTTATTTGTCTGTTAAGTCTCTTTGCTTTAAAGTATGAAATCTTTGTGGAAGGAAACCTTTGTGTTATGCAGGGAATGAAATAGGACTCTATTTTATTTGGTTCATAGGTATGACAAGATAAATAGCATGAACTATTATATAAACTACTTAGGAATTTCCAAGAAGCAAATCAAAGCAGTTGAAAAACATTTTTCACTATTTTTTTTTAGGTAAATTTTATTATAACTCTCTACTGATGTTTTACTTTTGCTAAAGCTTCTGTCTTTGAACTCATACTACAGTCAAGAGCTTTGTTGCAGCTACAGGCATGGGAGCCTGAGCTGGCTCTGTGTCACATCACTTGTCCTTTAGCTAATACTCAAAGATGGCAAGACTTTGCCCAGTACAGAGCACAATCAAACACCCTGACAGAATATAGGGGATAAGCTTGGCTATGGGCCACAGCTCCCAGTTCAAGTGTGACAGAAAGTACCATGTCTGTGCTTTCCAGCATTTATATCACGGCCTCTCTTTCTACACTCATAACTCTATATTGTATGAATTATTTTAGGGATAAAGGACTGAACACTCAGGCTTTCTGGATTGGTTTGTTTCTCTTAAATCCTGATGAAGGATTTGCTTGGATTGATGGTTCCCCTGTGAGTATTTATTTGCTGACTTATATATAGATCTTCATCTTTTTATGTCTTCTTTTGCAATCTCCTTAAATCTTCATCAGGTGCATGGCAACCCTTTATTCAGCAGCTGAATTGTTCCAGTGCCCTTAAGTCTTAAGGCACTAATGGAAGTACAAAGTTGCCTCTGTTTCATCCCTGGTATCATGTTACATCCCATCTTAAGCAGTCTGTGCTCTTAGACCTTCACAGCATCCCAAAACAGACACTGCTGTATAGCAGTACAGGAAGCCAGGTCGCCAATATTCACAAAGTGAGATAAACGTGACTCCCTCCACCCATAAGTTTTTCTGTCATTGGCTTTTCTATACCATGTGATCTTTGCACCTTCTTCAGGGAGCGATTGGGAAACTCAGTTGATTAGCATGACTTTCACAGCCCTCTCAGACCTATCTGAACTTCTGTTGATCCCATAAACAAGGTACTTGAGATGATGAGATACTAAAATTGTGTTATGCTGGAAGTCTCAATTACTTCTACTCAGCTCAAATCACATAGTAATTGATATGTATTTCCAACACAGGTAATTTATGAGAACTGGGATGAAGATGAACCCAACAACCATAAAGAACTTGAACATTGTGTTATGTTTAATAGATCACCCAAAATGCGCTGGAACGACTTACGCTGTGAATGTTTACTTAATTGGATTTGTGAAACAAAAAAAGGTATATTACTTCCTCATTTAACTGGAGCAATAAACCCAAGTTTCAAAAGCAAATTTTATGGATTCAAACAAATTGAAAGGAAGAAAATACTGGGAAATGTTCATTTTAAAACCAGTTCTAGTGAAGGCAGCACATTAAGCAAGAGGAATGTATTGAGCTATTTCAATTGTATTCAGATGCAGGAAGTTAAAGATGTCCCTATTACTTTATCTCTGGCTTTATCTCCTTGTGTCATGGGCTGAATAAATTTGCAAAGCAAAGGTATTTATCTCTCCTTTTATCTCCTCCCTGTATTTCTATCTGCTTTAGGCATACCCAGGATACCCAAAGATGCAGGAACTAGAGTTCTCTGTACAAGAGACAAAAGCTTTGCTTCCCACTGTGAAACAAATAATGGGAACTAAAGAGAGGGATCAGTTGCTATAGGAACTGGAAACTCTGCAAAGCTGATCAAAAAGAGAGTCTGGTGCAACCCTGATGGAGTCCTGCATCCACCAGCTTTGCCTGGAAAGCAAGGCCCCAACATCAGAACTCCCAAAACTGGCACCAGGGTCATAAAACAGACTTGGCTGATTTCTGTTGGGGTACCTGTCAGCGGGAAATGGGGTCTGCATGGGCTGAAGACCACAAGTGACAACTGATAATGAAAGAACTTGTTTTGCTTACCCAGTCCTATTTCTACCTCTCGGTTGTAAACTGAGTATTTGTGTGCATCTCTATGGAGAAGGAGATTCTTACAAGCTTCTTGAAATGAAAAGAAAGTTGGATGCACACAGGGAACTAGTAAGAGGCACAATAGGGAGGGAAAGGGATAAGCAGTTATATAAAAAACACTGAGTATGTCTAATACTTGATGACTCTGCCAACAAACCATTACCCTCAAAGGGTGAATAAGGCACCATGGTAACACTGAAAAATTGCTTAATCAAGAAGGAAGAATCACTGTTCCCTTGTGGGTAGATTAGTCACACAAATGCACCATGCAAACACTGATTTCTACACACCAGCTCGAAGCAGCACATCCTCTGCAGGTCTTGTCTGGTGTGCTGAACTTGCTGCTTTATACAGATGTGGTTCTCTACTCTTGGTGAGATTACTCACAAGGATTTCAGAAACTATGACACAAAAACTCTGATCAGTTTATCTTGATCCTAGATGACCTTTCAAAAGCAAGAAAAATTAAAGAAATTGATCTTGTTATTATGAGTCCAGATTATGTGGTGATCAGCATGAGAAAAGACATGCTCAGATGTTAATTCCCTCATATTCACTTAAGAAACATATTTACATAAGAGACTCCATTTTTCTGAAAACCAATGAATGCATGTGAATAGTTTACTACTACATAGATAAGCTTTAGAAATTACTACATTAGCTGGATTACGTTTTTTGGCTATAGTCCCAAGAATATAAAAAAAATTTAATCATAGCATATCAAGAGAGATGCTAAAATAATTTTTCATCATAAAGTTAGTTTACCGAGAGTTTACTGTGCATTCTGGATTGTTTAAGTCAGTGCTTTTGGTCATACATATATGTACTGTAAAATACATGTTTTTCACTAGCTGTTTCTAAATTATACACATAATTTAATATGGTGATATGTTCTCTAAATTCTTGAATATGTTTTAGCATAATTCATTGTTTGTTTGTTGAATATTTTTCCCTCTATTATACAAAGCATGTTAAACTACATAAAGCACATCCCACTGGTTTTTTTGTATTTGAAATGTTGCTCATAATGATCTTTTATTTTACAGGTACACTGCTAAAACCTGAATCAGACTACAAACTTGGTAGGATCTTTTCCTCTTTCAAAAAATTGTACATTTTCAGACTTTGCACAGACCACATACAAATGTGTTATATATGATTCTTTACCTTTCAGAATATCAATGCACCAGTGATGGATGGATTATATATGAAGATAAGCAGTACTATTTCAGCAGAGAACATGTCCACATGGAAGAAGCACGGAGAATTTGTCAGAAGAACTTTGCAGATCTTGTTGTCATTGACAATGAAAGCAAAAGACAATTTCTATGGAAATATGTAAGCACTAAGCCTATTAATTATAATTGAATTTTGAAGCAGAGCAGATGATAAAAAGAACAGCCTAACTATTCAGCAAGGCTGGAGTCCTGAGCTATTGTCCCACATTGTTTATTTATAGAACAATAGACTTGTTCAGGACCTGCAAAGAAATTACTGCTGTCTTTAATAGGTAGAGAAAAATGGCATGCAAACATTAAAGGTGCAGCAAAGGGTAGTTCAGGCCCAGGTTGCTTATTTCTTCTAATATAGGTAGTGTTCAGCACAGTGATTATTGCTTTCCTGTCCAGTGAGTTCCTTACTCCAGGATGTTCCACATATCCCTGTTGTCTGCTTGAAATCTGTGCCTAAACCTACATTATTCTTACCTGAGGCTCAAATCCTGGGGGAAAAAAAAAAAAAAAAGAAAATAGGAAAAAATAATCACAGGCATGGTTAATTGGCTTCCAGGTTTTTGCTCAATGTTGAGGAAGAATTTAGTGCTTAACTTTTAATTATTTTTGTTTTAGAGCTACACAAAACACAAATGGAAATCATATTTCATCGGCTTAGTTGTCAGCTTTGATAAGAGATTCAGGTGAGTAAAGGAAAACTGGTAATGGACAACAAATGATGGTAATTTCATCTTGCTCTTAGGGAGTGTTTGTGTGTGGTTTTGTTTTACAATATAGTCACTGTTGTGCAACTGACCTCTGGAAAGTTTTCAGGAGATGTCTTATAGCAGAAGTGTAACACTCTTCTACATTTAAGCAGAGCAATGTCTTTTTCTTCCAAATTTGGGAGAGCAAAACCAATGGAAGTTCATGGCTAAGAATCATTTCACTTAATGTCTTGCACTGAAAGAACTGAGTTAAACACCCAAGCAAACCTGCATAGGTACTGAGGAGGGGCAGCTCATTTTAAGATGTTATTCACCCGATTCACTTTAGACATCAGGATGAGATTTACTCTGACCAGATCTCCAATGTCTGAGAAAGCCTGAGAAAGCCTAGGAAGTTTTGATAAAAAGTATATAGAAATGTTTAATCAGATAAATCTCAGTAGTTCAAGTTAAGTGCGCTGGAAGCAGGAAGCATAAGCAACTTCTCATCCAACAGACTTTCTGAAATTTCTGGTAGAGAATCTGTCTTAACAATCTGTTCGTAGAAGACTTTCAGGAGGACACCTTTCTGTGATGAAAGGGAAGTGCATGGACTACTGATGGGCCTTGAATGTGATAGTACTAAACAGATGAGAGGCAGCAGTAATGCCAGGGCTATGTCCTCTCTGGGATATGTGGAGCCTTCACCCTGTGATCACTGCTGATACCTTGCTTAGCCCTCTGCCTAAGCAGACCTTGTGACTGACTGCTGGAGTTGTCTGTCTGGCAGCCACTGTCCCCTTGTTTCTTCCAGATGGCTGGATGAGACACCAGTGAACTATGTTGCCTGGGCTCCAAACGAACCCAATTTTGCAAATAATGATGAAAACTGTGTGATAATGTCAGAAGATTTTGGTGAGTAAAATGGCAACAAGAAACATTTGGGTAAAAATTTAGCATCAAAATCCGAAATGTTTGATATGTATTTAAATTGGAGGCTACTGCAAAAAGAGGTAGTTCAAAACACTGACAGTTTTTCATAACAAACATGCTGTGGTTTGAAATTGTGCCTTCACTATTAGGAGACAAACATACTGCAGAGGAAGGAGGAGTGTATTTGGGTAAATATGTTTAATTTGTGCTTTATGAATGCTGTCTTGGGTACTGTCGTAGTGATGGTACCAGAGTTTCTCGGTAATCTGTACAATAATTGTCTGTATTCTGTTTCTTTACAGGCTTTTGGAAAGATATAAGCTGTGCTGTGAAAAATGCCTTTATCTGTGAAAGACATAATTCAACTTACTCAGGATTTGCTCCTACTGTACTTCCACCTCTGGGAGGATGCCCTGAAACTTGGCTTTTGTTTAACAATAAGGTGCAGTCATAAATTTCAGTCATATTTAGCACATTTGCTATAGGTGAAGAAAACAACTATCCCTTTTATCTCACCATATAAATTCTCTCTCTTTATATACCGATTTATTAAGAGGCATCTAGTTAGCAGTATAGTAAATTTCCAGGTTGGCAAATTTGTAAGTAAATCTCAAGAAAAGGTGATTTGAATGTTTGAAGTTACAATTTTTGTAACTATCTGTATACCTTTAGCTATAGTTACTTTTCCAGTTTCTAGAATTTCCTGGTTATTTCAGACACACTTACTGCATGGAAATCTGATTTCACTATCCTTATCTTCAAATGTAAGTCCCTTTTTCTGAGTAACACTGAGGTGAAAATATGAAAGGTCACACTTTTCCATATGTAATTGGCTACCACAGAACACCTCTTAAGCTGAGTAACAAACAGCCATAAATGTAAAATCAAAGATAGAAAACAAGCAAGCATTGCTTTTTGCTAAGTTAAGCAAAAAATCTGAACATATGAACTTAAAAAAAACCCAACAAACAAGCAACAAATGAAACCCACAAATCAATCCCACAATGCAATCAATAGGAAAAGTTTTTTATGCAGTCAAAGGGCATAAAAAGGGAGGAGCCCTCACCTTTCACTAATGTGGCCTGAAATTGCCTGTGTACTCTGGATACCTACTTAATTCCTCAAAAGCTTTTGTAGGTTGTCTGCTCTTCCCCAGCACAAACCCCACGGGTTTGTAAGCACTATGCACACATTGCTGTGATCAGCTGTGTCACCTTCTTACCGGCCAACAGGATTCATATTTAGCAAATCCCCCATCTGCTGCTCTTTGCATGCAGGGACAAGCACTGAATTAATCCAAATCAGTGGGTTTTGATACCTGAAATTCTTTCTAACCCTTTACTCTCTCTGCAGTGTTATAAAATATTTGGATCAAGAGAAGAAGAGAGACTAACTTGGCACTCAGCAAGAACAAACTGTATAGAATTAGGGGGAAATTTGGCCTCCATACACAATGATCAAGTACAAGGTATGACACTTGAGCCTTATGGCACTATATTTGAAGCCAGCACATTTTACCATCTAATGATGAGGCTGAAATGTCCTCCAGATCTAAACAGGATAACCTATAAAGGAAGACCCAGAGCTGCTTGATCCAGAGAGAAGACTGGAGTGAGATACTATGACACTTCCCAACTTGTGTTAAAGCATCATGTGGAAAGAGTCTGTTCCCCATGGATTTGGAAGATGGGATAAATTGTAATAGTTTATAGCCAGGAAATGCCCACAGATATTAAAGTTAGACAGTAAACAAACATCCATCAGAAATTACTTATCTGCAGTTGATGCTGCCTTGGGGAAGACTGAATAATCCTTTTGAAGTCCCTCCTAGACCCCATTTCTGTAATATTTCCAAGAAGCCTAAAAAGTTTTTAAAAGAAAAATGTTTCCTTTTTTCCTCTGAAATCAAACAGCTTCAGTTCAACTACCCATTGTTATTTTTATCTTTTACCATTAGCTCATAGTCTAACAATACTGAACTTGATATTTCCAATATTTTAAAAAGATGATTGGTTGTTTTATTTGTACTTTCATTTACATGGAATTTGAAGAAAGGAAACTCCTTAGCTACTTTTTATTTATTTTTTTTTAATTTTTTAATCTGTTTTTTATTAGCTTTCCTAACCTTCCACCTAAAGGATGTTTCCAGTGGAACATGGATTGGACTGAATGACATTAAATCTGAGGGTACATATCTTTGGACAGATGGAAGTGTATTTGACTATTCAAAGTGGGCACGACAATTCCCATTTAGAGATGAATTTGTAATGGCTGACTGGAAGTATATAGAGGTAAACAGAAAAAGTACAGGTAAACAGAAAAAGTACAAGTAAACAGAAAAAAATCAGAAAATGCACAGCTTAGATAACATACTCAAGGTTCAAGTAACCAGCCTGACTTCTGTCTCAGCTAAGATCTTATTTTCAATAACTTAAAGCAGAAGGCAGCTGAATATTTTGAAGACCACATTTTTAAAGCTGTTCTCGGAGATTATTAGGCATGTTTAGAGTCCACACTTATTGTCATTCCTTTCTAGAAGTCTGGAACTGCAGAAAAGGAATGCTGTATTATACTAACTGCTAGAATTAATTATATTTATTAGAATTATTATCTATTAATGAAAATATTCAGTATTACTAGCTGTGAATTTTACTCTGGTTTACTGTTTTACCTTATATGGCATGAATCCAAGTGAAACTCCAACAAATTCAGTACAGATTAACATAAACTGCACAGTAAAAATAGCATCAATACACTCCCAGGAATCTTATTAAACTGACAAAAGTTCTTGCATTAATCTGCTGATTAACGTATATTTGCTTAAGACATATAATACATTTAATTTCCAAGAAGCAATAAATGGAAATAAGAGCCAGAAAATTAGAAAAGAAAGCTATTAGATTTTTATCCTCACACCAATTTCTATTATTTTTCTGGGCATTTTGCACTTTATCAGCAACAATTTGGGTATTGTTTGTTTTTTGTTTGTTTGGGGTTTTTTGTTGTGGTTTTGTTTGGTTTTGTTTGTTTGTTTGTTTGTTTGTTTGTTTTTTACTAGACTGACTGTATTGCAATGACTAAAAGATCTGTAGATGAAGAAGGATTTTGGGAAAATACTAGCTGCATGAATAAAAAAAGCTATATTTGCCAGATGGACAGCAGTAAGTTTTAATTTTCAGTTTGTTTTTTTGTTGTTGTTTGTTTGTTTTGTTGCAAGACATTTATTGAACAATCTGAGCATTTAAGTCCTCAGTTGCAACTGCACGGCTGTGGGTGTAGCAGGTGGGGTGAGAGAAGCAGGAATACTTCACCAGCTAAGGAATTCCAGTCACAAAAGTCACTTTGGACTAAGGATTATAGAAAAGTTTTTGCTTTACAACCTCTCCCCTATCAGCACACTCAGAGAGGCTGACTTTGCCTACCCTGTAGATATACACACTTAAATCAGTTGCCTGCATGTGGAAAGCAGATGCTTTGAAGGAAGGATTCACCTGCCTCATCATGAGAAAAATGCCTAAAGCAGGTACCTAGAAGAGCTGTGCCTTCAAAATACCTGTTCTGTATTGACAGAAAGGTTTAGCCATCTGTGCTTTACCCAGCTGTCACAGATATCGATGTCTGAATCCAGTTATTTTGCAAATACAGTTCAGAAAGACAAATCCAACAGTGACCTCCAACTGAGGGGTTAAGTGAGGCCAGTTAAGCTGGTTAGTTTGCTTGTTGGTCTCTAGCAACGCCATCATATCATAAGAACAGCAATACTCAGAAGGGCAAAAGTTCTAGTTTTCTTCACGTAGCCTCAGGGTGGGAGACACATCCGGAGCACAGCTACACTGCAGAGTTTGCAGGAATAAAAACAGGGAACTGCTGAGCAGCAAGTAAAAATACAGGAAGAAGCCACAGCTGGGCCAGATGTTTCACAGCTCTGTCCCATGCAAGTGCAGAAAGATGCATGAGGATGACACTAGCAAAAACAATTGCCAGGGCATCCTCAGCAGTGGTTGAACACAAAGACAGTTTTGTCCTTTTATGTGTCCCCATCACTCGGTCTAAGGCCTTCGCCTTCTACTTCCGCATATATAATTTAAGGCACAACTGCAGTTTCCTTTTTCACTTCATCCTACATGTAGCAGTTGGGTCACAAACTTTACTTAGAATGAAATTCACCCCTATTTTAAGACTGAAGTGATGTGGAGACCCTGTCGTGTGCTTGTGCCTGGGAGGAACTTCACCTGCACTGAGGGTGGGGGACATGGAGAATTCTGGGCAAAGGATCATGGTGGGACCAGTATTCACATAATTTCATCTGGTCGGTGTATGTCTGTAAATACACACAGCTCATTTTCTGCTTCCCCCTAATTCCTGAATACACTATTTACACTATAATTTAAAATAATTCCGAATTACCATTAAAATAAGGGTTTCAAATAAGAAATGCTTTTACTTGATGCGTGCACTCCCACATTATATTCATCTGTTACTCAGAAGTAATACTGCTATCTGACAGCTAGTAATTTTCCCCTTCCTCTCAAATTTGTACCTCTTTCCTATAGAGCCTGAACTGTTTCATTCCACAAGTGCTCCAGATTCTGATTTCATCCATTATGGTAACGACAGCTATTTAATCATTCCTTATAAAATGAATTGGGAAGAAGCAAGAAAAGCCTGCAAGGAGAAATCTTCAGAGCTTGCCAGCATTTTTGATTATTACAGTAATATATTCTTGCTGCTGCAGGCAGTGCAATATGGAGAGCCTTTATGGATTGGGCTCAACAGCAATGTGGTAAGATTAATAAATTCATAGTTGGTGCAGTTAAATGCTATGATTGGGTTACTATTAGCAAAAAAGGGGAGGAAGGAATACTAAACAAAGACTCAAGAATTTCTGCTCCTGCGTATTTATCTTTTGCTCCTTACAAAGTAATAATTTTCTCTGGTTTTTCATAGTGATAGCTGCAGTTTACTCCTGAATGTTTCTCCTCAAAACTCCACTAGAGCCTGAAGTGCTTATTTGACAACCAACTCTGAGACCCATTTCCACCTGAGCTTCCCACAGGTTTCATGTTTCCCAGAATGGGAGGTGTACTGCTGAATCCTGATTCAGTATTTTAACCCAGTATTTTAACAGGACTCGGAAGATATACAAACTGGGCTGTATATATCACTTTGAAAATGTACTTTTGTATAACTCCATTTACCTGAAACAGCAGATGAAGAATGTAGAAAAATTATGGTTAATGTCTCTTTCAATTTTAGAATTCTGGCTATTATAGATGGACCGATAAAAAGAAAATAAAATTTTCTAAATGGGACTATGGAGAACCAAAACAGAAAAAAGCCTGTGTCTATCTAGAGCTCTCTGGGGCCTGGAAAACAGCATCTTGTAATGAAAAACATCTTCCTCTCTGCAAAAAATCTGAGGGTAAGCTATGGTGATGACCTTCGGTTTTATGGCAGAAACCTTGCTTTATTTGCTTTGACTGAAATATAAATTTCTAAGTACATATAAAGGAATATTAAGCCTGAATATGTAATGTCATTACCTTTATCTTGCAACAACAGTACTTTATTTTTAAGGAGTTATCATTCACCAGGCAAGATACTGCCATTTTACTGGACTGGAATGATAGCTACCATGGGAGCAGGCAAGCCACTCATAGAGATTGTGGGAGCTTTAAACATTTCACATGGAGTCTAGAATGTAAAACGTTTTGCTGACAGGGGTTTTGTGGGAAGGCCTGTAATCAATGAAGTCTACTGAGTATAAAATAAAATTGGTTTCTTCAACATATAGGCACCATTCATACACTGATTATTACATCATTTCTATTAGATTCTAAAAGCTGGGTAAGGGAGGAAGAGCTGTATCTGACAAAAAAAGGGTCTGGTATTGGTCCAAACAAAAGCTCATACTTCCTAGGGACTCTATGGGTACCACTGAGGAATACTACACAGTTAAAGCTACAGGCAAACCTCAAGATGGGACTGAACCTTTTGGCTTTCTCATTTGTATTACAGTAACATCTTTTAGCTCTAGTGACACAGACTTAATGGAAATTCAGAGTTTATTTTGATATGGTTTTGTGGTGGGTTTGTTTTGGTTTTTGGGGGTTTTGTTTGTGGGTTTGTTTGGTTTTGTTTGTTTGGGGGTTTTGTTTGGGTTTTTTTAATTTCTTTTCCAGGCCATACTTTTAACATCATATCTGTTGATTTGCAACTTCTGTTTTAAAAACACACATACTAACTGACAATGTTGCTGCTTCTTTCAATAATATCATTGCTTGTAGGAAAATGAGGGGCTACTACATAAACATTCAGTGAGCCTGAAATTATTCTATGTCTTGTCAGAATGAAAGAAATTTTATGTAAGGATTGTTATCTTGAGGAAAATATTAAATGGGAAATTTCCACAGTACACTAGTGTTTAAATGACATTTCATTTAAAATCAAACTTATTTGAACATCTTGAGGGTTTGGGAGTTTTCTGGTTTGGGGGTTGGGTTTTTTCCTGCTTTTTACTGTTTCTTTTATTTATACAAAATTGTTGGTTATAACAAAATAAGCTAGAACCAAAATCCCTGAACACTCAAACATCCTTGAGACAGTCCAAGTCTGATTCAGTTTGTAACACAGAAGAGTCCAGGTTCACACTGAGTCATCCACTTGTGGCTGAGTATTCCTGTTCCTCATAGTCACTCTTGGCTTAGTCACTGGTAACTCTAGCACTGTGTGCCGAAGAATATTTTAAGTACTTTTAAGAAAAGGTGGTTTTAATACTTGATTTCATATCTGAATACCTGCAATCCCTACTGAATGAAAGCATCCATAATATCTCATTTCTTCTAGACATACTTCCTTCTGATCCCCCCCAGGATATTGGAAAATGTCCTGAATCTGATCATATATCTTGGATTCCTTTCCGAAGCCACTGCTATTACTTCAATGCCAATGAAATGAGCTGGGCTCAGTCTGTGACTCAGTGCATTCAATCAGGTAATTATTCTTTTTACCCAAAGATAGGGTTTCAATCTTGACATAAAAAAGAAGACTTTAAAAAAGTCCTGAAAAGTAATACTACAAATCTACAAATACTAAAAAAAAGGGAAATAAATGTCTTATTCATTTTTCACCATTCTGTGCTTTTCAGCTATGAACTTAAGGTAATCAGATTTCCTTGTTTTATTTTTCCAGCTGTGCTTGTTTCTTGTTATATTTCTTCCTTTGCAAAGTTTCTCTTTTTAGTAAGATTTTAAATTTTATGTAATTAAAAAAACCAACAAAACACTTGTTTCAAGCCTTATCCCTTCTTTTCCATATTTTTCTCTACACCATAGTCGAAGTAAATATCATAATAATAATCACTCATTTTTAACACATATCACATTTTTGTGATCTGAAAGGGATTGCATGTGCTGCCTGGAAGCCCTTGATTGATCAGCAAGGCTCCCTGGCAGACTGCAGAGCCAGAGGAGGGCAAATGCTTCCCTCCCCCTCCTTGGGGACATCTGGTCCTGGCCAAGGCCATGAGCTGCACTTTGGCACTCTTTCACCTATGCTGCTGAGTCATCACCTACCTCATCCCTGTCTCAGGAGGCTGTGAAAGAGAAAAGGAAGCACTATACTGCCCAAAAGAAATGGATCCTTTATTTCATATCTTTTTAGATCCTCTTAGCCCTCTTACTCTGCCACCATTGCCAGTTTGAATTGCTACGTCATCCTGTCAAACCATGAAGAGCAAATTAATAATCATCCATAATTCCTATGAAATATGTCATCCAATCACTTGAAAATATAGTGCATTTGTCTGGTGTTTTAAGAGTCATCATCTTCACTGTGCTTTGGTGTCTTTCAGTTGTGATGACATCGCTCACTGTCTGTGAGCTGGACATGATTCTGTTGTCTCTGTTCAAATGATTGTTTACTCCCTGCCTGCAGGAGAGGTTTTATTATTAACTTTATCCTATCTCAAAAGCTGTAAGTATGTTGGGGATACCTCCAATCATCTTCCGTTGTTTTTTTTAATAGGTGGTATGTTGACTTCTGTAGAAGATCCAGCTGAATCAAACTTTTTAGTAGAACATGCAGACTTATACACAAGCAAGACAAGTGGCTTTTGGATAGGAATATACAGAAACGTAAAGGGTAACTATTCTAAGTACTACAAATAAACATAATATAATTTATTAAATGGACAAAAAATATTAATAAGATACATTGTTTTTAAGCAACTAATGGAAGTACAGTAGACGTTCTGACTTCAGCCCTCCCTGAGGATGTCTCCTGTTCCTGGTCTGTGAGAAAGCCTTTCCCAGTGGGGAACAAGTGCTGGCTGACTCTCATCTTCTCATGGCTGGGGAGCACCCATGTAGGAGCTGAGGGTGTTCAGCCAGAACCCACAGCATTAAGCTTCTCTCTGTCTCTGTATGGAGAAATTTAGGCTACTGGCTAAAGAGTGAAGTGGAAAACACACATCTGGGAGAAAACACTGGTATCAATCCACAGACAGTCAGAAGGGATTTTATTTTAGATTATTTTCAGATCATTGAAATGTCAGGGTTTTTTTCAGAGTTTATACAAAATAGAAAAGTTTTAATTTTAACTAAGCATAAGTTTAAGCGTTGCAATAAAAGTTGCTTGATTTTCAATGATGCTGCTGAAATAATGATTTAGAAATTAGAAGAAAAAGGCCTAGATTTAGCTTTTTCCAGTTTGAAACTTTAGTATCCTAGACAAAAATATGGAGCAATATAAATTAAAACTAAGTTATGACTAAAAAATCTGCAAATCATAATTTGGAAAAGCAATTATACCATTTTTAAGAATCAAATCAAATCAAACACATTAGAAAACAACTGCAGATGGAATTTTTGAGGAAAATAGTATTGCTTTATTAGGCTGAATTAAGTAATATTGCATTAATACTCACTAAGGTGAAGACCTTTCATGTGGACCTATTAGTATTGACACTAACATTTGCAACATTAGGGCAGCTGCTTTGGCAAGACAACAGTGCCTTAGACTTTGTCAACTGGAGTGAAGGACAGCCCTCAGAGGACCAGCTTGATTACTGTGTGGAGTTGTCTGCATCCACGGGTTACTGGAGTATCCTTCCTTGCTCTTCCCAAAAAGGTTTTATTTGTAAGAAGCCAAAGAGTAAGTGAATTTAATATTTGTTCTTGACGTTTATGGGTGTGATCATTACAAAAGACCAACATAAAACAGTCCTGCTTATCACCTGTTACAGTGTTCAGACAAAAATAGTATTAATTTACTGAGTTTTGTTTTCCCTGTTCATGAATTCTTGCTTTAGAACCTCAGATTTTCTTACACTCTCTGATGAATATTCAATTAATAATTAAAAATGAGCAATATTTTCTGAAAAAAATTAAACTCCTCTGTTGTTTAGTTCCCCTCAAATATTAACCCATCTTTTCCTACTAACATTTCTATTGTCTTTCTGTGGAACAAGGGCTGCATCAATAATTTGCTATTCTTCCTCTTGCTGTACTATGATACACGCTGTTCCAGTAGGAGATGGATGAAGCAATTCTATTTAAATAACAACAGAACGGAAGCATGATCCAGAGAGCATAGAATGACCTTTGAAAAGAGTAGAAGTGTTTTGGTTAGCATTTTTTTCTTTTTTTAATATTGTGTTTCTGTGTAACTGAGCACCATCTGCTTTGGTCAGGAAGTAGAAATATCAGAATATTGTAAGCCAAGTAGCCATGTGGTTATTTTGGAGTTGAACTGTTGATTCTGAAAAAAAGTCTGATTTCCTGCCCTGTTTCACAACCCTGAGGTTCAGGATGTTTCTGAGTTCGGTCCTTTCACCTCCAAAGCAAAGCTGGGGCAAGAATCAGCAGTCACAGTAGTGTTCAATGGTGTTCAGGGCACATTCTGAAAAGGAAAATCCTGCTTTTAGGAAAACTCCTAGTTTTCTTTTTGTAGTCAGGCAATGGACACTACTGAACGCTAATTCGTTGTTACGAGATGTGTCAGAAAGCATAAACTCACGATCAACACACACTTTATTTGATGGGTTTGACTGTGAGTGGCCCCGACATGCAAGCCAAATACAGAGGATATTCCCTGACACCGGGTTATCCAGCAGAATAGTGTTTCAGCACAACCAAATGCTCATTCCATTACAGCCAACTCTGCATCCTTCCAAGGAACAAATTCAACAGCTGCTTTTCCTGAGTGCTCACAAACACAGCAGAACTCAATGCACTGCTGTGCTCCTGCAGCAGCCGCCGAGCTCTTGGTGTATCCCACTCTTTCGGGTGTCCCACTGCCCACGGGGCAGATCCATCCTTGCCGTGGCCTCCACCCAGCTCGCACCAGCTCACGCCCAGTGCTCCAGGAAAAACCTGGCAGATGGCGCCCTCTGTGCACAGCCGGGAAAAGCTGCACAAGAAAACTTGCGCTTAGAAACGTAATTATAGATGCAAGTGAATTTTGGTAAATTAAGACCTGCTGGGTCTCAAAGCAATTGTGTGCAGTATAGGAAAACTCAAATATCCTCAGCATTTGATCAGGTCTCTGCAGGAATCAGATCCGGTGAAATGGATGAGGTTTATTAATCAGGGGAGAAAAGGGAGTCCAGCTAAAGCAGTCAGAAACTATCAGTGCTTGGAGACTTTTTGGTTTTTTTAAAAAAAGCAAGAAGAGGGATTTAATTTGCAAAACAATGCCGTTTTATTGAAAGGAAATTTTGCATTAAAAATCTGTCACATCTTTTCATCTCTGTTAATTTAGCAGATGTGTTTCCAGGAGAAATGATGATGTGCAGGTTACCAGACCTTTAGCTAACATGAAACTGTCAGGAAAAAAATGTGACCTTTCTAGATTTTGACTAAACACTTTTTTTTATCTTTAGCAGCTATTCTTAAAGCAACTGCAAATGTGGAAGGTAGGATTGTTTTTCCTTCTGAATTGTTCCAAAAATACATGAAAATAAAAACTTGGGTTTTTTTTTAATTAACATTATTTATTTAGTTTATATATATTTATCCATATAAGATTAATTTACTTAGTTGACATTGAATTCTTTCCCAGCGTAATATAGCAGTACCTACAGGACACTTAGGGCATCCCATGATAAGTAAATGCTTTGGTAAATTGATCATCCCCTCTTTGCTCCTTCTTTTGCATGATAAAGATCAGTGAGGAGGACTGACCCAGAGACAATATGACAGATTTTAACCCTGGTAATTAAAGGGGAAATTATAGTTTTCATGCTTATTTATGGCTACAGCAAATTCATTTCTATTTGCTTTGTATTTATTTACAGATGCCAAAAAGGACAAAGCCAATGGTCACCTGAATATGTGGATACTACTTACTCTGGTCCTCATCATTTTATTAGGGATAGTCTTCATGATTTATTTTGCATTCAAGACCAAAACTCGAAGCGACACTGCAAGAAAGGAGAGGTGGTGCAGCAGACAGAGAGAATACAGCCATGCCCTACCTGAAAGGGACAATGAAAGCGATTCTATCAGCAACAAAGAAAAAAATGAACACAGTGTTGTCTGATAGGATAAACCAACCAAACTAAACGGTTAAGCTTAAGAAAATATAGCTGAAACAAAGTAAATCTTAGTTTCTATTAGATGCATGTACTTCTATATACTATGAACTAAAACTGGCAGTTTTTCCTTTGGTAAGGATGAAGAACTGTTGCTCTGTGCTCTTCAATAAATATTCTCAGGTATTGATTGAGTTGGTACTGCACAAAAAGGCTAATTAAGCAGAACAAGTGGGAATTTAGATTTAAAAATTATGGGTTAATACCATAGTGTTATCACTATTTAGAGATTTGTGGCAGCAGTGCATACAGAGTCAAGACTTATATTGAGCACTCTTTTTGCAGAGCACTCAGCCCTACTGCCTGCACCTTGAGAATATCTCACCATACTATACTGAAGCATACTGTTACTCAAGCAAAGTGGTGTTTGGAATAAACAGAGATTTACATGAACTGTTTGACCCCATTGTTGCCTCTGTCTTCACTCTTTACACAAATATATATCTTCCTTGTGATAGTATTACAAGTGAAATGCAAATATTTGTCCTTCATGGCTTCAACTTGGATTTTGCAAAACAAGTAGATCTTGGCAAATAGTCGATTACTCTATGACTTTGAATGTTTTTTATCAATTATCAACATGAGAGCATATCAATAAATGATCTATAAATTACAT
Organism: Myiozetetes cayanensis; assembly: GCF_022539395.1. Taxonomy (NCBI): domain Eukaryota; kingdom Metazoa; phylum Chordata; class Aves; order Passeriformes; family Tyrannidae; genus Myiozetetes; species Myiozetetes cayanensis. The sequence continues at coordinate 131,205,336 of NW_026086604.1, forward strand.
AATAATACTTTGGTGTTGTTCATTTAGCATGCAGAGATGTTATACACTTCACTAATCAAAGGAGTCATCTACCTTAAAAGAGAGGCTAACAGGAGGAAACAGAAACATGAACAAGGCATATGACAAAAAAAGGCATAAATAAGCTATAAAATAAAGTAGATGCCAAATAAAGCTGAGAGAATCCATTCCTGGTTTTATTTCACTTGACTGCTCATTTTAGGATGTCTTTGCTTACTATCCTCCACCTCTCTGATAAATAGGCTGACAACTGGGCACTGTGTCTATGCTTCAGGCCAGTAAAGCAGTGGGGCACACCACAGTGCCTTGGTGTGAAATGTTTTAGAGGTTTACTGTGCTGTTTAAGTTTTCTGTGAATTCTTTGTTGTCTAAGACATACTGAAGTTAAAGATGTCAGGGATCTCTGGGAAAAAGAAACCTCTAGAAAGTATATAAGAAAAGTAGAGGAGATGTCACGTGGCATTGGATTGATGGCTTATGGATATGGCAATTAAAACATATTGCAAAGGATAAGGAATAAAAGACATTTTGTACTCAAACTACTTTTACTGACAGTCTTCTCCATCTTACACCTTTTTTTTTTTCCCTCTTCATATAAGCTATAACAAATACACATATTTGAGGGTTTTTTGTAAATACTGAGACTGAATTGGATTCAGTGCTGTTTGTTTGCTAATAGTAAAGGCAAAGGAAAAGAAAAGAGTTAACAGATGAAAAAAAATTTCAAAATAATATTTAAAATTTTGATATCGATAACACAGCTCTGAAGACCCTGTGCTTCTCTCACACTAAGTGACGTTTTGCCCTTGCAGAAAATATTGTGAGCTTTGTCTACATAATAAAGCCAAGAAAAATTTGAAAGGCCATTTCAGCTTAATATTTTTCCTTTTTTTCTTCAAAATAAATAGGGTATTTTGCATCATAGCTGAAGTTCATTTCCACTTCATAAAGGACTGAAGCTCATCTGCAAAGTTTGAAAATAGTTATCTTTCCTTGTCTCATTATACACTTGGTATAAAGGAAAAAATAGGTATTAAAATTCATTTTAATGAATAGATCATCTATTTTATAATCTACTTTATAGATTAAATAATTTTGAAAGTTTTACTGCCAAAATCACTGGTTAAGAGAAGGATTGGTAAAGATTTGGCTAATTTGTATTGGTTCTTCTAAGATAAATTCACATGAAATAACAGCACAGTAGCTTTATTAGTTGATAAATCAGAGTAGATAAAAGCCAGATGGATACATAGTGCCCAGTTTGTCAAGTCACCAAACAAAATGAAATTGTTCTGTCTGGGTTAATTTTTCACTGAAATAGTTGCTCACTCCATCAAATGAAACATTTGATGAAACATTTCTCTCTTCATCAAATGAAACTAATGAATCATTTGTAGCAGTTAAGACCTATCTGCCTAAGAAATTTGCGTATATTTTTCTCTGAGTTTCCTAGGTATTTATTTAAAGTGCATCCATTTAAATGCACTTCCTACTTCTTTGTCTTTGAGGGTCAGAATGTTATAACTTCAAGCAGAACCAAGAATGTTAAAAATAATTCAGAACGATGTTAAAACTTTGCCACTTGCATTTGAATGCATGGAAACTTCACTTTCAGATGCAAAGTCTGAATTTTGTAATTATTTATAGATTTCAAAATACCACATGTGACAGGATATTTCCTTATTTAGAGCCCAGAGTTTTCTCTTTCAACTAAAAATCTCTAAAACTGAGAAGGAACCAGTATGGACTGATTCCGTAAGGACCTCTACTGCAGCAATTAATTTCATCTCATCTCTTTGCAAATAAGAAGACAGAATGAAACACTCAACTTTTTCTACAGTCTTAGTTTTCCTCTCATTTGTTCGTACTGCTTTTCAGACACTTGGTGAGTCTATTTTTTCCTATCCCCTGAAAAAGTGGATGTGAAAGTGGGTATCTTTGTTGTCTTGCTGGTTTCTCAGGCTCATTAAGGTTTTCACACAGCTTGGCTACTCTGCATTTCATATTTGTCCTAACTGGAGTGGTCCACAGAAACTTACAAGACAGATACAGAGATGTTGGTTTATTTTAAAAGAGAGGGGAAGAGTCAAAAAGGGGTAAAGCTGGGAATCAGTGGATAAAGATTGACTTCTGTGTAAAAATTAGTTTTTGGATATGTCTGCTTTTTGAAGTAGATGGACTTCACAGGGTGCTCCATAGTCCTGTATATGTGACTGACTTAAAAAAATTAAAAAAAAAAAATTAATTAGGGTGTTGCATGTGTATCTCTTAGGCTTAGCATGAGCTTGTGTGGGATAAGATGGAACTTGTGGATTAATCTAAGATGTAAGATATAAGCTGTGGCTGCATAGCTACCTTTTGATGTAAGGATGATGACAATGTTCAAGGACGTTTTTTCTTTACCCTTCAGTTCATTAGATTTGTGGAGTGGGGTACATATCACAGCTTCCAAAAACAGATACTGTGCCCTGTGGGCTGTGCCAGCACTGCACTGTGCTCTGTGAGCTGGGAACCAAACTCACAAGTGTGAACCTCACAGTTTCCAGCAAGAACTTGTATTATTAGTCCCGAAAATACTATGAGGGGCAATAGCTGAAATGTAGGAGACTACACTAAGCACTTATTTATGTAACAGTAAGACATAAAAGATTTAATAATATTTTTAAAAAATTGCCTAAATGGACAAGAAAAGAAGAAACTCTCAGCTTCAAATTTAGATTTGCAGAAGTGACACTTCCATATTTTACTGAGCTGATTTAAGTAATACAGGGACTTTCTAGGAGGGCTCAAGAACTATTCTTTCTGTCATAGCATCCCAGAATTTTCCAGACACTTTCTCCTCTGTTCACTACTTAACAGTGGCTTGCCCTAACATCCTAAAGTTCTAGAAATTTACTTTAGTGTTTGGAGGGGCAGGTCACTGTCTTATTCTATATGTCTTATTCTATCAAATGGATATGGGAACAATGCTGTATCTCTGTTTCCAGGTGACAGTTTGAGGTACAGAGAACTAAAGGGCAAAGCTTTGCCCTTATGTTCCATAGGTCCTAGAATATTCCTTGTAGTCCAAATTCCAATCCCTCATGACCCAAAGCCAGTGATAGCTGTATGCTACCTGGAATTTTGAAAAGCATGCAGCTTTGTGCTTAGGCTGACCTGCTTTGCGTGTGGATAGCACAGCTGCAGTTCTGGACAGCCCTTACCAGCAGGGGATACTTGTTTCAGTGGATTACTAAATTAGGCTGCCTGTAACCCTTTGGGAGCGTTAACCACCTTATTTAACACTCACACTGGACTATCACAGAGGCCCCCACCTGTAGTATCTGTACCTCTATACACTGCCCAGTTCTTGTGAGAATGTTTGTGATTTGATTGTGTGAATTACGTTGACTTCTTATGATGGGTATACTAATGAAAGGATACTGGAACAAGGAGATAACGAGTTACCATTACACAGTTTTTCATTCTAAAAAAACCCCACCTCAAACCATAACAGAACATGCCAATTCCAGAAGGAGCAAGAGTCACAGAAGGCTCACTCATTAAACTGTTTTAAGCACAAATGCAACCCCATGGAGGTGTGTGACATGAGCTAAATCTATAATGCATGAAGTGATGGCAAACTTACAAATTTTCTGTAAGATCTCTTTTGGAAATCTTGAATGAAATGTACATTTCAGGAGAAAATTAAATTCCATTACAATGATGACATTTTTGAAGTTGTCGTAATGTGTTTTATGTGTTCTTATTTCTCTGTATTGTATTTACATGTAGTTACATGGGCTGCACCTATTTTTCTTTCCCAGAATGAAATAAGTCTTGAAAATGCCATTTGATCCTTGTAAATGTGACTCATATTTGCAGTCTCCTGACATGGGTCAGACCAGTATAGAATCAACAGCTCATCTTTCTCTGCACAAGCTCCTTCACTATGTGTTCACCATAAATACAGTCATTCTGAATGTTTTGTTTTACAGACAATGAAATATTTTTAATATACAATGAGGATACTAAGCTCTGTTTGAGTGCTCAGAGTTCTGAGGCAGTCACTACAGCCACTTGCAGGAAAAACACTGACTTACAAAAATTCAGGTGGATCTCTGATCATCAGCTGATGAGCATGGCATTTGCACAATGTTTGGGAGTGCCCTACAAGCAAAACCAGGCTAAAATTTCTCTGTACCCCTGCGACAAGAAAAGTGAATTCCAGAAATGGGAATGCAGAAATGAGACCTTGGCAATCCAAGGGGAAGATTTCTTCCTCAGTGCTGGCAAAAAAAAAGAAAATATTGTGCTGAAAACAGGATCAGAGACAATGAATAAATGGAAGATCTACGAAACTATGGATGATTTGTGTTCTCGAGGCCATGAAGGTAAAGTTTAAAGGTTAACTTTGATGGTTTATTATTGAATGCACTTGTTTGCCATCACAGTTCTATGACTTCTGCTCCCCTCAGTCTAACATCAGCTGTTCACCCTGAGGCAATGATGGACTAAGGATGATTAGTTCACATATTCAGGCCTGTATTCCTCCCTCCTGGAGAAATACAGCTGCTTAGGTTTTCAGACAGTGTGCTTTATTTTTTCTTCACTTTTAAAGCAAAGCTGGAGGTTATTTTTAATTGTTAGCATTAACCACTTTTCTCAGTGATGCCTAGCAATAACACAAGAGGCAGTGGGAAGAAACTGCTGCACAGAAAATTCCACCTGAATATGAGGATGAACTTCTTTACTGTGCAAATGACCAACCACTGGAACAGATTGCCCAGAGAGGTTGTAGAGTCTCCCTCACTGGAGAGATTCAATATCTGTCTGGGCACAATCCTGTGCCATATGCCCTAGGATGGCACTGCTTGAGCAGGGAGTTTGGGCCAAATCCACTGTGGTCCCTCTCAACCTGACCCATTCTGTGATTCTATTATTGTAATCAAAGCACTTTATTTAACTGTATACTCTTACTACTGAGGTTGTATTAGTATTGTTGGATGAAGGGCAAAAATCTCTAAGTTTAATACACCAGTATTAAATGTAAGGAAATAATTCCATGCATGCTACCTTCAGTTACTCTGTGAAGTTTCAGATGCCAAAAGTCCCACAACACTGAACAATTAAATCAATGGTTTACTTTTAATGAATGATAGGAAATTAGGTTATTAAATAATTACTATTTTTAGAAAATTATATTTAAATATATGAGACAAAAATCTCTAAATCTCTACAATTCTTTCATAGTTGGCTACAGTATGAAACTGCTCTATTTCCAGCTGTTACAGCTGATGATGTGCCCCAAAAGGAAATGGGAAATTGCAAGCCCTACCAAGAACTTCCACTAAGACACTGCTGATGATGGCAGTTTCCCAGTTACACTGGTGTAACACTTGCAACTCTTTCTCCATGTAGTCTCATGGAGAGCACAGATACTTAGGTTCATGTACAGATAATAAAATTCTCTTTGCCCCCTCAGATCTGTTTACACTGTTAGGAAATTCCAACGGAGCTCCGTGTACCTTCCCCTTCCAGCTGAGTGGTCGATGGTATGTCGAGTGCACCGCTGCTGGCAGGTCAGACGGCTTGCTCTGGTGTGCAACAACACCCGACTTCAGCGTGGACCATTTGTATGGGTTTTGTCCAACTGCCAGTAAGTCCCACATAAATATTATAGCACAACATTGTTCGGTAACTGTATCAATATTGAGATGTCAATAATATGGAAAGGAAAAACCTTATAATGACCTAATTTTACTCAAAAATGTCTCTCTCACAACATAACATTCCTGACAGAAGAAACGAATCTGTTTGCTATCAGTCTATAGTCAGGCTGAAAGTTGTCTGGGCGTGTCCATCAGTAGTTAACAGCCAGGAAAAGACCAGTGTGCTTTAATATGACTATCTTCAGCATAGAATCACCTGAATATTGAGATGCTATTCACAGCCTAACAGCCACTGATACTTGTGGTAACAATAGTATAACCTTTTCTACCAGAGCAAAGCCCTGTTCTGTATAACAAGATTGGTCTACAGTACCAGGAAGTATGTAGTTTGTCTTCTGAAAGATATAAAAAAAAGAAGATTGGCTCAAAGATTTTACTGAAATAGTAGCATCATCAGCATTTCCCTTGTTACATTTCAGAATACATTACAAGATAATGCTACACAAACAGATAAAAGTTTGTGCATTGGAATGCAATATGAAGAACTCCAAATTATGGTGTTAATGAAGATATTAAAAATGCTGCCTCAAACCTAATTTTTCAGTGTGATACCACAGAATCAGCATTTGTCATGTCTCGCTCACACCCACCAACTACCACCATAATTTTGACTGATTTGGTGAAAATTATTCCCTAGTGCAATATTGCAAGCAGTAGCTTGAAAAATCCCATAACATCCTCTCTATATAAACTAGATAACATGAAGTATTTAGCATTATAAAATTGATGGGACATTATCACTAACACTTGAGTCTACAGTTAAAAATGAATGTTAAAAATCTATGAATCTGAAAAAAAGAAACACAGTAAAAAATAGAAAACATTTCCTTTAATAAATCATGCAAGAAATTTAATAAGTTTTTCTCAACAAAAGCAAAATTTAGGACAAGTTGTAATCATAGCTTATTTCAGCACTATCCCAGGGAACAGTTTTGCTAACAGTGAGCTCTCAGAAGACAATTTCTAAATTCCAGAACACATGCTGGAGTACAAATACAATCCCAGCTCCTCATTTGCTCCTCTTTGGACACTTCACCAGCTCTCTTGTCCTTCTCTGGACACACCTCAACATCTCAATGTCTTTCCCGTAGCAGGGAGCCCAAAATCGAACCCAGTATTTAAGGTATCGTGTGGTCTCACCAGTGCCCCCCGAGTACAAGGGGACAATCACTGCCCTGGTCCTGCTGGCCACACTATTCCTGATACAAACCAGGATGCCATAGGCCTTCTTGGCCACCTGGGCACACTGCTGGATCACATTCAGCTGGTTATCAAACAGCACCTCCAAGTTCTTTTCCACTGGACAACTTTCCAGCTGCTCTTTCCCAAGCCTGTAGAATAGTAAATGTAATTAGTGATGGCATAATTTCAAAAGCAAAGTTTCCATTACTGGAAATGTTTGTACTTCAGTTGTGTTTCAGCCAAGAATAAACTTGGACATAGTCTATGACCTTGCTGAACAGGATTTCAGAGTAGACAATGACCAAGATACCGTTGTGCTTTATTGATATCTACAAATTTTTTTTTTTATGTGTACATTTGATAAAATTTGAAGAGGAAAGTGAAAATAAAGAATAAAGGCCCATCTGGGCTAATTTAAATTGCAAGCCTTCTTTTACTTAACAAAGATCAAGCTAACTTGCTTGCTCCAGAGTGTCATTTCACAAGTAAGCTTGCAGTAGAATTTTGTGTAACGTTTTGTGTAAAATGTTTATTACAAACTAAGACACTAAATCTCCTTTCTCTCACACAGACAATGACAGGTTTTGGAATACAGACCCTTTGACAGGAACCTACTACCAGATAAACTACCAGTCAGCTCTCACGTGGCACCAAGCAAGGAAGAGCTGTCAGCAACAGAACGCAGAATTACTCAGTGTTACAGAGATACATGAACATATGTATCTAAGAGGTGAACTAATAATCAAGATTCAGTAAAAAGTGTGTTAAAGAGGTTTTTTTTCACTGATTTCAAATGTTTCAGGGGTTTAAGCCCTTTACAATGAATAGCTGATGTAAAAAAATATATGTACTAATATAGTATATATATGTACTAATCAGAAATAGCAAAATTACTGTAAATTAAGCTTTTTACAGGCGGAACTTCTCTAAGCTGTGGAATTGCCATTTGAAATTATTTATATTATTATCTACGAATTTTGAGATAATTAAGCAAAAGTTAGCTCAAGCTCAGAAAATACCAAAAAGGCCCTAGAAAGGCACCTTAGAAGAAGAAACAACATTTTTGGAGGCAGTCATTATATGACTTTTGTGTTAATTAATCAGTATTCTTTATATATATGCAATGAAATAGTTTTTTGAAAATGCCATGCAAATCTTATACATAAGACTATTACAAAATCTAACGACTTTCTGGATTTATGCACATTCTGTAGGCTGAAAGTCCAATATAAATTGCGTCACAATCAAGAAAAGTTGTAACAGTATTAATAATAGCAATTCAGTCTTTCCATTTGCAAAGCTTATTGTTTACATATAACTGTAGAATAGCAGTAAATTCAGATAAACTAATTTGTAAAGTAGTCTTTTGCAATTCTCTGCCCTTTATTTACAGAAACCCCCCTATGAGTTTATTACCAGTAAACATGGATTCTATACTGACCTTAGAAATCCCTAAGCAGACTTTTAATATCTTCTTCCAACCTTTGAAAACACAGAACATTTCCTAACAAATCTTATTGGAATTCAATTCTTTTGGTTGTCTAGATTTGATTGACAGCAAGAGATCCTCTCTCTGGATTGGTCTTAACAGCCTGAATCTCAACAGTGGCTGGCAGTGGAGTGGTGGCATTCCCTTCAGATACTTTAACTGGGCACCAGGTAATAATCTTTTTTAAAAATTTTAGGAATTAATATTTCCCACCAGTATGATGAATGCATATTAATTGAAGTCTGTAGTGTTCCCCATGAACATGAGGAAATGGAGCTGAAAGGCATGGGAGACGTGAGATGGAAAATCTGGGAATTATGCTTTCCTTCACTAGATGTACCTTACAGAGTTTCAAGCAGAAGAGCTATGTAGTCTCATCTCCTACCAGAAGCAGAAAAAGTAGAAAGCACTAGATGAGCTGTAGCAAATGGGGAATGCCTTCAAGTTATTAAATCCTCTGTGTTTTTACAACTCTTACAGGGGTTATCAGACCCTGCATCCTGCAAGGACTCAGCTGTCAGTGAGCATCACTCTTGAAAATCTTCCCTCTTATGCTTTTCTGCTCTTCTCTTTAACATTTAAGAGAGACTGTAAATAGAGTTCACACCACTGTCAGTTTATCTTTGAAGGTCTCTTAGTGACTGCCATGGCAACAGTCGATTGCAGCAAATGCTGAATAAATCCAAGCATAGTCCCTCTTTCGGCCTTCCTAAGTCTCAGAGATGTCACCTGCTTTTATCTGGCAGAGAGGGTGAAGGAAAAGCCCAGAGCTGCTGAGTCTGGTACAGGATTTTGTGCCTTCTGCTGAGCTGGTCAAATTCCTTAAGGCTTGCAGAGAAGAGGAGTTGGCTCTCAGGTCAAGCAGCCCACACACCCAGAGCTCCTGTACCCCTGCAGGATGGCTGTGATCATGAGTTCATATACACATTTCCAGTTCATTGCAAAACTGTTTTGTTGTATCTTTTGGGGCGAGGGGAAAAGAAAAAAGTAATTCATCACACTGTGGACCTCTCTGAAAAGGGGAAAACATCAACCATTCCCAGATAGGGATTGTGGTCCTGGAGAAACTCCCGGATGGTTGGTTGAAGAAGCAGGCAGAGGAGAGACACTGAAATTGTGAGGAGGCTCTGCTTGCAGCAAGGCACAAATCTGCACCCAAGTTGCCAAAGGGACATGCAGAAATGACCTTTTCAAAGGGTCATTTAGTGCAGCCTTTCCAACAGTGAACAGTATAGTCTCTCTTCTGTGCAATCCAACAATTTTCACAAAACTTACAGGACTGTCTTATTTTTGAGACCACTATTCTGCCATCAAATGTGGCAGAAAGTGTTAATTATGCAATTAGCATATAAAGAAATATTTTGATGGGTACTTCTAAATTACATTTTCTTATCTCTGGTAGAAAAATAATTGTAGCAGTAAAGTCACGAGCCTATAATTGACACATTAAAAGGCTGGAAGTAAATTGTTCTTTTAGCTGCTGAAATAAAACCTGTACTACACAAAAATAATTTGGTTTTCATTCCACGAAGGAAGCCCTGAGCCTGAGCCTGAGAAACTCTGTGCAGTACTAAATCCCAGAAGAGACGCTAAATGGGAAAACAAGCCATGTGAGCTGAAACTTGGCTATATCTGTAAAAAGGAAAACTCCACAAAGGATCCTTTCATTCTTTCATCAGGTATGTCAAGTAAATAAAAAACACATTTTGATAAAGACAGAATTTGTGTCACTAAAATTAATATTTGATGGCTATTTGAAATTTTTTTTAAAAAGTAAGAGTTGTAATTTGTTCTTCTGATATGATATGGGGTACAGAAGAAAGCATACTGTCATTTCTTTCGCCAAATATATTTTAATGCTGAAAATGTTCCTGAAAATGTACCCAGTAACCACAGAAGCATTTTTTACTGGGATAAGCTGTACACTGTCATGAAAGTATCACGGTCTGCATGGACATGAAAATATAGTTAAGAGATGCCTCACCCTTCCTGCAATGCATTCTAACAAAAACGTTGAGGTTTATTACTGAAGACTTGGCAAAGTGGCACTGATAGGCTCACAGCAACATCTTGGTGGTGTTGCCTGTAACCTAAAAGATGGCAAAAAAGAGCAAGTTCCTTCGGAACACTTTTCTAGTACACTTCTCTCTAATTTATTTAATGAGACTCAGTATGGGAAGCCACGTGTGCAGAGAATTACTTACGCTGCAGTAATAATGCCTTTATGAAATATGCAAAACATAATTGGGTAGGATATATTGTGTGGAAACATTATATATGAAATTCCAAACTATTCCTCTGTCCAAGAGTGAATACTTCACAGTAGTGAAGTCCAGTAACCACTGGCTCCAGTATTTTCCTCTCTTGTTTAAAGGCAGTAAGCTTTCTGTAAAAGTACAGTGAGAACACACAGACTAAAACACATGTGAGTAATGAATAGAAGTACTGCTTATTTGTAATAATTTTCATTCTAATTAGTTAATTAATTGATCTTAAATGTAATTACAGTTATTCTAGACTTCAGTTTGCACTTTAAAAATTTGAAATATCTTTTGATTTTGAGGGGATGCAGAGCCTGTTAAATGCCCAGAAGGATGGTTACCCTATGGAGGTCACTGTTTCATGATTCACAGAGACCCCAAAGAGTGGAGAGAAGCCCTAATTTCCTGCAATGAGAGCAATGGCAATCTGGCCAGTATCCACAACCCTGAGGAGCATGACTTCATACTGTCTCAGCTTGGCTACAGTGAGTGCTTCTACAGGGCAGTGTTTGGTACACATGGAGAACTATATTACTAGAAATCTTACAGGATTTAAATAAAATAATTCTTACTTATTTGCTATGAACATCTATAGGGAAGGCTACAGATACATGGGTTAGAAAAACCTCAAACACCTACAAGCCACAGGAGGAATCATTATGCTCTCTTCATTTTTGTTTTCATTCTTTTTTTTTCATTTGATTTTCATTTGTTTTTCACTGCATGAAGTCACTTGAAGGAAATAACAGCTCTAGTTACTGCAGCATTTGGATTGATTATCGGCCTCGGACACCTTGTAGCCGTAGATACAGTAACGGACTTTACTGATAAAGCTGCGGAATCTTATTTCCTGCTAGTATCTCATTTTTTAACTTCTTGAAAGAAGAATGTGAATTAGGGCTTAAAATAAACTCCTATGTATTTAATATAGATGAATGTGCATTGAACCATTGCAATTTCAGCTCCTTTCCACAAAATCTTACTCCAATGAACTGTTTCAAATTGGGTAATAACACAGATGAATTTCTGTTCTTAGAAGCTGTGGATGAGCTGTGGATTGGCCTGAATGACCTCAAAACTCAAATGTACTTTGAGTGGAGTGACGGGACTCCTGTTACATATGCCAAATGGTTGCCTGGAGAACCAACCCATGAAGTCACTGGGCAAGAAAACTGTGTCATTATGGCAGGAAAGGTGAATCATTCCACATCTGTGCAACACTGTACTATTTGAATTTTGGTTGTATTTCTAGGTTTGGGTTTTTTTTAATTCAACTTAGCAACAAGTCAGAGTGGTATCTTCATTCAGACATATGGTTGTCCTAAATGAAATTTAAAATGAAGTTATATATAACTAGATAAATATTCATATCTGATTGTGAGTGTACATGATATGCCAAGTAAACCTTAACTGTCTGCCGTGATGCTTAGTTTAACATTAACCTCTCCATTAAGCACAAATACTTGGAATTCACTAAAAAGCACAGATCTTCATTGTCCCATTCAAACAATATTTAAAAGAAATAATAATGTTTCTAAAGGAAACAGGTTCTACCTCACTGTTTCTCACCTCTTCCCAAATTGCAACTAGGATGGATACTGGGCAGACAATGCCTGTGACAGAAAGTTAGGTTACATCTGCAGAAGAGACCCACTACATGGAGTTTCTGAAACAGCAAGGACTGATCCTGCCTGCCTGATGGTAAGAAGGAAGCATATCCAAGAATCTGATTAGCAAAAATCCACTGTTTTCATAAACTCCACTTGACACTGAAACTAATTTTTTTCTTTCTTCCCTAACAAGTGTGATTCTACAACAAACTCTGGGTGATAATTTTCATTAAAATCCCATATTTAAAGTTATTTTGAAATTTTTTTTGAGAATATGAGTCAGGCCTATTATCTCAGAACTGTCTGTGAAAGAGGCTAAAGCCATCACTGTGGTTTTCCGCATATTTTTTATATTGTTCTACAACCATCTGTGGTTATTGAAGCTGTAGTAGGGACTGCTAACAATTTCTAGACTATGTGACATGATGTAAGATGATGACAAATCTCACTATTCAAGCCAAATCAAATCAGTAAAATAACTTATGAGTGAGTTTGTTTTGAGCAAATTATTGCATCTTACTGGGTTTTTTTCCTTCTCTTTTCCCTCTTTTTACTTTTCTATTTACTACTATTCTGTATTTAGTAACCTTTCCCACAAGGCCATATGGGGAGCAGAGCTGAGACTCATTGTGCTCAATGGAACTAGGCAGCAGCCAAATACTGAATACAGAATTTATTTACCTTTCTTGGGTGCAGCAAGCAATCTATGAGCTGGCATAAAAGGGAAAATGGCCTAGAATTCAGCTGTAATTTTGAGGCTTTTGCTTTTCAATTGTCCTTATGTTACCTCTTCAGTCAGACTTTTAGGTGAGCTGATGAATTAAAGCAACTAATTAGTCTAGTTACTGTACCTTTAGCCTTGAAACATCAGGAAACTTGAGTCAGCATCTCTACTATAACACAGACTGCTCTTTTCAGTTCTGAGCAAGGAAATACTTTATTCACCTGATTCTGAATGCACTGTCCGTTCTTAGGAGAGTCCTAAGTTCCTCTGACTTTCATAGCAGTAAAAATGTATCTGTTATTAGTTGTCAAAGAAGTGGGACTCATATGCATGAAATCTTTCTGCACTTAATGTTTGCTAAATTTAATTTCCATTAATGCACTGGAATTCAAATGAATACATTCAAATGAACACATTAGGTTATATTAAAAATATGTTGATTTAAGAATATTCACCAAAGTTCAAGTACTATAACATATACTTTTTTTTTTACTGCAAGTACATTTCACGTCTTCTTGACAGGGCTGGGAAAGACATGGTTTTTACTGCTACCTAGTTGGACATACCTCTGTAACATTTTCAGAAGCAAAGAAAACCTGTGAAAGGAGCAATGGTTATTTAACGAGTATAGGAGACAGGTATGAAAAAAGTTTAAAAACTGTATATCTGCTGCAACAATATTGGAATTTTAAAAAACAGTTGAGAACTTTTTTGGGGAAAAAAACCCCAGAAAACCACAGAATATCATTTTTCTGAAGAAAAAATAATTAATAAGCACAGTATGGCTTTTCTAACTAAAAATAATTTACATGTTCATGTTTTACAGTACTTTACTCTGAAAGGACAGACAACAGCAACTTCTGCCCTGTAAAAAGCATTCAGGCCAATGCACCTGCTATTGAAGCTAGTGCATTTGAAACCCAGTTAAACAACATATTTCTATGTAAGGGAAAGCCTAACAGAGACTCCATTTGTTCTAATCTTGTGAAGTTTGGAATGCTGAGGAATGGAAAATTAAAGGGAAAGCTAGGTTTAATGCCATGTAACTCCTGTCATTTCAGATATGAGCAAGCCTACCTAACCAGCCTCACAGGTCTGAGCTCTGAGAAGTATTTTTGGATTGGTCTTTCAGACGTGGAAGAGCGAGGGAGTTTCAAGTGGGTGACTGGTGAAGGTGTTCTGTACACAAACTGGAACGCAGCAATGCCTGGTACTCTGTCATTGTAGTAAATCTATGCTACTAAGGAACTTCCTGTGTTCTAATTCAAAATTGTTTTCCAACTTTGATAAAACACATCCATGATGATCCACACAAACATTCTGTCTTTGAAACTGGAGCATCTTTGATGCATGTTCTTAGCACTAGCGAGGCTGCAGCTTGAATCCTGGTTTCAGTTTTGGGCTCTTCACTACAAGAAAAGCATTGAGATGCTGGAATGTGTTCAGAGAAGGGCAATGAAGCTGGTGAAGGGTTTGGAGCACAAGTCTGATGAGGAATGTCTGAGGGAGCTGGGATTGTTTAGCCTGAAGAAAATGACACTCTGGATGGACCTCATCACTCTCTGCAACCACCTGAAAAGAAGTGAGGTTGGTCCCTTCTCCCAAGTAACAAGAAATAGGGCAAGAGTAAATGGCCTCAAGCTGTGCCAGAAGAGATTTACATTGCATATTAGGAAAGAAAGATTTCTTCCCTGAAAGGGTGCTCAGGCCTTGGAATAGGCTACCTAGGGAAGTGGCTGAGTCACCATCCCTGGAGGTATTTACAAGACATGTAGATGTGGTACTGAGGGTCATGGTTTCGTGGTGGGCCTGGCAGTGCTGGCCTAATGGTTGGACTCAATGATCTTAAAGATCTTTTCCAACCTAAATTATTCTATGATTTTTCTATGATGCCATGAAAATATTTCTTTTTTGACTTCTCATTGTTTAGAAGACCAAAATCAAACTGAGAAGAAAGGGTGAAATCCCTTCCATCCTTGGTGACGGGCTGCCAAATCCTTGCCGTGAGTGGCACAGGAAAGAGGCAGGCAAGGGGCTGTTCATGCAGTCAGAGGGCAGGGAAGATGATGATGGACTTGGCTCTCTGGTTTCCCCTTTTTACAAAGCTCCTCTTCTGAGTGGACACTACACTTAATATTTCAAATAGTCTTTTGTAAATTAATCACATGAGCTGTAAAAACGTCAAGGGAACCACTTGAAAACACATTTCACCTTTCTTTTACATCTCACAAAGGAAATGAAGGTGGCTGTGTTGCCCTAAGGACTGGAAATGCAGCTGGACTATGGGATGTTCAGAACTGTGAAGTAAAGGCAAAATTTCTCTGCAAAAAATTAGCTGAAAAAGTCACTGTTCCTCTCACTCCTGAAACTGTTCCTGATTCCAAATGTCCATTGGGTTGGGATACAAGCAATAGCACTAATGCATGCTTCAGAGTAAGTATTGTTTTTTGCAACAGTCCTAGCCTAGTCATTAAACAGAAGAGCACCAAATAGATAGAGAATCTAAACCTCACAGAATGGCACATTATAGCTCAAATGTAATAAGCTTTTATACAACTGTTCAAATATCACTGCAGTTTTAACTCTATCACTGGTTAGCTTATCCAATTAGCATACTTTTTAATCTATATTATACATGATAATTGCAATGGAAAGATTTCCTATTTTGCTTATAGAAGGCATATGTTTAACACACTGTAAATACAGCGTTCTACCTGCATCTACAGGATTTTGTGAGAGAAGAATACCAAAAGAAAACATGGTTTGAAGCCCGAGATTTCTGCAGAGAAATAGGAGGAGACCTGGCTGCCATTAGAAGTGAAAAAGAGCAAACAGTGATAGAGAACTTAATAAAGTAAGCAAACAAACTATGTAATAATTGATAATTTGGTGTAACAACACATTATATAGTAATAAATAATAGTATTCTTGTGTTGCTCCTGAGATAATTAGTTGAAAATCTCTTTTTTATCATCATCATAAGAAGAAAAATAACTGAGAAAATGGCTCAGATGGGTAATGTTTTCAAAGAAATTTTTGAAATTTCCAAAGTTTCTCATAATCTGTAAACATTTTAAATTCAGAAAAAAACAACCCAACAACAAAATTTGTTGAATGCTTCTCCTTCAAACCCTTTTCTGAGTTTGTTTACTGAATCATTTTGAAAATAAATTGTGTCTTCCAGCAACCCTGAACATTTTATTTCTCAAAGAACACTATAATCACAACATCAGTCAAGGAAAACAATATGTTATGTTTTCAATACAAGTATTTACGAAGTAGGAAGCTTTAAGGTGTGAAGTTCACTTGTTTGCCAATGGGAGTTTGCTAACCAACAGTACTTTTTGTTTTTAAAATTTCTACTGTCTATTCTTCTATTGAAGTCTTCAACAAGTGTTGAGTTATTGTCCCAACATAACTTGTAAATTTGGGTAGCACTAATCATATATATCCTCTTCTTCCCCTACACAATTTTTTCACACTCTAGAAAACAATTGCCATCATCTCAGCCTTTCTGGATAGGTTTGCAGTGTTTGGATCCTGATGGTGGGCTTTCCTGGAGTGACGGATCACCGGTGAGTGTTTCACCTTGCCAGTTTCTTTCTGTTCTGATTTTTTTTTGCTGGTGGAGCTGTTTCCATGACCGGTGCACTTAAGTTGTACAAGAATTTCCAAAAATGTCTGCCTTGCAACTGGGTAACTCTAAATCATTATTTTTCATACTGGATTGGGAAAAAAACCTCACAAACAAACAAGAAAAGGCCAATAAACCCTGAGGTTATACCATCACAACACTGATGGTCACAACAGGGGACTACATTCGGCTCCTGACTTTTATTAGTTACTGGTGATATATTGCCATATTCCTTTCCCCTGCTTTTTATTTTTAATCTCATTTGATTCCAGTTTTCATGGGACTGCTACAGTCTTTTAAATGCTGCATAAACTCAGAGCCTTTCTTTTCTCTTGCATAGTGTCTGTAATTGCTGTAATAGCCCACACTGGCTGCACAGAAGAGGAAAGAAAGGAGTGGTTTGAAACTTTGGCACCACTTCTTATTCCTTATGTAGTACAACTTTTTTCTCCTCTATGATAAGAATAAAAAGTAAAGCTGTGTTTCATCTCTAGGTAAATTATAAAGCCAAACGTTTTTTTTATGATAATGCATTTGAAGATTGTGGAGCAATCAGGGAAGACCCTTCATGGATTATGGAGCACTGTGAATACAGTCATAACTGGATTTGTGAAATAAAGAAAGGTAGATTACTTTTTACCCTAAATTCTCTTTAGGAAGAAATTTAAGCTGAATCAAAACAGGAAGCTCTGCAAGCTACATACTGGTAAAAAGATTGGTTGATTTCACAGGAATTTTGCATACAGAAAAATAGATCAAGGCATACAAATGCTTTCAGAATACAACATTTCATCTGTTAGTGATAACATTTTTTGTTTTATTTAAAAAAAAATCCATTATACACTTTACTGAAATTATACTTCTTTATGTAATTATGTAAACATAGAAAATAAGTTGAAAGAAGAGCTTACCTTGTAAAATCCACTGCTCTGCACAAAAGCAGATTTTGGTCAAAACATAAGTTCTGATCGACATGAAACTGCATGTTTCTTGGAACTTTTAACTGTAGGGAATATCCAAGCTGGGGGGCATAAGGGGACAAAGACGGAGAAAGAGAGGATTACAATTTGAAAAAAAAGAAACATTTGTTTAAACTTCCATATCCTTTGTGAAATGAAACTTCACTCCTCTGCTCAGATGTCGCTAGGATGCTACACAACACATTAGTGTCCTATTCTAATCTAAACAAGACTAAGGCATCACAGAATCTTTTTGTGAGATGACACTTAAAGACACTTCTGTAACAACAGACTTGCTGTAATAAAAAGAAGGTAATGAAAGCTTAAAAATTCATATACTGGAAGACAACAGACAGATTCACATCTTCCTCTCATACAAGTAGTGACATCTCTGTTTATGCTTCTGTAGGTTTTTTTTCCCCAAATTAAACTACTGTTGGAAAAAATATTCCATGAAATAAGAAAGGAACCAATTATAACTATGTGTTTAGCTACATATTTTAGTTCCCAGACTAACAGCAGTGTTGCTTTGGTGGCTCCCTGGGCTCCTTGACAAAAGCAGTAAGGGTTAACATTCCAAGTTATACTTCTCTAAATAACGTAATTTCTGTGCTGGTGAATTATTCAAAACAATCTCATTCTAACCAAGGCTCATAGTCTCAGCTTCTCATACTTAAAAAGTAATAGTCACAGACCTCTATCTCAAGGAGGTGTTGTAAAGACGCTTTTCCTGGTAAGTTCCTTTGTAAGTTTTCACCTGCATGATCATCGTAACTAAAAATCATTAGCATAAGTGTCAATCATAGCTGTGTACTGTTAATTATTATTAGTGTATGAATGGGAGAAATTATAGCCTGATGAAATTACCATCATTAGTCAGCAGTGCATAATGGCATGCTGAAAGATGCTGGAATAGACATAATGCTTTGTACTTCCAGAACAGAAATGCTGTGTTTTTTCGTTTGAAATACTGTCACTGATCACACAAGAAATTATTTTCAGAAGTTGACTTAACTTTTCTTTTCACCCAAGCATGTGTGTCACACACTTAATTTAATGTAATTACACATACAGCAGCACAAACATTATGATGAATTTGTGGGGGGGAAAAAACCATAGAATTACAGCATGATTTGAGTTGTAAGGGGCCTTACAGATCATTTAGTTCTAATCCCCTGCCTTTGACCAGGTTGTTTAAAACCCCATTCAACCTTGCTTTGAGATTATAAAGGTGATATTTGTTTTACATTTTTATAGCTCTTGGCCTTGCATGTTTTTAGAGAAACCTTGCTCCAATATCATACGCCATGAGAGTGGAAATTTTTCCTTTAAATTATTTTTCAAAAGCTGGTGGATTTTCAGTCAAGTATAATTCTTCTCAAAGAAGCTACACAGAAAAAAAGTTTAACAAACAAATAAATAGTAATAAAATGTAAAATAGTTTGAAGCAAAACTTTGTTTAATATTTTAATTTCTTGTTCAAATACAAGACATAAAAATTGTTCAAATTATACCAATACTCATGTATTTTCACTATTTAGTTTTATTTCAGAAACAAGTATTCTTTTAGACTACTTTCAGTCATCCAATTTAGGCAACATTTGGGATGTACAAGATGCACTTATCAAAAATCTACCAAGACAGAGATGTAAGCCTGTAATACATCATCTTTTATTCTCTGAACATCCACTATTTTCTCTGCACCAAAGATACTATCTAAATATATTCTACATTGAATATGTAAAATACAAAAGAAATAATAGACACCAAGATAATTTCTATTAATTGAACACTTATATTGGCTCAATGTTTGGCAAACATTTTACATTTTCATTTTCCCCCTCATTTCATTACAGGGACACCCTTGAAACCAGAACCTCTGGGCCCTTCTGCCAGTAAGCTTTTTTTTTTCACTTATCTAAAGGGTGGTATCATGTAACACCAGCAGCTTTGCCTAAGAACTATGAAGAATGCAGACATTCCTCTTCCGTGTTACAGCATATGAAGTCACAGAAGATGGATGGATTATGAAAGGAGACAAGCAATATTTTTTCAGCCCAGAAAAGATTTCTATGGAGAAAGCCAGAAAATTCTGCAAAAACAATCATGGAGATCTTGCTACTATTGGAAATAATAATGAAAGAAAATTTTTGTGGAAATATGTAAGAGGAACTTTGGCTATCTTATATACTATATGGCCTATATACCTTCTGCTTATGAAGTACAGAAGAATGTGCTTGTTGCATAATATTACTACATTTTATTTGGATTAGATTTAAATATTCTATGAAATAATATTTGTCCTACAAAATGGATCTTCACTTTAAGGAAAAACATACAAAAGAATGTTTACCATTTACTAGGGTTGGTATATTCTTGTACATTCTAATCTGAATAGTTTTCTACTCATGACCGAAATATAAGGAGCAATGAACAGGCAGATTAGATGTATACTCAGAAAACTCCCTTTGACAGGGTGGTTACCTCTCATCTGAATATCATCTCCTAGAATACAGTGTTGTATGTAGATGTGAGGCATCTGCCAGTCCAACTCTGATGGTCAAATCTGATGGTCATATTGTCCTCCAAAAC
The DNA here is from genome assembly GCF_022539395.1 of Myiozetetes cayanensis. Lineage (NCBI taxonomy): Eukaryota > Metazoa > Chordata > Aves > Passeriformes > Tyrannidae > Myiozetetes > Myiozetetes cayanensis. The sequence continues at coordinate 131,225,516 of NW_026086604.1, forward strand.
AACTTTTCAAGGAATGGTTTAACCTGGTCCAAGTTAGACTGATGAAATCGGTCCTTCATGAATTAGTTTTCCCACAACATGGCCAAAGCATGGTAGGGGCATGCTAACAGCTTACTAGCCTGGATGGTGCCTCAAACCTCTGCCATAATCCTGTTTGGTTTTGCTAATACCAAAGTAGCCACACAAACTCCTGTCCGTTTCACAACTCGCTTTTATTTAGTGAGAAAAGATATGAAAGAAGGAGAGGACAAACAGTTTGAGACACAAGACTGACAAGAATGACAAAACAGGAAAGTACCAAAAATTTCATAATAAATTTTTTTCCTCAAGTCTTCTCTGATGTTTCCTTTTTCAGTTGAGAACCGAACTTTGAAAGCTTTGGTCATACCAGTAGTGCAGCCAAAACTTGGAAAGCATCAATAAAAATAATAAAGCAAAATATGTGCTGTATGGTATCTCAGGTGACTGACCATTTAAACAATAAGTATTCATCTTTTTTCTTCCATAATGTAAAATTTACACTTTTTCCTTTTAGATGTCTAATAAATATTAGAAAACACTGACTAAAAATATGGTTTTGTGTTTAGATCTTGAAAAATGGCAAACTGGATTCGTATCTCATAGGATTAATTCAGAATGCTGATCAGCAGTTCAGGTAGGTAAATAATATATCAAGATTCATAAAAGGTGGTTGTAGAAGTATTGTACTGCCAGAGCTACTTCTGAAGGAACAATTTCAATGGAGTTAAATGCATGTTGAAATGTGTGCTCTCCCTTGGTTCCACTACATTGTACTAATGCTGTTTTAAATTGAATTTTTATAGGGAATAGATACACTATGAATATATAGATTTTAAAAATAAAGGTGTTCTGGTATTTGACTTGATATGCAGGGATTTCATTATCTAAGGTCTTTTGATCCTAATGGAATCTCCACTTACAGACTCAGATGTTTTTAAAAATATTTTTAACATGTTAAGGTAGATTTTTCTCAACCGTTCCATGAACATTGCCTGAGTAACCACTACTGTTTTTCAGTTGGATGGATGGAAGCCCAGTGCACTATGCAGCTTGGGCACAGGGTGAGCCCAACTTTGCACAAGGTCAAGAAAATTGTGTGGTCTTAAATAAAAAGGATGGTGAGTTACGCAACCCTGTTTTTTTTAGAAATTATTTTATGGGCACTGCTCTTCCTCTCTTTGTTAAAAATGTCTTGTCATTTTTCACCCATTATTTTCCAGGAATTTTGAGGAATATGCTTAATAAGGTATACTCATTATATCTGAGGTTTCTTCAGGGGCAATAATAGCCATGAAAGTGGAATATAAGATATTGATTTTAACAGGGAATGCAGGAACAATGAAATCACTGATTTTTCATATGCACAAAAACATGTTCCATTCAAATCACCTGCAATTTTTGTATAAATAATTAAAGAATAATTAGCCAAGGAACATAACATATAGCAAGTTTCACATTTTACAGTGTTTTCACCAATAAAGTGTTATTTGCACTTGCATCTTTCAGTGCAATAAAGCTGTTTGGGTGAGTTCTACTCAGAGATCAGAGAGCTGCCATATCAGCCATCTCATACAGCCACTTCTCTCCCGATCACAGCAGGATCAAAGTCCCCCTGCAAGCAATGATGATGGGAAGCAGAGTGGAGCCACATGTAAACACATATTCCTAGGCAAATTTCTTTTGAACTTACAATCACAGAAGCCAGTTCACTTACCCACAAATTTCAGTCTTATTCAGTGTCTTATTACCTATACTTCAATTGATTTCAGGCTTGTGGAATGATGTCAGCTGTGGCTTTCCCAATGGCTATATCTGTGAGAGGCACAGAAGTTTTATAAATGCAACACTTCCTTCAGAGGTACCTTCACCTCCTGGAGGATGTCCTGCAGATTGGCTGTTATTTAAAAATCAGGTATGGTAACTTTTGTCTAAGCACAGTTATATTAATCCTTAGAAAGGTACTTGAAAATACAGAAGATGCTTTTTGTCTCTCGGACATCTAGCTTTTGACAGCTGTGTTACAAAAATTAACTAATGGCCTAATTATGGCAAAATAGTGGTTTTGCATTTCAAACATAAAATTCCTTTTGCTCTTATTCTAACAGTCTATACCTTTTTTTCCCCTAGTGTTACAAATTTTTTGGCTCTTCGTACGATTACTGGATTACTGCAAGAAGAACTTGTATGAGCCTTGGAGGCAACCTGGCTAGCATACATAATGAGCAAGTACAAGGTACAGTGCAACAGTACTTTAAGTAATAGACAGCCTTTACACTGTATACAGTGGACATTTCCTGCAAAGAAGAAAAGAGTCAGTATGTAAATATATATATATTTTATAGTATGTCTATTCAACATTGGTTATATGGCCATGGCATGAAATATTTTTAGAACTGGAACAATCTGTTTAGAGCATGCTAGTGGTGCTAAGGATTGCTTCTTCCTGTACCATGCAAACTGCCTTGTGTTATATATAGGTATGAATTAGTATAAAATTAAAAATCCAGATCTGACATTTGTAGCTTTAGACACAGAGAAAGAAACAGAATGCATGGTCTGTTTCTCGCAAAAATAGAAAGGGATATACTACTATATCTCTGCCTAAATTCTGCCACTTAATTCAGCAGAATGTCAGAGAAAGGCACATTTTCACTTTGCCTATGTTCCCATTTGCCTAGGTTCCCATTTGCAGCTGTATGCAGCTGGACATTTCTATCAGTCAAGCGGTTCATCCTGACTGTTGAAATAAGTGAACTCATTAGATGTCATGGTGGTCAGACAGGTTTTTTGTCTCTTTCCTCTTTCCAATCTTGCTGCATAGTTCCAAATATGCTCTGAGACTTTTCACAGGCAAAGGCTTGGCGTAACCTTGAAATAATGAACTCAGGTAAAATTCTGATCGCATGCTAATTAAAATGTTTTTTATAAGACCTCAATGAACAAAAAGTTAACTATTTGTTTATGAATTGATGTTTTGACTGATGACATGACACAATAATTTTCTTTTCTATTGGCTTTTTTCCTAGCTTTTCTCACTTACCATTTGAAGGATGTTTCAAATGATCCTTGGATCGGCTTGAATGACCTGCTCAGTGAACTCAACTTTGTTTGGGCTGATGGAAGTGCTGTCTCATATACAAACTGGGCTCCAGATTCTCCAAAACTTGTAGAACACTATTTGTTTGACACTCTGCGTCCAGAAGATGGCCACAATCTGCAACAGGTAAATACCATTCATTGTTTACCACGAAGTTTAAATCTGAGGAGCAATACTGCTTCAAGTAAACAGCTCACTTCACTCCAGACATTGCCCAGCCTTCTCCACAACTTTGTTCACTTATCTTTACAATGGGACTAGTGATAAAAAGTTTCAACTTTTGAGTATTCTAGCTATATAAGAGCATGAAATAGCATTGCTGTAATTTTGGCAAAGTATTTGGTGAAGTATTTGGCATAATTGCAGCAACGTACAGATTTAATAAAGATTGGATATACTGAACAAAGTTTTCTTTTTCACAGTAATCTGTTGCTCATTTTTCAGAGAATATAAATGCAATATTAGAATTTCAAAAGTTAACACACAGAATCATTTTGATGCCTAGGAAGGAAGGGGGAGATAATGCAAAAGGAAAGAGATCAAAGTTTTTTAACATTTTTGCTATTTAAAATTGTAATTGAATTGCTAAGGGCCAATAGATGTCAACTACTTTCTAAACCAATAAAACCCTCTCCACTTCTAGCACTGAAAGCAAACATCAGAATGCTGTAAATAAAATATCATTCTACATAATCATACCAATATAGACTGATTTGCACACCCACATTCCCTTTCTTCCATTTATTCCTATATTTTGCTTTCAAAACTTGGCCTTCACACTATGCCATTCCACTCACTGCCCATCCTCCCTTCATTTTGGTATCCTCACCTTCAAAGAACCCAGAAATCATAGCTCTAGACATCCAGCTTAATCTGCATCTGAGTCAATTCAAGCTGCTCTTGCCCATTTAGCCCCTGGTCAAGGCATATTGGAAGACATAATGATACTGCAGAATACAGAGCTCCACTGTAGCTCTAATAACAGTCCTAGGAAAGAGCAACCAGGAAAAAAAAATGTGCAAAGGTATTTCCTACTTTTCTCCTTTACCTTTAATAATGTTAACAGATCTCTCCTTCAGAGAATCCTTTTCAGTGGACTGAAAAATTCAGCATGGCAGATTAGTAGGTGATTGCAGCTTGTAATAAACTTGATGTTCCAGCTTATTAAGAAATGCTAAGAAGTAGATGATGATAGTTCTGCCGAGGACTGTAATGTAGGTGATTTTGTCAAGAATGACCACTTTTTAAAGCTGGCTTTGCAAATTAAATAAAAAGCGTGACCTCCATGTCATTCTTATTCAAAATCTTATTGATGGTTGCTCATTAGTTGGGACAGAAAGTGTCACACAAAATTCTCAAAAATAATAGTGCCTCTTAAGTATATCTCCTTGAAAAGAACAAAATGAAAAAGCAGGTTGAGCTGAAGATTACAAAGATTTGCAAGGGTGTACAAAGGGAGAACTGGATGCCAGCAAGAACAGAAAAGGATAAAAGAAAGGTGTTTCTAGAGTTGTAACACATACCCTAAAACATCAGAATTCAAAGGAAAAAAAGGAGTAAAACTACTCAGGGAGTTACAGTGCTTTGTTATAAAAACTTTTTATATCAATGTACCCATATCTTTCTGTTTCTCCAACAGTTTGATTGTGTTTCTCTGAAGAGAGGTCCTGCTGATGACACAGGAAAATGGAACAATGAGGAGTGTTATAATTCGAGAGGATTTATATGCCAGAAGAATAGTGGTAAGTTCTGTATTGCTAATCTTGAAATTTATAACACAACAATTAAATCACTTTTCTTGTTTAATATGCTTTATTTGAGTTTGGGTTTGTTTTCTTTTGGTTTTGTTTTGTTTCATTTTAGTTTTTTTTTTAGGGAAAGTATCAGTAAAAGGCCCATCCTACCTCCCAGTGTTACTTAGCAATATTTTGGAGAAGGGAATGATAAAAAACACAGCAGAATTTAGGAAATTAATTTTTTTTTATTTTTAATAGATAAAACCCACAAAAATTTTAATTACATATGTTTATAAGGATCTATAGAATATCAAAACTAGTAAGTTTTACACTTATCCAAATAAATCTGGTTTATCCAAACAAACTTGATGTTTACAAAGCTCCTAAGCTGCAAAGAGTATTTTGAAAACAGGAAGGTCAGGTATGTTATTTTTGACTGATGGGGTGAATATACCTCTACAACATAAGATACTGTGCATTTATAGATTCAAAAGTCAGTTGCTGAAAATATATTTCTTTCATCTAGAAAGTTTACTGTTGTTTTAAAGTTATGTTTTACTTATAAACAACTAAGAAGAAGGTGTTCCATTCCATCAGCAATTTTATACTAGAATTTTATACTAGGTTTGTAAATAATGAAGATGTTATTCAGTTGCTCAATTCAAATATGTGACTTCCAGATTAAACTGCTCTTCTGGTGGGTTTTTTCCCCTTCTTCCTACAGATCCTGCACTCTTTCAGTCATCAGCAACAGTGCTGGAGTTTGCTTCCGACCATTCTAGTGGCATTAGCTATTCGGTCACCCGTTTCAAAATGAACTGGGAGGAAGCACACAAAAGCTGCAATAACAATGCCTCAGAACTTGCCAGCATTTTAGACCCTTATAGCCAGGCACTGCTGTTCTTACTTGCACAGGAATATGGAGAGCCTCTGTGGATTGGTCTTAACAGCAATATGGTAAGAATACGTACATTACATACAAGAAGTCAAGATGACACCAGACCTGATCTTACTTTATGCTCTCATCTTGTTACCCATAGGAATTTCTGACAGTGTTGTGCTGAAAACAGCATGTTAGATCAGTATGCTTCCTTTTTGCACTGGAAATCTTCAAGTAAGACTTGTGTAGTGGAGATTCTAATGAACTAAGAATTCTTACAAGTTTTAGCACAAGGAAATATTCCTGCAAACCAGTATTTAACAATGTTGTATGTTGTTTGGAGTCACTTGAAGTATCTCGAACATTTTGAGTTAATTGTAATCTAAAAGATCTTCCAGGAACAACGTGCATCCTGCCCTCCTGTCGTGTGTTTACGTACCTCAGGGATCAGTGCCAAGGTATCTCAGGTCACACACCTGAGACCTGAGAAGGAATGGTTTTTATGTGTGTGTTTATGTTCATATTTTGCTAGAGTGTTCTTATTTATGCTAGCAATAGCAAAATACAGTTGTGGACAGAAACAGGGTAAAAATTAGTTAAGGGAATCTGGAGGCTATATGATATGGTACATATTGACCAATGACTATATTTTTGAAAATGCAATTGGTGTAATTGCTCCAATTAGAAGTTACCATACTATGGGAAAAAACCCTTCCATTTGTGAGTGTCATTGCTCCTATTAAGAAGTTAGAATATTATGGAGAAATAATCCTTTCTGTTTGTGGGATGTCTCCATCAGTTGTATGACAGGAGAAGGTGAACATTTGGAGGGTAGGTGTGTTTTGACATGCTGCACTCTTCACCATGAATCACAGTCACAGTAACTACAACAGCGCTGCTCGAGAACACTCCCACCCACGCTTCCATTTTCCATGCAGACATTTGGGCGGTCATACCAACATGATGTCTTATCTGACTCCTAGTTTTATGGAGGCGTGCCTCCTTTCACGCCTCCTTCTTCTTTTTCCTTCCATTTCCCAATGCTTGAAAAATGCTCTGAACTAATGTTACATAGTTTTTGAAGGGCATTTAGCTCTGTGGATGACTGTACATTTGATGCAGTTAGTATTTACAAGCTAAAAGGGGGCAGCAGTAAGCATATGATTCCATACTGGTTACATGAGAGTCCTCTTGAAGATCCTGTGTAGTAGCTATGTCACTGCAAATAACCTTGAAATTACCACGTAGATTTTGCTTCCAGACGAATGGCAAGTATCAATGGATTGACAGATGGAGATTAGTTTACAGCAAGTGGTCCAGCAGAGAACCAAAACAGACATTAGCATGTGTCTACCTAGACACTGATGGCACCTGGAAGACAGCTTCTTGCAAGGAAAAACGCTTTTCTGTCTGTAAAAAATCAGATGGTAAGTAACTTCATACAAATGTTTTGATGGGAGGTTGTATAGATTTATCAACTGTACTAAATATGATAAGCCACTGGAAAAATACTTGGCTTATATACCAGTGTACAGGAAGACATAAGTAGTAACTAGCTCTAAATATCCATCTGAACTCTTCCCAGAAGTAAATTGATTCATAATAATTACCGAAAGCCTAAGAAACAAAGGATTGTACACTCACTGGTTTCTTAGCTATTCATTCTAATAGGAAAAGCAATTCACTAGCTATGAGATCTGGTTTTATTAGGCATTACACGACATTCTGTATCCAGTTTGAGGCACCAAAGTTTGAAAAGGCTCTCAGTCAACTAGTTCATATGACCAGGAAACAAGAATTAAAAGAAAAGATTGGAGTTGGATAAAACACTAAGAAACAAATGACTAAGAGAAACCATAGTATTTTAGAATTGTCTAAATATTAAAAATGAACCTTATGGAATGGAATTTAATTATACCCTATTTCTGATAGAGGTTGGAAAGGGGTAATGCTAAAGACTTAAATACAGCAAGGAAAAACTTCTGATTTTATCAGAACTGAAGCCTTTAATAAATACTCTGGACAGATCAGGGAATCTCCTTTTTCAGTATTTTTTTCAGTACAGCTTGCAAGGAACAAGCAGTACTAACGTCTGTTAAAAACAGATATTACCTTCATGTCACTTGTGAGACAAGGATGAAGTAAATAACCCCTTGAGGAGCATTCCAACCACAAACCTCTATATTTTACATGAAAATAAGTATAAATATGATTTCACAATTTACTTATATTCTTGATTTTGTCAACATTATGGAAGATCTTGAATCATTAGCAAATTTAAAATTACATGCCAAATTACATTCTAAGATGTTTTAATTTGACAAAAATCCTTAGATTTTATACATAATGTCCCTTTCCACTTTATTATTCTGGAAATCTCATTTGAGATCTGAATGTTCCTTAATAGGGAAAGAAATAGACTGTAGAAGACTAACAGGAAGAAAATGTAATTTGGCAGAACATTTAATTTTCAATCCATCTGCATTTACCTACCCATCCAAAATCTTCCTATTATATCAATCACTATGGAACATATTCAGGAAGCAGTTTAATAAAAGATCTTGCATGCCATGATTAGTTATACCAACACTTTCATACACAATCACAATTTCTGCTATACAGTTTTGATCCTATCAAAAAATTGGACAGAAATGGCAGAAGAAATTTTTAAAAATAGCAGTTTTAACTACTTGGGCAGATATTTATGCCAGAAGAGCAACTGCATATTTTATTGACTAATTACCAAAATCACCATTAGACAGAGACTATACTTTTTATAGACTAGTGTATCTTCCTAATCACCTTGATAAATAAATATGAAGCAAAATATTGTCTCAAAACATAAAATCAGAGCCATATTCAAGCTCTTCTTTGACATGTTTCATTTCTTCTATGATTACAAACCTAACAATCTGGTTAGTTTTGTCTTACTAGTATAATGTGAAAAACAAATGTTATAAAATAGTTGGACTTCAACTACCTGATCTTTTATCAGTAATGGCCCCTACTGAGCCCCCACAACTTCCTGGAAAATGCCCTGAGTCAAGAGGACACAAATCTTGGATACCTTTCCATGGTCACTGCTATTACTTTGAGGCCTCCAAGAAAAGAAGCTGGTCTCAATCTCATCAAGAATGTGCCCGCCTTGGTGAGTGTTTTGTCTTAGAAAGACTGCTGATATAATTAAACACACAAAATAATAAATAATATTGCTAAGCAAATCTCAAATTACTTTAAAACTTCACCTTTAGTGCTTATTTGTTTGCTTTTTTCGAGCATGTTTTTTGACAATAAAAGTAAACTTTGTCAGAGACAGCACCATTTCTTTTCTCAAATATAAGGTGAAATATGAATACCTCAAAAATATTAAATTTCGATTGGTTTTATGGCAATCAGTAATTGGCTAGGGAGATAAACACTTTTACAGACCCACTAAGGCACTGGCTGCAGGGTTGACGTTCCCTTCCCCACACAAGAGGGAATCCACAAGCAGTGTAAACCAGGAGACACAGAGTCATAGGATAGTTGTCTTTGTTAGTTCCAGGGCACAGTTTATTAATTGGATCCCACAGGATGGACAACAAATGAGATGGAGGAGTAGTTTAGCTTTCAGGAACCAGTAGAACACACACAGGCATGCAGCTCCTGCTCTGGAACAGCCTCCATGCTGTCCCCATGCAGGGAAGAGCAGTATGTTGATCAGGGAAAGGAAAAGCCACTTTGCTCCACAGTTCTGAGAATTGCTGTGATGCAACACACATTTCAGTGTGAGTAAGAATAGGAAACATTCTATACATTAGCACTATATGTCTGAGCCATAGTCTTTTAATTGTAAGAGAATGAAAGGATTTCTAGAAGCATTTCCCCATATGTCTGAAAACACTGACCCGTGAATGAGCAAACTGAAAAAGTAGCTTTGTAAAGGCATTTTACTCCACAGCTGTAAGACAACAAAATTCCTGAAGTTGTTCTGTAGAAAGATAAATGACATAACTACTACAAAAAGTAAATATTACACTAATAACCAGGATGCAAGGTCACAATGGGACATTGCTCCATGTTCTACATTCCTACATTTTTGCCTGCCTGTTAATCCAGTGGCCAGGCCAGGAAGGTGCTCATTTCCTGATGACCCCAACATAGCTTTGTGTATTTGCAATGTCAGGGCATATGGCAATTATAAATCAACTTCTGGACATCTTCTGGACTGCAACCTCCAGCTGCTGACACATTCTACCTAACCTTGCAGATGCTGTCATCAGGGACTTCCAAAGCTGCTGTCCAGCCACTGATGGGGGACAGAGCTGTAGTGCCAACACACACAGGCATGGTGCTGACCACATGGTGCTGACCACATCACATGTATCTCTTTAGCCTATTTGCACCACAATCTGGAGTGTGGTCAGACCTATCCAAAAAGTATCCCAGGAGAGCAATTTTGCTTCTCTGAAAAACCGAAAATTAAAAAAAATCCAGGAAATTTCAGAAAATACATGTCTTTTTACTGATTTGCATCCATAAGACATGAAGACATGCTCAAAATACAATAAAGAGATTTAATAACTACAAAAAGGCCAGTGAATATTATATGCAAGAATTAGTGTCTTCTATATATATTTGCATATTTTTTATGTGTTTATTGTCTTGAGCTTTAGGAAAATGAGACATTGTGATGTATTCCTTAATATTTTTTCAGGTGCTGATTTGGTATCAGTAGAAGACTATACTGAAGCAAACTTTCTGGCAAACACCATTAAGATACTCCATGGAAAATCACCAAATTTTTGGACAGGGCTAAAGAAAAATGACAGAGGTAATATCTTTAATATTGAATCACACATTATCATATCATACAAAATTATATGTTATATTAAAAATAAATCAACTTTGTGCACTTCAAATTACACATACATAAAAATTATACAAAGTTTATTTTCCAGCATGCCATTTGCTTAGAAATGTAACTGAAACATTTAACTAACTATTCATGTTAAAAATTTTCATTTTCTCCATCACAACTTATTCTATTTGTCTAAACCCCTGTAGTTTATACATATATGCTCATTTTAAATATTAGAACAGTGGGTATGGACAGACAAATCTGCAATGGATTTTGTCAACTGGGAAATGGGAGAACCTTCAAACACAAGGTTTAAAGATTGTGGAGAAATATGTGCATTGTCTGGCTACTGGAAAACCAATGTCTGTTCTTTCAGAAAAGGATATATCTGCAAAAAACCAAAAAGTAAGTAATATTTCTAATGCATTAAAGTTAATAATGCCTGATAATGTATTTTCATTGTATAATAAAAAAATGCAAAATATTCTAGGTTTATGAGCAAAACTAACTGACTCTAATAGCAGGATGTGGCTGCCTAAATACTGGCAAGCCCCATAAACCTTCTCAGATGGCCGCATCTCCCATAAGTCCTGTAAAACTACCACCAGCCCCATGCAGCCTCAATAAATACTTCAGATCCCTATGTTTTGGCAAGCTAAGCTCAAAAACCACATTTTGTTTCATTTCCCTGAATATATTCTCAAAAAAAATCTTGTTCTGGTAAGTGCGATTAAAACTGTCTTGTAGAAATGCTGAAATTGGTGATTCCTTTCCCTATTGACTTCTGATCTGATGGATTACAGGAATATTATAACACATATTCTTGTGGCACTCTTTGTCTAGAGTAAGATAGAACCATGTTTCATGAAATGCTGGTAGTATCCTGATATAAAAATTATCATTTGTAAGAAAATGCATGAGTTCGATTGCCAACTGAGAATAAATGAAAGTGGTCCAGAAAATGGACATTTTGTTTGGTTAAACTTCATAGCTCTGTTCACCTTTCCATTACTTGCTATGGAAGTGCAATTACCATAGGAACCACTTCCACGTGGAATGGTTGTCTCTGACAGATGGGGCGACCACAATAGAAGGTACTTTTCAGCTCAAGTAAAATGCTTATGATGCATCTCTAACACTCAATACCTTCTTTCAGGAAACACCTTAAAATTATTAGGGATCCTGTCAGTAGTTCTAAAAAATTAACATATCTGAAAACACTTTTCAATATAACAGAAACCTGACTCTAATTTGATGTCTTTTTTGAGGTATCTCAACTGAGGAGGCCAAATGCTCTTGGAATTAAATAGCCAATCATCCTAGCAGAGTGTTACACATGCTTAGCTCCATCTTTATGGGAGAGGAATTGTCACTAGCACAGTGAGGGGGGAATTGTCAGACACATTGGGACCTAGGAAGTTGGAAATGTCTGTTTTCTTTTTTTAAAGCTTTCAGAATAAACATTTTCTTTCCTTTCAAAAGCTCCTGAAAGCACAGAGGTGTCAACAGAAAATAGAGGTAAGCATACTTCATTTTAAGTAGAATTATAAGGCAATGTTCAAATACAGCAAGAAGATAATTACATAGCTTCTAAGTATCAGTTTTGAGGGTATTAAAAAAAAAGTCCGTACGCTCCTCAGTATAGGAAATAGGGCTTGCCCTGAAGTAAATATTTATTTACTTTTATATTTATATTTTTAATATTGGGCTTTATTTCACTTTCATGTTCATACTTTTAATATCGGGCTTTGACCAGATTTAATTATATTTTGTTTGGTTTTGTTAGTAAAAAAACCTCAAACCCATGTGCTGAAGTGAAAACCTACAGGCACATCACCTGTTTCTGCTTTCAGGTTAAAGAAATCCCATTTATTACTAGATTTTGAAATCGTTTAAGATCAAAGGTGTTGATTCCATTGTATCTCATTACAGAAGAGAAAACGGAGAAAGTACTTTCCGCTGGCATCATTTGGCTGTTCATTCTTCTAGCTCTTTCTATAGTTGGGGCTGGAAGTATAATTTATTTCTACTTGAGGAGGAAAAGACAAAACCTACCACAGGTTTCAACCAGAATGACTGGATCAGAAGGAACTGTGGATATTCAAGATAAAGATGCACATACTGGCATGTAGTCTGACCAAATGCCTACATGTTTCCAACTAACAAAATCCAGGCTATGGATCATTGAAATCTTCACATTTTCCTTGTCTCCTCTCAGTCTCCTCTCTCCTCAAATACAAAGTTCATGGATTTATATAAATACACACATATGTATATGTCTTCCAAAATTCCCTCCAAAGTTTTAGAGAGTTGTTTAGTTTGGGGAGTGTATATATGTTTTTCACATAACTGGGCATGCCTGACAAGTTGGCTCCAGAGGTATTACATGAAAACTCGGACATATATTTACTATTTGAAAACTACTTTATTCAACTCAATGTAGAAATTTTCCTTTTTGCACACAGGGGAAATCATTACTCATACCTTCAAATTATTTTTTCTCTGTGTATTACCTCAGTGGAACCTACACTATGATGGGACATATTGCACATTTCAGGTTTTCAGCTTCACAGTATCTTTTCATTCATGCAAAACCTGTTATGATATCTGCATCTGTGTATTATTTGCTTACCAAAAAACCCGAGACAGACAGTTGTAAAAGAAATTGAAGAGGCTCATTTATTTCTACCTCTATTCTGACTTTTTGGAATAATTATGCCATGTCCTACAGCCTTGCAGTATTCTATTATTCTGGAAATACCTATATTTTTCTGCAGTTCAAATTAATAATAAAGATAGAAGAGTAGATGATCTTTTCATTGGGTTTTATTTCAGTAATGATGCTTTCAGTATGCAGAGGTCCCCTTTTGAGATCTAAGTATGTATAATAAATGGCCATCTTATACCGCATTATAGAGTTCTCCACTTTAGGGACATAAAATCACTGATGTATTTTTTGACAATAAATTCTTTCATTTTTGTTCTGATTTCATTTGATAATATGATGCCTAGACCCCTCTCAGCTTTTCTTCCATTGTACCCAGTAGCAGTGTTTGCCTCAGGAGGCAGTTTATCAGTCTGCATATTTTAAGACATGCATCATCCCTCCTGAGGAATGAGAACACCTTTCTCCAAGCCATAGGAGGGCACATGGCACTAATGGGCCACAGTGAACAATCATATGGAGGCATGGGGCTAGAGCAGAGGAGCAGGTTACAAATATATGTATCAGAAAACAGATTCTTTCTTTGACCCTTCTGCGAGAATTGTCAGAATTTCTTACCCACTCCATATGCTTATGGTCTCTAACTGACAAAAGAATGATACCACTTTAAAGATCTCTGCTAAAGAGAAGAAAATATCTGGAAAAAGGGGACTAGGTTTTGATTTTCAGGAAGGTTTCAGATTTGTATGCCTGCTCAGCCTAAGAACACACTTGAATTATCTCTATCATTTAGATTTCTTCTAGATATCCAGGAAGCAATAAAGGCTACTAAGTAAAAATGTTATTGATAGCGGCTTAGAATGGAAGTATCTTCTTTCTTCAGGAATACTTACTTCCGTTGTCTTATCAAACACTATCTTGAAACATGAGTCACACCTGCTAGTCAGTTTCCTCCAGAGCATTCAAATTTCCCCCCACCACCACTCTTTTGCTGGATGGAGACAAATTATTCCAAACATTATTCTACACCTTTGGCTAAGTTGGTAAAGAAGGTTCACCAATCACAGACAAAGATGTCTGAAGATTGTATGGCTTCTCCCTTCCTGGTATGCCTGTATGACACTACTTACAGACATAAGGTCTTTTAACTAAGATGTGATTAAAAACAAAACAACCAAACCAAACCAAATCACCATCAAAAAAACCTCAAACCAAAACACCCATCTACAGGTTATTTAAAATAAAGTTAAAAATTAAGTAAACCAAAATTAATTTTTACTCTTAATGTCCTTTGACATTAAAGTCCAGTGATAACAGCCCTCAGATAAAATTCCTTAAGTTACTATAGTAAGTCCTGTAATACCAGCTCCTTGCAATAAAGAAAGTCACTGCCATTTTCAGGAGGAAATAGGAAATAGCTGAGAGAGCTCTGCACAAAACTGTGCAAATTAGAAAAACAACACCTGCTTCCCATGGAGATGACTAGAGATAAAATAATTTCCTGGTATGTGCTGCAGATATCTGGGAATACACGCTTCTGCTTGCCCTTTGGATGAGTGAATAGTGAAAGTGCTTTTCCTGTTCTGTGCTTACAAAGACTACGTGCTGCTGGATAATACCATATATATGCCCAGGTTAGTGAATCTGATAGAGTTACCTTTCCCAAAAGAAAAAAGGAAATATACAATAGAAGAGACATTTTTTTTAAAGTTATTTGTAATTTAATTATAAAAATTGCAAGTTCATAACAGAAGTATTCTGGTGACCAAATTCAGCACAGCCTGGGACCTCCAGAGGAGAAGTCTGGCAGGAAGTCAGCAGAGCTCAACAATCAGGCTGCTCTGCGTGCTGGCTCTCTGTGTTATTATATGAAAACATTTTGATAGATATACACCTTTATGTACAGCTACTTTGTAGACAGACTGAATATCATGACTGAAACGACAAGAAATGGACAAGATCACAGACTAGACACAAAGCATGTTGCTGATCACTCTGCAAGACACTGAGACACCACAAAGACTGATCCAAAGTGCCTCTTACAGAAAAGCAGAGAAATTGTGATGAGAACAGCAGTGGAAATAGATGAGTGCAGAGTGAGTCAGTGCGTGGGGCTCACACCTGGGAAAAGGCATGAGAGCCATAGCCCTGACCAGACCTCCTCATGCCAGGCAGGCACTGTCATCATTACCTGCTGCTTGCAGTGTGGACAGCAATTGCCAGAACACAGACACATCTTTCAGTCTAGCATCTCAAACAACGGAACTGCCACTGGGGAAGAGACCAATGCACCTGAGCACCAACTTCTCTCTGTCATTTGGACTTGGTATTGGATATGAGTAATACATCACCCACACACCTCCCACATTGCTCAGCCACAGAAGAGGGTTGGGTTGCACTTGTTTAAATTCCAGAGGGCAGAGAATGCCCTTACATCTTTAAATGCTTAGTCGCAAACCCCAGTGTTTCTGGGATTTCAAGTCAGGTGTTTACATGTTTCTTTTTTCTTCAAAGAGTCTTGTATACTTAAAACAACTGCCAGTTCAATGCTTGGCGTAAGAAAAATATTGCTTATTATGAATGCTGCCATTTAAAATAGTTTCAGAGTGGAGAAGACACCTCAGCATCGATTTCTAACATACGTGTTTATACTGATGTGTGTGCATGTGGGATTTTTCCTCACATTTCCATAAATAAATGGATTTTCCTCACTTTTAATCGTTACCATTTGCAATAATAACATAATCTCTTTCATACATATCCTCAGCTATCTAAGGCACCTGAAGAGGATGGAATTCATCTCATATAATGTAGATATCTAAAATGCAGCCATATCACACTAAACTACCCAGCCAAGATCAGCACAAACAGATGGATACATTAGGGTATGATTAGTTCATCTAGTCCAGAGAGTGATGAGAACTTCTAGACTCTCACTGGCAAGAAGAAAGCCGAAACCAATTATCTCACAGTAAATGAGTTCTGCAGAATCCAATTCTTAATTGATATCTTGTGCATTTCAGCACAGCATGCACTAATAGTTTTTTGTTGATTACATTTGTCATCAATAGCTTCAGGCTAGTTCAGAAAACAGCTATCAAAACCACGGATTTCTTTTCCCCTGGTTTGAAAACCATTACTTTTGGAAACGAAACATCTGTGAAATTCAAAGATTTCTGTCGATTTTATTTTTCATACTGATTCAGAATGGAAACTGAACAAGTCGTGTTTCTTAAACAAATGTTAAGAACATTGACAGAAACTACAAATAAACTCCCAAGGAAACCATCTGCCTTTATATGCTCACAAACACTTCTCAACGTGCCAGGACGGGTGAGAAATCAGTGAAGTGTTTCTGTTTCCCTGAGCAGCTACTGATGTGTCCTGCACAGCAGCGAACCCCTGAGAAGGTTAAGTTGTGCTGAGCATCAGAAATGAGGGCTCTGCTGCTTCTGTCTCCATCACTGATACATAGAGCTGAAGAAGATAAAGGAAGCATAAAAGCCTGTTCAGTCTCATATCAAATGCTGCTGTATCAAGAGATTATGTCAAGGAGAGTGGACTGGTTACTGCAGTTACCTAACTGGTCATATACTTATGAGGTTCTCGAGAAAAAAATCACCCAATTTCCCAAAAGTTCCTATCTACCATATACAAGTTTGAAAGACACATATTGAAAGATATTTAAATGTAAGTTCTTCACATAATAACCTCAGAAGTTTTGTAAAATACTTAAGAACTTTTTGTAAAGTTTTATGGTTGAGAAAGATTATTTGAAATTAAAGACATGATACAGTTTTATGTTCATTAGCACTCAAGCACACAAGACAACTTTTTTTTTCCTAACTGAACATTAGTTTTCTTCAGTGGGTTTCAGCAATTCCCATCTATTCTTAACTTCATAATTCCTTGTTCACAAATTTGCTATATATCCAGAGGAAACAGTTCAACTTCATGACCTGATCCCTTTTTTAATAGAAACAGAACTTGAGTGGTTTGCATTGTTCTGAACTTTGTCTGAGTGAGGTTCCAGGTATTTCTAGACAAACTGTAATATGGAAAAATGTTTTTCCTACAAGATCGCACAGACATTGAGATGACAAGCCAGCAGTGGCATCCCAGTACTCCATAAGCCAAGCACCGAGGACAGCACTTCATCAAAAACCAGGCACAGACGACAAATAAGGTTTTATTTCTACCTCCTAGAACTGCAAAGCAACTGAAGAAGGATCCTCCCCATCCTGGGGCACTTCTAGATGCCTTCCATGACTCTGGTTACTTGGCTAAGGAATGACCATTGGAGAGTGTACTTTCTGCACAATAGAAGAGCCCAGATTTGGTGTGTATCTCCAAGACTGTCATAGGCTGGCCAGGGGGGATGCGGAGTCTTCAGGCTTGGAGATGTTCACAGCGCTTCTCGTAGCCAGGGGCTGGACCGTCTGATTTACATTCCAACCCCAGCCCCGGGGTGACCCCACGACTTGGCCACCCTCCCGCACTGTAAGGGCAGCCACGCCGGTGTCCCACGTAGTGAGCCAAGCCTCACAAAGCAACGTGTGAGGCGACCGCCTAAAGCCTCCTTCTGCCCCGCTCATGTGTAGCCCCGGCCTCAAAGTGCCGCAGCCTTCGCCGATGCTGGGGCTCATCCCCGCCGGGGCCCGCCCCTCACACCCGGCCAGGCTCGCACTGCCGGCATCGCCACTGTAAACGCGCTGGCGGGCAGCGGGGCAGCCTCTCCTGCCGCCTCCATGGGAGCTGCTGGAGCCAGGCAGGCTCTGTGGGGCGGGGGGTCTCCCATGGGTCGGGGCGGATGAGGGCGCTGGGAGCGGAGCGGCCGCGGTGCCGCCGGGCTCACCGCGCTGAGGCGTCGCGACAGAGATGGCGGCCGGACCCGGGCGCGCCGTGTCCCGCAGCAGCCGGCGGCGCCATCTAGCGAGAGAGAGAGAGAGGGCATGGTGCTGTGCTGCGCCCCGGCTGGGGCTGAGGCCTTTGTTTCTGCTGGCCGGAGCTGCGGGGCCAAAGGCGGCATCTGAACCTTGACAGGAGGCTTTTTGCGCTGCAGGGGTGAATTCCCTCAGCTGGAGGTGTCCAGGACGTGAACAGCGCTGCCCATGTGCGGGAGGCCCTGGCAGGCAGGGCCTGGGGGCAAGGGGATGGGCTGCCGTGGAGATGACGGGGGAGGGATTCAGAGTTCCTAATTAATTTTTTAGATGACAAATGAGATAATGCCCTGGTCTTCTCTGTCAAGCTAGAGTTGTCTCTTTTTTTAGCTTAAAGTGATGTGAGCAATTTTTTCTTATGTGTGACTTGTAAGTGAAGCAGAATTAGTAAAATGATAATTTTCTTCCATTTCTCTTTTTTTTCTTTTCTAGTTGTTTTGGTTTTTGTTTTTGTTTTTGTTTTTTCTCACAAGTCTTGTGGGACCATCACTGCAATGTTCCAGGTCGGCATTTTCCTTCACACACACTATTAGGGTCAGTTTGAGCAATATTAGCCATGGAGGGAGGATGTGTGGGTGATTCACTGTTTGTTCTGGTAATCAGTTAATTATGTGGCAAATAAAAAACTCTATGCCTCCATCTCCCTTGCTAATAAAGGTATTATAATGTGTGTTTATCTCTCAGAAGCGTTCTCAAGATCAGGTAATTGCTTTTAAGTCTTAAAATTGAAAAGTCTACATAAATGCAAAGAACATTAGCTTATTATCGTTAGAGACACAGAACTGACAGGAATTCTCCTGGCTCAATTTCAGGAACTTGTTTACACACCAGACTTGGCCCTCTTGGGGATATAAATATGGTCGCTTTTATTTCCAACTTTTTTGTCTTAATGTAGAATGAACATATCTCACTGCATCAGTAGTCTTTCTGTAAATGTCCATTTGTTGTCTTTCGGTAAATGTCCATTTTGTTGTTTTTATTGTTTTTTTTCCAGACTTTAATGAGGTATATTTGTTTCTTTACAGATTTCTCAAGAAGCAAAATGGAATTGCACTTAGAAGCAATATGGTTTTGACACATCAGGGAGCAACAGTACTTATTTTCTTCTGTTCTTGTTGCCTTTTTAAACTATTCACTAAGATGTTATTGACTACAATCGACCGAGAGACTTCAAATGAAGAAAAAAGTAATAATGGAAGAAGACTTCAGTTCTCTGCACATAACATTTTATTTGTCATATGGGTGGGCTGTCATGCAGACAGCACATGTACGTGTACTCATACATCACTGCTTTTTGGAGGAAAAACTGACAACAGAAGGCTAATCCATCCCAAGAACACAAGTCCCTGATTAGTGTTATACTGGGTAAAGGTCACTGTAATAGGTCACTGATTACATTCTCCTCAAATTTTACATACATTAAGAAAAAATTAAAAAAAAAATCCTAGAAGTTGTTCTGAAAGAACTAGAAATTGGTGTTTGTGGTAGTACATAACCTGTTCTTGAAAACATCTGGAGTGCCAAAGGAATAACAAGTCAAAAATACCACATCGGTTTCTAAAGCAAGGTCTGTTTCCTGAGTACTTTAAGACTGCTGATTAATTTTCTACAAGGTAGAACAGTAAAAACAGTAATAAGGAAAGAATGGAAATACCTATGATAGTTTATGGAAGAGTAAATGTGGGGTTTATACTAGAAAATCAGTCCTAACAGCTCTACCAGAAGGTTCCGATAAACATGGAAAATATTGATCATGTGCTATTCAAGAAGTCCCGAGTCACATGGAAGAAATGATGGAGTTTACTGATTACTTGTATGTATTCATGGTTGTCAAAACCAGAGTTTGAGTATGGATACCTGGGGAAGACTTGTCTACTGCTGAGCTATGAAATAATGAAATGGAAACTAAATTTAGTGCTATGAAAGTCAAAGTAATGTATTTGGGAAAATTAACCCTAAAAATACCTCTGCGGTGACAGTTAACATTAGCAACATTGTTACAGGACTACTGGATGCAACAAGGTTTTCAGGTGTAAAGGGGATTAAGGTTAAATGTTATGGAAACCTATACAATCATGATCTTTTTATTTACCATAGGATGGCCTATTGTCAAAAATGGATTTGCCATATTTCTGGAGAATAGATCAAGAGGAACTCTTGAACAGAGTCATCCAAATGTGACTGATTGACCACTGGCTAAGGAGGTTCCTAAAACTTTAATTCAGAGAAAACAGGGTGATGTAGCAAGGAAGAATCCTTCATTATATGCTTATTTCTACACTTCTGTAAGTGTCCATTATTAGGCTTTGTAAGAGAGAAAGCAATTTAATAGATGGACTTCTGGTTTGAGGCGCTTTAGTACTGCTTGTTCTACTAATAATTCTTGTGATTAGTGACAAAGCTGGAAAAAAATTTGACTCAGCTGAAGAATAAGTTTCAAAATCATGAGTATCAAATGTGACTCTATGACATATATTTTAAATAAACATGTCAGATGCCTGAAATATTCCTAAAAGGTACATACCTCTCAGCTACTGCCTCTGTAGTCTGATGTTTTTGGAAACAGTGATGTTTGAGCAATAGACTATTGTATTCATCATCACTTTCACAAAAGCAGGTGTATTGTCCTTTCAGAGACATGAAGGGATTAAATACTTTACACTGAGTATGTCAGAGGATTGTAAAATGTACTTCTCTCTCTGGCATGTGTCCACTGGTGTGATTTCCAAAAAGTGTTTCTTTACTGTCTAAAATACGCAGTTAACTTTTCTTTGTCTGCCACTCAGGAATTCTGACTGTTCAAAGCAATGGGTAATTTTGTCTTGGAAAAGAAAATACATCTTTTCTTAAGACATTGGCAAGTGTATTCTACTGCAGAAAATATTCTTTCAAGTTCTGTGCTTGCTTACATAATGGCTTCCCAGCATTTGAAAACAAACCTGAAATATGATCTGTGTATTTGTATGGAATCATTCATGGAGATAGATTTTACTGACTAACAGACACTTTTCAGTAACACTAAAAGCCACAAATGTAGTCATCAGGGGTGGATTATAGCTCTGTTTACTAATAGACTATCTTGAGGACCTCTATACGAGTGCTTTAATAGGAGCTCAGAACATGAGTAGAAATCCATAGGTTTGGTATTCTGAAAATGTTGAGTGTTTTCACTTGATGTAGTGCTCGTGATGGGATAGTTGGAACTAGATCATCTTTAAGGTCCCTTCCAGCCCAAACCATCTTATGGTTCTATGATGCTACTTATATTTTTCCATTGATCCATATGATTAGCTGATATGTAAGGCTATGCTAACTGACTTGTATTTAAATAAATATTTGTTTAACACAAGTGATTAATAGATTACAAGGTCAGAAAACAGCACAGTAATTACCTGTTTTAATCAGAGACCAGAGACTATAAGACTTATCTGAGTCAATTTGTGTCAAACTATTCGTCTACTGTATCTTTTGTTTATTTTAAAAGAGATTACATGTTTTCCCACTGCCATCAGCAACAGAAACAAACATTAAACAGTCTCTCTTCTTTGTTTTTGTAATGTCTGCTTTGTTTCAGCAATATGCTGTCTTATTTCCTGCAAGATTTCCTTTATGGGCCTTTTATTCCTTCTCACATTAAAAATATCTTCTAATCTTGCTTTGGGACTAAGTAATGAACCTCAACACTGTTTTTATCTCTGCACTATGCTGGAAATACAGAACAGGCTACTTTTCCATCAGATCTAAGGATACTTAAAAGGCAAATTACTTAACCTGTAAAGACCTAGAATAGGGCAACTAATAATGCTTTTCAGCATGCAGCCTTTTAACCACCATCCATTCAATCATTGTATCAGTTATTCAGAGATAGGTGCCTTCTGGATACCCTCATATTCACTAAAATGTAGCTTGACTTTTAGTCAGTTGAAAATAAAAAATGTGAAGTTTCTTTATATAACAACAAATGATGCTTTAACATTTTTTTCCAACTTTAGCAAAACCAGTTTAAATATCACTCTCAAAACTGAAAAAAAAAGTTCTACATGTAAACAAGCCTGTAGCCATGTACAGCTGCTTCCTGGGAAATTTATTTGAAACTACTGATGCTAAAAATGTAAGTTGCGTTTATTATGCCTACTGTAAACTGGGTTTATTTGTGCTCCTGCGTAGGCTCTGCTTATTCTAGTCAAGTGCTCCAGGCTGCAGATCGTGCAGTAACTGTCAGGACTGGAGCCTTATATAAATGTATCGATGGATTCAAGTCCAATAATTTGTGAGCATCTAGCTGATATACTTTTTCTTTCCTTGAGAAAATGTCTCAGGAAATTTGAGACATCTGTTGTGATAGATTTTGCATGGCAAATGTCAGTCCCAACCAGTGAGTTAATTTTTGTATTTAAATTGGTTTTGGAAAGGCATAAATTGCACTTATGTAAATACTTTTGTCAGGGAAATTTGTCACGGTTTTAAAAAGTCTATCTTTTGGATATTTCCCACAGTGTGTTATTAAAACAAACATTGTTAAAAATATGTGGTAACAAACTATGATGGTTTATTTCACAGATGAATGACTTATGGACAAAGAAATACTTTCAAATTACACAGTTTACATCCTTTATTATTTTGTTACACATTTAAATTTTTATTAGAAGGGTCTTTTTATATTAAACATTAATCCAACATGTTATATTAAAATGTTAAGAAAGTAATCTAGAATTATTGCCAATATTAAGCAATTATTGTGCAAAGTTATTGGTGCAGTACTTGTTGTGTCCACTAATTTACTATTTTTTCTTTAGTTTATGTTTGTTGTAGATAAGTTATGGACTATTCCAAATGCCATCTTTTTAAGAAAAAAATTTAAAGCCATTTCTCTAAACTGCGATAAATCAGAAAAAGGTACAAATTTAGAGCTCTAAAGGATAAACTTTGGTCAGTTGCTTTCCCGATTCAGACATTTCCTCAGTATAGTACTTTACTATTGCATAGGGACTAAGACACAGTCTGAAAAGAAGGGAAATTTGCACAGTCTGTTAGTTTTCTTTGACATTTTCTGCTAGTCTGGATTTTTATGGCAATGTTACAAATCACATAGCAGACAAATGAACTGCAGAATTGCTACAAGTTTGAGATCATGAATATTCATTGGCTCAATTAGCAAATTAAAAATGAAAGCTTGGTAGGTTTTAGTGATAGTTTTGTAGCTGTCTTCCATATTTGTACAATAATATGTAATCCAACTCTAATGAATTCTTTGTCTTGATAATATTTTTTTATTATGCTGTTGTGATCCTTAACGTTTCATGTATGGTTCTCTGTGATACACAATTTAAAAGCTACCTTCTTATCAAAATAAATGGATTCTTTATTAAACTAACCACTTATGAAGGTGTTTTACATATCAGCTTAAGATTCTCAGTCTTGGGTAATATTCTGGATGTATTCACAATTTGAGTTATAGCTAAGGCTAGAAATTGAAATTCAAAAATGCTTACTTGATGGGAACATTTAAATAAAATGTCATGGAATGTGTTCAGGTGTACAAGAGTACTCTTCAGTTTCCTGTGGTTGAATAAGACCAGATTCCTGTTGGAGCAGCTGAAATTGTGTTATTACATAGTAGTCTAGGTTATAGTCACTGTAAGAGGACCATCAGAATCAAAAGCATGAATGGCCATTTCATTGATGAGCAGAACCTTGAAAATTTCATCAGTAATGACCCTAGTGCATCCCTGTCAAACAACAGAGTATTTTCTCTTACAGATGGTTGGGAACAGACATACTGTAAAGGAAACTGTTTGCCAATGTCTGTATACAGGCAACGACTGTGTTTTAGGCAGGCTAACAGAACAAAGGCTGGCTGTGTTGCTCTATACACTCACATTTACCACCCTCAAGCAGGGAGGGGTTAGTCCTGATAGCATGTCCTTTGTTCTAGTGTGTAGCACTGCACTTGCTGACACACTTCTGCAACGCCCTGTGACAAGGCACATCTGCTCTCATGTGCGGCACTACCCTTGTGCGTGTGAGTGTCAATGCCTGTCAGTTCAACTGTCCAAACTCTGGTAAAAAGCACCTGAATCATGCTGACAAATAAGAAAATATAACTGGAGTCTATAGTATATTTATCTAGTCTTCTCTCACACTGGTTCCCTCCAGAACAGCTCTTTGGTGCAAGTAATATAATGGATATATTACTCTGGCAGCTCTAGCCGACAGAATCAGCCAGGATTGACAAGGTAGAATATGTCTATACACATGTCCGGTATTTTCTAGTTTGGGTAGTTTCTGTTTGGTAGAAACTCAGAGATCTTGGGCAGTATTAGACTACAGAAGCTTTATTGAGTTCTTGGTATATCGAGTAACACCTTTCAACTCCATTTGGCAGTGACTTCCTTATTTGTGGAACATTACTGAGAATGACATGCTGGGCCACTGTCTTACATATAAACACTCTCACTACATCATTCCGGTATTGTTATTGGTGTGTTAATGGCAGCTGGAAGCAGTCACTACAAAAATAAAGACATTATACTCGTGTTTTCAATGAATCACAACACAGACTGTTTTAATTTCTTTTGCTTTTAGACTAATGGTGTTTCCAAGTGACTTGCCTGTTGTAACTGGACTATATTGCTAAAAAAGCTGGAAGAAAACAGAAGCAGACTGTACCATGTGTTTGTATGGAGCTAGCTGAAACCTGAAAGACAGTAACATAAAAGGAAAATTACATCTTTTATTTGGCATGTTAGATATATATTAACAAGGAGTATTTTGAAAAACAGGAACATTAGGAAGGGGGTAGAATTGAGTGGTTTAGCAAGAGAGAAAGAGAAGTCATTCAAACAAGCATTTGTTCCTTAGAAAAAATGGAGTGAGTCAAGTAAAACTTGTCAGTCATCGACTCTAAATATTATCCCTTCGAACTGAATCTGTTCACACTCAGTCTAAGGTCATATTTCAATTTGTTAAAATTCATGAAGTTCAGTAGAAAACACCCAGATTATAAGTAGTTATTTTTATGCAAGTGTTCTGGTAATTTTCCCCAAGTTTCAATTCAACAGGAAGCAATACCAACTCTGACTTTTTTGAGCTAGCAAAGTGCTGCATGAAATTAATAATGGCTCACAGAAAATGTTCCCCAAGACACCAAGAAAATGCTTAGAAACAAGATTTTCTTCAGGAATACAGGATGCCGTTCATGTGCAACTCCGATAAATCCAAGTAACATTTATTTGTGCTTGAGTAAATGCCTTTAAAATGCTTAACTGGTCACCAGGTGAATCCATATTTAAAGCTTACTCCCACATCAGCAGCAAGGGGCATCTCCTTTTAACTTCTGGTTGCAATGCACATGCTTTGAGGCAGGACTCGTGGAAAGAGTTTTTTCCTGCCTTCAGCTTCTCTTTCATGTACACCATGCTATATTTATCTACCACCTCCCCACCTGAGCTTGTATTTTCCTAGCGGTGATTTTTAAAGCCAAGCACCTTACAGAACATGTGGGAGGAGGGTGAAAACTGTCACCGATTACTGCCTTTATCCATCTATATGAATGTTAAAATGACCTACAAACCAATATAATATTTCGGGAGCTGTGTTGTATTAAGATAGTAAACTAAATTAAATGTCTGCTATCGGTGCTTGCTTAGAAATACAGAAGGATAAGAAAGGGCTCTGCTAGTTCTACAAAAAAAGCTCCACTTACATATATTCAATTTCAACTCTGAAGAGTGTAGTGTACTCTCCACATCCTAAATATTATTTGAATTGGAAGGACATGGGGTTTCAATGGGTACAAAGGCAAGTAAAATTATTTAAGGATAGAACAACTACCTTACAAGAGATGAACTAGAAGGACAATACTTAAATCTGGACTGGAGAAAGCTGATGAGAGATGTTGGTAATGATTGCAAAATCATGAAGGTTGTGGATAAAATGGATACAGAACTATTATTGATCAAATTTTACAGTGTAGTAATTGAAACTAAGAGAGTGATTTTAAATGGATGAAAGAAAACCCTATTTTACACACTTGGTAGGGAATTTCAAAAAAATGTTAGCGCCGGATCTTATGAAGGCAGTGCAAATAGGAATTTCCACAAAGATATGTTGAAAACATGATTATAAGCATGTTTGATAAAGGCAACTATCATGGTCTGGGGTGTGCCCTCTAACAGCTAATTTTAATGACTGCATGTGCAGGGAGTGTGAAGAAAATGGACCACATACAGTGTCAGGCTTGCATGCACTGCCTAAATAGCATTTTCTGTTGTGATAGAAGCTAATCGGGGTAAAACATTTCTTAGGTCAGTGGACATTTTTTAGATCTTATGGTCTTCTGCTCTGGGTGTCTTTTGGATTATTCCTTTCATTTCACTTCTCATCCTTCTCTTCATAAGGTTTGCTTTGCAGTTTTATGCTTATTACAGTCAAAAAGTCATTAAAAATACTGGTCCCTATTAAACAGAATAAAATTGACAAAAGCTGTGGACTTTTTCAGGGTTTTCATCAAAAACAAGAATCTTATAGAAAATGCACTGGAAGAAAAAAGCTGCCTCGTAATTTGTGAACATGGCTAAATTACTAATGAGTCTAGGCTAAGGTAAGTGCTGGAAAAATAAAAAAATAATATTGAGTTTTTGGGTATTGTTAAGATTCTGTGACAAACATCATATGGGTGTCTATACCTTTTATTAGCTAAATGCATAGGTAGTTTGATGTGTACCCATTTAAGGGTGTGTTTTTAAAGGTATAAGGTGAGGGCTACCTTGCAGTGGAAGTTACATCTTCCCAGATAACAGGTTTATTATTGCTGGGAGTATGGCATGCAAGAATAACACTTTCTCATGAGATGCACAGGTGGATGGATGGGTTAAAAAATAAAAATGAAAGAGTAAGAAAGGGAGAAATGTTTGGAACAAACTGTACTGGAGAAGGATATGAATGCATAGATTGTTCATGTTGGATTTGCTTCTGTTCTTACTGCCTCCTCACATTCATTGAAAGATGACATTTAAAAAGACATTAACATTAATGTCATGGATATTGCAACATATATCTCTTGAAGTAAGTCATTCTACTTTACAAAACAAATTTGAGAATACATTTCTTCTATGTATCATATATCATCTTTGACAATTTTAACTCATACTGAAAAATTCACATTTCTCTGTTGCCAAATAGACTTCATTGCAAGTTAAAGGAAGAAACAAAAGCAATCTGGCATATGCACTGAAACATCTACCTCTAAAACTAATCATTCACAAGCTTAGTAAGAAATAAAGACACTTAGAAACTGTTCCATGCAGCAGAGGGCAGCAGTGGTAAAATGGCATAGCAAGGAAATGATTACAGCATGTCTACTTTGATCGTCTTTAATGTAATGTAGCTAAAACAGTAAAAATAAAAACTATGAAACAAAACCAGGGTTAAATCCTTTATTTCTGTTTTCTTAATGATGTTCGTGTCAGCATTTGTTGTCATTATTAAGAGAAATTTATTTTTTTTACGTAGTTTGTAAATCCAGGGCTAGAATTACTGTGGTTTTCACTTCATAAAAGGATCACCGAACATTCTACCCTGTTAAATTTTTATTTTTCTTTGAAAAAAATGAAATAAATTCTGGTTCTGAAGTAGCAAAAGGGCATATTTTTTCCTGAAATCATAAATTATTGCTTCCACAGATGCGTTTTATTAGGGATTGCTCCATTGCATTCTAGTGGTCAACGTCCTATTAAACTGCCTCTCGATCTGTGAATTCTTTTTCATGAATATAAAAATTATTGGAAAACCTTTCTAAATTAAACAAGTATCAGATGAAATGAAGACTGATTGTGTCCACTGGCTTTTAATCTTCTCTTTGGATTCTTCATTTTGAATAGCATGGTTTATGGTCTAACATTTCTCTTAGTTTCTTTCATGTCTATAGCTGAGTCCTATGTCTACAGATTTCCCACATGTAGGTACTAGTAGAATGCTCCTTCTAGTCCTTGTTTTGCACAAAACTTGCAGGAACTAAACATCTTTGAGATTTTTCTTCTCTATCAAGTATATTTAGAAGTGGTAAAGTTGTTAATGAGTTACTGGGGTGAAAGGAGTGGGGGAATTCATACAGAGACAGGGAGTGATTTAACTGGTGAAATGTAGTTGATAGTACAGATGTCTACAACAAAGACAATTTCTCCAGGCTCTCTTAGCTATCAAGGAAGTTATATTAAATATAATTACAGAGGCTACAGTGCCATTCTTCTCATCCAAAAGTTTGTTGTGAAATAGACCAGACAAACTGCCTCCTAAAATACCTCACTCTCCAATGTCTTTGTAGGAAGCCTAGGGTGACTTGACCAGATACTTCCACATATAGCAAATTTAGATAAGATCCACCCAGACTACACACACAGATTTTATCAGCTTAGGCATGGCTACCTCGGGAAATCACACTGGAAAAAAAGGCAAAAAACCCCACTCCTATTTAAATACAAGGGAAAAATAAAAATTAAATAAAAGAAAGTGAAAATATACTTAAGATTATACTAAATTAAGGGCAGCAAGGTGGTCTTTAAAAAAAGAAAATAAGTGAAGGAGAATTGGTGGTCTTTGTGCATATGTTAAAAGGCCTTGTGGAACTATGCTTTCATAGAAAGTATTCTGTCCAGATACCAAAGAGTTGCAAGCAGGTTAAGGGTGTCAGCTTTACTGCAAAGGTTGTAGGTTTTCAAAGAATTGATTAGTTGACATAAAGCTAGAAATTTGAATTCTGAAGGATTAAATTCAGCCTTATAGATGTGTTAAAGAAGACAAAATATCAATGAGCACAGTAAAAGGGAGCAGGGTGTACTTCTCTCTCTCATGCACATATATTTTCCTCTTGCAATATGACAGTAGTGTTTAGAAGGTGAATCTCAGATTTCTGCAGTAAGAAAGCAAATTGGGTTTAATACATACACAGAACAGTGTGCAGGCAGCCAATATATTGGTGTCATTTATTGACTTCAATTGACAAAATTTGTTTGTAGAAGAGTTCTATGTCACTCAAAAGGAGGCATAGAAAAAGTTCAATGAGAGTCATCACTCAGAAGATGGAGTGGAAAGCCAGTATATTGGATCTATCCCTTCTCCAGACTTCCATCTGAAGGTGAATACAGACTCACACTCCCTTATTTTTTCATTTGCCACTGGTTTCTGAAGAATCTTAGTTTTCTTCCTCTTACATAACATTGCCTCAGCTTCCTCTTTAGTTTTTTTGGGGGATTTCTGCAGGGAAAAAAAACCCAACCAACCAATCAACTAACCAACCAACAAACCAAAGAAACAAAACCAAAACCAACCAAACAAAAAAACAAACCCAAACCAGCTTTTTAAAAGAAAATTCTGGTACAGAAACTCCACGACCCTCCTGGTAGAGAGTTAATTTTTGAAATTACCTCAATGCACTAATGCTCTGCATACTAATCCACTTAGGCTTTCTTTTTCAAGCTTATGAGTGCCAGCCATTGACTTGTTTTACTTGGCTACTTTGAACCTCACACTGGGCTGCAGACTGTATGTTGTTAAGTGTAAGAAAATATATCTAATTGTTAATAAACACTCACTCTAAGTTCATCTAAATAAAATGTAAAAAATAAGATTATGCTTTATATTTATGGTTTTCCAAATTCCTGTGTTGGGTGTGTTTGTATGTTTACAAAGGGCAGTGGAGAAAAGACAATTAGAATAAATGTTCTTCTTGCGTACCTCAGAATCTTGCACACTGTCTCCAAGTGTGTGGAAGGCATCATGGAAGCAAGAACCACAGCAGGAGCAGAATGTCATACTAAGCAGATAATTTGCTTGTAGCAGACCCTCAGGTTGAGTCGAGGACAGTTTCTGCCTGCGGTGTTCACAAGTTTCTCACATTGAGCCCTTCAGTATAAATCCCTAGCACACATGAGAGCTTGCTTAGCTGCTAACTCAAAGTACAAGCACTTGCTTAACAGAGAGTTAGCATGGACTCCAATTCAAGACAACCTGAATAGTTGCTGGTATTGGAGCTAGTAAGTGTTTGTCTCATAAATATGATTTTAAAACCTCTTTTTATAAATCTTTTTTTTTTTTTTACAGATGTTTTTCTTGTCCTTATCTGTAGACATGAGACATGAGGAGCAAAGGAGAAATTACAAGCCTTTAGTTCTTTCTGTACTCTTGGAGGTATTTGTTCAGCAGAGGGAAAGGTTTGAAAAATCTTTACAATGAGACTGTCAGTACGAAATTGTCACTATGTTATGGGTTGCTATTTTGCTTTTTAAGACATAATTTACTCTTGCTTATGTGGATTTCTTACTCGTGTCTTTTTTATTTCATTTTAATCTTTTTGTTAGCTTTAGGCTGAGCATATTATCTTTAGCACAATGCCTTGAAGTTCACATTACAGACCTATCAAAATCTACACAGCCTAATTCAAAATTAAAGGTTATTGACACTGAATTGTGTACTGAACTAAAAGTTGATGCCTAGAGATGCCTGTTGTTTTCTTGATTTCATATGGGTGTATGTGTATATGAATAGTACTAAACAAAACATACACGACTAATTCTTTAAAAAGACTCTTTCCTTAAAGCTGATAATAATGATGAGCAAAACTGGACAAGTGGAGGTTTTTAAAAATTAAATAAGGATGATTATTAGTAACTAATAATGTCCTGTTGAACAGAAATAGTACAAATTCTCTGTTCATTAGAAAAGAAAAATTTATCCTAAAATAATATTTGACAAGATGCAGTAACAATCATAACAAAAAATTTTGTCAAAAATCTATATTTTGCTTTATCAACATAATTAGCTAATTTGTACTGTATGTCATCTTCTAATTGTATTTCTATATAGAGAAATATAAATATACCCTCAAATACTGTTTAAACTAACAAGTTAAAAAGGCTGATGGTAATGTCTAGTTATGCTGAAGTTACAGTGAAAAAACCCATAGCACCTAAACTAAACAAATCCACACTGGAAGAAAGGCACATGCATATTAAAGGTGAGAACAACAAAGGTCTGAAAAAATGTTCCTGATGATGAGTGAGTTATATCTTCAACTGAAGATGTGATAAGACCTGAATTTTGCACATAAATATATCACAGAATACAAACTTGCAGTGGGTTTATTTCAGAAATTCTGGGATATAGGTTTTTTTGTCCTGCTTTAATGCAAAACTGTGTAATGTTCCTAAATGATCCCTTCTGTCCTTAAAAACTGTGAACTGGAAGACATAGGTTGAAATGTTTCCATTTAACTGAATAGAAGGTAGTAGGAAGTAATGTCTTATTGGAACTATATGAAGTCAACTTCTATCTTATCTTGAGTTTTCTAAAAGACATCATTTTCAATAAAACGTGTTTTGGTAAGTTGACAGTGGAAGTTTTATACAACATGGAACATTTTCAAGATAAATTGTGAGCACAAATGCTCAGAAATTGGAAGAGTTATTTATTTTAAATCTTCAATTGCTGTTTTGATGAAAAGACCACTTTAATATAGACTGTTAATGTTTCCTATATAGGATAGTGTAATTAGAACTAAATAGAAAATTCAGACAAGCAGTTCTTGGAACAGTGTGTAGGAGCTTAAAGGTACTGATTAGCCATAGATTGTCTGGGTGGTAACAGTTCAACATTGGTAACTAAAGCTTAAAATACCAACCAACATCACAATGAGTGAGAGTTGTGCTTGATCGTTTGCAGCTGAGTATTACCAGGCTTTTCATGATTGATGAAATTCACGTCCCACTGGTGTAATACCTTTCCCACTACCAGCTGCTTTAGAGAATGCTCTGTTCTGGTACCCAACAGGGATGGGCTTCAGCCTTGAAATACATAATTTTGTGTTAGTTCCAAAATGTGTCTGCATTACCACTATTTAGTTGATTATTCCTACTCCTTGTCGTTATGGCCAGGATCCCTATGTTTGTCTTCACTAGCAAGTGAAGTGAGCTCCCCATTATTATTTGTGATACAAGAATAGCCTTAAGGCAAAAACCTGTACTGTAGCTTCATTTGTTTTCTGGAGATTTCAGAAAATATTCAGGTAAGAAGGTGAGGTTTTTGAGATGTTTGACAAAGGAGAGGAGTCCGAGGCCCATGCCTGAAATCTGCTTTCCAACTTGCAGTCCTCCATGATGCCACCTATGTGATTTTTAAGTACAGTCACTGAGCATTTAACTTGAATATAAGAAGTAGAAACCAGAGAAGACCAGAATGGGATAGAGCCCTGGTTACAGCAGTATTGTTAACTTCAATAGTTGAAGGACATTAACAGCTTTTTAGTTCTTAAGAAACAGCTGTCTAATAGGAGTAACTATCTTTATAATTAGCCCACTTACTGTGTGCCTCTGTTTCGTATTGGAGCAAACATCAATTTCAGTCTTGGCTGGTTATGTATACATTTTTAGTAGCTTCCAGCTGAATTTGCTGGAACAAACACAAATATTTACTTACCTAGAAACAGTCTGAGTACAATAAAAAAGACTGAAAAAGATCTGAGAAAGTGTTACTACTGCCAAGTGCTTTGTTGTAGTATAACGGCATGTTAAATAAAGCTTTCCTTATAATCTAGATCTCTATTGGTTTTATTTTCAATATGTTCAATATTTTCAACATTCACTATTTGAATATTTTCAATATTGTAATTCATTATTGTGTCTACACAACTAGAAAGGACTAATCCTATATTTTGTTAATTTTTGTTTTTATGAAAGCAAATGTTTTTGGCTATAAAATAAGCCATTGTTTCCATTCAAAAGCTGATAAAGAGGGACTAACTAATAAACTAGTAGGAAGCTAAATTTTTTGTTTGTTTTTAAATGACTGATCTTCTGTACAAAGCAGATGCCAGGATCAGATATCCCAGGATGTCACTATAATAACTGCCTGTAACTATTTGGGGTGGTAAAAATCTAGGAGGTTATAGGTTGCTTAGAAAAGGCATTGATTGACCTGCCATGAGGTTGACAGCGTGATCTTCCAGGATTCAAATCTTTAGTTTTCTTATACTTTCTTAATTTTTTTTTTTTGACATGAAGTTAGCAGATGATATTGGGTCGAGAGATTACAGATGATATTCAGGTTTTCAAGAAGAAAGAATGAGAAACTTGGGGTTTTAGATATGCTGTGAAACATAATAGTACATAACAATCACACATTACAAGTTGATAAAGGTTTCTAAGACAGGAAATAGTGGAGGGTTAAGACCTGCATTCATCACTCATCCACGGGAGCTGTGAGTGAAGTAGACTGTGCAATTGTAAAAGAGGAAAAGGTCATTGCTGCATGCACATGGCCAAATATTTTGAGGAAAGATATGAACATCTGAATATTATTTTTAAAACACTTCATGTGTAATAATGTTTATGGTTATAATCACACATGCTCATCAGGTGAATTTAGGAAGTGGAGAAAAACCTGCTGTGTTGACAGAATGATGATACTGAATTAGACCAAGGGTTTTTTGATTTTTTTCATATTCTTTGGATTGATTTCATAATCCTCTTATATATGTTTGTGTACAGAGAATATGTAGACATAATAAACTGCTTATTTGGATAAACACTATTGTCCATCATGAGAAGGTGTCCTATACACTTCCTTAACCACTTTAAATGTTCACTTACAGGACAGGAAACCAGTGAAGATACCAATATATCCCCTCAGTATGGTGTGTTATTTCTGGTGCTTCTTAGTATAATACATACCGAACACACAATTTTTTTCTTCCACAACTAAAACAAAAAATCACACAATCAATAACAAAGACATGCTAAATTCACTGAAGTATTATTAAAATACAACAATTCTGTTCTAGGAACTAGGATACAAAGAATTCTGAGGCCAACACTAAGCAGAATGAACAATGTGTCTTGATGATAAAATATGAATTTTATCCTAAATTGAATAGAACAACGTTACGAGAATATATGGTATTTGCAAAGTTACAATAGTAGTTGAGATTTTGTATGTTTCTTATAGGCTAGGAAAAAATAAAACATGTAATTTAGAATTTAAATAGTACATATGTGCTATTATTGAGAATTCTGGTATTTACATTAAGTACTTAGGTTAGAGAGAGAGAAAAAACTTTTTATCAGTAAAAAGTTTCTTTCATAAAATATGAACATTATAACAAACTTCCCCCTTACTGCTCCTGTTACCAAACTTTTGAACAACAGATATAATACAGGGTTATGCAGAGAGATAGTATTTGCTCTATGGTTTTTAATAAAGGTGAAAACTAAGGTCACTGTAATATGATGAAGTTTGTATTTGGCTATTTTTTTTTCTCTCTATACTGGTTCTTTCATTGTCTTTCTATTTTAGGATTTTCATTTTTTTTCTTTTTTGCCTTTATTGCTTCAACGTCTGTTACTTGAGGACTATTTAATCACTCAACTATTCTGTAAGCTTTTTGTAGCATTGGTGCCAACTACAAACATCCTGAATTTAAGATAGAGAGACAGAAAGAAACTGTCTTCCCTCCCCTCGTCTGTGCTTGTATTCATGACCCAGAAACATATTTTTTTCCTTTGGTTTTTAGGTAGACTAAAAGACCTTGAGAAATATCAGTCTTCTCTCAGGCAACAGGTGTTTGCCTGCAATGACTTTTCCCTATTGTGAGAATTTATTTAGAACAACTGAACACTGAGCTGTAGTTTGAAAAACAAAAAGAAATGTGAGCAAACACTTGTTATCTCAATGTCTCTAATAGTAAAAATTATTTATAAATATTTTATGAATATTTACATAAAGGAAAACCACACAAATTACATAAAGAACATTTGACTGCTTTTCAAGCATAAGTTGATGAGTATCAGCAGGAAAGGAACAAATCAATATTTTGGGTTCAGAAGTCAACAGCTGAAGATGAGACATAAAATATATGTCAATTTCCTACATGGTGAGTGGTATAACTGTCAAAGGTTATTTTTCAGTTTAAAAGCCTATTTTTTCCCATTAAAATATCACTTGGTGTTCTATACTGTAATACTGCATTTCTACTACATACTAATACTCCATTTGGGATATTTAAATTAATAGTTCAGCATATGTAATTGGACTGTAAATGCTTTGGACTGGATAGGACACTGCTAGAAAGATCAACTTGGCTTTTCAGGCCAGTTTCTTTGGAAACCTAAATGAGAAGGACGGAACCATACATAATGATATTCTGATAACACTATAGGGCAAAACCACACAATAGTCAGTGAGAAGCCTAGTAGCTGATTTCTGCATCTGTTTAGTGTAAGGGGAGGAGAGATAACTGAAGTGGACTTCATAGTTTAGTAGCTGTAGTTTCATGTTTAGGTACCTTCAGTAAAGTTAGGCTGATAAACTTCCTAAGGATGATCCCAACAGCATTTTTTCCCCATGTGTTCTTTAACTTAATAATGAGCAACAGCCAGATAATAGTGAGCAACAGCCAGAGCAATAGAGAGATTGTGTGAGGGAGAAGTCTGTAGTAAGATGGAGGCAGTTAATGAAGTTTAAGATTACACTTTCTGTATAAATAAACACCTTCATTTCATTTAAAAACTCAGTTTTCATGACAGTAATATCTTAGGACAATAAATATCACCTTAATTCTGTAATATGTGAGAAGGCAGTTCTGGAGGTATATTTTATAAAATATAAGGGCTTTGCTGGCCTAGAGTGGAAGTAATCTGTGGCTTCTTTCTGTTCTACTTTAATGTAAGGAGATTTCCAGGTCTACGAAAACTTTCTAATAACAGGTGAATTTTGCGATCCTGAAATAAAACAAGACTAGTTCCAGGCACATATATTAATATGTATAACTCTATAATAATATATGTAACTCAGATAATTTCAATAACATTTATTTATTTTAATTCATTGGCAATCTTAATGTATACGATATTGTTGGATTGACATGTGACGCCAAAGAAGCTTAATTGACTGGCAATTTTAAAGTACTGACATTTTTTATTACAGCACTCTGGCATTGATTCATTGACATAGATGCTTTATATATTGAAATTCTACACAAATTACATGCAAAATGTAGTTCTTTCATATGTCAATATGATGCCTATGGTTGTAATTATATAATGTGCACACATCACATTAATAACATGGAGGAAATCTGCAGTACCAGAGGATTCTCTTGTATTTGCCTTAATTGCTGCTATTAGTAAAAAGTAAAAAAGCATTTGCTTAGTTCATCAAAATAAGTTACACAGTATTAAAGGAATCAGAGTTATATAGCTGCATTTCTCAGTATGATGTGAAGTTCAGCAGGGGCCTTGCTAAAATTATGCCTACATCCACTCCAATTCTACTGTACAAATAAAATTAAGCCGTTTGTCATGTTGGCAGAGCTCATGGGAATGTCCTTGTCATCTCAGAGTGAATTCTCTAAAGAGTTTTCCTATTCCTACATAATTTATTCACCAGTCCTTTGAAATGCAGAAAATTGCAGGGTGGAGTTATCCATGGCATTTGTGAAGGGGCAACTTGCTTTTGTTCTCGCAGCAGGTGCAAGGGTGGGAGAAACAAGATAAACTGCAGTAAGTCTTACTGGTTCACTTAAAACTAACTAAATAAAAATCCTATAAACAAAGAGGGCTTGCTGCATGCTTTACATCTAGTTATGCCATTTGGAAATTGCCTTCACTCCTTTTCACTGAGAGTGGAAGTTAAGATATTACTATATGAGCTTTCTAAATCACAAACTATTGTATCTGTATGTGGAGAAAATCTCATATGCAGTTGTCTGGGATCATGAATCCAATCATGAAATAAAAATAAGAGTTTTTTGAAGCTACCATTTTTATCACTCTTCTTTTTATCTTATTTCTTCTGTTACGTATTTTCCTGGGACATATGCCTATGTCTGTCAATCACCAGTTACTCTCTTGCAAGTACCCTACCGTGGTAACTGTTCACACTAATTAAAAAATATTGATTATCACCACAAATTCTTCAGCTCAGATCCTTGCTTGATCATACCAAGGAACTTAAGTACCTTGTGCAGTGTAGAATCCAATAATTAAAAAAAGGAATGGAATAATTAAAAAAAAGTTAAAGTTGCTTATTTAATCAGGAGGTTCATCATACCTCTGGTTTTGCCATATAGAGTCTGTTGTCATATTACAGTGGTAAGCTACTTGAATTTGAGTTACCTCAACTCTCCAGTTCCTCTGAAAGTTCTTTCTTCCATGCATATTACCATTCTACAATAAGTGGAGAGGCTCTGGCTTTTGAACATTGTGCATGAAGCTTTTTTCCCCTTTATTAAAATTCACCAAAAGACATACTATAAAATTTGAACCAAAATGGTAGTCTCATAGCACGAGACAACATTATTAGTGATAGGTGCTTCAGGAGATTTTAAGACATTAAACTGTACCAGTGATTTATTTCTATGTGCGTATCTCAGCAAACTTCTAATGGGCATCTGACTACACAGCTCTGTTATTATTGCTGTCCCATTTTATCAGTTGGCATAGCTTCAGGATGGGTAGATAGTAGGGGAATAATGCTGCTACACAAGGGTTTGAAAAAAGGACTTAGCGATTGATGCCAGTAATTACTTCTAAAGTAATAATCCAAGTGCTGTGTAGACAGAATAATTCTTTGGTGACAATGGCATGACTGAAAACACAGTGTCAAGGGTAAAAGCCGAGGCTGAGCCTTGAGTCACCATCAGTGATTTCGCCACCACTGAGAAATTAATTTCCAAGCCAGGGGAGGCTTGCAACACTTAGTCATAAAAAGGGAAGTGAATTCTTCTTTCTCCTTTGAATCAGCCATAGTAGTGTGTACCAAATATTATCTGTTGCTTTTTAATGTGCTCAGTGCTTCCTTTTTTTCACCATCAGTCTGTAATATAAATGTTAAAGTAAGTTGTAGCAATTATTATTATGCAAATCTCTCAGCAGCTTTCAATAGTTATAAATCATCAAATGCGTTTATAATGTTAGCTTCTCTCAGTAAACTGAAACAACTCACCCACTGTTTGTACATTTTAATTGGATGGAATGAATTCTTAGTTTCAATTTGTAATTATATACAAAACACCAAATTATATACAGATAAACCTATTCTATGTTTATTTGGAGATTGAGCAATCCCCAGAATTAAAAGCTGGAAGCTATTCCTCCATTATCTGAAGAATTATTTTTATTAGTGGAACAAATCTGGACCTGGTTAGCTTTTTTTGACAGAGTAAATTATTTCATAGCCAGAGGAGGTGGATATTATCATGTGTTTCTGCTTTTCAGTCATTCATAGAAAAATAAATTTTTATATAAAAAAATTCTGTAATTCTTGTTTACATAAAGTTGCATATTTAGCAATGTTAGTTTGATAAATATAGTTTGTAACTGATGAAGTAAAATAAAAGAATATTTAATCATAGGACTGATTTTTAAAATATTCAGCCTTGATCGCATGAGAATTTGTACATACTTCTATGCAATTAAACTTTGTATTTTTGAGAACATTTCTTTACATTTTTCTCTTCCTTCAAGCTGGCGTTACCAGTTTAATTTTTTATAGTTAGTATCCATTGTCAGTTCTCAGTCTATTCCCTTTGGCTCATCACCTTATAGGAGATACTATATACCTTTTAGAACCCAGCATTTTTTTGTCAGTCTAGATTTAAAGAGAATTATGGTGTTTCCATTACTCCAGGCTTTCTGCTTCACAGGATTTGTTGAGCCAGCTGAGCTGCTAGCCCTTCTTAACATCACTGAGGGTTTGGAAGGTGGGAGAATGATATGACAGGTGTACCTGTCACTGGGGAAATCTGTCAGCCCTGACAGTTTTCACTAACTTCCAGTGCAATGATATTGTAATAGCATGGTGATGTAAATGTCAACATTGTAAGAGCAACCCTCTGGAAAATTTGAGTGGGTGCAAAAAAATTTTTCACCACAGTCTGGGCTATCCCAGTTTTTTAGTTAGTGCAAATGTAGCACAGAATACGTGGGGATGAAAGAGACTGTTTTCTATGGGCAGTGTTTTGCAAACAAAAAATATAATTTTTCTATAGAGGTGCTTGAAAAAATTTCTATTCTATTCTATTCTGTTCTCATATTTTCAAAAAGTAATGATATTTTAATTGAAAAGAGAAATTTGTTTTGTTTGTTTTAGATTTGGTCAGATAATTTAATAGCTTAGAGAACAGTTGAGTGCTTGCATTGATTATCCATCTTAATGAAATACATTCTTTAATAACTTTATACATCTTGCACTGCTAAAATACTGTTTATATAAAATGATAACTACTAAAATATGTGAAATGTATTCAATAAGGCAATGCCTAGAACTTGCCAAGAAGAACATGTACTAATTCCTATCCACCTCCATTGTTACCTTAAGAGCAGCTCTCTCCATAGCAACTGAAAACTTTTCAAGGCAGCAATAAACTAATCCTCTCCAGCTTCCAGAGCACCATCAAGGAATTTTAAAAACATTGGACTTCCAGCAGCTAAATACTTCTGAGGATTCAGAAGGCCACAAAGCTAGATACACGAGCATTCTTTTTTCCTTCAGAAGGTAAGAAAATAACATTTAGAAATAAACGCTGACAACATCCTTGTAACAATTATACATATTTCTTACTGCTAACAGTAAAATATACCTAAAGACCAAAAGATTTCCTAACATTTAACCTTTATCTGAGTGAATACCCATTTGAATTCAGCCGTTCTTTTTCATTTTTTCATTCACTTTGTTAGCAGAGTTTCCTTAAAAATAAGATACGTCTTATACTGCAGATAGAAGAAGCTGAATGTATATGTAGCTGTTTAGCACATGTGCCTTATTATCTGGGTATATATGTCACTGCCAGCATATGCCCATGAATAAAATCAAAACTCTGTGGAAAACAGATATGAAACTCATTTTTCTTGTGATTAGATATTGAAATAGATTATTGTTGTTTTACTAGGAAGGATAGTGACAAGAAAGATTTATAGTACAAAATATCTTTTGCACCTAGAGTTAACAAGTTAAACTTGTCGCTTAGGCTGTGTTAGTCTTGTTTGCTCACTGAGTTCTTTGAGTGAAACTAAGACCTCAGCTTTGTAGCTCTTTCATCTGATCATAAAATATCACTAATTTTTAAGTACATCCTGTTCATTCTTGTTTTGTGCTGTATAGCTTGAGTTTAGTAACATTGGTAAAGCGTTTTGAAAATATAACCTGCTCTGTATCATTGCTATGTAACATAATTAGAGCACATTCATGTCAGTATTACACTAGTAATATTTATTTACAGCTATTTTTGCCACTAAAAACCTGTTTCATAATGGAATGAAAGTGAAAGAAATGGTATTTTCCTGTTTTCACCAAAAGGAATTATTAGTGAATGCAGTAACATAGCACTGAAGTGAAAGACATACACTTTATTTTTAAAAGGAGGGAAGGGCACTTTCAGACGACCTCTCGTTGGTAATTCTACAGAAGTTTTAAGGCCATGGTTGTCTTAGTTTCCTGCTGTTCTGTGCTGTAAAGCCCTTACAGGCTCC
Organism: Myiozetetes cayanensis; assembly: GCF_022539395.1. Taxonomy (NCBI): domain Eukaryota; kingdom Metazoa; phylum Chordata; class Aves; order Passeriformes; family Tyrannidae; genus Myiozetetes; species Myiozetetes cayanensis. The sequence goes on from NW_026086604.1 coordinate 131,266,212, forward strand.
CTGTTGTTCAAAAACAGCTTGTCACTGCAAATCAGCTTAGCCGACCAATTAATAAATCCTTTCAAACATATTGCATTCAGACTAATTAAAGGGTTGGGGTTTCTTTTTTCCCCTTTACCATTCAGATTCCTCAGGTTTCCAGTTTAAGCTCTGAAGTGCAAACAACAATCCAACATTCAGTGCAGATCCCTCACTGCAAGAAGAGGAGATGTGTTTTCTGACCAAGCATTCAGCTCTTGGGGTGGTATGTTCTGCTTTCATATTCAGCGTGCTCATTGCTGAAGGACAGCCTGGGGAAGAGCATGGGCAGGATGGCAGCTATGCTCCCAGCAGAGGATATCTGATGGAAGTTTTACGCGTTCTTTCAGCTGAAAACACTGAGCTCCACATGAACCACTCACGAGAACTGGTCAAAATGTTACTGGAGAGAGCTGAGTGCCCACAGCGGATTTATGGCATGCAAGAGGATTGTAATCTGGTTAGTGCTTCAATTAATGAGGAGTATCTTTACAGCATCGTCAGTGAGTTCTAACATTATTTATTAGAGTGATACTGTCCTGAATACAGAGCTTAAACATGTAAAAAAAAAAAAAAAAATTGTCCCTGCTCTAATTTTTAAATTTTGAATTATTTTTTATTGTTTGAGCTCATGAAGAGATATTCCAAACATGACATGCATTCCTTAAAAATGCCATGCTTCTGACACATAACACTAATAATTTTCCTCTAGAAGTTTGGTGTTTGTTTTCCAACAAAAATTTTCCTACTTAAACCTGATCTAACAATAAAGCATGAGCTTGTTTTAGGCACAAGATTTCCACCATGAAAAGACATAGGTAAACACTGGGAACAGCGCAGACCAGTTTTCCTTCTTTTTTTTCTTTTAATTCATAAAAATAAAACCCAGACAGGATTGTCTCAGATTTATTTGCCACTTCACTGAATCATTCAAGATTTAGGGGAGGGTTTTGGTAAGCAGTTCAGGTCAAGGCAAATCAAAGGCAGAACAATGAATCCACAAATCCAGACTGAAACTGGAAATAGTCCAGGGTACAGTTTCACAGAAGGATTGGCTGTCTAGTTGAGTTGAGAATATTTGCAGAACTGATTCATGATTCAATGAAGAAAGGACAGACACAGTGCTAAGTGGGCAACTTAGCTGAAAAGGACGACAAAGGGCTTGGTCAGTCTTGGCTTTCAGTGACATTATTCTGGCTCTGGCACTGTTGTTCAGTGACCTACATACAGCAGAGTTTCACTTTATACCACAATAGTGACAGTGGTCATAAAGGTGAAGGCTTTCATGAGGTACTATTCTCAGCAATCTGCCAAACCAATGAATTGGGGATCTTTTTATCCTATGCGGCTGTTTATTTAATTGACCCTTTCAATAAATGCTCCTATTTCTCATATGAACCCAAATGTGAAATTTCGTACATAAGTAATGTATATTCCTGTTATTCCCTAAATGCATATAATTTTTTATGAAGGAGATTATGCACGAGGGCAATGGATATGTATCAGATATGATATGTATCAGATATGGACCCAGATCAAAAGCTGAGAATGTGTTAAACATGGGTCCTCCTAAATTTCACAAAACAGAGTTCTAGGTTTTTGTTTACCCTCTTTGTTTTGCTTCTCTTGCTTGGCATATTTTTTCATATGTATTTGTGATGTATTTGTGGAGAGTCTGCCCACTATGTCCTTGGATGGAAGAAATCTAAGGGAAACTTAGCTGGGACTTACTTTGGTCAGTGCTGCTATTCTGTTCAGGTTTCATCTTGGATATTTCCTAGGGGAAGAATTAGAGGACTTTCACCATATGCAGTACTCCTCAGTGTTGGCTGAGTCAGAAACACTGCACACATCCTGTACTGCCAGTGTTTAAGTGCCAGTGCCATAGGAACACAGTTGTCTATAGGAAATCCATGAGAGAGACATGGCATCTTCAGTCACATGGAGCCCCCATGGCACTGTGCTGAAATCTTCCATGATAATTTAACAAGATTTGGTAAACCAAGACAGCAAAGATTGAGCAAGGAGCACTATTCTTCAAGATCATCAAAATTTGAAACAGAATACCCCACCTTACCTTGGTATTTTTTTTCCTCATATTTGTTGGGAAGCACTAATTGATTTCAGATTCAACTTTCCCTTCTAAATCCAGGATTCTGTTTATACTATGACTTTGTTTTCAGATTTTTTTAATTATTATTTTTAATGATGTCTCTAATGGACATTTAAAAGCAGTGAAGTTTAACATTTTTTTTAGACTTGTTTTAGTTTGTTGTTACATTCTGGCCCCAAGACTCTTTGGGCAGAGCTGACAGCTATTGAATGGCATCTGACACTTCTTTATCTCCTAAGCACATAGAAGTCATGTATTTCTCGCACTGGTGTGACAACTTTTTCTGAACTTCTGGCTCATTAAACAAAAGAAACTCAGAGTTCACTGCCCAAGTTCTGGGCTTCTCTTTTATAGCAAATAAGAATGTCTAAATCAAGCACATGTAGATGTTATTCCTCTAAAATATTAGTAGGAGAAAAGAAAAAAAAACTCAACCAAAAAACCACTGATGAACCAATTTATATGCTCTTATTAACTCTTCAAGAGTGACTCTCCATGGGTAGGCATATACTGTGGAGTAACTGCATCTTTTACAATGCACCTGCTTCCTTCCAATTAGCAATTTTCTTTTCAGTCATCTTCCTTGCAAGAACAAACAGTGGCTTCAGTGACTGCAAATTATCCTCACTGGATTTTGAAATCTTACAGAAATCTTTGAAAATCTTTCAATATATGCAGTATATTTATTGTATTAAGTGTTCATAAAGGCTAGTTGACTAAATAGAGGTCTTTAATAACATTGATAAAGAAGAGCCATATTCCTCCTAGCCTGCATACTAATTCTCAGAGACATGCATTAGAAAAAGTTAGACTTACAGACCATGGTAGCCAATGTAAGCAGGACACAGTGGAGTATACTGCAATCTAGTTTATTTATGAGTATAAATAGTTAATTTAGATATTAATATCCACAGGGTTTTTCTTGGGTTTTGTTGTTGTTGTTGTTGTTTTGGGGTTTTTTTTCAGACTGAGCATTTTGAGAATTTTTGTTAGAATTATTTATATTACAAAATAGCAGTTCTCTCAATCCCTCCAAGGAACACTGGGTTCTGATCATAGCACTGTATGTTTCATTAACCCAGCTTCAGTGTAGGAAAATCAACCAACATATAGGGTGAGCCACACTGACCAACATACCATGCTGGTAGCCACAAACAATTTATTCTGACAAACTAGACTCTGTCTGTATTCCTTAACTTGTTAGAGTGCAGTGTTGATCCTTCAGTGGCACCTTCATGTGTTGTAGTTTCTTCCCTGAAATGTACAGTTTGGCTGCTCTACCATAATGGTTGAGATTAGCTGACACACCTGTATCATGCTTGGAAAGGAGTCTGTTGGAAAAAAGCAGATAAATAATAAATGACATTAGTTACAGAATCTCTTCGAGAAAGATTCTTTATTCTGGAGTTCAGTATCTGATTTCTCATATCCTGACATAGACCTCTATTATTCTTCTTGTCTAATTTTAAAGACTAACTTATTTTTGAGATGGCAAAAGTTTCTGGAAACTGTCTTTGTATCAAAAAAATTTGAGGTTTATGTAGACATATGTAAATATACACATATATATATATGGATTTAATAAAAAATCTGTGTTTAGATAGAAAGCCTGCACAGGGTGAATACATAATCTCAATCCCTTTTGAAAGGTATTTGAAGAACTAAAACGTGTTGAGACCTTGTGCTGGCTCTCTGCACTGGATTGTATTGTTGCAGTTAACAGAATTCATTGAGAAAAACATAAAAATAGCTGTGTGATTACAGGGTCAATTACTTCTTTCAACAGTGCATTGAATATAATGCAACTTTTGTTTACATACCCTGAATTAATTACGGTTTTTATCTTACTATGTAAACACATGTAGAATGCACAGATGAAAATATGAATAGCCTCATCTAATAAGCCTTTATCTAATATACTTATAACCAGAAGTATAATCTGTTGAAGCCAGTGGAAGACTTTTAATCTCCACAATGATTGATCAGAGTTAGTCCTAGTTAGTAGAGAGTCTTAAATCATCAAATCATTGAATCACAGAATAAACTCATAGAATGGTTTCTGTTGGAAGTACCTCAAAGATCATGCAGTTCCAAGCCCCCTGCTGTGACTAGGAGTACCTTCCACTGGACCAGGTTACTCAAAGCCCTATCTCTAGGACATTTCTTAAAAACTAAAGTGGCACTGGACAAAAAACTACAGTGTGATCTTACTCCTACAGAACTGCAATGAATTACCTGTACCTTCCTCCTGCCATTCCATCAGCCTACATCTGTGTAGTTTCAGGTTCAATCCCTTAAATATAAAAGTTGAATTCTCCTTTTGTCCTTCCTAATTGTATTTGCAGATGCCTGGCAGTTTGTTACTTGAGCTGAATTTCAGTTTGTTTTTATTTCTTCACAGTGCCTTGAACCAGATGCTTTGTTATTAATAGCTGGAGGAGATTTAGAAGACCATCTCAGTGAAGAAGTATTTGAGAGAATTTCTCTTATTCTTCTCTACTACATTCTTCATCGCAGAGATGTATGTTCTACAGAGCTCATCTTGAGCAATAAGGATTATAAATTTTACCTACAGAGTATGCTTAGTTTAAGACATGATGAAGACTGTTATCATTTTTCACGGAATGAAACTGAAGATATTTTAGCTGCAGTAAGGCAACATTTTAAAACTTCTGAAACCCAGGTAAAGAAAACATAAGTAAATATTGCTTCATATTTATGACTGATATAATGCCTTTTATGTTAGTGCAGACATCGTATCAGTATCATGGTCTACCAGAAAACCAGTAAATAACAGTGTAAGAGCACGGTCTGAACACTGGTGTGCTCTTCTACATGCTGTTTAATGTTAGCCTTTTCCTTGGGTTGCTTTTGGCTACCTAGCACTTCCACAGTGTCTGCTGAGACATGGCTGGTGAGATACTGCATATTAGGCACCGTTCCCAATAGGTAATTTAGGTATAGTTGCCCTGCTTAAAGCAGATGAAAAGAGCATAGCTGTGTAGATGCAAGATCTTGCAATTGGCTCCAAGGACAGAAAATACTTTCTCATCTCTTAGTATTTTGTCGCATATATATTATATATATATATATACAACATATATATATACGTGTGTATATATATATACATGTGTATATATATATACAAGACTAAATACTAAGAGATATATATATAATATATATGTATACTAGCAGTGATTGTATTTAAATGGTATAAAGCAGAACAGCTCCAAAACTGATCAGGCTGTATAGGAGAAGTAACAAATCATTTTACTGTGATGAAATCCTTGCCAGGTTCTACACTTCCGCGTCTATCCGAAGCAGGATGGAATAAGGAATGTATCCAAACAATGGTTTCCTTCAGTTGGAACACATAAATTTGTGAATAATTATCTACCAGCACAGATATGCCTTGTAGAAAGATTGATACAGATTAGCTTAAAGTTGGAAAAAAAAAAACAACAAAACCAAATTGAGTATTTTCAGCTAAGATCATCCTTACTAGTCAGGAAACGTGTAGTGAGTTTTCTCACTGCTGCTGTTTATTTTTCCTTACCTCAGGTAAGGATCTACAAAATAATAGAATAATATTCTAGAGTTCAAAATCTAAGAAAACTGCTTTTCTTATAATGGGCAATAAAATAACTTTTTGTCAGTTAAGATAACTCCTGAAGTGCAGATTGACTTCCCATCTGTAGCCCCTTAGATCTGTTCATAATATTAAGTTAAAATTGGTTTTCCTGCAAAGCTTGAATTTACCCTTTTCTTTTCCTTATAATTAGATTTTAATTTACATTATACTGTAGTAGAGTTTTCTGCACAAACAGAAGATGGGTAGGAGTGCTGGCTGTGTCCAGAATATTGAGGGCCTCCAGTTCCTCTTTCTGTCTTCTTTATGTAATCATTTCCCATCATAAATTATTCATTGACCAGTACTTTTGTTTTTGAGTCTTGGTGAACGTGCTGATTTCCAAGAACTCTAATGGTATCTGAGCAACTGTAAAGAGGCATCGGTGTGTATTTGGAATGTCAAGATAGAATAACAGCCCAGAAAGTGCTTTACTGTGTGTTCTGTTTGTTTATGCTGGCAGTATAATCAGTTGTCAAGCCTGTCCAGTAACTGAAGCTTCACCACTCACTGACCTGAGGGAAAAGAGGTTTTCTTAATGAAAGTTACTCAAAACATAATAGCATAATACTTAAAATCACAACACCTGAGTTATGAAAAAGTGCCAATGATGCAGGGTAATAATAGAAGAAAAACCATTTTTGGTGACAGTGTTTTTGTTTCACAGAAAATATCCTCTTCTCATTCATAGCACCTAATATCTTGTTTGAAATGAGAGATTAAATGTTGGGTTGGCAAAATTTTGATGTGTAATGAATGAACAGGAAAAGAAATGCCAGCCAGCCTCCTCGCTGCAGTGTTTATGGCCTACATACAGAGAGCTGAGTATGAATAAAATAAATTACCATTGTATTGGCTCATCTAGTTGTCTTTTTAGTTTAGTTAATATGAGTTAGAAAGAAATATTTTTTGCCTTTGTTGTTTTTGTTGTTTCTTTCAAACCCCAATGTGTGAAGTGAAAACAAACAAAAAAGGCAAAACTGGATGGAAACAGGGATAAATTTCCAGGTAACGGAGACAGACCTGCAGACATCCACACACATGGTTATACATCACTGACTACTATTTCTGTTTGGTCACCCAGCAGAGAAGTCACTCTTTATTTGCAAAATTATATCTTTCCACATTACCCTCAGATAACTACTCTATAACAAAATATTGATTCCATTTAATAAATAGGGAACAAAAAGCATTTAGAGAATTCTCACTGAAGTTTAAGATGAAGAATTAAAGTCTATATTATTTAAGTCAATTGCCTGTGCCTTAACGAAAATTCCTCTCTTTTCTGCCACTTTCTGGAAGTAGAATGGAGATGCAATTGAGGACACTGGAATAATAGAAACAGCATGAAAATAACGCTAAGAGAAAATAACACTAAGCACAAATAACCTGAATGAAGAACTGTACTTCTTCCCTGCCAGACACAGAATAAAAGTTCAGGATTTTTAATTCTATGCCTGTTTTCATGAAAATGTCCTTTGTTTCACTGTCCTGCTGTCAATTACAACTTCAATCTTAATTTTTTCTACTCTGGCTGTCTGTGAAAGTGTTCTCCCCAGTTTCTCCTCTTGTCACTCCAATTATTTAAATGGAGGTGACCAGGGTTGTCTTCATGCTGTTTTCTCCTGATTTCAGTGTGTTGATGTGAGCACTCTGGAGAAAAATGCTGACATAATGGACAGAGATGGTGCCGATGAAAACAGTCTTCCACGCCTGGCTGCTTTAATCATTACTCTGGCTCTCCAAGGAGTCTGCATGGGGAAAGCAAGTTTGCCTTCCCCAGAATTCTTTATAAAATATATCTTTAGTTCTCTAAACAGTACCACTGAGCTCCAAGTGACAGGTAAGCTATTCATTAATCTCTAGTTGTCTTTTGCAACACACATTTCGAGTAAACTATCTTTAAATGCCTAAAGGACTTTTTTGCACTTCATTTTAAACATTTCATTTTGGAGTTTTTAAGTAGTTTCTTCTAAATTTAAAAGACAAGGTTGGAAAAGAAACTCCTTATTTTGATAATTCTCTGAGAGGTATAAAGCAAATTGCTATTGAGATTATTATGTTTTATTCAACATTAATTTATAACTGAATTGCTCAGCACCATCTGAACTACCCAAGAGAGCTCTGAGGGTGGTAATCTAGCTGTGAGGGCAGAGTTCACTGGGGCTTCATTTACCTTTCTTCTTTATGCATATCTTCATACATTGCAGGACTCTTTTAGGTATAGATGGGATACTTCTTGTAAAGTAGCCAGATTAGATACCTCAGTAACTCACACCTCGGTGTAGATATACAGATCTGTTTACTAAAGTAGCCAATAGAAAGTAGTTAAACATCTTATCAGAAGCCTTTTTGTAAGATTTACCCTTTAGATCATACCATTTTTATTTTCTGATTAGCAACATTAAAGGATTGTCACATGGAAAGTTTCTTATTCTCATTGACCTAAACTCCTTTGAAATCAATTTGTGGACTGCTTTTGTTTCTAATGGACAAATTAAGATTTACAGAAACTATCACTATGGTTTTATTTGAAAATGAGGGGGTAAAGAAGGGCATAAATAAGATAGGATAAGGCATACCCCCTCAAATAACCAAGCATTTCATCAGCAGAAGCACCCCTTGCACTCAAGCTGTCATGGGGTTCATCCCTGCATTATCTCATGTTTGGATTAGGGATCCTGACTCCCTCCTTCCTATTTCAGTGCTATGAGCAGGCATATTTCTTGATTAACCAAAGGAGATAGAAAATCTGCTGTCCTGTGTTCCACTTCTGAAATGCAAGAGCAGCACAGTGTCCTGAAGATTGATGTCACAACACCCTATAAAGGATCTGTATTCTGATCTGATCTGGACATGATGACTAAGTGTGGGGTTCCATTTACACAGGAAAATTTTAAGAACAGTGAAGTTCTTTAGCAATAACTAGACAACTTTGTAAGAGATTGATGATTAAATGAAAAATGAATTGCCTTTCAGTCCCATCTGTTTTCTTCTGAGACAGTCATAGGCAAAACATCTGGAGTGGAGTATGTAAAACAGGAAAGGCTGAGTATCTAGGTGTCTTGAACTTCTAGAGTTGTTAAAGTTGCCTCCAGTACCAAACTGAGAAAACAGTATTAATAAGGAATTGAACTAATGTTATAGCTAACAAAACTTTAATAATTATTTTTGGTTTTATCTTCTAAATGTGTATTTTCCCATGGTAACATATCTGTTTTCTAATGAATTACTAGAACTAGAACAACTACTAAATGTGCTTACAGCCAAAAAGACCTGCACTGTAAATGGACAATTCCATAGTCACAAAAGAAGACGTTACAGTATGGCAACCAGAGATTCTGGAAGAAAAAATACTCCATTCAAAGGAAACCATACAAAAGGAGACTCTCTGAAAGGTTATTTTGAAGATCATGAAAGGAACACAGATTGGGACCAGGTTAATTTATTTTTCTGTTATTATAGTATTGGTCACAGAATTTCAAACCTCAAATTGTTTTGCAAACAGTACATAATTTCTGAGGTAAAATGTATGAGTTTCAAAAAGTGACGTCGATACTGATGGAAATATATTTTTAAATAGTTATATTTTTTTAAATATTAGTTGGGGGAAAAACTTTATGGATGTTGACTGGATGATTAAAGTAGCTGGGAAGGGCTAACAGAATAGCTGGTGTTACCTGGAATCAGGTGGGTTTTTAAGACACAAATGACTGTGTTATTAGAGATTTCTTGTGCTCTTACGTCACAGAGCTTCTAGGGTCCCTAAAAATGACCTGGTAGAAGGAAGGGTTGTTTTGTACTAAGGAAAACAAGGTAAATTAAGGTTTCTATGAAAGTTCCTTTTGAAAGGCTTCTTTTAATATATACTTCAAAGGACATGTTTCTATTAATTTCAGGTTTTTACAATTTACACTAACTCAGTGACAATGTTTATTCTTCATTTGGGAGAATGAGTGATGTGCAATTGACTTTTGCTGTGTGGTCATTATATGATGTGGAACTGAGACAAATTGCCATTCAGATAAATATTTATCTGTGTAGTTTTATTGAATCTGAAATGCATAATCTATCAATAGATTTCTTTATTTCCTGCTGACCACGAAAGAGAATCATGTTGATCATCATGATGAGGCTTTTAATGAGGTCTCAAAATAACTTTTAATTAAGGTCATTTTAAATATGTTTCATATAAATTTTAAATTAGGAAGGACAGAAATCAGTTATGGCACTGTCTGTAAAAGAAGTAAAATTGTTCTCCAGTAATAGGAGAATTTGTGAAGCTCAGTTTTTGATTTCTTGAACTTCTGAGCTTGACTGTAGCTCAAAAGATAAGTATCTAGTGGAGTTATCTGAGTAGTCAACTGAGAGCCAAATATATGAAGAAGAAATCACTAAGAAACATCTGGAGAGAAGATAATTGCTCTTCTGTATTAATTCCTAGTTTCTCTATTTTTTTCCATTCCTCTTCTTTCTAGCTATGTCTATATTCCTTGACATATTTCATTAGAACACTTTGTGTTTCACTGTTGTGTTGCTAATTTTGTCCCATGTTTTCTGCACTTATCATAGTGATTGTGCTCCATTAGTAACAGATTCTGCTACATACAAGAAATTTACTGATTTATGACTTGTGTTTGCTAACTACATTAAGACCTGTAATTTAATTTTCAGATAGGAGTCATTATTTGAAACATTATCATGGGAAAAATGCCACTGCTTTCTTTTTAAGTCATCACTGTCTCTACATTTAAAATGTGTATAAAACAAGAAAGTAGCAGGTGATCTAATAAGACAAATGATCTTGAATTCCATTAAACTATGTCACAATATTCACATGCCTTTACTATTTCTCATTAAAAAAACATGGATTTTGCAAACCAAAATCATCCATCCATCTAGTTTTTCACATGAAAATATGCAAATTTTATTTACTTGTTTCTTTAGTTTCACTCTCCAGGAGCACACACATAGTTGCTTTACTAATGTTGTCTTAGTGCTCTGCCTCCTTAAGTTAAAAAGCTTAAAAGGCTGGGACTTGCAAGTGATGGTGAACGTTGCTGCATCCAGTTGGTGGCCGGTCACTACTGGTGTCCCCCAGGGACATTTCATGCACCCCAGGGTGCATTCGGTGGTCATTGCCACCAGGGCACACCGGTGGCTCACGTTCAAGTCATCCATCAGAACCTACCCCAGGGCTTTTATCTATAAACCCACCTTCCTTCTGGTCTGTTTTCCCCAGCCTTCATTGACGCATGGGGTTATTCTGTTTGAAGCACATTTGTCTTGGCTGATCATCATGAAGTTCTTGTCAGTCCATTTCTTTGGCTTGTCAAGATCCCTCTAAATAGCAACCATGCCAGTCAGCATTTCAACTAATTGTCCAGTTGGATTTCACCTGTCAGTGCTACCTGGTGCAGTCTGTTCCATCACTCAAGTTGTTGGTGAAGGTGTTAAATAGTATCATTCATGTTCTGACTGCTCAGCAATGCTGCTTGTAATCAACCAACGACTTGATAGCCACCAACTTGATACCAGATGTTGGTGTTTCCTACTTCCAGCGTCAAAAATTCTGCCTAGAATAGGAAAAATTAAGGTCTTTTCCAGTATGGTAACTCTTGAATTGTCTTCATGGTCTCCTTTGGCTTGAAGGCAGAACACAGTAGGTCCAGGTGGCAAAATCTTCTCTTATCCTGAAGACTTGAATGTGGTTTTCAAAATAAATTTATCAGCGCTCAATTCCTTCAGCTTCTTAGTGAACTTCATGGCATATTTTACTTCACTAACGGATGAGCAACAGCAGGACGGTGTTGGGTTTTAACTGGGTTACTTAAAAGTAACTAAACTTTTTTTAAAATTCATTTAAACAGCAATTTTATTTCAAAAGAAGCTTAAGCTTCAGTGATTAGGAAAAAGTATTTAGGAATCCCTTGATTCTCAGATGTAGACCAATTTAAATGAAAGAAAAAGATATTTTTTTAAATTGAATCACAGCTCATCAGATGACATTAAGAAATGAAGATTATTCCTCTAAGTAAGATAACATATTTGATCTGGATTCCTTCTCTTTAAAAGCATTTACAGAAATTTCCACTAGAAGTGTATTCTATCGCTAACTGGTCATGGTTTTTCTAGAAGTTTCATCCTGGAGATGGAAAAGCAATTCTTCATGAAAATTTGTTGAAATATAAAGGTTCCCAAGAAAAGTTCCTTCTTTTAACAAAGACGTGTTCCTAATAGGAACAAAAAGTAGTTGGAATTCTGAAGTACCTCTGATAATACAGTTATTAAGCAATCTTTAGACCAGATTTAGGCTATGTAACATCTAGTTTGCTGGCCTTAAGTGACATGTCATTATTTAAAGAATTAAAAAAATTCCAATTTATTTCCATATCTTACTGAAGATCCAGCACAAGGACAAATCTAAGTATTTCTTCTGATGTAGTATCTTATATTAATAGCACTATTATTGCAAACAATGAAGTTTTACATTAATGACTAAGAATATAATTTGTGTTAGCATTAAAAAGAGGATGGTTGGGCACTGGAACAGGCTCCCCAGGGAAGTGGTCACAGCACCAAGGGTGACAGAGTTCAACAAGTGTTTGAATGATACTCTCAGGCACATGGTGTGACTCTTGGGGATGATCCTATGCAGGGCTAAGGGTTGGACTTAATGATCCTTGTGGGTCCCTTCCAACTCAGCATGTTCTGGGATATTCTGTAAAATATTTAGCACATATAATGATAAAATGTTGAGAGATATTATTTTGTCAGATCCTTATGGTATTAATCAGCTTCCATAGATATTGTCCTGTTGCATCCCAAAGATTCCGGTCTTTCTGAAATATATAGTAGTATCAAGTTTAATTGGAAAAAAATTGGAATAAATTAAAATAATTTAACTAATTTAATAAAAAAAAAGACTATATAAACCTCAAGTTTTTTCTAGGTTATACAACCTTGTGTTCTTCTAAGATTCCATATTTAACCTCAACATTCACATTCAGTAACTCTGTATACTCTTCTACAAAGGTTTGTTTCTCTGCCAATGAGCTTGTGAAGATATTTTTGAAAAATGGTTCTTCCTCCATTTCCAAGGATCACTTCAAGCAAATCAGTCCAGCTATCATTCAGCAACTTTTAAGTTGTTCATGTCAGCTTCCTGACTTCAAGCAGAAAAGGTTACCACCAACAACTGTGGAAAGTGAGTTATGTTGTTATTAACAAAATACTGCTTAAATCTGGATAAAGAGGTGCAGGGACTTAACTTCTGGAGACATTTTATTCATTAATAAACCAAAACATGAGAAGATTTATGCACTCTGTAATTTATGCACTTTATAAATTCGTAGCATACAACTCAGATAGTAGTACTATATCAAAAAGTGAGGGGATTCAATGGTCTTAATTTTATATTAGATGGAATCTATCTCATTATGTAAAGTTTTAAGCTTTATTCTTCCCATTTGAGGTCTGCTTGATGTTGGCAGCAGGTGGGCCATAACAGGTCCTTATCTGTGGGTTGCAGGGCAGTAAGGACTTACTTTGTGAAATTTTCTCCAGGTTTATATTAGAATCATTGCACTGCTTACACATATAGCCTCAAGGTTACATTGCCTGGCATTTTATACCGTGATGTGGCAACTACCTGATATGGACAAGTTCTGCATGAATGTTACTGGGTTTTCAGCTTGTGATAGTTAACAGCAGAGAAGCTTTGAGAAGGTTTCTGTGGGGAGGAAAACATCCAGAAGAAGAGTAACAGGGCAGCAGGACTTGTGTGATGGAGCTGGAACAAGAACTGAGAGTATAATCAAATTGTTTCCAGTCACAGTTTTAGCCCTCACATATCACTGCTTCCAGTGATTTCTGCCTCATCTGTTCTGTTGATTCCACTTCTCCTGTAACCAATCCTCACTCTACCTTATAAAAAAAAAAATCTAAATCTGATATGACCTAAGGGCTTCTTAATGTGTTGGGTTTTTGTTTTTTTGGTTTCTTTGTTTTTTTTACTTTAAACCACCGATATCTGGGAAGTCATTACAAACCAAGGTGTGCTGGTGTATTACAGGGGACATTAATTATGGTGGAGCATTTAGTAGTCAGGAATGAGCAAAAAGGAAAGGGTATATAACCATAATCACCTGCATCTAGAGCAGCACTTTTTTAGGCTACAAATCAATGTTTCCAATACCTACGTCTTTTAGGAGCTATTAAACTTTCCCTGCATCCTGCTGGCCAATAATCCATATGGAACAGCATATAAATTAAAAAAAGCATGGAAGGACTCTCATGGATATCCCAATAATGGTTATAGGAGAAAAAACCATACAGAATAGGAAAAATCATTGTGCGTCTTCAATAGGCAGCAGTCCTTCCTAATGAATTCGCTTTTCTTATTACCTGAACACTTTGCAATCTTTACTGCTTTGATCTTTTCTATGCTACACAGATATGACAATTTTTCAGATCAGGAATCAAGGGAGAAAGAAAGAAAAGAAAGGAATTTAACCAGGTCAAATGCAAGGTTAATTAAAAATTCACTGTTAAGTTGGATCCTTCCAAGTCTAAAGCCATCAGCTTAATCAATGATATTTTAGTGGTCTCATAAATGTGAGAGATGAGAAAAACGGAACTATTCAAGTACAGAATGGAATTAATAACACCCCTTTTTGCAGCCCTTTTCCTCTGCTTTTTGACAAAGGAAGGTTTCTATGACCACAGGAACACTTTTGCTGTCTTGATACAGATAAAGGACTACATGTTTGACCTATGTGTGACCTAGTGACCTGAGCATGGGCTGATTAATTATATTCTCAGTTCTATTTTACTGACAAGCTGTGCTTTTTTGACTGTCACTAAGGCCTGACCTTCCATAAATATCTACTATCCCCTGTATTTGGATTTGCAGTCTGTGAAATTTACTGTCTGATTTTATGAGGTGCTGAGCACTTGCAGTGCTTTTAACATGAGAAACATTGACAGTTTTGAATATTTTGGCATTAGTTCCTTTATGTGTGTTTCTCTTCACTGTTTTACCTCCACCATAAGATTTCATACAGATTAATCAGGATTTATGTTGTGCAAAAGGTTGGAGGTGTGAGTGGCATGTAACACTGAAAAAAAAATCAGAGTAACCATCAAAAAATATCCAAGTAACCTGAGAAAAATGAGTTGGTGGTCCTGATGTGGTAACTGAAGGGATGTCTGTCCACAGCAGATTTGTAATGTAATTTGGACCAAAATGTTTATGCTTACAACCTAAATTAGATTGTTACATCCATTTGAGATTTTACACCTTGGTTTGTTTACAAAAAAATAGAGAGCAATAAAACCCAAGAGAAACAAGTGATGCACGACACAATTGTTCACCACCTGTTGATTGATGCCCAGCCCATCCCTGGGCAGCAATCATCCCCTCCCAGCCAACTCCCCCAGTTTATATACTGGGCATGACATTCTGTGGTGTGGAATGGCCAGTTCAGGTCAGTTGTCCTGGCTGTGCTTCCCCCAGCTTCTTCTGCTCCTCCACACTAGCAGAGCATGAGACACTGAAAAAGCCTTGACTCAGGGTAAGCACTACTTAGCAACAACCAAATCATCAGTGGGTTATCAACATTTTCTCATATTGAATCTAAAACACTGCACTGTACCAGCTTCTAGGAAAATTAACTCAATCCCAGCTGAAACCAGACAATGAATCACTTCTCCCGTGTGCTTGTGCATAGAGGTGTCAAAACATACCCTCAAAACCAATTACAAATACAAACCAAATACTCAAACACAAATACTGGATGATTAAAGGTGCCCTTGTTTTGTTTCATTTGTTTTCCCCTACAGAATATGGTTACAGCACTGTTGCTGTTTTACTTATTACTATTGGATCTATGTTTGGTACAACTCTCATTTTATTTAACTCCTGTCAAGAAATCTATACACTCATTTTACAGCTGTTTGTCGGTCTGGCTGTTGGAACCCTTTCTGGAGATGCATTGCTACATCTTATTCCTCAGGTAAGTAATAGACACTTCAGTGATTTTAAAATGTTGACACATATGCATGTGTGCATGCACGCACAGAAAAGTTTTATTTAAACCTGGATAATGCTCATCTGTTTAGAAATAAAGCTTCCCATGAAACCTACCCAGCACTCCAGTTACATTTGCACTCTGTAGTTCAGAGAGAGGTTACAAGTAGTAAGGAGCTGAAATCTGTGAATGATGAAATCAAAGAAAATAGGGTTCCTATTTTCAAAACAAACTTTTCAGAAACCCCACAAGTCCTGTGCAAGCCAAGTTTCTAGATGTGTATTAATTTCTTTCATGAGGCATATTCTGTAACATGTTTCAAGAGAAATTTTTTGGAAGCATCCACAGTCCCCTCCACATGTTTTTCCAGGGAACCAAGAGCTGTCAGCCTAGAAGTGTAATAAAATTTGTGCTATGATCTTGTCCTAAATTCATAAAATAAATTTTAAAAACAAGATAACATGCAAAACAGAACCAAATTTTCCATTGTGTATTCATTTACTTTTGACTGAGTCTCCTCTGATACGACACAGATGTTATGAGTAGAATTCTAGTGGTTGTAGAAAGAGAGCTTCACAGCTTCACTTGAGATTCTGGTCAAAATATTCTTTGTACTCAATGCATTGTCTCTGGAAGCAATACTGGGAGAATTGTTTAAGGCAGGCAATTCTCAGTGAATGTCAGACAAATGCATTTATTTTAGAAATACCTTTGGAGTGTGAAAGTATTCTCCTTCACCAGTTTTAAGTGATGTCCCCAGTAGTCTTTAAAGAGCTCACTTTCAGAGCAGAGGGAGGGCTGCCGTGCTGTGCCACTGGGGTTAAAATGGAAGTACACCCACCAGCAGAAATGGATTTATGCATTAGTTATGCATTAATTCATTTATGCATTGTTTTCACAGAATCACAGACTAGTTAGGGTTGGAAGGGACCTCTGCAGATCACCTAGTCCAACCTCCTGCCAAGGCAGGGTCACCTAGAGCAGATGACACAGGATCTCAGATGACAAGTGGGTTTTGAATGTCTCCAGAGAGGGAGACTGCACAACCTCCCCAGGCAGCCTGTTCCAGTGCTCTGCCACCTCAGTGTAAAGGAGTTCTTACTCGTGTTGATGTGGAGCTTCTTGCGTTTTAGTTGATGGCCATTACTCCTTGTCCTATTGCTGGGCACCACTGAAAGGAGTCTGGCACCATCTCTTGGCGCCAGCCTTTGAGATATTTGTATGAATTGATGAAATCCTCTCTTAATCTTCTCTAGATTAAAGAGGCCCATCTCCCCCAGTCTCACCTCATAAGAGAGATACTCCTGACCCCTTATCATCTTTGTGGCCCTCTGCTGGACCCTCTCCAGTAGCTCCTTGTCTATTTTCAATATGAAGCTTACATATTAAGATGATGCAAGTAATTTTTCATAGAGTTTATAGACCAATTTACTACAAATGAGAGATATATAAATGTGTGTATGTATATATATACACACACATACTTAAAGGGCAATTTCATAAAACATAATGTTACTTCCACCACTGAGAGATGAGGAAGTATAGCAGAGTCTGCTAATAATTAATTTCATTATCTACTATTCAGAGGATTAGCTCAAAACACAATTTAAATTTGAAAGAACTGTGGAAAGAAAATTTTGATAATAAATTGAATTAACACATGGTGGCTTGCTCTTGCAAAAATTAAAACATTGTCATTTCATTTTTTTTAACTCTGTTTTATTTTAGACTCTAGGTTTACATAAACATGAAGCACAAGACATAGAACATTTCTATGAGGGAAAAGAATATATTTGGAAACTTTTGGGAATAATTGGAGGAATTCATGGATTTTTTCTGATAGAAAAGTGTTTCTTTCTTTTAGTAACACCACGTGAACAGGTAAAGCTTTCTACAATTTATCCTTTAAAAATATCTTTTGAGACTTTACAGTGCACAGAATGTTAAAATGATTGTGGAAAATAATTATTATTTGTGTGAGATAAATGAAGCATTGATAATTGCTTTCCTAAGTGCTCCTGCAGACTGACCTTCAATTTCTACTTTGCTTTGCTCTATGGACTGTGCATGCTACATGAATGTGTTCAATATATTTATAACTCAAGAAGGGAACAGTTAATCGAATGTGTTCCACAAGCATGCATTTTGTGACTCACATTGGAGCAGGTGAAAATTATGTATCCATGTGAAATAGCAATGACAGTTGTTTACTGTAGGCCCTGTTTGAAACGGAGAAAGACATAGATGTAAGCAGAAGACATTTTCAAGAATTATATCTTTAAATTTTCAAATTGTCTTTGATCTCAACGCTTTGAAAATCTAATATGTATGTTGCAGTCAGCAGGACCCAATCTGTTATATTAATACTTACTCCTTGCTCACTGCCATGTTTATAGTAATTCTATTACTTTATTTCAGTGTGGATGGAGCCTGAAAATATGATTATGCATGAGGAGATAATGTAACACAAAATGTGATGGCTCATTAGGTTTCTCAGCATGAGACACAATCTTAATGTAACTTAAGAAGGCTAAACCTTTGCTTGTTCTGTTTTATAGAGTGTGCAAAGAATGGCCTGACTTAGATATGCAGCAATGAGTCCCTATTCCCACTATCTTTGAGTCAGCCATAAGAATATTGTGTGAGATTAATAGAATGAGAATATTTTTATGCTGGTGATGTTTTAGTTTTGTGGTAGAAAAGGAGGTCTTTTTGTTACTTATATGGAAGAAGGGCTTTATCCTTATCACACATTTTTTTTTCACTTTTTCTACTGAGAACCAGATTAATTCTCAGAGTTAGTTTTTATATCCATCTCAGCTTCAAATTTTAATTTGATTTTTAAAACAAATTAAGTTTTATTACACCAGTATGGTTGTCACTTATTTATCTGATTCACTTTTCAGGGTTTTTTAAGAAAATAAGCACCAGGAAATAGTTGATGCCAGTCAACAATCTTTTTAGATTTTGTTTTGAAAAATTAATTCTTAAAAATGCTAAATTTTCACAAAAGGCTGAGGAATGCTGCACCTGTGTTTATGGGTTTCAGAACTAATTGCAAAGCATCTTCATTCAGCAGGGCCTTTCTTTAGTTAATGGGCACTGGGGACATTCCCATGATCTTCCAGTGGAATCTGAATTAAATGAACATTCAGGCAGAGGCAAATCTACTTCAACCATACAGTTGGTAGGTTACTGATATGACATACTTCCCTGATTTCATGTTCTTCTTTCTCTATTCCTAAAAAAAAAAATGAACCAAATTAATGTAATAAATCAGTAATATTTTTCATTCTCTATTGATTTGTTGTTTATTACATTACATGATTTTTAGGAATCTCTAGATTTTGGAGTCTATAATGAGCTTTTACAGGGATTTCAAGTGCAGATATTTTACAATAACTTTTCTTAAGTGTGTATCACATTGATATAACAATTCACTTCCTGTACTACAGTTTGTTGATAAAATTCTTTCAGATTTTCCTCCTCCCTTCTTTTAAAAAATTGATTATATGTAAAGCCAGATTCTTCCAGGGAAAAACTTCAGGATTTTCTGCAGTGAGAGTTCAGTGCATAATTAGTGAATAGATTAAATCTTGAACTGTTCTTGGGTATTTTCCCCACAGATTTGAGCGGTAGCATAAGCAAGTTGGATATATGGGAATGGTGCTCACCTATAAAAAGTTACACAGTTTTACATTGGCCTGTAGATGGTATCCGGACAGACAAATCCTTGCAAACTACATTGACTCATAACTCTTTACCAGTTTTCTCTTTTTTTTTCCAACAAATCTCCTCAGTTTATATGCAGTATCTATGTACACAGGTTATTTAAATCAGAGATCCATAATGTGAACTCCATTTTACTAATTTAGTTGTGATGGGCAAGAGTCTCATGAGTCACTGCTAGTCTTTAAAACACAGTTGGGAAACTCTCAATTGAAAACAGAGCAAACAGATCAGTGAAACATGTTTACTAATTTGTGAGCCACATCATAGCTTCTTGTTTATGATAATAAATGATCATGTCATTCCACTCAGCTGCAAGATCCCCCCAAAGTTCTGTATAGATCACATGAATTATCCTGGCTTAGCTGGTTTACACAAGAGCAGCCAATTTTTCAGAATCATGTGAGTAATACTAAGACAAACACTAGTTGACTAAGAAAAACTTATAAATCTTTCAGGTCAGTGATTAGTCTTGCAGTTTTGACTCAGAGTTCAAAGAAGTGGCATGTGAATAAATATTATAGGAGAAGTGCAACAATTACTGGAATTCATATGACTGACTGTAATCACAGGAATTAAAGTTTTATTTTTCATTTAAAATGCCGAATTTGAAAAACATTCTTTCTCCTTTTCTCTTCATACTTCTACAGCACATATCCCACATCACAAGCAAGCTAATACCAGCCAATTAACATATTCTATTTTCTAGTCAACATACATCTCTGCTACAGTTTTTGGAGTGGTAGCTGCTGTCTCTAACACAGAACTCTTGTGCTGTTTTTGACTCTTCAGTGGCTACCATAATAGGTATATTTTCTAGGGAAAAAAAAAAAGGGCAATTATAAATTTAGTTTTTCTAGTTTCAAGCAAACAAGTTCTCTCTCCCTCACATGAAATTCTAATAATTTCTCTAGTCAGAAAACAAAGTCCCAGGGAGGTAGGGAGAGTGAGAGATTACTCATGTTCTCCCTTCTCTCCCCACAGTTGCAATATCTGTTAATTAAACATTGGGGCAAATGCACCAAATTAACTCTCTAGGATAAGGATGAAGATACTGCCTCTTTCTTCACTTGAAATAAGGGTAAATGTCACTCCTTGTAGTAAAGTGTACTCATGTGCTGCTATGCCCAGCCAGTGATGCCTAGTGCTGAGACAAAGTCCAGATAAAAGACAAGAGTCAGGGCACTGGAGGCTGCACCACACCGAAGAAAACCCCCTATATTTTGAAAGGGGGTGAAACCTACCTATGATCATCTTTCTTAGTCTTGTGTTTGTTGTCATGAGGAACAAGAATGCCAAAGCAATTCTACCTATTTTTCCTTGGAAATCCTATGGACACTTTCTCCATCAGGAAACCACAGTTCTAGTCATGACAAATTCAAAATGTATAATTTAAATTATAGTCTCCTTTTTAGTCTTGCATTTGGCTCAGATTTGTAGGTATTCAAGCAGATATATAGTTTTCTTGGACTACCACAGTGCTTATAAATATCTTCCTACCTGAATGAGACTGTAACCTTTTCTGGGCCAGGGAGATTTCTTTCTCATGTGTTTCTGCAGTACCAATCACACTTCCAGTGGTCAATAAATTATTCTAATTCTGTGCAAATAACACTTGACTTTTATTCAAATAGCTTGAACTTAGTTGATATTTTCCAGTATTTATAGCAGCAATTGGAAGAGCCCTTTAACACTGATCCATTATCTTTGCTTTTAACTAGAGAAGCCCAGAAGATTCTGAATCTGCTGAAGATCCTCCGGAGAGCAAGGCGATCAACAAAAAAAGTTAGTGTCAATAAAAACACAAGACAAGTAACAGGAAAGTACTTCAGACCTAAGATGGAATTGAAAGTGTGAAGCTGGCTTAGCTCTGTGTGTGCTATGTGCTACGTCACCGCATCTGATGGTGCCTGGCTACATAATTTAATCTCTGCTTAAAGACCTTCTCAGCTGCCAGCCCTGTAATTGTGAAGTTAGCCTTATACTGTCCTTGCTTTAGTTTTTGTTGTCTCACTCTTGCAATCTATTTTTCTAAAGCCTTTGCTTAAAGGGAAACATACAAAAATTAATACAAAACAGATTTTTATAATTGTAAAACTTAGCTCAGGCTTTTATTTCTGAAGGTGGTGAAATGATTGCTTTGTTGGCTCACTATACTAATATAATTCTGCTTACTTCTTCTCTTACACAGTAAAGCAATATCCTCTTTAAACCAGTAATGATTTACTACAGGTGTGGAATTACAGGCTCATGATGCCTCTCAGTTTTAGTATAATCTGTTTTCTTCAAACAGCTTCAGATAATACCTGTCTTCTGTGTTTGTTGCTGCTTAATAAAAAAAAAAACAAAAAAACCAGAAAATAGAGCATAAGTAAAATTCTGCCTTTGACTGTACCTTGTGACCTCGGTAAATTCAGTAGAGTTGCAGTCATTTGCCTGAGGGAATAATATTTTATTGGAAATCAGTTTATTTACTATAATCAGCTCCCCTTAATTTTGTGATCTCAGATCTCAGGTCATCAATGTCATTTATTTAATGATGTCAGTATCTTCTAGGTTTTTAATGTTCTCCTCTGTTCTTGTGGACTTAATTTCCATCTCTGAGACATTGGAAATCTGGATTTTCATTTCTTAAATCTCGACTCTCCAGTAGTACACGATCCAGTGCCACTTTGAGTGTGAATACATAGTTAACACTCTATATCTAGATATTTCCATTTAGTCGAATCATCATTATGTGCTAAACACAAGCCAATTTCTGGCGATCTCAATCTTATCTGTTCCAAGTAGCTAACTCTGTGATAGTTCCTCAGTAATCTTCTTTGTTTGGTATCATTTTACCCTGATACCTCAGTCTTACCTCCATATTAGAAATCAGTAAGTGAAACCTCAGTAGGGAAGGGGGGGATATTTTGAGGTTTGTTTTGTTTGGGTTTGAGTTTTGTTTTGTTTGGGTTTGGGTTTTTTTGTGAATGCATAATTTCAGCAGATACTGATCTCTTCGCTGAGCAGTAACAAGACCTGAACTGCCTGAAGTTATGTCTGGAAAGGTTTAGGTTGGATCTGAGAAAAATTTTTTCACCCAGAGGGTGGCTGGGCACTGGAACAGGCTACCCAGGGCAGTGGTCACAGCACCAAGCCTGACAGAATTCAAGAAGCATTTGGACAATACTCTTGGGCACATGGTGGGACTTTTGGGAATAGTCCTGTGCAGGGCCAGGAGTTGAACTCAAAGATCTTTGTGGGTCCCTTCCGACTCAGCCTATTCAGTGATTCTGTAAAAAGTTTGTATTGTTAGAGTTCTTTTAAATGGCTAAGTGCATAAACATACTTGGGTATCTTGGTACTGAGCTAAACTTTTGAGTGCTTTTTCCCCAAAACTGAATGGAATCTGCAGCTTTAAGACAGGAGACCGACATTTCCTCCACTGGGAGGCTTCACTCTAAATGTGTATCAAGTAGGACTGAAAAAGGAGTCAGTCACCTTAGATAGCCAGTGACTCAAAAAGCAAGAAGCTTGCTGAAGAGAATGATGTCTCACAGGCCCTCTTCTCATTTATCCACACTTATTCTGTCAATATCTGAAAAGACCAAACAGTAGCATTTTATATTTGGTATACTCAGTGACAGTTTACATTTACTAGAAATATTTTTTCAGTGTGAGGCATTGAAACATTGAATAAAGATCTATTTATGGATCAATGTTTGCTTTAAACTCTTATTCAAAACTTTAAAAGTGTAATCTATGATCAAAGTCCTGCACCCATTAGTTCTGGGTTTTTATGAAAATTATGGAATAGAATTTGCTATGAGTTCTGCAGAAAGTTATCCCTAGTTAAGCAGAAAAAAAAATAAAAAATAAGTGTCAGATTTTTAAAGAATGAGAGGTTTCATAGAAATAGGTCAGATAATAAGTTTATAGTTAATAGTTTCTGTTGAAATATAACACAGTGAGATAATTGCCAGTAACAAAGCTGCTTTAAAATAGACTGAAAGTAAATTAAGGTAAACATTCAGATTTGTTTATACATGCATCTTAAGTTTCTGTCAAGTAAGTTCACAAAGATTACAACTGTAACTGTGCCATAATGCTAACCTGATCCCTATGTTACATTATATACAACATGCTGGAGTGAGTTCCAGTAATCATCATATTCCTAACAATAAGATACTTGAACAAAACAGACTAGTAAGATCTCAGGACAGGCCACAATTTTGTCCTTACTAGTACTTATTACAAATCACAGGCTTAATGTAGTGCAGCAATCTATTATTTCTATGTAATTCATGCTCTGCACTATTGATTATAAACTGCCCATAGTGTTTAGAGAGAACTGTGCAAGCTGGGGACATCCACGTCCGGCTCTGTAAGCTGGCAGGAAAATCTAACAAGCCTGCCAATTCTTCTGAACCCGCAGAGCTCCCAGGCAACTAGGGAGGATTTTCTGAATACGGTTGTTAAGCTTTTATGTGCTGTGTGTTTTTTTTTATAATAGTCTGAAGACTTCATTTCTAGCCAGTTTCTGTAAGAAAAACATCTCACCCGTCAGTATAAAATAGTCATCTCTGAGAAGCATTAGTGAAGTGAAACCTTGTAATAACTATATTCAGGCAGTTTTGTACAGCTGCACTTTAGGTCCTTAGTCTGTCATATTATGACTATGAGGGGTCATCAAAAGTCAGGAAAATACATATTTAGGGCCCAAATCACAACCCTGCTGCTTCAGGCATGAAAGAAAGCCTTTTCAAAGTTTCTGTCCCTTCTGTATAGAGGGAAGCTGGATGAGTTTCCTAAGAAATATTAGGCAGTCCTGCTTGTGAGACTGTGGATAAAATTAATAAAACAAAGTACAGGATAGGGAAGCCAATTATGAGTTGTTAAGTTTAGACATTGAACCTATATAGAGCCTTGTTGCTACTTGAAGAGATAAACTCTTTCCCTGTGAATTCATTCAGCATGCCACCCAGCTGTCTGTGCTACAGGCTAGACAGACTGTCCCTAATTCCCTAGCTTGATTTCAGTGCTTGCATCCCTAGCAGCACCTTTCCACATATGTCATATGTCTGATCATGAACAGCCAGTATACTGTTCCACACTAAAATGAGGTCACAGAACAGAACAGAATGGGAAAGGCAAACAGCAATCTACACCCATGAGTGGTGCTCCAGATAGGAGTATTATGAGCATAACAGCCATTAATTGATTGGAATAAACTTTGGAAATAAGCATGCTGTAACCCTGTACTAATAGTGAAACGCCGAGGCTTGTTGTCTTTCAGCTCTATCTTTCACTGAAACACAGTCTCATAAAAAAACAGACCCTGCAAATATTATTTTGTGTTAGCAAGCTTTACAGGATTAAAACAATCATCTGCCTGAGACCAAATATTCATCTTCATTATAGCTGTGCAATTTTGTGAGTTTCAGAAAAATAACATCTAGAAATAACATCTAGGAAAACTTGTGTGAATTTTGACAAATAAAAAATGGTTAATAGAAACTCTTATGATGCATTCTGAGACTAGACTCAAACCTAACTTTTTGTCTAATAGTTGACCTAGTAAGAATAAGGAAGTTGCTTCCTGGTATTTGCATCTCTGAATTGTACTGCAACCCACTCTTTTTGTTTCAAATGTATTGAAGGAAATATAATAACAAGGGAAAAGGAGTTAAACACTGTTTTCCTCTGGCTATTATGATTTCTCATAATGTTATATGCAAAGTCACCAAAAATCAAAGAATTTGTAAATAACAAAAATTGCAATATCTGTCTGTGTTAAAACTTCTGGGCTTTTTATTTGTTTGTTTGTTTGTCTTTTCTGAGGTAAGAAAATCAGCTTGTTAGCAATAATGGTTCTGGTGGGTGACAGTCTTCACAATTTTGCTGATGGCCTGGTAATAGGAGCAGCATTCTCATCCTCAACAGAAACAGGTGTGACAACGACTGTTGCTATTTTATGCCATGAAATTCCTCATGAAATGGGTAAGAAATATATATGTATATATATATATATATGTATTTTTCCTGATTGGCTTTGTATTTTCAGGTTTCCCAAAGAGTTCTTTCCCATATGATATTTGTGGGTGGGAATTCTTCTTGGTTATAACATCACGAACTATGACATTAATGTGCGAGACTCCTACTTTCTTTCCCCTTCCAAAACCCAGGGGAGGCTTCTGCACTCATTATTGGATGCCATCCCATCTCACTTTCCCCAAATGTACAGGACATCAGGCCAAGGGTGACCTGTTATTCTTACGTGTACAGAGATAAAAAATTACAAGCCGAGAGCAAGAGCCATGTGTGCGTAATGGGTGTACCTGATACAGTGGGCTATCCAAGACTTTCAGTATGCAGCAGTTTCAATATTCCCCATGTTACCCTCCTTCCTGCTGCTAATCAAGAATAATAAGGTAATAAAAGAAAGCATATGACCTATTTTACCAGTGGACAGGACAGGAGGATTGTTCTATTGAATATTGTCCTCAATTAACTTCTTGTGGTAAAACTTTCAGCATGGCTGAAGCTGTTCCTCACATTGTGTTGACGAACATGTATGAAGTGGAAATTTTGAGATGAGAAGTGCAGATTCTCATTTCCATCCTTAAATAACTGAAGATTTCATGTGCTATGTAGAAAACTTCTCCAAACAAAAAGATGGAATGGGGGATTCCTGTAAAACTAGTAACTCTTGTTTGCATAGCAAAGAAATTTTAAATACTCAACAGTTACCTCCAAAGACAGACCTTCTTCATTCTTGGGCAGTAGTGCCCCTGTGTCAAAGTGGCATTTTTACAATCACAGAGTAGAATTTTTAAACTCTCATGCCGTGGACCTGTTATGAAATCCTTTATTTTAGAAGAAAAATCTGTGATGGGATTTTGATGTATGACTCACTACAGTTGATTAGATTATACAGTGGAATTAAATTCAAACTAGAATCAGACTGGCATAGGTTACTCTGACTTGCAGCACCTGTAAAACACTCAAAGACCATGCTGCAAATATACCCACATGTTTTGAACTGGTAAGTTCCCAGTGGAGAAAGATTTAGAAACTCTGGGAAAGCATGTGACTTCACTTTTGCTTGTATCCAAGTTGGAAATGTCATGGAACATCGAGAACTAACAGAAAGCTGCTCCTGTATACTATATGCTATCTTTAGGAACAGCTAAACAAATACAAGTAAATATTACTTTTTTGTCGTTTTGAGTTTTTGGGTATTTTTTTCATACAAGATGAGTTTATAACTAATTCTACAGAAATCTAAAGGCAACCCTAGGCCATTCACTATCTTTTATGCATGTCTTAATTATTTTCCTTCATGTTTTATTACCAAGAGTCTTCCAAATACGTTTATCAGCTAAATAATAAATTTTCTTTCTTTTTCTCTGTGCAGGAGATTTTGCTGTGCTGCTAAGTACAGGGCTCCCCACGAAGATTGCAATTCTGATGAATTTTATAAGTGCACTAACAGCATTCTTAGGACTTTATATTGGCCTTTCTCTATCAACTGACCCATCCATTCAAAACTGGATTTTTACTATTACAGCTGGAATGTTCTTGTATTTATCTTTAGCAGAAATGGTGAGAACTTCAGTCTGTGGGTATATTTTCCTTTCAGCATAGCCACACATTATAGATGAGTGTCAGACAAATGCAGGTGGATGAATGTGGAGACAAAAAGAGTTCATAGGCTTGTTGGGAAGAGCATGTTGTCTGCCCTGTGCGTCTACAGTACTTTGAACAGTAATCTGGTTTTATTTCATGTCATTCTCATGCTTGGTGTCATTAGTAAAGAAAAGGTGAAATAAAGGTCATTAAGAGGCTAATATATGAGAAAGGCATAAAGGACTTTTAAAGGGGGAAAGGTAAACAGCATATTTTTAATTACTTAGTAAAACTTAATTTGAACCTGCAGGGTTTTTTAAAATCCTGAAGAAATTGGTTACTTTTTTGTGCCCTTTTCTTTAAATATTTTTCATCCATTCTTTCAACATGAATTTGCTGTTTCTGAACTAAAATGCAAAGATGCTTATCGTGCACTCTTCTTTTCTGTCTTGAAGAGGTTTGGATGAGCTCCTAAGTAATTCAAAAGCCATCCCATTGCCTCATTTTTTTCATATTTGCCCAACATTTTTCCTAATTCCAGTTCAATAGAAATGACCTGACTATAGAAAAATTGTGTGAAGATATGCAGTAGGAGAAAGGTCTAAGGACTGTACAGAGACGTGGAGGCATCCTAGCTCATGCAGATGTCTTGGGCCCCGTCATTTATTGAAGAGTTAGCTAACTGTTACACTTGTAGCAATGCAGAATTTAATTGCTTCCCAGCTTTGTCACATGGTCTTTCACCATCATGTGTTGATGTAAACTTGCTTACAAGCTCCTGAACAGAGATGAAATATTTTGAGTGATTAGATGAAGAGGGAGAAAAAAAATTATCTCTTCATTACTGTGTTTTCCCCAAGCCTCACTGTCTCTCAGTTGTGTTCTCTACCACCCCCCACCTTATGCCTGAGATATTAGTTACCAGCTTCAAGCATAATACTTTAAACCTGATATTCCATTCCAGTATTATAAACTATTTAAAGTCCTACTTATAATAATTGACCTTAGACCTTGGTAGTATTTATTCTATTTTTTGCTATTGTAACTAAAGTGAACATAAAGTGCTCCTAAGAGCTTAAGAGGGAACTGCCTCAGGATTGTGGATGTGTCAACAGTCCTGACTGAGGCGGTAAATAACAGACAAGAACACTGTGTACCAAGCAGCAGCTTGTTCTGACTCCGAGAAATTGGAAATGAGACTGCCTACCTACTGAGTAGGCATGGTTGTACTAATAGGGCTAAGAATGATATAGACGTATTTTGCAATCAATGTAGGATTAGCATTCATCTGGGATCCACGAGCTTCTAGAACAATACTATGTTTTTCCCTGAGTCTTCAAAGCACTGTGCCAGCCGTAAATCCCAAGAGATAATACAGTTCCAGGCAGAGACAGAGACACGTTTTCCCTTGTTCTCAGCTTGTCACCATAATCTTGGTCTTGATGTGAAGAGTAGAAAGAAGGGAGAGAGAAGGATCTTATTTCTCTCATACTTTTTATTAATAGGGTCTGTATATTCTCTGTATCTCTTTATCTATTTCTCTGTATGTTCTCTTTAGTCCGCTCCTCTATGTTTGTCAGAAGTGTCAAATATCCCAGGGATTAATTTATTCAAAAAAATTATTCATGTAGCGCTGTGGGATCTGGTAGATCTGAAAAGTTTTGTATTTTTCAACTTTCTGCTCAGAAGTAGCTTCTATTCTCTGCTGCATTTTCATCTACAAGCAGCAATCATCAATGTTCCTGCCCATGGTGTACAAACACTTTACAGAATACAAAGCTTGACTGTAATTTTCAGTACTTGTTTTATGGGAT
Organism: Myiozetetes cayanensis; assembly: GCF_022539395.1. Taxonomy (NCBI): domain Eukaryota; kingdom Metazoa; phylum Chordata; class Aves; order Passeriformes; family Tyrannidae; genus Myiozetetes; species Myiozetetes cayanensis. The sequence continues at coordinate 131,295,156 of NW_026086604.1, forward strand.
TTCACATATTCATGTGCTTGTCAGAGCAGCAGTTCAGTAAAACTGAACAGCCTCGCTGGTTTCTGCGTTGAGGAACATTGAGGGGTATGAGTGGAGGTTTATCAACAAAATAGCACTGTGAGACTGCTGCCAGAGTCAAGTTAGCACAAAACTACTTCTGTGGTTGATTAAAGGCTTTTCATTTTGACAAATGGCATTCTATCTCCATTAGCAAGCAGGGTGGAACAATCATTTTAAAAGTTGAAAAAAAGGACAAAGGATAAAAGCATTTATATCCTTCATAATTTTTCACCAAGAAATTATGCAAACCTGATGTTTGCTCTGAAAATAAAGGAGGAGTGTTTAAAGTGATTTACCGGGCTGTTGCAGTGCGACAGTCATGCCATATGCCTCAGCTTAGTGGAACTCCTTTTTAGGCTGAGAGCCCCTCATGCCTCCTTTCTGCATGCTGCTTCCTATTTCTTATCTTTTGTGTGGTCACAATAACATGAGCTGGAGTGAGAATAGAGTAGTCCGTTGATGTGGTGCTATGTTCCCTCCATTTTTGAAGTGGTTTGCATCTGCCAGTTGAACAGGCTTATGCTTCCTAAACAAAATTCACTCTGCTGTACCCCACAGTTTGTCGTTCAGAAAGAGTTGGGGAACCATGGCTAATATTGTGACAGCAATCATCTTTTGTTTTTACAGATAAGCAGGGATGTCACACGAGGTATGGTTGTGAAAATGGTCTGTGTGTTGATGATATGCACATAGGTTAGAAAGAGGGAGCAGGCACTAGCATTGGACATGGGAAGGGCACTACCTGAAGAGAACTCTTTTTGAAAACTGTCTTAGAAACCTGCTGTGTATGTGTGTAACTCAAAAATTGTCACTGACAGCAATAAGAGAAAAGAGTAGATTTTGCAGTGGGAGGAGAAAAAGTTTGGAGAACTTCTTCACTCAGGCACTGGGGAAGAGGACAAAATAGACTTATTATAAGGATAAGTAAGAAAGACCAAATGTCTAGACTGGAAATCTGGATTCAGGCTTAGGTCCTAATTAACAGTTTTTGCTTAAATATACAACAAAAATCATGTGCTCTGGGCATTTACAAACTGTCAGTTCAGATCTTGATTTACATCAGAACTTTGAGGTGTTTGCACTCGCTTTGGATCAAAAGTTTCTGATGATCTTTAAATACAGTTCGAGTATAACTACATGAGTTTCTTTACCATATTTTAAACCACTGCCGAGTTGTAATGAAGATCCAGGGCGTTTGAGTTTGCTTGTTATTTCCAGGCAAAACTTTAAAGGGGAGGATGATTTTCCATTACAGTTTTCTTTTGGGCCCATGACAACTTACAGAGGTAGAAGAGTGCAGAAGAGGCAGCCCCCGAGACCCCCCCACCCCCGACAGAGGAAATGACAAGCATTGCAAAAACTCATTAGCCTCCTTGGTCAGCACCACTCCACTGTCTCCCAGTGGCTGCTGCTGTTACAGCTACTGTAAGAGGTTCCAAAGAGCAGAGGAACTCAGTAGCTTTACTCAAGTGCAGGCTGTGAGTGGAGCAGACAAAAAATCCCAGCCAAAACCAGAGGTCAGCACCAGGCCATTGCTTTATATTTATTTCCTGAGTTGATGTGAAAGTATTAGGAGTCATTAGTGTTTCTTCTGGTGTCTATAAGACATAAAGAAAAATATTAAGAGAATTTGAGCCTGAGGCATCATTTTCACAGGCCCTGTTTAGACATACATTTAGTTTAAAAGCTTTGATAAAAGAGACCATGTAGAGTGGAAGGTCAATGTAAGTAGTTTTTAATATGATTATAAACAGGTGCTGCTCCTTTACTTGATTTAAAACTCAGAGAGAAAAATATTAAACACAATTTTTCCTGTCTTTCTCTTGTGCATTTACTAAAGCCCAAGTAAATAGGAGTGTTGCCAGTTATTTCAGAAAGAGCATGATTGACCCTATATTTAGAACTGAAACAAAAAATACTCCAACTAATTTATTCCCATAAAAGGGAATCACTAATTTTACTAAATAAGAATTTCCTTGCAGATAGCTATATGAAATTGCTACAAACTATTGAGAAGTTGACAAATTTTGGAATCTCATTTATAATTCTTGTCAGTGCTAGTAAAAGAACGAAAACTGGTAGAATTTGATTAATATAAATATTTCACTGTAAAGATCAGCTTTGTTACAATGTACAGAAAATGCTGCACATTAATAACTCACATTCAGAAGCTCAGCATTTTGAAAAGTTTTCGGGTTTTTTTTAATGAAGTTTGCCTTGTTTTCCCATAACTTTTTTTCCCACAGATGAATGTATCTGGCTCTCATTCTGGTGTCTTATTCTTTTTTTAGCTTCCTGAAATGACTCATATTCAGACGCGGCGACCCTGGTTGATGTTTCTCCTACAGAACCTTGGATTACTATTAGGCTGGCTTTGCCTCTTACTTTTGGCTATTTATGAACAGAAAATTAAAATATAAGTTTTCTGTTGGAAATATTGAAGTACCACTTATGACAGTGGATAGCATTATTCATAATTTTATCATGTCTGCTATAGTGATATATAAATTAAGTTGCTGGGATTTTATATCTGAACAGTAGATAACTATTTTACTTTATTAACTTATTGTTCAGATTTCATAATTATTTTTTTGTAAGCATGAATGTTTAGAATTATGTTTTGTTTGTTACTGAGTTTACCAGATGCCATGCTCAAACTCACAGGAGCTTTTGATTAATTTTTATTGAGAGTGTTCTAGTTGAATGCTCTAAGTGATCTCTGCCAGTCTGATTTGAAGAAAAGAATAAAGCATTTTAATATGCAATAATTAAAGTGGACTAACCATAGTAGAATAATTTGAATAAGAAATGGTTTTTTTGCCTCTTAGTACAAAAAAATTAAAGTATTTCTATAAATCTAAAAAGTATAGGGAAACTAAACTGCTAAATGGCATATATCATCTCATAATGTCTGTACTATCTATTTTGTCAACATAAAGATCCTCAGCAGTCATATCTTACTGGTCCACTGTGGCAGAAAAAAAAAAAAAGACAAGTGTAAATGTTGAAGTTTATGACCTAGAAATTTTTTGAACTGCAGTACAGTTTCTCATACACGTGATGGAATCTATGACAGTCAAGCACTGGACTACCTGCCCCTTGCATTATCTTACCCCTAGTGGTTGCTCATAGCAAATGCTTATGAAGGACTATAAGAAATATGTTTAATTGTTTTTCACTGATATTCCTTCCAAGCTCCTCAAATGAAGAGATCCTTGAGCCAAACGTTGCTTCTGAAATATCACATTTAATAAACACCAGTAGTGTCTTCCTGTCAGCAATTAGCTTATTCATACATATACAATGCACATTCTGGAAAGAGCTTTTTCAATTGTCTAAAGTGCATGTGGCCTCACTGCAACTCCTCCCATCGTGAGTGGTTTTTGTGTAATTAGTCCTCTTGATTTCAAGGGAATTCTGCATAAGTTGAGATGATTCATTTAATTTAGTATTGCAGAATCAAGTCTAAAACAAATATACAAATTCTGCCCTGACTCTGAGGTGCTGGGAAACTACCAGGATGCACTGAGCAGTGCTCAACTGTGTGATATCAAATTCTGATGTGAGGACTTCTCCCCTACCTAGTTTATAGTTTTGTAAAAAACATATTCTTTATGCAACAACCAGAAATATTTTTTTCGTTGTCTAAACTCAAACTTGAAATATGTCTACATCATGACACAAAATGACTTTCTCACAATGTGTCCTGTGTTTTTTTGATATCTCCTGGTGAAGGTACAATTATTCTCAGATTATAGATGAGAACAGTCTACACCCTAGAGTAAACTGTCAGACCTGTCAGTTCTCAAAAGCTTCACAGACATCAAACTAACTTATCAAAAAAGTATAAAGTGAAAACACAGCACCAAGCCTGTCTGAGTTCAAGAAGCATTTAGACAATGCTCTCAGGCACATGGCGTGATTCTTGGGGTTTCCTGCACAGGGCCAGGAGTTGGTGTCAATGATCCTGATGGGTCCCTTCCAACTCAGCATATTCTATGATTTGATGATAGCCCAGATTCATGGACTTGTGATCCTAGTTACCCACAGAATAACCACAAGGAAAAAGCCACTTAAGGATCAATTTAAAGATAGATTTGCACTTATTTTCAATGCTTGTTTGTTATGAAAATCTGTAGCAAATACCCCAATGCACATCTAAATGTGAACGTAGACATTTACATGCCTTCAGAAGCCTTGTCCCAAGCACTTTATCCACAGTCACACAGGAAGTCTCCATCTGACTAGGGGAATAAACTGAGCTATTTTTAAACTCCCAAGTAAGATCCTAGCTTTTTTTTTTTATTTAGGTGTGCAAATATTTTGACTGCTTTTTCTGTTGATGTAACTTTGAAAGGTGAGCTGAGAAACCATGACTGATGCTTATCTTTTCAAAGTTTACATTTTTTTCGGGCAACTGGGCTTCCTTTTAGAAAGGCAAGATTTTTAAAAAGTGGTTTCCCACTATTGCATCTGTTTGTATTGGCACTGAGTCACTCCGTGACCTTCAGCTGTGACAGTCAATTCAAGCAATATCAGGGCATCACTGGACATAAGCAGAATCTATTCTTGTATCAGATGGTGTGAATGAATATTGGAAACATGTGTTATTTCAAAGAGAAGAGCTACCATAGTTTGAATGTTTATGTAGGCCTAATGTTCACTACCATAGAACACAGGATTACCAATATGAGCATGTTTTGATAGTGTTATTATATTCTGAAATATTTTTCTACTATTTATTAATGTGACTGAAAGAGAAAAGTAATTTCTGGCAGAGTGTACTTTAAAGTTGCGTATCAACATCCTGACATGATCTGTGAACATATTCTATCCATATCTATTCAGAAAATGCCATCTTTTGTCCATATGTATTTTTCAGGTAGCTTGATTATATTAATAATCAGATATATTTATACAGCTCCCACCACAAGCACAGATATGTTGATCAGAATGCCAGTTAATCCTTATTTCTGCAACAGAGCTCTTACGCTTCTGTGGTGTTTGTCAGTCAGTGAGCAGTTCAGTCATCATTTTGCCCTGGTGTCAAATTCAAACACCTGAAGTCTCTTTAGTTTATGGAAGTTTGAATTCCTGTGGTACTTGTGAGAGAACTTATCTCACTACTTACAGTTAGTGCCTCTACTGTAAAACTCTTTACATTAGTGTCTTTAAAAAGACACTGAAGATAAAAAAAGGCTAGGCTATATATTAGGAACCTTATGTCATACAGAGGGCTGGAAACTCTTCCTATAGATCTCTAAAATAGAAAAGTAAATAAGTTTAAAACCAAAGAGATCCACCTGCAGAATTCATGTTTTCAGTCAATGTTCTTTAAAAATTCTAAGAAAAATAATAGAATATAGTTTTGTGTCATTACAAAAGGGAAGATTGTGCACAAGTATTCTCATGATGCATTCTCTGTTAGTTTAAGTTCTGTAGAGTTTGTTCATACAGATTTGGAGCAGAAGTGTTTTAAAGTCAGTTAAATGTCTTTCTCTTCCTTCAAACATAATTGACAGTGAACATAATATGCCAGTGTTTTCACTGAGTCAAATCCTGAGTAAGGACTGCAGAACTTCATCACTTGCAGACCTTAAATCATGACTAGATATTTCTCTAAGAGGTATGCAATTACTCAAACAGATGTGCTTGATGGAGAGATTACTTGGTGTGGTTTTGCAGCCTGTCAGGCAGCTCTGACTAGATAATCATAATGTTCCTTTGAAACTCTAAAATACATGAATCTGTAGATACAGGAATTTTTCTGGAAGAAGCTGGTTAGCATGTCTCCCTTTCATCTATTCTTAGTTTTCAGGCACTCTCAAGATGAAAAATATATCTTGCTTTCCTATACAGAAAATTAGAGAGAAAAGGAAAGGTTGAAAAAAATTCGTTTGCCACAGTATTTTTTCCTGGAAGTTAAGTGGTAGAGGGCCTCATAAAACATATTTCCAATTCCAAACTACCATCACTCCTAAGCATGAGAGCTGACCTTGTACCTCTCTTTTCTGTATATGTTACACATTACCCAGTGACTCCTAAGATAAATAGTACCTTCTTTGTAGCCAGCTATGCTAATGCCCTCAGAAGTTTCTGGAGCCCATCTGCATGTTTTAAATACTGCTGTCTATTCCTTTACTGTATTTTATGCTTTAAATATGATTGTGGCATTTCTCCAGAGAAAAAAAATCCCTCTTTCATGTAAGAAAAGATAGTTTTGATATTTATATTTGTGTTGTTTTTCTATCACCTTGCCATTGCATTTGAGAAAGCAAATGATCATTGTAACAATTTTTATCCTGCAGCTGGAAACCAGGTTTATATCTGTCTGAAGTATGGATTAGGGCTGATAATTTTATGATAAGGGCATACTTTATCAATGTTGTTAGCTCTTCTTTCTTAACTGTAACCTTTTGTCAAGTCTTCCTCTCATTTTGAAAATAAGCTGCCATCTATTGTGAGTGTAGCTGTAGGAATGTGACTACAGCAAATACAAGCAGTTGTTACACAATAGCTTTAATCAAAACAAAAAGTCCTGCAATTTATTTTACTAGACCCACCTACATTCCTTTCTCCCCAAAAGAACAAAAAAATCCACACATGGAACTGTTGCTTTGGGTCACGTAGGGGAATGTAAAAAGTGCCTCCTTCCTTTTATGTCCCTGATAACAGGACCAAGCACAACGGGAGACCCTGCCTAGGCACCCGGGTGCATTGAAATCACTGCCAAGCTTCCGTCAGCGGCAGTGCAGAACAGCGTCCTGCTGCAGGAATTTAGAGGGCTGGTGCCGCTTCTTCTTGCAGAGGTGACAGGAAACAGAGCAGGCGGAGGCACTGCAGAGAGGAGCATCTCAGGGTGACACTTCAGCAGCTGCAGCAGGATGATCAAAGGTTTTATAGCTGTCTCTGTAAGACCCTGCAACAGCTCACTTCAGGGCAAATTCTCAGACGTTCTTGTTGTCTTGGCTTTGGATGTAAAAGATACCATGGAAGCAGTCTGGCTGATACCTCTGTGAGTGCAGGCTCCCACAGTGCAATAATCCACAGGACCCCAGCAGCCAGGGTGACCCAAGGGATTCCCAGGGTGGTCCAACTCCACATTACAGCTGCAGGGCACCTAAAGGGAGCACGTCTAGGCAGTCTCTCCTCCCCATGGTCTCAGCTCTGACATTGCCAGAGAGCATTAAACACAAGATTACCTGCCACCCTAAATGCATCTAAATGCACATTTACATACTGGTCCAAGAGAACATCGACCAACCGCTAATGCAGTGCTCTAGATGTCTGTACATGTGACATCATTTTTTTCCCCCTGTCTGGGGAACCCTCTGTCATCCTTTCCCCAGGGGTCAGCAGGACCTAATTTGACCTGTCCCAGAGAGATGACAAGAGATAAGCATAGAGGAATAGAGTAGTCAATTATTATGACATATTCCAGTGTTAATTTAAGATCCCACCAACTTCGTATCCACGGACTCTCATGCTTCAGGGAAGGCACCAGGACAATGCCTGTACTGGTGTGTTTAGTAGATGCCCAGGCTGTCCTCTCTGCGGTATATGGAAGATGAATAGCAGCCATAGCTCAGGCCTGACAGTTGTTTCAGAGTATCCCAGTTGTTCCTGTCATTGCATCTGCCAGCACACCATCTTGTAGGAAAGTTCATTTTAATTTTTCCAGCATTTGAACTTTCTAGCATTTGTCCTGTGACCTCCTACGCAAATATCATAACCCATAGGATATGAGCTCTTACCTGTTCTCCTCCACCACCCATGCTGGTGGTTTTGGACCACTATGTTGCAGCTGTCTGTGAGTTCTTATGCTCTGAAAGGGAAACAGAATATTGGAAATTTCACTGAGGATCACACAGAAAGAGATATTATTATCTACACATTGGTATCAGCAATGCACCTCTTATTGAATAGACACTGCTGTTTGTACTGAACACAAATAAATCACTCTTGTGATCTCACACTGAAGTGTGTTGGTGGTTTCTTGGTGGTCTTGGGTGGTTCTATCATTAACAACTGGTAGTTTGTACTGATTTCAGAAGTTCATAGGCCATCTACATATTCATGTGCAGAGGTGTAGTATGAGCTCTGAAGCAAGAGTACATTTACTTTATGGCTGCCATCCCTTTTCAGAAGTGGGTGGGTATTGCACTCAACTATACAACCTAATGTCAGCTCTATACATGGTACAGTGACTCAGCAGCAAGTAGCTATAATTATCAGCAAGTTTAGAAAGTTGCAAGTGGACAATATACATCTGGCAGTGTAGTATGCCCAGGACAGCATAGCAACATTCAGAAAACGTGACATCCATACTGAGCTAGATCCATGAATGCAATTCTTTTCCCAGGTACAATCCACATGAGGAGTCCCAAGCACATTAGAGTCACTCTGTTATACTTCAGAACTTCAATGATGATAATTTTTTGTGCACTTTTCTCAAGGCTTCAGAGGAAAAGATGCAATGGAGAATAAGGCCTCTTCTTTAATATGGTAAAGAAATGAACACAAGTCATAACACACTCTAAATTGCACAGTGATTCATCATCCTGCACAAATGCAAAGCATCTCCCTTTTCACTTGAGACAAACAGGGTAAAACAGATACATAACAAGAAAACCAGAACTAGGAAGTATCCAAGAGAAAGTTCTTGTAGATGAAAGTGTAAATGACAAAACAAACAACAAATACATTAAAAGTATTACTGTCTCCTCATTGTTGTCCATTTTCATTGGCAAACACAAACCCCACAGTTCCCTCAAATGTTTCTGGAAAATATCGTGGCTGAGAAGTCAAGCTTTAATACTGGAAATAGTTCACATATTACTAAACAGATGACTTTTAATAACTCTTAAACTTGAGACAGGCATTGAAAAAAATATGATCCATATGTTCATAGCCATACAGTTTGGAAAATACATATTCATAGTTGATGAAATCAGTATAATTTTGTGTGCAGGATTTCAGCTCCATCTCAAGTAATGAGAAGAAAAAAAAAGCTTATGAGAGCATAGATCATTTTCTATCATTTTCTACTACCATAAAACCTAGTTTTCAATTTGGCTTTCTTTACTTGCAATTAGCAAAAATATGCCATTTGTTTCCTCTCTAGACAACAGAGTAGCCGAGTATCTGGTGTTTCTGGCATCATTAGGGTGGACTAAGAAAGCACATGACTATTTGCTGTAAATTCCTTTCTATCATGTAGTATTTTAATACACCATAAAAATTCTTAGGTTGGATTTCACATAATTAACCCTTCATTCTTGACCCTGATTCCTCTTTATGGAAGTAATTCTAGGATAGAAGTGTTTTCTAGAAGTAATTGTTATGTATTTCATTTGAGTGAAGTGGGGCTTTTTGCTTCCTTTGCTTCCTTTCATTTCATTTCTCTCCCTTAACAAAACTTAATTTGTCAGAAGAGCTTCCTAGCCTTTTTTTTTTTTTTTTTTTTTGGTTGTCAGAAAGCATACTCCATCTTCAAAACCAAAAAGTAAAGAAACAATGAAAAAACCCCAACAAATTATTTAAACCTCATGGTGTCGTGGTACAAATACCAACACAGGTATTCACCAGTCAGTTTACACCAGACTGCAAGTGATCAGATCTCCTGCACATCTTCAATCACTCTTTTTTAAAGTTATTGCTTCCCAGCTGAGATGTATTAGCTGGCACTGGGTATGTGCCTAACCTTTTGCGAATTCTCAGTAAAACAATTGCTAACCAATATCACTTTTACAGCCTACTAGCACTACAGACAAAGACATAGAAAAATAGTTTCTAATTATGGATAATTATTTGATTTAGGTAATATAAACTGAAAATTTCTAAGAACTTGAAGTAGATAAGAGCTTGCAATATGTTCATGCAGTTTGTAGTTCTGGTATGAATGCAAACCACAGCAATATGAAGAGTTGCTTTTGAATATCCCATATTAATGTCATATAAGAGATATTCCAAACCTTTCCTTCTTCCTTCAGAATTCACAGTACAAAGGGTATGTCAGACAGGAAGAACAGACCTTCAGGCCCTTGGCTTTCTCAAGAATTATCTTTTTGTAGTTCAAAATGGCTATTTGAATAGTAAAAAGGCCCTTTCCTCTCTCTGCACTCTTTTCCTACATATTTCAGGAATAAACCACCTTTTACAAAGAATTGCCAAGTTTTTTCCCCAGTGAAGTTGGTGGTTCACATGGTAAGACACCCAGAATTTTGGCAGAAGAGACATTCACGTTCACTATACTTATGGTTACAAAACAGCATCAGATGTCAGATTCAGACTTTACTCCCTAATGTTCCTAAAATCAGTGTTTACTTTGTAGCATGTAAATGCATAAACCACTTCTGAATTCTCAGGTTAGTTTTATATTGGTAAAATTTTGCTAAAAGCAATATTTTCTGCTTCATGCTATTTTAAACAAAAGGACAACATGGGCTTTTGCATTCTTTATAACAAAACCCACAAGTCTGCACAGTGCCTCTGTTACTGAGATCTACATGATAAGGAGATCATCTGAAATACAGCTGGCAACCAGCACTGTTTCTCAAGTACTAAAAGTTCCTAGGCAGTATGTTTGATGAAAAACACATTGCATGTTCATTTATCCCCTATGTCTATTTAAAATGTAAGATATAAACATCTCTTCTGCAGACCAACTCAAAAAACCTATATCTGGTTTACATCCTTCAGTCACTGCAATGACATTTCATTAGCTAATCCATTGTGGAACTGATTTTTAACAAAATAGAAGTAAATTTGATTTGTTAAGTTTAACCAGATCATGTAATACCCTTCCAGTAAGTCTGCCCCTACGGTTCTAGCTGCCTTCTGTTATTGTTTTCTGGTGACAGACAGGCTGCTGCAAATACTTCTACCATAATTAATCTGCTCCAAGGGGAAGAAAAGAAAAAGGAGTTGAAAGTAAACTTCTAAATGACATGGTGCTGCACCTTACAGTGTAAATGGGTCCTTGCGGTTTTTAGGTCTATGAAGATAAGACAAATGAGACAGAACAAATCCCCATGCAGTAACAGGCAAGGAGCAGTGTTTGGTATCTCTGTGATGCTAGATAATAATCATCAATGATAATATAAGAGTTTTAGCACTAGATTACTTGTCTTTAACTCTACTATTGTTGGCTACATCTACCTTTTTCACTCTAATTATACAGTCTTCTATATTACCTACTAAATGAGAAAATAATCAATCAGACTCTCTCAGAGAAAATATAACGAAGAAGAGAGTTCCTTCCCAAATGAGATTTTGCCATGCCTTGTCTATCACGTTATCCCATCACGTGAGTTCTGCAGAATGATGAGAAAATGTAAAGACAGAATACAAAACTCAGAGACTTCCAAACAGTTTTAAGCAGCATCAATGAGTGCTTCAAGTAACCCCTAGGGCTTTGTAAGTTTGTCAGTCTGTCTATCAGTAGTTAGATACAACAAAAGAAACTCCCTTATGTGTATGGTCTTATCTCTGCAATAAACTTTGCAAGAAGGGCAATAGAACAGAAAAGAACTCTCAGGGAAAAGCCCCAAATATCCTGTACAGAAACCATCTGTTTCTAGGAATGGCTAATACAAAAAGAGCAAAATATCTTAATCTTACCTTTCTCTCTACAGTTCAGAGGCCTTTGAGATTGCAGACATAATCCCTTAACCAGTCTGGGTATGGAGAACTGGATCTAATCCTCTCCTGAGAGCACACACCCTTTCCACTGAAGATCTGAATCTGGTCACTTTCCCCTTTTAGATGTTGGCTGAAGAAAGCAGTTCTTCCAAATTGTATAAAACATAACAGCAGACCAGAATACTCAAAAGCTAGTCCAAAACTAGCTAATACCAATTTCAGGGATTTCTTCTGTGTTTTCTCCAAGTCCTACAGTTTCTTTGAGCAAACACTAGAATCCACAAGGGATTAACTGCTCACCAGGCTGAAGAGCTACAGATTCAGAGAAGAACTGAGGTGGGAAGATGCCTCTGGAGATTCCCTAGTCCCACCACCCTTGCTCAGAGCGGGCTCAGATAGAGAAGGTTGTCCACGATCCTGTCCAGCTAGGTTTTGAGGATCTCCAAGGATGGAGACTGCACAACCTCTTGGGCAACCTGTGCTAATGCTCAATCACCCTGTTTCAATTTGTGCACATCACCTTTTATCCTATCACTAGATACCACTGAGAAGAGTCCAGCTCCATCTTCTTCATGGCAACTGTTTAATTTAAGTATCCATACTCATTAATACGATGCACCCAACTCTTCCCTGCTTCAGGTTGCACAGTCCCAACTCTCTCAGCTTCTCCTCATGCAGCAAACGCTACGAGCCCTTAACCATCTTTGTATATCTTTGCTGACCTTGTATGTCCAAGTGTCTGTTGTCCTGGGAAGTTCAGCACTGGTCCCAGCTCTCCAGATATGCCTCACCTACTCATGTGGCTGAGTAGAGAGGAAAGGTCACCTCCCTCATCCTGTTGGCATTGCTGATGGACAAGCTGGATATGAGCCAGCAACATGTCCTTAGAACAAATAAGGGCAAAAACCTCCTCTGCAAAGCTACTTTCTAGCTCGTTCCCAGAGTGTAATGGTGCGTGGGGTTATTCCTCCCCAGGGCCAGGACTTAGCCTTTCCACTTGTTGAACTTCATGACATTCCTCTTTGCCTGTCAAGGTCCCTCTGAATGGCAGCACAACCCCCAGGCTCTGCTGCCAATCTCTCAGTTCTGTCCCACCTGTAAGTCACATTCTTTTTTTTCTCTTTCTCTGACCTACTGCCTAAATTAATTCTTATGGAATTCAAACGAGAGCAGAGGAGTGTTGCTCCTCAGCATTGCCATTAAGTGTGATGTAAACAGAGTTCTTTTGGGAGTAGGAGACAGGGATTTCAACCTCCTACTGATGAAAGCAATGAGCCAATATCTCCAGCAAAGTTCTTAATGCATTATATATCTTGTCTAAGCATAGGAATCTGTATTTCTCCCTTAACCATCTCTGGAAAGGCAGTGATCATACTTTTTGTCAAAAGACAGCTCACACGTTAGGCAGTTTTAAAGCATGTCTTAACTGGACCCTAGAAAATGCTTAATTTCTAGGTCTTGAACCCTTGAAAGATACATTCTGAATTGCTCGGACTGTGACAGAAGGGAAATTTTAGGGAGTTTACAAATCAAAAGGAGTTATTTAACAAGCTTATGTAACTCAAAAAATTATGCATATATCACAGCTTTGCCCTGACTTTGTTCTTTCCATCCAGCCTTATAGAGCCCCCAGTGTAGAGTATTCCCTATCTAACTACTGCTACAGACTCTAGAAGAGGGAGAAGAATGACACATATTGCATAGTTATTTCATTCTGTTTAGCACTCCCAGCTAGTCCCCATCCCTTCAAATTAGTACAGTTCATCCTGCACAAGAAACATTAGAGCTGGAGATTTTTATGTTTAAAAATTTAAACAAATAAGCATTAAAAAAAAAAATTGCAAACTCTATTTACTACTGTCTTCATTTCTGCCAAAACTATGTCAATATGTAAAGCACCCAGACATTGTCTCATTAATAAGCTTGTTTGAAAACTGAAATTCAAAGAATAATATTTTCATAGGTTAACAGTTTACTTGCTATCAGTAAACTTGTTCAGTTTCTGCACTGAACAGATTTGACTGTACTATGAGCTTTCTGTGCTTTTGTTAATTCCAAAACGTGCCCATCAGATAAAATATTATATTTGGATAGCACTTCTTGTGTTTCCAAAGTTGTTCATAACTCTGGAACATGAGCTTCAAAATGCCAAGTTTGTAAGATGTCTCTTTATCTGAGTGAATGTGTCCCCACTTAAAGCAATAGCCCCTTATGTTTCAGTAATTGCCTTAAGAGAAATGGGGAAGAAATTAGAGATAAATGTGAGTGAATCACAGTGATGAACTGAATACATCCCATAGATGATCTCAACATATTGTGGTTGTATAATTTAATTAAACACAAATTTTGTAAATCAGAGACCCTTTAATTAGAACAGTTTTCAGAGCCCCTGGTTCATTTCTTTAGCAGTTTCAGGACTGACTCCTGCTTTAAGTCATTAAAATTCAACTACACTGGCTGGTTGTTCTTTGGGAGAGCCATCATGGGGTTAGTGCTGCTCTGTCTAGTAAGTGTATTGCAACTTTGTTATCCCTAACTTGGAAAATTTAGTTGAGAGAGGAAGCAGTGACAAACTATTAGGTTGTTTGATCACACAGCGCCTGAAAAGTAAACTAAAAGGATCACTGTAGGATGCAGTTCACCCTGATTCTCAAAGATTTAACAGCAGTTTGGGTTTCAACAAGCAGCTCCAAGTTACTATCTTCCTACTCAGGAAAGTTTGTTTAAATGCAAGTCAAGCTTCCACAACACTACTCAAATGTGACAATATCCAAACCAACACTCCAGTTCTCAAAATGCAACCCAAAAGTTCAAATGAAATTTAAAAAGAAAAAAATCACAGAATCAATCACTGACTCAACCAGGCTGGAAAAGATCTCTGAGATCATTGAATCCAACCCTTGACCACCATGCCAATAGACCAGGGCACTAAGTGCCATATCCAGTCTTTAACAACTTCAGGGACTGTGACTCCACCACCTCCCTGGGCAGTCCATTCCAATGCTTAATCACCTTATCTGTGAAGAAATTCCTCCTAACATCCAACATGAACCTCCCCTGGCACAACTGAAGACTATGTCCTCTCATTCTGTCACTTGTTGCCTGGGAGAAAAGGCTACAACCTCCCTTCAGGTAGTTGTAGAGAGCAAAAGGGTCACCCTTGAGCCTCTTCTCCAGGCTAAAAAACTCCAGCTTCCTCAGCCACTCCTCATACAACTTGTGCTCCAGAACCTTCACCAACTTCGTTTTCACCAGCCCTTTTCTGGACGCTCTCCAGCACCTCAACGTCCTTCCTGAATTGAGAGGCCTATCTAGTCTGGCAAAAGCCCAGAGCAGAAGTGCTATCTAAAATATAATAGCAAGATTAAGTGTTTTGATGAACCCCTAATGAAGAATTGTGCTGTATTGATACTGTGTTTGTATTTTGTAGACTGAGTGAATTTAGATTACTTTTTCTTTATGAAGTCTTCCATATTCTCAGGTGATCTGTATGTCTCTAGCTACTTTCATAGTTATACAGACAGCAAAAGATATTTTGCTTTGGTGTAGAAAATTATGAGACTACTGAAATCGTAAGATTATTTTAAAAAATGATGAGAAAACATTATCTAAGTGTAGCACTCAGTTCATAAATTTATCCATTAAAAAAAAAAAATTGAACTGCTTATTTCTTCCTATCAAAAATTTATCAGTACATATAATTGCAATTGTAGCTACAGGCCCAATATTACATCTGTAGAAAAGTAAAATTAATCATTTCATTAACAGTGAAATGTGTTCTTTGAAAGTTCATAAATACACACTTCCATGTTGTTTCACATTTAGTACTTTGGTTGCACAATTTCTCAAAGGTTTATCGGGCCATTACAAGTAGTTGGCACTTCACAAAGGTACTACAAGGTAAAACGGAGGGTATTCACTGGACTTATTGCAGCAGCATTTACTCCTGTTCATTTTTTTCCAAAATGTTCAATATGTGGTTCCTCCAGGGAAAGCTCTTTCATTTGCCTTAAGATTCATATTTTACTGCAATACAATGAAAGACAATCTCTTGTGATGTAAATAGCTATGTAATTCCAAACAACTTCTATTCACCCAAAGAAGGTTATGTTTCAATAATATTTAATCCCAAGTAAATATTTAATGTGAAATCTTTAAAATGCATTTCCTTAAGAAGTGTAATTCCTATCGTTATTGTTATAAGCTCATTGGTTTGCAATCCATAGGATTTTTTTAAATATTGTTTCTTGACATCTTTTAGTCATAAACAATATAAAACAGAAGTAGATGATATGGCTGCTCTAAAGAAACTAATATCTCCTTTCTAAATGTTGTAATTTTTTTCTGGGTTAGATTCATGTTGGTCATAAAATTATAGCAAATAACAGTTCATATCATAAATCATACAAAAATACTAAAAATTTTAGTGGTGACTCTACCTGTATATTGCATGTAGGCCCTGAGAACACATTTATGGTCTGAAGAAAATCTGGAGATAATGAAGGTGGTAGTAAATACATTCTTATGAATACTGTATACTTCATACTAACCCCTTATGGTGTGGGTCAGATGCAAGATAGAAGAAAAGAAAATTAATAGGTATTTTTCTGGCAGGAAGGTTTACTCCATTATTATGCACTAGATATCACAACAAAGAAGGGCTGTTTCTATGTGGGTTCTCCCAGTGAATTGACAAGACATTTAGCTGTCATCCTTAAAATTTTGGATATATACAAAACCAGGTTTCACAATAATATTTACATTTGATTGTGGTGTGCTTTTTTATTTTTATTTTATTTTATTTTGTTTTCCTTTAATATAAAGCACTGTACTAGGACCAAGTGAGAAAAAGACTTTAGACCTTCCAAAAAATGTTGAAACAATATTTATCGTTTCTCATTTTAAAGCATTCCTCTCTTTTAACTGCATTTTTGCTTGTCATTTGGGAATTCCTAGCAAGATAAAATTGTCTGAGGCTTTTAAAATAATGGAAGAGAAGATTTGGGAGCTGCTGTGAAAAACAGGTTATTATCATGTGAAGCCTGTTTTCTACCCAAGATCTTATAGAGGTCCAGTAGCTTAGGTGGATAATTCATGTCACTTCAGTGATTATAATTTGCAAGGAAATATTAATAACTATCTGAATAGATCCCACTTTAAAGGTTTGTGAATTGAAAACAGTGGCTGGTATACAAAATTTTGAAGTGAGATTTGTATCCCCTGAGAAATGGAAAAGATGGTAGTAAATATAACTATAGCATTCCCTGCTTTTTTTCTTCACTGTGTAGTGCAATACAATACGACTAGGCAGTGCACTGCTATGTTACTTCCCTAGGTTCCAAAACATCACCAGCTCCAGCTGTACAGGGGAGTTATATTAGAATGGGAATCAGATAAATGCGTCTCTCAGGTTTGCTGATTAGAGCTCAAATTTGGATTCTTTAGTATTATGGTATGACATTGTTGCATCCATATAGGGGAGAGATGTATACTCAGTATTTTGACCTTGGTTTCAGGCTGCTATGCAAAAAGGGCTATCTAATAGCTGTCAGTGTTATAAATTCTCTGAAGAACAATAGTTTCAGCAAATTTAAAGAACTGCAATAAACCAGCTGCATCTTATGGCAGTTTTAATACTTGATAGAAGCCCGGAGCACTGCAACAATCAAACTAGAAAAATCTGAGCTCTTCTCGGGAGTGACTTATCTGGCAATGCTCAGAGAACCTGACCTAATTTGAGCTATGCTTCTTGCACTCATGCTAATATGAAATGTGACAAGAGCACTTAAAAACTATTCTTGACAAAATCTCAGTGGCAAGGGGTGGCTGTATCCTACCTTATTACCCCAGCAGGCAACTCTACAAATTGAACTGTCTTAGCTGGAACCCAAATGACTCATCATTTTAAAGACAATTACAATTTAAAGTGTGCATTCTATAGTAGCCTGAAACATTCCCTATGGCACTTAAATGAAATGACTACAAATGAATGCATATTGATATTGTTAATGTTTTCCTTTTCTCTTAGAGGTTTATGATAATAATTCCAAAATGGTTCATGCTTACAAAATACAGAAGAAGAGGGTTTTTTGAGAATAATTGATTGTTTTAAATTGTTATTAAAATAAATAGAACTTGCCTGGCCTCTGCCTCAATTCAGAGCTTTCCTATGGGAGTTCATCAATCAAAATAACAAATAAGTTATCCCAGTATCTTATCCCTACCTGGCTGTAGTTATTTTAGGACATCTGATGTCACAGAAAGGTTGTGGGGTTTTTTTTATTTGGTTTGTTTGTTTGGTTTGGTTTGGGGTTTTTTGTGTGTGTTTTTTGTTTGTTTGTTTTAAAATTATCATTACTTTGTTACTAGCCTGCTTGCTAAGATATCCTTACTAGACTGCACTCATATTTATGGAGCTGAAATAAAATACAGAATTTCAAAAAAGTTATGCCTAGACCTGATGCAGTGTGATATGATTGTCTGTGACACAACCAATAATGTGGGTATGATGTTTACAAGTCTCTCAGGAGAGTTTTTTGCTCACAAGTAATACAGGTGAAATGTTGTTTTGGAAAGTGTTATCATATGTAGTGTTTTTATTAGCAGCATTCTTGAGCATGAGACTAGTGCTGTTAGATGTGTGTTGTTAATCTGAGAAGCCTCTATAAATCCTACAACCAATGTATGCTTAAAATAACCAGGATGCAAGAGCTGTAAGGCTCTGGTAATAAAATTGCCAGGTAGAAATGAGTTGATATTACAAACAGAATAAATACCAAAGTGCAAGGGCATGGAA
The DNA here is from genome assembly GCF_022539395.1 of Myiozetetes cayanensis. Taxonomy (NCBI): domain Eukaryota; kingdom Metazoa; phylum Chordata; class Aves; order Passeriformes; family Tyrannidae; genus Myiozetetes; species Myiozetetes cayanensis. The sequence goes on from NW_026086604.1 coordinate 131,313,655, forward strand.
TAATATGGAAAAATATGGAACAATATGGAGCAATAGAGAAATTGCTGCTTTGATGAAAAGGTAAGGAGACACCAGAGAACAGATTGTGGAATTTTAGCCTCAAGGAAGTGATAAGATTTATTAGTCAACAAATTATTTTTATTCTAAATGGTGGCTCCAATGGTATTGGATCAAACAGTATTTCAAACACAAATATGGTTGCTTGGTACTCAATATGCCAACCTGGAAGGTATATATAAGTAGTCAGATAAATTCCAAACTCTGAAATGCAGGATCATACTTAATCTCTGTGTCAATGAATCTTATTTTTTATGCTGCTCTGCTTATAACTAAAAATTTTTCTGTGTAGCTTTTTGACATTTTGACCTTTTTCTAAGTGGGATGTACAGCTCCAAACATGTTTTTCTCTTAAACTTAATGAAAAGCAACTGAGGACCTGTGGAAACAAAGGCCTCTTGGCATATACATACTTACTAGAATTAAATGGAATTAGTCATAAAAGTAAAAATTTTAAATCCTTCAAAACTAAAATTAATTGCCAGATGTTCAAGAAACTTTATTATCAGTCCAGTCAGTTCTGATGTCCTTGCTTTGTGGTATATGTGGTTGTTGCCTTTTTGCCACTTTGTATATTATTTCCTGTAGGGCTGAAAGGGCTGCAGTTTCATGGCTCTTTGTACAAACTGATTTTACTGCACACTTTTTTAAGCTATAGGAAATATAAGAAGTTTCTATAGTTTCTCTTGATTAGAAAGCACAATCTGGAAAGTATCACCACAAGAGTCTAAACCGTCTGTGCTCTAAATGCATGGCGTTAGTCCTAAAAGAAGCTGCACGTGAGACTCCTTCACAGGATCCAGAGAATAGCCAAGCATCACTTCCCATTCACGACATTCTTCTGTGTTTCTCTGAGGGCATTTTGGCCTCAGTTTCCATATATGAAGTCATGTCCAGATGTAGCAACCGCCAGTGAAATCATCTTCCCTCTCAAACAATAAGGCAAATGAACACCAGGATTAGACTCGTCCTGAGAGCCTCACATTTAGCTAACCTGTGAGTTTCAGCTCATATCTCACTAGAGCCAAGGATGACACAGGTTGGAGCCATAAATCAAAGGTAGTGTTATGAGAGCTGGCCAGCACAGAACAAGCATGCTTGCATCAGGACAGAGTGCAGTATGTGCCAACCACATGAGTACTACCAGCTTGCTCAGGGGGAATGTGCAGCCCTGGTTGAACCCCTGATGCTTTCCTGTTGTCTGTGCCAGCTCACTTCAGCTGTTTGCAGGACAGACCTCTGGCTGCCAGGGACAGGCTGTGAGACACCTTTACACACTTTGCTAAACCATGTTGTCACAGAGCCACTGTTCCAGAGCAAGCTATTGCTTACCCTTGACTTCATAAATCTTTGTGAATCAGCAGTAGCATTTCAAAAAAATTTTGAAGCAGGGGAGAAAGTGATGAAATAATTTGGATTTCCAATCTGCAGTGTTTTGCTCGCAGCAAAGCCACTGACTGACAAATATTTAACAATTCATATGTTTTATTCTAGAAATGTGAAAATGCAATCTTTCTACAAATGCAATTCTTCACAGCATTAACATATTGGGGTTTTTTTTCAGAGAGCAAGGGAGATTGAAATAGAGATTATGAAAATGCCTCTTGACAAAGTTGGTTGTTTTTAATCAAATGTTCCACAGAGAACAGTAATTTCCTACTGACAAAGATATGATTCAAAGGTCATGTGGTCCCTGTCACCTAACAAACAATGAAGGCTGCTGATTTTACTTCTGCTGCAGATGTACGTGTTCTGTACTGTACAGCCTGAGGGCTTCACACTTTCCGAGAACTTACATGACTGCTCTGATACCAGTGAAATGAGAAAATTTAGTAAAGTCCAGGGCCTGTTCATGTTAACAATATGATTTTCCTATTGCTAGCCTGAATGGTTAAGTAAAGATTAAAACTGCTTGGAAATTATTTTATGTGCTATAGAAAACAATTTCTTTTTGTCAAATGTCTTTCTGTCTGTGCTTTCACTTTTCAGGTCTTGAGGTCTTTTACTTTAACCAGAAATTTTATTTTGTCTCTTTCTTTCTTCATCTTTCTTTTCCTTTTTTATTTTTTCTTACCAAACTTAATCTTGAATTACCGATAGATGAACCTGGGCTAAGGGTTGCAAGTAGGGTTTACTATGTGATTCTTTGCCAATGAAGTCAGCCAGTCAAATCTAGTCCTCCTTTTTTGTACAATTGCTAAACCCATTTATGAAGTAATGGCATTCAATTATTTTAAAGAAGTTTGATTCCACTTGTCTGGGCAATGACAGTGGTAGTAGGAAACAATTTTAAGATACTAAACCTTGAAAGATTTCATTTTGGTTTGGAGTGGGAGGGTGTCTTTGGTTTTATATTAAGCTGATGCTATACACTAGTTGCAAATGGTTCCCCCTCTGATCATTAACTTTGAATGTAATACAGTGTTACTTCTAACTCTCTGAGCTCTGAAAATATAAGCAAACTACATTTTCATAATGTTGTAACTAAGTTTATTCTTCCATGCTTTCCCTACTGAAGCGTATATTTAGTAAAGAAGATGTGAAAATGTTAATGAACACTGAATGTTCCTTTGCACTGGTAGGTTGCAACACATCGTTTTACTTCCTGGACATTTTTTTTTTCAAGATTTATCTTGGTAAAGGAATTATTTTTAAAACATTTTGCATTTATAGTTTTTGCACTTGTATGTTAAATTTACAACCCATCTATATTTTAATATTTATGTTGCTTATTATTAAAAAACATTGATGTATAGACCAAGTGAACAAAGAGTAACTGTGCTGAAAGAGCTTTTGTTTCTGTTTTTAAGGATATTTCAGTTTGTAACCTGATATCTGTTTTATTACCCAAAAGCCAAAAAAGAACATTTTTCTATGTGTTATATCAGCTTTGTTTACCACTTGTGTTTTCAATACTTTTTGTCATGTTTTTCTGCTTAGAATTGAACTTTTTTGTCAATTTTAACAATCAGATTGGATGTCCTCTAAAAGATGTTGTGTAGTATCTCTGAAATTTAAGCTACTTCTAAAGTGTATGGGCTGATCTAAAAATAGGATTACTCTTATAAAATGGGATCTGAATTGAAATTCAGCAGTAATAAAGAGTAAACCTGAAAAGCCCTGTTGGAGTGCCAAGTCATCTCAAAGGTACTCAACGGATTTCACATTTCTTTTTCGAGCTATGCTTGTGAACGAAGACTAGATACCTTTTTTTCCCAAATAAACAGCTATAAGGTTGCTTAGATTCACATCATTTATCTGTCAGGAGGTTCCTGTAACTGTTAAAAGCAGTGGATTCCCCATCCTTGAAAACGTTCAGGAGCAGATTGGACAGGGCTCTGAGCAACCTGTTCTAGTTGAGATGTCCCTGCTCATTGCAGGAGGGTGGACCACATGATTTTTAAATGCCTCTTCCAACCTAAACCATTCTGTAATTCTATACTCCTCTGATCATGAATGGTCCATTCTGAAAACACATTTTCTTGGGACTAGGAATGAGAGGAAGAGTAAATATTAATATTTAGCCTGATAGTTGAATATTCCAAGAAGTTTGGAATATCCCAAGATTTGATTCCTTTTCTTAAAAGACGTTTTAATTTAACCAATGGCTATTTTGGTTAAAAAGCTGGAATATTGTCACCTTGGAAACACTGAACTCTTCTGTACTTCTTTTTTCTGATCTGTAAGTTATAATTTCACTGGCTAATTTTAGTATTATTTCTAATCAACATTATATATAAAAATGTTTAAAAATTTTTAATTTTACAGTGCCAGACATTTGGCAAAATTACTAATTCTATAAGACATTCAAAATAATGAAAGTATTAAGTGTACTGGAACACATCCTTGTGCATGAAAGACACCTCTCTTAAGGTTGGATTTTCCCTTTCTAATTGAAGCACAGTAGCAAATAAAGAATAGTGGTTAATTTTCTTACAACACACAGAATGTAGCTATGCACATGAAGAGAATATATATAAACAGTATAGTAGATTGTGATAACAAAACTTTTATTACAGTGGCAAACAGCAACATGAATGCTAATTAAAGAGAGTTTATGAGCTTGTTGTACAACAGCATACGTACAATCCAAGAAAAACAGAGCAGACACTCAGCTACATAGTGTTCTAAGGCTGAAGTGTGGAGGAGCACTTTCTGGAGGCACCAATCTTCTGTTTCTGATATCTCAGAGCAAGAAGGGTACAAGAAATTTCTTTCTTTTACATGATCTTCATGTAGATAGTTTGGTGTGAAATCTGTTTTCATACACTAATTGGTAAATACAACATGTAAAAGCCCTTGTTACAACTTTAACCTTGTTTAATAAGTGAAAAAAAAAAAAAAAGGGAAGAAAGTTTATCCAGTACACTTACTCTGGCAAAGGTTCCTAGTAAAAGCCCTTTTAGTTTACACTGGTGGCTGAACAAACACTGCAGATAAATTAATACTTCTTCCAGAAGGAACTACAGAGCAAATGAATTTGGAATCACTGAGTGGGTGACCACACTCAGCTGGTCACTTTGCTGCTTTAGGACATTGCTGTTTCAGCAAAAAAGGATGGCCAAATGGTTACTGTTTGGAGAACTATTAGACTCAACATACGAGTGAGAACCAAGAATTAATTTTGTGTTAAATTAGCATACTGGATGTAAAACAGCAGGAATTCAGGGTCTGATTCACAGTTTGGCTACAAACAGCTAAAATTTCTGTTCTATCTCACTGTGTTTACTGTCATTGTTTCCTTTATGCTGGGTGACATATATAGCAAAACTAAATAAAACAGTATTGATTTATTGTAAGAGCATGCAATAGAGATTTTTCTCAAAGAAACAACCTCACAGTGAACCGAACTGCAAACCCCTGAGATTCACACTAATAACTAATTCTTATGACATTGGCCATATTATTTATGCAAGCAGCCATTCACCAATGTGTTATTCTGTTGTTAAGAGAATTACTTTAATACACAGTGTTGTCTTTTTTTGTGTGATCTATTCTAAATATTTTGTGTCAGCCTCTAGAAATGAAAACATGGGTTTTTGGTATGTATTAAATAGTAGGTAGCATTTGGAAGATACAACTGTATTTACTACAGTAAATATTGAATTAATTGGTATAAAGTACTAGGGAATATTTTCATGAAGTAAGAATTGTGTTAGCCATATATAGTTATATATAGTTATATATTATAAGCCATACTGAAATATGTGAGAAAACACATGTGGTAATCTGTCATCCAGTTGAAAATTAGAGTACCTTGTAACTCATGAAAGGTTCTATGAAGCCAGTGAAGCTACTTCCATGAATGATTTTCAGGACACCTTTTGGTGCTTTCACATAAAGCTCATTCACAAATCTTGGAAAACTAGAGCTAAAGTAATAGCTGAACATGAGTGGTTCCAGTTTTTGATGCTTCAGGTGGGCATGAAAAATTGAAGGACTTCATGAGACTTGTGAATATAAACAGAGGCACACTGATTATACCAGGGGTTAAAAAAAAAAAAAAAAGAAAGGAAACAAAGCAACTGTGTGAAATTTATTTGAATATTGTCCAAACAAAGGCTGTAAAACCTCATCCTGAATGTATCTTGCTCTCAGGAAAAATCCTTTATGGCTGATTACCAAAGCCCATGCTCCGCTTCTTTTCTTCAGGAGGAAATTTTTTAAGGCTTTGCTCATTATCATTCTCTGAAATGTATTTTTCTTCCTGTTGTGCTAGAATATGCTCCACGTATCTTTGTAGAATTAGGTCTCTGGCTAACAGGCTGTTTCTTTAATATTTGTTGCCATGGAACCGCCTCTGCCTATTGAATTCACCTGGGCAGACTTTAGACAGCACACCAGAGGTGATATAGCCTGTCACTGACTCATGTCTTCAGTGACTACAGAATTTCACAAACACCACAAGGAAAAGCAGGTCCTGATCAGATTTCCTATTAAGGGATTGTTTTGAGTAATACTAAAGATTCAGGTTTTTATAGATGCTTTGTGAGATCAGTGATGGCCTGAAATGCCCTCCTTGAAAGAGCAATGCTTCGTCACTTTTGTTTTGTTGCCTTTTTCAGAAATACCCATTCAGAAAACTAACCCAAGAGTGATCATGGATGTGTTTCACCGTGCCTTTCATTAAAGGCAGAAGCTCATGCACTGACTACCAGAGTAGTGCAGCATGGTTTGATTTTTAATGTCCTGAGTGGCACAGGCTTAGACACCAGTTACATTAGCTGTTTCTTTTAATAGATACTCATTTTAAAAGTTGACCCTTTCCTATTACTTTTATCAGTGTAATTCCATCATGAAGGGAAAAGAAAAAAAAAAAAAAAGGATCCTATGTCTATTTCAAGCTTTTCCTCCAAAAAATAGACCAGGGTAAATTTGAAGAAAAATTCATTTTCTTACTATCTCATGATACAAGGAAACAATACAGATTTGAGAAATGTGTCAGAGGAAGTACTTGAGAGTATATTTTAAAACACATGGTTTCAAAATAATATAAAAATATATATTTAGTTTCAAAATGTAGAGTAAATTTTATTGATACTGCCACTTTTCTTCTTGCACTGGGATCAAAATGTTGTTATTAGGTTTTGGCATTTTTTTTTCTAGAGAAGTCATATGGAATACCATTGCAACGTTACAATAGAAAATTATTATTTCAGTACAAACTTGGTTCTTAGGCTTTTGAAGGACACTTCAATGACACTTATCTCACTAAAATTTAGGGCACCAGAGTCAGAGAAGATGGTGAAGTTTTATGCACCATTTCATGTTTCAGGGGAACAAAAATGTCCCCCCCAAATTTTTTCCTAGAAATAGATAAAATGGTTTTGATGGCAATTAATTGACTGTGGCTATTACAGAATTTACATCACAGTATTAATGTGATTACTAATGTGCTGATATCTTATTTTTCAGAATGATTTTTCTTATGAAACTTGAAGGGTGCTTCATTGAAAATTATTTTCTTACAAAATGAGAACTGAGAACTTCAATTTTGGTACAGATTGGGGGAAAGCTGAGTAAAAGAGGCTTAGAAATAAGGGCGAAAAAGGAGGAACAAACTAAAGTTTGAAGACTTGTCTTTCTTCGCCCTCCTTTTGCTACATAAACTAAAAGTACTTACCAAAAATTACTTTTCTGAAACAAAATCAACATTATTCTGCAGTAATGTTCTCAAAACCAACCCTGTTTGCAGTTTGATGTTTATAGCTAAGCTGCTTTAAGGGTTGGTGTGCTGCCAGGAAGGAATTTTTCAGCCCTGCTCTGAGTTGTGTATTCCTGCTGTCTCCCCCTTTCACTCTGGCAGCTGCACTACTCGGTCTTCATGGCAGGATGGCTCATGGAGGTAAAGCAGCAGATTTACCCTATGGAAAGGTAATTCATTTTCTGCTGCATTTTGCCTTTAGTTCTGGAGTGGAGTCCCTCATACTCAGAGGCACAAGTGTATGCCATGGAGGATCAGGTTAGCACAGCCAAGGCAAGGAGGGAGGGTAATGACATCTGGCAAATGTTCACTGTTAAAATCGACTTGATGGCAATATGGAGTAGTGCCATCAGCGATCTGCACTTCAGATCTGTGCATGTCTAAATTGGCAAAGAATTTGTAAACTCCTAGGCATATTAACACTGCCAACAACCTTGGTAATGATGAGTTAACTGTGAAACACCTTGAAGGTTTTCCAATCCTCACGCAGATTACAGGTTGTCATTGTCTTTTCTTACACCATTTATTGTGAATGAAGTTTTAATTCAGTGCCACAAATTGGGTGAGAAAAAAATTATCTTCCCAAAAGCAGAGAAGCCCCAGCTGGACACAGGGCTTAATGAAGGGTGGAGGAAAAGGCCAACCTCAAGAAGCTGAGGAGACCTCAGATGCTGCCCTTGGACAGAGGCCACACGATCTATTAAAAGTTGTCTCTCATGTTAGTAACTCACACAGGCTGAGCATATTTGTGGGTGAGAGTGCTAAAAAGATTTTTTGTGCTCTTGTGATTCAAGTATTTAATAATAAGAGAGCAATAATGCTATAAATAGGAACACCATAGTTGGTAAGGACTGGGGATACAAAAGGAGATATGCAGTCTCAGTTATGACAGGAGGGGAAAGAAAAAGAAAATATCAACAGAAACTAGCAACTTCTGCAGAAGTGCTTAATCAAACATGAACTTTGTATACAACCCATCGACAGCAAATTTGACTCTCACAAAGTGAACAGCTTGCAAGCAGGAGCGTGCCTTTTTTGGTCACGTTTTGCAAAGGGCCGAAAATATGTGCTTAGTAGGTGTTGTGGCTTTTTCAAGTATCATGAACCTTTCTGTGCATTAAAAGCATTTTTGCCAGTGTTTATATCGTGCTTATATCTTCCATCATGTAGAAACTTTCCTCCTTCCCATCCCATCTTCCCTTGAATATATTGTAACAATATCAATCAAGATTTTTTGCTGCATGGCACCTATATCCTAAAGAATAAAACATAAGAAACACAAGGTGGAAGAATGGATCAGTTCGTTAAATTCAGCCAGGTGGTTGTGTGCTCTGACACAGGCTGATAAAGGATTCATAAGTGAGTCTGTTTGGAGTGGTTTTGTTCAGACTTGCATGAAAAATAAAGTACAAAAATAAGAGGGATCCCTTCAGTTTGCAATTGTGACAGCCAGCTCCCAGTTTATCATTGGAGAAGAAGATGAACTATGACTGTTTTGAGATATCAAAAGCTGGTAATCAAGTGAATTCTTCTTTTTATAGTATTGAATTTGTATCAACAATGGATTTTAAGCAGGATGTGGCACACAGTAATAGACGGCCAGCACTTCTTTTTAACTGATAGAGCTAACAAAATTTGCTATATCAGGGCTTTTAATATATGCTTAATTAGAAGCATTTTAGTAGTTTCATAAGAGTCATTGTAAGCTCACTGATCTGTATTTATGCAAGTTTTTAATGAAATCCCTTAGGTCTCAGTTATAAGCTTTTAGCTGCATTTGCACAAATATCAGCCAACCCTCATAGGCCTATTTTTGCACATTCAAGTGATAGTTACAGATTAAACCAAACCTGTACTCGCTGTAAATGTATATGAAGGTTAGGACATGGTGCTGACACCAATCTTATCTTGGTGGTAAAGAACAATTAAACCTGCAAAGTAATACAGTCCTCCTTGCTCTAAAATAATATCTCTCATGCAACAAACCCACCTATTTTTTGGCATCCCAATCAAGTTATATTCTTTGTCAGCCTAAGGTTTTGGGGTTGGTTTTTTAAAGCAAAACAAACAAACAAACAACTTGAAACAAAACAGCTTCTATTTTCGCCTGGTTTTCTAAAATTTACATGTTTAGCTAAACCCAAATAAGCATGCACAACACCTCTCCATTGCAGATAAAAGTGTAAATAAATGCAGCACTGTGTTTTCTGTTGAGAAGTAGCTAGACATACCAGGTTGCTTTTCTTCTTGAGAAAGAACAAGCAATTTAGAACCTCCACATATTGTTTTTACACATTGATCCTTACCCTGGAGCAGATGTGGCCAAAAACAGGTATACAGAGGGATGACTGCATGTGTATGTGTTCAGCTGAAGGATTTTCACTGCACATTTCAAGGTTAGAGAACACCCATCAACTGCTAAAAAAAAGGAGCGAAGTGTAGTAAGATACTTACAATTATGTTTTTAGGTTAATCTTCAAGCCACTCATTACATCAAGGCAACAAATTATAATTGTTGCTAAAGAATAGTTAGGTAGAAGGTTTTTTCTCAGGAAGAAAAACAAAATAAGCTTACTAGAAATTCAGATGTGGTTAGTGTGTGTTGGGAGGGTTCTTGTGTGTTTATTTAGAGAAAAATGTACAACATAAATGTTTATTTTTTTTCAAAGTAAGTAATTTTCCTTTTGTTTATTTGTGCCTTAAAAACCTTTTTTCCTGCTTTCTAGAGCCCCTATATCTTTGTACATAAAGAAGCAAAATCATGGTCATTATATTTTTATAAAGGAAAGAAAAAAAGAGAAATTAATCATAAAAATATAAGAAAGCATACCAAAAAAATGAACTTTGTTTGATATATTCAAGCTATAATTTATAAGGGAGTAGCAATACCCTTTCAATCCAGATGTGCAATTTATGGTTTTAGAAACTGTAAGGTTTCCAAAATGGTCACTGCTAGTCTTATACCCTTTAAAAAGTGAAAATCCAGAAGGTAATATGAAGGACCACTGTTACATGGTTAAGTAACTTCCACTCCCTTCTCTGTGTGACAGAGAGCAGGCCATCTCTGACAGATGCCTGAAAATCTACCAAGTAAAGGTACTGAATCACGGTAGATCATCAAGAATATGATTTGAAATAGAAGGGTAAATGGTTCCAAAGCAATCAAGGTGTTAGAAGTCAAAGACAATGTCTTTTGATAACAACACCCCACTCAGCAGTCATTAACAGGAATACTGTGTTTATGTTTTTCAGTAAATTCCTTAATTATGATGATGGTCATAAAAAGTAATTCCATTAAAACAATCTAATTTGGAAATGACAAAGAAATAAGTACTTTGAGGCTTCTATTAGAAGGCAAATTATGCATCTTTTGCTCCAAATGTTTCAAGAGAAGATATCTTTTTTAGTTATAACGACTAAGAAAACATCTGAAAGCAGTCCAGGCTCTAGCATCTTTATGGTTTCAAGATTGTTGAGCATCTCTATTGAATCATTTGAATGAAAGTTAAGCACATAAAAGACATTCTTTTCACTTAAAATTAAGGTTCTGTTTTGCCACAGACAACACTAAAATTCTAGAAATTATTTTTGAAGAATACTACTACAGCATTTCATAATAAAATGTGAAACTTTTTGGACAAGTGAAAGTTCTCAAGCTTCTTCAAACCTTGGAGTACTTCCACTTGCAGAGAAAGCCATTTTCTTCACAAAAAAAAAAAAAAAAAAAAAGGGCAGTCCCTGTAGGATTTTCACTATTCATATGAGAAAATCCATAGGGTTAAGCTAATTCAGAGAGAAAATGTATTAGCTATTATGAAAAATGAAATAAATCAACCATGCAGTTGGAACAAAGCATGAAAATATGTCTTGAAACTGATCTGGCTTTTGTGCTGGATTTGCTTTACTGGTTTCTTTTCCTGTAAGTGACTATTATGTTACTCTTAGTAATGGTTGTGATTTTAAGTATATGACACTTAGTCCACTTAATTTCTGTTCTGACTTTTCACTGTTTACAATCAGCTGATAAGAGATTTCACAAACAATTATGAAGGGATACTGAAAACCTAAGTTTCTCTCTCATGCTGCATGGAGCACAGCTAGGTCCAGCCCAATGACGAAAATGAAAAGTAACAAGATTACAAGTGGGCTTTATGTGGTCAGAGAGTTTAGTGTCTATCAAGACGGTCATTAAGTTGGGTGTAACAAAGATTTCTTATGAATGACAGACCATCTCAGGGATGGAAGGTGATTTTCCCAGGTCAGGTTTTGAATAGGTCTTTCAAAAGCCTCCTGTGGGTTACCGATGGCACGATTGAGATCGTGCTGCTATAGGTTATACAAAATTAGGCAGTGGGCTTCATCTCACTCATCTCTTGTTGATATGTGCACAGAAAGCTCCAAGTACAAACAAAAACCGTATCAACACGACAAACCTACGGAACTTTCTCTTTGAAAGTGCCGGTTTCCCCACTAAAACCATGGATTGGGCTCAGACGCGGGCTGAGGCAGGGCTGAAAGGACAAGCAGGGCCTGACCTCTCCCTGGTCCCCATCCCCAACTTTCCCGCTAGCCGCTCCGCCGCGTCCGCGCATCCAGGAGGGGCCGACCGGGATCCCTGCCGGGAGCGCGGCACCGCCCCCGCCCGGCGCTGCCGGGAGGGAGATGCTCGCTGTCACTTTCCCTCTTCCCCAGCGCCGCCCCCTGCCCTCCCCCGCGCCCGCCGCCGGCGCTGCCCCGTCCCCCGGCGCCGAGCGCGCTCCCGCCGGCACAGCCAGGGCTGGGCAGGGCAGGGCAGGGCTGGGCAGGGCAGGGCAGGGCCGCCCGTTCCCCGCATGGCCGGGCGCTGAGCGGCGCCCGCCGCCCCGGCTCGGCTCGGCTCGGCTCGGCTCTGTCCCGCCGAGGGGCTCGGCGCCCAGCCGCCCGCTCTCGTCGCCAATGGTCCAGAGAGACATGTCCAAATCGCCTCCCAGCCCGGCGCAGGAGGTGCAGATGGAGCTGCTGGACAACCCCCTGCCCGCGGCGGCGGCAGCGCAGGTACCGCGGGGCTCGGCCGGGCTGCGGACGGAGCGGGGTGGGAGCGGGGTGGGGGCGCGGGGCCGGGCCGGGCTCGGAGGCTTCGCCCTGGGGCGGCGGGGCTGCCGCAGCTTCCCGTCCTTCAACTTCGGTCCCCGCCGTCAGAAAAGTTTCACAGCTCCCCTAAGGCACCCGAAACCTTGTTCTCGCCCCCATCCCCAAATGCCTGGTAATTAACATACACGGGGTGCTCTGTACCATGGAAACATCGTAAGTCAAAAAGACCCTTGCGGTTATCTGGGGGGTGGATATGTAAGAATATGTTGCTCTTGAGCTGCTTTTCTGTGCATGTGTCGCTCACAGGTTACGGCTCTTTTCCCCCGTTCCAGTAACCTGTTGTATCTGTACCTGATGCTTTCCATGCACTGCTGAAACCTCCCTTATCTGTTACGCGGGCTGGTGACAGTCTGTGTTGGTGGGGGAAGGCGATTCACGCCGATTGTTGAGCAGGAATTTTGGGAAGGCTGAAGGTGTTGAACACACTGCAGATTTAAGCTGCTCGATTTCTGTGCAGAAGGGTGGTTGTACAGTCATCTCTGAATTTTTAAGAAGTCGGTCCATGTGCACAGTGTTCAGTTGGATGAATGATGAGAGGGAGGCAGGGTATGGATGCTTGCACACTTGGTAAAGACTTTATATTTTGAGAGGTTGTTCCTGTTTAATATATGAATGCATAATGTCTTCGGGTTTGCAATAGTTGGCTACAAAGACTTAACAGTGCTATTTTTAAACCCAGTAAAAGGGTGATAAAATCTGATTGTGTGCAGTTTAAATTACAAATATGCATGTTCTTGTAGTACAGAATCTGTTTCCTTTTGGGGCAACAGTTTTTACTGTTGCTACCAAAGTTATCTTGCTGCTTTATTTTCTTTGAGAAGGTGGTTGAGTTTCATCCCAGAAGTGCTCTGTTGACAGAGGAAAATGCTGTCAGTCTGTCAAAAGACTTGCTGATTGATCTTTACTTACTGGGGACTGGTGACAGCAGAACAAAATCCAGGCGCTGAAGCAGAGACTAGGTTAAGCTAAAAAAGAAAATGTGTCTCTTTGGATGTAAATTTGTCTGTGGCCTCCAAGCGCAGAACAGACATTTCAGTAGGGCCATATGCTTTGCCAGCTTCTCTAGAAGCATTGGCAAGGGAACTAATTTTTGACCTATAAATCTCCCCCTTTTTATATCTTTTCAGCCCTAAGCACAGAATCGGTAACTGTCAAATCATATGGTGCCTCTCTGCTGTGGGCAAATGTCAAATACTGATCACAAAATTGTTTTCTCACCCCTCTTTTAACTAAGAACCTCTGTTTAGAGCGTGAGAATAGTTTGCTAACACCCATGTTATGTTTTAGGTAATGGACTTAGATTCTATTTTATAAAATAGGTTTCTGAACACTCACAGCCAAAAAGATTCACTTTCTAAGACAGTGATAATGCAGCTTTTTTGTTTCAGGAATGTTTTTCAGTTTTAGAATCAAAGATATTAGGCAAAACAGGAATCATATCTTCTCAATAGGCACTTATTTTAGTCATACATAAACCTTTGGTATAGAGGAAATAAGATTATGGAAGCAAAAGAGCCCTTTGTCTGAATAATAATGTAAGTTAATTCCTTAGCATGCATTGCACTGAGAGACAATTATTTTGATTTGAATTTTTGCTCCATTAACATGATTTTTTAAAAAAATCAATATTGTAGAATCTTGCTGCTTTAGAACACACTCACAGTGACAAGGAGAGGCTTAATGAGGACATGTGAATCATCAAGTAGATTGCCTACAGGTACTTCAGCTATGCACACCACTATCTTTTTCACTAAGGTATTTGAGTCGCAATCCTAGAAACATTTCGTGCCAAGTAATGTGTCAGGGAAAAAAACCTCAACGTGCGAGCTTATGGAGTGATATCATTCCTAAAAGTATTTGCTCTGAAGTGCTACTTCTGGGAATTACAATTTAGCAAAATATAATTGAAGAGCATTTGTAGAGTTGTAACAAGCCTCAAAATTTCTCTTATCCAAGACTTTTACTTTTGCAAAGCTGAAATTTGTTGTAACCTAGCTATACATCAAGGTTGGTATCTTTGATTGTGCATATCCATCCGTTTTGGTGAAACTTGTGGCAAAAGGAGTGAATGTTGTTAACACTCTGGAAGTAATACACTTAAAAGGTAGTTAAATGTGTGAAATATTCCTAGATAGCCTCTATGCAAATTGGGTTTTTTTTAATTTTCATAATGCATTTTCCTAACAAGATCTGCAAACAAAGTAAAATCTCACTGGGTGTGGATCATGACAGTAATACTGTATTGTCCCTGGGAAGTTCTTTGCAATAGGGACAAGATATTGGGCAATTATTCTGTATTATTATTATCTGTGGCTTTTAGGTCCATATTACTGTAAAAACATAGTTCTAGGTATTCACTGTGATCCTAGTCTAGATGGGGTTGCAGTATATTTTCAGATGTCCAGTTTTATCCAGACAAATGTACATGCTAACAGTTATACTGTGGAATTATTCACAATGTTCAGGTATATGTCAATGCAAGTGGTAGTTTTAGGTGTGGCCCTTTTGTAATAAAATCAACATGTGTGATTTTCTACAATCATAAAAAAAGCAAACTGTTCAAATGCATCACTCTTTGATGATCAGTATCTTTAAAAAAAAAAAGTCTACTCCACTCCTCTTTTTAGTTTTTTATTTTAAGAACCCCTTTATTTTAGGAATCTGAATTAGTAGAATATTTGATTTAATAATTTTAATTAACCGAGATCCTATGTTGATTTGTTTATACTATAACATGGCATATTAATACCTTTCATGGTAACTCTTGACCTCTCTTCGTTTTTCCCCTCCTTCCCATGTAATTTTCTTATGATCCTCCTTCAAAGTCCCTCAGTCCCCAGAAATCATTAGATTCAATTTCTGTTGCTATTTTCTCATGATAAAGTTTCCTGTGTTGTGCATTAGGAACAGTCACCGCAAATCAGATCAGTAAATTACACAAGATGTTTCAAAGAAAATATAATGAAACCTTCTATCAAGCAACTACAGAGTATCTTGTGAAGGGAGAAGATATCTTACTCTGGATGAATTCTTCCCTATTCCTCATTATTATTTTCCTCCTGTTCTTTTTCTTACCTTCTTATGCATCATCTGTCAATGCAGGTCCTAACAACTTGACACATTTTAAATGAAAACAATTCTCTTCTTGATTGTTTTCTTCAGCTCTTTCACTTGCATTCAGATTTCCTCCACCACCTGGTATCATTAAGTGATTCTGCCTTCCAAGTTTAAAGGTTTCATTCTCCCTGGAGTGCTTGACTAGTTTTTTGCATTGCATTGCTGAAGGTAAACTGAATGCATCGAGGTTGGGACAGGCTTCTTCAGTTTTCCTGCTGTTTCAAATACAGTTGATGTTACTATGAATTTTAGAGAGATGTGCGTGTGGTGACTCTAAAATATCAACTTAGTTATTTGGCCTTTACACTGATTGTTTTCCTTCCTTGATCTCCAGCTACCTTCCCAGTTGCATAGCACCATCCCTTCACTACCTGTATTGTGGTAATGAGGAATGGAAAGAATATCCAGAGATTTGTTCTCAGCAGATTAATCACACTGCCCTCTGCTGCTCTCTTTCAGCTGGGTTGATTTATCACAATGCATGCGTGCTTATTTATTCTTCAAACAAACATTTTGCAACAGTGTATTTCCCAGTAGTGACTTGCTAGAATACTTTGTAAGGCATAAACAAACAAGAATTATATCACTTTTATTACTTAAATAATAACAGTACCCATTCATTATAGAGGCACGGAAGGTTTTACTCTCTTCTGGCAGCATCCCTAGAATCCAAATCCAGTGTAGCAGCAATTCAGTGGAATATATACAGAGATGAAATCCACCTCCATTCATTGGACTTTCTCATGGTCTTCAGCAAGGGGTAGTGTTTTCTCTCCCAGTGTGGTAACCTCCTTTCAATGTTGTACTCCTTACTGGCAAAAATAAATTTTAATAGTCCTTCACTGAATAAAGCCCTGCCGATTTCAGCTATTACTTTTCTGATGATTCTCCTCTGCTCTTCGGGTTTATTTGTCCTGAACTCTATCAGTAAAAAGTGATTTTGCATGCTCATTTCTTCCTGAGACATTTTCTGTTTGAGTATTGCACATTATCAGCATATATGGGCTATAATAATTTTTCTTTACATTTTCTTAGAGCGTAAAATCCCTCTGAAATATTTCAGCAGTTTCAGTCCTGACTTATTTGTCTATCTGGCAACTGTCTTCCAGAGGCAATCTCTGGATTTGTCTTGTTTTGTCTCTATGTTTCTAATTTCGGACAGTTATGGATGAAAAGTTCCCGTATTCTTCCAAGGTTGGCTTCTCTGGAGTCTCAATTACTTTTCTTCTGCTTCTTTTACTCAATTCTTTCCTGTGCCAGGATAGAAGAGCTTCCAAATAACACAAAGCAATGAAAATCACCCTCTCTGCCCTCTGAAGTCTTGGTTTCTGTCCCCAGGGCAGCAGACCCTTAGCAGAGGTCCTCGATAGTTGCCCCATAGTTGGCTGTTGCTCCCTCCAAATAACCTTCTGTCATGGAATCAGATCTCTTTTTCTGTTTGCTTGTGTAAGAGAAATAAAGAGATCCATGGAGAGCAGGTGGAGATGTGCAGGCACGTGGCCTACAACTGTAGTTGCCAATCTTAAAAAGCTGCAGGAAGCAGAGAGTGGTTTGGGCATGAGCTTCAGCACCTTCTGCTGTTGGGAACTGACATCTTCATCACTGGAATTACAGATACACGTGCAACAGGTTTGCACTGAGGTGGGTTTCCAAGGCACTGTGGAGGAGGAGAGCAGGCCAAGTTCCCAGCTTCTTGTCTGGCAGATGGAAACTGCCAGGTGACCTGGTCTGAGGCCAAGGTAAGAGCACTGGGAGATGGCTTAGGAATGTAGGAACTGGTGAGAATAGGGCTATTTCTAGCTGCAGTGTTGGCAAGGCTTTATCACAGGCCAGCAGAAAAGATCATCTAAGATTTAATACTGTTACAGATTTCTCAGCAGAAATTAGTTTTTTTTTCCTTTTTATATGGGGGGGGGGGAAGCATGTGTCAAATATTTATTTGTGTATTATATATGCAAGTTTGGAGAAATAAATTGTTTGTTTGTTTCTATGGATTTTTTTTTTGATGTAGGTGGAGGATTTTCTAAAATATCTGTGGAGTGGACTTTGCAGAGTCATCACTGTAGCTTGCATGAACTTGATGACTGTATATGGAGATCCTCAATTTGATAGGTTTCCTGGAGGGGAGTCTTTTCTGAATGGTGTCCTTATAGCAAATGTTGTTTGTTTGGAGAAATCCAGGTTTTGAAACCTAATCTGGGGATTCTTCTCTGTTGTGGGAACATGAGTCTGTGCGGCTCAGGCAGCTTCTTTGGTGAAGGTATGTCACAAGACTGAGTGCCTGTCACAGAACTGCACTGATGTAGGATGACATGTAGGATGACATGAAACCCCGGCCCTGAGATGGAGGCAAGCCAGAATACATTACTATGTTCCAAGTTCCCATAATGGAAGGGAGCTGTGGAGTACTGGGGAGCTCATCACCAGGGTCTGTGTACAACTTCTAGCCCTTGGCTGTGCTGTCAGAAGGCTGACTTCATCTCCTTTATGAGATTAGTAGGATTTGTGGTGCTAAGATCAGAAATATTCACGTACAGGTGTGGGGGTTTACAACCATGCAGCTTATGCTGGAGGCTACACCCTCCAGTAGCTGAAGGATATCATTGCTGAGTGGCCACAAACCTGGCCATGGACCAGAGAGGGCTCAGGAGGTCTGAGCTACGGGAACATTTGTTACCCTGTTATAAGGAATTGGTTAAAGTAGCGATGGCTTATTCTTCTAAGGGAAGGATAGAGCTGGATGTGTATGTTCTGCACTATCCTGGCTTGCTATCTTTTGATTAGAACATGGGCATTTTTAACTATTTTCAAAGCTTCTGCATGAGAAGGAAAAATACTTAGTTCATTCTTGCATTTCTGACATTTCTAGCAATTCTCTAATTCATCAGGGGAGTCACTCTTTATCTTTAGCTGTTCTCTTGGTCTTTGTAATTGGTCACTTGTTCATCTGAGACCATGTAAAATACATTCTAGCTCTGATTTTTTTTTTCTCTCCAATTTCTGTCTTGCATCTTTTTTTAAAGATCTGACTTGACATTAGTTACTCTACTGCCTAAATCTTCTACGCCTTTTCACCATTTTTGGAATGAGACCAGTAAGATATTTTTTAAGGAGCTATTTTACCTATGATAAACAATAAGGGTTCAGGCTCACTCTGTGCATAGTCCTCACCGCTGCTTTGGTATAAAATACCATGAGAGTGGTTACTGGTGAAGGGCATTTTTCAAGATTCTCACTGAAGATCAGTTCCCTGGATGTAGATGATTGGTAATTTTGAATGTTTTATATTTCCTCTTCCAGATGATAGTATTTTGCTTACAGGTATAAACCATACCTTCTGCTTGTCATGTGTGTTAGAGGATTAAATGTTATGGATGCATGCTTTTCATGTGTTGAGGGCAGAACCTCGTTAAAATTAAAGGGTTTTACTGAGTGCCATTGATCTCATCTGTTTGCAATAACAAGTAAATGTATATAAAACTGTTAATTATCAGAAAACTGCTATGTATGATTCATATGATTCCCATATTTCATTTGATTACATGGGTTGAATAACGATTACACAATGTACTTTCTAGTCAGAGTTGGAGAGCAGAGTCTTTGCTTTGTAAAGACTTTGCTGATGAAATGTTTTCTACAAAGTTAGTTTGATGGTTTGTTTTTGTTTTTGGTTTTTTTGTAAGGTTTCACATTGTTTGCCAGGTATTTTGAGAAGCTGTAGAACATAAATGTGCGTGTTTTGTTTCTTGTCTCTGGCAGCTCACACAATTTTAAAAGAATTTCACACGTCTGACTAATAAACCAAGCTAAAGTTTTGATCTTGTAAACACTTAAATGTGTTCATAACTTTAGGTTTGTGTAAGATGTTCTGCTAAAATCCGGTGAGAATGTTCCTGTCAGCAAACTTTTTATACAAACAGGCTTCTTTGTAGGGCTGGTGCTGGTTGTATTCAAACTAGCTGGGGTAAATGCTGGTGTGCCATGGGAACCTGCCTCTGCTGGGTTTTGGGATTGTTATCATTGGGCACTGTAAACTGGGATGTGGAAGCATTTGATCTCCAATGGTTGTGTGTTGGGTACCATATAGGTTAAGAACAATTGTCTCGTGTTGCTGCTTTTACTGGCCAATGTCCACACATCGTGATTCAGCCCTTTATTTTTAGCTACTAAATTGCAGCCAACTGCTGCACAGAACACAGATAAGGCAGCTAATTTTAATATGAAAATCACAGTAACATATTGGCTTCATTGTTAAAAAATTCTACTTTTTTTTTTTATTCCCAGAATTGAAAGTAACTGGTAGATTTTTATTTTTTTTCCTACAGAGGTCTTGGTCTCACATCAAGCTCTTATGGAAAAAAAATACGCTTAAAAAGCAAAACTTAATGGCTATGACAGGATGAGTATTCATGATTCTCCACATGACAGAGATAGTTAGTGATTTTTAAAAATATATAAGACTGTTTCGTTTATGGAAGACTTATCTTATTTTCAGAAGAAAATGTAATGCGTTTTTGACTGTGGGAATAAGCTTGAAAGGCATAGAATACAAATGTAGTCCCTGATTAGCATCCTTTAAAGTAATGAAAGGAGTCATGAAATCCCATTTTTCCATGTGCCGAAGTTGTCCCCCTTTCCTCTGACTGAGAATCAGTCTGCAAAGAAGCAGGTGTAAAACTGACTTTGTCTACACTCTGCAGCCACAGCCTGCCATCATGTCAAGAGGTTTTTTGCATTTAAAGTTAGTATTTAGCTTGTACTTCTGAATAATTTCCACTTATAGAAGACTAGAACAAGAACATATGTGCTGCCATGCAAAAAAACTTCTCAAACTGAAAAATCAAGGTGAGCTTCCATGTGAGCTGCATTTTCTGTGTGACATTGCCAGAAAAAAATGCTTTTAGTCGTTGCTATGCAGATAGGGAAGTGTGTGTTTTATCTCTGCTTGTACCGCGGTTTTATTCTGCTCTTGTTTGTTTTATCCTCATCACTTTAGACTCAGTCCCTCTTTTGCCTTTGTTGTAATTTTTTTTGTGTTATAAAAGTGAACACTATGACACAGTAAATAAAATAATATTGTAGAAACTGGGGACAAATACAAACAAAACATGAAAGAGAATATGTGTACATTTTTTTTAGTATCTCGTTGGGAATCACACAATACTATACTGTACACATTTGTGAAATTGCCTATATAGTGTGATACCTATATGGATGCTTTATATTCTTGAACTCCTTTGTGGATGTTAGAAATTCTTAATTTTTTTCTAAGTACATTTCTATTTGCTTCCACAAAAGTTGTGGAAAAGTGGTTCAGAATGTTTGTAGATAACCAAAGTCAGTTACCTCAATAAGAACCATTTTTAAGAGTTAAATTTTGATTTAAAGATGTTGTTGTATTTGAGAACTACTGCTGCTAAAAATACTTTTAATGTATTTTAGGTACTTTAATATTGTATTAGGTGAAATATCATATGATATGATATTATATTATATGGAAAAAGATGGTTCTGATAGAACTGTCTGTTCTAACTGTAACTGGAAAATATTTTGGATAATTTGCTGGTAATGGTGGTTCCAACCTACTTTGTATTCTTATTGATCTATGAAGACCTTTCTATTATCAAAAGTTCTTCTGTTATCAGAGATTCCTTTTAGAAATGCAACCCTGTAAAACTATTCCTCGTTGAAATTTAATTTTACATTTTGAGATGTGCTGGGTTACAGTTCTAGACTCATCAGCACTTCAATAGCATACTGATTTCCCTACAGTTGTGCCCTAACCAGCATGTGTAGAATCAATTTGTATGACTTTCAGAAATTTCTTACATGGCTGTTTTACAGTTTTGAAAAAATCATATGAGCTTGGCAAAATATCTTTCCCATAAATCTGTATTTTTAGGGAAAAGGATTGCTATTGTTGTAGGTCAGTGTTAGGTCAATGACATAACAGATATTATTTTTGCTGAGAGTGTCAGGCTAACAGAACTATTGTTGGATGAGACATCCTTTCTAAAAGATTGGTATGTTCTGTTTCAACCAGTGCTCCAAACTTGCCCAGAGTCAACACTTATGGTCCAGATACAGCTTGATATTCTTCTCTTGCATCTCATGGAGGCAAGTTACCTGGATTTGTCAAACAATCTGAAATTTGTAG
This sequence comes from Myiozetetes cayanensis, assembly GCF_022539395.1. Taxonomy (NCBI): domain Eukaryota; kingdom Metazoa; phylum Chordata; class Aves; order Passeriformes; family Tyrannidae; genus Myiozetetes; species Myiozetetes cayanensis. The sequence goes on from NW_026086604.1 coordinate 131,335,320, forward strand.
TGGCTATATGTTGTCCTCCTCAGTTACTCTTAAATTGCAAAATATTTCACCATACTTACCGTATGTATTACTGTTGAGAACAGCAGTTCAGATTTTGAAGTCACAATCTGAAAAATCTGCCATTATGAGAATTTAAGTGTCTCTCTGAGCCAGCACTGTAGCCCATCCTTCCCTACCATGAGAACCAGAGAACTCAGGCCCAAAGCTCAGCATGATGCTCTGAAGATTACTCGGGCCCAGGGTTTGCTGTATTAGGGCCAGGTTATCAGGAGTGCTGTGCTGCAGTGCATGCACAGCCGTGTTCTCCAGTAAGCTGATCATAATTTTCTCATTGTGCCTAAACCCGAGACCAAGAGCGACTTATGACCAAAGTCAACAGCAGGATGTGGATGCATGGACTTGGAATCCTAGAAGGTAACAGTGGATAAATAATATCCTTTATTAGTATAATATTTTGAGATATACTTTATTATCGAGAAGGTTTTTTTGTTGTATATTTGAAGGAGAAAGATTTCTGTAAAGGAATTTTTGTCCCTAGGAGAAGGATTCCAAGGTGTTATGGGAGAGGATATGAAATTACTCTCTGAAAATTTACCATGTTTGTGACAGAGACTGGTGTTTGGTTTTGTGGTGTTTTTTTTTTTTTTTTTTTTTTTTTTTTTCCCTGAGTTATTGTGGAACTCAAAAGTTGAGTGCTAAATGCAGAATGAGAGGTAAGATTGGGAATAGGCCAGCATAGGCCTTGACAGAGAAGACAAAGACTCTGTTTATTTCAGGGAACTGTGGGAGGTATTTAAAGAGAGAAGACATGATCCAGAGAGATGGATTAGTAAAACGACCTTTACAGCAGCATGATGAGTAAGGAAAAAATTGTGTTTATCAGCCTCAAGGAAAATAATGTTTTAAGTAGTCAAGACATAATTTTATTTTTAGTTTAGATGAACTTAAACAATTGCACTAGCATAGGAAGGGTTGTGTTGTTATGTCATTGCTATACCTGGGAGGATGCCCTGGTCAGAGTGGTGTCATGTCACACTTTACAGTCACCACATAAATAAGCGATTGAAAACAACATAGTTTTGAACTCTTTCATGTTTTTTAAATTTATTTTAATTATATTTATTGATGATCAATATTCAATGCACAGAACAAATAGTTTTTTTTTGGGGGGAGGGACACAAACACACTCATTTGCTGTGTTTCTAAACTATGGTTTTAATTTTTTGCTTAAGCCAACTATACCTTTCTCCTGGTGTCTTTTTAAATTCCTAATAGGTAAAAATGATGCCTTGCTTTTAGTTTCATTTAGTTGCATTTATCCCTTTTCCAGTTACACCTGTATTCCTTTTTTATTGTTATTCTATTTTTACTTTCTTTGACTTTTTGTAAAAAAACACATTATTGTAAACTCTCCCTGGGCTATAAGCTTGTATCTCAATCAACAAGTTGTTGATCACTTCTTGCTGTTTATTGTTCCCTCAGCTGACTTGGCTCATTGCTGTAGTGTACTCAAGACTGTTCCAGTATCTCCTTTCCTACCTTGTTTATTTAAACTAGCTGCAAAACAAATTGTGCTTTTTAATCACTGTGACTTGAGTGAATAATTCTACATCTATACAAGTCTATAAATGCTTTTCCTAACCCCAGTGTGAAAAAAACCAAAAACAACAAAGCATTTAGGGCTCGATTGACCAAACCTGATAAGCACTTGCTCACATCCCATCAGTTACTTGCTGAATATGTGCTTATTGATTGTCACAAAGCTGATAATCTGAACCCTTGCTTGCCTGGGAGACACTGAAAGCTTTCTGTGCAACACAAACTGATGCTTTAATGCTGTAATGCTATTTCTCTAATCTGTTGTTTTTTTGGTGTTTTTTTTTTACAGTCTTATGGTAAAGGGGCAAGAAGAAAAAACCGATTTAAAGGATCAGACGGGAGTACATCTTCGGACACTACCTCTAACAGTTTCGTACGCCAGGTATGGGTTTTTCAGCTTCTGAAAGACTGGATGTCTTACTGATGTAAATGTTCAAATAATTTTTTTTTTCCTTTAAATTGTCAAATCAAAGAGTGACGCTGTAGTCTGAGAAACAGCAGAAGTCTGTCCTGGCACAGCGAAAAGTATTTGGTTGCTATTGTTTTGGTCTTGGCAGGAAAATACTTTTTCATTTCTCATTCATTTCCATGTATAGTAGTTTTCCTTATTTTTGTTACTCTAATTCCATCAGGTGATTAAAGCTGGAGGAGGAGGCAGAGTCTAATGGGAGTGCCTAAAGTGGCAACATTTGGGAGAAAGAATCAAAACTCTACCAATCCTCAGGGTTTTCCTACTTAAAATAGTCCTGTGTGAGGCAGTGTTAACCAAGTTGCTTTCCTCCCACATCCCAGTGTTATTTTGAGGCATGGTTTGGAGGGGAAATCCCTGGCAGCAATTGTCCCTATTGCACTGATGCTGTAAAAAGCCTGCCAAACATGGAGCGGTGTTGTAGACTCCCATGACCGGTGTCTGCGTGTCTCTCACTCAGAGGGAGAGATCCAAATGGAACCTCATGGGGATCCCAGCCCAGTGTGGGTGCTTGGAGACAGCTTAATCTGGCTGACAGAGGTATCTGGGAGGGTATCCAGAGCCCACTATGGTCTTTGGCTGCTGAATGGTGCTACTGAGACTATGCTTTTGGGGAGGGAGTGTGTGTTTCGATGTGCTTGTGGTCGTCAACAACTTGGAGAGCAGAAATGGTACCCAGAAATGGTACCCAGTGACTGAGCCTGTGCAGAGTCTGAAATACAGTTCTTCATGTCCTGCTGATTTAAGCCATGGTATTGTAAATGCAGACCTTGCTATCTTTTTCAGAGGGGTTCTGGAATTTGGGAGTTTTCATAGCAGTTTTTGGTTTAACCATGAGCAAGCATCACACCTCCCTTTCTACTCGCTTGTTAAGCATGCTCCTCCATCTCAAAACTGCATCTCCACTGTTGTTGCATTGGTTGTATCAGTTCCCATTTTCTGTTTGCAAAATTCTTCTACTTTGTGTTGGTGTAACCATGTTGACAGGTTTTGTGATAACCTGTGGATTTGACACCTATTGCATTTCAATGTCTGTTGGACATAGGTATGAAGTATTAATTGGTCATGGTAGTTTTTCAGTGGCAGTAACCAATATCAAGGTATAAACCCCAGATCAAGTAAATTACTTATTTGTGACGTTTTGTCCTGTCTTAAAATATTCTGAAAAAAACAGTCCAAGTAGTCTTTGGGAGCAGCAACAGGATCTCCCAGTTCCAAGGAATCTTTGTAAGGAATTCTGTGTTGCTGTTTTCCTTAGCTCCTCGTGGATGTTGAATTCAGCCTGGAACATTTTTAGCAGAGTATGTGTGTTTATTTTACACCAGCTGCACATGCTTCTTTCTTTGCCTTTCTTGTTTATCTAAATGAAATCTGAAGTTGGTCTCAAGTATCTCCTCTTGGTGTCATGAGGGGAAGCAGGGCAAAGGGGATGTGTAGCATAAGGAGGTGGATCATCAAACAACACAGAGATGTTGAGGTGGACTCCTGTAGTCATTGGAGATCTGACTGTGTCTATAGACTGTTAAGGAATGATTTATCAAATCGTTAAAACAGACGTATGAAACAGAGCTGGTGGGGTATAGTCTAAGTGTGCCTGTATCTTTCCAAGGGCTCCAAAGGGAGCATGGAGTGTGACTTCCTCAAGTGTTGATTTTTACAGGAGAGATTTATATGTTTCCCTGAAATAAATCCAAATTTAGTAATTACTCAAGTGAGGTAACACAAATGATTGAAAGATGATTAGGCTTCTGGGAAAAAACAGAGATTTCATAGATTGCTGAAGCAAAACTCAGTCTTGCAATGGCATTGTCACTGAAGATAATGAAGGGATGTTAGTGAATAAATGAATTAATGAATAAATATATGTTATGTGACATTGTCCAGAATAAATTTTAAAAAAGCCCCACTAAGCATTCCAAGCAAGTAATGTGCAGGCAGAACTGTTCAAGTTGTAGCAGATATATGAGAGGCATGTCTCTTCACAGTTACTTCTGGGAGGTTTATTTCAGAGTTTGGCTGCATATTAAATAGGCTTTCCTGCTCTGATTCTTTTCCTGGGACAGCTTGGTTTCTCTTGCACTAAGAAAGAATTGCCACCAACATGACCAGGGTGCCCAGTGTCCCAAATATTAAACAGAATGGGTGCAGTCATTTTTGGGCTCAGCTGCTCCATCCTTCCCAGAAACTACCTTGGACTACATATTGCTAGTTCCTGTCTGTCTTGGGGGATATTTTACCTGGTATAAATGAACATAATTGTTTTGCAGTAGCTATTTATTTGCAGGAGAAAATGTGTTTCTCCCAAGATAGATGAAAGTTGCAGAAAAGCAGAGTGGATAAACTAATACAAACCCAGTATAATCAATGATGGACCCTTTATTTTCTGTTATTTTGTTTTAGTTCTGTCTTAAAACCAGGAAGTCAGTTTTTGGTTAAAAAGGGATTTGTGGATTTATTTGGCACTGGTTTTGATCCATACATGTATACACACAACCTGTTTGTTTCAAGAATACTTGTGATGTTTATAGCTGCTTTTTTTTCCTCCAGCCTCATTTCCCCCCCTTGGTTCCTGTCATCTCCTTTCCCATTTACTTCTTAACTTGTCCTGCAACTTTTGTGTGCATCTCTACAAGTACTCCCTTCTGCACTCAAGAAGGAATCCTTGGATTGTCCTGAACATTTATCACTGAGATCTGTCTTCATTCTTCATAAAGAAAAAAGAATGTTTGGAAGGTGCTTTTGCGTCATATTTAACTGGCCTGTCCTTAAACTGGGAGAGCTGTGAGAGGTGTGCAGGTTGTCATCAGCATCCAGTGGGAAGTGGATATTTCCTAACAGAGAAATGTATTGGCTCTGGATAAAAGAGACAAATATGTCTAGTCCTAAAGAAATGTTATACAAGGTGAAGGCATTGGAGGTATTTGACAAGAACAAATTTATAGGATTAAGTCTTTTGCACCCACAGAGCTGCTGGGCATTTAAGTTAGAGCTGCTGCAGGAGGGAGGAACTTAGTGTCTATTGCTTACATTGATACAGCTTTATTGTGTCTGCATTCTGCTATTTTCTTAAGGACATATCCCCCTCTAGCTCCAATATATACCTGGCAAGTTTCCTGCTGTGCATACGAAATGCTACAGTAGTAAAAATAACGCCAACTTAATTTTATTTGAATGAGAGAGAACAAACTAATATTTTACTCAAATTGCTTGAAAATTCCTGCTGTTGTAAGAAGAAAATGCACTCTGCAAATTCTGTGCACAGTGATCTTTTCCTTTTAAATCTGTTTTGCACAGTGCTGGAAGAGAGCAGAGCAATCTGTCCAATATTGTTTCTAATGTGTATAGAAGAAGCCTTAAACTGGAGCAAGAGCATCTGTATATAATATACAAATTAAAACCCCATTATTTTCAATCCAGTTAAACCTCCTTTGTGCTGGGAATTTTATGTATTGATATAGATTATTATTTTAATTTTTACTTGTGACATTATAAAACCCAAGAGATTTTAGAAGAACGTTTTGGATCGTGTTCTGTTTGTTTGTTACAAAAAATTGTTTGTTTAGTTTTGTCTCCATTTATTGGTGACATTGGAGCTTAAAAAAATAACAACAACTTGGCCTTTCTTTCACTTGCCAGCAGCTACTGCTTGACTTTTCAGTAGCAGGAGAGAGACATTTTTTTCCTATCTGTTTTGTTGTGAAGTTGTATTGGCAATTAAGCCATGTATTTGGAAAGCAGAAGCATCATTACTTTCCAATCACCTCCTAACTGAATTTAATCAGTTGTCTTTAGGGAGCTAAAGGACATTGTGTTATATAGTTTTCATCATCTTTTTTGAGCTTTGGAGTGATAAGCAGCTTGTTCTTAGGGTTAGTTATGAAAGACTGAATTGGATCTGATCTCTACTTGTTGCCATTTTGACTGATGCTTGGTAATGATTTTGTTCCCAAGGGTTTTTTCAAAATACGGATCAGACAAAATATTTTGCACACAACACTATGGTGCTTCCTGGGAGCATTATTTTAAGCAAATTGCATGTTCTGATAGCATTACGTATTTTGTGGTTGTGCTTCTGGACCTGTCTTTGTCAAGGTTTTATTTTAAATCTTAATGATTAATCACAGAGGCAGTCTGAGTTGTTGGGATTTTTATGTATTGCAAGGGCAGATTAGATTGTGAAATAGGCTGTAGTCTATGGACTGGCTTACAGAAATATTTAAGGCTTTACAAATTTGGTTTTTTGCCTTTAAATATTGGCTTGATGCCTGTTACACTGTGTTCACTCACAAACATAGCTATAAATAATTATGTAGGGAATTCATTATTCTTCTACTTTCCTCTAAGGACATTTGCCTAGCTGTGTAATTACCTATTGAATTTTATGAATAGCAAAACTAAGATTTGCACTAAAACCCAATTCGAAAATATTGACTTAGTTTTGCTCATAAACGTGCCTCTTAATCTTGATTTCACCAGGGAACTGGGCCATGTCAGACATGTATTCCTCTTCATTTAATTGCCTTTTTTCTCCCAGATGTAGAGCCTACGTTTGAGTTTTTAATTTTTTTTTTCCTTTTCACAAGGGGAAGAGCTTATGTATTCAGCTCATACATGCAGCCTGCTAGTGAGGCAATGCATTTACAGGCTGAGCCACAAAGAGCTGGTATAGAGTGGGCACAGATATTAGCTTTGGTCTTCATGCCCAGTATACTGAAAACCTGCCTATGCTTTCCCTGCTAGGACTGTTCCTGCTTCTTGAAGATGATATGTGAACAAGATTCTGGCTAGCTGGAAGATCTAAATAAATAATTACAAAAAAATCTCATTTGCAAATCAATATATTCTTACATTCTTTGTGTGCCTCAAATGATGAGACATGTTTTACTTCCAGAGAAAAAAAGGAGCTTTTCAGACTTGCCTTTAGCTTTTACCCATAACAAAATTAAGTATGTGAGGCATTTTTAGAGGTATTGTGCAAACACTGATTTTAATACATGAAAATATGTACTTACTGCTCAGCTTAATTTTGTCATCTTCTGTTTCTGATGCAAATGTCTAGGGATATTTTGTTAGGTTCAGATTTTTTATGGTCTCTTTTTGCTGATTTCACTGAAAACCACAGCAGTGATGCTGGTGGCCCATGCTTGCCATTGTGGTTACATTGAAGCCTTACACAGGTGATAAATACTAGAATGTCTGCTTATTTAAAACACATCTGAAACACATTAAAACTATTATTTCATGGGCAATTGATGTAATTGTGGTGCCCTATGTTTTTCACTCTAAATCATAAGGAAATGTGTTGCACTTGGATGAAGCCAGTGTGTGACCTTAACTTATGGGCAGACAGCGTAGTTTCAGAGTGACCTGCTGTTTGTATCAAGCAATAATCAGTTTTTAGTCAAATTCGGTGAGACTACCTTTATTATGATACAAAATTACATAATGTCACTAGGAGTAGTACTAGTATGGGAAAGCAACTGTTTTATATGTATTTGTTGTATGTTCTATGTTGTATGTAACTTCACAGCGAAGGTGTGCGTGACACACTTAGAACAGTGTAGGGATTCATAAGAATATGTCAGTTCAGCAGCTGATTTAGATTTTCATTCATGGCTTGTATCTGTTCCTCAGTCATGTGGTAAGAACCAGCAAGATGGGGAGTGGGAGGAGGACAGCTTTTAGAAGAGGCCTGGAGTTGGGAGTGTATGGCTGCAGAAAGGGAGGGAGGAGAAAAGGACTTTCCTTTCTGATGGCAGTTGTGGAGTTGCAGACATGGAGGAAAAAATTGCATTAGGCTCATTGAGCTATAGATTTCCTCAGCTGTAGTAAGAGTTTGAAAAGTCTCCTTTTTTGGCCTGGAGAGAATAGAACAGATGCCCCTATAAAGCATGGGATTTTGGCAGGCATGACTGGAGGGGAGATGGCTGAGAAAAACCCAGCAGAAAGGAAGTTCATTTGTGGACTTCAATTCTTTCATGGGCTCTTTTTTGCCTCAAATGGTTTCTAAGAATAGAAATCAAAATGTTGCCATGTGTTTAAAAAAACCCACACACCCTCTAACCAAAACAAACAGGCAAAACATCATAAAGCTTTTCTTACATGTCCATTTACTCTTCTTGTAGCAGGGTGTGAGAAAATTACAGAGAGGAACAACTGAATAATGCTTTATTAAAGATTGGAGGATAGGAGCTCTCTTTACAGCCTTGAATGGGTGTACATGTTTGATGTTACGCTGCAGGCAGCTGAAGTCAACACATCCTTTTCCAAGCAGCAGTGGAAATTTCAAAGGTGGGGCTTATATGTGATGGCTGCTGAGATGATTGCCAGCATTGCTTTTCATCTTGCTAAGGTGATGGATGGCTGTTGTGAGGTGTCTGAGAGGTCCTATGTGGCCTCCTGCAAGAGAAAAGGGGAGATGTGAGTCCTGATGGGGGGTGGGTGGCATCCCTACTAGTGGCAGCTGTTGGAGCTTCTTTGGCATTCCCATTGCTGCTGTCTTGCATGCTGGCTATGTGCTTCTCCTCTGGGTCTGTCAGGGAGAGGAAAAATGGGGCTTTCCAGTTGCTCAGGATCTACCAGGGCCTGCACTCAGTAAAGTTTGGCAGCATCAGGTGCACCCCTTTGTAGCAGGGCAATGGAAGGGTGTGGCAGTACTTTTGCATCACTGAGCTAGGTGGGATTTCTGCAGAGGAGGAGGAGGTAAGGGCTTGGTTATTCAGACAGGCAGAAATGTGAGGGGTTTTTAAGCAGTGAGGCAGACTGTTGAAGGTTAAGAATGATCTTTGCAACTTTGCTAAATATACAGTGGGAGACTCTTCTGTCACAGTGGATGGTGTATGGAATGAGAAGAAAGGCTTAAGCTTAACTCATTGTTTGGACTTTCTCTTTGGCCAAATATCTTCGTGACTTTTCTCTGACAGTCTCTGTCTTTCAGTTTTGTTCTAATCAGAGTGGGCTTGCAAGAGCTGAACCTCTCAAAGCTTTACAGCTGTGCTGAGAACCTCTTTGCCTGTTTTTGCTTGCCTATTGGGTGGGGGATAATAGGAGCTCCAAGAAAAAAACTACACAGTTGTTAATAGTTAGGATCAAAATTAGGAATAGGATTGAATGAAAATCAAGTGTTTTGTTTTATTTTGTCCTCTGCTTCTCCCAGAAAATTCACTGTGGTTTCTGGTTCTTATATGCAGCATTGTCTTACTCAATAATTTTGAACAATGTGGTGAGATGAGAGGTTTATTATATGCTATCATAGAATGTCTTCTAGTTATGGTAAGCACAAACATACAAAGTATCTGCGATGGGGCAAGGGTTCTGATGCATTTATTTAATTATAGCTAATGCAGAGACTGTCAAAAATGTTTTATGAAGATAAGTGCAGTACTTTCACAACTTTTTCTTATGGACCTGTTTAGTTGGAAGGTTTTTTTTAACAAGGCTTTAAAATATGGGGGTTCTTTTTAGAAATAGGATGTTATAAGTCAGTTGCAAAATTCAGCTTATAATTACATGTAAGTGCACCCTAAACATAACTACATAATTCCTTTTGTGGAAAAGTAAACCTGAAGTGATTTTTGTAATTTTAAATATTGCACTGATTTTCAGAGTTTTCATTGATGCTGCACAGTTTTGATTGGGAAAAAAAAACACCTAACACAAGGGAACAGCTTGGTCCTCTGTAAAGCAAATGTCATCTTCTGCTCCAAAATGCAAGCGGTTTCAAGAGAAAATAACTGCCAGTTGGAATGTGCACAAGCAGCTTTAGTTTCTCTCCCTTATGAAGCCGGGCTGCTCCTAGTAGCTGTCAGGACTGAGGGAGTAAAGAAAGATACTTTGTAATTAGCCAGAGGGATTTACTGAACCTTTTTGTTTTTCACGATACTCCATCAGTACATTCCTGCTTAACTCAGGAGTGTTTGGTTTCGTCTCTCGCTAAGTAGATACATTTTAACATATACAAGCGCCATTTCTGTCCAATTAGTCACAAAATTGCCAGTTTTATGGGCAGTTGCAGCAGAGAGCTGTCTTCTCTTGGGCTGTGTGTTTAGACAGTACTTCAGCACTGATTATATGTTCCTGTAGATTTGAATGCTGCTTTTTTTGTGTGATCTCAGACTTTGCTGGAATATTAGGTAGGACCTGAAGCAGTCTTAGGTATATAAAAATACTTCCTTAAAATCCGATATTGTAAAATATCTCAGTTCTTACACCTCTGCTAAAGGAGGTCATTAATAATATTGTTGAGATGCATAGTATTATTTCTAAGTTCCACATAAACCTGTAGTCTCCTATGTGTTGAATGATTTTCAACAGCTGGTTTACTCCTAGGATAATCAAGTCTTGGGTAGGAAAGAGAGAGAACTGGTTCCTGCAGATGAGTGAGTAGCCCAAAGAGGGGAAGATGGGTGAAGTAGAAAAAGGCAGAAATATATCTGTATATGCCTTTGATAGGTTTCCTCCTATTGTCTCCAGTGGTGGTTTTGAGTTTTCAGTTGTTTTGCATATTGAATCTGAGGAGACTGTTGCAGGATGAAAACTAGCCTTCTGCTTTTATGCCAAATTAGCTTTAAATGCTATGTCATTTATGTTAGAAATACAGCTTTAAGCCATAGTTGATCAGCTGGCTCTCAAAAATGTCATTATCAGATCCAGCTTTTGGGGGGACTGAGCTTAAGGCAGGCTCCTGTAAAAATCATGAAGCATAGCTAGTTGGGTTTATTTTTCCTACAAATGATGAAAATTATAGTATTTATTAAGCATTTATTATTCCCCTTACTACTTTTCTAAACACATGTTATTGCACGCGTAGCTCTCTAAAAAATAAATCAGTCTTCGTCCAACTTCTTTGACCTTATTTACTTTTTAGGAATTCTTTTGAAAACAGTAATGTGTCAAGGAAATGTTTGCTTATAATAAGGAAAGATTAAAGACTATTTCAGCCTTGTCCTTAAAATAATTGCCAAGGAAATTGCCAGAGTTAGTAATAGCATTTAATCAGGAGTCTGTTCGTTTTACACATCTCTTTCCAACATCAGCTACAATTTATCCATCATCTGCCATTTAAACTGAGATGGAAATAAGATGCTTTCCTAAGCTGCTTGTATTATTAAATAACATGCTGAAATAATATGTTGAAATAAAATTTCCCATACTTAGGAGAAATAATGTTTGCTTCAACTCCATAAGCAGTTTGAAGTTATTGAAGGGTAAAATTTGTAAAATCTTCAAGTTCCTGTTAATATCTGAGAAAAGTGAACAGTATTTTAAATGCTGTTACAGACATGACAAAGAAATGAAAGCACATCAATAGATTTGCCTAACTATGCTGTTACTATACTTTAAAATGTGAGTGCATACAATTAGTCAACACCTTGCATAATAGTTGTGATGATAAATGGTAGTATTGAGATAAAGCCTTGGAATGGGATGACACAGCCAAGTGGAAGAGAGACAGCATCAGTCTGAGGCCTAAGAAACAGTGATTCATTGGAGATAGTCTGAGAGAATTGGCAGGGTGCTGTGTGCTTTTTTTATGGAAACAACTTTGGAAGGTTTAAGATTTTTGTAATCTTTATGATTAATTGCTCATAAGCAAGAGCTACTTAGACCAATGCTTGAAAATTTTGCACAGTGTTCAGCCTCCATGTGATATTTATTTATTTTAGAAAGACTCCTGGCAGTTTGAAGTACACTGCAGTATCACATTTTTTCTTTCTTGAAAATTTTTGCTATTCAGAGTTCAACTCAGAACTTACTTAATTTGGTCCCATTATATGGCTAAAAGTGCAGTAAAATCCTGTTTAACAGAACTTCAGAATTTGACATTTAATCTGGTATTCTTCTTTCTATCACAGATCTGCTTTCTGCTGTGGCAACATTCATCACATCAGCCCAGAGCTAAATCCTTACACGATACTCAGAAAATCCTTTGGTCTCCTTGATGTCACACACTCTTTATCCTACACCCTGTAGTTTCTTGCAAAAGGTCAGCTAAATCCAGGGCTTATTTCCATCATGCATCAAATATGTATAATTATAATGTCCTGATAGGTTTTTTTTTTTTAATGGTAAATGGAGCCCAAACCACTAGAAAATATGTATTTTTAGTACTTTATCTCTCTAACTGTCATTCGTAACTATAGCTATGGTTGTTTCATTGTTGATGTGGGACAACACTTGTGGGTGGCTTACATTAGCCAAGAGTTACTAATAGCCAGGAGAAACTAAGAGATGAAATAATAATGAAACTCACTGTTGCAGTGTTTGTTTTCATTAAACAAAAGAGGGAAAGATCATCGATGGGAACAAGAAGGGCTAGAGATATTATGATTTTGTGAGATGTGTGCATCATTTGTCCTTTTATCACCAATGCAGAAAAAAGCCCCAGCCCCAGTTGGAAATAGAGTTTTTCTTCTCTGATGGTTCCCTTGGGGTTGCTCTGAAATAGATCTGCTTGTACTGTGCTTCTGACTAAAGACTGAAGCATGTTGTTCAGAAAATGGCATTGATCTTTTCCATTTGTCTAATCTTTGTGTTGTAAAATACTAACCTGTTCTGACTTGCCAGTACTATTGGTTCCGCAGGCCATTTACAAAAAGAGACAGACCTTGGCCAGATGAAATTATTGTCTCTTGTTTCCAAGGCAGTTTTCATTTTCCACCATTGGGAAATTTGTAGTCAGTCAACTTAAAATTCTGGATCAGTTTATGCATCTGTAAAGAAGAGTTCCTGATTTAGACACTGAATGACCTCCTCCGATTGTCTGAATATTTAGTAGACATTGGACTTGGGGGAAATCATATTCCTAACTAGTACAAAACTTAAACAGAAAACTTCCAGGCAGACTTTTTTTGGCAGCAAACATAAGATTTTATTGTTCATGCTAGGAAAGTTCACTATATTTATAAGACTAGTATTATTCATGGTTTTTCAGAACACATACTTGAAGTCAAGCAGCTGCAATTTACAGTTAATCTGGCAAACATTTACCTCTCTGCTTACTCTGAGTATCACTCTGGGATTTTTCTCTACCAGCTCTTCATAAGGGTTTTTGAAAGGTCTCACCAAAGTGGTTCTGCCAGGTGTAGAGCAGGACCTTAACTTGGTCTTACTTGTACTAATGGACTTTCCTTTCAAGCCTGTTCAACAGTGTATGCATCACTAAATTTTTCTGTGAAAGTGGTATTTTAGTGGTCATTCAAGAGTTGGAAATAAAATATCCTTATATTTCCAGGAAGGCAGGATCTTCTTAAAATACATCATCAGTTTTATTACATAAGTTATCCCCAAAACAGAGCTATGGAAATCTGAAATGTATATAAACCCATCTCTGCCATTTTGAGAAAATGCTTCTTAATGTTTTGCAGCTTGCTGGTAAGAGTGTTGCCAGCCACTGGGGCAAGGAGACATCCCTCAGACAAGCGGACGAGCCGCTGAAGAGTAATTTACCAGTGCTGTAAACCACCAAACTACGCTTGCGCTGATTTGCTGGGCCAGGGAGGCTGCACAGGCTGCTCACCTGGTGGTGAGGGGAAGGGTCTTGATGCTGTGTTCAGATAGGTGTCCTCTCCAGTCCCAGGTGGCCTCTGCATTGCTGGTAGGCTGTTTCAGGTCAAGTTCTGCATGCTGCTTCTTAGCCACAGAATGGACTGTAGGAACAGTCAGGTGAGTGTATACTATGTACAGTACAGCCCAGCGCTGAAGAGTGTGGTTGAAATCCCTATCATGCCAAAACCCCATCAAACTTGGATGTCTTTAACCCCTCTGGTTTTGTTCATAGAGTCATAGAATCAGCAGGGTTTGAAAAGACCTCTGAGATCATCAAGTCCAACCTTTGATCCATTATCACCACAGTTACTTGACTACGGCACTCAGTGCCACATCCAGTCTCATCTTAAAAACCTCCAGGGATGGAGAATCCACCACCTCCCTGGGCAGCCCATTCCAATGCCTGATTACCCTCTCTGTAAAGAATTTCTTCCTAACATCTAACCTAAACCTCCCTGGCAGAGCTTAAGACCGTGCCCTCTTGACTTAATGATAGCTGCCTGGGAGAACAGACCAAACAGTGGGAAGCCCCTGGGTTTGGAACCCACCCTACCTCCATCATGACAAGCAGAAATGTGTGTGAACAAGCCTTTTTTTCTCACCTCTTTATTGTGGTTTTCCTGGAAAGAAGTGAGTTTGTAAGAGACCCAATCTGCTGTGTGTCCCAGAAGGTTCTGAGTTTGGGCAATGGCTGGACTGTTGTCTCTCTGGGACTGCTGGACATTTCTCCCATAGGGGCACGAATGTCCTTAGCTGCTAGCAGGAGAGATTAAATCCTGTTTTGAATGAATGTTTTGACAAAAAATGTATTCTAAATTGTGATGTCAGCATGTGTTCAGTAAGAGAGAGGTCAGGAAGCAGACAGACATGGAAATTAAGTTATTATATAAGCACAGATAAAAATTCCCAGCCTTTTAAAAGCAGAAAACACAGAATATCAGGGTAAATGAAGATAATTTTCCCACTGTGCCTACAAACATTTTATACGGCCCATTTGCTGTATAGAGTATTCTAGGGATTTCTGAATAGAACTGATTTATCAGATTGCTAGCAGTCTGTTGTTTGTTAGGTCTCTAGGCACCATAAATGAGGGTGACTGAGGCATTTGGATAAATGTTGTTTCTTCCTTATATGGTACATCCTTACTGTCTTAGAGAGTATCTATTAATTACTACCCACTTTGCAAACTTGTCTGTTTTTTCATGAGAAGATAAGGTACAATTTGAACTGTTCTGTTTTAACAATCCTTTTTTCCTTGCTTTTATCCTGCTTTTCTAGGAGAAATGGAGAACCTGGTACGGTCTCTGTTGCTTAGCTCATTTTGTTAGCCTTCAGTGAATGCTGTTGGCATCAGTCGGGGCAGAAAGTGCTGTTTGAGCTCTCACCCGAGCTAGCAGCGTTCCTGTGTGTGCTTGATTATGGAGACAGACCATCTTTTCCAGAAGCTGATTTGTATTGCCTAAATTAGTCTTCTGCTCTGAATTACTCTGAATTACTCTCCTCTGAGCACAGGGGGAACATCAGCAAACCAGCTTTCTCATTTAGCTGCCTGTGGCTGGTTGCTGTGAATAGTGTCTTTTGCTCATACCTGTGTCTGATGGCCGGACTCTCTTCTCAGTTGATGTTTCTGGAGCTGTTTAGCATTAACAGCACCTCTCTACCTATTGAGCACAGATTTAGCACACGTTGCTACATGTTTTCTGTGTCTATCAGCTTTCTTATTTCAATGGAACCCTTTTGCATCTGTTCTGCTCTGTTGAAATCATATGTTCTATACCTATGGGGTGTAGAATACAGCAGCACATAAGCTGTTTTTAATTTTGTTACTATTCTGCATTTAGGAGTGACTCATTGCTCTGGAGACTGAGTTGATAAAACATTTGCACATCTCATTAATCTAATACTGTAATTCCCAAGAAACATTACACTGTAAAAGTCTATTGGTAAGATGGTGCATGGTGAGTTTTACTGTACTGATAGTACTATGGTCTGCATGTAACAATCCTAGGTCAAATTTTCTAGCAAATGAAAATACAATGCAAGGACTTCTTAAAGAATCCAAAAAGGGATGTCTTGCGACTCAGACCTCAGAGAGCATTGGATCAAGGCTGCAGTTTCATTTTGTTAGTCGTACCTTTAATTGTCACTAATAATCATCTTTGATGCTTTTCTGAGCAGTGACACTTTTCTTTCCTTTTCAACATAAATCTTGGAAATTGGTGACAACCACCTGATTCAACAAGAGATTGGTTTTAGAACTACTTTAGAGCTCTTATTTTATGTGATGGTAGTCCATAAAGTCATACAGAATAATAATAAAAATACTCCCCTGTAGTTCTGTGATTCTCATTTAGACAAACATTTTAATGCAGAACATAGCTAAGTGAACTACTTTTAAAATTCTGAGCACTAAACTGATTATCTTCTTGTTTCACTGACTGTTTTTACTTTGTCTTGGATATAGTGTCTCATGTCTCCCCTGCTTCCCTTCTCCTCCCAAAGACTCCAAATAAGAAAGACCTAATGAAGGATCCCTACAGTCCATCTTTACAGTATAAAAAATTCTGGAAGTGAGGAGAAGCTGCAGGTAACATGTGACGTGGCAAACAATCATCCCAATATAATTGTAAAGGAATGTGCTTTTTGTAGAAAGGACAGTCAAAAAGTAGGAAGCAAAACCACTGGAGAGTCTACTGGAAAACATTTTACAATAATCAATCTTCAAACCTCTCACTTCAAAGACAGTAATACTCAGCCAGGCTTCAGAGCAACATGTTTTCTGGGGTCTGAGCAGCCTGCCCCCATGTGAACTAGAAAACTCCCTATGTGGAGCAAAAGCTTGGTGTTTGCTGTAATATCCTTCATGATGAATGCTAGTTTGCAGCATTTTTGTATCTTCTGGGAGTAATACCTCTTTAGGTAGTAAAGTTATGATAACATACCAAGGGTGAAAATTCGGAATGTGATAAAATGTATGGGTAGTTCTTAACTTAAGCCAAACTCCCTTTGTGTAAGTTTTTTTCTGATATAACAAGATCACACAATGAAGTAGAGCACCTAAGAAGATAGCAAGCTGAACCTGAGCGTTGTTTTTTTGAGTTATCCAGTGTGTATGTTTGTGTGTACATGCTTTATTTCCTTCTTGTCCAGAGGACATAAAAATAGTTCTCTTGTTCTGAAAGTTGTGGGCAGACTGGGGAGCACCTAATGTGTGAATTTACCCCACAGTTTCAGGAGGGCAATGTTCTCCAAGTCACAGTAATTTTGTTCTGTTTTGTTTTGGCTCACGTAAATGACATCTGCTCTGTTCAACTTTGTATGCATTCCAGGGACTTTCTGTTTATTGCAAATGTAAGACTAGGCACAGAAGCTCCAGTTGAAGAAATATTTCTTTAACTTCCTATAACTTGAGATAATGACCTTCAGTTTAGGTTGGAGAGTGTACCTACATACAATTCAGCCTAGTAGGTAGTGTTTTTAAATTTCTTGGTTCAAGATAGAGAAATGTAAATGAGCAATTGGGCAACAGGCAAATATTATGGACATAATTACCTGTAATAAATTGATTTTTAGATATCTGAAGTCCATTGATAACCTTGTATATTTCTTCTGCATCCTGTCCATTGTCTGACTGGGGTTCTTAACCTCTAGACTAAGATAAATGCCAAAATAGTCACCTTTTTTCTTTTTTATTAGTATGTCCAAACCTTTATTCTTTTTCACAGCTGATGACGTAGTGTTGGTTTGCATATAAATTCTAGTTAAAGTTCTCCTGTGCAAAGCAGGAAAACGTGATCAGAAAGTTATGTCCCAAATATTAGCAGTTTTACAGTAAGAGAAAAAAAAAGAAATATAAATATATTGTCCTATATCTTGCTTAACTGTAGGTATGTTTATAATCTTTTTATCCAAGCTTCATTGTTTTTTAGTTTCCATAGAAATGTCTTTTTTAACTGTGATTAATATAATCTTCTGTGTGCTACAGGCAGTAAAATAGAGTACATAATATTTCTAGAGTGTTTCAGACACCTGCTTTCAGTGTTCTTTAAAATATTTATGAGAACTAAAATAAGTTGTTTTCAAAATTTTTTTGAAAGTACATCTTCTTCAATTTTTCATTTCCTTTTTTTTTAAGTAAAAACTGTATTATTATATAGTAATCTTTCTAGTACTGGGATTTGTCTTTGTGTTTCTTCTTCATTTCAAATACGAAAAGTCTTTCAGGCTGGATTTATATAACACCTTTTTATGCCAAATGTCTTGCATATTCTTTAAAAAAAAAGGAAAAAGAAAAAGCAGTATATTATTACCCAGATGATTCAAATGTCTGCTAAATTGAAATATTAAATTTGATATTGAAACTCCTGCCATATGTTTGGGAGCAAGGAAAATAGTGAGAGGAATGAGAGGGAGTCAGAACATGATGAAAATTTGGCAAGTGCTGAGACAAGTGCTTCAGCACTGGGATGGACTTCATGATGTGTGGGGTGTGGGTGAGTTTCCACGGCAAGGAGGGCCACCCTGGAGAAGCCTTTGAGGTGGGAAGCAGCAGCCTTCAGTAGTCAGGGAGTGAGGAGAGGGTGTCACCCAGGAGCAGGATACCTGAGGGACTCCTTGGGTCCTGCTTGAGCCCTTCTTTCCTCAGAGGCTGGTGAGGGTCTTACCCTTGAGCAGTGACATCAACAGGTGAAAAGAAGGTTAATATGGGTGGGAATAACAAACATGGGGGAAGTGTGTTCTTTCAATCTCTTTGGTGTCCTACAAGCATGGGGGCAGCTCTGTGAAGACCAAGTTGATCATGGGTTTCCAATCAGAGAAAATGTATGCCTTGTTTTGTTTTCTTCAGCTGGAAAAGCAAGCAGGAGTGTTTTCTTCACAGCCTCTCTCAGCGTGAGTGCAAGGCACGTGTGTCAGGCGGTGGTCTGCCATGTGAGCAGGGAGTGGGGCGGCTCTCCTGCGTGTGACCCTATTAATTGTGTTAAATGGGCAGGGAGGAAGAGAAAAAATATGAAGTTCTTGAACACCTGACAGGAGCATTTGGTGTTTAATATCCTTATCTGCTCAGAAATTTAAGGATTAAAGAGGCACAATTTGTTACAACAATTTTCCCCTCTTGGATCTGTCATCTTGGCTGTAAGTAATGGGTTATTTTGAGGAGGAAAAAAATGCCTCAAAGGCACAACTCACTGCCCTCACAAGTGACTTTATATCTTTTTTCCATGTATGTTTGAATTACTTTTGTCAGAGGTTCTGAAATAGTGCCCTGGTACATAAGTAGTGGGAGATGGTTGCAAAGGCTACAAGCTTTTGTGAGTTTCCCTGATCTTGATGGAACGCAGACTTGAAAGACACAACTGAGAGCTGCAGTATCTTGAAGGAAGGGCTCTTGCCCCCTTGAAGCAGAGGCAGCTGATGCCATGCAGTGACCAGTGTCGCAGTTTTACATGGGCTGTGAGCAGCTGTCCTGTTACATGGAGGGGATGAAGAGGCATTGGTTTGTAAACCAGTGCATCCTACTCTTGATCTTCCTTTTTGAGGCCTGTTTCATTTTATAATGCTTTATGCCATGGCATTTGATCTTTTTATCCTGTGACTGTATATGTAGACATATCTGTCTACTATGTTAAGAACAGTAGTGCAATAAGTGTGCATAATTTACAGAAGAAAATATAAATTTTGATGCATTAATTTTTTTAATTAATTACTAAATATATATTTATTCAAAATATTGGGGAAATTTCTGTTTTATCTAGTAGTGCTCTGCAGCAGTTCTACCTCTAAGCTTCATACATTGCTCCCCAGTTCCTGTGCTCCAGGTCTTTCCCTTACTGTGTCTACATCACATTGTCATCCGTCTGTTTCTTTAGCTGGCAGCATACAGCTATTCACAAAACTTTGATCAAATAAAGGATATTGAGTGGGGTACTGATTATATCTTTAATTCTGAAGGCATGTTTCTTTGTGTTCCTTATACAAAGATTATGCTAGTGCTTTTGTCTGTGGAATAACCTGCACTTTCCACTCTTATCTAAAGATGTTGGCTGTTATGGTAAACTACTAAAGGCTTGTTAAAATGAAACATATTTTACTTTTATTCTTTTGTTGGAGTTTTAGATACACAGATTGGCTCTAGTCATGATGCTTTTAAATTTATGGCTTTGTTTTTATTTGAGAAGAAAGAAAACAAACTCTATAAGAAGATAAAGTATTCTCTTTGCTGAGATCAAGATGTGTTATATATAATATATTATGCAGAAATCTGGTGCATTGTTTTCTAATTTATATGTAATTGTTTCCAAAAGTAAAAAAAAAACTTGAATATGAACTGGAAAGGAATTAAATAAATAAAAAGATGAGGTTTAAGTTTTCTCAATAACATCAAAAGCTAACATGATAGGTGTCTGTTTCTAGATATGGGAGGCATCACCAAAAATATGTTTTGATACCATCGCTACTTATGATGCCAGGTGGCATTTTTTTGTTTTTCATTTTCCGTGTCTTTTCCTCTGAGTCAGTAATCCAAACTAATTATCCTACTGTTTTTAATATTTATGATACAGATTCTGAGATAAATATCTGCCTGGACAATTTATGAAAGGCAATGAGATATATGTAAGTTGTCCTGAAGAAATAATCATGGACTGACTAAAATTTAACCCATGTTAGCTTGTTGTTTGATTTGCATGCTAAGTAAATAAAAAATTTAAATATTTTGGTTTACTGTTAATCTACATGCATTATTAATATAAGATACCAGATACTACATCTTCTAATTAATCCTGCAGGAAAATAGTTGAGCACTATTAGCAATATTACTAATAATTGATAGTACCAACTATTAAGTTGCCATAATACTTTCATAATGAAACCCAATTTGTGTAACTTAAGTTTTTTCTACATATGCTTTCACCTTAAGAGATGTGGCAAAAATGGAATTTTCTTTTTTCCTAGAAAGTCAAATAATATATGTTTTCATTGCAATTCAGGTAGTTCAGAAAAATGCTAATTAGATACATTCAATTAATTGAAGATGTAACCAGGTTTTACTCTTTGACTTTTCCACTTGCCATTTCCCTTGCTCTTTTCTAGCACTGCATATTTGGCCTCACACATTTAGTAGGTAATCTCCCTGTCAGAAGCTTTCCTCATCTTCTACTTAAACTGCATATATCTAATTAGCAATTTTCTACTATAGCATCTTGTGTTTGATGTACCACTAAATTGAATACCCGCTGGGTAACTGTTCTTCTTCATGTTACTCGATCTTTGAGCCTGAGAGCTCCAACAGTGTTGCAAGTTCCATCATATTGGACAGAGTTTGGTATCAGGTGTTTCATAGAATCATATGATAGTTTGGGTTGGAAGGGACCTTTGAGGGTCATCTAGTCCCAGCCCCCTGCAATGAACAGGAACATCTTCAACTGGGTCAGGTTGCTGAGAACCGCGTCTAGCCTGGCCTTGAATGTTTCTAGGGATGGGGCATCCACCATCTCTCTGGGCAATCTGTTTCAGTGTCCCACCACCTCAGTCATAAAAAATGTCTCCCTTACATCTCGTCTGAGGTCTAGTTTCCTTCCCATCTGTGCATATTGGAAGAAATTTCTTTCCACATCTGTTCCTGCCCCCATTTTGCAGTTACTTTGAACTCTAGAGCTGATTACTGAGAGCTTCAAAAAGGCTCCTTGGATCAGAGCAGTATCAGTGAGCTGAAGCTCAGTAATCCTGAGTAATTTGTATCATTTTCGCTCTGTCTCGCTGCTGCAATGTCTAGAGCTCTCCTATCAGAGAACCCACTGGGCTATTTTTTACCTATAAGTCACTTTAAAGATAATTCTTTCAAGTAAAATGAAATCTATTCTTTAATTGATACAGCTCATGAGTGAAATGAAAGATTACTCAGAGTGGTGATTTTAAAATAGGACTATTTTAAACCAGATGTGTTTTTTGTTTTATTTACTTGCTGAGAGCAGGGTTCAGGTGTCTGTAATCGTTCCCTGTGAGTGACGATGCTCTTGTTACCAGGCTGCTTTGCAAGGAGCACTCTGCCTTTCTCCGCACCAGGGTGGGCAATGGAATCGGCTCTTGGAGATGAGGCCTGGGGCTCTACACCTGATAGGCTGCAGGAATCAAATATTTCAGACTTTGTGGAGGACACTCTAAGTCTTAGACCCAAGGATGAGCTGGAAACGATTCCTGTGGAAGAAGTTCAAGACCTTAAGCCTGAAGATTTGCAGGAATCTGCTCCTGCTGAAGCAACGCAGGACACTAAACCTGGGACTGGGAAGGTACAGCAAAGGGATACCATAGGTTAAAGGTTTGGGGTAATTTTATGTCTATGGTAATTTATTTATTAGCAATTATAATCTTACTGTTTTCTCAATTATACTTGAGAAGGCTTGCTTGGGTTTTGTGGATTCAACCTGTTATTTCTACAGGTTGGATCTGTGAAACACCAGGAAGGCAGTGCATGCCATGCAAGCCCTTTTTGCCCTAGCTAGGCAGAAGTTTATGTATGCCCCGTCATCTTCAGGTGGATTGAGTGGAATGAGAGTATCTGTTGCAAGGTGACCTACATAGCCAACTTCTAGGGATAATGCTGACAGTGGATAAATTGAAGCTATCCTAATGTGAGGTAGACTTTTGTGTACAATTTGATATTACTGGTCTCTGTTGAGAGTGAGGATAGAAATATTTGTTTGAGGCTAGATATGTTTCTATCTATGGTATATGTGGTATTGTGTTTCTCTGCAGAAAACTGCACTCTACTTTGATACCACACAGCTCAAAGAGAAACATGAATATTGGGGCTTCAAGTACAGCAAGTATAAAATGTTTTTTTTTATATTGGAAAAAACTTAAAATCTTTTTCAGTGTTGTTCCAAGCAAGTGAAAAAAAGATATCAGGAATGAGAGACAGGCTTTGATAAACAGTCCCAGTGATCTGATCCTTCACTGGAAAACAAGTCCTTGCTCTTCCGTGCTGCAAGAAGCAGACATATCCTAAATTCTGGACTAAATGATGAATGGGGTTCGGCCCAGAAATTTTCTTCTCTTAGTGTTTCTCTGTAAAATTTCCCCATCTGTATGAACTGTTTAGCTCTCTCTGTAGCAAGCATTTAAAACCTCTCCTATGCATCAGGTGAGTGTCCTACTCAGCAGGTGAGTGGGTTTGTGTCTTTTCCTCCAAGTCAATAGTCTAAATCTACTGGAAGTTGGATCTCAGCCTGCTATCTACATCATGCATGGGTGTCTTTCTGTTCCTTAAATATTTGTTTTGTGTTAGGTGCTTTGAGGTTTTATTAATTTGAGATTTTCACCAACAGTCATATCCGGAACTTGAGAAGTCTGTCCCAAAGAAACTTTTGTTAAAAATAGAATATTGTTGCAGAAAGTCTAGCTGACAGATTAACTGCTTTTATCTACAGTGTTGTTCTTTAGAAAAACTCTTAACTGAGAAATGTTAGGAAGAATTCCTTGTCAGGATGAAAAGATGAGTCTCATTTCTGGATGAAAGAATACTTAATAATACAGCACAAAAATTAACAAGTGTCTGACATTCTAACAATGCATGAATCTGAAAACATTTTTTACAGAGTGCCTTGACTCTGTTGGAAAATCTGGACTGATATTGAGTGTTTTTTCATTTTCTTTTTGGCGGTTTGCCTGAGTTTTAGAGAGAAGGATCAAGGTGGGATGTGACATGCTGTCGTGCTTGCCAGCAGCCAAGCACCACACAGCCACTCACTCACTCATTTCCCCACCAGTGGGATCTGGGAGAGAATCAGAAGGGTAAAAGCAAGCAAACTCATTGATTGAGATAAAGACAGTTCAGTAGGAATAGGAAGAGCAAAAGCTGTGCTCATAAGCAAAGCAAAACAAGGAATTGATTCACTGCTTCCCATGGGCAGACAGATGTTCAGCCATCCCCAGGAGAGCAGGGCCCCATCACACGATAACAGTGACTTGGGAAGGCAAACACCATCACTCCAAATGTCCCCCTCTTCATCCTTCTTCCCCAAGCTGTTTATACAGAGGGTGATGCCATAAGCTATGTAAAATCCCTTTGGTCAGTTTGGTTCACCTGTCCCAGCTGTGTCTCCTCCGAACCTCCCGTGCACCCACAATTGCCTTTACCAGTGTGGCAATATGAAAAGCAGAAAAGGCCTTGGCTCTGTGTAATCCCTGCTCAGCAATAACGAAAATATCTCTGTGTTATCAACCTTGTGTTCAGCATAAATCCAAAACATAGCCCCATACTAACCACTGTGAAGAAAATTAACTCCACCACAGCCGTAAACAGCACACATGCAATAACTCCTGTACTAAAATTTTGAAGAATAAATGCTTCTGGAACATGACTTTCTTTCTACTTCTAAAAAATATTTCTTAGTATGAACAGACTTCACTCTAATTCTTGGCCTTTAATGGTTGATTTTCCTATTTGTCAAATAATTTGTTTATTTACTAAATGGGAATGTTATTCCATCTGTAATGTTAAAGTCTGAGGGAATTCTTTAAGTTCTGCTTTAACAGTTCATCTTTTATAACTTTTTATCCAAGTAAAATTAAGTGTTGCTGAATGTAAGAGTGTGATTGATTAATTAGCAGTTGGGATCCCATTACATATGTCCTACATTCTTGAGGCTGGTTTTGAGAGAAAATAGGCCCTAATATACATCTTCAAGTATGGAGTAAAGAAAGGACAAGGGCTGTTTTCAAAACCTTGCGATTTAATCTTGGCATAGTTTATTGCTTTGCTCTGATGCCACTGAGCATACTTTTTCAGACCGTAGAGATACAGCTCTGTGAAAACACTCGCTTTGGCATAGCCTTCCACTTTTCTCCCTCTAATAGCTGGGAACAGTTCTTGCTGTTTAGTTCTGTAGTGTTTCCTGAGTTGTTTTTGCTGTTGCTGACTGCATGTGCAGACCTCCTGAGTTCCAGGGTTGTATGTGTATGTGGCCCCTTTCAAAATGAAAACATTAATCATTTTGATAAAGTTGCAAAATTCTTGGCACATGCTCAGGAGTTCTTGCTTATATTCAGAAGCTCTTTTTATTGTTTTCAAAACTCATCCCAACGTTTCTTCAAGCTCTGTAGTGAACATTTAATTTAGCTAAGAAAAGAGGGGATTCATTAGAAAATATGCTCTCTCTTAGGAAATTTCTTAGTCTTAATACTTTGAACTAGATATAAATAGGTTTAGAAATTATTTCCATTAGGGTTTTAATGTTAGGTAAATAAAAGCAAAGAACCATTTATAAAGAACTAAAGAATGCCATTGTTAGTAATGATACAAAATGCTCAATCAATGCTTTTAAAAATATTTCTGCCTTTTTAGGACTGTCAAGAGGCAAACTTTCAGTGTATTCTGGACACTAAGTACTTGCATTATATAATGATGTGTGTAGTTCTTGAACTTTTAAAATAATGTTTAGTTTATGAACTTTTCAACTTGAGATAGAGCAGATTCTGCCTGATGACAGAAAGTAAACAGAAGTTAGAACCTGCAGTTTCATTAGCTGCCTAGACTAAATACAGTTTGTTTTCTAACACAGCAGTATGAATGCCATTCATTCCCCAACCTTTATATTCAGGGACTTCTAGTAGATTTATGGATCTTGAGCGTCTTTTTCTTTCTGTTTCTTGGTCTCATTCCCTCCTTTTCTGGCATCATTTTGTAATGATTCAAATATTCCACTATTCACTCTTTAAAGTGCCAGTAGTGCTTGCTAGAAATGCCAGTGTAATGGACTAGGGAATTCTGGCTTCTTTTCTCTAGAAACAATCCAGGCTAGGCAGTGGCCAGCCCAGCATCATCATACAGATGAAAAAGCCACCATTTCTTACCAATCTCAGCCTATAAGTGGGGAATCATTAGCAGCAAATAGCTTCCCCTAATAATAACAGACACTCATACCATTAGGGGAGTGTAGACTGACTGGGGTACAGGAGAGCATTGTTTCCAATAAGGTTTCCTGTAAAGTGTGTGTGTGCTTAAATAAGGACGAGTGACATGCTCAGCCAGTATTTGGGTTTTATTACTCTCTAGGTGTTATTCTGCATAGCCCCTTGTGATTTCCTGTTCTACACTGTTGTCTCTACTCTCTTCCTCCATGAGAATAACTTCACTGATTGCTCCAAGTTAGTCTAATAGATCTCACCTAAAGAAATGAAATTCGATTCAGACTGGCTCTTTGGTATAACCTATACATTCAGTACCACTGTTACTGCTGTCAGTGCTTTCTTTGGATGCAGTCAGAAAGCAACACTAAAAGAACCTGCAACATTGGCTCATTCCCAACATTTGTTACATCATACCTTCTTCAGGGAGTGCAGTCGTGTGTCATCTTCACATATGGTCAGAGTACATTATGAGTGAATGTTACTCTTTCCCAAAGAATGTGCAGCTGTTTTTTCTGTTTGTGGTCAGGAGCAATTTAGATTGCTAATATCCTTGGAGGAAGAAAAAATGTATTTGTGGTGATAGATATCATGCATCCAAAGCAATCTGATTTCTGTTCTCTATTCTCAGTAGCATCTTACTTGTAAGAATTTGCAATGCCTGTGATAATGGCTTTCTTTCCTTAAGGGGATTCATGTACAAATTTTGAGTCATGTACAAATTCTTGTACAGGTCAGATTGCCTAATGCTTCCTGAGTTTTTATGAATTATTTTAATTTTAACTGAGATAGCTCTTGTGATTTTTGGCTTTTCTTCTAGTCTTCATTAATGATTATTACTTCAGCTGGTTGAAACAGGGTTCACTTGGACATGGGGTAATTAATCATAGTATCACAGAATCAGCTGGGTTGGATAAGACCTCTGAGATCATCAAGTCCAACCCTTGATCCACTGTGGTTACCAGACCATGGCACTCAGTGCCACATCCAGTCTCATCTTAAAAACCTCCAGGGATGGTGAATCCACCACCTCCCTGGGCAGCCCATTCCAATGACTGATTACTCTCTCCATAAAAAAATTTCTCCCTAATATCCAACCTAAACCTCCCCTGGCACAGTTTAAGACCGTGCCCTCTTGTCCTGCTGCTGGTTGCCTGGGAGAAGAGACCGACTTCCACCTGGCTACAACCTCCTCTCAGGTAGTTGTAGAGAGTGATGAGGTCACCCCTGAGCCTCCTCTTCTCCAGACTAAACAACCCCAGCTCCCTCAGCCTCTCCTCATAGGACTTGTGCTTGAGTCCCTTCACCAGCCTTGTTGCTCTTTTCTGGACCCGCTCCAGCACCTCAATATCCTTCCTGAACTGGACACAGTACTCAAGGTGTGACCTCACCAGCGCTGAGTACAGCTGAAGAATCACTTCCCTTGTCCTGCTGGCCACACTATTCCTGATACAGGCCAGGATGAATGTCCTATATCATTGGGATGAATGTTATTTACTATTACCATTAATGACATAAACGAAGGGATGGCGTACACCCTCAGCAAATTTGCAGATGATGCCAAGCTGGGTAGTGCTGTTGACACACCTGAGGGATGGGATACCATTCAGAGTGATTTGCACAAGCTCGAGAAATGGGTCCCTTGGAATTTCATGAGCTTTAATAAGACCAAGTGCAAGGTGCTGCACCTGGGTCCAGGCAGCCCCTGGTTTCAATACAAGCTGGTGGATGAAGGCCCGCCAAGATGGACTTGGGAGTGCTGGTGGATGAGAGGTTGGACATGAGCCGGCAGTGTGTATTTGCAGCCCAGAAAGCCAGTTGTATCCTCGGCTGCATCTAAAGAAGCACGGCCAGCAGTTGGAGGGAGGTGATTCTGCCCCTCTGCTCTTTAACTCTTTGCTGTGAGTGTGGTGAAGCACTGAAACAGGTTGCCTAGAGAAGTTTTGGATGCCCCATCCCTGGAAGTGTTCAAGGGCAGGTTGGATGGGGCTCTGAGCAACCTGGTCTAGTGGAAGGTGTCCCTGTCCATGGCAGGGGAGTTGGAACAAGATGATCTCTGAGGTCCCTTCCAACCCAAACCATTCTATGAATCTATGATGATTGGCACATTCTGAATGAGTCCTGCTTTATAAATGTAACATCCTGAACCTCAAGTCAGTAACTGGAACTGAGTTTGGCTTTTCAAACTGGTTCTGTAGTTTACTGACACATGACTTGGTGAGTCTGAACTGAGGTAAGCCACTGGTTTTGAAGCTGAATGTTCCATCAGGAAAGAGCTGCTGCCTACAAGCTGAGTTTTGCTGTTGGTCAGTTAAGCTGGAGTTAGAAGAGGTAGAATAAGTGTGCCACATGACTTAGCTTACAGTGCTAAAGCCCTTTACAGTCACAGTCTGCCAAGTCCTACGTGAAACCTGTGTGAGCAGCTGGAGAATTGTGATCATTGCTCATAATGAGGAGCCATAACTTAGGCAAATATAAATGGTGACTCAGGGGACACTGTGAATTGTAAAACAGAGAACAGCAGATTAGTTTCAGAGGGGCAGGTAGATGAATGCCCAGCAACCTCCCTTCAGCAACCCAAGGAGTGGAAAATGGCCCATTAAATGCCAAATGATCCAAAACACAAACTCTTAAGTATATGCATGATTTCAGATTCTAGATGAAAATTAGAAAGTTTCATAAATCAATTCCAAGTTTTTAGGAGGAGAAGAAAGCATGAGGTTGAGATTAGTTTACAAAAGGGTTTCTTTGAGATCAAAGCATTGTGAATCAGGTTTATTACATTAGTTTAGAATTACTTAAATAATAATGGAATAAACTAATTACATTAGTTTAGAACTTACATAATCTGTATTACTTAAGCACGTCAAAAGTGTTTTGCTACATTTCAGTATTTATGTGGTTAATGGTGATCATCACAAATTTCTACTCTTCATTTTAATGCTAAAAAAAAATCACAGACTTCACTTCTCTCCTGCCCCCAATAGCCTTTTCTAATTTTTTTAAGCTGTGTCATCTACCTTTATTCTTAAAGACCGTCCACAATGCAGTTACTCTCACCTAATTTGTCTAGCTTCAGTTTCTAATCCTTTGCTTTTGTTTTGACATTTTCTACCAGATATGTTTACTGTTATAAACCCTTCCTGCTCTAGCTTGTGTGTAACCCTTGTTCAAGTCACCTCCAGACTTTCTCACTGCAATAAACAGACTCAACTGCTTTAACATGCCTGAAGTAATTTTTCCATCACTCCTCTAGGATTTTACAGTTTTTAGTGGCAGCCTAAAAGATGTGGACGCCTGTCCTGCACATATTATAATAGTAATAATCTTGCTAATACTGTAACATCACCTACTTACTCTCCCTTGACATTTTTTTATAGATTCAAGTAGCATGCTGACCTTCTAAGCTACAGACTTGCAAAGAGTTTTTGTGTGAAACCAGTATTGTTCATGATCCCTTCTAGATTGTCAAATTCCAAGTAATTGAATCATCTCCATCATTGTTTTTGCATCCTAGGGGTTTCAGATCAACCTACCAGAGAAGTGGCCACTTTGTTGATTATCCTTTTTCTGCAAAACCATTACCTTAGTCCATCAAATTTGGCAGAGCAGTGGAGTTCCCAAAGGTGTTAATTTTATGCTGAAGTTGAGAACAAAAGAGCAGGGGCTGTGAAGCAGACAGAAAAAGATAGTTCCACAGTGAGCAGATGGGTGCAATCTGACCTTTGTCCCCTGTGTATGGCAATGGTTGGATGGTGAGTAGATGAGAAGCTTGTTGTGGAGCAACAAGCACATGTGTAGGTTCAGGACAGCTGCTGTCATCTTAAGTTTGCTCTTGCAGAGGTAGGAGAGGATACTGATGAAAGCAGGGAGCATTGTGATGCTGCCAAGAATAGGAATTTGGTGCATGAGGGGGCTTTGGGAATCAAGGACAGTGGGCTAATGCAATGGGTGGGATGGGGAAACACATAAGGACTTAAACAAATGCAGGTTTTGTTTTTTTAGGCTGCCATTAGTTTCACTGAAATGGTTTAACATCCTTATGTTCACATATTAAATGTGTCATGGGTCTGGGCTGCATATTTAGACTAAAATGTAATTGTTTGTCTAATATTTTTTATATGTCACTTTACTAAACACCCAAATCTATCTGAAAAAAGTATTTTTATTTAGGTTAAAGAAATGATTGTACTATCCTAGTTTTTCCCAAATGAAAATTCAAACAGAAGATAGTCACAGCTAGAAACACTAAGCAAATATTTTAAAGCAGCAGAAGAAACCTAGTGCTGTGTTACTTTGGGTACTGTATGACAAAATTGATTAGAGAGCTGTTTGAGAGCTAGCCTGTTTTTTCAAAGATAAATCCTACACGATTAGACAGCTAATGCATTATTCATGTGATTCTAGGGAGAGGTATAGATTTCTGCTGATAGTTACATATGGCCAGCCAGAGCAGTAGTATCTAGTCTTGCCATTACTTACCATGGGGAAACATGATCAGGACTCTGTCGTGCTGTTATGGGGCAGTTTAGACCCCATCCTGTGCTGTACAGAAAACCACCAGACTGTAAAGTGCAAAAAAGGGAATGGCAGTAAGAAGATATTAGTTTTTGTGGATTTTTTTTTTTATGACGGTGGTTCAATTTTGAGTAACACCATTTTATGATGGTGGATTGCTGTATTTTATATTTTTGTCAAAGTCATATTATATTTCTTAAAAATACTGAAGTATTTCTAAACATGTATATATAGAAGAAACAGATAAAAATATTATATGACCTTCAACTGCATCTATTACAACAAGTTTTCAGAGAGTTACCAGGCTAGGTTACTTAACTTTTTCTCTGTTACTTTCCCTTGATTTTTTAAAACAATATCTTTTGAATAATAATGCAATATGATATATAGACCGTAACTGATGTTGCATGCCCTCTTTAAATGATTTGCTCATTGAATTTGCTCTACCAAAGCTATCTGTTATAAATATTTTGCTGGTGTCCAAGCACTGTTCAAATAAACTTTCTAATAATGTCTCTGAAGTCTGACATAGCAGGTGATTTGTTATGGTTATACAAAGGTAGGACTTACACGATTAAGACACTTGGCCTTGGAGCATTTGACTGTGAAGATCAAATGTTCAGTGTAAGTGTATACAAAGATGGTGTTGTGTTATTTTTTATTTATGAAAATGAAGAAAATTGCTATAAAAGCATATCATTGAAATATTTTACTGTTTCTGAAGACTGCTTTTCTTAATGGTTTGGAAACTGGGTCAGTTGTATTTCCCCCATTCTGTTATCCTCTAATGTCCAAATGATTTTAATTTCTACTCCATTTTTACATAACTTATGATGTCCATTGCAGATGTTAACATCCTTCTCTGAAGAAGTATCAGGAATAGTTTTAAGTTCATTAAGACCAGAATTGTATAATTTCTCTCTATGTGGTGTCTAACAAATCAGGCTCTTACGTTTGTTAAATTTTTACATGGTATTTTAGGCTGAGTTTTTATTATGCCTAATTGATTGGAGAGCCAGCTTATATTTTTCCAGTTTATTAATACAGCAAATTCAATGATTTTTTGTTTGTTTGTTTTGGTACCAATCCTTCAAAATATAGCCACAAGAATTCTGTTTTGCCTGGTGAGTGAAACGAAATACTTTTTTTTTCTTGTAGTTCATAGGGATATCTCTTTACCATGCAAGGAAATCGAATTAAAAGCTGTCAGACTTCAAGAGCGTATTTTCACAGCTGGCATGTGATAGAATTAGACCTAGATTGCAAAAATTAATAAATACTGTGATGTTAATAAATTACCTCACCTACTGGCTAAGCATACCCCTTTGGTTGCCTCAGAGTGGCTGCCAATAGTTCAGATAATCAGATTGTAAACATCAGTGTCCAGTGATCTACTCTTGGTCTGCTTCAGGAGATCTGCTAGTCATATATAAAGCAAACACTAAAAAAAGACACATTTAAAAACAGGCAAAGAAATTTAATACACACTATTCTTTGCATGAAAATGAATTCACCAGAATTCACATTTAATTTCTTGTCAAATATTATGCATTCAGTTGTAAACTCTGTGAAGTTGAGCTACATGCTGCAATTGGTATCTTCTGGAAATACTGCTCAAAGTGTTACTGAAAGCTGGAGAGAAGGCAGAAAGACATTACAAGGAAGTATTATTCCAGATATGTGAGCACAATGGATTAATCTGTTGAATATAAAATTAATTTTTTGCTAGTTGTTTTTGTTTGTTTGTTTTTGACCTACACATTAAAGAATTATACACAGGATAAATTATCATAGGGAAAAACAAAAAACAAAAAAAGGAACACAACATCAATATTATTTTTGCAGGTTTTTAAAGTGCTTTTTGTTCTCTTTGGTTTATTTGAATTATTTTTATTCTTGTGACTGAAAAAGCAGTCAGGTAGGTTAACTATATTAATCAAAGTCAGTGACCAATGAATCAGATGAGGAAGGATAAGAAGTCATCATCACTTCAGTAATACCTGAGCAAAGCACACTGTAAATGCAAATAACAGTCTCCATGAGTGTCCATTGGGACATAATTTAGAGAAGCTGCTAGAGCTGGTTTCTGTAATTTGTTCTCTCTTCATGATCACTGATGAAACGTAACTATGTGTCCCCATGTTTATTGTGCAAGGGTTATCTCTTCATGTTTGTTATTGCCCAGGTTTTGCAAGTTATTTACAACATAAAGTAGAATTAAAATTTCCTACAACACATTCTAAGTTAAAAACAAATAAAGTTCAGAATGTAATGATAATGTTCAATGTGAAAGTACAATAGCTTTATTTAAGAGAAAATGATTATATTTTTTTGCTGACAAAGGTGATGCCCTACTTGAGTAATTTGTTTTTGTAGTATCTCATCAACATGTATTCAGGGAAATAGAAAATATGTCTAGCTATATTTTCTAAACTATCAATCATTTTTAGAGAAGCATAATATATAATATATGTATCTTTTAATGGCCAAGGTATTGTGTCCATAATTACTACAGGGGAATGCTTTTTATTCTTTTAAATAAAGCCAAAGCATTTTAAAAAGTTAAATTGCATAGATTCTTTGTGAAATATGTTTCTTGTTTTTTCAGTCAGCAATCGGGCTTGAGTCCCTTTGAATATGGATGTTTATTTCTTTTCATTTCTGTATTAGAGTAGCACAGAGATAAATGTGGTTGAACTGAAGTTGCTGTGCACTGCCAGGACGCGTGTATTTTTTTCCTAATATGTATTCTGCTGCATGGACTGGCCAGCAGCACGTGTGTGTGCGTAATGGATTCCTCTTTTTGTGTTTTCATGTATCCTCTGAGGATAAATCTTTTGCTACATGTAATCATAATACTCAGAACATATTCTCTCAGTGACCCCAAATGTTATGACTTTTTTGTTCTTGTAGTGTTGTGTCAGCTAAGGGATATATCTAAGCTTAAGAACACAAATACATAAAAATGCAATACCATAATTCTGATTTTGTCCTTCATGGTTTAATGTTTCATAAAGTTTCTCAATACAGCGAATAAACAAAAGCATGGCTATTACTTGGTTCTGTCCAAATTAGACTGCAGTGTACTAAATCACTGTTTCAAGAATTATTATAGAGAATGATTTGTCAGTTGTCTTATACTCTGATGAAAAGAAAACTGGCTTTGAGTACAGTGCAAATGTTTCCATTGTCTTCTAAATTTTGCAGTTAAAAAAGTTACATAAAAGAAATTTTGTTAATGAACGCTGAATGTTAAGTAAATGCGTTTCATTGAATTAAAATGAAGATTTAATAGGCAGAAACCAGTGTTAAATGGCTACTGAGCTATCTAGGAAGAAGATGAAACACAACTAATTTTTTTTGTATACTTGCTGAGATTGTCTTGGATTTCAAAGAGTTACACACGCACAAAAAAGGCAAGTCTCGAGAAATTCTACTGTAGTTATAAAGGGTAGACCAGCAATGAGGTTAATAATGTTTTCACTCAGCTTCCATGCAATTGTGTGCAAGTTCCACATAAATTGTCAGAATGTCAGAACAATCAGATGACAGTGAACTGGTTAATATATACAGAATTATTTTCTTGGATACAGAACTGTTGGTCTGGAAAATGAAATTCCATTTTTAATTTCTAAATATATTTATGTTTGTTCACTCTGTTCTCTGAATTTTATATTTAGTCCAATACACATGACATGGATGCTAAGTTTACCTAAAACAATTATCAATCTCACCAGCCCTGACAAGGTTAGGGGAATTGTTCTGACCTTTTTCAGTTTCATTTAAAATCGAATATATCTCATGCTGCAGTGTTACAGATGTCAGAAAAACTTTCTAATAAGAATCATTTTGATCCCATCTTAAACTGCACCATCGTATGCTGAAAGTAGTTTTCTGTTCCAACAGGATTATTTTGTGTTTAAAATTTATTCATGTTATTTTAAAAATTTTCATTAATTTTTATTTCTCTGGTAGTGCACACACATTTATCATAGGTGTAGCACCAAAGCAATTAAGTCATAATGAATGAAGCAGCATAGAATTCCCAGATATCATACCTTATATATTAGTTGCACAATTACAGGGAAGAAGTTCTACAGTATTTATCTGAGTGTATAATTAATATAGATGTTCATTAACTTGGTAAGATATATCTTTCGAAAATATAAAGCAAATTGGATCAAACACTGGTTTTACTAAACATGTATGAAACATTTTCATATAATTTTAAGAAGGTTTGGATTTTTTTCCCAAATTCTCATTTTCTCCATAGACAGTTCATTTGCTCTCATGTTGCCACTTTCACTGTGAGGTTTGAAAGATTGACACTGAACAAAACTCATAAATTTTCTTGACTTGGTTAAAATTTTACAAGATATTGCTGAAGAGACACAAGTCAACTCCAGTCTACTTCAAGATTTCAAGATCTTCTTTCTTTATATATTGCGAATACTTTAAAATTTAAAATGAAAATAAATCTCCTGATTATAGAATGGTTTTGATAAGCATGATAAAAAACTAAAGTGACAGCTGTGCAAAAGCAGAAGCTTGAGTTGTGCCCCAAACGTACCCCAATCTTTTATGGGGTGCAGAATCTTTTATGGCATCCAAACCAATTGTTGAACTGTACATGTGCTGAAAACATTTTGTCCAAGACTAAATCTTGTCTTAAATAAAAAGCTTTCTGTGTATAGTGGAGGCCTATAGGGGCCTTGGCACCAATTTTTGTTGATCTACTGAATGATTCCTGTTGTGCTGCATAATTGCTAATGGAGACATAGCCAAGAATGTAATCTCCTATGGGTGTTAATTACTTCCTTAGATAACCCATTTCAAAGCTTCCTCCTTAGCATCCCACAACCTCCCCACTTCTTCCTTCTTTAAACGCCAGTACATTTTGTAAAACTTGCTACTATCGAGTTAAATAGAGGTGGGTATTTTTTCAGTTGTAGGCTTCCATTTCTTGTGCACTGTGCAAACCTTGAGTTTTGGCTGGAAAAAGGATTGTTAGTAGGATAAGGTACTTGTGGAGCTGGAGGATTTGTTTTTGAAAACTGCTCCCTACATGTGTATATTATCAGGAAGGATGTATAGCATCCTGACATTTGTTTCTATTTTCACTGACATCAGGAGTGTGATAAACCCACAAAATGTGTTTGTGGGAAAAATTATGAAAGCAACACTTTAGATCTATTTAATTTTGCCCAAGTCTGTGAAAGAGTCTACATTGACTACAGTTGGTGGTTATTTTTCAGGATAATTGTAGATCCAAGCTAAGGTTGCTTGAACGCTGAGATTACTTTCACAACTAAACAAATATAGGTATCTTTGCAAAATGGATTATGAAGGTCTAGAACACGAAAGGCTCTCTTTAACACTGGATTGAAGTCTTCTTACAAGACTCATTCTTAATTCTCTTGTAGTGCTGTACTCAGTCAAGTAACTTACAGCTTTGAGTGGCAATGGAAGTCTGTCACACAAGCTCTAGTGAAGAATAAGCTTCTGACAGCACAGGATCACCATGGTACTGATCTCACCTCAGTGCCTCTTCCACATATGGAAGAGAAGTGATTTTGTTATTCCAGATTGCCCCTTTCTGCTTTGAATGAACCCAGTAGGCTATAATGCCAACCTTCAGCATGTGGATGATTGATGTTCTGTAAATCAGCATTTTCCTAAGCAGAAGAAATTCACTGATTGCTAGTTCTATAATTATTAAAAACCTATGTATAGCCAGTTAATTTCCACCAAAAATTACATTTAATACGAAAGTATTTCCCTATCTAAGAGTACCTTTAAATATCTGTATTTAAAGTACTGAAAGGTAAAGAAGAGAGTGCCTTGCATCCCTGACATTGAATTTACCTTCCATTCACTTGTTATGTGCCTTAATATCATATTGTTCTGTTCAAGACATGAACTGCATGACAAAAATGCCTCTCTAGTTGTAGAGGGGTTTAATTTTTTTCTTTCTTTTGTTGTTTTCTCATATCTGGGTTTCTTTGTGTGTTTTTTTTTTTTTTCCCCAGGAAGATGGATAAGTCTTCATATTCTATGTTTTAGAAACAGTGTAGTTAAATGTTTCTGTTGAAATTGATATCTTTCCAAAAAAAGTTCTATATAGTAGATGGTCAGAAATATTGTAGCAGTAGCCTTCTTTCAGTATTTGAGTTTCAGAATAAAATAGTAACCAAATACTTGATGAGCGCGTGGATTATGGAACTTGAAGGTTATACATGTCTGGTGTCTGCAAAAACACTGGCCTTTCTAAGGAGTGTCTTTTTGTAGTTACGGAGACAGTGCTGGTGAGCTTTGAAAAGTATTTTATTTAGTAAGAAGTTTTTTAAGAAGCTTTTGTAGATTTCTTGCACTTAAATAATATTTTAGGACTAGAGTGGGACATTAAAGAGTACATGAATAGTCGTCCAGTATGCAAAATCCCCCATTTTGTTCCCTTTGCTGGGTTTCCTTTTGATTACAGATGGTCTGTGTGATAGTTGCTATAGAAACCAGACCATTTTACTTCAGTCTCTCCCTGTTGCTATGGTGTGCAGAGAGCTGCTATGTGTAATGTGTCATTTAGAATTTTTTCTGATACTCCATGTAATAGTTAACTTGCAATCAATATTCTCTATCGGCAGATAGAGTAATGTGACATGCTAATTAGTGCTTTCTACCACCAACTGTTGGATTCAACAGTTTGGCAGAAATGAGTTGCAAAGCTAGTTTGATGAATTCTGCAGATACAGCTTCCTTTAAACGCTCTAATATTAGAAGAAAACAACCCTGTTAACTCACTGTTAGGCAGAATTGTTTTTCTTGCTGTAGCACACTCCCTAACTGATGATGGCTGTATACAAGGCACCCAGAACCTCTGAAGACATAAACTTTGCGTCGCCAGGGAGGCTACACCAGGCAAAGAGGCTGGTTTTGCAACCTGCAGTTGCTAGTGGCATCTGTAACCTTCCGGCAGTTCCCAAAGGTAGCAGCAATTGGGATCGCTAAGTGTGAATAAGCTGGATAGCAGCTGTCCTGGCCTCCAACCTTCATCCTTCTGCCAGCCTGAAATAAAACCAGTGTGGGGTAGGGTGTAAGACTTGTAACCCTTCCACGTTGCAGTTTTTGTATCTGTATTTGGCAATTAAAAATTTAAAAAAAAAAAAAAGCAGTTTCTATCAGAGTTCAAAAATTAAATTTTCAGGAAATGCTCCAAGGGTGGCATAAGTAAGTCCTTGGTGAAGATGATGATCTTGTCATTCATTGTCCTGAGGTGAAAATGAAATTATTTTTCATGCAGAATAGTTGTATACAGAAAGAAAGCCTGATCTGAAGCACGTCACTGAGGATATCTACATACTATGGCAAATGTTGAGTGATCAGTTGCCTGCTGCCAGACTTGGTTTAGTTGTAGCTCCTCCTTGATTTATTTTGCTCACACCCCACTGCCAATGCAACATAAAAATGACAGAGCTTGACCTGCACCTGAAGTGTTGGGAGGAGTCCACACCATAGGAACGTGGTGGCTCTTTGCCTCCTCTCCAGGGTGACCAACCCCTTTAGGGGCTGTGCTGGGTGGGATCAGGAGCTGGGTTGGTGCTGTTGTGGTGGGCTGGCACAGCACCTTGGCCTGCAGTGCCAGTGTAAATAAAGTGAGTTTCATGGGGATTTCATTTGTTCCCAAGTGTTGCCACCCCAGAGAGGCTCCAAAATCCTCATCCCACTTTCCCCACACAGTTTCAGTAATAAACAGCAAGGAGTGTTTAGACGATGCTAGCTACGTCCTGAAGCTTCATAAACCCCCTGCTCTTTGGGCTGTCTCTTCAGATGGGAAAATGGTATGATCAGGGTGCATCTGCAGATGCTTTGGTAGAGTTTTCAAGTGAGAGACTTTGTGTCATGAAGCGAAACTGACTTTGAGAGAGTAAAGCTTAATGACAGTCCCTTTTCAGATGTGAAATTCCATTGAAGAGCCAATACTCTCTTGCAGACCCTCCAACAGTATAGTGGACTTTTCAGCATAATTTTTCATATTTAAAAGTTTAAGTCTTGTTTAAATAGTCTTCTTAATTAAAAATTAAATCACCCAAGACACTATAGAATTGAAGAATGCTGTCTGAAACTGTCGCTGTAAGAGTCAAAATTGAAATGGAGGGTAACATATGTTTTTGTTCTATCTCATTCATTCTTTTTGTTGTTATTGTTGTACGCGAGCTAATGAAAATGAAAGACCTCTAATCTAGATAATTGAACCTAGTCAGCCAAGATGCATTGAGAATCTGACATCTGGAAACATCAGAGTATATTAATTTTGTCATTTTAAGTGGTTATGTTTTAGACGACGCTGCTAAGACTACTATGCTGTGTTTATGGTTTGGGCTGTTTCCAAAACCAATCTTTGTCTTAAAATATATGTCCATGTGGGTACTATTGAAGGTAGGTATGCAGATGGATAATCATCTGGTGTCATATAAAATGTAATCTAGAGATTGTTCTTAAAACTTTAAGGTTTTATTTTTGAGGTCCAGATTGATTTGCTTCTTTGTACCACTGTTATCTAGGGAAAACAGAAAAATCATAGTAACCACTAGGAGTCACAGTTTATTTCCAAGTCACAAATAACGTGTTCTTGAGCAGGAAATGTTACTTGCACCATGCTGGCAGAAATAATTTTCAGTTATTGACTTGGATGCATTAAATACATTAGTTCAGACATGTCTTGATAATTTTGAGTATAATTTTACTTTTTGTAGCTATGTAGCAAACTGGATAGTCTTTAATCACAGGTGAGGTATTTTTAATTTATTTCTTACAGTTAGAGCCTGTTTGTACTATTTTAATTCTTAAGTGACTCATTAAAACACCTAAACCCCAACAAAAATCATTAAAGGATTTTTTTTAAGAGCATAGTCTTTATAGCTTATGTACCAGACTACTTCCTACAGAGATTTCCTTTATACCCTAAGGAAGGCTGTTGCATTACTAAATATCTTTGTAGCTCTCTTAATCCCTCTTCAGCAAAAGAGAGACATCTCTTGCTTTTTTGGTTGTGATGAGCTGTACTTGCTTTTAAAAACCCAGAGAATATTGCCGTAGAGTTGGAGTAGGACTAAAGGATGGCTTTATAGGGTCAGAAGAGGAAAAAGAGCTTGTTAGTGCCACTTCAGGGAGAGACATCTAGTGTCTGATTGCAAATTAGCATGGAAATAGCCTCCCTCTTTCTTAAAGAAAGGATAGACTCAAAATAGCACCTTAAGAGCAGAACCACAAAATCATGCCCATGTGATTTGTGGGGTTTAGGTTGGTGCTTACTGTAGGCAAAATATTACCAGTAGTGCAGGTTTTTTTTTCTTTTTGAGAGTTGCTTGATACTTGATGTAGTAGTGCTTTATAATTAACTGTGGAGGTGAGTTTCTTTTACATTTGTTTCTGGAGAATATTAGATGTGGCATGGATATTGTGTGCACTTGTATTTCTAAAAGTGAAAGTTTCTCTGTTGATGAGTTGAGTCAAAGTGTAATGAAGCTGCTCCTGAAATTACATGTTTATTGCATCTTTGATGAAAGTGGTAGACTTCTGATTGATTTTGCTAAAGTCTTTCTTCTGTCCTCATGCTTTCCCCTCCCCCTGTCCTCCTCCCCCTTCCCCTTGTGCTACTTCTAAAAATTACATTGCAATCTTTTTGGAACACATGCTTTGCTCTGTTTCAGTTCCTTGGAGTACTTTGCACAGTTGGGACAATGAAAATTATCAGGTGTTATAAGTAATACCTCAATTCACATTCTAGATGGTGAAAAGTAGACAAGATTAAACTAAGATTTGTGTGGTTTTGGTTTTTTTTTTTTTAAGGAAGGAAAATGGAAAAATATATTTATAACTTAAAAAAAGGGAAAGAAGTAATATCCTTACTTGTTTTCTTCCAGAATTCAGGAACCATTTTGGTCTTAATTTAACATCCCCACCACTGCTCAGCTTTACAATTTTTGTGTAAGATATAGCACACAGAACTAAATTCAAAATCAAACTTGCAGGAAGCAAAACTTGCTTTGCTATATATAACAAAAATGGTGAATATACTGTTGAGGTTTCTAGTG
The DNA here is from genome assembly GCF_022539395.1 of Myiozetetes cayanensis. NCBI lineage: Eukaryota > Metazoa > Chordata > Aves > Passeriformes > Tyrannidae > Myiozetetes > Myiozetetes cayanensis. The sequence continues at coordinate 131,375,448 of NW_026086604.1, forward strand.
ACAATTAAATCTACATGATTTGCAGGAGCACAATATAAATTCAAACAGCAAGTCTGTAAGTGTGCTTGACAACTAATTTCTTCATTCAAGAGAAAACTGCACCCTTCTTTGTTTGATGCCCAAACCATTCTGTGCCTATTGTGTGTTTGGCAGCAGCTGTATAAAACCATTTCCTATACTGTGAATATAGTTAATTGCTGCAGCTATCATTTCCCTTGGTGGGAGAAAAGTCCCATGCCATCTGAAGGGGAAAGGAGAAAAGGAAAAAAAATCCTTCAGGACTGGAATTGTAATTGTGGGTTTGTTTTCTCTATTCTTTGTCAAGGTAGTATGGTAGTTTTGAAAAGATAAGCCTGACAGTGAGCTGGAAGTTGCTGGTGCACTGAAAGGTTTCTGTCCTTACAATGAATGCTATGCCAACAATGTGACATCTGCGAACAGTGTAACAGATACTCCTCTCCATGAGTCATTGATGGCGAGTAATATTCTTGGTTATTCTAAGATGTAGGACTGTGTTAAGAAATGTCTTTCTTTTTCATGAGATACATCTTTCTCCACAGTGTGGACCTGTTTGCCACTTCGTTAACACTGACACTGTCTTTAATTCTGCTGAGGGAAGTGACAGCTTAGTATGTATGAGGCACATACTCTTTCACCTACCCTGCAAAATGTCAAGCTGCTCAAAATGTTGAAGATGCGTTGGACTCTTTCTTCCTATCTCCCATTTAACTTGCTTACTTTTCTGAAGATGAAGGTTAGGGAATAGACCAATGTGTGGATTTTACCCTCTGTTACTGTTTTGCTTTAGTCTTTTTTACCATTTTCTCCCTATAAAATGATTATGAGAACAGATAGGTATATAAAATAATTTTTATATTGATTATTGATACTCCCTTTAGGAAGCACAATTGTGTTTCAAAAGAGAAAGAGCTGTAAATTCAGAATTAGTTTCAGTCTCTAGTATGAAAACGTAAAACTCTAAAATATTTTATTAATATTTTATTAATTTCTGAATACTGTGCATTTGTTAGTTTGTTTTTTCAAAAATAAGCTCACTGTATAAAACCATTTCCTATACTGTGAATATAGTTAATTGTTATATTCACAATTGATTATTGGTGTCACATTATGGGCAAGCTGAGGGTGTGACTGAGTGGAAGACATACAAGCTTTCCTGTGTCTGTGATCCTCGACGAATAGAATTTGGGACAAATCCTTCTGAATAATTTCATCAGTGAATGAAACCAAGTTAGTAATTGTCCAGGAGTGAGCATTTGGTGTGTGCGACATGATAGTGGTGCTTAACCTTTTACAAAGTGTCAAGACTTAGCATACCTGATGCTACACAGGAACACATCTACAATTGATCTGAATCCAGCTGTACTCTTTGTTAATATAATTTATGTGCTCTGTCATAACCAAAGCACTATGCAGACATAGTCTAAATCAACCATTTTGTAAGTGAAGTAAGCTGCACTCTGTGGAAAAACAGTGAAGACATAAGATTGGTCCTGGAAGGTTATTTTTGTCTTTTAGTCCTATTTATAATAATAATGGCCAGTCTTCGCGAGCGAAGATCCGGGGAAGGTCTTTCCACCTTCCAGCCTGCGCATTGGATTTTTTAGGTGAGACACAGTGTGCGCGGAACTGAGCCCACCCTTTAATCCTAAGGTTCATCTGCCGGGGCCAAGCGAGCTTGGACGGTGGCAGCGAGGTCCTTAGGACGTAGGTGGGTTGCCTTTAAGGGCTAACGAGCCCCACCTGCCCGGGAGTGGCCCTGACCGGGAATCGAACCCGGGTCTCCGCGGTGATAGCGCGGCGCCTTTACCCCCTAGACCACCAGGGGCTCCTAGTCCTATTTACAAAGTGCAAAGTGCATTAATTACTGCATGCAGTTAGGTGACATCTAACTTCTGCCCTCTGGAATATGTGAAGGAAATTCTATCAAACCTAACTATAAAAATCATTGCTTTTGTAAGAGGAAAAGTCATAAAAAGAATGAGTGACATCAAAAGATGAGAGAAAGCAAGATTTATGTAACCACTTGTAGTGACCTCGTAAAACTGTGATGAAAGCAGCAGAAGTACTGTATTGCTTTTTAAAAGAACTATAGCTGTATCATTTTGAAAAGAGTGTCCTCAAAAAAGGATAGTCACTCCTGAATTAGCAGAAGCTAAGATTTTTATGCACTGTGAAGAGTAGGTGAGAGACTGAAGAGGATAGCAGAGCATCTTTATGCATAAAGATTTGTTCTCTTGACTTTCGTGAAGCAGAGATTGAAATACCAGCCCTCAGGTATTGGCATAGAGGTGTGAAAGGTTATGCTGGTCTTTCTTACCCTTTTTCTAACCATTCATGGCCAGACTCGGTGGTGGTGTTGAATAGATTGACATTAGATATTCTTGGGCCACCCCAAGCCTTCTACCAGGGAAAATTTAAAGTGGATAAAATTGGGTCATCTGCTCAGGAGCAGATCCCAAATCTGAAACTCCTTCAGACTTTAGCATGGGCACAGCAGTGCCAGGGACTGCGCTGGGCAGCCCATGGTCAGAAGGAGTTGTCTCCCTTCCCCATCTCTCCTGTCACTTCCCATCCAGGTTGGGCTGCTGGCAGGGGTGGGAAGGGGCCTGTGTTTTCTTATTTCTGAGTGATGCTGATGCCAATTCCCGGTCTTTCCATGGGCAGGAGGTGGTGGGCAGTGAGAAGGCATTTGGCTGGCTGCCAACAGGGCTCTGGAGGATATTAAGCTACATTTTAAAGTAGTAAAGTTGATGTAAGGGAGTTTAAGTTCTGGCTTCAAAAGAAAGTTTTTGTTTTCACGGCTGACCATATTTTTATTTTTTTAAATTAAGTAGTTTAACAATACAGAAACTAAACATTTCATTATAGATCAAGTAAAAGGTTTCGGGTTCTTAATATAGTATTTCCTGAACTATTCATGTCTGTGTAAACAATTTGTTTTTTTTCTTTTTACTGGAAACCAGTTTACTTTCTTAATTTGTAACAGTCCAAAACTTATTTTATGCAGGACATCTTGTGAATTCTGTCATGATTTTAGTTATTTGTGCTTGTTCTTTCTCAAAATGGAGCTGCTATTTTTCAAGTATTTTAGGCATCACTTCATGTCTAGTGTTATGTCTAGTGTTATGTTCGTTTAGGATTCAAAGGTATATCTATAATGTAAAGAATTAGGAAATGTAAAGGTATTAGCAGCACATAGCACTACAGTTTGCCTTCTATATCATACTTTTGTTTGCAACTGGTAATACTTTTTGACTTGATTATGCCTCTAAGAGAAAAAAATGATAATGACATGTTGCCTTTCACAGTAATGTGCTGTATTCTTTATTATGTATACATTACATGGCTATGAAACCTGCAGTTTGTGCTCTGCTACTCTTCCCTCATTCCAGGCCATTTGAACTTCTGATCGCTCTGTTGTCAAAACAATATACCATCCAAACAGAGAAGCCAAGATTAGTCAGACTTAAGTTATCATGTATGCAGGCTGTCTCAGGAGACAAGGGCTTCCTGACACCGCATCAGGTTTCAAGCAAAGTAGGACTGAGAGGTTTAAAATGTTTTCATTTCCAGCAAAATGCTTTGGTGCCATCTGAATTTATCCAGGCAACAAGTAGCTGGAGGAAGTAGAGATTTCATTAGTTAATACCCCAGGGATGTCTTATTTGAGGTCACGAGATGTGCCATCTGGAAATTCTTGCTCATTCACATGCTGCATCCTTTTTTGGACGCTGAATAGCTCTGAGGTGCTTGATTTGAGTTGCTTTGGAAGTGCCCAAAATAAAATGGGGAGAAATATTTGAAAGTCTCTATTAAAAAATAAATAAATAATTAAAAGTCTGTTTTCATCTGAGTTGCCCAGGTTACCCTTCTCTGCTATGAAACCAGTCCAAACTTTGCTTCTCCTCACTGCTATGCTCCAAGGACTGCCTCTTTGTCTTCTACTTTTCATCCAGTTATCCCTTAAAATTCCTAATAGGTCACTTTCAGCAGCATACCCTTCTCTCTCCCTCTCTTTTTATTCTTCCCCTCCTTCAACCACTAGAGTCTCCAGTAGGCTTTATAGGAACTTTGGGAACATTGCTAACTCCACATTCAGCCCGTTGACAACATTGTTGTCAACGTTTTGACAACAACCTTTAGCCATCTTGCTTGTCATTGGATACGTTTGCTAGGATGAAGCTTGGGGTCTCCTGGTTCAGTTGGGTTTTGCTTGCAAAATGCTTATTTGGGAAAAGTCTTTGATTTGGCAGAGCCTGAGGGGTGTCAGAGGTGTAACTTAGAGTTTGCTGTCTCTCTTTGCCTCCTGTCCCATAGCCCCAGCCTTGCAGCTCAGGGGCTTCTGGGGTTTTATGGTCTGGGGTATCGTAGGTGCCCATGGAGCCAGAGGTTGGGAAATCTACATCCCCACAGAGACTGGCAAAACTCAGAGGGTGCTGCAAAACTGGTAGTAACGTGTTTATTTTCGTTCACCATTGCGTAACAGTCATCCTTTTTGGGCCCTGGGTCAGGTTGGAGAAGGAAGAATGTTTTGAATTACTTAAATGAAGTGTGCTGAAAATTCAATAATAAAATAGGATAAATTTTGTTGTTTCAAAATCTATTCAAATATATTTAGCCTTAGTTTCTAAGGCATTTTGTCCAAAATTGAGGCCCTTTGTGTAATGGCAACCATGTTTATCCCTCAGTGTTTTCTACAGAATCTATAGTTTCTTTTTAGTTGGCTGCTCATTTAAGGAAATTTGTAGGAAATTAATGTTAAGTGAAGTTATCTCAGTTAAATATTACCAAAACTGGCAAATGAGCCCAGTACAAAGAGGGAGACAAGTTTTATTTTGTTAGGAAGTTAATCTAAGCAGTAATCATTTGTTTACTTGTGTTTGTTTGGAAATAGTGAAATATTGCCCATCATCTCTAGAAAATCCACTTCATATTGCACCAACTGCTTTTACTGTACCAGATTTATTTTCCTAGAAAGGTTTCTTTTAAATAAGCTGTGATATATATTTTAGGAAAAGTTGGAGATTTTGTTTGTTTGTTTATTTTGTAAGAAAGAAGTATCAGGGAATTTAACTAAGTACTATGAACTTCTTAAAAGATATGGTTCGTGCTGCATTTGAACTTTTTTGTTCCTTATCTTATGATTTGCCACTCAGCAACAACACAATTCAGAAGAAATATAGTAGCTGTTTTCCAAGAGTCCAACAAATTTTTTAATTATGGAGGGAATATTTGAGGAAGGTATTGAAAGACAGTGAAAGTGCTGTAAAATGAGAGTTCTGTTATGTTTTGTTGGTTTTGTTTTAAATGTAGTTTTTGTTTACTTTTTTGTAGCAGTGCATTCTTGCAACTTTTTAGTGTCTTCATAATATCTATAACAACTTCTCAAAACAATTGTAAAGCACCGTGTAATTGTCTTGAATACATTTCTGTTTCTGTTAGTAGTAAGGACAGCTTTAGAAAAACAGAGTTGTTTTCAATAAAAATTAAACTGCTTATGCCGTTTCTTACAATACAGAAGTAATAGGGCATTACTTTCCCATTGTATTCAAAAAGCTAAACATTAAGCAGTATAAGAAATGGAGATTGTAAATTCTTCCTTTAAGCAACAAGACTGCTGCAAGTTAAATTTAGGCAAAATTCGGTGGAATTCAGAGAGTGGTTGAAGTAGGAAGACATCACTGGAGTTCATTTAGTCCAATCCCCTGCTCAGAGCAGGCTCAGCTAGATCTGGTTGTTTTAAGTGTATCCCAGGATGGAGACTGCATGGTCTCTCTGGACAACTTGTTAAATGTGCTCGACCACCCTAACTATAAAACAGTTTTCTAATTTTTACTTTGAATTGTCTGTATTTCAGCTTGTACCCATTGCCTCTTGTCCTGTCATGGGGCATCACTGCATAGGTGACATCCCTTTGGGTATGTAAACATATGGATAAAGTCTCCCTGAACCTTCTCTTCTCCAGGCTGAACTTTACCAACTTTCTCTTCTTTCATGTAAGGTGCTCCAAGCCTTTAATCACCTTCATGGCCCTTGTCTGGACTTACTCTAGTATGTCCATGTATGTCTTGATGATACTGTGTCTCCCTGGGGAAGAAAATTTTCTGTAGGAAAGAAGATTTACAAGATTATGCCCCACTGGGAATGTGTGATGAGCTCTACACTTCATAAAAGTGCTGTGAGTGGTTTGGAGCCCTCCTGAGATGGGCGGCTCACATGTTCCCTCACTCTGGACATCATTATAAGCTGCTTTTAAGTGACTTGTCAGCAGGATCCTGCCTTTCTGGGGACTGAAAAACAAAGGTATCCAGCTGTAAGAGTACCTTGCTCTGTTTCTCATATGCTCCAGAAACTAAAGCTCAGATGTGCTTAGCAGGTGTCTTGTGTTTTGTTCCTCCTTTATCATCCCCTGCTCCCTCCTCACATTGTGCTCTGGATAGAGAAATGCAGCAGTTTAGGTTAAGAACTCAGTGTGGTTCTGGCTGTTTATTTTAACCTCTCATATTACACAGAAGCTCATAGATTTTATAGCTGCATCAGTGTGATCAGTGGTTTACTGACATGTTAAATGACACACATCTAGGAATGGAAGTAGATGCTACTGAGCAAAAATACATTCCACATCTACTGCGTGTAGCTGGTAACTTTCCAGATGGGCAGTGCTCATTGCTTTGGAATGACTCGTTCTTGGTCTGATTTCTTCTGTTTTCTTTCCTCCTCATTCTGAGTGGGATGTTTTTTAATGAGTGTCACTTAAAAGAAAATGCAAAGTAAATAGTGTTGATAGTCAGCAGTAGCTCATCCCCCTTTACTGTAAAGAATACGATTGAACTGTTGAGCAGTTACTATCTGCAGTGGTTGTCTCCCCTTTGATGCTCACACTCCTTTTTCTCTCCAGCCTCCCTCCCTTGACAGTGTGATGCTGTAGCCCCAGTGTCTTGTAAGGGGCTTAACATGACAAGAGCTTACCATTAGCACACACACTCGATACAGTAAGTTTATAATTTTCTGACTGGTTAAGTAGTTTAGTCAAGTCTAAAGTCCTTGACATTGGAGTTCACCATACTTCTGTCTTGAAGCCATGCAGATATGTACCATGAAACATGAGAAAACATGCCAGGATCCTCCTACCTTTGTGCAATCTTTGTGCACTACATGCTCCTGGTTCATGTTTATTTGGGTTTTTTTGGGTTTTTTTTGGTAGAGAGAAATATTAATATTGTGAATAGACTTTTACTGAGTGATGCTTCAGTAGCCCTATGGGGACTGTGGAACAAGAAAGCTCTTCTTCCCATCTCCTTTCCTTGACATGAGTTACAGATGAGTCAGGTGGGATTTGCTTTGCAGTATATTTGCAGAGAGTTTGTAGATCAACTAATGTACATTTCATGTCACGATTAGCTGCACTGGAGGTACCACTTAGCTTCAGTACATTGGGATGTGTAAACATAGGCAGCTTGGAATTTAATTTAAAGCATGAATCAACAAGCAGATGTGCTAAGAAAAAGAGAAAAAATAAGAACTAGATAGAACAGGTTAAGGAGAGTAAAGTACTACAAGAAAAGGTTAAAAGATTGCCTGTCTTTCTGAAGTATTTTCTGAAATGCGACCAGATGGAGAGTTTGACTGTTCTGATTTGAAAGGAAGAAAAGCAGCTTTTATGTCAAGAAACATAAGGAGTACTGTGTCTTACGGAGTCAAAAGATAGCATTACTGTGCCTGCTGTCAAGTCAGAAGATAGCATATGTGTTAATAGGTATTCTTTTCTAAGCTTAAAATCTGTATTCAGTATTTTTATTGCTGCCCAGTGCAGTAATTTCTCCATGTGACTTCCAGAACATTTGCTAAAATTATTTTACCTTCTTTATTTTACGGATTTTAATTGATTGATTAAGCAGTTTAATAATACTTAGAAATAATGTCATAAAATATGTTTATGATTACTGACTTTTTATTGCTTTACACTTTTTTGTTTTCTGTGGCATTTTTTAAATAAGCCTTCTATATTCAAATAGAGAGATACAGTCAAGTTTCAAATATTACTAGTAATAGTTCTTTGGTCAACTTTGCCACCTAGCGGCTGTAATTTAACAGAACAGCTCATTTTCTTGATTTTTTTTTTTTTTAACAAAAAGTAATGTAGCACAGTACTGCTGGGATTTTTTCTTTGCATCGAATATTCTATCATTTTTGAGTTTTCATAATTTTCAGGTGCAACTGAAACCACTCACAATATGCTTATGAAAATAATCACTTTATCTTCTAATGTTTAAAAGCTTACTAAATGAGTGACTGCAAGTATAGGAGAGTTTGATATTTTCATTTTCTGTTTTAAAAAGAAATTAGTCTTCTCATAATAGAATCAAAAGAAAAAAACATAATGTTAAAATCTCTCATGAAAATGTGTCATTTTAGGCCTCTGTTTGTACTACATATTGGTTTTCCCTTGATATCCTTGTGGCATATGTAAAATAAATTATCCTTCCTCAGATATCTTCCCTACAATGTGGAGAAAGGAGAAACCTGCAACTGCAGTGCTTGTGCTTCTAGTATGCTTTATAGGCACCTTGGCAGGCTGCTGGGTCCACAGACTGTAGAAATACCATTTTCTCCTCTTCCTCCTAATTCTGATACAGAACCAGATCCAAGAGAAATAGAAATTAATATGGTTCTTAAGTTGTAATTTTGTATGTTGTGGTGCCTATTTTTCTGTGAACTGCTGTTAAAATAGAAACTGTAGCAGCTGTTTCCTCAGTCTTCCGTGTCCTGCAATGGCATGAACTGTGGACAACTACAGTACACAGGAAATGTGTGGTGCAGTAACGAACCCTAAAACCTCTGGACAGTGATCCAGCTGCCATTATCTCTCTGAACTACACCAAGCCACAGGCAAGGCAGCTCCCCAATTTATACGTAATCTCTTTTTTTCCTCCTTTTTTTTTTTTTTTTCAATCTAGAAGCATTTTTTTTCTTGTTCATATACTTTGTTTAAATTTAGGAAAAAATGGCTTAAAGAGAGGTTGAGGGAAAGTTAATTCTTTCATCAGGAAAACAAAAGCATCTTTATCCATAAGATGGGCTTTGAAATTAACAGTGATATTCAATTTTCAAAAATGTCACAACTGCCATTGCAACAAGTCGATTTTTAAACAAGAATTATTTTCTCTCAATCTCTTTTCAGTTCCAAAGGAAAAAAGTAGCTGTTCTCTGAACAGCAGAACTACAGAAACTTGATTTCCTTTTGTTATATGCCTTTTTTTATTTCATATATCCCAATGACAATAATTCTTTCTAGGCAAGTGACAGCATGTGCTGTGACTGATTCAAAGTTATATATGGTGATTTCCTGCACAATAAGTATCAAAGCAGAGCGCGTATTGCTTGTTTATGATTTCATATGATTTTGTTATTTTCAGGAGTTTGGGTGTCTCTTATTTTATCCATCTTCTAGTAGTCACCAAACCTATAGAAAAAAAGTATCCTTGAAATTTCCAGTGCTTGAATTAAACTGACTAACAGGTGGAAAAACTGATGAGGTGATGACAGAGAGGACCATCTGCTGGATGAAAGGAAGAATCACAGAATTACATAAAACTTTGTTCCCTTAAGAAACCTCTAAAAAGCAATGGGAAATGTTATTATACACCTTGATCAAAATAGAGCCAAAAGAGCATAAGAAACTACAATAGGAAACTGAAAGTAATAGTAAGAAATAGCATGGACATCATCTTAATGTTTCATAACATGCATATTACCAGATTCAATGCAGCAAATTATTTAACTTTTGGAACTTGTTTAATACATTCCTAAAGTACAGGAATGAATAGGCATAGGAGCAGAACAAGAAGGTGGGGTGGTGCAGACTGTCTTTAATGAGAAAGAAACAAGTCCTTGACTTTTGAGCTGGGGACTAGGGAGAGGTGCTGATAATGTCTGAGATGGCACGAGAGATGACCTTCACATTGAAGGAGAAAACAAAGATGACTGGATGTAGAAGCTGCCAAAAGTGCATTGCTAATGAATTTCTGATAACATCTGTATATGCATGATATGACCTGAAGTGGTGGCAGAACATATATGAACATTAGAGTTCTCAGGTGGAAACAGTAGAATTGTAGACAAATTGGAGGAAAGAAGAGAGGATACCATACAGAAACGTGGTGTGTTCAAAGACCTGCCTGACAGGAAAACCTGGAAAGCAGGCTGCCAATACAGAGGGTGATGGATACAAGTAGAGAGATGTTTCTGGATAACAAGAGGCAGAGTGAACTGCAGACATAAAGAACTTCAGCTAGCATGAAATCATCATGTGTCTGTGAGCAAAACTCCCTTTAAAGATGACTAGATATCTTGGATAACAGGTCACATAAAATCTCCTCCTGCATCAGAGAAATGGTCCTTCTAGCACAGTAGTCCATCTCTAACTGTAATTAAAAATTCTACTTGTTGGAGAGGATAGGAGAAAGCCTGTCATCTCTTTGAGGTTCCTCATTTTCCTTGTTTTTTTCAGAGGGTATATCCCTGGCTATTTGCATTTGTCTCAGTTTATGTATCTGCTGTCCTTGAATTTGTCCCCTCTTCTCTAGTAGTGTCTGTGGTGCTGCCAGTGGCAACAAATACCCGAATTTCATGTCTACTGTTGTAAGAAATATTTTATTTTATTTGTTTGATTTTATTTTACTTGTTTGAAACCAATCTCCTAGAAAGTTTAAACTATGACTTGCTTGTTGCAATTCTCTGACGTAAATCTGTATGAGAAAAATTGCAGCTGTAACTTGGGTGATCTCTTGGCAGATTTGTACAAATCAGAGTTAGTGATCATTTAAAGCAAATTGTTTATTATCTGTCTTTGAAGAACTTTTAACATCAAAAAGTGAGCTTGAAAAAATTTGCAGTTTGGATTACCACTCTAGATTAATAGGCAAAGTAGGGTTTGCATACATTGCTTCTTTTCATGATCAGCTATTATAACAATGAGGGACTGTTTTACTAAAAGATAATTTTTAAATTATTTAAGTTATTTTTGCTCAGAAATTATGTGTGCATAGATGTTGTAAACAAGATCTAAGTATTGCTGATTAATTAATACATGTGAAACAACAAAAAAAGTGTAGTGATAGATTAAAAAACCCAAAATATTTCAGGTAAAAAGCATTTTGCGCCTTTCCAGTCTCTTTAAAAAAAGTTGAGTGCAACTTTATTAGCTTTATAACATTAAAAAAATAAAAATTGAGCAGTACAACTCTGAGGTAGAGGCAGCCAGAATGAAGAGCTCTTAATGAACATGAACACTCCTTAGCACTAGGATTTTTTCCACATAAAAGGTGAGCAGAGAAGACATTTGTAACATTAGTAGAAAGTCAACAACATTCATTTCTGGTGGAAAGAGAAAGGAGGGAGCCATACTTTGCAAAAGCTCATTGTCAATGATTAATTCAGCAAACTGTTACTTAAAAATGTAATCTGAATGCAAAATTCTTGAGCTAGTATTGAGTATTTTTTATGTGAATTTTTTTTTTTCCTGGACAACACAGATCATATATGGATGACACAGTAGAGTCATTCCTTTGGAATATCACTAAAGAGGTAGCTGAGTGAAGAGCACTGTTGTGGGCTTTCGAGCGGTGGAAGGGTTAGACATCCAAAAAAGTAGGTTCTTGAAAAGCCTTGGGAGGAATTAAGTGCAGAACACGATCAGTAAAATGTCATGTGGAAAAAGATGACACCCCTTGAGAGAAGTCATATTCTTTATTTCCAGCAGTTTCTAAGAGCCAGAGTTTTCATACTTTTTTGTGTGTGTGTGTGTGTAATTTATTGCATAATACATAGGAAATGCTTTGTGGAAGTTGGACTTTTGAAAATCTTATATAGGTTTTTTACCTGTAACTTCATAAGCAGAATATGTTTTTTGGTTTGGTTTTGATTTTTAAGGCACAGGGACTGCATCACTTTCTGTACAATTCAGAAAACTGAGGGATTCAGAAACAGCTTATTCTGCCAAAAAGTCTGAGATGTGTTTGCTATAATTTCTCTGTCACCATAGACCCTCATACACTTTTGCGTGGACGCTTAGAATGCTTTATTTGTGAATAACTGAGTGGCTTAAAATATCTCAAATCAGTTTCTCTGAAGTGTTTCCCGTTAAATGGTAATGCGTAAATTAATCTATTTAGCAACTGACCAATATGCCAAAAACCTTTAGCTAAAAATAATACATTATTTCATAAACACTGACTCAGATAAACTACTAAGAATTGAGCCTGAAAAGCTTTAGAAGGATTACAATTAGAAGCAAATTAAACATTCTGATGGAAATTTAGGAATCTATTCACATATTTAGAATGAAGTTATGAAGCAGCCTAAATGGATGTGTAAATTTTTAGGGGGAGAGGCCTTTCTGAGGGACAGTGATTTACAATGAGTGTCCATATCACAAAGCTGACGTCCCAGAAAAGTAGCTTTTAATGATCTTCCAAGAGTCATGGTGATTTGGGAGGGTTTTTAAGGTCTGGAAGGACCTTAAAGGAAGCTAATATAACCACAGTCTTCATGAAGGCTGAGAAGAAAAAGAGGAATCTAGGGAGCTACAGGCTGGTAACCTTTACCTCGATCTCAGTGAAGGTGCTGGAGCAAACCCTCTTGGAAACCATTATTAAACATATGAAGGACAATAGGTGATTGGGACCAGTCAGCATACATTTACAAAGGGCGAATCGGGTTTGACCAGCTTGGCAGCCTTTTACAGTGAGATGAGTGGCTTGGAAGACAAGGGTAGAAGAATGGATGCTGTTTATCCTTCGTCTGGTGAGGTTTTACAAACTGTTTCCCAGGACATCCTCACAGAGAAAATGATGGACTAAATAAGTGGGTGGTGAAGTGACTTGTCTGAAGTGCGAGATTCAAAGGGTTGTGTTTAGCAATGTGATGTCCAGCCCAGACTGGGGTCCAGTCACTAATTTTGTTCTCCAGAGGTGGCCCTGGAGCCAGTACAGTGCAACCTCTTCATTAACAGTCTGGGTGATTGAGTGGAGAGTACCCTCAGCAAGTTTGCCAATGCTACAAAATTGGGAAAAGTGGGTGATACATCAGAGGGTTGTGCTGCCTTCCAGATGGACTTCCACAGGCTGGAGAAATGGTCTAATGGAAACCTCATGAAGTTCAACAAAGGGAAATGCAAAGTTGTTCACCCAGAAAAAAATAACCCTGTGCACTAGTATAAACTGGGGCTGATCATCTGCAAAGAAAAGGCAATGGGATCCAGGTGGACTCCAAGTGAACATGAGCCAGCAATGTGTCCTTGCTGCAAAGCCCAAGAGCCTTCTAGGCTGTGTTAGGAATAGTACTGCCAGCAGGTCACAGGAGATGATTTTCTCTGCTCAGCGCTTGTGAAACACATCTGGAGTGCTTCATCCAGTTCTGGGTTCCCTTGGACAAGAGAGACACGGACATTCTAGAGTGACTCCAGCCAAGAGCCACAAAATACAGGCAATTCCAATTAAACATAAGATAAAGCTTTTTTTTTTTCTGTGGATGTGGTCTAACACTTTTAACAGGTTGCCCAGAGAGGTTATGAAGCCTCCATCCTTGCAGATATATCCAACTCCCTTGGATATGGCCCTGAGCAACCTGTTCTTGCTGAGCCTGCTCTGACCAGGATGTTGGACCCAATGATGTCCAGTAGTGCCTTCCTACTTCAACCATTTTGTGATTCTGTGGATAAACTGAAATAATAATTTAACCAAATTTATCTGTAAAGGATTCTGAAGGTAGAATAAGGTGGACAGTAGTTTTTTCTGTGATTTCTTATTAGGTGTTTTGAAGGGAGGTTTTATCCTGGGGTGTTTGTTTTTTTTTTTTTTTTTTTTTTTCATCCAGAAAAAGGATTCAGCATGTTTGTTTTTTTTTTTCTTCTCTCATTACTCTCATTTGGAATGGATGCAGTGCCATTTGAGGTAGCTGAGGCAGCTGTGCCTTGACTTACTGGCATTAAACACTTCAGATCCATCTCATTAGCTCTGGGCAGTCACTTGATCAGATTATGGACTATCTGGCCATGAGCTTTGGGTGACTGTGAGTTGGCAGAGGCTTTACCCAGATAGTGCTAGTTAATTGGGGAAGCCAATCAAAGTAAATGATAACAATTCTCTGAGAGCCTCATCTTCTTTTCCCACTCTTCAGTTTATGTAACCTGTGAAATGAAGCACTTAAGGAGAATACAGATAACTGTATCCCTCATTTACCCTCTAAGGGTTCATTCCTATTCCACTTTTCATGCCAACCTCTTCATTTAATTTCAGATAGGAACTTTAGTCCTTTCTTCCATGCTGTTTCAGTATTGGAAAAACTGCATCTAAATATTTGAAAATCAGCCTCACTGATTAATTCAAAACTCCTCTGAAGTTTCTCCTTATTTATCGTACCTGTTGGTATATGTGTCACTGTTTTTTCCTAAGTAGTTTCAATGTTTTGTATGTGTCTGATAAGCTCCTTTTTAGAAGATGCTATTGTTTTGCCCTGTGTGCAAAAACAATATCAATCACTGAGTACATTAACCTTGGTATTGTCTTAATGATAATGGCTAATTAAAAGGTCATTTCAAAAATACATCACAAGAAAAACAAGATTCCTTTTTTTCTTTTTTTTTTCCAGTGTTAGAGCATGGAAAAATTACCTCTCACTGACTTGGTGGTTTTCTGTCTTTTAGTGAAGTTTTCAGATTTTTTAGTTATTCTTGTGTTAGATGCCTTGTTACACCTTCAATTTAAGGCAGAATGGAAGTTTTTTTATTAGAGCGACAATGGTAAGGGGAGTTTTGGTTGCAGTTTTGCTGAGAATCATTAAATTATTGTGGTTTGCCTAAAGACTAAGCTTACTCAGAAAGTACAGGGAAGATAGTGATGAAATTTGCTACCACAATAGTCATCGTTTCTTTAAATGTAATAAACACTACTAGACATCATAAATTTTGTAATGAGAATGTGGAAGACCAAAAAAACCACCAAAAGGTAAGAACCTTCACAGCACAGTGTATGTGCTGAAGGAAATTTAACATAAAGTGTAACTGGTCTGATTGTGTATTCACTGCATTGCCCTACGGGAACTGTGGCAACATCATATTTGCTGAACATAAAATTTTACTGGATTTCAATTATAATGGAGTTTGACTTGGACATATTTGTGTTCCTTCTATCGCCAGAATAGTCATCCCTCCCCACCCCTCCATAAAAAGCAACTGCAACTCACAAAGAAAAAAGAATTCTTCGGCAATTGTTTGACGTAGGTCATGACAAAGTATTTTAGTAATTTGGGAGTAGGAAGGGAGAGAGACAACCAAAAAATTTTCCTACCTGTGTTGAGAGGAAAGATTTTATGGCTAAATTATGAAATCTTTGATTGTGAGAGTAGTTGCAGACTAATTTGAGTAAGCGTTCTCGTACTGGTTTTGTAAGAGATGACCGTGGTTGCTATGGGTCTTGATGAGTTTCAGGAATAGTTAAAAACATAGATGCATTTATCTTCTTCAGAAGCAATTGAAACTTCTAATATTAATTGGTAATTTTCATGTTGTTTGCCTTATAAGTGCAACACCTATATGAAGCCAATATTATTGATGATTTCCAAATAAAATTCACAAATCTTTAAAGGAGTTGAATGTATAACATATAACTGAAGCATGGCTTTTATATTTGTGTTAGTTTATGTATGGATCTTCCACAAGAGTAAAAAGTAGTCACTATAAGGAGAGAAGTTAGAGAGCTGATTGTTATGTATGTATGTAAGGAACTGCTGTATTATTCTGTCTAGCTTTACTTCATTAGCTGTTTTAAAAAATGATACTTTTTTATGGTAATCTTTGCTGTGTCCTGACTTCATAATACTTTTTTCTTCCTGCTAGTTGTCATTATTGGCATTATTAATGGTTTCATTAGAGTAATTCTAAACAGTCCTGATTAGAGAGATTAATGGTCTGCATTGTTTATTGATCTGGTATACTGCTTTTGGATTGTGAAACTGTTACAAGGACACTTCCTTATGTGTCACCGTGAAGTACCAACGTCTGTTCTTCTGCTAATAAATCAATACCTATCTGACTGTGTGGTAAGAGGTAAAATAAAGCTAACTTAGATTTAGGTGTATAGATTAGGTTCTTACATCTACAATTTCCTGTTTTTAATTTTATTAGTCTTATTATATTTTTTTAAGATGCTGAGAGGATCTGCAGATCCAGCTGGGATGAGTTATCAGCAATACATCTTCACTAACAATTGTGGCTGTACACCAAAAGTACATTTAACTTAGAAAAACCAGTCAACCCATTGGTGTCCATAGGAGCAACAGGTTGTTAGATGTGAGTGGCATAAAAACTACCAAAACACTCAGACCACAAACAAAACACCAAACCAGTCCAGCTAGTCATATTTGAATGGCTAAATAGGCATTTTATTTCCCAAAGACACAGAGATGCTTAGCACTACCGATTTTAATTTTTTTAAGAGGAATGTTGCACATGGAAAAAAAGTGTACTTGAAGTTGGCAGGAGTTAGGTGCATGAAGTGAGTTTGAGTTGACAGACTTCGGGCCTGTAAATGTTAACTCTCTTAGTTGCATGATTTCATCACAGAGTCAGAGGGCTTCCCACTTCTATGGGCAGAACCTCATTATCTTCCACTGGAATAAAACTCTTCTCACCATTCAACTGATTTGAGTATCTGATAACATTTTGCCCACACACAGATAACTAACATTCTCTGGAGTCCCCTCTTTTCAACTTGGAACCCAAGTCAGCCTCTGAGGAGTACCATCTTCTTTTTCTTTACCTTTTTGAGAAGATTTAACCCTTTCTTTAGTCATAATCACACAGTTTACATAAAGACAGAATAAAGATATCTTGTATAATCTCTTTTTCATTGCAGCTTTTAATAATATTATGATCTAATTATACTTTAAAATTATTACAATCAATACAAAATATTATTTTATTAAATATTATTTTAGTAATAATAACTGTTACTGTATTTAAAATATTTTAAGCATACTGCACATCCTAGTTTTTAGCAAAATGCTGGTGGTGAAAGAGTTAAGTATACCTCATTGTTAAAAAAGTGCCTCGTGTATTTATCAGACCATAGATATATAGTACTGGAGACATTTGAGACTCTTAGACCACTGCTATAAAGTAGTGAAGGATTTATTTTTAAGATATAATGTAGCTATTAAGCCCTTTCAATATTGGAATTCTCAGTCTGTCCCAAAAGAACAGTGATGAACTGTGATCATAAACAGGTTAATTTAATCTGACCTGATTTCAGAAGTGTCTCCTTATTACTTTAAGGGTAATAATTTTTCATTATATTTGTCTTTTCAAAATCATTATCTGTAAGTCTCAATTATCCAAGTATTTAATTAGTTCTCTCAGTGTTTTAGGTAAAAAGAAGAAAAAAAAGGGTTGAAGAGTGTATTCTGAGTTTTAATGTTCTGTCAAGTTCTTTTTGTAAACAGTATCAGCAGAGGAGACTGTGCCTCTGATGCAAGTCAGGTAGCAAGGCCACTCAGCAGTCCTGCCTACAGTTCATGTGAAACACGTATCGCCAGACAAAGCATCTGCCTATTCGGAGGGTGGTTCTGTAGTCCTGTGAATCCAGAGTGAATTAAAGTCACTCCGTCATTTTTTCAGGCTGTTGGGAAGGGTTAATTAACAAATCAGATATGCCTAAGAGCAGAGGTAACACTGAAGCAAGGATGCTCTTGCTGGCTTGTGCATTGGGAAGAAAGCTGTAATAGCAGCAGCAGCAGCAATAACAACAGCAGCAGCGGCAGCAGCAGCAGCAAGAGACCTTCGGAAAGCCGGGGTTGCAGTGGTCTGAAATATAAAGATCCTGTTATGTCTCTGTCTCTCCCAACTTCAGAATGGTTGATACA
This sequence comes from Myiozetetes cayanensis, assembly GCF_022539395.1. Taxonomy (NCBI): domain Eukaryota; kingdom Metazoa; phylum Chordata; class Aves; order Passeriformes; family Tyrannidae; genus Myiozetetes; species Myiozetetes cayanensis. Next base: position 131,393,388 of record NW_026086604.1, read on the forward strand.
AACCTTACGCCATGTGTAGTAAAGGATGTATATGAATACGGAATTTGCTTTGTAATAACTGGATGCTGAGGAAATAAAGACGTGCCTCTGGGTTTTTGTTGTTGGGGTTTTTTTCTGCCTTTCTTTTTAAATCATCGGAAACAGAAGACATTGATTTACTCAGAGAGAATAAGTTTCGTCTGTCTTCAATGTAATTGGGAGCTGAAGGGTGACTGTTTTGCTACCTGTTCCCTTGCACTTGGGACTGAAAAGTGAGGAGAGATGGACAGTGTCTCAGAGGAGACAGGAATGACCGAAGCTTGGTGAAAGCATTTGTTGTCTGATTGTTGTCTGCTGTCCTCTTCATGCAGTGCTGTGGGCTGGTGCACCGACGGCGAGTACGGGTTTCCTATGTAAGTTTTCATTTGCGTAAGAACGATGCTAACTTGTATGTTCAACACCTAATATATTAGATGGTATGGTATGGCTGAGGCAGATGTTTTAACGTATAGCTGAGTGACCAACCAGAGTGCTAACTACATGTGAAGTAAGCTTTTACAGCCCAAAGACACAAGGATCTTTTTAACAGGTATGAGTCTCTTGTCATGTATTTTCTTTTAACTTGTTCATATTCTCAAGAATATATCTTATTTTAAAATAAACCTGTAGTATTAAAAGACTGGAAGTCTGACCCTTCTAATATCATTTTCTAAGCTGTGTATTTATTCTTGCTAGTAGCTCTGTATAAGTGGAGTCATTAGTAAATGACATCTATTTTTCTGTGTAAGATAAATGAAAATAAATTAAAGTTATAAGCAATTAGGGTCTGGGCACAAAAATTATTTGAAAGACCCTGAGGAGCATAGAAATAATCTTGTGAGGTAGGTCTTTTGAAAAAGAGCAGTAGTACAGTGGCATAAGTATTGCCTGCTGGTTTGCACAGTGTTATTTGCTTTCCAGAACAGGGTATTTCAATACTCTGGTGTGCTATGACTCCTCTGTCTTGCAAAATGGCTGTCTCCAACAAATTCCACAAGGAAGGCCAGCACCAAAGCATAAGTATTAGTAATGAAAAAGATTGACTATTAGTTGAAATATGTCTGAACTATACTAGGCTGATATGATAATCTCCTGAGTAATTAATTTATGTTTTAACATTCAGTTTCTATTCTGCTGTTCAGTTGTCAGATAGACATGATGAGAAGCAGGAGGTTGCAATGATCAGGCTAAGCTGCAAATTGAAATTGCTGAGTATTAGCAACAAGCAGCTTTTAGCTAGTTCTGTTGTCAGAAATGCTGTAGTGGAATTGCATTTCTACATTTGGTCCATAGAAAGGTCTTTTAGACAGTGCTTAAAAATCGATCACAGAACAAGCAAGGTCATAAATAGGTGCAATCTAGGTCAAAGTTTGTGTAGGGGATTGATGAAGAGAATAAAATTATTGAAAAGAAAACAAATCTCTTCAGAACATATTGCAGAAATGTAACCAATTGGAAATGTGAGCGTGGTCATAGTTGTTTTGTGCAGCTGATTTGACTTTGGATGTATTTTTTTCTGACTGGTGCAACAGTTGATACTGTTCTGTAAGAAGCAGGCAGGAGTATGGAGCATCAGATGAGATCAAGGTAAGAACTAAAATAGTACAGTATTTTGTATAAATTAGGCAAAACCCAATACATAGTTACTTTTAGCACTCAATTCAATATAAAAGGAAAACTTGGACATCTCTTATACAGACACTTTTTGACATATAGCTATTCCCACCATTATGCTGAAGTTGAAATACAAATACATTTTATGTATTTTTTAATTGTTAGCTCTCTCAAGCCAGTGGGATTTGAAAATAATAACCTCTTGAGATGCACCACCTTTCATTTCTCCTTGTTATTGTAGCACCAGCCATTGTGAATAATATTATCTAGACAAAATAAATATTTGCTTGTTTCACAACCTGGAAGTGTCAGAATACTCATTTGTGAACCACCATGACATCTGCTCATGTTTAGTCTCAGATTAAACCCCATGAATGCCATCATTTTTTTGATGTTTATGGGTAATGGAGAGAAAGATGCTTAGTGAATATTTTTTAAAGTATTAAGGTTTGTGCCTGATGGATCTTGTGGTATTCTGAATACCCCACTAACTGTTTACAAAAAAGAAGGTTGCCCCATCTGAGTTAGGACAAGTGAAATGAAGTTTGCCCTTGATCTTTTTGATTCAGTCGCTCTTACGTGAAAGATGACCGTGTTCTTAAATAACTTAATTACAATAGAAATTCTTACTGTTGTTTGAATCCTTGATTATCCAAACCCACTATTATTAAATTTTTTTGGCACTCCCCATGGCATTGGGCTAATTGAGGTTGTACTGCGTGATTCTTTTGGGATGAAAGCACTGAAATTAAAGTGAGCCAAGATATGACCCTTTTTATTAACGTCTGAGTCACTGGGGAAAAACATTAGACTTTTATTCTGGGTTATTAGTTTACAGTTCTGAAATTGCTTATTAATTTGTAGTGGTGAATGATCCACCTTAGAAGTTTAGGGGTGTTTTTTCATTTTTTTGGGGGAGTTTAAGATTCTGAACTTTATGTAACCAAAAACATATGACCAAATCTAACTGATTGTTGTTTTCTACCAGTACAGCTCATTCTGGTCCAGGTCCTAAAAACTGTGCAGATCTTCAGCATAATCAATCCCTTTTGATGATGTTTTGGATCAGGAATAGATCATTAACCTTAGTTACACAGGCTCACATTGTTTCTTTGGAGGTGCAGCATTGTTGGTAGAGAAGTTGGTTGTATTCATATGTTGTTCCTTTCTCTGATCACTTGCATGTTAGACTGTCGTGTACAGAGATTAGTCCTGCATCTGTGTGCAGGGAAAAATTGAAGACCTGGATGGGTTGTATCCATTTTTACCTTCTCTCCAGGTTTTGCAGCTGTTGAGTGATATGCAGACCACACAATGGTAACAAAATTAAATTTAGCTCAGGAGTTTTCTCCAGGCTTTCCTCATCACTGACTCTTCCTTCCTTATGCTACCATGTAATGCCTGCATCCACAAAGTTCTCACCCTTTCTTGTCCTGTTCTGCAGTTTCTCTGGATTGGTGGGTAATCAAGGTGATGGAGGGTCTGAAGTGTCATTTAATGCAATGTGTTTAATATAGCGTGGAATAATCTGCAACTTCTAATGGTAGGATGTGTCATATGAATATTATGACTGCATACTAATACCCAATTCCAGAAATAAAGACTGTTATATTGGACATTTTCATGGCAAAGCTGGAGATAATTCCAAATAACTTCTTCACCTTATTCCACTAGTCATGTGTGTGAGATGGGGTCATGCCGTTTTTCAAACAGGATTTGTTTGGGGTATTATTGAGAACCAGTTGTGTGGAGTCCTTCCAGTGAACAATCTTGTCTCTTTCTGGAAGTGGAGTGTCAAACATTAGTACTAATTGTATGTTACCCAAAAATGTTCTCACAACTCTTCATGTCTGCATCATACAGAACATCTAAAAGCACTGGAGCCTGAAGACTGATGAGTTTATTTCACTTTTCAAACTTTAGTCCATCTGTTTGTCCAGCCTTCAAGAGAAGTTGCAGTCTGATAGAGGTCACTCAGAAATTTTGCACTGTCTCCAGGTCTCTGCTATTTTCCCTGGAAGTATCTGCAAATGAAGGCTGTTTGAACAGAGAGTCCAAGATAATTCCAGAGTTTGCATGTTTCTGAACAGAGCAATTCTGTCAACTTCTCTGCCTTACTATATGTGCTGCCTTCTCTTGCTGTTGTGAGTGATCTTATTTGCAGTGATGCAACTTGCCAGCCAAATTGGAAAAATTGTTTTTATGGCAACATAATTGGGGTTGACTCTGAACTTTTCATCCATGGCAAGTGAAATCAAGGAGGAGAGTCCATATAGTTTCTTGAAAGACTCTACAAGTTAGAGAATGTGGAAGTTACCAAATACATATCTGGAAGTCATCTACCGGAGCACACAGACAGGTTGAGCATGTGAGTGTAGTGCAGAGCTTCCTGGCTTCTCAGGGTGCAGGAGTGTTTGCAGAGTACCTGTTTATTGCCATTCTTATAGGAGAAGAGTAGGTATGGATGTAGGTAAGGAGTAGGTATGTGTAGCCATGGAGGACTAACAAATGGTAATCTGGATAGGCAAGCCATAGGCTGGAATCTATTGTACTTTTAATAACAGCTTAAAATCTTTAGGTGTCTGGATTTCCCAACATTGTATTTATTAGTGATTTGTTTGAAAATGTTAATTTGTTTGAAAACTCATGTTGTTGACCTTTTGAATTTTTGTGTGCTTTTTTGTTTTGGTTTTGATTTTTTTTAGAATTATCAAATTACTTTTTTGCTTAGCTGGATGGACAATTCAGAATATGACTGAGCCAATGTTTTAAATATTTTCCTCAGCTATAGAACTAATTTGATAAAACCTGAGGATGATGTCTAAAAGGCAAATATTCATTACTCTCTCTAATCATTAACAAAGGAATATTGTAATTTGCTATGAAAAGGGAGAAACCCTTATAAAATGCATTTCAAAACAATATAAATTTTATTTAAACATTAATAGTGATATTTATGGTATGGCTTGCACTGTGTAATTGAGTTTAACATAATTAAGGACCTTGGTGTCATTTTTGTTTCAAGATGCTTCTTGTCTAATTGTGGGGACTGTAATTGGAGAGCTTTCTGCCTGCAGCAGTGAGCAGGATCCAGACAGCAGGCTTTTTGTGCCTGTGCCTGGAGGATATTTCAGACCTCCTGAGGAAATGTTCTCTTTTTGGTGTTGTTAGATTTGTACTAGGGCTTTTTTGTCTGTTCTTTTTGAGACTGAAATCTTTTCCATCTATCACTTAATCATGTTCCTCACCAGATCATTCTTTATCATAGCAGATGCTGTCCTTTCCCTTGTTCCTTTTGCTCTCTACCTCCCTTTCTCTTCTTCATTGCTGATTTATTGTTTTGGGTTTTTTCCAGATATAGAGGTTTTTTTTTTTTACTCTTCTCCACCATGCTTCTTTGGTTTTGAACTGCAGAATTCTTGCTTCACATTTCTAAATTTCTTTTCCTTCTGTTGACATTAGCCTCAGCCTTGTACTTTCCCTTCCCAGGACTGCACCTGCCAGAGCTATTTCTGTGATCCCTAACACTCCTGTGCCATTAACCCTAGTCTGGCATCTATCCCTATTTTCTCTGTTGCTGCTGATGTCAGTTTTAGTGGGACTTGGAGCTGTTCACAAGGAAAAGTTGCAAGCTAAGGCAGCTGTGGATGAACTGATGTTATCAGGATTTACCTCCATGATTCTCCTCTTTGTGTATTGTAGGCAGAAAAGCACATGCTGAGAAGGAGGAAAGGAAGTATAGAGAAGTTGTGGTTTACTTATTATGAGATTTAGAACAGTTCTTTTAGCATAAACCTGTTATATTTATAACTTAAAGGAATTGGCTGGAAAAGGAAAAATAGTCCTTTCACTTTTTTTAGTGACTGAACTGCCCTCAGTACTGGGTGCCTCAGTACTGTTAGGGAGAAACACAGAATCTGTTGATTTGGGGCATATTTTCTATATTTAAAATATTTCTTGAAAGCTCTTTTGCATTTTTCTATACCCTAATTTTCTAATATTTTGCCTTGGTAGTGTGGGAAGAAGACAGTAAGTGAATAAAGTGGAATAAACTGATGTGGCAATATTTAAGGGGAAAGTGACCTGAACCAGCACTCTGTTAGTTGTTGTGTACCAGCCAAACCAGGACTGCTAAACTTTGCACTGCCAAAATGAAAAGAAATAAATTCCCTTTACCTGCATTTACTCTGCTACAATTGTCTAATAACTTGTATTCATTATGCTGGGGAGTACTATTGAGGCTAAACTGTTTGGATTGGAACTCCAGTCTTTTCAAGGGAAAATTCACACATTTGCTCCTATTGTTTTTCCTTTCCCATAATTAAGTGGTCATAATTTCTTTTTTGTACTCTGTGGCTCCATTTAAATGATTGCATTCTATTTTATAGCATAGAGTTTGGACTACAAAGCCTCTGTTTAAAGAAAATACATTTTCTCGTCTCCCTTCTTTAAATTCTTTCTTCTTACTGCATTCCCTAGGTACAGCCTTTGAATTTAATTAAGTAGCAAAAGGGGCTTCTTTTGAAAAAAAAATCTTATGTTTAGGAGAATTAAATGGAACACTTATAGCTCATTTTGCATTCTGAAGTAAAAATATATATAACAATATGGCTGGTGGGTAATATATTGCAGGCAATATCTGCAGTAAGGGTCTACTGTCTTTTTTATTCTGTACATAATGTAGCTGTTTGAATAATATATTTAAAATACGTAGAATTTCAAGGGAGGAGCAATATCAAAATTTTAATGTTATACTGAAGTAAAGAATTATAGAACCCCACTTTAATTACTTCCCTTTATCCTCATGTGTTAAGGCTGAATTCCTATTTCTTCTGGTAGTCCTATCACTATTTCACTAATTGCTTGACTGGAGCATTATTTTGTTGCTCCCTTCTGATTTGGGTATATCAAATTGGTGATATTGTTTGCATTGTTTCTGGCAAGAAAAGCTCAAAATTGTGAAATCAACTTTCTTCCCTTGTAAACTCCTCTTCCTCCTCCACCTTGACTTTATTTTATGCATATTATTTTAATGTTAGAGTTTTCTGAAGCTCTGTTTAAACAAGGTGTTCTTAAAAAGGCTTTGTGTTTTCTGAAACCTGTGATATATTAATGAAAATAAGTTGCAAATTTGTAACAAGTTATACACTTAGAGCACTGTATGCCTCTGTGATTAGTCTATTGGAGTTAATAAGTGGGAATCAGGACTTATAACCTCTGTCTCCAAACCCATCAGTGATTCACTCTGTGGCTGTGAACAAATCATATGGAAAGAGGCCTGGGGCATTTCCTTTCCACAAAACTGACTCTTTGATGGAAGGACAATCTTGCTGCACAACTATGTGTGCAAAAGTATAGTATTTTTTATGAAATCTGAAGAGTATGTGTTAAAACTAAGCACTTAAAACTAGCTTAAGAGGTTAAGCTAGAGCTTAAGTAAAATGTAACCCATTTTCATACTTCATGTCTTTTCAGCTTACAGTGTTTTTATCCTCTACCTTTTCTCCCACTTAATACACAGTGAACTTTGCCATTCTTAGTTGGTGAAAATGTTTTTTCTCCTCTGTTCTTGGTCTTTTATTCATTTGGTTGTTTCGTTCTTTCGTGGCTGTATTTTTTTCCTTTCAGCACTTACTTCTTCCTTCTGCTCTTCTTGGATATGTCTTTGAGTACTGACTTCAGTGGTGGAGGAAAAATTTAAGTACTCCTGGCAATTTTAATACATTTTCTGATGAATTGGCATTCCATAACAATTTTATGAGACTGTGAAGTCATGATAAATTAACTGGCTGTCTTACAATACTAATTGAGTCTCCTGAATTCTCTAAGGAAGATTGCAATGTTTAATGTCTTTTCTTCTATCTTTATACTAAAGTGGCAAAATTAGTAACTTACTGATAGGGAAATGATAGGAAAATAAAATAATACTTTTATATTTGAATGGAAAATTTCAAAGATTTGATGAGGTGCTGAACATAGCAAAAGTGCTTCACTGAGCACAGTCTTTTCTGGTAAAAGTCTTGCAATGGGCTGGTGTGATTAGACATCCCCTCCCAGCAGGAATATTGAAGGAATACAGAGAAATTTTCTGAGCAAAGCTCTGGATAGAATTAAATCTGACCAGAGACGTCAAAGGCAACAACAAAAGCTTCTATAGGTATATTGGTGATAAAGGGAAAACAAAGAAAAATGTGGGATCTCTGAAGACAGAAACAGGAGACCTGGGTACCTGCGACATGGAGAGGACTGAGGTACTCAACAACTTTTTTGCTTCAGTCTTCATTGACAAATGCTTCAGCCACACCACCCAAGTGACAGAAGGCAAAGCAGAGACTGTGAGAATGTAGAACTGCCTGCTGTAGGAGATCATGTCTGAGACCATCTAAGGAACCTGAAGGTGCACAAGTCCATGGGACTGATGAAATGCATCTGCGCATCCTGAGGCAACCGGCAGATGAAGTGGCTAAGCCGGTATCCATCGTGAGAAGTCATGGCAGCCAAATGAAGTTCTCACTGACTCAAAAAGGGGAAATGTAATCCCATGTGCTATGGAATATGGAAAATGGAAAATAAGGAGGTGACTGGTGACAGACAACATGGCTTTACTAAGGGAAAATCGTGTCTGACAGATTTGGTGGCCTTCTACTTCTGGGCTACAGCATGGGTGGATGAGGGAAGAGAAACTGACATCATTTACCTGGACTTGTGCAAAGCATTTGACACAACCCTGCACAGCATCCTGGTCTCTAAACTGGGGAGACATGGATCTGACAGATGGACCACTTGGTAGATAAGTAATTGGCTGGATGGTCGCACTCAAAGAGTTGTGGTCAATGGCTGAATGTTGTTATTGGGACTGGCAGCGTTTAACATCTTTGTCATCAACATGGACAGTGGGATAAAGTGCACTGTCAGCAAGTTGGCTGACATCAACAAGCTGTGTGGTGCAGTTGGCACACTGGAGGGCAGGGATGCCATCCACAGGGGCTTTGTCCCACTTGAGAGGTGTGCTCTTGCCAACCTCATGAATTTCAACAAGGCTAAGTACAAGGTCTTGCATCTGAGTTAGGGCAACCTCAAGCACAGATACAGGCTGGGCAGAGAGTATTCTGAGTGGACTGAGAGCCACAGTCCCGAGGAGAAAGACTTGGGGGTGTTGGTGGATGAGAAGCTCAACATGACATGGCAATGTGTGCTTGCAGTCCAGAAATTCAACTGTATCCTGAGCTGCATCAAAAGAACTTAAAGGCCGGCAGGTTGGGAGAGGTGATTCTCCCCTGCTACTCTGCTCTCCTGAGACCCTACCTGGAGCACTGCATTCATCTCTGGGGCCCCCAATGTAAGAAGGACATGAACTTGCTGGACTGAGTGCAAAGGAGGGCCATGAACATGATCAGAGGGATAGAACACCTCTCCTATGAAGACAGACTGACAGAGTTGGGGTTGTTCAGTCTGGAAAAGAGTAGGCTCTGGGCAAACCTTACAGCACCTTCCAGTACATGAAGGGGGTCTATAAGAAAGCTGGACAGGGACTTTTTGCACTGGCCGGTGGTGATAGGACAAGGGAGACTGGCTTTAAACTCAAAAAGGGCAGTGTTAGAAAGAAATTCTTCACTATATGGATGGTGAGACACCAGAGCAGGTTGCTTAGAGAAGTTTGGTCTGCCCCATCCCTGGAAGTGTTCAACATAAGGTTGAATGGGGCTTTGAGCAACTTGGTCTAGTGAAGGATGTTACTTCTCATGGCAGGGGCTTTGGAAGTGAATGATCTTTAAGGTCCCCTTCCAACTCAGACCATTCTGTGGTTCTGTAAAAATAAGTTGTTGGTTAGTAAGTGAATGAAGCATTGATTTGATTTGCACCTCAGAGAGCGGTTTCACTTGTAGAGTTCTTTAATATGTCATTTCCAATCACATCAACTTTAACATAATTCATGGCTGCAGATATGCCCTGGACTGTCCAGACTGTAAACGTTAATAGTTTTGATGCTTGCAACATCGTAATTTCTGTCAGGTTTGAGCAAGCATGCACTAACGTAAGAAACAGGTTATTCGTGGAGCTATGGTACCAGGTGGCAGGGCCTTTATACTGTGTGTGCTGTGTTAATGGTTTATGCCTGTTCTTTACTGAAAAACAGCTAGTCATCAGGAATGAGTAGTGTTTACACACTCCTCCTCTAGATGGAACCAATCTGCTGCTTCACTTGGATGAAATAGTATTAGTTTAACAGCTGAAGAAACTGCTGCAGCGTGTATTTGCAGTCATGATCTGTGTTCACGTGCACACATGTGGCTAGGAGCATACTGTGTGGCATTAGAGCATAATGTAAAAGAAGGAATGCTCTTGGGGTTTGTGTTGCTTCTGGAAACAATTCGAAGGTAGTGTTTTTTGCAAGCTTTGATCTGTTATAAAACAATGAAAATTATTATCTTTATGGGAATAGTGACCTATTTATTCTATATCTGGCAAAATCCTTCATCTTATCCCTCATCTCTGTGATGTCTTTTTCAGAGTTTATAACCAGACTGCTAGCAATAACACTCACCATCTTCACATTTTATAACCTTTTCTGTTTATGGGTTTGCACATAGAACTTGGTCAACTCTACCAGCTGTATACACATCTATTTTCAGCAGAAGCATCTTGCTTCATTTGTTACTCCTCTATTTCCATTTGATACTTCTAGAAACTATCCCAGGTAAAATAGCTTTCTTTTTCTCTACTAACACTTTCCCTGTATTTTCTGATAATGTGGATTTTTTTCAGTAAGTTGTGAATACAATTTTTCCAAGGTTTCTCTGGTTTTAGCTCTTACAAACACTCTGTTTTACTAATTGTTCCAGTTGTGAATGTGAGCTACATGAACTAGAAAATATACTCTTTGCTGTTTTTATTGAATTAATTTGTGAGACACAGATTTTAATTAAACTGGATATTTTGCTATTTCTAAGAGCAGCATTTATGTGCAAGACTTGTATCACTGCAGGCCATGCAAAAGCTTCAGAAGATAAACTAGTTTGTTTAACTATCAGCCTACTCAGAATCAAACAGAGCAAAAGTTGTCCAAATGAGAAGAAAGAAAAATGTTGTAATACAGTTAATCTATTGGGGTTTAGTCTTCATTTTGTCCCAGAATACTGAAAGTGTGCTGAAATAGCATGGGTCTACACAAAACAAGCATTGGTATATAAATATAAGATGCTGGTTCTTGGTCCCCAGCAGCTAAGGAAAGACAGGCTTAGTCATACAATTCCTTTAAGACTGTGTCCGTTGATTGATGCTATCCTATCTGTCTTGTGAGCAGAAGGAAATATGGCAATGGATTGTTACTCATTTTGCAGAATCTTTGTTACCATATAATAATACTGAAATATCAGGTGATGAAGCATAGATTATTATAAAATAAAAATACTGTTCAGCAGTTACGTTGTAAGTGTAATTCCCATATCTTGAATTTTCCAGCTTTTGGTAAAAAATATTTGTGAAAGTTGCATATAGATTGCAATACATACCTTAGGAGAAGTCAACAGTTGCAACAAGTCACCAAAGGGCAGCAGAATGAAAGAAATTTTACCTGAATGAGGCAAAGAAGGGTTTGTTAAACCAGGAAAGCACATGAAAGGATACCTTGTCAAAGAAGGAAATATTTGTGTCTCTGAGGAAAAAAACAGGATTTATTTTTAGACAAAAAATGACTGTACAGTTTTGTAGATCGGGAGGAAATAAATTAAGTCTTAGTGACAAACATTGAGGGGGAATTCAATGATCAGGTTAATTATAAAATGCTAAGTACTTCACCAGAAAGAGATACTCAGTGAGGGTTGCAGCCTGAGGGTTAAGAGAAGCAGAAAGATGAAAGATGCGGTAGAAACAGACAATGCAAAGAAAGGGATTCAACTTCTTTACTTTTGTCTTAATAAAAAAATTTAACTGTTGACTTCTTTGGAAGTTGTAAGGAAATCTCTTTTTGTTTTAATCTTAAACTGGCTTCTGTCAAAGGCTGGAAAGCTCCTGGGTAATAACATGTCTCATCCAAGCCTATTGGAAGTCAAACTTGCCAATGTATTCAGTTGAAATTTTAAGAAATATTCTGTTTGTCCAATGCATCTGTCAGGGTGACCAAAGATAATAAGGTTTGCCTTAGAAGAGGGTGTCCCAGGGTCATCTAAGTCTATGTGTCCCAGGCACCAGAGGGGACCAAGACAGCAATTTTTCAACTGGTCTCCAGTGAGGTTGCCAAAAAGTGTTTTAAAACTGTTTCTCTTTTTATGATCTATGGTGTTACACCTTCACATCCATATGGAGTAGGATTTCTTAAAAATTAAAAGATTAAAAAAAGAAAGAAATAAACAAAACCCCACCAAAATTAAGAAGGCTATTTAGGAGAGCTGGAATATTGCACAACAAATCTCTCCTGGTCTGAATGTGGTGACCTGGCTCAGCCTTGCCATTGCTGAGCTTCTGCCAGCTGAGACACAGGACTTTCTGCAGGGGACCCTTCCTCCAGGTGTGCATTTGAAAATGTGGTGTTTGGGCCAAATATTCTCCTTTTATCTTATATTTGAAATTGCTTTGGATTCAAAGAGATAAGACATCATGTCATCATGTTGTTTTGCTAATACTGCTACTTACAGTTAAGGAGTTGACCTCAGTCATAGCTACATTTCTAAGCTGGATAAAGTGGTTCTTGTAACTTTTGAGGAAAAATGCCAAAGTACTGTAGACTGAAATAAACCTCAGACATCAATTGAAATAGATTTTTCTTGAAAGAAAGAAATAAAAAGGAGACAGAACAGAGAAGATAAAAACTGTTTCCAGAAACAGTGATATTTACCTGTGGTACAGGCTGGGATCACAGAGGTGATCTCTGCAGTCACTCGTGTCTGGATTCAAAGGAAATTTCTCTGCCTTCTTCTGCAAAGCTTGCTCACAGTACCAGTTGTTATTGTAAGGCTGTGTTGCAGGAATGTTGAACAGAAAGGCTTTGTGTACTCTTTGAGAAAAGGCATGATTACAGGAAGAAAAAAATTCTTTGTGTGCTTAGATACTGTAAAAATACAAAAGGAATAGTGTAGCTGTTTTGCATCAGGGAAGTCGTATATGTTCTAGGAAAAAATACATTTATTCAGACAACATGTATGGTAGACAAGACAGAAAGGCCAGTTTATGACTACTGCAGTAAAAAAAAAAAAAAAAGTTGTTCAAAACCAGTTCAACCAGCTGGAAATCAAAATTTTGTAAAACTGCCAAAGTCAGTGAGACCCAAAGCAATTTTCTGATTGAATGATGGTCACATGTTTATGTGCCTGTGAGTTCTGTTTAATTTCGTACTTTCATGCTGTTAAATTTAAAGCATGTTAAAAAAAGCAAATCAGACAAATAAAACTTGCATTTGCAGTAATTCCTTTAGAGCTTGTATTCTTTTTTTGTGTATGTGACAAGTTTCTGGGATGCTCTCCAAATACAAAAGTGTGTGAATCACAAATTGTAAGTAACTTCTCTGTCACTTGGTTATCTCAAATTATGTGGATTTCTTATCTAGGAGGTGGAAAAGTAATTTTTTTTTTTTTTTTAAGAAATTATTACGATCTGGTTCCTTGATTGGATTTAGCAAATTACATTTACAGGTCTTAAAATACAAATTTTTTTTGCTTAGAGAAGTTGGGGATGACCCTATCCCTGGAAGTGTTCAAGGCCAGGTTGGATGAGCAACCTGATCTAGTGAATAGCATCCCTGCCCATGGCAGGGGGCTTGGAACTGGGTGATCTTTAAGTTCCCTTACAACTCCAATGATTCTATCAATAGAACTGACTAAATTACTGAGATAAATACAGAACCCTTGCTATGATTTCAGTAGGTTAACTTTCTCAGTTTGAACTTCAGAGATTCCTCAGTGTACTTCCCATACTGAGTAGGTACATGATATCATTATTGTAACACTACAGACCAGTTTGTCCAAGCTGGAGGACTGACCTGCGACAGTGAATGTTACGACCCAGGAAAAATTAATTAAAATAAATTCCTTCTTTCTGGACTGGAGAATTGTTTGCAGTTCCCCATAAGAGTTGGGATGAGAAAATAAAATGTGTCACTCACAACTCGGAAATGTCTTGCCCAAGTCAAGCAAATGAGATGAATTTAGGGCCTATTTGATGGACTTGCAATGGAGTCTTGCCAGAACTAGACGCAAAGTCCAGAAAGCTGGAGAAGGTATGACCAGGACTGTTCTCAGCCACCAAGACTGCTTCTCCCTTATCCTGGTTCAGTTTCAACTTGTTGAGGCAGGATGTTTGTGCCAGCCCAGCACCAAGAAGGATATGTGGGCTGCTGCCGCACAAGGCAAACCTGCCTCCGAATACTCTGAAATCTTGGAGGTCAATGGGAATATCTGGCTTCACACGTTTTGTCGAAATGAAGTTTTTAAACTTTGGCAGTGGCTGCACCTTGCTGTGAAGGAGGACAGAGCAGGGACCTCCCTCAGGAGAGGCTATTGCCACTGCAGCCACTGCCTGCCTCCTGCCTGCCCAGTGCCTCAGCCTGGCAGTGCCAGGGTGGAAAATGGACTTTCCTGTGCAGGAGGAGGAGGCTGGAGCAATGCTGCCTCTTCCTCAGCTGAAATTGAAGATATATTTTAATCCCAGTGTTACATGTTGTGAATCATGTTGAGATAAAGATGTTTGTGTTAGGTTATGTGCTTTATGATAATCACTTTCTCTCTCATTTTTAACTTGCATGAACCCTTCTGGGTTTGCAGAGTGGTCTGTCCCACTGGCTGTTCTCTTAGCTCAGGAGGCCATGCTCTGGCACTACTGACAGGACACTCCTGTTAACAGCCACCGTAAATTGCTGCACATCATTCTGTCACATGCTGGTCGCTTTTGTCCAGAAGTGCCCGAGATGGGCTCCTGAGCTTGAACATTTAATTTGGTGCGTGAAAGATGATGTAATTCATGGCCTTTTTCCAGTATAATACTCCTGATTATATTGAGTTGTGTTGGGCAGCCTAAGAGGATAATCTGCGTATATAATACATAAATATTACCCGGGCAAGCTGAACTTTTTAAAATTACCTTTTCTTTGTCCCCTGTTTTGCCTTTTCTCCCCAGTCTTGTTGACTAACTACAAAGGTACAATAAGCCAGAGCCAAGTGTTTTCCCTTGATCTGTCCTGGGCTGGCTGCTCATACCACTCTTGCTGTCTTCCCTGCACGTAGATGCTGTAACGTGAGAAGCAGAGATACAGGTCCCTCATACCACTTTGTCTATAGCAAATATAAATAGGCAGGAGAAAGGCGAGATTAAAAAAGGCTGTATAAGCCAGTATCTTTCTTGATACATGGTCAAGATTGCAAATATTGTAATCTTTGCATGTTTCAGAGCATTTTTTTTAGAAATCCATTCTTCGCAGTATGTTGCTTGTCCCTGAGGAATGATGTGACGTGGTAGAAGAGATTCTGCTTTGTACTTGGTTTTCACTGATGATTTCATTGATGAAAATACAACATTGTGTGAGTTTAAAATGAAACTATCTCTCTGAAAGGCTTGCACTGTTCTAGTAATAATTTTGAATATCACTGCTCTAAACTTCATTGCTCATTTTCAGCAATTTGGGCTTGAAATACTCAATTATGTCTTCTAATAACAACATTGGCTTTTCAGTCTGTGAAATTTTTCAGTCAATGCAAGAGATGACCACAGGATAGTAGTATCATCTGATGATGTATTTAATTAGTGTTAGAAGTAAAGAAAAAGTTAAAATAATTTATTTTTTTCCCCCTTATATTCTTTCATGGCTTTGCTCGTGTGTGTGCAATGTTCCAGTGGTTTTGTTATATAAAATATTGCAAATGAGTCAACTCCTTTTATTTTTTTTTTTGTCTCTGTGTGTTGGAATAGTCATAAGGCAAAGAACAGAAAAATAAAAAAGAAAATTTTCAAGTAGTGTCAGTAACTCATAGTTAAGGATATTACCCAAATATTTAAACAAATATTTAAATAAATAAATGCATTTAAAAGCATTTATTTAATGTAAATATATTTGGATGAGAGATGCACACAAATGTGTTGGGGTAGTAGGTTTCATAGTGTACTCACTGTACTTTTGATTTTCTTATATATGAATTATACAAAACTTTTCAGGTGTAGAAACAATCAATAAATTTTAAAAAAGACAGATAGCAGAATTACTATTGCTCACCAAAGCTTGAGGAATTTTGTTTCATGGAAACATTCTTGGAATTAATATTACTTCAGCAACTGATACCTTTTGTAACATGTAGTACATCTTTCACAGAAAGGTTTGATTTGACTTGCTTGATTATTAATTGCTGCTTTTGACTATTTTTCTATGGGATTTTGAATGCAACTTAGTATGTGACACTCACCAAATATTAAATCTTAGTTCTTAAAGTATTTTTGGTAATTCTGTTATTCTTTATATGGAATGAACTGAAATACCACTGAAATATTACATTTACATACTCTTTAAGCTTTTCTTTGCCATGAGCCTGTCATTAATTTTCTACTTACAAATATCTAATGTGAACTTTTCAGTTATCTCTAAAGCATCATGCAAAAAACTTGTAAAAATCATGGATATTTTTTGTTTTGCATTTCTTATGGTGATTCACTTTTTTACACTTTTCTACATTGTTACATTTCTATTTTTTTCTTTGTACTGCTGAATAGGACAGGTATGGAAAGAAGTTTTTGTCCTACCAGCTTCAGAAACTAGCTGCAGGAAACAGATACTGCATGCTGTTAGTAGCCATAGAATTTCTTCCTGTTCTGAAAAACATAATCCCTGAGTCAGCTGCAGTATCTCAGATAATATACTTTGAAAATATGAATGATGATTACAACCTATGACAAATGCAGAAGAATTATTTTTAAATCAAACTTCAGGTTATCTGAATTTTGGTTGATTTCAGACCTTTGCAGTTAGGGGTATTCTGGGTCTTTGTAAATCCATCCCATTTTCTTCCCTGCCTGCTGGGCTGTACCAGTGTGGCAGCAGCTTCTTGCCTTGCTACCTGACTCCTTCATTCATCCCATACACATTGACTCTGAAATTGTGCAACTTGGAGGTTTTTTACAACCACAACCTCTATTTCAGAAGTTTTTTTTAGAATGAGATTAGAGAAAATAAGATGATTCTTTGAGAAACATTAGTTACAAGTATGATTTGGAGTAGGGTGTGGGGATCTGTCTAGAGCAAGGAGTCAGTCTGCTGCTGTCCTATCTTTGGCTGGCCAAGCTGGGTGCTGACAGCAGTGGTGGCTGGGACTGATGGCAGGGACAGTGAGGCTGGAAGTCAGAGGAGTTGGAGGGGAGGCCAGCAACTGGGTGTGCAGTCACAGGTCATTTGGTGGCAGGGAGGAGATAACCACCAAGGTTCAGAGCTGGCAGGGACAGCAGGAGGAGGGCACAGTGTCTAAGCAGCAGTATCTTTCCACTGTCAGTAAGCAGAAGACCATGTATGTGATCCTTTTTGAGGGCCTGGCCATTATTCTATATAAAGAACATCAATTACAGTTTGGCAGACCATGTCATGGATTTCTGTGTTATGTATACAAAGACTTTTCTTTCATGATCTTCATTAAGCAGTGCAGTCCTATAATGTTCATCTAACACAAACTTTACTGGGCAAATTTACAGCATTTCTTTGCAAGGGTTAATTCTTATTTCTGTTTTATATTGAGAAAGCAGACACCTTAATACAAGTGTCTGGTAATTTTGGGGAGCCAAAGTGAAATGACTCGAGTAACATGCATCTGTTTCAGTCACAGCTCCAAACTGAGGACAGTTGCAGGAAGCACTGTGAAGCTTGTTACAATCAGAATCAGTGCACACATTCTTTTTTTTTTTCTTTTTTTTTTTTATTTTTCTTAAAAGCCATTAAAAAAGCAAAACTTCTGAAGAAAGTATTGAGATTAGGAATTCAGTTATTTCAAAGCTACAACATCCTAGAATTTTGTGTATATGCTGCAATGTGCTATTTAAAGGCCAAGAACCACATTCACTTCTTCCTAAGACCACAGCTGTATTCATTACAGGATGGCTGATACTTAAAAACAAAAAAAACCCCTACAATTATCTTGATGTGAGACATTACTTTGTTGCTGAAGACGGAACTCACTAAGTCAATGTAGGGCAGGAAGAGAGAGGATAGTTTTATGAATAGAATGGAAATGGATTTGGTGCTTGTTTGGCTTTTGGCAAGGCTGAATATTTTGTTTAAATCCAGATTCAGTTAATAGTCTAAGTATCTTGTGTACCACCATTTGGAAATATTCAGCTTAAGACATCTTTGTGATCTCAAAATTGAAGTGATGAAGATTTGTTTGCAGAACTGCTGAGTATGCAAAACAGCAAAAGTCCACAAATGTGCTCTAGATAAAGAAAGCATTACAGAATGTAAATTCTTGAAAGGATCAGACGAGAATCCTCTCAGACTAGATTCCTCATTAACTAATGGACTCATCTGGAATTTATATTCCAGCTATCAGATGAGAACGACAGTGACATCTCCCCTCACAAGCATCTTCTGAAAACATGTTCATTAAAGACAGAAAAATATTGCAGTGATTATGCAAGAAATGCATCATCAGAAAGGAGAGAATGCATGATAAACACATGCAGAATATGTTTGTCGTTTTATGTTTATTGTTCAGCATTGTTCCTCTCATGAGGACCTTCTGTTTTCTACGGTGAGATTTATGTCCTCTGGAATTAGAGGTTACATCATAGGTCCTACATAGAACTAATTTCTGGACTTTCTAGTCTTGTTAGCATCTAAATTTTTAACCTTTATTGTGTTTTATTTCATGATAGTTTTGCAGTAAGAATTTTTTAATGTATGCCGTTGGCGCTAATTTAGCTGCTTTAAGTAAAATCCAGTATTTCAAAATCCTTCTGTGTGAGGGAATAAATTTAGTTCATTTTATTTGAGCACATGCCTGGCAAGCCATTAGCAGCTGCTGCTCTAAAATTCTGTGAACTGAGTTAATCTTAAGAAGGAGAAAGCTCAAATGCCAGCTGTTTTCCAACTGGTATCTATAGGACTGAGTTTATGTTTATTATCACAGTATATAGGGACAGATATGATGCAATCTACACAGTGTTCTACACAGTGACAGTACTGTAGGACACCTTTGTGTTAGGTACTAATGTAACAGACTCTATACTTATATTCTTTAACTTTCAGAATGGAATAAAGTAATTAATTTCTATGTGAAATATTATCTTTAGTGTGTCTAGACATGGTATATTTGAAACAGAACTGTTTCTGATAAACACCTAACAACTCAATGAGACTCTTTCTTGTACTTGTGTTTCACTGCATAAAGTTGCTACATTGCTGGATGTCTATCCAGTCGTATACCTTTTTATTCCTCCTGTCCATCTGCTATAATTTGAACCTCAGTGCATTTATTGGAGGCAATCATCCACTGTTTCATTTGAGTCCAAATCATTAGAAGCTATAGAGATAGTGCTTCAGCTCCATGAGACTAAGTGGACTTAAGAATAAAAGAGATATCTAATTGAAAACTGTGCATCTAAACCTTCCTTCTAGCATATGCAAAGCAGAGTGTACCAGACTTCTGATTGCCTTCAGTGTGCATCTGAAGAAGACTGTAATTATTTTGAAATCAGATAGTTATTTCCACTGGAAAATACACACATTTTATTCCTGTTATGGTCAGGATAAGCAGTTTCTTGAGGTTTTTTTTTTTTTTTTTTAACAAAATAAAATGTTTATGTTGCCACCTTGGAAAAACCCTTAATATTATTCTAATACCCACAAACAAATTATGGACCATCCACAAATTGAATTTGTGGAATCATAAACCCATTGCATTTATGCAAATACATTAAATAATCAGTGCAAAGTGACAGATGATGCTTGAAGCATAATCTAGATCTGTATCATGAGCAGATAATAATATTAAGTTATTATTTAGGAAGTCCTAGAAAAATGGTGTGTTGCAATCCAAGCTGCATCTGTGTGTCATATTCACAATATCTGTCAGCTGGACTTAGTTTTGTACATTTTTAAATTTTTTTTTATCACCATACCCCCTTGTTCTGTTTCACCATCTCCTTCTGTATTTATTTTTTTGTTTTCTTCTTTTCAGTATAAAATATCACAATTTCAGGATGGCACTGTAATTTTATGATATGTCCTACCTTCTTACCTGAGAGCTTATATTTGTATTTAAATAAACTAACATATACATATTTGAATATGGTTCAAGCAGGTCACTTCCATTTACATAAAATGATATGCTTTGGAAAAAGAACTTCTGAATTAGGTTCTGTTTGTGAGTAGATAACAGCAGTAGGATTTCCAAATGTTATCCCAGGGAAGAATGATGCTTCTCACAAGTTCAGTGCTCAGACACCACGCAGATACACTTGTACTGCATCCGTACCTGAGCAATAGCAACCAGATACACAGAGCACTTTAGGTACATAGTATCACTCTTGGATACACATACCAGGACCCCACCAAACTCTTCCATCTGGAAACGGTTTGAAATACTCCCCTGTAAATTCATGCAGCTACTGAAAACAGGGTGCATTTTCTCTCTCTTTAAAGACAGCCCAGTCTGGCTTTTTTTTATTGCAGTTTCTCTTCTAATGGACTGCTCCAAATGCTCTCATACTGTGCAGTGAAGCGTAAGTATTTTGCAAATGGTACTGGCCTGTGTGCTGAGTGAGGGAGCAGAGGTCTTCCTGTATAATCCGATTTCAATCAACTCACTCTAATCACTACTGATAGTTGCAAAATTTAGCCTGGATCTGCACTGGTAATCTAGATTGACAGGAGGTAAAAGTAAAAGGACAGAAGGGCAGAGGAACAAAGAGAAACGAGCAGGGACAGTGATTTTCTGCCTTTGCTTCCCGTTCTGGGACGCGTGTCTGTACCGGCGGGTGAGCCCAGTGCGGCGGCAGGTGCTGGGAGAACAGGTGCCCTCCGCAGAGCTGGAGTTGCAGCCACCACACCACGGGCACAGACAGTGCAACAGGTACCTGCATGATCTGTTGGCATGCATTATTTATTGACATTGAGATCCTAATTCTCTTAATTACTCAAAAGATCCTGGGGTCGTGAAATATTCAGGCATAGCAGCAGTTAAACAGTGCATCCATCCAGCAGCTGTGTATCTCTTTGACATCCTCTGAAGACAAGTGGCTTCCAGTACTGGGCTTCATTCTCCTGCAACCTCAGAGCTTGGGTGGAAGCTTGGAGGATAACTGAACTCTGCATTTTCTCACTGAAGGGGTGAAGTGTCTATGAGAGTAAGTCCTTTGGACTTTTAGTTTTGACTTTTCCAAGAGAAGAGCCAAGTCTGGATTTCATGGATATACAGAAGTACAGCCAGCTGCTGCTGAAGACAGATGTGTCTCGGTTTGACTGGATTGTACATCGGGAAGAAAAATGACTTTTTTTATTGTTACCTGACCACATGCTCAGAGTGGCTGTGTCAGCCAGGCTAAGGGAGATACACCCTGGTGTAACCAAGGCACCTGGACTACCCCTCCATCTGACTTTCCATGCTGGTGGGGCTGTTGTTTGTCTTTTCAGCCTTGCATGTTGCCATGCTAAAAACACCCAAGGCTAAAAATGTGTCCTGGGTAAGTACAAAAGGATGAACAAAGTTTCTATGAATATGCATTTTTCGTATATATATATGAATATCCTTCGCTCTATATATATAGAAATATAAACTTATACAGACTGAGGTGTAAGGTACACGAAAAGATTATGAATCATAAAATATCATAATTATTTAAAATATTCCTAAGAATTAAGAAAAAAGCGTACAGTATTTTGAATACTGGAATTTTGGAGGAACTGTATTAGAAAATTTTACAATGAGAGACTCTCATCTTACTTGTTTTATTCATATATGTTTCATCTATGCTAGTAAAGGATTTGTGCCATGTACTTTTAAATCCATTGCAAAATTGTTGTGGCTTTCAGGGTGCACAGTCAAGACTTTACGGTTTAAAGATCTTGAGGGTTTTAATGACCAAATATAGTTTCATTTCTATTTTCTTATATTTAAGTGATTTGATACTGTAGGTGTTCTTCTGTGTGGTATGATTCACATCTTTAAACATTATTTAAAAAGTCCCAGGAGTTGTTTCAGTATGTTGTAATAAGTTCTAATACACAGTGGGACGAGGGAATCCATTTCAGTGTCTTTTCTGTTAACTTTCTTCTTTTTTACTAAGAAAATACATTGTTATGTTGTCCTTATGTGTTATTTCTGTGTCATAAACTAGGATTCCTGTTGCAGAATAAAGTAAGCCACAAAATATAATTCCTGAGTAAGTAACAGTGCCCTTTCCTAACCCCCATCATGTATGATTATACAACGCTACCAGTGCACAGCCTGCTCTACCAAATAAGCAGAATATCATCAAATCCCAGTTCCATGCAGAGTCCTGGAAATGCTCACAACTGCTCAGTAGATAGCTTTAGGGCTTCTTCAGTGACCTCACTGAGTCCCAAATATTGCCCCATCTGTGTTCCCCATAACAGCATTGCCTTTTCTACAGTGCTGGGGTTGTTTGGAAGTAAAGGGTGTCGCTGCCAGCTGTGAGGATACAGATACCTTCCCTTCCCTGCTTAGTGATTAATAGCTATGAAAATGCATTAATTTCAGATTACTTAGGAATTTAAGTGTGTTCATGAAGCAGATTGTGGTTGTATATAAGCATAGTTGAGAGGTGTTTGTATCCCCCAATTTATATACTGAGGGATAAACTGCTCACATACATAATGTGTCTTCCTGGAAGTAGAAATCTCATATGTCTTCAGCTATGATGGTCTCCAGGTTTGGGTATTTAAATATAAGGTTTATTTAGGTATTCAAATACCTGTTTCTGGTGATTATGTTGGAGAATTCTGAGGTTCTTATTACCCATAGTTTTGCACTCTGGAATAATGACCAAGAATAAAATAAATAAGTCCTCTCTCCTGCTCCATGCTTTCACTACTAATGTGCATAAAAAAGGAAATAGATATATGCTGTCATGAAAATGGTAAATTTTGGTAATCGTTTCAATTGGGTGATTGATACAGATTTTATCTATCATAGCATAGCTCTGTGTTGTAGACATAAATGACCTTTAATTGTTTCACTAAACCCATAGTTGCACATGTGAAATGTATAAATTGATTTGAAAATTCCTGTGCAAATATGACAACTTACATGATTGCAACTATGTGCTATATAAAGAAATAGAGCAGCATCCAGACCACTGTAGCTTTTGGTATTACTTCCACTTCATGTATCATTTTTCATGTTAAATAAAATGCACAAACAAACCTGAAAAAGTTATCTATAAGGATTTCTGACTTTGTTTTGAACTAAGTGTATTCTATTATTAATTTACAATTGTGACTGAATAGCTATTTGAGCAAAAGTAAGAAATTCATAGTTATAAAAAGATGAAGATAGTTCTATCTAATTCTTGCCTTCATCTCTTGTTCTTCAGTTTTCTTTTGTGATGTGTATGTTAAAAAAAAAAAAAAGAAAAATAATACCTATTGCACCAAGAATGTTTAAAACAAGTAATGAGAATAGTGATTTTTTTAGTGCTTTAATGTTTTGAAAATCTGACATATCCTGCAGTGAAGTACAAGGGCACCTTACAGAATCAGATACCTGCTCAAAGTATCACTTGGTTTAAATCCCAGCAAGTGGGATTATCTTCAACTCCCTGAAAATCTGGATTTTGACTCTGGAAGTTTTACCTGTCTGGGGATTTGATCTTGACCTCTGTGCATATGCAGTGAAAATATGAGGGTCCAAGGCTGAATCATGAGGATGAGTCCATGAAAAAAATTTTGGCTGTAATCTAGCAAGGCACTTTGACATCTGCTGAAATTTCAGCTGATTTCACCTGCACAGTATTAAACTTGTGGCCAACCACTTTGCTGAATCAGGGTCTTTGCTAAATTTTTGCTATTCTTTAATTGAAGTTGACATTCGATCCTTGTGTCTTTAGTGTACAATGTTCTTAAGGACAGAAACCACACTGCACTGGTGTATTTTTTACCAAAAAACTGCTACCTGCATAATTCATAGTTCCTCTTCAGGGGCTTGAAGTGCCTACCTCAGTGCCTGCCCCTGTGAAAAACAGAAATCCAAACCTGCTACAGTGTTTAAAAACTAGGCAGCTTCTGGGACCTTTGCCAACATTTCGCACCAATGCGTCTGACAGACCCTGACTACTGCAAGGACCCTCACCACAGAAATAGCAAGGCTGAGAAATTAATATCTCATGTCTTTCAAGAACTGAGGAGTTGACAACTTGTTAGTGGGTTGTTTCTTCCCCAGAAGCTCTTCAGGTACCATTTGATAGATCTGCATGCCTTCGATACAGGCTGTATGAATTGCAGCCGTGGTTTTGTGTGTATGATCTTGAGGAAAGCTTTGACTGCTGCTACGTGTGGTGTCTGACTTTTTAAAGGGAGTAAATGGCCTTCTAGGAGCTGTGGGGGCTTCGGTTTTAGCTTATGTGGAGAATATTTTCACTTGTCTCTCTAATGGCTGTTGGTACTGCCACATGTGAATGTTTTTGAAAGTTACTGGGAAGAACTGAGGCTGACCTAGACAAGAAGACTGTAAAATCTGTTTGTCATCTAATGCCTTGGGGTTTTCTATGTTTGATTTGCAAAATGCATTAATCTAATTATTCCTAATGGAATAATTTTGTTAAATTGACTCCTATTGACATGAATTTAATTTTCATTGTCTAATATAAGCAATTTGATTGTTTGTTTCTTTATGTAACAAAGCTACCTTTGAGCCCTGTGACAATTGTAATTAGGACCTACAACTGTGGAAAAGCCAGTAGGTTACAATAAATGCAGCTATGGGACATGATGTATTTCTTTAAATTGTGTTTTCAACCCATGCAACAGATACTGGTGAAAACTTTGAACTAGAAACTCTGAAATTTGAAGTACCATCACATCTTCAAAATAGTGTTTTATGTATGTTAATGAAAGATTTCTCCCCTATAGTTTCTTTAAACTATTTGGCTTGTCTGCTATACCAGTATATTAGAGGAATAAACACCTTCCAGTATCTATAAAAGACATCTAATTGTGCACCCGATGTAATTTTCAAGGGTAGCATCATTTTAGTATTCTAATTACAACCATTTTTATCTATCCAAACGTCCTCTGGTCTTTGGAACCGTATGAGCCCTGCTGGAGGGCCACAAACCTTGACTCTGTGCCAAGGCAACCTACTGAGCAGAAAGGTCATTGAGCTACAAATGCATAAAAATAAATTCTAGCTCTTTAGCTGAAAGCTGTAGAGCCTCCTGCCCTGCTCTGCTGCAAGTAGTTATAGGTTGTGGCACCCACTGCAAAAGGAGACCAAAGTCTGTGTGCCACTTAGGTAGAGTAACTCTTCTTCCCTGAAACACAGGTTGGAGTGGGTGGGAAATTTGCTGCATTGCTTATGAGTGCATGCACAATATGTTTCTGCTTTTATTAATATTTAATTTGAGTTGACAGTGTTGGTATTTAAGAGAAAAATCTTCTTGATTGCAAGGTATCTTTTATCTCTGTCTTCTTAATGATTAACGTTCTTTGTTGCACACCTACTATCATTCAAGTTCAAAGGAATGGAATTTACAGAGGAGAAATACTGACTTTAATGTAATTAACTAAATTTTAATTCCTGGTGAATTCCCTCAGCTAATAAAAGGGATTGATATTTCTATCTCACTTTATTACTTAAGAAGTTACATGATGGTACTCATAGTATTATAGTGGTACAGCAAGTGAGTGAAGAAAGAATTAAAAGAGGATATAAATAATGAAATATGCTTTTTAAAGCTCAGAATATTTCAAGATAGGATGGGTCATCTGTGGAACATGTATAGAATAGTTCAGTTATATTGAAACTCTTGAAACTTGAAAAAATAGAGGATCATGTAGTCAAAGAAAAAGGGAGAGGAGGAGATAAAATTCTAGGGGAGAAGAGAGATAAAGGTGAAATAGAGCTTTGAATCTAAAGAGATGTGATAGTATTAGAAAGGAAGGATTACACAAACGCAAAAATACCAAGAGGAGGATGTAGCTACATTAAGAGCTCTATTTTTGTGCTTCATTTAGGGTCAACTTGAAAATAGGAAACTAAGCAAGTAGTTCGAAGGACAGACAGTGCAAAAAGCTTGGAAATAATAGGAAAGTTACCTGAGCATGACCTCATGTTTACCGTTAAACATGAAAGATGATGGTAATGCAAATGATATTTGATGTGCTTCTAACAGAGAGGACAAAAGGTTCCCTTGCATGAGTTCTGTTTGCTTGAGGTTCTCAAGGCATGTGAATAAGAGGAAGACTTGGAGAGAACTTGCTATTCACAGGCATGAGGTTACTGTGTTTTTGATTAGTATTGATCTTGTGAAGAGACTGCAAAAGTAAATGAGGCCAGGAAATATTGGAGGTCATGTGTCATCTTTCTGTGAAACAATAATAAAACTATTGCTCATTTTATAGAGCTGTTTTAAAACTGCTGAAAACAGTTACTGAAAGAGGGTAGGCAAGGATCTGATGGAAGGTCTAAGGAGGGAGGTGCTGATTGCAGCAGTATCTCTGTGGACTTAAAACTGTGTCCATGCAATAATTTTAGCAGTCTGAGGCAAGTGATTATTCAACTCTGGCTTGCATAGAGGACTTTGTCCTTTGAAAAATCGTGGCTCTTGCTATTTAAATATCAACATAGCTCAAACAGTTGTAGGTACTTTTGGCTTAAATGCATCATTACTGGTAACAGAAAAATTAAAAAAAAAAAAAATCTTATGAGTTACATTGCTTACAAAGTAGTGTTTCTTTTCAGTAAATTAATAGGTTGCTGTTTTGGTTCTGTCTTGGCCTGACCTTAGTGTATGCTAATAAAAAATTATATTCTGTCAAATAATCATGGACTGAAATGACATTGTAATTTGCTTTTTTTCTGGTTGTTACCAAGTCCTCAGTTTCTATTGGAGACAGCTCTTAGCATTCTTGGGTAATAGGGCAAGCTTCTTCAGCAAAGTTCTGATGTCAGCTTTGCCTCTCTCTGCTGGCAGCACAGTTTTTTTCTATTAATAGAGGCAGGCCTGGGTTGTCTCCATCTCTCAGAAGGCAAACCTGTGAGAAAGCTCCTGTGGCTTCTGAATTGTCTTTCTTCTCTTGCACAGTGCTCCTGTGGTGTGCTACAGAAAGTTCAGGGGATTCAAAGCATTAGGAAAGAAAAGGCAAAAAGCTTAGCTACATATTATCCCTTCCTCTGTTTTTAATTTTACTTATTTATCGGTGTAATTCCCACTGATTTTGGTTCGAGGTACATTCATAATCCGATTAGCAAAAAGGTCATCAGGGCATGCAGAACTTTGAGTAGTTTGCTGTAAGCTAGAGGACTTGCTTTCCTTGACATTTCTGAATGTTTTCCCTTGAATCAGGGGAACCAGGATCCTGCTACATCCTCAGAGCAGCTGGGCTGTGCCAGCAAACAGAGCTGCATGGATGGCAGTTTCTTTGGGAAGTATTGGTCCGTGCACAAGGCTGCAATTGCACTTGATCTGCTGGCACTGGGAGTCTGGGATGGATGGGGGTGATACATCCCCATCGATAACACTGCTTGACTCAGGCAAAGCTTCCTGATCTTTAACATTAGGCAATCCTGTCTGAAAAATTAATGAGGCATTCCAAATTGGAATGTATCATTAATTTCAGCACTGCATCTTTGTGTAGAGTGTGCTGAGTTTGTGACTACCAGGCAGCAATTTTAAAGAGTCTGGAGGGCAACTAATGTAAAAGGTAGAAAGTTGGTTTTGACTGACTTCATACAGTAATGAGGAGTTAACATTCCCAGAATACTTTTTGTGAATATTGTGCACTAACATATACAAGCATTTACCACAGACTTCTAACTGATACTTCTAAGCTCTGTGGACTTTTATAACCACACAAATATAATGGGGAAGGTAAAAGGAACGTTTCCTCCTTTTTAAAATGTAAGAGTAAGAGGGTTGGGTTTTTTTCCACTATCAAGAGTTAATAACAAAACAAGAAGAAGTTACCAGGTGAAGTTACCTGTAGTTAGCAGTCACAATTGATTTGAGCTACTTGGAACTGTCTTGACATTTTTAGAGACCTTCAGTTTATTCTGGGACAGAGAAGAGTGTAGGAAAAAATACAAACCTGACTTTGAAGGTAAATGTCGTCTGAGTTAAAATAGAAGGTGAAATTACAGAAGCATCTGTGCATAAAAGGAAATTGTACCTGTTTTTCTCAGCAGTATTTTTACTAGCCTTTGACATTACAATATGGATACAGGAATGCCAACTGTATATACCAGTGGTTTAGTTATTTCTGTTGTAATTTCATTTTTTCTTTTCAAAGTGTTTTACCCCTGCTAAAATTAGAGATACTTGCAATATAAATTTATACGGTAATTTCCCTGTATTTGAATTGCAAAGATTAAAACTGTCTGGGGTTGCAAGTTATGACAAATTGCCAGATATATCTCGCATTTCTAGAGGCATAAATGGGCCCAGAGTGAATAAAGTGTAAATAGATTATTTTTCCAGTGATGCATGACAAATTTAAACATATAAATGCATAAGCATTTATGAGTTCTTCACTCAAAACGTTACTGCACTAATGGGAGAATTATTCCTAAAACTATGGTAGCCAAGGGAAACAGAAAGGTAGGCAAGAGAGTGGATAGTGGACATTTAGGGCTGAGAAAATACTGCAACTCTATGAATACTCTATAAAAACTAAAGAAGATGCAGAAGTTTTAATTCTTTCATATTTGCCTAACATTACAGATGATAGGGAAATATTTTGTTCTGTGGAACTCACTAGTGCTGTATGTTAAGGCTGTATATTTTCTGTTTGGATTCACCTTGCTCCCTTTTAAAAATACTGTCCTCGTCACAGTTGCTAAATTTCAACTGGGATTCTGCTCGTGTGTAGATTTGGTAATGTCCTGCAGTTATTTTATACCATCAAGTTATGCTGTCCTTCAAGTAATGTGTGAAGCAGAACAAAAATTATGCATACCATAAAAAGGGCTCATGAGAAATGTTCAAGAAACTTGTCCATATTTTAGTCATAAAATTTTGGATACAGCTGATCAGAATTTCATGGAAATTTAGTAGTTATATGTTCAAACTGTTCTGCATCTGCTTATTTATTGCTGTGTTTATTCATTCATTAGAGGATATTTTTATTTTATGGCTGAGGGAGCTGGGCCTGTTCAGCCTTAAGAAGAGATGGCTGAGAGGCAGCCTCATCAGTGTTTATAATTACTTAAAGGGAGGGTGCCAAGAGGATGGAGCCAGGTTCTTCTCAGTGGTGCCAGGCAATAGTACAAGAGGCAGTGAGCAGAAACTGATGCACAGGAAGTTCCCCCGGAACATGAGGAAGAGCTTCTTTCTGTGCAGTGACTGAACACTGGAACAGATCTTCTGGAGAGTTTGTGGAGTCTCCCTCACTGAAGATATTCAAGAACTGTCTGGATGTAATTCTGTTCAATTTGCTCTAAGATGACCCTGCTTGAGCAGGAAGGTTGGACCAGATGACCCACTGTGGTCCCTTCCAGCCTGACCCATTCCATAATTCTGTGAGATATATACAGCTATGTCTTGTCTATATACAGCTCTTTCTAGTGTACTAGGTACTTTTACTGTGAATAGGGATAATATTTTTGTTAAATAATACTGCATGTTACTTCCTAAAATAAGACTAGTAAACAATTTGAGAGAGATGCATTTAAAGAACATAATCTCCTTAAGACTGAGAGGAAGCTGTTAAAAAAAATGGTGTGTAACTGTGTTTGGTCCTTTGAGTGCATTATTATGCAAGATATTATTTTACAGATTTTTTTCATTGCTACACTTCTGAATGTGGTTTCCTGTTGTTAAACTCCGAGTACCAAAAGTTCTGGCTTTCTCTTTCCTGGGCTAATGAGGGCCATTCAGACGTCCTTGAAGTTAAAGTTCCTTCCTAAATAGCAGGAATGTCTAAAGACATCAGGAAAACCAGAATGAAATTTAAAAAGCACAAGAGGAACAGGGAAAACAAAGTAATGTTATCCCAGCTGTTGATATTTACTGCTTTATTTGTTTCACATTAGAAGGCATGGATCAGATATGACATATTCTTTAAAATGCTTACCCTTTATAAACCATCATCTCAATCTAGTCCTAGAGCTGTTCTTGCCTGTTGGTGAAAATTTGGTGTTACTGGAATGCCTTTATTAGTTGTCAGAAATTAGAACAGCAGTTAATATGGTCTGCTTTGATTCAGACAGGTGAGTATGAAGTAGAAGCACCAAGGTACATCACCTAAATTCAAGTACTTTCTTCTCACAAAAACCTTGATTTGCAAACTCGGAAGTTACTCGTATACCATACCTCATTTCTCACAAACCAGACAAATAATTTTTTGGTTCTGTTTGCTTGATCACTTAGAATAAAGTGCACTTCCTTCTAATTTTATCATACTTTCTATTTTACAGAAATTGAGATTTTATTTAATGACTTAGTCTGTTTCTGAACACTGACAAAAAACAAATTTGTAAGTACTTGATGTGCATATGTGTATGGAATACTCTGCTTGAAAGACATTAATACATAGTGATGTTCTTTGGAGTCATTAACAACTGATAGAGAATTAAACTAATGAGGCAAAATATAACTATAGAATGGACATTAATTTTCTCTTAAAATAACATATTTTTAGGAGCAGAGTTTTGCAGAGGAAGAAGAAACATAATCGCGCATTGCCAGCTAAAGCAGATCTGCAATTTGGCAACTGAAAAGTTGTATTCTTTCATGGAAAATAAACAAAACACTTAATTTCAAATCTACTTTGAACTTTTAAAAAGTTTTAATGTAATATTGATATATTATTAATGTAGTATTATAGTCTATATTAAGTTTCATTGAGGTAGCTTTCATTTTAAGAGTTTTGACAAATCCTTTTTTTTTTTTTTAAATTGTAAAATGCTTCTCAATATCACAGAAACTTGCGTTAGGAGATTTTTCCCATTGTAAACAGAAATTAAACAAGCTCTGTGCCAGCTATTTCAGCACTGCAGGGCCCTTGCAAGGTCACTTAAAAAAGCTCATAAACTTAATTGAGTTCTTCTCAAGCTTTGACATGACGAGTAAGTAGAAAAGTGTTGGATCGCCAAAAGTTTCAAAGTGTTCCCAGTGCCATGGCCAAGAAAGCAGCAGGAGAAGGGACAGGGCAGAACAGCAATGTGCTCTTGAGTTCCTGGCAAAATGACACAAAGATTAGTGACTTTCCAAGTTTCTTTTGAACAAACTGTACTTTTAAGTGTAATTTCAAATGTCATCGGCTTTGTCACATGCTTAATGTAGTCCTATAAGGTTAAGTAATTATCTCTAAATGCTTGTTTGAAGTCAGTAAATCTGTTCTGGTATAACCTCTGTGTGCTGTGTAAGTGCAAGGGCAAAGCTAGGTGTGGTTATACTATGTTTCTGATGAGTAAAATAACATCAGTCACACAATCTTTCTCCACTGTCACCAGATCAGACATTTCAGTCTTTTCACTTGCATTAGGGATGACAGGGATTGTGAGCTGCACTGCAAGACTTATGTTATTGGCCTGTTTTTGTCTATCAGACAGTCTCATGTTATCAATCAATCACCTCTTTACAGTGTTGGACCGGAAGTCTATTTAAATGAGTAAAACTGATGGCTCACCTTTTCAAAAAAAAAGAGTTTATTTTTATTTCAGCAAAACCAGTGACCCAGGAACAGCCCACAGGACTGCAGTCCCAAGGCCTGTGAACCAAGTGGTGTGACCAGACACTGCTGTTCTGCAGGGCTTTGAAGGAAATTTGAGTGGAATGTTCAGCTACTGTGCATGAGTGGAGTGGGGTGGTTTTACTTCAGACAGAAGTTAAGTCCTTGTTGATAGCCCAGCAGCATGGCTCTTTAACCAGCACCATGATTTATAATCTGTTTGTGGGAGGATCCAGGTTTGGGGCTGCTTGATAAGCTCTCCCAAACACCATCAGTCACTGCATTGATCTGCCAACACTTATTTTCTCTCCTCCCAAGTTCTTCACCTTTCCTACACTCATTCTCATCCAGATAAAAAGCCCTCCCCTAATTACTTTTTTTTCCAATTTGTGCCAATTTTGATATGTCTGACTTTGTTGCTGAGGTAATATGACCTTACAGCACCTTACTGATAGGGTTACCTGCACACTGTGTGACCAGTGTGGTGGGAGAGGGAGGAGAAAGGTTTCATGTACTGATGCTAAATGAGGCACTGGTACCTCTCTAAATCTGAACTGCTACTGGGAAAACAACATGCTAAGGAATCAGATCCAAGTAAGCATGCAAGTTTTAGTTTGAACTGTTTTTGTGGATGATTCAAGCACTCATGAAGAAATGGCTTTAGAATTGCAGTCTTTCCTGCAAATTTCCCGTAAGACCTTGGTAAATTGGAAAGGGATTATTTTGAGATATTTTATAGGTGACTTCTTCCAAGTGACAAAGTGTCTGGTTTGTTTTTCAAAGTAATTCTTTAAAATGGATTTGTAACTAAAATAAATCTTAAAAATGTGCACATTGCCTCCTTTAGAAAAAAATAATTAAAAAATCCAGAACCCAGCTGCTCTAAACTATTGGAGTGATTT
This sequence comes from Myiozetetes cayanensis, assembly GCF_022539395.1. NCBI lineage: Eukaryota > Metazoa > Chordata > Aves > Passeriformes > Tyrannidae > Myiozetetes > Myiozetetes cayanensis. The sequence goes on from NW_026086604.1 coordinate 131,425,728, forward strand.
CTGCATATTTATGACTGGAACAGTGCTAGACTAGCTCATGATCGAGAATTAAAGACTCCTTTTCACTTGCAGCCAATGCTTTTAACTGCTCCCTTCTATCTTTTTCTCTGTATATTTATTGTTGCTTAGGGAAATACTTTGAGTCCTATGAGAAATGAGGAATGTTCCCACACTAATGGAAACTACTGTATTCTTGTACTATGCAGTTTTAAAGGAACTCTCCACGCTGCAAGTTACATCACGAGTAATGAACGCATTGGCTCTGGGAAACGATGTTCTCCTAGTGACGGTGTAAACTCTGTTGTAAATACGGCGTTTTTAAGGAAAAGGAATGAAAAAGCTCTTTAGCAATGACTCAGGCATTTCAGATTAATTAATTATAGTGTTGTGTGATGGTCTTTGAACTCAGGCTCTACTTCAAGTACTAGTAGCTGATTTATTGTTGGTATATTGTAGTGTGCTAATGTCCTACCGATGGATCTTAGCAGTGTGATTTTTATAGCTGTTGGATAGTTGCATTAACCTTTGTATTGTTGCTACAATGAATAGTATTACAGTTCTAAATCTGCACAGAAAGTTGAAATAGTGAAGATTCAAGGCCATATCTCACTGTGGTGTGAGAAAGAGGGGAGTTAACTTTCCACAGTTATTTTAGATGTAACACGTGTAGGTTGAGGTAAATAATAGGAAGGTAAATATTTACAATGGTAACAATATTGGAATATATTTAGAAACAAAGGACAAACTTTCTCTGAAGTATGTTATATCTTGTGGCACAGAATCTTTGGAGGGACCTTAAAGACCATCTAGTTCCAATCCCCTGCTGTGGGCAGGGACACCTTCCCGTCAACCAGGTTGCTCAAAGGCCCATCCGACTCGGCCTTGAGAAATTCCAGGGTTGAAGCATCCACAGCTTCTCTGGGAAACCTGTTCCAGTGCCTCATCAGCCTCACAGTGAAGAATTTTTTCTGAATATCTGCTCTAAGTCTCTGCTCTTTCAGTTTTAAAACCATTCCCTCTTGTCCTATCACTACATGTTCTTGTAAAAAGCCCCTCTTCAGCTTTCTTGTTGGCCCCCTTTACATAGTGGAAGGCTGCTCTGAGGTCTTCCTGGAGCCTTCTCTTCTGCAAGGTCAACAGCCCCAAGTCTTTCAGTCTGTCTTCATAGGAGAGGTGCTCCAGCTCTCTGATCATCTTTGTGGCTTCCTCTGGACTTGTTCCAACAGGTCCATATCCTTATGCTGGGGACCCCAGAGCTGGATGCAGTACTCCTGGTGGGGTCTCACAAGGGCACAGTAGAGGGGGAGAATCACAACCCATGACCTGCTGGTCACACCTCATTTGATGCAGCCCAGGATGTGGTTGACTTTCTGTGGTGCAAGCGCACATTCCCAGCTCATCCACCAGCCAAGTCCTTGTTGCCAGAGTAGCTGTCAGTCCTGTTCTACCCAACCTGTATCCATGCTTGCAATTGCCCTGACCCAGTTGCATCTGTCATTAACAAGAGACTTAATGGTACTGTTAAAACTGTAGTTAGGTTGAAGTTTCAAGACTTGACAGACTGTGTAACTTGTAAAAATATGTAGGTAATTCCTCAAGTCTGTAACTAACTAATTAATGCATGCATTCTGATAGGATTTTTCCTTTATGAGTGTGCCTGACTAAAAGGAGGAGATTGAAGAAAGCCATTCAAAACCATTGTGCTTCCAAAGTAAATGTTTTCTGTCTTTTCTGGTATTGGCCATGACTTGTGTCAAGCTACACAAGAAGTAGCCTAGTTAGATGTTCATATCTTGTGTGGCCATAATGTGCAAATTGACAGAGAATATAAAATCCAAAGACAAAAAAATCCTCCCTGAAGATACCAAATGGTCATTGTGCTGAAGAATGAGAAGAGAGAGAGTTTTATACCTCACCAATGCAAAGGACTTTTTTAGTAACTGATAAATGCAGGACTCCAAATTAATGTTTATGAACATAACAGAGACATTCATCTATTTGTTGGATGGGGACAAACTTGGTTCTCATGTAAGAGAGTGCCCAGGCTGTTCTCTGCTTAAGACAGGAGAAAAAGATTTAAACAAAAAAATAATAAGCTTCTGGATAATCTGAAAGGAGAGAGTAGCTGAGAAAGTTAATCCAGAGGGCAGAGGATGTTCAGGAATGTTGAAATCTTTGCATTTTTGTCTGTAACTGGATTGAACTAACTGTAAGCATCCGTGGTGGGCCATTTCTCAGGCAAGGATTTCACCCATATATGAAAACCACCTAGAAAGGAGAAAGGATTGCAGAGTGAAAACATAATAAAGTTGAATTGCAAAATAATTCAGCAATAGCAGTAATTATTGACAGGAAATTTATCTAGTACGTAAAAAATAATATACATTATTTACTATCTCTTTTAAAGCCATCATAAATTTCTACTCATACATTCATTTTCAGGGACACTATGTAGGTACTAGAAACCCAGGTTTGTTTCACCGTTTACTCAAAGAATGCATTCACTAAACAATGTAGAATAGACCAATGTAATATTTTGTGCTCAAAGTCTTCAAGTTGCTTACAGTAATTCATGATACCTTTGCAATTCTGTGCTTAGGCTTATATATTTTATTTTTTCATAAATATATTGTTTATCCTCTGAAATGTGACTGTGGTTCTGTTGCACAAAATGTAACAACTGCACCTTCATCCAGGCTTTCCTGTCTAGGTTTACATTTTTCAAGTTATCCATGGCACTTTAATCCCTAGCAAGTTGTCTTTTGGTGTGTTGTGTTCCTTAATGGTACTGAACTTCCTGGTACAATATTACTGGAGAACTGGTGAGTGCTCTGGGTGAAAGAGTGCAACTCCTTAGCACTTGTACTGCCAAATACTGCTTTCTGTTTCTGATGTTTTTAATTTGCATGATTAAGAATTGCTTCACCTGTTTACAGCTGTAAATTAGGACAGTTGACCGCTTTTTTTTTTTTTTTTCCTTTTTTTTTTTTTTCCCCCCACAGAATAACAGGGCAAATGCTACTTATTTATAGGAAATTCTCATAGCATACAGGGAGGGGTTTGGGACCATTTACTGCATCCCTCAGTTCCCCCCCCGGGATCTCTCCAGGCAGTCAACATCTTCCTGGGCTCTCAGGTTTCTGGGGGAAGTCTTCCTTCATGGTGGCCAATCCATGCTCAGAGTAGAGGATCAGAAATTTAAATCTTAACATTTTGAAGAGTTCTTGCTTATTACCACGATTCTGCTGATGTGAGCGCTCCAAGAAGATGTTAGTAAAGATCATCCATCATTTTCAGCTTACCTTTTCCTGGTCAAACATAACCTCCAGGCTCAGAAGCGTGTCGGGTGCACACATTTGTGAATGTGAATTGGGGATTCTGTGGAATGAGAGGAAGAGTGTAAGAAATGCCTTCAGTGAGACCCATTTCCGTCATTTTTAGGCATAAGTCAGCATATTAAAAAGAGCTGTATTTTTAGCCAGGATTGCTTCCTAGCAACGGACCATTTACTGTACTATGGGCTTAAAAAGTATTAAATAATTTTAGCTTTCCTACTTTAACCTCGATGGATTACACTAATGCTTCTAGGCTCTTTTCCTGTGTTATGTTATATGCCTTCCAGTACAGCAAACTACTGTCAAGGCCATATTGTTCTTAACCCCAAATGCTGTAAAACTCTTTTAGCACGTAGATGGGTAACATAATTTCTGCTAACTTCCTTCTAAGTAACTAAGTAAATAATTAGAAACAGGAGATTGCTATCTAAAAGCTATCCTGATTTATACTTTAACAAGTTTATTTAAAAAAAAAAAAAATAAAGCTATGTAATTTTGTAAAAGCTGTAAATAAAGATTGAGGCAAAAAAAAAAGGAATTGGGAATGGTTAACCTTTGATAAATTTTCAGAATTTTTAGTTATTTCCATTGGATATGGAGGAATATAATTTAGTGATTAGATTTCTGTTATTATTTGTTGTCTTTTTTTAAATTATCTTGACTAATTTCCTTTTATTTATAAATCTTTAAGACTTACTACTCAACAATTTTCACTTTATGATTCAATTTTGACTTCTTTATTCACATTATGATATTGTTTTTTAGAATTTACTTCAAAAGTAGTTTTGATTCTCAGCCGTGACCAGTGTGCATATCCTGCTGAAGGCAAATAATTAACCTGTCTGGCTTGATCAGCTTATTGTCTAAATAAAGCCTGTATTGTTTAAAGAGGATACTTTGGCTAAAGTATTTAAATGGTCTAGACCTGATAGTGCAAGAAGGCAAAGGTCATGCAAGTCATCTTCTTCCATGCCCTCCCGCTTTTTAAGTGGTAGTTAAATCTGAAGAAAATCATCTCCCCTGACAGAGAACCTGCCTTTCCGTGGGCACAGTGTAGTCACCTAGGCTAAAGCAAAAATTACTTTTAGACACATTTCAAATAGCTGGAAATAGTTATAGAAAGAAGCAATAAGAAACCTTCAGTAAATTCCAGCCAGTGACTAGTCCTTGTAGACTTATAAGATATCTTAAAGTTTAACCACAGAATAGATTAACCATAGTATTTTAAAATACTTTAAATTCCTGTAAAGTCGTAAAAGTATTTTGAAAATATTTTAATTTTGTTTTAAGAAGTTGAATATTTGAAATATTTTTATCTTCCCCAAGTATACGAATGGTGGATATTTGAAATATTAAATTCTCAAAATACTTAAAATATTACCATTTAAAAGAAACATCTATTGATTTAGCACTTATAACTATATTTATGCCCCGTTCAGCATTGAGTCAACAGAGTACAAATCTCCTGTGATTTAGGAATTTTATAATTTTTTCATATCATGTTTTTTGTCTTGTTTTCTAGTGGTTTTTTTGCTGGGTCTAGGCTAAGTGTTTTTCCAGTGTTTCTGGAAGTGATAACCTTTTTCTTTACCCTGTTAGGCTTCACATTTAAAATGTGAAGTAAGTCTTTGGGCTGATTTTGTTGTTCTTTATGCATGGCTAAAGCAAACCACAGCTGTCAGGTTCTGTGCACGCCATGGAGGATGTTTATGCAAATCACTGAATAGGTCATTATACATGCTTAATGCAATTTTGCATGTAATAAAAGCCCTCCATTTGAAAAACAAAAGTGCTGATCAAAAATGTCTATTTACCCTGGCTGAGGAAGTCTTTTATTATGTAGCAGGGTATTACCCTATTGCTGTGTCTCAGTTCTTGCCTGGTGGGAAGAAAAACATTAGTCTGTCTTGTTTCTTTGGTTCAGGTGCTTTTCTGTTTGACTACTAATTAATATTAACTGAGATAATGAGTACATAGTACGGAACTGGGAACTGAGAATTCCGTAGTCTGGCAGAAAGGAGACATGTTTGATTCTTACTGAGATGCAAAGGGAAATCATCAATGAATTCATGACACTGTTGATTATTCAGGCCCAAATACCTCTAAGGTTCTGAAGGGGGGGTTGTACTTATAGCATAAAATCTGAATTCAGACATTTCTTCAAATCGAGTCCTGAATCAGACATTGATTTTTAAATTAATTTTTTTTAAAATCCGAATGATTCATTTTGCATTTGCATTTCAGTAAAAGTAAATAGAAAAAAAAAATGGGTGTATTCCTAGTATTTTTCAAGACATTACACGATGTTCCAAGACACTGATTTGGCCCCTGCTCCCACAAAACAATGATTTAAGCAGCACTAACTAGAAGTGGTGAAACATGACCTCCAGCGCTGCTTTTCTTCACCAGACCAGGTGCTTGAAATCAGTGGATTTTCCCTACTTTTCATACAGCTACAATTAATTATTTTTATTCTGTTAAACTTTCTGTGTATTTGGGTCTTACTCCTTCCCATGTTATGTTGCAGTAACTTGGTCCTACTTGTGCATGCTCTGGATCTGCCAGATGAAGTCTGTCAGGGGAACGGTGCAGAGACACTGTGATCTCAGCAGCAGGAGCTGATGTCTTGTTTGTCTGAAGAGTAAGATGCTTCTTTCCCCTAAGAAATTTTGGGGTGTAGTAGGAAAGAGCTTCCAAGGTTGAAATGCTAGGTTTGGCCTCTACCTTTGCCACATCATTTTCTGGATCTGCTGCTTCCCATCCTTCATGAGCATATGGTACCTTGCCATGGGGCTGAGCTGTTTGACACAGCTGGATGTGGATCCAGTCAGAATGGCCCAAAGTGCCAGTAACTCCCAAATGTAGTCAAGGGGGGCGGCTTGAAATGTGGCAAAGTGCAACGCTGTGATTTTTGTTCCTTGCTCTTTATGCGTGGGTTATGCACAGGAGTGCCCAGCTCTGTGTAAGCATGGCCAAACCCAGCAGGGACCACCTGTCATGATGGGAGATTGTACAGCTCAATTCTCTGGCACTGACCATGAGTTACGCTGTTTTTGAGGTTGGGATAATGCAATCTAAAAATGCTGTATAATAAATATTAGGATTATGCTAAGCTTAAAACATTCCGCAGCGTCCTTTTATATTGTACCAGGAAGATTTCAGCCCTTATAAAAAACTATGTTTGGGATGTCATTTAATACGTATTTTGTATTGAGCTTCTGATTTTCTCTTTTACATGTAGTTTGACATGAGGAAAGATGAAATCATCAAATATATTTCAGAGCAAAAAGGGAGGGTGAAATGTAATATCCATGTTGATATGGCAGTGGGCTGCAGAGCACTGAACTGAAAACTCTTTTGGAAAGTCTAAGGTCATATTTTTCAGGTCCTAAATTTTCAGAGAGATAAACGTTTTAATTGTGTTTTCCTATATGCTTGAGAAATCTAAACAAGTTTTCTGGCTTGCATCAAGGCTGCCCAGTCTGGCTGGGGCTGTGGCAGGAAGTCTCTGGGGCCTGTCACTGGTTTGTACTGGGAGGTGCAGAATCAGGTCTGCAATCTGCACTTCTGCCTTTTACAAAATCCTGCCATACAGTGAGTTTATGCTGCTGTCAGAACTTTGTGTTTTTATGCTTCCATATTTTCTATTGTCCCAGTTTCAAGATGAATTCTAGAGAGATTATAATAAGGATATGTCTTTTAAATTTTCTTTAGTGAATCCAAATAGATTAGTCTGAATCAAACATAAAACAAAAAATATATTAAAGTAGTAGTAATAAATCCCAAGGATGAAACATCATCCTGACTTCCTCTGAAAAGTAGCCTTGCCAGTGCCAGCAAAATAACCTTCTTGAATCCCACTTTCTTCTCTGCTCTGAATTCTTTTGCAAACAACTTTCACTATCCTGACCCCTTTCTAAAGATTTTAGTGAGCTTTGGAGATATTCATAGCTGGCTGCAGTGTTTTATCACAGAACATTATCAGGTCCAGTTGATGGTACAGGAAACCCTCCCCAAGTCCACGTCTTTTATAGACAGCTGTTCTGATGTATGATGTGGTAAGAGGCACACCAAGTCTTTCAATGTTTCTATGTTACATTTTACTGTTACAACTTTAGTGTTCTTTTGTGGCTTTTGGTTTATAAAACTCTATTGGTGTTATTATAGTAGAACTTAGAAAATTCTGTTGCTACTGAATGTAATTTATTTACTGAGAGATCTTTAAAAATGGTCTATGATGAATATGAAATAATTACTGATCAGAAACTGTTTTGTTGCATGTATACCTATTTGTTCAGATATCTGTCTGACTTGAAGAAAACTGTATATTTAAATATTTAGTTGACTTGATAGTTTTCTTACTAAAATTGTCTTCAAAGAAGTGTGATGGAGTATACAGTGCTAGCAGAGCAGACACAAATTTCCTTATGTTGTTACACTGTGGTTTTTTCCAAGGTTTTTATGTTTATGCTTTACTAGAAAAAAAAAAAAAAGGAAAAAGAAAAAATCAGGAGTCTCATGACTCGCAGAGTTGAAAATTAGTTTTACCATGGAGATTTATTAAATCTGAGTGTTTTAAACAAGGCAAGAGGCAACAGATGAAGAAACTGAGTGAAATTAAAGCTGTAAAAAAATCTGTGGTCTTTAGATGGTATCCAAATATGTATGGTATCTAGATAAATATATATGTTCTGAACAGAGTCATCAGTGAAAGTGAAGAGATATGTCACTAGTGTACCTTATGTCGTGAGGACAGGAACATCCTGAAAAGTATAGGTGTATTTATCTGCATAATATGGAGTTCCTAGCTTTGACATCAGACAGAGCAGCAGCATCTTCTTTCATCCCTTCTGCAACCTGCCCATTTTGCAGAGCTGTGCATAAACAGCAAGTGCAGCCAGGTGAGCTCTTCCTCATCTCTGAAGGCAGCTGGACATGGAGGTGACAAAGCCAGACTGCCAAAGAACAGGAAACCCTGGACTTGGGGTAGAGGCTGGCCCTATTTAATCCCTACATGGCATGAATGGGAAAGCAGAGTACTTCTCCCTGAGACAGCACCAATGCAGATTGCCCTTTATTCCACATAGATTATAGTGTCAGCCTGAACCTGGAGACATTTATAAAAATGGTTTCTATTTAGTAGAGAAGACCAATCTGTTTGCAGGATCTGGTTTTATTTATATCATAGTTTCCTGTGCTAAACCCTCACTCTTAAATCCAGGGTTATGGGTAGTGAGCTGTAAGTGCAGCTCAGGTGAGGAGATACAAAACGGCCTCTTGAGCTGTCAGCCTTGGGACAGTGACATGACCAAATCTAAACCCTCCCCGGCTCTGCTCCAGAAGCCTCTAGGATGCTCAGTCCATCACTTCTCCCTGTGTTCTCCTCCCCTCACAGGCCCTTTTTCTGGGAGCCAGGAGCTAAATATTGTAAAAACAGCTGCTCTGTTCCTGCTGCTCTGCTCTTGCTGCTCCAGTGTCTCATTTTAAATGCAGTCCTAAGACACTAAACAAATGGGATTGTTATTTTTATCTTATTAATTAGATGGTTCTCTGGCTCTCTGAAACTCTCTTTCTTAATGATCTTGCATGTATTTTGTAATTTGTGATGTACCTTGTATATATACAATAGATGAGGGATGATGCTACCCTTGCAAAGACTCAATAATTTCCAAATGAATGTCCCAATCTACAGACAACAATTGTTGTAGTTGGTTTTGATTTCTTTCTCAAAAAATATTTTATTGTCACCATTTCTATGTTGTAATACAAGTCAAGTGGAAAAGGCTTGGAAATTAAATCGTAGCACTAGGCAAACTGATTCAGTGGCATTGAAATGTCATTTCTAGAATTATCCGGCTTACTGGGGAGTGTTTCAAGGAATAACCTTCTGGTGTGGCAGACTACAGGTGGGGGGATTATATGGGGCTTGTGCAGTGGGCCAAATTCTGCCGGTGTTAATTAGGATTGTGTGAACACAAATGAGACACAAAATGTCCCAGTGATTGCCATTTTATTTTTTAAATCTCTGTGGCATATTTGTAACATTATTTATTTACAATAGGAGTGGACTTATATCCCTTTTACTTAAAAAAAAAAAAAGATAATTGGATGATGTATTGATAAAATTGTTTTACAAAGTCACAGTGTTTGTTTGTTTCTGAGATTTAGGATATGTTTAGGACCTTGTTTTCAATAGAAATAGATCTGATTTTCTTTTTGTGTATGAAACTCTGCAATATTACCTTGTGAGCAGGACCTAGAGGTTTTAAGGTATCCAAAACATCCTTAGAACACAATTGAATGCTGTTTACAGAGGTTTTCCAGAAAGGCAAGAAGGGTCCTGAGGAAGCCACAGAGTGAAGAGTAGGTACTGAGCTTGCGAGGCAGTTCTTCTGGTCCTACAACCATCCCAGCTCCTGCAGCGGCATAAAAAGAAAGAAAGAAATTGAGAGTGGAAACTTTTGGATTCGACTCCCAAAACCTGTCAGCAGAAGAACATGGGAAGTTAGGATGGACAAACTTTACCTGAAAATGTTAGCATAATGCTTTGCATGCTTCCCAAATTCTTATTTAACAGTGTCAGAATGAAATATTAAAAGACACAGCTTTAAATTTCAAGTCAATCTGAGTGTTAAATAGAATACACAGCCTACTATCTTCTTCTTCAACAGACTAGAAGAAAATTGAGCTGATTAAATAGCATTAATACTGTTATTTTAAATAATGTTCTTCTGAACTGGGAGACATTGCTATTTTTAAGGAAGTCAGATCAAAAGTTCAAGTGCTAAGAGATGCTATAATTGTAATAAGCTTCTAACATAGTGAAGGGAACTTTTGGAACTGTGGCTAAAAGGATCACTGTTACTGATTTAATGGTGTTCAGAGGGAGCTAACAAACACCTTATTAAAAGGAGAACACAGGGCAAAGAAGATGTACTTGTATTTAAATTATTGTATGAGGAAATAATGTGTGAGCTGTATTTAGGCCACTTCATTTTTACCTGGGATAAAAAACACATATGTATGCTGGTGGTGAGGAGTGAGGAGGAGAAATGCACCTGGCTATTAGGTGACAGCATTTGGGAGGCAGGGGTGTTTCCTTCTCTGCCTTCTACTGGACATCTGGCAAACTGCTAATTTCTTGATAATTTCCTGATAATTTCATTGTGCAGATAATTGGGCCAGTTCTAAAGACTTCTTAATTCTGATATTAATTGTTCAGTTTGTTAGTATGCATTGAATATGGACAGGTTTAAAAAGCAGAAGCTGTTGCTTCTAAAATCAAGCAGGTTTTGTGTTGATTCTGCAATTTCCAAACAACTAAATTCAAGATTTTTAAAAATCAAATATTACATATATTAAATATTAGTTATAATTAATAATGATACAAGCACTAGATGTCTGTAGTTAAATATTATATCTAAACTATATTAGTACTACTATTAATAATATTAATTGATTAATATTTAATATTATTCAGTGTACTGGGGGAAAAATCCTACTAGGCTTGAAGCCTTGTAACTTGTGAATGCTAATTTCTTCTGTAGTTTTGATACAGATATAGTCTATGGACCAAGTATTGAGCCTTATACAATAACTCATTACTTGAGTTCTATCTGTTTCCTTTTGATAGTTGGCATTGGAAAAATGTTTAATGATTGCATGTGTTTATTCTGTTAATGGTTTTCATACTATGTATGTAATTCAGGGCTTTTAGTATTTTTTTTTCATAAAAATTTCCCTTTTATTTATACCTACCTTCATGGTTTTTTTAAGTTTGTTTTGTTTTGTTTTTTGCTGCTGCAGAGAAATGGAAACCTTTAAAATCAGTGCTATGATTAAATTATAAGATTAGGTGGTAGAAGATGAGAGTACAGTAGAAATGACTAACTTATAATTTTTGCCAGCCGCCCATGCACCCTTGGCTCATCAGGAAAGGGGCTGGCAGCTGTTTGTTTATGTTAAGAGGGGATGGCATTTATGACTTGTGTTAAATCCTTGATTGACGCAGACTGCCTAAATCTCCTTAGGAAGAAACAATCACTGAGAGGCGGGATGGGTCGGGTGGGCAGGAGACGCCTCTCGTAGGCAGAGCAGTGTCAGGACAAGCGCCTGCCTTGTGTTATCGGCGCTTGTCGGAGGCGCTTTTGCTGAATGGGAAGGGTGAGGAGCGGCAGCCAAACCCTCCCTTTGCTCTCCCTCTGCGTGGCCTTTGCCAGAGGGCTGGATGGGGTGTGCAAGGGAGTAAACTCTGGGTCAAAATGATTACTTGAAATGCAACTGCGCTTGAATTGCCTCTCACAGCAAGATAAGGAGTAAATTGTAAAAATAACAAATGTAAAGAAAAATTATTTTTTCTGTTCTCTGTGGGAATTCCCCTCGATGGATGGAGAAACCAAAAGTTGTTGTGTTTTTTTGTTTGTTTTGTTTTGTGAACAGAATTGCAGCACTCTGCTTCTCTTAAGTAATCCCAAACTGCAAAGAAGGGGGCAAATTGAAATAATGCTGCTTACTAGCAAGAATCCTTTTCTGTCTCAGCTGAAAAAAAATAAAAGTGGTAGTTTTGCAGCCATGACATGACCTGTTTCGTGAACATACTGGGCTTGGGAGTGGCAAACTGATACTCGAGTATTCCCTTGTGCACTATTTCTCACACAGGCTGATGTGAAAGTGTATAAGGAGATGAGAAATACATATCCAAGGGGACAGAGGGGGCTCTGAACCCTCCCATCAGAAGGTACCTGTCACAAAACATCCTGTAAAGCAGATTTAAACCAAAAATACTAGAGACATAGCACCTTCCAAATGACCTGTCTTTTCCATGTACCGAAATGATTTATATTCTTCATTACAAATTCATTTTTGTCAGGGCTGATCTAATAGATTTACTACAGAAATAAGTTTGCAAGTAATGGATCTTTATTTAGGTATACTGGATTTCATAAAGAAAAAAGGATTAAGAATTTCTTATTTTTTTAAGGAAACTGTATTTCCTAACAGCTCTCAGGTGAGGTTTCAGGTCTTTAAAACAAAAATTATATATTAATGTTTGATTAAATTACAATTTACGGGGTGTTTTAAGAAAGCAGGATTTGGAGAAAGGGTTTTCTTGCAGGTTTTTTGTTGGTTTTTCAAGGAGCAACAATATAGGAGAATAAAAACAAGATGAGTGAGTCTGATTTAAAAGAAGAAAGGAAAATCATATTGATTAGAAAAAAATGTCAAAATATGGTGAGAGCAGCAAACAATATAGAAGGGAATGATGACACAGAAAAGAATTAACCCAGAATTGAAGGTGAGCTTTAAATCAGGTTGAGTAACAGCTGTGTTTGATTGATGCAAAAGTTGTAATCTGAAACAGAAGTAACCAGAACAACCAAATTTTTAAAAATTCATCTGATTTATAGATATGCTGTTAAGGTGCTGTGGTTGCATGTTAATGTTTTGAGATGTACCAAGGTGGTAAATTGAAAATACTGGTTCTGTATCTGCAACTTTGGGCTTATTGTTGTCAGACACCACAAAACTTTTTGGTTTTTCTGTGTTGTCAGCAATATTTGCACAGAACATGAAAGACAACACAGTCAGATAAAGAGCGCTTCTCTTCTGGCATCTGCATACTATTAATGAAACAAATATGTAACATTAAAAATTTAGTCTACAAGATGATTTTAGCTTCTAATACTTTAAGAAAGAGGTATAAAATATTAATTCTATGTTTCTTCACCATCGAGGAGCTGGAAAAGGGATATCCCTCCTTGCTCTCTCAGCCTTAGCTGCATAGTGGGCAGAGGGTTTTGGGTGAGCAGAGCAGCACTGAGCATGCTGCAGCTGTGCATTGGATTCAAAATCATTTCTGTAGTAAAATATGCTCTTTTAGAAAATACATTTGATTCATTCTCTTTCCTTCTTTAATCCCCTTCCCTTCTTTTATTTCTGTTACATAAGAAGCCTAATTGTTTTTACAATTCACATTATTTCTTTTCTACCATGTATCCACCTCTCTACATCATGAGCTAATCCCAAAATATCTCTTATGTACCAAAAATAGCAAGTGGGAGGATTTTTTTCTGTTTTGGTTTGTGTTGTGTTATGTTTTGTTTTCTCTTTTCTGGAAGCTTCTTTCCAGCAGCCTCTTGTCTAAATACTGCCCAGCAATCCTGTGGCATTCCCTGGATCTGGGACACCAAATCATTCCCTTAATTCCTGTCTCTGATTACTTTCTGATTCCAACCAGTCTCTGGGGCTGAAGCAAACAGATTTCATATGTTCGATTTGCTGTGCCACTGAAATCTTTTATCAGTCAAGAATGAAAACAAACAAAAGAACTACACACCCAAACCTCTTCTCTCTGCAGCTGTACAGGAGGGGACACAGTTGAGGGGAGCCATACATGTTCAAATTCTCCCCAGGAGATACAAAGTGAACATGTGTTTTATTTTGTGTTATATTATACTGATCTGAATATGTCCCATTTCTAAAAAGTAAGGAAATTTTGTGTGGAAAGGCAATGAGAAGGGAAGTAGTGGTTGGGCTGGGTCTGTATCAGGGAAAATTTGTCTTAAAGAGGTTTATAGAAATAAACCCAGTTGCAGGAAGATAAAGATGTATTTTTCTGAATGGATGTTTTCAGCAATTTCAAATCTGTGTGCAAAATGCCTGGTAGTGTGACTGATGTGTATGTAACCAGGTCTTAAACAAATGTCAACTGCATTAATCTAACCAGGCATTTAAATGACAGTGCTGCATCCAACATGATTTTGTTTTATAAACTTCCTTTTACTTTACCAAAGCTTTATGGAAATAATTAACTGAGTAAAAGTAAAAAAGTAAGAAGATTCAGAACAGAAATAAGCTGATATTAGCAGTGCTCAAATGTGTTGGAAAATCTTAAAGTCTTAAAGAGACATGTGAGATGTTCCGTGGGCAGCTGATGGCCTGGCCCTGCCTGCTGAGGGGACAGGAGTCTGTCTTTTGAAAGAAAACTCCAGACGAGCAGGTGAGAATATAAAATTGGAGCACATGAGTTGGCTTAGAAACAATAGTGAAACAATCACCTGAAGGCATTTCAAAGTGCATTTGTGGCCAGAAATGTGGCATGGCTTTCCCTGTAGGAATTATTGAAGCTGTCTAGCACTAAGACTGTTTCTGTTCATAGGAGCTGAGGAGCATCAGAGGTTTCCTGGCAAAGGAGCACTCTGTAGAGTTGTCAGAGCAGTCCTTGGTGTGTGTTTGGCCAAGACTAACTCGCAGTCTTCCAGGCAGCTCTTTGGCATCACTTGTGAGACAGCACAGGCCAGGTAGTATTTCTGTGGGACAGTTTGGATTCAACCATCCTCTTTTGAAGGGAAAGAGAGTTAGTTAAATACTATGGACTTGGCAACTCCAAGCCAATTGGCTTTGGTTCAGGAGAATGGTCCTGGCATATTTGATGCATTAAACCCCAGTAAGAGGAGCCAGAAGTACTGTCCCATGACAGTACCCACCAATTTATATTCTGGGGCAGTGATTGCTCTGCTAACTTCTGTGACTGAACCAGGAGCCTGGTGATCCAAGAAGAAAAGTCCTGATCTTTCTCCAATCTTGGAAGTACCTCCATGTTTATTAAGAAATATTTCTGTTTCTGCCCTTGTATGAAAGATAGCATTTGCATGTCCAAGACTACATTTTAGCAATCATTTGTAAGTCATGTTGTACTTGATAATTGACATAGTAGTAGATGTTTTGCAAAATAATTTTCTTTTTTACTGAAGAGCTGATCTGAAATGCGATCAGTGGTATTTCATGGTCATATGACCCTTTGGTTTCCATATTCTCCACATTCTTCTACTTTTGAAAATATTACTTTCACAAATATGTTCTTGTTGAAAATGAAGCTTTTCAAACAAAATACTGACATTAGTTACACAGCAAAATTAAACAGGAAGTGTCTACTGCAACTTCTGGTTATGGGCAAAATCAGGTTTAAAAGCAGGGTATATCATGTCCTTGACTCATGGAGAATATTAAGGAAATAATCGTGGGGAAAAATGGACTAAATTATATTAAGTAGGAAAATATAATAATATTATCAACTCAAGCCTCTATTTGCAGAGATAATATAACTTTCTGGGCAGTTCCTGCTGTCATGGGCTGTTCCTCTGCTGCCTAGTTCATGGTCCAAAGCACTGTTTAATGCTGTAGAGAAAACTCCTTCCCATAATCTGGTACTTTACAGTACTAATATCCTACTGACCTATGTAGTTTAGTGAAAATGCACAGCAGTTCTTAGTGCATTTTTTTTTTCTGGGTACAGTCATATAAAGGGACTGCTTGCATTTAGTACCCCACATTTGGGTGTGATGTGTCTGGGGAATTTGTGCTCTAATCCAACAAGAGGTTGCTTTGTATTTTACCAGAGGGAAAAAGTAAGTCCTTGATCACAAAAAAAAGACCCAGAGTTAAAAGAGAAAAACATAAAAGGAATGAAAAGGAAACTTTAGGTATATTTAACACCAGCATCCTTCCCTGGAAGATTTTTCAGAGGCATTTCTAAACCCTGAAGCCTTAGGAGCAGCTTAGCACCACGACACTTCCTGGGAGTTATGTTTTATATCAGCTTTTAAACTAACTTTGAACATTGAAGAACTCGGTGTGTCTCTCCTTTTCTTCTCTTTCCTCCCCTCATCTATTAATTTAGGACTTGACATAAAACATGCTGTACCAAGTCAGAGCAAGGATTTATCCAGCTGTTTGAAATAGTAGCCAGTATCAGAAACAGAGAGAAAGGTAAGCCCAAAGCGAGTGGACAGTCATACCCTTCCACATAACAGTGGAGTACTGCAAAAAGAACTGCAGCTGTGGCACAACCTCTAAGGTTTATTTATTCTGTGTTTACTGGCTCTCACTGGATTTGTTTTCCAAGACTGTGTTGTGTCCAGTCGCTTTTTGAGTCCAATTCTGTCATTTGCTATGTATGCCACTTACTCAGTAGCAATATGGTTTCTGAATTTACACTGCAGATAGTTGTAATGGCTTAAGTTCTTTCTTCCAAAGATTTCCTTACAAGAGGATCTGTTCATGTTGTCAGCTACTCCGAGGTGAGGCACTGATACAGGAAGCAGCAGGCTTTTCTTACACACCAAACTATGTTGCTGCAGGCAACAAAAACACTGCATGCTCCAATTTCAGATATGGAGGAGATATTATGTCTCCTTTTGCCCATATTCTGCCTGCTTAAAGTCACATCTGTAAAGTGGGAAAAAAGTTCCCTCCATCTTAGTTCTTATTGTGAAGATAAATTTTTGAAACTATAGACAATGCCAACGAGGAACTTCTCAGAAAATAGAAAAAACATAAGTAAATAACAAAGGTTTCAGAACGATACAGGAGGCCTGGGGCCCAAATACTCAGGGGAACAAAAATATATAAGGTAGTAGATCAGTAAACATTCATCTGTCTGAGTGCTAAAAAAAGTAGGAGTTCCCTGAAAATGAGAATATGATTATATGAGGACAAGGGAATTCAATTAACATTGACCAAATGCTTAATTGCTTGGTTTTGCAGTCTAGTCTTCTGTCAAAGTAGGTTCTATGGGTAATATATTGTAGTTTAAACTTGGTATTCCCTGCTTACAAGAAAAAAAACAACCTACAATGTGTTTTATTGTTAAAAAGAGTAAGTTAGCGTTCTTTTTGCTGTGTTACATTGTTTTCTTGAGCATAATTATGTGTCTTAATTGGCAAGTAATTGCTTTCCTAATCCAGATAAGTAGTCTTGAATTGTGAATTGCAAAGCCCAGTGCTGTTTAGATTCATGGGTGAAGACCCTGTTATTGTTTGTGAAGGATCACTGAAAATACTGCATTATCAGCCTAATAAACTATAATTTCTATCAATATAGAAAAATAATCTCAGATATTTGTAGGCTGTAGTATTCTATGATAAATGGTTCTCCAATTAAGAACATGAAATAAATAGATGAGTGTCAATAATCCACTCTTACTGCATTGATAAGAGTTGAGAAAATAATTTTTAAAAAGCATATTTTAATCCTTATAATAAACTATTGTACTGACCTATTTTTGATATAATCTTAGAGGCTTTAATCTGAAGACCTTTCTCTGATTCCCTGTAAATCAGTGGACCTTACTGGGTAGTAGTTGTGGCTTATCTATTTATTTCAGCAAGGTTTTTTTCTATAGTAGCAATAATGAATGCTTCACAAGGATTTAGTGATAATCCTGTTAACATTTTATTGTTTGTGCAATGACAAGGATGGATATAGATACCCTTGTGTGATTTTTTTTATTATCGGTAGGCAAAAAAAGCAACAAGAATTTTTAATTTTTCTTCACTGGAGCAAAACTGTGCTTAAGAAGAAAGTAGATTATAAGGTCTCATCATACTTCTACATTACATATATCTTTAAGGGCTACTGTGTGGGGGTTTTCACTGTTTGATAGCAATCTCTTCCAAACTTCACTGGGAAGTTGCACATAAACAAATATGCATTCACTTACATATTAACAATTTGCCCATGTGGGCTCTGCTATGGTGTGGTGTGTCTTTTGTACTTTAATATTAGATTGCTTTACTGGTTCCTGACTAAGATCACAGATTAATCTAGAATTAACAAAGGATATGTAATACTTCGTATACTTTGCATAAAAATAACGTAGGAAAAGAATACTGACCCTGGACCTTCTCCCTTCCAGTATTTCTAGATGTGGTAATAATGGTCTGCTGTTATTTTTATCCCTGTTCAGAGATGGTTATTAATTTGCAAAGCAGAGGAGATAAAAACCCCTTACATTAGAATACACTGGGGGTGTATGTCATACAGAATTGAATTATTTATTTCATTATTTTCTTGGAGAATATGTATTATTTTTTTCAAATTACAGGTGCCTGTTAAACAGAAATTAGTTTATACACACAGAAATTGTGTCTGCTGGAACTTGCATAGTTGAAATGGGCCCCAGATGTTGCAGTTATGTAAGGGCCTAATCTAAAGCCAAACGAAGAGAGCCTTGTGGGCTTCAGATCACGCCAATAAGAACATTTTCAGAAGAATTAACATTGAAGGAGATTGCAGTAAGCTTGTCTGTAGCTATTATAAGCATAAAATCAAAAGATATGGATGGAGGGGTGTGCCTTATTCACTGTGGATGGAGTTAAATTTGTACTTTGAATGGGAAAAATGTGGCATGAACTATCTTTAATTAAAAAAAAAGGCTTCATTTAAACATTAGCCCAATTGTATGTATTTTAAAAGCCATCGTTTTTCCTATTTACTTAAGCATTTGTGTGGGGGTGGTGAATTATTAGTATTTTGAATGTGAATACTTCACCTATTGTGAAGTAGATGTCTTTTCTGCTTTTAAACTGATATAGTATTACATTGCAGAGCTATTGCTATGCATTACAAAATAGAAATAAAGGTCATAAAGGGGGTTAGGCCCCTTGCTAGGTTATCTCAAAAGGTTCTACAGTGATCTAGGCTTGTTGCTCCACCACTACCAGTATCCTTTCCCCTGCTTTGTTTCCTTTATCTATTTCATCTTAATGACCCTGACAAAACCCCTACAAAACAAACAAGCAGTTTCCTACTAAGCCAGGTATGTCACTGTCCTCCTACAGGGGTCTAACAAGTGCTGGGGCCAGCAGATGGGAGGGAAGGGCCTGCTGGAGGTGCCATAGCTGGGGGCAGGAGTGGAGAGGACCAAGAGCTCTGCCCCCAGCAGTAGTGTTATTTTTTTTAAAATTTAATTTTAGCTATCTTATGTGTTGCAATCAGAGTCCTGTAAATTTCCTAACACATCTTTCAGTGCCATCAGGTAACTTAAAATTTCATCTAGTGAGGAAGTTCCTTCTCTGCAGAAATTTAAATCAAACCGTAGGTGCTCTATGAATCCTGCTTGCCTAACTAACACCTAACCTCGAAGTACTGTTGCACGCTGATCCTGCTTTGTGGATCTTGCACTAAGGTATTGTTTTGTAAATACGGGAGTTACTTATACTGGTGGAATTCCACATTTTCCATTAAATTGATTTTTGGCAAAGCAGTGTGTACTTGAAGTCAGGAAGATCAGCATCATGAAGATGCAGCAGTTCACTCTCAAATGCAACTGATGGTCTCAGGAGCAACAGTTTGCAAGACACTTTCTTTGAGTTAGGTGGTCAAAAATGAGAAACATCAAGGTGCAGTTCTTGGTAAGCCAGGCACTCTTATTGTGCATTTCAATTGTAAAACACAGCTGAGAACTTTTTTTTCTCACAATAGGTAGCTAATCAAGTCGGCTTACCCTTGTTAAAGAAACACCTGCCAAACTCTTCCCTGTCTATTATAACCAATAACACTGCTGGTTTGAATACTCACCTATTTCAAACCTTCAAACCTATTTTGCAATATTTAGGGGCTACAGAATTTTCTCCTTTATTTTGTGACAAATTTTTCATCTGGAGTCCTCTCCCACTTACAGAAAAAGTTGGCTTTTCATTGGCCATGGAGAGAAAAACAAGAGATTGACTTTATATCTGGTACTGAAAGAACATCTCCTTTGAGACAGGAGACCTTATTTATGTCCTTTACTCAAACTGGGCAGAGTGTACTTGGAAAGTGATCAGCGATCCTACAGCTCAGCTCCCGGCGTGCTGGGTAAGCAACTGGGCTGTTATCTTTTGCTAGAAGTATCAGCCAGCTGCTCTCTCAGCATCTCACCTGGGGCTCTGCTGTGTCAGTGGGCACAACAACAAGTGGACAGGCCCTTTGGTAGAGATCTGAGAGGGGAGGATGAACTTGACAAACCTTCACGAACTTTGACGTGAGCCCGGAAACTGAGCGGTCTCCTGCTGACAGAACTTGGGTGGTTTTGCGTGTTTGAAAAGGTGTTGGAAAAATTTAGAAAATCTGAGTTTGGTTTGTTTGCTACTGAATTGTTGACTCTCTGTGATCTTTGACTAATTTAGCATCTGTCTTCTCAACAAAAATTTTTTAGATATCAAAATTCATATATATCAACTTTGTGTAGGCATATGCAGTGTTCTGCTGTCTTGTCATGATAAATAAACAAGGGATTTTAGCACCCTGATATCTTTTGGAAAGACTTTGGCTCTTCTAAAAGGGGAAAACAAACTCTTCTGAAGATGAGTTTTACCAGGTGAGAATAGCTGGTAACATATGACGCTTATAGGAATGTCAAGAGGATAAATATTCACCTTCAAATAGGAAAAGGGAATAGCTTGGATTGTGGTTAATCCACAACCTGAGGTCTTTGTATGCGATACTTGGATACCTAAAAGTTTGACTGAGGCATCTCAGAAACATGAAGTTATGTTTTGAAAAATTTGGTAAGGTTGATCAGACACTTGGTGACTGAATAAAAGCAAATATGATATCTGAGGTAACTGAAGAAAAACAAATGCATTATCTGCCTTTAAAATGGGAAAGAAATGAGAAACAGAATAATTTTCCTGTGTGTATATATATATATGTATTAAATTTAAACCTATAGATTTACAAGTTGCCATACATTAGCTGTTCATCCATAAATCCATCAGAAAATGTTATATAACATAATTCATAATGAGGCAGAATTACAATAAATTGCCTTAATTTGTTTGCCATATGCTAAGCATGCCCACATGTCCACATATGGATCAGCTGATGCACAATAACTTGGTGATGAGAAAAATTACTCATATGTCTTAAGGTTTTATCAGCTTCTGAGTTATTGACTGTGTGATCTCTAACTACTCATTTTTGATCTGGTTTGTCAACAAGAACTTTTATGGACTGACATCCATGTTTAACTGGGGATGGAAAGAGGCAGAGTGCAGATATCTTGCTTTGTTAGACAAAGAGGCAAAACCAAAAAAACTTAAACATTCACAAGCAAGCTTCTATTAGTATGCTACTAAGCATTTAGTTAATCAGTATTTCTGTTTTCTGATATGCTTTAAGACATTTATAGTCCAAACATAGTAAAACTTCATAAAGTTGTGTTTAAAATTAATTGAGGCTTCTGATGAAATCACTGTGTAAATACAGAATATTAGATTTAAAGGCTACTTCTCCAGTAGAGCTATACAGGATTAAAGAATGAATTAAAATAGTAATAATTGGATTAACTGTGTTCTGTTCTCTTAGTAAAGATGTTATATTTTTCTGTAAGCGGGTGAAGGCCACTCACTTCTGTTCTGAGGTACCTTAATTTGTCAGGATACACAGCAGGCAGCTTTTAACAGATCTGGTATTTCTTAGGTGATGATTCACCCTGTTGGGCAAAAATGGGCAGAAGTCATCTAGCCCTTACTATATACTAGTTCCATGACTGTCTGCTCAGAAGTTAAAAAAAATTAAAAAAATAATAAAAAAAAAAGGAAGCAAAAGAGTTGGTTTCTGTTATTCTATGGGTATAAGATTTAGGGAAACTTGGAAACTTTATGATTGGTACTGGTGAATTTTTCTATTGCTGTTTCTACAGTTTAAATCATCCTATTACTGTGTTTTCTACTACAAAGTTCTTTTGTTTCAATATTGTGATTCCAAAATTTGCCATGATGACAGCGTGGCCTTGCAGGCTTAGTTTCAGTATTCTGTAAAATCTGCTGAAGGGTAGAAAATAAGCCTCTGGAATGAGAGCTGCCCTGTCCTAATTGCAATATTCCAGCTGGGACTGTGATTGTGTATTCTTCAGAGTAGTTCTGATTTGCCCCAAGGTATTTGTGTCCCACAGCATGCGTTAAACTTTTTAAGGATAATAACTTTGCCAAAAAGCTAGCTCAGTACCTTAACTGTAAAACTGCCGACATTATTAATATAGTGTTGCATCAGAAATTGCTATATTTCTCACAGCCTTCTAAAATTGTATTTGCTGAAGTTTACTGTTTGCTTCCTCGGAAACTGGTAGTTGTTTCAACATTTTGAGTTTAATAATCCATCCTTAGAATGCCTTATGGAAGTCAAAATAAGTTATGCAAGAGGTTGTCAAGGTTCTGTGTATTTTTCTTTGCTGAATCTATTTCAGGTAAATAGAAATGTCTATTTAATGAGAAAGAAAGGCAAGGTTTCTACTTATTTAGCATCCAAACTGGACCTAATATGAGTACTGAATTCTGAAATAGTGATAAAATTTCAACAATCCTGCATTTCCATACTCCCCTAAAAAGAAAGAAAAAAAAATCAGGAAAAACACAGCAAACAAACAATCACCTGATCAGGTATTAAGCAAAGATCACTTCTTGTTTCAGTGAATTAGAATTGTTAACGATGTGGTATGCTGATAATATAAATAAGAAATTATATTTTTAGATGATAACTTTATATTAACCGATCTTGGTACCCCCTACAAGTGGTTGTGTAAAATATGTCTAGACGCCAGTTAATATAAATGGAAACCAGTCTGAAGTCTCCGTTTAAAAGAAAAAAAAGATCTGTTTTTATTCTTATTGTGAGACACACAGGCAGGGTCTGCCCTTCCCTCTCCAAGTACTGTCGACTTTGCAGAGTCTACTCATGAAGTCCGTGTTAAGAGTTTAGCCTTTGAAAATAGGCAATGTTTTCAGCTCTCATGAACCACAGATTGGACTGGTTGGACTTTATGGGGCTTTGCTTGTCTCTCATGCCTATTAAAGACGAGTCTCAAGGTGTAGGCAGAGGAGAAGATTGCCTAGCTCAGTGAGCAGCTGGAGCCAAAAGAATGTTTGTGCTTGTTGCTACTCTGAGGAGTCACTGTCTCAGCATTCATTATCTCAGTGGTAACAGAGGCAGAAAGCATCTTCTCTGGAACTCTGTACCATTCCTTTCCTGTTATGCTGCCTGCTGCTTTCTCCTCTTTACTACACCTTCAGAACCCTCAGACCAATAGAAACATATATCTTTCCTTCTTATTCACATCTAACCTATGCTCTTATATTAAGCCTTGACCTTAATCTTGCAAATTCTTAAACTCATTAGGGCCAATAATATTATGCATGTGAGTTTTCCTAATGATTTCAGTGGACTGGTGAATGCACTGAAATATTGTCATGCCGATATGTCTAATGAGGCTTTTTAGGATGGCATTTTATATAAAGAATCATGATTAAGGTTCATTTGTATGTATCTTCTACCATAGTAGATCTTCTATCTTAATTATAGTCAACCAGAACTTTCCCTTTACAGGGAAAATTTCCAACTTAGATTGAGATTTACAGCTTGAAATTCCAATGCAAAATATCTCTAGTGAGTGGGGGAGAAGAAAAAAAAGATCTGTATCCACAAGCATCAATCAATTGATTATGGAGAGTTTATGTTCAGATGCTTCCCCAGGACTTGTTTCTGGCTGTCAGAAACAAAAGCCAGTTGTATGCTAACAGGGG
Source organism: Myiozetetes cayanensis (assembly GCF_022539395.1). Classification (NCBI taxonomy): domain Eukaryota; kingdom Metazoa; phylum Chordata; class Aves; order Passeriformes; family Tyrannidae; genus Myiozetetes; species Myiozetetes cayanensis. Next base: position 131,449,405 of record NW_026086604.1, read on the forward strand.
GCCATGTGAGCTGCAAGGCATGCATCTGAGGTTAATAAAATGTTATGTTACTCCAGCAAGTGTGCAGGCTTCGTTCCTACAGCGCCTGACGTCACCGTGAGCACGGAGCCCTCCCACTCCTGCTTGGTAATTGATGGTGACGGGCTCTCTGCTGAGCTGTAACCTAACATAGGGACTGAATCAGATCAACAGCTGAGAGAAATCGCCAGCAAACAGTCTTGCTCCATATAGACAAAAGCTGAGCCCTGTAAAACGGGCCTTAGCTGGGCAAGTATTTCAAATAATGGTCCGTGCAGGCTGAGTTGCTGAAGTTTTCGCTGGTGCACTGCTTTACTTCGGAGGTTTTGCTCCTGCAAGAAGTGTTGCTGTTACTGGAAAGGCTGGCCTGCTTGGAGTGAGACTGACATGCTTGACAGACGCCTGATGTCTCCTCAAACTAAGCACATTACTCCTGGGGTAAGCATATGTGGAAGGAGTGCAGGCCAGATGCTCGGGAGCCCTTTAATTTTACAATGTGATGTAGAGGCTGGCTTGCAAGTTAACTTAATTACAGTTAAACTGTTTCACTTTGCTTTCATCTAGCCAAGCTGAAATGTTGTTGAGAAGTGTGCCAGCCTTTTTATGGAAGTCCAAACTATACTTTTTTAAAACATACAAACTTGACTTATAATGTTGAAAAACTGGGAAAAAAATTAGTTGAGGGGGAGGGAAAGCACTTGCAAGTGGCTGAGAGCTTCTGTCTATAACCCTGTTAAAGTAGTTAAAATGAAGTAGCTTGCTGTTTGTTCCGTGATTTTGGGGATTGTGCTAAATTGTTTTCGCCTCAATATGAGAGCAATGGGACTCTCTGCTGGCAGTAGCTTGAAGTACATTCTCTTTACAGACACAAGCATTATACTCTATTATTTTTGTTTGGGTGATGTTGGAACACACTCATGAGTTTTTGTTTGGCAGCATTTGACCAGGTATGTGTATCCTGGGGCCAGGGATTTATAGCAGCAGATATCACACAACAGTTGTGCTTATGAAATAAAACATAAATAGATGACAAATGCTATTTTTAAAGTTCTAATGGATGTGCTTTGTTTTCTTTTTTGCATTTTTAAAACAAAGGAAGGAGATTAAAATAGAATTTACATAAGCATAATTTTAAGGCAAATGTTTGGCTTAAGCTTGCTGCTTCCTATAACATTTATGAGAGATTTGAATAAATTTGCAGTAAAAGAACTGTACCATAGACATGACAGTACCTTTCCAGAGTTATTCTGAGAAAACTCAGGGACATTGTCTCATGTAACAGCTGCTCCACAGCTTTTTCTAGCAGGAAATCAGATCTGGATCATTCTTATTCCTGGATTATTTAGGGATCTTCACACAGGAAGCTAAGTAGTTATTGCTAACATCCATTCTGTTCTCGTCTTATGACAACTTTTCTTCATAGACAACTTCTTTTTAACTCCAATTATATTGTGCTCGTATGTTTGTGGGGGCAATAATACAATGGTGAGTCTTACAGGTGATATGTCATGAAGTAGGAAAGTGTAAAAATAATATATTCAACTCCACTGAACATGTTTTCAGCATGAATGTTCAGAACAGTAGGAATCAGCTACTAATATAATCACAGAATCATTTAGGTTGGAAAAGACCCTTGAGATCATTGAGTCCAACCACAGCTATAACCTTTAGTCTTTTCTTATCTAATTACTATAGTTAAAAGCTTAAGTCTTTATGTTTTAATTTATATACAAGCAATTATTGAAAGTTCTGAAGAATTATTATATTTTAGGGTTCTCTGACAATCCCAATACAACTTAAATGGGGAAAAATTGGAGCATAATTTTTTTCCTTGGGAAAAGTTTGTACAATGAAAAAAAAAGTCAAATTGTAAAATACTGTTTTCCTAAAGAGAAGCAACCTGATGTTGGAACTTAGCACAAATAATGTCCACGTGTCCATGCAACATGTTATCTTTCTGTCTACTGATGTCAAATAATGTCATCAAGGAAAAGATCAGTTTGATTTATCTGGGCTATACAGTAAAATGAAGCTTTTCCCTGCTATCACATCATGAAGTCCATGATCACAGAGGTCCTGTTACACGAAGGAAGAAGTTACTGTTTGGCAGGGTAAGGGGATCACAGCGGGTGGTGCTGTGGATGTACAGCCCTTGTGAACTGAGAAGCAGCAATAAGGAGAGATAGGTGAAGTGAAATGCAGGTGGCAAGGAATAAAGAGGATTCAACCATGTACGCAGAGAGGATTCAACCATGTATGCTGATAACCATGGATACCTCAACATTTAGTCAAACTTTTTTTCAGAGTGATAGTTGATAATCATTCTTATCATGTTTCCTCAGTTTTTATCCTAATCTCTAGCTGTGTCATGAGGGAAATACCATTTAGCTTTGCTAATGTGAATTTTGGCTGTAGTCACTTCTTATTCAGAAGCATTTTATGGAAAACCGTGCTTGCAAATTAGCTTTTTCTTTTGGCAGTACTAGTCCTCAGACAATATCTAATTGAAAAAATGATTTGTTTAAATGTCCTTGAGGAAAGTAATTGCAAAGATTAAAAAAGAGATATAACTGGAGAACTTCCATATTTTTTGGCACGAATAATTAAGTAAATTGATTATTGATGATAGTCTTTTAATGACAGTTGTTGCATCAAAGGTGGATACAAATTGCATAATTAGCCATTGGTACATTTTTCTGAATTGCCAAATTTCAGGATGTCCCTTGTAACAGATTGACCCCTGATGTATTCAAGTTAATATAGAATGTTATAGTAGAATGAAATAAAATAATACTTATTGCATAACTGATACATTTTCACCACCAACACAGTCCTTGTAACATAAAAATTCTTCAGTATGGAAACTTCGGTAACTGCCATAGAGTGTAAGCCCTCAGGCACAGTAATTCTCTACAGTTTCCTGAGGCTGGTGTTTTGCCCTTACCTCACCCTCTATGCAGACAAGTGGCACCCTGCCTTTTTCCAATTTGCCCAAATTTACCTGAATTTATGTTTTCAGCATCAGTGAAATATATATTTGTTACTGCTATTTCTCATTCAGTTTTCAAGTTGCAGTGAACAAGCCTAGGAATTCATGAAATTGAAAGGGCTAATTCTGCTATTTACTTCCCAGAATCCATGGTGTGGAAGTGCAATAAGAAAAAGGTGTAAAAGGAGTGGAGTTAAAGCACCTTGAAACTTCGATTGCATTCAAATATCCATTCTGTAGGCTATTAAATTGGGATGCTTTACTTCAATATCTTTAAATTATTTTTTTGCTATAGGCCAAAATGTAGGAGAGATCAGAATTTTGAAAACAGGTTGTCTAACTACATACAAATATATATTCTTTTGCAATCTTTTAATTACTGATCCCTCAAGTCCTTTGTTATAAGTTCAGTATTTGTTTACAAAATTTTATGCGCCACTTGTACTGCATGTACACTGCAGAAGAGCCTGTGGTTTATACTGTACTTGTAACTGCTTAATAACAGCAACCAGTGTTCTGTGACAATGATAGTTTGGAAATCTTCTGACTGATAGATTAAATGTTTACATTACCGCTCATGCCATCATCTTATATTTAAACAAGCTACTGAGTATTAAAGTGGATGGACAGTCTTTGTATAACAGCTCTGATTTTTTAGGTTTATTTCCTAAGACAAGATTTATGCAATCCCACTTTCCATCTGTTAGTTGTGCTTCTCAGGAACTTCAATCCAATGGCCAATTTAAATCAGCCTTGCAGAGGTCTCAGAAGTACTGAGTGACTGTAACAGACCTTCTTGGGGGCTGGATGGAGCTGTTAAAGCCTTTTCTCAATGTGCCAGTGTGGGAGACATAAGCCACTCTGGGCTCCTCTGGCATCCAAAAGATAGCATCCAGCCAGCCAAGGAGCACGACTTTGACTCTGGAATAGCTGAAACAAACATTGCCTCTTGTTCAACCAGCAAGTCATGGAAAGGGAAGAGAAGTTTGGGGAGGGGAGGGGAGCTGAGGGTACAGAACATGTGGTGTGTAGGGAAAATGAGAGAGAGCTGAAGGTACCGTGGAGGTGTGTGTGGGAACCCAAGCTTCATTTCTTCTGCTGTCACAAAACAACTTGTTTTTCTGCAGCTCATTAATGATACATTGCATTTTGCAGTATTTTAGTGGATATAAGCATCTATTTTTTCCTGAATATTTTGAGGGTGCTGAAAGGATGCCGTCAGATTGACGATTTATAATATTCATCCCTTAAAAATTTTTAGCTTGTTAGTTAATGATATTAATGGAATATCATTACCAGAGAAAAATACCATTTTAAATCTCTGGTAGCAATTCTAGGTTTAAAAGCTAAATTTCACTTTGAGTAGGCTCGTGCTGATCTAAGGATGCCTGTAGAAAGACTGGCTTACAGTTGCAATAATTGTAACTTGGTGTCTTCTCAGTTTGACAAAGTCTTCAGCCAAGTATGTATTATCATTTCTGTGCAATTCCTGCACAGAATTGTCTCGTTGGTACACAATTCAGCATCTCAGTTCATCAGGATAGAGTTTCCCTGAAAATCTCTGTGACAAAGACCTGCTGGGGCTTTACAGTTTTCCCTCTTATTAAAAACCTTACAGATGGGGATTGGACCGAAACACCTTTAAGAGTTCCTTCCAACACAAAATATTCTGTGATTCTATGAGCATTCTTTAGTGACTGATATTTATTTGAAAGATTCTGGTTATTTCTTTTCATTCACATACACTTTATCATTTTTATAAAATGATAATGTTCTTTTTATAAGCTAACAATGAAACAAGGATTTTCTAACCATAGTATTATTTGAAAGAGTAATCTCTTCAGTATCTGCTCTCTAGAAACTTGTAAATGAATATATATATGAGGCATTGGAAAAAGTAATGTTTGAAATGTTAAAATATTTTATTTCAGAAATTTTTCAGCAATATTTCCAGTTTGTCTTGGGAACGGGGTCACTTTGGTATGTAAGAAATAGGTTAATGCTTGATTATATAATAGTTTCAATAGCTGATGCTATGGTGGGGCACTAGAAAAGTCTGTTTCAAACAAAGCACTTTGGTAACTTTCTGCAAAATTCAAAGTAAATCAGTGAGTTCCCAGATTATCAGGATATTTTCTGGCTGAATGTTTTCTGTCAAGAAAATGTGATCAGGTTCTATTGCTGTGATTTAACATGGGTCTCCAGCTTCATTAGAACTTGTATAGACAAAAAAGATGCAACTAGCATTGCAATGTGGGAAATATTTCATTTTAGGAAAAGTTTAAGGTGTTGTAACTAAACTGCTTGAGAGAATAATTTTCTTATTCAATTTTAAAAAGAAGTTTTTACATTGATGCTGGTTTAGTGTATCCATTATTCCATTCATGTCATGCGCAGCACAATACGCAACTTGGGTTCAGTTGTATGAATTTAGGAAAGGAGAATTTTTTTTCATCTTGGAATTAAAAATACTGTCTTCTTATAGGTCACTACCATATTAAGATCAACAATTATGGATTTCATTGGAATTCTGGTATTATTGCCTTTTTCAATCATGTTAAATCAATTGTCTGGTAAGTTTTTGTACTTAGGAGAAGTTCCTTTGTAACTTGAGAAATCCTCATCCAACTCACCTTAGTATCATCGATTTGTACTTAAAAAGTTAGTGGAGTATGACTGCTGTATCACAGGAACAGGTTCACCTTTAAAACTCTAACTAGGATGTAGAAAATACCTAAATCCCTTTCTTGGAGTATCAGAGTCCTGCAGTGTTTGACAGAGAAGGCAAGCCCCACACAGAAATGCAGTTGGAGGTATGCTCTCTGCTTTGATGCATGAACTGTCGGTACTGTCAGCACAGGGGAGCCAGGCTGTTTGGAGCATTCTTTTTATGAGCACTGATTGCGAATTGTAGCAAGAGGAGGGGGGAAAAAATGTGCCAAACAGAAAAATGTAATTGGAAAATCACATTTTTACACCAGTCTAGATTATAACTGGAAAAAGATGTGTCCTTGCAAAGTAGAAAAGGGAAGACCTTTCCACCTTGCCCTAAGTGTTCACCTTCTTACTCTCTGCTAACAAGATTCTGTTAATTTGAGTGGACAAGGAAGATTGACTAAAAGTACCTTACCTTCATGCTGGATCTCATCAGGGCAGTTCTGAAGACGTCGTTGTAACATGCTGCATTAGTTCTCTGTAAGGAACAACTTACTGTACTTATTTCATCCACTACATTGCAAACTACTGTCCCCACTTAGCTTCCTGCTCATCACACTGAAGTACGTTTCTGCTGTGCCAGGGTGACACCCAGTCTCACAGATGAGAGAGCCGTTACAACAGCACATATACTGCCTAAATCCCACTTAATTCCTATTTTGAACTCTGAAGTGGGTCTCAAGTGATAGATACTCCTTTCTGCAGACAAGTTTCCCAGCTTTCACATTTCACCTTGACTCATTTCACTGGAGCTTGTTAAATTGTACAAGCCAGTACACCAAAAATTAAACATAATTAATTAATAGGATTGCAGAACTGTGACCATCAGAAATATTAGAGGTTTCAAACACAGTAAAAATGAGGAATGGGAACTGAGATTTAAAGAAGTGATGAGGCCAAAGAAACCACAACATTTGGTGATAACCAATAATTTAAATTGATGGAATTGTGGAATAATGGCTTGTGCCAGAAATGAATAAACAAAAGCAAAGTAAGCCAAAATGCCTCCTGTGGCCTGCTGTTGTGGCTCTCCTGGTTAGGTGCATTTTAGTTTCTGAAATAAGAACAGAATTTTGAGGTTTCAATAGCTCAAGTTTTACAAGCACTTCTAGAAATGCAATTCTGGGATATGGTTGGACATTTTAAAAACCAAAAACATTTTAAAGGACCAGGGGCTCAGACATCTCCTCTGTGAACTATTAGTTGCTAAGGTAATGCCCTGAGTATGGGAATTGCACAACAATAATACCCAGAGGACAACTTGTAACTGGAGCACAGTTTTCAGGATGTGGGTGTGGCCGGAGGTGGTTAATATCCCTGGTAGTTTGTGGCAGCTCCTGTACACAGCTACAAGCCAATGTTACTCCTCAGTCTCCCGATCTGGTGATCATGGAGCTGCTCGTGGCACTTGAAACATTTCAGTGCCCCCAAAAGCAGACATGTGCTGACTGTGAGAGTTAAGAGACTTTCACGGAGATTAAAACCCACTGTTTGTTTAATGTTGCGTTCAGTGTAGCAGCATGTAGTGGTGACACTATAAATTAGTAACTTTTCAGTGGAAAGTTGTATGTTTTAAGGAAAAATAGCCAGGACAGGCTGTTTTTACAGGGTTATATGTTTTATTTCAAGATCTTAGTCTTCTCTGAGAAGATTGGTTCTGTTATTGATGTTCTGTGCTCAAAAGCATATTCATTTCCCTTATTGCAATTAATAATTATAGCAAAATGAACATTCTCTCTGTTTTAGTACTCAAAATATTATTTCTCTTAAATATGGGTTTTGAAGACTTTTTTTCCTCAACCACTTAAAGCTCTGACAGAATTTACTGTTTCAGAAGCTGTTTCAGAAGTGTTTGGCAGAACATTTGGCTGCAGGTGGCTTCTGTGACCATCCTAAATCAGCAACAGCATGTTGAGCACTTGAATTGTTCTTTCTGCTTATATCCCTGTTCTCTGTGTTTTACTGCAGCAATGTTCCACATGACTCTACATCACATGTGAAAAATAAAAATAAAAAATCTTGCCCACACATGGGAACAATCACCTGTGAGCAGACCTTCCAACTTTATAGCATTTATAGCACCTCTCCAATATCCAAGTGATGCAGAGGATTCATAATACAACAGGTATTTGTATTATGTATCTGTAATGCAAACCTTTGCTAAGTTTCTGACACTCATTATGAGCTGGGTTAAATCTTTTAACATCTGACTGCAAGGAGAACAGCAGCTTGTTATTTCCATGACATTGTGAGAACGTACTTACATTATCTCTCAGTGCAGCAGGAGATAGCATGTGCCCCTAATGTATGTATGTTTGCAAGTTGAGAAGTTAAGTCTGCTGTTAATGTTATCACTGCTGTATCCTGAAATAGAAAACTGCAGGCAGATTGGATTGTGTTAGAGAATGGTAACCATAATAACCAATAACAATCTGCAAATGATAAGCAGCGTTAGTGTTTAAAAATAAAATTTACATAGCATTCCAATAGTTCCATGGGCATACTTTCAGATTTTATGTTATTATTCATTCATTTTAAGCTTGTCTTTGAGATTTAAGATGTGGCATTAATCTGAAGGAAGTGTTTCATTAGTGCATCTTGAATTATTTCACACTTTTTTTATATACCTAAATAAATCTCACAAAATAAATCTTACTTAACAGCCCTCTTTCAGAGGTACACCATCTATAAGGGAGAATTATAAGTGTTCTACAGGATGTATGGAATGTCATGGAAGGAGATGGACTTTGATTTTATGGTTGGATGTAAAAAGCATACATTCAGAAAAGAAATATAAAGTCTGCTGTGAATGAATATGGAGCATCTTGATCATTTGGAATCTGCACTGTGTTCTGGGATGCTGCCCAACACTTCTGCTGATACAAAAATTAAAACAAACAAAAAACCCCTCTTTAGCTTAACCCAAACCATGCTTTTTTTGACGGATGCTTTAAAAAGAAAGGAAGGTGTCATTCAAAAGAAGGAAGAAGTCCAAATTGTGTCCTGGCCCTGCCATTCTTCTCCTTTCATATCTCCAGCATACAAATAGGGTGTCTAAAGGAGTCTCAGAAATTCTTAATTACTTACCCTGTTATGAAAGTATATGAGCAGCATGGTGTTATGATCAAACTGTTTGTTAACTCTTTTGGGTTAACATGTTTTCAGTCTCCCTTGCTGTGACAACCCTGTCATTTTCAAAAAATACTTGAATGCTTCTTAGAACATGGAGTCTTATTTCCCAGTTGCTCTTAACTGCTGAGATACTGTGGTTACCACCACACTGCATTCAGGGAGTTACAATGACAGTGAGAAGAACTGGAAAAGATCCATTCTTCTGAATGTACTGACGTCCAGAGGAACAAGGTGACCTGGGCTTCAGATCCATCCTGTAGCTCTTTCAGGGCAACAGCACTTCTGGAGGTGTAAGCAAGCCACAGTCCATGCTGCTGCGTGTTGCCCACAGTTAGAATGACCACCATGGGAGAAAATCAATGGAAGATCTAAAATTCATATAAAAACTGAAAAATTGTTTGCTAATCATCATTTTCCCATTTAAGTAACCTTGTTAGGAAATTTCAGTGCTGATGTGGGATCGGATAGTTTGGATGGAGGGTAATTAAAATGAAATAGCTTTTGCTCTTTGATCCCATATGTGAGAGGGGGCAAGTTGCTCAGAGGTTTTTTGCCAGAGGTAAATGAAAAATGAAAATAGCAGCATTGCCGAAGTTCCTTTAAAATGAAACTGTCATGTTTACAAGAGACAATTCTTGTTGCTAGTTGTGTAAGAGAGTTACAAGCTGTTGATATTCTTCAGTGGGATTTGAATTTGAATCTGAATTAGGTAAGACAGAGTCAATTGCTTTCCATTTGAGTTCCTGAAGAAAAAAAAAAATGTTGTTACTGTTGGATGCAAGTTGAAAGATTCTTGTTTATCAGGAAAGGTCTGTTTAGTCTATTAACCTTGACAACCATGTCAGCAGTTTTTTCTGTTTGTTTTCCCAAAGGCACTATGTTAAAGTACTATGATATACAAAGTTATTTATAATGCAGACAGTTCATAGCTATGCTTAAAAGACATAGGTCAGAGTTTAAATACCAGAGTTAAATGCTATTCTCTTTGACAGTTTGAAAAGTTATTATGCTGAATCTTTGAATATTGCAATGGAGGGATAGAATCGCTACAATATCGATCTGAATCAGATATTTTTATATGAATTTGTTACAGGTTCACAGACTGGTTAAAGTAAAAAGGAACCTCTGGAACTAGTCCAGTCACCTGCTCAGAGCAAGGCCACCTAGAGCTGGTTACCCAGGACTGTGTTCAGATGGCTTTTGAATATGTCCAGGGATGGACATGTATGTCAGTGGTCAGTCACCCTCACAGTAAAATAAAAAGATCCAACAAAACAAACACCACCACCAAAAAAATCTCTATGTTCAAATGTATTTTCCTATATTTCAGTCAATACTCGCTGTTTTTTTGCCTTTTCATTAGGAGTCACTGAGAAAAGTCTGGCTCTGTCTTCTTTACTCCCCTCCTACCAGATGCTATACACCCTAATAGATTTCTATAAAAGGAACAAAATTTAGGGAAGCAAACAGAGAAAACAAAGTCCACACATATTGACTCATGCATTTGTACCTGCTTGTCTCTGTTAACAGATGATTAGGATTGCTATTGCTGTCCTTGCTTCTACAGATGAGCAAGATCTACTCTAGAAGTGCTTGCGTACAGTAGAAAGCTGAATAACTGACTTATTGTTGTGATTTACTTCCTCATTTGAGACTGTAGTCTTGACTCTCACAGTCACAGTAGTTTATTTTTCTTTACTCTGAATACTGCTACTTAAGGCTCCCCTTCATCAAGTTGGGTTTGTGTACCTGTATAGCTCTCTGTCATACATCTTCAAGAACATGTCCTGCTGAAAAGTACCAGTGGGGCAGAGGAGCAATTTCACCCTTAACATTGTTTCCACCTTGCATTTTTTAGTGGTTTTGACACTTTCTGCTTTTATTCCAGTTCTTTTGCTATAGTGAAAATAGGATAGCAACTTTGTCTCTTGCTGAAGTCTCCAATTTACAGGTTTTCCAATAGCCCATATTTGCTGTATCAACCAGTTCTGCCCAGACATCCCATCTCAACATCTCTGCCCTGGTCCTCACCCTTCCACTCTTCCCTAGGTTTACCACCTAGCTGTCAGGTAGCCAGCTGTCCCTGTGAAGGTGTTTTCAAATCCTATTGTGCTCCCTGCCTACAATGAATGTTTTTCTTGCCTAATCCTAATTCCTGTCTTCTGGCCTGGTTTTTAGACTCTCCTCCCTGTGGGTCACAGAGTCACACTGCTTTCTTCCTTGTTCTGCACTCTGGCTTTCTGCCTTTCTCATTCCACCGCCTCTCCAGCCCCATCGTTGCCAAATTCCTTTTTCCAACCTCTCTCTCTCTAATTTCCACTTTTGTGCCCACTCTTTCTATGTGGATCATGGGATTCTGGTCTGCAAGGGTCAGCACTGGCAAGACACTGTCCACCCTGTGCTGGCCAGTCCCATGTCACAGTAAGATACCAGGGGAAGGCTGCACAGCAAAAACCCACTGCTGTCACTTAACTGGGAGTGGAGCAGAGGTCATCCAGCAGTGCTGTGCTAAGTTTAAACACCCTCAACAGGAGTGGCATTTTTGCAGACTTTTGAACCATAAAAGCTATATACAGATTTGCTTTGTGGAGCCCTGAGACAGACTTTGGTACCTGTCATGATGTTTCAATTCAACAGAGCAATGAGCAATTCAGCTTATTTACTGTCCAAGCTGCCAGACTCTGGCTGCTTGTACTGTCTGTAGTGAGAATTACTTGTGACATGAAAGTCACTTATGGTGACAGCCTGAATAATGCCCTAAGTCTCTGTTGAGTGTATGCGAACTGCAATCCTCCCTTGATTTCTTATTCATGCCCAAAGTAGAGGAGCTGATGAAATTATTTAAAAAATAAATTAAAATAATAATAATTTTCATACAAAGAAAGGAATATACTTTCCTTATTTTTGATGGTAGGATCTCTTGTAACATTCCTGCTGATTTTTTTTCTCCGAATTTGATTATGAGAGCCATATCCAAAACGCAGCAATCAAGCCATGGCATCCAAAATTCAGTTGTTTATCAGAGCTGTATTTGACAAGCAAAGTAATGGGTGATGACACTGGCTTTGCCTAGTATTGACAGGTGTGGTTTCACACTTAAAACACTGTGCAATAAAGCTGAGGCAATTATATTAAAGCTAATAAGTGTATGTGACCACACTCGTTCAGCATCGATAGGGGCAACCAACTTGGGCAAGTGATTATTACATTCCACTAGTGGTGGGTGTCTGATGCCTGTTATTTACTGCCATACAGGAATGGTGCATGTTTTATTTAATTTCTGGGAACACAATGTTATGATATTATTTGTTTGAAGCATAATTTGCAGTTGATATAATGTGAAGTGACCGGTTTGGCTGACAGATAAACTAATGCTATTTTGTAAACATATGGTTGGAAATAAAATTAGTGTCTTCTGATTTCTAATTTGCCCTTTCCAACTGTTTTCTTGGTTTTAACTCAGCTTGCGAATACATACAAGAACTTGAAAAATCCGGACTCATGAGTCACGTCACATATAGTCAACAGAGGACTAAAGGTCTGTTTTGACAGAGAAGGCAGATTGAGAGAAGAATATTCTACTAACTCACACAAAGAATTTGAGGTAGTCAAGACAAGATCTATTTAAAATAAGCAGCGGATGAGGCAGGGAAAGGAACAGGGAGGATGTTTACAATGTATTTGAACTGCTTCATTTGGTGCTTTTGTTAGGAAAGAGGTCTTGTTCTCTTTCTTCTGTGGAAGAGAAGGAAACTGAGTAACACAAACTGGTTTTCAGTGCTCTGTGTGTTCATGGTATCTTGTCATGAGATATGTGTATTATATTAACTTGATTACAGATATAAATGGGCAAGCATACACCCACACATTCCCTCCTTAAGACATTACCTATTCCATATTTTTTCCTAGACCTTATGTATAATTCTGATTATGGGATATAGTGCTAGCAGCAGTATGAACTATAAGGAATTGAGAGGACTGAGCTGAGAGGGGATGGGTTTCTTAGCGCAGTTTTGAAGCATGGTCATGTTACTGGATGCCAACTAGTGGCCTTTTCCTCAGTTGTAAAGAACAACCTTTCCCAGAGGGCACTATTTCTGCATCCTGGATTACTTTATGCTGTCCTAAAACATCTTTTATGGGATTTATTTTTAAACCCCAATTTAATATTAGTTTGGGAGTGCTGTTGGTGAATTAGTCTCTAAAGTCTTCTAGTGTTAAGTGTTTTATTCTGCTCTTTGGCTGCTTTTACTCTTTCTTGCCTGCTCTGCCTGGAGTAGAAGTTGTCCAGGAGCAAGGCAGGACCTTGGACTCTTCTGTCACGGTGTGGTATTGCATTCTGGATCTGCTGCCTGTGCACTGCATGTAGCGGGTATAACTTTTCTGTTACCTGAGTGCCATTGTGCTACAGAGATAAGGTTACATCGCATTTCACTTACAGAGCAGTCTGGGACTAATCAGCAGGAGGAAAAACGAAGTGAGTGAAACATAGAAATGGGAAAGAATCCTGGGTTGTTTGTTTGGGGTTTTTTTGTTTGTTTTTTTCTGATTGTTTTGTTTGGGGGGTTTTGTTTGTTTGTTTGTTTAAGAGAGAGAGAATTTTTTTTTTGTTTTTGTTTTTTTTTACAAGAGATAGATAGTGAAATAGCTCCATGGGTTTCTGCAGCACTCTCAGAGCAGCGAGGGTTTAGGTGATTTAGAGTGTGTCCCCGGTTCATCCAGTGCTGCTGGCTCACCCCCAGCACTCCGGCCGCAGCATCCGCCCCCTCAGCTTCTGGTGACGGGCACGCCGAGCGGCCGCTCCCGAGAGCTGCTCCCGCGGGGCTCCCGGGCTCTGCCATCCCCAGCCGCGGCTCCGCGGGCCCCACTCACGTTTTCCCAACCCCGCGTTTCCCCCGAAGACAATTTGGGCGGTGTCGTGCGAGGCGGGGCAGGGCCGGAACGCGGCGCTGCCTCCTCCCGCTGCCCGCACCGCTCCGGCTGGGACTGCCCCGCACGGCTCCGGGCGGGCTCGGGGGCTGCCGCTGCCGCCGCCGGCCGGAGAGTTTGGCTCCCGGGGCACTTTCCCATCCCGCCGGCCCCGCGGCCCCGCAGCAGAAACTCGGAGCTCATGCCCGAGAGCAGCAGCGCTCCAGGAGCGGCCCAGGCGTGGGAAAGGAGCGCGGGGCCGTGCCGCCGCTGGGAAGTCTGCCCGGCTGGGGCACTGGAGCTGAGGATGCAGTGGAAGATCTGACTTCAGGCGTTTGGGCGCTCTGGGCAACTAGTGTCAGGCTGCGAAGGTGCAACTATGTACCTTTTTGGCAGTGACGAATACGAAGCGGTAAGATGTAAACTAAGGATTTTTTTCCCCCCTGAATTGTTATTTACTTTTAATGTTCCTATCTTCAGAGTTTACTGAGCAGCTTTGAATTTCTGTCAGTACGGTGGTCGAACTTTAGTACTCACTCATTAGATTGTTTTTTCAAAATGACGTTTCTCTGCAAGTTCTTGGAGTAGTGAGATTACTATTTGCTAGATAAAATGCAATTTACTTTCCCTGTCTTGTTTATTGCATTGTGGTGATATTGAAAATATTTAACTACTGGATATTATGAGGCAATTTGGACTCTTGAGTTAAGCAAACCCATGCCTACAAATAATTCAGAATCTGTCTCATACTTTGTAATGTAGATAGACTACAAGGAGCTTACAGAACTGCCCTTAATAGTATGTTTGTGGGGACGTTGCCAAACTGTTTCTTTTGTGCAGTTCAAAGCATGTTATTGTAATGTAATGCAATGTCTATCAAAAAAGCTGGCTTAAAAAGACCCAAACACACTCACATTAAAATCTGACAAATCTTTACTTAAGTGTGTTTGTAAAACAGCATTTGAAATAAGCTGTTGATGTCAGAGAAGACCAGAAGAAAATCACGAATAGCTCTGCACTGCTGAATGACATAGTTAAGTGACATAAAAGTTTGACATAAAATTTTGTAGCCTGTGCTTCGATTGCCAAGTTATAAGCAAAATGGATGTATTCTTCCACCCACTCGTGACCGAGTCCAAGCCTGAGGAGCTTTGGGGAAAAATAATGAGACTGAAAAATATGTATGAACTCCACTATAGGACATCAAAATAAATTTCCCATGTTAAAAGATGACACATTCTTTGCATATAGCTGGCAATTGCAAATTGCAAATGTTTTGTTTTTATTATTAGTTGCTCCTAATATGAAAGGGCCTTTTATGGCAGTCTGGGTTCATTTCAAGGTATTAATTCAGTTATGTTGGATTTTTTCCTTCTTTTCCTTTTTTTTTTTTTTTTTTTTTAAATTTTTTTTTTTATTTTATTTTTTTTTTTTATTTTCCTTAATTCCAACCAGCTATGTTTTTGAGATGCAAGAAATGTAGAAGACATTCAGGAAAATAATTTAAGTGCAGCTGTCCGCATATGGAACTCACTTGTGTGTGACTTGCACAAACTTTCACAAACCAAGAAAGGAAGCTGGAAAGAACTTAGCTTCTTCAAAGCAGTACACCACATGACATTGCAGTGATTATGCTGTAGAATGTTTATTTGTGTATAAAAACTGTAAAGCAAGAGGGACTTTGCTTGCTTTGAAGCTTGTTTTGTTTTGTTACATTTTGTAGATATTTGTAGAGAGTTGCAAATCTCTCTTAACAGATTTTTAGATTTTTGCACAGTCTCTTCATTGCATCGTAGCCCGTAGAGTGACTTCCTGGTTTATACAGGAGTCTGAAATTTTAAAGTATCTTGAAAATAACCTAGATGACTGGAGAATGGTGTTAGGTCTCAATCTCTTCTCCTGATGCTCTTTAACTTTTTAAAAGTATTGAAGTACTCTGTGTCATAAAACATATGTTTAAGATGCCTTTCCCAGGAAGGTGGGCCATGTCATTCCAGTCCCTTTTCTACTACATAGTTGTGTGAAGTGAAATAGCATCAATAGAAAAAGTAAGAAGTCCACCATGAATTGTGTGGGGTTAGGTTTTTTTTAATTTCCTTTTTTTTCTTTTGTTCTTTTTGATATCTCTAGAGGTTCCTGAAACTAAAGTGTAATGACCTGTTCAAACAAAATGTTTCATTAAGTGCAAAGTGAAATATCATTTCAGTCGTTTCTTCTTAATTTCTCTTTAAAGCAAAATAGTTCAGGGCAAATAGAGGTGCACTTTTTTGGTGTTATTTTGGCAGCCATACTTACCAAGATGTTTGTTTTACTTGGTGGTAAGTACAGTAGAATTGATGGCATACAGAAAGCTTGAAAAACACCTTTATTATTCTGTAAAAGCTATAATCAATGTGAAACTTCTATCTGTGTAGATTTGCCATTCATGAAACCATATGCTCTGCATTGTAGAAAAGGTATTTGTTTTATCTTCCTACACAAACAATTACTTGAGTCACTGAAGGACAAAGTAAATAAAAAGAGTGACAGTGAAGAATCTCAGAGTTTAATTTTAAGTTTGCTATTAATTTGAAGCAATTTTAATTTCGCTTTAGGCATTATAACTATGGATATAAAATTTGATTTTTATCCTAGGAAGGAGACTCCTGATGGAATGAAACATAACATCATTAAAGCATCCCTTAGTGGAAATCCATCTTTAAAAACTCAACCTTTCAATAGAGTAATAGAGAAATGGAACTGTATGTGATCATTGTGTGCATTTCACATGCACACGTGCATGTCTAGATGGGCCTGCACACACACTTGCAGAAACATAATCATCTGAAGCAATGTTGTAACTCAGTTAAATTTAATAACAAAACAGTATAGGCTGGTGCTACCAGCTTTTGCACGTGGTGTCCACTTTGCTTTCGTTTTGTTCCTGTGTATAAACAAGCTTGGATTATTAGCTTATTCTGAGTGCATAATAAGTCTAGATATCTGACAGAATTGATAATCAACTTTTATACCATCTCCCACCAACCCCAGCTGAACAGAGATAATACCACTTAAAAATCAGTTATCAAGACAAAGATGGGGTTTATGACCACTTCATCTTAAAAATAAAAACAAAGTGTCATTTTATGGCACAGTGACAAAAGCTATATTTTTTAAATTAATAATAAAACCATGCAGCTGTGGTCCTTTCCTGTTTCCATTAGCATTTTCATAAATGTTCTGTCTTGGGGTGCAGAGTGTCTTTCACATTGCATTTTAACACTTTAGGCAGATGCTTATTAAGCTCTTTATAACTGCTGGAATAAACATTTAGTATCTTTTGAGGCAATTTTTATGCCATGTACCTGGCATTGTAGATGTGCTTGGCTATATAAGTGATTTAATTTCATAAATACAGGAAACTATAAAATGCTACAGACCGAAGAGTCCCATTTGTGGCTCTAAGTTGTTTGTGTTTCCTGTTTCTTTGCAAAATAAATCTCTGATAACCAAATGGAATTGGAATAGTTCATCGAAAATGAAGCAGGAAATGGGAGCTCCTTTTCACAGATAGCTGGTAGATCGTAGTCTGCACAAATCTCCAGAAGCAAAAGCATCTAAAACTTACTCCCAAAAGTCCTTTGAGTTGATGCTTAGGGATGATGCTAGTGCTAGCTAGTGCTTGCATGTCTGGGAGGCCTGGCTGGCTCTGCTGTATCCACAGGCTACAGTTTCCCTATGGCTGCAGAGTTTCTGCTCTTCCTCCCACAGTTAACCTTGCCAGGGCTGTGGGTGCTGGGCATCTCCAGCTACATCCCCCAATGCCTTTCCAGGGGCCCCTGGGTGTAGGTATGTGGGCCAGGACTTGTCTCTGATGGGCATGGGACACCTTTAGCATTTCATCTCTCCTTCCTGACGGCAGTCTTGCCTGGTAGAAGCTTTTGGCTCTGTTGTGGCACCACGATCAAATACTGTGATGGTAAGTGTAGGGTTAATTAGGATTTCTTCTGAGAACAACCTAATCATTGGAAAGCTATTTTTTAGCAGAATAATTCATGGGCAGGGAGGAGATTTCATGGTGATTGACAGTTTAAGAAAAATCATTGAATTTCATTCACTCTATTGCATGCAACTTTCAAACTTTTGCAATAAAGAAGCTACTTTTAACTTTCTTAAGAAACTCAAAACTCAGCTTTTTTTGATCTCCATAGATATTTTTCTTGGAAGATATTTTTACAAAGAATGGGAAACCTCTTTAAAAATCCAGTCGTTGTGATGTCCAGAGCAAATGTTTTGGTTGCCTTGAAAATCCAGCATTTGTCACTTGTGTTCTCCAGGCAAAAGTTTTGAACTTGTCTATTTAAATTAAGTCTTCACTTGCTTGGAGTTTGCCTACGTCCTCTTGCAGGACAGAGCACTTCTTATGGAATATTAAGAATGATGTTGATAGATGCCAGTTGTACTCATGGCTCCTGCAGGGCAGCATTATCTTCTAAAAAGTATGAAAATCTGTCTGCTAAATTTCTAAAGGAGGGAAAGATCTTGAAGCAGTCAAATGTCATTCAGTTTTGAGAAGAGTTGCTTTTTGACTGCTGTTTGTGAATCAGACAAATCCCAATTTTGTGTGCACAGATATTCTGCTGATAGGGCTGATTTTGCTGTGTGAAGTTGGAAAACCCCACCTATTTTAGAAAAATGCTTTGTAATTCTAGAAATCAGTAGGGAGAACACACTGATGCATTTTCAGTGTTTATTCAGAGACATTGCTACTTACCTTATTTCAGAAACTGAGTGAAGGGAGAAAAGATAATAAGGGTGTTGTTTAAACTTGGAAAGAGTCATGTGTAACTGTTTAGCAACAGTAGTTTTTTATTATATTGTGGACTGACATAGGAACGTGTCTAAAAAATATAAACCAGAATTGCTTCTTTGGGAACCTCTCCCTTGAATTTTACCTGTGGCAGAATGCTGTAAGGCAACAACATCTAATGCTATGTTAAGATAGATGAGTAGTACAACATGTGAGTGTAACTTGAAGTACTGACTTGAAAGGTAGTCAAATTCAGTGCAGCCTCTGAGGTTACCATCAGAGTCCATCCTCGGACAAACCCCTTGACATTTTGATTCTTTGTCTTTAGATATTAGGAGATACTTGGTTTGTTTCTGGTAACAATAGATGTTTATTTTTTAAACCTCGTAAATTTCTTTAAAATACCAGCTTTAAACATAACAATGCTAGCATCTGATTAATTTTCAATCATAAATATTGTACAGGAACACTAGGACTGGAGTTTCATGCCTAAAACTCTGTGTTTGGCAAGAAGAACACTTACATGGAAGAAGGAAGTGCTTATACATGAAAGATAGATGTGCTCACATCCAAAACTGGTTGTAGACTCGTGAAACAGTCACCCTTAGCAAGCCTTTTCCCTGTGGATTCTCTGCAGCAGCCAAAGTGTAGAAGCAATACAGTTTTTCTTTCCTAAATTGGAAAGATGAGGGTCATTCTATATGGCATCACTCCCCATGACAAGCTCAGAGATGTCGCAGCTGTGTTTTAAGCACTGCACGTGAGTTTTGGGATTCCCCTAAGGGAAGCCTGGGAGAGCTGCTGGTTTTGATCGTGTAGCATAATGGCTTCTGAAGCAGTTTCAGTTTAGAATAGGGAAACACTAGAGAGGAAAACTGTAATAAACCCATGCAGAGAAAGGTATTGGTCATTTCTGTGTTACTCCCAAGACACCCAGTGTACTTTCTAGTTTGTGACTTGAACAGCTGTAGTGACCACACCTTTTTCCACAGAGAAAAAACACTTTTAATCTAACTTCCTGTAGTTTAGAAGGAGTAGATTCTTTAATAATGATGTTACTGTTGAACACTTTTCACAAAATTAGGGACTGGTTGAGAGTGGAAGACACTTCTGGAGGTTAGCTGGTCCAACCCTCCTGCTCAGGCAGGGCCATCTACAGCCAGTGGCACAAGACCATGTCTAGGCAGTTTCTGAGAATCTTCAAGGATAGAGACTCCACAACCTCTCTGGACAGCATATGGCAGTGCTCAGTCACCCTCATGGTGAAAAAGTTCCTGATGTTCTGAGGGAACCTCCCGTGTTTCAGTTTGTGCCCTCTGCCTCTGTTCTTGTGACTGGGCACCACTGAGAAGAGCCTGGCTCCACCCTCTTTGTACCCTCCTTTCAGGTATTTATATACAATAAAAAGCTCCCCCCTGAGCCTTTCCTTCTATAGGCTGAACAGTTTCAGCTCTCTCAGCCTTTCCGTATGTAAGAAAGACATGCTCCAGTCCCTTCATCATCTTTGTGGCCTTTCATTGGAGTCTCTCAAGAATGCCTTTGTCTTCCTTTTCCTGAGGAGCCAGTAACTGGACACATCATTCCAGATGTGGCCTCACCAGTGCTGAGTGTTTTGTTTGTGTGTTTTTATTGTAGCTCCTGTCTTTGCTTCCACCTCCATCTTTCAGCTTGTAGAAAGTACTGGTGGAAAACCCCAAAAGGATGGAGATAAGTGGAGGGACCTGTCTCTGCATGTCCTCTACCAAACTACTTGAGGTAGCTCTGAACCTTTCAGCTACTTTTCCACTTGAGACAGCAGCAGGAAGGAGGGAAAGAAGCTCACAAGAGCTGGCTTCTGAGTGTGTTGATAGCACCAAGTCCTGCTGAAATCTGTAAATTCATTCATTGGTCTTGGTTTCAGGGTTTTTTTGCATCTGAAGGAAATGACCATGATAATGACCTGCTTCCTGGCAAAGCAGGAATTCCCTGATCGACCTGTTGTGTTAGGTGAGACAGTTTGCCTCACTGAAGTGAACCAGCACAGACTTAGGAAAAAAAAATAATGTAATGACTTCATGAGCAGGAATACTTGAGTTTTTCTATTCCATATTCATAATGTACTCTACAGGTCTTGATAAAAATATGGCTGTTTTTCAGTGAGGAATTTGTAGCCATAACATAAGTGTTAGTGGTAGGGGCAGGAATCTAGGTAGGGCAGCACAGAGTTAACAATAGCTAGTTGACTGGGCTTCTCTGATTTACATAGCTACAACATACTTAATCCTTGGATTCCTCTGTATTTGTGTTGAGTTCTGAGTACGTTTCCAGGCTTTTGGGAATTATTTACAACTTCCTCCCTGTTATACCCCATATATTCATACTTCTTATTTAATTAGATATCAGGGGACCTATGTAGCTAGAGAAGTCTTCTGGGTAAAAGGTACTAATGGCATGTCTGGTTTAAGTGATCCATTTATAACACTAGGGGTGGGGCCCAAAGTTGGAGCTATTAAGAAGAAGGTAGCTTGAATGTCTTTAGTTAAAGAAATGGGACTTGCTTATGCTGCGCATGAATATGTTACCAAAAAAAAAGTCCAGATCTTGCAGGGGCCCCAGTGTGGTGCCTCTAACAATAGAGTTATGTTCAAGTTTGTTTTCCAGTTAAGTATTTATGACATGCATTTTGATGCCTATGTTGTTTAGCCTGTGGATGGATGTCAGGTAGCAGAAGGGGTGGCAGAAGGGTTAGCAGAAGATGTTTTATGTGCAAAATTGAAATTGTGACTTCCCTGCAGCACATATGGAAAACTAAAGTCAAGAAGGCATGTTCACGCTGTCTGCCATACGTGCCTGCCTGGTGCGGCAGACTGCCCGTTTTGGATGCTCTATCCCGGGTAGCATAACTACTTCCCTCCCATCAGTGGTGTGTGAGGTGGTGTCTGGCAGTCTAGATAGCTTGTTGCTCTCTTGACCTTTCAAAACTATAGCAGTTATGACAGCTCAATTAAGCACTCCTAGCATGCAGGCTGGATATAGTCCAGTAGCATTTTGATAGGAACCTTCCACACAGGGAAATCAAGGGCCAAAAATCCTGTTTCAGATTATCTGATCTGAAGTTTCTTTGTTAGTCTTTTCCAGGCACAATTCCTTTTTTTTTTTTTTCCTCTCTTCTGTTTTCCTCTTCATTTGCAATTGAGGTTTTGCGTTTATGTCTGTTTGGAAATATGTTTTTGTTTTCCAGTTGATAATAATAAGCAGGTCTGGTGAACAAATTCAGAAACAGTTGATCACAGTAACCTTTCATTTATTTTTATTTAATATTGGCTCACAAGAAGTCTATCACAGGAAAAGAATCCATCTATCTCCTTACCAAAGCCATGGACATCTGTCTTCATGAAGACATGTCTTCTCTAAATTATAAACAAGCTCTGGGCGACTGGACTGACTAAATGAAGTGCTGTTTGTTTACTTATAATACACGTTACTTTCCAGATAATGACTTCACCTGATGAGTAAGAATTACAAAATGCTGAGATAGGTAACTAATCTTCGATAGGAATCATGAGTTCTTTTTTCAGCAAGCCTTTTATTTACACAGAAGCAGGTAATGATAGCCAAGTTAGTTTATTATTGTTTATTATTTTATACATCTCTGATCAGATTAATATATAAGATTCTGCTGGGAGAAAATCTGGCAAAACCTGGGTGTTTCCGTTGCTTTAACTACAGGACTATAGGAACCAGCCAGTTAGAAGTTTTTTTCTGAGAAATGAAATAATAAATTCCCTGATAAATTCTCCTATGCATATTTCATTGTACATTGTGGTTTATGCCACAGTGTTATTCTATAAGTTTTAATTTAGCAATGCATAGGACATTTTGGCATTTAAAATGCTTGAATTGCTTACCAAATTTTATGATTTACAGTAGAGTTTTAGAGTTCTGTTAGATCTTACAAACCAGTCAAATGGAGTTAATTGGTTTTAATACTTTTAATACTTTTTTGTTTTACTTTTTTTTTAAGACATTTTTTGAGGTTTTTTTCTGAATATCTATACACATGTTGTTATTAGAAATACATTCTTTATGTAAAAATAAATTCTTTAAATTTGTTTTTTGGTACAAGCAAAGCAATGTTGATCCAGAAATCCAAAATGACAGTGCTACCTACTCAGTTGAGTGCTGAAGTCTAAGGGCAGGTAGACCACTACAGGAATTCTAGGCCAGTTTATAGGAGCAAGGCTGATTCATTCATACTATTATTGGGGCATCATAAGAACATAGTTGTATTTCTAAGCTATTCCTTTAGGTAACAACTAAGTATGACAGGAAAAAATTCTCTACATGTCTTTTTATAAAGTTTATTTGCCTGAAAGGAAATTATAAACTTAATTTTTTCTTCATTCAGGGTAACTAAGTTTTATTTTATGTGTAGAAATGGGCTTTAATGAAGTTGACTTTGTGCTTAAATTCTTAGGCTTGTATTTATCTGCTTGTGGAGGCAGCTCAGTGGGCTAATTTTTGAGCCTAGATGTCATATAACTTCAGAGTTTATTATCTTTAGATGTTAATTACTCTTAGAATTTCTTTATTTTTCCAGTGTAGGAGATTAACAACTAAAATTCATTATAAACTTGAAAAATTTTAATCAATGGAGATTGTCAGAACTCAACTAGACAAGGCCCTGAGTGAGCTAATTGGGCTTTGAATCTGGCACTACTGAGCACAAGGTTGGACTAGATGTCCTTTTCTCCAGATGTTCTCTCAGCAGTCTACTTTTTTACTGTGATTCCATTCAGAGCATGCAAGCTATGTAGAAGTCCTAAGGGCACCAAAGTAGAAATTCCCAGGTTTTTTATAAGTCAAAACTCACTCTTAGAAATTTTCATCTTGTCCAGCAGTTGCCCATGATTTAGTTCCTGTTACTGAAGGACGCCCAATATAATTCTGAAATTTTAGGCCTCTAATCTGTAATTCACTGTGATTCTTTTGCCTTCATCTGCATTCCATGTAAATATGGGGATATATCTATAAAGTAAGATCTGAAAGACGGAGGTTCAGATTGTTGCTCAAATATAGTCAATTTATCATATGTATCATATGTATCATATGTATCATATGTTTTCCCCATACATTTAAGAAACTTGTGTTCTGTTTCCCTTAATTCCTTCTAAAGGGAATTATTCAGATTGTGTACTGTAGTTCTGTTATTCATTATATGGACATCCTGGCAAGAACATGGGTGGCCTTCAGACATGCTTAAGTAAAATCATAAGGCTCACTGTACAAGGCTTTAGTACCATATGTGAAATTTTGATTTTGCTGATTGAAATTTCACTTGAACTTAACAGTGAGAAAAGGATTTTTTTCTTTTAAATAATCACCACATACACCTATTTCCTGATAACTTAAACTGGTTTGCCTTCTAAGAGTTTTCCTATGCATGCGTGGATGTTATCTCCCACCTCTCCCAATAACATAGATTTGTAAGGAAAAATTAATAATTCTGTTCACCCATATTGTGTTAGTACAAAATAATGTTCTGATCAGTTTGGATCCAGAGGTTTGGTGGAATTTGCAGGCCAGAACATCTGGAAAATGGTCTAGATGTGACTGTCCTTGGTGTCCTGAGAGAGAAAATACAATCCAGCTGATAATATTTCCTCTAGCTGTTGTTGCCTTGTCAGCACAGGATTAAAATTTCAGATATTTCTGTAATCAAATGCCTCCCAGTAAAATGCATATATTTAAAAAAACCCAAGCATGGCAATTTGTGCTGTTTTGCTTGAGGCTATTTTAAATAAACATGGACATCTGTGTCTGTAAGCGTGGTGGGAGAGATTAGTCCTGCCAGTTACACAACATGTTTTGTGGATCAGCTTGCCTTGTGACAATTGAAAGTGTTGTTCCTGGACTTCTCTGGTAGATTTTATGACGTGAGTGAAATGCTATTTGATTTAAATAAGGTCTATTTTAGCCTAATCAAAGAGGAAACAAGAAGGAACTGCTATGAAGATCATAGGCTATGATGATTTTGAAAATTACCAGGACTAAAAAATGTCAATGCCTTTTCAAACCGTAAAAAGATCCATGCCTGCAGACATGGATCTGACAAAACACGAGAGGTTATAAAAGACCATATTTGTGTTACTGTGCCAACTACAGCAACAAACATTTCCTTTTCTTCTGCATGATGAAAGAAACAATAAGATGTAATTTTTGGTTTATGCGTTGTAACCTCAAAAACTTTGAACAGGAAGGAAGATGCTAACTGTATTAATTACTACTGATTATAGATAGAATACTATTACAGCAGGAGCGATGAAAGGAGAGCAGTGCAAATTTAGTGTTGCATTTAGTGTTAACTTCTGACTTTAACCTGGTCAGGGAAGCCCACATTGTGACTGAAGAATCCTTGAAGGGGTTTAAGTACAAATATATTTGAATTGTGGTATAGCAGCACATATACAATCTACATGACTACTGAGCTGGCAATAGATGTGACCTAGAAAAGATGATGCATCTTGAGCTTCTTTAGAATTTTGTAATATTTGCCTGCATGTGCGTACTTTGGGAACTGACTTCATGTAAAGCAGGGTGAACACAGAGAGCCTGTTGAATGCTTGTAAGCAGAAAAAACAGTTGTGGAATTAGCTTTCTGCTTATATGTTTCAATTCAGAAGCCTAGAACCACTTGTTATTTATTGGCTGGCTCTAAAGTCCTTTTTATGAAAGCTGATATCCTTTTATGATAAGATAACCCACCTAGTTGATCAAGGGAAGACAGTTGATGTAATCTTTTTGAATTTCAATAAAGCTTTCAATGCTGTCTCTCACAGGATCCTTCTGCACAAACTGTCCAGCACACAGCTGGATAAACACATCATGGGCTGGGTGAGGAATTGGCTCGTGGGTCAAGCACAGAGGGTAACAGCCAAAAGGGTGATATCAGACTGGCGACCTGTCACTAATGGGGCTCTGCAGGGCTCTGTCTTAGCCCCTGTGCTCTTCAGTATCTTCATAAATTACTTGGGTGCAGGACTGGAAGGGATACTAAGCAAGTTTGCAGATGACACAAAACAGGGAGGAGCTGTTGACTCTCTCAAAGGCAGGAAGGCCCTGCAGAGAGACACTGACAAAGTAGAGGACTGGGCAGTCACCAACCATAGGAAGTTCAACAGTGGAAAATGCCAGATTCTTCACCTGGGATGGAGCAACCCTGGATGTTTGTACAGACTGGGGAATGCTGGAAAACAGTACTCGGAAAGGGACCTGGGAGTCCTGGCGGATGGCAAGTTGAATATGAGTCAGCAGTGCCCTGGCAGCCAGGAGGGTTGATAAGCCAAACTTATCATCAGTACCACTGCTGCTATCACCCCGTGTGCTGGGGGGCATCAGGCAAAGCATGATCAGCCAGTTGAGGGAGGGGATTGTCCCACTCTTCTCTGCTCTGGTCCAGCCTTACCTTGAATATTGTGTGCAGTTTTGGTAACTGCAATATGAGAAAGATATTAAGCTGTTAGAGAGTGTCCAAAGGAAGACAAGGAAGATGGAGAAGGGCCTTGAGGGGAAGCTGAGGTCACTTGGTCTATTCAGCCTGGAGGAGACTGAGGAGAGACCTTATTGCAGTCTACAACTTCCTCATGAGAGGAGGAGGAGGGGCAGGCACTGATCTCTGTGGTGACCCCTGCCTAAAGTTGTGTCAGGAGAAGTTTAGGTTAGATATTAGGAAAAGGTTCTTCACCCATAGGGTGGGTGGGCACTGGAACAGACTGTCCAGGGAAGTGGTCACAGCACTAAACCTGACAGAGTTCAAGAAGCATTTGGATGATACTCTCAGGCACATGGTATGACTCTTGGGGACGGTCCTCTGCAGGGCCTGGGAGTTGGGCTCTGTGATCTTGGTGGCTCCCTTCCAACTCCTCAGATTCTGTGATTCTGTAAACTGAAGAAAATATTATTTTTAATTGAGCGTAAACACATGAGTTTAAGGAGAGAATTGATTTCCTTACCAAACAATGGAGCAGAGAGGAAAAAGCAGGCTTTAGCCAGAGCAATTCCTGATAAAAATGAATTGTCAGGCATGACATGGGCTTGTTTGTATTTCTTTGGTGAGAGTTAGCACATGTTTTGAGGCCTTAAGGCTTGCAGAATTGGAGTTTCATTCCTGTGTCTCTCATCATTGCAGGTGCTGAAGACTCTTGTAAGCAGGAACTTGCTAGGGATGTGTTGGAAGGTGTCTCTTCATCTGAGACATTTTACAAAGTTAATTGATCCTGGTAGCATATTAATAATGTTGTTTTAGAGCAATGTGAGATACTTCTTGTATTAAAATTTTTGAATAAGTTGACTGTTGTATAGCTCATGTGAAATCTAAAAATGGAGGTTTACCCAGAGTGTATGTTTGCTCTTTTTTAAAAAAGAATTCTATTGTATTTCCAAGGTCACAGATTCTTTTGAAATCCTGAATTCCTGAGTCCTGATATGTGCCAGGAGCACAGGCACTATATCCAGTTTTGGTGCCCCAACAGATGAAATACGTGGACAAATCAGAGAGGGTTCAGGGAAGGGCCCCAAGGACGGTTGGGGCTGGATCACTTGGCCTTCAGATGTAGGCTGGGGGACTGGAGCTTGCACAGCCTGGAGACAAGATTCTTCAGCGTATGCAAGGAGGTTTTCAAAAGCACAGAGCCAGTCTCCTCAGAGGTATGTGGTGGGAGGACAATCAAGCATATACTCTCTGTCAGTACTCAATATAGCAATAACAGATGAAAGAGCAACCAGTGGTCAAAAATTTGGTGCATCTTCTAGAGGAGGAAATGGCTTAGTGAGGGATATGATATAATGTGCTCTCTTGACCCTGGCAAAGTCTATTCTGAATCAGAAAGAAGTCTGTTCCTGATGTTTATGTCTGAAAAACAGAAAATGTTTGGTCTTCTGTGTTGCGATAATTTTAGAAACCTGGATTCAGTTGTTATCCTGGAAAGTGGTTGTTGTACTGTCCTAACCTTTAAATGTTCCAGAAAATGCAAAATACTCCAGTATTGAATTAGAAAAGTTCACCACACCATGTGCTGCTTTTATGATTTCCTTTATTTTTTTCTATTGCAATTCATTTAGATTTTACTTCCTTTCAAGTCAGCGTGTAATCATTATCACCATCTTCTGCATATCTGTTTCCATGTTACCTACAACATACACTTCTCTTTTAACCCTCCTGTCTTTATTTAAGCAGTCATATCTCAGAAGTGCCAGTATAAATCCATAGTACAATATCTTTTAGCTATAAAAAAATACTATATATAGTATATTATATACTATAATACACAACCTTTTACTAATTCTTTTTTGTAAATGAGTGTTGTATATACTCTTCACATTCCCGTGTTCCCTTGCAGATGGAAAACAGGGACAATAACATACAGAGGCTTCAGAGGCAACATACAGAGATGGGGAGAGTGCTCTAAAAGTGAGCAGAGTCAGAATCACAAACTCTGTCTCGCTCTCCTTCTTTCAAAAAACAGTGGAGCCAATGGATGGGAACAGTTGGCATCAATCAATCTATACATTAACTGATATATTTTCATTTCAGAACAAAAACTATAAATATATATGCTGGAGAGAGAGAATTTCCAAGTTTATTTTGATATGTGATAGGCAAGAGGGACAAAAGGCCTTTCTAGAGATTTTTCCATTGATGTGAAAGTATTATGGACTGTTGTATTCTTGAAATCAGATGAGAATAATTGTAATATGTAAATAGTGAAAGTAACCTCATCCTCTTGGTAAAATCATAAGTAGTTTGCTTTGCTTTATGCTAGGCCTTGTGTATAAGTAATGGGTATAAAGAAACAGTCCTGATATTTTTCTATCAGTGCACAAGGATGAAGGCTGAAGCAAAGGAATAACACCTGACACCACAAGGTCTCGTGTGACTTCTGACACTCTTAGAAACTGGTCTTATATTTAGCTCATTGATGAGGATATGTGTATTTTTTGCAGTGGGTATATCCTGAAGTAAATGATGCCATGCAGTGTGAAAGCTGCTCACTTGGTGTTTCTAGCAATATCAAAGAGAGGAACGCTGCAGATGCTTAAAGTCATCACATCTGCAAGATGTACCTTGGCTGAGTCACAAACAACCCTCTGTTTGATGGGCTTGAGCTTTCAGTGAGCCTGGGTTAGGGGAATCCAATTAATTAATACTTTAATCTTCACTGTGCACAGTTTAACAAAGGTGTTGATAAGAAAGCCTCTCCTAATATAAGCTGTGAGAAAATTGCAGTGTTTTATGTCATAGCAGTCATTGACTGCTGTTAACAAAAGATCATGACCAGAAAATCAAAATTTCAGTAGTAGATGATGGGCTGGAAAATAAACTTATCAGTAGACAACTAGCATGTGATGGTGTTTTTTTCAGAGTGCATGATTGTCAGACTAAGCCATTAAGAGATATGGGAAAAAAGATATTTAAAAAGATGAACTTTATATTTATGGTATAGAAACGAAGGGTAATAAGTAAAGATATATGTAAAAGCAGCAGTTACCTTTGAAAGCTGACAACATCTGAATGTTGGAACTTGCAGTTGGCATCGGCACAGCTGAGAGCCTCTGGGTAAGGATTAAGGGACAAAACAAATAGAGTGAATATTGTGGGAGTCTTCTCTAGGCCACTCAGGACGACACTGATTAATTATTCTTAAAGAATTAAGGGATACTGCTAAATCATTGATCCTTGCCCTTATGGGGGACTTCAACTTGCCAAATATTAACTGGGATCACCACACAGATGGCAAAAAAAGGTCCAGAAGATTCCTGAAACATATGGAGGACAACTTTATGGTACAGGTCCTAAAAATGCCCTCCTTGATTTGTTGCTTGTTAAGAGGGAGGATCCTGTGAGTGAAATGGTGATTGGTGGCTGCCTTGGCGAAAGAGATCATGAAGCAGTCAAGTTTAAATTTCTGGTGATAGGAGGAAAACTGCCAGCAAAGCTTCAACACAGGATATGAGGAGAGGAGAGTTCAGGCTGTTCAGGCAGCTAAGGAGTCAGGTCCTCTGAAAAAATTCTTTTGAAGGTACTGGGGTCCATCAGTGCTGGTTGCTTTTCAGGCACCACCTCCTGAGGGCACAGGAGCAAGCAATTTCAAAATGTCAGAGGTCCAGCAGGCAAAGCAGAAGGCCAGCTTGGCTAAGCAGGGATCTTTTTCTGAAGCTAAGGCCAAAAAAGCCAGTGGAAGAAACGTCAGGTGGCATGGGACAACTACAGAGATGGTTCTCACTGTTGTAGAGAGAAAATTTGTGCAGCCAAAACTCTATTAAGAGTTGAAGCTGTCCAGAAATGTGGAGGGCAATAAAAAGGGGTTTTTAAAATATTTTATTTGCAAAAGGCAATGCAGAAATAACATTGACCTGTTACCTGATGAGGATCATCACTACACAAACAGGGACATAGAAAAAGCAGAGATATATAATGCTTTCTTTGCTTCAGCTCTGGTGATGGGCTACGGGGGGTCCCAGAGCCCTGAGCTGCAGGACCATGACTATGAGAATGATAAACTCCATCAACCCCAGAATTGGTGTGGGATTTGCTGCTTATGGGGCTTGATGAGAGTCATCCAAGGGTACTCAGAAGAGCTGGCTCATGTCATTGCGAGACCTCTCCCAATGATTTTTGAATGGCCTTGGTAATCTGGAGAGATCCCCGTTGACTGGAAGCTGGCAAATGTCCCAGTTTTCAAGAATGGTAAGAGGGAAGACCCTGGAAACTACAATTCAGTCAGTCCCACTTCAGTGACTGGTAAAAATGATGGTGGTGAAGATTGTTCTGGGAGTTACTGCAAAACACCTCAAAGACAACATCAGTCAGCACGGCTTCATGAGAGGAAAGTCCTGCTTGATGAACTTAATTTCGTTTATAAAAAGGCAACCCACGTAGTTGGTCAAGGGAAGTCAGTTCAAGTAATCTTTTTGGATGTCAGTAAAGCTTTTGATACTGTCTCTCATAGGATCCTTCTGGACAAAATACCCAGCACGCAGCTGGATAAACACATCTTGCAATAGGTGAGAAACTGGCTCATGGATTGGGCACAAAGAGTCATAGTAAATGAGGTTACATCAGTCTGGCGACCTAGTGGGGTTCTGGGGTTCTGCAGGGCTCAGTCTTAGGACCAGTTCTCTTCAACATCTTTGTAAATGGCTTGCACTGAGGACACAAAGGTATGCCAATGACACTAAATTGGGATGATCTGTTGACTCCCTTGAAGGTAGAAACATGCTGCAGAGACCTCGACAAATTAGAGGACTGAGCAATCACCAGCTGAGACCTCATTGCAGTTACAACTTCCTCGTGAGAGGAGGAGGAGGGGCAGCCACTGATCTCTGTGGTGACTGCTGCCTAAAGTTGTGTCAGGAGAAGTTTATGTTGGATATTAGAAAAAGGTTCTTTACCCAGAGAGTGGTTGGGTGCTGGAACAGGCTCTGCAGAGAAGTGAGCACGGCACAAAGCCTGCCAGAGTTCAAGAAGCATTGGAAAATGCTCTCAGGCACATGGTGTGATTCTTGGGGGTCAGGAATTGGACTCAATGATCCTTTTGGGTCCCTTCCAACCAAGGATATTTTATGATTCTGAGAAATAGTAAAATAAGGAAAACTTCACTGTATATGCTTAACATCAACATTTTTACCAAGGTAAAAACAAACAAGCAAGTCAGCACCCAAACCTTCCCTTTGTAATGTGGACTAGATTAAAAATTTGACATTTAAAAACCAGGTAGAGATTGCATGTACTGAGATAATCTGATAAAATTCAAAGAAAATATTTTTTTCCCTTCAGAATTCTCCATTGCTAACAGAATTTCATGTTGAATTTTCAAGGAAGCTATTTTTAAGTATGTAGAAAATCTTAATGACTTGAACCAAAATCCCAGATAAAAATATACTGACGATCTGGAACACAGAATCTAAATTGGCACTTTTAACTGAGCTGAGACAAATTAAGATGATGGTTGCCATGCTTTCCTGCAAATTTGTTCTTTTTCTAGTTGTCTTTCTGTTTCGTTGTTGACATCCCAGATGTGGTTTCCATTTTTCCTCATTTTAACTGTTCCCTTTTAATTCTGTGGCTGACCCAATCTTTGTCTTTCTCTTTGTGCTCTTGTATCAACACATAGCATTACAATTCTAAATTCTTTTTTTCTGAGTTGTCTTTCTGCAAATGAAATCCTTCCTTTGTGGTATTTAGTGCTTATTAATTAATTAATCAATTAATTACACTCAAAAATTACATTTTCATTTTTCCTGAAAGCCTTTAATTTTTAACCCCCTGCTGCCCCAGTAAACAGCACCACAGGTCAGCTTATTGTTACTAATATGCCTGGTTTACCTTTACCTAATGACTTAAACATATAATCAAGTTACCAGAGCTTTCAAAAGTTAGCATGAGTCAACCAAGTAGTGTTAATATCCATGTGTGTGCTGACAGTCTGAGACAAGAGTGAGATGATTCAGGTTCATGTTGCTTGCAATCATTTCCTTGGTGAATTTTTCTTCCTTTGACACCTGTCTCTTAGTTGTTCCACTGGAAACATCTTAACTCTGTCATTGCTCTGACTTGCATTTATAGTTCAGAATAGTTTAATGCCATTAAACTATTTAATAATTAAACTAATTAATAGTTTAGTGCCATCCTCTAGATCCAATTAATTGTCTCAAAACATCAAGTCCCTTTTTCTTTTTTCTTTAGTTTTGGGGACTTTTTTGTTTTGATTTTAAAGTTCTCAATTATGTGATTATATTGTTGATATAATAATGTTGATATTTTACAAACTTGGGAGTCCTCCGTCTATTCCTGTTCATTGACCTCTTCCTCAAAAGCACTTTCTCTTATTTCATAAATGTGAGAATCTCTCTGTCAGAATATACAGAGCTACCAGATTATCCTCCTTCAGAGGCTTTCATAGAACTAATCTCTGCCATAATACATATAGGAAACTTACTTCAAGAACAACCCACTATGGTTATGCAAGGGATGAGTCATAATGCTGGTATCAAATATTTAAAAGTGCTTTATTTTCTATTGCATTGCTACATTGATCCCTTTCTTACTCTTTTTTTTTTTTTCCCTCATATTCTCTCAGCCTTTAGATTGCAAGCTCTTTTAAGCAGAGTTTGTCATTAATTTTGTGACTGCACAGTGCATAGTACAGCAGGGATTCAAGGAGTTTTCCATCTTAGATTTTTTTTTTTTTTAAAAGGATAAGCTAACACACCAGACCATCTCACAGATTTGGGGAAAGTTCAGCTCTGAGTATGAGGGCTTTCTCTGTTTGCTAACTAAGCTGAGCTCTGCAGCTGCCTTTTTGCATATTGCCCAAGTTTTTCTGAAGAAGAAAAACTTCTTCAGAAAATGGCCATGAAAAGACCATCAGTCCTCTAAAAAACCCTACTTATGCTACTTTTTCATAGTGAAACAACAGAAGAGCAAACATTTAGGCCAATGTGATGAAATATGAGTGCAAATATGTGGGTTTGCTTGGAAGGGGTGTTATTTGGGTTTTTGTTGTTTAGTTTGTTCCTGGTTAAAGTAACTGGTACAAGTGTTTGCCTGGTCTATGAATGCCAAAATCTAGTCTTCCGCAAACCTAAGGGCTATTTAAAAAATCCTGTGCTGTCAGCTGGATTAGCACCTTGGAGCCCTGTTACTGTCAACTGGGTGCTGCGATCAAGCTTGACAAAGTCATGTTAAGGGTAAAGAGAAGACTGGTTTCCTATATAATCTCCTTTTTTTAATCACACTGCCACCCTAAAGCTCCCAGCTGTTCTAAAATTTCAGTCCTGCTCTTTGAACATCCCCCATGGCTGTAGATGCCATAGCAGCGCCCCATTAGCTCTAAACAACAACAACAACAAATTCTAATCAACATTGGGTTTATTTTTAAAATGGAAAATTAGCAGAATATTTCAATGCCTACTGTAGGAGCTGGTAGCCCTCCTTGCATAGTAATTGTTTATTTACATGTAAATGTGTGTGGGCAAATGCCCAAGCACTGCAGGGCCCATGCCAAGGAGGGAACGGGGTGGGAGTGGGCACCAGACATCAGGTGTAGACTTGGTAGTTGCCAGGTTTTGAAGTGTCCATGGCCTTTACACAAGGAGCTAATAATTCCTGCTTGATATGCCCTGAATGAAAACATATTCTCTTTCCTTTTTTCCTTTGCTAAATGGTATTTCTTCAGTTTGTCATACACTTCAAATACATGTTGCAAACAATTAATGGGATTAAATTTGGTCTTTCCATAAAAATTCTACTCTCAAATAATTTAACTTCTACCCTTAAATAATTAATAATTAACTATATTAATATAACATTGCACAGCATTCTTGCAGCAGCGCTTTGTGTTTTTTTCAACATAATTCAAAATCATGGCATTGCTTAGGCATCTGAAGAAAACTTCATGGAAGAGAAATTTTCATATTCACCACCTGTGCCACTCTGCCAAAGTGAGGTCCTTACTCATGGTGCATTTGTGGGAGTGCTTCTGACATCTAACTGAGTGGCTCACATTTTTCAGGTTGATCCATTTATGATGAAACAGGACAATCTGTATTCCCTGTTGGAATTTTATAATTTGCCAGTGTTGGCAGTTTCACTTCATGCTAAACTGTGACATTTCACATTTTGCCTTTGTTCTGAATCAATTTTAAAAGATTTTAAGTGAAGTAAACATTTTATGGAAATATTTTTTTACCATAGTTCGAAGCACTCCAGAAGTAGTTGCATATCACAAGGACATAATATACCATCTCAAATCATATCAGAGCAGGACATGGGATGTCATTCTTACTACTGCAACAGGCAGAAGATAAGGAGTTGACAATATCTCTGTATGTATTCTGAATATTGAAATGAATTGTTCCTCTTATTGGCACAGTGAGGCCTGAGCTTTCCATATTCAGAGTAGAAATCAAATTAAGACATAAATATATTTCTCCTTTTGGATTTAAAATTCTCATCAGCATTAAATTAATTAAAAGATGACAAATATATCTCTGAGAAGAGTCCAGTATTATAAATGAAGTGTTTCATATATATGTGCAGTCATATGTATTTCTTTATTCCTAGTAAAATCTTACTGCATGTTTGCTTACTGCTTCATTCCTTCATTTAATAAATAATAATGTAAAAAGTCTTAACTTGAAGGAACTTGTTTGATCTTTCTAAAAAGCTAATTATTTGAGAATTTTCAGTAATTTGGAAAATTACCTGTTCTAATGATATCTAATTCATAAGTGGATTAGAGTCTGTTAAAGACTCATGGTACTCAGAGGATTGCTTTTATTTTTTATGAGAAAGACACAATATAAAGGCTACGACTGAACTGGCAAGAGTAATGGTAGCTTTATTAGCCCCATGAGAATTTATTACTATACCAGAACAAACACATCAGCAGATTTTACGCTACTAATGTAACACTGCAGTCAAAATCTGTACTTAAGCTCCAACTGTACTGATGAAAATTAAGCATGGGTACAGAAAACTAACAAGAAAATGAAGAGATCTAGAGGCATCACCTAATTTACCTAAAGAGTTTCTACCTGCAAGTAAAAAGAAATGATAAAAAACCCCTTACTTGAAAGACCCTGTCTTTTGAAGATGATGCATTTCTACAGTACTGAAAACATAAGACATTTATGGTCTTGAAGGAAAAAGAGGATTAAATATGATCCCAAATGACCACTAGCAATGGGAAAAACATGGGTTCACGTTATGAGAATAGCTCATAGAAACTACTCTGATATAATAAGTGGTAAGATAGTTGGTAAATATTTGTCAAGCACGTTATTAAAACAGGAAATTATTTTTTCAACAAAATGGGTTTGTAAACCTGCCAAGTAAGGAAGAAAAGAAGAAAAGGATAAATAGATGGAGTAATTATTAACAAGACTTATCTCACTTATTATCAGTTTCCCGTGAAAGATGATGAACTGGCGGCTACAGTAGAATATATTACATACATATATCACTACAGCTCTTCCATATTGCAGTGGAAGAAGATGGAGACCTGCAGAATTTCACAAAGGCTGAATTTCTGAAGCTCTTGGGAAAAGATTCATACTGTTCTCCAGAGCAACCCCAAAAACTTGAGTAACCCAGGGAGGAAATGTAGTTTCCTTGGTTGTCATGAATAGACAATGGACATCCAATTGTCATTATTTTTCTTAAACAGCCATGTATTTCTATTACAGTGTCATCATAGCTTTTATCTCCGTTTGAAATTTTTTTTTATCTTAAAGTGATTGAATGAATTCTTAGCTTAAATAAAAATATTCAGAAGTTTATACAGTAAATTAAATGTAATTGTATGCTACCCATTTCCCTGGATCACTCTGCTGTAAGACTTTGATTTTTTTCCATATTTAAGAAGCAAGGAAGCTTCCAACTTCTCCTTTCCACAGAAAATTTGCATGACCATGTCCATCCCACTGGGAAAATAAATGTAATGTTGAGTTTGATTCATGTGATTTGTCAATATAATTAAAATAAATTGAGTCATTATGATTTTTTGGATG
The DNA here is from genome assembly GCF_022539395.1 of Myiozetetes cayanensis. NCBI lineage: Eukaryota > Metazoa > Chordata > Aves > Passeriformes > Tyrannidae > Myiozetetes > Myiozetetes cayanensis. The sequence goes on from NW_026086604.1 coordinate 131,485,506, forward strand.
TGTGTTGGGACTGCGGCCAACACTAGACATGACCAGCACTGTACAAGATCTCTGTGGCCTGGAAGCTGAAATTCCAATTTTAGCGATTCTGGCCTGACCCAAAAGGCATTTTGCCCCCTTAGGGGAGATAAGAATTATGTTACTGTGCTTCATGAATTTTTTTATAGGGTGAGAACCATTTAGGCAGCATCCCTTGTGGACAGCAGACTGAAGGATAGTAAAACTGATGCTATGCTACTTGGTGAGTGTCAAATACGATGTACTCACCATGGAAGTGCTGTAGAAAGGTAACACCCACACGGGCTATCATGTGATTGCCATGTCAGGCTTAATGGCTTCTTTGTTTTCCTCTCACATAAAGGTAGTGTTGCTTTGGAGTTGGTTTATGACACTGTGCCTCAGGCATTAGAGTGGCACCAAGAACTGCAGCACTGGTGGGGAAGGGCTTGGATGTGCCCTTTCCAAAGAGGGAGTGCTGAGGGACAGCAGAGTGTCCTGAGGGGTGGGACTCTATGGGGGAGCTCATTACAGTTTCATCTTTCATTAGTGCTATGATAACATAAATGGTTTTGTCCATAGCCCAATGTTGTGTCAACCATAATAGGATTTAAATTCTACACTAAACTTCTGTTGCGCTCCACTGTTTCCTTCAGCAGGTGTGTCAGAAGTTGTGGCAAAGGGAAATTTTAAAGAATAGTAAAATTTGACAAGATTTGGATTTGGGGATGTTACAGGGCCTCTGCATTTTCTTAATGGACAAGATATTTTAAAAAATTCAAGAAGGTTTGAGTGTATTTTCTTTTATGTTCTGCTCCTTTTGCTTTAGCTCAGGAGGCATTTTAGTTTTGAACAGTCACTGTAACATAGCAGATGTATCTGAACTTCTGAAAAGCAAAACAGGTTTTTTTATGTCCGTTTAAAGACAGCTTATTAAACTCTATGCTGTAACAATTACAGGGTTCAGGAAAGAAGGAAAAAAACCCCAACATTTGGAAAGTTAAAAATTAGCCTTATTATAAACCACAGGTTTAGTGACAACTGTTGTTTGCTTTAATAATGGTGAAATGTAGGCTGCTGCATCATTTCTGATGAGCAATTTCATTGTTATACAGACACAAACCATTACAGGATTCAATCCTTCCTGAGACGTGCTACGACATATGTATGTCTACACTGTTTTCAGCTGTAGTCTCTATTTGCTATTTGTCTTGAGACTGTGGATTTATATTGAAGGCAGGCACTGCAGTCAGCTATAGTGATCCTTTTCTACTAGAATGTGTCATGTCCATTAGTACAACCCAAAACCTTACCATGTTACTCCCATGTCAGTTTATTAAACGGCAGAGGGTAACTGAAAAGCAAAATAAGGAAATTTAATGTTTTGTTTGGCTCTTGCCATATTAGGATCTAATATTTATGTGTTCTAGTGCTGCAGTTATTCTTTGCTTGTTTCCTCTGCTAATGTCAGAAAAAATATAAGCAGTACCCAGGGGGTTAAATTCCCACTCAACAGGCATAATTTTGGCTTCTGTAAGGGAGCTGTGAGTGGAGCTCAGCGCTTTGCTCAGCGGAGGGCAGCGTTGCGTGACAGAACCAAGCGTCCGAGGGAAACGTGGCTGGCAGCAGACATACATGACGGGAACGAGACGCTGTACCAGCTCTTCCAGTTTCACAGGGACCTCGCGTTTTCCAGCTGTTTACCCTTGAGATGTAAAATGGCAATTTGGCATAGGCTAACAGCCCGGTGTGATGTGAGCATCTGCGTAAAAGGCTGCACATATGGAGCATGCCCAGTGGAATGAACAGCCTGTTACCCCACCCCCAGCCAATCTAGGAAGAGATGAAATGAACTTTGCACTTGCAAATGTCACTGAATACATTTTGCACAGGATTTTAAAAGGTTCTCTTACAAGCACTATTTTTAACAGCCAAATCCGCCCCCCAAAACAGAAAGGAAAAAGCCCTAGGTATTTTTCTGTCATCGATCTCAGTTTCTGATCAGCTGAAGCATCTCTCACATCATTTACCTGAAGCCGGTTTTATTTTATGTTTTTATCGTTCAAGTTGAGATTTTTTGGAGGTGGTGTGGATTTTTTGGGAATGATTTTTTTTTTTTTTCCTGGCATGAAAAAATTTGAGAATTTAATTGCAGTAGAACACTTGGAAACAGTGAGGCTGGAAGCTTGAAAGGCAGAGGGAAGAGAAAGAAGGCTCTCACAGCAGAGCATGGATAGGAAAGGAGCTGTGATTCTGCAGTGCTCAGTGTGCACATGTTTTATGAGATCAGTGCCGGGCGCTGCAGCTGCGGACAGTAACTGAGCTGTCTGGCTAATGAAGGCCACCTGGATCAGGCTTCTGAAAAGAGCCAAAGGAGGACGTCTGAAGAATTCTGATATCTGTGTAAGCCCTGCGTTTTCCTTATCAGCTTATACTGTATGTATTGCAGAGACAGAGAGAAAAAAAGGCGGTGAGGAGAGGACAGTTGTTTTCATTCTGATTGAATTAGCAGAACTCTATTTTGCATGCAGGGAGATGCAGAGGGAAAGCAGAGCTGTCATTATTTATAGGGCTGTTCTGGCATTGTGGCTGCTTCCATTGTGGTGATACGGGGACATGTGTTGAGTCCAGACGGATTTTATTAGTTGGAAGTTGATTTGTGGTCATTTGCATGTTTTGCTGAGGGGCAGAGATGGATATGAGCCATTTGCAGTTCCGATGGGGAAAGTGTGTCAGGTAAAGAGGCTGCCCTAAAATAAAAATGCATAGCAAAGGTTAAATCTCTTAGCAGTGATATTGTGTAATGGTAATTATTGATACTGAATTTGCATTTTGATTATAAAAAATCTGTTAGCTTGCTATTTCTGTCTCTGTTTAGAGTTTTCATTTTTATGGAGCCATCCTTGAAGCTGCTGTGTGTCCTTCAGCCCTGCACTGCACCAGTGCTGTAACTCCACAGAGCAATGGGCTCTGCTTGCTGAAAAGCACACAAATAAGAGTGCAAGGATAGTGCAGGAAACAGAACACTGGGGAAGACACCTGCACTTTTGGAAAGTTTCCAGAAGGAAATATTAACCTAGGCATAATTTCTTCTAAGTGACTTTCCCTTTGGACAGTTACTCTGTTTTCAGGGATACAGAAGTACGAAAAAAGGCGAAGGGTATAGCCACTTCTACTTTGTTTGTTGTTGTTTTTTAAACATCAAAGGAACTTGTGACATTTTTTTTTCTCTTTCTTGTGCAGGGTTCGGCGGACTCCTACACCAGCCGTCCATCTGATTCAGATGTATCTCTGGAAGAAGATAGGGAAGCAGTACGGAGAGAGGCAGAGCGACAGGCCCAGGCACAGCTTGAAAAAGCAAAGGTAAGGTGTTACTTCCAGTCACAAACTCATAAAATGCTTGGCTTTAGAGTGGGGGTTGAAATTAGAGGATCTTTAAGGTCCCTTCCAACTCAGAGCATGCTATGATTCTTTGACTGTCATCTCATCCATTACTGATAAAAGGTTTCTAATATGTTAACATATAGATTAGATCTCTTATAAACATACTCCACACAGCAGGTGAAAATATATGTTCCATGAAAAATCACTTAAAATCAGTTTTCCATAATAGGCATTTGATTGACTTGTGTATTTCAGAACGTTCTTATTTAAATGTGTGCATTTATTCTTTTAATAAATATATGCATTTATTGCCGTGTATAGGGTCAAAGCTATGAGGTTTCACTGAAGATGTTTGTGAAAGTTTGCCTATGGAGTGCTATGGTACTCAAAGCTTGCAGTTTCAAAAATCAGCCCTCAAACATTGTATTCATCTCCCTTCAATGAAGGATCAGTCCCTACAAATCCTGTGTAAATTGGGAGAATCTATTACAAGGGTGTTTTTTTCCTGAAGACTTCATTGACTTTCTTTACACTTTGTGTTAAATGACCCCATGATTAATATACTGCAGGTCTTAATTTCTCCTACTTCCATACTCTGGGCAAGTAGTGACAATTCAGTAAGAAAACACTAAATAAGCTTTAGGTTTTTGATGTGTGTTTATGTATTTTGCATGAGATGCATTTAGGACTGTGAAGGTTTTAGCAGTGGAAGTGAACAGGCTTTTTTTTTTTCTGTCATCCATGCTGTATCTTTAAATACTACTGCACCTGTGAAAATTGTACTCATCTTGTTATCATTCATTTATCACTTCATTCCAGTTTTAGTTTTTTTGTGAGCTATCCACCAGATTTCAGTGTATTACTGTTTTCCAAAATCTATTTTTCTTTCTAATATCTTACATTTAAATACACTGTTAAGATACCTCCTCAAATCTACCTGATCTGTATTGTCGCTTTATCTCTAACTCCCTTCCTCCATTTTGCCTTGTTTTTTATTTGTCTGTCTCCCTTCCATCTCCCATTTCATTTAATTTTCCACTGTCAGCTTTCCCTCTGCCCATTTAGGCCACCTGTTTTACAAGGGTTCTTCAGAAATCCATGAGTCCAGGTCACTGAGCTATGCAGCTGATTGTATGGCAAGGACCAGCTCCGTAAATAATTAAGGACTATAACGTATAAGCAGACATCTTCATTGGGCAAGAAAACCGGAATAGGGAAGCCAAAAATGTTTTTTAGAAAATGTAGTTGTTAACTGATATTTATTAAGAGCTCCTAAAGCAGCTTTTTAATGAGCTGCTGGAATGTGCCAACTGTAAGAGGTGCTGAACATCTCTTTGAAGTTGGGTCTTGCTGTCCTGGGATCAGCATAGCAGAAACTCAACAGGAACAGTCTTCTTTCTCCTTCAGCCTTTTATCTCAGAAATGTTGCTGATTGTATCAGGAATTTCAGTTTTATCAGGGCTAATTTTTGCCAGTTTGAAATTTCTTTGCTCCGAGAAAGGTGATAAAAGCTGCCCTGAAATTCAGGTGAAGTTTAGAATTTTGTCAGTAAATGCACAATCTTTAAAAGAAGAGTTGAAGTAATAGTATCTTGTGGATTAATCGGGGTAGCAGTGCAGCGCTTACTGTTGAACTGATGCATCTCTTAGCGATGAGTAAATCTATGTGAGTGTTGCTATGGGAATTTGGCTTACTGATGCTGGCTTGAATGCATGGACAGCCCTTATGTAATATTCATGACCTCTAGCACAGCTGCCATTGTGGTTTGTAGAGAAACTGCTAGCAGATCCTGACTTTTAAAAACTGTATTTCTATACATCAAACCACTGTTCCCACTCCAGCTGGCATAAGATGTAGTCTCTAGGTCTGACACCGTCTGAAACTGTAAGACAACTTGTGAATAGTCAAAGTAGTAAAGGCACTACCAAAATCATCCTGCTATAACAATGAGTTATTCCAGTCACAGAAAACAGAAAACACAAAATTAGTTGTTTAAGTCATTTGTGCTTTAAAATGGAATAAGGTTGTAATTACATTAGCATTTTTGTTCCTCTAGTCAAATGTTGAAAGTCATTCCAGGTTGCAATGTATGGAAATCATGTTATATAGAGGCTATAACAGTGTAATATTTAGTCTAGCATAATATTTAAATTAATACTATTAAATAAAAAATTGTGTACAATTGGTGCTTATGTTTGAAATAAATGTTTAAAAATATGTTTAAATTAAACCTAATGTTATAGATCTAAAATATGACAGGGGGGTGTGTTTTTTCTGCCTGTATTGATGTTTCAGTCCTTCATCCTGCTGAAACACAGTAAAATTAATAAAGCAGTAGCTGCTGGTGGTGCTGCCTGGCTCCTGTCAGTCCCCAGACCTGTTTCCTGCAGGCAGCAGGTTTTGCAGCCTGTTCCCCACAGCTGCCTCGCCTTTGCCCTGACCGACTTCCAGGCAGAGCCAAGTGACACAGCTGCTTTAACTTTTTGCTTTTTCACATTGTGAGTGGAAGTGTTGATCCTAAATAAAATCATTACAATTATATTTGTCACAGGAATTAGAAGAGGATGACACACTTGAATAATGCAGTGGTGGAGGAAAGATGATGGTGAATTAAGGGGGGGGAGAAAAAAAAACTATTGAACTCTGTCACGCACTTATTGAAAACAGTTTAATGACATCCATTTTCCACCCGTACAGCTAAGGGAAAACACCTTAAACTGAAGAGAAAAATATAGTGATAAAGCACACAGTGGCAAACTGTTAGGATGATTTTAAGATTTTTAGATTTGGATTTTTATAGAGTGTAAGTGGTTTTGTGCCATGAAGCCAGAATGTAATATGCATCTCTGTATTTTCCCAAACAGGGAGAATAAAAACAAAAAAGCTTGTAAGGAAATACACATTCTGGCCACTTTTATTCATTTATATAATACAAGCATTGATTTTCTGGAATACAGTTAAGCATATTTTGCTGACTCACTTTGGCATGTGACTTACTGTAAGGAAGGTGGGGCCACGGGCGAATATTCAGAGTCGTCCAGGGACAGAAAATTAAGAGGCAACTGATGAGGCTACCTGTAGGCTAGTATTTACTCCTGAGGGAAACAGATCTTCAAATAAAGCTGTAAAGCCCAAACTGAGATGAAATGTTCTTTATTAAAACAGTTTAGGAATAAAAATGCAGAAAGGTTGGGTTTTTTGGTTTTGGGTTTTTTTGGTGTTTGGTTAGTTGGGTTTTTTTGCTGTTGTTTGCTTGTTTGCTTTATATTAAGAAACAAAAACATTTCAATGCATCCAGGATTTCCTTGGTAACCTCCTCATAGACCATAAGATGTGGCTGCATCTGGGATAAAGAGACAGGACCTATGTTGTGGCTGCATAGGGCATGGTAACATTACCCAAACCTGAAGGCTTGTACTGATATTCTACTGAATTTCCTATTTCCACAAAAACGTGAATCTTAAGCATTCACAAGCCAGAAAGTAATGATATTGTGTTTAGTGTTAATAGGTTAAAAAAATTTGTCATTTCTACAGACAAATAAGATTTTTAGTTTTGAAGGATGAAGATTCAAGATAAATTATAGTAAGTAGAGGGGATTTTTTTGGCCATTCCTTGCAAATATTCAATTAATTATCCTTTAAAATATTACGCCAAGTGAGAGGGATGAGATCAAAGGGAACTGAAGAACAAGTTTTAATGAGAACTTTAAATTCATTACTAATTGAGTTAAAGTTTGTACATAAGAAAGGGGACTTCAGGAATGATTTTTGGTCCCCTGCAATGCTGGTAAAATCAATTCAAATATGTCATTGATTTCTTTTGCCTCAAGCGCTTTATATGTTGTTAACCTAGTTTTTGACTGAAATACAATTAATCAGGTGGTCTGTAAACCTTCTTTCTCTTCTGAAAAAAAGTAGCTTCTTTCTTCCCTTCAGTCTCTTCAGATTTTTAAATAATGCCTCTTTTTTTCTTCCCATGGCATTAGAGCTCCTTATTCAGAGACAGTTTTCAGCTGAGATCTATAGAATATTTTCACCGTTTTAGAAAATTATTTTTTTCAGTTATTTCTAGTACATTGGGTACTGAAAGTGCCAGTTAATAATCCAGGTTCTGTTTCTCTGGGACTAAGGGACAGCTTTTTGTTCTCTGTTACAGATTGTTCTCAACATCCTTTGCTCCTGAAACTTCTTAAATGACTGTCAAAATCAGATTTTGGCCTTTCAGAAGTCAGTAATTGTGTTCATAATAGGAAATCTCAGTTCCTCTCAGCTCTTTGTTTGTGCTCCACCTAATGCTCCACTGCCAAGCATCCTTTTAAGAGGTTGTAAAAATTTGAAATATTCGTAGCCGTAGCTTAAAATACCATTTAAATACTTTTTATGTTAAGATGCTGAACCACTGAACTTTTGATACCAGACATCCCTTTGCTGCCTCTTAGGCAATAATATAAGCTGTGGTGTTTGCTTTTTTGGTGTGTGCTGTAGTAGTGGTGATGGCTTGTGACTGTGAGTAATAATGCAGTGTCCTAAGTGTCCCCATGCATGGATTGGGGACCACAGCTTGAAAGGTATAGCAGGATAAAGGCATGAAAACAAGATTGTCGGATGTAATTATCCAGTGCAGTGTGCCAAGACTAGTTATTTGAGTATTTATTCACTCTCAGGCAGGTTTCACAGACTCGGAATGACCCCATGCTGTTACCAGGCAGCTGCAAAGCTAGTTGAGGTGTGTCTGCTGAAGCTACAGTAGCATTTTTGACAGGCCAGAACTGCCCATCACCTTGATACATGTCCTTATATTATGTCAGCGTGTTCCATCATGGAGACTCTTTCTGTTTTCTCTCAATTATAAGAACATCATGGTGCTGAACAGCACCCAAAGCTATAACAAGACAGGATAGTACTTTGTGGGAGCTGTTGTGTATGATAATATTTTTTTCATTCATTTCTTCTCATTTACCCTTTTGTTTTAGAATACTTTCATTGCATGTTATCATTTAGGTCACTAATGTTGTGTGTCAGAGTTGCTGAGATTACATGGGAGCTGGTAGAGTGGTGTAGCTAGAAAAAACCTAGTTGTTGATCCCAAAGTATAGTTGCAAATCTGGTTGTTGCTTAGCTGCAGGCGAGTTCTGCATTGCTGGATTTGCTCGAATCAGGTTACAGATACTTTTTTCTTCATTTTCTTCATTAATTGCTGCTGCTTTTTCTTAGGACTGCAGCACTGGAATGTAAAGCAACTTCCTTTATACTGTCTGTGACCTATATTTTTTTCTTGTTTCTGTTCATGATCTATTTTGTCTTCAATTTAAGTGTATAGACCTATTTCACACTAGTGCCTGTCTTTATATTGGTTATTTCCCTGAACAGTTTATCTGTTCTCACCACTGGGCTGCATTGTTTGGGGGCTGGAATTCTTTCTTCCAGTGGGGTCTCATGTAACCTGTAACCAAATGCCCCAGAGACAGTACCATCTCTAATTAAAAACCATCTGTCATCTCCCATTCATTCTGTGATTACACAGTGATCAGATCTATTTACTAAGTATCATAATATTTCCACTTCTGCTTCTTGGGTGTGAGTAGAAAAAAGGAGTGGAGCGATATTAACACAGCCTACATTTAGATATCTAACTGTAGATAGATACTTTAGTATCCTGACATTCTTCAAATAATAGCTGAAAGAGATAAGTTGCTTCCAAGGAGCAGAGGTCATACTGAGAAGGAGTTCCGAGGACAAGCACAGCTCTTCTGTCTGCTCTCACCTACTGCTTTCACATGAGCCTGCTTGCTCCCTTCATGAGATGTCTGCTCTGACTTGTTATGTATGGTTAAATTACCATATAAAGGACAAAAATACCAGTGGTACTTTGTGTAAAACTAAATAACTTCTTTATTAAAAGAATTCTCAAAGAAATATTTTAACCAAAGCAGGTGTTGTAAGGCAGGTGCAACCATCTGTACATCTCAAATCCTCACCTGTACGTTTTTGTGCTCCTCCTCCTCCTGCAGTTCTCTGGCAGACCCAGCCAGGTAGCTGTGAGCCTCTGCTGCAGGCTGGCACTGCACAGGTTACAGCAGAGGCTCCCAAGCCCTGATGTGCCTGCATCCCACCTGTGTCTGCTGAGCCAAGCTGCAGATGAAGTGTGCTCAGGCCACCCTGTGGCTCAGTGGTGGTGACCAGTGGGTCTGGGTGTCAGGCCAGATGCTGATGTTGGGGTCAACAGAAGCTGCTGAGGGTCATGGGAATCATACTGGAGCATGAGAAGTGGCCTTGGGGATGTTCTTTGTGACTGGTTGGGAGTGGGTGGGGCATGGGAAAGGAGGAATTACGATATGCCTTTGCAGCTGCTCAGGCTGGCACAAAGGCGAGCACTTTCGCTGATGTAGATAGAGATAGATGCTGCTGGTTGCTCTAAGCAAAGTAATTTCCATTTAAGACACATATGACCTGGTTCATTAACTTTCCTGAGGTTTATAGGGTCTGATTTACAATGTCTGAGACAGTACACTGTAATCCAGAGCTTTGCTTTTATCTCCAGCTGTTCCAGCTACCTGGATACCATGGGTTTTTTAATGGTTAACATATGTCTTTTTACTTAAAAGAGAATACTGAGTCAAATATAGAGGGGAAAATAGGATTTCAGGGCACAGGCCATTGTTAAAAGTAACTATAATGATTGTAATGTTTGATTTTAAATGTCTGTGGTTCTGCACCTGTGTGTGCTTATACATACATGTACATATTACATATATCCATATGCACATCCCTGTGCACAAATGGATATACATTTGTATATATTTTTGCATGCATTAGGTAACTATCACTGGTAACTTGAACTGGCCACTAATATTCTACAGCTAGCTGTAAAGCAGTTGTTTTGTACACAGGGAGAACTGTTGTACCAAAGTATTAACTTCTGAGAAAATATAAAGGTTCTGTCAGAGAATAATGTTATCCTGTGATCAGAGCTGGTAGTGGACTGTCATGGGCTTTTTGAAAGCAAGAATGAGTCAGAGTAAGGACTTCAGCGCAGGCAACAAGTGGTCCGCCTTGCAGAGGTGCCCCAGCTCCCACTGATCCACGTGAAGTGGTGCAGTGCCTTGGACAAAGACTGGTCTGGACAGCAGAGCATTGTGCTTTCTCCTTGTTTTGCTGAAGGAACTAACCTGATTTCGTTTCAAGCAGACACCCAGCTGATGTGTGTTATTATGCAGAGAAGTACTTCATCTGCAATGAAAGCAAACCTCCAGTCACAGTTCTTGAGTCCTTGGCAAAGATCTGAATCCCTTCCCTTTTCACTAACCCAAGAGAACAGGAAGGTAAAAAAAAAAAAAAAAAAACCACCAGGTGTCTGTAGTTTTGGCTTTGTATGTAGTCAGGGGAAAAAATGGAAAGAAGCTTCAAAAATAATCTCTTTTTTCCTTCATAACTGCAACTTTTTTTGTAACGTTACATGCAAGACGCCATTAAGTTCTAACTATAGGTATCATTAGAGTGCTTTGGTACAAAATTAGACTGGCATTAGATGCGAGTTGAAAAGCATTTCCTTTGGAAAATATAATATTAGTTACATAAACTAGTCACAGATTGTATAAAACTTAAGAAAAATCAGTAGGAGCCCAAAGTAATCCTGTGATACCTGGAAGGAAGATACTGTGTGTTCCTAGGGTAGGAACACTTTAAGTGCAAAACTCATCTTGAACGATGAAGAGTGTCTTGATTCTGCATAATTCATAGTATAAGAGAAATTAATTAAAAATGAAGATTCAGAGAGGCCACACAGATGCTTTTCTGGGTGTGTTCTGGGTATTTTCTGGGTGTGTTCCTGCCATCTTTTCCTCTATATTCTGTCTAAAGCCAGTGCAAATCCTAGAGCAAAAAACATAGCATGAACTTTCCCTAACATTCACCTGTGGAACCTACAGAAAACTGAACACTTCTTAACCTCCAATCCTGCATCAACATTTTCCTTCAGCATTTCTTAGCCATCTGGGTTGTATTCCCAAATGATAAAAGAATCAGTCCTGAGGTAAAGTGTATGTACTGAGATACATTTTATGCTGCCACAAAGCGTCAGAGATTAAACAGACATTTATCCTTTGTGAAAATATGGGTAACCATTTACTCTTCTCCTTTAATTTTTGTGATGTAAGAGTTGCTAATGGGCTTTAGTCCTACATCTTTTACAACTACCTAGTATTATTTTTACTTACTTGATTGAACAGATTCAGTTCTAATAACAAGTAAGAAAGCAATCAAATATTTGTATTGAATCTGACATGAAATCTTAACTTGTATGTTTCAGATGGTACTCACTAGCTTTAGATGAGATAATACCTACTGACATATTACTTCTTGGAGTTATTTTTCTTAAAACCACTTCATTTCCTTACTAAATGGCTAAAGAGGGTTGTATTTAAATCCAGTTTTATTGTTTGCAAGACATGAAAATGGTACCTGTTTAAAAAGTGATTCGGTGTCAAGCAGTACAACTGTGCAGAAAATTCAGATGAATATTATTGCAGAGAATTCAAAGATTTCTCTCATTTTATTTTTCTTTACTATCTTCAGCTTTAATTTACTTAGTATTCTCCTTACCCGTATTTGGGTGATTTTAGCATTCTGTAATTGTTATATTACTGTTTTGTTTATTCTTTTGGTTGCTTCCCATAACTGACATTAAAGTACAAACTTCTCATTTGATTATTCTTAGAAGCGAGTCTGTTTTGCTTCTTGGAATGTAAATATATGACTTAAATACATGTCAATGAGACTGTAGTTTATTCTCTTTTTGGGAATCTTACCAGATAAGATACATATTTTCAAGGTAATTTGTTGTTTATTACATATAGAATCCAAAATCCAGTTTGAAAACTGATGTCTTGTTTTCAGTATTTTGAACAAATCTGCATTTGACAAGTATGAACAGCAAGGATGCACCCCATGGTTTGAGTTTTGTTGTGCAAATATACTTGTGTTATTGATCTGCAAGTCATCATTTTTCAGTGACTGGAGGAAAAGAAAGGGAGAAAATATCTTGAAAGGGAAGATGAAGGATCAAACTGCAGCTGCTTTGATTATTTTGACTGGAGATGTCAGGTTGTTGAAATCAGAGAAGAGGTGTGCCTGCTGCTTTTTGGCGCCATCCATTATGCCAATTATTTGAAAATTGAGTTTTTAAAAGTTGTTGGATTCTAGTATTTCACTTGGGGTAAGAGAGATGAACACAAAGCACCTGGGCTTACTCTGTCTCACCATCACCTCTGTCTGTCATCTCATTTCACTGAAGTGAAAATGAGAAGCAGCTGCAGTTATCTGCCATCTTGCAAATCAGCTGTGCACATTTCTTTTAATAATCAGCAGTAATAAATGGCAGGAATTGGAAAGGCAAATCTATTTCTGACTTTCAGTAGCAGTCCAATTACAACTGAAAGTATCCTTCCCAGAGGAGCTGTAAAGGAATGTACTGCACTTATCCCAGCTCTCTCATTACTTTGACCCTTTATTCCCTTTTTGTAGTGAGGCACGTGACTAACCCACAAAATACACATTTCCTTGCCTTCTGCCCTGGTGTTTCCTGGTTGTTTAATCCAATTGAAATGTAACACAGACCCACTATGGAAGTGCTTCAACTGTGCTACCTTCAAAGTAGCCCTGTTGTGTTCACTGGTGTTCTGATGCGGCTGAGCGTGGGCCTGCCTTCTCCAGCTGTCTTCCAGCTCTCAAACTGCCTTCTGTGGGCACAGGGATGTGATGTTTCAGACAGGAAGATGGGGAAGAGGAGTGTTTTCAGTTTCTGTCACTGTGCAGCTGGCAGTGACCTGGAGACCCCAATAACTCCAGTAGCTTGTGGCAAAGGAGATGTGTGCTTCCATTTTGTGAGGTAAACATGCAGGGCTGTGCTGGTGTACGTGCCTATACACATGTGAACTCTAACGCAGTTGAAACAGTTGTTCCTCAGAAAGGAAAAGATTCCTTACTCCTAATTTAAACTCTACTCAGCATAAAATCGCCAGATTAAATCACCCATCTTAATCCGCATCCTTGCTGTTTGCCTTCCAGAGCAAGAGCTTGTTTTGGCATTAAGCTCAGTGCTGGGTAAAATCTCCAGTGGAAGCTCTCAAACCAGGAGCTTCTTGGAAGCCTTTGATTACAGCACAGACCTGAGGATGAGGGGAAGTTAGGGGACAAAAGAGTTTTGGAACTTGATTGACACAGCTTTGTTCTGTGATTCAGCTTGCAGAAAATCCAGTGGGAAGGAGAAACGGGGATCTGAATATTGGCATTCTTGAGCGGGTTTGAAAGACTCAACTTTTACCTTGTGTTTCTCACCCTTGACAGTGTCTCTCTTGCACCTTTTGACTGCTGCATCTCTTTGGCAGCGCAGTTTCATGGCAGTGGCTATTAATGGCTCCAAAGCATTAGTTTAAGAAGTTTCCATCCCCAGCTGCTCAGTTCTTTGGTTTTGGGAAGGTTAATCAAAGGCCAGGTTAGTTAGGCACACTACGTGTGGTGCAACCTCATAGGCAGTGGTGTGCTGAGCATGGACACACGGGTGCAGTCAGTGCTCCAAGCCACATGGCTAGATAAGTGAGTGTAGTTTTTCATCTGAGAAGTCCATCTTCTCCTTTATAGCGTGGGATCTTGCACTTAACCTACCTCTAATCCTAGTTTCTGATACAGCAGCGCATGCACGTGCTGTTGGGTGTTCACCAGTTGCTGATGAATTTGAGTGCTCTTCAGGACTTTCCTTCAGAGGCTGTCTGATGTGAACAGGGACACGGCTACACACTTGTTACTTAATTCCAGGAATATGAGCAAGACATAAAAAGGCATAAGGTAATGTATCTGCTTCACTCTGTCATGAATAGAGAAAATCTTACTTTGATCTCAAAAATAACATATTTCAATGTTTCTCCCTGGATGGCCCTGGCACATCCAGGCTAGAAATTCTGCCTAATGCAATCTGGTTGATAGTTGTGTTCTAACAGTCAGAAGTAAAACTGTTTTCTTCTTCAACTTCAGTGTGTGCTGCAGCAATTTCCCTGTATTCATGAGCTATAGGCTGTCTACCATTGTGCAGGACTGTTGCACACTCAGACAGGAATGAAGACAAACCTAATTTGACAGCTGGAACATATAATATAGATACCATCCTGTATGCATCTTTCATGTCATCTCAAAGAGAGTTTTTGATACCATTTTCTGAGTTTTTTTGCACCACTGGGTTCTTGAAGCTATGATCATTAATTCTAGACACCATGAAGGTCTGCTCTTGTACATGACTTCCCACAGAGCCTCCCTGTGTGTTTTAATCCTGATTTGAAGTTCTCACCACAGTGATCTTTTGACAGGAAAAAAACTTACACTACCTGTAACAAACCATGTCCACTAAAGAAAACTCCTTTATGAGAACCTGGAACTGCAGAGAAGAATGGCCACTAAATACGCTATAACTTGTATCTTGTCCTCAAATGTTTGTACAAAACTAAAACCCCTCGTATATGCATTAATAGTGTAAATTTTACTAGTTGTCAAAACAGAAACACTTCTCTTTTTTAAAAACTGTAGAAAAACTGATGTCTTACTGATACTGTCAAGTTTTTTATGCATCTATACAAAATAAAATAACTTTAAGGTCCTAAATTCATTTATTTGAAATGATGCATAAAGCATATGTTTTTTTTGTCAGATAGTAAATTTGGGTGCTTATATAGAGTATTCAATGTCAGTATTGCTATGACAATGTCTGTTTAGATTCTGTTTATCCATATAATAATAACATCAAGCTCTAGACATTATAAAAGAATACTATGCTGGTTCTTTTAAAAAGATTTGAAAAAGAAGTGTTGATTGCCATCAATAAACTAATTTCTTTTTGGAAATTTCTATAAACCACAGCTAACTGAGGAACCTCCATGTCCAAACCCACAAACAATTTTCTTCCCTGTTAAAATTATTTGATTTGGTTTGAATATTTTAAGTAGAAGTAAAAGATATCAAGTGACAAAGTACACATGAGGATTTATGTGGTGTTAATACATCTGGAGAAAAGTTCATGTCCTGATCCCTTCTCCAATGCAGGGCTAAGAAATATCTACGCATTTTGGAGAAATATGGGAGACCCTAGTTGGATACCATTTTTCTTGATTTATTTCAGGGAGTTAAGTTAGTTTCTTTTGCTCCAGGTTTTTTTTCTGTTTTCTTATGGAGCGTTCTGGAAGTTCAGGTGGAAATAAAAGTGGAAGGAGGTCTTATTAAATCACTGAAATGTGTTGATGGTTTTTTCAGTGGAAGAACTTTGAATAGAAATAAAAGGCAATATCTTATAATATTTTGGGGCAGATCAGAACATACTGTTTTAATTTAAGCTGTAAATTAAGCAGCTAATCAAGGTCTAAAAACACAAAGTCATGTTTTTCAAAGAATAAAAAGTTAATTGATCAGTCTGTTCACACAGATTCATTTCCAGGGAGTCAAAATATGTGTTTCTGTAGAGTTCTGTCAATCTTTTCCGGAATTCTAAATCTTAAAAACATACTTTTTACTTGTCACTATTGTAGTAGATTTTTGCTCAAATAAAAAGGCCTTATTTTCTAGTAGCTTTTTCAGTACATTCAGTATTTCTTGTGACTTTGATTCTTCACATTTTATATAAGATCTTTAGTGAAGTATGAGGCCTTTAGAACAGTAAAAGGAAGATAAATTGTTGAAGACTCAGCAAATTAAGTGTATGGTTCCTTCTAGCAATGGTTGAACAGCTGCTATGTGTTGCTTTAACTACTGAGGACAAAAACAGCTTTAGCAAATGCTGGGCCGTGTGTGAAATCAGTATCGAGTATGCATAGGAGAGAAACCTTTTGCAGAGGTGGGGGACGCACATGTTCTTGCATAACACTGTCAAATTTAGCAGTGAGTTGAATAACACCCAAAGAAATTTTATGCGTGGAGAGTAAGGCTTCTCTAATTAGTTGTAAGAGGCCAAATTGGTGGGTACTAAACACTGTATTAAAGCAGTAAGCATCTCATCCATCACTCTATCATATGTAAGACACTGCTGAGTATGGTGGTTTTTCAGAAAACAGTTAATAATTATGAACCACTTCTTGGGGTTCACTGCGCATCGTTTGAGACACTCTTTGTTTGCACAAAGTTGTTTCATTTTGAAAGGGGACAGAGGGGATAAGATCTCTCAATTCTCCTTTGAACGTTCTGCAGATGTTTCTGATATTTTTCTCATATTTGTTCACTTCTGAGTCCCAACACACACTTCCTCAGTGTCTCTCACCCTGGGGATGGCCAAGAGAAGCTTTAACACCTGATTCTCCTCCAGTCGGCTCTTACAGGTAGAAAACATTTAAATTGCTTCTACTGCCTAACCAGTAGCTCAAAGATTTAATATCCTTGCTAAAAGCCAGCTCAGACTGGCACGTGTAAAGCCATCCATGGCCAGTGGATGATGCCGAAACCCATATTGACACTGTCTTACTCCCAGTATCTGCTTTAATACCTGGTTTCAACCCCATTAAAAGGTGAATTTCTTGGATCAGCTTAATTACAAAACAAATCTAATAGATCTATTTAGTAACGTATATACCATATTTAAACCATTAGTCTCAGAGTCAAATTCAGAGGAATAGGAGAAGTATATTTTAATGTCATTCTAGAACATAATGGAAAAAAACCCTGTTATATATTAAATGGACCCTAAATCACTCCTACTTCCCTTAAGCTGAGAGGAGGTAGGCTGCATGTGCAGAAAGCCAGTTTTGAGTAACATATTTTGTTTACTGTAGAATGTTTAAATCTCAAAATGAATTTTGTATTCAAGCCTTGGCTTAGTCATTATATTTAGTCTAGTTAAAGTAGAAGTTAGCAGATAGGCTTTTGCAATTTTTTAAAAATTACTGTGATCAGTTTAGAATGTCTATCACGGCAGGCACTTATTACATGTATAATGCATATATGCAAATCGTAGATACAGGTAAAGAAATGAGCCTACACTGACTGTGGAAGAAGTCTTTGTGTTTGTTAGTAGGCTGCAGCAAATTTCTGCACATTAAATAGTGAAATTCTTTCAACTTTAAGTCAAAATGTAGTCTATGAAGCCAAGTGCTTTTATCTCACAGGTACTTAAAGACATGAAGTCATCAGCCAAATGAAGTTTACATTTGAAAAAGGAGCATATTCCAAATATACTGTATTTAAACACATTGCTAATCAGAATTCATTTGCAGTTATTTTTATTTTCTATTAGACTACACTAATCAGTTAATGCTGTAAAAATTAACTCAGTATTTTCTACAGATGAATGCCGTGATCCAGCTCTGGTGCTGGAACAGCTTTTACGTGACTGCATGGTAAAATAAAACTGAGATATATTAGAGTTAAATGTAACCTAATGAGTAAAAATAGCTATGAACAGTATCAGTTTTGTGATCCTGTTCACTCTATTGCCATCCAAATTGTGGTTTGAGATCAGAAGAGAGGCTGCACAGCAGTAGGAGAACATAAGTTGGGGGTCATAGAAAGATAGCATTTAATTATGGTGAGAATGTTGGCTGAAAGGAATTTAAAATATGCATAAAGACATACCTGAAGGTCATTCTGAATTAGAGTTCAATTTCATTATTAAAATACCCTTGAAAGTACATTTTAGAACAGTTCTACTTCACTTCATAAAAAATGAGTACATGACATCTGATCCAGGGCCATTCATCCCACCTCTGTGTTTCTCAAAAAGATAATTTATAGAGTGGATAGCTACTTTATGTTTAGACATAAACTGACTAGTCCAAATTTTCTGAAGTGCAAGTTTTTTCTAGATTTCATGAGAACAGAGAATTGCATCCAGATCAGCATCTTTTAGGACAACTACAACAGCTCTGTTTAGTGGTAGTTTTATCCTAGTTTTCTCCAACTCTCTTTATATTTTACCTGACCCGTTACTCTCATCAGATTTCTAATTCTTCCCTTTCCCCTTTTGCTCAGTTTATCCTTGTTAATCATGGTGATGAGGTCAAGTCCCAGGCAGCCTGCTCCCTTCCTCCCTGCCTGGCTGGAGCATCTCTGGAGGCAGGTGGTGAGGCAGGGGGTGAGGACGGGCTGGGAGTTGCTGTCATCTGGAAGAGGAACCAGTCAGTAAGGAAATGCCATTTTTGCAACTCTTGAAAATTGGCTCTTGTTTAAAGAGGAGAGAGGAAATTATGAGGGGAAGGCTACGACACCCTTTGCAGAATTCCTTCATCTCCAGTAGTTGGCTCCTCAGCTGTGGAAATAAACCCAACACATCATCTATCCTTCAACATCTAGTCTAGTTTCCAGGGTCTTTCTCAACTGCCTTTATTCATGTGTTTGCTGATCAATTAGTAAGTTGGGTAAAATTTGCAACACATGAATTAAGCTGCCTTGAGACAGAACAGGAACTTTCTTATTTTTAGCAGCAGTGACAAAAGGGATCATTGCATGTGTGAATTCCCTCCAAATGCACACTTGTATGATTTCCTTACAGTTCTTAGGTGTTCTTTTTTATATAATTTTATCATGAATAGAGCATTAATCCATTCCATTTGCTTTTCTGTAACAGTAGTCCACATTTTCTCTAAATTCAGAATATCTTTTTTCCAAAGGCTATTTTTAACCTGTGAAAAGTAGTTGTGTTAATATAAGGCTTATATTTCAAAAAGATGGAAACAGAACTACAGAGTTAAAATTGTGTGTATATACAGAAACTTATATTTTTTTCAAGTCTTAAATCTTTTAAAAGTGGCCACTCATATTTCAAATCATACCTGTGTGGTGTCCTGTGTCAAAAAGTAGGTGAATTTATGTGAAATAAATGACCAGTTCCATTTTAAAATGTAAAAGAGACTGTAAACGCAGTCACTAAATATCTCAGATATAACACAGCTTTTTTCACTTGTCTGATTCCTTCTCAAGGCATGAACCTTTTTTCCCTTCCTCTAAGATAGTTCTAACTTGATTCAGTGCTGATTTCTCTAGATATAGTTAGGATTTTCCCTGGTGTCTCATGATGCTTTATAAATCACAATTAGCAGCTATTTCCATATGTTTATAAAACACCTCACATTTATTTCAGGACATATTTACTTGATGAATAATCTGTAGAAATAAAGGGGGAAAAAAGTACCTAATTTATTTTAGTCAAGACTTGGGTAAGGCTGTGGGCTCTGAATATTGAATGCTAACCAAATGTGAAGTCAGTGAAACAGCCTTTGGGGCTCAGACTTTGTAATGATTGCTGCTGCTTCTTCCTCTTGTTCTTCCCCCTGTTCACATTATTAAAAAAATAGTTTCTTTTTTACATCTTTCTTTGCCACCTGGATCTCTCTGGCTATATACCAGATATATACTCCTTCCTTAGCATGCATTGCTTGCTATTGCTGAGCAGTTATCACAAGTATATATTATAAACTCTCATTTCATACTCTATTTTTTGTGTATATTTGGAGTTTTTCTGTTTTGGTTGATTTTTGAGAGGTTTATGTGCTGTGGTTTTTTTTCTGTTTTTCATGATAAGATATCTTAGCTAGTTTGCATGAATGATCTAGTGCAACATACGTGATGGATTCAGTGGAGATTTTTAAGTGAAGTTGTCATAACTTTGATAAGAGTCGTAGTGACCAGCGCTCCTAATTCCTGCCCACTTGCTGCACAAGAACCGTGCCTACTACTCCTTACAGACTTGTTGTTCTTAGGTTTCTTCTTCAAACTTTTCATAGTTGTCTCATTCCTCGCTGATTTAAAAGATGCTGTAGTTTGTTTTTTACTGGGTTTTTTTTTTTTTTTAAATATCCAGTACTCTTTCATCTTTGAGAAATACAATCTGAAAACTTTTAACTTCTGTGGTACCTCAGATACCATTTTCTAGTTATCCTGCATGTCTTATCTTAATCTATTATGTAAAATTGTGAGTTGTGGTGGATTTCTTTTCTACTAAGCCTGAATTTCCAGATAGGAAAACTTCTTGCATGATGACATGCAAGTTACCATACACACACTGAGACCCCAAAACCATGAAAACCCTGATTTTTGGCACCTCTTTCTCATCATGTGTGATCCACTTAAAATATTGTTGATAGTGTGTTCAAAATCAGCTGTGGATGTTTCTCAAGAAGTTGGTAGCTTCTTCAGAGTCTATTAATAGATTTCTACTGTTATTAATTTTTTTTAAGTTAATTGACTTTTTTAGTAATCTTCCAATATGTCAGATGTTCTTCCTTTCCTTGAAAATTATCGCTGGTCCACAGTATGAGAGTAGTATTGCTATTGCTCCTTGGTTCTTTGTTTCTTTAGCTGCTTACTTCCTTAAGGTTGAAACATTTCTTCCTGTCCAGTTTGTGTGTTGTGATAGCAAAGACTGCAAGGTGTGTGCAATATTGGTAAAAGCAGTAGTCTACATGTCTGTTAAATAAAATAGGACATCTCTATAGTTGATAGATTTTTAATTACTGTGTTCTTTTGGTCTAGTGAAAGAACACAGGCATTTTACATTTCTGATATTTAAAGTGTGGTTTACCATTGCAAATAATACCACTGCACTCACCTCTCTTGCATTTGCTTTCCTCACAGTGAGTTTCCCTTGCTGTGCTTCCTTTGCTTATGGGTTTTTTTCTCTGACAGAGGAATGTTGCCTTTTCATATAAAAGAAGGTGCAGTGATTGCAAATCTAGTGGAATGTAAGGTATTAAACTGTTCATACATCAAACATATTTTTATAGATCTCCTTTCAAGATTACTAAATAACAGTGAGAAAAATGTTTCATGTTTTTATGCCTCATTTGTTGGTTGGATCTCTGAGTTTGCAAAGATAATGCCTTCATTCACTCTTAACCATCAAACATTTTCTGTCAGTTCATATAGTGGTTGGCACTAGCTTCCAGATCAGGAGCTCTGAAAGGACTCTTCGCTATGCTGAAGTAGAGAATTTGAAAACATGAAGTTTTGAGGGACTCTGATTTTATAGCCCTCAGCATTATGCATGGAAAAGATAAAGACAAAGACAATATTTGCCTCTTGAATTCTGGGTGTGGCTCTATCTTTATTGTCCTATTTAGGAACATTTGGTACTTTCAAAGGCTAAAAATAGCTCTTGGCAATTTAGAACTGAACAATATTTCACTCTAAAGTTTTCTGTTATTCTTTTACTTACCAATGTATGAACATGCACATGAGAAAAACATCAGTGAAAATCTGGTTTATAGTCCTGCAAAACCAAAATTTGTTACAAGTTTTGTCTTATGTTTATGATGTTGCTCAGTTTGAAATTTCAGGAGACCAAGAAGAAGGTTAATTGTAATGTCATACATGTTTGTGAAAATCAGCATTTCTAACTTAACTTTATATAAAAGAAAACAGGGTACAGGTATAGCTTAAGAGACATGGGAATGGTTGTGTCTGCTTCTGGTGCATTAGAAGTATCTTTGCATTTATAGTTTGCTTTAAAAAGTATAATAAGTATAATTTCCATAATTAACCCATATTTCTACAAATAACAGTTTTCTCTATAAAACAGAAAAATCTAAATATAACCGTAGTGAACTTTGATTTTGGTTTATTTATGAATTGTAGTAATAAAAAAATGAATGTATTTGTAAATCTTGAATCTTAAAAAGAGTGGAAGAAATACATGAGAAATATGATACTGAAAAGATTTGGCTGGATGCTTCTTGGAAAGTTTTGAAGCAAAAATTTGAATGTTGTGATAAAGAACCATGACTCAATGCTGTCCATTCATCTAGCTAAGTTTAGCTAAAAACATGCAATTTTTTTGAGGAGGTAAAAAATCTTTGAGCTTTTCTCTGTTGTAATCTGTAGGAAAAATGAGCTGAATTTTACTTTTCACTTTTAAACATAAACATGTTTGATTTGGGAAAATTGATTTTTGGGAAAAAGTTGGCTGAATTATTACCAGGTTTCGACTCATAAAAGGAATGGACAAAAGGAAGCACTTTGTATGGAAAGTCAGGAGTTTATTGTTAGTTTCATCAAAGAACTATTGTCATTCTAATTTCAACATTTTAGAATTATAAACAGTTAAAAAGATATACACACAAACTTTCTAATATCTTCCCTTTTTTACCCTCTACACCACTGGGTCCTAAGGTCAGTGGCAGCTGTTGTGTTTAGGGTGGGGGTGCAGTGAGTCGTCACAGTGGCCTCTACTGGGAGGAGCCCAGTTCTCAGACTGGTGGTTTCTTCGTCTTCCATATAGGATCCATCTTGGGTTGTTCTTGCCTGTTTGTCATTATGCTTTGGGGCTTCACTGGGCTTTAATTCTGCATTAAAACCATAGCTGCTGTGTGCGGTGTGTGCTGTGCTTCACGTGTGCTCAGCTCAGGTAAAAGGTTCTTCTCCTTTTACCCCTAAGAGTGGGTTACACACAATGCCCAAAGTTGCACTTGTTTAATGGCCAGTCATAGATCGCTAGGCAAGTTGCTTCTAGTCCTTGAGCCCCCAGGGTCGTTCAGAGCCTCTGCCTTCATCCCACACCTGGACTCCTCTCTGCTGCATTTTATTGTAGAGATACAGACCGTGCACTCCACACAGTTTCATTGTTTGTTATTACTCTTCATTAGTCGCAAAAGCATATCTAATAGGTATTACACAACATAGTTGTGCAGAGCTAAGCAAAAGGTAAAGCAAAGTGCATAGCAATTACCTGGACTTAGATAATTTCTGTTAGGAACAGAAAATATCAGTTTGGAGCAGTCCTCTCCAGGTAGAGGAAGACAAGACTCTCAAACCTGTGGTGGTAATTTAACGATAAGCTTGTGGCCAGTCACAAGAGACAGTAGCTCTTTATTTCTTTGTCTCCAAGGCCTGTAGAATGTTGCTGTTTATCTGCTCCTTCACTTGCCAGGTGACATTTCTCCCATTTTCCCCAGTGAGCCTTTGAAAGGAGATTTTTACAAATGTCAGACAGGCATCATGGTGGACACCGAAGTCTGATGGGCTGGGCTCGGTTTAATAGTTAATCCTGACAGAGATAGTGAGAGAAGGGAGAGAGGATGTGGTGAGAACCTTTTGGGAGAGAGGAAGGAGGAAACCCCAAAGAACTTCAAAAAAGCAAAATCTAGGAGATCTGAGAAGCACAGCTTGTGATGAAGTTGTATTGAAGGGATGTGAATAAATGGGGGGAAAGATCAGAGAAGTAGATGCAATTTCCCCAGTTGCAGACCTCAGGAAGTCACAAGATTAACACTAAAAGCAATCTAATTTATTAAATATGCTCCTAAGTTTCTGACTCCTTAGGAAAGGTTTGAGAAATATATTCAAGCTTTCTATCACAATTGCAAGGACTGGAATATTAGCTTTTTAAATTTTATTTTAATGAGAACTTGGATTTTAACTATATTATAAAACTCTAAGACCATGGACTTTTAGAGTAAGAACTGAATAATCCAAGACTTTAAAATTAACCATATTGGCAACATGACTTTCTTACCTTCACAAAGCTGTTAACTAATGGGGGAGGAAAAATGTGAATGTTCCTTATCTGAATAACTTCTTATCTGAATAACTTCAGCAAGTAACTTAGATACTCCAGCACATTACTCCCTTCATGAGTTCAAGGGTTCTGGGAATTAATGGAGACAGTGATGACAGGAGGTGAAATATGAAGTGTTTAGTATCTGTTTCAAATTTTTTTTTGTGACAAAGACTAGACACAACCTTGGGGGTTTTGGTTGGTTGGTTGGTTGGTTGGTTGGTTGGTTTTTCTTTCTGATGTGAGTTTGTATCTCTAAAAACATTCTAGAATATATCTTTAAAAAATGCAAATACCTGGAAAGGAGACTTCCATTTACCAAGAAGAAAACAGGTTTTGTTGTGAGCAGCCTTAGTGCTCTCTGTCCAGTGACTGCACAGCCAGATTTGTATGAAGAACCTAACAGAAAAGCCATATAGCATCTAGTTTTAGTCACTGCTGTCATATTTCTATATTTAATCAAGAGTTATTGTAGAAATACTCCTTTTAAAGTAATAACAATGTCACATGAAGATTATCTCAGAGGACTGTGTGTATCTCTTATGGTTATGACCTAAATTATCTATATTTATAGCACATCACAGATCTGAATACCTGTGACTTCACAGTTTCTACTGTGAACTTCAAGTTTTAGTCAATCATGAATGCATGCAACTAGCAATATAAGCTTCTTTATTGTAGCCTTTTAGACCTGTGCAACATTTTTCCACGGTAAAATGCTCCCATTCTTTGAGCTGGTTACACAGCAGAGTAAGAAAAAAGAAGAAACTGTTTGCCATGGTCTTAGTCTATGCATGCTCACTGGTTATCCTTGATCTGTATTATTCTGGTAAGAATTTGCTGTGTTAGTAATTTTGCATTTTTAAAGAAGAGGCTTACCTTTTCCTCCTTGAAAGATGTGTTATTCAGGATTTCTGGCTCGCCAACTTCCCCTTTGAGACTGGTTCTTCAATTTGTTATTCTTTATACTTGAAGTTATATATGTGATTTCTTAATTACCCTTTGTGATGCTTGGTCATTTTTTTGTCCAGGACTAATGTCAAATGAAAGGCAATTTATGATTATTGCATTAAAGTAATGGCCTTCACAATTCATAGTTTTTATCATATTAGTTGCAAAGGTTACTAATGGAAATAATAATATTGAATGGAGGACAGTAATTCTGCTAAATTGGAATTGATTATATAGTCATATACTTGGATAGCTAATTGAAATTCAAGAATCTTGTATTAAATGCAAAATTGTTACTGGTGAATTAATGCAATAAAAAACCAAAAGGTTTTCTTTTTGATCACTCTCATTCGATTATCACATCTTTATAAAACACATTTTTATTTTAAATTAGCAATAGACATTATTTCAAAACATCTGGTTTATGACACTTTGAAAACAGTCAATTAGTTATTTGTATTCTCCTCTCATGATAGCACCTTAGAGGATACTTCACTATTGATTTTTACCATATAGATTGTTTTACCTTAATGAGTTGTATTTTCAGTTGTCCGGGAACTTTCTGATGGATATAGAAGTTGTCTGACAAGATATGTCAGAGGCAAAATTAAGCATCTGATTCCTTATGGGTTTGGATAAAACTACTTAAAGAAATAATATTTTTTCCCCTTTCCTTACCAAAGACTGAGAAGATTAACTTTCTCTGCAATAGATTAACTTCTGGAAAGTGATTGTTATTTTTTATTCTTATGTAACTTAAGCAAAACTATTCTTACACTTACCTAAAAGTCATTTGCTGATAATTTGATTAAAACCCATACTCCCTAATCCAAATCAATTTTTAAGCATAATTTGGGGCAAGAAGTCTGTAACTTTTGATCAATGTAACTTCATTACAGTTTGGAACAAGTAAATGAAATAAAAATTCACAGCCTGTAGAACAATTTCACTTTTTATTTTATGAAGAGAAAATTGCTCAAAAGCAGAGAGACTGGAGATCTGTCATTCATGGACTGATTATACAGTAGATAGTGAATTGCTTTCCCTTAGCTTGTTCTCAGCAGCAGCCTTTCCCATGCCATAACCAAGGCTGGGAAGAAGCATCTCTCTGAACAGTTGTAGTGGAAGTATCTGCTGCAGCCCCTGAACTGTCTTGTTGATTAAGATCCTGTATAGTATTTTCTTAAGTAATTAATTAATGGGGGTACTATCTATTCAGCTTTGTATTTTAGCTGAATTAAACGGGGGGTGAGAAGAGGAGGGATGAACCTCCCAGGAGAGGAGGGTGCAGCTGCCAGGAGCCACTGCTATGGGGACACTTTTGGAGAGCAGCACCAGCCAACAGCCATTCCACCTTGTCCCCTCGGGCATCAGCTAGCTGTGCTCTGAGTTCCCTCCTTTGTCACCTTAATGTGCTCCATTAAGTTCAAAAAGGATTTTATCACTGGAGTTCTGGTCAAGAGAAATGCAATGTTTTCTCAAGTTTTTTATGCAGTTCATACTCGCATTTTTCACTTAAGCAATTTGTTATCATGGTTTGCTGTACTGTTCCATCTTCCTTGGACATGCATGTGGAAGATGGTCATGCTTCAGTATACTATAATAAAAAGAAAATCTTTCTATTATATTACCTTGCTGAAAGGGTGATGTAAAACCAAGACTGATCCTGCTCATTTTAATTTACCAGGGAATCACATTAACTTGTTTCCCTGTCAAGGTAGCAAACTGAGTTCAGTAATGCTGCTCAGTGTTGGCAGGATGTCCTAACACTGCAACCACAATATTTAGCTCAAAAACTGCAATTATTTTCCATTCTCTCTGAAACCAGGGAGCCAGGAGGTATAGGATACTGAATGGAAAGCAACAGTCTGAGAGAGCACTGCAGTGGTCAGTGAGATTTCTGAGGAACAGGATAACCAGAGGCACAGAGACCAGCCAGGTTGGAAAGTCTGAAGCTGGATTGAGCACTGGAGGGGAATTGTGTCTTTTCCCTGCACAGCCTGTCAGCAAGGGAAACAGCAGAGGTTTTGGCTGCTGCTTTGCCCTAGGCTGAAGGAATTGGGTCAGGACAGTGAAATCCTGGAGGCACTTAGAAACTTCTCTAAGCTGCAGAAAGGTTTATGAGGGCCAAGAGGATGCCTGTAGTTAAAGCTGGAGACATCCTCGGTGTCCTGGTGGGACAAGGGAAGATATTCTTTGTGAAGGGCTGCAGTGTTTTTTTTGAGGACAAGAACTAGTGAAGTGCATAGGAGTGGCAGATCTGAACTGCTATATTTTCAGTGCTGTCTTTATTTACATCTTCTGTCTGGTAGCAAAGTTACCCTGTACATAGATTGCCTGTAAAGATGACAGACAAATCATGTCTTCTGTAGCAAACGTTAGCAAAAAATTGGATAAGTCACAGGTGTGACAAGATATTGTCATATTGTCTGTTCAGAGGATACCCTTTATCGTCTACTTCAGAGATTCGAGTTACTTGTGAACGTTCTCATTTTCCTCTGTGTGCAAGGAAAAGAGTAGCAATTGCTAAGCCTCAGAAGATTTTAGTCCTTTCCTTCATATGCATTTCCCATTTACAGAAATGCTGTGTCTGGCTTAACATGCAAGTTTACTTTCCTGGCCTTTTGGCCTTTTTCTATTCTTGGTACTGAGTACAAGTATTTGTATCATGAGCTTAATTGTTTTTTTCTTTAAAGTCAGACACTGATAGCTTGGACTTCATTCAACTAGTCTTATATGTGTAAGATGAAGAAGCAAACAAGTCAACAAACCTATACCAGTGTGATAAAACAGAAAAATTACAATTAAAAAAAAAAAAAAAAGGTAAAGTCTTCACAATACTGGAAGCAGTTCTTGAAATGTTGATGGGAGAGAAATGACAAGGCCAGGGAGTCTGGTGGTTTGTGAGGTTATGGGAAGTGAAAGCTAGTCAGCTACCATTACCCTTTGTTGACCACTTTGATATGGTGAACAAAAAGGTTAAAGGTTTCATGTTGTTTGCTTCTTCCCTCTTCCTTCTGGGAACAGTTGCGTCCCTTTTTCTTGGCTGGATCAGCAGTAATGTCCTGACCTCGTGAGGCATTTTCCCAGGAATTAAAGTCCCCTCCCTCTGTTCCTTGCCCTCCTGCATCCCATGGGATGGTGCTTCTCTCAGCAGTCTGATTAAATAGCCCCCTCAGAGAAGAAGGATGTGTCTCCCAAGGTCTTTTCACTGGGCTGGTAGGATTTTCTCTTTCCAGAAAAGAAACAGTATGTATAATGAAGGATCTGTCGGAAGCTTGTCTCTGCTATGCTTTTAAAGGCTCTAAGCTTTTCCTAAGCCTCTCAAGGGTTACTGGGTCAGCTACAGCTTCTGCTTCCTGAGGAATTCATTGGTTGGTTTTGATGTTAATGGTTCAAATCTGGTATAATGTACTAAGCTGGTGAAAGGCAGCATGTTCTTCACTTCTTGGAAGGGCAGAAAAACACTCTCAAAGGTGGCTTGAAAAAACATGGCCTTTTGACATAATGTCTTAATGTTACCTATTGTAAAGTTTAATGTTTAACTGAATTTGATATTTAGGATAATAAATGTAGTTTGTAGACCACAGATCCTTTTTTATACTGAATTTCTCTTTCTTGAGGCTGTCCTGTTACTGGACTACCACCAAGAGAAAGCAGTTCCCCAGTGCTACCATTAGACGTTCTTTTTCTGTGACTTTGGCTTTTGGTTAATCACAGAGTGTGGTGAACATGTCTTGGTCACACTGGTTACATGTATTTTGCTTTTACCTGCTCACCTATCACCACAAAACTTAAGCGTACCTGCTGTGTGTAAGACTTCTACTCCCTCTATCAAATTTGTGTGAAAAACTGAAAACTTACTGGGTGCAGAAGTCATGGTGTGTGGGATGGCTGCTTGGGCAGAGCACAGTCTCACTCACCTTAGAGTTCAATGCCAGGAGCCTCATTCTCTTGCGTACGCAAATAATACTGGCATGGTTAAACCAGAAGGGGTTGGGAGATTTATGAGAACATTGAGTTACATGGCCAGAACACATTATACTGAGCTGGACTGTAAAAAAGGGGGAATACTTCCTGCTTAAACTCCGTTTATAACTTTTGTGTTTGACTTGGTACATAAAATGAGAATAAACAAAAGTAATCAATTTACAGTTTCAACTGATGAGAAGAGTTACTTGGTGTTTGTTTTGTAGCTCCAATCACAAAAGTGCAAACATCTGGAAAAGATAGAATTTGTACGGAGTTTTTTTATTATTATTATTTTTATACAACAAAAAACCCCAATTCAGCACATAAGATGACAGACTTGCTGCCTAAGCAGCAGCTATCTGCTTGTGGCATGGCAGGATAGCCAGGGCCAACCCTGCTACCCAGGGCTGTGTTTGCCAGGGTTCCTTGATTCCTGCCACCTTGCTGTAGTGCTGCAGTCAAGGAGGACAGAAGCATGATAAAAATGTGTGACTGAGGCCAGGCAACACTCCATCAAAATGCCTCAGCTACTTTAGGAACTGCACTTCATTGTGACACTGAATTTTTTAAGATTCTGGTCATTTCCCAGATTTTCCTTTCTCTCTGTGGCCCCGAGGTCTATCACATAAACATTTTGGCAAGGCCTGCCAAGCCACATAGAGCAGGCAGATAGTGAACAGTTCTGCACTTGGATATGCTTGTGACCTTCCTTTAGTGCTTGGCACAACAACTGAAGGTGACATGGGGTACAGATGAAAAAGAAAGAGGGGGAATGAATTTTAAAATATATTCTGAGCAATAGGCTTGCTCAAGTGTCCTTGCTTTGCTGGCTGCTGTGCTTTTGTTGGCTGGGGAGAGCTCTGTTGTAATCACATCAGAGCTAAAGCTAAAGGCCAGATCCAGCACTACTTCTGCTGATTTTCTCTATGAGCAGTGCTGAGATGCAGGGTGGTGCTAGCTCATGTGCTGGGGCTGCTTCCAGTGGCCTAGCAAGCTCAGTCAGCTGCTGCTCAAATGCAAGTGGCAGAACAGCATCCCATCAATTTTTCTTCTAACATGCTATTTCACAGCTTAAGCTGTCTCACTCCTTCTCTCTTTTTTGCCTTTTTCTTTATTTATTTTTCCTCTGTGACAGTTTTGTCAGTCTTCAGGGTGTTTTAAATGTCACATTTGTGGCGGGTGTGAAAAGCTTTGGATGAGTGAATTCTATCACTTCCCTGTCTGGCCTAAGGAGGCCAAGCACTGGGTACCTGACCCTCTGTGTTAGCTTTCGTGCAGCAGATAAATGAACAAAATGCCCTCTGGAGTAACACCTTGTTCACATCTCTTGTCCTTTTCCCTGCCTGTTTCTTGGGAGAGTGGGTGTTGAAATCACTGCACTGTCATGTGACTTTAGGATTGGGACCAGCCTGGGAGTAGCAGATACCTGATGCTTTTCTCTCTCTACCATGGGTTTTGAGGGTTGACTCTGGGGGAGAGTCTGAATATCCATGTTAACTTCTTGTTAATGTCCTTTGGGCTCAGCAGTCCAGGATGTTTGGCTGTTTCTCTGGCTCCTCTGAGCTTCCATCTCCTGATATACTTTCTACTTTGTTTCTGTGTTTTTGTAATCTTTCTGCTCTCAGATAGGCCTGCCACCATTGTAGTTGGCTTGATCTGTCTTTCTTTCATACAAACATGAGGAGCCTTCTTATTGTGAGGGATCAAGGGGTGCTTTACAGGACACTTTTCTGCACTTTCTTTATCTCAGTAAATTGCTACCTGACCCAACCTCCTATAGGTGACTTCTGCTCTGAGTAAGGTTGTTCTTTTTTTTAAAGCTTGTTTCCTTCCTTCCTTGTTTCCTTCCTTGTTTCCTTCCTTCCTTCATTCCTTGTTTCCTTCCCTCCTTGTTTCCCTCCTTGTTTCCTTCCTTGTTTCCTTCCTTCCTTTTTTCCTCCGTCCCTCCGTCCCTCCGTCCCTCCGTCCCTCCCTCCCTCCCTCCCTCCCTCCCTCCTTTCCTTTCGTCTCTTCCTTCATTCCTTCCTTTCTTTCTGTCTCCCTCTCTCTTTCCTTCTTTCTCTCTCTTTAATATTTAAGTGGTAGGAAGTGATCAAACTTTTGACATAATAGCTGGCAAAGACTGGACATAAAGTTGAAAAGTAAAATAATTTAGTAAAATCAACATGTTTTGGGTTTTAAAATAAACTTATGTAAATGTGAAAAACTTCACAGAGTAAAATAAAATTAAGACCTAAAGGGATTTGAAGGCATTGCCAAGAAG
The DNA here is from genome assembly GCF_022539395.1 of Myiozetetes cayanensis. Lineage (NCBI taxonomy): Eukaryota > Metazoa > Chordata > Aves > Passeriformes > Tyrannidae > Myiozetetes > Myiozetetes cayanensis. Next base: position 131,516,587 of record NW_026086604.1, read on the forward strand.
TCTGTTCGTCTATGCACCCCACAGATATTGTATAACTTTTCCCTGAAACCTCTGACAGTTAAAAATAAGTAATTTTCTGTATTCTTCCTGCTGTATTCTACACCTCTTACCATCATTGCTGCTTCTGTCCAAACTATTACTCTTCTCCCCATACCCTCTTCTTGAAGCTGCCTGAGATGATGCAGCACATGCTGCGTGAGGCCCCAGCCTCTCTCAAATTGTGTGGAAAGATTGTTTTGGGCCATGTGGGTTGTATCCTTGCCTGGTCGTCTTCCATGGAGTACTGTCTTTCACACATTTATGACAGTCACTTCTAATTGTGATCCAGTTCTTCAATCCTGTCATTAAGACAGCCATTGAGTCAGAAACATTTCTTGCTGACAAAGTTGATGAATGTCTGGCCATCTGCAGCTTTCCTGATTAAATTGTGCTCTATTTGTCATTTAGATTATTCTTCCAGTTTAGTAAGACAGTGTTGCAGACTTGCTGCTTTCTTCCACAGCTGAATCACAAAATATTCTGAGTGGAAGGGACCCACAAAGATCATCGAGTCCAACTCTTAAGTGAATGGCCCATACAGAGATTGAATTCACCATGCTCTAACCAACTGAGCTAATCTCAGGATCTTGTAGGTTCCCCCAGTTCAGTATCATTTGTAAATTTAAGAAGGACATTCTGTCTTCCATCATCCAGCTAGGTAAAGGAAATTCTGAATAGTAATGGACAAGGAATACAAGCTTCATAGCAACTGTTAACTTTTCCAATCCATTGTGCACTCCCCTCAGAGGAGCAAAGTTCAGAGCATCAGTCAGTCCAGCAGAGAGAGTGTTCTCTGCCATCTGTGTGTTCTCCTGTAGAAAGAATTAGGGCTGTGTGACATATATTGTTACAGAGACTTTCCTTGTTATCTTTGCTTTCTTTGCCTAAGCTTTTTTTTTTTTTTTTAATGTGTTTTTTCTAGAAACTGAAGCTAGCTCAACTGTTTTTCCATTTGTCTTAGTCCTTTTTTCTTAATCTCTGTGCTTCAAAAATTACCAGAGCAAAATATACTATACCTGGAGGTTTATTAAACCTCTGTCTCACTTCTGTTTTTCTTTGTCTACCCTTAATTTTCATTCCTTCATAATCAGGGTGAAGTTTTAGACTTTTCCTGTGGTTGAGAGAACTCTTTTCTTGATGTATTTTTACTATTAGTAATAATTAAAAGCAAGAGGAAAAATATTTTTATCATTACTATTTCTATATAATTTTATGCTGATTTTTCCCATTTGTTCATTCTATTGTATTAATGTAATTTCCCCTTTAGTATGCTTTCCTAAGTTTCAGGTTATGAGCTTTCCATCTTTTTCATATAGCTTAGTTTGTGCTTGTGCCCTTAATGTTATTTCACTGAGGACCTGTCACTTTCCTGAACTGTTTTTTTCCCTGAGAATTGATTGCCATGGGAAGCACTTATACTTGAGAATACACTGAAAGTATAATAAAATCTGCTTTCCTGGAGGTCATTGTATTCATTCTCCTGTTATCACTCTTCATCACTGTTGATGAGTTTTTCCAACTCCTGATCATTTCTTTCTTTCCGCTTTCATGTTTTGAACAGTTTCTACCAATTGATTAGAAACAAACCTAAAAGAGCCCCCTTTATTTTGTTTTACCTCCTTGTGGCTTCCAGCACGTTCAGTTGTATTACTCTTGCCCTTCTTGGTTCCGTTCTCCATAAATTTGTACATAGTTTAAGTATAGCATTAAGACAATGAACTATCTTTATATAATTGTTAATTATTCAAATAAAACCCTTATTATCTTCTTTAGGCTTGATTACTTATAATGTGTCTCTTTCATGTATCTTCCTTGGCTTGCTTGTTTTTTTCCTAATTTTATCCTTAAATCAAAGAGTTTCAATGGTCTGTCTCACAATGCTTTCTGAACTTCAGAGGAGGCCTATTTATTTTTGTTTTAGGAAGCATATTTCCTCTCCAATCCAGGAAATGTTACCTTCTTCATGTAAACTCTGATTATGCAATTATCACATAACTCTGTTTTGCTAATTAGACATGATTGCTGTTGTGCACTGGACTTCCACTTCCTTCCACCACCATATTGGTGAGAATAAAAAGTGACAACAAAAATTTTGTGTAAATTGTTTAGTGATACATAAACAGAGGAATTAATTATCTTTTTTTTTTTTGTAATTAGATGATGGTTAATTAGATACAACATCTGTATTGTTTCGTGTGAAACCAATCTTTATAAACCCATCATGATAACATACACTATTAAACAAGAGTTATTTTATGGAGAATATTTGAAAACTTAAGCACATGTTGCATTAGAGTAATATGAAAATTACAAAGCTGTGTAAAGGTAATATTGTGTTTATATTTAGTCATTTTGAGTAATTTTTACTTCCATTATGCAGAAAAGGATTCATTTTGGGTGAAAATGAGTAAAACATGCTTTTGTCTCCCAGTGTCTGGCTCAAAAACTGCCACAGCCACGAAAAAACATACTAGAAATTTTTGCTTTGATACCAATCAATTTTTAAAGTTTTTCATGCTAGCAAAAAAGGGTATTTCTTTGGGATGAAATAAAAATGTAAAAAAAGCTTGAAATGTATTATTTAAATAATAACTACTGACTTCATTGTCTTTCCATTCTCCATATCTTGTAAAAAGTTTTTATTCACAAAAAGCAGAATGTTTTAACAGCATTGCAGCTTAATATTCTACTCTTAAGATTCACTCCAGTTTCTTAATTTCTTTAAGTAAATATGGAAATATAATATGTGTATGTATAAAACTCATTTAAATTTCAAAAAAGATAAAGAGCAGAATTCTACCATCTGTTGTCCTGTATCCCTGGTGCCACTTTGTGCACACGGGTTATGTCATAATAGCCATTTATAACCTTTTGGTTGACTACCAGCAATTCAGAAAGGATTAAACATCCCTTTGGAGTATAGCCACAGAATTTATGTCATTCTGATACCAGAGGGAAGATATAGAATTTTTTAATTGTTCTTTTAGAAGCTTTAAAGTGTGCTGTTTAAATTGCTTAGTAGCAAACCATATTTACTGTCCACTAATTCTCTGTATTGCATAAAAATGTCATTTATGCACTGAGGGTGTTGAGGCATGCACAGAGCTGTATCACCAGATCCATGGTTGATGACATACATCAACTCTTTACAGGGAAAGGTACTTCAGGGGATAAACAAGGCAAAAAAGAGAAGGAGAAAAAAAGGCAAGGGGAGCCTTGGCCATCTGGAGAAAGAAGTGATGACATCCTTGGCTGAGTGTCCTCCTCCTCCTCCTCTGAGTGTTCTCCCCTGTACCATATGAGGCAATGGGAGAGAAACTAGATTTTGGATTCCTCTAATATAAACTAGACCCTACAAAATAAAGGGCAAGACAGTTCAGGGGTTGGAGGAGAGAAGGGCTGATTCTCAGGGCAGTGACAGCCACTTTCCAGGAGAACCTGCTGCAACAACAGGTGATGACATGTAGAGCCCTGTGTAATGCTGAGTGTGTAAATGGCAGCTGCTTATGAATGAGACACTGGCATGTACTACCTGTTGTCTGTGGATAAAACAGCTGTGTGCAGGTGGGCAGCTGTATCACACAGGTTGGATTCCCTGGTAAGACTGATCACAGGCAGCTCTACTTGCTTTGGTTCAACTTGAGGAACCGTGTCCCTGCATACACACAGAAAATTCAGTCCGCTAAGCCAAAGAAAGTAGAGTAAATTAAAAATGTCTAGAAACCCAAATTAGAATTCTTACTGCCACTTTGCATTTTAATGCCACGTCTCTTTTTCTTACGAAGAGAAAATTGTTACAATTCTGTGTCATTTTATTTTGTACTTTTACAATAACTCTTGCTGCATCTAGCCTGGAATGAAACCTCAACAGTTCTATGCTATAATAAGAGTAAGGTTTATTGCCAGCTAATGTTTCATCTGCTGGCTAGATGACTAGCTGCGCACCAGCTGTATAATATATTCTGTAAGGGTATCATCATCACAGCACTTCACTCTTGCATCTCATACACCCACCAGGAAACACGTTTTATCTTGTGCTCTGAGCAAGGAATCCAAATGAGATGCCTTAAGGAAAAGTAAATAAGAATATTAGGAAATATTAAAGAGAAGTAATTCTGGTTTTATCTCATTACTGTGAGATAATGTTTTTGGAAAGGAATGAGATGAGAACTCTCATAAGTCTGTAGGTGCTGATGATGGGCTGCTCTTGGCACAACTCAGATTCAGAGTGGCCCAAAGCCTGACTTTTAGCTGTCCTTTTGTTGGCTTCTCTCCTGCATGGTTCTGCCTGGTTTCTGGCGTATGTCAGAGAAGCCCTGGTACTGCTCTAGCTTAATTCTAAATCTTTGGAGGATTTTTTTCTGGTGAAAAGGGGTCTCCAGAAAATATGACCATGGCCATGACTCTTCCTGTACCAGGGCAGGAGGACTGCAGTATAACAGCAACTCTGTTGGTGCTAAACCTCCTGGGAACTCTTCTCTTCAAAGAGAAGGGGAAGGGGCAGGTGCTCAGTGATCTCCCAGATGTGCACAGGCACGGTGATGGTCAGAGTGAGGACTCAAAAATTGCCCTTTGCTTAGAGCACAAAAGGAGAATTACAACAGATACAGGAGAATTATAATAGATAAAGTTGCTGATGTAGAATTTATTCTTTTTATGTTTGTCATTCTGCCAAAATTACGATATTTGGCCTCATATTTTGTATGTTTCTTATAAGCTTTATATAAAGTTTATTTAAACAAAGAAACAAACAAACAATTGTAGATAAAACTATGTTTCTCTGTGTTTTAGATAGCTCTAGTTCCCAAGTCTCATGGTTGTTCTACTTTTAGCAAATATTTGAAGAGCAGAGCCACTATGCCTCAACTCCAGTGCTCTGCCTCTTACAGAATATTAAACCATTTGTAGTCTATTAATTGTGATGGAAGTTGCAATGATTTTTGGCAGTGGATATAAAGATTTCAGTCATACTGATGGTATTTGAAAATGTCAGTGTGACAATAGAAATGTATTGCCTGAGTGATCTTTTTGTTGTTTGTTTTAATTACATATGGAAAATTGCACATACACACATAATTAAGTAGAAAAACCTACAAACTGTGTATGCGATATCAGATGCTCTAAAGCTAGAAAATGACAGATGTAAAGTGGTTTATGCTACCTTAGTTTTCCCATGCTATATATAATGTTTATAATGCTATAGACATTACTGTATAGTCTGATTATATTTAACAAGTAGTTGTTGATTGTTTTGTTTCTCCTTTCTTGTCTAGGGATTGGTGCATTAGTTCCCTGCTTGGGGGATAAAGAGAGGCAAAAGGTTATTGATGCCATTTTAAAAAGAAATGAATCATCCCTTAGTGACCACTGGCTTTTCTCTTTTGAGCTGAGGGAACCTCACTCTTTAATGGCAAAAATTAATCCATTGGAGGGGTGTAGGATGCTATAGAGAGCTCCTTGAGTTTTGTGCATTCTTGGTTTGTTGCAAGGAGAGATCCCTCCTGCATGCAATTAAGATATAGTATGTATTGCTCTCTACAACTACCTGAAAGAATGATGGTCTCTTCTCCCAGGCAGTTAGTGACAGGACAAGAGGAAAAATGGCCTCAAGGTGTGCCAGGGGAGATTCAGGTTGGGCTTCTGGAAGAATTTTTTAACTGAAACTGTGGTCAGGTGTTGGAATGGGCTGCCCAGGGAGGTGGTGGAGTCACTGTCCCAGGAAGTGTTCAAGAAATGACTGGATGTGGCACTTTGTGCTGTGGTTTAGTTGACAAGGCGGTGTTTTGTCAAAGGTTGGACTCAGTGATCTTGGACTTCTTTTTCAACCTTAATGATTTTATGATTCTATGATTCTGTAGTACTGAGGTGGGGGAAAAATAGGATTGTGAAGTTAATGGTTGAGCTATAATACTATACATAGTGAGGGCCAAGGTAAAGATACCACCACCATTCCCCTGAGTTAAGGGTAGCCCCATTTTCAGTTTTCCTAAGTCTAGGATGTTCAACTTTTCAGGTTTTAACAAATATTCATTTACCACAGCTTTAAATATATGTGTTTCTGTGCTCTGTGTTTCTGTAATCTGTATCTGGGCTGTCAGGGAGATTTGCAGTAGAGATTCCATTTGAATTTATAAATGAGAAGTATCTCAGATAGTGCAAGACCTACACAAACAATAGATAACTCAGGTGAGGGATAGCATAACGTAAGCTATGGCCATAAAAAGTAATCATGTGAAACGGGCAGGAGCATTGACGAACGCTGAATTGGATAGGAACGGGGATCCCCGGAACAGGAGGCTTCCTTTTACCCCCTGCTCCGAGGGGGAGAGGTGCTCCCTTCCCCCTCCCCCATCCACCCCGCGGCGCCTCATGGCCCCACAGAGGGACCACGGGGCCAGTCAGTCAGGCAGCAGGGAAGCAGGCAGAGAGAACTTTATTGATCTGACAACAGCTTAAGTACCTTTTGGAGGGATCACAAGGTGACCACTGGGAAATCAGGAGGTGTTACAAACAACCAATGATGACAAAGGGTTAACAACCAATAGATGAGTTTCTAGTTATCTCTCAGACATTCCACAGGTACACCGAGGTATTTTGGGAAGAAGAAAGGTTACGCAAAGGTTTAAAATCACCATCTTGGACACGTGATCAATATTACAAACTCCTGCATTCTTTTATATGTAGCAGAGTTACCCCAACATCTCTTCCCTTTTTATTTTCTAAAGCTGGATAAACCTTTATTGATTTAAAACTCCTGGCAGATGTGGAAAGACACAAACAACAAACAAACAAACAAAAAAAATTTAAAACAAGCAAATGGGTTTTTCTGGCTGTATTACCTAATTTTCCCCGGTTTTAATTACTTTCCAATGCTTAAAACTTACACATTTTACCCCACTGAGAGGTCTTTGTTTTATTAAAGGCATTTTATATTAGTTACCCAGGTTTATATTTGCAAAATTCTGTCATCTAATTTAAACCATTTTCATTTTGTTTCATTTACTGTTAGATACAAAAACACATACTGCAGTTTAAAGAGTTCACTAGAGTCAGTTTTTTGGAGAAGGGATTTACCGATGTGTGGAAGGAATGCTGCTTCTCTGTTTCATTTGTCTTTCGCCGTAGTTTCGGTTTGGGGTCGGGGGGAGGGGAGGTCCTCGTGGCGCGCTGTTTGCTCCTTCTCCGGCCATGTGGGGTCGGGGAGGTCGGCTCTCAGCGTGCGGGACAGCAGGGGAGGGGGTCTTCGGCACTTTTTTTTTTTTCTCTGTCAGTCCTCGGGACGGGGTGGTTAGGTTTTCGGGGTCCTTTACGCTGGCTCGTCCTGCGATCACTGGCTGGACGCTCTCGAGAGCTCTAGGCTCTGAGAGGGACGGGAGGAGGTGTCAGGCTTTCTCGGTGTGCTGCTGGTGGTGCTGCTTGTCTTGGTCCCGGCAAGCTGCGGCAATGTTGCAAGCCCCGGGGTGGTAGAAGAAACAATGTTGCTTTCCGGAGTTATTCGCGGGAGGGAAAGCTGCGGAGCTAGTTTTAACAAGTTTAACTCTTTCCTTGCCAATTTATCTGAGTTCTTTAGCTGGAACGGAACTCTCTTTCTTTAGTTCTTAAGGCAGTCTTTTTTAAATGAGTTGCCGATGGAATCGTTTCAGGGTTAGAGGGATAAAGGAATATGCCAGAGTTGCTCCTACCTTGCACCGGGACGCTAACTCTGGGCGTTCGCCCGACACAGAATATCTTCTGCGCTGTAGCTGTCCTCCCCTTCACAGGAGTGGGTCAACCATGCCCTGCTTGGGCGCCATTTGACGAACGCTGAATTGGATAGAAACGGGGATCCCCGGAACAGGAGGCTTCCTTTTACCCCCTGCTCCGAGGGGGAGAGGTGCTCCCTTCCCCCTCCCCCATCCACCCCGCGGCGCCTCATGGCCCCACAGAGGGACCACGGGGCCAGTCAGTCAGGCAGCAGGGAAGCAGGCAGAGAGAACTTTATTGATCTGACAACAGCTTAAGTACCTTTTGGAGGGATCACAAGGTGACCACTGGGAAATCAGGAGGTGTTACAAACAACCAATGATGACAAAGGGTTAACAACCAATAGATGAGTTTCTAGTTATCTCTCAGACATTCCACAGGTACACCGAGGTATTTTGGGAAGAAGAAAGGTTACGCAACGGTTTAAAATCACCATCTTGGACACGTGATCAATATTACAAATTCCTGCATTCTTTTATATGTAGCAGAGTTACCCCAACAGAGCATTGAGTCAGCTATGGTGTTTATCACGTCCTCACATAACTTCTCAATTTTAGTTCTGCATATGAGCTAAGAGCTAATAGAACGTTTGACTTTTACAACTCTAAAATATCATTCTTGGAACCTATATTCATATAACCCCTGGAAATAGAGCAGTCTAGCTATAAAATGTATGTTTTGAACAAAGGAAGAATTTTTCAGCATAGTTTCTTAAAAAAACCACACTTAACAAATTCTGTAAAAGTGAAACATTGTAATAAATATTAACCTTTGGCTGTAGCAGTCATAGAGACTTTCTGATCCAATTGAAAAAATAAAGTGCAAAATTATTTAAACATTGGAACCAGCAATAAAACTTGCATGCATAATACTGAATTAAGAAACATTTTCAGCAATGCAGCGTTTTCTCAAGAGCTTTTGGTAATAGTATCTACGTTTTTAACCAGCCACTGCATTACTGATTAATTTAGTGTTTACTTTAGCTTGCTGTGTCACAGATTTATGCTTTTCCTGGAGAATTTTTGTTTGTGAATAGCCTGAAAATGTTACAGCAGATTTTTTCTCTATGTGAACCTCAGTTTAGCCAAAAAGCTAAGATGTACTAAAATGCTGTCTCATATGCTTAAAATGTCTCATAAGCATAAAATATCCTCATTGTGACATTGAAAAAAGAACTTGAAATCGCAGCACAGTATTTTTATTGTAAATGACAGTTTTCATCTGCTGGCTTTTCCTACCAGAATAAGCATGTTTTCAGCAAGCACAAACAGACTTTTTCAGCTGTGCCTGTTTCCAGTGGTTCCTGTTAACTTCTCAAGTGGGTGGTACTGAAGAGCCACCTTTCTGGCACACTTGCATGCAGACAACACATGGCCACCATCAAGTTTTGGCATTATGCTCTAATGAAAAAAAAAAAAAGACCCTGCTCATCTGAGAAAGCTCGGTGTGCGTCAGTAAAGCTATTTCAGTCTTTGCTGCCTCCTGAGCTGAATGTAAACCGACATCGGTGACTCTATTAAAATACGATTTCGCAAAAGGAAGTAGGAAACTTGACTTTCAAGCTCTATGTGAAGATGAGCTAAAATAGTAACAAAAGTATCTCTAGAGAGTACTAGAGGACAAAAAAAAAATTTCCTCTGAAGTTTACCTATTGTTAAGAAAAAATGAATCTGGCAGACTCTCTTTTGTACCAGCTGGATGTGTTAAATTTTCCTTCTCTTTAGCACTGAGACCAGGCTTTGCTGTAGGAGGGATTCCAAGGAACTAGAAGGATTCAAGAGATTTCCTCAGAAAATTTCAGCAGTGGGCCTAGATCCTAAGGAAAATCACGCTTAAGCTTTAATAGCTGTTTCCATGCAGCAACACTTACAGCCTGCCCGGAGTCCAAGAGGAAGGCTGATCATGGCAGTGGCTGCTGTAATGGTCACGTCTCCTTGCTGGCTGCTCTTGCAGGATGGTGCACAATGGTGTCAGGCACCAGAGAGCACTGGTTGTGACATTTCCTTGGCAAGAATTCGGTGAGCCAACCCTTTGTAAGGAAATGGCTGGGAACAGTTTACCTTGCCCTAATTTTGGAAATAGGTGAGGAAATGTACTCAGATCAAATAATTTTATGTCTGACCACTTCTCTCCCAAATCCTTCATGGGATATCCATGCTATCAAAGGCTTCATAATTCAGAGGCATTTGAATATCATTCTACCATGGTTGTGCTTAGGCTGCTACGTAGTAACTACAACTGTACTGTGTTTTGCTCTCCCACTGTACTTTTCAGCTCCTTCACTTTGTTGAAAGTGCTGAATAGGGCACAGACCTTCTTTTTAGATCATTTACACTTAGAACTGGAAATTGGTGATTTCTACTAGTAATAACACTTAATTTTGCATGTACTGGAGTATAAAATCAAGTATTTGTTGTCTATTATAGATTTTTATGTCCCTCACTCATTGATACATGAGAGAACCATAGTTCCTGTATGTTTTTTCATCATCACAGTGGTCAAATACTGGAGCAGGATGCACAGAGAGGTTGTGCTGTCTGTTCTTGGAGGTGCTCAAGACTCACTTGGTCACAGCCCTCAGCAGCCTGATGTAACCAGACCTGTTTTGGGCAGGGGTTGGACTAGGAGACACCAGAGGCACCTTCCTGCTTCAATTATTGTGTTGTTCTGGCTTGCTATCAGACTTGTTTTGTACATGCATCCACACCAAGAAAAGAAAACCTGATCTTTCCCAGGAAGTCAAATTATTGATCCCTGCTTTTAGCGGCAGCAGCTGCGTATGCTCTAATTTTCAGCTGGGACATCCACGAATTGTCATTGCTTCCTTAGCAATGAGATTGCTGAGCAGATGCTATAGTTAGAGACTGGACAATTACTTATCTGTAATGAGGCTCCAGCAATAATCAGCATTTAGGACAAAAATCTCCTGTGAATTGTTTATGTTCTCAGGTGAGGTTTATTATTGTTTCATGTGTAACAGATGTATAAATTAATGTACAAAATAAAAAAGGTAAAATGGGAAAGTTATTGTTTTTGCTTTTGCATTCTCAAGCTACTTTTGTGACAGTATATATTTCATAATATTGTAAATTTCTTTAGTAATGAAAATCATATAATTCTCTAAAACATATTGCTTTTGAACTCTATCTGCTTTATACATCTGACTCTCTGTCATTAGCAGGGCAAAATACAGTGCCATGTTTTTAACACAGCAGTCGTTAGGTCATCAGAGTGCTATTGATCTTTGTCCTGTGTGGAGTATTAATATTGTTTATGGCCCAAATACTATGTACAGGGCTACTGTGTGGAAATAGTGCCAAACATAGGTCATCATCTGTCATATTTGCTCCCTACCAAGACTGCTAATGAAAAGTTCAGTAGCAGTAATCACTTTTCCCCAGCTGAAAGAAATGGCTTGGCATTTTAAATTTTCATGAGTTCAAACCTGCTAGTGATTTGATAGAGACCCATTATATTCATTACCCAAGAGAAAAATAATTCTTTGCTCTCAGAGTAGGGTTACATGCATCTGTAAAAAGTGGATAGGGTGAAGGATGAGTAGCTTTATGTAGAAGTAGGGAAGGAGGGGACTTGCTTTGAGACACATTTTCTGAACTCTAACACAGATGCCAACTTTGACAAGCATTTTGTCAAAATGGTAACTGTAGTAGTTTTTTGAGGCAGTTCTTGTCTTTGCTGGCATTGCCTATGTAAAGATATATTCTGATTTCATATGAACTAGTATAAATACAGAAGGGCCTTTACTGTGAGAATGATGTAATAGAGTAAGAAATGAGATTGATCAGAGATCCTAGATCAAGCCCAGGTGTATAAAAATGGTTTGGAGAATGCTGTCATCAGTTTTTCTACATCTCAGTAGTATATGGGGAATAGAGATACCTCAGTTATGAAACAACATTCCCAAAATTAGTGGCCATGAGGGAGATGGCCTGTTCTGTGAGCAAATTCTGTGTCAAAAAATTTGTCATCTTGGCCAGGATCCACTGCCTCCACTGGGTTTATGGCACAGAATAAAATATCCTAAATGAGTTTTAGGAATAAAGGGTCTTCCCATGTTTTGAGTACATTATTAGAAAACAGACTGTATTATTTTGCACTGTTATTGAGTGAAATATTTCTCAAATGCAAATTCATCTGAGCAGGTGCAAAGTTGTTTAAATTGACAAATTGACTTAGACAGATACAATGTGCAAATGCTTGGGTATGCATCAATATGAGTTAGTCATAACATAAGACTAAGGGAATATAAGTAGTAGAGTATAATACTGCAAATAGTATGAACTTAGTAATGAGGTTGGTATGAAGATGTATAAAGTAAATATAACTTGTAAAGGAAGAAGTGAGATCCAGATAGAAAAAGAGAAAATTGACTAAGGTCACTCTAGATCCACTTTAATTTATGTCTGTTGTCAAAGTGTACAGCCAAAGTTGGTTTAACAGTTGGTGAATAAGATTTTGTTGATTTATATTCTGGGTTTAAATTGGAAGCTGAAATTTGTTCATGAAGAACCCCGTTCCAGAGTGTGTTCCCTGCTACCCTAATGGTACAGATGATGGCAATGTTCATGGTCTGGTTGTTCTCCTTGTGGGTTTATTCAGTGTGTTGAATGTTGTATTTTTATAGGAGAAAAAAAAGAAAAACAAGGTGGAAAGGTTCATTCTGAATACATGAACTTCTCCAGGCTACTTTGTTTCTCTAGAGAGATATGAAATGTTAAACTGTTTAACATCTGGGAGCATCTGTCCTTGTAGTCCAGCCTGTGGATTAGCTGAGTGCTAAACTGCCATCCCATTTTCATAGAAATTTAGAGGATGAACAGAAAGTGCTTAACAGCTTTGACCCAGTCTAATTTTAGAACTGTAGGATATGTAACCAAATTCTAGATATATTTTAAAGTATATATATGCATATGTAAAAAAATTATTTTTTTTTCATCAGACCCTAATTCCATAACAACAGAACTTTTTTAGTTCAAGACAATGTAGTTCAGGAAAACTAGTTAATTTGACAGTTCAGGGAAAGCTTCAGAATTATTTATTTACGTAAAAAGACTAGCATTTAACTTCTATAAATTAATTAGTTTAAAATATTCAATTAGATGAAGTATTGTAGTCTAATCCCATGACAATTTAGTCTCCCTTTCTACCAATATGACAAGTATCAAAAATGGGACATTCCATTTCTGGGAATATCTGTAGCTCAATGTTCTGTTTGGCTTTTCTGCTTACATTAATTTTTTGATGGTAGAAAATGACTGAGGAGTTTTACCTGTCACTTTTCTTTCATGTTAAGATAGTTCTGAAGTAGTTTACATTTTATTCTTTTTGTTGGATAACCAGATGTTGCCTTCTAACAGAAAATTTTAGATCACTTCTAAGAAGTATGTCAAGGACATTAACTTGCTGAAGATGTCTGTTTATTGCAATGCTGCAAAGATTTTAAAGTCTGTAGTCAGCCTAAAGTCTTTCATTCACTGATACTATTAGGAGTAAGTGACAATAGTTGAGCAATTTTTTATGTTTGCTAGAGAATATAGAAATTGTGAGAATGGATAAGCAAGCATACTATCCCTCCTATCAGCGTTTGGCACAGATTCTTCCTCAATATTTCCATTCTTGTTCTGAGATACATTTCTACAATGACAGTTTACTATACTTTACAAAATGATCATTCTTAATAACACCAAATTGTTTATTGGATGAGGTACTATTTGATAGTATTGTTTAGGACATTTGACAATTTAATGTTTATTCATATCTGTATTTTCAGTGTTGAAATTAGTAATAGTATAGAAAGCAGCACCTCTGTTAGTCTGTAATTTTTACATTTGGGAAGGTTTTCGGGTTTTATGTGAATATTAAAACCCAGTAATTTATGCTATCTTGTATTTTTAAGGAAGATACATGATATTGCTGAATTCAGTGCCTGTGTGACCACTTCTTTGTGGCATGTCTAGTTCTATAATAGTTTGATATCTTTTATATAAAGTAAATGAGCAACAGTAATACTGAGAGAATTGTAAAGGAGATGAATAAGACAAATCTGAGCTGCTAGGAAGTGGACATACTTGTTGCATCAACACTGCAAGGTTTTAATTGATGTGGATAAATCACCAAAATTTATTTTTGGATGATCACTCTTATAAATGCCCATTTTCAGAAATGTAACCATGAATTCATAATCATATAATGATGTACTTCTAACAGTTTATCTGGTTACAGCAAGGTTAACTCATGAGGGACTTACTGTTTACATACCTTTCTCTTATACTGGAGTTTGGAAATTTGTTTTAAGTGCCTAAACTCCTTTTGCAGCACACTGTAAAAGGTCAGGGCATGAGAAACATGCCCAGCACAATGAGCTAAGCCAGCTCTTAGTTTTTTATTGTACTTATATATATATATATATATATAAAACCTGTGGCTATCATCTTCTAACATAGTATGATAGCTAATGATAGCTAATAAATACGTCTACTAAACTGATCTAAACCCGTTCCCTTTTTTAAATATTTTTCTACATATTTTTTCTGTCAATGGGTAAATATGGTTGGCCTACCAGTTGTGTAAATGTATTTTAAAAATATTATTTGTGATTTGAACTTTTATTCCCTTACATGGTACAAATATAATAAAGTTGTTTATATAACCTGTATCCATTGAGTAACATACAGAGCATGTTTCAGCAGCAATATGATTTTCCTTGTTGGAAGAAAATAGATACTTTAAAAATTACTGTTTGTTTATTTTATTATTGCAGTTCACGTATTACTTTAATTTTTTTTCCCTAGAACAGGTTACCTGGTTAGAAAAGCAATTGACTATTTGCAATGTTCTAATTGTGGCTTAGCAGTAAGAGAGACATTCAACACTTATTCCAACTGGTAAATGTACTCAACTGTATTTAATTTTTTAGTCTGCCATTGGCTTTCTGGCTTAAATAAGTGTCTGTTTAAATCATACAATCATAGAATCATTAAGGATGCAAAAATCCTCTATGATCATTGAGTCCAATGAGTAATGGTGATACTTTCAGTCTTTAGAGCCCTTCTACCCAAACCTTTCCTAAGATTCTTAAGGTTTTTTTCACTAATTCCAGAAGAAAGAACAGATGAGTTGAAGCCCTTCTCCAGTAATTTCCTGATCGTCCCTTTGTACAAATGTGTATTTAGATCCAGAATACCACGTAAACATGAAGCCAATTCTGCAGTCCCATGGCAAAATTTAATTCTGTTGAAACTGCTGGTTTCACTTCTGCAGGACACAGAGACTCTCTTGACCCTACTGTTATGGAAGAGGTTATTATTTCTCCTTTTAAATTACAAAGCCTTCCTAGAATGTGCACTTAGATGTAATTGTCTGTTTATGGTAGTTCATTCAAATACAGGCTTATTTAAGGAGTTTTAAAGTCTGCTTTATTGGGACCCTGTGGCTTTTACAGCACATTAGACCTAA
The DNA here is from genome assembly GCF_022539395.1 of Myiozetetes cayanensis. Taxonomy (NCBI): domain Eukaryota; kingdom Metazoa; phylum Chordata; class Aves; order Passeriformes; family Tyrannidae; genus Myiozetetes; species Myiozetetes cayanensis. The sequence goes on from NW_026086604.1 coordinate 131,531,845, forward strand.
ATTAAGCAATGGAGGGACCCTTCTCTCCATTTATTTTCAACTGTCCTTTCTGCACTTAGGTGGTATCATCCTACCTTTAGAATTATTTATATATCTCCCTCATTATTTTATAATATCATTTTAATGTGGCAGGTCTCTGTCCTCTGGCACCATGCAAGTTGCCAGAGTAGTCGTGGATAGAGCAGGTAGGGACTTTTGGAAAACAGAAAAATAGAGAATTATTTTTGTTTTCAGGTATTCATGTTTGCTGTCCTGAAGTAGAGGGTGCATTTTCATAATCTATATGTGGAGAAGAAAGGGAAGAAATTCCTTCCATAGGAAATGAGATTTTTTTTTTTCTTGTCAGCTCAGCAAAATACTGTATTTTTAGCCAAGCTGAAGTGATGATGGATACCAACTAATAAAGCCAAAATTGTTGTGTGGTAGAAGTTCTAGTATATTTTAGGATGAAGAGTTATGTCATGCCTTCCTCAATCACTTGTGACCACCTCTGAGACTTAGTTCAACATTTTACAGAATATTTTACCAGCTTTAATGTATAGGCACTTCAGACTAGATAATAAGTGCAGTGTGGAGAATTCTGAGATGGGCTAAAAGTTTATCCAGGGGTAGGACAGTGGTGGGTCTCAGGGATACTATGTGATATCCTTTATTGGGAGACCAAGCTCAAAGTGGTGTTTAGCATAGAATAAAGCAGAATAAGTTCTCCTGTATTCTGGTTGTACCTTTGAGAAGAGGAAGCCCTTGGTAGCTGCAGTCTGGGCTGATCTGGACGGCAACTTTTATTCCATATCTGTGCAGAAAAGTGTTCAGCACCAGTGGTGCTTGGAAGGAGAAGGTGGAAGGCAGGGCTGGGGCCAATGGGGGCACTGATTCTTCCAGAACTGCTTGTTGAAAACCAAACTTGGCAAAATCCTCTAAACTCACTGGTGTCAGCGAGCAGTAGAAGTTACAGAAAGGATTATGGGAATGAGCAAATCTCTCTGTGGCTGGTATTCAGTTATGATATGATAATCGTGGGGCACATTGCTGTGCTCTAAGAATGGCTTGCAGTGATATGACTTGCACAGGGGTCACTAACAGCTGCTGGCACCTCTCTCCAAATTTTTATTTTCCCTGAACACTACCTGGGGGCTGAGGCTGAGAGGGCCCCCCTTAGCATGGGGCTGAGGTGAACAGCACATGGGGACCCAGATAAGAAAGGTGTGGAGGGACAATGTGGTGCAGTGCTGTGCTCCCCTTGGCATGCCTTTTGCAGCCCCAGTGTCCCTGGGGCTGTAGGCTTTGTAGCTCTTGGAACCCTACCTCTTATGGTAGCCCCAAGCACAGAACTTGAAGCAGAACTGCAAACTAAATTACTGGATTGTAATTTCTAATTACTGATTTGACTTACCTCAAATTAATTCAGAGCTCTATCTCTTGCTAAAACTCTGTATTCTATGAAATGTGTTGATATTAAATAACTGGTGTTAGTAAATATGATTCTTCATTATGTTTTGCATGGATGCGATGAGAGTTCTCTGTAATTGTTATGAAATATTTATTATTTAAAAGTTTATTATAATATTTAAACTTTTAAATAAGTTTAAATAATAATTATTATTTTAAAGTTACCCTTTTAAAAGGGTAACTTACATAATCGTCTGCTGTGTATATGTTTGTACATATGTATGTGTTCACAAGAGAAGTCTTCAGGCTGTTTGTCTTTTCTTTTGCAGTCAAAACCTGTTGCATTTGCAGTTCGGACAAATGTTGGGTACAGCGCAGCTCATGATGACGATGTTCCAGTCCCAGGCATGGCCATCTCATTTGAGGCTAAAGATTTTCTTCATGTTAAAGAAGTAAGTAAAACCAGAGGACTAAGTGAATCTCTCTTTAAGGATATATTTGAGTAACAGTGCTACTATTCCACACTGTCGATAACACTTCACATTGTTAAAGCACTTTTCAAATGTTATTTAAATAAGGTAACAGTGTAAAAGGAACTGAATGTTCTTTTAAATGCTATAATTGTAGAAGCAATGACACAAATTCCTTAAAATCAAATTAATGAAGTGCAGAAAGCAAGCACTTTTCTTGTCTAGCGAAAATCCCTTATTTATAGCTTTAAAAGTCTATGTCTGACTATTCAAAGATAAAATATTTGTGGGGTTTTTTTCTAATCTAGTACTATGAGGGTTCATTGTGACTCAGCAGCCCAGAGTTGCTTCTCTTTTGTTTGTGTGATTGCATCTCAATTAACCCCAAAATCCTCAGGTCTCTTTTTTTTCATTGAAGTTACTGACCCAGCACACACAATATTTTGTTAACAGTTACATGCTGAAGAACTGGTATGATGTTTCAAGATGATAGCAACTTCCATAGAAGGTGCTTTGCTGCATTTGCTTTCTTTTCCTGTAGTTTGGCTTTGAAAATTTTGAATTTTAACGTTTTCAAACACTTAGTGTAATTTTGTTTCTTTGCTCTTTGCAAGAGAATCCCAAAGAAATAACTTGGTGACTTTGCCATGCAGGCCTTCCTCTACAGCATGCTGCTCCCTTCTGAATAATTCCCTCATTTTTTGAGGTTCCCAGCTTCTGTTCATATTCCATTGGGGTTTGTCTCAAAATGGTCAATGCGTAAATGGAAATTTATAGCAAAAGAACTAGAAAGTTAACTTAAGGTTGAAAGCAACCTAACCATGCATATTAAATTATGTCTTTGCCCCATTTTAGACTATCAAAAAAATCCCTTAATAGTTATGATAGATGATGCACAATGATTCTGATAGTGCAGGTGCTTTGCAGAAGCAAGAAACATTCCTAATACAGAGATAGAAATACGGGTGGACAGAGACTACAGAAACACAAGAAATGGACTTTTAGTGCCTTCATACTGATGACTAATGGTCATAATTTTCCATGTATAGTAAACATGCAAAAAGGGGATACTTTTGCTTCAGACTGTATATAGTGAAGGAAATATGTTTTCTGTCTGATGGTAGTGTGAAAGAATTGCTCTGTTCTGTCCTATGACAGAAGTAGAGATGAGAAGGCCCAGAGTCGTGGCAAAAGAAAAACATTATCATTCTCTGGTGAGTCTTGAAGCACTGGAAAATGTGGCTCAGTTTGGTTAGATCAGATGATTTTCTATAGCCATCTATTCCATTTGCACTTCAGATGAGGTGGTAATCTCAGACTTCACATAAAGTGTTTTCCCTGTTTCCATATGAACCAGAAACACAGTGTTAGCGTTTTTTGTTAAAGTTTATGCTTTTTTCCTCACAGCACAACTTAATCTCAGATGTAAAGATACATGGAAGAGTATCAGGATGAAAAATTTCTCTGAACTTTTCTGAATCTCCAAAAATACCCTGAAAGGAAGCTTAGCTCAGCTGAGTTGTTGTAGTATCTGTGGTCACATGTAGCACAGAGAGATGGACAAATAGATTAAAATGTTCTTGCAGCCTCAGGTGTAATAGAAGAGGAACTCTGTGCTAATAGCCTTAAAACCCACCTGATTTTGTCTCTAAGCTGTCAAGGAAAGTCAGCTGCCTAGCAGTGCTAGGCCAGAAATGGGTTGGGGAAGAGACCATGTGACTGGGTCCAGATGCACCACTGGAATGGAAAAGCAGGAAAGGATCTGCAAGGAGTCAGACTTGGACTTAGACTCTCTGTTTCTGTGTTTGGCAGCAGCTGTTGTGTCTGGGTGGGTTGAACCTCCCCAGAAGGATGCCCCAAGCAGCAGCCCCTTCCCTGCATAGCTCTGTCCTCCTGCTCCATCTTCCATGGCCATGTCCTGCTCGCTCTTCAGGGCTCTGTATCCCACCAGATACTGCTCCTTCAGTAGTTTTGGTGTTCCCTGTAGTTCATGCTGGGAGAACTGAAATGTCCAAACTTCAATTATTTATGCAGATTAAAAGTAAAAACCCATATTTGACAATAAAATGAAGTGTTTCTTTTATATTTTATACCTAACTTGTCACTAGAAATAAAGAAACCTAAGTGAATGTCCAATAAGTTTTGCCTGTGTAATGATGCTATACTGGACCAATGCCGTCCTCTTCTTGTCCCTGAGGACTGCTCACCAATTTGTGCTGCTGAGAGGGCTCAAGCAAGAAAAACCTCAGTTCAAAATGTACATGGACAATGGTGATAAGTATTGCAGTGATTAAGCGTGGGGGAAATTTATTTTCATTATTAGGTTACATTCATTAAAAACTCAGTGGGCATAAAGATGAAGGATTCCTTCCTGCATGAAGAAATGTGTGCTGCATCATACTCACTTCAGAATATTTTGAGGCTTTGATGCATGGTCATAATTTTGCTTTGCATTTAATTCATATTTTGTGTTTTCCCTTGGCACTCCAAGCACAGGTGAATTACAGAGAATCACTCGCCCTGGCCAGCACTTTGGGAGCTGGACACCTCTCTACCAAGATTTCCACTATAGCTTTTTAAACTTAGAAAGTATTATGCGTGGTATTATCTTCTTATAAAAGTGTCTTACACTCCTTTTCATATACTGACACAGCATTTAGCTTTGAGACTTTGCAGAAGTGAATTCCACATGCTCTTTTTCTATATGAAGAAAAAATTCCTACGTGTTTAGCATTTCTGTAACTTCAAATAAAATTAACGTTGTTGTGTAGTAATCTGTTGTACTGTAGGACAGCATAAAAAAATAGCAGCTGTTCAAACTGTAATTTAATGGTGGTTTTTAATTATCTGTCTCCTCCTTTTACCAAGCTAATGATTTAGTTAGCATTTTGCAATGAAAGGTTATAATTTTAATAATATGTTTCAGTCTAATACGTCTTTGAGAAACTGCTATTCCAGATTAGCTCCCTATTGAATGCTGGTATTCTTACTCATAAAGGCATCCCATTGGATGAATATTATAGATCTCCTTATATATTATGAGCTTAAAAGTGCTCTTATTTTAATCTCTATTTATTTTGTTAGCTAAATATCTTACAGTTGGTTTCAAGCCTCTCAAGATTTCTATAGGTGCCAAAGTGAAAGATAATACTGCAGTTTAGGTTGTATATCAATGATCCACCAACGATGTATTCATGGTGAAATTAATTCCTTTCTGTGGGAGCCCACACATTTTACATGTTTTATTCCTAACTGTACACTTGTTAAAGCTACTTATTAAATAATTAAATAAGCACTATAATATTTACATTAATAGCTTCATATTCAAGGAGAAAACTTTTTTCACATTCAGGTGTTCTCCTACATTTTCACAAATAATCCAAATTATCTAAAATTCATATTTGGTGGTAGTTATTCCCATGGAATAACATGAGAGTATTGCATGTGGGGCCATACATAAGGGTGACCTATTCTCATCCAAAAATGTTGAATAAATAATAATGGAAAAAGCAAATAGTTCTGCTCTACGAAATAAAAAACCTCCTCCCCAACCCCCATGTGCGTGTATGAATAAATGTATTGAATTAGAGTAGTCATTATCTGATATTACATAGAGTTGAAATTCAGTTAATTGGACTATCTTGTTGATTTGTGTAATAGTAAGGGGGGTTTTAGTTATCTAAAGATATCCATTCCTTCTGGATCTATCACAGCTTAAGATGCAGATCACATGAGCTATCTGCAGTAGAGCATATATGAGCAGCAGAATTTGGTCATATTTCAGAAGCTTTTAGTGACTTTGGAGGAGTGGGGGAGTTTGAGAAGTAGTATTTTTTAATTTGAATAGGGAACTAAATATAATGGAATAAAAACAATAGATTATTACAGACCCATAAAAATTGTAGCAGTAGGTGAGAGTAGATCAGAAGAAGTCTCTGGTGTCTCCAAGGAGAACCATCAAGGGAGAACAAAAGCAGCTCTCCTGTATGAGGGAAAAATACTGGGAAGCAAGAAAAAATAAAGATGCTGAAATGGGTGGAAATAAAAGCCAGGAAGAAACATGAAGTCTGTGAAGGAAGGTTTCTGCTTAAGCACTGTGGATTTTAATAATTTAATAGGAATAATTATTTTAATGTATTTCTGAATGTTACCACAATTCTTCATTGTCATAATAGCATAGCAGAGTGATTAACTGCAGGGAAGAATTAAAAATAAAATGGCGTAGCTGCAAATTAAAACTAATAACAAAATTATCCCAGATCTTGTAATTTCTTAGTATGTTACTTCTTTTTTTTTTTTTTTTTTTAATCTGTAGAAATTTAATAATGACTGGTGGATAGGACGATTGGTAAAAGAAGGCTGTGAAATAGGATTCATACCAAGCCCAGTCAAACTAGAAAACATGAGGCTGCAGCATGAACAAAAGGCAAAACAAGGAAAATTCTACTCCAGGTAATAACAAGAAATCATTAAAAATAGTAGCATTGTCTGTGAAAGAACTTGAAAATTAATGCTCTATATTGCTCATATATATGCTTAATTATTGTAAATGGCAGCTACAAACACTTTGAATCAATGAAGGAATTAATATATAATTAGTTATATATTATTACAGAATATCTAACATATTATTTTATATGTTAAATTATTAATTAATAAGATACCTAATGTAATTACTATTTGAGAGAAAAAGTAGATATTTAGATTGGTGATCTTTGGTCCATTTTTTTCATAAAGTATTTGCGAATATACCTTGCAGTTAGTACAGTTACAATGTACATGCACGCTTTTTGACTTAAAAAAATAATTTATCTAAATTATGTAGTGTTTATTACTTGTTTTCATGATCTTGCTATTTCTAAGTACTTTTAAAGCTCGTTTTAGAAATTTGAGAAAACGTTAAGGTGAATTTATTCATAAGCCAAAGCCAGTGCCTGCTAGTTAGTTCTTAAGGGAAAAAATGGTCTTGCCAAAATCATGGCTTACAAATACAGCTTTTAAAAATACTACATTTTAGGATGGAAGTTTCATATCAAGTCATTTGTTATGTCTGACTTCAACCATCATTGCATAAGAAAAAAGAGTCAGTAACTATGTATTGAACAAAACTGCAAGATAGTAATTATGCCATCTTTACTGTAGAATTCTTAATAAAGTAGTTTTCCGGTAACACATGTGGAAGCAAATACCACTTGTTAACCTTTAGGTGTATAGGAAATAAATATTTCCAGTGTATTTGAGCAGGACAGACCTGGAATTGGACTAGGAATCATCTGGGAAGCCAAAAATGCTTTCCAAAAATGCTCTTCCTCAATAGTGCAGGAGTATTTGAAGAGCATGTCTGTGTTAGGAGGACACCATGATTCCACAGCACTCAGCTGCATTCACCAGCTGTGAAATGCCTTTCCCATGTGTGTGCTGTCCTCAGCAGAAGGATGCTGGATTACTTATTCCTCTTGGGACACTTCTGATACACCCAAATCTGTCCAAGTGATTTGGTCCCTTTCCAAATTCTCTAGAACTTCTCACTGAAGATTACATTGTCCCACACCACAAAGGCATTAACTTGGTACTTATTAATATTTTAAGATAGAGAAAGTGGAAACTAGTACTATCACATGAATTATTTGAAGAGTGAAGTAGGCTTTCTTACATTGTTTTCAGGGCTTTTCTCGTTATGGCAACTGAAATAAAATGACTAAAAGTATTGTTTGATTTTCATAACTTGGATAGGTTTTCACAAAGCAGAACTTGACAAAAGACACCCTAGACTGTTTTAAATTTGTTTGAGAGACTTTTTTTTCTAAGTGCTATCTTGTATTGAGAAAACAAAAAAAATTGTACTTCAATTAAATTGAGAAAAGGTAGACAAACACAGTCTCATCTTCATTAGGGATTTATCAAAACTCTTCAGTCAAAGGAAACAGATATGCTTACTGGCTTAAGAATTCATCTTAATAATGGCTAATAATATTAATAATTATATACCAATACACATATTAGTAACTGGATTACATTAAGATCATGAAGTAGCAAGAGCAGAAAAATAAATTGTACAGCAGCACAAGGAGCAAGATTGATGTTTGTAGTTCCTCAGTCCTCAGGACATGCATTTTCTGTGAGGTGTATATTTTATACCACTGCCAGAACTGCTGTTTGTCTCACAGCTAACACCTCATTTAGAAGGCAGGCAATAAATAAACTAGAATAAATCTGTGAAAGCTGCAGAACTTCAAACTAATTTATTACTTTACTCCAGTAAATCAGGAGGAAACTCTTCATCCAGTTTGGGTGACATCGTTCCTAGTTCCAGAAAATCGACGCCTCCATCATCTGGTGAGTAGGTGGTGAACCCTTTGGTTTACAGACCAATCAACCTAATCTGTTAAAATTGATATACATTTAGTTCTATTTTTCTTATTCCCTGTACTTCATAGGTAAAACCTTGGTGTTGCATTACCATGTAAGGCTGGTTTGGGTAGGCTTGGAGTAATGGAGTCAATGCCAGCAAGTTCAGGCAGAGATAGGTACAAAATTCCCTCTTTGCTTTTACCATGGGGTTTTATAGCAAAGCCAAAATAAATTGGTGAGACTACATTACAGTAGGATAATTAAAGGTTTAGTCTGGTCTGAACACTCCTGCTGAACAATAAATACCTTCTGGTACAGGAGAAAAAGTGGCAATAAAAATAAAAGTTCCTGAAAGGTTTCTGCAGTAGCATCAAGAAAGGCAGTCTTCTAAAACATCAGGAAGTTTCAGTTTCACAATTCTCAGAATGTTCTTCACAGAATTCTAGGATACTGGATATTTTTTACCTTCTTCAACAAATTTTTCACAAATACTGTTTTGCATTTAGAGCATCAGCAGATAGATTTAACTTCAGTTGGGTTGGATTCAGGAGGTATGAAGCAAATACGTGGTGAGTTGGTGGAGAAAGCTGGCATTAGCTCCTTGAAAAACGCATAGCAGAAGATCACAAAAGAAAAAAAATTCTATTGAATTCAGCTGCTGCGTTGCTGAATGTTTTATCTTTGCATGTACATTTTGAATACCTGAAAGCAGGAGATACTAATGAATGTTACGAGTGACTTGTCTGCTGCGGCAAAGATGTGTTTTCCAATCGTATTCATTTATATGTATATGTATTGCCTGTATATGCCTACCGAGCAGGTATCTCAAAATTAGGCTGAAGATTTTAAAGTATATACATGGACATTAGAACAGAGACAGAGGAATTCAATTATGTTATGTTAGTAGCTTTATTTGATTAAACAAATTGAAAAATATTTCTGTCTTTCTTGTGAAACCAGGAATTTGTTTGTAACAACCAACTTTATTACAATTGCTGTTTGTTTATCAAAACTCCAGTTTCATTTAAGTTCTCTTTTTTTTAAAATTTGTCCATCACAAGTGGGTAGGTCATACCTTAATCTTGTGTTTTACGACGTCTTTAAATTGTCTTGTTTACTGTTAAGGTCAGCTTTTCCAACAACTACATTTTTGTAGTAAAATTGTCTATTTTGGATCTATGTTGTCATTTTATAGTTAGAATATCCGAAATGCTGTAATATTATTTCCTATCCAAAACCCACTTGAAGATCAGTACATATATCTCCAGAACATTACACAGAATTTGGAGGTAAGAGAACAAATAGCATACCTATGTCACCAGCTGACTACCAGCCATCTTGTAATTTTCATTGCATTGAGCCATTTCTTCAGGTGGTAGTTTTCAAAAGCATGGTTTTCTGGAGAAAGAAGGAAATCTGGAGAAAATTATTTAGTTACATTGAAGATTTGGGAAATATGTATGAATAGTGCACATCAGCTGATTCTGTGGTTGTAAGGTTTTGAGTCTACAATATTTTTTTGCTTAAGACATCCTAAGAAAGGTGAAAGAGACATAGTTTGCAACTAACACAAGAACTTGTGATTTTGAAGAACAATTCAATTATCATTCTGAGACCTCCTCTTTTTGAAAGTATAATCAATTACAAACACATAATTAATTTATTGAGTTGAAGAATATTAACTGAATAAGTTAATTTTATTGTTTAACCTTGAGTCAAGGATGGATTTTTTCAGTATAAAATAGTGCCACAGAAAAAGCCATATCAAATCAAACCCACAAACAAGACTAAGACGCAGTGAAAAATAAATGAAAGGAGGCTCATATCCATTTAAATAATCAATATTATATTGATATAGAAATCAATTCATACAGTCCTTGTACACCCCCAAACTGGGTGATCCTAATGGTGAAAATGACTTTGGAAAAAACACAGTGAAATAAAGATAATTAATAGTAAAAGAATTGTCACAGAAGATGCTACATAGTGTGAAGACTAAAAATGAAAAAAGGAGATACTGATATCTAGCTGATCAAGTTCTGCATTTCTTTTTTACAGGAAAAGCTTAACAATCCTGATTTTTCTTTACTGACAATTTTAGCTAAACATAAAACTGAAGGAGTTTTAATATGCCTTATTATGAGTGATTTACTGCATTCAAGAAAAGATAATATGTTCTTTTTATACTTATGAAGAGGATGAAGGAACAGTGTTGCTAGAAGAAAATGTTACATGGCTTCTGTGGCTGTTTTTAGGAGCAGGTTTAAAGAAACACGATGTGGATCTACACACTGGCTCTACTGGGAAGGCAGGGCTCAAAGGCACAGTGACTCAGGAATCTGTGGATAATTCAAATAGGAAAATATACTTTATGCAAACAAAAGAAATCATTGCTTCAATTTTCTCTTAAATCAGTGGCTGCATGACAGAAATTTTTATTTGTTACGTAATTTAATACCACATGCCACTGTATCAGTTGATGTCCCACTCATCAAGCAGATGAAAGCAGGTCACTAAGATGGTTTCATAATAGTTTTCAATGATTAATTAAGGGTTTGGATAAAGTCAATGCAAACGATTCTGCTAACAGATCTATTTAGGGTTAGATTCAGTTTGACATAATGGCATGGCAAGATAAGTCTGTGTTACCAGACTGTGTTAAAAGGTGGGTAAAATCTTCACACTCAAGGGTGGTGTTGTATAACATACTTCTGGTTCACTTTAGTGCATCTACCTGCTTTCTGAAGACAAATTTAAATCACTACTTAAGATAAGGATTGATCATAGTAAACAAGAAACCTTTTGTTTTGTTTTGTCTTACCTGTAGTTGGCAGGTATCTGTTGGACTCAGCATTCAAGATAACATGGCTTTGCATCTTGAAAATGTATCTATTACTCAGTCTGTGATGATTTCTATTGAAACTGCCACTAGTTACTTGCTAAAGAGAGTAAATAATTTATAGTTACATTATAAGTATTGTTTGCCGTATATTCTTTTGGGATAGAGGTTGAACAGCAGTGGTTTATTGTCCTCGCTTCCATTTTGCTGTGTCTACATCCTCACTCTTTACAACAGGATCCATGTCTCCTGAGTCAAGCTGGGATAAGTTTCTGCTCTTCTGCTACCCATTCTTTTTAGTTTTCACTATTAATAGATCAGAGTTTATTATTACTAATAAATGTGTCTTATGAATACAATGCACTTTTAATTAAAGGGCTTGAAAATGCCAATTGTAGTCCACCCTGTGATAAACGTAGATGTTATTGTACCAATATCAGGTTGATTTTGTCTTCAAAAATGATTTTTCTTCTGTTTCTTCATTTCCTATAGACCCGCTAGTGACATTTCAAATTTCAGTTGTGATGCCCATTTTGAATTAGTGTTCATTGCTATAAAACAATCCAAATGTTTTGACCAAGTTCTGTTTTTTGCATTGGTGAAAGTCTTCTCTATTCCAGTGAACTACTTCGGATTTACACTGATGTAAGAAGAACAAACTTGGCCATTGGTCTATTTTTTAAATGTTACAATAGCTGTTACAGATCACCTTCTGTCTTCTAACCCTAATGTACTGCACCTTTAAATTTTTCCTTTTGTTTTCTTGTGTTTCGTTCTCATAGTTGATTTTTAGTTTTTATTTATTTATTACTCTGGACAGTTTTATTTCTCTTTACCCGTAATTTCCTTTTTTAACCTATCTTTACTTTCCCTGTCATCTGATAATTCTGAATTGTTTGTCTGTATATAGCTATAGACATAGATGCCACTGGCTTAGAGGCAGAAGAAAATGATATTCCAGCAAACCATCGCTCCCCCAAACCCAGTGCAAACAGTGTAACATCACCCCACTCCAAAGAGAAAAGAATGCCCTTCTTTAAGAAGGTAACACCGACTTCCAAGCTCCCATCTGTCCACCTGCTCACCTGCACTGCGTCACATTTCTAGTCCTGTTAACTGTCTGCGTCCTTTGACAAGCCAATAACATGCATGCTTTGTTGTTCTTTGTTTCTTTTCCATGCTGCTGTAGCTAAGCAGAAGCAGAAATCGGTAAGTTTATATTGACATTGCCTGTGTTTATCCTGCCACTGGCATCATTAGCATTGTTACTCCAGATTAACAATGCAGCTATTCTAGAATTAAGGAGGAAGAGATGTATTGAGCTGTTAGCAGATTCAGTACAAGAAAAGAGGCAAGGGTTCAGTGTGTCTGTGAAACTCTTCTATAGTACTTATCCTTTTTGGTGGAATAATAAGACACATTTAAAAGGCCTTCTGAAAGTTTGAGAAAATTATTTCTAGAAAATCCATATAATTCACCTCTCTATTGCCTGCTTATTCTTTCTGTATCTTTCTCAATTATATCTTTTTTTTATTTCTCAGTCTATTGAAATCATTATTGGAGTCTATCAGATACTCAGTTTGTACTTAGAAAACAAATAGTCAAAATTCTTGTATTTTTATAGTCTGTATTTAAGCTTCCAGTTCACTAAGTGCAAAATCTGCAGGTGCACAAGACCAGTGGAAAACCTCAGACTTGTTTTGACAGTTCACTTCAAGTCTTTCCTGTTGTCATGTATAAATTATCAGCCAAATGTTCTTGTCACTCATCAGTCAGACCTTTTTAGTATCTCAGCTATTGGAAATGGAACTGGTCATTTCCTGAAGAGCCAATGTCTCTTCGTAGATAACCCAGATAACAAGAATTATGCAATTGGTATTGTGTTACAACAAGCTGCAATACATTTCTAGGATCTTTGCTGGAATAAGTTGGCAAGACATTAGGTAGCAGCCAAACTATGCATTGAAATACCACATTTCTACTTTTTTTTCGTTTAGAATCTTTAGACTTAATAGCTCTTATTCATTTGTTTTTAACCATTCACTTAAATCTGTAGGTAATAACAGACTGTAATAGTGCTTATAAATGGTGACAAGTGACATTGTTGTCCCTGCTGCGGATGCTTTTATGTTTAGTAAATAGAACTTTGTTTCTGTTGCTCTTTTCTCCTTGAACTCTTTTAAATAGTATTGAATCCTTCTCCTTTTCAAAGTCATCACTATTGGCTTCAGTAGGGTCTGTTATGCCCACTGTGGAAATCAACAACAATTCTTGCTTCTGAGTAATTTCTTACTTAATCATATTTATAACCACATAAAAATGATAAGGAAGAATAATACATGTTGACATGTATTATTGACAAGATGCTGTCTGCATAAGCATCTTTCAAAGGTACATCTTCTAGATGAACCATGTTAGACCTGGATGGTGTTTAGTCACATCTCTTTCTTCCACTCTGTGGTGCCTCTTTTCTTCCATATCAAAATCATTACTGGATATAGTGAGGTTTGTGATACTGACACTTAGAGTAAATACTGGATGGGCATTTCCATATTAATCTACATAGTCAAACCATGGAGCAAAAGCTGTATTGTCAAAACTTCTAGTTTTCAGTATGAGTTCATATTTGAACTTCAGTGAAAGCTATATAGCTCAGTGCCATATTAGATTCTCTAATGTTAAAGAACTTTAATGCTTCCATTAGATAACTCTTACTCAATTTTCTGCTGAGAGTTTTATTATTTCAATATTGGAGAAAAAATTAAAGATTAGAGAAAAAATTGCCCATTTTGACAGAACAGATTTTAAGAATAATTCATATTCCATCAAATAAGGTCATTTCTGTGTCTGCCCTAAGTGTCAAATAGCTGGTTAACTTCTAGCATGAATGCCTTCAGTTGAGTTAGCCACGTAATTACAAAGATCTATTGCATCAGGACACTCATGCTATAAGCACTTGCACACCTGCAAAGAATTTTTCTTTGAATCTGTCTCTTATACACTTATCAGATTATTAATAATGTTAGCAAGAACAGTAGAGGATTGCATTTTGATACTGGCACACCTTAATTGCAGGATTTTGCTTTGAAATGCGTTGAGTCAGTTTCTGTGCTGTGTAAAATAAATTCATTTCACATGCTTATGATGCCTTGGGCACTGGTATTCATTCTTATGTTACTAATTATCTGGTAAAACTACAGGTAACAAAAAATAAAATAAATTATGTTAAAGAACATTCACAAAAATATTTTCTATGTTTTAGACTGCTTTAGACTGCTGCTTGTGTAGCATTGTGTGCTGTCACTGTATTAATGTCTGTCTTTGTGGGTTTGTGTTTTGGAATGTATATACTTATTTTAATGTTATTGTGAAACACCTTGGGTTACACTAGGTACTAGAACAATGAACAATGTCTGTATTCTGTTATCTTGACTGATGTATTTGTACTATGTAAGCATTAGAAAAATAGATCCAGCATTCCTTTTTCCATATCACCCACACATTTCTGGATTTGGATTTCAGTCATGTTCTCCCAAAGATAAACCAAAGCTTCCCCTATGAATAAAAAACTCTTTCTGATAAGACCTATTCTTGGTGATATATATTGAAATAGCCATTTGTTAACAAAGAAAAAACCCCAAACCAACAGTTTAATTTGTTTCTATTGTATTGTGATAACAATATAAGACTTCTGCAATCTTTGGAAGGAGGCAATCTTTTTATCTTTGTATTTTAAAATACTTTTTAGAAATTGTGCATGATACATCAGTAAGTACTTTGATAAATATTGTACTAACAGAATCCATTCTTGGGTAGTGACAGGAGCTTCCCAAAGTGGAAGAACTGCTATCCCAAGAACTGCTATCTCTGTTAATGATAATTTTCTAGAAGTACTAACTTGATCAGTCATTATTTTGGTTTCATTTGCATTTGAATTGTGGATGCAAATGGGGATGTCAGATTATGAGTGCTGCCATGGGAATTTGCAGTGATGTCACAATGTTTTGTCAAGCTGTGGGCAGATCTGAACCTTAAAAAAGAGATGTGTTATGCTTTTCCCATCCCATTTTGTTTTATTTTTCTCTTTCATCATTTTCCTACATAAAATTTTTGGGGGAAACAGATGTCACATCTCTAAAATCAATCATTTCAAACCATTAGCTGTTAGAAATAACCTTTTCAATTTACCAGTTAGGAATTATGCAAAGGAACATATGCATGTCCCAGAATAAGAGTTTTGTAACTATCCAGAGCAAATGTGAAAACAGTAGGAAAACCTAAAGTCCAAAAAAAGCTTTTACAAAACAAATCCCTGAACCTCCTATGTCCTTATCTTATGATACAAGTTTTTGGAAAAGTTAATTAAAAGAGATTGCTGTGTTGGTGACATTGCTGGAAATTCGTAGTTCCTAATATTGTAAGCAGTGTATAAACTTTCTCTAGGTGATGTGACACTGAAAACTTTATGTGTTTTGCAGACAGAGCACATCCCTCCCTATGATGTAGTGCCTTCTATGCGACCAGTAGTTTTAGTGGGGCCTTCTCTGAAGGGATATGAGGTAATTGATTGTTGAGAATGTTTTATTTGCCAAAATATTGTGCCTCATTTGTATTTAATAATTTATATCATAGACAAATGTCTAGACAGTTTTTACTACTCATAAATAGTTGCTCATTTGTATTTTTCTTCATGTCAGAATTGAGGTGAAGAATAAATTGCATTCTGATCCTGTTGTTCAGATATGATTTACTGTCAGCTTTATTATATAATATTATTAGCATCAAGTATTATGAATTTCCTATGTGATTATTAATTTTTTGTTTATTTACTTGTAGGTAACAGATATGATGCAAAAAGCATTATTTGATTTTTTAAAACATAGATTCGAAGGGCGGTAAGTACTTGGCAATGCAAATATCCTTCAGTTTAGGTTGTGTTTAGGTACTACCAGGATTTTAAGAAATGATGGCACTGTAGAAAATCAGGAATGATGGATAATTCCTTTATAAGTGGACTATAGCTTGGATTGGAAGTTTCCTTGGCAGAACATGCAGAGGTTGTGTTGCAGTGGGAAGTGTTCGGGGCGTATATTTGAGTGGAAAAAAGGATGTCTCTTTCTTGATGACTGTGGCATTCACACTCCAAATTGCTAGATATTTATCTACAAACTAAAAAGTTATTTTAAGTATTTTTCAAGTGATATCTTATCAGTGCTTCCCAGTTTCTGAGCAAAATGACAAGAGCCACCATTTGTCTTCAGCTCTAATTCTTTACTTGGCATCCAACTTGGAAAGAGTGTTATGAGATTCTGGCTATCTAATATATGGGATTGTCAAATCCAAATTTGATCCCTCAAGATAGGATCTTGGTTTGCCCATTCTTCTGGGCTCTGTAGAGGAAAGTTTGAGAAGGGGTGGGGTGCAGGGGTGAGGCAGTCCCCCACCTTGCTGAAATATGGTCACCCTTGGTAGCAGACGAGCTGCACTCGCTGGGTTCTGATCCAAGCGCTGTGGCAGCAGACTAGGCAAGGTCCGCTCGGATTTGTATTTGAGCCCTCAGACATTGCTGTAGTACAGTTGTCAAATGATAATCTACCTCTAAAAGCAGTAGCATGCTCTGTAGCTCAAAAATTATGGACCAATGCAGTCCATTGTGGTTTAAGCAGTTGGATTTTCTGTCAGAATAATGATATCGATACCTAACCACTTATAAGTCCCTCTTTATATTATTCGGAGTTGTCAAACCTTAGATGCATACCCTCAAGACTAGAAGTTAACAAAACAGTGGTTGTTGTAAGCAGAAAAAAATTATGATGTTTTTATGTCTTTAAGTGTTTTAGAGAATGTCTGATTTTCGGTTGTAGATCTAATTGTGGCAGGGTGAATCCACAAATACTCTGAATACAATAGCAGATTTGAATTGTCCCAGACTTCACTAGCAATCTGAATTGGTACTCGAGGTCCTGAACAAATTTGTACAGGAGGTTCTTAGATTCATGCTACTGCTTTCAGCTGCCACACTGCTGTCCCTGCTCTCATTGCAATTGTTTCATGATGTGAGCATACATACCCTTTTTTTTGAGAGCAGACTTGGTCATCCTGGTGAGATGTGTCTCAGAAGATATTGAAATGACCTTAGAAAGACGTTAAAATGAAAAATAGCATTTTTCATAGATAGACAAATAGACTATAAATCTGGCTTTGTTCAATATACCAAATTGCATTTAAAAAAGGCAAAAATTTTCTATTGCATGTAGGAAGGAAGACGCGCAGGAAAAAAATCAAAATCAAAACAAAAGACCCAAAAAGCTGTAGCAGTTTCTAGTGTCCCTCCATTAACAAATAAAGATGACTGATGACTACCCCAATATGAGTTTGATTTAATTTTAAGACAAATGGCATTATCTGTGAGGAGCTGTTCCAGAAATCACAATATTTGGTTATGCTTTTAGCTTAAGTTAAATCATGTCTAAATTTCCAACATTATATTAATAATCAGTATTTTCCAAATAGTTCTGTTTTTCCATATTAACTTCTGGCTTTGTTACATGTTTTAGGTTTTTAGATAAGTGTATACACATGTTGAGCTCATTGGGAAATGACCTGTTGGATTACATTTCAGATGAACAAACAGGATCTGACAGTGTTTGCTAGAGAGGAGCCCTCCCTGTTCTTAGCAAATCTATTTCCTCCTTTTCAATTGCAAGTAAAATCCTACAAGGAAGAACAAGGGAATATCATCAGTCTGATTTAACTCTCAGCACTGGAAAAATGTGACCTCTGAACCTCATTAGACCAGAGAGTTTGAAAGGGAACTTAAGGGTTTTATTTTGACCCTGTAAAGCAAAACAAACCAAAGTAACCAAGTTTTCCTAGGATGAAGAATATACAGAAGGTTATGTAGCAAACAAGAGGCAAACAACTGAAACTAACCATTTCTTTTTTGGCCCATCTTTCCTCATAAGCACAAAACTGAGCCTCCCAGTTTTCCCATTTTTAGGTGGCCAGCATATTGCTGGATCTTTCTGGAAAATCATAGGTAACTCTTGAACTCTATTAAAAAACATATGAACTGAACAATAAAATTAAAATAAATAAATAAATTATATTGCTGTATTAGTTTCCCTGCTAAGCCTTACCTTTACCATTTAATTCTACATATCCCTGTATGTCTTATACAAATGGCTAAAATAAGCCAGGTTGTCATTCAGTACCATTCAAGAAACTGGGAAAAGGAGAAACCAGCCTTTTCATACTGGGCATACTGGTACAAAGTCAGACCCTTATCAGGCCCAGAGATCCCAGGGAAGTCCCACCTTCTGCTCATCTCTGACCTTCTCCTGCTTCCCCTCTCCCCAGGCACATGTAGCTTTGCAGGCAGTGGTCATACTGCCTTTAGGACTGTACAGAAGGATGATGTCTTATCAATAGATCTTGTAGCAGTATTAGTTAGATAAAGTTTTTTCTCTGTTCACATTTTGGGAAGCATACTGTGTTGCTGAGAAGAACTAATTTTCCTATGGTCTTGGCCATCTTCTAGTGTTAAATGAGAATTCTCCCCACATCCCGGAAAGATAAGTAACATTCTGTACTATTTGACTGTCTTTATTGTTGCAGTATATCAATTACACGAGTCACAGCAGACATCTCGCTTGCCAAACGCTCAGTATTAAACAATCCCAGTAAGCATGCGATAATAGAGCGATCCAACACACGATCAAGCTTAGGTAAGTACCTATAATGATGCTATCTGCAAATTGCCTGTAAAGTATACGACTCTCAATTCGTATGTGTAAGCTAAAAATAGCCTTCTCTCTGCTGTGAGAAAATCACAATTCCCATAATCCAGAAATCCCGGCACTAGAAATCATTTTAAAATCACTACCATGTATAAAGTGCTGATTTTGGTTTATCCTGCTTATGCTCAGTTTCTGTGTTTTGCTGTTTGCCTCAGTGGGCAGAAGTAAACATCCATATAAAATCTGGAGACATGTTCTTCCAGCTGAATAGAAGTGACAGTTTTCAAATATTTGGAATTATATGGATGTTATTGATATTGTGCATTATCTTTGATAAGATTATTAGTAATGACAGCTACTGATATGAGGCCTGAAAAATGTTATTGAAGTATACATTTTATGAATTTTGTATCAGTTTAAACTAATCCTGAGGTTGGTGCAAAAGAAGGATGCAAAAATGTTTTTAAAAACGTTTTTAAAATGTTTTTTAAAAACTGTGAAGCTAGGTTCATTGCATACACGTCTGTCACCTTACATGAATCATTTTGTACTGAGGCTTGTCCAGTTGTATAAATAATTAAACATTTATTAGCCAGAAAGAAAAACAAGCTTAGCTTGAAAGTTGTAACTAAATGTCACCATCTGCAGTACAGGTGTCTGCACTGGAGCTTGTCATCACAAGGTGTCCTTAGAGCAAAGAGAAAAAGGTGGACACTTCAGAGTCCTAATTCCTGACTGACTTTAGCCTTTCCTGTAGTGTGAGGTGTTTTATATCCAGGACTCTGCTGCTACCACTAGTGCATTGCCTGTGTAGAGACACCTGGAGATAGCTAGAAGGTATAGTGGAAGGTTCCCTGCCCATGCAGCGAGTTTGGAACTAGATGGTCTATCTTTAAGGTCCCTTAAAACCCAAACAGTTCTATGAATCTAAGATTCTAAGATGAATCCTGCCAGGACTCTACATGCCTGTGTTAGGGCACTCAGCTGAGATATGGGACAAAAGTCCCCTAGAAAGTCCTGCTCAAGTCCTTAGTCAAATACAGAAAAAAAGGAGGAACTTACTAGATCACAGGTGAATGCTCCAGTCATGTTTCTACCTTTACATTGCTGCAGGTTCCTGTTAGTACCCTTAGAGAGAGCTTGGTTTCCCCCAAACACAGCACTGTATCTTGAAAACTTGTAAATTTTGTGGAACAAGAAAGGAATTTCATTCATCCTATTAAGTGGATTCTTTATCAGTTTTGTTACAAAAAAATTTCTGACTCCACCTCTGCCATGACTGAATATTTAACACTTGCCTAATATAGTTGTCCTTCTTAGAAAAAACTTCTCTGCCTTAAAAAGTTTGACTTCCCTGTCTTGAAAATTTGCTTCTTAAAACCTTTGCTCTCAGATATGTGGAGTCTGAATTTTTGCTTGCAAGTACTCTGATAGCTTCCAAGTGTGTCTTATTTTAAGTGTTTCAAATAGTAAAATGCTATTTGAAAATAGTGTAATACTGCACTAAAATACTGTAACAACATAATTAATATATTTACACACAAGAATATTCTTTTATGTGAATTTCAGTCTTGTAACCAAAGTCTGTTTAATAATCTATTGAAAAGATTAAGTGTCACTTGTTTTGAATAGAACTGAAAATAGGTTATAAGGATGGAGCTCACCCAGTCATGGGACAAAGAGAATCATGATGATTAAGTTCCCAACCTGATCATTGCAGTTTTGCAATACTGCACAAATATATGCAGCAGTAAAAAGCATATCATCTAGTCCTCATGCTGGAAGATTCTCACATATGTAAAACAGCTATCACAAAAATGTATACAGGAAAAAAATCTATAAAAATTAAATTCTGCCCAATCTTGTACACCTTTATCTCATGTAGAACTTTACCCTTGAGAGCATCAACATCTTTTCTTTGTGTCAAGGTACTTTTTTGGATAGAAGTTCTCACAGAACCTCAATTGGAGAGACTCAAAAGATGACAGGGATTATGTATATATGTAAATATGTGAATAGATATGTATGTCTCTCCAATTTTTGTAACAGTCCTGTTATTATTACTTAAGATTTCCTGCTACATATCAGGTCTTCAGTTGCTTATAACTGTTCAAAAAATTAACTGATTTATAAAACAATTCTGACATATCTTCGGAAATATTAGATAGAGCAACTGAGTCATTTTAACCATGAACTTAGGGCAAAAATTAATTTTACCTATGCTAAAATATTCTCAAAACCTTTTCTTTCAGAAGCTGTAATACTTGTGTAGTTCTAGTAAACTAGCAGGGTTTTGAAATTTGCTAGTGAATTGAATGACATTTCAGTTACATGTTTGTGGGCATTTTTTATGAAAATAATGAGAAAACTTTACCAAATTGTTAGAAGCTGCCATTAACACTTGCCAAGCTTTGCATCTGAATTGATTAAAGACTCAGCCTTTCTTGGGCAAGGTCCAGCAGTGATGCTGAGCAGAACCTGCTCCAGCAGATTGAATCAGGTCAGCCAAGCAGACCGAAAGTGGAAAGATGCTCATCTTTCAGGTTGCAATCCCTACTTTGCTGTGCAGCATGGAGTATGGAATAAAAAGGTTATTTTCTTTGAAAATGTTTACCTGGAGGAACAGGTGGCTGACCAGGCTAAGGGAGGAAGACACATAATGAAAATCCATTCTGGAAAAGGTTGGAGTTATGGAGAAGGAGTTGGGATAGTTGAATCCATTGATACAGTACCTTCAGTGTCTGTGCTCAAGATATGCAGGAAACCATGGGAGGACGAAAACCAGCCAGGAAGGAAGTCAGGCAGAGAAATGATGTGGCAGCAGTGTGTTGGGAGGAAAACTGAGATAAAATAAAATAAGCTGGAGTCAGAAAATGTAACTACTTTTGTAAGACAGTGGGAAAACCCTTGCACAAGGCAAAAATTAAAAAGTACAAGGAGTGTTACAGCATGTTTCCTTGCTTACCTGCAATGTACCTCAAGGTAGAAATAAGAGTCAGACTCAGAAAATATCTTTGTAGTCTGCTGGTAGGTGGCCTCTCCTAGCAGTGGTTCACAAGGAAGATGACAATATAACTCCTCTGTGAGCGTTTAGTTGGCTGAAATGGAAGAGGTGAGTGGCAATTTCACACCATATAGTGGATTTTTTTCTTTCAGTTTGTGTGATGAATTTGCTGTAAGCCAGCAAAAAATCCTATTAAAAGAATATTATTAGGTTTACAAATTTAAGTTGTGAAAAATAAAGGTTAGGAAGTGATAGAAGGCTGTGTAGCTTCTTAGTAGCTTTAGGTTTATGCATGCTGTGATTCAGTCTTTGGTTAAGTGTTTGCAGACTACTTTTCCACCAGTCCTCTGCCTTAGTTTTCTTGAAAAAAATATGCAAACTAATGTGGGGAATTGAAATTTTTCAGTGTATTGCTATTTCCCTTATTTCCCCATATTAACTTATACAGTGTATGGGGCCAGAAACTTCAGGAAGGCAAATGAAGCTCTCTAAAAGCACAATAGGACATTTTCAGCTTATGTTCCTGTTTTGGAAAGGGATCTGAATTTCAGTCTTAAGCATGCTGAGCACCGGTTTATCTCTGTGGTTCAACAGGTGTTAATTCACTGCTGAAAAAATGGGATGACCCCAGTGGGAGGGGGATCTGCTGTATCTGATGGCCTGCAAGAGACAGCACTGCAGCACAGGGTGCCATGGGCCTCTCTTCTGAATCCCAACGGCCTGCACACTCACCCAGGGCAGAGTGGAAAGGGAGACTCCCTCTCTACTGAATTAACTGAAGAGCCCAGTGCAATAGTGGCTTTGCTGCTTCTGATATGGAAATGCTGTATAGTATTGGACTAGTTATTTACAGACTTTATAAAGATAGTATTTTTCCCTTATGTTTCCTGCATGCTTCAAGCATGTTTTGTAGAAATACTAAGTATTGTAGCTGAAACAGAGATTCAAGCTTTGAACCTGTTAAACAATAGTATATGCCATTAAAATCAGCATGTTGCATGGTAATGCACTGAGTTGGAAAAGGCAGATGGAAACCAGGCAGTCCTATGGACAACTGGAGCTCCTTTTGGGTACCTTGTGAAATGCCAGCCTTGTGACTCCTCATCTCCCAGAAATCCTCTTGTTTTAGGCTCTTCTCTTTGCAGACATTTAACTGGAGAGGGATTCTTGTCATTCCAAGCCTAGCTCAAAGAATTTTTCCCTTCTCTCAGATCAGTACTGATATCCTACACTGATAGTACAGAGCAGCATCAGGAATGTCCTGAGTCTTAGTACTTCTTAGTACTTACTCCTTCTAAAAGGACCTTCAAGGTTATGTTCCATTTTGGAAGAAAGAATCCCCAGAAATCAGGATTTCCTGTTGGATGGCTTCCATATTTCTCTAGTCTGAATGTAATTTTCACTGTGGTAATTACTCTGAAGAATCAGACACTACATTTCTGAAATTGAATCCCCCCAAATTATTCATAACTTGGGATTACTCTTTGTAATTCAATTTTCTATCTGGAAAATACGAATAATTCCAGCTTCTCACCTAATCAGGATGTTTCAAAGTGAAAAATAGTTTTATTACATCAGTGAAGTACCACCATAGTAAGTTCCACAAAGTAGCCCATAAATAATTTATTCATTCTGTTTTCAGAGAAAGATCAGAACCATGTGTTCTAAATGAGATCTGAAACACATATTTGACAATGAAGAGAAATTAAATGACTCAATGGCTTCTTTTCAGTTGGCAGTGTATGGAATTGCATACTGAATGAGACAGCAGCCCTACAGGAACAACTTTATTGTAGGTTCCTGCATGTGATGTCTTACAATACCGATCACAAAAGGTTTATTTAAGAGAGCTATTTTGACATTTCCTACTTTATTAGTATAAGCTTTGCAGCCAGTAATATTCTCTACTCGTAGAGTTTCACTCATGAATAAATCATTGAGTCGGGACTCAGATGACATTAGTTCTTTTCTAGTATCTTCTGCAGGTCTGGCCTTTTCTCCAAATCACTGGGAAAAAAAAAGAAATTATTTCTGCCAACACTATACTTGTGCTTTTTTTTTTTTTTTTTTTTTTTGATCACATAGTTCTATTGTAGGTATTTAAAACTGGTATTTATCACAAAAAAAATTTAATCTTGTAAGGGAAAAACAGAATTTGTTTTGGTTTGCTCAGGTCTCCTGGCTGCATAGCTGTGGGATGTGGGGAGATGAGTTGCTCTCTGCCTGGCTCCTCCTTAAACAGTCAGTGGCACGTGGATGAAGACCCATGTGTTTATTCCTACATCTGGTGTCATTTAAAAATGGCTTTTTATTATAGCAAATACAGCTCCCCAGAACTGCTTTCTGTGAATCCAAATCCCTCCCTCCTTTCAGATTCGATGGGAAACTAATTCCTTCACTCACCCACCTTTGTGAAGTGGTACCTCATGCAGCTAGACAGCCAGGCCACTGATTTATCCCTCAGTTATGCTCACATTTGTGAGCAGCAGTTTAACTGCAGCAGAGAAGGCTATTTCTTAGACTTTGGAAAGTATATTGTTGGGATTTAAGTATTATTTTAATAAGCATTCTGTCAATTAATATAGTACAAAGGTAATGTGCTTGATATATTAATACCAAATACTTTTTTTCTGAGAGATAAATAAACCTGTTTCTGAGAACTCTTACCTTATCACCCAGTGTAGATCTGCAATATTGTGTATATTGTTCATAATTGTGCATAGCACAGAGAACAGTGTAGTGAGCATCATTATTTGGAACTGATTTAGTAGATAACCCCGAATTAATTTCAAAGAGGCAGAGACAAACAATGTGATAACAAAGAGTAGGAATAGCCATGAGGAACTGGATATACAGGATTATAGGGTAGTCTCAATCAGCTTAATGCTACATACACCTATCGACTGACAGTTTGCTTTTGTAATGGAATCAGTTAAAAATAGACTTGGGATTTGAATCATTGGAAACCAATGCTTCCACTGCATATCTAGTACAAAATTAATATTCTAAAGAATTTTTAAAAATTAATGTTTGACTTGGAAAGATTTAGGAGGACAGTACAGTCTTATTCCTCTCCTATGTGAAAAATTGTTTTGTGTATAAAGAGAAATGTTTGCTTGTCAATACTGTTACATGTTTAAAATGTGAGATGCTAGAACTAAATTTAAGGAAAGGGCAAATTATTAATTTCTTTAAAAGCCTGGAAGAAATCTGTCATTTTGAACAGAATTTTTTCTCCAAGAAGGTACAGTACATGGTTAAATCTCATTCACCTGAAAATCAGCCCCAATTGGCTTAGTTAAATTTTTATATGGATACATGCCATTTGCAGAAACTGCTGAACCAGCTTTGTGCTTTTGCTGCATTTCTTTGTCAAAAGAACCCAAACCTTTTTCTGTGTATGTTACACTTGTTATAACCTTACCTCATGCTGTATGCTTTGTACGAAACCTGATTGTCTTGGCTTTTTCCATTCTTTGCTTCATTAATGCTCTCCTTTTCCAGATGTTTTAGGTATGTATACAAGCTTGCAAATTAGTTTTCCTGCTGTTTTGTGTTCAGTGCTTTATTGTACCTCACAGAACCACTGTGTGTTTCTTGCATCTGGCTCACTGGTAGACAAAAGCTGATCCTGTACTGTGTTGCTAAGTCTTTCTTTTTAAAGACCTTGCTGGTTTTCCTTGTTTATTTTCAAGTAATTCTAATTGACAAGTAAACACTAAAGACTAGGTATTTCACTGTATATTCCTAAGGTGTGTGCACCTAATCTGCATATTCTAACACAGATGTGTGAATGTTGATGTAAAACATGTCATCGTGTATGTGTTAAATCAATTGCGGTCACATGCCTGGGAATCTGTTTATTTGCTTTCTCTGTGCACATGCAGTAACCTGTCAGGCATTACATGCACCCAGTTTGCATGTGCAGTTGAGTGCCAACCTTTGGAAAGTTGTCTGTAGAAAATGCATAGAGCTCCCATTCACATCATTAGGTTGATATCCTGAGGTTTTATCATCTGAAAACGAAACACAAATGCTTGAAGAAATACTAAAGGATCACCTGTGCAAATTTCAGCCTCACGTTTTTATTTTCTTGATATTTGTGTGAAAAGCCAGGTTGAATGCTTGAAACTATGGTAACAATTTATTTGTTTTGTTTATATATATAAGTATGAATACACATTATATGTTATATCCAGATATGATAATATTATTATGTATTCTCCATGTTTGGTAATTTAATGATAGTTGTTTGAAGTAAATGCTTCCCCAACTATAAATCAAAGACAAACTTACAATAGTGCTAGCTAGGCCTCATAAAAATCCTTCCTTACTTACAGAGGCCAGGAAACAGGAATGCAAAACTGGGATTTAACCAAGAGCGTGTTCCCTTTTCAAAGTTTCAAGGATCTAATACAGTTAAAGAAAGCAAAAAAAGTGTTCAGTGTTTGTGGAAAATCCTGATTGTCCCTTTTTTAATTTTATCTTCAAGGTTGTTGGGAAAAATGTCCATAACTCTCACTTCCAGGCATTAAATCTGCAGATATGTTTATCAGCTAAACCTGAACCTGCCTTGAATCAGAATGCTCAATTAATATAGCAGCTAAGAGCTTTTGGGTTTTCATGAGGATGTAGCTACACTTCCTTTTGCACACAAATGGGGAAAGAGTAGCATGAAGTTCCCAAAATGCTCTTTTATCCTGCCAGGCCAGCCTTGATTTTCTTAACATCTAAGGTCAGAGTTTCCTTAAAGAATTCTTTAGGTAGTTTTGGATTAGAAGTTTGGTACTACCTTTCCAATATTATAACTTGCAAATAAGTATTTGATACAGTATTGGCACAGCATTTCAGTGAAATTTCCTGAGTGTTTTCAGTGGATATGTGGGGGGGAAAAAAAAAATCTTAATTTCTCTAAATTAGAGATAACTCTCAGCAACATGTCCCTATTTTTTCTCATAATACTTCAGAGAAATATGTGTGATTGGTAATTATATTGAAACAAAACATGCTAGAGACAAAGGAATATTGCAATGTATTAGAATAATTTTTAAGGTTACGGATCTCTGTATAAAACCCAGTATTTTTAGCCAGTTAGCTGTTTGCTTAAAAGCAGAGTATAGTTTGCATCTCTTAAAACAGTTCACAGTGTAGGCTGAATTAATAAAGGTGGTTTTTTTTTTCCTTTCTCCTGGGCTCACCAACTGATTAAAAGTTGGTGTCTGTGTCCTCATTTTATCCAAGACTACAGACCTGAGTTGTTTAACCAGAATGCAAAGAAGTCTGCATTCACTCCTATTCTCTGGCATGAACTCATAATTTCCATCCCTGTGACAGGGCTATGATCACCTTTAGGATGGTTGTTGGTTGGTCCTGCTGAGTTGTACGCACTTTGCATAATAATTAAACTTTCCCTGATGAAGGAACTGGAATCCATGTGTTTTGCCTCCCACTCTAAGCATCAGGCTGCAGAGTCAGTATCTCTCCCACTCAGTGAATACGCAAATGTTTTGCAAGTGGCACACCATCAGCAGGAGGGGTTGAATAGCCAGTGATTTAGTAATTCCATATTCTATCTGTGAAAAATGTTGAACATTTTTATTTATGTTTGTTCTGAAAAAAACAACAGACCTAGGGAACACTTACTTAGCGCCTGTGTATGGACCAGGGCTGTAAAAGTCTGTAGCACTGCACTGAGTAATGAGGCACAGTGCAAAAATACCCAAGTTAGTGCCAGCCTGATGTGACGATATCCTCTCTGAACTAGGCAGAGAGACCTACTTGGTCCCCTGAGCAGTATAAATTTTAGACTGCTTCTTTGTCCAGTTTTACTATCCCAATTACTCCTTAACAGAGTGTGGGGGAGCTTAATGATGGGAGCCACACTATGGTATTGCACGGCACCTTCTGGAGCTGCTCTGGTTTTGTCTGGCACAGTCATCTCGGTGCAGATCTCCCCTGTGCAGCTCATCCACTCATTTCAGCTGCAATCTGCTGATTTCAATCTTTTCCATTCATAGGCCATTAAAATTTACTTCCAGTTTAAACTTGGCATAAGAAGCATCATTCCATGAATGCTATTGTTTGGCTAGCCCAGAGAAATAGGAGAGGATGTAGATATTTTTATGTGCTATTTAACATTTTTAAATGACACTATCTGTTTTATATTTTCACATAATTACAGTATTGCATTTCAGGAGATGTTAGTTCATTATAAATAGATCTTGGTTATGCTGAAGTTTCCAAACATGGCATTGTATCTGTCAATACCACTTGGACATGTGTGTGTGCATTAAAAGCCATCTGAATTCTGCCTAAACTGAGCTTCAGCAGGCAGGAAGAGGAAAACCCTGTTTTCCTGAAGCACCTCACCCCACAGCTCCCCATTCAGCAGAGCCCAGACAGGAGCGCCAAGCAGAGCAGCAGACATGCTTCTCTCCTTTCAGCCTTATCCCTCGCAGGAGCCCCATCTGTTAGGCATGAGTAACACATGCAGCCACTTTTCCTGGAAATATTGTCATCCTCCCACTCTCACCCTCCCCTTTTTACGTAACAAGCTAGTGGCTAAGGTATTTGGTGGAGATCAGGGAAATGTAAGTATATTCACTAAACTACATTTGTGTTAGAAATTTGATTAAAACACCTGTGATCCAGGTATTTTTTGACCAATTGCCTAAGGACTAAGCTAAAGCATTTATTCCTTCTTATTTGCTTATATTTTCCAAGACTTTTTCCTTCTTAGCTGGGTACACCGCAGTGGAGGCTGCAGCCTTCTGCTCTCCAGCACTGGGACACCCCCTCGGTGTGGAGTGAGTGGGACACAGTCCTGCCTGGAGACTGTGGGACTGAACCTCTCTAGCTGGGGAAGGAGTGAAACCCTCTGTCCTCTACTCAGCATGACCTCTCAGTTAGCTCTCTGCCTGCCCAGAGCAGCAGGGTGCTTGAAGGGAGCAAAGAGGAAGATGAGAAGGAAGAGGCCAAACACTGATGTACATGTGGGCTTTCTTATTAGCTTGCTCTGGTCTGCTCAGACACCATACAGTTTACTGGATTATCCTTGGTAGCACCTTGGCCTCCTCGCTTTGTATACAACGAGCACAAATACCTGGTGCACTCCAGGGTAGCCTGCTGTGGCCAGGTACCTACATTCTGATTACAGCAATACCTAATGTAGACACTCTTGTGATTTTTCACTCAATATAAATGTGTATACACGCACATGCTCACAAATTAAAATTTAAAATTTTAATTCTGTCAGTCAAACTCATGATTTTCTTTTTAATTGAGTCTTATGTGGGCCCAGTTCAAAAGTCATAGCTTCTTTTTTTATTTTTTAATTTTCATTTTCTTGGATTTCAGATATGACCTTTATTCATTTCTCAGCATTTTTTTTTTTTTTTGGTGCAAGACAATCTACATGCTTTTAAGGCACTGGGAATAAAAACCACATTTGTTTCTTTGGCCTTGGTTGTGGAATTCGTGAGGTTGTCTTAAACTTCTCATTACTCTAATTATATTCATGGAATTTAGTAATTAATTATTTTCAAGCAACTATGTTTGTATAAAAGACTTAGTATAAGAAAAATCATGACTACTTATGCTGTTCTCCTTAATTTACAAACTTATTTGAAAGCCCTTTGTGCAAGGTGCTGCAGATCATTTTATATGGCATTTTATTGACTTAGGTGTGTTATTTTCATGCCATATATTTTTAGTATCAGGAGCCCTGTTCAAAAAACTAGAATGCTTTGCCTCTGTGGCTGTTGCAGCCCAAGTGATAATTTACATATCTGTTTCTGTGAACAAAACAGAGACACTAATACCATAGACAGTAGCCAAGGTCAAATTAAATAGGATATAAAAGTCATACTGTGCACAGATGACATTTTGTGAACCTCACTACTCCTTGTGAAGATCAAAATCTCTTTGCTGTTTTTAGCAATATTTTGTGGTTCTAACTTGGCCTTTGCAGGCCAGAAGCATGTCCATTTTGCATCTCATCCCTGCCATGAAACTGCCATCTCATCGGGGTCTTCCTAAAACAAAGTGCTGACGTAGCCACTGCTCTGTCAAGCTGAGTGTCCCAATGACTCCTGGCTGCTATGGATGCTTTCAGCCCAAGTTTGAAGGAGGGTTGTGTTTCTCCAACTGTGTAGCATAGAGAATGTTCTTTTACCATGGCATTATATAAGTGACCCTAAATTCCACTGTAGTTCACCATGTTATTAGCGAATTGACACAGATAAAATGCAGGGTTGTTGTGTCTTTGCCTTTACTTTAGTGAGATTATTGTAATGAACTGTTAAAGACTTTTTCTTGAAATTCACTTACAAGGCTCACCTGGTATAAAGAATATTTGTCTGCCCCCATAATGGGATAAGCCCTTTACTAGTGCTCTCATTGCACTGAATTTCTGTTCATTTCAAGGTGCAGTATTTGGAAGAAAGTTTAAATGTGCTATATTTAAAGTTGTCTAGGAGATGTGTACTTTCTGTTTCTTAGAGTTTTATGGAATAAATAGTTACATGCTCCTGTCATTTAAAATATGTTTGCTTTCTGGTTACTAAGGAGGCCATATGAAATAGATTGTAAGGGTGACTTTAAAATTTTATAGCTAATTTCTGGGTTTGTGTGTTGTAGCTGGGCTGCCAGCATTTCGTGACAATTGTCACAGTAGATCTAATTATTTTTATGCCTCTCATGATTGGCAAATACAATTTATTGGAGTTTAATGTTATAAGTTCACCCCAGCTATGCCTCTCCAGTACATAAGAAGGGACATTATTCTAAATAGACAGTATTCATGGAGGTGGAAAGATTGCAAAGCTATTACTGTGCTACTTTGAAGATACCCCTCTGTCACTGTTCTCAGCTCCCTATTTTAACTACAGTGACATTTGTGTTACTATCCCCAGATGACATTTCAAGTTCTTTGCTTACTTTGGGCAAAAGTCTGAGAGAAGATTTGTGGGGAGTGTCTTGTTGTGAAGGAATCTATGGGTATAGAATTAGGTTTTTGAGAGGTGTTGCTAAAGAAAGATGAAAACCAAAGCTGTAGCAGTGGATAAAGCCTTTGTCATCTAAAAAGAGAAGCTACTATTATGTAAGTAATTGGCACGATCTTATGTGTAAAGTTAGAATTCAAAGAAGATTTCAAGTTAAATGAAAGTTTTTCCAGATGCTGAAGAAGTACTCTAAGGAACAGGAGATAGGGTCCTCTTCATCAATCTCTGGCATTTTTCCCATCCATTCTTGACTGGAGAAGCAGAGGCACATATATCAGTTCACCAATCACGCAGTATAGTTCCTTGACCTTCTCTCCTACACTCAAGTTTAGAAAAATACGTACTGAAATACTTTTTAGTTGATCGAAAAGATTCCTCTCCATCTGGGGATTCAAGTGGAAACTAATGGTTTGTAGAGCCATAGTTACCTGCAGATATTGCCCCAGGTATGTTTCACAATAGAACATACCCTGAGGCATATTCTGGCAAAGGGTGATTCAAAAGGTGTAGCAGGAAATCTGATCCATAGAGATGTGTTCTATAGTGGCAGAAAAGTGCTTCCAGCAGTGTAGCAAATACTGCTACCCCAGAAAAAATTACGATACAATGGCATAGAGGCAGATTTTGCTGATTATAAATTGTCTTGAACGAGGTTTTTTTAGCAGTCTGGAATGGTCTTAAAATGATACATTAACTGATATTGTTATACTGGCTGAAGTGTTGAGCCTGGTTTGAAATTGCAGGAAAGCAGTCCAAACTCATCATCAGAACAGCATGACAGGTTATCTCTGATATGTTTATTCTAGTTGTCATTTGGACTTATATGAGGGATAGATTATTGACTATCTTCTACTAAAACTGAGACAATGATGTTCAGTGATTTCAGCAGTATCTCTACATAGCAAAATTGCAGGAAATGTAATTGTGAATGTGCCAAGACCATCAGTTCTGCCTTAAAAATGTGGTCCTAATTCAGACAGCAGCTGGGTCACAGTGTTTTCATTGACCAGCAGGAAAGCATGCACCAATGCTTTCCATACCACGCCATGCACATCTCACAGTATTTGCTGTTGTAAACAACTGATTGGCATGTACTCCCCCAAACTGGAGATGACTGCAAACATTTGCAAGTGACCTCTAGTAGATCCAATACATTTTTAGCCTCCTCCAATAAAGGATATCATATATAGATTTTCTGATGACCATTTAGATGTTACTTCATTTATAAAATGACATAGCAATCACCTATTGATCTGGAACCAAAACACTGAGCTGAACTAGCTGGAATGCCTTGCTGTCTCTTGGAAATTTTGCAGCCTTGTTATGGTACCCGTTTATTCAGTTGCTATTCTAAGATATCAAAAATCAATCTCTTCACATCTCTTGAAAGAGACTCTCTCTAGCCAGATCACACAGGTTGTATTTCCAAGCAAAAGTAAAGCTTTTGCCAGTAAAATAGATAAAAGGCTGATAGTGTAATTTCAAGAAACTCTCTATTAAGTTTTTGGTACCTTTTATTGACCATGGTTCATGGAGTGTGCACAGCCTTTAAAGGGAAACCTATATGAATTAGTGTCCAGTCTGCCTGATGACTTTCTTTGCAGACTTGCATAAGTCACCCAGCTTCTGTAATTTCTCAGCCTATAGCAAGATTTGAGCAGCAAAATGTGATTCCATTTCAAGGCTGATTTTGCTATTACAAGATTCAGTTTTGTTTCATTGGGGAATGAATACAGTTTCTACACCACTTGTGAAAGCGGATGCAGCCCATCTGTCTTGGAGAGGTTTGCCCTGGAAAGTACTGCCGATCAGGCAGGGTGCTGAGGAGCTGGGAACTTGACTACCAGAAGAAGAGGTGATTTTTCTCTGGGAAAATCACCTTTCCAGATCTTCTGGGGTTGTGAGGAAGATACCATAGCATTATTTGGATTACTGAGTTATTTCTCCTAAAAAAAGTGTTTTACACATAATAATCAAAATTTTTACATGGTATCATACTGAGGCCAGTATATGAAGGAAACTGTTTTCCAGAGCTTTGATAAGTTGAAGTAAATGGAAAAACATGAGATTCTGCTAATATAATTCAGTACTTCCACTTTGAGCAAACTGGTTACTGCATAAGATTAAAGTCTGAGCCAAAATTATTTACATATAGAAAATTTGTGGCATAGTAAGATTACTGTTTGATGCAGCAGGCATTCATACTTCTTTTTTTCTTACGTTCATGGTCTGGGGTTTTGTTAGAAGGTGTTAACAGTATGTCTCCAGTCTGGAATGGCGGGAATCAGTGAGGTGAAAGAGGCAGGCAGTGCTACCTGCAAAGGCAGCAAATCGGGGCTGAAATGCTCACAATAATGTTGCATTCATTACTGTAGCGTGCCAGGGACATGCACGGATAACAACTCCTGCAACCAGAGGAGGAGCAACACACCAGTCTACAACATTTTTACATTTTTTAAAACAAATCACCTCTTAGTATTTTCATAACTCTAATTTTCTATTTCTCCTCAGCTGAAGTTCAAAGTGAAATTGAACGGATTTTTGAATTAGCAAGGACACTGCAGTTAGTAGTGCTTGATGCTGATACCATTAACCACCCAGCTCAACTAAGCAAAACCTCTCTGGCTCCCATTATAGTATATGTAAAGATTTCTTCTCCTAAAGTAAGTATTGTAGTCACCTTCATGCTCTTTGTCCTTTTTTTTTTTTTTTTTTTTTTGGTCTTAAGTTCAGATAATCATGTGTCTTCACTCAAGTTCAGAGGCTATATATTGTTATTGCTTCCTTTTGCATGGTGAAGTATTATTAATCAAGAAAGTATCTCAGCTCTAATGTTATCAAGACCCATTTTAGAAAAGATGCTGTAGCTCCAATGGGTTTTTTAATTGGGATTGCACTTCTAGTATCAATCACGTTAAGTAATACTAATGGTTTGTTGAATCAAAATAATACAGAAATTAAAGAAACATTTTCATATGATTGCTAACTTTAACATCTTCTGATAGTATACTCTTTCATTCCTTGGAAAAACTATGCACAGACCTTGTGAAGAGGCATTTGAAAGAGAAGAATGAATTTGTGGGAAGAGAACTCAGGAGATCAATTAAAAAAATTCAACTATAAAAACATAATAGAAGCAGCAAAGCAAAGTAGGAGGGGAACTTTTTAGTGACTGTAACAAAAAGATGGTGGGAAGTAAACAAAAATTAGCTCATTTTGGATTAAAGAGCATGGGAAATGTTCCTGAAGCCAGCAAATTAAGAATTTGCTCTGTTCAAGTGAGCAGTTTAAAATGTAAACATTTTAAGTGGTTATATATGTACATGAAGTCTGCAGTTGGTCACTTTTATTAATCTCTTACTTTTCACAGGTTTTACAGAGGTTGATAAAATCTCGAGGGAAATCTCAGGCCAAACACCTTAATGT
The DNA here is from genome assembly GCF_022539395.1 of Myiozetetes cayanensis. NCBI lineage: Eukaryota > Metazoa > Chordata > Aves > Passeriformes > Tyrannidae > Myiozetetes > Myiozetetes cayanensis. Next base: position 131,566,065 of record NW_026086604.1, read on the forward strand.
TCAGATGGTGGCAGCTGATAAACTGGCACAGTGTCCTCCCGTGAGTTACTGTTAATTTATGCCTTGTCTTTGAAAGGTGCCTTTCTTTTCAAGTATGAGGTTAATTACATAATTTTCGGGAATGTTTGCCCTCTTCTGGCCGGACTTCACTACTGCTTTTTGTGGAATGCCTCCTGAGGTCTCTGGGCTCATCACAACGGTGCAGGGGAGAAAAAAGTCCTAGTCACAAGCACTTATTAGGATGTGTGCTGATACACCCGGTGCTTCAATAAACTGAACATTTGTTTTACTTGATAATTTTAGGGTTTTTTTGGTCTGAAAATGAACCCTCTTAGTGACTGCTTTATCTATGGTAGCTTAGGATAAGGCCAATGTTTTCAGTAGCTCCCTTCGGGTGTATATCACAACAGCCACCGCTATTGATATTCTTGGTCACAGTTTTGGCAAAGAGCTGAGGGGTACCTGAGAACTCTGCGATTCTTCTCATGATGTGCACTGAAGTAAATTCTCTTAATTTCCACCATAAAGCAGAGGTGATGAGACCCCAACTGTGTTTTAAACATGGCATGCATTGCTACTGGCATACTCAGCTGTTAAAAGAGTATGGGTAAGAGACCAGAAGCTGAAGGTTGTTCAGTGACCTTCACAGAGACCTGCATAGGCCCTCAAAGATGCCTTCTGGCTCCCTGAACAGGGAGGAAATGGAGGAAACTCACTTCCTAACTTTAGAAGCCTAAAATTACACCATGTGACTAATCTCTTAACCAGTGTTTGTACAACACTTGGAAACTGAAGTATCTGTATTACTTGTGTTTCTTACTTGTGTTAGTTATTGGTCTTAGTTTGCCTTCATGTTCTCTTTGTTATTCTAGATATGGGGAGTGAATCCCTTTTCTTGCCATTCGATTTTTTTTTCCTGTAGCTAAATACTTCAATATTTAACACTTCTTTCTGCATATTTGAGTTTTAAGATTTGTTTAAACTGCTTCTTCATGTCTTCATTGACTTTGTTTGTGCATTAGTAAGTGGAAGTCATGAGGACTTGTTTAAGCAACATTATTGCTAGTTATGATCATTGTCTTTTGTATCAGTTGCATTCAGAAAAAAAAAAAAACAAACAAAAAAACCAAACAACAACAACAGCAGCAAACAAAAAGGGTAAAATATCCTAATACAGGTACTAGAAATGTGGTTCATTTTTGATGAATGGAAAGTGTGATCATTGTCTCTGGCTGATCTCCCTTTAGCTAGTGATTTTTCTCACTAAAACTTTTCCTTTATCAGGAAATGTTCGATGTAATTCTTGATGAGAACCAGCTTGAAGATGCTTGTGAGCACCTTGCTGACTATCTGGAAGCCTACTGGAAGGCTACACATCCACCTAGCAGCAATCCTCCTAACCAGCTTCTCACTCGCACACTTGCAACAGCCACTCTTCCTATTAGCCCAGGTCCAAATATTAATTTACAGGTAAAGTTTTTATGTTATCTCTTCTTTTTTCCTGTCAAGTTCTTCCTCTCCCAAAGCACAGTGGTTAGCTGATACTAGAATATGCTGGATATGTTTCACTGTTGTTGGTAGAGTAAGAGCTTTTTCAGTGGACATTCAATCATTTTCAATATAAAAGGCAAACACAGGCACGCTGTTGTTATTGCTATTGTATTCATAGTAGCATGTGTTTGTGTACTGACTAGGGGGCTGGTTTTGATTCCAAGGACTTAGCCAGCCTGACTGAAAACATATGTTGATGTGAAGTGGAATACTTCAGGTTTTATTGTGCCCAGGACACCGCTGTGCCAGTAATATGTGTACCAGCCACAAGCATTTTTATAGCTGGCCATATGTAATCCAATCAGAGAAATAAAAATGGGCTAATACTGTGCACATTACACCCTCTGGTAACTCTTTGACTGATGGGCAGACTATTGCTAATAGGCAAATCCCAGACCCAGAGGCCCTGCATGACAAATTGGGTTATGTACAGAGCAGATCCACAAATTTTGGAGGGAAATCTGTTGCAATCTTCCCATAGGCTATAGAGTTGTAGAGGTTGAGAATAACTGACTATTAGTAGTGTCAAGGTCAAAGTGACGCTTCCAGTGTTTCCTTTGTTCTTTTATTCATTGGCCACTGCTGTGAAAAGTACATATTTCCTTCAAGCCAAACTCTGACATAAAACTCGAGTCCTGCTGCACATGTTGTGCAGAAAGACCTTGAGAGGCAATATGTTCTGAGCAGTGAGGACACTATCTGGTGAGCTGGGAAAAACAGGCATTATTCCCATCTCCGCACTGATGTGCCTGTTGATATGGGCATATTATGTCCCCTCTATTCTCTTTCAACTTTTGGTTTGTATAATTATATTAAGGTGCTCAGCATAAGGAGATGCTGTCCTTTGGATATTTGTTGCATGGCATGAAATGAGGTCTTTAAAGATGATACTTAATTATAAATAGTGAGTGTCGCCTTGAAGCTGAGAAGATCACAGTGGGGGTTAAAATACATCTGTCCCAGATCAAATAGTGGCTTTCTACATCTAAATTTCTACCTGAGTTCCATATATGCCTGTAAGTTACAAACATACGCAAGTTGCAATTCATAACTTTGGCTAAGAAAAATGCCTCCTTTTAGAAAATCAAAGAAAGAAATCTATCTACACCCCAATTAAAATACAAAAAAAATTGTGGGGCTTTTTGTTATGGTCTTGCAAAACCATTTTTTGTGTCAAAGAATTTATTTCCCATTAGAAAGTCACAGACTTGACAGTTTTGTTCTTTAACAAGAAAAATTTCTCTAGCCACCTCGCAGGGTTATCTCCTCTTGCTTTCAAAAGCAGTTGCAGGAAAAGAGACTGTAAGCTATAGTTCATTTCTGACTTTTTTTCTGTCCTCAGAGCTGAAACCCCTGAAAAAATTGTGAGCTGGAAGAATTTCTGAGTATGAAATTCAGTTTTATTGTGTGCAGACTTGCTAGATAAACTTTTTTTTTGCTTTGTAGATTTTTTAATTATTTTGCTCAAGTTTTTTTATGCCTTTTGGGTGTGGATTTATAGTTCACTTACTCATTTTATTAACCACGTTCTCTGGAGGAACTGTTACAAGAGTTTTAATAACACTTTTCTGAATGTTGTGCTATCTCCTTACAAACTAACAGATTTTTATTTTAAGGACTGAAAATGAGAGTGTATTTGCAGTGTCACAGTTTGTTTGTAGGTCTACTAATACGGAAGTGTGAATCCACGGGGCTCCCTTCTGGAACACAAAACTTTTACATTCTTTTGGTTTCATTTTCCTATGATACACTTTCAGCTGACATCTCAAACCTGAACCTGTCACTGCCTTGGCACAGAGTGGGTTTACTTCCTTATCATGGTGGCATAACCCACTCTCTCAACAGTGTTAAGACCCTCTATTTAGAGAATTTAAAGTCTCTGCCTGTGCTGTTTTTGTGGACTGCTCTGCCGGGAAAAGCCAAGCCACCAGCTGTTTGGCCTGGAGGAGCAACATCTGCACCGCAAAGCATTGGAGTCATCCTCCCCCGGGTCCAGTGCAGTGCCCCTTTGCCATGAAACATACTTGTTTTTCATGATTTTTCAGTCCTGGGTGTGCATTGTAAGGAGGGATTTGTGTTGCCAGCTGCAACAGCGAGTTGTGTTTTTATAGAATGATCCTGACTGTGCTGCACGGCACAAGGTGCTTGAAGGTGTGAGGCCTCCTGGAACTGTTTGGAATTAAATCAGCAAAGACCATACACCTCCTGTCCACCTGATGGAGAGCTTTGGAGCAAACCTGTATGGAAATTGTGGGCTAATTCCAAAAAGACTTGAGCAAGCTCACACACATGGTACAGGCAATCAGGGACCACTGCATGGAAACAGGGAGCAAGGCAAATTCACTTGGTGTACACAGACTTTTCTTTCCTCTTTCAGCAATGCTTAAACTTTCTTTTAAGAACCCCTACTTCTTTGAAATAACAGCCTAAATAATGAAATAGGCTTATCTCAAACTTTCTCCATTTTAGACAAAAAGCCGTATGAGACTGAGCCATAAAATTCCGGCACTGCAGAATCTAATCCAAATCAGAGCCCTAATGTGGTTATGAACCACAAAGCCAGACTAATCCAGATGCAAACATTACCTGTTCAGTGTCCCTATAATATTTATAGGCAAATGAATTTGCCCATAAAACCCAACAGCCCTAGCACTATTCTGAAATGTCTAATTTCATTTCTTGTGCTCCTTCACACGTACTTGTCATAGCAGAAAAGATACCTCTGAGCTTATAAAAGTAGCACTGTGTTCAAAGCAGCTTCACATTTTGCATTTGTTCTCAAACCACAGCAATGAGGAATTTTATTGGTCCTGGTCATGTACAGGTACATACATATGTGGCATTTGACCATATGAGAATGAAAGGGTTTCATATGTATCCCAAGTTCATAAGCCTTAAAAACAGTGATGGTGATGAACTGTTAAAAATTGTGTTTACACATCTGAAGAGGGACTGCACTTTCACTTTTCAGTTGATTTCATTTACAATTCACCTCTGTTGAGTCATTTAATTTCACCTTGAACACATCTATTCATGTTTACAATTACTAGATTCCTTTCTGGCAAATCAGAATCATCTTGAGAATCATAAAAACAAGAACAAAAAAGAAATTTGGCTGCTGTTCCTGTTACCTTGTTCTCATCTATACCATATTTTTCAAATTAGGAACACATGGAATAAGCCATCTAGTCGCTGGGAAGTTTACAGAACAAAATGTTTTCTTAGAAAATTAAAATTTGTCAAATTTATCAAATTGCTGATTTGAAATATGTTGCTTTTTATAAGTTTCTAAAGAAATACAGATTTTTTTTTTTCCTGTCCAATTTACAGTCATTTTACTTTTTGGGTTGCTAGAAAACCCACTTGCCAGGATCTGTGGCTGAAGGACAAAATTCTCTAGCTCTTTTCCACAAGACAGAAAGAAGATACGTCCATGAACTTCCCTGGAAGCAATCCTTATTTGTAGACAACTCTGAACATAGAAGGGCAAACCTAAGCCTAACTTTGGTAAATTCAGAGCAGTCTCACAAACAAATGCCTCTGTTATAACCTACTTTAATTTTGTGCCAGCAGAGATGATTTCGTCTTGACATTCTTCACCTCTTGTGGGAAGGATAATTCAATTTCAACAAACTATTTCTTAAAATTGTTGCAATTAAGCTTGAAAAGTGTTTGGCTGTGGTTTGGCAATAAAAGCAGGTTAATGTAATGAAACCCCCAGATGAGTTAAATAATGGCACTTGTTCGTTTTGCAGTGATTTCAAAGCATTATGCGGGTGAAGAGTAGGTTTATTACCTGGTAATTTTTATTTCAGTCTTTAAATAGCAGTGGTGTGTTAGGAAATTCTGTATGTGATAATATCACTCTCCTCCTGCTTTTCTTAGCAATGGTCTATATTCTTACGCTCTAAAAATTATAAGGTCAAAGTTTAATTTTTCATTATCATGAAGAAATGAAATGATTGCTGAGAAAACAAAAGGTCAGTGATACTATTGGTATCATAATACAAACTGCATTCATACCAGATTCAATTGGGTTTTTTTCCTAAAAAATAAGTTTTTCTTAAAGATCCAAGGTTTTGTACTTTGGTTCTTTGGTGGAATCCACCTCCTCAGCCCTCTAAAATCACTTTTCCATAGTGTCTGTTTCCAAGCAGACATCTGTAAACTCTCAGCTGATATCTGCCCTCTCCTGGCATGACACGTCCTCTCTAATTTTTCCGCAGTTTGTCTTGTTTCTGCATGCTCTCTTTTTGTTTGGAGGGTGGTGGCACTTTTTGCTAACTGGAATAGTCAGAAACATCACAAGAGAGGTGAAAGTGTCACAGAATAACCCAAGTACCACCCTCCATTCTTATGAGACTGAAAGGAATTGTTTGTATTATAATACTGAATTTTCAGTAAAAGTTGAATTCTAATGGGTTTTTTTCTAGTTTAGATTCAAAGTGGATTGTTGTGTACTCAAATTTTATTGGTTTCATGATACTTTCTAGTTGAATTTGATATTGGAGAAAGTTTTTCAGTGTGTACCCCATGTACATGAACTTACTGCTGGTTCTGATAGCAGGGATCTCAAGGAGACCAGAGGAATGACCATTCGGTCCCTGAACGCAGTGGTTCACAAATTGAAGAGGAAGCACGGGTTGAACCCATCAAGAAATCCCAGCACCGCTCTTCCTCAAGCCAACACCACAACCATCGCAGTGGTGGTAGAGGCCTTCACAGGCAAGAAACTTTTGACTCAGAAACACAAGACAGCAGAGATTCAGCTTATGTAGAGCCAAAGGAGGACTACTCACATGAGCACGGTGACCACTATGATTCTCACAGGGATCATAATCACAGAGACGAGTCCCATGGGAGCAGTGATCACAGACACAGAGAATCGAGGCATCGCTCCAAGGAGAGGGACCGCGAGCAGGACCACAATGAATGCAACAAACAGCGGAGTCGTCATAAATCAAGGGACCAATATTGTGACAAGGATGGGGAAGTGATATCGAAAAAACGTAATGATGCGGGAGAATGGAACAGGGATGTTTACATCCGTCAGTAACTTTTGCCTCTGGCAGTCTTGTGTTTCTTTGAAGTCTTGTAACAATGCCCCTTGAAAATATCTTTGGGTTCTTCATTGCAGAACATATGGTATCCTTCTGTATGCTGATTTGTATTGCTGTTGCTTGCATAGCAATAGCATGAAATAGAATATTCATATACTTATTTTTTTGGTTAGTGCTATATGAATTAGTGTGGTACAACTGAAGAGTTCCTGATGTTGTACTATGACATTTTTCAAGCTGTTTTTGGTAGCTGCCACTTGAACAATATCTGTTGCCATCAAGGTGTTGTTAGTGTTTTTTTAAAAAAAAGGTACATTTGATGTTTAATAACTTCCCGTGTATTCAGCAAGCCAGGATCAGCACATAAAAGAATCTAAAACTTTTTGTCTGCTCTGATTTTTAATTTGTATGCACTTGATTTGCATATTGATTTAAGCACCACTCTGTTGCTTGTACCTCTGGTGGTCTCCCTATGAAGACAGAATTGTCTTGCCTTACACACAGGGGATCATGGAGTCAAAATCTATTTTCTATGTACTGGTACTGTGTACTGTATATACAGTTTATAAATGTTATTTCTGCAGACACCTTCTTACTATATAAGTTTGATCACACTGTTTTAGAGTCCTAATGCCAAGTCAGCAGATCTGCTTTTGAATTACTGGCAACTGGAACTAGCCTCACTTAGGAAATCTGTAACAGTGTTCAATCTAAATACTTCTTCTTCTGTAGCAGAAAGCTTATACTTATTGTAAATACGGATGAGTGCTTGAGATAAAGGGTGTAACTCTTTTACCTTGTGCTGTCCTTGCAAACCCAATTTTGCATTTCAAGGTTATGGTAAAGATAATGCTTACCACTATAAATTATTCTTCTCTGTTCAGGTCACAAGATTGCAATGGGCACAGCTGAATTTTTGTTCTGTTGTCAGTATACTAGAGCACACATGTTGGAGGTGTGTATGTGAGTGGTGGGTGGTGGATGGGCGTACGTGTGCGTGTGCACGTTAGGCAGTGAAGTGTGAGAATCTACTGAAGAAAACAAAGGTTACTCAACAGCCCAAAAAGTCTGTTTCTTCATTCTGTCTGTTAATTTAAAATTCCAAATTGCAGTCAGGGAATATGAGGGAGTTTACTGACCCAGGTAATTGGGAAAGCAGAAATCTGCTGGCTCTTTGTTGAGACTTCAGGAGAGCAAAACCAGGCAAATGTTACTGTGAGTTTCACTGGAAATGTAAAATCTTTGTTTTAGAGTATTTGTTTTTGCAAGAAAAGTTTACACAGCTTGTGGAGAGTTATTTTGTTGGAAAATAAATTTTTGTAGCTTCTCCACTTTTTCTACACTTTTGCCAATTCATCTGCATTCCCACTCTGCAGCCAGCTCACTGCTTTTCCTTCACCTAAGCTGTTGTGCTGCTGGTGAGAGCATAGAAAAATGACTGTGACAAAATGCTTTGTTAGGAGCTTTCTAGAGAAAATGCATTGAAATCAAAGGGAGCGAACAGTTTGTTTTGCATTGAACACCTGTTGCACTGGTAAGTGGGGGCAAATTCACTATTATTTTAGACTCCAGGTTCCATACCCTTGCCTAGTGTAAAAGCTGTTCTGCATCACATATAGTCTTTGTAGTACTTGTATGAATGAAATACTTTTTGTATTTCCCTGTAAATAGCACGTTATATAAAGACTGTAGTGTGATAATAATTAATTTAGCTGGAAGTTCTTTTTATTTATTATTTAAATTCTGGGAATATCAGCATTGCCTGATTTTGAATATCATTTTAGTGAAATGGATAAGATATATGGCAGGTGCATGTTTTCTCCAATCTCCTATCTCAGCATCCAAGTAAATTCAGTTTAACTCCTTTAAACGTACTCTGTCCTTCCTCTCCCTCTTCCACCCCTCTCCCTGATGCTTTATAAGCATTTTTTACAACAACCTGAGAGTAAGAAATTCTGCTGTCAGATATCTGGCCATTCCTCCCAGTGCTGCTGACTCTTGTGGTTATTCAAGGGTAGGTTTTGGCTCAAAGCATGAACTATGGGGAACACAAAAAAAAGGTTATTTTTCTAGAAATAAAATTCTCATCATTTTTCTAAACATCACTAAATAACTTTGTAGACAAGGAAGAATAGGTAAGTAGATCTGTTGTATTACTAAATGGATATATAAGAGTAAATAAACAGTGGCTTTTGATAAAGAGAATTTTCAGGGTATCTGTGAAAAATAACATTGCAAGACTTTGTTGTTTGAATCATATCAGATCACATGTAAGTAAGAAGAGAAGTTATATTGTCTTGCTCTGTATTGCCTGGCTTTAGCTAATTTACCAGCTGCAGTAAACGCTGTTGCTCCCTACAACTCATGATGGCTGTGTCCTCTACAATACATTGAATATTTTGTTCTTTTTATGTTGGGTTTTTGGTTTGGTTTGGGTTTTTTTTTGTGTTGGGTTTTTTTGTTTGTTTTTTACTTTTGTTCCAGAGAGTATTTATTTTTCACCTTTCTTAAAGTATTTTTAAGGAATATTTGTCAGAATTTCAAAGCACTGAGTAGTATATAAAAACTATGGAGTAGGTAGCCGTGTATAGATATAAGAAAATAAAGAGCATAGTCCAAACACTAGTATTTAAATATGGCCTATATATTGATTTATGGAGTATAAACATCACAAAAAAGGACAAGTCCCAATACAACTAGTCACAGAATCATGTTTTGTATAGTGCTGCTGATTATGTACAGACAACGTACTAACAAAAACGTATTTCTTAGAAAGACTCACTGAATAGGTTTTTATTAGCCTTGCTAAGATACTTTCCTTTAGTTACTGTTTTAAGAGTGAGAAATCATTTGTAATGTGAGCTTGTACTACATATATTGCACAATACCACCTGCCTGCTGAGCACTACTTTGAAAAGCACTTTAACAGAGTTATGTCAATAAGAAGCTTTAAATATACTCCAGCTGGAGAACATATCAAAGGTTATTGTGATGAAATGTCTTTGCAAAGTTTTGCCAATAGAAAGTTTAATATTATTGTTTGCATTAGGATACTAATGAGTTTATATTTCTGTATCTGGTTTCAGGGGTTTTGAATCTGAGAAATGGTAAAGGTCCCAGTGAGCTCCAGAGTCTTCTTATGTATGCGTGGTACGAAACAACCTGTAAAATTTATATTCAAATGAGCTGAAATATAATAACATCAGTGAAACAAAAGGAAAGGGGGGGCAGATAAAAGTTAAGTGATATGTACGTCTTGGCAGCTCTAACTCTATATTTTTCTAAAGGATTTCAGTATATGGAAGGAATGGGATGCATTTCCAAATTTGCATGTATATATGTTAGATGTTAACCTTATTTTTGTGGGTTTTTGTTTTTTTTTTTCAAGTGAATATACATGCTGAGTAGCCTGAGTCTATTTTTACAGTTGTTTAGTGTCACACAGACATCATGGAAGAAAGAATTCTCAAGGAGGGACTGGAAGGAGGTGACAGTAACAGTCTCCAGAGCAGCTAAGGGACAGGACAGCGGGGAAGAATAAGCAAACAATTTTGTGCACAGAGGCAGCATCAGTAGGAGTTAAGAGCTAAAAGAAACTATTTTTATTAAATCAATCCATAAATTATTGACTAGAATTTAAAGAATTCTTCTAGAATGCTCATGAATTCATATTCTGTGTTTGGCATCAGGAGTTCAGAATTTGAATAGAGTTCTGTAATTTTTGCTTCTCAATGTATAAAATTAAGGTTTTGGACCTATTTAATGAAGATCAGTTTTAAAGCCACAAAGAGTTTCATTGGAGCACCTCTCTTCACAGAAATCTGTAAACTCTTAACCTATAGCCCTTATTATAAATGGAGGATAAGGAAATAAAATTCCACTCACCAAACCCTGATTAAAAGTAAAGACCCATTCTTACTTCTCCCTGCATACCTAGTTACTCATCCTATACATGCAGTTCCTGCCCAGGTCTTATACCCTGCCCCTGAATACTTTCTGTCTTTTATGAATTTGTTAGTAATTATCATTTTTAAGCTCTGTTGGTTTGTAAAGTCATGCTCATGTTCTGTGACACCTGCAAAGGTTTTAATGGGGTCCACAATGATTCCCTCAGCTGGAATGAAGGGAGTGGTCTGATTGCTTTTAATGAATGTCTGTTCAAAGTAAAAAAGTTGGTGTAAACCACCTTCTGTGTTTGTTAGTTAATACAGACTCTTCAAGATTTATTTTGGTTTGTGGTTACATTTGACCTCTGATTGCTTTAACACATCAGGCTGAAAGCTATTTCCCAAGCATTTTTTACTTAAATTCTTCTCCATCCATGAAAATCAAGCACATTGCAAGAAACTTGATTACACAGTCTAAAGGAAAAACAGAGAAATTATTTCTCAGAGTGTATTATAACATTTCTGGTGTACATTTACTTATATTTATTACTTTATTGCAGATCTTTCACCAAAATTTTAGTTCTTCTATCATCTGTAAAATACGGATGCCATTTTTACTGTGAATGTTTTTAATCAAATGTTATTCAATCAAATTTATTGCTTGGCAATTTGTCTGTAATTTATTTCCCCACTTTTATATAACAAACTGTTACATATGAGCTTACAGTAGTTTTATAGACAGTTTCTTTTTATAACTTACCACCCTAGAAATGTGTTCCTACGCAGACCCAAAAAAGATTTATATCAGATATAATAGAGATTAAGCTGGTTCTTCTAACTCATCCATGTTCTCATTTCTTACTTTATTCTTGCCACTTTTATCTATCATGCTAACCTCTCTGCAGTGAATTCTAGCAGTACAAAATTGGATTTTTTCATAAAGTTTTTAGTCATGAACAATCAAACATAAAAAGAAGGTTCTTTATATTTTAAACTACCCACTCCAAAGTAATTTCTTGTTGATCACCATCACCAGCCTATTTTTTACTAAAATACTCCCTTTTCCTTAAAAAACATATGAAATCCTGTGATCTAAAAAATGGTGCATTCCATAACACTGAAACAGGAAAAAGCTGTATAATAATTTCATAATATATGAGGCTGCCTATTTTAGTATCTTTATATTGACCAAGATGAATATTTAGATTTGGCACTATTACTAATCACTATTTCTGCAAATAGAGAGAACTACTTTTCAGACTTTCTTACAGACAGGATCTGATTGCATGCCTAATCTATTTTATAGGATTAATCTTTCATTACAATGACAATAACTTTTTAAATTTATTATATAAATATCTCATATATATATAAATGCATATATATATATATATATTCAACTGTGCTTCAGCACCAATCACTGAAGTATAATTATTCAATGTGCAAAGATTCTTATAGGAAACTAATCCTATTATGTATTTAAAACATATATACAGTATACATCAGAACTGTGTCGCTTCTAGTTAAAGTCACAGTAAAATTGGAAAAGGAGAAAAAAAAAAAAAAGGGCATCCATCCAACTTTAGTCATCTAAATTAGCCAAACCTGTAGTCAGAGAAAGGATGCTGGCTCTTTCAAGGTATGATTTGGAGCATCTCAGTTGAGTTTCTGTTCTGAACTGCATGACGGAGAAGTCTTTCTCCAAAGAGCGCGGCTGCAGGGAAAGAGATGAGGCTTATTCTTTTAATATGCTGAGTGCTCTTTTAAGTCTAGCAGTTGACTCTTGCAGAAACAAACCTATAAGTTAATCTATCAGTAATTTTTTTCAGGTGAAGTCTGGTCTGCACTTACACTCAAATCAAATACAAGTTAGTTACTTTTTCTTCCCACTCCTCACCCCCAAGGAACTTCTCATATAAGATCAAGTGAGGTCACCTTCTTGAAAAGACTGTTTATCATCCAAAACTAAAGAAATCTGGTAAAGTCTCAACAAATCTTCCACTAAAAATTCAGCAATCTTAGTTCTTTCAAATTCTGCATTGCACAAATCCTGCTACTGAAACTGGAGGTAAAGTTCCTTACTTTATATGAATACACAAACTTCAGTATATAGTCTATGTGTGCTGATTAATGTTTACAAAATTTATATATTCTGCAAATAAGAAAATGCTTTTTTACTAGCACTGAGATAAAGATTTCAACACGTACTAACAATTTTTTACTGGGTAATTATTTTAGCCATATTTAGACTAAAAAGACTGTAATTTATAGTATGAACTTTCATGATTCTAAATTGGATATCTCACCTACTACTGATGAAACAAAATTATTTTAAATCTCCTTTAGATTTGATGGCAAGGAGTGACCAACAAAAGTAGAGAAGTAGTAGACAAGAATTCCATCCTTCCATCCTTCTAGGATAGGACTTACAAAGGATGCAGTAAGTAGAACAGAAGAAACTTCTTTTTTTTTATTATTTTAGAAGAGTAGGAAACATACGGTATCAAAACATTTATAGAAAATATAAGTAAACAACCAGACTACTGAGAAACAAATCTATAGATTGTTTTGATTGCAAGCAAATACAAATGAACTTCTGACAGTAGAAAGACAAATGATAAAAGAACTATCGCTCTTTTTAATCCAAACAAATAGTTATGTGTGCAAAGACAGACATTTTTCAGATTATGTCTTTAAAACTGGAAATTGATGAGAGAGAGGAAAGAACCAAACACACACAGATGTCAGTTTACGTTTCTGAATTGTACTTACTTTTCCTTCTAATTTTGGTTCTATTGTCAGTTCCAGCAGGACTGAGAAAAGAGAATACTGTTCAAACTGGAACTGAAGCAGAATTTTCAAAAACATCTAACATCTTTAAGAAATTTACGTTATTAAACCTTTGAGCAATGTATTAAGGCAGTTCTCATTAGCATGCTTCCCCAGTTTCAATTTTCACATGATTTAGCTGGTGATGCTTTCTAACCAATAAAGACTTAATATTCTTAGTTGTTTGAAAGGTGATTTGCAACATTTCAAATGGTATTATGCATTGTTTTCTGTCTTTTAATATATTAATCACAACTGTAGCCCCTTCTGTTGCAAATGTTTGGTTTTAAAATTGTCACTTGTCAGCCAGTCCAGTAGGCTATTTCAGAACCAATACAGTTTATGCATGGGAAGTTTGATGTTGAAACAATATTTATTTACATTCCCAGAGTGAGATGGTTTAATATATTCATGCTGCTATAAAAGACATGCTACAAAGCCTAATCGTATTTTGTGTATATACTATGTGTACAGAGAATCTTGCTTGTATTAAAATAAAAGAGAAATGAGGTTCTAAGTATCAATTTATAAAACAGTTCTTTGTAACATGTTACAGTGTTTTGTGAAGCACTATTTAATGAAACATTAATTATCAGTAAGCCTCCATAGAAACTTCCTTTTCAAAAATTCATTATAATAGCTCCCATCTATTTTATTAATGTTTGCATTTCATGAAGTAGCTTACATCCCCTTCCTACACTTGCTGCACCACATAAGCAACACCAGTATGAGTGAACATACTTGTCATTCAGGCACTGACCTGTAAATACAAAAGCGAAGGAAGACTTAAAAATGACACTACCCTTCCCCCACCCATGACTTTCTTGCTGCAACCTGTGGCTCTTTCCCATCAGAACAGCTGGCGGATTTTACTGCTGCCATAGCAACCCTGCCGTCAGTCCGTTGGCTTGGTAACACTGCAGCAGGAAGAAACGCACTTCACGTCTGAACTGTTCTTAGACGCACTGAGGTATTTTTTTCAGGTTGCATTCCCAGATCCTTATTTACTCTTCGATTTAATAAATTTTGCAATGAAAAATCCTATACAGTCCTTATTTGCCAATGAGATCAGGTCATCTTCTCTGGAATCTTGCAAAGAATTAATATCCATTCCTTGCAATGTCACAGCAGCTGGATCAAACCTCTGCAGCAGCTTCAGCTGATCAAGTGACAGTCCAGCTCCCTTCATGCCTTCTCCTCCAATGTGAGGTTCCTGTTCAAGTAACAAAGAAAAGCAAATTATTGCATCTGTAAAATTCTTAAATGCCTTAAATATATTCTGCTGAGTATATGCAGAATACTTCACTGGTAATGTGGACAAGTTAGGTTTGTCACATCAGGGAGGATTCAGAAGTAATGTGGCCTATTCTTGCCTTCATCTGGCCAATATTATACAAACATATATAAAAGGTTCACAGTACTTTGAGGTGGTGCCCCTCATCCACTTCAACACGTCACTCAGAGCACTTGTTGATGATGGGTACACAGGTCTAAATCAATTCATTACTCAAAGGACTGAAACATCACAAGAAAGCTGTTATCACCAGACAGCTGGTCCAAAGGTTTTAGGTTGTCACTTTTAAATGATGCAGCACTTCTGTGTACTGACTAATAGCTGTATACGGACTAATAGCTATTAGTAAGTAAAAAATAGTCATTCCTTAGCCCATTACTAATATACTCAGTAACAGTAGTAAAAATACCTGGGTTCTTCACATTTAAAAACTTCAACTGCAGAGACTGAAAGCCCCAGTCTGAAGAGGCATCATTCTGTCAAATGATGTAGCAGAAAAATCTGAACTTCAGATTTTTTATATTTTTTATATATTTTTTATCTGAACTTCAGATTTTTTTTATATATATTTATATAAATGGGACTACTGTTACATGTGTATGAGGCAGAGAAAAAGAGAAAGCAATGCTTAGGTATCTGAATTCAGGAGATGACATTTGGCATCAAAATCCTGGAGAGGAGAAGGGCTTAAAAACACAGCCCTTTTCTCAGTGTTTCTTGTGAGTAGCCTTGACTGCTTTTTATTTAATACACTCCTGGAAGAAATCTAATTCTTAGCTGGCTTTGCTTTCAATGCATTCATTAAGGAATAGAAAAAATGTACAAAAGATGGCACCGCAATATCAAAAGTTGATCTCCTTTGTCAATCTGGTCTAATGTAGTCTATAATGCAGCCTGCAGCAGAGCATTTTGTCAGTCACCACACTCTGCAGACACATGATCTCACCCAGTCAGCACATGATGTGAATTAGTTGCTTAACCACATACTGTGTGCAGTAAAAGCTGCCAAGAGGTTGTAGCCTGATTCTTCTCTTCCTTGCCCTCAACAGGATTGCAATGCTTTCCAGGTAAAAGACAAAAAGAGGTGTCTATTGCAAATTGAGACAAAAGTAACATACAAAGGGGGACAAGGGTAGCAATTTGAAGTAATGTAGTAGAAGGATGGAAAGGTAGAAATCTATGGAAAACAGTATTGCACAGGTTGGAGCAACTTGCTCAAAGAAAGACCAGTGTTTTCGTATACCTATTCATTTTTTTCCTTCCAGTTAAGTTACTGCATTTAAGCTGATCTACAGTACCTCCTGTGTAACTCCTAAGAGGAAGTAAGTCTGCACAATGGATCAGCTGCCATACGGTAACTTCCACCTATGAGAACAACACCTATGGCTCCCATCTCCTGTTCTATCCTTACTCACCTTACCCAACGTGATTCCAGGACCTGTTGCCAAACTGAAAAAGTGGGAAACAGTGGACTGGGTATAAAAGGAGGTGTCCACTAAGTGACTAAAGAACATGGGAAATAAATACATAAAGGAACATGAGGTAAGTAGCCTTAGATTCCAGTTTCCTGTTCATCGGAAAAGATCACCTTACTTTACACTGCTGGAGAACTGGTTATAAGGTACTATAAACTATCTATGGGGAAAAAATTCAGTGTCATTTAATTTAAAACATACTATTCACAAACGATTTATTCTTATGGCATTTGTGTGTGAAGAACAGTGCTTTGTTTAAGACTGATATTACTGGTGAGAGAAAGTCTATTAAACCAGAATTAACTCTGCATTTGAGTTAATAGGGCTTGTGTTTTGCTTTGTCATTCTATCAAGGTGAATTTTTTTATATTGTTAGGTAAAATGTATAATATTAGTTGAAATGGCTGGAACTGAAAAATTCCTAGTAAATGAATGGTGAGAAAGCAGATGGAAGAACAGAACAAACAAATCCTTGAAGAACAGCTTCAGTACTGCTAAATCTTTACCAGCCTTCATATAGTTTCTTATTGTATACATGTTGTGTATATTTTGTTCATTTCAGTTAAAAGGTTCATCTAAACTTCTTAAGACAGGTACAAGTCATCACAGAATGTATAAGTGTGCTAAACAGGTATTGGAGTTAGATTTTTCCTTAAAGCCATGATAATAAACAATTACACCACCCAGCTCATCACATCATCAGGGGAAGAGTGATGTATGCAGACTGATGACAGACTACCTCAAAGTACTAATAAAGGTAACAGATATTTTTGAACTGTATGAACTGTATGAGGTATAGATAAAAAATTCTAGCCTGAAATAAATTTGTTCCCTCATTCCTTTAAATAAAGCAAAAATAGCACCCATACGTATAAAATCCTCCTTCCTCAAAACACGTTTATTTTCACTTATGTCCCCTCCTTTATGTATGTCTTCACGACTTCAGTGGCATTAATAAAACAATTTTCACCTTTCCTTTCAATGTGCAAATATGCATTAAAGAACAATTGCAAGAGAAATTTTAACATCAGAACTATCTATTGTCCCTGTTGTACTTTAAAAGACTGTTGTAAAAATCAAAATAACCACAATAAACACTGGGAAACTACTTAATGATCCCTAAATGAAGCTCAATTAAGCACAAAATTAAATATTAAAAAAGCTGAAATCCTCGTGTTAATTTCTATCCACAGCACTTAAAACTGTCCACAGTGAAAAAGATATGTATTGATAGTAAATATAGTGTGTAACTTTACAGTTCCAAAACAAGCTAATTAGATTGTGTGAAGTACCCTAAAAATACTATTACCTGTGGATGAAGTTGGAGGCATGGAAATCTTTTCAGGGCCCAAGCAACTTGCTCTTCGTTTTCAGAAAGTGTAATGGTACATGTACTATAAACTAAAACACCTCCTGGCTTCAGCAAGTTCACTGCCTTCAAGGAGAAATAAAAAATAGTACAGCTTATTTTTAAATGTAAAAACTTTCATATTAAGCAACATTAACCAAGAATCCGTTAAGCTATAATATTAAAACTTAGCACTTAATTAAACTCAAATCTTTCTAGGATAGGCATTAGGATACTAACTCTTCTCAGGGAATACAGTAAAGGATCCCATGGAGTAGAAAGGTTCTTCTTTCTAAACAGGCATTATAGCTCATGCAGTTTATTAATGACATTGAGATGATTCACCTTGTAAGAGCTGTTATTTATACAGCTCTGTATATCCCAGACAGATTAGGTCTGTTTTCACCACCTGCTGCCAACCATGGATACACAATACTTTTATCAGTCATATTAGATGTCAACTGTTTCCACATATTTGGCATGGAAGCTATATCTATGGTGCTTTTCAAGCTGTCATTCACTCTGAATATGTGTCATTCAGATTTAGACAAGTTGCATTAAATCTTATCTTTCAGCATCAGCCCAAGCACGCTCCTTAGCATGATCCTAAGAAACCTTCTCTGTGACTTAGACCCTTGCAATTATTATAAACTAAAAGTGATGAAACTGACAGATTAAAAAAAACACAAAGGTTTTTATCTACTATGAATTACATATACCTTTCCCATGCTCTAACGAATTGACTTCACCTAGCAATAGATATGGTGGAACTGAGAGGTTAACTGGACCCTTACACTTCTTAGCTGCTGAAAAGGTAGGGAAAATAAGGCACCATTTTTTTTGGTATGAAGTTTTATGCTGCAAAAGCATTTATGTTCTATTTAGCTTATCTACTCAATGTTTAATACATACCACAGTGAAAAGCTTGCGCTGTAGTGGCTGATAAGAGGTCACTTCCTTTAAAGTTGAAGAATAAGCCATGTTTGGTCTCTGCCCCATACCACTACATGGAGCATCAAGAAGAATCCGGTCAAATGATTCTGGTAAGAATGGAGGTCCTTCTGTAAAAGCAGAGAGTAATGTAGAACTTGTGTTTCTTTCCTTGAGACTTCATCGTAGAAAAGGACAAGCTGTTACTGCTTCCTTGATGTAAAACATTAATGTGCTATAGACATTGTCTGCAAAAGTAGTCTCAGCTAGAGACAAGTCTCAGCACTGCTGGTGGTGGTTTTCATCTCCCAGAAAACTAAACAGTTTAAGTTCTGTGAGCTCAAAAATTATCCCTTTAGGCAATAATTTTTTTTAAAGTTAATTTAGTAATTTGAAAGTAAAATGTAAAAGTAATCAAACAAAAAAGTGGAAATATGATTCGTCAGAGATGCTGAGTACAGAGTTGTACATACAGGCTGTAATGAAGAACAGTTAGCTCATAACTGAAACAAACCTTTACTGAGAGACACCTGTAGTTAATTGTTACAACTGCCTTAAATAATAATAATTGGACTGTCTATATAATAACTATTTATTGTGATGCATGCATATCCGTAGAAAATAAAGCACTTCATAATAACATGAACCATTACAAGTTCTAATGTGTGACGTGCTGTCTCCATGGCAGAACAATTCAATAAACAAGGATTGTGAAGACAAGAACAATTTCTAACTACTACTTGGATGATAATATGTATCTTCTATATGCAGAGCCTATGCTTTAATCCGGACCCCAATGGCTCAATAGCCCAAATGTTTCTGCCTCCTCAGTTCTAGAGAGGCTGTCCAGCTCAGCATCTCCAGGTACTACTGCTACCATACTTGTACTATCATACTACTGCTAACTAGCTTGTTCCTGCACTACAAAATGAGTCTATCTGATTTATCTACTTCTGATCCATTACTAAAATGTTCAAAATATGTCATGTCTTGCTTGCAGGGATGTACAGAAAAGCCTTCATAATCCCTGAGTAGTACATCTTGCTCTCGTTCAGCGGTCTAATTGCTACATACCACCTACAATATTTAATGTTCGAAAAGAGACTATAAAGGAAGTATCTTTGTTCCTCCAAAGCAGGAATAACTGCAAGGCATAGGGACAAAGAAGGTGAATTATGCAATCTGATTCCTACTTAGGCTAACCAGTGACTGAGATAAAATAGAGTGAGAAAGAACAGCATACATACATACACAGCAAACTAAAAATAATCAAGACAGCAGATACCGTTTAAATCATTCCGTCATGGGAAAAGAACCAGTATCATAACTGCAGCACTTCAGAAAAGCAAATGAAATGAACTTAAAATAATACACTGTGCTTCTATATAACTTTCCCCTGAACAGCTGAACAAACATATCCATGAACTAAACCTTGCAACACTCCCGGGAGTTAGGTATTAATAACCCAATTTTAATGATGAGGATTATGAGGCAGAAAAGCCAAGCAAGTCTGCAAAAATAATTTTTTTCTCAGACTTGGTCAGACAATTCAGAGTATGGGGTTAAATGTGATCATGAAAGAAGCTTTAAGGCTTCTTTTCTCTTTGATATTACCTGGGAAAGGAATGCATTTCCTTTGAGCATATTAGGTTGTGATAAGGACAGATCATTTGACTTTTGTATTTGCTTCATAGAGAAGGTGATAATCACAAAAGAGTATAAAATAAAAGTGCATTCACAACAATGAAGCAACTTAGGAATCTGCTAAAATTTTAAGGACTTGTAGACCTGTGGCAGGTTTAATACTGTGAGTGCAAAACACTAGTATTTTCTTCTAAAAGCCAAATTGTTTATTTTACCTTGTTCATCCTCTCGCTTCTCAACTGAAAGAGCCTTTGTTCCATCATAGCAAAAGGCCTTAATGCAATTCAATTGTAGCAATTCAGCGTTCAGCTTGATTTTTTTGACCTTTTTAGCTATCCTGTCCATGGCTATTACTTCACCCTGAAAAAAAAAGTTTTCATCAAAAGCACAGGGATTAAATGGATGTGCATTTTCTGATTTCTTTTCCTCCCCCAGCCATAAGCAGTGAAATGGATAAAGCATACTTTTCCCTACAGAATCATTTTATTCTTAAATCCACACTCCTGCAGTCCTTGTTTGCCCATCATCTCAATGATACCCACATTAGTCCAGATACTAGTCTGAAGCTGTGTGCCTTCTGACTGGCACTGGCTGCTCGGTACTGTCAGTCTAAGGAACCCTATAATGTCCGACTTTGGCAAGTGGATCTTTTGTTTATTTCCTTTTTGTTTGCTTTTAACTGTTTTACTGGGCATTAAAGTAAAAATGTAATCATTTGAAAAGGGTAGAAACCTCAAATACCTGGTAAAATAGGTCAACAGGTTTAAATTTGCATGGATATGGTAACAAACATGACAACATACAACTCAGTCCTGAGGAAATGAGGCCCACAGCCCTGCCTCTGACTTGCTCAGACTCATAACATACTGTTATACTTGCAGTAGTTGTCACTCAATTTATTTTGGGAAATAGTGTAAATACTAGAATAAATTTAGAGGTGGGAGGAGGGAAATCAAAATTTTTATTTCCCTCTCTCAAGATAAATTAAAATAGACACAAACCACTAACTGCTACATCAAATCTGTGAACACAAAGAAAAGTAAACAGCAGCATCAGGAAAATCCAAAAACCATAAAACTATTTTAAAAACCCACAAAACAATGACCAAAACCCTCTACTAGACTCGCTATAGCAAAATAGAATCTGCTGAGGAAACATGACAACTTTTCTCCACTTTATGATGGCTCTCTAAAGGCTTATGGAAGGGTAACATGCCTAAAATAATGTAAAAAAATAAAAAAATAAGGATAAGCTGTTGTCTGTATGTCATGTTAGCCATTATGTAGGTCTAGGACTGAGAAGTACAAAAGGATACATGTTGCATCAATGATGTCCAGCCTTCAGGTACTGTGAGCCAAATCACCTCTTACAGCAGCGTTCATGAACCACGTGCCACTGCTTCTCCCCTAACACCATTCAACCCCTTGCACATGTATACTAAGAAATTACTGTAATTCAAAGTTACGTCTGTTGCTATAACAGGATTTGCAGCACATGTGCAGTATGTGGATATAAAGAGGTCATAGAATCATAGAATGGTTTGGGTTGGAAGGGACCTTAAAATATCATCTCATTCCAACCTCCCCTGCCATGGACAGGAACACCTTGCACTAGACTGGGTTGCTCAGAGTCCCATCCAACCTGGCCTTGAACACTTCCAGGGATCGGGCATCCACAGCTTCTCTGGACAGCCTGTTCTAGTGCCTCACCACCCTCTGAGTAAAGAATTCCCTCCTAATATCTATGTTTGTTGTGTAAAAATCACTCTTCTTTTTTATAAGCCCTCTTTAAGTATTGGAAGGCCCTTCTCCATGCTGAAGAGCTCCAGCTCTTTCAGCCTGTCTTCATAGCAGAGCTGCTCCAGCCCTCTGATCACCCTCACGGCCTCCTCTGGACCCACTCTAGCAGGTCCACTTTCCTGTGCTGGGACCCCAGAACCATATACAGCACTCCAGGTGGTGTCTCATCAGAGCAGAGCAGAAGGGCAGAATCACCTCCCATCACCTGCTGCTCACACTGCTTTTGATGCAGCCCAAGATATGGCTGGTTCTGGGTTACAAGTGCAACTTGCCTGCTCATGTCCAGCTACTTATTCACCAGCACCTCCAACTCAAGCAGGACTGCTTTCAGTGAGTAGTTCTTTCAGTCTATCAGCTTGAGATTGCCTGGACCCAGGTGCAGGAGGTTGCACTTGGACTCGCTGAATCTCAGGAGGCTCCCATGGGCCCACTTCTCTAGTCCAGGTCCCTTTGAATGACATCCTGTCCCTCAGGTGTATCATCTGCACCTCTCAGCTTGGTATCATTGGCCAACTTGCTGAGGATGCACTTGATCTCATTATCTGTCATTGATAAAGGTACTAAAGAGCACCAGTGCCAAGAAGGACCAGTGAGGAACACAGCTCATCACCGGCCTCCACCCCGTCATGAGAGCCATTGGCCACAACTCTCTGGCTGCGTCTTGAGAGACTCAGGAAAAAGAAGGAGCTGGCAGACAACACTTCTTCCCCATGTGACCCATGTCAGCCACTGCCAGAACAACTATACCTGAAAGACATCTGGAAAAAATGGTGGTCTGAACTGGGATATTAATAAATACAGATACTAATAAATTCTCAAGTTTTAGCTATTCCAAAATCCTATTTAAAAGCTCTTAACAGAGTAATTTTACATCTTGATTATCTCATCTAAAACAATACATTGATTTCTACAATTATATAACAAAAAAGAAAGATTGATTCAAATATTCTGAAATGTTAATGATTCAACATACCATCTACGAAAATTTAGTATAGAAAATCTGTGAATGGAACTTAGAAACCAAAAACCAGTGCTTTTTTCAATATCTTTATCTTTCCATATATTAAAATTATATACTCAAAAAAGGAAAATCAATTCAGATTAATATTCAACATCTGTATTCTTACTCTTTACCACTTCAGCTGGAGGAAAGTACAATCAAAATATGTAAAGTGACTAAGGATACATACACAGATGGAAAAACTATAGATGTAAATGAATCTATGACAGAAATATGTGATTTACAGACTTCCTTTAATTATCTCACTGAAATTCTTTACTAAAGCTTTATATATTTATCTAATAAGTGTCTTATGACTTTCTAATGCATTTTAAAATGTTCCATACCGAGGGAAGAAAACACTTAGACAGACAAACCATCACAGAATTGTATACATGCCTTTTCTAAAGACATTCATATCATTACACTCTGTACTTCCCATGAATGCACAGGCAACTGTCAAAGTACTGCATAATGTAACTGTAAGACTTCTAAATGATCTGATATATTCTAATAACCCTATACCAACAAAAGTAATAACATCTTACAAAATTTTTAGAGGAAACATTACATGCTTTTCCCCTCTCTGCTAGAAAAGAGAAACTTATATTTCACTGTGCATATAGCAACTTAATATATGCAAGTTTTTATTCCTACATTCTTATATGATTATGTCCTGTTTTCCTTTGTCTTTCTCTACATATTGTTTTGTTTCTTTCTCATGAGATAGCTTTGGATTTTCTACCATAGAATGACAAATTCAGATTAGAAACTCAGTCTAAGATTCATATCTGTATGCATAATTGATAATTTTTACTGAGAAGAAAGTTAATTGGCTTAGGAACTCTTTAAAATGTTTTTTGTACAGAGTTGTGCATTTCCTTCGCACACAGTAGTAACCCCCAATTTTCATGTATCTCAGTTTCATGACTTCACCATATTCCTGCATAACTTTGCCTTGCATGTTACAAATTCTTTGATTAAGAATAAATCAGTAGCATTTAAAAGTGAAATTAAATATATTTTAACAAGTCAATTTGTAACAAATAAGGTTTTAAATATGATGGTGACTATTCAATAAAGACTGTTACTTTCAGTAACTCTGATGTGTAGCAAAATATATTGGTAAGCAGAATGTCAGAAATATCTGTGCATTCTGACACCTGAGTGAAGGGACCTGTACAAATGAACAAGGCTCAGACTTTCTTCCTTAGACAGAAAATTCCCAATGACTTTCCTTACCTGGTCATGCATTAATGTTGCAAGATGGGTTGCTTTTCCTCCAGGTGCAGCACACATATCCAAAATTTTCTCTCCTGGTTGAGGGTTTAAAATGTGGCTCACAACCACAGAAGGTAAATTCTATCATAAAAACAAATACGGGAGAATTCAAACCTTATACTCTGCATCATTCCTTTACTAAGGAATGAAAAACTCATTGAATAAAATAATTCATTCAGCAGTGAAGATACCTATGATATTGCTCTCAGTTCTTTAACAGAAAATGAACTGTTTGCATAATATAAATGGGACACTATAGGTCAGAAGTCTCCAGTGGCTAGTTTTTTATTTAAAGCTATATATGAGTGTCTATGAATGAAGTTTAAGAATTCATGACTACAGTGCTAGAAGTCAAAATAAAATAAGCTGATACTCTGTGTCTGTCTCAGACACAGAGCAGCTCTATCTATTACAAATATATTAACCTGTTTGTTGGAACATTTAGTATATTAATACACTGACACAGTACACTAAAGAACAGTTAGAACAATAGACAGAAGTTTAAACTTGCTGAATTAAATTACCAAGAAGCTGAACTGCACTATTAATTGTATAAACAGAATAGGTGCTCTGAAGAGAAATAATGTGCAATAATTGTGGGCAGTATTGCATCTCAGACAACACGGAAATATTCTCTTCTCAGTTAAACACAAAGGTATAAAACCCTTTTAAAGTTGTCTTTAGTACTTAAATAATAGCTTAAAGCCAACCTAATATTTGGAGATTTTCCTGATAGTCTGCAGAATTATGTAACCTTAAAGAGGCAGATTCCAAAAACTAATATGAACTAGAGTTCATAGGCATATTCCAAAAACTAATAGTTCTATGCAGAGTATCTGTGCAAAAAAAAATTTCTACATTTTTAAATATCTCTTAAGTCACTTTGAAGTCCCTTATCATATCTCTGTCACAGTATGATTAAACCACCTACATGTAGACACTGACTTCATTCCAAATGCTTTGTTTTCCTTAAATCCAAAGACTGAATTAGATGCTAAAATACACAATGAATAGATAAAGCATTAATGTGTGCTAAGAGGATATTCACGATTCTGTAAATAGTACAGACTTTTAATTTTTGTAACAAACATACCTGTAAAAACAAATGACTAGGGAGCACATTGTCAAATGAAGGACTAAGGTAGACTGGTTCTATCATTCTTACACCTAGCCCCCTGAAAAACATGAAAAAAAAATTAAACGACTCAGTTTTATAAATTTTAACAGTATTCAATTAAAATCTTTATGCTTACACATAGCAGCTTAAAACAACAATCTTACAAAAATGAAAGATCTTATAAATCAAAGAAAACCACTTTCATACTTCTGTAATATGATATTCTTTAAAATGACATCATTGAGTAAACCATGACCAAAAATGCACTACATTATAAGTTGGAATCATTTCTAAAACTGCAGAAAGCAAATTTATTTTTTTCTACACAAGACAAACCAAGATCTAATCCAAGCCTTCACACTGTAAAGAAATGCATAAAACCAGTTCTAAACATGTTAGCTTCAATCCATAACTGAATTGGCTAGCCATGTACACACCAGGGCACTGGCATATGATTTCCTACTTAGATTTTCCTCCATTTTCTAAAGTATCTGAGATTTCAGCCAAATAACTACAGAAATGTTATATGAAACAGGAATGTATGTTACAGGAACATTGATTTGTGTGCAAAGTAAAAGTCTGAAGTTAGAGGTAACCTGAGGTTTTAAATACGGATGAAATCCTGACACAGATTTGTTAAAAGAAATGTATCAGGAAATTGACAACGATAAAAAGAAAACCAAGAAAAAGCAATTCTGAGCCTGAAAAAAAAGATTACTGAAGAGAACAACAATGAGTATTATTTTGCATATGTACTGGATAGTCCAACATGGAGAAGGAAAGATATGAGAAAGCAAACTTGTAGGCACCAGACTCAGTGTTACATACTGCTGTTCCATGTCACCAACTCTAAAGGATATATCCTACCACTACTCCTACTATATTTAAGCTCTCATAAAGGAGAAATCCTCCGACAATGTAACCTTTCTCTCTAGATCTTTTGTAGTTTGTTCTCAGGATGTAAAGCCTCAGTCATTAATTTAATGTCCATGCTCTTTTACATTACTTTTTATGTGTGTTTTAGATGACAGGAGAAGAATAAACCATAATGCTTCAGCAACAAAATAGAAAAGCAAGTAATCTTGAAATAAATAACTACCTAGGCAGATGCTATTAATTTTTTTAAGATATCTGACCTTATGTTCTGTCCCCTGTCCCACTGAAACAAAGGCCCCTACAGATATTTTTAAAAGATGGAGAAATTGATAAGGCTGCACTTCTGTTCCATCCAAACAGGGAAGCGGCACAGAATAATTCACCACAATGCAATTTTGCCACAGTGAGACCATTTGTCAGTTCTGTTTGTTCTATATTGCTGAAGTCATATGCTGTAGATAAATTATGAAAAACTCCTACTTATTTCCTCCTACCAGTCATGTAAACTCATGCAGATTGCAGTTACAATGGACTTACTTCAATGGGCCACTTGAACTGAAGATTTCACTACGACTCAGTTCTGAAATCCCATTTCCAAGGAAAACTTTGACTCCTTCAAATTCTTTGGCTCCTCTTTTACACTTCCCTTCAATATCCGAATACACTGAGACCAGATCTCCAGCTTTCACAACTGCAGAAAGAAGAACAGAAACTCTCAGATCAACATGACACTTAACAAAACAGTAGTGACCAAATAATTTCAGATTTTCAGTAGACTACTTACTTCAACTCCTGTATCATATCAGACTTTAAACTTTATTCTTCTAATCAAAGATGAAGATTAGCTGATATAAAGCTTGAAAGTGTTAGGTGGTAAATAATAATGGCCAGTCTTCGCGAGCGAAGATCCGGGGAAGGTCTTTCCACCTTCCAGCCTGCGCATTGGATTTTTTAGGTGAGACACAGTGTGCGCGGAACTGAGCCCACCCTTTAATCCTAAGGTTCATCTGCCGGGGCCAAGCGAGCTTGGACGGTGGCAGCGAGGTCCTCAGGACGTAGGTGGGTTGCCTTTAAGGGCTAACGAGCCCCACCTGCCCGGGAGTGGCCCTGACCGGGAATCGAACCCGGGTCTCCGCGGTGATAGCGCCGCGCCTTTACCACTAGACCACATTATAAGTTGGAATCATCTCTAAAACTGCAGAAAGCAAATTTATTTTTTTCTACACAAGACAAACCAAGATCTATTCCAAGCCTTCACACTGTAAAGAAATGCATAAAACCAGTTCTAAACATGTTAGCTTCAATCCATAACTGATTTGGCTAGCCATGTATACACCAGGGCACTGGCATATAATGTGGTCTAGTAGGTGGTAAATAATGGCTACCAAATGACTGGAGCTACTGAGAAACACCAAGCTGCAAGTCAGATAGTGTGCCTTGTTTTCTAAGAGATTACAAAATCTGCACTTTATTTATTTGATCACAGCAAGGTCACCCGCAAGTTTTCCTCACACTCTTCAGGATCCAGTTCTCTCTGTGTGCTCCAAGCACACGAGTACATCAAACAACACTGGTTCACACTTACTAAACAAAGACAGTAATGCTAAATTTGTCTAATGACCTCCCAATAGCTAGGTAGAACACAAGTATAGCTGCTTTTTCTCTAACTATTGCTTTCATACAAGTGATTATACATTCTCTTTCTGGTCTGGTTTTGTTTCCTTTAAAGCAACTGCTGTTCTCAATAATCCTCTTAGAGAGTTTTTTATTTCCAATTAAAACCTACCAGATCAGTAAAGTTGTAAATATACACCAAACACTAGAAGTGTAATCATGCAGACTTTAAAAGACTTGCTGAGTTAGAACAAAAATAAATGGAAAAGGAGGATGGTTTAGGTGATTTTGTAGAAGAGTGAGCAAGCTCTCTGCACTGACTGGATGAAAAATGTTAAAAGTAAAGGCCTCTTCTCAAAGCAACAAACAATTTTCCAAAATTACATTTGTGACATGAGTGACAGTCTGGAGGTACCAGATGGTATAACAAGTAAGATTAATGACAGTTCAGCTTCCTAGGAATTCTTTAAATTGCAGTTGGGAATCCTTTTTTTTTCCATTTTCAAGTGGCCTTCTGATTATGCACAAATAGCCTGAAAATTTTAAATGGTAATATTTGCTGGGTAGCCACTGAATTTTTTTTTTACATAGCTTCTTTTTACACAGTGACACAAAATATTATATGGTAGCTCACTGTTACTGTCTGATCAAACTTCACTGAACAAAAACCTGGAGCAATTTAACTCTTCCATCAAGCATATCTGCCAATTATGTTTTGCAGTATTCAAACAGAAATGATTTTATTTCACTCTCTGCTGACAATCGTCCTTTCAGAATATATTAGTAGTGTATACAGTTCTTAAGCTTTTTGTATCTTATACCAGCATTCTATAAACATAAAGCTTGGGCTTTGATTAGTTAAATTAAACTCAAAGTCCCCCAATCATTTGTTTACCCTCATTTGGCTTGGAAGTTTGGTGATTAAATGTGCTCTTGCTGTACTACTTTTTTTCCCTACTTAGACCATCTGTGCTTAATACAGCCTTATTATATTTGGCATCAAGTGGGTAGTATGCCCTTTAATTATATTTTCTTATCTGCAATTCCCCTGAAGTGTTCCTGAAGTTTTATAGTATCTTTTCTTTTCTTCAAACTGATGTTGCATGCATAATTACATGCAGCAATTATGATAAATCACTAGCTGACTCAAAGCAGGATTTGAATATTTATTACATTGTCTAAATAAGCAGCTTCAACAACTGCTCAGGCAATATACTTATTTCATTATTGAGTCCTAGATTGAAAAACATTTCTGTTCAGTGAATTTGACTTAAGCACATGCTTAAAACTTCTTGAAGTTTTTTTTTATTTTTCCAAAAGAGAATTGAAGTGACTAGATAAATGCTTTCCTGACTCACTTTGTTTAATAATAAGAACCATGATGATTAGTAGATCTCATCACAATAGAATAATAAAGTGAATCACCCAAAATTATACTGGTTTTACATAAAGTTAATTTGACCTTTAAATAAAAAATAAATAGGCTGCTTAACACAAAGCATGTATATGTAGGTTTTTTTTTATCTTGTCTCATAGGCATGGAAACATAATTTCCATTTCTTAAGAATTTGACAATTAAAATTGAAGATTTTTCTCATCAATGAAAAAAGATTTTTACTACATCTCTCAGACACAAATAGTATCAAATGAAATTTCAATGGATAAAAAAAAATTAGGGTTTTTATAGATCTGTAACTTAAAATCTGACAGGATAATGAAGGTAAGTGGCTTAGTGAATGAATGAAGAAATAACATATCTGGAAACAGTATCTATTGAATAATCAAGATACATCCAGGCACCATCCAGATGTGGCATCCCGTGTTTTTTGGGTTTTCTTTACAAGACTGGAAAGCAGCTAACTTCTGTAATTTGTTCAACTGAACATCCATATTAAAATTTACAGTATTAAGCTCAAAAAAATTCTTAAAAAGCCATGTTTTACTTTGAAAATACTCTTTAAAAAGGTTTTGAAATGAGACCAAGAAAGTGAAATCCTTGAGAACTAATACTTAAGGTACAAATTACACATGGAAAAAGGAATTTAAAACATGCCAGCTGAAAATAATTAGATTTAATTCATTACAAGTGCAATGAAAATAGCAAAAATCTCAAGAAAAAAAAGCCAGAAAAGCCTTAAAAATGTAATTAGCATAAATTACAACTATAGGACTAATTTCAGCCGTGAATAGAAAAAAATTTCATGTCACTATTTATTGGAAATTGTCATCAAAGGCTTACACTTCTTCTGTCAGCTTTACAACTTAACTTGGTGTATTCAGAGAACTCTTACATCTTGATGTAGATACGATTCCAGGGACATAAACATGTGCTCCTCGAAGTACGGCATATCCACACTGGGCTCCAACAATTACTTCAGATGGATGTTTTTTTAAGTCTTGCCTAGAAATACAAAATATAGTTCAGTTAAAAAAGTATACTGAAAAAAAGCCAAATGCCCCCCAAGTCAACTCTAGTTCATAAATACCGATTTGTCAGAATATAATAGAAAAACTACTTAAATATCATGTATTACATGTAAAAGATTTATTTTAGTCACAGAGAAATCAAAGGAAAGAGCCAAGAAGAAGAAAAGTCCTCAAAACAATGCAGATTCTGGCACATTCTACCAGAACCTAACATAGGAATACAAAAAAATTGTACTAGGATGGAGAAACAATCCTCTATCCCTTTCTAGGCCAGGTGATTGTAAAGTATTTTTTTGTGTTTACAAACTTACATCTTGATTCCATTTGATTTCTTCCAGTGTAAAAAAAACCTGCCTGTATTTAGCTATAGTTCTATATTCCACTGCAAAAGTTCAGTTCTTCTGTATGCCACCCTACTGGCTTTCCAGGGAGGATGCACTCATGTTACATTTTCCCTATAAAACATTAGTCTCATAAATTATAAGTCACAAAACTCTTTCTATGTTTTCTTATATCTTTTAATGACTAAAACTCTGACCTGGTAAGTGTACGGACTTCCACGAGGTCACAATATAAATGAAGTTGTGCTTCAGTTATAGTGAGTTAGTTATCATAACTGTTTAACATGAAATCTGTAAGTAAAATGTGTTACAACATTTTAAGGCGAAAGACTGAAAATTTCAAACCTGGGTCCAATGACAGGAATTAATAGGATGTCCTGGAGTTTTGGGTGCTCAAGAACTGGAACATATGGTCCTTTGAACTGCTGTTTTATTAACAAAATACATAATTATTAGGCACTACTAATAAACTTAATATTTCAACACTTAATTAGACTGAAAACTATTTTTCCATTCATAATTTATAGCTGTAGAGCATAAAAAGCAAAGGTAGTGAAAACAGATAAAAATGGGTGGGAAATAGTGTGTAAGGGGACACTCAATAGTAAAAATACTGGTGTAAAAGTCTAAACATTTAATAAACTGAGAAATAACAAGGCCATAAAGGGATTGACTGAGAACTGACTTCAGGGAGTGGAAAAGTGTTTTGACACTCATATCCCTACCACTGGCTTCTTCTTTTTTCTCAAAGAAGATTGAGTTGTCATCAGAACACAGTAACACCACCATAGAAGCTTGGGTCTAATCTGTGTTACCTTCTTGATATTATTAGTTTGAAACCACTGTTTAACTCTACTCGTGTATTGTTTGTCTTACTTAACATGCCAGGTTGGCAAAACTTATCATTTTTTTTGTCAGCTTAACTTTGGATACTGAGAGCTGAGTAGTGCAGATAGTTGAAAAAAAATGACAGTATGACAGTTTTCCATTTTATAAAGGTTCCTGAATTTCAAAAAGATGATGTCTTCTCTCCCGAGCCTTCTAAATTATAGCCTTAGAGAATGTAAAACCATAAATCAGTTTGCTTCTGATAAATAAGCATTTTCCCTTAAAAAAGAAAACAAGCCATGACCATAATTTTGTTCAAAACTGTGTTATGTGGCTTCCTTTTCTAATCACACTTCAAAATACAGAAAGTTTGTGAAAAGCCAGTCTTCAGTCAGTTTTCAGCAAAGCCTTTTCCCTTGAAGCAAAATATCATACTGCAGTACCCACTTCCAGATTTCTACAATCAAGCTAAAATTAGCATAGCTTATTACCATTCCAGCCAACAGAACACTGTCAACTGCCTCTGCATCACAGAAACGTCTTGGGTCCTGTCATGCAAGAGCTCCCTGTACACCCACTAGCATTAATAATTTACTTAAAGAAGAACTGGCTCTTTTTAGACAGAGCGAAGATCTAGGGCACAATTTCAAAATAATACATTTCTTAAACATAATAGCTTATATATTATCAGATAAATAAATGTTTAAGTTAGGTCAGTAAAAATCCACAAAACTATACAAATCTTCGTTCACAAAGCCTAGCCATGATGATAGAAAGATTACAGAACAGGTTAAAAAAAAAAATACAGCAGCTGCAGAGCATCACTTTGTCTCCAGTTTCTAAAACATACAGATTTTCTCACTTTCCTAAACAGTTTCTGCAATGAAATACACAGGCATTCTCCTCTAATCTTAAATAAAAAATGTTCTAAGCATGCTGAAGACAGCATACTGAACTACAGCTTTTATCTTCCATCTTCTCTATAGACTTATGACACCTTTACAGTATTTACTACAGTAGTACCTCGATCCTAGCTAAGGTTTGGATCTGCCACATGAAAAAGAGTTGATGGCCTTTTCCCTCTATTATTGCCCTTTTTGGATGGATTAGATGAGGAATACTGCTAGACAGTGAATTTTCATTTAACATTTAATGCTGACAGGAAATTTATATGATTGCATAATGTTAATACTACTGGACGTGCATTAAGGTAAGGTATACTTTCCAGTAAAGAAAAGCTCTCATAATCAGGCAAAAGATGAATTATTATTTTTGCTGTAACAAAGAAATTGCACAAACCTTCTGGATCTCTTCAAACAGCAATTTTTTCACGTGTTTCACTGAGGCCAAGTGGGTATTAACTCTTACAGTTGTAAAACTTGGTGGATGAGATAGACGACTTAACAGAGATTGATATTTATTCTCTGCCTCCTGTGTACCTAAAGCTGTGATAAGCTGAAAGTGAAAGAAGAGATTTTTTTATTAAAGAGATTCACACAGCAGTCTCTTGCTCAGTGCAAAAGGATGCCACTGAATAAAAACTCCACAGAAATGGAGGAATATGGTTGTGTGGTGCGCAATAGTGAGAAATGTCAATATCTGGACGTCTAATTACACTGGAAGCCTCATAAATTTCTTGAAAAGCACTCATTGGAAAAACAGTTGTATTTGCAAAATCACTGCAAATAGTCTGCAGCAAGTATCAAAAGTAACTACTCCGTGATAGAGATACTGTACAAAATACAGTCCTAAGGAAATGGATGGGTAGATTCAAAACTATGAATTAGTAACTTTCATACTGATGTACAAAAATGTAATTATTTTATCCTTTGGCATTAGGAATTAATAGATTGCCTGTCATAGTTTTGGTTCTATACTGAGGTAAGGGAGTATTTCTTGTTAATATTATGTGGTTAATAAGTGGTTAATTATCTATGATCTCTCTTCAGTGGGATCAATTCTCTGATTTATGTTACATTTAATTTAAATATTTATGTTACTTTGAGCCAATGGCCATAAATATTAATTTTATATTTTAAATATAAAAGTATTTTATATAAAAACTCTGTGTCTAATGTGAGGACAATTACTTTATTGTAAGGTATTAAAGTTACATAAAAAAATTGATTATTTGTTGATGATTAGTAGTATCCATGTCACATACCTCTTTATTACTGAACACTTTGGTGAGATACTCTTCAACTTCACACCGGAAAGAGATTTTAGGGAAAAAGGACATCTCTTTATAAAATCTGCTGGTGAGGAATGGAAATAAACAAAATATTTTCTCAGTTATTCTTATCACATTCTCCAAGTTTATAAATGTAACGTAAGATGTACTCACAAACTGAGCTTCTTTTTCTTCTGTTTCAATAATACAATTTTACTGTACTCAACACTACACTTAATTACATTTCAAAATATGCTCATTAACATGTTTAGCACTTGCAACCAACTCACAATGAGGTTACTGGTTTCCTTGCTGTCACCTCCTTCCATGCCACACCTTCCAAGGCTACTGTATCAGTGTTTGAAATATGAAGGAAGTGTCATCACCTCTAAATCCTGTCCCATTGTCCTGGTTTCAGCTAGGGTAGAGTTAATTTCTTCTCACATGCTTTTACAGTGTTGTGGATTTGGAATGAGAATGGTGTTGATAACCCACAAATGTTTTGATTTTTTGCTGAGTTGTGTTTATCCTAAGTCAAGGGACCTTTTTCTTGTCTCGTGCTCTGCTAGCGAGGAAGTATGCAAAAGAAACTGGGAGGAAGCATAGCTGGGACAGGCGACCCGAGCTGACCAACGGGATATTCCACACCACAGAATGCTATGCCGAGTATATAATCTGGAGGGAATTACCCAGAACGGTTTCAGGAAGGGGGCTCTGGCATTGGTCAATGCGAAAAAATAGTACCAAGGGGATTTCAATTCTCCCAGTATAGACAGGTAGACTCATACAGAAGCATGATGCCACATTTGTGCTTTTAACCAGAGTTAATGAACATTTCAGAAAGTCACAGAATGCCTTAAAGGAGAAGTTAAGACTTGACTGTGACTAGTTCATAAAACCTGTTATGAAATGTGACCGTAGAACAGCTCCTCTGTCACAGGAACTGCAAGGTATGTGGACTCAACACATTCATTCGAATGCCAAATACCAGATGTGCTTATTTCATGGAGAGGAACAATACACAGATGAAAAGCAATTCCTCAGTTAAAAAGAGCCTTCAAAAGAATACAACCATTGTAAGCTGCCTGGAAATGTCAAAACCACACAACTGGAGGTTCAGAGCACACCCACATAACCTTCAGCTTGAGCAGGGTATGTGTGCCCTTTCCGTGGTCATTCTCAGAAAAGATGCAATCTAGCTCAGAAAAAGCGTGATTATGATATATAGGGAATTGCTTTCAAATACGGAAAAACAATTTGCCATCTTCAAGGCTAGGGAACATAGTTGAGAGGGGATAGAGGCTTATAAATTCAGACACGGCAGGAAGCCAGGCTGATGAAGGAGACAGCCTAGTGCCCCTCCAAGTACAAGAGTTGGACTTCAAGCGTTCAGCAGGTGGCAGGTTTGACACCTGCGAGAGGTATTGTTTTGCCGGATCTGCTGTGCCGTACACAGCAACGGCTTGACAGATTTCAGAAGAAAGCCCTTGAGGGAGCTTCCTCTCCCTATTCACCACCTCCTTGCAGATTTCCCTGTGCCTCAGTGTGGAGGAAACTGCAGCCAGGATCACGACGCCAGACCAGCGCTTTGATCTAAATACGCACAGGGACACTGCGAGCTGTCAAACGCGGTCAGCACCAGAGATGCCGACTCTTTCAAACCTCCCTTCCCCACCCTTTCACATACGAGGAAAAGTCAGTCAGCTCATTGCTGTGGGGAGCAGAATTTGGGGAGCTCTCCTTTATTTCCCCATCCGTCCACACGGTGGGAGAGGACACACGAAGGGACACCCAGCTCTTCGCCGCCCTGCGGGGAACCTCAGCCCAGCGGCACGCGGGAGGTGCCACCGCCACCACCGCCCCCTCAGCCTCGACGGACACCGAGGGAGAGCCGGGGCACCACGAGAAGGGAGGAGCACACAGGTGCCGGTGCCGGACCGCGTTCGACCCTCCCGCGCAGACCCCGACAGGCCGCCGGCCCCCACCTACCGCCGGTCCCGGGCCGGTCCCGCCTCCTCCGGGGCGGCCGCAGGAAGTCCCGCCTGTGCGGAGTCGCCATGGGAGCCGGGAACGCCGCGGCGGGGAGCAAGTGCAGCCCCCGTGCTCCCTCCCCACTACGGGACAGGGAGGGAGGCAGCAGGACAGGCCCAGAATCTCGAGGACACCCGAGCTTGTTAGACAATACGTTGCTGAGAGCGCTTCTTTTTTTAGTGTTTTCCCTCTGAAAAAGCTGAAATGAGTGGATTATAATAACAGGTTTTGTACTGCCACCCGTCCTGCATCTAAGTGCCTGTGGATTCTCGGTCTAGGGCGGAGCAGGGTTCGTGCTCTCCTACTGATCTCTCCTAAGTGATAAAACCCGGGTACCCGCTCAAGAGCCCAGTATGCACGAACCTGCAGTACAGCACTGAAAGCGAGCCCAGATGTTTTTACACGCTTTACTACACACAGAGAACTGTGAGCCTTGAAAACCACAACCCCTGTCACCGGCAGAGGCCGCGGGCCGGCCACAGCACCGCCCGGCTGGACGACAGGCTCCCCGGCTGTGCACCGCGGCTCCCCTCCCTTGACGGGTGAGGGGGCTCCCTCCTCCCGACTGTGCCCGGCCGCAGCCCCGTGGTCCCTTCATCAGCCCCGTGAGGACACGCAGGCTCTGCTCGCAGCTGGCCCCACGGCGGCGCTGTCCCCGGCCCGCCCCGCGCTGACGCCGCCGTGCCGGGCCCGCCGTGCCGGCGCTGGGGCGGCCCCGCCGTGCGGCCGTTGGCGGGGCGGGGCCGCGTGCCCGCCCCTCCCGCCGCCCTCCCACTCCCGCCGCCCCGGGGCCGCTGCCGGAGGGATCTGGTGGAGCTGCTGCTGGTGCTGCCGCCGCCGCCGCCTGGCTGAGCCTCGGGTGTCCAGGGGGCTCGGTGGGAAGCCGGGGCCAGGCATGGGCCTGATCTTCGCCAAGCTGTGGAGCCTCTTCGGTAGCCAAGGTGGGCGCGCGGGCCCGGTACGGCTGCGGGACGGCGAGCGGAGCCCGCGGGGCTGCGGGGGCCGCGGGCAGCCGGGGAGGAGCTCGGGGCCGGCTCCGCTGGCCGGGTCTCCCCTGAGGGCCCGCCCAGCCAAAAGTTGGGCTTTTCTTTGTGCAGCGCCGGGAGCGCTGGTGCCGCGGCGCCTCATGCTCGGGGTCGCTTTGTCTCGGTTCCCGAGGTGGTCCCTCCTCGCCCCCTCCTCCCCGGCCGCGTTAAACGCCCCGGGCGGCCCTTCGGGCGCTGCGCTCCCGGGATCGCTCGGCGGGCACGGCTCTGCCTCTCGGACCGGTTTTTTACCCGCGATCGCGGCTCAGGCTTTGATGGACGATGATGGTGGTCGTGTTTGTGTTTGCAGACCCTCTTTGTTTGAGTCGGGGTCTCCTATTAAAGTCATGTTATTTTGGTCTTTAGTTTAAAGGAAAAAAAGAAACCCGCGAAACGTGTTGGGGTCTTCGAGGTAAAGATCTGTTTGTGTTTTGGCAAAGACACTAGTTAAATACAGTTAGTGACCCAAGAAAATCACTTCTCCAGCCAAGAACAAAAAGGTCATAAGGGGATAGGATTGCTTTCCATTCTCTGCTCTCCAGCTCAGGCCCGCAGTCGTGCTCTAATCCAGAGCTCAGAACTTGTGGCTGCCATCAACTTTACTCAGATGGTTATCATAAAAATAGAAAATTAGGGTTTATCTGTTAATTTATTTGTTTTAATGAATTTTGTTTACCTAGCCTTCTTTGGTTAGAAAATAAAGAGTCAAGGAATTTATCGCTTGTATTGTTTTTCCTTGAGGGCCTGAGCTTGGAGAAGGCAAACTGATCTTAATGTTAATTGTTTTCTCATCAAGTTTCCACATGCATGGTTCATTTCCACTTTAAAGTTACTAAGAATGCAGATGAACTTTTTTGTTCAGTGCTCTGTTGCAAGTTTTTGGAGGCATAAACACCTGGTATCCCTTTAATAGTCTTGTTACTGTGTTTGCACATAACCCGTTCTTATTCTGTAAATAACAGAGCAAAGCCTCAGTGTGTGTACACATTGACATCTGTGTATCAAACTTTCATGGGATGAGATTGGGAGGGATCCCAGTCCCAGATCATTCATCTTTCTCCCACATACACTATCCTACCACATAATTCCTGAAGTCATCTAACAGTCCTCTAAATTTGTTGCTGTTGTTGATTTCTGATTTTTCTGAACTATCAGATTTATTTGGTAAGATTCAAGGTTTCCCCTGTTCTCCAGAAAAATACTGAATACTGGTTTGGTTTTCATCAGGTAATGCAATCTGCAAATCCTTTCCCTCCATGAAGAATTCCAAAGACTCCGAAGAGATCTATAAGCAAAGAACTGATCAGGAGATAACTGGTGGCTTTTAGTATTGTTCTGTATGGTACCTTATGATGTCAGTATTTATCTTCAGGAAAACACATTGTCTCTGTTATTGTATATTATTTCCTGCAAGAAAAGTTATTCTTCATTTTGGTGGCTGGATACCAGATGCCCACCAAAACTACGTTATTGCTCCCCTCCTCAGCTGGGCAGGGGAGAGAAAATACAACACAAGTCCCTTGGATCGAGATAACGATA
Source organism: Myiozetetes cayanensis (assembly GCF_022539395.1). Taxonomy (NCBI): domain Eukaryota; kingdom Metazoa; phylum Chordata; class Aves; order Passeriformes; family Tyrannidae; genus Myiozetetes; species Myiozetetes cayanensis. The sequence goes on from NW_026086604.1 coordinate 131,604,131, forward strand.
GGGAGAGATCACTCACCAGTCACTGTCATGGGCAAAATAGACTCAACTTGTGAAATTAATTTAGTTCATAACCAATCAAATTAGAATAGGGTAATAAGAAATAAAATCAAACTTTCTGAACACCTTTCCCCTGTCCCTTCCTTTTTTTCCCAGGGTTAACTTCGTTTCCTGTTCTCTCTACCTCCTCCCTGCAGCAGTTCAGGGGAATAAGGAATGGAGGCTGTGGTCAGTTCATCACATATTGTCTCTGCCACTCCTTCCTCCTCAAGGGGAGGACTCCTTCCCTTGCTCTGGTGTGGGGTCTCTCCCATGGGAAACAGCCCTCCACAGGCTTCTCCATTGTGTGTTCTTCCCGCAGTCTCCAATTCTTCACTAGCTGCTCCAGCACAGGTCCCTTCCACAAGGCACAGTGCTTCATAGACAGGCTGCTCCAGGATGGATCCCCCATAAGGTCACAAATACTGCCAGCAAACCTGTTCCAAAGTGGACTCCTCTCTACGAGTCCATGGGTCCTTGCAAGGAGACTGATCCCAACATGGGCATCCCGTGGGGTCGCAGCTGTCTTTGAACATCCACCTGCCCTGGCATGGGGTCCTGCACATCTTGGGTGTGGATTTCTGCTCCCTTGTGGACCTCCATGGGCTGCAGGGGCGCAGTTGCCTCACCGTGGTCTTCCCCACAGGCTGCAGGGGGATCTCTGCTCTGGCACCTGCAGCACCTCATACCCCTTGTTCTGCACTGACCATGCTGTCTGCAGAGTTGTTTCTCTCACTCACGTATTTTCACTCCTCTCTTCTCTGGCCACAATTGCATCAGTGCGGTAACTTTTTCCCATCTTAAATATGTTATCCTAGAGGCATTACTCCTGTTTCTGGTGGGCTTGATCTTGGAGCCAGCTGGCACTGGCTCCATAGATGTAGGGAAAGCTTCTAGCAGCTTCTCACAGAAAACACCCCTGTAGCCTTCCCCACTATCAAAAACTCACCATGCATACCCAATGCATTCATATATTAAAAAAGTTAATGAAAATTTGTTTCACAGTTAAGATAGATGAGATGATATCATGAAATATTTGCTCTTTGGCTTTTATCCCATTAAGAAGTTTCTGGGGTGTGTTCTGATCTTGTTTTGTTGCTGGAGTTCTCTTTGGTTTGGTGTTTGTTGTTTTGGTTTTTTCCCCTCTTGTGGTGACCATAGAAAAGAAAGTGAGTTTGTTTTCATTGCCAAAATTGAACTTCTGTTCTAGAAAGTTTGCTTCAAACAGAAAATTTTGACCCATCTAATGGGAAAGTATGCTCTAATTACACAACCATTTTTCTCTAAATAATATCATTACTAATAATGAAGGATAGTAGTAGTTTATGAGTTGAGTTTGATTGCTCTTTTAGTTATGTCAAATCTAGATAGTTCCTTGGGGAATTCATAGGCTGTCCTGTGAAGCTGCTTGTTGAGCAGACCAGCACAGTACCTTTCACATTGATTTTGACTGTAATGAGGAAGTATTCCAGAGATGCAAATAGACTTCAGTGTGGGAGGAGGGATAGGTTCAGTTCACTGTGGTTTGTGAGTTGTACTGATAGTTTGGAGCGTTTGATACTGGCAAAATTAAAGGTTAAACAGAGCAAAGATTTGGAAAGTGCTCTCTGTTTCCATGAGGTAGAGCATGGGGCAGGAGGTGTGCATAACTGCTAGAAAATACAGAACAGAGCATCATTGGCAATTCATGAGTATTATTAGTTATGCACTGCAGTTTTGCTTTACATAAATGTGAATAATAGCCAAGGTGAAGATGCCAAATTTGAAAGGTACTTGATCAATAGTGTCTGGGCAACTTTAAAGAGATATCTCCCAATGAGTTAATGCTGTTAACTTGCGGGAAGAAGATATGTGTGTAGCTTTCTGAAAAATGCACATCTTAAGATAACTAACATCTTAAGATAAACCCTCTGTGTTTTTGTGCTTTGGGGTTCAGTGCGGTCGCAGTAACCATGTGATATGCAATAAAGTTGAGTTCATTCATAGAGACTTCTGCCTGGCAGGAAAACCTTGTAATGAAGATACTCTTAGATCCTACTAAAGCTGTGAATATCTGCTCATTAATTTACACATCTTCTTTACTACTTTTGCAAGTTTTGATTCTCTTACCTGCTTTTCCAGTGGTAAGGAGAAGATACTACAAGGAAGGTCAAGAGGCTGGATCTAATGTGTGTAAAGACTTTCTTGTGCTAAGTGTCTGTTGACTAGTTTATCCATTGACCTGTTCCTGCAGCATTTATTATTACTTGTATTCAGCTGTTTTAGTCCTGTTTCTTGGGTAGCATCTCAGTATTCCTACAAGGGAGTTGAATCTGTCTGTTCTGTTTCAAGTCACTGTACATGCAATAGAAGTTGTTCCAGTTGGTTCAGCCCATTTTGATTATGGGTAACCCATTTTGCCAAACCCAAACTGGCTCATGGTGAGAAAATGCAACAGTTAAAATAATGTTATGTGGCCAGTGCACAATCTGCTCTTCAAATCTGGTGTGTGAGATTATGAAATAAGAAAAACTGTAATGCAAAGCAGTTTAAGGAAACTGGGTGATACCTGTGCTGATCCATGAGTCAATGACTAATGAAAGAGAGGAAGGTTAACAGTCTGAGTACAGTCTGTGAAGGAATATCTATTTAGCTCTGTGGATACATTTGGAAGGGTTCATTTCTAGTTTGAGTTTGTCATTAGTTTTTAAACAGTGGCTGGTTTTGTTTGAGTCTTCAGGGTGATCAGAATAATTGCTACAGTTGTAAAAATTGCTTTAAGAAAACTAATGGTAAACTTTAATTCAAGGAACTTCTGGAACTCCACAGTTCACTTCACTTAGGCTTGCTGACAGTTCCCAGACTGTACAGTCAGGTTGGAAGAGACCATTAGCTGGAAAACCAAATAGATTTTGGTTCCAATGACTACTAAATGCTGTTGACAGTTTCTCTACTTTCCTGTAATCAAGTCTGGAGATAAAAGATGTATTTGAGCAGTTCTTTTTGTGCTTTAAAGAAGACTCTAAGGTAGCTTTTAGTGTGCAGCCTGAGTATTTGTATTGAAACCCCTTTGACCTTTAGAAATATGCTACTCCTCCTGCCTCCTCTTCAGCAAACTATCTGAATTCTGTATTCAACTTTGAAGCCTCCAAGATCCTTACTATTTGAAAGTAGATGTGTATGTTTTGTCTAAAAAGTGTTGGTATCCTTTCTGGTACCCATTTCTTTTAAGTGTGTTGGAAGAGCCTGTTATTGTATTTAGAATTTTTTTAAAAATTTTTGCAAAAAAGAGGAAAGGTCAAAGTTGTGAGAATTGAATCTTCAGGTTTGGGCCCTTTTACCACAGAGAAATATAGATGAGGAAGTGAAAAAAAAGAACATAATATGTCTTTCTTCTAACATCTGCAAGAAGATAATTTTCACTGTCCTGTGGTTTTGTAATAGTAGACTGCCAGAGATTTTTTCAACAATACTACTTTTTTTTTTTTTTTTCTAACAGTGAGTTAAGAATGGTTGATATAACAGAAGTCTTTGGATTCTTTTAAAAAGTAGTCTAATACTGTCTTCCCCTCCCCATGCCTACTTTTTCTACTTCCCCCCCATCTGATTAATAAAGGCTCTTCTCTTCTACTCTGTCAACTTTGTTATGGATTTTCTTCTTCCTTTGCCAAGAACATGGTGGACTGGGAAGATATTCATGAATACAACCCAAAATGAGTTTGAATACCAGCCAGTGAAAGGGAGAAACCTGGGTTAGTCTGTAAGTACACAACACCAATAAATCACTGCCTGTGGTTTACCCCATGACTGTCCTTTCTCCTAAATGCGGCATCTATCTTCTAGTTGCTCTTGTAAACAAGTACTTGTCTTGCTAAAATTCTGTTCTCTCTTAGTTTGGCAGTTTTTAAGTTCACATGTTTTTCCTCTAATGTACATCTCTGTGTAAATGTTTTGTATTTTAACCAAACTAGACAGAAATTCAACTTTTGAATGTAAGTGAAGAGTTTTCCATTACTATAGGTCTATATCTAGAACTATAGAATGGAACTATAGAATAATAATCTAGAATATATATATCTATATCTAGAGTTTGCCATTACTATAGTGTTAATGGCAACTGCCATTAATAAAAGGTGGAAACTGCTTGAGATACCTATGCATCCATCTTATTGTTTTTATCCCCAGATCACCATTACTTAACACCTGTGTGACTGTTCCTTGTTTGTGCTTATTCAGTTACTGTTTGACTATGGAGTAACACAATGCCTTTTTTTCCAAATAATGTCAAACCATTTGCACTTTGGTGGCTTCCAAAAACAGTCATCTCAATGGCAATTTTTTTCATTACTCTAAGTAGGGTGATATTGTTTCGTCCAACACTCCAATAATTCACACCTAAGCGTTGTATTGTAATGTGAAGATGAGAAAGAGCAATGTAGTGCCTGACTGGAATTCATTTCCTTCCTTGAAAATAACTTAAAACGGAATGTTGCTAAAGTAGGGTCATCTTCTTCCAGGCAATAGTTGACAACGTCTGATTTGAAAACAACCACAGGGTATTTCTGTGTTTGAACTTTGAAAGCTCTTTGACTGAATTTGAAGAGATGGACAGTCAAGCTATGTATGAGGCATGGTTTATCAGCACTGAAAGCAGAGAGGATTTCGTAGTATTTATGTGTTGGGAAAGATTACTAATTACTGACACTGCGCCTTATGGGGCTAGAACTACTACTGGATTTAAGGCCAGGAAAAGATCTTTCTTCAGAGTGTGTTGACAGGATGCAGTAGTAGGGGAACTGACACAAGGAAATACATTTCAGCATTTGTTATGACGGTATTGCATAGCAAAACTTCTAAAATTCCCGAACAGGTAATTATATATCAGTAGTTTTAAGACCAAAACAAAACACTTTATTCTTCCTTAAACCACCCACTTGCAGGCAAAACCCTACCAATCTGATATTTATGATAGATCTTCTGATTTTCTAGCACCTTATTGTAAGTCTTGGAGATCAAATGTGGTATTTTACAGGAAATCTTTAAGCTATGAACCGTGTTTTGCTTAGAATAAGTGCCCTAGAATTGTAAATATTATCTCTTCAAAAGTGAGCTTGTTCACAGAGTTTGTTAAGTAACTTTTACTTCTAGTATCCATTTACAAATTCGCTGATCTTGAGTGGCTTGCTTTTTTGTCAGTAAGTGGATTGGTATCTTTAACTTCACACATGTAGCAAAAGAACCACTATTGTAATTAACTGTGCTGCTGGATTTGAAATTCTAAGAAGGATTATTTGCAGAGAAGCATGTAAATTCTGAAGGAGTTTTTTGTTTGTTTTCTGTTTTGTTTCTCTGTGCCTGGGAAAACTATCATTGTGGCAATTGGAAGATCACTATTCTATAAAATGGACTTTGCAGCAGGGAAGGTCTGGGTTTGTCTGATGCAGGGAAAAGCGATTTTATTTTTAAATTAAAAGAATATTTTTTTGTTGAGAGAGGTGATCTTTCCTTTCTGCTTTCCACTGGTGAGGCCTTACCTGGAGTAGTGTGTCCAGTTCTGGGCTCTTTACTGCAAGAGAGAAATGGATGTACAGGAGAGAGCCCAGTGATGGGCCACAAAGATGATTAAGGAACTGGAACATCTCACATATGAGAAAAGAGATGGAAAAGGGACAGAGTCAGACTTGTCTCAGTGGTGCCCAGTGACAGGACCAGGCAATACAGAACCTGAAACACAGGACGTTCTCTCTTTACATCAGGAAACTCTGAGCACTGGCACAGGTTGTTCAGGGACACTGTGGAGTTTCCATCCATGGATACTTTCAAAACCCGTCTGGCCATGGTCCTAGGCTGTTGGCTCCAGGTGGCCCTGGTTGAGCAAGGGGGTTGATCTAGGTGACCTCCAGAAGTGTCTTTAGGTCTTGACCATTCTGTCATTCTATGACTTTCAATTTAGAAGTTGCAAAGTTGGACTTTGCAGTCCGTTCAAAATTCCTCTTAGATTTTACAATATGGATAATGGTGGTCCCTTAAGAAGTGGCTGTTATTGAGCCTTGACCCTTAGGCTAATGTTTTTTCAGTTTTGGGGTGTTTTGTGATGTTCTTAAGATGATATGCCGCTATGAGATGTTTTCATTGTACTTTTCTTTCTAAAACTAGATTTTTTTGATGAAGTGACTGTTCCTTTCTGAAGATCTCCAGTGCTGACTTTTCCCGAGATTGCAATCTTGAGAGATGAGGCTTTGTAGTTTTGTTTGGCTTTTTTTTCAGTCCCGAAGTCAGTACTATTCTGTGTAAGCTGTTGAAATAAGGCAAACAAGCAGTTGCTTTCTTCAGTAAGGAAAGTGATTAACCAGAATTATAACTGTTGCTGTTTCTAGTAATTTATTTTTGTCTTCTTTTTTTTTTTTTTATATCCAGAACACAAAGTAATCATAGTGGGACTTGATAATGCTGGAAAGACTACTATTCTTTACCAGTTGTAAGTACATGAACTACTTTGTTTTCCTGTTTGCATTTTAGTATTTGTCACTGTTTAATCATTGAAAATTCAGCTTTGTAACCTGGCAGAATCTCTAGGATTCCAGATCACAGCGTGTACATTAACGGTATTAGTTGTTCTAAACAGAGTAAATATTTAAAGGATAAGAGAAGGAACTGCCATGCTTTAAAACTGAACTGTAAATTGAAGAACAAGATTGAACATACAAGCACAAAGTGAACTGCAAATTTTTTGCCGTCAAAGCCCATCTGAATTTGTAAGCCTAGAAATAATCCTGTTGCCAGTAACTGCAGACAAGAAAATGTTTTTAAATTAATTGAAATTCTAGCCACTCTGCAAAAAAGCCATAAATATTTCCATATTTTTCCCAATTCCTGTGTCTAAAATTTTTGATGGAAAATTCCTAAAAATAGTATTTCATCTTTCCCAGGTTCTACCTTGGGCATTTTCAATAGCATCATTGCACCCAAATCTTTCCAGCATTACAAGAATATCCATGATAAATTTAGGAATGTCAGCAGGACCATAATTACTATTGTTATTGTAGAAGAGAGGGAGGATGTAGCTAAATTACTGTCCATATATTTTGATACAAAAGCAGCAGAGTATGTTTTCCAAAAATACTTTTTTTCCCCTAAGCATTTTTGAGAAAGTTTAAAGGTAGAACTGAGGAATTTTCAGCTATGGAACAAAACAGTCCTTTGGGATTTGTTGTAATATTGAGTTACTAAGTAGAGTGCTCTGATAAAGTTATATTCTGATTTATATTTTCCACAGTTCAGCATTCTCATATTTGGGATCTTTAGAATATCTACTTCTAATTTAAGACAAGTGCATTTTAAGTATCTGTTAATGTCCTTTAAGGAGAGAATCCTCCTAAAATGCAGATGCTTATCCATTTGTTATGTCTTTTATGTGCTTATTTTTCATTGCTGATGTCTTTAAGCATGTCTACAGTCACTGCTTTCCATAAATTTCAAATTTATAGCTTTTTTAAAATATACCTGGTTTTTAATATTTTTTTAATCTGTTACACATATTTACTTTTTCTAGAACAAGTTTATTATAACTAAGCTGTAACAAGCCTTGTGGATTTTACTGATTGGTGCTTTGTGTGATATTGTTTCCTTTAGTTTAATGAATGAGGTGGTTCATACTTCTCCAACCATAGGAAGCAATGTAGAAGAAATAGTGGTGAAAAACACTCATTTCCTAATGTGGGATATTGGAGGACAAGAATCATTACGGTCATCGTGGAATACCTATTATTCAAACACAGAGGTATGAGAAGCTGCTTTGCAGGTTTGTTAGAAATTATATTTATTTATTTATTAGGAATATTGGTACATTTTTATAAAGATTGCAGCTGTATTGTTTTCAAATCCTACTGAGCAAGAACAAACCCAAAAAGTGTGAGGTATCTCTGGTATGCAACCAATTCTCTGGTAATCTTTGAAGTATTTTTCCTGTTTACTTTGCAGTGATGTTGTTTGATCTGTGATATAAACCATGAAATTAGACTTTTTTTCCTAGGCAGTAAATGATATCAATACCATTTCAGATCAGATTTCTTATGTGGTTTTTTAAGGTGATTAAAATGACAATTTTGCTTGTAATTTGCAAATTTAGTGAGGATTAGCAGTGGTCAACCTGACTTCTGTACATCTAGTCTGAAATGTTTTTGAGATAATGACAGTTAAGGATGAAGAATGATACTTTCTCTAGGCAGCATTATTTAAAAACCCCACCAGCTTGTGGCGTTTATCCAAGGGTAAAGGAAAGTCTAGCTTTGCAATACTCATGAGATACTGGCAAAACTACCATTGCTGGAAAGGTTGGAATTCAGCGTCAGTTGTCTTTTGGGGGGTTTGTTTTTTATGCCAGCCTTTTTGCTGCCAAAAGGTTATCAATACAAAATGCACATATAATCTCTGAGGACTCATTCTGAGACATCTACATTGTTGTAAACTATTTTAGACTTCATTTCTTACAGTTTCTGCTAAAAGCAGTGATCTGTTCATTATGTAAGTATTCCATCCTCCTGTAAAATGAGATTTTTCTTTTTTATGCTTCTCTTGGAGAGAGTTGAGTTTAGCAATCCATCCTAGATCTGCTGAAAGCCTGCTGACGACATCTCAGCTTTCATCTCTAGTATTTTAAACTAATTTTTCATTTTATCTGGAAAATTATAGCTACATCTAAGACACACATGAGGTTGAAGACACTTCTACCAGCATTATCTGCTACAGAGCAGTAAGTTCTTGGCTTTTGTCCCTTGAGTATCTTTGATTTTGGAATTTGGAGAGATGCATATATTACTTCTTTTTCTGATACTTTTGGGATGTTCTTCATCACATTCTGGCTAGTAAGTGTTTGAAACCCAGTGCCTTTTAGTACTTGGAAAGAAGAACTTCCCTTTTACTTAGAAGCTTTGTCTGCTGGAAACAGTTGAGGAAGAAAAGAGATCTGTTTAGTATGCCAATCCTAGCCTCCCTGATATGAATAATTCCTTTACTGTTCCTCCTCATCTGCTAGGCATCTTGAAGTCACAGCAGCATTAAATTGACTTAGTTTTTCATTCTTTGTGGCCATTCCCAATGGCTAATGAATCTCTTTAATTTTCTAAGGCAAAGTGATTTGGAGCATATGTTGGAGACTTATAGCAGTGATTTCTAATTCTCCTTTTTTGTTATTGTCTCTCTTTTCTCCCTTTCCTTGTGTGCCAATTAGAACAATCTACACAAAATCTTTGGGGTAATGTAAAAGTCCCACAAATAAACATTTTAGCGCATACCTGTCCTAATTAGTTTCAAGTTAATATGGCTAGTTCTGCTATTCTGTTTCAAGTGTCAGATCATATTCTTACAGAGAGGATGTTGAGAGAGGCTTAAAGATAATTTGGGAGGACAGAAAAGGGGAGGGAGCTTCCATGGTCCCGTGGTTAAGTTACTGGGTTTGTGGGTGAACAAAGAGTTACAGTAAAGGAGAAAAAGGGTGGAGAAGTACTGTCATCTGGGCATAGAAGTAGTGGAGTCTGTCAGATGAATGTAATCTTCATGGTTTTCTCTCCAGTGCAGCATATGCCCCTTGCAATTTATTTTATTGTTATTATAGTATCTGCATAATTTTCATCAGAAGGTTCTTGGTCTCCCTACGCATTGTCCCCCCATGATGCTGTTAGCACTGCTCGGAGCACACTGGGCAGGGCAAGTGTTGAAGTGTTGATCAGTTGTTATGGTTTGTGTGCAAACACTGTTGTGTAATGCTTACGAGCATTTGCTTGACTGTTACCTACTGCATAATGCTGTCTTTTACCTCTCAAGTGCAAGGCTATAAAATAGAAGGTACCAAACAAGGAGCAGAAAGAGTGGGGTAATAGACAGTAATTTTCATACCCGTGGCAATTGCTTCCCATGGGAGGCCTGATGTACCAGACCTAGCAGTGTCTCAGAGTCCACAAGTGCATGACTGTAAGAATAATGTGCCTGGCAGGAATAGTAAGGGTAAAATGACTGCTACAGCCATCTCCAACAGCCTGGAAGGGCTTCACCAAAAGGTTGAAGGGTGCAAAGTTGTGAGAAGCCAAATGCACAGGTACACTTTTGCACTTGTAAACGTGAAATGTGCATCAACAAAATGCTAAGCCCTACAGGTACACAGCTTTCTGACATTTGACCTACTACTTTGAAATAATCTTTCTTAAGCCTTGTGAGCGAGATGATGCTGAACTGTAAAGTAAAATATGCTTCTTTAAAAATACATAACTTCAATTTCAGTTTTATACTTTCCTGAGTATGCAAGTAGTAGTGGACAGTAGCAGCTGTTTTCATTGATGATATGTGTAGCACATTTGTCATCCACATCCACAATCTGTTATCTGTAGGTGCTTTTTGGTACTAACATACCTATTTTGAGTGTGATATATGGCCTGAAAATCCATGAAGGAGATTTAGCCATAGTACACGTAGGTAGATCTTAATGCTGAAATGTGCTAGAATGAGATTGTTAGGTGGTTTTGTTTTTTTTTTAGCTATCATCTTCAGGTGCTATCATCCCACAGCTCTAGCAAAAGACTGTAATAATAAAACTTTTTTCTAGTGTCCTCTACAAGTGTATGTCTCTTCTAGAGGAAGACTTGTGGTTCGTGATCTCTTGAAAATGTGCTTTCTATAATTTATACTTTGTACTTACATGCTCTACTGTTGGGTTTTTTCCCTAGTTCATCATTCTGGTTGTTGACAGCATTGATAGAGAGCGACTTTCTATTACAAAAGAAGAACTTTATAGAATGCTGGCTCATGAGGTATGGTGGGGAGTTGGGATAATAGTTTTGTTGAGAACAGTCAAATAACTTTACATGCTTCCTGTGCTAACAAAAATTATACTGTCACAAAAAAAATCTGAGAATAAATATGCATGCATGTTGGTCACATTTTAAAACCACATAAACTATAAACAAGCAGAAAAATTATTATGAAGCACTCTCTGTTAGAGAGAAATCTTTACTTTGCAAATGTTGAACTTGTAAAATATCTTATGCTTTGTATTAGCTTAAAAAGGAATTATTGTCTTCTACCAGAGTCTCCTTTTAGTTAAATGGTTAAAATTTCAAGAAACTTTTTTTTTTAATTTTTATTTTAGAAAAGTGGAATTTCGCACTTTTTCTTGTTTGTTTTAATCCTGTTCCTTAAAATTAAGGAGCGTATATAACACTATGGATAAATTAATTTCAGTTCATTTTCCTTATGGATTATTTTGTTTGTACTTTTATTTGGGTTGTTCAATGTTGAGTCAACTCCCTCCAACTTTCTAAATTAACATCTACATTGGATTAGCTAAAGTACATTAAAACCTTCTGTGATCACTCTCAAGCTAAATTAAGCTTGTTTTAAATCTAAATGTTCTCCCTCATTTTTGAAATGAAAGAAAAGCATTTAGTACAGTACAAGTAATTCTGCTCAGTTTATCTCTCTGAGAAACTTGGTTTGTTTCACATAAGTGAGTTTTTGCTTTACAGTTTTATATTAAAGTAGTTTGGGTCTGGTAGTAAGAAGCGAATAAGCTACCAAAACAGGTTGGGAGGATGGCTTCTTGTGGTGAAGTTTTCTCATGTAGTTTATTAGTTTCCAGTCTTAAACTCTTACGAAATTGTGATCTACCATCTCATGAAAACAGTTGGTAGGCCTAGCCTGGACTACTTGTAGGAGTGAATATGCAGCTTTAGATCATAAAACTTTGTTGTTTTTCTTCCTCTTGATGAAGAAATAGTCCCAGATTTAATATACATTGAAATGTATTGGACACTTTCAATTGCATCTGTCAGCTTTCTGAGTATTGCATTTGTTTACCCTTCTGCACTTCTAAAGCCATACATCCCAGCTCTTATCTCAGTGCTGTTTGGAATCCTAAATTCCACACTGAAACAAAGCAATTTTTAACTGGTTTCTAAAGCTGCTGCAACATTGTTACAGCTCCCTTTTTGGAACACCAGGATTAAATTTACAAGAATTCAGGTAGCTTTCCTAATCTGTTACTGTTTTAATCACTACAGAACTTGTTTAATGACGTTGAAAGCAATTTAAAGGGAATGATATCTAGCAGGCTTTTCCATTTGAATAGTGTGTGTTGTAGAGTTTGAAATGTTTGCCAGTAATATGTCTGCTGGCTGGATGGTTTGAAGCATTATGAAATATATTTTAACAAGACTTCCATTAGTTATATATGAACATGTGACCAACACCAAAAGGATAGTCATATAATACATTACAATTTGATCCTCTGTGGTGAAGAACTGAATAAATTAGTTTCTTCAGTCTTAATGTAATGAATTTTTACTACAGAAAGTGGTTAAAACTCCATGCTCCTGTGTAATTGTAGATTAGCTTGAATACAGTTCTTTTAAGAAATAAAGTTAGCACAATAGCATTTTAGTTTTTCATAATAACAGTTATGAGTACTCTAAACCATTTCTAGGATTTACGGAAGGCTGCAGTTCTCATCTTTGCAAACAAGCAGGACATGAAAGGCTGCATGACGGCTGCTGAGATATCGACATACCTCACCCTCAGCTCCATAAAGGATCACCCGTGGCACATTCAATCCTGTTGTGCTTTGACAGGAGAAGGGTAAATGCTTACTGCTTAGTACAGCAATTTGTGGCAAATGAAAATACTGATTGAGAATCCTCTTGATGCCAGTGTGGATTTTCTGAAAGAACATATTTTCTGTTCTTTACAGTCAAGAGGGGTATTCTGAATTTTTCATATTTTTTTAATTGAACTTTGTGGGTTTTTTCATAGCTCAGAGTCCAAGTTCATGTGAAAGTCTTTCAGTTTATTGTTAAAAACCCCAAAACAGAAACCAAACAACACTCTGACCCAAATACATAGCTGTTGGCATAACTGTCTACTTTCTGTGCACTGCTCTTTTATCGTGTGTGTCTTGGTGTATTTCAAGAAATAAACTACTGTTTTCTTCCTTTACATTCTAATCTGTAGGAAGCTTCTAAGTTGGTGATTGGGTTGGGTTTTTTTTGGTTGAATGGGTTTTTTGATAAGCATTGAAACATAGTTTTGATGAAAAGGTATATAGATCTATCAAAAGCCAAAATTGTTATCAATATTTAACACTTTGTCTATATCTGGCTAATGTAGCTAATTTTTAAATTTGAATACCTTATACCAGCAATTACTAAAATGGGAAGCTGAGATTTCCTTAGATCTCGTCTGTGAAGATCAAAAAACAATTTTGGATGCCTTTTAACAAAACAAGTTGAATAGTGCCTTGCTTGTAGGTGTGAAATGTGCTAATTTTTCATCTTGATTTTTTAAAGCACTCTTATAATGTGTGATATTCAGAGGTTTTTTTCAGCTGTGTTGTGCAGCCTTTATAATAATGTAGTCTTGTGACATTAAAAATAGTGAATCCAACTGAGTATTAGAGAAGTGAAAGCACCTTCCTCACTTTGTAGTATGAAGTTTTCTAACGTAAAATCTCCATTTTCTAACGTAATGGAGATATCTTGAAGAGTGAATGGTGGCATTAACTTCCTTAGAGTGGGATGTGTTAGTGAGGACAAACTGTTTTTTTCTTCGAGTCTGTTTCATTCTAAGAGTTGAGTATTGTTTCATTCTAAAAGTTAATTCTGCTTTCATTCTACCAGTTTTGCTAAAGTCACTTTTCAATACTCAGCTTATGTACTAAGATCTTCAACTAATTTGACATTTGAAGGAAAGTAATAATTAATAAATACGAATTTTAGTTTAGAAACAGTGGCCATCATAGACTACTTCTTTCTTATTGTAAAAAACTCAGAATATTTAGAATGCTTTAAACTGTGACAGTAGTAAGACCAACATATAAAAAAATAAATCCCAGAGTTAGACTGTTGAGCTGAGTCTTCCTTGGAAAGATCTGACCGAAGTCTGGGGAGATTAGCCCTGTGTGAGTGAAGTTAGCGCTCTTGGATAGCTAAGTCATGATTTACTTTGCAAAGGTAAAGCTTAGGGGCACAAAGCAAGGTAACTAGTTCCCTAGAAAAGCAAAGGAAGGCCAGTGTTCTAAAATTGAAGTCTTTTAAATGAAGATGCAGATTTAGTTAGTAAGCAAATTAGATCCCATGCAGTCTTATTATTCAATATAAACATACTTTTAATTTTGTAATGTGATTTTGGAATTCTTGATATACTACCTTTTCATTAAACAATTCAGTCTGGATAACCTGCCCTTTGTCTTTTAGTTAGTATGTAAAAGTCTAGCTTTCATATAAGTAGTCTTTCACAGGAAATCTGTAGAAGAAGAAAAACTTATTTGGTTCCATGTACTTATGAGTTAGCATTTAAGAGTAGTGTCTCTAAGATTTACAAGGAAAAAAAATTTAAGTACTGCCAAGCTTCAATAAAATAGAATGCATGACCATTTTCTTGTGATTAAAGCCTATAGACTTAGTTTAAAAACACTGCTTACTCTGTTCAACTTTCAGTCCTATTTCCAGTTGATTTAATTTTTTTAAGTAGATGTTTTTACGCATTAAATCAACCAGAAAATACTTTCAAGGTGTTGGGATAGAACTAGTACCAATAACATCTCTTATCTTTCAGGTTATGCCAAGGCTTGGAGTGGATGACCTCCCGTATTGGAGTGAGATAGCTTTTTTACTTTTTTTTTTTTTATTCCTCCAAAAGAAGAGACTTCTATTTATCCTGTGAACATGTACATTTTTCTGTACTTTTGGCTGCTGAGGCAGTGACCATGTTTAATTTATATCAGCCAACTCCTAAGCTGTGCTTGAATCAAGCGCAGTTGAACTGAAACACAAAAGTATTTTCTTAACTTTTTTTAATACACTAATCTTCAAGTGGATGAACATATGTCATATGTGAATCTGTTTTTAGGCATTGAAACTCCTCTGAGTATGTATTCTAACTTTTTCGATGATAGCCTTTTAAAAGCTGTTTTGTCATTGTCAGTATTTCATACTTCCTCTTTCTAAATAGTTTGTATAACTTACTAACATAAATGAGCACAGTTTATTTAATAATTAAAAGTAGTGATTAGGTTAACTTCACTCTGCCATAGCCTTAACCTCTAAGGATAACCATATCTCCAGCTGGACTTCCCAGAACATCAGTAGAATTCTAGCCAGCACTGGAATTAATAGTTATGAATGCAAATTTTTAAATCCTTAATGAGTTAACTATAGTTAATATTGTGGTGGCTTTTAACCTGGTATACAGTGGAACTTCTGCCTTAAAAATAAATTTGTTTCAGTCTCAGTTTCTCTGGTGTGTAGTTCTAGGATATGATTCTTTTACTTGAAAATACATCTCTGTACAGTGGATTAAAATTTTATCAAGTGATAGTGTAATTATTTAGAACTTGAATACCTTTTTAAAAATAAATCTCTCAGTAATTCAGTTTGGAATCACAGCAGCCAATGTTATGTGTAGACTTGCTGTACACTGTTAAAGTTTTAAATTTTGTATACATGAGCCTTCCTCACCTTTTAGTGAGAATGCTGTTTTCTAAATGAATGCAAAATCAAAAGGGAAGCCAGATTTATAAACAAATAAAACAATACCATGGTGCTGCATCTGTAGACTTCAGAGTGAAGCTAATCTTGACATTTATTTACCTACTATCACATATGTTTTTAGATTTTTTGCAGAGAAATTATTTTGCCTTAATTTTTGGTTTTAGTCTTATTTGCACAAGCAGAGAACTTTTGACGGTGTTTGAGTTAGATTCCTTCACCTGAAATTTGAAAAGCAGGTGGTGAAAAAGTAGACCAAGTAATTCTTAATTCAATTGGAAGGGAATGAAGTTAGATCTATCAAGATAATGTAAAGACATGAAGGTTATTGAGAACATTAAGCATCAAAAAACCCTAACCACTAAACACCCAAAAAGCCATATGAGGATTAAAAAAAAAAAAACCACAAAAAACCCAAACCAAAACCAATAGTGGACACCTAATTCCTGGTGAAGTGCAGCAGCAGTCAGATACCTACCCTGCATAAATGCTTGGCAGGCCTTCCAAAAGCACCATTCTGTACTTCTGCATGCCTAGAAGCCACATGGAGGCTGGTTACCAGAACCATTTTGTGTAGGCCTTTAATGACAAAATGTTTTTGTTAAATCTTGTTTTGATAATTCAAGCACACGGATTTTTCCTTAATAAAATTTTAAGCTTTGTAAATTTTAATTTGCTTCCATTTTTATTTGAACAAAACTTAATGAAATTTTAAAAGTATCAACAAATGTGTTGTTATAAGTGTTAAAAAGAAGATTTTGAATACATGTGGAAATGTGATTGGTTGAATGAAGTTGTATATTATTGCTGGTTAGCAAAAGTCACATTTAGGAGAACGGCTGTTGAGTATCAAGTCAGAAAACTCAGAAAATAATTAAAATCAGTGAAAAGTGCATAAAAAAAGGATGAATGCAAAGCAAGGTTAAACTGTGATATTAAAGCAGCTTACTCTGATGTTTAGCTGTTCTAATGTGTGAAAATTAGGTGTTTTTTTTCTTAGGGAAGCAAATTAGAAATGAAAAAATAAAATAAAAATATGAATGATGTTTCTTGCTTGGTGATTTAATTTAAGTTTACAATTTAGATTTGTTTTCAGGTTTATTTTTATGTAATTCAAAATGTAGTCCTGAATACTTATGAAGAGTACTATCTGGATGTATAGCCCTTTGATTGTTTAAAAAAAAGGCACAATTTTGTATTTAATGCCTTCTGGTTAAAACCATTTATAAATCTATAATTTGATTACTAAATCCAGTCTCACCTGAGGGAATACATATAACTTTCATTAGGAGGAAATGGTCAGATTGTAGACCTTAAAATATCAGAATAATGAAAAGGTTTTTTTTTTTTAATTTCATGGCACTTAAAACCTTTGAATATCTTGAAAAAAAATGAAACATTCTTGACAATTGCTATGATTTTGATCACCCAATAACTTCATTTTATACTACAGTTTTCCATTGATAATATCAGTTTGTTCACAGCATTGTTGCTGTGATTTGTTTTGGTTTTTTCTTTTAAAAAGGCCTGATGTGGGATTTTTGGAGGTCTGTTTTTAATAACTTCAGTGCCTGTTAAACCAGAAGTGATTTGATTAAAATAATTTTTAAAGGTGTGCCTTAGAATACTGCATTGCCAAATACTGCATAATGTTTACTAGTTTGAATATATTAAATATGTTGCAGGTAGTTTTACCCTTTGAAAATATTCTGTATTTAATGTGCTGTTCCCTAAAGAACAATGTTAATCAGCTGAAGTTCAAGAAATTAAGATGTCATATGCAGATTTTTATTGTACTGCCATAAATGCATTAGCACGTGGCTTTTTATTTGTTTGTTTTGGGTTTTTTTGTACTTTCTTGTGTAGGTGGTAAAGAGCTTCAGTATCCCCAAACGAGCGATTCTTTTCCAGCTCTTTAAACACACTGCAAACAGTAAGGGGGAGAGGACTTGGGTGCAGCTGCTCAAAATATTTGTTGTCAAAATAAAATTGAGTTGTTCTGTTAAATTTGAGGGGTTTCTCGTTTGTGAGTACTCTTTGGTGAATAGGTATCTCACAAGGGTAGCATTGTCATTTTAATTTCATCTCCAGTCTGTTCACTGGGGCAAACTTGGGGCCTGCATCATGTGCAGCTGTAGCCAGTTCACAAAACTACTTGGCTGGACACCTCCTTCTTTTCATCTCGGGAGAGGCTTCAGCTTTGATCCTAAAGAGACTGTCACATCGTTTCAGCCATGGGAAGCGTGGATCTTTGTTTGTTTTAGTGAAGGGAGTTTGTTTTAGTGTACTGTTCCCTTTCAAAGTAAGAACAAAACAAATCCAAACAAAAGAGTGAGAAAAAACTTGTATGGATTTTTGCCTGTGCATTTGACTATGCTTAGTGTTTAGCTGAGTTTGCTCCTTCCTTTTTTAGAGTCTGCCTTGTGAAAGACCCCAGAAGGCAACAGTGAGGAGAGCAAGTATGAGAAACCTGACAACAATGCCAACACTGCCAATAGAAACTTGCATCTTGGAAAAGCTTTTAAGTTTTTCCAAAATTACCTTGATGAGCTGTCAACACTGAGTGTTTCTGTTTTGCTTCCTAGAGGGTAGTGCACTAGAAAGGTGCATGGTGTTTATACACTGTGTGCCCACCATGCAGGCAGGAGACTTGAGGCTTCACATTAATGGTGTATTGGAAATCAAGTTCTGAGTTTCTAAGCTAAATTTTCATAATATCAGGTGTGAAACAATCAGGCTTTTTCTGACTTCCTCACTTTCTGGGATGACAGACAATCCTTTCTTTTTTCTTGGTAGGTGTGTTACTTTCAGTGAAGTTGATTTTTGTTTTGCTGGGTAGAGATAAGCATTTTGTGTAGAAAGTTTCCCTGTATGTAACTGAAGACAGTCCTCTGCACATCAGTTTGTGTCCCCTAGATGGCAGGAAAGGATCAGTTTAACAGTCCTAAGCTGCTTTTGCTTGTGTACTTCAGCATCCACCTGAGAGACACAGGAGAGGAAAGCTGAATCACTTCTTCTGTGGGAGGGAAGCTTACAGTGAGGTATGAATAAATTTGAGCTCAGTTCTATATCTTAAAAGCATTTTGGCTCAGTCATTTATGTTTAGAATTTTATTCCACACCTTTTGTTGTTACTGAATCTGAGAATACAGATGACAAAAAGAATGGATGCAATTCCTGGCATATTTCATTCTTAAATAACTTCTGTCTGTTGTCCATGACATGCATTATTTTTTTTTTTTTTTGAGCTTTGGTTGATTGACAGTTGCTCCTCTAATGTACTGCAAAGTTGCACTGCTACTACTTAGAAATTGCAGGTATCTGTAACATTTGAACTGTCACTTTGCTGTGTGTTTAGCTGTGATGATGGTTTGTAGTCTATCACTATATCCTTGCTGCATATGAAGGCTAAATTCAAGTAAAATAGCATTACTTAAAATAGCAGCAGTCACAGTGTTCAGTACCACCAACAGGCTTTCATGGCTTATGTTGTTTCTGTTGCAGTTGATGTAATGGATATCTCCTCTGAAACAGCACTTAATTCTGCTATAGTTAAGTGATTCAGTATTTATCAAAAATATATGATATTAGAGATTTAAAGAATGTATACTGGTACTAAATGTTGCAAGGTTCATACAAATCAGTGAAGGATCTGAGAGACAGTTGTTCCTGCAAGATTTTTCTTTATCTGAAATTCAGGTAGGGGTGAGAGAGTTGAAAAAGATTAAACTATAGTGTTGCAATAGTGCTTCTTGCTGAGGAAAGGTTGAAATGGAGCAAGGATGATGTGTCCTGCTACCAGTTCTTCAATAATTCTGCCATTTAGAAAGCTGTATGCATTTGGTTTAGGTAAGATAATTCATAATAGGAAACAAAATGTAGTGCTGTTTGACTACAATAGAAGAGGATGCTGGCTTCTATTAAGGTGTGTCTTACTGATGACTTTGAAGACAGTAGAATTTGACCAATCTTGGGTTGTACCTGAGACTTGGTTGGTAGGTGTTCATGTCACCTCCTTATGGAGGTACAGGCACTGTTCTGTGACTAACCCAAAGGAGGTGCTTCACCACATTCACCCTTCCGACATCCAGCCATTTGACACTTAGAGCTACTTTGTCTCTAATTGTTGATGAACAAAATCAAACTAATTTCAAAACAATTGTTCTCAGCTAATTTGTAGTTCACAAGTTACTGTTTTTATTTCAGACCTGAAGAAAGATTTATACAAAACACTGCCAGTCTGGCAGTATGAAAATACTTGGAAAAGTTTTTGGTCTAATTATATTTTAGAGAGACCCGAACTGTACATGTGAGCGTGTTAGTCCAGTGTGTACTTGTAATGTCAGTATCTTCTGCTTGGCACATTCTGAAAGTTAAACTTTTGGGCAATATCAAAGGAATTTAAAGATGAACAGTGTGCAGTAGGGATGGAGATGGACACTGGTGGAAGTAAGTGCAGGGAAGCAAGAGCACCGATACGATGTGGTTACTCAACGATGAGCAGTGGGGCACATGAAGAAAGTGTCATTTTCTTACTCATCTATTTCTGCCATTGCTGCTTGCTTTATTTTTCCTCAGTTCATCCTTTTCTGAATACTTTCACTTCCCTCTGCACATCCAGCAGAATTCAATCTGGTTAGTTCTGTTTCATTCTCTTTGATTAAAACTTGGAGTTTCTGCCAGGTGGAATGAGTGGAAGAAGGGAACCTTGCAAAAGGCAGTGGCAGCACAAACAAAGACTTTGCAATTGAAGTGGTAGACTAGAATTAGTACTTTATTAACAGGTAGAAACAATCTTAATTTTGGGAAAACAGCAAAGTGGTCTCCTCTGGTCCCTGCTAAATCTTTCTTTCTGACTTTGCAAAGCTCAGTGTCATCATATTTACTCATGGAATAGTATTCAGTCTTCAGCTGGGCAGCATGTGTACAGAATTTTAAATAATTATCTGTAAAATACTTTGAAATATGCACAAGAGGAAAACACAATCTTATATAAATGCAAGTGGGAAGCTATGATTCTTTATATTTCGTATTTCTTGTATTTTGCATATTTCTCTGTATAGTGTTGTAAAAAACTATTTCTGTTATTGCTACTGACAAGAGTATTGCCTAATAATTAGCACTTAATTTTTATGCCCACATTGAAAGTCACTGCTAGCCAATCTTCATTACAGGTGGAATTGACTTGTATGGTCTCAGAGGGCTCATTCTCTGTACAGAACAAGAAAAGAGGTGGTAGAAAGAGGTAAAAAATGTTGGGGCACCTTGGGAGGGAGTAAAGTCTATAAGACCACAATTTCAGATCTTTTCTAAACATATTCTTTAAAGAAATGATGAGCAAGAACTTCTTGAAAACTCACTTTCTATCTGTTTTGGCGTTGCTAGTAGCAAAAGTTAACTTTTATGTACAAGTTGTATCAAAGAGTTTAATGGAGAAAACTTTAGACATCTGGTGGGGCGGGTGGGAGCAGTCATGTCATAGCTTAGCTGTGCTATGAGTCTGTAGGGCGAGATCCCATTCTGTTCCCAAAGCTTGTGGGATAGATGTACTGTGTCAAAACTATGCACACTGCAAGATTTCCACATGCTTTCTTAAGAAAGGTGACCTGTAGGTCCCCACACCCTGATTGTGTGGGTACACCCTTTCCGTGGCTGGCTATCCAGCCCACAGGAGCTGTCTCCAAAGCCCTGTGCAGAGGCTTCTGTGCTCTACAAAGGCACATGATGCATTTGCTGGATCAATAAAGAATGAGGTGGATCTGTCTCCAGAGATGACTTTGGTATCACTGCACTGTTCTCCAAAAATGGCCGTGATGACAGTTGAAGATGCTGGAAACTGAAATAAAAGGTACAAAGATAAAATGTAGTGAAAGTGTTGATTGAAATTTTCAGATACAACCACTGACCTTTTGAAATTAAATGAATAAAAAGGCACTGTTGGTTGGGAAAACGTCTACTGAGTTCTTTCAAAGAACCTCAGAAAACATGTTTCAAAAGTAGTGCTGCTAAAACTGATAATGACCTAAGAAAATCTTGGTAACTGGCTAACATTGTTCAAAATCCTTGACAGTTCTAAGGAAAAAATAAGCCTTTTCTCTACAAAAGAAAGCACTGGTTTCTGGCCCCTCATTTTTCAAGACTGTACTTTTAATGCATTGTTTTCACTGTATCATTTGAGTGCTTTTCATTTTTCCGTCAATAACTCCCACATCCCCTTTGAGGTTTTATTCCATTCTGTAGACTAGTTCACTATTTTAGGCTTGGAGCTTTGTTATTCTAATCTCATGTTGAGAAAAGGACTTTTTGGTCAAGCTTCAAAGTTTAACAACAATGCCAATGCTCCAGTGTTGGGAAAACCTTCGAATGCATTTTTTAAAAATGGCATTGCTAGATATTTGGTGTAGGTTTCAGCTGAGTACACCACAATTAGGCAGAGGCTGGAGAAGCCAATTGAAAGATTAATGTTGAAACTTGGAGAAAAATATGAATAACTGATTTTTTGAAAGATATATATAAATTTCTCTTACATGTAATGGAAGTTGATGCAGATACATATTATAGTCTCTCCAGTGAGTATTGAACAGGATTATTATTGATCCTACAAAAGCACAAACAGTTCTTAGATCTGCTTTTCCCATCCTACAGTTGCTGTTGGATTCAGAACCTTTCAGAGATTAATACAAACTTAAAATATTTTCCCTCTGTTCTTTTATCAGTGAGTTGCAAGACGGCAGCTACTTGATATAATCCATTTTCAATTTAGTAGGAAATGTAATATGCTTCTGTTCTGGAGGAAAATTGGGAAGTAATTACTGTAGAATTAAATCCTATTGCTTCTGTGAAAATAAACAATATAGGAAGTGTCTGGGGACTTGCAGTAGGACACGTAATCCAACAGTACTCATTCTTCTTTATAGAACTATCTAATTAGGAGTTAATGAACAAAGTATTGGACTGCTTGCAGTTCCATACACTGATTTTCTGCAAGTGTTATAGCAAGTTCCTATCTTTTTGCTCTGTTTTTTAGCTGCAATGAAAGTGGGATCTTACGTTAACATGAATTGTTTATATCTGGATAATAAACAATTAAGTTCAGTACCTTCTAAATTCAGTTGTTGGTTTGATTGTCTCTTTTATGGAGTCAAAACTGTACTGGAAGATAGATTTATAATTTTTTCTTACTGAATAAAAAGAAAAAAGGAAAACTAAAAATAAAAAAATATTAACTATATATGAGTTGAAATAAAGAAGGGGCAAAAGTACTCTCATCTGAGGTCAAACCATTTTTGCCTCGTGTGAATCTGTGTCTGCCTTGTCCTGGGTTTCTTTTGAAGAGAAAAGAATTTGAGTTTTTTGATTGTGCTGAACAAGTACTAGACAAGGGCCCCATGTGTAAACCATGGGCTTTACATTCCAACCATTCTCGTTTCAGTTCTATTGATGACTTGTCATCTGGGATTTCTCAGCACTGAACACAAACTCTAAGATTCCTGGGCAGAGACTGTATTGGAGACAGAGTCATAAAGCAAGGCACACTGCTGTGCCCTGTTTTGATTCTGCCAGGATTTCTGGTTTAAGACAAAGACCCTCAGACTCTCCCAACCACTTACGAGGTATAAAGACAATTTAAAAGTTGTCCAATACACTTATAATGGGATGAGTAAAAATTAGCTATTGAACCCATAAATCTCCTTTACTATACATGCTAATGCATTCAGGGTTATGGACAAAAATACTTGCAAGACTCATAAATATTTGATTGTTTTGAGACACAGATGTCAGTGGCTTTGTTTTTAATGTATAGTACTAGAATCAGAGAGAATTTTAATATTGCTAAAATTATGCTAAAATGCTGTTGGAACTTCAGGCAAGATATATCTAACTTGAGTAGTAAATCTATTTCATTTCAAAGGAACACAGCAATAAAACTCCTGAAGCAAGCATTACCTGAAGGTAATTGACTGCATCAATGAGTTAAATGTTCCAAGGAAAAGAAAAGACTGTTTCTAGCTGACAAGGTCAATTATCCCCTGACTGTGTCCTCTTTGGGTGGTACCGGCGTTCCAAACACATCCAAAAATTGTTAAATATTTTTCTGCTCTCAAAGCGATAATAATGGAATATTTGGTGGTTTGATGTTTAAAATACACTGGCTGTGTGATAAATGGAGTAGTTAAAGGTTGGTGTACCATTTTTCTATTATGGATGGAATCCTGATGAAGTAGAAACTAAATGTATGTGGGCCAAAACAAGGAGTGCTGAAGCAAATAGGGAATTGATAAAAGGTCAGCCCACTGGATCAGAAACCAGTAGGCAGGGTTCTTCCTTGGTTTGTTTTTTTTTTTCAGATGTTCAAGTTCAGCTGGTGAGTCCCACGCATGAGAAAGCCTCCACTGCTCTCTGTGCTCAAGGAACAGGAAGTAGATGGGCTCTCTCAGGCCCTCTCTCCCTGAGGAAAACCCTCAAATTCTTTCCATAGCTGTTTTGGACTGGGGCTTCACAGTGAAGAAACACAGACCATGACACATCTTTTAGTCTATTTTGGGCATTTTATCCCCCTTTGGCAATATACTGTATATAGATTGTACCTTTTCTCTTGTCTTAGTTTCCTGTTCATTTATTTCATAAACTTCTTTGGTTGGGAATAAAATTTTTATTATAGCATTTGAGTTTCATCTGTTTTCCTGCAGCTTTTCTCTCAGAAGCAACAATTACCGTGTCCTGATAACACCAGATTGTTCATCTGTGTCCAATTTGAAGTTAACATTCAGCTTTCTTTAAAATTGATAACCCAATCACTTTTTAGTGCAATGTTGTTCATTTCTTCCAATATGTTAATAATGCTGTTTCCAGCCCTGCTCATGCTGTTTGTTAATGTTTGCATTTGCTTGGGAAATCATGGAACCTCTTTATCGTTTTATTTTTAAGTGATGTGCATATTATTGGCTTGTGAATTTGCCAGATAATTTAATGTTCTGTGCAGCTTTTTGTCTTGTTTTGACTCCAGTGTTAGACTCTACAAGTCTTCTTCTCTCTCTTGCTCTGGCATTTTGTCACGTTTGCAGTGCCATAAGTTGCTCTGTACATGAAATTTCAAGTCTAATCGAGTGATATATGAATTTGAAATTTATTATTTCTGTAAAGGTTCTGGGTCATTCTGTCTCACACTCCAGTTTTTAAAATTGAATTCTTTCTAGATTAAGTTTAAAAACCATGTTTATCCTCTCAGTCTTTAGTTGGAGACTGCTTCTGCCTTCACTTAATCTTTATACTGTCTATTTAAAAGTGTGCTGAAGCCATTTCAGAACTAGTATCTTGGAACAACAGTGTCCTGTGACTGTCTTCCTTCCTCTCGTGAACCCACTTCTAGGAGCCAGAAATGGAAGTGCTCTTTTAAACCTTCTTTGGTGTCCTTCACATTTCCAAAACATTTCATTGTTAACAGATAGTGGGAGTATTTTCTTAGCTTCATGTACTCCCTGATACCTTCTTTAGTAATTGTTCAGAAGGAGATGTGTGCTTTGGTGGCTGTCTTATAGCTTGTATGAGTAGGATGCTGCTTGTGTGGTAAAAGGAGAAATGGGTGGTGAAAGGAAAAAGGAAGAGGCCTCGGAGGTGGAAATGCCTTGAGTCTGCCCATGCAAGAAAACATCAAAGTCTGTGTGAGTCAGAGAGCACTGCTCTGTAGCAGCTGGAGTAGAACCGTGGCTGGAAGATATATCTGGACCTCAGTTTAGTGCTTGGCCGAAAGCAGGGCCAACTTCAAACTTAGGCCTATAGCCTTGTCCAGCTGTTTTCATCTGCACTTATTGAAGCACTGAGTGCCAGTGCTTGCCTACGTTGGCCTCTTCATCTGTGGTCCTGTCCCCATGCCCAGGGCATCAGTTTGAGAATTCATGTGAGCACACTGAGACTCAGGAAGCCTATTTGGCTAAAAATCAACCATTATAGTGACTTGAAGAGAAATAATAACTACATTGGTGTTAACAATATCCTCTCTTGGCTTTTCCTGGGAGAAGTGAGATGGACAGATGCAGAAAAGAAACAACCACTTGTCAAGTGCAAACATCCCTTCTTTATTCCTCCCACAATGCACACACAGGTGAATGATGGTAGGAAACTTCTTGCATTTAAGCATGTGAGAAATTTCACCAATGTAAATTGTACTTTGAAAGAATGGACAGCACAATCAGAAGCAATATCTCAAATTTAGGCGTCATGTAAAAAGGTGGTGGAAAAACAACCGTTTGCTGTAATTTTTCAAAGCCCACTGAAAGCTACAGTTCATGTCAAATTCTAAAACTGGATTTGCTATGAAAAATGTATGTAAAATCCAAACCGTGGTGTTTAGTAAACAAACAAAAGCCTCACAAAACGTTTCTATCTCACATATTGCTCAGCTTTTCCATAACCTGATATTAAGCTCAATGACAGCCAAAATGTTCACTGGGGTTTATTCTTTGGTCTAGAAAAACCTTTAATTTACCCTCTAGGATATTTGAACTTAGAATGGAGACCTGTCACATTCACTCTAATTCTCTATGTCAGTCTGCTAACTCTCATGCTGTTCAGTGCTTTATACTGTTTATAAATAACTTTAAAATGATTTCTGCTGCACTGCATCAGGTTTCTGAAGCACATACCATGATAACAGGACAATAAAACATCAGGGGGGTGAAGTTTTAGCAAGTATTTTAAATAGTATTTTAAATTCAACAGCCAGGTCTAGTTCAGAGATCCTGCTTTTCTGTTATTTAAATCCTTGGGGTTTTTTTTTTATCACAAGGACAATGTAGTCAAAGAAAGTGGGTGTGGGGTTGGAGCTGGGGGAGTGTGTGGTGAAAGGGGAGGGTTTAGTGTAGTAAAGGTATACAAACTGGTATTCTATAAACAGCATGCAAAAAAACCCAGACACAATTCTAATTTACATCCTGTTTTGAATCATTCTCTGAATGTTTGTTTGTTTTCTGTGGTTTCTTTGTTTCTATCCTTTCCTTCCCAAGCTTCTACATGAAGCATCAACTCAGAAGGTTTTGAGTTTCCTTTCCAATGTTTGTATATTATAGTGGAGCTGAAACTTAATAAATTGGGCCATCTGAATGGCATAGAGCATTATAACTATAAATGCCATTTTCAAGTAACTAATACTGTCTTTGTGTTGCATGCACTTTTCATTTGAACAGTTTCCTCAATATAAAATGGTGCTTAGTAACCTGAAGACCTGTGCAAATATAGCAAATATGTGTTTTAAGTTCTTCCCACGTGCACCAGTCCTACCTTCTGTTCTTCCCCCACTAGATACTGGATGAAGTTTAAAGGAGATGCACTTCTGATGTAAAGTATATTTTTCTGAAGATTTAAACTACTGTATTCAGTAGTAGTATTCATGATTTTATTTGATCTTGGTGGTTTCCTCTAGAGATCAAAGAGTTCCTTTTTAGCAATTTATTTCATCCAGTATTCCGTACTTTGTAATGACACATAGCTTCATTGGGATCTTAAAATTTAAAGTCTTAAGGATATTTGGTAAATATAACTATATTTTAATTCAGCTTAGTTTTCCAACTCAACTTTCCTTTTATTTACTGTCATAATATATAAAATATATAAAATATTATAAACTGCTTCCCTGAAAGAAGAGGCCTCTCTGTACTGTCATAGCACAATTGTCCTCTTACACTGAGTAGTTCAAACCATATTCTGTACATGAATATCTGGTTGCAAAT
The DNA here is from genome assembly GCF_022539395.1 of Myiozetetes cayanensis. Classification (NCBI taxonomy): domain Eukaryota; kingdom Metazoa; phylum Chordata; class Aves; order Passeriformes; family Tyrannidae; genus Myiozetetes; species Myiozetetes cayanensis. The sequence continues at coordinate 131,631,401 of NW_026086604.1, forward strand.
TTCTACAGCAAAATAGACATTTCTATTCCAGACGTGAAATATTATATTCATAAAAATAATCATATGGTAAAAACCCTCAAGTTTCAGTTCTCATGAGTGTAAGATAAAAATATGAATGCTATTGCAAATGCAGCTCAAATTGAAGTTAACATTAAATGCCTGTATTTATGACAGCAAAATACGCTTTGAAAACAAGACACAACTTAGGATCTACCAAGATATTAAAGGAAGACCTTGGATAGCAATTTAGACACTATGCATGTCTTCAACTGCAAATTGGAAGCTGGCAAACTTTGAGATTGAGTATCTTGGAGGCAATAAAAGTTAAAAGCTAGAAGAACAACATTAACTGCTATGAACCCTGAAAATTACAGGTGTCAAGCATCTCTAAAAAACAGTCACACTCTTGTAGAGCAGTGATTGCAGGAATGGTTGATATACTGAGTCAGCTCCTCCTTCAATTGACAATAAATTCATCATTCAGCAGACACTCTGACACCATCTGCGCTTGTGTAGTGAAATTTGCATGGTTTATTCTATGTGCATGCAATGTTTCAAATTATAATCTAATATTCTTCAATTCTGACAACCTTTCACCACATCTAGAGCTTGTTGCCTGTCTTACTGATCTGTGGTCTTCCATGATAATCAGTGAATTACTTTGGCAGCTGATCATATTATATACTGCATAGTTGATTATTCAAACTGCAAAGGTTTCACGTAAGATGGTCCACTTATCACCATCAGTGTAAAGCAACAAGAATGAACAGGAAACAATAAAATGCAATCAAATTCATGAAGGAAGTGCAACGTGGTTTTCTATGACTCACTGAAAAACTTAGGTCATGTTGGTGATATAAATACCCTGTGAAAATTTAATGTGCCACATTACTTCCAGGATCATAAATATGCTTTACTGAGCTAGAGAGTAAGTTTATCTGCAGCTGTCAACCCTCTTGAAGCTCTCAAGATTCTGCTAAACCTAGACAAGTGCCAAATAACTTTTCTTTCGTGGTTGACTTTGAGAGTCACCAAAAGTACTCAATCTGACTTAGTGCATGGAACCTGAGTACCATTTAAACTGTCCAAACAAGGAACATGCATTTTTAAACACTAAGTAGATGTTAAATAATAAATCCTGTTTTGTTTTTGTTGTATACACCACCTAATGTATAATGAATAGCTTTAAGGGATGTTCTCTAGTGAGTTTGCTTAATGGGGCTGCATTCTGTATAAAGAGCTTCATCAGAAATGTGCACTGGCTTGAGCTACGTGCAGCTGTGCTGAGCTTCTTGGGATTGCAGAATTTGCTATTTGCATGGAAAATGCCTTAAAAATGCATAATGCATACAATTTAAATTGTGTTTAAATATGAACAAAATTATGAACAGACACAGCTGTGTTTGAATGTGTATTCTTTGTCACTATCTCACCCTGTAGGTTTATGTCTGTCTTCACTCCCATAAGAAAAGAGGGGGAGGAGATAGTTACAAAGAAATTATTTTACTTGCTTGATTAAAACACACAAACATTTCCACTAATTTCTGTGAGCAAATTAAGACTTTCTGTCTTTGTCAACCCCAGCAAAAAACGTGACATAAAAAGTCTAAAATGAAGGTAGTAGATCTAGTGATGGTGAAAGTATTGCACTGAAATGTCTCTAAAACTGCTTGGATAGTTCCTGTATGTTGCCATTGGAGCCAGCATATTAGTATATTTATTGCTAATTATGTTTTGAGTCTGCACAGGGATATTCAAGGTATGTTTCATTAAGACATTAGCAGATAATTGCTACTCTGAGCAGAGAACCATCTTAATGTAACTGATACCTGGTAAGTGACAGTTAAGGAGTAGTAGTCTAAACTTGTGATGTTGTAATTCTTAACGCAGGAAGTTATGTGTGATTGTTTGTTGATGGCTCAGTTCATTTTCTTTTCCCACTTTGGCTATTTATTCTCCCACTCACTTCTCATAGTGAAATGTTTATTCAGCCATTTCCTTCTACTAGGAAATGTTACATGATAGAATGTGAAGAAAATATTGTGTGAAAGGGCTGGAGATATAACTTAGGCATTAAAAAGCTTTAGAGCAGTTAGGAGTTATTTGCAGGCACAACTGAGGTTTAAAAGACAAGGCCTCACTAATATGACTGATCACTGATATGAAATTAGCTGTTCTGATGAGAGTGGGGAAAAACTGCATATAAGGAGCTCCCCCAGCTTGGTGTATTCAGGTACCAGCTTGAATTCAAATCTAGCATGGGTCACAAGTTAAAATGAGTTTGCACCCTTGTCCCCAGGGGACATTTATCTATACACCAATATCGTCCTGTAGTTTGGCACAGTAATAGTGTGATAAAGCTTTCTTAGGGACTGCCCTGTGTGTCCTTTTCTTGCTGTGAAAACACTTCTGAGTAAATCACTCTCATTCATCATCAGAATGAAAAATTAAAAACAAACAAAAAAAGAGAATAAAGTGTTGCCAAAGAAGACTTGTAGGTGGGTTTTTTACAGAGCTATTTAATGGTTTCAATATGTAGGGGATGTTATTTTCTTTTTTTTTTTTTAATCTTTATTAAGGACATCAGTTGAGAAGGAACATTAAAATAGAAGTGTTTTTCTATTCATGGTATCTTATATTTGTACATTAAATCTCTTTCAAAATATTATGTAAAATTAGGAAGTAGCAATCAGATTCCTCCTGAGGGTAGACTTTTATTTCTGATGTAATCCAAAGTCAACTGGTTTCATAGGTTTCTTTGCATACCTAGTACAGGTATCATTTTAAATGTCCCCTTAACTATCTCTACGGTTTGTAGACTGTTCAATTGGTATTTAGTTGTCATCATTGCCAATTATGAATTTCAGAAGCAAAATAACGTGATAATAACATGATAATAATAGCAGCAGTGCTGTATTATGTAGAAGTAACTGCTGTGGCTGGAGTATGTCCCATTTCCAATGCCCAGGTTAGGGACAGATTCTTACACTTTCTCTAACAGAGGTATCTGCATCCTGTCACAATGTAGTTGCCTTAGACCAGGAAACTGCTTCCCTTCACTGAACCAAGTGGGTGTGGATATCAGGGATATCCCTGAGAGATTCAGGCATGCTGACATGTCCTCAACATGCTCATAAAAACTACATGATTCAGTACTTCACTCCCCATTCTTCATAATTTCTCTGCTACTGCCTCCAGACTCTCTCCCAGCGGTGCCTGTTTCTTCCTTGCCTGTGAAGCAGCCACCACCTCTCTGCCTAGAAGGGCCAGAAAACAGCAAATGCAGCCAGGAATGAAGAGAGGGTGCCAAGGGCACTGCCTGCACATTGGACAGCCAAGGAAGAGATGAGGCAATTACAAGTGCAGTAGAGCAGAACACCTATAGTGAAGCTCCAACAAAACAAATTTTCATCATCCTGAATCCTCCCACAGCCAAATTCTATGCATTTGTCTTGTATGTTGTAAGTGTAGCAGCCTTTTTTTTTTTTCAGATTATGCAGCTTTTCTTGATTACCTACAACTTCAAACGTCCCTATTTTGATTCAGTATCCCCTCACTGTTGCATTCCAAAAAATTATATCTCCTAGCCAAGAGTCCAGCTGTTTTAATGAGGGTTATGTGGTTTGGGGATTCTGGGTTTTTTGTTGGTTTTGTTTGTTTGTTTGTTTGTTGGTTGGTTGGTTGGTTCCTTGGGTTTTGTTCTTTTTTTAATTTATCTTGAGTGAATAAAATAGGAAAATGGAGACCAGGGTTGTGGGACATGCCAGATTTCAAAAGACAAGAGTTCACCAAGACTTTTTAATTTGCCCTTATTACTTCTAGGGAATCATTGCCTAGGAACACTTTCTAAAATTACTGTTACTTCTTTCCTAAATGTTACTTGCCATACTGTATCAAAGGATAGTGGGATTTTTTTTTTAACTGTTACTTTTTTCAATGTACAGAGGTGCTGTAAAAAGATGTTTAACAAACATGCTTTCAGCTGCCTAACTTTTCTCTCACAAGCAGATGACTGAAGTTTCTGAAAATAGGGAATAAGGGATTGGTAAAATAAAATATAACTATATGGGGAACTGAGAGTAGAAAAGAAAGAAAAAGAAATTAATTATTGAAATCTTCTTTAAAAAAAAAAGAAGCAACAAGTTACAATACTTCAAAGGGAAAAAAGACACAATAATTGGATTTGACAAAATTTAAAATGTAAACATTTCATGATACAGCCTTTCTGATGGTTACTTGAAACTACGTAGTCAAAGCTCCATTTAAAATCACTTTTTCTTACTGGAGTCATTGCTGCCTGAGGTGGAAGTGATGCATTATTTTCTAAGTGCTGAATTTAGCATTGTGGGATAATTTCCTAGGAGTGTTTCATAGCTTCCATTATTTACCGTAGCCCTGGTTAAGCATAGCAGAGGAGCTTCATGCTGTGAGAGAGCTACAGACTTTAAAACAAAAAGCTGGAAATGGGTGCTGGAATTCTGGCCTGTGGCAACAGAACTTCCTGAAATCAGAGATATAGGAGAAACAGATGATGATTGATCCTTTCAACTGTCTGGGGGAGGTTTTAGCAGGTGCCTGAGCGATAAAGGGAGCTGTGCCAACGAGGAGAGGTTTGTCAGTTGTGAAGCAGGGTGAAGAGATGAACATGGAGGCTGCTGAGCACTTTATAGAAGGATTAGCCTCTATTCCCCACAGCGTAGCTTGGCTCTACCTTTCCTTCCTTTCTTGAAAGAAAGATTGGAAAACAGACTGGTATGGACTTTCAGTATTGAAAGAATCGAGCAGCCTGGCCTCACATATGCAAGCACACTGAAAGTAAAGCTCCCCCTGCTCACTGCCCTTACCTGCTCCCCCATTCCAGCCCACCTCACTCAGTGGGACTTCAAATGGTGAGAGAGAACCCACTCAGCAGGGCACTATGGTGACAGCCCAGCTGGGCTGCCCTTCTCAACTCTTCTGTCTCTCATACACCACCTCTTCAGATAAATTGCCACAGGTAATGAGCAGTTTTCCTTAAATTAAGGGCACCACGCAGACCAGGACATATCAGTAATTGCATGTTTGTATTAAATTTGTAAATTAAAGTGATGCTCAGAAAACTCATCCTATTATTTTACCATATAGCTACACCGCTGTGAAGGAAATCTGAAATTTTGTATTTAGTTTGAAGCTTGCACTCAAATTGCTGAAGGCTAACTGGTGCTTGTAAGAGCCAAGTAATTTTTTGAATCAGAATGCAAGTGAGATTGCTGAAATGTTACTTCCTAACATGTCACACTGAAGACATGTTTTGCAGTGTTCTAAGAAATTCTACCATTGAGGTGGTAGAAGTAAATATTTTTAAAAAATCCTGTGTTTGTTCCCCTTGGGCTAGCAGGTGTCTTTTTCACAACAAGAAAATAGGTAAGACAAGTACTTTAATAAAGGTGTAAACAGTTTCTTGATCGTTTGTAAAATATCAAATAATTCAAAAAACTATTACAGTAATGACTGAATTTAAAATCCTGATATTAGTAATAGTACCTATTGCCAATAGTGTCCCTGACTTGGTCTATGAATGTTGCTTCACCTCTCTGGCCCATTTCCCTATCTGAAAAAATGGAAATAATGATAGTTTAGAAACTGCTGAGAGAACACAGGCTGACAGGTGGAGTAAAGCTGCTGAGGGGATTTTAAGTCTAATCTCTGTGTTCCTTCCTAAGACATCACTGTACAAGAGATGTTGCTCTCTCCACCTTTATCTGTCTCTAATCTCCTGTTATATGTGTGTTGAGACTGTAAATTCAGGTTTTCTTAAAAAAAAAAAAAATAAGAATAGTCCATATTGCAAATAGGAATCTAGTTGAATCTGTTGCATAGTTGTTCTGTTTGAGAAATGCTGTTGAGATATCCCAGAAATCCTGGAAGAATAAAAGCTATCATAGAATTCATGACAAAAAAAGGTAACTTCTGGCACATGTTTAGTGAAACTATGACATTTGGAAGCTATTCCAAACTGTAACATCTCACCATCTAAGGAAGATGTTTCTGGTCTAGATCATTTGTGCTGGTGTAGTTCCCATGCTATTTCTGTTTATCTTTTCCATTTGCTTTTGATCAGCATTTTCTGTAGCCAACAGCCTCTTCCTCAATGTCACACTAACAACAGTGTGTCAGTTCATAATGCACCATAGTTTTAGAATTAACATCTGTTGTGCTTTGACCTGTGCATAGGTTGAAAGTGGTTACAAATTCCCTGATGTATCTATTGACCTGTTCCAGAATCAGTGATCTGCCTGGATAAAACTGTTAAATTGTTAACATTAAAATACTGGTTGCCATATTCTCTACTGGAGAGAAAGCTGACTCCTCTTATTGCTCAAGTGTGTCATTAAAATATTTGGGGAAGAAAGAATTATTGCATTTATACATGCAGTCTTCCCCAGGCTACAGATTGTTTTTTTTCTTCTGAAAATAAATTGCTGAAACCCCTACATCACTGCTGCTGTTAATAAAACTTCTCCTTGCAGTTGAAAATGTAACATTGCTCAAATCTCAAATAGTTGGCTTACATCCCTCTCCCAAAGAAGTTCCCTGAAGTCTGATGTGGGAGCTTCTACAGTCTTGAGAAGATGTTTATCCCAAGACTTTCCTGGACACTTCAGAGTTGAAAGTAAAAATCCCTGAATGCTCTTTATTTCTTTCCTCCTCTGCTATGATAAGGACAGGACACGTTTGTTTTATTGGAAATTGAGCCCCATTCTCTGTCATGCCAGTTTAGCCCACCACCATCCCGCTTGAACCTTCCTGGGAAGCAGTGAAAGGTCCAAGCTACTCCCTTCAGTATGCAAATCCTACTCATGGTTAGGCAGCAGCAGCCAGAAAGGGCCAGACAGAAGCACTGAGCCCACATCCTTCTCTTGGAGCCAGAGGTGGCACAACAGGAGCATTCCTCATCTTTGCAGGTTAGCTGCTATCCTGGTCCTCAGGTGTTCAGGACATCCAGTAACATAATTCAGTAGCATAATGTTTCTCCATCTTCAATCTTCAGATCTTGACAGAAAATCAATGGGAGTATTGATCACAAAGCTGCTGCTGTTAAAAGCTGCTGCTGTTTGTTTATTTATTTTCCTCATGAAGAGAGAGAGGTGCCCATGAGTGTTCTTATTAGCTCAGTGAATTGCAGAAAATTTTCAACCATCATGACACTACAATTACTTTTTCCTCATGACAGGAAGTAATAATTCTTAATATCATGTCCTGCTATAGTTGCTTGTACATTGAGCTTACACTACAGGTATTTTTCCAGAAATGGCATCATCTATGTATGAGAAAAAGAGAAACTCAGGGTGGCTTAATGAAATGGGTTTCCTATACTTAGAAGATTTAGCTTTCTTGTCTATTTTTAATAGTCTCTATTGCATGAGATTAATTACAGGCACCAAAGGAAGGCACAAAGAACCAAAATAATTTTGAGGTACTGATATTAGACTATGATACAGATTTCATACCCTCATCTTTGTAACAAGCAAAGAGAAAGAACAAAGCTTTATACCTTTCTGAAAACAGAGGAGAAAGAAATAAAGTTTCTTTCTCAAATATATTACCACCAAATATTAATGTTAGTTGCCTAAATGACAATAAATGTCAAAAAAATCAATTAGAGCTGATATTTTCTTCCATTATATGGTTCCAATTGAAGTGATATACTTGTTTCTTTAATTAATAGGAAGGTTACTGTGAACAAAATAATAATAAGAAAAAAATTACTCATGAAATGCATGTCAACCACCCCTCTTTGACTAACATAGACCCTGTTATTTTTTAAAGTAATAAATTACAGTAAAAGAAATGTGTGGTTGATGTGTTACAGACCAACTTACTTCTCTTGTTCAAATAAAAATGTCTCATTTAGAAACAATGGAATTGGGACATGCACTATGTAAAGAAATAAAATTGTATGTGTCTCTTGATATCTGTTTAGTTCACATCTGCCTTAAAATACAGAAAGTTTTAACCTTACCCTATTTTGTATTACACAGTAGGGAATGTTAGGTAATAATATATGCTATGAGAACCAAAGCCCATCATCTTATCTTAATGAACCTTAATTTATCAGAACCTTCTGAAAAATTCTTTTTGCCTGTTCAAATAGAAAATAATTTATCTTTACTTATAATTAACATAATTCTTATGTGTGTGACTGTACTTGCCTCATTGGGCTGGAACAATTCTTTGAGTGAGTGCAGCCCTGTGTAGAAGAGGAGGTGAACCTCAACTTGGAGGGCACTCAAGGGGACTCCATCCCCCTAGTGAGGAAAGAAATGAGCTTTAGTTTTAGGAGTCATGAGCTACATTCATGAATTTAAGGTTTTTATTTCTTCTAAGAGAACTATCCCAAACCACTTCCCCTGTGCTAGTAACGGCAGCACTCTGCAGTGTACTGCTGATGGATCACTAGAAAACTGGTGTTTGCACAGTGGCTGGGCATTAGTTGCCCCTGAGAATGTTTAAAAAACAGAAAACTGAAACAATTAAATGTATTACTTTACCCAGAACCTTAAATAGTGAGTAACAATACAGTGTTTTGCATAAGTGTTTGCTATTGCTTGTTTCAGCCTGGTTCTGGTGGGTTTAGGAATATGCTTAAGGCAACTGTTTTATCAGACCAACAATTATCACATACACACACAACTCTAAGTATCATCATGACGGAATATTTGACAGTTAGAAAAACAATTGGAAAGTTTCAGTTGATAGAACTGTGTTCTAGTAACTGATTTTTTCCTCAGTATTTTCTCCTATTCAAAGGTTTTCCTTATTAGCTAATATTAATATAAACTGAAGTTTGCTACTGTTTCTTCATTGAAAGCAGTTAAACTGACCTTATAGAAAGGAGTATTGCTTATGGAAATACATAAGATTATTTTTTTCCTTTTATGTTTTTGTTCCATGCTTTCTAATAACTATAACTGGAAGCAAATCCCAGTTTTAAAGATCTCTCCAGAGTGTTGTGATTCAGAAAATAGTTTAAACATCTATTTCAGCAAAACACAAAGTTCTCACTGTAGGTAATTGTTATGTGCTATGTGAAATCCAGAGGGCAATATCTCTGGAGTTTTATCTATCTTTCAGACTATGTTTTTAAACTTACAGACCTAGTCATGAGAGCTTAGCAAACTTCCACAGAAATGGGAACTGTCAAGCAGTGATGATCTGTGACCAGCATGAGGTTTAGAATAACTGGAATTTTCACACTCATTCCATCATTCCTTACTTGCAACCACATTCTTTGGGCATCAGCAACTCTCCAACAAATAGTGGTAAAATGAACCCAAGGAAACAGAAAAAATGCCTGGTGGACATTGTGGATGGGAGTCATCAACCCAAAATTTAGACAGTTAAATATGATGGTTGTAAATAGTCAAGATATTTACACTATGCTCCTTCTGCAGTCATCTAAAAGAAATAGCACATGGTTCACTTGTCCTGTGTTAGATATCAGCACTAGGATGACATGACTTTCCTTGCCCTACTCTGACTACATCTACTAGATGTCACTGGAAGGTAATGGTACATGATTAGCTCAAGTGTAGATTTTATGCTAATTCAGATTAATCCTATCCTATGCCATCATTATTTTTTTGAGCTCAATATCCCACTGAAAATAAATGCATTTTTAGTGTTTTTGTTTTAGTTTATTAATAAGTAGGCTTACAAAAATGCTTAGTTCCCTTCATTTTTGTATAATTCACAAGTATTTGGACAAATAAATTAAATGAGAAAATAATGAAGTTTTTGTAAGGTATAATATTTCCCTAAGATAGGTTAGGGTTCTTGGGCATCTTGAAATGCTCATATTGTATTGATATATGCTACATAAAACTCGACAAAGTAAATAAATATACTAAAAGGTCATGATTTCAAATGGAAAGCCTACAATTTGGATGGCTCGCTTATATGTTTGACCAAAAGGCTTTTCAATCTAGTTTAGAAAAACTTCAATGATAATTATAAAACTGAATATATGAAAAATAAAAGGTCTGAACCTGGGGTGGTATACATCATCATTATGATATAAGTATCATGGTGTTTGATACCATGGTCCAGTTCTGTTGTCATCACTGTATGAATGGGAATGAGCAAAATGATAAACATTCTTCTTGGATGCACCTCTAAAGCTGGATAAATGCCTTTATCAGTGTGTGGCTCACTAGCTATCTGAAAAGCCACAGTGCTGTGGAAATCCGTGGGTGCACAGTGCCAGTGCAGAAGGGACTGTGTCATTTGTCCTCTGAGTGCTAAAGTGAAGACAGAGAACTTTCTGCTTACTGCATCATCCAACATAAATATAAATCAACGGCCCATGAAGATGCTACAGTAAAGTAATACCTGTTGCAGCTTCTCATAAGATAATCAGCAGTAAATAACTATCTCTTTAAAATACTATCCAATAAATTAATATGTGGTACCTCAGTGGCTAAAAGTATCTTAAGTTCTAGGTCACTAATTGGCAATACTGAGGTTTGTGTTTGCTTGGCAATCATCTTCTACTTTTGTAATTTTCTTCTGCAGCTATTTGCAGCTGATTGTTCTTTTTCACTCTTTCTTTTACTATTTCTTACTTATAAATAATTTCTCTGCGTTTTGCATAGATGTAGAAGATATAAGTTTGGGGGTTTTTTTCCTACATTAAGGGGTAGTAGAATCTCTCTGATTCTTTTTACTCAGTGAAGATTCTGTTCACAGTACATTTTAATAATCTTTTTGAAGCCTCTGAACTTCCATGTTCTGTAAAGTCTAGTCAATTTTTTATTTCACACCATCATGCTTAATCTTTTTACTGCTAAAAATTATTCCACTTTGGTAATGGGCATGTCAGTCTTCATCACACCAATACGTATTAACTCTCATCTCCTGTGCTCATGATTGACTTATCATAGTTTCTTCTTTTTATCTTATAAGCAATCTGCCTTTCCCACTTTTTATCATACATAAAGCCATTTGGATATTTTTATCTTGAATTAAATCAGTGGATGGGATATCTGGCAGATGATGATAGCTCAGTTTTTCACTTGGCTATGTTGAATTTTAGAGCACAGAAGAATGAAAAATAATGTTTGTTATTCTCCCTAGAAAGGTAACTAGATAAAAAAGAGAAAGTGAGCTGAAGCCTTGATAGAACAGTGTTTGGTATGTGGAAATATATCCAGAAATGTAAAAAATTTGTAATAAGATAAAGAAAAACTATGTATTGTCTTGTTATTTTTCCACCATTCATCTAAAAAAAAAAAAAAAAAACAACCCACAAAAAAACCACTAAAAATCTATTGTGCTATACAAAAGAAAAAGCAATCATTTTCAATACCTTAACACTTCCTATTTGCCTTCTAGCTGCAACTCAAAAAGGGGATGGAGTCCTCTGAGTGCTGAGTCACATCTGATAGTCCAGTGTAGGTATTGTGGGTGCTTGAGGGGTTAATACTGCACTAAACACCAGTATTTAAGCAGCTGAATCCCCTATCTTCTCTTCACCTGTCAGTTCTTGCCTAACAATTTCAGAGTCTATTTTTTTCCTAACAATTTGTCGGAGTGACGAAAACCCAATAGGTGCTATCTTTTGTACGACTTCACTAAGAACTGTCATCCATGTAGAGGAGAGACCCCTTGGCCACGGAAAAGCAAACCTTGAGGGGCAGCTTTGGTCTTCAGGTAGGCATGGGATGGCCTGGCAGCACCCAGGTGCTCCTCATCGGCCCAAGTCGATGGACAGGAGGGACACGGGCAGGAGCTGGAGGGGGTTTGCAAGATTTCAAGTCAAATCCTTGTACTGCAGACAGGAGGAGGTCAGCTCAGCTCTAGAAATCCTACTGAATTCAAGGACTATGTTTTGTCTGAAGATGAGTAAGATTGCTCTTAAAGAAGATACATGGTTAGAGTTGTTTTCCCATATTTAAATTGTCTTTCACTTCAAACACTGTATGAAAGAGTAACTGCAACTCACATAACATGTCAAATATGAACTTAAATTTCAGTCTGATCACAATATATGCATCCACGTTTTCCTTTTTCATAGATTTTCTTTGTATATATGTACTTTTCATTTGATTTTGTTTCATTTTCTTTTAATGATTTTTCCTCTAGTGCATGTTCATGCTCTCTCTCTATTTCGCTTCCTAAATGGAATGCCTAAATCTGCTTACTGTAATTTACACAATGTTCTGAGGCACCAAAGCATTATTTGGTCAACTCTGCTTCAGGTTTTTTCTACCCTCTGCTCTGGTGCTGATATCAGTTTCTATTAAGAGGCTCATTGTGAAATACTCAAGCACCTAGGAGTCCTAAGTTTCAGGTAGCTCACAAGAACACTTTTTTACCCCTTGTCAACAGTTTCAATTTTCTCAGACTTACACTCAGTATCATACTGATGATAATACATCATACCATGGAAAACTTGTGATTACTCCCTATACAACAAATATTTCTTTTGCAACCTTTACAACAGTGAGTTATGTATCCCACAGGTTGAGGTTTTGAAGGACTTGGAATTGTATGAAGACATGCTTTTCTAATTAGGAAAAGATGAGGAACTGATTAGGAACAGCTCCTATTTTGTCCTTTGTATAGTTACGTAACTATAGGAGGACAAAAGCACTCCTTTCCTTCTTGACAAACAGTGCTGTTGATTTTCAAGTGTGTGCAGTCATTTTGCATGAAGTTGCCTTGATCATTAATGAGAACCAAAAGGGAAAAGAATGTATCTAACAAAAAGAAAGTATGGCCAAGTTGGCAGAGTGCAGGTACTGAATCTCTGTTCCCTTTCTTTCCAAGTGAAAATAATTGCTGTGGCATGGTGTGGACTCGGCACAGCTGCTGTAGCTTGGCCTACATCAGTTCCCTCTGAAGACAGCAATAGCTGTTCACTCTAGCCATGGGCTGCACAATTCTCTGAAGTAAGTGTTCATGAAAGCATTCAGAAACCAAAAAGGGATTAAATTAATTAGCTGGTATTTAGCATTAAGGATGCAAGATAAAAATAGTCAAAAAATAATGAGAAATGTGAAAGTCAGGTTGATTCAAAAATATCTATATATTTTATTTTAATCTCTCTACCCTTTTTTATATTGTATTTTCCTTGATCCTACCTAAAATTGGCTGTATGAAATTAGACCAAAAAATTGTTCCCATGTATCCCCTTTGTTATGAGGAATTGTAGCAGATACTTGTGAAGGAGATGAGAGCTGAGTAAATATTAAGTGGCTTTTCCATCTCACATTCCTCCCGTTTCCAGTGACCTTCAGGTCTTTTCAAGTTCTCCTGCTTTCCAGTATGGTTCCACCTAAATTAAAGTTGCCACAAAATGGCATATGAGAAGCAAATGTTGGCCAGCAATGTTTGACTCTCTGGACTTCATTCTTAAAACTGTTACAGACAGAGTCTACAACTCTTCTTTTCTACAGTCCTGGATGTCTTTGGTGTTCCTCAGTTACAGCTCTTCCCAGCAGCACAGCTGAAATGAATTTCAGGCCCCTTATTGGGCTGAAAAAAACCCCAAAAGACAGATAAAGCACAGGTAGTTTTTGAATAAGCATGAGAAAGAAAAGCTTTCTGGAAAAAGAAGCTGCAGAAAGGTCACAGAGAAGAAGGGATAAAAGTTCCCTTGTCCTGTGTTATACAGGGTATCCTATACAACCGTTTTAAAAGAAAATAGATAAGATTAGTGATTTAACTGTGTTTTAAGAAAGGGTAAAAGCTTATGAATACCAGAGATGATAAACCATTTTATTCCCTTATGGGTTAAATACTAGGTTTATTGTAATAAGGGAAACAGAAGTTTAATATCAAATTAATACTTCTTAATCATATTATATTAACATATTAAAAAAATAATCTATCTCTCATTTATCCCCTTCTATTCAAACTTATACTGCACTCTCTTCCCTGCTGCTTTCCTCTTTTTAATAATCTTTGTTCACAAAAAGGGCTGACAAAATTCTTCCATGCTTGTCTTCTTGGTTGACTGGTTTTATTTTGTGGTGGGGGGAGGAATTTGACTAACACAGAAAGCTTTCTGCTGTCTCCTGGTTAGAGAGCTTTTTCTGGACTTTGACCTTCCTTGAATCATGTTAAATAGACCTTTTAAAAAGTCTCAATCTAAAACAGTTTTCCCAAATCTGGACTGTTTTTGGCAACTCTTTTCTGATTCCAATTTGTCAATGTCCATGCTAAAGCATCAGCAGAAACAGGATGTGGCATCACCAGGAAAAGTTTCATTAGTGCTTCAGATAATAATCTAAGTTCCTTCCTGTTTCTGTTCTTCAATAGTAAATACTATACAAAATACAGTATGTACAACTTGAATAGTTTTAATTGAAATGGTTTGGACAGCTATGACTGCAAAATACATATAGTTAATTAGTCTATTTGATTATATTTTGGGGTAATGGACAGTTGTCAGTGAGGCACTACTTTTGAACCCTTTTTCTTTGTGTTTTTTTGAGAAATCCCAGTATATTTTAAGGTAAAATGACAGACATACAAATTGATGCTTGTATCACGTTTACAAAGATTGCCTAAACACCTGTGCAGATAATCATTTCTTAGTAATACATGAAGCAGCCAGATGACCTGAGCATCACATTTCCACATCCACAGCAGCTGATTTTTCTACTGGAAGGTTGTGAAAACACTTTGGTTTTTTATTTCCTTTTAGGAGTTACTTTATTTTGTGATGTAAGAGGAAATTTAATCCACTCTGACACGTCTACATATTCATATTTTATGTTACTTTTCATTGTGCTGCATATATACATTGTCCCATTATTGTTTCCAGTAGGAATTCTCCAGATAATGCCACAGAGGGGTGACTTGTGTGGTCACACAGTGAGCAGCGTGATGTCTCTGGGATACAGGTGTTGCTGGGGAGGCTTAACCATATATGGTTTTTAACCATAAAGGAGAACTTTATGAAGTCCAGAGACACTAACTTATCCAAATGAAAAGTATACATCCATAGTAATTTTATGCTTTTTTCACTCCAAAAGAGTTACAGATTATGTACTTAGAAATTGGTGCACCTACAGTGACACGTGATATGCTTTAGGACTGTAAACATCAGCTGTTGAGTAAGTGAGCATGGAGTGAGTAACATTATATTTAATTAACACAGGAAGGGGGATTCTGTTAGTCAGAATACAATTTGGAGCTGTTTTAATTTTGTTTCAGTTAAGTTAAAATATGTGCTGTCTGTAGAAGCAAGATCATAGCAGATAAAATAGTGGTGATAGATTGCTTACATTACTGAAAATGTTTCTATGGTTATCTTTAATCAGATTTTATCAGAAAGTCATATTTAATTCCTGCACCTACCATGTTTATATTAACGTACCTGTACAATCCAGCTCTGATGATTTTAAAACTTAGTAACGTAAACATTTTTCCTTGAGATCTATAAATGCCCTTTTTTTTCTAGTTCTAAATTAGCTTTTTTCCCTCCCATCTCAGGAATCTTTTACATAAACAGACCATTGATTTTCTTGGAGACCCCTGAAATTAACATTCTGTTGGTTATTTGTCTTCTTGTTTTTACTTTAGTTTTTCATAAGCTTTGGTAAGTCTTTCAGCTGAGGTTAAGGCATTTTATAACTGGCAGTAACGACTTTGAGAAAAATGATTGCTTATTAATCACTTGATTCTTTTTTTACTCATCTCTAAGAATAACATTGTAATGGCAAAAAATTATCATTTATCAAAAATCACAAAGATTGTTTACCACAAGGAAAAGAATGGGTTAAGCTGATCATGCTGACTGCAAAATCTTGACTGAATACTGATTTGTAAATTACTTTATAATTTTGTCCAAGTATTGGATATCTGAGAGACTTTAATCACAAACAGGTCATATGGCATTCTCCTTGTCTCTGTTATAAATGTCCTTGTCATACTTTTCATATGAGTTTCCTGGGATAAATATAGTGTTAAAAATGAAACTGGCTCTTGATGGCTATTCCAACAATTTTTAATCAATGTTTCAGTGCCCATTCTGGAAAGCAAGCAAGTGGTTCTAATACCAATGAAGGCTGTGCATATGAGAAAAAGACTCTTGAATTGCACTATTCCTTAGAGTCATAGTCTGGTGTATTCATGGTGACCTCTGACACTTATTAGACAGCTACACTATTTAGGATTGGTTGCTGCTATTTTTAGACATTCTTAGCTATGAACTATAGTCATGATGACTACAGCTGAAGATCATGAGTGTCTGAAACACAATTGTGTGTATCTCAAATGGTGGAGACAGCTTTCTGTCACCACCATCAGAGGCAGATGACCATAGCTATAATGGGAATGCAAAGTTATAAAGACTTAGAATGAAGCCTAAGTCTGAAGTTCTACCTTGTGTTAAAGGTAAAAAAAATAATTTTTTTTTTCCCTTTCTACCTGTCTGTCTTTATATTTTTTCTTCTATCAGAAGATATTTCTTCTTCTGTCTTCTAAAGCAGCAAGGCTTGGGGGGTGGGGTGTGGGGGGGGATGGGCTGGAATATGCTGCCCCTCAAATTTAATATAACTAGACACCGGGATGTGTTTCTTGTGCATATCTGTTGGCTTAGTACTTTCCTCAAAGATCTTGAAAATGAAAGACTAAATAGTCACACTTTGGATTCAGTTTGCAATGATTATTCACCATTACATTTTAACTCTAAAGCAGTTTAACCAGTTGTCTGCTACCAGCAGTAGTGATAAATTCTGTTTGTGTGTTCCATCATGGATAAAGGAAAGATGATCTGTGAGTGCAGTGCCATGCCCTATGCCTCTCATGTGTTCTGAGTCTAACAGTGTTTAGGAAAAACAACAATGTTGTTTAGGATGCCCAGATAATATAGCAGACTTTTTATAAACTTCTCATTTGGTATTGTTCTGAAAATGAATCTAAGTTGTGAGACATTAATTAGTGGCATCAGTAGTGTGATGGCTTCTTTAGTGTTGTTTGTCAGTGCATGGGTATTCAGTAATAGATTTCTCCCTTTGAAGCATAGAGTTTTCTCTGATAAAGGTCTGAGGTGTGGTCAGAAGAAGAGGCAGAAGGCTTGCAAGCATTCAGGCTGCTTACAGACTCACTTTTCCCAGAGAACCTGAAAACACACTTGAGTCTGACAAAGGAGATGAGGCTTCAATAATACAGATGTATCCTGATGTGATTCTACAGTGCGTATCATGGAGGATAAGCTAAATTATTTTTGGTGTTTAGTGTCTGTGATATCTCCTGAAGCACTTCGTGGAGATGAAACAAAAGTTCTTGAAACAAAATTAGGATTTCTTAGAGAACTAAGAAATTAAAACAATCTGAACCTATGAAAAACAATATCTCTTCACCCTTAAGGGTAGCAAACCTCCATATATGAAATAGTGTTAGGGTAATATTCTACTATTGTGGATTTTTTCCAGGACTTTTAAGAACTGTCATTGTTCACATGGTTGTCAAGAAAAGAATACTTTGGTGTCATGTTCCCAATATTCAAAGAATTTCTGTTAGGTTTTCCAAGTTCTTTGACTTTCTGATTACTTGGCTTTATTCAGTATTATAATTCGATATTGATATAATCCAAGTAATTTCAAGGGCTTCTAGCTTCTTGACAATGCTGGTTTTGCAAATGAACCAGAGAATGTTATGATGATTGATTTTATTTATGTGTGGAGCAGGGGATAGCTAGGTAAGTTTATCTCTGGAGAATTAAGATGCCAACACATGTTCTTTCCTTGGAGCATAGATTTTATTTTTGGAAGGTTACAATATTTTTGTATGTATTAGACTATTTGGTCAATACTTAAAGACCTATAATACACAAGAAGTCAGATTAACTAATCCAGTTATTCTGTTTTGCTGTATTTGCTATGAAATCTGAAAAGAATTTATATCAGAAATTCTATTTTATTGTTAATTTGTTTGTGGGGTTTTTTTGTTTGTTTGTTATGGCCTTTGTTTTGGGGGTTTTGTGGGATTTTTTTGGTGGGTAGAAACTACTGCAAATTGAGGATTTCAAACTATAATTGCTTCCTACCACAACATACATATGTGCATGCATTTTTCCTTTAATTCTGGGAAAAGCTGTCTATTTTTACGTTTTCATTTTGAACAGAACTACACAGTCTTGGTTTTATAAGTGTATTTTTGTATGCAGGGAGCATAACGATGTGCCACGAGATGGAGCATTCACTCTGGATTTCATATATTCTCATACACCCTTCAGTAGCTGGAGTCATAGCTTATGTCTTTGAAACGCTAGAGTGAAAGTGAGAAAGCACAATTTAAATTGCTTGCTTCTGTGCTCAGCTATTTAGGCAGTGTGGGAGACTAGGAAGTGAAGTTAGCCAGAGGTGATATTGCTTTATGTTGGAATTAATTTTTTTTATCTGTGGTTTATTATTTATTTTGTGATAAGTTTTAAGCAAAAATGGATAGCTGAAAATATCTTTAATCATTCCTAATAGAATATAGTGCAGAGCAAAGACATTTAGTAACAACAATTATGTAGCTGAGGCTCTAGTACAGTTCGTGCTGTTAGCTTTGGGGACTCCATAGGCTTCACAGGAAAAGTCAGCAGGAAGAGTGGCTCCTCAGATTGGCTCTTCCCAGCAAAAACCTGCTAGACTCCTCACTTTCCCAAATCTGTACACTGTACTGTCACTGCAGAGGATGCCATGGCTTTTGTCCTTTTCTCATTTGCAAAATAAATGTACTGGCTTTGCAAATCATCTCCCTGAAGTCTGACATTGCCTGGCTGTCCTGCTGGACGCACGTGCCAGTCTGTTGAACTGCATCCTGCAGTGCTGCTCTGGCTCCCCACCACTGTGGGCAACAAAGGAAGGGCTGTAATGTTCAGGATCCTCTTAGGTAAACTTCAGCTACCAATGAGGAATTGAAGCAGACCGTGGGATTATGCAGAGCTGAAGCTTCCTTACATCTGCAGATCTTGGCTTTTTGAAGCTTTGCTGCTTTGCTGCTCCCAGCCTCTAAGGGCAAAAGATTAGGTCAGAAACCACACAACAAAAACTAATGCAAATTTCTATATGAGATGAAAGTGCACAGACCACAAAATGTACTTGGTATGATTCATATTGACAGTCCTTTAGCTGGTAACAGTCCATTTCAATGTGTCCCTGACATAAATTATCTGACTTTCTGGACTTCAACACATATAATGCCAAAAATTCATCCCCTTATCACAATTTCACCAGCTGTGGTGTGCTGTAGTTTTGAGTGCAGTGGTTGGAGGCTTTGGCATTTACTGTGTATTAGTCTTGATGGGAATAGGGCTCTTAGGGAGACCTGTTGCTTGTCCCAGTTCCCCTCTACCACCACTGACTGAATATTAGTAAGAGTCTTCCTAGGAATCACTCACGTTCATAAGGCTTTTTCTGCCACAAATAGTAGAATCTCTTCCTTGGTGAAGTTCAGCCCTGTGTGGGCTTGTTCTGGTGAGGTTTTATAATCCTCTTCCAAGAGCAAATTTTTATGCTACATTTTAAAACTCTCATTTTTCTAAAAGTGCATTGACTGAAGAGGATTAAGTAATGGTAAAGGGAATAACAGATATAAAAATCTCCCTAGTGTGGATTAGCTCTTAAGTATTCAAATGGAGTTTTCATTCACTTGTGTTATCTATTGTTTACTTACAATTCCTTTTGTCCATTACACATACAGGGGGTTTGTTAGTTTGTTTATTTGTTTTAGCACATATTTACCTTTGAGGTCATTCTTTTCTTATTGCTGGGAAACAATTGTGCTCAAGACTGCAGTAGTTTGGTCTCTTTGATGATTTATATATTACAAATTCTTTCATGATTTTTTATATAGGAGACAAAGAAATTCTTTACATTAGTCATCCAGCTTTGTTGGAAGTGTTCTCCATAGCAATTCATAAACATACCTGAGGTGTCTCACAGGTATGTGAGTTATACATGCATTTTATAAAACTGAGGTGTGATTTCTGTGTAGCCTCTCCATAAGAAATAAACAGTTCAACATTATAGTGTAAAGGTTGAAGCAGCTGATGTGGTTATTTTGTTTTCTTATTTGTTTCAGTAGCACAGATCCCAATCTTTTAATGTATCAGAAGAGTTGTTAGACTAACGCTGTATAACTCAGAACTTTCCACTCCATGTAATTTCAATTTTGAAAGTGCTGAGTGAGACATAGTGCAATAATTAAAAAGACATAATTTGTAATTATGGAGAAGCTGATAACACTAGCACAATAACATAAGATTCATAAAACTTGTCTGTTCCTTTCATACTTTTTCTGTGACATCACTTCTTGCTGTTTTCCACACTCCAGTGTTTTCTAGAATCTAAAGAGGAACAAGTCAGATAATTCCTTCCACCTTTGAAACATAGACATATTTTTTCCCTCTTTGGATAACAAATAACTTGCTGCAGAAGCTAACAGTTTCCTTTGGTTGGCGTTGTACTTCACATAATTTTTTCCTTTATTTTTCTTCTCAGTAGTCACAACCTGAGCCCTGAGTCCTTTTTTTTCTCTATTATCTAGAAAAAAACATGGAAGCTGATAGAAAATTGTTTCAACTTTGTGCTACAGTATAAAATGGTATTTGTATTGGATGTCTTAAATTACAGAAGTACTTCTTCAAGGAACTGGACACAATTTGATGGTTTTCAAAGCTTTAGGGAACCTGGGAATCCTATTATTTTCAATTAAAACTCTAAATACTCATAACTTTTAATAATTGTTTGATGGTTGTGCTTTTGAAAGCTGTATTCAGGCTGTCATATAAATCTGACAGACTCTGGTTTCTTCCTTTTTTTGTCCTAGGGGAAAGTTCAAATTTTTTTTTTTTTTTTTTCCCTGTCCTGCAAATTACTAGTTTCATTTGAGATGTAGCACCAGTAGGAAAAATGAACATGCAGTGGAACACTCTATCTGGTGCAGAAGAACATCTGCATCCTTTAGTTCCCAAACTGGCATTTATGATTTCTTTCTGCTGTGTGTACCATTGCTTATGATATCATGAGAAAGGATAATATTGATAACAAATACATAAAAACATTGGGGTTTAGATTTTTTTCATCTGTAATATATAAAATGTGTATATGAATAGTCCCAAATTATAAATGAGAAACTGTGTTATTACGTTACATGCTATATTCCATATAATGTCATATAGAGTTACATCTATATATGTGGTTTTTGTAGTAAATTGCTGGACAACTATAAACATTAAAGAATAGTGCGTGTCCCGTGATTGGCAAAAGTAAGAATAGACCCCAATATGCTCTAAAACTGTGTGTGAAACTTTATCTCATTCAGCTTTTAAGGCTTCCTGGGCTTTAATCTGTCAATTATGCCTGAATGCTCTCCCTCAGACATAGCAACTGTATTCCCAGCCATGGTTTCTATGGTAAGCACATCATTCTTTTGCCATATATCCACAAAATAAATATATCCAATTCATTGGTATAATCTTTAATTTGGCCAGGTCTGCCTTCTACCCCTGCCAATTTCAGAATTCTCCTGTCCTGACAAGTAGATTTTTCTGGGCAATTCCTGGAAAAAAATGGGCATTTAGAGATGGGGGGAGAGGGGAACTAGGTAACAAATTGTTTCACAGAAGACCTCTACAAAGTGGATTTCCCACATCTGATGTACCAAATCCATTTCTGGTTCAGACCTATGTTGGAACATGAGATAGTTGCCTTCACTTTGAGAGTGAGTACCCATAGAGGTTGAACACATCAGTGGTAGCTGCACGTTCTGCTAGATTACAAACATCTGATCTAGATCAAGACAACCCCAGCACCTGGCTAGCAAATAAAGCATTTTAGATGTTAGAGGAAAAATTCTTTTTAACTGGGACTCTCATGACAGAAGGGATATGACTTATTCACTAATTTGGCTGCCAGTTCTGGAAATGTCCTAAAATTTAAACCTCGTTTTAGAAGGAAGTGTGTTTTGTGAAAAGTGCAAGATAAGTGTGTATTTGAAGTGAGGAATGTATTTCCTTCCTTCAAAAAACTTGTATGCCTGTTAGTAGGACTTAAATGGTATAGTTTTAGGTGAGAGCTGAGTGTGGTATTTCTGTTTCCCTCTAAGATAATGTGTTTTGAGAACCGGAAACTTTGATTGCATCCAGTGTATTTTATAAAGCCAAAATTGATTTCAGTGAATACAGTAATGGTGTAAAAGGCAGAAACTATTTCTTAAAAAAAACACTAAATCAATATTATACATTAATGATAATATGAACTATCACATTATTTTTATTATCTATTTAATGGTCTCCTTTAAAATTTGTAAATAAACACTCATTAATATGCAGTACAGATTGGTGAACTCCAAAAGCTCTAAGCTTCTGATGAAGAGCCAAAGACTTTGGTTCTGTTTTGAAGCTTCTGCAGCATCCCTACTTGCATGAACTAGCAAAAGAAAATTTAATGAAGAAAAGCTTGACAAATGACTTGCAAGAGGAACAAAAGTATTTGGAAATGTGATCTTCCCATCTAGAACTAATCAGAATTATGACTCCTGCAACACTTGATCTGCTCGCAGCCCTCAGGGGAAAGAATAAACATAAAATGCACATGTGGGGAGGCACTGTGCATGTGCACATGATGTGCCAGAAATCTTCTTCAATAAATTCTGTTGAAAAATCCATACAGTAACTGCCAGGCTGTAAAAGCAAAGCAAGTGGACTGATCGTACAATCTGAAGGAGCATGTAGATAGAAATACCCACAGCTGCTTCTGTCTGTAAATACAGCTCCAAAAGTTGGGCAAAAGATTCAGCTGCAATAAATTGTTTTTTTTCTTGAAATTTTTAGGACATCACTATTTCGTACCAGATGTTGCTTGAACCCACAAAGTCTAGACACTATTGGCATTTCTGCACAGGAAAGGGATTTTCAGCAAAGAATTAGAAACAATTCACTAAATGAAGTGGAAATTTTTATTATAGCTTTGCATGCTTCTGAATGCTGATATCTTCTTATTCAAAGGATTATTGTTCCCAAATCTTTTTGTGTCACGGTGAGAGAGGGCTAGTTGATTGATTGCTTAGAGGCTAATCTTGGGAACTATAAATAAAAGCTTTATAAAAAAGAATAAATCTATCTTAGAGCCTATGAAAACCAGTTTAGGAAAATGCTCATTCCCATTTCAGTATCTCTCTCAGTTTTGTACATTGTGGGTTTTTTCATCATTAGCATGACTCAAACAAAGATTTTATTTAGATAAACAATGTATACATGTCCAAAAGAGATCAAGATTACATGTCCAAAAGAGATCAAGAATATTTTCCTTTTTATTCAGTCAGTTCTTCCATGCATATGAAAAAAAAAAATCTATACTCCACAATCTATGCAACTCTGCTGATAAATTTGCTGGAAGTACAGTAGCTGGCTGATTTTTTTCTCCCTGTCAAGCCATGACATCCTTTTTTCATACACTGTGTCTCTGACAGTCTTGACAGTTGAAGCAAACTTCAGAATTTTGCAGCCCTCATGGACATGTACCAAACTTTGGTAAAAAACTGTGCTTTTATGTGTCTGTGTGGTATTTATTCTGATATGCTGATGAGTACTTAATGCTTTTTGCTATAAACACTTTTAAACCATGGCTTGTAAAAAAACAACTGGGCATACAAAATGAAAATCCAGACAAGAGCTTCTTCAAACAGACATCTTCAAAAGAGATTTATAATTTGTATTCCATAAAGAAGATGGTTGGTGTGCTCATAGAACTGGAAGTCCTATGGGAAGAACTATTCTGGAGAAAATAGAACAAGCCTAAACATAAACACACTTCCACATTTGTTTACCTTAGCATGGTTGAATGCTATGAAAAAATGGAAGTGTCATCATCTCCAGCAGCTTTACTTTAATTTTTTTTCTCTTTTTACACAAACAGAAAGCTGTTCATGGAAGCACTGCTATGAGTAAAGGTGAATAGGGGTAGTGTACAGCCTTTAAGAGTGGGACTGATGTAGAGAAACCAGCACAGAACTATTTTCTTTTTTGAACAATAATCCTCAAAACTAAAAAGAATAATGGATACTGAGTAGTTAAAATTCATCTATGTTCTGCCTCTCCAACTCTCCCCTCCACCCCCCTCACCTTTATTAGGCAGATACAAAACACACAGATTGCTTTTCCACAGAAATTTTGCTTGGCACAGCATATTGTGCTGTGGCAGGGACATCTGCACAAAGGAAATGTTACACTAGAAGTGCACTCAGTTTGAGCATTTTGGCTTTCAAAAGTCATTTGATGATCCTTTTCTTCCAATATCAAATTAACTGAGTTTGAACCTCTGTTACTCCAAGAAAAATTAAGTAAAAATTTCAACTTTTTCTGGTCTTATGAAGACATAAATCAGCTGAGGTTTGCTCTAAGATAAGCTTAGTGTAATTTACTGGGAATTAATGAAGTTATACATTAAAAAACATACACCTGACAGCTGCAGAGTGAAAACATTACACTGTTTAAAGATAGCTATGAAGATGTTTCTAAAATTGGATATTTTGGTCACTGTTTCAAAATGAAAGTTGCGTTAAATAGCAAGATAGCAAAGGACATCAAAATTGTCTAGGTGTGCATCTTGATACAATAGAAGGATAATTGGACTCATTAGTACTTGAATAAAGAACCACAATAGACATCATTCAGAAAGATTATAATTAGTACTATACAAATCTCAGCATATTCATTATTTGTTATGGTAGGATGATCAATTTACAGATGTCTACTACTGAAATGACCTCCATTAATGAACCTGTGCCTTTAGAAGAACTGGAAAATTCTTTCAAAGAATTAACAAAGAAAGAGTTAATGCAGTCTTAACCTGGTGTGACAATCATGCATATAGCAAAAAAAATCCTATCTGAACTCTTCCTGTGGAAGAAATTTTAATTTGTGTTTTCCATAGTATTAATATAAACTGTTCTTAGACCTCCACTGCAAACTACATAGAGAAGGTGTCAAAGGTGGCACAAAGGAGCTTCTTTGAATTTTCCCTGTTTTATTCTTAATTTGTTTGGCTTTCAGTTGAAGTAGGCTGCCTTACTCGTGGAAAGAATATGAGTTAATACCACTCCCTAGTTATTCCTGCTAAATGTTTTTCCTTTTGGGGAAAATCATACCCTTACCAATATGACACCTCAAAATGTACTAGATGACTTAATATTACAACATTCTCTTACCCCTTTTTTATCCTTTTTTTTCCCTTATTCTGCTTTTCTATTACTTTTTTTTTATCTCAGTCTGTTTTGCCTTTTTTTTTTTTTTTTTTTTAATTTCTATTGTTTTGCCTTTATCTTCTTTTATATTTGTCCTGGCTGTTCTTTCTGGAAGCATTCAGAATTTCTTTCTCTGTCTTTTATGGGCTTTCTTATGTCCACTGACTCTCTTTGATTTAAGTGGCACCAGACTCACAACTAAGGCCCAATTCTGACTTCCATCTGAAACTGCCACTTTGTCATTTCACAAGGCTCCATCCCTCAACTGACAATGTTGACTCTCTCCATGAATTGTGCGGTTCAATCATTTATATTTAAAAAACACACAGACTTCTCTTCTGGACTGTTAAGTAATATTACTGAGCTTGAACTTTCATCTTTACTGTATCATTTTGTTCATCATTTCTAGATAATATATTTTTCTACTTTTGGCAGAAAGTCTCCCCTGTTCAATTTTGAATACTTTTTTTGATGTGGAAAGTGATGGAGTCATTGAACTGTAGATATCTAGATTCAGTGGCTTTTTGGCAGCTCTGTTCCTTGTCTTGTGCATAAGATTAGTGCTGTAAAAGGAAAAAAAAAGTCAATATCTGATGCACTTCCTGGCTCCAAAATAAGATCTGGTTTCAGCAGCACTTCCATGTTAGCATTGTTAGATGTCATCCAAAGAAGGAGGTCTACTAGGACTGCAAAAATGACTATTGAGATTAGAGGAGTCGACAACTGAATGCAAGCTGGGAAACAGTAAGTTTCATTTTGTACTGGTTGCTACAGATCACACATATCATATAATACTAAATGGTAGAAGGGTGAAGGAATGCTGAGTGATTACATTTTACAAGGAACAATAATCTGGTGCTTCTCGTTACACTCCATGTGATTGCATCAAAAAATATGACTGCCCTTCTTAATACTACTTTGTGTGCATTTGTGTGTATGCAAATAAAATCAGTGTGAATGCATGTTTGATGTCTGTGGTTATAAATCTGTTTATACAACATTCTATTATTTTAGTCACATCCTCAGGGGACTAAGAACGAGTGTCTGACTTTTTTGGCATATCCTTTTCAATCAGCTTTCCCATTCGTACAAAGGGAATGATTTCCACAGTTGAAAAACAGAACAGGGTATTCTAGCAATATGTAGTATTTCTATTTATTATTTGGAACTCTGCATTTATAAGTAGCCTTTCTCATAGAGGTTTTTTTAGCATATTGTAACTGATAGTATCATACACTCTATATTACCCAGCCTTGGCCCTTTTCTAATTCAGGTCATGTTTTGCTTAACTGCATTTTCTCTCATTAATAGTCCTAAATTTAAGACCTGTAGGGGCAGAAATAAGTCAATCCACTAATACCAGTATGTCAGAATTTATAAGAGCTTTGTTCAAACTACTCATAAATGCCAATAATGACATAGAGTCTCCTTGAATCTAGAAGTGCTTAGCTGGAGCTAATGTCTTTACTGAAATCCCCCAATCACCTGTGAAATCTCCTTTGCAATCATATTTAATCTATTATTAACAAAGAAGCCTACGATGTCCTCGCCATCCTAGTGACCTCAAAAAGCCAAAGTCACACATGCATGAATGCATGAAGCACCAGATTGTCTGAAACTCATTAATGTGAACAGCTCAAACATAAGGTGAACCTCCCACCACTCAGTTGTTCCACCAGATGTCACTTTTACCAAATGTACCTTAAAGTTTTGGGGTTTCTTCCTGGTTTTGTTTTTGGTTGGTTTGTTTGTTTGTTTGTTTTTTGTTTGTTTGGTTGGTTTGTTTTTGGTTTTGTTGTTGTTGTTGTTTTGTTTTTTGTTTTTATCTTTTTATCAATAAATTAATTTAATTGAATAAATTTACTCATAAATTTCTGTTAATATATGGCTAAAGATATGTCTTTCAGTGTTGTTTATTCATCTCTAATAATCATTATAAAGTAGATATGAGCATTTAATCTCGAAGCTCTCCTATATACATTGTAAAGCTACATACAGACAAGAGCTCTTTTATACATGCACTGGAAGAGTGGTGAAGCCACCTTATGAATATAATTGATGAGAAGCTCTATTTCGGTCAATTGTTCTTTCAAGTTACTAAGAAACCCTGACTCTTCTAAAAGCAAACCTGAAGGTACTGAGCCTGGTACAGACTGCTGACCCGGAGACAAATCACTTGGCACATGACATTCTGACTTCTATAGTTCCTGACGTAATAATTTCACAGCAGTGACTTGAAATCTTTCTAATAATCCCACTCCCTGTATGTAGTTTTTAATGGATAAGGCAGTGGTGTAAACTATTCTACTTTCCAGATTAGAGCAGAAACTTTATAGTGGAGTTGCTTAAGACCAAATTTGGGAATAACTGCTGAGATGCAAGAAAGAAACTAGATAGTTGGTTGGGGGAAATTAAGTTAATGAGGATTGGTTCCATTTTCCGTGTTGCCTTGTTGATATTAATTAAATGTACCAGAAAGCTTTTATCTCTGGAAGGAATTCTTTTTCAGTTAGAAAAATAATTATTTCTTAGAACTGGAAAGAAAATCAACTGATAGAAAGTGACAAGACCATAAAAATCTCTATGAAAGTGATGAATAGAAATTTCTTGGCTCTTTATCAGTTGTGAATTAGTACTTCTCTCAAAGTCCACAGAGCCATGCCAACTATGCAACCACAAATTTAGCAGATCAGCAGGCCAAAATTAAATAGCTATTTAATGAAAACATAAATAATTTTGTAGCATCTTGTTCCAAAACCAAATTTTATTGCTGAAGAGAGAGGAGCTTGTTTATTTGAAACCGTTGTATTGCAAAGAAATGCAGAATTTTTCTATATGTGATAGACCACATTCTCTTGTTTTAGTTCAATCTTTTTATATATATATATTTTTTTTTTCCTTTGGCTAAATCAGTATGTGTTACCCTCCCTGAAACAAACACCAGTTAGCTCACTGCTGTGAAAATACAGTCTTAACTAACATAATAATTTAAAAATCAGTTTAATTAAAGAAAACCAAAAGGATGATTGCATACTAATTTCAGGAACAGACAAACAAGGTAGCCCAACATGCATCGGTTCAACCATCATAATTACCCGTTCATGCACTCTACAGACATGACAAGTCACAAGTTAAAACTACTAAAGTCTCAGATAAATAAGATTAAAGTAAGTGGTGCTGCTTCCTTTTGCTACAGGTTTGGGGTGGACAGGTTGTCATAGCCTCATTTATGACTAGTGACTTCTTGAACAATGTTAACTTGACCAGGTATCTGGATGCGGTAGTTTGAGATATATTTTAAGCTGAACTTAAATACACTTGTGACTAAAATGTTATTCCTCATTAGTATTTTACTGCTTTAAGCTAATGGGGGCTTAAATCAAATTAAAATTAAATCTTCTTAAGAAGACCTATGTTGGCCATGCAGAACAAGGGTAAGTTCAGTCCTCTGGTATGTTGAATGTTCCCAGTTCTAGTGGCACATAATTTCAAGTGAAAATGCTGCACACTTCAGGCTTCAGAAGAGAGGACTGGACCCCCATGAGCTTAATGGAGCCTATAATTGATTTAGTACGCCAGTTCTTTAACTGGAGCTTCTATAGTGTAATTAAATTACACCATTTGATTATAAAAGTAGGAATTGAACATCAGAGAGAAACATACCAGGTCTTACATTACAAATATTTTGTTTAGATGCAAATGTATTCTAAGGGTTCTCTGTGTCCCTGTAAGGACTGCTCTTCAATACGGATTTGTAATAGTTTTTAATATGTAGTAATATATTGGAAAAAATAAAATACTTGCGGCTTTTTCTTTTTTTAGCAACTAAATGTCAGTGTTGTAGGAAATAAGTATCACCTGATGCCATGAAATGAAGAGGGGTTTTTCCTTTCAAAAGTCTTAGAGTCATAAATAGCTTTTGCTGGCTGAGCTAACAATAAACTTCAAGTCATAAAAGTGAGGATAGCTAAAACGGCAAGTTAACCATCACCCATTCAGTCAGAGGCAGGCATTTCCAAGGTAAAGCACAGTAGGATTGAAATTAAAAAGATCTTGTAGTTCTTTATGAATGAGATGATCATAACCTGAAAATGTTGCATTGTATTTATGTGGCAAGGTTTTGGTATCAGGAGGGCTGCAGGGGTGGCTTTTGTGAGAGCTTCCCTCATGTCAGATAGAGCCAAAGCCAGCTGTCTCCAAAATGGAACTGCCACTGGCCAAAGATGAACCCACTGGTGACAGTGGTGTGATAACACATTTAAGAAAGGGTAAAAAGGGCTGTGGAAGAGCAACTGGGAAAGAGGATTGAAAAATTAGAGCAACAACTCTGCCAACACCAAAGTTCATTGAAGGAGGGGAAGGAGGTGCTCCAGGCATCAGAGCAGAGATTCCCCTACAACCTGCGGTGAAGACCATGGTGAGACAACCTGTTCCCCTGTAACCCATAGAGGGCCATGGCAGAGCAGAGATCCACCTGCAGCCTATGGAGGACCCATACAGGATCAGGTGGAGGCCTGAAGGAGGCTGTGACCTCATGAAGAGTCCATGTTAGAGCAGGCTCCTGGCAGGACCTGTGGCCTTGTGGAGAGACAACTCCACACTGAAGCAAGTTTGCTGGCAGGACTTGTGACCCTGCAGGGAATTTAGGCTGGAAAAGTTTGTTCCTGAAGGATTACACCCCATGGAAGGGACCTACACTGGATCAGTTCATGAGGAACTCCAGCCTGTGGGAAGGATACATACTGGGGAAGTTCATAAAGGACCATATTCCATGGGAGGGACCCAGTGCTGGAGTGTGAGGAAGAAGTGAAGAGACAACAATATATTCACCCATGAGCTTTTTGTCATATTTTTCTCCTCCTGTTCTGTTGGAAGGAGGAGTGATAGAACAGCTTGGTGGGCACCTGGTGTCTAGGCAAAGTCAACTCACAATGAATGGGACTGTGAACTTGCTACCCACAGAGGAATTAAAACCCAGTTGTAACAAGATAAGTGTTCACACCAACCTTTATTAAAAAGTCTCCAGTAGGATTTAAGTGGCTAAAGTGAATCTGCTGTGCCATTAATTCTAAGCTGCAAGAAGTATAAGTAGAAGGAATTTTCACATCCAGTAAGAGAAGTATTCAGAGTGGCTGTGCCAAGAGTGATGGTTCAGATGTGCCTATTTGCCTTGATGCATACTTTAGAGACACAAACTTGCCTAAGAAGGTTTGTCTAAAACTAGTTAATTTGACTCATTCTCATTTTCTCATTGACTGACTCAATTTTTCATTATGTTTAATCTAACCGACAAGAACTAGGTAATTTATTTCTTAATTAATATAACCTTGTTTTTAAAATTGATGAACTTTCTATTTAGACAAATCACTGATGCATAAAAGAAACCTGTAGTGACTGCAGAAAATAATAACTTTCCCCCACCCAGTAAATGCCTCATAACAGTTATAGCTTCTGTTATGCAAAATTTTAGACTAAATAATCCTAATGGTCAATTTTGTACATAAACCCTATGAAATAGTAAATATTCTTGTCTACACCTGGCCAAGTGCCTTTGTAGTATAACCTCATACATTCTTTTCAGCAATATTAGTAGTCTTTTTATGTTTTAAACTGTGTTGTTGTATGTGTCATCAAACTTGCTTCATGCATAGTCAGTATAACCTTTATTTATGTGCTGCCATGCATGCATGGGAGGGGAGATTTGTGGTTTTTTGGTTAAAAAAGTAATATATTGTAAAAAATGACAAGTGTACAGACTTAAGGAAATATCTGAACATGAAGAAAACTCACTTGTGAACCAAAACTAGCCGCTGTTCAGAGGGCTGGATTAGATGGGCTTGCATCTCTTCCATGTGCCATTTTACAGTACCTCCTGCTCTGTTTCCCACTTCCACTTGGTAAAGGTGGAAGACATCTTAGTTTACCTTAGATTACTTAGACAGTAAACTCTGAGTCTTTGGCCCCAAGCATTGTTTGGTGGACTTTCAGGCATCCAATTCTGTTCACATGGAAACTATAAAATGTACATATTCAGGCCTTTGAGAGAGATCACTTACATTGCTTGGAGAAAAGCAAGCAAATTTACTTCCAAAAAGTTTAATAATGTACCAGTAATACTACTGCAGTTGAATAGATATTAATAGCAAGTAGTTTCCAGCTTTTTCTTCAAAAAGAGGGATTTGCTATTCTAGTAATTGATGCTGAATTTAGCCTTTGTGTTTACA
Organism: Myiozetetes cayanensis; assembly: GCF_022539395.1. NCBI lineage: Eukaryota > Metazoa > Chordata > Aves > Passeriformes > Tyrannidae > Myiozetetes > Myiozetetes cayanensis. The sequence goes on from NW_026086604.1 coordinate 131,662,852, forward strand.
ATAGATTACCTTCCCTTTCCTATGCTGTATTCTTCCTGCTGTCATATCCACCTTTTGTATGGAAACTGATGTCCCTGCATAGTTGTACAAGCCAGTGCAAGAAATTCCTTAAGCTTCAATTTTCTTGTGGATACCACATTTGCACTGCCTAGGGTCCCCAAACACGAGGATCACCATCAGCTATTTCCTCCAGGGCACCCACTGACTGCCTCATATATCTACTTTTTTTCCATGGTGATATAACAGCCATTAATAATTTATCACAAAAGAAATACCTCAGTAAAGTACTTCCCAGTGGTAAGAGACAGATCCCTAAACTACTGATGCAGTGCCGTATTTAGTATTCCATACTCAAAATTTCTGAGTATGTAATAGTTTGTTCTATCACCATCACGACTGAAGATGGAGGAGTTCCCATTCTGATTCAGCCTGCAGGTCTGTAACAGGTCTCATTTATGCCATTAGCAATTTGAAACCTCCAGTTTTTCCCAGCCACGGCTCATTATTGTCCACTGTACTGACACAGTTACCGAGTACCAACTATATTTAGTTTGCTAGCCTTCATACAAAAAGGGGCAGAAACATTAATCAAAGCTCCAGAGTAATCAGCAGGTAAGTTTCCAGTCAAAGAAAAGAGATCTATCCTTTTACATCATTCTAAGTGGCTCATAATTTATGTCAAATGAGAAGTAATAGGAGCACCAGGCAGCAATTTCCTTCCAGTGGCCCATGCAAAGGAACGACACATTATTAGTTTAGTGTTCTAGTGACAGGTGCTGGTGCCTCATTTCCCATCCCTACAAAAGGAAAAAACAACAAAAAGGGATTGTGCAGAGCCATAAAATGAGAGACAGTTCTTTGAGACCTTCAGTGAGATTTTATGCTTTGTAATTCCTGCAATCAACTCTATTATTCATTTTTATTCTGATTCACTTTGTAAAGAAAACACATTTTCAATCCTCCTCTGTCTTTTTCTTTTTCCTTCACTTTTTAGCTTTACTGCTGAAGAATTCTGCCGAGGCAACTTTAAACATTTTTTAATTTAACTGTAAAGCGCAGCTTTGCAAAGGTAAAATCATCTCTCCAGATTGTTCTTGCAGATAGGTGTGTTGGTTTAGACTGTTCTTTCAAATCTGATGCTCTAGACATTTTGATTTGATTCTGTAGTCTTAAAATTTGATGGTAATTATCAATAGGAGCATTTTTTTCAACATTATTGTTAAATAAAGAAGGAGTCCAGGAAGGGCTTTGCAAGCTATTGCTTTCTTTTAAACTCTTATTTGTCAAAGAAATTTAAACGAAGAAACAGATTACATTTTTAAATGGATGGAGATCTGTGTTAAGTTAACAAAGCAGATTATTTTAAAACAGTATTCACTCTGCTTCCAACATTAGGAACAGACTTGTTAAAACTTTTGTGAAATTTAAAAATTTGCATTTTTCTGAAACAAAACAGATCTCCAGGAATCTTGAGTTCTGAATCTGAACAAACCCTCCTTCTTCCTGTTAAAAAAAAAAAAAAAAAAAAAAAAAAAGGCAGCTTAAGCCCCTGCTCAGACAGACAGTGATGGGAAAGAATGTATGGTTTTTTCCTTGCTCATTTTGACCAGACATTTCTTCCTATTGACTGAAGTGCCATTTACAGTGAAAAGTTGGGGGCCTGAGCAATCAACTTTTTACAATGGAAAAATGTCCTCATCATAAATTGCTCTTTAGTCATTATTCTTGCTTGTCACTCCGATTGAGGGACAGATTCTCTGCCATTTTCTACTTTTGGCCTTGGTGACAGGAAGACAAAAGTCTTCAGCTGTAATACACTTGCTTGTGCCACCTCTGAGCAGCAGTTTCTGTGACAACTGGCACTTATACAGCCTTTGTGAAAGATCTGAGCCTGGAGATGAGGAGTAGAGGTGATATGGTTAGCTGGGTGGCTGACCTTAGTCCTCTCACACATGTTCCTGCTCCAATAAATGCATAATTAGTTAGAGAGGCAGAGTAATTTCCCTGACTTCCTCCCTGATTCCCTCTTTGCTCTTTTTCACAATGCCAGAGTTATAAGAAAATAAAAACTTCAGGCTTTGGGGTTTAATAACATTGGTTCAGCTTTTTGCACTCACAAGAGTGTGTCACTTCTCTACTTCATGCACAGCAAAATTTTCTGAAGGAGATGTGTGTGTTTGTTTTAGCATGGTATCAGCAATGGAGGAATAGTACTAGAGTTCTGCATTACTTTTGTATTCCATAGCTTTTGTCAATAGATCAGCATTTTGTTGGCTGACCTTTTTGTTTGTCTCTTGTTTAGCCTCATTAACCTTTGAGGAATGAGGTACATGGGGCAGCAGGCAATCAAAACACAGAGAACCTGAGAAGGTCACTGTAAGGTGTGTGCAGTTGGACTTCACATAATAAAAAGGTACATGTTTCCTTTCCTTGCTGTCACTCTATTCCATATTTCTTAAGGCAGGCATCACAACAGGTGAGTTAAGTCTGTGCTGGTTCCCCAGAAGCGCTGCTGGTCTCTTGAGCACACAGGGACCTTCCCTGTGAGCTGATTCTATCTCTTGACATCCAGGCACTCATCAGCTCCCTTCCCCATTTTTTTGTATCAGTGGGAAAGTATTTTGGGCAGACAAGCAGAAAGGAACCATAATTTGCTCTGGCAGACACTCCACTCTGGACAATGTGGGGAACCAGACAGTGCAATATCGTATGTAGCATTATGCACCTGTTTGGTCAGTGCTTTCTTCTTACGGATTGAGGAATTATCAATTTTTAGTTTGCAGCACATCCTAAAGGGTTTTAATGGGGATTAGGGCTTTTTGCAAAACTGGACAAGTCTTGTCTCCATTGGTCTGAGAGGAGAGCTCTTTGTAATTTTTTATCATTTGTACTATTCTAGGGTCTCAGTTTAAGTCATTGGGGTCAGATTATCCTTAACTTGGTGATTTCAAAGTGTGAAATCTACCAAAGCACAGTCAAATAAGAAGGCACTGATGAAATGTAAAAAACTATGAAGGGGAGGATGATTTTATAAGCAACACTAGGTAAAAAGAAAATAATTAGCAAAATAATGAGGAAAGAAGAAGTAAGATGAGAATAATAATTTAAGGGGATTTTTTTTTTGGTTCTTGTGCTACTCCTTTAGGAGTACTGACCATCTCCTAAGAAGTGTGTTCTGGATAACACTGGGGCATAGCTGTTATAATCAAATTCTCACACCAGAGCCAGGTAAGTCGGGTGAATCAGAAAGCACTGGGCATGAGCAGATGTAGAATTTTCTGTGTTGTTACTTTGCATATATGGTTGAAGTCAACACTGTGGAAGAACTGATACGCATGCCGGTAAACCCAGATGACCAAACAACGGCTAAGGTATTAAGGAAAAGTTTATTCTGAAGTCAGAAAACCTAAATGCACTGCTAAATCATGTACCAGGTTACAGAGCACAGCAGCAGGCCTGTTCTGGTGCTTTTGTAACAACACCTTTCAAACGCACATATCTTCAAGGCTCTGTTCTCCCCTGTGCTTTTACTGTCTCTCTCTCTCCCAGCAGGGGCCTCAAGCACCTGAGAAAGTGTTATCTCTACACAGGAATCCTACTTCCTAAAACAGGCAGAGGATAAACATCAGTAGGTGTAATAAATGGGATTTTCCCACACTGATTTTTCCCAGACCTAGCTTTGCCAGCTGCAAAAGTCCCTTGAGTGAAAACAATTCTAAAACCAACTTGCTCTCTTTTCTTCTTACCAATCTTCTCTTTTCATCCCCTTCTTCCCCACACACTGGCAGACAGAATTTTAAGATTGAACACTCTAGACCAAAACCAACCCAACCCAAATAACTAACCAATCAACCCCACAAACATATTCATCACTGATATTTATTACAACACCTCTGCTTTTCTAGAACAATTTAAAAAATTTAGCATTTGTGAAAAACATCGGTTTGGTAGTTAGAAATGGATCTTGTCCAAAGGAAGATTGTACCACTTTAAATAAGTTAAAATGGGACAATCAGTACTGTCTCCTTGGTATTTAATTTTAAAAGTAAAAAAACCCCACGTTGACAGAATTTTTGAGCCAATTTAACTGTTTTATTATGAAATAAGACCTTTAATTATATTGGCACAACTTTCTTTACTAGGGCAGGGGAGAACACTTTGCAATCTTTGCTGGTAGAAGATGCTGGTGCCCTCTTTTCCCTCCGTTTTGTTAGGGGGTTACCACTCCATATCTCACCCAATAGAAGGGACCGTACGGACAGCTCCTCCTATAGACTAGGCAAAGGCAGGTTTAAGCAGGTAGGAGTTACTGGGGTAAGACTGCACTTGGACTCCCCTCCACACACAAAAGAAATGAAGGCAATAACACCCACGCAGCTGTCATGGACAAGTAGATGGGAAGAGTAATGTCTTCATTGCATATGTGGCTCTGAAAAGGATACCTGTCCTGGGTTTAGGCAACAAATAAAGGAGTGTAAAAGAGCTCTGAAATCCTGTACTTCCCCAAAGATAATGGCTATGTTAGACATTTGCAGCAGCTTGAACTAGTGAACAGTCAATAAGTTATCACGTTTAACTTGCACAATTGAACCATCTAACACTGTCCATCAGGGCTTGTTCCTAACCATGCTTTTTGAGCATCTACACAATATTTGATTTTGATTAGATGTAAGACAGGTGTAGTCCAGTGTCATTTAAGAAGTTTAGAAGCTAATTTATCATACTCCAGAGACAAGGAGCTATTGGAGGGACTCCACCAAAGACCTACAAAAATGATGAAGAGACTGGAGAATCTCTCTTACGAGGAAATGCTGAGGGAGCTGGGCCTCAGTGGTGTCCTGAAACAGGATAAGGGTCAATGAGCATAAAATGAAACACACGAAGTTCCATCTAAATATGAGGAAAAACTTCTTTAGCTTGAGGACACTTGAACAGGCTGCCCAGAGAGATTGTGGAGTATCTGAAGATATTCAAAATAACAGGGAGGTTGGGCTAGATGATCTCCAGAGGTCCCCTCCAACCCCAACCATGCTGTGATTCTGTAACAATGTGAGTGATACAGTGGACTGTATCACAAGACAATTCAGACTGAATTTTGCAAAACCCTTTTAATAACAAAAAGCAGGAAAATTTCACTTCATTATTGGTAACATTTTTCTTTCAGAAAGAAAAAAAAAGAGTTGTGATAATTTTAAAACAGACATTTAGAAATCCTAAGGATTTCTTATTGACATGTCCATACCTATGACAGCCTAGTCATAATCTTGGTCAAGAGCCAACATTTTTCTGCACTTTTAAAATATAGCAAAAGTTAACGGAAGCATACTTTCACGTGCAGGGAATCATGATATTTTAAATGCCTCTGAAATGCCTTTTTGGTTATAAGGGTGAAAAAAAAACTTAACAAAAAGAAGGTTTGATTTTTTTATGTTAAAACTATGTTTTTATTTGCAGTTTTAGAGACATAACGCTGTGTGATATAGAAAGCTGTACTATTTATCCATCAAAGGTATGTATGCCAGTTTGGAAAGATAATCTGTGGTAGGGCTTGAAAGATGATCCATGATAGGGCTGTTCAGGAATCTCACTTGAGCATTTTCACTGACTTCAGTGACACTGCTTCCATGTACATAAGCAGGATTTGATTCTCTGAAATTGTGCTCTGGCTATTACATTGTAAATTGCAGCACCTTGCATTTGCTGCTTAAAGAGAAGTGTAAAAGTAGACTATGGTGATGTTAGACCAGAGCCTGAGAATTCAGTGGCATTGTGCTTTTGTTTTGAGTTAGGCAAATACTTTATGAGATCCAGAATGACAATTGGGAGTTTCAGGAATAAGGGAACATTAAATTTTCCTTTTTTTCTTTAAAAAACCAATCCTTACAACTCTAAACAAGAAATGAAAAAAACTAAGAAATATCAAGAGCTGTTCATTGCAAAACCAAGCATGGCTCAGCTTTATAGAGCCAGAATTTGTTTTTTTATAGAGTGTGTGATTTAATACCACTGAGACTGAAACAGGTTGTCAGGCAGAAGATGAAGCAAGCATGAGCTATTTAGTCCTGTTCTTGCAACATATCCGTCATAACTGGTGGCGGCATCTGTTCTGGCAGCACTAAAATAAGTATGTGAATAAGGAGGTGACTCAAACAAAATTAGCCATTTCTCCTCCAGTAAAGATATAGTGATATAACTATCTGGTAACAGAACAAACAAAATAGTGGCTTTCTTCATTGCTTTATATTCTAGTTTCTTTTTATATGTATATGGCATGTCTGAGAGAGCTCTAAACTCTAGAAAGGATCAAAACAGATTCCTCCAAATTGAGGGAGGAGAAGTAAAAGAGGAACCAGAAAGGCTTTTTCTATCTACATTTAGGTGTTACTAAATAGATAGAATTTTAGAAGTAGAAACAATAATTTTGTGTCGCTTGCTTTGTAGTTCCTCTCTTTCATTTGGAATTGGCATCTAGTGATGGTATTCTTTGGCTTCACGCGAAAGACTTTTGTGCTCCCTGTGTGACCATTCAGGACTTGAATAATGTGCCGATTTGAATCTCTCAGAATCCCAATCATGTCTGGTCAGGAACTGCTGTGTCTGTGACAGACCCCACCGAAAGTGGCAGGACTATGGCTATTTCTGTGACTGGCCCATGTAGCAAAGAAGATGGGGTCCAGCCTCTTTAGGTCTCCTGGTAGGCTTATGCCTTGAACATTTAATGATACTCTGGCTTTCATACTTGCACAGAGACCATACTGTCCTGAAATATAAGCATTCTGGGACATCATGAAACAATGACAAGAAAGGCACAGGCCATGTATCTTGAGCTCAGCTAGACCTGGCTTGTGTTATCCTGTGACTTGCAGCAATTTTTCCTGTGCCCCACAAAGCAAAGCACACAAGCACGCGCCATGTGCAAGGCATGTTTCAAACAACTTTTGAAGATGAAAGTTGTTGAAAAGATGAAGATGTTTAACTTTTCCTACTTTTTTGAGCTCTTCGCAAAGCAAAGACGAAAATCTCTTCCTGTGCTGTGGAACAGTCCATGCTGGCAATAGAGTGAAAAAGGCAAAGATTGTGCCGCCTTCTGTAAGACAAATAGACATGTGGCTTTCATTTACTTACTGATGGAGATGGAGAATTCTACCTTCAAAGCTTAAAAGTGTAAGAGAAAAAGAAAGAGAAAAGGTGTATAGTGCTGTTAATTCAGCACTATTTGAGGACACCTCAGATTCAGACTCAATGGCATGAAGGAGACCACAAGCAAGATGGTTCATGGAACATTAAATTAGGCAGAGGAAAAAGACAGAAACAGCTTTGGTATTCTTTTGGAGGGGAAAACCCCACCCAACTTGTAAAATATCTATGTAATGTAAACCAGTAGTTTTGTTTCAATATCTGCATCTTCTTTAATTACTTTTGAAGGTATATTCCCAGTATGGAAAGTGGCCTTTTTCTGTTTTTCTGATCATCACAGACTTACAGCTCAATTACATGACCCTTTTGGATTTGAAAGCCTGCACTGGGAGATGGAGATAGTTAGTGGCTGATCCTTTCAGCCTCAGACAGGAATACACATTCTTTGTTTTCACAGTAAAACAGGAAACAATAATAAACGCTTCATATTAAGAAGTTGGTTTTGTTTTTGGGAGCTCTGAGCAAAATGCATATTCAACCAGCTGAAGTGATGCCTGTTACTGCAGAGGTGTGTTCATCTCACCTATTTTGAGACTTCTAATTAAAGGATGAAATTTTTCTTTGACTCCTGAAAGATCACCAGGTATAATATAAGGGGATATAAGACTCCTTTTGAAGGAGCCTACTTGTCCTGTAGCTTCATGTCAGGTAAAGGGAATGCCCCTGATGTGATTTAAATTATATTTGGTGTGAATAAGATAATAACAGGATGTTATATTGTGAACCATGGAGCTAATGGAAGTTACAAAACATTGTGTATTTTGCTAGGCTACTCTAAAGAAAAAAAAATACAGGAACTGGCTGATTTTTCTACAAAATATAAACTCTTTACCTGAAAAACTTACAGAAAATTGTTTCAGATCTGCTGAAAGTGATAGCATATCACTCAGTGAAAGATATTATTCAAACACATTGAGTATTTATGTACAGTTCTCTGCTTTCTGAGGGTACTAAAACTCTTGAGAACTGGCTGATGATAGTGCTTCCTGAATAGACAGAGCAAACATGATTTTGTACAGCTTTCTGAAAGTTTAGGATACGGCATAACAAAAAGTGGTAGGTCTTCAAAAATGCTTTTGGCTTTCATCTTTTCGTATTGTTAATACATCTTTAATTACCTTTAATTCCCAGGTCAGATGAATTTGAGATTCTTCTTTCATTTATGGTCATAATTCTCCATTCCATACTTTTCAGGTGTGACCTCTTTCAGTACTTTTTCCACTTTTTCTGCCTCTTTTTCAGTGAGGTAGACAGTGGCTCACAGTACACTGCCAAGAAGCAATATAAGAACAAGGTTAGAAAGAAGGCAAGGTCAAGGAGGTAGCTCCCAAATGCAATGTCTCAGCTTCCAGCAACTTACAGCTCAGAGATTAATTGAGATGACATTACTTTGTGTTAGTAGTGCTTGATGTATTTTGGTTCAGTTAAGGTGTTGAGTCACTTCTGAGATCAAGTATTAGAGTTCTCAGCATCTTGGGACAATGAATCGCACTGTTTACCTCTGATTTCTGCAGAAAGCATTCTATTTTTTTATTTACTACTTGCATTTGATGCCTTCTGCTTTTTGTATATTGAGAAATTATGAACTGCTGTTCCTTATTTCCCTTTATTCATGTTTTTATAAAGTTTTATTTTATTTCCTCACATAGAATTATTTTCCAGGCTTTAGAGTCTAAATCTATTAAGTTTCCTTTTCAGAGTGAGTTATTTTATTCTGTTGTCTTTCTTTGCAGCTATTTTAGTTCTACTCAAGCCTTTTGGTGACAGAAGTGGAAGACCCATTTCAAATGTACTGTGGCTTTATTCTGTGTTATAGGGTATTTTTTGCTATGTTCAATATTCCTTCCCTAAAAAATACTAACATCATAGTTGCTTTTCTGAAAGTATCTTATTTAAGCCATGAAAAAACCCTAATATCTTTTCCATGAGGAATATTAGCTGGTTAAGAATGCATCAGTGTGTATGATCTCGTCAGTGATGGTTTTCCTATGTGCATTACATTATCTTTATCAGTAATTTACCTCCCAATGGATTGTTCAGTGACTTACCTCTAACATGTCCTTCCTTAGTCGTTTGCTTTAGACTTTTGTATTTACTAGCCTAAACTTATAATCATGATAAGATATTGTCATCTTACTTTGTTAACCTTCCACAAATTTGTGAACACTTACCAGAGTTAATCATTTATGCATATGTTGAAAAGTATCAGATTGAGCTAGGATGCTTCTGGCATGCAAATTAGTCTCTTGCCTTCTGAGTTTATTCTTACTCTACTTCCTATTTTGCATCTAAGAATGTTCAACACAACTTTCTTCCTAATCTCATGGCACTTATAATCTATATTCTTATATTGACAGGGACTTTGTTGAAAACCCACAGAAAATCCCAAGTAAATGATGTATTAACCAAATAACTCTGGTCTATAAACTTATGTTGATTAATTCTGGAAACTCCAATGACACGTGGTCATGACCTCCCTCTATAGAATCTACATTGGTTCTTCCTCAAGGTTCTTTATTTGTTTATGTACATAATGATCCATTTCCTTTTTGGGTCACAATTAGCAGGCAGACCAATATAGGATATTGGGATGGACATCAGCTGCAGACTGCCTGAGCAGAAAGTAGAAATAGACAACCAGAAGAAACTGAACATTCTCTAGTCCATAGAACCTGATGAGATGCAATCCCAAATGCTGAGGGATGTGGTTGATGTGTTTGTGAGGCCACTCTTGATCATTTGTGAAGGGTCATGGTGACTGGAAAAGTTTTCTGAGAACTGGAAGAAAGCACCTCCAGGAAGTTTTTTCATGATTCAAAGTTGGAAGAGGTGGTTGATGCACCAGAATGTTGCACTGCTATTTAAAGGGACCTTTACAGACTTAAAAACCAGACTTTTATAGGCTAGAAAAAGGGACAATCTGGAAACTCATGAAGCTCAACAAATGGAAATGCCAAATCCTGAACCTGAGGAGGAAGAACCCCATCAACATCAGTACAGGCTGGGGCCAACCATCGGAAAAGCAGTTTTGTAGGGAAGTCCCTAGGGATGCTGGTGGAGAAGGAGTAAAGCATGAGTCAGCAATGCACCCTTACAACAAAGGTCAGGGGAGGTGATTCTTCTCTGCTCAGCCCTGGTGAGTCACATCTGGAGTTCCCAGTCTGCTTCTGGACTCCCCAGGAGAAGCAAGATGTGAACACACTGGAATTCATGTAAAAAAAGGAAACTCTTTTGTAGTGTGAGGAAGATTGAACAAGGAACAGCTTGCTCAGAAAGTGCGGAATCTCCATCCTTGGAGACATTCAAAGTTTGACTGTTGCTGTAAGCAACTGACTTCTGCTGTCTGGCTTTGAGCAGGAGCTTGGATTGCCTCATGAAGATCTCCAGAGATTCCCTCTAACCTCAGTGATTCCATGTTTCCATGTTTCTGTGATTGGTGTAGTTTCTAACAGTTTTCCCAGTGCAGATGTCAGAAACAGTTGTCTATATTTTACCATCAGAGCCTTTCAAAGATGGATTACTTTTTTACTATGTTCTATTCGCCTGGTACTAATACAATTTTAAGGAATAATTTAACACCACAGCTTATAATATTTAGATTTTATTTTCCTTTTTTTCCTGAACTTTTTGTCATTTAATTTGTCTTTTCATTTTCTGTATTTTTCTAAAGCATCTTCTGCTAACACTTTTATCAGTCAGATTCTTCAGTCCATTCCAAGTAAAGAAAGCTTCAGTCATCACACATTTTCTAATATATCTACAGTGATTACAGATATACACAATTTGAAGACCTCTTTTCTTTAAGAACTTCTTTTACACTGTCATTTTCTGACCCCATGGTCTATTCATCTCTGATTTTGGAATGCTTATTACATATTTATTAATAATCCTTATGTCACTAGCATTTATGTGTTCAATTAGACACTGCAATCCATAGACTACCTTCTATTTAAAAGGTTACATCAACTGTGAATTGTATTTATGGATATTTGGGAGAAAATACTTTTTATCCAAAACTGTGTTTTAGGGATATGAAAGGAAGCTGTACCATTTTTTTGCTTCTCTCTAGTGTTCAGAATTTATAGATAATGACTTTGACCTCATCAGGACCTTTTGAGGTAATAGATAACCAGAAGGATGTGTATGCCTGGAGAAGACTGTGTGGGGTCAAGAAGTTCAATTTCTGAAAGATCTTCAGGGGATAAAGCTAAAGATTTTAAAGGACATTGCTAGACACAAGTGTAGTGATATTGAATGTTAATGAATACAGCTGCATCTGTTGGAAGGTCCCTGTCTTAGCTTATAGCTATGAATTATGGTCTAAGTAATGTTTGCTTTGTCTTCTTTAGGTCATTAGGAGTTCTTTGTGTGCACTATTATTTTTAGTAGCTGTTCATTGTCACTTCATCAGAGTTCTCAATCTTTAAAAAATACCTTTTCTTCTTGTATTCATATAGGTGTTTGGGGATATATTTGTTTGCATTGTTGATGCATTTTTATTTGTATACTTATGGGCATTTTTTTATTGCATACATCAGATTGAGAAGTCACATTCAATATTTCATTAAGAATGAAATCATTTTGAATTGAATTTTGAGATTTTTAAGAATGTATTTTCTTTCAATATTTTGACCAAGAAAAACATGAGGAAATGAGAGACAGCACATTTTTAGTCAGTATTGAACCAAAAAGTGACTGTGCCCACAAATGGAGTGAAAAAACTCCTGAATGGAGAAATTTTTGGCACTTAAAATTAATTTCTGTGAAAATGAAATAAAGATGCAATCTATAAGAAGCATAATTACAGATCATATATATTAACAATATCAATATTTATTTGGATAATATTTACCAGAAATTCAGTTGTTCATAAAAATTGCTGTATTGTTTTTCATGATTTCAAACATGGAATGGCAATTCCAGGGGGATACTATCTGATTTAAAGGAACATATTATGTTTAACTTACTTAGTTTCTTGTGGAATATAGATAATATACTATTTGAATTCAGACTGATTACTTGTATTACTGTCCATAAGATAAATCTGCCACTACGAAGGTGTGTTTGTCTCCAAGACAAGAGAAGATTTTGTTCTCCAAGTAGCTCCATATGCTAGCTAAAATCAAGGGCTGTCGAAAAAAGACTGTTTGGAAAATGATGTGGAGTCATGTAAGCTGCTGAACAACAGCATGTCTGCTTTAGGACTTCTGTCTTTCTATTCCATGATAAATTCAGAGGCACTGCCAACTGCTGCCAATTTTTGCCACAGAAGAGTTTATGAATCAATATCCAGATGTAGCCCCACCTTTTCATCAGACAGCAAGAAATTTGAAGTTGGGTAAACCAGGCATAATTTTCCAGATAAATAGGCCAATTTCATATTATGCTACATTGTTGATAGAGAATTTTGACTATAATAAGTTTTTATATTAAAATCTCAAATCTATATTTTTATTTATAAAAATGAGTAAGAGCCTTGAAATAAGAAACTGTTCAGAGGATGGCTATGTAGTCCCCCTGCCTTAGTAGATGGGAAAGGAGTTCCACAGCTCTGAAACGGACAGACCTTTACAGATTAGAGGAGATACAGATACCTCTGATATCTCACTTCACAGGAGAGATATCAGAGGTAATTGCACAGGTGAGGAACAACTGAAATGTATTCATGGATGTGTATCACACTAAGCAGGGTGTATATGAAGGGTTTTTTTCACATTACTTTGGGACTTTGGACCCCTGTGTATAACAGGCTTAAGATCAGTACTGTTCTCATTCAAAATGCACTGCAACACAAGTCTGGGTTAATTTAAATAGGTATATAAAAAACAACCTTGTCTATAAACCAGTAAAAGATGTTAGAATCAAATAATCCAATAAAAACAAAAGTGCTCCAGCTGAACCGAAATGGAAAGGGCTGTACAAATTTCCTGATATACCTGGAATTCTAGAGTTATAGAAAAACCAAAATTAGCAGAGATAATTTGATTTTTATTATTGACTGGAAATAACTGCTAGTCATATATTTTTTGAGGATATAGGGAGTGTATTTTCTGCTTGTCAGACAGGTTGTTCTCAGAAGAGAATTTAATCTGTAATAAACCAGCTTTTTACTTTCACCTCTTCAGTCAAGGTTTCTATTTACATAGAAACTACTCTTTAAATTCATTATGAAAGCTTAAAAAAATCCAGACTGAATTTTGCCAATGGTTAGTCCTTCATATAAAAAATTAGTCTTTCTAATGAGGTCAGCTTTGGTCACAGTGATTTGTTAGAAGCAACAGACCATATTCCAGTTCATCAAAACTTCATTATATTCCAGTTCCTAAAAGTGACAAGAAAAAATAACATTGTAATCTAAGATGTCAAGGAAATAATGCATCCAAACAGTTTATGTGCTTCTTAAGGCCTCAGTGAGGTGGTGCTATGCTGTGCTGCATCTTCCTATTTATTACATCCGGCAATATATTGGATCCAACTTTTAGAGCAGGAATAATCCACGACTAAGAACATAGTCCTATTATCTTTATCAGAAGTATTGAAAGTTAGTTATTTTATAATTCAGAGCTTCTTTAGGTTCTTGGGGCTGTGTGGCATCTGCCTCCTTCTTGGCTGTTCAGAGCTGAGGAATGATAAAGAAGAAGTCTTGAAAAGCATTTCCAATGTCATCTGTCACAAGATCTACAACATAAGAGGGCAATGTGCATTCCTTGACACGTATTCCCCTGAATGTTCTCAAAACTCTTCAGAGTTTTGGCTGTGTTTTTCACTGAGATTAGTCAGGAGGCTTTCAGTCTTGCAGTTTTAGCTTTGTTTCATGATTAAATTCTGCTTATGCCCCCATCCTCAGTCCTCTTTTAGGTCTGTCACTCAGGTACTATAATGATGATCAACAGGAGGGAAAAATGTCTCAAAAGGGGCAAACTGTATTCCTGTGTGCAAAGCAGGGAATGCAGGAAAACTGAAATCTCTCTGTCTCCCACACACTGAATTCTTTTAAGTGTGTTATTGAACCTGAGAACTGCTTTTCCACTTCAAAAGAAGCTCTAAGGTGATCATTAATGTTCCCTTGGTATAACCTTAGCAGTCTGATGAAACTCTATATCAGATAATTGTGTTCCACCTTCCCAAATTCTCTGTGCCATTTCAGGGGGATATGAGATTCTTTTCTCACTATCTGTTCTTAGCTATTGTGAGCAATTGCTGTCTAGAGGCAACGCTACAGTGGGTGAGCAATCTGCTTACATTATTTCTCCATTTATTTCCTGAGGGAATGTTGATTCTTAATTTAATATTTTTAAAACACTGTAAGTGCAATTGTAGTAGGAATTGGACAAAACATTGCTTTCTTTGCTGTTTCAATGGGAATGATACTTTGCTAAAAGGTTATTGTTTCCCTGCTATTTCTATACAGTCACAGAATATTTTGAGTTGGAAGGGACCCACAAAGATCATTGAGTCCAACTTTTAAGTGAATGACCCATAGAGGAATCAAGGCCACAACCCTGGTGCTACCAGCATCATGCTCTAACCAACTGAGCCAATCTCAGAGTGTGTAAAATAGTATAACCTTTTAAAGAAAATGTTTACTAAGGATGTTAATTTTATGAGAATTATAACTTAGGTGTAAATCAGTTCTATTTCTTCTGTTTCCCAGTAGTAGACTTGCCTTGATCCAGAAGGCAGAAATAGGAGATGATCAAGTGAATGTACAGGAAGAAAGAGGAAATGAGGGTTGTACATAAAGCAAGAAAACTAAACCAAATACAATTGGCTTTCCCTTTCTGAAATGTGGTGTGAAACATAGAGTTGTATGACAGAATGACAATTTTTCTGCTATTATGCTCTCTTGATCATATTGATTAACTTGTTCAACAAAAATAAAGATGTTTTCTTTAAGTGCAATTGAATTTGCTTTAGTGGAATGCTAATGAAATATAGCAGCAAGGGACAATTTATTTCTTGCTGAGTTATAAACCTCTTCGTGCTTCGACAAAGGATAGTAAAAGTCTTTGGACATATCCCACATGATAACATAACTTCTTTATTGAGAGTAACTCCATGAATAATATTTTTAGATATAAGAAGGGGAATTTGGCTACCTGTGTTAACTAATATGCAAATTTTTTGGTGCAGTTCTTCTGTGGACAGTGATCTTTGCTATAATTATCTTCTTTGAGACTAAAGGCAGAAATCTATTGAATTCCAATGTTAATATATCATGTTCTCTATTCATATAATGCTGGTTTCTGCAGCTATCTAAATAACTTTGGCAGTTAGAGGGTAATGAGAAGCTTAATTAATGCTTTGTATATTGTCACCTACAACTGGAAAGCACTGTCAGTGTCAGGTAGGGCAACTCCTATCACAGCATGAAAATTTGTGTCTGGAATAGATTACTAGATCATAGTACACCATCCAGTCAAACCTCCTGTATACTACGTGGTATTGCATTTTATACAGAAATTAGATTAGAAGGCATCAAAAAATGAACTACAGAGTCTGTTAGTGTTTTGGGGAAATCCTGTCCAGTGCTTAATCACCCTCATTATCAAACAAAATCCTTATTCCTTTATTCACTTATTTTAGCTGCAGTTGTCAGCTTGTTCCAATAATCTGTGACCCCTTCATATCTGGTGCTCTCTTTCAACTAAAGTGCTAAGTACTTGACTATTTTCATGCAGCTTTATTTCTATTATTTAAAAAAATTCTGCAGTTGAAAAAAAAAAATCTAAACCACCAGATATAGTTTAAAAATTTTAATGGAAAAATATTCCTTTTTGTAAAACTAAAACTTTCCAAGAAAACCATTTCTAAATCAAATATTTCAGACTGTACAAAAGAATCAGTGTGATAGCTGATAAACTTCTGACTTGAACTTCAGATACTGTCTGTCATGTGCATACCAGCTGACAAGTTGTTTTGTCATGTTTTTATTTTGGTTTATTTTCTCTTTTGTGAGGTAGATTTGTGCAGAACTATCTTTCTGTGAAGTTTTTCACCTTTTCTATCTCCACCTTAATTCAATGTTTAAATTACTGGTATTTTAGTTGAGAAGGATTTTGACTACCCAGGTATGTTCTTTTCAGAATATTCAAGTCTTGTTCTTATGAAACAGAAGTAAAATCATTTCGGTTCTTTTTTTGATAGTCCTTGTTTTTGCAAGTAACAGTTGTATTAAACTCTTTTTGCCTCACGGTGGCTCCTTGGGACCTGATTATTTATTATAACTCCCAAACAGTTTCTGCAGTTTTTGTTCCCAAGAGAGGCCTCTATTCCTTTTTTCTTGCTGTAAATGTTTGCATTTAGCTGTATTGAATCAAAGATTTTGTAAAGACCTCTTCAACCAAGAAATCTATGTTATTTTACATGTAATTTTATAAGAAAGATCTTTATATTCCAGTCTGAGCATCAGTAGTTGAGTACTATTGAATCTAAATGTTATTAGAAAATTGATGAGTCTCACAAACACTCCTTTCAAGCTTGCCTAATGGGCCAGTTTTTAATCTTATTATGCACTTGCACTGCTAATTCAAATGTCTTTATTAGTCCTAGTTTCTTATACTTCTACAGTAAGAACATTTAAATAAATTTACCACTTCATCCAATGATTAGGTCAATTTTGCTTGACAAGATCAATTTCCTGGAAGACAATTATAAATTAAATTATTTGGTTCCTGTAACAGGTTTTCCAAGAGTTTGTCTCATTTAATATCAGTTATTCCTGTCATCCTCTTTGTCTTTTGTGACCTTGGCACAATTCTCTAGCAATATTTTAGCATTTCCTGGGAGTTCCAGATTTATTTGAAGGAACATGTGCAGACCTAAGATTGTCCACTGGTTTGAAAGTTTGACCATCTCTATTAAGTCCTGATTAACAGCCTCTTTACTTATTTTGTGAAGTCTTCCACATTTGTCAGTTTTTACATTATCCTACTTCTTCCCAAATGTAAAATAGAAATATTTATTGAACACTTCAGTCTGCTCATTGGTTGTTGCTGTTGTTACTATCATTAACATTTTCATCTGATAATGAATAAAAAATGTTGCTAGATTTACCTTTTCAATATGCTTTTTTTTTGTCTTTTGCTCTGCCATCAACTGGTTTTCCCCAATGTACTTGTTATCCCTTGTCACTTCTATATATTTCATAACTTCTAATTTACTTTGATTTCTATTTTCTCTTTTCCTCTTTATTTTACTTCTTATTCCCAATTGGTGCATTACCTTTTCCACTGAAACCAGAGTGGGCTTTTAGACAAAGTTGAATTGTTTATACATGCAGCGAAAAAAATAGGGTATGCTAGAGACCTGGAAGAAAACTGGCATAATTCAGTTAAATTCAGGAGTGTGGTCTGTATAGAATCACTTTGAACCACTTGAAGTAGAGTGAAGCTGTGTTTGTCAAGATTGGAAAAAACAGAACCCTGAAAGGGTACTTGTGCCTATGAATTGTCAGGAAAGCCTGTGCCTTCAAGACACTTGTCAGGAAAAACTAGGAAGAGTGTGGAGTATCTGGATTTGAGGACAGATTATTGTGTCTGAGTAGGCAGTAGATATAAAAAAGAAGCTGAATCAAAAAAAAAGGCTGAAGAAGTGATTATTGAAGATATCAGCAAGCTCTACTTAGTCTACTGAGTTTAAATCACACAATCGAGGAGACAAAAAGTGTCAGAAAGTCTGGCAGAGATTTGAACTTGAACATTAGGTGGCAAATCTAATGGCAAAAATGAATCTGCACATCTTAGCAAAGAGATTTTGAAAGCTGTGCTTGCAATGGAGATAATAGGAGAAAAAGAAGGAACAGAGGATAAGAATAGGGCAAGGTAGGGTAAGAATACAGATTTGTGGTTTATAATAAACAACTGCCATTGACTTTCTTTCACTGTTTCAATAAGCAGAAGTTATTCAGGTCCATTGCCCATCTGGTTATAGAAATTGGAACTGTGAGAATGAATATGTGTTGTTGTTATCTTGTTACCTGAAGAAGTCTAGGATAAGTTTCTGAGACTTTCACTATTTCCTGAAAAAACATCATCAGAAACAGCTGATGAACAATTAAATGGAGATAATTTGGGAAACATTGCTATTAACACTTTATTTTATTCCAAAAATTATATATATGAACACATTTTTTTATTGATCTCAGTTTATGAGGATTTTTTTCAAACTATTGTCTCATGATAGAAGTGGAGTATTTTCCAATCTGGATAGAAATGGGATATGCAGTCAGATTCTCTTTTGTCATCTTTTGTCATAATCCCAGGGGAGAGGTCTGTAAACACTCTCTTTCCTCCACCAGAAAACATTCTGTGCCTTTGAAAAAAAGGAGAAAGGTCTTGTGAAAGTGGTCAGCATGGTTGTAAATGTCCGTAGCTAGTGGCGCAAAATGCTTAATATAATTAACCTTATCTCAGTCACCTTTACCTGCTCAGGTCCTCTATTTGCACTGAGATACAGATCAAGTTTAATTCTCAAAGCTGTAGTGGAGTGCTTTTGGTTCAGTGCATGCTGCTCCATAAAGAAAGCAGCATGTGAATACGCAAGGCAATGATTTTAAAGTTGATTTCTGTCAGTAAAATTTTGCTTGGAGAATATCTGCACCAATCTAATCAAAACTGTTGAAACAAGTTCATTCCCTAAAGTAACTGCTGTGATTATTATTTTCGCGAACCTACAAGTTTCAATTAGTGGTTTGGTTTGTTCCCCTTGGTGTAAGACAAATAACAGAAATAAGTTATTATTTATGTTGTACAGCTTAAAACAATCAAATGTAGTAATGTTGCTACCAGGTGTTTCAACATCAGTGAGGAGGATCTGAAGCTCACAGCAGTGGGGGGCGGAAATGCCTATCATTCAATTGCTTTGGCATCCACCTTCAGGGAAGTAACCGTCGCCACTAAAGTTGTACCTCTGTCCCAAGCATGGGACATTAGACAAAATTCATACAAGCCTGTTTTTCACTGGAAAAATAATTCCTATAGTTTGTATAAAAAATGTGTTGCAAACGTTGTTGAAGACATTTGCTAAGTATTTTACATCAAAACCTGCCAATTGAACATATAGCTCAGGATTTCAGTTTGTTGCTTTTTCTTTACATCAGCAACAATTTGTAACACCTTGGATCAATTTCTAGTTCCAGAGAGCAGCATACTCCAAACTAGTTCTTTCCTGAATTGTTTTGAAAAGTGTTATTTGCTAATCATGCCAACAAAAGTAATGCCATCATATTATTGCACCTTGGTATTAAAAATCAAAGATGAGGAATGTTGATTCAGAGAGCATGTGCATTATTGCTCTCACTGTCATGTAATTTGATCTACTGAAAACAATGATATGCTTCTCTAAAGTGTAATCAAGAATGGTGCAAGTCAGTCAGGCAATATTTACCTGAAGTTTATTTCATCTATAAGGTCCTACTGTTTGGAAAAAAAGAGAATCTTTTTTTAAGTGATCTTAACTGCTGTACACTTTGAGTTCTTTTGGAAGTTATATAAGAGAACATCAGGGTAAAATGACTTAGTCTTCATTTGTCAGGATAATGAAATTGTAGAACATTACTTTAAATTTGCCTCATTTTAGGTGCACGTCATATAATGATAATATATCCTGATAACCACTATTCTTCATGCAATCAAGTTGCTATTACAGTGATTCTTTGATTTGAAAATATGAAGATATATCTTTATAATGATATTATGAGGTGAAAGCCAATGGGATTTTTTTTTTTAGGTGAAGCATGTGAAGGCATGAAAATCAGGTAATAATTACTTTTTGTAGAAATGTTAGTTTTTGTTCATGGAAAATAGTCTACAGAAAATGTCTGTGTCTTGATAAGCATGGGCTTGTAAGTGAGTGGAGGATATTTAAGTTTTAGAATCATTCTGTCTACTGAAAATAAATACTATTGTATCTGTATTTCATTGTGACTACTAAGTGTAAAAATGTTTTGACTCAATGTTATAATTGATTGTGGGAGCAGTTCTTGCTAGGCAAAAATTTACTATTTTTAGTCCACTATTCTTGCATACAGACAAGGCTTTTTAACGTTGCCTGATCATTACGTATGTTAACTGTTGTTTGGATTTTTTTAGTTTTGTTTAAAATTTGAATTTTTCATGAGGAGCAATGCTAATAGATTCATTAACAGGTAATTACAAACATTTTAAAGAAAAGATCCTGCACCTTCCAGTTATTTGAAATGTATCTATATCTGATTCCAGAAAAGTTAGGATTTTTTCGATTTGTTTGGTCTAAGTGATAGAACAGGAAAAGAGGTAAGGATCTCAGACTCTTTATTTCCCATACATCACGTAATTTTCATGAAATAAATTCAAAGTTGAGGTTATGACTGGATAATCACTTTTTGCATGCTTCTTGCATATGCTGTTGCATGTATTGCATGCATATTATGCAAAGATATAGTTATATTCTGTTTGGTCACCAAGAAGAGTATATATGTGTGTGCATATGTGTAAACAGTCAAGTGTACTGACATATACAAATATATGAAAACCATATTGTTATATATATATATGCACATAGGTACAGACATGCATATCTTTGGCTTGTAGGACATGACTAATCACTTTGACTTCCATTAGGAGCTCAGGAAATCATCTTTGCATTTTCACCCTAAAGGACACAACAAATGCTTGCAAAAGATAAACAATTTAAAACCAATTCATACCTTAGCTGTTGCTCACCATATATTCAATTATCTTCCCTATATAAATATAATTATAGCACAGAATATGTTAGGAGACTACATATAAGGACATGTACCATCCTAAATAGCACTGAAATGATACTACCATTGACCTAAAGGAAGTCCTTCTGAATGAAAAGCTGTTCTGTGAGTCCTTGGCAGACCATACACAATTTGAAACACACCTTTGAAAGAATACATTGCTAGAGGGAAGGAGAACCATTAAATAATTAAAATATATGTTAAAAAGCATATCTATGTTTTATGATAGTATAAAGTGTGAGGGATCAAACTGAAGAGTGTTTGGATTTTGAAAAAGCAGCATCAATGCTGGTACATTGAAGCTCCTGGGCTTTAACTGATACTGTAATAAATCACCTTCCCCATTAAAAAGAAGCCTTAAGAACTACCACACCTGTAAATTCACTGAAGGCAGTAGAATAAAATCATTTATCTTCCCACATAGATAAAAAATCCAATTAGAACCAATCAGACTGTGATGGCACATTAAAAATGCTCCAGTTTTACCTCAGATCATCACGAATGTTCATTTAAGAAGCCAGAAAGCAAAAAGGAGATATTGAAAGGCAACCACTGGACGTACACCTACAGTGAAATTCCAAGGCATATGTTTTGACTTTATGTTTACTTCATCTTCTCATTATCATCTTGCCCTGCTCTTATTTAATATGATTTTTTTTCCTGTTTCTCTTTTCTCAGGCAGACAAATAAGTCTATTACATTCACTGAGGAATCTTAGGCTAGTCTATGCTTCTTCTCTGAAGATATCACCTTTTTTCCCCCTAGGAAAGAACTATCTCCAAAGAGATTATGAAATGGTTTTTATCTAGATCTATAAAGAGTGTTAACTCAAAATTACTCAGATTACTTTGGCATTCTTTTGTTAATCAGGCGATTGGACCAGATTCAGTTTTAAATTAGTGGCAAAGATGAGAATAAAAATGATATTTCAGATGAGAATAAAAATTATTTCAGACAACCATGCACCACATCTGGAGTTGATCAGAAGTGAAGTTTTGACTCCAGTTTGTGTTACAGAACTACACTCTTCTGTAGATTAGAGATTTAGTCATAGATAATTTATGACTGTTTATTTTTCTCCCAGCACCCTTTTACTTCAGTATGTCCTTTTGATGTCTTCTTGCCCAAGGTTGCTTCTTCATATTAATTTAGTCCCTTTTTTTAAGATGATCTCTTCATGCCTTTCGTCACTCTAGGTAGTTTATGGTCATTGCCGTAAATGAACTTTTTTTGCAAATTAAAGACTAGTGTTCTGCAAGAATTTGCTGTGCATTGTCATGAGAGTTTTGGACAATGGGGTTACACTTCCTTAGCTCTGTTCATGATGTAGCTTCTTTTGTGGCTGCATTGTAAGCTGTTAGCTAATGAGTCTTTCACCTTCTCTATTGTCTCTACTAAACCTATATTTTTGAGAAGTATGAGATGACACTCCCTTGCCACTTTCAGTAAATAAGAGGAAGGTAAGTCAGAGACCATGACTGGGATAATGATGACTAGTTAGCTAATCAGGTTTTTTTGCACTGTCAACGCTAAGGTACTTCTGAGAGAGTACCATATCTTTGCTGGGTTAGGAACTGGTTGCTGGGTTAGGAACTGGTTGGAGGGCCGGGCCCAAAGAGTGCTGGTGAACGGGGCTGCCTCCAGCTGGCGGCCGGTCACCAGTGGTGTCCCCCAGGGATCAGTGCTGGGCCCAGTCCTGTTTAACATCTTTATCGATGACCTAGATGAGGGGATTGAGTCCATCATCAGCAAATTTGCTGATGACACCAAGTTGGGAGGGAGTGTCAACCTACCAGAAGGCAGGAGGGCTCTGCAGAGGGACCTGGATAGACTGGAGAGATGGGCTGACTCCAATGGGATGAAGTTCAACAAGGCCAAGTGCCGGGTCCTGCACTTTGGCCACAACAACCCCTGCAGTGATACAGGCTGGGGACAGAGTGGCTGGAGAGCAGCCAGGTGGAAAGGGACCTGGGGGTGCTGATTGACAGGAAGCTGAACATGAGCCAGCAGTGTGCCCAGGTGGCCAAGAAGGCCAATGGCATCCTGGCCTGCATCAAGAACAGTGTGGCCAGCAGGACCAGGGAAGTGATCCTTCCCCTGTACTCTGCGTTGGTGAGGTCGCACCTTGAGTATTGTGTTCAGCTCTGGTCCCCTCAGTTCAGGAAAGATATTGAGGTGCTGGAACGGGTCCAGAGAAGAGCAACCAGGCTGGTGAAGGGACTTGAGCACAAGTCCTATGAGGAGAGGCTGAGGGAGCTGGGATTGTTTAGTCTAGAGAAGAGAAGGCTTAGAGGTGACCTCATCACTCTCTTCAACTACCTGAAGGGAAGTTATAGCCAGGTGGGGGTTGGTCTCTTCTCCCAGGCAACCAACAACAGGACAAGGGGACATGGGCTCAAGCTCTACCAGGGGAAGTTTAGGTCAGATGTTAGGAAGAAATTCTTTACAGAGAGGGTGATCAGGCATTGGAACGGCCTGCCCAGAGAGGTGGTGGATTCACCATCCCTGGAAGTTTTTAAAAAGAGATTGGACATGGCCCTTAGTGCCATGATATAGTAATTAGAGTTGGATCAGGGGTTGGACTTGATGATCTTGGAGGTCTTTTCCAACCCAATCTATTCTATGATTCTATGATTCTATGAATGGAAACCATAAATATTGGTGAATAAAGCACTTAGTGCTGTTGGGATCTCCACAATAGGTAGTGAATGACCAGGGTTTAAAGGATTTTGGATTTGAAACTATGTGCCTATACTGTTGTAGTGGGTTTCTGTGGCTAGGTTTTGGGAGCAGAGGGGGCTACAGGGATGTCTTCGGTTAGATGCTGCTAGAAGCTTCCCCTGTCCCATGGAGCCAGTGATAGCCGGCTCCAGGATGGACTTCCTGCCACTGCTCAGGGCTGAGCCAGTCAGGAGTGACAATAACAACTCTGTGATAACATATTTAACAACAGAAGGTTGTTGTGCAGAAGAAATTCCAGCCAGGGAAGAGCAGAGTGAGAACATGAGAAAAACAACAAAAACACCAAGATCAGACAGAAGGAGGGTCAGGAGATGCTCCAGGCACTGGAGCTGTGGCCCCACAGCCCGTGGTGCAGACCATGGTGGGGCAGCTGTGCCCCTGCAGCCCCTGGAGGACCATCAGGGTGCAGAGATCCCCACTGCAGCCCATGCAGGAGCCCGTGCTGGAGCAGGTGGATGCATGAAGGAGGCTGTGACCCCATGGGAGGCCCAGGACAGAGTGGGGTCCTACCGGAGACTTGTGGCCCATGGAGAAGGAAACCCACGCTGGAGCAGGTTTTTCCTGGGTAGGACTTGTGACCCCTGTTGGGGACCCACGCCGGTGCAGCTTGTCCATGAAGGACTGTACCCCATGGAGGAATGACCCACAGGACAGCAGTTTGGAAAGAACTGCTGCCCGAGGGATGGACTCAAGTTAGAGAGGTCCATCAAGGACTGTCTCCGTAGGATGGATCCCACAGAAGCAGGGGAAAGACTCCTCTCCCTGAGCAGCGGCAGAAAAATCAACTGACCATAACCCCCATTCCCCATCCCTCTACACTCTCTGGGGGGGGAGGAGGGAGAACATGAGAGGAAGGAGGGGTGGGGGGAAGGTGCATTTAAGACCTCTATTTCTCATTCTATGGCTCATATCCTGTTAGTAGTAAGTATAAGTACTATTCCCACTTCCAGTCTGTTTTGCCCATGAAGGTAACCGGTACGTGACCTCTCCCAGCTCTTATCTCTACTCATGAATCCTTAGCTGCTTTTTTTCTCTCTCCTCTGTCCACTTGCAGAGGAGAGTGATAGAGTGGCTTTAGCAGGTACCTGTTATCTGGCCAGGGTCAACCCACTACATCTGTGCTTAACTTTCCCTGTAGATATTTTGTTACAGTCTATTTTGGATTTCAGCATCACATTCTATGCCTCAGTTCTCCGTTCTTAAAAGACTGAAGAGTCTCCTGTACATAACAGAATTGTTACAGAGAGAAATTAATTCCTGACTATGTAGTACTTATAAAATTGTAGAAGATGTAGAAAACCCTTTATATCCGGAAGTGAACTGGAATACTGTCGCTGTTGTATCTGAATGCTCAGTCTGTCAGGCATTTTCCCAGCAGTGGGTTTGGATCTTCATTTCACATCTATTTCAGGCAAAGTCAGGATAATTTTGATTTGTGTTTAATGGCTCATTGCTTACTAATCAAAATTCTTATCTGACATTTATTTTTACCAGAAATTTATGCTTGATGCAGACACAAAGAAGTCAAAGTAAAGAAAAGAAAAGGATCTTTTCAGGCCTCACTTCTAGTATGTGTGAGGTAAATGCCTCACATGTTTTCAGTATGCCTGAAAACACGCTATCAGATTGATTCACAACAACTTTGTGAGAAGTTAAGAAATTGCCATGTAAAGCACCAAGTATGCTGCCTCTTGATACTCAGTCTCAAACATCAGTACAGTCCCTTCTTCAAGAAAAATTTATGTAAACATAAAATTTTTAGTGTTGTGCCGATACACAGCACTCCATAGAATTTGCAAAACACTGAGACCTGTTGCTATATGTAACACTTTACAATCTTCAGATCCAAGAGCCAATCACAACCACATTGGTGTTGTTTGGTGTATCTCTGAGGATATCAATTAATCTGGGTATCATTCAGCATGTGCTATCAGTATTATTAAATATGCAGATTTATTAATATTTCAGTGCATCATTTAGTTGGATGTTTAAAAAAAGATTTTATGAATCTATTATTTAAATGAGATAAAGGATTTTATGGTTCTTTATGCAGAAAATAAATCTCATCTCTCTTACTTTATTATCTCATTTGGTTTTAGATGAAGGATGTCAGATTGCATAATGAGGGAACGAGATCTCATTTTCACAAAGGCTGCTCAAACTTAATGCGTGGCTTTCAAGCTCCACTGTTCTTCTAAGTAATAAGACTCTATATGTCATACTTTTTTGCTTGTGAAATGTGGAGTAGTGCATTGTGAGGCTTCTATTTCTAAGGTGCTCAACTGCCTGTGACATTATTAATTGAAAAGACTACAGTGTATTATGGCCTACTGGGTTACAGTTTCTTCTTCTTTTTAATATGCATGGGATTGTTCCTTCAGGGCTTTTGGAAGAAAGAAAACAAGTGTGTGGTCAAAGAATACCTAGCAATGATGCATCATTGATATTCTTTTATGTACAAGGTGTGCTTTTCAAATGCTTTCTAAAAACCTAATTGCAAGTTAGAATGGATTCCAGAGGTAAACCAGAGTCAGCAACGAAACAATTTTTAACATATTACTTGATTTAAATTTTATGCACCACCTGTCTCTAGTGATCAACTTCCACTAGTACTGCTATCCTTGGGATCTTCAGGCTTTTTCTTGGAGTAGCTAACTACTTTTGTTAGCAAGCATGTGTGGCTTGCTTTGAAATGCTCAGACTGTGTCTGATGATTCATAAACCAATGGTGACTAGATTCATTTGAGTGTTTAAATCTAATGAAATCATATGAAGTTATCTAAGTCTAATTAAGAGTAAGCTATCAGCCAAAATCAGGAATAGTGCCAAGACAGAAACTCTAATTTTCTTGCTTTACTTGCTGGGTCAGGGCTGACAAGGTCAAACCTCACATGCAAAACTAAGTGAAAATTAAGATAGTACTGTTTACAATAATTTCTGGTGACATGTTTAAGAATTCTGAATTGCCCTAGGAATATGAAGTCAAGATATTTAAGGACTATTCAGCCACAATTAATGGAATTTTAATTGGATAATGGTCACAGTGGGTCATAGACCTAAAAAAATAATTTCTGAAATGCAAGATCAGTAAAACAGCACATATTTAATACTTATGGGAAAGTCCGGCTTTCTTATTTATTCTTTCCCCAACCTGAGGGTGAAGAAAAGCCAGTTAAGGTTTCTACAGGCAGGTTTGGTGGTGCTGATCAGGCTAATGTGAGAGCAGAGTTGCTGGGAGGCTGAGTTCACAGGATAAATATGGGTATATGAAGAAAGTATAATTTATTGTTTAATAGAGAAATTGGTTTGGTTTGGTCCAAAAAATCAGCAGAAATTTTTTAATTTTTTACTGTGATGTAGGGTGTTGTGAATATTCAGATGGCTGACCATATATAATTAAGCATGAAATTCCTGAGTTAATTTTTTTGTTGATTGCAGGCAGAGCATTTCATTTCTTATCCATGAGAAGGTGTGAGTGTTCTTCACACCCTTATTCTCTCAACATTTTGACTTTTGCACTTCCATTTTTATGTATTTTAAGATGAACATACCAAGCAACAACTTGTCCTTACTATGGCACTGCTCACTTTGTAAACAAACTTGAGTCACTGGTCTCCTATTCAGCAAGGTGAGTCCAAGTTCTAGAGTCCAATATACAGAGATAACTGTAGTAAATTGTGGTTATATTTTAAAAATTAGTGCAAGGCTTTAAATCTGAATTTTGTAACATTTGGAAACACATTATTAGTGCAGATGACAATCAAACAAAAGATAAATAATCTAAAGGCATTTTATCATTGCACACCACATTTATTGGACTATTCTGCCTACAATAGATCTCCAGATGGTTCCCATAGTTATATTTAATAGCTAACTTAAGTTTCAGATAGAAACTTTAAAATGAGCTGATGAAATCACTCAAGGCAAATCTGGCTAGCTGATGCATACAGCATTTGTCATTCCAATATGGGCCTTTATTACTATTGTTGTATTAATTTTAAATATTGTATTTTTAATAGCATGTAAAGAAATTTCAGTGAACATTACTCAATAATTGAAGACTGATTATTTTATTAGTAGTTGTTATGAAGGAGGAATTATTTTCTTAGTGAGTCTGGGATTGAAATGTGAGTGATTTAACTCTCACAAAACTAATGTAATGTATACTCCAGAATTATCTGATACAACATTTCTGCAGATATCTCTGTGCACATTCCTGAGACAGAATAAAACTAAGTCGGAGGATATTAGCCCAACCTTTTGGTATTCATACATAAATAAAATGATCCTTTTAAAAATACCAAAATTAATTACTGGAGAACAGGATTTTGATTTCCACTTGACAGTTTGATTCTCATTAATACTGCTAATGGAATTCCTGAGCTTCTTATTGATACCTTAGCTAAAAACTATCTTTGAACCCACAGATCTGTAATTCCCTATGCAGTCTATTATTTCATTAGCTAAGAATCGCCCTGGATACTCAGTACATGTTTGGCCACAATTACACACTCCTGGCTCATGGACAGTTGTCCATCAGGATCACCAGGTCTTTCTTTGCAGAGCTGCTTTCCAGCAGGTTGGCCACCAGTCTGTATTGGTTCAGGGACCCACATGAAGGACCCTGCATTTGCCTTTGTTGAACTTCAGACAGTACCTTTCTGCCCACCCCTCCAACCTGTTGAGCTCCTGCTGAAGGCCTGCACAGCCTTTTGGGGTATCACCCACTCCTCCCAGCTTTGTGTCATCAGTGAACTTGCTGAGGAGGCATCTCTCCCTTCATCCAGGTCATTGATGAAGAAGTTAAACAGCACTGGGCCCAGTACTGAACCTTGGGGGACACCACTAGTCATAGACCTCCAACTAGGTCTTCATTCAAAAGGCCCTGAGACAGACTATTTTGTTTGCACAACCAAAGCTCTTTGTATGGGGAAGATTTTGGATATTCTCAGTGTTACATTTTGGTTATCTTTATAAAACTCATACAAACAGAATTTGTTCAAAGGATTGAGTTAAAAGTTGATTAGTATTAGGTGAATGTTTTATTTATGCTGTTGATACAAACAAGTCTGCTCTTTATGTAAGCAGCATATGCACGGGATCAGCTTCCAACAGTGTTTAGATTTCCAGGATACAAAACTGTGTCACTGCGGCATGATAATATCAGATTTTCCTCCTTAAGCTTGACTAATACACACTTATACATTCACTGAAAAAAAAAAAAAGGGATACAAGACTACTGTGAAAATGACTGAACTAAAATGGCCTTAACCATTATCAAAAACTAAAAAAATGGCAAATGGGAATAAAACATTCAGTGTAAACAATCACAATTTTGTAGCACATCTATTGAAGTAATTTGTTACAAAAAGATTTTTAAGACCCTCTTTATTCCCTTACAATTGTCTGCTCATATTTTCATTCCTCAGTGTTTTTGCAGTTGGTCTACCTGACATTATCAACCTGCTCAGAATTTCCCACTGTTTATTTAAGTAGGAACTTGACATTTATTTTCATAGGCTAAAGACAAAGGTAGGTATTCAAATGTCTCTTAAAATTTAAGCTAGTCATCTGGGCTACCACAAAGATTATTTCCCTCTGCCATTTCTTGAGAAGGTTTGATCAGAACACATGAAAACTCATAGAATGAGAACAGACCCATCGTTCAAGTGCACACATATCAGCTTCGTGTTCTTCACATTTCAACCATACAACAGAAATATATTTTGTAGAAATAGACCATAAAAGTTTCAATACTAAAATTCAGTTAACACCACTATTAATCCAATACCAAAATTTATGTTGATGTAAAGCAAGAACCTTTGTATTTCCATGGTTATGGATGTGCACAAAAATGTTAAAAGTGAAGCACAGTGCCAGTGCCATTTTTTCTCTGAGTTTTTCCTTAACCTCCCTTGGAATTATTTATAGTTTTTATAATTTTAAAAATTCAAGCTTAGTTTTCTTGGTTTTTCGTTTTGTTTTTAAATTGGTAAGTTTTTCAGGTTCAAAGTTGACTACATGAACATGTTTCTAGGGCTAAAAATTAATTTTTAAGAATTAAGAGAAAAAGTATGTATTAAAGTACTCACTATTATAACTGAGTAATTTTAAAATCCAAGTTTATTTCCTCTTACCTTTCAGAAACAATTTTTTAATGAAAATGATGAAACTGTACTTTGGTGAATTCTACGAGATATTTGCCTTCAAATTCAGTGGAGTCAGAATATTCCAATGAAAACATAATTTGAAAAATATTTCATGGAGGACATTACAAGCAAGAGCTGCTTTGTTCTGTAAACACAGCCCTTATATCTCCTGAAATTACTAAAGACTATAAAGATGAAATTTTTTTAAGAAGGACCTCCAGACCAGTATGCTCAACATGAGCACTTCAAGTTCATGTGTTTACCCATGTTTTGCATTACAAGGAATTTATTAACTTCTCTGTTTTAGATACGAGGCATATATTCTGCATTTATGTACAGAAATACAAATAATCTGGTATCAAAAGTTCTAACTACTGTCAATGTAATGAATATGAGGATGATTGGCATTAATGAAAAAGTCTGCTCTGACTTACATCTGTCCATTGATGTAGGTACAAAAGTTTGCTCAAATTTAAAATTCTTCCTCAAACGTCTTTGATCCTAAGTATAAAGAATGTACAATATAATTGCTTACTCATGTAGTAACTTTCTGAGATGTACGATAAGTGTTTACAAATTTGTTAAAAAAAAAAATGATAAATAAGGCTGCAAAAAGAAGATGATTTCCCTGTAAATTACTTCTTAAACCATCAGTAGCCTTCCCCTTGGTTTTCAATTGGTGTAATCCCTTCTTTGTTTCAAGACCTCATGTCCACATAATCTTTAAATTTTCTATATGAACTTCCTACCTTTTTTCCAGCATCAAGTTGACTAAGTTGTTTAGCTATCTACTTAACCTTTCACTAAATAGAAGAGTTCTTTCTGAGAATGTAGTACTATTTCCTTTCTCTCTCTCTTTTCTACCTTTCTCTAGTAAATGAATAATGTAATACCATTATATTAGTATTCGTGCACATCCTCATCATTTAGTGATGACAGTAAATCAAAGCTGAAAACACATCTGTTTACACAGAAATTACCATATTTCATATACTGTATGCAAATTCTTTGCAACTTTTGTTATTTCCTTAAGGGCGGAATGCTCATTCTTGTGACACAGCTAATTACTTCCACATCCAAGTTTGACTTGCTAATGAGATGTGTTTATGGTTTTCAGTACTGCATTTGGAGTCTTCTCCAAACCATGCAGTTCATGGATTTAACATACTGAATTCAAGATACTGGAGATGGCCTCATCATTAGAGACCCTATCATTTTAATTATGGTAAGTTAACACAAAGGGAAAAGAACATTATTGTAAGCAGTGTGAATAAACCATAATCAAAAGTTAAATAGAAATATCTGATCTATTTTTCATTGTATCTTAGTTAAATTATCATAAGGCTTGTGCTTTTAATTAATTATTTTTACATGCATGCAAAAAGACAATGTTTTTTGATCAAACATTTAATTGCAAACCTACATTCTAGGGTTGAAACAATAAAATATAATGCCAGTAATATTTTCTTTGTTAATAAAAATTTTGTAATTTCTTCATAATTTCATTGAATAGACTTCCACTGCATAAAAAAGGCCAAAATTATACATACATAACACATGATGACTATTTGAAATCAGTTCTGTTCCTTATAGCTTATGTACCTTTTACTAAGAGTGAATGCACACACTACAACCTAAGAAATAAGCTGTTTTATCTGGACAAAGATACGACGACTAAAAGAGATAAACTTCCAATAATATTGGCTATTTACTAAAGTATAGCAATAAGAGTGGCAATCAGTTTCCCAGAAGAACTTTGATGGTTTTAATGTCACATAATATTTGTGTGCTATGGACTATTGGGAAATGCTTCCTTAATTGATTGTTGTAGAGACAAAGTCAGCAAATGTAGTTTTAATTGGCAAATTTTAAAAACAAAAAGTTCCAACAAAACTTCTAGCTGCTTTTTGAGTCAAACAACATCAAGGCCATCTGCAGTGTTGCTCTGATGATTAAAATTATGTTAATAGTCCAGTAAGTGCCTGACTTGATGTTAGGGTCTCCTTTCAGTGCTACAACTTTTGCAAATCTATGTACTTAGTGGAATGGAAGTAGAACAGAATTTTTATTTCCTATAGAGAAGTGGGAAAAGGCATTCTTCTCTGCTACAGTTCATAAATAAATATCCACAATTTGTTTAGGGTCAAGGGCATGTTTGTCACATTACATAACAAACTAGTAAATCTAATTTAACAATTAATAGATTTTCAAGAAAGTGGTGAGCAGCAGAAGAGTGATTATCATTCCTTCAAAAATGTGATGGCATTAGATTTGTCTTACTATACTGTCTGCCTTTGCTTAATTTCATTGTAAATCAGGCCATGATTTGTTCTCTTCTCTTTTACACATATTGCAGTTCCTGGAGGAGGATTCATAGCTGGAGTATGTACAACTATTAGAGAAGCTGCTCTTTAGAAGCTGATGTATTTGAGCACATGGTATTGTTTTGGCTGCAGCTTTAATGCTTATGGTTTAATGGTTATGGAAGCTCTAAGTTATGCTTTGTTAGCATAATTAGATATCCATCAATTAAAATAATTGCTTCATTCCATTGTTGCTGCTTTGTTGGTTTTTTTTTTTGAACCATCTTCTTTGTCTATAATTTACTCATTGCTATTATAAATCATAAGACTGCAGCAGTGCATCAGAATAAAATTCCTTTTGGTGCCCTGTGTTCCTGCACTTCTGACAATGAAGACACCAAGTGAATGTGAGCTGCCTTTCCATCTACTCAATAGCAGTAAAACCACTAACCAAAAAGTTTGAACATTTTGGATAGCCAAGGGAACTTTTCTATTTCATGACTTTCAGAAAATTTAACCATTTTCAGTAACAAAATTCAGATCCATTCCTGTATTTTAGCTTTGCTTCAGTTAACTGCTTGCATGAGACAAATTTATTCACTGAAACAAAGA
Organism: Myiozetetes cayanensis; assembly: GCF_022539395.1. NCBI lineage: Eukaryota > Metazoa > Chordata > Aves > Passeriformes > Tyrannidae > Myiozetetes > Myiozetetes cayanensis. The sequence goes on from NW_026086604.1 coordinate 131,695,602, forward strand.
ATCAAGAAACTAACAGCCATTTCTTCTTGCTTTGGTCATCCTGAATCAAGCACATGTTGACCAGGTCAAAAAATCATGTGGCAATGCTACAAAACTATCCATGACTAACAGCCTGTTTTGTCTCATGCCCCTCTCTCCCAAATGTTTCCACCATCTTTATATTTCATTAAATAATATATGAAGTAAAAAGCTCTTAAAAAAGAGAAAACAATATCATCTATGCAATACATTTGACAAAAGGGAGTTATAAAAACTTGAGATGTAATCAAAAATTCTTTCTTTGACAGGTGCAGATGTCTAGATAAAATGTCATTTTGAATAGCTAAAAGAGGAAAAATAATTTCTACAATTTGATGTTCAGCACTGTGTTAGTAAAAGTCTAAAGGAGATTAATAAAGTCTTTATTTTATTTTAAAAATCATTATATACCCTCCAAAATCCTAAAAATAGTAAGTGTACTCAGCAAAACCTCAAAAATCTAAAATCACCTGCATTATACCTACAATTACCCAGTTATCTATAATATGACTAAAATGGAAGCAATTAAGTAGGCCATGCTTAAGGAGGTTAAGCTCTATCCCTGTGACTGGCAGTCAGAGCAGGTGGGCTAAGCAATTTAAAACCAGTTAGCTTTTCTACTTGCATGACTTTTATGAATTTAAGTGTTAAAACTTGTTCATTCACACTGTGAGTGAAATAGCTGTTCATTACAGTAAATGAAACAAAACATTAGCTATTCCATGTAATTAGATAGCTAAAGCAAAAACCTTCATCCAAAGTGCTGGTACTTGGCACTACCCAAAACTCAGGCTAACTAAGTTACACGCACAACAAGGCAGCGTGGTGGATGGCCCCACCTGGAGCACTGCATCCATCTCTGGGGAACCCCAGAATACAAAGGACATGGATCTGTTACAGCAGTTCTAGAGGAGGGGCACGAAGATGATCAGAGAGATGGAGCACCTCTCCTGTGCAGAGAGGATGAGAGCTGGGATTGTTCAGCTTGGAGAATAGAAAGTAGTGGGGAAACCTTAGAGCAACCTTCCTGTATGTAAAGAGTGAGTTTATATGAGGGCCTGTAGTGATAGGACTAGGGGAAATGGCTTTAAGCTGAAAGAGGGAAGGTTTAGATTAGGTATTAGAAAGAAATTTTTGGTGTTATGAGTGCCCCATCTCTGTAAGAGTTCATTGCCAACTTGAAAGGGACTTTGAGCAACCTGGTCTAATGGAATGTTTCCCTGCCCATGGAAAAGGGTTTGAATTAAATGATCTTTAAGGTCTTTTCCAAACCAAACCATTCTATAATTCTATGAATTTCTCTGTACCTGAGAGAAAGAGGAGGAAAACTGGGAATATGGCAGTGAAGATCAAAGTCGCAGTGAAAACAAATTTTAGGAACATAGGTCTGAGGGAAACATATAGAGGTTTTAAATAAAGTCCTGGATAAATGAGTACTCTACTGGATGTTAAAAACCTTCCTTCTATACTTGTGGTGTATTCAGAGAAAAAAGTTTTCCCATTTTTTTCAGAAATACGAAGAAATGGATCAAAAATGATGGTTATCAATATCATTTCAGTGGCATTATTTGGGCCCCATAAAGCCATAAGACATTATTTGATTTATTTCTATGGATTTTATTTAAAAGGCCTGGTGCTAAGAAGTAGAACCAAGGTAAATTTAAAAAAAAAAAAGCAAAAGCCACAATAAAAAAACCCAGAAAAAAACCACTAAAAAACCCATCAAAAAACCCACAAAAAACCCAACAAACTCCCCACCCCAAAAAACCCCAGACACATAAAGTGAGGCTGCCTAATTCATAATGATTTTTTAATGTTGCAGGAAACAATGTTCTTTGACACTTCTTCATTTTTACCTTTCACTTTTTATCTATGTTTCAGGTTCATCCGATATTCACTTGAGTAGAAAATCTGAGGACGGTGGTAATGGAATTGTAATTATCAGTATGATAAAAGTGGGCTTTGCACAGTCTTAATTTACTCACTGAGGGGCTGGAAGGAAAAGGAGTCTTAACCATCTTCATTGATCATAACAAAAATCTCATTTATCTTAAACATGTCAATCTGAAAACATTATCATCTTCTTGTAATGAAAAGCTTTAGAAAGAATGGTGGGAGAACTTTCAGACTCACATTCCTGCACTAGTTGCACATTTATATTTGCATATAGGAAGAAAACAGTTGTGACAGATACAAAAATACTGGAATTGGATGCCTGAAAGAGAAAGATGAACAGAGACAGGAAAATAGGAAAGATAAAGCATTTGTTGTCCCAGTTAAATACTGTACTAAGGAGCTACGGGCTGATGACCACTACGGCCTAATTAGGTTTATGGTTTACAACCAGCATCAGAATGATACTCTGGCTTAGTAAGGCAAGTAAGCACAAGAATAGACTGCTATATTTTACTTGTGAATAGTCCTGGTGACTTCTGAAGGTCTTGATTTAAAGTGTTTTTGAATCATTGATTGCATTTCCTTTGTCTGTGTGGATTTTAAAGCCTAAATATTGACTGAGGAGGTAGAAGATTCTAGCTGTATTCTGCCACATGTATTTATTTTGCATTTCCCATTACTCTTAAAAATGCTTTAATTTCATAGAAAGTTCAAATTGAATAAATTCTTAAAGTCAGATCTAAACAGTATTTAATTTCTTTGTCATGTTTGTACTTTCACACCAGTTCTCAGTAAAATAAAGCAAGTTATTTGATATTAAAAACGAATAAATCTTCTGTATCTGGAGATTAATGATCCTAGGGAAAATTATTATTATAATGCTGGATATATGATTTTGACAATGAAATATGTATTTTTTTAGTACTTCTGGCAAGGAAATGGATTTAATATTCTTAAATGTTTAGAAAGGTTAAGAAATGAAATGCAAATATGTTTCTCTATTAAGCCAGTATATTTCCATCCAAACTGAAGTGAAAAAGCTGGTACAGTGGGATCTCTTCAGATTCACACAATACATAATATGAAAAATAGCATCCCCAGCACATTTGTTCTTTCTTTTCCAGCTCATTTACTTTTCATCTATAAGCCCATTTGGAGCTTCTATTACACAGTGAATGATTTTCCAATTTATGCAACATTCACTCATATTTTACTTACTGTCAGTAATTAAAAGAACACTTTTGCCTTTAAAACTTAATTTTTATTGTCATAATTAAGTTTATGTCTTAATCCTGCTTAATTTTATAGGAATTTTAGTTCTGCGGATGGAAGGGGAGTTGGCTCAGGCTTCTCAGCAGTACTCTGGGACAGAAATGGAAGACCTTTGTTTACTAAAGGATTGCAAGATTCTTTAACTGTGTGTATTTCATCCACATCGTCTATTTTGATATGAAAGGTTGTCCATGTGGTAGGACTTGTTCCACTAGCAGCATTCGGGAGCCAGTCTGGGAATGTAAGAGATGCCAATGTGACCATACACAGACATGCATATGCACAGACACATGATTGCTAGGTAACACCCACTGCATCTCCACATACCTCATGTTTGCCAAATCTTGCCTCCTGAGCATAACTTTTATGTACTTGCATATATTGTGTATTCCTGTTGATAGCCCTGTTTGTGCTCAAGGTGCCATAGGAGCTGCTGCTATGAGTTACATGGTTCTCTTTTCATATTTTCCCTTTCATTCTCTCTTTTTTTTTTTTTTTTGGTGTTCTGCTACCAGACCTGGACAAAAACCTGGAGAAAGTATAGGTTTTAAGATAGCTGCCAGCCTGTACAAGGTGAAAATCCTGGAGACTGACTTAATCTGTAATGTATGAAAAAGGACTATTACACTTTCTCAGCCACCCTCTTTCATACAGATTTAAGAAAACATGAAAAAAGGATTGATTTTTCTATCAGAGGCAGCTGTGCCACAGACTGCTAACCCTGCTTTTCTACCTTCAAATCCCAGTGGGATTTAAGTTTAGGAAAGCTCAGCTCAACAAAAATCCCAATTATTTTTTCAAAAGTGAACCAAACCAAAGATTAACTTAGTGTTGTGGTGCTAGCAAACTATTTGCATAAAACCTGTTTCTATCAATTTGGAGATGTGCATATTTCTGTGTGGGTGACAGATTTGTTTTCATTTTACTGCCCAGTGCTTACATTTTGTAAGCACTTCTAGCTGTGAGTGACTGTGGGAGGCATGTAACAGTATTATTTAAAATTTCAGAAAGTAATTCTGCTAACAAATTAAATTAACCAGAGATTGTAGCACTGAGAATTCTAACATTGTGCCCTTTAGTGGTGGAACTGCTAGCAGAGATGTGTTTTCCTCTGTTGCCTAAGTAACTAGTTTTAATTTACTTGTTTGGACATTTGTATGGAACTTAGACATAGCAACCCCTACCCAATCTGTCTTATACATTCTGGTACATTACTGATTTGTTTTATTTTTTGTTTCATGAGATTTTTTCTAAGGCTGACTTTTCAGTCTTAGCTTTATTTTCTGCTACTCTTTGATTTTTAAAATCACCACTTCCTTTATTTCTTAAATCATTTCCACTCCTGTATCATTGAGTTTCTGCTAAAAATATGGCAACTTGTCATTACAAATACTGTTGTTTGTGTCTGATTAGTGAAAAAAAGCTATTAGTCAAATGGGTGTAAATAGTGTCTTTCCATCTTAAAGATACCTCTAAACATTAATAAAACCCACTTTTATGATAGCCATAATGTAAAGGAGGACAGAATTTAGGACAAAAGCAGGTTGTTCTGATCATCTGGTCTGACTGTCCACAATAATTTACACTTTTGTCCATTGATACTATGTATCATTGTGTTTCCTTTGCATATAGGAGTACCAAGGATTTCAGTTTCTTTAAAATCACAAGTTAGCAGTTAGAAACAAACCACTCAGTTTTCAGCTACCTTCTTCTAACCAACAAAGTATATTTTCTCCCAAAAAAGGTCTTTGTTTATTAATCCCTGGGAAACCAGTTCCATCAAATTAAACTGAACACAAAATTAAACTCAAAAGTGGGGCCTGGATGATGTTGCCAGCAGGTTTTGACTTTGTTTTTTTCTTAAGAATTCCAGAGAAAATTCATTTCTGCAGCTGTTGATTACACTGTTAGAAGGTAATTTATCACTGGAAAGAACAAGTTTTCACTTAAATTCCCATCTTCAAAACCTCCTCAGAGGTCATATGTTGGAATAGGAGGTAGTACACAACCAGGGTTTCTATCTTACTTCAGGATGAATAGTTTTTTCCTAACTGTTTTCTATCTTGCTAGAACTTATAATTTCAAAGTAAAGTATTTTTCAACTATTAATTGAAAATCTAATGTCTCTCTCACTTAGGCTTTTGCAAGATGGTGGCACTTTGTTCCTGTCGCATACCTGGACTCCTCCGGACAAACCATTGCCATGATCTGTCTGAGTTTTTGTTAGAAGGATTTTGCCATTGTGATGTCACAGGCAGTAAGACATATGAGAAAAAAATTTATTTACTCTTTGTCAGAACTGGTTCTTTTCCAGTATAATAATGTTTAGAACACACATTTCACACAGTGCGTTGTATGGAAGGAGATGTCAGAACACAGGACCTGCTGATAACAGCATTAGAAGACAGAGGGTAATTGTGTTTTGTTTATCTGCCTCCAAATTGTCTTTCTAGGCTTTGGTAAGTATTACTCCCTCAGCATGGCCTGGTTTTCCTCCTGGGAGGAGTTATAAATCCGACAGTGTAGTTATCTTTTCTGTGATCCATTTGCTAGAGGTTTGTATGCAAGGGATAGTCTAAGAAAGATGCCTAATCTCTTCTAGTATTTCCTGCATCTGCATCTAGCCATCTGCAGGACCTGTCTTTATCCAGACATTCATTCTCATTTCCTGCTAATCATTCTGCATTAACTTTTGAGTTGATCTATTTGATTCAGAGTTATTTATTCAAAACTTCTTTGAGTTTTGAGTAGAAATGAAGTTTCTAATTTTACCAAAGTCATTGGTTGATATGATTACATAGTTCTTATCCAGACACGCTGCAGATCTGCACTGGTAGATTTGTACCACAAACTTTTATGCTGCCTACTTTCTTGGTACATATCTTCAGCCATTGCTGTGAGCATTTCATTTGTGCCACTAGGGACTGAAATTCATTAGTATCTGTCAGCTGCTGTTTGCTTGTCTGCTATGGGAAGAGTCAGATATGTCAAAGCTATCCATGGTTTATGTCTCAGAAATTACTACAGCCAGAACTGGCATCTTGCTGGCAACAGCCTCAGCAGAAGAACAAAGGAACTGAAGAGCAATAAAGTCTGAATTAAATTGACAAAAATCTAAAGGAACACTTTTAATCTCTTGAGGATCTGCTTCAGGGACATTGCTAACTTCTTGTTCCCATGTGAAGTGGCAGTAGTTAAGCTGAATGTTCACCGTGGTTCTTGGGTATAGTCTGTTTAATTGGACATGGGTGATGATACTTTTTCCAAATTCTCTTGTTAACTGAAAACTTCCATTACTAAAACTTATTTTAAGATAAACTTGTCTAGGTACATATTTATAGAGCAATTTGAATTTACTAATTGTTTAATTTCAACTTTTGGAGTTTTCTTTCTATGAACTTGTAATTAGATTTTATTTTTTTAAAATTGAATTACCATTAATAGTTATTTCTCCTAATCTTAGTAGGATATTGAAGATGGACTACAGTGTGTGATCTGTGTTTACCATATATGCAGAAAATAATTAACTGCTTGTTATAAAGTAATTTCTATCTGCTTGTGAAACATTAGACTGGGCTTCTACATCCTCCACAATTGTAAATTTACCTGAATTAAGTTATGCAAGTATTCTTTAATAAGTTACCTCATTTCTACATAATTCATGCTAAAAATGTAATTTTCTCATGGTAATTGATGTCCAATCATTTATTTATTGTGTCTTGGGAATTTCCTTTACAAAATAGAATTTTAGTAGGCAGAAAATCAATTAATATCCATTTACCAGTCTTTGAAGATTAACTGTTTAGGGTAGAGTTCTGACTACTGTTGATTGTTATCTGATTTCTGACTTTGTGCCCTATGAAGGTTATGCATAAATTTGCTTCAGTCCTCAGAAGTCCTTGATTGCAGTCAGTGAGGCTTTTGACCTTATAAAGACAAGGAGAGGGCTCATTAATCAGTAGGTTTTTACTGAGAATAGGAACATGCTGAGTTTCAGTGTTAGGTACTGCATCTTGAAGATTTTTAAATTGTAGATTTAAAATTGTATGCCACTGGTGGAAAGCATCACTCACTTTTTGTTGAAAGAGCTCACAGAGTAGGTCTAGATGACATATATTGGTCTCTTCTCCCAGACAATCAGCAGCAGGACAAGAGGGCACAGGCTTAAGCTCTGTCAGGGGAGGTTTAGGTTGGATATTAGAAAGAAGTTCTTTACAGAGAGAGTGATCAGGCACTGGAATGGCCTGCCCAGAGAGGTGGTGGATTCACCGTCCCTGGAGGTTTTTAAGATGAGGCTGGATGTGGCACTGAGTGCCATGATCTATTAACCACAGTGGGGTTGGATCAAGGGTTGGACTTGATGATCTTGGAGATCTCTTCCAACCCAGTTAATTCTATGATTCTATGATATGTAAGTGGTCAAGGAGAAAAATGTCAAAATACCATATTGTACTTCATTTTTTTGTATAACCCAGTATATAAGATATTTGATATGTCACCACAGGCTGTAGCCTTCATATTAATTTCAACAGCACAATTGGGACTCATCAGGGCTTGTCTTGCCCTGTTTGAGCTTGTTTTAACAGTTTTCTACTGGCCAACTCACTGTAGCCTAGCCCATTTTAGCATAAGCTCTGTGATAACTATCTGCAGCTAATGTCTCAAAAATGTGTGTATTCCCTCAACAAACAACAGCCATTTCCTTCTGCTGAGGATGAGGGAAGCATTGGTAGCTTTCATACTTCACTTGGGAACCAAAGAGAAGGCAGAAAGTTCTTGCAAGAAAACATGCTAAATTGGACCCAAATGCATCCTAGACCAAAGATGAAGACTATTTGAATTATGTCCCTAAAAGGGCATAATTGCCCTTCTGATGAAGACCTTAGGTTGCTGATGACTTAACTCAATACTCTCCCATTCTTGAGGGCAATCGAAGTTGCTAATATTAAGACCCAGAGGATCATTGCAGAGATGAACACTGCATAAAGAAAAGAGTTAGAAATCTTTGGCCTAACATAGAAATTCTCAAGACTCAAGTTTTTCCTGAATGTTTTGATAACACTCGGTTAAAAGCTTCATCAGAATGTTATTCAAATTTAATGGAGCTGCTGCTTATATAGTTGGAAAAAAACACAGATAGGAATTTTTTCACTCAGGTGAGTTGTCTTTTTGATGTGGTAAATACCTAACTCACAGCAGCTGTCTAGAATTTTAAATTAGTAAGTAAAAGCAATAAAAGTTTATTGCCATACTTGAAATAGCCTGTCATTATCTATAAACACTACATTCATTTTAAACTTTGTAATTCAGTGCAAACATTCAATAAGTCTGATATGGACTGAAAACTATTGCTGCTGATGGCAACACTTAACTGTGAAAAACAAAAGCCATGTAGACTTTGGAAACAAAAACTGGATGATTCAAAATCTCAATCACAGCTTTGTCAGCTGCAGTCTGACAACGTCTGGTGCGTCTTATGGAGGAAGGGATGAGTTGAGAAAACATTCCTTTTAATCTCAATTTTTGATACACTCAGCTGCATTCAAAGCAACTCTGGAAGTAGTTTTCTTGCTGCAAGAGGAAACTCCCATGGTGATAAACCCATGCCATGGCAGCTTCTCTGACCTAGGGGCTCTGAGACTTCAAGCTTTTTCAAGAAAACAAAATCCATCAAATTTCTAGGTAGCTTGTAGATAAAACCATAAAGGATTTTTTTCTAAGAGAGCAGCTGAAATCTCTTTGCTTTAAAGCAGCTGTAGTGGATTACTACCTGATGAATCATGGGGAGAAGCAGAAGTCTAGGTAAAAACTACAGAGGAAGGGTATGTAATCAGGAAGATCTGGAGTCTGCATGCTAGACTAAGGTACGTGGTAGTTTTAGGCTGTGAATGGGATTTAGCGCTTTTTTTTCTGTGATTGGAAAGAATAATGTGTTTACTTCAACTGTTTGGGACTTGTCCAGTTTGCCAGCTACACACCCTTTTCTAGAGGTGGTCAGGAGCTCTGGGGGTGTTCTGTATTACTGGGAGATGGAAATAGTGGTATGGTGTGTTTCTGATTCATTCCCTATCTGAGGTGGTTCTAGAAATATCATTTGAAGCATCTTCTGAGCTATAGTTACAGCTGCCACTTTATGGGAGTTTTTCCAGTAGTAGAAAAATTTCCACGTCTTAGTGGCAGCCAGTTTAGGAAGGACATAGGAATGTATGTTCTGATTTTTCATTTCTTTGCTTATCCCATCGATCTCTCACTGGAAGCAAAGTCACTCAAAGTTCAAAGCAACCAGTAAGGAGAGTTCTAACCTTTTGATGATCTAGGAGAATATATTACATTTCATATTAACTCAATAATGCATCTAGACTGAGATTCATATTCATTTAGCTTAGATTTTAGGATTAAATGAATCACTGGATCTAAATTTTTTTTTTTTTTTTTTTTTTTGTAGTAGCAGGATGAAAAACAGTCAACAAATTAATAACAATGACAGAATATTTCCTACAGTTCCCTAAAGTGTGAAACAGCTCTAAGTAACACATAGCTCCAATTGAAAAGTGGTTACTCTAAATAGAATTTTTAGTACGTCTGGATTAATTTAAGGAGCATAACTAAGCATTTCAGACTTAGGCTAGAGCTGCTTTATTGAGACAGCACACAGTCACCCTGTGATTCATTTTAATTATATTTTTTTCCAAATGGAGCATGTACTCTGAAGTTTTACACATTTTCATTGTGTAAGTACTAAGCTTCTACCACTAATCTCCCAAAGGCTAGGACTCTTCCCAAACCATGCATGTACCTTCATTGCGTAAAGCTCAACTTCGTATTAATTGCACTGAAAATATGTTTTGAAGGACCTATTCTATGTTCAGAACATCACCTTTTCATTTCTTATCTCTGAAAATCAGAGCTGGAAAGTATTCCTCTCTTATTTTAGTGAAATATTATTTCCTTGGATATGAGGATATTGCCCTTATATTGAAGGTTGACTTAAAATTTGTGGAAAAAAGTTACTCAGGATTAGTAATTTCTATTTAGTCTTATTTACTAGGAGATATCAGAGCAATTCATAAATTTTCTGATGACTTACCTGTTTATAGATGAGGAAATTGAGACAAATGGGAGATTTGACCAAGAAAGATTTGTAATAACACACCTCTTGTCTCTTTTTTGAAGAATCAATTCTTTACATGGTTAGAGCAAGCATGACTGCTCGGAAATCCTCAGGAACAGTATCATGCCAGAGATGTCAAAATCAATAATATGGGAGTAATCAATAATATGGGAAAACTTGGTGGATGCACTTATTTATTTTTAGCGTTGTCACTAAGATATATATATACTCTGTTGAGACTCCCTCTAGACCTTAGCAGCCTAATTTTCAGCTCTTTGACATATGGACATGTTGATAGCAGAACTGTTTAATTTGTTTCAGGTTTAATTTTTATATATACTTTTCTCTCCAAACTTGGAATGAAATCTAAATCTATTTATATTTCTTAGGAGTGAAGGGAAGGCCAGTTCTTGTTCCAAGAGCCATTAAACATCCTTAGCACATTAGCATTTCGTTTTCCAACAAGGGAGGCCTAACTGAAAGAAATCTTCCAACAATTCCTGCACACTGTGTGACCTAAAGCAGAGCAGCCACAGAGAGTGTGAAATGGATACCTTTGCATGAGACTAGACCAGAGGATGAATGGCAGGAACACACTTAATACACCTTGGCCACTGATGTGTTTGTGTATTTCTTCCATGGGACCAGTCTGGACCGTTGGAGTTTAATACCTCGTGAAACGTATTTAGTCATATGATGTAATAGTTGGTGTCACATAATGCATCCGATCTTCTGCCCCATGGGTTTCCCTCTCCTGTGAGACAGTGGTACTTGATAAATTAGTTACGGGGTCCAGGGAGTTGCTTACTGGAGAGAACAGAACCAAAATGCTTGGTAGAATGATATGACAGAAGAAAGACTCTCCTATTTACCTGGAGAAGGCTGTGTGAAGGAAGACATAGTAGGTAGGAGGTAGAAATATTTCTACCTGATCAAAGTTTATGCCAATTAATAATTTTGCCTTATAATAGGATATTGCTTTATGGACTAGAAGCATTTTTGGTAATTTTTTTCCCCTGCTTACTTTGGGATTTAGAGAAAGAAGGGCAGTTGTACTGAGCTCTTGACAGTTCATAATTGAAATATTTCTTCCTTCTAACTCTGGGTGTGGAGACAATTTGTAGCACATAAGATTAAATGAATCATTTGTATCTCCCATTGATTATTTTCCCTATTAGCACAGGGGATCCTCTCTTGAATATGATATGGTCTGTCATCACAAAGATGGAAATTATGCTACTGAAGTTTTTTCCTGAAGTGTAATGTTTTTTTAGTCTGCAATGACCTAGGACTTTGATTGACCTGATTGTGTCTAGCCCATCATACATTTCCTTTATATTACTGATTTTTTTCCTTCACTAGTTGTAACTGTGGTGTTTGTGCTGTACATTGATCAATGAATTAAGTTTGGTTTAAATTCTCAATTGATTTTACCAATTTCTGTTAGCAAATGAACATGAGTGGTAAGAAGACTTATCCAGAATCCATTTTGATCAAATGTATTAATCTCTTAGTTCTCTTTCAAGATAACCATTGAATTAGTGCCACTTAACTGGAAGCAGATGCTATGCAATTATTGCCTTTCACACCAAAGTAAAGGATTCTGCCAATTCTTGTTAAAAATGGATCAGTTTGGGGTAACTGTGAATGCTTGGCTTTCTGCTACTTGCAGATGTCTTCCAATTCCAATTTGACAATTAAAAACTAGAGTGGTTATATGATAATATGAGTAGCATATTTTTGGGAAGGGGCTCTCAAAAGGAAGTCTGGGCTGAATATTTGTGAACTTTTTCAAAAATAAACTTTTGGTGTTTTTAATAACGATTGGCTAAAATTGTTCTGGCATAAAAATTTGGAGAATTGTGTTAAAATTAATGACATTTACTAACACTGTACATTAGGAGAAGATGAGGTATATGTTAAAGATGTGCACACTGGCACAGTACTGCTCCCTAGTTTCATCACATACACACAAAAATGTATGATCTTGCTATAAAAAGGTTATATTAAACGTAATGAAATTTTGATTTCTTGGAAAGTGTGACTGTTTTCTACTCATAAGACTTCCCCAAAAGAAAGTCTTAGTTGCAGCAAAATTTGAACACTGTTTTTAGTTGGTGAAGCTCACATCCCTGTTTTTCAGTTTTTTCTTCTGTTTCATTGCTGGTAATTACTGGCTCTACAAAAACTTACTGGAGAATTACTAACTGCAATCTATTTTCTGCTTAAGCAAATAACTTTCTGTTCACATGAAAAATGGACTTAAAAATGCAAAAGTTTTCTGGCCCTGTTTCAGAGCCTGTTTGGACTTCTAAGATTTATCTTTTAGAAGCCCTAAATTAAATATCTACATTTTTTTCAACTAATTTACTTAAACAAGTTGAAGACTGAGTGGACAATCTTTTTTCACTTACATGAAATGTTTTGTCTTGCCTTAAATTAAATTAATTAGGCTAAGCCTGATAAATCCATCTTTAATGTAAATTCAAGCAGGTTTTTATTTTAACTTTTTGTTTCCTTTTCAAAAACTCCTTGTTTGCTAAAGCAACTTTGCAAATAGACAGTGCATGGCTCTGCTTGGTTTTCTTTTAGTCTTCAGTTTCTCTGCAATATTTCTCTGCTGCTTTAAAAAATACCCTTTGATCAGTGTCCATCCTTCTGCTTTTCTGGCATCCTGCATGTTTTTACCGGTTTATACTCTTCATTCTCTCTCTGTGCCTCCTTTTTTGTTTTTCTTCTGGCTTTCAGGGTGCTTGCAGTTCTGTACCTGAATATTTTGTCCTTTCAACTTTCCCTGAAAGTTCTTTGCTCTGAGTTATCTTTTGATCCCATTTTAATAGGATTCTGAGAACTATAAACAACTGTGTTGTACTTATTGTTAGCTGACAAGAAGGCTGAATTGTTGCACTCATCAGGAGATTCTCCCTACATGTACATAGTAAATCATTTACAAAACAACGCAAAAAAGACAGGATTCTTTGGTTTTGCACTTTCTGTTAGAACTTCATTAAAATTCCTTTTTTCCCCTTCTTCACTAAAGATCCTTGGATAACATTCTAAATGCTTACTGAATATTTGATGCATTTTTCATTTATTTCCACTCATAAAGGATTTCATTGTGGTTCTGACTCATTTGGGTTATGCAAATTTTCCTCTTATTAATGTTTTAGAGCATATTAAAATGGAAATGAATACCAGCTTCAGTAAAAATTACCCTTTGACTCAGAATACTCATATACAGATTTACACTATAGGCAGAGAAGTAAAACAGTTTAGAACAATGTAGTAAGAGTTTTAATAAAATGGGAGAAAACTGAAAGACAAGGAAAATCCATCATTGTGAAGTACATCAATGTGAGGAGTTTTAGAAGATATAGAGGAAAAGAAGAAATAAGATGAACTATTGTATACTGGAGAAAATTAATTGAGAACCAAAGCAGTTGAATAGCACAAATATTTAAGCCTTTGCAAATGTAGTAACGTGACATTATATAGCATAATTTATTTTTTTTATTGGAAGCTTCTAATCTAAGCTTTACTTACAGAATGGAAAAAAACAATTCAATGATGCATATTTTTGAGGAATACATATATATATATATGAAGTCTTAATTAATGTATTCTTAGTTCTGCTTTTCATCAGGAAGTTTTTCAAACAGCTCTTTGGCCTGAGGAAAAACATTAAAATAAAGCAGATAAAATGATGTCCGCAGAAGTAGTGATGAAAAGGGTGGAGTTGAACCGAATGAACTGGAAAATGCTTTCTAGGCAGAACAGGAACCTTTATTACAATAAACATTTGCCTGCCTCTGGTGTTGGAGATAATAGGAAGTTGCCACAGATCTTGCACTGCTCACCTTCAGGCAATGTTGAAGTAGTCATCTTTGTACCCTGACAAGAGATTTCTTTCGTTATGAAAATACGGATCTGCAATAATTGATAAGCTTCCAGGCAGAGGCTGCCTGTTTCTCTTTGCGTATAGTGTAGCACTTGTGCTTTCCAAAAATCATGCTTTAGTTGCAGAGATATTCTTCTTACCAGGGCTAATAGGCAAATTGTAGTAATGCAAAGTGGAATGTGCATTCCCCTTAATTGATTTTGTGAATTTGCAGGTGAGGAAATCTCCAGACCTGCTGCATCAGTTACCTGTTACAAGCTGCCGCTTGGGAGATTGTATGATCCGTTTAGTAAAGTAACACAGGTCTATCATAAAGGAGTTATATTTTTTTCATCCCACTATTCCTATAAAAGGAGTGCCAGCCTTACATGATTGTCAGGCTAATTTTGTCTGGTTCTTCCTATCATTTGCCTTGGGCTATTACTGTCCTTTAACTTTTGCAATCATCTTCTCTTTTTTCTACTATGTCGCTGTCCCCTAGGTTTGTGTCTCCCCTAGAGTGCCTAAGGTAGGTTCTTCATTAATATAACTTCCCTGTTTTCATGTGATGCTAGGCTGAATGAAACAAGTTGATTCAATATTCTCTCACGAGGTTGTTTTTTTTTAATTTTCTGGATCTCTATCCCACTCCCACTCTTCCATTTGAAAATCCTTGAGTCGTCTGTGTAAAAGCATTGCCAGAACCAGTGGGTTTCAGTGAAACATCAAAACATGGTGAAACACATTACTAAGACATTCTCATATGAAAGGACTCCACCAGTACAAGATAAGGAAGTTTTATAATCCTTCTGATGCAAAATCAACTTTGAATTTCTCAACTGTTTTTTATATTTGATGCACAAACTCTTCATGCATTTTGTAAGCATTTGCCACCTCCCTCTGAGCAAAGAGAGATCTTTATGAATGTTGGTCATTTTGTAATTCTACTGTTTCCCTGTTATTTTCTTAACTAATATATTTTCAAAACCATTGAGCAATAAATATGATCAGTAAGTTAATGATATACAGTTGACTTGCATAACATGTGCCAAATTTTTTTAGTCATAAAACAATGTTATAATTCAGTTAAATATTATCCCAAGACACACAGGGTTGAAAGTCACTGCTTAAGCAGAAGCCATATTTCCTTTAAGCTGCAGATTCAGAAAGTGAGGTTCTAAAACCATCTTTCAGAGAGATGTATGTAAATACAGCTTGGTCAAAGACACGTCATGACCAATACTAGACAGTTAAAGTAATTATTTTCCAAGTGAAAGCTTAGGTAGTAATATAGCCCATGAATAGACTCACATATTTCTGTGTGTTATACTGCTTTGCTCTGGTAGATACTCAGTCATCCATAGGAAATGGGTGCCAACGTGGTGACGGCTCCTCTGCTCCACCTGGAGAAATGTGCATTTCTGCCAACCAGTGTGGAGAGAGCGGTGAGGAGAAACAAGGTAAGTCTGAGTGGGCTTCAGCATAAGTGTGATATTTTGATAATTGAACATGTCAGCAGAGAGAACTACGGAGGATTTTTTTTTGTTTGTTTCTAAAATATCTGGGAATTCTTTTTTGTTTTGGTTTTTTTTATCCTCTTCTTCATTTAATTTTTTAAGAAAGTTTCTTCCAGCTTCAGTTTGATTTTTCTTGCTTAATTTTCAACATCTGTAAAGTGCAAGTCTCTCATAAATCTTCATATGGGTATTTTATAGCAAAGTGTTTCCTCATCCAAATTCAATGGAGATTCAGCAAGTAATACCTTTCTCCTTAATTTGCGATAGATTTGTTTGATAGAATTCAGGTTTAATACAAAATACCTAGAGGTATTGTATTACATACCTAGACCGAGGTATAAGCATCAACAGGTTTTTGGTTTAGTTGGGGTTTGTTTGTTTGGTTGGGTTTTTTGTGATTTTGTTTTTTTTAAGGTCTAGACAAGAGTGGAAATTTTCTTGAATTCAGGAACTGATTATCCTGGCTTAATCTTTGTCACATTCAGAGGTTACAAAAACAGTAGCTGCTATTTCCTGTAAAGAATTGATCTAAACAGTGAAGGTGCCTTCTAACTACTACTGTCTGAGTAAATTAGTATCAGAATTCTAGTATTTCCAGAATACTGTACTACAAAATGATGCTGCAAATAATTTCATATGATGCATCAAGTCAGGTTTCTCCTGTGACAAGTGTGATTTTGAAACCAATCTATACAAAGCTCTTCATGAATTTAATTTACAGCCTGGATGGATAAGATAGTCCTTCTCCTTGAAGATTCTGGTTCTGGAGTCCAAAGAAGAGCCTAAATTTATCAAAAAAAATTAATTCTGCCTAAAAAGCTTATATAAGTTCTTTCAATCACTGTGCAACAGAGGAAGCATATTTGTTGGGATTTAAACATTTTACTTTAAGTATGAAATAGATTGTCCATAGATGAGGCTGTGTCTTTCTGTGCTCTCAGAAAAATGCTAATGAGATCATGTCAGCTACCACTGAATTCAGCTGAAATCTGTGAGAAAGAGCAGTAACTTTAATCCAGATTCTTCAAATTACAATTGTGTGCCCACCTACACAAAGTTTTTCTTCCTCCAGTAGGACTCCATGTTTTACCCAAACAGTATGCGGAGATCTGTTTGGTGAGGAGTCCAGAGTCAACTCCAGGAGAATCAGTTTTTTCTACTCTGCAAATAAGACAATTGTTAAGATTGTATTGGATATCATTACATTTTTGTAAGTTTATTGTGCTGTACAAGAATGTATTAAAAGGCAATGGCTGGAAATTATGTCTGTTGAATTCCCTGACATGTCTAACATGTCTCAGATTAGCGAATTTTTTTATTGTTTACACAAGAGATGATCATGCCAAGTTCCACTGCATAGCTTTGAAATCCTCATTGTGCTTGGTCTTGGTTTCCCTGGAAAAGACATTACCTTCAGGCATTGCTTTTTGTTATAATTGTAGAATATAGAACAAGAGATGCATTCTTCCATTAATTTTTAAGGAGGTTTTTTGCACCTGTTTGTTGAGGGAATACTGCTATAGAAAATGCTTATATGAAAGTAAAGAATTAAGGGTTGTTCCAAAGACTAATTTAGAAAAATGAGCCTATGGGCTCTGTAAAAAACCTAAATATTAAACTATGTTGTATTTTAATCGGACTGAGGAAAAGGTTTAGAACTAGGCTTTGAGAGACAGGCTGTGTGCTGGGACTGCTTGGATAATGCTCTGGGTTACTCCAGGAGATAAGTCACCTGTCAGATATAAAGATACAGATCAGGCTGTATCAAATTGAAGATTCATCCTGCTGCCATTTTCATCTGATTTGAGATTACTGCAAAACTATTTTTCCACTTAGATTTCAGCTCCTGATCTTATGTTGATGACAGGTTCCTGCTTTTTATTCTGGGCTCTACTCGGGTTTAAGGAAGTATCTGCAGTGAAAATATATAAAAGATGTAACTTCAGTTTTTATTGTTAATTTGGTCTTCATATTGCAAAGACACAGAATATCACAAACTGAGATTTTATACATATGCACACTTGAAATAGAACCTTAAACTGTAGTCTGTTGCTCTGACACTTGGAATTTTTTCTTAGAGGTTATTTTACAATTTGTTTTGTTCACAGGAAATTCTGCAAATATTATCTAGAACATCCCACACATTCCTTCCTTCTGGACTTTTCCTCTCTAAGCAGTAATTTTACATTGTCAATCTAACTTCCAGCAAATTTACATTGGTTTGCTTGCCAAGTTATATTTTGTGTAAAAATGAATACGCTTCAGAAAATAATAATGAATGATCAAGGATTTATTTTTTTAATTAAAAAAGGTAACATTCCCGCTATTTTGTGAACACTGATTTGCAATTGTTTTTCAGCTATAAGAAAATTCCTGAGGAAATATGGAATATGAATTGGTGCATTTCATGCAATGTGAAGCAGATATGCTTCATCAGTGTTTGTGCTTTTGATGAACCACTGGCACTTTTTAGCCACTTAAAGAGCTAAGGAATTAAAACAGCAATAAAAAGTTGGTTGATGAATCAGCCAGTCTGCACATTAACTTGAGTCTGGAATGCTTACATGAATTATTTCTGTTTTCCCCTCTCTCACCTTGTGATTGATTGTTTCAATAAACTGATGTGAATACGAAAGCCATGAAGCTGAACATCACAGTGTGACTATAAATGCTGCAGTGGCAACTTTATTTAAAACTATTAGTGAACTATGACAATACAGAATAAGCTAAAAGCATTTACAGGGGCCTGGAGCAAGCACCAATTTGAGAGGGAGTGCTATAAGGCATTGTAACTTGTGTCTAACCAGAACCACAATTAGAAGGCAGCATCTATACCCATCTTCCTCTGCTGTGAGAGAGAAAAGGCGGGTGAAAGTTTCCACAGAGCACACGAAATCTGGAGACAGTACTAGTTTTGTTTTTTTCCACTGCCCTGTTACTCCTTGTTCATGATACAAAAATTCTGGGGTTCTTTGCTTTTTTTCAGGAGTCTGTTCAGAATTTTCCTGTTTACTAATTAGACAGCAAGTAATGGTGACAACATATCCTTTTGCTTCTGTTTTTGAGCTTTTAATTTTTGTTTGTTTGCTTCAATTCAGGTTTCTCCTCTGACAAGTGTGATTTTGAAACCAACCTATGCAAAGCTCTTTATGAATCTAATTTACAGCCTGGATGGATAAGAAGAAATGGTCAATCTGGCATAGGACCACCATACTCTGACCACAATGGGAATGAGAGTGGTAAGAATCATCAGATTCTTTGCAGAAACCATGGACTCTTACAAACTATGTAGTTTTCTGGTTTATTGACTTAACTTTGATATTTTATTGATAGTTCAATTGTATTCTGTCACAGAGGACTTGTGTCTAGGTTTTCAGGTAATTGCAATTGCAGAGAACTAGAATTTAAAAACAAAAAAGAAAAAAAAACCCAACAACAAGACCCCCCCCAATATTCCGGTAAGCAATTCTTGTTCTCATAGAGGAGCAAGTAATCAGTTATAAGAGTAGTGTTTATCTACCTGAGTAATCTTTACCTCTTTTGGAGACATGAGGTCAGTCTTGATGAATGCAAAGTTTAGAAATGTTAAGATGCATTTTCAGTTTTTCTTGGATTGGTGAATGCCTGGAGTGTGTGTATCTGTTATCTGTGGCTAATATTACTGCTCCAAATTTTTTGAGAGAGGATGGCTTTGTATCTGGGGACAGGGTAAGCTCTGATGGCCTGTTTGAGCCAGTTTCTTTCTAGATTTTATTTCAATTCCATTTTACCTCAAAGACCGTCTCTCAACTAATTCCTTTTCTCTGCCCTCAGACAAAATATATCCCTTATACTTTTCCTATTGCCAGGTTAATCCTGCTTTCTGAAATCTGTCTTCTTCCTTCTGTAATACATGATTTTCTTCATAACTTTTTAGCTAACTTGAGCCACTTTTTTTAGCTGCAGCAAACTTTCTCCTGCTTTCCAAAACTGTTGGAAGGCTTGCTTGTAAGCAATCAAGGAAAGAGGGAAAGAATAGATGGTGACTTCTGATCTCATGGTAAAGGCGTGAGCTGGTTGAACTAATAACTGTTTAGTTCTCTTCTCCATATTTTCTGTTATTCTCTTTCCCTTCCTCTCCACATTCTCCCTCTCACCTCTCCTGGGTACAAGCAGTGCTTTGACAACCTGCAGTGCAGGCACCTGAAGGCAGTACAAGCACTTAACTTTATGTGGGATGCAAGTGCTGTTGTGAGACTGATTACCCAGGAGGTTTTACACTTCTCTTCCAAAATGTGCTTATCTGGGATTGTGGAAATATGTGCTGTTCTAAGGTAAGCATCACTTCCTATGCATTGCATAGGCTACCAAACAGGTAGAAGTTCCATGCAAGGATGTGTATGAGTTGATGGTTTCAAGATTAATTGTGAAAAAGTGCTTAGAAATAAGCAGATGAAAATGGAATACAACTTTAAATTATTCTCACTGAAAAAGCAGCAGCAAAAAAACCCACTCTACATTTTCCTGCAAGTTCTTATTTCAGAGTAGACAATTCTCATGATGTTTGTAATTAGGAAACTTTATACATGTGATGTGCTTTTCAACAACTTTAGGTTTTACTTGTGTGTAGCACGGAAGCACATCCTGCTCTGTGCACTGTGCTTCTGAAAGTAAGTCTGCTCTTAAATAAATGCTGATTTAAACTGATGTTTGATGTAAAAAATTGAGCAACTACCAAATATTTTCATAAATGTAAGCTTTATTTCAAGTATGTAAGTTGTGAAATTATTTATCTTTAAAATAATAACAGCTCTTCTCATCAAGAAGCACAATTAAAAACAAACAAACAAACAAAATGGTACAGAAGTACCAGGGAATACAAATACAGCAAACTCTTGTCTGGAATCACACTTGGTTAACCAGGCAACAGTCTTGCTCTAGTTGAAGCTTCTAGGATTTGTGCATGATTGGTAGTACACACCACATCAGGATGTAGCAAAGACCAGAAAGATACTCTTGCTTATAACCATAAAAAAGGTTACCTCTTCTTGCAAAGAACTGGTGGGGAGTGGAAAATTTAACTTACATAGACAGCAAAAGCCAACAAAAGATTGAGAATCACCAACCAGTTTGTTACAGATGAATCAAACTGCTTGGTCACCTGAACAGTTCA
Source organism: Myiozetetes cayanensis (assembly GCF_022539395.1). Taxonomy (NCBI): domain Eukaryota; kingdom Metazoa; phylum Chordata; class Aves; order Passeriformes; family Tyrannidae; genus Myiozetetes; species Myiozetetes cayanensis. The sequence continues at coordinate 131,716,445 of NW_026086604.1, forward strand.
GTCACATTTACTTGTTTTGGGCTCTCAGTCACTGCTGTATCTTCCATGTCTGAACTGTGTGGTAGCCATGTTAACCCAAGTTATTTTATTCGGGTAAAAGAAAGATCAAATACTTGTACCTATTCAGCTTTCTGAGAGGCTGCACACTCAGGTAAGTGAACTGAATGACTAAGGAGATTTAAATGTGTTTAGGTAATTTGGTTTTCTACCTGGAGAATGTACTTTCCTGAATGCTGGTGCTGATAACCTGGGAAATAGTTATCTTCTTATGGCAGTTAGTCGAGTTTTTCCATGGCTAGTGACTCAAAAGACTATGTGATCAGTTTTATGTTGGTTCCTGCTTAAAACCCAGAAACGATTCTGTGTGGTGACAACCAGAGCAGAGCGTGCTCTGTGGCAGAGTGTTAAAGGGAAGAGTTCCTGACATCAGAATAATACATACACATTAGCAGAAGAGCAAAGATCACTTGGTAGATGTAACTCCTTTGAAGATTTATGTAATCATTTACTAGAACCCCACATGGTTTTTTAGTGTTGTCTCTCATGGTTCTTTTTTCTTTTCACTGAAAAAGTAGTTGAACAGACCAGTGACAACCATTTAAAAAAAAAAAAAAAACACAAACCAAAACCAAAATAAGACACAACATGTTTTTACTAGATGAAACTCTTATCTATGCAGAGGTCTAGTGTGAAATCACCATTCAAATAAGTTCTTAAAATTATTATTTCTCTTCCACATATGTAAAACTTAAAATTCCTGTGGCAGGTGAAAAATAAGTTTTTGAGTCTTAGATACATTTATCTTTAGGCAACTAAAAGAAAAATGTCCAAAATTTATGGAAGTTAACATCCAGTGGAACAGATTGGAGTCAGGGACAGGGCTCTGCAGAGGCACCAAGCCATCTGTTGTGGGTAGGAAGAATATCCTTGCAGCTGGCAGGCTCTGAAAGTACTGCCTGAGCAGTCACCAAAGGTCTAAAACCTGGGGGGAGCATGACCATTGCTCTGGTAGCAGGCTGCAAAATGCTCTTCTGTGGGGGATTGCTCAGCTGGCTCCAGCACTGAGCTAGGCTTGTGATGCTTGGTCAGTGACTTTGCAGTTGCACACAAGGATGAAAGGTCAAGATGGGTGATTTAATAAATGAAGCATTTAGATGTTCTGATGTTTCTTCTGATATCTGGTTTCTGTAGTTATCTTTATTTTTAGGACTTCTTTTTATTCCTTGAGTCCCACTTGGCTTTTTTCCTCCTTCATCATCCTCCTTTAATTTACATGTTAATGTCAGAGAGTGACAGTTTACTTGATGTTGCTTGGAGTTTGGGAAGCAGGAGAAAAGGAATTAAAAAGATTTAAAAGGAAATTGAGCATTTTTTATTTTTTATTCTTTCCCATTGCACCCTTTAACATCTAATATCTCTGAAACCATCATGTTCAGGAAAAGCCAAATTTTGACTAGCAGTATTTGTTATCCTAAACTAGGGTGGTTGCCTTCCATCTTTTATAAGATCTAAAACAATATTGTCAGGTAGAGACATGATTGGTCAAAAGATATGGCAACAACCATATTTCACTGACTCTTGTTGATCTGTTACACTTCAAGGGAAGCAAGGACTTGTTTTATAAATGGAAAGATAATAGTATTTTTAATGGTAGCTTTAAAATTCTGAAGACAATTGTGTATCTTGGGAGTGTGTACAGGGATACCACAACCTTCTCTTTGCAGTGAGGCAATTTTCTGAGAAGTCAAAAACCAGACACCTATCAGAACACTAGAAGAACCTATCAGATCACCACAGTCTCCTCTCCCATTTTCCAATACCTCCTTAAAGACTTGAACAGTCATGATAAATCTATGATTAATCTGTGTAGTTGGTTGCAGCAGTTTGATGTTTAGGCATGGAATATGTGATCTATTCAATAACTGGGATTTAAAGTCTCTGAGCAGCTTGCTGAGTTAGTCTCCCTTTGTCCCAAGATTTTGCACTTCAAAGTTGAGTATGCACCAGCAAATGAAGCATTTTGGAACCCTACTTAAAATTTTAGATGGAACATGGAGCATAATAATAATAATAAATAAACAATATTTAATGTGAAAAAAGCTTGGCATACAATGGCTGTAAGTGTTAATATTTTCTGGGGAAAAAAAACTGGTCAGCTTTCTAGTTATTAATTTATACCTGTATGTGCCCCTCTTCTTGTTTTGTTGTTTTTTAGGATTTTTATTCAAGCTTCTAAGTTTTCTGTTTTTTTCCTTTTAATAGCTTATTTCCTCTCATTGTCCCCTGATATGCAATCCTCTTCTGCAACTTTAAGGACAAATGTTTTCCTTCCAACTGATGAAGAACATATTTGCCAGGTAATTTGGTGCATAGTCTTTGTATTACATTGTTTGTCATAGTATTTCCCTGGAATAATCAGACTTTTTTTTGTCCTAGATTAGATTTCATTACTGGGTCAGTGGAACATTGATGGTGGGGCTTCAAAAGCACTCTGAGGACACTGTTACAAATATCTGGCAAATTTCAAGAGAACTACAGAGTCAGTGGAAAGCAAATACCATAACAATCAATAGCACCGAAAAGTTTGAGGTTAGTAAATTGAGGTCACTGTAAATGACACTTGTTAAATGGTTTCTAAATTGTGGGTCTCTTTAATAGGTTAAAACTAAATGTTTTGTAAATGGAAAGAAAGCATTATCATCAGGTAAATAAGAGAAAAGCCATTTGAAAGATGCTACATAGCATTAAAAAATACTGTTTGTTCTTATCTCTTAATGGTGTTTAAACTAATACCAAACTTTTCTTAAACTATGCATGTGTCTTAAATAAAACACTTGGTGTCTTCGAGTCATCATTATTTCCCAGCCCTTAGAGGTGATACACTGTTGATCTTAACTTTCAATACAGTATTCCCTTAGCCTCAATCTAACTGTACTGATAAATTCAAGGTTTCATTTATATAAGAAACAGCATTTTATACCATAAGATACTGTTTTACAAGGATGTTTTGCAATGCAAATGTCATAGGCTATTTAAATGTTTTTATATGTGCATTTACAAAAAACATTAGTACAGTAAACCTAACTTAAGGCTGTAATATTGTAGATGATGTGTACTCACTGTTGTGCACAATACTGGTAAGGATGTGGGGAGCAGAGAAAAAAATGAGAGGGCTTTCCTTCTACAGCAGCTACTGTGAAGTTGGTTAGCATACAAGCCTGAAGGCATGGAAGCATGACCTCATTTCAGTAAACCCTATGAGTAACATAATTACTTGACATGCGTGTTGTTTTAAAGCATCCAAAGGATCTGAATTTTTGAAGCAATACTCACCTGCTCTAAACGTTACTGTAATGCTAAACCGAACTCAGCACAATGTCGTTGTTGTTCAATATATGAGCAGTCCAGCTGCAAAAAGGCATGTGTCAAACTTACTGCAGTAATCATTACAACTGGCTAAAGAAATACAGCTCGGCACCTCACCAAACCTACAGTCTGAGCAAAATTTCTTCTTTGCACATTTTTGCTCCAGTGAAAATTTGCAAGACGTCACTGTCATACAAGTGGATACAATTCACTTGCCCTTTTGCACTTTTTCTTTCTATGTGACAAAATGTTCAGCCTACAGGGAAATCTGTGGAATTTTTCAAGATAAAATGTTATTAAAGTTTCTATGGAAAATAATTATGAGAAACAAATAATTTTTATTTGGGTATACAAACCTTTTGGAAATAGGGTGCTTTAATGTTTTTGTCATTTTGCAAACACACTTGAAGTGAGGTTTTAATTAAAATCAATCTCTGTACCTCCAGTGCTTCCTTTTTCCTCATTTTGATGTTAAATATTTAATAGTCAAATATTTTGTCTCTTCCAACTAAAAAAAATAAAATATCTTGATTATCTTTATGGAATAGGAGATTTTGTTTCAGCATTTAGAAGTCTCCATTTTAGGGAATTCTGAAGTACAAAGATTGTCAGTGCTTTAACTGCTCAACACAAGGCAAGCTCAGTATGGCTGGTTTGGCTGGGTTTTGGAAAACTGTATCATAGTTTGCTCTCTTAAGCTACTTTTGCTGTGTTCTATTGAGAACAAATTTCTGTCTCCAAGACTTCATTAAGAGAAATAGTTCTAGGCTTGGGGTTCACTGGTTAAACATTTTTAGACACAAGAGCAGGTGGAGCCATCTAACATTATTTTCTTCTGGAAGGGGAAGTTAAGACAAGACTCACTGTTTGTGAGTTTTGGGGAAACACAGGTTGATATAGCTCTACCAGAATGTGCTCTAGCAGAATATGAACTTGAAGCAGTCTCTGATTTTGTACCAGCAAAGTGAGATAGCCCCTCTTTCACATTGTCTAAATTGCTGCAAGCTATATTATACAGTTTAATACATATTATAAATGAAGTTATTAATAACTGAATTTTGACTTCCAAAGGAAACATAACTCTGAAAAGGTTAAATATTTGTCAAAACAGTGCTCTATATTGGTTTAGAAACTTATCTGAAACAATGTAATGATAGAAACAGAAAATATGAATACACTGTCCTTCTACTGGTGATGTCATGAAAGTACACATTAGTGTACATTAGCATCATTGCAGCAGAATTTGGGAGTTTAAAATATTGTTTTCTGAAACAAATCAAATGAGCAAATTTCCAAGATGCTGCATTTCACTCAGAAACATATTTTTGCATGCGATATGGCTGCTATGCTTCTTGTGCAAGCCAACTACAACCTAAGGAAAACAAATTAACAAAACACAAAAAATTCCACGCCTCAAAAAAACTCCAACTTGTAACATAATGGCCATATCCTTAGATAAGTTGTATCATCTTGTACAGCAAAATACTGTATTCTTGGCAATTTATAGAATAAATGTAGGTTTTCTGCTACAATCTCTTTAACTATGCAGAAAATAGTTGCTGAACTCTCAAGGTAATATTTGTAAAAAATATTGGTAACCCTCTGCATTCACTATTAAGAGCTAGAATGTACACCCAGCCAAGATTATGGAAAATCCTAGAGCTACAGCATCCCAAGATTTGCCTCGGGAATAATTTAAGGAATGTTATCCATAAGATTGATATTTTTGGGGGTTATTTTGATTGGTATGCTTTTTGTTGGGTTTTCCCAAGGACTGTAGTTGATCAGCCAGTTCCCCTTGTACATCACTGCAGAAAACCTGTAGTAGCCTGTACATTTACAAATGTAGATTGAAATCTGCCCTTAAAATGAAATGCAAAATATTTGTAACTTCTTGTGTAGAGAAGACTTTTTAGGGACAGAAAAAAAATTCACTGTTGTAACATTAGAGTAGAATAGCTGTTGACCGAGTACTCCTCAAAGTTTATTTTGGCTAAAAACTTGATGAAAGGCATCTGACTAATGGTATTTGTTGATCTGACTTTGCTCCAGGTCTCTGATAAATTATGAAACGAACCAGAAAATGTTCACGTTTCCAGCCCTTGGTGGAATAGTGGCTAGATAAAACACAAAATCCTTTGTGCTCCAATCTTTAACTGTCATGATTTTTGCTTTGATTTAAGGCATTTTATTGTGATTTTCAGATCCTTCCTGTTAAAAGCTACTTCAATATTGAGTAAGAAAATTAGTATATTCATCTGTGCTGACAAGCCACCTAAGTGTGAAAAAGACAGGATGGTAATCTTAAAAAATTATTAAGTGTTTGATCTGAGTTCTCATAGTTCCAATATAAACTCCGTGGACTAGACTGGCATATATTGTAAGGTGTTTCATCTTGTCCATGACACTGGTAAATTCGATTTCTTGTTGGTTTGCTATTGATCTCTTCAGGTTATCTTTTGGGGGATGGTGGATACCCAGAGACAAGATGAAACTGTTGCCATTGATGATATTACTTTCAGTGAAGAATGTTCCCTGGCATGTGGTAAGAATACCTGTTTTTTCAGGAGACAGGTCATTTTACTTTGTCTTTTCCTTAGATTTCCTTAGAAAACACAGTGGAAATACTTTTGCTGTCCAAAGGCTCTTAACTCCAAAAGTGTTTTCATCTGGCTCATTTTCATTTCCCTGAACAATCATCTGTCTTTTCACATCTAAACACAAAGACAATAAATGCTTTAAGAAATCTGATACAGTATAAATGTAGGGCTCAGTGGGCAGAAAAGGTCTACTGTTTTTGGCCAAAGAATTGATGTGTTCAGCCAGCTCAGGAAAAGCTTTGGAGCTGACTTTAGGAAGATTCCCAAGGCACTTGTGTGTATTTCTAAACACGTGGAGGTCCTGATCCTCAGCTGTGCAGTGGGGCTATGTTGTTCTGCTCTGCTACACCCAAGAGTTGCAATGTCAGGCCAGTCATCTCTCCAGTCAGACCATCTCTGCGTGTCAGGATTCTTTAGCAAAACATTTCCTATTTCTCTTTTCAACCCAATGTATTTTCATGGGAAAGGAATACTAGCCATCCTAGCATAAATTAAATTGCTTGCTGCTCTCTATTGCACAAGAGTGTTGCCCTGTGCACCCATGTCACATCCTCAGTTGAGCACAGTCAAAACACCTCTTCTGTTTTTCTTCCTCTTATTCTTAGCACACACTCTGAGGGTTCAGACTTCAAACTTAACTTCAGATATGGAAGCAGTGTTTGACACAGACCAAACTAGGTTACGTGGTTAGATCTGTGTGAACTGTAATCCAAAATAATGCTCTCTATATTTCCCAGTAGGAAAAAAAATATTGAAAAGAGATGCATGTGGTTATTAGCATGTCAGAGAAATGAGCAATTTCAGCCAGATCACACTAAGAGCAAGATACAAGTCTTGAATTAATGATGCAGGCAGGCATACCTTTTTATTTCAAAGGGGATCTATATTGGGGAAATGAAGTTTCATGTAACTAAACTTGATCATGTAAGTTTCTCCATGTTGCAATTTTCTAACGGTGGAGAAATATAGAAGTAAATGCTATATAAATAGTTTTTCATGCCAGGGCAGATCTTGATTTTCTGTTTTGTAGATGTTTTCCAGCTGTATTGCTTAAATAAGCAAGGATGTTAATTTAAAACTTCAGGCATGCTAGTCTGTGAACTCAGAAAAGAGTACAATGTACTTTTGCTGAAAAAAATTATTTTGAAATGGAATTTGAAATCTGTCCCCAGTGTAAAGAGGACAGACGTGACATTTTTTTTCCCCAGCTTCTTTCTTTTCTTTTGAGGATTTCTGCAGGTAAAATGGTGGTATAAAATGGAAAAAAAAAAAAAAAGGCATTGCTAAATTTTAGCAACCTGTGTAATTGTTTAACCAGTTCCTGCAGGAGGATATAGATCTGTCTGTAAAAATATATTGACTTTTTTAATAAACAATGTTAAAGCAAAAAAAATTTTAAAAATAATAAGCTATAGAGATGAAATACTGTCTCAAAGAGAAAAGGGAAAAAAAAAGGAAATAGAAACACATGTACTCACGGGAACTTATAAATCCAGGTGCTAAACTTATCTCACGTGGCAGGTGTTGAACTATATGTTATGGCTTACAGATTGAGCTGTTAAGTACCTCAAGAATATTCTAATAAGAGCCAGTTCTTATCCTATGTTTCTCCATTAGGAAAAGTCAACTTCATTAGGTGACTTCTAAATGGCTCACAGCAGCCAAAACCAGGCTCAAAGGATCTTAATTTTGTCCCTGAGAGAGGAATGTTACTTCTGAACATTTTCCAGTAATTAAAACAAAAGGTCAGACTAATGGTTGGTTGAATTTAAAATCATTTTTTCTCTAGTCCTTGTGGAATGTCTGGATAAGTAGACTTTTAATGAAGACCACTTCAATTGCATGAAATTCCTAGTTAAAACTTGCATTTTTAATATACCTTTCATTATTTTAAACCCCAACATAAATGCACTTAAGAGACAACCTGTGCATTTGTATTCATTAGTATGACTGTAATTTTATGGCCATGAGTAAAATATCTTAAATTTTTGTGCTTTCAGGACTTTCTCGCTAAAAACTGTGATGGTGAAACATAAATGTAATTTCATTATGCTTTAAGTCTTTTCTTCACTTCTATTCCTCCCCTATCTCCCAAACCATCCCCTTTCAGTCTGTTGTCCAGTACCACTAAAGACTAAACTTAATGCATTTTAAAAAATAGAACAAAAACTCTATCTTCAGTATTTTAATTGAAGATACTCTACAGTTTGTAGTTTTCCCAACACCTGCCAAATAGCTTGTTATGCCTCAAACCCCACCATAGCTCTTTTTTATACAACTGCGTATGGACTGCAGAAAAAAAAATAGCTGTCAAACAGAAAATATTAAAGTTATTATCTGAAACATACATAACACAAAATCTCCTTTAATTATACCTTTTGTAGACCTTCTGTTCAAAGGCCTCATATTCTTACCTAAGTGGCTGCTCTGCAGAACTCCCTCTCAGCTCCATAAGAATTATGTATGTGAAGAGCCCCATTAAGGCTGTTCCTCTGATCTCTCCACAGCCATGAAAGTCAAGAGCTCTAAGGCATGAAAGTGGAATGCTGTAAGGGAGTAGGAGGCTTTAGTCCTCCTTAAGTCACTTGTAATGCAGAAGTTACACAGCCTCTTTGCGAAGTTGTGTTGTTTTTCAGGAAAACTGAAGTAATTAAATACGTATTACTTATAATGTGTAAATTTTGACAAAAATCCAGTATGAATACTTCAAGTGACAAAATCTCAAACTTAATTCCCTTGTTAATTCTAAACCTGCAAAGATGTAGCCTTTAATATTACAGGCACAGGTCTTTGAGATGAACTGCTACAGGGATGGGAGACAGAAAATCCAAAATACTAATCTTTCTGTTGTCTGACATGTTATCGAATTAAGAGCTGGAAAACTGGTATTTTGTAAAAAAACCCAAAACATCAAAAATGTTTAAAACTAAAGTGCAAAAATGCAGAATGAGTAAAAATATTTTGTATTAATAATTCAAAAGGGTTTAAAGAACTTGATTCCTTTTGCCTATACTTGTAACTTTTTACAGATGTTGAAATTTAACAAAATCCATCCCTTTCACTTGTGTAGTTTTGCATTTTCCCTGAGAGTCCTCACATAATACACATAGTTTGAAAAAAGTGCATATTTATGCATCACTGGAACTAGGAAGAAATGAAAGGTTTGTAGCACTAGCTGGACAGGCCATCTCACGTCAATATGTCAATAATGTGAATAATACAGTGTCTCTGAGATGAAGTAGCATCTGTCTGTAGTGAACTGAAATTGTTTTCTCCATGCAGTTAGGAATCTCTGTGTTTTGTCTGAGATACCCTGATTGCTATTTAAAAGTCTGCCTTAACCAGGAGATTACCTTTCCCTCACATTAAGGGAATATCAAGGTAGACTTTATCACACTCTGCAACTAACATGAAAAGAAGTTGTAGCCAGGTGGAGTTAGGTCTCTTCTCCCAGCCAACCAGCGGCAGGACAAGAGGACACAGACTTAAGGTGCACCAGGGGAGGTTTAGGTTGGACATTAGGAAGAAGTTCTTCACAGAAAAGGTGATTGGGCATTGGAATGGGCTGCCCAGGGAGGTGGTGGTGTCACTGTCCCTGGAGGTGTTTCAGAAAAGACTGGATGTGGTACTTAGTGCCATGGTCTAGTTGACAAGGTGATGGTTGGATCATAGGTTGGACTTGGTGATCTCAGAGGTCTTTTCCAACCTAGCTGATTCTGTGATTCTGTGATTAAGAAATGGTACATCCATTATCGCGGTGCAATCCTGCTTAAAATCCTGGCCCCTGTTGAAGGCAAGTAGATTAGCCAGGCATGACGTGCCCTTAAAAAAATTCTGGAAAATATGCGGTGATGTATTCAGAAACTTTTTGTCTCTAAAAAGAAGAATTCTTTTACAAGAATTTTGGAGAAGCTGCTGAGTTTAACCTCTCAGTTAGAAGTGATTTTTATGTAGCTATCATCTAGAAAAGTAAATAGGTATTTCTTATTATGACATGTCATTTTTTATGTTACCTGGCAACTCTCTCTGCGGAAGTGAATTCACAAAGTTACAATGACTGGCTACCATAAATAGCACTCCATTGCTTAGAAAGAAACATCCATCTTGAGGGAATGATTTTTTAGAATGGTAAAGATGGCAGCCTGAAATACTGGAGAGCAATCAGGGAGACACAATACTTTTGAAGTAACCTTTTGAAGAGGCAGGAATGTTGTCAAGTAGCTTAATAAGCATATGTTTCTAATGGGAAATAGGTTCATAAATAATGACTTAACAAGTTAAGTGATGGCTTCTCTTTGTCTTTAAGCACCACAGATTTCCAGTTTTGAGCTTGACATATGTGAGTGGCATTCTGGCCAGCTGGCTGAGCCTGCTCAGTGGGCATGGCTGCAAGCTGAGCACAAGATTGCCTCCTGTTCCCTCCTGAAGGATTGGAGCAACAATACTGAAGGTAGGAATTAAAGTTAATTCAAAATTACTAGCTGTCATGAAGAATTTGGTGCTTTTTAGGTTAAAATGGTGACCCAATGCTGAAACAGAACAAAACTACAAAAAGTAATTGTATGCATTTTGTATTTAAATTAGCTTTCGATTTGGCCATTTAGTAAGAGTACTGTGAACACACATGCTGGTAAAACATGAAATATTTTAACATGAGAGTTAATGAATATTTTCAAGTATTCATGAAACATTTTAACATAAGAATTCCAATATAAACCAATAACAGATTTATTCTCCAGTTAATTCTCTTTATGAGAACTGTGTAAGAATTTGGTGAAAATAAATTAAATCCACTTAAGCCAAGTCCTTGTGTGTGGGTTTTTTTCTGTTTTGTTCTGATTTTGATACTTGGCAGTTTTACTTGTGTAGTACTATTCTGAACATACAGTCAGGAATTTCATCTTAAACCTTACATTAGGGGAACTGTAAAGAAACGATTATTACACAAAATACTTTCTTACTCTTATTTTAAAGTAAAATTTGCCAAGAAAACTTGTCCAGTTGCAATTTTCAGAAGTAAAGAGCATCTCTTGTTTTTGAACTGTGTAGTGCATGTTTTGAAAGCTTAATGGATGTAACTCTCTAAGTGTTCTAATGTGAAATAGAATCATCTTGCTGGGTGAGTGTTTGGCTTTTCTACTGAGACTGCCTTCAAAGGGGTTAAGTGGGGCTAGTTGTAACAGGATAATTTGTGATGTAGCTTTGAAGGACTGATAGTGTGGAGATAACTGCTTGAACTTTGAACCCACAGAAATGGATCACATCTCAGTGATAGGAGCAGAATGAATGCTAGATATTGTTTTCATTTCAGAAAGATTTCTAAAATAAATTTAGCATGCATTTCAACATGGTCTAGTAGCTGTAAATCAAATTATAATGGAATATCAGGCAAAAGTGCCTGAGTGCATACACTGTTAAGATGAATATTTGCACGTATGTACAATGGAGAGTATATAGACTAGTAAAGCAGACTTTTTTCTTTTCCTCCTTAAATGTGAGGAAAACAAGTCACACCATCTTCCAATTTCCAATAAGACTTTTAATTTGGTTTTATTTGAAACACCTCCCTGAAAGGTGCCATACTTTAACATGACATCTCAAAGGCTAGTAATGGGTATGGATTTCCATTTTCTGGCAATACTGTGCTGACAGAAAAGATACTGAAATTCTGTAAGTGGCTTTCACAGGACTAGGTCTAGGACTAGACTAGCAATGTCTATGGAAACAGGACATATCTGGAAGTGTTTGCTCTATAGGTGCTTGGGCATTATTGTATGAATATGCAAAGATAGCTGCATAGGCTGAATCTGTAACCCAAACAGCTGCTTGGGGACATTCCTTGCGCTTCCTTGTCATCAAGGAAAAAGTAAAACGTGAGAAGAAACAAGTGTCAAAATAACACATAGAATTTAATTCATCATTAACATTGAAAAGTGTTGAAAAATCTGATCTGTGATTGCTCACCTCTCAATACATTCAGTATTTCTATTCATGCAGATTTGCTGAGGCATAAATGAGAAGGTTGAATATTAACTAAAATTCTGAAAACTAAAGAAATGGTATGCAAGCTGAAAACATGCCATGCTTGAGGGCTCAAACTTGCAATGCAAATACAGCTTGACTAAGCTTTATTTTCTGATTTTGATCAAAGCTTTCACTTCTATAAATAGAAAGAGGTAAGAAATGAAATTATAAAGTCAAAGTCTACACAATTATATATATATAAAAAGGATTGCTTATAGTCTTTGAATAATCCTCCTTTGCTGGTATTCTTAAATTTAATAAAATACTTTCTGTCTTTGGATGATTTTTTTCTTTGTTCCTTTATTGCTTCTTTTCTCCAGTGTTGTAGACACTTTCTCTATCACTTTTCCTCTTAATTTCTCTAGTGTCAAAAGTTCTTACAGAGATTTTATATTCCCCTACAATACTGTTCAGAAAATACTTTTTTCTTCTTGTTTTCTTTATTGATATTTCATACATGCTATGTAGTTTCCATAGTTCATGCTTACCTTGGATTAAGCTGGTTTCCTACATCTAGGTAACACTTCTTTAATAAGAAAGCAATGAAACAAATACTCTGCATAAGAAAAATAAAGATGCAAAAAGAAATCAAAGGAAGTACCAAGTTTTAAGATCCAGCATTTCAGACAATCAGTGATAAAAATCCCTCAAGTTAAAACATGAAAAAAACCAACCAAACAAACAAAACCCCACAGTGAAATCATTAGATTATGTGATTCTATTTCATTACCTTTTTTCTCTCTCTTTTTTTTTTTTTTTTTTTAATTCAAAGATTTAACCCAGGATTTGTGAGTTCATGAAAATTCACTTTCAAGAGTAGAAACAATGACAATTTTAGGTCTTTTTTCCTCTAAATGGTTGAGTGGGAGGATTGTTGCAGGACATTGGTTCAGAGACTGAACAGGTCTCTGCTTGGGAAGAGAACTTGTCAGAAAACAAAAAATCCCACTCTGTGGCTCAGTTTAAACTCAAGGCTCAGTTTTACTCTAAAACCAGTAGCACAGATTCAAAGTTGTGTCATTTGTGAAATAAAAATCCCATGGATTTAAGCGGGAGTGATGAGATTTGAGTCAGAATATGGTTAACATGGGATGAGTTAGCTAAATATTTATAGGTTTTTAGTTTTCAGCATAACAGGATACTGGCAGGTTCACTAGCCCACCTCAGCTCTAAGATGATGCTGGGCCACCTTAGCAGTAAATCGTAAGCTCTGCTTCTTATTTGAGCTCCAGTGGAGTCAGTGGCTGATCTTTCTGTAGGACTCCCAAGATTTTACTTACAGCAGAAAAAATTTTCCTTCAAAATTGAAAGAAACAAGACTGTTTAGCTAAAACTTGACTAAGCAGCCATGTGGAGAAAATAAAAGACCTGTTCTGCCTTTAAAAACAAGGTAAAGTTTAGCACTTCAGAAAGAGCAAGTTGGGAAAATTTAAGAGATCAAGTCACAAAGAAGGTCAGAGCATAAGCACAGTAATATGCTATGCAGTGTCTGCACTGAGGGAAATTCAGACCTTAAAGAAAAGGTACAAAGTCTGCAACAAATGAACTTAGTATGACTCTTCTTTAGAGAACACATTTTACACAAGTGTTGTGAGTGCTTCTGAGACAAATTGAGGCCTAGCTTTAGAAACGAAGACTACAGAAACTGTTTATCTGGTTCTTTTCACTTGCTTTCTCATCTAAAAACCATGTCAACTCCACTTTGCCCTGTTTATAAAGATTCAGGAACTTGAAAAGGGAAAAGAATGTTAATTATCCTTTGGCTCAGAAACTGAGATGGTTTCATAATGGCATCAGAGAACACCGAAGTTAGATAAAGAAGCAGCAGCATAACTTTTAGTGTTGCTGCATATTTCTCTATGCACAAGACAGTATGGAAGTGTAGATGCTTTGTTGATATCTGTCAAACAGAAAGTTGGGTTAAAACTATAATACTGCCTTACATTGAGGTTAGCTGGTGTGGCATGAAATTGCAAGCTTAATTCCAACAAAATTGCAACCATGTATTTCAGTGTAAATCATTGCCTAACACAAAGAGTAAACTGGAAACAAAAGGAAAACAGTGTTGTTCTTTATAAAAATTAATGCTTTCCTTGTGAAATGACACTTTCTCCCTTCACCTTGAGATATGCAATATCTGCATTTGAGATAAGATTTATTTAGGAAATGAACACAGAAACTGCTGACTTGAGACCTTTAATCAGTTTTTGTTTACTGTTTTAATAGTTGCTTCAGAAGGCAGTAAAATATTCAGTGACTCAGGAGCTGGGGGAAAAAAGAGTTGATATATTTGGTAAAAAGTATTTAGACTTTTTATTTCTGACAACTAAAAGACACTGTTGAGGGGATGGAGTACTCTTTTAGATCTCTGTAGGAATGCTTTTATAAGGGGCAGTAGGTCAAGAAGAGCACAAATTGCTTTTCTGCTTCAGATGGAAAGACAATATGCTTCCTACATTTTGTTGCAGAAATTCTGGCTGAGAAGTAAAGACCTTGATTACACGGTGGAGATGTGACTGCCTCCTGTAGCAATAAGGCAGAATTCCTTTTTTATTTTTTAAATATTACTGTAAAAACCATATTTTCTGGAAACCATAGTGGAGGTAGGAAGAAAGCCCAGTTTCCAAATATATTTGTCATTAGGTTACAATCAAATGGTTGTAAAGGCTGAGCTGAATGTGGGACTTCTAATAGCTTTTAACATGAAAAGTGACAACTTTGACACAATTTTTGGTTGCTGGGGCTCTCTATGAGTAAAATGAAGATATATATATATATTTATCTTTTTAATAGGAAACAGATGACATCAAAGTAACATAAGCAGTATGATGATCAGATTCAATTCTTGCTGGGATGGGTTCATGGTTTAATTACATGAAAGCAGTCCTTATGTTCATAGACTGAGAAAAAAAACATATTCTGTTAAAAAGTGACCTTTCTCTTCTTTCATTTTTCAGGTCGTTTTGAATGGTTAGAAGTTAATGACAATGCATTATACGAAAGTGCTTATCTAAACAACTCCATGTGTCATTGCTCCAGCAAGAATTGCCACTTTCAGTTTCATTACTCCATGGCAGATAGCAGTGTTCTCAAAGCAGTACTGTTTATTAATCAGGTAAGAAGAAACACGTGTTCATTTCCAAAAGGTAAAGGCATGGCAACACAGGTGTTACTAGACAAAATACAAGATGATACAGCTGCTACTACATGCCTGCACCCTGAATTAGTTTGGGCGAAATAGTACCTTGGTACCGTTCCACTGATCTGTGCAATTGCAAAACCTGGGTATTTGCCATCTCAGCCATAAACTAATTTGATGGGTGAATGTTCTGCAATAAGACTTCAAGGACACCCCCAGCTGTTACAGAATTAAATAAATTGGGGTTTTCAGGGGAAAAAATCTATAGTAATAGCTTTTCTAGCCTTCTTCCTGTTCTGGAATAAGAAAATAGGTGCTTGTATTTCTGGAGACACAGGAAAAAAGAAAGTTGTTGACTCAGGATAACTGGGAAGTTCTTGATTAGACACTTGATTTGTTTTGCCCAAGTTTTAGAGTAGCAATTTTCCTATTCTTTTACTTATTAGTAGACAAAACAGCCATGTCAAACTGAAACACAAATCCCAGTTGAGCTATGCTATTTCCATCTTTTTTACCTCCCTTGCCTTGTAGAGGTTTTCTGATGTTCTCTTTTAAAAGTCTGGTTTAATAGCTTAATACTGATGCTTTGTACTTCTACTTAATGAAAGCAAGAGCAGTAGAGCTGGTCTCATTAAGTTAATGGCTCCCATATCTTGATGTTGGAGTTGAATTCTTATCATCCAACAATACATTTGTATTTAAAAAGATAGATCTACTTCATTCACAAAGATAAGGTGCTAAAAACCCCAAAGGGTAACATTACTAAGAGGTCTAAATATAGCAACAGGTAATGGAAATAATTTCTTTCTTTCTGACTTTGTCTTTGAGTATTCATGAAAACAACTCCAGGCTTTTGCTCATATTTCATTTATAAAAGGGAATAGTTGTATTTTTCTATGACCCATTACTGTATCAGGGAATTGTAACATAATCAGTGTTCTGGTCAGAATGCATGGAGATCTGTGCCATAGTACTTGCCAATAAATTCCCAGGTATGACACTCATGGCAACCTTGAGACAGAATCTGAATACTGATTTCAGTAGTTCACCTAAAGTAGGATCAGTGGACCCAATTTAAGAGTTTTCTTTTCCTGAAAATAGAGCAAATTATGTGAGCCAAAACCATGAGGAAACTGACATTTGAGTTCCCATAGAAATGGGAGCCTAGATTGAACCAACTCATTTATAAACAGGTCCTTACATATGCATTAGAAGAATATTTTTGGTGGTTATTATATCGAGTCAGTCCATTCTGTTTCCACAGATGCTCTTAGCCCTTTTATGTTTTAGTTATTTTATTTCACCTTCAGTCAGAAGTGTATTTATTGCACATAAAGTTATTTGAAGCTGAGGTAAAATTTGCCAGAACAACATTAAGAAACTTCTGTCAGCAGTTTCAGAAACAAAACACCACAGACTCATATTTGAGATTTCTTAAACAGAAAAGAAGGGAGAATTGGGATTTACACATTTTGCTACTAGATCATTAGGTTGTTTATGAAAACCAAATGAACCTCAAAGCTAGCCAATACTGAGAAACAGAAGTGAAAGACAAGGCTAGTTCTGACCCTGGAAGACAACAGAGCTGCTATCTTGCAGGCTGTCACTCGAGATAACCTCTCAGCTGCATGTTTCACACAGTTTCTCTGCACATCCTGTTGTATTTATTGATCAGAACAGCTTGTCTTTGAATAACTTTCGTTAAGTCCCAGCACCGACAGGCCTGACACAAATGGAGACTGGATTACACTTAATGTACAGTTTTACTACTGTTCTTAGAGAACAAACACCACAGATGCTGCAAATGTACCCTTGGCCTTCCTCACCCTTTCAACTGAGAGAGCAAAGAAGAGTGAACATATTTTCTAATATAGATATTATAGCATCAACTGGGAGAAAGGGAATCTAAATTGCTCTTGGGTTTAAGAAGGACAGGGAAAATGGACTTCTTTTGTCAATAGAAACCTATTGTTTACTTACATTTAACTTGCAGTCCATTATAACCTGCAGCTTTTCCTCTTTTATTACTGGCTTGGCAAAGTTGCTCTTCATTAAACACGACTGCATTTGACCATTTGATTTTTCTTTCTTAACTGTGATTCATATGTCTTTGAACTTTGTCTTATTGGTTTGAACCTGGGTTCTGCATACTGAGATGATTTTAAATTCTAATGACGTCGTTCAGAGTGCTTGTAACTCCTCCCAATTTAGTGTTATCCACATTGTTTTAAAATTTATTTGTCATTCCACTCTCCACACTCTTCCAGTGAGTTCATCAATACTATAATTATATCAGGACCTGGAGCAGACCTATGCAGAGCTCTATTATAATTTTCTTTTAATTTGTAGAAAACTATTGACATCTCCTCTTTAAAATAATCTCACATTTCTATTTGTACACCCCTGTAATTTCATCAACACCAAATCTTCACTTTTTTTTTAAAGAATGTCTTATGAGATTATGCTAAAGGCCTTTATAAAATGAAGTAACCCCTACTTTTTCAAGCCTATTTATGATGAAAAAATCCACAAACATGACACTTATGGAATGCAACTCGATTCTCATTAGAAGCAGCTAATGTAGGTTTCTCACTTTCTAAATCTCTAGCAGTTTAAAAGGTTGCCATTAGTAAATTTTTCCTTTGTCTTAAGAGTTGTTCAGCAGCTTGGCTTTAATTGCATAATTTATTTTTCCCTCAACTGTAATATATGTCCTTTGTTGTCCCGGTTCTCTAGCTGTCCACACATTCTCCTCAGGTTCTCAGAGCTGGCTGTTAATAGTGAGATATTCCCTTCATTATGTAACCTTTACTTAAAGCTTTCTGATTCCATTCCATTTTCAGTACTTATGGTTTATAGATATTTGTAGCATTATTCTTGTATTCCAGCCTCGTTTGGATTCCTTTTTGGCAATATTAACTGTTCAACTAACATAAAATATTCATAGAATCATAGAATAAGCTGAATTGGAAGGTACACATAAGAATCATCGAAGTCTAAGTCCTGGTCCTGCATAGGACAGCCCCAAGAATCACACCATGAGCCTGAGAGCATTGCCAAAATGCTTCTTGAGCACTGTCAGGTTTGGTGCTGTGACCACGTCCCTGGGGAGCCTGTTCCAGTGACCAACCACGCTCTGGGGGAAGAACCTTTTCCTAATATTCAAACTAAACCTCCCCCAAAGCAACTTCAGGCCATTTCCTCAGGTCCTGTCACTGGTCACCACAGAGAAGAAATCAGTGCCTGCCTCTCCTCTTCCCCTCACAAGGAAGTTGTAACTGCAGTGAGGTCTCCCCTCAGTCTCCTTTTCTCCAGGCTTGAATAGACCAAGTGACCTCAGCCACTCCTCATACGGCTTCCCCTCAACGTCCTTTACCATCTTCATTGCCCTCCTTTGAACACTCTGTAACAGCTTGATATCTTTCTTATATTGCAGTGACCAAAACTGCCACAATATTCAAGGTGAGGCCGCCCCAGTGCAGAGCAAAGCAGGACAATTCCCTCCCTTGACCAGCTGGTGATGCTTTGCCTGATGCCCCCCAGGACACAGTTGGCTCTCTGGCTGCCAAGGCATTGCTGACTCTTATTCAGGGACCCTGAAATCCCTTTCTGTGGTGCTACTCCCCAGTGTCTTGTTCCCCAGTCTGTACATACAATCAACAATATTACCTGTCAGATAAATTTTAAAATTTTCTGTGAAAACTGAAACCAAATAAGATAATGTTAACTTCAGTCTATCATTTGCCATTCATTGCTTGCCTATTTATCCATTAACTAGTGGGCTTATACTTCTTCCTTTTATCTTTACATTTTGTACAGCTTAAAAAACAGATGGAAATTAGACAATAAAAGATAATTTCAACTAACGTTTATATGCGCGATCATATTTGTACCCTAATGAGCTAAAATTTCTCTGGGTGTTCAGCAACACTTGCAAAAATGGCATAAGTACACTCCTCTGCAGAAGTCAAAGTTGATCCATTAAGCATTGTGAGGGAACAAATAAATCTTTGTTCCAAATTACTTTCTGAAATGAGAGAAACAGGGACAAAATAATGGGTGCAGTTGCATAGCAGGGCATGTATCTGTAAAGAAATGTCAGAAAAAAAAAGAAGAAAAAGGTCTATTTCAGAAATGGATTATTTTAGAAAAAGTCATGATTGTCTCTTCCATCCTTCAAATCTAAGCAGTGTTATCTCAGAAAAAAAAACATTGCTGAGAAAGGGAACAATTCTTGCCCATTTTAGTTTTACAAAAAATCGTTTATCGATAGTAATATATCACAATAAGGGGAATAGAGTGAAAGTATCTTGAGCAACTGCTCACCAACATAACTGAAATAAATCTTGAAGGAAAGTACTGGAAAAGCAATACCTTCCACATTTTAAAAGAAGGCTAGTGATGCAAGGAATGTGCTAGAGAGGTTAACCTATTTGTACCAAAGAGGTGGAAGAATCTGATGAACAGGATGAATAACACAGAGAAATATTGTAAGGTAGGGAAATAATAATATTGGTTTATTAGGGTTGTATAAAATCAGAAGGAAAAGTCTGCTGCATGGAACAATAACCAGTTTAAAATTTTGGTGCATCTGAGGTGACTTACAGTTTTCAGTGTCTAGAAGGTCTGGATACTAACATGTGCACAGAAAACTCAAGTTTACTGTTACAAGTTGTTCATATTAAAATGAATTTGGGAGAAAGATGGTCATGGGGCTTGGTATCTCAGCTGTTATTTGAGTGTTAAGAAAAATTGTAGTATCCAGGTGCATCCAGTGAAATACACAGCAAATGTAGCGTATTCCCAAAAGGTATACAAATGTGTTTGGAGGGTTCATACATGTAGGTGTGGGGGAATACAGTAACTAAAACAGTCACTTAACCACAGGCTATGGCTTTTACCTACCATGCAGTATGGCTCCTAGTACATCATCACTTTCTGTGTCTTATATGTGCCTACTGTAGGCTAATAGATTTCCTTTGGAAGCTGAATTATTTAGGAAAATGAAGCAAGTTTTACACAGAATGAGGTGTCTTCAACATTGAAAGACTTTTGCTGAATATCTGTTACATGAAAAGGTGAACAAATACATCCCCTACTGATATGGAAACTCACAGCTGACTTTTAGTTCTGAAATCAAATATGTCGTGTGGTTTATCCAAATCTGATCTCTCCTGTAATTCAGTGTTTGGAATAAGAGTATTGCCTTGGCCCTGTCTTGCAGTTTTCTTGCGGTCTTCTGATCTTTGAATGTATGCTCAATAGAGATTTAATCTTCCAACTTTGTTAGTATGTCAGAACAGGATGGGTAAGGAAAGAACATTAATTGACTACACACCACAAATCATATCAGTGTAATTGTGCTGGCACAGACCTTGCAGCCTATCGAGCTGTAGACAGCATCTTTCTCCTCTTTTTTATATTGCAAGGCAAGAAAGAAGATAACTGTCCTTGTCTATAGTATTGATAACATTTCACATTCCTATCATAACCCCATTTATTAGTCTCCTGTAAGATAAATTGGTTTTATACTTTTAATTTCTCTTCACACAAGGGACTTTCCCTTTCTCTTACGCTGTTTTGAATATTTTTATGAACTGCCACTAATTCTACAATAACTTTTATGGAAAAGTTATGACCAGTATTTTGCAAAGGAGTCTCAATTTTGATGTCTGTAATGGTAAGTCTGTTTGTATGTATAGCCTACATTAAATTTTCCAGAAGTTTTTTCTGTCTTTCTGGTTTTGCTCTGTCTTGATACTGTTCTTGAAAAGATTTTGTGTAGGTATATGAAGTTCAAACTACTACCTTCTTTTCTTTATTCTGGCCTCAGTATTTTCCAGACGGGATCATGACCAGAAGCAGGATAAACACAAGCTGCTTTTGCCAGACTATTGAATCAAAAGGGCTTTGAGTGCTTGCATAGAGGCAGCCTTACCAAATTTAGCAGTCTTGCTTTTATCCTTAGGCGGTGGAGTGAAAATGGGGATTAAGGTAACTGAGAACATGACTAGAAGTTGTTAGGTTGTACTCTGCGTGCTTGCTTCACAGATTTAAAAACAAAAAGTTTTAGCACAACTCGTAGACCCCAAATTCAGTTCTAAGAAAACTAAATCTAAGTATAACACAACATAATATAAGCAGCTATTTATTAATAGAAAACTTATGTAGAGAGCACCTTGGAAACATATTGTTAAATTCAGCAATAATATGGCTTAATTTACATATTAATTAACTTTAATTCTACCAAGTCAACTCCTGATAACTGTATTAGTCTGTTTAATCACAGTAAACATGCCTTGTTTCCCATAGACCTCTCTCCCATAGACCTCAGTGCAAAAATTGTAAACAAATATATGAAGCTTTATTTTCTCACATAGAACAACTTTGAATATATTGGTCGTTTGGTTGGGATATGAAAAGATCAAGAACAAAAACAGCCTTGATAATTTCCAGAGAAACAAAAAATATCTTTCTAATATTATTTTGTACATTTTACAGGAGGAGTATGTCTTGTGGGAAACCAACATCATGACTGAGAAGGAATGGGTCAAAGTGAATATACAGCTACCAACAGGACCAGAAAAATTAAAGGTATGAATGAAAAAAAGTGTGTGCTCAATTTTTGAAGATGCTTTACTTTATTATTTATAGAGCTTTTAGGAAAATGAAAAAAAAGTTAAAATTATATATATCCTGAGCGTCTTGCTGATTCTTCAGTATGGGTAAATATCTGGTTGTAGCTCAACAAAACATCTACACAAACATCACATGCAGAAGCTGCTGGTTTTCAATAACATGAGAGAAAATGAATACAAATCTCACCTGATTTGGTTAGTCATCTGAGTCCATCTCAGCTGTTACCAACTCATTTAAATGTATATACTATTGTGTGAGATGATGCATATGATCTTTGTGAGATTTCAGTGAAATTATGTATGCTACTAATTGAGAGGATACCTCCTCCTTGTGTTTACAGGCATAGAGAGGAATGCTAATTTGCAACTACTTAATTCTTATATTAATTTACAAGTTTTTATTTTAAGTAATTTTTAATTTATATTTATTTTTGTTGTTCTGTAAATAACCATCATATTTTACTGTTTCAACAATCAGTTGAAAACATAATCTCTATAAAAGGACAAAGACTAAGCCTACTGCAGGAATTAATGTTTCAACAGATGTTAGAATGAATGCATTTCAAGAAGCTAGTAAATTCTCAGTGCATGTTGTTCCCTGTCTCTCCTTTTCACACAAGAACAAGTGTGAATAAACAAGTAGATGTGTAATTAGACTCTCCACAGTATCTAAAATAAATAAAGAAATAAACAAAACCAAAACAAATAAATAAAAAGCCTGCTGAAGTTGTATGTATATAAGTAAAGAGCTAAAACTATGTTTTCTTTCCCAAAGACTGCAAGGATTACTTGTACTTCAGAAAGAAAAGATATTATCTTTAATTATGAGGCTATGTCATGTTTCCTGCACAGTATTGTGCTGTTTGAATCAGTAGAGAATGGAGAGTGTTAGAAGGATTTGCTTTTATCTTTGTGAAGAAATTGTCTCTAGTGGAAGATGGTGACATATAACATTGTCATTGTTTACAAAGAAAAATGCCTCTTGAGATTTCACTCCAACCTAATTCCCAGGCTTTGGGGAGTATGCTAGACCCTGCTGCTTATGTCCCAGAACACAACTGCTCTATTTCCTTCTGTTTTGCCAGGTGCTCTTACACTGTACTTTCTGACTCTTGCACGTAACTACTTTTGGAGACACACTATGGTCATGTCCCAGCTGGTCGAAACCCACAACTCCATTTTTATTTATTCCTCCAGCTCTTGTTTTTTCAGTGCTTTCTTTCGTTGTAGTCTTCATCTTTTTGATATCCTGCTTGCTGCTCTAACTCAGGTAACAGAAACCTGGAGAGCACACGTGGGGTAATGGCACTGTTTTGAGGTCCAGCGGAGGTGGGCTCCACCATGGCCAGGAGCAAGAAGTGTTCATCTGAAATTGCATTGCCATAAATCAGCTTGTGCTAAATCTGCTCAGAGCAAGGGAACTCTGTCAGAGAGAAAAATACTCCTTGAAACTCTCTATGTCAATAGCAGTAATAGAAGCCAGGTGAGGGCACAGGCCCAACATTAGTGAGTAACAATCCATACAATTAAAACATTAGCATGGACTCTAGCAAGCTCTGGACCGAAGCAAATCAGCCAACTCCCAAAGAGTGCCCAGAACAGCTCCAGGATTACAAACACGTAAAGACCAATCCCACTGCAGAGACTGGGTGTATCCATTTTAATCTTAAGTGATGGAACAGCTGTGAGTTGTTAGGCTCTGCTATGCTAGTTGGTGTCTGAGGACAGTCCCCAGCCCATTTTATGCACCTGTGAGAGTAACTGAAAATTTTTCTCTTGGGTATCTGCAAAATGAGGTTATGAAGAGACTTCAGAAAGGAATATGGAGTCTTTAGGATATTACACTTTAGGATACCTTTCTAAAGCACACAACTTTTTAGCTAAATGCTAATGAGATTATGAGGGTTTTTTTAAAATAGGCTTTTTTTTTTAACTTCATTCTTGGAGTTCATCAAACCATTTTAGCTGAAAATTTTCAGGCATTTCATCTGAGATAGTCATACAAAATTTCAGATTCTGATTTGAAATTTATTATGGTTTTGTAGTAGAAAGTATGCAGTGCTTTTTACACTTAAAATTGTTTTATATAAATAAAAATCAGTTTATTTCTGTTGTCTGTTAACACAAATATTTTAACTGTAACAATCCACAGCTTATGTTTAAAGGAACACTCCAGAGCAGGGAAGGTTACATTTGTCTGAATAGCATCCAGCTCTTGGACATCACAGCATCAGAGCCACCAGGTTTCTGCTCCCTAGAAGAATTCACCTGCAGGAATGGGCAGTCCATAGCACCTGGATCAGCCTGTGATTCCCACACAGATTGTTCTGATGGCAGTGATGAAGGCCCAGCAGCTTGCTGTAAGTGAATCTCACTGTTTTAGAAGAACACTGTGCTGAAAAATATTTTGAACCTCTGAGAGTTCTATACAACAAATCCTAGAAAAAATATTGTTAATTTCTATGGCTTCTTTTCTCCAGAATACTTAATGACTTTTAGGTTAGTGAAAATGTTCATAGCATTTTCTGTTACTCATTTTTCTTCTTCCCATTGCTTTCTGTTTCTCTGTCAGGTCTCAGCATTATCTTTTAGATCCAAATACTACTTTTTTAAAGTATTTGCTAAAATGCAGTATTTAGCATATTTTTACTTATATGCATTCCTTACATACCACTTTTATAGCCTCTGTTTCCCTAATTTGCTAGGGAATAAAATCTGCCTTGGGATTTGTTGTTTGAACAGTTTCCTAATTTAGACTGTCCGTGAGTTACTGTCAGAAAATGCATTAAGTGACATGATATTTGCATAGTGATAAAAATCACCATACAAATGGGCCACAGTTCAGAACCTACGTCTTCTTCATTATATTTGAAGTTGAAGGTAACTTTGCTTAGAAGCCACAATTTCTACTGTACGAACAAGAGTAAAAGAAATTAATTAAAATTACTGGGAAATGTCTGTAATAATTCTGAATAATTTTAGATCTCCTTGTGAAAATAACTTTAGAGACCCTATCACTTCTAAAATTAATATTATAGGGTTTACATCTGTATGTATATTTACCTGTGGTAGTAACAAATGTATATTGCAGATAAAAGTTGTGCACATATTTAAGATATTGGTGATGATATATAGTGATGTTGGGAGGTATCAATTAAAATTTTGTGTATTGCTTAAGATAGCTGGATGAAAAACACTGATAATGTTTTGTTTTCTAATTGCTTGATGAGACTTTAGGAACTATTTGTGACTACGAGCTTTTTTTTTAACTCACAGTCTGAATCTTCAATTTGTTTCCAATTACTTAAATAACCCTGAGGGAACCATCTCTGAAACAAATAATATGTGCAAGTGCTGAAACAACATTTTAATTAGGAAGGTATACACTGTTTTATCTCTGATTGAATCTAAGGAAACATTAAACTCTACAGGGGCTCCCTCAGATCTCTTTTCCTTTTTTCACAAGACTTGACCCTATGCTGCTAGCTCTGTGTGTTTGCTGGTAGGAGTGTGAAGAGTCCTCTTAAGTTCCTTATGAGCAATGGAATGAAACTGAATTGTACTTTTGAAATTGGACTGTATTTTTCAGCAATTTAGCCATCTCACTTCATAACAATGGGAGAGAATTGCTGTGAATAGTGACTAGGAATACAAAAGAATAATTTCAATGTTTAAAAAGAGGATGAAAAATAATTGTCACAGTTGAAGAGTAGCTGTTAACCATACTGCACAAAGTGAAAATAAAGATAACTTTAAACACTTACAGGTACACTCCTGTGCCTCAGACACTGGAAACTGGCACTGGGTGACCAAAAGACTTAACAAATTACCTAGATATAGTCAGTATTTTAAAGAAAGATCACAGTGGGACTCTTGGGAATAGTTCTTCCATCATGCTGATGTGAATGGGTCAGAAAAACTGGAGAGTGGGCAGAAGAAGGAAAAATTAAAATGGCCTGGGAGTCTCAACACTGTTCTTTGTGGAGTCTCCAGAGTTCAGGTGCTGGGGTAAGGACTGATGGGAGGCAGTCAGTGCAAAACCCTCTTCAATTGCTCTGCATAGTGCTCTGCTCATTGCTGCTGCCTCTACACTTAACTTCAGTTTACCTATTGGACTGATTCTCCACTAACTCCCTTCAGTTTAAAGAAAACAGTAGTTGGACCTGAGGTATAGGGGTTGTTTTCTTCACTGTGTTGGAGTAGTCAGAGGTTAAAGAGGTATCATTTTGTTGGAGCAGTGCACAGAAGTATACACATCCTCTCAAAAAAGTGTGAAGAGATGTTCTTCTCTAAAGTGTAAGTTTCCATAGTAGTTATTAATTCTTCTGACTACTGGCTGAAAAGAAAGAAAAGTAAAAAAAAATAGCTGTCTTTAAAATAACAATAACTATTGTTAAAGTTGGCCTATTTTAATGGATAGTATTGTCTTGGATACTTCACACACTCCTTTTCAGGAAAGAGGACCCTAACGGTGGAATTTAGCTATTCAATGGTTTAGTCAGCTTAGAAGATTCACCTTTCTAACACTTTCCATGGTTTTGAACAAAAGAGATGTAAAGAAAAAAATCCTCCTTTATTTTTGTTCTTTGTTCTTTTATTCCCATTACATCTATTTTACACAAGATCTTGAAATTGTCCTCCGTGATGTTTAGAGTGCACTATATTCAGTCACATTAATTTTCAGTAAAAATTTCTGTCTGGTACAATAATGTACATTTTAGCCTTTATTTGGTGTTTTAGCATCTCTCCTTGAACACATCCTCAGTAGCTTCCTTTGATGAAGTACTCTCAGGTACTGGAAGAGCTGAGAGATCTCATCCTGAATGAAAACAAAGGCAGATAGCTGCTACTTAACAATGTGAAGTATGTCCCTGTTCTCTTAAGAATTTCTTTTTTTCATTATAATAAGAAATTTAGAAATAATGTCTCTCTTTGGTCATGTTTACTTGGCATATTAAAATACATGCCATTTTAATAACATAGTTTATTACAAGAACAAGTACCTATATGTTTTGTAGTGCTTCTTAATCTTTCTGTTTAATCTCTGCTCATTTATGTAAATATATATTTAAGTACATGAGACTTAAAAGACTCAAAAAGTAGGAACTTGTCTAGGAAACACTTATATACATGAGTAAACACCTTTATTGGAGTAGCTTTGTTGAAATCAATGAATCTAATGAAGTGACAAATTATGAAATTAATGTTTTTACTAGTAAATTCTCAATTTTCATTATGTCTTTTTGACTATCACTTATTTGTGATCACATCTGAATTTTATTTCTCAGTGACTGATAAAAAATAATCCAAACCTAGTTACTATGTTCAGAACAGAAACTGAGATGCAGAACCTACATCATTTAAAGCACTATAAAAATCCTTTTCACACTGATGTCTTTACTTCCTACTAAAGATAAAGGAAACTTTGCACTAAATAGTATGAAAAATAACTTATTTTTCAAACGCTATACCTACTGTTATTTTCCATTACTTATACACAGCATTCACAATACTCATAAAAATATCACAAATTAATCAGCAGCTGCCAACCCTAGCAACTTAGAAAGAAGTCTAACCTTAAAAAAAGTTAATTATTTTCAACTAATATCACACTTTGATACAGCAGTGTTTCTAGAAGTTGCCTCGTCATCAACATTCATATAAATTCAAAATTATTGTAGGGTGGGGACATCCTACAGCTGTTTCTTAAAAAACATCACCTTCCATTTAGCCCAGTTAGAAGCTTTTCTAAAACACCTGTCTTTTCCTCTTCTGCTTTTAATTTAACCTCTCTAGTATTAGCTTAAATATTCTCAACTTTTCATAGGATTTGTATAATATATGAATATAAAATATGTAGAATGAAGGAACTTGTATAATTTTAAAGCCATGTACCTTTTACTGCATTTCATTTACAGTATAGCAAATTACAATTGCAAATCCTTGAAACTTTCCACAGCAGACGAGCACAGATGCAAATCCTTTTACTACCATTCAACTTTAAAGTAGAAAGAGCGTTTTTTAGTATGAAGCATTTGTTTTACTAACCATTTATGTGTTTTCTGTGACACATTATTGTTCTGAAATTGTCAATATCTGTTCATCGATCTCGTATGTGCACGTGGAGAACAAGAAGGCACATCCGTATTATTTTCACAGACTTTATTGCTGACAAGCCCTGTGTGCCATTGCCTTTGGGTTTCACTAGAACTGTCAGCTCAAAGTCAGCAGAACCTCTGCAGACCAAGGGTTGACATGAGAGTCTCTGAACACCATATGTCTCTTAACCCTAATCAAGGTAGCTGAGTAGTTTCAGGAGATGAGGCCATCTCACCTCAGGGTGTTGTGAGTTATCTGTCTAACGATTTATGACATACGGAAGTTCAGGCTAGATGACCTGTGGTCGTCTGTGGTGTTTCTCTATGCATCATTTAACAAATTCTAGATAAATAAAACTAATCACAAACTGATAGGGAAAGTGCACAGAGAGTCAGAAAGGAGGTATATGTGTAACCCTTCCTTTTCCAAAACTGCATTCCATACTCTTAGTCAGGTAAACACCAACCTGATGGAGAGACCGAGTGTCCCCAGTTGTGTTAATTTGATTGAACTGCCAGAGTAGGATTGAAAACTTTCAAGTAGTTTCAGGCTAGCAAAGCTGAAAGAATATTAATTTGCTGGTAACCCAGCCTAGTTAAACAGAACTACTTTGTTTTTCCCCCAGGGAGGATCATGAGAAGCTGGGACAGATTAAGCTAGTCAAAGAAAAAAAATATTCCCATTTTACCTCCCAGTGCTCTTGGAATATGTGCTTTGCTTCCTGTTTATTTATTTATTTATATATTTATAAATATGTCAAAAAATGGTTTGTATTAATTGAAAAATCTTTCCAGTGTATTTTATGGCTTTAGTAAGCTGCACTTTTTTCTTGAAATTAAACTGCTTGGGGAACATTTTTTTTTTTCCTGGTTGCATCACTGATATTTGTAGAACTGGTGTAATAATTTGCTCCTCGATTAATTGAGACATGCTGATATATCCACATGGAAAAAAAAATTTGGTTTGTTATTAAAATGAAAGCAGGTTGTTGTTTCCTTTCTATTGTCCTTTCTGTTGTGCTAAATTATAAATAGACGAATGTATAAACAAGAGAATTGAGTTGTTTTCCATTCAAAATGCTGAAAATCTTTCTGCAGTTCGAATCCAGTGAAATCTTCCCAGTGAAATAAAAGGCATAAGCTCTGGTGATGAGAGTTGCATTAGGAAGAGACATAATATGTCAGAAAAGAGCCTTATGTCAAGCTTACTTAACTAGTATGACTGCTCAAAAACTACAGGTTATGCAATCATATTTTCCAACTATGTAAAGTGAAACATTATCTATAATCACTTGAAGTTTCAGATAAAAATGTAGAAAACAGGCTGTGAATAATAAATATTATGCATTGATTTGATAGGAAAGGCACATTTCTTAAGGTTTATTAATATCTGAGCAATGAAAAAACACACTGAGAAACTGTCTCACTTGGATTTGTGTTTTAGCCAAAGCACAGAACTTTTCTTTCAAGTTTGTTTAAACATTTACAAGCACCTCTTAAGTTTTTAGAATTCAGTAGGGATAAAGTTTAAGTCAAACTGTTAACTTGGACAACTGGGTTTCACTCACATTTGGTGTCTAGCTGTTCTCCAACATATTTATACTTTTAAAAATGAAACATCACTTCCAGAAACTACATAGGCTGGAACACTTGAGTTTGGTGAGTGGCTCTGGCCCAGTGTTTCTGCAGGACTGGATGCTTGTATAGAGTTTACTTCCCCAGTGCTCCCCCCTGCAAACAACCATCAACAACTTAAAAACCTAGAAAAATCCCAAAACAACTATCAACAACCACAGCAACAAAAAACCCCGAATGTGCACCACCATGAATGTTCTTTCTACCTTTATAATTGTGTTCATACTTGAACAAAGTTTGAAAATTCACTGAACAATTTGGGATTGTGTTTTCCTCTGTGTGCATGTCTTTTTTTTTTGTCTTTTTTTTTTTCTTTTGTCTTTTTTTTGTCTTTTTTTTTTCCCACTGCTTATATATTCAACCCAAAATTTGATGTTTGGACACTTCTTTCTACATCTGTAGTGTTAGAAGAAATTGTGCTAGTGACTATCAATGTAAGAAATCATTATTTCACACCTTTCTTCCTGTTGAACACCAAGGGCAGTGATGGGCTTCGTCTGATCACATGAAAGATGTTGGTTTTATTGTGATCAGTTAAAAGCAAATAATAATTAAATGATTAGCTAAAAGCAAATCATAATTAAAAAAAAATACTTCCATGCTAAATACCTTATTGAGCTTATCATTAGTACCATCTTGATTTAGGCTTCACATTTAAACCATTATTTTAACTTTTTTGTTGTTGTTCCTACACAGTCATTTATTTATGTCTTTTTGGATACTACTATGCAGACATTGCAGCCAGCTGCTTATGCAGTTCTTTCACAGGGTTTAGGGAGGCCAGAAGAAAGAGATGTTTAAGCAAAGAATGTTTACATTTTTGTGTCACATTGGTTCTCTCAAGACTGCTTAGCTAAGGAAAGCACAATGCCTAGACATAGTATTAATTACTGAACAGCAAAACAGCTTAGTTTTGGATATCAATTTGCATATTCGACCTTAATGTACTAGCAACTGAAGTCTAATTTAAAAGATACTTTGTCAAAAGCACAAGAATTTTGTAATCAAGTAAGTTAATCAAGTTTCTTGTTTAACTAAATATACTACACTGCACAGAAAAGCATATACCATTAGATTTTACTGTATATAGTGAAACCAGATAAGAGATGCTGATATTTCTGATTTATTTTGTACCTTAAGATTTAACTGCTCTAATAACCTCTTTATTCTGGGGAGACTTTTACCACAGAGCTTTGCTGTCACAGGGCTCAAAGAAAGATGCATTTCGTTTTGATTTAGTACAATGTGAAAATTGGAGTAGTATATATGATGGTGTCTGAGGCTGATATGATCTGTTGAATGTGCCATGAAAGTGGAAAGTGAAAAATACAGTTCTAAACTAATGTTTACAGTTGCAATAAGTGACCCAAAGAGTTAGGGGTATTGCTTTGGGAAGCTGTTCTGGACCAGGAAAAAAACATTCTCAGAGTATACAATTTTCTTATCAAAGTATTTATTTGTACTCAATAAATGAAATAGTCTGTGAAACTGTTATACAATTTAAGTTTGTCTAATCCATACCAACTGAGAAAATGGTCTTTTACTTTGCAATAAAAATTTCCAGGAGATCTAAATAATTCATAAATTTAAATCTCATTTTCAAAAATAAATTAGGTGAAAGTTTAATTCATCTTCACTTTCCATGTATTTTAAACTCTAAATACATTTGATTTTCCCCACACATTCATAATTAATTTTCTAGTACAATTCATCTTTAAAACTTAAATGATATTACTTTCATAATCCACTAGCCTATGTACAGGTCTCACCTTTACTATGATACAGTTTGTTCTCTTAGTACATCTAAATAAAAATAGTCATTGTGGTATTAAACTGCTGCCTCAGATTCAACTTATTGATCTCTTGTTGTTATTGTTCTTACAACAGCTAATTACACGTTATGTGATTTTGAGACTGACCTTTGTGGATGGAGGCCACTGAGCAGAGGTGATGCTGACTGGAACATAATGGAAGAACAGGCTCCCCTTGATGGGAAACTCCCTGGCAGAGGTAATACAACTAATATAGGGCTTGGTGAGGTTTCTTTCCTTATTATTTCTTTGTCTGTTTCCTCCTTCTACCATAAAAATTCCTGCTTGTGAATGGTCACAGACTTGACAGTAAAAACTGATTTGAAATAGATGCTACATAATATGTATATAACATAGCTAGTGTGTTACAGACAGCTAATCTGTTGGGGATGCTCTGAGTTGGGAGGTGGTTACTCTGCCTTTGTAACCCTCATTGTTTGGCTGGCATAATCAATGACGTAAAGACTTGATGCAGTTTTTTGAGATACTGACCTTTGAACTGACAGCTGACTCTTTTCGTGCTTATCATAAGTGTTGTTTATCCTATGCTCACAGGGGAGCCATTCCTGGAAGTATTAGTTGGGCAAACTATGACTGTAGCTTTTTGTAGAGTGAAGGTAAAATAAATCCACATTTTATGGAAAAAATAGAGTGACTATAATATCCTTTAAAGAGTTGTTCTTCCTTCAGCCCATATTTGCCATGCAATGCATTCTGTTGGAAAACCAATTTATTCCAGTAGAGAGCTGTTTTAAAGTATTTTTTTTTTAATTAAAGTGTTATTATGGCACACTGCATAAAATAAAATCGCTGAGCATGTTCGTCATTGTCAAATAATACTGGCAAATATTCTGTGACTTTAATTTTATTAAAATGTAACTAATGCACTGCTTACAGTGGAGATCAGATTACTTTAAAATCTGGGTTACAGTCAAATGGACCTCTAAGTTAAATTTATTTAATGATGTATATTATCTAAAATCAGACCTCCACGCATATTTCACATGTTAAAGTAATGTGAAGTATTAAGTATTCCACCTCAAGCATTCAAAGATAGAGCAACTCCAGAGTTAAAATTCACCTGAGCAAACATAAGGATGTGTATACATGCTATAGAATTGTTCTGACTGCAGTCATGTACCTGTTTTTCCATTAGTCCTTGTGTGATGAAGTGCACCAAAGTTGCTACTCACTTTTCTCAGCAACTGTTTGATATTTCATTTTATTGTCTCTGTAGAGTGGCACTGGATCTGCATTACTGCATTGTCTGTAAACACTACTGTGTTACAGCTTCCAAACTTGCAAAGCCCCAGAGGGAAGCACTGATCAGCCTGTGCCTTTCTCTGTTCTAGGTTCTGGTGAGATCTGAGGTGCAATGTGGTCATAATGAAGGCTACTGACAGAAACATCTGTTCTGCAGCCTAAGTAGCATGTTAAAATTCCCCATATGGAACTATATGTTTTTGCACTTAAGCTACTTTGATACCTGAATCATTACAAGTTTTGGTTTAGTGTTGCTGCAGGTTGAAGCCTCAAGCAGATCTTGAGTTTATCATGCCCCACTTCTTGAGCCCAGCATTTGGACTCAAGTTGCATTCCCCATATAAGTGATTTGAAAAGGTATTTCTGAGGTGTTTTTTTACCATTCTATTACTACACCTGCTACAGCCACAACTTTAGAATTAGGATTCCAGAATCTGAGCAAGTTTTTGCCAACAATAAATATTCTTCAGGTTGCAACAGTTCCGTGTAGTACCACAAAGCATTCATGTCTCTTCTCTCCTGGGGAGGGCAGCAGCAAATTTTGATTAATTGAGATCTTAACAAGGTTACTGTAGAGCCTCAGCTGCAAGTTAAAAGAGGGTCCTTTGAAGTACCCTTGCATTCCAATGAGGGGAGCTTCCCTCGAACTGTGGGCGCAGCGTGCCTGTTTGCACAGGGAGCTGTAACGGTCCCCTCTTTGTGCCAGCCTTGCTAAAGCGATGCCATTATTCACGTGGGGCTGGACCTAACCCTCTGCTTTATTATGTATCCCTGGGAAATAAATGGCTAAGGAGTATGACTGTGTCAGCACAATAGCTGATTTTCCAAGATGTAAGGCAATATGTGTAATATCAATGCGCAAAAAAGACTGAGCCTTTAGTGTTGTTTTGCATAGACTTTCATGAAAAAGTCTCAGTATTCAGCAAAGGCAGCACTGACGGCATTCAAAATATGCTGCTTTAGGGCCCCTTGAAAATGTTTATCCTTCCCTACCTTTGTCTGAAGCACATCTGCTGTAGTTCAAATCCAAACGCAGTTCATTTGCCAGAGTTCAGATTAGATCTTTAATTAAGCTTTCATCCCCACTAGCACAGACAACAATGTCAAGTCTGTGGACCCCATGAGAAAATATAGCTTATTCCATTGGCTCCTGGGGTCTGCAACATTGTTAGCATGCTTAAAACTGGCTGGGCTGTGCTGAGAGTGAACACTGTACCCTAAAGGAAATATTTTTTGTTTTAAATTCTGCTTGAAACATTATTTAAGCCAATTAAAATGTGTCCTTTAGGGATCTCGGCTGAGCTCTGTGCTGTTTGATCTCCAGGGTGCTCTGTGTTGCAGCTCCTTTGCTCTACCTAGTCCATGCTGAGAGCAGATGGGCATCATGCAAAGGTGATGGGAAATAGCTGTAGTATTTGCAGGCTGGAGATCTTAAGTTTTCGCTTGAAGAGAGCAGATTAAAAAAGTAATTCCCGTGGGTCTGCACAGTAAGC
The DNA here is from genome assembly GCF_022539395.1 of Myiozetetes cayanensis. Classification (NCBI taxonomy): domain Eukaryota; kingdom Metazoa; phylum Chordata; class Aves; order Passeriformes; family Tyrannidae; genus Myiozetetes; species Myiozetetes cayanensis. The sequence continues at coordinate 131,750,512 of NW_026086604.1, forward strand.
CCTCAGAGAAGCAACATCTGAACTCCTTTTGCAGTGCTCCATATTCACCTCCTCAGGTTTAATTGCTTGCAGACACCATGACAGGGTAACCTGAGCAATGGCTGCCCACACAGCCTCATTTCCTTCTCCCTGCCTCCTTGTCTTTGGAATCAGTCATGATAACTTGGCAAGAGGTAGGAACGTTTAGCAATTGTTTTGCCTTTGCCCGCATAGACGCTGTTGCAGCCTGTTGCAACACCCTCCTCATCATCCCCAGAGACTGAACTGAAGGCAAAGCTGTTTCATTTGTTTTCATCTATGAATGAGCTTTAGGTGCCTCCTGGAGCATATAGGTACCTCTCTGAGGTAGCTATTTGCCATTGGAGCACGACATACTTTCTCATACTTTTTTTTTTTTTTTAATTTGTTTTTAGGAGCATTCATTTACTTCAGTGGATCACATCAGATGAACACAAAGATGGCCATGTCTCATCTGGGGAGCCCTTTTCTTGTCAAGCTGTCCCCTGGGCTCTCCTGCTGTCAGGTAACAGTTTGGTATTAAGTGTCCCCACATTTGTAAGCTATCTAACCCGATGAGCAGATATGGTATTCTTCATGCTGTAAATGTTGCTACTGAGGACTCTATTTCAAGACCAATGGAAGGAGTTACAGACTAATTCTTTGGGAGGAGGGAGATGCAGCTGAAGTTTTACTGCTTTGCTGCCAAATGTTTATATATGATAGTTTTTATTATTATTTCTAAAGCAGCCAGTAGGGGATCCAGATTTCAGCATACCCTTCAGGTTTTGTATGCTGCGACAAACCTATCTGGACAACAATAAATAATAGGGCCATATCAAATAGCCACTCTGTTGTCTGTAGGCAGGAAAGTCACATAAACAATATTCCATAACAGGAAACCTATGGTTTGAAGTCACCATATACTTTAGCTATGTTGATGTGACCAGAGAATTCACTACCATGCTCCGGACATGTATTAAATTTTAATTGAGAGTTTGAGAGGATGTTTTTTCAGCTGATTAGTGCAGTACTTGAGAGTTACCTTGAAATGTTTTTTTTTTTGTTAAATGTCTTGTGGCTCTGCAGAGGAATGCAAAAACAGCCAGACAGGATGGCACTTGATCTGAGAAACTAGAAAGGTACCCAGAAAAAAAATGGATCAAAAGGGCCAAAAAATACAAACGTAATAGATGAAAAATGAAAACACAGTTTTATAACTTGAGTGTTGCAATTTTAACCAAAATATGTATTTTTTAAAGCAGAATTTGAAGAAATATATTAAATATGTACAGCATCTAGTCACTGCAAGAAAACATTCCCAACTGGATTAGCCACTGAATAAAGTAAATACATATTGTAAAGCTTTATAACTTTTTTTCTCTTTTTCCTGCGGGTTTTTTTTTGTTTTCTATTCTCTAACTTTTCAAAGTTTATGCCATATGAGGAAGAAGCTAAGTTGTGTAGTTATGATGTTAATTTTTTTCTGCTACTGCATAGTGCCTTCTGATTTAAAAAATTACAGAGAAGAAAGGGGAAAGACAGAGAAAGCTTGCCAAAATAATTTGTGTTCAGTGGCTAAAAGAGGTTTTAAAGAAACAAAATAAAATTTAGACTGGTTGCTTAGTTTTTCAGGTTCAGTGCAGAACAGAAAATATACTTGCCCTTAGGAAAACTTTTTTCAAAAACAAAAATGTCAGAAAAGAAGGAACTGCATTTAGAAGGCCCAACAAGTAGCAGAATTTTATTTCAGCAGGATCTAGGCATCTTAGGTTTTATCTCATGTAAGGGACCTGAAGCAAGTGCTGGCTTAACTAAATCTGCTTTACTTGAAACTGTAGCTGACTTGGACTACATACATCCAGGAGTTACCAGATTTCATCTGAATAGTTGCAACTTGCAGCTGAGAAGTAGAAGCCTCTTAAACAATTTAAGAATAGTTCCTCACTGTTGTTTAATGCAATTTCTCAGTTATTAATCTTCACATGGCTTTTTAGTGTTGTAAAGCATCAGAAATTAAATAGGTGCAGGATAAAGTCAAGCAGAATGCTGTTGCAGGGAACTTGTAAGGCCTCACGGCATCCCATCGAAGCCTTGCATGTTGCATTACTCCTGGGACACCCAAAACACTTTGTATCCATTGTGCATTGTTTAGGTGGTTTCATCTTTCTTCTGTAGACTTTGATGCTGAGTAGATAACTTAATCTGTACCTTAAAGGTGCTTATCTTAGAAACCCTTAAGGCAGACTGGGCAAAAGTGATGTGTGAATCAATGAATTATTCTGGTTAGATCTATTTCAGAGTTGGGTCTGCATTCAAAATAAACACAAATGCAGTGGGGATGCACATATTTTTCTCCAGTTCAAAGGCAGAAAAGAAACACTTTTTATTATAAGTATGCATGTATTGAATGCATTCAAGGTTCTCAGATTCAACAAAATCTAGAGCAAGTTCTTACCTTATTTGTGTCTGAAAACAGAGTGTTTGTGAAGCCTGAAAGCCTGGCTTTCTGCCACATTTTCCCTACAGACTTTTATTTCTGGGAAAGAGCAAGGAGTAGGGGTTGCTCATTAGGATGTGTTATGTTCTCTGCGTATAAATGTGAGCTCATGTCCTCTGTTAGATGTCCCACTGAGAGGAAAAAAGGATCCACATAAAGAGATCTGTGTTTATTAATAGCTTTACAATTATTTGGCTCCAGTTTTTTGAAAAAAAAAAAAATAGGAGTTGAAGGATAACAGATTTATATTGTGCCTTTCTGGTTAATTTAAGCTTAGAAGTAACTTCTTTCTGCAAATTCTTGTAGCTGAGTCTTTTTGTAGATGTCAGCTAAGAAACACCTTCATTTAGCTCAAGAGTTTGGAGTTGTAGAAGCAAATTCCTAGTCCCAGCTCTCTGTTTATGACTTCTAGTGGACACAGTAATTTTACAGTAGAACATGTAGACATAGAGAAGGAGGGTACCTTTATTTCTTACATAATGAAACCATAAATTTGTTTGAAAAACAGCTTAATAAACAAAAGTCACCTAAATTGTTCAGACTGTAGTCCTTCAAATAGCTCATTTTGAGAAGTGTTTCTATACCTGCAGCTTTCTATTTCTTAAACTTTTTGATGGGGAAAAAAGTTGCATGAAAGTATTTCATTTTAATAATAAGTCTCAAGATTATTTTATGTAAGGCATGATTTTCATGAGTGGGGAAAAAACCAACTCCAAGCAAAATTGAGAGACTGAGTCCACCAGCCATGCAGTCAGAAGATATTGAATAGTACCAGTGTGTTTTAACAGGAATATTTCTTAACCACTGATTCCGCTCTCATTTTGCCTCCATGAAGACTCAAATATTATCAAGGCTTCTGCAGGGAAATAATGATACTGCAGCTGAAGAAAGTTTAGTCTATCACTATATGAAAAAACAAGAAGGACTCAGGGGGAGGGAAAAAATTAGTCTTTGAAAATCTTTACCCTGGTATTATTGAAAAAAAAAAAAAAAGAAATTAAATGTATCAGGTTTGCTCTGCATTGCAGGGGAAGCAAGTGAACTGTGATTCTCACTAAAAAGGAAAAGTAATTTTTGAGAAGTTTCTAAGGACTTACTAAACTAAAAAGAATTAAAAGAGGCCATGTTATTCAGTCTGAATAAGTTGATAGATAAAAGTTAAAAGTTGTAAAAATAAGCTTTACTTTTAAATATGATTTTATCTTTAGACATGATACTGCTCTTCAACGTGCTGTAATTTCATACCTCCATTTCTTTTATGCCAAGTCTGTGTTTAGTCCTGTCATGTCGTTCTTTGTTATAATGTACATAAATGAATTGGTGCTGAACTTATTTCAGTTTGATTATGTACAACACTTTTGAAAGTGTTTCATTAAAAACTCTTTCAACAGGTAAGATTTTGGTACAGGTTATCTCAGGGTTCTCAGCTTTCTGTCTTTAAGAGAACTGCACTGGATGGAAGTTTGGAAAAATTACATGACTTTTCAGGATCACCTGAGATGAAGTGGACAAAAGGGAACATACCTGTAGAAAGTGCAGCTGAGGAATTACCTTTTCAGGTAATTAGAAATTGCATTTACATTGCTTTCAAAAAGTTACTCCAATTTGGCTTTTAGAACTAATTTACTTTTACGATGAAATTTAAAAAGAGAATTTCTGTTCTTTAATGATCATATGAAAAAGAATTTTATTTCACTTTTCTTTACAGGTGCATCTACAAAAGAACATGGCTATTGTTTCAATATTCTATGCATTAGAACAACTTTTTGTAATAAACATCAAGCAGCAATAGTGCAATAGCTTTTAAAAACGGAACTTTCTATAAAAACTGCTCATCAGAGTGAGGGCCTAATTAGGTTGCCTACAGGCAGAAGAATCCTGGAATCATGGAATTGACTGGGTTTGAAGGGATGTTAAAGATTATCTAATTCCAGCCACCATTGGCAGGGATGCCTTTCACTAGACCAGGTTACTCAGAGCATAAGTCATCCACAGGCATCAATAGTTGTGGCTTTTACCAGTTTCGATTGAAACAAGGTCATCTGGGTTGCATAACTTTCCATAGGTAAAGGTAGTTATGGCTTTGACAATTGGGGAACAAATTTCTAACCTGGTAAAATCTCAATTGTAGTTTTTCCTGGATGATATTTAAAGTTGGTTGTAGGCAGTATTTACTTCCTGTGCAAATGTTGTAAATTATAATGGAATATTATAGATGTGTGTGTGTGTGTCTTTTTATCATGTCACATTTAATGAACTAACTTTTTTTTAATCTTTACAGATTATTTTACGAGGTACTGTTCTAACAACAAATGCTACTGTTGCTATTGATGACATCAGTATAACAGAGGAATGTGTAGTTGTGAATAGACCACTTTCAGGTGTCAGCCAGGAAAGTGAAGGCAAGTTTTGTGGCTTTCAAAACATTTTCCCCAATGTCTGTTATGTATAACTGTGATTTGACTGACAACTTGAAAATACCTTTAATGAAGTGGAGGATAATCTGAGAAAAAAAGTCTGTCTATTGTAATTAAACATCTCTCTTGAAGTGTTCCAGGCCAGGTTGACTGGGTCTTTGAGTAATGTGGTCTAGTGAATGGTATCCCTGCCCATGGCAGAGGGCTTGGAACTAGATGATCTTTAACATTCTTCCCAACCCAAATCATTCTATGATTCTATAATGAAGTCTCTCTCTCATCCTTGTGTTATACAGTAGCTGCTATAAGTAGTTTTTCCTAATTCTGCAAAGTGAGTTGTGGTGAGAATTTCCAGATACCACTTACTGTGTAGTACCTGCTCACATCCACATCGGGACCCAAAGGCAGAAGCAAAGCATCTGATATCTTGCACTGGAGAACAAATTCCACTGCATTACCTTTGGGACAGGAAACTTCTTCCATTATTGTTAAATATCTAACATATTATAATTAAGTGTCCACCACACTTGTCTGTGTACTCACATTCTATAGTCTTGAAGTGCCAACAGATGGAAATACAAAACAATCTTACCTTCTGTCAGACAGTTACTTCTAGTCTTCTTGATAATAATAGCTACTTTTCAAAAGTGGCATGGGCACATATGCAGTCGGGGGTAATGTTGATGGGTTATAGCCAGCCAATAGCTGAATTTCTTCTCTACTGAAAAATTTAAAAGCATAATAGAAGACTTCAGTGTTGTGTTTTTAAGGTTTCTCTGATCCCTATATACATGTTGATGGTAGCTAAGTATTTAAAGAAACATTACTTTAATTATTTTCCCTCCCCACTTACCCATTAGTCACACAGATATTGTTTTTAGAAAGGAGTGTTTTTTGGTTTTTGTTTTTAAAGAAAACCCTGTCTGGATAGAAAGAAGAGTATTTTAAAAAGTTAAGTTACACATTAAATATGAGAAGCTGTGCATCATTCCTCTCACTAGCTCTGTTTCCAGAAAACTACTAAAGTAAAACCGGTGGACCCTGGCTTTTTGTTTCCCCGTTCATTGAAATTTGGGCTGTTTTCTAATGTGTAGGTTGAGGTGCAAGCTGGTAGTGGTGCAGCATCCAGCTTTTGTCTTCTTGCAGCTTTCACTGCTATCTGAACACAGAGAAATCACTTGCTCCCACCCTCAAGGGAAAGAGCAGGCAACTGTGCACAGCCCCTCACCTCTGAACAGCCTGGCTGTGTAACATTAAGGTGTATTTGATAATTTAGCAATATTTCACAAAATAATAATAAAAAATAATTCACAAAAATGTGAATATTGTGGAGAAGAATATGTAGTCTAAGAGCATCAGACATTAAGATCAGCTGTGTTTCTTACCAATTGTGATATAATCTAGCACACTTCATAGGTGATGCTATGTTCCTTAGGCCAAGTACATTGCTATATTAAAGGACCATATGTGTGTGTTTTTATTAATGTATCTTTTTCTGATTTTTAAGGGGAAACAGAATTTGCAGATGCTGATGCTTCATCTTTTTACTGTCCACCGGGATTTTTTTCATGTGGGGATGGACAATGTATTTCATCTGACAAACTTTGTGATTTTACACCTGACTGTTCAAACAGCCATGATGAAGCCAAGTGCCGTAAGTGAAAATTTAAAAATCTATTTTGTTAAGCTCCTCTGACTGTGTTTGTTTGTCCTATTTGCAACGCTTTTATGACCTCATAAATCTTGCACTTTAATTAAAAGTAAAAGCTCTTGAGAAATAGTTACTTCACTTTGATTTTGTTCTGTGAATTTTCCCCCTTTTATTTTCTGTAGCAACTGTTTCCCTCCTAGTATTAAAACCAGAAAAAAAGTTTTTGATTAATTATTTAGTAGAAGCTACTGCGTAAAAGAGAGTATTTTATTTTATAATGCTAATGCAGTGGTCACAGATTCACATTCAAATTGTATATTTTTTATACTTAATTTTGATGTGAAGATGCCATGGCTGTCACCAAAACCACTAACATGGTCACAGATATTATTTAAGCTGATTCAGCATTTTCTGTTTGGATGTGTTATGACTCCAGTCAAGGCTTCATGCCTAGGCTTTCTCTGCATGGAAACAAAGAAGTGGGAAAGTAGAGGGAGGTGATGCATCTCAGAGTCTCTCTCCACTGTACGGTCAGCAGGGAGCTTGGAAATGTTTCAGGGTCTCTAACATGTAGCTTCAAGAGTCTTTTTGATTCATTCAGTTGTCTGCTCTGCATAAGAAATCACAGTCATACTTTTGAAAATGAGTCTCTTGCTTTGAACTATCAATTTTGTTATAAAAGTCATGATGCATTTTCAAAGGGAGTTGCCATGGGCACTATTTAATACAAGCTTTCTTTAAAAAATATAGCATGATGGTTTTCACACAAGTAACAGAAATATTGTAGACAAGATCCTCCAATTATTTTCTGCGCTGTGTTATGCATCACAAGGCACAAACTTCTTCACAGATGTTAATACAATCCAAATTCACTGTGTATATTTTATAGTTTTTATTAGGATATTTGAAAGCTGTTGCTCAGTTGTATAAAAATCTATTTGACTATTAGCAGTTAAAAGAAATAATTACATCTTCTGTTTGTATTAATGCAATTTCTCTGCAGTTTTAGTATCCTATCTTTCTTGGTTAGAGCACTCATGTCGAGTGTTTTAGGTGTTTAGAAAGACAGGTATCCAAAATATACAGACCTTTAAGATATGAAATTGCATTTTGTTTTATTAGACAACTGTTTGACTAGTTACAACCAGAAGTAAATATTAAATGTTCACTAAACAGAATATCTTTCCTCTTGTGGGCCAGAGTAAAGAAAATTCTGATGTGACCATAGCATAGCTGAGGCTGGAAGGGATATCTAAAGATGATCTAGTTAAACCCCATCCTGCTCAAAGCAGGGTTCACCAGAGCAGGATACCCAGAACCTTTCACAGTTAGGTTCTGAATATCTATGAGGATGGAGATCACATAGCCACTTGGGACACCTTGTTCCAGTGTTTGATCACTGGAGTACAGCAACAACAAGTCCCTGTTGCTTCTTCTCATTTCTCCAGGCACTACTGAGAGGAGTTCTTTACTCCCTCCCTGTCCACATTACTCATATTAAAACTCTTATGACACTCCATCACTATTTGATTTGCTTCATGCTTTTTTCTACTTTACTTCAAAGTATGCTTACTCATCTTATGCAGCATTGGGTATGATAGTCTGGATTGTTCTCACATTATGCTTTTTAAACTCAGGTACTAGGTATTCTCTGTTAACATAGTATCAATAGTTTAATTAAAAACATTCTAAATAGATTTAGTCACATGCAACTTTCACTGCTCTGGGATAGCAGTGAACTGGTAGCTTTTAATCATGAAAATTAGGATCTACTGGTTTTTTGCCATTTATATTGCCTTTTAGCTATTCAGCCTGTGTCTTCATTTCATCATACATAAAGGTGAAGACAAATGTCCCGTTGGTGTTTAATCAGTCCTAGACTAGGCTTAATTGCAAGTTGCCTATGTGGCAACTGATTTTCTCTTTCTTTTTCCTCTAATTGCATGATTGAAGAAACTTTTATTATACCGAAGTCTCAGTTGCCCAGACAATACATTAACAATGCCATGTTAAAGGTTAAACTTTGGAGCCATTATATTTATGGTGATCTTTGCTCTAAATATGTTGCTGACTTATAAATCATTGTTAGTGCTGAGCTGGCTCAGTGTGTGCTAGCACTGCAGCTCATAAAGTGGGAGGCAGAATGTAGGTACACAAAGGGACTTACAAGTAGTTTGGCAAGTTGACCATTTCCAAGCAATAAACTTGCCTTTCAGCATGTTAGTCTGGTAGTCTACAGCACTCCTATAACAACTCTCATAATTCTTCTCAAATGTTATCTCACCATCTTCATGCTTACGTAGCGCACCGTTACTTTCTATATTTGTTATGTATATTCTTGCAATTGGATGTAAGCACTTCATTTTTTTCAAGCACTTTTCCTAATTTCTGAACTTGGTTAAGCATGGATTTTTCTTTTTAACTTCACCTTTTACAACTACATTGTTCTTTTTATCAATATTCACATTTTTTCCATGATGTTCAATCTAGTAATGATTGTATGCATCTTAACATTCTTGATGTTTTTCTTCTTTGTACAAGAACCAGGCAAGAATATTACATGGGTCTTTCAAAATATATTTAATTTACATCCTATTATCTTAAATTCCAGCAAGACAATTTCCTTAGATGCTTGATCCACTAAGTCCATTGATAAGCAGGGTCTCCACACAATTTTCTTGTCTCACAACATCAATTTTCAAGACATCTCTTGATTTTCACTGCACCTCAAATGAGTTGTTCTTTTCTGTCAGGCCTGGAAGAATTTAGTTGAAGATTTCCACTTCTTGGACAGACTTTTTTACTAAAAGTAGATTTCTGAGCTCACAGTGTTTGCAAGAAACTTTCTGTTACTTTTCTTCATATACAAGGCTGTCAGTGAATTTGTATTCTCTACTTGGATACTTTGGCCTTAGAAATATGCTGATGTTCTTGATACTGACACAAGATGAGATTATTCTTTCTTCCAGGTTTCTCAGTTGCATTTTAAAAAAAGGTATGTTCTGGACTGAAAAAATAATTCAAATTTATTCTGATTGCTGTGAAAAGTAAAGAAAATCCCAAAAAGACATAAGACATGGATTTTTTTTTTTTTTTTTGAGTGCTGCTACCCTTGGCTAGGGTTCCCAGCTTTTCTTCTACAGATGAAGAATTTACCATGATCATAAAGCTATTATACATGACTTCCATGCATTGAAGCAGAAGAGAGAAGCAACAGACTTTTTCAAACTGCAGATTTACAGCAGTGACCCCACCATACCTGTCACATTGTGTGTTTGTGCTCTGGAAGATAAATGTACAGCATGATTTCTATGGTCCACATCCTATGCATTTAGTGAAGTCTCAATGCTCACTTTTCCAACCTAAGAACTATGATGATGGAATAGGAATAAGATCAGGTTGGAAAGTAGTGTGGTAACACGAATGTATTTTGATATTCTGTCTGACCTTTGATAATTTTTCCTTCTGCCTTTTGTGTTTTTTTTTTTATTTTCTCTGTCTGCTTATGGTGTGGATTATCAGAAAAACTATATGGGTTTATATATAAAATAAATATGAAATAATTTACCATGGCCACAGACACATCAGGATGTTCTTCTGACATGGGTTTATTCTTAGCCACAGTCACTCCAGGGTGTCCTGATCCCCTGTGGCCTCATCTACAGGTCACAGTTCCTTTTAGGGGAGTTCACACTGGAGTTCAAACCTGTTCCTTCCAGTACATCAGCAGCCATGACCTGACCATCTGCCAGCAGGCACATGTCCTGTGTTGTTATCAAAATGTTCTCAAGTGCAGTAGAGTAAGGTGATAAGCAGTACAGCAAGCAATGAAAAGAAAAAGAAGCTACTAATGAGCACTAGGCTCTAATAAACAGTCAGGAAAGCAAGCACCATGGCAAGCACAGGAGTGTGCCAGTTAATATCTAAACAGCTATAAATTCGATCCAACACATTCCAATCAAACCTGTTGTTAACTCAAACCTTTCGAACCCCAACTGACAGACAGGACTGCCATGGTTTAACCCCAACTGGCAGCTCAGTCCCACACAGCTCCTCACTCACTGCCCTGGTGGGTTGAGAGAGAGAAATCAGAAGAATAAAAGTGAGAAAACTCATGAATTGAGATTAAGACAGTTTAACAGGTAAAGCAAAAACTGTGCACTCAAGCAAAAGAATTCATGGTCAAGCAGGTGTTCAACCACCTCCAGGAGATTGAGTTTCCATTATGCATTACAGTGACTTGGGAAGACAAACACCATCACTCCAAACATCCCCCACTAGTTTATTGCTGATACCATATGGTATAGAATATCTCTTTGGTCAGCTGTGCTCGGCTATCCTGACTGTGTCTCTTCCCAAATTTTTGTGCATCCCCAAGTTCCTTGCTGGTGAGGCATTGTAAGGAGAAGAAAGGCCTTGAGTCTTTGTAAGCTCTGCTCAGCAATAATTAAAGCATCCCTGAATGATCAACACTGTTTCTAATACAAACACAAGATACAACCCTATACCAGCTACTGTGGAGAAAGTTAACTCTACCCCACCCTAAACCAGCACACATATAAACATAGTATTGTTTTGTATTTATGTCTAAATGAAAGATACATTTAATATTTATTATTTCTGTGGTGTACAACTAGGACAGCACAAGCATGCTAAAGCTAGTCTTAAATTAAATCATAAACTAGACGTAACCTATACATTAAAACAGAGTTTTATGTACCTTAATTTGTTGTGTAATTGTTTAATGATAAACATTATTAGGTTTCTAATGGCTATCTTTGTATAACTAATAAAAATCTCCTTAGTGTTATAAGAAACAGTCTCCGTATTTCCCATTACTAATCTTGCCAAAGTATAAAACTTGTGCAGTGTTTATAAGTTAACTCTTCCTAAATCTCAGTTTAAGGTCAAACCTTGCCAAAAACTCTGCCTCATACACTTGCTACTCCCTTTCAGCCAGAAAAATGAGTAGTTTTTAAAAGTGAGACAGACCAGAAACAACACCCAAATCAGAAAAATGAGTTTAAATTCAAGGAGTGAAAAGATTGTCAGCTTGTAGATTGAAGAAGGTACCTAATACTGGAAGTGGCAAGACAACTACATTAGAATCAGTTTGTGGAGGTTAAATGGTGAAGGGTTGGGACTAAAATACCATTTATAGAGAGAGAAAACACATTTGACAGTTGGCAAAGAATGTCTGAAACAGGGGCATTGCTTGGGCGTGCTGGTGTGGGAGAGAAGTAACCAGGGGGCTGGAGGAAGGCAGGACAGGAGGAACCTAGGATGCTGTGGAGGAAGGACGAAGATCAACTGGTCAAGGTGCCTGTGATAAAGTGTCAGGAGATATAATAATAATGGAAGATGAAAAGTTTTGTAGGAGAGATGAAAACAAGGAGAGAATGGGAATGAAGAATAGAGATGTGGAGCAGTGATGCTTTGGGAGGGATCAGAATAAAATACGCAGTGAAGTGACAGGGAGTGGAGACTAGGTGAGAGGACCTGGAGCAAGGAGTTATTTGGGGGAATGAGGTGAGAGAGTGAGGATTTCCAGTGATATTAGGACTGAGAAGTGTCATAGAAGAACAGTTGTGGAATAGGTAAAAGGGGAAACAGGTTATGGAAAGGAAGAGCATGGAGAAAAGAACTAAGGCATTCTTCTCACAGACACCACATATACTTTCAGAATTTCTAGGAACCCAGAAGGCATGAGTCTAACTTTTCTACTTTTTTCAGCAAATACATACACAGTATTTTTGGGCAAAAAATACGTTTCATTGTATAGTTCCTCTTATTTAGTTCCTTGCAAATTATGCACTTTGACAACAAATATTGCATGAGCTTAATTGTCAGAGAAAATAGGGAGAATAATAAGATGGTCTGAATAGTGACCATTGGATTTTATTTTTATATAGTTCAGGAAAACCAGGAACATTCCCTTCAGTTGCATTGAATTTTTACAGAATTTTATTTCCCCTCATAAAAACCTTAATCTTTGCAACTCCTACAGCTAAGTTAAGAGACAGTAGTGCAGTTAGTTTTTAAAAATGTAGGTGCACAGTGAAATCACTAGATTTATTTATAACAAAATCTTTTTACTCTGAATATTTTGTCTATCTTATATAGAAGGTTATTTCTCATTTCACAAGAGATATACACCTTGATGTTATGTACAAGATATGTTTGTCTATTACTAAAAAGCCCACATGACTGAAATCACAAATAGGTCTGTTACAACTTCATGGTTATTGAAATGGATTTCCCAACAGAAATCAGCAAAAGAAAATAGAGTGTTTTATTTCCTCTAACCATCTGTAGAGGAGACTACCATATCTGTTTGTCCTAAACCTTTAAGTGTGGGTATTTTGTTGTTGTTGTTGTTTCAAAATGATAGTAGATAATACTGGGAGATGGAAAGTGAATGAAAATTCAACTTATTTGAGCTTCAAATAGTGACTTGCTTTCTGACTTTTTTTTCCTCCCAGTTAACATTGCTTCTTGCTGATGAACTTTTACAATAATTTTTAATTGACATCTATTCAGTTTTTCACTGTAGAAATTACACCAATTCACCTAAAAGTACAGTCTTATTTGACTGAGTGTATATCATGAAATTATTAAATGGTAACTGGGATAGAAAATATAAATATGAGAAGGCAGATGTGACACTTTTCCGTGTGTTTGTATTATAAAGGGGGTTAAAATAATTTTTTAGGATGAATATGTCCAGAGTTAAACTGGTTTTCATTCTTAGATTTGATGATAGTTTTCTTTATGCCATCTAGTAATAAGTTCCTAAATTTATTTTAAAATTACTGATTAAAAAAGGTTCAAAGTTTATTGGCATGTTAGAGCCTTTTAAAACAGATTTTAAGTAAATAAAAATAATTAAAAAAATTTGTAAGCCAGTAATGGTCATAATATCTCTTCATTTGGATTTTTCTTATGGTGCATGATGTATAGATTTAAATGGGCTGAGAGACAAGGAGAGATTTTGTGGATTGTAGAAATTGATGAACTTTCAGTCTTAAAGAAGTGCTAATGTCTTAAACATTTATTTTTAAAATATTGTTTTCAGCAGTACTGTTTGTTAAATTCCTGTAAGACATCATTCAGCTTACAGAGAAGTTGAACATCTGATTTGAGAAGGCCTTTGAGTAAAGCTTCCCAAAACAGAAAAGTACACAGCATTTTGCATAAGAGCCCAAAATCAGAAACAAATCTAGATTCTTGTGGTAACAAGTCAGCTCAGAGAAAAACAAGTCTGCTGAAGATGTAAAGGCAGCTTTCTCAAAACATCAACAAAGCCAACCACTCTTTAATGCTATCCCAGTATCTCTCTGATTCCTCCCTATTGAGGGAGCTTGTTAAAGAAGAGGCTAAATGGGGCAGCAAAGAAAAAGGTATCCCTACAGGTGGCATGGATACCACTAGAAGTTAAAAGCATAAGACAGGTGAAGTCTAAAAGAAAAAGTTAGAAAATATTACAAGTTTTGATAGGTTAAGTGCAAAAATGCAGTAACAAGATGAGAGGAAGTTTAAGAAACACTAAAGATAAATTCATCAAACACATGAAACACAGCCTGGTGGAGTCCATAGGGTCATGTGATGGTTAGAGTGTAAGAGAGCATGTAAAAAAAGAAGAAATAGGAGAAAAGCTAAAACTAACATATTAGGAGTGAAGGCAAATTTGTGAGTTTGTGAGTTCACTGTGAAAGAAACTATAGAAGTATCCAAGCAATGGCCTTTTTTTCTGGACAATCTGCCCAAAATGGAAGTACCAGTCGAAGAAGTTATGGGACAAGACAATTAGGTAATTGAAGTGTTATCAAGCATCAAGATCCAAGTGCATTTCAGCCAGGCTCTACCAACTTGCTCTATTCTTGTATTTTCCCTAGCTGTTAAATAGTTGGTCTGAGATTCAGTTGAAGGTTTCAGCGTTATTTTGTCTCAATGTATTCATCCATGCTTAAACTAAATGGTCTGGTGCATCCTTTCTTTTGTGTTTTGTCTGTGTTACAACTTACAGATGCAAGAAGTCTGGGCTCAGACTTAACAGTTTTATCTCGTTTATTTGCCTCATTTGGTGTAACCATCTGTGTCCAAGGTCTGTCATACTCTTTGTTGCTGTTCTGCTGGGAATATGGAATGGTTTCTTCTATTGAGCAAAAAGCAAATCAAAAATAGCTCTCCATATTCTCTTATCGTTATGTTCTGTCAGGGGATTTTCAGTCATTTCTCTCATGCCTCAGCCCTTGAATATTGGTAGGTATATTTTATCTTCATTCTATTCTATCAAAACATTCTGACAAAAAATTTCTTCCTTCTGTTTTTCAGTCACATTTGATCTATATCATTTTATCACTGACATTTCTGGCCCACATACAGTATATGTTTAGCAAAATTATATTTTCTTTGATCTCTTAAACATTATTTGCTCTTTCATATTTGTGGAATGGCTTTTTTAAAGCTAACTGTGGATTTCTATGTGCTTTGCTTAATAATCCACAAAGCCTTGTCTTTTTAGAGGCCACAGACAACAATAATTGTAATTTGCCTCATTACTAATTTTTCATTCTTTCTAAAAATTTACTTATAACAATGTGGAACAGTTTTTAAAGAGGAAAACAAAACAAATGAATAAAAAATCCTCCGCTATCTTCCATAAATAAACACAGATATAATCCTGTTTCCCAAGAGACTTCATATGATTCTGAAATATGAAGAGTCTGTATCATAATATGACCACTGAAAGTTGT
Organism: Myiozetetes cayanensis; assembly: GCF_022539395.1. Classification (NCBI taxonomy): domain Eukaryota; kingdom Metazoa; phylum Chordata; class Aves; order Passeriformes; family Tyrannidae; genus Myiozetetes; species Myiozetetes cayanensis. The sequence continues at coordinate 131,765,833 of NW_026086604.1, forward strand.
GATAAGAGTTAAAAAAAAAAAAAGGATAGAATTCTGACAGTCACGGCTGAGTATTTTGTTTTATTTATTCTAGGTATATGATAAATTATTGATTAAAAAATCTTTAAATAATTTTCTTAATTGCTTCCATTAAAAACCTCTTGTAATAGCAGGATTTGAAAAGACAATTATATTATTTTATGAGGATTTCTTATAAAATGAAGAAGAGCAAAACCTAATGTATGGAAGAAATTCTTTACTGTGAGGGTGGTGAGGCACTGGAACAGGTTGTCCAGAGGAGTTATGGGTGCCCCATCCCCAGAAGTGTTCAAGGACAGGTTGAATGGGGCTCTGAACAACCTGGTCTAGTGGAAGGTGTCCCTGCCTATGGCAGGGTGTTTGGAACTTCATTATCTTCAAGGTCCCTTCCAACCCAAACCATTCTAAAATTCCATGTTTCTTCATTATAACATAATCACTATTTTTCAATTTACATTCATTCATACATGACACCATTCCACTCCTTTCTTTCTCTTGATTGGAATATACATATTTTATAAAATATCACTGCTCTTTGAAGTGAAGGACTGAAGAATCCACCTCAATATGTTTTTCAGATCTTTTTCACTGCAGAGTTTTTGTTTCAGGGATTACAAATATCATAGTGTCTCAGTAATGTCTGATGCTTAACTTAATTCCCATTATGAATAGAGGGTTTTGTTGCCATTAGCATGCTTGCTGACATTCAGGAAATCAGGGTTTTGATTTCTAGTTCCATTATCAGTTCCCTAAAAGGTCTTGCAGAAGGTTTGTTACTGCTTTGTATGCCCTATGCTCTTGCTCTGTAGCATGAGGATTGTGAGGTCTGTTCTCAGCACTTCCTCACATTCTTTCAGTACTTTGTCTGCAGCACCTTAAGAGACAAGGAGTTGTTTTACTGAATACACTGCAGATGGTGTTGGCTTGGTTGTTCCTGTTCAGCTGAGGTTTTTCCCAACTATTATTAAACAAATACGTCATCTCTGCTATGAAGCCACACTCTGCCACTCCATGACCCTTTGTTAAATGTATTTCTAGAATATTGCTGAAGTATTAGAAACATTTTATTTCCTTTTCATACTAGAAAAACTTGTTTAGTAATGTCAGATAGAGAAATAAAATGTCTCTTCATTTCAGCTGCTGTATGTGACTTTGAAAGAGAGAGCTGTGGCTGGATTGAAACTGTAAATGGAGATGAATTTGACTGGGTAAGAAGTTCCAGTAGTGCTCTTCCACCTGTATTTCAGAAGCAAGCTCCTCCACGAGATCACACCTACAACAAACCTGAAGGTAAGAAAAACCAGGCCTAGAAAACAGAGAAATGGAGTGGATAAATCTGCTCTTTAACCAGATTTTAAGTGGAAGGCATGAATCTTTTAAAAACTTTTAGAAACCCTTTATTTCTTCAGCCTGATAAGTTGTTTTCTGTTTTATTTTAATAGGTCATTTTATGTTCATTCTGATGAGCAACAACAGCATTTCACAAATAGCTCGGCTACGAAGCCCAAAGTTCAGGCAAACTGGAGCAAATTGCACACTGTCCTTTTGGTATGAAATAATTTAGGTATAAAATTCCTTGATCATCTCATATTGCTTCTCTTGGACTGAAATTGAGGTTTTAGTTTGCAATAGATGCACCTTCCTCTGAGTATTTGTTTAATTTTATTCTATAATCATACAGATGCACACATAAGCAGAAGCACTTGGAGAACAGAACTGTGACAAGGGATGACTTTGTTGTCAAGCTCTTGGCAAAGTTATAGTAAAGGCTTGTGCCTGCATGTATGTGGACAAATACCACAGTCTTTTTGCTAATAATTCTTTAGTTAAATAAATTTGAAAATATGAAATTTTATTCAAGAACAGGAAAAAACTGAAAAATCTAGCAGGTCCTTGAGTCACTTACAGTATCCAAAATTAGATTTAATCATCTTTAAGCAAAAGCTCCAGCATGAGAATAGGTTTTTTGCTTTAAATTCTTTTTTTTTATATACACAGAAAAAAACCCAAAAAATCCCCCCAAACACATTAAAAAAAAAAATCAACAACCAAACCCAAAAAACCACTCTGAGTTATTGTCGTCTCAGACGTTTTGCAATCTTTTAAAAGATAGGCAAAAAAATTGGTGATAATTTGTTTACTAAGGTCAAAGCAGTACTACTGTTTAAATAAACCTTTGACCTGACCTTGATGTTATTAAGTGCAGTTTGTCTCAGTAGTATCAAATACATCTGCCATAGGAAGAGGAAATGTCTTTTTATTCAAGATTCATGACTTGGAGTATAGGTTTGGAAATTTCAGGTTGTTGGTTGTATTTGTGATTCTGCTTCCAGTTTTGTACAATTGCCAACCTAAGTATTTATTATTTTTAAATGCTTTGAGATCCTCAAAAAATGTTGTAAAAGGCAACCTGTTAACCATAAGTAACATGGGTACAAGGTGTACTTTTGTATTCAGTAAGTATTCTGTTTTTCCTTTCTGAAACTTTACAATTATGTACTGAATTAAATTTATAAAAAAAATTTTATGCATCTGAGTGTTTGTTGTTTAATATGAAAGCCAATGTATCTCTTCAGTTATGGGTTTTAATTTAATGGAGCATGCTTCTCCTTTCAAAATCTTCGATTCTTGAAATGAGACCTAGATTGATATAGCAGTCTGTCCTACCATCAGTCAGAAAATGTATTGAATTACAGGTAAACTGGAAATAGGCACTAGGGACTTCCTATATGTCACAGAGATAATAACAGAAAATATACTCTATGTATCTACTTTACCTGATGTGGTCCACTTTCATCATTTGCCCATTTAACATTCCTTTTTTTATCATTTTAGGTATTACAACTATGGACAGTCAGTTGGGGCAGCAGAGCTGCAATTGCTTGTAGATGGGCTGAAAGAGCCTACTGTCCTTTGGAGGACATACTACAACGAGGGAAATCAGTGGCTGAAGGCAGTCATTCAACTTGGACGCCTTCCACATCCTTTCCAATTTTCACTTGATAAAATCAGTCTGGGTTTTTACGACGGTGTCTCAGCAATTGATGATATTAGATTTGAAAACTGTGCTCTCTCACCTCCAGCATTAAGTTGTGATGGTCCAAATCACTTTTGGTGCAAAAAGACAAAAGCATGTATTGACAGTTTGTTAGTCTGTGATCTTGTGGATGACTGTGGGGATGGATCAGATGAAGACAACTGTAGTAAGTACTTTGCATTATTGCTTACTTTACATCACACAAAAACTTACTTACCAGTTCAACCCTGGAGTGAAAAAACACAGGACTGTTACAGCCTGTCAGTGTCATAGCCAGTAATGATTCCACCAAAGACAGCTACTGGTGAAACAGAATGATAATTTTAAACCTAAATGCATACGATGAGTTGCAACTGAGGGTAAATGCAATTCAATGTCTCTTATCCAAATCAGTTATATTTCTTGAACTCATGTAAAGCATGAACATGAATTACAAGGTTATTTTAAAAGAGAGAATTTGCAGACTGTCAGTTGACTTGGGTCAGCATGCTATCTTTGATTATACTGATGGAAGTGCAGTGTAAAACATGCTGATGGACTGAAAGGAGTGTATGTCCTCTCTTTTCTTACGACCTATACTCTTACTATTAAAAAAAAATTAAAATATCTTTACTAAAGATAGTATTCATGCTGGACATAATTATCTCTTTCAAGGAAAGAACTTGTAAGTACTGAAGAAAGCCATGAGTCATTCACACTTTTGGTGCTCACCTTGCAGTGCTGAAGGGTGCTGTTGATGGTTTTCTCCCTGAAGCATGCATTCATCAATTTTAAGAACTCAAGAACATTAATATAAAATAGAATTAACTAGCTCTTGCTTTATCACATCCTAAGGTAACTAAATTATGCAAATCACAATCAGTTCAAGAAACGTGGGATATGTTACATACTTGAGGGGTTATCAGTCTGCAGGGATGTTTGCCAACTATCAACTTAAAACTGCTTTGAATTTAAAAGAAAGTGAAGGTTTTCCTATCTCAGTTTTCCCCCCTGTGCAATGACTATCTTCTTTATAACCCATTTTGAGGTCCACAGTAAAATATGAGTTGCAGTTTTAAACATCATTAAAGGTAACAGCTTAATTAAAAAAAAAAAAAAAGAATTGGCTATAATTTCAGTTACTGTTTTTGAAGAGCAGATGCAAAGTTGGAATGCAAATTCACCACCCCTGACACATTTTGTTTTATATTAGTAGTAATTGGGCTAATCGATATATTTTGCTTTGGTGTCAAATAAAAAAGTGCAGTTATATGTGTTATAAAGGCCTCTCTTGAATTTAGCCTTGGTAAAGCTATTGTGCTACTATTATTGAGAATAATAAAGTTCTAAAACACAACAATCCATTTTTAGGACTACATCTGCCATGCAAAAATCAGATCACTTATTACACATACGTACAAGACTGTGTTCTGTGGCTTATTTCATTTAATTAACCTCAGTGTTAGCTCCTTTGCTCAGTTCAGTTTCAGTTAAATAACTGCATGATTTAATTGTAATAATACATGAAATTAATAAGATGGATAATAAAATGCTTTTCACAGTTCAGCTTATTCAATAAATTATGTACAGTTTGACAGATATGTATGGAAAGAGAAGGAAATTATTTTGTGTACACATTTATCTTTCAGACGGGAATGTTTTCAAGGAGAAGATATAGTCTTCTTCTGTAAAGTTGAAAGACTTTTTTTGCAAGGATATATAATTGCAACAAATATATTAATGCATTATCCCCCTTGTTACTGCTTTTTTTTACATCTGTTCTGTTTACATTTCAGACCCTGACCTACAGTGTAACTTTGAAAATGGGCTGTGCAATTGGGAGCAGAGTGTAAATGATGACTTTGACTGGATCAGAATACAAGGTCCAACCCCCACGGTTAATACAGGCCCTTTAAAGGATCACACAACAGGCACAGTCAGGGGTCACTACATTTACATGGAATCCTCTGAGCCACACCAATTCCAAGACAAAGCAATTTTGATTAGTCCTCTCCTCAGCCCTTCTGGCAATGGAACCTGTGTTTTCCGCTTTCATTATCACATGTTTGGAAAACAAGTTTACAAGCTGTCGGTCTTCAAAAGAACTGTGAGTAATGCTATGGGATGGCCCTTGTGGTACAAGTTTGGAAATCAAGAAAATAGATGGATCAGACAAACACTCCACATCAGCAGTTCTAAGCCATTTCAGGTATGATCCTTCTAGGTTGTGAAGTGCTTATTTCCTCCATTGTAAAACACTGAGAGTATATAAATGACTGCACAATCTCAAAGCTATTTGCTTTGAAATGGAATTATAGGGTTTTTTGAAGAAATATGTAAAATAATTTTAGTAGTGGTGGTGGAGCATTAACTTTTCCCCTAAAGCACTTAATTTTAATGTTTTGAACAGGAACACATGTTATTTAAAGTGGACAGTATTTTTGTTTTTCAAGTACCTGATGAAAAAAAGCTTATTAAAATCTCCTACAAAACAACTTGGCAAAAATTTTGGTTCATTAACGTAAAGACTGTTGAAAGGAATATCCTCAGCTTTGTTCTTCAGAGTTACAAATTAATCTTTAATTATATAATGCCAGAAAAAATATAATTCAAAATACTAGGATACAAGGATAGGCTAACAATCAAATATCATTTGGAGAAAGATATGATTAGACTAAGTTAAAGCTATAAATCTTGACTTATTTTCTCATCCTTTAAATATAGTAAATATTATTTACCTTTCACTATATGTGATATGTTTAGTCTGGTTGAGATACTCTGCAGGGTTGCTAGAGGATTAGTTCACTTGTCAACTGGTCACAAAATTAACAACCCCCCACCCCACCTCCTCCATATTATAGAAAAAAATATCTTCCATCTTCCTTTTAAATTGGATATAATGCAATATATTCTTTAGATTGTTCACATTTATTTCCTGAAAGATTATTTTTAGGTAGAGAGAAATTCTATCCCCTTTGGAGGAGAAGCTATTAGTACTGCTGTGCTTGCAAAGAGGCACCTAGAAGGAGAATGCTCATTTTCTGTTGAGACCTTTTGTAGAATTGTAAATGTGTATAAACAAAATGGTAACAAAACTTTTCCCTTCCCCTTCCTCTTCCTCTTCCCCTTCCCTTTCCCCTCCCCTTCTTCCCCATTTCCTATGTCTCGTAGTTTATCTAATGAGCTATAAACTGATGTGTCCTATATTTGACTTCCTGAGGGTTAGGAAGGTCTATTCAGTAACTGAAAATATTTTTCTTGTTTTAGAAATGTAGGGTTTTCTGCTGTACTTCTCCAGTTCCACAGAGGGAATTTCAAAGATCTTGTATTCTTTTGATGTAGTTTTGTTTTTCACAGTCATTTTTGAAGGGCATGGGGTGTAAGATTTGATAGTTTGTTCTGAAGAAAGAGATAAAGATCTGATGTTCATAATTATATATTGTGTATCTTATAATGGAGCTTACTGTGTCACCACCTATGACCCTTCAAAACTTAGAAATGTCAAAGAGAACAAATTGTGTTCTATTTCTGCTAAGCTGACAGGGCCTGGTGTCTTTCCAATCTTTTTTTTTTTTATCTTTCCAATCTTTCTTTTAAGTGTGTTGTGTTTGGATACTTCCAGAGCTTTGGATACTTCCACACAGTGGAAAGTTCTTCACACCGTTACCACTTTTTCTCTGATATATTTCTACTGAGATGTGGACTAGAACAGCCTCTCAATTAGTTTTGGGACATCTACTGGTCGGGTAACAGTTTTAAAGCTGTAGATTCTATATTTACTCTGTTGTATTCCCCACACCCTCTAAATTTACTGGTTCACTGCTTTCACACCACAGATTAAAGTCTTGAGGGTCACCTCAGTGATTCAAAGGAAATGTTTAGATTCACTTGAGAATGTTTTTTTTTTTCATTAAAGTCTAAAAAGAAGATAGAAATTCTTAATAGTTTTCTAGTCAAAATATATGTCTTGGTTTCATAATCTTCTCTGTTTCTAGCCAGAGCACCTCGTCCACTGTTTCAGGATTTTCAGAGATTCCTAGTGAATAGAAAATGTCAGATTCTAAGAACAAAGATGGTCTAAGTCGTTGTAACAGACCTTCATTTTGCTTTTTCTCTTCTAAATATATGAGACAATAATACATGTGAGATACCTCCTCTTCCTCTTTCCTCCCTCTGTAAGTAGGTTATTTGTTTACCACATTTCAAGAAAAAATCACTATGAATAGTAAATCCCCCAAATTCACATTTTCAGTTTATTTTGCTAAGCATGGGAAGCCAACTTTGGGAGTATATAAACAATTGTACCTAAACTGCTGGGAAAAGGAGGAGTTGTCAGCCCAATATTCAAAGTGGCAAAGAAAGGCACTTGAGAACCTCTTAAAAGCCAGATTCTCTTTTGAAAGTTTCAAAATCTACAGATATGAAACTGTAGGCCCTTTAATTGAATACTCTGGCAGAAACCCAAAGGAAACAGCATATGTAGACTCCCTTGGCTCACATGAGCTCCCAGTAAGCCTCAAAATCTTAATTTTGTCAGGAAACCTTTGTTCTTGCTGCTGTTAAACCATGGCTGACATTTGTTACCGTTCTGTCAGATATTTTATACCAGAGTGTAAAATGTGACATCAGTGAGAGGAACAGGAGTAACTGGATGAGGAAAAGGTAAATTTAGAGCTAAATTATTTAAATGAAAGGAATGAAGTTTTCTGAGCCAAAATTAAGCACCTTTGTCAAATACTAATACTGACAAGTAACAAAAATTGTCCAAAATACAAGTGCTTATAAAAATTTTGGAACTTTACTGATCTAGAGCTTCCCTTCCTCTGCAAAGGATTTAATAATCTGCAAGAAATTATGTCTTTTTTTTTTTTTTTTATTAGGGAAGTTCAAATTTAAAAAATATTCCTTATAAACTATTCCTTTTTATTGTATGGGATACTTATTTCAACGGGGAAAAACTCCATTGTTGAGTGTCCTAGTCTCTGTACTTTACCTGCATTTATTTCCATCTCCCTGAGAAGTTTACTTACATCTCTTTTCCTTAAAAGAACATTTGAAAAGGTAGTAAAATAAGAATTTGTCTATGGTAACCTACTTATATTGATGATAAATAGCGTTTGCTTTTATCTTGGCACAATCATAATACCTGAAATAGTTTTTGCTCAGAAGAAAGTGCAAATATTCTATTTTAACATCTTAGATAAGCATTTCTCTCTTAGATTGCTCTGTCATTCAGGTTTCAGCGGATACAAAAAAAGGAAATGATAATATGTGAACAATGGCAAAATTCTGTATCTCAATCCTTTTAGTCATGATACAAATCACATACCTACTGTGTCTCTCTAAAGAGACCCAGGGCAAATTTACTATATTGTCAATCATATTATTAAAAGAAGCAGTAATTATGTTTAGCCTGATGCAATTGTTCATTTGTTGCTCACCTGCAATCTGTATCTTTATCTCTGTAAATAAAGAGGATTATGGATCTTAGATACTTCAAACCATACATAATGCACAAGGGAGTCTAACATTCTCTGATGATTTTACAAAGATAATTTTTCTCTGTTGCCTCTTAGAAATTAGAAAATGCAAATACACCGTTTAAGTACATGATTAAATATTGATGTTATTTTTGACATCATTAATAAAAATTTTTGCATTCTGAGTATCATGTATAAAAACTTATGTCTCTTTAAATATAAAAGTTTCTCCATTTAAGTGAGGAAAACAAGGAACAAAATCAAGAGAAAATAAAAAATGATTGTTCCTTGAAAAATACTAGCCCACAAAAGTTTATAAGTAAAATAAAATTTCAATTAGGGAAAAATTAATAAATTAATTGTTAAGAAAAGTAAACAACAAAATAGACTGTAACAATGTTTCTATCAACTATGTATTAACTTAGAAAGTAATGAGATATTGATTGAAAATTAGAATGATATATTTACTATGAATATAGAATAGCACTGTTCTGTGAACACAAATATGAACCAACCTCCTTTCTCCAATTACTATTTTTAGTATCTGTTATGCTTTTTTGTTGTTGTTTTTATGTACAGGTACTTCTTGTGTTATGGATTTGGGTATGCCTTAGACATATCAGTTTGGTGTCAGATACATATGTGGTGAACATACATCCTTTGCATTCAGACTCTTGGTATTCATTTAAGAGAGACTTTAAAAAGAGGTCTAAAACTTGTTTATACGTTACTACCAGCTAGATAGTTACAACCACATAGGCAGTCCTACTCTTCATCCTCTAGTCCCTTTCTTTTCATTCCTCAGTGAGATGAGATAGAGATTGTTCCTTGGGGATTCTGATGATGCACTATGTAATAAGTGAAACAGCATCACAAAGCTCACTCTTCAGTTATTTCTGCAATTCTAGCTGTCTCTGGAAATTACTTCTCTAAGAAGAGAGCGGGTTGATCAACACTCCCACCCCAAGAGCCATTTCTGTAATGAAAAACTCAGAATTCTAGTAGTAAATGGAATTTTTGGTACAATTCTACTTTACAAACTATTTTTTAAAGTGAGTTTGAGTTCTGTTTCAAACAAAAAGTCTATTGTGGTAATATGTGAGATTTCAAAATGTAATGTTTTTCTTTAATGCATTTCTAATGATGATAATTATATTTCATACATGAATAGTACAGGAAGACTTGCTATAGTAGACCAATATACCCTTTGTACTAATTTAAGACAAGATAATGACTTGCTAGCCTTCCTCATTAGCTATAATACATCAGAACTATGGAAATTACAAGTTCTAGATCTTGTATCATATTTCAGAGCCCCTCACAGAGAAATTTTTAATGGGACTTTGTGACATCAGTACCTTTGTAGATTGACTTAAGTGTGTGAATTTTTCAGTCTTCTCTAATCAATAATTGATAAGCATCAGGTTGAAATTCTGGACTTACATTGGTGCACTCCAGAAAATGGGGCTGACCAAACTTAACCAAATTTCTTGCATGCAACTTCTCTGTAAGAGTGCACATAACTCTTTTTTGTCCCTAGGAGAAGTATTCCTTCATATGTGGAAAGCAGAGGAGACCATGTTTCAGCCCGTTACAGTTGCATATCAGCACACAGAGTTAGGACTTTACTACTCACAGTGTTGTTAGAAGGAAACCTGTTCTGAAGAACTTGTGTTCTTTCTTATATGTATCCTAAAAACACAAATGAAAGTCATCGTGTATTTGCCTTTACATTTCTAACATTAAAATGGAGGAAAAAAAGAAGTAGATACGTTGACACTGTCTAGAACACTCAGGTAAATTGTTCCTTTTAGAAAGAGAGATGAATAGATATAGCAGAGAAACATCTAATCAATAGTGTCACAGAGAAGCTGCATAGAGAAAGCTCAGTTGTGATTTTTCTAAACACAGAGGATGAGAGATACTCTGTGAGATCATTAAGTAACAATGTCAAAGCGAAAGGAATAATATTTTAGGATGCTCTGTTGTACAATTCATTGCTGAGAGATGTTTTGGGTGCAAGAAAGTATGAATGGAATCAATAAGTATCTTGGCAAATTATCGAACGAAAAGTCTGTTAAGGGCTAGTAGCACAATAAGGAGACTATAACCTCCCACCTGTGATACACTGCTGGGTACAGAGTCTGGGTGGTACCGCTACATATTGGGCTTGTTCTCACTGTGGATGTGGCAGCAATCTGTGGGCAGACATACACGACAATTGGCACACACCTCGACAGCTGACCCAGCTATGGGTGCATCTGTCCTTGTGCTGTGGGGCATTGTGCTGCAGAGAGCTTTCTGAGCATTGGGAGGCTCACTCTTTGATATTCTAACTGTGATTTCAGATTTTCTGCAATCACTTTCGCCCTTATTGAACCAGGGTTACTATTGTCAAGTGTTGTTAGCCTTCTGCTTTGATTGATTGTCTGCTTGCTTCCTTCTTCGGGGCCTCGTTTTCAGTGTGTGTAGACATACCAGCAGGAGTTGTTAATGTTCAGTTGGTCAGATACGCATTTTTCATTAAAATCTGATGTTGAAACAACTCTGAATTTATCAAGGACTTCTTCTAAGAGGTTTGTTACACCTCTAATACCCACTTGTGATATGATACTTTTCCTGTTATTGCTTTTGATCCTTTCTCTGGTAGCAATTTCTGTATAAAGATTTAGTCATCATGGATTTTCCTCTCAAGTTATTGCTGCAGCTTCATTTTTCAATTTATCATTCTTTATCTTCCTTCTCCTGCTCTGCTCCTTTGTACTTTCCCTAATAATCTGCTGAGATTAGTATTCAGGAATTTTTTTTTTTTTTTTTTTTTCTTTTTCTGTCCATTAAACATTATCATTTGCTTCTGTTGCCTCTTAGTCCTCCAATACTACTTTAAATACATGGATATCCAGCCATATTTGCTGCATCTTAGTAGCTCTTTTTCTAACAATTTTTCTTTGATCTACTGTGTAGGCTTTAGTTTGGACAATTCATTCTCAGGTTTCTTAATCAGTCCACAATCTAGGTGAGAAACAATATATGTAGAGTGGACAACGAGGGAACCAGGGCACTTGAGGGAAAGAGTGAGAAACAACCATAAGGTTTTGTGGTTGGTGATAAACTTTGTGTTGATAATGAAAGCTATTCAGTACCTACAGTATGAAATGAAATACTGAGAATTTGCATCTCCAAAATGTCTGTGGTGCAATGCAGTATATTTGAAAGGCAAAAAGTAGTTGTTTTTTTTTTAAAGTCATTCCTAAACATCAGTATTGCCATTTTCGACAAGTGGATTTCAGAGCACAGAAAACTGTGGAAATAAGGAAATCACATGAGAAGTCAGGAAAACATATTTTACAAACCTCAAAGAATATTTCATGGGTTTAGTTCAGTTCTTTGGGAAAGATAGTGCCCTTTCGTTCAGTGCTATCACAATACTGAGTATTCTGAAGCTATAATCCACTTTAATAATAGAAATAATTTATTCTTTGTGTTACTGTTTTATTGATATTCCATGGAAGACCTGTCATGATGTCATCAAGTCACAATGTGTGCACAAAGGGAACCGAGAATAAGAATTTCTAATCTATCTTTAATAATGTCTTTCCTAGTGAAAAGTATATTCTTAATTTCACATCTGTCATTTCCTTGTTTTTTCTTTATTCAGAGGGGAGAGGACAAAGGGGCAGGGGTTGGTGTTTTTTACCTTTTTTCCCTACTTACATGAAGGCTGCTCAAAGGAAATCACACAGGGTAAAAATAACCTTTCCATACACCACTGAACTGTCACGTACTGCCCACATTTTTAATATAGAAAACCTGAAGTAATGAAAGGTTTTCAACACCTTTCAGAACCCACAACCCACTTAGAAACTCTGTTGAGCCAATTAAATTTGAGGGTAATCATATAAGGTAGGAGTTTTGCTTTCCTGAAAATTAAGAATAGTGTTTCCAGTTTCCTTTTGCTATTACTATATTACTTATTGCTGAACAGGAAAATGAGACTTGGATAACTTTTGCAAGGAGAAGGAAAATGTTACTGACTTGTTTCTCATTCTTTTACTGGACCTAGAAGACATCTTTGAAAAAGTAACAGAAAGATCACAGGAAAGCTGTACTTCACTGAGGCTTTAATTAAAATTTCCTTCCATAGTTCTATGCTTTATATCCAGCAGAGTCTCTTTAAAATATTTTTTTATAATCTTTCCATCTATTGAGTACACTTACAGTAGACTTAAGAAACAATGTAGAAATTCTACTCCACTGAAGTATATAGTAAAACTCTCATTATCTTTAATGAAGACAGGATTTTCATATCATGTCTCATGTTCCAATGATGTCCCTATGTTATTGTTTTCTTACTTTGGGAGGTTAAGGCCGTATATGTGGATGTAGGAGCAGCAATTCCATGTAACTTACAAAAAGTCCTTTGGATCAAGAAAGGTCCTCTTTAGGCAAAAGATCTAATAGCGATCCCCTTGCTCACTTGCATTTGCTGCTGAACAGATAATTCACTATGTTGATGCCACAGATGTTTTCATAAGCACTGAAAATAGCAATATGTGTCTGCTCTTGGAACATTCCTTAGCTCAGTATGGAAGAATTGCCTTGTCCATTCTCAAGCTTTACTCAGGCTTCTCTATCTCAGGATAGAGATGTGGAAATATCTTTATGCAGCCCTTGATATCTTGACATGCTCCAGTATACAAAAGGCAGGGACAGAAGTACTCAGATCATAACAAGTCATGGTGGTCAGTGTATGACAGATATTTCAGGACCATAAAGCCCAGGAATTTGATACAGTAACTGAGCCAGAATCCAGTAAATTTATTTATTTACTCATTTACTTACTTATAAAATCTGGGGGAAACGGTGCTTGGGAGAAAAGAAAGAAGACTTCTGTATATCTTTGTAGATTAAGTAAAAAGTAACCATGACCGTTAAATTGTATTAAATATAGCTTTAGATTTATAATTGCTATATAGATGTTTCCCAAGTGGGCAGGTTAAACACTTTGTTTTGTAAATCTAGTATCTCAGAAATGTTTAGGCACTGACAATATAATACTTCTGTAATAATTCTTCCAGTGATAATATTACAGAGTGAAAACAGGATCTTTTCTCTTGAGTGAAATTTTGTGGCCTTAATACAGCAAAGACTCCAAGAATATGTAAACAGTTATTAATATTATGCTTGTCAGCAGTCCCACAAACATCACTGATGAGTCTAAAACAGGACAGAATTGTGATTCATCCCTGCACTTTAGAGAAATGCTTTGAAAAACATCATAAATCAACATGAGGGTTCACAAACTTATAGTGAAGTGTGATAAAGTGCTTTACTGAACTAGAACTAGTGTTTTCCAGTATCTTATAAAACCAAAGACTGTAAAACATCAAATATTTGACACAAGAATTTTCATATTTGATGTGTATAACCTTAAGAACATTGGTAACAATTCATTTGGACAACTTTGTGAAAGGACTTTTTTTCAACTTTTGAAGTTTTGAGGCATTAATTTCTAAAGCATTTTCAGCGGTTACAAGAGAAAGGGGCTGATGGGCTTTGAAGAAAGATCTTGAGTTTTTTTCTATGTATAAAATGTCATGGTGACCCAATGTTCACAATCTTTCCAAAAGCTTATGGCCTGTCTCCACTTGTTCTTGCTTTTGGAGGCAGAATGGTTCCATGCAACAAATAATAGCCCTGACTGCCTAGTCATTCCCCTCATAAGGGGGAAAGCTGGAACATGCTGTGACAACCCTTCTGTGCATTCACCCAGGGTTTTTTTCCGAAGAGAAAGCCCGTTGCAGAAGGTAAAGGGGAAAAGTTCAGTGCCACGAAGTCAGGATGCAACTACTGGACATCTAGATGAGATATTTAGAAAATAGTCTCAGGTCCCACAGCACTTACTCCTTTGCAGCTGAGGAAGAAGAGAAACAAAACTAGGGAAGAATAAATTGCTGTGTTTTTACTCACTTATCAAAGAAATCAACAAGTATTATTTGACATGAACTAATAACTAATCAAAAAGTCAAAATTAAATCTAAATGTCCCCAGTTGTTTTTTTTTTTTAAATCACAATTTTTCTGGAAAAAATCATCTTTGCTTGGTAAATAGTTTCCCTCTTTTATGTACTTATATTATTATAGGATAGGAATATGTTCATGTGTTCTTGAAAACAATCTTCCTACAATAAAGACTTATTGTGACATGATCATTGGATGAAGACATCTTAATAAAAAGGAGCTTTGAGGCTTGATTCTACAGCTTGTCCTTTGTCTGTAATTACAGAAGTTCCATCATCTCATAAGGGATTTGTTACATTTCTTGATGAAAACTTATTGGAAATTTTTCTTTATTTATCCCTAGCATTAAAATATAAGAGTAGTTTACTTCAGAGATATGTGGTGAAATGTATATTGTTTTCAATCTTGCATTTGCTTTCAGTAAGTTACAACAAAAGTTTTTGATGACAAAATGCTTTGTCAGTTATTTCTGTGATTATCCACTTGTCTGGTTGTTCTTTCTTCTTCAAACCAAATCACACAACTTCTTGCCAGAAATAATCATAACAAACTTAAACCAAATTACCATGCTCAAGCGACTAATAATATCACTAAGTAACACTGTTGACACCTCCTGTGGCAATCCTGAGATATTGTTTGACTAAATTATTAGTTAAATACATTAGAACTAATATCACTATTTCCTAGACATTCCGAAATCTTTAGAAATTTGAATACCTCAATTTTTGAAATTAGTTCCATTCTAGCTTAAGCTATACTTGTGTGGAAATTAAGATTTTATTTTGCTAACCTTCAGGGAGAATTGCCTAGTGACAGAAATTAGCACTGCTGTAAAAATTGAGCATTTGTAGAGAACAATATTACCCATTGTAATTTCTTTATTAATACTTGTTGAAGTGTTCTTCACTCTTCAAAACCTATTTTGTTCAAAAAAAGGGATCATTCCTTTTATATATACAGACTGTCATTCTAATACAGTTTGCTTTTCATGGATGTTTTTTCCCCTCTTTTTTTAATGTAGAATACCTTTTGATACCTTTAGAGTTTTCATTGAGACTGGATCTCTAGAGTTCTGAAAATGAGAAATTGGGAACTAGTTATTCTTATTCAAATAATAAATGCGATGTGAAATGAGCTTCATGCTGGATGAATTCCCTGGAGAGTGTTTAATAATAGCTTATGAAGTTTGCAGAATTACAGCTGGCAAATTAATTTAAGTGGTCAATGTTTAACCACAGGTGCAGAGAGTCTATATTCTATATTTAGGCACTAAGTCATAAATTAGTCTTATTTTCAGTTTTAAGTCTATACCTACACTTTTGTGTTGGTAAAGAGTTAATGCTATATGCCAAAGCATCAGACTCCCCAGGTACATAAATAAATTAAAAAATTATTTTGGGTCAGGAGATTTTGAACAATACAATCATAATCATCATCTTAACAGTACAGAGGTATTCTTAATTCCATTACCCCTATAGAACTGTGCCCTGCCACTTCTAGCTTTGGATAATTTTTAATCTCTTTATAACACATTCCTGCCTAAGTTCCATGTCTTAGTAATAATTGCGTAAGAAATAAAAGCCTCTTTCTCTGAATTTAATTAATAAGTAATCAATTATTAGTAGTTAATCTTTCATGCTTTGAAAATAAAAGTTATACAAGAACTGCTGTGTGATCGCCAGTGAAAATTACACTGGAAGGAGTAATTTTGGAATAATAAATTTTCTTGCATGGCTTTTCCCAATAGTAGATATCTTGGCTTGTCCTGTTTCTAATCATTTTATTGTTATTGGTATCAGTAATGTAGCATTGCTGCCATTTTAATCCAAACAGGAAACAAAAGACTGGGGTAATATTGTAAGGTATATTTCTGGGTATTCTGTGGTAAAAGTAAGAATTCCATACTTAGATGAGAGCAGTAAGAAGCAATTGTGTCATTTACTGTTGTCATTCACATTAGATATATTTTATACTAAAATAACCTATCTTAAGCATATCCACAGTAGGGGACATATACCTGTCTTCTTTTAGCATACTCATTTATTTTATCTAATGGACATCATGTATAAATGATGTGTCATCATTTTTATTTACTCTGGTGATGTCAGCATCAGTAATAAATCTACTATTCACATGCAATTTTGGAATAACAGAAAAAGAGTAAATAGGTAAACTGAAATTAAAAAAATATTAAAACTGTCAGTACTGTGAAGCAGAACTGCCATATTTTTTCCACTATTTATCTTTATTCCTGGGTAGGAATTTTCTGTTGAACTGAGGAAAAAACTGTGAAAAATACGTTAGAAATTTAACGCAACATTTCAGAATAATCTGGAAGCTTGAATGTATGTGCATAGCATGCAACAGAAGTATTTTAAAAAATAACAAAGAAATAACTTTAACATTTGAACTCCATAGGATCAGCAAAAGCATCCATTTATCTTTTTTCAAACTGCATGGTTCGAGAAGGCTTTGTTATTTTTATAAATAGAGATTTATTAATTAATTAAAATAAGAAAATTATTAGTAAATCTTTCCCTAATCACTTGCTTGGATATTTACCATTCAGCAACAGTCAGAAGAAAAGAGGCTTGTTTAGTATTTCAAAGAGTATTTCACGAACATTAACTTCTTCCATTCCTTGGCAGTAGACAATAACGAGAAAGTGAACAAATAGAGCATTGACAACTCTAATGAAATAGTAGAAAATTTATCTTTAAAATGTTCCATAGCTCTTCTCTAAACTGCTTAATTGTTTTCATCACACTGGTATTTGTGTAAGAGTCTATAATTTATTCAAATGAATGTTACTATATTTAAACATGATTAATGTTATTGCAATAAGAACCAAAAGGAGCTAATCATAATATACCATTTATGATAATGTCTTGCCATCATTTTATATCACAATGATGTTTCAGTGAATTTACACCATTGTGAAGCCAATCATTCTGTTACAGTTTGCTGTGATTAATGTAACCACCAGTGAAAGCTGATAATAATTAGCCTCTTTCATAAAGTGTCTCTACATAGAATATATCCTCTAGAATAAATTTAATTTCATTTTAAGTGTGAAACATGGCAAATGACTCCTCTATCAATTCATGTTAAATATTTAATGACTAATGGAAGTCTACTATCCACTGAAAAATGCTTTTGTAATTCTTGTTCCCCTAGATCTTGGTGGAAGGTACTGTAGGCGATGGTTTCACTGGAGACATTGGACTCGATGACATGTCTTTTCTAGGCTGTACTCTTTACAATGGTAAGAGTTGAAGTCTACAGCTCCTAGCTGTGAGCTGATTCATTGCTGTTATTTCTAAACATTGCTACTAGAAGAGCAAAACCCAGATCAAACTCATGCCTGACAAGGAAATTCAGTCTTGTTTCCCTGCTTCCCTCATATCCAGGCATCAGCGCAAAATAGTTGCTGCTGTGCAAGTGAGGCCCAAAACAGATCCTCAGTGAGAAATCTGCAGCTTCCAAACTCTGTGAGGTCTTTATTCCTAAAAGGAAAAAGAAATTTAACTGTGTGTAAAATAACTAAACTTTTATTCAGTCTGTTGTTTGATACAACCTCCCACCTCCCCTCAATAATTCTTGATGTATTCCCTGTCAATTGCTCTCACATGACAGCACACAAACAGTTCAGATGATAGAGCAACCTGTCCTCAGAAATCATTGTTACCAAGGGTAGTACAATGCCTACAGAATTGTAAAATATTATATCCCAAAATACCTGTATTTCAAGACATCAGACATAAGTCCTTCATTACAGAAGGGATTTTAAGAGGACTGCTGCTAGCTGCAACAGGCATTACAGGGTTATATGTGGCGTGGCAGTTGATGTAAAGTCGTGATAGGGCTGTTCAACAGCAAACAATTCAGACCAGAGTCTAAATATTAGCATCCTAGCACTAACTCTAAAACGCCCTAGTAGATGCATTTTTGCTGTTCTAAAAATTTCTTGTTGATATAACTATGTATACTAGGAATATGAAGTGTGCATGGTATTTCTTTTGCAGATAATTATCTCACTTTTTAGCAAATTTATACAACACAACATTTATTATACACATTTTTAATATAAAGGGTTTTTTTTTACTGAGTTAATGTACAATGCCTTATATCTGAGAAAGAATATCTTAAAAGAACGAATCAGAAAATTCCTAAATATTTTCAAATGAGTTATGAAAGAAAATTTTCACAGAATACGCTGAATTGGAGGGAACACACAAGGATCATCAAAGTCCAATCCTTAGCCCTGAACAGGACCATCCCCAAGAGTCACACCATGTGTCTGAGAGTGTTGGCCAAATGCTTCTTGAACTCTGTCAGGCTTGGTTCTTTGACCACTTCTCTGGGGAGCCTCTTCCAGTGCCCAATCACCCTCTGGGTGAAGAACCTTTTCCTAATATCCAACCTAAACCTCCCTGACACAATCTCAGGTCCTGTCACTGGTCACCACAGAGAAGAGATCAGTGCCTGCCCCTCCTCTTCCTCTCACGAGAAAGTTGTAGATTGTAATGAAGTCTCCCCTTCTCCAGGCTGAACAGGCCAAGTGCCCTCAGCTGCTCCTCATACGGCTTCCCCTCAAGGCCTTTCACCAGATTCATTACCCTCCTTTGGACACTCTCCAATAACCTAATATCTTATTTATAACGCTGTGCCCAAAACTGCACACAGTGCTCCAGGTGAGGCTGCACCAGTGGCGTAACAGAACAGGACAATTACTCCCTTATCCTGTTGATGATGCCTTACCTCATGCCCCCAAGGGTCATAGCTGGCCCTCCTGGCTGCCAGGGCGCTGCTGACTCATACTTAAGTTGCCATCAAGCAGGACCCCCAGGTCCCTTTCCATGGCACTGCTTTCCAGCATCTCATTCCCCAGTCTGTACACATATCCAGGGTTGCCCCATCCCAGGGGCAGAATCCTTCACTTTCCCTTGTTAAACTTCCTATGGTTGGTGATTGTCCAGCCCTCTAATTTGTCAAGGTCTCTCTGGGGGGCCTCCTTGCCCTCAAAAGAGTCAACAGCTCCTCCCAGTTTTGTGTCTTCTATAGACTTGCTTAGTTTCCCTTCCAGTCCTGCATCCAAGAGATTTATGAAGATGCTGAAGAGCACAGGACCTAAGATGGAGCCCTGCAGAACCCCTCTAGTGTCAGGTCTCCAGTGTGATATTACCCCATTTACTATTACCCTCTGTGCTCCACCCATGAGCCAATTGCTCACCCAGTCCATGATGTGTTTATCCAACTGTGTGCTGGACATTTTGTCCAGAAGGATACTGTGAGAGAGAGTAAATCAAATGAGAAATTTGGAAAGCATAGAGGGTCAGAGTTTCAAAGTTCATAAATAAGAATGATTTTTATCTTTCCATTTTTTATGGAAAGATAAAACAAAAATACTTAAGTATTGTGGTGGACAGGAATCAGGTTTTGTGTTCTGTATATTTTTAAAATATTTTTAGTTTTGGAGCCATTTTTGAGACACTCCAGGGTCCTGCCTTTATTTTGTTTCCTCCATACCATAAAAATATCCCAACAACCGAAAAACAGTCAAAGAGACTGTTGGAAAAGCCTGAAAAAATAGACAACAAATACAGCATATTCCACCATACTTAAAACAAGTTGAATCAGGTTGAAAAAGCAGGGTTTCCATATCCCTGCAACCTAGAATTAATTACTATCTGCCCAGTTGCTCTTGTTCCACTTTAAGTAACCAAATATTGACCAGGAAGAGATGAACTTGATAGCTTGGTGGTAAAGTCCCTCATAAGTAATAAGAAAGATGTTGAATTTTGAGCATACCACTTCAATACATTATTTGGATGCCCTAACCAAAGATTTTTCAATGATGCTTGCTCTGGACAATTGTATTTCATAAACCACAAAAAATTAATTGTTTCAGAATAGAGAAAGTATCGAGGTCTTCCTTTCTTCTCAGGTGTAGTAAAGATTATGGTACTTCAAATTTCTTTTCCAGTTCCAGTGGATTAGGAGACTTGAATGTGGCATTTATATTTAAAAATTTTTGACCAATAAGGTCTTTGCTATTATTATGAGCTCTAGATAAATATATTCATATTCATACAATTCTTCCTTCAAAAGGATCCTTTCCCTAAGTCTTTTGTTTGAATCTTAGGATATTATGGGAGTACCATTCATTTGATTGGAGTGTAATTTATTTGTCATAGATTTGCTTTCTACCTTCTGAAATAGAGATGGCTCCTGTTTGTGGCTAATTTATTATCATTCTTAGTGCTCCATGCTTCAGGAAAAAAACAAAACAAAACAAAACAGAAAAACCCTTCTTGCTGTCCCAGACACATTTAATATAAAAAGTCTTCACATGTACTTTTTAATTAACTCAGGTGTATTGCTCAGGTGCATTGTGCACTACATCTTATAATTTCATTAGGGATTAAATTTTAAAAAGGAGTTTTATAATGAAAATTCCTTTTATGGACAATAACAGCAAAGGTTTTTAAGAAATAAGAGTAAGCCTGAAGAAAGGTGAATAGTAAAGTATAAGAGGAAAAGAAAAGAAAATTGATTTGAAAGAAGTGGTAATGAGTTTGAATGAAGCATAAAGGAGGTGATGGAACAAGGTGATGACCTCAGAATAATTTCTTTAATGAGAATAGAATTTTTTTTCAGTGATGAATTTGTAAGGTAAGAAGGTTACATAGTAATTTCCACAGTCACTTGCAGTAATCGACATGTTAAAAAAAAGCCATTATCATCAGAATAATCTGTTAGCCTTGGTTCACAGGAAAAATAAGTTTCTGTGATTGTTTTTCAGTCTCAGTGGCATCAATTTTTTGAAATGACTCACTCAGTTAATCCAAATTTGAAAGGCAGGCAAGAGGTGTAAATAAATCCCTGCAAGTATCGAAAACTGTATGGATCGCGGTTGGCTGGCATGGCAAAACTAGTGCTTTCCACTGAGGAAAGGTTCAATTTAGCTCCTGCTGAGCAGCATTTAAGTCATTCAACTCGACTGTCCAGGCATGTTTCCAGTAAATCTATACCCTTGTCAAAGGTGGGAGTGGCAAGGCGAGAAATCATTATGAAGCTAGAATGCCTTCATCCAGGCATTTAATAGTCTGTTGCTTTGTTTTTCAAAGGAAACTTGCCCACTATCTCTACACCTACTTCAGGAACTTCAGTCCCTGCCACACTCCCCATGAACAACTGCACAGAGAAGGAGTTTGTCTGTAGAGCCTCTGGCCGCTGCATCCAAATGACCCAGAAGTGTGATTTTAGACCTGACTGCTCTGATAAGTCTGATGAATCAGATTGTGGTGAGTATATGAAATCTTGTACTTTGTTATCTTACTAGTTTCTGGCTGATAAACACATTGCTTTAGCTTCTATGTGTTTACTTTTGGAATTTGGTATTAGCACCAAGATGCTATTTTTAATATGATTTTCCCCAGAAAAAATAGTAACATTTTGGTCTTAACATGGGAATCTAAGATGTTATGCACTTTCTGCCTTATGATTCCAGCTTGACATTTGAAATTATTAGTGAAATGTGACAGGGGAAAGAATTCTCAGTTCTGTAATGATCGGTAGCTATACATGGCAATTCTAAGTCAACATTGTTTCTTAAAATGTTCACTGGTCCAGACTGGAAGTGAGAGTAAGTTTACTGTCTCGATGTTTCAGGTGGACATCTGGGAGAGTGGGATGCACTTTTACCTACTTACTTACCTACTTACCTACTTACCTACCCCTAAATATGGTGTTTGTTTTCTTCTTCAGGTTTTTTTTTGTTGTTGTTTGGTTGGTTGTGGGTTTTTTTGTTTTGTTTTTGTTTTTTTTTCATACAAAGTAGTTGCAGCAGCAGCAGCAGTGATTATGAAATTCAGCCTATTCCACACAGAAGTGAGTTACAGCCTGTAAAGCTCTGGCAGTCAGATGGGAACACTGGAAGTGAGACAATGGACAAGGTCCCCATATGTTGTCCATAAAGGTCTAAGACAGTTGTTGATTGCTTCTGAGCTGCAGCAATTCACACTATAGCATTTTAGAAGAAGCTGTTAATGACTTTCCTTTGCCTCCAAGTATGGTACTTGAAAGTGCTATTTTATAGAAGCCAATTAATGAGGGGGGACAAACATCAGAGAGTGACCTCATCAACCTTTGGAAGCAAAACTATGGTCACTGAAGATCAAAACTCTGAATTCGTTACCCTTTGTGTGGGGAACTCAATTACCTACCTCAGGGCTGAAGGCTCAGTGAGGAGAAGTAACACTAGACTCACTATGTCTATTTCTTATGTGGGAATAACTGGAAGAAATGAATCTGATATATAAATATCACTGGCTAGTTTCCTGTAGTAGGGAAAAACACTAATCATTGAAATGTTGCCCTGAAAAATAAAGCAGACCCCTCTGAATAGAACTTTTATTTTTCCCCTCAGAAATTTACATTACCTTACAAAACATCCTTTCCTTCTGAGCAAGATAAATACTGTGTAGAATTAACCTTTACATATTGGCTTTGTGTGACCTCTGCCATCACTAAGATGGCAATTTATCATTCAAATGACAGTACTGGAATAGGAGTTAAATATGTCCTGACTGAAACGGAAAAATATTCTAGGGAAGGTGTTATCTTTATCAGAGGCAATTGAAACATAATGTTTACAAAGCACCTTGAAAGGGGCATAAACTCTTAATGCTGTACCACTCCTCATTCTCAGGAAGCATCACAAATCTTTATATGGGTACCTCCTGAGATCACACTGGCTTCAGTTTGCTTCCTTACTGAGGATATGCAATCTTTAAATCAAAACTCTCTCGCTCCTTAGTCTACCATTTTTCCCCTCCAAGGAAAGAAACATCAGGCACATTCTCTTAACAAACTATGATTTCTTGATGAAGCATTAGAGCTTCATGGGTTAAAATAAATTCTCATTTCCCTTGCATAATTCTCACAGCGGTCACTTAGACTTCAGTATAATAACCTGTTCCAAAGTTCTGGAGAATGACTAGACTCAACTTGGATCATGTAGACAAAATTTCTGTAAAATACTCAGTAAGAGTATTCATAGCAGAAATGGAAAATATGTGGGGGTTTTTTCCCCTAATAAAGGTCAGTAGCAGCTCACTTTTCTTGTCCAGTTGCTCCGGAACCAAAACCTCAGTGATTGGCAGCTGCATATTTATTTAATAGGATAAAAATTCAGTATTTGACACCAATACCAAATAGCTGCCTGAATATTGGGGGTTTTTATAGAGTTTTGGTCATGGACTTTGTACACAATGCACAATGACTTGCTAATGTCGTCAGTTTACCAGACTGAAGAAAGAACCCCACAGCAGCTCACAGATTTGCAGCTGATGAATTTTACACTCCTTTCCACATATATTACATGACAGATTTTTAGAATGACCTGAAAGCTGATCAGAACACATATGAAGGTAGATATTCAGATGCAAATTAATTGGTATATTGTCAAAATTAGAATCTGCCTAATAGAGAACATAGAAAATTGATGTTTTATCTATAGAGAAAAAACTATGCATGCTAGTAGTGTGCAAGTATTCATGGTTACTATAAATTGAATCCCTTTTATTTCCATGTTGCTTACTTTACTGTACCATCAGCTAATGATTTTCAATCTTTATATAAACATTAAGTATTAACTGTTCATCTCTAAAGTTATGGAAGTCTGTGACTTTGAAGACAAAAACCTATGTGGATGGCATCAACCAGCCTTGGAACAGATGTCAGGAAGTTATTCCATACATACCACAAACATATTCAAGTGGAAACTTGGAAGAGGGGCAAATCTCTACCCTGAGCAGGAGCAATACAGCCCATTAACTGATCATACTACGTGAGTACAATTTTTCAGAATCTTTCTTATAGAGCATGCAGGGGAGTGCTGCTGTCTGCTCTATGCAGTGGCTGTGGCACCAGCAAGATAGCTTTTGACATGTCAAAGCCAGGTTTTGGCTGCCTCTCTTTGCACTCCATTATCAATCCCCTCTATTACAAATTTTCATCCTACGTTTATATTTCTTTTCAAGCTGACTTCTCCTGTAAAAGCTCTTTGTAATTAATTTGGTACTGTTTAATGTAGTTGATGGTGGTCGTCATCTGGATCAGTCTGGGGTCAATACTTTCTCAGACAGTCTTCAGTCACACAGACAATTTGTGCTCACATTTTTACCTTACTAGCTATTGTTAGCTATTGTTAGTTATTATTAGCTATTGTTAATAATTTTATTATTGTTATGGTTAGCTATAACTATTATCCCAGGAGTTTTATCCAAGGATGGGCAGAAAAAGCTACCATAACAGGTCTTGTGAATTCTGCAGTCCTTTAATATTTAATTAATACAGCTCAGTTTAGTAGATATTTTCTTTACCATATATTTTTATATTACCATTTATCTGATAAATTATATAGCTACATATTAAAATATAAAATGTTTATGTTCATATTAAAATATAAAGATGTTAATGTTCTCTTAGTGAATATTTCTAAATTAATATTTCATTGTAGGTGAATTTTTAAAGATAAGTACAAGCTCCCCCAAAGATATTTCTTTGATTCGTCTCAAAGAACAAAAATTATGGACATTTGGGTTTACCCGTTTAGTTTCTTGGGGGTTTCTTTGCTGTTTTTTTTTAGTAAGAATTGTGATTTTAAGAAACACATTAATGCAATATATTCCAGTTTAAAGTAACAACTAAGGTTCATTGAAACCAAATCCCTACAAGTTTTATTGGCAAATGTATTGAGTACAAACAACTTTCAATGTTATTTATTATATACGTTACATACGACTTCATTAATAAGAAAATTTCTGTACAGATTAATTATTATGAACAGAAAAATACTTGACTGGTTCTAGTGACACGTGTTTACTTTCTGTAATTCCTCATTGAGTGCAAAAATTGTCTTTAATATACCAGACTCACAAAAAATCATTCAACAACAGCAAAGAAGAATTACAATGCCACCTAATTATTTCTAGGTCTCTACATTACGTATAGAAAAGAAGTGTATTACATAAAAAAGAGCAACTATTTACAATAGATTAGCTGTCAAATATTTCATTGACTGCTATTTAATTGTTATATATTAGCCAATACCAGCACTGTATGTGTACTTAGTAAATCCTTTTGCATCCTTTCCACTATGCATTTGTATTGGCACAGTGATACATGAAATTGTACTACTGTTTTTCAACATATTTTCAGGGTTTAATGCAACTAACAATATATTGAAAAGGACACATGAAAAGAGGAAGTAAATGATCCATAGAGATCTGAATACACCTGAAATGTATTGCTGTTGTGATGTTTCACGTGAGATGCAATTTGGTTCTACTGTTTCCTCCTTCCTGTTTATTGGTCTAGAGAAGAATACAGAAGCGTGATGCTTCCAAATTACTACAAAGATGCAGAGCAGCAGTTCTGTTGAATTAAAACCCTGTAATGTTTGCTTTTATTTTCTTATCCATTTTCCCCAAATTTCCATGGAGTTAGGTGAGAGGAGATGTATTATTACAATCTTGTGTGTTTGCAAATTAAAATAAAACATATAGAAATCTTTGGATTTATCCTGATGCAAGAGCAAGTGACAGTGCAACTTAAAACTATTTTTTTCAGCAGAAATAGCCATGAATGGTTGGAGAGTGAAACCATTTGCTTCCCTAGAATAAGCACTGGGGCTAGTCACGTGTAGGCTGATGAATTGTGAGGCGGAGGTGTGAGTCTTTGAAGCTGTAATTACATTAATTAAGTGAAACTAATGACTTCAGGAGTAGAGGAGAGAACAGCTTGTATTTGCATATAGAAACCCAAGGCTGGAGGAATAGAAGCCATTATGGGAATGTGCTATGGCAGCCTGGCAGTCCTCAGCTCTGGTTGCAAAAAAGATGTTGCGTGTTTTGCAGAGAACTCGGTGACACTGACATTGTGCACTGAAAAGACCTCTGCATGAATGCAGAGCTCTTGTGGCACGAGTTTACACTCAGCAAATGGAATTCTCTTTGGCACTTGGGTTTCTAAAAGCTGTAACAATGAAAGTATCAGTTTGTGTAGCCTTAAAGGAAGTGTATAGAATAGACACGAGCAAGTGCATAACTCCACTGATTTATTTTACCTTGTAGAGAAACAGGTTAGTGATGCAGAAAATTCTTTGACATTATTAATGATATTTGGGTACAATTGGTAATTGAAAACTCTATAGTCACTTAATTGATATAATTCATACCCAAAATCTGTCATCAAATCTAATGAGTCAAAACAAATAATGATGCAGAAATAAATTTCTAAGCTCACATGATAATTATTGCTGTGTGAATAGCTCCCCTGATAATCATATTTCTAATAGATCTGTCTTGCTTTTGTGTATGCTTTTCAGACTATCATTACCAGAATTCAGGACAGACAAAAATTAGTCAAAATTAAAGGTTTTAAGCAATATACTTAAGCCCGGCAGTTTTTAAGCAGTCAAAAAATTTTTAAATTTAAGAGTCGAAGAATGTCAAAATAGGAGAAAAAATTATAATCCCATAAGAACACTACTCACAAAACTTTTGAAGGGAGAAAGCTTAATTTACTTACTTGAAGGTGCTTCTTTTTTTATACTGTGTTTACCATAGCTGATATAACCAAAACCCCAAAATTATACTGCATGTACAAAATTGCCCTTGTTTTGTGCCATTGAGCCTGACAGAGAAGAGATAATAAAATAAGCATTGAAATCAATATAGAAATGCATTTCTGTGTATGTGGTAAATACTAGGTAGTCTCCAAAATAGATAAATACACTTAAGGAATATGTTGTGTGAAGGGGTCAGAGACCTGATCAGCTAGGACACGGAAAATGTGCAAGGAGAGTTGAGAAAGCCTTATATGCACAGAGCTCTGTTTGGAGTATTCATCACCAGATACATTGACTCTAAAGGTAAGATTTTATCTTTGTGAAAAAGCACAGAGAGAAAATTCTCCAGTGGCCAGGCAGGAAGAGGAGCAACAGGGTGTTCCATGGATGAGGATCCTCTCCAGTACAGCATAATTCCCCTTAAAATTCCTTTTCCATAGCAGCTAAATAATTTTCTTTATACTGAATAATTTTCTTTATACTAAATAATTTTCTTTAGAACTGAACTGTCTCAGGATTTGTGAGGTGCAAGGACATGAAACAACCAGTAATAAGAAAGGGAGATTCATTGCCTCAGCAGCCTCCTAGTGCCTAGGTGGAAGGGTGAAAAGTTGAAAATCAAAGGCAAGCTGTGGATTTGCAAATGGGTGGATGAGGGGAACCAAGGCCACCCCTCCTCCAGTCACTGCAGCAGCTTCCTTGTGCTACCAAAAAGACAGCCTGAGCTCTCAGTCCTCCCAGCACTCTCAGCACAGCTCATAGCTTCCTTGACTGCTAAGGAGAGCCTTTTTGAAGATGTCCTTTTCCCACTAGCTTCATGCCAGGACTTCCTTCTTCATTACAGATACCTTTTTGATTTCAGCAGTGCTTTATAACCAAAATCAAACCTTTTATAATACTTTTCCCATATTGGGATAGCTTTGTCCATGTGATGTTTAGATAAAGCGTTTGAGACACCTCTGTGCTACAAGCAAATACCTAATTTAAAGTCTGGAAGATGACTTCTTCACTTGGATTATCCTAAATGTGTCTTGAAAGTGTATATGCTGTCATAAGAAGACAATATCTCCTCTAGATTGACCTGTAATGCAGAAGTTACAGGAAGATGTTTACAGTTAGCCATGCAGATATTTAAAACAGATATTCTCTTATAAAAGTGATTCAGCCAAATATTCTTTTCAAAACAGACATTAAGCCTTTCTATCTACCTAGGAAGAGCAGTGTAATTAATTGTTATTTTTATATTTAATATATATTTTTATTACTACAACTAATTACAGGATTGCTGAAAGTCTTCACTAGGTCATTTATAAAAAAAAAAAAAGTCTGTGACAATTCATTCTATAATCCTTTTTTGTTTTCAGATAATAAGAATTAAGATAATCAAAGGTCAGGTTTTCCTCTGTCATTTTTTTTGAACAAGGTGCAGGTTAGTGTATGCTTGTTCTCTAGGTGGTTGTGAAATGTAATCAAATACTTTACTATTCACTCTAGTAAACATCCAAGGTGACAATAAGGCAAGAAACAAGACCATTGATAGTGGGCACTTTATGCTGAGTAAAAATGTAGTTATTGCGGAGCTTTCTACAGTAACATACCACATTGTACTAACGTGCAATGCAGAAAATAGCTAGTTAAAAATAGTGTTCACTGTGATTAGAAATTTTGGTGGCTTTTTTTAACCTCAGGATTGGTTATTTGAGAAGGAAATTAATTCCTCTTGTTTCCTATTTCCTATATATGTAAATATAACAGAATGCTAATGAGAGGTGGCAGGTTTGGATGAGTCATGGAAAGACCATGAACTAATCTCAGCCCTGTGTCAGTTGGAGCAATCAGAATAAAATCTTCAATGGAGAAAATCCAACTAACAGCCACTGACTGTTGTGCTGTGATGAAAACATGGAATCTTTCATCTCTGATGCCATTTGCTTTGTGTGGTGGTTGGTATGCTGCAATGCTTTTAAGTGTGTTGGTAAATCTTGAGAGAGTTTGAACAGAAATTTTCTGAAAACAATGGTGCTGACAGAACAAAGGAAAAAAAAGGGGATTAGTTTCAGTAATAACATACTAATCCATGCTCTACTGTTCAGCTATAAAGGTTTATTTGTTTGCGGTTTAAGGTTTTTAGGCTTTCCTTTTCAGTATCAGCAGTTCTGTTATTTTATTGTTCTGTTATTTTAAGGTAGCCTTAAACCAATGATACACCTTCTGCTCTTAAAGGACCCAGAAATTTCTGCAGTTCCAAGGACACGTCTGTGAATTTTTAAAAGTCATACCTACAGTTTGGAGATTTAGAGATTTGCAAAATTTGCAAATGCAAGATCCATACAAAAAGTGTACTTAGAGGAGTATGCAGTGATCATGTTTTGTCTGAGGAACAGATGAGTTCTTTTAATCAATTGTTTCTACTTCCAATATGTTGATCTACTCAGTTACTGAGAAGGAAAGTGTGATTTGAAGTGCCTCATCAGACTTTGTACTTCATTAGCATTGTGCACTTTCTCTGATTATGTGCCAAATGAAGATCTGTGTGGTTGTACCTTACTCATCTCTCTTCTGCTGTGATTACGCTATACCCGTAAAGCACTGGATTTACATGATGTGCCCCAATTTTCCTCTCTGCTCTCTAAGTCTGCATGTCCATTTGTATTCTTCTCCCTGTAACTGAACAATATTGCAACATGAATCTACAGATGGATTCAGATTTGAATATCAGGTGACTCCACCAGTGCTTATAAGAAGTAAGCCACTTATCTTATCAGACTTCATCTTAACATAGACAATACAGATAATACCTATTAGTATCACCTGAAGCAATATGTTACTTAAAAAACAGACACTAAAGACTGTACATTCAATATTTTTATAAGAGAGATCTCTGTAGTGTGTGTATAATGAAACTGAAGAAAATATCATAATTCATTTTAAAGTAAAAAGAAGTTTGGAAAATGCTGAAAATGTAAAATTACATTTTGCACCATCCACTTGGGGAGTTAAAATATTGTCCATTTTTCTTGGGTTTGTTGGGGTTTATTGTTTGTTTGTTTGTTTGCTGGGGTTTTTTTGCTTGGTTGGTTTTTGTTTTGGATTGGTTGGTTGGTTGGTTTGGTTTGGTTTTTCTTGTGTGTCCAACTAAAATAATACCAATTACTTTTAAGAGTAAGGTAACAGCCAGAAATTACTTGCAGGATGATGTAAAATTAGTTCAATTCAAGTAATCATTATTTCATCAAACCTAATTTTGAATGAAAAAAGAGAACATAACCAAATTATTTTTTACCTCTTATGTTAGGATTAATCTCATAATGAAAATAGATTAAACTGTGAAGAATTTAATCATTATATGTGAGTAAAACTTCACCAGCTCATTTTCTTACTGGAATTTGTATTTATTGTGTAAAGCAAGGCTTCAAATTTTTATGTGATACACCTATAGCATGGTTAAAGATAGAAATTTTCTTTTGTAATTTTAACTCTTAGAATTTGGTAATAAATATACCACAATTTGATTTAGTACAAGGATTCCTTCTCACATTTGTGATTTTCTTTTGAGCCACTTTTTAATGTCAGTGTCCAATTACGGGTCTCAGTATGTGACACAGTGTTTTGGTGTGTTAAGCACCTTTTTTTTCTGTTTGGTTTGAATTAGCTATTGAACTTCCATCCTGTGCCAAAGTTTAGATGCTCAAGAGAGAAACTTTTTCTCTAGCACTATGCATGGTCTGTTGGCATCCAGCAGCTTACAGACAACTGTAAACACAGGTAGAGGTTGTCTTCTGCAGTAGCAAATAGCTCTATGACACAGTTTCAGAAAGCCGCCTTCCAATGAGTTTGTGTTTACTTTATTGTGGCATGGCAATCATATTGCTTTCTTGTTTCTGGGTTTATTATGCATTAATATTAAATATTAATAGGTATGGGAGTTTGCTAGATAAAAATATGTTTCAAATTTTGATAAGAGAACTTACTCTTTTTGTAATAACCAGCTGGAAATTAAATTTATCACATATTGCTCTAAGTGAAAATCTGCATTACCAATAACTGTTCTCAATTCCCTTTTAATTTTTTGTTTTAATCTTTACAGAAATGTTTAAATTAAATTCAAGAAAAGCCTTCCTTTTATTTTTTTTCTTCTGGTTGTTAGATATAGATTTTAGTTACTGACTATTTAAAACTCATTAAGTGTTAAGTGGTTAGAAGTACTTAGCAGAGAAAATCTTTCTCTGATACATAGAATTAATTAAGTTATTGGAGTTCCTGTTCTTTAAGAATACTGAAAGTCATATGCTTTAAAGTATTTTAATTTAAAGTATACACTCTTTTTCTAAAATAATAACCTAGCAATAATTTTTATTCAGGGAAGAACCTTTTTGAAGCCTATTAATATGTTATGTGTCAAATACTGCAAGACAGGGTCTGTAAAAGATTTGTTCATGTGTTATGATCTATAATAGATCATCCTGTATTATCTACAGAAGGATAAGTAACCAAACTATTTCTGGTGCAGACACTGAATATCTAGCAAGCACAGATATGAAAGAAACAAGTTATTTTTTTATCATTCTCCTTCTTTCTCAGTGTAAATCTTCTCATGCTTCCTAGAGATGTGCTCTGCCACATTTCTTTCAGACTCACAGTCACTACACATCTGAGGTAAAACCTTGGCACTGCCCATCATGGACTACCCTCTCCTTCTTATATCACATGTTGTCTTCTGACTAAACCAGTGGGCATAATGGGCAGTGCATTGAGTAGCTGTAAAACAGAACATAAAGGAGGTGATAAATTTCTTCTTGAATGAGTGCTTGAATATTAAAGTCTCTTTCACTTCTGATTTTTTTTTAGCATTTTTTGTGATTTCTACAGGAAGATGTAGTGTTGAAAGGAGTCTTAGAGTTTGTTTTTCTTTTAACAGAAGACTTTTATTTATTTATTTATTTCTATGACCCTTCTGTAATATTTCTAAATTGCTTCTATTAACCTTTTAGCAGTTTCCCACCTCAAAGTCAAATTTCAAGTAAACAGTGTTATAGGCACAGCTTCCCAATTTTACACTTAACTTATTGAACTTACATTGGACTTTATACGAACATATAAAGATTAAACCATCCTTGTATGTTTGCCTGTTTCCTTTGGAATACTGTTATATCGAATTTTGAATGCTTATGAATATTTATATTGCAACTTTTGAAGCCAATGGTAGAAAATATGAAAAGCTTTCTGTTTATACCTACTTAAATTTTTACCAGAACTTTAATATTGTATGGTTTCTGACACTATAAACAAGAATTAATAGGAATCAACATAAGCATGATGTAAAGGTCAAAGTATTGCAGTTTACAACCATCTTGTGTCAAATATATAAGGCATTAAAATACCAGTACTATATTCTGATGACACAGTACAAGGAAAAACAAGACAAAAACATAAGCATTTTCTCATAAATATGGTTTTTAGGAATTAAAAGAATTTAACTCCCTCTCAACTAAAAATTTTCTCAGAAATCTTTTGATGAAATGTTTTTTAACTAGGAAATCCTAGCTAATCTAAAATGAAAATTCTCCTGCAAATACCTTAACTGTGGCAAAACTTCTGTCAGCTGGTTAACCATGCTCTTGGGGGAGAGAAGTTAGAGAAAAGAATGATCTCCCCCAGTACCACTACCTTGATAAAGAGTGCAGAGGATGTGGTAAATGCAAACTGAAGCCACTGCCTTGTCTGATTCAAACCATCAGCTTGAAGTTTGTTTGCCCACATTTCCTGGTATGTCTAGTATCCCACAGTGCTTCCCCTTTGGTCAAACAGTGCTCTTTTTGAATGTCATCTTCAGCCCTAGTGGGTTTGCTTGACTACTACTTTGGTTTTTTTCTCTGTACAGAAACCCATCTGGTCTAATAGACCCTGCAGGTCACTAACCTGGCACATCCTGGGCAGATGGTGTTGTAAAGCTGAAGAATAACACTTTCAATAAGTCCAACATGTCTATGGGGATCTGATTTGCTCTGTAGATACTGCACAGTATCTACATATTTTCAGAGAAAAATGGAAATGCATGTGGAGGCTGTTGCTTTCTGAATTTCAAAATTTAATATGGTGTGCTAATCATTAAGATACGTATAACTCTAAGGAAACTGAAACTTCCATCTCTTCAACAGGAAGCTGAACACGAGCCAGCAGTGTGCCCAGGTGGCCAAGAAGGCCAATGGCATCCTGTCTTGTATCAGGAACAGCGTAGCCAGTAGGAGTAGGGTAGTGATTTCTGTCCCTGCATTCAGCACTAGTTAGGCCACACCTCAAGTATTGTGTTCAGTTCTGGGCCCCTTGGGTCAGGAAGGATATTGAGATGCTGGAGAGTGTCCAAAGAAGGGCAGCAAGGCTGGTGAAGGGACTGGAGCACAGGCCCTCTGAGGAGAGGCTGAGTAAGCTGGGGCTGTTTAGCCTGGAGAAGAGGAGGCTCAGGGGAGACCTCATCACTCTCTACAACTCCCTGAAAGGAGGTTGTAGCCGGGTGGGGGTTGGTCTCTTCTCCCAGGCAACCAGGAGTAGGACAAGCGGGCACGGTCTTAAACTGTGCCAGGAGAGGTTTAGGTAAGACATTAGAAAGAAATTCTTTACAGAGAGAGTGATCAGACATTGGAATGGTCTGCCCAGGGAGGTGGTGGAGTCACCGTCCCTGGAGGTATTTAAGAAAAGACTGGATGTGGCACTGAGTGCCATGGATCTAGTTGATAGGGTGGTGTTGGGTCATGGGTTAGACTCGATGAACTCAGAGGTCTTTTCTAATCTGATTGATTCTGTGATTTTGGTTGATTCTGTGGATTTTGTTTGTTTTCTTTTCTTGTTGCTGAGATCTGGAAGTAAATCAGGACTCTTTAATGAAATGGAGTTGTTTGTTTTCTAATCAGATTTAGTTTTCAATCCTAAAGAAAATAATGAGTAAAAGGTATTTTATAAGTCCATTTAAGTGCTTAATTAGGCATTCTCAAACAATTTCTAGAAGATACATAAAGGAATTAACACTTTATAAACTAAGATATGTCCAGCAATTAATTAAATCAGAGCTTAAACTTTCTGTACAAGAAAGTTCAGCTGATTAGTTTTTGATCCACTTTCAAACATTCCAACAATAGACAATTACTACTGTGAAATGTGTAATTCACAGCATGAGACATTACTTGTAACACTACCAGATTTAAGATAGGCTTAATTATTCAATAGGTCTCCAACTTTTCTTAACACATCTAATCTTTCCCTTACTACTAATTCCCATTTAGTATATTCAGTTCACTGAGTTCTTTTGAATGCTTTGAAGATAGAAATACAGTGAAGATTCTTTTATGAATACCCATTCTTTGCCAACTACAGTTTAAAATATATTTGAAATATCAAGCTATTAACAAAGACAAGTGTGCAAATATAGATCAGTTGCTTATGTTGAAAATTTTATATCCATTAAAATGTTGTGAATTTCCCTCTGAAATTAATTAGAATTATTGCACTGGCACAGGAATGTCTCTATATAGGGAATGCTTTCAGTACAGAGGTAAAATTAATTATTTTCAGAGGGTAAGTATCAAGATTTTAATGACACTTACTGTAGCTGCCAACTGAAAGGTTTTCCATGGGATAATTTTCCAAATTAGCCTGAGCTCTTGAAGCTACTGGCAGGGGAGCCTTACTTTTTCTGCTGAATTTCAGCACTTACATAAGATCTACATTGAAAGCCAGATTTATTCACTGTTATATATGTTAAACAATATCTTGTTTTACACTTCTTACCATTGAGTCCTTGAGATCTCACTTAAAAAAAAATAAAAATCAGGGGAATATTTTTATGGAATAGGAAAGAAAGGAATTTAAGCAGGTGTTAGATGATTAAATCACACAACTAAGAAACTGTTAATCCTCATTAAAGATCACTTAAAAACAAAGATGATGGATGAAGACAAGAATGTCTTCTGAGCAGAGTAAGAGAGACATAATTTATGTTTATGGAAATTTTGGAATACCTTGTCACTGTATATTTCTTACTAGTTTAAAATACAGGTAGTCCATCTAAGAAATCTTTTACTTTAAAAGTCAGAGCTTGACAAACTGAACAGATAATTGCACATATGTTAACTGGCTCTGCTACAAAAGATGCATCCATAGGAGTTGAGGGTCCTTTAGCTTATGAACTCTATGCAAACAGAATGATTTCTTATTACTTTCTTCAAACTCTTCCCCCTATAGAATGTACACCTCCCTGTAATGCAAGTTAATGTTCCTGGGAGAAAGCATTTCTTTTAAACACAGGTAGATCACAAGTATGTAAGTCTTGTAGTCCTAAGTGTACAAATTTCCATGATAGGAGTGAAATTCAACAAGGGCGTTTTACACATACCCATCCCTTTCTGATCCTTCTGTTTCCTGTTACTTTCCCACATAACCTTAATATTCTTGTAATCGCATACTGTTACCATGCTTAATGACTAGCACTCTGTGAAGTGTTTCACTGGTAAACTTAACTTTCCTCTGGTTTACTAGTTTTAAATGTGATATTGTAGCGAACACTGAAAGAAGGTTAAAAAATTGCAATGACCTCTGCCTTCTTAGGATGTGCTGTGGGGCAAGCAGCATCTAGGCAGAGACATGATCTTTGGTCTGCCTTCAGGACAAAGACATGTCTGACAGAACATACCAATACGAAATGGATGATTGAATTTCATCATAGTGCTGATTGTACCCTACCACTGCTTCAAACTAATCTTAGAGAGGCATGGATGTAATACTAGGAAGTATAAGGGCTGTAAGTGCTACATCTTTTCAGAGCTTTTTGTCATTCTGCTTGTTACAGTCCTCTTGAATGCTGTGATAAATACAGAGCTGACTCTCTTGGGCCACCGAAGGCATATGTTCCCAGTAGGAGAGTAAATCCTGAATTTTTAAACGTTTTTGCGAACCTTAAGAGAACTGGATGAACTCTTTTACCTCTGGGCCTGACCCTGGTAGAATACTCAGTACCAGGGAAAAGAAGAAACCTAAAATTGTTACATTGAACTAACATCTTTCTTCAGCAGAAAGGAGGGAAATAAATGATTATTCCAAATATATACGTGCTTGAAAGACCTGTAACTATGAGCTTTCAAAGTTTTCAACTATTAATTGTAGTACCTGCAGTTTATTAGGAGAAACTTTTAATATTTAGGTTGCTATCTAAAGGATAGTGTAAATGCAGGAAGTAATTATAAAGATGTCTGAACTGCCAGAATTCAGTGATAAAAGAAAAGCTTCAGCAATAATTCTCTCATCTGTCTCTGAGTGAAAAGAAAAATAAAACTGTGGAGAAGATCCTGATTTCCACGGATCATTATTCTTCCCTCTAGAATCTCCCCCGACTAATTTCAGTCCCTACTGGGTTTATGAACAGTCTTCACTGATTTCACTTGTAACATGTCTGACTTACACCAAATGTTGGTATGCACCATATTTTAAATGTTGTATTTTTAATTGTTTGGGAGGGTGTTTTGTTTTGGTTTTCAATTCTGGTTTCAAGGGTGTTTCTGAATCTGCACAATCAAATTCCTGACTCTTCCCATTAGGCAGGACTTTGAGTCTGGGAAGGGTCTGATGCCATGACATGTATTTCTCTCAGCAATGCTTGCTGGTCATGGTCACTGCCTTCTCACAGCTGTACTGGTGCAGCTTTGCAGAGTCCTTGCTCAGAACCTGGTCAATCAAGAAAACTGAAAAGCAAGGAAAACCTAACACCAGCACCTATTTAAAAACATAGGCTACATCATCAGATTTGTGAACTGTTGGAGGATGCAGCAAGGCCGCAGTGCCTAGCAGCATGGAAAAGAATGTAAATAAGAGGTGAACATCCAATCATATGTGAAGGCTAGTGGTAAATATAGATAATAGAGCTAAGAATATTGTTAGTATGTAAGATTCTAGAGGAGACGGTGTGTGAGTGAGGCTGTGTGAAGAACAAGATGTAATATACTGGATGAAGGCAATGAAAGCTGAATTTAGACCATCATCATAGAATGCCCAGTTTTGTTTACTTGGTCGTCCTCACAAACAACAACAGTGAGCTCTTGTTGGAAAGGTTGTTTTGAGAAGCACTAAGCATGAGGCACCTTCAATGGGGAGAGCAGAATCTTATCTTTGTTTAATATCTGTGCTTTACTTTGGAAAGCAGGTGTTTTTAGGGGCCAAATCTTAGATGCCCAAAACACTAAAACTTCTCTTCTGGTCTCTCTGTACACACAGAGTCTGATGCTTACTTCATCCTTCTGTCTCTTCCAGCAGCTCAGGAGACAAAGTTGCACCCAGTGTCTTGGATATTCTTGACCTTAAGCCAAAATTGAACCCTCTGATTTCCCTGAGGAAAGAGGATTGTAGGGAAAGCCAGAAACCCTTTTAGCCCACATCTACATGATCCCGTGGATAAAGGTTGACTTCAACGCTTTATTTTTTTTACCAATCTCTGATATGAAAATATCAGCTGCCTTTGCAAGGGTTTTTTTGGGATTCTGGCTACGCACTAAAATGTATCCAGATACGCAGACAGTAGATACTATCTAAGGAAATATTGCAATCATAACTTAATTATGATTATCATTTTTGTTTTAATAAAGATAACCCTTTTTCTCTGAGCAGGTTTACTGAAGAAGGCTGGTATCTGTTCGCAGATAGCTCAAATGGAAAATTTGGTCACACAGCTGACTTTTCTACCCCTGTCATCTCCCTTACGGGCCCCAGATGCAAAATCATATTCTGGAACTACATGAATGGTTCAACAATAGGTTCTCTGGAGGTATGGAGATGCTCTTTGTTTTGGTTTTGGTTTCTGGTTTTGTTTTGTTTTTTTTTTTGTTGTTGTTGTTGGTTTGGTTTGGTTTGGTTTGGTTTGGTTTGGTTTTACTGCATGAAATTGCTTTGAGGAAATTTATACCTTCTTTTTAATCTCATTAAAGCCTAGGTTGCTAATAAAGGAAAATGAACTAACACTCTACTGCTCTCAATATATTATGATCTAAAGGAAACATTAGCTTCAATAAACTGGGGAAAATATAACCTATAACAACCAAAAATTCTGACCTTATAGACATACCATGGTTGGAACTTCCATACAAGCAAAAGCCTGGTATTTCACAATACCCTTTGACACTGAAAAACAAGAGTAGGACATCAAAGTCTTTGCCTGAATGTGGGAGCAGGAACAAAAGAAGTAACTGTATCCAAATTTGACCTAAAATTTTGTAGAAATAGCTTATTCCTTGGAAAGTTGAAGATACAACTTTCAGAGTTTAATTATATTAATGTAAACAACACTGAACTATTTCTATGACATAGAAGTAACAAATGTGCTTACCCATACCTTTTTCTTAACTCTAATTAAAATAAAAACACTTCTTAAAAGGAAATATAACTCATTAGCAGCTTGTAGATCAGAGTCACGGCAAAGAGAATGAATAAAACAGCAGCATTGTTCTAAACATTTTTTTTTTTTTTGCCACACAACATAAAATGGGATTTCCTATAATTGTTACAAAATACCTACAACATCAGGAATGGATTGAAAAAAAATACTCAGGATGAGTCACTCAGTCACCTCTGCGTTCAGTATCAAATTGGATATATAATATACTAGGTAATTCACAGTCTATGTAAAAGCATGTGTGTATGTGTCTATAGTCACCCTCATATCTTCATATAAAAATATAGTTTGTATGTGAGAGTAAAAAAGAGGTTTTCTTATTCAGCATCCTTTATTCTCTCAAGTAATATCTGTAATTCCTTTCTCTCTAATTTATTTATTTTCCCTTAAATTTATGTCTTCTAGAGACAGTTCTTCTTGCCTATATTTTCAGA
The DNA here is from genome assembly GCF_022539395.1 of Myiozetetes cayanensis. Taxonomy (NCBI): domain Eukaryota; kingdom Metazoa; phylum Chordata; class Aves; order Passeriformes; family Tyrannidae; genus Myiozetetes; species Myiozetetes cayanensis. The sequence continues at coordinate 131,804,866 of NW_026086604.1, forward strand.
TGTCACTTCGTTTTTCTATCCAATTTAATATACTATCTGTTCCTTTTGTTCCCCTGGAACGAAGGCTCCTTATGTGAGGATCTGCTGTTTGCTTGGCAGAACTTACCTGTTATGCAACAGCATATACACTCATGGGACTGCATAAATTTAAAACAAAAAACTGTTTCTTTTCATTATGATGAAAAATGCCTGCGCTGCCCTAAGAAGATTACGCAGAGTAGCAGTAAATCCTTGAAAGCAGTAGTTCAGGCAATTGGTGAATGGATGTTTAGCTCTGCTAGTACTGGCTGGAGACCCAGCTTGACACACTTCATCAAACACTCATCTTGTTGTTACTGTCAGCTCAGTTGAATTTGGATCCTCAAGAGGTTGGAGCAAAGCATGTTTAGGACTTTCTGCTCATGTTGAAAAGTGCCATCTTTCCCCAATTCACTGACTTTTTGCAGGGGTATGTGGGCTTACAAGTCTTTCATTGCCCAAACATATGAAATTTCATCTTTATAAAAAAAGAACAAGATTTTATTTGTAAAAGAAAAAAATGTTTCATAAGAATCAGGACAAGAAAATCTATCCCAGAAGAGTAGTCTAATGTATGTATAAACTAGTAACTCTTTTTAGTTATTTTTCCATGTTTTCCAGTAAGGAATAATTTTTATTCACTGTTAGCCCCCCTGGATAAATTAATGAGATCAGTTAGTCCACGTTAAGACTCTGGACTGAGTATGTTTTCTGCGATCAGAAAACCTTAAAGCATTTCCTTAGTATGGTCACTTATGCTGGTATATCCATTTGCGTTGGATAGGACATCAGGAAAAGGTTCTTCACTGAGAGGGTGGTTGGGCACTGCAACAGGGTCCCCAGGGAAGAGGGCACTGAACCAAGCCTGTCAGAGTGCAAGGAGCATTTAGACAACACTCCCAGTCACATGATATCATTTTAGGTTGTACTGTGAGGAGTAGGAATTCGGAGCTGATGGTCCCTTCTGCTTCCAGATATTCTATGATTCTGTGATATTTAATGATGGTATAGAGATGAGGTGTACAGGATGCTTTCGTACTCCCGTATACATTTAAGGGACCCTAAAGTGAGTAGGAAATGGAAAGATATCTTTTTGTGATCTAGAATTATTACTCTTTTTAGGTACTCTGTAAAACCAGTAACAGGACTTCTAAATTGTGGACTCAAAGTGGCAGCCAAGGTGCCCAGTGGAACAGAGCAGAAGTGTTCTTGGGAATTCGATCAAATTTTCAGGTATGTATTCCTATATTATGTGTTTCCTACACAGCTGGCTTTAGTACTTCTATATTATGCATACTTTACCTCCTCATTTCCCTTTTTGCCCTGTACATGTACCTGTCATCCCCAATAGCAAAAGTCATGTTTTTGTCTGTCTGAGTGGTTGTCTGAGCTGGACTCAAGCTTTTTTGGAGATTTCTCACTCCTCTTTAATCTCAGACTGATATCCATTTTTAAGACAGAATCCTTTCTGTCCTTGAACCCAACTTAGGTTAAACTATTCCACTTCTTTCTCCTTATTGTGAAGTAAGTAAAAATATCTGGGTTTTGAAAAAGACTCTTGAGCATGATGTTTGCTTTGGAATAGGAGTAGATTTCCAAGCTTCTTAGAGATACTTAGTTGTAGTCTTATGAAGAAAAAACAGAGACAGTCAAGAACTGTTTTTCTGTAAGTAATGTTAGCAGATAACCCTTCGGTTACTTCGGTCATGGGAGCGTATGGGTTTCAGGACACCAGCAGCTTCTTTATTGCAACATTACAGCTACTTTATACAGTTCTGGGAGTGAACATGTACTACAGCATTGGTTTTCACTATCATAACAACTTATAGATTGGACATGACAACCCATGTCCTAACACAATTCAGGCTGACATTCCGCAGGAACTGCCATCTGTGTTGCACAGTCCTACTGTCCGTGGTTAACCCTCTGCCAGGTGTAAGAAGTTCCATCTTCAGTATCTCAGTTTACTGAGAGCCCAGAACCAACTAGGCTCCCCAACGTTCAATAACTGTAGTGACAGATCTGTACAAACTGTAGTACAAGCTTTTGTAGGACTGTGCTTTGAGGAACCGACTCTTTATATTCTAAGATTTGCAAGAACCACCAGTCTCTGATCTTCTCATGTTGTGTGTATAAGCTTTTCTATACCTTAGTAGTGGCTTACTGTAATAGTTCTGTAATTTTTATTAGGTTATTTTCAGGGCAAAACGTGGTGTCAGTTACATGGGAGACGTGGCATTGGATGATATTACCTTTGAAGATTGTTCCCCTTTGCTCATCTCAGGCAAACCTTGCACATCAGAGGAATTTACCTGTGCCAACAAGTACTGCATCCCAAAGAATAATCTGTGTGATTTTGTAAATGACTGTGCAGATAACTCGGATGAAAGCCCTACTACTTGCAGTAAGAATGGATTTTTTTTTAAAATATAATTATCATAAGTAACTGTGCCTGCTGTGAATTTTTATTACTTGAATACTTTTGACAGCTCATCAGCTAAGAAAACAAACAAGAATAATTTGCTTAAAGTAATAATTTGGTTCTATTCCTTGGCTTTTAAGGATTTGAAATTACTATTATTCAATTTAAAATCACATTATAGAAAACACAAAGAGCTGTTAATGAATTTCTTAAAATAACTCAGAAAGCAGATGTCTTTAAAAGCAGAATAAAATTATCCTGCTTTCCATATGAAAAGAATGTATTAAAGCTGAAAAAAATGCTTCAAACGTAATACCTTTGGGAGATGAGGGACCTACCTCCTTAGATATTTCAAGGATTGTCAGGTCTCTCAGCAAATCATTTTAATCTCAATACTGTACAATTTTGGTTTTACGAGAGATATCAGGAAACAGCACATGTAGTATCTGATTCAAAGAATGATGTTTCACATCAAATGGCTCCTCCTGGATCACAATATATGATATTAACACTTTCTTTTTTTTTCTACTACAGTAGTAGGAAAGGCTCACACAATCAAATCTGCATTATTTGTGAGGCATCATATTGTGAGGCACCATATGAACAGGTGCCTCATTTTTATGGAGAATATGAATAAAGTTTATCAAATTCTCACTGAATACAAATTCTACGAAACAAAAGTATACTGATATTCTATTGAGCTAAAGTACATGGCGAAGGGACTGTATTTGGCAAATTATTTTCATGCTATTTAACTCCTCAGTGATTTGAATCCAGAAATACTACACGACTAACCTTTATAGGGATCTTCAGATCTTCTGCAATTAAAACTGAGGAGTATTTCAGTTGGAATTACTTTACTGAAAAAGATTCTCAAACTTTGGCTTTTATTTTCTGAAATATTTAAAAACTGTTTACTCGTATTTTTTTGACATTTTGGCTACATGTGTAGATTCCATGGATTCCAGCTCCTTGGCCTCATTACTGATGCTTCTGGTCAGCTGTCAATTAAATAAAGCTGCTTTTAAATGGCTGAACTTTATCAGATCCCAGAAGAGGCTCAGGTTTTGTATACGTTTTGCAAGAGAGCTTTTGTAATTTTTTATATTGTCAGACCAAATAATTGATACAGTTTCCAAATTTGTCTTCAAAGCACTTTCCTTTCCAGCAGTAATAGTAAGAATATTCAGGGCACAGTCAAAAGTCTCTCTGCTGAAATTGCAGCTTATTTCAGCAAGTTTAGTCTTACTTGGTAATCATTATAATTAACTTATAGATGCATAGAGGGAAAAATATACATAGCTTAAACTTTTAGAGTGTTGCAGGTGACCTCACCATAATTTAAGTGGACAGTTTACTCACCGTGGTTGCTGTTTTGACATTCAAGATTTGAAAATTGGTAAAAACCACGCATATTGATTCATATGAAAATCAACCAAAATTATGACAACTTTCTCTTTTTCTAGGCATTAAATACAACTTAAGGAGAAATGTAGATAATCATAGAATCATATGGGTTGAAAAAGACCTTTGATATCATCAAGTCCTGCTGTTAACCTAGCATTGCCAATTTCACCCCTAAACCATGTCCCTAAGCACCACATCTACACATCTTTTAAATACCTCCAGAGATGCTGACTCAGTCACTTCCCTAGGTTACTTGTTACAATGCTTGACAATCCTTTCAGTGAATAAATTTTCCCTAATATCCATCTTAACCTCCTGACGTGACTTGAAGCCAGACCCCACCTCACCACAGTCTCCTTTCCAGTAGTTGTCAAGAGCAATAATGTTGCCCCTGAACCTCCTTTTCTCCAGGCTGAACAACCACAGATTCCTCAGCCGCTCCTCATCAGACCTGTGCTCCAGACCCTTCATGAGGGTCCAGTATATGTATCTAATGACATTCTGAAAAAAAATCTCTTTTCATGTGTATGCAAATGTCTTTCAGGTACCTCTATTGGCCATTGCAATTTTGAGTTTGATCTTTGTGGATGGAAGCAAGATGAAAATGATGATTTTGACTGGAACCTGAGAACTAGCAGTACTCCAAAATTGGGCACTGGACCAGCTACTGATCATACACTGCAAGAACCATCTGGTCATTATATATTTATAAAGAGTTCCTTTTTTCAGCTGCTAGGAGAGAAAGCTAGGATTTCTAGTCCTGTCCTAAGCAAAAGGAATAAAAACTGCAAGGTACGTGAAGGTGGGCTATTATCAGGAATTAAAAATTTGATCTTTAGATTGCACCAAGGTAGTACTCATAAAATGAATAAAGGGATCACTGTAATAATTCCTGAGAAGGAAAAACAAACAAACTTTTTTTTTGAAAAGTCAGGACCTGATCTTATGTTCTTGAAATATCAAGAAAATGTATATTTTGCTATGGGAGAAAAATGATTTCTGTAAGTAAATATGTGCTCTTGGAGATTCAGATGAACTTGACAGTGAATAGAGTGTCTGATTTACAATGTCTTACGGAACACTCATCCGAAGTAGCAAACAACTATTTAATGGTTCGCAATTTTATGGAGAAAATGTGTATAAATATAGTAACAAATGGTTTTCAAAGAGTACAGTTACAAATGGTAGGATGTGTGACAGAAGATTTTATTACCAGCTCTCTAGAGAATGCGGAGATGTAAGCTTTGATCTCCCACAACACTCCAGCACATTGTAGTGACTTCAGCTCGGTCATTTCTTTGCAAACCTGGAATGAAAAGTTTAACAGTTCTTATATATCTTTTATAGTTTCACTGAAAGAATAATTTTTCAGCAAGTTCAACTCCACATTGTTTTGAAACGGCATTTTTCCACATTTTCATAGTCTTTAAATGTCAAGGTAAAAATTAGTGGCATCCCAGTTTCTAATATCAGAGTCAAACACAAAGTGAAAGTTTTAAAATGAATATTTGTCAATAATTCTACAGTGAATAATACCAACGCTGTGTTAGAAAATAACCCTTATATACCTTTGTTGAATTATTATTCACTGCAGAACATTGTGTAGAGATACCAGACTGGTACTCCTGCTATCTCTACCAGGAGTGCTCCTTCAACCCAGTGTTGAAGCACCATTGTTGCAGACTATGGTGCCAAAAGAGATGGTGTTGAAAAAAAGTATTAAACTTATCTGTAATTATTACCAGAAACATATAGCATACCTTGTGATTCTGAGGGAATTTAAGACATCAAAGAATTTTAATAAAAACCATGAAAGTTGTAATTAATATCAGCAATTTCTTTATGATATATGTAGTAGGGAGCACTGGATACTTGTTTTTGCAAATATTGTCTGTAAATTTTTGAATTGTAACCTTTTCAATTTATTTCAATATGAGAAAAGTAGTTACAAATCGGACCAGTTATAATTCTTTCAAAACTCTATTATAAATTCTTCAGAATAAAGCTGAAAATATTAAGTAGGTAGCTGGAGAATGACAACATCCAGGGAGACTTGTAGATCTAAGACTAGAGAGCTAGCCTATGTCCTGATGTAAAACAAAGAAGTATGGGAATGAATATTTCACATGAATTCAAGTTTGAATAATGTGGGGCCCCAGCCATGAAAGGACTTAGATATATGCTTAAAACTAAATTTGTGTATAGCTGTTAGCAAGATGATATTACTCCTATATGATATATCTTGAAATGATGTAATAGAACAGAAGACCAGTATGTTGACGTTAATATATAAAATCATTCAGTGTAATTGAGATAAGTGTATTGCAAGTAAATATGAAGTACAGAAAGATTGATTTGGGGTCAGGGAAGGGGGATGGAGTATAATTCAATTATAATAAAAGAAGGAAAAATATATAAAATACTGTCTTGTAATTTTGAAAAGAACTGTAGTCAGTCAGGAGTTCTGTGGTGGGAAAATCTATGACAATATCTGCTCAGAAGGTAATGACAGAAAGCAAACAAAATTCAGCAGTGGTAAAAATAAAGGGATTAATCCTAAAAAAATGTGAAAACATTATATGATCTAAAGATATATACATATATTGAAAAGAAAACCATCATTTAAAGAAGGATTTTAAGAGAAAGAGAGTAGTCACAGAACAAGCAAATGTCAGGTGAGTATAAATATTTCCAAGTAAGAAAACTGACTTATAAAAATTAGATTTGACTACATTGCACAGGAGACATTCTAAAAGTAAACACAGTAAAACTTTCAAAAGAATTGGAACACAAAGCCCTTGGTGGTTTTACTAATCAAAGATTAAAGAAAATAAATTAAATAGAAATATAGGTGATTTTTAAAAAATAGTATATTTAGGCAATGCAATAGACTGCAGAAGCCTATAAATCCTATAGCACCAGGTAACATAAAGAAACATATCTTTACATTTGCATTACAGATATAATAATATCTGTTATTAGGTTTTATAGCTATAGTAAATAAGTTAAGAGTTTTCATACTTCAATGCTTGTGCCATGCGTTATGCTGGGAAGAAATTTGAGCTATAGGCATGTTCTTGCATATAATAACATGAATTACCTTGTTTCAGAATCCGACATAATTTTTGGAAATTTTCTGATCATTGTCAGAAACAAGATAATGAACTAGATTAAGTATTAATTTGACTAAATACAAGTATTCCTTTGATGTTTTTGAACTGGAAATAACCTAGAGTGCAGTTAATGGTGAAGAATTTTCACAGTGATTTGTTTCATGTTCTGTATTTATTTGGCGTTAGTTTTTTGCTTCATAATTTGTTTTCCTCATTCTAACTAAAAATAAATACATCACTGTTTTCTAATCCAAAGACATCTTATGTCTTATTTTAGATTTTTTTTTCATTTGTCCATGTAGAATACTTGCTTCTATAATAGATTAGATTATTCTCTAATTACACACTCTATAATCTGGCACAAACACATCTATAACCAAATAATTGTTCAGTGAAACAAACTGCTTCTCATATTGTAAGTGACACTACTCTATTCCTCTTTTTCCTTATTAAGTATTTTAATTCATTTACATTTACATGCAAGAGTTATTCAAAGGGATGAAAGATCAGCTGTTGAGTATTTTATTGCTGGCTTCAAAGTTTGACTTATGGGATAGTTCAAAAATTGCCACTAGTAAGTCTTTTTTATGCGTTTTAATTAAATTATTTTTCAATTAGTAAAATTAGTGGCATATTGTGAATGTAACTAGTAATGCTCAGTTTAAGCATTATTGTAAATACACTAGAGAATGTGTCTGAAGTCACCTATTCCATTCCTGATGTTCTTGTTCTTGCTTACAGATAATTTTCTATTATCATATGTATGGAGCTCACGTTGGATCATTGATTGTCTATCAAAGATCTACATTAAAACATGAAAGAATTCTACTTAATCTTACTGGAAACCAGGGAAATTTCTGGCAGCACAAGGCACTGACATTGGCTGGAAATGGAAATGAAGATTTTCAAGTTGTCTTTGAAGGAATAGCTGGAAATGGTCCCAAAGATGGCATAGCACTTGATGACCTTACGTTTTCCAAGGAGTGCTTACCATTGCAGGAGTTTTTACCAGCAGAACCCACAGAGCTGCCTCCAACAGGTATGTTCTTGCTATGGACAGCCTAGGTAAGTCTGGAAAGAAGGAATAGCAGCAATGCTTTCATTTCTTTGTCTCTTCTTCAAAAGAGAAATAAAGACATGTAGAAACTAAAATGCTTTTAGGCAACCCATGAAATTCTAATAAAAATATTTTATGAAGTAATTGTTTGGGTACTGATTTAACACTTGTGAATCTGCAAAGCTTCTTTTCTGTTGATGTCTACTTAGACAATATACTGGTTAATTCAGTAGGACTTATTTATGAATGGTTTAAAAATATAGTTATTGTAAAATAAAGAACTGAATGGGAAAGAGCCAATATGGATAGTTTGCAATAAGGCCAGCAAGCTTTAATGCTTTTGGCTGGTGGGAATTGCTACTGATACTATTTAGGCAACACATCCATCTTCTTCCTGTCTGGTGTGGTGCCAGTACTGGTGCAATTATTTGCACCATCCTCACTTACTACTCAGGGGAAATAAGACTCAGCAAACATTTACCAGAATAATAAAGTTCTGATGGGGATGGATCCCAATAACCCCCAGGTAAGAGCTACTCTTGAAAGCACCGATGCTGATCATTACCATTATTTGCTTGGACAAAAATGATGAAGGAGAAACTCTTTTTGACAGAACAGGACAAATTTTTATTTCCTCCTTCCACATTTGTCAAGGAGCTACTCAAATGTAAAGCCCTGAAGTGGAATTTAGGAGATGCATTTTTTTCCTGGGCCTAGTACAAATTTCCTGCATGACTGCAGAGAGTCATTTTGTCTCACTTCTCTGTGTTTCTGATCAATAAAACAAAGTTAATATTTCCCAATGTCAAGGACTACCAGGAGAATGAATCATTAATTTATGTGAGCTACTTTGCTTTGTTACTGCTGCTAATGGGTAGCCTTCCCCTTTAGGATATCATTAAGCACTGCTCAGGCATTGAGAAATAACACTGATGAGACTGCATCAAACCCAACAAGTTACACTGAACTTCATGCACAAAATAAGCAGAAAAGATACAGGCAAAAGGTTCCAGACATCTCTCTGATAAGGTGCCAGTTACAGTACATAGTAATGTCTTCCTGCTTCTGCTAAACAAGTCACAGGAATTTATTGCAAATGAGATTGGTATTTTAAAGTTCAGCTTTATATGAACATTACCCCAAGAGGAACACTAACCAAGATTTCTAATTCTTCAGTGTTGTTGTATTCAGGCTCTATCCTCTTAATGCTAGATGCAAGTCCCTGTGGCAATGTTAGAAACTTTAAAAGCTTTGGTTTTTATAGTAAAGGATGTTCCAAAAGACTTTTATGATATATATAATAAAAAAGCTACTAAAATCTCACAAAAGATCCACCAGAGACTGGTTTCTTGTATCTCATCTAAGATGTACTTTGTGAACTTTGTAGATTCCCAACACTTTGAGGTAACGGTGTGAATTCAGCCTTATGGTGAACCAACCATCTTTTTTATATCAACAAATTTCTCTTGTCCAGGATATGGGTTTACATGAGCCACTGAGGGTTCAACTTACAGCTACTGTTTAGCAGTGATATCTGTATGGATCATTGCTCAAAAAGTGGGCTTACAAACCAGAGTATGAAATCTGCTTCTGCCTAGTGAAATGCTCTGAACAGTGGCAAAATGCATGCTGGAGGTTGTGAAAAGTGCTCTGCGATGCAACTTTTTTAATTAGAGCGAACTAGAATGACTGTGATGATCAGCCCCAAAAATGGAGACTCTTAGACTTATCTATTTATATGCAGACACAAATGAAGATTTAGACAAAAAGTGAAAGACTTTTATCCATTTCTCAAATTTTTTCAAGCTTCTGATGAACATCACACAGCAGAGGTCTGTTCCTTTCTTGTCTCCAACTAGGGAGAATGTTTGCTAAGAGAGTTGAAATGTTTCCTCTCTGAGAGAGAGATTTGTAGTTTTTGAGGTTGATTCTAATACAATTTCTTTTTAATGGGTTATTGTTTTTTAAATAATCTTTGTAATGCACAAAGCAAGGGAGAATCTTCTGAGTCTTATTGAGCAATATCGCTGTGTAAGATAAATATACTGAGAGGGTCTGTGCTTGTTATTTCTGCACATAGAGAAATGGATGTTGTGCAGAGACTAAATAGAATTGAGTTATTAACTTTTCCCATCTGTGACAGAGACTCTCACTGTTCAGGAGAATTGTTCCCTGACTCTATATAAACACTTTGAAGTTCTACACATTAACAAAAATATATTCTAAGGTGGTTATTTCTTTCAGAAAAACATTCTCTAAGTGTTTAAAGGCTGAAAGCAAGTACCAGACAGCTAGAAAAAATAATTTTGAAAGTTAGAATTGTCATTTTCTGTAAACTGATAGGTTATTGTAGACTGTCCTCATGGTGTTGCTTAGCAACAGCAAGGCTGAAGTGGAAAACCACTGAGAGCCACTTAAATTGCTAGGCATGAGAAATAAAAAAACCATCATTTTAGACTGGCCCTTATCAACTTTTCATTGTATGAATAGTGATGCATGGGGGAACATTGGTTTCTGCTCATGTCCCACAATCATAATGTGTGTAGGAAAATACAAAGACAGTTTTGTTCTAACAATGCTATTTATGCCTGTTGCTGTGTCTCTGCAGTGGGATAAGATTCTTGAGTTAGATTCTGCCCTATGTAAAAGGCTACCTGTATCCACACCTGCTCAGGGACAGACCCTGGCCATGCTGAACTTCATAAAAGCTGCAGTTCCTTCTGTATTGGGCTTGTGGGGCAAGGTTTTGGAGTGGGAAGAGGGCTGAAGGGGTGGCTTCTGTGAGAAGCTACCAGAAGCTTCCCTCATGTCTGACACAGCCAAAGCCAGCCAGTTCCAAGATGGACCTCCCTCTGGCCAGGACCCAGGCCATCAGCGACATTGGCAGCACCTCTGCATTGGGACACTCAAGAAGGGGAAAAGATGTTGCACAACAGCAACTGTGAGTGGAGAGAGGCGTGAGAATATGTGAGAGGAACAGCTTTGCTGGCACCAGGGTCAGGGAAGAAGAAGCGAGAGTAGGTGCTCCAGGTGCTGGAGCAGAGATCCCCCAGCAGCCTATGGTGAATACCATGGTGAGGTAGGCTGTCCCCCCGTAGATCGTGGAGGTTAATGGTGGAACAGTTATCCACAAGTTATCCATGAGTCATATTTTATACTTATAGTCGCTTACCTGAGAGACATCGTGGATTTGGCAACAACCTCCATGTTCTCTAAATTTGCTTGTCCTCTCTTATTGCCATCCTTTCCCTCCTGCAGTGTCATCACAGACTATAAAAATGGCAAATCCCTCCACCATTTTCTGTTCATGTCTCAGTACCATTTACCTGAGAATACAACAGCTGCCAAGGGCTGCTGATCAGATTTGCAGGCTACAGTAAAGAAAAGCTATTCCCAGAGACTAGAGAACTGTTATCTGCTTGCTTCATTTGGTAGAGAAGACAGTTATTTTCAGCAAATTAAAAGCAAGTCACTGAAGTGTTGCACTTGTCTTTCAGGACATAGGAATATTCACAGAGTCTCACATCAGGGTTCATTTACTTGATGTCCTGTCTCTACTGCTGTCAATGAGATGTTGAACATGTATGATACTTCCATCTAATGTTCCTAATATTTCCTTTTTAGGAGACCTTATGAACCAAATGTGGTCTTGTATATGTAGTAAACCTTAATGTATTTGCCTTCTGTATAGAGTCTGGTTTCCCTGGGAACACATTCAGCCCCTTTCTCATTTTTGGCAACAAGTTCTACAGTTCTGCCACTTGCTGAGAAAGTGACTCTATTTTCACCCTGTCTCCTTTGGCTGAAAATGGTGAACAGCCAAACACACCTACTCTAGATTGTTCTCTTCGCAATCGTTGCTCCTTAAGCAACATTATACACCAAAGGAGTTCCAACTTACTTCTTACACGGAAACTATTCCATATGTTTTCCTTTCCCTGACTTTTTAAAAAATCTACTATACTCTTTTGGGATTATAAAATCAGCTCTGTGTAGAGCATTTAGGAAATGAGTGACCAGTGGAATAATACTGTAACAAAATTATTCTTTCTCTCTTTTCTCTCTTTCCTGATAAATCCTAAAGCCTTGTTTGTTTTGTCCTTTTTGAACACTGGGATTTTGTGTTCCTGGAGCTATTTCAGTACTCTACTCTGTCAGTCATTAGGAGTGGTAATGATAGGATTCCACCACCTCTGTGTGAAGACAGACTGTGTTATTCTGTGTAACTCAAGGTCTCGTTTCATTGCCAGTCACTCAGGATGCAATTCATTTGTTTAACTGTGGCTGTTTTTCTCCGTTGTAGTTGTATGAAATAACTGATACACCTGTTGAGGTTGGACATTACATGGGTTCTAGGAAAGCCCAATGTCCTGCAATGGCAAGCTGATGTCAGGAAGGTTGCCCAGTTTAAAACCAGCAGTGGGAACAGTCACATTAAGCAACTTAATTTTCATGGAATTCTTTTCCTATTATTCATAGTTATTCCTAGCTTATATCACCCTGAATAACTTCATATCACTGTCAAAATTTCTTAACTCATTACTCATACCTTTCCCTGTCTTTTATAAGTAAGTGCTAAAGAATACAGTCTTGCTATGTTTTTCTGTTCTTTGCTTGTTTTTTTTTTTTGTTTTGTTTTGGTTAGTGGGGATGGTTTTTTGTGCCAGAATGATTTTTAAATCATTTTAGCACAAAAGCCTAATTCACAAAAAATAAAAATTACGGAATTCAGTCAGAAACGTAATTAAAATAAATATAGACAAAGTAATAGAATTATCGAAAAATCAGATTCAGCAAAAATATTTTCATTTGAAATATTGCTCAAAATTTTAGTGTACTCTAAAGGCCAAAGGGTATTTCTTGTATCACTCTTTTGCAGTTATAATTAGATCTATAAAAATTTACAGACACATAAATAGAAATAACCTTGGCAGTTATTGTAACTAATATATAATTACAAGAACAATCACATTTTATGCTTCAGTGCATAATGTGATCTTATACTGAAAGGAGGAATAAAATATCTTTTTATGGAAAACCAATTGAATAACAAAGCATTTAGAGCTTCCCTTGAAACAGCCAGCATCGACCATTGACTGTGAAAACAGCACATGAAACAAATAAAGTAGAAGGTCTAAAGCATTTAAAAACAGTTCTAGAAAAAAAGAAACAAAGAAAAAAAATTAAACTGAAACCAAGCAAACAGACAAATAAATGAAAAAACCACAAAACAACAACAGCAAAAGCCAAAACACAAAACCATAGTCCTCTATAAAGAGGACTCATAATTTCTTTTGGAAGATTGGTTATATCTACATACTTACCTCAACTGCATGCAGCAGGTTGTGAATTTTTTTCCTCTTTAGTGTCTGAAAACAGACTCAGATGTATCTAGAATGAAATTCCATGCAAGTGGCAATTTTCATTTTCACCTATATAATAGTACCAAAATTTATAATTATATTCTAGACTTTTAAAACTAAGAAATTTACAGGTTTAGTTTTTTCTCTCTCCTTTCTGGTACAGGACACAATTCCATACTTTACATGAAAATGGTGGGAATACCATAGAATATGTAGATTGGTTTAGTAGCTTGATATAAAGCTACTAATTTTGGGTATTAAATAATCGTGCATGTAGGTGAATTCAATTCAACTTCTACCTATATTTTCTGGGTGCTATAGTGAAAATTATCCTTTTATTGACAGTGAAGGAGAAAAATATATATCCTGGATTTTCATGTTGTATTTTCTGATTCTGTGAAGTTTTCTCCAGTTAGATTTCTGGTCCGTGTAATTGTAATTGCTGTACTTATCAATTTAATTGGAAATATTGCCCTTGCACCACCTTTGTCATTCCTCAGTTTCTTCATTTTGTTTGTTGGTAGCTAGGACTTTGATCTATCTCCTTTTATTTTGAGTTCTAACATTACCAGGTTGTATGAGGATTTGAAAGCAATGTGCCCATTTGCTAAACTAAAAAAGAAAATCCCATTTATTTGTACTGGTCTAATTTACAAAATAATGACAGAAATTTGGTATGTGTTGTAAATTTAAAGCTATATTGGTGTTAAAAATATTTTTTAGGATACACTTCTGTCCATAACCAACTACAATATTTGAACATACAATGAAGTAGAGATAATTTGCAGACATTTCCCATAATTTATTATAATTTTATGGCAAAGAAACAAATTTTTTCCCTAGGCATTCACAGACCTAATACCTTGAAAGTGAATTAAAGCTCAACAATTCCTTGGATCAGCAGTCAGAGCAGAGCCTGGGCTGGGCCCATAACTGATTACAATTCTAGAAACTGGACAACAGAATGTGATTAATGTCATCTCAACACATGATTAATGTCATCTCAGGTCCTTGGAGGTAGGGCACTGTCAGCACTTGTTTTCCTGTGTTGCAGAACACTTTAACATGTTCAAAACTTTCCTTAGCTCTTGGGTCTCCATGGACTTGTTTCTGAGCAAGGTGTCCCTGAGCAGACATCTAAATATGTAAGAGGTCAGGGGAAACAAATTTGCTCAGACATTTCCTTATATGCGACACATTCCACATTGAGAGCTGCCCTATGACTGGGTGAACTGCGAATACAAAAGCTCCAGCCCTACTTTGCAATCCAAGAACTAACATACAAATTACTCTTACTGGAGTGTAATTGCTGCTTTTCTTTTTCTCACACATCTATAAGTAGAGAAATAGTGTTGCAGTACAGGGCATTCTCAGAAATATCACGTGATTTTACTATTAAGTCTTGCAACGGCAAAAATTATCTGAAAAAAAATTACATTTAACAGTATCTAGTCCTATTTTACTGTTAGTGAAGTACAAGTTTGCTGGACATTTTGAATTGTCTAGACATCCTGAAACAAAATTTTAATGTGTGTTAAGACTGAAAGCATGTGTGTGCTTCTTTATTCACCCTGTGTAACTGTAGCAACTTTAATGTTTTTCAGCACATACTCATCAATAGTCTCTTTGGACTGTATTTTACTTTTTTAATTACGGTGTTACATTTTCAATATGGTATCCAGTAGACAAAAACCACGTTATTTTTCATAAGATATGTGTAAATTTTATTTGAAAGTTCAGTTTATACTTCGTGATTTACAAAGGCAATATAAGGCAATTCACTTCACAGCTTCATTTTCATTCTCTGATTTATTTGGTTCTCAGATTTGTCAACAGCATATGACTTCCAAATAGAATGATACTGAAAGTTGAACAGGATACATATTACAAGATGTGCCTGGATGCTGTTTAGTGTTAGGATAAACAAAGTTAACAACCAAAGAAGTGGTAAAAAGATTGCTAACTGTCAAAATTTATAAAGCATTCCTGACTGTGGAAGGACCACCATTGTTTTACGCTTGAAAGTCAGATCACCTCTCATAACTCAGACAAGCAGAAGAAGTTAAAGAAATAAAAATTTTAAAAACTGCTTTTTTGATCATTGGAAACTTCCAGCTATACAGAATATAAGCAAAGGTTGTGCCACCAATAATCACAGAAATTGTCCTCCAGAAAAAAAATGATGGGAGGTTGTTGACTGAGGCTTCATGGTCTTCAACAAGCAGAGAGTAAAAAGAAAAAATTGCTGATTTTCCTCTCCAGCTAGACTGGAGAGGGAATATACCAGTGAACTGGAGAAAACAAAAATTCTTTCCTGCACCTTTCTTTTTAGTAAACATCTTCTTTTGTAAACATTTTCTTTAGTAAACTCTTCTTTTGAGAAAAGCCCTTACTATTTCTGTGCTGCATTATTAGTTGTCTGAGTAAAAAATAGATTTGGGGAGAAGAGATAAATCAGAATATCTTTATGGGCATATAATCATTAGGTAAAGTAAATTCAAATTTTATCAGACTTATCTAAGACTTGAAATATTTAGAGTGGGATTCAGCTCCAAGTTAAGACTGGAATCAGATGTCATGTAGTCCAGGATGTGTCAGGTATTTAAATTTCAGTTATTGTAAATGCTGTTGGTCTTTTGCTGCCCAGCCACTTGACACAACTGAATAAGACGAGAAGTATTCATTGTTTGTGATGCAGAAGGGTGTCTAAGAAATCCTGACAGTGCTGACAGATGTATAACAGGAGGTATGGAAATTATGTGCCTTCAGGTGGTGACAAGGACCATGAAATGCTATGTGTGTGGGCAATCAAATAAAATTCTAGGTTTCTACTTTAGCATAATGGGACCATTCTTTGCAGTCCAATGATTGTTACCAACCAGAATCCCACCAATTTTAAGGGTAACTTGGACATTTAGCTCTCCTACATCTTAAGTATACAAGTATATGTCTTTGTGAGCTGAATACCATCCAAGTTTTTAATTTAGTACTCTTAAATTCACTAGGCACCATGAAATAGTTCTATTTTCATCATTTCTTACAGGCCTCTTTCTTTTGCTGGGTTAGTTAAGATTTGCTTTACATGCAATGGCACTGCATCATGTCCTCTGTCTGCTTTAAAACATATATTCTTCAGTTTTTGATAAAAGAAGCTCATGCAAAGCAAATGCTTATCTATAACAACTTTCTGTGTCTAAATTTGATAGAATAGTTTCCCATTTAACAAATTCGTGTTTGATTTTTTTTAAAAAAGAGAAATATGACGTTCATCAATGGAAATTAAATGTGCCTATTTAATAGCCTATTATCAAGTAAAAAATAACTATTTGTTTCTTGAGGTTAAAAGGAATACACCCTGTACACCAGACCAGGAGTTATGTCTACTCTGTCCCTCCCAATGGAGACTCTACTTTTGGCTTTCCCCTGTGAATCTGAAGATACAATCCTAGAACAAGTACTGCCTTCTAATTATCAAACTGTTTGAGACTGTAAATTTGGGAAACATGGTTACACCAGTCCCCTTTCACGAGACAATATAAATAGCAAGTTATAATTATTCCATGTTCATAAACTCAGGAATTATTTTAATCTTAAAGTTTTAAGCCTTCTTGTTGAGTATTTATAAATCTGAATACAAATGTTTTAGTTCGATATACAAAACCTTATAACTAAGATGATAGATAGCAAGATACTTTTTCTAGTGATCAGGAATAATCAGTAACTGACACAAAAGAAAACAAAAATTCACTACACAAGAAAGAAACTATTGTTATTCATAAATTTTTTTATAATACAGTAACAAATCCTTGATAAATAGTATCTCAAGCTAAACCCCTGCCTCTCTCTATATATAACAAGGAAAAGATCCTTTCTATAGCAGAGTTATTGCTGTGCTGTTGGGCCAAGCAGGAACACAGATAGATTCATACACATCCTACAACTTACTTCCTTACAATTTACGTCCTTTAGACTCAATTTCTGTGACCCTGCATAGTGACTTTTAGGAGGTATGTGTATCTATCTATCTATCTATCTAGCTATCTATCTATGCATTCAAATGTAAATGCTCAAGAGAATTACTTCCAAATAGATGCTATACATTCATCAAAAAGCTATTCCAGTCATGAAGCTAAAGTACTAACTCTGCTGCAACACAACTTTACTACAATTCTTTACTTCTGTCCCTGAAGATATTCCAGGATATTGAAACTCTGAGTTTTGAGAGAATATTTGCCTGTTAATGGAGATAAAGAGTTTCAAGAACTGAAATGGCTAATTTGAGTGCTTGTTTAACCAGGCTGGTATTCAGTATTCTAGTGCATACAAAACATGATCTGCCAATTTATGAACTGGAAAGACTCAGAGATTTACTTTACATTAAAAAAATATATATATATATATATATTAATTTGGATGCCCACCTTCAAATTACTGAGAACTGTATGTCACAAAGTAGAAATGACACATGAAAAATCTTTCTTGTGGTTTTGTATTTTGAAATTGTCAAAACTTCAAAAGAGGATTGTGTAAGAAAGTTTTCATCTTCTATTGGACTTTGAGATAAAGGTTTGAGCTAGTAAATATAAAGGGTTTGAGTAGTATTGTTTTTTGGGTTTCTGGTATGTTTGCACTTCTATATTTCCTTTACCTTTCCTTCCAAGGGAAGGAAAGCTGAATGGCAGAGCTTGCATAGAAATCAGTGTATCTGAAGTGGCCATGAATAAATTTAGGCTAGATGCTAAAAGGGTTCCTTATCTGGAAACCCGAAAATAGCATTTCGGTAACAGCAGTGGAGAAGTTACTGATTAAATTGAACACAGAGAAATTGCTTGAAGTTGTTGCCTTTCATAAAAGTGAAATAGACCTAGTGATTTGAGCAATTTCTTTTAAAACTCAAGTTCCTGTGAAGTGGCACAAAACAATTTCATCAGGACTCTTTTTCTAACCATGAACTATTCTGCTCTTTCCATGTTCAGACACTTGCTAAGCAGATGTGCTACTATTTGGTTACCTCAAAGTGTGCTGGTAAATTTGAACACATACAGAATGGAGGCACAGTTAATAAAGTTATTATTGCTTTGGAGAATAAATGATTGTGCTGGATTGGACTAATGTTAAACGTGGAGAACAAAAAAAATGCTTTTGTCTTAACTGTTCAGACTGTCCAGAAAAAAGGAAGCCAGTGAACTACTTAATCTCACTAGGAGATATTAGCAGTGTGACATTAGAGCATAGCT
Source organism: Myiozetetes cayanensis (assembly GCF_022539395.1). Taxonomy (NCBI): domain Eukaryota; kingdom Metazoa; phylum Chordata; class Aves; order Passeriformes; family Tyrannidae; genus Myiozetetes; species Myiozetetes cayanensis. The sequence continues at coordinate 131,823,483 of NW_026086604.1, forward strand.
GGTCCAAATGTAACTGTTACTTGCAGAACCTCACCTCAAAGCACTTATGGTAACTTTATGGGTATATTTTTAATATTTTTCTTTCTGAGAAAGAGAGACTATCTTTTTTTTTTTTTTTTTTTTTTTTGTCTGAGAAGGACTGTAACAAGAGAAAAGGGAAAAGCTGATCATATTAGAAGCTACATTTCTTTAAAATACTTAGTGATTAAAAGTGTTGTTGGTGTCTTTCTCCTCCATCAAGAAAAAGGTATTTTCAATTTTCCTGTTGACCTCTTCAGTGGAGGCTCAAAGGTGTGTGGAAGGCTGTTCAAGACATCAATAAAATCTTTTAATCATCATGTTCTCTTCAGCTCACTATAGCATTCTGTATAATACAGATAGAAATTTTTGTAATAACATGTGTAAATACATTAATCCTGAAACTTATTCCTTCTGAGCAATGAAAGATGATGATTCATAGGGGTCATGAGATTCAGTTTAATCAGTTTTGAATGCTTTTAGTTTCTCCTAGACCTGACTCTTACTCAAGTTATTTCTAAAGAATATAGCTTAAGAATACTATAGAATAAGTGTTTAAATGCTGTAATAGTTATGGAAATTCTGTAGAAATTATGTTTCTTGCAGCTTTTTCACACTTCCATCCCATCTGTACATAACTCAGAATACTCCAAAACAGTTTCCTTTGTAGTTTACATTTGTATTGTTGAATCACAGAATATGCTGAGTTGGAAGGGACCCACAAGCATCATCATGTCCAACCCTTAGCCCTGCACAGGACCATCCCCTTCTTCTGCTCTTTGTCATGGGAGTAGCTTAGAGGGTTAACAGTTACTTCTAAAAGTCCATTTTGTAAATGAAATGACGCTGTTGTATTTTAAAACTTTCAGTTGCTCATAATACAAACCAATATGTCAAGGTACTTGAAAGGCTTATGAAACCAAATGTTTGCACTCAATCCTAGAAAAAAGGTTATTTAAAAAAAGAAAAAAAACCACAAAAACCAAAACCCACAAACAAACAAGGCTGATAAAGTGTAATAGTTTTTAAATCTTTTTTTTTCACCCAACACTCTGAAAGTCTTTAAAAATTCTTGTAATTTCTGAAGCTTTGCTTTTGAAATGAGATACATTTTTCACAATCCTGCGCCAACAAGTCAGTATTACTATGCATCATCAACAGTGATGAAAGCACTTTACTCTTTGTCCTTGGGTTATACTTGTGAGATATTAGGGGAAAGATGTTCTTGTTAACAAATTATTTTTTTTAAGGACACATAGATTTCAGTCATACAGTAATGTCAACTCAGAGCAGGAATGATAATGGAGTAACTGTTGCAGGGAAGAAGCTCAGAGATCTAAATTATCTAGAGAGCCCCTATCCCTGGGATGTCACAGTCTTAGCCTGCTGATTAATTACTCTGGCCTCTATGCCAGATTATGGTTCTAAAGGAGCTCTAGCTTTGATTTAGGAGCTGGTATGCTTCTAGCTATGTGAACGTAAATGAAATCTTCTGAAAATATTTTGAAGCAGATCTAGCTTTTCATGCCCACCAATAGGTTATTCTGATAATTCTAAACTATCCCATTCATTCAGTTTGATTTAGGTTTGGAAAACATGGATGTTGATGAGATTAAATATAATAAATTTAAGAAGCACAAGTTTAACAATTTTTGTAATATCCTTATCACCAATCTATTTCCTGGTCTTCCAGAACATTATTTAGCTTCCTGGTGATGCTGATATACAATAAGAACTGATAAACAAACAAGTTTAAATTATGAGATTAACTGTTAAATGCTCATAACTAGACTCATAACTAGTGTAATCCCATACATAGTCATAGAATCATAGAATTGTTAAGGTTGAGAAAGATCTCTAAGATTATCAAGTCCAACTCTTACAATGATATTCTTGCAATTTTCTAGAAGTTCTGATCTTAATTTTCTTTATCAGTTTAGTTATCATATTTAAATTATTTTCAATAAAGATATTTAAAGGACCAGTTTCAAGAAGACTGGAATCTAATGGAAAGATTTTAGATTTCCTTCTCTATTTTTCAGGTACTATGGGCATGGACAAATGTTTAGTTTATCTGTTGTAAATTCCCAAAATATATAAGCAAATTATATATCATAAGCAAATTAATATTTAATTTAACCTCTTATATAACACTAACTATGTTTTCATCTAGAACTTTCCTTGATTTGTCATATAATTTTTGTTTAAACTAAAGTATATTTACAAGTAATTACAGAACATGATCTACTTATTCCTTAATCTTGTCCCTGATAAATTACATTAATTGGGCTCTATGTGGTCACTCAATGTAAACGTTTAATGGGAAAACTCCTTTTGGAATCTTTCATTGCCAATACAAGAAATATTACACAATTTGTTTTCACCAATATTGAATGTAAATGAAAGGCTTGTATACTCACATAGGAGTCCAAACACCTGTGAGAACTTGTAGTGGATTTTGAGCGTAAAGTAATAAGTGGAATTTAAAAACAAACACAAAACAAAAAAAAAAAAAAAAGGAAGAATGATTCTCATCCTGAAATGAAAACAAAATATTATGAAGTAAACAAACAACTGACAAAGGATTTGAATGAAAAATCCAAACATATGTACATGATGTATCTTATAAAAACAATAGATATTTCTGAACAGAGATATAGAAAAACCATCTAAAGATCTTCAGAACTTTTAAGTGATATTGGAAAAATTTAGTCCTTCTCAAATTTCCCCATCTTCCAAGGTGAAAGAAAATAATTAATAATAGGGTGATGTGCATCATCTTAGCATACATTAGTGGAGTTAATTTATTTTAGATATTTAAAATATTATTTTTATTTATTTTAAGAGAGGAGGTAAATATACAATAAAACTATTACTATGATATGGGGTGATATAAAATATTAGCTACCTCATAGAAAAACCCTGTTTTGACACAGGCTATGGTTTCAAAGATTAAAGAATAATTTTTTCACATTTTGATTTACTCCTTTAAGAATACAACTGGTCTTACCAGAGTTTGATGATTACTTAAGTAACACACATAGATGTTGTTTCTCAATAAGAATATGTTTTCTATAATTTATTGCTGTTCTGCTTCAATGTTGCAAGTTGTATACCGTGTTAACTTTATTCGAAGTTCATTGATGTAGAAGATAAGCCGTATTTCAGTTCTGTTACCAAGTCTATTTTCTCTCTTGATATTTGCAGGTACTTTTTTTTTTTTCCCCAAATAAATTTAAGAGAAACACCTTTATAAAACAAAGAGATTCATCCCTGTCCTAACTACATATTCTTAGATATAAGTGTTCCACCTGTTGATTTTGCTCTGGCTATATAAAACAAGGGGATTATTGACTGGTGCACCTGATCTCCTCTGTTGTGTAAATCCTCCTCGGTTCAAAGATTATTGATTTGAAAGACACCTTTGGGTCTACTGCAGCCTAATTTGATGCAGTTACCATGCAGGGCAAAAAGTCTACCTGCTAATAATCTTCAAGACTGGAGGCAAATCGAATCTTCTCTGATTGGAGGAAAAATTAACTGAACCTTGTTAAGGAGAAGTTCCTCTCAATTAAATATCTCTCTTATACCCACAGGAATCTGTATAACAGAGTGTTTGAACAGTCAGGATTGAGAAAAAGTAGGGAGAAAGGAAGTGAGTTCTAAAAACACCCTTTTCATATAGATTCGGGGTTGATTTTTTGGGGGGAGGTTTGTTTGGTTTTTTGGAGTTTTTGGGGTTTTGTTTTTATTTTTTTTTGCTACAGTTATAAAGCCTTATAAAGTAATGTCACTTAAAGAGAAGTCATACTATGGAAGCACATCCAGAAACAAGTCACGTTACAGATCAGGCAGTGTAATATCATTCATTACACATGCTTGAAAAGATTCATTCATGCCAGGATTCAAGATGGATTTTTTTGTTTTTCCTCAGGGAACAAAGACTTCCACTTTTCAAGTGCTTCTTTTGGTTGTGGAGGGTTTGTTTGTTTTTGTTTTGTTTTGTTTTGTTTTTCCCCAACCTGAAATTGGAAGTAATGCTACAAAGGGAACTCAAAATGCAATAGTTATTGCAATTATTGATCACTGAAGTGCAAGGAAAAGTATTTCAAGGCATGAACTGCATCCTGAAATTTAAATTCCTAGTTTGCTGACAAAATAAGTGCATTGCTAAATTCTTACTGCAATGACATAGAAGAAATGTAGAATTACAATAAATAGCTCCTACAAGTACATGTCATTTAAATTAAGGAGCAATTTTACAAACAAAACTCTGTCACCCTTTTGGAAACAGGACAGATAATTGAAAATCTGAAGCAGATTGATAAAAGTTTCTGATAGACACTGATTCACCGATATAATTGCACCATTCTTTTAAACAGGACCATTTTCAGAGATTGTGTCCTAATAAAAATGCACTGATGTTTTCATAAACTTGTAACTGTGGACTTCAAACAAATCTTTTTCTTTTAGTCAGGGATTACCCCTTTTTCTTGTCTCCAGGTCTGGAGACCTTTGCCTGATATTCTTGACTTTCAACAAGTATCAGATTTTTATTCTTGTTTGTTTCAGATTTTTGTTCTCTTCTTTCTGTTCAGGTATTTTTCCTCCTTTCTCTGAAGAAGTGTTGAAAGCCAAATCATGCACAGTCTTCTGGAGCAAACATGATACATATTTTTATGTTACTAAGTAATCAATAATTAAAAATTAATATTTTCCCTAGAAAACTTGCTAGATATTTCTATGGTATTCTAATATTTATTTATATTTTTGATTAATTTTTAGTAAGTGTGGTGTTAGGAGGATTTTTACTTAAAAAAAAAGAAAGGTTAACATTTGTTTTCTTTAGCTAACCTCTAGAAATTCAAGACTTGTTTTCACTTTACCCAAAGCCTGCAACAAAGGGGTCTGGCAATGGTTTTTCACTTTGTTTGGAGTATTTGTAATTTAGAGTGTGGCTTAAACAAATGCTAGGGATAGAGGTTGCCAACTGGATACCCCATCTCTTATTCTCTTTTTATTAATAAATCAGTTTTTCTGATCTCTTAATAAAATCCAACCTTATGTGAATTTCATTTAACTCCATCAGGTCCTCCTTGAAATTAATACAGTGGCAATGGAAACAAGTTTTTGGCACCGTGTGATTTTCAATATTCATTAACTGACTTTCTCCCCATACTTGTACAACTTTCATACATGTGTATATTCTAATTTTATGTCTGTTGAGCTAACATATTTATACTCCTATTTTTAAATAAAATTGTGCTTGTTCATTTATCTGAGGAAGAGAAGAATGTACAAAGTAAATGGGGAGAGCTGCATTTCATAATTTTGTGTTTTACTTCTTGATTATAGAATCTAGTGAAGGGGCTGTGTTTTATCTAGAGTCCTGCAGAAACTGATCTGAAATGAAAACATGAAACTGGGAAATGGATCCTGTGATCTGAGTCCTAAAATCTTTAGGCTGTACAATAGAAGAATTATCCCTGAACAATGCCAGGAATACTGCACAAAAAGGACACCATCAACCCACTGAACTTGTCGGAAAAAAAATAAATCCATTAAAAGGCAAACCTCTCTAGTTAAAATAGAAGTTTTTTCTTCCAAATTAGAGCTCCTAAAGTAGGCTCAACTTTGCAGCTGAAATGAAATGATTTAATCCTACACCACATGAAAGGAGAATGTCAGCAATTAAGTCAGACTAGAAAGCTTTGTTAGTGAAGGAATGCCTGGCTGGAGCTTGCCCTTCAAGGCTTTACAAGGGAAACAGTAATTTATTTAGGCAATCACTTGACAAAATACAAAAGAAATAAACTGATAATGGATTGGCACTTCAGGGGAACCAAAGGCCTTAATAAAACTGCTCTGGACCACCCTGGTCCTCCTAAATATCCAGCTCTCTGAGCTGTAACCTTCCAGTAACCTTGCTGGGATGCATGGCAGTGTGATTCACCAGGACACCCTTATTCTTCTCTTTTCAGGCTCCTGCTCACATGGCCATTGGCAGTGCCAGAACGGCAATTGTTACAGACCAGAACAAAGCTGTGATTTTGAAGACAACTGTGGGGATAATACAGATGAGAGTGAATGTGGAACTTCCTGCACCTTTGAGAACGGCAGATGTGGCTGGAAAAATTCTCTGGCTGATAGTTTTAACTGGGTGCTAGGGATCAGCTCACCTCAAAGTCTCAGACCTCCTGCTGACCACACGTTTGGAAATAGAACTGGTATGTTTTTAGTTCACAAAGGAGACATAATTGTCTACATGAAGTGTCTCATACCTCCCTTCTCAGGTATCAGGAGAGTTCTAACATATCTAATCAGAGTGTTATTTTCAATGTGTGACAATATAAAAGTATTAATTATCATTGTACAATGATTTTAAGTTAGGAAAAATCAGTTGTTTCTCACATGAGTCAAAAAAGATAATTTGATACTTGTCTGGAGAGAGGCATCTGGTCTGGCTGAAACTTGCAAGGATGAGTTAGCTCAGCTCTGAGATCCACTGAGATCCATTCCTCCACAGCTTATTTTCAAGAAGCTTACACATACTGACTATCCATACTTTAATTTTATATAATGTAAATAAATAAATTTAAATAAATGGTTATCTTTGTTTGTGGTAGTGCACCTACTGGTTCATTTTTGGTCAAAGCACCCAGTTATCTGCTCTTGTTCTTGCTATAAGCTCCATGCCTTCATCCTTTGCTTTTGAAGGTCCTACAGTTCAGGTAAAGATGAACCAAAGCTGAGCTCAGAACTGACCTTAAATTGAAATATTTCACAGTGGAGTTGCACAAAGGTGTGACAGTAGCTGTTAGTGTTTACATGAACTGCTGAAGGACAAAACCCAAGAAACTAAAGATATGTAGAAAGAAAATGAATTCATTTACATTTCTCTAGTAATAAAAATTTTTAAAGTATTGTCATGAATATGTCAATAAACAAGTTAATATATTTTCTTGACCTCAGGTAAAAAACAAATTTCTCATCCCATAGTATTATGGTAAACATCTACAGTTGTAACATAGTCAGAGAAGTGTCAAAGTTAAAATAAGCCCATTTTATTCCATGTCTACTGAAGTAATTTTTTTTCTAAGCCATATATAAAATTTAGTAGATATGCAATTATAATTTGTGTGTCATTTATGCTACATTTATGTTTATGTGAACTACACATTTCTTATTTCTACAAAGGAAAAAAATGAATTTGAAAACTTGTAGAATGTATTATGCTTCTGATTAAAAATAAAGAAGGAAATCTCAAGGACCAAATCAGTATTGGAAAATATTAACTCTAGGCATCTATTTTTACAATTTCCTCTGACTAAATAATTTATATGTATGGTAATACCCATAGAAAGTACAAATGGCCAAAAGTAATATGAACCATTAGGGATACCTGATGATTTATAAATGTATTAGATTTTTTTAGCTGTTTCACAGGTTTTTATATAGTGTGACTTGCTAAAGATTATCTTTCAGAAAACTTAATCATGAAATTTATTATATCGTGGCTATTGTACGATGTACTGTCAGAATAGCAACTAATGCTGTCAGGCAAGCACCTGTAATCAGAGTAGCTGGAAAACACGGAAATATTCTCACTCTTCTACACAGTGCCCCATCCAAATCTTAAGCTGCTACTAGTTTATTCCTGATATAAGAAGTACCAAAGGAATGTGATCTGGTCATTTTTTACCCTAGGCTGAGATTGACTACTATAGGAACTATATGGGAAGTATGCTTCATGTGTCTCTGCATTTACTTTGCTGAGTCTTGAAATCTGATTTGAAAGTCTAAAACATTTTTTCAGTAATGCTTATTTTAATTTCAGGACACTTCCTGTATCTTGAGGCCACTGCAGTAGGCCTAATAAATGAAAAAGCCCATGTGAAGAGTTCCATATGGAAAGAATCAAGTGGGACTTGTGTGATGAGCTTCTGGTACTTTAAGTCATCAAAAGCCATGGGACATATTCAGGTTCTGATTAAGGTAATAAAAAAACCCTTTTCTTTTGAATATATTATATTTGTGAGGGTGTATGTGCTCCAGCAGAGTGCTTCACCACTTTGACATTCTGTTGTTTGGCCTGTAGGCTGGAAGAGCTCCCACAAGCCTCCTAGTTCAGTGCTGGTTTTTATTACTCTTGTCTCTTAAAAACACTCTTAGCATTTCTCTTCCTAAAGAAGCTTCTCTGAAAAGCCACAGAAAGTCTTAAAATCTTCTTTCCATTTTCCCTCTTCACATGTAGTACCTATTTCTTTGATATCCTCCATGAGAGGTTACCTTCATATTTTGCTTACATCCCTATCAGTAGCTATCAGTATTCAATCCTATTTTTCTCATGGGATGGCATCCACAAAAACAAAACAAAACAAAACAAAAACTAGTAACTTGCACAGAATAAAATTCAAAAATATGACTGCATTAAGTAATTTATCTTTTCATTTAAACAAGTACAGAATATATAATCAATTTTCTTTAGAATGGCATTTTCTTCACTAAATGTGAAATGACCAAAAAATTATTTAAAAAACCTCTTTAGTTATTAATTCACAAGTGAAAACTGAGACATTCATTAAAAAATTGTTTGTTCCTTTGTTGTTCATTAAAAAGTATTAACTACTTGTGAAAGCAGTTTTTAAATAATTATATGATTCTAAGTAGAAATAGTCAATGTTGTTCAGACCCAATGACCAAATATACCACTTCTAAACAAAAGACAGTGTGTGTATTTGTGCTCATTTTTCATCTGTACAGGGAGTTCTGGTTATTCCAGTGGTGCAATATATTTGCCATATGATATTCTACAATATCTCTAATAATGTCCTGGTGAACTGCATTAAAATATTCCAGTGTATATGTTGAATGTCTTATCTTTAAATGATAAATTATATTTTTCCTTGAAAATAAACTACTAAAAATTATTTCTCAAATGTTCTGTATATTTTAAGAATAATTTAAAAGCCTTGAAGATAAAAGACTTCAGTAGGCTTTAATATCTAAGGATACAATTTGGGATGTGTGTGTCTGAAATGCAAAAACAATGAACCTTTTAAGAGGCTTTAGGAGATTTTTTTCATGGATTAGTCCAAACATCTACAAATGACAACAGGCTACTCATCAAGCAACTGTATAGTAATGAGATGTATTTACACAGTTCTTTTTCCTAGAAAGACTCAAATCCATAAATGAGCCAAGCAGAATAAAGAAAAATAGTAATCATTGTTTAAAAATAACTCTGAATTGTTAATGTATTAAAAAATTAAAACCAAAATAGATCCCATTACTTAAAGTGAATAAGGTACAAAAATAAATATCTTAACTCCAAGGTCAAACTATATTCTTATTGCATTACTCAGTTGTGTATATTGTAGCACCAAATATTGTAATTATGAGCATTTTAGGATTGCTTAATTTTAGTTGCCAGCTAACTTGCAAACTAACTTTGGTGGAAAATAAGTATTAGGTGTATCAGGCATGTGTGAGTGGTTTGCATGTAGTTTTTGTATCCCTGTTGATTGCGTACTGTAATTATCACATTAAATATGTTGTGGCACAGACAATTTTCTTAACAACAGAAAAATAATTCTAATCTCATTTTGTTACATGCAGTGAATTTAATAATACAAATTCAATACTTCTGTTAAGGAGGAAACAAAAGATGTGAAATAAAAGAAAATCAAACAAACCACACCACTTAAAATTAGTTAAAAAGAGACATTTGTTCTCTGCTGAGATATTGTCTCTGAGGGGTACAAGTCAAGTAGTTGAAATTCTTAATTATTTTTTTCATCCTCAGGATGGACAAAGTGATTTAAATTTTTTTTGTTTTATTTTTTAAAAGAATGACCTGAGCAGAAATTAGAATAACTAGAAAGTTATTCCCATTGATAAGAGTCTGTAGAGACTATTTTTCACTCTATTAATATTCAAATGTATTACTTTTATGGAATTTTCTATATGACAATCAGTAATATTTCATTTTTCTAGGTTTTGTCAATATTCTTTATGTTTTCTCTTTCTTTTTATTGCACTGACACATTTCCCTCTTTTTTTCCCCTAAATTTTATTATCCTAATGAACTTTTCAGACATTATTTTTATGTTATTTTCAACCCTTATCTCCAAGGATCTTAAAGATATTTTTAAAGGTAGTATGAATAGAAGACATTTGAGTCATGACTAATTATTCTAATTCAAATTCTTTTTTTTAATGAAAACAAGAATTTTACCTGGAGATAAGAAAAAATATTATTGTACCTGGGATTTTTTGCAGATCAGCTGAAGTTTACCTGTTATGTTGCTTATAAGGATCCATAAATTAATATTTTAATTAAAGTTTCTACTTAGCAGTGTCTGTACAAATCAAGTCTAATTAAACAGCACATAATCATGGGAAGTCATATTGAAGCTTCTCCTAGTTCACACTGCAACACCAATATACTTCCATCCAAATTTAGTATCCCTTGATTTAAAGTAAAGTTCATGTCAGTGAAATCATATCTGTAAGAGGTGATTATTTGAAAATGCAATGGAGATGAATCTGGAAAGGTAATTAACTTCTCCAGTTTGACAGCTAAGCAAACTATCTCTAGCTAAAGTCATTCCACCCATTAAAACTTGAACTGAGACTGCACACCATACCTGCAATGGTACAGCAATGAACAATATGATGAGAAAATATTGTATGAAGGTAGAATGAGGAAGACATTCCTCCTCCTCCTGAAATATCACAGTGGAAGAAAAAAGTAATCAAGAGTAAAAAGCCATTTTTAAAAAGTCATAGTTCATGGCATGCATTGGTGTTGTCTCTTAATATTTGCATTGCTTGTCCACATTCAGGAAGTTTAAGATTATCTTACTACTAAAGTAGTATCTGAGATTATGTTATAAACAATAAAACTGAGGGATCATAAAAGGGGTGCTGTAGCCAAGCATGAACTTTCTTTTGTTAAGGTTTGCTGCTGGAGAAAACCAATTCATTTTCCTAATGGAATTTCTCTGTAGCTACTGTTGTTTTGATTTTTTTCTGCTGAAACTGTACTCCATATTCTCTGGAGAAAAGCATCTGTATATGTGATAATAATCCAATCAAAGTGCCAGACCATTGAACTAGTTGCAAACATATAGTATTCTTCAACCCCCTCAATATTTATGCAAATGACAGATGTTGACAATCCAGCTATTTACAGAGACTGCAATATCCAGCTCACCATACATCTAAATTCAAATTACAAAGTCATTAATAGCACTGCAAAAGTTCATCAGGCAAACAGAATATTACCAGAAGAGATCTGGATACAACTAGTCAAAACTTTGCTACTACAGTGAGATTTGGAGATATTTGAATCTTCTCTGTGGTAATTTTAAGGGAATACAATCCATTGCAGGAGATACGTGGAAGATAAAGTGCAGCATAGTCACTATGCCCGTTTTAGTACCTTATCAGCACTCAGTACTGGTTTATTTTAGGAGTCAGAAGAAACAGTGCATTTTTAAATGTGCTTATAGAGAGGCAAGAAAGAATTATTAGGTGAAAGAAATGATACTTTTTATTATTCTGATAATCTAAATGTAAGTTTCCTACTGCTACTTAAGTTGTTTCTATCATAAAAAAAAGAAGCAAGTCCTAGGTATCACAGTGGGAAAGGAGCACAAATCAAAGAACAAAACCATTTGTTGAAGATAATTTTTGTGTTATCAATGTTAATTGCTTTGCATATTTTAATTAAAAAAGATAATTTAGGATTTAATATAGTTAGGAGGAGATTCATTCAAAGGTTTGAAACAAACCTCTAAAAAGAAATATGTAAAGGTATAAGGAAGGTGAAACCTGTCATTAGTAACTTCCTCTGTTGACTGTGACAAGGCCAATAAACACTGGATCTCATTAAGAAGTTCCAGCGGACCTTACCCATTTAATGAATTCCATCCAGTTACAAATGAGCAAAGACAGAATGATAGTCAGGAGGACAAAAAGTCCTGGCCAGCTCACAGCAAGCGAAGCAGGGCCCCATTGATACAGCTGCAGCAAGAGACAAACCTGGCCAAAGGCAACAGGCAGCTGGAGCCAGGATCCAGCCTCCTCCAGCTGCTCAGGGCTGGTGCAGCACAAATCCTGTTACCTGGCTGCTGCTGCTGCTTCTCAGCAAAAACTGGAAGCCATCAGAGTTGTTCCCTTGATATTGTCATTGGCTTTAGCTAGCCTGATGGAGAGAGTTAGTAACGTAGAAATGTGCAGCTCAGCAGGTGCCACAGCTCAGGTACAGATGACTTACAGTGGGTTTTGAAACTCCCTGGTTATTTTTAGTGGAGCAGCCTACTGTCCTATGCTGTCAACAGGAAAACCTGCAGCAGAGGTGCTGCAGACAGCAGCTGATATATTCTAGGCATTTGTATTTCTAGGATCAAGTAGTTTAAAATGAAATTTTCACAAATCAATATAATTGACCCTAGTCCTATAGGAAGTACCTCAAGAATAAAGTTTGAGGAAGGAGCTTATTCTACTTCACAGCTTAAGACAGACTTTGTATTTCTACATTGATTCTTCTCGCTAACTGCATGAAAAACAAGCAACTCCTCACATTAATGTAGGAGTTAGAGATTGCATTGGGTTCAGGTAGACTCAAAGCAGATTATCTGACCTCCACGAAACTAGAGGAAGAAACTAAATCTTCAAAGTTTTGCTTGAATGCTTTACTTAAGAGTTCACTGAATGTCAAATCATGCTCAAAAAATGTAGAATATCTGTAGATTTAATAAACACAGAAATAATATTTATTTCATAGACAGAACAAAATTATTAAAGAAATTCTTCAAAACTAGTGGCAAAATGTAGATTTTTCTAGTATTTAGTTCCATGTAGCAGCGTAGTGGTAATGGCCTTTATTTAATGAGTATCTACAGCTCTCAAAAGGGCACAGTTTTAAGCTATTTACTCCACTTATTGACCTGTGAACTGTTGTTAAAAGTTGCATTTGAGTCAATGAAATGTCTCATCTGACTAATTAGTGACAGTAAGGGAATATTACTTTAGTCCCAGGAGTCTTGAAGGATATCAGTGGAGACACTGTGAAATAAAATAATACTTGTCAAGAGTAACTTTTATGGCATCTTTACTTCCCAGAACAAGATAATTTTCTATTTATGTTTCTTGTATCTCAAACAGCACTTTCCACCTTTTTAGGCATTGTGTCAAACAGGGTTGTTTTAGGCACAATTTTGACCCCATGACATAAGTATATCTCCAAGGAAATTGAGACTGACACAGTGATTAAATGGAAATGTCAGTTTTCAGAAAAAGCATAATTTTTCAAAATCAGTTTATATAGAAGGGACAAACAAATATGTGCAACTGTAGGTTAGCAAAAACACCATTCAGTGTGTTTTATTTTCTCAGATTAGGAAGTTATTTCAATCTTCTTACTGTCAATTATTGGAAGCATATAATTCATTGTATTCTTACACTGCAGTCAGATGTAAGTATTCATTCTAGAGTTGGTGAGATAGAATAATATATTTGAATGTGGATTGAAGGAAAAAGGTATTTTGAAGAAGGGTTGAAGAATCCCCCTTGTATTTTGGAATCTTGTTTGTGAACTCAAGAGATTCATAGGAGGATTTGTAATCTAAACCCATCATTTTTCTAGAAACACATATAAACGAAATTGTTCATATGTGAATTATTAAGCATTTTTTGGTTTAAATTCTTTGAGAACTTGATCTTTTTCTCCCTCTAGAAGATGAGCCTGATGGGTAATGTAGGATTAATGTGACTAAAGGCATGTCTCTGTCGTGCAGGGCAGTGGCTGGTTATAAAACTGAGTAGGCTGAAAGATTTTGACAGCACAATGACACCAAATCATTGAAGCAACACAGCAGTATCCTGTAACATTGCACCTGGAGGCACAAACCCTGTGTCTCAGAGCTAATACCACTCTCCTAATTCCTATCCCAGCCTGGCACCATATTGCATAATGTGACATAGATAACAAATGCACTTTCAGTCTCCTCCACACTGCACAGTTCTCCTGTGTTTCATTGAACTCATTCCTCAAATCAGAGATCTCTGGGACTGATTTACTTTATGGATTTGTCAGCTCGTAACCTCATAGGGTGCTATTACATTGCTGCTTTTTAGCATACGAGCCTTTGAAGTGAATCTGGGATCTTTGCAGGTCAGACTTCTTCTGCTCTTTTCTAACACTTTTCAGGGCAGACATTTGACAGCAAAAGTTGTGATTTAAGTGCGTCTCAGGGTAGAGTTCTTCTAAGGATCATAGAGCTGCTGTTCAGTGATTTTTACTGAAGCAACAGACATTGAAATCAGATTTTTTTACAAGAGCTGTGAAACAGACATAGGACTTTTTCTGAATGATAGAAGTATAACCTTCAGCTTTGAGTTTTTTTCATTAATTTTCCACACCTCTTCTTTTAAAGAGGTAAATTCAGAAATTTAATTAACTTTTTCTTTTTTTAGACAATAAATAATACAAGATATAACCTGGTACCTGCTGATATCTGTTACAAACCATATAGTATTGATCAGATCTAAAATCCCAGGACAGTGTCTAATTTTCCCAATCAACAACTCCACCTGGTAGAAAAAGTATAAAAAATCTAAGAAAAAACCTGAGTTCTATTTGACCTCAGAAAAGGTGAAAGATCTTTTTTTTTTTTCTTATCTCTCTTTACATCTCAAGGCCTCTTAGTCTTCCACTGAGAAAAGTATCTCCTTTCTTTCAAATAAGTACTGAACTGAACAGATTTTGTACTGAGAACCTTCAGCAAGGTCAGACATAGCACTAGTACTCATGGTGTAGAACATTAATTTGTTACCAGATTTATATTTCTTTAATGCAACTTTTAATTCACTAATCAGTTTTAGTGTCTTGGAGATATTCTAGTTTCTGGTAGCCTTTGATCCTTGCCAGGCTTGCAATATCAAGTTGAAGCATGCTTAAAATTATTTTGATTAATTGATAAGGGCTTTTAAGCTAAGAGTCTAATTTTTATCCTTGCAGATTTTTTTCAGTTTCTGACCTTCAGCTTTGAATCCTCACTAACTTCAGAAAAAAAACGTAAACCGAGAAAACCCCCCAAACCAGTTGTGTTTCTGTATTTATTGTAATTTATTTCTCAAAGATGGAAGGATCTGATTCCAATTAATTTCATGTGAAAGTCAGGCTAGGTATTTTTTAGTACCTATATTTATGACTGTAATAATCTCTATGTGTATTTGTTTGTAGGTTTGACCCCACTGCATTAAGTGGAATCGTCCTATAATTGTACAACCTCATTGTTGCCTGCTCATGCTAGAGAGCAATTATTATTTACAGCAGAGACTAATAGTGTCAATGTAATGGGAGCTTTGAGAGACATCACTTTCTTCCCACTATCTTACTTACTATGGAAAGAAACACTTCCACAACCGGGTAACTTTGTGTTGTTTGCTGCTGAGAGGGTCATTTCAGTTCAAAGATTAATTTCCTGCAGACTTGTGGAAACCCCATAGTCCATTCATAGCACATTCTTATCTTGCTATTTGGACTCAAATTCTTCCAATAGTTCTTTATGTTCAGTCACACACCTCAAATTTCCAGCTTCTCTTGGCACTCCCTGCCTCATTCTTTTTTAACTTGTTTCTGCAAGGTTTTCCAGGCCATATCTGCAAAATTAAAACAAAAGAAAACAAAACAAAACAAAAAAGCAAACGAACAAAAAAACCCAATCAAAATAAACCAAACAGGGAGCTCATACAAGGAATTTTAATATAGCTAAATTTAAAGATAGCTTAAAAAAACCATGTTAGCATGATATCCTGCTTCAATTAATGACACAGTGAGAGATGATACTGTGGTACTACTAAAATCAGCAATTACAGACCATTTGCATTAAGTCTGGAATATGTGGGTGTAACTGTGTGGTCTGCAGGGTATATTTGATTCCACCTTCAGCAGGAATACCAAAAGAAGATGAACACTAAAAATTGTATTTCTTATCTCCCACATACCAGGTTAATTAAGGCTCTTAAGCTATCTGTGATACTGCTTTTTCTTTAGCTCCATGTATTTAGATGATATGGAAACTGTTTTGGTTATTTTCTTTTCAATAAATATTTATTACAAGTTTGGATCTTATGGAATTAACAAATAAGTGGTATTATTTAATCTTTGACTGAAATGCTGGGCTGTAAGGTGAACCAGAAATAACTGGTGTGGTCAAAATATCAGCATTTTCTTAGTAGAATTGGGTCTTGTTTTCTACAGTGAGTACACCATAAAATCTCACAACCCACAAAACAAACAAAACCACCCCTTACACAAAATCAAACAGAATCAATCAGGTTGGAAAAGACCTCTGAGATTATCGATTCCAACCCATGACCCAACACCACCCTGTCAACTAGACCATGGCACTCAGTGCCACATCCAGTCTTTTCTTAAATACCTACAGGGACAGTGACTCCACCACCTCCCTGGGCAGACCATTCCAGTGTCTGATCACTCTCTCTGTAAAGAACTTATTTCTAATGTCTAACTTAAACCTCCGCTGGCACAGCTTAAGACTGTCTTACTCCTGGTTGCCTGGGAGAAGAGACCGACCCCCACCCAGCTCCAACCTCCTTTCAGGTAGCTGTGGAGAGTGATGAGGTCTCCCCTGAGCCTCCTCTTCTCCAGACTAAACAACCCCAGTTCCCTCAGCTCTCTAATAGGACTTGCGCTTGAGTCCCTTCACCATCCTTGTTGCTCTTCTCTGCACCTGCTCCAGCACCTCAATATCCTTCCTGAACTGAGGGGCCCAGAACTGAACACAATACTCCAGGTGTGGCCTCATCAGTGCTGAGTGCAGGGGCAGAATCACTTCCCTGCTCCTGCTGGCCACACTGTTCCTGATCCAGGCCAGGATGCCATCAGCCTTCTTGGCCACATGGGCACACTGCTGGCTCATGTTCAGCTTCCTGTTGATTAGAAACTCCAAGTTTCTCTCTGCCTGGTCACTCTTCAGCCACTCTGTCCCCAGCCTGTAGTGCTGCTGAGGATTGTTGTGGCACTTGTTAAACAACATACCCTTGGATTTAGCCCATTTATCCAGCCTGTCCAGATCCCTCTGCAGAGCCTTCCTACCCTATAGCAGATTGACACTCCCTCCCCCAACCTGGTGTAATCTATCAAAACATTATGTGGCTGCTTATCATATTTTCATAATAGATGAAAACTATAAGACCATTTTTTTTGCTTAACTTTCAAAACCACACAAGTGAAAAAATAAAATTCTTATAATGAAAAACATTCTGGTGAAAATCTTTTTTGTTGGATAGCAGCCACTGAATAAAAATACAGTGATATATTTTAAAGTAGTTTTAATTCTAGCACTCGTAACAAGAAAATATTTTAAAGCATGGTGAACAAAAAAGTGCAAGTAATTTGTTTTTACTTCCTTGCAAAACCATCTCTCATCTATAAACCATCAAATGTTACCACACCTTCCTTATGATGATAGGAGAAAGTTTGATACCATGGGTGCCATTCTATTATTAACAATTTTGTTTATTATTTGACATCCAATTTTATGGATGTCAATTGCTCTTTCATTGAAACATAAGAAGAGACAGATGTTGTGGAAGGGTCATGTAAAACCACAGTGGAAATTTAGGCTAATGCAAATGTATAACACCATTCTTTTTATATAGGTAACTTCTCGGTTTGTTGAAAACTGTGGTTTATTGTTTGAAATTACAGCAAAATGGAGCAGGCACTCAATCTATATTTGGCTGAATCAATAAATCAAGGCACAAGTGTGAATCATCTTTCAGCTTTTAAATAGTTTGCTTAGACTTGTTTTCTGTGTATTTATATCATCTCATATAGGCATCTGAAAAAAAAACCAACTTATTTTTACTGTTGGTATGATAAAGTTATCTGCCGTTTATCCAATTAAAATCTTCAGCCTACATTTAGATGTTATTTGGTCTTCGCCTCAGCACCTCACTGTTGCCTTCCACTCCTTCCAATGAATAGCATAACTTAGTATATTACTGCTTTCCAATTTAATTTAGTTTGATCTGCATGGAAGAGAAACTTCTTTAAATAAGAGTTTCCAATGTGATCCAGAAGAGGTAGTATTTAAATTTTGATACATGAGGCATCTAATTCATTTCATTGATCAGCGAACACAAGGAGACTCTTGTTATTATGACATGGAAATACTCATTAAATGTGAAGGATTCTGCAGTGCACATCATTATTCTGAGAATTTTGATAGTGTGATTCAGTTCAGAATTTTGTTCAAGGGGATTTCTGAGTGAGGATGTTATCAAAAAGTTTATTAACAGTCCAAAATTATTAAACTGGATTTCTATCTCTTTAACATTCTATACACCAGCTGTATTCTTCAAGTGTTACTAAAAGAATGAGAGTTCTTTTTTGTTTTTTCCCCAGTCTAGCTATTTTAGGAGTATGTGGACTAGGGAAAGGAATTAACAACTAACGAGAATCTTCCTTTGCCTCACAAGCTGCACATTTTTAACCTTAGGCTTTGCCTTAGTTAGTAGTATAATCTGTTAAAGTCAGTGTCTCTGGAATTCAATCTCTATAAAAATTGCAGTTCCCTCGTTCCAAGCTATGCGGAGATTTGTTGTAGAGAACTGAGGTGTTTCTTCAGGTTAGGTCTGAGATCTTTTGACAATAATGATGCAGTAAGATTCTTCTAAAGAGACCGTCTTGAAAAGACCAATGCCTAAGAAAAATTTTACTGTGTGTGGTTGACAAACCTGAATGGTCTTACAAATGATATGCACAGAAGGTGTGGTCATATGAGGAAGAAAGGTAGAGGAGACCATGTGGCAAGACAAAAGTAGGCCACATGGTAAATGCTACCAAAATAAGCTAGAGCATACTTAATCTATATTTTCTGCAAATGCCAGTCAAAGGGCTACAGGTCTTACAGTAACACGTAGAGGATGCCATTGCTATAGAAACTTCTTAGCATCATGTTAAAATATTCCTTTCTGTACAGACATGATCAGGCTGAATTTCTGCTGTAGAAGTGTTGGGGAAGGAATGTTCTTCCACAAATCTCTTGGAGTTTTCTTATTTTTGGTCATTTCGTCACTCAGTGCCTATATTTTGCTTTGATTCATCTTTTTAAATGTTGCAACATGTCCTCAGTTCACACTAAAAGGTTTATACTCTTCTGATAATTAGCTCTGCTTTTATTTGCTATAGGGAATAAATCAATTTAGAAAATGCAGACAAAACTTTTGCACTCTCCACAACATTTAGGAAAAAATGAAGATGTGAAACTAGAGAACTGAGGTTATCACAGCTACTGAAACTATAAACCAGAAGTGGATTATGTAACATTTACCACACTGTGAAAAAGAAGGGGGGGACATCTGAGAGATTTTAATTGAAAACAACAAAAAAAAAATAATGGAAGGGAAAAAATACCACTGAATTCCTATTCTACCTTAGTTCTATCCTTATTTTTTGACAGGTTGAAGAGTATTAAAAATTGTGCTGTACATGTTTGAATTGTGGCTGATGCTTGTTCCCATGTTTGTTTTCAGTTCAGTTATTTTGCCTTTATCTGGAAAATTATGTCTATGTTACCACAGGAAAGGCATCTTAGAAAGAGATTTTTGCATTTTATCCAGTAGGGAGATTTCTAAGAAATATGTTAAGGTCACAAGACCTGCAGTTAAAATACATTTTTTCCAATCTGAGTGGGATTCCTATTTTTAAAGTCATAGATGCCTCCAGAGCTGCAGCCACTGCTGCAGTCACTCTAGCCTTTTTCTGGTGATAGTGGGTTTTTACTCACCAAGCCAAAGAAATTCTTGAGTATGATTTATCTCATTGTAAAACAAGCATCTATAAGAGGAAAGGTGTCTATTATTTTCCATATATCTTCCTGTAGGCCTGTAACTATATACTGTATCTTTCAATGAGTAATATTGGCTACCATCAGGAATGCCACTGAATAAGTATGTGAATTTTGGATATTTCAGTAAATATTTTTGCATTTGTATGTAAATACTTAATATCTGTTCTGGCAATGCAAACAAAAAAATCTCATGAGTTTGTTTGCAAACTTTTGTCTTATATATCCTTACCATACTATAAATATTTATATAATTATAATTTTATATATCCTTAAACATACTAGGGGGTCACCACTGGATAGAGAAGTAGGAAAATAAATTATTATTATTGTTGTTGTTGTTGTTGTTATTGTTGTTGTTGTTGTTATTATTATTATTATTATTATTATTATTATTATATCAGTCAGCCAGGAAAACCCTTAGTTTGTAGACAATATATTTCATAATTGCAGATTAATAAATTAAATCAGATGTCTGTTTCTCAATGCTTTCTAAGAATAAATATCCATCAGATCCTATAGAGACAGAACTTGAATATTTCTCTTAATGTCTCATTGCTCAGGATCAATTCAGTAAAGATAAAAGCACTTAACTGAGCTTTGACTATATAAAGAGCTTACTATGTTTTTCCTAGCCTTACTGTTTTGAGTTCCCTGGGGCTGTCCAGTTCATTTGATACCCTAGAGGGTCTTTTCTATATTTCTACAAGCCCAAAACCTACAATCCAATTGAAAAGAATATTCTAATAGAATACAAATAGGCTTTATAATAGGTACCACAAAGAAAGAAATGGAGTTATATCCCAGTGAACATCCCACTACATCAAAGTAGGGATGACACTTGACTGACACTAATCATTCTTTCATACATCTAAAAAAGCATATGATGCTCTTTAAAGATGAGTAGAGAATAATCATGTCGATCCTTGTCCTGCAGGTTTTTCACTTTGAAGAGACAGAGTAAATATTTAGTAAAACCTTAAAAGTTTTAATAACAGGGTCCAAGAATTAAGAATTACTATTGCCAGTCTTAAGAATTATTACTGATATTTTAATTTTATTGTCCTGCCTAAAGAAACCTTACTTTTTCTTATTAGGTTTGTTTTATTTTCATCAGATATATGTACTTCTTTTTCCTTTATTTTATAATTTCTTTTTTATTTTTCCCTCAGCAGAATCCCTGTAAAGACATTTTCCCACTTTTTCCATTCAGTTTTATATATAGAATCAAGATGGAATCAGAGTTGAATTGCAATGATAAATTGAAATATTGATTAAAACAAACAAAATCT
Organism: Myiozetetes cayanensis; assembly: GCF_022539395.1. Lineage (NCBI taxonomy): Eukaryota > Metazoa > Chordata > Aves > Passeriformes > Tyrannidae > Myiozetetes > Myiozetetes cayanensis. Next base: position 131,844,682 of record NW_026086604.1, read on the forward strand.
CTGAAAGATTCCAGATGCTTTTTTTCAGCTGAATTGGTTTTGTCTTGGGGGTTTTATTTTTCAAGGCAGCTGTAATGACAATTCTTTAATTCTTCATGAACAAATCTTCACACTGGACTTTAACACAGACTGATTCCATAATTTCCACTTTGTTGAACTGATTTTGTAAACACTGTGACATTGCAAATAGAAAAGTGCTTCTGACCTTAGTAAACATCTGTCAACATCTGTCAAAGTGTCAGAGGAGAAAAGATAGTCCCATCAGCACAACTTCTGCCTGCCCACTGTGTTGTTCGAACAATACTTTGATCCATGACATGTGAAAAGAAAGTTGCTTCACCATCCCTCTAAAAGACATCCTGAACAAATACACATTGGCAGTATCTGGTCTGATCTGTGGACCTGAGATGTGAGTTTACCCATGTCCCAGTTTCACTGTGGCTGGTCATGTGCACAGACTTTCCAAGACACTCAGGGGCCTGTGTAATGCCATCATCCTTGCTGGTGGGTGCTCTGAGATCAAAATGCATCATGGATGTCATTACTGGTTCTAGAGTTATTAGGTATATGAATCTCCTACTTGGACAAGTTCATATTCCTTCTCTTATTCCATGTCCAAGCTGACAAAGGAAAATGTTCATGGCTGAAAAGCTAAACCAAACCAAAACCCTGAAAACAAATCAGAACAAAAAAAACTAAAATCCAACAAACAATTCCCCTCCCTCAAAACAAAAGTAGAAGATGAGTTAAAGAGTTTAAGCTGTATAGTAAGAAGCTGAAATTTGATGAGAGATTTTGCCTCTCATCTTTCAATATGGTATTCAGAGTATTCCCTATAGCAGCAAAAACATGACAGATTTGAGGTTGTCTCATTTCTGCAGATAACTTTTTATGATCTTCATTCATAAACTGTTCTATCTCTTACTCTATATCGTCTGTTTTTTTTATAAGTAGTCAGTACAAGTAAAGGTTTTACTTTTGTCTTTTAAACCAAGGAATCTATCATTGCACAGAGTTTAGCACACTGTCCTTGCTTGGAACTATGGAGTGTTGTAACAGTTGTCCAGAGTCTTCCTAGAAGTTTTGTAACTGTGATTATTTCTCTTTCAAGCTTTGGTTTTTATAAAAATTACAGTTTCCTCAACATTGAGATGGGGAAACATCTGAGGAGATGTGTAAAATGTGATGAAAACAAAGAGTGACAAAGTTTGAGACAAAATGAGACTGAGTTGCTTGAAACTATTGCTAATAGTCTTACAAAACGTCTTCGATGCTTATTGTTACTCAGTCTTAGCAATAGAACTGAAGGAAAAAAATGTAATCCAAGCAATCAAAATTGTATCCTTTAAGCTACCTAAAACCCAAAATCAAACAAAGGTGGATTATGATAGGAAATGAAGAAGAAATGTTTGCATTTGAGTAGAAATAAGGGCTGGGAGGGCTAGGAAATGAGAAGAGGATGAAGTAGTACAATGTACCTAACAGATCTTCTTTTACAAAGAGGATTTACTTTATTTCTCTCTTTAATAGGTAAGGATAACATATAGAATGAAGATATATTTCAAGAACCTAAGCACATAAAATATATTTGATGGAAATAGTATCGTGGGAATGTAGAAGGATGCAAATGTCAGAAGAGTTTCCTTGATTATAAATGAACTCTGGCTGTAAGGAATTCTAAGAGATTTAATAGTTGCGACAGGATAAATCAAAGTTTTAAGAAAGTGGTGTACACAGAACAATTGATAGAAAATCAATAAATTATTCTTGCCTACCCATTAGAGATTTCCAAAATAAGTGGTTGTAAAGTATAACATCATCTTTGCTAATGAGCAATTTAATTGTCATTCCTTGGAATGTGTACCCGCTCAAAACAAAATCATGTCTCCAGGTGAATTACTAGTGACTTTTTTTAAAGCATTTTTTCAGACTGACTTTTCTCATCTCAGTGCTTACAGCAATAAAGAAACAAGAGTCTTACCATTTAGCTCCCAAAAATATTTCAAGTGCTGGCACCCATGGCAGGGTGGGCTGTTAGTGCCTTTTGATGCTCTGAGGGAATTTACTATGAGATTCCACTAGAATTCCAAAAGTGGTGCATTTTAAAAAATTAATTTCATCAGTAGTATTCTTTCATGTATCTAATTTGTTCATAAAAATGCATATGTTTGGGTTTTTTCTGAAATATATAATCCTTTATTATAGTCTTGTTAATATTGGAAATGAGAATTGGGGAAAAGATATTTCAGAGAGTGAAAATCATCTTAATGCTTTACACAAAGGAGGAAATGAAAGAGGTGGATGGCTGGACTTTGTCATTAACTCTTATGAAAACTTACTGAGACTACTACACAGACTGTAACAAAAGGCTTGGAGGCTGAAATATCAGTGTTTCATCTTGCTGTTTTCCTTCTTTCTATAACGCACCGTGCAAATGCAATTATGTGATTTTTTTCAATCTATCCTTAAGAGTGAAACCAAATTTTCATGCCTGCTAATGTACTTAGGCAATGTACATTTTACCTGAATCAAATAATTTCTCAAATATCATTTGATGAGCTTGATGTTTCTTTTTCAAGTGTTTTTTATTGAAGGCAGAGGTATAGTGTTTCTGGTTCCTGCCGAAATATAATTTAGAGAGAAACTGATTTTTAGGTATTCTTTGCATTGCTGAGAATTATGAATCTTCATTGAAGTCATCAGAACTTGAGCAAGCTCATATCCCTGAAGTAAAACTCACGCTGTTGCATACTCATCACTAACTTGTTCCTACCTTTAGGGACCATTACTCTGTAGATTGTTGCAGTTCTATTGTCTGAGTTTTGATGTTTCTTCACTTTTTGCTACCTCAGTTTGTTGAATAATTCAGAATCCCTCAGTGTACATCCCTCAGCATCCTTCAGTTTAGTGACAGAAGGTGTAAACTGTGAGTTTAAAACCACCTCCTATGTTGAAGTTGTTTCTATTTGTTTCAGAGTTATTCTAGATAGACTTAATAATTTTGGAATTATATGTTTAATGCAGAGCTTTAACGCTCTGATAATTAGCAGCAATTTTCTTAATGTAATGGTAATCTTAAACACAAGTCTCTGTGGGTTACTTAATAAGAAGCAAAATTTTCAAAACAGTAGCTAAGGGCAAAGCAATAAATAACTACTACTGTGCCCAGATTTTCCTTCATTAGCAACAACATGTGCAAATGCTTTTTTTGGTTTGTTTCTATACACTTATCAACCTTACACTTAGCACACGAAGTGTCTTTCTCTAAAATAAAGTAGCTGAATTATTTTAAGTAGTTCTGTTATAAAGTGCCACTGAACTGTTTGTACTCAATCATTATCAGACTGGAGATTGACAAGTGTGCCAGAAGACATCTTTTCTTCATGTCATCATGAAGAAAAGATAGAAGAGAGAAGAGAGTAAACAAGGAAACAAAGGAAACAGGAGAATGGGAAAGAAAATGTTAACTTAAAATTCAAGTCTTGGATGAACAAATCTTGACTTCAGTTCATTCTTTGAGTGATTTTAACACTTTTGATAATTTGATATTCTGCATGCATTTATCTGATGTAAAGCTTTTTTCTTCTTGAATGAAATATAAGGTCAAACTATGTAGGGTTAAGTTATTTTTTTCAAGTAACCTAAACAATACTCTTTTAGGAAGTTTTAAGAGAAAATCAGTGAGAAATGAAGAAAGATAGAATCTGTCATGTACTTTGAAAACACCTTTAGGTGAAGGAGACACAATAATAGCATTTTTATTTAAAGAGATTCTGCTATACAGCATAAGTCTTCAGTTTTATTGTACTTTATTGTACTTTTGTTTCAAGATATATATGAAGGACTTAATCCTAGGAAGTGAGGTCTTTAAAAATAAGCAAATATTCTGTGTACTGCAGTGCAGAGGTAGAAACAGCTCAAATCTATAAGGAAGGTGCTCAGAACCTGCTCAAAATTGGAGTCATTCTCAAGCAATGAAACCGAAATAAGTAGATAAATAATATTAGAAGTATCAGCAAAGATATTAATTGTTCCATCATGTGGAATTATAAAGATTCATAGAAAAGGTAATTAAAATATGGAAAAATAAGGAAAAGTTGTGACTTTTCTTCTGTCTCCTGTTTCTTTGATGTACATGTAAAATGCTGGACTGCACTCCACTCCTTGTTGAAAAGTGGAGAAAGCATGGAAAGAACACACCACATCATGGAATATTCATCTTTAAACTACTTGGACAACCATGAAAAGGCTTTAATGATGATATCACACCAAGGAAAGTAAAACTTCATTAAGAAGATCAAGTTTAATAATTAGAGTCATTTGCACACCATGAAAATACATCTGATTCTAAACCAAGAATAAATGCCTGAAAAGTAAACTGCCCTCCTGAAATGCTCCTGTAGAACAGAGAAAAGAGAAGCTAGAGAAAAGAGCAGTGAGAGTTAAAGTCACATTTTGCTCATTTTATGCTATTTTTTCTGTGCTTTGCATAAAATATATCCTGTGTAAAAGATTCTGGATGGTTACAGCTTGCCAGGAAGATCCAGTTTTCAAAGGAACTGGAGGAGAGAAGTCCTTCTCCTAATTGTTTAAGGGTGCATGTAAAAAGAGTTTTACTGCTCTCAAAAGTCTGAAAGGTCCTGCAGAAAGAGGAGTCTTTTGATATAGTGAATCTAGAAAGTATGTTATTGGTATTAATAATAAACAGTTAATATTTTTTTGATGAGTCATTTGAAAACATTCTGCCTCTGATTAAAAAGCCCTCAAGTATATTTGCTTTGAAGAGTCCTAGAATATTTAGCAAATGTTTTCATTGCCTCCATCCTCTTGGTAAGCTCTGCTTCATTTCCTGTGGCTCTGCTGAAATAAATATCTGATGCAAATGAACCAGGGAAATATTCTGAACCCAGCTCAGAACATGAATAGAAGGAGAGGTGCAGATCACGAGCAAAATCTCTGTTTCATTTCTGTTATACTGCAAATGCAACGAGGGAGATTGTCTCATAGAAGAATCTTTATAATTGCATCTGGAATATTTAGTGTATTGTTCTGAAAGAAAGTGTATTCGTAAGAAGTTTCTTTGCAACATCTTGTAATGCAAAATCACATGCTGATCTTTCATGCTTTGGAACCAGTTTCTAATATTGTTCTCACTCTACTAGAAATGTAGCCTTGAGAATAATGGTACTCTCTGCTGCATAGGAAAAATATTAAACTCAGCTACAAAATTAAAGGAATTCTAAGACAGAGAAATCCCCAGGTGAATTAATGAGGATATTGAGCCTACTAAGTTATACCTTCCCCCTCAAGTGTTCAGAAGAGAGGCTATAAACACTTTAGATCATTCTTCAGATAAGACAAGCATGAGAAAGATTCTGAACTGCAATGGAATGAAACCATTAAGAAATAATTCCCCTCAGACTATCAGGAAGCAGATAAAAAATCCCCTGAATATGAATATTAATTTTCCAATATAGCTAGGCTCATAGACCTACAGATCTAAACAGGTTAAGGTCATCTTAGAAATAATTCTGCCACTTTCTGACAGGGTTTATTGCTCAGCATGATGTGCTGTCGATGCAAAAACATGCCCTTTGCTGTTAAGTTTTCCTCAATGATGGCTCCTCACCTCAACCTGACCTTTGGCTACGTTCAACCCATAGAGGGCAGTGACGTGCAATTAATAATAACTTTTCAGGGCCTTAAATGAAAACACCGTTTGGTTTTGGTGGTCTTGGTCTGTATTTTTGGAAAGAATTGAAAATTTTTTTTAGGTCATCTGTCATTAACATTAGACTTTGAGAATTTCTCAGGTTTAGGGAAAAAGGTACAGACTTTCAAAACAGGTTGTAAAAATTATGTTCTGAGGAACTTTCCAAAGTTTTTTTCCAGAGGTATTGCTTGCTAGTAGTCTACACTAACAAATAGTGGACCACACGCCGGGAAGAAGTAAGTCCAAAGTAGAAATACACATGCTAAACTAGGAAGCGTTCTTCTCTCATACCCTGTGGTCAGCTCATTCTATAAAGCTTATAGGTATAACCCACAAATAATCCTCGTTAACTCTTTCTGTCTGCATCATGCCTACATGCAGTGAGATTTCTGCAAGGTAACTGGAAAATGAGATTTCCACTCTGAGAGACAGCCAACACAATCAGCCCCCCCACATACAGGCAGCACTGATAGTATCCACCAAAACCACAGGTCTTGGCAATCTTTTATCAGCCTGTTGGAACGTAGAGTTTGACTGGGCCTTTTGCCTTCAACCAACCCAGGTTGAACAGCAATCTAGACACTCAGTATGAGCAGGAGTCAGTAGCAGAACAGCCTCTTAAAAACAGAAAGAAAGGCAACACTGTGGCCTCCAGCCTCCTCTACCCTGACACATTTCTTCTTGTTATTTTACATATCTCTCCTTTACGTTAATACATGTATATGGCGGTGAAAAAGATCGAAGGATTTTTGGATGCAATAGGCAGGTCAAAGCACAGACTAATGTTTTTGCTACCTCAGGACATATTTATGTTTGTTTTAGAAGCAAACAGATTCCAAAGGTATGAAAGAAATGCCAAAGCACAACACAGATTAAATGGATGGAAAATGCAGAAAACAAAACAGTAATTCATGAAATGGAGTCTGCAAAGCTTACAAACTCTGACCCTCTCATGACAAGGATGTATCACGAAAAAGTGCATAGCTTACACCCCTGAGCCAAGGCAGCTTCACTGTCTGGGCCTGGGGAAAAGAGGAGAGCCAAGCTTCCTGCTTGTCTCTTCCTTTCCCACCTCTCCTTGGATGTTTCAGGCAGACAGTGTGTAGGGCTTATGTCTTTGAAGGGGCTTTGCACTCTGGATTGGAACAGCCTTCATGCTGTTATGCAGCAGATGAGGATGCTTTCCACTTTGGAATGTAGAGCGATAGTTGAGCAAGTGAAAAACCAGCTTTTCGTGCTTTATGAAGAGCTGCTGTTGTATAGGAACTCCTACTGTGGAACCCAGACAGGAAGAGAAATGTCTCTTTTGTATTTTATTTGTGTACTCATATTCAAGAATTTGTGAAGTGCACAGGGACTGCCATAAATTTCCTATTTGGAAAAAGTTATTCCTAACAAAAAGTATTTCCATGTCTCACTGTATAGAACAAATGCCCCAGAGCCTGTAATTGCATAAAGATTTGATATTTTATGGCTATGATACCATATACAAATTGACTGCTACAACATTTTTATGTGGTTATTTCTAAAGATATATGTGATCAGTATCCCTTGTTACTTGCAGCATCCTTCACTCAGAAACTGATGTGATAAACATAACACAAGCCTGAACAGAATGTCATGTAATAAAATACAACGTGAAATCAATCAAAATTCAGCTAACAGCACACAAGGCCCATACTCTGGTTAACTGTGCAACATTTACCATTTCCAGATTTTACATAAATATTTATATCTCTGTATTTTAAAATGCTCCACTGGCTTCCATTCATCCAAACTTAAATACAGGTAATTTTTTTATAGATTTGGGCTTAATATTTGGAAAGATACAAATTTTGAATTTTTCTATCTTCTTTAAATGTATGAATGTAAAGGAAGTCCCTTATCATTTATTATTATTGTTATTATACATTTCATTTTAAGTTTCCTAAATTCACCACTAATACACAGCACTGAGCTACTTTTGTAAAACTGATCAGTAATTTAACATCAATAATATTTTTTAATATTATTAATACTCAAAAAAATTCTCAAGTGCAGACAGAAGAGGCTCTAGATACAACAAATGGATTAAATATTTAAAAGTGCTTCTTTACCAAGTTTGGTTTTTTGTATTCTGTGTTGGAGACCTTAAGACCAAATGTAACTCAGCATAACCATCCATTTTATTCATGTCATGAACAGGTGGAAGATGTTTGCACACTAAACAAATTATCTCAATAATAAGTAATATTCTTTTGGAGGTTATTAAAAAATATAAGAATCAATGGTATATATATTGCTGAGTTACTGGAATAATTAAGTTAAATTGTTGAATACATATTTGATGGACAGGAATAATAAGAGTAACATTAAAATAGATTTACCACATTGTTTTACCACTGTTAAAATCAACTTCAATTACTGTATCTGCTCTGAGTACAGTGTTAATACAGAGTCTTCTAAGCTGTGCTTCTACGTTGAAATGTTCATGGAAGTTTTAGAAAAGGTCTTACGCTTGTTCTGATTCCACTCCCCCTTAAATGCATTGATTATAGGCTCGAAAGGGGCTTCTTCAATGGAACAGGCTCCCTGGGGAAGTGGTCAAAGCAGAAAGCCTGTCTAAATTCAAGGAGCATCTGGACAATGCTCTTAGTCATGGTGTAGTTTTAGGTAGTTCTGCAAGAAGCAAGGATTTGGATTTGATGATTGCAATGGGTCCCTTTCAACTTGAGATAATCTATGATACTATGATTCTATTAAAAAATGGGCTCCTGGTGTGATGGCACATAGAATCAAGAGTCTCACTGGAGACGTACGTTGAGAAAATGAAGCACTTGTCATCAACTCTGGAAATAGTGGTGCAAAGCACCAGTGAGATCCTGTTATATTGTTTTCACTTTATTGTACTGTGTCATTGGCTTTAAACCATGGAGAAGTAACTGAAGAAGCAATGCCTAAACTCTCCCCTGGTACTTGCAGTGCTCAGACATCATGACTTATAAAGGGGTGCTATTACCACTGGTCCACCATCATTAGTTATGTGCAGAAATAGTTATTCAGCTGGATATCTATGGTTTTACATAGTTAAATACACGTGCCACATACAGTTATGGAAACTCTTCCCTGTGTTGTTTTTTTCCTACTTAATATTTTAAAGTTGTCATTGTTTTCAAAAATTGTTTTACAGTTAATTATGATATTCCAGAACACCCTTGCCAAGACACATTTCAAGTGTCTCTATGCCTTAGTAGGTCTGAAGACTTTCTTCTAAAATATATCAACAATTCTATGAGTTCCCTGATTCAAAAACAACTAATGTAATATTTTTGTCCATGCTTGCCTGAACTTTCTTATTCAGAATACAATACCTAAAGCACCAAGATTCATTTTCTCATCATAAATATGCATAAGACAATCTTATTAACATAAATCTGATCTAACAGGTTCACTATGGATAAAGAAATGTAATTAATTTTCCTCTTTGCATATTTTATTGCTGTCTCTATTTTCCCTAGATTTTGCTTGTTCATGTACTATTGTCTTAGAACCTTTGTTATGCATTGTACTTAGCTGTTGGATGCATCACACAGTCCTTTCTTAACGCTAGCTGGAGTACTGCTGGCTTTTGATAAGAAAAGAGTAGAAAAAATTTTTCTTATTTACAGTTTGGATGATTATTCACACAATCATAAAGAAAAACGAATTTAGACATATACAGAACTCTTGCAAATATTTACTTTTGATATTGTCATACATATGTGTAATCCCTTCACAGCAAGTGAAATTGGCTTGTCTGCATTCTAATATTACTATTAAAAAATGAAGAATGTTGTTTGCTGCTGACTTGCCAGTTAGGTAATGTGATAGGATGTTTAAAGAAAAGCTTTAAAATATACTAGCATACTTGAAAGGCAGAAGGCTCTTAATTACTTTCAAATAAACTGTACTAAATTTATCATCTTCTTTTTGTTTTTCCTTATAGCATCATTGTCACAACTTCTTAAAGATTCTACTTTAGATACATTAATTTTAAAAAGGTTGAGTAGCCTTGCATACAGTAATATATTCTAAAAACAAAGAACAGTATTATATAAAGTTAAATACAACTCTACCAAATTAGATTGTTTTGCAGTTCAATCATAGGCGTAGTAATTTCTCTACCGAGACTCTGGTTATGTTATTTGTACAGTAATCATCTAATTTCACTACATTTACTACCATTATCCTAGCAAATCATCTGTTTACCAATTGTTGACAAAACTGAATGAGTGTCTCCCAGTCTTCTTTCTGTTTGGTTTTTTTGTTCTCCCAAAAATCTTGTATTTGATAATCCATAATTACGTATATTATTATACAAATTATATTCAAATTTCAGACTGATGATGGCATTGTGAAAATATGGAGTGAATCAGGAAGTCATGGTTATGAGTGGAAAAAAGCTGAATTACCCTTGGGGAAGCTGAGGAATTTTGAAGTTATCTTCGAAGGCATTCGTACCAGAGACTTAGGAGGGGAGCAGCAATAGATGACATAGAGTTCAAAAACTGCACCATAGGTAAGTACAAGAGAGTAGTTTCTAGAGGGATATTACATGAGATGTAGGAAGTTCTTGTTTGTTTTTAAATTAATTTGTTCCCACTCCTAATTTAAATACCTTTTTCTGCTCATACAGAAAATCTTGTATTAGTGCAGTGTTCACTAAATTGTGGTAGAAAAAGCCATGAAATGGTTAAGTTTTTGTTTCCTTAATGTATTTGGTTTTGTGTAAGAAGTTTCCTTCTTTAATTCATTGGTAAGTTATTGAGTCTCTGATGCTTTATATAATCATTTAATATAAATTATGTTAGATTATGTCATGTGTAACCTGTGGTCTGTGTATTTTATCATAAAGGCTTTTGCCATAAAAATGAGTGGAGACTACAAATGAACCACTATCAATATTCTTTTCCCCAATTCAGTTGAAGAGTTAAAGGCCAGCAAAATAAAGAAAACCTTTGACTCCCTCACAGGATACTCACTCTATTTAATTCATGTTTTTGTGGACATGGGCTAAAATAGGAACAGCGTTGGCCTTTATTAAAACAGAACAACAGACCAAAACAAGTAAAAAACCCAATCTCCCTCCCAAAACAAAAATGAAAAAACCCCACCAAAACAACCCAACAAACCCCAACAAACAACAAAACAAAACAAAACAAAACAAAACAAAGAAGATAAATACTGAGTGGATCTTGGCCTCTGCCAGGAAAGAAAGTGGTCTTTCTATCTGGTAGGAAACTGACACATTATAAGTGGATTTTTTGAGTGAGGTGATCATTACTAATGCCACACATCAACACTGTAGGAGTTTTGGGGAAGTTGTTTGGGCAAGCTTTAATCTTATACCATGGACTGGATGCCCATTATCAACTGAGTATGAAAAGTGAACTTCTGGAGAGCACCTTTCAACCTAGGTTCATCTGAAAAAATGAAGATTTTGCATTCAGAAATTGTTCTGTTGTATAAATCAAAGAATGGAAACTGGATACAACTCGGGACTTTCTTCAGAACTCAACTTTAATAAAGCTGTAAGGCAGATGTACTTTTAAAAGCTCTTCTAAGCACATGAGCATTAGAGATCCTCTTGGGCTTTTTATAAATATTTCATTGTCCCCATTGCTGTGCATGTGATTGTTCTCCAAAGAACAAAGGTAGATAGTAAGGATGCCCTGGTAGGAGATGGTAGGTCAATATCCCTCTTTCATCTTGAGTAACAAAGTTGATGCTGATCTCTCTTGCAATTTGCTGCCAGCTGTGTTCACATGTATTAATTCATACCAGTGGGGTCTAATTTAAACTACATTTCTGGGATTCGGTCCCATTTTGGGGCTACAACAATTTAGACACTTCATTTCACAGTCAGATTCATGACATATTCAGTAAATTTAAAATCCCAAGGTTTTTTTTTTTTTTAAGGAAGAAGTAATATCCCTGTTAAGTTCATAAAGATGGTATCAACATATCTTCACATGACGTAAAAACATTTCTTCTTATTCTTAGTTCCATACATTATATAATAACCTGAAAAAGGACATTATACAAACACAACTGGAAATATTCCACAAAGTTGTCATTTCAAGAAAGGAAATTGTTTCAACCGGGATTTGGAAAGCTATCATATGAAGGATCTTAAATCTCTTAAAATGTTAAGACTGCTGAAATTTACATTGCTTTTAGTCTTTGGCCCTAAAAATCTGAATGTTAACAGTGTTTTATAACCAGTGTTTCATTAAAATACCTTTGCAGTGAAACAGCTCAGAAAGTAGCCTGGTTTATCACTTAATAGCAACTATTTGTTGCAACTACTTGAAGCACTGCTTCAACAAGAAGCTCTTTTGGGAAAGCAGTTGCACAATGTGCTCCCACTGCTTTCACTTACTTACAGCTTCAGCATAATAATATTCCTGTGTACAGGAAAATTATTGTTTATGAAGATGTAGGATTCAGAGGAGGGTTTTTTCATAAAAGTTTGAAATGTGAAGTTGACGCTCAATATGGAAGACAAATTTTTTTGAGATTCATTTAAGAAAGTTGGCGACCCAAGATGCTAATCCTTTACAGAACTGTCACTTGCATGGTCATTGTTTTTTGCAGTCTAATAAGCTGCAGTCTTTATACAATCAGGAATTGTTCACTTATAGCATCTCTGGTAGTCTATGCTAGGTACAGCAAGGTTAACAATAAAATTTATGTGTATGTATCCTGTGGGAATGTGTTTATGCTTATGCCTTTGCTTATCAGCAGGATCAGAGGCCTGTCATATATTTGCTTTTTAAATGTATCTATGTGCATCTGTGCAAATGCTTATCTGTCAAAGAACAAAATAAACAAACAAAACCTGAAAAACCAACCCACACCCCATCCCATCACTACCCCCAGGTTCTCCTGCCTGTATGATGACATTTAGGCTCAAACCAAAGTCAAAAGGGAATAATTTCGTTGCCTTTAGTGCCTTTCACATTGGTTTTGTATATGATTTTTTGCCTTCTACTCCACAAGTTGAGACCTGCTTACTTAATTTTCTCGAGAGTTTTGGTATGCTGACCTTACTGTTGGCATGATGACATAAAGGAGCCTGGTCTGACCTTTCTCATTCTTGTTGTTATTGATTCTTTAGCTTTGTAGAACAAACAAGCAAAATACATTTTGCCAGTTTCTCAAAAATAACATTTCCCATCTGAGTCAAGCCTGGGGCACTCAGGATAGAAAAAGCATGTCATGTATAGATTGCATTTTTTTTACAGCACAGGGTGAACAGTTTTATTGTGTCTATTATAAAAAAACCTAAAAGACAGCAAACACAGTCTTACCATTGCAAACTCAAGAAGAGGAGTAGCATACAAACCAGACAAGGGTCAGGGCCTTCTTATCAACAAAATGACTTGATTTAGAGCACTTACCCATGAACTGCATTTTTAGGTGTAGAATTGCTGAGCTAGACACATGGCCAGGGTCCTCTAGTGTAACAGAATCCACATTTGTATTTTCCACTGGAACTTATAATGCTAAAGTAAAATCTTACACAATATTATGGATGCCCTGGACATGTTAATTACATAAACAGGGAAGAGACCACATGCAGAAAAACATAGAGGATAATTGAAAATAATTAAAACTTTAATGACAGGTTTTAAATAAACAGAATAGAATTGAAATGAGAATTGCATGGGGAAAAAATGAATATTTAGCTGCTTCCCAGCAGATGGATTATAGTGTTGGAAATGAATGTTAGAGCAATTCTGGAGCTTTCAAATATTTTGGGGTAGCCTCCTCCTCACATACTGTCCTTTTGGAAGCCATTGAATGGTATTCCTGGAACATGGTTTACAGTGTCAAAACCATAAAATAATTGCCTCTTTGCAGAAATGATGTGCTCAAGACAGTAAAAAGGGAAGAGAGAGGTAACTCAAGAGAGATTCTTAACATGGGCATATCACATCTATTTTCTGAGGTATAGCAATATTCAATGATTATAGCAGCATTTAATAAATCTAAATACTTATTTTATTGTACATATATTTTCCTTCAGCTTACTTCCATACAGTGTGTTATAGAAATAAACTGTATACAACATTAGAGTATCTGCATGGAGGTGGATTAACTCTCTGCTCTTCACTTAGCTCTGATTTACATAGCTCATGTGATATGAGGATTTTCAACCAAACATAAAAAATATTTTTCACTATTTGTTTTTAAAAATTAGGGTTCAACGGAAAAGAAATTTTGTTTAAAATATAATAAAGCTTGCTTTGCTTGGCAGTAAACTTTTTCTTCCCCTTTCTCCTCATATATTTGTATTTCCTCCTCACCTACTGTTTATGGCAAAGACCATAGGTGAAGGTACTGAAATCCTTTGAACAACTTTACTTCCATGCCCTCATAAATAAGAAGCTTTGAAAGTCTCAGAAGAGAAATCCTTTCTCATTAGAATTCTATCCTAGCTTTGCAGATCAGAGATACAACAACTAAAACATCCCAGTGTTTGGGTGTGTAGGCCAGCTTTTTTATTTTTAAAGCAAGCCAATGTTTTCTTTGAATCCTCAACTATGTATCATGCAAGGCTTTACATTTAGTGGAGAGTTTAGTTCCTTCTGCTCAGACACTTGAGAAAAGTTCAAACTCTTATAACAGAAATATTCAGCACAAACCTGGACCTGAAGTGAGAGATAAGGGAATTCAAACAGAGAAAGATATAGATTTGTGTTCAGACAGAATGTATGTCCAGTTACTTGTTTTTTTTTTTTATATTTTCTTTTTTTCTCCCTTCAAAATATTTTAGTGATTCAAGATGTCTTTCACTTGTTTTTGTCACTATCAGGGTATTTTAATGTGTGACACTGGAATCACATCACCTGGTTAAAAATTCTAAGTAAATGTGCTGAAATCAATGGTAAAATTCTTAATTGTTAGTCTAATATTTGGATTTTGTCTTTAGAGGGAAATTATTCTTCAATTTCATTGTGAGCTGTCAGTTTAAAAATTGCTGATCCATATTGAATCTCCATTATGGAGAAAGAAAGATCATTTTAAGAAGTCTAGAATTTTGGGTAGCTTTAACTTAACTTGTGTTAGTGTAACATAGATCAACATGAATGTACTTTATCGTTTGAGGGAAAATTTTACTGAACTCAGATCTCATTACACTCAACAGTGGATACCAATATGTGCAATTCAGTTCTAGACAAGAAATAATCTCCCTTTTGGCAATGTGAAAATCAGCCACAGCTGTCTTCCAGAGGACATCCTGAATGCCCTTGTACGAAGGACCCAGTGGAGGAGTCAGTGTTCTCAGGAGAGATTTGGAGGAAATACAGGCTCCCTCAACTCAGCTTGCCAGGGCTGCCACAGTTACACTGGGGGAAGATGACATGAGATCCTGTACAAGTCACGTTATGCACAAGTGCTTAAGCAGCATTAAATATTAAGACTTTCAGAAAATGCATGAAAAATATTAATTCATTTTTACTGAAGAGGCAAATATTGTATAGTCTGGATTCAGGGAATGAATTGCATTTGATAATCTCCTTTGAAAAGATTAAAAAATGGAAAAAAAAGAGAAATATCTCAGCAGCTTGAAAATCAGAATTTTCTAGTTTTTGTTGCACTGTACAGAAGTCATTTACACACCTGTAACACTAGGGTTACTATTTCTGTTTGAGATTATGTAGAAAGTGTATGAGCTTAATCAAAGATTTCTTCACCATCTTTCCTTCTTTTTGCCACTCTCAGATTGTTAATAGAGAAATACATGAGGTCATTTGCCACATATTTTGAAGAAGAGAAAGAAACAAGCTATAACTTCTACCTCATCTTTCATGAAGAAACATCACTGGCTTTTTAAGCTTCCATTTATCTCATGGGAAAATTGTGAAGAAAAGTTGCTGACTCCAAAGATACTTTATTTGCTAGCATGTGGTTGCAATTTCCAGTATAAATTTAAAGTATCTTAATTTTGACATTTACTTCACATATTGCTTACTCTTCATATCTGATGTAGATTTCTTAAGTCCACATATTTCAAATGGGCCACAAGAGAAGACTTTTTATGACTAGCAAAATATGCAGGGTAGAGGTGGACGGACTTTAAATCTTTTTTTTAACTCACAATCATTGTCTAAAAAGGTGGTACTAGCATGACCACCATCCCAGTCTGAGTTCATTTCCATGTGAAGTTACTGAAGAAGGTAGGCACCCTTCCAGTAGAGCCAAACTGAATATAACAGTTGGTCTTCTGTAACCCATCATGTGCTTCATGCAAGATAACACCCAAGATGAGTTTCACATCTGGTGATGATTCTGCAGAGCCAGGGAGAGCATTCAGCTGAGAAAGTGTCTCCTTGTTGCAGATAATTGCAGCCTGCACCGTGTGCTGTACTCCTTTGGTCTGACCCAACGACCCCTGTCGACCACATCCAAACAAGTCCATGTATTAAAAAAATAAAATAGTCATATGAGATGCTGCTGAGAAATTCGTGATAACTGGAGAGAAAGTGCTTTTATTGAGTGGTTTGGATTTATTCCATATCACAGTGGAAACAACAGCTTGACAGTCATTTTGTAGGGTAAATATCATTGAAAAGCTCTAAAAATAATCTGTTCAGCTGAACTTCCTGAGGTTCAATGTAGCTCTATACTAGAATTAAGATAAAGAAGAGACAGAGAGGGGAAAAAGGACCAAGGAGTAGAGACCTCATGTCAAACTGCTTCAGGAGATATTTTTATCTGCTGGAAAATGTTTAAAATTACTAAGAAATAGAATTTTCTGCAAAAGCATCACTTGATATTTTACCCTTCTCCTCCCTTCTTTTTTACCACTTGCAGACGCCAAAGAGATAAAGCTATCTCTCTCTAGCATTGTGAAAGAGGGAAGTGACATAAGTACTCCCAATATACATGACAATTTAAAAACCAAATAATAGAAAGAGGTGAATTTTAAACTGTAATTTGAAAATATTCCTACTCAGAAAGGACTTAAACTTCTAAAAAAGACAAACCATGGGAAAAAAATTCTCATTTCCATTGACTATACATTACATGTTTCATTTCATACTCCTGACATGGTGGTGGTGTACTATTGCGTAAGTACATGTGTTTCTCTTGCAGAGGAAAGATGAGACTCTTGGTAAACAGCAGCTCAGTGTACTTGACCTTGAGTTACACACTGCTTTCCAAAACAGCTCAAGGTCTTGTTCACTGCAGCCTTTAACAACCATAATAATTTGGGATTCACACTATGCCTTTCAAAAGCACAAAGCACTGGCCAAAAACAACCTTTGACAACCTATTTCTGTAGTGTCGTAGTACAACATGCTATGAGCATCTCTTCCTTTTGCTGTGTGATCAATCACTTCTTTCATGATAAATATTTTAAATAGGACAACATTCAGTGTCAGCCTAACACTCAATCTATGAAATTTACTGCTATCTATGAACCTTAATTTTGCTTTGCATTTTGCTTTGGACAATCAAAATCTATAGCTTCTGGGACTGATATTTGACCTGTCTCGTTCTTTCTGTTATTTTAGATGTAGTGGGTGTTACAGGAATATTTACATCTTACAGAGCACTGCTAAAAGTAAGCTCCTGTACTGTGAAAGTCAGAGAAACAGTCACTGACCTATTGCTGTCATCTAGTAGCAAACTTAGAGGAAAGAAGATTGTTTTTGTGAGTTTGTTCATAGTCAGTCTCTTCTTGATAGTTGAAAAAAAGTGTCTGGGTTAATAGAGTTGTATTTATCAGTTATCTGCAAATGCATTTTGTCATATCTATGAATTATGTGAGTATTATGTGGTTTAGTCTTCCATAGATAACATATACTGGAGATGGATAAAAAAATATAACTTGTGCTGTATGGACAATAGAGTTACAATTTATTTGTGGTATGCATGATGTGCATCTATATCTTGCTTGCTTTCTGTGTATATACAAACACACAGAGGTATTCTTACTAGGGGAGATTTTATCTTTGCTGGTATTCTGAGAATTACATTGTCAAGAGCAAAATATGCAGAAAGGAAAATGAGTGTGTGTAAGTGCAAGTTCTATGGCAACCATCATTAACATGCTTATTTTGGTAGGATTTAGTGATACACAAGCCAAGCCAGTCCTACTGGTCTTTTAAAAACTACTTAGAAGATTATATGGCTCTGCTGCATCAATACAAAATTGTAGTTAATTGAAAAGTGATATCCTGTGCATGCTTTTTCCTTTTCAAGTGCTACCATTTCATTTGGCACAGGAATTTGCATAGCATCATGCAGTCATTAGTTACTACTTCATCTAAAATATGTGGTAGTTTCTAGTGGTGTCCTGGCTTTTGGGAAATGCTGCAGTTCCAAGGGAAAACCGCAGGAATGGATGCAATAACCCATTATCATTTTTCTATGACATAATAATAGTTTTAATTTTTTTCTTAAAAATTACAATAATCTAATAATTAAGTATTCACTTCAGTGGAAAAAAAGTTATTTACAAGGATATATGCTGTGATCAGTTATTTAGGAGAAAATAAATTATTTAATTGCCCCACTGATTCTTGTTAATCTACTTATTTCTATGCTGATCTAAATCTCAGTTATTGTAAGCTATTAAGCTCTTTTATGTCTTTTGTGGTTTATATTCTTTATTTATTTTGGTTTACTGTGAGTTTTTTGTTGCTTATATTGGTTTTTTTCCTCGGAGAGGAACGAATTGAGGTCTTTTGACCTGCTGCATATCCACATAGTCTTCAGATCCCCCAACTGACTAATGGGAGGAGAAAGAGCAAAGCATAATGAAAGCAAAAGTAACTTGCCCAAGAAATGTGAAAGAGTGCTGGAAATTAATAAATTTTATTGGAGCTTCTGTTCTCATTAAAAAAAAACAAACCCAAACAGCTTTTTGCAGCTCTTAGCCCTCATGCAATGCTCAGAGACAGCTACTCCATATCTGTAAGGATATTTTTCATAATGTAAAATTATGTGTAGAGCTGAGCAAATTTTGATTGTTCAGTTTAGTGGTAAATCAAGGATCTGGAAGAAAGTCAGAATGTAAAATTGAAAAATAAAACAAGATAGATACCAATTTGGAAACAGATTTTATTTGTATCAATGCACAGATATCTTTGTATTTTAAAGCTGAAAATTTTAATTTTAAGTTCATGCAAGTAACCAACATTAACACTGCTTCTGTTTGTTTGTTTGTTTATTTGTTTGTTTTGAAGTATTTTAAATATTTTGATTACATTTTCATATTATATTGGCACTCAGTTTAATATTACCTTGTCTACATGTTGAAACAAAATCAAAAGTTTAGTTCCCCTTTTCTATTTTGCTTCAGTGAAAATACACTTCCTCAGTCAGTAAAATTCAGTAAGTACCACTATTTGAGACTAAAACTCTGAATCAATCACTTCTCTGGAAATATGGGTCTACATGAATGTAAATATCGTGCTGGTCTGGTCAGACTGTGTTTAGCAATGTTTTATATTTTAGTCATGTTTGAATGAAAAAATGACACATTACAATGAATAGAATAAAAATAAATTTTTCTAAATGTCTTTTTGCACAACATGAAGCTCTGGACTGAAAAGCAATGTAAGGTTAACAGGAGTGCATTTGAAACGTTGCATTTGGAATTATCAGAACTGTTTCAATTAGTGCTACTTGAAATTATGCACACAGTGTACCTAAAAATAATTTGAATAAGTTTAAAAAGGTTAAAATCAGTTAAAAAATAAGTTAAAAATTAGTTAAAACATAACACTGAACTAAAAAATAACTTATGTAATTTTTTTTATAGCCTGATAATTTGGGAGTGGCTGAATCTCAACATTCTTTGGATTTGATCCTAACATTTTATGTGCAAGTTACTAGTCTCATTTTATGAGATGATTTTTACTCACTTTCAGACATGAACAAAAACTGTTGTAAAAAAGATCTGTATATCAATACCCTAGGAAGAATTTCACACTCACAGCAAAAGTATCTCTAAACTCGTCCAAAAAAGTTGTATCTTATAAAGGCTTTAAAAGTTGATGCATTATGCAAATGTGTATAACCATGATTTTTTTCAGTTTAAAATGTTCTTATTTTCCAAACGATGTCCTATAATTTTGAGCAGAAAAAAGTCTTTAGCCTGTCTACTTTTCAACAGTTCACACAACCCTTTTTTATGGAATGTCCACAATATACTAGGAAAACAGTTATGTTGATGCTGAACTGAATTTTCATACAGGCAAAACATCCTTGAAGCTTTGGGCAAGGTCAATACAGTAGTCTAGATATGTATAATGCAACATTATACATATGCAAAGAGAGAGACAAAATAACATGCTGGAAGCAGACACATCCCTAAAGTCATGACATTTAATGACAAAACATACATTAAAAAAATTTTTTTTATTTAATTACAGTACTGATTTAAACGTATTGTTGGTTTCAGTTGAAGAGAATCCCAGGGAATGCCCTGCCTTCACTGATTTTGTGTGTGGGAATCAGAATTGCATAGAGTCTCAGTTCGTCTGTGACTATAAGCCAGACTGTGAAGACCTATCTGATGAAGCTGACTGCAGTAAGTATCTCCTTGTGTGTTAATTTAATCTCCAGTTAAAATTATATCTTTAAATCCTGTTGCATATCTTAGGTGAATTTACACAGATGATTCGCTCAGAAGGTGATTACAAGCAGGTTGCCATTTCTTCGTTACAGAACAGCTGGAAAAATCCGGTCTGTTTATGTTTTCTGAAGTTCTAGTGAATACTGAGACAAGATTTGTGTGTAGGCATTCTTTGCTACAACCAATTGAGGTGGAAGGACACAACTCAATTTTAAAATCTGGATTAAGTTCAGGGGCTTTCCAATTCAGGCTTGAAACTCAGAAGCAGTAAAACATTATGCCCTTGCTCCTGCTCCATGACTTTGTTTAGTTACAGTTACAGTCTGGACCAGGCACTTGGAGAAGGAAGATTTAGTAGTCCATATATACAGTTCAGTAATCAATCTAATTGTTAATTAGCTGAAGGGCCAAATTCTGCTATAATGCAGATATAATCAAAAGTAACCTTGATAGATAAACACATTACACAAATTAATTCGATGTTCATCTTGTATGGAAGTAAAATCACTTCATTGAATTCAACCAATACTTGGTGATCCCTTGAAAATAAAAAACCTTCTCACTTGCATAGAGTTGCTCTATGTTTTGACTGGACAGGATTACCAAAACAATGTCCCTTTGTTGGGCAATGAAAATGATATTGTTTTAACCAAGCAGCAGACTTACACTTACTGGGATGCATGCTAAGATGTCCCTATAGGAGATTTAACTTGGAGTTTCTCCCTTTCATAAAAGTAAATAACAGTTCTGAAGTACATATTCTGAAGTTGGTGTCACTATTTCTGGTTTCTACCTCTTGTAGTGCTTTATGTTGCAGAGAATATTGTGAATCACAGTGGAAATGGATCTACATTGAATCATAACTTTAAAATACTAACTTTTTAAAAGTAGATTCCAAGAAAAGATAGATTTTAAACAGCTAATCTGATTTGTTGTATACAATACTAATTTTTTCAGGAGTTAGGCAAAGTAAATGCAGCAAAATATTCTGTAAACTCACCCTTATAAAATATTTCAGAAATAACAGATACACAATAAATATGAATTGTGTCCAAAGGGAACTGCTTGGTAAAGATATTAAAAAAAACTGTGGAGGCACTTGGTTATTCCCTAAATATTGTTATAGGATATAGTAACTTCACTGGGGAGAGTGTTGTTCTTTGTTTTCTGGAAGGACTGCGATAGCATCAATTCTCTCTTCTTGGTCAGATAATAGATGGAAATATTTCAGACCACAAATGATCTTAAATCACAGTATAGCAACTCCGTCCTTGTTATACTGAGGAAAAGCTTTTTCAAGGGAAGAAAAAAAAATTACTGATACCCACTTTAAATAAGTAGAGTGAAATGTTATTTTATTGTAGATGGAAATGTTGCAACTACATCAAAATGTTTTTATCAGTCTTTACCTTGTTGTTTCTGCAGAAATGTCAAAATATCAGTAACATTGAGATACTGTAATCTGCCATTCAGAATATTCAGATAAGCCTCAGGTATACTATTTCCCTATCTGCTATATCTTAGTTTCAACAAATGATGCCTTACATTTAGATAAATACACCTTCCCCCTGAATATATATCTTATAGATGGGAATAAACAACGTTGATGTTTATAATGCCTTTTAGATATGGGAACCTCATTTTTTAATGAAAAGGTAACAGGAGCCACTTAATCAAAAAAGACAGCAGAAAAGGCACAGAGAAAGCCCTTCACAGTCTAACCTGTCCCATCACAAATGGTTATGGCCACATTTGTCTTGGGTTTTCTCCTTTGCACTGAGGTCACAGTCTGAGCTTATTTCACATTCTACAATAGTTTTGTACCAGTGTAACTCCAAAGAAGTAAATGGACCATAATCTACTCAGCAGCAATTCCTCTGTACAGGATTTACAACAGAACCTAGATGAAATGAACTGCATCCATGCAGGCTGGTGAACTTTTTTGTTTTAAATAAAGTCATGGAAATTGCTTACTCTGTGCTTCAATCAGTCCAGTCAGGCAATCTTGCAAAGTTTTCATTCTCTTTCAGCAACCTGGTGAAAGTAACAGGGTGAAAAAAGTTTCAATTTTCATGAATTGTAGTCAATTATACACATAGATTTGATTAATAGGAAGCCTCAGTGTTGATGACCCAACTAGAGGTGTGCCTGATTCATTGAAATAACAGTAATTGTTCCAATAAATAGAATAATCTTCTTCTGTTTACTTCTAAATAAGCTATGCTCAGTCATAAAATATAAAGGACCCAGGAGGTACAGATATGTCACGTGATTATCAAACCAGTAAATACTGTTCATAAATATTTACTAATAATCGCCTTCTGAAAGCACTGGTAATATATTAGGGTAAAAATCCTGAAGTCAGGTATTCTACTATGACTAGCATAAATTCTAAATTAATTTGGACTTTGATCTTGTTAGCGACATATACAAGAAAACTGTATTTGTTTTTTTGACTAATGAGTTCCCTTCTTTGCCCTACCTGCATGTGAGGGTGTTTGTTGTTGGAATTAGGCTTTATTAGGCTTCCATGATGCTTGTAATGCAGTGCCAGCACAGATGTTCAGTACATTTGAATAGTACAAACAAAAGCACAGAAGGGTTGAGGTGGGAAGGCGCTTCTGGAGACCATCTAGTTCAACCCCTGCTTGAAACAGAGTTCATTGCAATAAGCTGCGCAGGGCTTTGTCAGTGAGGATTTGAATGTCTCCAGAAATGGAGACTCCACAACTTCTTTGGGCAACTTGTGTGTTTGACCAACCTTACAGTTAAAAAAGTTCTTTTTTCCTTAACCTTAAAAAGTGCTTTCTGTATTTTTCACCCATTGCCTCTTGTCCTGACACTGGGTACCACTGAGAAGTGCTGGCTTTGTATTCTTTAAACCATCACAGCGAGTGGCTATATACACTGACAAAATCCCACTGAGAATTCTCATCTCCTGAATTTAGTCAGTGTCCTAATCACCAGAACATCTCTTTCATCATAAAACTGCCTTCAGGCATAACATTCACAAGGATGAGCCACATTTCTTTATGAAAAATGCCACTGTGGAAGTGCAGTCCAGTTTTGCTAGCTAATTGACTGGAAATCATTCTACCCATTCACCTTGGACAAGAATTAAATTTGGTGAAGTCTTCAGTTTGTCCTCAAGAGTTACATGGGCATTTATCTGTAATAAAATAATGTAATGGAATGCAGGGATACGTAACATTAGTTATACAGAATCCTTTTCATTACTATGTAGAGTATGTCCATTATAGCATCTTTACAGAGAGCTGGGGTGATAATTTACTTCTTGCTGTATTTGCAGGTTACTACACAAGCATTCCTGGAAGCTGTAACTTTGAAATACAAGACCAAGAATGGACGAGAGCATGTGGATTAACACAAGACCCTAATGATGATTTTGACTGGAATATTAGCAACACTGCTGTCACAGGACAAATGGGTCCTCATACTGACCACACACCAGGTATTGCCATGTGTACTACATCACTTTTGGGAAAATTAAATATTCACCAAATTAAAAAAAACACCTGCCAAGGTAACAGCAAATCTGAGTGTGATCAGCTGACGCATCAGAATGGTTCAAAGCTGCAACAGAAAAGGTTCAGAAGCAGTTCCTTACCAATAGGGAGGTCAAACACTGGAACAGGCTCCCTGCAGGTAGCAAGTGCCCCAAGCCTGACAGTGTTTAACAGGCATTTGGACAATGCCCTTAATAACGTTTTAATTTGGTCAACCCCGAACTGATCAGGCAGTTGGACTAGATGATCATTATAGGCCTCTTCCAACTGAAATAATTCTATTTCAGTAACAAATTTTATCTATACAATGTCAGCTTCTGATATTAAAAGAATAATTTTCTGAAAGTATAACTAGCCTACATAATACTCTTCTCCTTATCAATATTTTAAACAATCTACTTTTCCTGGAGTTTGGTACCATCCTAATGAATTCTAGAAAGATATGCAATTATACGTAGGTCCTTAGAGAATGTTTGAGGAGTAAAGAGTGTGGATGTGCATGGAATGTTTAAGGTTTCTACCCTACTTTAACTTACATCCCTGGTATTGGCTTGCCAGAAATCTCTGTACTGAAGTGTTTCCCAAGATGTTGCTGATAGACTTGTTATATATAATACCAGATTGCCTATTGATTTTCAGGAGAACTAAATGTATTTATAGGAAATTACAGTAATCTGCGTTATGTAGACAGCTGAGCAATAATTATATATTGTATTACATAAATATTAAATAATATATTCTCTACATTATACAATATATCTGAATGGGATACTAATTTCCATCACAAATATATCAATCTCTATTTGAGAAGTACTTAGCTCTCTTTCCAGAAGCCTTAATAGTTAGAAACCCTATCTTAATTTACATCTAATTAGCAAAGTATCATTAGTGTTCAATATAGAAGTATTACAATCTCTACTGGTTTTATTTTGGATTTGTGAGCAGCATGATCTCCAGGTCTTGACTCTTTTTTGTGTGTGTTTTATGTTTTCAAAATCAACAGAGACGTCTTATTGTGGCTGTAATGGCTGTAACCAATTCTGTTCTACCCATTTATTCTCCCTTTTCCTTTAGAGGATTCTGAATCTGCTGCAGGAACTGCTCACCTGATCATGAGGGAACTGCTTATCTACCATAAATCACAGCTTTTGCAGACGTCCACACTAGTTTGTGTTGCTATTACAGGCTGTAAATGTGCAAGTTCATTCCTCTTGAAAAGGAACAAACACGTAGAGGTAGAAACAGCTGTCCCAGGCAAGCTGTTGCTTGCAAATAAGTAGTTTGACTTGCTTTCTTGATGTTCCTTTGATGCAATGTGATGACAAAACAACAGCTAACCCTTGGCTTTTCAAGATTTTGTGTGATTTTCTATTTCAGTTTCTGTCACTTAATTAGTTCTTTGTTTCTGTGAAATTATCCAGGAACTCTAAGAAAAACAAAGTTAATAAAATTGAAGCAAAAGAAAAACCAAATTAGAGTAAACATGTTTGTAAAATTACCCAGACTTGTAATTTTACTTGTAAATTACTTGTAAATTTTACTTGTAAATTCACTTGTAAATTACCCAGGCAAGAAATATTCTCATTGGCTATAGAGAAATCTCTTGTCAGAATTGCCAACAGCTTAGATATTGATGGCCTGTAATTTCCAAAAATATCTAGCAGCTCGTTACTGACCCAAATCCAATTTCTTCTTTTTCCAAATTAATTTTCTCTAGCTCTAAGCATATAAATTCAGAGTACCGAGCATATATATGCCTTATAGCAATATAAATAAGTCTGTGATATTGTATCTGTTATGTATTAAGTGCATTGGCACAACTTCACGTGGAGGAATTTCATAATGGTTTCAATGTGTCTTGCATTGCTTCATGTCCGGTGACCACTGAGAAGACCCAAGGGAATGGTGTGAAGTTGTGTCAGGGGAGGTTTAGGCTGGATATTAGGAAAAGGTTCTTCACCCACAGGAGGACTGAGCACTGGAACAGGTTCCCCAGGGAAGCGGTCACAGCACCAAGCCTGACAGAGTTCAAGAAGCATTTGGTCAATGCTCTCAGGCACATGGTGTGACTCTTGGGGTGTCCTGCTCCAGGTCAGTGGTTGAACTTTGGTGATCCTTGTGGGTTTCTTCCAAGTCAGATTATCTTATGATTCTATCTAGCACAAGAGACATCTAGGACAAAGGGGAACAGTTTTATACCAAAGAGGAGAGATTTAGATTATAAATTAGGAAGAAATTCTTTACTCAGAAGGTGATAAGACTCTGGAAAAAGTTGCCGAGAGAAGCTGTGGATGCCCCATCCCTGGACGTGTTCAAGGGGAGGCTGGATGGGGCTTTGAGCAACCTGCTCTAGTGGGTAGAATTGCTGCCCATGACATGGGGATTGGAACTAGATTATTTTTAAGGGTCCTTACAAGCCAAACTCTTCTATTATTTTATGAAATATTCAAAGCACTAATGTGGAAGATCTCCATACAACCAAGGTATGGTATACGTGTAAGTGGTAAAAACAGATTACAAAAAAAGCTACCATCTGTGTGTGTAAAAATGCTTCTAATCTGAAGAAAAAAATATTACTGAAAAGCTCCAAATGTTTTTTATCTTTTTATTAAGGTAAAGGACAGAGGTTTTTGTATGTAAACTCATCTACCCAGAAGGAAGGAAACAGAGCAAGGATAACTACCACCAAATTCTTCCCAGCTAGTCTTGGGGTCTGTAGGGTTCGGTTCTGGTTCTGGATGTTTGCTTCTAGGCAAACAGGAGTCCTAAAGGTAAGAGAAAAAACACTTCTGCTACGTCATAATAATATTTGTTTTAGTAATATTTGCATTTTTGTGTCTAGAATTAGCAAAATCTTAGGAATTCATGTTAAAAATACTTCATCAAAACTTCACTGCAGTTACACCTATACACAAAATTTTTGTTGACAAGATCAAGTTACAATTCTACTTCAGTTTTAGTTCCATTTGAAGTCCTTTTACTACGTAGTAAGAATTAACATTGCACATTTGACTACCATACTTAAATGTACCCAATATCAGCACAGTTCCCTGCATAATTCACTCTTTCACATAAAATAGAAGTGGTTTCCAATGTTTAGTGGTTTAAATAAAATATTTAAAATATTAATGTAATCATGTGTAAAGGGTGTTTTATTAAAACAACTGTAAATAAGGTATTTAACTGTATTAACAATTATAGTTTAAACTTCCATGAAAATTTCATCTTGATGTTCCCCAAGCATCCTTAATGGGTACCTCTTTGGTTGTTAAGTACTCTAGTAATAGTCCAAGTAGTGATGTGAACCCTTGGAAATAACTCATTTCATGGGACTCACTGAAAAAATATGTTACACAGTTCCTTGTTAAGTGGTCTGAGCAAGACTCCTATCTGTGGTGGTTTGCTAGATTTTGAAAATACAGGTTATGTTAGTTTTTAATTTGTGACAGAATAGAATAATGTGAATACCCTATTAAACTTCTGAACTAAGGCAGTCTATCTTAAAAGTGAACAAGAATATCTTTGTGGTCTTGGATCTCAAATTAAGTCAGGAAGTTTGTACCACTGTTTTCTTCACTGGAAAAGATAAACATAGGACATACCATGGGATTATAGTTCAATCAGGCTGAAAGAACCTCAGGAGGTCTCTAGTGCAACCTTCTACTCCAAGCAGGGTCAGCTACAAGATCATGCCTGGTTGCTCAGGAATTTACCCAGTTTTGAAAATGGACATAAGTGGAGACTATTCAAACTCCATGGGCAACCTCTGTCACTGATCAACCATCCACCATGAGAAGACTTCTTCTTATAACCAGACAAAGAATTAACTTGCACCATTTTTTTCTTTTTTTTTTTTTTGAGTATTTTTTTCAGGATGGTATTTGCATCTCAGTTTTACCTCTAGTACCTATTTTATGAATCCTCTGAGTATTGCTGTAAACAGATAACAGTAACAAAAAAAAATAACCCACTGTATGGTATGAAGTTGATGTAAGCTGCAGTAAAAAATAAACAAATTGGTTTTTTTAATCTGTTGATAGTTAAATACTATGAGATTATCTGTGATTATCTATTTGTTCAAGTATCTTGGACATTACAGTGTACAAGATTGATGGCGAGACTTTTTGAAGGAGCTTCTGAAGGTTTCCAAGTTTCACAGAACACTTAGCATTTCTGAATAAGTAGGTGTGTGGGGCCTATGCGTGAGTTAATATACAGATGGTCACACAGAGTCTGCTTTTTAATTTTTTTTCATTTTAATTTAAACAGACTAGTTTAATTAACTCTCACTGCCTTCAGTTTCATAAAGAGATCCATAAAGAATTGTCTTACTTCCACATAAAAATAAAGGTCCCTGTTTATGGCTTTGAGACAAGCACTCTTTATAGAAACATGTAACAGTATTCACAATACACTGAAGCAATAAGCAATGAATATCATCCTGTCACAGGCTCAATTTACCTGTATAGACATTTTGTTCTTTTCTATCAAACTAATAATCTATTTCAGCATCAACCTTGCTGGTATTAAATCAAGAATATAAATTACCTGTAACCATTCAAGTGAAAAAAAAAAAAAAAAAAAAAAAAAAAAAACAAAAAGAACAAAGAAAAAAAAATCCATAAAGTCAACAGCCCAAAACTTCTAAAGCAAGAGATCTGTGAAGATTTTTTTTATTTTTTCAGTTTGCACAGGAGGTGAAAGAAGTCAAACTGTAATAGGAAGTCTGAATAATGTGTTAGAATATAATAACATCAGTACAAAAGCTGATGTTATAGCTCTTATCTAAAAGACAGCTCTTTGGTCAAGTCTGAACTAAAAAAAAAAAAGGGACTGTAGATAGGACGTGCTGAGGTAGGTGTGTGATTAAAATGACATACAAGAAATCCATAAAAAAGAAAGATAAAAAGGAAGACTATATTGATATAGGAAGTAGATGCAGTAGAACTACACAAAATAATGTAAAGTTACAGGAACAATCCTATTTTTACCCCAAAAAAACAACTAGTCACTGAGGAAAAAGAAAAAGGAACTAGAAGCGCTTCTTTTCTGTATTCATGTATTGCATGTAATACAAAATGTAGTGCACATTTTAATTGCACAATTCTGCTGCCATAAACTGTGTGATTTGTTCATAGGGAAACCAAAAGCATAGGCTACTACTATTATTATTATTATTATTATTATTATTATTATTATTAAAAAGGACACAATGTTTACAGTAATTTTTGAATTAACGTAGAATGGATGCTATTTGAAAGAGATCTGAATACTAATGCTTTAGGACTTCAGTCAACTATTTGCCACCAGGAGAAGAAATTGCTTTGTAATGATTAAGTACAAAACCACTAGCTTTTCTTAGAGGTATGTGGTGATAGCCTTTGAGAGAAGAGTTATTCAGCACTAAATACATAGCTGGTCTAATATATTAATTAATATGCTCTTAGTAGAAACAAACTTTGCTGCATTATGATGAAAAAGTAAATTTTAAAAAAGAGCCCCATATTTCTCTTTACATATTATGACTATTTAGTGGCATTTAATGATGCAGGAGAGCAGCTTCAGCAAGAAATTAACAGGTTTTTTGCATCTTTTTTTTTTCCAGTGGGGATCATATTGATCATCTATGTTAGACTGAAAACTTTTAGCTTTTATTATGCTTTAGCATTCTTTCTTTGCACATTTACTTCAGGAGTTTTTCGTATGGTTGAGAATTAAAACCGAAATTAATTCCCTATGTGAAAGTATAACTGATAAATCACTTTTCTGCTTTGGTATTTGTTGATACTAACAAAAATGAGGTATAATAGATTTTATTATAGGTCAGGTTAATTCTACTAAAAAACCTGAATTTGTTATTGTTTCAAATTAATGTTTAGACAAAATTTGTTGTTACCCCTCAAACAAAAGTTTAGAGATATAAAGAGAAAAGAGGCAAGTAATTTTCTTTAAGTGCTTCTCTATTGTGAGAGTGAAATGTGATACAATTTTATAATCTGATTTTTGGACTTTAGAGAAACAGTTTCAGTTTGTCTCTGGTGTAGGTTCAGTCCAAGGAAAATGTGCAATGATAACTGCCAAGAAACATGAGGAGTTCAAAGGGATGATCTTAAGGATGTAAAGCAGAAAACATAGTATCATTATTCATGGGAGTCAGTGGAAAGTTTCCTCAGCTGATTCAAGCCTCTGGTGCTTAATGAAGTGAAAATACAGGTTGCCTGTCTCAAGATGTTCCTGCTTCCTTGGCTGGCAGTTAAAGACTATGTGTTGCAAACAACAGGAGAATACATCTCTTATTAGGCACTGGTTTCTTAGTTATTAGGCAGTTTAGGTGGAACATAGCACCATCCAGCATGCCAACTGCTCGATTCAGGCAAGATCAGGAAGATAATTATCTTGAAAAGTCAGGATAGGGGTACAGGATAGCCACCTGAATTGTAACTGCTGATGACTAAGTAGAAAATAGCAGTTCGTATTTCATGACCTTAAAAAGTATGTGCACTTTCCCCACTCCCAGAATGAAATAGAAGCTGAAAGAAGAATTCAGAAGTTTCTAACACACAGGACATTCCATGCAGAATTGGAACTAAGTCAGGGTAATAGAATTTTCTAAAGAATGTTGTTCTCTGCAGATCAGCTGGATCAGTATTAGGCTGGAGCACAGTCTTACCAGACTGACAGATGCAGAGTTGTTCAATGGGACTTCACTGCAACTTGTTTGGTTGGGTTTTTTGATTGCTTGTTTTGCTGTGGGTTTTGTTTGTTTGTTTTTCTTTTTTTTTTCATTACATACCATAGAGTGAGATTCATCTTGCTAGCTTTTTACTCTTTCGTATCTGAAATTGTTTCCACTATCAGGCTAGCTTGTACACAATTCATGGGATGCTGTGTAGGGAGGTGGTGTAGTCCCTGGAGGTATTAAGCACCACACAGCTATACCTTTCCAAGGCTCTAGGGAGATCTCATCCATGAGAATTTGCTCTTCCTTTCATGTGCTGTATATTTTTACACAGGCCAGCAAAAATCTGGTATACACTTAGTGTACTTCCTGACCCACAAGATGCTTCAAACTCTCAGTGACATAGATAGTCCCAGGAAAGAATATACTATTATATTTTATAGTTATTTCTTCATGTTCACAAGGTACAATCTCTGAGAGAGTAAGATCTGTATCCAGCTAAAGGTAGAGAGTCCTTGGGCTTCCCATTTTTCTAAACTCTCCTTTAATTCTATCTGATTTAGCATGCATTTTCAAATATGTATTATTCTTCTAAAAAATTCATCCAAGTTTTTTAGAAGACATTTAAGAACAAAGATCAATTCCTGGCATAGTTATGGATACATAAAGACTTGGAGAACTGAAGTAAAAGTATTCAGAAGTACTTTGACCAGTAGTGGGATGACAAATGGAGCAGAACTGGGAGCTCATCTGAGATTTCCAACGAATCAGTTAAGCAATTTCTAATAAATGTTACCATTTTCCTCAGATTACCTGTGTGATTGGTATGAGGAACCATACAGTGGGTTTAAACTTTAGTCAAATATAACTGATCACAGAGCCACATAATCACCACAACGTATAAACTAATCTATAGTAATTACATATCTGCACATCCTTACTCTTTGGTAAATATAAATTAAATCTCAAGGGAAAGAAAGACAAGGATATAAAACTACTTTGCATCTATGTGAACAGAAGCTAACACCATGAAAATGTCACACTTGAAACCCAGTTTGACTTTCTGCCATTCCAAACACATTGGCCAGTAAACATACAGCAGGTTTCCTGACTGGTTTATGGTTTGTACTGAGTTTGAGCTGCCAGATTGATCTGTATGTACACAGAATGATTCCATGCTCCATCTGAGACCAGGTTTTGTATGGACATGATGCAATTTCTCTGTACGTAGATAGAACTGTTCAAGCAAGTATTCTGTCTTGAAATTTTTAGTATGATAAACTTCTCCTACTAACCTGACCAAAAGAAGTGGGGAAAAAAAAAAAGTTTTTAAACAATAGGATAATCTTTAACTGTCCTGTAAGAAAGATTCCAGTATTGTCTTCAGATGCTTTTGATTCTTCCCACTTTCCTACCATGTATTTGTGCAGCTGTGAGACTTAATAATGAGACATATTGAAAGTGATATTATCTCATTTTTTAGCAGAAATTAATACTGAATGATACAGTAATAGCTAAAACCACACTAACATTGTTATGTGCTGTAAAATTCTAGATTGTCAAGATTGTTGTCTCTCATGATTGGTAGAATAGTGAATGGTTCTAGAGACACACACAGGTGCCCTAACTTCACCCTAACCTCACATGTAGAGTTATTCTAACCAAGGGTTTCAACTTATTAAGGCCTTAGACCCTGAAAAACTGTTACAAGTAGTTCTTAATTTTATTTTATGGGTTGAATCAGATATTTCTTCTTGACACCTGTCCTTTGAGCCCTGCAATATGCATACTTTTAGGGAGAAAGTACAAGATATTGCTGTTACACAGTCCTGTAACCAAACATCAGGCTTGACTAAATTAGGTCCTGACTTGGATTACTGTATATCAGTATTCTTGATGCTCACCTGCTTTAAAAGTGAAATAACTTGCAAGAGCACCAGGCATCAGAGATATTTTAATCAATACACCAAGTTCTACAAAGTATGAGATCATGGTGCCATTTGGGTTTTTAGCTTATTTGTCCTACTAGGTTGACTGGGAGATTCCAAGTTATTTAGTTATACAGATCATTAGTACGGGTTTAAGTTAATAACTTTCTTGGGCCTCAGGTTTTCTGTTCCATCATTGAACTGGGACATTCAATTGGCAACATGAACCTATGGGTCACTGGAAAATTAGTTTAAAGGCTTAAGAGAAGTATGTTGTTGAAAGCGATGAGGAGAGGATAAGGATTAAAATATTCACTCCCCTAAAGAAATAGTTATCATCTGAAATGGTTAGAGTATGCTTATTTTCTTTACTCCAGTTCTTTTTCATTATTTTGACCTGGTTTAGACTGTATATGGATTTTGAACATCTGAGTGGGAAGAGCAATTACCTCTGTATTCTTCAGTTTCATGTGCTTGGATAATTGTGACTTCATTCTTTGTCTTACTTATTGCTTTCACTATTTAATTATGTTGTTTATTTTTCTTTATGGCTTTGCTAAATATGCTTGCAATAATTTTCTGTGACTATCTGAAACATTTTATTATAAATTGCTTGTACCAGATGACAGTCTTAAATCCCTAGTTGCTAAACCTTTTATTTTTATTTCTAAAATCTTCATTCAGTCTATCAGCTATAAGGAGGTCACCTTTTAGAGATGAAAAGATAACTCAAGATCCTTCTCAGTCTTTTCTTCAATTTTTAGATGAATTTGGGGTTAAGTCTTCACTCATTAACTTCTATAAGTCAGGCTGACACTGTCTGTAGGTTTACATGTTAGTGATTGTATTAGCAGTTCTTTTGATTTTCTTTTTGTAGCAGCTTTTTATTTCAAGCTGAACGAGCATTAGCAAAATTATTCAGCAACATCTGGTCATCACCAACAGGATGTGGATTTGAACCATATCTAAGTACTACCCAGGCAGGAACTGCACTGCTGGGCTGTGTTACTCTCACTCCCTGCACTCCTGTAGCTTAATGCTGATTCTGTTGCATCTCTTGGGTTGTGTCATCAACAGGTATACACAGTTGAAGAACATGGAATGGATATTCCTATGTGGTTTTCTAGCAGAAACGAAGAAAACAAATGGATGTATGCAAGCGTACTCCTCTCCAGTAACAGCCCTTTCAGAGTTGCCTTCGAAGCTGAAGTGGGGCGGAGTGAACCCATAGAATTTGCTCTAGATGATATTTCTTTCACCCCAGAATGCATTGATGGAGGTATGCTATTACACAAATATATCTAATACATGTTGTCTTTTCAGAGAGAAAGGAAAATTGTGGCATTTCATATTTCAATGTGTATCACAGTTACAAAAACTGAAATATTTTCCTTTTGAAATTATTACAATAATGCTTATGTTTTTGCTTCATTCAAAAAAAATTTAGAAAAGAAATGGGTGCAGCACTATCATGCAAAGATGTGTTTTTCAAAGCAAAGAAAAATATGAAAAGGAAAGATCAAATTTATCATGTATGACCCTCATGGCAATTTTTTTCATTTTTTCCCTAAAGGAAAGCCATTAAACCTATCAGAGGGGCTCCCATCTATTTGTTGTCTGAGTGCAGTGTCTGGCTAATGTTAGTTTCTCATGGTTTGTGGAAGACAGTTTTTGTATTATAGCTAAAAGTTGAATATATAAATAATTATACCAACTCAGAATATTACTTCCATTTAGGGCCTGTTAGTGCTATTATAAACCATATTTGAGAGAGATCCACTATCATTCAAATACATTGTTTTTCTCCTGTATGAAAAAAATCAGTGAAGGTTTTATGTTGGGATGGATGAATATCAAAGTGGTTCACAATTATTTTAAAAGAGGTTAGTTCTTCATTTTCTTCATAAAATTTCTCAGCAGTGTCATGTTTTTGCCTCACTGCCAGGCCCTTGAGAGTTTACAATCTCATTTCTGCTAGACGAGTTAAGTGACTTGATCTGTGCAGAAAAAAATTCTAATATTTGGTAATGCCCTGTTTATTCTGTGTGGAAGGCAGCACTTTACTCTGCAAACAAAATACAGCATATGATACAGTATCAGAAAAAGAGCAGTATATGTGCAAATACAGATTCTAATAGAAATACTGGCCATTCCTTATTTTGAAAAGTCAAGAGAGGAAGAAAACCAAAGAAACAGAAAATTTCTTGTGCAGAACTTCATTCACAAGGAGCAAATCGGAATGATTATGGTTAAATAAACACCAATATTAAGGTTATGAAAATCTTCTTGGATAATTTTCTTCTTATTCTTGTTTGGATAGGATAGCCTCCATATGAACTAGTTGTCATACTGTTCAAGACACTTTTTATTATTTTTATTGTGGTAAACACCTCCTTCAAGAATTAAACACATGCTGATTAAAGCTTAAAGTAAAAGAATATGTTCACAGAGGTGGCATTTGCTCAGAGTTAAGCTGAACAAAAGTTTTATTTATTTTCTCAGAATAGGCTCAGGCAAATAATATTTTGGAATGTTACTCAGTGAGCTGCAGACTATGTACATAGACAGGCATTTGTTCTACCCTTATTATGTAAATCACCTTTGTTAGCCATGTCTTAAGAGTTACATAAGCAGTTTCATGCATAATATAGCATAACAGGGAAATTTTCAAGTTAAGTACCAGTAATTAACTGGAAGACCTAGCTCTATATTCCAACAATTTATACAACTCAGTTTTCTAACTTTGTGGAACTTAAATTTGGTACTATGAACAAGCCTGAATTCAGAGAAAGGAAAAAGATGTTCCATGGAAAGTGTATATTAAGGAATCCTGAAATAATCATAACTATAGAAATAAGGTAATTTTAATGAAGCAACATTTTCTAATCACCTTATTTTTCTCTAGAGATTTTCCAGTTGTAGAAAACTTCAAAGTCTCTCACTTGTATCACACTTTCTCTGTCTTACAAATACAATAGATCATAAGTTTGGGCTTAAGAGAAAGAGTTATATTGTTGAATAAGTCAAAAACTCATGCTCTGTCTACATGGAGTTTGTGACTTGATACATAATCTCCTCTCCAGACAAAAAACTATATCTAGATGTTGTTACTTAAGATTGGTTTTGTACTCTCACTGGAAAAGTTCTATCCTAATAACCCTTGTTGGCCAGGTCAGCCAAGTCTGTGCTTGTGAAGAGACAAGAGAACTGCACAAAACCCATGTAATAAAATAAACCACAGAAGTTTAGGAAGAGGAACCTGCCTCTGGCTTTTTAATACTCTTTCCGACATAGAGCAGCTACTTAGAAGGAGGTTCTATTTTTTACTAATGGCTATTGCTGAATAACTGCCTCAAAATTTAGATGGTAAAATTTAAAGATATTACCCTCAAATAAAATAAAAGCACTGTCCTGTAGATATTTCAGGAGGAATATTTTTCTGTAACAGAAACTGTGGGAAAGTTTACCTGATCCATTGTCAGTTCTGCATTGATTTTTGCTCATTATGTTTATTCAAAGACCTAGCTCAAAGAAGAGTGTATTACCTGTGGTACAGGTTTTGTGTAACGTTCTTTCTTTCAGAAGACAACTTTGCTACTGTAGATCTTTCTTCTCTCTCTGTATTACTATTTTTCAGCTTTTCTTTAATTACTTTGGGTTTCCTGAGGCAACATGTTCTAAACAGAAGCAATCACAATTTAGCTGGTTGGGAGCTCTAAGTAATAAACCGTTACCAGCAGCTCTAATTCAGCTGTGGATTTTACGTTTTTAAGTAGTCAGCCCTCATTAGCCATGGGAGTTTCTAGATACCCAAGAATATTTCTGAACATTTAAATATAGTGTGGTCAGGCTGGTGTTAAGTCAAGCTAGGCCTACTGCAGAAGTAGCTTCTAGCTGATGCTGATGCAGAGGGAGCTGCAGTGCCAGCTGTCTGTGGCAAGGGATCTAGCTAAGTTCAGAATTATCTTCTTAATGAGATGTCCTCTTACCATTTTTCAAGGTCCATGACTTTCTGCTGATAAAACAGTCTGAAGATCTTATTTTACAGGAATTAGTGCATCTTAGGGACCAAGGAATTTAGTTGTTACTCAGTTGTAATAATTTTCATTAAACTTCTAAGAAATAGCTCGATTTAAAACAAACAAACAAACCCACCTTTTATTTCTATTTAATATCTTAATTTTCAAAATAAAAGTTAAAAAACGTCAATTTCTGATTTCAGATGGACCAAAAATTCCGAAGTATTGAACCAGATTTTGTATTCATGAATAGTTTTCTCACAGTATTTCTAGATCAGCTGAAACAGAAGGCATCACAGAAAGTCTAAAAATTACTGATATACCTAATTTAAATCCTAACACTAGCACAAAAACACCTAATATCCAAACTTTATTCTGCTTGTGAAGACCAGAATGCTATGTTTTGTCATTCACTCATTACTGGAAAAATAAACCGGCTGGACAAATTCTGTGTAGTTTAAATAGTAATGTATTAGTTAAATAGCACTTCTATATATTGGAACAGTATTCTTAAGAAACAAATAAATAGTAGATATATTTTGTGATATCTTCCAGAGATCACCCAAGCAAAATATTTGTGCTTGTGGAGATCTGCAACTGGAAGGTAAATCCCAGTACGAAATCAGCACTGAATGCTGCTCCAGTTCTTTTATGCAGTGAAGTCACCCACTAGGCCCTATTTGCCAGCAGCTCTTTGTGAAGTCAAATTGTACCACTTTAAGTAATTGCCTTAATGTTTTGGTTTATTCAGAAAATTAGTACTGACACTTTAAAATGAATATTTGGGATGAATCTTTGGTATAAACAGGAGTGTAAATATCATGCAGATGCCCGCAGCTCCAGAGTGAGAAAACAATATTTGTTTTTCCAACATCAGTCATACTTATCACCAACTCAGTATTAGTATTGCTTAGTGAAATAATTAATATGAATGAAATAAATCTGGATGTGCCTCCTGTCTATTCTTTAACTCATTGTGAAGAAACAAACCGAAGAAACAAATCATAGTATGTGAATTACAAGGCTGGTTTTGACTTTACGTTCAAGTCCAAGCCACCT
Source organism: Myiozetetes cayanensis (assembly GCF_022539395.1). NCBI lineage: Eukaryota > Metazoa > Chordata > Aves > Passeriformes > Tyrannidae > Myiozetetes > Myiozetetes cayanensis. The sequence continues at coordinate 131,882,224 of NW_026086604.1, forward strand.
CTAAAGGTCTTTTCAAAAAAATGTACATAAAGGCTTCCCAGTACCCTAAAATCTAATACCCTCCAGAGACTGAATCTTCAATTTCTTTGAGCCATCATAAGGCAATCATGAGATATGGCTACATCCACCTTTTCTAACTTTCTAGGAGCGATGATATTGCAAAGAACTGCACTACAAAGGGATAATATTTCAATCAAAATTTAGGATTAACCCCCTCAGAACTTCTGGTCAGCCATAGCAAGCAATGAAAAAGTGCATCTATAACCTGCCTCCAACAGTTATGGATGCCTGGGAAAGGGAATAAGAAAAGGAGAATTATACCAGCCATTTGTAATTCAACCTTCCTGAGCCATACAATCTCATAATAATGATCCTCAGTTGTGGTTTCTTTCCTTTGAACTTGTCTATTCTCCTGTTAACACCAGGGAAATTTTTAATATTCAGAAATTTAATTATATGGTGCTGCTTGTATGAATCTAGGCTTATATTCATGAATAGAAAAGCTGTTCAGTGCTTTCTCGTTCAGGTCTTGAAATGTATGAAACTTTTATTTAAACCTTGGTGATTCACTCTTTTGTCTGGTGGGTAGGATTTCTTTAAGACTTCTCCATAATACAGTTTCAGATCTCACCGTAGATGCATATCTGACAGACCCAATCCTGAAGTTCCTTCAGAGTTAAATAATTTGTATTGACCTCCAATCAACAGCAGAATATATGTGATATCATACCAAAATTTGTGATAAGTGCAAGTGCAGGCATCAAGGTGAGAAGGAAGGTTCCCCCAAGGGCCAAAGCTATAAGGCCATACTCTTTGTTTAAGGTGGAAGGAATTGAACTTTGTCGTCTATTTCAAACTGCTTATCAGTGTTTATAATTCAAACACAGCAGAATGAAGATAGATTTCAATACTTTTTCATTTAATAACTTAGTAAAAGAAAAGTGACTATAAAGACTATTTCCATATAGCTAGATAGCAGAAAGAAAGGAAGAGTGAAAAAATAAAAATCTATGTGGCTGGTCAAAGTTTTTAAAATCAATATTAGTCTGACCTACTATAATTTTAGATCATATGTGGTGTCTTGAAGGCATCTCATTTTCAAAAAAAGGGAGTAACTACTCTTGTGATTTCAGATAGGAAACCACAGAGCAAAGGTATATATGCCTGGAAATACTAATGTCATAACATCTTGGCTAGTTATTATTTCTTTGTTTTTCATAACATATATTCATAGAATCACAGAATATAATGAGTTGGAAGGGACCCACAAGGATCATCAAGTCCAACTCTTAGCCCTACACAGGACCATCCCCAAGAATCACACCATGTGCCTGAGAGCATTGACCAAACTCTTCTTAAACTCTGTCAGGCTCGGTGCTGTGACCACTTCCTTGGGGTGCCTGTTCCAGTGCTCAACCACATATTGAGGACTTTTTCCCCATATTTCATCTCTGCTTCATGAAACACACTCTTTGAATCCTGATTGTTTATAAACCTTCCCTGCTCTTCCTGCCACAGTCTTCCATTTGCTTTGCAACAGGATCTGTGTGTTTATACATAATGACAATCTTTAACCACATTATTGAATACTCTTTTACTCACAGCTCTCTTTACTTTTTCCAATACAGAGATGAATGATAATTGAATGTTTTCTTTTCTCTGTGCACATTATTCAGACACCACAGAGTCACAGAATATTCTGAGCTGGAAAGGACCCACAGAGATCATCAAGTCCAACTCAAGTGAATGGCCCATATATGACCTTGGTGTCATGTGTTGGCACCAACTGAGCTGATTTCAGGGTCACTCCTCTAAATGTGGAATTATTTATCTTTATGAAGTTTTTTCTAAACAGTATATAGCTGCAGTGTCCAAATATTTCAAAAGTATTTGATAACTACCTTCATAACTCCTCCTTATTGCATAATGCTGTCTACCAGCCAACTAAAAAGCAAATATAATAAAATAACCTCTGCAGTTTTGACTGTAAGTGGAAATGTCCAAACCATTTTTGTTTTCAGGGTCATCAAAATAAAGAATCCTGAACTGAACAAGAAGCAAAATATGAATTGATCAAAATGTTTTTCTTATATAGACACTAACCTGACAGACCAGCAATAAACATTATGAACAAACTAATCAAATAATGAAGTAGCCTAGAAGCCATCCATTTGTAGATAATTTTATATGTTCTCCCATAGCTTCAGTAGATCCCATTTTACTACTAAAAAAGCCTAAATCAAACTTGTATCTAATTAAGAGACAACCCAAAAAGTAGAGTAGATGTTCGTGTGAAGTTCGTTCAAAAAAAAATAGCCCAGTGGCACACAGAGAATCTTGCTGAGGGGTGTGCGTGTGTGTCTGTGTCCCTGTGTGTGTCTGTGTAAGGCAACACTGAGAAAATTCTGCAGCAGAACAGGACTCATCTGAGAAAACCTTAGACAGAGTCAATGATCCATCTGTGAAACTCCCAGAGCCTGGCTGTAGGAAATACTGGAAGACTGGAAGAGTTAACTGCCTGAGTTGCTGTTACTAGAGTGTTAGATCATGGGGAAAAACTCTGTATAGGAGACTTAACTTCTGATTTCTTTAAATGGCAGAGCCAAGGGAATCACAGATAGTTTGTCTGCTCATGCTTGCAGTGAAGCAGAAATCTCTCTCAGGTTGAGTTTTCTTTTCAGGGATATAAAAAGAAGAAACTTAGGGAGTTTCTTTCCTCAAGGGAAAGAAATGAATCAGGGGGAGCTGTTGGGGGAGGCTGCCTGTAAAAACAAAGGAGGATAAGAGGAAAGATTAGAAGTAATAGAGGATTGGAGATACCAGGGAAATTTGTAAATAGTTTCTTTACTTAATTAGTTTTTCTCTGAAACCAATCAGTATATACTTTAGATACTCTTTGCTTGGCAGAGATAGGGCATTTCTGCATTTTTAGACTAAAAATTGTGTTTCAGAGCATAGTACCTTAGAGAGCTTCTTCAACTTGTTCTAGTATCTTCCAGTGCACAGACCTAGCTGGCATCAGAAGCCAAAAATCTTTGTGGATTTTATAGAAAAGGAACTGGGAATAATTTTAGGATAAGATAATCACACTGTATAAACTAGCATAATTACTGGCAAGTCCTGAATATGTTGTGTAAGTTTAAATCAATAAATATACTATCTTTGTCCAAATTCTTCGGTTTCTCTCTGCATTCTTATAACTTGTACAGAATACTGAAATCTTCTGAATCGAGTTGGATGTCTTTTGGGAAATTAAAAATCTTTGGACTTATTAATAGTGTATTAAAATAGTTTCATTAATATTGAACCTCCAAACCCCACTTGTTTACACCGAAAAAACCCTCAAATCACAGAGATGACATTTTGCCTTGCTAAGTTCATTCATAAAAATCAACATATTTCCTCAGAGGGATGGAAAGAAATAATTTTTGGAATTAAATGATTTCATGATACTATCCTACAGAAAAGAAAATTCTCGGGTTCTTCATTATGTAAAACTTATCCATCTCCTCAATAAGTGTTAATCACAATCCAGGTTTATCTCAGAAATTTTATCAATCTTTTCTTCAGGGCTCTTCTCAACTGATAATGATAAATTTGTATCTTTTTTCAGAAGTTGAGAAATAAAAGATAGCGTTATGTTCTCATCCCACCTACGAAAATGTGCTGATTCCAAGAAACTGTTCTTTCCTCCATTGAAACCTGTCCTATAGTCCAGCCCACTTCATTTTTTTTTGAAAACAAAAGCTTCAGAGCCTCTCCAATTCATCATTGCTCCTAATAAATAACAAGCAAATAAATCCATCACTATAGCAGGCATAGCTAGCAATTCCTGTACTGTTCTTAGCAGAAATATGGCAAATATTGCCATATTGCTGTCACAGGTAGTCAGTGTGTCTCAGCCAGAAGCACTAGTTCTCTGAGTGAAAACTAAATCATATCTTGATTTTACTGGCAGTAAATCTGTCTGTTTTCCATTATGTTTGTATGTAAGCAAACTGTGATAATTTAAAATAAATTCTGCACAAGACATAAAAAACTCTCAAGTCACTGGGTCAGGTTCTGCTTTTGTTAATTCTGGATTTGTAACAAGGTCTCTGGGACCCTTTTCACCACCCTACCACATACCTTTACTTTGTCATGAAGGGGAGAGACCTAAGTATTCAATTGGTCAGACTCAATTTCCCCCTTTTTTTGCCTCTTTTTACAAGCTTGGAAATTAACATTTTATTTTCTAGTAGAAGCTTTATTGAAACTGATAAAATCTCATGGACAGATTGTTAAAGTATTTGAGCAACTTTAGTCTGATTAATTTTTTTAACGAGGTTGTTTCCTTGCAGCCACCTTGAAAGGGCTGATTTCATGCCCTGATCCAATGTTTATTGAAGTGAAAGTGAGGACTGACACCTATTTCAACTTAATTAATGCACTGGATTTGGCCTGTAATTAATTAAAACTCTTGTCTAATGTAAACCATTGGAGGGGTTTATTTTTGGTCTCTTTTAGCTACAGTTAATAGGTCCACCATCTTTATTAGATTTACTAGGCAAATTACTTATGCAAATATACAGACAGGTTGTTAGATTTCAAGAGTCTTATGCAAAGCCCATTAAAATCAAAATGAGTTGTCCTGTTTACTTAAATGGGCTTTAGAGTGAGCTCTGATACAACTAAGTTAATGCTGCCTAATAGAATATGTGGTAACTTTATTCCATGCTTCCTGGTGTCGTGGTTTTGCCCACCAGCCCATCCCTGGGGCTGAGGATGGTTTTGTCCAGGTGATTTCCGGACAAAAAACCAATCAAAACTTTCAGTGACGCCTTTGCTAATTACATCTTTAAGAAAACGGAAGAGAAGGGTTGTGTCGCAGTTGAAATTAAGTAGCCATGTAGGAAAGGTGGTGGTGGGCCCTGAAGTGGGCCAAGGCCTCCTCCTCCCCCGGCCCTGGGCCAGGGGGGCAAGTGCGGCACTGAAACCTCCCTTCTCTCTTGTAAGAGAGTGAAGAAAAAAAAAACTTTAGAGGACTGCTTGCTTGGATGAGAAACCACTGCAAAGAAATTCCAGCGAAGAGATAAGGGACCTCCAAGGTCAAACTTGGCAGTCGGAGGAGAGAGAAGAAAGTTCGAAGGGGGAAGAGCTGCTTTTTTCTCCCTTTCGCTTCCTCCCTTCAGCAGGGAAAAGACTGAAAAATCCCTGCCACTTGTAAAAGTTTGTTGGGGTGAAGAGACCCCCCATGCAGCTCACAGAGGAACTTGTGGATGTATCAGAGATTTGTGACTGTGACAGAGAGAGAAAGCCTTACGCTGGAGCAGAAGCGGCTCGGGTGAGGCAGAGTCCTGTTGAAGACTTTGTGACCCTTGAAGGGGACGATGCTTATGCCGGAGCGAGACGGCTCGGGTAAGCTTGGGATCTCAGTGAGAGATCCATGCTGCTGGTGCTGAAGATTTGTGACCCTGAGAGAACCTACGCTGGAGCAAAAAACAGCTCGGGTAGGGATGTTGGGATCCATGTGTGAGATCCATGCTAGACCATGTTGGAGAGGTCTATCAAGGACTGTTTTCCCATGGGGAGGGACCTCCATAGGGAAACAGGGGTGAACTCTTAAGCCATTATCCCCTGTAACCCTGTGGAAGGAGATCCATAGTAAACAAGTGTCCCCTTGCAAGCCTATGGAAGAGAACCCTTCAGGACCTGGGTAACCCTCAGCCTTTGGTTTTAGCCCAGGAGGGGGGTAGGCCCAGCCCTGGAGGCCAACACAGAATGAGAGAGAGATAAAGGAGTTCCAGCTGGGACAAGAGTGCTGCAGAGTTACTGGAGAGAGAGAGCTGGAACTCCGAGAATGGAAACGGAAACTACTTCTCCTCCTTGGACTGATATAAAGAGGTGGGGGGAGAAGTATTTTTCTGTAAATACATAGCACCTTTTACTTAAGTAGAATTGTTGTAGATATAATTCTTTAGTTTTAACTTGTTAATAATAAATGCTCATACCTTTTTTCCCAATTCAGTCTCTTTTTGTCTGCATAAACCTTCTCTCAACTGATAGTAATTGTATGAGGGGTGTAAAAGCAAATTGAGCCAGGGCAAAACCACGACACTGGTGTTAACTCTAATGCCAATGTCCACTGGTGTTCACTAAAATTCATTGTTACAGGTGATATATAAATATAAATAGAGACCTGCTTCGTCCCAGATATCTTGGTATTTGAAGAAGAAAGGTGGAAAAGTGGAGGATAGCCTGGAGGTGTTGCTTCATTCAAATTAAGCATATTTGTGTGTTCTTGCTGTGCTAACGACTGTGTAATATAAACATTTATGTTATATTAACATTTGTGAAATAGCAGTTCTGTAGTTTCCTGTGTCTGAATCCCTGTGATTCATTAGTGAAATATTTGCAGTGCTGATCTGTGGAGTTTGCTTTATAGTCAGGAAAGAGGATCATTACACTCCATGGATGGCAAAGACAATAATACAGCAAAAAAACACATTTGTGTACAGAAACATTTGTCAAACAACAGTAAAGCTTTTACAAATCCCTATCCCACAAATATGTAATTATGTCCTTGACAATGAGCACTCATTGACTTAGTACTTTTCACATTGTAAAGGTACCTTTCTTCCAAATCATCAACTCATGAGCTCTATTTACTGTAAACATGTTTTGATGGTTAGCACACTGCAATAAAAATGTAAGTAAAGAACTTATTTGATCTGATGACAATGAAATACAGATATATCCAACTTTAGTTGTTACAGTTCATGAAGCAGTACATGCCAAATTTTGTTTGCTTTACACACTAGCCTGATTTCTATGTTTTTCTATTTAGCTCAGCTACCTAACTTACCTTAAAAGTGTGAAGGTGCCTGTGGGGTAGCACTTCCTGTCCTTAGATAATAACTCAGCCAGCACAGCTGTTGTGAGTTTCACAAAGGAATAAGACCAAATTAAAGCTCAGGTTTTAGGAGCTAATTAAAATGTCTTTTTTATGATATACAAGTAGATTTTATATGCACATTCTTTAATTTTGGTTATTTGCCATATGCAAGGTAAAAATAAATGCAAAATAAAACACTGAGTGCAAAGTAAAATAAATAAGGATGTGTACTCAGCTTGCTACTTAAAAAGTCATAATTCCTTTAGATGTAATGGAACATCAACAATTTACTGCTGTTTTTCATGCAGATCTATATTCCAGACTCAGTGTTTTGCCATGCAGAGGTTATTTTTACTGAAATTGGGTGTTTTGGTTTGCTTTTCATCTGTGTGCAGACACTGAACATATTCTTGAGGATAGTCCTGCTTTTTAGTGGTCATGCAGTCTGGACACAGACAGCTTTGTCCTGTCTTCCTTAGAACTTATTATTTTCAGTAGATTTATCTCCAAATCCTTAAACTGTTTCAAAGAGATATTGCTTTTTAAAAAAGGAACCTGTACAATATCTCCTCCACTCCTGAATGAGGTCTGAAAATGAGAGCCATGCAGCACTCAGAAGATGAGTGCTGTGTTGGGAACATCTTTTTTGCATTTGGGAAAAGGTGAGGGAAGCGTTTTCTTGGCATGCCGGTATCAGGTAATTGTTGAACCTAATAATATTAAGTGACAGGAATTACCTGTGGGCCACGAAGAGATAGTCCAACTCGCATCGAAAAAGCATACTTCGGATTTTGCTTTTAAAATAACTTTCATATATATCTGCAAGAGGGGAATATAAGATTCATGAATATGCTTAAGTTTAAAGTTAGTTTCCATGGCTGAGTTAGGTGAGTGTTACTCAGTACACTGTGTGACTCAGCACATGGAGGGCATTTATGAGGAGTCTGTCATTAGAGCCAGCTCATTTTTCATTGCAAACCACACTGCAGTGGTAACCCCTTAGTTAAATTCTTCCCAGTGGCAAAGAAACAGAATGAATATTACCACTCTTTAGAAAGAAACATATCGGTGGGACATACTATAATGATGAGCTTAAAATAAATAATTACATGGATGGTAGTTTTGCGTACAAGTAATTAGTTTTGCATTAATGTTGCTTGAGATTTCTTTTTAGTTGGAATTATGTAATGATTTTCTACATTTGCATATTCCTAATTAGTTTGTTTTAAATGTTAGTTATATACAAAATAATATTTTTATAAATTTTAAAAATCTTTACCAGGCAGATTTACTTTATAATTAAGAAAATATTTATAACTTACTTTATTTAAAGAAAATGGATTGAACTTGAGAGTAGAGTTTTGGTAGACTATGGCAACCTTGATGTTTTACTAAATATCATCCAGAGCACAATTTTCCTATTATATCTGAAACCAAACAATTGTGAACTAATACATAATGCGAGCTAAAAAGCAAGGGAAGATTCTTATGGTCTTTGAAGTATATCCTCATCTCATACAGGGTGCTGATCTGAAATTATTTTACTGATTTCCGGGTATGATTTTGGATGTTCATTAATGAGCTGAAAACATAAAACAGACCTCAACAAGACCCCTGGTTAACCTTACCCCTGATTTAACCTCTACCATAAATTGGACACATCTTTGCTGCCCTCAGTGAATATTGTGCACTCTAAAATAACTGGTATGCAAGTCAGGAATAATAATAATAATAATAATAATAATAATAATAATAATAATAATAATAATAATAATAGTGGGTTGACCCTGGCCAGATTCCCACGACAATAATCCACAATCCAATAAAGCATTTAAGCATTTGCCTAAATATTGAATTTAGTAGGGAATTATTTGCATGCATAAACTAATTTATATGATTGGGACCGTAAGGCTAAACTGATCAGTGCTACAAAAGCCTGAAAATAATTTAACACTCAAGATCAGGCTCGTAACAAGCAACACATTCAAGAATTATTGAGTTTAAAAGGGGGGTTCAGGCTACAGAACAAACTTGGATAAAAACATATTAGAAAACGTATCATGAATCGGACAGGTATAGAAAATTAAACTGAGTCAGAAGTGCTCACAAATGTCCTATAAATGCAATCTTTCCTGCAACCAGAGGACAGTCAAACGTACTGGAACTGGGGTTGATTTCCACTATCTCAGAACAAACACAGAAAAACCAGCACAGGACTATGCAAGGACAAAAGCACATGTCTAAGCAGAACTGACTGCAGCTTAAGTCATTTTTGCTGTCTAAATGTCCCCTAGGCATTGTGAGGAAAGGGTCAGGAGTAACAGAAAGAAAAAAATTTGCAATTGAATATAGTCATAGCCTTTTTTTTTACTAGGGGCAAGTGCAAACTCAAAATACAAAATAATTCTTATATGCAAATTCTAAATGACAAACCAAATTCTAACACCTTTATGAGCTACTATCATTAACTATCTGCTAAAATAAAGTACCAAAGTAGAAAAAAAAGCAAAATATAGAGCACTTTTAATTTGTTCAGAATCAATCTACTATGTAATTGAAATGTCTGTAGTCAACTACCTAAATGGAACTTTCATAAGCCTTTTGAAGTAGCAGAAGTGAAAATAATTTTTTTAACTAACATATTTATAAAGCATATGAAACCACAATCTTTTCAATCCCATGTACACATTCTTGAGACATAAGTTGTGACATAATTCTGAATACAAAAAGGGCAAAAGATCACTAGGTTATTGTTTTCAATGCATCAAAACCCATTTCTATTGTTTTAGGTTTAGATTATGTTCAGTGTATCAAATACATTTTTCTAGCAGCATGATAGAATTTAATAACACTAGTGTTATGAAATAATGTTTTATTGTATGAAGAGTTTTAATTATAACCTTTTTATACAAAGTCAATATGAAAATCAAAAGGTCTACATAAGACAGAAATTTGAGCTCTTTTTCCTTGTAATTGTTTCACGAGAAACAAGATAGTAAAATATGGCTAGGATTCGGTTTATCTGAATACATTAGAAGCTAATCAGTTTTGGTACAAAATGCTCTTGATATTCGCAGTGCAGGTATCTAAGAAACTGAGCATGTTTCAGCAAAGTTTTTGTGCTGTAAACTTCCAGTCTGATATTGCAGAATACACAATCATACTGCTATGACCAGTGGATTAGAAGTCATAAAGTCATCCCAAACTCCATGTACTCCTTTACAGCATCATGCCTTAATGTGGCAGTAAAATTTAACATCTGCGGTGGGAGAACAATGTTTGCACCATTTCAAAAAACAAGCTAAAACTCACCAATAATTTTCATGCTTGATCTGCTCTGCTTCACCTCAAGCCAACAGCAAATCTTCTATCTTTACAGAAGTGGTGACATTAATTTGTCTTTCCTTGTCTCTAACAATCATGTTATATTCTTTACTCACCTGGTGCAAACTGACTTTACAAAAATAATATGTTTAAGGTTAAATTCTAGAGATATTTTTCTTTTCACTGCACAAAAAAAGTACAGGAATCCATCACATTGCTTCCATGGGAGACACTGGTATAGACATGGATGGTATAAAGAACACAACATTAGCCTAGCCAGTGGCTTAGAATTCAGAGTTCACAATTCTGAACCCTCTGCCGGTAAAACTCAGTTGCAATGTTTTTTGTAGAAAGAAAGAAAGAGGAACTTTAGTGTCTGAGACAAATTTGTTTATATACATCATCACAGAAAGCTTTTTCCAGTATTTTCTTCCAGTAAAACAAATAAGCCTGGGCTATTTCCTTTATTTCGTCAGCTGTCTAAATTAGTTTAAGTTTGAAATTTTAAGAACACGTCTTTAATTTAGCTGTACCGTGGAAACTTACTTTTATCTAGTATCTTCTTTAGTTTTATTCTCTATCACATCAAACTAAGCTATAGAACCAGAGTGATGATATACTAGATCAGTAAAAATCTTTGTTGTTACTTTATGAAAATCTTTTTCTTACTCTGCTGAAGGTTCAGACCTTATCCTTCATTATAGCTTTCCATGAATTATGCTCCTTGTTGATCAAGATTTACATAGTCTTTGATTTTTGTTCACCCGTTCTGAATACAAGTAGAGGAAGATTGTAAGTTGAGGATTATTTTAATGCTTTCCAGATACAGGGTGAAAGACAAGATTAATGCTTTGGTATTAACCCTTCTATGTGTACGTGCTAAAAGAAGTAATAGAATCAAAATAAATGCTGAACTTGAGTTTTAGAAGCAAAATGCTGCAGCAACAACAATGTCTAGTGGTAAAGGCGCGGCGCTATCACCGCCGAGACCCGGGTTCGATTCCCGGTCAGGGCCACTCCCGGGCAGGTGGGACTCGTTAGCCCTTAAAGGCAACCCACCTACGTCCTGAGGACCTCGCTGCCACCGTCCAAGCTCGCTTGGCCCCGGCAGATGAACCTTAGGATTAAAGGGTGGGCTCGGTTCCGCGCACACTGTGTCTCACCTAAAAAATCCAATGCGCAGGCTGGAAGGTGTAAAGACCTTCCCCGGATTACAATATGAGACAAAATGTTTTTAATACTGTGTTCTGCACCTATGAGCTGTGCTTTTATAGAAGTTGGATTGTTTTTTAAAAAAAAGGTTAGTAACCAAAATCAACTGCATTCCTAGCAGTTCCTATGTATGTCTCAAAGGCAGCATGAATGACTTCTGAAAGAAGAGAATCAATAAATATTCTTTTTTCTTCTTGTAGGATCACCTGATCCACACCCTCCAACTTGCAGCAGTGATAAGTTCACATGTGCATATGTGCAGCAGTGTTTGTCCCTTGCTGAAAGATGCAATGGGGTTGAAGATTGTATGGATGGAAGTGATGAAATGAACTGTCCCGTGGAGAGGCCCACCACCGTGACTCCAGGCTCCTGCAAGGACACAGAGTTCCTGTGTCCCTCCACAGGCTGTATCCCGTCCCTCCTGAAATGCGATGGCGTGCCTGACTGCCACCTTAACGAAGATGAAGTTGGCTGCCGTAAGTTACTTTCATTGTTATAGTTCTGGCAATGTTAACTTGCCTAAACCAGTGATGTTTCAGGAAGGAAAAAAACCAATATAATGAAGTATAGTGCAACATTCACCATGCCCTGGTTAAAAAAATACTACGTATCACATATAATGCTGCAGAGACACTTTACTGCACAGACACTTTACATTTCCATATAGTTTTGCTTATGCATTCTTATTCCCTGCCTATCAACTTTTGTAAATTCTTAAAAATTTCTGTTGTATTTCTGTTAATAATTGCAAGCATTTCTACATTTTTTCCGTAGATCAGTCAGCTGCATTTGTATTGCCTCTGTAATCTCTAATTCCAGTATGACAGATAGACTTTAGCAGTTCTATAATTCAGTAACGTTCAAGACAGTACTGACCTTTCAAGGATTTTGAAATCAAGTCTGTTCCTGCAGTAGCAGCAATCTCTGCCCCAAGCAAGGAAAAAGGCTCACAAACAAAACACAAGGACAACAGGCTTTGAACTCTAACTAAGAGAATGTCTGGCCATTTCAAAATATTTCATTATTGGTATATGAACTGAGGCCAAGTGTTGCATTCTAGGAATTTCAAAATAATTAGCTACATAGAAAAAAATAAAAGAGGATTTTTACATATAAAACCTTTTCTTCCTAAACCTTTCATGCTGTAAAAGTTTTTCTAGCATTGTTTTTCATCCTTATCAGAAACAAACAAACAAAAAAGGTAAAATAATCAGTTTGCAGAGGTTTAGAAATTTGTATTCTTTAATATTTTGTACCAAAACTACTGAATATAAATGCAGGCCATTGCACATACTATTTATTTTAGCAAATTAGTGTACCAGACTGGCATGGATTTGGCAGACTATTTGTGTATGTCTTTTGTTTAGAAGTGAGCTCTGTGGTCTTGTTGGCAAAAGACATGATTCTGGAGATCTCTCTTATCTTAAATTCTACATAACCTGAAAGCATGTAGAAATTTTACATGTTTCTTTTTCAAGTAACCCTCTCATCACTAATGATCTTTGACCTTGTTTCCTCTTCGATCTGTCCTCTATTGTACCTCTGTGCTGTGTCCTATTACATGCACATCCCAACTCCACACCACAGCAGTTAACGTAGAATCTCAGAATCTGAAAGGCACAAGATTTCCATTATTATCAGTATCCCCCAAAGAACTGAAATGTTGGGGGTTTGAGGGGCTTGTTTGGTTTGGGTTTTTTTTTCTTTGTTTTGTGGTTTGTTCCGTTTTGTCTATTTTATTGCTTTGACTTCTAAATAGCACCCAGGGATTGAGTGGAAAATAAATACTGGTCTAATCAAAGAACAAAAATTCTCCATAGATGTTACACACCTTCGGGGTCCTCAGTGGGGTGGAAACTTATTCAAGTCTGTAATCACACTGTTACTCCAAAATTCAGTATAGAGACATGCAAGTATTGGCATTATAAGATAGAAATATAGAAGCAGCAATTTGTGTTTCTTCTATGAAGAAGATACTGGTTGCAGGCAAAGCAAAAAGAAAGTGGTTAGTGCTAGTCTGGAATGGAATCAGTGGAAAGCTGATTGCTGTCACAGCTGGTGCTCAGATCAAACTGTGTATGCCATGAGAGCACAGCATTTAATCTCTAGCTTTTTACTTTAAACATGTGAAAAGCCATAGAAGTTTGTCAACAGAGAAAGGTCAGAGAGAAAAGTAAATATCTCCAAATATTTATTTATTTTATTGAAATTTATGCATAAACTAAAAAATTGATTGTTTTGCTAGTAAGTCCAGCCTATGTGTACTGTAATAATAACACAGATTGAGAGGGTTTTTAATTTTTTTCAGATTTTAGATAGAATTTTAATTTTATTTTTCTTGACATGGATCCGATCTACCTGCTGATTTTACAAAACTTCAGTTCAGGAATTACTGACACCTTCCATTTTGTGTCCCATAGTAATTTCATTCATTTAAGTTTAACAACAGGTGGTCAAAAATGTTCTGGGTTCTGAATTCAGGAATTTGTCAGGGAAAGTTTTCTTCTGGGATAAAGAATAGTTGTCAAAATGAATCTTGCAGAGATTAAGCATAAAGCTCAAAAGAAAGCCAGGACAAAGCAAAACAAACAAAAAACATTAGTCAGATCTCTACTAAAACCGCAGTTTCTATCACAGAAATACTTTTCTTCATGACTTAGAGATATATGCAGACAGAATTTCCTGTAGAGTTCACACAGCAGTTAGGTTGTACAGGATTATGCTAATATTGTTTTATATCAACTAATGTAGTTATGTTAATAATAACTAATGTAGTTATTATTAATTGCATTTAACAAGAATATCATGTAACTGTTTTCCAGTTGTAGATGTTCTACTTGGCTGTCCCTCTTCTTGCTGTCAGTTTAGTAAAGGGTACATTATCTCACCTATTTAATCTAAAAAAAACATATTAGCATCAATGGGATGTATACATTACTTTTTTACAAACCCCAATACCATCTGATTTGAGTTCCAATACCAGTGAGTAAAAAGTGATTTCTCAGTTTTCTGTAGTGCACCAAAATGTTGTAATCCTGGTTGGTTTTAAATACCTAGGAAATGTTAAAAATGGTATTCCTTCAAACAGACTTTCTATAGGTTTTATTTGGACCTGGAAAATTAAATATAGATAAAAATCTGATAATTTCACCTGAGTGTCTTCATTGTTTTCAGTGCCTCCATTGTGCTCATAACATTCTTTGCCTCAGCACTGATAACTTAGTGTCATTGTCTTGAATTGCAAAGTATTTAGCAGTTAGACCCATTGGTATGACTGTTCCCTCTGTAATGTGTTAAAATAATATGTTTAAAAATTAATTCTATCATTTTAAAACTAGTTTATGAATGAAAGTTGATCATGTTCTGTGATATCTTTTTATGGGTTTTCTTTGGGGTTTTCCTGCCTACAGTCTCAACATTACAAGTTAATATGGCCTCCTCTTCTTCACAAATATTATATGGGAAAATTCAGTTTCTCTACCATCTGTGCTCTGTTTACTTATTTAGCAACTCAGTAGTAAAGTTGTATGCCTTTGAAGATGAAAGCTTGTAGAGGTCACACAGATGCAAGTTTATTGCCAACAGTATGAATCAAGATTTTTTTGCTAATTTTTTAACAGCGAGAAAAAGAAATATAGCTGATAATAACCACACTGTTACTTTTTGTTTCAGCCATTAAAGATTGTTTCAATGGTTCTTTGTTATGTGCATCAACTAATCAATGTATAGCAGTCTCCCAACGTTGTGATGGAATTGCAGACTGCATTGATTTCAGCCTTGATGAGTCCAGCTGTTCAGGTACGTAGTTTTGCATAAAAATATCATTTGAAACAAAGAAAGTATAGCTATTTTCTAATGAATCTTTAGGCAATCCTCAAACTTGACTGAGTTTCCTCTTCTAATACTTTATCAAATAATATCAGGCATGAGTTTTCCTGATGAAAGTATGACAGATGAAAGAGGGAGAAATAAAGAAACCTAATAATCTTATTTAACACCTCCACAAGGAGTGTTTCTTAAGGTACAAACATATCGTTAAAAAAACCCCCCCCACACACACACAAAACCAAAACCAAACCAAAGAAAACAAAAAACCCACAACCTTCCAATCCTTTGTAGTATACTACTAGGCACTTCCTTAATTTTAACCAGTTAAGCATCCCACTTGTTAACCCACATTTTTGTGTTAATAGGATTGTTTGGGGAGTTGTTTGTTTGTTTGTTTTTTTCAAGTGTATTGGAAATCCATGTTGGAAAATAAATCAAATAGCATTTGTTTTAGCACCGTTTACTTGCCACAATATTCAGGTTTGGTTTGCAATAGTTAAATGGTGGAGAAAGATAAGTACAGGACAATAATACACATTGAATCTGAATCGATTTTTATTAACAAAATCTAACAAAAACATAGATAATTATGTAAATAATTAAATCTACGTTCAAAGGATCTCATTCAATGACACAAAGTTACTGCAGCTCTTTCCCAAGACAGTTACAAACTCTGGGCCACTGTTAACAGTACTCCCCTAGATTTGCTGAAGATGCATTAGAATTTAACTCTCTGTTTTTAGAATTTAACTCTGTTTTTACAGCTGTAAGAGTTATGTGATAAAGTTCACAATGTATGATATGTATTGCAATAATATAATTCATTCTAATATGTCAAATGTTTATTCACAAACTAAAAGTTTACAAACACTTAGTGGTAGGAGGCATCCACTAGTTTCTTTGAGAGTGAAACTTACCCACAAATATTGTGTTCACTATATATCACAGAAAGATAGAATGGTTTGGCTTGGAAGTGACCTAAAGATCATTTAGTTTCAACACACCTGGCTTGGGCAGGGACACCTTCCACTAGACCAGGTTGCCTATGTGAGACAATAAATCACCCTTTAACATTAAAAAATTACTGATTTTACAATTCATAGAGAATTCATAGTTGATAAACTTCATTTATAAAAAGCATTTTAAATTAATAGGAACATATTCAGAAATTACTTGAATGCAGAAGAATACAGAATATAAACCAGTAGACTTGCATGACAGTAAATTACAAATCTTCCATTTTTTTCAGAAGCATTTTTATCAGAAAGCAGATTCTATTAAGTAGGTAATTTAGTTCTCAAAATTTATTCTTAAAACTGGATGTGTCCACACTGAATAGTTCTGTTATCTGCCTCAATAAGCAATTGGCATATATCCGAAACTCTACAGGTCTATTTTGAATTTTAGGAATCATTTTCTTACTAATGATTGGGGGGATTCTATTTTGATTTTGAGTTTTTTCTTGCTAAAGAAATGTAAAACTAAGCTTCAGTAAAATTAAATGTGATGATATGGAAATCTAAGTTAAGGGACATCAAGAATTTTTAATAGAATATCACCGACTACTTAAACACCTTTACTCTTTTAAAGCCTGATTTCTCTTGTTCCTAGGAGAATGTGTTTCTGAGTGTTGGAGTTCTGAATATCTTTAATAAAAGTGTTGGTCATACCAGAGTGTCTGTTCATCACCGATATATAAAAGCTATTAATAATAAGGTAGATATAGGTACTAATTAAATACTACTTCAGTTCATTTGGGTCTTATTTGATATATTCTTATTATTTGAAAATAGAGTCAGTTGTAAAAGCTCCATTTCTGAGTCAGATGAAGATCTGACTTGAGAAAAATGTGAAACCTGTTCAAGTGAAGCATCAGGATTTCTATAAGATACAAGAGCACGCTATTGCTCATAAAGTACTCATGACTTCACACTTGTATCACCAAGACCACGTCTAAAAAGAAGTTTTGGAAGTGTTAAGCACCAAAATGATAGGTGTGAATATTCTGCCATTTTGAAAATCAGACAATGACAAATATAGCAACAAAGAGAGGGAAATTATAATCTTTAATTTTATGTTTACAGTTTGTCCTGAAGAATACTGCAAAAATGGAGGAAGATGCATCATCAAAGATGACGTTCCATTATGCCAGTAAGTTTCATTGGTGATTGACTTGTGCCTGAGGTTGGATAAACATGCTGTTGAAAAAGATGTTTCGCTCCCCGAGACTGAAATGA
Organism: Myiozetetes cayanensis; assembly: GCF_022539395.1. Classification (NCBI taxonomy): domain Eukaryota; kingdom Metazoa; phylum Chordata; class Aves; order Passeriformes; family Tyrannidae; genus Myiozetetes; species Myiozetetes cayanensis. The sequence goes on from NW_026086604.1 coordinate 131,899,699, forward strand.
CATTCAGTAGAAGTGTATTTTTAAAATTCTCTTTATGTCTACACTATTTTTATTTACATTTAGTGAGATAAACCACATTTTGAGGAAGAGTATTATTTATCAGATAGAATTTTCTGTAACTTTCATATGTCATTACATGAGACAACCTACTGGCCTGACACATTGATTTCTGTGTCTCATGTTTCACATCAACATTTCAGAACACATGCTTCTGTGCCTTATACAAAACGAGTGTTTTGTACCTCAGAGAAGATTTTACAGCAGGCCACATACTCATCTTTACCTTTCTGGCATGTGTTTGGAAAAAGAAAATAATGTTTTTCCACTTATTCCAAAAAAAGATTTAAACATATGCTTGCATTTTTTTCTGGAAATGCTCTATGCTGAAAAAGAAATAATGTATGCAATTCTGATGTAGGACGTACAAGTCATTATAAAGTGTCTCAGGCTATCTGAAGGGATTCATTTACACAAACTATCGCTCTGTTTCCCATTGGGAAATTACAGGAGACTTTTTAAAGTTCAAAGCAAGAAATGGTATGCATTATCATGCTTTTGTCCTTCACATGCTTCAGTGGATCTTGCCAAAGAGTTTGCCAAATTAATAAAGAACTCACTGTTTTATCAGAGTATCTATCTTAGTCAAGACTAGACATTAAGGGTTGTCTCCTAGTTGCTAGGAAATGCACATTAATAAGCCTGCTTTGTCTTTCAAGACAGGTTTATCCTTTACTCGTTGAAGAAATGTAATAAATAACATACGCAGAAAATATAGGCACTTTCATAGAAGGTACTTTGATTTGGCCTTCAGAAACCACTGTTAATTACCTGCAGATTTCCCAAAGAATGTCCTCTATTATAGCACGGAGAATGGTCTCTGTAAGAAGCTTGGAATTTCATTAAGGTGGCTGTTTCAAAACTCCTTGGAACATGTAAAGAGAGAAAAGGGACAAAAACAATGGAGAAATATTACAGATGAAATAGAATGAAAAGTCAGCAGAAAATAAAGGCATTTGGAACAGCGAGTTTACAATTTGTAGATTAAATCATTGATCAAAAAGAAAATTGCTTGTGGGGACAAAGCACTGCAGGAGTAATTGAGATTTTAAGTATATAAGAGAATTATAAAGTTTGAACTAATGTTCAGACTTGCAAGAGAAAGGAAACCAAACTAGCAAGTCTTCTTTATACACAGAAATAAAAGACAGTTGGAATTAAAATAGTAAATTAAACTACTAAATAGGGTAGTTTCCCTCAGCATTCAGTAAGAAATACGATATTTAATTCTGATGCAATGAATAGGCAGAGAAAAGACACAGAAATGAAAATGACCTAACTGTTGGGCTAACATAACTCCAAGAGCCCTATGTGCTTCTTTTGGGGAAATAGGTCATCTCTATTCAAGAATACCTGAAAAGCAGTGCATGTTGTAATAGTCAGAGGCTTCCTGAAAACTCTGCCAGCAAGGGAAGTGACTGAGAATAGCAAATGGAGAAGAAAAAAGGATAGCCAGATCAACAGTCTGGTTTCAATACCATTCAAGACTTTACAATTACTCCTACATATAATAACAGCAGGAGAGGTAACCATTTCTGAGGTGAACTTCTGCATGATTTTTTGAAATCCCACAACATGAAAAAAAAAATAAAAAGAAGAATAAAAATGTACCTAAAATAAAAAATGTAGAATTATATCACTTTTCATTTTCTAGGGAAATTTTTATTTTCACATGTGTGTGCACACACGTGCTTAATTTAGCTTAAATACGTAAGGTGAATACTTAGGGCGTCCAGTTGGCTTTCTTTCAGTAGTAAGTAACTAAGAGGAATGGAAGGTGAGTAGCAGGTGAAAGGTGATCTCTGACATCCCTCTATGAAGAGATATGTGTAGACCAGGTGGAAAAGGGGGTAGCGGGTACAAGTCTAGATAAAGTTTCAGTATATATTGGAGTGGGTAACAGAGCTGGCCTATCAGGTTGCTGTGTTTTCTGTTCATACTACTGAAAAAAGCTCCTCTTAACTGGTGCTTAATGATTGCATTAATATCAGTGAGAGGTCACAGTATTTGAGAATGTGACTATTGATATACTCATGGATATTCTCAGTGAGAGAATAAATGCAGAGAAATGATGCTTTGTGGGTGATGGTTAACTTCCTACTTTAATGAAACAGCTTGATGGTTGTCCTGGTCCTCCTTGGTATTTGAATTTTTGAGTTAAGTTTGAAAGCCACTTGCATTTGCTTCTCCTATTTGTTCATAAGGCTAGTTGGGGTGCACATCAAACATGGTTATCTTGTTCTTACTATTTCATGGGTATTTTCTTTGTCTGCCAAACTACATGGAGCTTTAGTCTGAAATTCTACAGCCACTCTCATTTGACAAAATATGTCTCCTATTTGTCCTGAAGGAGGTCCCTTCTGTAGTCATGCAGCCAAGTGTCTGGTGCTGGCAACCAGCTATTGTGATTGCACACACAAATCATGATCATCTGAGCAATAATGACTAGAATTTTTCAATTTCAATCCTCTGACTTCAAAATCATTCCTTTGATTATATGTATGCTTTCCCCAACTCTTTGTCCAGTGGTTTTTTGTGTTTGTTTTATTTTTGTTTTAAAGTAGACCACAGACCTCTGGAAACATAGGAGAGGAATATAGATAAGAACAAGAAAGCTGGGAAAAATGTGTTTGTAACACACTGAAATGGAATGGTGAGGCTTCAAAGACTGTACTAGTGTTGAAAAAAAGAACCACTGAGAAAAAAAAAATAAATTTACCAGACTGTTAATACCTAAGTTTTGTTCTCATCTAACTGGACAAGAATGCACATTTAAAATGTACTAAACCTCACATATAATAAATATCAGATAATTATTAAATCAGCAAATGGTTTGGGCTGGAAGCGACCTGTAAAGTTCATCTAGTTCAACCCTTTGGAATGAGCAGGGATATTTTCAATTAAATCAGGTTGCTCAGAACCCCATCTTGAATCTACCACATCTCTGGGGAACCTGCTCCAGCATTTCACTATGTTCATTGTAAAAAATGTCTTCCTTCTATCTAGTCTGAATCTCCTCTTCTTTACTTTAAAACCACTATCCCTGGTCCTATTGCTGCAAGCCTTACTAAAAATAGAATGGAATGAAATAGTTTAGGTTTGAAAAGACATAATACAGTGCTTGACTTTCCTTTTATTTTATACAAATATTTTCAATGTAATATACTAAACTTCAAAGCAGTTACACTGACTAGTAGTTAAGAGCATAATGAGTGATAATGAGTATAATAGAGTGATCTTATTAATGTTTGAACCATGGGAAAGTTCTATCCTTTAGCACAAAAAAAGTAATTACATTCACTGGCCTGTGATTAAACAATCATGTTAAAAATTAGAAATACATCTTCATTAAACAGTTTTAAAATTAATTGAATACATACCATCTAGCTAACTGAGCTGTGGGGATTAGAATTGCAAGGAGTCATTATACATAGATAATTAATTTTGGTTGTTTCTGTAGTTGTATATCTAAATGTTGATTTGGCCCAAAAAATAGAAACTTATTTTGTTTGTTTCCTTTATTTGATAACAGTAAAGATTACTTTTCCTCTATGTTTCAGAAAAATAATTTACAGGGTAGTAATTAATTCAGAAGAGAGGAATTTTTGCTTATTCTTCTTAGAAAAGCTAAAAGTTAATTGGTTCTCTATTTTTTGCTTCTTTCCTTCTCACTTTTAAAATGAGCTAATTATTATAACAGAAATGAACTATTTTAAATTGCAAATGAAGTATTTTATTCGCAGTGTTACAATGGCAAACAGTATTCCACAGAATTTAAAAAATTTTAAAAAATAGTTTTTTGGTAGTGGAGACATTTTTTCAGAATATGATTTTGTCTTCAAAATACTGACTTCTGGTAAGCACAATAAATTTTGGAGAAGGAGCCCTGGAAAGTGGCATGTAGCTTTAAATAATGCGTTGGTAGACTGATACCTTTTTCATTTGAGTATCACATGTGACAAAGGAGGGAAATTCTCATCCTCACTAGACAATATCTTCCAGTGAGAAATGTAGTTGTTTTGTTTTTTTCTAAATATGTTTTACTTTGGATGTACTCTTACCTGTACTTTTTTACTGGTTTTTGAGGACTGATGGTGGTAGTTACCTTTAATAACTAAAAGTGGGAGGATTATTTTAATATCACACAGGATGTCATGAAAATGGAGGGATAATGGTATTCCAAACTTAAAAAATAAAATGTTTGGAAGCTTCTGTAATTTGATGGAAATGCAAAGTCTAGAGACTGACAGTATAGAAACACCTAATTCATAAGTAAAGTGAGTTTTTAATGGGAGAAGATGGTAGTTTCCATTTCAGCTGTTTATCCTGCTGCTCTCAGAAATTCCAACTTTAGTTAAAGGAGGATTGTTGACATAGTAGCTGCTGAAGCAGACTATTCACTGTTCAAACAAAGCAAATTGAAAGAAACAAAGCAAAAAAGTTAGTATTGATTTCACTTCTTTCCTAATAATTTTGTTTTAGATTTATTGAACAAGTAGAAATAGGATAAAGCTATATCTAACCTGTATACCTACCCAAGAAAGCTGGGGTCATGAAAACCAATTCTACATAGAGGAGGAATGAAACAAGGATGTAGCCATGAATAAAAACAAAAGCCATGATGAGTAGTCAAAAAGATAAGGCATTGAACCAAATGCTATGCTAAGATTTGGCTTCTGGGAAATAAAGACATATATACATAACTACCACAGAAGAAATTTTTTACATGTCTCCCCGTTACCCAAGTGCCATCTGAAAAGTGATGCTGAGGCAGAAAAAATAACAAATTTAGGTTGCCTGAGTTTGGGTAAAATTGAATGTGGGAAGACAGGTTAATATGTCTGCTCTCCAGAATAAATTAGACACAATTTACCCTGAAAGAAAAATAGAGTACATTGATGGAAGTGCATTTTAAAGATTTGCTCACAGGAAACTATTTCCTAAAGTTTCTATTTCACATATTATTTTCTTTTTTTACTCTTTATCTTTTCTCATTCAGAGAGGTTGCTTGAAATCAAGGTACCTGATACAAAAATACTGTTGCTTTTTGGTTTTTCTTGTTTCTAACTTCATAGCCTTCCCCAAAGGAAAATCCCATAGGGATTATGGTGCAGTGCGGCAGAGACTTAGATTCATAAATCTTAGCATTTTGTTCATTCTGTAATAGTTGGAATGAAACAGCTTTTGCTTTTGATGCTGACTGCCTACTCACAGGGTGTTCAGTGATCATTTCACAATACAAAAAAAAATGGGAAAAAAATCTAAAATCCATTGAATACTTCATATATTAGAATTCAGGCAATCCTGTTCCTTTATGTAGAAAGAATATGTCAAATTTGTCTAAAAAGTTTGTTGTTTTCTTTCAGATTTTCTCCACTTGTACCAAACTACTTCAATTTGGCCGAATCAGTTTTACCTAGTGAGAACCTTGCCACTGAGCAAAGTATCAATTATTTCTTTACAAATGGATACACTGGCTATTTTTTTGTATTTAGAAGCAGTTTACTTCAAGCTTTGCTCCTTTTCTTCTTCTTTGAAGATAATAGTATAATCCCGAGGTCAGCTCTTTATCACACTGAAGCCAGCTGCTTCATGCAGTTTGCAACTCCTAGAAATGATGAAAAAACCCGAGTGACATTTATCTTGGTCAAACCTAATTGAATACATCGGGCGATTTGTCACCTTCTCCAATGAGGCAGCGATATCCTGTGAAGTTCTGCTGGGAATGGTCTGAATAAGTTGATTGTTGAATCAAAAGATTCCTGGGGGAATCTGTCTTTTTCATTTTTTTTTTTAATTATAAAAATAAAACAAGTTTGTCTCTACGTAAATGTTAAAGTTTTACTTTAATTGAAAGCCAGGTGATATAGTCAATTAAACAAATACGACTGAACAGACCCAAAGCTTGGTTCTACAACAGATGTTTCTGATCGTGTTTTTTAGAATTCTTGATTCAAATGTAAATCAAACTTTTTCATTTAACTCCTGGGTTTTGGTCTCTTTTTGTACATAAAGCCAAAGCGCAGGATATCTTTAAAACTGGAAGCAAACTAAGTAGCTTACAGTCTTTCTCTGTTTTCCTGAGGTGAAATATTACTGTAACAAATGGATAAAGTCTCTCTTGAATGACCCATTGCTAGAATCTGAAGAGCACTCATAATGGAAGGGCTTATTTTAGATATAGCCCACTGGTCATTCTGGAAAGCAACTGTGAACGAGGTATTTTCAAATTGTCTCCTAATGACATTTGGGGACATTTTTACCTGTTATCGGTAAGAAAATCAGTAAGGAATTTCTGGGACAATTTCTAAATCGAAGAGCTTAATGAACAGTTTGTACAACCTTTTCTTGCAAAAATTTCACAGTTGAGAGGTGCTAACACTTAGCTCTGGGAATAAAAGTAGCTGTGGATTTCATTATAAAAGCTGGGTTTAGTACTTAATCAACATCATTGCAACCCTCAAGATCAGAGGGAGAATTATATTTTGTGTCTGAACAAAATAATTGATGTTTTAATATGAAGATACTATCATCTTATTGAAAAGAGTATAATTTAGTAGATACAATGAAAATTACTTGGACATATGAGAATAATAAAGCAAAAACATTTCTGCTGGGTTGGATAAGCAATGCTTAAAATGCTGAAAGCATTCAACTTCTCTGATAAATATCCTGTATTTCTCTTTTGATTTTCAATTCACTCTTTAAAAAGATTCAAAGTGAAATGAGGTAACCACAAGATGTAGGAAATCACAGCTGGATTTTTATTATTACTAAGCACCTTTACCTCAGAATGACTTATACAAAACCATAAGGATTATTATATTTAAAATTCAGGAGATGGGTTTGTGTACGATGGAAAAGCTTAGGATCTGAGAAGTGTATGTGTAGGAGAGGATGCTTGTTGAGTGATAATATGAGAGATTTTTATATGGGAGAATTTTAATTAATGCTGGATGTTGGATGTTTGCCAAAGTATGGAAGGTTCCCTGAAGTTACTCCTACTAGCACGAAATGTTCAAGACTAGAAAGCATACACAGAAAGCTTTAAACCACAACTTTTTTTTTTTTCTATTTTGTTCTAAACAGGAAAGAATAGCAGTAAAATAATAAATACTTTTCAAAAGAGAGAAGAAAGGGAACAACTGAGGAAGTATAAACACAAGCATTGCAAAGATACTTGTGCTACAGCCATTTCTTCTTCACATTCATGTGGCTGTCTTTTGTCCACAGAAATTTAAAAACATCCTTGTGTACATCTATTTATAGGCACATGAATTACTCTACATTTTTTTTGGATTATATTAAATCAAACAATAATTTACACAGTCTGGGTTCAGATTGTCTTACTTAGCTTGAGTAACAGTCTTCCTTCAGACTCAATCTTCTTGGATTTAAATGAAAGTCAGAGACAGCACTTGCTGTAAAAGCCAGTATTCTCATCCCCTAAAGTTACACCTGCATATCTGCATATCAAAACTTAATTGAATGACAATTAGCTCTCCATTAAAGCCCTCTCTGTAGGAGGCACCTGGGGGCTGCTGGTTAGATACACCTAATACAATACAAAATCTATGATAAAACTTGTAAGGGTGACTGTCTGGAAAACATATATATCATGAAGCGTGTTGATAGGAGTTTTGAATTATGACTACAGTGAGAAATACTGTGATGCAGATAAGTCTCTTCTGATGAGAGGAAAGATGAGAATGATGGAGGTCTGTATTTGAGAATCTCTGTTATTGTGCAAGTTGTGTAGAAAAGACATACATCTTGTATAGTGTCCTAACCACACCTTGGTATGTGGCCTACTCAGTCTGACCCACTAGACACACTGGTGACACAATGTCCTCAAGCTATCTTGCTTGTTTGCAATTTTCCCTCTTGTTCAGTCAATGCGAATTTAAGTCTCCAAGAATTATACCCTTTGTGCTGTTGCTAGGTGGCTAAGGGATTTCCCAAAAGCAGCAAATTCTACTGAATGAAGAACTTTTGAACTTTTCTTGCCAGCTTTTGCAGTGTTGACTGATCTGGAAAGCTCCATGCATTTTAATTTTAAACACACATACAAACACAGAGGAATTTTCTCAGTGCCTGGAAGGATCTTTTCATGTTTGCTGTTGCTCTAATCAGCTACTAGGCTACATCTCTAAGCAGGAAGCAGTAACTATGTGCTATTCCCACACAGACACTTGTATGTCCTTTAGGAAAAAAGTACGCATACCTTTAAACTAAAATAATTATATCTGCACCTGGTCTGAAAGTTGTATTTTCACCTTACAGAAATATGTTTCATTCAAAAATATGTACTGGATTGTAAGATATATATGAACTTTGAAATATCCTTTAACATGTTTCAAGTTAATGTGGCTCATGCAAGAGTTACAGTATGGATTTCAACACCAGAGTTACTTCAGGAATAAACCTCTCTGGTGGGTGCTGGATGCCCACCAAAGCTGCTCTATCATTCCCCGGAATGATATATTCTCCTATCTGGACAGGAAGAGAAAATATAATGAAAAGTTTGTACATTGAGATAAGGACAGAGAGAGGTCATTGAGCAATTACCATCACAGGCAAACCAGATTCGGCTTGGGGAAATTAGTATAATTTATTGCCAATCAAATTAGAGTAGGGTAATGAGAAAAAACTAAATCTTAAAATACCTTCCCCCTCACCCCTCCCTTCTTCCCAGACTCAACTTCACTCTATGATAACTAGTGATAGGAGAAGAGGACATAGTATTAAGCTGCACCAGGGAAGGTTTAGGTTGGATATTAGGAAGAAATTCTTCACAGAAAGGGTGATTAGATATTGGAATGTGCTGCCCAGGTGGAGTCACCATCCCTGGAAATGTTTAAGGAAAGACTGGACATGGCACTTAGTGCCATGACCTAGCTGACATGGTGGTGTTTAGTCATAGGTTGGACTTGATGACCTAAGAGATCTTTTCCAACCTAACTGATTCTGTGATTCCCTACTTTTCCACCTCCTCCCCTCCAGCAGTACAGGGAGGTGGGGAAGGGTAGTGGTAAGTTCATCCCAAGTGCTGCCACCATGGCTTATGTGCTCGACCTTGGCCAGGATTGGGTCCATCTTGCAGCTGGCTGGCATTGGTTTAGCTGCACATGGGGGAAGCTTCTGGCAACTTTTTGCAGAAACCACCCCTGTAGTCCCACCCAGCTGCTACAAAAACCTTGCTATGCAAACCCAGTAGTACCTCAGTCATCAGGCTAGGCTTCACAATTCAGTAAACTGCAGGAGGTTGAGATTTTGTTTGTTTGTTTTAAATGATGGAGGTGAAAAAGGGTTGGATTTAAGCTGGGCTCTCATGAACAGGTTTTGGCAGTGGGGAGGGGCTCTACAAGGGTAGTTTCTGTGAGAAGCTGCTATAAGAAGCTTACCCATGTCCAACAGAGTCAATGCCAGCTGGATTCAAGACAGACCCGCTGCTGGCCAAGACCAAGCCAATCAGAGAAGTTAGTAACATCTCTGTGATAACATATTTAAGAAAGAAAAAAATAAAATTATCACATGGATGTAATTGCACTGAGAGAAAAGAAGAGTGAGAATATTTTGGAGGAGCAGCTCTGCAGACACCAGGTCATTGGAGAAGGAAGGGACAAGGCACTCCAGGCACCAGAACTGAGGTTCCCTTGCAGCCCATGGTGTAGCCCATGGTGAGGCAGCTGTGCCCCTGCAGCCCATGGAGGACCATGAGGGTGCAGAAATCCCCCAGCAGCCCAGGGAGGAGACCCACGCCAGAGCAGGTGGGTGCCCAAAAGAGGGCTGTTACGCTGTGAGAGTCCTGTGCTGGGGCCGGGGCCGAGCAGGGACCTGCTGACCCACAGAGAGAGGAGCCCATGTTGGAACAGGTTTACTGGTAGTACTTGTGAACCTGTGGGGGAACAGGCTGGAGCAGTCTGTGTCTGAAGGACTGCACTCCATGGAAATGGACCCAGACTGGACACTTTGCAAGGAACTGTAGCATGTGGAAAGGACCAGCACTGGAGAAGTTTGTGGAGAACTCTATCAACAGGGTGGTAGGGATCCCACACTGGAGCAGAAGACTCCTCTCCCTGAGCAGTGTCAGAAACAACGTGTAATGAACTGACTGTAACCCCCATTCCCCATCTCCCTGTGCCACTGGAGAGAGAGAAGGTGGAACCCAGGAAGGAGGGAGGAGTGTGGGGAAGGTCTTTATAAGATTTTGTTTACTTCTCTTTATCCTGCCCTGATTTTTACTAGTAATAAATTAATTTAATTTCCCCAAGTCTGTTTTGGCCATGACAGTAATTATGAGTGATTTCTCACTGCCCTTATCTCATCTCATTAACCTTTTGTTATATTTTCTCTCTCCTGTCCAGTTGTGGAGGGGACTGATAGAGTGTTTTTGGTGGCACTTGGCATCCAGCCAGAGTTAACCCACCAAAAATTGTTTCCCTGAGGATAAGAAAACTAGCTGACCAGGATGCATGATATTTTATTTGCAATATGTGTGTTTTTATATCAGCAGACTAGATAACAAATTATCATATGGTTTCCTAACTGTGCTGAACTAAACCATGCCTTAACTCACCCTCTGGGCAGCCACATGAAAGCCAAAAACATGGTGATTCTCTCTTTGTTCAGACAGAAGGAATTGTCAACAAGCCCAAACTGGCTTCTCCATTTTTATCTCTAGCTCTGTATGTACTTAGGGCACCTTGGCAGCTGTATAAATTCCTTGGATGGATTTCAGGTATCGACTGTGTATAAACACATGCATTGCACTAGGCTAACCCTCAACAAGAGTCTTTGTTAGAAAAGAAAAGAAAATAGTATTGGAACCAATAATATGTGACAATGGCTTCTTTAATGTAAGTGCTAGGTGAGATTATACAGTAAGGATTGTCTAAATTCTAACATTAAATGTGCTTAAGTTCTAGGTCATTAACTTAGTATATTAGAAAATTGTTTTTATTGCTTCATGAGTTTCCTTATTTCCACTTAGAACTTTCCAATTTTGTACTTTAATCCTTTTGGCATTCATCCTTATTAACTATTGTATTTTCCACTGATGAAATGCCTGCTCAGCTGAGCTTGGTGGCAAAAGGTGGGCAAATAAAAAAAATTTGCTTAGGCTTGCAAAAGTGAGCTAACAACAACTTGACTACATACAATTATATGGAGCTTGTATTATGCAGTCCTTGCATGCTTGAGTTTCCTGTGCAAGCTACTGATAGTGCAGCTTTGCATGACTAGGAGGTGAACAAAACATTTTTAAAGAAGTGTTACTTAGAGATGAATATTCCAATTCTTGTTTTTTACAGAGCAGAATTCCAGTCTACAACTATTTTTTTTCACCTCTGGTAACTTTATTTTCAGATTTTAAGTATTCTTTTCTAATTCACTGATTTTTATCAGTGAAATTAAAGTGCATGGTTTGATCTATATTGTAGTCTATAAAAAAAATTTAAAAATTTAAAATGCAGGTGTTATTAATGGACTTTATAGGTGGAAAAACCCCACTTTTATTTGCTTTGCTTTTCTTTATCTCTTCTGTAAAGCAATATTTTATTAATGTGAATTTTTTTAGGGACTTAGGAAAATGGAAGAAAGATCTCCTAAACCTTTTTAATATTTTAGTATGTGAAAAATATTGTGTTTACATAGTCATAGAAATTCATGAAGACTACCTTCTTGTTTCTTTTGCTTCTAGAGTTGAAGGTGAAACAATTTGGTAGAATACATTTTGAGAGGCTACACAGTAGTTACTCATTATTATAGTTCTAGTGTTTTAATAGGTGTATTATCAAATTTTTCTCGGTTTGTCATGGCTTCCCTTATGCTCCCAGTACAGTCTATCACTATGTTTTGGTTACTTTGGAACAAGAGCAACAAAAAAGCCACAGACTGAGAATGTTTTAGTAATGGTAGTAAAGGATTTCTTTCTGATGGATCATAAGATAGTAAAGGAAAGCTAAAAATGATACAGCTGTGTAGCCAACAAATTAACTGAATTATACCAGTATAACAAGTATTCTTCATTTAGCCTTTATATCTATATCTATATATCTATATATGTATAGATATATATATATAATGCTTCTAAAGCTATCTTTTTAATACCTTGTGTCTTTAAAATTCTTCTCAGCACCCTGTTACTACAAATAGTGAGATACAAGTCTCTGTAAACACAGAGGTTGTTGATATACCTTATGCTTTATTCTGATCTACAAAAACCATATTGCTACAGAAACCACATTTCAAGATGGGTCTGTGCAACACAATTGTGCATTTAAATATAATCATATAATCATAATCATCAGAATGATTAGGGTGGGAAGGGACCTTAAAGATCACCTAGTTCCAACCCCGCAGCCATGGGCATGGAAGCCACTCACTAGAACAGGTTGCTCAGGGCTCCACCCAACCTGGCCTTGAACACTTCCAGGAATGGGGCATCCACTTCCTTTCATGGCAACTAGTTCCAGTGCCTCACCACCCTCTAATATAGAAGTTGATATATTATAAAGTGACTCTTTCCTAGCTTTTTAAAATTATGTATTTATTTCTATGGTCTTTGAAATACGTCAGACATTAAGGCCAAAGTAAGATTTTAATAAGTGTCATGATGGGACCACAACAATGGACCTTACATTATTTTATTTTTCTATATTATATGTTTTATATGGTTGAACCACTGCGTATATGAAAAAGATGGTGAAACACTAATCAGCTTTCTCTGGGTAGTCTTGTACCTCCTACAAGGTCAATGTCACTTGAATTTTAGTCTTATGAAAAAGTCCTCCAGAAAACCTTTTCCTTAATCATCCTGTACTACTCTGAAATTCTTACACTCTGAACTTCCCCTGATATCTACAGGCAGGTTACATTTGTACCTTGCACATTCTTTCCTGATTTTTCATTTTAAGATGCATTCTCTTACTTGTCACATCTAACAAAAGTTTTTGTCCAAGCTGCCATCACCATGCACTTCAGTTACTGACCTTCCTTACTTGAATGACTACAAGGTTTTCAGGCTGATGTTCCTCAAAACCAGCTGCCAGGAGGATTCTTCTGACCATTGCTTTGAGCATATAATTCTCCTTTTTGTGTCTCTACTCCCTCTTTCTTATTACATCAAATGTTAATTAGTGACCTTACTTTTCAAGCCTTCATAATTTATTCTACCTCCATCTATCATTTCTCATTGAAACCGTATAATCTGAATACATCTGCTACAACAGAGAATATACCTGCCCCTACCCAGAGCATAACAACAGCAGTAGATTGTCTATGTCTTTAACAGATCTCTGCATCCTTGTCAAAGCTTAAGATATAATTTGACAAAACTCTCTATACTTACTGAACAGAAAGCAGGTTTCTCTTTCAAAATAACTTCATTCCAAATATGCATGAAACATACACTGAGCACGGCAAGGAATTAGGCATATACTTTCCTTATAAATCCAGAGAATCAAAGCATAGTACAATAATCTTGCTTTTGACATTTGAGCTTCTTTTACAAATTTTTTATCTTCAGCCTCTAGCCTTCTTTTATAATTACTTATTTTTTTTCCAGTAGTATGAAGTCCTCACAGATGGTATTAGTATGCAAAAGCTGGAACAAATAATATGGTAAATTTTTAAGGGTTTCTTTATTTCAATATATTTTCTTACTACTATGAAGAATGTACAAGTAGTCACAAAAAATGTGCAGGAGTGAACTGTACAATTCTTTTGTTGAGGCAGGCTAGACTGCAAGATTCAAAGCTATGCTGATAATTAAGAAGCACACACGTGCTGCAATAGTAATCAAAATTAAAATTTCTCCTTTCTTAGGCTGGCACAAGAAAGTATTTTATAACTCACAAGGTCTTTGAAAAAAAAAAGCAAACAAATACCCAAACAAACAAACAAAATCCTCCAAACCCAAACAAAACCTTGGTTAATACCATGGGCTAAACTCATTCATTTGTACCTTCTTTTTGCTTGGAAATGGGAGAAGAAAAGAACAATTTGCATTCAATTTTTATGATACTAAGGATATAATAATATTTCTTAAAAGGAAAGTCACATTTTACCCTAATTCTGTAAATTCTAATTTGCTTAGACTTTGCTAAATGTTACATGATGGAATTAAAATTTAGTTAGAAGATTGATCATTTTTTCTCCTTTCAGCTTCCCCCCTCAATGACATTCTAATGAAAATGAGAGTAGAATCACAGAGTCATAGAATCTTTAAGGCTAGAAAAGACCTCCAAGATCATCAAGTCCAATCGTTAACCCAATGCCACCATGTTTCCACTAAACTATATCCCTAATATCCCTGTGTCCCACTATATCCACATGGTTTTTGAACACTTCTATGAATGGAGACTTCATCACTTCCTGGGCAGCCTGTTCCAATGCTTGACCACCATTTCAGCGAAAAACTTTTTTCCTAATATCCAATCTAAACCTCCCCTGGTGCAACTTGAGGTCATTTCCTCTTGTCCTGTCACTTTTTAATTGGGAGAAGAGTCCAACTCCCACCTCACTACAATCTCCTTTCAGGTAGTTGTAGAAACCAATAAGGCTCCTCTGAGCATCCTTTTCTCCAGGCTGAACACCCCCAGCTCCCTCAGACACTCCTCATCAGACTTGTGCTCCAGCCCCTTCGTTGCCTTCCTGGACATGCTCCACCACCTCAATGTCCTCAATGTCTTTACTAGTATTATGATAGTGTTATTCTTGCTCAGAGTATTATTCTTGCTCAAATTGTCAAGATAAAGAATAATTTTTTAACTAGACTAACAAACACATTAAAGTTTTCTGGTCAAAAGCAGAAATTTAATAAAATATTCTGAAAAATGCTATCTTGTCAGAAAAGTGTCTACATAGTTATTTCTGACAAAAAATAGGCCATCTGACCAAGCCAAAACCTGGAATATTTAGAAAGGAAGCATACTTGTTTTCATGAATGGCCTGCCCAGAGAGGTGATGGATTCACCACCCCTGGAGGTTTTTAAGATGAGGCTGGATGTGGCACTGAGTGCCATGATCTAGTAATCACAGCGGGGTTGGATCAAGGGTTGGACTCAACGATCTCAAAGGTCTCTTCCAACCCAGTTAATTCTATGATTTTATGATTCTATGATTCTTAGAATTTTCCTTTCAGTACAAGCCTGGGGCTGTTACTGTACAAATACATCAGGAACATGTATATGTTACATTATGAAGCAAAGAGGTTCTGAGGAGATGGAGTAATTTTTCAAAATATGAATAACAATTTTGCTTCTTTTGAATGAAGTGTGTCCTCATTAAAAACTATTTTCATCCAATATCCCATGACACTCTTCTTTCTAATGTTACCAAAATACAAAAGGTGTCAGAAGACTCCTATCTGTGGCTCATATTCTGGTGTAGTGTAGTGAGTTGACCCTGGCTGGGCACTGGACGCCCACCAAAGCCACTCCATCACTTCCTACCTCAGCTGGACAGCGGAGAGAAAATGTAACAAAAGGCTCATGGGTTGAGAAAATGACCAAGAGAGCACTCACCAGTCACTGTCATGGGCAAAACAGACTTACCTTGGGAAAAATCACTGATGGGCTCAGCCTTCACCAGCAGCAAGTAAGTTTTGGAGTTGTGGCTGACATGGGCTCTGTGGGACGGGGAAGCTCCTGGCAGCTCCTCACAGGAGCCACCCTCCCCAGCCCCCCTGCTTCCCAAACATTGCCATACAAAATGAAAACATGTAGCATTAGTGAAACAGGAAGCACAGAGTAACTGTAAACCACATTATTTTAGTGGTTTAAAAACTATTGCAGCCAAGTATCCACAGCAGTGCCAACTGCGCGCATTCCTCATGACCAGTTTCACTCTTCTGCAACAAAGAACCCACATGGAAATATTTTTTTTGCTCTTGTTATTTTTAGGCACTTCAAGCAGCAGTTTCAGGCACAGATTTATGAAGCCTGGCAGTCCTGAGAATAATTGTACAAGTCTGGAATTGATGATTTTTGAGCTTAAGATGTGCAGCTCCCCTAACATACAGTCTTCCAAAGCATACAAGCAATTTCAAAGCCCAGATCCCACCTACTTTCAAAAGGCTTTTTGATGAAACATTGCTTAATTACTAATAAAGTTTACCCTTTTCAATTGTGAGTTACTTCTTCATCATTAACAAGCTTCTAATAGTACTGCCTCTCCTCCAGCACTTTTGGTGTGCCTGTTTCAAGCTCTTTGTGAGGGGTACTCTTTAGAGTTTTGATGAGCTTTGATGAAAAGAGACCCAGATATAATAACAACCACAGGAGCTGCAATAGTAAATTTTAAGTACATAAGCAGGTGTTAAGTTTCTGGATGTTCTTAGAGACTTCTGAGTGCCCTGAGAAGCCAGAAAAACAGTGTTTGAAGAAAAAAAACACCAGAAGCCTGTCATGTAAATGTGGAAGCATAACATGAGTCTTTACAGAATTCTTGGATTTTCTTACATACTTATTTCAAAAAGCCGAAAACCAAATCAATAAACAGCACTATTTTTTTTTTTTTTTGCTATTTATTCTTTAGTGTTACTGAAGCTTCTGGAAGACTATTCAGAAAAAGGCAATGATAGATGTTCATAACTGTTTGATGAATAGATTCTGCTGAACTTTAGTTGTGAAGTATCAGACTCCAATTAAGATTGATCTATTTTCAGTAATATACCAAAGCAAAACTGGAACAATTTATTCTGCCTGGAATCAGTGCTCAGCTTTCAATCAGACTTTTACTTTTTTGTTCATAAAGTCACATATTATATGCAGGAATAAATCAGATATCCTAAATAACAATAGATATCTTTTCATCTTTAATTTCTACTCACTTCTTTTATGGAAACATTGGTTCATGTGTTCATTTCTGCTTCCTTAGAACTGACTGCAAACTAAATTCCTTGTATGAAAATATCAACAATATTAATAGAAATTCCACATCTGGATCTAGGATAGAGCTTACATAGCTGTTATCAATGAATGTATCAAGATTAATTTTTATGTTCCAAAGAATGCAAGGGTAAGATAGGAATTGATGGAGATACATTAGCTCTCTAAACAGTGCCAATCTTTCCAAAGAATTACTCTAAGCTTTCAGCCAGTTCAGGCAAACCACAATTATATGCAGATCACAAGGAATGGAAGGATTATTTGCCTTTCCATCCACATTGACTTAGAAACCCTGTGTTTATAAAATGTCATGAGAAAAACACTGCATTTTCTAACCTTCCTTATGATTAGCTAAGCCAGAGTTTAGGGCCCACAGAACGGCTTTCTTCCACTGCATGGTTACCACAAAATAAGCACATCTGCTGTAACTTTGAGATTGTGGATCCAGTAATGCTTTCCTGTCCACCACAGATATGGCACACAAGACATTTCTCCACTTTTTGGCTCTTGATTCCCAGTGAAGTCACCACCCACAAAGTATTGTCTGTGCAAGTCAGACTTTGGCAGCAGGCTCAAGAGCAAAGGCTCAGACTCAAACCATAAGAGATATGTCAGCAAACAGTTTAACTTCCTTTTTGCTGTGTGGGTGACCAGAGCAACAGGAAGGCTGATTTGATTGAATCCTCATGGAAAGTTAAATTCTCAAAGTCTCTTTGTTGAGGAAGAAATAAAAGAAGAGTTTGAATTGAAGTGCTTAGGGACAAGCTCAGGAAAAAATAATTAACCTCAAAGGTAAATAAAATCACATAAAAGGTTATTCACAAAACTGCCAAGTGCATGAACAGCAAGTGTTGATCTCAAGTTAACCTTTAGACTTTCAAGAAAAGATTGTCTGATGTGCTAGCAATATTTCAATAGTGAAATAAAAAAACAATATTCAGTTCTCAGTTTACAAAACTGAGTAGATCCTTTAGTTTTCATTGATGTTTATACAGGTTCTAAAATTTGTATATGCCTGCAACAAATCCTATTTCTATTCTTGCCAACACTTTGGCCCCATAGGCTTTGTACTTCCAGATTCACTCTTGAGCTCTAAAAGAAATTCGTAGTACTAACACCATGGTAATAACTGAACCAACTCTCCAGCCGGTGTAAATGTTCTTCTCTCCATCTGGAAGTGTAAAGTGGAAAAAACCAGTCAGCATTACACCAATCCAATGTTCACTCCATACATTGGACAACATTTTGTTCATATCTTACAAAGAGGAATTAATTTGAAATAGAACTTTGCTTCAACTTATTTTGTGTTAGACTCGAAGATACTGTTTTTAATGAACAGAACACTTTATTTTCCTCTTATTTTTTAATTTGTTGCTAAACAGTCCTTAAAAGAGTTAAACTTTTAAGTGACCAGAAATAAGCTGCTGGTCTGTTAAACAGACCAGTGAAACAATTTCATCATGGTATTGTACTGTATAAATTACTTAAGGACAACAACATTTGACTTTTTTTTTTTTTTCATTTTTTGATTTGAAGTTTGTGACAAAGCCCAGTCCTTCAAGTACCAATTCTGTGTTTGATTGGCAGTTGTCATTCTTGAATGCTCAAAGATTAATTTTTATAATCCTTATGAAAGGATTTCCCATATTTAAAGTTGTTTGAACTTTTCATGACTCGTAACATAGCTGAGTCAGTTTTATTCTTTTTACAGTCTTATTTTACTGTAATCTTAATGTCTTGTTATTGGGGTTACTTCAGATACAGCATGAAATGGTTTTTTTCTAAAGTAATGCCAACCAAGTCTCTATCATGTGAAACCAGTGACAAGAGTGTTCTTTTTCACTTATATTTAGAACAATTCATTATTTTGTTTTTTGGTTGGTAAGTTTACTATGCTTCCTCACTTTTTTTTTTTTTTTTTTTTAAGATCCTCTGAGGAAATATCCTACAAAGCAGTCATGTGGTACTTACCATCTGCCCAAAATATAAAATATTAGGGAATATACTTTTTTGTTGGAATTCCAATTGAAATCAAGCAAAGAGGCTCAGAAAATATTATAATTTGCAAACTCTTATGGATATATAGCACTATTTCTCTTCCATCTTCAGAAATCCTAACTGCACCAATGTTTGTGATTATATCCCCATCTAACTGCTAGCCTTCAAAGTAAATCTTTGAACATAAAAGAGGATTATAAACATTTATTTTGCTCCTGAATATTTGAGAAAAAGATCCTAAATCAAATTCCTTATAATAGAAGTCTGCCATAACTTCAACTGCCTAAAGCAGCAAATCTAGATGTCTATAAAGTATTTCAAATATATGTATATGTGAATTAATCTTTGGTAATTGCTGTACAGCATGTCAAAACACTATTATTTAGTTACTACCACTTAAAAGTCATACTTAGTATAAGCGGGTGAGAAACAAAATACTTTATTTATTTATTTATTTATGTTAAGGCACTTAAGATCAGAGTTCAGTTTTTGGCTTTCTAATCTGTCGAGTGATTTTAGAGTGTCCCATTAAAAAGCTGGAGGAGGGGAGTGGCAGGGGCCTCAGTCATGTGTATACTTGAGGCCTGAGCCAAAATTTGTTCTCTGAACCATTTCAATAGCTTTTACTCTCAAATGGAAGTTGTTCACTCTCCTATAAGTCATTAATTTAACCTTTCATTAGGTCAATCTGAGTAAAGAGCTGAGTCTTCTCTGCTTATTTTGTTCAGTTAAGTTCAGGAGAAGGAGATGCAAGGATCAGACAGCATAGAAGACAAATCTCTCTGGTCGAGATATGTATTTGTATTTCTAAACCAGTAGAACTCTGATTTGAAATAATTTCTAAGAGTAGTGGAGAGAAGACTCTTGCTCAGGCACAAGAAGTATGACCATGATTAAGTGGATGATTGTGATTAGATTTGTTGTTAATACAGTCCCTAAAAATTGTCAATGCATTATATAATATAAGCAGGTCTAAAGAGTTATAATATAAGCAGGTTCATCTAGAAACAGGTTTGCAGAATGCACAATTGAAAGGCAATAAAACACCTATGTGGCTACTTTAGGATTTTCTCTCTATTAAATCCATTGTTAGCAAAAAATCTTTTTTATTAAATTTGCTAATAATCACAATATACAGTCTAATACCTCAAGTTCTTAACATCTTAAAGACTGACTTGAGAGAATAAAGAAAACACAAATTCTTATCACTTGTACTGTAATTTGTAGCTGAAAAGTGTCTATATATTAAAAAAAAATTTAAAAAATTAAGACAAACATTAGCTCACAGACAAATCCTATAATGCAGGATGTTTTCCTCTGGTTTCCACCTTTTCAGACAAGCAGAAGCAGGCTCAGGTCCCTACCGGTTCCCAGCAGTTGCATATCTCCTGTTGTACTTGTGTATGAGAAAACACCTGCAGACACAGCTGCCAATGACTTTTTTGTCACACCCAGAAGATGAAGACCCCCAAAAGGAGACTAGTTCTGTGGCTGACAAGGTCTCAATATTTTATGACCTACCCTGAAGTCAAACTCAGGCTAAGAAAGAAAATTTGGCACTGTTTTCCTGATAATACTGTTGCGTTACTTTTTGATCCCTTAAGATGTACTTGCAACATGCTCTATGTTAAAAATGGATGTGCCCAGACTGAACACAAAAATGCTTTTAAACTAAAAACCAGCTTTTACTGGAATCTGAATTAGAATACTATTTAAATTGAGATAACTCAGTGTGACTAGGGGCAAAAGAGTAGGAAAGAAAGCATTTACTCACAGCTGTCCCCTTACCTACTTGTCCTCACAGATGTGTTCTCACTTTCCAGTTTGTTGCAGTTAACTCAGACTTTTCCTGAGCGACTGCAAGCTCTGCTCCTCCCCCTCCATCCCAAAGCAACATTCCCATGGCTCTGACGGCCTGTCTCACCTCTCTTTTCAGTAGTTTCTCAATCTTTCTAAGTGAGCCACAGGTTAGCAACTTTCTGGTGTCTCCCTGTCCTGCCCAGCCTGATTTCATCTGCAATCTCTCTGCCCCTCTCCCCAGCTCTCCTCTGGCTGGTCCGTAGTTTCCCAGGAAAAGAGTAACCTCCTTGCTCCATGAAGGGGTTTAACCAAAGCTAATCACACTGTTTAAAGGAATTTAAAATAAAGTTGAAAATTAATGTGAAATTTACATTTGGAAAGAGACAGGCTGAGATTTGCAAAATTTCAATATGAAAATCAAACATTGCGTGTCCTGTGATAAAATGGCAGCAATGGCCAATAAGTTAGCCTTGCACTGTCACTATTTTCACAGCTCTTTACATATACTTGGTGCCCACACCATATCTTCTGGGAGATGTAGCATCAGTTCTAGCAGTGAGTTCTTATTAACATCACAACATAACCAAAAAAATTATTTTACAAGTTTTGGATAGAGGAAAAAAGTACTGTAGACTCCTGAACTCTAAAATTTAGTGTATTTCCTGAAATGAGAAAAAGGACAGTTAAAAATTAACAGAAAACTTTTTAATGACAAAACTGGAAATTGTAAAGTAGCAGGTCTTCAAGTACCTCACAGAAAGAAAGATAAACCTTGGGTTATACTTGTTATCCTTCTGATAGAAAAAAAAAATCTCGCAAAAGAAATCGAAAACATCAATGTCTAATCTCATTCAAAAAATAGTAAACTATCAGATGCAAACAAGTTGAGTCTCCTTTTGCACAATTCAGAGTTGGCTAACTTGGGTCATATTTGAGAACATAAGTGTCATAATTTAATATTTTGTGAAAAAAGGACTGATATGCAGCAATGTGATAGATTTCTTACTCTAATAATTTGAACATATTTGTGAAATTAAGTTATCCTGTCTTGATTTTCAGCTATTTGATGTTGAAGAATAAAGGCAGGGCATTGTACCAGCTTTGTTTCAAGAGCAGTAAAAAAAAAAATCATCTGCTAGGAACCCTGCAGAAAAAAAATTTTACACTTTTAATTCCGAATAGACGAAAAATTGCAATGTCCTTAGGTTCTGAGAAGTGGTTTAATGAAATCAGTTTTTCAGCTATATAAAAGCTGACTTCAGCTTATATAAAAGTCTTAGTCCTTTGGCTTTACAAAATGTAAATCTGTCCCTTATTAATAAAGAATGTTTTTCATGGCTCCCTGCCACCTTGTCCCAACTGTTGACAGAAAATCATCAGTAGAAAAACAGAACATAGCAAGGATTCTTTGATCTCACAGATTTTTGGTTACTAACTCTGTCTGTTAGGGCTGTTAACTAGCAATGCAGGTTAACTAAGCTTTTGTTCTGCCTCGTGGTACATGGTAAAGGAGCATAGAGCCTGTTTTGAATTGTTATATGTATATTGTACAGCAGTGTTAATATCAGGGGAATTGTTCCCAGTTCTTAATCTGTACTGCATATTCCTTGGCCATAACCAAGAAAAGACTTTATTGAATGGATGCTGGAATACTGTTAGAAATTTTTCTATCATTAACTGTAGCTCACCATATGTTATGGTGATCTGTGATATGTGATGCATGAAAGATCATGAGAAAGGTTTTGCTTTATCAAAGTGCCAAGTATAACAGTTGAAATAAGCTCTTCTATCAAAGTAAGTCAAATAACCCAGATTTAGACCTATCTATTCTGCCTAATAAAAGTTTCAAGCATTTATTTGGAATTAAATTTTGTCTTCATGTCACCTAATAGAATAGTATTAAGTGTCAAAGTTTGAAGGTTTAAACACTGAGAAGTGACAATTTAGCTATTCATAATAAGAGCAGGGTTTTTTCTGGTTTCTTTGTTTCTTTGTTCGGGGGGGTTTGTTCGTTCATTTGTTTTTATTAGGTGTTGTGTTTTTATTGGTTGTAGAGAATTGCCTCTGCTGTATGATATAATATTAATCTTGTTGCATTGCTAACACTGAATATTGGAATTAAAGCTTTAGATTTGGGAGGGAGGTGCATGGGGAGTTTGTGATCTTCCAATTAAATATGTGCCTGAACAGGTATGTGTGAAGTTGAAATTGCATGGGAATCCTTAATTCCAGCTTCTCCTAAATTCTCAAGTCTTGACTCTGTTACCATAACAACAGTAACAGAATGTGGAGCTGGGAGAAAGGTTGTGATGAAATTATTTTTATTGCATCTAAAGTGTCTTAGGTTCTCATAAATTGTTTAAAGGTCATTCCTCTGAAGATTTCATAAATTTAACTTGTTAGCAAGAAACTAGAGAGAGAAATCCCCAAGCATCTGTGAAATTTGCCTGTAATATCTGCATATTATGCAGAGACAACATCCCTGCATTATTTTCTATGGGCCACACTGGCATGTGTAGAACTCATTGCAGAACTTAAGCAGTTTTTGGGTGATGTGTAATTCCTAGTGTAAATCACTCTCTCTAGTACACGGATGGTAAGCAAAAGAGAAGTTTTGTGGCTTTTGTGTTAGGGTGGTTTTTTTTGGTATAGACACACATTTAAAATACAAGCAAAAAGTTTTAGAGAATATATTTGTGCTGACATAATCTTAGCCTGTACTTGTGCATCTAGCTTGTACAACAGTGAGAAGCAGCATTAGATGTTACTGTATGGTGTTGTCTCCTGTGTAAGCAGATAAATGCACGACTGGCTGAGAATGACAAAATGATTTATAATCTCCAATATATACTACAGTCCACCTGCCAGGAGCAATGCCTGGTATTGGCAGGCTCTGGTTAAAGCAGACCATTTTAACTGATAAAAAGACTAAACCAATGCTGAAAAGGGGCAGCTGGAAAGGAAAGAAAACAATGTTATCACTTTTTATTATTATTACTTGTGCCAAATGTATAGTTTAATAGAGACCATCCATTGCTCTAGCTTTTAAAATAACTATTTCATCTCACCTGGGAATTGTAGATTCATTCATACAAAAGCTATTCTCAGGATAAAGTGCAGTGAAAAGCAGATCTGTGAAATGATTTTGCAATAAAGACCTATTATATCTTACCTAACTAGTTATAATGCAGATAATAAAGTAATGAGCATGTAATACTGTTAGTATTACAGATTAAAAGCATTAAAGAGCAAACATTAAAAACCAAAACAGAACAAAACAAAACCAATAAACAGATAAACACTCCCCAAATGTTCTCCCCCAACAAAAAACCAAAAACCAAAAAAATCAACACAAAATTAAAAAGGCAACTAAAAAACAAACCCAAAATCTAACAAAAAAAGAGAAAATAGTCTCTGTGGAAAAATACAAGCACTGTAAATATATTCAGATCTCTTATCAGGTTTTCTACTGATACATAACCCTGTCTGTTCTATCAATCTGAATTGTCATTTAAGCAAAAAACTTTTTTCTGTGAAATGAACAGGTCTCCTCTATAATCCAATGCATTGTTTCCTAAATTTACTTAAATATGGAATCAGTGCTGCTTCTGAAATAAAAATAGTTTTGCTACCAACTGTTAATACAGCAGCACAGTCAGCCTTTCTATCAGGTTCATTACTTAATCTTGATTCAGACCTCTCAAAGCTGCAACTAGGGTCTATATTTGAGACACAAACATGTAAAAAATGCTTCCTAGAGGTTTATGGTTCTCTGTCTCCTTCTCTTCTTGCTCTCCTTCTCTCTATATTCTTCCCTTACTTGAAGTGTTCTTCAAGAGCAAATCAAACATCAGCTCCAAATGAATGTTTCACAAAGAGCAAAAGGAAGGGAGGGAAAGAATAGAAGAGAAACACAAGAAAGAAAGGCATGTAAGATTGGACAAAAAGTAAAAAGAAAAAGCAAGAAAAAAACCCTGGGAAACAAGATGGATGGGAGGCTGGCATGAAGGACTACTTCTTTACTGTAAACTGATTAAAACTAAGGCCTATCTCTTTGGTGAACTTTTTCAATTCACTTCAGCAGTTTAGGTGCTGCTGTACTGATATAGATTTCTTGAGTAGGTTCACTTCATATTGTGAATGGCAATGTGTATTACTTCAATCTCCCACGTTGCTTAGAGTAAAAGAAGACGGAGATCAGTCGCTTTTCTCACTAGTGAAATACTCTATATACTAGGCACATCACTAGGTGCAGAATCTACACCAAACTTCCCTCAAGCCAGCCCTGTGCTCCCAATATCCCATATTTTGATTCTACTTCACAAAATGACTAATTTTTACTGGCTTATGCAAGTTCAAAATAAGTTTTTTATAGAGAAGGTCATTCATTCTAAGGGTCACTTTCTACAAAGAACAACCCCAGACTCAAAAGCAGGGGGAAGAAACTCAGGACTCAGTTTAATTTGGACTCTGATCTCCATCTGTGAGTGATCAGTGTACCCACTACACGGTTTAAAGCTGTTTCTTTCTCTGTCATGTGAATGTCTCATGTCAGCATCAGTTAGAGTTAAACAACATGCTTACTGGTAGTTTGACCTCTAGGTTTTGTCCTAGAGAAAATTTAATTTTAAAAATCACTTTTTTTTTTATTTCCTGGTGGAATTCTTATGACTTTTATTTTGTTTAATGGTTAGCTAAATTAATAGTCATTTCACTGTTGAATTTAGTTCCAAATCTTTTCTTCAGTACCAGGAGTAGCTTCATTCCTAAAACCTCCCCTGGAGATATTAACTCAGTGACATAGTCATGAAAAATCAGAAAACTATTATTTAAGAAGGTGGGACAAGGTAGCATAAAAAGAGTGTAATTGTTTGAATTGGTGAAATTCAGGCCTGACCATCTGCTGTGAACACATACTTCTGCTTCCTTGATGTAGCTGATTATCTGAAATCTGTGCCATGAAATAGAGTGTGCATCACATACCAACCTTCAGTGAATTCTTCTGGGGCTTATTTCATTAAAGAGTAAAGGCACAAAAGCAAATTACACAGAAAACAATTTCCATATAGGTCTGCATTTCCTTATAATAGGGTTAAATACTCTGCAAAAATTCTGTCATGTCCAAGACTGAAACAGGAAGAATTTTAGTGAAGCCATAAAGCAACCTGTTTTTCAAATCAGTGTAATTCTTGGCAAAAAAACTTCAAAATTTGAGTTTGTTCTGAGTTGTTTAGGGTAGGAGCCAGTCAAGAAATCAGGGTTTCAGACAATGACAGAATTTCTTTAAAATTTAAATTCATATTCTCTGTGAAATATGAACTTTTTCGTGTGTCAACTAATTTCAGTGAAGAAACATTTGCTCTGAAATTTTCCAATCCTCTCTATTTAAAACAACAGACATTAGAGAAAGCATTTACCCTTCCCCATTTAATAAATGGTTTGCCTGCACCTAACAGGATGTAATTTGCAAGCTGTCTGTAATACAAAGCTTCACCCCTGTGCTCCTATTCTAACACCAGATGCTGGTTTTTTTTCTGTTTCAACATTTAAGAGCAAGCATGAAGGTGTTGCTCCTCTTGCCTAGCTGTGAAACAGCTAAATGTACGTACCTAATCTGAACTAGTCATTGTGACACTGTTACAGACAATGGTAAAGGACCCAGATGAGATTGGTCTCTTCATTTCCCACAGTTTAAGCTGGTCTGAACTGCCTCTAGATACCTCCCTTTTCAGGTGTTAACGTTAGAAAAATTAAGTCCATCTCTGAACCTTTAAAATTGGTCACTGTAGTTGCATTTTGTGTCTATATAAAAAGCAATTAGATACACTGACCAAGTCCTTCCTTATAACAGTTATCTTTTCCCATTCCACTCAGGCTGTAATTAGAGCCTCTCATTGTGGCTATAAGAGCAGTGAGTAATCAGAGTGTGTCATGCTAGGGACCTAGGAGTAGCTCCCAGCCCATCCTGGAAGAAAAGCTACATGTAAAAGATGATAACGTCAATACATGAATTTTCTTCCAAACCACCATCAGTTATCACATTAGCCTCTGTAATTTCTAAAGAGTTGCAACCTCTGTTTTAAGGAATTCTCTCTAATACATATCATGAAGCTCTTGGCTTGCAAGACTTGCTATGGCAAGGACTCCCCCAGATCAGTTAAGAACTATGTGACAAACAGGTTCCTTATTATTAATTTAAGATGAATTTCCTTTCAGTTTGATTGAATGTTCTAGAAGATAGAACACACAGTTTTTCTTCCATTTACCATATATCATTTTGTTTACCTTCCACATATCTACTCCCACTCATCTTCTGTATAAATTAAATCTGATCTTTTCAGTCTCTGTCATATGAGTTTAATCACTTTAATGTCTTTTATCTTACTTCTTATGCATCCTGCATGCTTTTATGATACAAAGTGAGCCATTATTTTCTTTGAATAATCTATGAGGATGCATATATCTTTTCTCAGAGCACTTACAGTTCTTTTAGAATCTGTTTATACCTCATATTGCTCTCCTTCATGTTGACTCTTTGTATTTGCCAGCAATGAATTTTAGTAGTTTTCAGAAAAGAAACTATATCTAGATCCTCAAATCCAGACCCTTGTTATCATACACAGTCGCATCATATAATTCTATTCAGAAGTTTAGTTAGCTTTCTTTTATGACCAATTATGTGGAATTCTTGGCTTCCCTGCTCTTCTCTGCCTTTCTGTTCTACTCAGAGTTTTCAGCATCTGAGGTATGTGTGCAAAAGGAAAACTACATTGCTGAAGTAGTGGTTACTTCTCCAAAATGGAAGAAAGAGTTGCTGTTTTCATCACACTATCCAAGAGTTTAGTGAAGTTTATTTTATATAATACTGATTACAAAGATTTGTGCACAGAGAAACTTCTACACTGATATAGCAAACTGATGTAAACTCTCTTTTCTACAAGGAACTAGGTTGTGGGTTTGGTGGGGTTTTTTCCATGTATGGTCTGTCACCCCTTCTGGAGCAGTCTGCACTGCAATACATGTGGCACAGCTCCCAAATAATATCAGCATTCATGTGTAATGACCACATGTAATGTATTATAAACACAGTAAATGTATTAGAAACACAGCAATGGTAAATCTGAGTTTACACAAAAGGTATTGGCTCAGTGTGTTGTGGTTGATTCATAAGTACAGTCTCTAAAGGATATTTCAAAGTGTACATTCATGCTCACAGAAATATATAACTACAATCATCCACATATTACTGCCTTATGCTATTAATATATGCTATTAATACCATGAACACTAAATAGTTATCTGACTGACTTTTGGTCATTCTGAATATAAGCAAGACATAACAGATTAGGTTTTCTGTATAACAATTTTTTCAGATTAAAATAAGAAAAGCAGATATGCTTTGATATCCTGAAATGAAGCATTGTGTCAGCCAGACATGTCCTTGTAAATTAAACCTGCCCTGACTGAACATCAAAAATCAACAGACACCTTGTCTGGTTTTTTATTTTTCGTTCCAAGTGAGATGAGCCATAACCGCAGGCACAGGATGCAGCAACATGGGCAATGCTAAGTTCATTCCTCTGAATTACCCATATGTATATTAGGGAATAATGAGTTGGAAATCCTAGAAACAAATTTGAGGGGTTAACATTATCCCTTCCAGGGTGACTTTACCACAAGAACTTGCTAATAGCACAAGACATTTTGTCAGGCAGGATAGATTAGGATGTGCACTGGGATGGAAGTATTCGAGTGCTATTTCATTTGTCTTTCTCTGCTGCTCCTCCTGTTTCAACTATGAGGAGTTTCCTGTATAAATGGATTGCAGTGGCTAAATCTGTATTTTAGATAAGCTTAAGACGCATGTAAAATGTGGTGTTGCTAATTAGTCAAGATGTCATTAGTCCAAGGAAATTAATTGTACATAAATAATGTGGAATTTCAGCTTCATGGCTCAAGAGATAAATTCAGAGCTTTTTCAGAGTTGTCTGTCTTAAAAATAAAATAGCAGAAGAGGATTATTAAGCAAGCTCTTCAAAGCTCCCATTACCCTACTAATGAAGATTTAACGCATAGCCCAGAAGACATGGTTGATCTGTACTCCGTAAGGTCCTTCCACCACATCAGCATTTGTGTATCCCCAGCTGCTCTCATGAGAGAGGAAGCTAATTGTGACTTTGAAGAAGCAACTTATCTGCCTCCCAGCTGAAAGCAAAACACTGGAAGTACAGTCCATGCATAGCAGTGAGTGGGTAGTTAAGAGTGTTTTCCTTCATTAGCTGTACTTCAAGTGAGCCATCTCTTGGGTGCATACACAGGCTGCTCTGACCTACCTGGAGCTGTTAGAGTAATTAAAGTTCACTTCAGGATTACATGTATCAAGGACTGCACAGTAGAAAGGTGAAGTTTAACTTCCTTTCCTATGAAGTTGCCTGATATTATTACAGTTATTCACACACAATTTTGCAGTAACAGGCAAAGAACAAAGTCTGAGGGTTGAGACTATATTATTGTGATTGCAGAAGCATAGGAATAGGTGTTCTCTGTCCTCAGTACAAACATCTAGGGAAATCTCTTACATCACCATATATATAATATATATATAATATAGCGTGCTTGCAGCAAGCGTGGGTAGAGCCCTTCTCAAATCTTCGTTCACAAAGTCTAGCCATGGTGATGATAATCACTTTAAACTAATAATGTGCTTGACTTTACTACCTTTTTTTCCCAGTAGTTTTATTTTATTTCTCAATGAAAAGAGAAACTTTTCTGGGTTTTTATCAACTGCCTGGTCCTACATGCATTGGACAGAGTGTGAAGACTATAGGAAATGTCACTAGAGGAGAAGAACATAATTTCAACACCTACCTCACACAGCTGCAAAGGCACAGGCAGAAGGCTGTGAAGAATCAGACTCAGAGAAGGGGGTACATGTACCTCATTCCTTGAGGACAGACATTAGGTTCTGTGTTTTGTTGTAGAAGTTTTGCACAGCTTCTAAAAGAGTTTGATTTGTTGGTTATAGCCTGCAAGGGTTTCTGGATTTTTGTTAAATATATAGTGGTATAGCATTTTCAAATCTGTAAAATATTCTCAATTTTCTGGATTTATTATCAAAATCCCCAGTATCCTATAGAAGACCATACCTAAAGTATTTATTTTTTTTTAAATACCTTCTTCTTTACAATAGAGTGAAATAACTGGAGTAGTTTGATAAGAATTATTTATATTTTATTTACATTCATGTTCTTGAACTGTTCTTTTCTTCTCCAGTGTAAGTTATTGGCAAATATTAGTGCCATTACAAATCTCATTCTATTCTCTTCTCTCAGTTTAGAGAGTAATTTCTCCACCACAGCTATGACTGTAGTCAGCTAGAGTTTCTACAGACGATAGTTATAAAGGAACAAAATTTTTCAAGACATCTATGAAACAAGATTGTTTTGAATATTTAAGACAAGTTTCCTTCTGTTCTGGGCACAGAAATGCTTGGCTTCATTAAAAGCCGGAGGCAGTGTTTGTATCAGCTGAGAGCCAAGGATATTAATGAACATTTTTCCCTTTATTCTTGGAACCTCAGTGAAAGTTGCAGTCATCTCAACTAGCTGTAACTCTTACTTTCTCAAGTCTTTTTTTTTTTTTTTTTTTTGCTTGAGAAGATGGAATTTTCTTAGTAATGAACAACCAAACCATATAAAGAGTAGGAGGAACCTCCAAATTTTAAAACAGATTTTTCTGATAGTCTTATATTTTACTTCAGTGGGAGGGATGATTGCTAAGATTCTCTGACAAAGTTAGAAATTAACAAATAAATTAATGTGTGAAGATACAAGTAGGAGTTCTTAAGCAACTGATATACTCACTCCTCAAGATTTTTGTTGTTTAGCACTTCTTTCCATCCTGGTCTTTGAGGATTAGCTATGTTGTCTTTACTATCTTTGTCTTTTTTTCCTTGCCTCCTCCCTCTCCCTATAGATAATCCCCATGCTTCATACTTTACAATATCTTTCCCATCTATTTGTTTTTTAATTGGTCCTAATAATTTAACAAGTTTCAGAGATACTGTCTTTGTTCCACCTTAATCTATTTTCTATCCTTTTTTTTTTTTTTTGGACACAGTGGAAAATCACTTCACTGGCCAAAATTGCACATGTTGATAATCTGGTATCAGATTCCTAAAGTGGTGTGTGTCATGTAACATAAAAAAATTCTGTTAAAATTCAGAGATTTGGAAGGAAATAAATGGCCAACCTAAGGTAGTCAGTAGTTGATTATAAAACTTCTATACATGCATGCTTAGGAAGATAAACTAGTTAACCATATGACTAAAAGCTGCCTAAATTTTTTATCCATAAATCAAACGCAGCATGAATATGTGGAAATATTCCATCAGTAAATGGAAACATAGCATATGAAGATATTTCTGGGTTGTAGAACTGTCCTATACTCTTACCAGTATACACACCTACTTTGTGAGAGTTCTGAGGTGACCTATGCCCTAGTGGATCCAGAGCAGCAGATGGCACCTCTCTTGCCATGTCTGAGTAGTTCTTGTGCACAGCTGCAAATCTGTTTTCTTATTCTTTCTTTGCAGTCAAGTAAGTTCTGCAGTGACAAGAAAGAGGGCAATTTGGATTAAAAGCATATCTAGCTCAAGAGAAAATCTGGCAAACGGGGAGAAAAGAAATTATACAATTGAGAGCAATCAGAAAATTATTTTGATGGGTGATTACCATCAGATTGCAATGTTTCTACATGGATCCACAGAGCTGGGTAGGAGCCCAGCTGCAATTTGACATTTGTATAAAATCATCAGTCTGTGTAAAAGGCAGCTTATGAATTACATGACTTTTGTAGTATGCTGAAGAAGAAGGAGGAACGAACAGACCAGGTATTTTCTGTCACTGAATACAATGGGTCTCCAGCTCAGCCAGACCTGTCAAGTGAAATTACGCCATTTTTACTTAAAAGTCAGCATGTCAGAATATTGTACTGGCTCCAGTTTCTAAAGCTAGGTTTCATTAGTTAATATCAGTTACCTACCTTGAACAAGGTAACCTTTTAACCAGAGGAAACTCACCTCTGTATGGTAAAATGGGTTAAATAAATCTCTCTCTGTCCACTTTGTGTTTGAGTAGGGCTGGTACTTCCCCTCTGGCGTGGTCTTTGCCCACAGTTTTGCAATCTGGCACTGTGTTGCAACAAATCCCTCATCAGTCTCTTTTGGTCTCTAGGGAAGTCATCTTCTTCCTGTCATATCCGAAACTGGGATACAGATCTGCTTTCTAACATGCCCTTGCTGGATTCTTCTAAATGTCACTGAAGCTACAGACAGATTCTTGTTGCCCCTATCATCCCACCCTTCTTCTCCCTACATCTACCACTCTAAGTCATTTTCTGGGAAAATACACTTTCCCTCTGCCGTGCCTGGTTAACTCACTGTGTAACTGCTAGGGTAAGGCACATAGGCAATACCATGTGCTAAACCATGGCAAACAACATGAAGTCCCCTCTCACATGTTCAAAAAAAATAGCCTTAATATAAACATTTAATTGTGTATATGTGAGGTTTTTGTATTACACATTTAAGGATAGGAAGCCACCATTTCAAAATAGAAATTACTTTATAAAAATTGGGAACTATGAAAAAAAATGATGGTGCTACAATGAGAAGGAAATTCAATATACAATTTGGCCCACATTGTTTGTGAAACTCTAAAGAGAGAAATCACGATAAGTGAAATAGATTTCCTATGCATTCAACAGTAGTAACTGGATTACTACCATCACTTCTTTCTGATATTCCTTTTTAAAAAAAGTTGAAAATTTTTGAAGCTCATAAACCACCACTCAAGCAGATAAATGAAAACTTGGTAGAAGTCATTCCAGCATGACACTAAGGATGAGCTTCAGTCATCCCTGGTGGGGTGCTTGAAACTTATATGTCAGTATGTGGCTATCCCCCTAACAAGGGCCTTTACACAAGTTGTCATTTAGGGTTTGTAAATAAAGGTGCCTTCAGCCATTCTGAGACTCCTCACAGTGCATGTGTCTCAGCAAAGGCAGCCAACCCTAACCTAGGTGTCCAAGTTTTTTGTTGTTGTTGGTTTTTTGGTTTTGTTTTGTTTTGTTTTGTTTTTTGTGACTGTGATTAAACATTAGGCAAAAAATTAAACAGTAAAGCTTGTGTAAGATTTCTTGTATTCAGTCACTTCAAATTTAGATGCATTTTACCAAACTAATTTTAGAATAATTTTACCTGGCTGTAGTTGTTAGCTTAAACATAGTGCTTTGGTTTTGAAGGGGCACTTGTTAGAAAGGTATAATTTTTGCAAGAAAGTAGTAAAAAAAAGAGAAACAGATTGGGGGGGGACCCCCATCTTTTTCATCTATAATTGTTTGTGTTTCTCTACATTAGGGTCCCAGTTCCTCAACTCAGAAATTTACTTAACTCTCACATGGAGGAATACAGGGAAATAATTCAGATTTCTTTTGCTGTAAGAGAACAATACAGTGACAATATGGACAAGGAAGCCAATTCTAAGCTTTGAACTTAGTTTTATTTTATTTTTTTTTCTCTCATAAGTTTGTTTTGTGTATTTCTAACTTACATTCCATTATATTGACTTGGATACTGCTCTTTATTATTCCTGGATAAGCTTTAGTCCCTGGTAAAAGTGTTAAAAGGTTTGCATTTCCTGTGTGCTCATCACTGCTTGTCATTTCTGCTTCTCCCTTTTTAAAAATTCTTGTTTTATTCACAGATGTGGAAAAGGATGGAAAGGAAACCGCTGCCACATAAGCGCTAAGCCTCTTCAGCCTCCAACTTCAACTCTCCTACAAAATGGTGGGTCTGTAAAAAGAAAGAAAGATCTTTCAATTCATTCTTTGAGTGCTTTGTTTTACTTATTTCTGTCTTTGTTCTACTCTTGCAGATATTTGGATTGGGTTTGGTATCGGTTTCTTGTTGATTAAAATTACAGCTGCTGCCTTGTATTTTCTTTCGAAGAAGAAAGTGCCAGAAACGTAAGTGAAACTTTTATTTTGTGTAAAGCAGACACAAATGTGGCACAAAGCAATGGCTAACTGCCCAGACTCACTGGTTTCAACTTTTAAATCTCTCTGTAGTCTGTTTGTCTTCATATGCAACACTAAGCAGAAAAACTAGCTTTGCAACAAAAGCTGACCTTAGTGGACCCCAGTCTGGAAACAATGAGGAATGGCTTGACTGCTTAGAATGTTTTGATTGTAACATTGTATGAGTATTCTTAAATTATAAAATTCCGAGTTCAGGGGTTTTTTAGGATATGCCTCACACTGACAATTCACTATTTCACAGATATATTTCCTAGCCCTTCCTGTCATCCTTCTGATAATCTCTGCCTTCTCCCTCCTCCCTAATGTAAGATTTTTTTAATTCTGTTTCTTATTTTCCTCTTACACCTATATTGCTTCTCTGCCCATCTCTTAACTTATTCTGCTAGATCCTTCTCTGTTGGCAAGTACCTACCACTGTCTCTTCCTCCCTTTCAGCAGCTCCTGTTGTGCATTACCTTGTCCATTTTCATGTTGTTAGATTTTCCTCACCCTTCATTTCGTCTCCAGAATTCATCTTCAAAGTTGTCTCTTTTCCTTTAAACTTGTTCTCTGCTATAGACTTTTCTCTCTTTGGGGATGTTGTTATCTCCCAAACTATCCCCTAAACCATGCAGACTCCTGTCCTGACATTATTGCTGCTGACATGTCTCCTGTCACTGCATGTTCCCCTGACAGGTAGAGTTGTCTATGGACACAGAAGCAAAATGTTGAAGCAGGAGCCTTTATTGGCTGTGCTACTGTTAATTGAGTGCATAGCTTCACCTGCTTTCTTTACATCTCCTTCCTCTTCTGTAAGTGGGAATAACATTTCCTTGTCTGATTTCGTAGGGGCTTCAAGATATAATTCATTCACATTAGTTCAACCTGCTAAGGCACGCGTAGGGAAAGACACCTCAGAAGCGTAAGATTAGTTGTATTGTAAGAGCTGTTGTTTTTTTTTTTTGTCATTTCAATTAGTATATTTTGGAAAAAATAATTTCTTAAAACATGTTTGATAGTGTTTTAATTAAAAAAGTATTGTTGTTTCTTATGCTACTTCTCCTGTGCTCTCAGTGCTCCCTTTTACCTTTACTTTTCATAAATGTCTGCTTAAAGGTTACTGCACTGCCATTCAAATCTCTTCTACCCACATATCTGTATTCAAAGAATATTTTTTCCTTTCTTGGAAAAGCTATATATGCTAAAAAAACACCCAGTCTTTTTTGTACCCTGTTGCAATATGATGTCAAACATGCAAATGTCCTATTAGATGTTAAAACACCTATTAGGTGTTAAATCACCTATTAGGTGTTAAAACATGGATTGAATGAGGATCCTCTTACTATGGCACTAGGAAAATATCACAATCCTCATATGCAGAGAATCAGAGCTGTGAAATAGAGGGATAGACAAGTTTATATAACAAAGCTCATTCTGGTCTTAATTATTTTCACTGGAATTGCCAAAAAGATCAGCTATGCTGATGGAAATTTTTGTGATTACAAGTTTTCTCTATCATGAACTGAGATTGCCAAATCATTTTGCCCATGGTATAGAACAAAAATTTATAATTTTCATCGTTTTAAATCACACTTGATGTAACATGTAAGTTAAAATGCATTTTATAGTCATCTTGCTAAGACATAATCTAGCTAATCAATGACAATTTGATTGAAATTATGAAATCATAAAAACAAAGAAATCTGAAACTTTGATTTTGAGAACACAAGTTCATTCAGGCAGTTTGTCTCTCCTTCTTCAACTACCTAGTACCTACCATGATTTGGTATACAAAAATCAGAGCTGGAAACATAATAGTGAATTAAGGCAAATTATTCTTTAAGTGCTTGATCAGTAGTCAGAACTGACTAGTCAAAATGCAGCCAATGTTACCCTACTGAAGTTTGGATTTTTAAGATAAGCCTTTATAATAAGAAGGGACTTGTGTTTGCATAAGTCTGTAAAATGTACAATGTGACAGCACCACACAGAGGCATGAGATTTTACTCCTCTTTTTTTTTTTTTAAGGGATTTGATAAAAGAGAGGAATTTAACTGACACATAAATGATACCTTCCTGCATTTAATTTTGTCTTCAAAGTCCTGTGTCTGCTTTTATCCCTCCTCATATTGTTTTCTGAAAGTCATTAGGCACTATAGGCACTCTAGGGAAGCTTTCACACACTTGAGGCCGTGTTTACTGCCTTTTGATAACTTCTTTTATAAAGTATTTTTAAATAACTTCCATTAGTATCTCTTTGCCTTACTGATATAGAACCACACATGCAGGTATTGCAGATGGTTCTCCAGAGGCACATTAACAGTTGTAGGTGCTAGCTCCCAGGATATCTTGAAATGGAGTGCAGGTCCATCTATGCCTCAGTGGAAATAGCACAGGAATGTGCACAAGAGCTAGAGAAGAAGTTTTAGAGTCCAAAAGGACTAATTTTTTCCACCAGAAAGCGAGGTAGCAGGTGTAGGTCCAGGCTGGGACCCCTTAGACAGCTGCTGGCTGAGAAATTGTCAATAACAGCAGTAAGAACCTAAGAGTTACATTTGTCCCCCTTTTTTTTCCACTGGAAAATAGTCTTAACTCTTCCTTTCAACTCAGAAAGGATGCCCCACTTCCGCTTTGCTCTCTCCTGTTCCTTCCTTTGCAAGAATATAATTTCTGATCTGCAGATTTAAATGCTCCAGTGACTGAGTGGTATTTACTGGAAGTCATCATCTAAGTTTATTTTCTAATGGACAAAAGCAGCCTGCTTACATGGCTTGGCAACAGTGTACTTCATTATCATGATGGCATTCAGATTTGCAAGCTACTTCCCAGTTCCCAGCTGGGGATATGTGAAACCTTTTGTATAGAAACTCCAAACTGAGGAAGCTTACAGATTTCTCATATTCTTGTTTGCACTGCAGAGGTGATTTCCTAGTCCAGAAGGGAAGGCTGCCAGTTACTCCACTCCATCAGTGGCATCTGTCCTTATTGACCCCATAGAAGCAAAGCTTCATTTTAGCTTCCATTTTATTGCAGATTCCTTCACATGCTTCATTTTACTTTAAAAAATGAGAATATGAAAAGTAAGTGACTTTCTGCTCAGCCTAGCTATGGTTTTTTGTGTTTGCCTCCAAAGAAGTCAATGTTCCTGGATCCTTTCAGTTTGTTTCTTTCCTATTCTTGATCTGTGGCATCAGTTGCAAGGCTAATGTACCACAGCTATTACCATTCCTGTCAATCTTAATGAACACAGTACATTAAATTTTCCAAAGCATATTAATAATGTATTTTGCCACACAGGCAACAGAGTGAAAAATGCAGGTGCTCTGAGAAAGTATTTTAAAATTATAGAAAATCGGGGAAAAAGGACCCACAGAAGTCATTTTTCATTCTGCCAAATAACAGACTCAATGGTATCCCTTCTAAATTTGCATGTAAAGACCTCTAGTAACATGAATTTGATGGCATCCTCAGGCAATCTTGGTACCTTGGGTAGAAAGATGTTTACTATTAAAAAGTTATTTTCCAAATCCCTATATGTCTGTTTAGAATTTACGTTCATTCTTATTCACCACGGATGATAACAAATCATTTCCTTCCTCTTTGCAAAAAGCTTTTTCTGTTCTTGAAGACAATTGTTATGCCTCCTCACAGGCTGCTTTCTTCAGGCTAAACAAGCTCAGTGCTTTTTGCCTTTGTCCATAGTTAAGGTTTACTTATAATTATGATGATTCCCAGTTTCTGTTGCCAGACTTTCTGCAATTAGACCTTACCCTTCTGGAAGTCTGGTATGGAGGAATGGGTAGTGTATTCCAGGCAAGGCTCTCCGAGTGGATCTGAAGGGCTTCCAGAGGTCATCGCTGGCTATGCCTCTGTTCCTATATCCCAAAGTGATACACAGAATGACAGTATAATGACATTTATTGAATCATTTTCAGCTTGCGAACTGGAACAGAGATAGATACTGTTCTTGTAAAATGGGAGAAAAATGTGCAGTTTTGTGGGAAAAAGAAAAGCAAAATTTGGAAGCATCGGCCATAACTGTTGTTTGGGAGTTGGTGTATTAGTCTAATGCTACTATCCAAACCCATTTATCCTTCTGTAGAGTATTTTTGTTCTGAAGGACGATACCCAGTATTATCATCAGAAGTTTTCAGTTTTTCTGAAATGTACATCTCGTGACCACCACACATAGGAAGGATTGCAAAGAAACAAGAAGTGACAAGCTGAAGCAGAGAAAATCTCAGTCTGCAGCCATCAAGATCACTAAGATGAAAGATGCAAAGGATTGATTTAAAAAAAAACAAAACCAAAAACAAACAAACAAACAAAACTTTCCTAAAGTGACTCAAAAGTACAAGGTGCAGACTTTGGAAACCAAAACAGCATATTAACAGTCTAATTAAATGTCCCAGTGACTTGTAGATGATTCTAGATGCAGTTTTTGGAAAGTCTTCTTTCCTTGCATCATGCATCCTGTTTCTTCTGTGGGATAAGCAAAACATAGCCTACTTCTGCAAACCTAAATTTAATTGAAAAGATTTTATAAATGCTTTGGAAATTGAGATCTTGAGGTTAGCTTCTGTTTAGAACTGGAGCTTTAGAACATCTATAAAGAATTCTTTAAAGGGATTATTTTAATTAGGAGCTTAATTGTAATTGAATCTTTGGTCCACTAGGATTTTGTCATTGTTTTTATGGTCCAGATGATAAGCATTCTTCCAGGACTATATTTCCTACAAAATTATGTCCTGTATAAAAGATTTGATTTTTCTTTGAAAGATACATTGAAAAGTACTAAATTATGACCTATTGCATCCCAACAAATGAAATCTAGATACTTTAAAGCATTATGTTACTCAGCAGTAACATAACTGGCCCATATTTTGTGGAGCATACAACTTCTTCCTGCCTCTGTGAAGTTGTAGTGGAGAAACCTATAAGGCAGTAGTTTTTGCTACTAAAGAATACAGATGAGCTTAGCAAAGCTATGACCCATGTTACCTCATCTCAAGATAATTAAACCTCTCCTTTCCTTTTGTGGTATTTCTGGTTATGTTAGAAAACCCAGTTCTCTCTGAACTGCCTTACCCACATTTTTTTTTTCTTAAACTGTTCTATGTCTGTCATTTTTTAACTCTAGTTATTCCCTACTTGGTAGAGTCTTCTTAACTTACAATTTATGAGTTTTTCTCAGAAATGAGATTTATAAACATTTCCAATGGATCCATTTTTCTGGACTGTAAGTTTTCAATCAGTGAGTACAGCGGTAACATGTATATAACTTTCTCCCCACCATGGGGGATATTGCTCTTTACTGTAGCAATAAGCTATCATTTTCTATCAGGGCAATGTTTCACTTAGGTCAAATAACAGCAAGTATTGTAGGAAAGAGTTTAACTAAATATATTGTAGTGGCTTTAGTTAAAGTGTCCAATCCAGAAGTTTAAAATGAGGGTATAAACTGATGACCAGATGGCAACAGTCACCCCACTGACTAGTACTGCACTTTTATGCCTTCCTCAGCACTATTTATATTGGTGACAGTGTACAATAGTGGACATACCATTGCTTTTCTCTAATCAGGGGAGCTTCATATTCTGATTAGCTAAAGGTCTACTGTGCTGTGTTTAATTCTAGAGATGTATGCACAACATGTAAAGTAGTGAGAATATGTCATCTCAGTTCCCTAGCACAGACTTCAGTAAAGTTTTCTATCCTCCTGAACAAAATGTCCAGCGCATGGCTGGATAAACACATCATGCAGTGGGTGGGCAGTTGGTTCACGGATCGAGCACAGGGGGTAATAGTGAATGGGGTAACATCAGACTGGTGACCTGGCACTAATGGGGTTCCACAGAGCTCCATCTTGGGCTATGTGCTCTTCAGTATCTTCATAAATTACTTGGACATAGGATAGAAAGGGATACCAAGCAAATCTGCAGATAACAAAAAACTGTGAGGAGCTGTTGACTCCCTCAAAGGCAGGGAGGCCCCGCAGAGACACCTTGACAAATTATGAAGTTCAACAAGGGAAAGTGCCAGATTCTCCACCCAGAATGGGGTAGTCCCAGATGTTCAGACCGACTGGGAAATGAGATGCAGAAAAGCAGTGTCATGGAAAAGGACCTGAGGGTCCTGGTTGACGGCAAGCCAAACATGAGTCAGCAGTGCCCTGGTAGCCAGGAGGGCCAACCATAACCTCAGGGGCATCAGGCAAAGCTTCGGCAGCCAGTCAAGGGAGGGGATTGTCCTGCTCTGCTCTGCACTAGTGCGGCCTCACCTTGAATATTATGGCAGTTTTGGTCACTGCAATATGAGAAAGATATCAAGCTGTTAGAGAGTGTCCAAAAGAGGGCAGTGAAGATGGTGAAGGGCCTTGAGGGGAAACCGTATGAGGAGCGGCTGAGGTCACTTGATCTGCTGAGCCTGGAGGAAACTGAGGGGAGACCTCATTGCAGTTACAACTTCCTTATGAGGGCAAGAGGAAGGGCAGGCACTGATCTTTTCTCTGTGATGACCGGTGACAGGACCTGAGGGAATGGCCTGAAGTTGTTTCAGGAGAGGTTTAGGTTGGATATAAGAAAAAAGTTCTTCCCCCAGAGGATGGTTGGGCACTGGAACAGCCTCACCAGGGAAGTGGTCACAATGTCAAGACTGAAAAAGTTCAAGAAGCATTTGGATAATACTCTCAGGCACATGGTGTGACTCTTGGGGATGGTCCTGGGCAGGGCCAGGAATTGGACTCAATGATCCTCGTGATTCTCTTCCAACTCAGCATATTCTGTGATTCAGGCAGTTACTACCTCATCCAACTGATGGATTGCAGCACTTGTGTAAACATGTGATTACATTTTTTCTTGTATATTCCTTGAGATCTTTTAAGTAATTTCAAAATATTTCAGAATTGTTAAGGATAATTATTGGTATCTCTTAGTAAGAATCATTCACAAATGGGGATAACCATACATGTGTTTGTATAAATACTTTGATATATGTACATCTATGTGCATATATATATGTTGCATATATGTGTAGCATATAAGTTACATGTAAGATAGTACATTCAAGGTGCTTTGAAAACCCTGCTTTGGCAAAAATGTTTCTAAGAACGGGAGAGAACTTAAGAAGGCTCATTCTCCATCTAAGTTTGTGGTGCATAAATTCAAGCAATGTCCACATTTTGGGCCATAAAATTCCCATTTTTCCTAAGATTAGGTGACCAATACATATGCTCTTTCAAGATTCCGATCTAAAATGGAGAAACACCTGAAATCTACTGGGCAGCCTGAGCAAGACTCACGCTAGAGAAAACCTCACACACACAGACAGGACCAATTTCAGCACTAAACTCAGCAACCACAGACACAATGTTTAAGAACTCAGCACTCTTTTTGGTGCCCACAGTTTGGCACAGTGTCCTTCTGGTTAGTTATACTCCTTGCAGAGAAAGCTGGAGATCCAAGTTCAGCATCCTCCTGCCCTCAAGACAGACCTAAGTACTCAGCATGTTCTTGCCCAAATAAGCTATATATAGGTCTTGCACAAATTGCTCGTTTCATGGGGGAGTGGGGATGAAAGAGAATCAGACCTGTCCCTACCCTTACCATTTGCTATTGGCACAGTAAAGGAG
The DNA here is from genome assembly GCF_022539395.1 of Myiozetetes cayanensis. Lineage (NCBI taxonomy): Eukaryota > Metazoa > Chordata > Aves > Passeriformes > Tyrannidae > Myiozetetes > Myiozetetes cayanensis. The sequence continues at coordinate 131,941,153 of NW_026086604.1, forward strand.
GTTGCCGCTGAGAATTATGTGACTTGCACTGCCTTTTGGAAGTGTCTCCACTGACTGTAAGCAGAACTGGTGTGCTTAATTCCATATCGTGCTTTTAGGTCAGTTGGTCTATGATGTCTAAATGAGACACAAAAATTAAGGCATGCAAATCTGGCCCTTTGGGCACTAGTTTAGAAGCAGAGCCAAACTTCTTGAAAACTTCTCATCTAAGTTTGCTTCTGGCCTCAGCTTTTGCTTTCATTTTAGAGTAAAAAATAAATTCTATATACATTTTCTGAACTTTATTCAAGAGGATTAGGATGCAAATATATACTTAGGATGCGTATAAATAATTGAATAAATTATAGCTCCACTAAACTAACTAAAAATCATGACACCATGATTTATTACAGTTAAGATTAAGATCAAATGAAAAAATCAACAGGTTCAAATATCCAGCTCTCCTCATTGCAGGTAATCAAAATAAATTATGAGACTGGCATAAGAAGCAATTGCTTTCTGACAGTCTTGTTGTGAAAAATTTTATGGAGACGTGTCTGGTTAAGTGTAAAACCCAAACTTAGTTTCTTACCTTGATTTAACTCATGAGGTCATATAAGTCTGTAGCCTACTTGTGCCTTCCTCCTAAGCAGCCATTCTGGTTTTTACAAAAGAAATCATGCAGTGTGTCTGCTCTGTGGTTCTCGCTGAGGAACAGCTTCCCTTCCCAACACCTCCATCAGCTATGCTTCTGTGACTACTCTTTTCTGCTCAGTAACCCAGAGCCTATCTATCACCTTCTAGGAAGACACTGTTACAACCACCTGTAAGAGCAGCTTTGGAATAGAAGGACTCTTTAATAGAAGAAAATCCACTTCTCTATGATTGAAATTGATGGGAAGCTTTAGGAAAATTTTTTCTTAGAATACTGTGCAAACACAGCTTTCTACATACACACAGATGTGCATATGCTCTTATTCTTAAAAATGGTGGAAAAAAACCCAACAAAAAATAAAAGCATCTCTTCAAAGGCAAAGATTAGCTTCAGCTTCATTCTTCAGTAGTTTTAACTAATACAGCTGTTTTTTACATAGTCTTGAAGCACTTTTGATGATTCTGGACCTCTCACTATAAGAAAGACACTGAGGTGCTGGAGTGAGTCCAGAGAACAGGGCAACAAAGCTGATGAAGGGTCTATAGCTTAAGTCCTATGAGGAGTGGTTGAGGGAGCTGGGGTTCTTTAGCTTGCAGAAGAGAAGGCTGAGGACAGACCTTACCACTCTCTACAACTGCCTGACAGGAGAGTGGAACACGGTGGGGGTCAGACTCTTCTCCCAGGCAGCTAGTGACAGGACAAGAGGACACAACCTCAAGCTGTGCCAGGGAAGGTTCAGGTTGGACATCAGGAAGAATTTCTTCACAGAAAGGGTTATTAAGTGTTGGAATGACTGCCCATGGTGGTGGAGTCACCATCCCTGGAGGTAGAAAGGACTGGACATAGTGCCATGGTCAAGTTGACAAGGTGGGGATCTGTCAAAGGTTAGACTTAGTGATTCTAGAGGTCTTTTCCCACCTAAATGATTCTGTGATTGTAGAATTGTAGAATTGTAGAATATTAGCAACCAGTCATCTATAAGGGAAAAAATTTAGGTGTAGGCAGAAAGCTCCACCCCATTCTGCTTTCGAGGAATTAATGGAATTAACTGCACGGGTTATACGTACTTCCAAAGAAAATGGAATATGTGAAGACTTTTATCAGGAAAGCATATCTTTAAACTTCTAGAGAAGGTAATGGACATGAGACCCATAATTAGCAAAATTTGTCCTATTCATCCATTTTAAATTGTTTAAGACACTGTGTTAATTTATTAAACCTTTGCATTTCAATACCTTCAGTGATTATTTATGGCTTTTCAGCGTAAGGTATGGGTAGCTTTTATAGATTTAAAACTAAAACTGATGATTTTGACTCAAAATGCAAGTTCTTTCCTAATTAATTGGAAAAACAGAGTTCTTATAACAATTAAATAAAGAATGTATTTTGAACTTGGATCCTAAGACCATGTTAATTAATGAATTGTTTGTGTAATAGTTCCAAAACACAGAAGGAATGTGATCTTTTAAGGTAAAATCATGTTTTAATATATAGCACTGTACCTGCATTTTATGAACATTTAAAAGCTCTAGCATATCCAAAAGCAGCAACATTTTAAGTAGCTACAAATGCAAAATTATTATTTTAACATAGACATTATTTATATATGTCTATATTGGTTTAATTTCATTTATTTCAGTAGAGCTCAGTTGGAAATATATTTAGCCATGTATTACTTTTTACTCAAGTCTTTTCAAGTTGAAACTGTTCAGTTCTTTGACAACATATGTGATATGGTGGGTGTTTTTCCTTTTCTTTTGCTTGATTTTTCAAGGAAAGTACAGGAAACTGCAAATGTTTCATTTGCCAATCCACTGTACCAAGACCTTAGTTCATCTGAGAAAGTGCAGGTAAGTAGCAATAACAGCTTCTATACATTCAGAAAAGTGTGTTTGTAGTCCTCAAACAGTTTTCCATTGAAACAAACAGTGTAATACCTCACTGAATGCTATTTAATAAAAGAAGTGAGAATTAAAAATTGATGCAGCTTCCACTGCATTTTCAAAACATAGGAAGATTTGAAATCAGCTGAGTTTTCAAAACATCTCAATATTTATAACTTTTATGACTGTGGGCTTGTTGATTCGGAAAGACAAAAAAAGAGTTTTGGATAAAATATTTAGCCACACATAGATAAGAGAAAGCTTACTGGGACTTGCCTCCTTTTGCTTTAGAAAAAAACAAACAAAAACAAACAAACAAACAAAAACAAAACAAAAAAACCCACCCAGCAAAGCAGACACCCAACAACAGAAACACACCATCAACAATAAAACCACAAAATGCATGATTCGGCATCCAAGCTGCCTTTACACACTCACTATAGTAAAACATTTAATAATACTTCCCAATACTTTAAATGTGCATCACAATTCCCATCACTGTAAAATTCATGTTGACACTAAACAAACTCTAGGTCACGCATTTCCATAATATATTTTGTTGATCATTATTAAGAGACTGCTAGAGTAACAAAGAAGTTTTTAAATAAAATTCATATCTAAAAGTGAACATATTGCAGCAAAAGATTTCAAGGCAAGATTTAATTATCAAATTACAATATCTAAAATTTATGGGTTTACATTTAACAAGAGAAATATGCTTCACTTAAAATGCAGATACCTGCAATAATTTTGTTTATAATTTTGTTTATAATTAAAAATAAAATAGACTAAGCACTCTGGAGTAAAAAGCAGGAAAAAAAATACTTAAAATATCCTTCCTACCCTCATTTTGATACTACTCCTATTAGCATTGAAAGAACTAGGCTTGGTTTAAAATAGAAAATAAGACTTCCTAGTCCTTTGCACAGTCAATAATGCAAGATTCCACTGTGGCTTTGAATAGGATTAACTATGACATGCCATTTACTTTCTATAAAAGGGTCCTTACACCTGATTTTAGACATTAGATCAAATGAATTCACTTATAGGTTGGAGTTTGTGAGAGCTCCAAGTTGGAAACATTCCCATCACAATCATGTCCAATTTATCAGGACATTTTTATTTTAGTTAAAATAGATTCCTGACAGGCTTCATTTAATAACAAGTTGAAAAACAGAAGCACAGCATCAGGAGAGACATTTTTATGGAAGACAGCCCCAGGCATTGTGATTGAAGTCCTGTTCTGTATCAGATTCTCCTCTATTTTCTTTAGGACTGGAAAAATACATGTTTACACTAATTTTTCCTTTTGAAAGGAAAACAGGAGTTATGAATTTTCTGCAAGTCTGATGAGACTTAAATCTGAATAGTATATCAGCAGTCAAAAGATATGACAAAACATGAGCAAAAGCTCTTACGTCCAGCTGAATACCCACAAGTTATTGTGGGAGTCTCTAAGTTTCATAAAGAAAGAACAATTCTCCTAGACCTTTCTGAACACCAAAACCATGTGGGGCTTAGCACTGCCACACTCTTGCCTATAGTATTGCCTTGTAATTTTGAATCCAAAGAATGTGTTATTCAGGCAGCAACATGGAAAAATATTTTCAGAATATTATTTGCAGCTCACTAAAAATATTCTGAAGCAGTTTTTTTCTTTTTATAGTCTCCTGGGTATGCCACCTCACCTGCTGTTCAAATCAGCGTTTCTCCATGGCATGAGGTATGTAATAACACATTTCTAGGGTATGTGTTGGGCTAGTAAATGAAATTCATGTGCAGAGGAAAGGGAAAAATGTCACTTAAAATCATTGGTGTATTGCTACTCATAGTGTTAGCAACTCCGGAAATCTGAGAAAGAGGACGAGGGTCAAATTCGTTGGCAAGGACCTCAGAATTGCAATGTTATTAATGTTGCTTATCATAGCTACTGTTACACCATACAATAATACAGTAATTCAACATGTTCCAGTATAGGCAGATGCTAAACAAAATTTTTAGAACTACTGAAATCCTTACCCAAAGGGATCATATTACCTCTTTTCTCATACATTCCTCATTCAAGAATATTAGAACCAGTTATTTAAATTACAATACCGTTTACCAAAATTAGTGACCCACTGCAACTACACTTCTACACACAGATTCTCCTAAAATAATAGTATATGTCTATTAGAGCAAGGGCTCTGGAGACATACAAAAAAGGTGGAAACAGGTGTAGAATAAGGTTAAATTACTTGATCAGGTATACGTGGCAGACAATTTTTTCAGTGCAGCTATGCTTATTTTAATCAACTGAAAGTCTAGTCTAAAAATGTTTAGAGATTTTATAGTTATCTTTCAACTTATCGTCATATGTTACTTCTATCACGAATCTATAGCCATTTAATGTGCATTTTAACAAATGAATGACTTGGATTTTAAATTTCATTCTATCTTTTTTATTTTAGTATCTGTTTAATGAAGATGTGAATGCTACTTCTTTTCCAAATCCTCTCTATGGTGTAGCATCAGAAGACATGGAGAAATTGTGTAGTTCCTTGAAAACATGAACAAAACCCAGGACGAATATTGATTGTAACTCTTTGCCTGAAAATTTTTTCTAAAATTTGAAAGTATGTCATGATACTGTAGTGTTTGCAATATGGATGAATAACCCTTCACAGAATAACTCTTTTATTAAAATAATTATGTTCAGAAAATAACTTTATATTAAAAATGGAATTCATACATAAGTAAAACATAATTATATACAGTCTTCTGTTATTTCTGTTGGTGGAGAAAGAGATTGATAATTATAACTATGAATTCCTTTTACATTTGTGCATCTTCAATTCCAGTATGTTAATAAAATGTTTAATCAAATCCAGATTCTTGAGGTTTGGGAATCATAATTTTATGTCTTAAATATTTCTGCAATTTTACATTAGAAAGGATTTTAACTGACTCTTTGAGTGTTCCAAGAAGCAGAAGCAAAAGAAAAGTCTTTGTATAATTAGAAACATATCGAGCTAAATCACCAGTGGTCATGAATCATGGATTTGCATATCAGCTTATCATGTGATTCATCAATGTGACATACCACTACATACATTTATTAAAAAAAATATGTTTATTATTAACCTTGATAACCATATCTGACCAAATTTTCCTCTGGTCAGCTCTGCAGTTCTTACCACAGTGCTACTGATAAATTTAGCTTAGTGGTTGACAGAGGGTGGAAACTAGCATGTTTAGGAAACCATATTTCTGCTGAAGAGGTTGGCCTCCCACACAGCTGAAACTTATGTCGGCCTGTGCCTGCATGAGAAAAATATTGGGAAGGCATTCTGGATTGCCTCGTGATTTTGATTGTCATCCTCTGTGGTACCAGGCATATCGTGTAACATGTTTACACTTTAAATAACCTGACAATTTGTCATCTTCTATAATGCCCACTTGCATTATAAGATCATCATTTTTAGCTTAAAGGCTTAAGTGTTCCTGCTGTGCTTGTGTTTTCTTCCCTTACTGTATTTCTACAGTTTGCTTAATTTTAAACCCATCAACGTGCTTCAAAGTTACTAAACTCCTACAAATTTCATAAAAACAGACATCTGCAGTAGATGGTATCTCTTCATTCAGGGAAAGCTGAATTGCTTGAAGTTTATTAGACTTTTGAGACTCCAGATAGAAAAGTATATTAAAGCCTAGTTTCATTCCATAATGTACAGGACTTACTGGTTAGGGTTTGGGTTTGTGTTTGGTTTGGTTTTCTTTCACTTTTTCTTCAAATCATAACCATAGTCTATATCTTTCTATATATCTACATATCTTTGTACTTGGGGCCACAAAACTACTTTTTAACTTATTTTTTTTAGTCTGACCGACATGTTGTTTCACGGGTAGCAGAGGTAAAAAAGCATGACGTTTGCCTATCATTCTCTTCTACGTTTCTAGTATTATGCTCTAAATACATCTCTGCTGCATTGTAAAACTTTGTTTCACTTTCCCCTATCTTCTGTAATCCACTGTAGTATCTTCAGTTCTTCCTCAAACCTCACAGCCCACCCAAAAACTTTGTCTCTTGAGCTTGTTTCCTTAATGTGCTCTAACTACAAACTGAAAAAGAAGCACTGGTCACTGTAGGCCCAGAGTTATCTGTGTGCTGATCAGCTGCTGCACATGTGGCTGCTTGACTGGTTGGCAGCACAAAAGACAAAAACTCTTGCTGCAACTGCTCCTTCTCTGTGTCCTGAATTCGTACAGCTGTCACCTGCCCCACTGCTGCTTTAATGAAGCCTCTCGGAGCTTCACGTCTTTTCCACACACACCTGTCCTAATGCCAAGTTTAGCTGAAGGTTATCAAATGTTATTCATTAAGGTTTTAAATAAGAAACTGTGACAAGAGCTGTTTCCTTTCTTTCTCATATGCTGTTTTCTTTGTGAAACAGAAACATAGAATTTTCTTAGTGTACTTGTACCAGTTAAGATACAGAGAATACTCTTGATCCAGCAAAGTGCCAACTTTGCCACCTCCAGCTCCCGAACTCTGGAATTTTGATAAAGCTCTGTGAGATGATTGATCTCTGTGTTATAAACAGGCATTGAACATTCCTACAAGGTCAAACCTATGTGCTTAAATTCTTGTTTATTCTGCAACACACTAGCACTGCTTGCAGAATTTGATTAAAAATTAAAATGTTGGTTATGCTATAGTTCTTAAATCTTCATTCATTGTGTCACACTATTTATATCTGTAAAAAAATACAATAATGAAAAGGATAAGATTAATAATGGCAGAACTTCATCTCATTCTCCCTTACGAAACAAAACATATTTATTTTACTAATAATGGTACTCATATTTTAATGTCCCAAATAAAAGCATATGATTATAAAGAATTATTGTAAAAGAACTCAAATAACATCATATTACTCATCAGTAATTATCTCCTAAGAGAGAACTCTTTTGCATTGTAGCTGAAGCAAGGTAGGCTTTTCATCAAGATAATTTTCCATTTTTATAACTGACAGAGTGTTTATAAAGAAAGTGTTAAAATTCAGACTTTCAATCCTCATGAACTTCAATATGTTTTATTCTTATTATTTCATCAAGAACAAAAGACCTAATTATATTCACTCTTTGGTTATTGTCTCATCAGACTAATGGCTCCAGACTGAAATTTTTAAGACAAAAATATACTTTTTGTTTAATTTACTTTTTTGTTTAATTTTCTGAAACTTTTCAGTACTTTAAACCAAATTCATAGAATTCATATTTTCAGTTATCCCTGCCAAAATTTCCATTTCAAAATCTAAAGAACAAATATACATGAAATATATGGGATATAAATATACAGGAAAAAAATATTGTTAAATCTTTCTACATAGGTTTCTTACTTCTCCCAATTAATAATAACCCTTGACTAAATACCCTGTGTAACCTTATGCTGCTATTGTAATAAATTCTAAGTAATAAAAATAAATTGTTTCCAAGTGACCTGTTTTCTGGGAATAAATTAGAAGATGGATACTGTATACAGATGATGAATACCATACTTGGGCTGGTTAAAATATGTTTGTACATTAATGATCCAAGGTAACAGCAGAAACAAATTACAAGACAAAACTTTTAATAGAACCTAATACCACTTTCAGTGTGGTTCTTATGCTCTTCTCAGAGTTGTTTTGGTCCTCATAGTCATAAAGAATACAAGCAAATCTCTTGGTTTTGGCTAATCTTCATTTTATTACAGGACATATTTATGATACATATCAGCAATCCTTTCACACACAGATCTTGTCTTAGAAAGAGTCCCTGTGTTTCCAGTTTGTTCTAATACTTGCCTTGACATCTGCTGCTGATACTACTCCACAATTTTGGAAGAAGTGCTGAAAGGGAGCAAGATCTTTTCTGTGTACAAAACTTTAAGTACAAACTCAAGTACAAAACTGTGGCTGTGTACCCTCCCCTTGGCAATACTGAGGGGCTCAGGCCTTGCTCAGAGCTCCCCTTTGGGTTCACTGCTTGCACTGTTGCTGCTGTACCCATGTTTCATATGTTACTGCAGGTCTCCATGTTTTCCTGCATCTGCTGGTCATTACAATGGAGATGTCCATGGATTTAGTCCAGGTGTTTGCTGATGAGACTTTCTCTGATCCTGTCCCTGTTCCAACAGCAATAGCTTCAGGAATATGCAGATCATAAATATGATCAATCACATGACCTAATTTTGAAGTTATTCTGCTTTTGAGTTAGTGGATGGGTTAGGTGGCATCCAGAAGTCCTTTCTGGCCTCAATGTTCTTGTAGTTCTATGATTCCATGGTGTTGGTGGTATCCAGTTCCTCCTTGACATCGTTGTCTTCATTAAGTTCTGCCTCCAGCTTGTGCCATGCATATGTCTGCTGACATAACTCTAAAGCCAAAGGTAACCTCAACTCCCCTTTACAGTTCATTCATTATTTGCTCAGCTGTGGTTGAGGCCTCAGGCACAGCTTTTGACTTTTTCATTACCTATTTCTCTATCTGACACAGCTGGAGGTAGGCTCTTGGATTACTTAGAGCTTTGATCTGATCCACTGCATCTTAATCAGACATGCTGCCCTATATAAACACTGGAACCACCTAAAAATGCCCACTTTTTGTAACCATCAAGGTGGCAGTGGTTAAATTAATCTTGTCCTCAGATAGATGACTACCCTAGAATGCAGTAAATGGAATTCTAGCAGCTCCTAATTCTTTCTGTTGACTGTAAAGTCTAGACATTATATCTGAAATGGAAATGTCCAGAGTTAACAATCTGATTCCCATTCTTATTGTTTTAATTAACTGCAAATTTCACTAATGTATGTATGTGATATGAAGATTCTCATTGGATAATCTTCACTACAAGTGTACACACAAATTCTCTCTTATACACTGACAGTTTCCAGACCTCTCTCTGTTTGTATAAATTAGACAGAAAGAACTTAATATATACACGTAACTTGCAGTAATGCATCTGTCAAAAACTGGCATCTTCTGTCTTTCATTTTCAGTTTGTGTGTGGGAAGAGAGGGAGAGGGCAGGGAGAGAATTCAGATATAAGTTAACAAAAATGGAAGTTCATAAGCACCTAAGTAGAAAAATCTACTATGATCTGTATTGCTCTATGTAGATGACAACAGGTGAGAACTCAGGCACCTGACACGGAACAATATTCTCTACTTAGTACTTAAAGACAACCATCTATTTTCCAAGGTACCAGTCTGTTACTAAGATCTGTGAATAGGAAGTTATTCTCCACTGTGTGAGGTTGAAGAAGTACAAAGTGCAACAAAGGAGGGAAACACAATACTAAGAACGAACATAGTAGCAACATTCCAAACTGTTCCTAGACTGTTACCACTTCATTGACTGGAGCTTTTATATTGTATGCCCTTTGTATTTGAAAGCAGGTATGCAGCTGACCAGAAGGGTGGCCTGAATGTGCATGTTCCTGCAGCAGACATCCACAGATCTTCAAAAATGTCAGGAAAGCTAATATTCATATCTGGATTTTAAGTCACCATCTGTAGTTATAATCATTCTTAGGGACATATTTCATGCTATAAATAAAAAAAGGCTCAAAAAGAAAAGGTGCATTTTTCTACAGGATATTTAGTATCTTACAACTAAGATATGATAAATTTAGAGCATATTAGTCTTGGTGGGTTTGCATTTCACTTGCATTGTGATACTCAAGGTGAATCTCAAAGGCAGGCAGGAGGAACAGATCAGAACATAACCAAAGACACACCAGAAATGTACAGCATGTTTACTGTTTTATAATAAACCACAATTTTTCCCTTACCTTAATAGGGCCAAAAAGCAACATAGTGATCAACCTAGAAGAGAACACAGTAACATAAAACTTGACTTGAGGGTCCAGGTGTAGTAGTAGTAGAAAATGGGGTGTAGTAGCTAAACTAGAGTAGCTTGTGATGTGACAATGAATTTCTTGCAGTCCACTGCCCATCATGGACCACAAGCTAAAATATGTCTCCTAACACTGGTTCCAACCACTAGAAGGAATTTTCCATTCTGATAGTTCGATGAATTTTTAAATGTTATCTTTTCTTTTTACCATTTCTTGATCAAAGGAGTTAACTTTTATTTATGAACAATGCTAAATGATTCTGCTTTGGAGAAGAGCTGGTCAAGTTCAGGGAAATGTTTAGGCAACAGGATAAGACAGAAAAAGTTATCAGCTGCAGGGGAGGGTGGATATTCTACTTTTCTAATGAAAATGTGAGTCTCTGAAGCAAGTCAGCAAGGCATGCTCAACTGGGTTAAATGGGTTTAACAGGGAGAAATGAGCACAAATTATTCATGGGAATTCTTTAATCTTCTGTGTAATTACGTGATCATTCCCAGAACAAAGACTTTGGCTGCTCATAACAGGAGGAAAAAGTCAGTTCACACTCAGCACAATGATTAGCATAGAGCTATGGAAAACAAAAACCCCCTGATAATCTATTGTTTTAATTTTTTCTGCATATTTTGAAAGTTTGGGATGCTAAGACTAACTAATTTAAAGGTAATTATAAGTAACTCCTTCTTTTCTCAAAAGAAAGCTGTTTTCATTTTTTTCTTCATCTTAGCCTTTAATTTTGAGTGCTACATCTTCAAGTGATTAATTTTTATTTTTTTCAGACGTTTTATAAAGTCATAGGTCATAAAACCAGTATCATTCTGTGACACACGGCATGCCAATTTATAAAGCTTTCACCAATGTTAATATGGTTTTGTTATCTAAGAATACATTTGACTGAGTACCAACATATAGTTATATTAGAAACATGCTATGCCAAGGGCATTAACATGAGTAATCCATCTGGTATTCACATGGACATGTTAGCCAGCAGTGGACATTAATAAACACTATATTACAATTGGTCTCCAATGGAACTGTGTCTTACTCCTACTTTAGTAGTTAAAGTATTCAGTGGGATTCATGGGAAGTGTTGTCATGGAATTCATAATGATTTGCATCTTTTTGTAAAGAGTCTGTATCAATTGTAACAGGATTAATCATGTAATAGATTGAAGACATAAGTAAAACTTTTAGGGTTTTATGCTGCCTTGAGCTTCTATGCAAAATTGCTACTAACACAAAACAAATCAAAAGGATAAAGGAAGATACTCCTAGGAGTATACTCCTAGATATATACTTCTATACCAATTTAGAATATCCAGAAGATAGAAGGGATTAAATTACTCAGCAGTTTCTCTGTGGTTGTCTCAGTCTGCAGGAGGTTTTTCTGGACATCCTCGAGAAAATATAGAGGCCAAAGGATCCTTAGGTTCATAAGTTCTGGTAACGTATATGTTAATTAATCAAGGCAATTTCTGCATTTTATCAACACTTTAAATGTTACTTTCATTGACTCAAAATCTGCCCAATTTACTTGCTTTCTCTTAAACATCTATTTCTCACGGGTAAAGATTTGAAAGGCAGCGTTGATACATTTTGATTTAGTCTCATTTTATTTTCCTGTCTGTATGACTTCTGTTTCACTAGAACTTTTCTACTAAGAAGTAGATGCAAGGAAAATCATCTTCAGTTCAGCTACAACAAAAATGCCTTCAGTTATGTATGGGGTACAATGGTGAAAGGCAAGTGAGGGAATTAATGTCAGTAAATATTCAACATACTATGTATCTAAGAATAAAAATATTTTCATAATTCTATACTGTTAGTGTTATCCATTTCCTAATTTAGGATAAAAACCAAAGAGTAAGCTAACATGCTCCTTCTGCAAGTTCATTGAAAATTAAATAAGGCATTTAACTGGAAAAAAAATTGACCAAATATTTTTGTTTTTCAATAGCAGTGGTAATTCTTGAAAAAATCTCCAACAGAAAGTTGTTGCACAAAATGTTGCCTATAAGTAGAGACGTGGGCTCACTCCTTATATTTAGCTTGTCATCCTCCTATAAATAGCAATTAAATTCACCACCTCATGCATTCCTTCAAAGATCTCTGAAAATGAAACTGAAATGTAGGCAGTACCCAGTGCATACCATACACAGATCTCAGATTGTTGTACAATTTTTTATCTCAAAATGAAAAGATAATTGTGGAACCATAGAATTGTTTGGGTAGGAAGGGACCTTTAAAGTTCATCTAGTCCACCTCCCATGCAAGGATTAGGTATGTCTTCAACAAGGTCACATTGCTTGGAGCTTTGTCCAACCTGGCCTTGAATGTTTCCAGGGTTGGGGTATTGACCATCCCTCTGGATGACCTGGACCAGTGTTTTACCACCTTAATCTTAAAAATTTTTTTCCTTATGTCCAGTCTAAATCTATCCTCTTTTAGTTTAAAACCATTACTCCATGTTTCTTAGGCCTCTTTATGTACTGAATGGCTCAATAAGGTCTCCTCAGAGCCTTCTCTTCTCCAGGCTGAACAACCCCAACTCCCTCAGCTTTTCTCATAGGAGTGATGTTACATCTCTCTGATCATTTCTGTAGCCTCCATCTGGACCCACTCCAGCAAGCCCATGTCTTTCACGTGCTGAGCACTCTGCAAATATAATTATTTAGAGAGTCCTACAAGAGAAAATATAAAATCTTTCAATTAAGTAGTTGCATGCATAGCTTTGCTTTCTTTTACCATGGAACTGATTAATCAAGTTACACATATTTGTTATTTAAAACTGAGACAGCATTATAGTCTTTAACCTGACACAAATTAATCGTACATCTGTATACAAACACATGTTAGCTGCCACAAGACAAGCAAAGCATATATATGAACCTATGGACCTCTGCATCTTCAGAGAACTGTCTATGCTTTTGAATGGACTTTTCCTGTGCCAATGGGCTGTTTATTTCAACTTTCAATCTTTCATCTTTTTCAGCTTTTCAATCTTTATATCTGCCTTTTTATCCTCTTCTTTCCTATCTTCTCTCACTGATCATTCAGCCCTTCACTTATTCTTTTTTCTACATGAAAAGGAAATGGATTTTTGATGAAATAGGTGATTTATTTCAATCATGCTTGTTAAGTTATACTTATCCTCTATGCTGTCTCTAACTTATATATTGGATTGTAAAATCCTCAAAGCTTTCTTGATCCTCAGGCACTACTACACTGATCGTCATTAATAATATCACCTGATTTTCAAGAGTTTCAATTGCCTATAAATCTTACTGAAGTCAATGAGAACTGCAGTCCTGGGACCTCAAGAAATTCCAGACACAGCGTATCTTATTTAATAGCCAAAATTTGGATTTAGACTCTTAACTTTGGGCACCTTCATTTCAATGTTTGAAATAATTGTTTATAATTTGCTTTATCTTTGTTTAACTTCTCACTGAACAGACTTGTATCATTAGATCAAATAATTTTCAGACAGTTCAAAACCATGGTGTAGGTACTGTACCTGAAATACAACATCACAGATATTTGAAGCATTACTGTTCTTCTCCTGTGCTACCTTGTGCAATAAGTGCTGTGCCCTGCCTGTTGCATGAGTGAACACACCCCTGGGAAGAAATGCAAGGCACATAATGGAGAGAGTTCATTGCAGACAAGTAACGCCTCTCCATCTGACACACAACATAGCAACCATATAACAATAAGATAGACAAGTCTGTTGTTGAATTATTTTCTTTGAATATGAATTTGTAATATGAGTAATACACTTATTTTTCCCTCTTACGTGACATGGTTCTAGAGCTCACCTATCACTTTGATATCTACTAGTTACCTTTGCATTTTGCACTGCCACAGAGACTGCCCCAATTGCCTGTAAACCGGCTGTGCTTAGTTAACAGGATTAAATATAATTTTTAATTCTTCCAGTCAGAGAAAATCTTAGGCTTCAATGTCACCTTGATGAAGTTCAAAGACTTTGAGTCCCGTTGAAAGACCCTTGGTACCACCAGCAGAACGGCATCTGGTAAAACATGGGGAGAAAACTACAAGTTTAGAGTGTGGTGCTAACAATGCCAGGGTTGTGGGTTCAATCACTGTACAGGCCCTTCACTTTAGAGTTCAGAGTCCCTTCCAAACTCTGTTTATTCTTTGTGGTCTGTGATTCTGCATGGAAATCTGGAGGATGCTGCAATACAACAGTTCTGGAAGCTGGATGCATGTTTGGTGTACAGTTACCACAATCACTGATTACAGACCTTCTGTTTGTCCGACTGCAAGGACCCAAAAGAGTGCAATTCTGAATAATTTTCACAAACAAATTAATAACTTATCAATATGGTTTATGAAAATGGTATCTTCTTCAGAACAAAAACATACACAGGGTTTTGTCTGGATTTTGTCTGTTTGGGTGTTTTTGGTTTCAACTCAAATCCTCCATAGGTTTTAATTTAGAAAGAAAAGTTGTACCCTGTCTGAAATGGTATACTTGTTAGCAGATTCTTCTTTCCCTAATAAAACGGTCTTTATTCACATGGGGAAAATGACAGGTATCTCTGTATTTTGTAGTTCACTTTATCAAAAACATCCCAATTCACTCTTTTTTGGGTGTACACCCCAAATGGAATTGCCATTAGAGAAACTCAGGTGACTTTGTGGAGGAATGTAGGCAGTAAAACAAAAGATTAATTGGTTGCTTGCTTGCTTTTGGGAGAGACATGGTTTTCAGACATGGGAATGGGGACAGAAAGTTTTGGCTTTGGGTTAAATCTATTAAAATGGTCTAATCTGTTTGAAACTACACCCAAAGGACCACCACTGTTCCAGGGATCTACAACACCATACTGTATAAAAATTTGCTTAATGAGTGTTTTAAGTAGTAAATTAAAATTCCTCAAGAAACATTCAAGAAAAGCAAAGAGATAGCCCACTTAGGAGAAATTCTTTTTCATTTTACCTTTTTTCTCTGTGTAGCTGCAAGTTTCATGACACCTTCTGACCTTAACAATGTGTGAATAATGAGTGCATATTGGTGTGTCTATATCATGAAATTATTGACTACAGAGTTGAAGTGCACCACAAAAGTACTTCATGCCACTTTCCCATTTATATTATGTTAAAAAAGGAAATATTTTAAGGAGGACCTAAGAACAGACTTACAGGAGGAGCCTGTATAACAGAAGATATTTTGTCCTTCTCTGACATCCACGTGACACATTTAATACACTGCCAGAAATATAAATCACACAGACAGCCTTTTCTAGATAACAAAGAAGTATTACTATTCTCTTAGAGCTGTACATTTTTTTGGTGATAGCACTTGCTACTTTATGCAGCAGTCAACAGAACTCTGTATCAAAATAGATTATTGTGTAAGCAGAAAGCAAAAGTGCAAGTTTTCAATTGCAAAACTGCTTCAGCTGCAGTACAGACACAACAATACTTGCTTTCAATAGCTAAGGGAAAAAAACAGATTAATAGACATACCAGTCAAATTGCTGTAACTTCCAATCCAATAGAACGATGGCAAACTGCCCAAAGGAAATGCCCAAAATATTTGATCTGAGCTATGTTGAAGGACAGTGTGTTGCACACTGGGAACTTTTAACCTTAACAATCATAACTAAATTTGAAAAGAAGAAAAAAGCCATCACTACTGCTAAAAATATCTTGTCCAGAGGAAAAATTTAGGCACTGGTGTTTTTTAGGACATATTCTATCTGTATATATTTAATAGCTCCCCGTGAGAATAATTCCATTACAATGTCCTCAGAATCTAAATGGTAAATAAATTTTAATTTTCATACATTCATAATATATGACTATCTTATGTTCTTGTTTATATATTTTATATATTATATGTGTTTTATAAAATATGTATTTTAGTTGAATTTAAAGATATGTGTTAAATTTAAAGAGTAGCCTAATAAAAACCAGTTTGACTAATAGCTCTTTCAGGTTATTTTCTGTTAATCTTTTTGTTATGATATAGCATTTTCTAGATCATTCTTCAATGGAAAGTAAAGCTGCATATTGCTGCTGTTAAACATTAATAGCATTCCCTAAAAAACAGCAAAAATAGATCCTGAAGTAATGTGCAACATGTAATTACACATTCAATAACCCAGTTTGTTCTGAACTTTTGCACAACATGTTTGTGATTGATCAAAAGAGAACAGGTATACTGGTTCTGAAGCTAATACAAGGACAAGAAAATACATCATATACTAGTCGATTATAATACAATATGAATGACCATGGATACTCTTAAGTGGGACTAATTTTGTATCAAAAGGTGTTATATAATAGGTCTACCAAAATATTAATATACATTCTCAGAAACACAAAATTCTGGACTGTTCTTATATGAAACTAGCTTTTCCTAAGTAGTAATAGATAATATTAGATAGTCTTACTAAATCCCCTAAAAGTTGGAGCGCCTATCAGTTTCTTTTTAATATCCATAAAATGGTGAGAAGTACAAGTTGTTTTAGTTATAAAGCTAGAAACAGAACTATAGTAAATAACACATTTCAGACTAGTTCTGTTCAAAAGAATTCAGTGAAGTATTTAAGCACACATTTAACTTTTAAGCATTTGTTGAAAGTACTTGCTTAAACTTTACTAGAATACATCCTTAAATTTCATTTTTATGATTTACTTCTTAACTGCCTTAAGCACTAAAGGTCTGAGGAGGTAAAGCAGCAGTTCTTAAATGTTTAAAGACTGGGTAGTTTTTTCCTTTTCCCCAATAGTCACCCTCAGCTTCATACAGCACACACACCTAAACCTCCTCACTTCAGCCAGTTTGCATGCACCTCATGTGCACCTTGCACGTGGGAGTCAGAATGGACAACTTGAGTGGTTGTGTCCTTGCATGCCTTGTGAAACCTAATAACAGAAATGCTGCTCTACAGATCCTCTAAGGGACTCCTCTTGCACGGTCATGGCCTCAGAAACCCCTTTCCACCTCTTTTCCTTCCCCATAACCACCTCTTGCCCTTGTGTACAGACGTCTCTTCCCTTAACTGCATCTATCAAACTGCCTGAGTTTCCACTCCCATGGGAGGAAGAAAGTAGGGTGCTTATATGGGGCTACTGCTCACACCAAGAGCAGCATGGAGAGGGAACAAAGCAAGGAAATGAGAGCAGGTCCCAAACAGCTACAGCCACATGATCCATGATTTTCTCCTTTCACCCTCACTAAAAGCAAATGTGATACTGTTTAACTAGCAAAGAAGAGAAATGCCCAGCTACAAAAGAAGATAAATGTTCTTCAGATTTTAAAACAATATTATATTTATGCTCAGCCTCTTTTAGTTTTGAAGATGAAAATCAGAATGTATAATTCCTGGAACCAACAGATATACATACAGATATCTTCCCTGGGTAACATACTTTGATCCCTGTGCTCTGCTGCAGGCTGTCTGCCAGGGAGTTTGATGAAAAAAAATCAGATATTCTACATTAATTTTTAAACCTGACATACCTATTTAAAGAACTTACATAGTCCCTAACACTAGAATATCCAGAAGTTTATTCATCCTTATTAGACGGTCAGTCCCTAATGAAACTCTGTGGTAGGCAGTCAGTAGTTTGTGTTCAGCTTAAATGTAGGAACTGAATCAGAGTACAAGTCTGGATCTTCCTCCCCTCTCCAGCTGTAAGGATTGAGGTGTGTGCAGTGCAACACAAGAATTCAGATTACTTTATCCAAGCAAGAAGAGCCAAATATCCTGCCTGGACTTGTGAAAACTTTATTCTGATGTGTAATTCACAAAGTGTCCTGGCCCCAGTCTGGTGACCAGATCACACTGAACATCCCCTCATAGGAGAGTGAAATATGTGCCAACATGTATGTTCACAAACATGGGCAGGACAATCACCTGCTGGTTAGTGCAATTCTCTCAGAATGGTGAGATGTGAATTCCTAGACTATGTTATTCTCCTGGTGAAAAGGAGGGAGAGGCAAAACAAAACATCTGTCTAATCCGTATCTACACAGTTTTCAGAAAAGTACACAGGCAAGGGCAAGCTATATACACTTGCCACAAGTTCTCTTGAAAATGCACATTTTTAGAGTGAATATTGAGATTACTGCCAGAGAACCAGAAGCAAGAGATCACTGCATAAGGATGTTGATTTCTGGTTCTTATCCATCATGTATTTTCATGACTGATTCCTCGAAAGAAAATGCCTTCTTCATCACCTGAAGAAATGTCTTCTCAGAAGCCAAGACTGAGTCCCCATCAGAGATTTGAAGTAAATTATTTTGATATCCAAAATCAGCTCTAGAAAGGGCCTGTTATGCTATGGACCCAAAATCAACAATTTAGATTTGCAGATAAGTGTGTAGCCAATTTCTAGAAACCAGGTGCCCTTTTCCCCTCAGGATTTCTCACCAACTGGTTTGATTGCTTCTCCTGAGTGGGCTGCTGGTAGAAAGCATATTCCTCTGCATGTGGTTTACTTTGTTTATTTTATAGGGAGATTTGGTTGGTGACTTCCCCCACACCTTCCCCAGAGTAGAGCCTTCCTCATTGCATACCCTGCTCCAGTGGAACACTGCTGAGTCTGCACCACAGGGGTTTGCCCAAGCCCGTTGGGGGCAAGGAGTTGAAAAAGAGCACTCCATCCTCCAGGCTAATGATTGAAAAGCTTTTCCTCCAGTTTTCAAGTGGTCTCAGGTCTTGATGGAGCTGACCATGCACTGGGGACCATACAACCCACATGGTGAAACAGTGACCACAGTGCTTTGGTCTGGCTCCTTTGAGTCTAGTGCCTGGTGAAGACCACAAACCAGTAAAAGACCACTTCCCCTTGGTTCTCGTGGTTTATAAAACTGATGTCCTCAGTTAACATCATCAATAGATACAGCTGAACAAAGACTTAGCTTAGTAGTAATAAATGACAGAGGATGTGCTTTTCCCCCCAAAGCTTTGAAACTTAAAGGTGCAAGTGTCTTTGTTGCTTGAATAAATATCAAGTAGCCTGTGGAAGGATGCTGCCATCTGGAAACAAGAGTCCAGACAACACAATGTATACTTGTCTATGCCTTTCCTGTTATAAGAGACTGGATGTGCAAAGTGTCTTACAGGGCAGGATTAAATCAAACTATTGTAAAAAATTCACCAGATTCTGGAGTGGTTTTTTTATCTGCAGAGATTAAAGATCTATGCTCAGAACAGACAAAACTATATTTGGCATATGGATATATATTTTAAAAATGCAATTTGAGATATATGCCAGCAATATTTGTAATAGAAGATTTTATTACTGTATCTAAAAGATGTCTTTACTCACCTTCGGTCTTTAACATTCAGAAATTTTATTTATTTTTTAATTCTTTCCTTGTCAGTCCCTTCCAACTCAGCTTATTCTGTGATTCTGTGATTATGTGATTATTTAATAAAGGGAAAGGAGGGAACTGGAACCTAGTTGCATACTACTGTATAAGGAACAACATTCAGCACAGGTTTTCTACTATATACTTCCCACCAGATGGTGTGTCTTGGGTCCTCCATGTACCCGGAACAAAGATGGTTTGTCTCATTAACAGGTATTTTCTTCTTGTTCTGTTTCTAAACATAGAAGAACTCATACAGATAAACACAAATTTGCACATGCTTCATACATTTTAAAATGCAATTACTTTCCTGACAGTTTTTTTTAATACATGATCAATTCAGAGCCAAGATCTGAGGAAAGTGTTTGGTTTTTCATAACCACAGCAATCAATCAAAAAGTAGAATGAGATCTTTTAGCATTGATATTTCTGAGAAATGGTAGCAAAAAAAAAGATACCTGAGGTTTTCTTCAACAAATATCTTTACCACCCTATTCTCCCTGAAAGTTAAATACATTTCTTTCTGAGCTGCAAATGTAGGAAGCTGTGGTTTCAAGAAATGACTACTGAGACCAATACCAATGAAGGTCAATCACATCATGTCACTTTGAGCTCTCTGTTCCTTCTACTTTAATAGTTTTGGTCAAAGGTAGATCTTTGTACAGAAATACAAGTGAAGTGGTATAACTTTTCAGCCAGCTTTTATCTGACAATTAGAAACTTCATCCCCCAGTCACACCAGCTTGGAACTACTAAAGTCTGTGATGAAGCATATACACTTCACACCACAGCAATCAACTGGGAAGTGTTAATAACACCCCAATTCACTCTCCTCCTGCTTTTTCCTCCAGCAAGCAGCTAATGAGGGGCAGCTACTATGAAAGACTGAAAATCAGCTTGTGCAAAGGTGACAAATGGTGATACCACAGCTGCCTCTAGAGCTGCTGGAACAGCTTGATGGGAAGATGAGCCCATGTCAGAAGGCATCAGCAGGCTAACATGGGTTCCAGACTGCAAAAGAGTCTGAACTGGTGTTTGAATTTTCCTGAAAAAGAGGAAATGGTGGCTCTGAGATTAAACTACTGTTAATGCAGGACTAATCTACGCTTGATTTTATGTTACTTAGAAGCGGGTGATATGTGCTGTATGTAGAGGCAGTGGGGTTTGCTGTGCAGACACTATAGGACATGCCTTAGGTGTGGATGTTGGCTTTTGGTACCCTACGCTGAGATTTTAAAAAAATGTGTGATTAGATTAAAATGGACACTTTAATTTTATTATTTTTTTAAAGAACACGTTTAATTCATTTCTTCTTTTATTTCATCTCAGAATTCTTTCCTCAAGTCCCTCTTTTCCAAAATAAAGCCAACTCTGTATTGTCATACTGCATTGGTCCCCAGAGGCAGGCCAAACCCTGCTGTCAGTTGTAGCAATAAAGCCATTAGGAAATGACAGCCCTAGGGAGGCATCACCTGAAAAGAAGAACAGAATCTTGCCTTCTGTATCTGTGGTGATGTTTGTTTTTACTTGAATAGTTTTTATTGCATGGTTTACATTTTTTGGCTGATGTGTAATAAAACACTTTTACTGTGGTTGGTTTAATTTCCAAAGCATTAAAACAATCAATTTGTTCTTTTGCACTCAGTATATTGGAGTTGAAAACCGTAATGTACTATTACTTCAGGGTCACTGCCCAACTTCTGTTGACCCTCTCGCCCATGAATATTTCCCGGAGTTTATTGCTACAATCTATTTCCTGGATTATTTATGTATAAACTTACTTTTCTAGTTCTTAAGTAACCACTATCAGACTCTTTAAGAACAATGATTAATTTTAGGGCAAACCCAATTTACTACACACAGAGACACAAAAACCATAAGACACTTCTCGTGAATACCCCAGTTCTCCCCTTTGTACTGAAGACATTTTGAGAAGGTTGTGACAGATGTGGATGTTCCAGATGACACAATGTACAATGGTGAAAGAAAAAAGCACAGCACGTAGAGCAAATAGGACACATTACCAAGTACTATTCTGTCCTTTGGGTCAACTGAGTTAAACACCTGATATTGTATATCACAGTTCCTTCAACCAGGAGGAGGAATCCTTGTTGAGCTTTTGGCAAACACATTAACAGTTACTAGAAATATTAAATATTTTTTAGTATGGGCAGGTCTTTAAGAGTGAACTAAAGCGCTGTGAGTGGATTGGAGAGTAGCATTAGAGGCAAACCAGGATTCCTGTTGTAACTATCCAGGGAAAGGTTGACCGCTGGAGTCTTTACAGGCAACCATCAGCAGAACTGAGGACAGTACATTACCCTGCCTATTTGTGTTGTTAAATGCTGGCATCTAGATTCTTTGACAGGTATACATGTTATTAAAGTTACAGCAAGACAACTATGTAATAAGATTTCTGTCTGAGCATGCATATGTCTATATTCTTCTAATTAATCGCTTATGCCATGCTCAAAACACCTAACAAGAAGCAGTTTTGCTTAAAGACTTCTAATACCTCACTCCTGCTAGATTTTTTTTTTTATATCAATGCAATATATTTAATGGATGAGATGTCAGTGTTTCCTTCACTTTTGTTATCCAGTTTGGATGCTCTGTAACAGTATTTCTGATGATCCTGGTATCTCTGTGTTTTACAGGTTATAGCAATATAATGGTGCAACATTAGTCACACTGCCAACTCTCACTTTACTTATCAAACCAGCCTTTAGATAATTCCAGATGGAACATGACGGTGGGTAATCCATTATCCTCTTTGCTGGTTCTTTTGTCTTCTGAACAAAGGATTTGATACAAATTGTTATGCTGATTCCAAGACATAGCAGTTAGGACTAGCATTTTGAAAATGTTTTTTCCATACCTGAATGGAGTGAATGAGCCTCTTCTACTTTCTTTAGTGAGAGAGGGAAATGTGTGGAAAGTGAGATGAATAATGACATGATTTAGTAGAGGAAAACTGCTGTTAGGAGAGATAATAGTAGGTAACAAATAAAAACCCCCAAAGCAGGGAAGTAGAATACTACTTGAGGAGGGTGGGGGAAATGTTTTAATAATCCTGCTCTTTATGAGAACATCATGGTAGAAAAAAGTAAAATCAAGACATTCTCAGCACATGACCTTCATCTTCACAGACTGCAGGACACCCTGGTTCTGAAGTGTGGGAATAGCACCATCTATTGCAGGGCTGCCTTACCGAGGTGGTGCCAGACCTCGTAGGCTCTGACTGGCACTCAAATCAGCTTGGTAAGGTAAGGACAGGGTATTTTCTTAAATTAGGAGGGGGGAATCTGCCTTCCTAATGACTTGGGAAATGCCACTGATACAGCCCCCTGAGCCCCCTTCTTCAATAACAAGCTCATGTTGTAACTTCTGACTCTTATTTCCTCTCCTACTAAGCTCCATCTACTTGAGAACCCTGATAAAGCAGTCTAGGGAGACCACTTGTAACTATATCTTTTTCCACTAATATTAAGGAACATATTTATCCTTACCTTCCCACGTATGAGCTATGCTGTATTTCAATTACAATTGCATCGCATTTTTAGGCATTAGAAAAGCTGTGAATGTATTGGCAGAATATGTTTTCTAGAGTTGCATGTAAAAAGTAAGACAAAGGAAATTCATAGGGTAGTGGAAGGTAAGACAATGTATATACACTAAAACGTATTCAAATCCAACTTTAAAGCTTGAAAAATAGCTGCTATTTTAGAAATAAATACAAAATTTCAGCATTTTTTTCCTTATTTTGTTGCAATTTGGAAGATTCAAGCAGGTTTAATGTCTTGAAAATGCAGTTTATCAGATGAGAAAAGAAGGAAAGGCAGCATGTTATAACAGCTTCCTCTTTGAAAATCACTATCTGTCCACAAACCCCAACTGTCAAAACATAAGAAAGGGACCTAGAAAAATCACATCCATGTTTCCATGTGTCATTTACACAGACCCTTTTTAATTTTCTTGTCTTTTATTATGTGACTGCCAAAATAAAAGTTGGATTTAAATGGGTCTGTCCAGACAGACGGTGAACACAACTCAGCAGGGTGCTAATTAAAAATTGCCCCAAGTTCAAATGAGAAAAAATTAGCTTACAACTCTCTTGCTACCAGAGAAGCCTGGTCTCACATTTTCCAGCAGACAGAAGTGTATGTATGTGCACACACATACATTGTAATCCCCCCAACCCTGCCTTTTGCCTCACAAATCAGTTTTGTAAGACCCTCTAGGCTGTAGTCATGCCAGCTGATATAATTATGTTTCATCTCATAGTTTTCAACAAAAGTAAACATAGCATAACATGTTAGACTTTGCTCTTTTATTTTCATGAAAACATAAATGACTTAAAGGCTGGATAGTATTAGGGAAACAGCCATTGTCTAATCGTTACCTGCATAATCGTTTCCCCTGCTGAAAGACTGCAGGCAAGTCTGTAACTCTCAGAGGGGTGTTCTGGAGACAGGTTGTGAAATCCAGCCATGTATTGCCACTGTATTCTAGATACCCAATTTTTTTGAACTGACATGACTCTCTTGGACATCCACATATTTTAGTTCACACAGCCTGAAGACTGTGCTCAGATATCTTAACCAGATAAGGCTTTTTTGCCTGGTATTGGGATGGACCTCTAGCACTGATTTCCAGGAGGAGTTTTTCTTCAGCCATACAAGAAAGAGAAAATATCCTACAATTGTTTTAGTAAACTAGCACAGACAAATAAAAAAAGAATCAGCAGGTTCGAGTCAGTTGTATCTGCCTGTTTTTTTTTTTTCTCCATAGACTGCAATTTGCTCTTATTTTATACACACTGGCTCAGTTGTCTAACTTGGCTAAATTACCTTATCAGTGTTGAACAAAATACTAAATTTAGAAAAATGTGCTGTTCTGCTATTATCTTTCCTCAACAAACAAACAAATAAACAAACAAACAAAAAATGTAGATTTATCTAAAATCTCAAATTATAATTTAAAAAAAAAAAATGGTTCCTGTTCTTTTTGTCCTGGTTTTGGCTGGGGCAGAGTTAATTTTCTTAGTAGCTGGTACAATGCTGTGATGTTTGGATTTATTATGAGAATAATGTTGATAACACACCAATGTTTTAGTGGTTGTTAAGTAGTGCTTACCCTAAATCGTGGACTTTTCAGTGTCTCATGTTTGCTAGTGACGAGGGACACAGAAAGCTGTGAGAGAGCACAGCTGGTATAGCTGACCTGAACTGGCTTGGGGGATATTCCATACCATAGGATATCATGGCCAGAATATAAACTGAGGGAGTCGGCTGGGAGGAGTTGGTCACCAACCAGGGATGGGCTGGGTATTGGTCAGCAGCTGGTGAGCAATTGTACTGTGCATCACTTGTTTCTCCTGGATTCTATTACTCCCTCTCCATCTCCTTCTTGTTACTGTTATTGTTATTGTTGTTGTTATAATTATTATCATTATCATAATTCTATTTTGTTTCAATTATTATATTGTTCTTAACCCACGAGGTTTACCTTTTCTTTCTGATTCTTCTTCCCTTCAGGGGGTGAGTTAGGGGGGAATAAATGAGCAGCTGTGTGGTCTTTAATCACCAACTGGAATTAAAACACAGGACTTTGAAAAACATTTGGGCAGAAGTACTATACTGTCTAACCTCTAAAAAACAATTCACTTGAATGATAAAGAGAGTGTAAATCTTTGAAGTATGTTTGACATAGACTTATTTGCACATTCTACAGTTTATAACTTTCTTGCTTCAAAGCGTCATTTTCATGAGCAAAAAAAAAAAAAAAAAAGGGAAATTGAAAGAAAAAAATAAAGCAGAAAGAAATGGGTGATGTATTATAAAGCAAAGAAATTTATTTTTCAGAACAGATTTTGACTTGTGAAACTGATTGACCTGCATCTTTGA
This sequence comes from Myiozetetes cayanensis, assembly GCF_022539395.1. NCBI lineage: Eukaryota > Metazoa > Chordata > Aves > Passeriformes > Tyrannidae > Myiozetetes > Myiozetetes cayanensis. The sequence continues at coordinate 131,966,809 of NW_026086604.1, forward strand.
GGTACATTCCATAACATGTGGAAATTTACAGCTGCCAATACCCAATAAGATTAAGATAAAATCCTCAGATGGTTTGAAAAGGTATTAGCTGTATAGACTTCTTATTTTATTACTGAAAGGAACATATGGGAATTGTCTTTTGCATCATCTGCTTATTTGATATTACTAAAGAGCTACTTGTTGCCAACACAGCAGCATGCTTTGAGGAAAAACTGTGAGTTATGACTTATTGACTTAAACAGATTTCAGTTACCATTATCATGTGTCATCTGTCCTTAAAAATTCACTGAGTGCTTCCAAATTTAAAATTTATCCTCTTCTTCCTTTTGTTCGCTAAGAGTCAAACACTGATGGTTAAAGATGCAATTTTCACTTTAAAAAATGTTTGGTTTACAATCCTCATATTCATGATCTGTCTTCCATTTGTAACATTCATTTTGCAGCAGAAATAAAAGAACCTAATTCTTCTTGATGTTAGCAGAACAACTTTAACAGCTGTAGCTGTGCAACTCAGATCAGATTTCATAGTGAAAAATAAAACTGTGAGGTCATAATCTCATAAAAAATCTTATATTTACTCAGTTTGTGTACTGAGTGTGTGTGTATATGTATATTTATATCTCACCTGTGTGTTTTTACTACCTACTTCTTTCTGAAATCCAGTCTGAATTGGTGACATGACCATACCGGCAACCTCTTTGAAGAATTATTTCTCAGTATTATGCGAATGGAATAGATGCAACAAACTGAAATTGTAACCAAGCATTAAAATACATCCAGAAAATCATCCTCCAAAATAAGTCCTGTTGTTTTAATGATGTTTCACTTAGTGGTATCTTAAAAACAGCACTGGGAAACTGATTTTTCTGATCACATGAAATAAGACTGTTCAAAATGAATGTTAGAAGAAAGAGAAGTTGACAAAGTAGTCCACAAAACATGCCTGAATCAAGCTTAGAGATCACATTTTGGCAGTAGTTACCTCAGCTTTTTGCATGAGCAGGTATTTGGACAATTGACTACGTAACAAGAATAAAGAAGCATACCATGGAACAAGGTTTTCTGAAGATATCAACAGCTTGCCATTAAGAGTATTTTAAAACATTTACAGTTCACATTTACTTACAGCTTTGTTTAAAAATCTGGCCAAAGGGTTTGTTCTGAGATCCTGTGTTGGCAATACCAGTTTGTTAGGCTTCCCAGAGGGAAAAAACCCTTCTGATGTATCAGAAGCACCTGAGATAATTTTAAACAATGCAACAGATTGACAAGAAAATCAGAAGTTTTATTCTACCTAAAGGAAAAGTTTTAGGTTCTTAGTTACAAAAATTACAAAACCAGAAAACACCTAAAATAGTCCTGAATCATATTACCAGTAAAATTTTTACATACCTCCTCCAGTGACGTGGTTGACATGAGGCAGACCTAGCATGTTAACACCTCCTGTTTCCATGGCTGGCTTTTCTTGGAGAAACTTCTGAATTCATACCTATTTTGAGGATACTGATTAAGGTGGAATCTCCTTCCCTTCTCTTTTCAGATCTCTTTTCCTAAGCCTACTAACTTGTAAGACCAAGACAGCTCTTCATCCATTATGACTTCGATAACTTGGTTTTCTCTTGCCCTGTTCACTACATCACATAAAGTAAAGGCAGCAGTGTCGGACATTTCCTGGCCTTATGTCTGGAATTTAATGTGTTCTTCAATTAGCATTACTTAAATAGCCTTTCTGTAAGTGTTAACATTTTCGAGACTCTTAAATGAGAAGAATTAACTGTAAATGCATGTTATCAAACTCCTTAATCTCTAGGTCCATCTAAAGTCTTCATAAGGACCATATGTCACCTAGCACATCTGTCAGATTTATTACTGTTAATGAAAGCAGGTTTTTATCCTGAACCACCTTATCGTCCTGCACTTTTCAACAGTATTAGGTACATGCAGTATCATGAAACAAAGCAGTGTAAATAGGGTCATGCTGAGGTAAACATATTAAGTGTGTTGAATTGTTGCAGTTGAGTTTAAAAGAGGATGTAATCATGTCTTTCCACTGTCTAGACAATTGAAAGGGTTGTCAGGACTACAGCTACAGCTTACCAAGCATCTGCTTTTACTCCACAGGGAGAGCTAAATCTTTGAGATCAAAGTCTCACAATAAACACTTAGCTGGGGTGGATTTCTGACATGAAAAATCATCAAACAAGTGCTACCCTTCACTGGACAGTTGCTTACCACTTCTCATAGGCATGCAGCCAGGCTCCATGTTGTATGTGGAAGCCACAAAGAATCATATCTCAATGTTTATATAGGAGCTAAGATACTCAAGGGTAGTTTGGACCAACATCCAGGGGCAAATTACAGGGAAACCTTACTGTAGAGAGGGGTGGAAGCTGTCAGAGAGCAGAATTTGGGCCCAACCTGTTGCTTGTTACCTACCTTTGGGTAAAGAAAGCTTGTGTTTCTGAGAGATAGGAACCACTACAGAAACCTTTTCAATCTGCAATATACAAGTAGGGACCACTTCAAAAGAAGATAAAAAGAGATATTCATCTGATTTAGCATCCAACTGCTCCTGGAGAGTTCCCTTCTTGAAGACTTCCCTGGCAGAGGAAGTATTGCCACAGAGGCTGAAAGGAAGTAAAATTGCTAGGTTATGCTCCTCTCTGAAAATATATCCCCTCCTTAAGCCTGCTATCTGCACAAGTCACAGTGCCAGTTTGCACATCAGCTGTGCGCTGCTACACACTGAATGTTTATAATGCTTTTTAAGATCCACCACAACAGACAGGAAATATGCTAAGGTAACACTAAGACAACGCAGCTTCCCAGTAACTCTATCTCTCACTTCTTTTTAGGCAGATCAGATCTGTAATGATAAAAATAATGTCTCTGGCAGACTCCATTCTTTGCCTGCACAGGTTGTGGCCTCTGTGACCAGTTTAACTGATCAGGTTAAACTTGCCCACCTTGGTGTGATCCTGACATGTCCATGCTGGGGATGTAGTCTGCTGGCATGCTTCTGAAGCAAGTTTCAGGGTTTGTGGCTTATCAGACATGACAGCTGTGCCTAGAGACATCAGTCCAGATAGGAGGGAGGAAGCCCGCATTCTGTACTGCATAGTACTCACACTGTAAGGGAGACAGTTGTTGAACAGTATTATTTCTTCCAAGTGTTGAATTGAAGAAAAAATACCATATCTGAACTGCACCTTAAACATGTTGCACAGTCTTGATGCCCATAATGGACCAAGCTGGGGCAATCCAAGCATCAGTGGTATTCCTGGTCACAAACTCCTAGAGCAGTCTGTGGTGTGGTGTCACGTGCAAGCAGGTTTCAGAAAGGCAAGTGTGCAACAAGCTGATACATGTGCAGCAGATTGTTATGCTTCTGGGGCCACAGCACAAAAATGTGGTATTTGTTCTCAAAATTTAACTCTCAAACTTTCGCTCCTTGTTGCAGCTACCCCTTTCCCCCTCCCCCACAACCATCATTAACACCAAGCATTGACCTTCTACAGGTCAGTGTCACAGCTACTCCTCTGTCAGTTGTGTCAGCTAAGCACTTGTTAAGATCATTCTAGCATTAAAGTTTGCCCAGACTTCGTGACCTAAAACCTAACCCCAACCCAATTACGTTTTGTAACACTAGTCCTAACCCCAGTCTGCCTTCCCCTGCTGTGCTCAGCAGCAGATTTCGTTCTTTGGTCTCAACTGATTAAAAGAGTTAACTCTACTCGCAACTGTATGGGCCATAGTAATTGCTCAGGCCCTCCTACCAGCTCCAAATCATGAGTAAGAAAGGACTTTGTGGGGAATTCCTTTATATGCTTCTGCAGATTCTAATAAAGATTGCTTTCTTGGGAAATCTGGCCACTGAAAAGCTATGTTTTAAGTTGATTTGGTTTTAAATGTAGCTGAAAATTTTTGTTCTATTTAAAAACTTCCCTCAGCTTTCTTTAAATTGACTACTTTAGTGACTCCTGATACTAACATGTCCACCAAGAAATATGCCCATTCTGAATATTGTCCTGTGCTGAGCCCCACAGGCTCAGCTGAATGAAACCTAATGGCTTATTTTGCCACCATTCCTCTCCTTAGCACATTCCGCTTCCCCTGTAGCCATCCACGATAAAAGGCCTGGGTGCTGTGCATGTATAGTTCATCACACAGAAGTCTGTGTCCATATATAATAAGGTTTCCATCACAGCAATAGAGAAATGTCACTGGCAAAATTGTTTTTTTCTTCTCTCACTTTCAATTCCATGCTTGCTTTCTCTTCTGTGTCACCCTTTAGCCTCTTTCAGTTCTCCTATGGCTTTAATTTAGCCTGCTGACCAGTGCTATACTGAAATATTAACTTCTCTGTTAAACTCGGCCCTGCCACAAGCATTCAGGAAGCCTTCTAGTTCTTCCTGACTCACTCAGGGTCACAACCCTGAGTTGTGAGTACCTGTGAGTTCCATTCACACTCAGGTCACTCCGGGTCTTCTTTACTTCACTCAGAGTCACAAACACAGACTTTACTGCAGTTGCAAGGATGGGGTGTGAGACTTGGAACTCCCAGGCCCTGTTTTGGGGTTTGCTACCTTGTGGTTTTCAAAGTTGAGTAACATCCTCGAAGCTCCCAATCACAGGCAGTCAAAGACATTGTTTGGTGCAGCATTGCTTTTGCCTGTGCCAGTGTTGTTGGAAAGGCAGATTCATTGAAAAAATATGTTTGAAGCATCTTGAGTTCAAAAAAATTGAACTTTAGCTGGAGCATTTTGGTTTCTCATCTTGAAAGGAAGTTCTGTTTCAAAAACTATTCCATTCTTTTAAAGTCATTACAGAGCTCGAATAAGAATCAAAACTGGTTTGGATTAAACTTTTTGTTTACCCTCAAACTTTATTATTTTTTCATGCTGCATTGCTTACTGTAACGTTTGTTTCCTTTTTTCCCTTCCTCAATTTACAAGTGAACCACTTCATCACTGTGTGAGACAATGAGGTTGAGTTCCAGTTTCTGTATGACAAAGTGTCTACCACTCCATGAATCTGAACTCTCTTTACCTCAACAGAACCGCTCTCTAACCATGCACCGTGGCATAGGCATAAGGCAGTACATGTGGGAGGTTTGCAACCCTGCTCTCCTAGAGATAAGTAGAAAGCTTCACTGAACAAAGCTCCATTGGCATTAACTGCACAGCCCTCAGAGCCACAGTACGGACATATTCTAATTAAGCACAATTATGCAAACTCATGTGTTTGCATACAGCACCTTGTAGAGAATTACAGGGAATTTAGCAGCAGCTTACTGGATGTGACTCAACCAGAAAGGGAACCTCAGTGCTTTCCCTGGGAAATCAAGTAGAGTGGTGAGACTCAGCTCTCCCAGCCAGAGGAAGAGGGGAAGAAACAAAGGCTTATTTAAGAGTGCAGTGCAGATCCTCTGGAAAGTTATTGTATTTCCCTATTTAACAGGGAAGCTGCCTCTCTGCGTTTGACATCTGTGTTTTGCAGGGCCCTTTAGTGATTCAGCTAAAATGCTGTGCTCCTCCTTTGAACTGGCAAAGTCAAAGACAGCTGCCAGCTGGGCAGCACTCTTAAGTTCATTGCTCTAACACCTCTCTTTGACTGCACTAAACCTAATGCCTCAGCCAAATTCCTAATAGCTGCACTAATCACCTTCTTGAGCCCTAGTCAACGCAGAACCCCAAAGGGAGGGAGGTGCATCTCAGTGGCAAACTCACTCCCAGAGATTAAAGGCTATGTGCAGCTTCAATCTGCAATACACATAACATCAAGCTGTGGACTACTTTCTCCATAAGGGTTCCACAATCAATTTTGTCCCTGTGGGGACTAATCCTGGCAGATCAAGTATTATTTATTGCTCTAAAATTATCTAGATCTTTTTCTTTCTGCAGTTGGGAAAGTAGGTTATTTGCTAGACACACTCAGTTGCAGCAGAAGATATTGATGGTTGTAGTCTTTTTAATTATATGCAGACACAACCCTGTGCAGAACAGCAAGTGCGGGTCCACTAAACATAAAAACTCACTGTTGGTTTTTTTTGCTTGAAAGACATTACAGATATATTCTCCACTGCCTCAGGGATGCTGCAGTTTACCTACCAGGGTTTTTTTCCAAAATTAAACAGAGATATCCTTCCCTGACTTCTCAAATGTAAAAGCAGATATTATTCTAGGCTAGCACTGGATGCTTACAGAAATGCAGTTGAGAGGTGCCTCTCTTGCACCTATTAAAGCAGAAGAGCTAATACCATGTCAAAAAAAGACAAGGAAATGTTAAAAACTCTACGTTTCATAGTCAGATTGCAATAAGGCCAGAAAGCATGTAGGTCAAAAAGACTATGTTGATACAAAAACAATAAGGAAAACAAAAACAACAAAACAGGCAAATTCTTAAGTAGTATGTAAGCAAGAGTGAGCACTTGCAAGCAGTACGAAAGTAGAACACAATGAACAGGGAGAATCTTCCCACTCTTCTTTCCTGAGTGATTGATGTTATAATCAGGGATGGTAGTGCTACACAGGAAGAGAAATTATAAGGCTATATTCTTGACTGGTGAAAATGGAAGTGTTCTCATTGATTTCTATGGAACCACTGCTGTTTAAGCCACTGCAAGATATATACCTAAGAGAGGTGAGATAATGTGCAAGGATGGCTAAGATAAAAGTAATGAAAACTTATAACAGGCACTGTGTTCTGAGTAAAAAGAGCTCATTGCCTCAGAAAGCCTTCAAGAAGTTGTTCTTTCAGTTTTACTTATGCTTTATAAGTAACAATGGATAAATACACTTCTCTGTTGTGAATGCCTTTTCAACAAAGACATTGTCATTAATCGCTGTAAGATTCATTATTAGCTGTTGTCTCAGTAAAATAAAAAGTTTTGCCTGTGTTTTTACATGCAAGTATACCAAGATACAGCTATGCCCTGGCACAATACTTATAGCCTTCCTTGGAGGGCACAGTTTGATTTTTTCTGTGGAGCACAAGAAGTACTGAATGCAGTGACTGTGTGCTAACCTTGCAGAAGGCACAATGCAAAACTGTCCCACAACTGCACAGAGCACTGCAAATTAGGACTGTGGGACCTAGTATGTTGCTAATACTTTTATCTGCAACTGCACGCTTCAGTTGTCTATTGCTAATCTTTTCTTCAGCATGCAAAGTTTTTGTAGTACATCTATGAAGAATATAAATCTGAAACTATAAACATCTCTAAGACTGAGAAGCAGAAAGCAAATGAAAGAAAATTTGATTTGCCCTCATTTAGGCTTTTCTATACTATAGATAGAGGGTTTGAAGGATTATTACTTATTTTAGCATCATGTAAACTTTTTTTCTCAAATCATTCTTTTGTATTTTAAGATTTACTATGACGTTACAATAATCTAATCTTTCTTATTATTTAAAAAATGACAAAGGAAGATGAAAACAGATTTTGAAGGTTTTCCAGACCTTTCTTTTACCTTATTCCAGTTCTTATTCTCATCTAACAGTATTGCTGAAAAACAGCAGAGAGAGGGGCAGTCCTTCTTTAGGACTACCTCCCTACCCCTTCCAGTAAAGACCAAAAGCTCAATAGCCCTCTCAGCAACTTCAGCAAAAACTTTGTGTAAACTGAGCAATCCAACCAATTGTCAAAAAAAAAAAAAATTATATTCCAATAGCACGAAGAAGCCTACGACTCACATTTTGTTTAAGAAACAGCAAGAGCTTAAATGATAACCTGACCAAATCTGCACAAAAGCATGTGGTATAATCCAGATCACCTGGTACACAAGGTAGTAATACTCCCTGAATTCCCACAGATTTCAACACAGACAGGATTTAATTCCTGCTGCATAAAATCTTCATAGAAAACATTTTCTGCAGTTATTTTTAGCAATATCTGGTCTACTTTTTTATTTTGTTTTGGTGTATGTGCAAAAAAGTTGGACTAGAAAGGCCCACTATAAACCTAAATGTAGAAAAATTATTGGCAATATCCTCCAGTAACCTATTTAAATATACATTGAAAAGATGTTGCAAATTTCTGCTTATATATCAAATTTACTTCTTAAACCCAGAGGTGTTATGCTTTGATTTACACATAAGGACATCAACAATTAAAGAGCAAGACAGTGACAATGGAGATGATGAATTCTTAACCTCAAGAACAGTGCTAAATTAAGGGAAAACACAGTCTCGTTAGTGGTTGTTCTTCTGTGATTAACTATTAGTTATCTGCTGTTTGACATTCTGTAGACCTCTTTATTTGATTAATTTAATTGTCATTTAATTAATTTAATTATTTTGTAGCAAGTGCTGAGAAGCTGGTGCACTCATGGTTCTCTACATGGTTGCTCAGCTGATTACCAACCCCATAGTTTGCTGAACTGGTAAAAAGCTGCCGCCTGGTCCCCGGTGCCCCTTTCGCTTGTCTGGGTTTGACTGATGTGCTCTCTGCTCGCTTCTGTCTCCGCGCCGTTGTTCACAGATTAATGTAGGGGATGGGATTATTCACAGTGCGTTTAATTAAGCATGCAGGTTTGTGGTTTTTGGTTTTGTTTTTGTTTTTTTTTTCCAGGGAAGAACTCCTAGTCATTGCACTTTTGATGTGAAGAGTGTACATAAACAAGTCTTCGGTTTGGGAAGAGAAAAAGAAAATTACAGGGTGGGAAGAAAGGGGATGGGGATGTGGGGAAGGGATGTGGAGGGAGGCTGCTTTCCCCGAAAGCCCTGGGAAGACTTAGGGAAAGAGGAAGAACAGGGTTGGAGGTTTTGTGTGTCACTGCAGTTGTCGTCCGCCCAACGGACGCATGTTTTTGAACATGCAAACGCACGTTCACATGTTCATTTTTACTGGACGCAACTTTTGAACAAGCAGGCGGTTTTGGCCCAGGCTCTCTCCGTCCCGAGGGGCTTCCCATGCCAACCGCCCCCCCTTCCCGCTCGCACACCGCGCAGCGCCGCCAGCCCCAGCTCCACGCCGTGCCCCGGAGGCTCGGGGAGCCGCGCTGTGCCAGGTGCCGGGCAGGCAGAGCCTCCTGGGACCTCCGCGCGGAGCGCGGCCGGCGCATCCCGCGGTGCTGCTGCCGGAGCGAGGCGTGGGAGACGGCGGAGCCCCGGCGCCTGCGCCCCACCGCGCTGTGCGGAGGGGGCGGGAGGCAGAGCGAGGGGCCGGCCGGGACCCGGCCCCGGGCGAGCCCCCTGCCCGCACTGGAGCGGCGGCGGCAGCGCGGGCGCGCACGGCGGCGGGGGGCGCGGAGCGGGCCGGGGGGACGCCCGCCCCACGCGGCTGCCCTCGGCCCCGCATAGCACCGCCGGCCGCCAGAACCGCCCTGAAAGAGAAGGAGAACTTGTTCGTCCGTCCTCCGCCTGCCTTCCCGCCGCCCGCGCATCCTCTCCCGCGGCGCATCCGCCCGCCCTCCGGGTCTTGCTCCCTCCCGGGCTCAGGGCCGGTCCGCTGGTTCCGGCTGGAACGCTTCGTCGCTCGTTTCCCTCGGAGGGTTTTTTTCGGTAGCGGTATACTGAGGAGAGGCTCCGTCCCTCAGGAACACTGCTTCACCCTGCGGGGGAAGGGAGCTGGGTGGGGGCAAGCCAGGAAGGGAGGATCTCAGTGGCTCTCCTAAAATCTATTAGCAGGCTGCGAGGAGGGAAGAGTTTGGCACTTCGCAGCCGAGGCTGGGCTTGTTTTCCCTAGCGGTGATGCCGCTGGACTGAGAGCGGCGCGGCCGTGCAAGTTTGGGGGACGGAGCCCCCCTCCTTCCACCGCCCCCCAGACTCGGTCCAGCGCCTTCAGCCCCGGCGGCTCGTCCCTGCCGCCCCACTGCATGAGCGCTGCTCCGAGGACAGGGCGGCTCAGCGCCTGCTAGGGCTGCTCTCCGCCGCCCCCCAGACTTCCCCACCACCGACGAGGAGCGGCGCGCACCCCGCACCCGGAGAGTTGACTCGGCAGGCTCCGTGCTATGGCGAGGCTGCGGAGGAGCAAACTAGCCGCTGGATTTCTATTACTTTTCCAGTGCCTGAGCGAGCGCTGCCAGCTCTCCGGCGGGGAGACGCCGAGGCAGAGCCGCGGTAAGCGAAGCCGGTACCTGCCGGGCGGGGCCGGCCCGGGGCAGCGCGGCCGGGCCGGGGTCGGGTCGGGTCGGCTCGGGAGGCCGGGCCGCATCTCGGGAGCATCCCGCGGTGTGGGCTAAGCTGGCAGCTCCACGGGCCGCGCACCCGGAGAGGGCAAACGCCGTTCGGGGACTGGCTCACCCTCTTCCTGAGGGAGGCCCGGGGTCCCGGCTTCTCACTCTTCTCTACGCTGGGCTTCTCCGGAAAGAGCTCTCCGTGACTTCAGTTTTTATTTTAATGGGAATTCGGGACTTTCCTCCTTTAATGGATCTGCCCCGCGATCACCGGCAGCCGGTGCTGTTCCCCTCCCCAGCCCCTCCGCGGTGTTCCCGGAGCCTCCTTCCCAGCCCTGTGCGAAACGCGAGGGGCTCCGCTCAAGCTTCGGGAAGGGAGGGACGGAGGCACCGGCGTCCCCGGGAGCTCTGGGGTGCCCCGGCAGCCTCCCCCGCCTCCCGCCCGCGGCGGGGCCCCCCTGCTCTCCCGGCAGCGAGCCGTGGGGGGCAGGCAAAGTTTCCCTGCAGATCCTGCCTGGGAATGCTAGCGGGCACTCTCCTCCCCCGCAGAAGTCAGTAGCTTGCAGCCTTCTCTGGAAACCGAGCGTTTAGAGAAGGACCAGGATAATGGAAGAAGCCCCACGGGGCTGTGTGACCTGTTCGTTAGGAGCGAGGAGCTCGCTTCATTGACTAAGTCTGCTTGTGAAGTATTGGGGTCCTCTTGTCAGTCCTTCTCTGAAACACCTGTTAATGCGTGACACACAGCACCTGTAGTGCTTTCTCTTGGGCCACTGTTTCCCTCAGCATGGAGTTCCCTTTTGATCACTAAAGCCTTCTCTATCCTGCATTCCTGTGCTGTGGAGGGGAAAGCTGTTAAAGGAAAGCTGGGGGATAGCACTTGCAGATAGTAGAAAAGTCGTGGGGTTTGTGTGTCAGGGGACCTTGCCTGCAGAACCTTCTTGTTTACAGGTATTTCCAAAAGCTGTGCCTGTATATTTGAAACACCAGCCAGATTATTATCAGATGAAACACGCCCACTGTGTGGGCTTCCCTGGTGCAATAGAACTGCCCCTTCTTCCTTTTCTTAAAGGTTTGATACAGGCGTGATAAGTTTAGTGGTCACCGTGTAACTGACCCGAACAAGAGAGACTGGGTAGTTTTTTTAAATAACCAGTGAGATTATGTGCTAGACAGAGCAGGATTTTCCTAGCCAGGGGCCTACCACTGAGTTTTGGAATTGTTAAATGACAAGGTAGCTCAGCAGGTTGCCGGGGCTCACATGTCACTTGGGGCCAAAGGGAAAAAACAGGAGGAGACTTTTCATGTACTACTGCAAACCGCATGTTGCTGCACTTGGAGCTATAGCCAACAAATCTTGGTATTTGTTAACGTTAATTATAAGGGAAAAAAGTATGGAGTGAGATTAGAAAAAGAGAATTACTATGTTCTGGATTGAGCTCACAAAGTTTATTATCTTCCAGCCAGACAATAAGATGTTAGTGCTGACTAAGTCAAATATAATTTATCAGTGGACAAATAAAAGCTGCACATCACTGATTTAGGCTATTAAGCTGTATTATGTCTGCACCAGGAGGTGCTAAATAGAAGGTATACCAATGGATTGCTTATCCATAAGTAATTTAGTAATGTCTTATATCTTCCTGAATATATGGATACAAAGTATGAAGGAGTCTATAATCAGACAAATACTATTCTGATATTTAATACAGTCTAAAGAAAATATGCCAAGCAATTGTTTTCTTTAACTAGGAAGATGGGCAACCTGATTTTAGTTTTGACAGCTAGATGTTTATAACTTGGGCATCTTTTCTGGTCCTCTTGCTTAAGAAATCTATTTTATGATAGTAATAATTAAATGCCATTTACAGAATTAGAGGTTTATTTCCTTTTGTTGTTGTTGTTGTTAGCTGTTTGTTTTCAATACTGCTGCTATTTGGAGAAGAAAAATGCAGTGAGAGATTGTGTCTAATCGGTGAGAACAGGTTATTATGTAAAACCAGAAATTCAACTTCAGGTCCTGTGAGTCAAAATAAAAAGTAATGTTTCAAAGTTTTACTGTATTTAGCACCTACTTTATCCCTTTAGATCAGCTCAGATAAAACCTTTAAAGAATTAAAATAAAGAATAAATTTTTGAAGTAGCTACAAATTCTTAATGGGAGGCTGTTTTTGAGGTATTCTACAAATAGTGAGTAACAAAACACCTTATTGAAAATGAATGGAATAACAGTATCAGGAAATGGAAACATTTAGTAAGCCCTGGCAGAGCTGGAGCCGTGGAGGATTTCTGATGCTACCAAAGGAATATGCTCTGATTTCAACACAGATGAAAAAATAATACAAAGGCCTTTTTTTTTTTTTTTTTCCCCAGCTCCTCAGAATCACTTTGCTTGGTAAAATCAGGTCGGAACAATTCAAGTGTAATAATTTTCTAGGCACGCTGGAACTTACCTGGCTGTCTCTGGGGGTTTTTAAAACCCAAATTTTTGTGACCAGGGTGCGAGGCTGCAGTGGCCGGAGCGGTGCTGTCCCCGCCAGAGGGCGCAGCGGCGGCCGCGCGGGCTGCGGCTCCTCTGCAGGAGCCAGCCAGCCGTCCATCCATCCATCCATCCATCCCATCCATCCATCCATCCATCCATCCATCCATCCATCCATCCATCCATCCATGCATCCATCCATCCATCCACCCGTGCATCCATGCAGCCTCCCCTGGGCCCGGGCAGAACCTCACTTTTGCTGATAAAAAATGCTATAAATCCAGGATGGAGGTTCTTAGACTCAATGTTTGTGTGTGTGTGTCTGTTTTATAGTAGCCAAACTGAATATGACATGAATTTAGCGAGGTGAAGCAGACGGTCTGTTGAAGACTCACACAGCAGTTAAGGCTTCCAGTTGTACACTTGAGGGCTCGCTGTTGAAGTGTTGCCACAAGAAGTCTTGGAAGTGTTACATTCTTTTGCAAATGTCATCAGTCAGAATTAGGAGGCTGTTATTGTAATTTTTATTCTGTCAAAGCATGTTCCAGAATCCTGATATAATTTATATTCATTGGACTGCTGCTGTCTCCAGGCATGAGCATTCAGATGGGGGTAGAATTATTTTTATTGGATAAACTACTATTAAGGTGTGTTTATCTAGCATTTATCTACTGCTGAAATAGTAACATTTTGTATGTTGCCTGAGCTTTACTCTGAGAAAAACCCCAATAACTGAAACCAAACTTTCACCATTACAAATTAGGACCTTCAGCTTTTATCATAGCTCTTTATCTTAGAAATATCAAAAGAAATACAGTATGAGACAACATTTGTATCTGTTTGCATTCGTATTGTTTGTTTTTTTATCTGTACATGGTATGTAAACAGGGACATTTGGATTAGAGAATCCTAGTGACATTTGAGAGCAAATCCTATTTGCATATCATATATATTTTCTATATTTTCCTAAGGATTCCCTCTAAAGAAGTCATCTTGGTTTTTTTAACTTTCTTCCTGGTTCTTCCTTTTTTGTTTTTGTGTTTTTTTTGTCATTGTCATTTCCTCTGAAAGAGTGGTTTGAAGTATTGTTGGTAAATAGTGGGTAAATTAAGACTATAATAAGGTCTTTAATTCAGTTTTACAGAAACTCATTTCCACAGATTTAGAGTAAGATCAATACTCATAGTTCATTCAAGGTTTAAAATTCCCTTGGGGAAATAAGTGTTTTTGTTTGGCTGTAAATATTCCTCTTCCGAGTTTACATCTTCATGCAGGCACTTAAAACCCAGCAAATACTTGACTCAGATGCTAGGTTCTGTCTGACACTTGGAGTTGATGATACATACTAGGAGAACTAGCTCTCTACACTGTAAACAAATGTGGTAAATGAGGAAAAGGTCTTTATAATCTGAAAAGTTCTTTGTTTCTGGTCAACAATTTACTAGTCGTACGTACAGGCCATTTAGAGCAAAATTTTGTGACATCTATTGCCTTGCTGAATACCAGTTTCCTCTAAAAAAATGCAACTCAGGAGGGCTCTTTCCTTTTGAAGAAGAGAATCCTCAGACCACGAAGGAGGCAGATGAAGAAATTCATAGTGTAAGGTGATGAGAGATCCCCTGAGAAATATAGCCACAGACCTTAACATTTTTCATTAAGGACTTTTTGACAGGTTTTTGGTGGAGGAGTGCTGCAGGTCCCTGCACGTGCACAGAGTTCAGGAGATGGAGGTTTGAACCTGAATCTTGTTTCCTGCAGGACTGCGATGCAGCAATACCCAAAAGGTTGCTTTGCTTTGAGTTATGCCAAAGACAACTATCACAGAAGAAACGTGCTCTGTTGAATCCTACTGGATTTTTTTTTCCACAAAGGAGATAAAAATTTCTTATTAAAAGCATCATTTGACCCTGCCTTTTATAAAAGTCACTGTGGTTTCATTGGACTGTCTGAAGTACTGAGCCATTCTGCTGCTTGTAACCTTGAAAGCACTGGAGAAAAAGAAAGCTCTGTAGCAGTCCCAAGTTTCAAAACTTATCAAGGCTGCAGTCTCTTAGACTGAGAACACAGCTGGGGTCACTGGTATTTTGAATTCCTGGTGTGGTTCATGCTTCCTAAGAAAAATGAGTACTAAAGGAATTTAAGGCAGCAGTGGTTAAGGTAAGCCTCTGCTGGGCACTCTCTACAGAGGGAACAAAAGGTAATTTGGTGGGAGCATTTATGATCCAGTACAAGGAAATGCTGCAAGCTTGCCAGCAGTGTGGAATTATATCCAACTATTAGGTTTTATGAGGGTTGAACTGAGAGCATTAATGCAGTGCAATTGGCAGATGCCATACTTACTAAATCAGAGAATTGCATAATCACAGCAGGAACTGGAAGAACCTATGAGTTTTCTTTCTATGCAGAAGTATGCAGAGAGGTCATGCTAAGTGTATGTGGGTTTGTTTTTGTTTGTGGCTTCTCACAAATGAGCATAAAACATTGCCCTGAAGTAATGTTTGTGAGTGCTGGGTGCTGTGTCTCATCATGGAACACTTCCTCCGCTTTCTCCTCTTTTCTTTTTTTTCATCCAACCAATAAACATAACTTCAGTTAGCACTCCTTGCTGTCAACATTGAGCAATTGGTTGCACTAAGTGTCTGTAAATTCTGGGTTTGAAAGAGCTTGTGTAACATGTCCATCTCCTTCAACCAAAAGACAGTGTTGGAATGTGTTTCTGAGTTGGATTTGGCTCAACCTTCTGAAACAGGAAAATGAAGCAGGTTCTGAGACCAGGTCCAGGGTCAGACATGATACTTGAATTGAAAACACAATTTCAAACACAGAAAACATCTTGTTGGGGTGATACATCAAGAGAAATGTAAGGATTAATATGAAGATAGATACAAGGCAAGACATCACAAGAATGATGCATGTGCTCTACTCGACAGTGGTAATATCCCAACAGGAGTATTCCCTTCAGTGTCAAGCACAGTATTTAAGAAATATGTGGACTAATTGAGGACTGTTATGTGAAGGAAAGAGAAAAATAACACTGCTATAGAGACTAAAAGTAAGAGATGACATAGTAACAATCCTGAAGTGTGAGACTTCCACAGACAAGGGAATAACTTGTCCTTGGCAGCAACTAATGACTGAAACTGCAGCAAGGCAGACTTTAAATGATAAGACTAGGGGAGCAGATTATCTATGAGTAGTCTTCATCGCTGAAATAGGTTAGATAAACATATGTCCAAAATGTCATTCTATCCAAAAAGGCAGCTGTTGCTGCCTTGGAGCAAGCGCCTGGACAATGTGACCTTTCAAGGTCTCACCCAGCTATCTGGAATTATTCTGTGTGGATAGCTTTAAGTACACAGGGGTTCACCTTGAACTCTGCAGCTGGATAAAATACAAATATGAATTCCAGTGCTCTCTTAGCTTGAGGCCTCTGTCTCTCATTTCTCAATGATATATGTGGGTTTAGTGTGACTTTAACATACACTTTCTGTAGCTGCAGACAAGGTAAAGACATTTAAAATGCTTTGTGTTCTTATGAAATAAGGCTTTTTATTCATACTTGTTTAGAACTTTTGACATGAACACTGCCTAGCTTCCATCATAAGGAAGGGTTCCATAAAGGGAATATATAAACCTTTCCATTTAACCTATCTCTGGCAATGTTTCAAATATAAGTTGTATCACAACTGATGCTAAGATCTTGGGTCCTTTGCTTTAGAGATGTAATAGAACTGTGTCAAAGGGCTGATTATGTTAGAGATGAAAAGCCATTTATAGTATTTACTGCAGCTTTCCTTAACTGCTGTCAGAGGGCAGATTCCCTCAGAAATTTCAGCTATGTTTAGTGGCAGAATAGGATGTAGTGTTATCCAGTAATAAGCACTTTGAGATGTTTTTAACTTTTACTTCTATTCAAGAATTACTTTTTTTTTTTTTCCTCTTTGGTCATAATGTGCAAACTGCATCTGTGCTGAATAATTGCAGCGCTTTTTTTTCACAAGAATTGCTACTAGGCTGATTGTAGAAGGCAAGTATCATCCGCTGTAAATTCAGTGTTTTCTGAAGGATGAAATGTTAAAGTGTTCATCACTATGCAGATTCTTCTTCTATGAGTCAGCAGCTGAACTAAAAATCCATTGGAAAATGCTATCTTGGCCTCTGTAGAAAACTGGGAGCCAGGATAAGTCTTTATTACTATAGTTGCTCCATGATACTCTCCAGCTGCATGTTTTTGCTTTCCTGTGTGTGTTTGTATGACTGTCCTTTTGAATTTGCAAGCCAAACAGCATGTATTTGCAGTTCAACCTCGGTCACTCAGGGATATAAACCCAAGGCTTCCTGTAAGGAGCTTCTTTGTGGCAAGACAGGTTTCAGAGTTCCTCGGCCCATCCTCTTCTTCCTTATCCTTCATCTCCTCCTTGCCCTTCCTGCCTGCTTCAGAGATTGCTTCCTCCTCACTTGCATTGTTTTGGTAGTGGATGTGACCATGCCCTAGGTCAGGTGGATCAGACCTGCTCTTGTTAGTCAAGTGAGATTTAAAAAAGAGGGAAAAAGAAACAAAAAAGACTACATTTTATAAGAAGTAGAGGAAGTGAAAATAAAATTATAATGAGAATGAATGTAGTATTTCAAAACCTCTGAGCATTAAAAATCCCCTTAGAACAACACAAAAACTCTGGATAAAGTAGAATACCTGAATTCTATGTAATACTACTGGGTGTTATATCAGTTTAGTAAAAAAATGTGCAAAGAAAAAACTAGTTGTAATTGGAAAATTGTGCTAAACTTGACATGTTCTTGTCAAATATTTCAACTGGGAAGTGTCAAAACAAGTAATTTTGAGTTTCTTGTTTTGATGATAAAATGTCTCATTTCAAATTTTTCATTTGGACTTTTAGATTAGAATTGCTGTATTATGTATAAACATAACTTTGTTTTGAAGTTTATGTGCATACATATACATATTTTTAATTTAATACCCTACAGCAAACATTGTCTATTCACTTTTAATCTGAATAAGATAAAAATTTTACTAGGATTGAAAATTAACTTTCTAGTCATCTCTAATTGAGACTTACCACTGTTGAGAATTTGGCTATATAAGCCCTGTAAGAGCAGACCTTTTTATCTTGTAGAAACCTTACTTTAATTTGGTGACAGGAAAGGAGAGAACAGCTGAAAAATCAGTTGTCTTGTTCATCCAACTAGGGTTTTGGTTTTTTTAACTCTATAGCATATTTCTCATGCAGGTGGCTTTTTGGTTAATAAGATATACATGAGGCAACATAATTAAAAGAGATCACATTTTCCAGATTGCAGCTGCTATAAAGATAACAGATTTATGTTTTATTTGCAGTGAAGGCATTTATGGACTAGAAGTTCAGCATTTGGTGTATTGCAGAAATGTGACCTCAGTATCAACACAATGTATTACTGGTTCCTATTCAAACTTATATATACTGATCTAATTTGTGGTCTCAAAACAAATAAAACTGTTAACATGAATCACCATTATAGATTATCCATAGTTCTAGTTTCCTTCTACTTTTTATTATGTCTGTTATTAATTTTCTTTTAAAAAGTTTTTATTAATAATGTATGTGTAATGCAATGCTTTTTAGTTTATTATGCAAATTATGCAAGACTTAATAATTGAAATGTATAGTTCTAGACTGTGGAAATACACAGTTTTTCATGTTTACATTGAGCCCCCCAAAACCAAAGTATTCTTTCCTTTATTAAATATCACACTAAGCAAAAATGTAATTCCTTCCAGTTTGGCTAATGTTAATGCATTTACCCTCCCCAAGCCTCTGCAAGCTGTTGGGGACATTTCTATCTTTCCAGAGTAAAAATGAAATAATAACACTAGTAAGTTGTCCTAACAATTTCTTACTTAGAACAGCATTAGCTAAGAAGAGACTATCTAGGTCAGCAAGTATTTCCCTGAGATGAGAAGCAGTTGTGTCACGAATGTCAGCTCCACATGCCCCCCACGCACCACAGGCCATCAGTAATGTGCTTCCCTTTCACAATCTTCAGGCATGTGGTAAAATAGCTGCAGCCCCAAGTATAATGTGCCACAGAAGGTAAAGAGGGCACTGACAATAGTTTGAGTTTCTACAGTAGCAAAGAAGTTTTAATTTTAGTGTGCTTTGTTTGAAAGCTTGTCGATCTTGATCTGGTTTTGCTTAGCCTGTTTTTCTGTTTATTTTTTGACTTAATATACTTGGCTTTTTCACCCGTTTTGTTTCATGCACAATTGCATGGACAATGATTGCAGAGTTGGTAACACTGGTTTTGTTTCAATTCAGAGCCATTTTTTGGAATAGCATAAATGACCTGCAAAATGACTCTTCCTGTAGTAAACTTGTCCATTTGAATGGAGAAAAGGAACTACCATTATTTTTTGTCAGCTGCTTGAGCTTGCCAGGTGTACATCCTGAAAAGCTAGTGTTTAAAAGTAGGTGGATTTATACTCTGACTCAGCTGACATGCCTGAGGATTGGCAGTTCTGCCATTCCATTGTGTTGTACTTCAAGCTTGAATCGAGCTTGTGTTCCTAATTTTATTTAGGTACTCTGATGTTCAACCTCTGACTTTTGATTCCCATCACTTATCATCAGGATATTTGTATGCTCTACTTCTCCACTGCTGTTTGTAAAGCACACTTATTTTACAGCTTTCTTGATTGTTCCTAAAATCATCATAGATATGAGCTTTATATTCATTAGTATTCTTATTCTTGCAAAACCTTATAGAAGTAAGGTAATATCCTAATTTTAATATCCAAATAAGAAACTGGTTTTGAAAAAGTGACCACCTTACCAAAATTAAAGATTCATAATTGTTGTCTCAGAATCAGAGTTGAATTTTTCTGCAATTGCCCAGTGATCTTTTGTGTTTCCCCTTGGTTTACCAAATTCAGGGGTGTAATTTCTCTCTGCATTCTTATCCTTGAATTCTCTAATCTCAGATTTTAAGTCGTAGTCAGATCTCTGATCAAGTAACCTGTCTGTCTGGGAAAAAAATCCAGATTAGAGCTGACTAAGGGTTCTGATTAGTGCAGAGTCAACAAGGCTTAGTTTGGGACTCCTGTAGGTTCTGCCGTTACAGGTGTTCCTTTCCTTGCTCAGGCTTCCATCAGGAGAGGGGTTTGTCTCTCAGCTGTTTATATAACAGATCCCAAACTGCCACACTTTATGGTCTAGTGTGATAAGTTTCTTTCCTAAACACAAGCATGTCTGAAGCAAAGACAAATACTGGGTCAGATTTCTCTCAGTTGGCACTTTGACAATCTGGAAGGACTGTCCAAATCTTCTTGGTTTTGTCCTTGGGTTCTTGGAGAGAAGAGAAAGATGGTGTTCCACAAACTGTAAAATTAAACTTTAAGAATAACAATCCAGATTCAGAAATTACGAGTCAGAAGAAAGAACTTCAAAGCAATCAGTTCGCAGCACTGCTGACTAGAATGCTTTGATTGTTGAAAACATTTATCCTCCTCAGAAAATGATCATTACAAGATGTAGAATATTATTATTTTGCACATAAATATGATGCCAGCTTTTACTGGTACTGTATCTTCATGAGCTTTTAAGGAGAAGGATTATTGACAAATGGTCTATAAGACATGTATTTATACAGTCCGTGTACAATACTCTGCCCCTGATGCTATAAATCATGTTGAAGTTTCCTGTAGAGTAAGTATTTGGCTGAAAACAGAACTTATAGAACAGCAGACCAGCACTTTTCAGCATCTTGTTTTTGTTTGTTCTGCAGAAATGGTGATAAGTTTAAAAAGCTAAATTTTAAAATGCTGTTATTCTTATCTTGCAAAGTGTATGAGTTTCCCTCCCCCCAACATAATTTGAAAAGACATTTAAATTATCTTTTAGATAATATATCTAATAGAACCATCAGTGGGGGGAAAAACCCAACACAAACCAAAGAACTCTAATAAAACAAGAAAGCAAGAACAACAAAACCCTTGGGGTGGTGGGGATGTGGGGTGAGGGGTGGGGAAACAACCCACCAAAAAAAGTTAAAGTCCAAACTCCAAACAGACTTTATACTTTGAATTACTTGGTGTTTCATCTCTAGGCTCCAGTTATGGAAAGCTTCCCTTATTTAGAACGGTGCTTAAATGTTTGCTTAACTGTAGCAATCTATACAAGTGGTGTGCTAGGGTGAGTGGACTAAAAAAAGATATGGATGTTTAAGACTTTTCTCTGATCTTGGACCTTGGAATTTAGTTGACTCAAAAGCCCCAGAACATTTGCAACAGTGGCAATAAGTTTTGCAGCATTGTTGCAAATCCTGAAATGATTTGTAGAAAGAAAGATCTTTCATCAGGCAGAGAAGACTGACTTCCACCTCCCTGTGTTGTTGTAGTGGATAAGAGCAGAGAGTAGTAATCTCTCCTCTAATGCATGCATGTTTCATTCCTCTTGAATAGCTGGACATTGAGGTTTTATTTTAATTTTTTTTTATATGATGTGCAAGACACGTTTAGGAGATGCGTGAACTAAATATTCACTTAGATTTTATGATCCGTCTCCAAGGCACTAAAATGTGGCCTGAGCTTGAGAAGCAATAAGCACACATGGTTCACATCAAATTTAAGTGTAAACACTTATTACATGCTGATCCTTGAATGCAAATTTATGGTTTATTGTTCTACTCTCTACGCAAAAAAATTGCTGTTAGCTTCAAGGGATGACCCAGCGATGTAACGAAGCACATTTTTGTCCCTAGGCATGTATAGAAAATAAACTGAAGGTAAGGTCTTCAGGATAGGAATTTATGTCCAGCTTTAACTGCAGAAGTTTGCTATAGTTACTGTAGGCTGTAAAATAAAAACAGTTTTTCAGCTTAAGCTTTGACCCTCCCATGCCTGTATTTGAATTTCATTATTTTATCCCTATTCTGCTCTTTTATGGCACAGCTTAGTGGGGGTGCATACCAAGCCAGCATTCCTACTGTAACTTAAAAACTTTGTGGGCAGGGAGATTGTCCAGTGTTTGGTTATCTTTTGCATGACCATAATTATGTTTTATTGATCAGCATAAATCCACTGCAGTCTTAACTTTATCTCTCTAATTATATGAGAGTCTGATACTGATGCTGGTACAGCTACAAAGCTTGTCTGCAACTGAAAAAGAGTTGTCCCTCTTTTTCCAATAATGTGTTGTTTGGAGATCTAGAGAAATTTTTTTTTTAGACTTTTAAGTAGAATTCAAATCCATTTAGAGTTTTGCCATAAAGTAGGAGAAGGCAAAGACAGAAAATATGTAGATTCATTATAAAAAGAAAAATAGTTGCAAGTCTCAATTTGGCACAGCACTTAAAAATGTGACTGAAGTGTGTGCTTGAAGAGAATTGCATATGTAAAGTCTTCACCAAACTGACTTGTGCTAGAACATGCTGGTAGGTGTTGCTGAAATGTTTATAGGGCCTTTTATATCTAGAATTTAATTTAGGGAAAAAAAAGAGGTTAAATTCTGCCCTCACATACTTCAACACAGCCACAGTTTACTCCTGTACGAGCAGTTTGGGCCAATTTGAAATGAATCTTTAGCCCACAAAGCCCTCCCTCTAATTTTGTACTGTGCTCAGTAACCCTTAGCATATGTGAAGTATTGCCATGTGGGATCTTTGGTCACAGTAGAGCTTGATACCACTTTCCCACGGGCAGTGAGCATGGCTTGTATGCTCCCAGGAAGAGAATGAATGAATGGTAATGATTTTTACCTTGGTACTGAAAATGCACTTGATTTGCCTAGGTTGTTGATTGTATTATTTGAAGGCATTTGGGATTTGGAGGCTGAAAAGTTCTGGTTGCCTGTTTCATTGCTGATGCTTTTATTTGTATTATCTGTTTATAATATATGATAATGAAATTTGCTTATTTCTAAGGGTAAAGGAATTTCATTTGGTTTCAGAGTGCTTGAGACTCTTGAAATTTGAAAAAGAGGAGCAAGAAGAGCAGACTCCATGGGTTGACTGTGAGAACTATGAGAATATTTCCTGGGTAGGAATGAAAGGCCTGATTCAGTTCACTCTATACATTTTAGCACCCGTAGTAATTCTGTGGGGCTATTCAGTGTGGAAGGCTAGAGGAAAGAGATCAAAACATCCATGTGGATTAAATAACTAGGTTACTTTGAGGACACATATTTTTCTTCTGTAATTTAAATCTGTAGGGAGCCAGAGAGTGAAGATAGGAAAAGATATATTCAGAAGCTCTATAGGGAAGCAGTGTCCCTTTAGGGGAAAATGCTGCACTTGCTACTCTAATTCAGTTTCTTTTTCAGTATTAAAAAAGTAATTATTAAAAAAAAAAGTACTTTCTCTGATTCTTTACTCCTGAAAATTGTAGAAAGGAGGAACTGTGTTGCAGAGTTTAAGAAATGTTAGAAACCTCTAAATTATATAGGACAGGTAAACTGGGAAGGAAAGGTTCCCAACCTCTATCTCCCTACCAGGTGACTGCTCTTATCAATGGATTCCTTGTAAAAAATATCTGAGGAATGAAAAGACTTTTTGTCTGGATCTGTGCTGGGCTATGCTTCTAGGCATTCAGGAGCAATGCTTCCTTTTTCATTACTGAACACCTGTTTTAGCCAGGCATTACAGGATGGGGGGAGGACAGGCCAGGAAGGCAGAGTGGGTTACTTCTGGTTTTCAGTATTTCTTCAAAGGTCCAGTTGTTTCCACACTCCTATAAACATGTTTTTCTGAAGGGGGAAGAGGAAAAGAATTGAATAATGATGATAAAGATAAGTACAGGCTAAGTTCTTTTGGCCCTGTGGTAATTTCCTGTATATTTACAGCTGTGCTGTGGCAATAGCGGTGTAACTTGCAGCTTGACAGAGTATCCTCTGACCATCCTTGAGGCACTGTAAATCCCAGCAGAAAACACTAAGATATAACTCAAAATAATGGCTTCATTAAACATGGGATGCTGAATGTAAAACATGTTCTGCTCTCGTTGCACATCCCTCTGCAATTGTGGGCTGTATTTCCTTAACTTGTTAACTGACATGGTAGATCACTTATCTTTGCCGAGGCAAATTGCTCCAGTCTTCATCTTTCCCATGAATCCTAAAACATGCTTCTGATTCAGAGATGCCCATCTCCCTCAACTTTCTCTTTTTATCAGTAACAAGACATCTCTGCTTTTATTCCCTTGAGGATTCTGATACCCACCTGCCAAGGTATTAGTTGGAAATTCACTGAACTGAATCTATTCTTGCTGTTTATTATTTATCCAGCCAAATGGCATTTGAAGAATAATAGCCATCATTCTACAAACTCAGTGAAAAAAATCCCATGTGCATTTCATGATTTAAAATCATGTAATGTGTTTTTTCTCCCTCCCACCTCTTGGTATTTGTGCTGTAATATTTTTTACTTAGTATTTGTGGATTTAGAATGGATGGCTTTGAATTTTGAAATAACTATTTATAAGTTTTTCTATAGGTTTCATCATCACCATTTATTAAAGTTGTTTTTAAATACTGATGGATTAAGCCACAAAACTGCCAAGTCTAATAACTTTTATTATTTATTTTCATTTTACCAAAGGAGCACTGGAGTTTTGAATGGCTTGCCAAAATCACTCAAATCAAATTTAGTGTAGAAACAAGAAAAAACCTCACAGTTTTAATTTGTATTTTCATGTTTAACCTTCAGAGCAGACACTGTATGCTTCTTAGTGATGGAATTACAGACTTAAAAGTTGAATATACAAGAACTATTCACTAAAACACAAGCTGATAGCATCTTTACAATTTCTGTCAGAACTCCACCATCCTGCCAGCAGCTCTTTAACTTCCATATAAATATTTGGCAATCCAAGACTGGTTTTTTCCTCTCAGTTTCTGCAAGATGCCATTCAAGCTTACTGCTGAGTAGAGCTGAAGTCTCTTAAATTAGGGAATCTGTTTTGCTTCCATGGGAATACTAACATATGCTTTACAGGAAACAAACAAAAACAAAACCAAAAGAAACCACCCATAAAACCCCCAACAAACCAACCACAACAACAAAAGCAATACCGCAAAAAAATCCCCCCCAAACCCCCAAATCCCTGGCCCAAAACAGATACCCCCCACCACCTCTGGGTGAAGTTATTAATTTAGTTATGGTTTGTATTTGTTTGCCATTTTAGATTTTGGAACACTTTTCTGCAACTCTGTTCTCCTCTTTTTCCACCTTTTACTTTTTAAGTTTTCCTTAAGTGCTTCGAGCAAGAATTAGAAGTGGAAGTTATGTGAGGCCAATGGAACAGGCAGAGATCCATACTTCCTGGAGCAAAGGTTTGGCAGAGAAGTGGAGGCCTGGAAGAGTCTAGCCTTACATTCAGCATCTCTTGCATCTATGTAAAGGAGATAATGAAGGCCGTATAAATCTTCTTAGAAAAGGAGAAATCTGGAGAAATGCCATAGAGCAGGGATAGTTATATTACTGAGACCTTTTTCCAAATGCTCCCTTCAGATGCTTTTCAATAAGAGCATGAATTCCTCTGCCTCAGTGTGCAAGGACAGAAGAAAAAGTATGTGACTTCCTAACATTTCTTCTGGCCTACACATACAGTGTACCTGGTCTTTCATTACATTACACTACATAGTCACAGGCAGCAAAAAAAAGTGATTTGATACTGTAATTGAGCTTGGCTTTGTGATATACCTGCAGCAGAGGTACTCCAAAATTTAAGCTCTGAAGAACCCGATATTCTTTAAGATGTGGAGTCCAGCATAATAACTTTTTAGATTCTTTCCTTGATGGAAAGATTGTACAGTCTGTAGTCTAAAAATAGAAGCATCAAATTATTCAACAATTGAAGAAAGGTATGCCAAGTGGCTGAAGAGTTGTTCCCAAAGAAATGATAATGAAGAAAAGGCAGCCAATGTGACCTGTTAATTTTCTTGTGCAGTATATGCAACTGAGCATTTAATCTAATATCTAGACCTTTTGCAATATAAAATTAATGACCTGTATGATTTATTTTAAGATCTGCTATAAATTAGTTGCATTAGTTGGATGTTTTTCTTTTTTCTAAAGAACAGTTATCCGGTTTGGAAATTTAATCAAGTCATTGAGTTAAATTATTATCTCAATTCTGAAAGATATACAATTGTCTGAATATTTAGAGCAGATTTGTGGGAAAAAATATGTTAGAAGTTTTCTAATCCTTTGCTGAATATATTCCATGAAACATGTGCTTCATTTAGCTTGGAATGTCTGGCTCTACTATGCCCACAACACATTTGGAATGCTCTCAGCAAAACTGAAAATATGAGACTCTAGTTAATAAGATGAAATTAATTTACAGTTATACCATGCAGTCCTGCAACAGTAACTGTACAGTTCCCTAAGTGCTTAATCTTACCACTGACATCAGTGGGAACTAAGTGCCCAAAATATTCTTTAGCACTTGTAGATGTGCAGTATACAAGGTTATATTTTCCATTTAGTTTGGTTGAGTTTATTTTCTGTTCACTTTCAATAATGCCAGTTAATGTGAAGGTTTTGCAGCTTAGTAAGCCATTCACTTGGGAGCAAAATGAATTTCAGCCATTTAGACTTTGAAATCAAAATAGAAAAGATAATAGTCTTGGGACAGAATGACTTCTGATCGGTAGTCCCTTGTACTCACTAGATATTTGAATATGTGTTTCTTGAAGAACGTTTCCCATCAGTTCCTGAAGATCTCAGCTCTGCAGCTCTCACTGGCCTGGGGGAAGCTGCTGGTCTGGGAAACACTGAGATGTATGTACAAGAGGATCTTTTGATCTGGATTGTCTTTGTTTTCTGCCACTAAATATTTTTTAAAGACATGTAAAATGTCTTTAAAAGCTGTGTAGGAAGGATACAAAATAAATTAGAAATATTTAGAAGGAGCTGTGGGACACTGTGGAATTATTCACTGAAAATACTTATAAACCCATTTTGAGTGGTGCTCAGTTATATGCATTTTGACATTCAGTATGTAACCTCATATAAATGCACAAGCAGAAGAGGTATGTATTGGTAGTTGTATACATGCATGTGTGTAAATATTGTCATATTTAAAGACAAGGCTGCATATCAGTTATACAGTAAATTTTCTTTGTTTTCATTTTTTATTTGCCTGTTTCTACTTTGGTTTCCACAGTCTTTGTAATAAGGATATTATTTTGAACATTTGTGTGTTTATTTCCCAGAGGTACCATTCGTTTTAGTATTCTAAGAGCATATTCCACTCAAAGTTTTGCTTTTGTTTATTGATAGAATGTAGTCTATTCAGGAAACACAACCCTCTTAATCCTAGCTTAATTACTGTGTTCAGTATTTTGTCATCTTTTTAAGACTCAGTACTAATCAAAGTGATAAATCAAAAGACTGCAGAGAACATCTAATAATTGTCTTTTCTTGAAATTTACTTTTGCTTTTTCACTTTTCACTTCTACTAGTACCTCATATGGTTTCTGATAGTAGCTCATAGTGCATTCAAATGAAGTGACTACATGGGGACATCAGAGGTCTTCTGATCGCTTTTCTTTGCTAGTCCTTATACAGGCAGCTTCACGTGTTGACGATCATTGTGCACAGCTATACCTACGGATGTTAGTGTAAATTTGATTTCCTTACTCTGGCTAAAACCCCAGTGCCTCAGTAACAATTTGCCTGTTAAGGTTTATACCTGTCCCTGCTGGAGCAGTCTGGGTCCAGCTGCTCACAGCTCCTGTCTAGAGCCTAAGAGCAAGAAGGCATGTGAAGCTCACAGTGCTCTCCAGCCCAGGAGGAAGGCAGTGTGGTTTGGTCACCTGGTGTGTGCCACAGCTCCTGAGAGGCAGGTGACTTCTGCTCCCTGAGTCTTACAGCTGTAGCATAATAATGTGAGGACTTCAAAGGTTGCTAGAGCTGGGGGCTAAACCTCGTGTTGAAACAAAAGCCAAATCAGTGATATCAATACTGTAGGAGGTATTTACTGCTTCAAAACTCTCCATGGGCTGCAGGAGAGTTTACTTGCTTATACATCTAATTGGTTTCTCTTTAGCAGGTGGATACCTTTTGTGTTTGACATCAGTAATATGCTTAGCATATAAAAGAAAATAGAGGAATAAACTTAAATTGAAACAGGATGATTGGCATTTACTACTCTTTAAATACTGTTCTCTTATGTGGGGAAGCAGGAACTGAAGAGATTGGGAATGCCTAATGACTTTTCATAAATAGACCTCATTGGCAGATATACCTATGTAATTTCCTGCCCTTGAGAGTTTTATGACCTCTTCAGCCCTCAGTTGCTGTCTTTTACTGCAGCCCTCCATCCGCTGAAGAGAATGAATCTTGCAAGAAATACTTGTAAGTAGAGAAGGAGCTTTGTTGCTCGCCCTTAGCAAACTATTACAACCTTCCTCAAGATTCTTCACCTAAGTGATGCATTTTTTAAGAGGGTTTAATTATAGGTCTAGTGAAATGTGAATAAAGAAGGAACTCAACAGGCCTACAGATGTTGATGCAAATTATAGAAAATGCTTTGTTGAAAAAGGAGCCTTTTAAGACATACATACCCAAAAAGATCTCTCCTAAGTTTATCCAGCAGTTATAGCAAAGAAATTCCCTAATGTTTTCACTCCATAATGATAATACAAATCAAAAACATTCTCAGCTGAACATCTGTATTTTCATAGGCAGGTTGTTGTTCTGCAGATGGTTTTGGAAGAAACATGTTTTTCTACATATTTTTTTTAGAGATTACTAAATCACAAAAATGTATTTATTCAAAAAAAAAAAAAAAGGAGCTTTCACCTTTTCACCCTTTGATTTTCAGTGTTTTTCTGGGAAAAAAAAGATCTGTTTTTTTAATTTGGTACTACATGACATTTTGTCATGTGTCTCATTTTTCAGAATGAGAAAATAAATGCAGGCAATTAGACTTTAGAACACTTTTGGAAAAAATAATTTTGAACTTTCAGTTATATAGTGATGTAATGATTTTGCCTTTTTTAATTTTTTTAAAAAGATCTGAGTGACTTATGAAAGGGAAGATTATTACTTTACTGTTTAGTGAAAACAGTTTTTCTTACGTCTTATTTTACTTTTCTTCCCAAGGGCATTTGTTATTATATCCCACAGAGGTTGTTAGTTAGAATCATAGAATATTCTGAGTTGGAAGGAACCCACAAGGATCATTGCGTCTAACTCTTAAGTGAATGGCCCATACAGGGATCAAAACACAACTTTGGTGTTGTTAGCGCTGTGCTCCAACCAATTCATGTAATGTCAGGGTCACATTGCTTTCACATCATGCTGGTTGTAGGGGATGGTCAGAGTGGGAAAATGGTTACTAGGAGAGGAATTGTAATGGACATAGCAAGACTGTGAAAGAGAAAGTAGTAGCAGCTTCCCTCCAGACAAACAGAAATTCTCATAAACTGGCTTTGGGACTGGTCCTTTTTAGTATTTTCGTAATAAAATTGCACTAAAAAGTGGGAGTATGCCAGTAAATTCTGTTGTTGTACTGACGACTCCTTTTAATTTATGTCAGAGGAGGACTAAACATTCCCATAAAAATAATTAGAAGATGGTGGAGTATGAAAAAGGCATGAAATAATACATAGTCAAAATTCACACATTGGGTGACTCACAGACAAAATTTCTGCTTCTAAACTGAAATAAAAACTTATCTGCCTCCTTACTGCAGAAAAACTGGACCTTAAAACTATGTGACAGATGTGGAAAAAGCGAATGTGCTACTAAAAGATATGAGAACCAGCTTTTTCAGCAGCAAGAAGGAAGTACGTTGATACAACTGAGCACAGAATATTTCATAAAGTTCTGATCATTCATTTGCAATAAAAATTCATTCAAATTGCAACAGGTGCAGAAGAAGCCTACTTGGGATGAAAAGGACAAATCCTCCTCTGTAAGATGGGATAAGTTTCTTTAGTCTCACAAAATAAAGTTGGAAAAAGTTGTGATAGCTTTCTGTAAATATATTTGCAGAGAAAAAAAAGGAGATATTTGAGGTAAAGAACAAACAGTTATACATTTGCCATGAATAAATTTAGGCTGCAAATACAAAGATCAGTAACTAGTAAAGCAGTGAGGTTCTGAATGTGCTTCCTTTTCAGAGTCAAAAAAGCTCTTTAATGAGTGCATATTTAAAATTTATGAAACATTATATAGTGGATAGACATGGCTGTAGGGTACTGGAGTTCTAACTCAGGTATTGCTGCTGCATAATGTTAAACTGCTTCCTTTGGGTCCTGTTGTGCAGTACTGCGGAGGAAAGTGTTTTAGCCATCTCAGGAGGTGATGGATGAGTCCTTCAACACTGCTCAGTCTTCCACAGATAAACACCTTCAGGAGCAGTGCAATGCAAGGGTGTTGCCCGACGTCTGAGACTGGAGATGTAAGAGAAGTAGACATGTTCACAGGCAATCCACTTTTTTTACGTTCTGGCCTTGCAATTTCTTTTTTGCTATAATCTGAAAAGACACTTAAATCATGCGTGCTAGACTCTAAAACAAATGCCACAGCTTCTGCTGCCTGGAGAGCATCCCAATGGGCTTTTGTCCAGGAGATCTGGCTTGTAGTTTCACCAGCAGTGCTGTCTGTGGGCATGGGTTATATCATAACTTCGCTGTTTCTGCTCCAGCTGTCCCAAAGGCTGTGGTTTTTTAGCATCACAGTTGTGTGTCTAACCTGCTGGCTTCTGCAAAGTCTTTATGGCATGGCTGTTTATCTACAGATTTCACTCAAGGTTTTTGCATAATGATACTATGATAGCACTTATATAACCCTGCTGTACTACTTTGCAGTCCAAACCTTGCAGCGTGAATGTCGGGAGGATGCCTAATCACTGGTTTTGAAAACCACTGTGGCCCCAGTGTAGTGGAGGATTGAAAATGAAGCATCATAACACTTCAAGCATCCTCCTGAAGGAATACAGGCATGTTATGCACATCAGACAGCCTGTTCCTTAATCCTGTAATTAAGCTGTGCTCAAGTACCGTGTTTAGGTTGTGTTGGTTCCTAAAGGTCATGTAACTTCAGTTATGGGACTTATGCACTCTGTCATTGCAAAATTGGTGTGATAACAATTAGTAAAGGCTAAGGGGAGGTCTGTGTGTCCCAGCACACACTGACAGGAGAAGAGAAAGCAACTTTTGAAAGGATAAAGGAGCAGTACTCTGCCATTTGAAGTTGGGAAACACACTGAGAGGGTTCTAGCTCCTTACTCTGTGCCATTCCTCCCTTTTCTAGAATGTCATTTAGGCAAAAGAAACCAGAAAGTCTCAAAATGGAGTTCAGTAGCAAAAAGAATCTTGAAGAAGTGGTAGAATTGGTGGCCCAAATTGCTGCGTCAGAGAGGCCAAACAAGTTGGCTGGTCAGTGTGAGAAAGTAACTGTACTGTTAGAGGTGCTGAGAGTATATTCTCTTGCTTTTGTCTTCTTAGAGCTTATTTCAGTCTTACAATCATAGGGGACAAAGAGCACTAAAACACTCTTCCATTGTCCAGTGTCTTTCTTTAGAGTATCCAAAGGACAGCAGGGCTGTACAGGCTAGTTTAAAAACTGGAAGACAGATTTAGGAATATCTGTGCTTCAGAAAGATTTAGCAATATGAGTGTGTGTCACCATGAAACTAACCTCAAATGCTCTGTGATGGGTAGCTAAGTAACAGTGTCCATTCCTAGGGTTCATTAGGAGTTTGTAACTTTGATGTTGTATTGTTAAGGCCTGAGTATGCATTTATCTTACAAGAAATCTGATTTAAAGACTCCAAGTAATGAAGAGTGCAAGATACAATTTCATCCTACAGTTTAGGATAGTCGCCAAACCAATTTTCAGGAGATTCACTTTCAATCCCAGTTCTTTCAAGTATTGTCTCTGTAAAAGAACCTAACTGAAAATCAATTTCTGTGCCTGGACTGCAGCAGTTTTGAGAAAATGTTTCCTTCTTTGTGCCTTTTGTCTTCAAGGTTGATGACAATTTTTAATACGTTTGGTTGGTTTCTATAGCAAGGAAGTTTCCAACATGGTTCAAATCACAGGGGCAGTGAAATCACTGTTGTGTTGGTTCAGTCTCCAGGTTTCAGGCAAGCTTGTATTTATGTTGCCCGTATTTCTCCACACACAAACAAAGACATATGTCTGAAGAGTTTAGCAAGAAAGGGAAGGATGCCTAAGGGAGCTTTGTACCCTGACCCATCAATACCAATTTCACCCATTTCTGCATCATGTGAAGAGAAGCTGTAAGAACCCCTCTGCCCTCAGGACTCCCAGAAGAGGCATGTGTTACATCAATTCTTTTAAATGCAATTGTGATTTAGGACTTGATCTTTGGTAGTATCCCATTTAGTATAAATACAGGTTTTTTACTGCATATCAAAAAAATGTCAGAAAATGGAAACACCTGAGAGAGAACCCAAACTTTCATTCTGTGTCTTGGCTATTCATTTGGTTCACTATTGAATTATTTCTTTTGCTTCTGATTTAGTCCTTTTCTTTGGTTCACTGAAACACAGTTTAGATGTACAGTATCATATCCCATGTAATTATTAGCATCCAAGCACTGATTATAGGGCAGCAGATGCCAGAAAAAACTTTATTGTAACAAGGACATGAATGTAGCAGCCAAACTTTGCTGTGTCTGGAAACCTCCTCTTTACCAGGAGCAAGTGCTGCACTGTTTTGCCTAGTACTAATTTACTATGGTCTTCAAAGTGATTTTTATCAGTAACCAGAGAAAATAAGACTGTAAAATTTTATATTTTATTTGGTGATACTGGAAGATATATTTCCTAGTCCAGTGTATAGGCTGAGCAGTCAATAGATTCACATTAGTACAGTGTTCAGGCTTTTTCAGTGCTGAGGATAACTGACTCATATCCCTGCCTTCACGAATAAAGCTTTACCATGCAACTAACTCCAAAATTAAACACTACAAGCCTCAAGAAATCATGCGATTTGTTGAGAAATAATAATACTGGAATTTTTATTTGCATGTATAATTTCTAAATTGTCCAGACTAATTTCTTTTCTCCCCTAGAAGCCAGAGTAGAAGCCACAATCTTTATTCAGTGGCAGGACTTGTGTAATTGATCTTTTAGAAAATGAAGTATGTGGGAGTTAATGGCACTTATCTGTGAGAGCCCAGTAGTATATTAAGCCTATTTAATTTCTTGCCATTATTTGGCCACCTTTGCCCACTGGGTCTTAGATACTCTGAATAGTTTTTATTGCTTCCCTATTTTAAGGTCTCTCCATAGACTTTTTAGCTCATAAATTAGATGTGTCAGCTTGCATGCTATACCCTAAGCTGATAATCCTTTCTCTAACCCTTCCTCGCTGGTGTTGCACCTTGCTGCAGAGAGAGATGGTTTTGCATCCCTGCATAATGTATGGTGTGCATTCTGTCTAGCTTGGGACTGAAGAATGGCTAAATTCTCTCATTTAGGAAAAAGTTGCATCAGCCTCTGCAGCTGCAGGACTTGGGACAATATAATTTTCACACAGATGTCATTTAACTTTAATAAGTGCACTGGTTATATGTAAGCAGTATCTGGAAAATCGTACAAACACATCTCTCTCCCTGCTGTCCTCTGACCCTAACTTCAGAGCAGCAGTGACAAAGTTCATTGGTGGTGAGGGAACTTTGAAGGTAAATAATAAGGTTAGCACGCCATTATTTGCTAACATCTGGAAGAGGAACACGGAATGGGACCTGGTCCTCATAGAAGGAGTATGAGGCTCTTCTAATAATTTAATTTAACACTGAATGACCTTGAGAAATGGCTGCATGGCTGAGAAGACTACAGATTTAATTTCATTACTGATCATAGGAAGAAAACAGTTGTTTTGTTTTCTTTTCTCTCCAAACTTGCGGCATCGTATGATTTAGGAACTGAGTTTTTAATTAAATAGGACTTTTTTTTTTTCCCCTAAATATAACTTCCATAAAAATATTTCTTGCTCTTAGTGAGGCAGTTGTAATGTGTGAATTGTCAAGCTGGGATCTGTTTTGTGAGTCTGGCTTCCATTTAAATCTTCATGAGTTTAAACCAGATGTTGGGGCTCTTCACATAGCATTGCTATGATATCTGGATTATTTCTACATGTCGAGTCCATCTCTTTCAGTGTTCCCTTTAGAAAACCTTTTTGAGTGTGATCTTCAAAACTGTGGTTGATTTCTGAAAATTACAGCTATTGCAAGGCTCTTAAAACACTGCTAAGGTATGTAGAACTTATGGACAGTCCTCTCAAAAGGGAATTAGGATTTCTTAAAGTATTTTTTTTCCAGGTATATGATTTATATAGTAAAGGTCAATTTATATGGGTATATGTGCAAGTACTCACCCATAATTTTCCCCAAAGGTTTTTTATACATTTTATTTTCTTCCACTTTATTTACATCTCACTCAGTGTCATCTTTATGTTATTGCATTGTATGTTCTTATCTGATGGATTTTATTTTAGGTAATCTGGGGTTGAGTGTTCAAGAAAATCACTGCTATGATTCCAAGGCTTCAATTATCTCCTGGGGCTCTGCTTTAGGAAGCATACTTTCACAGTTTCTGCCTTCATGAGAAGCTTCTGCTTGAATAATAGCCTTGAATTCCATTAGGAACCATGTGTTTTTTCTGAGCAAAATATGGAGAAGGTGGTTATTTTCCCATAAGCAACATGTTTAATTTTCTTGCAGTCTATCTTCAAATTACACATGTGCTGCTCTTGTTGTCATTCATTAATTTTCCTTTTGAGATCCATGTTCAGTCATTATTTTCTGCCAAGTCCTGAAGAATGTATTTATATAGTTGTGTTTTTTTTCAACTCCTCCTTCTTTCTCTGAATTAATTATAAATTGAATCATTTGCTATCTGCTTGTCTGTGTTCCAAGCAAATGATAGTTATGTGTGCATTTGATTGCCTCAGTTATTATTTTATGTATTTCAATTTCTGAAGTAATCATAGTTTGACAAGTGCTGTCCATTCTTCTGCATGTCAAAGACTCCACGCTCAGAGAAGGGAAATTACAGAGAAAATGTGCACCACAGCTGAATGTGCCACATGACTATCCATTTAAGGACCAGTATGGCTTCTCTCCTTAGGCAGGCAGCTATAACAGAGTTTTAGTTAACCTGTTGAACTAAGCCTTTATAAGTAAAGTAGATATTTCCCTGATACATATTAAGGAAAGTGATGCATATGGCTCAGTGTAATGTATTGGTTGTTTGCAACTGTGAATGACTACAGCTACTTTTGTAGGGCAGTTGTAGTATAGGAAACCTTTTCTTTTTTTGTTTTGAAGAATCTTTAATGCTTGTGGTTGAGAGCCAAATTAGAGAAGCAGAAATTCATATGGTTGCAAAAGTCTCTCTAGCCTGCCAGGTTGCCATGTGGGATGTGCCTGTCTGCAGGCTTGTTCTTCACTGGCCTCTTTGCTAAAGCTCCCAACAAACAGAGTAATTGGAAGTGTAGAGGGTGGTTTTTGGCTCATATCTTCAGAGATATTTAAGCATGTTACAACAATGGGAGTTTGGTATCTAAATCCTTTTGGTATCTAAACACCTTTTAAGATCTTTCTCTTTTGTTTTTACAATACACATTTATACAGAAGAGTTCATCAAGAAAGATTTCGTGCTGAGCACTTTGGTACCAGTCCAACATGACCTTCAAACTTGTAGTCAATTGTCAAGCTCTTGGGTAATCCCACTGAAATACCTGTGTGAGTCCTTGGCTGGAACAGAATAGACTTGGCATCCTTTAGCCTGGCACTGTAGAGAACCACTTGTCTAGCCAGAAATTGCTCATCACAAGTACAAAAAAAAAAAAAAAAAAAAAGACTGTGATTGCCAGTTCTTCTTGTGTCCTCTGAGTCACTGAATAGTTACTGAAAAGTAATGATATTTTATATCTCATGACCCAGAAGCTGGGAGTTATGTCACCATTACTAAACCGCTTCTCTAGTGGGGAAGCATTGAGTGCTCACTGGTGTGTGCTGATTATCTTTCTGGGTCAGTGGCTGGTAAGTTCTTTCAGATTCATTGAAATGTTGGCAGTTCAGTCTCATTTATATAAAACAGCGTTGTGCCTCTCCTAAAAATGAACAATTGGGAAGTTATTGATTTCACAGCCTGTTTGCTTTACTGAGCCTGATGGTGGGTGAACAGAAGGAATGCACTAGGTAAACTTTGTCATCCGGGGTCTCAGTAAGCATTTCATATAGCCTAGTGAACAGCAGACACTGTGCTCTGCTCGGTCTGTACATGTTGTGTTGCTTGTCTGGACATTGTAGGTGTCAAAGCTTTGGCATCTTGTCACTCTTGTACAGTTTGCTTCACTTGTAAAATCTATTATATTTTAATAATCTTGTGCCATGCTGCTGGGATTTTTCTCTTCTCAGTCTTGAACCACAGAATAGGAGTGGAGACAGAACTCTAGTTTCTGGTATGCTTGCTGCTGCCTGAAAAGGACATTATTGCTGTTGCACATAAATAAATAAGGGAGGGAATGTTTTGAGTCTCCACATTATCCTGAATGTAAAATGAAGATGCTGTATTCTGCAGCCAGTATTTTTAGCTTGAGTTCACTCATACGCTCAGGAATGAGTTAATTATTTCATGTTTTGAATTCACTCCTATATGGAAAAAGCAACATGTTTGCCTTCTGATGATAATGGACTTTTTGCATGGCACACAGAGTGCTTCAGTTCTCAGGTCTGATGTTTCACAGCTGTCTTCCATGTTGTTAGGGAAAAGAAGGGATGGATAAGAGAAATTTCTAGCTTAAAGTGCCAGTAGATGTCTGCAAATTACAACCCAAATACTGTGATTACAAAGGCCAAGCCAGGTATGGCAGTGTGAGACAACAGGAGGTGCTCTGTGGTTTGGGTTTTATAAAGCTTAAAAAAGCAATGACCCCTGTACTTACCTGGAACATAATTGGTTAGAAAAATTACATGTGATTCTCAATAACCACAGCTGGGTTGTTTTTGCTTGTTGCTGTTTTTCCCTTTAAATGAATTTAATTAATGGTTTTATTATTTTCTTTTAGATCTTGGTCATGCACCATAAAAGTAACTGGGCTTTTTTCCAGTGACTTGAATGTGACCTGCTCTACAATTAGCTTTAAATGAGCAAATAACATAAGGCAGTGAAATCAGCACTGGAAACTGAAGTTGTGCTGTCTCCAAGAGAGATGTTAAGGAATTCTTAAAAGGTTTTGTTAAAATC
This sequence comes from Myiozetetes cayanensis, assembly GCF_022539395.1. Lineage (NCBI taxonomy): Eukaryota > Metazoa > Chordata > Aves > Passeriformes > Tyrannidae > Myiozetetes > Myiozetetes cayanensis. The sequence continues at coordinate 132,003,633 of NW_026086604.1, forward strand.
AGCCACCGAATTCTTCCATCCTTCAAAGTGCAGATGGATACTGAAATGGATCCAGACAACACAGATAACATTTTACAAACTCACCTATGTTCAGCCTCCTCCAGCTGAGGACAGAACTCGCCTTCTGTTTCTCAGGAGGTCTCCAAGGGGTAATATAGAGGCATGTTTTCATATTTAACTTATAAGTAGTTATATAAGTGACTGTATCCCTGAAAATATAAGCTACTACATCACTTCAGTCTGAGACTCTACAGCTTAAGCATCTAACAAAAGCCAAGAGGTAAAATAAAGTGGTTAAGGGAAAGTCCTGTCAAAATTGCCTCTATAATTTTTAAGTAAAATTCAAGGCACTTGGTAGTATCCAGGGGCAGCTGCAAAATCTGTGCAATTGCTACAAAAGGCAAATTTTACCACAACTGGTCATTTAGTTTAAAGTATTGAAAAGAAAATGAGGGAAAATTGGATTCAACTTGATTTAAGAAATAATTTTTTCATCTCTTCTTACCATCATATCTTAATTTAGTCCCATTTGTAGGAGAGCTTTTTTGGGGAAAAGACCCAATGAACTCTTCAGCAATCTTTGCTTATGGCTATGGGTGCATATTTCATATACTGTAATTCCTTGGACATTGCTGAATTAGCATTATCCAATATTGGAAATGTTTATCGGGCCTCCTAAAGTCCTAGCTGCACTAGTTATTAAAAAAAACCAACCAACCAACCAACCAAACAAACAAACAAAAAACCTACTTTGAGGTGCAAGCAGATCAAACACCTGATTTCTTCTTTCTATGTTACACCCAGTCACCCTGATGATGAGAATGGGATAACATGGGATTTCATTGCCTGCCATTCTAGGGTTTTCTTTTAGCGTTCCTTTCAACATTGCTCTTTTTTCAGTGTCTTTGAGGTTGCATGTTATCTGTTTTTAGGATAAGTGATTCTGGTCTTTGTTTAACCCAGGTTTTCCTCATTGTATCTGTTCTGGGTGTAACAGTCCTTGCACTTTTTTTCTTTTGTTCTCTAAAGGTATATCAGTGACTGTCTTCTACTTGACTGCTGAATTCATTTAAGGTCATCCTACATGAAACCTATGGGGTTCAGAACCCCTACAACAGTGTTCAGAAATGAGCTAGAAAATACTTTGGGGTTAAAAGACCTTCCCAAATGGATGATATTTCTTTGCCTTGCACTTTTTTGTTCTGAAAAGTACCAATTGAGACAAGATAGAAAAACTAACAAGAATTGAGCATGCAAGCCAAAAGCTCTGCTTTTGTCTTCTCATACTACAGGAAAAAATCCAGTAAAACAGAAAGGAACAAATAAAAAGGCTGAAGAAAACAAGAGGTTGTGATTTTTTTGGAGTCTTGTTTTGTTTTTCATGTGACTCATGTTTAACCTGTAAGAACTTACTGCTGATAGTTATGGAGTCTGAGAGCTCTGATGAATTTCAAAAGAGTAAGTCACTTAAGAGGGTAATGTGAACATCCCCAACATAGGCAATAAACATGTTCTTCAGGAGTATGTCCCATTCTTATAGATGTAATATATAAAATTCTTAAACCCTGTTATTCCACAGAATCCCTTCTTTCCTAATATTCTGCAGAGGAACATTAACTGTTAAACAACTTTGCAGTTTGAAAATAATAAAACAAGTGAAAATTGTGGTGTCTACCTAAGGAAATGCAAACCATGTATTGTTACATTTGTAGCTCTATGTACTGTAGTAGTAGGGGACAGGGTAAAGACTTTTTCATAAAAATGGTTAGTTGGACAACTATCAGACTTACTTTGTCTGTAGGATGATGTACTGCCATGTTCATGCTGCATTTTGGATCTTTTTTTCGCTCTACATCTGTACAGAATTCCTGTACACATTTTATTTACAGATTTTCATTTACCACTCAGATATTTGATCAAGAGACAAAAGAAATTCAAATCAAACTTTGCATTTGTGGGGTTGATGGGCAAAAAGCAATGAAAATGGAATTGTGGGGGTTTTGTAATTAGTGTGACTTTAAATCAGTCATAGATTTTAAAAGTTTGTGGATATTCTGTTTAGATATTTTTTCTTCTTACCATGAAAATGATCAAATACTGGAATGGGATGTATAGAAAGGTTGTGGTGTCTCTGTCCTTGGAAGTGCTTTAGGCTCACTTGGACATGGGCTTGAGCAGGCTGATCTACAGAGATCTGCTTTGAGCCAGGGATTGGACAAGATTGTCCTGAAAGTCCCTTCTGACTTCAATTTTTGTGATTCCATTTACCATTTTGAAGAAACTCACTGCTAACCATGCTTTCAATGAAAAGGAGTTCTTTCCCTCTTCCCTTTCCCAGAATGTGGTGAGATTACAAAGGTTTCTAGTAGAAGCTGTGTTAGACAACACACATTTATGAAGAGTTACTGTCTCCATAAAATCTAAGAAACTATGTCCTCCTTACAGAATTATTAAGAAGGTTATTCAGGGATTTATCTGAAGCCATACAGGAAGAAGAAAAAATATTTTTAAGACTTATTGAAATAAAAAGTAATTGAAGTAAGACCATGTTTTCTGTAAATGCTGTGCAGTCAATAGAAAGAAGTTAAAAATAACATTGCACCCCTAGTGATTCTGAGCAACTATTATTCATTTAATTGATTGGACTCACCATTTCTGAAATGCTTCAGAATTTTCTATGAAAAATGTTTTTTACCAGGCTGTCAGTTTACATGGGAAGATGGAAGAAAAAAGACCCTTTTTTTTTTGTTGTTGTTGAAAAAAGGGCAACAGAAATAACAGCTGCAGTTACAGCTGGTGAGTGCCGTAGGTAGCCACAACATTTTCAAAAATGAGTGAGCAATTCAGGACAGCATGGGGCAGGTGCAAATCAAGCTAGAATGAAATCAAGTCAGAGGAGACCCTTCAGCTTCATAAATTAGGTGATTATTTCTGTGATGCATCCTGTTCAAGGATACAGTTCTTCCAGATCCAGTTATATTTTCATAGATTAATGGCTGGGTCATGGAAGTGCATTTTGACTCTATTTGGGAGCAAATGCAAAGATATTTTGTTGAGGTGGAATCACCTTTGCAATTGCTCTTTGGTCTGTTTTTGGCCATACATATGCCTAAATCATCTCTGTAATGTAGCTGATCAAACACAATGAAACAATTACAGGGTGCATTCCCAGGTACAAATTACTTTCTACAGACCACTTTTGTTAAGTTCCTCTACAAATAACCCCATTTCTTGGTCCTGCTCCAGCTGGCCTGGCTCAGGACTGTTCAGTATTCTGGTTTTCACTTGTGCCTCACTTGCAGCATCCTTTGGAAATGAGTAGCAGATGCCCAGTTTGATGGTGCAGGTCCTCTGATCATTGAGCACATATGCTCTTTTGTCATTCTGTCTCAATAATTGAAAGTACTGTCAGATGAGAAAACAAAACAAAAACCCTGCTAAGATCCTAAGGAAAAAATTGTCTGCCTAATCCACTAGATGAATTTTCAGTTTACAAACAGGTCCTCTGCACATTTATCATCTTCTGTCCAGGGAAAGTCTGTCTGTACTGGATTGGCTTCCTGAGTGCCTCAACCCACTCACCATTTTTTCCTTCACTAACATCTTATATTTCATGTAGAGAATTTTCCAGTTAGTAATCTAACTTCTTAGTAATGAAGAATTTTCTCCTATCTCCTCGCCTTTACAGTGGCATTCATAGTATTCATATGTATGGAAATATTTATTGTGTGGCCATTTTGTTCTGTACTATTAAAGAGAAAAACTGGGGTGGTGGAATACGAAAGCTTTCTTGAACCCTCTTTACCAAAAATTATGGTTGGCATCTTGGGCAATTCTGAGCCTCTTATTTCCAGATTGAACCCACTGAAATGGAAACTCAGATTCTGTAATGATGCATGATTATCTTTTTTTTTTTTTTTTTTACTTCAGTATAAAGATATTTTTCATTTAAGGTTACTTCAGCTCAAGCTTTCAGAACCACCAGAATTAAGCCCTTTGGGTGTGGGTGATCAAGAAGAAAAGAAAAAAGAGAGCTGAAATGTGGTGCAAGTAATTAAAAGATTGCTTGTATCTGCTTTCATCATACAGCAGGGGAAATTTCTTGCAGCATCTCTCAGAGAATACTTCACAACTGATTTTTAATGGCATGTCATACCATACTGTTAGAGCAACATCTTGTGCATTGTGTCACTCTTGGGCAGCATGGGGTGCAAAGGAATGATTTGTACAGAGGACAATAAAAGAGAAGCTTTCTAAAGTCATCTAACATGTTAGGAACGGAGAAGCAGTTTGTATTCCTGATTCAGTGGCAGATAATACAGAGCAGGGTGAAACATGGATTAATAAATGCTAATTTACGAAGTTTAGACTTGGGGGATTTGACTCTTCTATCAAAGAGAGTTGCAGAAGTTACTAGTTAATGAGAAATGATGGGACTTGAAGTGGTGTTTGAAAGAACTGTGGGAAAAAAGACACGAACTCCAATTACAGAGTTGGGAGCAGTTTGGGGAGATGAATTATGGGAACACGAAAGGTCTGATGTTTGAGGATATGAGAGGAATATTTTTCTGGTAAAATTAATTGGTTCTGATAGATTAGATAAATGAGATCTTTTAGAGCTTTCTTAAATCTGAAGAGAGCTGTTATCAACAAGGAAAAATATGTGGTGGTGAGGACTATTAGAAACTCTATTTTTACAGTTAGTTTCCTTTTTAAAAAACTGGTTGAACAAAAAGAAGAAAACTGTCTGCAGTAGCTCATGACTTTGTTGTTCTGAATTATATATCCTTTTGTGATATATAAATATAATGGAGAGGCTTAAAAAGCACCCCGTTCCTTTTTTTGAAGTGCACTCTGATCAGTTCCAGGTTGGACGTAGGGAGACACTTATTTTCAACTTCAAAAATAGTTGGAGAGGAAAGACCAGGGTAATATCAGCTTGGTTCTGTTCTTATTTTACCTCTACTCATTCAACAGTCCTCAGGCTTTTAAGAGATTTATAACTAGACACTTGAGAAATGCTATCAAAATATGCAATGAAACAAGAATAATAATTACCATGAGAACAACAGTGAAAAGGCTTGTTGCCAGTTCCACAGACATCAGCTAATCAGAGTAATTTAAGTCTTGGACACATTTCAGAAGGACCATTTATATAACAACTCCAAGTGAACTGTCTAGCTTAGGAACTCTTCTCTCTGCCGCTAATTTATCAGCCTTCATTCTGAAAAAAACAGAAGATGCTGCTAATAGTTTTAAAGAATTCCGTAGTTAAGACCATAGATGAAATGCAGAGCTTTTATTAGCCAGAGCTGTGATTTTCTAACTAATGGAGAGATAGTTTTTGTTTCTCACCTATGTGTCATACTTGACAGTAATAATAGCTGTATTCCACATTCCTCTTGTTCAGAAAGTCCTTTCTGCAAAGTTCAGTGAATGGTCTCAAAACAACAGAGATAGTGTTGATGAAAAACACCCTTTCGATCATCCTGAAACATTCCCTAATTACATGCCTTATTTCACAGAACCTCCCATCTGAAATGTCTTTAGGCTCTCTCCACAATTCAGTTAGGAGTATTCATATCAGTGTAGGATATGTTAATGACATTACTGACCCATCCTCCAGGCCTTTGCTACAAGAAAGATCAGCTGAAGCAATCAGTTTTGGTTCCATAAAGGTTAAGACTGAAATTCAGTGGGCTCCCATCTAACATGACTTCACCACAAGCATGTGAAAAATGGAGAGTTGGGTATCGTGTATACAGTGATACTGGGCAGCACAGCATAACAGACTAGGGACTTTGTCCAAGAAACATGCATAGCTTTGCCCAAAAAGTATGGAATTAGTAATTTTGTACTATGCATGTGTTAACTTTACAAGCAAAAAAATAATAAAAAAATAAGATTTTTTGGAATCCGTTGTGTAACTCATATAAACAGCTGCATTGATATTAAGTGGATTATCTGCTAAGAGTAACAGCTACAATGCCATGCTTATACAAGATTAGAAATATTTTGGGCTTTTAAAAGCAAATATTATCTTAAGTTACACAATAGCAAAGGCAGTAAGTAAAATGCTGTCATGACATTCTTTCAGCAATGAGAGGTTTGGTACTGATTGTATAACACAGTTATAACGAACAGGAAAATTGCTTAGGTGACAGTATATCTGGGAGGGGAAAAGGGTTCAGGATAAAATGGAAAGGAAATAGGTATATTTTGTTCTGTAGCTATGGATTTTATAACATTGAAAAGAAACTTAAAAGAGCAATTCTGTGATCTCATCTAAGAACTAAGATGCTATTGTGCATACTAGACACACTTACTAATAAGCTGTTAGCTTCGAAAAATCAGCTGAGAGATACTGAATTTGCAGATGAAGCAAAGGTGAGAGGATTAAAAGTACATTGGAGGGTTGTATTCAGGATAATCATGACACATGGGAGAACTGTTTTGAAAGAAATAGAAGCCAATTCTATGTGAAATTGTGCAAGTGTCCTTCTCAGAATAGTGACTGCACCGTTACAGGAATGAGAAAGACAGGTGAGGCAGAGGATTCATATTTGAAGTTCTAAAGGCTAAAATGGATCCTAAGAAGAAGGAAAAGAAGATGAGGCTGTCTGTTTTCTTCTGAGTGTGAAGAGCCTCAGCACAAATGCTGCATCCAGACTTGCACATTTCACCCTTCAGGAAGGATGCAAACCAGCTAACTAAACAGAAAGAGAGAAAAAGGAAGATATAGCAAATGGGACCCACATGTCTGGAAAGTGTAAAGAAGTGTTAAAGGGCCTTGGTTACTAAAATGTCAGCAGACTGAAGTGGAACACAAAATTGTTTTTCAGTTGCTTAAGACGTAGTTGCAAAGGGGAAGGCAATAGTTTTCTCTTCCTGTCCATCATGGATAGGATAAGCAGTGCTGGCAGCAAGGTAAATGAGAGTAGGGGGTTAGGGAAGCCCTTGTGATTGTATGAGTAGTTTAAGCTCTACAGTAAATTGCCTAATGACATGGAAAGTCTCCACTGGTAGAGATACTTGAGAATGTATTAGACAAATGTCTGGCAGGAATATCTGAGTTATAATTGAGTCTGCTTCCATGCAGAAAGATGTGATATGTTTCTTCTTGCTCAATTTTCTAAACATTCTGTGAAATACTTAAAAAAATAGTTACTTTGTCTTTCTCTAAAGAGTCATTTATGCTTCCCAAATAATTTTAATTTGATGCATTTTGGTTGATTCTAGAGCTGAATAACTACTGCTGGCCAAATCTTGACTGTTGTTGCTTAGATGGACCCTGTGACTGAGGCAGAGGAATTCACCCTGGACATCATCTCAACAGACCCAGAGCAAAGATTGGTTGGAACAGTTGCATTTGAGTTGATTGCCCAACAGCTAGGAGCAAAGCGTGGGCTTTCATTGGTAGAATCTTTTGAAACAAAACTGAGTAACAGTTTTTATCTCTTTATACTTCATTAAATTTAAAAATGTCAACTATGACTGTCTGTGTCCATATATGCTGTCTGAAGGGTAAAGTTCGGGTTCCCCTGAGTCAAGGAACTTTGACAGCGTCTTGCATGTGGTCAGGCTTTTGTCTCCAGTCCTTTCTTTACCTCCTCCCATAATAGTGGGATCCTTCTTAATTTGTATCCTTGCCTCCAGAATAGTAGATCGAAGTCCAGGGACTTTATGAAAGCTGGGACTCAGCAGAATTTTTCTTAAAGTAGAGAGAAATAAACCAGAACTGGGCCAATGTTATATGAATGGGTTTCTGAGAGCTGGCTAGACTAATGGCAAATGCCTTGTGCTTATTTGTGGTACAACCTAACACTGGAATTCAAATGTTCAAAACTGCCAGACATGTTCATGCCTTCCTCAGAATAGTAAATAATCAGTATATTTTTGAGTGTCCGTCAGATGCTCTGAATTCCTGGTTATGTAATCACCCTGAGTTTCAAAATGTAGGATTAAAGTGCATATTACAATTACTCTTCTGGGATAATTGCTTTGTTGAAAAAGAATTTTGTTGTTTTTGTTGCTCAGCCAATCCTCAAGTGCTAAGCACTTTAAACAACAAATAAAATAATTGAATTCATATTTTATTTAACAAGTGTGGTACCTTGTGTAATCCAGAATGGTTTTGGTTGGACTCGCATTCTGTGCTGTATTTTTCAGCACCACCTCTGGCTCTGACTTCAGGCAGCTGCTCTGGCTCCCAACTTTTACCTGGCAAATATGCTCCTTCAGAAAGCCAGTGTTTTCAGGGACTAAGGAACAGGATGAAGAATCTGCAGATCACTACATAGCGTACCTCCTAGGTCCAGTAGTGTTTGATTACGTGAGAATTTAAGAAAACCCTTGTCTCCCACTCATTAGTAAATTCAAAACTTGTTTATTTTTGAGGGGCTGACTGATTCAACACTTAGTAGGTCTATCCCAAAGCTGAGAGAGACGGAGCAAGCAGCCTTCTTTATAGATGCATTTAGATCATTTACTTAATTATTATTCCTTCCACAAACAAACAGTTATAGTGCAGGTTTTTCTTGTTTGTACTTTGAGGGTACTAAACAATCTTCAATTAAAGCTTTTCCAAGTCTTTTCTAAATGTATTGTTTTATTTTTTCATCTTTAATACTTCTTTGAACTCTTTGTTCTCTGTAGTTTGGTGAGGCCTCCTCAAGACAAAATAAACCAAATAAAACCAAACCAAAACAAAAACCATTTTCCCTCCCTGGGAGACTGGTGGTTAGGTATGTCAGTAGGTTCATCTTTTGAAAGTGAATCAGAATTTGAGTTTTTAAGCAAAACTATAATCCAGGCAGATTTTTTTCTGTATCGCTGTTGAAGCCAGCAGGAGTAAGGCACATAGTAACACCTCTGTGCTGTAATTGTATAACCAGCAATGTAGCACACAGCATAGTTAGAATCCAAGGAGTGTCTTGCCTAGTAGACAGTGGGACACTAATGAAGATACTAAGATATTAGCTGTGTTTTGGAGAGTGCTTGGAGTAAACTGTTTTTTGAAGGCAAACATCAGAATGCTTGAATAGGAGATGGCTTCCAAGAGGCTTAGCTAGTGAACCCATCTCCACCATGTCCAGCTGTACTTCACCCTCACACTTCAGTACCTTTTCCTTTTCATTATGATGTTCATTAAAATAATTTCTTCAGACCAAACAGGGGCGTGTGCTGAGGGTTTTTTTTTTACTTACTAACCAGTATTATTATTTTGATATCTTAAGGAACCTGCATGTAGGTGTTTAGACCTTTCTAGCAGGTGGGAGATCTCAACTTAAAGCATATGATTCTTTTACCCTATTTTTTCTAATTGTTTTGGTGGAATGATTTTTTTTTTTTCCAATAAGTTTGAAAGATATGCTGTCTTTCTGGAAATAGTCTTGACAGTAATGTCTATCTAAACCATTCTTACCTGAAAGAAACCTATTTGCATCCCCTATGTTGTATGACAGTTTCGTGAAAAAGCCATATAATACTGTGCTATAATTTACCAAGTCAAATTGCTCCATTGTTTTCAGGCAGGAAAGCTGACAATCTGGGAACATCCTTTCAGATTTAAGTTTTGCCATATATATGATTATGAGGAGGTATGATGCTTCTGGGTGGAGAAAAATCAATTTTTTTTTTTAGATCTGTGTTGAAATACAGTATTTTGATATAGCAAATAATCTAGTCTGCTCAGGAACACCTTTGGAAGGAAGATTCATACTACTCATAGAAACCAAGCTTTGCACAGATACACATGTATATACATGTATAAAATGTACACATTTTATCTACTTTGTGCATGAAAAAGGAAGTCTCTCTGTATGAAAGCTAATGTCTAAAATTCCCCTCACTTTAATATCTCTAGTATCTCCCTCTTAATAGAATATTTAATATTTACTCAGAAATTAAATGCTATACATTGTAAAAAACGTACTTTTTAATGCATATACATATGTCTTTCACAAAATTGAGTCACTGAAAGATCTTGAAAATAGGCCTTTTTGAAGTTTTGAGAGGAAGTAAGGGTTATTTTATTTTACTCTTTCGTCACCATTTCTGTGCAGTTGATGGATGATGGTCATTCTTTGATACTTCCTATGAATTATTACTTCTGACCACACAGGTGGATATAACAGAGAAGAAAGGAAAAAATCATTTTCTTACCTGTAATTTTGCTTTCTCTCAGTATTGATTTATTACTTAGTAAAGACTTTTCTTATGCTAAAATGGTAATCTTTCCTACATTTGGTCTGGCATAGAATTCCTATTTGTTTTTTTTATTTCTCTTGAGTGAAAACAAGAGTGAGGATCACATAAGGTTAAACTCTTCCATATTGGCACCCTGCTGTGTTCCTTTTACTTGTTTGAAATGTGCTATTTGTGTTTTGTTTGTCTTCTGTGGAATTCTGCTTCTAGGCAAGCTCCAGTGGCCAATCAATGTATTAAAACTCAAATACCAGGCTTTAAATAAGAAATAGGAGAATTGCACAACCCTCCATTCATGTAGGACGTCATTATAAATCTTGAATATGCAAGCGGCAAAACCATCATAAGAGGAAACAATCAAAAAAAAACAAAAAAAAAAGGAGAGAATTAATTTAGCTTTTTGAATATGAATATACTATGAAGAAAATTATGCATCTCAGCATTAGGCTTTGGTTGGACTCAGTGATCCTTATGGGTCCTTTCCAACTCAGCATATTCTGTGATGATCTGAAGGATTTTGCTATTATTAATGCCAAACATTGTATGCCAAACTTGATAGTATTTCAATTGCATTGTTTGAAAGCAATCTTTTGGGGGTTGGTGTGGGGAATAAAGCTCATAGCTGTTTCAGGCATAGAGAGAACATTTTGGGATGGGAGAGATTCTCCCTTTTGTAAAGGCTGCCAGGAAAAGCTGTAGCTAAAATTGCTTAAACTGATGAGTAACTCCATTGATACCCATTTTACATTTTGTTTTTGAATAGCCTCTGGGGCAGAAATGAGAGTAAAAAGCACAAAAGTTTCACTGTTAAAGGAATTTAAGGTTTGTGGGTTTTTTCTCCTTGTCTTTCCATTTGTTGTCCCAGGGGCTACCTTAAATTATTTATTTTGAAGGTTTTTGCTTCGCCCCTCATTAGATGTTTGTGATGTTTATTGACATAAACATTTGCATAAATCCCAGTTCAAAGGAATACTTAGCTGAGGGAATTGTTAGAGAAACGGCTGCCAGTTGACATCCTGTCATTGCAAGGCTGGAGAGGCTGGCATACCCCTTACATTTTTCCCTTTCTGCCTGTTGTGTATAGACAGCTGAGTTGGTCAGAAACTGCACTTCATGTAGCAAAGAGGGAAAGACTGGGCCAGATATTCTAGACAGCCTGAGTGTTACTGACTTCTTATTAATTATTTAGCATGATTTTGCTCAGTCATTGTGATCATTCTTCATCCAAAAAACCAGGAAGCTGTACAAATCTTACTGATCCCTAGAAGCACCATAACATCTCTGCACATTTAAACAAACAACAGGGGAAAATAAAGTTAATACAGTAATTTTGCACTGTTAGGTTCTGTCTTGTCAAAGTCTATCACCAAGCATATCTCAGAAACTTACTAATGACTGATTTTTTTTTTACTTTCAATTAAAAGAGTACAATTATAGATTTTTTAAGGAATAGCATTTCATTTTCATAATTGCTTCATTCTTCCTTATTCTCAATTTCAAAAAGTATATGAAGGGATACCAGAGGGGCCGTGGGTTTTGATGGAGGAGAAAGAGGGAAAGAGGAGATTATTTTTTTCCTCCTCTCAACTGAAAAAGATTAATAAACACTATGTTTGGGTTTTGTGCATGTATTCCAGAGCCAGGAGAACATTCTGTTATCACTGAGGTAATAGTGGGAGTGTTCAGGGACAGACAACAGGCATTTCTTTTCTATACACTAGTTAAATCCATGACTTTGATAGTTAAGAAACACAGCATTTGTTTTATTAGATTTCATATTTTATAATGTATTATTGCTGTATTCTTCAGGCAATGGCACCTTTCCTAATACATGGAGCAAAAGGAAAGGATTTTGTATAGACCTAATAATAATTGCCCAATACAAGTTTAATTTGCAACTAAGGCAGTGATTAATGCTTGCCAGATGAAACAAAGGAAGAAAGAGAGAGAGAGAATGTCCATCAAAATGCCTTTTAAAGGGTAACAAGCCAATATGTTTATGTTCAGTTTTCAAAGCTCAGGATGATGAGAGGAGATACACAGCTGTTAGCTAGTAATGTATTTATGGGTTATGTATATCTTTGTCATGAATGACATTATAAAAAACAGAAATTAAATCTTTGGATATACTTGTGATAAAACAATGATAAAGCATGTATCATTCTGTCAAGATTATTTTTATTTGCCCAGTCATTCAAGGTAGGGTAAAAGATCTGACTCTTAAATGTGTAGTTAAGCATCTAAATTCATGCCACGGTTTGGGTTTGTCTTTTTTTAGCTTTTGCAAATCATGTTGTGTGTCTGAATTTGACAATGTAAAGACAGTGTGAGAGAGAGCTATCGAATGTATCTGTTTTACAGGTGATGTGTTTGAAAACTAGAAAATTATCTTTCAAAAATGTACACCACTTAAAATGGGGCTTTATCTGATAATGTTTGATAATGAAATGTTGTACAGATCTCTAAATCAAAGTGCTCACAGTGATCTTACCCCACTGAATTCAGTGTTTGTTTCTTGGTTATTTTAAAGCAAGGTAACAATGAACAAAGAGCTGAGCATTACTGTCTTTTGACACAGTGAGAGCACTTGCTGACAAAATCATTCAGGTTCCATTTGAGATTACATTTTAGCCACTTCAGTCCTTTCTCAGAGCTCTCTCTGTCTTTTAGGTGTCAGTGCTCCAATGGCTGTACTGCCACACTGGTGGTGTATCGCAAAGGTTGGAAGGAACCTTAGCAGTAAAATGACAGTGGTGCTTTGGAGGGGAGAGAAAAAGTCATTATCTGGAGAAAAAATACTGTGACATTAATTATTCTCAATCAAACAGGTTTTCTCCAGATGGAAGCTCAACAGTCTAGCTGTCTTGAAATCCCTTAGGCCAATAATAGGCATGAGCTAATGCTTTGATTCTCACCTTCACAGTGAATGTAGCAGCCCTGATGTGCATTGTTAGGCACCTTACCCTTCCCTGGGAGAGGCAGTTTATGACTTTTTCTGTCTCTTATATATTTAATTATTTATTTAACAATTTATTAACGATTTATTTACATTAGAGTAGTTCTAGTTGAAAGGACCTACAAGGATCATTTAGTCCAACTTCCTAACCAATTCAGGGCTGATCAAGTTAAAGTATATTAAGGGCATTATTCCAATGTGTCAAACACCAGTGTTTGACCACCTCTCAGTAAAGAAATGCTTGCTAACATCTAGTTTCACTTAAAAGAAAATGAAAGCCTTATACCAGTTATCTAAAGGAACATTCTAGTGTTGACTAGTTGTCAGCAAAGTATTGTCTTTGGCTTAATTATGAGAAAGTGTTTAACAACTGAAGCAACATTAAATCAAACTGTTATTTTCCTTAAAAAATAGCGAAGTAGCAGTATGTTGCAAGTATATACTGTCCGTGCCTATAGTGCTGGACATTTTTCCTATAGTGCTGGCTATTTTTCTAATACAACTGAAGAAAAGCTATAGAGGCTAAATAATATAGAAACATAAAATCAGAATAGTTTGGGTTGGAAGGGACCTTTAAAAGTCATGCAGTTGAAACATCCTGCACTAAGCAGGGACATCTTCAACTAGATCAGGTTGCTTATCATGGCTTGATCATCTTGACTTCCTTGGGAAAATGCTGGAGTAATAGTTTTGAACACCAATATCCTAAGGTGTATTGTTCTACCTGTATTGGACTAGAATTGTGACATTCATTTCCATAAATGGACAAACTTAATATGTTGTGTTGTACTTTGGAGTTTGAGGTAAAACTTCTTAATAAAGTTTGTTCAATATATTTACCCCCCTTCACACACACATGTATATGCAAACACCTCCTCTCCAAAATACATCAGCTTCACATTGCAAGGAGGGCCATGATTCCCACTGTACACAATTCATATCTTCAGCTCTCCATTTGCAGGTAGTGCTTTGCAATGAGTATGGTAGATAATGATATTTTCTGCTGCTTTGAACAGCATCAGGTTTATCCTGTGGCACTTCCAGACACAGAAACATGTAAAGGTAGAGATGGATTCTCCAAGCTGGTGCACTGCAGTCCATTGAGAAACCAGAGGGGTAAGATGTTACAGGAATATCTACTTTAAGATATTAAGGACTTGATCTGTAGTAAGTTAGTCATCAAACATTTGTTCTCTTGCAATAACAGATTTGTGTATTATCAAACTGTGATGCTATAGGTGCTGTCTAATCACAAAGGAATTCATAAGGTTTTCCATTTGTTTGTATATATGCAAGTATGTTCCCACAAGTTATTGAAAAAAGGTTTTAGCAGACAAATTGTAATTCAGATTTTGGCACATATAAGAAGTGTATAAGAATAGATAGATAGATAGATAAATTAAATGAAATAAATTATACAAAGAAGTTTTAAATGGGTCAGAAGAATGTTGTAAGGGTGGTATAGACTTCATTTTTCAGAAATGTCAGCTTGGAGTTCTGAGATACTTGTGCAGGGAGGAGTGTAGGAGCAGCAGGCAACAGCAAGAGCTAATAAAAGGGAAAGGGAAAAGAAAGTGACAAGTAAAAGAAATTATTCTTCTTGAAGTGTCTCTTGATTTTCATTAGAAGAAAATAATTGGCAATGAGGGTAGTAGAAATGATAGGAGAAAGAAAGATAGATAATTACAAGCAGGTAAGGATTTTTCTGAGAGGTCTTACTAACTAAAATACCTTCTTTATTGAATAGTTTCCTGATCTGGGGAATATAAATTCAGCAACTTTTAGTGGTTAAGTAAAAACTCCAAAAAAGAAGCTGTGGGTATTATTTCTGTGGGTTAGCTGTGGGTTAAAGACTTGGACATTTTTCTTCAATTTAGCAATTTCTTCATAGTCAGAATCCTTTTTTCTTTATGAATAATCTTATCAGTTTTCCTTAGTTTGAGTATTCCACCACAAAGAGACAAACAGGATTTTTGTTGTCCTATTTCTTAGTGGCAAGTGTCTGATGTTCTAAAATGGCCTGATAAGGTTTACCTGATCTGTGATATAATCTGGCAAAAACAGGGGTTTCTGAGTTATCTGGGGTGCCCATAGTAATCAGTTGCACATCTGTACAAAAATCATAACACTTTTATCTGGAATGTGGTACCTCTGTAGATCAAGCTCATGGAGAAATTTATGTGGCTAAAATGATAATCATTCAAAATGCCAATCTGTTTTGAAATAATTTCTTGAATTTTCTGAAGTTAGCAGCAGGTTTGTCCAGAAAAAAAGGCAGAATCGAACTGCAGAGCTGCCTTCTGGTCTTGGCTTCTGGTTTTGATTGTTTTTTTATTGTTGATATCAGCTGGGGTCACTGTTTGTTGCAGAGAATCCCAAACTGCGAAGAATAACTAGTACCCTACTCAACTTTAATTACATTTTTCTACTGAAGTGGGAAAGGAGGTGATCAATATGCATTGGAGAGTATATAGCACAGTACAACAGTACTCTCTGAAAGGTCAGTGTTTTATCTTTTTGGCATGTTTTCAAGTTCTTCACAAATTAACGTAACTGATAGTCATAACTGATCATCAAAAAAAAAATCCTAGTGCAGAGAAAACAATTGATTGATCCATTTAGAGGAGTGAGATTTCTTTCCTGAAAATAAGGAAACTAATGAGAAAGTGTTGTTTGTTTGTTTGTTTTTCTTTCATTGTGTACACATTTGGTAATTATTATCTTACTAATTTATGTTACTAAACTTTTTCAACCAGAAAGTTCTTAGAAGTCACATTTTACATAAGAAATGGCAGTTGCTCCAGCATAGCTTGGAATGCCCTTTGGGGATTTTCTAGCTCAGGCTGATGGTACCTTGAGCTTATTCTTCAAGAGGATTGATGGCTGGGGACTATTGGGAAATTGCTTTGTTCTTCTTTCTCATTATAGGGTACATAATCATTTCCCATAAAGTACCTTTGGAAATCTAGGTGAATAATGGCCAGAGACAAAAAGCAAGGATTTTAGATTATGCATATATCAAGGCTTTTTTTGTCTTAATAAAATCATAAGTATATTGGGTCTTTTCCATACCATGTGAACTTGAGACCTGACTGCTAGGTCTATTTGAACATGTCAGTCATAGTCTTCATACTCTTCAGCATCTTTATTACATCATATATGTCACTAGCAGTAATAAATACCATTAATAAAAGCCACTGAGATTCCAATGAAAAGATTTTCTGAAAGTTTAGGTATTTCTGCTGTTAGTGTAATACTGTGTAATTAGTGTAATACTGAAGGCAGCCATGGAGCAGTTGTGAAATGGCACTCTGGCTTTTCAGCCTTAGTTATAAAGTTCCTTGCTTGCACCTTGGGAACCTGAACACAGTGCTATAAATCTAATTAGGACTTTTGTTCTTTGTATTTTTAAGCAATGTAATGCCTTCTGGGAGGTCCTGGTGTTATTTAAATCTTGGCCCAATTTCCACAAAGTGCTTTGCAGGGAACTTTCTACCCCCTTTTGTGGGATTCTCTTTGTGCAGATGCCAGCATCAGCAGGTACCCTGAGGCTTCCCTACTCACACTGTTATCCCTCCCCAAGCTCTTGGTGGAGCAGGGCTTGCCTGTCTGCAGTTTAGGTGTCTGCCTTTCAGAAAACAGAATGTTAGCCTTTGAAAATGGTGTCTACTTTTCTGGTTTTAGGTATTGTGGTAGAGAAAGCTAAAAGCAAAACTGAATGTAGACAGCTTAGAAGCTTTTGTTACATGTAGCACTGTTAGAAGTGAGACTCGGTTGGTATGTTTATTGGTTTGCCTATAACTCAGAAAAGAGGCAGTTGTTTATTATTGTTTGGCTAATAAGGCAAATAGATTCCTTTGCTAATTTGATGAGTGTTTAGACTGAACAATAAGGGTGTTTTGGTAACATGAGATACTTGTGAGGTTTGGATGTTCTGACACCAATGATTTTGATAGATATTTCTGTAGCTTCTGTGGTGTGATTAACATGGAAGTAATGTAAAAAGTGTTTTACTTCTTTTTGCCAATAGACTCCCAACTACACTGTGGGGATCGCAAATGTATGTGTAAATAAGAATAAAGTATGGTTTAGGAATGTCCTCCAACATGCTATTTGTTAGCTCAGTTTGCCAAGTCAAAGAATTTCTGGATATGAAGAGGATCATTAATAACTGCTAGCAAACATTTTATTTTATAATAAAGGGAAAATTTTATCTTTTTTATTTTTGCTGGGAAAGACACATCCCCCTCCCATTATTTGGTAAACATGTTCGTAACACTGGTCAGAGAAAGACTTTTGCACCTTGGTTAAAGTAAAATTTCAAATTTGGCCATAAGCAGTTGATAAATAATTGAATTGCAGAAGATAATGTTTATTCCAACTGATAAATTGCAGGCTTTGGTAGACCTCCAGTACAGCATTATAGAAAAAAGCATATACACTGAGAAAGGCATGAATGTGTAGTTTATATGTTTCCAAGGCAACAAATAATTTTTACTGCTACATTTGGACTTAGGGCTAGTTAAGAAGGCAGGAGTTGTAAACATAAGAATAATGTCAGCATTTCTGCAAAGTTTGGTTATTCAATAGACCAACAAATCTGCAAAGGGGGAGATGAAGCAAAATATCATGTCTTTAGGTTTTTTGTATATGCATTTGCTACTTCCATATGCAGTATATGAGTGTTTCTGAAGGCAGATTTTGTTGCTGTCATTGATTTCTTGATCCACTGCTACATGTGACAACAAGGAAAGAGTAAAATTTGAAGGATATATTTTGCTCATAGGTTTCTTCCCAGCAGTGAGGCAGAGTTCGTAGCACAGTATTAAAAGTATAAGTAATATCGAGATGCTGTGGACAAGAGTAACAGTATCAGCTGTTGAATCAGATATATTCCAAATATCTTCGTTTTTTTAAATTTTGTTTTCACTGAATTCACCTCACCCATAGTTATAAAAATGCTGAAAAAACCTTAATTCCTCTGAAAAGTCTTCAAACTATATATACTGCCACATTATGGGACTGTTGGAATTTTGGAATAAAAGATTCATGATCCTCTGTTGCAAAGGATTTGAGAAAGGAGAGATACTATGCTGTGCTTGTCTTTTGAAGGGTAAATTTGACTAGAATCTGATTCCTAGTTTTTTCAGTTTAGGTGAGATCATGAACAGTTTGGAGAGGTATGGAGAAGAGGGGTAAATTTCTGAAAAGCTTTTCCTCAGAGCAACAGGGTGAACAAGCTGTGAGTGTGGGAGAGTTTGGAAGAATGTGCTATCTGAACAGACTGCCTTGTTCCATGGAAAGCTGTGCTGATTCCCTAGAGTGGTTTAGATTGCGTGGTGCAGCAGTAAGCACAGGTACTTCTGGAATAATGCCAGGGTATCATTAAATCAGTTAATAAGTCTTGCTAACCTCTCCCTGCAGTGTGTTCCACTGAGAGCAGTGGTTGGAGCCAGTAGTTCAGAGGTGTCCCTTCTTAGGTCAGTTGTGACTTCACCTGATGTAATAACACCGCTTGCAGCTGTACACATGCTGAGGTCTGGGTCACTCTGACCTTGGCCCAGCTGCACAGTGTCACAGGCTCTCTGAGGGACATGCAGAAGTTTTAAGAGGAAGAACTTGGATTAGAGTTAAATACAAGTAAAGGGAATTGCAGGGAGCAAGTGTGAGTCTTCTAAATAAAAAAACGGTTATAAGCCTTTTCTGTCCTCTGCATAAACTTACTCACAAACACATATATGCCTTGTGGGAACGGAAGTGAACTCCATCTCTTCAAAGTTATTACCACTAAACTTTTTACACAAAGATACTTTCTTCTCTACTTTGTGTAGAAAAGTCTTAGACTGTAGTACAAGGCACCCAAAACCAGCCCTAGCTATGGGAAGTAGACCTTTTTATCCAAGTCTTCCAAATTTCATAACTGAGTAGTTGAAGGTGGAACATATTGGGAACCACAGAATTCTATCTTGAAAAAATCTGTTGTCATCCTGATCTATGTACTTCTTCTCTTGCATCTTCAGTGGATCTTGAAAGAAGATGAAAAAATGCAGCCACAGTATTGTGTGGGGAATAGCAGACAGCTATAAGCATGGAAAATCCAGAAATAATTGTAGATGCACTGTACAAGCATAATATGCTGCTGATGGAAATACAGTGGTGTCAGTTTTCAAGAAAGGGCATTTTTTGATGCTTTTGGAAGCAATGTGGAAAATGCACAAGAACCAGTATCAGAGGCTAGTTTTTTGGCAGATGTAATTTGCAATTCAAACTGTTTGCAGTGGAGACTTCTTGGCTAAACTAAATAGCAGAAAAGAAATTAAATAAGCACAGTAAAAACAATCAATAAATTCAGTAAGAGCAGAGAGAGGCACATAATTAGTGCATGTCCACCATGTGCACTTGTCTGCACAGGCAGCTGAAGCTGACACAAGAGATTTTGGGGAGCAGTCTGGTGTCAGGCATCCTGTTAATTCCCTAAGATTAATTCTTTCACCTTCTGCACCTTCATTGACCATATCATCTGCTCCATCTGGCAAAGTCTTTACTGCTGTTTGTAGAAACTCTGAGCATGCTTTTGTTTTGCATTTCCCTTTGTACTTCATGGTTTATCTAATGGCTCACTGTCAAATGCTAAACCTAGAGGCAGAAAAATATGGATATTAACATGGCATAGACTGTGAAAACGGAAATCCATCACTGCTGTGTGAAATCTGCATTAATATATTCAAAAGAATATGATAAATATTCTATGAATCTATGAAAGGATTGCTTTTTTCATTTGCCTTTCTGTGTGTACTTTGTTCCCATTAATGTCAATAGGAATTGTGTCTGTAGATCTGAGGAAGACTATGCCAGAACTTTACTTGCTATATTATGCAACTGATAATCCTATTGAAAACATAAAGTTTAGAAGTTAACACTCATCACCTGTCTTGAGTTGTAGACCAAGACATGTGTCCATGAGTGGACTTTTTAAAAAGAGTAAAAGAGTTTTACAGAAGTATTATCTCTCTAATCCAGTGTTAGATACACTTCAAGTTGCATCTGGTCCTACGATTCCCAAGGGAACCTTTATGTGGCCACAAATTGCCCAGCACCTTATTCAGAAAGGCAAGTGTGTGTCCCAAAGGCAAGAAGCAGTTACATGGGTAATGCTGCATCATGGCATGCTGGGGACTAGTCTGCTTTGGGTGGGCCACTGTGCTTTGTGTAACCCAGCAAGCCTGGTCTCAGCAGCTCCCTCTTGATGTTTTCAGTTGTTTTTATGACTGATTGCTTCTATTGCTACCATATACCAGGAAGGTACCTGCTTTGTGATCAGCACAAGAGAACTGCTTAGCTGGGAAGCTACAAGTCAACCATCTTTGCTCTGTGCTCCATTAAAGCACTTGTTGAAATGAGAGTGATTAACAGATTTGCAATATGAATTCTTATTTCTAGTATTCCAAAATGCAGAAGGACAGTAGTGTTATAATTCCATACCGTGTCTTATTTTTGTATATTATCTGTTATTGTTGTGTTGTATAAAATGAGACAAAGTTTATTTTAAGGTTACTATCATGTTTTGCAACACGATCCTTTCAATGTGAAAAGGAGATAAAATTAATGCATTTTATTGTTGCATAATTAGCCACAGTGTTTGGTAGGATTGCTAAATCTGTGATGGACTGTTTTTCCACCTACTGCTTAGCTAAATCATGGGAATTTCTTGCACAACACAGCATAAAATGTTATCAAGGAAACCCTGACCTAAAACTGAGGCCCTACTTTCTTGCTTCAGGACTGTGTGTGACTATTTTTCAAGACAGAGAATAAGCCAGACTGTTTTAGTTTGTTTTAGCTTGTAGAAGAGTCTTACCCTGACCTCAGTGCTTGTGAGCATCTTAGTAGATCCATTGCTTTCATTAGGCTTT
The DNA here is from genome assembly GCF_022539395.1 of Myiozetetes cayanensis. Lineage (NCBI taxonomy): Eukaryota > Metazoa > Chordata > Aves > Passeriformes > Tyrannidae > Myiozetetes > Myiozetetes cayanensis. The sequence continues at coordinate 132,024,708 of NW_026086604.1, forward strand.
CTTATCTGAGTAGCAATTATTTCTGTGAATAAGCATTTGTGGTGGTGAGCTCTTAATCAGTTGTGCAATTGCCAAGTGTTAATAATGCACAGCGTGTTCTGCATGCAGTTACTCTGACATGTGCCCTCAGCATCACAGTGAAACTCTTCCATTGCAAGTGGGCGAGACAACATCCTGGCTTCCATGATTTCATTTAGCCTATTTGCCTTTTCAGAGTTCTCTAAAGTGATGCTTAATCATAACAAACATTTGTTGAAGCCTTCCCTAAATTGAAAGGACTGCATCAAGATATTAATCGATGAAGAAAAGCAAAACTGGCCTTTGGCTTTCTCCAGCCTCGTATGGGAGTCATGTTACTGAATCCTTTCTGTTTGCTGTCAATTCTCTGATTGCCTTGGCTGGATGGAAATTTTGAATGAGTGTAATCTGTGGACAATAACAAGTCCAGATGCAAATTGAAAGTTTCTGGTTTGCACTCATGTCTGGCCTGCTAGTCTGCTGAGCTTCTTCCTTCAGTATTGCTCTCTGTGGAACTGTGTCACTCACGGTTCATCAGTAAATATATGGGATGATCGATAGTGTTACTTGTGGCTTTTGTAATTATATAATGACTCAGTAGTAGTAGGGATAGGTCAGATCTCTCAAACATGTGTATTTGAGCTATGAGAATACTGTCATTCAGTGATATGTTAAAGGCAGTAGGATAAAATTTAATTAAAGAATCTAGTAATTCCAAACTTTGATTACAATCAAGAGCGTGCAATTTGTGATTGTTCACAGCATGAACTCTTATTGCTCCAGATGTGATAAATGCTGGGAAATCTGGCCTATTAATGAAAGAAGCATTGATTTTTCCATTTTTTGTTTGAAGAAGAGTGAAATTATCTGAAGGTGCTGAAAGAAAAGGCAAATAAAAATGCTGCCATTTGGATGTCTTCAAGTCCTTGCACAAGATGCTGCTCCACATTGAGACAAGCATCAAACCTTTGTCATACTGCACTGTGAGGCAGTGAGGGAGAGATGAGCATGTAAAGACAGCTGAACTGCTTTTTCTCTCCTTTGCTTTTTTCAATAATTTTGCTTTCTACCTGATGGACTAGGCAATTAAGACCCAGTAAGGTGGAGATTTTTAACACTGTAAATTTATAAGATGCTACATTTTTCTAATGACTGCTGATTGCTTATGCAACTAATCTTATTTTATTTGCTTTATTTTGTTAATTGCCTATTGAGAACCACTGTAATGGAGTTCATAGAGCTTCAGACTCACAAATCACAAGTTAAAACCCAATTCAGTTTGTTAGAGGCAGAACTACCATAAAATATGTACATGGAGCTTGGTTTCTAGTACTTTATCATGAGAGATAGAAAAAAAGTGGTATAAAATTCATAACATAATAGTAAATCTTATCATATTTTGTCTGGGATAACTTAAGAACACTTAACAGTGTGTTTTTGTATCCAATCTACCTCTGTTTGTGAAGTTATCTCAGGAGACTAACCAGCATTTTCATGTTCTCACAGAGATATTCTTTATTAGTTTGCAACATGAGATAATAGAAATCTCAAATATTTTATTACAGCAGTTTGGGGATAAAGAACATTTGGTTTGTTGACCTGCTAAGAAGTCAAAATCTGGCATAAAGTTTCAACAGGATTGGCTACCATTTTGCTCTTAACACACTGGAAATCTCTTGTTTCTTAAAAAATGAGAGGTTTATAGTTTCAGTCTGAGCTGTCATTGTCTTACAGGAAGGAGTAATCTGTTTTTGCTCCCAATACACAGTGTGGCAGGGGGAGTTTAGCTGTGCTTTTCATCTGCGATTGTCACTGATACACCTCTATGCTTCTGTACTCATGTGACTAGCTGCACTTATCAAGCAATTTATGTGACTTAACGATTAAAATCTCACCTAAATGTCTGTCCAGTCTTTTCTTTAAAATAAGAAAGGGTTTAATAAGTGACATTAGGAAGTAATTTCCAAAAAATTACTAAATAAATAAACCTAGGTAAGGAAGAACACTTTTGTAATAGACTTCATGGCAAAATTCCCATGTTCTTTGCATATATAAGTGCAACTTGATTCATAGCAGGTATCACTTGTTTGCTGAGGAGTACATGCTTTTTTCTCCTTCTGCCTAAGGTGAGCAAGGAGGTTATGGCAATGCATTTAAAGTTGGAGCAATTTGCTTCCCTATTTTATTCACTCCACAGGCTTCTCAGAGTGACAGTACAGTTCAGAGACTGCCACAAATGCATCCTATCACTTTCACTGGAATGTATAATGTGTGATAAAATATATATAAAAGATCTTATCATTTAATACTGAGAAAGTACAGCATCAATGGATAAAACAGTGAACATCATTGCATCTTTCAGGCTAATGAGAGAAAACCTGAGCAGTTTGTTGTACCAGGGCTTGTTCTGGACATGGACAAAAGCAGGACAGCTAAGTGCCAAGGGCATTCAAGGAGCATGGCTGTGCTTTCTCCTTTGCCTATCCCACAGGCAAGGAGAATCTGGAGGTCTGCTGCACCACATTTTAGGCAGTGGGAGCAGAATGACCAGCTCCATGCCCTTTGTCCTAGGCATCCAAGCTGAGCACTTTGACTCCAGTAACAGGCTTTTTATTACTGATATGGCAAAGCTGCATTTTGCCTTTGTTGATAGGAAGCCTTGATCTGTCCCTGAACCTACTGTGGGAACAGTATCATGATAGGATGACACCAAGTCTGCAACTAGTGTATAGCTCAGGTTACTGTATCACTTCTTTAAAAAAAATTATGACATTTTTCCTTTCCTTTGTTTCTAGGAAACACATATTGAGCTTTAAGGTGGGGAAGAATTGTTGGCTTTGAACATACTTAGGAGTCAGAATGCCTCTGGAAATGTACTTAGTCATATGTGTAGGCAAACATTGTTTTCTTCTATTGTTTTCTATTCTTACTTTGTTCACAGGTCTACTGATTGCTTTCCCTGTGCCCTGTAAAACTGAGGTCCTGACTCTGGTCCTGACTCATTGTAGAGAGTGCTTATGACCTGGGTGGAAAGGAGATGTTTTTCCTTCTTTTGCCAAAGTTGTGGTAATTCAGTTCTGTGGCTCTCACACATTCTTGTCCTTTCATTCTCTACCTAAAACATAGGCTGTACAGGATTCTATCATATGGGAATTTGTTATACACATTATTACTAGAGATCCGTGGGAGACACGTCTGTTACTTTTATATGCAAGACAATCTCTCCAGTCAAAATAGGATGTCCTTCTATCCATTTCTTGCCCCCAAGTCTGGCTACCTGGCCACAGTCCCTCTTGTGCACTGGCTTCTGACAGATGATTTGACTCTTTAAAGGAGGAAAAAAAAATCCCAAAAAAGTCCCTTGCAGGTTGGTGAGGTGATTTGGCTGGCCAGGTGGTCAGGCTGGAGTTAGAGTCAGCACAAGGGCAACAGGGCAGGACCATATGACCAGGAGGAGAAGAGAGAGAAGGGATTGCTCTGGTGACAGAGGCCTGAGAGCTCTGTTCAGTGGTCTTGTCAGGTCAGGCTCTGGGTCATGGAAGTATCTACTGACTGTCATCTAGCTCTGGAAACAATGTAAGAGAGGTCCTACATTAAATAATGTACCAGCTTTGTGTACTCACTGAAGATGACTTTTGCCTCATAATTCATGTAACTGTGTAAATAAGGCATATTCAGGGATTAAGTAAGTTTGCATTGGCTTTTCCTACCTTTCAAGAACTGTTCCTTATGAAGGTTTATTGACACAGAGCATATTTTGGAAGAAAAAAGACAAGAAGGATAAGGTGAGAAGAGGCTGAGGGGCCTGGAATTGTTAAACCTTAAGAAAAATTGGTGAGGGAGGACCTAACAGCGGTCTGAAGCTAAAAATGAAAGGTAATAGGACAAGTAGAAATGGACACAAGTTGCAACAAAAGAAATCTAGTTAAATTTTAGGGAAAAAAAGTTTGGTTATGGTTCGAGGAAGGGATTGAACCACATATCCCTGAGAGATAATTAATCTCTGAATAATGATCCTAGGGTTTTTTTGATATGTCATGTACTGATGACCTGTTATATCTCTCTGATAAATCACTCTGGCTCCTATTTGTTTGCTTTAAAGACATAATTCTTTTTAGTCTCTTATCTTTTCTGCTGATTTTGCTGATTGTTATTTGTCTTTTTAAAATAAGTAAAAAAGCACACAAACCTTGGTTTGTCCTGCAGTATCAATCCCATAATTGTGTCTTCATAGAATCATAGAATCCACTGGGTTGGAAATGACCTCTGAGATTATCAAATCCAACCCTTGATCCAACACCACTGTGGTTGCCAGACCATGGCACTAATTGCCATATCCAGTCTCATCTTATAAACCTCCAGGGACGGTGAATTCACCACCTCCCTGGGCAGCCTGTTCCAGTGTCTGATTACTCTTTCTGTAAAGAATTTCTTCCTAATATCCAACCTGAACTTCCCCTGGCAGAACTTAGGACCGTGCCCCTCTTGTCCTACTGCTGATTGCCTGGGAGAAGAGACCGACGCCCACCTGGCTACAGCCTCCTGTCAGGTAGACTCACACTGTAAACTGACCATGATTGGTCACAGATAAATTCATTTGTACTGCAAGTTCATCAACTTCAATGTTATATAATATTGATCTACCAGGATTATTAGATTGCACACATCTGGCTTGCTGAGTTCCGGTTGTTGATGGAGTTTGTCTGACAGATGTCCTGGCCACTATCCACATTCCTCCTGTTCTGAAAAACAGAGGACATGAGTCTGCAAGTCTGCTGAGCCAAGTGCTTTCATAACCTCTAAATTTATTTTCATGTCTTGATTTTGGAAAGACATCAGCGAATTCAGGTTTGTGGTTTTGCTAACAGACTTATATATGCTAAAATCCAAATATAAAATATTTAATACCTCCATTTTTTTTTTTTTAATACTCACAACATGATTAACTATATAATTGCAGTATGGCTGAGTTCATAAAATTACTTGGTACAAATATGACAAAATTTTTGGAGAAAGTAAGAAAACTTGAATTTGAGGGTTTAAATGAGTAAATGACTATTCTCAATACCAACCCGAAAACTCAGCTGTGTTAAATCTTTAACTCCAAAGTGATCTTAATTTAAAAAGGAAGAACAGAAATCATGGAAAGAGAAAACCAAATTTTTGGCATGAATACAACTAGACAGTCACTTGGGTAGAAAAAAATGAGAGTTCACTCTCTCCAAAATATGTCATGATCTCACAAATGTCACTAATTTCTTCACTGTGCAATTGGCTCTGCACAGAGGTTAGGAGTACTGTGGAAGGCTCCCCACAGAATAATGGATAAGGTATTTGAAGATACCTTAGCGTGTGGGTTACAAAAAGGGTAGAAAGGTTTTGTTCAGTTTCATTTGTTTTTCACAACAGTTGTTTTGTTGGGAACCAAGTTTTGCCTTGGAGCATGAACAGACATTTTTCCTGCTATGCAGAGAGGAGGAAAGGTTTTGATCCCTCACAAACACTGTTTGCTTTTGCTGATCAGAAGCTCCCTGTGTTGTCTGAGGGTGGAGGAAGGTCTTATACTGCCTGTGATCACGAGTCAATGCTGAAAACAGAGAGATAGCCTCATACAGTAAAATCTGTGGCATTGAATCAGGCCTGTGTTCGGTCTCCCTAGCTTGACTCTTTTGATGTTTAGTACCAGCTGCTTCATATGTGAAACACATTATAATGCACTTTACATGCCTGTTTTTTTTAATTTTAAAATGTGGTGAGGTTGGTTTGTTTGGCATGTTTTCCTCTAAATCACATCTCACTAGTTACTTTTTAAGTCTTTAAGCCTACTTTTAATATTTTAATGTAATGGCTCAAATACATATACTATCTGTTTGAAAAAAGAATGAGAAGGGAAAAAATAAAACCTACAGATCTAGTATATGTTTTTTTCTCTTGCAAATAAGTGTGGAAGCATACCTTGCTGATTAGTAGCTGTTATGCAATAGTTTTTATAATATTTACCTTCCTGTTTTGACCAAAAGAATTATGTTTCGGTATACAACAAAACATCTTAAAAATAAATTAATACACATGTGAAAATGTGAAAGCTAGTGCTTAAAGATCCCACTATGACATGTTAAGTGTAGCTATGCTTTTTTCTAAACTCTGTAGGATTTTTTGAGATTTGTTTTTAAACTCTCCTTAGCAAAACTATATAATGACAGTTATTTTCCCCTAATCTTTTCCTAACACTTTTGGCAATTGCCATCTCTGCTTTATGAGAATCAGAGTGATGTCATCCCGTGGTCAGAATGAATATTTACAAGTTCTGATACTAACACATTGACATGCTGGTGTGGTACAAGTTCACTCTGCAGGCTTCAACTGAGATCACCAAAACATATATTTAAAAGATATCTGGATGTCCTAGACCATTTCAAACACCAGTATCAGCTGTGGAGTCCTATGTTGTAAGATTTCTGTATTGATGTCTCCTTTCTTGTACTAAAATATATTCCCTTATTCGCTTGGTTGCTGCATATAGGTTAGACTTCATCACTGAGTCTTTGTGAGACCTGGATTTTTTTACATCAGGAAATTATGGAAAAATGTAAAAATGAGATATAGTCATAACTCTCCCTTTCAATTTAGTTTACCTTGTCTCTCTTGTACATCCTTCATCTGAGTTTCCTATTTATATATTTTGCATTCTGATCTGAGAGGTGCAGAGAATCTATCTCTTCCAACAAGGTTTTACAATTATCCATAGTTTAATTAAAATAATTTTTCATGTTGGCACCCTTTCTAGGTTATACTAAAACTATCTTGTAGACTAAATTATTATTTCTCCTAATATTAAGGAAAGCCTTCCAATCTTTCCCCTTCATTTCCTGCCTTTTAGCCATCCTCTCACTTTCTGGAAGGAAGCTTCTATGAGCATCAAACAACTTAACAGGAATTGAAAGGATTTACACAGAAGTATAAGAAGAAAATACTTTAAGAATTGTTTTGTGGTAGGAAAGAAAAAGAGATAGCTTTTTATAACCACAGTTAGACAGCTCTGACAGGGCATGTGTCATTTTGAAATAAAGCTGAAACTGCTCAAAGCAAAAAATAAACAAGGCATTTGGGGTCTAACACTGTTTCAGCCCAGCCTATGCTCTTTCATGTCTAATTGCTTAATTACAGTTTACTGTACGTTTTAATGGCATAAACTCTGAATCGCTCAAGCTAAAACAGTGTATGATGCTGTGGTGCTCACTGCATTTTTTCAGTCTAAGTGGAATTCATTAATGTGCCTAGTCAAGCAAATGAAATGATCTTTTGTGCCATTTGCCCTTGTTCCTTCCTGCTTTTCTCAACTGACTATCATCTTTGTGGGGGTTAACAGCTTTGCAAGTGAAAAAGGGAAGGGATAACAAGTGAGTAATGAGTTACTTTTTTTTTTTTTTTTTGTGGTATTGAAAACAGCAAAAATATTGATTCACAATACAGAGTAATTCAACATTTAGCAGAAAACAGCAGATTTCCATTTTTCAAAAACAGATCCCTGATTTGTTGACTGCTGATTTATCTTGACCACTGAAGCATGTTATAGTCTTAGCATGCTACTGAACTTCCAGATAGTCCTTCAGAGTATCTTTAAAACCTTGTTGATGATCAACAAATTATTTCACAATGAATTAAACTGTAAATCAGTAAGTCAGTTCCTACCACATTTTACTTTATTTTCTTTTTTACTTTTTTCTTTTTTTTCCTCTTTCCTCCCTTTCCTTTTTACCTCTTTCTTTTTCATGCAACAGGACACAAAAGCTACATAGCTTGTTTTGAAATTTGCATGCTTTTTTTTTTAGTGAACCCGTTATTTCAATCTAGATTATTCACTACTACAACCAAAAAGCTACATGAATTGTAGCAAAGGAAGTATTTTTGCAGTATGCTAATGAACTCACCGGTTTTTGGTATATTTTGATCAATCATGTTGGCTCTGTGCCATATTACAAATGAGAGTTACAATCAAATTTCTCTTTTACTGGGTTCTAGTGATTTTTTTAAGTGCTTTGCTTGAGATCATCATTGTTAGAGTTCAAATTAAAGCTTGGCTGTAGTCAGTGATAAATATTTGATAGATATTCATTGAAAATGTCAGTAGCTGTTTTGGATGATACACTTCAGAGAGAAATAAGACCCACTAGCTGTGGAATGAATAGCTGTTTCTTTCTTCCTCATTAATCCATCAGGTGTACTCTAATCAAGGGAGAAAAGGACCGTAAATTATATTATTCCCTTAGGAGCAGAACATGGGTTATGAAATGGTGATACAGACAATTGCGGCATAAGTTGGTGCCACAGGTGCAATCGAGAATCTTTACCAGTTGCCAAACTCAAATTAGTGGTGGAAATCAGTTGCTGTTAGAAAGACCAATTTGTAAAAAGATATTTTCTGCCTTAGCTAAGCAACTTCTTATTTTTACATCTTGATCACTGCAAGTGATCCCAAGCCAATTGTCAAGTGCCAAAATGAACAATTTTTTAACTTTGAAAAAGTATACAAACTTTAGGAACTGTACAGTTAAATAAAAGTGAGAACAATACCACCTTACAGATGGCTGTTTCAAGATGTAATCTATTTCATATAAAACAATACTCCCTTTTCTTAAGAGTGAAATTATCTCAGAAGCAGGGACAGGGAAAAGACAAAACGCAGTGAACTACATTAAATAGCCTCTTCTGTTTAACAGAAGATCAAGCAACAGGAGAGTGGTATTTCAAAGGTATTCTTCATTCACAGCTATGTGTAAAGAGGAATTCTACCCTTCTGATCCTATGGGTAGGCAGAGTACTGAAATGCACAGTAGTTCTGCTATACATATTTAAAAAAAAAAAAATACTATTTTTGTACATTTCAACACCGTGTCTTTTGAGACAGAACAAAGAAATATTTGATCACGTACAGAGGCATATGCACCATCCACATAAATACAGGAACTGTGGCCAGCCCTAGGTTTCCTAGCATATAGAATCTTCCTCTAGCTACACTAGTGTGAATAGCCTGTTTCCATAAGGCACCCTAAAGCAAAGTATTAATGAGTGGTTAGGTTTCTTCTGTGAGATGATTTCTGCTCTGATGCAATCACTATGGCTAAATTCCCCAAACACAAACAAGGAATAGTTTTACTCAAGGTTTTTTGAACAAGTGAAGCAATTAAATAATTAGATATGTTAGAGCTTTCTTATTCCGAATGTCTATACACACATTTTCACACAGAGGCTACAAATAATTTCTCAAATGGAAATAAAAATACATTATTTCTGCCCTGTGTGTGCCTCTAAGGGCTCTGTTAGCTCATGAAGTTTGGAACGCACCTCTGAGGCCCAGAGAGAGCAGCCTGTGTACATCCCTGCTCATGCCAGTAGCAGAAAACATCCAGTCAGAGAGCCCAGTCCTGTCTCTGCTTGCTTCATGCACTCTGCCTGCCTACTGCTGACAAAAATGAGTGCCACTGGTCCCTACCAGCCCCTCGAATCCCCTGTGTCACTGTCTCTGCCAGAGGAGCCCAGAATTTAGCTTTTTCTTTCCTGTGAGGTGCTCCCAGCTCCAGTGTAGAAGTGTGTCTACCCACTCCTCTCCCATTTCCTTTGAGCAGAGATGCTTCTTATATAAAGTGGTAAGTCAGGACTTTCTATTTGTATTTAAACTGTCAGGCACTCATGTGAGCAAAAAATAAAAAAGTAAAACAGGATAATCATTCTCAATTTCCATTTTAAAGTATAGTGGTCAAGTACCTTGTAGATCAGTGGAACAGAGTAGGATTTCCGCCATACAGTACAAATAAAGTTTAAAAGCATAACTCCCATTAGTGCAACTGGTGTGGCTGGTTTTCTCCACACTGAAAATACAGCTATTGCATTCATCTCAGATCCACTTAATTGCTGTTTGCAATTGATCCAACTCCAGTTCTGGCTATTGAGTGCAATGCTGGCACCAGACATCAGAAAGAGCAGGATTCCTTCGAAATGAAAGTTCACTTCCAGGAAATCCAGGCCCATGCTCAGATATATTGGGCCAGTTTTACTGGCAGTTTTAAAATTCTCTGGTTTTTAAATCCTAGCGTTAAATTCTCTGCTGTTAAAATCATTCAGTAAATGAATGTGAAGTCTCTTTATATGTTCTCTGTGTAGTTTTGAATTTACATGTGCTCAATTTTTGTCAATCTTGAAAGACATCTCTTAGCAGCTGAGAGGAGCTAATGATATTGCAAATTCTATTTCTTAATGGCAGTGTGGCCAAAGTGTCCCTTGGCTTCCTCTGTGTCACATGAGTCAGGATTGTTCTGTTCAGATGTTTTGAAGATGCTGGTCTGGTTTATCTTCTGCCCTGAGAGACTGGTCCTCACCTTCTTCACTATGGAAAGCAAAAATCCTGGTTTTGGTGTGACTAACAAATGCAGTCATATCTTACTAGTCACACTTATGTAGGCTTTTGAGGGTTTTGGCAGGGAGAATTGATTTAGCACAGTGTCTGTGGAAGGTTTTTTTTGCAACAAGTATAGATTTTTGCAGGACTCCAGGTGTTCCTGTAGTTTAGAGAAGAATTCCTACTCATCCTAATCCTTCCACTATTCTACCTACAGGAGGAATATGTGCTCTTTCAAGGGTAGGGACATATTAAAAGAAAGTACTTGATGTTGACTAGACCTACTGCAATGGAAACCAAAACAGTCATCGTGTCTCTGCTGCCAAAGCTCAGTTAACTGTGTAAAGCATTATGGCAGTAGTGAACTTGAAGTACTTTTTTAGGAAAAGCTGTTTTGACCAAAGAGAGTGTATTTGAAATCAAGTAATATGGCATTCTGCATCATTTACTTCTCCTGTATGGCTTTGTTTTGTATTTCACTATGTCTTTATTGACTTCCCTAAATAGCAATTATGTCATGTGACAGAATGGTGTTGTGTACGTACTAATCACTCTCAAATACAGTTCAAAGGCCACAGACTTGTTCTGAAGATCTGAGCATGTTATTGAACGCATTGGCGCAATCAAATTGCAAAATGCATTAACAAATCTATAGTTTCTTTTAACTTTAAACCCTCAAGGACTGTGAAAATCTGTGACAGTGAAATAGTTGTGACAGCATTGCTGTTCACATTCTAGGAAAGTCTCAGTAATAGCACAACCCGAAGGAAGCAATACTTACACTAATGTACCATAACTATTAAAAAGAGAAAGGGAAAACTAAGAATAATTGAGAGGCCAGAGAGAGAGAATACATTAGCCAGAGCAAAATAAATGTTCAACTAATGTCAGTCTGCCAGGATGGGAAAAGCTTTAAATCTAAATCCACATAATTCTCTCAGATCTTGTCTACAAATTCACATTAGTCATGAATATCAAATACACTGATTAAAAAAGTACATCTGTAAGATAAGTAAGCTAGAAAAGAAAAAAAACCACTGGAAAGACCATCTACTGATGTGATGACATGGTTTCCAGACCAAGTAAACAACAAAAATAAAAACAGGAAAAAAGTGAAATCTGCAGAAATTGTGTCTTGTGTACAACTTCTTAATTGCTAGCAGGCTTTTTTTACCATGATTTAGAGAACAGATGGTGTCCCCGTTTTTTGTAAATTGGTTGTAGTACTTGAGAAATTAATAACACACTGCAGGTTAATAATACATTTAAGTTGCACTGTTGACATTGTAGCAGGTTTGTACATTGTAACATCTATATCCAGCCATATTCTGATCTTATTTATTTTTAACAGGATTTTATTTATTTATTTTTAACAGGGTTTTTGTTAGTTGGTTGGTTTGCTTTTGTATACTGTAGGAAATGCTTGTTCAAAGGATCAATGCCCTGCCGAGGCTGGTGATACATAATGAAAGTGAACTTCAGTTTAATCTTTATTCTTCTGTAGTTTTTTACAGAGATAGTCAGAAATTCCAATTCATTCTTATGCTGAAAACAAATGGGAATATTTGTAGTAGTATTTTTTTAAAAATTACATCGCCAAAGTGACAGACTATGTCATATTATTTAAAACGAGGGATAATGTTCTAATACATGCTGGTACATAGAGGAACCTATAATGGTATTTCCTGGCAATTCAGAAAGATATTTTTGCCTATAGAGATTTATTTCTTTTATTTCTTTTTTTCTCCTCAATCTCCCCAACTTCTTCACTGAATACATAGAAGAAAAACATGACGTTATGGCAGGTTTCAATCTGAAATACATAAACTTCAAAAAAAATCAAGGACACCGAATTGCACTAAAAACAGGTTAACACAAAAAGAACCTGTCTAGAAAAGGAGATACCTTTAAAAGCAAACACTCTATGTTAGTTTATAAGCTTTGATGGTACCAGTGAATATAGTTTCCAGTGTGGTAAGGGGACTTGGAGACCAAATACCCCCTGCAAAAGCATCAACCACCTGAATGGGACTAGAAATAATATGCATCATTAGAAGCCATCACACTCTCCCTTTGGAAATAATACTGAGAAACTTGGAAAGATTGACAAAGATGACGTTTCTTGCAGTGAGAAATGTCATCTGTTTAGCTTACTAATGAGAGAGCAAAAGAGTGACTTGTCATGTTCCAGAGAAATCCTGGTGAAAACATTTATTCTAGTAGAGAGGCACCAAATTCAGCAGAAAGGCATTAGGTGTCCTAATGACTGAAGGCTTCAATCTAGTATATTAAGGCTTGAAATGAGACATGATTTTGAAAGGGTTAGAATAGAAGAGGAATAGAGAAAAGCTTGCACATGTATTCAGCAGATTCTTCTTCACACATAATCTTTAGAGTTGTTTACATGTCTTTCTGAATGCTATGATGTAGCTTACTGGAGGTTATGGGCTTGATCTGGAGGTGGAGATGTGCATCTACACACTGAGCTAAACCCAGTCCTCTGCCAGCATCCAGAATATCCGTCCTTGGACCTAGACACCCTTTGTAGCTTGAAATCTTATGGGGAAGATAGAGTCAGGGAAAGTCAGTTCCTCAAGGTAAAGTTCTCTTTGTTTTAAGGATAGTGTGATGGCAAACCATGCTGAAACTTGGTGACAGACAAAACTACCCTCTGAGAAGTGATCAAGAGCAGCTTTTTAACTTGAGTGATCAATTCTGGATCTATTTAAGTGTGAATCTGAGGAGACTATGTTCAACCAACAAAAATGGAGAGAGAGCATCTGCATGTTAAGGGGTACCTGAGAGGTGATGTATGGAGACAATGGTTCTCACCCCTTTGTTGCAGCCTTCCAGAACAAGTGCCTTCAGGCTCAGCCTGCCTGTGGGGAGCCTGTGCTTTAGGTCCTTGTTAAAAGCAGAGATGCATGGTCCAGTTTCTTGTAGTGCATCTGCAGGGTTGTGCAGTGTCCTGTCCCAGGGCCAGGCAGGAGATGCTGTCACAGGTGAGGGGTGACTGAGTCTGCCCTGCCACGCTGCTCTCACAACATGCTGAATGGTGCAGGAGCCCCCCATTCACGCAATATGAGCAGGTATTTGCTTGTGCAACCCCCTCCTTTTCTTTCTGTCCTTTTGCCTATCCGTCCACTCCTCCCTGAGAAGATGATTTCTGGTGCTTTTATTCTCTTCAGTGTCAGAAAACACCATAAAGGATTATGTAGACTAATTGATAGAGAATATCAGTGACTGACTGACTGACTGACTGACTGACTGAATCAATGAAAGACAGTGCTGTTATCACTTTACTTGCATTCTGTTCAAGGCAGCATCAAATGCTGTTTTCTTCTTCATTCATTCATAGGGGATATTTTGCTGGTGTGTGTGTGCTGGGCACTCAGTTGTAAGCATTGCTGTAGAAACCTGTGTGAATCATGGAGGGAGGGAGGGCTGTGGAGAGAAGAAAGCTTGGAAATATGCGCATGTGGCTTAAGCGCACTGTGAATGCAACTCTTAAGGTGAATAGCTGCCTTAATAAGGAGATAGTTTGGGGATTTTTTCTTCACTAGAGTGTTTACTTGTACTTTTAGTACACTTAGTGCAGGAAACATTCCCCCCTCCTGGAATCATGAGAAGTGATGTCAAAAATTACTCTGGTCTAAAACTCTTTGAAGTAATGGCAGGTAATTTTGAATTATTTAGTTTTTTCCAATGACAGTAACAGAGTGGTGGGATAACTGCACCTAAATATTATCAAGTACTGAAAATACCAAGAAGAAATTCAGTAATTTAATTAATAAGAGTATAATAATAGGAAAGAAGGTCGCATCCTGGTTCTGACTGTTTTTCAATGCATCCCTTTCAGTCACAGAAAATTGTATTGTTTTTGTTCTACAAATATTGTCAAGATAATTCACTTACCCTTTTTAACTTATTACAGGGCTTTCATGCAGTAGATTTTTAATTAAAAAATAAAAGACAAGACTCAGCCTTTTTTATTTGGACCAGTCAGTTTGCATTTCAATCTTTTTTTATGGATGCCTTATTGAACCCTTAGTTGCATGTCATTTACAGCCTCTGGATCTACCCTTTGACATGGTTTGAAATGAGTGGAGCCGTCTCGTTCAAATTCGACAGACTTTTCCATCTGAAAATTCCCACACACCTTTCTCTGCAATCCGGTTATGCAGGAGCAGAGAAATAACGCTTGCAACGACAGAGGCAGCATTCATGAAAAGATGAAAGTAGGCACTGATTGCGGGAGATAGAGCCCACAACAAGCCACTTTAAGTTATATGGTTCTCACTGATTTAATTCCCGAAGGAGGAAAGAACTTGCAATTAAACTGCATGAAAATTGGAGGTTCTGTGTCGTATGTGGTCTCAGAGTTATGTAGCAACATTTACCTCCCTGCTGAGTTTTCACTTCCAAGCAGTTTAGCTGTATGTGTGTGTCTAGTTTATTGGTTATTTTGTTTTTCCTTGCCTTTTTTACTTTCCCCAACCTTATTCCCTAGTATGTCATTTCTGGTAGCAGGATGCAGGGTTTGGATGAATGACTCCACAGGGGTTCTCCTGCTCAGTATTCTGCAGGGGTTCTCCTCAAAACCCTTTAGAGCCCGCTGGCAGCGAGCAGGCACAGCTGACATGTGACCTCATGACAGCTTTCCTCTGGCACAGCACAACACCCTCTGGAATATTGTTACTAATTCTTATTTGTTAAATTCTGTCACTGTGCCAGACAGAAATACCAAGCCAGTTCTGGTTTCAGAGAGCCATAGTCCAGAGAGACATAAAAGGGTAAATACATGGTAAGACTGAAGAGGGAAAAGAAATTTATATGTAGTTGTGATGTGTATGTTTAATGCATAAATATGCTGTCAGTGTCCCCTGACCACACAATCAAACTTCCAAACAGATTTATAGGAGGTGTCTTGCAGTAGATTTAGCCTTTGTACCTGAATAAAAATGTTAATAATCAAGAGAAAAGATGCTGGATGAGAAGGAGCTTAACAGGAATAAGACCACACTTTGATGAGCTGGCAAGTGCTCTCCTAATACGTTCAAATCAACTGACTACAACGACACAGTTTTCGTCTTGTTTAAATGGTGGAGATCCTCCTGTGTCTGCTGGGGCTACTTTCATTTACGTGACACCAAAAGCTGATGTCTTGGGATTTTAAAAATCTTTCATTTGAATTTTAATAAGCCTACATTACCTTATTTCCCTTCGGAAATGACTGCAAAATCTGTTTATAGTTCTGCAATATATATTTATCATATTCTATTCAAACATATTTGCAGGTACCTATGTAATGAGCACTATTAATCCTTTATAAAAATAGAAGTGCTTGACTCATTTTGTTTTAAATACTTTATCCTGTCCACTTGTCTGCTACCTCTACATTTGCTTCATTTGTTTTCTTCCTACTCCTATTATCAGAGAGTTTCTCACTGCCTTGCAGAAACACGCTAAGTAGCTTGACAAATGTTTGTCATATGCAGTTCATTCTTTTTCTCCCTTCTCCAAGTGGGAGATTGTTTATCCAACAGTGCTGTGCTTTTAAGGGAGGGTTGGAAATTATGTGTGCACCATATATATGCTATAAAATACTGTGTTAACAAAATCAAAGAGTTCCTAGTGCACTTGGGAAAAAACAAGACAGTGAGGTTTTTAGCTCCCACAGAAAATTGTTATGGTCTGAAAACTGTCTCCTGCACAGCTGAGCTTTATTCGGTTGTGATAAATTCTTTTTCTCTCTGTAGCTATAGCAGCCTTGTTATAGAAGGAGATCATTAGATTTCTTGGCTAAAAGAAATAGCATGTGGAAGCTGAGATGGCATTTTAAAGCTTGTCACTGTAGAAGCAAGCATCACTATGATTCTTGGCTTAGAGTTCCTTGCCAGTTGATTGCTTCAATTGCCCTGTTGTAGACCAGCTGGCAAGAAACAAATTTGGGTCATCATTTGGGAAGAAAAGAAGACATCAATACATTATGATTTTTTCATCTATCCCTAATCATGGCAAATGCCTGCACATGACTCATTCCATTGTCCATTACTTTCAAAGTTCCATATGTGCTTAGGAGATTATTATTTCTATGACTATCACTTCTGTTTTCCTAATACTGAAAATATTTGTTTGATGTATGTAACATTTGTAGGTTTATGTCTCATTCTTCATGGGACATAAGCAAAATCTTTAGGAAAGCTGCAAAATTCCATTTCTATAGTATCAAAATTTCTGTCATTTTTCTCATTCTCTTGGTAAATTATGGTGAGTTTTCTTTATTTCCTGTGCTACAAGAAGTACTGATTTTCATCATCATGAATTTTTTTTCCATAGTTGTTCATTGTGAACGCATTCATGCCATGGAGTGAAGTAAAAGAAAAAAAAATTAAATGTCAGTTTACATTTAGCAAGGGGGGGAGAATTTACATTAACTCATTTCTACATTGAAATTTTTACAGTAATGTTTGTATTTGTTTAAGATTTTACCTTTTGATCTGTAGGGCAGGGACCACCATAAATATGTTATACCTGATGCCAGTAATTCATGCAGAATGAATGGACTGTGATGGATGGCTTTCTTTCAACAATTGAAGTAAACAGATGACAATTTTTACCTTGAGACCTAATAAGAGATGATGAATGAGAACTTCTGCAGAAAAAGAAGTAAGGTGTATTTTTCTAGGGCATAATATAGTTCTGAAAAATCCCTGGGAACATGATGAAAAGCAGTCAAGCAGCTCCATGGAAATACGCACTTTTCCAAACAGAGAAAGTGAGGCACTCAGTGAAACATGACTTCATAGAATAACAGAACATCCTTAGTTGGAAGGGACCCACAAGGATCAAGTCCCTTGGTCTACAAAGTGATAATAGCTGGTCTAAGTGAAACTTACTTACCTTTCTCTTTTGCTTTATTTGTAAGACTAAAAAGAGAGCAGCTCTTTCAAATTTCAAACTTAATTTAGATGGAACAGAAAAGGTGTTGGCATTGTTAGACCTTCTCTCTTCTGTGGGGAAATGATTATCTAAAATGCAGTTTCAGGCATTGAATTTCTGCTAGTTCCAAGCTGGGACACCATGACATTTTAATTTTAGGCTCTGTTAACCAATATCTTGCAGTTCTCAAATCCATTGAATATTTTGATATATTTGGGGGCTGGCCTAGCTTTAGCAAATTGTTTCCAGTTATAATCTCACCACCACAAAACATGAAAGCCAGAACTGTCAGTCTTGCTCCTTGTTAAAACTCCTTAATAAAGGCACCTGATCATCTTTTTTACTTATCGAACTGAGTCTTGTATCCCTGAGCTGGAAACTGGTTAATAGGGGTTACAAAAATTTGCAAACATTCAATACTCCCACTACGAGTGCTATTAAGTTAAATAAACACTTGTTAATGAGAGCTAAAGTAAAATACAGAGAAATATGCCAAATTGCTCAGAGTGATATAAAAGGTTTAGTGCATCCCTACAATATCCCAGGATAGGTGGAATTTACTCAATTAAATCAATAGCCTGCAGTCTATGTTTACAAAATGGCAATCTCCATTTAATGAATCAAATGGTCTTTTTTTTTTATTCAGCAGCCATAAGACACACTGTGTACAATGAAATTACTTCTTTAGAGTTGTCTCTGTCTTTTCTCCTTCCTTCTACTTCCACCTCTTCTCATTTTCCTGTAAATTTGATTAAAGGAATTCTGACTCATTTTGCAGCATATGCTCAGTAGGAACTGTGAGGCTCTCAGTCTCTTGAAAGGCACTGCAAGCTGAAGAACAGAACTTTCACTTCTCCCCTTGGTATTGTTTGATTGCCTGTGCTTTGCCCCAGAACACAGTAAAAACCACTGTTGATGGATTGACTGCATTCATTTGCACATATGACATTGTTAACAGCGTTTTAAGCAGAGGATGTATTCAGCATGAAGCTTTCTCAATTAATGTATCTGAAATCACCAGCTTTACTGCAGCATTCAGAAATGTGTATTCATTAAAAATGTAATAACTTGATGATATAGCTTTAACTGCATGAGTGGTTTAGACATGTACACATGCCTGCCTCCTGAAAGTCAAACCTGGGACACTTCCAGGTGTTCATAGTGATCTGTCTTGCTTCTTTTTTCTCTATTGTTGAATCCAAGGCTGCTGAATTTTTCTAAATCAGTACAGTAGTACATCAGTGTTTTTAAAACTAAGTTTAAGCTGGTGGGGTTCATGAAAATGAGATGTGTCTGAGCTGAATAGGAAGAGATAGGCAGGAGAGACGAGCAGGAAGAAGGGTTGCTATTTAGCATCATCTGTACTGCATCTCAAGGTGCACATCTGACTGTCTCGGTGCTGTGATGGATCCCTAGCAAGGTAGATTTTTGTACAGGTTCAGCCAAATTCAAAAAACAAAAGAGGCTTCAAGGCCCTGGGAGGATTGGTAGATAGATCAGGATCACAGGTAATGCTTTCATTGATCCTTCTGGTGAAAGGGAATAATAATGATAGGATTAGGCATATCCATCCAATCAATGCAAGACTCCAAGATTACTTGGGTATTTTGACTCAACAGCACAGTTGAGAGCCTCTGGGTAAGAATCAAGGGGCAAACAAGTAATGTGGATGTCACTGTGGTAGTCCACTATAGACCTCCTGGCCAGGACAATGACACCGATGAGTTATTCTTTGAGGAACTAAGGGTGTTCCCAAGTCAACTGCCCTTGTCCTTATGGGGGACTTCAACTTCCCAGAAATTAATTGGAAGAATCACACGCTTGGTATACCCTGGGCCAGAAGATTCCTGAAAAAGCTGGATGATGACTTTATGGAACAGGTCCTAAGGGAGCCAACTCAGAAAATGCCCTCCTTGATCTGCTGCTTGTCAACAGAGTGGATCTCGTGAGCAAAGCAGAGATTTGAGGCCATCTTGCCACAGCAACCATGAGGCAATTGAGTTTAAAATCTTTTTACAGCAGGAAAAGTACCAGCAAAACCTCAGCTCTGGACATGAGGAGAGCAGACTTCGGGATGCTCAGGGAATTAGTGAGTAAAGTCCTCTGTGAAAATGTTTTTGCAGGTGCTGGGGCCCATCAGTGCTTGTCACTTTTTAAACATCACCTCCTAAGGGCACAGGACCAACAATTCCCAGCTTTCAGAAGTCAAGCAGGTGAAGCAGAAGGCTGGCTTAGCTGAGCAGGGATCTTCTCTTGGAAGTAAGTCAAAAAAGGAAACTGAATGCCCAGTGGAAGCAAGGTCAGATGACATGGGAAGAATACAGAGGTGCTGCTTACCACTGTCGGGAGAAAATCTGTGCAGCCAAAGCTCAACTGGAGTTGAAACAGGCCAGAAATATGGGGGACGGTAAAAGAGTTTTTCAAATACATGGATGGCAATAGGCAGTATGGAAATATCATCGGCCTGTTACAGGATGAGGATGGTCATCTCACAAACAGGGACAGAGACAAGGCAGAGGTGTTTAATGCTTACTTTACCTCTGTCTTCAACACAGATGACAGACCAAGGGGGTCTCAGCACCCTGAGCTGGAGGACCATGAATGTGAGAATGATCAACTCCTAGTCGATCCTGAAATTGTGTGGGACCTGCTGCTCCAGCTGGATCCCTACAAATCTATGGGGCCTGATAGGATTCATCCAAGAATCCTCAGAGATGGCTGATGTCATTGCAAAACCTCTCTCGATGGTTTTCGAGTGGTCTTGGGAAACTGGAGAGGTCCCAGCTGACTGGAAGCTGGTGAATATTGTCCCAATTTTCAAGAAGGGCAGGAAGGAGGAGTTGGACTCAGTGATCCTTATGGGTCCCTTCCAACTCAGCATACTCTGTGAAAGTCACACTGGATCTTGTGCTAAGTGAGTTTACAGAACCCTGACTTACTTGACATGCAGGTTAAGAGACTTGATAGTAATAACTAAACATCACTTTCTGATCATCTCTGCATACCTTCAAAGAATATTCTAATCCTGTATGTACTTGTATGCTGGCTATAGATGTATGTCCCATTTTTACTACATAAACAAAGGAGAATATGATTTCAGGTTTTATAAGTAGTTTTATAAATACTAAGGGAGGAAAAAAAAAAAAAAAAAGGAAAAGGTGAGGTTAATCTTCCTGAGCAGAGCCAATTTGTTATTTCACTAATTTCCACTTTGATAGCCATGTAAGCTGCACTCCTACTGAGTAAATGCCTTGTAGTCCTGTGAAAATAAGAAGGCCTGATTTAAGAATGTGTGCAACTGCAAGAGGCAGAATGGTCCCCTGAGTAAAATACTAGACAAGGACTTCTCATACTTTTGAGATTTGCTTTGTTCCTTTTTTCGTTTATGATATTTGCCAGATTACTGTGGTCAAAATCAACAAGTCTGCGTATCTTGGGTGCATAAATTTGTTGCTAGGTATGGGTCTGACTTATTTTTGGAAATCATTTCGTGAACTGTAGCTACCTATGGAGCTGGGTTAGCATGAGTCTAATTTGTTTATTATCTAGAATCTCCTTTTAACCGGTGGGGAGAAGTAAGTGCCACCAGGTTTGACTCAGCCCAGTCTAAGGCAGGTGTGTGAAATGCTGGGACAAGTAAACTTTTGGATCTACTGGTGTGTTGTCTTTCAACATTGTAGGAGCTGAAGAACCTAATTCAGATTAAATATTACTTTGAGTTGCAAAAGTTAAGTGAAATAAATCTCTACCTGGTTTTGTTCTCCTCTATGGTCAGGACAGTAGATAAATACTGTGAAATAAAAACTCTAGAAACTGTGCAGTGCTTATTTCAGTGACTGAAACTTATTACTGTTTTTGTCTCTCCCACCACTGTAACGTCTGAGCACCTGTATATCTTAGCTTTAGACATGGATGAAAACTCACAGAATATTAAGAAAATAGAGAAAAGGTGATTTCTTGGGGCTGGTTCAGCTTTAACCAAATTTAATGCATATAATTCAGTATGCCTGACTTTCAAAAACTTACTTAGAAAACCATCCTCATTTTGGTAGGGGTTTTTGTTTTGTGGGTTTGGCTTTGTGGTTTTCGGGAGGTGTTTTGTGATTTGTGGTTTGGTTTTGGTTTTTGGTTTGGTTTTTTTTTTTCCTTAGGTAAGTCTAAGCAGAATATTCTATAGGGAAATGCTGCCTCAGGTTGTATGTTATTCTCAGAGACCAGGGAATGTTTTGGGAGGCTGAATCAAAGAAAATCCAGTAATTATTTTTTTTTCTTCTAAATTTTAGTGTGGGTTTGTCTTTTTTGTTGTTTTTTTTTTTTTTTTTTAATAAACGCTCTCTGATTAATTTAATTGGCTTTGAGAATAGTTTCAGAATCTTTCCTAAATTGTCTTCAGATTTTTGTGCTTCTCTAGAAGCTGGTTGAATAGGTCAAATGTACAAGAGTGAGGTTTTCAGTACATATACTATTTAATATCTGATACTTGATTTAAAATGACATTGGTAATTCTGGCTTTAGGATGTATTCAAAATTCTCATCACAATTACATTACATTACATGTAAATTGCAGCATTTTCCATTGCTCATAGAGCCCTGGAACGTCTTGGGTTCTGAGGGATCTTAAAGCTCATCTGGTTCTAGCCCCCCTGTTATCTTTCAGCAGGAGTTTTCTCTAGGTTCCATTTCTAAAAGAAACTGCAAGAACAGATAAGAAATGATATCAGAGTGAAATAAGAAATGGAAAAAGAAAGAAATGAGAATAAAAAATGGGATCTGTTATAGAAGAGCAGATAAATATTTGAAAGAGAACCGTTATAAAATATTTAAAATTACATTCTTATTCTTCTAAGTCTTATGATCACAGGAGATATTTTCTATTTCTGTTATTTTAATATATACATTAATACATACAAGGACTTCAAATGAGTTGATGATCTTGCTACTTCAGTCAGTATTTATCTTGAAGAGCATGCAAGCTAGACAACTAATCCATCAGCAAGGGAATTTTTCAAAAACCACAGATTTACACTGCATGTAAATGTTTGGTAAAAGTAACGTGAACTGACAAGCTGTAATTCCTCAGCCTGATGAGGAGCCTGTTGCAAAAAGGGGCAATGGCAGAGTTATGGAATTGAACAGTTTGCTAAGAACAACTTCCCTGACACTTTCCAATCTTGGGGAAAAAATAATTTCTTGGTTCATTGCCAGCCTTGTTTTTCTGCAGTCCTATCATGAGGTTGGGATATAATATGAATATTATTTACTTTGCTGAGGAAAGCTTAATGCTTCAGACTATGAAGAAAAAAATGCAATCTTTGTATTATCAGAAAAAATAGTTTGTTGATTGGTTCTCTTTCTATTTATTTCTTTATTTGTAAAGTGTTTTTTATAAAATTTGTGGGTTTATGTGCAGTGCTGGACACTGTTTAACTGTTAAAATGAAGTAGCTGTATTTTTGTCTTTTATATAGTGTGTTTGTTGTTTACAATATACCATAGTTTTTGCTACCACTTTGCATTGTAAGCAAAAAATCTATTCTTCATAAAACTGCAACCTTGTTAGATATTTTGATAGATGATGCTTTGCATCATGGCAGAAGAGGCTAAGTACCTGACCTGCTGGCCATTGCTCTCAGCACTCTGTCAACACAGTCCCTTATGATGTGGACATTCTGTTCAGAATCTGTCTTCTGATTTAATAATAGAAGGGTTTTGTTAATATGTATTCTGTTCCCTGAGGAAGAAAACTATGCAGTGATTAATAGCCTCAAACATCTATAAATGTTTACTCTGAGCATTTTGCATTGCTTTGCAAACAGTAAGTTCCACAATATTTTTCTAGCATACTTTGTGTTAAGTATTTTCTACTTATCTTTCATATTTGAATCCTTCCTGCTATGTTGTTTACATGTGGCTAAAATGAATTACCTAACATTATGCATCACCAAAACCCTTTGCATTAGTCTTTGAATATGTCCACTCAGAAGATGATGGTGACTGCCCTTTGCGTGGGCGTGCACAACTTTTTAATCTCATTAGCTCCCTTGCCAGCAGAAGTGCAAGTGCAGCAAATTCTTTGTGATCCAATAATGCTTTGATCCCAAGCACACCTCTGGAGCTGCCTTGTCTTTGGGAACCTGTCTGGCTTAGATTAAAGTTGTCATGTTCCACAGCTGTAGACAAAAATCTCCATGCTCACAATTTATTTTCTGGGTAGACATTTTGCCTATGTCAGCCCACATGCACCATTAACCCATACATAGGAAAAGTCATTCAGATGTTAATATTTTCATAGCATTATTATTGTTACTACTTTTTATTTTACAAAAAACCCTTTGTGGTGGTTTTAATACACCTGGCTCACAAGCGATTTTTGGGCATCATATAGGTTTTCGTAGTTCAATGCCATTTATATAATAATGTGAAAGTATTCAAATCAGTGCCAGAAATGCCATTTCTAGTCTTTTAGAGGATAGACTTAGAAATTAAGAATATTAGGTAGAATCTTGACCAAAATACTTTTGAACTGACGTGTAAGTGAAATCAGAGGTTACTGCCAGGCATCAAAGTGGTGATTTTAGATTTTAAATTCAAATTTAATAAAATTTGGACCTGAAAATTGTAGCTGGTTTTAGAATCTTTTCAATCAAAATTTTTTTAAACACTCTGGACTGTGCTATTACTTGAAACGTCTCAAAGTAATATTCCTGAAAACAGATTTTTTTATAATACCCAAACTGAAAGAAACATAGCTTAAGAGAAAAGGAACAAGGATGGCACATCTATATAAATATCACCTTTGAATTATAAAAATACTGTATCCATATTGAGATGTATGTGGCGGACAATCCATTCTGATACAGCACATAGGACTGCTTAAATAGTATAAATTAACAGCAGCACACAAGACTACTTAAACAGTATGAACTAACAGCTCAGAAACTTTCTCTTGCATTACACTACAAATTTGTTTGTTTGTTTATTTATGAGTATCAAGCACAGAGGTTTTATTCTTGTGTTTGTGTTTCAGACTAGGAAGTAAAATGTGTGGCTCCAAAACAGGGAACTAGATACCCTAGAAGTTTAATGCTTGGGTCCTGCATATGCCATGAAGTTCAGACATTTAGGTGCTGGATCATAGTGCTGGATCAGGGATCTAAGAAGAGGCCTGGCAATGTTCATAATTTTAGCTAATCTTAGGTAGTTAGAAATTCAGTACAAATAATTGTAAAGTGATGCTTATGAGGAAAAAAAAAAAAAGCTAAGTTCACAAATGACCCTTGACCTACTGACCATTACTGCTGAGGGGTTATGGTGGATAGTTCTATGAAAGATTCAGTTACATCTGCAGGAGTGAGTGGTCCTGCAGAATTAGAAATGTAGGGCTTATTAAGAAAATAATAGAAAACTAAGCATATCAGCATCACTGGACAATTGCAACATTTCACAAGGCAGTTTTACACTGAGAACTGTTGTGCTGTCGTGGTCTCTTTCTCCCAGAAATAGTGCAGTAGAACTGGGAATTGTTCAGAGAAGGGCACCAAGGATAATCCAAGGTTGTTAAGCTTCTTAATATATTTTCATTTCCTAATGTTATCGTAGTGCCTACAACAGGATGATAGATCAAAATGGACTATGTTAAAGCTAGGAAGGAGGTTATTTTTTAACTGCTGCTGTGACACATTAATTTTATGATAGGAATCCTTCTTCATGTGTTGTCTAGATAAAGCTGACAATAAACAACTTCTGCAGTAGCTTCTCAAATGAAGTATTTGCAATTTCAGGTACTGTGCACCAATTGCTTTATCCTAAACATGTTATCACAGCCCTATCCTGATCACATCTTTCTTTTCATCTTTTTCAGAAAGAAAGATACGTTCCTCTTTTTTTTCTCTGTGGGAAGAAGGTCTCTAAGAACCTTGCAAATTTCACCAATAAATCTTTATTTTATTAACTGGGCTTACAAAAAGTGTTTCCTATGAGATTGTGAGCTTTCTCTCAGTTAGAGACAGGGATGTTTCAGCTGGGTGGTGGTAGTGGTGGTGGTGTGCGCTTTTAGCTGTACATTTGCTGTGAAAAGAGTAAGCATCCAAAGAGCACATTGTTAGCAGAACACCTCAGAGGGAGAGAAGGTGTTATTTTCTACTTAATAAAAGCACCAGCAGGCAGAATTCTCAGTCTTGTTTTGTTTGGAGTTTTTTCTACTCTTATAGTTTTTTCATCAGACATAAGAAATGCAATAAGCAATTACTAACAAACACTACTTTGTTTGTTTTAATGTTTTGAAATAGATATTTCAGACAAATAATACTTTTTATCCCCAAGAAATTTGAATGAATATGTATTATAGTGGAGGTTGCAAAATGCTTTTTTTTATCTCTGGTTTACGTTCTTATAATGACAAATCATAAAATTATAATAAGCTGCTATGGTCCTGTGCACAAGCACTTTCTGAACATTTGTTTTGCCTGGAGCCAAGTCCCAGCACAAAAGAAAAGAAAAAGCAGCAACAAAAAATGCTTTTAAGTATACTGTGTGTTAGGTAAGAAGCTTTTTAGAAAGGTATCTGGGTGAACCACTGGAAATCATTGGCTGGTTGAAACATGGACCACCTGAGACATAAGTTTGCTGAAGTGCAAAATAAGCTTCTGACAGCAATATTCTAATCTTCAGTGTAGGTATTTTATTTCAGTTTATTCAGAGAGGTCTATTCAGGAAAAGTCTGAAAGTTGGTCATATTTTTAATTTTCAGTCCATGGTTAAAATACAAGAGAAGTACTGCTTACTAGTTCTAAAATGTTAAAGACTGGGTTAACCAAAATCAATGTATTTAAATTGCAAAATATAGATGGTGCATCTTTTGTATTTGAAATAATTCTATTTATTTAATGCTTTAAATTTAGGTAGGTTTTTTTTCACTTCTCTAGTGCATTTAAGTGGTTAGATTAAATAATATGAGTGAGAGTCATTCCACCTAGCACTAGTTGTTGAATTCCAAGCAAATGTTTGTCTCCCCATTTTAGTCAGAGGGAGAGGACAGCCATTACAGAAGGCAAATCACCTCATCATTAAAAAGAGGAATCACATGCTGAAGTTGCCTCTTATCTCCACTGAGTGCAAACAGACCCTACATTGCCTGCCGAGACTGGGTGCTTAACTTTATATGGGTGAAGTTAAGTGAGATTACTCCCTTAATAAATTAGTTTAATATTTTCTGTTAAGCTTAAACTGAAACACAATCTTCTGTTTGTATGTATAGACCCAAATAAAGAATAACCGTTACCTTGTTAGTAAGAAATGCTCCGTTCACTATTTTCATACTTAATAAAAAGTAAAAATTAGGATTTGAATAAATTTTCCTAAGTGACACAGTTATGTTGGCCACTGTTTATGGGTATTTTTGGTCTTATGTTCCCTGGTTGCAGTAAGAGAGGAAAAAATTATACCAACCATAAAGACTCATCTTTTCTTTAAAGAAAAAACCCTACAAAATGGAAAACAAGATTAAACTTGAAGATTTAAGTGAAGCTCTTCTGCTGACTCATTTAACTCCTGATTAAATTTGGTGATTCCAATCATTTTGATTTAGTTCTGTGCACTTTTATGTACAGTGAATTGTCCCAATAATTTTAATGAGTTTATTTTATGTGTAAAACAAAACACCTGCTCATGTCTGCAGAGAGTAGCCCTTGCAGCATAAGGTTTCTACTTTAATTGTTAGCTAGTCTTGGTTTTACTATTAATTTATAGTATATTTTCTTTAAAGATGTAGCACATATATTAACCACTTCATCTACAAATTTTGTGTCAGTAGTGGGATTGCTGAAGTCTTTTTTCTCTGAGTGACTGAAGTGAGTTACAGAAATACTTTGCTTGGTTCCTTCAAAAGCTGGTCTGTGAACTAGGTAGAGCTTAGGGAAAGATGAAAGTAAAGTAGAGTATCTTTGCTTTTATAAAACCACTTCTTTGACTTCTAAGCCTGTTAACAGGGAAAGAGAGATTTTTGTTTATTTATTTATTTTTAACATCTATCATTTCAGTACCAAAAGTGCCAGTACAAAATGGTTGTGGAAATTTAAGTTCATGCCAGGACTGCAAGCCAGATTAATTGACAGTTATTTGTATTCTATTTCAGATTCAAATAAATTCAGTAATGTAGTGCATTTTGTAAGATTTGCCACTGGAAAAGGTCAAAGAACTAAATCGATGACAGCTGACAGAATTGTACATATTGTCAATATGCTTGCTAGTACTCCTAGCATACCTGCTAAACTTGGAAGTAAAAATTAATCTACTGATAATGTCAAATCTTTAAAGAAACATTCAACAAATGCACTCACTTGTGACATTGTCCTGAAATATTTAAATTTAGCCTTTTCATGCTGGCAGTTTATTACTCCTCTGAAAGTAGCAGCTATGCAAGTGTTGAAGAGAGAAAAGATCACTTTATCAGAGGTCCAGACATCTGGTAGGCAAACATGCAATAGTATTCCCAAAACCTCATGTTCAAAAAGTAGGTCAGGAGAGGAAAACTATTTTCAGAAGAGCCATCATGATTTACTGTATAAGTAAAAAGTAAATTTAAAGCATCAACTAAGTTTTGGCTCTACAGGCTTCCATTATTAGGCTGAGAAAGACTTCAGGATGTGTACATTCAGTACATCAGCATGACTTTATCAGGAAAAAGCAAAAGCACCTTTATCTCTTAAACTGTTGCAAAAGGATGTTTTTTACTAAAGACAAACAGGACTTCACAAACTTGCTGATATCATGGTGTGGCACCTGGCATTCTAAAGGTTAGAAAAAGTAGCTTGAGCTGTCAGGACTTCGAAGAGGAATATTTTTTCATGTAACGGAGATTTGCTTTAATTTGATTTCTGAAACTGTCATTTTTTTATGATGCATCATGAGCAAACATTCTGAAAACAGATCTAACACAAGTTGATAATGTTTTCAGTCCACCCATGTGAATGAATAGGTCTTACTCAGCTCTTGGTTCCAAAGGCAGAAGCAGCAGCTGATGTGAGGAGCTTTTTTTTTTTTTGGCACCCAGCTCTGGTTTGTGTTTGCTGCAGGAAGAAGTTATTCCTCTGCCTTTACCATCCCTTGGAGAGTTCAGGTCATGCAGCAGTGCTCTGCCCTTCTTATTTTTACTCAGTAACAGCACTTCAAATGATTGAAAGAGAGAGGGGAGGGAAATATTCTTATTATTTATTTTCATATAAATCCATCCAATGCTCAATAACAACAGTATGATGTTTAGAGAACATGCTGAAGTGTGGAAATATCTTTAGTCATTAGTGTTGTGGGATAGACTACAGAGCATCCTACAACAGCACTCCTGCACATGAGGAGCAACGTCACCACTCCTATGTGTTAGTAATAGTTGTGATTTCAGTGGACATTTCTGTTCACCTTTATGCCTACCTTGCAACCTTGTCAGCCTTGTTAGAGAACATAAGAATTTCCTGCTAGTTAATCTCCAGCAGTTATAATCTGAGTACAGGTATGTATTTGTGTACGTGCCTTTGAAATGCAAATCTCTTCCATGGTTTTTAGAGTCCAGACGTTATTTTATGTGACCACCATTTAATCACTATCATGCTTGAGCCTCATTGGAGTTGGCAGCATTACAGATGTTATTTTATGTGACCTGAATTTAATCACAGATGATCTGTGAGTCCTGTTAAACATCTTAGGATCACAGAGATTCTATTTAAACATTCTCTGACATAGTAACAAGAAAGCTTTGTGACAGTGAGACATATACTTACATTTCCTCATTTCCTTTATTTAACTAAATTAGGTTATCCTGGAAATTTCAAGGAAAGGACACCCTGTCCAACTCCTCCCACTTCAAAAATTAGTATGAAAACATTTTACTTTCAGAGCTGATCTAGATGCAAACATTCTCTCTCCCTGCCTCTCTACTTCTACCTTTTCATCTCCCTCCCACCCTCTCTCTCTTTCCTTCTCCCTTTCTCATCTTCTCCCCTTCTACATGGCTGAAATGAAAAAAAAATCTGTTGTATAAAATATTTTTTACTGAACTTTTCAGAAAATACACAAGTATTTTCTACAGTTTATTTTTCTTGCTGTATTCTGTTGATTATTTTACAGAAATTTATTTTAACCAGGTATTTATTTTAGTTCATGATGGCAGAAAAAACCCAGGATTTTCTCTTAAAACAAGCCTTGTTACCCACCCATACTTGACCTGAGGATTACAATCAAAGGTGATTATATTTATGTATTACATTGTACTGCTGAAGCTGTCATTGACAGCAGTATTCACTGAGGTTTTTCACAATTCTCTGTCACAAGTCAAGTTCAGTATTATATTTATAATTATCATGCTCCAAAGGTTTACACCAAGGGTACACTCCATGAACAAAATCATTTAATAAGTTCAGCAAATGCTAGGACTATGCTTACGCTTGAGGAGAAGTGTGAATTCTTGGTGGTATGGAGGAGGACCTTTCTCATTCTGGGCTCGTAAGAGAGATCTGTGAGAGATCTTTAATAAGATCTGTGCCGTGGTGAAATGAAGTTGGGATACTTAATATTTCCATTCTAAGTATGCAATGGATAAACACTGTATCAACCATATATTGCAAATGTTTTAACATCACTGGTCTGTGTTTTTTAGCACAAAGAAAGCAGGCTCGAATTTTTGAGTGTGTTCCACATTCATGCACTGTTACACGTTTTTAAGTCTTATCAGGAGAAAAAAGAATTTGTTTTTAAGCTCATAATGATGAGCACATCTTTAATCTTTGGTCATGGAGTTGTTTTTGCTGACAATAATGGTTTCTTTTTCCCCACACACATTTCTTACACTGTTGGGGTTGGGGGGGTGGTGGGCAGAAATAGAGGCACATTTTCAGGACCCTCTATAATAATTAATCTTATTTATTCTTTTCAGTATTTTTCTTCATGTTCATTATTTGACTTCATATACTTTACAGCTAATAAAAGCTTGCTAAAACTTCACCCAGGGTATACACAGAGTATGTTCTCATGTAGAGTGTTGTTGAGAGTGGGAGTGTTCATCACCTCTCTACAGCCTGAGATACCTTGCAGTGGGTGTGCACCTGGATGTGCACGTGAGCATGTCTGTTGTATAAGTAATACCTGAGAAATAAGAATTATAATGGCCCCTCCTAAAATGAGAACAAGTTTTGAAATTAGGAGAGATCTTTTAAGACAATTTCTTGCCTTTATTAAGATATAAACTGCTTCAGAGTTAATAAGAGCTTGGAGATGAAGTTGCTTAATCCTATGTAGGTTTTTTCCCCATTGATCCATTGCCTCATTTTGTCTTAATTGCCTCATAATTGTCACACCTTACAACAGTACTGTCCTTTAGCAGGGGCTTTTTATTCCAGCGGGACATAAAAAATCTTTGTTCTTTTTGTGGAAAAGTTATAGAAGAAGCAAGACCAGTAATTCTTTTTTTGAGCTTCTTGGTTTTTTTCCACCAGGAACACTCAGGTTTAAGTTCCAGAAAAGTTTTCCAGTGTGTGTCGTGGTTTGGGGTGGCACACAACGTGGCTTCAGGATACCAGCAGCTTTATTACAACAGTACAGCTACTTTTATGCAGTTCTAGGTAACACATGTACACGCACCATTGGTTTACCACTAACATAATAACTCACAATTGGACACACAGCCACACGTCTGAACACAATAGGTCAGCATTCTTAACAGGAAACCCATTCTGTGTTAGAGTCCTTTCTGTCCATAGTTGACCCTCTACCAGGTGTAGGCGTTCCATCTTCGTCATTTCAGCTTACAGAGAGCCCAGAACCAGCTGGGCTCCCCCACAAGTGGGGCTTGTTGAAGCTTATCAGGAGGACCCCATGCCAAGAAGCGCTTTTGTTCCTTAGTGTGTAAAATGAAGCAGAGGTCTGCAAACACTTAAAAAATGGTGAGAAGGAGAAATAGGTGACAAGGAGTGAAAGAGAAGAAACAGAAAATAAAGAATAGGCTGCAAAAGAGGGAGGAAGGTGGATGACAAGAAAACATTGTAGGAGTTATGCTAAATAAATGGCAGAGATTGGCATCCATCTATCCATCTGCCACGGTCAGAGGCTTCACTAGAGGATAAGACCAGTTAGGCATTTATATTTGAGGGTGAATGAATTCCAACCACAGCCATACCAAGTCCTTCTCTGAGAGAGGAAAGGTACCTCTGTGCATATCTCTGTTTCCATGATTCAATCATATGTATGTACTTATGTCCTGGATCTGCAGTTTGATGCCAGGAACAAAGAGTCATTATTTTTAATGATGCTTTTTATTAAATTTAATTAAATTTATTGAAAAGAAAAATTCATAAATTGGTTATATTTGTATGTAACAAGTGAGCAATTGGATAATCAGCATAGATGAGGACTCTCAGTGAAAGTTTCCTGTCAAGAATACAAATAAGTGTTTCTATCCTAATTTTATATTAAAATGGGGACTTTACTTTTGATACATTTTTCTGCTCTTGCATTTGATACACTGCCATCAGTCTGAGCTGCACTCTCAGAGAAAACAGTGTTCACCTTTACTTTAAGCAAAGCAAATTGAATAAAAAAAAATATTTTTTTTCTGTTGTATCACTGCTATTTAGTATTACTTTATCTGCTTGATGTTATTCGGCAGGACCAATTGGAGCTGCAGACAAAGCTGTTAGGAAGAAAGCAGGAAAGCACAGAACAGTTTCAAACATGAAATGTCTCCAAGAGAAAAGTGAGACCCTATGAGAGTAGAGGGAGTGCTAATAACAGGGAAATGTCAACCTCCATCCAGGTGAGCTAATAAGATCATAAGGCTTAGGACTGAAAGACAGAGAAAGCTTAAAAGTGCCTCTTAACCCAGGAGAAAAGAGCATCAGCCAAAACTTCTAGAAATGTTTTCTGACAAATTGCTGAAAAGCTGTTGCAGTAGGGTTATGCTTCTTTGACTCTGATTTTACCTCAGCTTGCAAGGAAGGAACAGTATTTAAATAAGAACTTACAGCCTGACTTATTAAATGCATTCCTTGTTTCAGTGGGAGTTAGTGATGCTAAGTACTGAATATTCTAAATATTTCTGAGATTCTGAACCAAGCTGCATAGGCCAATTACAATTTTAATCCTCACTGAGTAAGTAGCTAATACATTATTTTGTTGAAACACTTTCAGTATCTTTAAAAATATTTGTGTTCCACAGAGAAGAGGTTTTAAGTAGAGTACCTGAGGGGTATCCTTTTATGGTGTACTGAACAGGAATTTTTCCTGATCCAAGCCAAGAAGAGCTGGATCATAATGGATCTTGCCTTAGAGGGAGGCAGAATTGTCCAAGCCTCCAAGCTGAGATAGGTGGTAGGGAAAGAGTGAAGGGATCTAAATTAAAATTGTGACATAGTAAACAAGGTGTGTTGTGACTTATATGTGAGTAAACTGCCAAAGGACCATGCTGATCATCTCTTGAAAGATATGGACAGTATTTATGGAGAAAGGTCATGTCTTGAGAGAGACAGGACAAAAAAAAGGCAACACTTAACGAGGAGAACCCATCACTTGAGTTCTTGATTTCCGCTGTTCAATGTGTAAAAAGCCTGTTCATGAATATTAAAATATTCTGTGTCCCAAATGGTGTTTAGCTTAGTTTAATAGCTTAAGCACAGTGTTTGGCAATCATCAAAGAATAAGAGCATTGCACTTTCTTTGGGATATATTAGGTAAGACAAACCTGTCAGCATGGCCAGTTTCCTGTGTCAGCCCTGCTAATCTAATAGTGCTTCTGAACACTGGAAGCACAATTTGTGTTTTCTTTGCTTTGGCTTAGTGCCAGTCATCTGAGAAATTTAGTGCTTTGCTCTTTTAAGTGTATTAAACTATGCTTGTAGAGTGAGTTATGTTGATAGCTTGTTTTCTTGGAGGAGAAGGCAGCAATAAAAACGATTTGTGACCTTTTCTTTTAAAAGATGGACTTCAGACATCCAAGAAATTAGGATTTGTCCAACATGAGGCCCTTTCACTTGCTGACTTGCTATTATCCTTTTCACTGTTTGGTTTTTTTCTTTTGTCCCTTTTTTTACAGTCATTCTAAGGGTGATGTTTAAAAAAAGGAAAAAATCTGAAAAATATGATAAGGATGTCTGAATCACTTCATATTCTTATAAACTGATCCTTGGGACTTGGGTGAAGGAAAGAAAAGCTGTTAATATATGTAGAATTAATTCTGATGAATTATTTAACATGTAGGAATATAGTGTATAATCTCTTTGAATAATCCTTCCATCTTAAAACCTTCAGTTCTTTTGGGATTGAACAATGCTGGCTGATAGTACTGAGAGTTGTAATACATTCTGATATGTCCTGTCTCGTTTTACTACAGGTAAATTAAAAGCAAATTTAATTCTAATTAGCCAGATGGATTGCTCAAAGGGCTAGGTCTGTGAGGTAAAATTAAAGCTTTTAATTTCTTGTGATCTGAAACTGGGGCTATCTATGATTGATTATTTGAACACCTGAAAAATTAAGAAAGTCTTAAGCAAATGAAACGGACAACCTGAGAAATGGTGGTAGCTTGCATCCAGAGCCTTTATAAGACCGTTGTTCACCACAGTGTGTTATGGCATTTAAGCAAAGATGTGGTTTTCCTTTTCTATTCTGAGAAAAAAAGTCAGTAAGTGCCAGAGCTTTCTGAGCCTGACATATGTATTCCTTGGAAAAATCTATTATGTATGATTGACTTGTTTGACTTTTTTCTTACTTGACTTAACTTAAAAACATGGCTATGCCATCTCATTGGGATACAAAGTCCAGTTTGCTTTGTGAATAAACCAGAAAGCTCAGAACAGAAACCTATTAGGAAATATTAGGTTTCAGCTTCAGTTAATCTGCCATAGTTCATTAAGGAAATTTGAGCAGGGTCACAGAAATAAATATGATCCAATGGTGCTATGATTGTAAAATGTGGTATTTGGGGCACTTTAGGTGAATGAAAACAAATTACTCTGGGCAGAGAACAATACTTTTTTTTTCCTATAGTGTGCTGCATGGAGCTTTGGTCTTCTGTCTTCTGGAGGGATTAACTAAAACTGGAATAGGCACTGAAGGAAGAGCAAAATTAAATATAGAGCTGTCAAAAAGAAAAAAGACCTTGGCTTGTTTAGCCTTCTAAAATGGAAGCTGAGCTGGTTGATTTTCATGCATGATTAGCAGGATAAATAACACAGAGGAGAAGATCCATTTAAACTATAGAATAATACTGGCACAAGAACAAATACATGCATATAACTTATGAATACCTCAAAGTTGGAATATAGAAGAAATACATAAGATGTTCTTGGATAGCTTTCTGCTAGGTCAGTAAGACCAAGCTATTGTCTGACTACTGATATGGTCAATTTATGAAGGAGCTTGTGAATTATGGAGGTATTAAGTTTTCTACATAGAGTGAACAAGATAAAGAGACAGAATTATACCTTTGGGTCATCTTAATTTTTTTTTTAATGCACTCAACTGGATATATGAGTCTTGAGATGTTTTCTGTAAGAGTTTGCTGATCTATCAAAATTACCACAGGTTTACTCGAGGACTTTATTTACGCTATGATTTGATGTACACTTTAAAGCCACTCTTCTGTTCCTATTCCATGCCTCTTTTTATGGTGTTCAAGTGCCTTTCAGAAACATGTTGATAAATATAACTATAATGTATCATACAAATCGTTCATTTTCTCTTTCTTTCTCATGGTCTTCAGGAGAAAGTGTTGTGTCACACACACACATAGACAGAGGCACAACAAAAAATATATGGGAAGGCATGCTGAAAACTGGGCTTTATCATAGCATGTGTGGGTGAGGTGTTGGGATTAAGCAGATTTGCATCCTGTATTCTTTTATAGATATCTGTGTTCTGGTCAAGTTATAGGAGAAACGAATGTGGAGCATCCTGACTGAGTTCCTCAAGCCTGAGGAAAAGTTTTAGACACTCCAGAAATCACTAAGGGTCATATTTTCAAAGGCAGATGTGTCAGAGGAAGCAAGCAGGCATACTTTCAGAAGCAGGGACTTTCAGAAGCATTTCTGTACACCTTTTATTTTGATCAGCTGGAGTTGAGTACTGAAAATTGAGCCACTGATCTGCCTCATTTGTTGTGTACCTAATTTTGCAAATTTACTGAGATCCTTAAAGACAAAAAATAAAATCAGTCTGACTTGATATTTTATAAGCAATCAGCATCATGAAAGGTTTAATGCTTATAAACTTCTGAATGGTTGGTTTTTTTAAAATTATGTTAACATATATACTATATGTCTACATGTAGTTTAGGTTGATATTGCTTGTTAATGTAACTGTAGTCTAAAGGAAGGTATTTACAGTAACCCATACTGTGGAGAAAATGCAGTGTTTGTGTTGATAACATCTGTAATCCCTTGAGAGTGTGTAGTTTCATGTTTCTGATGTAAAGCTAGAATAATAAATTCATGTATTGCTAAATCCAGAAGTTTGTCAAGATGGA
This sequence comes from Myiozetetes cayanensis, assembly GCF_022539395.1. NCBI lineage: Eukaryota > Metazoa > Chordata > Aves > Passeriformes > Tyrannidae > Myiozetetes > Myiozetetes cayanensis. The sequence goes on from NW_026086604.1 coordinate 132,060,565, forward strand.
GAACAGTGTTCCAGACAGCTTTAGTGGTAGGACATGTGGCTTCCAAAAGGCAGTACAGAAAAACATGGTACATTAAGAGATAGGTGTTTGATAAAATTCCAGTCCACTTCAACCATTTTTTTAATGGATAGTGACAACACTTATAAACAAATGTGAGAAGAGCAAACTGATTGTGAGCACACCATTTCAGGCTATTACAACTGAATCTGTGAATCCTGGTTTCTGTACATTTAGGGCAAATATTCCACAGTTGTGTAGTTTAGGGTAGCAGCCTTAATTTTCTCCAAGGCAGATTGAAACAAACAGATGTAGTCCTAGGAATAATCCAAGTACTAGTCAACTGCAATAAAATCACCATTATGACAAAGATTTAATAATGTACCAGGCTTCATGGAGGATTTCTAACTGCTCTGTAATGTTCAAAGTAGCTACTACAGCTGACAGTGACTTCAGCCTGAACTCAAAGATATCTGCAGGTCTGACTGCAGTGGCATCTGCATATCTTCTGGGAGTATGAAAGGTTAGGCTTAGAGAGAGAGGAAGTGCTTGTACTTAGATCAGTAACTTAGATAGCATGAGGGAGATACAATACTCAATTAACTGAGGGGTAGTATAGAAAAAAATGATACCTCTCTTTCTAAAATATGAATCATTCTGTCTAAATCTGACCAATGACAACATAAGCTGCAGTGATGGTGTTTCATTAACTGTCTGTTAATTGGTTTTATATTTAATGTATGGTCTTTATAACTGCAGTTGTTTCGATTGGGCTTGTCAAAACTCACGCTACAATCGATAGTAATTGTCACCCTTTTTTAGCTTGTTCTGTTAAGTTGCCAAAAATCAAATGGATGTAGGTTGAATTATCCTCCACTTCTAAAACTGTGATCTCTAATTCAAGATATTTTGATAGGTTAACCTGCTTTTCTGCTGCTCTTCCCGTAAACAAAGAGTACTTTAATTTCTAATGCTGTCAAAGTAGAAATGCCCCTCCACTGAAATTTGGAGAAAACAATTCAAAATAGTCAAAAAAGGTGAAAGTGTCAAGAGATGAAAATCTGCTAGATGTGAGGTTCCCTGTCACACCATAGTTTTGGGTCCTGTTTTTAAAAAGTAGAATAAAGCAAAGCCAGGCAGGTTATCACATTTCCTTTAAAGTGAAATTCTGTGAATCTGCTGGATAAAATGCTGTTTGGACAAGGCTTAGCAATCTTGTGCTAAGTCAACTCAAAAAAAAAAAAAAAGTGATAATTGAAAGTTTGGTTGTTCTACTGATGGTGTTTAAACAGCATTACAAACCTGACTCAAAACATAAAATAAAGGAAAGTATTATTTTTTCCTAAGAAAAAACCCAAACCAAACCAAAAAGCAACCACCCCACACATATCTTCCATTCAGCTCAGTATAACATCTTTGAAGAAAGACCAATTACATAGCTTTCCCAAAGTGGTACAAAAGCATTGACAAATTAGTTCCCAAAGTGTCTGTTCCTCCTTATCTTTCCAAAGATGTTTAGTAGATAATATCTTGGGACTGTCAGGTAGTTAATACATTTGCTTCATTAGGTTAGAACAACACATGGAAGATAAATTCAGCTCTTATTAAATTAATTGAAAATTCTCATTAACAAAATCAGTGTATGGCACTTCAGAGTAAATTGTCAATGGAGCAGTAGTTGTAGTTTCAAATTTGTGCCTGTGAATTACACACAGATTTGAATCTATTTTTTAATTTAAAGAATCCCTGTGAAATCCAAGAGGATAGATATATCTATTATAGCTTTCAAACTCTAGAAGGTCATTGCTACTGGGTCCACTATACTAGTCAGGTAACGTTCTGGTTAACTGAAGAAACAGTACAGTACAGCCTCGTATGTTCTGATCTTGAAAAGCAACATGATATAGCTGAAATACTGAATCATCTGTGTATGTAATAATTTTCTAAGTGTTGTTGTCTTACTCTTTTTATGTCCATTGTACACCAGTTAATCACTCCAAGAAAATGTCCCACTATGGCAATAAATACCTCTTCAAACATTTCATCTTTCTTCCACCACAGTCAGCAGCTCTTTTAAGGCTTGAAATAAGCTTTTGTCTTCAGTTGTATGTCTGCTAATGTCAGTAACAAAATTACTGCTGATCTCATAGAAAGTAAAACAAGGTCCTTAATACTTCCCAAATTCTTGTTAGAGCAGTCCCAGATGTTATTTTATTTTTGTTTAATTGTGTTACATAATTGACAATAGATAAGTGTTAAGACAGATGTCACTGCATGGTGCAGTTACACATATGATTCCAAGTTCTTTTTCATTATGTGCTGGGAAGTAAAGGCTGCAGCATTTGTCTTCTGTTTCATTACACTTGGCAGAAATAACGGTACTTGGAGAGAAAGTTACATGACCAGTGCTAGAGCCTGCTTTTGGCATTGGTCTTTCATCAGAGCCTGATTTAGAAGGAGAATTTCTCTTGAAGAATGGTCTACTTCTGTTGAGATGAAAGACAAAGTCATGCTGTGTCCCTTTGGTTTCAGTCAGATGCACTTAGAATATTTTTAAGGAGTAGCAGCTGTTTGCAGCAGAGTTAATCTGGCAAATTAGTGCCTGGGTTAGACTAGTCTAGGTATGAAAATCCTTTATAAAAAGCTGTCTAAGACCTGTTTTGTTCAAGTGGGCATTGTATTCTCTCCTGTGACCCAGAGAGGTGTCTAAGGGAATATGTCACATGGTTCTCTGCTGCATTTGACTGCACGCCTTTGATTTAATTACTTCCTAAAAGTGAAAGAGATACTCTATTCTTTTTATACCCTAGCAGATGTGAGTTGAACCCACCAGTGCAGGCAAGCCATTTCTTTCAGTGTGCAGTGCTCTAGATTTCTGTCTGCAGCCTATCTTCCCACCAGTAAAGAGAGAATCTGTATTGACTGCTGTTTTGGGTAACACTGCCTATTATCTTCTGCCTCCTACAAATACTATGAGTTGTTCTCTGAAAAGTTGTAATCATATAAGTTACAGTTTGATGGCAGAATCATAAACTTTGTGTGTGGAAGCCAAAAAGCCTGTTAGACACCAGCAATTACATTGTCATTTCTGGGATCACAGCATGCTGAGATGATAAAGGGCAAAAGCAAGAAAATAAAACACTGAAATAACCAGAAAGTGTACCTTTGGCTACTCAGGCATGGTCAAGAAGATCCACAAATGGGTTGCATACCTATATCTTTAGTGTGAAGAGATCCGTATCAAGCATGTGGTTGTGACCATGGATAGGGAACACAACCCTGGTGTGCCGTAGGAATTTAAATTTGAGACATGCAGTTTCACATGTTCTTTTTTGAGACTTTATTAGACCCTTTGGTTTGAAATTTCTTTATTCTGTCTCAAACACTTCTCTGAGGGACTGACTAGAAAAATTCTATATTAATAGCACAGAGAACATAAAGCCTGTACAGTGTGATGCTCTGACTTGTGACCTCTTGCTGGTGTTGCAGTTAGTACACATTATGTCAGAACGGGGCTTGAGGGATTGCCCGGCACCTCTCCCTGAACCACAATTGTCCCAGGGCTGCAAGGACTGCTAGCAGCAAGGGGAGCCATCCTAACAGGCTGGGTCTTGACCAGGAGGAGCATCTGAAGTGCTGTGTCCCATTGCTTCCTGGCTCTTGCATGCCAACAGCTGCCTGCAGACCTTACAGTGCCAATTGCTGTTAAGCTCCTCTCCCCCTCCAGCTCAGGGAATCTGTTAGTATCTTTCTCTCCTGTGTTAAGTATGGTGGTGTTGTAGCCTCTGGTGTTTTTTACTTGCAAAGTCCTTTGACTCCTCAAACCAACTTTGTTTTTATGCATAGAGAAGTAATACTTGCATTCTGCGAGTAAGTTATTTTTCTGAGAAAAGAGGAGAGGAAGCAGGAGAGAAATATCTTCTCTCTGACGTACTCAAAAGGAAACGGAGTTTTACCCCTGTAGTCATGAATTCCATCACTTTCTCTAGCTCTGCTCCTCTTTCTGCTCAGCTTTTTGATCAGTGAAAATGTACTATGTGATTTATAATAAAGACAAAACTATACCTTAAAAATGCGATATTAGTTACTTTGATATATGGCCTGAAGAAGTCAAGGTCTTCTATAATTTGTGGTTGTGTTGGCAACAGAAAATAGGAAGTTGCTGGGAGATCCTAGAGTAAAGACTGTGGTAAAAGGTCATCTGTCTATGCCATCTTGTGTTCTTCGTCTTGTGGTGTGTGATTACCAGGTATGAGCAGAAGGGGCTCTTGAGCTGCAGGGAGAAATTGAAAAACCTTATTTGCCTGGAAATTTGGTTGCATGTTCAAAGTTCCTGTTTCATCCGATAATCTCTTGCATCATTACCCAGAAATGAGCTAAACTTAGGGCCAGGATAAACAGGATGTTAAAATTAAATGCTGCAGCGTACCAGCATTACAGATGTCTGTGCAACCCACACCCCTCATCTGTCTCAGCAGCTGGACACAGGATCTTCAGGTCCAAGAGTATTCTGAATGCAAAACTGTCTCAGTGGTCTTAGTACCTGATAACTGTATGGATTCTGGTAATCATCCATGGCTGATACCAGAGGGAAAGGAAAATATGTTGTCTCTTGTATGTACCTGAATACTCACGGATAGTACTAATCCCTTTTCTGCCTGCATGCAGGGGTGAACACCCAAATAAGGCCCTGATTGCAGTTGTACCTCTGCCCCTGTTTGTATCACAGCTGGGTGCAGGGAGACAAACAAGAGACAGGCAGGGCCAAAGGCAGCAAAAGATCTTCTAATCTCAAGTGAATTGCACATAAAAAATGTGATCTCTCAGCTTGCAGAATTTCTGGATTACACTGTTGTAAACATACTTAGAGGTGTTTTTAGTGAATGTGTAAAATTTCTGTCTACAATAGATTATTATTTCTGTCTAATCCAGAAATTGCTCAAAGCCAGGTTTCTATTTAATGAGGCAATACTAGAGGCTCTTGCACTTGGTAATAGACTATATTTGTTTTCAAAGTGCGCCGGTACTTTTGAATTGGGATAATTATTTTCTTTTAATTTTTTGAATGACTGGTATGATTACATTCCATGCACTTCTTTTTAAAGTAAAAGGCTAAAATAGATTGCTTCAAAGTTTATTTGTTAAAAGATGCCTTCAGGTTGAGCAAGAATACAGTCTGTTCCAAGAGCAGAAAATGGTTATGGTCAAGTTAGACTCTTCTGCGGGTAGAAGAGGATAGGAAAAAATTGCTTTCTAAGGTACAGAAATACAAGCAAGATAACTGTGGGAAAAATAAAATATTAACAATATGGTTGTAAGATTTTATTACTCTGATAACATTGTCTAAGTGAACCTAGAAAAATACTGCTTCTCTTTAGAAACACATTAAAATTAATCATAAATCAAACGAGGTGACAGGACACTTTCCTGATCTTACAAATACTGAGAGACATTTATAACATTTCCATTTTATGTTTTAGAATGATTCGCATTCTGAGGAAACTTTTTACAAGGCATTATTAATATGAAGATCTACAGACATTGGAAACCAGAAGTGTTTTATGTCACTGGTCAATACACTAATGGAGGTGATGTGGAAGGCAGTGTGAAAGGTTTCCCTTTCTATCCTAACTGGTATAATACTACTGACTTTCTTTGAAGTACTTTTCCTGGCGAGAAATTTTCTGTGAATCACTCGCTCCATTGGTCCCTACTTTCTTCTTTGATATTTCTTTATGAAAAAGCAATTAATGCTGGCAGTGCAGCTCAGCAGAGGCCTTCCCATGTTCTTAATATATCCTTTGGGCATGAATGAAAGAGACAGCAATCTCCTTGCAAGGCTGCATTCTTGTTTTGAGAACATAGCACAGTTTCTTTTGGAGTGAGAAATTTATTTAATTTTTCCTTCTAGAGATACTTTGAAGAGATAGGGAAATGTTTGTAATCTGTTGCCTCACATCCAAATCACACCAGGGATTTACTTGACTCAGAATCTAGTGAAATAATGACACCATAATTTCAGCAATCAGGGGAACTAGAGGCACTAAAAAATAGTGGTGCTATTAAACCATCACTGATAAGTAGTTTGTTAACAATAACTCACTGTATTGGACCTCACAGTGTACATTCAGCCTTCAGTGAATTGAATTTAGAAATTAAGCTTTGCAGAGCACTGTGTGTAACTCTTGACAGCACTGCCAGCTTACCTATAGGTCTGAACTTCACAGTGGGACTTGGTTTGATATCATCTCTCAGAATACTATGTCGCAAGAAAAAGTCATCACTTATATTCTGAAAAATAATATGACCCAGGTGATGAACTCTGGAAAATATTTTATGGAACCACTGTGGTTTTTTGTTTGGTTGGTTTGGTTTGGGGATTTTTTTGTTTGTTTTTGTGTTGTTTGGAGGGGGTGGGGTGAGTTTTTTGTGGTTTGGTTTGGGTTTTTTTGGTTTTGTTTTGGGTTTTTTTTGGTTTTTTGGTTTTTTTTGTTTGTTTGGTTTGGGTTTTTTGTGGTTTTTTGTAAGGGGAGTGTTTATTTTCATACATATAGTCTATATAGGGTTTCTTGGGAAGGAAGTGTTTATCCATGTATTCCCTGGAATGTTAAGGAAGTTACCATGTGCTTGTGAGAACTTTGTCTTCAGGTTGTGTTTCCTTTTGCAGAAGTGTTGATTATTTTGGGGGTGATTTATCCAATGAGTTGCCCTTGGGCAAATTTGGCCCTGTTTTCTGGCACCTTTTGTATTCTGGTTCTAGCTGTGTGGAATACAGCACACGTGGACACATGCAGAGCTGATGAATTTCCAGAGATTTGCTGTGTCTTTTCATTATTCAGAGTTGTGAGTGTGTCATGGGAGGGTCAAGGTTATGCACTTGATGCTTTGCCTATCTGCATTTTCATATGCTGAAGCACAAGCTTGTTTTGAAAGCTAGAAAATGACAGGGTGTAGATAAAATACATTTCTTATATTACCTAAAATAGTTTTGCTCTTTTTTTCTAACTAATGTGAAAACTCATTAATTTTCATTGTAGATGCCATTAGTTTCAGTGCATGTCCAAGAATCCTCACCTTCATTACAATACAGTCGTACATATGCTACTGCTGGCTCAAATACATGCTGTGTGAAAGAAAATGGCAATATCTTGAGTTTGGACACTTTTAGTATCCCTCATTCTTCATATTCACACCCTTATTCTTCAGGGCATTAAATGCCTTCTAGTATTTTAGTACAGGCCAAGAAGCACTAATTCATAGAAGGAGACAGTTTGCCTCTCAAAAATTAGACAAGGAAAATAAATAGTAACTTGTCTGTCTCTGCAGAGTAAATAACTGAGAACAGAGAGAAAATGGGTTTAGAGTAATTTTAGGATTATATACAGTTGTCTATTAGAACAACAATTTCCTTGAAAATTGGTAATGGTAGTAAAGAGCTTGATGGATTTCATGCAGTTTCACTGACTTTACTTTTAAAATATAAAGCTCTCATATTAGTTTGTCACTCTTTTTGGTATATTACTCCTAATGGACTGACTGCATGTTGAATACATTTGAATTATAAGACCGTGAAGGTAGTTGTCATGTTAAACCATCTCTTCCACCTCTGATATCTAGAGAGTAAATATTATGTTGATACCCTGCATGCACTGATTTTTCCTTCTGCTGAGCAAGATCTTTGTTTCTACTTTCAGTATTTTACAACATTAAAGAGGCTAATGTATAATGTATAATTATACTTTTTGACACTTGTAGAATTCCCAAAATCACTGAAGCCACACTGAAGATTAATCACATAATTACTGGTAAAACTTGCTTAGCTTGCTGAAGAGGTTTTGCATTCTGAAGAATATTGTTTTCTATATTTTCCAAAATGCAGCTGAGCAAATAGATATTAACCTGAAGGATTTTCCCATGCATTCTTGAGCTAATTTAACAGGCAGTCAATTTAAACTAATCTAGATTAATTGCTTTACCAATGTAGGGAGAAAATATTTTAAAATAGGCAAAATGTTACTTGATGAAATTTCAGCTAACAGACATGAATAATGATTAGATTCCCTGTTCTCAATATGTTTTAAAAGGCGAGTAAACCCCTGCCTTTCAAAAGGAGAAAACTTACATGAAAAACAGTTAAATATAATTAAGAGATTTACAAAAATCTAGGTTTATATTGCCCTGATATATAAATCCAATACGTTTGTAACTTCCTTATATTGAATAAACCCCAAGACTTAAGTTCATTGTTTGTTGTTCCTTTCAATCACAAGCTTTCCATTTAGCAAGTACCTGTATAGCATTATATCCTTATACCCAGGTCTTCTTAAGAAGCTGAAGTTGGATGCTTAGTTTATGTATATTATTTCAAGTTATTTATGCAGGTAAATCTAATGTTTAAAGGACTATTACAAGATTATTACATTATATAATTACTGCATGGAAGGTTTGTATATGAAAGGAATTACCCTGCCATCTCTGCTTGTACCTTTCCTTTTTTTGAAGCAGAACATGTACAAAGCTGTGTTGTGGAAGCCGTCTGTCAGAGTCATTGGTCTTGTCCTGCAGGCCTCTGATGTGCAAATACCATAAATCTCACTTTGAATTATGGAAATACAACTGACATTAGCAACTATGTTCATTAATTCAATCTTTTGTGTTAGACCAGACTATACTGTTTTACATGTGGTTACCTTTTCACATTCTGATAATAAGCATTAGAGCTCAGAGATAATTTATGCTTTTAAACTATGTGTCTATAGCTGTCCAGCTGTGTTTTAAATCTTGTTTTTAAAACCCTTTTATTTTTTCCATGTGATGCTACTTGGCCAATGAAAATAAGCAAGTCATCCATGTATCTGCTACATCCTTTTTCATTTATTTGTATTTTTCTAACCCAGAGCTGCAAGGTGGAGGAGCATAACTGTGTAAATCCTAACAGCTTGTACTCAAAAACCCCAACATTTTTGACATCTACATTAATAGTAGGGCTTCTTTCCAAGTAGAACTTGGAGAAAACTTATCCAACCAGTAGACAAAAGGGAGAACTCTAGATAAAACCACATTAAGGAGCTAGAAGACATCAGGAGTAAATCTTTGGAGAAGGTCAGTAATGTGAAACTCTGCAAGCAGTTTTCTAATTTACAACTGATTTAAAATCCAGATACAGAACATGATGATGAGACATTTACCTGAGCTCTTCCCCTGCTGCATGCCATTTACCAGAGAGCACTGGCTGATGCTGTGATAAAAAAATTCCTCCTTTATCCTGGTGTCTGAGATTGCTCAATTCATTTTCTAAATTTGATGGCTCAGTCCAGTTCCTGAGTTTTCTAATCCTGACCCTGTTTATCAACATTTGTATTCACATTTCTTACTTCAGGGAAAGAGGAAGATCCCGTAATTCATCAGAAACACATGAGTACCTTTATAGACTACAGAAGGAAATAATTTTCATCCAAGCAGAAGAGTATGTTCCTGGTTTACAAATAAATAAATAAATAGGCAGAAAGTATGTTCAAAGGACAAAATAAACCACTACAATTCTAGATGATGCACTACATGCAGGTTCTTCCTGAGTTGTTCCAAAGTTTTGCCTGTTTAATGGAGTCAGCAAACCAGTTTTGTTCACCCTGGATGAACCCGGGCTGGTACATGCAAAATGGCAGGTTAAAAGAGGGATTTAGGGATGTTGGAATGGATGGGCAATCACCAACCATATGAAGTTCAACAAGGGAAAGTGCTGAATTCTGCACCTGAAGTGAGGCAACCCTGGATGTACCTACAGAAAGGGGAATGAGATGCTGGAAAGCAGTGCTGTGGAAAGGGACCTGGGGGTTCTGGTAACAGCAAGTTGAATATGAGTCAGCAGAGCCCTGGCAGCCAGGAGGGCCAACCATGTCGGGGGGGGCAGTAGGCAAAATGTTTCCAGCTCATCGAAGGAGGGGATTGTCCTGCTCTACTCTGCACTGGTGCAGCCTCACCTTGAATATTGTGTACAGTTTTGGGCACCACAATATAAAAAATATATTAAGCCCAAAGGAGGGCAATGAAGGTGGTGAAGGGCCTTGAGTGGAAGCCATATGAGGAGTAGCTGGGGTCACTTGGTGTGTTCAGCCTGGAGACTCTTCTTACAGCTTCCTTGGGAGGGGAACAGGAGGGGTAGGCTGATCTCTTCTCTGTGGTAACCAGTGACAGGACCCAAGGGAATGGCCTGGAGTTGTTTCAGGGGAGGTTAAGGCTCGATATTAGAAAAAATTTCTTCCCCCAGAGGGTGTTTGGTTGCTGGAACAGGCTCCCCAAGGAAGTGGTCACAACACCAAGCCTGACAGAGTTCAAGAAGCACTTGAATGATACTCAGGCACATGATGTGACTCTTGGGGATGGTCCTGTGAAGGGCCAGGACTTGCACTCAATGATCCTTGTGGTCCCTTCCAACTCAGTATATTCTGTGATTCTGTGGTTATGAGGAGTTCTTCACTGGGTTGGAAGTGGTGTGCTTATTTGGCTTCCTTCTGCAGAAGCTTCACTGCTTGGTGTGGAAGTCCTAATTTCTGAAAGGGAGTTCTGAGGAATGGTAGGTACAGCTTTTGGTTTACAGTTTTGAACAATAAAGGATATGCCACATTTTCTTCTAGACAAGGAAAAGGAATGAGGAGATATGTCTGCAAGCCTTTAGATATGCTAGCAAAAATGTGTGTGTATGTCTGCATTTTCACTGTGATTTTTAGTCTCTTTCTCTCCTAAAAAAAAAGTAGAAGAGATTGGATGATGCTTCTGTTTTAACATGTTGAATAAAATGAAAAATAAAACCAAATTAGTTGGCATGTAGAACAATACAAAATATCCATGTGGACACAGTAGTTAGGATGATCTGGTGAGAACATTGCTCCCACATTTGAGCGTATTTATGTATTTTTACAGTTTTGAAGGTGTCTGCAAAGATAGTGCAGTGAATACAAGAGTATCTTCTCGACTGTGATGCTGGGCTCTGTACTTGTTTCTAACCTTCCAGCATACCCAGTACACCAGACGGATAAGTCTGAATTAGGCAGATGAGGGGGGCAGCTGGAACAAGGCACCCCTGGGACAAGCAGCCTCTCCTCACCCTGGAGTGGCTGTCTGGACTCACAGCTCAGACTTCTGCAGATGGTACAAGCAAGGTTCTGTGGCCTCCCTCTGAAAGTTTCAGAGCCTACGGAGAACTTGCACAGGGATGCAGATAAGCAGGAACACTGGTGAAAGTGAGACTTTATTTCCCTTATTGAGGGTTGGCCCAGATCCCACCAAAGTCAGCAGAAGTGCAAATACTGGATCTGTTCTTCAATCTGTGTGGGTGTCTTCTCCTTGGCTGAAAGCTTGGCTATCATACCAGTGTATTTTATTTAGCCAAATCACAGGGGGAAAAAAAAAAAAAAGAAAAAGTAAATGCAAAGATTTCTTTTTTTCTGGCAGGCCTTTTTTTTTTTTTTTTTTTTTTTTTTGAGTTTCTAATTGAAATGTTTAGTCTTCAGAAACTTCCTTATTTGTGTTCTACAATTATACTGCTGAGTAGGAAGCAGGGGGTCTTTGCAAAGAACGAAGCAAATTAGTTTTAGCTAACTGCATCTGAAAAGCAGAGCACGTGGTCTTTTGGCTTTGCTCTGAGAGTAACTCTGCTAGCATTTTGGACAGCAAACTCTCTGAATATTAGACCCAGGAAAAAATGTCACAGATTATTAGAAATGGGATGGATGGGAGCAGGCTTTATTGGAAACATTGGCTAAGCTTATGGCGTAATTGCTGCGCTGAAGCAGTAAACAGCTGGTGATCCTGTGATCTTTGTAGTGAAAAACAAGCATTTGTTGTAGTTATTTTTCAGATGTATGTTGTTATTTGCCTAGTATTTCAAGTATCCTACTTGGTATTTATATTATTAGCTCAGTGTTCTACATTACAATAAATGTGTTTACTTATTACAGAAGTACTGACCCTTAAAACATCTGCTTCTCGGCTGAAACGTCCACAGCTCAGTGGGTGTGGGCAGCTTCTGTTAGCCATTCTTTCATAATATTTTGCAGTCTTTGGCAAGCAGTTTGAGTCAGATTCTGACCTCAGATGCACTCCTGTACAATGGTAATAACTGTGCTCCAGTCAACAGCATTCTTCTAGTTTTATGTCAGTGTTAACTGAGGTCAGAGGACATTGCAGTGAGCGGGCCACAATCCTGGCTAATTTTTGCCTGTCGGAGTTCTTTAAGCAAAAGATGTAAAAACTCTAGTGGCTTCAGACTGATGCCAAAGTCTCCCTCACTCTTATAGAGACTGAGCAATAGCAAATGGTATGGCAGAAGGTTAATCAAACTGTTATGAGAAATAAAGGGTTCTGTGTCTATCAGCATTAGCACAAGAGCCATAACTGCAGTCTGAGAGGCTTGGAAGAGCTGTGACTATCTGGAAAGTGCCTTTCGATCTTGTGCTGTCTCTTGTCTCTACCAATACTGGACCGGAAGGGAATGCTCAAAAAGCTTCTTTTGGAGACTATGGAAAGGTTTCAATTGCCTCATGAACAAGGGGATGGGATGGGGACACTTGTCTTTTCTTGCAGCAGGGAGGAGACTGTGTTGAAATCTCTGTGGTTGGTGTTGAAATAGGGAAACAATCATTTTAAGGGGTTTAGTGTATTAGCCAAAAGTCATATTTTTCCTCCTTCCTTTTATTTTCAGCCTTTTCTTAGGTGAGTATTTCTCAGCCCACTCTCCTTTTCTTCCTTCCTAAGCAAGTTGTCCATGATCTGTGACCCATGCCCACCCCTCATGTCTGAATTCCTGTATTCCACCTTTGATAGCCCACACCAATGCTCTAGAAAGAGTACCCAGCTCCAACCTCACGCTTTTCCAAAGCCCTCCTGCCTCCTCTGATGGTGGGCCACCTGAGGAGAGGGAAGATGCTCACATCACCTTAGAGCACAGATGAATTTAGCACATGCTTAACTCTTTATGCAGCAACAGAAAGGATGGGACAGTCTCTTTTGCCTGCATTTGCAGTGCATCTACCATTCTAGGTCTTGTCAATAGCAAAGGCACATACCCACTGTGATCATACAAGCCAAAAATGATAGCATCAGCCAACCATAGGCCACATAGGTTAGTATCACCTGGGACTTCTATGAAAAGATTTCGAAAGTAAAAATGTGGTATAAATTTAATATACACAGCATCCCCTAGAGGTTTGTGCTGCAACTTACAGATAGGATAACTGAATGGTCCTTTTCCATAACAGGTTCCTCTTAAAAGTATCATCTAGTAATCATTATAATGAGAATACATTTTGAAATTAATTTGTAGATGAGTCGTGTCTTAAACAATATGGGTGATACATTTTGGAAAATGAGTGTCATTCTAAAATAGAAAAAATGTTTTGCAAAACTATTTAACAATGTGTCCTTTGCAGATTGGTGGGGAAAAAATGAGCTATTTTGTAATTCTGATCATTGCTTATTACCAACAAACTCTGTTTATTTCCCAAGCGTATTTATTGCCCTTTTAAAATTAATTAAGCTGTTGTATTTCCTAGTACATATATTTAATGTTGACAGTTATGTTTCCATGAATCAAATGGGCTCTTCTAAAAATCTTCAGGCCATACAAAATGTTTATGCTAGATAATGTATATCCAGATAAAAATGCAGTGAAATCTGACCTGGACAATACATGGAAACATCTTGATATAGTTAAATTGACATATAAATAAACCATATTCACACCCTGAATGAAACAACTTACTAATGAAAAGTAATCGTGTTTCATCTACAGCTTCTTTTTGATGTGGAAGACAGTTGTGATATTCCCAGGCTGTAATATTTAAGATGCTTCCTTGTAGAAAGGAGGAAACCTCCTGATAAAACTGTTCTGTTGTTGTTGGTATCCTGTGGAAACTGGTGATTGAGCATGGAGAACACAACAACAGATGGTATAGCCCTGCACGAGGTCAGTAAACTGTGGAAATACAAAACTACCAATCCTGAAATTGAAAGCAGGTGGCAAAAATTTCACTTGGAGACTTGACATCTGTAAGTAATCAGTTACTGTAAGAGCCTTGGTCAGACACAAATTAACTTCATTGCTGATTGCATTTTCAATAAGTAAAGAAGAAAGTAGCTACATTTGGTTAGAGTCACAATACAGGGTAGAAATACATACAATGTGCTTAGAAGGACTTAATTTTACTTTTTCCTCTTTTTTTTTTCTTTAAGTAAGCTTGAGTATATACAGTTCATAGCATTTTGGTTGAGAAAAAAACCATGTTTCACAACAGTTTTAGCAATGCTTCTGGGATCAAAGCTTTTCTCAGAGCTTCAAACTGATTCTCATCATACCTACATCACTTCCTGCTTCAAAAAAATGTTAATAAATAAATAAACACAGGACATCTGGATTTGATTGAGGGGAGGGATTAATTTCAAATAAGGGCATAAAAAACTATTTTGACTAGAACTGAACTATGCTAATAGGGGTGCTGTGTTCTTGAACTTTGTCCTTTCTGGCAAGCCTTCCTTCCCCCCACAAAGGGTGGTTACTGAGCTGAAAATGCAGATGTCTGACACTGACGCAATGCTGACTTTCCTAGTAATGACAGGGAATTTAGGAGCAGGCAATGTGTTAGAGGGTGCTAGTTTGAGAAAAATGAGGTTACTTATATGCCAAATTGAAGTTTAAACACTTTCAAAGTCTTTCTGAACATCTTCAATACACAATGGGAAAAGCCCTTTTTATTGATCACCTAGAATATTTCAGGCTTAAAGGATTTCAAGTTAGTTAGGACAGAAGAGGTTTGGTCTGTGAAGAAAAATTAACCCAGTAACACTAGAGCCAGAGCAACCAGTAGTTGCAGTATTCAAGAGGACTTAAAAGTTGCGGAGGTGATCTCCTCCAACTGATGTTTTATGAGGAACATACATTTGTGAGAATGTAGCACTGCCTGTTTCCAGAAATTTGAGAGTCTTTTGCAGCTGATCTCAATTCAGTTTTCCACAGCTGGATGTTTCAGAGAGGGTACCACCTCCAGTCAGACATGATCTTCTATACTAGAAGCAGTTTGACATCAAAGGTGCTCTGAGCATCCACAACTCCTCTGAAATCATTGGATCTTCAGGAGGTTACACTTGCTTTTACGTATTCCAGAAGTGATTATAATTCTAAGTCTTGAACTGTGTGGGGGCAAATGCTAATATAAGGAAGAAACTGAGCTTACTAATAAGAAGAACCATAAGATCAAGAGTTGGTGGATGTCTGTGAGGACGTGTTCTGGATGGAATGATGTTCAGAAAGTCTCAATAGATCACCCTGCAAAAATTACGCCTCAAGATGCTTCAGTCATGCACCTGCAAAATGTGAAATGCCTCAGTCATGCTGAGCAATGCTGGCCAGAGGGTTCACAAATTCATGTTTCAACAAAGATGTTGCCTCATGGGCCAACTTCCCAGCCTATTTGCCATTGCATAGATGATTATCCTCTTTCTGGCAACGGAATAGTATTCCTGTGGAAATTGCAGCAATTGCTTACATGGAACAATAAATATCAGACAAATATTTAATATGAGTTTAACTTTTTAAATGTTGTTTGGTAGCTGAATAATGAGGAAACAGCATGCTGTGACTAATCAGCTCTCTGCAGAGCACCAAGAAGTATTCCTATTCACTGCAATGCAAAATGTGTGACTTCTAGATCACTTTTAAAGATGAGATTTAAAGATGCCAATTTATTGGATATATGATGCACCTTGCAGTAGAATAATATTAGAATTCTGTCTGTTTCTGGGTTTTCTAACATCTGAGTTTTCTAAGAAAAGCAAGGGGAGCCCACTCCATGACTAGCAGTTTTATGGTGGTATTGTATGTTAGATACCATCAGTAAATTACCTTCTGCTTTTTTCTGGAATCTCACTGGACTCAACATGCACAGCTATTTCATTCCTTCCCTATGTGCATGCAAACCACTTTGCTCTTTTGCCACTGCCTTGACTAAGTGATTTTCTTAGTGATTTATGTCACATTTATTCATGGAACAGTAAGTAACAGATCTTAATATGGATATAGACTGTTCTGTAAATTAAAACATTTAAGTTCCTTGTCCACAGGTTTGAAGGGTGTGGAATAAGCCCAGTGCTACTGCAGTGCACTTATAATGTAATAAATTTTTGATATTAAGTTTAGATAAGAAAGGTCCTGGTTTTAAAATTTTTAAATGAGAAATGAGATTCCCTCTGTGATACTGAGAAAATATATTATAGCAAAATAGAGTTCAGGCTTGTGACATTGCATTTCAGAGCAGTGATTTTCTGACTGCAGAACTCCATGCAGTCTTACTCTCTTCTCAGCTGTTCTATCTTCCTCTGACAGGTCACTGGAGAGGATAACATCTGATTTCAGACAATAAAATTGGGAAGAGGTAGCAGGCAAGTGGGGCCAAAGCCCATGGCTGAGGCTCTGAGACAGCCTCTGCATGCAACATCATCTTTTCCTCCCTGCACTGCTTCTCCTCCTGCCTTCCTTCCTGCAGGCTAAACAAAAATGATGCAACATGTGGTCTGACAATGTGCCTCTGCCTGGGAGAGCACAGGCTGATCTGGAGAGACCAGGCAGCTGTTGAAAAGGGAGATGATTGGAGTTAAGTCTGAAAAGTGTTGATTAACTGAACTGAGCACAGAAGGAAACCTGAGTAAAGCTATAAAAGGAGGAATTCCCTGTATAGGTCTGTACTTGGTGGGAGGGAGCTGTCACGGCTCCGGGTGGTGGAGCCTCAAATAAAACCTGTCATTCAAGGTATGGGGAAGATAACTTGTGTTGGATGGGGGATACTTGACTTGGAGTCTGAGAATGTCAGAGGGAATAGTCAGTTTGGTTTTTGTACCCCATGGGAGGGAGGGAGAAGGTGTCTGGGGCAGGCAACATAGTGAGGAGTGGGAGCACATGCACATGTGGGGGAAGAGAAGAAGAAAAACCACAAGAAAAAGAGAAGCAAGATTCATTTTGCCCATAGTTGAGTGCATTACAAACCTAAAAGAAATTGTATGAGCTGGTATTTGTGAAATTACTCATAATTAAAGCTTAAGGTGAAAATATATTGATGAGCCCATGTTTCCTGTGGAGAGGCTGTATTAATGACACTCAGAGTTTTCTCCCACAGCTTTCAGTCTCCTTACTTCAGCAAAACTGATGGGAGTAATAAAGTATGTTGTACTTTTTCCCTTCTTACTGCATTTATATGAGAGGAAGAGGCTGAATGTTCTGTCTTTTATTACTTTTCTCCTCCAGGAGTAGGTAAAAAGTGATATATGCTTCTTACTTTTTTGCAAACAGATGATACTGGACAGATGCTTAGAAACGGCTTAGCTAAATCATGTGAATGGATGAATACACTTTGTGGAAAATCTGCAACTTTTGGTTTATCCAGGCAGAAGTGAGACTAATTTAGGGCACAAGAAGTTGTGAGGTTTTGGTTTACCATTAATGTAAAAGAGGAAAAATGTCCACTCTGAGTTATGTGATAAAGTTCCATTAAATAACAGGCCTTTGAAAGGACCTGGTTCATGGAAGTGTCAGTGGTTTTGGGGGCTCATTTAGAGCCAGCAATGTGCCCAAATGCACCAAACTATGAGAAACTTGCACATGACTGACATATGGGCTGCAAAAACAGGTTTAGAGTTTGAAGCAAGTGTGAATTTGCTATAAACACTGCTAGGTGTTTAATGAACTCTTCCTCCCAGATTTGTTTCATGTTACAAATGTGATGAAGGACTGGAGCACCTACAGTCCTAGCAAAGTGTCTTGCTTTTGAACTTGTTCCAGAGAATAGTGAAGACTACTTTGAGCAAAGAGAGGGGGCAGGACAGACAGTTTAAAAAATCTACAGGGACTGTAACTTTTCCTGATGTAAGAAGAAAAGTTTACTGTGAGTTTCAAGGGACAGTTCTGTCACAGTGGGCACTTGCTTTCTGAAAACAAAAAGCAGGATCAAGTGAGCTGCTCAGGCAGATAAGAAAGGTGGCCAAACCAGTTCTTTGGTAAGATGTGTGGTCTGCCAGTCTTTTACTGACTGCATCCTTTACCAATTGATAGCCTAGCCCTAAAATTTATCTGAAGAGAAAAGAAACCTGTAGACCAGGCCTGTTAATGGTAATGGGTTTGGAAGTGATGGGTCTGTGGAGCACACTGCACAAACACAGCCAGCCTGTGCAAACTTAGCGGTTGCTTGGCCTAGACACCTAGATATCCAGGAACTGGTAATTTATCCCTCTGTAGTTCAGACATGGATATATCTGTGGAGACTGAGCTATTTCTCTGCCTGAGTAAATGAGATGTACGTGTTGAGAACGGCAGTCAACATTCAGCAAGAGGACAGATTAATTTAAAACTAACTCCTCAGTGGAGTGGAAGTGACAGCCCTGTAGAAGATGAGCAGTTCTAGGGGCTGTTAAAGTTCCATTAAAGTGCACCAGCCTGGGACTTGCATGAGATGTGAGTGCTTTGACAGTGTGAATATATGTGTTACGGAGGGAGAGTTTGTGGTCTAAAATTAACATTGAGCTAGTTAGCAATAGAACCAAAATTACTATGAGTATGTTCTTGGGAAATTAAAATATGATTTCTAGAGTTGTATTCATTTCAGGAATCAGGTAATTCTTTGGATTGTACTCTTACAATCCTGAATGAAGTCTAGCTGTTGTTGAATCTGTTCCATGTTGCAAGATGTGAAGATCTGGTTTCCAAACCTTCCTGTGGCTGCTCTGGCTCTGGGTAGGCTGTCAGCCAGTCTGTGGGTTAAAACCTTGGCAGCAAGATGCTGTGACATAGAAATATAAGATTGCTGTAAAAGATGTCTTTTTGTGCAGCTGGCTATTGCTTTACTGTCTCTGAATCTCAAGGGCAGAGTATGGAGAATCATAGCTGACTGCTGGCACTATTCTTCGTTTGGAAAGGGAAAAGACAAAGCGTGTTGAGACAGCATTATTATGTGCTTTTTAGGAATAAAATCTGTAGTGGGTAGAATAAGGAGAAATGCAGGTGATTTTTCAAGTAAATTTTACAGATATATCAGTCTGTCTAACAACATAGGCTGCTTTTTGACTGACTTATTTTCCCAAATCATTCTGTACCCAAGTATTTCTGCCTTTGATTAGTAAAAAAATCAAATATAATTGTATCCAAAATATTTTAAACCACACTATTTTCATTCTTATTTAAAGACATTTTTTTCCTTTCTCCTTTGAATTTGCCAGGGATAATAAAGAACCTGAGCAACAGCCTGAGAAAGTGGCTGAATAGAAGTACAAATACTTGGCACAGTAGTGATTACCCAAGGAGGAAACAAACCATCTTCCTCATAGAGCCAGTCTCTTAATGCACTGGGTAGTTTGCACATATCTAATCATTGAGTCTGCCATGTCTGAGTTCCTATAAGCTCAGGTTCATTTATAAAATAAGCTCCTCCAGAGCACTTAAGCACGTTTGTGGTTTTATAAGAAACTGAACTCTCTTGTTCCGTGTGTCACCTCTATCCTTTTTTACCCTCTGAGAAGTAAAATAACACTCTTCATGTGATGATTAATGTGTAATGATCTTCACACATTACATAATGTCCTGTCTTCCACTTAGAGAAGCACTGGCACAGCAGAGAGTTGTAAATCTGTCCCTTCGTAAATGTAGACCAGTGTAATTTGAGCTGACTCATCCCTGCACAGCTTCCAAAACACCATGTGCTTTGCAACACAGCAGTATCCATTTCTGCCTCCTTTTAAAAAATGCACAACTGAAATGTATGTACACAGCAAAGCCACCCCAGCAGGAGTGCTGCAAAGCTGCTAATGTTTTTCCTTTGGAAATGTTGTGGTAGCATTGGAAGATGTATAATAAAGAAGAAAAACACATTTATTCAATCTTCTCCCAGAACATGTCTATCCAAATAACTAAATTCCATGTAAGTTCGGTGTATTAAAAGTGAATGCCATCATTGCAGTTCCTCATTTTATTTAGGCATGGGGGGAGTGCATGTGAACAGTGTCAAAGGTTACGTATATAAAAACTAGGGCTTATCTGTAAGTTCTAAAATGCCTTTATAGGAGTTGAGTCCTTCCAGTTCTGTTTGTCAGTTAAAAACTGTGAAAACATGCCAGATCTGGACAATCCACAGTACTAGTTTGTCTGTCTTTTGGGAGGAGACAAAGGCAATATTTAATACTCCATGTATCAGGCGGTCCAATTAAACATTTGCTGGATAATTTCATTGCTTTGACAAGTTTCAAGATTGATGCAATATTTTATCTTCTGTTTCTCCAGTATCTCTGCCAGTTTTCAGACAGATTATTTCTTTTCTGCCAAGCAAAGAATGTCTTTCTATCATTCATCTCCCAAATCAGCTTAATTCTTATTTTTATGTCCCTGATTCTTGATGGGTTTAATACAGCTGTTCTTTGACTCTAAACTCATTTCTACAACAATTCCTTCTTAATGTATGATTTACATATTTTTTTTGTTCCCATATCAAGTCTAGCACGGCAGATTTTGTGCCAGAGCTTAAAAACAATCTCCACTCTAATTTCCTACCATTAGTGTGCTAGAAACATGATATTTTTCTCCAGCAGATCTCCTGATCTAGGATTTTAGCTGAAGCTAAAATGAGAAGTTCTCCTGAAAATAAAAAATAAAAGCTGAAGGCATTTAGATCCATTGTAATTTCAGTGACAAATTTAATCTTCATTGGATAAAATAGAAAGTAGTTTACCAACAGAAAGTCTAAAAGAAATAAGCAATGGCCTTTCAGTAACAGTATGTAGCTATTATCTAGTGCTTGCCATCAGTAACACAGTGTTTATCACAAAATGTGAGTATCATTATCTGTATCTTCCAGGTTGCAAAAGAGAAGTATCCATTGAGCTATTGTGAAAAATATTTTTTAAAAAATAAGTAACCTACACTTTCACAGCCTATATTTGGGTTCTTTTGTAGAATCCACCTCTACACCATATATATTTGATATAGTTACTTAGGTTTCTCTTGTGTTTCCTGAAAGTTAAAAGTTTCTGATTTCTCTAGTGACTGCTCTTATAGAGGACCAGATCTGTGGTACTGACTTACTTCACCAGGCCAGACTGGAGCCCTTGCTGTTTAAAAACACTAATATATTTTCAGAAGTCCTCAAAACACTTACTTAATGCATATGAATGAAAATGGAAGGCAATGGATCTTATTTTTCAAAGCTTTGTACTATTCTTTTGGAACAAAGTATACAGAAATTAGGGGACTGGGTAAATATATAGAGAAATTTAATTTGAATAGCAATTGCAGGTGGAGGGTGAGGAGACCTTGAGACAAGCTTCAATGTTTTGTTTGGTTTTTTTTTTTTAATACAATTTTTATTTCTTGACCATTCAATCTCTACCAAAAAAGTGCCAAGAATAAACCACAGTAAGCATAATTCAGTGTATCTATAAAGAATTAGGTTAAAAATATACTTGATAATTTTAAAGTACTAACATTTAATATATTTCTCAGTCATTGCTGACTTAAACATATAACCCTGCCATATAAGCACAGTGAGACCACCTTTATTTTCCTGACAATTGGAGCAACTCTGTGTTTGAACATGCCAATTTACATCTTTTACTTTTTGCAGGACATTTTATGAAAATCTGTCTTGACACCACAGTTTAGTGACGTCTGGCACTAAGCCTTCACTGTTTATTAAATGAATTCATTGATTCCACAAATCATCCATCTATTTACATGTACCTGGATTAATCTGTCTAAATCCTGAATCACTGTTGGTGTAGGAAACCTTTGTGTGCAGAAAATGAAAGAAGATATAAAATTTCGTTGTTTAGTCCACAATGAAAGTGAAGTTTAAATTTTAAGTTCTGTCTAAAATAGATGTGTGCATTTAGCATTGAGCTGAAGAAAAGTTTATGTCTTCACAAAAAGTTTAAATTTTAATTTTGCCATCTTAAAAAAACTCTCGTTTGCCAGTCTACTGGAAGAAACATCACAGCATCTTTTATAATATCAGATAGTATTGCATTCTCTGCCACACATTTCTGGGCTACAGCAATTGCTTGTTCATTTTCCAGTTTTCCAAATCCTGAGCTCTGTGAAACATCTAATACTGCAAACCGCTTCCTTTCCACTCTTATGGTGGGGGCAGAGGGAATTTAGGACACAGCAGGAGAAATGTGCCATATTTAAGTCATGTTGGGGCTACGTTGCATGGTCTGCTTTTCTTTGAGGTGTCCAGGTCAGGCTGAGTTCTGAGAAGTGGCACTCTTTATGTCAGCTTTATTTTGTCCCAGTGCCACAGATTCATTAATAAATCTGTTTGGAGCAAGTAAGGGGCTTAGGAGTTTGGCCCTGTTTGCTGACAAACTTATTAACAGGGTGATTTCAATCTGTTGGGTATCCCTGAAAAGGGAGAAAATCCTTCATCTGCGTGGCCATCAGCATTTGTTGTACCCAACAGGGTGCCAGGTTGCTCAGACTTTAATCTGTGCTCCTCAGGTGGTGTTGTCTATACATGTTTGCATTGTGCTGATAGGTGAGCCCTGTTTTCCCTCTGCTTGAGCAACCAGAACCTGCATGGTTGCCTTTGGTGTAAATGCTGACATTGATCCTTGTGCCTAACTCAAAGTCAGTGTGACAGGGCTACCCAGGAAGCCAATTGCGCTCTGATGCTGCTCCAGCACCAGTGAGTGACAAGCCTGTGGAAAGCTAACTGATGGTGTCTGGGCCAGAGCAGTGTCCCTGGAATCCCTGCTCCTTGCCTCTGCATGCTACAGAGTGCAGGGGCACTGTGTGTGCTGTCTGTGCTAATCCATTTTTTAAGCAATGGGCTTGCATCTGTCTTAGCCTTTGGCTTTTCCTCAGGCTAAAACTGAAGATAACCCTTCTACCAAAGTTGCATTTGGCACTGTCTGCTGGGAAGGGCATAAATTAGCCATGCTAACACAGTTTGGTACATGCCAGATATTTGCTGTCTTCTTCCTCAACAAGTCATGAAAAAGAAGTTGCAGACATATGCTGCAGTTCAAATTATGAATGCCTAATTTATTTTTGTATGCTTTTCTCTGGCATTCCCAGGTTGTTCTAGTGCCTAAGTGTTGAGATTTGGTTATTAAAATGATTAGAAATGGTTCTGCCCAAATTAAGGTACAAATGAGACCAAATGCCAAAGTCAATAAATAGTATGGGTTTTATTCAATAGTAAATGTGAGACAGACAGAAAGGGAAAAGCAGGGTTAGAAAAAAGAAAGGGACAGGGAGAGATTAAAATAGAAAAAGTAGCACCACTCTGTGTAAACTGGCGCTGTTCTGTCAGTCCAGTTCTTCTGGTCTTCTTGGTGGTGAGGGTTTCCCAGAAAACAGAGTCCAATGGATTATTATATGTTCAGGACTCCAGTTGGGAGGCACTGGGAGGAGGGGGATGCTTTGGTGGCCACAGACAGGCTGTTGCTTCTTTGCAGTTTGACAAAAGGTCTTCCTATGATTTTGACAATGTTTAAGACATTACTTACCTACCAGTCCATCACACTTGGTTTGCTGGACCCTTGAGGAAAAATAAAGATGCTTTCAAATTGGAACTGTGAGGTGGACACAATGGAGATGGCTCTAATACTGCTATGCAACATTAGCAATCATACTGTAACCCAGTTACTGACTAGAAAAAAACTTTTTTCTAGTGTGTTTAAATAAGGTACAGTTGGAAAACCTTAGAATCAGGTTTTGAAAAGC
Source organism: Myiozetetes cayanensis (assembly GCF_022539395.1). Taxonomy (NCBI): domain Eukaryota; kingdom Metazoa; phylum Chordata; class Aves; order Passeriformes; family Tyrannidae; genus Myiozetetes; species Myiozetetes cayanensis. The sequence goes on from NW_026086604.1 coordinate 132,084,314, forward strand.
AAGAATTTGCATATAAATAGAATATTATAGAGAGATCTCCATTTCTCTTAGAAGGGCATTTTTTTGTTGAATTCTTTATTTTTTGCTGCTTTTTTAACAAATATTTCTGTGGCTTAACTAGGATTTGTGATATGGGGAGGTTTGGACAGAAAATACATAAATTTCACATGAATTAACAATTTGATATTATTACTACAATTGTTAATCAGAAAATGTCAAATTAGTTAAAATGTGTTAACTTCCTGGTTTCCTATGCTGTATTTTGATAATTCACAAGTCAATAAAATTATTAATTTTTTGAGTTGTGTACCAGGGACATAGGAACATTACAGATATACTTCCTTTTGGAAACTTAGTATGTGCTAAGAATTCATGTAGGTACACTTAGGCATCTGCATTATTAATAATTATTGCAAGTGCTACTGGGAATGTGGATATGAAACATATTAAAGATTAAGTCATATTTGTGATTATTTGTGCTGAATATGGCCAAAAGAAAGAATCCCAGCATTGACCAGTGTATCAGGAAGCACCCCTTTCTTGCTAGTCAGATGAGATAAGGAGAGTAGGGTTTCCCATCTATAATGCCATATTTTGTGCTGGAAAGGAGGAAAGGAAAGGGAGAACTGGGAAAAATTCCTTTAAGTAGGCTTAGACCTATAACTCGAAAATTTTTAGAGATCTTCAGCTGAAAAATCTTGAAGTCCAGTGTTAAAAAATGGTTGTATGTATAGCAATGATCAAAGCTATGTGAAGTTATACTGAAGTTACAGCAGGTGAGACAAGAGAAAGTTAAGGAGAAAGCAAAATCTTTCCCATTTTTCCTTTGGAAATACTATTCCAGTTGCGCATTTCATACTGACTTTAGATAGTCACTAACAGCACAGTTCTGAATTTTTCTTTTGTGATCCATGGGGTCCAACTCTTTGATCTGATCCACCTGAAAATTTTGGAAATATCACATCAGTAACAGTACATCTGTGAAGTTTTAAATCAAACCAAAACGACATCATTCTGGCTTTTCTAAGTTTTCTGTTAGTAGGGATGCTGAGTAGTACTCAGATTGAATTTACCATGGCTGGGAATCTAAGCCTATTAGAGCTTTTTTTTTTTTTTTTTTTTCCGTAAGAAAAGGCTAAGCCAGAATCAATTCCAACTTCATTATCTGTGATCTCCTTTCAAAGTGATTTTGTCTTCCTGTCTCGGAAAGTGGAGGGTTGAGATAGAGGATTACATTCTGCATTTTTACCTTAATCATAACTGTGTTTTTATCATTCCAAAAGTAATACAAAAAAGATCTGCAAGTATGGGACGCAGATGTGCGTAAGACACGTAAGAGCCTAGTAGATGTGAAAGGTTATATGCTTTCCACTTCTGTTATGGTCAGCCTTCCCTAGGCTCTTATCACTGTTTTAACCTCAGTTGTGAAACCAACTGAAATCCATCTGGATTGTGTGTATAAAAAAATTAAGCACATCAAAATAGAACTTTTTTCTTTTCCATTTTAAATCTTCTTACTGTAATGGCTTCAAAATCTTAGCTAGGTTTTTGGTGATGACTGATATCACTGTCTACTGACCAAAATTCTCTGTCCCTCATCCAATTACCTAGTACCTTCAAGCCTCCAAACCTTCTTTGAGACAGAAGTCGTACTTTTTTTGTTCTGTTGTGTATCCACTTAGCAATAAATTTAGGTCTTGGTCCCCAAGTGGAACTGATGGGAAGACTAGCAAAACACATCTGTAATAAGCTATAAAACTGTAATCAGACTGCCTGTAAATTCAATGTGCATGTTAAATTATTGTGTTTATGTAGCTGGAGAATATGAGTGAAGCTGGAATTAAGCAGTATTTCCTCAGTGTTGAAATACACTAATCCAAGTAACAATATTGTTACCAGTGGAGTCAGATCTTGACTTTGCTTATACCATTCTAATTTACCAGTATGGTTACATAAATAACTACAAAGTGAAAGTAAATCGGGTAATTTAAAAAAAAAAACAACACAAACAAACAAACAAAAAAAACCAGCCTGCAGCAGTTATAGTTGTGACAAAGGGAAAGTCTAGGTTCATATTGTTGATAAAATGGATGTGTAAGGAAATTACCAGTTATGTTATTTCCCTACCATAATACCTATTATCATTGATACTAACTCTGTATTGGACATGAGTCTTAATTGCTACTTACTGTATAATTACAAGGAAAACATGCATCAAGATAGTGGTGTTATTATTTGTTGTTCTGAGCATATAAAACAATAGCAATACAGTAATCATTGTCTTCCATCATTTAGTATTTTAGCATTATTAACCTCTGACTCTCTTTGCAGGCCCTGTTCCATGAAAATAGGATCATGCTAGGCACTGTTTTCCCACATACTGCTACAATTCTTTTAGCAGTCTCAGCCAATCTGTAAAACAAAAGCAGGAGGATCTGGTCTTTCCTGGTTTTTTAAATCATGAGTCAAACTGACACTGCCGTTTGTGTGCTAATTGTCACCGTGGGATAATTTTTACAACTAATGTTATTTTTTAATCTGTTAAGAAATTTATCATATCGTTATCATAGACATATTGCAAGTCAAGCTTATCTGTTATGTCTTTCCTAAAGAAGATCAGAAAGATGGCATTGGTTCTAGTCCCATGAGTCAGGTACAGCAGAAAAAGAAGCCTCTATCATGCTGAGCTGTTCATAGGCAGAGTTAATTTAAATTTGAAATTTTTCTTCTTATGAGAAGTATGATTGATTTTTGCTGTGATCTTGGTCATTCAGTATATGAGCCCTCTCCTTGGAGAATCCTTTAAAGGAATGTTTATGTTTTGAAGAGTCTCTAACTTCATGGGACCAGTATTCATATCTTTCACTAACATTTGCTGGGTTATCCTCTTTACTAAAATGATCAGAATAGAAATAAAGACTCATGAAACAGGCTATAGAAATTTACTTAAGCTGAAGTAGTATGATGGCATTTTCTGTCCCTTGATGAATAAATTTGTATATTTGATACTTGATTTTACTGGTATTTGGGCTGTGGCATATTTAGAAAGTTGATAGTGTATCTTAAGAGCAATCTGTTGAAGTTTCAATGTAAGAATATTTCTAGGCTTTAAAAAAAAATCTTGCTGATTATGGTGCATTTATGAAATTAGTCAAATTGAAGAGTTGGCTTAAATGTGTGCAATCATGAAATGTAAATAACACGTTTTCCAAAAATACAGTTCTGAAATTCTGATGTGCTGAAATGTTCCAGAAACCTTTGTATGACCTCATGGAAAAAGGGGGAAAAATACCCATATTAGTTGAATTAGTGGTAGATGATTATGGTATTTGCCTTTTTTTTTTCCAAATTGGGGTGATTTTTCCTTTGGTTACATTGCTGCAATTAAAATTATAATGTTTCTTTTTCCCTGTAAAGTGAAATAGATCTTCCTTATAAATAAAGGTTTATGCAGATCAGACTTCCATACTAAATCAGAGCGGTCTTTACTTGTCAAGTTCTGCTGTTGCATTTTGGTTTAATTTTCATAGAATTTTTCCTCTTTTCTTTTAGGGAGGCTTAGCAAAGCAGAGAACCCATGCCCCCCACCATAGTTAGGTGTTTTCTTCCCTTTCAGCAAATCTGTCTTGTGTAGCCCAGCATTTCCAACCTGTAAGAGCACCTTGCATAATTCACAATACCCTACTTATTCAGTTGTTGTCCACTTTCAGCACTGATTTATGTTAATGATGTGAGTGTTAAGCAGCTCTATATATTTTGTAGTACAGGACACACATCTTCCTGTCCAAAATCTCAGAGTAGCAGAGCCACCTCAAAAGTCAGGTCCTGATGTACAAGACACAGGTTTTTGGATGTCTGTCTTTCATCAGTTTAGTTTAACATAGTTTAAAGGCTAATATAGTACTTGTTAAAAGGCAAGCTCAAGGAGTAAAAAAGCTATTATCTGGATATTCGGTGGTTTAAGCAATAGATGCCAAAAGCCTTCAAAAACCTTTTTGATGTGAACATATAAACCTGTACAGAAGGAAATTTGAAGCACCTGTCTTAGATGTGAACGAAAGTGAGTCTGCCTTATAATTTTCATCCATTCCTCTTCCACAGTGTCTTCTCTAAATATTCTGCTCAGGCCTTTGCAGTTTGTGTGAATGATGTCCCTATTCCCTCAAAGCCTTTGGTGGTCATTCTGATCAACCACATCAACTACAAACAGCTGAACTGGCCAGCTGTGACAGAGCTTCTGAACTTGCCAAGTTACTGAACAATCTCAGAGCAGTGAAGCTTTTTATGGATTTCTTTCCCTTACCCCCACTCTATTGCCTGTCTAGCTTTATTGACCACAGCACTGTAATCTTAAATTTTAACTTAACCCAAGGAGGAAAGGAGCTGCAGATGGAATAATTTTCATTGCTAATTTTATGAAAATTTCAAGAACAAGAGCTGAAGGATCAAACCAAAACACCATTTTCATTACATATTCATTAGACAGACCTCTACTCTATTTTTACTACTTCCAAAATACTTCAGCACAGTATCAGCCATATAGACCTTCACACAGAAATACTGGCATGCCAGTGACAGGACTATATATAACACTCTTACAGTTTGCACATAAAAATATCAGTTGAAAACTGTAATTCCAACTTTAACAGATTTGAAGGCTTTGTTGGGTTTTGTGTCTCTGTTCATACAAGTTGAACAAGTTCTACTTGTCTGTTTGCCAATATTATGATTTTATTACACTACAGATATTACTGCATTTGGCTTCTTTCCAATTTATTTGAATGACATGTTCTACTTCAGTGTTAATTAGGTGCGAGCTCCAAGATCTAGAAGATAAGAGTATAATACTTTGGTACATTTCCTCTAAAGTGCCATTTATGTGATTTATTAGCTACACAGATATTCCAACCAGAAACATGAAATAGTTCTAACTTGTAAGGTATTGGAATTTTAGGTTTCTGAATGCTTTTTCTTCATGAGCTGCCTGTTTTTGAAACTTTAAAATTAATTTATCGATGCATTATCTGAGAATTTATATAGTTAAGTTTTATTTACATAAAAGTAAAGCATCCTGTTCAGCTCATTTAAAAATGTTTGTCATTTTCTGAGCATTAGAGATCTACTGGGATAATCAGAGAGAGATGCTGGAGCAGACTTGGTCTAGCCAAGCCATCACTTCTCTCTCTCCATCCCCCATAGCTGAAGGAAAATGTTTAATGAAGGAGGAATCATACAGTACATTTCTCTCTTCCTTGAAATCACATCCAGATTTTATCTCACATTGTAGCTTCAGTATTTCTACTCTGCCAGTCCAGGACAGTTAACTAGTCTATTGGTAGCCACGTTTCACAGATTTCAAAGATAATGGTGTAAAAAACCCTGAAGACTAGTTCTAAACTGAAAAGGTATCAGTTCATGTGCTTAATTCTGGCTACCATTGCATTTAGAAGGATATCATGTGTTCTAAATACAGTTAGATGATTCTAAAACTTTCTTATGTCAGTATAGCTCGTACCTGTAAAAAATATCAGTGTAATGGCAGAAACACTATGTTTTAAAACATTTTCTGTGTTTCAAAGAGAAAAATCACATAACTAAAATAGTTGAAAGGGGATAAAAGTTGTGCATTAATGACATCAAAGATTTCTCTAATGGGGAATGGTGTAAGCGAAATTTTGCAGATGCCATGATGCAATTATACTGTAAAAGAAAATACAGAGAAAATTGTGTAAAGTTTCCAAGACAGTGGAAATACCCCAATATACTTCTCTCCTTCTTCTCACCATCACTATATTATTATAATTTTAAAAAACAGCTTATGTAGTGAATGCCTTAAAGGTTAGAAATCACCTTAATTTCTATTCAGGATGTGGAAGAATAAGGTATAAGTGCTTTCTTTTACAAATGGAGCTCATCTTGAGGTGAATAGGATTTAAGACCCCCTAACTTTCATATGTTCTTTTTGCTAATCTAGGTGATTGCCTCAACAAGTCAAACATGTGAGCCTTGAAAAGAGTAGGTTGGACTGGGAATAAATGAGCGTAAATGAGGGGTTTTTTTGGCTGAGTGTAGTTTTTTAGCCACCAAGGCCAGCCAGGAAAGGTGCTCCAGAAGAAGGAAGTGGGGACCTGGAGACCTGTACCTGATATGGCATGGCCTAGGACCCCTATTTGTTGGTGTCTAATACTCCTCATGCCTTGCCTTGAAGAAAGTGCCGTGATGTCTCAGTGCCACAGACTTGGCTGCAGCAGGAGGGCAAACATTGTCTCCATGGATCCAGCCTTGGGCTCTGTGTATCACAGGCAGAAAGTGCCTGTCTGCCAGTGCATCTGAGAAGTTTGCTGTGTCTGTTGGCTTTCTGATGCCTTATCCCCATAACAGCACAGTGAAGTGCCTGCAAGCTAAAGCAGGGAGGGCTGCTTTGAATAGGTTTTGATAAGGAATAAGTTAGTTCATCTGCTGAGCTGTCCCTCTGCATCTGGCTACTGATTGCCTGATAAAATAGGGAGCACAGTAGCAATTTGTTGGAGACAATATTCTAAGTCTTTCAAGAAATGCAAGGAAACAGGTTTTCAAAATGCCACCAATTAAAAGAAGTCTGATTACTTGGGGTCTGAGGAAAGATATGGCTCAAGATTGCTTGTTTTGCATGTCTAGTAAGTTCTGGTTTCTCTAGGTGACAAAACACCTTCGGCTCACATTGATTTCAGTTTGGTTAATACTGGTCAAATATCTTAGGATGTAAGTTTAGTAGGTTTAGGGGAGTTTGATAGAAAAATGAAACCACACAGAGCCTAAAGTGTATTAGAGACTGTTTCTAGTATTGCAACACTTTCTGGTCTGTCAAAAACAATGTCTGGCAGATTTTCCTATAGCCACGACTCCTACACCTGTTCCTGCTGTGATGCAGGAAAATTGTACTTATTTAAGCCTTTGATAGGTAATTTTCTATTTTCCCATGTCTTAGCAACTTAGACAATACAGGCAGTGCTTAGTAAAGACCTTGGGAGGGCTGCTTCTTTTGCTCAGAAGGTTCAGTTAAAGAAAAGCAATGGAAATATTTTTGCAGATAATTTATTTACCAGTCTACCCTTTCACTATTTTCTTTTAATTTGCCACTTCTCTTGAAAGTTCATTTTTTTCTGTTTTTTGAAACAGATCACCTTCTTCCTGGCACAAGAAAAGCACAGAACATCCCCCTACTTCTCCTTTTACATCCAAAGACAGTACAAGAAATATCTGATTTTTAGTGCAAAATATACAAAATTACTCCACCCTGTTTTGATGGTGTTAGCAGAAATAAATTATCAGAAAAATACTTTGATTGTTTTTTGGATTGGGCAAACCAGAAAAATTTATGGTTTTGCCTGGTGATAGTTTTATTGTTCTGTTTTGCTGATAGTTTTACTAGCATGAAAAAAGTTGTGAATGAATATGAAAATGTCCTAAAGGAATATGTAAACCACACCACTCAACTGCTCACCCTTTGCAGATGTTATAGTGGGTGTTTGCAGACTTCAGACATCATTCATATTTATCATTTACACAACAGAACAGCTTTATTTTTGCACTGGAACAGATGTTTATGAGTATTTCACATCTTTCCATAATGTTTATTTGCCTTTCACCAATGCTTCCAAACTCTTTTGACATAAAATCAGTAGGAAAAACTAAGTCTGTACAAGTGTTTCTTTGCCTTTTCTAGATTTGTTTTCTTAGATAATTAAAATATTTTTTGTTAGATTTATTTTGAAAAGGGACAACTATGGTTAGGCATGTATTAAAGTTACAAGAGTTACAGGTAAAACTTTTCCCAGACGTAAAGTAATCAGGCAAATAAAACATGTAGGATATTTAGAGGAGTCTACAAAACTAAGTCCAAATTTCTGAATTATTTGAAAGTATAATATTCTGTCTATTCTTTTAAACACTTATATTGTTGTAGAAAATTTATGAGAAATGTAAATGGCTATTTTATGGAGTTGGTCAAAACCTTCATAAAAAATTTTTAAGTTTTCAATTGTGATTAGTAAACTAACGTTCTGCTCACTTATTATCTTGTTTTGTTTTTTTTTTGTCTTGTCAAACAGGTGTGTTTTATGAAATTGTTCAGAGCTTCCCTCGAATGGAGGAAAATGTGCGAGTGGATTCATATGTAAGCAGCAACAGGTGGAGAAGGCACTCAGAGTCTCTCAAATCAATTGACACCAACAGAGCCAGCATGGGGCAGGATTCCTCTGAGCCAGGGGGTTTCACGGACCTGCTGCTTGAAGAAGGACATGACAACACCACCCAGATTGAGGTAGATATTCATTCCATCTATTTCTTTATTCAATTTTTTTATCTTGGATTGGGGGTAAGTAAAAAAATTAGGACATTTCCTTCAGTGCATTCAAATGTTGACGGGGAAGAGAACCTCTGGTCTTTGTATTTGTGAACCTGTCAGCATGTGGAAGCTAGAGTTTTCTCTTGTTCTGAGGCAGGAGCCTGTCCTTTCTGACTTTTGAAGATAGTCCCTTGAGGCTGTGTGTCTCTTTACTGGAGAACACTTAAGGGAAGTCCCATGTTGTGGCAATTCTGGAGAACTGGAAAAGAAAGTAGTATTAAAATAAAATAAAATTTAATTATTTTTTAGAAGTTGGTGTAAAAACCTCAATTTTTGAGACGTTGCCTGTCTTTATGGAGAGATATATCCAGGCACTAAGGGGAAAAGGCTCTAGAGAAATGACAAATTGGAAGAAAATTCAGGTTGGTCATTGAAACATTTTGCACATGTTATTTAACTTTTGGTCTTCCAAAGAAGAATAACATGGGTCAAGTCCATCTGTATGAAGTCTTGGGATATTCTCCCTCTGTTTCATGGTGTCATTCAGTTTCTGATTTCTTGTTTAAAAAATTTTAATTGCCATATTTCCCTGCCCTCTCTCCTGTTTTGTTTGGTTGTTTTTGTTGTTGGGGTTCTTTGAAGTATTGGTTTTGAGGTTTTCTTATTAATAAAATATACATCCTGTTTTTCAATAAAATACAGCTTAGAATAAACTACACTTCACATTTTCACTGTTTAGAATCTGCTTCCAAAGCAACAGTACTATTTATTTTTCAGTTCTGAGAAGCTCACTCTGAGACAAACAAAACAGCTTTCAGATTTTGGGTTGTCATCTTACAAAATAAAAAAGCAAAGCAATATAAAACCCATCTACAGAGACAACGGCATCTCTGCAGCATGAGTCAAAAAATAATAGTGCTCTCTGAGAGGTGTGTTTTCTATTTGTTATTTTTTAAGCTTCCCAGTTTGCACAGCACTAATTATGTTTTCTCTTGTATAAACATTAAAGTCACTGGTTGGTAAATTATAGTTTTTAATTGCATGTTGCTTTTATAATTTCTGGTTTTCCCCCCATGTAATCCCCATCTGCTTATATGTGTAGCAGTTCATACATACACAACACAGATCGATCTTGCAGGTAAAGCGCAAGATGTATCAGTTACAGGAAAGTTTGAGTAGCTGATTTTAGCATGGCTTACCTGTGGATTCCTATGTAGTGTATCCATTCAGTTCCAACTCCTATGAAGCAAAACAGGTCAGAGCTCCCCCTCTAACACCAATGTATAGCAAGATTTGGGGGGGAAAAAAAGAAGAAAAAGAAAATGCTTGCAAGTCGATATACATAGAATGACATTTTTCCAGGGGCATCTTTCCTGTCAGATTAATGGCCTTACAGTGTCTTAACCTGAATAGTGCATCAGCCCTACTGAGTTTATTGAATTCAGGTTTTGTGTTCTGTTGTAACCTTCTTTTTCTAAGGTCTTTTCAGCACAAAAAGATAACTGAGTTGTGGTTTTACACATTATCGGATTCCGTTGAAAATCCCTACTACACCACACAGGCATCTTAAAAAAAAAAAAAGTTGATGCCTGGCTTTATAGGGGAGGCAAAGTGTACAACAGATACTCAGAGAGGAAGAATCTGTATGTCGCAGTTTTCTGCAGCTTGGGAGCTTATCGGTAGTGTTGGAGAGCATATTGATTATTTTAAATCCTTGCTCTGTGTACATTGCAGTGCTTGCTAAAGAAAATCCAGAGAATGAGTATTACCTGCCACTTGTATTTAGCAACACTACAGGATGACAACATCCCTCCTTTACAGATACTGTTTCTCTCTAAAATATTTTTTAGGCTTACACAAAGAAGACTTCTTTAATAGGAAGACAGATAGCAATGAACGCTTTCACTTGAAATTATTTTTTTGTCCTTCTTTTCAGTGGTGAGTTTACCTGCAGCTTTAGAAACCCAAAACAAACAGCCCTTGCCCTCTCTCACCCCTGCTCCTATCCCCCCAAGAAAAACCACAGAAAAATACCAAATCAACTCAAAACAGGCCAGGACAAAAGGGAAGGCAGCAGGCAGAAATTTCTGCATGCTGTTTAAAATTAACTCTAAATATTTCCCGTGTTATCAAATATATACTGTCATAAGGTACCTGTTTAGATGTGCAGCCTCCCTGGTCCAAGAGATGGAGCAGTGCAGCCATCAGGTACTCCAGGACATTTACTGTCTCTCTTCACGTGTCTGTTTTGTCTCCTGTATGTGTGGCACTGCGATTCAGGAAAGGACTCCTGAAAAATAATATACATATTCAGTTACTTTTTAAAATAAAGATGTTGTCTTGAATTGGACTTGAACTAAATTGCTGAGAGTAGCAGAAGCAGTGGCTATAGCCATTTGATGTGTAAGACCTTCAGAAAAGAGCAGGGCCTTGGGAAGAGGATGACAAGATCTCCAAGGTCCGTTGTGTTGCAGTAGAATAGGAATGTTGTTGTCCATATGTGCACTGTTGTGGCAGCACAAACCCACAAAATTGGAGGTACCAAGAGAAAGACTGTAAATTATGGGGTAGAATCAATGTATGACAAATGCTTATCATAAACACTTTACAAAACAGTATCGCTATCTTGAAAGTATTCCTCTTTTCTCCTACTTCATTAGGGCTATTATAGCGTGCCAATTAGAGGCTATGATGTTGTGAATCCGAAAAGGCTTCCAAGGGTGGAGGTTATTCCCATTTCCTTTATTTGCAATTGGTACTCTAGAGCCCAAATACGGATGAGGATCATACTCCATAAGAGGCTTGTTATGGTTTCATTGCCACTACATAAAGTAACCAAAGAGAGAGAGAAATCCCCAAAGCAGTTGCTCCTGGGGCAGGTGAAGAAGTGTGTTACCAGCAGTCCAAATCAACTGTAAGGGTCAACCCTCAAAAAAGTATTCTGGTGACGTATTGCAACAAGTTGTCTTCTTGGCTTTGTGGCAAATGAGAGTTATAGAGAGTCTGTGCTAGAAACAGGAGAATCCACAGCTAAGCCGTATTTCTTCCCAAGGTTCACAAAGTAAAACCTTATAGCCTTATACCTGGAATAACTTTGGGACTGTCAGAAGCTGAAGTGTTTCCCACTAAGCCAGAGGAGGTTTTTTGAGTTTTGAAGCATAAAATCACACCCCATATGCACTAAATGGTGCTTGGCAATGGTCAGTGCAAAGGCAGCTTCCATGGTCCTGCAGGTGGGAGGCTAATGAGGGAAATGTGTACCACACTGTGGTTACAGGGATCTCAAAGACAGGGATTATTGTGGGGTATACATTAGAAATCAGGTGGGAAATTCCAACATGAATTGGTGGAATCATTGTTGGAATGTTTGTATCAACAATTCTTTTTAGAAAGTTTGTTTCTCAATCTTCTGGGATTTCACAATCTCATCATTTCAAGTAGCTTTCATTATTTTTTTTCTTTTTTACCTCCCATCTTTCTTGGGATTCTTCTGTCTTGGGGGTCAGGGTTGTTTTGGGTTTTTGGTTATTGTATAATCCACCACTTTTGTTTATTGTGCTGAGGGCATTCAGAAGTGCCTTTTACTTATGATAAATAAAGCCTAGGAAATGCAATGTGTCAGGTGGAATTTGTTGCTGCAAACACTGTAAGTCCTTGTAAAAGCAGTGAGTGTGAAAATACATCTTCATGAATATGTCTAGTTTGGCATGTCTTCTTTCAACAAGGAGAAAAATAAGACAAATATACTACTTTCCTTCATATGCTCTCATAAAAGAAAAGTGTGCTCCATAATAACTCATTTTTATTAAGTAAATTAGTATTAATATTGTTAAAAGAAAAACAGCTTTGTGGTCATGGTGTGACAGTTGTTCAGTTGATCCCCAAAGCCCTGTAGCCATAAAGGTAATGAAGGCAGATATCAGAGGTTCTTGCTTCCTATTGCTCTTCTGCATTTACTGGAAATATTTAATATGGACGCTGGGTCCCCAGTATTCACCACTAAGGTATCCACAAATGAATTCCTGTTTTGCCATAGTACTTGCTAATGTAGGCCTGGCTACTGAGCACTGAGAAAAGCTTAATAATGCATTAATATACAACTGTGCATTTCAAAAATTTTGCATCATAATTTTTCCATAGTTTAAAATGTACTTAATTTTTCAAGTAATATCCTATGTTTATGGCTATGGGTAGCTCCACACACAACTGATTCTCCTTCTGTATGTAGAGTTGTGGTCTCTTTATCACAGATCTTCTGTAAAACAGCCCCAGCTGCAGCTTACTTTGTAGAAAGGTTCTGAATAACTTGCTTGATGGTCCTTACTTTCACTGTTCTCTCTCCCTGATTGTTGTGTCTGCAGTCACCTCCAGTGCACAGTAAAACACTGACAAGTAAAATACAGAGAAATTGAAGTGAAAAAGTCTCTAATATATATCTTGCATTGGCATGAGCAGAAAGTGACAAACTTTGCAAAATAACTTTAGATCATGTGAATTACTTTCAAATTTTTGGCCATTGTATGGAGATACTACATCAAAACAATAGTCTTTCACAAACTTCAAATATCAAAAATAAATCCAGCAATAAAATAATAGATTAAATCATAGTCAAGCTTGTGCTGAGTGCAGTAAGGTTTTATTGCTTTGCACCAGGAAAAGTATGAGGAAAACATGATTTTTCATATAAAGTCTTAGAAGAGAATGAATGATTGCAGCTGTATGACAGAAAAAGATTCAGTTCCAAGCAAGAAACAACATGCTGAGCATGCTAAATCAAACCAAACTTCAACTTTATCTTACTTTCTCCACCCCTCCTAACATAGTACTAGCAAGCATAGAAAATTGTGGCTATTTCAGTGCAAAATAAATTTTTGTTCTGTAGTGAAGTGATTCATTTATTCCTGTGGATGTTACTGATATCGCCTGCTGTGGATTGCTTTTAACTAAAATAGGGTTGTTGTTAACTGAAGACACCCTTCTTTCTTTTTTTCTCTCCTTTCTTTACTTTCTCTAGATGTTGTTTGAAATGTAAATTTTAGCAGTCCCTGTAGTTTATACCTGAAAATCGTCTTGCCCCTATTGGAATAACACTGCTGGATTTCCTTCCAAAACTGGTCTTTTGCTGAATTTTGCATTTTGACCCAGAGCTTCTGCCCAGAAGAATACTCCTCTCCTATCAGTCCCAATCACTCATGGAAGTGACGGTGTTTGATTCTAAATGGCAAAAACAACAGAAGGGATTGGGATTAAGTTTTACAGCCCTTGGGATTTGAGAGCAATTACTCTCAGCTACTGACAGCAGTGTCAGCATGCCCATTGCTGTGTTCTCACTTCAAGACTGAGAAAGGAAGAAAATAAATGGTTAAGATGAAATTCCCATCAACTGGGCAAACGATAAGTCAGTGCTGTGATTACTGCTCTAATGCATGTATTTAAAGTAGAAAAATTTGTCCATGCATTATTGAAACCTTAAAACTAAACAATATCATATCACAATCTCATAATGAGCTGTCAGTTTTGCCAAGCCTATCTCTGTTTTGTTCCTGTTTTCCTTCCCCCCTCCCTTTTTTTTTTTCACATCCCAATGCTTTGATGCCAGTTGCATCTGAAGGACTCAGAAGGAGCAATGTCAATAGCTCCGTATACCGAAACCATGGTCCCTCCAGGTTACTGAGAAGCATGTTCTGTATTTAAGAAAAAACCCTTATTATCACATAGTCTATTGAGTATTTCTGTTCTTTTTCCTCATACCAAGCTATGAGAGTGTCACACTTTACTTCTAAAGTCTGTTTCTTGACTTGCAATTTTTAGAGCCTTTAATTACCTGTGTAGAGTTGCCTGCTTGTTTAGCTTCTAAATTTATAGTTCTAATATTTTGCTTAAATAGTATTTGTATCTTCCTCTCCCTAAAGTTAACAGTGCAAGTCAATTCCATGAGCAACATTTTTTGTATAGTCATGCAGTTTGATAATATTTGGGATACTATTGATCTCTGTATCAGGACAGAATTCTTTTCTAATGCATAGTCACATTAATGTGGATTATGAAATATGAAAGTAATACATGTTCATTACAAAGGTTTAACCAGATTTTAGGCTTTTAATTTTTATTTTAGTTGAAATATTTGACATTTAAGTGACGAGGAATAAAGCTTTGCAAAACAAAAATTTGTCACAGGAGTTGGCTGATTCATTAGAGAGCAAAAGAGTGGTACTTCTGTTCTGAAATCTGTATTTGCAAAAATCTGTACAGAAGAAAAACCAACAAAATAACAATGAAGAAGACTGAAGAAACAATCAGTTTTATCTTTGATGCCCACTTTCTGATGTTGCTTCATGTTGGGAATGGATTCTAGACTATGTTATTGAGCTCAAACAATATTTAGCCCTTGATTGAAATAAGGGAAACATCAAATTTTTATTTAGGATCATTTAAAGTTCTAGGTGAAGAAATATACTTTAACTGATTTAATTACATGGCTACACCTTACCAGGTCTACTTGCAAAATCTTTATCAGAACAAAAGTTATATTCATTCTTATTTTTCATTTTAGGGATAGGAAAGTCTAGCTATTTCTTGTTTACAATTAATAATTACTACATCATGTGATTTTTTTTTTGTGTGTATGCATGATTTTTGGTGTATGATTCATTCAAGAGAAGGAGGGAAAATTTGGGTTCCTCCTGTAGGCTTGCAAATATTTTTCTCCATTTTTGGTTAAACTTTGACCATCTAGTATAGCCCTGGAATTTCCATGGGTAAAACAACTGAGACTAAAAGACATGGTTTTACAGCTGAAGGTGGTATTTCATCAGGTTTTCAGCAATTTCAGACCCGATCTTACGTTGCCCTTGGCCGTGTCAGTTGTACTGATAACACAGTTGTCTTTCTGACTTTAGGCCAGTGTAACATTGGCCCAGAAGTCTTTGCTGCAATAGATGTTCATGCCTCTGATGTTTCCATAATGTTCTAGAGGATTAAACAAATGTCCCACATGATTCCTCTCTACTGCACATCATTAAAGTGTGAAAGCTGTGGAGCTCATTGACACCAAATGTTGCGGATGTCAAAATTTACAGAATCAGACAAATTCATGGAATACAAATTTGTCAAGGATTATTAAACACAAAAGGGAGTTTCTGAAGAGCAGATCACTGGAACCTAGGGAAAATGGGGAATTGCCATTGTTTACCTTGGGTCCTCTAGTCTTCCTGGACATCAGACACACACAGAATCACAGAATATTCTGAGTTGGAAGGGACCCACAAGGATCACTGAGTCCAACTCTCATTCCCAGTCATTTCTGAGGACCAGACTAAAAGTATGTTTAGCCAAAAAGAGTCCAGCTATTCTTGTGTTTTTGTTGGTATCCATTTACTAGATTTACTTAAATGTCATGTTATTATTTTCATATTTAGAAGCTTGAAAGTTGCAGCAGAGATTTAGGATGCACTGAAGGAAGAGTCTTGGGATATGCTAGAGTTGCACTGAAACCCACTGAAACCATTTTGGCTATATCTTTTGCTTTTCTGTGTAGCTGAATATTTAATTGTCATATTCTTGTTGTAAGAGAGCTAACATTTGCTGTTAAATGATACAGTTGATACAGTAATGAAAGGCTAAGATGTATGAGATTTTCTTGCCATATTTTAATCTACTTTTTTCTGCAGAGATTGTTCTTGCTATTTTAAAATGTTTTTATTCACACTTTTCAAGAGTTAATTTTAGAAAATACCTTGTTACTTTGGAGATGGAGAATGTCATGTGTTTTCAGACTGAGTCAAGGGAAAAAATATGTTCCTTTTTTATGTGACATTACTGAAAGTGTTTGTACTTTCTCTTCATGTGACATCCTAAGTCAAACAAAAAGGCCTGAAAATTGTTGCTACATTAAGTATTTAAGTAATATTGTTAATAATTATAAAGAGGAGCCAGAATGTTAATTCATCAGGAAAGTAGCACAGGTCACATATGAAATAATCTAATTCTTTACTCTTGCTGATCACAGCAAACAGTATGTCACCTGCAATTAAAAACAGAATCTGGGATAATCATACTTTCCACTTATCCAACTGAGTTTTTACCAGTGATGTCACACTTTCTAGTCAGCCAGCAGACTGATATATCACTGTCTTGTTTTCTTTCAGGCTTTCAGTTGCAAAATGGTAAACTAGAGAAAAGCCTCATATATCTTTTTGTTTTGAATACATTAATTGATTACTTATGTCAAGGTCATCTTAACACTTGTACTGGGTGTTGCTGCAGTCTTCAGCTGGACCAAATGTATTGCCAGCTTGATCAAAAGTACTGTGACAATGAGCCTGTAAATGTTTCCAGTATTTTCAATCTAAACTCAAGAGCTGGTGGTTCTGCTATCAACTCAGGTATAGCTGAAAAAGAAAAAGGCAAAGACCGGAGGCGACATTCATTCTCTATTTCCTTTAAGCTTCAGGGGAGAAGATGGGGAAAGAAAGAAATTAAAAAGTAGTTCTCCCACTCCTAAGTAAGAGAACTCCATTGTAATCCTGAGTTCATTTTGACATGCTTAGCTATGTTGGCACACAAGGCATTTAGTTTAACATATTGATGATAATGAATTTTTATAGCAAGGAAGGAGACAGGGAATTCAGAATTTAAGGGAATCTGCCTTTGAATTTTCTTCATTATAATGTTTTATATTTCCATATCCCTCTTCATCTCCAACTTCCTAAAGCACATTACAGTTATACCAGAATCGCTGAACTCTTGACTGAAAAGAGCTGTGAGCAGTATCAACAGACCTTGTACTTTCTGAATTAATTATTTCAGTCATATGTGCCTCAGCCCTTGCTTGCAGAAGTTTGCTGAAAATAGATTCAGCTTGTGAAAACTGAATATGAGTGTGGCTGTGGCGAGTGGGAAAGTCTCTCCTTTCCTGGGCATTTCCTTTCTGACCCTTTTCATCCTGTTCACCTGGAGTGTTTACCTCCTCGCTCACTGGGAGGAGACTTGTGTCGATTCGGTCACACAAAAAGCAGAAGACTGTGTTCATTTCAACCCATACAAAGCAAACAGCCTTAGCTAATTTAGCAGCACACAGCAAATTGTGCATAGCTGGTTGGAGCCGGGAGTGAGGGTGAATACATTACCAGGCTGTTAGTGCAGAGGAATTTGGGTAGGTAAGTACAAAGTTGTCACACTAAACCTCATAATTCCAGTTTGGATAACACCAGTCCTTAGGGATAGATTGTCAAAGCCATAGGAATTCTAATGACATTGATATATTATTCCATGCCAGTCAAAATCTTCCATGTTTCTTTAATATTGGAGAGTCTATTATCTATTATCCCAAAAAAGTAACCAGATGAGTACTTTGTTTCAGATTCAGTCAGACACTTGCTTTGACTCTGTGTAAATTTAGGAATTACAACTTCAGTCAATGGTCTGTCTTCACTGTGATCATGCGGGTTATACAGACTTTTCAAAGAGAATAATAAATGGGGCTAACACTCAAAATTCATATCAAGAGGGGTATCAGAATTAAGAAAGTTCATTTGAGTCCATTGAGAAAGTGCAAATGTGCATTTGTCCTTCCAAAAATACTAACTTAATGCTTTCAACTGTTAAGAAAATGCTGAGGAGACGCCTTTAATAAGCTGTAGTATTTCATACACTCAATAGAAATTAATAATTAATGAAAATAACTTGGGGTTTTTGGTTATTTCTTTTCTCTCTTCTGTAACACCAGCATGCATTAATGTACAGCATGTCTAAGTTTTCACAGACCATCAGTAATAAAACAGTATATTTATTTCTAGAAAACAAAATTGGCAATGGGGATCTTGGAGAGTCTGCAACAAACTGAACAATTTGCAGTGTGACTAACAAGGCAAAAAAAATAAAAAGAAAAAAGGAAAAAGAACAGAAAACATATTCACCAGACCTCTTAGTGGCAAAACATTTGACAAAAGTAGAGAGATGTGACAGGGTTACTGGAGGTTTGCTTCATTCATTTGTATCAAACTGCTTGACTTTTCACGAGTGCCTATTAAAATTTTTTAATAAATCAAAACATCACTCTCCAAGTATTCTTTCTGTAGCCTTAGCAACAAAAGTAGGAAGAGGGAGAAATTGCAGATGGAAGTCCTATCTGCCTGATCTCATATAGGTGGAGCCAAGAAATGTCATGAGGGATAAAATGCCGTGATCTCTCGGAGGTATTCCCTTTGACTCCAGTACAGACCACAAAACAAACTGTTTCTCAGGTTCTTCCTGTCCCAGGCAAAGTATGAATGCCTCTCTCGTGGTGTATGAAGAGTTTCTTTCAGTGCTAAAATAGGCATAATCTGTCTCCAAAGTGCTGCTGCTGAGTTTAGCCATGTCCAGGAGTGGGCAAACAATGTGGCTTCCATAGGTCAGCAACCCAGTGGGGGTTCATTTTCATGGTATAACTGGCTGGCTGGCACAGTGATTTACAGCAAGTTTGGTGAGCATGTTTGAAACATCTTCCTTCCATAGTTGTAAGCTAGTGCACCCACTGTTCCTATTTGTCTAGAAAACAAAACAGCCAATTCTTACAGCTGGACAATTGTTGACTATGTAGTTGAAAGAAAAAGCAATTTATTTCTGAGAATTTTTTTTTTCAATAAAAATAGAAATAGAAATTTTAACATTATCATTTAATCATTAACAGTGCTAAAGTGTTGATTTTTCTTCTATTAGTGTGTCAGGAATATTATTCCATCACCTTTGAAATCAAGGTTATTTCTTAAATACGCTGGCAGAGGTTTTGTTTCTCACATAAACATTCAGTAAAGGCTAGAACACATCCATGTACCACTCTAAAAATGCATATGAATTTACATTAAATACAAGGCCACTGTGATTACTACAAAAGGCTGGGGTCTGTACAAGTGGTTTTCTTTTCAGTTCTAGTTAACATTGAAATTGAAGGTGAAATTCAGCTCTTCAGTTTGGATACCTGAGTATACGTGCATGTGGCATAGATGAGGTATGTGCAAGTTTTCCCAAGGACATTTAGTGACAGGACAAGGGGGAATGGCTTTAAACTGAAAGAGGGTAGGTTTGGATTAGAAATTAGCAAGAAATTCTTTACCATGAGGGTAGTGAGGCACTGGAACAGGTTGCCCAGAGAAGTTGTGGATGCCCCATCCATGAAAGTGTTCAAGGCCAGGTTAGATGGGGCTTTGAGCAACCTGGTCAAGTGGAAGGTGTCCCTTCCCACAGGTGGGGGGTTGGAATGAGATGATCTCTAAGGTCCCTTCCAACCCAAACTAGTCTATGATTCTGTGATCACAGATGGTGAAAAATCTAAGGTGAAAGTTGCCTAGCTATGGATATCTGATATCATTTTAGACACTGTGGTTATACTGAATGGTCCATTGCTGCTCCTGTAGGATAAGGCTCTGCTGTAGGTCCTGAATCATATCTGCAAGTTCCAGGTGACCCTGGGTTCCTCCTGTGCTTAAGCAGTTATATCTCACCCATGGTCAGTGCAGTCAAAGTGGGTAATTTAGTTTGTTCTAAAGTGAACCTGAAAACTTCATGAGCTGGCAAACCTTCAGTGACAGCATTTACTAGGTCTGTGGTCCTGACAGTGAGCGCTTACAAATGTAGTTCTTATGCAGACAGCTGCACCTGCAAAACGATTACCACCCTGCTCAGCTACCTATTTGTTCATCTAAATATGAAGTGAAAAGATACCATTTTTTTTTTTTTTATTTTTTTACAGATATACCAACAACAGATTGAATCAAACAAAATAAAAATGGCCTGTTTCTAGTCAGGGTCAAAATATTGAGATTATTCCTCTCTTTTACCCCTTCCTGTCTCACCGACCACCCTCACTACCAGTAAAAAAGCTTTTTTCGGAACACGAGTAAAATCTCGTGATTTTATCTTTCACTGTTTTTCAGTGCTTAGATGTTTGGCTTCACTTCTATTGCTTAAAATTGTGAAAGACACCCTTGAAGTCAGAAGTAACTCTGTAGTGCCTTGTGTTTTGCCTTGTGTTTTATCTTCTGGTGTCCTGTATTTAGATGAAAGCCAAACAAGGAAATGCAAGTTTGTGAAACTTTCCATTTTGAATTGCTTTACTCTGAAAGAACAATATAGATTTAGAAGTTATACGCAAGAAAAAATAACATCTATCAAACCCAAAATGATGTGTTTAATTTTTAAATACTTGAGAATATTGGATCAACTAAACTCTGGGTTAACTTGATGGCAGTGGTGTTTTTCAGAAACAGTAGAGGGAGGATATTATTTAACATCTTGATCTTGTCAGAGTAATTGTTAAGTGCTCAGACTATCCCTGTTGAAAAGAACAAGAGTGCAGATCCTGCAGAGCGCTTATTTGGAGCCTGATGTCATGCAAAGGCAGCAACTTGGATACGCTTGTCTAGGCAACATGTAACTAATCAAGCATCTCAATTAAATATGATGTCTTACAGTTGTGGCACGAGAGCTGTCAAGGGATTTTATTTTTTGAGTGTGACTGCAAGATGAGATAAAGAAGCATTTTCTGTGACAAAGTCCTTAAGAAATGTAGCTGGTGAGAACAGTTCGTTAAAATTCTGTGTTCTTTTCACTGTTCTTGTGGAGAATATTCTGACTGAACTCCTGTTACAGATGCATAGAGAAAAATACATGTGAATAAAGGAAAATGAATACTTTTTTCAAACCAAAGAGCAAGCTTTCAAAAGAGCAGTAGAAATTGCTACGGATAATCACTTTCATCACCACTAGCTTTCTCTCTAAGGCATGAATTGTAATTTTGAAATTTTACATATTGATTGTGGATTTCAGCCAGTCCTACGTTTTAGTAACTAAAGATTCATGTGTGTTTTATGTGAGAGCTAAACTAGAAATTGCTCTGATTAAACAGATTACTAGTTTTGGTTATCTACTTAATCTACTTAAACCAAGTCCTTTCCATGATGATGCAGTTCATCCTGTTATGCCCAGGCTCTGTGATGAGTATGCTGCTGTCTGGCTGTATGCTGACCAGCACACAGCTGAACTGAACAGCACGGCTTTGGCAAAGATTGGTGCTGAGGTGTACATTGGACACCTTTAAAAAAACTTTAAATTAGGCTTTATCCCTACAGGTAAAATGCTACCGCATTAATAAACCCCTGCTCCTACCTGTATCAACTTTGTAGTGGTCGTACATGTTCCTACAACTAATTACCCTACAATTTTGACTCTGAACCCTGATGGATCCCTGAGACACAGTATTAAGGGCTCAGGAACTGCATCACACACCAGCGAGTGTAGAGGGAGCTTCCTGCACTGTCCTACAGAAAGTCCTGATCAATTAGAATCTATACCTGCTAATAGTAACTTAATCCTCTAGAGCTGTAACACTTTTCCTACGAATTTGGATTTGCCATTTTCCCTCATCATGTGAGGCCTCAGGGTTCTTGTTTGTGTCTTGGTTGCTCTTTTCCTCCTGCCTCTTCCAACAGAGAAGTGCCAAAGAATGGGGAACAAGGATGATGTATCTCTCCTGGCATTTGAATACATAGTGGAGAAATACATAGGCTACAGAGAGTTTAAAGTTGTTCCAATACCTGGATTAAAAAAAAAAAAAAAAAAAAAAAAGTGTACAATATTAAACTGAAATTACTGAATATTTTAGGGGGAGGAAAAAATTTGCACAAATGTGGCTGTAAGTATGTCAAAGTACATACGCTCAGAAATACACTGTTGGTTATATTCCACACAGGAAGTAGATCTTTAAAAGACTAAAATACTAAATCTGTAAAAGCTAACTTGACAAAAACATAGTTATTTATGGCAATATCTGTAGTCATTGGGCTCAGAATTATCAGTAGTCATGAGCCCCCAAGACATGGGGTTATAACCACTGATGCTCTGTAGTCTAGACCTGGCAGATATTATTTATGTTTACAGTCATTTTCACAGTTCCAGTTTTATGAGCACTTTAGTCATTTATACAGATCTAAAAGTGAGAATATAAACTCTAAAACCTATGTCATAATTACAGCAAAATCAAATTTCTGCTAGGTGTTTTAATGGACATTGTACTGAAACAGTTCCTATTATTTTCCTTTAGTGGAGAGGGTGCTACAGAGCAGTTAATAAAGGCTTATTTTAAGAATGTAATTTCTCAAACTCCTGCTCTAGCAAATCAGAAACAAAACTGCATAATAAATATTTTCCTACTGTAATTGCTTTTTGAGTGACTTGGCGATTTGGCTTTTTTCCTCTTTTAAGTAAGGTATTGCAGAGATTTTTGCTCTTTTGAAGCTTGTCTCATATGACAAGACAATCCAAAGGGCTTTATAAGACTGCTGTAATGACCCCTAAATAGGCTGACAGTATTATAGCAGTCCCAAGAGAGAAGATTCTTTTCAAAAGCAACTGAATATCATGAAAAAGGCAGTGGCTCCACATTGACTTTTCACAAAGCCAGAAAGACTAAATGGCTTTTTGGATTAATGGACAGTCCCTTGCAGACTGTCTGTCAGTGTGTGTGACTCTCCATTATAGGTGCTGTCAGGAGCTCAGAAAAGTGCATTTTAAAAACCTGAGAACTTAAGATGTAGAGCTGTGTAAAGCCTTGTGTCTACATAGGGGAGAGAGCTGTGAGCTAAATACCTTTGTTTCATCCCAGCTGATGACATCATTTAATGTTTACAATAACCTCCAGATGTAAATCTGTGAGATGCTGGACAATGTCGCTTTCATACTGGCCCTAGTGAAAATCTGAGTTTGAGGACTACTGCACACACACAACAGGCTTTCAGGACTCTGCAGAGCACTTGTGTAGCCTCTTCTTGGAGAATATAGTGTGAGATGAAGTTCTTTACCCTAGTGTACTCAGACACAGAATTTCCTCTTCTGTTAGATTGGGTTCCCCTCATTCATTGGTCTTTACATTAGCTGTTCAAAATGGATTTTTCTAGGGTGTGTGGAATCAACAGTGATGTTCTCAGGCTGTCTTCAGGCTCTGCTGATTGTTGATGTGAAGTATGCTTGTATGTGAAGTGTGTGTTGGTATTCTATGCCCGTTATTTGTATATATTTTCCCTTAATTCTTACCACTCCAGATATTTAAAAAAAAAAAAAAAAACAAAACAAAACAAAGCAAAGCAAACAAACAAATAAAAAAACCAAAACAAAAACCCAAAACAAAACAAAAAACCCACACACAATATGAAAAACAACAAAAGGAAAAGATTGTAGCTTCGTCTATGTGCGCCTCCATAAGACTTTGATGTTGTAGTCCACATGTAGCTTATCTGCTTTCACATATTGAGAGGCCAGTTCAAATCAAGTATTCCTTAGGGTTCTCTTAGGGTTCTTAGATTTAGGTCAGGTCCTATAAAACTGTAAAATAGCATCATAGCATTGCGATGTTATGATTGTAATTATGATACTCCCTGTTAAAATGAGTTATATAACAGCAGCATGCAAAGTGTCTCTTTCCCCATTTTCTCTGGTCTTAATTTCCCCACTAGGACCCCATCTCAGGAGAGGTGATCTTTTCTTGTATTGTCTCATCTCCTGTGCTAATGACTGTTAGATTAGGGATATTCTCCGTGTGTCCTTAACACCTGTCCTTGTCTCAGTCAGTGCCTGCCTAAGGAAAATTTAAATAAAGGAAGAAAAATCATTTGCAACACCATACACACATACTTCCCCTGCCCAGGTAATGCAGAGTATGACTGTGCATCTCTCTTGCCCCTTCTTGGTGTCCAAAAACATGCTGTTGGGAAGAGGCTTTCCATCAACTGCAATACACAGCTATCTCAAGTACTACACAAACCATCATCTCTGTTCTCCCTCTTGTGCTTATTTCAGCTGGTAGGGACTAATAATGTTCGGAAATATAAAAGCAATTTTCTAACAAAAGTCTGAAACAATTCAGAAGTCAATTTTGGCTGCATTTTACTGATGTGATAGGCACAGATACTGTAAGAGAATAGCAAACATTACATGAGACTGGATAAGAGTGCAAATAGTTTTGAGGAAGCTGTTTTTGCTGTATGTGTGCAGGGCCATCTTGTTACTGTCTTATTTAAATAGAAAGGGTGTTCTTTTTGCTTCTGCAAAATGGATCACCAGAACTGCTTTATTCCTTAGGGAAATAATTTTAATTGGTAGTTCATGTCTTTCCTCTAAATATCCAAAAAAGCATTATTATCTTTGGTTTCTTGCTGAAAAATTGTCTGTTTAAAAAATATAGAATTACCTGTTTTCTCTTTTCAGTGTTTCTGTTTTAGTCTACCAATGCACATTTTAGAAAGCATAATCCTCTGATTAATTTCATAGGCTATTAATCTAGAAATGCTTAGCGTTAAAGGTGACTTTCTGAACTTAGTAATAGGTGATGAATTTTCTCATAATTAATTTTTAGGGCAAATATTAGCTGCAGTTTCAGTTCATTTCAGACCTTGTGTGTCAGTTTGGCAATATTTGGGCAATTTTTAATGTATTTTGTTAACAATCATATATCAGACCTTCCTTTTAAAGTGATAAAATTAAGCATCAGTGAAGTCCAACATCATATCCTTGAGGGCTTCAGAGGTTTTCCATTGTGCTGTCATCTCGACTGCAGTTTGGAAGTGCAGTTTCAATAAATAGTATATTTAAAGGGACAATAGTTATCAAATACAGTCTCATCTTCGATTGCACTGAGCAATAACTCATAACACTTGACCACAAATATCTGAAGATGAGGAGCCTCAGATGGGATGATTGATTGATTGATTGATTGATTGATTTTTGATTGGTAATGTCGTAAACAGTCTTCCAGTACTGGGAGAAGGCAGCCAAAACTTAATCTACTGGAATGTAATTGCCATCTGGTTGGCTGATCTGTAATGATTTGTTTTGTGAATGCCTTACTCTCTTCTTTCAACTACAGAGAAAGTAAGAGGTTTTTCTACAGCATGCTATTGTGCAATAGCAGAGCTCATTCCTGGGTGTGCCAGCTGCTTTTTCTCTGGTTGAAGTTATCAGTTTTCTTCAGTTATAGGCTTAAAGAAAGAGAGCTCAGTAGCTGGCAGAGCTTCTTGTTCAGTAATGTCTGTGGTTTGGATCGAACTGAATCCAGTATTTAGAAGCAAAATATTCATGCAATTGGATTTAACAAAGTCTCTTATTCCTAAACCTTTTTTGTTAATATCCCCCATCTCCTAGAGATTTATAGTACCTTTTCATTTCTCGTAAAGAAAAAATGTGTCAGGAAGAGAATTAAGCCTAATAGTCCAATGTTTACATATGTGATTACATCATCATTGAATCATGCTGTCTTACTTCATTGAGAGGAAACTTTATTGTTTCATGTCTGTTTCAGTATTATTTTCGTATACATCTTTGGCCAGAATCCCAGTTCATAATCTGAAATAATTTCAGAGGCATAATGTAGTCATTACTTTTAAATATCACATATAGTTACATTATGTTATCTTGATTGTGACAGATCACCTTAATCTGTTAAGGGACAACAGTTATTGATGAAATGGGTATGTGTTGTTTGGACTGTATTTGGCAGTAATCATATATGTAACATACAGAATGGATGTTCAGTATTTGAATTTGATATGAATTTGACAAATACTGAACACCAAGAATTTAAAGAAGGCTTAAACTTCAGTTGTACTGAGCTTTTATGAGTAGTGCATGCATTCAGCTTTCCTGAGAAAATTCAGTTGTAGTTGGAGAAATATGGGAATATATTCAAGATGTCATCAGACAATATCCCTTGTGAAAACTGTAAGAAATTAATCTTCTTTACAATATATAGTAAGATGGCAACTCAGCATCAAGGATGGCCTCAGGTTAAAAATAACTTACTTCCCCAAAAGGGAATTGTTATGAGAGAAGTTCTAATAAATATTCCCTTTATACTCACAGAGGTTGCCAACAGTAATCCTCATAGCTGGTGAAAAAAAATCTCAAAAAATCCTTTGCTTTAATGCTGTACTGTTTGGTAGAATAAAGGTGCTATGTACTTCATACATATGCAGTATTTGGACAGAACTGTACATCTAGAGAAGCAGTGGGAGATAATACTCATATCCATACCTGAAAAACAAAGGAAAAATAAAAACTTTCTTGAAGTAGTAATGTGTATATTCTCTGCTGTTTGTGAATGATCTTCCTTTTAGTAATTTGCTTCTACATCATTAAAAGATACTGAAAGTTTGTTTCTCTTCATAAGCATATTTATATAGAATTCTAGCTATCAGCAGAACTCTACATCTGTATCATATAACTATTAAAATTATTTTCTTAATTCAGTAGTTTACATGCAAATTCAGTATAATTTTTGAAGCATTTTTGCGTCTTCTTACGCATGTAGTACCTGTAGGGGATGGAATGCATTACAAACAGGTACAATGAACCAAACCATATAAACAGCTCTGACAGAATGAAAACTTGTAGGTATTTAATGATACCAATAAAATCGTATTTATGAAAGACTCTGAGAATTCCATTTCCATGGTAATGCAAATTAGAAACTATGAAGGCAGTAACTTGGAACACAAGCTTGGATCCTAACTTTACTGAGAGCTCCTGAGCTGCTCACATGAACTTTAGTAGTTAGCTGCATGAGCCTTTTTGTAGTCAGATTGTAAATTTACAGATAGGATTAAGAAAAATTAGGTGTGAGAGACAAATAATTAAAGGTGTATTCATAAAATACATCTGCATGAAGGCTATGAAGCTTTTTCAGAGTAAGAGGAATTCTGTCTTCCTTCTAACATCCAAGTAGAAGTGAATTTGTTTCCTTCCCAAAGTATCTAAGGTTATTTAACTTGACTTAAAATACTTTTTTTTTATATATATACAGAAAATTTGGTAGACATGAGTAACTCCTCACACAGTGACAAGATCTTGAGCTGAAGGCTATAATTTAAGTGATTGATTTACAAAATGTATGATGAATCTTCTTTGAGCATGGATCAAGATACCATTTAAGGCATTCTTATGGAGCTACTAACTAGGCTCAGCACTAGAGCCTTCTAATTGTGAAGGTGGAGGCTTAGGTACTAATAGTTAACTGGAGTAGCATTATTAGTTATGAAAAACTGGACAATTTACAAATTTTGCACAGTTTTGACTATGGTTTAAATATCACATGTTATCTGAAACAAACTATTTTGGTAATTATTTCTTCTTTATCTCTGTAGCTCTTTCCTTGGGATTTGTGATGCCTTAAATGTGACTTATTTTCTATGGAAATTTTGTCAGAATGATAAATTAAACTGGGAAAATATGTCTTTGTTTTCAAAACCTTTTAATTTACTGTACCTCCTTTATACATGACAGCAATAACTGTTTCTGTTGACCATTAAAGCAGGAAAGAATTTGTTAAGTTGGCTGGCTTTTGTCATCTTTCTGACAGTATAGTTTTAATTATGTTTACTTGTGTGACTTACCTAGAGCTGCTGAAGCTGTTAGAAGTTGCTTCAAAGGTGTCACTGAGATTTACTGGGCATATAAAGTACATTCTGGCATAGAAAGTACAGCAGAAAATACAGAAAGTGTCAAGGAGAAAGTAACCTGATTATGTCTGCAACAGCTGAAGTAAAATGCATCAGTAATGATGTTAATGTAGGGTGAAATCCAGCTGAAACAGGATTTATGGTCAATATATTTAAACTAAAGCTTGAATAGTTTCATCTAGAATAAAAGTTCTTGTCAAGTATGTCTTCAGCTCAGGATCATGTCACTAGGAACAGGCTGTGTATGTTCTGGGGAGTGGTCTGTGGGGAGGGGGTGTCAGGTCTGCGTGGCAGCATGGCCTGATGAGATGGTAGTCCTGTGCTGCTGGCTGGGAATAGGAGGTACTGCAGGAGAGGAACTTCTCTATCACCAGGGTAATTCTAAATTCTAAGAAGTCCACCTCTTCCATTTTCAATGGTCCTGTTTATTTTCTAAGTTTACTCTAATTATAAAACACTATCATTGAGGTCTTGTTTAATTTGCTCTGTCTCAGAGGAGGTGGAAGCAAGGAAGAAACTGAGACACTAGCATGTACTACTTTTATAGTATTACTTCAAGCTTTTCAACAGGAAGCTGGCAATGCTGTTGATTTAAATATTTTATGGTTACAACAGCTTGGGATGTGTAAAGGAAGACTGGAAATCTGAGATATGTTTCATTGCTCGCCTCAGACCACACAATTTTTTTTACCCTTTTCTCTGTTTTAGACAGGAAAGTACAGATCTTCACAGCTACTGACCTTGACAGAAATTTGCTGTGACATAGTATTACAGCAACTTCTTTAATTTTAAAGACCATGAGAATTAGGAAGCTTTCTTCCACAAATATATATAGAGATGTCTGTCTCTGAGTGGCAAACCTACAGTAAAACAAACTTTCAGAGATTTAAAATAAAATAGCATTGTAAGCCTAAGCTATCAGGAATTTTTTTGGATCTTCGTATAAAGGATAGTCTAGTGAATTATGTTCAGAAATGTTAAAAAAGGTGTTAACTGTGAATACTGCTCATTGCTTTGTTAGAGCATGGCCATTATTAAGGAACTTAACTGGCCATCTTGCCTCATAAGCCATCAAACATTTTGCCATAGATTTCACTGATATGATTAAAGGAACTGTATGATTGGGATTTGGGGATAGTGAACATATTCATCATAATACAAGATGATTGGATGATGATAACTGCCTTGTCAACTGCTAGTGGTTAGAAGCAGAGCTGTCTGTGCAACACAATTGCAATTTGTACATTTTTTCCTTTATTACTGAGCTGCAGTGTAGTTGTTGCTGCTGTTTCCAGAAGCAATAGGACTCAGTATTTCAAGGAAGAGTTTTATATAAAATTAAGGTGCATCTTCCATTACAATCTGTGTTTTTTCCCCCCTTTCAGGAAGATACAGATCATAATTATTATACTTCAAGGACGTATGGCCCATATGATTCCACCAGCCGGGATTTGTGGGTCAATATAGACCAGATGGAGAAGGACAAAGTAAAGATTCATGGGATCCTTTCCAACACGCATCGGCAAGCTGCAGTAAGTTATGGTACCATTTTCTTATTAGACTAACATGGATGCTTTCACCAGTGACCCACATAGTAGTGTTACTAAGTATCTTGACTACTGTTCACAGAGCTATGTCTCTGAATTTTAGTTAAGCTGTGAAAATCTTTACAGTGTTGATATCAAGTGATTCCAAGTTGCCTTTTCGAACATGCTATAAAAGTCCTTTAGAGATGCCTTTACAGATAGATTTAAATTTTTTCTCTGTTCGGGAGGATCACAAGCTATCAAACTGTAAACTACTTGTGTTGCTGAACTTGAAGGGAATTTTACCAGTGAGTTCAATAATAACAGAAATGGGTTCAGGATGAAGTTGGTGAAGTTTAAATCTCCCATGGAATGCATCTGTGTTTGCACTTCTATTTTGTGTGAGGTATCACACTTATTTTTCCTTTTGGGACAACTGGAAAAAACTCAGGAGAATGTCTTCTAGTAATAGAAGTGATGTGATCACAATTAATTTCTTATAGTAACAGAAGTGATGTGATCACAGTTTTAAGTTATCAACAAATAAATATCACAGAATGTAAACGACAATCATACTTAACTTATTGTAATCATAGTACCTGGTAAAATGGATATGAAAATAATGGGCTTACACACTTAGAAGTGAAATAGAGTACTGTATGATTTACAAATTGCAAAAAAAAAAAAAGTATTAAAATTTATACATATATAAAAAAGTTATAACATCTTTCCCTATTAAAAGTAATTTGTGAAAGTGAGACCTAAACATTAGTGAAATTCCTTTGAGAAATTTTAACCTGTGTTTAAGGATTAGTGAAGATGACACCCTTCCAGATCTTTGTTGTAAGCAATTTTATTTCCAGTCGGATCCCTGAAATTATGCACCTAAAAAATACCAATTCCAAGGAAGACATTTTAATGAAGTTATTAAATTGAGATTTAGAACGAGGCAATTTTTTTTCTTGGTGTGGGATCAGTGTGGAGGATCATTCAGCATGGTTAGAACTCTGATATCCATCTCTTTTCATACCTACCCAAATACCTTGGACTGGGAACTCAGGTGCCTGTAGCTATGTCTACATACATTTTTAAAGAGCTCTTTTTCAGAGATTTGTTTTATGTCCTTCCTGAATGATAAAAAGGTATCAATGAGTCATCCTGTAAGGTTTTATATTTCATTTATGCATCTATAATTGATTTCTTGTATGCATCTGAGCAAACAACATCCATATGTACTACACAATGAAATTACTTAACAGAGAGATGTGCTCTCCATAACTGTACTGTATGACTGTAAAGTCATATGTTCTGAGATGATCATACATAACTGAGCAGCAATCTCTTCCTTTCCTTTCCATAGAAATAAACTTTGTTATTACTCTTTTTTAAAGGCCATTTTGAACATCTTTTTGGGACTCAGTGATTTACATGCTGATAATTTCTAAACATTATTCTCCAATTTGACAGTAGAACCAGGAGTTAAATTATTATATGCTAAGAATCAGTGAATTCATTTAGCAATGCCAGGGATTCTTTGAATAGTAAAACTTACACTTAATTTGTGTGTTTTCCTTCAGTTTAAAATTTATAATCCTAAGAGTTCCCAGAAGCTGTCAGGTGGTTTTGCTTTTACAGGAAAAGTAATAAAGAGAAAATCCATGAGATGGTTTGATTGTATAGACGGCATAGAAATTGGTTGCAGAAAGTAACACACATATATTAATGGAACAATTAAAATATCTAACACTACAGGATTTATATTACTAGGAGTAAGGGTTGTTTCATAACGTATGACCACCATCTTCTTAAGCATATAATAAAATTTTAGGACTGTCTTGGATATTTGGTGTGTTTAGATATCTATTACCTGATTGCTCAAACACTGAACTAGATACAGGATACCTCATGGTTAGGAACTCAATTCCCTTTTTTCTCAGTCCATTCTATCATTTGTGTATGTAAAAAACATTTTTATTTCAGTGGGTTAAAAATTCTGATATTTTTTTCTGAAAAAAAAGGTATACTTTCTATCAGCAAAAGTAAAAACACACTTTTAGTGACCATTAGAATATTGTATTTTAAAACATTTTTTAAGTCATGTAGGTTCTTTATTACACTATTATGCTAAACTGTCTACATTAAACATTTTACATTGTCAGAATTTAAGGCATCATTTTTTGATTTAAGTCAGTGGGAGACCTGTATCTGGCTTGAGTGGACAAACAATCAAGTTTTTATTGTAAACATCTTTATACTAATGTTTATATTACAGCAGTTGAGAAGGCTGTTAAGGGAACGGTTTTCATTTGAAGCAGTTTAATGGTTACTGTGTATTCAGAAAGTTAATGCTAGTAGGTAAAATGGAGGAGAGCATACAAAGGAAAGAGGGATGGTTAGGTCAGCAAAATGATAGTTTTAACAGAATTCTTGGAAATTATGTTTGGTAGAGCAAGGACAATTTAAATGGGCTACATACACAGACACAGCACACACTTCAGCAGTGAAAACTTTAGGACGTGGTAAAAGAACACTTGTTTAAGTTAATTCATTAGCTGTCTTTTGCATATGCCATTTTGATTAGAAATGTGCAGTGGTACATCCATATTTATGTATATACAGAAAAGGTCCAATTAACACAATGCAAATGGATTTTGCATTTTAATTAAAAACAAACAAAAAATGTGCTAATAAATCCTGTCTAAATTCTGTCTTCCACTTAAGTGGAAAGTAAATCTAATTTAAAGTTACTGTAAATCTTCAGCTGCTAATTTCATGCTAAATAAGTCTTTAAACATTTCTAGCAGATGTAAACATAATTCTTTCTGAGAGAAGAAGTACCCAGATATGATCTGAACATAATAAACCTGGGACAGAAATAATGGTAGGGAAAATAAAGACAAGAAGTGATTTTCTTTTTCCTTTTTTTCCTCCACTTTTTTAAAATGTATGAGTTGTTTTGCTTTCTTAAGTGGAGACATCAGAGGATAGGGTTGAGGGACAGCCACCAACAACCCACCTTCACACT
Organism: Myiozetetes cayanensis; assembly: GCF_022539395.1. Classification (NCBI taxonomy): domain Eukaryota; kingdom Metazoa; phylum Chordata; class Aves; order Passeriformes; family Tyrannidae; genus Myiozetetes; species Myiozetetes cayanensis. Next base: position 132,116,675 of record NW_026086604.1, read on the forward strand.
AAGTTTTACTATAATAATTCCTCCCAAATAAGAAATAATGGGCTTCATGCCTGTTTCCTATCTGGGATTTGGACCATTATGGAAGTGATGTGTTTTTTGGAATATTATAGTTAAACTGTGGAAGGACCTTACTGGGATTTCAGCATTCCTTTCTACCATGACTACTGATTTATTCGGAGTTTAACCAGATAGTACATGAGGTGATAATTATGGGCAGCCACAATATTTAGCAAGCTTTGGGAGAGTAGTGAATAGGTGCAAAAGGAAAAAGCCATAGGCAGAGAGGAAAAATGAATTTGAATTTGAATGCTGCTTTATAGTGAACTTAGTTAAGAAAAATCTGTTCCCCAAATTACAATTCTCTGCTGTGAATTCCCCTTATAGAGGGTAGTCATCTGTAGGCTTGTAAAATTTTTTAATTATAATTTTTTTTAATTTTTATTTTGCAATAAGTACCTTAAGTAGAGTTTGTTGTTGCTTCTGTTGAATATTTCTTTGTACATCATTTCATTTCCTAGTTGACAGTACAGAGAAGTTTGGGAACTGGTGTCATATGGGATAAATGGAGGAGTTGCCTTCCAGTGACTAGCCTTCATTAGATAAGCACCCAGGTAGCTGCAGGATGTCAGGGAGAGCACTTGAATCTGAAGGTGCATGTGACAGAGGACCAAATGACCAGCAGCCAAGGTAGGAGGCATCCTGTAAAATGTAGGCATGGCTAAGGCTTTAGATATTGATGACTCCTCTTAAGAAAGAGGTTAAAGCAAGGAAGAACTCTTTTTTAAGGAAAAACTCTACAAATCTTTATTAGTTTTATTCTTATGAGTGAGTTACAATGTCTGTTCATGCATTGTAGTTTCTGAAGTCTTTAGTTATGAAGATCCACTGCTTTCAGGTGTTGAAGTGCTACACGAAATTGCTTCCAGTTAGCTATTACCAGTTCCAAATTCCAAAAGAATAGCAAGGCTCTAGTGAAAAATAAAAAGCAATGAAACAGGTGTTTGAAGTGGAGGACTGTTCATCTTGTTTTCTCTTACCTTTCTGCTCAATATTGATTTTATTTTCTCATGTTGTTCCTTTCAGAGAGTGAATCTGTCCTTTGATTTTCCATTTTATGGCCATTTTCTACGTGAAATTACTGTGGCAACTGGGGGTAAGTGGCTTTCTAACAATTTACTTGAGTAATATGAGAAGAGTTTCTTGCAGCTATTTAAAATACTGTTTTTTCCCCTATATATGTCAAGAGATAAACTGCAGCTTTTATTTAGGAAATCTTCCTCTACGCAAAAAGAAAGTCACAAAATATCAATATGATGAAAAACCTCCAGCTGTTCAAGATGAAACCCATCTCACTGTAAGACTTTATAACATTAATCCTTTTCTGTTTAGATATTTCCCCAGGAATCTTGTGTGTATGTGTGTTTAACAGTTGCACTTGTGGAGATAGTGCTGGAGCCAAATCAAGGAGGCAGACTTAGGGTTTGCCTGTAAAAGGGCAGAGGATTTACTGTCCAAAGATAGGAAGTGCAACCAGAAGTACAAAATTTATCACCTGTAGGGCAAACTCATTGCAGTGCGTTGTCTTGGTGTGGTAAGGCATCTGAAAATGTACCACGGTGTTCCTCTTCTTCTGTGGGGTAAGAAAGGAGGTATGGCATAGCTCAAGCTCCTAGTCTTGCAGCTCTGGGCACAGCTGCTGACTTGTGGTTAGGGTTCTCCCTCCCACTGCTGCTGGCTGCTACTTGCACCGATCTCCTGCACTAGGAACAGTCATTGACTCCTTCTGCTCCCCTCCCTCTCCACCTCCTTGAAAAACAAAAGTGAGACCAGAGGATAATGAGATGACGTGGAAGACAAAAAATGTGAAAAACAAGGAGTAATGGTGAAAAAATGAAAACAGAGAGGAGAAAGACAGCATCACAGAGAGCACACCCACAGCATTCTCTGGTCCTTGAACAGGTCTAGCAAGTTCATGGCTGGTGGTGCTCTGCCTAGAGGTGTGACAGGACAAGCAGGCAGAAATAGGAGCCACCATCACGAGGAGCAATTCCACACTGCCACAATCAAGGCTTCTTCTCATGCTATGGGTGACAAGCTGGTCAAGACCAGGGGATGTCCATGTCCCACTGGAGTCCTAAATGCAGAGGTTAGGACTAAAAGATTAGGAAAGAATTGCAACCAGTGTCTCAGCAAGAGTAGGAACTAGAACAGAGGTTTCTGTCATGCTCCCCATCAGGATTTCCATTTTGTCACCAAAGCAAAAGAATACAATAGATGGACAGAGGTGAATAAATGCTGATATTAAATGGTTGATTTGCAGTAGAATGATAAAAAGTATGCAGAATTATGAGATTACTTCAGTATCAGTGTTTTCTCTTCTTGAACAGAAATGACATTTTGATGCTGATTTGGATCAGAAAAGCCACGAATTACTGATTTTGAGACTTGTCTGATGTCCATTCTGCGTTGCTTTTAGTTTCATTTTGGTGCTTGATTGTCAGTGCATAGTTCTGTATTCTGTATTAGAGGAGCTGTATTTGACGGGGTGCCAAAATCAAGTACATGATCTGTGCAGCATGAAAGAATAGATCCTGCCCAGCTGAAACAGCAGCGGTGGAGACATTGTTCATTCTCCAACTGTCCCCTTATTCTTACTTCTGTACTTCATTCTTTAAAGCTTTACAAGGTTCACTCTTCCTTCAAGTAATTCTTTTTGTGGGGTGACTTTGTTGGGCCTTGCCTTTTAATGAAAGTCCTGAATTTTTGCCATTTTTACCACTTTCACTGAAACACTGCTGTCACCAGTTTCCCCATCCGACCCCAAAACTTCGGAGCACAGTTAAGCTCCTAAGGAGAGCTGTGTACTAGTAATTTGTGTGGGAAGCGTTGTCACTTTTGGTTCAGAGTATTTGGGGAATGTAGGTGTTTTGGGTGTTGATTTCTTTTTTTTTAAAAAGCACGTAAGCATATAAGAATAGCTGCAGCTCTGCAGCATCTTTTCTCTTTCTATTAATGGAACACTGGATGATGATTCTGCCTTTATTTTGGTCCATGTTTACTAATAAACTAATATTGCTGTGAATAAATAGACTATGGATTATTGTCAAGCTAAATAGGACCTTAAAATCAGTCCTTTTAATATACACCACTGCCATTAGCATAGAGATACTTCTGTCTTTCATTGACACTTCCATGATTTTCAACCTCGAAATTAAACACAAAAAAGCAAGATCTAGTCAGTAATAGCTTTAAAAATATTATCTTGATAAAGCTCAGTAACTGTAAATCATTCTGTCAGTCCATTACAGGATGCAACCTTTTCTACAGCTATAAGACTCACAAACAAAAAGGTTTGTTTCTGTACTAACTCTCTGATAAGTGTTTTGTTTTGTCTATATTTGCAAATTTTGTTGCTAGGCTAAGCACCACACTTATGATAGAAAAGGATAAATACAGTTTTTATGTGCTTTGTACATTGTATGGTCTACTATTTCTTAGTAACCAGGATTTTACAATGGCATTACTATTATTAGAGACCTGAAATACCTCCAGAGGTTATTCTGACATCAAAAGAATGGCAGAGTTAATGTCTGCAGAAGTCCCACATGACAGATGTCTACTTCCTGAAAAGCAGGATATGATTAATTATGCTCATGAAAAGACTACAAACTGTTTTTACCTCTAAATTATAAACTAACTAACCTTATTAAAAGGAAAGCTAAGGACAATGATGCATTAAATCCCTGTTACAATAAAAATGTCTACCCCAATGGTTTCTGGAATTCTTCTCTGGAGGCTACATTGTGGCATAGTAGGCTTCCCAGGTTACTTAAGACCTTACTTCCCAGGTTAATTAAAACTTTGAAATTGCTGGTGTAAATCTCGACAATTTTTTTTCTCTTTAACTAATATTTATTTCCTCTTCTGAATGGTTTTGATGAGCTGATTGTGTTTAAGAAAAGAAGGTACAAGGAGTGAAAATAAATTTATTCACTGTTGTCCTTAGATTGTATTTGAAAAGGATATTTAATTCACAACTAGGAGGTAAGACATCTTATAGTATTGTTAACATAATTAGTAACTGGTTCTTTGAGATATGGACAACTACCTGGCCACATTCCTATAGAGGGGTCTTAAACCTTTATTAATAGTAAATAACACAACAAAAAACTGATTTCTGTTTTTTGTGAAGCTTTATAAACTTTGTACTCCACAGGCCACAAATATGGGTTATTTTGTAATAAACCACTCATGAGATAATGAGCTATATAGTGCATGCCAGGGACCTGAGTATGTGAAATTTGCTTGTTGCCAGTCACTGATACCCGTCACAGACCTCAGTGGCTGTGAAACTGGGAAAACCCTTTCTGTGCTACATCTCTCCAGGTAGTATCATAAGTCTTCTTAGAAGAGTCCTTGAAGTTCTGTGACCCCACATCCTATTCAACATCTAGTAAAGCTTCATCCCTGGTTATAATAATTTTCCATGCACATGGGTGTAAGTCCTATTTGCTTAATCTCTGTGGCTTTTGTTTGTTTGTTTTGTTTATCAGTCTCTGTTTTCTAGTGCAGTTTTGTATCAGATACTGTAAATTATTTAGGGTTGTCTTTCTTTTATGGCACCTCTCTTTGACATTACATTTCTCTCTGGCGCTTCTATGCCTGTAGCAGCATGACAGTGAAGGGTGGTAGACAACCCAGATTATTGTGACTTTTCACTAGACCTTTTAGTTGCTGCCTGGGATTGTTGTGTTTTAACTCCGACCGGCAGCTAAACTCCACACAGCAGCTCGCTCACTCCCCCTACAGTGGGGTAGGGGAGAACTGGAAGAGTACCAGTGAGAAAACTCGTGGATTGAGATAAAGCCTCTTTAATAGGTGAAGGAAAAGGCTGCATGCAGAAGCAAAGCAAATGGAGAAATTTGTTCACCACTTCCCTTGGGCAGGCAGGTGTTCAGCGATCCCCAGGAAAGAAGGGCTCCATCAGGTGTGACAGTGACTCAGTAAGACTAACACCATCACTCCTAACATCCCCCCCTTCCTTCTCCTTCCTTCAGCTTTATATGCTAAGCCTGACACAATAGGGTATTGAACATCCCTTTGGCCATCTGGGATCAGCTGTCCAAGCTGTGTCACCTCCCAGCTTCTTGTGTACCCACAGTTCACTCACTCTCTGGTTGGATGTGTGAGGGAGCAGGATAGGCCTTGACATTACGTAAGCACTGCTCAGCAATAATGAAACATAACAATAAGACAGTGAAATTGCAGTTAATACATAGAAATAGTATATGACCAAAGAATCTGCACAGGTGAAAATAGAACAAAGGTCTTTCTCAAATAGATGTGTAAAACTTGGTGTTAATTGCGGTCTAATTCCTACGTGGAGTCACCTTTAAGTATGTGATGGCAATAATTTACCTTATTTGACAGATTATTTAGTTCCCTTTAGCTTTCATTATCTTTTTCATAGCAGAGCAACATCTGGAAGCTCCAAAACAGATTAGATAATCTTTCAAGTCAGCGTGACCTTTGAGTCAGCCAGTTATTCAGGAATTTTCATTAAAAAGAAAGATATGTGTGCATCCCCTAAAAATGTTATAGTTTTCTGATAAGTTACTATCAGATTGGGCTCTGTGTTAGTTTTGGTATAGGTTTTTCAAAGCTCACTTCTGTTAAATTTTCTATTTGTCTAGTGAATATTTCTAGACCAATTCAGAATATTGTCATGACTAGAATTTTCTGACATTGAGGTTGTTTGCTTTGAACCGTCCATCATGTTTTATTCCCAAAGCCAGTAACTGTTTTGCAAAACAGAAGTCATTGCAAGTATTAACACGTTTATTGTGACTGTATGTTTCACTAACAAATTCATTACAATTAATTATGATTTCAATAATGAAAAAAAATTCAGAATTGAAAGAAACTGTTTCTGTAGGAACATCATTCCCCAAAAGTGGGAGTAATTAATTTCTGTAAACTAAAAATTGAAATTAAGTCTGTGAGCTAAATCCTGAAATCTGCTTAATTTTTCACTCAGTCTTAACTCAGGCAAGTAACTGCTGATTTCTAAGTTGAAAGGGAGAAGGAGATGAAGAGCAGTGGAAGGTTGAAGCTTAGGTTGCTCTGGAACATGAGCTTGTAGACCTCAGCTAAATGGATTGTACTAGGACAAGAGGATGCTGACAGTTAGGGACAGGATGAGTTAGAGGAAGGGTTTGACTTTGGAGTTGCAGTATTAAGGAGCCAGGAGCCCCATGAGGTAAATGAGCTGAAAGAAATTTATACACTGAAAAGGCAGAGTATTGCTGAATGTGGTTTCAATCCACAGGGAGCACTGGATTGTGAGAAGGAGATAGTATTATCCCAGAAAAGCTAAGGGAAGAAAAACTGCAGGAGAAACACATGGAAGCAAAATCAAGCTGAAGGTCACTACTATTAGGATAATTAATAGACATTTAGCAATTTCGGTAGTATCTCCCAGTGGGGATACTGTTGTACTGGTATTGAGGAGCACAGATGAGGGGAACAAGAGGGAAAAACAGGTGTGAATAAAAAGATGAAACTTCAGTGTTACACCTCTGTGGTGTTCTCTGTACTCAAACATGCAGGTAACTATGTGGGAAATTAGTGCATTTCTGCAGGTATGTGAACTTGGAAAGACAAATACTGTAGATATTACAGAAGATTATAAAGCAAATAATTGTGTCAGACTGCCATGTGGAAAAATATAAAAACCAGCGTGCTTAGTGGTAACCACCGAATTGCTCAGAAAACAATAGAATTGCAGGAGTTTAGATAATAAATTGAACAATGTAAGAGCAACCACACAGTGATCTTTAATAGGCAAAGATCACTATCTATTCTAGCCACCTCTGAACATGTCAGTAAATGCCTGGAAATTCCATGAAAAATTCAATTTCAAAGACACATTTTTATAAGCATACCTTATAAATGCTATCAAGAAGTAAGAAGTAAAAAGTAACAGAAATCAACAGTATAGTATTCGGTGAAGGAAAGCAAAAGGTAACAGAGTGACATGGTTTTTGCTTGATGAAAGGTTAGCTAAGTCACAATGAGTTGATCCTTGATAGTGCTGGAAATGACACTGTACAATGAAAGGGCCCAGTCTGAAGTAACTGCTATAAGCTACAAGTATGGGCATAGCCTGCAGGCAAATTTACAAGTAAAAATAAATTGGTTATATACAAAGGGTACAATTCATCCAGCTGTGCCAATCTATTTCCATATTTGTCAGCATAAACTCATATACAGTCAGTACAGATGTAATCAATATAGTCAGCAGAGTCTATGAATGCTGGAGGAAGATGTTTAAAGTAGGTTGGATGAATTGCATTCTATGTCTAATACTGTCTATGTGTCACTGTGTATAAATATAGCTACAAAGAGAGTCTCATGTGATCAACTCCTATATATGGTATTTACATTTTTAGATTTATAAAGCTTAGTTGACTATTGAGACATTTTGCCAGCTAGCATGAAGAAGGCATCAGAAATGTCCACCTACCAGGTGCAATAGCAAATTGCTGAAATTGAAGCAAGTAGTTGAATTTGTATATTCTGTATTAACTTCTGGTGAGATAATATTTGATAAATCATCCTTCAGTAGAGGAATATCCCAAATGGAGGAATAGTTTGAAATAATTCTTATGGTGGAGATGCTGCCTGAGCATTTCTACCACTGTCAATAATAAAATGAGTAACAAGAAAAGAAATAAAAAAGCATCCCAGTAGTAAATCCCAATGTAATAGAATTAAAGTTGATAATTTTCTAAAGATGAGATCAAGGATTCTTTGTATGATTTTTACTTCCTAAGGTCAGATCATATGCTTAAAAATATCTGTACTTATGAAAGAAAGAGGTCTTTGTGCATCGAAGATTCACACAACTTTTCATCAAAACTACAGTGTCTTACCCTCTGTTGATGCAAGATAAAACCACAAGCACTGAAGGTGATGAAATAAATTTTCTGATGAAACTTGATGTTATTTGAACCTGTGCTGATGAACAGCCTTGAGGTACCTGAGCATGGTTTCTAAACCCTGACCAATCAGGATAACAGATTCAAAGTAAATCTTTTATTCTCACAGAAAGAATCATGCATATTTCAGTATCAAACTCTTTGTAAGTGCACAGATGGCTTGTGGGAAAGTAGCAGAGGCAAAATATCTTGGATTAGCAAGCTAGCTGGTTAGCTACTTAAACACTGAAGCTCTATAGAGAGATAATACACTTTGAATTTCCTTTTGGACATTGAATGTGTATATAGGATGATGGAATTCATGTTTAATTGTACTGTTTTTAAGGTAGCAGGAGGGATATGAAAAATAAGCACCAAAGTGCAGAGAATTCTAATACAATTTCCATCACATTTTGGAGTACTTTCAAGGAAAGAGGATCAATGAAAGAGGAGAGAGCATGCTGTGGGGAAGGAATAAAACCTGATGTTGCACTATCTCAGCCCCATCTTTCTGTGTTGGTGCACAGAGCAATACCTCTGAGCAACAGGGAAATGTGTCCACCTAGCTGGTGGTGCTGTGGAAAGAGAAGGATCAACAGGATTAGGATCTTAGCTTGTTATTGGGGAGCATGGTGCTTCATTTACAGCCTGCAGTAAGTCTAGGCTGCTGAAAAATTATCTGGAGATTTCTAGTCCTCCGGGAATGATTATGCTTACATGTATTTTCCTTGCATCTCAAAACAGTGGATAGGTAGAGTGAAGTTTGCCTGGCTCTTTGAAGTATCAGCGTACTGAGTGGAGCATCTTGTTGGAGCCTGCCATAAATCTCAGTGAGGTTTTTCTGGTTGTTCCTGCTTCTCTGAACCCTTCAGTACAGGAGCCAGCAGGAGATGTGTTCATCACTTAAAGAGCCCTTTGATAACAAAAATTACCCTATGGGCAACATCTGTTAAATGGCAAAGGTGATACAAAGCAGAGTGAAACAGTATTTCTAGACAAAATCAATGACAGCCTACCCTGTGTCTGTTATAGGGGATTACACTTGTCATCACCAGTGGGCAGCTTGCTCTGAAGGGACTGCAGAGGTCCTGCTGTTGACTAGTTCACACAATTGCCTTCATTTATCTCCTGTGCTTCTGATGTCTTTCATACAGCTGTTAAAAAAAATGTTTTTCCCTGTAAATCTTCCTTTGGCTGTCATTCCTGTGTCAAGTGTCCCTGAAACTACCTGTCCTGTCTTTGTAAGGGGGTAGCCCTTTTATCAACCTTGCTCTGAAACTCTGCTTTGTCTAGCTTCCCTCAGTGAACTCTTACAACTCTTTCTGTTCCCACCCTTATGCTTTATCTTTACAAAATTGGATCAGAAACACTTAGTGCAAAGAGAATTATAAGCTTCAGGGGGGAAAAAATACCAATTCTATATGCCTTGACATTACTATGACCTTCATATAAGAAAGCATTTGCCAACTTTGACTGTGAGGATTGTGGACAGTAGTTGCACTTAAGTGATACCAGGACTTAAAATTACCACATTTATGTTTCTGTGAGATTCTGTTTGATAGAATAATAGAATAATAGCCGAAGCATTTGCCCACTTGTAATGCCAAACAAGAATTAAACAAAATTAAATATTTTGGCAGGTAATAAATTAAATGACTTGATGTTAAGGCAAAGAGCCTTTGGGATAGCCAGAAACTGCTTCATTGAACATTGGCAAGTTGTTAGGTAGAGGCTATGCCTAAAATGGATCCATTGCTTTTTATAGTAGAATTTTATGATACGAGTATATCTTAAGTTTTACCTTTATAGTAGCATAGCAAAGTTTCAGTAATATTGTGCTATTACACCATAATAAAGATTTTTAACGCATGACAAGTCTTTATTTTCTCCAACTCCTACAAAATGCAATGTTTATTTGGTTTGCTGCATGCTTATAAGTTAAAAAGAAATAAACTTCAATCCACTTTTGCCTGTAGTTTCTAATTAAAAGAGGAAATTCCTGATAAAGAGTGGGAAATACAGCTTTTGATGCTGTAAGGCAGTGCATCATAAAAATTATGTATTAATGTGGACATTCTGAACCTAATGAAATGTGCTCAGTCCATAAAGCTTCTTAGATATGTAAAATAGTAGTTGTATATATCAGTTTCATAAAGTCAAAATAAAAATCATGGTGGCAGTTGGTTAGAAACTTTTTTCAAAAAATGAAGTCTTTCCAAGCACAGAATATTTAGAGACCAATCAGGCTGGGAATTGTGTTAAGAACGCAGCTCAGAGTCAGTAATTATTATTAAACATGAGGACTGCTATAGGTTACATTATTTTTAGTAAGAGGTGTGTCTTATTTTTCTGTCCAGATTAGGAGTTGTCCAGATTATTAGGAGTTGTACTTTTTGATAAAGTTAATTTTTACCTTTGGCAAAAGTTCTATTTCCTGGTTTTGGTTTTTTAAGTGTTTGGGTGTTGGGGCTTTTTGTCTGGTTGGGATTTTTTTTTGGTTGGTCTTTTGGTTGGTTTTGGTTGGTTGGTTTGTTGTTTTTTTAATTTTAATTTTTAAATTTTTGTTGGTTTTTTGAATTCCTAATAATATCAGTATTAAAGTAAAGGGGTATTAAAAGGTTTTCAACCAGTTTTTCCCATGTGTACCTTAGTGAAGGTTTCAGCTTCTAAGGGAAGTCTTACCATTACCATTAAGCATGATGTTTTTAAGGCAGCTGTAAATGCATCTTTAAAATTCTGGATGTGAAATCCTGTACATTATGCGATGTTATGCTTGTCTGGTACCATAGCATGTGGTACCATTGCTGATTACTCGTAACAACCAGGGAAACTGAGGCCTTCATCTGCTTTACATGTCATCATCCTTACCTGCAAAGTCATAAATTTATATTCTTATTCCTAAAATACTTATGAAATTCGTATTGTTCCTCATGTTTCTGCTGAAATCTAGACACATGATCATTTGGCTTCCTTAAGAAATTACTGTTAAGACAACTGTTCACAGAATTTATATCCTGATATTATTGCTATCAAAATGAGCTGTAAAGCTCCCCGTGTTGCACCACAGGGTGCTCCCCTAATTGTCTATATTTCATATCAGGGCAGCAGGTTCAGTAGGTGCTTTGTTAAAACTGTGTTCTACAATGGCAGGTGGCACTGATAGTTACTGCTGCTCCTCTCTGCTGTAGCAGAGTGTATTTACAAGGCATAGCAGAGCAGCAAAGGGTAAAGTGTCAAAGTCTGTATAGTTTGTTTCTTTCCACTTAACGTGGGTAGCATTAGATACAATAAGAGAGTAATATGGGCAAGGGTTTTGCATTTGTATAGATAAAGTACCTTTAATATTGTCAGGAAAAGATACTAGAAATCTTATATTTGAAGTACTCAGCAGTTCAACTAAATGGTGTTTTTAAAGCTATGGTTAGGTAACAGTCCTATCCAGTTCATAATTTTTTGTTCTTTCAGTGAAGGGGTCTTTCTCCGCTTTTATTCTGTGCAGTTTATTACCTAAAACAGTTTTCAAAAAGCTCACATGAGTATGTACATCAAGGTGTTCAAGCTAATGCAGTGTCACTACAACAATTAAGCATTTATGCTATATTACCTTTGCAACTTAATGTGCATTACATTAGCTTTAGTATCTTTAATATTATGCAAGGCTCAATACCTGGTATAGAGCCATCATCCAAATAATTAATTATTAACAAAAACAAATTGTAAGAAAAATAGAGATGTAAAGGTTTGAAACAAGGTCCTACTTTGAAACTCTTAATATTTTGGAAAGATAAATATTTCTTACCTCTTAATTTTGCTTCAGCATTACCAATTTGTTAGGCCCCTGTCATTATGTCCAAAGCAATTTTAGCAAGTGACAGTATGTTTGATTTCCAGCTGAATTAGTGAATGTGGAATTTCTTGTTGTTGTGCTGTAAGCAGCTTGCTGTTATCTAAAAGAAAAGTTTGGAAGCTAACACAGGATTAATTAAAATCAATGAAGGATTTAAAAGTGAACACTGAAACTATTGCTGGAGAAATATAATTAACAAAGTAAATTGCATCCTAAAATGGCTCTAGATCAGCCTGTAGAGACTCAGTGCCAGTCCTCACTGATGAGGAGGCACGAAATATTTTGTGGGAGCTGAAAGAAGGCAGCAACAAAAAAACCCATCCTACTGGAACCATTCTACTGATGGCACAGACTCACATTAATAAGAGCCTATTTGGTCACTTAGTTTTACATGTTACCAGCAGCATTATTAAAACATTAAATAAATTGCTCTTTCTTCTTGCTGTTAGGAGTATTTGCTTTGTTGCATCCAAAGACACTAATCACCCATAATTTCCATTTCCTATCTGTGTGTCTGAAGAAAGACTGCTAGATAGTATGAAAAGCACATGAATCAAGATATGTAAGACTTTTTATGTTCATTACTTCAGATGAAGTATTCTAATTTTCCTACTTGGGATCTGTCACTGTCAGAGGAAACGTCTGCACATGGAATTTCTTTACCATCTCTACCAGACAGTACAGGGAGTACAGATTTTCTTAATGTGACTGTCCTGCATTGTGCATATGATGACTATCCATGTCCATCCATCCCCGACTCCTGGAGAGTCTTAAGAAAAGCGAATGCTACGTGTTTTGCATGATTAACAGCTGGAAAGCAGAATGCATGCAACTGTTAACTGAGTCACATTATGAAAAATCAGTTGCCCGTTGCCAGCTTCTGCATTATAACATCATTCCTTCCTTGGCAACCACTGTGTCTCAAGCTAGGTCTTGTTAAATTCATTAGCCTTGCAAATTGTTCAGATTGATATCAGTCTGTTTTCTGAAACCAAAGCCATTGAAATAAACAGATTCCCATGGATCTTTGTCAGTTTTGAATTGGGAATTAAATTTCTTTACTCACTTCCCACTCCTCCTCACAATCTCAGCCTTGGCTCCATTCACATCCTTTCTTCTTCCTTCTGTCAGTGTTGTCATTTGGCTGTGACATCCCCAACTCTTCAAGCTTTTTCATGCATATGCCTGTTCCTGTGGAGTTGGTTCCAGGTGTGAGCAGTGGAAAGAAGCATTTAGGATTAAATTTCTCAAAAAGTCTTAGGAAAGAACTTTCCAGAGGTTTGTGCAACTGTTCTCCTTGCTAGGTCTTGAGCTGCCAGTTTTGTCACAAAACGTCGGTTTAGTGATAACATTGATAATACCTATCAAGAAAAATTGAACAAATAAAAAATAGTTTTTGTGGCTTTCATGGAAAGCTTATCTCAAAATTATATTTGTGTCCATGTGTTTTAGTTCCATTGACTGTGAACAGCTGCTTTATGCTCCAACTCCTTGCAGTGACTATTCTAGACAGGACTTTTATTTTAGAACTACTACCAATAGCCCATAATAATTAGCCCATAATTATTTCGCATATTATGTGTGTAGTTTTTTTTTGTGATGCTCAAGAAGGCTGCTACGTCAGCCTGGAAAAGCAGCTTGGGTCATGTCTTTCCGGTGTGTTTCCAGGAAATGACAAGGTAGCCAGAAAAAGTGGCATGGCATTCTTAACTCTGCCCCACTCACCAGTCCTGTGTCTCAACTCAAGAAGTGGGGGATGAATAGCCACGGGGTTGGGGCAGTCGGTGCAAACGCTGCTTCTCATTTGTTAATGGGTTCAAAGCTGCCTTGTGTTGCCACAGACAACATTGGTATAACTCGTTGGTCGGGGTCTGCCCTGCAATTCATGTTAGAAGTGTTTTTTCACCCATTACTGTACTGCAAAATCTGCTCAGGCTGAAGCGTAGCCCATAACTCTGCTTTTAACCAACCTGAGAAAAAGCATCAGACCTTGTAACCTGCATCATGACCCATGATGCCTGGGGCTACTTACCTTGAAAAATCCTTTTGTAGCTATTTGCTCAAGTAGAAATGGTGACTTTTTGATTTCAAGCTGCTGCACGTGAGAGTCTGGTACGTGCCTGCACATCTAAGAGCAGAGTGAACCTAAAGGCTGTTGAAGAGAACTTGAATGGTGGCTGTTTTTAAGAATCAAAGGGCTCAACTCACTAAAAATTACCATGGTGTTATCTTATTGTTTTGTCAAAGAAATAAATGCTTGGTAATTTAAGAATTTATTCATTCAAATAAGCTAGCTGCATTATTGTTATATCTGAGCTGAACTGCAATTGATGTGTGATTTCATATACCTCTAGTTAGATGGAAGTGAAGCCAAATAAAACAAGGTGTTATTTGGCAATGACTTAATAATGCAATAAAAGTCATAAGCCTGTTCTGTTTTACTGCAGTTTATGTTCTGTTTTCATTCCTTGCCTTATGTGGAGGAGACATGAAATATAAAGGAATAAAAATATTTATGGAGCATTGACTAAGAGTCTTAAAATCCATCTCTCTCAATCCTATACACTAAAACATTTTCCTTCATTCGAGTAGATTTCTATGAAGTGTGATTGGGAGGCATTATACCTGTAAATGCATTTTACTTTCTGATTCCTATCCCCTAATTTCTACCTCTCTCACAAATGCATTAGAACGAGTACTTTAAGGGCAAAATTCTGTTTCATAATTGATAACCTGCATTAATTCCTTAGGGGATACACTGTAAGCCGTTAGACCTGGAGTCTTTTGGGTTTCCTTAATGATCAGAGCAATTATTATGTGAATTTTGCACCTGCTTTGCTGTCTGAATAATACAGTCCTACCTGTGCCTACTGTTGCCTTTCCTCCACCTTAACAGCTCTGAGCTGTACCTATTTTCGAGTGTCAGAGCAGGGTTAGGACAGTGGTGGCATTACTTGCCTTGATTATAAAAATCTATGTCTACATTTTCAGGAAGAAAAAATCTTCAGGCCTGCTTTGAAACAAGTTTTGTTATTAGTCATCCTACTAAATTATTGGCTTCTTTTAAATAGTGATGGGAAAGATAAACCATTTTTTACTTTGGAGTATACATGCTTGCACTGCCCATAAACAGCCAGCCAGCAGACTGATCAGGTACCTGAATATTTCTCTTTTAGCAGAGTTTCTGAGTTTTCACAAATGCTTCTTTTCACACTTCTTCAGCTGTAGCTTTTATGATGATTTTTTTTGTTAATTTCAACTTCCAGTATGAACATTGATTCTGATAACATAGAGATGAGAAAGTTGTGCATTCAGCTGTGAAAATGTCCAAGAAATAATATTTGACATTACTTCATATGTATTCACTCGACAAATAGCGAAAAAATTTGGTGGAGCAGTTTGCATCCTCTGATATTCTCAGAACTCAGAACACTTTAAAATCTAACCCTATATCTCCAATTGCAAAATGCACTAATGCCAATTTTTATAAATACATTTTTCATCTATTTCCATTGTGGGGTTAAGAACTGGAACAGATGTTTATGAGGCATTCTACTGGTTTTACCCTACATGAAGAGTAACTCAAGTAATTCTTACCAGGTGCTCTGGGTATTTGGAAGGCATAGTTGGGGTCATTTCACTGCTTGAGGCATGTTGTTTTCACTGCTAGCTGTGTTTAGTTTGTTCTATTATCAGTGGCATTTATTGAGAAAACACGATTTTGCTGGAAAGACAAATGGAACACAAATAATTTTTATGTTTCATGTTTATCCATGAATGTACATCTTTAAAGAGTGACACTGACAGTATAATTATCGGTTATCTACTAGGTCTAATTACATTTTATGCAGACCAGAAAAGAATGGTAAAATACGGATTTTCTGTGGTAAATTATTTATTTGGTTTACTGTGAAATAATAATAAAAATATTAAAAAAAAAAGAAAAAAAAAAAAAAAAGAAAAAGAAAATATCTCTGTAGTGTCCTTTATCCAAAAAAGCTATTACTTTTGTATTCATGCAAGTGGCAGTTTCCAGTTTGGAGACAGAATTTCATGTATATGTTCAGAAACGGAACCTATTTCTATTGAATTTCCTTGTAAAGATTAAGGATAGAGGAAAAGAGTCTGAATTATCAAGAATCTCATACGACGTGCTTTTTTTCACAGGTGTTAAAAGTACTTCCAGCAAAAATGTAGTACTGGTGAGGCAATCAAGAAGATTCTTAAACATTTCTGAGGTTGAAATAGATTTGTTTTCAAGTATAGCACTGTTGACATTTTATTTTCTTTTAAATGTAGTCATTTTGGCAGTCAGCATTATAGATATTAAAGGTCAGCTCCACTCACAGAAGCACTTTAAACTTATCAAATATTTGAAAACTAATCAAGGGATGTTTTTTATTCAGTGGTTCCCCTTTAGACGTCTGTTTTTTTCTAATGCGTTTGGTTTGGAATTTTTAACTTGTAGTCATTTTGTCAGAATGCCAGAGTAAGGTATGTTTTTGCTGATTTTCTTTATGGATGTTTTCTTGTGAAGTGAAATGTAAGCAGCATTACCCACTTTCAGCTTCTCTTGGGTCACTGAGATTCTGCTGTTTACATCTTATAGAAAACAGTTCCCTGAGAAAGGCCTTTTCAGCCTTGCTGCTTTAGATGAGGATGCATGGTAGCTTTTGTCCCTTCCATAATGGCCACAGTGGGATGGTCTTGTTGGCATGGCCACATTAAATTTCTCATCTAATAGAGATCCTTTTTGGTCTTGCGAAGCCAATAAGCATAAATGACTGTGAGCTATTATAAAATTGTTCTTCCTCTTTTATACAGTCCAAAAATATGGTTGGTTTTGGGGGTTTTTTGTTTGTTTGTTTGTTGTTTGTTTGTTTTGTTGTTTTTTTGTTGTTGGTTGTTTTGGGGTTTTTTTTAGAAAAACTAGTGCAGTCGTTTAGATTGAAAAGGAAGGACTGAGGACTCCAATCCTCCAGCTTCAAAATGCAGAGATACTGTCCTCTGCTACCAGAGGCTTAGCATTAACAAGGCATGCTTCAACTTTGAGAGATTTCTGAAATGAGTTCTCCCCTGCCGATGATTTCTTCTCTGTGAGAGGTAGTTGGGCGGTCAGAGGGTTCTATACATGACTTTGCTGGCAGCATACTGACTTCTCTGTGTTCTTCAGCACTGCTTTATCATTGCCTCAGCAGTCAATTGGCTTCCCTGGACAAGTCAGAACCTTGCCTACTGCAAGAGCAAATACCAGCACGGTGTTGGTAGGGAGCTTATTGGTGAATTTTCTCTAATGCGTTACTGCCTGATGTGCCCGTTAATTGTATTGCAACAGGACAGTCGTTGTGTAGGAAAACAGTGGTTGTGCTGCAACAATCAACCTATGCATTTTGGTAATATGGCAAATACCTTCCTCACCTCAGTATAATAATGTAAAATTCGGACAGTGTGAAAAAAGTGTGCCTCTGTTCATCAGGCAGTCAACTTGTGCTTTAAGCCAGCAGGCTCTGAAAGTATATTCGTTGGATAACAATGAGACACAGGTGGGCTCAAAAGATAACAACGTACCAGGAGAAGCTGCTATGCAAGGAGCAGCAGAAAGGAGGCTCATTTTGAACAGGTTTAGAGAGATCTTGTAATCTCATCACTGTTTTCTGTGGCAGACTAGCACTGCTATTAACATTGTGATTTCAAATAATATAGCATCATTTGTTCAGTATGCTTGGGAGTGGTTTTCTTGTTGGGTGTTTGTTTTTTGTTTGTTTTGTTTTTCTTTCTTAAAGCTAATGTCCCTTGCTTCCAAACAACTGGAACTATGCACTTAAAAATACTATTTTTAGTTATGACTCAAGAGGTCAATCAAAAGACAAATATTTTGTCCTCACATCTTTCTGTGCATCAAAGTATGCATGCCTTTTTTTGGTCTCATATTTTGGAGCAATAACATGAGTCCTGGCATGACAGAAAGTTGCATCTTATACCGTCTCTTTATGACGGTATAGAAAAAAATGGAGAGACTTTCACACTTCCTAAAGGTTCCTGTGCAGGTTCAGTGTGTCCTGAAAAGTCTACTTGGCCTTAATACTGAATGACCATCCTTTAGTGGGGAAAGAGGCAATAGCTGATACAGAGATAGTCTGTGTCCAGACATAGCTTACAGGAATTTCTGTATTCAGCACAGTATTGAAATGTGTCCTTATGTGGCCACACTAAGGTTATAAATTCAGAAATAATTTTATTGGTTTGGTCAATTTTTGCCAGAGGGAAAGAAAAAAAATAAATTCACAATGCAATTATTTCTGGGAATGTAAGGGAAATGCATCTGATCGTGCATAACCTTGTATGTATCTGTTTATGTGATATCAGGATTATGAATAATGTGAATTTAAAGTCATGGTGGTCAGCTGTATAAACCCATCTTTAAGATTTTTATAATTTTTGATGTAGAAGGAGATAGAAAAAAGTCATTTTACCAGATTGCTACATGTTGTAAACATATAATGAATTTTTTTTTCTATTGAAACATTAATATAAGAAAATATATAGGAAATATGTATATAAAGTAAATATATTTATGTTATAAATATAAGAAAGATATTAAGCTGTTAGAGAGTGTCCAAAGGAGGGCAACAAAGATTGTAAATCACCTTATGGTGAAGTCGTATGAGGAGCAGCTGAGGTCACTTGGTCTGTTCAGCCTGGAGAAGAGGGGACCGAGGGAAGACCTCATTGCAGTTACAACTTCCTCATGAGGGGAAGAGGAGGGGCAGGCACTGATCTCTTCTCTGTGGTGACCAGTGACAGGACCTCAGGGAATGGCCTGAAGTTGTGTCAAGGGAGGTTTAGGTTATATCTTAGAAAAAAGTTGTTCACCCAAAGGGTGGTTGGGCACTGGAACAGACTGTCCAGTGAAGTGGTCACAGCACCAAGCATGAGAGAGTTCAAGAAGCGTTTGGATGATACTCTCAGGCACATGGTGTGACTCCTTGGGATGGTCCTGTGCAGGGCCAGAGCTGGACTCAATGACCTTTGTGAGTCCCTTCCAACTCAGCATATTCTGTGATTATTTTATTTTCTGTTTCATTTCCAACAGTACTACTGAATTTTAGTTGCACCTTTAAGTCTGTTTGTGTTCTTTGATGACCTCTCTTGGAGATTTTCTTCTGCGTGATCATGGATGTTAAGTAGTTTTTGCTGTTTGAAAGTAGGAGCAAAGGGCATTGATCAATTTCAAAAAAAACCTATTGTTTTCTCTTTTGAATTTAGATGTGTAATCTACTTGCTTTCCCTCCTATATTTTTTCATCGTATACAACATTAAATTTTAATTTCAGACAGATGAATCAATGGATACATTCTTTGTCTTATTCCATTCATCTCTGAATAAAATCATCAAGTCTTCTTGTCCTGATGACAGTCCCAGAGCTTCAACCTGATTTGTCTCCTTCATTCTCTAGTCCTTTTATTGTCTTCTTGCTGTTTGGTTTCTTCTGTAGGAAAATGATGGTTGTGTTGCAACAATTAACCTATGCATTTTGATAATATGGCAAATAGCTTTATCAATTCAGTATAGTAATGTAAAATTGGGACACTGTGAAAAAGATTCTGTTCAGCAGGCAGTCAACTTGTAATTTAAGACAGCAGGCACTGAAGTTTTTGTGTATTTATGTAACCATGCTCCCATTTGGGTACCCTTTCTGCCTATATTTCAGCACATTCTCAAGCCTTAGAACAGTAGTTGAAATAGAACCTTTTAGCTGAAGTCTCAACATTTTGCCCTCAAAATCATTAGGACATCTGTTATGGACTTTGACAAGAGTGGGAATTAATCTGTGATGAGTTTAGCCTCATCATTCTGCTCTGTCTCATCACAGACTGAGACTGAAAGCTGCTGGATGGTGGAACAATTCTATTTAAGGCATGCTTCAGAAAAAAAGACTGGACCTTTGATTGTGAACTCTTCATAGGACAAACACAAATAACCATAGAAATTTTAAGCACCTCAGATAGAGAAGGACCTTCAGAGATCACTGCATCCAACTCTATGCTCCAAACAGGGAACTAATAAATTAGTCTTGCCTCCAGTGTATTTAAAATATATAATATAGAGGGATAGATATTAAAATCAATCTGTGTTGCAATAAAATTTGGAATTAGGTATTTAAGCTTTAAGCATTTCTAGTAATATTATGGGGGTAGAATATATTTAAATATAGGGACCAAGGAAAACTCACTAGTATGTGATTTTCACTAATATGTGAAAAAAAATATTTGCAACATGAATTCAGCAGACCTTGAGGTGCCTGTAGGCATCCCTGCTTCATAAATATTCATCTGACCTTCTGGTTCAGCTTTAGTCAGAGGGTAAAAGCCCTTGTAGATTCAGTGAAGCAAAGCAGATCATGGTCATGGGAGACAAGGACCCATTACATTCCTGTTACTGTTTGTTCCACCTAATTTCTGTATGCTTGCAGGAACTTCTGTAACCATTAAAATCATCTTCATGTTATTAGCCTAATTCACTATTTTCATCTTAATTGCATATTACCTGATCCTTGGATAAAATAACAGAGCTCAGAACAGCTGTATGAAGCTGTTCTCATAAACACAGAAATTTTCAGATAACTTGTTTTGACTTTTCTAAAAAGAAACAAAAGTAACTTTTGCCATTCATTACAGTTATTCTGAGCATATGTTGACTGATCCCTACCATATAAAGATCTAAAGCCTGACTGCTTCATGAAAGCAAACTGATTGACTTCATGAAAGCAAACATGCATGAAGCATTTCTCCTTTCACCTGATCAGGAAAGTGAATGATTTAAAAGCACCAGCCTAAAAACCCATTTTGTATCACAACTCCTTAAGAAGGTTCTAACCCAGTGGTTTCACAGCAATAAGTCTGAGGAAGAAACAAATAAAAGGTTGCCTCTGTAATGAGTGAGCGGAGAAACTTTATAGAGACTTTGAGTAGAAGAATCATTTGTAAGAGCTGATTGATATCCATGGAAAGCTTCTCAACCTTTCAAGAAATTTGAGAAAAAAATAGCTGTAAGAAAAATGACTGACTAAGACTCAGTGCATTGTTAGCAGTTAACTGGATGATTAAAATGAGGGAACATTTAATTTTGGCCCCTTCTTTAACCCATCAACAAAATGAACACTGTATCTGCATGAATTTGTAACGCAATGTGCATTTTTTGTGGGAAAAGTTTCCATGGTAACACAGGAGAAAATCTATAAAAGAGTTGTGGTGTGATCTAAACACTGCCTCACCTCCAGGTAAAGTTTAAAGCATTACAAAAACAGTAAAATTATCAGCAAACTGCAGATAGTTTGTGGAATTCAGCTGGCCACTTTTTTTTTTTCCAAGGATGACTCTAACTTCATCCTGTAAGACTTCCCTATTCTATAACTATAGTTTCTCCAACAGTACAGTTTAAGAATTAAATTGTTATTCCCCATGGAGCAGGTTATAACAATTTCAATACTCAAGCAGTCCAGCATGACTGGATTAGTTTAGCTGGTCTGCCACTCTTTTAATGGCTTTGATCTCCATTAAATATTCTGTTTCCTAATACATCAGTTTGATCTCATTAAACTGCCAAGGTTGCAATGATATTTCACTAAATGCTCATTTATGCTTTTTGAGGCAAAAAAAAAAAGCTTTTTTCTTATTAGTCTGGAAATTAATGGATGTGTCACAAACAACACGTATAGTACTCTTGCATGCATTTGACTTCAGTTAATCATAGAGAACATAATTTTTAAACCCAAAAGAATTGCAGAATAGAAGTGTTGAGGTTGGAAGGGACCTCTAGAAGTCATCAGGTCCAATCCCTTACCCATGCAGGGCCAGCTACAGCTAGTTGTCTGGGAGTGTGCCCAGAGTGCTTTTGAATATCTCCAGGGATGAATATTCTATATCCTCTCTGGGTAACCTGTGGCAGTGCAGAATCACCCTCACAGCAATGTTCAGACAGAAACTTGTGTGTTTTGTTGTGTGCCCACTGCCTCTTGTCCTGCCTGGCTGAGCCTGGCTTCCTTTTCTTTGCAGTCTCCCTTTTAGACATTTATGTACCTGTATGAAATCCACCCCAAGCTTTGTGTTCTCTAGGCTAAACAGCCTCTTAATCATCCTTGCTAGACTGTCCTCACTGGGGAGTCCTTCACTGCACTCTCACCAGTAGTTCCATATCTCTGTTGTGCTGTGGAGTTGGAGCTGGACACAGCACTCTGGATGTGTCCCACCATTACTGACTCATGTTCACCAGAACCCTTAGGTAATTTTCTACAAAGCTCCTTTCCAGCCGATCACCCTAAATATATACTCTCAAAACCAAACAAACAAACATAAACTTGAAGTCTGAGCTCCATCCAGAATTCATGTTACTCAACATCTCCTAAATGCTGGAGTTATGTGTGTCTGGTTTCATGTCATCTAGCTTTGAAATGGTTTCTTGTAAGACTGTATTAATTTAATGGCATGGTCTTCTGCTTTTGCTCAGAAAAGTCTGAAAGGGACAAAATCAATTATTCCACGATTTATACCAACAGTGACTTTGGACCAGCAATGAAAACTGATGTTTAAGATCAAATTTCATTGTAAATGACATGTTAAAAATCTAGCTGCAGACTGTTGTTGTTTTAGAACTTGAAGGAAGATACCTGGCTGCATCCAACCATGATGAGAGTGATCTAACAAAGCATTACTTCAAGTCTTGGTGCTTTCATGCTGTCAAAGGTAGTAAATTCACCTGACTTTCATCAGCTAATTTTCTGAAAACAGACAAAGAGCAAAAAACAACTGGCAGCAGAATACTTTATTATATCTAGGTATATACTTGAATGGCCTTCATTCCACAGATTTTGTGCAAGTCACATGCTGTTGTGACACCACAATTAGCAAGACTAACATTTAAAATCCATGGAATTAAAAAGCTATATAAGTTCAGAAGAATTGCCTTTTTTTAAATCAAGAAAGACAAATTTTTGCTTTGTTCTTGTAAAAATGTTTGTTAGTAAGTTTTTGTAATTTTTTCAAAAGGTGTTGATTGAGGATGCCTTTATCAAAAAAGTTTAGCTTTGTAATAGATCTATATCTCGACACAGTCTGGTTTGATTCAGTTTGATTGCATTTGGAAAGTTATTCCTCACCTGAGGTCCTGCTACTAGGGAAGGGGTATATCACTTTCATTATTATAAACAGTAGAGGCTTTGTTGTACAGCACTAGTGTAAAGGAAAAGAAAGAAGAGTATAGAGCTATCAAGCACCTCACTGATTAGCATTTGATCTCAAATGAGGATATATTGTGGCAGTCAGAGTAAAGCATTTCCAACAAACTAAAGCTCCAGGAATAGGTTACTTAGACCTGTATTCTTCTTAATATGTAATGAAAGGGAAGCCTGACACAGCAAAAAGTAGTCTGTAGACCCAGAGAGCTTTCTATGAGACTCATTTATAACAGGATAAACATAAGGTACTGCCTGAATGTGATAGTAGGAATCCTTAACAACCCCATCAGCTCCCTTCCCTGGAAAATCAAGCAGTTACATTTCAGGAAGGTTTCTTAAGCAACTTGATAACAAATATCTTACCAACCAGGACACAATTTTTCCTCCCATTTATCTGCTGTTTCAGGAGTCATAGTCATTGTCTGATGTAAACCTTCATAGCAGAGTATTGCAGCACTACAAGGCATTTTCACTTTGCTCTTGGTATGGGAAATCACTATAATGAAGAGTCTATTGATGAGAAACCAAAAGCAGATAATATCAGATGAGCTAAAGGAATATATTACCAACACTCTGAGAAACATGGTGAGAGAGTTACACATGCTGAAGGTAAATGATTTATCTCAACCCTGTAAGGTTTTCAGATCTCTGGTAGCAAAGACTGTAAATGTGTCAATAAATAAAATGAGCTGTCTTTTGTTGAAGTGCAATGTCAAAATATCTGAGATGGAAGATGTCATCATCAGAAGACAGCAGGACAGGAAAATGCACAACAATTTGATGTGTGAGGTCACAGCTAAAAGCAGCTTATGTGAGCTAGCAGTCCTGTGCCGTTCTAGCTACCTTTAGTATCAGGCTTTATACAAGAGGAGAAATAGTCATTGAATGTTGCAGAAAAATTAAAAAAAAAAATTAAAACTCCTCTTTTATGATACTGCCAAAAATTTTGTGAAGTATACAGGTTGCATTACACAGATAATTGTTAAATTCAGGAGTTGCTCTGTTACATACAGAATCCCT
Source organism: Myiozetetes cayanensis (assembly GCF_022539395.1). Lineage (NCBI taxonomy): Eukaryota > Metazoa > Chordata > Aves > Passeriformes > Tyrannidae > Myiozetetes > Myiozetetes cayanensis. The sequence continues at coordinate 132,140,754 of NW_026086604.1, forward strand.
TGCCCTAATCTTTTCAGAAAAATCCCTCAGAAAGAGTTAAAGTTAAACACCGAAAAACTATTAAAATTCCTGCAGAAAGTCAGTTGCAGAAAAAGGATTTCTAACCTGGAAATCAGAAAGCCTGTTTCATGAAGAAAGACACAAAATATTGAAAACATGCAGCCTTGAGAAATCAGAGAGGACTTGATTACAAAGACCAGTGCAAGAGCCTCAGGAAAGAACTGCTAGATTAAGGAGGATGGCAAAGGAAAAGACTTTGAATTGTGATGTGTTGAGAACTGACAGTAAAGGGAAAATTTATCTCTGAGGAGAAGTGGATCAGTAGCAGTGAGCAGTCAAGATGAAATATTAAATATAAGCAACTGAGTACTGAGCAGTACCCTGCAAAGGACTAAATCTGCAGCACTGGTATCTTAAATTCCTTTCTTCATCAGCAGTAACAGGAAGAAAAAGTAGGAAGAACTTCAGTATATCCTGCCAACCTTTATTAATATATCAACAGACCTGCTGATTACTTTTTTCTTGTTTAGAAAACATTTGACTGATAGTGCATAAGATTAAAGGGGTAGATCCAGTGAAGAGTAGCACCCAAGAACTGCATGAATTAGACAAGTCATATATTACTTTTGAACTGTGTTCTTTCTGTGCAGTCAATTTTGCTAATTTTTAATATCTGCTATCTACAATTTTCCCAAAGAGTCCCTATGAACAAAACATGAACAAGTTGGTTTTGCATATGAAATTTAGACAGAATTGTGGAGAAAAAGGCCACATTTACTTTCCGGTCTCATGAAAAAAACCCACTGGTTTAGACCCAGAGGTGTTATTTTCCAATGGTAAGAGCTAGTGACATTTGAGGTTTTTTGTTTGGTTGGTTTTTTTAATTATTGTTAGAGAACTGGAAAGACTGTGCTTGGGTTATACCCAGATTTTTCACTGATTAAGTTTTTCACTGCTTAAAATAGATTTCGTTAGGACTTTCTTGCTAACCTGTGACAGGACAACTTGTGAATTATGTTTCACATTACTATCTTGATGGAAGCTCAGCCATATTAGAGTATGAGCTGTGTGTGCTTTGTCAAGCCAGTTGCTTTTCTGGAGGTCATATCCATCAGACCTAGAGTTGTTTTCTGAGTTTGGCTGATTCATGTTATGTGATAGTTACATTTTGTCCTCTGCACTTAAAAAAAAAATCACACAGCAGTATAATTTGGACTTCACTCAAGAAGAGCTCCTACTAGGTAATACTGGTACTTGTTTTACAGTGTATGAGTTTTCCCAATTTATTAATTTGGAGGTCAAGTGAAGGGGCAAAACTTGCACATCTTATAAGAAAATTAAATGTGCAAAACCAAGCAAATGACACCTTTCCAAATAAACGGTTAAGTGTATTTGGAAATAAATTGTCATTACAGAAATGTGTTTGACTGCACATCTCTACTTTGAAAGAAAGGTATATTGTACTGAAGAGAAAATTTGCTAACAAGTGGTGTTTCAGCAGAAGTGGTTCATCACTGTTTACTGTCCATGCAGACTACCAGTATCCCAATCTACATGAAAATCACCCATGTTTTAAAACAATTAACAAGGGAGAAACCAAAGTAGAAAATAAAGCAATGGCAATAGAAGTAAATGTATGCACCTGTAAAGCCCACATGTAGAGTAGTGCCATCTGTGCAAAAAAATAGATAACTTTAGAAAGTGAAATGAAATAAGGTGGGAAAAATTGTCATCTTTAATTCTAGAAGGAGAGGTAGCAACATCCTTCTCCCCAAATTACCCTGCCACCTTTTCTCTATTGATTCTTTTTAATGTGCTCTCTTCTTGCTCATTTCAATAAATACTGAGAGAAATAGGAAACATATCAGTGGCATTACAGAGTTGTTGCCTAGCTAGCAATAGTATATACACAATGGAAAAGAAGTTTTTAAAAGGCATCTTTTCCACTTAAAATGTAGCTATATGATCTGAGCATTATAAATCCTTAAGTAAATGTAATGGCCAAAAGATTATTTTTGCTATTGTGATTTTTAAAGATGTCATAACCTTTGTGCAGTAAAAGCTCTGCTTCTCTCTCTAGAGGTGAAAGGAAAGATGGAAAGGGAAACATGTCAAGAGAGATGGAACTCACTTTCGGTTCAGACACATATTTATTTATGTAGTCAATGGAGTGACAGAGGTAATTCAGAGCACCCAACCTATATCCTATTCTTGGATAACTGCCTATTAGCCTGTACAATAGGATTCCCTCCTCAGAGTAGGCCCCTTCCCCGTCTGCAATCTGGAAAGGTGCTGTGAGAACAGCCAGTGCCAAGCATGCAAGGATTTCCTCTCTTAAGTGAATGTATGATTTCCATCTGCCAGAGATTGTGGTTGGATGGAAGATCTGGAAGCAGCCTGAGGCAGAAAAGTCTCTAGGCATGGCTGGATTCTGCTTTTCTATGAGGCTGTTCAACAAAATGAGAAACACTGTCTGGGGCATTCAGCTGCCTGTGCTTCAGGAGATATTTGACTGCCAAGAGGACTGTGCGTGAATCTCTCATTAGGGCTGAAGAGCCACCCTGGCTTGGTGATTCCAGATATCTATAACATCCTTTAAGGTGGTAATTTGTGTAGAAGTTTAAATAAAGATTCCAATACTATATTCCATGTGTGGCTGAATGGTAGCTGAGACTCTTCTTGAGTGCTATGGTAATATTGGTAGGAGCTGCAGAGATAGGCATCACAGAACCACAGAATATGCTGAGTTGGAAGGGACCTGCAAGGATCATCAAGTCCAACTCTTAGCCCTGCACAGGACTATTCCCAAGAGTAACACAATGTGCCAGAGAGTATCATCCAAATGCTTCTTGAACTCTGCCAGGCTTGGCGCATTCCCTTTTGTTAAAAAAATTGAATAAGTGGGAAACCAGATTTCCTGTCAAAACCATTAGCCCTTTTGTACACTGTGAGCACCCTAAACATTGACTGAACTCAATAGGTGCTGATGGTCCTTCAAACCTTTGCAGGCACAGGCCCTTAAATACTTTTATAATTTACTAACTGTGAACAGCCATCTCTGCAACTGGAATATTCAGACCTTTTTGAGCTTTTTGTTTGATTGTGTTACCAGCCTTTGCAGAATAACTAAAGCATTACAAGTAGTCATAAAATGCATGGATTTCTTACAGGCTTCACTGTAAATAATGTGCATTTATTTTATGAACCATTATTTTTCTGAGTATATTAAAAACTGCATTAAAATTTAGTTTTTATATTTTACATAAATTTAATAGTTGAGTTCCCTCTTCGTGATTCCATCTTGTGAATTCATCAGTCTTATTTCAATAGGTATTTTAGTGACATTTGGTCTATCTACTATTTCTATAGTGTATATAAGTGACTAGAATTAAAGAGGCATGCCTGCATTTTTTCTATTGAGAAGTGGCCTGGCATTCATTTAAATCTAATTTATAAACAATTGGTTTCAACTTGGTGGGACTTAATGCATTTTCAAAAGCTGAAGTAAGGTGTGGTTCTATGGTTTCTTAAGAACCAGTATGTTTTCTTCCTTAGAGAAACATATCTAATGAAACACACATTTATGATCTTTCATAAGTTTTCTGGTTGAGTGTTTTTAAGTATCTTGTCATAATAATGGTTTAATTTTTTTTTTCTACTGGCTTATTTTGAAGCTGATCATGAATGTTGAACATTTTGATCTTGAATGTTAAACATTCAAGTTCAGAATACTAGGTGCCTTCCTCCTCATGACTCATCACTGAATCTGTGTACTTGCATGTGAGAAGAAAATCCGTCTCTAGGGCTTGTCTTTTCCACTTTCAGAAGCATCTGTTAGTCACTGATGAAAAAGTTTTTCAACTGTCCCAACCTGCAGACATGTGATTTCAATTCAGGATGATGCGGTTAGGTCATCTCCATCCTAGAACTGATGAAAAAGTTAAATCTAACTCTCAGGTTTGCACTTACTTGGAGAAGTAAAAATTTTTGTTAGATGTAATTTCTGCCAAAAATATTAGAAGGTTGAGAGGAAGTAAATTAGCCTACTGAGACTCCCAAGTGGAAACTGAAAGCTCAAGGCTAATGTCAAACAGACATTAATCACACCAAGTTGTGTAAGGCTGCAAATTCATGAAGACTTCGAATTGGCATAAAACTTCACAGCCAAGAGAAGAAACAGTTTCACTCACTGCTGATCCTGTCTGCTACCTTTTTAGGGCACTGACCATGGGATAGCAGAAGTGCTTGTGCTGCAATTCAGTGGAATGATGAAGCTATTCTTTTGGTATTTTTGCTGGCTTAGTTTTCTGTTCCATGACAGGAGGGATGTGGAAGCAGGTAAAGTGGTCGGGGACAGTACATTGGATGAGGATGTGGATTTACATCACCTTTGTGTGTTTATTAAACAAGCTGAAGAGCTGAGAAATTGAATTTCAATGGCAAAGTGTGAGTTTGGTGTTGGAGGCAAAAAGACTGGCATAAGCATCATTAGTAGCAGATTGCTGACAATCCTTTTCAAGGTTATAAACACAAAGCAGGCTTTTATTTTGGTGCCAGCCATCTGTACACAAAGGGAAGGCAGTCCTGTTCTGTGATGGGAATTTCAAGGAGATTTCCCCTAATAGGTAGGAAGGTGAAAGGTTTTGCTATCATTTTAACAAAGAGCTTCAGAGAAAGCAATTACAGGTGGTTCTCTGGTGACTGCTACTTGGGTTTGAGCACTACCAGAGCAGTCCTGTTTCCATCTTTCCTGTGGGCAGCTGAAGAAGGAAAAGCAGCAGTAGCAACATGGGTTTGTAAATAATTGCACTCATCCTATGGTATCCCTGTACCAAGCTTTCTTGTGTTGAGAGGTTGCTGGTCTTAGATGACATATTATTTAATTGAGCACACACAGATGATAGAATCAGTATAAACCACATCAGTCACATTGGTAGAAATTCTCAGCAATGATTTTTTGAGGTGTTGCCCATTCTCTGTGACTGAGTGCATGCAAGGAGTAAGAAGCTGTAGTTAAAATTCATTTCCAAATAGAGGAAAATGGGAAGTGAATAGAGAAGTTAGGGACAAAAATATTAACGTTCTTGAAACTCCCCTTTGAACTTACCTCTCATGCAGAGTGTTAAGTGACAGGAAAAGAAAGCTGATGTGACCATTTGGAAACTGACCTTCCCTGAGCCAGATAGCTTAGTGCAAAAGAGGCAACAAGCACCAGTGCAGTTCAGGAGATGATATCCCTTATCTCTCTAGTCCAGTATTAACTCTGAGTAATAGATAGGAGATGATCATAGAGGGTTTGACTTGACATCTTTCTCAATGTGTCTGTCAGTCCTGTTGATCAGTCACGTCCCAACCATTATCTTCTCTGTCAAGAAAACAAACTATTTTATCACACAGCATGTCATTGTATATCATACTCAAAGTTTTCCTTCTATCATTTTGATTGATGTAGGAAGTTGCATGGCATCCTTATCTTTCACAACTCCTCCCTGACTGATACTGTACAAAGAAGTCAGGATGCACGTGATGGCATGTCTGTTAACATCAATGAAGTCACTGTGCTGCTCTTGGTCATTTGTGGTCTTGCCTTCCTCACTGAGCTCAGAAAGCCGTGGTCTGACAGTGTCAGAATCACTACAACTTCACTGTTGTAGTTGTACAATCACTGTTGTACTGACTGGCCGGTGTCAGCAGCATACAGATGAAGCTGGGTCTGACCCCTTACCAGGATCCTGATTTTCTGAAGTGTCTCACACGATGTTTGTGTGATTAAAAGGATTGCAATACCTGATGTACTAGCTATCACTTCTTTACATTTCTAGATGAATCAAATCTCCAGAGGGCCTTTACATAGACTCAGTATCAAAATCTTGGTCACTACTAGCTATGACTTGCACTACATATATCCTTAGTATAATTAAAAATTGAAGGTACAGGCTGGTTTCTCCTTGCTTACATTTACAAAACATATTGCTGGTCCGAACAAATTATGATTGATTTTATGTATTTATGTATTTTATGTATCCACAGTGGATTTAAAAAAATTGTACTCATCACTAAATTCCTAAACCAGAGAGGATCAACACACAGTTGTGTGGGCAGATTGTCAAAGAATAAGTTGTACTGATGTTCACCTTTGAAAATTTCCTTTGTTGTCTAAATGTCTCAACTCCAGGTGGACATTTGAAATCTTTTCTTACTACCTTATTCTTAATTTGTTAACTACGATCATTATAACCTGTGGTGAAAAAATAATTTTATTTCCTCTATTAAGATATAAGGGTATAGGCACATCACCTAATGAGATCATGTACTCTGAACAAGCATTTATGTTCCTCCAAAAAGGAATGTGAGTTGCCATACTGGTGGCAACTTGTGAAAGTAGCATCTTCTGGGTATAAACTTTGTATAAAAGTAATAATGAGTTCCCTAATGGAGCCACGACAGAAGACAGAAGGATGCCAAGCCATATGTCTACACAATCTCAAGGGAAATAAACAGAACCTGTATTATTTTGTTCAAACAAAATGAAGTAAAAAAAATTCATTGGTTCTCCATTTTTTCTCTGCTGCCATTCATGACCTGTAACAACAAAAATAACTATGAGTGCAGGTGGTAGCTGAAAGCAGTTTTGTTCCTGCATCTGCCTCTGCATGCTTCCTGAATTTAATCTTTCAGGAACTTTATTTCTTAAAAAAACCCAACCGAATGTGAGCAAGACTATATTTTACCTGCTAAGATTTCATGGGAGGCAAAATTTTCTTCTTGCGTCTTGGTGGTTTAATCCATACTCTTAATCCATTTAGTTATTCATTCAAAAGTGGGTAAAATGCTTATGGAAGAAAACTGCCACCACTCTTCTATAGGTGTCATCTGATGTGAAGAGCAGCCTATTGTGTCTTAAGCAGTATACAGACGTTTTCTACCATAGCATGATGAAATAGCCTTATCACCATTACAGCTAATGTCTGTCTAAGGCTTTCTACATTAAGAGGATTCTTCTAGCTTTCCTGCCATAACTTTTATCTTTTGGATGGGTGATGAGTCACAGGGCTACAGTTATGCTTCCCCAGCTCCTAATGTTGAAAGGAATGAACGTGTTTCCCTTGAGCAAATCCTAAATGGCTTCTTCTTGGCAAATACAATCCAGCCAGCCACATGTGATTATTACTTTCAGTAAGTTTAAACATCGTTATGTTATAACCTGCACTTTGGTTTAGGAGGAAGGGATCACTGTTTATGTACCCTGTGATTACATGGTATTTACCACAGATATCCTTTTGCTGCCTGTAACTTACCATGTGATTAAATGACCAGCATTTATCATCAGAGTGAAGTGTGCATTATATATGTCTTCCACAATGTAGAACAATATTGTAACTGAAGTTCTCCGCTTTTTAGAAATTAATTTTTGGTCTAGTTTAGTCTAAAAGCTCATCAGTTAATTGTTGGAAGGCTTAGAAAAACATTTTCAATCTCAGTCGTTAAAAGTTTCGTTCAGATCATTTACCAATGCATACTGAAGTCTTTTGCAAATGTCCGAAAGACATGACATGTTTGCATACGTGTTTTGCTGAAGCACAGAAATATAAACCCAGTTCTGTGTTTCTCTTAGGACATACTCCCTTGTGTTATAAGGGCTAATGTCTAGCAAGGCTAATGCTGCTGTACAATAAGGTGTACAGGCAACCCATCATAGCATGTGCATTCCACTGACGACTACTTCAACTTGTTAAAAATGTATTAACAGCCATGAAACAAGGCAGAACTGTATTTACTAGAGGGGTTTGCAGAGATTGCAAGCAAATCAGCTTCCTACAGATGGCTTTTTATGCCTGTAACAAGTTGAACTCTGAACAGCACAGCTACATGCTACCCACCACCTAGCCATGGCCTATTTCCACACTCTGACTGTGTGAAACAAATGCGTTATTACAGGTCTGAGGTCTTCAGATGGAAAGATTAATTCCCTTGTGCTCCTAAACCTCTGTATGCACAACTCCTAAATAGGCTCACCCCTGCCAAAGTTCCTTTTCTTAATGGGGCACCCACATTTTAAAAACATGACTTGAAATGCTACAAAAGATTTTCCTTTTTTTTTTTTTTTTAATGACCATAAGAGAAATCATTTCACTCTTCCCTTTAGAATGCTTATTCACATACACAAACACTATTTTTAAAGTTGCAACCATAGAGGTGTTACTTTTACTTTATTTTTACTTTGTATTCAAACTTGAAGCTAGTATGCTTCCTATGGCAGAAATTTGTAATCATCTCCTTCAAACTGGCATTGAATTTTTTTTTTTTTTTGGTCACTCATTCTTTATGGTCAGGTTATTAAAACCTTGGACTTGAAACTGTGATACAGCACAGGTTCTGTTCTTATAGGAAGATAAGGGAAAGCTTTTTCTCTAATTAAAAGAACTAATTTGAAATATTTCCTATGAAAGTCTTCCATTTATAAAAACTTCAGCATCATACAGGAACACTTTATCCAGGCAATATTTTGCTTTATTGAAGGGAATTTGGTTCATTTCCCTATGTGTTTGCAGAAGCTTTGTTTGTGTGCTTTAAATTACAGATGAATACAGCACTTTCATGTAATGTAATTTGCTTTAATGTAAACTAACGCAGCAAAAGAGAGGAAACACAGGAAAATTACTAATGATGCCAAATCTAATGTGACTTAATTCCCAAACTCTAAACTTTGAGACTAATATATTCTAGTTTCCTCCACTTATTTTTGTCTGTTCCGTGTTTCATTCTGCTCATGTTGCTCTAAGCCGGATGTTTTCATAAAGTAATTCCACAAATGAAAAGCACAGCCCAAAATGATGGTGAGGTAGTGAGTGGACAAAGGAGGCGAAGAAAGGACAAGACCAAAATTGGCTTCAAATTCAGTATACAGTGCGTCTGTTACAAGTCTGCTTGTTTTCCCTGCTTGCTGTCTGTTCCTCATCACACCAGCCAGCCACCCTCCCTGCCAGCCAGCCTTTATCCAGTGCACTAAGAGATAGACCAGCAAATTGATCTTAATCAAAAAGTTTGGTTTGGAGTTTATTTTTGAACCAGTGTAGAGATTCATCCTGCAAAGCATTGTCTGCCAGTGGTTCACTAAGAAGGGAAATATATTGTCTGGGCAGTGGCATATCCAGTTGTTTGATGGGCGGCATATCCAGTTCTGGTGATGAGACTGAAGTCACAGAAAGGGAAGAGCTGGCTGGTTTTCCCTTACAATGGCTGCATTAGAGGGGTCCTCTTGGGAGGGATGCAAAGTTGGAATAGAGAACAGTATAATGTGCTTATATACACCCAAACTTTCACTGAGCAACACATATGAACAAGAACCTCTTTCTGTACAGACAAACGTAACCTTTCTTCCCTGAAGCCCAAGCTGCACATGGACATTTACCAACTTCTATCTCATTGTTTTGAGCTGTACATTCACTGATTAATAGTTCTGCTTGAGGCAAACCCACACTGCCTTAGCTCTCTGTGTCCAACAAAAACATATGTAGTGGGATAACAAGGAATTGCAGAGCACGTAGCTATGGCAGAATGTTGACAGTAGAGGAACACAGAGCTAATTCCTTTCTGAAAAAGTCCTGATGGAATAAAACCCATCTTCATTACATGCCATTTCAGTGGGGTTTTTATGTATATATTTGAAATGTAATTTAATGGGATCTCTGAAACTTCTCTGATGCATATTAGCCTCTGCAGTCTTCCCTGACATGCTGAGTGCTGTTGCTTACATGCGTGGGAATATGATATACATAGGATTAGCATAAGTAGTTTATGAAGGACTAATAGTAGTGCAATAGCATTATATAATGGGTGTGGAATTAATCTATACTCAGCAATCCCAAAGTTTTATTTCAAATAACATTGATTTATTGCAGTAGAAACCTAGACATTCTCCAAACTGTCTTTCTGTTACACATAAATTTTAAGCAGACTTTTTAAAATTTAAAATTTAAAATGTTTGTCTTCTGCAACCTTGTTGCTTTAAACTTCTATAGAATGAATGACAACCCACTTTGAAGGCATTCAGCATTTTTCTAAACCCTATTATTCTTTTCTTTACTGATTTTTTGATACATTGGAGAATAATGATTTCATCATAACCTGAAAATCTTTTATTTTTCATTAAATTCCTGTTATTCAGGTCTCCTGTGATTTATCCAGAGAAGAAATAGCTGTAAAAGTTAGAAAGAAGAAAGAGGAGAATAAGCAGAGCAAACAGAAAAGCTTATGGTAGTTATTTTTATTAGGTAGTGTGGTAATACAGGAGGACAGAGATACAACAGCAAAAGAAGAAAAATCTGTATTGATATTACAAGTTTGATTCAAAGATGAACCCCTTTATATAAAATGCTTTCAAGCATCAAAATGCTCTTTTCCTCAGTTCCATCCAAACTTTTTATTGATGACAAGAGCTATTCAGGCATGAAGATATTTTACCCAACCAGTGGAAGAGACACTTTTATCAGAAATAGAGTGCAAAATTTGATTTCCCTCTAACAGCTCTATTCAAGCCTCATCCAAGGATTTAGCAGTGCCAAAGTTAAAACAGTGACACAGCTGCTAAGATATTCATCCCAAGTGAGATAATCCTCCTGCCAACCTCTTTTCTCTGGTTCCAGCCTGTCTAGGAACCGTGTTGGTCTTTGTTTGGCTGAAGCTGAGAGGCACTTGGGAGCTATTGCTCCCAGATACACTATGGTGGTATCTCACTGAGTAGATACTGTATTTCATGCCTCTGTCCAAGAATTTTCCCTAAGGAAGTATGTACGTGATCAGAGAGGAATGGATACAAGTCATTAGACTCTAAATAACTTTTAAATTTCTTTCTCCTAAAGCTGAGAGCATTTGCAATTTTGAGTCACTAAAAGTATGTGAACGGATACTTCAGTTACAATTAGATTTGCAAGTTCTTTGCAGTCTGTCACTGTCCTTGGTTAAAAGGGCTTCTCTTGGTCCCGTGCTTTTCCTAGCGGTATCTAACAGCTTCCTGACAAGGGATGTCTTGTGGCATGTCAGAAGTAAAACATGTACTGGAAGAGTTTCATGATGCATTATCCCCTAAATCCCTTCACTTAATTGCATAGGATATTAATCAGAAAGGGTTATATTCCATCAGATCTTACACTTTTCACAAAGAACATGAGTAGCAGGGAAACTACAGCACCCTGGAAAACTTATTGACATTTACTCAATGTCATACATTTCATGTTCTCAAATTTTCCAGATAATGCTTGCTTTAAGTATTAACAAAGCATCAGGAAAAATAATGGTGAAAAACTAATTTTCTGGCCTTTAAATATCTACATAAGATAACAGAAGTACGAAGAAGCGTATGAGAATTGTGAGTATCTTTTCTTTTACCATCATGCACAGACTCACAAGGAGACCTTGTAAGGTTATGCAATTAAGAAACACTGTTATACTTATGCCTTCTGGGGTTTAGCTTTCAGATAGCCCACTTTTAAGGCCAAAAGAAGAAATGGATTGGACATTCAATCCAGTCAAGTAAAAGCAAAGTGAAAAAAAATGTATAATCTGTCTCTCATTCAATTTTCCCAGAAGGCTGGAAAAAATCATAAAATAGCATGAGAGATTGGTTCATTTTACACTGATCTTGAAAGCTCATTAAGGTATTTAACTTTCATGGATTGTCTGAGGGATCTGGAGTTGCTGTTATCCTTTTGTTTAATTACACTGTAATCTTCGTGCAATTACAGTGATGATAACAGTCTTCTACAGACATAACAATAAATTAGCCATCTGGGGAAAAATGACATTACTTAAAGCTTACTTCAGTGAAGTATCAAAGAAAAATTAATATGGCTATATAGGACAAGGCGTGAAAGTAAATTGCATTATCTGTTTCTAAAATTCAGCATTCCAATGTATTTTAGGAGCTTAATAGCATAACAAATTCTTGAATTTGCTTCATAGTGAAATGGTGGAGAAATATCATGAAAATCACAGGGAAAACACAATTTAGCATAGCTGAAAAAGAAAACGTGCAGCATTTAGTGGGCTATACTTTATATGCCTATGCAATAATTGTCAGCTTCACTGAATAAATACATGAGCAACACAACTCCTGATGTTTTTTTTCCCCCACATCTTGCCATCTTTCGATTGAATGTAAATACCTCTTTTGAGTCCTTATGTGGTTTATTTCCAGAAACAAGAATAGATTCATCGGGTTTTTACTGTTACTACTGAAGAGAGAAAAAAGAACGTAAGGTAAAAATGTGATATGTCAGAAACAGTGAGATGTAAAGCAAGAAACATCCTGAAAACAAAATGCAAGTCAAAATTTTCAGCAGCGTTAAATAAAACAATTACAAAAAATCCAACATCCCACTGGGCTTTCAACTGAAAACTTGCAGTTCTGAGTTTTCTTAACTGAGATATCATATATGATCATAAATTGCTGATAAATATTTTGCAAAGGTAGTTTGAAATGGAAGTTATGTGACCATTTTACAGACAGAGACAATTTTACCCATTGATAAAGCTCGGATACATTTTTGTTGGTTAGGGAGCTGGTTTTCTTATTCTCAATAAATTTCTTTGAAGTTGGTTATAATTGTGCTAAGGGAAATTAAATGAAAGACTTGAATTAAAATGATGTAATAACTAGTTCAAGACCATCTTTATACAGTGTCAGTCCAAACAAAAGTCTTCTAACCTAGTGAGAAGGTGCATTTGAAGCAGTAATTTGTATTACCTGGAGAAAAGTAGTTGTAACAAAAGGGTTGAATTTTTCCTTACCACATAGAACAATTATACGTATTTTCTAAAGAAATGAAATAATAAGAGATGAGCAGAGAGAGGTGTTAATGTGTGGGGAATAGCCTTTTACAGGAGGAGCCTAGTTTCTGTAGTCTAGATGACGTGTCACAAATCATAATTTATTCCCGTTTGAACAGAGCTATGTTTTTGCAAATAAGATGGTTTGTGTGCTGCAACAGAAATGAGTTATCTTGAATGGTTACTGAATAAAAGGATGTCAAGATTTTATTAGGTGCTGATTTTTAAGATGACCTTGTTTACAAAAATCTTTTAGAAGGGAGTGACTACCTAAGAACCAGTTGTTTTTAAGGTACCATTTTTCAGTGATAGAACAATCTAGACATCTCTGACACTATAGAAACAAAAAATGTGGGTTTTCTTGAGTTATGCTCATGTTCTCTATCTTACGTTGATCTCAGCTGATGGTTAGATGTGCCTGAGTAACAGCACTCCTAAAATTTTCTGGCCTTCCTACTGCAGGAATCTTGGTTGGTTGTGATGAAGGCAGACAAGGCTATAACTTTCCCTAATGATAGCTATGTTCTCCAGCATCATTTTGCAGTAAAAAAATGCATTAAGGAACATCTGTTCACATAGTGAAATATTTTAATGGTTTGATTTTTCATTTAGGGGTGTCGTGGTTTTGCCCTGGCTCAATTTACTTTTATATCCCCCATACAATTACTATCAGTTGAGAGAAGGTTTATGCAGACAAAAAGAGACTGAATTGAAAAAAAAGTATGAGTATTTATTATTATTATCAAACTAAAACTAAAGAATTATATCTACAATAATTTTACTTAAGTAAAAGGTATTATGTATTTACAGAAGATACTTCTCCCCCTACTTCCTTTTATATCAGTCCAAGGAGGAGAAGCAGTCCTTTTTTGTTCTCAGAATTCCAGCTCTCTCTCTCCAGTAACTCTGCAGCACTTTCGTCACAGCTGGAACTCCTTTATCTCTCTCTCATTCTGTGTTGACCTCCAGGGCTGGGTCTCCCCCCCTCTCCTGGGCTAAAACCGAAGGCTGGGGGTTACTCAGGTCCTGAAGGGTTTTCTTTCATAGGCTTGCAAGGGAACACTTGTTTACTATGGATCTTCTTCCACAGGGGATAATGGTTTAAGAGTTCACCCCTGTTTCCCTATGGAGGTCCCTCCCCATGGGAGAACAGTCCTTGATTGACTTCTCGGCATGGGTCTAGTCTGGATCCCTTACTCGGATCCCAATATCCCACCTGAACCGTTTTCTGCTCCAGCGTAGGTTCTTTCATTCCCCTCAGGGTCATAAATCTTCAACATCCCTACCCGAGCCGTTTTTCTGCTCCAGCGTAGGTTCTCTCAGGGTCACAAATCTCCAGCACCAGCAGCATGGATCTTTCACTGAGATTCCGAGCTTATCTGAGCCGTCTCGCTCCGGCATAAGCATCGTCTCCTTCAAGGGTTACAAAGTCTTCAACAGAACTCTGCCTCATCCGAGCCGCTTCTGCTCCAGCACAAGGCTTTCTCTCTGTTAAAGTCATAAATCTCAGGTACATTCACAAGCTCCTCTGTGAGTCGTATGGGGGGTCTCTTCACCCCAACAAACTTCTACAGGTGGCAGGGATTTTATTTTTCAGTCTTTACCCTGCTGAAGGGAGGGAGAGCGAAAGGGAGAAAAAAGCAACTCTCCCCCCTTCGAACTTTTCTTCTCTCTCCTGTTGCAACTTCAGCTGCCAGCTTTGACCTTGAAAATCCTGTTATCTCATGGCTGGAATTCTTCTGCAGCGGTTTCTCGTCTAAGCAGTTCATCTTTTAAACCTTTTTTTTTCTTCACTCTCTCACAAGAGAGAAGAGAGGCTTCAGTGCTGCACCTGCCCCCCCCGGCCCAAGCCGGGGGAGGAGGGGGCCTTGGCCCTCCTCGGGCCCACTACCCTTCTACATGGCTGCTGCTCTTAATTTCAACTGCGACACACAACCTTCTCTTCCATTTTCTTAAAAATGTAATTAGCAAAGGCGACACTGAACTTTTTGATTGGTTTTTTGTCCGGAAATCACTTGGACAAAACCATCCTCAGCCCCAGGGATGGGCTGGTGGGCAAAACCACGACAAGGGGTTTCTCTTTGTAGGTACATATTAGCATGTGGTTGGCAAATACAGACTCTGCCCTCTGAGGGCAGAGTCTGCAGGTCCTCTCCTGATCATGGAAAAGCTGTTGCTGTACTCCAGTAATCTTTACAGAGGGTGCAGATATGTTTCACCATGTTTTATTTTACTACCTAAACCTAGCTTTCTAGCTAGGGCTTTCTAACTACAAACAGTAACAAACTATACTCTAATTTCCCTATTTAACTTATTTGCAGCTTTCTATTTAAAAATGGGAATATTCAGAAATTGCTGAAATGGTCTTTAAGGCTAATCTAATGTAGATGTGCTGAGATGTAGCTGTGTATAATTAAATACAGTATTTGTCATAGAATGTGCTAAACCTGAGAACTGTTTTAATTTTTGAAATTACCATTAGAATCTCAGTCTTACAGGATGTATATACAAGCTCTCATGTCCTGCATCTCAGTCTCTATCACTCTTCTATTTTTTCAGACAAATAGTAATTTAATAAGAGAATTCAATACACCTTTTTACATTACTAATTATCATAGTCAATTGGAGAACTCAGAATTTTTGATCCACTTTCCGATTTCTTTATTTGACAAGAAAATATCTCTGACAGCTGGAGGCGTTAAGGTGGAATATAAATCTCTTTTAGGATGTGAGGGGTTTTTACACACCATTAAGTTGGGAGCAGGTTATTTTTGTCTTGGTTGGTGATGCCCAACTCTGACAGAAATCAGGCATTAAACACTTCTTTGCACCCACAGTTGGCTGTGGTGGGTTTTTTAAATAAGCCTGAGGTAAGTCTCTTAAGTTTCTCTCCTATTTTCTTCTTCTTTAGACATAGGGAAGTAGATAAACAAATGAGGTAGATAACATAGCCCATTTTATGTCAGTCTTTCAACAGCATATAACTGTTAAATTGGGAGTAAAACTGTGAAAATTGTGGTAACTCTTAGGCTGTACAGTACTGTACTTGTGCTGACTCTGGTTTCCATCAAAAATGGGTAGTGAGCTCAGTCTAAGATGGTAAATACAGAGTAGAAGTTCTGCTACCTATTGAGCTAGCCTTGAGTTGATACAAAGTACCACCAAATGCCTCAGGGCAGGTCCTCTCAGAAGGCTTTGATTGTGCTGAGACCAAAAGAAAAGCTGTCTGAGACTTGGGAAGCTCCTGCCGGTTCCTCTGCAGTTGTCTCTCTTGGCTGCACAAAGAGTTTTCAAAGTGTTTTGGAGGAAAATGAGCATCAGAAGTCTCATACTTTCACCCTGCTTAAGTGAGAAAGCGAGCAGGGAGAAATGAAAGGAATGATTTCTCTATGCAACAAGACATTTTGGGGGGGGGGGGTGCGGGGGCAGGGTGAGAGTGTGTTGTTACTCCTCTCAAAGCTTGTTGCATATGTGAATATACAAGCTGAAATCAAGGCTTTAACTTGAGTGATCTGGGTTGGAGCCTACCCTCTCAGGAAAACCACTTTCCTCTGGTTCCCTATTTCGGAAGCTGCTCTGCTCTATTCCTTCTAGTTTATATGCTGCAAAAGTGCTCCAGTAAACCCACAGTGAACTGTGGGCTGGAAAGGCAGAGCTGCCTTTGCCCAGGACAGTCTCTGTCATGCAAAACCTTTCATTGTTCAGCCACTGTTGGCAGGCCCTTTCTTTTCTAGCTCAGTAACTACAGCTTGTTGTTTTACTACGGGGTTTTAACATATGGTTTTACTTAACATTAGCTGCCTGATTAAAAAAACGAACTTTTTTTTCCAAAACAGTCTTATGTTTTTTCTGCATTTAATATTTTGTATGAGGGGGTTTGATTTGTTGTCTGGTTTGAGCTCCTGGGATTTGTTCATTTGTGGTTTTTTAAATGCGTATCTTTTTATTTGGTCTTAAATTCCAAGTATCATCTTTTCACTTCTCTGATCTGGAATTAATTAAAGTGTCTCAAGAAAAGTGTACATCCTCCATCTTTTGATTTCTTGTGATCCAGCACTGTATGGCAGAAAAAGAGTTCTCTGGGGACTCTATGACAGACTTCAGATTAAGTCAACCAACGTAGAACTGGATCAGTTAATTACCTTTAAAACACACCAGGCTTTGTAGATCATTAAAATAATATTGATATCTGTACCTGAAATAAAAGGTGCATGAGCCAACTTACCATGATGGCAAAACCACCTGATAAGTAGAGTTGGTTTTTGGAGATTTGATGGAATTTATGTGCCATTTAGTCAAGTTCTCAAATTCTTCAAAATTATGAAAAGAAGGGAATGATAATGATAGGATGTTTAGAGGCCTGAGTCAAACTGCTTATTGATAGCTATACAAATTGTTTTTGAGTATTTCTGTTCTTGTGAAATGCATTGTTTAGTATTTCAGGTTGAAAGTAGTATTTTTGTCAGGACATTTTTCCCTTTTTAGATAACAAAATTTATATATTATATATATTATATTATATTATATTATATTATATTATATTATATATATTATATTATATTATATTATATTATATTATATTATATTATATTATATTATATTATATTATATTATATTACATTGTATTATGCAGTGTGAATAACCTAACCTGGACAAGAGCTAGCAATTACTGAGGGTAAGATTGGTACATTAAGTGCTCTGTTTCAGCTGCAATTTTCCACCTATGTTTTACTAGAATATCAATCATCTAAAAATAAATAAATAAACCTCTTAACAAGATACAAGAAATTCCAGTAATTCAGGAAAATTGTTTTATTTTTGCATATTAGGTAAAATAGAATATGGAAGAGGTAATATATAAAACAAGTAAAATATTAGGTTAAGTCTTAGGCTGTATTGTGAGTTATTGCAAGGTTTAGGTAGTGGGGTGGCTGCCTCTATAGAAGGACATGAGGGTCTGCCCTTTGTCAGACAGAGGCAGGTCCAGTCAGCTCCAGTGAACCCACTGCAGGAAACAGCTGAGCCCATGAACCACGTTGGTGGCACCTCCAGGGGAACATATTTAAGAAAGGTTGAAAAACGTTGCATACCAGTGTTAGGATTGAGGGAAAACGCATGAGAAACAAAACTCTGAACACCAAGGGAAGAGAGAGAAGAAGGAGGAGGGAATCATAAAGGCACTGAAGCATCTGTGGATCAGGCTGGAGCAGGTATTTGCAGACTGTGGAAGAGCCACACTGAAGCAGATATCTGTGCTGTAGCCTGTGAAGGTGGAACTGTCCTAAAGAAACCATGGAGGACCCACAGTGGAGCAGGCTTATCCTAAAGGATTGCAGTGCATGGGAAATTTCTACAGTGGAATAGGGAAAAAATATGAGGAGAAAGGAGTGACACGGATTGTGTTATGAGCTGACCACTCCCGTTCTCCATCCCGCTGCACTGCTCAATGGGGAGGAGGAGGTAGAAGGGTCAGGAATAACAGAGTGGCACTAAGTCAGGGAAATAGTTGGGGGGGTGGAGGGAAGGTGTTTTAATCTGTCTTTCTCACTATGCAAACCTGTTTTATCTAGCAGCAAATTAAAATAATTTTCCCAAAATCACTTCTGTCTTGCCCATGACAGTAATTAGAAAGTGTTCTCCCAGTCAATATCTGAACACACAGGTTTTTTCATCTTATTTTGTCCTTCTATCCTGTTGAGGAAGGGTTTTGAGAGAGAAGGTGAGTGGGCATGAGGCAGATGGCAAAGGTCATTCCACCACATTATAGGTAGACTGAACTGCCATAATAGCTTTGAAGAGGTACAGGGCACCTATATATATACTCTCAAAAGGGATCCTCCTCATCACAAGTACAATTCATTTATACCCTTATCCAAGATAATGCTTTTAAGATATGACCAGTTGTTTCATATATTTAAAAATACATTACACATGGAATTACAACCTGAAGTGGATTTGTTCTAATTCAGCTAAATACTGAAGTGCAAAAGCGCTTTATCATATTGTCACCTGTATATCAGGCTCAGGTTTATGTAATTTTTCATTCAAGGTCTTAGAAGGTTTATCTTAAAAGTTAGTTATCAACTAACTTAGAAGATAGTTATCAACCTAGATATTTCATTTTTTTTTATTATCTGTATACCCCATATCCTATCATCTTTCTAGACACACAATAGCAACTTCAAAGGACTCATTGCCTGTGCTGCTTTGAACCTATATTCTGTTATTCTGTACACTTGGCTAACATCGTCAAAAACTTTCTAAGTCATACTGAGTTTGTGCATAGCTAGGAGTATAAAAAAAGAAACCACAGAAATCTTACATGCAGAATGTTGTATTTTTGTACATGAAATTTTCTTTGTAAACCTAATATGCTAATGTGGAACAGAAAAGGAGTATATTTTGGAGTAGAAAAATTCAGATGTAAAATGCATTTTTAAACCAATTCAGTGTCCTACATCAGGTAGAAGTGTGCTTTCATAGTTAAGTAGTTATATGTATTTTCTCCCTATTTGTGAGAGTGTAAATTTGTACACTACGAGAACTAAAACTGTACCTTTGTTGATTTACAAGTAGTTTTAGTAATATTTCAGCCTTATTTTTAGTCAAATTTATGTGTACATATTAGACTTACAAAATGCTGAGCACTCTTTCCTATTTGTCTTCATTCCAGTATTTAGGAACATATTATACTTCTAGGTATAATGCTTGTGGAAAGTTTTGGAAAAGAACTCTACCAATGCCTTCTACAAAAGACAGATTAAGTGGTTCAGGAAATTGCAGGTCTGAAAACTTCTTCCTTGACTAAATGAATCAACCATAAGCATTTACCACTGTCAGAAAATTAGGTCACAGATAAAATAAGCCAGTTTTCTGTGGAATTCCATTCAGGAATAAGTTAATTTTACATTTGCTGCCTTCTTTAAGTTGTAGTGACAATGATAAAATGTCCATGGTCAACGGTGGCTTCAGCTTTTAAATCTCTGGGATGATTTGAAATGACTTCGTGTTTCTTTTCAAGTTGTTCCAGTGCATGCCTGGAGTTCTCATTAGAATGATCTTCATGCAAGGCCTGCCCGTTTCCCAGCTATCACCCACCTCCTGCTTTCCATTTTTGTCTATAGTAAAGCTGCATCCGGCAAACCCTTGGAAATACACTCTGTGGTTACTAATTACTTGGGCTGATTTACTTAGTTATGTGTTCCAGCACAATTAAGTCCTTTCTTTCCCTATTGTATCTGCCTCATTATTAGTTATAATGGTAACATTTATACTGTAAATGGGATGGCAGCATGAAAGGGAAACTGTGTGTAAGGATAGGACCATCGTGCAAGGGATGAATAAGTACTGAACTGTTAAGGCTAATTGTAATAAAAGAATATGGATTCAAAGGTTTTTGTTTGTATTGTCATAATATTATTTTTGAGGAAGGGTTTCAAGGTTATAGACCTACCCATAGTTGTGTTAAAATATGTGTGCAGATGAGCACAGGGATAATAAGTAGAATATAATATGAAGTATATTTCTATGAAATTGTATGTATTTAGAATGTCTAAATAAGAATAAAGGATTATTTCACAAGGGAATGACATTTAAGAAGCAGACAATAATAAAAGAGAAATAATGAAAATGCATTTCAGGGACTATACTTTGGCAAGACAGTTGGCTACCCTAAAATAATGAGTTATAGAGTAAAATTCCAGCTGCACTTCTATTTTCTGAAAATTCAGGGTTTATAATTTCTTGTAAATATGTGTGGGCAGATTTTTTTTTTTAACTAATGTTTCTCTCTCCATATCAATTACCAAAAAAGAAAAGTGATACTTAGATATTCAATTGAAGGAATCTACCCCCCAACTCTCTCACTTCCTCACCCTCTTCCCTCCCTCCCCTCTTCACCCCCCAAAAAAAAGAAGTTTTAGTATAGTCCTAAGACTTAATTTAGAAGTTAGATAATGTTCAGATATTAAAATACTGTATTTTTCTGATACACAGATGTGTTTTAAAGGAAGAAAAAGCAGCTTGATTCCTAGCTCACCTCTTTGTCAGATGCCAAATCTTGCAACTGAATCTTTTGTTGTATTTTCTCCACACTTGGCTTTTTCTTAGCTCTCCTATCACCTCTGCATTAGTTGACTTCACAAAACTTGATTTTAAATTCTAGCAACCATGCAGAGGAATTATTCCAGAGAACCACCTTTCTTCTTTGTTTCTTTGTAACATCTTATCACTTCTAGAACTAGTTCCTTGAAGAGTTATCAAGAATTTAACTACATATTTTGGGAGAGGAAAGGAGTAGAGGGATGGCTAAAGCACTCCAGAAAATTACTGTTTTTCATGCAACCATAGGTTTCCTGTATTGTATCAAATAAGTCTGTCATCTCACAGTGGTTAAGATGGAGATACTATTGTTAGGAAAGCGAGGTTGCACGCTAATAGTTTTTTAATATCATCTGTTAACAGGAGATTTGATCAGGTTTGTATTTAGTTCTGGAATTTCACAATTGTATTTTAGGGATAGATTTGCATGCTCCTATGTAAAATGTTGCATTGGCATGATACTTAATGTGAGAAGAAAGGATTTCTTGGATTTGACAGTGAAAGGAATTCTCAGTAAGATTGAAGACGGAAAAGGAAACACAAACCAGTGAAAAACTGTTGCAATGAATAGTATCATCATCATCATCATCATCATGGCTAGGCTTCACGAACGAAGATTTGAGAAGGGCTGAATACTATCATTTGTCAGTAAAAAAATCTTTCAAATAAAATTTTTCATATTAGAAAATATTCTAATATTCCTCGTGTTGAGATTTTTGCTGTTGGAATATACTTCATTGAATCAAGAAGGAGAAAAAGCAAACATTTCATCACAAGGCACCATCTGGTAAACACTTTAGGAGGAGTGGTAATATCAAACCTCAGTTTTGGAGATCTACCTGTAGCCAAATCAACTTAAAGGCAAAGGGTAAAGCAAACATTAACATTTGTAGACCATCTACTGTTTAAAATTGAAGGGGTTTCCTACCACTGAAATACACAAATTTTTGCTTTGAAAAAAACTACAGGATTACTGTATTCACCATAGATGACTGTTCTTTCAAAGGAAGGACTCCAATTCCAAACCACCAGAGTTTTTTGATGAAAGGAGGCCACTATTAATCTGAGGACTATAGTAGATTCAGGAGTGAATAGGATAACCTAGCAAGACCTGACACTGCAGAGAATTTTTCTTGGCTTATAATCCTGGAATTGTCCTATCTGTTCCACTCTTCATCTAAGTTTATTTTTAAAGGTTGTCAACTCTTCTTGTATGAAATAGTCTCTTACTCTGTGTCTCTAGAAATATAAAAAGGGTTAGAATAAATTTTGAAGAGGTCACAAATTCCAAAAGCAAAACAAACTGAAATTTTTTGGAAAGGATAGAAGAAAGCACTATGGACTATGCCTGGTGGTAAATGGCTCATTTTCATAATGCCACATACTTGCATATTTTCCTTAACTGGAGTTATTCTTCTTTGAGTTTCTTCTTGTTTTATTTCTGTACGAAAACTTCCTTCTTGAACTAATTGTTCCACTCTTCATTTTGTTTTGTATTCTTCTTGCAGCCATGACAGATGTTTTCCTGAAATTTTAGCTCTTATTTAATTCACTATAAAAATTGTAGTGGAATTAATTTCTCTCAGATGACCCTCTAGTGCTCTGGCAATGCCTAACTCAACCTGCCATTCTATATACCTTTCCAGAATTTACTGAAATGTTTTCTTTTTTTTTAATTGTAGGTTTCATATATACTGGAGAAGTTGTACATCGAATGTTAACAGCTACCCAATATATTGCACCCTTAATGGCAAATTTTGACCCCAGTGTATCAAGAAATTCAACAGTCAGATACTTTGATAATGGTATGTAGCAGTCCTTCATAAATGAATGTGTATGTATCCCTTGGTTCTTCTTATTTTCCTAAATAACTATTTTTGAGGGGAACATTGAAGATTTTTTTTTTGTGTGTGTGGTTTTTTTCTTTAACTCACAAGGTGTATAAAGCATGTAGCTAGACAAACATAAACAGTTCTTAGTTTAGAGTTGAAAGAGTCATGAATGCTTTTTTTTATCAAACAGATATCTTCTGGAGGTTGAAGTACATAACTCAAACTAGCAATGCATTTTATCAGTTTTAAAAGGAAAAATCTGTCTTGTATAAAAGCATAAGGTCCTGCTATTTCAAAATATATATAGATATATATGAATACCATCTACCCACTACCTAAAATGAAAATAGCATTTGTGGAATGCAATAGCAAGAATGCACAGAAGCAGGGCAGGCATAAGATTAATAAACCTGTCAGTGACTAAGTGTTCATGGAGTCCCAGCATTGGAATCTACACCATGAATTCTCAACAGATCCTTGTAAAAAAGATTGAAAGAGTAAAATGCTAACTGCACTGTTATTCTTGAAACTCTGTGAGATATTTCAAAGGCCTTGAACGTGTGGATATTTTTCTCTTGAATTCAGTTATAATCAATATTTTAGAAACATAACCCATGTGGTTAAAAGGCATCTTGTGCCTTATCTCAGGCCTTTAGTGGTCAACAACAGTGGCAGTTACTGTCTATTCTGAATTTAAAACTTAGACAGTTTAGTATCATGACTTAATATCATAAGATCCATGAATTTTAAATCTTCATGGATCTACACATGGATTAACCTGTATGTTTATTTATTGTGAATTTAAGCATAAATTTACAGCATATTAAAAAACATATCATATTTCTGACCAGGTGTGCTACTTTTTATTCTTTAGAACAGTGATCAATATGTATCATATAAATTTTGTACCCAGTCATAACCTTTCCTTAAAATTTAGTCGTTGCAGAATTTAAAACAGGAAAAAAATATAATTTTGATTTCATAAATTATTTATCATTATGGCCTGAGATTTTTCATCTTTGTTTAAAGAATCTGAGGATTCTCGGGGAGACATTGCTAATCCTTATTACATTCCTGACTTCCATATATCAGGCTGTATCACAGGGCTTTCATGACAAAGTTAAACGGTTCTTTGAGATTTTGGATCGCTCTTCATGTGTAAGACATGATCTTTTGAACTCCATGTGCTTTAGGACAAAGAATTGGCTATCCTAGCACAAATAAAAAGGAACTGAGCAATTGTATCTTCAGCACCTTTTTTCTTATTCATTCATGTTTTCTTTGCATGAGTAAATGTGCTACTTTAGAGCGGCATCTGTAGTAGGCAAGCACAAGGTATGGGGTCCATCAAGGTCTTGCTGACAGAGCTCACTGCAAGGAGTTTAGATACACACAAATCTACCTAAAAGCCCCAGGAATGAGATGACAGTTTTGATGGCAGATGATTTTCATTTTAGGGTGGGGTTCTGAGATGCACATAGATCTGAGGTACTCAAAGACCAACCATAAGAAATTCTGGCTGGTTTTATTTCAATAATTTTATCATTATTAATTATATATTAAAATTTAAATATTATCATATTATTAGATAATACATATAATTTTAAAAGTCAATTTACCTTTAAATAAAATTTAATACAATCAAATAAATATTCAGAAAGCAGTTAATGAATGTGGTCACAAAGCAAAAAATGCACTGTCTGCACAATTAATGATTATGTACTATATCTATGAAAATCACAAGGGACAATGATGTGGTGGACTTAATGCAGTGAGCACTCAAACTTTGCATGCTCATAATTTTATGACCCCCCCTGCCAAGATGTGTTCATGAGAGTTATAGCACAGCAGATTTGTGACAAAAGATGTTTCAAGGATATATCAAAAATATTTTGAGCTGGATGCATACTGAGCCATCATGAACACTCCAGGAAGAAAGGAAATAAAAGTGTGAATCAAAGCACATGACTCCATTAGCACCGAAGAGAGAAGCTGTAGAGGAAGCCATATAAAGACAAAAATGTTGTTTTTAGTAAACACGGTTTTGGTGATGTGTCCTTCAGTCAAGCTACTTAAATATAACCTTCAACATCTATAAATCATGCTCACAGGGTATGCAAGTTGCTTGGGGTACATTTTTGCTGTGATAAGTGGATATTCAGCTAGTGAACTCCCATGAATATTAACAAGCAGCCTCTTGCAACTAAATCTCTGCATACCAGACTCAATATTTACCCTATGCATGAATTCTTAGTGAGTTTGATTTAAACTACATTTATTTAATGCAAATACTTAATATGTTTCAACTTGCAGAACCTCAGCAAGGACTTGTACCATACAGAAAAAAATTAATGCTGTTTAATTAATGCATAGTTAATGGCAGAATCTGAATTCCTCAAATAATAACATTTATTAAGCAGGTAATGCTATTAGCACTTCACATTTCAAAGTCATCTGGGTTTATGTATATAGTGCAAAAAAGCCCCTGCAGAGAAGTGGTAATGGCAGCACACCTGAACTCTGAGTGCTGGATCTTACCTTTAGTGATTGTTGATTCCAAACATGTTACTTGACCACTCCTTTAGAGGTAGTTGAGGTGCTTGTGCGAGGCACTGTGGTGTCTGCATGTAAGAGGATTCCAGTGGCAACTTGTGTTTTTAATATCTTTGGCATTTCAAGGTGTGGAGCTGAAAGTTGCTAAAAAGAGGCTAATCACTGTTCTTGTTTCAAGTAACTGCAGTTAAGTACTTTTCCTACAGTCAGTTAATGTATTTCTTACATTTTTTCTTCCCTTTGCCTCTCTACCCCTGCTCTGGGGTTCACAGGCACAGCACTAGTTGTCCAGTGGGACCATGTACATCTGCAGGATAATTACAACCTGGGCAGTTTCACTTTTCAGGCCACCCTTCTCAATGATGGGCGTATCATTTTCGGCTACAAAGAAGTAAGTTGGGTCTGAAAATTATCGTTTAAGTGGACAAATTATACCTGCCAGGATTTTCCATACTTTTTTTCTGTGAGTGGAAGATATTTGAAAGATCAGCTATATAAGATCATTTCATTATATTGCTCATAAGATCAATATTTTGCTGAAAATAATTGTTTTATTGTAAAAGTGTTGTTCATATGGTGAACTTAAAAACCATCAAGGGGACTCAAATATGCTACTCCTGGATTTCAACTGGACTTTTTTACATGGTTGTAAATGTTGAGTGTTTAGTAAATTCTTTGGTTTTTAAGTAAATTCCTCTTGAGTTTTAAAAGATAGGGTCTAATTTGCTCAATTAGTTCACCCAGTTTTGACCTGTTTGAAAATACTCTAGAATCAATGGTTAGTATTAAAAGGTCACCTTTTTCCTGCAGCTGTCATTTCTAGCAACTCACATAGTTCAAAGTTCATATATTTCAAATAAGAAATAACTGGTTTGTATCACTAGGTCTTTGAGGTTTTCCATCTGTTTGGTGATAAAACTGCTTAGATTGAGGCCATTTGGTTTGGCTTTATAGCACCAATATGTTGTATTGGATGTGCTCTTCTGCATTCTTGAAGTGTTTCAGAATTCCAGTTGTTGCTTTAAGTGATTTTGTTTTTCTTACTAGAGTTCTGAAGGCTGTAACCTAATTCAATTTTAGTGCTTTTGCCAGGACATGTTGGAGCAGATGATCCTTGAGGTCCTCTTTCAGACTGGTATTCTATGATTCAATGATTCTGTGATTCATGAAAATGAGAATCAGAAAGTAGACAAGCTCAAATCTCTAGGGGCAAAGAGGAATTTCTTTCTCTCTCTCTCTCTTTCTTTCTTTCTTTCTTTCTCTCTTTCTTTTCTTTCTTTCTTTCTTTCTTTCTTTCTCTCTCTCTCTTACTTTCTCTCTTTCTCTCTTATTCTTTCTCTTTCTTTCTTTCTTTCTTTCTCTCTCTCTCTTACCTTCTCTCTTTCTCTCTTTTTCTTTCTCTTTCTCTCTTCCTTTTTCTTTCTTTCTTTCTTTCTTTGTCTCTCTCTCTTACCTTCTCTCTTTCTCTCTTTTTCTTTCTCTTTCTCTCTTTCTTCCTTTCTTTCTTTCCCTCTTTCTTTCTTTCTTTCTTTTACTTTCTTTCTTTCTTTCTTTCTTTTACTTTCTTTCTTTCTTTCTTTCTTTCTTTCTTTTTCTTTCTTTCTTTCTTTACCTCTTTCTTTCTTTCTTTCCTTCCCTCTTTCTTTCTTTCCTTCCCTCTTTCTTTCCCTCTTTCTTTCTTTCCCTTTTTCTTTCTTTCTTTCCCACTTTCTCTCTTTCTCTTTTTCTCTCTTAATTTAAGTAATAAAAAATAATAACTCCTATCCCCTTCATTAGAAAGTAGAGAGGATCTGGGTTAGTCTATTAGCAGCAGTCATATCTTCACCTTGCAGTCATATCTTTGCACCTTGCAAACAGGATTGCTGCAGAATGCTCTTACTGGATCTGTTTTGTAGAAGCAAGAAACTTCTGGTATGCTTACGTACCTGGCCGTCCTTTTCTTATAAAAGACATGCTGATGCAAGGTCTCCTTAGGTTCTTTTTCTGAATATTAGGTACAGGCTAGAATCTTCATCTATGAAACTGCAGTTTATTTGCATTTTGAATCCAACTTCATATAAGCTTTACTCTGCATAGAACTACAGAGCTTATGCTTGATCAAAGGATTGTGCACTAAATCTTTGTTTATCTCCTGTTATTGAAATCTTTTCAAAGAAAGGCAAAAACTTCTAAAGACTGCTGAAAATTTCCTACCTTCAAGACCCAGAGAGGTGGGAAGGGACAGTACTTCAATTTGTAATTTTAAGATATTTTTGTCAAGAACTATATATGCATTCAGATATTAAAATGGTGACATTTTCAGGATACTACTATTCTTGGTTATAAGGTACTCTGCTCTCTCTGTTACTGTCCAGCCCTGTGCAAAATGAATTTAATATCGATAGTACTAGTTGCTGCTCTAAATTGAAAGTATCTTGCATTCATTTTGCATACAGGTAATTGACTTTGGAGTCAGAGTGTCAGGCAGTTAAAAACTTTATTAATTTAGGAAGAAGGAAGAAATGGGCCACCTCCCAGTTTTCTGAGAGAGAAAACTGGAATTCACAAATGGATAATGTGCTTTTTTCCTACTGCTGAATTTTTTTAACTCATCCCCTGTCATGAGTTACTCTTGTCCTGAATGGAATTATTAAATATGACTTTGGAGCTATTGCACATAGCTAAGGAAAGAGACTTTTTAAAATTATAATAGTAACATGGTAATGATCAGTAAATCTTTTGACAAAAGGTTTTTGTAAAATTTTAGAAAGCTAAAATCAGTGTATTCCAATAGGAATTACTTGGAGAATGGATTAGGAGGCTGAGATTTCCAGAAGACTACTTTCTTTATTTGCAGCTTTTACTGCATTACCATCACCTCAGCTTTTCTCCTAAATGAGGAAAATTAAATAAAATTGCCAATCACTGATCAAACACAAGTTGTCTGAAAAGAACAAACAAAGATGTTCTTTGGATTCTAGTCTTGATATGTCTGGCTAGATTTACTTTCCAGTGCCAAAGCCATTCCTTTCTGAGGAAGTCCTTCCTTCTGGAACCATTTCTCTTGCTGGTGAGTCACGTTGTCAGGTACCCCATTAACTCCAGTAAGATGACTTGTGTAATTGCTCACTAGCACAACTATAAGTTGCACAAGAAGATCTCTACTGTCTTTTTGATGCCATTTTATTTTAGCATCCCAGTCCATCAGAAATGAGAGTGATGTGTGGCAAATCTGCAAGGTCTTCATGGCACTATCATTGCAATCACCAAGCTGAAGCACCATGTAAGAAATGCAGCAGACGGTTTGCCAGTAACCTTATAAAGCATCCAACAGGGGCTCTGTTCAAGTGACACATTTATCTTGAAGAATTTACCTTTAAAATAACTGTGTTTATACATTTAAGGGAGGTATAACTAGGGACTTTTACGTCTAAAGCATTTAGGGTAAATTTTACCTTCCAATTCTTATTTATTCAAATGATTTGAGATTCCCTTCTTCACATCCTTCCTGCTCCCATATCAGGTTTACTACCTTATAGACCTGTTGACCACAAAGACAGGATCTCAGCTGAGGTTTGCTGAGTATGAAAGGAGCTGTTCTGCTCAATTTTCTGCATTCTGTTGTTTTTCCAGTAGGAAGCAACCTGAAGTTCATAATTTGTTATCCAAGAACTAGAACAGATTTTGAAAAAATAAACAATTAGTAAAGGAGCTGAATCACCAGGATAGAGACATACGGAGACATCAGAATATCTTTCAGAAGTGTTAATTGTTAGAAGGAACTGTATAGTCAAGTTTTCAAAATGTGAAAACAATTTAAAATATAACAAGGTCCTATAGCAAGCAAAATATTTATTTCTTTAGCAATTTACTTTCTTTACAGTGCACATACCTTCAATTTTAAGTATCACTTTGCTTATGCCAACTGTTAGAATTCTGGTAAATGGTCAATATGTCAGGAAACAGCTAGCAAGAAAATTTTACTGATGCACCTCTACTACAGATGAAATAGATTACAGTGCAAACTAGCCAACAGAACAAAGTAATAAAGAAAAATTTCTGTGAAGGCATACTTTTTAGGAATTAGTAGTGAATACTCATTTCTTACATTCTAAATTTCACTGAAGTTCAATTCTCAAGAGTTTTGCTTCTAATTGAACAAAATAACTATTCTGTATAGTCTTTTCCCATTAATGCTTAGAGCTAATGTTCCTTAGGGTAACATTTTGTTTCATTTTCTGTCCATGATTAATACAGGAAAAAATTGGCAAAGGTACCATAGACCCTGTTAATAGTTTAGGGTATTTTTCTTAATTTCAGTAGCCTGCAGGCTTTCTTTGTTCATTTAAATAGTAATGATTTTCTATTTATGTGGTCATCCAGAAACCATTATTAAAGTTGAAATGCTTGTTCAAATTGCCAAGTATGTGAAGTTTGAAAAAAATTTATAAAAGAAAGTTGTAATATAATTTCTTTCTCTTGTGAAAGGAGAGACAGAATTGAAAGAAACTGATAAAGTGCTAGAACTTAAATAAAATAAAATAAATATAATAATATATATAATAAATAAAATAAAATAAATATAATAATAAATAAAATAAAAATAAAATAAAATTTATGCCCCTGCTCTGTGCGATGGAAATACACTGTTTTCAGTAACAAGACTACAAACTTTGTTATTGCTGCCTGAAAACTAACAGAAATTTAAAAAAAAAAAAAAAAAGAAAAAAAAAAAAGAAAAAAAACATCTTCCTGATGGATGTTCTGCCTAGGTTATACATGCCTGGCATTTCTTTGCCTCTTTTATTGTTATCAAAAATATTAACATGGAAACAGAATCTTTAATTTTTGAGGTAGTCATTTTATGCAATTTAAAATTCACTAGTAGGTTTCATGTAGTTTAGCCTGCAGAGTAATTAACAGCTGTTTAGGAAACTCTCAGTGAAAACCCTATATAAGTACTATTATTGCTTTCCTCATTATTATTTTGCAACATACTTTGTCTTTTATCTTTTACTCAGTTTTGAAGTGAGGTAGTAATTGCACCCTTCTTTACCATCTCCTTCAGAATAAGGTTAGAGGCCATGATTTTATTCCTTTTTGAAGGATAAGGTTCTGGCATGACCTCAAAGCTGAAAAGAATTACTGGTCCCAATGATAGCTAGAATTCAGAATGAATTCTAAATACCTTTCTTCCCATTGTCAAAGTACATAATCCAAAATGTACACATTAATGACCTCAGTACCAGTTGAATTTGGGAAATTTATTCATAAACTGGTGACTTGTACAACACAAAAGTTCATATTTTCTGTGGTAGAGATAATATACACTTTGGAATTAAAGTAGCTAAAAAGTATTCTCTGAAGGTAATGCCATAAAACCACTGCCACTCATTAGCAACCACCTGCACATTCTCAGCTTACTGTTCAGCTATTTAACATGTCGGCCTGTTGTGACATATCTTGCCATTCAGGTGAAGAATTCAGAACAGCAGCTAGCTTGCTACTGATGTTTTACTATAATTTTCAGTAAATTATTTTGATATTTAGTACAAACCTTCCGTCAAAAGGGCGTGTTTCCTAATAGGCCAGTGTATGGTGAAAGCCCATTTTATCTTGACATCTCATGTGAAAGACTTCACTTGTAATACAGCACTCAGTAAACTCATTATAAATTTCTTTTTCCCACCTTAAAAATAGATATATGGTTTTGTAAATACAGGTTTAATGACACTGTAGTTTTTCAGGAGAATAAGAGTGTTCCTGAGTCATGGTTTCCCTTCTAATTTGACTACATTTCTGTCTGTGTGACTGTTTGACACAGGCTGCCCTTCAGTTTGAAGAGCTTGCTATCCAAATTTAATTTTTTTTTTTTTTTAAGCTTACACAAGCACTTGCTAAACCCCATTTCTATAACATATATCTAAACTTTTGGCTGCTTCTTTTATTAGACTGGACCCTACTACAACTTCCTTATTTGTTTTAGAAGATTATTCTTCAATTTCCTTACTCACACTAGAATACCCAGCAGAAGAGTGTGGACATCTGCAGGGATTTTGGGCAAAATCTACTGAGTTATTTCTGCTACGAATTTTTCTAATTTCTCCTGAACCAAATTGTAATGAAAATAAATTTATTTTCAGAAACCCAAACCAAATTCACTTGTGGCATTAGTACTGCAAGAACCTATTACTCCTTCCCAGGGTTGGGGGGGGAGGTGAAAAAAAAAAGGAGAAATTAGTTTGCTTTTTTCTAATTTTTGAAGAAAGCTGTTCAATAGTTCCCAAATTCATAACAAACATGTGAAAAGGCACTTAAAATAAGTGTCTTAAAGAAAATACTTAAAACAAAGGAATCTTATTCAAGGAGACTGAGTGTAACTTCCTCTGATTTATACTTACACACACAAATTAGTATACTTCTTTTCATGCATCAGACACAATTTGTGCCTTGAGCTGCCAATTTTACCATTATATTTTGTCACACCTACTCATAATGATGATTCCAACTACATTCTGTGTCCTTTCTTCATCTGTTGTGTTCCCTCCCTGTCTTGCAAAAGAAATAGTCATTATATCTTTCTAAACAGTGCTTTTTCTAACTTAATTTTCAATAATTTCTCTAGAGTATCCTTAAAATCCTTTAAGACAGTTTCTTTGACAGCTAATGTAAGCTTTTCTTTTTAGTATTCTGTGACTATGAATAATTTCCTTATTTTGTTTATACTTTTATGTTAGAGAAAATTTATAGACTTATTTCTGATCTTGGTGAGTCTTTTATTTTGAAGAATTTGAAAATATGATTTTCAACCTTCTTCTGTCATTCTCCAATAACTGCATCAGAGCTAAGCTGATATAAGCCAAATTTAAAATTGATGCATTACTAGTATTTCCAAGCCACTTCTGTTTTCCATGTTGATTTAAGAACATCTCACACCTTTTTTATACTGCAGCAGATCATGTATGCAAGAACTCCTTAAAAAAAAATCGCTAAATTAAGTAAAAAAATTCAAATTTATTACAATGTTAAGTTCAACAGAACAGACTTTTTCTGTTAGTATTCTTAAATTTAGCTTTTACTAAACAGTTATCAGTGTAATCAGGAAAAAGTGTAGCTACCTGGTATTTTCGGAACAAGGAGAACAACTGCTGATGTTTAATTCAAGTACCAGAAGTCATGACATTAATTGACATGCAGACAGAACTGAATCCTCATTCACTGGAAAAAGTAACCAGATTTTTAGTTTGGCACTTT
Organism: Myiozetetes cayanensis; assembly: GCF_022539395.1. Classification (NCBI taxonomy): domain Eukaryota; kingdom Metazoa; phylum Chordata; class Aves; order Passeriformes; family Tyrannidae; genus Myiozetetes; species Myiozetetes cayanensis. The sequence goes on from NW_026086604.1 coordinate 132,173,300, forward strand.
TCTGCTATGTGAAAAGTACTGGCCAACAGTATCATTTCGATAGTTTTACCCAGGTAAAGCCAGAGGAGGATATTAGATTAGCTAAACTAACACCTTGGTGCTCATTTTCATACACTAAATCCAATTTCATCTGTCTTCACTTTAGTAATGTCTGGTTAAATAAAGGCCAGCTTTGAAATATAAGATATCCAACTGTGATCTGAAAGCAGCAATGGATAGGGAATCATAATTGTTCTTGGTTGTTTATCCCGGTGGTTTATAACATTCAGTTATAGAAGCATGTAGCTTATTCTACTCTGAAGGTACCTGCCTGAAGTTTCCAACTTCTGGTTATATCCTTCTGTCCTAGAATTAAAAAAAAGACCTGAGCAATTTCTCCCTGTGGTAGTACTTGTTTATGATAATCTAGCCAGCTTTCCATTATCTCTTTGAGAAGCCAAATAGACAGACCACTTTACCCCTCCTGTTAATGTCATTTGAGAACTGAAGATTACAAAATATTTTTATGACACTTTAAATCTTCCTTCTCTTATATTTTTTAGCATCTTTTTAAGAAATATATCCTCTCAAAATCTGTGTAATGTATCAGTAATGATCTAATGTTTAGGTACAAGTAAAATGACCACCCCACTCCTAGGCTATATTTCACTGTGGATCCAAATATCATATCCATTAGGTTTTCTTGCTGGGATGTCCTTTCTGACTGCTGGAGTTGCTCATCCAATACAATACTGAGGTTCCTTCCAGAACTGCTGCTTTCTAGTCCATAGTTCCCAATCCTCTACCTTGTGTTCTTTTTTTGTCCAAGTTACATCTTTGCAGTTTTTGCAATGTCTAACATTGCTAATTGATTCAGGCATTTCACTAATTTTACTCTGCTAGTGCCATCTGGAGAACTACTTGGCATTAAATTTATGTCTACTTCTCAGTCATTGATAGAACTTTTGAATTCTAGGTCTGATATGTGGAGAAGCAAGATATGCTGGTTTTGTGTTCAGTAGTAGATGAGAGGTATTGCCTTCCTCTCCCTGAGTATTAGCAGCAAATCATCCTACTTTTTCTTCAACTGAGGGAAATAAATTGCTCAAAATTACTACCCTTTCTGCTTTGTCATTAACAATTGTTCTACCTGTGTTAATGTGAGCACTGTTATATAAGAAGCAAAGGAAACTGGGTTAAAATTCAAATTAAAACCAGTAATTTCTATCTTCAAAAAATTCTTGGTCATATTATGCTATGTTGTATAAAATATTTATTTAGGACTTGTAATTGACACTGGCTAAATTTTCATTTTGTCAGTGCTCTTATTTTTAGCCAGAGTTTTTTTAGTTCAATATTTCATGTATATCTTCCTGTTTTGTCTTCCAGATTCCTGTCGCTGTAACACAGATAAGTTCAACCAACCACCCAGTGAAAGTGGGACTTTCAGATGCGTTTGTGGTTGTGCACAGGATCCAGCAAATTCCCAGTATGTAGAATTGTAGTGGTGCTAATGGTCTGGAGGCTTAGAAATTAGTATAAGCTAATTTTATGAAGCATGATTAGCTGCACAACAAATCACTTAGCTAATTTCAGCTTGTTAATTCAAGTGTAATTTTATTTGCTTGATAATTCCCAATATGGCTTTTCCTGTCATTGTTTCTTTTGAGCTGATAAATTAAGTAAATAAAACTAAATGACCAGTCAAATAATGTCAAATTAAACTGTCAACCAGCACAATTTGGTATTTCATAAGATACTTTATTTGGAATATGTCTCCTTACTCATAGTGAAGAAGAAGCAACCTGTTCAAAAAAACCATCTGTACCCAAAAATATCCAGACTGGAAGTTCTTGATACTTTATATACATTTTAGTGAGAGGAAAGAAGAGGAGATGTAGTTTCTAGGTAATATATCTTGCCACGTAGTCGTGGCAACAGTATTGCAGGTGATATTTGGTTTTCTCTGTCTTTCATTATACTTTATATGGCTTGACTGAAAATGAATAGTAGAAAATCAAGCGTGATTTCTTGAATGCTTTGTTTTAACATACTGTGTACAGAACCCTGTGAGGTTGTTTAGCCATTGGAGAATATGTTCATTTTCCAAGTCTGCTGGTTTTATTTACATATTTGTAGAAAAATTACTAAGTTCAGTTTTTAATGATCCCCTAATAGCAGGGTGTAGATGGAAGCAGCTGTACTTGAACTAGCCTCCTAGGAGATACCCTGTGGTGCACACAAAGCTCACAAAGACTGACCTGATCCAGCCCATCTTTAAGACAGACTGCAGATGGGGCTGACACTGAAGTTGCAAGTGCCATTGCCTCTCAGCTCATCCTATCTCCTCATCACATAAACATGTAAACAGTCTTTAACATGAGGGAGCATAAATCCTATATGTCCTGTCATGGGGAATATGGAAAATTTCAGTACCATCTGTTGCTTGTTATGAGCTCAGAGTAGTGTAAATGAGGTTGGCATACCCAGATTTCACTTAAGAGATCAGAAATTCGTAATTGTGATGTGCCTATGGTTGGACGGATTGGTTTTGAGTGTTTAAGAACAAATGAATCTAGGCAATCGAATTCAGTAATGTGAGTGATGTTTGCAGGTGAATGATCTGAATATTTCTGAATCTTCAGCTTGTAAGAGCTCCAAAAATGGATTCAGGTGGAAACTAGATTGATTGACTTATGCAAATGGTTTATGAGAATAGTCACAGAGAAATTCTATGTTAGAGATGCAAGCAGCATGCAAATCTTTTGACATCAGGCCTCCATAATCAAACACCTCTAAAGAACCTTTTTTAGATTTACATATTTTGTATGGAAAACATACGGTATATGTGAGTCTTTATTCTAGTTTGAATGTTTTTTTCTGTAGAAATATTTCAGACACACGCCCTGTTTTACTAGCACTAAATAATGTTGGTTTTCATGAATGCAGAATTACTTACTAGTCTTCTGGCGTAATTTTTTTTCTCACATGACACGTTCTGCCAAGTGAAATGAGAATATAGTGTGGGTAAGGAGTGTAAAATGTGCCACTGATATAACTGTTTTGATAGCATTATTCATGTATTACTGTTTGCAATGCAATGTTTTTCCCCCTAACTATCTCTAGCTTCCACTTCTGTGGACTGTGATAATTCATGATTACTTTTGCAGTTTACACAAAAGCTAATATTAATCATGGGAACCCTTCTTTTACAGTAGATTTTTCTGAAGATCAATTGTGCTTTCCATGAAACAGGTTAATATTGATATGTACAGACAATATAATAACACCTTGACAGAACTGGTAAATCATATCGGTCCATAGAAAGCCAGTATCAGATGCTCTTAAAATATGCATTCTTGAATTCTTGTTTTTCAGAGGTGTTAAATCACCTATGGCTAGTCAATTACCAAAAAAAGTGATATGATAGAATTGTTATTTTACTTTATTTGCTAGCTCCTTAAGGCAATGGAAAAATATAAATTGATGTTTGTCCCAAAAGAAGGCAAAGTATAGCTAGTTGCTCTAGCTTATCACTCTAGCAAAGATTTTGCCATCAAAAGAACCCAGTCTCCCTTTATGTTCATGGCTAGTTATTACAAACAAACAAACAAACAAACAAACCACCATCCCATCTCCCAAACTCTGCTGTTTCATGTTTGACCTTTGTCATTTGTATATTTGTTATTTTTGTATATATTGTATATTTGTAAAGGAAAGAGACAGTGAGTACAACATACGTCTATTTGAACAAAAATATCCTCTCAATTTTCAAAAATACTGAATGTCTTTGGTGCAGTATGTATGCTCAGCATGCTAAAATTTCAGTCCTAGTTTTATTGAAGTAATTTCAGAAGATTTAGAACTATTTATAAGATTTTTTTTTTCAGTTGTACTGTCCAAAACATTGGTAATAACTTTTTTAATACTTCTGAAAAGTGGGTTCAAAAGCCAGACAAACCTATTTCATTCTGAGGAGAGACAACCTTGCTTTTTGATCAGCCATTTCATTTCAAAAGTGCATTTTAATGAGTGTTGAAAAGTATCCTCTTGAAGAGCCAAGAGCAAAAAGGAAGGATTTTCTGAACTTTTTAAAACGGAGGACCTTGAGCATTTCAGACATTTTTTTTTTAGTATGGTCCTACATAAAAAGGCTTTGCAGTAATACCCCTTTCATCTGCCCCTGAAAGAATCCATGCACCTACATTTTTATACCTTATCTTGTAAGAGTTAGAGCATAGAGATGGGAGATTTTTAGCAGGTGGAATTCTGCCTCTTTTCTGTTTGATACTTTTCCTTGATCTGATGCTACTTCTTGGTATAGAGAAGAATATTTCTTGGGTGTTTTCCAGTTAGACAATACATGATTGATGACGGGAGACAGTTTTATGTTTTCCTCCAGCAAGTCTTCTCTCTATTTTTCAACATCTTCACTGCTTCAGGAGCCCTGTCCCTTTCCCATTGCAACCACCCTGTTCCCTTTCATTTCTTGTTTATTTCTCAGCCATCTTCCCATTCTGTTCTTGGTCCTTCTTTCAGTTGCCTGTGGTGTTCTTTACTCTGCCTGTGGTATTCTTTACTCTGCCTTCTGCAAACTCCCAAGATCTCTCTCTAATTTCATGACCATCCTTCCCCCTCTCCATTTTTCTTTTCCTTCAGGGTTACTACATTTCTCTCCTTTGTTTCAGTGCTCTCTCTCCCCTGTTGTCTTTCAATTAGCTTTTATTTGGGCAAGAAGAAGAAATACAAAAGCATTTGCTGCAACCCACTTTTGTATTTTAGAAATAAAAAATTCCACCAGTGAACCTTCCTAGATTGTGCTTTGTTTTCCACAAAAGGATGAAATACGCTGGTAAAATGAGATAGTGCCAGATTCAGAGGATCTACACAGTCTTGCACTTAGAGATAATGGCTAGTAGGTTTTTCTTCACAATGAGACATACTTCTCCATGATCTTGGCCTCCACTATATTAGATACAGCTTTTTTAGGAAATCCATGCCTTGGCAACTCAACATTTAATCACACTGAAATTATTCAACAACACTGTGTACAGAAACAAAATTGTAGCTATGTGTTAGTAATATTCCAGTTTTGGTGCAATTAGTGTCACTCAATGTGCAGAGTACCTCAAGCATACAATTAAGTGACAACTCTGCATGTTATAATTATTTGCTGAAGATGTCTCTCCAGTGTGTTTACAGCAGTGAAGCCTCTGAAAGAACCTTGGCATTACCTTCCTGTAGGGTAAAAGATGACTAGCCATTTTTGTTGCAATGTCTATTGTATAAACTTGCAGCACCACTTGGGGAATCGCTGTCTAATTTGCTGCTGCCTTTACTGACAATGTTGTCATTTATCCCTGTGGGAAGTGGGCCTCATAGTTATTGGTCTAAATTCACAGTGTTTATTCATCTCTTCCACTAGAGTAACTAACCCCACAGTACCAACTCCTCCAGCTCCACATGTTTGTCTGCTGGTACAAAAGGGCTGCTGTGTTCCTTGCACTAGATGTGTGATTCAGGAGCAGTGGATGAAAGAGCAGGGCATGCCGCTGACTGTTAGCAGCATGACAGGTGATCAAAGTTCAAAATATTCTCATAACCCACTACAGACCAGCCTCAGAGTGAGGCAGTTTGCTGCATAGTGGGTTAACGAAATAAAGCAAACTTTTCACACCTAGATCCTGTACTAAGAGCCACTCAGCTGGCATCAGGAATTCAGGTAAATGTGAAAGGACACGGAGAGTTTCAAAGTAAATAATTTTTGGTAGACACAGAGCACTGGGACAGTACATTTTTTTCTGCATTGTTCATAAAAAAGGTGTTTTCAGAACCTACTTTACTGGTTTGCTTGTTCACAGATTATACATCTTTGACCCATGGCTTCCAAGTTTGAAAGGATTTTTTTAAAGAGAAAAATAAAATTAGTACAACTAGGGGATCTGAATTTTTATCTAGATTCAGATGTGTGTAATAGTCAATGTCCAAGAGCAATTGAGGTGGTGTTTGGATTACAGGCACGTTTGGTCCCAGTGTCAGCGCCTCAAGAATTAGCTAGTTAATATTCATAGAATCATAGAATCAACCGGGTTGGAAAAGACCTCCGAGATCATCAAGTCCAACCCTTTAACTTTAGCAATACAAAGCTGTTAAAAACAAAGAATAGATTGCTTGGATGTTCTGATTCCCCTGCCTTTTGTGGTGATCACTATCAGACATACCAGGCTGGCAAATTATATATTTGCCTGAAAGTTTTATTCAGTCAGTGATGTTAAACAGGGTTGCTGTCAAGCAAAGTCAGTGGCTTTATAGCACAGCAGCTGTGCCCCACCCCTCTCAATGCCTTATATTTTTCACAAACTGCTTGCAGCTTGCTGGATATGTCTCATAAATTGCTTGCTTCAAATTGACTTCTGGATAATCAAATACACCCTCTTACCATTTGTGTTTTCTCTATCAGCAAAACTTAAAAGTGAAAGTGCAGTTGTGTGAATACATATGGCCTTGTTTAGTAGGCTTTTTTCTGTATATATGGCCAATCCCAATTCCCTAGAAATCTTTCAAGCAAAGGTTTTTATTTGTATGAACATATAATTTAAAAACTCAGAATGACTTCTCTGGTATTTTCACATTTCACTGTATTGCAGGTTTTAGCTGAGGAGTAGTGTATGAGGAAAAGTGATTATGTAATAGAAAAGATACTGAGAGATTATGCACCTGTCAGACACATATTTAGAATGGTTTTTTATGAGCTACTGAGCCTTCAGACCTCTTAAGGAGTCACTGAAGTCAATTCTGGCAGTTCCCTTTGGCATCATTTAGTTTAATACTACTGTGATAAAACCACATGGAAGTGTTTTGTCACACCAGAATCTTACACAATTATAATTTACCGATCCATTGTCTAATCCCTTGAAAGGATTCTTTCAACCAGCCTTCTGACCCACCACGTTATCTCTCCACATCACTGAGGAATGTTCTTACCTCAAGTGGCTGGTGTTTTCTTCAGATTTTTCTTCTGAAACTGTACCTTTAGCCTTGTGTTCAAAGATAGCACATGTACATGTCACAGAAACAAAACAAAGAACAGTTTAAACCATACTATAAAAATTAAACCAAATGTAAAAAAAAAAAAAAAAGAATTGAAAAATATTGAAACTCTGATATTGAAAAATATGAGTTATTCTGTTAAAAAGGTGTGTTTGAGAAACTCAGACTTACAGAAATGTAAAATGTTTCCTTGACTGGGAAAAAGATATATATATATATTTTCTGACACTCAGAACTGGGACTGGTACTTCAAAAGTATATATGCATGCAAAAAGTCCTTTTCCTTTCCTCCTTTCTCTGCCAGACCTGATGCAACACCTCTTTGCAGAAAAACACCTGTATATGATGCTTACATATTTATCTGTTCCTGTATCAGTTTCACTAGTTCTTGTCATTTTAAGATGTATACTGAGGTACATGGGCTCATAAGCTCTTTGTGATTCTACACTAGTGATTTTTTTGTGAAAGAGCTAAATAGACAGCATAAGACAAAGCATAAAAGGTTACACCTGAATGTCAGGCAATGTGTGTTCTGGGTTGCAGGAGGAGTGTGTGAGGAGGTTGAGTGGAAAGCATCAGGGGAGAGTATTAATTTTTCTGTTTATACTGTTGAGTTTAGCCTTTTTTCCTAGTTTTGTTAAGGGGATACAGGTTCTGAATTCTAAATAGGAAAAGTGCATTTTGAGGATCTAAGCATGGTGTGTATAAGTCAAACTTTCAAAAGAATCTAGGGTTGCATGTTTTTACAGCCTGACCAGACAGATAAATTCGAATACTCGTGTTTCCAACAACCTGCATGCAAGTATATACAAAGCCATTAGAAGGTGACTATGCAAATACTTCTCTGTGCTTAGGTTCCTTACAGTAGGTGGATGCCTCATATGCAAACTCACCACCCGTGGTTGACACAGTCATCTTTCTGAAGAAAAAGATCAGACTTTAGTCTGTCAGGAAGTGGTATTTAATGGGAGCAAGAGTCATGCTGAAATATGCATGATTAGAAATATAATTTTTGATAACACAATTCTCTTAAAAGTAGTGTTTTTCAAAAATTTCATGCACTGGATGAGGTAAAAGTACTTGTGCTCCAAGTCACTGATTCTTAACAAATTTTTTGAAAGCTAGATTTCTGGTTTATTCCTTATTTATTGTAAGCCTTGTGAGGAGTCCATTAGGAAAGGTTCAGCATTAACAAGATTATAGCATACCAGTCTGTACTGCTACTGATGAGAGAACCATTCCGAGGTCTGCTGACCTCCCTCACCACAGTCAAAGCTGCTGGTGAAGGACCCTGGTTTCACTATTCCAGAGTTAAAAGAGCTTCTGCTCCTGGGACATCTAGTCAAACAGAGACTGATACAGATGAAGAAGATGTGGCTTAGACTATTTCTTCCATATTTATTATCTGTACAGTTGGTAACCATGATTCAGGTTTGGAAATGAAAGTTACATGTGCCTCTAGTGCCATCTAATATTCTTCATAAAAATAACTGTTGGATTTGTACTCAAATGCCAAGAATTGATGATGAGAATAGCAACTGGCCTTTAATTGGCATCCAGGTGAATTAGACAAACTTTGTCAAAACCTGCAAACTTGAGGACTATCTGTGGATTCCCACACCCAGAACTTGTGGGGGCTCGTCTTGGATGAGATGGAGTTCAACTAAAGTGTCAGGATTCACCATTTGAACTTATGTGTTCACTTGCTTATTTTTTTCGAAAGAAGGGTAAAGATATTTGTGGAAAAAAATTACATCCTTCAGCATTGTCAGGAGTTCATTTCAAAGACAGTTTTCTGATCCTTCTGATTTGGCAGGTGCTTTTATGGGACTGACCATCCTGTGAGGGTAAACCTCTTGCAGCTGGCAAGAGATTTTCCCTACCCCAGCACATGATTAGCTTTGTCTTGAAAATTCTTCCTGTCTAGTGGGTTTGAAGGACATGGCTAAGGCATTTATTGGAGTAAACTTTGGCACTTGCTCATATCTGTCTTTTAACTAGTCAGAATGACTTTGTAGGTCAAACATATAACTAGCTGAATTATAGGTTAATTTCATACTGAAAGAGAAATCTGCTATTAGAAGGGGCGAAGCAAAGCTTCAGATAAGTTGCAATAGGAAATGCTTAGCACAGGTGCTGATTTGAGCTAAGCAGAAATATCATTGTCTGGAAGCCAAACGCTGCCCACCTGTGCCTGAGAGCTAATCAATGCAGGACTGGCAACACAGAAGACCCCCTAAGGTTGAGTTTATGGCTGTCTACAAGTAATTTTTCTTCTGTTGCATATAGACTCAGACCAGTCATTGACCAGAGTACCCTGTTAATCCTTTGTATGTAACCCTTTATTCCTCTGTGGAATGATTCTACAGTGTCAGTGATTACCATTAGTTTAACAGGCCTTCAAAAGGAACATAAATATGAAACCAGCACATCAGAGAATTATAATTTTCTATATTAGACTGGTGGTATAGGCTGGATTTTTAATTTGCAAATATAGAAGATCAGCAGTCTGCATTGCAACTGTGCACATAAAATCTAGAATATTCAAAATATTTTACAGGATATTGATCTGGGAAATAGCATGTGATTTTTAACATGCTTATCTTGTGCTTGGGTCTTACAGTTGCCTGTGAGTTCAAAGCTCATAAGAACAATGCATTGACTATATTGAATTTCTTCTTTGAGAAACTCAAGTGCAGTCAGCTTGTGTAAAGATTATGCATAACACTGGCTGTTTAGGAAGGCTTGTCTTGTCTTCTTTAAAACAATGTTATAATATGAAAAATATTCTAGTACATTTAGATGTGAGCCAGCTTGTAGCTAACAAATTTGATTAAGCAATGAAATCAGTTTTGTTTGCACATCTTGGCAAGAACTGACAAAGTGAGCATATAAAACATTTCTCTCAAGTCTGTAAGCTGAGAAATGTCTTAGCAAGCATCTGAAATACACCCTAAAATGTCTGACAGTATACTCTCTAGAATTTTTGCCTAAATCAATCACTAAGATGCTTGAGAGCACACTCAGCATTTTCATAATTCTTTGCCAGGAATAAGTACTTATTCTGTCGGCTGTGAGGGTTTTTCAAGTAAAAAATTCTCTATCTTTACATATTCTTTCATGAAGTCTAAAGTCAAAAATATATTCTTGGAGAAAATTGGTGCCCTGTATGCCCTTAAGGAACAACGTGCAGTCATTACATCCACTGTATTTCACCATCTAAAGAGTGCAAAGTAGTAAAATATGATTTTTTTTTTTCTTTTCTGATAGATGTCCGTAGAAGAACAATTTATGAATACCACAGGGTGGAGCTACAGATGTCAAAGATTACCAATCTCTCAGCTGTTGAAATGATACCTCTTCCAAGTAAGTAAAGCATAATAAGCAGGAGCCAGATCTAGGAAGCACCTCCCTCTCCCTCCCAGCAACACAAACACAATTTTAAATTTTTTTTTTTTTTCATCTGTGGACTTGTATTCATGAACAGATTCATTTTTCCTCTCGCAGATTCCCATATGGATTATGCATTTATACAGTACATCCTCATGTATCTCAAGTTAGTTTATAGGTATGTAGCTCCCAGTAGGTTCTGAATGAAATTTGTGCCAAATCATTTTTTCAGAAGAATGATTATATTGCCTTTAAATTTGTTTCCTCAAGAAAAAAAAAAAAAAAGAAGAACAATTTTCATGCTTGCAAGGCAAACATAAATTCTTCTGTGCACTGTGCATCCCATCACAAATGAATATCCCCAAACATATTTTGCAGTTCATCTCTCTCTTTTGTCCAAGGTTAAACTACATTGGTTAGAAATCTCTGAATTTAAAATACCAGCTGTACTACTGTGAAAACAATAAAAAATAAAAAATCTATTTTTCTTACTTTTTAATCTAGTTATAGTTCTTGCACACTTTTCTGCTACTCTTATCTGCTTATGTCTGAATGTTAGCAACACCAAGGAATGTTGGAACCAGGAAAAAAAGAGATTTAAGGAAATTCTTAATATTGAGGAAAAAAAAAGATTAAAAAATAACAATGAAGGTGAATTCACAGATATGGAAGTGGTAATAAATTAACAAATGGAATATAAATGGGATCCTACAGATTAATGTACTTTTGTCAATGCAGTTGTGCAATGCATTGTCATAAGCTGGTTTCAAAGTCTTATTTTGGACATGTGAACCTGTTGAGTCCCTAGATATATATATTATCAGAAGATGTATTCTTCTTTTGTGATTTTTATGTGAATTATTTGTGATAGTAATATAATAATTTGTGTTTGTTTATCTACATCTCAGCTTGTCTCCAGTTTACCAGCTGTGGTCCCTGTGTCACTGCCCAGATTGGTTTCAATTGCAGCTGGTGCAGTAAACTCCAAAGGTAAAGAAAAGGGGGTTTTTTGGTTTGTTTGTGTTTTGGTGGGGTTTTTTTGCCTTGGCTATGCACCTGTGCTTAAAGGCTATCCAAATGCATTGCCTATAGGTTATTCAGCATAAAGAATTCTTATATTTTGTTCTTTTATATATATGCATTGACATGAACACAAACCTCAATTGCAATCACTAGCAACATCATTGTCCCATTTCACTTCAGCAATTAGGCAAGAATAATCAAAAAAGTTGTTTTGGGAGTTAAGCCCTTCTTCCTATTTCTTTAGTCATACTTTAAAATCCCTATGAAGGAGAACAAGAAGAAGAAATCATAACAAAATTCATATTTTCTCCCTATATCCCTGGCTTCATCAAAAATACTTTAAACATGTGGAGATGCAGGGTGTTATGTAACTACGAACACTTACTTTTCAACAGCAGGGAGACCAGCACATCCAAAGTGTCAGAGTATTTTTGATTTTAACCTGTTGTTATACTTGGAGGGGACTTGGGGTCTCCTCAGCCTCTCACTGACACATTAAAGAGGACAGTCAGGCCCACGGCAGGAGCGCCTCAGACTGTGACACAGCTGGAGCACAGCTGGCAAAATGGAAACTCTGCAGCTGTAGCTTCCCAAAAAGTTCTTCACCCACTGACCTTCACTGACCTTCATAACAAGAATTTGACACCCATTCTCTGAAACAAAGTGCAGTATCATAATGCTTATTTATTGTTGTTGTTTTGAACCCCAGTGGTTAGGTTCAGAAATGTTATGTGTAAAATGGATGCATAATGAAATGACAAAAGGCTATTAACATTCTAAAATGGTGCAATAATTTGACACCATGTTGAAAAACTGATAAATAGCTGATGAATATGACACAGATTTAGGAAATTGAGTGTCACTTTTATAACATTTTCTTAAGCTTCAACTCCTGTAGTAAGTCACTTGAAAAGTAACTCTGTTCCCCATTTATCTTGCAAAAAACTTTTTAGTGGAATTAGAGCTAAGTGAAATCATGTAACAGAAAACATAAATTCAAATATGTTCAAGAGAAAGAATACTTTTAGAAAACTGTTCCAAGCAAGTATGAGTAGTTCATGATTGCTTTAGCTGATTCCTTGTTTTCAGCATTGCTTGATTTTCCTCCCACCAACAACTATTGTAGCACTGAGTTTCTGTTGGCTTTGGTTTGAGCAAGGCCTGTTGTTTTGTAGCCAGTGTTCTTGTTTTTGTTTGGATAAATTCAATTATATTGTAAAGTTCTGACTCCTATGAAGAACAGGCAAACCTTGAGATCTTTTGTGGTTTTCTGTATTTTCTGAAGAACTGAGTTTCCTGAGTTCTGGAATTAATGGAAAATCTGCTTCACTCACTGAGGCACAAATTCACTGTGGAGAACTAAGACAGTTTTATCCCTCACCTTTAGCAGGAGCAATATCAGGCATGTAGTCACACTACTTTCCACTTATTTCTGTGAATTTGTGGCTGCACCCTCACAACTGGCAAGATGTAACTTACTGCTGAAAAATGTACAGTCTGAACACATCTATTCAAATAAATTTTTAATTAAGAAAATCTTACTTCTTGTTTTGCCTGTGAAGATCATACTGCAATCAATGAACCTACTGTGATGTGGTCATGTACTGTTTCCCAAAACCAGCTGGCTTCCTGTTGCAGCATGGTTGTGTCTTTCATGAGGTGCAGCAGATAGACTGAACAGTTTTATTGCTATTAATCAGCTCGTTACTAACAGTAGTGAGACTGTCACTTCATGCAGTTTATCTTTGAACATTGTTTGACTACCAGCAAAAGCAAGAACTCAAGAGGATTCCTTAAAAAAAGTATGGATCCAGAAAAGCAAACTAAGAATATGCCTCTATGTGGGAATTTCAGTAGTTTTAAAACAGTCATGCCATTTAATTTGTGTCTATTAAGATGAACAATATTCAGTCAGTTATTAATAAATGGAGAATGGTGTATAGAGTCAGAGAATAGTTCAGAATAGAAGGATCCTCTAAAGGTCATCTAGACTAACCTCCCACGCAAAGCAGAGCCAGCTGTGACAACAGAGTGCTTTGTTCATGACTTTGTTCATCTGGGACTTGACCATCAAGGCTGTGGTCCAGTCCCTAGTACTTCTTAATCTTATACAAGATTTTACACCTTATTTTTTAACTTGTTATTTCCTCCAGAAGCATGCCTTTGATGATGATGTCTGCCTCAGGCCTCATTACCTTTCTTGGCCACTCTCCTCCAACTCCTGAAATGAACAGTTTATTTCAACTATTTCAGCTCTACAGACAAACACATATAAAATACTAAGTGGTTACATATTTTGTGAAAAAAGGCAATCTGTTCTTCAAAACGTGAAGACTGAACATTTATTTAGTTACACTGGTAGGATTATTGTGACAAGGACTCATTCCTTTCTCAGTTCTAAAAACTTTCTGCTCTCTTCTAGTTCTGGATATTCTCTCTCGCTTTCTAGTCTAGTACCTCTTTTTTTACTTTGCTATTTTTCAGCGTGTCTATTCATTTTAGGGAGATAAAAAAACATCTTACTCCATTCTCAGTGGAGATGTCTGGATCACAGGAGAATTCTCAGAATCATTTGCTTCAGTACCACACTGTGGTTTTGTTCCCTTTAGAAATAAATTTGCTGTGTTGAAGTGTTCTTTTTGCATCTGATTAAGAAGCATTTGCTCAACAAGAAAATCTAATATCCTGGTTAAAAATCATAAATGATGGAAAGTTGTGAATTCCTTCACTCTAGTGCTCCAGCTTTTTCTGTGTGTCACTGCTCTTCAGTCACCAGCCTTGTAAATCAACGGAGACTTTTATCTCCTGTTATGATATACATTGCTCTGCTGCAGTAGAATAAAATGAGCTTGAAAAAACAAGGGCAACACATTAAATGAAGTATTAACTTAGACATTTCAGAAGTGCCTGGAGTACAAAGAAAATTAATATTCACTGTCCACTTTCAAGTGGGGGCTCATAGTGCTTTTTGAAGTAGGAGTAATGTGTCTTGGTTACAAAACTGACTGGACACACTGATCCAGGAAGTGAGAAACCAAGACTACCTCTCTTGGCTATAGGCAAAGCCCAGGGTGGGGAAGCCGATTAGCCTTTGGTGCAAAAGCCCGAAGAAGGCTTTGAACTGGCAGTGACTGGTTTTCAGAGTACCAGTTATCTACCAACTGATCTAACACTCAGATTTCTGCAGAGGGACAATGCCTGTTTGGTAGTGAGGGGATTGAGGCAGCATTGAGGGTCAGATATGACTGGAACACCCAGTGATGTTCCTTCTGTGGTGCTGCAGTAGTAGTTTGATGCTTTAAAGTGAGATCTTCCAGAGCATCCAGGCTTCTGTGTGGGTTACAAGCAAACACATACCCGTAGAGAAACAAAACTCTATACTAATTATGCAAATCTTTTTTCTCAGGAACTCATTATGCCATTAACCAGAAACAAGGAACAACACTGCTACCAGGAATACCACCTTGTTTGTTTTTTTTTTCTAGCATAAAATTTAATCCACATATTTAATCATTCACACAACAAAGTAAGTTGGGGAAAAAAAAAAAGTTATGTAAAATCTATAACTGCACAAGGAAAATTGACCAGCACACTGATTGCAGAATAACTGTACTCCCCCATGTGGGCAATCTGTGTTGGAATGAAAACAGCTTTATCTTGCAACAGTGAGTTGTTTCCTACCTTTAAGTTCAGCCCAGCTGCTGTGCAAACTCTGCAATGGTTGGAGAGGCAGGTTCACTTTATATGTGACTCAGGGCAAAATCCTCTCTTCCTGCACTCTCTACAAGCTTAAATCACTGTTAGACTTTTCATAAGGGGTCTTCAAACTATCCACTCTGAAATCCAACGTGATGTGTGTCATACAATTTTATCATGACTAAAGCAAAGGCATATCATTTTCTTTTGACTTCAGCAGGTGAAAGATCCCACTAGGACCTAATTTTTTTTTAACTATGTTTATTTCATAACTGTTTCATAAGTAAAACTGTTCAGAAAGAGATTAACTATAAATATGTAAACTATGATGGTATTATAACTTTCTGCAGCACCAGATCCATCTCTATAACATGCCAGAAATGCTTTAGCCTCTGCCCCATAGAAGTCACCTGTGGCTGAAACTTGGATCATTTACTCTTCATTATCTCTGAATTCCTGACATGTGAAAATTGGGATCATTCATTAATATTAGAGTTGTTTATATAATCTTTTTATGCTTCTGAAAATGTTTATATACTCTAGGCATTTGGTATAGCTTTCATTTTAGAGACGTCATTTTCTAGGAAAGTTTTTGGAAGCTTTAAGACAAACCTTGCTGTTATTTTATAGTTTCAGTTTGTAAAATTTGCTCACTTATACTGAAATAGTGAATTCTATTGGAAATATTTGAAGTTAATTGTCCAATAAATATTCTCTAGATACTGGTGGTTTTATTTTAACAAACTTCAGTGAAGTCTCAGATTTTGGGCAGTGAAATGAAGCAATATTTTATTGAGTTCAGAAATAAGCAGACAAAGAGCCCATTCTTGCAATCTCTGCATGCTGGAGACTCCAATTTTGAATGTTTTGTGCTCCTTGCAACATTAGCCAGCTTTGATAATGTGGTACTATCACTCTAACACTGAAGAGAGGGAGCTGGAGTGCTGGAGTATTAAGGGCAAGAGCTGCCAAAAGTTTAGATGACAGTTTTGTTCAGGTGTCACTGCTGGTGCCTATACTCAAATTTTTAATCCTCAAAACTGTCTGCCTTATGCCAAGAGCACCCAAAACCCAAATAGTTAGATCCTCAAGGATGTTTTATTGGCAGACTCACTTAGGTTTTCAAGGGAAATTATGCAGAATAGGAGAGCATCTTTTCACCAAAATCTGGACCTAAGTATTAAGACCAAAAAGGTCTCTAAGGCTCATACATTTTGTCTGAGGAAAGATCTTCAGCTGAGTCTAAGCAGAGCTCAGCAGTGAAATCTCTGAGCCTCGTGAAGCTCCTTTACTCATTAGGGTTGACACTGCCCTTTACACAAAAGCCTCTCAATGATCAAAGAACCCCCAGAGGCACGGGAGGTAAGTGAACATGGGTCCTCTGAAAACAAGTCACCCTGAAAAAATGTCCCATTAGATGTGCAGATGTGTAAGCCTGAGCACTGAAACTTCCTTGCATGGCTCCACTACCCTCAGGCACTGGCTGCCTGGAGAGTCACAGCTAACTCCTGACACTGCTGTCCAGGCAGCCCTTCTGGGGACTTTCCTGGGTCTGCAAGAGAAGTGAGATTTGGCTTTGAGAGTCCCAGTTCAGAAAAAGGTCTTGTTTATGTTAAGTACTTAAATGCACTCTTATCCTCAAGAGTCTCTGTTTTCCAGAGTATACATTGAATAATCTGGTTTGAAGTCATACCAGTTTATGGTATTGACCCATAGAGTGCAAACTGTTTGACAGATGCCCTGAAACAGATTGTACAAATTCCAGGACTTTCTGTGTGTAGTGATGAGCCAGGACATTCCATGCACTCCAGGAACAGTCATCTTGTCCATGTGTGTATGCACAGCTCCCAAAGCTTCTTATACTCTTAAAACAATCCTGAGATTAAAAAAAAAAAAATGAAATAATCCTATTTGTGATACATTTCACTTCAGTGTTTAATTCTGTGTGCCAACAACAGCACTAGTTATATAAATGGAAAGGTTATGGCTGGGTTTTATGGAATGTGTTCTGAGCAAAGTGAAAAATCAGAAATGTGTCTGGGAATATTAGCAATAATGTCATTTAAGTCTTGATACTTCTAAGCTTTTATTATTATGATTACTATTCCCATCTAAGCAGAAAATAAAGAAACAAGTTATTTTGCACTCCTTGCTGATTAACTGGAAAGCAGGGAAGGGAGAATCTTTACCCACCTGCAGTTCTTAAGAAACCATGTTACAGTCGAAATACGAAGTGACAGTTTTCCATAGAGCCCTTATGGTAGTTGAGATAAAAAATGAATGCCTATTGCTTGTCTTCTGAACTTCTGGGCAAGTTTGAAATGTCTTGTTTGTTTATTCTTCCTTTAGAAGGAAATTGGAAACATGTTTAGTTAGTTTTCAAATGTGAGTTTGTGTCTGGAAATTTTTAATATTAGGAAAAGAGTTAGGTTTTTTGTTTGTTGTTCTGTATGTCCCAGCTGACAAGAACTAGTTTCATAAAAAATGTGTTGACTAAAATATTGTAGTATAAATAACAGTTTTATGTAACCTGAAATATTTATCAGCAAGCAAGGCACCTTCCATACAGAATTACAAAAAAAAAAAAAAGCACAAAAATCATTATCATTCTATCTAACACCATAAACCTCCTGATTCACAAAAGAAAATAATTAAATCCAAATAAGAAACACAGGATCTTTCTCCACACATGGCTTACTGTTTGGTGTCTACATTTTCCTTAGCTTTTATTTGATAGGTAACACCACAGCAAAGATTGTAGATTCCACCAGAGAAGCAGGGAAAGGCAAACCACATCACTCAGCTTGATGTCATCTGCAAACTTGATGAGAGTGCATTCAATCCCACTGTGTCATTGATGAAGATATTAAACAGCACTGGTGCCAGTACAAACCCCTGAGGGACACCACTTGGAACCAGTGGGATCCTTTGACCACCTCTTTCTAGATGCAAATATCTGACCTGTTCCTCATCCACTAAACCCTCCACCCATCAAACCTATATCTCTCCAATTTAGAAAGAAGGATGTTGTGGGGGACTGTGTTAGAGGCCTTACAGAATTCCAGAGAGGTGACATCCATACACCTTGCCTTGTCCACTGATGTTATCACTCCATCATAAGGCCACTAGGTTTCTTCAAAATGCTCACTTTTAAATACTTTCTCATTTTAAAAATTTTAGGTTTTAATTTTCTTCATTCCATTGCTTTAGGGCTATTTCAAACTAAAAGATGGCAGGAAGACTTGCTGATTTATACTTGAGCATTTTTTATCCAAACACTAACTGACAGTAGTGTGCTGTTATTACAAAATTGGCCACAGTATCTTAGCCATTGAATTACAAACTAAAAGAAAATGAGGCATTTGTATGGATTAAGTAAACCACCAGAGGGAGCATATATAATCCAATCAATGTAATAGTTTCATATACAAATAACAAGGAAAATCTCATTTTAAATGCTTAAGAAGGGCTAGAGGTTTAAAATATAGTGTATTCTGTTAAATATGTTCCATTCTATCAATGTGTCTGACTTCATGAATTTTCTGATCATACCACTGCTTCAAAAAAAGCAAAAGAAATGTGCCCAGATTTTGCCTGTCTCTGTTCTACTACTGCAGTTCTTTATGCTGGAGTGTTTTTATATGAAAACACAGCCACACCTTGCACCTGGGTCTTAACATCTGGATTGTTGAATTAGGTCAAATTTACCTTGTGATAAATGAAAAGTGATGTCAGTACTTTTTTTCTAACCTGTATATTGTTTCTTTGCTGATTATGGAGCAATCATATAGCAAATGTGAGAATCAGAAATTATGGCCGTTTGTCAGAGTTTGCTCTGATTAAAATGCAACATATTTTTCTTGTGTTTTAAAAGTTGTGTTGAAACATCAATTGATTCTTTTAATCAAGTGCAACAAATGTAGCAAGAATGAATGTGTAAGTTTGTCACCTCTGATACATTACTGATAGGAAAGATACAATAAATAGATTTATACCTTATTGAGCAAAAAAATTGCTCCACACCCAGCTTCTTCAAATACTTTCCAAGCTGCTTGTTCTTAATTTGACAAGTTAATTTACACTCAGGGACTGCAAGAAACTGTTAGGAAATTAGCTTTCAATAATTGAGAATTTTGTATGCATGGCAAGCCTGATGGGAATAAAGTAAGAAAAGAAAGTGGCACAGAAGTGTTTAATGAACAAAGCATTGATGGTATTGTTTGATGAAAAATGCCTCACCAGATCATAGTAATAGATATTCTCAAGTGTCATGGCAGTTCTGTTTAGAGGACAGTGTAAGCTTCAGTGAAACTGAAGGTACACTTAAAAATGCATAATGGCAAAGATGTACATGTATAATGTACATAATAGTACATTGAAAAGTACTGTTAAGGCACGTAGATAATCCGACCTCGCAACATGTTTTTATTGAAAGTTAGGTTGCAGCCAAAGGAATTTGCTCTTCACTGAGATTCATACATGAAAAAATAGCAGATTAATAGCCTTTCTACATTTTTGGTAAGTTTGGAATTTGTTAGTAGCTGGAGTCTGTGGAATTATAGTGGAATTTCTGTAATTCCCCTTGAGCACAGATTGTCTGGAATAATTCCTATGTTTAATACAAATAAGCCTAAAAATCTCAGTCTCTGAACAGAACCCAAGTGAATATGCAGTAGCTCTTGGGGTCTTAGCACAAGTCAGAGCAAGACCAGCCAATTCACCAGATACAGGGCAGGACCCACTAGAGTAGAATCATCCACTTGCATGGTTCAAAACAGATCACTCAAATTGCCTGAGCAATATGTGGAATACTTTTTCAAGGCAAACACCTGAGCTTTTTCCTGCGCTATTAGAACTTTTACTCATGGACTTAATTCCTTAAGTTTCTTTTCTCCACACATTCTTCTCCAGTGTACTCACTGATATTTTCAGCAGCTCCATAAAACTATCCTTACCCTAACATTGACAGATTGATATCTACCAGATTGAATTTGAATCCTGCTTTCATACAGAAACTAGCCAGTTTTCTTACAGCTGCAGCATTAGTCACAACTTTCATGTATGCATACCTTGCTTTGTTTCCTTAACTCAGAACAGCAGTACAGTTGTCCTCAGTACTACAGTTATGCTCATAACTGATGCAGATTTTTAAGAAGTTCAAGACTGAGTTATAGAAGTTATTTCTAGAAAATAGGCAGAAGATTGCTACAATTCTCATTACTCTGAAATCCTAATATTTCTGTTAAAATATTTTCTGTTAAAGCCTGGGCCCAAAGATGGGGAAGCATTTTGAAGATTCTTAATCTAGATGTAAACACAGTGATTTATTTAAACCACATCACTCACACTACTCATATTATATATTCCTGTTTCTTACCATATCATTTGCCTTTCAAAATTTGAGGTTGGTTTCACTAGCCAGGTGTTAATAACAACATCCTTTGCCAGAGATGTTGCTGTGTCTTCTGGAGCTCAGAAACTCTGTTCATTATCCACTCTGCAGGTTTCTGTGGAGTGCCATTTTGCAACACAACTTGGACAAGACATAGATATCACAGTTAATATGAAAAGGACCACTGCCTCGATGACCTTAATGTAAAGTGTGTCTCACATATGTGTGTCAAATATATTACATTCCTAAAGTTGGTTGTTTTAAACACAAAAGGTAGTTATCAAAGATACAGAGGACAGTTAAGCACCTAAATCTCATTGAGAGGAGAGAAAGAAGACATCCACCTGCTAGACATACTTTGGAGAATATTTATTTTTGCTGATTAATTTGGAAAGAAGACCACCGTATCTGTGTTTAATTTCCATGTTTAAATTCACAGATGCACCTAAGATACCACAGTGCTAAAACACTAGAAAAATAGGTTGGTAGTACAACTCTTTTCAGTAGAAATTTCTTTTGCAGTTCTTTTACATAACAGTAGAGGTTTATTTATTCTTCACTTACTGCTTTAGAAGAACAAGACAAAACAAGACAAACAAAACAAGACTCAGCCCGGTCTTTGATGAACCGTTTACATCTAGAACTGTAACTTCTGTGCTGGCCATAAATCTTTCAATTTGCAACAGAGTTGAGTACAGACTTAATTCCTTATTGTTTGTTTATGCTGAGTGTGATAGCCATTACAGAGGGTGTTGCTCTGCTCTATTAGAGAAGCATTCCCTCTGGGATTAAACTTTTTTTTTTTTTTTTTCTGAGAGAACTACTCAACATTTAGTTACATCACAGCCCTAAATTCTTTTCTGTTTGGTTTCATTTTCATCCGTTCATTTCTTACATTGATAGCTAAATTTGAATTCGTACGTGTTCCTATTTGATTGGTGAAAAGTAATACTCGTCCATGAAACAGTTCCACAGACAGATACCTTAGGATGCAATTTATACATATATTTTAGGAAACTTGACTCAGGCTTCTGGTCATCATTCTGTGTCATGTGATGGGCTGTCTCAAGACAGAGTTCCTATACTAGGCATTATAGCCTGTCTGATTTCTTCCCAAATAAATGTCTCAAAGGATGCTCTAATATAACTATTAGGCTTTAAATGTATAATCCAAAGAGTGCAAGGGACACATTTCAAATAAAGCAGGCTTTACTGGTAACAAATTAAAATATTTACACTTAAAAGCAATAAAATAAATAAATTATAATGCAAAATTGTTTGGATGTAGTTTTCATAGTACGTGTAATGTGAAATGAAAAATATAGGCAGATGATGATTAGGTGAATAAAGAACAAAAATGAGAACAGAAAAAATAGTATAGTTACTTAAACAAAAGGGTAAAGACTCCTTAAAAAAACACTGAGAAGTTACCACTTAAGGCAAAAATTGTACCTACCTTGCCTGAATTCAGAGAAAGAGCTTCAAGAAAGTTTTGGCATCTTCAGAGAGGGACCATCGCTCTATGAGGGCAAGTTCAAAGACAGAGGAATGAAGTCAGGGTCTCAAGCTTCTCTTTGGCTTTTTACTATAATGTATAATAACAAAAAACAATGAGATACTAACTCATCATCTTATCTACAGCATAATTTTTACCCTGATTAGATTACATTCTTGACACTCAGGCTGTTTCTTCCATTTCTTGTGTGTGTAAAGTCCCAACTTATCTCTTTTTCACACCTCTGAAATTTGCTAACTTTCCTTAACCTAAATAACATTAATTTGCAAGAGTTACCTTTACTTGCTAAACTACTGATCTTTTTATCCAACTGTCTCTCTGTTGATTATCATGTATATGTCTTTACATTATTTCATGCTAACTGGAAGAGTTATATTCCCATGCTACTGGAAGAGTTCTAAGTGAGCTGACTCTCTTTCATTAATGAAAACATATGGATAAATTTATTTAATCAGAAGCAGCTTACCTAGATATTTGGCTCAAAAACTGAGAGAACTGCTGTTCTATGGCCTAGCCGCTCTATTGAGAAACTATTTTTTTTCCCCCATTAATTTCATATTAGATGTCTGATGGGTTTTTCTCTCCAAAGTCAAAACTTCTTATATCCTGCCGTATTTGCTTTGAGTAGTGACCATGAACTATGTTAAAATCCACTGTTTTCATTAGTGAAAGATATATATATATATAAAATAGGTTAGTTCTGTTATCCATAATTTCTCATTTGGCTGTGTTTTTATGCATTGTTGAACCTAGAGCAGTGTTACTGCTATTTTGCAGTTTATGTAACCTTCTCTTCCTACGGACTGAAATAAATCAACCATACTGCTTACAACAGGTGAACAACTTGGGAATTCTTTTCTTCCCAAAAATGATACATTAGAAAATGCTCAGATTTGACTAACCCAAGCTTTATAACTTCAGAACAATTTGTCAGATAAGTTCAGGTACAGAAAAAGGTTCATTCATGGATTAGCAAAAATAATTATTGTGCAGTAAGTGCATTTTGTCCAATAGGCCCTCTTAGTAGAACATTAATTAGTGAAGAACAAGGTACCAGATTTCTTCCCTTTCATGTCTGAGATTAATTTAATTTGTAGTTCCTGACTTCTTCCTTGACTGTCAGAAAATGGTATGTTCCAAGAAATTACTTTACTCTGTATCTTTTATCAAATGTTTGAAAGTTAATGAGACTATATTACAGAAGCCAGATATCACCTAACCATTGTAACCTAAATTGTTGGTCTAGATAATAATTTCCTCAACTGCACTTTTCTTTCCTTATTCCAAATGTTTTAAAAAAAAAAAAAAAAAAAAAAGCAAACAAGAGAAACTGAGAACAAAACATTTCAGGAAATGTCGAAATTCAGGACACAAATATGGAGACAGCCCAAACTATCACACCTGACTCTAGGATACTTTATAGGATGAATGTTAATCTACTTTTTTTGGAAGCATTAATTTTTTTTCCCTTCATATAAGCATCCAACCCATTGTATTACTATGGAGAAATCCATCTTCCACCAATTTTGTGATGTCTGTCTTAATTTCCTTTGTTCTCACTACAAGGGAGATAAATAAATAGGTCATAAGGGGGTTTAATGGAAGCAATCGAGATTTTTTTTAATTGAAATTTTTTGCACTTAATCAGATTTTCTTTTTCTCTGATTTTTCTGTTTCATTGAAATATAATGCAGAATGGCAGCCCCAGTCACTAGTACAGTGTAGTTCATCTTTCCATACCACGTATTTTTTTACATAGTATTGCAAATTAAACACAATCTGGGAAGCTTCCTGGGAATTTTAAAACTATTTTCTGTGCCATTAAAAAGTTATGATGTTTCCTGATGTAGTTTCAGTCCACGCCCAGGAGCACTATCCAGAACAGTTCCCAGGCGTGGTGCAGATTTCCATGCAACCTCCTTCTTTTCAAGGTTGAGAGAGTTTGCTTGTTCAGACATAAGCCATTCTGTGCCAACAGTCTTCAGTGCCAAGGAACATTTCTAGCCATGTTTGTTGTACTGCTATAGACAGAATGATCACAACAGTCTTAACTGCTTTCCAGAAGTGCTAACCTCTTATAGCTGTACTCCTCAATATAACTTGAGCATCATTGAAATCATATTCACTTCATAGCCTCCTAGATACCACTCTTTAGGAAAGGACCATAAATGAAAAGTCTCTTTTTGTTAACATATTTTAAATTTTACATATTGCTACACACATATTCCTATATAATGTTGCAACAAATTTTTATTTAAACAAATCTGAAATTCATATGACTCTTCTAATCTCTGCATTATCATAAAACATTGACAAAACCACACTTTCCACTGGATATCAGAACTGATATTAATGTGTACAATTAATAAAGAAACTGAGGAGCCCCTACAGTTCTGTAAGTCTTTGGTTTTGCTGACTGTTCCTGCTCAATTTTGACTTCAGAATTTGACTCACTTTAAGTTAAAAATTGAGATGCAATTAGGATATTTATCTTAGAAACAAATAACTTTCTGAACTTTAAGTTTCTTTGAACACAACCAGTTACAGGATGGTTCATGTCCTTCCTTTCTTTGCTATCTGAAGAGTTCACTGAGCCATTACAACAGGTATTTTTCCTAGCCCTAATTCACCCTTCCTTTCAACAAACGCAGAATGAATATTCAGTTTCAAAACTGTGTATGTTGTTTGTGCAGAATGCTCTGCTGCTTTGTTGCATATAAACATTGGCTTTTGTAGAGTTAGTTTAGCACAGTATGCCTCCTTTGCCTGTCATTGCTCCTGCTTCCTTTGGGTTCTTAGTCTTTTTTGATTTCTGAATGAGATATAACAGGAGCAGTAATCCAGTCTAACCAAAACATTACTGAACTTCTCTTTCTAGCAGCTCAGATGCTGATGCCCACTAGTACTGAATCAACCATGTTATATATGGTTGATGTTATATATTGTATGATTGCTGGGGGTTCAGGTGTCATAACAGGCACCAGGCCACTTTTATCCTGTCCCAAGGGCTCTACTACTTCATACAGTTACAGAATCACAGAATATGCCAAGCTGGAAGGGACCCACAAGGATCATCAAGTCCGGCTCCTGGCCCTGCACAGCACAATCCCCAAGAATCACACCATGTGCCTGATAGTATTGTCCAAACACTTGAACTCTGTTAGGCTTGGAGCTATGAGCTCTTCCCTGGGAAACCCAAGTGCCCAAGCACCCTCTGTGGGAAGAACCTTTTCCTAATATCGAGCCTAAACCTCCCCTGACACAAATTCAGGCTGTTTCCCCGGGTCCTGTCACAGGTCACCACAGAGAAGAGATCAGTGCCTGGCCCTCCTCTTCCCCTCACAAGAAAATTGTAGACTGCAATAAGGTCTCTCCTTAGTCTCCTCTTCTCCAGGCTGAACAGACCTCAAGCTGTTCCCCATACGGTTTCCCCTCAAGCTTCACCATCTTCGTTGTCCTCTTTAAACACTCTCTAAAAGCTTAATATCTTTCTTATATTGAGGTGACCGAAACTGCACACAATATTCAAGGTGAGGCCACATTACTGCAGAATTAATGTTATCAGTGTGGGTTTTTTTATAAAGGAGTAAAATCCCAGTGAAAGTATATGAATGAAAAGGGGACCATGGCCAATGTGTGAACGAGATCTGTACCTTGTGTGTGCCACCCGAGGCTTGATGGTTTTCACTGTCGTTCCCAGTTCCATAGTACATATGTCTGGGAGTACTATGGGAAACATAGGACCTGTGAATTAGTGGATGCTCATCTGGTTTTCAGAAAATCTGGACTTAACTTTAGGTTCTGTTACAAATTCTGTGTTGTCTTAGATGATTTTTTCATGTCTCCTATGTTCGGTTTCTTTATCTCTAAAGCGGAAAAAGAAATACTTTCTCCAAAGGTGACCTTCATATCTTTATTTTAAAAACAAGACAAAATCAATGGGTATGTGACACTAACTATACTTTTGAGGCTGTCAGTATCAGCTGAATATTCAAAGATAGAAAAGAGTTCAGAAACCTTGTAAATGTAAGAAAGTTTATTGTGCTAGTTACAGTCACTAACCAGAGTGTAAAGTACACCCAATAGGACTTTAGAGCTCTGCCTTAAACCTTGAGAAACTACTTATGTGCAAAATAGATAGCAATGCTAACAGATTAGAATTCCCTGGTAACTTCTGTTGCTATTAGTTCCTTATACCCACCTGGTACAAGTACAAATGCACAAAGTCAAAGGCAGTGGTGAATGTAATCTAGTATCAGAGACTAATCTCAGTGTGTCTCCTTTCCAGAGAATACATTTGATATTATTTTCTGCTGATTCTGTTGGAAATTTTGATACCATAATCTCATAAATTTGTCTCTAAGGTCCTCCTCTTACACTTTCTTTTTCCTTCTCGCTATTCAAAGCAGAGCCTTTAGCAAAAGCATGTTTTTATTTCTTTATCTGTTTATCAGCATGTTTCCTTTCTTGTTGTAACTGACATTAAGTTTATAGAAAATATCCTCCTATTCTTCTTTAATCACTACTCTACCAAGTCTTGCTTTAACCACAATTTTTTCTTCTTTATCTAGTTGAATTGGAAATAAAAATACTTACTTCTTTTATCCCACTTTTATTCTTAGCTTCTTTCAACAGAAAGAATTCCCTATGGGTGTCTTTATTTTCTACTGCCTATTCAAATGTTGTGTCAGAGTTACAAATATTGAGGCTTACTCATGTTCACTCTTTTTCTGTAAAATAACAGCTTGAGTTTTATCAACATTCACTTCTATGTTTACATGATATTGCAAGAGTACATTACAGAACATGTAGTCATATTTTTCCAAACTTTCCATCCCATAAAATTTTGGAACCATTGTCAGGCTGAAGATCAGCTGCTGAACTTTATGCTACTCTGATCCTCCTGAATGTTTTAAATTTTGAGAAACACATAATCTTAAGACAATGATGGAATTCAGTGCTGCATCAACTATTAACTCTGCCTTAGTAATTAGAATCAAATTTGTCATAAACATTAAAAGAGTACAGGCTGTTTGTAGTGCCATATGTTTAAAATCCTTTTATTAAGCTAGTCAGCTATTCTTACTCTACAACAGCGAAGTGGGAGCAAATCTTCTGACTAATCAAATTGTCATCCTATTCATAAGTACATTTTCATTAAGCAATGTTTAAGTAAAGGATAAATACAAAGAACACACTTATTCTTGAATTCACATATATGATTGGGTGTATTGAACTAGGAGATAAGGAAAACACCATCCAAATACCTTACAAATGCATTCCACAGTCACTCACAGTGACACTTCACTGGAACCTCATAAGTATTTCAAGCTGTGATAAAGTTCTGCATCCAAAAGTGGAAAATAACAAAGGTACGAAAATTCAGTCTTTATCCAGACAGCACAGTATGACAAGTAAGTAATATTTGAAGGATGAAAGAACAAAAGTGGAGCCTGTTCTGTGATAAAGGGAGGCAAAACCAGACAAAGCACAAAGATAAATCTTTTTTTCCTCCAAAAATCACTCTATGATTAGAGTTATTTTTCAGTTGGACAGAGACAAAGTTCAGGACCTCCAGTTTAGGTTATTTTAACATATTATTTATTTATTTATTTATTTATTTATCTTTTGCTTCCTGTTTCAACTTGGAAAGAAATTCCATTTTAAAATGTTCTAATTCTTCTAGTAATTCAAACATCCTAACACATGCTATAATCTTTCCATAATGTGATGGTCCTTCATTAATGGTTAAAGGCAGGAAAGCCTTTTTAATTTTCCAGATTAACCTTTTATTTAGATGAGTCAATAAGCATTTTAACTGAGCTAAATAATTACGTAGTATTTACAAAATCATTTCAGATTCAGTCCCAGAAATCCATTCTTTACATGCTCTTACAGAGCCAAAAAAAATAGGGAATTGTTGGTTTAAAGGACATGTGTTTTGCATTTTAATGCTCTTCATTGTCTTATACCAGCTCAACCTGGTGAAAAGATTTTTCTATACAGACTTTGTCACTTTCCTTCCCAATAATTTTCCGTTATGTCTTTAGCTTTTACGTGCTAAATCTTGATGAATTTTCTGTATATAGGTTATCCAATTTATTATTATTAATCCTCATTTGAACTGTCTTCAGAGAGAAGCAGCAAAGCATTTCATGTCATACACCTGCATGAACACATCTTTTAAATATTCTCTGCCAAATACCAGTAAATGGCATTTGGTAGATAGGATCCATCTCCAACTCCTTTCTGACTATATACAGTTCACTGAAAGGATTTTGACAGCTTTCTTGTTATTCAGACTCAGCTGCATCAGTTATGCCAAACTGTCATTGCTATACATGCAGACACATTAATTCTCTTTCCTCCTTGAACCAGTACTCCAGAGTTCCACACAAATCCTGAAATTCCTTACATTTAACAAATGTCCCCATTCTCATTTTCTAGAACATCTTTATTATTGCTTTCCTAGGAGCTGAGTTCAGTAATCACTTGAAAATGGAGTTGTTATAAAATAGCCATGTTGACAGATGGCATAAACAGCATAGCTAATCAAATCTGCTCCAGTGTTTTAATGGAAACAGGGAATTATCACCATGCTACAAAACGCAGTCAGTAAAGTGGGTGGTGAGCTGAAATGACAGTTTCCAGAATTCTAAATCAACAGCACAGCAATAGTAGCTGCTGCAGCTGCCATCTCATGATATATGCCTCAAAGGAAGTTCACAAACAGGTTTGCCTGGAGCCTATCTCATTTCTGATAAAGCTGCTTTCTGATAATACTGTTTGGACTCACTGTGCATCGGTAGGAAATGTTAAATAAACAGTGCTCAGGGTTTAATGTAATTCTTTTTAAGTCAGAGTAATCTCAAGAGTGCCTCACATGTTTGAAAGAGCCATTCCAAGTCCTTACATGTTGCATTCAATTTGTGGTAGTTTGTTAATTCCTAGGAAAAAAAAAATAATCCCACAAATGTTAGTCACCACCATAATTCAGTAGTTTGTAAGAAAAAATTTAAGGACTTTGTAAATGAGTGGACCTGGAATACATTTTTATTCATTTAATCTTTGGAGCCTTAAATTTGACAACACTTAGACCCAAGATAAAATCTAGGATAAAAGTTTGTTAATCCTTGCTAGCTCTAAGTACAGTTGGTTTGAGATGAACACAGAAGTTACTAATGAAATTCTTCAAACTCCAGAGAAAAGTAGGTGAGACTAAAAAAAACGTGTTCTACTCATACCTGGAATGTCATGTCATCATTTCGTTTTGCTTAGTAAGATTTTCTGGTTCTTTCAAGCATTCGTGGAGACAGAACACCACAGAGATGTAGAAGCAGCACTCTCATCTCCCAGCATAGCACTGATCCCTTCACCCTTCAGCAAGAAAACACTTTTTGCAGTGACCCGTATTCATAGAATGGTTTGGGTTGGAAGGGAGCTTTAAAGATTATACAGTCCAACCCCACTGACATGGGCACGGACATCTTGCACTAAATGCAAGGTTGCAAAAACCCCATCCCACTGGACCTTGAACACTTCCAATGATGGGACATTCACAACTTCTTTTGACAAGCTGTTCTAGTGACACACCAGCATCATTGAAAAAAATTTCTTCCTTATGTCCAATATAAATCTATTCTCTTTCAGTTTTAAACTATTACCCCTTGTTCTGTCACTACAGGATTTAATAAAAAGTCTCTCTATGTCTTTTTTACAAGACCCCTTTTAGTATTGAAAGTCTGCTATAAGGTTTTCCCAGAGCCTTCTTGTCTCCAGGCTCTGAGCAACCCCAATTCTCTCATCATGTCTTCATAAGAGAGGTGCTCCAGTCCTGTGATCATCTTTGTGGCCCTTTCCTGGACCTGTTCCAGCAGGTCCATGTCCTGTGTATATTGAGGGCCTCAAGTACTGAGAAGGAGGTCTCTGTTTCTCTGGAACACATTCTCTTGTTTGGACATCTTTCTCCTTAACTACTATAGGTTTTTGGAGAAGTCAGTTGCTGTAGAGTGTATGATAATTGACACCTGTTAGCACTGGGGTTTTTTTGTTTTGTTTTAGGTTTTTTTTGGTAATGTTGCGAATGGTGGAATGTGGATCAGTGCAAGTATAACAAGAGAATGAATATTTTCTCAAAAACTTTTCTCAAAGACATTATAGATTGTGCTCAGAGCAACTATATGGAGACGTTTCTTATCCCAAGTATGTTTTTAACATTGTTTAAATCTTCTTGTAACATCCTCTCCTCCTGTAAAAATAATCCCACTGATCCATTCTTCTAAATGCACCTGTTTATCTTGGTTGACGTAGGGTGGTATTTGGCATGTCTTTTCATCTTTCAATTCTTTGAAAACAAAGGTTTCCCCTTAAATATAGCTAACCATAACAGTGGCCTTATTTCCTTATTAAATGACAGCAAGAAAGTTGTTTGTTGTACAATCAGGTAAGTTATGGCCATGGATGACAAATGGCATCACACTGTCTCATAACAAAATACTGCAGGAAATGAAAGCAGAAAATTAAAAACAGCAAACCCTCCAAAATAAAAGCCACCCTAACTGAGAGGAATCTTTTTCAAAGTTGAAGATCATTCTTTAATTATTTGCTTACCATTTTAATAATGCTCTCTGTTTGTGATGCAACCTGTTTAGGAAAACCTAATTTTATAACCACTGATAACACTCTTGTGAGATGGGGATTGCCAAAGGAATCATTATATTGAAGTGTTACAAGTTTCTTAAAAATTTCTGCATTACATATTGCAAATGAGAAAGAATATTGTTGACAGGTTATTAAAGCCACCTAATTTGATAAAAAATGTGCACCCAATTTAAGTTTTCTGCATCTAGTGAAGAGTCAGAAGCAGTTGTATAATATTCTCTAACTGTCATGAAGAGTGTTCAGAGGACCTGTGAGCACTGATCACACTAGTGTATGTATTTTGATGTATCAGATCACTTTGACTGAAAAAACAGTGACTGGTTCACTGCATCCTTTGTGGGATTAAATTTTCCTGGCAAAGAAGTCTGGACAAAAACTAATTAAACCAATTTACATCACTATGTTTGGTATCAAACTTAAAAATGCTATGCGTCAGTGCAGTCTTTAGAATAATTATCCAGTGAAAGGGTGATATTCCTATTTAAAAACTATAAATAAATTAAAAACCTGAAGTAAAGCCTCATTCATTGAAACACCTTTCCAAGAATTGGATTAAAGGAGTGACTCACAGTGTAACAAACAGCATCTTAAATAAAAGTGATACCACATAAATCATATGGATTTTAAATCACATCATTTACTTATTCTTTCTGTCATTCTCTGCTGTTTCTCTCCTTTCCTTTCTTATTCTTATTTTCCTCCTATTTCCATCGGAACAACTTCTGTGTATTTCATCATTTAAAGATGCTCCAGTGGATTTGACCGTCACCGGCAAGATTGGGTAGACAGTGGCTGCCCTGAAGAGGTATGTGATTAGTTTACATCCTCAGCCCATCAGAGGCAACTTATATAGATATGATGCTTTTGATCAAATTCTTCAGATTATGAAGCATGGTTTCAAGGCCAAAGACATGCTATATTTATCTTTATTATTGGGGGGAAATGCTATAATACATAATAAAGATGAATATAGGCTGAGCAATTTCACTCTCCATTTGGTGGAATAAAATGGACACAAATTGAATTTTTATCCTTGAGAAAATTCATTAAACAATAATAATAATAAATTAACAACAAAAACACACCAAAAAAAAAAAAAAAAAAAAAAAGAGAAAAAAACCTGCTCCAAAACAGTGTCCCTGCGCTGATTTTCCTTTAGATCTCTGACTTTTGCCAGAAAAGGGGAAGAAACTGTGATTTTCCTCACTTCAAAAAACCAGAGTAGTCTCTAGTGCAAAACGGGCATTGCATTTTGATAATGAAATCTGGTCAAATTGTTTAGTACAGAAGACATTAAACAGATGAATTCAAAGACATAAAATAAAAATTAAAAATAATAAAAAAAACACCTCACACAACCAACACTACAGGGCATTTGGATTTCCTTTCATGGGGTGGCAGTGAGAGGATGAGAAAGATACCTGATTGTTGTAGTGGCAGGCTGTCAAACAGGGACTATAAACCTCCTCTGAAAGTTATTTGGGGTACTCATAGACCAGAACAGTTCATTTTCAAGACACGTATATAAATATGCTGCTGGTGTTTCTTTTTCCTTTATAAGGATTTTTAGTTTGGGAGTTGGGTTTGGGTTTTTTTCATTTTATTTTTTGCTCATTTGGGGATTGTGGTAATAAAAACAAAATAATTTGGGACACTTTTAATCTCATGATGGCCACAAAAAAGAGCAGTTATTTTTCCATTTTTGCTGAAGGAGCTAAATTTTCTCATGAGTTTCAGCAACATAGACCTTCTGATGTGTAATGTCAGGTGAAACTCAGGGCAAAACAAAGCCCCAAGTGTCTAGTTAGAAAAGCACACTGTTTTATTCTCAGTAGAAGCAAAGAGAAGTAATGGCATAAATCCAGACTAATGGAAGAATTATTTTTTTTTCTTATAACTGTAATTGCAAAATAACTGCATCCTACTTACTGCCTTGTTACATGGCCTTGAAGCTTCAGCTTTGCAGTTTGTAATTTGCTGATTTAAGAACAAAATTTCTGTGAAGAGCAATCTCTTCAAGAACATAAGACAAAAGTTACTGGAAGCATGTTTTACTATAGTCCATGACCTTTGTATAGCTTCAATCCAATTATAAATAGCTAGGACTCAGTTGTGCTTGTAAATGAAGCTACCCAAAAAATACTCTCTGCAGGACAGTAGCATCCCATTCTGCTTTTCCTTTCTTGTTTCAGTCCAGCTAGTGCTCCCAGGTTTAGTGCATGACCTGAGAGGAAATTATTGATACACTACGTGAATCTGAGAAATTAATAGTTTAATTTGCAAAGTTTTCAGGGTCTCTAGAGTAGAAGCAACAGCTTACTTAGCATCTTCCAGAATTATGCCTGAGCTGACTGCTAGAGTTCAATGAAGGATCAATAATTAACACACAATGGTTCATTATAGATGCCTTCACTAAAGAGGATGAATAACAGGGATCTTCATAACAGGGTTTCCTTGTTTTGTAATATGTATTTTGAGCTAAATTTTTATTATATTGTATCAATGAAAATACCAGTAGTTTTCAAGAGAAAACACAAAGAAATTTAAAGAATAATTATCCTGCAGACACTGATACCTTTCTTTAATTCAATATATTGTTATTGGTAAAACAAAGGGCAATAAAATACCTTTGCATATTAAAAGAAAGACAGTGCCCACTGGGTTTTGACAGCCAGATCTCAATAAAATAAGTAGGCTTTTCAGGACTTCACTTCTCATTAAAATGAATGGGGACAGGAGGAGTTACGTGCAGTTCCCGTATTTGCTGCAGGTTAATTGGATGTAGTATTCCTGCAAAACTGTGCCATCCAGAAATTAAAAAACAAACACAACAAAACAAACAAACAAACAAACCAAAAACCAAAACAAAAACCAAAACAAAATTTGTATCAAAATATTTGCCCATGAAAATAAAAGTAAAATTATTACATTATGGTTACTATTATTTATAGTGTGATAATATATTATAATAATTTTCATTATTATTATTTATTATAATTTATATTATATTTATATTATATTTAGAGTAATAATTGTTATATATACAAATAATACATGATATTTTAATATTATGTAGAATTAGTAGACATATCGTGAATGTGTTGCTCTGTTGTAGTAAATAAATATTCTATAGGCTGAATCCATGTACACATTTTACACATATATGTGTGTTCTTCTGTGATAACTGCATGAAAGCTGAATTAAATGCTCCGCTTAACTACACACTGTTCACTATGAAGAGTTACAGTTTAATTCCCACATATCCTTTTTAACATATTTTATGGCACCTGTATTGATGGCAGTGAGCTTTCATAATAGAAGAGTAAAAATCTATACTATAATCTTAGATATTAAAAACCGGGAAGACTTTGAAGGCTTGTCATTAATAATTGAGAGTTGTAAATTTTACAGATAAATGAAAAAAATACATGTTACTGAATGCAGTGTAGACCACTTCAAAGAGAAAAAAAAAAAAGGAACTAAAAGAGAAAGCTCTTGAAATGTCTTGATTTAGGGTTTCTATTTTAATTCATTTTATTTCAGCAGCTTGTCCATCCTAAATTCTTTATTCAGTGGCAGTCTCCACTGAGAGTTAATTTTCTCTTCTTTGTTTCTGTCCTTTCCCCACAGGCAAAAGATAAGATTTGTGAGAAGAACATAGACACAACTGAAACACTTCCATACTCCACCACCACCCTTCTGCCAACCACCACAAGGTTCAGAGTTTTAACAACCACCAGAGGATCCACCACTTCCCACCTGCCAACTAGCCTGCCCACAGAAGGTGGCATGTATACACTGCATTATTCTATAGTGCAAACAAGTCATTTAGAAGTCAAAAAGAAATGTATTTCCTCTAAGTATGTGTGCCCATGTTGACCTTTCCTCTCTGAGGCAGCAGAAGGAGTTGAAAATAGCAGTCTGCTAGCAGATATCTGCTACAGGTTTTAATTTGCAACTCATTCTTGTAATAGTAAGGTGCAAAGGGGATGAGGGCTGGAGGAGTGGATGGTGCTGGAGCAGCAAAGGCAAATCAAGCAGACTTCTGGAAAACTTCCTTTGCCATCAAGCCATAGTCCAAACCAGCTGGATTAGTAGTAGTAGACAGCCCCTTTAAAGTTAGTGAAGAAATTCCCACTACAGATTTAATGGATTTTTAATTCCTTTAGGTATTCTATTTAGCCAGGTGACAATTAAAGATAGCCCAAATCAAAAACCTCTTTGAAATATGCCTGTTTACTTTTTTTTAGTCCAGTTGGCACTGTTCTTTTCATGTAGTGCTCACTGTTGTTTTGAAATAGTTTCTCTAGGCTTCTGCACTGAATTAACGGGGCAAGTGATGGTGTGTCAGTTCTCATCCTTGTTCCACTGGCTACTTAAATCTTGTCTTTCTGGCACTGGGATATCCTGCTTTCCTGCTCTGGGAGAAAATTCAGCTGGGCAGGAAAGCTATATCAGATTAATCAAAGAACATCTATAAAGTTTGTGTGTCTGTCTGTTGACATTGTATGTTAACAGAAGAAAAGGTACAAAGTACAGGCAAATTTTCCAAGGAAAATTTGAGCTGAAGGCATTTCAAAGTGAGAATCTACTGATAAGAAAGTCTGGTTTTATTTGCACCAATAAAAGTTTAGAAACTGTCGGTACAGCATTCAGAGTGCATTAAAAGGAATATTCCCTGACATTTTATTCATTAAAATTCCCAAGAAGAAGAGGAATATGGAAATAAATATGATTTAATATTGGTAGACCTTTTCATGATTCATAGAAAAGGATCTAAGTCTTACTTTATTGTAATATGTTAGATCATACAGTCCTTAATATGACAGAACACTCAAGATATGTATGAACCTATAACATAAATGAATTATTTGTAAACATTATGTGACAGACTCTAGTACCCTTATTTACCAGTATTTTGAATCCTCCTTAACGCTCTCAAATATGTTTTTTTACTGGTAAGGAAATGAGGTAATGCTCAGTGTAAGAAACACCATAATCTAATTCTCATTGAGTTGAGTACTAAATAATTTTCAAGTTGTGGAATGTCTTTGACATTAGAAACCAATTCCTAAAATTACTCATGACCTAGAATAATGCATTTTCCTTCAACTAACTCTGAATTTCCTTTATAGATGACACCAAGATAGCACTGCACCTAAAAGATAATGGAGGTAAGAGATTTACTTTTTTCTGTAAATAGTGGCAGTAATTTGTCAAATTTTATCCCACTGAACTTCATTAATCAAAATCAGATTGTAGAAATAGTTTTTCATCAGACTCCCATAGGACTTTAGCCTTCCACATCTGTGTGGAAGAGAAGGAGGACAAATAAACTTAGAAACTGCTTAGGAAAATTACATATTTACAACTCTATTTATAATTCTATAATAAAACAGCAGGCTTAATTAACTTCCATGTATGGACCTATTAAGTATATTTTTAAGTGTACTAATACAGTTATTGGTTGTATGCTCTGCAGGGGACAGCTTTTGTCTTCTTCTTTGTGGGTTCAAGGACTGAGACTTGAGGTTTATTCCTTCTCCCTTTGAAGTGGATGAGAATTTCCCTATTAGAATAGGGTAGGATTTTTAGACATCACCTGTGTCTATGTTCACTGCCAATATGCAGCTTGATGAGGTGAAAGGGAAGATTTGGCTTGATTTCTGCAGCCTTCAGAATGGTCTATCAAACCAGAGGACAATTTGCTCAGCTAATTGAAATAAATTATATTTCCACAGATATAAAGGGGAATATTATCAGCTCTGATTGCCTTTCCAAGCAGGGAGCACCAAGTTTCTCTCATGGGTCAGGGGAACAGGCAGCCAAGCAGGCATAGGCAGGGCTCAGGGTGAGTCCAGCAGCTCAGGGGAAGCAACTGTGGTGAACCCTGTGATGGTCTACTGACCCTCAACTGAGTCTGCAGAAACAATGCAGACCCGGGGTCAAGGTAGGAAGCCAGGTTGGCAAGGCAATGAGAGAGCAGCAAGGTAGCAGGCCAGGGACAGCAACCAACAGCACTGGCAGGACCCATCAGCAGTCCCAGAGGAAGTGAGGTGATGAACTAGGTCCATACAGAGATTCTGGTCTGTAGGAAAAGGAAAGACAGCTTCAAGGTCCATCCAAGGAGACATGGCCCATGGACAGGACTGGAGACAAGCTACCTTCAGCATTGGTCTGGGAGACAAGATCAAAGATGGGACTGAATACAGGTTCATCTACAATGTAGCTTAAGTTTGGACCTGAGCTTACATGGTGTGCCCCCAGCATCATGGGCACAGGTCCCAGGTGCAGCAGTCCAGAAAAGTTGGAGCATAGTGGTTTCTCAGGACTCTTGCAGAGAATTATTCAAGTTTTGAAAACACAGAGTGCAGAGGCAACTTAGCAAGTTGGTCTGTTTTCCTCTTGGTTTTTTTCAGTCATATTCAGCCATTGTTTTCTCCTTTCCTCAAATTAGAGATCTTTTCACTCCACAGGAGGTAGTTGTCAGCCACTTCCCTACCACTTTGCTGCCACTAACTGCATCATAGCTGCTCCCATGCTGTACTGGGCATTGAATTGTCTATTTGTTGTTGATGTCGCTGTGTGACATTTCTTTGACACATAAGAGATCCCTTGGAATAAGGTGACCTGTAAGTTCAGGGTAGTACTTTTAGGCATTTTGTCTATAGGGATGTCCCTGAACATTCTTTCTCTTACTCTTCTTGAAATGAAATTGATTTTTATTTTGTTGTGAAAAGTGCTTCAGTGCTTTTAAAGGTCAGTAGTCAGCACTTCACTCTCCTGTTCTGCTCTATACAGGAGGCATATTCCTAGCTGAACTCTGCCCACACTCTGCCCCATGAGCCAATGCCCTGTGGCAGGTGGTCAGCCTGGGACCAGGCAGCTCTCCATCATGTGCATCTCATACACAGCTCAAAATAGTATGCTGTTATATAAAAAACAACTCAAAAAGTAGGGTTTATAAAACCCATCCAAGTTTCTTTCAGTTTGGGAATTGCAACAGGGTTGTTTTTTGACTTGTCTTCTCTTTGCCTAAGATCTGAAAAGAAGCAAACAAAATGTTTAATACTAGAAAAAGTGATAGATGGCTGTGGCCTGGTTGGTAGAGTGAGATGTAGGGTTTGCAGCATCAGTTATCTTAAATATAGAACATTCATGTCCACGGAGAAAGCTGCTACATTTTAGGAGGAAAACCAACACCTGATGTGATTATTCATTTTCCTTGAGCTGCTTCTTTTATTCTTGCAATTAAAAAAAAATGAAAATTACTTCAAACAGCACAAAAGCAAAGCAACACTCCAGGATTTCTCATTCACACAGTAAACGTAGCTTTTAATCTGAGAAGTTCTTTTTGATGAATCTTCAATTATGCATTGAATTTTCCAGTGACCCCTAGATTAGACTCAGATAAAACCTCTGCAGCCGCAGGCACATTCTTTGATTTTCTATACTTTGTTAGCCTTTCATAAAGAGTAGATTATTCCAGGTCATGAATACAGGGTCTTTACTTTCTCACACTAAATCCTTTAAAACTCTAATGAAAGGGAACTCTTTATAATGGAAAACCAAAGCTATATTGGATCAATGATTGCCTATAGTTTGATATGTCCTTGGGTGATAGCAGTCAATATCTAGTTAGGTACAACAAAAGGATTCCATAGAAATTCTGCATCTCACCTCTGCCTGGGACTTTTGAAACCAAATATTATAAAGCAACAACTAAATTTAAATTACGTTTTGTGTCCTGGTCATGCTGCTTTGATCTTTCAATTATGTGAGAAAATCACTTGCAACCATGCTGTAATTCACCCACAATCCTTTGTGGCATATCTTAATGTACATTTCAAATTTGTGTGTTTCTCGTTCTTTACAGGCAGGACAGATGCCTATTACATACATGCCTAAGCAATTTTAAAATATAGCTGGCATGCCATCACAATTTTTGTTGTATCTTGGTTCTCCTTAAAATAAAAAGCCTTTTATAACTTTTAAGATGTATCCAGCACTAAAAAGGTACATTTTTTTTTACTAATTGCAGATTCTGTTGTTTTTTCATTTTTCTTGAAATACAACACAGCCGACTAAACAGTTTAAAAGCCTGATTTTTCATAAAAATTGTGAGCAATTGGCTGTGGCTATCCAGTAATGTAGTATTTTCTTCTTGAGAACTCTTTGGTGGATGATTTAGATGATTGGCCAGCACATCTAGACATTTTATTTGACCTTTTTAGACACTGTTGTGATGATTTGATTGCTATGAGTCCCTCACAGTCCTTCAGCTTTAAAACTCAAAAGAAAAGTCTTTGTCTGTTGGGCAGCAGGTGTCGGACAAAATACTACACTTCTCATTTATCAAAATGTACAGAAATTACTGTTTCAAGAAGAGGAAAACTGTGCACAAAAATAACCAACAACCTACCTGAGGGAGAAAGCTATTTTATTTATTTGTGAACAAGTTCATCCCAGCATATATAGTGCGAGGAAATGCCCGTGTACTGCTTCTTTCACTCTCTTATGGACATTTTCAATGGTCTAGATACAAACATCACTGATGTACAGGATTAACACTAGTGCTATAGAGAATTCAGTTGAGGGATGGAAAACTCGGTAAGGAATGACCAAAATGCAGACCTAAGCCAAATATAAAATGATACACAGTATGTACTCTTACAGTTGTCAGGATTTTGCTGTAAAGGCACACAGCTGATTTTGTTAAACGTATTCATTTTGTGGACTTCGTACAAGCTCAAGGCTTAACATGAAAACCCAATGTGGCTCTAAATGCAGATGTTGAGGAGGGCTACATAACTGGATAAACTTTTAATACAAGACTGCATTACTTAATATTTTATCTTACCATCTTATCATCTGCTCCTGTTGGTGTCACAGTGCTACAGAGTGTGACAGCTAGGGCACCCAAAGCTCCTGTGATCTGTCTTTTTAACTAGCTATTCCACATGGTTTTAACCCAGTATTTACTGTCATAAACCTCTTGCAATCTCCTCTACACTGCTTACTCATCTTTGACATCAGTGTGCACAGGTAACTGTGAAGGTCCAGTGAAAGAAAGCAAATAGAGTTGTACATTTTTCATTGAAGTACCTGAAGTTGTTCTGTCTCCAAAAGTTGTGGTGGGCATGGGGGTGTGTAACTCTGCAAACATTAGACTCAGCTTTAGAGAGGAACAGCCTGCTTGACCTTATTGTCTTGTGTTCACTTTCAGTACAGTCAGGTGTAGTCAGTGGGCTGACTGAATTGAAATTCTTAGAATCTGGTAACTTTTTGCTCATCTGGATTTGAGTCAGCTGTCTTTCCAGGCCAAACAACTCAATCCTCCATGGTACAATATTGAGCTTCATAATGACCCCTTCTTTATGCTACTAAGTATTGTAATGACTTACATGGCCCCAAGCAATTCAAAATAAAATTCATACAGATGACAACAGTTGTATCATTACATCATATTTCAGAGTAGAAGAATGAAACACAATTACCTAACACATTTAGAGTGCTGCCAACCTATAAACAGAGGGATTTGATGTTAATGCACTTTCATCAATTTACTACACGAAGCAGTTGATCAATCTTAGAGACTTACTGAGTTGCCCTGGGTCCTGCAGAAGATTGATAGCATAGCCAGATACTGAATTCAGAATCTGTGGGTTATGGTTCATAATATTCTCACTCAAAGACCACCTTTCATTTTTTATGTGCAATTTCAAATCAATTTTTAAAGCATTATCTAAGCCATAACTGAATAAATCATCATGAAACCACGTAAATGTAGCAGTGCTTTAACCTCAAAATGTTAACAAATGCTAAGGGAATGAATCCACAATCAGGACAATCACACACCATTACTGTGAAGAAGTTGAGAACTCCAGAGCATGCTATTCTTAAAAGAGGTAGAGAGAAAATTTTTGTGGATATTCCTCTGAGTCTCCTTCCAACTGTACTTCCCTTATTCCTTCCCTGTACTCCTTTCCTTATTCCCTCCCACAGTTACTATATGTAGGTCATTAATCATCTTTTCAGGAATCTGCATTATGTACAGGAAAAAGCTTAGGTTTGGAGAACCATATACCTGCCCCATAAAACAAGGAGCCTCCTGGTAGATTCACATTCCAGATGTCAATGGAGGCCCAGAAAAGGGGAAAAATCTAATGGCTCTATTGAGCTCACTGTAGGTTGTAACCCTGTGTGTTCAGGGCCCTAAACACTATGTCCTCTCTCTTTGCAGGAGCCTATTAACTCAAACCCACAGTGATGAAAACAGTAGTGATACAGCTTTCAGGGTAGAAATTCACAGGCAATAGGATGGAGGGCTGCTGGAGTGAACTTGGATCTGTAGTTGCAGGCCCAGATCAGGCAGCAAGAGAAGGTTTCTTCTCTTAGGCTGACCAAAAAGTAGAAAATAACACATGGAGAGGAGGTATCAAAAAACCTGTAGAAATTTCTCACATAGAAACAGCTATCAAACACCCTGAAGTTCCAGGATGACTGGAACCAGATTAATAATGATCCAAAGATGGTGATGGAAGATGAACCATTGTGTTAGTAAGGATGGTTGAATGAGGTTAACACAGGTAACACAGAGTATCAGACAGGTAAGAGATAGTAGCAAGGAAAGATGGGCTTGACCTGACAGATTCAGCTGATTTGCCCAAAGTAAGAATGTTCCAACACTATCACAGGCAGACAGTTTTATTACCATGGAGTAAATCTTGGAAAGGGATGAAAATTGCTTAGATGACTTAAAAAAAGACAAGTATATATTATCATAGATTTTTGATATCTCAAATAGCACCTTTCCTAAGCAGTACATGCCTTTTTTTATATATCAATAAATGTATAACTGGCAAATGTAATACCCAGCACCCAACCAAGAAGTAGAAATGGGCAGCTAAGAAATCAGCTTTTAGTATATCTCAATCCCATCCACAAGTCAGGACTTTAGACTGAGATATTTTTTTACAGAATGAGTTACGGAACTTGCAGTCTCTGATGACATCAGGTGGATTGTGTTGTCACAGAGAGCTTTAAGTTACCTAAATGCTGCATTCTTTAGGGATTATCAAGTTTCTGTGATTCTATAATAATTTCACAGTAATAGTAATAGTAATATAAGCATATCTGAATTTCCTAAGCTAGTATTTGAAGGATAGCGGGGTTTATGTAAGAATAAGATACTCATTTTGCATTAGAATTAATAGTATGGCACAAACTACTTTAATCGATAAAATCACTTAATGTATTTTTATTAAGTTGGGCATGCTGAAGTTTCAAAATCATGATCAACTCCAAAACAGTCCTTACCTAAGATGTACATTGCAAGGGGAGTTCTGCTGTTAACTATTGAAAAATTACATGTTTGTATTGACACTCTGAAAATACCGACATACATTCTATTTCTGTATTGATTAGTCATCTGTTTAGAGCATACTGATAACTAACAAAAGAATAAGTAAGTCTATACTATGGACATCGTTATACCTGAATGTGGTTATACCTCTATGTTTTTCAGTCTGCTTCATGTGTAGAAGCTGTTTTCATGCACTTGTGTCCAGACCCATTTTGCCATAAAACTAAGACCATGTTAGAAACACTGACAACTTACTAAACCAGAATTTCTATACCAGTAGTGCTGCATAGGTGTTCTCACAGCCAATTTCACATTCATCTGAATAAACAGCTAAAAAATTCATGGGTTTTGATGGACATTAAAAATTCATCTAATTGCTTCCACATGACCTAACAGCAAATACTCATTTCATCATAAAACATTCCTATATGAGAAGAAATTGAAGAGGTCCTTCCTCTGTCTTTGTGACAAATTCAGGGCTTTGCCATGAAAATTCATTCTTCTCATAAAAAGAGGGGGGAAAAGAACAAAGCTCAGTACTGAGTTATCATCTTTAGGCTGTTTTCTGCTATTTAAATCATCTATATCCTGACTATATCAGTCAGGAGGGTCATATAAGGTATTGGATTTTATCCCTTAAAGATGCACATGTATATAAGTGACTTTGAATTGGAGGTTCAATTCCAATTATGTTTTTCCAGATGTTTTTTTGCCATCTGATCAAAATGCAAGAGTAAAAAGGAATTCCTGGGGTTTGCAGGAAAAGCAAAATTTTATTTTCCAAATTCATGCAAATAAATCTCCACTTTTTTTTCACCAATTTACCTTTTGTTCATTTTACATAAAGGAAATTTTCAAGCCAGGAAGTACCAGAAATTTGTCTATTTTTTCTCAGTTTTCCTGTGAAACATTTTTGTGTCTCTGCTCTCACAGACAGAGATATTAATCTCTAGAAGTTAAACTCTTTACCATCTCATGTCACAAGAGGTGTAAATGTATGTATCAGGATTTTGTTTTCTGATATA
Source organism: Myiozetetes cayanensis (assembly GCF_022539395.1). Taxonomy (NCBI): domain Eukaryota; kingdom Metazoa; phylum Chordata; class Aves; order Passeriformes; family Tyrannidae; genus Myiozetetes; species Myiozetetes cayanensis. The sequence continues at coordinate 132,216,397 of NW_026086604.1, forward strand.
TATAAAACTATCACAATAGAAACTGTTTGTAAACCTTAGATTTAGATAAGGTAAAACAATGTATTTCATTATTTTGCAGACCTCAATGGTTAACATGCAACCGTGAGAAAAATAATGTTGAGAAAGTATCCACAATGTGTTTACAAGCACTCTAAAGCAGTCCCAGTTTGTACACACTTTGTTCTGTTAAAGTCAGTATCACAGTCCCCATGGGCCATGACAAGATTTTCTTTCATAATTCCTTAAGGTTTTTTGTTTCCCTACTCCAAAAGAAGCAAAGCCAGCAATAACTAGAAACATAATACAGTAATTTTAAATCAAATATTATATAGTCTTTAAGTGTTTATTTTGCAAACAAAGAGAATATTTTTGTTGTGTTTTCATTTTTGTTTTTTAAACAGAATTCCAGCAAGAGAGCAGTTATTTCATTTTTGGATTCCGTGCCTTTACATTAGGGAAAAAAGCTACTTGCTGTTTCTATCCTGTCATTCAGCACCTAATGAGAAACAGACTGACCTTGGAGATGTTAATATGCTCTTTCTACTTAAAAGTTTTGGGCATCTAGGAGTTTGGGGAGAAGTTATAAATGCAGAGTATATTGTATGTAACAATTGCTTTCTGAGCACAAGACAAGGAAAGTTTGGGGAAGCTCCATTGAGAATACTCCTTTTGGGAAAGAATTGGTCATAAGCCTCCCATGGGTTTAGCCTTATCTGGAACAGCAGATGTGCTGTGATAATCTTAGTAAGATTTCTACACCTGAAAAGGTTTCTGAGCCCTTGATTTTTCATCTATTTTCCTTGGTGGCTTTTTAAAAGAACTGACAGTTGATTTTGCAGCAAGGAGTATTTTCAAAGTTGACAACACTGTTTATTGTCTCTGTGCAAAGAGAGTGAAATCAATTTCTCATGAGTATTTGAGCCTGGGGGGTCAGTGGACTGAATTTGATTATGGAAATTACAAGTTACTTACACTTGTTGTAATTTAAGGAAAACATTCCTTGTATTTCATTATTTTTTTGCATTTGGCATTCTGATCACTGCAATGATGTCCACACAGTGTTCCACCCTAGACTATTAGAAATCTTGGCAGGCAGTTGTCACCTGTGTTATTGGAACAAACGGTGTTCTAGTTTGAAAAGCTGGGTGCTAAAAGCTGAGAAAATATCAGATCACAAGGGATTAAATTGATGGCCTTTACAGAAGTGTTAGGACATTTGCTGAAGTCCAGCATTTTTTAATATGCAGTACATGATGTTCTGCCTTCAATCGTAAAACAGTAACAATACAGATTGCTCATTTAGAGCAAATCGGCCTGAAAATGGGTACAAGTGACAATGCAGTTTGTGATGCACTGATATGACATTGAAGTGAAGAGTATGAAGCTGTCAAAAAGATAATTATGAGACAAACAAGATATGAATCCTTTGCTCCTTTTGGGGAGCAGTTACTTCTCAGTAGGGTGACTCACACAACTAACTGCTCATCACTGGGAATTAATAGCCCAGCCCAGAGGATGTACAGTCAAGCAGCCCTTTCCTGATGGTCTTTTAGTTGTTTAATTTCCATTTGTATGGCCATTTGAAATATATGTACAAGTACTAAATATTGTTACAGTGCATGAATAGAAACTAAGACTTCTATACATTCATCTGTTCTCAGACGAAGTGAATATTAATGGCTATGTCAAGTAAAAGGCTCTACTGTCTGAAAGTAAGAGGAACCTTATTTCAGGTCGCCTTTCTTTCCTGTCTCCTTCATGAATCTTGCATCCTTTGCTATATAGTGCTACAAATATTAGCAAGTGTTTTAAGGACCCTTTGGGTGAGAATTTTGAAAATTTGAAAATAGATCTTCCAGATCCTAGGCAATACCTCAATTCTTTTGCTTCAGTGTAAAGAATGGCCTGGCAATTTTTACTGTATGTACTGTGTAAAAAAAAAAAAAAAAAAAAATCAAATAGGGCTGACTTCTTTTTCAAAAGCTCCTATACATTTGTGTGGACTAAGCTTTAAGAAAGCTAAGTAAATCCCTTTGTAGGATTTAGGCAGGGATAAGCCTGGTTCTTGGATCCTGTTTATGCCTAAGCTCAAACTTGATGTCCAAAGTCAGCACAATTAAAACTGAAGTTCCAGTGTGGACAGGTACTCATGAAGTTTGCAGTAAAAAAAAAGATAGAATCAGGATTAGGCCATACCTGAGTGGGGATCATGCTTGCAACTTTTTAATAGATTCATTAATGCTTCCCAAATCATACTTTAATCTCTCAAGTTACTGGGATCTTTATCTTTTGACTCTGTTACTCAGGTCCTTACTTCACAAGCTGTCGCTGACTTTATGGAAAAGAACAGAGCAACACTGAGGTTTTTCCTGTCCCAAATAAAGATTGAGGAAATAGGGACAAAAGCAAATGTACATGAATCCCTTCACTGCCCCTGTAGAATCATAACTATTACATGGAGTAATAGTTAGTAATATGTCTTGGCTAAAATAATGCATCTTCATTTTCCTTTTCTCCCTATTGTTGCAATGGTGCCATGCAATCCATGGATGATGAGACATACGGCCTTCCATGGTCTAGTGAGAAAAGTGATGCCATATGTGGATGCATGAGCTGTTACACTGAGATTAACTGTTCCTGTTGTCTTTTATTGCCTCTTATGCAAGGCATTTAGCACTACTGGATCAATATAGCTTTCTTCTATTATTTTCCATTTTATTTCTATTATCAACAGGACTTGTCTATCTCACATTGGCCTTTTTAGCCATCAGCGCCCTTGTAGCAAGAGTGAAGCCTACCCATGATGATGATGATTTCTATTATATTCTCTTTATTAACATTAGCATGGAGTGCTCCACTCCAATCTGATGAATGGTAAAAAACATGGTCAGTTGTTGCTACTGTTGTTGTTATTGTTGTTGTTACTATTAATAACAAGAACACGTAACTTGAAGTGGTACCCCTGACTCAATATCTGTCTTCAAAGAACAAATTAAAGGGAATCTCTGGCCTCAAAGAACATAGAACTCTAAGACAACCAAACAGATAGTTCAAGGGGCTGGCACAGCAAAAAGAATGACTGCAGAAATCAAGAGTTTTCATTATAGTCAGCTTGGCAAACAAGCATGGTGAGAGGAAATTTAAAAGTGGAATTGAAAGAAAATTTCTCATGAGCAAGACCAGAGATAGATGCTGTATGGATTAAGGCATGGAGGTGATTAGAAGGATTTCCAGAACAGCAGAAAGCAGTGGGAATATTAGGAGAATGATGTAAGTTTGTGAAGTCAAATTGCCAGTGATCTTCTGATGTTTCTTAAACCTAGGACTTCTGAATCAGCCTTTTGTCTGCAGGAGTGGGCAGTACAGTAATTCTTCTTTTATTCGAGACTATGCTGAAGAACAAGCAGTTCTACAGGTGTTAATTGATATATAGAGAGACTTTTTCCACAAAGGTTACAGTATTGTTAAAAGACTTTCAGTCACTTATTTGGAAGCACTGCTGACAAGTTGCTTGTGTGACAGAGACCTCTTTTGTCCTGGTGGTAAAAAGTTTAGTAAATGGATGGTCTTCTGTAATACTTCAATATGATGAGTGTTCCATTCAGACCAAGGTTAGAATATTGCAGGATCATTTAGCATCCATCTGTTGCACTTTCTGCTGTCTGATTCAGTTGTACAAGGTGGTTCCAAACTCCCCTACAAGCTAATGAATAAGGCTTTCACAATATGTTTAATAGTTAGACCTCAAAAGGGTTTGTAGCATATATCAATGTGAATATTTTTTAAAAAATGCAATGTTCAAAATGTATTCAATTAGTACTTTTTTTCTGTGAGTAAATTGCAATAATTTTAAGAGAAAATCAAGGCAAAATTCATTATGAAGGTAATTAGGAACTTCAGAATGTCCAGTTTATATTCAAAAGAAGGATGTTAATTTTATTGTCAGAATTAGTAAAACATATGAAAATGTCTCTTCATTAAGATCACGACGATATCCAGTTGTAGGAAGGAAACATCTAATATCTTTTCCCAACCTGGGTTGTGGAAAACAAGGTACATACAACACAAAAGCTAATGCTTATTTGCCATCTGTGGAAGGAAAGGGATAAGACATACATTACTGTGCTAATAAGTGTTCTTTTTGTGCAGCTTCAACGGATGACAGTGCGGCAGAGAAGAAAGGTGGAACACTTCACACTGGCTTAATTGTTGGCATTCTAGTCCTGGTCCTTATTGTGGCTGCAGCCATCCTCGTGACCGTCTATATGTATCATCATCCGACATCAGCAGCTAGCCTCTTCTTCATAGAGGTAAGACAAAAGTAACATGTTGTGTCAGTCCTGTCTCTTGGCTTGGATATTTGATGCCTCCAGAATTGATCTTTCTTAACTAAATCAGAAAATATTCTCATGTTCATAGTATAATCTTTGAAGAAAAGGACCTCCCCTAGCAGGTGTTTTGCTCTTAACATGTCTGTGAGTCAGCTCCTTCTTTAACTACCATCACTATAACTTTTTTGCTTTTAGACAGGATCTCAGATATTATTCCACCACTCTTTCCTATCCTTCATTTTCCTCATGATAGCATTTTTCCATTACCTTTCAAGTGCACTGGCGTTTTGCTTCAGGATATATATTTTTTCTATTATTTTCCTGGGGAGGGAGGAAAGAAAAGTGTGCATTCCTAATTCTGCAGAAGAGCTGACCACTTAGTTTTTAGCTGGAAACTTGTGTTAGCTGTTCCTTACATCATTTCAAGAAATCTTTTAACAGTTTGTCTCCAAGTGTGGGAAAGATTTTTTCATCTAATTTTTTTACATCTATCATCTTCTTTTGCTCTTTTTATTAGTGTAGAGAGCAATAGACTCTCTTAGACCATAATTCATCTGACCTATTTAAGACATCTCCTTTAGGATTAGATAACTTACCATTTTTCTCCCTCAAATACAGATAGCTACTTTAGATGCAGGCATCTACATTGCAGATGCTGACATTTAGTGAGTTCACTTCCACTGTTCTTGAAAATATGAGAAAGGAACATTCTCCATAGGTGTTTGAGGCTTCAAAAACCTGTGAATACTTACACCTTCTTGTGGATTTTTTTTCCAACTCAGCAATGTTCCTCTACCTTGTGATAAGTATAGAGTTACTCAGTGTGAACACCTGACTGTTCATAACCCCACTTGTAGTATACCCTTACTATTAAGAGCCTGGACACTTAGTGCTAGACAACTGTGAAAATGCAAAACCACTGGAAGTGTCACTAGGGACATATCTGGGGATTGCTTAGGTAAAAGCCTGGACCAGGAAGATAGGAAGTAGACGTTCATTCTTGGTGACAGCAATGAGAATTGAAGTGAGACATGAACATGAACAGAATGATTCATCTTTATATCATATTATAATAAATTTACTTCTTTGATGCAATAGTAGTGACAAAAATCAAAATGAATTACTTATCAGTATTCCAGCCTCAAGTGATGTAACTGTGTTAACCATTGGGAAACAGAATCCATGCAATAAAAAATAGTTTTCTTTCATGTTTATACAACATTTCAAGCCAGTTCTGTATTGATATATACAAACAAATTCCACTGAAGTCCACACATAAATGATGAGGTTTTTTCCCTTTCTTTTCTTCGCACACAGATGATTGAATTTCTGTTTTTTCATTCTAGTTAAAGCAAGTTCCTTATCTGTCATGGTGGGATTGAAAAGGCTAAGTAAATGGCAACACCATTTTTTAAGGAGGAGGGAAGAATACCAAATTACAATACACATTTATTTATTTATTTTTGTTCTCCATATAGTAAGGGCACGTTAATTTATTTCTTTTATTGATATCATACTCATCATGCAAACAGTGGTGCCTTAATCAGTTTTGTTAAACCTATTCCAATGAATTTAATCTTTAGGTGCCATTAATCAATCTATGCAGTCAACTCTAAAATGTCTTTCAGCAAGCAATGTAGGCTTTTAGGAAAAAAATGGAAAAACATGTACTTTCCTTTTAAAATAAAGGAGAAATCTATTGGATCTACATGTTTCCAAGACAAAGAAGAACGTATCTTCTCAAACTTGCATTTTGAAACTGAAGTACAAAAAATAATGAGGTAAAACTGGTATAAATATTCAGCGTTACAAACAGTCAATTTTATTACATTGTTGTAATTGAAAAATATTTGATTAAGCTGTTACAGGTAACATAATAGCCCACATACCACAGCAGACAAGCTACATTATTTATGGAAAATGAATGAAATGTGGATCTGATTTTACCATTTTTGGGAAAGAACTCAAGAGAATTGCCATGGTCATGAAATGAGAAGCATATAAATATTTCAGAAAATTATATTGGTTTGTATGAGTCTCTTGATTAATAAAAAAAGCTGCACAGTTAAAACAAGATGTGACAGATGGACAGGCAGGTCCCTCCTGCAGTTGTCTAAGAAATTATGAGTACACTGTAGTCTGCTATGAAGTCTTCTAGCCAAATGAAGATCTGCACCAGTTTATCTATCATCAGTAATAATATAACTCTAAGGCTGGCCAAAAGAAAGAACAGAAACCTGGCCCATTTCTGTTTAGTTTTAAGCTTTACAGGGGCATCATATAACATTAAACATAATATTCATTCAAAACTGTAATATGACTAATAGAGAAACTTCTTTTTCCATCTAAGTTCTAAAACACTGTTATGATTTTGTAGGTAAAGTGTCATTTTCAATCAGATTTTGTTGGGGTTTTTAGGTTAAGGGCTATGTAAGTAATTTTTACTTGATTTGTTTTATAGTTGTGACTGGTTACTGAATAAAGAAAAGTGCAATAAACTGATCCCATGTCTGAGGTTTCAAGTCTCTTTCTTCCTTGTGTTCTCTGCAGATATTACTCAATATTCAATTACTGCCTTACTCAGGTTCTCTCATAGCTCATCTCAAATCCCACTCATGTTTGTCATGTAGTGAGCTCCCCCAGATAAGGATAAATACACCCACATTTTGATTGCACTCTTTACCCTTGCACTGATAAAGGCAATCCCTTCTGAATAACATTAAATGATATCCTGAGTGCACTACTTTGGTTTAAACAAGAGATACACAAAGCCAAGAAAAATACCATTTCTTACAAAAGCAACTATTGTCTGAAAACAGAGCAACCTTACTCCATTACTGTTTTACTGAAGTCTGAAGTCTGAAGAAAATGTTTCCTCTAGTGTTTTTGTTCATAGCTGTTGAGCAGAACACACATGTGCAGCCCCACCTGGAATAAAAATAGCTATTTTGAGCAAACAGTTGAGAAATCTTAAATGCCTATGCTATTCAATTTGCCTGTGATAGTGTGCAGTTTTAGAAGAATGCCATCCAAACAGTTCAACGCATTTTCCAAAGTTCCACTTTTTGTTAAATGTGTAGAAGATTCAAATCAAAATGCAGTGTTCTCCTGTTTCTTCCAGACTCCAGGCTGCTCATGTGTTTTGTTGTTTAAGTTGGACACTTCTCTGGTGACCTAAAGATAGAATGAATTATCAGCTTTTAAAGTTAAAGGAGCTTCAATCAAAGTTCCAATGAATGCAGACTCCAAAAGCTAAGAGTAAATGTTTTCTAGAGATTAGCTTGCAGAGTGACAGAAGAGATGTTGCATGCTTTGGTTTTCTATTTATCATTATCCCTGCAGTATTTTATCTCCCTTGAATTTGATTCAGTTGCCAGTAGTTTCCCCTGCTAAATCACGTTACATACATACTCTTAGCTTGAGGAATGCTGTGTCTCTTGTGTATACGTTGAACTGATTTACACTGATTTTGAAAGGCAACATTCATGTCAAATAGTGCTCTTCATGACTTTTTCAACAAAGCAGAAACTTATGTCAGAAATCTAGCGACAACATATATAGCTACACCCTAGCTATAGCACAATTAAAAAGCAATTCCTTTATTCACTAACCCATGTGGTATACTTGCATTCAGGATGTGAGATTTGTTGGCCAAGAAGCTAATCATGATGTCCTGAATGTTGAGGATTGCATACATGTGATATAGATTATAGCAAAAGTGATATAAATATCTGGAGCTGGATATAAAGAGTTGGGAAGAAATTCTCGGCTGAGTCAGATGGATTTGTTCAAATTTCAATGAGCTGTGGGCCAGATTGCAGCTTTAGTAGTATTTAATATTTTACTTCTTCCTTTCTTTTCCCTCAGGTTCTTTTTTTCTTATATTTTTAACCTTTAAGGACCTACTTTTATATGTGAACTATGGAACTATTGAAGTAATTGAGAGCAATTAATTTCAAGAGAATATTTAGCAAATCGAAAAACAAGGCATATGGCCAATGGCCTTGAACTCAGATGTCTTGTTTGTGCTGGTTTGCACAGAGTTATCTCTGGACCAAAGGGTTGCACTTGACACAAGAATTTTTCACTCACATACTTTGTGTTTTACTTACCATCCTTACTCATATGGTGAACCAGAGTCCTTTTAAGGCTTGAAACTTACCTCAGCTGTCATCCCAGTGCTCTGCCCTTGGGGATCAAGGTCAACATGATCTGGCCACAGCTGAGGAGAGAGCAGAGAGATTGCTGGAAAATATGAAGGCAATAAGTCAGACATTTCAGTGTCTCTTCCCAAATGGACAGTGATACCATTACCGAGCATGCTTGACAAGGCTTGGTAAAAGGCTTGAAAGGCTTGACAACAGCAGAATAAAATTTTTCTGTGGTGGTTCTCTGTGGGTAGGGGATTTTAAGGAGTCTAAACTGACATTGCAAGTTGGTATCATCTTAACCTCAGGCAAAGAGTCTTTCTTTTGTATTCAGCTTATATGTACAAAACCAAATCCAACTTATTAACACATGTGGACTCTGAAGTTGTGAGAATATGAATGAATTCATCTGTTTATGTATTAATAGTAGTTAATATGTCACACACTGAAGAACAGTGTGGGTGTTTGTGGTTAAAAATTAACATTCTTCAGAGTTAAGATCCCATTTTAAAGGTCATAACTTTTGCCTTCATGTTCCCATGCTCCTTGGAGTTATTCCAGAGCTTTATATTGCTGGTTAAGCAGTTGATGCTTAGAAACATACATCTACACTTATAAACACATACATCACACACATGAACATACGTATGTCTTTTTTCATCGTTTATTTTACCTCATCTTGGATGTTAAAGATGGATAATTTCACAAATCTGTTTAAATGGCCACACAGAGAGTTGAACTGGTGCTACAGAGCCAGGGAGTGACCTTGAGGAAAAAGAGAGGGAGGAGGGAATGAACAGCTGCAGGTCTTTTGCAAATAAAATAATAGTGTGTGATCAGAGCCTGGAGGATGCACATTGACACCTCCTGATTTAACTTAAATTATGTCTTTGCTTGCTAAATTAAATTACACTGGGAAGGTTTTTTTTAGCATAAAGACCAACCAGCATGGAAGGATCTGCATTCCTGTCACTTAACTCTGTCTCATATATAGTTGACAGCGTGGAGACTATTAGCATGGACTGAAGGTGGTTCACAAATACTGAGCCCTAGCTGGGGTTCTCTGAGAAAGCACTAATTACTGGGTATTTTTTTAACTATTGGGCTGTATGGGGGATTGTATTTCAGTATCTGGAAACTTTCACTGGCACGCAGATCTAGCAGTAGATTTTCTTAAAATTTTGACCTTCTGCTCATCCCGTCTGCTGTGAGGAAGGAAGTAATATGAGAAAATACTCAAAAAAGCTGGAGAGAGTTCTTGGTTTTTCAGAGCTCAGGGAATTAATGGACACTTCTGGCTCACTATTATACATCTCTGCTTATAACAACGTAGCACAAATAGGAGCCAGATTTGACATTCAACTATGATCTCTATTTCCAGGTTTCTACATTAATGTCACAAATGCAGTGTATGTTTTCAAACAACTGAGGAATAAATAAGAAACAGAGTAAAAAAGAAAGAAGGATTTTTAAAAAATAATAAGATCCTCAGCTTTCTAATCCAGGTGATGGACCTCACAGAATTCCACTGCTTTCTTCTGGGATATGGCCCATTGTTTTTATTATATATATCCATTTCACAGGGGATTATGCTTTTAGTTTGAAACAGGTTTGCCATGGTCATCAATTAGTTTTTGTAGAGAGGTTCAGGCTGAATTGTGTTTAATGAAGATGATGATTAAAAAGAAGAGAACAGGTATCATTTTTCTCTTTTTCAAAGTTCTGCAGTGTCCTGGTGTTTGGAGTATTGTCATTGATCTCACTGTCATTGCCTTGTACTGATAGTAAAGTTATTTTTTCCAAAGCTTATCCAGCTCAGCAGGAACCAGCAGCTCAGCAAGGGAAACTTAAATCAGCCACAAGGGAGAAGGACTAAAATAAATAATCAACACTGACAATAAAAGTCAAAGGTGGAGAGGAAGGAGGCATTCTGTTTCTCATCCTTCAGCAGCCAGCTCCTTAGATATACGTAAGACTGCAGAAACTCTTATAGCAAGATGTGCTTTAAATCACAAAATGATACTTTAAAAAAGTGCTTCCATCAAAAAGAAAAATAAATTAAACCAGTAAATGATCCTCTTGAATCTGAAGTCTGAAGCAATCTTTATGTCAGAACAGTTTCTTCAAAATAATTGTGTCAGGCAATTGATCTTATTCTTGGAAATACATTTCAGAAGTATAGTTTCAGATATTTTAAGCCTCATTGACTTCTGACTGTGATTTGCCAAATCAATTGGATGTTTCTAGAAGAATTAAAGACTGGTGCACAAATTTCAGGTAACTTTGAGCACAAAAATACATGTTACGGGCAAGGTAATTGTTAACAGAAAGATCTTTATTTCTCATGAGAAAGCAGAAGACATGACTGCAGAGGTAGATTACCAGTGGACAAGTGTATTTAGACTAATGGATCTTGAATAATATCAGATTAACATGTAGCCATTTAGTAAGAATTCACTATAGTTTTGTTATCTTTTTCTTAATCCATTTAAGTAAGTCATAACAATTTTTCTGGGGTTTTGACAATTGGTTTGGAATTTGGATAGCTTCATATTTGCATATTTCCAGATTTTTTTTAAATGTCTAAATGAAATCATATGATTTTCATGGATAAAATATGCCCTATAAAGTTCAAAGTTCCCTGATGTTGAAAGATGTCAAAAGAAACTGGTCAACAATAAGAACACACTTGTAGACCTTCCCATGCAATAACACTCAAAGGTTACTCCAGTCTCTACCCTTTCTTATTCATTGGTGTAATCTCCTTCATTTTTTCCTCAGAAGTAAAACAAATAGTATAAATTCTGCCTCTACTTCAAGATGTATGTAAATACACATATTTTAGCCTTTGTACTACTGTAGGAAGTCAAGTATTCTGCATAGCCACCAACAATGGTGTAGACAGGCAGGCATAGTGTAAGACACGTGAAAGGTAGATCTCACTTTCCATGGATAAAGTTTCTTTCATTTTATCTTACTGATCTTTAATAGGAACTAATTTTTAATGTGTATTGTAAATTATTCTTCTGCATCCTGGTCATGTAGGGTCATAAGTGCTTTTCTCTCAATTTCTTTGCTTAAAATAGTGAACCTAAGGAAGTTTCAGTCCCATGAAAAAAATATTAGTCCTGTTTTCCCACTTTGTAATACACTGAAAGGAAGCAGGAGTTACAATTCTCCAGCCACAGCTCAGAGGATTTCCTTTAAGTGTTCTAATTCCAGAGAAAGAAACATATTTTTTCCTGCTAAAATTGCATGAAGAAAATAAGGAATTAGTTTAAATACCCATCTTGCTTTCTCCCTATTTGGTTTGGTTTTGGTGGTATTTTTGCTGTGGTTTTCTGGTTTGCTTGGTTTTTTCTGTCTTCTTGTTAGTCTTCCCAGAAAACAAAAAGGAAGAATACATTAGGCATTTCCTGAACTGCTTTGGTAACTGAAGGAGCTTTGTATCTCCCAATACCAATCAAGTTACTTTTGGTTTTATCAATTAAAGCTGTAATATTTTTACAGGTTTTGGGGGGTTACACAAGGCAGTGAATTGATAGTTTGCCAATGCTCTCTTTTAAGATTGTCAGCCACTTACATTACTCACATGCACATAAAGAAATTGAAATAAAAGAATCACTAGGAAGGGAAAATCTCACCTCAGACGTGACAAGAAACCACAGAAAACTCTAACTGTAATATTAGGGGTTGACTTTTGTGTCTGTTGCTTTCTTTCTGGAAATAAAACTCATGTTTATGTTGTATGGCTTTGTATTATCAAAACTGTTCCATAACTAATCATCTGGAAAGACTCATTAAAAAGAGTAGCACAAAATGGTGGATTTTATTTTCTATCAGCAATGTAGCAAGGAAGTAGTAACTAATCATAGGTACATCTTTAAATTAGGGAGCAACTTAATAGATTAAAAATCAGCTCATCCTTATAGGCTGCAGTTTGATACAGTTTCTAGTTATTTTTTCTTGCTAGATTTCTAGTGGTTTTTCATTTTTCCTTTTTCATTAGAGAGCTCTCAGTCAAATTCCTTTCTCATTTGTACAGTGTAAATCTGAAATAAATCCTTTAATTGAATTGTTCTTGATTTTCTTTAACAAGCCTAAGAACAGAATATGACCCTTTTCTTTAGCAGCAACCAAACTGTCCTTAACTTTGAAAGCACACTGAATCAAGCTTAGGTAGAAAAAAGTCTCCAAAGATTTAATAGACTAAGTTTTCTTATTAGGAAAAGACACCCATTAAAAAGGCAGTGTTCTGCCTTCCTACTTTGTAGGAAGATGCTTCACTTGAAGGCCTGGGATTTTAAATTACCTGTCAAACAGAATTTAACTCTGGATGCCTCAAAAGTAACCTGATCCTGCAATAGGAGAAAAAAGGAAGTGGTTGCCTTTATAACGTGTCTTTCCAATGATGATCACTGAGGAAGACTTTGTGCTGTACCCTCAGACAGATTTGTGCATTTTGGTAACAAGATTCACTGAGATTTCTTTAGTGACTGCTGCCCAACAGCACCACGGGTCCCAGCAACACATCATGCCTATGGCTGTTCTGTGGTCACCAACACCACCTCTTAGCAGCATGAAATATCCTTAGTGATTGAAAGGCAATCCAAATGGGGATGTTATAGGGACAGAAAATTAAATGCATTGTTTATTTTCAGAGGCAAGATCATATAGTAAAATTGTTAGATTTTGAACTGTTAATGAAAATATAGGCTATAGCTTATTTTCACTGTTTGTCCTCTCATTTTCCTGCAATGTTTCTATATCGGTTGCTGTATCTTCCACCCCTCCTTCCAAGCAAATTGTAACTGTTGTCATTAAATAAAAAATAAAAATATGTATCAGCATATTTGGCAGATAAAATTTTCAATAAAGAATAATCATTTTAGGACAGCTTTTCTGCTCACTGACTCTATGAAGGAGTTTCCCTATTTTTCTGAAAGCTGCTCCCTTTGACATAATCTCAAAGTGGTCACCCAAAGTCTGAGCCTTACCAGATGTTAATTAGTTTGAAAATACATATTGTTTAAAGCACTTCCTCTTCCTAGGGACATCATAATAATACAGGATTTTTTTTTATCTGCCCTAGAAAATAACTGTTTCTTTTCTCTATCAACTGTCTTTAAAGCAGTCACCAAGGATCCTAATATAAATTGGTTAGGACTCCTTAAGATTTTTGCACCCAAAGTTCTTAAGACTTTAAATGAAAAGGTTGCTTCTGTGTGAACAATCAAAGTAAACTACTCAAGTAGATATTATGGCACTTGAAACAGAAAGTCATTATTTTTACAGTTCTGCATAAACATGACAGAATTTTGTCCTAAATAATTTTAAAATTACAGTTTCTGTTGACTCTGCTACATGTTCTCCCATGGCATAGAGTATGGTAGCAAATTCCTATGCAGAACTAAGAAGGAAGAGCCTTGGACAGATCCTTTAGGAGGGTAGTGGATCAGCAGTTCTTTATGTGACAAATCCAATAATCAACTGGTTTAGACAGGAGCTATTTCATTCTCTTCACTGCTAAGAGTAGTGGTAATTATTTATGTCTTTGAGAACAGCCATCATTCACAAATTTAGAAGGAGGGATTAATTCCTCTGACCTGCTGCTGCTGAACTGTGCTTCTCTATTCCTGTAACAACTACATGGAGTGGGTTTTAGGACGAGAGATCAAAATTGCAGGACATTTTTAAATTTTTTATTAATACTTTATTGTTGTACCATTCATATTCTGAAAGTTTATTTTATTGTTGTTACAGCGACGTCCAAGCAGATGGCCAGCAATGAAATTCAGAAGAGGATCTGGACATCCTGCCTATGCTGAAGTGGAACCAGTCGGAGAAAAAGAAGGGTTCATTGTATCAGAGCAGTGCTAAAATTTCTGGGACAGAACACCAGTACTGGCCTACAGGTGTAAGACATTTACTTTGCCTCTCTTTAAAGAAAAGGAGCCCTAAGCTGCTGTAGCCTGATAGAAAGAAGATTTTGGATAAGCTTTGTCCAAGAAGAAAAACTATCTAAGATACCAGATTACTACTGCACAGTAGTTTTTGTTAGTGGACTGAGACACAATGGTTCATGCAGAACACTTGTCAGTGGACACCTACAGTATCAGAACTATGGCACAAGTGCCATGTTATTGGCTTTAGGTGCGGGGATGCACAGTAATCAGAAATATAATAAAGCTTTGGTGCACAAGGGTGTTGCCCTTTGGTTTAAGTGTTCTCTGTTATCTCAAAGACTGAGGGACAAATCTGTACTGTTTCAGTGCAAAGGGCACTGAACCGTGTTCACAGGTGATTGAGAACAGTATTTCAATGCAGGTAAAGAAGAAACAAGGAACTTTCCAATATTTCTATAAGCAGATGTGAAATACACACACTTTTCAGTCTAAATTAACCTACCCACCTGAGTGAGTCACAATGTAAATGCTTTCCAGGAGTAGTACAATGTTTCTTGTGCATTGCTGATTACTACCCTTCTAAACAACTCATGATATTCAAATCAGCAACAGATATAAGCAACAGAGAATTTTCACAATGGTGAAATCATTTCCTGGGAGTTCACAATGAAATTGGGCTGATTTTCAGTTGCAGTGTTCACTAAAAAATGAATTATCAGGTTTGTGTTAAAGGATGTCTTTCATTTCTCAACAGGAGGCTGAAGTAAAGGCAACAGATCCTTTTAGCTGCCAGAGAGCTAAATGGCTTTAGCTGCCATTTCTTAGGCAATCTGATATGAAAAAATAAGATTTAAAATAAATGGGTTTCTATCCGTTGCCATTTCATTCTGAGTCGTTACTGAGACTTCAATGCACCCCTTTCAGAGATTCAGATACAAGTGTTATTGAACCCTGCTGATTCATACAGTGGTTTTGTTTAATGCACATAGTAGTTGCATAAATATATATATAAATATATTTTTTTTTATAGCTAACACAAGGCGGGTTCTTGTGACTGTTAAGATTGCATTTTTGTCATCCAGACAAAGGAAATGGATTGCATTACTGCATATTTCCACTGAGTTGTAAAATAATCCTTAATATTAGAATATTTTTATGTTGTGTAGGGAAGGTGGTTCATGTAGTTGCAGTGCCATAAACTTTCTGCCTATTGGAACCATTCTTTCTTTACTATCGACTCTTTCCCTCCCTGTATAGGGAAAGACAAGACTATAAATTCACACCATCAAAAACTGTTACTCCTTTCATGGAAGTGGTTAATATACACCAAGACCCAGAGCTTCCATGAGGAGTGGCAACCTAAATACTTTGATGATCTGGGCCTGGGCTATAAAATATAAAATTCAGGTATTGTATGTATATTTCATAGCAGTCATTGTCTACCAAATTTTTTACATACTGTGCAAGGCACTTGAATGATTTTAAAGTGAGGTATGTAACATCTGTGGTTTTTGTTCTCGAGCAGTTTAAAGAAGTTGTAGTTATCATCTTAATAGTACATTATTTACATTTCTGGTTGATGCTTGTATGGCCTAAATTTGATTACTTAATGATGTTTAAAAAAAAAAAAAAAAAGAAAAAAAAAAAAAGAAAAAAGGAGACACAATTTTTACTTGTTATTTTGTTCAGTAAACACTACAATACTATATTTTCTGTATTCTTTTATTTTGGGTAACACAATTCTATTTTCATCTGGTTTAAATCATCTAGCATGAGACTGAAACTGTTCAAAACCTAACTGGTATTAATCTAAAGGTACTAACAAACACATTGTCTTGAAACCTGGTGAAAAGCCAATGGCAAGTATTCATTTCAGTTTGTGTGGGTCTGCTGAGCCCTGTTTCTATTAAGATGGGGTTAAGTTTCAAGATGTTAATTCTGATAGCAATAACCAAATGTATGCACATATACATGGTGACACTCATTTTTATTAAATAAAAAGGTATCAGTGCACATCATTTAGGCACGTATTTGGTGTGCAATAATTATCATTAGTTTTCCTAGGAATGCTGGAGGTCATCAGCTAGGGTTCATTGGCCAAATGAAGCAATTGTAGAGCTTCTGGAATCCTATTTGGAAAAATTTTTATTTCAGAGCACATCTTGGCAAAATATACTAAACAATTTACAAAAATCTACATAGAATTGCAATATATTCAAGGGACTTTTCATGTAAGTAAAGAAGATTTGTATTATTATGGGTTTACAGGTCTACGCTTCATCTGATTTGCTCATATTTTTACCCATATATGTGATACATTTCATGCAATGGAACTGACAGAATATTTGTATCACAAATAAGACAACTTTTTTAAAATCTGGTATTTTGATTAATTTTGTTTTAAGGCATTCTTGCACAGCTGAAGGATGTTTGTTAGTATTTGCAAACTAACTTACATATCATACTCCTTCATAAAATAGGAACAATTATTTTTTTCACTTTTTGTCCACCTCACATTATTTGGTGGCAGATTTCACTGGGTTATGGGAAGCATCATAGTATACTTCTTTAGATTTTTGCCATGATGTTATATGCTATGGATTATAACATGAGGAGTTGCTGGGCTTATTAAATAAGACTGATAGGCATATGCTTACATCTGATAAGAACTGCTATCTGAAGAGAAAATCTCCTGCATACTAATAGATGTATAGTGTCTCATTGGTGTCTGCTTTGATATATTCTGTGGTATGTTCTATTTATCCCAGTAGGCAAAAGTTAATTAAGTAATCTGTTGATGTTTTGTAATTCCATCTGGTTTTCTAATTTTTTTAATTATTAAAATTGCCACATTAAAAATTATACAAACATTAATCTAGAGGTGTGATAAAATATTGAAATTAATTGACAATCCTATTCTTATATTTTTATAAAGCACCAGGTTAATTGGTACAGACAAAAAAATTGTCGTGTAACTCTCTCTCAGAAATCCAGCTGAAATGTTATTCAGCAATTCATAAAGAAATTTCCATCCTAGTGTCTGAAACAGTGGCTTCACTAGCATTCCCACTGGTCCTTCATTTGAAACTAACTCAGAATATTTCATTTGTTTAAATGCTTGCTTACAGAGTTGTTTATCCTAACAGTTACTTTAACTCTTAAACTTTCCTGTAAATTTATGTATCTAATACTTGTAATTATTTCAAGATCTCCCAAAATTATTTCTTACTATTTTCCATTTAAGTGTCAAACATTCCATAACACCTAGCACTCTTATGCTTCAGCTCATCCTGTTTCATGGAGAAAAAGGAAAATTGGAACTACAAAGACCCAAAGCACATTACTAAGTAGCTTTTAAGTCACATTAAGATGAAACACTAAATCAGATATATGTATCACACACAGAAATTGTTGAAAAAAAGACTGTAACGTTTGCAAAATTGTATTCAGATATGAACTGCTGAAGAAGTAGAATTGTAATTTCGCACCCATGTGCATACATATAATGATGCCATCTTATTTCACTGTCCACCATTTCTCAGTGTGTCCTGTGACGTACTGGAGAAAGAGAACAGAGACTGTTCATAAGAAGTGCTATTTCATATTTTTCTCCTCCTTGCTCAAATTTTATTGCACTTTGTGCAAAAGTCTGTCCAAACCCTGTTCAGAGGACTTCTTTTTTTCATGGACTTTTCTTCTTTACCCATGAACATTATACTCAAGGGATGTGTACACCTTGCTTTATGTCTGTTCTGAGCATTCCTGTGAAAGGAGTCAATTTTCCAGAGAACACCAATGTGATACTGTTCTTTCTTTTCATATAATTGCTTTTCTCATTCTCTACAGCTTCTACTACAAATGACATAGATATCTTGTAAGTATAAACCTACTTCAGTGCAACATTATAATTTACCTTCAGATCAAGTTCATTTTTACAAATAATATGTGTGCTGCAATTCTGGGGGAAAAGATAATACATCACTGTATTTTGAAATACTGTGGAAGCCAAGCTGAATAGAATATTTGACTTTGCAAACTTCACCATTTTTCCATGGTCAACAGAGTTCAAATCCTAAAAAACTCATTACACTAGTATCTGAGACAGCTGAGTAGTTGAAGCACTAGTTTGCCATCCAAATGTGGAAGCAATGGAAAAGGAAGCGGTGATCCAGTTTGCCAGTGAGCAGGGAAGAGATTTTCTTTACAGAAGAGTAAGAAATCTTCCAAGGGAAACATGAAAATATTTCTATATTCTCTTAGATAACTTATTGAATAAGAACAAGAAACTGTAAATTGAAATATCCGTTATTTTATTTGTAAACAATCTTTAAATAAGATTCTACAAGCATTTGTCAGGAGCTGGCAGTTTTTCACAAAGTGAATAGAGTGAATAGAGCATTCAGTACCCCGTGTTGGATCATGTTTCAGCTCAAGATCATCAAAGGGAAATTTCATTTTGGGTGCATACAGCGGAGAAAGCAATGGCTATGTTATTATTTTCGGACATTATTTTCTTTTATTTTTTATACAAGATTAGGCATTCACCTAGTAGATATCTCAGCTGTAGAAAAATCTATAGGACTTGATATTTTACCTCATGAATGGTTTATGTCACTCCTCAGGACAAAGAAGCTTGAACCACAGGCAGCATTTTGAGGTGGAACAGTGTGCCAGTAGTGTTTTATCAGAAGTCAAATATGGCAAAGCAGGATGCAGCTTGCATTGAACTGAAGGGAACAAATGAGTTTAATTTTATCCAGAGCAACCAATATCCCTACTGCTGGAGCACTGATAAAATATTCAAGTCTGTGGACTGATTGGATGTGATTTAAACAATATCATAACTCTAAAGCTGTCCTTTAATTATCAGTTTATTGTCAAAACTTAGGAGATTTTCTTGACTTTTTAATTTTTTATGGAGAAGAAAAAAATTGAGGATGCCAAGTACAGTAAAGTATCTGTCTGACAAGGCAGAGAGTCTTATCTCCTGACACAGTTCTTTCCCAGCCAGAATGGTTGCTCCCCTGTGCACAGCTCTTTTTAGTTGGTCTCATGCTAACTCCACAGTCTTTCTCAGGACATTTCATGCATTTCAACTCAATTCTCTCTCTTGTGAGATTTTTCAGTACCTATCTCCTGCCTCACTTTTTGATTCTTGGGTTCTTCACCTCTGGCCTAAATCTACATTTTCACTACTTTGTTTTCTTGCACTCCTCTAAAGCCTGAATTATGTGTCAACATGACCACTTTCAGTGTCGCTCAAAATAAGCCTCAGTCTGAAAAAAGCTCCACTTGATTTTTCCTCTGTATGTGGATTCTTGTTAATAGAACTATCTGAAGGTAGATTTTCCTGTTATTGACTAAATTCTGTCCAGTGAGTCAGCAAGCTCAATGCTGAGTCTCCGGAAACTTGGAAACTTGTTTAGACATTTTGGTCAAACAAATTACTGGTCTCTTCAGAGGAAAACTTGTCCCAGATAATTTTTTTAAAGCAGCAAAAGGACTTTAAAAGACAGACCTCAAGACATTACTTTTAATTACATCCATTTAACTAAGCAGATAATTTTACTCAATTAATTAATATAGATGTCTGTTGTCTCTGTAGTCTCTTTGGGAAGATAGCGTTCAGGGATACTAGTTAAACTCTTCCCATGAAGTTTGCATTATTTCCTTTGGCATAGCTCTCACTTGAAAAACAAAAAGTGCTATTAATTGCTAATGTTAGCTTGAAAGAAGTTTCATTTATTGACTGTTTGGATGGTACAATGTTTCCTCAGACATTTAGAAGCTGTTAGTAAAAAATACCACTTCTAGCTGTCTAGCTTGTGTTTGGACTGATGATTTTATTACTAGATTTTTTTTTTTTTTCAATAAGAGTTGTTACATTTTGTTTTGGGAGGTAGCAACAAATACTGTAATCTGATTTTCACATTTGACTACAATGCAATGGTGTCCTTTACCTAAGCTTTTCACTTTAAAACTTTCCAGCGCTACCTTGCCTATGAGGACATCAGGATTGCACCACAACTACATACCCCTCTTTCGGTGACAATATGAAGCTTTCCAAAACAAAATGTTTTGCCTTTCATAGACATGTCAGTACTTTCACGATGGCCTGTTTCCAGAAGGAATCCTCTTCCTAAAGAGATGAGTCTGGCAGTCTAGGTTACAGAGTGTGACTGAAAATAACTAACTCTGTAAAACATAAGCCATGCATAGCAGCACTATCACTGGATGAAATTACCTCCAGCACTCACTGGCCCTCAGGCTGGGGCCTCACCCCTGCCACAAAGGGTCCAGCATGGGATGTGGGCAGGATGAGGGCAGGGCAGCGGATGCTTGAAGGACTGCAGGTGCCATTCCTGCTTGGAGAGCAAAGAGGGGGTGGGTACCTCACTAAGGCTTGCGTGCTCCAAAAAAAGGTGGTGACTTTGTGCCAGCCTCTGCCTTAGTGCTGAGCATGAGCAAAGGATCTCCTCAGCATCACCCCTCCCCGGGTATTGCTGCAGAGTGAGCGTGGCCTTTGCTCTGTGTGTGACAGCCCCCTGCAGCCACGCACACACACACTTGCACCCCCCCCACGCTCCTTCCAGTTGTTGTCAACCATGCATTTTGCATTTCAAGTGTTTTCTCAGAGCAAGAGCACTTTGAGAAATGATGACACAAGCCATTTCACTCTGTATCTCTGCAGCACCACTGTGCATTCTGAGGGGAATGCCTGACAGATCTTCTCCCAGTACTCTGTACTGCTCCTCCGAAGTGTGGGTGAGCATGTCAGTGAAAGGTGACAAGTGCTCAGGGGTTATCTTGGCCTGCAGATTTCTGCCTGGAGGGAACCAGGCTTGACAGGGAACCTGGGGAGAGATTACAATCTATTAGATAAGATCAGACATCCAAAAATTTAGCTAAGGATGTAGATTTTGCCATAATTTTTCCTGAAGTGACCTTGGTATGTAAATATGCTTGACACAGATGACCAGCATTGGCTGAGTTATCCTACACAGCAGTGACTTTAGGGAGTAGAGCAATGAGAAGCTCATGACATATCTTTAGCACTTGCTAAGAGCAATGTTCACAGTGGAAGGCTCAGCAACTGCCTCCACCTACACTTAGTGATAATGGAGATGTCTGACCCCTCTTAGGGACTAAGCTAGCAGTTTGATCATTCGACCATGAGGTTATAGATGCAGTGCTTGGTTGGGGAGGCATGTGAAGTCCTGTTACCCAGGAGAGCATCCCAAATAGTGGTATACACATTAAGCTTCCTCAAATCCTTTCTCAGAAGCTGCCCATGACCCTGGTGCAGAAAAGATGCAAGATTCTTTGGCTCCAAAGGAGTGAGTGACAATAGCAGGGAATTAGTCAATGCCCAACTAAAGGTCTCTGTTAAGGGATGAGAGTGTGCTGGGTGCTGGATTCTCATCTAGAGGTGTCATTTGGACTTACAGAAGTAGCAAGCAGTCTCAGGTTGTGTCTTTGCCTCTATACACTTAAACCAGGGACGCTGGATTCCCACAATCAGTAAGACATAAATTTTCAGACATACTCTGCTATTTTACTAGTAACAGACTAGACATAAAACACTCTTGCCCCTTTATGTTATGTCATTTTTTCAACCTCATCCTCAGGAATCCAGTCCACCAGTATATGGATTTAGGTATACCTTTGCTTGAGAACACTTTCTTGGGAATTTAATTCCTGGAGCTAATGTGGAAAAAGGTCTGCATCACTGTATACTGTTCTCTGACTCGCTAGGTGCCTTAGGAGTGAGGACAGGTAAAGCATTGCTGCAGGATGCTGAGGTATCTGTGATGAGCATCACTAGGAATAAAGAACACACAGACACAAAGAAAAGCCAAACTTTTCTCTCTACTGCAGAACAGGAAATCCTGAGAAAGACAGTAATGAAATCAGATGAACCCTTCACTGCAGAAGCAATGAAGTGCTTTGTGGTGACTAGTCTAGCTGTCTTCTATTCTAATGGTTTAGCACAGTCACCTTGTACTTTGGGAACTAAATGATGTATGGAGTTTTATTTGTCTGGTCTATGTCTTCTCTCCAGCCACTGCCTATTGCAGATTGGAAAACTGTCAGCTTTTCCACTGCTAAGATAATGTATACACAAACCCGACTTCTACAGACACAGTTGTTCTAGTAAAAGTTCTATCAGTTGTCTCTCTATTGAATAAGCAATGATGCTTCGGCTTTGAGAGAAACTCTGAGCCCTGTGTTTTTGTTCCTTCTTTCTCCCTGCAGTGAATATTAATAGTTGTACAGCATGTAGAGAGCTTGGCTGAAGTACTGCAAATGAATGTCAATTGTTACATGTGATAATGGGAAAAGACTGAGCAACACCACACTCAGAAAATCAATACTCCTCACCATATTCAATAAAACTCAAATATTTTCATGAAAATTGTTGTGGAATGATTCTGAGTGTTAAACAGAGGTTGGTACATTTGATCTGAATAAAGGAGAAGTTTTCTTTCATTTTCTGTGAAGTTATAATCATAGTCATCAGCCCAAATAAGGTAAACCTTTTTCATTGAGTTTCAAAATACGAATATCTACCTGGATAGAGTGGCATGAGTGTTTCCCTTGTTGATTACATGTAGGATGTCACTCTGTTCTGCTGTGTATTATCAGTGAAAGGATTTCAGATATTTTGGAGATAATATTCTATATTCATTTAATCTTTGATAGCAGCAATAAATCTACTGCAAATATTTCAAATACTTTAAGTAAACATTTACCAGTGACATATAAATCCTAAAAAAACCCTTATAGGTAAAAATCCAAAATACAAGTGTCTTTTTACACTTGTTACTAAAAAATTTCAGAGGGAGGAAGAAAAAAAATGAGTGATATTTAAATACACTGTCAAGAAGTTTTCTGCATTAATCAACCCACTGACCAAATGACTGAATGAAGAGCATCATGGAGAAGTTAAATCCAATAATGACTATATGTTTGTCAAAGGTTTAGTTCCCTCCTACTGATATTAAATTGGGGTATGGAAACCATTAAGTCATCAGGTACTGAAGTCCCCAAAAACAGGGTCCTTTAGTTGACTGGCACCTCCTAGGGAGGCAGAGGGATGCCCACCTGTGGAGAAGGAGGAGATTAATGGTACACCGAGACATGGTATTGAAACCTGTGAATACCCAAATCAGCTTAGACATTGTGCTATTTCCTGCTTTTTTCCTTTAGAGCAGATACAGCAGCTATGGCAACCTGCAGGATGGATTTCCCTCTGCCTCTACACAGCAGTCAGTCTTGTTGAAGTCCACTTCCAACAAAAACTCCAACCAAACCAAAAAAGAGAAATGACAGCTAATTCTATGTAGCACCTTAAAGGAAAGATTTGTGGAAAAATATTTAACACAGTGATTGTCCGAAGGGCTGGGGAGTGTATGCTGCTAGATTTGAAATGAGAATTATTGAATGACATTAGCATGGCTTTCTTGAAAATAAAGAGCAGATTAAGCATCTGTATCAGAGGAACATTACAGCCTAAATGGAACTAATACCATGAAATAGTGCTCATAAATATAAGTGCTACTTTAGCTGTTGCTCTTTCTTTTTCTTTTAAGGGGTTATGTAATGCAATACACAGCTTTACTCAGGATGATAATTTGTGTCATGCTCACATATGACTTTGGCAGAGACACAATCCCTTACAGGAAAACATTGCCAGCAACCAATAAAGATCTCTGCATTAGAAGGGAAAACAGAAATCCAGTTTGCACAGGGAATTTCTGATCTGATGGCTGTTCAAACAAACATCGATGAAGGAGCAGGTTGCTCTGGAAATGAGCACATCCTCACAGTGACTGCCAGTTGGTGAATTGCTCACAGGAAGCTTGACCAGGGAAGCAGCTGACAGCTGGTAATTGATGTGGACAAAGGCAAGAAGCTGGGCTTCAGGAGGAGGCGACACAAGCCACCAGTTTGCCTCCCTCATGGGTACAGCACAACAGAGACCATTTGCCACCTCTGCTCTTGTCACAACAGAGAACGAAATCTAGAAGGCATAAAATGTGCTCTTCCCACACACCATCATTTCTAGTGGTAGTGGTTTTACTGGTGGAAATTAAGCACTCCTCACTTCATCATTGATAAACCAATGGTAAATGACCATGCAAACTCCTGTTCCTGTTCACAACAGTCAGGATTTACTGAGGCAAGATTTGAATTCCTGGTGTGTTTCTAGTATCAACCTTATTGGCATAGCAGTGGGAAAATAGGACAGGATGTAGAGCAACCACGCACAAAGAAAGCACAGCAAAACTTGTCTTTTCCAATAAAAAGAGGTGGAGGTGAATTTTCCACCTACTTACAGCTTCTTTTCTCTGATTTTTTTCAGTACTAAATAACACAGAAATGCTCAATTAGATAAAATTCCCAACATGAAATTACACATATCCTTAGGCTTCTTAATAGGGCTTAATGGACAGTAACACAACTGAAGAAAAAACTATAAGTTATTCTTGTACCTGAAATACTTTAAAACCTCAAGAAAGCAACTTAAAATGCACACATGAAAGAAACCACTGTAATTTTTTTAAATCTATCTATTTATTTATTTTTATAACCCATGTATTTGAGTGATCTCCTAACATCAAGTCAGCACAGCCTCAGCTTGGTGTGTCACAAGAACCCTGCATCACATACCCAGCTACCTCATGTCTATCTGAATTGAAACATGGGCAAAGGAAGCTCCCATCTGCTCATCTGTTACCATGGAGCAGCTGTAACTGAGTCCATTATAGCTGTCAGTTTTCTACTGCAACGCCTGACACTTCCAGTGCTCAAGTTTATTTCCTTTGTTTTTATGAGGACACCACTACAAACTGCAAAACACAACCTTATTCCTGGAGTGCTAAGAAGAGCTTCCAAGATTTAGGAGAGTTTTGCAGGAGGTGAGCAAGTTAAAGTGGAAGTATGGACAGGAATGCACACAAGAGAAATGTGGGTAGAAACATCAGGAAGGAGAAGTATCTGATTCTCTATCAGGCTCAAAAGTCCAAGTGTAATTTGAACAACTGCAAAAGTGAGCATTCTCCATTTCCATCCTTGTAGATGTGCCAGGAAGTAATTAGATCTCTGTACAGGACAACAACCCTGAGAGGAACCCTAAAGTACTGACCACAGGCTGAGCCAGGCTTTCAAGACCCACTGGTAATGCATTTTATTGTTATTAACTCAAGTAGCTCTGATTCCAAATGCTGTAATGTAAGAGTTAGTCTTTTAGCTCAACACAAAAAAGAGAGCTAGTCTGTCTTTATAAGATTTCCCTAGTTTTGAGCAGCAAAAATCACTTTATTTCCACTACTCTCAGATAAAACCCAGAACTCAACATTGCCAATTTAATTTTGTCAAAATGGTAATTGAGTCCAAGATAGTTAATACTTGAATGGGGATCCATATTGCAGCACTGGGTATTGCAGAAGTTGTTTCCAAACTGTGGGCAATAATCAGAGTACAAAAAAATAAATGGGAAGCTGGACTTCTAATGCTCTAGGCCTACTGCACTGATGGCAAATGGGAATTAAAAAAAGTAATCCTCTTTCTCATTTCAATGGAACTGGAAGTGAGATAATGCATCTGGCCTTCAGATTAATAGGAAGTAGGGCAAAGAAAATGCTGGGTTCATTTAGGGAATTACACATAGCTAAATAAATTTCTAAATTAGTTAGCTTACCATAAAATGGAATCTCTCACTTTAGTGAAATGGAACACAAGGGAAGAAATTTATCTGAGAGGAATTCAGTGTAAGCTCTTGAACTTAGTAAAAGCTTCTGGAAAAAAAATTAGTTTAAAATAAGTCTACTAATTTAAAATACATCAATAAAAATTATACTTACTTTCTTCCCTGAAAGGTCGAGAGCATACCAGGACAAATTCATATTCACAACAGGTTCACATCATGGATGAATATGATCATCAGTTATGAAGTCAACTTAAATGACATGTGGTGATCCACATATGTGAGGCTCTGAACCAGTAGCTTGACAAGAAGAAATAAAATAAAATAAAAATTCTGTTTATAATCCTGAACTAATAAAGAGTCATAATACAAAGTGTCTGGTAAGCAGAGTATCCATATATTTTGTATGGTAATTCCAAACATAATTTTTTAGTTTTATGGGATATGAACTTAATTGTATTTTTGACCAAGTATTACCGTGGAAAAATCATTGCTGGACCTTGAAGGTCTGCATGGCTGTTTTCCTCCTATACATCAGCTGCAGTAATGCAGGTCGCATAAGGCTAAACACTGATGTCAGAGGTCTGGGCAGTCACATTTTTTTTGCTTTCTGCCTTGAGTAATACCTGTGCATTTTGATTGCTCTCAATGGATTTGCTCATATCTAGCACTTACCCAGGAAATGGGCTGCAGGAAACAATCTGCTGATGAGGTGTGAGAAGGGGTACATTCCAGCTTGTTCACTTTTATTACCTTGACAAATTGTGTTGCCTGGAGCAAAGCGATTATTACAGGCACATCCTGCTTAACCATACATATTATTACATAGATGAGTTAAACATGGAAACAAATCTATTGAATAAGAGGTTATTATTATGACCCAACCTTACATAAAACAATAAAAGTAACAGGAAAAGCATTATACACTGTTAATAAGATTTTCAGACGAAGAGAATTAATTGGTATGTCCTGATGATCCAACGTGAGTGAACCACTCAAGTCTAACAAATGTGTGGAACTACAACTTCTCTTTTTTTATCTGTCCACTTTTATGATAAGTGGACATTTCAGACTGAGCATTTCATGGTGATTATATACTGCAATTCTCAGGTGACTGAAGTCATGGGGTCCTTAGTGTCATGTCTTTTAAATCTGCCAGGTTTGCTATAACTAGGGCCTATTACTTTGTTGAATGATATGAGGCCCAGAAGATACCGTGAGTTGAGTACCCCAGATTCACACACGTATTGTCCAATAGAGCTGAGCACTTTGCAGCATTGGGTTAACTGGTAGGTAAAAAATACAGTACATGTGTACTGATGTAGAATTTGGTCTTGGTACAAAACAAAACTTGTCATGTGTTCTCCTTCCAAAACAAAAGAGAATGAGAGGGACACAGTTGCAGTGGAAATGTACTGCAGGATATTTGCCCCCATGCAAACCTTTCAGCTCTACTGTAATACACTTTTCTAGCCATGGTCTTTAGTGGACCTAAACGGTCTCAGTAGTTATTGCTGTTGCCACTAGCTGTGATTAAGTTTGGGGGGTAGCAGGTTTTTTTTGTGATTGCTATGGATTGTTCACCTTAGGCTTTTCTCCCAAGTTTATTTCATAGTTACTTTGACTGAGCTATTGCAGACGTTGATGATTTTTATTCTTTCTACAATAGGCCTTCACTCATTCCAGCTCTCCTAAAATAAAATCAAAACATTAGCTTTTTTAAAAAATATAATATTTGCAATTACTAGAATAGAAATGCCCAAAATTCCTACAGAAAAATTTTTCAAAAGCTTTTGCTAAATCTTGAGATTAAAAAAAACAAACCTCAGAGCTTTCAGTTTTGATTCGACTTCACACCCAACAAAACCAAAGAATTAGTATGCAAATACTTATGTCAGTGATTTATATTATGCCAGCTATCACTGGGTCATACTCTAAGAAACTAAATTGACATAAAAATTCCACATCAGATGAAAGACAGTTCTTATGCTCTCCTGACTGCTAGTTGATGGCATATCTCAGCTAACAAAAAGGAGTTTTACAGTAATCTTTCTCAACAGATATCTTAGCTGTGCTAGTGCAATTGGTTGTGTCTTACATAAGAAATTTTGCCCCTTGTGCTTTGATTCTTAAGATTTTTTTGTTCTTAGTTTGAGGCTTCTGTGTCTTTTCCATGTTAGTTGTTGTTGTAAAGGGTCAATACCACTGGGTATGGTAGAGGGAAACAGTGGGAGTTGGGATGGAAGGAGTTTATTGATCTACTAATGACACATAATTACCCAGGATATGTGTAGTTATTCTGAATACACATTCAGGATACAGTAGAAGCATTGATTCAAGGAAGTAAAACAAGACACACACAGAATGAAAATACTTATATAGCTAATCCCCAAGGTTTGAGTCCCTCCCTTTTGCACTCATACCTCTTTTCAAGGTGACACTTTGTTTTCTGGACAATCTCTTCATAATCCCCAGGTTTCTGTTTAATCTGGGTAAGGGAGCCTTAAGTAAACTCTGTCATTATTAGTTTCCTGTTTGTGTTATCAGTTTTAGGGCAAACATTCTCTCTGAACAGAAAAGTTTTGATACTCTATTCACTTGCAAGGTTTATGTTCACATACTTACCAGATCATCTGTTGTCATCTGGGACATGTAATCAAGAGAAGACAGTGCAGATTTTCTGACACTGATGGTATTATTATTGTACCCTGAGCACTAAAATACCTTTAAAGTGTTAGAACTGAGACCCTAACATATATCAGTTTAGCTTGATGTCAAGCAGGAAAGGGTGCTACGTGCAGAGATTATAAATTGTCCCAAGGGACATCAGACTTCAGTGTTAAAATCAGAAAATGAACTGTAGTCCCTAAATTCCATTCTAAAAGGTCAGCAACACAATAATCTTTTCTCCCTTTACTCTCCTGTGCTATGAATGCAATAGTTTTACAATTCTCACATCCACTAAACCTTTTTTTGTATCCCAATATGGTGGTACAATTATTTTTTTATTTAACTGAAAAATAGTTACTTCCTAAATCATGCATACTGGAGACCTCATACACTTGTTATTCACAGTAGGATCAGCCTCCGTTATTTTGCAAAAAGTTGGTTACCAATCCCATGGCAGAATTGTTAATTGTACTATATTTGACTATTGATTTAGCACAGGAAAAATAGAAGTCAGCTGACATGTTAAATTTCCTGATGTAGGAAAGTTTAGCAATGTTTCTAGTGACCAGTTATACCTTTGGCCAGAAGTATTTAAAGCTCATAGAGCCATAAGATTCTTCATTACTTTTTTTTTTTTTTAAGTTTTTCAGAATCATGTTTAAAGCCTTTATGCCATATTGTGAAACAACCAACTGAAGGATGAAATCAAAACTTGAGCAAGTCACTTTAAAAATAAAATCAAAATTACTTCTAGCTCTAAAATATTCCAATATATTGTTTAGGTATGGTTTATATAAAGCTACAGCAGACAAAGCAAGGCAGTCTTGATTATCACACTAATGGAATGAAGGATAGCACTAATTTAAGGCGGTTTTTTTTCCAGTTCACTAAGTATGTGTAACAGAACAATGTTCTGTATAACAGAATAACGGTTCCCTTGTTATCATACAAACTTTTTAATATGTCTGCTTTATTTTTCTGCTTTCCTTCATGCTGTTTTCAGAATTCTATATAAGCATCAGGACAATGTAAAATAGTGTATCATTCTTAACCTTCAATTTCAGAGGAAGATGGAAATTTCATATCATGGCCACTGTAAAATGATGATTCATTTAAATTCAATCATATGTATGTTGTAATACTGATTTTTTTATAGCTTTCTGCAGGCATCTGCTAGAAGATTTATGGTATGTGCTATACTATTTTCCAGTCCTTCAATGTTCTAATGTTAAAAACTTTCTGACCTTTAAAAAGTCAAATTTGAAGGTTTATTGACACTTTGTCATTTTAGCTCATCATTGTTCCCATACTCATCACTATCCTTCTTCTGGAAATACCTACACAAGTGTGAAAACGGTAGCCAAGGTCATTCTACTTCTGAATGTCCTTCACACACGTATTTATAACTCTTCCAGAATGTCAGGGAATTTTCTTTGCACTACAGCGTTGTTCCTTTCTTCTCCCTCAAGTGCTTCACACATTCATACATCTTGATGTAGGCTGAGAAGTTCAGGAGGCGCAGTCACTCCCTTATTGTACAGAAAGTAACACCAGAGTGTGGGGATAATGGACTGAAATGTGCATGTTTCTCTCATGGAGCCTTGTTTGCAGCCTGTCCACATTATACACTGCTATTGCATCCCAATTAATATGATTGCTGATAGCACAGGTACAGCATGGTGTAGTCTGTTACAGCCAAATGCTTAATGATTTAGCATGAAGTTAAGAACTGTGTATATCTTGGAAGAAGAAAACAACACAAATCAAATCAATGTAGTGTTCAAGCTAGACATTCCTCATCTTTAGTGGCCCCTGAGCAACAATCTAAAGCAGACAGACAGAGGTAGTCAACATCATATCACGTTCTCCTGAATAAAATGGTCAACAGGGGCAACTTTTTACATCTGAGTCATGGTGGCAAATCTCATTGAGCAATACATTACATATTAACCATGATCTCTGATTAAGGCCATGGATTTGGATAAAAATGAACCACATCTTTTCAGTTTTAGTTATACTTAAGGGCAGGCGATTTCCTCAGGCTATTTGACTTGATAAATACACCCATCAGAATCAAGCATACATGCGTGCAAATGTATGCTTTTATGTAAGTTTCATTCCTATTACAGCCCTTGCACAGGGCAATGTGAGGCATTTTATTGTCTTTTTATATTTTATATTTTCTTCTTCTATCATTAGTTAGGCATATGACACAGGTACACCTTTCTAATTAATCTTCTCTGATCTGTCTGATGAAATATGTTTTAGTTAATTAATTGCTTTAAAATTGCTGTGCTGTAACCACACATGTTAACTTACATTTGAATATTTAAACTTCAATTTATTGAATAATAATTTATTATTATTGAAGAGTGGAAGTTTTTAAGACAAGACTGGTTGTGGCACTTAGTGCCATGGTGGTGGAAGTAGATCAAGGATTGGACTTGATGATCTCAGGGGTCCTTTCCAATCCAGTTGATTCTATGATTATTTGCACACTAAGATATAAAAAAGCTGCCTTCTCTAGTTAGTCTGCATGTTGCTTAAGCATCTGTACTGCAGACAGTTGTAATTTGGTAAACATAAGAAAATTTTTTTAGATGTTCAACAGCCTCTGAAGGGCTTATGTAGCTTTGAAGGGGTGTTTTGGGGGCAATGGGGAAGTTCCCATACCTCCTGGAGGGATAGAGCTCCCTAACTCCAGAAACTGCTGTATGAGTGATTTTGCAGCAGGCTTATGGGCACTTTATTATGGCAGCAATTTTTTCACTTCACTCAACCTGCTGGATATGCTGACTGCAGCATCCTGGCAGAAACAGTCCCTAGTAGCTTAAGGCAGGTAGGAAGTCATTCAGCAGCAATAACATTTCTGTGTGCTATGGAGCAAAGCAGCTCTTCTCCTCATCCTCTGTGAGAGAACAAAGCTGCAGCCAATTACAAAGGTGCCTCTACTTTTGTCCTCTTGACCATGGCATCTCACATGATCAGAGAGGTGATGGGGAAGGACTGCAGGCCATACAGGATGGGGAGAGCCCCACAATACACTGCAGCTGAAAACCCACTATCAAGTAGGCATCCTTGGACCACAGGGCCCCACAGGATAGTTCACTCAGGGGCTAGTATAGTCTCAGAGGCCCAAACTTAGGGACCCATTTGTGCCCTCTACTTAAAAGGCTGTGGCAAAGGCAGTGACTTGCTAGAAGCACAGCCTTCCCCCAGTGCACATACATTGGTTTCTCACTTGTTTTTCTTTTCCTTCTTATTCATTATTATTTCACAACCCCTTGCTGCATTAGTTCCCAACAATTTCTCTTTATGTTATATAACCTTGTAAGGCAAATTCTCAGATCATAAGTCATCTGCAACTGTGTTGAATTTTTTCTGTCATCCATTAGCCTTTAAATAATTCATACCTTTCTGTATTTAGCTACATCCTTTTTCCATCACATACAGCATAATTTTCACCTTTTTTGCCTGACTATGAGTAATATAATGAAGGATATTTAAAATAATTTACATTGATTTATTTTCTTCAGCAATATATTCTTTCTGCTTCAACAACCAGTAGAAATGTTCCTTCTGCTATTAAAGCAGAACTTGCCATTGGCACTGCTATGAGCAACTGAAGAAAAGGGGTTTTTTTTTGTCCTTGTCTTTTTTATTTCTTGCCCTCAACAGTTATATTAAAACACTGCAGATAGACATCAGTTCAGTGTCTACATGTTTCGGAATAAGCAGAGTGAAAGAGGACAAAAAGACGTATTTATCAGCTTCTTTTGCACAAGGCAAAGAGGGAATTGTCTTTGTTTTAAGAACAGGAATTGTCCCAAGAGTTATCCTTTCCTTTTGTCAGTGCTGATGGCACAAAGAACATGGTGGTTTCCACCCTGGAGAGCCACATATAGCTGATAAATATAGTCAGATGGCAACAAGAAGTACCTTAGTGGCAATCACAGATCTCAGAAGTTTTCTTACAACTCCCTGATTACCCACCTGCTTCCTTCTCTGTGATCCTGGGCAAATCACTATGCCCCTGACTCCCAGTGACATTCTAGGACAAAGAAATGCTTTTGCTGCCATGCTGTGAATATGGTAGTAACTTAACTCTGGGGGTTTGCTTCAGGAGAAGGGTTAACTGACCCCTGTGAAATATCCTAGCTTGTCCATACAGCCTTGCTGTATGTACACTGGGGCCCAGCACCTTGATCCACGAAAGTCAAAGTGGAAGCAAGGTTTACATTTCCCATTTAGGAAGATAAGGAAAGAAGCCTCTCTGAAAGACTCCATTTTGGCAGTACCCTTAATACAGCTCCTGGAAGATATCTGATGGGAAAAGGAACTTAGGGATTTAAATCCTCTCATCTTTCTGAGGTACATAACATTTCTAGTATCTTTCTTTAGCACATAACTGCCAAATATTTTCTGCTCACTGTCTTTGTCCAGTAAAAAATTTTTGCCAGTGCATTCCAACTGGTATCAAAACAAAGAATTCTTTTGTCTGAAAATAAGCCACTAAAATGCAGTGGATTTGTAATTTCTTAAGGCAAAATTCTCTTTAAGAGACGGAATTCTTAAAGGTGACCTACAAAGAAGATCCATTTTCTATCCTTTAATGTTTATTTATCATGCATAAGGAGCATTCAAGAATTTATTTTTCAAAGTAAATGGACTATTTTTTAAGCATTGTCCCTCTTAGTAGGTTAGAAATAGTAGATCCTCACTCTGTTCTCTGGACTGCAGTAAACTCTGGCATCTTTGAAGTAAGTCCAAAGAAAGACTTCACAGCTCACTGTTCACTGACTGGCTGGCTCACCCAAGGACATACCTATATATCAGTGCATCAGTTCTTTAGTTAGCAGTATCAATTATGATTCCTTTCAGACAGAATTTGGATGAGATCCCAGACCTGCAACAAAGAAATTCAATTTCTTAAAATTATAGAGAGAGTGTTGGACACCCATGTAAGACTTGCTGGTGAAAGATACAGTTGACCACATGAAGCTTTACTGGAATGAGCTGAGGAGCTGCTTTTAAGTCACAATTGTCAACTCTGTCCAAATTCTTCGATGTTGAGAAAGAAGTTATTTTTTGGTTGTGCCCTGTGTACAGTAATCAAACCTAAATAATGATTAACCATTATTTTCTTACTGTTAGTGGGATTCAGACACTCTCCTCTGCTTATTTCAAAACACACACCCCTGGGTGAAAATCACCATGCTGGCAAAACTGCTAATGCAACTCTCTTGAAAATAAATATTCATAAACAGATCCAAAAATTGTGCTTATGTTCTATGATCACAGTGTGTTCTTACTAAATAAAAATGTTCAAATATGCAATTTAGCATAGAATAAATCTAGTTGTCCTAACAGACAATATTTTTTTTTTAATCAGTATGATTTTTCTTCTATTTGCAATATAGAAATTGGAGCTGTATAAATAAAGAGTACTTCTTAATAGCACTAAACATGACTAAAATTGTGGGCTTTCTCTCAGTGTGTGTTTTCTCAAACACATTTGAATTCCCTGTGTACACGACAAATTTGAAGTGGATGATTAAGTGAAGTTAACAGTTTGACACTAAGAAAAATTAAATGTTCCTCCCCAGGATTTTTACAGGCAGTATAATATACAGGTCTCAGCAGCGAGGTCACAAGTGAAAGAGGTCCTGGAGGTCTCTTGCTTCAGTGAGATAAAGTACTGTTCCTCCTGGTGCTGAAGATGTAATCCCACAAAAAGTCATACTAAAAATTTAATCCTTTTTGCTTGATTTTTTGAAATACTAAAAACTGAAATTAAGTGTTTTACAATATTGCAAAAAAACGTGAACATGCCTTAAATTAATTTTCTTTGCCTGATAGTAAAGAAGGTTTAAGGTCATTCCCTCACAAATGAGATTTTCCTTCTGTTTTAAGATCCTTGTCCACACTAAGTTACCACATCAAATGATCAAATGATTTGTGAGGGAATGACCATACCTCCCTACCCACACGTAAAAAGATCCAACTACATGAAGCTGATACTTAATGTTGGAGCTGTCAAAAATTCATTGGGTGTTTATTTGTGACCCCAAGGATGCTCATGCACTCTGAAATCAGCTTCAGTGACCACGTCAATCTCACCACCCAGCCTATAAACTCCTGTGCCCTCTTCAGACATAGAAATCAGAGAATTACCTGTGTTAAGGTGTGTTCTTATGTTCTGCCCCTTAATGGACAGATGACACCATTTAGAGAGGTGCTAACACTAATTCAATTCCTTTCTAGGAGTGGAGTGGTTTTGTATTTTTTTAATGCTGGAAAGATAAGATTTTCACTATAACATTTATAGACAATGAATGGTTTTATAGTTCCTAGGAGAGCTATTTCCCCTAGCAAATGTTGATATATTTCACTAAGAAAGAAAATTTACAAACACTGCCAGCAATATATGTATGTATTATATCCTTTGGTGGATCTCCTTGAGGAGCACATATGCCCAAATTACTGCAGTACTGAGAAACAATTTATCAGAGGATATAGAAAGACATTTGTGCCTTTGGATGGAATAACAGTGACCTTCCTGTCTTGACTGTGTAGCATTGCAATTAAGTTAATTGCAAAAACTGCCTAATTTCATATATATTCCTAATAATTTAAGAATTTATTCCTGTAGATTTTCAAAAGCTTTCACATAAAATAAATCCTTGAGCTGTTCATTCTCAATTAACATATATTTTCCTTTCCTTCATTGTGCTTATATGACTAGGATTTATTTTTTCTTCTAATTCTAAGAAGAAAATCATCCAATTAGAAAAGCAAGTACTATGCAGCAAAATGGTTGTGACAAGATCAACCAAGATTTGAATTGCTTTCTCTAAATGAAATTCTTCTGATTTTAGCTCCCTTGGGGTTCTTTCCTATCAGTATGTTTACACATCTGATAATTTTGATACTCTCAAGCAAAACCAGTGATAGTTGGAAGTTCAACACTAACAGTTTACTGAAAATACACCTTTCATTTTCTTTATTTATTTAACATTACATTTAAGCAGTGGATTTGAAAATGTACTTACCCTACGCTAATCAAATAACATAATTCCAAGCAGCTTCCTAATCTTTTCAGTTTTTACAAAAACAAACTCTAAAAAAGAAGTAACTATACTGTCCAAATTTGTAATAACGTCTATGGAATATTGGTAAATAGTGAAGAGTTTAAAAAATATTTGTAATAATTTAGCAAACAGATTTAACACACTGATATCCTACTTTTCATTATCTGTCATTCCAATTACAGAATATGCTAAATAACATTAGAAAAGGAGATAAGGAGCTAGCAAACCTAGGCTATAACTAAATGGTAGGAAAAGACTGGTAGTGTGTTTTCAGGCAACTGCAGCTCCCTGGACGGTGGTATAAGGCACAAAGGCTGCAAGCCAAGCAGCTTCAACCACCTGTGAAAGGCAGTAATCTCTCCGGAAGCTCAGTCTTGAATATCTTTCTATTACAATAGAAATAATTTTCTTCTGTTTTATGTTTCTCTCAGCTGAGGTACTGTAGAACAGACTCAGTTGAGAATCCAAAACAAGGGTGGAAGAATGGAGGTCACCACTCCTCTGTCTCTCTTCCCGTCTCTGTACACTTACCCATGACTTCCTACAGAAAAAATATTACCCTTCAGCATTTATCAATATTAAGGTTTGGTTATTTGGATTTCATTTGAATTAGTTAAAACAATTTACAAAGTCCTAATTGCCAGTATACCTATTTTGCCTTCTAGCTAGTGAATTGATTCTTCTCTGTTTCATTAATTCCATGTTTTTCTCCTGTCTTTCTCCTGTCCCCAGGCATTTCACACAACTATGGTGCGCCAAATTTATACATTCTGATTGGACTCATAGGCTGCCTAAGAAATTAAATGGAATCCAAGAAAGCATCAACACAGAAATTAAGTAGGTTTTTTATGGTCTTCAGCACAGGTTGTGTTTCAGCACACAGCCAAAAAACCATGCTGCACAGAAGGGAACATATGAAGAACAATAACAGTAGCAGCAGATGTTTTGTTGTAGATCACTGTAAATAAAAGGAACCTTTTACTGACTTGTCAGATTACTTTTGTTATTCAGTATTTCCCAAATGTAATGCTATAAAAATAACCTAAACCATTAGTTCAATTGAACGAGCTGTTTACAGACAACTACATTTATCATTGATACACTGTATTTCTCAAAAAAAATTATTAATACCTTCTGCAAAATCCTACTTTCCCATAACTGCTTATCCAGAAAATGTGGTTCTTCACAGTTCAGATGGTCTGCTTTAAAAGTATACGTGACTGGGGTGTTGTAACTGAGGATGAGAGCTATTAAGTGATGCTCATTAGCTTCTTTGCATGTAGAGGTGTCACAAGGCAAAGACATCACAATAGGCATTAGCTGTCGACTGCCTGCCAGCCTTGGTAAAGGCTGTGAACTGGCAGCTTCGTTTACAGGCCCTCACTGATGGAGCAGAACAGAATAGCTCATGACCAGGTTGATGGCTGCTGTTGCATTAACAGGGTACACAAAAAGCAGATCTGTTGCATTGTTGGGCAACTAAACTACAAAGACATTTCTGGAGACTAGAGGTGATTTTCCCATCCTAGACAAGCCCTGGAGAGGTCAGCATTCTAGGAACTATAGGGGTGCATAAGACAGCAATTGTGTATCAGCAAAGACACCCCACCAAGGTAAACTTGTTTGCCATCAATAAAATAGCACTTTCTTCAAGAGAGGGAGAGGGTAACAGAACATGAGAAACACTTCAAATTATGCAATTAATATGAAGTAGTGTTACAACCCAAAAGGTATTTCAGTAAAATGTGTTACAAATATAAATAATAGAAATATAACATGAGTATAAATATAACATGAGATTTCTCTCTGAGCTGTGCTAACTCACTGCAAATGAGAGTTTAGCCTCAGCTAACATGTACTTCAAACAGATAGGTTAGTTTCAAAGCCAGATACACCAGATGGTTTTAGAAAGGAGTTATCCAAAATTTGTACTATCACGCTTCAGGGCAGATTCCCAGCAGGACACTTCTCAGGCCTTAAAACCATGAGGAAGAAAACTCTGTTTGTTCTGATTTGTTCTGTTAAAGATGGAGGTGAGGTTTCTTATTATTTTTCTCTAGTTTTCTAAGTGAGCTTCAATAAGTGAGTTCAATAAACTTTGAGAGAGACAAGATGGGAAATATATTGCAGATCAGGTTCTCAGATGTAGTCAGTATTATCCTTTTTACCTAGGTGATTCTGCTGGTTTATACTGGGATCACATCTTGAGCAAAGGTAACCAAAATCCTTGAGATTCTCCATTAGACTAACCTATAAGACTCTTCCTTCACCACATATTCCCATCTGCTTTTCCTTATTTCACTGCAAAGCTAAATTTTAAATCTGAAATCTTAGCCATGAGTCAAAATCAGTTACTCAGGCATCGCTCTACCCTAAGGTATTACTCTGCCCACAGCTTGCTCTGTGGATCAGGAGTCACACTCAGGCTGGCCAAGAAATCATAGAATCATAGAACAGTTTGGACCTTAATGATCACCTAGTTCCAACCCTGCTGTCATGGACAAGGACACCTTCCACTAGACCAGGTTGACCTGCTCCCCTGAAGGTGTCAGTACAATGTCTGTGTGTCTTTGACATCTAACTTAAGTATTCTGGGGTGCAAAGTTTAGGAAGAGAATTAAAAGAAAACAAGAGATGAACTGACAAAATTATGTGATGAAAGTGTAGTTTTAAACTGCTCTTGTTTCTTGTTCTTGGCTGTGTGCTTCAGCAAGATCTGTTGTCTAAAATTAGTTACTAAAGATCACTGAGGCACTGTAATAGCTTGTGATAAATGACATAGAGGCATAAACTGAGGGTGGCTATAGACACTGATGCACTTGGGTCCTGAGCATCTACAAATCTCATTGAAAGGCTGAGGGAGAGTTTAATTACTTCCAAAAACCCACATACAGAAAAAGTTGCATATAAAATGTACACAAGGGAAGAGGAAAGGATTTTTCAAACTTTGTCACTTCTGTTTACTGAGAGGAGATGTGACATGTTCCTAAACCAAGGCTGTAAAGAATATTAGGAGGAAGACAGTTGTTTGTTTAAAAGAAGTGGTTTTAAGCCAGCCTGCAGTCCTGCTAGGACATTTCCATGTCCCAGACTGGTTGTGCACATAGTTACATGCCCAAATTGTAGACTATTTCTAACATCAAGGACAAATGTATAATTCTATCATAGAGCTTATTGTTATCTGAGAAAATGACACAAATATGCTGTTGGAGCTTTCATTTAGACAAAGGGGTTTATGTACAAATAACTCAAAACTTGTCAACTGGACAGAAAAATTGCATATTTTTTAACTCTAAAAGGCTCTGTTCTTTCAATTACATTGTTCCATGCTCTGAGATAAACAAAAAAAAGTTTGGATCTGAGAGCTCAGCACCTACCGAATAGCAGATAGGAGCAACAAATCCTCTTCACATGTGCAGATTTCTGGGAAATACAATCAGGAAGAAAGTTATATGTTTTGATATTGTGTAGCCAACATATGAATTCTTAAATAATTCTTTAATTTTATCTGCATCACATCTTATTTATTATGGTTGTCATGTTTCTGTTGACATAAAAGACACAGCCAGTTATTTTACATGAAAGTTAGACACAATTCTTTCTCTTACAGGGAGTAGTGCTATTATGAATGAGGATTAAGAAACTATCATACTGCTTTGTAATTTTGCTAAGGATGTACTTCAGGGACAATACCGGATGTGGCAAAGAAGAAAATAACATTAAAGTGATCGAATGGGAGTAACTTGCTTTTTGCTTCATGACCAAAGTTTTGCAAAACATTCCTAATTTTTTTGTGAAAACCAAATGCCAACATATTTCTTCTTCTGAAGCCAGTAATTACTAAGGGATTCTTGCAAATACTGGCAGAGGCTAACTTTTTTCCTCTGTTCTGGGGGTTTTTTTCCTGTACTCTGTGGGATTGAAAATAGCATTACTTGTAAGACATACTGCACTCTCTAAAACCCGTGATGGTGGTAAATGATGATAAACTCATCATTTGCATTTGCTGTAAAATTGACCCTTACTCCGTAAGCAGCCTTATTCTTTCAAATGTTTGTTTGCAAAGGGAGGTACAACTGAGCAAGAGTGATGCTTTCAGAACCTGTGCTGATTGCTCATCAGTACCTATTCGGAGAGTAATTCTTAATTTGAAAATTTAAGTGATACATCGCCTACATATGAGGTGTTCGTTTTTATTGCAATAAACAGCCAAAACAGCTAAACCAAAAGAATTTCTGTAAGCAGATTTATAGAATTCTTATTTAAAAAAAAAAAAAAGTCAGTGCCACTTACTTGCATTTCTTTTAATCATTTCTTTCTGAATTATCTTGAAAAAAATATCAGAAGTTCAGTTTCTCTCCAAACCACTGAATACAGGAAAGATAAGCAGAGAAAATGTACAGCCACACATGCACTGGAGATCTCTAATTTCCTATATTATATGACACTTATTACATTTTAATGTGCCTTACATGCTTATACCAAAACAAACTGTAGAAGCAACATGCACTTTATCATCAGATGCACGTTCTTCACCAAAAGAAAAAAATTGGCAAAGGAGAGAGAAAGCAACATATCATAGAACTATTTTCCAAGAAAAAATTACAACTGTAAATTATAAACTAAACTGAATACATTGCAATCTACAATATACTTAGTCACATTTTCATGTAGGTTTCATATGTATCTTTTTTTACAGGTGGGTCCTTAGAGCTTATGTACTGATCCAGTGTGCCAAATTCACCTGGAGTCTGTGAAACTAATGTCAAATTCTCTTTAGACACTTAATCTTGATCTTGATGGTAGATGTGGCTCAACTCCTACTTTTCTTGTAGATTTACTTCTTTTTATCAGAGTAGATTAACAGTCCTATTTCTGTAATGGAAACTCAGTTGTCTTCATTTTTAGGTCTCAACATCATAATATCCACATACTCGATTTCTGAAATATATTTACAATGATAGGAATTGAAATATTGTTTATACTCTCTGCTCATTAAAATACATAAAGACACACAAACCTCACAAAGTTGTTATCTCATTTGGAGAAGTTGCATAAGTGTTCTAGAAACACAGACAGTTGTCTGAGCTGCCCCAATTTCTATCACCATGAGGTACTAAATCCCGGATAACTGGCCTCTCCCATTAGACCTCTCCCATTTGCGCTGGTTGAGGTAAATTAAAAAGAGAAAGTATCTCAATATTTGCTCATTCCTGAGTGTCATATGAAGAAATCTGATTGAAAAACATTTTGAATCCAGTATTTAATAGAATCAATTCAAGACCAAAAAGTAAGTAGTGACAACATACACGTACACAAGAAGCTTTAGTGTTGAACAGAATTCTTGTACTTGATCCCAGATTTCACCAGTGTATAATCAGAGATCATTAAAAACATATATATTTTATTCCCACAACAGATACTTCAAGTTCTTATTAAAACATGGTTATATAATTCATGCCTTTGACATCCTAACTCAAAACAAAGACAAGTGAATAATTCTACCACACAGTCTTTGCTCCATTTAATCTCCTTTGACGTTGTCCAGTAGCTTGGAAAGCTGAACTATTATTTTCTATTATTATTGTTATAATTGTATTGAATTGTTAAAAGGCCAAGAAATTATGACTTTTTCTTAGTTATTGGTAAGAAATAATTTTTAAAATAGTTATTTTTGTCTTGTTCTGTGTTTGCACACAATTTCCCTCATAACAGTGAATTCTTGATCATTGGTCAGTTATCAAAGGAAATTAGGGGGTTGATTTACAATTAAAAACCATCTAGGGAAGGTGAAATTCATGTAACTAGCTTTAGTCATGTAGAAACTCAGCGAATAATTTAATTTTAATTCACTCTAGCCAGTTGCACAAGACATGCACTTACACAGGGTAATTCATAGTAATCAAAAATAGCCAGCTTCTTAATTTTTGCATTTTTTCCATTTTGTTCAAAACCGGCATATGCTGCATTACTTGTTAGCATGCCAAAGGTGTTTTTCTTAATTGGAATTTGTGCCACTGTGTATTCTAATGGAAACTAGAAGTACATTAAAAATCTACAGAATCAACATGTTTTTATTAATTGAATGAAGTCTTACAGAATTTAAAAAAAATATGGCATATAAAAATGTCTATTAAATAGAGGCAGTATTAGCTATACTTTTGTGGAACAAGAGGACAAACTTCTGCTGTTCTTTACAAAACAGTTATTCAGAAATATTCAAATGTTAAATATGTTCTTATTTGTTTTTTCAAAATGAGTTAGCAACTAAATATTTCTGAATAACTGATTCATAATGCCAGTCCCACCAGCTCCAGATGTGACAGCTGTGGCCTGTGTGGGCAGAGCAGCATGGCAGTCCTCTGTCTGCTTTGGGAAACAGGCAAGATGTGGATAGTTGGCACAAAGCACAGTCTCTAATCAATAGACTAGTCTTAATAGAGTTATATTTGGAAAATTTCAGATTCATTTTCAATTTGCATGATAACTATACAGCTTTTAGTCATATTATCAGCCTTTCCACCATTAGTTTGTACATATTGGCATAAAAATAAAAGAAACTATCGAGATGAGAGACTGGATGCCCATAAAAAGAAAAGGCAGGACAGATGTCTGGATTTTTTTTTTAAGTCATCATAGGTTTTTAATTCATTTTTATAAAAAACAATGCAAATCTTAGATTTAAATCTCTAAAATCAGCACAGCTGGTCAACTCAAAACAAACCATAATGCAAAAACCTACATTTAAAGAACTATTAGTTCTCTAACTAATATCATTACTTATAAATTTTGGCAGAAGGTCTAAATACAATGATCTGTTCCTGAGTCTGAGATCTGACAGCCACTGGCAGCCAGCATTGGATTACCCTTACTTTTAGAGCAGACACAATCATGAACAGCTCCAAAAGCAAAAAAACTGAGGAAGAGACATGATAATAACAAAATACCAGAGAAACAACCACATAATGTATTTCCTGGCTTGGTACAAGTGTGTTGTGGAGACACTATTGTGAAGAATATTATTTCAATAGCATAGTCAGGAAGTCAGAGTGGAATAAGATGTGCAGGGGAGGAAGATGAAGAATGAAGAAAGAGGTCAGCCTTGAAGGTTGCAACTGGAAGGGAATCTGAGACCAGAGAGGAAACTGTCATACTGAAAAGAGACGAGAATTGAAGAAAAATATTAAAGCAGCTGATTAGCTAAAATCTCAGTATGTTTAACTTTGTTCAAACTTACCTTAGTGAAGTTAAACATGTCAAGAAAAATCAATTAGATTTTAATTTTTGTATTTCTCAGTCTCATCATCTTTTGGTTTGGACTTGCTTCTCCTTCGTACAACTAACAAAGCATATCAGTGATTGAAACTTTTTGTATAACTTGTCTTTGTATAATTCTTGTCTGTGTCCACAGTTATTCAAAGAGGGCAACTGGAGGTTTAAGAACAGTCATTCTGCAAAATGCCTGTTGTAAAACTACATTCTCCCTTGAAGGCTGAATTTTTCCTTATGTACCAGGAATTGAATGGCAGAGGGCACGCAGAACTCAGGGAAAATTGTCAAGCTCATTGCTGATATTTTTAGGACCTTTCTCCACACTGTCTCAACATTATGTGGACCTCTTAAGACCTGCCTAATGGTTACACAAGATACTGTCAATGAAAATTCAGGCTTTTTGATGAGAATATTAATAAAAATGCAGCACATTCCAAAGACCTCAGATATACTGTCTGAATTCTTGCACAGAAATATTATTTTGTTCTTCGAAACC
Source organism: Myiozetetes cayanensis (assembly GCF_022539395.1). Taxonomy (NCBI): domain Eukaryota; kingdom Metazoa; phylum Chordata; class Aves; order Passeriformes; family Tyrannidae; genus Myiozetetes; species Myiozetetes cayanensis. The sequence continues at coordinate 132,260,021 of NW_026086604.1, forward strand.
CTAGTATAAACACAATGGCAAGATAGAAATTTCAGTATAGCTGTTTGATTTTTCCCCTTTTCTCTTCCTGTCCTTCCTCATGCAGGCTACATATTGCAGAAATATATTGATTATTAATGCTAAACAAAGCTTATTTAACATACAAATTACATTTTCCAACTCAAGAAGGCAAGAAAATTTTAGTCAAATATTCTAGATAGCTAATTTAATTGCAGTTTTCTTACCAATACAATGACAATTTAAACTCTTATGGTTTTATACTACTGACCTGTCCTAAGGATAGAGGCAGATTTTTTCTTTTTTGTAACAGGCAGAGGATTTAGGAAACTGCTCAAAATGCAATATAAAGAACTTGCTGCAGCCTGACTGCACTGAATTTTCTTCTATTTTTCAGAATGTCCATAGTGATGACACTTTACTAGATTATGGCACCACCCTCTTCTAGGAAAAAAAAAAAAATAAACACTGCTTAGTGCATGTGAAACACATTATTTGGGTGTATTACCAGAAGGGATTCCAAAGCATTGCTTGCAATTCCCTATCTAAAGTCACAGCCCTGAAAATTACTAGGAAAAAAATCAGAAAACTCATCATTCTCAGTATTTCCCATTGACTTGCATTAAACAGATGGTTCCACTGGTAATTTTCAGTCCCTTTCTGGTGTCTATAACTTTTCTTCTAAAATGTAGGAGACAGCTTCTCACTTAACTTACAGTTCTGGACTCCTCCCTAGGAACTGAGTTGAAGAGACACTCTCTGATTCAGTAGGTAGAAGATTTAGGTGAAAAGATTGGAGTGAGGCATGGAGAGGAGCATAACTTTTTGTTTGCTGCTGACTCTTACTATTTCTGATTTAGTATGAACATGAAGGCCAAGGAGACAAAGGTTTAAACGGCAAGAAACCAAAACAATGGCAGAGCTTATGAGAAAGGCATACCACTAACTATAAAGCAGACAAAATCACTTGTTTCCGCCTGTTCCAACGTTCCACCTGAAATGGCCAAGATTTTAACATGCCATCTGGAGAGACTAAGGATATATTGCAGCATAAAAGTGCTTGTTAAAAGTCGAAGTTAATTACAGGTCAAATTCCCAAGCAAAGACTAAATCAGCAGAGTTTAAGAGGAAATGGCAACATTTCCATGGAAATGGAGGAAAAGCAAATGAAATTGCTTTACTAGCCTAATAGATACATTAAGAGTATAGGACATAGCAAGAAAGTATATTATAGGACTTTTTAGTCACTTCTGTGGACACCTTCCTGAAGCTTCAGGGACAGAAAAGCATCAAGATATATCGGTTTCTGTCATGTTAAAGGAGAGTGGTTCTTTCTCCTTTTGAGATATGACCATATGACAGAAGGAAGAAAATTTTTAGAGGTGTCACCTCTAAAAATTTGTGTTAGAATACAACGTCTAGTCTCTGTTCCTCAAACTACTCTGGGAACTTAGAGAAATACATGAACAGACACCTTATGCACAAAATGCAGATTTACACATTTATTCACAGATTAATTTAGAGACTATTACCTCTTGTTGCTTGTCTAAGGAGCTAATAGTTTGCATTTTTCCCTTCCTCCCTGTGTTACTTCTTCTAATGGTAACGAAGAAGATATATTTTTTAAAGATGCTAAGAGAATTTCTAATCGAAGAATCCTTCTGTTCAAACTTCTTTTTTGGCATATTTCAGCATCAGCTGTATTTGAAATTCAACAGAGAACTTGTTTATGGAAGAAGTACCAGGAGGCAGAGGTTTTGGCTCAGAGTTTCAGGGTTCTTGGTACACAGTCACTTGGCTAGAGCTGTGGAAAAGTAAAGTCAGTACAAAACCAGTCCTGGACCCCTTTCAAAAACAGTTGCTATTAGTCATCTGGGACAAGCAGCTGAGGAGACATAGGGTAGGTTTTCGGTTAGGCAGTTTGGGATTGTTCAATAACTAACAAGCAGTCAGCAAATTCTGGGCCAGTTGTTATATTACTAAGAGGTTTTCTGTTGAGTTATGTGATCCTCTTCATATCCTTTGGTGCCAAGCATCACGCACTCCCACGTAGTTGCCAAAATCCCAGTTCCTTTCTGTGTCACCAGTGGTCTCATTCTGCGACACTGACATGGAAAGCCAGAGCATGTTGCTGTCCAATGCTGATTTCTCTATAGAGCCTTGGCTATGGGGGGCATGAGCCTTGTTGAGAAAATGCAAAGGCCCAGCAGATGGCAACTTTATCTAGGGCTCTTTGCTGGACTACTTTCTGCAGCAAGCAAAGGAAGTGCTAGCAGGTCGTGTAGGTTATTTGTGTAGGAACACAGTAGGATGGCAACCCATCCTTTTCTTTAGCAGTTGTGAGACTGGTAGAGGAACAAACCTCTCCAACACTCATAGCCTGAAAGATTCTCATATAACTTTACTTAAAGAAATAAATCCTTGAAATTAAGCACCACCAATAGAAAAGATTACATTTAATGTGGATTTGCTGTGTTCACAAAATCATGGCAGAAGACAATTTCCATATAAACTTGAACAAATCATTACAATGTAACCAATTTGTAGTCACTATCATTCTCAATTAAAAATCAATAAATATATGGGGTTTTTACCACAGAGCTTTCATGTCAAAATCAATGTACAGGTTTTCCTTTATATTAATTCCATAGTGAAAACCTTCAGAGATTTGAGAGTTAGTATTCAGATCTAACAGTGCCTTGTGATTCTGAGAGGAGTTGCACAGATGTCTCAGGAAAGAAGCATTGGCATTACAAGAGTGCAAGCAGTTTTATACAGGACCTTAAGAGAGGAGAACTGTGACAAGCATACAAAGAAAACAAAGAGTATTTTCATAGAGAAATTCAGTAATTCTCAGGCTTACTTAAGGAACTTCAACATACCACCCAATTAGATCATATGCCTGGGATTAGTGACTTGATGAAAAGTAGATTTAAGGGAATCTGACAGGAGCAGCAGCAGGAAGTTAGCATTGTATGAACTCTGACCTGAAGTGACTTTGTGTTGGCACGAAGTGTACAGAAGAAAAGATGAGATCAGTGAAGGATGTCAGGGAATACAATGAGTAATGACAGGAAACTATGAGAGATGGACTTACTGGATCAAAACCAAAACGATCTAAGGAATATACTACTTCTGTCAATAGGTCATTAGACAACAGGAAGAGATATCCAAGCAGAAAGAGATGAAAAATCTCCCCATGGTGTATCTTTTATGAAATCTCATTGAATACAGTGGAAAATTAGAAGTGACATGACAAAGGAGGAAGGACAGAACATCCCAAAGTTTTAACTACAACTGCTCTAAGTAGGTGATTTACATAAGATATGTTAATGCAACGCCAGAAGACAGATGATAGGGAAAATGTGAATTCAGACAATAAAATTTGTGGCCTGGCCTCATTAACTGTAAATCACTTTTCAGTTGATGCAACTAACTGTCTGGAGATGACTATAAATTACTACATTAGAAAGTTGGCAGTAATGTGCAGCAAGTAAGAAAGGAGCGTTATCTTCATAAGGTACAAAGAGAGAGAAAATAAGACATGAAAAAGAATTACCAAATTTTTCAAATGTTACCATTAATGGATTTAGAATATATGCAAGAAGACCAAACGTGGTAATAGGAAAGAAAGGTAGAGATGTTTATCACATTGAAAATACTGAAAATATTGAACAACAATCAGCACTGATAACAATTGGAGAAAATATAGGCATGGAAAGTAGAAATGGAACACCAGTCATATTTAGTGCATGGGGATTTTATCATAAGGAAAACACATCAGTGCTGTATAAATTGAAAGTCAGCTCTGCTGTAGAAACCCTTTTTGCTGTTGAGGCCAAAAAAAGTGCCAAATTTGTCATCAACTCACAGCGACGTGTTAAAGCACACCCAACTGGCAAACATATCTATTATTAAGGGTACAATCCATACCATGACTGTTTCATAATTGTTGTCCTGAAGGCAGGTTTTTGTTGTTGATTAGAAGAGCACACATACATACACACAAACACATGCATGCACATATACTAGTTTTTGGGTTTTAATAGAAGAAAGCAAGGGTTCTGTGTTATTTTATAAAAGAAACCTTTACAATTTAAAATACATTGGGCAACACTAATAGGAATTATATGAAATAGTGTAATTTTGCAAGCAATAATTCTCACTGACTGGGACATTCCTTCTCTCTAGGGAAGGGGAAAGGAGTGATAAGTGCAAGTACTTAAATCTCTGCCTGTGATTTTCTTATGAGCGTAAAAAGGCTTAAGAGATTCTTTTGACATAGGTTTAGCTACTTTTAATGTATGTGATGCGCTATGAAACAGCAACCTATAACTGAGGGCAGACCCAGTTTTTCAGGGGCACTGGGCTCAGGTTTTAAGAGTACTAGAAACTTTGATTTGGGGAGACCTAAGGAGCTGCAGGCCTTTTGGGGAATCTGGGACTAGACTGATCTATAATGAGTCTTCCAGAAGTCAGCTCTGATAAGGACACTAATAATATATTAAACACCTTGATCTAAGGTACATTCAACCTAGTAAATTTATTCATTCAAATATATCAAACCCTCAATCTTTCTATACTTGCATACATCAGAGACCAGTTTCTGTGTTTCATCTTTTAGACCTGTGACCCTTCTAGCTGGATGAGTCAGAATAACAATGCATTAATCTAGGGGGTCATAGATTTCTTCAAGGAAATTTAGCCTGTTACCCATTTTCCTTTATCATACTGTAATATGAAATCACACATGACATCAGAGCTCACACAGGGTAGTCCAGACTCTGACTCACTCTATCTTTCAGCTGTTACAGCCAGATGTATATTAAGACCAAAATTCATTGCTCTTTTACAGTTTTCTGTATGGTTATTTACAGAAAGATTTTTTTTTTTTTAATGTGGAAGGAAGCTGAGAAGTAGGAAAAGAAACAAACCTCAGAAACAGTAAAATATGTCAAATGGAGTAAAATAAGACAAAGGAAGAAAGAGCACAGGTTGAGAGGGAGGGAGGGAGAAAGGGAGGGAGAAAGGGAGAAAGGGAGGGAGAAAGGAAGGAAGGAAGGGGCAATAAGATGTACAAATTATACAGCCAGTGCTGTTCAGGGAGATCTGTCAAGCAGCCCTGTACTGCATCACCACAGCCAGAGCAGAAAAATAATCCAAACCTACTATTCTGAACATCCAACAGGAGTAAAACATGTCTCTGCAGTCAGGAAGAGAGTATTGTTTTCAAAGAATACCAGTATGGATGATCCAAGCTTGCTGGCATCACCCATCCCAAGCCTGGTAGCATCAGCGACTGCCCTGTACTTTCCAGGAGGGAGCTTCTCAGATGCTGCATCATATGTCTGGCTGTTTGCAGTCATGCTGCAAACGTTTAAGTGGATGATAAGAGTTTGTCATCCTGTGCTGGTAAGTAAAGCAAGACAACTGCATGCCAGTCCTGGTGAAGGTGCTTGTATTCCAGAAGGAGCTTAAATGATATTCACTCCATTGCTTCCTCTGAGGCACAGTTCTCAGAATAAAAACAAAGAGAAGGAGGGGTGCCTTAACACAGTAGGACTCTTTGGTCATTTCTTTTGCTTGGCTTTTCTAGTGTCTTTTGAATTATAGATGCACCAAAGGGTAAGGTGTTTTCAAAAAGTGAAAGGCTTCGATCGTTGTTGAAATCTAAAATAAACCTCAGCAAATCTAGTTCTGCTCTTTGCCAGTGCTATTATGCTTTTGCTTACATTTTTCCCATTTTCCTACTATGGCCCCAAGAGACAGGGGTTACTACTTTTCAGAAAGTTCTAGAGTTCATCAAAATTGCCAGTCAGAAAGATCTTTCTCTCAAAACTGAGTGGTTTTTTCTTGTGACTTTGACTACATTTCTTTTTACTGTATATAAGCAGATTTCTATGAGCCATGCAAAAAACCAAAACAAAACAAAAACTAGGAAAATGCTGCACTGGGATTACTTCAATAGGCCTAATATGTTATCTCTTACACAACATTTTCCCATCCCATACGATTTAGACATTTTTTTCACTTTTGTTTTCTTAAATGTTCTGTCACTTCTCTGTGTTCGTAACCACTAAATATTGAAAGTCCTCTGTCATAGTCCCAGCAGCCATTAATCACTTGACCAAGTTTCCATATGTACATGTGTGGCTCTTCAGATTCTATAGGAAGTCAGTCTCTTTGGCTCTCTGCCTCTCTCATCACTGTAATTTCTTTTCTCAGATCTCCCACCAACAGTATACATAGAAGCACGGTGTTCAGAAACATACGCAGTGTTACAGAACAGGGAATGCTACCACTCTGTTCTCTCATACAATGCCTTTTCTTATGATAAATAGATCTTAAAATCCTGTTATTTATCCACTTCTGGCAGCAGTGAACGACTTTTAAGCAAGCAAACTTCTAAACAGAATACACTTCAGCACATTTGCTAATTTCACAGAAAAGACTTTAAAATACATGGGACTGAACAAAGTGGTTATAAATTCAGTTTTGGATGACGTGACAAAACCATTATTATTTAAACTGACAAACTGTGCCACAACTGCAGACACAGTTTGGGATCATTTCAGTTAGTCACATAGTTTCTTTCTTTACCTACTGTTTATGCATTTTATTCAAATTTTAAGTATGTTCAGAGGCTGTGCTGAGCACAAACACAGGATTCTGGGGAAAAAAAAAGAAAAAGTTCTCTTCTTGCACATCTTGGTCAAAATGTACTCCTAACCAATAGTCTAATAGCTCTTTGCTCTCCAGAGTAACATGTAAAGAAACTAAAATCTGACACTTGCTTGGTAATGCAGTGGATCTGTTCTAATCACAGTGGAAGGTGAGTGTCTACACACCACACTTGGTTTGCAAAATTTTAACCATGCTTTTGCTGAATAAATGAATGTTTAAACATTTGAGTGCTAATCCTATGGGGAGCCACAGCTCTCCCATATTCTCTGTGGCACAGAGTGGTATAATGTGACTGACTCATTTTACATCTGCAGCTACTCACTAATGGCTGCCTCAGACTCAAAGTGCCCCAGTCGGGGTTTTCTATTGATTCTGCTTAGAGATGGAAATAAAACACCAAAACTCAGTAAGTGTTTCAGGTAGTAAAGAGAAGGTAACACCTAATCTGAGCAGGACTTTCTTTTGTGCTTAAAGCTCCTCTATCTGAGCATTTTCCATCACACAGATATCACCAGCAGTTGCTGACCACAGCTGCTGCAGATGTCTTGGGAATTTTTGAGACTGGAAACCCTTTAGGATCCTCAGTCTGCAGTGGTACAAGAGGTCAAAAGGTGTGGAGAACAGATTGCCTCCTCTTCTAGATTTGGCAGGATACTTAGGGATTTCATTACCATGAGTTTGAATGCTGTCAACAAGAAAATGTTTAGCAAGACCTCTCTGGTATTCTGTCTCACCCCAGAAAGCATGAAAACAGGGAAACACCAAGAACAGAAGAAAACATGAAGTTCACTGCATGTGTTTCTTTCCTTTAACTTCAGTTTATAAAGATAATTATTTTTTCTCTCCATGTTTAGTAAATCTATGCATTTAGAAATTTCTGATAGGGCTGTTTCCTGGTTCATCATCATCTTTGATGGTACCAGGTTTATGCAAAGGTAAAAACCAGTATTTTCTACTTAGTGCCATAATAGAGATTTCCATTTAGAATATGAACCTCAGTCAAGTATAGCCTCTAAAAGTAAGAATTATAGTTAAATCTGGTAACTTCTATCATCCCTGGGGATACATGTGCACCTTCAGAGGAGTGATTAATTCCATCTGCTGATAGGTGTTCAGGGCAGGCAAGACTGAGACTTTCTCTTAATTATTGGGTGACCCAAGATACTTAAAGTTTTGGAAGACTATCACTCAGTGAGATGAATCCCACGTTTATTCATGGATGTCAAGTATTTAAGAGCTTTATGATGCTCTTTACAAGACTGGGGACAGTGATGGATATGCTTTTGTGTGTGTGTTTGAGTAAAAATAGATAGATAGATAGATAGATAGATAGATAGATAGATAGATAGATAGATAGATAGATAGACATGATCTGAAAGCTCTAGAAATCCCATCATATACTGAAAGAACTGAGCCAGAGAGGGTTCTGGCTGTTTGCAAAAATGCTACAAATGTTTAAGTGGATGATAAAATGGCATTTCTTAGAGGATTTAAGAACTGATTCCACAACCAAGACTGGTTCTAATAATTCAGTTTGATAGGTGTGGAACTGTTCATTCGAGGGCTTTGAAACCAGTGGGTATACCCAGAGACTGTAAAAGATTTAGCTAATTTCCATTACTTTATCTACCCAGAGATATTGTGGTGTATTATGGTGATTAAAAATCCTGAGAACTTATTGAGGAGAATTACAAGGGTGCTGTCAAAGTCGTCTTCATTGCTAGCAGCTGTACAGTATGAAATCTAGTCTAAACATCACTAACCAAACTATATTTATGCATCAAAGATCCCTAGCCTAGGAGAAAGGATGTTTAAGAGAGCACACAAGAAAATATGTTTAGACATTCTTCAATTGTAATAGACAAGAATTGATAGGAGAGACTTGTACTGATCCTATAAGACCAAAGAATTACTGTGATGTGGATATGTTGTTTCTTATGAAGTGCTTCTTAGGTTGCATAAAATAGAAGTTTTTAAACACAGTAATTGCTATGACTTTAGCATACCTCCATGCCCAGAGTTAATTCAGAGAAGAAAGGAGCAGTGCAGGAGCAGGGAAAATAAAAGTGTGATATTTTCTTCCAAAGTATTGGCACAATGTAGAAGTCCCACTTTGTAGAATTATTTCTAACTAATTATGTGTTTCATAATATACACTTTCAAAAGAGCTGAAAAGGATCAGTGGGAAGAAGAAAGAATGTAAAACAAATGATAGGCAACAAATTAAATCCTAAAACAGGAATAAACAATTTTTCACCAAGTTAGTTTCAATATGCAAAAGTTTAGACAGAAGTGATGAGGATACCAACAACACAGAGATAAAATATGGTTGATGTAATTTTGATTCAGACTACACTTGCCCTTTATCTGTGAAAGAACAGATGCTCTAGCTAGTTTCAAATTATGAAATTTTAGCTTCAAAACACGTCTCTCTCCAGTAAGCAGATTTAAAATTTAAATTAGTATTCCTATGTTGTATGCAAGTCGACTACTTTATTTTCACAGAGAGAACAGTCTTTTTATTAAGGCAAAGCTCTCAGAAAATACATTTTACTTACAATGAGTTGTTAGTGACCACTTAAAAGGTCCTTTACTATCATGCAGATAGGGGTAATACTTATCAAGAAGCATAGAAACTCACAGTATCATAAGAACACTAATGGTTCTCTCTCTGACTAATTTACCAGAAATGAATACATTTAGTAACTGGTTTCCTGACTTGTGTTGACAATCCTGAGCTAAACCACATGGTTAGTCACTCATTATAACAGGTTTAAATTCTATTACCTAATTCAGAAACAAAGCACAATAAAAATAGTGATTTTTTTCAAATTAAAAAAAATCTAATGTCCAGAAGAGGGAAGATCCAAAAACTACATTCTTTATTCTTGAAATTCTAAAACTTTTTTCAGACAGGATGACAATGTTTACTCTGAAAAATCTCAACTTCCAGCTGACAACAAATGTGTGAATGGAAATCCATAAGAATTTTGCCATGTTTCTTTCCTGTTTCATCCACTAAAACAGCAGGAGAGAGAGAAACAGAACTGTAGAATGTTGTGTCTTAATTGCTCACTTCAGCATAAAATATAGCATTCTATATGCGTGTATGCAATAAGCATTTCACCTGTTCGAAGGAATAAGAATTCCTTCGGGAATTGCTAAAGAACCATGAAAAATCCCTAAGGTACAGTGTTACTTTAAAAGACAAAACCATAATGAGAAGCAAATCCAAATAGGCACGACACTGCACAGGTTACATTTTCAAAGCTGTTCATTGTATAAAATTACATATGCTCATTTTAGGCATGGCTCTGTTTCGTATCAACCCTGTACTTGTCCTACTGTGTCTACAGGAACATTGTAATGACAGCAGATTTACTTGGGGTGGCATGAATAAGGGGAAATTGAAAAGTAGATCAATACTAATGCAATCATAGAAAAAAAAAATAGGGGAAAAAAACCCAACACAACCTTAATCTCATATCATAACATTGCAGAAGTTGAATTGGAATTGAAGAAGAACCTATTGATACAGACAAGAGAACTAGAGGAATACACACACCAATAACACCATTACCTGTGAGGTGGAGATGACCAGAGGAAATCTTTCAAACTGTCAGGCAGAAAGATGAGAAGACTACAATGACAAATGAACTAAGCATGACTGACTTTTGGAAAGAAAAATGGGAATGCGAGGCACCAAGTAACCCTTCGGCAAAGGAGATTTAAAAAAAAAAAAAGACCACATGTGAAAGGAATGATGTGATTAATCAAAGTTGAGGACAGATCATGGAAGAGGAAGTTCAAAGAAGATTGAAAAAATTACCTAATTGGAAAGCACAAGGAAAAAGAACAGAATCACCAATCATTAGCCAACAGCTTAACAAACTAGTACCATCAATTCAAAATACATATACGAGAAGCTAGTGTAATTATTATATAATGGCAGGAGGATTCAATTAATTAGAAAGATGGAAAATGTGTTACACTAGAACTGGCTCACATGAGGGTTTGATGATCTTAGAGAGTGTACAAAATATAGGGATGTCATAATCTGTTGCCTATCCCTTTGGAATGGATGTGCATTAGCTCATGGAGAAAAAGGCTTTCTTGGCAGCTAAAAGCAGGTCAGGCTTTCCTAGACACTGCAGAAACTGGATAATTTCTAACAAACAAGTTCTTGTATCAGAGAAATAGAGCCTAAGGAAAGAAGGAAAGCCAGCCATCAGGGCAGAATAGCCTTTTCCAGGAAAAAAAGACACATATGATTCAAGACCTTACCAGAGGGGATTCCTTCAAGTGTTTTGAAGGAGTCTTTAGATGAAATTTATCTGAAGCCAGAAAAATAGAAATAGTGTGATGAATCAGTTTGAACAAGAGAAAGGACAATTTTTTAAACCTTATAAGACCAGTCAAAGTTGAGTTCATAACCCATCTGTGTCACAGTCACCTATTATTCTATTATTTCATTCCTCCATTGCACTTTTTGGCTCAGCTTTTCTTTTTCTGTGTAGTTCAACTTATTTTCCTTTTCTGCTAAAAATGACTGTCACCATGGGATTCAGGAAGAATGTTTTCTGGCACTGATTTAATAAACACCTAAAAATTCAGATATTTGTGTCAGATATTTTACTGATATGACAATATTGATTTTTATGAAGCTCTGAGAGTACTTCCAGCAGAATTCAAATTCCACAGGATCAAAACAGTTTGATGAAATGTGGAGATCTCATACAAGTTTTCTGAATCTCATGTAAACTTTTAGCTTCCTAAAGTCATTCAGTTTTAATTTTGAATGCGCCTACTCAGTCTGCTCCCCACACATGATCCAAAACATCTGGGATTTACAGTTATTTACAGTCGGGATACACAATGTAGCTATGTCTGAAATGTAGATATGTCTGAAAGTTTTAGGGTTTTGTTTTGAACTTGAAAATTTTGGCCCAATATTATTTTCTATCACTACGCTAGAATCAAGTTGAATAGACTTCTGTAATCATCTAAAATAGGCAGTATGGCAGATGATTAATTGTAATGCTGAAAATGCAGGGGAAAAAACAATATGATTATTTATGCTGTTTTAAGCAAGTCATTAATCTTGTATTTGCAGCTGAACAAACTGGATGTGACAGGTGATTTGGGTTCTGTAGAAGATAAGTGTCACAAGGATGTAAATGTTGAACATCTTTTTTTTATTATTGCCGCCAGTTGACACAAAGAAATTGGCAGGGAGAGGCTGCATTGCAGTTCAATTCCAATATAAAAAAGTTCTGATTGAGTGAGTGTTTGAGAAACTATTCTCTTTCCACATAATCTAGTGATAGGAGAAGAAACAACCTGAGGTAGCAGTGCAACCAACTCTAGTTAACAGGAATTCATTTGGGCAATAAGGTGGTCTTCTATAGATGAATGTACGCAACACCTGGACTGACAGTATTCTTATCACATGCTCTTTACTACTTGTGAATCTGCAGCACAGATGTAAATGAATTTAAGTGTTCAAAATACTGTTGCTTTTTTTCTGACTAGTGAGGGATTAGTAAAAAGCAAGCAAAGGATAATGAAAATAGCTTCCAGTGCTTTTTTGTTAATACAGATTAACAGAAGGCATAAATCAAATGCCTCTCTACTTCTCCCCTGCTCTGGAGCCAAGTAGCACTGAAGTAGAGCAGCTTTGCTGCTTACACATGGATTTTGACAGCTTCATCCCTCTCTGATCCATACAGCAATATGGAGGTGCTGCCTCTCATCTTCACACACAGAAGGAAGTTTGTGCATAAGCTTAGAAGACGCTCAGTAACAGAGCAGACCTTGCAGACCTAGCAAAGAGCTAGTTCTAGATACCTGCAGCTTTACACAGCCAAACCCTATGAATTAGGCAACAGGAACACTAATCCACATCTGAAAGGGGTTTAAACATCCATGTTCTGCATTCATCCCAAAAGCACTACAAACCCTTCACACATATCTCTGCACAGACTTGTTTTACATCAAGATAATACCTGATATATTTGGCATCCGGCGCACTGCTCCTTTTCTGTCCCACTGATGTTTTATTAGTCGTGCATCTGGTGCATTCAGATGAGACACTCCAGATTGCTCCTCCAAGCATATGTGTTCCCATGCACAAAGTCCTTCAAGATCCACATGTACAGACACTCATGCAGCAACCTCAGTCAAGCCTAAAATATAATTCCTAAAATGCCAGATTATGTCAACTCTACGCCTGTATCTGGAGAAACACTGCACACAGGGCACAAAACATGCCATAATTCTGGCATCTCAAGACTCAGGGTGGTCTTTTCTTTCTTTTCTGCCCTTTCTTTTCTTTCCCATTGAAGAAGATCAATACCACCTTCTTGTCCACCTCATTTTCATTATCTACATGTCTACAACTGCCAACTAGAAGTATAAGAATCATGTCCTCATTAATTAAAGAGCAGCAATTAGACCTGTTGCTATAGGAATGCTTACCCAAAACTGGGTCTTCAAACAGAGTCTGGAGCATCATCTATAGATGAGGTCAGGATGCCTACCAGATGAGGTCAGGATTTTTTTTTTCTAACAGGATGCAGCACAGCTGAAAAATGAACCAGAGCCTCCCTGCCAGTTCTGAGCAGAGGCACTAGGATGTATCAGGACATTCACAAAAACTGATATCAGAATAAGTCCAAAATATTCCTTTATTGCCTTTTGTAGCCTCTTCAGGTTTAAGATTTGCTAGTCAAAATATTTGATACCATTAAACTATGACAATATTTATTGGAACATGTAAATTTAGAAAACATGTCTCTTTTCCACAAAATCTCTGGATTTCTTAAACTTTTATCTGAAATTATATGTTGTTCTTAATGCTCTCAAAGCAGTCCCTTGATTTTCATGTCTTCTGTAAATATTGAAAATAAAGAGTTTCTTCTCATACTGAATGTTTTGTAAATATCAAAGCTACTACAGATTTACACACGTGCAACTGAGAGCTGAATTTGGCTATCCATTTATCATTACTTACTGACTTTATGAATGGCTCAGCTAATGTGATCCATAATTTATGACATAAAATACGAATGCACCTAGCCAAATACTCAGAATGCTTTGAAGCTACCGCTGGGCTAAACAAATGGTAGGAATGTTTCATCCAAACACAGATAAAGAAATTAATCTGAATTCTCTGCCATAAGAAAGAAAACAAATACATTACCTTTGTCCTTTCTAATAATGTGTGCTTTTCCATCACCTTCAAGCCTTCAAGTTAGTTATGGCTATGTGAATTAGTTACTCTATGAAATATACTTTAGCATGATTTACCTCCCCTCCAAATTACCTCCTGAAAGAGCAGCATTTGTGGATCAAACCAAAGATTGTTCTCACATTGCTCTGTTCAGCTATATTCCTACCTGGCCGGGGTAACTCTTCAGCAATCTTGTCCTTGCCCTAGATGCTCTGGCAATTTGTAGCAGTGGGAAGTTATGGAACAAACTATAGAAGATGCCAACTTTCAGCTGTAACAGTGTAATGCCTCTAGGTACAGCACCCTTGAACAGACTCCATCATCTGACTGGCACGGAAATGGTCCTCTGAGAAATGTTTAAAAAAAATCTGTGGTCTCTCATTCTGCACTTTTGATTCTGTGGGGGAAAAAATATATTATTAATTAATAATGAGAAACACACATTATTATTAAGGTCCCCTGCCTTAATTTGATGTCTTCATTCTGATGTGAGGTGTCTTCATTCAGATTTGTCTTACTCCACCAGCAGATATTTAAGGAGAATACAAAAGAGATGAATAATTCTTTGTTCCACGTTCAGCTCCATGTTGCGTCTCTCTCTTGAAAATCAAGAAAATATAAATATCAAGTCTTTACAAATTTGATTCCGTTCTCTGTTGCCAGTTTGTGCTTTTAGGTGTCAGTGAGATGTGACTGGGACAAACTGACATGGATGTTTCAGTAGACATGTATAAAAATCCCTTCATTCCCATTCTACTGGGTCCTTCTCTGGGCTCTTATGTATTAGCTAGTGATTATTCCTGATAGTCTGACTGTTTGTTATGCAGAGCATAACAATGCTCTGGATTTTGCTTTGAAAGTGTAGTCCTGGGCAGCTAGAAACAACCAAGTTCTCTTGAGTTCCTGATGACTTATATGTTATTTCAAGAAGCTTTGTGACATCTTTGCTCCTAAGAAGTATTAGGTTAAAAAAGATGCTGTGTGGAGGATGAATTCTCTACTCTTCTTGTTATCACAAAATAGAAAACAAGCAAAGCAACACTTTAAACAAGAAGACCTAGAAATTCTAGCAGTTTTTCAAATCTCAAAAAATAATCTCTCATATGAATTTTACAAAGGAGAATAAATTAAATTTTCTTTCAGTTGAGTACTAAGCATAAAGTGGAAATGTCTATTTATGGGGGGGATGAAACATGACTAATAATATACTGAAAGAATAGATTCATATTATTACAGTCTAAGAAACAAGAATTCTCTTTTACCTTCCTTTATGCTATTTTCTGGGAAGCAGAAAGAAAATCCATTTTCATACAGTTATCATTCTTCAGTCATTCAACCTCTTCTTAAAAATCTTATCAGTATTTCAGAGAAATTGTTGAAATCTGAGTCCTTGGAAAACTAAGAGGAGATTTATGCCAGGAAGAGATAAGTTGTCCCCAGGTCTGTGCACTTCATTTCCACAAGTTTTTAGGAGAAAACCCATAGGTAGTCTGACCATATCAGTAAAATGTCTCTTAGACAGAACCAGCGTTTTAAAGAAGCTTACCATGTTGTTAATGTCTCAAGCGGAGGGGTTTTTGTTGCTTTTTGGTTTAGTGATTTTTTTTTAATTACCTTCCATTTCCTTGTACTATGAACAACCTGAAGAGGGGTCTCTGATGTGAGTCTCAGGAACTATATAAAGGGGATTTGCATAGCTTTTGTATATGATCTTTTATGTGCTTCTAAGTCTGTATGACTTTTTAGGTGCATTTTGTTCTGTGCACCTGTAGTTGATGCCATGTGCATAATATAACCTTGCACAACATGATCTGAAGGTTTCTGAAGGACTCACTGCAACTTGTCCATGGAAATCAGCACAGATTAGTTATTTGAGCCACTCACTTTAACAAACTCTATTTGCTGCCTGAGAGAACCCTCTTGCCTCCCATCAAACTGCTTCAGGGATGTACTTCTGTGCATGTCTGCAATGTATGAAACCCATTCTTGAGAGCTTAAAGATGTGAAACACCAACACCTATCATATCCCACATTCCTGATTCTCTAGCAAGTAAAAGTCTTGAAAGCAATTGCAAGGATCTAGCAGGTCAACTTCCTTCTCATCCTTAGTTGAAATAACCTCTCCTTATCTTCTGGAAAAACAGGGAATAAAAACTTCTTCAGGAGCCTTTGGTTTGTATTTTCATTTGCTATAACTTTTGGAATAATAATCTATGTGGACTTGCAAAAGCCACCTGGCCTTCTAAACAGAGAAGTTTTAGACAGTTTTTCATTGAATTTATATACTTTGGGGTTTTTTCCCCTTCCCTGGTCAAAAAGTGGTAATTTGTAGAGATCTTCCACTTCAGCTCTATTTCTAGACAAGCAAGAATTCAGAGATGTCAACACATGCCATAAGACTCAGCCCAACCTTGAAATAAAGAAAAGATTTCACTGTGATGCAGCACCAAGGAAGAAGTCTGACATTCCAACTCAAGTGTATATACTGCTTTGTTTTTCAAGGAATAAAGTCTTTTGTACAAAAGTTCATCAGGCCAAAAGATTTCAGAGAGAGGGGAAGGTTCTAGCTTATTATGTATTCTATGTTATATCTGCTATGTATTCCTGCTTGGCATAGTCCTGACAAAATAAATTACACTGAAAGATTACTGCACCTAGGAGAATTCACCTAGGCTTGTAAACACAGCAAACTGCTCCAGGGATGCACTTTAAATGCATTAGATTTCCTTTTACAAAAAGATTATTTTCTTCTTTTATTATTAATTGTAGCATTATGTCCTTAACCAAAGTGATATTTTTGCCATATGCTGTCCCTCTTTTAAATCAATTTTGCTACCTCTTGTGACAGCAGCCAATGTGTCTTGCAGCAAATGCTAAATTTTTTATGCCAGAAGGCATGACAAATATGACACAATGAGTACTTACATCCTACTGGATAACAAAATTATTTTATTTAAAACATTATTTTACAATGTAACACCATCTTTGCAAAATGACTTTTTCATAAAATTTGCCAATGTTTTCTACCTCAAGGAACTTTCCTAAACTTTAACAGATCTCTGTTCAAAAAAAGCTGAAATAATCTTTGGAGCAGAGACCACAGCTTAACCTTTTCTTTTCCTGTGCACCGTTAGAGTAGCACAAGGTTCATTCCTTCTTGTCCTGGCCATTCCTTTCTGCCTCCCTCTTGTGAGGGAGACATATTAGATTTGAAGCAGGTATTGTGCTGAGCTCAGTGCTCCTGAAGCCTCAGACACCTGTGGATGTCAGAGATGAGTTTGGACCTTCTCCTCCTAGGCCAGCAAAGGAGAGGAGAACATGGATCTAACCTAGACCTTCCAATTATTGGCACAGATGTGGATTTCTGGTGAACACTTGGGCTTTATACGGGGTCACTAAGTGTTTCAAACCAAAGCTGTTTCAAACCAAAGTATCTACTGGTCCAAGCACTCATTGTGTAATTAGCAAGAAGAGGAAGGGAGATAAACTAGAAGCATGGAAGATTATTTAAGTGTTAGAGATAACAAACTCAGCAGGGTCTGACAAAATGTCCCCTTGTGAGTACTCACAGCAGTAGTCTGAGCAGTCCCAGAGCTATTAGCACTGATTTCTGAATACGCTCAAAAAACAGTGTGTTCCCAAAGGACTGGAAAAGGATAAAAAGAAAATCTTTCTCAAAGAGGAAAAAGCTCTCTAAGAAATTAGTGATTATTCAACCTGACCTCCATACTCCAAAGAATTGTGGAATAAATTATAAAGTAATTCATTAGCTTGTTAACACAAGAGGGTAATAAGAATCATTCAACACATATTTTCAAAAACAAATAGTGTTCAATACAATTTCCTTCTTTGATAAAATTATTGACTAATTGGATGAGTGGGAAACATGAAAATATTTTGTCTTTTTTACGGCTTTTCACACAGACCAACAAGACAGCCTCATATTCAAACTAAAGAAATACATTGTAGATAAAACTGTTATGCAGAAGATTGAATAGAGAATAGTTAGAATTTTGTTTTCTACCAAAAGGAGATTAACCGAGTCTTAGAGAGATATGTCCTAAATCTTGAACTCTTCAATATTTCCATTAGGGTTAAATATTATACAGAGAGTATACTGGGGAAAAAAACCCCAAACCACCAGTAACACCAACTAGAATGCTCTCTGGATAAGATAAAATATAAAATCATCTTAACAACTTTGATAAATCATCTGAAAGAAAGAAGTTGATATCTGATGAGTTACTTATGAGGTAAATCAGATGAGAAGGAATGCATACTGAATGCATAAATGCAAAATATGGAGTAAAAAGTTATAATGTACCTCAGGAAAAGATTAGAAGTACATTGCAAACCACAATGCTGCTTCAAAAAAAGGTAAATACCTTTCTAGCCTGTATAAAAGGTGTTTATAGCCAAATTATTTTACTATATCTGGGACCATATGGCTATTATATAAATGTTGAACAAGGTTCTATTATTAAATGCTACACATGAACACAGAAAATTCATAGGAAGTGGAGAAAATGTAAAATATTTAAGGCATTCTGGAAAAACTGAAGTAGAGTGGAGGTGATTCATTAAAACATCAAAATATGCTTTGAATTCCATTTTCATATAGCTAAAAGGTTGACATGAAACTCACAGGGATACATTATTTGCTGTGGGACTGGAAAAGAAGGCATTGCTATAGATTGAAAAATATCAGTGTTTATTTGGGTAAGCTTATAGAATCTTTGAAATTATCTTGATCTTTACTCTGAAACCCTGTCATACCTGCCTCCCTCAGCTCCTAGAAACTGAAGCCTTCCCTGCCTCTTTTCCCTATTGACACTTCCCTAATTCCTCCTCATGCCCTTGCAAGAACTGTAGTTCTAACTCCAGTGCAAATAGTAAGAGTAAAAAAGATTAAGACTTGAAAGACTGTAGGTAAAGAACAGGAGAACAAACAAACAACAACAAAAAAATTCTAATAGAAGGCAGAGAAAGAAAGGTAAGCAAACATCAAAACTGTGTTGATAAGGTAGCAGAGAGGAAAAACAGGTAATGAGATAATTTGGAAGAGCAAGGTAGAAATAGGTGAAGGAGTTAGATGGTGGCAGAACAGTTTTCTGCAGAGCCTGCCAGTGGATTCACAGTTTCCAAGGTTCATCTCTCCTCTTTCTAGTAAAATCCAGAATAACCCAATAGTAAAATATCTCTTGACCTTCCTTCTACAGATCAAGTGCATGAAGGCTAGCAGTATTTTTCCCACCAGTTCCCCAACTAGAAAACACGAAGGTTTGTTCTGTGTCACTCCAACAGACAGAATTTTGGTCTTCTCATTTAATTTTAAAGTAGTAGGAGATGCATTTTTTGAAAAAAAAATTTTTGAGGACACTAAAAATGTCTTTTTCAAATTTGGAAAATCAAAGATTCTAGTTAAAAAGCAGGAAAATTAAAGATATCTGTTCATAGGCACCTTGCTACAGGTGAATAATTTGAATAATTCTTTGGGATGATCTCCTGAGATGGACAGTATATGAAGACAATTTAACAGCTGTCCTCTGTAATTTGAAGTGTTCCTTATTTTAAAAGCAAGACTAGATTTAAGGATATATTTCAGTTTCCCGAGCTCTAGTGGAACCAGAATTCTTAATCTGTTGACTTCCTGAATGCATTAAATGCTCTTTTAAATTGTAGCCTCTCTATGTCTCTGTAGTCCTCTGTAACTCAAAAGTTTTCATCAGATATACATACCAAAACACTGAAACAGCTGGAACACTTCAATGTGTTATAAGAAACTTCATGTAAAAAAAGATAGCCATGATAGGGTTAAATTTGTAGTGCTTTAAGATCAGCACCACCAACACAGAACTCAAAGACCATTCTGCTTTATATCGCTTTTTGTCATAAAGAATGGCTGAAAAACAGGGGCATGCTGGGGGAAAGAAAGGGGCAGAAAAAAGAAAGCTGGATTTTATTTTTTTTTTTTTGTCTATCCCATAGAGAGATATCTAGATTCTATAAAGACTGTAGGACAGATTGGTTGGCATTCACAGTCAGCTCTTTCTCAGCTCAGAAGCACTGGATAGCATCTGGTCCAGACAGAGGCAAAACATTCCTATCTTTGGGAAATTTTAGTGTATATAGAGACCAGTGTTCTGGTTTCTTCAGACCAATGGGAGATCACCTCAGTGATGGAATGCAGACACTGGGTCATGTTGCAAGGGAGAAATGATGGTCCTATAGTAAAATATTAAAGACCTTTTTGGGTCCTGACACATGAAGACACAGAGCCAAAGGTGGAAAGAAACCTGTTCTAGCATTGGCAGCTGCACAGAGTACCTGTAAGCACAGCTTTTTGTGATGTCACTCATCCTGCATAGAAGAAGGGTCCCTGCAGCCATCATGGGCATTGCTCTGGAGGAAGCTGGCTGGCTGGTTGACTCCAGAATAGACCCCAGGTGTGATGTTATGTTTATATAGATGATCAAGAAATCTGCTTCTAGGTTCATTATTCTACCTGGCAATTTCTCATGTCACTCCAAGGAGATCAGCAGGTGATTTCTGAACTCTAAGGATAAGAAAACTGGGTTATATATGAAGCAAATAAGAGCAAAACTCAAGGCTCTGCAACTTTTAATACACTTTGCTTCAATGCTCATTTGAATAATGAAATGTAAATGGCAAGGCCTTGTTCACACGCAGTTCAATAAAAATAGTATTTGAAGAAAGTAGTGATGCAATGTTTTGGTTTTCAAGTGCAATCTAGATGTGCCCTATATATGCTCTTCTGGGACATCTTAGATTTTATAGCTGTGTTAAGTACTGAATGACATGAAGAACTTATGAACCAAGACTATTCTAAAGTATTTACATTAAATCCATTCACATACAATTTCTGACAGTAAATAGAATGTTTAAAGATATGTATCTATGCTATTCAAACTACAAGGAAATAAAGGAGGAACAATTATCATCAAGGAGAAAACTTTGGTTATATAATTAATGGAAAGATACTAATGTACCAAGCTATGTCACAGTATGTGTTCTTATTATCTCATACCAGGCCAGCTCCTGCCAAGTGGCAATGGACTGGCTTTTTTTAAAGCAAAGGGGATATTAATGACATTGATTTTGAATTTTTTTTTTTTTTATGTCAGTATTATATATTCATACAAGTTATAAAATCAGACAACCATTCAGCATGTCAGATTGATTCATGGTCTCAGGATGAGCCTCCACTTCACAGACACTGATGTTGCCTTAAAAAAATAACATAATGGAAACTTTGAAAAGACCAGTGTGCTAAAAAACAGAACAAACTACAGCTATAACCATGCTAACTGTGGATGTTTGTCAAAGCAATACCTCAAAATGGAGACATTTCCCAAAGCTTTACTAAATTTTGTATTGGATTATTGAACAAAGCCCTTTTCCATTAAGGAAACTCATCTTTTTGAAACATTTTTTATTTCTGCAGTGCCTTCTACTAATAATACTGTCCAGTTCCCTCTTTACAGACTTACTCCTGCTCCTCTCCAGCCTTTTGGTGAAGAAGTTTGCATTTATTTAAAGGATCTTCACTAGCCTTCTTGCTAAAATGCATCTTTGAATTCTGTCAGTCACCCTGCTGCATAGATAGAATACTAGGTACATGGAGTGCTAGCACTCCATGTACCTAGTATCCTATCTATGCAGCAGAGTGACGTACTGAATTCAAACATCTCTTTGTAGACGTTCATCTTTATGCTGTGCAGTAAAGATATGAGTGAGCAGTGAAATAAATCTCTCATAGGTTTCCTGTGCTTAAAGCTTGTAGAACAAGTATGAAATCAAATGATGAACACTATCTATCTGATTAGTTCCTTTCCATGAATAGCAATTACAGGTGACAACTTTGAAACTATGTCCTTGGGAAAAGGCACAACTTTGACTTTCAGGTGGTTGTTATGTAAGGCTGAGAAAGTTATTCAGTAGAAAGTGTCACTCCCTTACAACTTTGCAGCAATTTAAATACATTTAACTCCAGTAAGCATACATTTACCAAGAGAAATATCTCACACAGGAAAGGAAAGATTCAGGTTCAAGGAAAAAATGAAGTCCAATGCAAAATTCATAGTGCAAGAAATTGTACTGAGTCATGAATGGAAGAACATAAGAAAATTATGCCTGCTTGACTTTTTCCATGTCCTGATGTCTTCTGCTTTGAATTTGGAACAGAGGCATTGAAAACAAGAGTATATTTGCGGAGCCAAGATATGTTGTGCAGCCCAACTCCGTATATTTTTCTGACATCCTGTAATTTCACTAATATTTAAAACAGAAGTTTTGTCCCTCATAAGGAAAAAAATGCTTGCTGTCTCTAGTATTCAATTTGTGAACACAGACAAGTTAGCTCTTGCTGAATCAGAGTTCCCAGAATGAAGCATTAATGATGGAGAAAATTTCAAACTTTTTCTTTGAAAATAGAAAGGCCTCTTGTACCCTCATTTCTCTCTTTGAAGGAAACAAAAACCATATATCTGTTATTGCAATTATTAAAGCAAACCTTTCAGAGTCAGGAAACAGAGAGTTTTCAGATAAGTCTTATTTGGTGCCTGTAATAATGGAAATCCCATTTGTAGCACACCGTAATCTCAGTCAGCACACAGCAATGCTTAAAGCAAAGCTGTGTACTGGAAATGATAATACCCACTTTAGAAATAGCTCTTTAAATATGGCCAAATACGAAGAGTCAAATGTGGCCCATCAGGTGCCACGTCAGGTGGGTTGACCCTGGCTGAACACCAGGTACTCACCAAAGCCGCTCTGTCACTCCCCTCTGCAACTGTGGTGGAGGGAGACAGGGAATGGGGGTTACAGTCTGTTCATCATAGATTGTTTCTGCTGCTACTCAGAGAGGAGTCCTTCCCCTGATCCATCATGGGATCCCTCCCATAGGAGAGAGTCCTTCATGAACTTCTCCAATGTGAGTCCATCCCACGGGCAGCAGTTCTTCACAAACTGCTGCAATGTGGCTCACCCTTCCACGGTGTGCAGTGCTTCAGGCACACACTGCTCCATCATGGGATCCCCACAGGATCACAAGTCGTACCAAGAAAACCTGCTCCAGTGTGGACTCCTCTCTCCACAGGGCTGCAGGTCCCTGCCACCTTGGAGCTCCCACAGGGCATCCACCTGCTCCAGTGTGGGCTCCTCCCTGGGCTGCAGGTGGATCTCTGCACCCCCGTGGTGCTCCATGGGCTGCAGGGGCACAGCTGCCTCACCGTGGGCTGCACCACGGGCTGCAGGGGAACCTCAGCTCTGGAGCCTGGAGCATCTTCACCCCCTCCTTTCCCACTGACCTCCATGTCTGTGGAGTTGTTCACGTGTTCTCTCACTCTGCTCTTCTCTTGCTGTAATTTTCATCTGTCCAATAACTCTTTTTTCTTCTTAAATACATTACCACGGAGATACTACTATCATTCCTGATGAGCTCAGCCTTGGCCAGTGACAATGTGTCCTGTAGCAGCCTGGAATTGGCTCTGCTGGACATGGAGGAAGCTTCTGGTAGTTTCTGACAGAATCCACCCCTGTAGCCACCCCACTAACAAAACCTGGCCACACAAGCCCAAGACACACATTTATTATATTATCATCAGAAGGCATGCATAACATACTCCTAATCTTTAAGTCTCAATGGACCTGAGAAACAATGTGAATTACATGTTCAAGTTCTTTTCTTTTTCTAAATGGATTTATCAGATGATAATCGTAAGTTGGTTTTTGACAAAATCCATTACATTAACAGATTCTCAGTTCTAGCTAGATTTTAGGAACTTTTAAAGGTCAATTTTATGACTTTCTTAGGTACTCTTCATCAGTGAAAAATTTTGCTGGTTTACTTAAATGCTAATCCTATTGCTGCAATATTCAAGAGACGGTTCCTTCCAAGCAACTTGCTAGGTAAATTTTGCATATGTAATATTATCTGTGGCTTTGACACAGCAATATTTCCCTGCTTCATTTGAGCATGTTTTTGTGCTCAATTCAGCTTGCAGACTTAACGCATCATCATCTGGCATCCATATGCAAATACAGATCAGAAACATTTTCAAAAATATTAATATGAAAAGGGAAAAGCTTATTATGCAGATGTATTTAGGAAGAGGCATACACAGAGTCACTGACCCTGTAGCCTTAGGACACAACCCTGTGATTTCCAGACATATCTACTTCTGCTTTCCCCTTTCTTCAATTGTCCCTGACAGTACATCAGTTCCTGCAAGATGTTATTGACTGCTGAGAAACTGAACATTTTAGTGAAATACATGTGACTGATCAGATAAGCTTGTATTAGTCTTATACTTTCAAGTTTTTATCCTTCCTCATGCATGAGTGTTTTCACCTTTATCTCTTCTCACACTGCATATAAGATCAGGCAAAGGCATTGCCTTCTTTTTAGTATTTTAGTATTTTATCATAATATTTTTCTTGGAAATCAGAGGATTTTTGACCAACTGTAAGGAATGACTTTAATATATGTGGGCACACAGGTATGCTTGTACTCACCTGTGACTTACCTCACTTTGAGTTCCACAAATCAGGACCAACATAACATAAAATAGAAAATAAAATAAAGATATACAGAAATGTTCCCTGTTTGCATCACTATAACCTTCCCATTTGTAATTTATCAGAAATCTGAGAACAGTAGAAAGGTTTTATAACTGCAGCAATTATAAGAGGTACAATATAAGTGTTTGCTAGCCCTGTGTTTGGTCACTCGCATCTCACCCACCACTGGAGTAAGATTGTTGTTTGTAGGCTTCATGTCTCCAAGCACAGCCAAGGCTCCTCAACTTCATGGGCAAATGTCTGAATGAACACAGTGTGCCTGTAACCTCAAGACTGAACATTCTTTCTCCAATACTGTCAGGACAAAAATTACTCGCAGTATTTCAGAGTTGTCTGTGCCTCTCTATTGTCCATTGCCAACATTCTTTCTGGAATCTTTCAGTGAGACCATGCCCCAGTCTTCATTTTCATATGATCATCTGAAAAACAAAACCTGAGGATTTTTCTCCTTTGGATTTTTATTCCTCAAGAAGCAGCATAGAATTTTAATTGTAATTTTGAACATGGCACAATTACTTCCAGCCCATCTGTTCTTTCTCCTCCCAGATACAGCTGTGAGTTGCATGTTGCCTCCGCACAAAAAAACCAAAGAGCTTCCCTGCTTGCACATGAAGGATAAGTCTAAGCAGCATAAAGCTGTGTCAGGGAGAGATACCAAAACAAACTTGTAATAGATTAACATGAGTATTGAAAACAGCATTGCCTACATATTCCCTGCTGTATTATTTATAGCCAACACTGTTGTACTGCTTTCAGGACTCAAGCCAGCATCTGAGAGCTACTATCTGCACATGCAACTGTGCTGAATTACCATGCCCAGCTCAGCTGCCTCAATGGAGTCTAAAAGTAATCCCATCAAAACAGTGACTTGAATGCCAGCTAATTATATGCAAAGATGAAGTTTCTTTGCATCCCCCATTTTCACTGATTAATACTCTGATCATGAAGCCCTGAGCACTTTTTACTCTCTTTACTTCCCCAGTAGCTGTAGAATAGGCAGGCTGTCCAGCATCCTGGTGAGTGGCACAGCATATCTCCACTTCTCCACTCTCCGTAGAGATGGTTTGTATGAACTGTGGTATTCCAAATTTCATCAACACAGCCATGATTTTCTCCATCATTTTATCCCAATTATCTCATACTTTGATCAGTTGTTGTCCACCCTGTGTGCAGTGATTTTCAACCTGGAATATTAGATCACAGAGGGATTGAGTTCAGCTGTAGGAACTTCAAGGACTTTCTACATCGAAGCAATCTGAATTTTTTTCCACAAAAGAGGCAGTTTTCTAGTATTTTTCATATCTTAGTGTTTGCAACAGGAAAAGGCACCACGCATAATGGCAGAAGGTTGCTTTATTAGCACAAAGACCCTAGAGAATTGATTCTTTGTAAATATGCTGTCAGGGTAGTGCCAGAGTTCTCAAAATTAGATCACCAATAAGGAAATTAGATTTTCCCATGAACCACATAAAGTCTCCTCAGTTCCTCACTAGATCTAGTCACATGTAAAAAGCAACCCATGATGCCAGGGTCACTCTAATCTGCTGTTGTCAATATACTATGTAGATGCAATATCTATATAGTATATTGCTGAGTGTTCACCCAGCAAACAGCACCCATTCTGTCTTTCTGCTTTGTGACATATTATAACACAAACCTGCTTATCATTCTTCTTGCTTTGGTATTTTTTTAAGCATTTTTTTACTAAATAATCTCTGTAGGAGTACAGAACATGCTATGAATATCCAGTAAGTCAGCTGTATACTTACCAGAACAGAGTTAAGCAATGTTTGATACAATCTTGAGATTGTTTTCTTAGTTCACAACTTTCTTTGGATTAGCAAGTTTTGATTGTGCCCGTGAAATTCTCTCTCTGGAAGAGCAAGAGCAAGAGGTGGCTTATTTCAAATGCACTAATAAAAGTTTACAATAAGTTGTTGGAGAGGAAAAGTAAAATAAAAAGGTAAAGTAGAATGTTTTTATTATAACAAAATTGGTCACAGCATTACAGTTCCTGGTGTATCCGCATTTTTACGGTAAATGACTATAAAGGATTTATAATTCAGTCACCACATTTCTTTCTGCCCTGAGACAACCTCCTAGGAAAATAGCTTTTTATTTATCTGAATATTTAAACAAAAGCACACATATCATATGAGTTTTCCGGTCAGATCTCCGTGAAAGCCATTGTAAAATAAAAATAATATTCGAAATGGATCAACTTAAAATCTACTCAACAGTTTGATAGCACATACTTTAGTCATTTATACAAAGACAGAAGAACTCCATTATTTTATGTCACTTTGAAGAGTAAGGTTTGCAGAAAAGTAGAATTGTTCGGAAATTTCAGTCTGGTATTTGTCAGAACCATTTTACCATAGCTGGGGAAATTATTATAGACTAGAAAAGTTAATAGCCAGGTTAGCTATGGGTTAGCAATTGGTGCATGGTAGCTGTTCCAGCAGCTGCTTCACCTGAGCCATGAGTGGTGCCTCTCTTGCAGCAGTGCCTCATCACTTCTAGGCTGTGTCATTGGAGGTTGCATTACACACACTTCTAACATGGCTAGAGACAGTCAGGGGTTTTCATTATAATCACTAGCAACTTGCTTGTAAGTTAATATAATGAATTTCTAGCACAGTGACCTCCTCCTGAGGCAATTTCACATTTGGTGGATTATGGTGTTCTGAAATTCCTTTTTCAGTAGTTGCACTGGTTTCCAAAAGCAAGGAAAATTGCAATTGTCTAATTCAAAAACTGCATTTGTACTTATTATTCTTTGTTTTTTCAGTTAGGAAGTAAACTAGAAATTAGTTAAGATTTGCACTTTGATTCAGAAAAAGGTGGATTTTTTTCACTTTTAGAAGTCAATCACTTTCAGATCAGTTGTTTCAAGATGCATATCAGCCTTGTGCTGGACAATATTAAGCCGTCCTTCTAAAGTTATTTTAAAGTTTTTCATGTTGTCATAAAGTGATGAATGAATATTAAAAAATTATACTTTAAAATAATTACACTTAATAGAGGGAATTAATTTAGAGGATCTAAAAGAATTGTACATTTTAAAGCTTCCGTCTATGATCACTTAATAAGACCTTCCTTATTCACAGTCTTCATTTGGATACTAACGCACAAGGCTAGAGTCAAACCTTCTGATAAAATTTGGTGTGGCTTTTAGGCATACTGACATGCACCCCATGCAAACACATCCGTGATCATAGCCAGGGCCAGCTGAAAGCAAAGAAAAGGCTCTGGTGTAAAAAGGGTAAGCACTGCCATCTGGCAGCAGTGTGCCTCGACTGAGTAGCCAAACCTCCACCCAGTAGCACCTTTCACTGTGGCCCGGGTCCCACAGACACTGCACACAGACCCCGCAGAGCTGTGCCTTTGGCACGGCCGCCTTTCTTCTGCTCCTGGTCCAGAGCCTGTGCAGATGTGCCACGCGTTACATACACAGTAAATTCAGGGTGGCAAGGAAGTGTACAGGCTGACAGTATTTTTGCTGTGCTTTTAAGTTATTGTGCTTTGACTCCTGATTGAATCTGGCTGACTTCTCAGAGAAGTTCACCAGGAGAATTTGCTCAGTTCAACCTGCCTGCCTGTCCTGCTGCAGGGACAATGGCTTCCAGGCAGCCACACAAACCGTTCAAAGCAAAACAACAATTTCTGCTTTGGCCATCTGTCCATGGAATCAGATTAAAGTGCTTTTAGAGAAAATAATTCTTTGCCTTATTTTTATTATTATTCATTCCAGATTCCCTCTCTTGAGCCAGAGACAACACGATAGGTCAGATTTCTCATACATCTCCTGTGGTTTCAAAATCAAAAAAAAACACCTCTCTCTAAGCCATCAAAAAAAGCTTTAAACCTTAAACTAACAGTGTAATTACAAATCCATATTCCAGAGAAATATTCCCTGCTAGCTAACACTGTCGATAGTAAATAATTTTTAATGGAGAGGCTCTAATGGTAAACACTTCACTTAAAAGCTCTTCACAGCAGACAGCATAATAACAGTGTAATTCAAACAAAAAAGTTAGGAATGTTTGACTATCATTCAATTTCCCCACTGAGAAAGTGCAAACAGAATTCCATGGGTCTTCCTGCAGAGGAAATGTACTCAGTGGAATAGAGCTGTAAGGGTACAGGCAAGATGTTTAAGTGCAAATATATTACAAGCTGATAAAATGTGCTCTTCCTAGTGCTGTATTATGTAATGCTTCCTGGAACCAAGCTGGGAAAAGTTTTATGAATGACAATAACCCTTCTCTCACCTTAGGGATTACATATAAGTTTCTGGCATGGTCTTGTTGGGGAGCAGTGCTGCAAGGAGCTTATCCCCATTTCGTCACTCTCCCTCACTTCCCACAGAGAAAGGCTGGAGCCCTGTGCTGAGCCTGATGAAGATATGGTAGGCACCAGCCCTGCATGTCTGGCTGAGCTTTGCCTCATCCTTCAGGGTTATACCATTACGTGGACAGGAGAACGATTGAGAAGCAATGGAAATTGGGTGGAAAGACCTGATTTTAAGGAATAACAGCAAAAAAAAAAAAAAGCATTCAAAAGTAAAGCTGTTTGCAAAATTCTGGTGTTTAGTGCTGGACAGTTGTCCAGTCCTGTCACAGTGATGCCACCCTTCAGTTAAGCAGTTTGCAAGTGCACAGCTGTCCTCCCAGTGCACAGGTTAGGTACAGAGAGCCAGGACAGCTACAGCACAAATCTGTAACTCCCCTGTGGCAGTGGAGTAATTCAGTGTTATTCTTACACCTTGAAATCAGCAGGAACTATCTGGTATTCAGTACTGGAAAAAGTGATGATCTTAGTCTGCCCGCCTTGGATTTAAATTTTGTTTCTAAACCCTCCTTTATTATAAGCTTTGGCATCTTCACTAAGAACTTGTATCATAGAAGACATAAAAAAAAAGTCAGATGTAAATTGAGCACATTGAACAAGCTTAAGGCAATAACAAACAAAAACACGCTTTAAAAGGCACAAAATGTCACCTACAAAATCATTTATTATATTGCCTGAGTCTCACCAGACATATATATCACATTACTATTTCATTAATGTTCTCCAAATGAAGTTGTACAGACAGCAGAAATCCATTAAAGAGAAAAAGTATTGCTATGCTGAATAGCTTACTTGCTCTTCCTGCTTGTTTCCAAACTATAGCTTTTTATCTTTCTTTTTCCCATTCCTAGAGACTGATCTAACATGATCAAATTTGATTATCAGTAAAACATATTAAAATGAGAGAAGAGGACATTTTTAATTTTCTAATTTCTTATTCCTAATATAAAAGTCATATCTGCAATAGGGATATTGAGTAGTATATACTATTTGCTTGACACCTGGAGCTATGAAATATAGATTATTTCCTGTTATTTAGTCCTTCCTGCACAAACCTAATATTAAATTCACTGTTACGCTGAGACATATGTAAAGAACAATAAAAAAAGCTTAACTGCTTTTATGTGTCTTATGAGTAATACAATACATCTAATCTGGCAGGTAGAGTATTTAAAATTGCACTGATTTCAAGCTGAGAAAGAAAAAAAACCAGAGAGTAGGAGTGGAGCAGAATCATCTGCAATATTAATGGAAAATTATATATGAAAAATGAGCTGGGAAAATGGCACTGGGACTTACTTTATATTTTCTATGGGAATTTAGCATACACCCCAAAAATGGATACTGAGAGTAGAATGATGGAAAATACGTAGAGGCATACTTGTTTTTACTACCTCCTCGAGTTGCTTATAATGAAGAAATCAAGAACCAAAACATATGGCTTGTCACAGTACATTTGTGTTTGCATGCTGTGATTCAGTCCTCAGATGTAATTCTGTATTTTTATAAAAGCTTGCACCCTCTTCTTCTGAGGGATATCTGTCTTATTCTGTGTACAGAATGAGGAGTATCCTAAGAATAATCTCCCTTCCTTCCTTCCTTCCTTCCTTCCTTCCTTCCTTCCACAAGACCAAGTCTGACACACTGTTTGGGGGGGGGCAGAGGAGGGTTGTAGGGGTGGAAGGAAAAAAAAGGCAAAAAAAGAGCACAGCTTACTAAAATTGGACATAATTTCCATTTTTTTTATTATTTTCTTGCTTCTGTGCATGGATGCATAGGATGCATACATATCACAGAAGAAGAGTTGCAGTCATTTAAGAACTATCTCTCTGGTTGAGAGACACTGATCTTCTTTTCTCACATGTAGCAAATGTTTCTACTGAAGCTTTTAAATCTAAATACTCAGATTTTTGCACATTTAAGCAGTTTCACCTAGCAACAGAGAAACAATCATGAACCACTCTTCCAGTTTCTACCTTGAAGGACACAAATAAATGCCTCTCATTTAAATGCCTTTACTATAAACAAAGAGCACTTTCTGTCTACCTCCTTTTTTTTTCTAAAATGGTTGGATTGGTTTTGATTAATCTTTCAGACTATAATGAAAACCCAAACCTGTATCTCTGGGCATAGACTTACAGAAGCATAACTGAAACTAAAAGCAAAGTCTTGCAATAGTGAGTTACATTGTGAATAATAACTAAAGGCATCAAACTAAAGCATCACAGAGCCATAGAATGATTTGGGTTGGAAGGAGACGTTGAAGATCATCTAGTTCAAAACCCTCTCCCCTCAGTAACTCTGGAGAGTGTTGCACAACCTGTAGAAGGCATGATGACTAGAGTTGAACACCAGGAATAAGAAAAAATGTCCATTTAAAACCATGGATGGTTGTGACACTTTATAAACACCACAAAGGCAAATTCTCTCACCCAATAGCTTTAAGTCTTAGTTACACATCTGGTTTAAATGACTAAGCAAATTGCTTTACCAGCCTGTTACACATAATAAAACCAAAGTCTCATAGCTTGATTAAGGCAAGTGACTGGAAATCACAGCCAACTGATTTCATGACTGTGGGGCAGCATAGCCTGTTTTATGGTTTGGACTCATCTCTTTTTATGTGTCCCATCCTGTCAGTATTAGTTCTGTAGGAAGGCATCCAAGTCCTGAACATGAGAGGTTAAGCATACAGCTGATCTGCATCAGCCCGAGTACCTGTTTCCTCAGCACCAGGAAAAATCCCTTCTTTAGGAGTGCATGACAACTTCAATCAGAAAATATAAGTATTGCATGACAAGCTCATCTTTGATTTGAAAGTGCTGAGATGCTTCCAGCATGCTTCTAAAGGTGATAACAGACAGAAGGCAAAGAGCTATAATAGTTGATCACGGGAAACATAATCAAACGTGCTGAGATGAAAAACTTATGTTTTTCCTTACCTTTTCCTAATGACCATTTTCTGGTAGAGCGGACTCCCATGCAAGTTTCCTCAGCTGTGGGGCAGTAGAGGCTGTTTGGGTAGAGCAAAAGACAGCACAGAAGCACTGGGTTTGGATTCATAACTTTGAAGCTTCTTAATAATTTTCCCACTATTACTGCCTTACATGACAGCACTCACCTCTGGTTCATGCACAGCAGTTTTGAAGCAGAACTCACATGATAATAATCATTAGAGAAATATCATACACAGGCAGAGAGGTGGTGAGTGATGCTGTGGTGGAAGGGAGAGCATCCTGGGTATTGACCTCGGTTGTATATTTTTCCCACATTGCTTCTATGTGGTAGAAAATTTCTAGTGAAATTCCAGGTATGGTTCTTTCCTTTGGTCCCCTTTAAATGGTATAAACTGTTTCTCTGAGAAACATGAAGCATAAAATTTATTACAGCGTATATTTTCATGCCATTCCTGGAAGTAGACCTACAGTTTTATATTCACTTCTGATGCTTCTGAATAGTGAGCAAGAATTATTTCCTTAAAATGAAAAATACACCCTCACAAGGGAAAAATGAAAGATGATGTTTAGAAAAACAAGTTGTTGGTAGTACAGTTGTTTTACAGCAGATAAAACAGACCAACCCAAACCACTTTCATCCATCTTTAGTCAGAATAAGAATGCACTAAGCACTTTGAGTAAAGTGCTCTGAGACGGAAAGGAATTGTTGGCTTATTCTTTTTTGTAGGCTGAAAGGCATTATATTTGGAAAAATGCCAGTGTCAAGGTGGAAATTTTTCTGGTTGAGAAAGAACTTAGTAAAAAAGACTTGTGATTTGGAGATTAAATAAAAAGATGTCTCCTGATTTTCCAAGCTAAAAGGAAGTGGGGAAGGGATTGCCGACCTAGCAATACCAGCAGTTCAACATTTAAACTCCATACTGAGATGTGGTAAATGGTTTAAAGCAACAGAAATACAAAAAATATATACAAATATAGAAATCTATTATCTGTTCAACTGTCTTTGGTCATGCCCTTTTCCACACCTGAAATCTCCACAATCTGAAGACTTTAGAGATTTGTTTAAAACCTTCAATCTTTCCACAGCCAAACATTTCCATTGTTCTTGTACAGGCTTGAAGCCAACCTGAGCTTCATCAGCCTTAGGGTTCAGTGAGAAAATAGTGATTTACAGCCCTGGGGGCTCATATTTCTGTCTGGGATTTCTGAGACTGAAATATGTTCACAAGAGCTGTACAGTGGCTAGACAGTGAGTTCATCATTGTGCGATGTCTCAGACTTACCACGCACATGCTGAAGCAAAGGTCGTCATCACTCTGCTCATCACTCTCTGCAGTGCATACAGAACAGGGCTGATGGGAGCCAGGCACAGAAACCTGGTGTTTATCCACAAACAAGATGAGTGTGTGGATGGTTGTGGGTGTGTTTCACTCATCCTCACCTTATCCTCAAGGCAGATGGGTTTGAGTTCAGCATCACGAGTTACCTGGCCTATTCCAGCAGATGGGTTTTGAAAAGGGTTATTGTCAGCATATGTAGTGTCAGCTCATTTTCATGCTCTGCCGCAATTGTTGCCCTTTCAAAATTAAATCTGGATATATTTTCTCTTGTGAAAATGTCTTTGTTACTATTTGAACTTCAGGCAGACAACTATCAGCCTAAGGTATTCCCTAAACCAGGTGAAAAGCATGTTAACTGAACTGAGACACTCCAATCATACACCTTTCATCATCTGCTTGAAACTAGAACATGTCCCTTTTGCTGGAGGAAAGACAGTGTAGTAATACAAATGAGAAAATTAATTGAAACAGCTTCCAATAGCAGTCTCTCAGCACCTTGCAAACTAGGATGATGTTATGCAATTCTGTGTATATTAAACTTTCATTCACAGTACTTGACTCATTTCAGTCAAGAGCACCATACTCTGGACCTATCAACAACGGAAGAAAATAATTCTGTTTATCAATCAAGCACAGTACATAAATGTAACTTATTCATCATCATAACTCTTTTAGTTTTTAACTCACAGAAATTTATCCAAATACGATTATTTAGTAATGTATTGCCTTTGATAGCAAATCTGGTTTAAGGGGTTCTTAAGGCATTTTTCCCTTTCCACTCTTCTTCACTTATTTTTGCTCCTCTGTTGACATTTATCTCACCTTCACTAATGGAATAACAAAGCAGTTTGTGGAGGTCAGGCAGTAAAGAAGCTCACTTAATGATTTTGGTTAAAAATAATCCACAGAAAAAAAAAAGACATTGCTTACAAGGCTAAAAATGCAACCCTTTACCAAAGAACAATTTTCTCATCAGATATATCTTCAATGTATACACAGTTGAGCTGTGTCAGGCCCCACATTCTTTTATTTTCATCTAGGGCCTTTACTTAAGGGCTTTCACACCTCTTCATTACTTTCTTGGGTCATTCCAGTACAGGCATCCCACTCTGTATCCACACTGCACATGCTTAGGATGCTGCACAGATAAAAACATACATCTATTTGTCATATGAATGGGAACCCCACTGACGTGACAGGCTCTTACTTTCTCATAATTGGGCATCTCTGTAATTTACACTACTTCATACCTGCACCAAACTCAACCCGTAATCTCCCAGGATCAGTGAGAACAATATTCCTATGCCCTCACGGGGAATACCATCCTATATTAACAAGGATAGCACCAGCTGGAATGACCACAATGATTTCCAATCCACAAGAAAATAAAAAGGGAGGAAAAAAGATGGATGGATAGATGGATGGATGGATATATATAACTGCCTTTCTCTATGGGTCTAGCAGTTGCTGCAGGACTGCTGTAAGAATATATAAAGAGCAGTCATTCTTACAACATTAAAGATGTAAAGACAACCATCTGCTCTATCCCAAATTAAAACAAACAAACAAAAAATCAAAACCCAAAAAACAAACACAATCAACACACCCTTTTTAACATATTTGACAGGCTTTTTTGCCGTAACCAGGCTCCATGAAGAGATATCCCTTTCCCTCACTGTAAACTCATAACTAACATGATATGAAGTACATGATTATTATAGCTGTGATTTCTATTCTTTCACTTCTAAAACTACCATTGCCAAAAGCAGCAGATTTTTATATATAGCAGGGAAGATTATGGCAGGGAAGATTAAAGAACTGACTTTCAATCATAAAGATTTCTTGTTAATTTTTTTGTACAGATGAAGTAGGATTTTTTTAGTGAACACGTAGATGCAAGAGTGCCATAACTCATATGTGCCTGGGGGACAATCTGGTGTTATCGAGGCTTCATCAGACTAGGTCTGATGGACATAAATATAGACTCTAGACAGTTTGGACCTGATTTGTATCTCCAAGTGGACATTCAAAAATCAGCGTAAGTGGTCAAGAAATTCCTTTTTTTTTCTGAAGAATTCTCAGTTGACATCCATTTTAAGTTTCTATAAAAGCATTTTTAATTCTACAGAAAAGGAGTTGCAAGAAATGATCAGGCTTATTTATTTTACTGAAACAATATTTTAGTACAGAAAATAAACACTTGTTATTAGAGGAACCAAGTTTAAATACATCTGAGATTAGATTCCAAATTATAAAAAAATGTCTTTCTAAAAAATACTTGATTTTAAGTTGTTCCTTATCAAGCTGATCATATGCTGCTTCTGTGAGTTTTGATATCAGTGCAGAATAAAAACACAATCCTTTAGGGCAAGTCCATAGATATTTTTACACCACCAGCCGTTGAAATTTCTTGCACTTGTCATTTTAAAAATGTAAGAAATAAAACATAAGAAAATGCTTCTTTCATATCAGATTTACACACTTTCTGACCTATAAATATAGTAAATAAATACACCAGACCGTGCAAATAGTGAGCAGCAACAACAAAGCTCTTCCCAGGTCTGGGAAGAGATAGCCACTTTTCCAAGTAGATGAGTTGGAATCAATTTACCCATTAATTGCTTCATTTTCTCTTCCCAATCCTCTGATTGATTTTCTATTCCAGGCACTAGAAGTTGTCTCAAGTCTTCTGGTAGCAAATGCTGTCAATCTCTGTTTCCTTACTTATCACAGTCAGCAAGTCTCAGTAAAAGATAGCATGGTACGTAATGAAGGGCTTTTTGTGCAAGATGTTTCTTCAAATAAATCTCAAGTCACAGAAAAACTCAGTACTTCAAATTCCCATTGTTACCAGCATTTTCACAGAAGACATCTCTGAACTACACCTCCAAAAGGAAAAATTCCTGCTTGAAGAGAACTGTAAGCTATTGGACAGAAACCTGTCAGTTCAGGGAACTAGGTTGAACTGCTGTGTGGTTTCTTAATTTCTTTATGCATCTGTGTTTTTTCTTGCCTATTCTTTATATACAAGAGACCTTCTTTTTCAATAAATTAACACTCAAGGGGGTTGTGTTTGTGCTGTGCATAGCTCAACAGGAATCTTGTGGGCCTATAGTTGGTTCTCTATTAAGGAACAGAGTACACAGGAAAGTGCAGAACATCTTAATTCCATTAAGTCAGAAGTAAAATCCCAATTGCCCACCCACCACCCACCCCACCGCATTCCCCAAGAACAAGATACACAGAAAATTTCAGGCTTACTATGGCTTGAAATACATTCTGGTTTTCTGTCCAATCACATTAAATTTATAGGTGACTTTATCTTTTGTTCTCCCAGAGACACAACTTCCCATTCTTTGCTTTCTACTAAAATTCCTACTCTTCATACATTTTTGGTGGTGATGTTTTATGGGATTTATTAATGAAAATGAGATTTATTATTGAAACTTGAGTGAAAGCCAGGCCACACAATAACCAGTAGAAGCTTTGCCACTGACTTTCAGAAAACTAGGACTTTATCCCTCAGTATCTGTAGGCAGAAGTACAGCTTTAACCATGTGAGGAAACTTGCAGACATCAGGGGAATTTCCTTCAGGGTAAACGTGTTTGGCAAACTGGGATCCAGGGAACACCAGTCAACCTCATGGGCTTAAGGCTGCATGTCTCAATCTACCCAACAAATGCAAAGTTTTCCCAGAAAATATCTTTTCCTTTTGATGATCTTAGGACTGCTATTTGCCGAGTGTATTGTTAATCCACAGTCTGTAAAGGAATTTTTATATCTAGCTACTTTAAGATTCAGACCCATAATTAACAAGCTAATTCATGGAGGAAATTTATTTTGTACAAATGTATATTCAATTTTTAAAAACAATTTCATTTCCATAAAACTATATTCCTTAATCTTAACTATGAAAAAATATATACAAAATATCTTGGTCTAGCTAAGAGTTAGGCTGAAAGGGCAATATATTTTAGGGGTTTTTTAATGTATAAAGCATTATTATCTTTTCTACTGTGACTAATGCTTTGCAAGTGTTTCTTTTAAGAAATTCCATGCTTTCACTTGAACATTAACAGATAGAATTTTATTTAAGCTGCATTTAACAGGCTTGAGAACTAATAGAATTAATTAAAAGTTTTTCTTAATTGCTCCTCAGTTAAAGCATTTTTCTTCCGGTGCTAGTCTTCAGCTAAGTTTCTTATTCACCCTTATGTGGAGATCTGAAATTCACCTACTCTACCATGTGTAAGAAAGTGTTTATTCAATTTCTCTCTCAAAAGAGGTTTTTGCAGTCATGTTTTTTGAGTATTTTCCTATGGTTATTATTTCTCCTAATAATGAAACACATATCTTTTTTACTATTTTCTCAATGATCCAGGCTATCTCTTTATCATTTCTGGTTTCATTTATAGGGTAATTTAAGCTCCTTGCAGCCTGTTGAGAAATGCTAAATTTTTTTAATCATCTTGAGAGTTTACAGTCTGGTCCAGAATGGACAGTAATGCCTGGCTGATCTTTGACCCCTTTTTTGTCACGAAGCTCAGGAAGGTTTTATACAGAGAGCATGGTCTCAGAGCCCTAATGTAGAGTAGGTAGATTTACTCTGCCAACTTTATCATCAGATCTACCTTCCTCTTTTGATTTGGAATGGCTGATAAAGTTACATGTGATAGCATCAAAAATATTCCGAGATTATGACCTATCATTTCCTTGTGCTACTCTATTCCTTCACTTCACACTTTCATCTTCAAGTGCAGCTCAGACTTAGAAGAGGTAAATCCTTTCTGTGAGCACCACCTACAAAATCCTGGTCTCTTCTTCTTTCCACAAGCAGCAGCATTGCCTGACTTCCTCTGAGCATCAAGGACAAGAGGGGACCAGCAACCCTTTCCACACGAAGAGGGAAGGTCCTCCCATGCCTGGTATCATTCTAAAATCAGTGGCAAGTGCTCCAATGCAGGACCATGTGACTGTTACCTGGTGGGATCTTGTCCCTGTTCCTGGCAGGATTTGATAGCCCTCTGGATCAAGAGAGGAACAGGCACTTTGTTTGCAAATAAAAAAAAAAAAAAGTATAAATTTGCAAATCCACATAGAGCCACAACAAAAAACAGAAAGAGTTCTATCCTAGTAGGTCTATCTCTAGGCATACCACTTAAGAGGGCTGGAAAGTCAGAATAACACCCAACTCGAGACTTCATCTCAGTCTTTCTAAAGTCAAGCTCTTCTATTCAGTTGAGAAGACAATTCAGTACTCAAAGGGGAAAACTGCACGAGACATATCTATTTCTTGAAATTATCTATAACAAGACTTTTAAATCATTGCACTCCTAGCTTAACTATGTAAAAAATGTGTCAGACTTAACTAAGATTCAGTATTCTGGAACTCTGGAAGAAATTCTGACATCTTAGAAAAGGCTCATTTTTCTCAGGTGCTGGGTTCAGAATGGAAGCAGAAGAGCAGGGAGGAAGCTACACCCCCACCCAAGAAACACGGGTCAGTGGAAGCACTTTCATGTCTTGGGGATGCACAGATGCCAATTCATAGCTGTGTTTTCCCACCCGTGAGTGTACCAGTCCCCAGGGCACTGTGCTGTACCTGGGCTACACAGCACAAAGTGCTCCTGCTGAGTGCTTTGCAGTTGGCAGGGAACATGGGATAATACTTAAGATGGCTAAGAGAGTGCTATATAACTGGGCTGGCTGAACAATAAGGCAGTCAATAATTTTCTAAAACGTGTCATCAGTACACAAGCATCTCCTTACTACTGATTTATCATAATCTGTATAAATTTATCTTCTGCTATTGATTGTAAGTTCTGTGGGGCATGAGTGGTTCCTTTATTTTTTTTTTTCATTTTGGATGTCACTTACCAAAAGTGATAAAAAATTGATAATACTTTGTACTGTAGTCTTCATAAATTGAGATCAGACAACTTTTAGTTACTTGCATTTAACAATAGTTAACTTCAATGTAGTCAGGAAATATTTATCATGCTACTTATTTTATAATGTCGTGGAAGCTCAAACTATGAACTGCAACTATTTCCAGAAAATTGTATCTTTTCGTGACTAGAAAATATCCGTAAATGACATTTTTCCCTCTTTTTTATTAAGCATTAGTTCTCACCAATTGTAAGGCTCTGAGGTTTTTCAGTCTAGAGCTAAAATTGTTGTGAACTTGAAAAGTACTCCTGAGCTGAGCATCTGCAGACAAAGGTTGTTTTTCAGAGAGCTATGAAAATTGCTTTCCCCATCTTCAGCACCTGAAGAAGTCAAATGAATTCTAAAATGTGGTTCTGATATAATATGCACATAAATGTCAGAAAAGAGGTTATTACAGTCACTCACAGGCAGGATAGGCCAGTAACAAATGCATGAATGTTGATATTAATGATTGAATTGCTACTACATTATTATGCCCAGAGACAAAACGTTCTTTCCTTCCACTAAAAGGAGCCATCTGTCTTCATGTTAAAAAATAACCAGCAAAGCTCTCCAAAATGGAGGGAGTTTTTTCAGCAAAACAAAAATAAAACACAAACAATTGCTGAACTTGTCGCTATTTATGTTACAGTGGTCTTCAAAAATTATAATTTTTAGCCCCTGTTAACAAAATATTTGTCCATATAAACATTCTTTCATCACTAGAAAGAAACTATCTTTATGTTACATGGACTATGGAAGAAATGTCAAATAAATTTCTAGAGAAGTAACCCCAGGAAAACTGCATAACCATTATATGTACCAGGAAAATGTTCTTGGAATAAAGTAGGCACCTGATTTCATTACTTATAGTAACTTAAAAATATGTCAATAAAATGCTTAAAAATATAATTAAGAGACCAAAAGTGTGGGCCCTAGCTTATTATCACTTGGTTAGTAAGCCTGGTTACCTTGAAGAGATGTACTCTGATGTGTTCAGAATAGAAACTACCATGAATGGTGCATCTTTAATACCAGCAAGGGGAATTATTAGCAGTACCAAAAACCATATCACTGCTTGTCAAAGTCTCATATCTTACACAGTATTGATCAGAGTGGAAAAGTTGGATCTCCAGAACCTCTGGTGTTGCTATTATGAAATATAATGTTGCTTTCCCATTTCTTTCTTCTTGTGCCAGATGATGAAATAGGGTGAGCTAGGGAAGGTGTAAAAATCATTTCACTTCTTCCTAGGTTTGTCTAGCAGAGAAAATCATACCTATATTTAATGAGATCATATTCAAGATTGAAATAAATCCTGCCCAAGGGGGTTTCAGGTCTATTAGAAGAGAGTCCTGTGTTGCAGTCCTGCTCCTGGTACACTGTGATGCCACAGAGCAGCGTCCCAGGGCCTGGGAGCATCAGATCTCCAGCCCGACACAGGCAGATTGGCTGAATCACATCACCAGAAGGGTGTTTAGTTTCACATAAGAAAATTTAGGTATTCTCTTTGACAGACCTTCCATATGCAAACCCAGGCAGTTGTGTGGTCTTAACGCCTATCTGGTTTTAAATGCCTTGCCTTCTTTAGTTGCTTAAAGAAAGGTGGTCTGGAGTTATTATATTACACAGTTTGCATGTCACAACATTAAAGTCATATCACTGTTTTATTTCTGTAATAATTCCTCTGTAACCAGGAAGAATTTGCTCCTTGCAAAGCATTTTCAGGTAATTGTCTGTATTCCTATTTGTTTTCTTTCTTACATCCTTTAATCATAGGGCAATGTGACTTGGATAATTATCTTTGTGGCTAAATCCATCCAGCAGAGAGAATAAGAAAAAGAACAATTTATAACTGAAAATGAATGCAACACATTTAAGAAATATTAAGCCATTTGCATCAAGCCACCAATAAATATGCCAAGCACAAAAATTATTGGTTGAACCAGTCTGAAATTTCAATGAAATTGAAATTTTGCTCACTTTTTAACCTGCCTTTGTCAGCACAATTTAACAAAATCCCGTATTTCTGCTTTGAAAAGCAGCCACCTTAAATCAAATAAAGGTCTCAATAAATTTCCCACACTCTTCTTTAGAAAAATGCGGTTATATGTTTTTTCTCATTGTTTGTATTTAGTGTTGTTTAGCAGGGCTATTGAAATGATGCTAAGACAGCAGCACAGGTGGATGCAGAACATATTAATAACAAAATAATTGGAATGTCAAAGCTCATGAATTAGCACTTCTCAATTCAACTGCAATCAGCAGATTATGGGGTTTGTACCTTATACAAACTATAAACACTGCAATTCATTATACACATATCCCTTTTTTTTTTTTTCTGTAGGCTTCTTTGCCACTGAGTGCTAAATTAAGAAATTAATCCTTCAGAGGTCAATGAAAAAGGCTTTATTGCTATTCACAAAATCAAATACTTGGAACAACAAACAGTCTGGGCAGCTTCCTCAGCCCAGTATATCACCACTCCATCTGTGCTTAGCATTTCATTGCTAGACAGTTGGAGGGAATTATTCAGGCTGAGCTGAAAATTCAGACACTTCTCAGCTATTGCTCCTTTCTTTTAAAAACTCTGACTTCAATACATCAGACAAAATATTATTCTGTAGGAGGAGAATGTGGACATAATTAAAGTTTAAATACTTTCTCCATGAGCCAGTCCCTCAGGACTGACTCTTTTTCCCTTTAAACATACAGCTTTCTGCTGAACCTTCTTACACTCCCATGTGAAATAACATCCTCACCTTCTTCTTGCATGCACACAAACAGATACCTAACAGTCTTGTAGTACTACAACAGAAAATGACATATACACATGAGCTAACATTTCTTTAATTTGTAGACTTGGGAAAAAATAAACTGGGGAGGGTGTGGGCAATAAAACTCTCTTCTTTTTTTGACTACACAACTGTAAATGCAAAAAAATAAAAAATAAGCCCCATCTAGTCATTGTATCTTTTTAACATAGCATTCTGAGTTATTGCCTTCTTTACCTGATGTCACAAACAGTTCAAATGCTTTGTCCAGGTGGAAATAGAAACAACTTTTGACTTTATTATTTATAAGATTATTATTTTTCTCACATACAGAATCGGATGGTCTGATAGACTGGATCCTTGATGAGTTACAGAGAGACAGAAAAAAAGCCTTCCAAGAGTCTCCAACTCCTTTAGACAGTATCCACAGTTAGCAAAAAATTTTCATCAGTGACTCTAGTGAAAGGCACACTCTATTTGGCATGAATCCAGTACCCATCTCTTTAATAGAATTGATGGACAAGTGTTTTTTTAACCCTGTGATCCTTTGAGTCACTGATTCTTCTAGGCTGTAGAAACACCTATGCCAAAAGGCCACAGCCTCTGGGAGTACATGTGATAGACATGTGCTTAGCTTGTTTTCCTAACTATATCAAAGATGAAAGCTTTTTCTGATTAAAAATACCTCTTTTCTCTATACATTGTTGCACAGGAAAATACAAAAAGGGTAACCTCTACTACAGTGCAGTTGTACTGCACAGAAACTCAAATTTGTACCTGCTCTGAAAATTAAAAATCAAAACCAGAAAAAAAATCTGCTTTTCTGTCAGTCTGGGATTTATATTTTTTCCCCCTTTCAACTTCTAACTAATCAGAGTTATCATCAAAAATTATTTCCATCTTCTCCCTATCTCAACACAACCTGGACTCTTCCCTTGCTATGATATTTAGTTGGAGTATCTTTTGAGATGCTAGAGTTGGAGCTCTATTGCTACTAAAGAGCTTTTTCCTGTCTCTAGTTGAATTCTGAGCAATTTTTCTTCACTAGTACTTAGTTTTAAAGGTTCATACCTCATATTTCAAAAGTGTTGAAGGCTTTCTATGCCTTTAAAAGTGCTTGCTTTTTCTAATTATATCCGCAGGTCGAGTAAAAGGTTTTACATCTTCCCACAAACCTTACTTAACTGGGATTTCAAAGTACCACACTCGGTTTTTTTTTCAGATTTTTAATGGATATTTTACTAAGACCTTTATGTTTGCAAATATCAAATACCTTGCTGAATGTTACAAAACTGATCTCTTACAGATGTCAGTTAATTTATTTAAATATCAAAAGTAATGCATTCAATATTAAACAGCTACTGAGGGAACAAAAGGGAAAGCACTTTTTCTCTTTATTTCCCTAGCAGCATCTAAGACCTACCTGTAGTCCACTCAATTTAGGGACTATATAATCTCTCTGTAAATTCCACAAGTGCGTGCTGCCTGGTTATTGTCACTGCGTAATGCCCACCAAGAGAAAGCAAAGCTTGCAGAGGGATAACAGAGTATTCACACAGCTTTGCATAAATATTGTATAATGGCTTCCCTCTGAGAGATTTGTAATGCTCCAGTATCAAAAGACTCATGCAATAAAAATAACTGGAATGCATATCAGATTAACCTTTTCACACTTCAGAATCATACAGCTTAGAAGAGCACAAACATAGTGACAGGGTAACTCCCACTTCATGCATCAGGACCTCATGTTAAATGGGATTTTTTCAAAAAAGAAAATATATTAAATCATTTGTTAAAAATTAAATTCTTAATCTCTTCATACATGTATTATCAGCTACTGACTTATAAATAAAACTATTTACATAAGCAGTCTAATAGTAAACATGTGTGAGCAATTTATGGATCTGTGGAGTTTTCAGTCAAAAGACATGAGCTCATACTACTCTGGGAATCCTTTTATACAAACAGCAAGACCAGGCCAAAGAAATTTGCCAGGTTCATTTCTGTATTTTCCTTCTTTTACAGCTTTCATACACTAATGTCACTGACATGTCACTTACTCAGCAGACAGTAATTCATTCCTTGGGAGACAGGAAAAAGCTAAGAAACATCTTCCATTTCCTTCCTTGCAAGATTCTTGCTCTCAGGAAGGTCTTGCCCAGCCTTGTGCAAAATGGCCCAGCAATGGGACTGACTTCCTTCTCCTCCAGAAACACAGTTCACATCCTAGGAGTGCTCAGTGTTGCTGAAATTCCCCTGAACAAGATACATTCACTATCCCATTAACAGATCTAAAACTACTGTCTTGCAAGACACTGAATGCCCCTGGTTCCCACTGAAATGGAATACAGTCTTACAAACAGGACATCCTGCCCTACCATTATTTGACTCTTTCCACTTTGGGAGCAAATTTCATGATAAATTAATGCATGTTAAGACAGAGTTAACTTTTAAACAACCAATCTTTTCATGGGAGTATTCCCTCTTGGAAGAGTTTACAAAGAGCAGCAACCTGAAAAGGACTTTGAGTGACAGGTCTCCTCTGCTATAAAGCCAGACAACTTCACAAGGGGTGGAGTCCTTGAACTGGAAAGAAAAAATTCCCCATGCTCATATTTTCATGATCAACCTGAAGTTTTAGCATGATGACAATACAGCACCTTGTTCACTGGACAATGGCCTCTGTTTCTTCCACACTTACCTCATCTTGGTGATCTTTGCAGAAAGAACAAGAAGACAGTTCTTCAGATGCTGTGTTTCTGAATATTAAATTTCTTGCCAATGTTAAACCTGTTCTTCATCATTACAAAAACATCATTCGTTCTCAGAATTTAAACAATATTTCTGTTCATGGATTTCTGTAAGCACTGCATTTTAGTTACGTAGGATTTTCTGATATAAGTACAATGAGATCTTAAGCTTCTGGCAACAACAGCCCTTTTCCAGATGTCATCAGACTTGAAGAATTTAGGAATTAATGAAGTTTTACAGTCCTTCTCCTCCAAA
Organism: Myiozetetes cayanensis; assembly: GCF_022539395.1. Taxonomy (NCBI): domain Eukaryota; kingdom Metazoa; phylum Chordata; class Aves; order Passeriformes; family Tyrannidae; genus Myiozetetes; species Myiozetetes cayanensis. Next base: position 132,304,894 of record NW_026086604.1, read on the forward strand.
CCACTCCTCTGTTTCTTATCTTTTACCCAGCTATCCTGACTGATCACCAGTCTCTCTAGACAAAACAAGTATTAAAGGCACGTCAGTAAACCAAATTGTAGTTACTTTTCTCCACACTGTAAGATTAAGCTAACTCTAAACTTAAGCATTACACCATCACTGTGACCCATGCCTAACTTAATATATGACTTTCACCTCTGGGATAACATACTTCTTGAATCCGGATAGAAATTTCCTTATACTCCTTCAGACAGCAAGGTCTATAGGGATTCATAATGAGCTCTCAGACAGGCTGATTAACTGATTTATACTGAGAAATGTAACACAACGGTAGGAATACTAATCAGAGAAAAGATATGACTAGGATTAGGGTAATGCTATGGACAGAAGTGGCTGTGGATTTCAATGGATTGCTAAATTCTGCAAGACATGGTGAGTTAATAGACTGACTGTGTTTGCAGTGGTGTCTCATGTTTATTGGAGGGTAAGACTGGAGATGGTCAAGGGTAGATACAGCATTTGAGCTTGAGTGAGGGTGAAAATTCAGAGCTCCAGTTATTAAAGAACAATTATTTCAGGATTTCTTAGAGGACTTCAGCACTTAGGGGACAGTCCTCCAAACCATTAAATACCAGTAAAGTATACTTACACAGAATCTGCTCAAGAGAATTCACTGCACAAACTGGTTAGAAACTTTCTTGCTGAGCAGTAAAGGAGTGGATAAGAATTATCCACCTGATCCACACAATCTGTCTATCTTGGCATATACCATGGATCAGATTAGAATTTAGACAAGAGAACAAAGAATCTTGCACATGGGGTAGTGTTGAACTGAAGCTTTGGGTTTCTCTTCAGCACCTTTTGTGTTCTACAGTAAACAAAAATGTGTCAAAGAAAACGTATAGCCACCATGCTATCACCATCCTCACCACAGTCCCTGTTATACTTTCAGCTCCCACCAATTAGTACTCTCTCAAAAAACCTCCTAAACATAAAGTCCAAGTTAATACAAAAGGGTGTGAGTAAAGGGTAAAATAATTTAGCTCTATAGATGTGATCTGTGCTATACCAATTAGCCGTTGGAACTAAATGGTCTCTGTCATTTGGATGATTGTCCAAACCTCATTTGATTCACACAAAATCTTTGGTATGCCCATTGCTGAAATTTCCCTGACTCTTGTAAACAAATTAGTACTAAACTCATAAAGTTGAGTCACGAGTCATACAAGAAGTCATGAAAGCCATCTCTCACCTCTCTTCTGGATACCTTGAGTTGAAGACACACTTGAATTTTTTCTGACACGTGGTATCTTTGTGAGAGTCTTTCAAGTCTCCTGCAAGAGGTAGGATTGCTTCTTTTCTGTCTATTTACAAACTGGTACAGCTGAGATCTTCATCAATTGGCTTTACAGGTCTAGATCAGCAACTTCAAAAGCTGAGTAGTCACTGCCCATAAGATAATTAGAAGAAAGGACTCATTCATAGAATCATAGAATATCCTGAGTTGAAAGGAACCCACAAGGATCATAAAAATCCAATCCCTGGCCCTGCACAGGACAGCCCCAGGAGTCATACTGCTTGAGAGCATTGTCCAAACACTTCTCGAACTCTGCAAGGCTTGGAACTGCAGCTATTTCTCTGGGAAGCCTGTGCCAGTGCCCAGATCCCCCTGGATGAAGAATCTTTTCGTAATATCTAACCTAAATCTCCCCAACACAGCTTCATACTGTTCTCTTGGGTCCAGGTAAATTTTGCTGTGAAGTCTGACTTGTTTTATGCAGATACTTTAATATGAAGAACAGGGGACAAGAATTGCTAGTATTTTCTTACCAAGAATTCTATTATTTAACTTTTTTCTAAGAGTTTTTCCTGCCTTTTCAAAAATATCTGCTGTACCAGTTAAGGGTCTGAAAGTACATGGTATTCAGTTCATATGTGGAATAAAAAAAAAAAGGGGGGGGGGAATCCACTACTATCATTTACAATATATAATAAAGCAGAGAATATGAAATAGTAGAATAATTCAGACCACTTATAAATTTGCAGTTAAGAAAGACACAGGTAAATGCCACAACAACCTTTAAGAGAGGCTTAATGAGAGACATGTTCTGCAGCTTCACTGCTGTGCTGTGCCCAGGTCTCTTCTATGTGAATTAAAAATCTTCATCAATACTATCAAGTGACCAAAGGCAACTATATAGAGCACTGATTCTGCATATATTCATAACTGTGCTTAATTTTATGTGCATAAGCAGCCTCGTTAATGTCAATTGGAAAACACATTCATGCAAAGACAGTTCTGAGGACGATTATTTGGATCATTAGGAACTTTGTAATAGAAAGAAGCAGAAATCAAAACTGCAGCGCTGTTTGTAGCAAACTTGATTTGAAAGACACTTTTGTACAGCTTTTCCTTATCTTTCCTTACATTTCATATTGTCGGTACATCCAGAAACTTCTATGAGACTGTATATACAGTGAATTGGCTGGCTTCTGTGTTCATACAGATATGTATAGGAATAGATAGATAATTTTTATAAAAGGCACAACACAAACTCTATACATGTCCACTTTATGGCCTAATCTGACCCTTTTTTTGTAACATATTCTGCACAATGACATTTTATTGATAAAATTCCTATAGTGTTATCTAGAATTTGTACCAGAACTTCCATGGCCCAATCCCAAAGTTTTCCTGTAATGAAAAGTAGCATGAAAAATAGGGACTTTGAGGCCCAAAATGTTATTTTCTGAACTCAAACTAGCCATGTCTGATAGCCACCATGGGTGGTTTCCTGCAGTTTGTAACTTGTTCTTTTGTGCAGCTAATTAGTCATTATGGCACTCATGGAGGAACTACATGGTTCCTTGTTTTGCCTGTGAAGATCCAAATGTATTTCTCTCCTGCAAATATCCTAACACCTGAGAGCACTTAAGCCCAGAACTACTTCTTAGAGTGAGTGATTAATGTCACAGAACAGCCTAAAAAACTGAACACTGTTCTCTGAGATGAGCATGATAAGCATTAGTCTACAGGTCTGTAGTTATTTCTCCTTCTCTCCTTCCCTCTCCTAAGGCATGATGAACTGTCCTCACCCGCCAAAAGAACCCAGGAGAGTGAGCCATGGGTTTAAATCTCCATAGCCTGAAGCACTGCCAGAGTGATTGCTCTAAGAGGCAAGGCAAGAAGATATATGCAGCTATAGAAATAACTAACTTTCCTTCCTGTAAGGAGAGAGAACTTAACTCCTTTGGAAGAAAGATTTTAGATATCTGTCTTCAAGTGGACATCTGGCTTTTGGATTTGAAGAGACTAGAGGCATCCACATTATGGAAGACAATAATGTTGCAGAAACACACCTGTGCTCACTGTTCCATTTTGTCTGGCATGAACCATCTCTACACAGATTTCAGCAGCTTCCAATCCAAATAGGGTGATGGATTTGCATCGTATTCTGAGCTACGTGTGTTCTCTTAAGTGTTGTAAAAAGGGAGCCTTCGATTGGCACACAGTTTTCACTTACAGAGCTGTTGCCTAAAGACTGGGTTAAGCAGCCTCAGCTTTCTGACACTCCAGTCCCTCCAGATCCAGTTCAAGTGGTTTACTGGATCTGGTCCCTATTTCTTTCAGAAATTCAGCACTGAGCTTTCCTATTTAAATATCCATTTTCTTTAGCCTGGAAACAGGCAGACTGCCATGTGCTTGATAAAGCCTGTTAATCTATGTAATTTTAAATAAAAATAATTAACATAAACTGTTGGAAGAACAATTTGCTATTCATTTTCCTACTGAAAACAGCCACTACTGCCTTTTCATGAGAAATTAAGGCCTCTATTTTTTTAATATCAGTCTCCAAATACAGAAAAATCATTTTCATACTTAATTTTCATCTTTGGTTCATTGCAAATTAAAAATGCAATCTATTTAAATCTTCCATAGTAGCAGATTTATGCAGTAAAATCACTGAGGCAGTACATTCAGATTTCCCCCCCTCTTGTATGCAGAGTATTTTGTGTGAAAGTAATTAGGACCCGAATGCAAAACCTATGAAATTCACTAAAATATATATGAAACAAGACAGAGATCAATGTTTGTATCTCAGTAAGGATTGTTACTAAGGTGTAACAAAACAGCACTCTTTTGTAAAATGCAAGGAACAATCTTGTGCTACAAATAGAAGGAGAAATTGTGTCACATGCTCTATTCTAGTAAGATAGAACATAATTTTGAATATGGTATCAAAATTAAATTAAACTGCCTATTCTTTCCTATTACTCATTAGCATTTCAAATTTTCAAAGCCTTCATTTTTCAGTTTCAGCATTGCTACTGAAGAAGACTAACGTGGCTGCTTATTCCAGCCTTTCTTTAATTTTCTCCTGATAGATTTTCAATGCAGCTCTGTTTTTTCTGCAAGTGAAAGCAAATTGCTCTATACATTTCTCATCCTTTCTTCCTGCCACAACATTGATCATACTGAAGGCAATACATTTTCTTAATATTAATTCCGTAAAAGCCATTCAGCAAATATGGCACCAATTCATTCATGTTTGTGGATCGAAAGAGTCTGAATCAGTAGATAACTTTCTGGTCAGTGCTAACTAGGTTCTGCATAGCAGATGAGCATCAATGTCTTAAATAATTTTCGATATTTGAAGCTTAATTCTTTCCCCTTAAAAATAAATTAGTGCTCCTCCTTATTGCATTATCTTGAATCTGATGTTTATACTATAATTTCACATTCTAGAGCTAGTTGGGGGAAAAAAATCCAATAAAACATTTTCCTTTAGAATTTGCTCTTTTGTTGAACACAGTACTTTGGGGGACACACACACACAAAACAAACAAAACAAAACCAACAACAACAACCAAAAAAAACCAAACAAACAAACAAAAAAAGTTGTTTGGACAGATTTTTTATAAGGTTGTTGGAAACTTCCTACCAGCCCACCATCTTAGGTCTCTACTGACCAGCTGAGCCAAAGTCCCTGCACTGTGGAAATGATGGTCCTGACATCCTGCCGCTTCTTTATCTTGTCATCCCCTGAGATGAAACTTCCCACTCAGCCTGTCTCATCAAGATAACTTGGTGACAAGAGCTCATTGCTTTCAATCATCAGACAAAAAAAGTCTCCACCTTTCAATTACAGGATCTCTTCAATAGGTGGTTCATTTGGTATTTTCCTAGAAGGTGAAGCTGTTGAACTAATTTTTATAGGCCCAGAATAGCATTTCACTGTTGTGGTTTATTTTCATTTCTTTACTTTTATGACATAACACATCAGTGATCAGGGGAAAAAAGGTTCAGTAAAGAAAAATCTTTTTCCTGTCCTGGAGGAATTCATATTTCTGCAAAGTACAGGACCATATTATCAGGTTACTGGGTGAAGCACAGAAATTCAGTATTTATATCAGTAAAATCAAAATCACAATCAACCTAAATTGCATTAAATTGGGGCTCTGGGGAAAGTATTGATTTTCCTTGGACAAGCTGTAGCAGAAATACAGTCCTCTTCTTACTTTCCTTATGAAAGTATGGAGGTAATGACAAAGAATGAATTTAAATTCCCATTCAGTTTTGGATATGGAGCTAGAGCACTTCAAAGACAATGTGGCAAAACAACGTACTTCCTCAGCCCTGCTGCTTGACACAGAGGTGTTTTGGCTCAGGCAGACATCTGACATGGAATATATCAACCAAATTGAGTAATGTTTTGGCAAAATTTCTAAGCATTTCTTAACTGTCTCATAAAATGTAATTGGGCAATGTCAAATAAAGCAGTACTCCCATTGCTGCCATAAACACAGCAGCAAGCAGGGAAACCTTCATCCTCAAGTCAAAATCCAAGCAACATGGAAGGAACTTCTATTATTAGTAAAAATTTTATTCCTTACTGCATTTCCGATTTCCTGTCCTCATCTTTTTTCAAAAAAAATTAGGTAATTTGTATACAGGGAGTGTTGCACAACCTTGCTGCTGCTCCCGTTTCCGTTCATGAAAGAGTTCCCATTAACTTCATATTGCTGGGATGAAACTCATGAAACTCCTGTATAAGACTGCATCTTTTCTTATTCAGATCAACAAATAGATGCTAATACTGAAGAATTAGTGTTCAAAAAAACTCCAATGGATTCTTTTCTGAATCTCTTAATGAAATAATTGCACACTTTCTAATTGTAGAATCACAGGGGGCACTGTGTTAAGAATCCAGATTGACTGCATTGCATTGTCATCTAAAAATAATGTTATTTCTCTTTATAAATTGAAGTAGTTTACTACAGACATCACAATACTGATAGAGTCTTTTGAATGATCAGACTGGGAAGTTTCCTTAATATATGCTCTTCAAATACAAGCTTTCAAGTTGTATCATTCAAAATATCCAGTGGAGATAGGTCAATGGGGAGAAAGAATCATAGAAAGATGTCTGAGTAGATATTGAACAATAAATGTCTTTTTTTATTCAAGTAATTCTAAAAGTTAGGGGCATATGTACTGTTTGTATGAACAATATATTAATTAGGGGGTATGGAATTCCATTAACGCATGCAGAGATAAGTATTATAAGTGATAGCGGAACGAGGAGAAAACCCAAACATGAAAAGGAAGCATTGCTATGCTGTCAGATGTAGTGATCAATGGAAAAGCATTTACAGCACTAAAATATACACTTGCTCTTGTGACAATGCGAGCAAAGGATCTAGGGAAAACAGATTATCAGGATGGCTTTTTGTTTGTTTCAGGTAAACTGAGCAAGGGAACCAGCTATAGAAATTCAAAAATTAACTGGTGAAAGCACATAACAGACCATCTATATTAATCAGTCACGCAGGAGACCTCAGACATATAGGCAGAAAATGTCACCACCAACCACATGTGAACATGCTGAATCCAAGGGCTGTTCTGAGGTATTAACCTCCAAGGTAGAATGTATTTCTCTGCACCAAGGAGACATGCTGTATTTCTGCTTTCCCCTTGAAGCCCTGTAGACCTCTGAACTGAAAGCTCAACACAGTCACTGATCAAGAACTACAAATTTTCTGTGCAGAGAAAAGCAGACAGGGTTTTACTAGTCTAGAGATCCAGTAAACCATATACTCAGCTTAATAAAAATTCCACAAATGAACATTTTCTCTCTTGTTCCATTACTTAATCAGGTTTTTGTCAAAACAGATTAAACAATTAATACAGACACTGCAATCTCCAAAGAAAAGTAGTCTCTCTTCCTCCACACATTGATTAAGCAAGCAGAGGCTGTATCCTCCTCCTATACTTTAGGCCTCCATGTAATACTCCCAACAGCTTTTGGGATATGAGCCATTTTGACTGATACCTGTTTGTCAGAATATGATTCCTGATGATTCCCTAGAGCCTTTGCCAAAATAGATAGTTTTTGCTGATAATATTATATATTATCAAGTGTGTTATAAGTACACTTAACACTGCCAGTATGACATAATCGAGCCCTTCACAAAAGTACAAAGCAGTGATGAGTTTTTTGAAGATGACTTGCAAGGAAAATATATTGTGCATGGCCAGTTTCCTAGAAAATGCACAATCCTGCGTAAACATTCAGGAAATTGTGATGGAAACATACCAGAAATGAGAACCTAAACAAGCAATGATCATGTATTTTCCAATAACATAACGCTCCGTGAATGTTATCAATAACAAAGCTTTTTCAGCCAACACTTTTCATATTCTTATGGGAATATGTGTATCTTTGTCGAATGTTTCTCTAATCAAAAAGCCAGAGATGACAGACCAATTTTTGTAATATCAAACAGAGAAATTAGTTCACATGTATAGATCTCAACACCAAAAAAACCTAACAAACCACCCTGAGAAAGATAACTTAAAAGTAAATGCATAGTGAGTCCCCCATGAGATAATAAATTGCTAGAATAAGTGTTAGGAAATACTTTTTACCTATCTCATGAGCAACGTTTAGATGCAAAATGTCATGCTGAGGAAATAAAGTTGAAGATTAAAAGCTGGGGTGATACTTCCTCAAATTCTTTCTGATTTTATGCTTTGGATCTCATGTTTTTGAAAGTGGGAGCAAATAATTTTTCATTCTTTCTGCCTTATTAATACATGGAAGGAAGATTTATCCATTATACCTGTTTTGAACTCTCCAAACTCCTTTGACAGTATTTTTTCATCTGTTTTTTTTTATTTCTGCAAATATATTACTTTTATAGTAAGAAAGGTATATGAGGACACTAAAAAAAGTTTCAGAAGAAGCTTGGATTCCCACAATAAAACTTCCTAGGAAACTAATACATTTTATTTGAATTATTGCTGAACTTGGTGATATCTCTGCATAAACCAAACATTTTGCAATGAAAATATTTGCCTTGCCTCCAAAGAAAAAATATTCATGAGCCTTTTGTGATATTAATCAAGGCTCTAGCAAGGGTCTTACAGATTTTCTACAACTGAAAATAAAAACAAAACAAAAGAGGTCAAAAAAAATCTAATTTGCAGAATAGACTCCCAAATTTCTTTCATATTCTTGACATGAACTTCTACCTGTCAGACACAGAATCATAGAATCATAGAATTAACTGGGTTGGAAGAGACCTCAAAGATCATCAAGTCCAACCCTTGATCCAACCCCACTGTGGTTAATAGATCATGGCACTCAATGCCACATCCAGCCTTATCTTAAAAACCTCCAGGGACAATGAATCCACCACCTCTCTGGGCAGCCCATTCCAATGCCTGATCACTCTCTCTGTAAAGAACTTCTTTCTAACATCCATCCTAAACATCCCCTGGCAGAGAATAAGCCCGTGCCCTCTTGTCCTACTGCTGATTGCCTGGGAGAAGAGACCAACCCCTACCTGGCTACAACCTCCTCTCAGGTAGTTGTAGAGAGTGATGAGGTCTCTCCTGAGCCTCCTCTTCTCCAGCCTAAACAACCCCAGCTCCTTCAGCCTCTCCTCATAGGACTTGTGCTCTACTGCCTTCACCAGCCTTGTTGCTCTTCTCTGGAACTGTTCCAGCACCTCAATGTCTTTCCTGAACTGAGGGGCCCAGAGCTGAACACAATACTCAAGGTGTGGCCTCACCAGTGCTGAGTACAGGGGAAGGATCACTTCCCTGCTCCTGCTGGCCACACTGTTCCTGATCCAGGTCAGGATGCCATTGGCCTTCTTGGCCACCTGGGCCCACTGCTGGCTCATGTTCAGCCTCCCGTCGATCAGCACCCCCAGGTCCCTTTCTACCTGGCTGCTCTCCAGCCACTCTGTCCCCAGCCTGTAGCACTGCAGGGGGTTGTTTTGGCCTAAGTGCAGGACCCCATGAATGTTTCCAAGGATACAGAGGAAACAGAACTAAACTCTGCTCAGTAGTATGGTATGGATAGTAGTAAAATAGAATAATAAAAAAGCCCACTGAAATGATGGTACCTTTCTGTCTACTTAATGAAATTTTTACCAGAAAAAAACCCAAAACGTTCAATTATATGACAGCATATTTAGATATTGTATCAGTAATAGTATCAGGTGATCCACAATCTAGGTTTTGAGTGTCTAAGACTTCTGAAATTGGGAGCCTTCATACAGCTTTAAAACAAGAAAAGGCACAAGAGCAAAGCACAACAACAAATTCAGGCAACAGGTCAGAAAACCAGGGCTTGAGCAAAGCTATCAGCTATTTAATATTTTAATTTAATATAAAATATTTCATGAGTCATTCTTATAAATGTGCTAAGCCTGTACCACTTTTGTCAAAAGAAGCTTTGCTCAGCAGTGGTCTCAGTTGTAAGCCCAGAGATCCTGCAATCACACAAGCTTTAAGACAGAACAAAAGGCAAGCATTGCCCACCTCAAAGAATACTTAAACAGGCTGTAGAACATTCAGTTTTCAGGGTCCCACTTCAGTTGCCATCATAGTAATCACAACACTGCCATTAGTCTCAAGCCATCTGGAGCTTTGCAGTAGGAATGTCAAGTTAAGACTCCAATCCTGATGAAAAAATTTCTGCCTCTGGCATATCCATGAAAAGTACCTTATCATCATTTGGCCCATTAAATCAGTTTATTATTTTACAGGAGCCATTTACTCCTAATAGTAATACCTCATCACTGATACTATTATCTGCTTCAGAAGCACAGTATGGCTTGTTTTTTAGACTTGATTGCTCAATGTGGCTTGAAGGAAAATCTCTCCACATTTTTAATTTGATTGAACTGCTCCTTATCTTTGAGAAGATGTCTGAAAATAAAATATGCTATGTCTGCCCCGTAGCTGCTTGTGCTATTATCTTGTACTTACATTATCTATTTGGTTATTTTTTCTTTCAGATTGAAGTTTTAATTTTTATAGATTGTGATCTGAGCCTTAGTAGCTTAATAAATCAACAAGAAAGGAAGTCATGAAAGAAAGCTGAGGACTGCTCAGAGAATGAAAGGAAACACAAGAATAGCTTTCCTTACAGATGGTCTTTAAAGTGAACGAGCAGCTGAGATTGGCCCTGCTCAGAGGTGCCATACCATAAAAATATAGTAAGTGAAAACAAGCAGGAAGGGTCATACCCTTCCAGATGCATACAGAGGACTCATATTGACTCCAATCAGAGCCAGATGCCAAAATCTTAACCCAGAGCAACCTTTTTAAACAGCAGACCAAGCTGTGGTTTCAGATACACACACACCATTCCCAAAAGAGTAAGAGATTGCAAATGATTTGTATTTCTCACTTGCTTTCCTGCCACGCTCTTCTTCGCCAGGGAGCTCTTGTTGGCTTAAGTCTGAACATTGCTCATAGACTGCATTCACAGGCTCCTTATCACTACTAATCCCTCTATCATACACACCACCACCCCTGCAAAAATCAGAGGTATATAAAAATGCTTTTTATTATGTATTAAAAAACCCACTACCATACTTCTGAAATACCTGTTATGCCTTTCCTACCTATGACAAAAGCAAGTAGAGTCGTGGTAAAAAAACATCTACACACAGTGCAAAACAGCAAATGAAAGTGATTGAAGGTCGTGAAATTCTTCTTGCAATTAATTATGGCTGGTTTGGACTGTGAAATTTGGACTGTTGAACAGATTTCTACAAATGCAGACATTCAGTTTTTCTAGAGAGCTCAGATTCTTTTATAACTGTAAGTATTTTTTTGCAAACATTCTAGTAAATAAATGTTTCCTGATTTTAGCCACAGTATGAAAGTCTAAAAAATAATTAAAAAAAAAAAATCTTTTCAATCGGGACACTTATTTTGCAGACTTATTACCCTAAACTTCTTTAACATCCTACCTGAAATATTCAATTTGATTAAACCTGCCAATCTGTCCTGTGCCAAAACAACCCAGAAAAAAAGGTAAATTAAATTTCTAAAAGCAAATTGAAATACTTATCAGTATTCCTTAAGAGCCTGCACTATCACAGCAATATGGGTGCAGAGACCATGTGTGTTTGGCAGGGGGTTATGGCTGGGCTCTTGATACTAAATGCCAAGCCACAGCAGGATTACAGAACCACCATGAAAGGCACGAGGAAAGGCAGACTCTGGTCACACCAGGCATATGCCTGGAAGTGCCAGTGTCTGTGGGACAGTTAAGCAAGATCTCCAGTGGCAGCTGTAAGAGTCAAGACAGACCTATGACAGGTAAAGTTTTAATAGGTTTAGGATTCCCATAAACAGAATAATTTCAAGATAAGCAGCAGCAGGTGCAAGCCAATTAGTCTTCTCCAGGTGCATTGACCAGCTTATTGATGAGCTTCTCAAAAGAGCTAATAAATTTATTCATTTTCCACCAAACCGTTACACTCACACCAAATTATGCATGCTTTTTACAGCATTTGATGTGCAGCTTTCCCATCTGTCTCCAGTTGCTACTGACAGTGCACATGTGTCTATTTGTGCCTCATCTCATACCAAAACTAAGTTTAGGATTTGGAAATCACTAAGTATGCAGATGGTGTGCAATCCATGGTACCAGCAAACAGATGTGGGAGCTAAGAACTCAGGATCATGTCATGATTCATTATCTGAAGATAGGCTGATATTGCACAGCTTTATGAATACGGCAATATTTAAAGTAGTTACACCTATCAATATTTTCTTTATTTAATTGTAAGCAAAAATAATTGTTATATCATAAAACTTTTGACACCCAGAAGAGAAATTATCCACTTCAAAATATCATGAATTATTTGATTTCTAACTTCCCCATTTGTTCATAGAAATAAATTCAATTGAGCTCAGGTCTCCTAATTTTAGCCAATGAATTTTTATTTTGTATTCTTTTACAGAGAAACAAACCCAGATATACCAAGAAATCCAGTAGAAACATTTTGCTCTGTAAAGGTATGAGAAAAGTTCCTGATATGCTGTGCTTTCTATATTTTTTGCTATTTAATGAGGTTTCTCTAAGCAGGAAGTAATGAGTCAAAAACAAGAATTTATCTTACAAAAGATAAATTTTATCAAAGAAGGTAAGTTATCAGTAATTCCTGATGAACTGTGTACAAATTTACATACTGTTTAAGATGATGTATACATGGTAAAAAATGCATCCTAATCTTACTCAGAACTGAAATGATTTATTGTGAATCTTCCTATAGGAGATTTTTCTACAGAACTTTTTGAAAGAAACTAACACCATGTTTTTCTAATCTTCTAGCTGGCATTTTATAAAACTTCAGGATTACAAAAATCCATCTTATCTCTGCGCTTACACATTCAGGTAATATTTTCCTATTAATCAAGCTGTCTTGATAGACTTCTCTAGTGCTGATATAGCAGTGATTCTCCTCCCTCCCCACAAAAATATTAATCAAATCCGCAGCTCTTTGCAAAGTTTTCTTTTATCCCTTTCATCAATTCTTTTTTTAAATAGATGGGTTCTGTCATTATGATTTACACACATAGTAGTTCACAGTAATATTATACTTGTTGTGTAACCATCTAACAGTTTAGCTATGCCATGTCAACACATTGGTCAGTTTGAGTACTGAGTCCAGACATCCTGAATTCAAAGCCGAGGAGTTTGTCAAGCCTTCAGTCTGGCCTCTAGACAATATTTTGTGTTTTTTTGGTTTGTTGGGTTTTTTTGGGTTTTTTATTGGGGGGGTGGTTTACATATATATGCTTGTGTTTGGCGGTGAGAAGCCCAAACCCAAAGGCAGGAACTGATGTTTCTGTAGGATACCAGAGAAAAGAAGGTACTATGCAAGGGATGCCCAAAACCCAGTGCACTAACCAGCAGGACATGGCTGAGCTCTGACTCCTCTTGGGAGCTCAGAAACCCAACCCAGGCTGGCTCACCTTAGCATTGAGATAACACAGCTCAGGAGACAAGCAAACTGTAACAGTCATAAAAATCTTTGGTTCAAGGGCCACAGCTCAATCTGCAGAACAGGTCTCTCTCTTCCCCTTGCCTCCTGACACCAAGTGTTTACTGTGGGATGACAGGCTGTGTGGATGAGAGGTCAGGTGCTATCGTCCTCTTGACCCCAGCTCACACCTCGGTGCCCAGGCTGCTTCCACGGAAACCTACTTGAGGTTATTACACTAAATATTAAGGAACTAATGCTGTTAGCTGCAACTATGGTTGGTTGCAGTGTCTGGTAGACAAAGGATTACCTAAACAATGAAGACCATTTTTTGGTCATTCCACCTTGAGCCAAGCACTGATCTTGGCATGAGGGCATGAGTCAAACAGAAAGAAAGTCCAAAAGTCACATCCAAGATTCCCAGCCATAGCCCCTTACAAATACCAGACTTTTATCAATCCCTTCCTGTTTGCCAGAGGAGTCCAGGCTGTCTGTGGGAGGTGCTGCAGAGTAAAATGAAGATGAAACACCCAAAGGAAATACTGGTATGTCCCAAAAGCAGCATCAGCACTGCCTTCGTGCCACGCACCAGTGTGTGCTGTGCTGGATCCCAGCACCCTGCAGCTTGCACTCCAGTGGCTTGAGTGCATGGGCCACACAAAATTCAATATCTACTGACAACTGAGAGTGCCAAAAAGTTAGGTTTTCAGACTGTAAGAGCCTTTGAAAGACAAACATCTTTTCAGGGAAAAAGAAACAAAGGAAACAAACACAAAAACAGCTAGGCATTTTTTTATTGAAAGTGAAAAATATTTTTGAATTTGTTCCTATCTCTTCTCTCCTGATCTGATATGCTTTTTGGTTTCTTGCTGAATAACTGAGCTTTACTTATCCTTAACACTTTTGCAATTTTTCTACTTTGAACTCAGCTTAATTCCTTCAGTTTAAATTTCAGACTTCAAATTTCACTACAAAGAGCATAGGAGGTTTTTAACACCTACAGTTTTTAAGCAGATATAATTCAAAGGAGCATTAGATGCTCTTTCAACTCTAGTTTTAAAAATAATCACAAGATTAGGTGGTTTATCTTTTTGGATGCTTCTGACCTAATACATTTTAATAAATCAGTATCCACAATAGGAAGTAAGGTTTTGATGTAACTTACAATACAGACAAGAACAGCTCAATAGATCTTGAATACAAAACACATTAGATATAATGGATGAGTTGGAACAAAGTCAAGAGTCAACTTGCTCCATTTCGATTTTAGGGTTAATGATAATAGGAGACCATTGGCATTAAAGATTGTTGCTTAGATGAAATACCATTGAAAACATTGGAATACACCATCCATAGAAGGATCGAATGCAACTTTTTTGAAAATATTATGGAAAACTATAGAAAACAAAAAGTTTTCAAGCTATAAAAATTATTTCTAAAAGTTCAAACGTAATCTTTGTGTAATCCTTTCTTTGATAATTATTATAATAAATAACTTTGGTTTACCTGATGACATAAAACTTTCACATCCTCTCTTCCTTGATAGGCTTAGGCTCCCACTCACATCGAAGAGTGATTTTGTCCAGATCGTTACCACCTGCTCCCTTGTCCTAACAAGACATTTCAATCCAAATCAGCTAATTGATATGAACACAGGTGTTTTATTCCTGTAACGTGTTGACACTAAAATTCAGCTGCTTTTCAAAGGAGGAGATATACTCAGAACAGGACATAAGGTTGACTTTAACCCATTTGAATCTGGTCATTTTGAAAGAATGGGTTTTTTTCAGCATTCAGTTGCTTCTATTTACACATAGTATAAATATATTCATTTAGAATTTGAATGCAAAATGGTAATTTTCCACACAGAACTATGAACCAAAGTTTTTTTGTCCAAATAAATTATAATGTAATTGAAAAAAAAAAAAATCAGACCCCAAGCATTTTTACTTTTTAGGGGGGCTGTATTCTCATCTAATTCTCTTTAAAATCTTACTTCCAATAGTAAGCAAGGAGAAAGAATTCAGATTAAATTCCCTATACTTATTTATCTATTTTCAGATAGGACAAATATCTGAAATTTTCTCTTAATTATAGAGAAAGTCATTCTATGAAAGGTATCATTTTCAGAAATGGAAGTTACTTTCTCTGTTTCATACTTCCTCAGGAGATGAGAAGGTCAAAACAGACAATATTCTCCCACCCTTAACACAAGCATTTCCATAAACACAAGAATGTATCAGGATTTTTCTGAATTCACTCACTTTTTTGAATATTTAGAAAAGGTGAGTTTTTAGAGAACACAGGATCATACTCCCTTTCTTCCACTTAGAAAATTTGATTCACAGGCAGAAAAAATTCTGACCAGAGCAGACATTTCTAACAAGGATGTTAAAGAGCTGTTACCCAATTTTCATTCACAGAGTGGAGTCTAAAGGAGGTAATATTTTTCCGTTTGACACCAGATATTCTGCAATTCAGATGTACATTACAGGTGTATTTTTAGACTCTGGAGTCACATAGGGTTTATGAGTAACTCATTCCTGTTGAAGGTCAGGGAGAACAGACTTTAAATTAAAAAAACAGTAATCTCTAATCACACCTTACATATGCACAGAGCTTGGTTCATTTTACATATTTTCAGGGATAGAATCAATCCCTTATTAAAAAGGTTATACAGACTAAAAAAAAATATATATATATAAACCAAACAAAAAATCCCATCCAAAAAATAATGCCTGGAAACTATTTTTATTGTCAATGAACAGAAAGTTTCCTACAAACATCTTTGTAGAAATCATCTCAAGCCTTAACTCTTTTGGAGTACGATACACAATGTGGGCAGTCTGAGCCATTTGTCACCCTGTACTGCCAACATCACCAGCTGAGACATTGTTTGGAAATGGGGCTACACTTCTAGCAGTTCTCAATTCCCATGTTTTTGCAAGAGTTAAGGTATAATGAGTTTAATGAGAGGGTGTACACCAGAAGTTCAATAATTCCATGACAATCTGAAATAAAAGGCACTGATTACTTTGGAGATGCTAAAAAAAAGGTAAAGTTTTCTGTGAGAGATGGAAAAAATTGTCTGGAAGGTCCATCAACCCACGTGACAAAATATTCTTGTACTTGACTGACAAATTCTATTATAGGGTTAGAAGTTAAATTCATATTTGCAGATTGTGCAATTGTATTTTCTGGCATTAACTGGAATAAGAAGTAAAATTACTGGAATACAGGAAATTAGCTGAAATGAAAAAAACACTGCTGACCTCAGGCTCTGTTCAAAATCAAATGTTATAATCTTAGAAATGTTTGGAAAGAAGTCAACACCGATTTTAAAATTCTTGAGGGTTGTTTTGGGTTTTTTTTTTTTTTTTTTTTAGTCTTCTGCATAATCATGAGCCCTCTAAAGAAGTTAAGCAAGGCAACATTTCAGCCTCATTCTGTTTCTGTTCTGTCTCTTTGCTGTCTTGGTAAAAATCAGAAGCACTGGTGTGCAGAGAGAAAGAATGAAAAGAAAAAAGGAGTATTGTTCAGATACAGTCCCAGGAGAAATCACAGTACCAGACTCACTTGGTGGGGATTTGCAGGGGGATTTGCTATGCTGTTCTAATCTGTACTTAGTTAATTATTACAAAGAATAAGCCACAGTTTATGCCCTGTGGCTTGAGATTGGAGTTGCCCCCGCCTGAAAAGGCAAGATTCAATATTCTGTAACTATGTTTCTCCACCTGGTAAATTGGCTGGTTTGCTCCAGATATTTGTTGGAGTATAAATCAATAAGCAGGCAGTGTAGACAATCAAATGTGTGGATGAAAGTGCAAGGTGGAACCCTAATTTAACACAAAAACCCAGACTGAAATAAAGTCTGGTGTGGAGTGGATTTTATTAACACCAGACTCAGTCCTGTCACCGACCATGTGGATTCCTACAATGAATCTATCCATAAAGTGGCACTATGAATTGTTTTTATTAGTGAAACATTAAACTTGCTGCCACAATTTGTTTATCTAGAAAATCTCTATTACGCCCTAAAGTTTTCTGTTTGTGTTGCTAAAAAAGTGCTATCACCCTTTGCTCCTATTACCTATCTAAATAGCCAGAGGGAATTTAAACAATGTTCAACTTCAGTTTTTTACTTTGTGACATGAACTTGACTTGAACTCCCAACTATAAAAATAGAAAATGAATGGCATAGTAGGCAAAAATTTTCAGTGAAGAAATTTTCTTATTGTTAGAGCAAGGGTCCAATTAACCTTTATAAAGCCATAAAATAGAAAGAAATTTTGGAGTTACTTACTTTTCTTAGAAGAGACAATGTGTAGTGTTGACAGTAAATTACCACCTCCAGGAGAACAATGGGTCACTACTGTGGGGCAACTGCGGGTGAGGAAGGCCTGGGATGAGGCTATGAGTGGATCATAAGCACAGTTAAACACCATGGAGCTCTTCTCTTTTCCACTCTAAATTATCAGCTTCAGGGTACTGTCAGCATCAGATAGCCCACAGCAGATTTCTAAAGCTAATACCTTACATATAGTTCTAATGAGAACTTGCAAACTTTGAGGGGAAATCTCAGATCCAAGTCTTCAATGTAAACATTATTTTTTTGAGTACCTTACTGCTCTAGACTTGTTTCCCTAATTCATGATAATTCTACAATATGTTTTCAGTACTAGAAATCAGTATTTTTGACAACTCAGACCCTGGTTTAATACACTGATAGACTCAAATGGAAACATTTATAATGCCTGTTAATACGAAAATAATATGCCTAAATATAGGGAAAAAAAGGCCTGTTTGTTTACCATCAGTCTTATCACCACTATGTCAGACATCTGTTGTACAGGTTTTGCCTTTTGTGTGAAAGAGAGATTGGACACATGAAAATTATAGTAAAACACACTCTTCCAAGAGTCTTTGAAGACTCATTGTTCTCCACAGTAGTGGTTACAGAAATTCTGCCTCAGAGAATAAAAAATTCGGGATCTGTCACAGAGAGGAATATTTGCAAGTAGAACTCTAGTCCCACACCAGTGATTTCTATGATACTACAAAGACAAAAATCCTCTTAGGCTATAGTTACCCCTGTTATGGATGAACACTTATAGAAATAATTCTTTATCTATATTCTTGATTTACTTTCTGACATAGTTTTGATGTCATATGAGAGATAACGCATTTCTTTCTACTTCAAAGTCCCACCTGTTAGTCTGCAAATTTTCTCTGCTTCTGATAGTTTTGACCAGTAAAGCATGCCAGTGTGGGTTTCGCAGAGTTCGTCTGCAAGAAATGCCTCTGCAAAAGCATCAGATTGTGCTGTTCTTGTGCCAGGGTGGATCTGTCCTATGCACTCAACAGGTAAGTAGATACCCAGCAAAATGACATCAATCTACAAAACCTACTCCACTAAGTAACAAGTAACAATACTTTTCATCACAAGGCTATTTCTTACTTCATATTCATATTTACTTACTCAAATTTAAATTTGATCACACAGTGCATTTCCTTCAGCTGGATGCATCAAATGATTTGGTGCTCATATCTCTGTTACAGAGGGTCTTGTACACAACAACCTGGTGTGCAAAGCCATAATTTTCTTTTATTTCTAACTTATAATTTCAAATCCCACTTTTCCTTGGTTTAGCAAATCTTACAGGTCACTCAGTGCACTATATTTAACCTAGTGTAAGGCATTATCAATAAATTAATATAGTGCTTTAAAATGCTTCTTAGACATTTGTGCTTGTTGTGTGACAGATTTAAATTCTTGTGAAGTATGATTATTAAATGTAATTTATGTCTGTCATGGCTTAATATTCAATCAAGCTTCACAAAAACAGAATTAAAAAACCAAATCATGTTTAGTAATAGCAATGATCTTCATGGGATAAAAGATGTTACAGAAAACGTAAGGTGCCACTAATAACAACAACAAAAGACTTCTTGCACTCTACCTCACTCATTTGCCTGCTGCAAACTTGGGTTATTCTTTGGAAGATATAATTCCTAACACTTCAAGGTAAAAAACAAAAGGATGACATTTAAATCTTCTAATTTAAGATATGGCTTTTTTTTTTTTTTTTTTAAATGTCAAATGTTGTCTGCTCAGCACTTTTTAAAGTTGGAGATGACATACTGGTTTTCTTTGTGACTCTGGTTTCCTTTGTGACTGGTCCTTAATGAAAAATGAAAACTCTGCTATTTCCCAAAGCAAAGTCATTTTATAGATTCTGAAAGTTCTCACGAGTAAAGCGATGACTGGTTGACTTCTAAGATTGCCAGTGGGACTGGTGACAGTTCATAGACAGAGAGAATGTCATGTGCCATAAGTCATGATAATATTCATTTTAGATTGAATGAAGCAGCCAGGTAAGAAAGAACAAATATCAGGCCCCTGGGGGAAGCAAGGTGTTTCTCCTCTGGTGCTCATTGTGACAGGGTTTCCTCACAGAGCGGCTCCTTTTGCAACAGTGATAACATGTATGAAAATTAAAACCACTGCAGTTGTATGTTTCATGTCTGCTATATTTACCCATTACGTATAAATGAATTACAAATACTCTGTATAATTACAGTAGAATAGAACTGAAGTAGCTATGTACAATTAAGTTTTTTATGTATTTGTATAATTGGACTTGTAAAGCACTATATCTCATTATGATCATAGATTTCTGGACCAGAAGTATCTTTAGTGTCCTCCAGATCATAATGTAAATATTTGCTTTCATGCCTCTGTAGCAATACAGGTATCTCATTTTTCCCTTTCTAAAAACTTCCTCAATACTGGTAAATCTGTTCCCTTTCTGGAAGTTTCTGTGTTGAAGTGCATGGTCACCCCATTATCTCTCATTTTAATCCTGCTAGAAAAAGCATCCACCAAGCAACATCCACCACCTGCAAAACATCCTTCCCTGAACTGACTCCTTAGTCAAGGCGTGTGTACTCAGGCTTTAAAAATACATCTACTCTACTGTTTTCTGAGATATTCTGCTAAAACACAATCCAATAAATCAAACCTAATTCATATCCGACATTTAAGAAATAACTATGCTGGAATTTTCTGTGTGGCCAATTATTGTCTTTTTTTTTCCCCCCTCCAGGGCCTTCTGAAAGTGTCTGCAAAAGTGTTCTGATGATCTATTTGATGCTGCTAGCTAATAAGCAACAGATGGAGTGTACTTTACTGAATTTCTTCTTAGGGGTATTTGAAACTCTTCAGGAAGAGACTTTTATCTGAAATAATCTCTTCAGGTAACCCATAAGTAGCAAAAGGCTGTGTCTCAGCTCACCTCAGCAGCTGAAATATTTATCCTGTGGATTGTGTTTGGCCACCCCAAACTCAATTAGGCACTCACTGTTGAGAATGAACAGGTTCTAACACATTTGGTGGCTCCTAAATAATTCATTCAAGTATGGTCAAGATATCTCTGTAAATACAGACAATTCACTTTGGTTAGTACACTGCTGGAAAAAAAAAAAAAAAAGAGAATATTATTGTTTGTTTCTGAAGTACAAAATATTCACTCTAACTCAACCAGCATCTTAAAATACTAAAATTCAGATAACCATAGTAAAGAATCTCTTCTGCTACTTAATATGATGATGAGAAGTATAATATTTTATGAGACAATATTTAAATATAAGGTAGAATCTGTACACCTGTCATGTCTATTTCAGATGGACAAACGTTCCCCTAAGGTGAAATAAGTGTTCTAATCTCCTTGTTTAAGTACTATTTTTTTCTCAGCATTATTGTATTCAACAGACCCTTTTGATATAATTTTCAGACTGAGAATTATTAAGGTGCATATAAACACAAAGTTACTAAATAAACATTTACCTTTCACAATTTATAAATTGTTATCTCTTCCATATTTATAGGTAGTCTCTCTTCCTATATACTGAAAGGTAAAGAAAAATTTTTTAAAATGTGAAGGGTGGGCTTTTTTTCAAATCAAGTAGTGCATCTTGTTCTTTGGTTGACCAGATCTCTGCTCTCAGGCTCTCATGTATGATTAAGCAAATCAGTTTCTCACTTTTTACACAGAAATCAATTCAACAGAAAAAGAAGTTGTTGGGATTTGTTCAGGATAGCTAGAACGTCTCACTTTTCTCTTAGTTCTCTTACTAAATAAAACCTATCTTTCAACAATAAGGCTTTTGCTAAATCTTCATAGTGAAATTTGCCCAGTGTCTGCAGAAAATTTACATCTCTTCATGACATAAATGTCACTTTTCCCACTAGAATTCAGGGAAAGATTTTCACTTACTACTGTCTCTGAAAACACATGTATAAAAACAGTACTGCTGGAATTGTGTTTCATATTCTTACCATTCTCATTAAACTGAAAATCTTCCACACTTTTGTGTGTCCTTTCCACTATTGCTACTTTTATTCTTTTTGAATAATAAGTAGTCTTTCACCACTTCTTCATTTTCCTAAGCCATTTGTTTTTGCATGCTCTTGTCACCAAGTTTCTGAACATTTTCTAACTTACTTACAAAAAAAACCCCAAACACAATTAAAAAAAAAAAAATCCTATAACTCTCTAGGCTTAAGTTTACTCACAGATTTTACTGTATGAGGGATAAGGTCAGCACAAGACGACAGTACACTTCAGAATTACCCTTTCACTTCTCTGGTTGCCCATCGATTCCTGGTTTGTCTGGGAAACAAGCTGACCACCTCATGTCTGCAGGGGGTAGCAGCTCTGCACACCCGTGACTTGATCAGAGGAAATAAAGCTGAGAGGAATATTGACAATAACACACAGATACACTCAGCTGAGCATAAATGTAAAAAAAAAAAAAAAAAAAAAGCACTCATCACCAGGTATGTCATTCCAAATCAATAATGAAGCAAGTAAATACATTCTATATGTTGTAACATGTTATGCTAAAGATATACTTGTTACCTCCATTTGGTGACTAAGGGTAATCATGCCTGTCATACAGACCTCAATACCTGTTGCTAGTTACTGCAAACCAAACTTTTCCTTCACTCACCCTTACAGCCAGAGAGTAAAGCTACTTGTAGCCTGACTGCAAGCTTGGTGCTACCACAGGTTAGCAATAAAGTGGGTTTATAATGCGCCCTCTGCTTACAGCTTTCCCACCATTCAGTATTCACAAGAATGATCTCTGCCTAATGATAGTACACCTTTTGGCAGTCAGAGGCCTAATAAAACTGCTCAACTTCTGTGTATGTCATGGACATTAGACCCAAGCATCCTCTCTGGTAACAGAAACATTTTTTTGACAACACATAACCCTCCTCCTCAGTAGTCACTCTTTTCCAACCAATGTAAACACCTTTATTTGAGATAGCATGTATGGAGAGAATACTCAAGAGGTGACAGGATTCTGGTTGAAGGGCATGTACACTGTCTAGAGCTCATTAAATGTGCAGTACACAAACATAGCATGCTTGAAGCTATGCTACAACAATAGCTGCCATTATCCCATATTACTGTAAGTAAATACAATTTTCAAATGTGTATACCTTTTTCGGTTTCGTCACATTACTGTTTCTTCACAATTCTATTTCTATACAATGTTCCAGGTTACAGAAAGCAAATTTGAGGTAGATAAGGTCTGGATATACCGGGAGTACTTAAAAATTTTTCTGAGTTATCTCATCTAGAGAACACCATTTCACAGGGATGGCTCCTTACCGCTTTGTTTTCATTTTCCCAAATGGGCTTTTAATAAAATCTTGGAGAAGAGGAAGTCTCTGCCTGGCATGTGCCTGCTACATGGTCCCAGGAATGACTCAAGCCTGTATAATCACTACAAAACACCTGTGTGAAATGCACCATCTGGGAATGTAATACAAGGAAACAGGTGCCTCACCTCCAGTATTATGTCCCAGAGCCTTGGACTCAAACTATGTCTAAATAAAAAACTTTTCAGTTAAAACAAACAAACAAACAAGAACAACACAAAACAAGGAAGACTAGGTCAAAGAATGCTCTATGTTGCAGAGACTATGTACAATCAACTGAGGAAATACTCTTAAGAATAACAAACAATCCTAATAACAGAATACTGCATATCCTGTTTCCTATACAGTGCCCAGATGTCATTGGTTTATGCTGTAGCATATTCAACAAAAATTCTATTACTGTGAGGCTACAATTACTATAAATCAACTAATTAATTTCACATTTCAAATTGTCTGTGGAATGAGAATTCAACATCTTTAAATAAAGAAGCTAAAAATGGAATAGCATAGATAAACATTACACATCTGTTATTTTTCCTTTTTCAAGCCTTTAATTAGTGTTTCATAGGATAATGCTGTAGCAGACAGGACTACTTCCTATTCAATAAATTAAGGATTCTATTTAGCTATTATTTATAGTGCAATATTTCCTATATGCCTTAGAATTGTTTATTTGTGACAACTCTAGAAACAGGAGGAGAAAAAAAAAAGTAATGCAACGCTTTCTCACATATAAATAGTCAGCATAAAACCTGAAAGATGATAGCTAAAATTCTTGTCTTTAAGCATCCTATCCCATTTCAATCTCTAGGGACAATCTTACAAAGAAAGAGACAATAAAAATACTCAAAATAGAGCTTAAAAGAGGGATGTTGAAATGAAATAGACCAAGGGGTGCCAAGAGTGAAGAATGGGGAGGAACAGAGTCTTTCTCTGAACTAGATAAACAGTGAAACTTGGAAGGAGGTAGAAATCATACAGATTAGTGGCTTATCCTATGATTTCTCAGACAGTCTTTGGTCGTAACAAACCAATACTTTGCTTTTAAAAGGCTATGTGTCATTGGCAGCACTCAAAGTGCAAAAGCATAGAGAAGGATATTTAACTTTTCATTGCTAGTGTTTGCTCATTTGTTTGCCTTAAGGTAGACAGATACCAGCTTTCAAGGGATAAAGACTCCATTAGAAACGTTTGCTGGAGCCCAGTGAGTCCTTCTGTGAAAATTCTGAGTTTAGAGATACCACAATATCCAGAAAGGGGTAAAGCGTCATCCAGCCTTAAACCCTTTCAGAACCAATTGGGCTGACACACTCTCAACTGCACCATCTCATAGCCTACAGGAAGTTAAGTTTCAGAAGGACACTTACAGGGCTCAGTGGGAACTAATTTCAGATGTTCATTCATTATCAAAACTAAAACACTAATATAGACTCACTTCCTGATCTTGGGCATTGCCAAAGAGCCAGAGTGACTTCCAAAGCCTGCTGAGCTCAGGTGTAGGGCAGCTTCAGAGTCCAGACGCTGCTGAGCAGGAATGTTTTCCTTCTGTTTTACCTCATGCTGACTGCTACGTTTTGGTTACAGCTGTGAAAGCTGCAAGGGCCAAAAGCACACACAAGGACCTAAGGCTTTCTGAGACAACCATGGGGGAGGAACTGCATCTCAGACTGATCCGTGGGAGGGAGAAGTCTACATAACAAAAATAATGAAGCGTAATAAAGTTTTTTTCAATTAGAAACTCAGAATATATGGAATGCGATACACTGAAAAGATTAGTAAAAAATGAGTAGTGGTGTGGCAGAAGTTCATAATATTCCTTCAGGGTATAGCAATTCAGTAGACAAAATGCAGTCTGTAACTCAAGTCCCTCAGTCCAGAGAGATGTCAAACTCCTGCTGAGGGAAAGACAGAGAGATAGAGGGAAGGGGGAAAAGGTGAATTTGGGAATGAAACAGAAAACAAAGCTCGTGGGTTGGTTTTACAGTCCATGCACAGTCATAGTTAGAAAGGGAAAAAAATATTCCTCTAAAATCTCTCTCTTCTGCTTCTGCCTTTAGGGAGGCAGTTTCACACAAATTGCTATTACTCCATTTTCTCAAAATGCACCTCAGACTCCCAGACACGACCACACTGCAGTATAAGATCATCACTCTTATAAAACCGAAGCTTTATCAAATATCCTTTCAGGAATCAAAGCTTTATGAGAAGTGAGACAGGATGTTGATGCAAGACCTTCAAAGAAGAGGTCAAGAGATACATTTTCTTCAAGTGGTTTATTAATTTTAAAAAATTAATAAAATTAAATAAATTTAAAAACATATCTTCAGAGCCCTAAACCAGACATTGTGTGTTGATTGAATTTGAATTTCTAGGCACAGTTTTACAAGACCATCTGCACTGGCACACAGACACAAATCCTTCATGACTATCATTTTGAAAACCTCCTACCAGATATTAAAAAAAAATAAAATAAAAATTTCCTTAAACTTAATTCTTCTGTATGCTCCAGGATAAAGAAAATTCCAAATATTTGTCTGAATCCTCTAAAGAAGATCTATATAAGAATATGAATAACAAAGATAAGTCACTTTTTTCCCTTGTTCAAACTGCTTTAATTCAGAGATGAGAAACTTCTGCTCTACTTTGGAGTCTATGATATGCTCTCCTCTTTCTATCATATTCCTGACAAAGTCCTTTTCCCATCCTAAGCTCACATTGTACACATCTATATTGTCCCATAAGCATGTGCTCTCTGCTTCTCTATTCTTATCTTGTGAACGTTTTTCCTTCCTAAGGATTTTTAGCAGATTCTTTGCATTGGATCCTCCCTGTTTCCCAGATGCCTAATGATAGGCTGTCATTGGCTTCACCCTTAATATATTCTAAATATTTCCCCTTTCTTTTCTAGGCAGCCTTAAGGGATTTTTGAAATTTCTAATAAATCTGAGCATTTGTTGTAGATTCTTTCCATTTGCTATTTAGTTCTTGCCTGAGCTGTTCATTTTCAATCCATTTAGACATCTGCTTATCCTTTTGACATTTCCAACTTCCACATATATAAGCTGAAGTGGAAATAGTACCCTGATTGAAGAGTTGCAGTAGTTTTGTCTTAGGGTTATATATTTTTCTATGAGCCAGACTTATTGAAATCCATCAGTATTCTATCAGCTTGCAAGGGTATTTCCTGTTTAATTACCCCATTGTCTTATATATGACTGTCACAGGAGGACAAAGGACTCACCCCTTGTTGGTCTATTTCTTCTAACAGAATGCTGGGGTTGGGCATTTCTGAGATAAATATGAAAAAAATTTGAAAATTTAGATTAAAATGTAGATTGGCTGAAGGGAATTATGAGAATTTCAGCCCCAATGCTCTCTGAAAGTGCCCACCAGTAGAGGAAATACTCTGTAGTTAGTATAGGGAAACATCTGTCTCTGGACTATCAGCCTTGAAACTGAAATCCTGGTGGAAAATGGTAATATTTTACCTATAACTCATGAAGAACCATTAAAGGTTGAGTTCTGAGTTCAGTCAAGGAATCTTTCTTCTAAGAGTCATATTTTCTGTTGCCAGTCCTACTATAAGAAAGTTAAAGAAAATACTGAAACTTTATACTCCAGTAGGTTAATTTTCCAGAAAAAAAAACATTGCTGGGAACTACTTACAGTCAGTGTAGTTATGATAGTTTTCTATTATTTTCTGGTTGCGGACAGTATTTTGTTAGATATTATAATATGTCCTCTGATGAAAATGTAATTAATCCTTTTACCTTCCATGTCCTCAAACACAGATACAATGGTCCTCACTGGTTCTATTAGGATAGAATAAAATACAAAACTTAATAAAGCACCTAGATGGAGACTAATAGCATAAACATATTTTCTTAAAAGTTTGCCAGAAAGCTATAAAAGATATGCCCCATTTAAGAATTTTAATGAGTTTTAATGAGGAAAGCATTTCATTTTGGTAAAATATATTTTATGTAAATTGTGTAGTAATGGATGTTTGATAATTTCAGTATATTCCCACTCCCTATCAGTATTATTTTGTGTTCTTTGTATAACCCAGAACCGCAAGCCTGAGGCTTGCATACTTCAGTACAAGTCCAAGAGGGATGTAAAATCATTTTAATGCTGAAGCTTAATTTCTAGCCAAAGATAAATATGAGGAGTCAGTCATCCTTACTCTATTCTGAAGTAAATCCTTCTGAAGGGAATCCTAATCCAAAATAAGTCTTACTTACTAAGGAGTAAAATAACACTTTGAGTGTGCAAATGGAAAAATACAATAAAGCCTCTGTAGTGACCTGAACCCCACCTCTGGGCCCTATGGATACAGCTATTGGCAGAGGGTACATGATCTGGGTCCAGCTGTTAAATGGAACATAAATTGCAGTAAGGTAGTATCCATACACTCAGCATATATCTCAAACAGCAAAAGAAAGATCTTTCCCTTCTTTGATCAAAACGATTTTCAATCTCCATTCTAAGTGCCGCTGTGGACACTCTGAGAAGCCTTTAACACTTTCTAGCAACGTTCAAAGCCAAAATTAACATCAGTAACAGTTTTGTTGAAGGGCAAAAATTAACTAGCAAGGGTAAGAATAATTAGTTGAAAGATGTTCCACTGACATGTATTATCCTTTTCTATCCCACTGCAGCAAAATATTTCTTCACTCTTCTCTATTCCTTTGCAAAGTTCACTACAGCTTTACAGCTAGTCAGGTGTATTCAACACATGGGACCACATTAAATTAATCATGCAGTACAGTATTATAGTCCCTATTACTATATCCCAGCAAGTTAGGCATCCTAGTCTTCTTGCTCTGGGGGAGTTGCTAACAGGTGATGACTTTTTCAATGGCAACCACAGTAGAAAGGACCCATTATCCCTGTATATTTTCCAAATCTGAGGCAGAGCAATTATTGCTTCAGCAGTGGAAACCCAATACGACTGAGGATACCACATGCTACAGAAATGTTACTGTAGCAGTGCTGTTTTGTAGGGATAAGTAGACTTATCTCACCAACTCAAGCTGTGCAGGAATAGAGGGATAGCTATCCATCCAGTACACAGAGTTACTGTACTGCCAGAAACAGCACAGCTGTGAGCACACCTTGCAGCATAGCTGGATTTGCTAAGAAACCCCTGCGAAGCCAAGGCCTGAAATACAACTTGTAGTGCCCCAAGTAGCAAGTTCAGAGCTAACTTGAGTATCTTGGCACCATGTTGCATTATGCACAGTTTATCAAGAGAAACAAGGATAACTATAAATCAGCAGTGTTAAACATCTACACATTGTTTTAATCTTTTAATTCCAGAGAAATATCTGCTTGACTTTTCAGGTTGTCTGAATGGGACTTATCAACATTTTCTGCCATTAGAGCAAAAGTATAATCATTGCTCTAAGTATTTGTTCTGATTCACCACAACATAGATCAGCAGATATACATATTCTTCAAAGTGAGAATCTTCACAACTTGTAAAATTAGCTGTGCCTTTTTTCTTTATTGCTGTGCTTCTCAACTGTGCTCCATATTGCTATATTTTTTTAATCTGGTTTGCAAAAAACACACATTAATATATGTGTGGTGACACATGAATAATTAAAAAATAATGAAAAGCTTGCAAATGTTGCAGTTGTGCTAAATATAGTTAGCTAAATATGCAGATTCTTCCTCTTCTGAAAACAATTGCTTTTGTTGTTGGGCTGCCAGACACTCAAGTCAGAAACTATCACCCCAGGGACTTAGTCACACACTTGAAAACTAACAGTACTGATTGCTCAGACAGATTCATAATTTCAGAAGTATGTAAAGAGAATCTCACCACCTCACCTTCATTCTGAACAAACTAATCAGAAATTGGTCAGTGTTTGCGAAGTTACTTTCCTTGATATGACATCTAGAAGAATAATCACAGTTAAGGAATCTTGCTAAAACTTTAGGCAAAATTGTGCAAAATCAGTTTAGTTCAGATTTCCATGGACCAAGAAAGTTACAAATGTAAATTTGGCTTCCACTGACTTGCTTCTACAGGTACCAACAAGTACTTCAGGCTATGAAAGGCTGATGGCTCTGGTCTACCAGCAAGAGGATTGTCTCTAAAGTTACTTTGCCTCACAAAGTCTGCAAAAATCTATGTGACTATGCAAAAATCTATCCCAGTCTCTGTAAAAAATTTTTTTTCTAAATTCAGAAAGAGAGAAACATCATTGTTTGCTTTTAAATAAAATGTAAGGACTTGAATTCACTTCTTGCTGAGAATCTCACTGAGTGTCTGCTGTCTTTGGGAAGAGACATTGCTCTTTTAAATGAGCTGCACCTGCTCTTTCTGATCAGCTATCAGTTCATTATGTTTTGTAAAATAGTACCCTTAATCTCATCTCAAAGTTGGTCTGTCTGTGCTCAGGTTTCCCAACCTGAGGACAATCATAACGAATCTCTCTGAATCTGGAATGTTTGTAACTTCACTGATTTTTGTTATCACTCAAACTTTGTGGAGATTATCTATCCAAGCTTGCTTTACTGGCTTCAGAGATCACCAACTTTAGAAAGTTTGAATTACCTTTGGTTTGGCTGGTATTTGATTGACACAGGCAATATGCATTTACTTTTCTAGCTCTTTTACTGACTGGTGTTTCTCTGTTCTTCATTCTGCTTCCATACACTGCCTCTCTAACCTGAACATGAACAGAGAAGTCTCTACTAAGTGTGGAGAACACACATCTGTCTGTGGTTTAGTGATGTGGTTTAGTTCAGGATGTGATATGGCCACTAATGGAGTCATGAGTAATATACCTTGGAGAACATAAAACCACATAAATTCTTGAAGCAGCAAAGATGATTGCAAATGAGTGCATTAGCTCAAGCAGTGCAGCTTATTTCAAAACTATAGAGGCCTTTGTGGCTTTATAAGTCTGGAAAGAGGCAATGGAAGTGGTTCTTCATAATATATGACCTTTGGGCAAGGGTATCTCTCGACTTAGCTTCTCTTTAAGCAGGAATCACAAGCAGGTGTTCAGTTGCAGGATGTGGTGGAGATTTTCTGTCTGGGTAATACCATTAAATAACATCAGAATATTTTTATCATGTATCATGTAGTACCATAGTGATTTAGCTTTGCTCTCTTCACAGAGGACCATAAGACTGAGATACTTTGCTCTGCATCTTTACTTTCATTTATTAGTTGAACTGGTGGATGCTCAGGCTCTCTTATTTATGCATGAAACTCCATAAGAGATCCTGAGCAAAATAATGAACAAGAATTCTCCCTCACCACATATACTGCATCCCTGTGGGGATTTCACAATATGTACAGCCCTTCAAACTCTCAGGAGGATCAGAGTCAATTTATTTTAAGAGAGAGCAGTCTCAGAGGGCAAATTGTAAACTGTGAAGATTAACAGGGAGTTTTTCAAAGGCATAAAGGGAAGTCAGATGCCTAACTTACATTAAGAATCAATAGGAGTTCAGCATTTAATCCCATTAGTGTCTTGGAAAAGCTGCTTCTTAAAAGAAACTTTTATGGTCTCATTGAATTTCGAAGGAGTAGTCTGAAAATTCCTGAGTGGACTTAAGTTTCAAGTTCTCTACATAACTAAAAACAAAGGGTGTTGGGGTTTTTAAGCTTTACAGCAGCTGGGATAAAATGTCGGATATCTATGAGATGCTTTCACTTACCGCCACCTGTCCTTCCCTCTTATACTAAAAACCCTACTACGTGATAGTTTACCCCTCTTTTGTAAAGACAACTGATCACCAGTGATACTGTTCTCCCTTCCTCTTACCAGCTGTTTTCCTTCCTTCATCACTGCCTTTTGATGAGAAAAAGGTTTTTTTCTGCTCTCTGGTCTTCTTTCACTAGCTTGCCTTCAGTGCCTGCAAATGCCCTGTCCCTATCACTTAGGTGTACTCTGGTTTTCTCTGTGTTCCCTCACAGCCCTCCACAACAAGGGTATAATACACTTCCCAAAGGGCTGCTATTCACTTTTTAAATACACCTAGACAACCTTTTCCCATTATTCACAGAGCTTTCACAGCAGTTGCTCTGTATTTATTCACTACTGTTTAATCCACGTGAGCTCATACCCCTCTCATTTTAGTACTGTTATTGTTACTTACTGTTAGCTCTGCATGTAGAAGATACTTATTTGTCTGTCTTCTACCTCTTGTCACCTAGTGTAAAGAATATGTGTACCACTTTCTCTGACATTCTCTGTTTGGAAGCCAAAGCTAGAAATAAATTGCATAGAGATTAATCATCTAAATTTGTCACTTCAAGGAGAAGGAAAGAGGACGTACATTCATGACCCACATTTTTGTGTTACTACAATCGATTTTCTCCAGTGTAATAAAGAAAAAGGCTCAGGGATACTGAGACATAAGCTGTGGTTGAATCCTGTACTTTGGCAGAGTGAGACACGCAGAGCCAAGTGTGGTGCTCAGCTGAAGCAGGCTGCTGCAGTTGCTGGAAAGCCCCAGAGCAGTCTCTAGGCAGCAAGAACATTCCCAATCAGTCTATCAGGTTTCATAGACTCGCCACCAGAGACATTTGTCAACTAAGAGCAGTAGGGAGAAAATTATATATCCTGAAGCTGGAAACTTCCCCATAGACTCAGCAAACAGAACGATTCAAGACTAAGGTGTGTGGCTGCAAAATCAGTGTCCCAGAACCTATCATCATATTTTCCACTCCACTTGCTCTCTGCTACTTATTTCATTGAACAGCCACGGCTGTAGCACTGCTTGCGTTCTGACAAACCGTGTTTGACTGTCCCTCACAGTGCAAGCAGGTACAGCACCTTCCCATTTGTTGGTAACTATGTCAATGAATGATTACTGGCATCAAAAGTCACACTGGCATTTTAGGAAAAGAGGGTGGGGAGTATAAAAGAGCCTGAAAAAGGGACACCCCAGCCATACAGTTGCACTTTACATAAATACCCCCATATCTTGAGTAGCATTTGACATATGGTTTCAGTAGGAGCTACTGAAAATTCATCAGTATTTTCCATACTGTCTTCAAAATGTCATCAGAAAGAAAAAGTTCTATTTTTAAATCCTCCTATTTTAATACAAAAATTTGGAAGCATTTCTTTTAAAAAAATAGACAAATTGACTGTTCTCATTTTTGCCTCATTGTTTTCCTCATTTCTCAATGAGGAAAACAAGAAAGAATAGAATATATACATGTTTTCCAATCCTCTGCATTTTTCCTATTTTTCTTTCTCTCCTGAGTAAGAAGACATAAATTGATGACAGAAAGACCTTCCTCCACCACTCACCACTTAATGCTTTTCCTTCTTTCTTTCTTTCAGTGGAAAAATCTGAGCACAAAACCAGAGCATAAGAATTTTTGTATCATTTTAGGAAGTTATTGTTTATATGTTAAAGTTTGAATTCTATGTTTGCCTACAGTAAATACTGTGTTTGACTAAGGCTTATTTAAATGAAAATCAGCAGCTTGAATAAAAAAACCTACTGTAATCTAAAATTTTTGCACCAAAAATGCAAACAAGAGTTAAAAACAACCATTCACAATCAGGTGAAATTTTTTTTGTCTATCATCCAGAATCAGAAAAAAATTTTTAAGTCAATGAAGTTTAAAGGTTGAGACATAGCATTGTATAGAAATGTAAAGTATAAATATGATATATACTTAATATATGTAGTACAGCATAGTATTGTATAATATAAAATTTGTGTTAAGTAGCTGGGAAAGTGCATCAAAAACTGGTTCTTGTAAGGAAATAACAAAGGACAGATCTAGAAATCATAGAAATATGTTTAAAAACATCCCATAAGTAGAAAATGAAACATTAAAATTAACACCTGCTCTTGTACGGCTGTTGAGATGACCCTAATCCTATATATTAAATAATATCAGTCAGAAATGTGGGAAGTATCAACGTTATACCAGAAGTTTAAGTGATAGAGTGTTGTTTGTAAGACATACTTGCAAGGAGAGGTAACTACAGGAAATACTTGAGCAGTTTTCGAGTGCCTAAATGGAGGCATCATACTGCAATACAGTATCAGGGATGCACAATATTAGGCCTGGGAGGAAATCCATAGTTCATGTAAATTGTGATGGCTCCATTGTCTTTTTTGCTTCTGGCAGCTGACACAGTTGCAGGACAGGCTCTGGTGCTATTGCCCTGCACATTTACACTCAGGGGTGCTCAGTCACCTCCAGGGGGACCAGGGGGACCCTCAGAAAGCAGAAACATGAATGGTCAGAGCACCATGGGACTAAATTATATGGAAATTAAAAGAACTGAGTATGTGAAGCTTGGCTAAGCATAGTGCTAAAGAGCAAGGAAAGGGGCTCTTGCTATGGATGTGAGGCATCCTTTAGTACAATACATGAAAATACACATATCAGCAGTGACATGAGTTTAAGAAGGGGAAATTCAGACTGAATGTTAGCCAAATATCCTTTCTGAAGTTAAGTTCTGCAAGACTGAAATAGTTTCCAACCAAAATCAGAGAACTTGGAGACATTTCAAATAAGACTGGGCAAAACACTTAGAAAATGCAGAGAAATGAGCTGCTTTACCCTGATCACAGACTGGATTTTTTTAAAGATATTTTGTCACATTTCAATAAGACTTATATGGAAATAAAATTATAATGTTACAAATAATAGTTATTTGTTTAAAATATTGAACAGTTAAAAATAACTATTTCCTTGTGAACGAGATTAATCCAAACAATGTAAATGAATTTTAAAATTAAAACTTAAAAAAAAAAGGTGAAAGTATATGTGGAATTTAAGTCACCAGTCAAACAAGTTGTGAGTGGAAAAAGCACAGTCTGGCTGCACTCTCCCTTCAATGCAATCTATCCTTCTGGCCAGGACAACTTCATGGGTCTGCCTAATGTTTGTAGAGTTCAAAAGGAGGGCAGCCCTATTGATCTGAGGACAAAGAAGTATGAGAAGAGACCATAAAATCTGAATTTATAGATATAAAAATGTAGTCTGAGGAGACTTAATTTTGGTATATTGAAATCTTAAACAGTATAGTTAATGTCAGATGGACTTACCATTTTTTTCTGGGAGACAGATAAGAGGACAAGGGGCATAATTGCAAAGCAAAGAAAAACAAATTTGAAACAGATGTCATGTGTCCTATTTTTCTTTGCACAGAGCCACAAGTGTATGCAGAATAGCTTATGAGTCAGAGGCTGAAGCTTAAACACTGGAGGATCATTCAAGAAACAATTAGGGCAAATGGTATCCTGAGGGGATTAGAGTATTAAAAGAAAATGAGCCTTAATAGACTGAATAGACTCCACTTAGTCCTTGAAATTTATTATGTTCGTAAACCCCAAAACAAATACAGTAGCAGAAAGACAAAAGCTAATGGTAGCCTACTTACCTAATATTTTCTTCTTTCTCAGTATTTGAGTAAAATTCTGGTCTTCATTTTTGCTGTTGAATGTTAGCACAAGTATTAATTGCACAATTAGATTAGAGATATTTCAAGCCACTCAGAATCTGCTTCAGGCAAAATTAACAAGAGTATTGCCTCTAAAATTTGGTGCAGCTGTTACTAATAAAAGAGCTAGTACTGCAGGCTGAAACAGCTGGAGATGATAAGTGAAAATAGAATTAAGGCTCAGTAATGCAGGTTTGCACTCTATAGGGAATTCTGGACAAAACTTGCGTGTGGCCTCAGGTCTGATGGCCTTGTTCTGTACAGGACCCTGGTGGTGTGGCATGCAGCACCCCAGCACTGGCCTCTTTGAAGATGACCACACAAGTTCTGGCAGATGGGAAGTTTATGTATTCAAGTGGAAGACCATCCACATGTTCAGACACGCATGAAGATGAAAGCCTGAAAGTCAAACTTTGTGCAGAAGTGCAGTCCCTTCCAGCTGCCTGCCCTTCCCACCTGGGAGACTATGGTGTCTGTCCTCTTCATATTAAAATAGTTTCCCCCCTTCAACAAATGCTCTGTGTCTCAGCTAGTTTCGTGTGTGTGTGTGTGTGTGTGTGTGTGTGTGTGTGTGGTCATTCTTCCTGTTTAGGTGGTCACCATGCACTACAAACTCTTACAACACTTTTCACTAAAAAATTCAAGACTGTTGCTGTGGAACAGAAAGAAGGAACCCTACTAAAGTGAAAAGCAATATTCTATGTGCTACAGACCTTTCCCAGACCCTGAGAGCGAATGAAAAACAGGTACTCCACCTCTAGCTCCCTCAGAGGCAGAAAGAAGGGAAACAAAGGAGCACACATTGCCCTGGGGCTGTCAAATCTGATATCCTGCTCTAACAAAGCTTCACCACCTGTCTTCGCGAGGAAAATGCAAGACAAACATAGAATGACATAGCCTTGAGAGGAAGATTCTCTCTGACCCCAGGCTAGTAGTGATTGCCTGTTCCTTGCTATTCAAAGAGAAATTTAGAATATTCTGCTATGTAAATGTAGCTCATGACTAATGGGATATGCCTTGTCCCAGAGCTCAGCTTAGAGCATTGCTCAGAAGCACCTGTACCAAGGAACCTGCATAGAGGCTTCCAAATCTGCATGAAAAAAAAAAAAAAAAGGAGGTTTTGGGAAGTGTGTGTAACAGTGTATGAGGTTGCTCCTGGATTTGAAAAAATTACAGTCATCCGCTCCAGGCCCTGTTAGTGCTGGGACAGCAGAGACCCAGCCAGCCTGTAAGCTGAAGTGTCTGAGACAATACCATGGACTAAAGACCTAAACCACAGGGAATAAAACCTAAATGTAAATAATGATCAATTTCTTTTATGTCCACACTGAGACTGACTTACAACCTATCAGGATGAGCTGGCCTTCTGACTACTTTGGGCAGCTGCAGTCTGGTCCCAGCTATTTTCCTTCCCATGGGCAACTGAGAGACCACTAAGGAACCGAGGTTGATTGTGACATTCGATAGATCAACTGCATTATATATGCTCCCAGAGTATGGCCCTGTGATAGAGGAGAAGACAAAAATATGGCAAAAAAGAAGGCTTCTTTTGGAAATTGAATGAACATTATAAGACTGCAACAGCAAACCAACTGAAGTCTTATGAGGTGTTCCTTTGGATGAGTGCTGGACCATGCAGAGTCTTGATAACAGGACTGTGATTCACTCCAGCAAGCTTAGCTGCTAACAGTGAGAGAAGTGGGTAACAAGGTGGTCCTCACATCATTTACCTTCCTGCTGTCATCATTCTCTCTCCAAGAGCTGTTCTGCTGTGTGGCTTCAATGCACTTTGGCAAGCCCTGGGCACTTCAGAGCTGCATCTGGGATTACAGTATGTCTGCACTGCCCTAGATATATCCCTGAGGTCTCTACTATATGATTTTTTTTGTTTTAATAATTTCTGGCTGCTTCTGGATTGGAGGAAGAGGGTGAGTTTAAGTCCTTCCTTATTCCTTTCCTCCCAAAAAATCCCCACAATATCAGCTACAGGCATAGCAGCAGCAGATGCCAGCCACCACCATTTAAGAGAATAGGTAGTGATGGAGTACCTGGAGTGAGAAGTCTGTGAGGTATGAAGGACAAATGGGTTTCAGTAGGAAGCTGTTAAGGTGAAATGGGAGGACCATGGAGAACCAGGAAGGATCAGGAGGAGATAAGGTGCTCTGAAATAGATTACCAAAGAAAAGAACATAATCCTGGAGAGAAAAGAGTAATGAAATTTTGAGAGCAACTTGTATAAGAATCGTGGTGGTGTGACTGTAGTGGAAGTTGGATTTAATTTTTGAGACAGCAAGGATGACAACTTGGGGCTCTGTCTGCATTAGGAATTGCTGAAGGTTTTGTAATCAAAACAGTGGGAAATAACATACAGTATCTTTCTCCTTAGATGCCTCCTCCCAGAAAGCTGTTCTGTAGTAGGGAAATAGCCCCTCTAGGAACTTTAATAGCCACTCTGGTATTATATAGGACTTCTCCTCCTTAGGATGCCTGCCCAGTACTCCCTTTGTGCTCATCTCAATCTCTTCCTGCTTTTGCTACTTAATATGTGTTACTACTCACAGCAAGTTCAGAGCAGAATATGCTATTTTCTTCATTTCATGAATATAAGTGTCATGTCTTTACACAGAGCATGCAGTTCTTAGACAAAGATTGCATATTTATTGTGAGTGGGAGATTTATTGTAAATAGATTCTATTCATAAAAAGTCAATTGACAAGAGATACTTGAGCCAAGAAAAGCAGAGCTTCCTTCTATAGCAACCATGGAGAGTGGCAAGAGTGAAGCATCTAAACATGAACTATTTAGTACCAGATTCCCACTGAGCAGTACCTGGCTCTGTGCAGTCAACAGGCTGGACTCCAGCCCACAGTTCTGTAGCCAGGTCTGCTCATAAGGTCTAGCAGTGAGTGTCATGTAAACACAGGACAGGGGAAAGAGGGGATTTCATCATGTTAACTGCTTTTCTTTGGTTCTTTCCCTTCTTTTTACACCACACCCATAGCCTCAGTGCATACAGAATCCTCGCTGCCCCACAATTCAGGGTGTATGCTGAGCAACCAGGCACCTTCCTCCCTCAATTTGCTCCTTCAGTATTTATTCATCGATTCACATAGGGCTGTGCTGACTTATAGCACTAAGGATCTGGTTTCTCCTCCTTTTACACAGCACAATTCATTTGCAGCTTTTCTCCTTATGTGTAACAGTCTTGATGTTTTAATTCTTCTATTTTCTGGGGTGTTTTTGGGGACATCACTCCTTTTGCATACCAGCACAAAGGTTCTGAGGGAAAAACAAAGTTGTAACCACTCTCTCCCTGCCTTTCTTTATGCTCAGCCATGCACACAATTTCCAGCACCCTACTCCCTGGTTTGATAAAAGCATCTCTCTTTAAATGTGCATTTTTTCATTACAGCCAACACCTCAAAATGACAGAACAGAGCCTAAGAGTTAGTGCCAGCTGAAGCACAGCAATTCCACATTTCCAGGCTGACAGCACTGGTTTCTGCTTAGAGGAAAGCATTTGTCAACACTTCATTTCATAACCACACACACAGGTCACATAGCTTATAATAAACTAAAGATATTGGATAGCCTTTCTACATGCAACAGAATTCTGTTGAGAATCGAGATGTCAGGAATAATTTATACTCTTCTCTTTTTGTACTCCTGACTAGACATAAATAAATATCAGACATCCTGTACAACCTTCTTCCTATTAAATACTGTTTATTAACATCTGTTAAAATTAATAGGTTTTTTTATCCTCTCACCATTAATCATTTTAAAATGTGCTGTGTTTGTTGTTAGTGCAGTATGACAGGCAGTAGAGACCCTTCCCATCTTGCTTTAATCACTAGCAAAATTATATTACAGTGGCATCCTTTGGGACTGCAGAGTTTTGGATACATCAGCATTTCTTTTTACCACTACCCATTTTCATCCCTAAAATTATACTCTGCAATTTCTTGACACTCTGCACATGAAATGTGAGATCACGCATCTGATTCTCAAATACTTTAAATGTGTCCATTCTTAACTTAAAGAGCAGGCATTGAAAAAAAAAAAAAGAAATAAAAAACCATAGCCTATTGCAGTGTAAAATTTAAGCCCTGCAGAATTCTGCATAAGTAGGTCTGTGCAAGCACGTCTAGATAGAAGAATTAAGGCCTGTGTTTCAAACAGTGTCACTAAAATTAACAGACTAATAGAAACCAATCATTAGGAATTCTAGAAGGAGTCAAACTTAAGCTAACATTTGCAGTTTTTCAACATAAATCCACAATGGGGCATATTCAGTTCATCACCACTGAAAAATGTATTCATATTCACAACTACTCCCCAGAACCTTCCTCAGGTCATACAGACACGTGTTGCAGCTTTTGAGACCTCAGTGAGGAACTGTCCTCCAAAGGCAAAACACACACCCCAAAGCTGTGCTGAGTTTGTGGATAGAAAAATACGCTGCAAACAGCAGCCTTGCAATACTAACCTTTTTTTTTAAACTGAAAATTAACATTGTCTACATACAGCACTAAAATGTGTAAATATTTTATAACGTTACTATGCAATTTCATGTACTTCTCACACAAGGGGCTCATGCAGAGCAGCAAACAGTGATCTGAGGTTACAGAGCAATATGGATACAATTCCATATTACTTGAGGAATAGTTTACAACTGAGTAATTAAAGGCCATATTGCAATGCATATGCTCCCCTGAGTGAAGCAAATGCTGTTGACAATATTCATGTCTACAAACAGAAGGAGATTGAGGAGATGCAGAAGGGTTTTTTTTTTTCAGTCTTGGAACATACCCAGAAGCTATCATGTTTACTCTTGTGCTTTCAGAAGTTTCTAGAGACATTGTATTGCCTGCAGCACCAAACATGCAGCCACTTTGGATGATTTCTTAACTACTGGTGGTGAGGGAAAAAAAAGGAAATACAGGGTATAAAGCCATGGTCTACCTGTTGGCCTAAAGATCCCTTCAGTTCCCATCAGATTTCACAGAAACTAAAGATGCTTTATACATCACAGACTCCGGAGTTCTAGGAAAAAACTCAAATTCCTGGGTATATTATAGGGTCCAATAAAGTTGACTAATAGAAAAGGAGGAAAAAAGAAAAAAAGAAAGAAAAAAAACCTGAACAAACATCTTCTCATTATAATCCCAAACAGTTTCTTTCTGCAA
Source organism: Myiozetetes cayanensis (assembly GCF_022539395.1). NCBI lineage: Eukaryota > Metazoa > Chordata > Aves > Passeriformes > Tyrannidae > Myiozetetes > Myiozetetes cayanensis. The sequence continues at coordinate 132,344,556 of NW_026086604.1, forward strand.
GCTACCCAACTACCAGGAGCTAGGGGATCACAACCACTTATAGAGGTGCCTTGGCAAATACAGTAATAAACAGAGCTTCTACTAATGACTTCACTTAAAGTATTTTATTTTTTACTGATTCTGACTTTTTTCATATCTCGTTCCCACTTTTCACTGAATTGACTGTTTTGATAGCAAAATAATATTTCTTTTAAGAAAAACTACCTAACACAAGCAAGGCCAGAGACAGAATGAATGTGCTCTGGATCAGTGACTAAGGTTCATCATCCCCCACCAAATTACAAAAAAGTGAAACCTGGAATATAAAAGGCGACTGTATTTTCTGCACCAGCATATAAATCTATAGTAACCCAATTAACTTTACTGTAATTATTTTTTCACAGAGGCTGAGCAGGCACTCCAGATATGAGAAACAGTGTGGAAATCCATCTCAGAGAAGTTTGAGAAGATTTTTGCCAAGAAGCCAACTGTTTATTAGCCGAGATTCAGAGACAGGCAGGACAAGAATGTGAACAAAAGGGATATTCTAAGTAACAATAATTCATTTTAAGGCAAACCACAAGGAAAAAAAATTATGTCTTTTTATGCCCTTGTAAAGTTTAATGTTACATACCTGCTATCCCTCAGGACCAGAAGCACCTTTTGTTGACTGCTGATGGAGGTGGGAGAGGAGGCAGGAGGTACCATAGGTTCACCTAACCCTGCTAAGTGCCTCTTCTTTCATCCCTGACTGGTGGGGGAACACTACCATCCTACTTTCAGGTGAGAAAGGAGCACAGAGGCTGTATGGAGGAACCTGTCAGTCACTCTGCCCATCCATCAGACCTCAGCTGTCTCATCTTCCTCCCACAGCTTTTGAAATGTTGGGCAATTCCAGCTGCATTTGACAGAAGGAACTAGGTCCCAACCATTTGGGAAAAAGGAATTACATTTCCCAAGTAATCTGACATCATCTTTCCAAGGGAGAAAAAGGGTGGCTTCAAAGGCCAGCATCTCTCAGTGCCTCTGATCTCCTCTACAAGAAGTACAAAGAGAGAACTAGCAGGTCCAATAAGTCTGAGAACACGGCTGCTGTTCCACCAACATGTCATCTGGTCTTTTGGATAATAAAGCCTTATGAGGTCAATGCTTGTTTTCGTTCTTAATAGAAAAATTCCAGCAACAATCAGAAAAAAAGTGACAGACACTCATCTAATTATAACAGGTAAATGAAGACTTTATATACCATTCCAAAGGGATCCATAATTCACTGTCAACACACCTGTCATGAAAATTCTTTCTACTGTAAGAGTATGTTTTCTATTCTGTTATCATGGCACATCTAGAAAGGTTTATAACTTAACAAAACTGAATTCAGCTTAAAAAAATTTAGGTTCAGATACAGTAATTTTGCTGCAGTATTTTATTATCTCAAAAATTTGTCTTTGAGAGCTGAATACAGAAATTAGAGGTGCAGGCACAGAATATTACTACCCATGTCCAGAAATGTCTATCATCTGGCAAGGAATGAAGTAAAAAATTATAAAAGCAATTAAAAAATATATAGTCATATGAACTGCTGCAAATAAGATTTGCAGGATACGTTTCCAGCCTCATAGAATCAGGTCATTAGAACATGTCAAGTTAAGGAAATTGATTGACAAAATGACAGGTTAGTTTAAGAGAATAATGTATTCTCCTTCCTTGCCTAAACTATTCCAGTTTACCTAGTTCATGTGGATATGATTGCAGATTAAACTCACTTTATTAAACAATAGCTTCATTAAAAATAAAATACTATTAATATGTGAGTCATTTTTATCAGGTGCAAAGGCTTTATGAGATCACTAGCTTAAATGAAATAAAACAAACAGCTTTCTCAGCTCTAAGTACAGAGAATTTGTCCCACATAATGCCACATTTACAACTGCTGCATGTTCAAACAGCTTGAGAAAGGCAGAGTTGGGCTTTGAGTTCCACAATATATAGCTACTGAGGACATAGAAAATGTATAAAGTCTCGATTTCCTTTTAATAATGGTTTCTAAAAATTTGCCTTTTGTAGCAATCCTTGAAAGTCTAACATGAAAGAAAAGAATCACTGGGGATTGAAGGAACAGACAGCTTGTGTCAGTTGTAGCAAGATGAGTGTAATAGAAGTCAAATTTTTTCATGCTCTAAGGGAACCCTGTGCCATTACTTTCTGTGTCAAATATATATACAATATCTGTGTCTTTCTGTATTCTGGTAGGGTGGTCTATGACAAGCAGGAACTAGTTACAGAGGAATGTTAGCAAACTTACACAGAAATGCTAGGGTAGGACCTTACTGTGAAGAGGGTCTTTATATAATCCAGGTTGCTTTAGACATTCACCTGTAGTGGCTCTGCTAGATGCCTAGTACATCTGGACCATCATGGGAACATTGAGATGATTTAGCTCATCTAAGAAATAAATTACTTTTTGAAAATAAAGTGTCACAATTCAACTTTTTGACTGTGTTTGCATTCATCCATTGGGTGAAAGTAGGTTCTCACACCTACATTACAACTTTGCTCTCCTTTACCTATATCATTGTAATTACATCAGCAACCCCTATACCTCCCTCCCACAAATGCACCATGCTCATATGAAAGTGGTCTCATTCATACCTCCCTAATGATGAAACCGTCTCCCTAAGGAGTTTTACTCGATGCAAATCAAAAATCCTACAATTTTGCACGTAACTTGTATTTCCTTAGTATAAATTACATCTAAGCCACTTCAGAAAGTAGGTCACAGACTACCATCTATTTCATGCATTAAGAATGTTTATGACTTGACTGGAAAAAACCCAATTTTTCCAAAGTCACTTATACAGAACATGGTTTTAGCATTGCTCTCTGAAGCATTCTGAAAAATGAAGGCTGTCTGCTGGTCTATTGCCTTTTTCCCTCCCAAGAGCAGCAGTTCCCTGCCATGTATTTTTCTGTTCCAAACCTGATCATTAGACTGGACAGGAGTTTAATAATAACTAATTACTCATGTTATGCTTAGTATATCCGTGCAGCAGAGCCTTGGTACTGTATGCAGTACACCCTCCATCAGTTTTGCTGCTTTCTGAAGCCCACCGTGAGAGCAAATTTAAAGTAGCTAACCTTTTACAGAGCCATCTGGTAGAACGTTAGAGGGAAGGATCAACTCTGTGCATATTGCCATGTTATGATTAGACGTGCATACATACATGTTTCTTTGTAATTAATGCATTTCTATATAATTTCACTATATTTATGCACTCAAAAATCAGGTAACTGGTAGAGTAGAATGGTCCAAGAGTCTCACTAAGAACGTGCAGCACAAATCTATGTCCTGTTCTGAACTCCTGCTTGAGGGATGTCTCCAGGAAAGAAAGCTGTAAGTGTGCACTGGCTTGCTGAGCTAAGGATCAAAGACACCACACCATGTTATTATTTGACACATGGTCAGAAATCAGCACACTTGGTAGGTCTTGGTCTAATGTTGCTGCTGAGGAATTTTATGAAAGGTTTGTAAAACTGTAGAAGAGAGAAACCATTCAATGAAGTATTTCGTATATTCCTTAAGATCTTTATTAGGTTTCTGGAATATACCGTCGGTTCATTCAGATTCAATGCTAAACAAATTTGTCACAAGACATATCTCCAGGGAATTATTTTCTTCTCTTTTAATACACATGTTAACCTAGCTTTTCTGTGTTTTCCCTTTCCTCTTAACCCAGTGTCCTTTCCTAAGCTCTATTGTCCGTAGAAACCTATTATGCTATAGCTCCTGCCTTGGTGCAAGGCACATCTGATTCAAAGCAAGCAAAGAGGAATTTGGCATTTGATACCAGTCATCTTCCCTCTGCACTCGGCTGGAATTCTTTCTTTCTTCCCTCATCCCCCAGTCACAGGATCTAAAATTAACTCCACTGGGTAAATCAATAGACATGTGTATGATAGTGTAAATGTAGTTTTTTTGCTCATGCGTATTTTATATGAGGTAACCTCAAATTTTATAGAACTATCCAATTTATGTCTCTCTCATGGCAGAAATAGGGAATTCAGCAGTATTATCCTTCACTCCAGTGTGTCCCCTGTTTAATAAGCTTCAACATATTTCCTAATACTTTTTCAGCCATCAAGGGATCTGAAGTAGGTACTGAGGTAGAAAACATGATGGTTTTCTGCATGGAGGATATCCTATCTGCTCATTAACTCTACAGAAAACAACTTGCTCCACCGCAGCTGCACTGCAGCTTGAGTTAGATTGGATATTAGGAAAAATTTCTTCACAAAAAGGGCTGCCAAGCAGTAAAACAGGCTGCCACGGTGCTTGAGTCACCATCCCGGCACTTAGGGACAGGATTCAGTGGTGGGCTTGGCAGTGCCGTGTTGGACTCCATGATCTAAAAGGTCTTTTCCAAAGTAAACAACTCTATAATTCTAAGTATACCTTATTATGCAGTCTTGAGATTTATATTAAAAGCAAAGGAGTTAATCTGAGTCATTATAAATTTAATTCCCAGCCCAAGAGACACACTGGTATTGGTTTCTGTTTGTTTGTAAAGCTAGCTGCCAAGTCCTTAAAGCCTATGGGGCTTCAATCATAATTTTTTAAGAGCATTTCTTTGTTTACATTTTGTTGTCCCAAAGGTGATTAGCTCTTTTGCTAGAAGATTACTTTGTTATTCTACTGCAAGGTTCTGGATGAACTTCAGATGGGATTAGAAATTCCTTTGTAGCCAACAGCAGCCCTTGCAAGCATTGCTTTTATGCGAGTGTATGACAGCATCCAAGCTTTGGTGCTAGTGCTGATAGTCCCTCTGTATCCTCCTGTCATGTATTCCTATTTGCAAAGTTTCATCAGACTTCATTCCTTGACCATAAAAAAACAAAATGCTGAGCCATTCACTGCCACCTCAGCTCAATACCTGATTTCTGGGGAATAAATCCAAAAGGTCTGCAGCTTTGCATAGTGGTTTGAAGCCATCAACTTATAGAATGTAACTGGGCAGCATAAAGAACATTTGTGGTTTATTTTTAAATTAGAGCTGAGAGGTTGAAAAGCTAGTCTAAATCCATGGGTGTGCCTAGAATCACTGATTCCTGAGGCTTTTGTACAATCACCACTTTATATTCTGCCCATACTCTGGATGAATAAATGTGTTTAGAGTCCTAAACTAAGCTAAGATTTGGTTTGTACAGGCAGACAAAATATTTTTTCTCATCTAAATCATTATTCTTCTTAAAAATCAAGTCAGAGCCCTCTTATACTCTGAAGCAAAATTGGGCTGAAAACCTCAGGAGAGAAGGTATTATATTTTACACTTCCAGTTGTTTGGAAATAGTCCAAAAAGCAGATGTATAGAAAGACAAATATAATGAGGAGAAGTCTGCTAAGCTCTTGCAAAGGTTCAAAAAGAACTGAACTTAGTTTTGAGATGAAAGCTTTTATTTCATGTTCGGTATTGATATTTTTTGAGATATTTTGTCCTGAAACTCAGTATGTATAGGTGCTTTATCAACACACACTTAAAGCACTATCACATGAATATAATTATGATCTTTTGAACTCTTACGTCTTTTTCTTCTCAAATCTGTACAAAGCAGATGAAAAATCTGAATATCTCTCAGATTCTATGTTAGACAATAGATTTCACAGAGAAATTTCACACAATATTCTGAGCTGGAAGGGACTCACAAAGATCATCAAGTTGAACTCTTCAGAGAATTGAACCCTCAAGCCCATATGGGATTCAACCCCAAACCTTCTTGGTTTTAATACCATGCTGTAAGCAACGGAGCTAATCCCAAGGTCAAAAAAGTGTATATGAATGTTGTACTGAAAGTTACTTCTTTAATAATCCTAAAATGTGAATTAGAAACTGAGCAAGCAAGAATCAAAAATAATTTTTGAGCTATAAGATTCGAAATAATTTTAGTGTCCTTTCATCTCACCATGGACACATAAATGCTTAGTGCATACACAGCCCTAATGCCTCTTACACACTGCAAATTCCTAGTCTGAAGCACACTTTCATAGACAAATTCATAAAAACATCTCAATTCAACTTGAAAAAGAGTGGTGTAAACAGAAGTAAAACAATAATGACAATATTTATTTGAGATAAAAATTTGTCACCAATGTTTCCCCAAGGTACATTACAATATTACTCTAAAAACAGACAACAGACTTTCTATTTTCTAATTTAACAAGGTCACTTATTATCTGAAGTCTTATATGCTCAACAGTATCCAGATTCTATTATTGTGCAGCAAAATATTTCACCTAAAGCGCCTTCCTGTATCTTTCACTTCTTTCACAACTAACAGTTCCAGGTTTGGAAGGTTTCTTATAATGTATGTTCCCCTGGTCCATGATGAACTAGGTTAGACTGGGAAGGGTTTCTCTTACAGCAACGACAATGTATTTATGGGAAGCCATCCAGGCAGGAAAATGCCATGCCTGACAAAGAGTCTAGGAATCACTGCAATTATTATTACACTATATTCATACAGCTATCTTTTCATCTTTTCCTTAGAGAATTGTTTTATTTTGAAGGGGATAATCACAATGTTTACTCTAAATACATCCAATATTTTAGATTGAGCCACTTAATTAAATTTTACTGAAGAGCTAAAAGGAACTATATTTTGAAGCAATTTCATCTAGAAGTGATTTCATCTAAAAGGACTCACATTAAATTAACAAAAGTCTGGATCTTGAGGTCTTCTTTTAGTTTTCAATAAAGAAATGTTTAAAATTGCAGTGTAGATAAGCCTATATAAATACAGGTAAACAAAAATTTCAATCTGAATGGTTTGAGCCAAAAATGAAATAAAAGAGATAAGATCTTCAGCTGGAGGATAACTTCCTTGCTTTTAGCTTTTTATTATTATTATTTATACCAAGCAATCTCTCCTCTCTGGTTTGTTTGTTCTTTTTCTACTAATCCCCTGCAGATTCAGGAAAAGCATGAATTAAATTTTAGTGTACATGAATTTTGCCTCAGAGAAGACCAAAGAAGACTTCATTGTCTACCCCTACAGAGAAGGTAGACATAGATCTGGGATGGAGTTGAGAACTGCAAAGCTGAGCACCACATTGCCTAACATCAACTTATATGATAGAAATTCCTATATACAATCAGTGAGTAGACGGAGAAAAGCAGGTCAGAATTAAATCCTCAAAAACAAACTATAAAGTAAACCAAGTTAGCTAATAGAGAAACACTTCAAGTTCTCAATGTCATCCCTTTCTGAGGCCTCGTCTCCCTGAGATGAGCTTTAGTGAGGCAGCTGAGATTTACTTGCCAACTCCTCCCATGAATGATGGTTCTAACCCTACTCTCCTTCCTCTTCTCCTCTTCCTTCTTCTGACATTTATCTTGTCCCCCAGTGAACAGCTGAAATCAGTAAAATACTTGTTTTATTGCTGTTAGTTTTCTGCCAAATTCAGTGAAATGAATCAATACTCTGACAAACTCCAGAACTAGTGCAAGGTACAGTATGCAAGGGTGCACACAGAGCAGGTAATGGGAAGAGAAGGAGAATGATCCCTTTTATATCACCAAATTATTAGATCAACCCTGCTTTGCTCATCATTTTCTGAACTTCAGGAAGAAACCTTCCTTTGATCAAGATTCTCAAGTCCAGAGAGTGGGGAGAAAATGGGTGTTCAGCTAGTTGTTACACATTTTTACTAGTGACTTTCACTACGTATTTTATTCACACAGCTCTAGAATTAGGCAGCTTCTCAGTGAGATGCTGAGGACTGCAAGTTTTGGACTTCAGTTTTTTAATCTTAAGAGCAGTTATCTGAACAAAACATAATCACGTAGTAAAAGCTGTGACTTTATTTCAATAATGGTAATATCAGACATATCTTTAATCTAATTGTGCTTCTAAAGCCTTTAGCCAGCCACCACTTTAAGACCACAGTGCCTCAGTGAACTAGAATGCAGCATCCCTCCAGGCTGCAGCCCACTGTAAGCAGAGCAGCTTGGTTCCAGCTCTGTGAGACTGATTGTTCAGACAGCACGGCACTAGTGACTCTTTCATGTAACCCAACCAAGGGTAACAAAATAGGCGATACCACTGTAATGAGAAAGATACAAGGATATATAGAGAGAACAATTACAGATCTCCTTCAGATACACTTCTAAATGTGAAAGAGAGCCCTGCAGAGAAGAAAAGAATCAAGTTGGGGTGATGATGCAGGAAGTCTCAGTCCTAAAGTCTCCTAACATCCATGACTTATATCAAGTAATTTACTGGCTGAGAATAGAACAGAGCCATCTACAGAGAAAGGACAAGGCAACACAGCATGGTCATGTGTTTCTTAGGACATATTTGATTCAGTCTGCTCTCTACAAAGGAAAAAACACTGCCCAGAAGCATCACTTAGTCTTGGAATGAACACTTAGCATATACAAAATCTCTAAATAACTTTTATCTGATGCAAAGAACTCCCACTGGCCACCTGCTCTATTGTTAGTCCTTTCTCACTGGTATCTTCTCATCTAGGGAAATAAATCTAGTTAGTGTTGTTCCTTATGTATGTATCTTTACACACTATGTGTGGTGGTGAGCTAGTACAGGAATCTCAACACCTATGTTCAGGATATATGTTAAGCAATTATGTAAGAGCCTGAACAAGACACTGAAATACACATTGAGAAAAGTGCACTGAAGGTCCCTATTTCAGGTCAAGGGCCTGACACCGAAGAAAAGTGCAAGTTAGCCCCAAAGGAGAATACTGCCTATTGCCCAGCATTCTTAACCTGAGACATTTTTTACTACTGCATTCTCAGGAACTTCCTCATTAAAAATTGGAACACAATTTAAAAAAATATGATAAAATATGATAAAACTTCAGAGAAACACCCACCTGGATTCTAGGCCTGAGCAGCTGCATGAGCCATCTGTGCATACCATATGTTTAGTGCTTGATCTAGGGTGAATTAACAGGGCTTGAAGGTAAACTGAATAACTACAGTACAGTTAAGAAATTGCTTTCCTTCGCACTTTCTTTAAATCTCCTTTTTATTTTCCTGTGATGTAATCTTTTTCTTCCTTGCGTATTGGTAGCAATCAGTGCACACAAACAAAAGCATTATCCAGTCCCAGACTCGAGTAGGTCAAACACTGATTATTTAACTCCTGCTTCAGACACGTGATAACTTTGGCTATTTTTGAGACACCCCATTTAGTCCAATGTTTTAGTGCTCTTCCCTAAACAGAAAATTTAAAAAAAAAACTTAGAAAAATTTGTTTATGAAATCAAGTGCAGCACACCTTAGCCTCAAGCCATGCTTAACTTTACGTGCTGAGAAACAGTCCTAAGCCAGTTTTAACAGTGCTGCAGCTCTAATATCAGGTTCCACAAAGTAAGCTCACGTTCACCCAAGAGTTTGGAAGCCACATGTCAAAGTTGGCTTAAATTTCACTTGAATGCAGATCAAAAGCTTCAAAGACCTGAAAACACATTTTAAAAACAACTCTGTGGATTCAATGGAATTTTAGTTTGCATGTGGAGATTTGCTTAAATCCCAAGTGAATCAGAATTGCCAGAGTATGGACCTATGCGAACACAAGCCAATAAATTTCCTGTTAGCTTTGGATTCTCTCTCTCACACCAAATATCAAACATGCTTTTTTTCTTCCGCCAGTTAGGATTGTAGCTTGTTAGTAACATCCTGAGCCCAAGAGATTTTCAAGAGCTATAGCCGAAATTGCTGTATTTCTTACTCTGGTTGCAAACTAACAGCATATTATGAACACCCTCAGAAACAATATAGTAACAATTATGTTATCAGTACTAATAATCCAGCCACATAACATCTAAAACCTAGTATCTACAGTATATGCAGTATCTATATTAGTTTTGTGAGTTCACAGAACACCCATAAAATACACAATATTTTAAATCATTTTAATTCTTGCTTAATTACTTAATATAAACCCAAAGCAATTAAATTGAATACAATGAAGGTAGACTATACAGACTACATAGTGTTTAGTAACCATGTCTTTCCAAGATGTTGTTAACAAGCTACAGCTGTGGCTCTTGGAAAAAGAAATAGTTAGAAGACTTGGAAAACAAAGCTACTTGGTGCCCAATAAAAGGACTAAAATGATGGCTACCCAAAGAGATAGCATTGTGAAAAGTTTTAGAATGTCAGTGTCAAAAATCTTGGTGCTTGAAATTTTATGAGAAATAGCTATCAGCCACATAGTGATGTGTTCAGAAGTAAGTGTGCATTAATTCTAGTCATGTGTGAAATTATTTGTGGATGAGACTGAATCCAGTCCACAATATCTATGCTTGATATCCTTTCAGTAAATCTTATAAGATTTCTTGCTCTTTGTAGCATGATCTTTGGAAATCTCACAACATTTTCAAAGATTTTCACTACCCAAAGAGCAGAAATAGTGCAGTTCCAGCTGGTTTGTTTGACTGTAATAACATTAAAAATGAAACTTGGAAAATTATTTCTGTATTTCCCAGATCCTTTTAAACTAAATGCATAAGTGTTAATAAATGCATTTATATATGGAGATTTGATGCTACACTTTATTCATTCTAAAACAACTCAGAGCTTTCTGACCAAAAGCGTCATTTTCATTGTGATCATCCTATATTGACAGAATTTACTTAAATTACTTTATTCATTCATAAAGAAACCTTAACTACACAGTTGTATGACTTCAAGAAATGCAAAACTCAGAAAAAAGTGTTCTGTTGGAGAAAAAAAGAAAACCTAAATTGCATCAACATTGTTCTACTATTTCATCTTAGGTTATTGGATGGTGGTTTAAACCAAAAGGACTCAAACAGGTACCCTTACTCTTCACGTTTTCCTAGGGGCAGGGGGTTAGATCTGTCTTACAAAAACTTCCGTTTCAACAGCACAACTTGGTCTGCATGCCAAAGACTGATACTTTCCAACAGTCTTTTAAAGCCACATCCCATTCTCAAAAGAATATGTTAATTTTCTTAGCCTGTACAGCTCAGCAATACCAAATAGACTCATTATCATCTGTTACCCAATCATTACCTTGTCAGTTCCTTACATTTCACTGAAGTTTGCCATGAGCACTAAGAAAACAAGCTTTCATTCTTCATCTCTGTTTTCTCATCCCAGAACTTCTAAACATCCTCTCTCTGGATGTCTGCACAAGTATTTAATGTTGAGACCAATGCATTTCTCATTATCACATTAGATTCAACAAGTTGACAAGCAGCTGCAGGTGATGATTGCTACTGAGCTGAACTGTTTCACAGCTCAGGTCTTGGCACCACTTTTGTTGCATGGGCTCTCAGCAACTGGTAATGGCTGATTGCCATGTTTAGAAGGCTCAGTTTGTTCTTTCACATGTACTTGGAATTCCAGCCAAGATTTTGAATAGTAAAATCCTAAAAAGAGTTAGGCAAGTATTTCCCTTTGCAGGGCTTAAGCAAATGCTTTAAAACCAAATTGATTCTGTTGATAATTAGATATAGATGCAAATATAGCCACCTTACTTTTTAAGAACCTAATGTTTCAAATCCTGGCTAGCTTCATGGCTTACATCATTACTATACAGTCTTCCAGCCACAACACTAGACATTGCAGGCTGTGTCATATACAAGACAGACAACATGCCATCCTGGACAGAGAAGGTACTCATGTGGGCTACTGCTCTTTCTTTGGCAGGGATAGGTTGGGGAAGTACTTAAGAATAGTGAGTCAGAGACATGCATACATAAGTGTCTGCACCCAAACTCTCACTCCAAAAACCACATTCAGCTAACAAAATAGGCCCCCAGCCCTCTCCCTGGACTTGTGCAGACTAGCAAGCCTGTAAGGCTGAGGAGCAGCTAACTTCATTCTCTACACCTGCTTTGATTCAGGTGACAGTCATGTCTCTATTTAAGTCTCTTCCATAAGTGATCTAGCTGGTATTTCCAGCACACACCTCCTCCACAAAGTGGAGTGTCCTCTAATTTCCTTTAAAATGCCACAGAGAAGGATACACCATTTGTTGATTTCATATAAGCTCCAACGTGTTTCTGTGCTCACCTTGGCAGTGGGAAGCAAGGGTTCAATAAGCTTCTCTGCCTAAAGAGATAAGGCATATACCACTTCCCAGAAAAGCACTCAGACTGTCAATTCTAAGTGTTTATGAATGGGAACAAAGATCCTATTTGGTATGAATGAAAATGAAACTTTACTGATTGGATAAAAAGGAAGCAATGGCAAGTACAGATTGACTTTGTAACCCAGAGTTTATGGCATTTAGCCTGGACTAGTATATCTGTAGGTATGGTCACAGCTTCTACTGCTACAGTTGAGCAACCAACCATCTAATGTGAAATGCAGGAACTACTCAGAAGAGAGAGAGATACAAGAGTCCAGGACAATTTTGACAGTGAGCCCCAGGAGTGGATCATGCTTCCTCTCACGCACACCATCTTTCTCTAAGACAGTATGTAAGTAAACTAGATGTCTGGCCATTGCCTGATCCTGACATCACGTGGCAGAGAACAAGCCAGGTCCATGCCTCTAAACTTCTCTAACTTCCAAATGAGATGACCATACGAAAACTGACAGCCGGGAAAAGTCCCTGTTCTGCACTAGCTCCCAAATCAAATAGGAGAACTATCTGGGGCAACCGGAGGTCAAAGCCACACAATTGCCCATTTAGAGGATTTAAGAGTAAACACTGACTTTCCAACACCTGGCAGCATTTCCCAGAGCTGTTTAATCCACTCATACAAAATATGCAGCTTGATTCCTTTTTGCCAGCAGCATAGTTTCCATACAAGAAGGTGCCCCTATGCTTCTGTAGCCTACAGCTAGGTCATTGCTAGACCTGTCCAGAGGGAGATTTGTGGGTCAGAGCCACCCTGGAGGCAGGAGGGGACAAACTTGAACTCTTCAGAGTGCCCTAGTCCCAAGGCTATCAGCCAAAGTCAACATGCCTAGTTTTAACAGGATGGTATGGCCTGTGTTGTGCCAGGTGCTGGACTAGATGGCTCCAGAGGTTCCTTCTGACCTAAATTACTACTTTGTGATACTATGATACAGCTACTTTTTTAACAGTTACTAACCTATAAGTGAATGTTTTGTGTCCTTAGATAGGAGTCCTTTATCAGCCTCTCCAGGCAAAGATAATGCATCACACACACACACACAGAGACAGAAATCCTCCTTCACAAGAGCACTTGGTGAATGGTCTGATTCTTGGAATGAGGCAACTGGGTCCAACCTGTGCCATGGGGCAAAGGCAGATGCATATGTCTACACTCCCATGGGCTCAGATGGCCACTGCACAGGTTTTTCTGAAGGTACTTTATATAAAACTGAAATCTATTTAGTGTTGTGTATGGAATCCTGGGTTTGTATCTAAATGATAAATCAAAAATTCTGGAATGCTCTATGAAATCAGATTTTGTTAAGCTTTGTGAAGAGAAGGCTAAAAGAGAAATCTAGCTGCAGTCACATACAACATGAAAGAGTGTTACAGAGAAGATACATAGAGTTCCACTGTGGTGCAGAGCCAAAGGACAAGAGGTGATGGTTAGAAGCTGCAAAAAGGGAAATTCTTATTACACATAGGAATATATGCTTTAACATGTGAGTGGCTAGGCCTCTGGAATGAGATGCTCAGACAGACTGTGGAACTACCATTCCTGGAGATTTTCAAACTGGATTAGCCCTGAGCATCCTGATCTATATTTAAAGTTACCCCTGCTTTGAGAGATGATTGATCTTCAAGTCCATGAGAGGATTCTTACAACACAGATCTTTCTGTTATTCTATGATATTTTCTATACAGGTACTGAAAAAAAAGATCAATAAGATTTGATTACGTTTGGACAACATAAATATTTTGCAGAAGTCCACTTCTCTGTCATCATCCATATCCTGCATAGTCTGAACTACTTTACATTAATCCAAATTCTCCTATCAATTAAATCTTATCACTGAATTAAAATCAAGAAGGTAATTTGGCTTCTCCTTACAAGAGGATTTACCAATCATTATTTATTGCCCAATATAAAAAGTAGAACCTGTGTTTCAAAACCAGGATTCCTTAGTGACAGAAAATACAGACACATAGGTTTAAGAAAAATATGCACAATCAGATTTAGTCTTGGCAGCTCAAGCTATCATTTAATAAATAGTTATTTAATAGCTTTTTTTCTGGTATTATCTGCAATTTAATGAAGTAAATTACCATTCTGATGAAATCTATATATTCCAGTTGAAGTCATAATGATGGAAGCATTATCAGAGCAATACCTCAATTAATGAAACAACTTAGAATAACTTAACAATGAAATTGGACATCAGTTTCACATTCAAGGATATGAACAAGAAATCTGTAGACTGGTTAACATTGTAAACCTGTGGCTCAGACCACTTATGAACTTGTTTCTCATGTTATCTCAGACTTCTTTAGCTTGGTCAATAAATTTTCATGTCACGTAACTTTTCACTTAACATTTTTTTCCAGTTTGTTCACATTTGTTACTTGTTTTCTCATATTTGATGAAATATTTATTTTGTCTCTCTGTTTTCTAGACAGATTTTTTTTAACATTTAGAATTATTTCTGCCTTTCTCCTTTTTATTCCATATGCATTTCATTTGTCATACTTATCCAGCACACCCCTCTTGTTTTCTGCCGAGGAAGCTCTATGTATGAAAGTATAAAAAAGTAAGAAGCTCTTATCAGTTGGACACAACTTTTGTCATTTTCTTGAGAAAGCAAAACTTTAAAGATTACTTCTGCAAGAATAATATGCTTCTTCTTGCCAAAAGACAACTTAAAGCTTTTACATACCAGATACATTAAAACCATGTAGGAAGAGTTTCCATAGGATTCAGTGTTATCAGATTTTGATAACATTCAGTGATGCATCTATGCAACTTTTTTCCTGAATACTTCATTTTCAAATGTGGCAGAGGGATTAAAAGAATGCATTGTTTATGAGAGAGGGAACACGTAAGGAATTTAACTTTCAGAACCATCTAAAGTGAAGTCAGGTTTTGACATATTTTCCCTTACCAAAGCTTTAATATTAATCCTTAATACTTTGCTTATCACTGATACTTTCTACTGCACTGATTTAGAGACTGTATATGGACATTAATTTGTATGGACTTCATCACACATGCTTTGACAGTGGGCAATTAAATTGGCTCATTAAACTGTCACAGTTTAAATGCAGCCTAATGAAGCTATTATGAATACCTCAAATTATGTCAGAGTAAAGTGAGTATTCTACATAAAGATGCCCATATCTACCACTCTTTGGAAGTCAGTTATTATGTTGCAGCATACAGGCTAAGGTAGTTTTTTTAATACACACTTATTTGGAAATTGCTGTCGAAAGTTTGTTTTACAGACTCTGTGTGAACTCAGTGTTATTGATTCTAGGGTTAATAGCCCTTGGGTATAAACAACCAAAGCCTTACATTTTGCTTTCCAAATGTTTAAATGCCAATTTTACACATATAGCTATATTTCTGAAGAAACCTCTACAAGAAAACATCTTTTAAAAGACAGGATTTTTAAAAATGCTGTACACCACTCTGATCAATCAACCCTGATATTTTAGTTTCATATTCAGCCTTACCTAAAACATGATGAGTATTCCTACTACCTAGCTTGATTAAAGATAGAAGTTACAGTTGGTGCAATACAATGCAGAAGTATGTAACAGGATGGGAATTCAAAATAGAAGAAAAATGTGTGAGGCAGAGTGGGACTTCTGCCCCCAAATGTAAATGTGTTCAATGCAAATGTCTGGCATTCCCTTCCAAACCTGTGGGTCAGACTCCTCTTTACGTCAGTGGGGAACAACATTTGGATTGCAATTCATCACAAGGGAAGATCTAAGAAAGATCAGTTGAAATATATCCCAGAAATTGTTGTTGCTCTCCACTGATCACTGGCAACAAACATATATTTCTACTATAGACATCTAAACTTAGGCAAGAGCAATTCCACTTGGAACCTTCAAACACTTAGTATAATTCAAGTTTAACACTGTTTCCCCAATGTTACTTTAAAATAACCTTATACCCACATTTCTCTTTTTACTGGCAAAATTTTGGCCAGAAATTACTAAATTATTCTGTGATAGGAACATTCCTAATAGCTTGTAGCTATAAATGAATTTATAGTTTTAGAAGCAGAGAGCAAAAGTAAGAGAAAGGCTTCTATCTTCAGTAAAGGAAGGTGAACTATAAATTAAAAACTGGAGATTCTTTTAAAATTCTAGGGACACAAATTTATAAACTACCATTTACAAACTTATTTCAGGCAACAGGACACAAAGCTTGTAGTGACTTTTGTAATATATAGCCATATCTTCTCAATCTGCAGTCTGAGAGATTATTTTCTTTTTGGTTACATTTTTTTTTCCAAAGTAAGAGGAATAGCTGCTCAATTTTCACTTCTTTATGTTTCAACTACCACAGCTACTCCAACAAGCTAAGAGACTCCCATTGTGCTATAAACTGTAAAAACTGTACATGTGAAAGAGATACATTATTCAAAATAGTATTACACAGCTACTTTACTTCAGGTATGACTAGGGCTCTGTCTGTATGAAATATTGCTTCTGCCTACCTTGGCAAATTTATTTACCATAATTTCAGGCAGAATTATAATAAAAATACAAGCAAATATATCCTTAGCTGTTTAAATATCAAGTGGTTTGTGACCCTAGAGATACCCTATAGAGATATGAACCAAAAAGGCTGATCCAAAGCACAAAGCAGTTGATATGAATCACTGCTCCAGTTCACTCAATCAGTGACACTTGTAAAGGAAATTGTGACTCCAGTACACTCTGGCTGCTAGGAATAATATGAGAAAAATTATTGAATGCTTTAAAAAGAAAGGAACATAATTATGAGATTATTAATATTTCCATTAATTGGGAGGGATGCACTGAATAATTCCACAACTGATACACATTCTACAAAAATTTTCCATCAAAATAATTATGACTCTCCACTCTCCAGGGTGGTGCCTAACTCACTATAAACAATTAAGACCAGAAAGAGGCTCTTTTCCTCTTGTTGATTGCACAAATCACAAATCTTTGGGGAAAAAGAACAAATAAACAAAGAATAATGTGAAAAATTATTCTTTTGTGGCTTGGATAATAAATCTGTGAAACATATCCTAGATAATCTGTTTTTCACAGCAGCATTTTCAAAAAAATATTAATTTCAAGTTAAGGTTGCAGGGTTTTTTTGGGTTCCTTGTATATGTCACAAACACCTTGTTCATAAATACAGATTATTTGGCAAAAATCAGCAGGTACCCGTGGCAAGTGCCATTGCATTCATACTTTTTAAGTACATAGAAAATGACACTTCAGCTATTTTGTATTTAGAGCCAGGATTGCCTGTACATATTTATTGGAATAGAGAGGCCAGTAGAAAGTAACAGATGAAACACAACCAGAAACACAGAGCATGGCATTTTATGATGGGAATCTGGATAGCATCACTGGCCATTACCATCCACTCTAAAACTCACGAGCCTTTGAACTCATGCATGTGAAAGTCTGTTATCACAAAGAGTTAATGATCCCTGCTTAGAGGCACTCTTTCCACTACTTACAATCCATCCTTCCACCCTCCACTGCCTCTACTCATTACAATAAGACAAGTGTCCCAAATATGCAAAGATGGTAGCAAGAAAGCACAAAGAACCAGGCAGGCCACTCAGTCTCAGGTGAGGTTAGAACAGAACAGGAGGCACTACCCTACAGATTTCACTGTATGTCAAGTACCTGTGTCACCACAGGAAAACCTAACACAGAGAAAACTGTTTTCCCTTATCCATCTTTGGCACATATGTAGGATATGGAAATCTGCTCCCTTTCATTGCAGTCTCTCAGGATTGGTGGTCTCTACAGAGAATCTCAATATACAAAGACTTCAGTGCAACAAGTATGGACCAGGGAAATAAGCAGAGTCCTTTTCTTTTGAAGAATCTTTGAAAAATTGAACTGGTACCAGCTTTATTCTGGGATATACCAGAATATATACCCTGTTTATAACTGGGACCCTTCATCTGAAATATTCATTTTGCATTTTGGATTTTTAGAAAAAAATATATAGTAACCAAAATAATGTGCATTCCAATCTACTTGAGAAACACTGTAGGCAGTAGACAAAGCTCTTCTGAATTGCTGATAGCCCAAGCCAGCTTTCAAAGATGGTGCTGTACTCCAAAACCTGATATAATTAACCAAGAGGGTCAAAAAGATGGTTAGGCAACAATCCAGTCCTTTCCTCATGATCTTCCTTGTCCCACGCATTTGGGCTGGGATGGCAGGAGAGAACTTTGCTTACAGCTACAATGCATACATGTCGACTCACAAGCGGAAAAATGCATGGCTTAATACAGCTTTGTACTCCTCTGATCCCAGGCCATCTGTGTACCAGCTGTCCTCTGGTGAAAAACAGAGCATACTGAATGTTTGCTGAAGGGCTTTTCACACATTTCTTTGCCTTGTCAGCAAACTTGTTTTAACATGAGAAATTTGGTCACTCGCTGTACTCTGTTCTCTCTTTCTTATACATGTATATAACCACAAAAACATCCTACCTAACTGTCAGCCAAGGGCATTGCATGTAAATTACGAAAGGGATATCAGAATTATCAACCTATTGTGCTGTCCACTACCCATCATCACTGTGTCTAATTATCTTGCACTCTGTATCTATATCTAAGATATCTAGATGACTTTGTGCACTGTTCAACACTTTTTCTGTTTTCTTTATCAAAATGCCATTAAGACTATCCTTTTATGTTGGGTTTTGTGTTGGCTGTTTTTTACTTACCATATTTTCTTTTCTCTCATTTGAGTGGATTTGCGATACAAAGGGTTGTTGATGCTGAGAGTTTGAGAACATCATTCTCACCATGTTGGAGAGAGCAATATTATGCAGCCACCTTTAGAAAACAGTAGGATGCTCGACTTACCTATTCTGCTCTAAAATTTGATTTAATAGCTAATTATTATTTTTTTCTGCAGAGAAAACTTTGATCCAGGTACTTGTAAACCCTGTCCTTTTTAAACCTTGTCCTTATTTCTTGGTCATGACAGTTATAACAGTTAAAAAATCAAACCGGAAAAGACCCTTTAAAATAACTGAGGTTTGCTACACTGATAGCTCTGAAGAGTGAACCAGGGCACTAAACAGTCACCAGGAGTCCAGCAATCACTATGGGAACTGGAGTATGTGGTAGCCTGAGCCATATTGTATACCAGCAGGAAGAGCATTATACAGTAATCCCAACTGGAGCTGACAAATGGCTTGCTGTGACGAATGTGCTCATTCAGTATTTGCTGTGGATAGCTCTTTGCTCAAAAGGAAGGGTTGTTTCTTGAGAAGCTGGAGGTGAGAAAAGGCAATTTTAAAGACTGCCATTTCCCAGTTGCTCCAGCTTAGCAATGAGGTCAGCGAGCTGCTATGCACTTTGATGAATGGGATCTTCAGAGGATGAGAAACAAGGTCCCATGTAGTTTTCCAGTGCCTTCTCTCTCCATTTTAGTTTATTTTAATTGAAGTAGTCACTGTTCAGCCAAAAGATGATTTCTTGAAACTTAGAGACCTTCTTCTTAAAGTAACTTTTTAGCTTCCTCATTACTGAGCAGGCAAATAACTGAAGGTTGACAGCATCTGTGGATGTTAAATTTATTGCAATTCATCCAGTCTGTAAACAAACCAATGAACATTCTGGGATAAGAGATCCCTGCAAGAGATTTTCAAAGATGTTATGAGTCTCCAGCCTGGGACACAACCTCCAACTGCCAGCATCTTGTGCCCAGAGGAAGCCATTGAAGCCATTATTTAAGAATGTTAAATCTAACAAAGCAACATAAAAAATGCATGAGAGACATTCAGCATCATGGACTTAAAGGATTTGTCTACAACCCTGCCTGTAAGGAGGACATGTGCACTGCACAAAAACTCACAAAAGCAGAGCAAATATATCTATATTAGGAGGCAATTATTTTTAAAAAAAAAAATCCAGGGAAGGCATACAAGATTACCTGTCCTTGTCCCAAGTCAAGCCCGTGGGTTTGCCCCCAAGTCACATACAGCTTTGGCAGGCCTGTGATTTAGGTCATGAAAATGTCGTGGAAGAACAAAACAGCACTTTGGTAAGGGTTGATGCACACAGTGATGCTGCGTCAGCCTCTTCAGACTAGTGAAGCCATGAAAGAAGGCAGAGGCACTTGAGACAGAGGCTTTCTCCTTTTAATGAAAAAACCTCTGTTTCAAGAGAAACTTGGTCCAAAGGGATTCCTAAAATAGGATTCTGTGAAGCAGAGAAACACTGGACAGAACATAAGAAACATTAAGAGGAAAAATTACCTTAAGTTTCACTGCAAGTCAGTTTAGTTCTAGCACCGGAAAAATTTTTCTCTTACTTTTGATACCTTTCTTCGCTTCAAAGGGAAACAAATGAAAAATGGTCGTTCAGAAAGGGCTCTTAGCCATCTACTCCTTAGAAAATAAAATTCAGCAACTCTTCCATGCCAGCAGTACAACCCTACCATTACCAAACATCACTCATGCAGTTCACATTGGGGTCATTACAGCCACCTTGCCTCTACCAGCACCAGCAGCAGACTACCACACATGTAGAGCCAGATTCACCAGTGGGTGCCCGCTGTTTGTACCGCTCCAGCGATGCAAAGCAGCTGTAAACCAGGTTTAACAGGCCAGTTAAATAAGCTTTGTTATTGCTTTGTGTTGCTGATAAAGTGCAAAGCTGCCAGAGCAGCCCAAGGAACCTGATCCTCTGCTTTCTTTTTGCAACAAAGTGGAAGTGTTAATCCCAACTTTGAATACTGTCAAAATATTTAATAAAGTCCACTGGGAGGATCTTATATGTTGACAGCTTTAAACTGAGTTCACTAACTCTTCTCTAGATACACCATTTCTGTCTCCCTCAAAAGACTGGATGTGTCTTCTGTGTGAGTGTATATTGAACTTTTTGCAATAATATACATTCATATATATCAACACCTTTAACATTAAAACCTGTCTTCATTAATCACAATAATTTTTAATTTTATGATGACATAAAAAACCAAAACTGTCCAGGCTTCCTACACCATGACACAGGGTCTATTGAAGCAAGCCCATGATGTATAATTCTGCACACACAGAATATGCATATATTTATACACTAACCCCAATGCAAGAAGATATTGTGACAATGCAATATAAATGTTTTTATTACTGATCAAGAAGCAAGAGTTCAGACCTCTTATCAGACTCATGATGAAGTAAAGTCCTGCTCTATGAAGCTGTAAATAATACAAAGTTTACAGACCTGAGGCATCAAAGGCAGCTGGATGTGGTGATAGCCATGCTGGTTTTTGTGTGCTGTCAGCAACCAAAAACTGGCCTTTCTGTAGCTCATTGGGACATCTTGGCTCAATCAGATGTTCAACATTCTGAACTCTAAACAAAGGTCTGAAAAGAGTCCTCTATCCAAAGATTCCTATTAAAATGGACGAGTTGCAGATTTAAATCCTAAAGAGTGTATATAATTACCATTTATCTACACAATCTTCCAAACCTCTGCTACATAAACTCTTATCATATCCCACTAGAGAGCAAAATCTCTTCCATTCATTGCAAAGTTGTATTTGCATAATTATGAACATTCTCCTTCACCCCTTTCAATTTTAGCCATTCATTTTCAGCTTGACACAAAAAAAACTATAATGCATTTTTTGTGGAAGAATTAATAGTCTACAATACACCTGTTAAATATGCTGTTATCAAAAGAATAAGAAGACTCTGTCCTTCTGAATTCAAAATTACATAATTATGCAATGTCACTCTGAACAATGATGGCAAAACTGTTCTATAAAGCCCCAATCTAGTAATCAATTAAAAATATATATCTTTATAAATTACCTATAACATCTACATACAGAACATTAGAACTTCAAATTCCAAGATTAAATCCAGCCACTCCTAAATCCCTAGAAACCTGGCATTAAGATTTAAATAATGAGAGGCATATTTTTTCTATACTGCCTCTCCTATTTATGACTGGAAAAATACAATTTGCACTAGCCAGTTAGAATGACATTTTCTTAGGCAGAGACTGAAATGCTCGTAATAAATTACAAAATAACATGGAAAACAGCTAAGGTAACAAAAAACAAACAAACAAACAAAAAACAAAACAAACCAAAACAAAAAAACTTATTATTCTTTTCCATTTTCCATTCTCCTCAACTTGGTCTTTTGTGAACAGGAAGATGATGTTTAGGGGATGCATTTTGTACTCAGGCATAGTGTTGTAAAACTGGCATAAAAGGGTGCATATAATCCCAGGAGGCACTGATCAAGTTTAGCACTGGTAGGGCAAAATTTAGATGCTCAAGCACAGGCATTTAGTGCCATGTGATATGCTCTAGAATATATGAGATACACCTGGTAGGTATGACAATGCCTGTGCCCTACCTGTGTCCTTTCAGTTTGACTGTTGAGGGCATCAGTTTCCTAGAAACTCCTCATGAAAACCTTATTAAAAATCATCTTCTTATCTTAACAAAAAAAGCTACTCAACAAGTCATGATTTCTGTATTTTTCTCCACTGATTGTAAAGGAACTCCAAGGTGAACAGTTCAGGTGTATCCAAACTGTTGTAGATGTTTAACATTATCTTATACAAATTTCATCTCCGATATCTAACAAAGTGTGAGCAAAAAATGACGTGTTCTCAAAAACCAGGATAGCCACTACTTTCTCTGTTGCATATGGATTACCTGGTGTCCAAATTCTCTCTGCAGTTTTCTCTCAATTAGGATGTCACAGAGTCTTTCTTTTCAGCCTGGTTGTATACTTTCTTAAAAATTATGATTCTTCAGAACACTTGTCCTTTTTGTTTTATTGGATTGATATTGGTCAAAAAACTTTTCCAGAAGAGTATTTGGAAAGCTATGCAAAGACATGCAGTGTGTTACTACAACCCTCCTTCTGCTAGAAAGCCACACTAAAGACATTTTAATTAAAAAGTCTGAAAAAAAAATAAAAAAAAATATTAGAAAACCAGTAAAACAGAAGTTTTCCTTCTGTGGCAGCCTCCAGACATATAAACAACACCTCTGCTTTAATAAGCCTCTTTTATTTCATTCATTTTAAAGGAACTGAAGAATTAAACAGTGAACTGAAGCAGAGTGCACTCTTTCTACAGTCCAGAAGTGTTGACAACACCAATAATTCATGTAAAATGTGTCCTACTACACTGACATGTGCAAGGAGTTCATCATTCTTTGATGTTGTTTTCTTTTATAAAGCTCCTTTCTTTGCCTTAGCCTAACTACCTCCCCTCCCCCCAGCAATATCAAATGAGAATCTGACAGCAGAGAGTACCCTAAAGCATCTTACCCTGAAACTGAAGACAAGCTGGAAGATTCAAAGACTGGAGAACCCGAATTTTTCTCCTCAGCTGGAAGCTGCTTTTTGTAACTTTAGGCTCATCTTTGTGAAACATTACCAAGACAAAAGCACTAATGGCAATCTTTCACTGACCAGTACATGAATATAATTCTACTCAGTAACTTAGAAGCAATTTCTGGATCCCACACAGCAGACTCAGAGGAAATCTGTGCCAGGCAGAAGTTTAATTACCAAGCAGGATATTAAAATCCTGATATAAATGTTGTCAACATTTCAATAACAAGTATTCCGAGAATCATTGCTGCTTGGAATGTATCTTTAATCACTTTTAATGTAATAATATCTCTTCAGCAAGGCCTGTTAATATTGGTTAAGTCAGCAGCCATATTAATCAGTGGTATAGGTCGATAATTTCTGCCTGAAAACAGCAGCTGAACTGATTATAAGTTCTTGCCAAGTTTTGCAGGAGAACTACCTGAATTCTGAATTCTATACTTAAATTTCCTCTGGTTCTGCAATGGCCAAAAAAGGAATTAGAATTTCCTGCAGAGCTACTGAATACGCTGTACCTGGGGAATCTTGTGGCAAGCCTCCTCCTTCGACCCTGGCTTGCAGAGAGAAGGGATTCTGCAATTTAATTCAACATATTGCAAAGCAGTGTCCCAAGAAACCAATAACAAAGTGATAGATCAGCTGCCCCAAACTGCTCCAGGCTGCTCTGTGCTCAGTCACACTCAACAAGATTCATATGATTAACAACACACGTCTCTAGTGTAAACACACCAGAGCTAGCCTTCCCAGCCCACTTCAGTCAATGCAGAATAAGTTAATGCTCACTGGACTCCAGGGTGCAATTCTTCTCATCCTAAGGTAGACATTTGAAACAGGTCAGACAAATCTCACTCCACAGCTCTGCTCGTTACGTTGACCATAAAGAGACCCTTATGGTGATCAGCTTAACTGAAGCCAACAGTTGCATGGCTGATTCTTAGGGCAGAGTTTATTTATTTAGGGCTATAGATAAGACACAGGATTTTAAGAGGGACTTGTGCCCCACTGTGCTGGCAGCTGGAGGTCAAGTAGGAAACCCCAGGGCATTTGTGTGTGTGTGTAAAGCACCTGAATCAAGTACTAAACTGAAGTACAACCAACTTTATTTTTCTTTCCTTCTGTGAAAGGACAGAGACCAGAGCTCCAGGTTCATCTTACCACTGTGTTTTGCATCAGTTCATGGAATAGAATCATAGAAATTTTTAGATTGGAAATTTAGGATCATTGAGTCTAACCATTAACACAGTACTGACAAGCCCATCACTAAACCATGCCCCTAAGCACTGCACCTACATGTCTTTTAAATACCGCCAAGGATGGTAATTCAACTACTTCCCTGGGAATCCTGTTTCAGTGCTGGATAATCCTTTTGGTGAAGAAATTTTCCTAATATCAAATCTGCCATGACCAGCCAGTTTCTTCAGGAAACAGCATTCCAGGAGAATACTGTGGGAAATGATGTCAAAGGTTTTACAGAAGTCCAGGTACACACATCCACATCCTTTCCATCATCCACCAAGCAGGTCACCTTGTCATGGATGAGGTTAGTCAAACAGGACCTGCCTTTCACAAACCCAAGCTGGTTGGGTCTGATCCCCTGGTTGTCCTGGATGTGCTGCATGATGGCGCTGAAAACGATCTGCTCCACAACCTTTACCAGCACCAAGGTCAGGCTGACAGGCCTGTAGTTTCAGCCCTTCTTGTAGATGAGTATCACATTTTCTAACCTCTAGTCAACTGGGACCTTCACAGTTAGCCAAGGCTGTTGGTAAATAACAGAAAGGGGCTCAGTGAGGACTTCCACTCTCTCCCTCAGCACCCTTGGGTGGATTGCATCCTGCTCCATAGACTTATATATGTAATAGTAACATAGAGTAGTAACAACATTTCTTCCCTAAATCCCAGGGAATGCCCCATACAGATTTTGCGTGCAGGACCTAGATGTTTACCTCCCCAGTTCCTGCCCTCCCAAGGACTTACGGGATCATGATGCAAGATGACAGGACTGCTGCTTCCAAAGGTTTTAGAGCTGTTGCTGTTTGCAGTTTTTGTAAAGTACAGGTGTGATGGCATGTGTTCTCTATGCAGTAAAGCAGTTAAAGTGACATTTTCAAAGTTATCTAACTGAAACATTTTCAATGAGGAAAAGCAAGGATATGTTTTCACTACGGATCATAACAGTGTACAGCAGGACTGGGCAAGACAAAGCAGGAAAAACAGCAAAACTAGGAGAGACATCTATGCATCAACTCCTACTTCTGGCTAGTAAAGTGCTCTGAATTCAACAGATGCTTCACACCATTGCCTGGAACACAGACAAATTGGTTTTCTACCAGGAGCCCATTTGAAAAACATTATTTCTCCCTTCCAGATGGCATATATAATTTTCAACATAAGAATCTGACCCAAAAGATCAAAATCTCTCATGTCGATGGGAGATTTCTGAAATAGCTGTAAATTAGTTAATTCAGATCCTAGAAACATATTAGATGCAACACATGAACACTTTGCAGGGAAAAAAGCATTCATTTAATAAAATTATTATATTACTTTATATTATATTACTTTATAACAAATTGATACCTTTACTCACATGACTTTTGTCTTTCCATTCATTTATGGAGTGCTCTATTAGTCAGATATGCCTTATTCCAGCAAGATAAAATGTAGAGATACACAGCGCCTTACACCTGCGGGTTAGGTGGTTAATCAAAAAGTTACTACCTGTATCACTGGTTGTTTACCAAGTACTCTGCTTTGTTGTCAGCTCCACCTTTCACTGAAAGGCAGAGGATGAAAAAGTCACAATGTCCATTAACGACTTCAGAAGTATGCTTTGATTTTGTCAATAAAAATACATATTCAACATCATCTCAAAGATACATCCTATAAGGGAGCAGACAAAAATTCCCTCTGCAGAGTCAGGTACTTAAAGGTCCTTGATGAATTTTTTATTAACATGCTTACTTTGGTTCATGATGTAGATACTATTCCTTCTGTGTCTAGTTTTAAACTGAGCTGGCAAAGGTAACAGTCTAGACAGCAGCTTTTAAAAAATATTTAAATAAAACATTTACAGTTCCACTGAAAATATGTTGCTCAAAAACAAAAAAATCTAGACTTCATCTCTCAACAGGGAACTTTGGATTCCTCTTAGTTTATTGGCCATATATGCAGAACAAGTATCACCAATGAAGTAAATGTAAATTTCCTACAGTTTTAATCCAGATTCTGCAACTTGCTCGTTGCATGGCCTTGGGCAGTCATTTGCATTTTGTCTTACTTTACCCACTGTAAAAGAAGAGCACTGCAGCCTACCCATCTACCTCCTAAGGATGGTGTATTGACTGTTTGATAGGTATGAAGCAAACAGAACTTATGTTATTATACCTGACCATCACACAGTACTGTTTAAATTATCCAATTGCTTAAAAATAAATTCATTATTATTATTTTATCATGTTTAAGCTAGTGTGGCCGCTATGACACTTTTAAAAGCCATCTCAATTTACTATCAAAAGAGGACACAGTGAAGAAGGAGCTATGGAAACAGCTGTCAAGAAAAGGCCTCTTCTTCTGTTCTTGGAATATTAATGGTTTAGCCATAAGCTGAAAGTGCTGGCTAGCAGAATAAATAAATCAGCAACAGAATTTGGAGTTTATTCTTTTTTAATGCTCTCTACATTAGATTATGCCTATTTCTGAAGTTCTTGGAACTCAGATAAATTCTGTTTCTCTGGAGTGATTGGCAGCATGTAATCTCAGAATGCTGTGCTATTGCCTATCCTTGTTTACCCTACAGACTCTATTACCTATTGCTGTCTCTAAAAATGCATTTCTATTATAATAGTTCCAATACTAAAGCATGCCTCCCTTCTAGAGCTACTGAAAATTACTTTGACTTCACAAAATTTAAATTCAGGACAGTATTTCGTCCCTGCTTCCTACAACATCTCTCAAAAGCTGCATTCCGCTGCAGAAGGGCTTAGAGGTACTTGTGATTCAGATACTGTGTCTCTTGTCAGCCTTCCACACTGCACAGGGTTCAAGGCTGTGCTTTTAGAGCAGTCTGTAAAATTTAACGCTGCCCCTAATAGTTGTTCAGCTGCTGCCTGAGCTCCAAGGCCAGCAAAGTATTATGTTGTACAAACATCATCTCATACAACCAAAAATACTGCTATTGATGGTGGGACAAGGGATGTTAACTTTGATATTCACTTTATATGTAGAAGGGGAGTCTGGCCAAAGTGATGAATTGCAGGAAAACTACATGTTTAGAGTTTGCAAAGGCATAGGCTGTTCATTCCTTTTTTTCTCCATTTGAAAAAGCCTGGCTGACAGAATTAAGTCTTCAAAGCTCATTCAGTCTCTTCTTTTTGCTGCCTGCTTCTCATGAAAGCTTTAAAAGAATGACTCAGTAGTGTGCATCCAATTAAGACGTGTTTACAAATAATTTCTCATTATCTGCCTAATATAGGCAGATATGATAATATCTGCCTATATGATATTATATCAGATATGATAATGATAATATGTGGTCATTCTGGGGATGGACTGTAAGTTTGGAACTTTATATTTCAGACATAAAATCTACTATGGAGTTCTGGTGCTTTCATTAAGCTGCAGTCTCAGAGAGAGGGAATCTCACTCAGACCTCTCAAGGGACTTTGTATATGTTATGCTAATTTTAAAATTCTTGAAATATATTTAAATGTATGCATTTCCAAGCTCTTGTGGCCATAGTATAGCTTAACTGGAAAAAAAAAAAAAAGTCATAAATAAATGATTCATGAGGTGCTTACTTGCTGGGATGACAGAGGGAAGAAGAAGAACCACCTAATGCTTTAAGAAGTTTTGCCCTCCTGTATCCCAGGACACAAGATGTGTGATAAACAAAGCCTGAATTACACCATACAGTGGGTATGTCAAGTTTAAAATTAAGACAGCAAGCCTTCATCATTACCAAAGACATTTTAGGTATGTGCTCATTTGCTGAGCAGAAGGGGGAGGGGAGCATCTAACAGCAATGATGTGATGGGAAAGTTGAGTCTCCTTCTGCACTGAGTGCCCAAGCACGTACAATGGGTAAAGGACCAATGAATTCATACAGCTAATTCAGCTGAACAACTGCTCAGTGGGTTGCTCTGATATACTAGGACTGTATGAAATTAGGAAATGTTGTTACTTCACGCAGACCTGAATAGAAAGAAGCTTCCTGACACAGAAAAGACATAAGCAAACGTTGTAATGGGACTAATAGTGGATTTACAGGAGTGAAAAGATCTATTGAATGTACAAACACAAAAGCATAATTTAATGTGTAAAGTGTCTGTCTCTTGATGAATAGGTTGGAAATTCAATAGTGAAAAAAATGCAAATGGACATAAGATTTTTTAAAGGGATAAAGTCTGAAAATAGTCTGGTTTTCATTCTAATAGAGTTACCATCACAGCTTTCCCATAAAGTCAAAGCTCCTTTATTGCTAATTGGGTTTGCCTGCAGAAAGTTTAGGCATTCAAACACTGTTTCCTTTCCTTTTATAATGTCTTGTTTTATAAAGTATTCATTCTCATTCATGATCTTTTCTTTGATGAAGAAAATATATTTAGGTTCCTGTGGAGGAAAATAAAATACTGAAGGTAACAACTCCATTATTGCTAATGAGTTTATGCCCACAGGTTAGGAACAAAGAAGGGAGAGAATTGTCATCAGAGAGAGAGAAAACTCCTTACCTGTTTTTCAGTGCCTATAGTCAGAGCTGGTTCTATAATATGCATTATCATGTCTGTGTGGGAAATCAGGACACATGCAACCTGACATTTTTAATTTTCTTGTGTTCTTATCTCTGCTGGCTTGAGCAGGAGAGGTGCACATGCTTGTTTCTAAATATAGACCTTGAAAGCAATGAACACTAACATGAAATGATACATTATTTTTTTCTAATATATCTCTAATGTTATCCCATTAATATTGTAGGGATTATATAAAACAAAATGTAGACATTTATTGATGGTACAGAACATTTTTCTGCTGCAGAGCTGGCCTAACATACCTTATATACAGTTACCCAAGCTGCCCAGCAAAACCTCCTGTTTTTAGCTTAAGAATCTTAGCAAACTTCCTTCAAACAGCAGGCTTCTTGGCTTGTAGAGCAGGAACAACCTCAAAACATTGCCAGAAGAATTTAAATTCTAATGCTTATGTTTCTACTTTCATATGAAAATTTACTTTGAAGTTCTTACTGATATCATACTACGTGAAACAGCAGCTATGCTTTGTCTCAAACCTCATCTACATTGGATAGATGTACCATGACAGCAACATGACAATCTGCAGCAAAACACCACACTAGAGCTTCCTGTATCCCTACATCTGATGAAATTAAACTGCTGACAGAAAGGTAGTATGTCTAGGTTTTACTACTGTTTCTAGTATAGTCTTTTACCAAGACTTAAACGTAATTGTAAATACTCTAGGAGATGGGGAAAAACCTTTTACACAAAACAAACAAACAAACCAAAAACCAACCAACAAACAAAAACCAAAACAAAACGAAACAACAACAATAAAAAAACTACCAATGAACCAAACGAGTAAAAAACCTCACTTAACTAGATTCTTTATTTAAAAAAAAAAAACAAAACAGTGAAAACAGTGATATAATCTCACTGAAGAAAGGTTTTCTATCTGGAAATTTATCTTCTACTACAAAGTTCAGACAGATTTTTTTTCTCTTTCATTATTTTTTCCTCTACTACTGAGTATCAGCTTGCATCCATCAGCTGGACCAGGATATGGGACGGGGTTAAAAGGTTAAAAGGTTAAAACTAAGTGATTTTGTTTGTGGGTTACCTTTGGTCATGCTCAGTTGCTGGATTTGGTTCACTGTATGGCTGTACAGACACTTCTGCCTGCATAATAGTAAGGAGGATACAGGGTGGAACAAATGAGCAAGTTCCGTTTTTCACTAAAATAGATCATTTCAGGTAAAACAACCCACAGAACTGCAGTTATGTCTGCTTTCCACTTAGTCCTACAAATCCAAAATTGAATTCTAAAGAGCAAAGTCCCAGTTAGCTTTTCATTTATGTGTTATAATGGTGAGAGGTTAGTATACATATACACATACATAAATATATTGGAATACACAAGCTGAGAGAAAGCTTCTCAATAGCCACTAAAGCACCATTTTTACCATAAGATTTCTTTAAAAGTGAAAATATCAAGTGCCAACTTCCCCTGGTTTACACAAAAGGAAGCAACTGTATACAGCTTATCCAACTTATACACAAACTCTTGGTAGGAACAAGAAAATAAGGAAAGTAAAAGGGTCAAAACTTCACCCCATAATGTTCTTCGAATAGACAATCATGAAATAACCACTGGATAATCTCAAAAGAGAGTTAGAAGACATTAGTCACTGAGGAATTAATTTTGCATCCATGACATGTACTGCCAAGAAAAGCTACTCCATCAACAATAAGCTATTAATAAATTGTAATCCTTCTTCCAATTCTCAGTATTTCTCCAAGGAGGGAGTTGACATAAGTCACTTCTCAGATATAGTAAGACACTCTTGATCTTAACTATCCAAGCACATTTTGGCATTGTCTTTTACTTTTTGGCATTACTTTAGGTTTCATTTTGGACAGCATAGATCACCTTCTTCATCACATGTAGGGAAGACATTACAGATTCATGAATCTCAATATATATAATAGACTCTCCTTTGATGCCATTGTAGATATTGTATTTCACATCTGATGCATAGCATTACTAGTAAGATCTCAGTCAGAACGTAGAGATGTAAGTGTATGATTCATTTCAGCAAAATGAAGAACTGAATATTTGGAATGAATAACTGGAAGAGTTATCTATAGGCAATAATATGTTTTTCAGT
Organism: Myiozetetes cayanensis; assembly: GCF_022539395.1. Lineage (NCBI taxonomy): Eukaryota > Metazoa > Chordata > Aves > Passeriformes > Tyrannidae > Myiozetetes > Myiozetetes cayanensis. Next base: position 132,375,941 of record NW_026086604.1, read on the forward strand.
TCTGGGCCTGAAAATTAGTCATCGCCTCTGATGGTTGTTTGGCAGTGTCCTGGTTTTCAGCCAGGACAGAGGTAATTTTTTTGCAGTAGCCATGAGGGGGCAGAGCCTCGAGCCATATGGGCATATCTAGGTTGTTATACTACCTTCCATCATCAGTGCAGAAGTAAGGGATTCTCACTTCAAGAAGAAGATGGTCATGGGATTACAAGTGGGAAATTGGGTTCAGCTGGGAAAAAATCTGGTCGCAGAAGGACAGGCAGCCATTGTTCATTGTCTCGGGGTCAAACCACATCAGGTCAGTTGGTGAGCATTTTTTGCATGTACATCACCCTCTTTTTGTATGTTTTTGTTATTAATATTGTTGCTGTTACTGTTCATTTTCTTATCTCATTGCTGTTTCCAGTAAATTTTTCATAACTCATCCTGTAATTTTTGCCTTTTTTTTGTGCCTCCAATTCTCAACCCCATCTCTGGAGTGGGAAGGAGAAGTGGAAGGTGAGGGAAGCAAGCAAGTGGTGTCTGGTTTGGGAGAGTTTCAGCTGGGGGAGCAGTAAATTGCAGAATGGTGTTCCTAAACCACAACAGGTAGTGATGATGTTTTCAGTCAGAAAAGCAAGAGGTGAACCATGAGCTTTGTGGTGCAACTTCAAAACACCTGTCACATCCTCATTGAATTCTGCAGTACAGAGTCAACAAGAGTTACAGAATGAATTCCCTTAAATTATTTGACAGGTGATGTTTGAAGATCCAGCAAAAAAGGGAAAAAATATCACAAGCACTTCTCAGCTGTGCAAGACAGATACATGTTCTATTGTCCTGTTTTCTTGCCTTTCGCCTGTCACTTCTGTCAGAGCTTAAGGCTGGGGCTGACTGAGCAGATCACTTGTCTGTCTGCTCAGGAAGAGCTTTTCAAAGCACAGATATAAAACCAGGAGAAACAGACACTAAAATCTTCGGGAAACAAATGTCAGGGTTTTCACTGGAAAATCCGGTATTGTTTAATCCAGACTTATTTCCTAGTCATTGCATATATAAGCTTCTCATAGCATAACTTCTAAGTCATAACACCATCAGAGATAACTATTTAAGCAAATTTCACAAAAAATTCTCTATGAATTACTTGTTGCTTACAAAACATAGCAACAAGCCATCTTCAGAAGCAGTCGAATCCTAGTGTAATGAGGACCTCAACAGCCCAACTCTGTACCAAAAAAACATGATCAAAGCAGCAGCCTGGACCCTACCTAGTACTCCAAAACTGTATACCAACAAAATCAGTGTCATCTCCACTGAAAGTAATAAATTATTACAAAAATATAAAATTATTATAATTCTGGCAATAGAAAATAATGACACAAACATAAACTTGGTCAGAACACAAGGAACAGTAGCCTTCCTCTTCTAAAATGCACGTGCAAAATTTCAGTGACCTGGTTTTATGCATGGCAGAGTATCACTCTGTGTCAGGGCCTTTGAACAAACCAGCCACAGAAGGTGGTCCTTTACTGAATCACCATTCACAGCTCCTAGAGCATGGACAGGCAGTGGAGAAATATTCTTAATTTGAGGAATGACAACATGTCTGCAAAACTGTCTGGTTTAAAAGCTTCACCCATGCTTTCTGGAATAAAATTAGTGGTTTTTTCTTGAGAGGATAAACAGCTATTATATTTAGACCATCTTGTGTTCATTAGCTAATACCCAGCTGTGAGATGTGTTGAACTTCAGCATTAAACAGTCATTAGTGGAAAATAATTTGATGTTTTACAAAAACTCAGTAAATAGAGTGTTTATCACAAATCTTCCACTAAAACTTAGGAAATAGTATTTTTTCATGTTTTCTGAGACTGAGGTCAAAAATAACTTCTACAATATGCCAAGACAAAGATGATCAACCTGGATAAAATTAGCTGTATTCTTAAATGTAGATTAATAAACACCGAAAACTAAAACTTGAGAAAGAAAATCAACCAGGGTTGAAAGATGAAGCAGAGAAATTGTTTCAATGACAGACACTTCCTCTTCACAGACCATAAATTAAGTCTTCATCAAAGTAGTTGGATATGGTCTTGATCATGTTGTGTAAATACAGTACAAAGTTTGAAATTACTTTTGTAATGTTAGAACATTTCCTGTGGGATTGGATTACATTGCAAAGAAACCACTTTTAGCCCAGTTTTACACAGCAGGTAACTGGCATTTAAATGATTATGACATGCTAAATAGCTTTATTTAGGTACCCAGTTTTCCTGCTTTCAATAATGTATTTTTTTGTTTTAATCAATGTCTCTATAACATCTTGGCAATGACCTAGCTATAACCAAAATATAAAATCTGGAATTAAACTTAAGCTCTCACATCTTCTGCTCTGTTCCTTATTACACTCACAAACCACAGTTGGAAGAATCCAGTATTTCTATAGTCAGAATTCATTAGGTAAACTGCTGTCTGGGGGGGGTGGGCAGGGGGAAATCCAAAAAAACCAACAAAAATACAAGTTAAAGCAGCTTTGCAACTGTTACTAGTAAAATTATGTGGAAGTAGAGAGTTGTTATGACTGGAAAAGAGAATGCACGGAAAAATGTTAAAAAGTGCATCCCAGTGATATTCAGGCTAAGGAGCTAGGGACATAACTAAGGAATTTAATGAACCACAAGCAATTATTTTTGAACATTCAAGACTATAAGGATTCCTTGTAAGTATCGGTAGCACCTACACTCAAAGCTCGGAAAAGGGCATTCATGCCAACCTACCACTCAGCAGCCACTCATTGCACTCTAACATAAAGGAGAGAAGCCTGTATGGTGCCACACCAAGAGTGTGGAGAAGGAGGTCTTCAATGGACAGCTTCCCAGAGGCCTGTTCCCAGGGGCTGGAGTCAGTCTTTGGTTCTACTGAGCTGAAGCCACATAGCCACATCTAGACCTCCACATTGGCCTGAGTCTGAACACACTTTCATCCCAAATGCTCTGATCATCAACATGGAGCTACCAGAGTAGCAGATTTCATAAAAAGGCTCAAGAGGAGCAGAAGTCAAGTCTTAGCAGTGTTTGGTGGAGGAGATTCCTCCCAGGCTCTTCTCTACATCACAGTCACAGACCTCAGCTACCCTACTGAACTGGCTTCACTTCTAGAGCAAGGGAGACTTGTCCTCCTTTCCATGGTTCTGCTGAAGCTTTCTAATCTTTACACACATTTTAGACAATGAGAGAAGTAAAGAGAGAATGGAGTAAATTCAGAGAAGAACAGAAATTTTTTGCAACTGGCACATGAAGAAATTTTAAGAAAATAATGCACTTGGCAACTGTGGAAGAGAGAGTCAAGCTATGCTCACCTATATAAAGGCAAAGGAACTGTTTTACCACGTCAATAATACAGGTCAGTAGGCAAAATGAAAATATCAGAACATCAGTCAGAGATGACTCTGATGCCACCTGTTTGGAAAGAAACTTACTTATTTTTGACCTGGAATAATCCAAGTGAGGCTGAGAAATGTGCTTGGAAACATGAAAGGCAAGAGGGAAGCATCACCTATTCACCTTTACATTGTCTGCAGCTGAACAGAGTCCCCATTGCTTCAAGTTAAGTTTTGATCATCTGCTGGCACATGGTATTACAACAATAAAACAGATTTTAAACAGTCTTGAGCGCCTGTTTCCTTCACAAAAAAATAGTCTCCCAGATAACACTGAATTGCAAAATTATGTTGTGTACTTGTATATATCTTGTTGTATACATGTATATTCACTTATATTAATGACATTGATTTCAGCTCAACCACAATGAAGTTCTCATGAAACACCTGTTCTTGCAAAGCTTCATCTCCACGTCTTGTATATTGAAAAATTTCAGATTAATCTGAATAGAAAACGATTTTTACGTTGGCATTGCTTGAGCAACAAAGTCTATGTTAAGTCCAGGCAGCAACAGAAATTAAATTTTAATAGAATCACATGAAATAAAATTACTGCTTTTATCTCTAGCATTTGAGTTTTGTCTTTTAATATAAAAAATATAAAAATATTTACTTGCTTTGGGTTAAATGTGGAACAGATCAGATTAAAAAGATGCAGTGTATGTCACAGGAAGGAGAGGTTTGGGGAAGAAAATGCTGTCACTGCATGAGTAGATGTCTTCACAGCAGATTAATTTGTCTTAAGAGCATAATGAAACCCCTGCTGCTGTAACAACTCTTACTGCAGCTCTTCTTTGACTGCACCTCCTGCACTGGCTTTCTTCTTGCAGTCATATATAGCAATTGTACACACATTTAACTCTATGAACTCCTGACTCCACCATATGCACCATCACAGGTTTCTGAGTAATTATCACTGTTTAAGGAGCATGTATATATGATTAAGTACTAGAACACCTTTAAGCATGACCACAACACAATGCCCATATATATATATTTAAAGTGTTGAAGTACAGTAGTTGAAGGGCTCATCTCATCTGATCCTGTAAAAAGTATTAAGGAAACACATCTTTATTCCCTATTTGTCTCTGCTATTGATCTGTATCAGAAATCAAATTCTGTAAATAATTTGTATTGTTAAACCCTTGTGTTTTATGTAGAAATGTGACTTTTCATTCTAATAAATATACAGTACCATTTTTCTTAAAACACAGTTAACATAACTATTTATGCACGTAACAAGACAGTTACCAGTCTATGTCCTGCAGCTAATTCTGATCATTCATAAACACAATTTCAAACTATGAAGAATTTTCAGTAGTGCACACCTGCCCCCTTGTGCCAGTTTTACACGACTGCCTTTTTTACTGCTAAAGGGACTAATGAACTACAGCTCACCCTGCCCTGACAGGCTGTATTGAAAGTTCATATGCAATTATTTTGCTCCTCATCTTCTCTTTCAGGACAACAGAGAAGAGGAAAGAGATATTGTTGTATGTTTCTATCTCAGCTGCTGGACATTTTTTCTAAAAAAGAGAGAAAGACTGAGAAAAATGGGGACAGATACATAGCTATCAATGCTATATGTAGCAGGAGGATTACAGCAAATGACTGTGGCCAGTGGCAGTTTCCTAATGTCTTTACTGCACCAGGTAAAGAGATTTTTGCTCCCATCACAGCCCAGATAAAAGAAGAAACAAAGACGCTTGCTCTGCAGTGCAACAAGAAAGTAAGTAAAAATATGAAGGCTGGTTTTCATGGTAAAACTTACCACAATTGGAACAGCCAGTCAAGGGAGGCATTGGATGCTTTCAAGTACAATTTCATTTGATGCAAAAAACCTAATTTTTACTCCAGCAGTGTTCTGTTCATCCAGGCTTTGTAGTTGGACTGGAGAGTGTGAAAAATATTCAGCACAAGTGCTCACATATCCACTTGGGAGAACTGGTGCTTGAACATCCACTACCCTTTCCTGCCTGTCGTAAGCAGGAGCGAGTGGTGGGGCTCAGCTCCCAGGTAACATTGTCTATCACAGCCCACTAGGATACTTCTGGCTCAATTGCTCTTTCCACCTCCCCTGAGTCTGTATTCCCTCTGGCACACTGGCTCAACCACGTCCATTGCTGCACTCCCACACAGGCAACACATCCCTGTGTCCCTCCTGCCACAGCTACTGCTTTGCTGCCTGAGATAAAAATGGCAGGGCTGAGATGCAGGTTTTGCCAGAAGGTGGCCCTCAAGGCCACCCACCCAGAGTGACTTGCCCTGAGAAGGTTTGCACTCAGGACTTGCTGCCGGCAGTAGAGGCAAAGCACCACCAGCTTATCAGCAGTAAAACCTGTAATTTCCTCGGAGCTTTGTGAGGAGCATCCATACTCTTAACAAAGTTGAGACATAAAATTAGGACTTGGCCCTCAATTTTTTTCCAAGTGACCCGTTTCTGCTTGAGGATTTCCTATCTGTTGAAGGCCAGCATAAGCATTCTCCAACCCATTCCAAACAACATGATTTAAAAATGACCCATGACATATGCTTAGCCAATCAGGCTGTACTGACTCAGAGCTCTGTGTTATATATCACCCCTTCATATTTTCTTCACAGCAAGTAGGAAATGCTATGGCCAAAACCAAATCTCAAATATCTCCAAGCTGGAATGGCACAGACACTCCTCCATCCCATCTTATGTTTCATGGCCCTGAACACTTTGTTGAGGGTGTATCTCAGCCATATTGTAAAAAATCAAGAAGAGATGGTCTTTCAGAATGACTGATTTAGCTCTTCATATCCAGTAACTCAAATCCTCATCCAGATAAGTATCTTGTCCAAGAATCACTAACTGCTAAACCATGAGGAGTTCAGAATCGACACCCATTTCACTGATCATGTCCCATTTCATATAGCCTAATTAAACAGTCCTTAGACTAAATAGTTGGAAAAAAAGTCAACACAGCTCTAGTCTGGTAGTTAGATGCTTGGTTTCAGGGTAAACAAAATTTTATGATTCCTAATTCAGTGACCATTTCATTATTTATATGTAATCCATTAAAGGATGATGACCAGTTTCTTAAAGCACACCAAAGTGCTAAAATGTTGAGTAAAGTTTTCAACGTCCCTCTAACCAGATTCAGATTTCAGATGTGATTTGAAAAACTCACTTTTCTCTCACCTTCTTGGTTCTGAATCTAAATATATTTTAAAATATGCCTCTTCAACATTTTTTGCCTCAGCTGAACACACTGCCTAATACAGATAAGAAATACAGTAGATTAAGAAACCTTGGTCTGGACTAAGAAACAAGGTCCATTTACTCTGATATGATCCATGGTTTCACAACATTGCTTTCTGAAATTAGATAAAGCTGTTCAATCCTGTACAAAACTCTTCACTGCTTATCTGTACAGAATTCAAATGAGAAAAAGCTTTTAAAAATAATCTAAAGCACAGACTAGATAATCTTCTTCCACCTACCTTATTTAGCTGTGGAGTTCTGATCCAGTTGTAAGTTCCTCGTGACAGTGATCAGGTTAAATAATGTTGCAATAATACATGAAAAGCCTGTTGTTATTTTACTCCCAAAAAGGTGAGTTTCTTGGACAGGTGTGTTTCTTAAAACATACAGTCACTAGACCAGCAATATTTATAGAAGGGAAATTTGGGGGGGCAAAGGAGTGTTTGTGTTTCATGTGCCATGTGTTCAACTTAGAGGACAAATTAGTTTGATTGTGACCAGTGACTATGCCCTTGTTTTGGTTTATTTTGTACCAGTTCAGACCACAGTTCTGGCCCTCTTGTAAGAGGGTGAGTATAAGCCTGTTCATATCCTTGATCTCTAAGAAACAGTTTGGCAGTGCTGAAAAAAGAAGAAAGGCTTAAAATAAGAAAACATACATCTTTAGACTGGCAGAAGGCCCTCACACGAGCAGATCTGATGTACTCTTCTGGCTTAGCCACCATACCATAAAATAGAAAGCAGTAGAATACCAACAAAAACATAAGCAGCAACTAGTCAAAACAGCATCTAAAATCAATCTGTTCAAAAGCAGCTGCAGCTGTGTTGACTTTATAGCATCCAGAAAACAAACCAAGTTGCAAAGTTACAACTTTACTAATCTCACAGAACACTGGTACAATGCAATGATGGCTACTATTTTCAAAGTAAGGACAAGTTGAGAAATCTCTCACAGGAGTCATTGCTCTGACATCAAGATTGTAGCTGTTGCCATTGTAACACGTCCCCCCTTTCATAATAATCACAGCTGTGCACCAGAGCATTGTGGCCAGTGGCATTTGAACAGGGAGTATGGCACTTGTGCAATATGTTTCATGAGAGTGGAATAAAGAGCCTTGAAATGAAGGATATTTCACAGATGTTACTTAGCATAGCAATGAAAAACTGTAGGAAGAGAAAGTTATTTGAGTATTTCAATGGCTATGGTCTTTCTCCCTTCTCACAAAGTTAACTGCCACAGGAAATGAAACATTGAACATAGAGCAGAGGAAAACCATTTTAGTGGGTTTTAAGGGCCAGGTAAAAATGCAAGGGACCAAAGTAAAAGTTTAAGTAACTTTAAGATTTGAAAGCATAATTGTAAAATATTGTCTTCCAAGACCTTACAAGACCCTTGAATCTATTCTTCTACTGAAGATCTAATTTCTTTAACAGCACACCAAGTCTGCTTCTGTGAGAAGTAGACCTTTATCATTATTTTTAATAAGGTTAGAAGAAGGAAAGGTTGGAAGTGCAAGCATGCTGAATGTCAATTCAAATGCCTAGATCCATCCTGCACATGGTTTACCAAAACCGTGACTGATTTTATTCACTTCCATATTGATGGAGGAATTGTTTAAGCTGCAGAGCTAACTAGCTGATTATGAATAATTGTCACCTAATTCTTGTATTTGTTTTGGATTGCTGGAGTAGAAATGAAAACGACAGTCTCTTGAATAGCTGGGTCACTCAGATAAATACATAAACTCAGTTCTCAGTTGAACCACTTGCCAGAAAGACCTCATATGCCACTTATCCCATTTAACTTGATATATCCATACCGTAAAATAGCTGCAGTCATCAAGGTCTGCCTAAACAGCACCTTAGAGCATAACTCATCTGACACATTTTAGATGCATGCTTCCTAATGTCACTACAAGCCATGAAATTAGAGGATGTCAATGTCATCTTGAGTCAGAGGAACTATAAGTAAGGGAAAAGTGTTTACTTTATAATGACACATTTATTTATAGGAAGGTTTGGATTTGGTACAGATAATCATGTTTCACAGAGATCCTATCTGATGAATACAGGACAAGCAGTGCTAGGAACTGAAATGTTCTGCCAAGCAGGACAGTGCCTATCAACATAGCTTCCATGGTGAGCAACAGACTACATTTACACAGCACAAACCCTTCACTGATGGAGAAAGAATTAGTCCTCAATCAAGATTTCAGCCCAGAATTAGGGATAACATAATGAAGATGCTAACCCTCTGAAGAAGAGAATGAGTAAGAGGTGATTTAGGTATTCATCAGAGAGAAAAAACTGTGATCTCCGTCTTTTCTGAAATCAGTAGCACAGCTCAGAAGCTGCCAGAAGTACCCACTGCAAGGAAGGTGAGGGAAAGCACAGTCAAGAGGACTCTTCACAAAGAATTGTTCAAAGCTGACACAACAGAAATGTAGTACCCCTTGGGGCAAATGGGCACGTGCTAATGTTCTTTGAGTTCTGCTCAAAGGTCACGACAGGAGAACAGATAGGTGAGCCACTCTAAAGTTCCAAACTGGAACACAGAACCTGGAGGTCAGAGAGTCGTCTAAAGGCCTGACTGAAGAGGTCCCAAGCCCATCAGGTTTGGTGACAGATGTCAGAACTTGACAGAAAGAAGAAGAGGTAAAAGACCAGGATGTACAGTGAAGCAGTGGACAACTGCTGGGGGAAGGAGACCTTAATGAGCAGACAACACTACCATTTTTCAAGCAATTCAAATTCTTCTCAATGCTTGAGAAGCCTCTTTAAAGTATCTCCTTTGAGTCCTGGAAAAGCTGCTGTCCAAGCAGCACAAACCATAAGCAGACCAAGAAGAAAGATGGAGGACGAGGAAAAATACAGAAAAGGTATGGCTTGAATTGAAGAACAATCATGAAAACTGACAGCTCTTTTGAAATGATTGAAAACGGATATTTATATGCCAAACAGTATTGTAAGAGCCAGATGTTAATACCTGGGGATGTCTCTTTGTAGACACAAGTGGTCAAAGCCACAAGCCAGTAGTCTTCTGCATGAGAACAGGCATGTTATCATGTAGATTTTGTCAACAGTAGGCAGGTGGGAAAGAAAACAAAGCTAAAATATATAAAATCAAGGACTGTTAGACTCTGTTTAGGATATAGTGCATAAATATGCATCTCCAGTTTCTGCTGTCATCGTTGAAAACTTGCTGAGCACATAGCACATTATATGGTATCAAATTTGTGGAGCAGGTGAGCTCTGTCACACATCAACTCATTCTAGTTCTAAACACAGTTCAGAGACAGGAGCTTGCTGTAGTGTCATGGGGCTCAGTCTTCTGACTGTACACAAAGGATTTCCTTCCCACAGGGCACAAGAACATGCACTTCAAACCTACTGACATTTTGTTTCCTTTGTACTATCTGAGGTCTCATTTTCTTGAAGGACAAATTTGCCTGTATGAATGCCATATGCCAGTGGATGGCTTGCTCTTGGGATTCCAAATAATTGCTCAAAAGCTGGAGGAGGTATCTGCACACTCCCCCAGAGTCACTTCTGACACTACAGCACAGACATACACTCACAGACAGGTCAAGCACATCCACACAGTATTGCTCAGCTTACAGGTTAGTTATTCAGATGGTACCCTCAGACATATGCTTGACTTGTAATAACTTCTGCAGCAAAATCTGAGTAAGAAATATGTGGCTTTTCACTTCAGCATGCCTTCCCACCCAGGACATGCTACCTCTTTCCTTATGTCAATATTACTGGTTTTGAGGTTGTGCAATAAACAAAATCATTGAAAGAATGATGATAAAACGAATCATTTGGAAGAAAAAAACCAAATCTGGATCATTTGTTGATAACACTTTACTGTGTCCCACAAGTAGCTTCATGGAAAGACGAGAGAGGTAGTCACTGCAGGACAGGATTAGAAACCTGGTTGGGCTTGATAGTGTGAATGGGAGAAGGTAGGGGAGGCAGTACTTGTCACAGCCAATGCACTGGGCAATTATTTCTTCTGTAAAGGGAACTCTACAGTATATTAGCTTATTCTTGCCAATTAATACGACAGAGAAAATCAAAGGCCCAGTTCTGTGACAGAGCAGACATAAGGGCATTCTAAAAGCAGTGACAGCTGACTCTCAACCTATCCAATACACAGCATGGACAGTTTCCACAGGACTTTCAAGTGCCAGTACATAAATCCTTTTGATAATTATATTCTATGGGGCCAGTAAAGACAGGAGAGCCTTCTTCCCTTCAGCCATTTGTTAGATTTGACACTGCTATTGAATAAGGACATAATCCCTCAGATGCTGAACACATGACTTCTACCAACTTCACATCAGTGGCTGTCACGAGGACCTTCACCTGAAATACAGATTTAGGATAGAAACAAAAACCAAATACTTCAGTAGCACAAGCAGATTATGGAGAGATTTTCAAATAAAACACATTTCGAGTGCTTTGAGTCCATTTTGGCAGCTCTTAAATCTTTTTCTTATTGAAAACTGCTGTTTGCTGCAGTATATATGAAGATTGGATTTTGCTACTCTGGCAGCATTTCAGTATCTAAAAGCACCACAGATCATGGAATCAAAGTCCTGTAACTAATGAAACTTCATAGGAAATGCTAACACGTATTTCCTAAGGAGAAATTAGTGTGGTAGTAACTGTATGTCACTTACCTAGAAGGCACTAACCAGTTCCATCTGTAGCTGCCATTTGTCCTCATTCACTGTTAACTGCCTTTTTCAAACTAACACTTGATAAAAATATTCTAATGCAGTCCATTATACATTACAGTTAACACTCAAATAAATAAAATATGTCCCTAAGCATAATAATCTTCTTCCACTACAAGCAGAGCAGTTCCAAAATACTTCTAGATTTTATTTTAACTTAAACTTTCTTACAATGCTGCAAAAATAATTGACTTGTGTAAATGAATAAAGATAACCCAAGAAAGACATTTGTATATAAAACTGTCTTAAAGAAGCCAGCAAATCAATTTCTTTTCATTAGTGTTGCTCTGAGAGCATGCTTAACCAAATGCCCATTCAAAGTCCAGCAAACCAGGATCAATTAAATCAGTAGATCTCCTTCACTTACTATCTTTGCTTATTTAAACAAACCAAGGGGCATGGAATGTAACTTGGTGTTCTGTTGAAGGGTTACAAATACAGACTGAAAAAGCAAGTTAACCCTCTAAGGAGAGGGCATGTCTGAAATATAAATGTTTTAGGACACTATTTTATAAGATCAAGCTTGACAAATAATAGTGCTAAATATTCTACTTAAGTTTGAAAACTTAAAGCTTCCTTAATAAAACCAATATACATATTTGATAGCTTATATTAATGGGAATGGTAGCTTTACAGAGTATTGTTTATGAATATAATACATACATCGTGCTGGGTTTAATATTTTATTTGAATGACGGTTAATGTTCCGCAAAATAAATTGCTATGTTACATCCACTGTGACATCAACTAAAATGTGAACTAGTTTGCATAGGTTAGTACTTTGGGCAGCATGATGTTGCTCTAGTCCACCAAAGCTTAAATATTCACAGTGTAGAGGAAGAAACAGGAATTAAAGCATTTCTACTAAAATATATTTTAATAGCTGGTGTTAACTTTCTGCATAACAAAAGCCAAATTAAATGATACATCATATGATCCAAGAGAAAGTTTATCCGTCCTTTGAAAAACAACTGTTACCTCCATAATTGTATACCCCCAAATACAGTACAGTTTTGCAAAATAACTAAAACTTTACACACTTTAAAGCAAACATAAGCCAAACTGCACAGCGGTTCATTTTTGCTTTTTATATCACACTGCAAAAACCAACAGCTGAGAGAGTTTCCATATCATGCTAATCAATGTCAATACAGTCATTGCTGTCTTCCAATGGTCTAGCAATTTCTGATAGTAATATTAAATACACGATTGAAATGCTACAGTATAGCTTATTTCCCCCCCTAAAATGATAATAATTAAACAAATGTCAACAACCACTGAATTACAACTTAAGTACAATATGCAAATCCTATTTATCAGACACAAGAAGCATATGAAATTCCTTTGAATATACTGTTGTAGTGCAGGCAGTATAGGAAATAGAGCTTTCAGGTTTTCTTTCCAAAGGAGAGATGGGGTTCCTATGGCATAAAGCTGGAGAAAATCACTAAAGCATTGCAAAATGGTTTATTCTTTATACTGCTCACCAGTACTTTGCATTTGCCAGCACATCAGTTCGGATAACTTCTTTCAACAGCATCTTCTGTCTGTTTCAGTATATTATTTAAACATTTACTAACTAAAGCATATTCTATAGTTTAAATGGAGTATTAATCAACTTAATTAAAATCTAAAATTTTATACCCTGTACCACCTTCTGCCAAAGACCTCGGTATTTGTCATTTCTTTTCCACTGTACAAGATGACATGCAGTCACCGTACAATAAAAACTAGAATTATTACCTTCCCAAGTATTGGAGACCTTCCATATCCCTGAGGAACACTCGGGAGGGACACATTTGTCAAAAACATAATCCATGGGAGGTGATTCTCCGTCAAATCCCAATCTGCTGAAGTAGTTTATTGTACATCAAATGTAATCAAGAAAACCCTGTTTCATCAAGATTAAATGCTAATGTTCCGTAATGAAAAATTACAACTGCAGTATCTGTATGTAGCTTTGTTTAGAAAATGAAGATTAGCCAGGCAAGAAAGAGTAATGAAAAGCAAGGCACCCATTTGTTCTTGTATATATATATGAATATGCTCTATGTGGTTTTCTACATTTATACTGGTGTTAGCAAGAATTAAAGCATTCTTTACAGAATTCTTTATTTCTAAAATGGGAACATGTGAACTTCCAACCTGAACTTTGGAACAGCTTGGGAAATTCAGTTCTGTAAAAGTCCTTTCCTTTCCCCAGAAAAACTGACTACAGGAAGAAAGAACAGTGAGGGGAACATGCCGTGCTAAAAAGGAATACATATTTTAAAGGTGACAAGACAGTATATAACATCTTTTCACCTATATATCACACTGCATGTAACAGGCTCCGACATATGCCTTTTAAAACCTATGCTGGCACAATTTAGTTTATGACTTACTTTCCCTACCTTACAAATTTTAGATCTTAAAAAAACATTTTTTTAATTGCACTCTGATAATTTTGGGCCTTTGATTGCATTGCTTAGAAAAAAGCTGCATAATGATGCTAAAGTTTGTTGTATATCAAAAAGCAGGAACCATTTCACATAAACATGAATTTTTAAGCATATATGACATTAAAAACTTGATTACATGAATGAGTAACTTAAACCAGATCTTAATAACTTTGCTGATATACCATTCCCAAGAGAAATATAATTCTCATACTGTTTTGTTTTCTTGACCATTTATTTTTTTGTATGTTGCTTTAGCTGCTCTGTCAAGTTAATGAATTTTCAAAATTCATAAAGGAAATTTTATTTTGATTGTTTAGCATAACATAGTTCTCTAATGTCATCAAATGCTCATTTCCTCATTTACTTCTATACATAAAGTGTACAACTGTGCAAGTCATCATCATCTATTTATAGGTGGAGACTTTTTTAATAAGTCACTAAAAACTCCAACTTGATGCAATATATCTATTTTCTAAATTTTATTGGGTTAACAAACTGACAACTTGTTTATATTGTTGTCAGCATTACACAACTAATAGAGTAGCAAGCAGCAAGTGACAGCCAACTGTGCCTCAGGCATCATCCAAAAAATTTGCTACCCAGCATAAGATGGAATTCCTCTCCATGCTGTTGATGGCTGGTGATGAAAACCAACACAGAAGCAGAATGCTTTTGTCAGAGCTTCTAGCTCAGCATATCGCATCAGCCTTTTGAAAAAGCCATTTCACTTGCAAAGTTTGCTAATTTCACGTGAATGTCACCAGTAATGCATAAGGGTCTGCTGCAGTGGCAGCTCCTTATGCAGAACTTTCAAGAATTTTAAATGACAGCAGTCACCCATAGAGTTTGGATATTTATGGTAGTGAATCTCTGGTTTTAAACCATATTTTTTGAAGTTAGATGCTCCTGGACAGCTTTGACCTTGGAATTAGTCTGCTGACAAGAAAGCCCAGGCAATTCCAGAGTCATGGACATTTTTTAATTTTTTTTTTTTTTTTTTTAATGCAGTCATTCCATTCTGCTTGGCAGCTGAAATCAGCTCCAAGTTAGCACAACCCAAAATAAAATTGCATAAGATTTCCAGTTCCTAATTGTATGCACAAATAGAATGTGCAGGTATTTGCATTGACTACTTTCAGTTGACATAACAAATCCTTACTGCCTTCCTTATTCTTTAAATAGATATTGCAAAGTTGCCTACTTTGTGAAATGAGAAATAGAAAATTGTCTATAAGCTCTATATTTAATTCTACTTTAAAAATTTTAGACATGGAAGAAAGCCAGTGCAGATTCAACATTCTGAGGGTTACTGCAAACTTCTCTAACTTCTCTAGCACATGGCTGAACTC
Source organism: Myiozetetes cayanensis (assembly GCF_022539395.1). Classification (NCBI taxonomy): domain Eukaryota; kingdom Metazoa; phylum Chordata; class Aves; order Passeriformes; family Tyrannidae; genus Myiozetetes; species Myiozetetes cayanensis. The sequence continues at coordinate 132,391,120 of NW_026086604.1, forward strand.
CACAAATTATATTATCAGCAAAAACATTTTCTGCATCTGAATCCACATGAATAAGTTCCCACATGAATCTTCAACTCTTTTGTCCTTCCTCCCAGAATTTCTCCCTGGGAGGGAATGCAGCATCCAGTCAAAGCAAAAGCAAGTTCCCTGTGACCCAAGCCTGCTGACACAGCCCCTCTTACAGGTCCACTGTGTCACCAGTTGTTTGATCCTCTCCTCAGTCTCAGAGACTGAGATCTGGATCTCTCAGTTCTGCTCATAATGTTAACAGACACCAAATAGCACATGTGAAGGTTTGTCAGCAGAATATTTTTCTGTTTTCTACAGATGGTTAAACTGAAACATAATGGCCTAGAGCATGTTGGACTTTAGTTAGCTTTCCCTTCAGCGTCAGTTATGAGAAAGATCAAGTCAGTAAAAGAAAACATATTTCTCCATCATTAAACATTTGGCAAGCGTACAACCCACTGTTGGATCACCAAGATTTTTTGAGTAAACTGAAGCAACAGGTCATTGATCTGAAATGCACTACAATAAACAGAGCTCTCCTCCACTCCTCAATGGAGGCACAAGTATTTCTGAAGCAGGGGTAGGTACATTAGCTCATCAGCAAAGCAGCCATTAAGCGAGTTACCTGTGGTAGGTAAGAAGAAGGGATATGACTGCAGGCTTTGTGTGACTGCACAGCACCGGAGTCTCACACGGGATGTTTATTTACAGCAGTACAAGTGAAGGTAAAGGAACCAACATGAATTACTGGTTGTACGTTGCCCTAATGGAAGCTTCTATTTAAATGCTAGTTATTATTAGAAGGAAACAGAAGAGTTGACAGGTTTTATATTTTAGATAGTCTTTGAAAGGAATCTTCTGTGGAAAAGATACTGAAGAATCATGACTCTAGACATGGATCTAACTGATGGGTTGGGATGCAAGCAAAGCTGATAGGTCACTTGTAAATAAGAAAAAATGGGTAATCCAGAAATAAATGTGGTTGTGCAAGAGTCAGGAAAATTTTGCTGTTAAAATGGACCTGTTTACTGTCTGGCTGCTGGACAGTAGGGGATTTTATTGGGTTTTTTACTAGCATATTACTTGTCATTATTTCAAATGACAATTATCTACTAAACATTTTACTTTTTATTAGGATGATAACTGCTCAGACATTAAACACCTCCCTAATAATTTGAAGATGTGTTCAAATTCAGTGTGTTAACCTCCTGTGACTTCAGAGTGCCAGAAGTGCATCAATTTTATGGTTGGTTTTATAAAGAGAAATAACCTCTTTGATGTGTAGGGAAAAGGTATTTCCCCTTTACAGGTAATTGACCAAAACTTTTATAGGATTGGCAGCACCAGGCTTCCATATATGTTTTTCATTTTGAGAGAGCATGATTATAAGGCATGCTATTTTCAAAGCTCTGAGCTTCTTATGGTTTATTTATCTTTAAAGAACTCTAAATTGGATTCTGAGTGAGAATGCAAACTGTTATAGTAGTGATAACGTAATGATCATGTACTCTTAAAAGATTCTTCTGACTTTTTTCTAAAAGGTTAGATTTTGAGTAAATCATAATAAAGCTCAAAGGACTAGAGACAAAAATTAGTTAACAAACTCAATATAATTTGCTGGAAGCATTCCTGTTTTCCCAGTTCTCTGAACAGTACCATACATCCAGCCATCATCAATTGGTTGCACATTGATGATATAATCACCATCCCTGAAGGAAACTTCATCTTCATCTTGAGCGCTGTAGTCGTACATAGCTCTGTATGTTCTCTGTTGAAGGAAAGAAAACAAGGCTGTAAAGTCTCAAGTCTAAACAGAGATAGATTCCTTCTCTTTGCACAAAGATGAAAGAGAAGGAAAAAAGAATAGAGGGAGCAAGGCAGAGATCAAAATCACAAGTTACCTGTTGAAAAGGAACGGTACTCTCTCCACCCTGTCAAAAATACAGTTAATACTGAGTAGCAAAATAATTATTTTTGTTAACCTACATTGTTCAAAGACCTCATGCAAACAGATTTCAGGCCATTCACTGCATCTTGAAATATTCTAATTGTTGTTTCATTTATTCATTAGTAACAGTTCAATACATCCAGCCATGGCTATCTGTGCTTCTGCTTCCTATTTGCATGATTCCCAAATAGCTTCTCCTATGTCTTCTCTACAAAAAGAAACATAGTTTTCATCCAGGTCATTAACTTTGCCATCTCACTTAATGTCATTCATTTCATTAGGATTTTACCCTGAATTAAGAATTATGACACACTATTATCTAAATAAAAAACAAGTTCAAAAAGTCTGTAAAAATAATTTTTATGAATACTCATTTTTTCATACTAGATAAAATGCTCTCTTAGCACATAAAGTCCCATTATTAACTAAGCCAAATTTCTCTACAACTCTGCCCACTGTAAGCCAAGATATCAATTTTTTTTCTCTATTTTTCTAAAAAGAGTATTTGTTTTAACTCATAACCAATAAAATGCTATCATTATATACTGGAATTCAAATTGGATTTTCAAACTCACAGGGAACAGTCTCCCCTTATATCTTAACAGAGGAAACAAAAATAGCTCATTTTAAAATTCCCAGGAGTACCTTCCTTTTTTTACCCTGGCTCTCGAGAGAAGTCAACAGCAGTTCAAGCATCACTGATAATATTCAATTACCCTTTCGGTAATTTTTGCTATATTATCATAAGTAGCTGAAATCTTCTGGTGGAATGATTTGAAGAGAAAAAAGGTAAAAAGAGTCAATGTTTTGAGTTATGCCTAGTATTATTGTCTGAACCTTTTAATAGATAGCAAGCTTTGTTCTGCTATCCAGATGAGGAAAACAGTTCTGGATTAGTTTTAGTATATTAGTTTTGAGGGTTTTTAGTAACACTATTTTCTGAAAAGGGGAGACTGCTCCACACAGAGTGAGGAGGCCATTTTGTTACGTGTTGAAAATGTGGAATTATTTATTCCAAACACTATAAGGCAATTTATCATTTCTGTTCCCATGTTAGAAATACACTTTTTGTTTTGGTTTGCCTTTATAATTGGTAGTGCAGATTAAACAGTATGGAAATTCAACTCCTGTTCAAACAATGGAGACCATTGGAGACCACCTTTCCTGACAAGTCTACTCTGAACTGTATTTCAGTCTTGCTCTGTATAATTGTTCTCTGCAGTGCCTTGTAATTTTGTTGCCCTACAGGCTGTGACCAAGACTAATTTTCAGCCAGAGGGTCCTACATGTCTTCCAGATGTTTGTGGGAGTTGATGAAAAAAAGCATCATCGTTTATGCACTACATCAGGCAACTAATTTGATGTGTTCTATCATCACCAAAAATTCCTTAAAGATTCGTAAACAAGAGAACTAGCAGTCAGGAGACCCTCTGCTTTTAAGAACCTTTTTTTTCCCATCTATTTCAACTGATCTCTCTAAACTAACTCTGAAAAAGCAGTGAAAAGCATGCTTTTATAACAAGTTCAGCAGTAGTTAGCCCTTTAAAAAACTTATTTCAAAAGAGGGTCCATTTAAGAAAAAAAGTAATAAATCTATATCTGGCATAAGACAGCAAATGGATTTTGCTCTGAGCCATGCTTATATGTCTCCCTTAAATGGGTAAAGACTGGGAGAAGAGATTAAATGTTTTATTAAACTAACATGAAATTGGAAAAATAGAGAGTTCTGGCTCACTCAGAAGGATGCTCACTCATCCTTAGAGCACTATGGCAAAGGACATACTACTGCTGTCTCCTTAAAGGCAGCTTGTTTACATCACTGTGGTGGCACAGTTGTGAAGACAAGCTAGTAATTTCGAACTTCAAAAGAATTTATTAGGGCCCTAAATGCCGCTGAGAAACCTAAATTTATGGCCTTAACACCTAATTAGGTGCTAAATGGTTGTCAGGAGAAATCTCCATAATAATCCCGTTAGCATTTAATGCCTAATTATCACTGCAGAGTGTAGTCTGGGCTATATAATTGAGAATTACAATGCTTAAAGGACTCAAAGCAGGGATTTTTAAAATGCATTTTAGTGAATTATTCGTCTGTCAGTAGTGAGTTTAGCAGGTATTGAGTACAACAGGTTGTAAGAAAAGTTTAGAGTTTTGTAAAACAGTCAAATAATACTCACTTATTTCTCACTTCCTCAAAGATCTGTCTCACCGCTACTGCATAGACAGAACAATTAAGTCCTGTGCGTATGAAGAACTGAAGCCCAGCTAGCTCCCTAGCTAGATCTGAGCTGACACATACATTTTTCCACTTCATCCACTAGTTTATACTTATTCTATGGATGGCTCCTTGCAAGGAGCAGTACCTGTTGCAGCATCCTTTCACTTAGAATAGCTATCAGGGAAAGCCAACTTGAACGAGGGTTTTGTTTTCCTATCACTTTTAGATATCTCAACGTGTATAATTTTCCAAAGAGGTAAACAGCCTGCAGGCATCTGTTATAAAACACTTTGTAATCTGAACAACAATTTAATTCAGCCCATTATGCAGAACTGTTCACAGAAAGTGAGCAAAAGTTAAGAGTCAGAAAATAATGCAACTTATCTGGGGAAAAAAAAAAATCTACCCAAAGATTGTGTTAGGATCACGCCTCACACAAAACACAGCTCAAAATGAAATAAACCAAATTTTGAAACTGTAGAAATTAGAAGAATTCCGTTTCTCAGTATAGGAGATTGGTGGACATGATTATAAAATGAATTTATATTTTTGGGGACACTGATAACAATACAACAAATCTGCTGAAAGGAGTAGGGGGTTTTTTTGTGTGGTTTTGTTTTTGCTTTTTTTTTTTACTACAGTAGCTACCTCTTCAGTTATCCCCACTGTGATATAAGCCATGGGATCTTAATCACTCTCACCCTAGTGATGTCCTGGCCATACTCAGGCACTGATGAGTGACTTTGCCACCTTCATTGCTTCTACTTAAGTCTCAAAAACCATTTGTGCTTTGAGGTCACTATTCAGCCTAGGATTTCTTTCCTTCAATCTCCTCCTGCTGTTACTTTCTTCTCACACTTCTTTCTTCCCTCTGGTACTAGCCAGACAACACTGCATCTCTGATAGTACTGCTCCAAGCCCAGAACTGAACAAGCAGTTGAAAGCAATGAACCTAAACATTGTGTAAGTTTGTCAGATCTCCTACAGCAAATCCATACCACATTCTACAAGGACTCCAAACCTGTCATCTATTTTCAGTCTGTGCTAATTAGTACATTTAAACACATCCTCAACCAGGGGTTTCCCCCAAGCACATGCGAAGAATTCTCTATATAATCCCAGTAGCTGAGAGCAGAATGTCCAGCACCCTGGATATGCTTCACAGGCTAATGAAAATGCAGTCTTCTGGCATGAAAGTGAAAAGGCAAGAGAGCACAGCAGGTTTCTAGATGCATCTGAGATGCCTCTTTTAGAGCAGAATCATCACCCTGGGGTGACAAGATCATGCTCATGTCTTCATCACCAGACTGGCAAGTTAGCAGTCAGCACCAGGCCGGTGGTTCTTGATTTCTGGAAATGTTTGGGGTTTATTATCTACAAGGAAGCCCACTCAGTTTTTAACAGCAGCGAGATCTGTTCAAATCATGATATTTGCTGGTTTCCCATGATAAACAACTATTATCACTTAAAAGGACGTCAAGTGACAACAGTTTCACAAAAGGGATAAGAAATCCTGTCGAAATAAGTCAAACCTTTATTTTTAAAATCCTTTAATGTCACTCCCTTCCTTTTCCTATTACATTTACATTTCCAGTTCTGGAAGGAGAGGTAGATGTTGATTCTCAAGATGATTGAAACTATGTTTCAACAGTCTGCTAGGTGAGTCGCTGGGACATAAAGATAGTAGGGCAATAGCAGTCATCTACCTGCCCACATGACTGCAAAGGCTGGTAAGTGCATTTCAGGATTTGCAGGCATCTCCATTTTCTATTTGCTGGATTTGAATGCTGTTTGCTTTACTCCCCAACTACTAGAAATCTCCTGGCAAAGTCGAGGCTTTCCCGTCTCCTACTTTTCATACTCTGGCCCTTCTGGAAAACAGCCAGCTCCCCAAGTGCCTTGTAATATCCTTGGAAATTAATGGTTGAATCCAATATCAGCTGTCTCACAGCTGTCATGCAGGTGTCCAAAGAGTTTCTCAGGTTATCGATTCACTCAAAGATGCAGGTATCTGGATCCCAGATTTTCCAGCAAGTTAGCCCCCTCAGTCCCAGGCAGATAAGACTCTGGCAAGCCTGAAACCACTCACACCTCACAGAACATCACGATCTTTACAATATAAAACGTCACAGAGTTTCACTCTCACAAAAAAAAAAATACAAGTTTCAGTAATCTGGAAAACAAGCTTTTTCAAGCTCAGCAAGCTCTAAGGTTCATAATTAAATATTTATTCACCTCTAAAATGTGACAGATGGACAGATGTAATAAATATACATCCATTCAAAATAGTTTAAACTTCAAAATTGCAAGTCAATATTTTTACTGTAAAATGTGACTGGATCTGAACTATGAAATCTCTAGGCAGTAATATAATTTAAAAAATATAATAACCATTAAAAATGAACTTTATATATAAAGAGTTCAAAAGGAAAAAAGAAGCTCAATTTCCTAAAAATCCCAGCTGAATACCCATAGAGCTCTCCTACCATGATCAGTTACTTCTAAAATGAAATATTCACTCCAGCTTTACATTCCCATCCACCACAATTAAGAACTTCGTGATGTGGCCACAGTTTTGTGATAAAGCTTCTTCTCAGTTGCCCACCAGTATAACTCAGTTTGGATCAGGTACAAATTTGTGCACGACTCCCCAGCTGAATTAGACATGGCACACCAATACAGACCCCGAGTCAGCTTTATACAAGAAGAAATAAGTAATGTGGATAGGCACAAAGCCTGCTAGTACAAAATCAGTGAGTAAAAAAATTGAAACTAATTGAAATCAACAGGGTGATCTTAAGAGATCAGTGGGTTTCATCCAGTGCTAGGAGTATGAACTCATCACAGAGCATAACATCAAAGTTCACCCTGTGAAATACTGTCCAAGCATTTACTATTTGTTTTAAGTAGATAAAAGATTCAGTTATTTTTCTGGATATCATAAATTATTTTTTTATGCATTCTGATGTTCTTACCACTGCCTATAGTTCTCTTAAATCTTTTTTATACATGAGGACTGACACTTACATTTAGGACTAGGACAGTAAAATAGTTCAACTGTAGAACTTGAGGGATCAATTCAATCATATTTAGGAGATTTCCCAATTGCTGATGATGTTGCATACCAAATAAAACTCTCCTTTAAATCCAATACTCACCAGACTTGCTGAATGAGGCTGTGAATGCATGGACCTCACGGATGACATACTGGTCTGGTGCATGTATCCATATCCTTGAGTCTGGCTTTGCTGATATGCCCCAGGGAGAACAGGGGCTGCATTAAAGAAATACAGACATCTTAATTAAGATTTAAAAACGGTCCTTACTCTAGCATTTTGTAGAAACTATTTGCATGGTTAATATCAATTCCTCCATGTAAAACAGTTCAGAATTATTTCCATATACAACATTAGGCTTTTTATAGGTTGAATTATGCATAAATGTAGCCAAAGCTATAGCAATATGTCCACAAACACTACCAAGCTTAGTTGGAAGGAAAAGTTTAACTTACCATTAGAAATCTAACCATAAAAAGGTGTATGAAAGCTTGAGACACCACTAATTCAATTTTGATACTATCATAGATGAAGCATTACGTATATGTCCCATAAGCTGACATTTTAAAAGAAAAATTGACGAAAAAAAGCTATATGAATAGTTTTTAAGTGCTTCAGTAGAAATCCACTGCAATTAATTCTTAACTCATTGCAAACTAACTCTTATTTATTGTGCTATGAGCAAAGAAGGATTGTGATTCACAGGAAGAGACAGAAATGTTAAAAAGTGTACCCATGGATAAGTTTCTTAGTTCAGTCTGATGCCATCAACATTCTAAGCCAAGCACAGAGAGATCCATGCTTACTTAAGTATTTCGAAGTCCAGCTTTTTCAGTGTCTTTCTCTTATCACACAATTGTTCCATCTCTTTAACACATATTTTATTCACATTATTTTAAAAATTTTTATGTTAATCATTAATATATTGACTTCTATTTTACCAAGAGCTGCTGAAAGCATTAATACAACCAACAGAGACTGCCTAACTCCACTGGATACTAGGAAAGCATTCATAAACCTCTCACATCCTACTTCAACATTCTTCAAACATCCTACTTCAGCAACAGAGCAAAATAGAATGTGTAAAAACATGGTTGATCACAAAGCTTTGAGAAGTAAGTGACTACTGACTATTTTCCTAGCCAGACCAATAAGCATTTTTAAAGCAAAATTAAAAGACTGAAGTGGTTTTCAAGGTTTAAAGATTGAAAGTTTCATCACCATATATTTGTGTGTTTTATAAGACTCTCATTCACTCTGAGAATAAAGTCTCCTGGCTTGTTTGGAGGTTATTAGCCCATCTCCAGAGTTATTTAACAGAATTTTGCTAATTCAGCTGGAAATCCATTTAGCTACACTGAAAAGAAAACACATTTCTGTTGATACTATTTCAAGAGGTCCATTTAGCTGATATTCTATTTAACTCCTCTGCCATAAGCTGTCTGCCGCTTAAAGGAGAAGAGCCCTTGCAGGACATGAGTCAAAAATCCTCAAACATGGAGTCATACAGCAGTCCAACACTTTCTGAGATAGATCTCTTGGGCTTGCTGGGAAGAACCACTTCTGAAGCAGCCATCACACATAGTTTCAAAAAGGAGCAAAGCTAATGTAGGATTTAATGGGGTTGACAACGTGTGGAATGATCCAGGACTTGTAAAATGAAAAAGTACATGGGAAAAGCAGGAAAAACCATTAAAAAATATATATTTATAAGAAGTATTCATATTTGAACTAAAAATTCTCTTTCTCTGCTTCTTAAGTTATGAGGATGATAAATACACATGGATTACTGAGAAAATGTTTGCTGAATATTTCAGAAAGAAAAGTCAACCTTGGGCTTTTGGCAAGCTGTTTTACCAGTCCTGCTTCTCCAGCTAACAAAATAATTGATTTCAACTGAAGGTTCTTCTTAAAACTTCCATTTGGTTTTAGTTAGCATATTCAAATGCGCTAAGTGTGTAATTGCAATTTGGGATGCTACTTCTTGTTCTACGATATTTGTAAAGATAAGTAATATTTTATATTTAACTAGGGTTTTCCTGATGTAGAAAACATGCTTCAAACTATTGTAATGAATAGATTGTTTTGTTAAGTGAGTGAAATTAGTGATACACAGTCAGATGCAACACTGGAACATGATGAATAATGGATGTTTTAGAAGTGCCAAGTTCATTCTAATGACATATAAGTAGAAAGACATTTTAAAGCAGTTCAATCATCAGAGAATTGCTGCTCATTAACATGTTCACAGGATTATCACGCATTAAGTGAATAGTCCTAAGTAGTTCATCAAATAATTTATGTTTCAATGTTGTTACAAGCTATTTCTACATGACCAGATGTAGCCCTTCATGAGAAAATAGAGCAAAACATAATTTAATCAAAGGTTCTGAGATCAAGCTGGAATGAATATATTTTGCCTAATTCACCACCAGCATAAAGGTAGGCCAGTTCATAGAAGCCAACGAAGCCTCATCTCCTCATACCACCCATAAATTGGTTCTGTGAGTTGAAAACTGAGCACAGCTTGAACTTTTTAACTTAACTTGACTTTAACTTCATCCCAAAACAGATCTTTCTCCATTTCTATCAAGCATCCCTTGTCAGTGGCAGGCAGTAAGTCTACTGATGGTCAGCTTCATTATAGCCTCCAGATCAACTGGTACATTCTGGGGAGGAAAGCACATGCCTCCTGCCTCTGTGACAGCAGGAGATTTGAGACGTGCTCTCTAGCAATTAGCCTCTTGCAAGCTGAGGGAATTCTGTCTGTCTCAGCAAACCTGTTTGCTACTTTACCTGCAATGATGGAAACCATGAAAATAAAGTATTTCTTCCAAAGCGTTAGAAATTTTGGGAAGTGCTAGAAGCTGAAGTATTAGAAAAAGATTCTATACAAACAAAAAGAAGGAAATTCTAGGATTAGCTTTGCTGATTATCTCCTAGTAATTTATTTAGGTATCATATATGTGAGCCTATCAGTACTTATTACTGTTGAGGACACTTGATTGAATTGGGTTGATTTTTTGTGGGTTTTTTTCCATTAAAACAATACTGTAGTAGGGCTGCAAAAAACAATCATTACTTTTTAACAAGTCCTTAGAAAAATAATTAAGAAACATCCAGATGGTTGTCTATTTGGAAGACAATTTGGGAATCACATAAATAAACTAAATAGTGAAGAGACAACATATCTGAGCTGTATTTCTGGTGACATACAGATGATTCAAGGTTAGATTAAATGATGTAGAGAAAGTTTGAATTGTCTTCATCATCATCACCCATAGTTAACTGCAGTCTTTTGGTCAGACTGATGTATAAAGTTCTATAACATCATTGACTGCAGCAGCAGCAAAAGCAATGGTTTTAGGTAACCTAAGGGAACAATAAAATACAGTGATGGAACATGAAATTCATTTAACTGAAGCCAGATTTATTGGTGAGGGAGCTGAGGGCTGACCATTGCTCCCAGAAATACAGGTGGATGTATTTTCTCGCTGCATTAAGACTTTACCATATGTATTCTAATGTATCAAAACTTAATTCTTTTCTTGTCCCACTTATACCAAGAAAGCCAGATATTCATTTTAAATTATCTACTTGAAGAAATTCATCATATATCTCTTACTATATCTTTATAGGCCTCCTCAGAGAAAAAGAGAGAAAAATGAATTAACATGATGTAAGGCAAGCAGAGAGGAAGTCTCCAAGAGAAAGAAGCAGCTGAAAGAATGATAGCAAGTATCAAATTGCTGCCACAGACAATGGGGTCTGCAGAATGTGTACCAATCAGGATATGCTTTGCGAAGAACTAGGAGAGAAAAAGGTCAGATTGTGGAAACCAGAGATACATGTTATCAAAACCATACTTAAACTCTCTTTCATTCTTTTGTAAAGCAGAACCTTGATAATCCATGGTAAAACAGCATACCCTCACTGCTAACTACTGCATTTTTGCTGTTTACTGCAACACATGCCATTTACTGGACCAGATGGAAAATAATAATTAATTTACTCCCACACACATCGTGCAGTTTTAGCATTTATTTCACTTCCTATTTTGATATTAGCTTAATTCATCGTTTCACTCCTAAGACTTGAGAGAACTCACAAAGAATATTTCAACATTTTGTAATAACTACTCTAGAGAGTACAAAGTAAAAACAAAGATTATGATTAGCATGTGCTTAAGTCTAGTGTCTGCAAGATACTAGATAATAAGCTGTAGATTTTCTGAGCAGCACAAAAGTTGCAATAAAGCCAGAATAGAGTATTATCATACACTTATGTGTGACTGCCATTATGATGAGCTCACCCAAAACAGATCATGCTGCTCCACATATACTGAAGTCCTTCCCCTGTTTTGCCTTGTTGCTACTGCCTTATTTTCCACAGGTTGCAACATCTAGTACAGGCCTCAGAGCCTTTCTTTAGAAAGCCTCCCCCTTAGTTTTCAGTTCTTTCTTTCTTTTGTCCTTTTCTTTGAAATTACTCAGCCATGTCCCATGCAACAGAAGACACAGTCACAGTGATGCAATCACATGTGGGGACATGTAGGTCTGCAGTACCTGGGGTACTCGGGTACACCCACGTGTTATTCACATGGACAGGTCACTGTGCCAAAACTGCACAACTCCCTTCACCACCTCCCAGTGCAAGTTACAAGAATACACAGCTAAGAAAATGCAATCCTAGGAAATACAGGAAATACGACTGTTACAGCACCCCCATGGTACTGAGCAAGGAAATGGTCTCCAAAGGACATAGTAAAGCAGTCACAGGAGCAGAGAAAACAGAAGAGTATCAGTATGTTAGATACAGACAACATTAAGAAAACCCCATTAATAATTTTACAGTGCAGAAATGATTGACAAGAATGCTCCTCTCCTAAACTGGGATGAAAATTTTAAAAATCCCAAAGGTTCATGCAAAAAGAAATTTCAAAAATTGGATAAAGAATAAATTTTTTGCCAATCATATAAAAATATCTACAATTTTCAACCTTTATTATAATTTATGTGGATCTTCAAAATTAAATTTCAACATAAGGCTGAATTCTTTGTTTTAAAAATGTCAAGCAATAACCTTAACAATCTCAAACTGGGAAAAAAAATGGGGTTCTTTTGGCAAAAAAGAACCTACAAAAAAGTATGGCATTAAACTGCTATCTTCTGATGAACAACACTGAAAACTTCCCAGTCATGTCTAAAGTTAAACTGCTCTGTATTAACTTTTCAAATAAGCTAGAAAATTAAAAAACACACTCTAAACTGATTATAAATTTTATCTATTACACAGTTTTGTTATTTTCTAATAAAAAATAGTAGCATGGCAGAGTCACATTTACTGAGAATAGTTCAGACTGTGTAAGCATACGAGAAGCACTAACCTGAAGACTGCAGATGCTGAGACCTGATACAGAACAGTGCTGTTTTTAGAACAGTAGAAAACATCATGGTAAGGCATCTTGGCATTTTTTCTTGTAAAAGTAACTTTCTCTTCATTTCTTTTATTTTCTTTTTTTTCCCCTCTTTTCCTTGCCCTTTACTCGTCAGTGAGCTTGTTTTCACGGATGTCTAAGCTACCAGACTCGTTGTTCTCAGTTGTGCTGTCAGAAGCAGCAGTTTGTCTGCATACTATCCATTACAGGAGTCAGTAATACTTAGTAAATTGGAATGTCAAACCCAGATATAATTAGGTTGTTGAAATAACAACCTGAAAGCATGGCCTAATTCACACAGGCTGTTAATAAATATCTGCCATGCTCACTGACCTCATTAGAATTGAAGCTCTGAACTACTTGGAGTCAGAGGCAAATTCAGAATGTTACAAGCTTAGGAAGTTTCCATAACCTAAATTCTAAAGATATAAGATAGAAGCCATGCAATGTTCAAATACTTAAAAAATGATGGAGAAGAGGGCAACAAAATTACTAATCTCTAACTAACATCAATTATTCATGATGCAAAAATCAAAATGTCTCTCCTCTCAAGATTACTTAGACATACTACAATGTATAAAATAAAATATTTTAAAGTTCATTAGTATCGTGATTAGACTAAGATTGTTTTAAATATTGTTATTTTAGAACACCGTTTTATCAGCTAGCAATAACTGAGACTAACTATATGTATCCACCATATAAGATGAAGTAGATTATTATGGGAAATGCAGAATCATGCAATTAGAACTCTTAAAAGCAATTTCAATATAAGAAATTAAAATCTGATTTTGAATTAAATTACAACAGAAGATCTGACATAGATGTTTAGCATACATCAAAGAAAGCTAAGAAATTTTGAAAGGAACAACAAAAAGAATGTCTAATGTGCTCATGACACATGGAATCCTGTGTTTTATTTGAGGTTTCCTTTCAGGTAGGGACTATCTCATAAGTCAGTCCAAAGTACCCTGATTTGTATGAACAGGCAATATCACTAATAATAGTTACACTGATTTTTATTGTCCATTACAAGTCCATCATAAATCCAATAGCAGATGGAGTGGGAATTTGAGAAGTATTAGCTAGGACAGAGAGACAACAGTTGGCAAACTGTCTCTCTAGTACATCATGGCCTATGTGTCTGGTCATTCAGACCTTCTCCTTAATTCTCCATGTTTTGAGGAATGGTGGGTCAATTCCATTATATTCTTTTTCAGGCCAGGCTATTTCTCAAGGTCCATTTTGGCCTCTCTGAGGGTTCTAAGTCTCTGTACTGCAAAAAGCCAGTCTCTCATGGACAATTTTTTCCTTTAAACAAAAGTAGTATGGTTTTCATTTTCCTTCAGAGGAACTGCACAGAAGCGATACGTTCAGAGAAAGCCAGGCTAGCACTGTCTCCAGGAGCCTTGTCTGCAAGCAATTATCAAATGTCACAGTCTAGAGAAAAATGAAAGGAACTCAGGATGTCCTGTTTTCTACAGTCAACATTAAAAGAAAGAGGACAGTCAGCAGAACATCCACTCTCTTCATTAAAAGACAATAACACAGGGAATATTTTTGCCAGAAATGATTGTGGATACTCCTTAGAGCATAATTTTTTACTGAGGAATAGGGGTTGGAGGATATTGAGTCACACCTCAAAAGCTTTTATGTTCATTAATACATTACTGTCACAGTAAAGCACCACAGAGTTGTAAAGTATTAAAGACATGTAACCTAGTGCTCTGCCAACAGGAGAGAAGAAGAAGTCAAATCTCAAACAACCCACAGAATCTGTGCCTGTGTCTGACTGTGGAGCAGTGAGGTGGTGAGTGGCTGCTTCATATCCTGCAAAGAGCTAAAGCCAGTCCTGTTCTGGCAAAGCAGACAGTTTTGATGATCAGAAAATGCCATCAGCTTCCCCAGACTGCCTTTGGAATGGCCATTTAGGACTGTAAGACCATAAACACTCAGAGGGACTGATTTGATAAATGTAATTCCACAGCAGACCCTTCAAACAAAAGCTTTTTCACGTGAAAGCTAAAGGTGTTTGTTACAAAATAGGGTGTTAAATGATCTCCCTGGAAATACAGTAAGTAAAATATTTTAAGTGCTATCAGCCTTTAAAAATATAGGAAAAGGCTGTTTGTAGTGTTCATTCATACTCACATGTTTTTGTGGGTTTTGCTAAAAAACCAGGGTAAAATGGAAGTGAACACAATAAAAAATTATAATTTAGAGTGAATGAAAATAAGTATTATCTTCATCCAACTTCTATGAACAGTTATTTTGGGAATTTTAAAAACTGTATGAATTCTATATCTAACATTTAGTACTATATGAGCAGTTACAACAATCTACTTTATTTACAATTTATTTCACTTAAAGTACAAACCATTTATCCCCCCTTCCAGATCCTACTGACAATTGCTTACTACAGTACTGTAAAAAGAAAACTACTTCAATTATTTGGCTTCTAACTCTAAAACTGTAGTCCTATTTATTTCCAGTTTTGAATCCTAAAATTTTATTTTAGAGTTATTATGAAGAACACAGAACTTTTTAAACCAGTTAAACGTAGTGCAACTAAAAACATATTCTTTTTTGAATATTCAACTACAAATCTTTTCTAGATGTTTAATCCACTCATTTTCCTCACAAAAGCAGATTTAATACATTAAATACTCTATTGCAGCTTGAGGACAAAAGAATTAATAACAGGGACTGTATAGACTATACTGTGTCTTAGGAATTGTTCCAACGGTTCAAATATAAAAGGACTAACCCCATTCCTTTTATTCAGACACCACTATGAATATTACTTTGGAATTAGTCATCAATGGTAGCTGTACAGCGCAAAGAGTTTAGCCTATGCATCTATTAACAGCTGGTATACCATAATACTCATACATATCCCCATTTACCCCACTGGTATTGTACCTGGGACATAACCATTTCACAGGGCATCCTGCTCTGAATGTGAATTGCAGTCAGGATTTGGTGTCACCGACAAACAAACCTGACCACCAGCTGACTTTTTTGCCTGGCATTCAGCCCAAGCTGCAGCACGTCTCAGCTGAGAAAACAGTACAATATGCCTTTTCTTTCCTCACACACCAGACCACATTATTTTATTTATGAAGGCACACAATGTCTTAAAGCCAGCCCGAGGCATCCTCAGTCCTAGTGGGGCCATGGTGTACCACAGGAAGCTGCAATTCCTACCTAAATTGTGAATAGGCAGAGTTTTGCTCTAGGCTTCCTCACAAAAGGAAAGAGTTAGTAAAATGAAGGCCATGTTTACATGTTACATTACCCACATGCCTTCGATTATAATTTGAATTCTCTTACATTTACTGAACATCTACTGTAGCCCTTGTGCCTTAGAGAGAGAAGCCTGTAAGTCCTTCTCACAGAAGCTGTGCTTTGATTTCTCTGCATTTATTTGCACAGTGTGTATAACCAGTCTGAACAATGGTGGAAAGATAGCATGAACCAGGATCATGTACGTCACTGCATGTAATTTTACTAATTATATTTATTGTCTGCTGGATATAAAATCCTCTGAAGTGTATCAAAAGCTGCTCTAGGGGACTGTACTGAACAACTGAAACAACTGCTTGCCAAGGGAACCATTAACACTTCCAACTGTTGAGTCACTTGGAAATTTCCTTTCCACTTTCTGCTTACTAACTGTTTAATGGAAAAGAGAACACCAAACTCAGACAGCCAGCAGATCAAACAGAAGGATCCATGGAACTGCTGCTACTCTACAGAAATTGAAAATGGGATCTCTTCCAGATTCCCCTCCACTTGGATGTGCAGGTGTTGCCTTTTGATGATGCCCGATGTCAAGGGTGTGGGAGAGAAGTATGGGAATCAAAGATAGGCATACATATTCTGGAAGCGTGAAAAGCAAAGCTCTCCCTGGAACATTAACTCATCCTCAGTGAGCATACAGTGAATGAAAATGTGCTTTCAGATGAATCACAATTTATTTCTTCATGTATTACAACCATTATGGAATATTTAGTTTTACTCCCAGAACCCTAAATTAAACCTTAATCAAAATTTAACTAAGCTTGGAGTACTATATGAAGTTCCAAGTTTTATGTTAAAAAATAAGGTTTTACAGATATTTTGTACCTCTGTGGAAGAAAATAATTAAATCTAATCTTCTGGACTAATTTCTCTCATATTCTGCATTAACAAAGCACTCAGCAGAAGACACTAAAAGCCCAATAGCCCAGATTAAGATAGAAAATCATTAATGTTCAAGACAGTGTATAAATGTAGTCCCATTGCCTTTCTGAAGGAAAAAAAACCAAAGTACCACCTAGTCTGAAATACAAAAAAGTCAGAAACAGATGTAAGAGTCTGGTGGCTAAGAGAAGAGTGGATGTGACCCTTACCAAGAGGGATCAAGAGTAGACAGAGAGTTGTTTTGATGTGTTCAGCTTTCTGTGGCAGGGCAGCCTGCTGACACACTTGAAAGAGGACAAGAAACCCACAAAAGCCTATAGTTCTTCCCACGAACTGTAGAGTTCCTCTCCCTCGAATATCATGTTTGATTACTGGACTTGAGGGAACAGCATAAAGGGAAAAGAATTCAGCTACCCAGCAGAAGAGAACCATTCTTCCTTGCTCCCAGAGAAGGAAATATAACTGCGGTGTCATTCTGCTTGACTTGGAATTTTTAAGTATTCCTGCCAGCTGCGCCTGGAGATTATTACAACATAAAGAGCATTCAGGTATTATTCCCTCTTTTTTTCCTTTGACTTGTCTTTTACTAATGGTTATTTTTCCCAACCTCAAAAGCCGAGGGATTTTAATAAAAATTAATGGAAAAGACAGAGGAAGGAAGTGAACCAAATCCAGTTTCCTTTCCTCTTCTTCTTCCATCTGTTAGCACAGGAGAAGATTATTAGCACTATCTCAGTGCAAGGAGACTCCTTGGTCCACATACTAGCGTGTTGAAAGTTTTTTTCTCCATTTCATCTGACTAGTTTGTCTTCTGACCAGACTAAGCAGGAGCAGAAGCAGCAGCAAAGTTCCTTGTTCTAGGATTTTCTGTGATATGTATGGGTGGGTGTCAAAGCCTCAGGCAAATCCTACAAACGTTACAAACAGAGTTGATACTGGTGTGTGCTAGGGGGAGAGAAGGAGACGTGCCTGAAATTAATGCTTTAAAATGTCAGTGTTAGGCTGAGGAATAAAAGCCCTCTCCATGAGCTGGTACCCAGCACAAGGCTGCTGACAATGATACACAGCAATACACAAAGTCTGTGTTTGCTCTTTGCAGGGCTGTGTCCACACTGCAGTTCAAAGAGCAGTTCTTCTAATGGCCTACAACACGTCACTGCCTCAGTGAGGAAAAGGAGAAAGATAATCCCCAGAGTCTGGAGGAAGGGAGGGGAGCAGGCTCAGCTGCTCTGGAGCCTTTCTTCTTCAGAAGGCTCATATCACACAAGGAGGACATGCCACTAGGGAGAGAGATGAAAGAACTTACTGTTTCTTATTGATTAAACTTCCATTCCAAGCTATATAAAGGCTTCAAAACTTAAAGGAAGATACTGCAGCATTGTGTTTTCTGCAGTCTTCATAGACTTTGGAGTCAAATTGCCAGCAATGCCCATTTGCCATATTCATTCCTCAGTGGTTGTTTGCACCAGTTTTTCTAGATTTCTTTTTTGTTATGTAGTATCAATGAAGTATCTAACACAAATTTTCAGTTTTCTCATAGCAATCTACAGGTTACTTTTAAGGCTGATAATAAAAATTAAGAGAGTAGGAAGATATAAGTGGAATTTCATGGTTTCTTGACATTTGTGTATTTGGATTGTCAGTTTGAGTAAAAGAAGGTAGTTTCCCATGTAAAGTGAGAGACCTGAGTGTTAGCAGCAGACCCTTTTCATTAAAATAAAGGAAGGAAGACCTTAAACTTCAGATCAAGGCATCTTTATGCTAATTCTCACTACTTGTCTTGTGGCAGCAAGTGAACTGAATCTGAAGTACTTAGGCTGAAGGAGACAAGCGTAAACAGCATACATGCAGCCAACCAGGAACACACTGGCTCCAACCAAATACAAGAAATTGCAGCATTCGTATTTAAAATGCAGCAAAAGGCACCTGAAAATTCTGTCCTAATATCCACTAAGGTTTCCTACATAACATGTGCTTTTGAGAGTACAGTGAACCTGGTTTCTGTCTCCTACAGACCAATTTCTATATAGCTTTTAAGATAATATGATGATGACTTAGAAAATAACCAAGAAATCACGTGTTTTTTCCCAGCAGAGTAACAATATACCCATAACTGAAAATGAACTGATACCTCTTATTTTTCTCCATCTAAAGACTACACACAATTTAAAATATGAATAAAGGGTCCCTTTATTACACTGAATAATTCTGAACATATGGTAAGGCAAAAATATGTATATCATATCTATATGCTGATGCACACCAATTAAACTAGAAATTAAGAGGAAATAAAAGGCAAAAAAGCGAAAGGTCAAATGCAAAAGGGGAGAAATCCAGCCCCACAGGTTTCAAATAGAAAGAAAAGAAGGGTGTATCAGAGACAAAAAAAGTTAAATTCACTTATTGCAGAATGTTCATTAATATCATTTCAGACTGAAAGAAGAACATGATAATATTAAATAAAATCCTTGTTATTTAAATCCAAGGCAAACAAGAGAAAGCTAAACAGAAAGTTTCACAAAGATATAATACATTAAAATATAATTAAAATAAAAACTGAGAGAATGAAAAATATTAGGAAGTTAAATGAAAACATTATGCAGTTGAAACAGGATTTAAGGAAAGCAGCATAAAAGGACTTTGATGACTAAAGCAAAAGGACGAATGCTAAGGAAAACACTTTCACTGAAATATAATGAAACAAAATTGTTGCATAATGAGAGTGAGAGGGAGGGAAAGAAAGAGGGGGAGGAATTAATAAATAACAGTGAAATGAGAATAACAGTGATACTCTTTAGTGCAGATGGGTCTTCTCGTTCCAACACACTAAGGGGAATTCTTCATCTCAAAATGTGTCAAAGACGGATACAAAAGCGAATGATAAAAATGGTAGCCCTGGTAGCAGTGCCAGGGCTCCTCTGCTGGTCAGTTATCAGGACTGTCTGTTCTAGCAGTAGACAAATGTGTACACTTCCCTGCCACCATGGCAAAACCTGGAATTTGTTCGAGTAGTTGCTGAGTGATCCCCATAGACATGAGGTCAAGTCCCTTAAGGACAAATTTCTACACTCCCGAAGACTTAAATTGCTTGACAAAGAAACAGAATTTCTTCTGGCTGTAGTATTTTATTTCTTTGCTTACTACAAAAAATGGGTCTGAAGAAAAATACTAATCAACCCTAAAGGTTTTATTTGCAGCCTTCACTTTATCTTGCCATTCTTTGTCTACATCTGCACACACAGGGCAACTGGGCATGTAAGCTTGGTTTCTGTCACTGCCACTACATCATACACCACAAATTCATTTCCGCATCATCCCATATATTAACACTCTAGTTTTAAAAAGTCCTTTTCCCTCCTCAGTCTCCACAGATGGAACTACCATGAAGAATGTATTTAGAAAGTGGTCTAAAATAACAAACCTTTTAAAAAAAATCTCCAATATTGCAAACTTGTGTTACTTTCAAGCATTTTTAGTCTTGACTTTGGAGGAATGGAACTAAACAAAATGGTCTTAACCTATGAGGGTGAGAGCTAAAAGCTTACTGATGGAAGTTTCTAGCAAAAGAGAGTAGATTAATTTTATATGGAGACCTTAAAAAAGGAGAATAAATCTTTACAGAAATACATGCTTTAGCGCAACTTCTGAGAAACACTGCAGAGACCATGAATACAAGACATTCAGTCAGGTGATAACTCTATTCCTTTCTGTCATCAGACACCAAAAACTCCCTAACTATATGTAAATGGGAGTTATATGTAAAAGGAATTAATCTTCTTCCTGAATAGATGGTTGAAATACAAATACAAATATCCAAAATAGTGCAATACTAGAAGAAGTGTTGAGCCATATGAACCAAATCATTCTCTCCTGGGGGCTGAATGTGAATTAGTAGGATGGAACTTCACTGGTAGGGAAGAGAGGGGAGCAAGAGAGTGAGTGTGAAGAGAACTGGGAGAAAACCAGTGTACCAGATTGCATGAAAAATCAGGACTTTATAAAGAAACTAAAAAAACACCCCAAAACAGCACAGTTGAGACATTTGCCAGACAGTGCTGTCTAGAAAGACCTGAACTGAAAGCAAAGGAACTTTGCTGCATTTTTGTAGTGTTCTGTGAGAAAAAACTGCCTGGTCTGTCTTTATAAACAAAAGTATATCTGACATCCATATATCTCAAGTTCTCTTTCTGAAGAAAATTATCTGAAAAACCTTCCCAAAAGTGAATAGTTCTGTGTCTGAGAAATTGTGACATGAGGGTTAAAAGCAGCACTTAATAAGAGAAATCATTATCTTCTGTTCCTCTCTAGCCAAGCTGAAAATAACTACTCAGTACGGGTGAGAATTTTGAAAAATATATGGCACCCTAGTGTTTCTGCAAAGTCCTACAGAATGGCTTGCAGGTTAAAAGGTAATCTTTGTTATGCAGTAACTAATTACAAAGAATTTAGGCACACTGAGGAGCTCTAGAGCAACACCTTCTGCACACCAAGGCAAAAGAACCCGACACCATGAAGTAATAAATTCAAACTCAACCCTGAAAAACGCTCATAGGAAAAAGCTGTAAAAAAGACACACAAAGTTGAATAGTAATTTCGAAAAGAATATTAAAATTACCTGAATCAGGCTTGCTGGAAATTGTTAACAATTGTTTCCTAACCTGCAATACTCTAAAAGGGAGAACAGAGAATTTCCTGGACTTAAATAATGCAAAAGTCTACTGATTTTGCAGAGAAAGCTCCCTGGGAGGCACACTTGGCTCAGCTCAACATCATCATCCAACATAATGGTCAAGGAATCAAATAGGAAGAAGTAATTCCAATGAACAATGTTAATTGCCTCCCTGTGATGTTGTTACTGAAATTCTCCAAAGACAATTATTTAATATTAATTATTATATAAGAGAGTTATTTAGTTCTGAATTAGCCTTTAATATCTGGTATAAAGTCAGGGACCCAGTTAAGGCCTGGGAATAGGTAGTTAAGGAACAATTCTATCAGTAGTGACAGTGGAAGACCTGAATTGTGGGTCAAATATCAGTAAAGGTATCTAGAATAAAATAGCAATTGTACAACACAGAAATATCTGAATGATGACACGCTCAGAGACTGTAAAATTGGTCACAGATCTCCAACTGTCTTTCATGTTGGCATGCCATCAGATTGAACAACTGCCATTGAGAAAGCCTGCTGGACCTAAAAGTACAAACTCCATGAGAAATAGTCATGAAATTTCAGCAAAATGGATTTGGTTCTCATTTACTGTGGTATGCCATAAGAGACACTGTATAAAGGTCATGGGCAAACTCGTCTGGTAGCTGTGTGCTAAATGACATTTTGGATGGGATACTGCCATGAAAAATGTTGGTATTTTCCACCAAAGATGCTATTTTCTGCTGTTTATTTCTGATTGCATTCACAGAAATGGCATTTCCTTTTCAATCATTAGGATTATGTCAAATTACTTAGCTCTGGCATTTATTTTCTCCCCGGCACTGGGAACTGCCTACACATGCTTGAACCCTGGCTAGCCAGCTGGGTCAAAACAGAAACAATCTCTTGCTGAAATATGGTGATCTTGGCAAGGATCTATTTAACACATCACTACAACAATAGATTTAAGAAGAGTCACAAAAAACAAGCTTACTAATGCCAAAACAAGTG
Organism: Myiozetetes cayanensis; assembly: GCF_022539395.1. NCBI lineage: Eukaryota > Metazoa > Chordata > Aves > Passeriformes > Tyrannidae > Myiozetetes > Myiozetetes cayanensis. The sequence continues at coordinate 132,413,634 of NW_026086604.1, forward strand.
GGAAAATAAAGCCCATTTCCCATTCTCAATATGGCAAGTAATAAAAAATATCTGGTAAAAATCAAATGAAACTGGGCAAGCAATGTTAAAATGGCTTGGAATAGTGACAAAAAAATCAGAACAGCTACAGACAGGCAATATGCACTGGACTGTGAAGCCCACTTTGCATCATTACAGGAAGAGACACAAAAACCAGCATAATGTGGATAATTGCTATCATCTATTAAAAGAGCTGGGAATATAAATAAAATTTTAAAAAGTTAAAATATTAAATAAAGATGATCAGACATGATACAAGACAATACATTTCTGTCAAAGATACGTGTTTCTTTGTTCACAGTCAGTTCTTTAGTCTGAACCTTTCTCCTCCCCTATTCTTAATCAGGGCTGCTTGAATGTATTTACATGGCACCTAATAAAATGTAGACTCCATAAACACTAGCCACTACAATAACATATTACTCCAGTGAGTGGAAGAACATAAAGAGGTGCAGTCTACAATTAAGATGCCTTAAAATTTTCTAAAAGTATGGATAAAGATGCCAGGCAACTAAATGGTAGCAATATCTTTTCTCTAACACCTTCTTTAAAAAAATATTAGTAACCCCTAAGATAACTTTTTCAATGAACTTTCTTTCACAACTGAGAAGTAGAAATCACTGTTTTTAAAAAAATATCTATTTAGAACGCAATGTTTCTAAATAGTTACAATTTATCAGTCAAGTCTAGTACATACTGTAATGCCTCTAGAATGACTAGACCCTTATTCATCATTTTCATAAATTTTCTTCTAATCTATGGCATCAAACAGATGCACAACAGGGTTTTTTACCTAAGAATGCAGTTTGTCAGAGTATTCTAATACTACTCAACGTTAAACAATGGCAGACTATATAAGCTTCCCAGCTGATTCTCAAACCACTGAGAGGATGAAAAAACTTTCATATGCAAGAAAGAGGACAGCTGATAAAATTTGTTGGGTTTGGGTTTTTTTGGGATAGAAACAGAGAGCCACAAGCACCTGCATAACTGCATATGGGAAGAAGCACTTTAGTCACTAAAATACTATGATATGCTTGATTTGCCCACTGCGAAGCATAAGGTAAATTTTTTTTCAGGTTAGAGTTGTATTTTATTCACCTACATTGTGTCATTCAGGCAAAAAAATAAAACCAGATTCACGTATATTTTGCAAAAACAGAACACACCTTCTTTTAAGCATTGTAAATAGGAATTTCCAGGACTTTTGGACCAAAAGCATTACCAAAAAGGTGAAGGAGAATTCACAATAAAGCAATATAGCATGCAAGAAACTGTACAGTTTTGAGACATTGCTTTGCTGTCTGAATCAATCAGGCAATAGCTTACACAATTTCTATTTGTGACTTCGCAAGGATATAGAGTTAATACAGGCCTGTGCAGTCTCAACACACTGCAATAGTGTCATTAGTGAAAAAGGTGGGAATAAGGGGTACCTCCTTCCTCAGATGGCCTTGTTATCTCACTGCAGTAAGAAAAGGTAGGGTTCGTGTCAGAGCCATCTGATTTATAATCTCCCAAACTGGTAGAACGTAAATACTGCTTACTGTAACGGCTTGCTCTTTCTACAAAGGTAGAAAGAAATAAAGAATATCACAGTAAATAGACGACAGAAGTGCAAAGACAAGCAACAACATAAACCTCACCACTGCTAACATTCCTTTTCATACACTGATGATATTAAAACTAGAGAAAAGTGAATTCTTCACAATTTTGTATCCATTTTGAGCACCATTAGTTCCAAAGCTTGCTTCAGAATCTAATACAACTAAGCTTGTTTTTTGCTTTAAAAGAATAGCAGAAATGGAAGGTAGGATTGAGATACAAGAAAAGTTATGAAGATGAAGCATATAAAAATTTCCAGTGGAAAATCCAAATATTGCTTTATCCTAGCATGCATACAAGTGCATGTGGAAATACCTCTGTATATTATTCAAAGGAATATTTAAAGTTCCACTATCAGTAGAAAAGAAAATACATGTGCAAAATTAAACATTTAAAAGAAATATAGGGTGGGGAAAAAATCAGTAAGCCAAAACAGCAATAACTGTTATTATATTATTTTCTCTCCTTTTCCATCTATCCTTAAATTAGGAATGCCTTACAGTTGCAAATAATAGCACAAAGCATAATATATGCCATATAGGCAAAACATGCATAAAAAACCAATTTCATAAATAGGCCACTTTCTATAACTCTGAAATTTTATAAGGTCCAATTATTTGAAAATTCTGCTTATAGGGAGGACAAAGTAGGTCAGTGTTTTTTAAGTGGCTACTTGTAAATGGCATGAATAACTTGTTTAGGGTAAGATTTATTTCACTGTTTCTTATCTGCACATGTGATTACAGATGAAGTTCCTATAAAACACTGCTTTTAAACTACTGCAGTTATAAATATATATGAAAGCATACTTATAAAACATATGGTTGGCACATTGACCTGAAAATTTACTGTATCAACTTAGTTTCAAGAACATAAAGAGTGTGGAAAATTCAGGATATAGGCAATACCAGAAAGCATATGCAGACTCCTAGATTGAATATTGTCCTCCAGAGGATCAATGTCGAAGATGGAGCCAGGATCTGTGCGCCAAACTTTAAGATCTTTTTCCAAATCATAGAAATTATAAGACAGACAAACAACAAGCATGAAAGGAATGATCTTTAGCAATCGGCAATCAATTTTCTTCATCTAGAAATTAACCAAAATATCTAGTCACGTGAAACTATCAGAAAGCATTAATCTCCTGCTTAAAAGAACTTAGTGCATTCATTTTAAGCTTTGACACTATTTTATGGAGACTTTTGCTCTCAATTAATTTTCTTTTTCTAAACATGACCATAGTACTTTCTTAAGTCTAAATAAATGGAAACAAGTTAAGTAAGTATCACATACCAGAGCTCTTTACGAGTAGCAGAACCAAAAAGATCAGAGCTACAAGGGTATTTTCCCAGTTCACCAACAGCACCCTTACTCCATGGAGATGCTGCGGTATATATCTCTAAAACTGAGAGTTGGCAGTATACAGCTGACAGAGACACTAGAGATCCTCCTTTGCACACAGCAGAGGTCACGCCAGCCTAACATGCAGAATCAGGGCCATAGTTCCCCTTATCCAAAATAAATTTCTGCTAATTGTTCAATTTATATAAATTCAAAAGTATCGATCTTTCTTAATTAATACAAAAAATGGTCTAAGGAGACAAATTCAGTTGTAAAAATCTACCTTATAGATATCTACAGGGTAGATCAGTAAAATGAAGCCCAGTCTTGATCTTAACTAGTAATTTCCTCTTTCTTCCAAATATCTATTTCCTGGGATGCAGACTTACAGTTGATCCACTACCCCACTACCCCACTACTGAAAAGCATTTCTGGAATTCTATGTATGAGTTCAATAACAGTGGTACTTGTAAGACCTTCAGCTTTAATTCATATATGCAAGTTACTAAGATCTCTCAAAATCACATCTCAACAGGGTATTGAAAGAATAAAGAGTCCATAAGGAATAATTAATTTCATATTAGACTTTAAGTTAAAAACACAGTAGAAAAGCAAATATAGATTCAACTATGTTTTAACAAACTTTTAACAAATAATTACAGCATTGTACAACTTAAGAGGAGGTTTATAATAAATGCAGAGGCAAGTACAGTGTAAATTCATGATCTACTCACATCAATTTAATATATACAATTCATATGGGCAGAAGTGTTCATATGCTTGAGGGTACGAAGTCTCTACAGGGGGATCTGGACAGGCTGGATTGATGGGCCAAGGCCAGTAGTAAGAGGTTCGACAAGGCTGGGTGACAGGTACTGCCCTTGGGTCACAACATCCATGTGCAGTGCTACAGGCAGGGGCTGGAAAGCTGCCCAGTGGAAAGAGATCTGGGGGTGCTGGTCAACAGTGGCTGAACATGAGCCAGCAGTGTGCACAGGTGGCCAAGGCCAATGGCATCCTGGCCTGTATCAAAAGTAGTGTGGCCAGCAGGACCAGGACAGGGATTGTCCCTCTGTACTGGGCACTGGTGAGGCCACACCTTGAGAACCACGTTCGGTTTTGGGCCCCTCACCACAAGGACAGGGAAGTGCAGAGAAGGGCAAGAAAAACAGTGACAGGTCTGGAGCACAAGTCTGATGAGAAGCAGCTGAGGAAGCTGGGGGTGTTCAACCTGGAGAAAAGGAGGCTCAAGGGAGACCTTACACTTTTTACAACTGCCTGAAAGGAGATTGCAGCAAGGTAGGAGTAGGTCTCTTCTCCCAGGTAACAAGTGACAGCGTGAGAGAAAATAGCCCCAAGTTGTTCCACGGAAGCTTTAGGTTGGATGTTAGAAAAAAATTCTTCACTGGAAAGGTTATCAAGCACAGGAACAGGCTGCCCAGGGAAGTGGTTGAGTCACCATCTCTGGAGATATTTTAAAATGTGCTGACATGATGCTTGGGAACATGGTTTAGTTGTGGGCTTGGCAGTGCTGGGTTAATTGTTGGACTGGATGATCCTAAAGTTCTTTTCCAATCTAACTGATTCTATGATATCTGATATTCTAAAATAAAATAATTATTTAATCTCTTCATATCCATTTTAAATAAAATCTTTATGTAAACTACAATCAGTCAAATCACGAATCTATGAGATAACACCTTTTTACTGGGGGTTTTCTTCTTGGGCAGATCTGTCTGAAACATTTACTCAATGCATTTGAAGTAGGAAAAAAATTGTCTTTCCAACTTTTTCCTTTTGCTGGTTTGAGTGGTAGCAAGATAAAAAATGGGTTGATAGGCAAAGTAAGACTGTGAGGACCCCAAATGTGTCATGTTGCAAATGATTAATAGCCTAGATGCAATGAAAAGAACAGACAGAGCTAATAAAATCCAAAGCTCAGTTACATCAATTTATCTTGATGGGTTTAGAACAGTTTTAGCACAGTTAAAACTACTGCCTATTTGCCAAAGCCAAGACACTAACTTCAGCAATCATGTATTTGAAAAATTGTTACAGCTTCACCAATAATACATTAAAAATCAATCAGAGGCACTCTAGGTACAGAAGTACTAACTAACTGGATAAGCAATTATCAGCTAGGAAGAAAACTCACAAGAGTCATAACTGTGTTTTTGAGTTTGCAATTTTTTCTGAGCTGCCAAGGACATTCCATGAGCAGCGAGCTCACTGCTTCTTTTTAAACAAGTGGATGTTATAATTGCAGTTCTCTGAAAAAGCATTAGCTGAAATATCACAGGTTTGTCATAGACTTTTTCCTTTAAATAATTGTACTATTTTTGCTGTTTGGCAGGCATGGAGGATTAAGAATTTCTGTGTGCTTCGATACTGGAGTATTTTAAGGTGATAAAGAGTACTAGCATTTCAGTTACTTACAGCTCAAGAATTTATCTCAGGGATGTTCTTAATCCCAATATACTTGTGTTAGCAAGCCTTCAACTGCTGAACATAGGACTGTACACTACACAGGGCTACAGCACACATGCAATGCAGGATAGAGTAGGAGGTTTGAAGTGTGCACCAAACAGCATATTGCAAACTGCACATTATACTGTACTTTTGCAGGAGCTTTTCTCTCTTGCTGCATCACTTCTAGCTATGGGGGAGAGTATTTGGAGACTTTAAGGAAAAGACTAAAAAGCATCTGCCAGGAATTATATAGTTAACCTTGCTTTAGGCAGGAGGAAGAACTCTATGACCCACCAATTAGTCCATTTTACCTGCATTTTTATCTGGGTTTTGCAAGGTAAAATCAACCTCGCTGTTATTACTATGTATGAAGGATTTTAGAGTGCTATCTCAGCATGTTTTCCCATACATAGATCCTCTGGAGTCTACATGGCTGTAAAGCAAAGGAAAAGAGAAAAGAGACACACCAAAAAAGGAAATGAGAAAAAAAAAAGTCAGGCTGCCATTTCCTTTGCCATAGCAGACTTGCTAACTTTTAATCGATTCCAAATATCCACTTTGATTTTTAAATAGTGTTCATTATGAATATTGCAAATAATATCTTAATGCAATACCCTGTCTTTACATACAAATCTAATCTGTATTCTAGTCTTGAACACCCGATCATATCTTGCACCACCATTTAAAACACTACTTCTGAACACTGGTTCTTGGCTTACCAGAGACCTAATGAGTAATTGATGAATCGCACCTTGAGATATCTTTTAAGCTGTGTGAAATTCTAAAACAAGAGGTAAATGGACATGTACAGCTCTGGAGAAATTACTGACTGACAGAAAGGGACATTTCAAACAGGCCTGCAACATTTAAACATTGCAATCTTGCAGAATCACAGTTTTAATAATTTTTCTTCTGTGCAAAATTAAGATTATTGCATACATTTTTGCTTTTCTTATAGAGCCAAAATTCAGATTTAAAGTAATAGCAGACTATTCATAAAAAAAACCCACACACACACATACAAAAAACAAAACAAACAAACAAACAAACAAAAACAAAATTAAAAAGAAAAAAAAAACAGAGTAAATGATAATGTATCTCCCATCCATTCTCATTATTACTTCACTAGAAGCTGACATGGAACCAGTAGTTCAACCACAGTTTCATGCTGAGAAAAGAGAGAAAAAGAAACCTGGAGAACACAAGCAGAGGCTTTTAATAGCAACAGTGCTTTCAACAGCAACACTATATAACAACTTACCAACAATTATTCCAGGTCTTCTATCCATTTCAACAATATGTGGATGCACACCTTTATATGCTGCATCACTCACGATTTGGGTGTTTTTCCGTACACGCTCTGTTATAGGATCATCTACCACTGGGGTGAAGCCTCTGCCTTTTGTCTTCTCAAAATCTTCATGGTATTTTATCTGGGAAAACAGGAAGAATTAAATTTTTCCCTAAGCTGCAATTGACAGCAAATGGTTATTCTATGCAGGAATGCATATGTTTGTTTTATGAGGCACTTCTATTCTTTAACTTTGCACCATAATAGAATTGGTACACACATGAGACAGATTGGATGGCCAGCCAAGTCTTTTCTATCACCCTAACTTGATTTCCTGATATTTTATCATCAATGTTGCTTTTCTTTTCTATTGACACTAAATTAGGCATTAGCTCAAGCTGCAAAGTGTCATCTTATGGGACACAAAAAAACCTGCCCTCAGGAGGTCATCTGGTCCATTCCCTTCTTCTCTAAAATAAGATAGCTCTCTATTGATGGAGACAACTACATCTGTTAGTAAAAATGTTCCAGAAGTAGTAGTTGTAAAGAACTCAAACATCTTCATACACTGAGAACTTCAACTACATGCACAGTTTCATGAGAAAGGTAATTTTTTTCTCTTTTGTTTTATCATATGCCAGCTGGCTTTAAACATAGGTTTTTAGAATGAACAACAGCTTGATTTTCAAAGAAAAAAAAATTAAAAACAAGGACATTGAAGTAGAAAGTGTTACAGCACCAAGTGTTGGAACAAAACCCCAGTATATTAGTAAGAGTTATAAAGGTAGTACTGCTGATTATGCATATTTACTTTTTAAATAATCTTAATCATCAAAGATTTAAATTGACAAACGTTCTCACACAAGCCAATGCACACAAAACAACTCATTCCAAGAACCAAAGCCACACAGAAACCAGGAACGTGCACAGGCACAAGGTGAAGTGTGTCACCTAATCCAGTGAAATTGTGATGCTCAAATGAGGTGTGTACAATTTTAAGTAAAAATAAAAAAAAAAGAACAGACATTTAACTGTTAGAAAACTGTTTATTAGTATTTTGAAAATGTTCATTACAGTCATATGCAGTTAGCAAACACCCCCTCTACAGGCCTAAGAAGAAAATATTCCTTCCATACTTGAGGAGAGAGTTTCATTAGTTACCTATATTAATGGAAGGCAAAATCCAGTGGAAGTCAAGTGCCATTCCTTAGTATGCTCTAATTATAGGAGGAAAGTACCCTACCATTGAGATGTTGTTTTGAGTTTCTTTGACATGCCTTAGCTCAGGTGTGTCTAGAAGCACACTACGTCTACCTTTCATCTGCCTCTGATCGCTGCTGTACTTGACCTGCAAAACAGGAACAACAGCACATGTGAATTTTTTGTTTACAGTAGAAAGGATGGTGAGAATCACACCACGCAACAGTACCCTTTCCAAATCACAATGCTTACAGTTTTCCTGTTTCTCTCTTTACACTCATTTCCTGGTAGGTTATTTCACAGGGGGGATACACATGAGCTAGTACATCTGTAAGGCCAAAAGGCACATTTATTCCATCAATCACTTACTCAAAAGAAAGTATTTATCCAAAAGCTGAAATTTGTGCCTGTTTAAATTACATAAGTGAAATAATTAATTCATCCACTGAAAAATAAGACAAATAATAAGAAAACACCTTTGGACATCTTTAAAACATATTTGCATGGCTGATGATAAGCTACTTTCTTATTACCCAGACAGACCCAGAGTTTGTCCTCAGTCTGCTTCCAGGATGGGATTACCTGTGAATCCATGCGAATTCAACTCTTACAAGTGGATTAGAAAATATATTCAGCTACATATGCCTTTGAATATAAGGTATTTCCTGGACAGAATAATTACAGCCAACATAGCTTGGTTTTCATCACATTCATTGATATAGAGGAGTATTTATGCCTGTAATGCTTGAAAAACAAATTGAAGGAGTCACTTGGCAAAAAGCATTTCATTTTCACAAAATAAAAAATAATTTGAAGTCTAGAATTTTTGTGAAGTTTTCCTCTTATTTTTAACTATGCACCTCAAAACTAATTGATTTTGGTAAATATTCATGAGCATTTTAAGAAAGTACTTAAGATATGTGTAGTTACAATGTTAGATTCTGTTTGTCCTTAGACAAATCGTCTGACAAATCCAACCTACTTTATTTTTCACTCCTACACTCAGGTCTAAAATGTTCACTACTTTCAATTCTCTTCTGCCACCTTGACACATGGTTCTGCATGAAACCTCTTCTGTTTACCACCTGCAACACCTTTGTCACTGATGCTGTTTCAGTGTTGAGGACAGACTGTAATGTAAGTAGTCTGATCCTTTACTTCACCATGCTGTTTTGAATTCTTTATTGTTCCTTAAAAGAATTGTCTCCTGATTCTTACACCACTGTAGTGGTAATTAAATTTTATTATCATAAAAGCCAAGAAATATATATTATTTTACTCTTTAGTATTTAGCAATAGGACATATTCAGGACTACTCAGCTCTAACATCGATGGCATGTCACAGAGTGGCATGGATGTCTCCATGCTTTGAATTGCAAACAAAACCCAAGACATTTGCACTGAAGTTAAATTCTCATTTCCTTTGTTCTTTCCTGCAATTCACTCCTGCAATCTAGCAATGAAAATTCAGTAACAAGAGACAAAGATTCCTGAAAGAATGACTGACCTATAGTGACTCTCACCTTGAGAACTACTGGCACCAACACAACTACTGACTTATTTGAAAAATAATCAGGCAAGTCTGAATATGTTTGTTGCACATATATGCAAGTGCGTACACTCAAAGAATAAAAACAATATCTTTTCATTGAATGATGCAGTTAGATTCCTTTGACATGTCAAATGTACATGGAAAAGCATATCCACATTATATTTCCACAATTACTGAAAATCTAAATGACAAAATGATTCAAACAACTTGCCGAGCTGATGTTATCTTGATTCTTCCTGACTCTCTCTATCTCAGGAGTGACACTCACAGCAGTAGCTTTGCCAGGCTGCTCTCTGTAGTGAACCTATTGTTTAACAGAATAAAATGGTACATACTATTTCAGCTAAAGCAATATCCCATTGTTTTACATTAAAATGCACGATTTAAAAAGTTATCCAGGAAACAACTGAAAAGCTAAAATGCATTTGAGGTTTATTAAAGTTTATAAAACTTGATTTTTGAAATATAACCTTAATATTTTTTTCTGTATAGGGTGCTTATTAATGTGTTTATGTGGATATATATACACATATGCACACAATATCCTGATGTTTACCAGACTAGTCCTTGGATGTGCAGAGAAATATCTCATATTTGGAATGGGGTTAGGCCACAAATAATGAAATAAAGTCAAGCAGAGCAACAAAAAACAGAATTTCAGCAAGGTCCACTGCAAATGTATATTTGTCAAGACTCAGCGACTCCATAAGGTTTCCATCCATGTTCTAAATTTTATAATCTACATATTCAAAGGTGATTAAACACAGAGGGTGCAATACATCAGACGACTGCCAATTGAATCCACTATAAATTTCACCATGCATTTATTTAAATGTACTGTAGGAATATCCCCTTTATCACTTTTTAACAAAACACACTTGTAGCAATGATGCATTAACCAAATGCACACTCAAGGCCGGATCAGCATCTAAAGTCGATAATTAATGTTACCAGAAATAGCTGAAGTTTTAAGAATCTTCATTCAAAGCTATTCCAGTGACCAGAAAATAATTTAAGCTTTCCATTGAAATTTGCATAACACAGAAATTGTTGAAAAGTAAATGATTATGTAAGTGGAAAAACTATACAGACTGGCTTGAATCACTTGGGAAAACAGGTTTGTTTGAACAGAATACATTTTAGAAGAGCTAGATCTATTTAAAAAAAAAAAAAATCCAGGAGTTAACTTAGTAGGACAGAATTCTTGAGAATTCTAACTCAAATTAATTTTGGTGGATGCGGCAGAAAACACCCCTGTGAAAAACTGTAGCTATTTTTAGACCCATTAAATATGGCTGCGGATGGCACCTCCCAATGAGGAGAACGGCCTGCCTCTCAAAGGCTCATAAACAGGGTACAACTTCATCAATACAGGAAGGCAGCAGCACACTCCAAAAGTCCTTGCTGCCTTCTCTGTGCTCCTGCAAATCTTTCTAATGGTTATGTCAGCTATTAAATACTAAACTCTGATAGGACGGTCACTGAGGAACCAGAAGGAGATAGGTTAAAGAGTAGAAGTTTGAGTACCACTGTAGCTAATTTTTTATAAAGTAAACAGATCTATAAACAGAGACTGTGTTAAAAAAAAAAAAAGTCAAAAAAAAGGTCAAGATTTCCTGCAAATACCCAAGACAGAGAATAGCATCTGAAGGATCTCAAAGCATTGCAGCCATTTCTTTAATCAAATACGTGAAGTTTCATGTGCCATTTCCCAAACCAAGCAATGCCTTTTCACAGTTGCTTCTTAAAAGAGGGTTTTCAAGTAATTCCATTACTTGAATTCAAGCAATTCCATTACCTGAATCCCAATACATTGTAATACATCAGTTTCCTCCTAGCTAGAGAAAAGGCACAGCTTCTGAAGGCAGAACTTTGTACTCATCCTATGCACCCAAAAATTATACAACAGACTAAATGAGAGTAACTTCCCATGCTGACATTCTCTTGATTCCTCTTGACTCTCTCCATCTCAGGGGTGACACTCACAGGTGTAGCTTTGCAGAGCTGTTCTTTGTATTGGACCTGGCAAACATGTCAGAAGATATTACAACAGAGACTTCTGAGTAATAGAAATACAACAGTGTGCTAGACATCATTAAAGAGCACACTGTATTTGGATGGAAAATACCATTCCTTAATAATCACCCACATCTTTCCACATGATACTTAGTACTCATCCTCTTGCAGTTCTATCTCATACACACACAAGTGATATGTCAACAGGAATACTTCACTCTCATTGTTATTAACCAAAGTGTAAGGCTAAGTTATCATTTTACCATTAATTAAATTAGTCTTTGTGGACAAAGAGAACTAGCACAAACACCACAGACATATTCACTGAGACACAAACATATTTAACAGAGCAGAGCAAAGTGTGCAAGCAATGAAAATGGGGCACACATTGCTAATATTCTTCTGGTTTTCCTTAACCCTCCTTAGTTCCGGTGGATCAGAAATAGTTGTTGCATGCTGAATTTCTTCCTTGTATTTAATCTGCAGAATAGATGTTACAAAATATTAGCAATTTAAAGAAGATACAGATAAGAACTAAAACACAACAGTTTATAATCTCTCCCTTACACATATTGCACAGTTAGACCACATCTACAAACACCACTGACCTGAAAAGGAACAGTTATATTTAATATCTAAAACAGGCTGCTAGGGTCTCTAATGCATCTTGTTTGATGCAATGCATAGAAAGTGCATATAACAAGCCTAGTGTCCTAAAACACAGTGGGAATATTCATCACATGAGATTGTGGCTTTCTTCACGATAATTGGGATGCTGCATATACTACTTGGAGACTTGCATCACTTTGACAACAACTTGGTCTTGCTGTTATCTTGCTATGGAGTCTACCAGTCCATCTTGGAAACCCAGCATTTCACAAATGTGTTCCTAAAAGGGTGGATGACTGCTAAGTCTCAGTCAAGTTCTCTAAAAACACATGCTGACACATAAGTGAGAATATAGATGTTCAGACAGATGATGCCTTTGAAGATGCTGTCATATTTATTGTTGCTTTTGCAAAATTTAATTTTCAATTTTCTTCTCCAAGACATGGTACTTCTGGAGAGTGCCCCATTTCTTAACACAGACAAAACAACTTGTTTTTCTCTGAGCTCATACTTGGAAGCTGCAGCTGCTTTGGCTGAAATTTATAAATAAATAAAACCAAACAAGCCCAAAGCACAGAGCAGGAATGGAAAATTTCAGTCCAGACAGTTTAGGACTGGCGAAAATACTAAAACACTGGGAAAAAAAGGATCTTTTAATAGAAACTATTAGGTAAGTTTAAGAATTGGCAGTGCTAGTAGTCCTTAAAATGCTTCAAAATGTCCATTACTTGAGTTTTAATCAGACTGCAGCTGTGTGGTGTTGACTGACATACCAGAGGGGTTTCCTCATGGATTTTACACAAACAAAAACAAAAATAGAATCTTCTTCTGAAAGCCTTCTTCCCAGTGCTGTGTCCAGCCCTCTCTGCCTCTCAATATAAACACATTTTTTAAAAATCCTTAGTTATTTGTAGCTTTTCAGTTCAGATTCAGCTACAGTCCATGGGTCTGTTGCTTGCTTTGAAAGTTCTGTGAGATCTTGACTCCAACTGTTTAGAAGGCTGCTTCTTCCAAACTAATCATCACAACAGGTGAGATGAGGTCAACCTCCTTGGCTGTCACCACCTTGTTTTTTAGGATTTGAAAACAGACCATTCTGATCTTTGTCACCTATATATGTAATCTGGAAAAATCTGATCACTTTCAGGACATGATTCAACAGACTTTTTTGTGTGGTTGGTTGTACAGTGAATGTTATTTTGGTTTGGTGTTCTGGGGTTTCTTTCACTGCAAATTTGCTTCACATTCCATAGTTTCATTTAGCTCAGAAAATAGCTATAAAGATGTCCTAAGTTCCTCTGGCTAAGTTCAAACATATATGTAAAATGTTTAAATCTAATGGATTCAAAATTGGTGTAATTTAGCCTTCTTTTGGGACCCCTGTAAATTACGCAATATAATTTTCCTCTTACTGCACAGTATAATTTCCCTCTTGCTGACACATAATTTGAAACATTCTTGCACATTGTCTTTAAATTTGGCATTCTACACTTTTAATAAATATTATATAAGACTTAAGTAATTTCAAGTACACTACATGTAATAAAATACCTTTTGTAAAACATTAACTATAAATGTAAAGGCCATGCTCCTTCCATTATACTACTACAGCACTAATGTATTTTGTGTTTCTCTTGGTATGTTTTTGTTCAAGTGTGTTTACTAGTATACTGATCAACCTTTTATTTTCCTCTCTTCACCCCTGTTTTGTTTAGGACTTCTAAAACAGTAAGAACAGTGTACAATATTTTTCATTTCACTTTGAAAGTGTGAAAAAACACTAGAGCAAGACCACTCCTAATAAGTGTGTGTGTGTTTGTATGTGTGTGAGTGTGTGTGTAACTACTCTCAAAATAAACTCCTGTGGTAACTGGAAATAAAAAAAACAAAAAAAAAAAAATCAAAAGAGAGAAAAAAAATTAAAAATCACCCTCAAATGAAATAAACCAATAGCTTCCCAACCAAAACCACTATTTCAGGATTTAGGACGCATGATAGCTTGCACTGTGACTCACAATGATAAGATGAAAAGTGATGGATGGAGCAGAGAAAACTTTCAAGCAAAACACAAGCTTTTCAAAATTTTATGGAAACTCCCTACCTGACCTTACTTTGGGGGAATATGCAGTGTTTAACATTGCTCAGCAACCAAGGAAATTTGAGTAGAATAGGTGTCCAGAGGACCTACTTTAGATTTCAATTAATATTTAAATACAGCTCAGTGTCACATCTATATATTACTTTCAAACTCTTAAAAAAAATCTAATCAGGTCACAAATATAAAAATGGCCCCAGAGGAGTCCACACCAAACATAACAAACAAGTGAACAATGCAGTTAAAAGGGTTTTCTTGATTGGCAGTCATTTTTATGCTTTTTTCCAAGGTTTTATTTATCAGAAGAGAATGTTCTACTTGAAGAAAAAACTCCCTTTTATATTTTATTTTTAGTTGCTCATTAAAGTGCCAAAGACATGGGACATCCACAGATAAACAACATCAATTCAAAACCAATCTCAGATCCACAAATCAACTTGTCATCAGCATGTAAAGAGGCACAAACTCCCCACCTTTTCTCATAGCTCAAGTCTGGCTATAATTTTCCTCTTCTTGATGTGCAAACTGTATCAAGTCCTACATGATACTTGCAAACTCTACTAGAATGTTAGAGATTTTCTTTTCTGTCGTATGGTATTTTTCTAAATTGTAAATACAACTGCTGTTCAGTATGTCATATCAGGAGATACATCTCCTGTTTCTCACCCTTGAAAGACAAAACACTTTCCTCAAATATTTCATTAAAAGTTTTTCCTATTTTTTTCTAACGCTTCAATTAGAAACTCTACCTTTGGACATTGAAGAACTACATTAGAGATGAGCTCTATACCAAAAACCCTATATTCTCTAAAATATATATCTCATTGGAATGAGATGCATAATACAAAAATGTAGAATTGTTAGTAAACAAGATGAAAAAAAAAATTGTCCACCATTTACTCACATAAGAATAATTAATGTTAATAGCACTTACCGAACTAATATTCTGTTGATTTTTCTTTACTCTTTCAATCTCTGGAGTCTCTTTTACAGATGTGCCAGCTCCTACTTCCTTCTTATAAAATACCTTTATTTCCCCAAAAGAAAAAGTAATTATAAGACTGTTAGCAATGCAACTACAAGTTCTCATAAAAGGGTTGGGCAATTTTCCAAGTTCCAAATTGGTCTGACTATAAATCTTGCTAGGAAAGCAAATACTTTAATTTTTCATAAATCATACCAATTATCAATAACTATGATAACATTGTTTTCAACTGTAACACAGATAATATATTCTCATCCTTAGACTGACTTCAGTATTTTTAAGTATTCATAATGACAGTTTTAACCTTGGAAATCATATTAAAATTTATATCATAATCTATAAACTTTTACAAATGTAACTTTTTACTTGAATAATTTCATTCATTTCAATTGAATGTGCACATACATGCATGATTTGATTTGGGATTTTTAATCTTCAGATCTTAAAATACTGTGAGAAGTGAACAGATATTACTATTGTTTCTGATTTCAGAAACTAGAAATGTTGTCATATTCATGACAAAATAACTACAAAATTGTAGCCAGAGCTACAATCCAAGTCACGCAATTTTTGACTTGTGGGTTCATGCCAGAAAGCTGAGGACCGCATCTAAAAAACAAAGCTCACTTCTGAAAAGATACACATGCTGTTTATATAATATTCTCCTCTCTATTTCAGATACACGTGTTGTTTATTCCAATTGTTTCAGTAAAGGATGAAACACAAACTGCATCAGTAATATCAATCATTCAAAGTTACTGAAGGAGACAGTAAATAACTCCTCCACAGATTCCAAGTGTGGCTATAGTTTAAATAACCATGGAGCACCAGTTCACATTGCAAAACTCCTAAAGAAGTTTTACTTGAATTTCAGTATTTGGTGTCACAGCTGTTGCCATTCCAGTAAGTATTTCCAGGCTGAGTAGTGTAAAAACCAAGTCTGATCCTGGAGTTCATAAAATAAATCTCTACCATCTAGTATTTCTACCTTTCTTAAACCAAGATTTATTTAACTTCTCCTATCAATAAACCTTAAACAATAAAAACATCATTCTTGATTCATTTCTCCTGCTTCGTTGAAGTCCTCTGTAACCTAGGGTGAATACTACTGCCAAATGTTCTGGAGGAGAGTGAATGTCCACAACTAATTTTTAAATATTCAGAAAAACTTTAACAATTTAGAATTTTGTTTTACCGCGTGAGAACAGAGACAGTTTATGAGTAAGAACGTGAACGTTCTTCTGCAGCAACATGTCAGGTGGAAAGATTTATGTCATGGACCGAACTTTTCTACCAAGTAGGAATTGGTAAAATATGTTGGAGACAGGAATTTTTCTATGAAAGAGACGACTGAGAAGTAAATATCCTATTGTAAATCATCTGCCAAATGAGCTAGTGAGCTAAAAGCAGCAATGATCTTACCTGTAGAGTTAGTTACTTCTTTTGTCTCTTAAGGCAGGAAAATACTTGAGACAAAATCCAAAAATCAGAAGACTACTGAGTCATTATTTTTTTTATATTGAGGCTGCTCCCAGCTATATCTTAACTCAATAAAAAGTAAACTACCTTAATAATCTAAACAGCACAGAATGATGGAAGATAAGGACATAGAGAAAGAGAAGGAAAAAAAGATAATCCAATCACAGCTATAAACTGCTTTCCTACATTTGGAGGATCCAGTTCAGAAACAGAAAGACAATCACAAAACAAAGCACAAATCACCTCGAACACAAAACATTTCATTTCATATTATCTAGTAGTATAGTACACTATAGTATACTAACGAAGAGGATAATTGTCAGCCTTGGCACTGAAGGCTCAAACTGGCCTTAGAGGGCTGCAAGGGGTTCAGATGCATCAGGGACTTGTCAAGGCTTAATTAAGTAGTGAGAGTTTATTTAAGTTAGTAGTGTTTATTTAAGTTTATTTAAGTTAGTTAAGTAGTGAAAGGTACTTAACTGTGAGTCCCCACTGCCAGACCCACTGAGGTCTTCCATTTGAAGACTTCATCTAAAGCTATCAAAGGCTGGAGCAGGAAAGCAGATCACAGAGGCTCGCTTGGATCCCCTCTGTTACAGGGAGTTTCAGTGTAGCATGTTAGGATGCCAGGGACATAAGAAATGGTGATAATCATCATCACACCATCCAGCAGAGCACCATTCAAAACCAGGAGGCAACAGATGGAAAGAAACAAAATGGGGTCAGTGGGTCTGTCAAGAGCTCCTATTAGAAAGCAATGCCACAGAAAGGGATCTGGGGCTCCTGGTAGACAGGTTTACTATGAGTCAGCAATGTCCTGGCAGCCAGGAGAGTCAACTGTGTCCTGGGAAGCATCAGGCAAAGCATCGCCAGCCGGTCAAGGGAGGAGACTGTCCCAGTCTGCTCTGCACTGGGAGTGGCCTCACCTTGAATATTGTGTGCAGTTTTGGGCCCCACAATATAAGAAAGATATTAAGCTCCTAGAGAGCATCCAAAGGAGAGCAATGAAGATGGTGAAGGGCCTTGAGGGGAAGCCGCATGAGGAGTGGTAGAGGTCGCTTGGTGTGTTCAGCTTGGAAAAGAGGAGACTGAGGGGAGACCTCATTGCAGTTACAACTTCCTCATGAGGGGAAGAGGAGGGGCAGGCACTGATCTCTTCTCTGTGGTGACTAAGGGAATGGCCTGAAGTTGTGTCAGGGAAAGTATATTAGAAAGAGGTTCTTCACCCAGAGGATGGTTGGGTACTGGAACAGGCTCCCAGGGAAGTGGTCAGAGCACCAAACCTGACAGAGTTTAAGAAGGGTTTGGACAATACTCTCAGGCACATGGTGTGACTCTTGGGGATGGTCCTGTGCAGGGCCAGGAGTTGGACTCAAGGATCCTTGTAGGTTCCTTCCAACTTGGCGTATTCTGTGAATCTGTGAAAGATGTAGCTTTCAGCTGTCCTCATCCAAAGGAAGAAAAAGAGCAGGTAATGGCTGGAAGACATTAAAGGAATGACCACCACCTAGAGAAGCCTCAGACAGTTTATCTTCTCTGCTTTCCTGGCAGTCTCTTACTTGCTGCTGATGCCACAGCTATACAGGATAGCTGCAGGTAAACAGCTCTGAGAGAAACTAACTGAGTTCATACTTCTGAGAGCTGGAGAAGCTGCAGATATCTCTAAATTAAAGAACAACATCTGTGTCAGATAGTACTAAAATATTTAAGTAACTTATATTCCTTTCCCTCAAATCATTGGTTTTATTAGTATTACTTAGCCTACCATAAAATACAGTTAACTGGTCTTTTGTTCTGGAAGCTAGATTTACTCCTCTTCTCTGTTATATTACAAGCAAAGGCAGAATTACAAACAGCAGAATTAATGGACCCAAAAAGGAAGTGGAATTTAATACATCCCAAACTGGGCAATTTTAGAAATCTAAGCTCATAATTTATATTTAGGGATACACTGAAACTTAAATCTAGCATAAAATTTAAAAATATACCCAGTGTAACATAAAATCATTAGATATATATATTTATGAAACCCAATCTGTTCTAATTTTATAACCAAATCTTGATGTACAGTACATATGATAGAAAACAGATGAAAAATCTTATATGCACATTAAGAAGCCTTAGACTTTTTTCACTTTTAAATAAAGTACTTCCTGAGGTTTGATGGAAAAAGAAAAAAAAATCTTCATTTAAAAATAACTGTGGCTTGGCAAGGTAGTATAAGTAGCTTAGAAATTCAAAATAATAGTGTCCCACCTAGAAAAGTTGAGTATTTTTTTTTTTTTTTACTGAAAGAAATGAGTGATACAGCTTTTGCCAGGAAAATTATGCAAATGGGTTGAAGGACTTTTACTCATAAGTTCCCTATTTCATGCTGTGGTACAAGAGAGCCTATTTAAAATGAAAAATATCTAAAAAGTTACAGGCAAAGAGAGAAGCATTATTACTCACTGAACTGATGTTTTTCTGAGTATTTCTTATCCTCTCCATCTCAGGAGTGTCAGGGACAGTAGAATAGTTACAGAGCATCTTTTCTGCTTCATCTTTGTACATTTTCTGAAAAATAATTTTTAAATGTCTATTTCGTGGTTTTTGTGCTGAGGACATCCAAAGTGTAACAAAAGACGCCTATTGCTGATGAGCCTCCTCATCCCTGTCCAGTATTTATTTCAACCTCTCTCATCCATGATATTCTTTACCATTACCTGTGCGGGACACCCAACACTGTCCCCCACACTAAAAACATATAATATGCATATATATATATATATATATATTATTATATATATCCTCATATATAATATATCCTCATATATATCTTCTCTTTACTGTCAGGATATATGTAACATATCATTAGGTAAAGTAAAAAGAACTACAGATAGATGTAAACAAGTAAATCCAATTTTCATGGTATAACAGGTCTAGATAAAGATAAGAATCAGGTAGTTAAGACATTTCACTACATGTAAATTAATTTAGTACAGGTATGAAAGCCTCTACAGAGCTACAGAAGAAGCATTTTGAGCAATGTATGTCAAGCACTCAATCTTACACAAAATTAAAACATTCAGCCTTTGACTATGTCTACCCGGCTTGCTATCTCTGAAGCCCTTTGTGACTCATTGTATTTTTGGAGTGTATGGACCAAATTGCATTCCTTTTCTTATCATTTCAGTCTCTAGATCCTTTTTATATCCTTTCTGAATAAGAAATAAAAGGGAAAGAAACTCATAACTAATACTACAATTCTCCATACATGCTGTCTTCAAAGCTATTCTGATAGTACCAGTCAGACTTTAAAATAAACTTTTCAATTTTTATTTTTTTTTTTTAAGCACTGTTTATATCTTTTAGCCTAAGAATGTTCAAGAAGATTTTATGTTTTTAACATTTCATTGTGTTTTACTTCCCAAATAATCTTAAAGCAATTAATTGTGTACTCACCTGGCTGACAATTTCAGAAGCTTTTTTGGCTCGTTGTATATCAAGGGTATCTGTGCTCACTTCCATTCCCTTTCCTTTAATTTCATTCTCCAAGTCTTTCTTGTATTCCTTCTGAAAATAGTAGCATTGGAAATACATCTAACAGCCACATTCTTAATTTTTTTTTCCCAATTCAATCTGTGCAATTCCACTGAGCAGCATTCAGAAAACACCAAATAACTATTGATTCAACAGTACTAGTTTTGTAGAATCTATCCATGTGACACCCACACTGTAGCTGCTGACAGGCTAAAAAATTCTTTTAACAGCTCTGATGTAGCCTTTCACATCTATCTGTCTTTGTAGTTTTGGTAGCTGTAATCACAGACACAGGTAAGATGAGACTTTCTCCCTCTGTCATGCTTTGCAAGACTGGGGTCATGAGGTTTTAGCATCTCTCTAACTCTTTTTATCATTTGGCCCTAACTAAATAAGTAGTTATTTAGACCTAAAAGCAGTAGAGCCCACAGCAATTGAGCATATCCCAGGCATAACTCATGAGGAATAAGAACAAGCTGCAAAAGATGATGGAAAAGTCAAAGTTCTGGAAAGTCTAAATTTCTCCCACATGTTGATTATGCAACTTTCAGACTCCGTGCATCTCAGCAGATTAGCTATTTGGTGAAATCTGTGGTATGGCTACCGTCTAGATGGGTCATCACCTGGAATTCTCAATGACAATAATTTGTTGCACGCTCTCACATGGAAAGCTTGCACCAGGTACAGTACTGACCATGCTTGCAATTTCTGAAGCTTTCTTGGCTCGTCTTATCTCAGGTGTATCTGGACCAACTTCCATGCCCTTCCCTTTAATTTCAGTTTCCAGGTCTTTCTTGTATTGTCTCTGTGAAGATAAAATTTATACATTATATTCAAAGTATCCAGAGATTTACGGGTAGTTTTTTTGGTTTTTTTTTCTAAAGAGATTGAAATTTAGTATTTAGAGTCAATCAAAACTCTTAGATTAAGGGCCAAAACTCTCAAGACTCTTGCTAAGCTGTTGTCAGAAAAAAAAACATAACAAACTACAGGGGAAAAACTTTTAGAAGGTATTCACTGACTGTACAAACTTCTACCACTGAATTTTTAATGTGAGAGGAAATCAGTCCATACAGCTTGCTACAATTATCCTCTAAAGTAGAAGGGGACTTTAGCTCTGCAGAACATAGTGTAATAAGCTGGTACTTGATGCCAGCCTAATTGAAACACATTTTCTTTTAAGAAAATATTTTATTTATGAAAAGACTACATGTTAGAAATTTAATACCATACAGAATTGCTTCCAGTGAACTTCCAGAGCAGGAAGTTGTAACTTATTCATTTAATAGGTCTTTCCTGAACCATAGCCATTAGGTAAGTGGCAGTACTCATCTGTGATTGCTGCTTTTTCCTCACAACATAAATTATAAATAACCAATAACTTGAAAACAAAATGAATATTTCATCTTCATCTTATACAATCAAGGACATACTCCTTCTTCATCAGCAAAATATATTCAAATGTAATACTGAAATATTGTATACAATAATTATACTTCTCTTTTTTTTTAATATTCTTAGCCAGTACTATTCCTATTACTACAGTAGTAATCACTCTTTTTCTATTCTAGTTCACCTCTGCCTGTGGAAAACTTTTTTTTTCAAAATAAACACATATAACTAAAAAATGTTCCTTACTTTTCTTGCTTGATAATTATTTTTTAAGCTGTACATAAGTTAGAAAAAAGAAGGAGAATATATTTCGACTCAGTGCAATGGTCTGATCACATACAAGAACAAGAGCAAAAAGATTTTCAGTCTTTCATCTCTGTCTCATTCTGATATGGACATAAATGTGATAAAACAACTCTTTACTTTGCAAACCACAGTTTTTTGCAAAAAGTGTAAGTTAACCTATGGGAAAACATCATCCCTCAATTCCTCTCTGGTAGCAGTGGGATGGCAGATGTTTTCCCCAAGCTTCGTATTGTGTAAAACACCAAGGAAAAGATAATCCTGGAAGTTACAGCTATACATTCCTGTATTTCTTTACAATGGTCAGTTTGGCCCTGTGCATGGCATCCCCTCTGACTAAGTATATGTGTGCAAATAAACATGTGTGCTTGTGTATATATATATATATACACACACACATATATATATACACACACACATATATATATACACACGTGTGTATGTATAAAATTAATATAAAATGCCCGAAGGCATAACGTGGAACATGAGCTTAGCCTTCCTTCTTCCCTGTTCACACCCTCCAACCCTGCTGCTGCCTCCCAGAGACAGTCTTTGGAAGACCACCATAGGAACTCAAGTGTTCAGAAGGTCTGTTCTAAACAGACAGGTCTGTTCTAAATAGCACAGTTCTAAATGCTGTACCTATTGACCCACTAAAAATCTCATTTAACCTTTTAATTGCCTGAAAATCTGAAATCTGTAATATTTGTCCTGAGTTGATTTTCATCCAGAGCTTTACTGTATTTTAAAGCAAAACAGAAATAGCCTTATGAAATTCATTGTAGATTATGTAAAAATTAAAAAAAAAAAATGGAATCTTCTCCATTGAGTTTAGTGTAAAAGGTGAATCTTCTGTGATATTAATAACCTTCACTAGCATAACATACCTCATTTAGTATCTGAGCTGCATTTTTCACTCTAATCAAATCTGGTGTATCTTCAAACACTGTCATTCCTTTTCCTTTTATCCCTTCTTCCAAATCTTTTCGATACTCTTTCTAAGGATTAAAAAAAAATAAAAAAAAAAAGAGAGAGAGAAAATAATGAAAGAGGTTTCTCCACTTAATACCGCATGCAAGACCTTGAAAAGAAATGCCACTTATTAAATGTCTGAAGGGTCTCTTTGAAATTTCTATGAAATATGAATTAGCTGTAGTACAGATTTCAGAGTTAAAATCAAAAGGTAGAACACTGAAAAAGTGAAAAGATTTTAACGTCATCATATATTTTGTTGCGTTCTTGAAAACCAGCTCTCCCTGTACAGAACTATCACACTGTTTAGGGGCCTTCACTGTTTTTTGGACAGACATTTTAACTGCAGTAGCATTTTCTTTCTTCAGATCAATATATGCTGTGCTGCAGTTTTTACCTCTGTCCCACTAATGGCATCCCAATCAGGATGGATTCCCTGAACAACACACTAGGACCTGTTAAAACAACCGCTTGATAAATTATAATGTAGAAGCAATATTCCTACCATATCACTCCTGTGCCTTTTAGACACTGCACTGATATGATCTATCAGCATTCAGCAGCTGCAGCCTCCAGAGTACTCAAATGTTGAGTATAAAATTCAAAGCACACTAAAACCTGCCCACAGACATTTGGTTATTTTTCCTCTTCCCAGCTCCTGGAGAGCTGATGTAAGCTTACTGAAGTTCAAGGTCTTTAAGTTTTGTAAGGATTTTAATTGCTCCATCTCCAGGTGATGATTAGGGTTTTTTAAGCAAAGAAACTAGAAGAACATTGAAGAAAATATATATCAGAAAGATTTACACAGACATGAATTAATACTCCTAATTATGTATTACATTTCATAAGCAGCAGTGAGCACCTTTATCTCTCCATAAGCCCTTTATTTAAATGAAAGGAAAACAGGTATTTTTAAAGAAGCTTCTTTTATCATCACAAGCATGTCCTACAACAAGCAGGAAACAACTTCTATTGATTTAGAACTATTTAGTTATCTGTCTCTTCTGAAGAAGTCGTGGATGTGGTTCCAGAGAAAAAAGTTCATATTGTTACAAAATAGACAGAATTATCTAAAGTGGAAAGGCAACAGAATAAGCTGGAACACAGCTGACACTGAGGAAAAAAAAAAAAGAAGGAATTGAAAACTGATTCATTTTTAAGTAACTTCTTGTTTCATGCATTATCTATTTAAAGTTTATTATGAACCTTAATGCAAAGATACTGAGCTACATCCTTGACTATGAAGAAATACATAATTTTGCTTAATTGTGAAAGATAATAATTAATTGACCTATGTAAACTTTGGGTTTGGAATATATTCCTTGAATATGGATATAAAACCATACAAAATTCATGCAGTTTTGCATTAAAATACCATTCCCATTTTCTCATATTCTTCCCCTTTGGCTTACAAGCATGGTTTATTCCCCAAGTAATGAGTCATAAAACTTGAAGAGGTAGGAATTAGGGAACATCTTAATGCATATAGCACTATGGAGGGAAGCTACATCAAAATTTTCAAAGATGAACATTTATAGCACATTAAAACTATGCATGCAATAACCACTTCTGTGAGCATTCAGCAACCAGATTAAACAAAATGACAGCATTTGCATTTTTCCCTAGTGAGTAGGTATATATGAGATGTACACATAGAATGGTACTGCACAAACTAGACCCAGCTTGAGACTTGCTTACCTGACAGCCAGGTTTATCAGAATAAATTATTTATTAGAGGATGAATAATAAAGAAAATTTGAAAATAATTTTTTTTCTTTATCCATATAAAGTCTAATAGACTGGGATAAGTTATATAAAGAACAAGGAAAGGAATAAGGTTCAAGGGGTTTTAATTCTAGCATCTCTAATTTGTTTTGGCAAAAAAAATCAATTCTTAATACAATAAATACAGACAAAGTACTGTTGGTTCCCAGATTCAAAGGGAGGATATCTATCAGCTCTGCTCTTCTATTCTAGCAGTTCTAGCTCTTCAAAATTTGGTCAAACAGCAACCGTATCTACAGAACCAACCAATACTCAAAACCTAACATGAAACCAATTTTGAATAACAACATAAAAACACTAAAGACAAAAGGATTCTCAGTTATGGAAAAAAGTTATTTCATTTTAGTGAAATGTACAACTGAGAACATTTGACAAATTTTAAAGAAACAGAGAGCATACAGAAAACTTGTACCTTCAAACAAAATTTGCTTAAAGTAAATTATGCATTATCACAGCCATATTATGGAATTTTAGTCTTCTTTATTTTCATCTATAACATGTATGACAGATAATTATTTCAAATAAATTAGTTAAAAGGGACCATACACAGCTCAAGCCATCCATATAACCACAACAGACTATAATAAATGTGAAATAATTACTCAAAAGGAAAAACTGCCATCTGAATGCCAACAGAAATCCTCCTTTCCACCCCTTCATCTCTCTAAAAACTCTGTTTTTCTGCTTCAGGTGTGCTGAGCTTTATAATTTCCTTACTACACGACTATTCAGAATAAAAATTGATGTGAAGCAATTTTTACTCATGAAGGGACTTGTATTCAGCTACCAAGTTAACTTTAAGCTACTCAGCACTCCGGAGCTTGTAATGATGCTGCTTATTGCTTATTTACAACTTAACAACAGCAAAAAATACATAAAAGTCTTTTACCTCTTTCAGAAGGTTAGTGACTTGCTTTATATGCAAGAATTCTGGGGTCTTGTCTAAATCCAGTGAGGGCCTTCCCTTGATCCCTTCTTCAAAATCTTTGCGATACATTTTCTATTGAAGCAAAACCAACAATTAGTGGTACATACACATGCAATTCCAAGCATATTTCAGAAAGAACACTGTAAACAGACCCAGAAATTAACCATGTCATAAATTAGTTATCATACTAATAAGCAACTTCATTACTCATTTCATTATCTAGATAATCTATACAAGACAGAGACAATATAGACAAAAATATGTGTATGCTATTTCCAAAGAGAATGTTGAACTTGAACTATGAAAGAAAGGGTTTGCTTGGTAGGGGAAAGAGAAGACAAATGGCACATGAAGCTCATTAAAGTTTCTACCAAGAGAATGAGATCATCTGTTTTCCATGACACAGCAAAAATAATGGAATCAAACTGCAGCACGGGGGACACAGGAAAATACTCTTGCTCAGGATGGATGGTGAAGCACTGGACTAGATTTCCTGGGAGGTCACAAAATCTCTATCATTTGAAGGGATTTTTTTAAAAAGTCAGAAAAGCATGGCCTGACATAGGACAGCCAATGCTGTTCTGGAGCCTGGAAAGACTCCTTCCCCAGTGTTGGGTAGCATATTTTAGTTACGGCATGGGGTTGGCCTGGGTTCTGTGGTTTCACTTGCTCACATGCGAGAACCATCCCTCACCAATGATGGAATTAAAGGGAAAAGTTAAAAAATTAGTAATCTCTGATATAGATGACCTCTTGTGCTTCTTCTCAATTAAATGATGCTACAGACAACCTCTGTCTAGTGCTAGTAGCAATGACCTTTTGAGAAAAAAACAAATTTGAAGGAAGAACTGAGTTACAGAATAGCAGAGATAACTACTCAGCATAATTCTACCGTATCCTCAATTTACACTCTGCTTCAGACATTTTCTTAGCCTGAATACAAGATGTCTGCTAACTTCTCTGTTGATCTAAATTTTACTTCTTCAAGGACACATTTTCACTGACCTCACTTTGCATCTTTTGAGCCTCTTTTGAAACTTGATACATTGGTGTATCCACAAACTCCAGCATTGATCTGCCTTTAGATTTTTCATAATTCTCTTTGTACTTGACCTAGAAAAATTAAAATAAAGTCTATTAGCAGCTGACATAATGTGAGATCTGATTGCCTGCCTCAGCAACAGACAAATCCTGTCTTAGCCATACTCCTTAGAAGTTTTGAGTTGGAAGACTCCTCCCAGATTTAACCTGTTGGAGAAATAGGGCAGCTAGATAAGGTAATTTTTTTTCTGGAGTCATTTAGTCCTTTTCTTCAAATTGTGGAACTAAGCAATTGTGAACTTTGAAGACAGCAGGAGTGAGGAGCATCAATCACAATCCTTAAACTAATTGTGCTTTTGGCCATAATGACCTATGTCTGAACAGTTGGCAGCTTTTTAATAGGATCCCCTACCACGTTTTCAGTAAAACAACACATTTACTGTAACAACAACAAAATCTGTTTCACAACCAGGCCCCACAGGTCTTTGTTTCAGGTTCAGAAGCACAACTCTCAAATGCATTTTTGTTTGTACCTGTGGGAGGGAGAAGGGAAGGAAAACTAACTCCTCGGTAGGGTCCAGTCTTGCACCAACATTCCCCTCAAAGCTACTGGGGACCATGACCTTAAAGCTAGCGGTAAAATCACACACAGGGTTAAGACATCAACTTATAACTTTATGCTAACTTGCAAAGCAAATACACTTTGTTTGGAAACCTGGAGAAGCCTTCTGAACTCATTCATTCACACTCTTTTGATTAAGACAGGCAAACACATTACTTATCTCAAACAATCAGTGTGGGGTATGATGGAATATTCTACACAAGCCTTAAAAGAAAGCAAATAGCTACAAATCAAAATATTACATTCATCATGAGTAATGGAATTTTAATTTATTTTTCTCTTCAAAAATAGTGATGTCTGAATTTCTCTTTCCCAGTCAGGCTTCTGCATTAGGTTTGAGTCCTGTAAAAACACTTTCCTCTCTTCTCATGGAGTACTTCTGATCGACTATGCACTGTATGTCACTGTAAACTGTCATGCAGCCTTGAGACTGATTTAATCACTGTTAGAATGCTGCATTTTTCTCTTTACAAGATGTGTTTGTGGTTGTGTACACCTGACTTTGAAGCACCACATTTGCTTTGTGATGGATTTGTTTAGGGGTACCCAAGGTGAAATGATAGAAGCCCTCACTTTGCTTAAATGATTTCTTATGTTCATATTGAAATAAAAAATATCCGAGAATGTTTTCACAGACAAAATCCAGAAGGTTTTTGAATTTAAATACCATTTAAAATAAGTATGGAAGAAAGAGCATAGAAGAAACCACATTTTAGGCCTCCCAACTCGGGAGTTCTACCAAATTTGAATTTAAAATATTGTGATGAAATTAAAAAAAGGATGCAATAAAAAAATAACTTTTGTACATTCTTAAAGAAAATGTTTGTCCTGTTAATCCAAAAGTCAAACGTTTACGTTCATTAGAAAATAAAATTTATTGTTTATATTTGACGTGCAAAGGAACACATATGACTGTCTGGGTTTGCCTCCTAGTGGAAAGAATTATAAATGTCACACAACAAAATCACTTTTGTAGTGGGAACAAATGAAAACTACCTCCATCTACAAATACTGATTTCATACCTTTAGTCCATTCCTCAACTAATGGAACAAAATTTTAAAAAATAATTCTATAAAATCAAATTAGGTAAATCTCATAACCTATTGCTACATTAAGGTACAAGCACTAGATTCAGTCTCTTAAGTTCTATTTATTCACCCTGTTCCATAAAATGAAACACATTTAAGTTCACCTTTTTTTAGCCTGTAGTTCATTAGCATCTCAAAGTCTCTATAACAGGCACAGAATGTGAAAAGCAATAAACTAGTTGTTATACATATATCAAAGTGTTAAATTTTATGTCTCCATCGTTTATGCTACATGTATACCTGCCATGGTTTAACCACAGCCAGAAACTAAGCCTCACACTGCTGCTCACACACTCTGCCCAATGGAATGAGGGAGAGAATTATAAGGGTAAAAGTAAGAATACTCATAGTTTGAGATAAGAACAGTTTAGTAATTGAAATAAAATAAAATTTCTTCATTCTCCTAATAAATAGTAAATATAAGAAAAATAACAAAAATAAAGAGAGATAAAGAAAATATCAAGAAAAAACAAGTAATGCAAACGAAAATAAAATTGTTCATCATTGACTGAGTTGTCAAGTTGTCAAGTGCTGAGACTGTTCCCAAGCAGAAGCTCCCAGCCAGCTTCCCCCAAGTTTATATGCTGAGTATGACACCATATGGTGTGGGATATCCCTTTGGCCAGTGTGGGTCAGCTGTCCTGGCTGTATCCTCTCTCAGCATCTCATGCACTCCCAGACACCTCAAGGGCAAGTCTGCATGAGAAGCTGAGAAGTTCTTGACTTAGGGTAAGCACTGCTCAGCAATAATCAAACACCAGTGTTTGGTTAACAACTAAATTGTTATCAACATTATTTTCATCCTAAATCCAAAACACAGCACTAGGAAGAAAAGTAACTCTGTCCCAACTGAAACCAGGACAATACTCTATGAGGAGAAAATTCCACCTTGTGAATTCACTTCCTTATCAAAATAATAAAACCAGGATGAGTTCAACCTGTCAAAATCAGGCTATCTGTGTCCAAAAATGCCCATCAAGCTTTCCTCTTGACTGTTGGAATTTATTTCCTTGGAAGTTGACTTGTATAACAGCCTTGCATTGGTATTACAGTATATGGGCTTCATAAAGTTTTGCACACACTCCTACATTCTAGGCCAATTAGTAAACCCATTCATTCAATTAACCATATTAATTTATGAGTTTAATTAACCATACAGGTTTCAATCTGTCACACCAGTGAAGGTGTAGCTATGTTATGCAAAAGATAAAGGGAAGCACAAAGTTCAATGGAGAAAGGTGTACTACAGGGAAACAGCAAAATTGGACAATTTAGCAAGCAGCTCTGTGTTTCAGAGGGAAAAAACCAGACCACATGATCAGTCTTTGGAAATCAGTCAACAGTACAGTCAGGAAGATTGTTTCATACAATGGAAGCAGATTTCAAAACATATGTGGTGTGAGCTGTGGAGAGACAAGGAGAAGAACACAAGGAAGGTATTGGAAAAGCAGGGAGAAAGGCAGAAGAGTAAACCATTTTAAAATCAAAGCAATGACATGGGGGGATCAAATCTGAGAAGCATTGTGAAAACAGGATTTCTGCAGAAGACAAATAGTTAGTGTAAAGATTAAGGATTAGCAAAGCATTCTGCTTCCTGCTTGTAGCAAGAAAAAATACCCACTAGCGTCTGGACAATGTAAAAATCAGAGACTCAGTATTACAGAGTCCTCAGACAAGCACATGGACAGAATGAATCAACCCTTCCTGGGCAAAAGAAAGAAATAAATTTTGCAAGATGTGATCTGCTTAAGGGAATGGTCAGGTTTCTACCCCATTAGAGATAAGATGAAACACCTGTCTTGAAATCTATTTAACTCCTGCCACTGTAGAGTAATCTTCCTTCCCAACACTACCCACTCATGCCTCTCCACAGAAATTCTGCAGGACTTCCATGGTTTCTGGAGTAAAAGATGACAAATGCAGTTAACCAGTCTACAGGCACCACTCATGCAGCATAGGTGCTCTTGGAGTGGGAGAGAAGCTTTATCATGGTATAGAAGCCAGGGATTTCCTAGCTTTTCCTTCATACTTCAACCCCCACCACTATCACACATCAGCTCACCAGCCCCATCAAGGGCCTCATCTCATTACGTGGTAGAATACAGCATGTGCCTATTCTGATCTGGTGTGGGAAGCCTCAGACATTTAGGAGGGAAAAAAGGTTTAGACAGAGAAACTGTAAGGGAGAGTAGCACTCGAGAGGCTGTTCATGAAAGAAGTCCAAATATTAAACTAGCACAATGGCCACTTCTGTACAGGCATTTGCAGATGAAAGCAAGATCTTAGACAAAACAAGATTTGTAAGGAAAGAAGTATCTTAGAACAAAGGAAAAAAGGTTTCAGGACAAGGTTTCAGACACATAAGAATAAACACTCAACATCAGAAGTCTGTGTGATTCCTCCATAGTATATTGTTTATTCTAATAACTGAAATATGTCTTCTTAAAAACCTGCTTTTCATCCCTCATCTACTACAGTTACAATACTACAGTTTAATAAATATAAGACCATGAAGCAAGTACCAAAAATTTTTGTTTCCTACAGTGACTATACATACTACATTCCTTACTACATTTATCTTTAAGGTCATTCTTAAAAAGGCAACTTACATCACTGTGCGTTTTGCTGATATTTAAAGCATGGTTTAAATATAGCAGGTTTGGTAGATCAGATGCTGGATCATGTAGGCTTTCCAAATCTTTCTTGTAATTCACCTGGGAAGAGAATTCAGGTTATGCAAACTAAAGATTAACAAAATATTTCACAGGTTTGTATTACAGTGTGGCCGTTCAGAAACAGAAAGCATTAAGTGCTTGCCTGAACAATCTCTATCAGCCACTAGATGGTGGTCATCTACTGCTATTTGGAAGAAAAGGAAAAAACATAGGATTCATTCTGCTGAGCAAGTACTTACGAACTACTCAGACTTTTCATCCAAAAAGGACAGTTTCAACAAAATCACATTTTGTATGATTTTTCAGACTAGAACTTTTTTTTTTTTCATTTTTCCTCTCCCCTCCCCTCTCACCCCACTTAAATCAAGATGATCTTCCTCAACACTTTGAGTCTATTCATTTTAAACACCACTAATTTTTATTCTTCTTCCCCTGCTTCAGGTATTACACTAACTGTCTAATTTAAAAGGTTGTATATATAGCAGTAAAAGGGAAGTGCTCCTGGATCTTTTATCTAATGCAGATTGTTTTCACCAAATATAAGCAATATGGTGACATAAGGCAAAAGATAATCACTTAATGAAGTAGGAGAAGATAACTTCCTATCAGCCTACTGTGGGATTTTTCATACTTGTGATAGCTGGATGCCTACCTTTTAGGGGAAGAAAACTAGCCACCTTACCTATATTGGATGAAAAATCTTTTAAACTAATACCTCCACAAATGTAATCTTCACTAATTTAGTGAAGAATATGTTCTTAACTAATTTAGGCAGACTCTAAATCTAGGATATTTAATTTGCACATTTCTTACAATACTAATTAATTCAATTAATTTTTTTACTACAAATAAATTTTGGAAACAATTACATATTCTATTGCACCCTTCCCAGAGCTAATCTC
Organism: Myiozetetes cayanensis; assembly: GCF_022539395.1. Lineage (NCBI taxonomy): Eukaryota > Metazoa > Chordata > Aves > Passeriformes > Tyrannidae > Myiozetetes > Myiozetetes cayanensis. The sequence continues at coordinate 132,445,546 of NW_026086604.1, forward strand.
TCCTGTTCCCATTGCATGGTGCCCCACACTTTGGAAATGCCAGACTACAGAATGAAGGCTTGTCTCTTGGCTATCTGGGATCACAGCCTCTAAGAAGAGCTCACACCTTTAGCATTAGACACACTTTTAAGTATATCATCCCAGTAGCATTATCACTTCATATAGATATTTTCTCCAGCCTGGCTCCAGCAGCAGACACCCATTGCTCAAGATAGTGCCTGCTGTACTAAGGAGATCAACCAGCAGAATGAAGTCTAAAAGACAGACATCCGAATTTGAACTGCTCATGCAACCTCCTTCACTCCTCTAAAGACAGGCACCTACAACAGGTGAAAAGAATTGCCCTCTAGACCTGTTTATTTCTTTCCTGAACACAAAGGTACCAAGCACAAGGCAATTAGCTCAGAGTAAGCAGTAGTGCCTTTTGACACACAAAATTAAGCAAGATGAATCTCATCTAAAATGGTAAAAAACTGTAGGTCCTCTGTCAAAAGTGGAGGAAGAAATGGATAACATGCTGTACTTGCTACACACTGTACAGTAGAAACTGCAGATCAGAGTAATTCATAAGATGAATAAAAAAAAAATTCTACTTGTGAACAAATGTTAGGTTATTCAGGATGTAAATGCATGTAAAATACAAAGCCAATTAACTTACATCACTTGCCAAGGTGGATGCAATCTTTGCTTGCTTGAAGGAAGCACTGTCGAGAGGATTGTACTGGTGAGTCTTCATTTCCTTACTGAACTGCTCTTTGTATTTCACCTTTCACCAGAACAAATATGTCTAATATTAACACATAGCACTTAAAAAAGGCACAGACAATTCAGACTACAAAGACGCTTATTGAAGGCAATTGCCTATTCATAAATCTTTAAACAATGTTTAAAGAAGCTCAGTTTAGCCACACCTGTGACTGTCTTGTGTTGGTTTCAAAATAAGTTTTATGTATCCAATTTTACTAAAATTTTAAGATTGTCATATGTGATTACTGGTGCTGAAGGATTTATAAAAAGAAAACAGAACCAAAACCATATGATTCATTTGAGTAATCAAATAAACCAGAACTGTTCAACTAGCAGTAATAATCTCCTCACTGAGAATCATCCAATTCATATCTAACATCAAAATTGTGGTTTTTAACAAAAAAAATTCTAAGATTAATAAATCGTAAAGTTTATAAAACAAATCACTTGTGAATTTTTCCCCCAAAACAGGAAGTCAGAATCAAACTTCCCACTCAGCTGTCTTCCCACCAGGTCCACGTGTCACTCACGCTGTGCTAGACTGTCACCAGAGCCCCCAGGTCTATTTTTGATTCCACCAGAAATTTCCCACGAGACACTGAGGAATCTCTCTGTAGTACAGTCTTTTCCTGGGGATAATGCCCACCTCATTATAGTGCTAGAAAGTATAAATAAATGCCTGTCTGCCACCACTTTCACTCTCTTTTCTTCTTGTTCAAAAGAAAAAGGGGGAATGACAACATACATAAGAGGAAATGAGCAATATATGACTATTGAGACAACAGCATTAAAAGCAATTCCTAACTATTGAGACAACAGCATTAAAAGCAATTCCATCACAGAAATTCCACAAAACATGCTGAAGAACTGAATTGAGAATCTGAAAATAAAAAATTGAACAAATAGTGTATCTTCCTCCTTTGCCCCCTTCGTGCGTGACCATCAAACATCTGGAGACTATGCACACATGGTTGCTTCTTTCCAACAGCTGGGCATAATGGAAGAGAATAAAGTTCAGTCTGAATTATGCTGCTTTCATGAATGTTAGTCAGACACCTGATATCTGAGCCTATGCAACATCCATTATAATTTACCACGCTCTGCATTACATAAATACACGGATTTTTCCCTTCTCCTTTTTTCTCTATTCCCACATGAATGTCTGATAAAGTGGTTAAACCACCTCAAACAATCTCCTTCAAAAAAAATTTTTTTCTCAGCTTTAGTTGTGGGAAGAGGGTGGGGTTTTTTCCTTTTTAGTTCTTCCTTGCCTCAAAAGACCCTCAACATGGTTAAGCTTACACAGCCTCATTATTATTAGCCACAATGCCCAATATTTCATTAATCAGGATAACAAGAAACCAAAACTAAGCCACCCAAACAGAAATTAGCTGTGTATGTTGAAGAACTACATCATAATTCCAGCACCTAGGTTAACTTTTCTAAGGAAGGAAATTCTAAAACATTGTTACTTTTAAAGAAAAACTTTTATCTGAACACATGATGAACTTCATAATCTTTCACGCTAATTCTAGAAGAGAGTATCTATTGCCTTCTGGTAGATTCATCTGGTTCGTATTGTTTGATATTTGCCTTGGCTTTGGATCAAGTGCAAAAGCATATATCTGAATACAAAGACAAAGGCAAATCCATGCTCTGTATGAGCAATGAAGGAATAAATCAGAGGGCTTTTCTCTTTTAAAAGGTGTATCCAAAACTTGCCTTCTAATGAAAATCAGGCAGTGCTGGAATATGTCATCCAAAAAGCCTCTGAAACCAGGGATCAAGTCAGCATAGTGAGCAAAATTGTGTTTTACTCATTTATTCACTTCATAACAATATCGTGCACAAGACTTTAAATATCCAGCTCCTGCAGGCTGCCTTCTGCCCAGCCAACAAACGGCCACAAACAGAACACACAAACCAAATGCCTTGGTCCTTGAGATTCTTATTAAATGGGAAAGCACTGGTGTTAAGGGGACCTCTCCTCACAACTAGCTTGCCATCTTCCAGCAGCAGATGTTTCATGCCACCTTTTAAAAGACCTTTTTTTAGCAATACATTTCAATCTAGAGTTTCCTCTTTCATGTCACTTCAGATCACATTGCTGCTAAAGTAGGAAAGGGCGGGGGGCCATGAATCCAGCCTTCAGGAGGTTTGCCTTGCCTTCAGGGCCATGTGTCCGGATGCCAAAGTGCAGGAAGGTCCCAAATTTAAGGACACCCCAACCAATGTGACTGTAAATATTCCAATTGCAGTGAGGGCTGTCTTGGTAACTCCAGCTCCTGCTGCCTCTGGCTGCTCAGCTTATTGCCTCCCATGACACTCCCCTGCACCATGGTGTGGGTCACTCTGGAGCAAAATGGAGGTACCACAGTGGTATCCAATGACCTGGGCAGCATCTCCAGAGCACTTCCAGCAGTCATTTAACTGATTTGTCATAGGGGATTTGTCTCACTGAAAGCTACATAGACATCCACTTTCTCTTTTATCAACATTTTCTTATTTCTTTCTCCCTTCTGAAAGGAAGCGTGGGGTGGGAGAAGATGAAGAAAGAAGAGCAAGCCCATGGATGAGTCACAGTGAAAGAACACACACGGTATTTATCCTTCTTTTGAATAGGATAAAGTTATGAATACAGTTTAAAGAGAGAAAATGTACCATGAGAAAGGGCTCTGAATAAAAACAAGGAAGAAAAACACTTCATGTGATTTCTAAGCCACCTGAAGGGGGAAGGTCTTAGCAATACTGTAATATGCTGGAAGAGCAAGCAAGTGGGAGTAGAATTGACAATTGTTAGTGGACACTTATCTACAAATTTCATCATTAACTGAGAGCTGTAATTTAATGAGGGCTTAAAAAGATGGTTACTTATTTACCACCTTCATTAAAGTCTTACGTTTGTTTATTTTCTTAGAGATTATGTAGTGGGGGCTAATTTAAAAGAAATGCTTGGAGGTTGCTCTTTAATGGTTGCATAAGAAAGAGCAGACTCTGCAGGCTTTTAACACAACAAGATCCCTGAAAAACCAAACTGGAATTAAATAAGGCCTGGATAAACAAAGTTCTCATCAGCCTTGCACAAAACCTATAAAAGTCAAAATTGCAGCTGGACAGAGCAGTGTCTTTTGAAGCTTAGCAGCAACATTCCTAAATCAAATCTGTAGTTCAAAGCTGTTCACACAGGGAGTGTTCAGTTTCAGAAGTGGATGACATCACCCACTGTTCAGATTTACAAAGAAACTACAAAAATTGAATCATTCAACCACTGGGATCCCAGGATGAAGCAGACACTTGCAGCTAAAGCATTTCCTCATGACCATGTGAAAACATCTTAAAAAAAGGAAAAACCTGTCAGAACACATATATATAGAAGCAAATGTCACATAAACAAAGAGAAAAATTGAAATATTCATAGCTAAAAGCACTAGCAGAGTTTAAAAGCAAAGAAAGATTAAGAAAATTCTAGGCTCTTTGTGTTGTTACTGAAAATCTCAGAGAAGGTGCATTTTGAAAAACATTCTACCTTTAACAATTTTATCACTGAAACTATAAGCACCAGATACAGCAGCAAATACGAAAATTCAAAATTATTCATTCTAAAACCAATTATTGAACACCATAAGGGGAATACATCATATCAGCAGCTCTTTGAAGAAGTTAATAAAACACTTTAGAAGACATAAAGAGTACATAAACAAGCACTTGTTTTAATAAAAAAAAATAGCCCAAATTATACAATGTATAATCAGCAAATTGACAAGCTTCATGTCTTCACAAGAGCTAACACAATTTCTGTTTTAAATGTGGTTGAAAATCAACAGAAAAAGGTTACCACGTGCTGTGGGTAAATACGGTAGTTCTGGGAGCTATTATTTTTGCTGCTGTTGTTTTCAAAAGCTTTGTTAAATAACAAATTTAAAAGGAAAAAAAGGAGAGAGAGAGAGAGAGAGAGAGAAAACACTGATTTTTGTAGAGCCTTGAGTGCCAGTCAAACATTAACACTATTTTCTTCGCTTTGTTTGCTTTCCTGCTTGCCTTGATTGCTTTCTCCCTTAGTTACACCCACACTGCCTGACCTCTTCTTGCTCCTGTTCTCTATACTCCCTAAATTACCTACCCATATGCACCACATTAAAACATGTTATCATCTTCTCTTCCCATTACATCCATCAGAATTGTCAACTTTGCAAATTTACTGTGAGGGTCAAATAACTAATATTTCTCTGCATGTCGCAGCTTATAGATTCATGCTATTAAGGGAGATTATCTACTTTAGCACAAAAAGTTTATAATCCTTCCATTTGCTGAGAAATAAATGGAAACTCTAAAAGCCAGAAGGTCTGGATACAATAATGAGATCATTAAATTTACTAATTTTTAAATCTTGTAATTGTTACAAGCCTGTTTTACGATCCTTGTGTGAACAGGACTGACATGACTGGCCCATATTTAGGTCTCTTCCTCTCCTCCAGCACAGGTGCATTCTTCATCCTGCCCCACCACGCTGCTCTTTGGACACAGGGGTCATCTTCATTTTTCTGTGCTTTTGATTTATGACTAGTGTGTCTAAATGTTATAATGATTCAAATAATATATAAAAACATTAGACAACTCATGGTCACTGCCTTCCTTCAGTGGAGGTGGGGGAGTTGCTGAGTGCACCTCCCTGCTGCTAAGAGCCACACGGTATTTTCACCCTCCATGCTGCTGCAGGCAGATGGCTGGCAGCACAGTGTCAGGCTGAAGCACTGCCTCCCTTTCCCCATCTCATACACTGCAACCAGCCACAACAGTGTAGACTGAGGAGACGACAAGACAAGGAAGGACCCAGGGCCAGTGGCTGCAGAGTTTGGGCCACCAAGGTTTAGTAAGAATCTTCTTTAAAATAAACCACAAGCAAGATACATTTTGTCAACCGCTCCTCCCTTCCTGCCACACCTTCTGCACTATTTAGACTCTGTAAAGAAGTTAAAATCGCACAGCAAATGCTCCCTTCTGCAGAAAGATCTCAGTTAGAACTGCTGCCATCCCAGTCCCTGGCAGTTAAGAGACTCTATTATAAAAGTGTTTTCAGATGCAGCTTGCATTGTCCAAGAGAAAAAGCACATCTAACAATAATGAGATAAAAAGTGCATTGATGAAGCTTTCCATGCAGCTGGCTCAGCATCAGCTTGCAAGACCCCATGATCCAGATGATATTTTTCCCTTTTTGAGATTGTTGGCCACAATCTCATGGGTACCAAGCTTGGGCAGATGGAGAGGGCTCTTGGAAAGGGATCCAGTTTGGTCCCATTCAAGACAACAGGCAGCTGCAAGCCTACTAGATTCTGAAATAGGCTGCAAGAAAAGGAGTGTTTAGGTAGCACTTGAGTAGAAATAAAGGACATTACACACTAAATTTAGATACGAACCCTTTTAAAAACCACTAGAGGTGTTTGTTAAATGACAGTCAGCTCCCTTACCTGTAAGTGACACCCAGGTCTAAGCAGCATCACACTGCCTCTTTCTAGAAAGCACTAGTTGCCTTCCTAGCCTGCACAATGCTAAACACAAAATAATCTCTTAGCAGACTTGCCCATCAGCAGAGGACTGAGCACAAGACCCATTACAAAATGGAAGACAGGAGTCTATTTGGAAAAGACAAACTCATTTTGATTCTGAACACATCATCAACACAGCAATAAAAAACATTTATTTCCTTCTTTTTCTCTTCATGTAATAAGTTTGTGACGGTCCAGTGTGAAACAGGAAACCATGCAGCGGGGATCTAAGGATAACAGCAAAAGGAGCTCAACCTCCTGCAGACACTACACTGTTTTGCAGCCTGTTTTCTATGACACTTTATTCTCACTTCATGATAGTTCTAGACTTTTAGCATCTAGCCAAATCACAAGTATTTGTTACACATCACTGAAGCTGAGACTGTTCTAGTACATATACTAATTGGGTTTTTTTTGAGCTCTGGGAAAGCTCCAATCAAAGAGTGTTATCCTCCTCTAGGAGGATAATAGGAGGGCAGAATTTGTTCCTGGTTTTACAAAAGTTCCAAGGGTAGATGGACAGGATTAACAGTGAGGATTATGCAAGGTAGCGTTAAAGAACTACTTCAGGAAAAAAAAGGGGGAAAAAAAAAGAAAAAACAAAAAACAGGTCAGCAGTCAAAATTGGTCTCACAATGTCAGGCTGATCTGTAGTACAGTCTTATGTGTAGATCTTATGAGTAGAAAACTACTAAGGGGAAGAGGAAATATTTCTCTTTCAGCTTTCTTTTTAATTAAGGGCTAAAGTAATTTGTTCTTTTCTCTTTTTTTGGGTTTGGTTTTTTTTTTTTTTTTTTGAGGTTAATATATAACAGTAGTACATAAAAGGTTCAGTTTCAAGGGGAGGGAAGGAGGGTAGTTTACATGTCAGGCCAAATTCAGATCCCATTACTCACATTAGCAAGCAATTGCACAAAAGACCCCAGTTACTTCAGTGGGATTAATCATAGGGTAAGGTTCCACTCAAACTGAATGAGTAGCAAAATTTGCCTCTAAATTACATACAGTTAATATTTTAGAAATCCTAGATAATCTGTATAAATATACACCATCTCCACAAGAGACGAGTTGTAACAGTCAAAGTTCATTGTATTTTTACATAAAAATGTGTATTTGGTTTCCGAAGAATCCTAAATTTACCAGTCCTTGCAATACTATATGAAAGGTTTGAGAACATAATCTTCAGGCAATTAGAGATAATCATCTAAAAATCTAAATATTTCTTTGCATTACTAGGAATGAGATATCTGAATGAAGTCATTGTAAAATGCTAGAGAATCTTACTTGGCTTAAAAGTTTTGAAACTCCTTTGGCATGCTCAAAATCTGGTCTTCCAAGTACAGCAGGCTCCTTATTCATCTCTCCCCTCCCTTTCTTGTACTCAGCCTTAAAAAAAAAAAAAAAAAAAAGGAATATGAATCACAAATAAAATGTTTGGTTTCATTTTATCAAGAGAAATGTGAGCATAAAGCTAGTTGAAAAAGTCTCACTTAATGATCTACATTGACCCTGCTGTTCTGATTAGTTCTGAATAAAGCCCTTCTCCTTAACAACATAAAATTTACCTATTGTAAAACACAATGCACAACATTCACAAAATTCAACTTTAACAAAGTGCACAGCTTCAGCCTGAGAAATATTGCCTTCCTGATCAAGGCAGAATGAATTACAGTGGCTCAGCACTTCTTATGACAGGGTCTACAGTTAACACAAGATTATTTGTAGCAGCTGAAAGTAGTCTTGAAATAAAACTAGGCTGAGTGGCAGCTTTTTTTGAAATGTAAGGTCAACTTCCACTCTCAGTTTTAGCACTGTGATCTTGCTGGATGTCAGTGAGATTGCACTGGTGTAGCAGAGCAGAATTAGTCCCACAAGGTTGGTGTTATATGATCCCTCCAGCTAAACTGCCTTTCATGCAAATTGCTGCAATTTTTTCCCGCAATGCATTAGAAAAGAGCACAGATGAATCAACAATAGGTGCCTTGCAATACCACAAACTAAATTACCCATTGCCAAAAATAGGCTTCTTGTATTACTCAGGCACTGTGAATCAGCAAGGACACATCATAACAACAGACTGGGAGAAATAAAAGTCCCAAAGCCACTCTAACTCAAAGAGAGCTTGAACAGCAATTAGTGAATTTGCATGTTGAGCATAATATGTCATAAAAGCTCTTGTTTTTCAAAAAGCCCTGAATATTAAAAGGTGAATATCAGATCTCTTAAAATTGTCTTTCCATATGTGCCTAGTCAGTCTCACATTTAATTATTATCAGTTACTTACAATCTTGACTCAGGGCTTTTAATATGTATATTGTTTGACTTGTCACAATAAAATATTAAACTGCATCACACACTGCTGCTTCTCAAACTGCTCCTTCACCTGTCCATTAGCCAAGGTCACAGTGAGAGAGCGAAGAATTTGAGAGTGGAGTTAAAACCCCATGCAAGAAGCAGTTCTCGGAAGGACAGTGGGGAATTACATTTTCCTGTCCTGCCAGCTGAGATGGGAAGAGGAAGTAAAGTCCTGGGATGCAAACTTCTCTTGCACCAAGGCAAAAAAAGGGTTGCTATGGCTTCTGAAGTGAAGTATAGCATACAAGCATATGATTTATTTTGAGAATGGTTATCATAAATAAAGCTGAAAAACCCCAACTTTAGTATTTTTAACATTTTCTTTAGATCAATCAGCAATAAGTGCTAAGATCATACTGTCAACATCAAAAAAGGTTAAATCCATCATTTTCTAAACTATCAGGCGACACTGGGGTTTTTTTGTTGGAGTTTGGTTTTTTTTAATCAAATCTCCCTATCAGATTTGGGGTTGTAGGTTTTCTGCTCATGACATTGGAGAGTTTCAGCAACATTCTAAAAAATCTGATTGAAATTGGATTAAAAAAATTACATGTCTAAAAACATACAAATAAGTAAAAGGAGAACATACATCACTTATTATCTTTGTTATCTCAGTTGCCATCTTTATGTCTGGCCTGTTCAGCACTTCAGTGTACCTATGAGTATCGTGCACATCCTTCTTATAGGATACCTGTCAAACAAAAAACAGTTTTGTTTAAAATAAACAAAAATACTTGAAGTTTATAAATAAGCTTTGAATGACCTGTCAACTCAGCCATCAAATTCAATAGAACTCTGCCTAATTTATTCCAACATCATTCTGCTTGATAGGGATTATATAGTAAGACCCACACACAGGTTACCAGGGCAAGGAAGAAATTCAGAAGCATAAAATACAATATGAAAATGAAAAATGTTTTTTTCTAGAAGCATAGTAGAAAAGACCAAAATATTAGTTTTTATCATTAAATTTCAGAGGAGTTTTAAGACAACAGCTTTTTTTTCCTATGTTGTATTTTTTTCTAATATAAACTAACCCCCGTCTGTTACTGAGCACTGCAGCCTAGCAGATTGCAGCTCCACTGAACAGAAACTGTAACTCTTCCACAGTGAATGTCTTTATACTAGACAGCCACGTAGCTGGTATGTAATTCAATGATACAACTCTACCCAAGCATCCCCACAATGCCACTTATCTGCTCCTTTACACAATAATAGGAACAAGAAGGCTGAGTGTTCCAGCGTGTTGAGTACAAGACCGAACCTTTCTGTTTGTGCAAAAGCAACTATTATAATGAATGGGCTCAGAAAACTTCGGCCAGCAGGCTAAACTACAGGTAGGAAAATCCACACATTCTCCATTTAGCAAAGCAATCACAGGAAAAACATAGACCTCAGGGACATTACAGAGCTCTACAAGTTATCTTTCTTCAGAGTTTGTGAACTTTTTCCTTGCTGTAGCACATGTGCCAATCTAAGCCAATTTCCAAAGGCTATCTTAATTTAATTATTCTGAATTATTAGGAAAATCATCCCCGGTATCAAAAGTGTCATCACTTCAAAAGAAGTTTCAGGTAAAAGTTAGAGAACATAAAATAATGTTTCCAGGAAATAGAAAGTATCAGAATAACTCCTGTTTTGCTGGAAAATCTTTAAGGTTTTCTTCTATTGCTTCACAAAGTTAATCAAGATAGTATTTCACCAGCAAGAAAGTTCTCAGCTTGTTGAATCTTCTCATCATAACCTCTGGTCCTCTTTTCAATCTAAAGTTTCACTCTGGGTTCAATGCAACAAACTCATAAGCTGCAGCAGTCAGCGACAAATATAATTTGTAGAAATGTTATTGCAAAAAGAAAAGAAAAAAATTATCTTTTTGGCAAATATTTTACATGCAACAGGAAAGTAATTTTGTGTCCATATGGCTTCAGCTAAGTAGACAAGCTAAACAGGCTTCACTGTTGGCTGCTTGCCCGTAAATAGATCTTATAATTTTTAATCTGCCATGAGTGACACACAAGTGTAATCACTGATAAAGTAAACAAACAAATAGGTTGGATGAATACAGCCCAAAGTATCACATACCTAGAAAACAGAAATTGATTTTCAGAGCTGGTTTAAACCACTGGAAGATTTATTTTGGTTATGTTTAGATATTTTTAAGAAGCTAGATGTCCAGAGAAGCATTTTCAATTCAGGACTTTACGTGAATTTAGTTAATTATATGCTGTTCATCCTAATGACCACATGAAGTGAGGTGAAAACCACAAAGGCAGTAGAAACAGGTTTCTGAACAGCACCCTATCATCCATGTAAATTGCAAATTAAAGGCCAGCATATGTGCTCAACATAGAAATTAGGAATATAGTGAATTTAACATGATAGAATCAAGAACAGTGGTGATAAAGTTGAGGAAATGTGGTCACTTATTGCTCCCAAATGACATGATCATATAGTACATGAAATAATGGATTGTGGTTAATTTCAGGAAAAAAGGGGGGGGAGAAATAAGACAGTGACAGTCCTTTATATTTCACCATTTCCAATTATATTAGATGCAAGGCCAATTGCTATACCTTTCCCTGAGTGAATTATTATTCTTCCTGCACCTAAACCAGTACACCTATTACTTATGTCGGAGGGAAAGTCATCTAGCATTTTACAAATGTCTGCAATATGTATTTGCTCCATTCTGCAGCTTGTCATACTCCAGTGAGAATAAAAATGTTATGCAGCAGAACAGTAGTTTGTCAGAGGTAGGCCAAAGAAAGAAAAAATATGTTTCCCATTTCCTGAATAACCTCAATCCCTGGATGCTGACCCTTTCCCATTGGGACACTGTGCTGGCCTCTATTACACAGCTGCTATTCTGTTCCATCTAGTGATTTTTTTTTTTTTTAATAGTGCTATGTTAGAACAGTAAAACCAGAGCTATTTTGAGAGTACAAGGGAACAGATGTAGACAGGGCAAAGCAACCAGTTTGGTGCGTGTACCCATGGGCATCAAGAAGATGGAAAGTGAAGAAGACTGCAAGAGGGGAGAAGCAACAAAAGAAAGGAAACAGCAGAAGCACCCAGGAAAGGGGTCAGCTTTTCTCCTGAGTTGGTTGGGCTCCTTACTAAGAGTCTCATACCCTGATACCCTCATGCCACTCCAGGCATTACACAATGCCCTTACTCAATATTCACTTCAAGGCATTGCTCAGGCCCTACCAAACAACATTGCCAAAGGCTCAATAATTGCTCCTTTTCATGAGGACCACAGGTTTACAAAAAATCTGCTCCAGCTGGCCTTTGCATAGTAAAAAGTAACTGAGATACCAACAACTTTGGAGCAGAAGTGGAAGACCTAAATGGAGAGTTACAGCAGACCAGCTGGAAATGCAAGTGAGAAAGAAGCAGGGACTAAAAGAGAAAAAAAATATTGTATTATCTCATGTTTTGAAGCTGAAAACAGTAAATTACAAGTACCAACTAAATTTAAAGTGGGTTTCTATACCGATTTTAAATTACAATAAAAAGTTGTTACATAATTGAATATTTTTAACAATTTATAATCTGAACAAAAGACATTTCTCATCTTTAATCCCAAATGTGATTACATACTCTGAATTGCAACTAGTTTTTGCAAAGCATGGAAAATATCCAGGGCCTGCTCATAATTAATGGATTGATTTTAATAGGGCCAACCATGCAGCTCTTATAAAAAGGCACAAGGTCCACTGAGGATAAACATGCTGATCTGTTTACTCCAGCTGGGGGTCTTGAAGATGCTTCATCTTTCCTGATGGTGCCAGTGGAATGTACTACAATGCCATAAAGTAAACAAATTTCTTAAAATGCTGTAAAACACCTCAGTTTGTCAGTCAACAGAAACTTCTACACAGCGAGCCAAGCAAACCTGGGTTTAAGAGATTCAGAACTTTCCTTCAGTCTTTTATCTTCTCACCTTTTCTGACATCAAAACTATTCCAAGGTACAGGCAATAAATTATTAAAATAACCAGAAGCAGCTAAGAATACATCTTGTCCTCTTAAGATGCATGCACAGAAAGTCAACAAGAAGCTGGGTACACCTATCTGCATGAGAATTTGTCTCTTACTGTTTGCCCCTGCTTAGCATTTTCTAAGAGCTGTAAGTCCACTAACTAATAGCCTGTCAGCTGTGTCTCTGCCCTCTGTTCTCTCATCTGCACTTTGGGGTCCATCAACACTAAGAAAATGACTAGCTGGTGACAATCATCATTGGCAACAGCTTTTCTGATTCCCACTCAAAGGATGTTGAAAACTGTTTTCCGGCTTGAGTAGAAGAGACAAACACATTTCTGGCCCATTACAGATTGATGCAGTCATCCTTTCCAGTAATGGGCTTGAAAATTGATTGGTCCCAATTACATCAGGAATAAACATCATTTTCAGCACCAGTTGGAAGTGGTCCAGGGGGGACCCACTGTTGACAACCACTGTCAGCAGAAAGTTAGTCAGTGAAAGGTGATTTTTCTAATGCAAATGCTGAACAGAGAGCCAGGAGAAGCTTGACTTTAACATGGTCTTCATCAAAACAAACATCAACATTTGGGTATGTTACTGATGGTGTTTAAGTGCATTAGGTTTAAGACCTGCTGATTTAGTTTAATCAGAAAGAACGTACTTTTTTTGTGTATGCAGATTGTGACTGCACAATATCCTGAACATGTAAAAAATCTTACTCCTAGGACAATACAGACTTCCTAAATATTCAAATTTAGATGGTGAGTGAAACTTCTAAATTATTGTTATTAACATTATGTGCAGTGGAAAGTGTACTCATATACATCAAAAGTTTGCCCAACTGTCAACTAACATTTTAAAAGTCATAAGAGAAAAGATGCCAGGGCTCCAACCTCAGATCTGCAAACTGCCCTTTAAATGTCCACATATGAGTCTATTGCAGCCTTCTTCTTTGTAGAATCGGAACCCTTTCCTTATTTCATACCATGTAACGCTTTGAGGAGAATCAGTAATTTTAACCAAGTAGAACATTTAAATTGCTGTACACATATTTAACAGTGTTTTCTTATTCATAATGCCTAGTGATGGACCAGGGCATGGAACACACAAACTCATGATCCACAGCTTTTGAGTACCTTCCTCAAATGCTACATGCAGCTTCAATGTAGGCACAATGTGGCAAGTGATTTCTTTGCTTAAGAAACTTAGTTGTCATGTCATTTCACTGTCCAAGTACATTCTTCTATCCACATGATCCTCAGCTACACACAAGGCAAAACAGTATTTTGTGGCCTGATTTTTTTTTTTAAGGGCCATCCCCTAGTTTTGGTCCCAAGTTTGGAAACTTCCGGATGAGCTAAATGACATCAGGCAAGCACAGACATAAAGTAGGCTGATGGTCCCCACTTCACTATTCTGCAAATGACTTTGTGTGCCAAAGTCACATCATTAACATTCACTTCACAAAACACAAACACAATTTATAGAGAAAAGTACTCTGTTTTGGATAAACATGCTTTTGTCCAAGCATTCCGTAGTATTTTAATTCTTCTTCAAATATATTTCCTATTGTCAAAATTCAAGTATATTTCCTATCATTTCCTGCCATCAAATATATTTCCTATCATTTCCTATCATATTTCCTACCACTTTTGTTTGAGAGCAATTTTCTTCAGTCTAATATGAAAAAGAGAAAATTTGTTTTCTTATACATGATCACATTGTTCAGGAGATTTTACAGTATTTCTCTGGTACACAGCTTCTACCCATACTTATATATAAGCATATTAATGATATTCAAAGTTGTGTGAAAACCTATAGCACGAGACAGTTTCAAAATGTCAGCACAGTTGTTCTGTAAGATGAATATAGTTTTAATTTTTAAAGGAAATTACACATCTCTCAGAGTTGAGTATAAATGTCAGCCTTATTTTAAGGCTGAGTAAATAGTCTTAAACACATCCTAAGCCTATTAGATACAAACCCTCCATGTAAAGGTTGAATTGAGTTGGAAGAGCATTGTAGGTAAACATGCATTCTGCTCCCATAGGTAAACTGTACTGAGTGGTGGATAAAAGAGCTTTGTCTGTCTTGCCCCTCTATAGTTTCCCTTCTTTTTCACTGCACTTTCAAAGCTGTGATTACACACAGAGCCTCAAACAGTTTGGAAAGACAAATGCTCCACATTTGGAGCATTTTATCCCATGCTCTGACTCAAAGATGAAAATTCACACAGTGCTTAATTAAACCTGTACTTACAAACCAAGGAATCCACAGCTATTCATCAAGAAGCCCACAGGAGCTGTGTAACTTTGCTGAACAGTAACTGGACTTATGTAACTTTCTTCTTTATGTGTGATAAAGATATACACCCATTGCACTGCAGCTTTTCACAAGCAACCAGAAAAAATTTGTTCTTAAACAAATTAAACTAACTGGTTAGAGTGTTATGTTGGATATGGATGGTTTGTTTGATTTTTTGAAGTTTGCACAGGCTGAAAATAATTTCCTTCATATTTTTTCATTATTTTTAACATGCTCTTAAAGGTTCTCATTTACCAAAAGATTCTTGCCTCCTACATTTTCCTTCATTTCCTTTTTTTTTTTTTTTTGCTTGCTTTAAGAGGGAAAGATGAAACAACTGAATTTCATTTATCCTCACATCTGTACCCTGCTCTCCTTAATTCTGTTAGCAGGTGATGTACAGCTGTAGAAGGGGAGTAGGTTTTGCACTAGCATGCTAATCCTCAGACCATGATGAATTCGACACAGAAACTCATCTCATATTCCTCCTGGTCCCACCACTTTCTTTGAGAGGGATTCATTCGCATCTCTCTTTCCACCATTATTTTCTTCCCTTGTAGTCCACCATCATTCCTACTGCTAGGTAAAAAAACCCTCTGGTTTATGGGGAGAGACATTCATGTTTCCAGCTCCTCCGCTCTGTCAGTGTGACATCCTGATGCTTCCAAAGGCAGAAACAGACAGAGTTTGACAGGAAGAGGGAATTCTGTAATCAAGGCAGGTTGCAAATTACTGCTGGGAGTTCCAATGTAGGTAATTTCCAGCAGAAGAAAAAGTTATTCTTCAAACATAATGCTTCCCTGAAGTTTTCCAGCAGCCTTTTAATCAACGGCCAGCTGTCAAGATTCTGCACATGCAGACATCTAACACTGACTTTTAGTTTTCAGCCTACATAACCTAAGAGTGTTTGTTACACTGTCAGGGGGCAAATTTAAGTGTAAATTTAAGATAATTCAAAATGAACACCCAAGCTTCATTTTCTATATTGTTAGGATAAAAAAAATATCCCATTTATCTGGGAAAAAAGAGTTGTAAAATGACATGTCTACCTGACTTACCTAACAAGAATGGAAATGGATTATAACTTTAAAGGTAATTACACATTAGCTGTTTTTAATAGCTTTGTGTACCCTTTAAAATGACTTCACTATTTTAACCAATCTTCTCCTAAAATTTACTTTTCCTATAAGTAAGCTTTTACAAAACCTAAAACTAACGTAAGTTTTTTCTTCAAAGTTGTGTTTATATCATTTAAGACACCAATCTGAGTAGCATTTCTGCCCCAAGCAGTGGTGCCTTGAGCTATTATGAGCTATCTTAACCATGAAATCAAACCTGACTTGATTCTATCATAAAATGTAAATACTATTATTAGGCTTTTATACTGTGAAAACCTACAAAACTTAAAGAAGATAACAAGCAGCTGAAAAACTAAAAAAGCAACCAACTTTTAAAATATTGCTAAACACTCTTAATTATTTGTAAATTATTTGTAAATTATCTAAATAAACCAAAAAACAAATACTTTGTCCAAATGGTATAAACTAGTTTCAGGTATCAAACTGAACTCTATGCTTTGGATTCTGTAAAATAAACCATAAATTATTCTATTAAATTCTTTGAAACTTACTTGACATGTATTTATGAGATAGGAACAAAATTATTCATATGCATAAAAGTGTGCAAGAGCAGAGCAGAAACAGCCCACTACTCTCCTCTGTACAGCACCCCTGAAGAACCAATATCCAAGTATTGACAGCATAAGACACTGAAATAACACTGCCATTCATATAAAAAATGAGCTGATAACTGATAAAGAGTAACAACCACTTTTCACTTCAATTCAGGGTAAAAGTCACATACTGTTAACTCATACAATTTATATACACATCATGTCCCAAATAACTTTAGAGCAACTAACATATAAAAAAAGCAACTAATAAAACATGAAAATATTCCATGCTAATTCATTTCAGCTAGCTGTAGCAGATGTATCTACCCAAAACAAGCACACTCATTTCAGATGGGGGAGTACTTACATCACTCTGGTGTTTACTGACTTCCATGGCATGCTTAACATCTGGAGGCTCCTTCATTCGTGCGTAATCTGAAGTTCCTTTCTCAGCATCATGTTTTTGTTTATAGAGAACCTGAAAGGAGCAACATTGTACTTTTGTGACCAGAGTAGAGCAGGTATAATAACATGAGCTGGGTTAAACCCAGTGTCATGGTGTGCCTGTATTGAGGAAGACACATAATAAATAATTAAACTCTTTAATGGAACCAGAACCTTGAAATGAGAGCAGCTTCTACCCAAAACAGAAACATATAAGGTAGAGTCAGCAGAAAGATTTGCCTGCATCTGTTATTGCAACAGAGTCATGAGCAGACAGGGGAAGAAAAAGCAATATACAGAAACAGAAAATTAAGCTTAACAAGGTGAGAAGACAGGAGGGGGAAAAAAAGCTTATGCATTTGCCATAAACAAACAGTTCTACATTAAATACTCATAGCTCAAACTTCTCTTTCTCCTGCTGCTAGGAAACTACTAGCACAATATGCATTTTGACTAGCCCCCAGTTTCACAAAGAAAAATAATATTTACATTCAATTAACATCATGGTAAAGGAAAATGTAATCAAATTGTGAGCTTATAAACACATTTATTTTTATAATAGAAATGGAGTTCAACGTTGGGCATTCATCCAGCTCTCATTGTACTGTGTTATACTTACATATACACACATTCGTATACCAGAACTGCCTGAGAAGCTGATCTTGCACTTATTCTTGTCAGAAGCTTTTAGGCTTATATTAAGAAAATTCACTAGGTTTTGATGCCTAAAAAGCAGGAAGCATCAAGAAAATTCATTTTCTAACAGCTCTCATGAACAAGCACTAAAATAATCCCCAAGGAAACAGCAAATACTAAATAAGATTGATAGATGATCAGAAGGAGAAGTACTGAAACTAAAACCCTTGATAGCAATGAAAGAATACTGTGAAAGTTTTGAGAAAACTCGCAACTAGAGTGATTCAAATTCTTTTAGGACAGGATAATAGAACTGTGAGAAAATGTTGTATCTCTTTCTGTTTAAAGCAGCACGATTTCATCTGAGTCACAGAGTAGGGTGCCCAAGGCAATATGTTAGTATCTGCCCTGACTATCTCGGATTACAAAATGATATATAGGCTGAGAGATTAAGACAAAAAGGAGGGGGAGGGAGAATTTTTGCACTGCTACTATGTCAATGAAATTATCAAATCAGGAAACTTAAAATGTGCCACCTCCTTATACAGTGTAACATGATCAGGCCTCTGGAGAAACAAACACAACTTAAATTGAAACAAAAAGAGTCCATAACTTGCCTACACTGGTTACATCTCGCAAATGGAAAAGCACATAATCTTCAACAAGACTGAAGCATCACTAACAAATGAATCCCTACAAAAGTGTAATTACCATACAAACATATGCCACAAAAACTCTTTTGCAGCTTCTCCTTGTTTACACTGTCACATATAAGATGTTCCCCACTTAACAACAATCTGAAAAGCAGCCCCATACAGTTACATCCAAAATCTACTAATTTACAAATATTTTACTACATTACCACTTCGCTGGTTCAACATCTCTATTTTTCTCTTGGCAAGTGGGCTACATAACCAAGACATCAAAACACAACAGCACATCAATTCCCATCATGAGAAAATTAACAGAAATTACAATTAAGTATCCACTATCTTGGGAAAAGATGACCATTTCTTTATTAATGCAGTAATATTTCACTTGCTATTTGAAATCTGTGTTCTTCCTATATTTTCACATTATTCTGATTAACTCACTGAAGTAATCTAGAAGAAGTCACAGCCAAGGAGGAGTTCAAAGGCTCTCTAGTTTAGTTTTGGACATTTTAGTTTAAAACTATTCCTAGATTTGTAAATCAGTTCCAAGGAAGCACGAAAGAATAACTATTATTATTTCATCAACACTCTTAGAACCATTATTTTACAGGTTAGCATGTGTACATTTATTTTTAACCTCATTTTAATTTTCAAGTTTTAGCTAAACTGAATTTCCTTTATGAAATCTGCATAAGAAACTACTCTACAGAGAGATCAAGCATTACAGGTCACTGACATAACCTCTACCCTTTAGTGGCACCATTTATTAACTTGAGAAATACAAGGCAATTATTTAAGTAGGTATGACTTCAGATTGAACTAATTTGTAAGTACTCATTTTTTATTTTTCTTATCTCTCTTGTACACCAGTGTGTCAATAGGAAGCTGCATTAAGGAAGGCTTTGTGCTCTTTTAACCCAGCTCTGACCCTCTGTTTTGTCATACTTTAAACACTATTACTTTTTTTTTTAATATATATTTCCCTTTATAGTCAGTAAGCTGAGCTCTGAACTTAAAATCCACTAAGTAGGATTTTGTAGGAGGAAATGTTCAAGAACACAGAAAATGTCATTTTAATCTCTACACAGAGAATTAGATTATCCAGTGTATTCAGGTAAAACAAAAGTATAGAAGTCCAGGAGACTAATACCTGCCACCATAAAACAGAGGAAATCTCAAACATGACATTTCATAACATAAAAAAATTTAAAGAATTACATAAAACAGTCTGATAATGTGTAATATGATTGTAAGCGATGCAGTAAATCACAACATTTTTATTGCAGTAAAAGAAACTCTCTGAAACTTTCTCTGGAAGTTGAAAATATTAAGACTCACTTGGCTTATCATCTTTAAAACCAAACAGAAAGTGCCGTTAAGCACTGACATAGAGTTACTCTTTGAGATATTGCCCTGTGCAAAGGAGAAAATTAAACTGCCTTCAGTTTGCTTTAGATTATTCCTTTCAGATAAGAGGAAAAACAATGCAATCGCTTCTTATGGCAGAAATAAAGTGATGAAACACTTTTTTTCAACATTGTTCCCCTTCAAGCAATTTTAAATACCTTTATCATTGTTTGTGACACCTTATTAAAAAAATTGTTCTACGTAAGGAAGTATTCAGTATACTGAATCTTGCCTGATCTTCAGACAAGAATAAGACTTGGCACAGAGCTAGCAATGATTAGAAGTTTTCCTTCAGAAATATTTTCCACAGGAAAACTGCAATTTTTCAAAAAAATATCCACTTCCTCTCAGGAAGATCAACATTGAAGGTTCCCTGCTAGACTGCTCCCATCAATTTCATTTTCTCATTGCAGAAAACAGGGAAATTGGTGAGAGCTTTTGTAGACTGGCAAGGAGGGTGAAGTTGCTCACTGAGGACAGGGACTTCTCCTCTCTCTAGCTTACCCTGGGGACAACAGTGACAAAAGTGAGAGAGGGAGGCATATCTGGTTGCTCACCCTCAAGAAAGCTACTTAGAAGTCAACAGTCAAATTTCCTGTGTAGAGGAAAAAATGAAATTGAGAAAAGCCACTCAAGTATGTAGGGCTATGAAACTTCCTTTTCATTCTCCTGAAACATTTTTTCCCATAAAGAGTGTCATGATCTTTTGATCACAGTTTTAGATAGACGTCCTTCTCTATGGATATTTATTTACATCTTTGTGCCACTTCTACATAAAACACAAAAGAAAAAATGTGGGTTCATGCAAAAGCCTACAGATGTGGTCTTGTTTTAGGCTTTCCTGAGTATCTTGAAGGTGAATTGAAGGTGAGCACGTATCAATACAGTCAATATGGGGGAAAAGCTCCACTGGAAGAGAATCATATTTGTCAGGGCATTCTATCCTCCTTTGTGGCAAGATCCATATGTCAGTGCTGACCTTGCATGGCTGCAACTCTCCAGAATGAGGTCCTGGCTCTGCTGAACTTAGTGACAATTGCCATATGAGTTAAAGCATGCAGATGTGGTCAATGGTGCTGTGGCAGTCTGTTTGCTCTGGAGAGGACAGTGTAGGTGAGGAATGACTTCTTGTGAAAAACAGGAAATTTCCCCTAGTTGCCCCCAAGTTCCTAAATGATGAGTGTGATTTGAAATAGTGTATCAAATTACTAAATTGGGTTAGATCTAGGTAGACTGAAGACAGAGCTGCTGGGCAGAGCAGTACAGCAGCACCATTTCAGGAGCAAACATCAAATCATGGGAGAGACCGTCTGCCGAGGGTACACCTGTGTAAGGAGATCCCCCAGAAGAGGTGTGCCAGCCTGTGCCAGCAGGCAGCAGCAGGGAGAGTCAGTGGCTCTCTTTCTTTCCACACCATGCTCCCTTAGTCCCTATGCAAGTGCTTGGCAGATGAGGCTGCAAATCCTGCCAAGAACATGGCACCACAGAGCGAGAAAACTCCTGCTTGATCTGGCTATGAAAGCATTCAAGCCCAGCATTTCATCCAAGAAGCACGAAAGACGAGTCAAAGGTGTAAATCTGTTCTAACGTGGATGGGAAGGAGGATATGTACTTGTATTTTCCACCTCTCAGGAAATCAGCACCTATTTAAAATCAGCTTACTATAACTGAGAAACAGACTGCAGTTCTGTGCTTGCAGCAGCCTTTTTGCAGGAGGGTTGGCATAATGGCCAGCTGGTGCTGCTGTTCTCTCTCCTTCCTATGGCACATCCATAGTCTCCTCCTGAAGTGATGACCTGTAAATTCACAACCCCAGCCAGACAGATGCAGCAAAAACCCTCTGTGCCACATCCTGACCCAGCTGGAATGTGAAATCCTTGTATTAGCTACTTAGGTACCACAGTGATAGGCACAATATGGATTAGATTTGAATACTGTGGAGAACATTTTCACTAGAAAATCCCCTGAGATCTCTCTCAAAGTAGCATTAAATTCAGGTCCACTGCAACAGTAACCACAAGTTAGAAAAATGTGTCAGCATATCTTTAAGTTTTATGGTAGATTATGATTTATAATGCAACTATTCCTAAGGGGATGGTATGACTTTTACAGGGAAAATTTCTGCTTAAATATCTCATCCTATATGCATATTTGTTTCTCTATGACTGTTGGATGATTGAGGAAAACCTTCAAAGACTAGCAAATAAAAGACAGTCTTTTCCTTAAAAGGTGTTTTTTTTTTTGACGAATCAATGATTTCACTTTTAGTCTCAGTTATTTATCTTATCTATTTATCTATTTTCTGCCACATCACCAATGTTAATTAACACCATTTGTGTAAACTAATGTAGAATGTAATAATTTCGAATGAATCCAGGAGTATATCTTTGGCAAAATAGTTAACTAATGTTTTATAAATCAAACTAACAGTTTTAAAATGTTACACAAGTTTAACTCCCAATTTATTTCTACTGTAATTCCTCTAATCACTTACTTTTCAGTGAAATGTCACATTGATGTCATTTCAGCCACTGTGCTGCTTTTACTTGAATGTATATATGTTCCATTTCAAACTATGAAAACTAAAATATATGTTATTATATTTGCTTAATATAGTCTTGATTAAAACACTGTTTTATATCAAAACAGTTCTCTACAAGGTGTCCTGAGATTTCAGTCTTTTCTTTTGGTATTCTCCTTTGTCTGAAAAAATACCACTGCATTAGAGGAATGCATATTGAAATACAGTCAATATTATGGATTGAGGAGCATGTTCACTTCACACACTGGCTGCATTAAACTGTATCTTTAAGAGAGGAGAAAGTAAAAACAAGAAAAATGTGGAAATGTTTAGTGGACAGAAAGTAATGACCATCTATCAGCTGTAATTCTCATGAGTAACAATGACAATCTCTAACTCCATTCATATTACACATACTTAACATTTGCAATTCCACTGAGATCAATGGAAGTGAAGGGTCACCTGCTTACATTTAGGGTATTATATTTTTAAGCCCCTGAAGGCAACTGAACTGGAATTTACTATTTTGCTGGTTGTTTACATGCTTTACACTATCTTCAATATACTTCATTTCATATTTTTAATTCTATAAAATTTGTTGTATTAGTATGCAGACCATCACAAATACATTTACTGCTACCAGTAAGTGCCTATAGAAGTCATTAAAGATTTTATACTTTTGCCTTCAGCATCAAACATTTTATATAGCTAATACAACACCCAACTGGAAATAGTTGTTATATAAGATTCATCTATTCTCTGAGCACAGTGCAATGTCACTGAATTCAGTAATTCCTTATTACATTCATGGATGTCTACTGTATTTATGAATGCATTACTAGCTTTTAAATGTATATTTAATAAACAGAACAAAGTCAAAAGATTGTCAACATTTTGAAAGTGAGTAGTTCTTGAAGTTAAGAAGTTATGGTGATGAACTGTGGTTGATAAACTTACCCAAATAAATCAAGCCAGCAATCAAGTGTCTGCTCAAATATTTTGTTCAAATTGGACATATTCTGACTCACAGTTAATCTAAAAATCATTCTGCAATTGTAAAAATTGTACCTTGCTCTGAAGCTGCATTAATTCTTTTGCAAATACACTGTCAATTGTGGCTGGCATCTGCTGATAAAGAGAGTTAGAAAGGTCTTTCTTAGCAGCTCCTTTGTACTTCACCTAGAGGGCAGAGAAAGGTGACATATAATGCAAAAATTAAGATGCAGTAAACATATTACCTATTTTTTCTAGTAAGTAAAATGGCATAGACCATTAGAACCGGAAAAATTTAATGCTGTCATTAATTTCCAAGCAAAAACATATTTAAATAATACTTTAGGTGGATGTGTCTAATTCACAAAACAATGCAAAATATCTCCTAATTATATTCAATCATTTGGAGGGAAGTATAAAATAAGGTAACAAGGTAGTTATTTTTCTATACTTTTTCAAATTGTTTTCAAAATCAAAACTTACCTTTTTCTTTCTGTTTTCACAAATTTTACACAACAGGAGTAATGAGAGGCCAACAACAAATATTTTACCAATTAGTAAGCATCAGCAATTAATTTACCAATTAATAAGTATCAGCAATTAAATGTAGCTGGAAAGGACAGGAACATTGAAATTAGCATGTCTACCATTATTTCTACTTAATCTTTTCATATTACAGTCTCATTTTTTAATTACTTTTTATTTATCCTGTCTTTCCTCCAATGTTCAGTACTAGCAATTCCTCACAAAAGGGTTTCATGAGAGAGACCAGAATAATTGTTCAAAATCTGTGAGGCTTTTGCTTCATATCTAAGTGTTTCAAATTCATAAAAACAATGTCAAGTACTGAGGTGAAAGTGATCATAAATACCAAAAATATTTTAAATTATACTGTCTAACGTCTTTAATTTACTGTGCAATATACAGCTGTTCATTACAGGCTAATTCCCCATATGTATATATCTATATAAATAATTTGCTGTAACAAATTTCCCAAGCCAGAGGGCTCTTTTTCACTATTATGGACATGCTGTTAAAAATTTCAATGTCCAAGTTTTGCAAAAACAGGTTATGGGACACTAGAGGTCAGTAATTTACAAGATAAACCATCCATCACATGATTAGCTTCAAGGTAATGCTGCAATAAGCAGATAGAGTGCTCAACAGTTTGTTAACATAAAACATACAGGGTTTAAAAATTTTAAAATACCTTTATATCTCTAAATCTTTGATTAATAATTAGCAGCTTTTCTATGGAACCAGGTGGATTAGACAAATACTTGCTATATACTGTTCTTTTGTAGACTGCAATAGTCTGCCTCTTATAAAGTGTGATTACATCAGATTTACTCCCCTTAGAGTAATGCCACTCTTTCTCAGAAAAAAGAAAGATAAATACAACACTAGATATACACTAGATGCACTTATATTGGATGTAGCCACACAGAAAACTATTGTATATCAGAAAGAGGACATAGAATGTATATAAATTAGGTCACTTCAGACAGAGATATTGGAGCATCCTTTATCATAATAATAAAGGTAACACAAAAAACGAGGCACCAAAAAGTTACATCTTCCAAGGGTCACAGTGACAGAAAAATCACCCAGAACCAGTGATTCCTAAACAAACACCTCTCTATCAGGTAAAACTCCTGCTGACTCCTTATTTGTGAAAATAATCAGAGATGCAATTCTACAGCACCTGGTACCTGGGACATGAAGAGCTGATAGTAAATGCTACTCTGGCATTTTGGAAGCTGTTACTCTTTTCCACTACAATTGTGTGTGTGTGTGTTCATGTCTCTGTACATGAAGATCTAAAATCTCTGACACAGGGAGTCACGCAAGCGCTCAGGCAACCCACAGATGGCATTGCCCTGATGTCTACCCCAGGTCCCTTGCTGAAGAAGGACAGGGATGACAACAGGGAAACAGTTCCCTTGCCTGCTGTTTTATATCACGAAACTTTGCACAGGTGAAGTTTGCAAACCTCATCATTGCAGAGCAAGTAACAAAAACATTCTTTTCCTACTCCTCGGTTTATCCACCCATAAAATGGGATAGCTAGGACAGGTTCAGAACTATTAGCAAAGCATCTTTGAATCCCAAAATAAAAGTGTCACATAAAAATTCCAAATTATTATTACTCACATATACAGTACATATTAATTACAGCCTTTAAGTCACCTTAGCTATAAACAGAATTGTTATTTGAAAGAAGACATTCTTCCCCTGCTAAAAGTCACCATATCCAACTGAGAGACTTTTTAAGAAGGATAAGAAGCCAGGAAAATTCTTCAGCCTTTTAGATCTTACCTCAGAAATAAAAGCACCGAGACTTTTCACATGTTTTAGCTGCGGGGTGTCAGGTACAAATATGCACTTGCCTTTAGATTTTTTAAACTCTTCTTTATAGTGTATCTACAAAGAGGAGAAAAAAAGTTTAATTGTTCTTAAACACACACAGAAAAAATAAACAACAGCTATTTTTATTTAAATTTTTTTAATTATTATTATTATTTTATTTTATTCATGGATACTATCCCGGATGGCTTGCAAGTAGCTCCGGCTGGATCAAATTAAACCATAAAGGGAAACACCCAGTTCTCACACACAGTACCAGGACTATGTAAAAGTCACAGAATTCTTTAATAATAAAGATGAAAAAGATAGGATTTTTTCTCTACATCTACAGCACATTTTCACCACCGTTGCAGATGTTTTAGTACCTCTAAAGAAAGAAGAATCGAATAATTGATCTCCTTGATCCTTGATCTCAAAGATAAAATTGTTAAACTAACTTCTAACACAGACATAGCAAGCACGGAATCTGTATAACATCATCAAATGCCCCTTTCTGAATCCAAGAGTCCCACAAATAAATTCAGAAAGCCACTGCCAAACCATTGCCTACAAAGCACCCACCAGTAATGACATGCAAGTAATAACAGAATGTAAGACCAAATAAATTTTAAGTTGAGCCATTTCTAAATTGTGTATGCACAAAGGAAACAATTTCTTAAACAAAACACCATGATGTATTTTGCAAAATATAGAAGCACAAGTTTTTTCGTAACAACCAACCTTTATCTTACCATGGACAAACAGTATGGGCAGGTATCACATGACTTGATGAATCAGTGACTATTTGTATTCGTGAGACTACAAGAAGGATAAAATCTATGGACATAATTAATGTGTAGGTACCTTTATTATATCAGAACTTCATGAAGAAAGATGACGAAATATGATGAGATAGACTAAATAAGTTTTAAAGACAGACACTTTGTGTGGATAGCCTTTAATGTTTTTAGTGATATTTCTTTCTTTGTACATACAATATTTTAGATCAATGCAAATTTAATTATTTAGTACTAAGCTCTTTCATGGTTATTATCTACTACCTTTTCTCTAACCCCATTTTCACATTCTGCATAACAGCAGCTTGCATTTATGCACTCTAGACTTGCTGACAAGCTCTGACAGAAGCAATATGATCTGCATCCGAGCATTACAGAAATATGCAGTCTTAATTTCCTCCCTCTCTGAATCCTTAATGGATATCACAAGTTCTAGTCTATGCTTCTCTACAGGGACCTGGAAAATTCATGTGAAGGATGGCAGCTTACACAAAATCAGCTCCTTTACTTTTTTGATGCAAACATTTTGTCCACTGCAAAATGGATTAGATAATGCTGAATTCATCTAAAACTCGTGACTACTTAATCCTCACACAGGAAACAACTTTAATATTGAACTTATCCATATTTGGACTACTGAAAGAATCTACATCTCATTACCAAATCATATTGTCCACCTTTGTGGACTATAGTCTACTCTAAATAAAAACTGTTTGGTGAACAATGGGTGTCATGATTTTATTCAGGGACCACAAAGCCAGTGGTTCATGTAACCTGTGTATGACACCATACTCCAAGGTAATCACAGAGCAATATACAAACAAAGTGCAGTTTTATGATCAACATAAGCAGGCACTTAAAAATCTACGGAGCTGACTGTCTACTGGTTAGGTTTGATGGCATTCCCAGTAGAAACTGCTGTAAAGCTGTGACTCTGGTAGAGAAGACAGAGAGTCTTACTGCTCACAGCTTAGATAAATCACCCTGAGATATCGAAAGCTAACTGTAATTACATCCATTTTAATTACAGAGCAATAATTACATTCAAAAATCAAACATAAAAGCTTCCTAAGGTGTATCTTAAATGGAGTGAATGACAGAACATGATCAGAAGAAACAATCAAAACTGTTCTGCTGTAGAAGTCATGCTTTCAAACTACCCAAAAACAGTAAAGGCCTAGTGCCACCTCCTTACTCCTTTATTATTCACATTTATTCTAGTAACACACAGAGGCCACAAAATGCACACAAATGGACCATTTAGAAAGGACATAAAATGTTCAGACTGTGATCCAACACACCCCATTTGGCTACAGAATTGTCCACATTGCTTGGAAATAGAAAGATGGAAGATGAAATGGAACAAGTATAATGAAGTCATGATGCCTGCAGTTAAAAACAAATTTATTGTAAATGATGCAACCAAGATGCTCAAGAGGTTGGCTATGACTGAACATAACCAATGGCTGGAAGGAATAGGCAGAGAAGTTACCATTCCTCTTCAAGATTTGGAGTTAAACATTCAAATGTCTAAAATACTAAATAGGAAATTTTGCCTGCAAGTGACTTGCCCTTCATCACAAAATACGCTGTTTAAATTAAAGCAGATCTAGTAAACCTTGTGAAAAAAAACAAATAGGAAAAATTTGCAAATGATGGCCTGGAGCCACTGCTATTTCATTATATTTTTGAAGTCCAATAGGTCATTAAATGTCCAGTTTCTCTCCTTAACCTTTTCTTCTCCCTGACTCATCATAAAACTAACTCTGACCAGCAGCACAGCTATCCAGTAAAAGTGGATTAAAATTCCTAGACAACCACCAAAACAGTAAGCTTCAAGCTGCATTTTTTTCTTAATGGATGTTATATTGAAAGATCAGCTTTATAAAATAAGGGCATCCAACTTTTAAGCTGAAGCTTCCCAGTTTGCCAAGAAAATTCATCTCATCCATGGCCTGTTCCATCAGTCTTTCAGGGAGAAACACAGAGGGAGAGTGTGGGATAAAGGAAAGACTCCAATGGTAACAGCTTAATTCAAGCAACAACCATTCCTTTGTATTCAGGGGCACATACTAATCTAACTTTAATATAAATAACCATGTCAACAGTAATCATGCCAAGATCCACTGTAGAACTGTCATGTCTCAAATACCCATTTAAGTTTGGAAAAACAACAAAGCTTCTTATCTAGCTTTTATGCTAAAACAAAAGGAAACTTTTTTCCACTTAGGACTCACTTTCCAACCCTACATTAATTAATTTATAATCTCTCATAAGACTTAAGAACTGTGTTAAACCACAGATCCGTCTAATACAAAATCCTCTCTCTGTGGTCACAGCAACCTAGAGTAAAGCATGAGAAAATAAATGGCAGGCATACAGCACTATTACTCCACAGTATTTTAGTAGTCTCCAGCAATTTGGACCTCCAAGTCCTCCAGACTTAGAGGTGTGGCTAGTAATGGTGAGTGCAGGGGAACAGCTGCACCCAGAATTAGGTGGTCAGAACCCTGTTGGGATGAGTGGAAAGGCACACTGACTCTAGGTCTTTGGGGCCTTTATAGCAGAGACATGCTAAAGCAAGGACAGCTAAATGGCAAGTAGTCTACTTTGTATATAAAGGAAAAGAACCACTGCTACCACACATGACCAAAACTGAGCAGAATCTTCAGTGGAAGAGTGTCTGCCATTCTACCGAAAAGGATTACGATAGTTTGGTCAAATATCATGTAGAATAATTCCCGTATCTGCTTATAACAGTATCAGAAACATCACACCACATAATCAAAACAAATATGAAAATATGCCACAAGCAAATGGACAGGCTCAATTTCAATATGGAAGAGAAAAGGCCTGGAAAGGAAGGTAATTCATATGAGTCAACACATGACAGTTTTAAAAACATCTGTGGAACAAAAGTGCATCATGGAGGGAGATTAAATGAAATGGCTGTTGAGAGAAACAATCCAGGGGGTATCACAGCCACAGAACAAGCCTCAGATGAAACTGGGGATTTCCTCAAGAATGGGAGCACATAAACACAACTTCCCCTACATACAGCTCAAGGCTGACAGCTATGCATGCGCTAAGGACTGCCATCATAACACTTTTTTAAAACCATATTGCCAAACTAAAGTCAGCCTGCAAAGAATACAGGGCAAGCATAATGCAAACCCAGTATCTAAGGCATGTGCACTCCTGGCACTGCTTTCTTATGGAGGAGCTGTGCTGACAGCTCCACCATCAGAGAAGGGCAATCAGCCTGTCTCGTGGGCAGCAAGGACACAGGCTGCTCTCCCAAGGTCATCTTAGGACCAAACTGCAAGTGCCATAAAACCACTGTACACATAAAATGTATAAATGTACACCAATGATAAATCTACACAAACAGTAGTTTCTGCAAAGGTAAAAAGGATAAGGAATATATAAAAAGTTCTGAATGTCAGTGAGTCAAAAATCAAAGGTAAGAATGCAAACTGTCAGTTTATTGGTCTCCACAATGAAATGTGCAGGGTAAAGAATTTATCCCCCAGCACAAAGGACTTCACTGAACATAAGAAATTCCATCACAGCAAAAATTCTGGGGAACAACATTCATACTCTGTACATGTGCATATTCCATTCAAGCCAATGATTTCATCAGAGGCTGAAAAAGGCCCTAAAGTTGGATGCTATTTTTAAACACAGAGTCTTTTTTTTTTGAAATTAAATTGGTCTGAACCTTTATGTATTGTTCTTGCTTTGAAAGCATTAATGACACTTTGCCATTATGCTTGACATATCTCAAGGAAAATCTTGTTGTAGGTTAAGGTAAGTTGTAGGTTAAAGGTATCACAAATTTACAGCAAAAAATCCCTGAATCGTTATAAGCTTCAGAAATCTGGCTTGACTTAGTTATTCACCCTAGCTCTCAAGGCCCAGCAGAAAATCCGAGAAAATACAGCCACTCCATTTATCAGTTAATTAACAACCACAGCCAACATTACTCCTAATGGGTACACAGCATAGTAATAATCCCTTTTCAATTAAAGAAAATATTTCTTTAGCACTTTTCAACAAGTTTTTGCCTTTAAGAACAGAACCACATTTAGAAAATTTAGAAAGAAGCTGCATGGAAGCAGTAAATATATTTTGGGTCAGATAAGTGCTCCAGGTCTATTTTCATTTTGGCCTTTACATGAGTTGACAGGCACTTAATGCACCATATGCCATTTTTTCCCAAAGAAAGTATGTAGATAGCTATCAGTAAAAATATTATTAATCTCTACTTCTTCCTAAAGTAGACTGAGATTAAAAGGGAGCTTCTCTTAAGGATCTATACAATTTTCAGCATTCTTTCTGTGACAATTGCAATAGACAATTTGGAGGAAACTTTGACCTTGTCAAGTCACACTTTCAAGCCACCACTGTAACACTTACACATCCTGTTCTTCTGAGTTACCTATTTTTTTCTGATACATAACCCTAAAAAACTATATCTGAAGTGTAGATTCTGTATGTTTTATTCCCATAAAATCAACATCATAAATCTATATATAGATTGCAACATAACCTGAGCCTGACATCACTTTTCAGTTTCTTTAGAATATTCTAAAGTCAGTCTCTCCTCAGTAATGTCTTGGATCTGATCTATGATGTTTATATAATGTCTATAACTGATAAACTGTTTTAAAAATCTACAGTAACTAAGTCAAGAATAAGCTAGTTAAATAATTTTGAAGATATTCTAGCACTTCAATGGATTTGTCCTATAAGCATAGTCAATAACAATATGCTGAGCAGTAACATTCAAAATTCATTTTTAACCTCCCTCCTTACAGCTATGTGTACTGAACCCAGTTCTATTCAAACCAATCAAACTGCAGAGAACTATACTGTAACCAGAAAAAATACTGCATTTTTCTGATGAAAGCAGCCAAGGTGTTCTCATGGCAGACACCAGACACACATATTTTGAAACATTCTCCTTTCTAGGGCCTGTGCTTCATACCATCGAAGTGCTCTGAAAAGCTCATCCCTCTGTCGCTGATAACTTAAGGTACGAGAGTAATCTGTGTTTTTCTATTACTTTGTGTGTTTTTATATCTGAGCCTTGAATGAGTACATGCTACACTGCAAATATCTGAGAAAATATGTATCATAAATATAAACACACTTGAAAAAAGAAATTCAAATATAAGGATGTAAATAGTCACCGTCACTTACATCACTTATTAATTCACTGCATTTTCGGGCCAGTTCCATATTTCTGTCCTCAATAACAGGTTTGAGGAAGACCTGTAGGAAAAAGGTAATCATTCCAGGTTTATCATCCTGAAGAGTAACTACAGAAGGAAGTAAGTACTTTTAAAAGCTACTGAGGTTTAACTCACCTTTTCTTCTTCTTCTTCTCCATTTTCATTTTCATCCTCCCTGAGGTCCTGAATGACAGACACTCGCATTTTAATACTTTGCAGGAAACAACAATGAAAACTCTGAAAAGGTTCAGTGCTGGCTGAAACAGCTCAGATCCTCCAGCATGCCTGGATTTGTGTCCTCCACTGCACTTAATGCCACCACGGCTCCTTCCTTTTTTAGGCAGCACTTGACAGTCTTTATCTGAACAATTCAATGTGAGTGAACTGAAAAGCATTGCAGATGGCCTTGCTAGCTATCAGTCACAGCAGAGCTAATGCTTTCTTACTGATAAAATATAATTAAATGACCTATCCCCATCAACTATTTTTAAAATTACTATGAACACAATTAAAATACTGTGATGCAGTTAATTTGCAACATAAGTAACTTAGTAAAATTAACAGGATTAAAAGGGGAACATTCAATCTAAGTTTATGGTAACACTGCCCAGTTCTAAGATTCCAGGCATCAATGACTCCAAAACTGTTATCACAAAACTTTTCTAGCCCAATAATATAGCTTTTTGATTAAAAAAAAGCCATTTGTCAAAGCCATTTCTCATTTGCCAGTAGGTGTAACTGCTAGTATATTTTTCAGAATTACTTCTTTTCCACAAAGCTTATAAAATTCCTTAAATACCTTCCATATCATCTCAGCTACAGTTCAAACCTGTGCATATATAGATACAGACAAGTCTGTATTACTTACAAGTATACGTGGCTATGTATTCACACAGACATGTCCGTTCCTTCGCTGTTACAAACTGCCATGGTCTGCAGTCTCAAAACCAGCCTCTTTCAGTATGAAGTCACTGACTGCAGCTGCAATGACACTGAAAGATATCCTTATGTCAACCAGTGCAGAGTATTTACTTCTGTAAAACAAGCAAGGAGGTATTACAGGACCAGTTGGAGGAACCAGCACTTTAAGATCATTTTTCGTTCCGAACTGTAGCTTATGTATTTCTCATTTTGTAAAAGTTGTGATTTTGAACTTTATCTAGAAAAGTCATTCACCACTACACAGCTTTGCAATCAGGCAAAGATATAAGGAATGTGTGTTCCTTAAAAAAAAAAAACTTCAAAGACTTTTAAGTACTTGTGCCCAAAAACAACATCCTTAGAGCTTATTTAAAAACATACATTTCCTTAGGAAAAGAAACATTTCAAAGATGAGAAAAAATAAAACATTTGACATAGTTAAAGTCTGAAAATATGGAAAAAAAGTATTAAGAACAAAGGCACAAACTGCTTTCAGCCTAAAACAAGAGACAGAATTCTTTATACATTAATGGCACAGAAAACTTCAAGACTTTCCATTCCACTCTCAAATATAAACTCCTAAAGTTCAGGTTTGGATTGGCACAGCTGAAGTTTAGGTTTAAACCTAGAAGTCTGGTTTGTATAGATGAGAATTACCTGTGATTTATGCTGACTGCTTCTGGAGTTCAGGGTGTTTCATCCTGGTGAAAACAAATGGTTTAGTCTTATAAGATGCATATTGACAGTAATAGGTTGTTTTTGAAGATTATGGCCATAACAAATATATTCCTAAACAACAGACTCGTGTGATTTCAAGGACTACATATTAAGGAGACAGCACCTACAAAAGTGCCAGACAAAAATGCAGCACTGAGGCTTCACTTTGGGATTTTTGTTATGGTATTGCAAATACTATATTCTTTCAGTGCAGTCAATTTCCCCTTTCTTCCTACATTTAATAAATTTTTTAAGTGAAGACATTGAAAAATATTTCAGAGAGTAGAGAAATGCTATTAGTAGCTGCAAAGCTGGCTGCATATGGAGAAATCTTTTGCTATTTTTTGCACCAGAAAGCAATTATGGTCAAAATGACAAAGTCAAAACTGTTCATGTTTTGGGGGGAAAAGGGAGGTGTTCAGCTTTTTAACCTGCTTACATTGTATCTCATAATAGATATTTTATTTATATGGATAAAATTCATATCTTAATTCTGGTGTCCCTGCATTGGTTTCTGCATAATAGAAATCTGCAAGATCACTTTTGGTCACTGAAGTGATCAGGCAGTTGGACTTCACGATCACTGTAGGTCCCTTCCAACTGAAATATTCTATTCCATTCCATTCTACTATCCTTAACTGCTTGGATACAATTCATTTTTTTCTCATTTTTGCATGATTTGGGTCAGACATAACTAAGCATTCGAATGCCCTATGTCCCATGTAGCTTCCATAATACAAGGATTTCAAGACAGCTGCTCTAACTTGATTAATATGATTAATATAATCATATTAAAGAAAAATATATCACTATGCACAAAGGGGGAAATATCACAGAATCAACTAATTGTACACAAGGAATTCAAAATTCCACTTTTCGCATAATAGATGCAGTAAGATCCTATATGACACAGAAACCTGTCTCACTTTTTTCCCCTCCTCAAAACACTGAATACTATCAGAGAAAATTCACTGTGCAATAAAACAAGCCTGAAAATTTAATATATCCAGATATCATTCAAGGAAGAATTTGTGAGGACTATTTAAGAGATGCATGGTTTAGAAGTGCATTATGATTCAATTAATAGCCTGCAGATCAAGAAGAATAATAGAAAGGTTTGGGTTGGAAGGCACTCTAAAGATAATCCAGTTCCAAGGGCAAAGGTGCCCCTCACTAGATCAGGTTGCTCATCCAACCTGGCCTTGAACACTTCCAGGCATGGTAAAGAAGCTTTAGTTACTTCCGTAAGAGGCAATAAATAATCTAGAATCAGCAGGAATGTTTGTGTACATTTACAACAAAAACTATGCTAAAAATACTGAATCTAATCTGACAAAGGCCTAGTTAAAATGCTGAGCTTTACATCCCCAAGACAATTATGAACTATGTTGTATTAAAGATTATTTTTCACCTACAAATCCTCCATTTTTTACCAAATCTCCAAACTGACACTTCTGAACCATTTTCCCTACATATAATGGAATAATCCGTAGTCATTTGTTCTGGCATGAAACAGCACAGATTAAACAAAATCCAATTGTACAGAATTTTTAAAAAACACTGTAAAAGAGTGCTAAGATGTGTATACACAGTATTTATATGCA
The DNA here is from genome assembly GCF_022539395.1 of Myiozetetes cayanensis. Lineage (NCBI taxonomy): Eukaryota > Metazoa > Chordata > Aves > Passeriformes > Tyrannidae > Myiozetetes > Myiozetetes cayanensis. Next base: position 132,480,429 of record NW_026086604.1, read on the forward strand.
CACAGGGCACGGCAGAATTAGAATTTCTTACTGCATTATAGATAACTTAATATGCATACAAAGGGGAAAAATGGCTTCTTCAGAGAAGTACCCAACTCATTCAAGTTTTGTAAGGAAATGCTGCATAGCTCCACATTTCTACTTCCACCCACCCTGCATGGATGTTTCACATCTCAGTTCAGATTTAGCCTTAATAATGAGGTTATTTTGTTGAAGAAGATGCAACAACATTAAAATAACTGTACATTGCCTAAATTGTTCACAGAAGCACAGTACTTGCCATACACAACCTTCACTGTGTATGAACCTTTTATAAGAGAAGACAAGCATTCCAGAAGCAAACTATATTGTTTATCCTATGAAAGGAGACATTTCAATCTCCTGGCACTTAGGGCTGTCATTGGGTTGTGTTGATGCACTATTTTTTGACACAGAACGTTACTCAAGTACTTGGTTTAAATACATATCTGCCGAGGAGGCAGAACCAGAAGAAACATGGGGGGTAAATGAGCCTGAGTCTCCATGAGTATGAGTTGACCCAGCATGTGAATGGTTCAGGCACACAGTTGGGCAGCTTTCCCACTTTGATCCTACACAGCTGAGTCCACATCCAGTCAAAGCCACACCATCTTGTCCCTTTATCAATCTTTCGAGAAATACACTTGGGAGTTGCTAGCCCAGAAAGTTAAAATGCTTCATCTCATCTTGACCCTGATACACATAACAATAAAGTAGTGACTCTCAATTCTGCCCCTGAATAAACAATACCGCTGGACTTTTTTGGCATAATCCCCAAAAGCCTTCTCAGATATGAAATATCCATGTGTACTAATGAGCTGAAAGAATTTGTCTACTACTTCACAGAATAGCAGAAGCTTTTCTTGTCCTAGTAAAGACACCAGAAACATCACCATCTCAAATCTGTTTAATGCAGAGTTCCTCATGGGGTACTCGAACACAGGTTGCCAATTAAGGACCAAGGCACTTCAGGTCAAAGTCTGCACAGATTATGTAGTGAGGTATGTACACATTATGAATATACTCCTTTCAATTCTGGACTGAAAACCTAATAAGAGTAGAGGAAGAGTTTTAGTACTTTTCCTGTTTCCAGTGAGCTAAAAATCAACCCACAGACATCCCTGAAATTAAAATGTTATTTTCTGCTCTAACGGGACAGACATGCACACCGCTGAAATAAGTGCAATTAATTAAACACAATACAGATGGTGGTGTCTTCTCAAAAAGCACACAAGCCATTTGTAAGTGCTGAGACTCATTTACTTCTCATTTCTAGAAATACTCATCTATCTGACTAGGAGTTCCTAGCAGCCCTGCATAAGGAAGTTCATAGTTAGGCTATCAGCACCAGAATCACAAACAGAAAAATGAGAGGAATCCCAGCCTGCCAGTTGTAATCTCTCTGAATATTAAATACCAATTCACATTAACTAAGGAAATTCAAGAGGTGGCTCTATTTAGAAAAAAACTTATTCATAAGCTTATATCTGTCAGAGCATTAACACTGTATTTATCAATAACACTTCAAAACCTGCAAATACCTCCTGGTTCTAAGCTACAATTTTCATTCAATGTAAGTTATTTTATTTAAGGTTTTGGTAAAGCAGAGAGTGGCAATGATATTTTTAAAGGCAAATAAAAATGAGATGTTAGAATACTGAGTTTTGAATCCCAGAAAACCTAAAGAATTTTCAGTGTCTAATAAATAAATAAATATAGACATTTTTTGCAAACACACACTCTCAGAGACATTATCTAGCCCAACTGGATTTTGATGACAGAGCATTTCAGATGTCTGTATGGTACATAGCTAGTTTCACATAATAATACCCAATTTAACCTAGATAACAGAAGCAGTGTAGTCTGAGCTCATTATCCTGAGAACTGCTCATTCAGAACTGAAAGTAGTCACCAGGGTACAAGATTGTACCACGTGGATGTAACCTTAGCTGTGATCAGGAACAATACATTGAAATAAATCAACATAAAGCTTTTCATGAACTAATGTATTCTAAAAATACCCCAAAACCTCTGCTTCATTTTTCTGCCAATATTTATAGTTGCCTACATTGTTTACACAATATTTTTTAAGCCTCAAAAATGGTATTTCCTAGCTGGGATACACAGTTCCACCTATATCTTTTTTTCTAATTTTTCATTTGTCAAGAAATGAAATCCTCAACGATGAAGCAACTTGGTATTTCCACCCCTTCAATATTTTCAGTTTAACCAGAAGCCTGAAAAATCTATCCCTCCTACAGCTCTCTTCACAAGGTGATGCATTAAGAGCTGAGATGCCATGTTTGACTGCATCGCAACTGTTTAATCCACTCCACTTGACATAACTGTGCCAATTCCCTTTCTTGTTCAGCATCATAAAGCCCCTTCCCCCTTAACCAAGTGTTTAACTAGGTATGGGAGTCCACCAGAGCTAACAGCTCTGGGGTACAGCAGCTGAGGCTCTTCAGCACCTCTTATATTACATTACAACAATGAATAGTCATGACATGTTTTCCTATTACCTGCAAAACTGGAGCTCTGGTGCTCAGTGGCCAAGAGACCTGCATGCTAGTCCCCTGAAACCACTGGAGAGCAATACACATCCAAGGTATCTCTCTGCTCTGCAGATGGAGGCTCAGATTTCACAAGGCTGTTCTACAGAAGATGGCTAGAAAATGAAACTATCAGCTGACTGTGTCAGGTATCCATAAAAGGAAAGTCACATTTGGCAGAAGGGGGAAATACAGGGATATTATGGCTTTTCTCTTGGGACTCCTTAAATGCAGGAAAGTTTGGATAGATCAAAGTTTTCCATTTACAAAAATTTGATTTTATCCAAAACTAGGTCCTATGGAAGAAAGAGCCAGGAATATATAATAAGAGTTTGGAAATTTTACTTTGCTATAAATCACAGCTAAAATGCAGGTAAAAAGGAATGAAGCCAGTAATAAACAAGTTCCATTTTGCCACAATAAATCCTAAAAAGCTAAAGATATTTCCTTTTTCCTTTTGGTGACTATATATTCATATACAGCTTACTGTAGTCTGAAATAATAGAAAGATGTATTTGTCTTCCATACAGACTCTTTTTTAGTTCTTGGCTATATAGATTGGGCATGTTTGCTTGCAAGGAATTTTTCTTGTGGCATTACTTTGAATTTAACTGCCTGAACTGACAGAAACTCCTGGAGCAGGAAGAGAAAATTGGACATTTCCTATAAATTTAATTTCCAGCCTATAACCCTCACTTACCTAATGAATGCCTTTTTTTCTAGAAACAAAAGCCACGGTGGTTTATTTTACTTGTATTTAATTGAGTTTTTTCTTCTCTATATTTCTGCACTTGTATTTTCATAGTCCTTAGACAGTAACTCTCTGGACCGAACAATGCCAATATCATATGTAACACATACTTTTAAAAATACCTTTAAAATTGTACTGTTCTGCAACACTTCATGTGTACTGTAATTCTCAGGTAAGTTAAATTTGCATCAAATTGCTACAGACAGCTAACTGTAAAACAAAAAACTTCATTCTTCATTGGTAGTTATTTAAAATAATAGGTTTTAAATTTCAGAATAGTCTTCAGAAAGCTCCCCAAAACAGAAAAAATGACACCAAACAGGCCAGGATAAGAAAAGAAATTTAATTAACACATTTGAAGTAATAGAAGTCACTTGTTCAATGATAAAAAGTTTATTTTAGTAATTCATTTCTTTTATCAACACAAATCATTTCAAGTCATAAATAATTGATGGAGAAAGTATATTTTTAGTACCTTCAGATACTAAAAGACAAAAATAAATCTTTAGTTATGTAAAACATACATCACTCTTATTGTGCTTAAAATTACTGGTCCTTAAATCTCATTTGGAGAGAAAAAAAAGCAGTTCACTTTTTTTTTCTACTTTGTGAATTGTACCCATCATAAGATTTTAACCAAAAAGCAAGTTACACATACTTTGTGTCCAAGAGTCTTAAATCTGGATTGTCATAGTCTCAGCCTACCGTTCCATGCATGATAGGTTAAGACAATGGTACACACGAGCTGTACTATGAATTTATTAGTGTAATCAAAAAAAAAGCACATAATATATAAAATTCACATTCAGAAAAGATCCATAATTTTCAAGACAGAGTTTATAATGACTGATAGATAGCTCATTATTCCCAAAAAAAGGTACTGTGTCAAAATAGTCTACTTGAATAAATATTAATTTTTAAGTGCTTATAACAGGTTACAATGGATTTGTAAATATAACTCTTAATAAACCTGTATTGAAAAGAACCTTTTAACAAAGGACCCCATAGTAAGGGTTCTCTGGGCAGCCTAATCCTGTAATTGTGTTTGTGGTTTTAACTGAGGAGAGCAACTTACAAGTTCTTAGCATTGACTATGATGTTGAAGAAAGTACACAAAAAATACAATAGCTAGCAATAATATGTCACAGAAATGTTAGATCCTTATGCACACTCTGTTTAACAACGATATACACAAGTTTCCATGACAACACTGACAAGATGATAAAAACATCTTCTTCCACCATCCACTGAAAAATACTTTTCTGCTTATATCATTGATGAGGTGGCAAGTACCTGATTTAGAAATGTCAACTTGCATTTAGTAACATATTTTTTATATTCAAAGAAACACAGATCATCTTTTTAAAGGATTTAATTGAATATCTGAAGAAGATTAAAATGATTCATGATCTGATTTTTTAGTCTTTTCAAACAAGTTACATCAAACTCTATCTTTTACTTTAGTTGTGGTCCATAGTTCAGCTGCAAAATTTCAGCTTAAAATTTTTTTACATCTAGGGAAATAAAAGCTAATCCAGCACTTTCCAAATAAACAGTGCTGATTTTAGCAGAAGAATGTATTATTTTTAAATTGGCTTAATTTTGATCCATCATTCACCAAAAAATTATGAAAAAATATATAAAGCAATTATGCTTTGTCAGTTACTTAATTTGCTTTCACATTAAAGCATCATCTTACTTCAAGTCTGAATTGTTTTCTTCAAAACAGTAGTGGACACAAAACAGGTATTTCTTGCGTCAGTTTACTTTTTAGTCATTCTTCGGACCTGGTTGCTCTTGAAAACAAGCAATGACAACAGTGGAATTTAAATTTGCAGTTATCTCAATATTGATACTTTTAGGTGAGCATACTTCTAAGAACTATCATAATACTTATTAAAATGTCAATTCTTATATTTTACTATAGCAAAAATAGCTCCCATAAGTTAATAATAAAAATTTAGTGCTATGATGCTCTCCATATAACACAGTATATCTAAATTACCTCTTAAAAAAGCACACTGAATTACAGTTCTTCAAATCAAAGAAGGCTAATGCCTGCACTGCATGAAACACCACAGTAAGTACCTCCTGAGAGGAGAAAGGCAAAAGAAATACCATAGCAATGTTTTGTACACTACAAATTATCCAGAAATACCACCTTTGGGCATGATCGCTGGTTGCTGCTAATAACATTAATACTTTCTACTCTTACAGATTCTTGTGGGTATGATTTAAAAAATTTTATAAGTAGAGAGCTAAAGACTTTGATTGAGAATACAGACACAGAGCAAGCCAAATCCTCTCCCTGTCCTCAGGCATTTGAGGCCTCAGCTGGAGTCAGGCTTAAGAACAGCCATGGGTAGTAAGCAAGCCTGACCAAAAAACCTGCTCCTATCATGCTGCTGATTCACGGTCAATTGACAATCACGGTACAGACAGAGGTTTGGGAGGTGCAGCAGACTTGATTTGGAGAACAAGCTGTCCTAAATCTCCTTTGAACATCTGGAATTCTGTAAAGACGATAAATACCTACTCTACAGGACCGGTCCTTGCTCTATACCTGAAGACACATGATAATCCTATCATTTTGTTTTACAAGGTGGAGAACAGGGAGCCATGAAACAAAGCAGCATCTCCACAGTAAGAAAGGAAGCCTGCAATGAATCAAGATTTCTTGACTTCCAGCCCTACAGTTTTAATGCTGATATCACTGAGCTTCTCAACAGGATTTTTCCTGGCTCTTTTTCAGTGATATTTCTGTTAAGTCGTTTCCAGCATAAACTAACTCTTAACTTATAATACCCTATTTACAGCACTGAAGATGTTTTTTTTTTTCCCTAGAACATCTCACTGCTAAACAAATTTTAGTGTTGATGCAGCCTAAAAAATATGAAAGGAAAAAGCGAAAGGAGATCAGAACACAGATCAGTTCTTTCATTTAGGACCTTATACTAAACTACAGTTAGTAATTGATTGGGTTAATGTGCAGGATAGAGTTGGAATAACAGCGTATATAGTTGTTATGCAAATTAATTTGAATGTTTATTCAGTTATCAGCAGTCACTATTCAGCACGAAACAAGCAAGATAACCTCTCTGAAATCTTGCATATAGAAAGAGAGAGAAAATATCATGGTCCTTCCTGGTCATCTGATGTCTAAATTAAAGTTATAGTAGTATGGTTTTATGTTGAATTCAAAAGAATAGGTAATATTAAAAAGTTAATTTCAAATGTAGTTGGGTAAGTTTCTATTTAAATTGCATTTTGGTAAATATTTATTCATTTTTTTACATACATAAACCATCACCAGAGAATTAATTTGTGTTAGGGCCTAAGGCCTAGCTTTCAAGAGCTTTTAGTCTTTTTATCTCTTTGATGATCTCATGGGAAGTCTAAGCCTGCCTTTCAGCACAAAAACCTCCAAAGCCTGAGGCTGCCTCTGGAAGAATTATATTTGCCTTAAGGTCTGTGGTAAATGTATTTTGGCAGCTTTACACTACAGCTAAAGAAATTTCTCGATCTCATCAGAAAAGTGTACGCAATAACGATAATCTGTAATACAAAACTGCAAACCCCGGGGGTGGGAAGTGCCTAATCTTACATACATGGATGCTGTTCTACAGCCCCAGATGTAACTACACATTTCACTTCCTTTTAACAATTTTAAACCATCTCTTTGAAAGATGAAGATGCAGCTATAATATGTTCTGTGTAGACATTCAAAATATGTCAGACTCAGCTTCCCAAAGCTTATATTTAAATCCTAGAATATTAACATCCAGTACTTGACTAATGCTATCCACAGGGAAGTTTTAAGATGTTAGAACTTTCTACAGCTAAAAATCAAACTGAGGTAAAAAATGAGTATTGGAGTACAAGTCATGTTAATCTCCTGTTGGCTGTAAGGCTAATAATGAGTTTAATCTTACTGTTTCACCATCATTAAACATTCAAACAGCCTTTGGAGCAGCAGCCAGAACCGAGATACCCAGCCCTCAGTGTGTGATAACCACAAGACTCAGCCAGAGAGCCCTGCTCCCTCATGAGACCCTTCTCTGGCCCATGAATTTCTGTTCTTGTCCACACCACTGCACAGGTTCAGCAGAATGCCCATCAGGATCCCCATTACAGTCAGGATTAGGCCCCTCAGCCACAGACTGAAGCACCTGCTGAGCTGGATGCAACGTCTATCACTTCCCAGAGGAATGTCATCACACCTGAACTAACAGGAAAATGGTAACAAGCCTTCCCCTCTCTGAACACCCAGTTCCTGAGCGAGTGTGTTCGTGACACATACACCGCAGGCAAGCTCGAAATTCTGCCTAAAGACTTCAGCTGGGACACTCTGACATGATTTAGGCACTGGGCATGATGCTGTTCTCTGCAGAGCTGCAGATTCTGCTCTCTGCTCATGCACATTGTGTCAGAGTGTTGAAAATGACACCCTGTGAAATATCTCATCTGAGCATGGAAATCTTTTGTGAATGCCATGATCTGCAACTTCCTAATTTAAGAAGACAGTTTACCAAACTCTAGTTTGGTACACAACTGCAGAATAATATCAGAACTTAATATCAGAACTTTTACAATGATGAACTGGCGGACCAGACTCCATAGGTTTTCTGAACAGTGTTTGGATAGCATCATAATGACATCAAGGCAGATGGAGATATCATATATCAGACTAGCAGCATTTAAAGTAACATTACAAGACTAAAAGCTAAAAAGTATATATTAGGTGCTCATGAACTTTGCTAGATAAAATTTTTTAAAATAAAAGTTGCTGGTTTTGACATGAAAGTTTTATATTGTTGTTAGTCACTTTCAAAAAGAACAACACAAATTGCCAGACATAAAACTGTTAACAATCTTAAAGTAGAGAATGAGTAATTACCATCTGGTCAAAACAAAGTCTACAGAAGTGACACTCCAATTTCTGGGACTCAGCTTTTAAGAAGCGTAGGGTCACTACAAGGACAGAACCCCTGAATCTTAGAATTTTTTTTAAAATCCTTAAAGAAAAAAAATGAAAAAAAAAAGGTAAGTAAACAAGAGAAAATAAGTCTGTTCTCATTATAACGACCCTGAATGATATGATCTCTGTCTTGAGTCCAACAAATACTAAGATTTAACTTCATACATTTCAATTAGATTTTTCTTTGAAGGCCTGCTTCTATCTGAAGTGCAAAATTTTGCCTTTATCCCATTTTGACTTAATCGATGTACTGATAAAAGTTATAAAAGCAGGTAAGTGGATTTGTTCATACGTAGAAAACTCGATGAATTTGCATATTGTCAAATTTAATCAGTTTTGTTACATAAAATTTGGTTTCCTTCTACTTCCTGAACTATCAGTCTTTGCTGCTTTGCTTTCATTTGAAAAGCACTGAATTTCTGCTGTGATTTGTTTCTTCTAGTGTAAAATGACTTCCAGACAGTGCAAGAACATGGACATTCCTCATAGATTTTATGTCCATTATAAATTATAATTAGTGCTGTTGGAGACTCACATTAATGATGTGGTTTAATTCACTACTATTCCCTTTTATTCTAGCCACAAAAGTGTTTAAAAATAAACATGCTCTGTGTTCTAAAAATAAAACAACAAAAGTTTTCTTCCCATGTAGACAGCCATTATCTTCTCATCAATAAGGACAACACAACTAATCCCCAAGGGTCTGGTTCTAACAAATCAGAATTATGTTTAACACCAAATACATGTGAAATTCTCTGCCACACACAATTCTCATGTATGAAAATGGTAGAATCCATAAACAGTAGAAAATATTACAGGGGCTCAGAACTTTCTGTTCTGCAAGATCTATATTTTAGTCAAAAGCATGAATATTTACTTGAACAATGCAAAGATGAGGTTAAAATTATGATGAGGTTAAAACAACTCACATCACAAAAACCTGAAAAACACAAGATTTTAGAAATATGTTTAATATGAGTTAGTCATTTTGCCTGAGTCATTGGTACACGAAATGGCTGAAATTACCAAAATAATTCTTAATATCAGAACACCTCAAGGTGGGACCTTTTCAGGCATGCTGTAAAGAGAGACACGGTAGCTGATATGTATTGATTACCAATGTAATAAATATAGGTACTCCAGAGCTAAAATGGAGCTGGGGAGAGCTTAGAAAAAATGCTAAAGTTAACTGAACTTTAAAATCAATAAGGTATAAATAGAAGATGAGATCACTAGGTAAATTTTGGTCTAGAACTAAAATCCAGGTTTCCTTCTTTTACAAGATGTGTTATCCACAGTAGGGTTCAGTTTAGTGCACTCTGAATTGCAGATTGTACTTCATCAAAAACAGTAAATGTACTGACTGGTACAGAAAAAAATCTATTCATATATTCTTCATCCCTGGGAAAAATAATTTGGAATAGAACCATGTTCCTCCATAACCTGTTATATACTGAAATATGCATTTGCCTTGATTCAAATCTAAACACAAAAAGACAAAAGGTTTTCATGTCTTTGCTCATTATGAAAGATAAGATACAGTATTTGAGACATATTCTGCCAAATACTGTCTGCCAGTATTTAAGATTCATAAAGATGCAGAAATCTCTTTATTTATGTCACTCTTATCTGAAGAACCAAAGGCAGTGTATATACGGATTTTAATCAGACATCCCTATATTTTTCCACATGGTGTCTCAGTTTCCCATCACTTCCTTTCAGGACACTCAGGTGTTCATTCAGTAAATATAAATAAAATGTTTTGTCTTTTTAAATAAATAAGAAAAGTTGGTTCAAAACATAGCTGCATGAAGAATTTGTTCTGCATTTACCCTGGGCAGTCCAGTGGAACATGTGTTCAGAATGATGGACAGTGTTTGGAATAAAAAGAAAAATGGAGTGAGAGATGACTTTAGTAAAGCTCTTTTGTTCTAAGTGAATAATAATGAATCCCACTCAGTCTTTCATCAAAAGTCATTCAGAATCCTATGCTATTAGAAAAATTGCTCCACTTGGAGAGACAAACTTATATCATTGCTGAATCAGAACCTGGCAACACCTACAACAATACATGTTTTTGAAGCACTTCTGTGTCTTCTGGGTGAATCTTTCATATGGTAAGCTTAAATGACATGCCTTCCATGCCCCAGCTTGTGATTTTGAAAATGTCTCTTTGTACTTCTATTCTTAAACTCAACTGGAGAAATACAAAATAAAGACATTTTAAGATTATTTTAAGAAAAATATTGTGGCTAGCAAACAAAATATTGCATAAAAAAAAAGAATGCCCAGATACAAAACCAAGAAAAGCAAATACTTCAAAACCAGAGGCAGTCCTCAGCTCAGCCATACACTGTTTACAATTTTGTTTCTGTGTATTCTTTTCTTTCTTCCTTCCACACATTATTGTCAATAACTTCTATACTGTATACAGCACTGGAAGAAATTTAACTTACATTTTCAAACATATTGTTATTCCACTGAATTTTTTAATTCCCAAATTCATCTGCAATGACAGATTTTTCCTCTCAGGTGAAATGTTTTTTTCAATGCTGTATTTATTTACATGAGGCAATGTATTTTGTGTATAGATGTTAATTCCTTTCAGTATTCTATCTGCCTTAGCTCCATATTCTTTCCAGATACAGAAACATTTTTGTGGGGAAGTGGCAAAAGGATGTTTATTTTTCCTACAGATAGCTGTAGCCACATGATTTCCTCCATACCACTGTGGCTTCTCATCCTTTTTTCCAACATCCATTCACCAGCAGTGCTTGGCTGCACCAAGTCCCCACTATCGTTTCAAATTTGTGGAAGAAACAAACAGAAGAAAGAGCTGGCAGCACAGAACATTCATTCTTCTTCCAAAATCTAAAACTGAACACATTTTTGAAAATAAGGCACTGTTGGATACTTTCAATAACATGCTGTTGTATTTGGATGGTGCAGTTAAAAATGTTTTTTACTTAAATCCTATAGCCAGATCTCATTTACTGAAGATTGCTGCCACAGTGTGTGCTTTGCACAGGACGTGGTATGAAAGCAATTCAAGATGTCAGAGTGAGTGTTACGCTTCCTCTGCCGCTGCCTTCCCATCCTGCCTCCAATCTCCGGATACCCTAAACAACTCTTAAGTTCCTCCTAGCCAGACCAAATGAATCTCCAGAATCATCAGCTTCACGCTTCCTTTCCCCAAGTCTGTTTGCTATTCCATTCTCAGACTACATTACTGCAGCTCCACACAACAGTTCAGAAAAAAATGTGATGGGACTACCTAAACAGAAAACACACTGTGCATCCCATGATACTGTGAAAATCAGAGCTGGTCTAACACATCACAATGGTAACATCATCAGCATGCTGTCTGCACTAATGCAGGGTTTCCATGACAAGGAGATGAAGAGGGTGAATGGGAGGAAAAGTCAGCTCTCACAAAACTACCAAGATGAAGACAATCACAATGAAAAATGGTATAATACTTTTCCAGTGCTCCCACAGGTTAACCACGTGTCTGCTCCTGCATCATTCCCATTCCTCTCCCTCTGCTATTCTCCTTTCACAGGTGCCACATGTGCAAGTCTCTTTACACTTAAGCTGCAGCACACTCCCTCTGGACATGTGACAGTTTAACAACTTTAAGCTTTAAAATTTCTTTATATGGCAAATATGTTCCAGAGCAAAGTCAACCAGGGTAATTTAATTCCACTGTTTTCAGGTCAATGACCTTTTTCAGATGAGCCCTAACAAACAGATGGCTGGCATACAGTAAGACAACTACCCCTACAATGAATGTATGGCCATGACCAGAGCAGGTTATCTTATGAAAAACATACTCTATAGAGTTCAACTGAATTCCTACTTTTCTACTTCATAAAACAGAATCAGCACAACTGAGAAAGATATGAAGCAGTGAACATCCATTTTCAAATTAAATCAGTGGATGATTGTAAGCACACAAAAAGCAGACGTGTTTGATCTGGAGATCTCAACTTTACATTGTCGCTCCTCAGATGAGAGCTCTACTTTTAGCACCAAAAAACCAAACAAAAACAAACAAACAAAACCACCACAAACAAAAACAAAACAAACAAAACATACTTCTCCAGAAAATTTACATATTTTGTAGAATTTTAACAGGTCTAGGTCAACTTTCAAATCAGTTCCTATGAAATCAATCATAAGAATTAAGAAAAAACAGTCTTCCAGGTAAGGAGTCAGAGGAACAATTACAGGCCCAAGCAGGAAGTTTATGGCAGATATATTTGATGTGCCAAGATTAGCCAAGATTTGTTAGAAGCTGGAATGAAGTTTGTGTTCCACATTTAAAATTGAAGGTCAGACCTGTATGCACAATCATGGAGTGGAAAGAAAAGTGTTGGACAATGAAAATACAGCAAATACAGTAGTTAGGTTATTAAAAATATGAAAATATTATACATGAAAACATTTGAATGTAATTTAGAGTTATAACACCCTATATATGGTCTTTACTGAGGATTCCATAAAAACCTGAAATGTCGCATTTCCTACCTAACCTTACAAATGTTTGTCAATGCATTCATAGTAATATTTTCTTCAATATTTTGTATATATTTTTCTAGTTTATCTTCCCAAAAGCTAAGAAAGCAAGAAGTCCTAGACTGACACTCACACAGCCTCTACCCAGGATGCAACATTTAAACCCATCAAACAGACCTCTGCCACCTGAGCTGACAAACTAAGGATAGACTGTCTTGTCCTCTGCCACACATCTCAATCTGCCAGTCCTACCAGGCTCTAAAAATAGCTCCCTGTCAAAGTTAACATTTATATTATATCTTTCCCCAAACACTAATGGTTCTTTACAAACTTATAGTTCCAATTTCCTTGCCCAGGTTGTCCTAATTTCCTCCATTTCTGCCGAACAACAGCTAGTCCCAATTTCAATGCTCTTCTTTTTCAGCTTTCTTCAATCCTCTATTTACGGCTTCCCACAGGTTTTTTTCTGTCTCCTTTACACAGGAATGACTTGAAGACAGTAGACTGTTGAGGCATTGATGGCACAGAACAGAGAAATTTCCTATTCCTTTTTCAGATATCTCAGCTTGGTCCAACATCCAGCAGCAAACATGGAGGTAATCCTAAGTAGCTGGTAAATAGTAAATTCTAACTATGCTACAATCTTAAAGCAAATTAGATACAGACCAACAGAAGAACACTCATCCATCATATAAATCTTCCTCCTCTCCTGTCTCATTATTTTTCTTTTTTTAACATCAAATGCAGCAGAAAAAATATTTAAGTTATTCAAAGAAAAAAAATTAGATAAATTTTTAAAATGTAACTAAAGTAACACAGATATTTTCATTAGCTTTGGAAGAGCTTTTCCAGGATGACAACTGACATGGACATTTTCAGTTCCAAGTAACAAAGCTAGGCAAAAGCAAGCATTTAGAATAGAAAGTATTGGTCAAACAACGCAACAGAGCTACAACAGATCTAAAAGCAAAACCTGTGCCTACAGTTCACGTAAGAACTCCCTGACAAGTATTGCTGAAAAGCTACTGTACTTGGTGGACAAACTCTCTGCACAGAGAAAGAAGGAAAAGTTACCCACAATGGAAACAGATAACTGTGACAGAACTAGACCTAAGATGAGAAACTACAAACTACCAACAACTTTTGACATGGAAAAGGTACTGAGGGACCAATACTGCTTTCACCATTGCTGGGTTTAGAAGTGAACTTGGTTACCAATGTTCTCAACAAACATACTAAACAAATTTTATGACTTTTATGACTTTACATCTGTTAAAACAAACCAATAAACAAATAAAATCAGTATTTTTCTTCAGTTCTCACTGAGTTTCAGACACAATGACTACAGTCCAGTCCTATCCAAACCAGTATATCCAACAGTATGTTGTTCAGGCTGACCACTGTTTACAATGAAAATTAAATCTTGGGAAGTACTGTTATCTTGTTCAAGATCTTTTACCAAATCACATGAAATCCTGGAGAGGATGGAAGCAAACCCTCTTATCACCGGGTATACCAAAATATAATAAACAAGACTGACACTGTGATATAAGTGTATTTTGTTTATCCCACTGTACTCATAAACAGAAAGAACCGCAATTGTTAATAACATTCTTGTTCTCAATTTAAACTAAGAAAATTAAGATTGTACTTCTGGTCACATTTAGTGCTTCCTGGGTACATCCTATTACAATGCACAAATGTAGCATTAGGATAGAAATAGATCAGAGTAACATTAATCTAATTCTAAACCAAGACCTTTTTTTTTTTGTCTTCCTTCAGCTCTCTTTCTCCACTTCCTCTCTGAATCATTAACTACTCTCCTTTTTCTTTTTATCTATTAAAAAAAATAAAGTCTGGAAGCTCTGATTCAGGAATGCTTCTATCTTACCAGATCACCACAGTACCTCTGGATATGGTTAATCTTCTTACTTTGGCACTCCCAATTCTCTAATTATGTTGACATTCTTCTTAATTGATCTCATACTATCTCACCGAATTGCAAACTATACTTTCAGATTTTACTGAATCATTACTGAGTGGTCCTGATCTGCTACAAGGTCTCCACAGTACTAGGTCCTAAGAGCTGCCAAAACTCCCTCCCCAAACAGCTTATATTCTCAATACAAGTTGATGTAAATATTTATTGAATCCTGAACTCCTCCATTTTTCTATTCTGTACTCTGTAGTTGTATTGCACAATTTGGGTTCTGTTAAGAATAAACATGAACGTGTAATAATTCATTTACATTTCTATGGTATTCCTTGTCATAGGATGCCAAGTCTTGGATGTCAATGGTGGCTTCTGTTTCATACAGAGCTTTTTTCCTCATCTAGGAAGATTATGAGTTATCCAAGACCATAGAAAAGTCCACGGAAGACCAGCAAACACATCCAAGTCCTTGAACATGGGGCTGCACAACCTCTTTATCAATTTTTTTTTCTCTTTTTTACCAACAGTATACAAAATTCAAAGTTACAGCTGTATTCAAAGCATCTCAGAGCACAAAGTCCATCTGTATGTCTCCCATTACCTACCAGTTTGGGATCTTTTTTTTTAAATTTTTTTCTCCTGACTCTGCTTTGAATTCAAAACAAATTTTTCCCCACTTACTCTCCTTTCTAAACTTTTGTAAAACTTTCTAAACTTTTGTAAAGTCTATAGAAAGAAAAAAAAAGAATGGAATGAACTTACTGTGAACTGACTGCCCTTTCAGCATTTCAGCGGTGTCCTTGAAAAAACAACAAAGCAAAAAGAAGATACTCTTAACATAGTAACATCAGAATAAATCTCATGTCTCTGCTGACTGGGTTTCATCTTTTGAAACATTTTTCCATACAATCAGGGACATATGAAACCAATTCCAATTCCTTCCTTCATAATTCCTAAACTACATTTTTTCCCCCATGAGGTATACATAAAAATCCATCTCCCAACTCAAACACAGAAATGTCACAAAAGTTAAAATTCAAAATGAAGATTTGTAAACTGTGGGTTTCAAAAGTGATGTTTAATTTCAGAAACAATCCTATCAGCAGTTTTGAACACACACAGGCAGAAGGGGCAGTTTATTAATATTCCACAGAACCAGTTATACATAAGTAATGCACATTACCCAAAAAGCAGTCTAGTCCTTCCCCTTAGTAATGGAACCTGTTTCAAGCTTTCTCCAAGAAAAATAAATCTGGACCATATACACTACTCATTACTGCACGCTGATAGTGGAATTCTGTATTGATCACTGTAATTTCTTTAAGTTATAATGCAGACTTACTTCCCCTCTAGGCATCTCTCTAAGGGAAGAGAGCCACTGGTAATGACATTTTCCATAGAAATGCCAACTGATGCCAAAATGACAATGAGTAAGTGACTACAGACTGCCAAACTCAACTAAACTCAACTGAAAGGTCACTCCTGCAAAAGATGTGTTCCGTTTCATTCGTAATTCAAAAGATTAGAAAAACATGGTTAACAGGAACACTATTGAAAAGGCAAATATAAATTACACTCTGGGGTTTTTACATTTGAATTGGTTTAGATGCACCTTAATTGCTTTTCCTTCACTGTGCTGTTAAACAACGAAGTTTTGAAAAACTCTACAAGAACAATAGAAACTGCTTTAAACATGGGCTCGGGTAACAGCCATGATAGATATTGTAAACATGCATTAATAAAATTGAAGAAATATTTATGTGAGGGCTGTTCTACTAAGTACTGAAACTTCAGCTAGTAATGGAAATTATATTACTACATTTTCTCAGTCTCCTGTCAATGTACCTATTTGGAGGGAAAAATACTGTAACCCCTTAAAAGTGAAGTAAACATAGCACCAAAAGCCTCAGGGTTCCAGGCAAAGCTCTATTAAACTGGAGTTATGACTGAGAGTTTGTATCAGTAACTTAGGAGTTTTTTCACCAGTTCCAAAAAAGACAAGGTTTGATTTCCCAGTCTTTTGTCCTTCAGACATACAATGCCTGCCAGCTGTGACATCAGCTCTCTGAACACCTCCACACCATCCCCACACCTCTGGATCTAACCCAGCATTTCCCATATCCCATCCACAACATAAGCAACTACAGCCAGGGCTGTGCCAGGTTCACATTTCTCAGGCTGAGTACGAAAAAAAACCACAACAATAATAGTTCTAATATCCCAAAATACAGTAAAAACATACAATATTCAGAGTTGCAGTTAAAATTAAGAGAAAGCAGTGCTTAAATCACAAATTTTAAACCAAGAGACCACTGTGATGAATATTCTTAACTTTTAGCCTGTGAAAACTCACAAAATTTCATATAGTAATTCCTGCATCACAGTATATAGCATAAATACACAAGTGCATTTTTCTGTATTTACATCTGGAATTAAAAAGCCTTAATCTATCTTTATTTTGTTATCATTTAATAAGTTTTGACCTGGCTGTGACACAGGCCATGGCATTGCTAGACAGAATACTAGGGCTGAGGAATTTGTATTCATTCTGTCCATTTCAATTACTACAGAGTTTTTCCTTGGGGGAAGAACAGGAGAAATTTACTTCTTGTGGCATGGTCCTCATATTTTCCAGCAATCTCAATCTATTTCCACTCATTTTCCAGTATTTACTTTGCAAAAAAAATATTTCATAAAAAGGAAACTGAACTTATGGCTCTAATTCTGCTTGGAATTTCGTGTAACAAGTTTTCACATCCCTACGGATTTCCATTACTGTCAGTAGAGCACACTATATACATATATATTTTTATATAGAACTGTCTGCATCAGCAGAGATCAAATTACCTTTAATTACAGGGAATTCTACTTCACCATAATCATATCAACAAGTATGGAGAGGGAGTACAGCCCAAGCATCTTCAGAGTAATTTCAAACATATAACTAATTAGCTCTCTCTTTAGAAAGTGCCAAAAATACAATTTTCTCATAGGAATTGTACTGTTTTCATACTTTCCAGGTTGTTTATTGAAGTCTTTACAGCTACAGTCCTCCAATGAGCTCCACACAGGTAAAGATCTGCCTTTATGCAAAGTACTAAAGACTTCCAGTATGGGCAAAATTGTGCACTCACATGAATTTCCTCATAGGAGCAGTGCTTAACACTTCGATCAAAATTGTATGCAATGAGAGATGATAAATACAAATTGCCTATCTAATTTTAAGGAAAAAATAAGTGGCATTTACTAGAAATTGTCTCTATCATTTTGTAACAATCCAGAGACTGTGCCATGCATAGAAAAAGATCTGTTTTAAGCCTCATATGAGATTCATATTCTTCTTATTTAAACTACTAGCAGGTTATACATGATTCACGAAATAATGTTGCATTTTGCAACAGCTATGCACGAAACACCCCAAGTGCCAACCAGCAGGGTCTTCAGAGGCATCCTCTGACTGTGCAGAAAATAGAAGCCTGATGCCCTGTTCTGATCCCAGCTCACAAGAAACAAATAACTCCAGGCCCTACCATGTGGAATTTAACTGACTTTTATTTATCTTTATGAGAGAATGTTTTACATTATGGACAAAACGCAATGGAAGTCTCGATGTTTGCCACTGATTCTATAAAAACATTGTCTTTATTGCTTTCTAAGGGAAAATATATATCCCTATGAGCAACTAAATTAGTAACAGAGGGTCAACACAAGCATCTATTGTCATTGCAACATTTATAAGCATAATAAGCATCTCAGCAGACTCGGAAACCACTTCCTCTCTCTTCTTGGAGCACATTTTAACTGCACAAATTCAATACTTATGCATCAATTTATTTTGAATGCTAATCTTTTGAAAATCAGAGCTAGTACTACAAAAACTACATTTGATGAAAAAGTAATTTGCATGAAAAATGCCAAAAGGCATATATAAAATGGTATTTCATATACCAAAACAAAATTACGAAGCCTCTTCAAAATTAATTTCATCCATTATCTACATAAAACCAGGCTATAATAGGACAATTTTTCTCTGTAGCAAAAGGCACTGAAATTGCAGCATAACTTCCATTTAATAAGTTCAATACAGATTCATTATTATCTCATATGCTGGCTTTGAACTAACCAATTAAACAGTAAAGCTCTTCTTATTTTTATTTTCTATTATAACTGGCACCAAAACCAAGTGCAAGCAGGGACTGAGTAAATACAGTCTTTGTAAATTTTTTTACATTTTAATTTTTACCACTTAAAGATATGGAAAAACATCTGGCCTCTATGTCTGTTGTCTTTTATCTCCCTTATTTTCACCATTCACAAGAAAGGGGAAAAAAGAGGGACACTTTTGACTAAATTTTACCTTTTTTTTAAAACTGCAGTTTTTAAAACTGAGGTAGAAAAATGGAAGTTCTTTCTGCAACAGAATGGAACAATCCATACCCATTCCAATAAAAGTGAATAAAGGCATGTGACAGATGTGACACAAGGTAACATTTTAACATCCCTCTTAACTTTTCTAGTATTTTTCCCTTGTCATTGAGCAATCTGTAAATATTTGCAATATTTTTTCTGAACATAACAAACTATCAATTGTTTTGAAAATATACTTGTATCTTTAAAGCCCTTGGAAATCCTTAATGACTTTGTTACAGAGGACAATTTTGTCCTGCAGTGCCTACCTCTGCTCTCCCATATCCCAGTCTCCATTGCCCAAAGATTTCCACCCTCAGACACCTGTAGCCACAAGAAGCAGTTTCACTAATGTGCTGATCATCTCTCCTACAAAGCAGGTTCTCAGAAGCCATAAAGCCCTTTGATGTTGCAGAAATGTCCAAAAATGAAATTTTTCTGTTACTTGAAAGTGTTCTCAGTGAGTGTATTGGAACACTCCAGCTACACACTGGGGCAGAATTTTGCCTAAGTGAGAAGGGCAGGCGAAAGTCACCAGAAAACTCTTATGGGTTCACAGCCCTTACAAACAGGATCCACTTTTACCCTATGTATGGCCAATGAAGAAAGGACCAAACCATATTCCAAGAAAGTGTTCCAGTTCTATAAATTTTGCTCTTTGCCAAACCTAACTCCTGGGAAGTGTAGGCAAGCCCCTCATGAATCTACCTGCTCTGCAACATGTTGACCAGTTTCCTTGCCAAGAATCTCCAGACTGCCACAAAAGATGAACTTTTGTCAGAGAAATATAACCATTACTTAGCTTTATTAAAAACAAGTATGATTTTTTTTTTCTGACAACCCTCATGGGTAATTACCTTTAATCTTGAAAACATTCACTTTAATTTCTAACTTAAATTCATCTTTCAGACAGTAGATCTTAGTTTTGCTTTCTTTAACACATACAGTTTCTTCCTCCAAACAAATATCCTATTTCTTCACAAGATCCTTCAAAATCATTAAATGACTTCGATATTTTATTCAACAACAAAAAAAGGATTAGCCTCTCTAAGGAATAAAATCTTGCCTTAGATCAATCCTTTAGCATTTCTCCAAACCTTTTCTAGTTTGTTGAGCTTTTCAAATTTATCCACTGCTGCTTCTACAGAGGAATATTAATCCTAATAGAAAAAGAGACAATTACATCTATAGGTTTGTACCTGTAAGGACTGTGTAACTCTTCTGGTCCCTGCATAAGCAGCCAATACCCATCCTGCAGAACATTTTACTGTTTTCTCTACTGAAGCAGGTACAGCCCAATTCATGTTCAAGCATCACATTGTTACATTTTCTACTTCTTTGTTGAGGGAAATTGATAGCTCTACTAACTTAAATGCAAAAATAATTGTCGTGGTTTTGCCCAGCCGGCCAGCCCCTGGGGCTGAGAATGGTTTTGTCCAAGTGGATTTCCGGACAAGAAGCCAATTAAAACTCTCAGTAACGCCTCTGCTAATTACATCTTTAAGAAAACGGAAGAGAAGGTTTGTAGCGCAGTTAAAATTAGGAGCAGCAGCCACGTAGAAGGGCAGCGGGCCCGAGGAGGGCAAGGCCCCTCCTTAGCTCAACCTGGTGTCCCGCAGCTCCCCGCGGGTCACCATATTGACGGCGCCCTTAGCTTGGATGCCCGCTCAGCACAGCGCCCTGCAGCCCAGAACTCCTGGGCTCAAGCGATCCGTCAGGCTCAGCCTCCCCGGCAGCTGGGACTACAGGCGCACGCCTGTAGAGGTAATAGTGAATGAGAAAAGTCTTATTTCACAATAATCTGCTTGCTTTGCTTATGTAAGAAAGTTAAAATAGTAACACAACTACATAAGAATATATTACAGAGATATCAAGCTGATTTGAATCTGTTTATTTACAGTTTCTTTGCTTTGTTGATTAATTTATCATAGACAAGCTGAGAAGGAAGGCAATATTCCCTGATCCAAGGAATCGTACATAGCAAGTAGATAGTAAGGGAACAATCTCAGGATAAAAGCAGATTACTCGGGACCTAAAGAAACAATAACAAACTTCAGGTATTTATATATTCTGAAAGTAGTTCTGCAATGTTTACCACTCTTTACAACAAAATATAAATGATAAGCAACACGTTATAATCAACATGTATCCACTAGAATTTCATGAGTACTGCTTAACAAATATAGCAATTTCTTCATTTGCAACACAAAACATAATCAAATTCCAACTCAGTTGCTGTTACACTGGTCAGAACACTTAGAATGTCTGTGAACATGTTACAAGTCAATCACAAGTCAAAAGAGGAAGTGAACTAAGGGCAAAAATATAGATATATCAATGACAGTAAGGCTGGACACAGCAATTACTCTGAGTAGCAGATGCTTAATTTTTTTAATCAGATTCTACAGTTGCCCCATTTTCACTGGGTTTTTTGAAAATCCCCAAACACACTGCACTTCTGGGACATCAGAGACACTGTTCATCTCTGTGCAAGCCCTTCATACGTCACTTAACTTCTACACTGTCACCAGAATTTCAAAAGAGAAAGTCAATTCTTTATGTGCTGAAAGACCCAATAACAGTGAATGCAGGAAGACCTTATAAATAGGTTATATTTCTCCAGTTCTCTCTGGCCTTGTAGTCAGTACAGATTACAAACCAATGAAGCAAAGCAAAGGCAATGGCAAGAGCAAGTTGGACAGCTTAGAGATGCTCTAGGGATATTGGGGATGCTCTGTGAAAACAATTACAATCCTTCCTATTTACATAAGGATCATGTCCTGGTTTCAGCTGCAATAGAGTTAGTTTTCTTCTTAGTAGTTGGTACAGTGCAGTGTTCTGGATTCAGTGTGAGAATAATGCTGCTAACACACTGATGGTTTGGTTTTTGCTAAGTAGTGCTTACCCTAAGTCAAGGATTTTCCAGAGTCTCATGGCCTGGCAGCAAGCAGGTGCACAAAAAGCTGGGAGGAAGCACAGCCAGGACAGCTGACCCAAACTGGCCAAAGGGATATTCCATACTGTGGAACATCATGTTCAGTCTATCAACTGGGAGAATTGGAGGGGTTGATTGCTGCTCAGGGTATCAGTCAGCAGGTGGTGAGCAATTGTATTGGGCATCACTTGTTTTTCTTGGGGTTTATTTCTCTCATTTGTTGTTAATTTTTTTTTATTATAATAATTACCATTATTATTATTATTGTTGTTGTTGTAGTTGTCATTGCTATCATCTTTGTCGTTGTTTTTGTTATTTACTTTGTTTCAATTACTAAACTGTTCTTATCTCAGTCCATAAGTTTTACTTTTTTCCTGATTCTGATTTTTCCTCCTATCCCGCTGTGGGGGGTGCAGGGAGCAAGCGGCTACATGGTAGTTAGTCACCAACTGGAGTTAAACCACGACAAGAGTGACAACAAGGGAAGAGGAGCAAGTTTGACTTCCTATATGCAAGCCACCATGAGCACATGAAGTAGGCATACATAAAAGCTTTGAAAAATGCAAAAAAAAACCAATAAAATCACCACAGAATTGGGATGAAACACCAGAAGGATGCAATTCTAGCCTTCAGCAATCGTGAGCCTCCCTTTCTCATACAGATGTACACTTCTGTTTGCTTGTATCTCTCCACATAGCACAAAACTGAAACCTTGTTTTGTACTCCAAAACCCTTCACTGAACTCAAGTACATTAAAAAATTTCAGTCTCAGGATGGTAAACAGTTTGACCTAGAATGAGAAGATACAGCCACAGTGCAGAAGTAAGAAGGTCTCCTTTCAAATACATGTGGGAGAAAACATCTCCAGGCCCCATACCCAGTTAGCTTGATGCTGAGATAAGCAAGACACAACAGGACTGCATTTTAAAAAGTGTTCTGTATAGTATCTAACAGTATTGATCCAGGCCATGTAACCTCTAAATAAAAATATTAACAGCATTCAACTATCCTTAGAAAGCTGTAATATATTTAAATCCACAGCCACAAGACCTTGTCATATCTCTGCCAGGACCACTGTCAAGTCCCAGCCTTACTGATATCTTTTCCTTGTGTAAATATCTCTTTGCAGTACTAAAGCCATTTCTTTCTCACAGATGAATGAATAGCTGTCACTCCAACAGCTTGACATTATTTCTAGAATCCCCAGAATCACTTTTATTGCCCTCCCTTGAACTCTACCCAGTTATTTCAAATCCACCTCACCATGGGGACACCAAACTCTAGTATCAGTCCTGATTCTGTACAATCTCTGCTGAGTGGATCATGCTCCTTCTACCCAGTGGTGTTCTGACTGAACCTTGTTTGCTCTAGTGCTACAATGACAGAAGCAAGTAACTAGGATGACTTCTACATTTTTCAAATCCAACTCTCATCCTGTGATAAGTAACATTTGCCTTTCAGGTCCACAAACAGATTATTTTACATCTGACTATTAAAAATAAGTTTTTGGGGATTTTGACCATTTAACCCAGAATCTGAAACCACTTCATAACTGTACTTGTTGAAAAATCACCAAGTTTCCTTTTACTTCTGGGATTATTTAACTTTGTATCCGCATAATTTACCAGCAAACATCTGTCTCACTGGAGTACCAACAAAAATAGTTCAAGTTTTTAACCAAGGAATAGCCGCTGGGGAAACTACTAAAAGCATCTCTATTTGAGATACTCCTTTGATAAAAACTACATCTTGATATCTGCCAGTCAGCCATCTGACATGTGCCTCACTGATCACAGACAATAAACCCTCTTTAAACACTATTGTGGTCCAGATTCACATATCTATGAAGAAGTGGGATAAACATATCTTTCTGCTCCATTCCAAAAATGCTGTAACTTGTTATATGTCCTAGTTGTAAATTTAAAAAGCCTTAATCCCAAATGGGAAATAAGGGCTTACTTATTTCAAAATTTAACATGCAAAACACTGAGAAAAATTGGAAAGGATTGGATTAGGAACCACATTCCATTGACTTGAAATAAGATTACCTTGGCAGAAGTTATGTGAGTTACAGCTAAAAAACTACATTTTATAATTATTGTTTATTTTAAAAGCTTTATTATTTTTAACTCTGTTAGCCTCTTACAACCGACTCTTTCACCTTTCTGTATCCATTGTATTTAGATAGTAACTTACATTCAGAATCAATTTCATTCCATCTATTATATATAAATGTTTTAAATTTTAGGTTTTTATAAAAATATTTTATATAAATGTTTTATTGCTGCCTCTATTTCAGAAAGAATTTAAGAGTCTCTAGTACTGGCTTAGACCAAAGGTCCATCTGGCCTAGTTTCTTTATGCAAGAATGGCCACAAGCATTAGCAGGAAGCAGTAAGGACCAGGTAAATATATATGATACTTCCCCCACATATACATTCCTTGACTCCAAACACCTTCAGACTGATGTGTTTCCTGAGCCTGGTGTGGTTTTTCTCATTCTGCAGTAGATTTTTCTTCTCAGTGCTTACCTTGTCCTTGAACTAATCTAAACTTTTTTGTACTCACATAGTCTTCTAGGACAAAAATACATCATTTAATACTTTCCGCAGCAATGGAAAGAAGCACCTCTTTCTGCTTGGTTTGACAGCACTTCTGATGAGCTTTGTTACTTCCCAGTTCTTGCATGAGAAGACAGACAGCAGTCACTCCCTGACTACACTCTCTATGATGACTGTGCAGACCCTTCTACAACAACTTTGTGAATTCTTAACCATCTTTTGTCTGTGCTGAACACTCCTAAGCCTGACCTCATTCATTCCTCCAATTCAATTTAATTATCCTTCCTTTATGATTTTCCAGAAGTGTTTGGTTTTTTGGTGGTTTTTTTTTGAAGGTACCAGAACCAAAAGCAAGCATTATTCAAAGTATGGGTGAAAAAGGGACTTCCACATATGTATAATCAAGGTTGTTTCTTTTGCTTCCCATTGTCTTCCTATTTATTTCTAATGTATGAATTGCTCTTCTCAATATTATTAAGCACAGAGATTCTGCCTTCAGAGAAGTAGCTTGTGAGAGGTAATGGTCAGTCCAGATGCCATTATTTTCTAAATATAAGCTATACATCTGCATTTTTCTGAACTTTCAATCACATTTTCCATTTCATTGCTCAGTTACTCTTGTAAAATCTTTTTGTATTTGCATCCTACTCTTGCCCTACCTTGAGCAACTTAGAATTATCACAAATTTGTTTCATTCTTTGCTCATCCCCTTAACCTTTAAACCCTCTTTAAGACCAACACTTCTTAACAAACACTGATCCTGTGCAGGGTAATTTTGCATTTTGTTACAATTTAGTTACAGTTATACTATGCTTATGTTAGTTGCTTTAAGTTTTGCAAGGAAGGCCTTTTAAAGGTCAAAATAAACACTGTACTGCCTGGAGTCATGATCTGCTCACACATAAGTACTTTAATCAGATCATAGCCATAATAACTGCTGATTTTTAAATTGCCAGTTAATTCTTCTCCTCTATCAGAGTAAAAATTTATATCAAGTCTCCCATATTGACTAAGGGACTGGTTTAAGAAGCTATCATCTGTTAAATTTAAGAATTGTCCTCAGAGAGATTAAAGTTGGCAACTAAAATCTGCATTCAAACAGTTATATAGTTTTCAATTATCCAAAAAGTTTCTTAATGAACATTTATTTAATTTTTAAGTCTATTTCTTAGTATTCAAATTCCAATATTAAATTATTTTCTTAGTATTGGCCATAAAAAATTTAGAAGCAAAAACATATTCTAGCAAGGCCTTGAACAATAACACTTTTGAAAAATGTAAGATATTTTACACCTCTTTCATCAGGGACAAGCCTACTTTGAATGATCTCGCTTCCTTTTAGAAGGAAACAGAGTAGAAGTGCCAGAAGGAAGCTGGCAGACAGTTGCTGTAGAATACTGATGAATTATACTCTGTTCATGCACCCTTTCTGCACAACCTTGCACACATCCAGTCCAATGACTTAAATAATGGTCATTTCCGTGTGCAAACGTTGATGTGCCTATAATAGACAAAAACAACAACTTGCTTTTCAAAAACCTATCACAGGTTTTTTTTCACTACTCAGAGAGATCTTGCACTATCAACATTTCTATTCTTAAAGCACATTTTCAAAGTTTACATGCAGAAACCTCCTCTAAGTTCTGCAAAGTGAAATCCATCCATGCTCTTGTGCTCTTCATATACATAAGAACTGCTTATAGATTTCAGAACAAAAGAGCATTGCTAGAATAAAATTATGATTTAGGGGTTTAAAATTGCTTTTTCAAGACAGCAAGACAGCAGAGCTTTTCACCATATTGACTACTAGCCCTTTTATCAATATAGTTAATTTATTTTCATAAAGGGCTACTTTTTAATACTCTGTCAAGCATATTCTCTTCACAAAGAAGTGGAGTAGGGAATTCTCATCATCACTATTATCATTATTTCCATAATAGAATTCCAGTAAAATATACTGAATTAAGACTGAGCCGGGAAGTACAGGAAAGGGGGGAAGAAAAAAAAAAGTATTTAAAATGCTTTGATTTCCTTCGTGCTGACTTAAGAGTACTTCTAGTCAACCTGCCAAAGCTACAGATGTACGAGTGGGAAGTGTGGAAAGCATCTGTGTAGGAAAGCACAGACAAAGCAGAGATGTTGGCAAAACTCTGTATGAGACCAAGACTTTCAGGATACCAAAAAGAAATTCAGTTTAAAAGACTAAGGAGTCTTTATAGACCATTATTTCAAATTTAATCAAGGAAATATGTAAAAAGAAAGGGAAAGGAAAAGGAAATAAGGCAAAAAGATTGATTACTGCTATCTTTGGAGTAGCAGACTTCTTTTAAAATAACTATCATTAAAGGAAAGGTGAAAGGGAACAATTTTTTTAAACAAGCAACTAACTTAAGAAGGGAGCACACTACACAAATTAGAACCAAAAAAAAAATGCTGAGTGTCTACAGGGACATCAAGGTCAACTGTTGATAAGAAAGATTAAATAGCTTTTACTACAGTGCCGTTATCAAACCAGACAAAAAGCATCTTAAAACACAGCAAAGCATTACTTTATTCACCTACAGAGTTCAGGCTTCACTGTTTGCATTCAGAAAGCTATTAGCTGTAAAGGACTGCAAATTCCCAAGGTCATTTGGAGTAATGACTCTAACATAAATAAACTCTGCCTAGCAATTAAAAATATGTCTGCTTGTAGACAAGTGAGGGTTGCATGACTGCATTTGAATAAAATGAGCCATGCTTTCTATCATCAGGTTCGATACTGTTTTAATATCACATAAATGCAACAGTCCTTATGTATCAGTGCAGAAAAACTGCTGGAAAAAACCTAAAACCATTATTAATATTCTATAGTTTTCTAGGAAAATTGTTCTAGGTCATACCTAAAGCACTAAGCACATGCACCCAGGCTTAAACTATTACTGGTTTGCTGAAGCAAAATTCTAACATGGTCCTAAAAAATGGTTTGTAAAATGAACACAGAAGAGGGAACAATGCGGATCCAGTGTAGCAGTAAAGCATCTGTGACAAAATGAAACCAAAAAGAGCAGCAGGACATCCCAACTTTCAGGTCTGCACACAAGCTAAGGGGTTTCCCTTGATGTAACAATACATTGGCAAGACATTTGGAGCAGGCCACATAGATCTTCCAAAGGGTTTGGCCTTCTTTACTGTGATAACTAAAAGTCTTCAGAACAAGTATTCAAATCTATGTTTCAGTAAACTAATATGAGAATGCACTTGTGCCTCTACATTTTCTGGCATTTTTGCAATCAATATAACAAGCTAAGGTGAAATGAATATCATCCTGAGAAACACATTCCACCCCATGAGATGTTACCGGAGAGTCTCAGGAGAATGCCACCAAGCACTGAGATGGCTGAAGACTGTCCCAGGTGAGAAAAGGAAGGCAGGACAGTAAGAAGCACATCAGAACACCTCACTGGCAAAACTGGCCAAAGATGACTAACTCAGATCTCACCTGGAAGTTACACAACTTGCCTCCAGAGAAGAAATCACAACCCATTAGTGGTTTGGATAGAGTTGAGAGGACAAAAAGGAACTTTGCTGTGAGGGCAAACAAGTTGTGATTATCTGGATTTCTTTTCTTATGCTGGGCATCAGCAGAACGACACACAGAGAAGCTCAGCTTCAGTTTTCTTGGAGTTGGCAACAGATAAAGGGAAGGACAGGAAAGACCCTCGTCTGTAGAACAGCCAAATACTGGATCTTAGCAGTAAAAGATGCACAAGACAAGATACATGAGGAGATCTTGAGCTATGTTCCCTCACGCATTAAACCAGGAGCCTCTTTGGTTCTCATGTGCAACATATAACTGTAAAGTTACAGTTGATATTTCAAACCCAAGTGTCTGCCGCCTATTCATTCTCTTTATTAATCCACATCAATTTAGCTGTGTATCCAGTAGGATTGAAGGTGATCAGCACATTACTGTCCTCTAAAATTGAAAAGTTTCATGCCATTTCCATAGAATTCTGTATAAAATTAATTTAATGTCACAAACACAAGGTACAAGACTCATGTTCAAATTTTTCAAACAGGGACTCAGATCTGAATTCTCCTTTGGCTCTATGAAACTCTGAATTGACTATTCTGATTTCTCTCTCTTTCCTCTCTCCTCTTTCCTACCTTCTCCAACTATTTTATGAAAAATTGATCTGCAAAGTGAGACTTCTCCAATGGCAGAGATACACAGGCAGCACAGGTAAATAGCAACCTACATCTGCAACAAGTGCCCTACACAACAGACTGCCATGCACTCTGAGCACAGAAAAACGGTTGTCCTTGTTTCTGTCACGAATAACTTTTAGAGTTGGAAGGGACTCATCAAGATCATCAAGTCCAACTCCTGGGCCTGTGCAGGACACCCCAAGAATCACACCATGTGCCTGAGAGCCTACAAACTTTGAAAGGCTCTATGCTGCAGCAAAAGCATTTGTGAAATTTCAGTATCTTTCAAAGTAAAAAGTTTCCTGGAAGCTCTTACTGCAACAGATCAAACCCAAGATCTACGTCCATGTGTATAGTTAATGGTCATTAGTACACTTATCAATGATAATAAGACTTTTAACAAGATCTTTTAAATTTTATACTGTTTCACATACTCCCATCAAGAAAGGAAATACAATTACTTGAATTTCTGCTGCAAGTTATAGGTTTGATAGTTGGAAAAAGATGTACTTGCACATCCAAATCAATCACGGAGTGGCTGCAGACCAACAAACAGCCCTAAAGAAAAGTAAATATAACCTTGAAATCAATTAAAAAAGGTATTTTTAAAATCTCACAATAGCATGAAAAACACTGTCATTCTCTGTATTAGAAAAAAAAGTGAGGTCCTATCAGAACACGCAAAGGCAGAACTTTGTGGAATAGTGAGACTTTTGCACAGGCACGTAAAAGCTGCTTACTTTTTCAGCATCATATAACAAAAGTCTGATAATGATACCTTTCTCTAAACTTGTAACAGAGGCAGAAGTGCCATGCAAACAAACCCACAATCCTCACACACAAATAGACATAGCCCTGCCATAAAGAATTTTTCGTACAAATTGGATGAGGCTTTTAATCTGCAGACAGTGAAGTTACAAAACTGTCTTCAAAAAGAACAAGTTAAAGCTATGATTATATTAATATGGAGTTTGACAGAGTTTTTGAGAGTTTTGTATGATATACTTGTCCACAAAAGAGAAGACTAAAACTGATGACTCGAGACACTCCCTCTTTTACTCTTTCCAATGTTCCCAAGTTACCACTTACAAAATTTACACACACAGATAGCAACACCAGCAGGAACAATATTCAGCTGTTCTACCATTTTCATTATATCTTTAAAGAGTTTTCCAAAGGCCCTCAGCAGCATTATCCCCACTTTGTGGAAGAGGAAAGAGAAGTGAAGTAGCTTGCCACAGGCAACAAAGAATGCTATCAGCAAGGTCAGGAATAAAGAGCAGAACTCCCAAATCCAGGTATAATGAGCTGTATTGCCCTGTCTTAGTACAAACCAGTGATGGTTGATCCATGCATTCAATCATGTCTAAGAGAAATTGTCTGACAATCAAGAAATACCTCAGGGAACTTCCACTTGGATAGACACTTAGGGTCAAAAATCTCAAGGCTTTCAAGATCAGGCTCGAAACGTGCATGACAAGATTTTTGTGAGCAAATACTGATGACAGTTGAGGACCTGACTTAGTGGCCCTAACAGTTCATAACTAGAGTGGGTCATTCAACAGGAGACACTTCCTAAATGCTTTTTCTTCTGTCCAGCCAGCCCTTGAAAACCAGGAAGAAGCGGTACTGAGCAATGGTCCTGTCTGCACAGTATACATCTGAGAACAGAAACCAAACACAGAGTAGAATACGCACATGAATGAATGCCAGATCCACGGGATACATTTTAACAGCCAGCTTTATTAGTTTAACAGAGAAGGACTCTGTGCCTCAGTTCTCAACCCTCTCATTTTATTTGGAGTTCGTGTCAGAAAAGGTCATGTTGCAAAATATAAACAAATTGCTCACATGGAGCAGATTTCCTTGGATTGCCCATGTTCCTCATGCTGTTCTGAGCCATAGGAATATCTTCCTACAGACACAAACCTTCCAGATAACTCCTAAGTCTCATTTATACCTGTGGGGTATACTCAATTCCCAAGTCTCATTTATACATATGGCATATATTTATATGCTGTTCCTAAAGAACAACAACCAGCACAGCTAAATTTCTGGCTACCTGCCTTCCCTTCTGTATCTCACACACACAGGACTGTGTGCCTATGTTTTGCTGATCCAGACACCAAAAAAATCATGGCAAAATTCAAGTCTGCCATCTGACAGATGCAATATGTCATCCCTAAAAGTTCAGAGCCACTGTATCAGATGCGATAGCTCTCACAGATATCTTAGTTATCTACTGTTAACATTTTGAGGCTCTATCACTTGCAGCCTGGCTCACTGGTTAGGCACCAAGCTTCCCTGTCAGGGGGCTCTGACCAGGCTAATTTTGCAGATGGCAATAACCACCTAATCAATCCATGTCTTTCTAAGTCCTAATGGAGCACCTGCACATCCAGACATGAATCTTCCTCCTGACATCCTCCACAAACATAAATTACAAGTTTAGTGCACACACTAGACAAGTCTCAGTGACCCCTTGACAGGGCATACAGAGGTCATGCAACAATCTGATTTTCAGCACCCACTATTTCCAGCGTTCCCTTTTCTACATTTTAAAGCCTGGAGTTGCAGTTAGTATCACTCTCAGGTCTCACAGAAACACAGCTTCAAAGTGATCACTCATTCCTAAGCCTGATAACCTAAGCAATGTTTCCATTAGGAAGTACTGCAGCATAACAGGAGCAGTTCTCTAGAATGAAACAGTTCTGAGAACATAAATTCCATATTTTACAGCAGAGAGAGTAGATATGGTCTAGCTCTACTCTGGTCCAATGAACTGGATACATTTTGGTGGTTGGAGTGCGTAATTTGCTTTAGTTTCATCTGTAATGGATCTCCTTTGTATGCTCCAAGAGAGTCCTGCAATGCCAAGGAAGGTGTGGTCAGATGATAAGGAGATTCACTTGAAAACCAGTAAAATGCTAGTGGGATCAAAGCCATCTTACTTTTGACTAATACCCTGGCTGTCAATTGCCATGGCCAAGCAAGAACATTTGCATGTACGTAAAGAATATCTGTGATACCTCAGTTACCTTTGCACCACGGCCACCTCTTCAAAAATCTGCCATTCAAGACTTAGACAGGCTTTGTGGTTTGGAACAGAAAGGCTGGGAAGACAACCAGGTGTCATGAACGAAGCCTGTTGATATCAGAGGGGTCAAGAGTCAGGGATATAATTGATAATCCTTTTTAACTCTGACTCTGTACACTCAAGCCAGCTATGTAAAACCAAGGATGCAATGGGATGGTCACTGCTTGGTAGGGCTGAGACACAGCTGTGACTAGAAATAGCACAAGGTTCTAAGCTCACTGATGGACTCACTAGTCTCACTGATGGTTTGCCACTGCTCAGTAATGCATGGCAAGGCAAGGCACCTGTGAAGCATAGTCTTCCCCTTGCTAAGATCCTTTCTCTTTCCTGCTGTAACCATCCCAGAGCCTTCCCAATTCTGTCATTGGATTTAGGTAACAACATTTAATACTTCCTGACAAATTTAACTTTCACAAGCTTGTCTTGTCTTTCTTTTAATGTGTTTTATACTTCTAGACTTCCCTGGCTCCTACATTAATGAGTTTCACATTTTTGTTGTATGCCACATATTTGTTTTTCTTTTAAGTATGATGCCTGACAGCTACATTTCCTGCTCCTAATTCTTGTCTTATAAGAAACTGTACATAATCACATTCACTTCTGCAGCTGTATGCTACCTGTGACTTTATAGGCTTATTCTGCTTTATCTTTTTTTCCCCACTGACAGCTCAATCCTCATTTGTGTCTTCTCAGTATATTTTATATAAATTTTCAATATAGGCTGATCATTTAATCTCCAATCCCTCAATATTGTCAGAGCTTTCCATAACTTTTTGCCATCACCTTCATTGATAATTCTGCTTAATTTTCTATCATCACCAAGCTTTTTTGAGCCTTTCATCCAGTCGATTTCTGTTGAAAAGGAACCTGACTCAATTCAAGAAAGCAAGCCAGCTATTATCTGAGCCAGAAGCACACAATGTACAGAGAGGAATGCTAAACAAAAGGCCATGCCAAACAAGTGACCTCATTCCATGCCTGCCTCCCTTGCCCAGGTCAGGTCTACAGCTTGCTGGCAGAGGCAAATAAAACCTTTGGCTCTTCCCCTTGTGCTCACAACACTGCAGCCAAGGGCAGCCCAGCCCACACCAGAGCAGGTCTCCCTGCCAAGCAGGCAAGAAAACATGAGAGATGAGATTGAGGCACCTTTCCAGATCCTCTGAATCCTTTATTTTCCATCAGTGGTGCCTGAGGGAACAGCACTACTGAGTGGCTCCAGCTCTGCAACAAAATGGTAACCAATCTCATTCAAGATAAAAGGTGACCAAGTGCCTTTGTCCCACTAAATGATAAGAGGAGGGAGCAGGATCTCTGCTCAGTATTGGCACACTGAGGCACAGCCTGAAGATACCCAGACCTTGCTCCAATGACGAATCTGGGTCTTGCCACAGTTTCCTCCTAAGAAAATCCTCTCCTTTTCCCTCAAAAACCAGCTCGGCAGTGCCAAAACCCACAGCAGCCACACTATCCTCCTCAGCTACTTACCTACTCACTGTTCTGGAAACTGGGAACAGCTATCCTGTTACTGCCAAACCCTACAAAAATCATTTAACCCTGACAACATATGTCACACCGTTTGGAGTATATTTCTCCTCCCAAGGTAAGAAAAGGGCTAGATGGGCCAAACTGGGTATGAGTTCACTTCACACCATCGTTCTGCAGTGAAAAAAGGAGGAAGAAGATATAAAGCAGGGGCACAGCAAGACTGAAGCTCAGAAAGGCTGAAAACAGCCAGTCTTGAAGTTCAAAAAACCCAGTTCTCAAATGATATTTTCTTTAGACTAGACTTTCTCAAAGTCCAGTGGAGACTGACATTCAAACTCCTTATATTTGCTGCCTGTAGCTTGTTTAGTGAAATATTCAGTATCTGCCTCTTTATATACTGTCCTTCTGAGGGACTGAACAGGGTCACTAATTACGAATTGAGAAAGGACAGGAAAGAAAGAAATTCAAGGCAGATCTTGAAAAAGAAAAAAAAAGGAAAAAACCACCACCCTTCAATTATCAATTAAAATATTATGGTTGCTAACAGTAAGACTATGTTGGTGTGAACCAGAGAAAGAGCCAGAGAAAGAACCTTTCACAAAAAGTACACAAATACTTCTGTAGCTAAGTCATTATATAATACCAAGAGTAGAAAGGGTTAGCAAGCAATATTAATGTCATTCTAATCTGCTTTTTGGAGGAATAAACACTTATCCTCTCAGATGTTTGTAGACACAAGCAGAAATGGCACATATAAACTTTTCCTACTTTCCTTCTTGTCTTAGGATGGTTAAAAATTTTAGTCATTCATTACACTTACTACAGTGCTGGCTTTGTCACAACTGATGTATCTACTGACAGCCTAAGGAAATCACAGACATATGTGTTAACATGCAAAAAAAAATAAGTGCCACAGAGGACAAAATACCCCTGTTGTCAAGGTCAATGAAGCCTGTGAGCATCATAGGGGTGAGACATTCAAATCTCCAGGGATCAAGATTAAAGATGATATTAGCAGAAGAAGCAGAGCATCTTATTGTTCAGCAGGAGATTTAATGCTTAAGATGCTGCCCTAGCAACTGATGCACAGCCCAAAAACAGGTAAGACAGAACTAAAAGGTAAAATGACAGGCAGGTAATGGAAAGTATAGTAAACCAAGGAAATTAGAAATTACATTTTCTTTGCAATCATTTAACTATTCAAAGATATCTGGAGGTGCTAACTCCTAGTTCTCAACTTTTTGGCTAATTAATTTTTTCCCATTCAAAAATCTTCATTTTAATTAGCTCCCAAGTTGAGCTGCTATGAAGAGGTTTTATTTTCATTGTCTTTTTTCTATAAGTAAAAAATAATGACTTCAAAAATATGCACTCATTAAAAATAATTAGTGATTTTAAAATGGCTAAAATATGCAAGTGACACAGGAAAAATAAGTTGTTGGGGTTTTGTCATAATTTAGTCACTTAGTACCACAATAGGAAAAAAAATTTTAAAAAGGCATATATTTAAATATCAGAAACCTTCCAAGTAGATTACATCACGAGTGATTAAAGAGAGACTCGAGTTTTTTAGTCAGACAGTAGACAGGTTTTTACAACAGTTGCCACAAAACACTTTTCATAGTTGTCTTCATTACAGCTTGGAATTTTTCACTCCATAAACTGCAGCACAAACAGCCAAGTGCAATACAGTTGATACCGTAGCAAAATGTGAAAATAACATAACTGTCAATTTATTCCTCACATTTACATAGCTGGTTTAGCCTCCAATTAGGATGTTCAGAGTTGTAAATAAGTAAAGAAGTAAACCTATATGTCAGTTTGTGTCTGTAACAAATGCATCTGTTGATAAGATGGCAATTATCATGGATTAAAAATGAAGTCCATTAAATGTTATGTTACATATTTGAAGATTATTTAGCAGTTTTTTGAATTACTGATGCCTTTGATATAAGCCTTGCCTTGAAATATGAATGTTGCTACCACAAATAGAAAATGAAACCAGGGAGATAGAAATTTCCATCTTTTTCTTTTGTATCTCCTAACTAGATAATTCTATTTTATTATTATTTTAACCAGGCAAAACCCAAGAAATATTTCTCTAGATTGGATTGAACATCTTGCTCATTAAGAAATACAGCAGTCTTTATTGAATTGAAGTGTGTCTCATGTAAGGCAATTCATCAACCCAAATACGGGTTTAATTAAATACAGGTTCAACTTAAAATTTACCAGTGCCAGTGACATCAATGTATACAATGCCTTGATTCTGGAATTCAATGACACTGTTCTAATTAACACAAATAAATGGTTTAGTTATTTCTCTGTAATTCTCAGCTTTGTTACTGTTTTCTAAAGAAAAGCATGATATGACATCCCTTTCAAACTACTCAGGTTATCACTTGATTCAATTCTACTTAAAGTCTACAGTTTTGCAACCGATTTACATTTAGCATTCATTTCTCATGCATGAGTTGACCCACTTACACATGCAGTAAATCCATGCCTTTGGGGATTTTTCTGGATGGCTTGCTTTATTTCCACCACACAACTCATTTTATTTTGTCAATACAGTGAGCAAGGTTACAGTCATCCTGTCAAATTTATTTATTTAAATTAGAATCAGAAAGACTATATTACTCCCAGTGGAACTTCACTGAAAATTTTTTGAAACTTTGAGGCTACATAACTTTTGTAACCATCCAATTTCAGATGAAAACAGTGATACAGAAAAATAGGCCATATTTACAGCAATTTTTTCCGTAAACTTATAAAAGACTTCAGAAATCCTAAAAAAAATATAATCAACCACAGTATATATATCATATTTTACATGTTAAAAAAAACTAAACGAAAGAGATTTTTCAAAGCAAGCCTACAGAATAAAGTCAGACAGAATAAGATCATTTAAGAAGCAGCTATATAGGCATCACATCGACTTGCTTTGACTACCAGAGATACACTTTACCTAAAATATTTCCCCCTACATCCCTGAGGACAGTCTCAGCTTCACATTTGAGAGGCTTCTTTGAGGTCACTTACCATCCTCACAGTGGGACTGCTAAAAGGGAGCATTCCCCCCACAGAAATTGTCCCAAGGTCACTTGCCATTCAAGTCCAAATAGACTTGTGTCTAACAGGCAAGCACTTCTATTTTATACAATTTGCTAATGTGGTGTTTCCCTCTCACATTAGGAGCTCACCTGGACTTCAGTATACATTTGGGGTTAGTGTTTCAATGGATTTACCCCAAAGGCCTATCTGAATTTACACATCTCATGTTATTCTGGGCAGTATGGGATATAATAGCCATTATAAATCTTTATTTTTAATGCTAACAGTTTTTCCAAATGCAGTTGCCTCTCTCAGGCAGGGAATTGTTTCCCAGCTCCTTAATGACAAAACGCTTTTGTTCTTTCTAGTACGGAGTTATGCACCTTTCCACCCATCTTACAGAAGAAGCAGCTTCATAACAATGTCACTCTTTCTCCCACTCTGGACCAGGTAGTTGACCTTCAGCAGGTGAAGATTGTCACCTTGTTAGGGACATCTGTTTTACCATCCCCATAGAATATGGCCTGATACAACAGAGTTATACATTGATGCAAACTGAACATCCACGTGCTTGGCAGAACTTTTACCATAAAGTTACCTAAATTATTTGATTCCACCTGTACTGACAGATTCACACATAATGATTGTAATGACTATATAACATTCCAAATGGTATCCTTCAACTTGGTATTTCACGGTCTAAAAATAATGTTTCTTCCCACACGTTGGGGGCTATTGTCATGTGTACCACAAGGATTTAGAAAGAGAGACCAAGAAAAATAATCTGAAAAAAGTTATCGCGACAGACAAGGAAATCAGTGCCACCCTGATGAATCATGAACACATTGTTCTGGATTCTCAGCAATCTTTTCCAGCTTCTCAAAAAACAGCTGTAAAATTCCCTAGCAAAGGTTCTGCCTCCCTCTACCTCTAATGGAAGGCTGACACAGAAGATAATGGTTTACTCCAGGTGCTACTTACTGCATTAACATAAATACTTTAATCTCTGTGCTTTAGTTCATTTAAATAAGGTCTGCATAAAAGGGATTCCAATACCTCCCCATTTCTTAGGCAACTCTGACAACAATGTAAATGAAAACCATTAAAATGAAAAAGAAGCTTTAGAAAAACTCCATGAAGAAGTTACAGGTTCTTTTTACAACATTTTATAGTGTGTGGAATATCATACCATACAGTAAATAAACAGTAAATGAAAGAAAATATTAGAAAGCTGAATGTTTGGTGACTATTGTTCTACGCAGGGATCACAGCAGGAAGAAGTGACAAAGCACCATGACATTAAATAACTTCAGACTTTTTATTGAAAGTGTAGGTAAAGAATTCATATACGTAGGGATTAATTTAACACTGTCTTTTTCTAACTTTGCATAATGCTCTGATAATGATCAGTAAAGATTTTTTTTTTTAAGTAGAATATACACTGAGGTTTCAAATGCATTCTCAAAGGTTTCGATTTTTAGCACAAGTTCTATCTAAAATATTACATTTCCACAGATTCATTTCTTAAGCATGAGTTCAGTTATTTTCACAAAATCACTAAACATGCTGAGTTGGAAGGGACCCATAAGGATCATCGAGTCCAACCCTTAGGCCTGCACAGGACCATTCCCAAGTGTCACACCATGTGCTTGAGAGTATAATCAAAATGCTTCTTGAATTCTGTCAGGCTTGGTGCTGTGACCACTTCCCAGGGGAGCCTGTTCCAGTGCCCAACCACCCTCTGGGGGAAGAACCTTTTTCTAATACCCATCCTAAACCTTCCCTGACACAACTTCAGGCCATTCCCTCAGGTTCTGTCCCTGGTCACCAAAGAGAAGAGATAAGTGCCTACCCCTCCTCCTCTCACAAGGAAGTTGTACAATGCAATGAGATCTCCCCTCAGTCTTCTCCAGGCTGAACAGATGAAATGATTCCGACGCTCCTCATGTGGCTGCCCCTCAATTTCTGAAAGCTTACAAAATATGAAAGCTATATAAAAATCTGCAAAAGCTACTCATGGTCATTGAAAAATAATGTGATTCTTTTGCTATGTCATTTCTAAAGCATTTATTAGGACTCTAAAGGCAGAATGATTTCTGCTTACTGAAATGGGAAGTCAAAAAAACTTTAATACAGAAATATTAGAAAGTCAAAGGACCTGGGGCTTCTCAGAATTTCCATTTGTATGTATCTATACAAAGCAAGCTTGGAAGATCAATCCACAAAAGGAACAAGGCTGGATGTGAATCTATGCATGTGTGTTCACTGCAAAGGAGAGCAATAGGAGCTCCACCTTCCTGAAGAGATACACTCGTATTAGCAATAGGAATTACATACTCAACCTCCTTGTTTCCAGCCAGAAAAAAATGCTGTTGAAGGCAACTGATAGATGCTTAATCACGTGAGTTATATGCAGCATATTTGAAGTGCAGCTGTGTGGAATTAACCCTACAGGACACCAAATAATGAACAGCTCTTAGAGTTGTAGTTCATGTTAAAACTGTCAGAGGAATCAAGGGGAGCAGAAGGTAATCGGTACCATGGTGCATCCAGCCTAACCCACATGCCATGGACATGCAGCAATTCAGGCACTGGTCAGCAAGCGCTTTTCATCTATGTTAGTAGACACAATTGTCATACATGACTAAAGGCTTATTTTCCAAGTGAAAAACAACAACATAAAAGTCATGCTTAGGAATATAAGGACAGTCAAATAAAGTACGAATCACTTCAGAAGCAGTTAAAATCCCAGCATTGCCCAGAGCAGCATATAGTCTTTTTATGTGTGATTTAACATGCTTACCCAGTCTCTTCGTTGATGGTTGGTTTGATGGATGGTTGAAACGTAGACATCGATGTTGCTGTTATTTTTTCCTGTTCCCTATTCTTCTCTTCACTTCAATTCAATGGAGGAAAAGAAGCCACTGGAGACAAGTATCTGCAGGCTTTGCACTGCAAATCCTGCAAATGCAGCTCTGGGCCCTGTTAACATCTCCTCCTGCCAATTTTCTCTACAATCTGTTTTAGCAATTTGAGAGATCATTTTATGTTTGAGCAAGTAAACAGGTTGAACAGCTCTGCCAATAGCTTCCAAATAGGGAGCCATGGCTCACTGTCTGTTAGGAACAGTTTCTAATTTCAGATATGCAGATGTGCCCAACTACAGTAGCAATATGTTTTGTGTTCTGCTTTAGTTGCTACTGAAGACATATTTTCGTCACATCTGACAATTCCTTATCATTTGTGTCTTTCTCCAGATAGCCTGTGTTTAGTTGATTCAAATTATGAGGGAAACCCTGCTCTCTGTTGCATCCCTGAAGCTCCATAAATTTGACTGGTGGTAGAATGTGACCCTTGATACTGAAAAAAAACCAAAAAAACCAAAACAAACCAACAACATCATGCACCATATTTCATTACAGACATTTAAAGGCAATTAATAAACAGCTTTTCTCATTAAAATTCACGTAAAACACTTTCAAAAAGGCTTCAAGATTTTCATGCTCTCTCTCTGCAGCCAATAGAGGCTTCACTAATTTCAGTGAGGAGTTCAAGTCCTGATACAAGGGGGAGACACTCTTACCCCATAGGGGGGTGATTCAGTGACCTTCCCTTCACTAACTCTACTGTCCTTTCTAACTTCTTCACCAAAGTAGGATACCTTGGAAAGATGCTTTTTATATAAATACATATATATTTATAAATATGTTTATAAATATATATATTATAAATACAGTTTTCATTTCATATACAATCCAAACCTACTGGAAAAACGAGTCACATACAATTAAATGAACTGTATTACTTCATTTTGCTAGTTCTCAAAGGGAAGAAGGGCACAGATGTGCAGTGCTTCTTGCTTCTACATGATTTAAGCTCATAACAGCATTAATATGGAAGTGAGAAATGCCTTTACATGGGCTCTCAAAGCAATCAGGGCAACCACTGTGAAAGCTTCCATGCATCCTTTGAGCCATACAACCAAGGCAGCAACCTCTACTATCCATGCACTAGCCTTTATCTTAATGAAAGCTTCTCACTCCATCAATTCGTATGGACACCTGTTTTCTTTTATACTTTGCAGACATTTACCAGGAACAGATTTAAGAAAGAGCAGCTTATTTCACATAGGATAACACATGCTTCAACTCATATAGCTAGACATAAAAGTGCAGTGGCAGTAAGCTGCGGCTCATTGCTGCAAACCACTGAAAGTGTTCCATTTCCCTAAAGAAAATATTATTATATTGAGTTCCTACTTCCTCATTTAGCCAGTGTCATGACAGGTCAATAATCTTTTGCCATCACCTTTAATTATTTTGTTCTTTTTGCCATCACCTTTAATTATTTTGTTCTTTTTGCCACCTTAACTTTTTCCTTGCAAAACCAGAGTGCAGTTAGCTTATTTGCAAAACCACCCATAGAAATACCCTCATTTTGAGAATATTCATATTGAAAATCCTCTTAAAGTTCAAGACGAACAAAAACCACTGCAAGGTCCTTTAACAAAATATACACATTTCTCTGTGTGAAGAGTATACATTTTTTGTAGTGACTACATATTCAGTGCTAAAAGCATGTAGTACCCCTCCAGAACTGGGCTTTTAATGATAAAAAAAAACCTGAGATACTTGGATATATTTTATTCTTTTCTAAGAAACTGCATTCTGGTCCTAATACCTCCACTGTGACATAAAATAAATTCCGTAACTTCAGCTCTAAGTCTTCAGAGGTAGGGTTGCTGGTGGCAAAATAGCAACCAAAATCCAACACCCTCTGTCAACCCACTCTCCTTCCACTCCTTCCATGATTTTTTATTTCCTCACAAGGTTTATATTCATAGCATAAGAAATTCTTTAAAAAGTCAGAACACTGTGCTAATATTCCTGTATGATGCCAAACTTAATATCAGGACAAAAAAAAAGACAATTTTTAAAAAATATTTATGCTAATTAACATCTGTTATCATTAGTTTTATTTTTTTATTTATCTTTATCAAGAATATCTACACAATTAACTACGCTCACTTACCCCTTCAATGAAGTTGTTACAATTTTGGTTCAAATAGGCTCTTTGAGAAGTATCTAACACTTCAAGGTGAAATCAAAACAAAACTGAAAAATGAACAGATATGTTAGCATTCCTCCATTTTTCTATATATGGAAAAATTAATCTAGAATTATTAAAGTGCTTACCTTTCAGTGTCTTGAAACCTTAATTAGATCCTTAGTCCATGATGTATACTGCTTATCTGATAAATACAGAAACTACTCTGTGTGGAATGCATTTCTATAATACAGCAGTTTTCTAATTAGATTCAAGTTGTGCCCTATGCAGAATTATTTTTCTAGGATATAATGTTATAAATGAATTTATTATTTAAGCATAAGCAGAAATTAAATGCAACTTCTTTTATCATGCACATTTTGAAAATCCATTTTATACTTCAAGATTAATTCTTTATAATAGAGCTCATTACTTGGAATCTCTGTCAGTTACATAGATAGAGAAAAGAAAACAACTCTACATTGTTAAGATTGGGTGGTTAGAAATTAAGAGGCAGGAGTGGTACATGCAATCACTAAAAAAACCCCAGAAATAAAACTGAAATAAAACCATTTTTCACATTTAAAAAAGCTATTTCTGAGACTGAAAAGTCAGATAGGTTTCTTTGGTTCAAGAACCAGACAGTACAATAAGTTGTGCAGCAAGGTCTTCCGCTAGAAGAGAAACCCCCTTGATCCATTTAAATCTTGAGATAGGAAGAAAGCTCTTTCCCATGGCACAGAACTACTTGTTTTTGACATCTCCTTTTCCCACAACAGAAAACACAGTGCTCTTTGAACAAGAGAGAGATAAAGAGCATGCAAGTGAGCTGTGTCATCCTATTCTGTAGTCTGATGTTGAGGATACTGGGCTTGGGAGATCCAATTAAATTTTGGCATGCCAATATCCTAAACTGAGCACCACAGGACTGCTGCAGGCTACTCCTCTCAACCTCTCCTAACGGAGCAGACCCGTGTGAGGGATTAAGTATTCATCAGAGCATTGC
Organism: Myiozetetes cayanensis; assembly: GCF_022539395.1. Classification (NCBI taxonomy): domain Eukaryota; kingdom Metazoa; phylum Chordata; class Aves; order Passeriformes; family Tyrannidae; genus Myiozetetes; species Myiozetetes cayanensis. The sequence goes on from NW_026086604.1 coordinate 132,522,961, forward strand.
TCATTTCATCTCCTTGATGCGTTCCAGAGCTACCCCACGCAAAAGAATCACTCTTGCTTGAGGAAGCTATGTAGGTCACGAGAGGACCTAATTTACGCTCTTGGTCTGAATAAAAAATACAGCTGATTAAAACCAGGGACTCGTTGAAGTTTCCCAGATCCCAAATGGAACTCTTAATGGCCATGCTTTTTGCCACTCTGTAGAATACATCTCGCTCTCTTACAAACCAGTAGTTTCAATTAACCCAGCATGAACATAAGAGACGAGCTTTTGTGTTCATCTTATCTATGCACAGGAGCATTTGTACATCTCTTAAACTAACTGTCCTCTCCACTGGGCAAGGCTCCAGGAAATGAGCCCAAATTTTTCACCTCTAAGAAGCTCTGGACATCAAAATCTTAACTAGTCAATGCTTTGGCAAGAATAATACATCTCCATTGCTGTGAAAAACTAATATTTTTCACTGACTTTTTTTTTTCCAACAATATATAAACCTGAAAAAAGTTTTTTCTTTCAAGTAAATAAATTCCATCATTTTCTTCTGATCATACTTACATTGGGTGTCTCTGATGCCATGCTGTAGTGTTATTACCACAGAGAATCATTCACAAATATTTTCACAAAATAATCCACTGGGGACAAGTTCTTGAAGTAGAAGAATGATCAGGAGGAAAGCCAAGACAAGCTAATAGTATTGATTCTGTATCATTTCTAGCTTGCACTAGTTCTTACCTATTTCATATATATCATTACTTGCACTACATATCACCTAATATTCCTTCACACACAGTGTTAAACCTGTTATGAGGGAATACAATACAAACTAATAACTTCCCTAGTGAAAGTTAGTCAGTAAATACATTTAAAAAAAATAAAAAAGAAAATAGTAAGTTAGACAAAATCCCATTTTTAAAAATCTCATTCCTGTAAGCAAATGAAACACATTATGTTTTGCTATTTGCCATTTCTTTCTCATCTTGCAAAACATTGTCTTGCATGTATTTTCTTTTAAAACTCAGTACCAAAATTTTATCTGCTTCTAGAAAACTCCATCTTGCCAGTTATCCTATTTTTTTTCACTTTTACAGTCCCTGCTAAAAAAGAGACAAAACTGTATAACTTACATAAATTTATATATTTATATGTAAATTAAAAGTTACCAAAGTATTCTTACTCGCTGGCAAATCTATTAGAAAAGGAAAAAGTGTCAAATCGTTTTAATAAAGAAAATACTTTGAGCATACTAGCTGAAAGCTGGAGAGGTGAACACACATTTCCAATGTGCTGTACAAGTCCATGGTGTATGCAGTTACACACTTCAAAATCAGACATACACAAATCTATCACCAAAATCACATTCTTCACTCACACAGACTTCATCAGAAACACCAACAAACACACCTAGACACACTAGTTCTCCATCTACAACCACTTGAGGTAGCAGTCACATACATTACTGATTTGCTCCTGTGTCCTTTTCAGTCTTTGCAACTCAGGCGTATCAGTCACAATACTGAACCCTCTTCCTTTGCTTTCTTCAAAGTCTCTTTTGTATTTTACCTACAGAATAGAAAATACAGAAGAACAGGGTTGTTTTCATTTTCCATAATGTGCCCCTAGCAATCTAGCAATTCTTTTTTATTGTAAATAAAGCACTTGTAGAAGGCTTTCAGCCTTTAAAGGAGAAGCCTGCCTTCATCCACTGACAGATAGGCAGTAACTGGACAAAATTCCCCAGTTGCCTGAGCAACTGCCTCCTCTGGGGGTGCCACAGGCTCACCTCAACACATACTGCAACTGTGGAAAGATCAGTCTGTGGTCATTGCATTCTCAGAGCAGTTACCACAGAACTATAGATGCCAGCACAGCATCAAGCAAGTACCTATACCCACACAGAAAAATTACTTATAACTAAACTTGGAGGTCCTCTAACACATAGCTTCACATTTCACCCTCTCTTCATGATTACTCTACCAGTCTCTTTCCCTGTTGAAACATAAATTACACATTAAAAAACACTGCATGAAAAGAGTATTCAGAATATCATGAAATCAAACATTGGTAAGTTAAGGAATGGCTGCCTGTACAAGTTTAATTTTTCCCTTTTGCACATATGCATTCAGATATTGTCTTTAATCAGGTAGTCATTCTTTGACATATCTTTTGACAAGGCCTCCTGCTTTATTCTCTACACAACAGAGATGATTCCATATGCAGTTGTGTCTTTTTTTGGACAACACTATTCAAATCCTACCATCAAGGCAGGAATATTGGTTTCATCAGGATCTTTTATATAGTTCTCATCACAGCCATTAATCAATCTTCATAATGTATCCTGGAATGGCAATATCCACTCTTCTAGGGCAACATGCAATCTGAGGTGAAATAAGCTTAATTCCCAAAAACATACAGGGGTCTCAGGGTGTTCACTCTCAGATTCCTAAGAGTTGAATGTGTTCAAATTATGGACTTTGAGTTACAAATCCCCAGTACTTCTGCAAATCAGTCTTGGGGATCTCAGTTTCAACATAAAGAAACAAGATGAAATCTGCAAAATATTAAGTCACTGTTGAACAACAGACAAAACTCTGCAGAGTCAGGACCCATCTCTCCCCAAATGGATTCATCTACCTTACCCATATAAGCTTCCTTTTACTTCCTGTGTCTCCTGCTTTATTCACTACACACATCCAGATTTTGCAGCACTGGGGAGAGCAATAGCACAGACAAAACAGGATTCTACTTCACTCAACTGATAACCAGTAAGCATCCAGTACATGTACCAAGTTGGAGGTTGGCTTACGTTTATTTCACAAGCAAGTACCTAATGTCATGCACGGGAAGAAATACCTCTAGATCACGAACATTAAGTTTCAGAAGGCGATAGAATAGCGTTTGTCCTCTCTATCCTAAATCTAGATGAGTACGTTAATAACTTTTGTTTTTCTTTAAATGTCATTTTAGCATATATCACTGTATATACCTCACACTTAAGCCCATCACACAAATCCTTGAGACACTGCAATAAATGACCAGATCAATGAACCATTTTTCCTGTGTTCCACATTTAGAGCTAGCTGTAGATTTCACACAAGTATAATCTTTTCACACCACCCTGACTCAAAGGAAACAGCACTTACACTGGGGCTTTTGAGAAAACCATGGGTTGACTGGCCCATGCCTTTCTGTTCATCTCCCCCAGGTTCAATCCCTCTGCACCTTTCCTTTCATTTGACCACTGTATTCAGGTATCACTTTGTCTCCTGAATTTCTAAACTACTCTAGTCCATCTCTCCTTGCCTTCTTGCTAAATCCCTTTACCCAAGGCACTCCAATTTTTGTTGCCTATTATCTTCCTTCTACCAAACGACTCTCCATCTTCCCACCAACCCTCAGAGGATTCCTTAAACATACTATTCCAGGCCTGCTGCTAAGAAAGAGGTCTTGGAAGTATCTGTAAACTTTGTTTATTGGAAGTCATACGAAACTTTATCAAAATTGGACAGACTTCCACAGCCAAGCACACATGCCTAACACAAAAGACTTCTATTTCAGCAAGCTTCAGCTCCTCAGCCCTAAATGTTAAGAAAACTGAGTTGTTAAACAATTTAACAGAAACAAAAACAACGACAACAAAAAAGCACCTCTTGTTAATAATTCCAAGGGAACAAAAGTCTATTCTAGTCTCAGCCTTGGAAACTGCTAAGTATTTTGCATAAAAATTCCACATTTGACCTGAAGCACGCAGCTGACATGGAAATGCCCAGCCTTACTGTTTAAGGTTTACCAGAATTATGAGCAAGTGAACACATCTTACAATGAGAAATGGGCTTAGCCCTGCCTACGAGAGAGATTACCTATTCTTAGAAATAGCATTTCCTGCCATTAATTCCAAATGTTCTAGCCATTAACTTCAAATGACCTTTATTCATCTTACAAAGGAACAGAAGAAGAAGAAAGGGAGGGAACTAGATAGTTTTAACTTAATATTATTTTAATCCTTCAGTCAGATAAAAAGGGCTTCTACTCTCTATTAATAAATCACTTCACAGGAGTAAGGTTAACTATAATTCTCAGAGTAGCTACTCTGAAACCATAAAAAAATTTATTTAAAACATTAGTTGAGTTAATATATGCATTATTGGATTTTGCTGTCTAACTTCAAAATGTAGGTTTGAGTTTTAAAAATCACAAAGAAACATAAGGTTTCATGAAGACAACCACTCTGTGAAATGTAGCCCAGTAAAACTACTGGTTAGTGTAAATTCAAAAGACAAAACACCTCAGTTTCCAGAAAATTAATCAAGTGAAATAATAAAGACATCATCAGTCATTTAGAACTTGGATCCAAACAAAACTCTTATTTAGTATCAAGAATTAATATGAATGAAGAGGGGACAAAACAACTGCTGATTAACCTCCAATTTCAGATAATTTAAAACTTCAAGTTTTGCTTGACCTGAAAACTTTTAGTAACTACAAAATCTGGGATTAAAATACAAATTAATTGCTTTAAACCAATTTACAGTAGAAAAGAATATTCTGTATAGGAGCTGTAAAAATCACTTTGAATTTGTATGTAGAACAGTGCTTTGGTTACTGCTGAGCAGTGGTCACACAGAGTCATCCCCACCCTCATCCAAAGACCAGTAGGCTGGGGGTGTGTGAGGGGTTGGGAGGTGACAGAGCCGACCCAAACTGACCAAAGGGATATTACATATCATAAAACACCATGCTCAATAAAAAAGCAAAGGGGGAGAGTGGACCTCAGTGAAATCATTTGTACATGGTACAATCATTTGTACCAGGGCCCTACTTCCCAGGAAGTGGTTGGACATTGCCTGTAGAATAAATTTGGCTTTTGCTTTGCCTCTGTGTGCAGCCCTTGCATTTTCACAAAAAAAAAAAAAAAAAAAAGTTTTGATTGTATTTTCTCCCTCTGTCCTGCTGAGGAGACAGAGTAAGAGAGTGGCTTGGTGTGCATCTGGCGGCCAGCCATGGTCAACCCATCCCAAACAGGACCCCTTGAAACTTAGTTTTGAAATCGAAATATCAATAACCCCTAAGGACTGAATCATAAATGCAGTCATTTCCTACAAAGATGGTTTTCAGCAACTCCTCACCAAAATCCCAGCCAGCGGTTCATAATGCTTCCCTCTTGGCTCCAAAATTGAGTGCAGTCTCACAAATACAGAGCACCCTCAGTGGTGACTACCCTGAAAAATTGATCCTTTGAGAGACAATGTGTGGCATAAACATTAGAAATAAAACGGTAATAAATCATCATACATGAAAAAGTTTTGAGAGAAAATACTTCATGAGAAGTAATTCTGCACAGACCTACAGTCTGAGAAAGGAGTAAGTGATCCAACAGATCTTTAACAAATCAAACTTCTCAGATTTGTGACATCAGCAAGAGATGTTACATCTCATGTCATCTCATTTAGAGACCCAAAGATAGGATTGTGTAAATCCATTCATGAGGTCAGTATGAAGAAGCCAGAAGGACCATCTTACACTGAAGGACAGAGGGGCATCCATACATAAAATATTACACTAAGAAAATGCTGCTTATTTTTTTCACAGATTCAGTTGGTACTTGGCAGCAAAGCCACCTATTAGCAAAACAAGATTAATTTTTCCTGGGAAAAATACTCTGAAAACATAAATGGAGCTTAAAAGATTGGTTATACTCTTGGGGGTTTTGGCACCTACACTTAGTCCAGACTCATTTGCAATACCAGAAGTACACGTCAGTTGAACAAATGACACAGTAGTCCAAAAACACCAAACAAAAAAAACAGAGCAAAAATTCAGTATGGTGGATCCTCATACTCTTATCCATCCCATCCCTATCGAAAAGTTTCTCAGCTACTACAAAGCAAATATTAAATCACCAAAAGCTAAGGCAATGCTAAAGCTTGTTTCCTGTACAGTCCCTTCTCCACTTCCCTGTACAGATTAGGTAGCTGTGTAGTTAAATCTCCTTCCTTATTCTGGCACATTGCATAGCCCCACAGACTGGCATCATCATCATGCCTCATGTCCAGCAAGGAAGGAATAAGCAAGGCAGAATGGGAAAATAGGACCCCTCACACCTACAATTGCCCTGAGACAAATCTTCATAGACCTACAGTCTTTACCACACCGTGAATATTTATGAATTTGTTTCAGTATGTTATGTTTGAGGCTTGCCCAAAGCCATCTGCTCCTTCTGTGGCCAGCAAACACAACTACCTCCCAAAGGTCACCATCTGCTAATACACTGGTTTTCACAGACTGGCAAGAAATCCTCTCCCACAGTAAAGGTCCTAGAGGCACATCTTGGCAAAGATGTCTTTGTTTGGTTCTGCTTATTTCACAGAGCATATAGTGTGTTCATTTTGTCTTGATTTATCTTACTTTTTACAAAACTAATGGCAAGACATAGAAAAAATTTACTCTGTAAATTAGGTTTTCATGAACACGACTGAAACAAATGTCTACAGGTAAATCAAATGTAAAGAACGATTCTAGCCTAAACTCAGTAAGACTTTTGTTTAGTTGACTAATCCCTCTTATAAAGGATCCCAAACACTCTCCTATTTGACAAAAGGTAGGTTTCAGTCTTCATAGTATAGTTTGTCTCTTTGTGTCCTAACACCGCCTATGGCTCAACATCCCAATAACCTCCTGCTTGTATTAGAGGTACATTTAAGTCCCATCTAAGTTCCATCTAAGACCCAATCTGGCCAAGCATTGCTTCTCCTAATAGCGGTAAAACATGGTCTTCCCACTGTCACTCCATTAGAATTATTGCCCACAGTAAATCTAAACAGCTGCCTGGAATGCAGAAACGGAGAACAGCCCATAGGGCAGACCAAACTGTCCACAAAACTTGGAAGCTATAGGTTGGACATTCCTTAGGGAATTCAAGGAGCCATGAACTCGTAAAAGGCCATTGATGAATGAGTTTTGTTGGAAAAAGGGACTGCAGAGTTATAGATTTCATCACTTTTCTCAGCTAAAACAAAATAAAAATCCTCCAAGACTGCATTTTGCAATTTTTCAAGTGGTCTCTAGACTGCACAAAGTCAAGTTTTAGATCTTTTTTTCCTTTTAATATAGAAAAAAAAAAGCCATTTTCACATCTCTGAAGCATTCATCATAACAGTTGAAACTTTCTGAGAGAAGAAAGTTTCTTAATCAAAGATGATTTAAAGCTGAAAATGTCGATACTCCGACAATGCAAAACCTTTGAATCTATATGGAGTAAAAATTTTCAAGTGCCACCACTATCATTAAATATTATGTCTTTCTACATACATCATTCAAATACCGGGCAAGTCTGTTTGTGCTACCCTCTGAAGTACAGCCTCAGCAAGTCTCTGACCATCGGCAAATCTCTGCTCTGTAATTTCCTGAAGACCTTTGCAGTTTTACCAGGGAACTACTTCTAACAAACAAAAATCTTGGAATCCACATCAGAACAGTTAAAATGTTGGATGGGTGTAAATTAAAATGTATAAATAGTAACTCTGGAGATAATGTCTCTATAATGTGGTCTCTTTATACTGAAGATGATGTGAGTGGCTCAGAAAAAATGCGTGGACAGAAGTGTTCCACACCCCAGGCCGTGCAGGGACAGCAGATTGGAGGCAGTGAGAGATCAACAATTTCAGAATGAGGAAAATATGGAGTCCTCCACACAACAGCATGTGAACAGTAGTCCAGATCCAAGGAAAATTACGACTGAAGAAAGTGCAATCTGATACTGTTTCAGATTTGTTTTAGATTTTAGGTTTGTTGCCTAGGCTCCACTCCATCAAAAATCATTTACATTGAAACTAGTTAGGTGCTTCTGCCCAAGAAATTATTTTTATGCCACTAAGCATGCTTTCAGGTGCCTTGCACCTTGCTTTGCTATTCAGCACAGTGGAAGTCAGTGATATGCTTTTCTATTAAAACATAACACTAACGTTCTCCAAAGGCTGCACACACAGAGAATACAACCAGCCAGTCTCAGAACAAGCTGATTTTCCCCCATTTCCACCAGTGACTATCATCCATTCAATTTGTGAAACAAACTTTGCATCCACATTTTAAGAAGCAGTAAACAAATTCCACGTAGAACTGCAGCTGAGGAGATACGAGGTGGTAACTTTCAAGACAGAGACACACTGTCATATCTTCTGTCCACTCCCTCTCACTTGGTATATGCTATGTTTGAACTACTTCGGACTGTTTGGACTCCAAGGAACAGAATTCTGGGGAGGTGAAGGATTTCTTACTCTACCACAACAGAAATAGAGCTGACTTTACCATATCTCCAGGCAGAAAATGAAATATTGATATATATAATCCAAATGCAGCCTGATAAATTACCACAGATTTTAATAATACCCTCAAAAATGAAATCAGTGACAGCAAACTGCTCCAGAGATAATTATCAGACATAGAGGGGGTAAAAAAAAAAACCCAAACCCACATTTTAAGGTCTCATGTATAGATTTGCTAAATCCTGGAGTATTGTTTTTATCTTCAGGGCCTGAACTAAACATACAGTCCCTGTCTTGCTGTTTTCATCACCGGTGAAATGAAATGGTCAGGCGATCACCAGGAAAACTATGAACTCATGAGCTGTGTGCTCTGAAGGAAGTATGCAGAAAATCACAAGCACACGTGAGCTTGCTATGCCTGCGGTCCAAGGTGGACACAAAATACATAAATGCTGGTTGGTTGGGTCATCAACATGGAGCTAGCAAGCCCTGCTGAGAGGCAGGATGTGTTAGCTCGGGCTCAGCGCCATGCAAACCACAGTCATGCAGCCTGCAGTTGGCTCACAGTACTAGCAGAGCTCCAAGGCATCTGCACATTGGGTAGCAAAAAGATGCAACACAAAAATGCATATCCAGACAAAAGGCAGGCAGCTACAACAGCAATTCAGGGCAGGAGGAGGAGGGGGTGTACAAAAGGAAACAGCAAACGTTCCTGTCCCTGCAAAACCCCACCAAATAAAACCTTCTAAAACTTACCTAATAAATCTTCCAAAAAACACCAGGCTCATATCAGTCCAAAGAGTGTAGAATATTCACACAAAAAATCAAGCCAAAAACTGAACTAAAAAATACAGCATGGCATGTAAAGAAGATCAACCACAGAAGGGATGTAAAGAAGACTGATTTCAGAAAATTGTAATAACAGACCAAGGACACAAGTTGTAGTCATATGCTACAAAAGGTAACCAAAACAAACATTAATGGGCAAGAGAATCCAGAACGTGACATGTGAAGAAAAAAAAAAACTCTAAAACTTTTCTGAACAACTGCCCAAAAAATCAGGGAATGTTCACTGCTTTAGCAGGAGAGAGGCTAAAATGAACCCAACCGAGAGCCACCAGAACGCAGCTAAGAGCAAAGTGTAGAGGAAAAGAAAACAAAAAAATCTAGATTTGCACAATACAGATGTGCAGGCACACAAGAATCACAGAAAATAATGGAACTCAGTGCAATTATACCCTCTGGCCTCTGCTAACGGCTTACCAAACTTGGGGTCTCTCTGTCACTCAGACACCACGCAGCTGGCACCTTATATACCACTCACATGAGTAACTATCTGTCGTTAGACCACGACACTATCCTCTTGTCTCATCATCTTACAGCTCTTCTTGTCTATTTCCACGGTAAGGACCAGCCATTACTTATCCCACAGAGTTAACAGATCATTTGGCTTTAGGTGTTCTTATGGAAGCTTCTTGCAAGTGTTTACTGTGCCACTTGTTGCTTATTTCTAGAAAAAATGATATATCAAGTGGGAACCTGCAATCCAACCCTGGTTGCAAAATCCATGCCCACTGCACACCGTATTAGTTGTAGGTGTCCCATGTAGTCAGTTCCTTTGTCTCTGTAAAACCAAGGCTAGGGGAGAGAGGCTACCTATCTTTTCCCTTTAACTGCATACAAATTCTGAAATTCTTGAAATTTTTCTGCCTTCCAAGTTATCTTTCTGCCTTTTCAAAAGTTGGAAGGAAAAAGGGGAAAAAAATAGGAAAATCAGTAAAATTAATTTCCAGCTAATACCTGCAGCTTAGCACCCAGAGATTAGTTTAATTAAAGTCTAGCTAGAACATGACATTAAACCCTTTTTTTGAGACTGAAGATTCTCCATTTTGTTCTTCATTTTAAAGTGAAAAGGAAATGAAGATGAATGCAAAACGACACATGTAAGAAAGGTAGTTTCAGACCATAAAATACATAACGGACAGTTTAGCCTTGTATGTTAAAAATATACTTTCATTTTCAACTCTGAATGTCAGATATTCTTAAGAAATTTCAGCTGCAGAGGGGAATAATACAGAAAATACTTTGTCTCAACTAAAATTCCCAAAACTATCATAAGTGTCTGTAAAGAAAACTGAATCACTACAAATGTTAACCTTTGGAGAAGTCCATAAGGTGAATCACTCAGAGGAAACAATTTCTTAAACAATTCAGTATGTAGGCAACCTCCTATAAATGCAAATCTAATGTTTACATCATCAGTCTCTCAAATATCATGGTAACAACAAGCAGAGAGAAACAGACACACAGGAAACTCATACAGTTCCAAAACTGCAGCCACAAGAAGTGAGATGAGAAGATGCCAAAGGCCACCTGTAGAATCAGTGTTGCAGCCTGGTTCTGACTGTCTTTTCTTAGCAAACAGTGATGCTTGAATCATCTGAGTTTACAATTTCCAATATCTCCAAATCTTTTGCCTCTATAACAATTTGCACTGGTAAATCTACCTCATTCACAAAGAGGATGCAGGCTCATGATTCCAGAATTCCTGGCTTGAGTTCCCACTTCCCTGTGCTCATTGGGAATTGTATCCCAGTCCTGCCACAACTCATGAGAGAAAGACATAAGTTGTTCGAGGCTCCTGACACTACAAGACCCAAGGGATACATATGAAAAAATCTTAGCCTCATACTCAAAGGTGAAAGTCCTACAGTGAGAACATGGTGACTTGGGGCAAGTTTTTCAGTGTTGACAGTAACAGGGAAATTAGGCCATTCCATTTGTCTGTTACCTAAGTAAAATGAGCAATAAAAATATATCCATTTCCCTCATTCTGCCCCAATCAAAAACATTTGCTGCTCAGACTCTCACTTTAACATCCTTAAATGGAGATCAGACAATTAAATCATCCTCCAAGCCTGGCCTTCAATTTTGGGATCTTCTTTGGGAGCCTCAGTTAAAGTTTATTACAGTTATTAGGAAACTTCTAACTAAATTCAGTTTATTCTTTCATACCATTATCCTGGGGAACTCCTCAGATGGCAACAACTGGGCAGAAACAAAAAGCAGATGTCACTAACACAGACACTGACACACAACCTCACTAATCAACTCATTTTTACAGTGAGTGGAGAGAAAAGGACGCTTTTAGAGAACAATTCAGCTCATCTGAAGAAGATATTTAAAAAACTTATATTTAAAACATCTTGAAAATACCTTAAAATGCAAAAATGCAACTTAAAACTACCTAAAATATCTTTCGGTATCTTGAGAAGATACCTAAAGATATCTTTAAAAAGATGACTAAAGCCAGATGAGATGAACTCTATCAAGAGCTGCAACACGCCCCATCATGTTGTCTATACATCTCCTGTGATGCTATATTTTTGTGACTTACTTCATAATAAATTTGCGTAAAGTTTCCTAAATCTTCAGAATTCTAGAGCTGCACACAGATGCCAGTAATGAGTTTGGCGTGGATCAGTTTTCAGCTGCATACAACAGTGGTTTTTAAATTGAGAGCTGAATCACCAGATTTTTTCAAACTATGCCTGTAGAGCAATATGAAAAACCCAACTAAAAGAGAGGTTATTTATGATGTGCAAAGGAACGAGAAGGGCAAGGTACCCTTTAAATACATCCATTATTCATTCCTACTGAATACACATGACTTCTGCTTCAAACAGCGAGGGATATGTTGTGAGAGATGCCCTTCTAATAAAAACAAGGCAGGAATGTTAGTACCAGAAGGTTCCCTGCAGGCTAAAAAGTGACAGTTGGCTGGGGTAGGATCAGAGAAAAAAAGTGGGGTGTAGCAGCAGGGCCTGCTTAGACAGGGAAAAAAAACGTGTAAAGAAAAGGAAGGGTCTGCAAATTCGAGGAACTACTCCAGAAATTAAATGAAACCTGTTTGGAGGGAAAAAAAGAAAAAAAAAAAAAAAAAGCACCACAACTGTTTCAGAAAAGAAAGACCAGGCATTCCAAAGGAGCAGACAGGGGCTGTACTTCCCATTTCTTATCAGAGATGTTAGCTAACAATAATGAGTGAGCAGGAGGAGAGGGAGGGAAGAGAGAGAGAACAGTTGCAAATCACCCCAGCTGTAAAAACTGCTCCCTTTGTTAAATGGCCCTTAATGAGTGGAGAGAAGGTGAGAATTTAAAGAAGGGTCTTTGTTATTTAAATGCTATCCCGTGCTACTTCTTCAAAACTTCCTTAGAAATGTATAGTGAGATCAATTATTTTTCAGTTCCAAGCACTAAAGGCCACAGGCTTGGGGTTGGGTTTTTTTCTTTAGTGACTAGGGAAAACTAGGAGAGAGGTCACTGCCTCTTATAAAAAAGACAAATGACATTCCTATATCTGAGACATCCTACCTTCTGATTGCTTTTAAAGTTTTGAAAACATCTACACAGATGAGTTTTATCACTACTAGCCTTCTATCACTAAAGCCTTCTACCTGTGAAACAAAGGAGACTGATTTCAGAAATTTTGTCATAATTCCAATGCTGTTTATTTTTCTTTCTTACCTCCAATAAGGATGAATTCACCCATCCCAGTAGAACCTAATCTTTTTATTTTAGGGGAGGGAAAGTAGTAACCGAAAAAGTCTGACAATAGTGATACAAAGAGTATGTGACATTTCTATGCAAGGAAATAGGAAGACTGGTACACAATTTCAAAAAAAACCCTCTGAAAGATGCTAATTTTCTTGGATATGATGTGGTTTGGATACTTTTTAGAGATTTGTTTATCTAGAAGGAAAAAGTCTTCAGTCAGTATGCTATATTCGCTTTTTAATACCTACAGAAACATCCTACAGGTAAGATGCAACAGGGATTTTCGTCTGGCCTGTTTAATTCACCTGCGCAGGGACGTATATTCTACAGAAAGTAAATACAGCTTCTGTGAGTAGTAATACAGCCAGCCTGCACAAATATAACTGGCTGAATAAAAGATGTATTGGAATGTTCATTAATTGCAGAGAATTTTATCCAAAGCCTACAGGACCGTCATGCACTGGCATACTAAGAAAAGACAACTTCGGCAATTACATAATGTGTTTTCCAACATACTTATTTGAATTACAGAGATTAGATGCAAACTTCCCAGATTTCAAACAATTATATCCTTCTCCTTGACAATGTTTAATATTTTCTGCTGTGAGAAAATGCAGCACTAAGTTTGATCCTTGGGTCTCCTGTCAAATTCAATACACAGATTTTGAAAAATGGTAAATATTGCTAAATTAATTCTAATATAATATAGAAGTTGATAGACAAACATTGTTTCTTCAAAACAGAAAAACCAAAAGAAGCAACCTTATGGACCATGTAAAGCACACTTGTACTTTAAACCATGTATGGACCTATGTAAAGGACCATGCATAAACCATGTATGGACCTATGTAAAGCACACTTGAATCAATATGTCTTGTTGCTTAAACAGACCAAATAGGATTAACTTTGGGCAGGCATTTTAAGGGCATTATTTCCACCACATTGTTTTTACACTTTTTTTTTTCTCCACTATTTTCCAATCACAAGGCTTAAACACATATTATAATTCCTGCCTGATGGAATGATTATGAAGGAATATTTTCCATTTTCCAAAGTGTAGGAAGTTTTGAAAGGAGGCCACTCATATATTTTCCCTGAAAGATCTTCCACTGCTGAATTGGTTTGTGTGTGTTGTAATAGGACCATGTCTAATCTACTGTAACCAGCAGAAATGTGGACTTCTCAAAATCCAGCTTCAGCTGCCGTCAGTGGTTGAAAGGGACTGTTCTGCTCAATGGCTTGCAGCCATCTAGGGAGGTTATGTTAGCAGCGAGGCAATACAGGTAGAGCAACAGTGAAGTTCAAAACCTACCAAAGGAAGGATATCTGCTTTTTCTGACATCTGCAGAACATGCTGGAAACAGGTACATAACGTAAGAGAGTAAGTAAAGAAATAGAGACACCATATGCTCATCACAAGACAGAGGGCTCTGACAAGACAGTTCTATGCTGCCACAATCACTGTCAAATCACTGTAAGTTCTTTTCGGGCAGATACAATTTCTTTTGCGTTGAATTTGTACAGCTCCTAGGAAAGTGCTCTAGGTCTAGAGCCATTAAATACTGCAGTAAGCTGGGTATTTGCTGAGAGCCAACATAGTGACAGCTGTTCTCTCTGCCAAAATTCAACCAGGGTATTCAGATGAACACCTATACTCACTGAGCCACAGCACCCAGGGGTTCGTGTCAGTGTCATTCAAGGTATTTGGGGTCTACAAAATCAGCAGAGTCAGAAAAATCAGAAAACCAGCTACAAAAACAGAGGAAAGAAAGAGATGCAGAGGACGAGAAGCAGCTAAGTGAGGAGTTACACTCCATTTCCCTGACCCAGACCTGTGTCAGTATGGTGTGTTAACGCTGCTTGTTTCAGAGATGTATCAATACTGACACAGGCACTGCCTATACCAGACTCTTGAAATGTGTGAGAAGCACAGATTCAAACAGCTCGTCTGTCACCACACACATGGTGCAGCTCATATCAGCATACGGCACTGGCATGGGGAGCAGAGCGTGGTTGTAAGAAAAAATATTTTTGGTTAGCTTAGTCTAACTTCTGCCAGTCTGAGCAAACTGTGCACTGTGTGTGCACTATTGTATCCTCAGTCTATGATCATGTCAGTCCCAGCTCACACTGTCACTCTTCTGACAACAGCGTTAGCTCAGAATTGGCACTCAAATCAAGAAGGCATCAGATAGCAAACCGTAGGCTGTCATATCCAAAACACCCTGCTCTTCGGGGGGTTTTCCACTTGTTTGCTACACACTCCTAATAGCCCAAGGGCTGGGGAGAAGTTCCTGGAGCACTCCCTGGCAGGGATTCTGCTTGCGATGGAGCCCCCCGTTCCACCCCAGCAGCGCTGGTGGCTGCAGATGTGATGGAGAGAGCAGTGGTCAGGTCAGGCCTTCACCTTCAGCCTCAGAGGCTCCTCAGTGAGCAAGGTCTGCAAACCACATGCCTGAGGGCCAGCAGTGTAGAACTCAAGTGGGAGACCCAGGTGATACAATGAGAAGAGAGCATGAGAGAGAGCTACCAAAGAAAGAGGAGAACAGCAGAGATGAGAATTGCAAAGATAAATTTAAGATTTAGGATTTTTCTGGCTGCATGCAAGCATTCTGGAACCCTCAAAAAATCCTGGACCTATCTCAGTAATTTTTGAAAGAAAAATGGAGGGGAAAATATATTTGGCATTGCTAGAATACCAGGTGGCTTCACTGTTTGGCAACCATCTGGTCTCAGTTTTCTCTTTGTTAGTAGCACCAGCATCAAATGAGACAGAAATAGGAAATGTTAACTATTAAAATAGACACAATTAGACAAATAAAAGCTATCATCAACCAAAGGAAAGCCAGCAAATGGACAGTGTGAAACGCATGGCAAATCATTTTAAAAAACAAATAAATAAAGGCATGGCCATCCTGAATTATAACTAAACAGCAGTTACTTTAATGCTTGTAATATTGCACATGAATATTTTTGCTAATGGTTTCTCATTGTCCTCCCCTCCAGTTCCTCCACATATCATATAGTAAAAGAGCAGCAGAAACAGCCAAAAATGTACAGATTACAAAGAAGGCAACTCAACAAAGAAGATAAAAACTAGAGGAAGGAGAGAAACAGCAGTGGCGCCAGAGTTGTAGATGACTACAAAGGACCAATCCAAAGACCCACATTTATTGATATGTAATTTAAAATTAAATTAAATAGAAACTATATTTGAATTTCACGTGGAACTTTTTTGTCCAAGATAGTGGTAGCTGAACAAAGAAATTATATCTTCTCTAAAGTGTCATTGCTTCCAGATGGTGGTTATCCTCCCAAATGAAGATCAGTTATTTAAAATATAAAGTGTATGCAAGGCTAATTTTTCAGATGTGGGTAGAGCAAAGACTACCTGCAGGTTCATCTGCCTCCATGAAAAACATCTTGTTTGCTCACATGCAGTAGACAATTACATGAGGTTGCTTTTGGTCATTACTGATCTACTAATTTTCCAAGAAAAGTTTAAGACTTTGGCACAAAAGTGTTGGTTTTTTTATTTTAGAACTGAAATAAACAATCAAGTAGAAACAGAAATAACAACTATAGTAAACAAATCTAACTTGAAAACTGAAGAGAGGTAATTCAGCAACCAGAGACGCTTCTGTCCTCTGCCACTTCATGGTCTTATTCCAGCCATCAGAGAAAACAATAGATGCAAACACAGTGAGAAGACTGAATGTGCTACAAAAATGCAATGACATCCCATAAATGCCAACATGTATAATGTAATCATTGCCATCAAAGAATAGCATCCATTTATCATGGTAAATGTGCATAAACTTGTCATCACAATCACATTGTGCACTAAGAAGATTAAACATGACTCTGCCACGAGTTATTGGTTTTTTTTAATTCTTTTGATTAACTTCTCCTTCTTTTCATCAGCACAGTATTAGGCAAACTTGTTTTGCCCATTTCCACCTGCCAGCTAAATTTCTGAAAATATTTTATCCTCTGAAATTATTAATTACTAGTAAATGCCAACTAGGCTGTTATTAGTTCATGCTAATAAGACGAGTCCTGCTGAATAGAGATCAAAGTGCACAGGCACAGAGTGAGAAAGAACCTCCAATAAACACCAGGAACCCTGAAAATACAGCAGCGCTGCCACTGGGCTGCATCCCCAGAGCATCCATGGGGAATCCAGTTCAAATCTGGTATTGAGGATGCTGCATTGGCATCTTTTACCAAAAGCACTAAGTGTTAATTAGAGCACCATAGTCTCAATACCCTATGTACTCTATTCAAATCATGAGTACACTGTGGAAACACTGGTTAACAGAAGGTCTGTCTCTTCTCAGCCACTCATCACTTTGCTTAAGTGAGTAAAAAATTTAAAATTACAGCACAAAAAATATGGGACTAAGTGATGATGTAGACAGCTCGGAAAAAGAACTGAAAATTACCTGAGACAATGCTGGCATAATTATACATTTCAAACTAATCTATTAAATTTCATCTCCAATTCTATTACTCTTTAATAGTCAATATAAAAGATACTCCAGTTTTAAGGGGAAAAATTAGACACATCTGTGTTGCCATAACTGTTACCAAGTACTTGAAGACTTAAGAGTTAAAAGTCTTATCTAAATTGCATTTTGGCAAAGATTTATATAGAGTCATTTTGGTAACACAGAAATAATTGATGCATATCAAATGTGGATTATTTTACAAAAACTGCCTATCCTACACATATCTTGCCTCTGTTCCCTCTGATGTGATAACCATTAAAAGACTGCATGTAAAAAAATTCTTTGCAAAGTGTTTTTAAAGTGGGGGTATGTCATTCTCTCAGAGCTATTCAAGCTTGACATTTTAAATGCTGAGAGTAGTATGTAAAGAAATCAGACAGGCTGAATTCCAGGAAAAAAATGTTTGAGTTATTGCAAACATATTTGTTACCAAGATGTAGAGTGTTACTACTGTGTTTTGGCTTAGGAAAGCCATCCTCAACTAGTTGAAAGTATTGCCTTAGCAGAAAGTATTGCCTTTTTTTAAGTGTCAGTGGGTATTTATATCACAATACATCATAATCATCTACAACAGTCTCTGTCTCTTTAAGAGTAAAATATATGAATTTCATTTTTCTTATATTTAGCTATAAATCAACATAAAGCTGGCAATTTTGACTAGGAAGTCAGGACATCAGTTCAGCAGATAGGGTAAACTGTTCATAATTTCTGTCATTAAGTGTAACATATATAGTAGTGACTGTCCACATAAACCATCACAGATGTCATAAACCAGGTTGAGTAACCAGCCTGGTGGCAGAACAGTTTTCTGTAACATTTCCCATATTTAAACCTTAAATTTAGAAACAAACAAAATCAAGAAAACTGCACCAGCTGGTGGAAGGAAAACACAAACAGATCATGTTGTGTTTTTATTTGGAATGGGAAGGTGGTGATCAAGCATTTTGTACTGTAGAGTTCTCCAAGTCCTTGCCTACTAATTAAATTCAGACACTGACCAGTGACACATTTCAGTTTGACCTTAGCCACCTAATGCTCTGAAAAGAATGTACAGGGAAAAAGGTCAAACAAATTCCAACTTACTTTTAACTACAGCCTGAAATCCTCTGTGAACTCTACACCACATCTTGCTTCTTTAAACGTCAAAGAAGGTTCAGCAGAGCCCAGAGAAACACCATCTTTCCCATGAGCCTTTTTATGATTCCTTCAGCTCACACTAAAGAAATTCCATGACTCCAGTAATTACATACGTATCTCTCAACCGAGAAAGACTAAGTAAGCAAAACAGGACACTATTCTTTCCCCTCAAGAAAAATGCAAAAATTACCCACGCACAGCATATATTATCTACTCCAAAGGGATATACAGCCCTTAAAGTTATTGCTGATTTTATTGAGAGTTCCATAACTAAATCCACACAAATGTGGCGTTTAGGTCAACCCGTTCCTTTTACCATAGTACGATATAAGTGCCAGGTGCAATTCAAGCTGATTCAGCTGGAATGTCTGCCAGGAATTCAAGGGAGTGTACATGGCTACAGATGCTCAGCCACATTTTGAATGGATACAGTGTTTGCTTTTCACGTGCTTAAGCTGCTCTGCCAGCCAGTCAAACGGAGGCAGTGCCACAGTCTCAAACTCACGCTTCCTGCTTCAAAGCAAATACTGCCAGATGTGCTACCTCCATCCATACTGAGATGCACGGGAAGTCTAGATGAGGTTGTGAAAGGCTTCTCAGACCCCTGCTGAGCCATCAGTCACATTAGCTGACCCTCAATGTGGAGAAAGCAGAAGGCAGGAGTAGAGTTTGCTCCTGGACACCTTTTTGCAACACATTCTGAAATACCATCTACTAACTATTTTTAATTTGCCGAAAACAATACAGACACAGTGTAAAAGCCACACTTAAAATTCTTGTCATTCACTTCTCCATTTCAAAGTCCTAAATGTACAGGTTACAAATGCATATGTAATGCTTGGTCTTCTCTTATCAAGTGGCAGAGAGCACAGGTCATAGCCTTAACTAATTACAATTATAAATGATATTCACATCACAAAACCTAACTCTGCAAAGGGTTCAAAATAACCTCTCCCTAATAAGCCAGGAACACTACGACAATGTTTAATACACATTAAGCCATGGACACTTGAGAAACTGGGTGAATAATGTAAGATGGATTTAGCTCCATTGTAGCTATTTCTCCAACTTGTGTCACATCAGCATAAAATTATCACCCAATAATTAGCAATAATACAGAACATCCTCTAAAAAGGTCTGTTTGCTGCAATCCTTCAAGGCCCATTTTTAAGATGTCTAAAAGTTTAAAGTTTTTCTTCATAACCTCTTCTTTCTCCCACACTCTCCTGCTTTTTCTTCTCTTTTTCATCTCCCTTCCCCCCGTAACCCATCAGCAGAGATGGAGTCTTTTTCTTTACGCTCATAATCAATCCTCCCAAGCTGAATTCCACTGCATCTTGACATAACAATCAATTACTTTCAACAACCAAGGGTTTCCAGAGAAAAAAAGAGTCCAACAGAAAGCTTTCCTTATTTGTTTTACAAAAGCAAACATGAACCTTTGAACAAAATTTTAGGGATGAAATGGCTATGAGTTTGATAGATAACTATGTCATTTGAGTAGATGCAAAATTCTTTTTAGAAGAGATCAGAGAAAAAGTTAAAAGATTGAAAAGTGTGATAAGGGAGAAACATAAAATGAAGGGTGGATCATTAACAGAAGACTGTAGAAACAAAAGGTAGCTGAAATAAAAATTAATATGGGGCAGGAGAAAAAATTTTAATAGGAAAAAAATAACAGATACAGTATGTTCAGAACCTTCACAGAATCATTCTCATTTATGAATACCTTTTCTCTCGTCTAATTCACAACTTGGGCTTTGATTCTGTGAGTCAACTCATCCCCAGACTGTAGAATAGAGAAAAGGGGATAATAATAGGGGCAATAATGTAATAGCAAATGTTTCAAAGAAGAAAGCAAGATCCCAAATCCATGGATTCACCCATTTTTATGAAAATCCAAGTACTAATAAGTAGTATCCTGGTAAAAAATACTACTTGTATATCCTTGTCTGTATATTTACCAGGAAGCTAAATCTGAAATCCCAAATAAGTGTATTTATAACGCTGAACAAGAAGACAGCATTGTGGGTTTCTCTTCCTACATATTAGCAAAAACCCATCAATATGTTATTTCATAACTGCAAGACATTTTCTCACACACGTATTTTGTTATATTCTGAAACACAGGAGGTCAGTACTGCACTATCGTAAGAGTTTTCTGACATCAGCTGCCATAGAATTCAAAAAAAGTTTTCTTATTTTCAAACATATGGTCTGATATATTTCCCAGGAGGGAAGAAGGCAACAGTTAACCCTCTTCCTTGTTCTGTATTTCTATTTTGTAACTAAAACCATTTTTTCAAAAAAGAAGATGCTTTAATCAGAGTGATTTTTTTTCTTTTCTTCCTTTCTGAAACACTGCATCTTGAGCCTTATAGTTTTTAAGGGTTCCTTAAAACCATTGAACCATTATTGTGCTGCATCTGCATAATTCGGATGCTTTAATCTTCTTTTGATGAAGGAAAGAACCCTGATCTATCTTCCTGCTTCAGTTTATCTTTTAACAGAAGACAAATGTTTAGAGCACATATTGTTTATGCAAACGTGATTGTCATGGAATCACTTTGCCACAGCTTTTGCTTTTAGTTTCTCCTATTAACACATGTAAAACCATGCTTTTACGTATGTGCTACATTAAATGCTCATCGTATTTTGAAGGAAAGAAATCAACACCAGAGAATTTTTCTACATGACACTCTCAGTGAACTCCAGTGAACTTCTCCTCCCACTCCTGACAGTATTTGTATGATGGTTTTTGTTGCGTTCACAACCCGTGCCCTTTGAACAGTGCTATCTCAAACTACAATCCAAAAATCAATATATATATATATATATCAATACCAGGAACATAATTTTATTGACTCTCAAAAATTCAAAACTAAATCTTTTTAAAGCATCATTTGAGCAATCTCCTTGCAAACTAATAATAAACAGCTCCAAAGATTTTACATAAACAGTAAGAGAAAAATATACACCTACAACATGAGTCCTAGGAGAGCTTGCATCCTATTTAAGCTTTAAAAGTAGACTATTTTACAAGGTGAAAAAATCCTAGAAATTTAATGTTATTTAAATACCAATATCTTTCAATCCAAAATGGCCTTGTCCTTAAGAATATCTGCTAAATACAAGAAATGCTTGCCTAAAACAGCTAAACAGTTTCAAAACCCTCACTTTCACTGTTAAACAGTGCTTACTGGATATTATTCTTCTAGTGTATGAAAAATAGGACATTTGTCATCATTTTAGAGATCACAGAACTGATACATGAGGAGAAATTAAGCACCCCAGTTAACAGAGCAATGAGGAACAGACCTTAAAAGATCTTGATTTATATCACTGTTTACTGAATTATATTTCCTTTTCAGTTGCAGGAATTTCATTTGTTTCAAAATCCCCTGGGATCTAAATAATGGTATTTTATGTATTTATTACATTTCAGCTATATTCAGAAAACTATTTTTTTAAAAAATCACCACGCCAACAGTCCTTGCTTTCACGAGATTTTTCCAGCAAGAGAGATTTCACTTCTCTGGGTAACTTATTTCAGTGGTTAATTGTTTGCATGATGAAGACGTTTTTTCTCATACCCAAGACAGAACTTTCCTGAAGCAACTATTCCCACTGTCTCTTCTCCTACCACCATGCAACCTTGCAAAGAGAGAAACTCCACTTTGTCTGCAACTATCTTTTGGACTGTGATTAAGTTTCTCCTTAGTCTTCTCTTCTCCAGGCTGAGAAAATCCAGTTCCATCAGTCCTACTTCAGACATCAAGTTCTCTTCCCCTTTTAAGATCTTTATGACTGTACTGTGACTGGCTGGGATGTAGCTATGGTGCTGTGTTTTAGATTTGTGATCAAAGCAATGCTGATAACATTGTTATGTTATTAATGTCTTAGCTGTTGTTGAATAGCATTTTCACAGCATCAAGGTCTTCAGTATTTTTCTATCTGCATCCTCAGTGAGAAGACTGAGGATGTGCAACAGTTTGGAAAGGGACACAACCATGCAGTAATAGCAGAGTACTCATTTTAAGTCATTAACTATCCCAAGCATAACACCTGATTTTATGGAAAAAATGATACTGGCTTTTACATATGAGTGATCTTAGTACTGGATTTTTTTACTTCTAATTAACCAAATCCACAGATCAACTTGTATCAAAACTATGGAATGAGACCATTAAAACAGAGTTCTTTATGGAACTGGTTTGTATTTTTCTTTAATTTTTAACTTATAACCTTAGGGCAGAACATGCCTTTCAAAAAGCTCTTACATGACTTAGGAGCCTAAGTCTCAAAAAGCAACTTAATCATTTGAATCTCAAGAACCAATTTAAATATTCAGGTGTTCTATTTGAAATGAAAATACATTGGGCTTAGGCACTTAGGGGAACTGACGCTTTGGTTTAAAAGTCAGAATGCAAAACTGCAATAAAATAAAAAGTTATGTTTCATTTCTCATAACTTTAAGGTTACCAAATATAATTTTTATTCCTGTAGAAGTTCTTCCACCACCAAAAAGGACAGTTGGTAGAATACAAGCAAGAAACGCAATCTTTATTAGTTTGCCACTTTGTATTTTCCTACTTTTTCACCATATAAAATGAATAGCTTAAGGCATTTGGCTCCTGCAGCTTATGGGTAGTTCCCTATAACCAGGTGTCTGAACAGAAAAGTAAAAGGTTGAGTAGGCTGAAAAGCAGGTCATCTTAGTAGACTGTCATAATCTTGCCATTAGGCCATAAACTGCAGACTTGGCTACTCTACATACAGTGTTTCACCTTCCTATCTTCAAAAGTAATATAAAACAATGAAACGATGGTGGATGCAACTAGGGAACAGAAGGCTAATAAACTTTCTTGCAAGGTGCTCTCAATTGTTTCTCACCAAGTCTCAGATCAGGTGCATAAACATGAGGATAAATTACAGCTGAATATGAGAAGATTGACAATATTTGTAGTTCAGATGAGGGAGACCGAGATTATACAGAAATCTCAAAACAGCCCTTTGCTTCTCAATGATCAGGTTTATATGTGACACCTCACTTTTGGCAACAGCCAAGAGTTATTTAGCATATGCTTATCAGGGATTTTAGGATTTTATTGGGATCTGAACAGTGATCATGCCAAAAGTGATGGGTAGTTAGTATAAAGGATGTGGGCAAGAAGGCAGCTGGCTTTCTAGGGACTACCCAAGCAACTCGAAGAGAAAAGTGGATGTCTGGGAAACATGGGGTTAACTTTGGCACTATAAATGGGATTGGAGGGAGAGCCTTCTGAAAGAAAGATTAGGACTGGGATTGCAATGCAGCCACACAAGGGAATCATCAGTAAAACTACTTTCACAGAGGGGGGAAAAAAAAAAAAGAGGCATAAAATAAAATAAAATAAAATAAAAACCAGAGGAATTAGGAATCTTTCACTTGCACTGGATTTTCAGAAGGGCTGGGCTTTTTCCAGCTTTTTGGGCCTTTGCAACAGCTCAAAAGAATCAAAGTGAGATGTTGTGCTGGCTCCAGCAGCCATGGGGACAATTGCAACTCCCTCAAAAGAGGAGAAATTTAAGTTATGTTAGAATATAAGGAGATCTCTGAAGGTCTCCTTGAACTCTATGAGAAAGCAGGGGAATGGTATTCTAGATGCCTCATATGACTGTAGGCCTCAGTGTAGTACACATAGTTAACAAAGAGCAAACTTCAGCATAAGAAAGATTCTGTCCTCAATTAACATCATATTAACTTCACCTGCATGTACTTGTGAGTTCTTGGCAGTGTAATATTAATGTGGCACTACTGCATAGGGTTCAGCACATGTTACTCTATAGTTTGTAAGAACTACTTGTTTTTATTTGCATTAATTCACAAAATTCAGTAATTAGTAAAAGGTTGTTCCCAGCATTAGTGCAAATTAGCAAGGTTCCACTTAATTTTCTCTAATTACTGGACTGAAAAGGATGATCATGTACATTGAGAGATAATTAGCTAAGTGGGTATTAACCGGGTTTTTTGTGTGTGAAAACCTCCAATCATTCAACTAGACACTGACTCGGGCATTTCCTTTTGAGATAGATGTTCCCAATGAACCCCATTAGCTCCCCAAAGCTGCACAGTAACAGCTGGAAATCAGTGCAGGCAACACTCAAAGAAAAATGGGCTCAAACACGAGCAGCTATTCCCTTCTGAATTGGACTGCCTCATACTAATTGAGAACAACTTCACTGGGCTGACAGAGCCTGTAGTTCCAACATGATAAAAATGATGTTCACAGTCCCCAGGGGGTACTGAGTAGAAGTCTGCCTTCATGCATAGGAAACACTAGCAATTGCATCAGTTGTGAAAAACAGCTGCCTGACCATCCCCTCCCAGACCAAAAAGACTCGACAAGGGCTGTCAGTTCAGGAAGAGTAAGAACAGCCACACAGTCAAAGAGAAAATATTCACAAATGACCAGCACTGGACAAAGAGGTGTATGAGCAGGCAATGCTATGGTAACAGAAATCAAATTTAATTGAAAGAGAGGTAAGAAAGAACTAGGGCAATAACCTCTGTCTTTCAATAGCATACATTCCTACTGTAATTGAAATATACACAAAGCAAACACCCTTAAGTCATAATATGCTTCAGTAATTTATTTCCAAATCAGGGTCAGGACAGTAGCTAATATTTTTTCATTTCTGCTGCAAGAACACGTGCCTCAAAGAAGAAAAACCTGGTAATTAAAGGAAGATAGGACATAAAGCAATTGTAAGTCACATGTTTGTTTCTGATCCGCTCTTTCAAATAAAATATCAAGCAGGAAATATATTTTCCTAACCTTTCCTTTTCTAGGCGAAATATCTGTCTGTTCCCTTGGAGAGACATCATTGCTGTTGTAGCTCATTAACAAGGTGGTAACAGCTACACTGCCATATACATAGTGAACATGAATCAGCCTGGTGAGCACAATGAACCTCAGCCATCAACTCAGTACAGAAACAGAGTTTGTAGATTAATAATTTACTGCTGTCATCTCAATTATTACAAAAAGGAAAAGGTCTATTTATTTGTAAAGCAACATTATTGATAAATGTCCAGTTTAACCCTGAGATTATATTTGCCAGCTTTTTTTCCCCTCAAAGTGTGGAAATTCCAGTATAAAGCTGCATTTACTTAATTTTTTTCTTTACAATGCTAATATTTATCATGTAATAACCAATTGGCAAAACAGAGACTAGGTACTTGACTTCTTCAATACTGCATTTCTAAAAGACATGTAATAACATCAGCATACAACTGAAAAAAAAAATGAAGTTCCTATATGGTATTATGATTTCAGCCACTTAAATATGATTCCAAGTTGAGGCTTTTGCAGTCAATTTATTGACAGACACAATGTCTGCATTGGTCCATGCAGCCTCATGGAGAGAGATTCAAGACACCAAAGTACTGCTGTTTAACTGTCTTTGCAATACAAAATACTCAGCTGAATAAATTCACCTAGCTGAGGACTCATGCTGTAGCAGCAGCTACACTATATTTAGCTCCCAAGCAGCTACAGATGACTACATCACACAGAGCAAGTTCCTGCTGTGGCTTTATACTGTCAGCTTGTTTCCTCAAAAGGATATTTTCCTTTGATTTTGGTAAAATTCCAAGTTCTAATTCCCATCATCAGTGATGCACCCAAAGTTTTGAAGCAGAGAGAAATTAATGAAAAATTTAAACCATGTTATTTTAAAATAAAATATGAGCTTCCTTCAGCATATGTTGGAAACCAATCTGACTATTACAGAAACACTACATTCTAGCCAAAAAACTTCTCTGTTTTAACTGCATCAAAGGCAACATTTATAGATACTAAAAATAACTCAGCAGACTAACATCTTTCAAGTTTGTGATCTACAGAGTCAAAAAAAATTGCTAAGAATGAGCTAATTGATCTTTTTTATATTGTAGCTACTAAAAGTTGAGAAAACTAAGTTTCATTTAATCATTTTATTTGCCAGTGAAGAAGTCCCCAAAGTACGTAAACTCTTACCTAGTAAAACACAATTTTCTTGCAAGTAGACAGAAGTAATGAATCAGAAACACTTAAATGCTCCAGGAATTGATGCTTATGTTAAAGCACTAAACAATATAAACAAAAAAAAATTGAAATGTCTGTTAAGACCATGCAAAAACATCCATTCCTTAACTCAGCAGCAGCAGGATAGGACTTCTCTCAGAAAGAGGAAGTATCCAGATTGCATATCTCTGCACATCTTGTGTTTCTATTTAAAATAAATACCCTCAATGTCTGTGGTCACCAGGAAGTTTCTTTCCATCCTTTCCAAACAGAAGGAAGCAGCAGAGGTAAAAATATTAACCAAAAGAGTTTTTGGTGAGCCCTGTCACCATGTTTCTCTGAACAAGAAGTTTCTATCTGGTGTTATAAAATAAGATGATCAGCGTAATATTTCACACCTTGCTGGTTAAGGACAGTAGGTATGCTTTTCACTAGATTTCTGACATACCTTATCTCTTTTTGGTCTCTTTCCTTACATTTGACTCCAGTCCCCTGAAAAGCCAAATATGGTCTGTCTACCACGTCAGTCAGTTCTCAAACACTGCCTGTTATATAACAAGGCATCAGATTCTACCCTACTTTAGAAGTCTTTATCTGAGATACTCATGACACTTTGTACACTGTTAATGGGCAGAAACAACAGAATACTACCCTAAGGCTTTGGTATCTACAAAAACAGAGGGTATTCTAAAAGTTTTCACTTACTAACAATCTACCATCAAAATATGTTTTTATAACTATAACTCATTCGAAGCACAGGGGGTGATGGCTCTCTGGAGTCCTGCCCTCCACATCCCCACTCAGCGGCTGCTGACCCACTGAGCTCTGCCATCTCTGGTGTTGTGCACTGCTGACAGCTTTCCAGGGCAGTAGCTCCATTTTTCATTGGTATCACTCATTTCAAATACTCCAATTCCTCCATGCTCAATACACATCACAAGAATTTGTGAGGTTAGATCGTAAAGTAGAACTAACACAAAGTAAAAGTGAAGACCAAAAGCAAGAGCTGAGCTTAAGGATGTAAAATAGAATGAGAGATTGGAAAAAGACAGAACTAAACTGAAGGAGTTAAATTTAAAAGGATGGAAAAGGAAGAACAGCTTCTGTTGCAGGAGCTTTTGGAGACAGCAGCAGCAGCATCAAAGGACTCCAGTGTTCATTTTAGCCCATAAGGAGTGACCATGGACTCAGGCTGGTGGCAAAGGCCAGCACGTTCACAAGGCGCAATTCTAACAAAGCAAGGGTATACAGGCCAGTGATGTACCAGAAAGCCACGACTCAAGTCAAATACACCATTATTTGATTTTTTTGATTCTTCTTTTACACACAGATCAAAGCCTTCTCTTTCGATCAAAACAAGTGATGTATCCCACTTCTCATTTATCTCAAATGCTGCTGCACTGTGTTCCCAGCCTGGCTCTGTGATGGGTGCTTGCATTCCAGCCTTATCACCTGAGCACTGGAGCATCCTGTCCTCAACACACTTATCTCTCTTACTCCCTTCTTAACAGGACTGAGTAACTTGGCCCATTCTTCTGATCATGTTTCCGTATTTAAGTTTATATCAACAATTCATTTACTGATCATTATATTACACTATTAAAAAGTTATGTTGCAAAAATGAGCACAGCTCAGTATATAAGCTTCATTCACATTTGCATCTACTAAAGTTTAAAGCAATTTATCTACAGTTCCTGAAAATTTTTTAAACCAAGACATTTATGCTTGATTTTATCCAGTAAAATTATTTTCATTCAAGTGAAATTCAGCTATTTTAAATTCACAAGATATTTAAAAATAACATATTAAATGTAGATATATTTATAGAGAAATGTTTACTTTTTAAATAAAACTCAACTGAATTAGAAGTTTATATAAATACAACATATTTAAAATTGGTCACTGCTAGCAATAAGCAACAAGTCTTCTTTTCTGTCTTTTTTTTTTTTTAATTAAAACAGCTTATGTATTTTGTCCTTCAAGATTTACCTTCTAGTAACCTACTGGAAAAAAATAAAACTGTGCTCCAGGTGGATTCTAATGTCAAATTTTTGCTCCCAAAAAAAAAATGTTTCCACCAAATACGTTCAAAGCTCTAACATTTTATGCAATTAAAGCATTTAGTGTTTTCTTCCACTTGCTTTTTTTGGGCAAGGTTAAACATTGTACTAATCCTACTCTTTTTCCTTTCTCTTTTTTTCCTGATCCTTTCACTTGAAAGCCCATCAACATAATCTCCTGCAAGCATAGCACCACCTGACAAACTATCACCCCGAATAGACCTCAATCCATCCTGTGAGGCAGCAGTTACAAGAAATCATTGAACTCTGAATGGTTGCTGCACCATCTCAGAATAAATCAGGAGGACAATATATTTCTTGGACCTAAAACAGCCCCATCAATAAGTAACCTAAGCATCAGGAAAATGACCAACTAAAATGCTGATGAACACTCATGGCCTTTTATTGGGGTCAAGGGGTAGGATTGCCCAGGATCCCTCCTGCCTTTCTTCTTCACCCAAATACTCTGAAAGGCCTAATATCATGCAATTTCAGATTCATGTGCCTTGCACCACCAGGCAAGCCTTTCTCTTTCTCACAGTCACACTCAGCATATTACAGGTGCTCTTTGCACTAAGAGCTCAGGCTACAGACAGGTCTGAAACTATCAAGAACTGAAAAATAAACTCAAAGAGAGAGGCAGGCAGAGAGAAACATACTCAAAGCTTCAAAGTGTAAAAAGTAGTCTTGCTGGAGCAGACAAAGCTTTTTTGCAGCTATTCAAAACCCGGAAGCCAGCATACTACGTTTTGTTGGGAAACACAGGGAATGACAGAGATTTTGTTTGTTAATTTTTTAATTTCTCTGCTAAGGCTAAAGCTCTTTTTGCCATTTCATTTGCTTAAAGCTTCTGCTTTGTAAGACTTTCAATTAAGAGAATGTGACACTCTCACTACGCTTGGATTTCTCCTATTAAGCAGCTTTGCTGGTCATTTTGTTAAGGCCACCTCCAGAACAAATGCTGACCGAAAACAAAATTAATAATGGATTTAAAGGGTACTACTTAGTTGGCAATGCACACAATGGGAACAGATGTTTTACACAAAGCAAAAATATGCATCTGGATAGACCTTTTTGTTACACTCAGGAAAGAAAAGCCAAAGAGGTAAAGAAGTCCAGTCACTTTCAACTGTTATACAGACATCTTTAACAATTTAAAATTCTTTAGCAGACGCAAGCAACTGATAAACAAAATACATACTTAAAAATACTCTTTGAAAGCAGACTTACATCACAGGTAATCACACAGGAGAAACCTGTAGGTAAATCAGTATTTTCATTTTTTTCTCAACAGAGATCTAAAGACTGCATGCATTCTATGGAAAAAATAACTGCATCAAATAAAAATAAATATAATCATGCCCATGGAAATTCTGTTCTCTAATTCTACACTCCTTTCACGTTACAAACATGTAACAAGTTTATTGGAAAAAATATTCAACTATCAGCCAAATTAAAAATGGATCTGAGGCAATTTCCAGAGGTATGTTAGAGAAGGATTTGATCTCTCAATCTATTGCTTTCTTCTTTGAAAGGGCACATCTGACAATCAATACAACATTGTGAGCAGTCCTCCCTCTCAAGAATCCCTTGAACAACAAAAACTGACACAGAATCATAGAATCACTGAGGTTGGAAAAGACCTCCAAGATCACGAAGTCCAACTGTTGACTGAGCACCACATCTACCAAACCATAGCACTAAACGCCACACCCAGTTGTTTTCTGAACACTTCCAGGAATGGTGATTCCACCATTTTCCCAGGCAGCCCATTCCAATGCTTAACCACCCTTTCAGTGACCTATTGAGCTTGTAGCATCAGTAGGAAAAAAACCCTAGTGTCTAAAGAGTAAAAGTGGTTCAGCCTTGTAGAATAAAACAAACAAAAAAAATAAGGGATAAGACCCAAATTAAAAATATTTTCAGAGAACCAATATAATTAGGAGAAATATAGTCATTTATCTTACTCTTTCAATATGTAAGGCCATGAGAATATGGAAAAAAAATTAATAGAAAAATTAACATTGCCTCTAGAAATTTTCTGTTCAGAACCTCTGAAATTTGTTAAAAAATTGCCATAGATGAAAAAAAATTGGTTTCATTATAACAAGATGGATGACTAGCTTCATTCCTTGGTAAGAAACAGGTCAGTACTTCTGAAAAGATATGAGCTTAAAATGAGGAACTAAATGACAACTATTAATTGTCACAATATGAAATGCCAAACAGATTAATTCAATGCTTTGATGTACAAAGAATTCATTGTTATAATCTCACATTGGGAAAAAAAAAGTGTTGAGCTGTTACTTTGGATGAAAGGACATTAACAAAAAAACTCATATGCTACTTTCAAGTTATTAAATATGCCAGTCCCTACAATTTGGTGGAGGAAGAAGGAGATCATTTATCCCTGCCATTACACAAACGGAAGTCTAAGGCAAAGACTAAGAACTTCCTGGAGGAAGGCAATAGCAACATCAAGAAAATAAAACAAATTCTCCTAATTCAATGTGTTGACTAAAATCATATTCCTGAAAATTTAATTTTTGATATCCCAAGGTGAATAAGTAAAGGCTCCTCAGCTATTCTTCCTTTTTATGATGGCATTGCCAATACTCCACACTGGATCAGGCCAGTCACCTATAGAGTCAAGTTTCTTCTTGCTGATCAGTACAAAGTGGCTTGTGAAAAAACAGCAGTGTCAGCAATAGGAAGCAGGAGTACATGGAACCCTTTTGATCAAATGTGGCAGTCTGAAGGATGCAGATCTGAAGTCCAGAAAGGAAAGCAAGAGTGATGTGATCTCATTTTCTGGCTTTGACAGATTTTCTCAGTACAAATACCCTGCTAAATAAGAGAGGGCAAGGCAATGAACTCGGTACTGACAACCTCAATACCCCGCACTGCTGGGTGTGTACTGCACAACCATCCCCAATGCAAGACCAGCTCAGTGTCTAATCCAGTGGAGGAAGCACTCCTGAAAGGACATCAAAGACATGCCTGCACTGGTTTTGTGCCTTTTGACCCGATCAGTCACCACACACAGCCAAGAGGACACTGCCTCCACAAACTCCCCACATGCCATCATGTTTCAGAGTGGCTGTTTCATGCTTCAAAAATGCCACTCTGATGGGCTCGTATGCAGCCCTTACACCATATTAAACACTATGAACTAGAAAAAAGTATATATCCATTATAGGGGGAGAAGTAGTACACAGTGTGGTCATGACCCACTACACACTATTTGTCTTTGGGATCAGGAACTTGTTCCTGGCCCTCCTGTACTCAAACAGTACAGACGCGTCTTCAGCATCTGATTGCCCTGGATGCCTCAATTATTAAGACAATTGTTCTGTTTTCAGTCTTTATTTTAAATTCTCTAAAACTGAATGCATTTTTCCTTCATGTAGGTTTGTATGTTGTACAGTGATGCAACAAAAATGTAACTAACAAGAATCGCAGTATCCAATTACCTACAACACAGAGCAACCACATAAAAAAATTCTAGTTCCAAAAATAACAGTCAGAAAGAAGCTCAAGAGAATCTGAAGAGAAACCTGGCAAGAAAAAGAACATGCATGTTCTCCATTCCTTCCTCAACCAGAAGAAAAGGACACTTTTTTAAAGATTATAGTATTTAGTGAATATTTACATCATAGAAATTCTGATTTTTAAGTTATTATTTACATCATAGAAATTCTCAATTTTTAAGTTATTATTTTTATTAATTGTTCATCTAAAAAGTTATAGATAAGCATATAATAGCGTTTATGCAGTTAAGAATTCCACAACTCACCTTACAAATAACAGGCATATATTCTGTGGCTCTCTTTTGTCTCCTTGCTGTTACTTCTGATTGTACAAGTTAAAGTAGTCTGAATCACTTTTCATTTTATTGATTCTAAGATTTTCTGTTAAGGATGTCCTACTTGCTGTACATTGATTTAATGTTTTAAGAAAGTCTATAAAAATGGTTTTGCTCTGTAAGTACTCTGTTTAATAATCACAACCACTCTGCCCTCCTCCTACCACAAAAATTACCTATACTTCATTCAAATGTATTATCCCTTCACTTTTTGCAGTTAAACATTATGTACATTTAAAATAGACATGTGAAAGAAAACATACTATTTTTTGCCTCATCAACATATACTAGAAAAATTACTATTATTATATTATTATATTTTGCATCTTACTTCTCAGTCTTAGCACTGGAAGAGATGATTTTTCCCCTGTGATTGTGCATTTTACAGTCTTCCTAATTTTTTAGCCAGCAGGAACCGTTTGAGCTGCTTGCTTCCAAGACTCTGCAGATATTATTGTGCACCCTCAAGCGTAATTCTGTTCTGGTTTTTCCCCTATCAAATTACATCAGGTTTTCACATTTTTATGCATATTAACAACAGGACAAGCAGTATTGTCAAGAAAAAAATTGTTGGAACTTTTACTCTTGCGTCATCAAATCAACAATGAAAAGCTGGAGTTGGATAGGTTATTATTTTCCATAGATGCTCATCTGCAAGTATGTTTTTAATTCTGGATGTTGATTTGAAATGTGCTCCTTCCATCATCATCTTTGCAGATTTTTTTTTATATAAGTGAAGAAACATTACAAAAAGAATACTCTGAAGCAGTTGTTTTGCTCAGGCACTGAAACCTGTAATTTTGTCCTTAGATATAAATGCAGATATACATAACATAGGTTCAGAAAAAAAGGAAAAGAAAGTACTGCTTTTATCTACACAGTTTAACTTACTGATTATCAAGGTGGGATGTGATGCAAAAATAAAACGGGGAAACACAGTCAACACTATAAGAAAAATACTTCTTCTTATAAACAACTAAAACAAAACAAACAAACAAAAAAAAACTACTCTCCCAACCCCTTTATAGAAGTTATATTTCATACACTGGCCAGTACATTACCATTAGAAGTTAGTTTAAAATTCTGTTTAATTAATCAGATCAATTATTTGATTGAAAAAAAATAAATTAAAAAATTAGGATATGCAGCCAGTACCAGGAATCAGATTTAACACTTAGTCATAAAAAGCTAAATGAAACTACTCTTCTATTTCAAAAAGTAGCCCATAATCATAATCATATCTTATATCCCAGTAGAAGATTTCTATTTCCACCTGTGGAATCAAATAATTTTAGGGTGCTACAAATGTGTCAGTAACACAAAAATGAATTCCACAGAGAAACTCTCCCTCTGCTGCACAATCTGTTTACCTACTATTACAGTACTACAAGCTGTTTGCTGTCTCTGCTTAGTGTTGTGGTGTCTCCTGACCACAGGGTTACAATGTGTTTATCTCCACATGCTGGTTCAGCATCTATGACAGCAAAGAGTAGCAGATAGGAAAAGAAAAGAAGCATTATGTCACATCCTGAACCTTACAGCCTATGTAAACACAGAGCAGGAAAAAAAAAAAAAAAGAACACAACCAGAAAGAGTGTAGATATATGGCACCACAGTAACAGGAGCCAGTCCAGTGGGGATAGGATGATAGGATGTAGGCAGAATCCCTCACATACTTGGCAAGATAAAAATCAGAAGAGGTGACAATCGTTTCCCCAGAAGGCTGAAATTCACTCTGCTTCAAGCAGTCCTCACAAGCCTTGTATTATTCACATCAAGAATGATTTTTATGCCTTTGACTCATGCAGATAAAACAAATTTGAATAGTCTTCAGAGGGGAAGAAGGAACAAACAATGAGCAGAAAAAAACATCACATTTAGTAGGTAAGCATGATTTACAAAATGCTACTGTGAAGGGGCTTGCAGGGAAGCAGGGTAGAGCTTTCTACAGGCACTCTGGGTTTATTTTAATGCACAAACCTAATCAACTATTCCAGGACTTGTCACTCAAAAGTAATCGCAAGAAGATGCCTCAGAAGCCTGCATTCTTCTTGTTCTCTCACCCCTCTCTTCAGACACGTACAGTGGATTGGGTTCAGATCCTCAGAAATGGAGAGAGGAGTATATAAATAATCAGTGCCTGATGGCTATCTGGAAAAGTCCCATCTTTAAATTGTGGTCCAGGGTCTTCTTACAAAATCTTACAAAGTCACCCATAAAGCTATGACAAGGTCTCTCTGTTTGCTATCTCATATTTCTTCCTCCTCCTCTCAGCTGAAAGAGGGTATTTTTACCTCTGCCTCTAGATCCAAAGACTATTTTCTCCATGACTTCTCCAATGAGCTCACTCAGGGTACCCCACAAAATCCACCAAATGTCTGCTTTAGTAATCCATCTGGTATTCTGTTCCCCTATAGCATTCACTGTGGCAGTTCATTTCAAAGACTTCATAAAAGAAGTGCATATAAAAGGACAAAGCTTTTTTACCAAATCAAGAAAAACAGCTAATAAGAAGAATCTGACTGGAAGTTTGCTAATACATATTTTTGGAACAGAGAAGCAAAGAGAAGAAGGAAAGAAGATGAGAGAAATGGTTAAGAGATACCTGAAGAAGGACAGGACAGAGCCAGGCACTGAATCTGAAAACAGATGAAGTTGCAAGGGAACTCTGGAAATTGTCTAATGCGTCGGCCTACTCAAAGCACGGCTGACCACAGCAGATTGCTCAGGATTGTGCCCAGTTCTCTCCTAAAAATCTCCAAGGATGGTCACTCCACAATCTCTCTGGGCAATCTCTGCCAGTATGGAGTCATCCTCACACTAGAAATGTTTTTCTCTAGTTATAAATGCAATGTTCTGTATTTCAGTTTACACCTGTCATCTCTTGCACTTTCACAGGGAACTGCTAAGCAGAGTCAGTCTCTTCTTCAACCTGAACAAAGACAAGTATGGCCATACTAGATGCAAACATCTGACCATAAGGAATTTTTTTTCCTTTACTGAGGTTTACTCTCTTCCAAACGCTTAATAGTACCACGATTATCCTGGTGAAAGTTGGCAGATAAAGATACAAACACAAGTATTTCCTGAGAAAGTAAGAACTCTTAAAATATAAGATTATTGGGGTAATATCCTGGTTCAGTTGGGTATGTCTCCTAAGAAATTATGGTACTTCTTAAAAATCAACATTTTATTAACTCTCTTTAACAAGAAAAAATGCAAGGATGTTTCTTTTTTCAGAAAAACATCTCATACATACTTTCAGTTATCCAAGTTTCTGTATGGGAAGCACAAGAAAATTATTTTCTCCCACAGGAAAAGAAGCACTAATAGTTTCCAGGGACAGCAGCCTCAGGATGTGTCACCAGAGACTAGGACAAGAAGGTAGAAGGACAATGCCCATGATTTTGTATCAAGTTCCTAAGACTTAACAGAAAGTACGTTTCCTCAGAAAGTGCTGGAGAATGAGAACACACCTTAAACATCAACCCTCCCTTTGATCTGACACTTCAATATTCTTCCTGCCAAGAATTGCTGCAGAACATCTCTGTTTCTTTCTGCAAGTTCAACTGGAGTTGCTGCTTTTGATGTACGCAGCATTGCCACAGGCGAGAACTAAAGGCCATGGAGCAATTTACACTGTTCAAAAGTTAGAGAGATCAGTAGCTAAGGTATATGAAGGAAATTCCCAAGTAAACACAGCTGAGATGAGCATATCACTAACTTCTGTATTTGAGTTCATCTAGGAGAGGCAAGTGCATATAGAAACTATACCCTACAAAGACCACGATTTTTCATCACAGAGGCATAAAGAAAAATCTTGTTTGAGACACTGGATCTCTGTCTCTTTATTTAGATGATGGAAGACTTTAAAATTCATTTTTCTTCTGTCAGGAGACACACTGGTATGGGGAGTTCGCCATAATGGAAAACAAACTTACATCTTCTCCCAAAATGCATTTGTATCCCCTTCCAACTACAGAGCTGAATGAAAGAATATGGAAGCGACAGGCTAATGTGGGGAAAAGCTCTGAAATAATATAATATAGAAGAAGACCATCCTCTGGAAAGCTTTTAAATATTGTCCTTTGACTTCTTAACAACATAATTTTTGAAGTGTTCTATAAAGCTATGCACTTTCTATTGACTTATCCAGAAAATAATATTTTGGTTTTGTTTGTTTTGCTCTTGCCATGTTACGTCAATATGACACCCTGGCACCTGATGCTAACCTTAATGGATTCTTGACAGAGGACCCAGCACTGCAACTTAAAATGCTGTCAATTGCTGTTTAAATGAAAATAAAAACCAACAAATTTACAAAAATATTCATCTTTTAGCACTTACAATATTTAATGGTGTTTCCTTTGCCAATTCCTACTGCTTTGTTGAGTAAAATAAACAATAGTTCTAAAGCTACAGATTTTGAAAAATCACTTGGGAGTCCTGCAGTTAAACGCAGGGTTGTGCCTCTTTAGAACGAAAACCATTAAAGATGTTTACTTAGAAACTAGGAAGCAGCTATTACTGTAGAAAAGCATTTATCCTTATTCAGAAGTTAACATAAATTTTTACACTACCTAACACAGAATTTGCTCAATCCCAAAGTGTCAACTGCATCAGCAGGAGGCTCAAGTAGCTCTGATGAAGACTGAAAGGTAGTAATAATGTGACTCTATCCAGCCAAGTTTGGTTTCATGTGAAAGGCTTTTCTTGAACCGTGTACACACTCTTTTCTATTGCACAGCACTGAAACCTGAACAACGCCAAATTATATCCCATGTATTTGTTTCAGTTGGGAGGCTTCCAGCTTTCTCAGAAAAAATAGGACAATGGACTAGATGGCCAATACGACTGAGTCAGGATAGTAATTTCTCTGTCCTTATACTCTTCAAAGTATTACAGAAACTATTCAGAATTTACAGTTCTATTTCATAAAAAGATTAAAATTGGATTAGGAAAAGCCTCTGGAATCTTTATTTCAGCATTGAAACAATTTACAGGCTAGGCTACTTAACCCAGTCTAGATGTGAATCAACAACAAGGAAGTAAATGATGACCAAACACATTATGGCCTTTCTTCCAAGTAGGCAATTTTTTACCTTTATAATTTAGAAATATATTCTAAGTATCTGTACATCTTTTGCTGACTAATAATACTGAAAAAGGCACAGTGTACAAATTAAGGGTTTCTGTCCATTTCCAAGTTCTGAGTAGATCCTTATCTAACATTTTATGCCAGGGCATTGTGAACAGTTGCCACAAGTTTATTCAAAAGTTAATTTCAAGTTTCTTGTTTATACTGCTTATCCAGTCCTACAATAGAAGTTCTCAGTTTACAAATAGAGAACAATACCAGAACAAGTTTCCTTATGCTTCTGAAGTACCATGGAAGCATGGTTTTAGATAGGTTAGGGAAAGCAATTTCTCCTATATCCTCTGGAAAGAAGAGTAAAATTTTATTATTCTCCTGAATGGTAACATTTTCTGTGAAACCACTAAAAAATTAGTGGGCTCAAAAATTATATTGTTTTAAACAGACCTGTAAAAACGTACAGTTTAGAAGTTCTTTTTAACCTCATGACAGAATAGTAACTCTGGTACACAGAACCACTGGACTACAACAACATGAAGCAAACTCCACTCTAAAATCCACTGAAGTCAAGAGATACACAGTCCATGAACTGTCCTCTTTCTAGGTGGCAGAATTTCAGCATGAAAGATTTTCTCTAAATTTCATACTCAATAACTGTAATGGCAAAAGGTAAAGAATTCTT
Source organism: Myiozetetes cayanensis (assembly GCF_022539395.1). Classification (NCBI taxonomy): domain Eukaryota; kingdom Metazoa; phylum Chordata; class Aves; order Passeriformes; family Tyrannidae; genus Myiozetetes; species Myiozetetes cayanensis. The sequence goes on from NW_026086604.1 coordinate 132,561,174, forward strand.
TTAAATGTTAAAATGCTAAATATCTGTGTTACCATTTCTCTTTACCACTGCTTTGATTTTACCCATTAACCTACAGAGAGGTTCCCAAACAAGAAAGTTCTTGTTGTCTACTGCCTGTTTTCTGCTACAGGTTTTTATGGCATTGACAATGATAGCTATCAATGTATAGTAAGAGACTGCAACTAAAACACAATAGATTAAAAAACACCATAACTTCCATAAAACAAAACGCAATCAAGTGTTATGAATTGTCTTACACAGCCAGGCCAACTTCCAGCACTGCATAAAATCAAGCAATACAAAAGTGATACTGGAGAGGGGAGGAGAGGAGGTATTTTCAGATATTAATGAATTAATGTCAATCAGAACTTCACATTATGGTAGTTAGCAAACATCATATTTGGGTCACCTAAGTCTTCATTGCTATTTTGCTCTTTTTTTTTTCCCATTTTATTTTTACATTTTAATTTAAATATATTTCTTATTAACTTATATAAGTTTTGATTGATAATGTAGTTATCACAATTGGATTACAGACTGCCTCACATATCACAGAATCACACAGAATCACATCATACTCACAGATATAAGAGATATAACAGTTCCACAAAATAATCATTCAGTCAGTCCAGTGTTGACAAATATTAAAGGCTTCTAAATATTTGCAAACAACAAATTCATTGTTTGTTAATCAAAGAGCTATTTTATGATTAAGTTTAATGTTGGCTAACAACAATGGTTTGTCTAAGGTAAACGAACCCCTTTTGGGTTGAGCTATAACATTTCAAACATTAAAAACTATTTAGATATTTTGTATATTGCTGAAAATGAAGGATTTCAGTGGTATCACTGGACATAGTAGTATGGTAACTAGTATAAGTGAGATCAGAAATAAAATCTTAAATTGTGCAGTGTTATACCAATGTAAAAATATTTTCTAAAATTACACTGGAATGCTGCTATGTATGTACAAAGAAATACTAATATTACTTTGAAAAACTACAGAGAAGTGGGTTGACAGTCTAATATTAACAAGATAAAAGAAATATTTGATTTACCTGACTTTGCAATTCACTTTGTTGCTTCAGGCGAAGATTTTCTGGTGTATCAGCCACTGCAGTGAAGGACTGCTTTGGGTAATGTCTAAAAGAAGAAGAAGGAGCACAAAGCCAAACTGTAAATATTTGCACATGCTAGAAAGCCAAATGCACCCCAGCACTCTGTCCTACACAGTGCTGTAAAATTCTTTCATAGTTTGCTACGAATTAGAAGTATTTACTTTAAAAATATTGTGCAGAAACAACATGAACGAGTTCCTGTAGTGAATCTAAGTCCCACCCATTCATCCTGTCCACTGACTTCAAAGAGCAGTTGTCCAAAATTTGTTTTCAATTGAGTGAACAAAACTATGTTTAACTGCATTGTCTTGGTATAATGCTGAACAAAGACTAAACTAAAAGCCATTAAAACTGAATTGTTTTACAGAAACTAAAACGGCATAAGAGAGTACAGCTGGAGTACCATGGTGTCTTAAAACCATTAGTGCAGAAACCAGAAGGATCAAGGCAGGTACTTCCCAGGTAGAGAAAAGCCAATTGCTTTAATGGTAAATAGGTCAATACAATACTGTAATATCCAGTACTAAAGGCTGTGGTATCTCAGAACTGCAATCTTTCAGGTATCTCTATTTCCATTTGAAATTTTACACCTTTACAATTTATTCCAATTATCTGCCTTGGCATTTTATGGTAATGGTCTCTAGGGGACCCTGCTTGAGCAGGAAGGTTGGACTAGATTACCTTGAGTGATCTCTTCCAATTTCACTCATTCTGTGATTCTGTGAACTGTAGCAATCAAACCTTACTCATTTATGGAACCACTATTTACTAATTTTCATGGATTTATCCTACAACTTTACTGTTAAACAAAAAGTTGTATTATAGAAAAGACCACAAAAAGAAGGAAATAACAAAACAAAACATCTCAAAATAGATATATTTGTATGAGCCAGAAACGCCATGAGGAAACTGATTCTTACTAACTACTTTCCATCATCTTCTGCGTGAAACCAAAATGTTCACCTTAAAACCATGTGAGGCGCTCATGTCTTCAGTTACCATTCACAGCTTCCCATGTCGGCCAGCTACCACATTTGTGCCTTCAACATTTCAGAGTATAAGACAACAGGCATAGTATTTCAGACACAGTAACATTTGCAGCATAATTTCTACAAAAGGAGTAAACAGTGTCTGAAGACTGAGGATATGAAGCATTAAACATTTCCACGTTCAAACTCCAGTTATCTCTAATGTGTTCTTTCAGCAGCTAGTTCAGTTGCTATAGCTTCATCATAAAATTGCTGTTCTGTGCAAAGATGATACATATTTTCATTCAAAATTGTATTTTGTTAGAAAGTTTTCTGTTTATAAGCTCTATTTCCATGAAGTGCATGGCTTCAGTAAAAAATTGTTTTTCAGAAAAAAATAAAGCATTCATGAAAAATTAAGGAGGATTTAAGTTTTTAGCCGAAAGACGAATGTTTCCTTTCAGAAATGCAAAAGCAAAACTTGATGAAAAATGGACATCATGCAGTTGACTTTGCTCCAGGTCTGATCCCCCCCATCAGATGACAACTTACATTGCCAGACTTCCACATCATGGTACGATAGAGTAGACTCATGCACCAAGAGGCTGTGGAACATCCCCTCATTTATGGTGTCATTACACAGGGAAAACAGAGGAGAAATATAGGACAACCTAGGGATTTCAGGCTCCCAAGGAAAAATAACTGCATAGAAAGAGCAAAAAATAAACACTTTGATGGAAGAAAGCCTTTCCTCACAGAAGTGTAAGAATCATCCCAGGCTGGATACTAGCAGATGGACAAATAACGCCACTCTTGAGTTTACAGCAAGATACCTCCCCACCTATTATGTCAGCCACTTGTCTCAGAGAGCTCATGTCACTGAAAACTAGAAAACAAAATTCCTAGGCATGACACTCTCCAGCCTATTCATTTGGAGTTACAGCCAAGTCTACCTTGGGACAGGGAAATACTTCCAGAATGGTTTCTCTTTTTTTTTTTCTTTATTTCTTTATTTCACTATCTTCTGTCACACCCTTTCTTCATCTGTATAAAGGCAAAAAACAAATGCTAGACTAGTCACAGGGATGGTCATAAGCCCTTTTTGGAAAGCAGCAATGGACAGATGGGGAAGGCAACAAGCCACCTCACAGCCAGGCATTGCTGCTACCCAAGGAAGATTGTAGCAATGGTGCATAATTCACACCTTAAAGCATTGCACACTTCCACACAGGAGAGATCCACGGATAGCTCCTCTAGATGATAGAATCCATGTCCCTAAAAAAATATCATCTGTCACACACGCAGTTAAAAATTACATTATGCACATGTTGAATGCTGAAAGCATTCCCCTAAACATTCATAGCACTGTTTTACACCATGGTTACATATCATGACCCTGGAACCAAAATCACAATAATCACCCGTGTTCATCCTTTTTAACACGGAGAATACAGAGTGTGAGCCAGCTCAGACAGGTTATTTGGCCTGGTCCCCTTGTGAAATGAGTGGACAATGCTGAGGCAAGCGTCTCAGCCACAGCCCCCAGGGATGCTGTTAGCAACAGCAGCAGAGAGCTACAAACCCAGGCTGCTAAATTAAACCCCTCTATTCTGAAGCATAGGGACATACACCTTGTCCCTATCATACACCAGCTCTCGCTTCTGATCATTTGCAAAAGAAATGCTTTCTTGCACAATTAGTATTCAGGAGCCCACAGGTATTTCAACAGTCCAAGCAAACCACTTCAGAACCAATGTATCTGAGTTCATTATTTATTTTAGAAGCACTAGCTCCATACTTCAAGTAAAAAAGGTATGCTTAGTCTCGAACAACCACTCCTTTAGTATGCTTGAAAATACGAGGTAAACTGATTTTATCAGTGAAAAGTATTTATACTTGACCATGGAAATAAACAATACACATGACAAGTGAACAAAACTGCTGAAATTTAAATCAGCCTTTAAACTGATCATATAAACCATTTAGCAAAATGTATTTTACAGTGATTAAAATAAGAATCATTAAACAAAATTAAATTAGCAGTACATTCTGCTGTGGGTTGTCATTTTAACTGCAGCTGATTTATGAAACCACTCACACGGTATATCAAACCATAAAGACATGGGTTTAGATACATGCCTTCTAATTTATGGAAATTCTTGCCTCAAATGCATTAAAAAGACTAGTGTTAAATTTAAATCCTATCTTCAGCTTTTCACATTTGTTTTAAGCTTACTGATAGCATGTCTTCAGGATAATTATCAGTATTTAAGATACTAAATTATGTAAATACTATCTAAGATCATTGTACCGTTGGATACTTTTGACTGAAATAGAAGCCTGAAACAAAAGTGTTAAAATTCACAAATCTGCTTTTTTAACTATCAGTTTGGGGCTCTACCACATTTTGTCAACATGTTCTGAATAAGGATGAGTAACTGGATGGCAACAGTCTTTAATTCAAAAGGCTGACAGTGGTCCCTGGTAATCCGTTGCTCAGTTTCCCTTTTGTCCAAGATGATGTCTGAGAAAGAGCCAGGAATTGGTTAAAGAGGTTGATCTCATGTCAGTTATTTAATAGGAATGTCCAAAGGATTTTTTTTGTTTGTTTTAAGTCTTTGTTAGTTGTCTAAGTCTACTTAGCAATATGTCTTACCACACTAATGCTATTAGGATTAATCCTGTAAAAAGATCTATACAAGAAGTTCCAGAACAAATCAGGATACACAGTATGGTGTCTGTGCTGTGGGTTACTGTATTGCCTGCTTCAGCTGCACAGCTTGATTAATAAATCAAACCACAACTCAGTCTCCAACTTCTTATGAGCAAACTCCTTCACTTTCAATATTTGGAAATAGTAAAATCTACAAGAATTCAGTAAAGTACCTGAAAGTTTCCTAGCTTTTCCAATGACTAAAGATAGGAATTTTCCCAAATACTTGTTTAGCTGTAGTTTTCATCAGCTTTTCCACTCTCTCAAACCAACAAAATGGGAAAAAAAAACACAAAACCAAAACCAACCAAACAAATGAACAAACAAACAAAACACCTCATGTCCTGAAAGAATGGGATGAAGATTCAGCTTTCTCTTTTTGAAAAAGATTCTATTCAAAGACTGAGATAAATTCGAACATCTACTGAAATTAACTTGCTCATACCTCACGCAGACTTAACCAATGTTTACAAGATGACAAAGAGTTTTGTGTGTGTATTTTCTGACTGCAACATTAATTGTTACTGTCCACAGTTACAGAATTATACCCTTTGTTAGCTTTACTGGATTTCTATTGGGTTATCGCTCCCCTAGAATAGCTATTCAATATTTGCCTTCAACATTAAATTTGTGATATCTCTTAACCAGAGAACAGACACAAAATACACAAATCAAAATTATTTTCCTAAGCAGAGGGTCAGCTCCATCATATATTTTCATAATAACAATCACCATCGCTGCTGTCACATTAAGCTATATCTGTCCTCTCCTAAATATTGCCTGAAATAACTGTGTTTCTAATTAAAGCAAACTCTAAAAGACAACGAGGTTAAAAGAAAAACACTTATTTTCAGTTGCAGTAATACAGACTGGAACAAAATAAACCTGAAAAATAACATAGTAAAATCTTACAAGAATTACAAAAAACTCTAAAAGCTAATTATGCTTTTAAAACTAGCACTTCAGTACAGTGTACGCAAAAATTGCAAATTGAAATTAAATAATAAATAATGATGTAGCAGTTTGGATGCCACCTAAGCTCACAACAACTGAAGGACAGGTAGGTAAGCTCAATCTCGGATCTCCTAGGCCCAATCTGCTCAATGTTATCTGAGCCCACACCAACAAACAGCACAAAAACACAAGAGAAGAAACACAGGAGATCTCCAATTATGTCTCATATAAAAGAGATGAGACAAAATAATTTATCCAGGATAAAGGTGGGTGACAGGATATTAAGTTGAGCTCATCTAGGGAGCGTTTAAACCAGCAGTTTGAAGAGGCACAGGGCTACTTTCATCTCCTTACCTTAAAACTGTGCCATTCACAGAAGGACATGTAAGATGCACAACGGCAGAGAAAGAAGCAGCAGGAGGGATATCTTGCCCACAGCTGACTATTTGATTTGAAATTCGTGCTCACTTACACTTACTGCTCTGAAGCTCCAGGAGGGATTTCTCTGGGTTTTCTCTTTTGTTTTGAGCTTTCTGTGCAAGATCACTTATTTGCATGCAATTATAAAGGCTTTTGTAGGAGGAATAATGTAACTGGTGGATAATACAGCTTTGGTGTGGCAGCACTTGGGCAGTGAAGCGGACAAGAAATATATGACAATTCTCCAGAAATTACCCTGAAGATGTCATTCCCTTTGGCTATTGGAATCTATCTGTATGAAGAAAGGTACTCTGGCTGCAATTAGTTTGCTTCAGAACATATTTTTCCATCTTCTATTTTTCAAGGGACTTACTTTTTCTGATATTTAATTTGTGCATCTGTACTTCTTACTTGAAGTAAAAGAGAAAGTTCCTCCCATGTGCTAGCTGAATTTAAGTTCCTACTTATGAGAAAAATCCCCTAGAGAGATGAGTTTGTATTGATTTGGAGAAGATTTGGCAAGCAGTAAGATCCAAGAAAAAAAAATTTTACAAGTAAGGATATTCCACTTGCTTATTGGGATAAGCCATAACATACTTGCTCCTGGAGCAAGTAAAAGGCCACCTATCACATAAAACCAGACACATGTTGCACATCACTGCTCTGCTAGACTTGCACTCGATACACAACTACATAAACCCATATCTGGGGGTCCCTACAAAAGATAAGGTGCGGGACCACATTAAATACTGTGTATCTGGTCCTAAGACACAGGTTAGTGCTTTACTATTCTCTGCCAAAGGCTGAAAAAACTGAGCCACTTACAGAAAGCAGCAAGGTAGAAAATGTTTACAATTTGAATAAAACTGTGTAAAAACAAATTTCATTACTCTCACAATTTGAAATTCCATTCCTAAATTCTACTGTATCAAACTACTGGAGTAGTTAGCTCTGCAAATGTTATCCATTGAGGAACACCTGAAATCACAGAGAAGTGGACTTCATAGTAATTTTATAATTACTGGCAGAAGGGGCAGCCATGGAAAAGAGGTCTGCAGTACCTTATTTTAGAATTTAAAAAGACAGATTATTTTTTAAAAGTACTAAAATCTTGTACATTTCCAACTTTTTCACAGCCTATATCCGAAAGCATTAACATTAGATAAGTGGTCAGTATTGGTTAAGGTTTAGGGAAAAAGCATGGATGTACCATTGAATTACTTTGTACTTACAATACCAAGATGACCCAGAAACCTACTCCGAATGCATCTTCAGATTTGCAGTGCTCCCCTTAAGACTGCTCCAAGTAGGGTTGACAAAGACAGGGCAAGTGCCACCAACACTGGCACTGTCACAGAGGACAGCTGTGCACCTGCTTCGACCACCAAAAATTACTGTCTTCCTGCTTCCTCCCAACAACTGTTTCAGAACAAAAAAATCCTACAGCTCTTAGGTGGTACTAGTGTTTACCCCATTTCTTACATTTTCCTTTTGCAATTTCATATTTATTATATGTAGAAAAGATACATTGTTAAGGAGACAGGTGAGTCTTGCTTCTTGCGAAATTGAAGTCAAAACATTTTCATTTTAAAGACTTGAAAAAATACACCAGAAGGGGGACACCGTTCATATTTGAGAAACTTTTCATACAATAAGAAGAATTGTTACAATACTGATCTCAGCAAAGTACCATCCAGATTTAGCAGAAAGATCAAAAGGAGTAAAATTCAAGCACCATGGATGTCAAAAGTAGAACTGCTAGAATTTTCAGTGGAGCCAGGCACTCACCCTTTCAATAATTTACCTATTCCTCAGCTATGGGATTCCAGTGCTTGGGGAAAGAAAATTGATCAGTAGCAGACCAAAAACTACAGGGTAGCCCGGAGCTGTGCAGAGATCCATTGGAAGCACACTAACTGGTATTGACAACAGATCAAAAAGTGAGAGCCACTGCTGGAGAAGGATACACAAAAAATGCACAGAAAGTTTAGGGAAACTTGAAAGGTGGAGGCAACAGTTGCAAAACAAAACAATAAAAAAAATCTGACTGCAGCAGCAAAATCTGTTGAAAACTCACACAGTGAGTTCACCCAGAGCTCAGCCAGGTTTATACATCACCTAGACACAGACAACCACACAGACGTTTCAGAAAACTTTGCTTTTAAATATTTTTCATTAATCACCAGTGGCACAACAAAAGGTTGATGACTCAATATTTCCAAATTATTTTGTTTCAGATACTGTGATTATTGTAATTTCTTTCAAAATATCCAGGAGACAAAAGTACAGGAAAAAAACAGACTGAAGCTGAGTTTCTAACTTCACTCACCAATTTACAGCAGCAGATCTAGCAGAGTGAAAAAACACCTGGTATGACCCATAGTTCCCATGGTCTATGTTTTTAACCCCTTTAACCTCCTGTTGTCCTCTTTTAAAGATGTCAGCAAGAGCACACAGAGATAGACCATAAAAGCAATACATTTTGCACAGGTCCAACTGCTTAGTCTGCCTGCTCCAAGGTAGTCCTGACATGTTACATATAGACACACATACAGATATTTAGCAAACCTCTACGGTGCAGGTTTGTTCAAGTTCTTCATTTCACTGGGGTATAATTAATGCAGATAGCAATGGCAAATGTTCTTACAAAATTCCTTAAATTTTTCTATTAATCATTCTACCTTTAATATATCAGCATCTCAAGCAGCACGACACTGAATTATGCAAAAAAAAATTACCCATGTAACTTTCTCTGCTTACCACAACCTATTATTTTTGTACATGACTAATTCCAATGATTCTCATCTTACATGTCAAGACTACCAGATCTTCATGGATTTACAAACTGAACTTTTGTAGTTTCCTTTCTTTCCAATACTGCAATTCTGTCACCTGATATCTGATCATAGGTATTATACATAAATCATCTCTCTAAGTCTTCCTCAGGTGATAAAATACATTTGTATTCAGTGAAATGTAGACAATATATAAAGAATATATAGGTATTTTATTTAATAATTTCCTTACCAAAAGGAATACCACATTACATTAAACTGCATCTTTACAAGTAATGTAGCTTGACCAACATTATTTCCCTAATGTTCCTACAGTACATCCAGCCTATTCCTATCCTTCATACACAGTAAGGTACTTTTAATAGAAAGTTATCATTACAGCAGAGCAGCATTATACGTCAGCCTGCCATACTTAAAGCAAAAACCTCTTTCTGTGCATGTGTAGCAAGTCAAGGTGAGGAAATCTTGCCAGTAACCACATCCTATAAATGCATAAAGACCAAACCAGACCACTTGAAAATCTCCTAGGCAATTGGAAGCACTAAGCGTGGGGATTTAAATATGACATCCATTTAAATGTACAGCCTTCTGATACTAGGACTAGCCACAAGAAGATAGAGAAGTAAAACTTGAATCTGTCCTAATATCTTCCCTGCCAGCTTTTCAAATACAAGAAACACTACTGAGGTTAGATTTTTAATGTTAAAAATTTTAAGAATTGAACTTTTATGACAATAACATCAGAAATAAGAATAAGTGATTACCTACTGCTTACTGCTTGTATTAAGCCTTCTGCTTCCAAGAAGGTACTGACCAAAAGAATATTTGCTTGCTACTAAAAACTGAAATTCTCAGTCATTCATTCAAAACCTGTTAGGCCATATAGCGCTAGATCACAGCTGTAATGAAGCTGAGTCTACCTGTTGCACTCTAAAACTGAGGGTATAAGCCAAAACCTGGGAAACTGAATATAGACCAGATTTTCTTCCAGTTCCCAGCTTCCATGTTCTCCACTTCTTAACTCTTCTGTGTAAGTTTACCAGCTTTTAATCTTTATGCTTTTCTTAATTTCTTCTGCAAAGCTATAACGCCAAGCTTGGACTATTCATTAGTGCTTCTGAATTTCAAAGTTACCATTCAAGACATGGCAAATATGACCAAGGGGACAGTAAAAAGCCGCCCATAAGACTGAAGAGAAATAAGAGCTAGAAAGACATCATAGTTTTCTTGACCTCACAAAAACTTCTATTTAGATGGCTATCAAGAGGGTGGGAAATCTAATACCCCTAAAAGCCAAAAGTCATTCGCCAAGTCTTAAGTCTACTGAGCTTAAGTCATAACTGACTGACCTCTTCCAGAGCTACAAGTGTCATTCTGGAGAGCTTAGCCAGCTATATACTACTCCCTTCAGAGGGACTGTTTCTGCAACTAAGGATAGAAGCAGATCCCAGATACTGTAACTAGAGTAATTTGGACACTGTGAAGAACTGGGAGAGAAGGCCAAAAGGGAGATGGAAACAATTCATCTCCAAAGTCCTAATATTGCTAGCCCTTTAACTGTAACCACAGTGTGTTAAGTGTTTGTCCTCTAAAACTGTGCCAACACCATCAATTCCAAAGAGCAAAAAAAGCACATTAAACAGAGTTATATTTACATGTGTGCTAGAGGAAAAAAAGAAAAGTTGCTTTTTTTGCCAAGTGGAAATTTTACTAGTTGCTTGTTCACATATTGTAAATTTTAAGTAGCTATGTTAACAGTACAGCTTTATAAACAATCTCTCCTTTAATGTGTCCATTTCTATAAAACTAGTATTAGTAGGAAAAAAAAGTTATACCATGCAAATATTTTATAAAAGATAGTTTATGCTAATATTGTGTATAAGATTTCATATAACAGCATATTTACCTATACAAAATTATTAAATGATAAATTCAGCTTTTGCTCACAAACAAAGAGTGCTCTGCTGAAAGGGTACAAGGATGTATAAGCAAACACTGTAATTTTTAATGTAAATCCTTGGCAAAAGTCAATGTATTATTAAATTAATTTAATACAGTCCTGTGTGACACTTCACAGACCCCTCATGATGTGATGCAGGACTTCACATTTCACAGAAGATCCAGTCTGTAAGTACCAAATTCTAAATCCTGTGTAATCTGATCAAAGCACATGTTCTTTTTTATGTGTTTATCATGAAAAAGCAACAGCCAGGTTAACATTTTCACTAATACCCTGCAAACACCTCCAGAATTTATGCATACATTATGCTCTCTGTGCCTCCCAGACTGTTAATTATTTTGACTAGGTGCAGTTGCCATTGCTAATTAAATGGTCCATCAGTATTCCTGCAAAGACTGTCCTCTCTCCTCTTTGCTTTCTCTCCTTTCTCCCTGCTTCAAACTATACCTCCATGTATCTTCCAATTAATGTATCTTCCAGGGGCTTCTGTCACAGCTCTTAGTATTTTCTATTAAAGACGTGAGCAAATGAATGAGCTTGATGTAATTCCCAGAGCATGGGCTTTCTCATCACTTTCTTGGACAGAGACCCTAAATTCCACCCAAATACTGTTTCAGAGACTGAAGCAACTGCAGTGGATATCATCCAAGATGATTTCCACAAGCTTCCACAGAGAAAGTTATTCAAACTATAGAATCATAAAATCAGAGAAAGGCTTGGGTTGGAAGGGGCCTTGAAGATCACCTAATACAACTCCACTAACATGGGCAGGGATGACACCCATTAGATCAGCTTGCTCAAGGCCACATCCAACCTGGCCTGGAACACCTCTAGGGACAGGGCATCCACAACTCCTCTGCAAACACACAGAACTCTATAACATCTCCTGAGCTTTTCACTGCTTTAGCCTGAAGACCTCTCTGTTGAGTTGCCTCTCAACAACATGAGAACAAAAGGCAAAGAAATGTTTTCCATCTCCCCTCTCCTTGGACAGAACAGAGCAGCTGATGAATGGTTGCCAATATGCTAAGAAATCAATCCTTTAGGATATAAAATAGGCACAAGCAAAATCATGTTTGTTGAATAACATATAAGAGGAATTCAAGCTATTCCTAAGCCAGTTTACAAAAATGGCCTTCCCAAAGCACAAAACAAATATTTTAACTACAGCAAAATGCAGAGAAAGAGCTATTCCCATGAATAGTTGAAAATAGCTGAAAAATTCAGCCTATAAGAGCAGATACATTATCACACTCCAGATCAAATGCAAAAAGGTGAATTATGGGATAGATGGAGAAGAAAGGAAGTCACAGAACTAATTGTGAAAAGACGTGATATGTGTGAGATGAAAGGAAAAGCTTCAGATCACACAGCTTAGTCATTAAATAGCCTTTACACCACAGGAATACAGAAGACCTGGGAAGGCATTCATAACCATGGGGAAAAAAAAAAAAAAAAAGGAAGTGAAACATCTAACTCTTGTCCTCATTCCTAAATGCTGCAGGCTGTGGATCTGTCAGATGTCACCATCTGAGCCCCTTCTACACCTATTAGTACATTCCTGCAAACCCATCAGCTAGATCTTCCATGGTCAGAGCCCTCAGAGGGCAACTGAATCCATTCAGAATAAAACCGAATATGTGTCTTTGAGTACCAGATAAAGAGAGCGATGATAGGAAATGCAAGGAAAACTATGAGTAGCTGCTATATTGAAGTTCACAATGACTGGCAGGAAATACAGTCACAACTGAAGCTTGCACATGAACACCTAAAACCAATCTTATGGTTGAAAAACAGTTATTTGTACTGTAAGTGCATGATCAGTACTACCATCTGTTTGTTAGCACAACAGAAAGTAAACCTGTTAAACTATTATCTTAAGAAGTCAATAAATCAAGGCTGCAAGACCACAGAGATTCCTTTAAACTGATGAAGTTTATTTCAGCTAATAAATTATTATTAATCAGCCAGTAAATTTTTTTTTTTTTTCAAAAAAACGTTATTTGACTACAATGCTAATGCTTCTCTTGCCAAATTTTGTTACAATTACACATGGATTATTACTAACAAAGCGTTCCACAAAGGCAAAAATAAAATACTTATTTTATAAAAATGAAGGAAGAAGCAATCAATAAATTATTTCATTATTTATAAGCAACTTTAACTCAATTTCCATGGAATCGCTAACCTTTCCATTGGGAACTGGATCATTTTTGTTTCCTACAGATTTACTGATATGCACACAATGAGCACACAACCCTGTTGTGTTCATAGAAATGAAAAGTATGCTTTGCTAATTTCTTGCAACTCAGTGAGGAAGAAGCCTGAAGCCTCTGAAGCAGTTCACTGACTAACATCCCCTGAGTACCAGCCGAGTCACGTGAAATCACTGCTAAAGCACATGGCTTGCTCTGTAGGCCTGAAAAAATTTACACTAAAAAATAAACTGCATTTTCTGAATATTTCAGAAACAAAAGTAGTATTTTAAAGCTTAACAAGCCATAAGCCTTTTGCCAAAGCTGAACTGTGCTGCAAATATCTCTTGGATATGTAATTATATTTCCTTTCTTGTATTGCAATTCCTCCCAGGGGGCTTCATATGGATGTTTACTCTCTGATGGAAGTACACTACCAGACAGGAGCATAGAGTTCCTTCTACAAATAGCTCTTAACACAAGAAGAAATGCACAGAAGAAATACAGTTTCAGCATGCAAACTAGAGCATTTCCAAGTGCTTAAAGCACCTCTTAAGCATTTGTTTCAAACTGCAAAAACTCAGGACAGATTTAAAACTTAAAAGACATTGCTCAAGTCTGCAGAAGAGCCCATGCTCCTTCATCTGTCTGTCCTCCTGCATCAGCACACGTGAGCCTCTAACTGATGGAGCTCTGTTTGCCTCTTCATCAAAACCCAGAGACACAGATATCCAAGATGCTTAACACTGTCACTTCTACTCAACTCAAGATGAAGAAGACCTCACTTGAGAAAGCTAAGGCATCTGTGGAGCACTGCAGTGGCCAAGAAAAGCAAAGGGAAAACCTCTGCACACCATAACCCATGTCTGCTAAGAATATTATTCAAGTAAAAAGTAAATTATCTGAATGACAGTTGCTCGCAACCAAGACTTGATGAATATTCACAGTTTCACTGAAATTTAATTGGTAAAAGGTTATGGTGGAGTCCAAAATAAGTACCCAAAAAAACCAATTTTCACAAGACATGATTTCTGTGGAATAAAAAGGGATCTTGAGAGGGAAAAAAAAAATTGACAATATAGTGAATTAATCTGGTTTTGTCAAAATTGTTAAAAATATACAACTTGTGAATTGCTCACCTGTAAAAGACTAAACTCTCAATTTTGATGGGAAGTTGGATATATTACAAAAAATAGGTATAGAGAATACTGTCAGCAGAGTTGTTTAAAGAACAGAATTTCTGCTTTAATCAGAAATACAGTAGAACAACAGAACATAACTGTTGCTGCTGTGTAGAATTTAAAATATATACCTTTCCCATGCAAATACTTGTATGTCTTTTAAGCTCTTGTTTGGTCTTTTCTTCCTCAAGTCTTTTAATATGCCTCTTAATGTCTTCTCATGTCTTTTAAGGTTCTTCAATTTTTAATAAATTAAGTTGATACTTGGAGCTCAATCTCTGCAAGTTTCTGGCTCAGACACAGTGTCTAGTCTCCTGCTTCCCTATCATAATGAAAGATTGATGAGGTCCTGCCCTGAAAATCCGGTTGATTCACAAGCCTTAAAGCATAAGAGGTAGTGGCAAAAGAGACAATTTTTCAGGTTGCCACGTATGGATCCAGGCACCTCGACTTTACAACTGCGCCAGTAAATTAAAAACCATCTTGCAACACTCTCCGTTAGTGAGGTTAACTGGCACAGAGGAGGTAATATCACTGTTCAAACTTTCCTACTGTCCAAAACAGGGTTACCATGCCTGGATAGAGCAGAAGTTAGCTTGGTTGTGAACAGAGCCATACCTAGGAACTGCCTGGGAGAGAGTAACTAGCACAGGCTAAAGGTATTGTGCCTGTCAGCATTTTAGCAATTTTACCATGTAGTCAATTGAGTTTCATACTGATCTCTAATTTGCTAGTACAGATGAAACAAAGAAGTCTGAGTTGGAGTTCCTGTACCACTGGACTCCCAGCCCCTCTGCTCTCCAGGAAGAATCTTCAACAACTTCTGCTCTAACGTTTTAACCATGTCAGTTCTTCTGCGTGGCTTTTCTAAACCTTCTTGCCTCTTTGTTCCTAAATCACAGAACCACAGAAGAGCTGAGGCTGGAAGTGACTTCTGAAAACCATCAAAGCAGAGACAACTAGAACAGGTTGCTTGTGACCATGCCCAGTCTTCCTCTGAGTATCTCCAAGGACAGACCCACTCCAGGCAACCTATGGCAGTGTTCAATCACCCTCACACTGAAAAGTCAACTTCAGGTTCATCTTTGTGGCCCTCTGCTTCACTCCAGTATGTCTCAATACTCCACTACAGATGTGTCCCACCAGGGCTGAGTAGAAGGAAAAGATCACCTCCTTTGACTTGCTGGTAGCCCCCTTCACAGTGCAGCACAGGCTGATGGGTTGTTTCTCCCTGTTTTTGCAGAGCTTCATGAGGTTCCTGTCAGCCCACTTCTCCAGCCTGTCGAGGTTCCTCTGGGTGGCAGCACAGCCCCTTGGTGTATTGTCCACTCTTCCCAGTTTTCAGTCATCTGCAAACTTGCTCAGGGTTCACTTTGTCCCATCACCCTGATCCTTACTGAGGGCATTAAATTGTACTGGACCCAGCATCATATCTCAGGGTATATCTCTGGATACCAGCAGGATTGTCTGCCACTGATCACAACCCTCTGAGCATGGCAGTTCAGCCAGTTTTCAGTCCATCTCAGTATCAGTTTATCTAGCTCCATCACTTACTCTATGATGATGGTATGGGAAATTGTCAAAAGCCATGCTAAAGTTGAGATAAATATGTATACATAATATACACAAACCTGGTCTAGAAGTCTCTATATAAAACTAATCTTCCTTACAGAATGAGAATCATTAACACTGAATACTTTACATTAAGATTTCAAAATTAATCCTTTTTTTCTTTGTTTTTTTCTTATATATATATATATATTTTTTTTTTTTTAGGGGCTAATTTTCAAAAAAAACAGGAAAGGTAATGTTTTGTATTTTTTTTACCCTAATTGACTGGCATACTCTTACAGGAATAGTAGACAAATTTCTCTTTCTTCTAACTTCAAGTTAAGAATGAATCAATAATTCCCTTCTGTGTAATTCCCATGTCATCAACCATCGCAATTTTTTGAAAACCCCAAATAATACAGAACTCCATTTGAAGGAAAGAGTGACTCGTTCTCAGTTTCCATCTGCTTATACAAATGTCCATGGTTTGATTTCTCATGTGTGATAATGACACAATGGACTTAAAAGCTATCAAGCTATACAATTTCCTCATGTAGCTTTTCTCTCCTCAAAGCCAACAATTGCCAAGTAAGGTAAATGAGGAAAGCACAGATGCAAATGCTCATAAACAAAGTAAAACCAGTAGTGGGATGAAGGCAAAATCTTTAAAACAGCCAGCACTGCAGCTGGCCAGGGAAACAAAACTCACTGTCTCAGGGCATTTCACTTCTTGTTCTTTCTTTTGTTATTGACCTCTTCTCAAATCTCTACTCTCAAAATTCTGCCTATTGCTTCTTGGCTGCAAGTGTTAGGGAGAAAGCAAGAAATGAACAAGGATGTTGACATGCCAGAAAAGGGTTCTGTTTCCCACAACAATTCTTGCACAAAGGGCCATCAGTGTGTGGTTCTCTCTATGTGGTGCTGCATACAACAATAACCTTGCATATGTCCCACCATAGGTTACTCCACCACCAGCCTGACAACAGTTGGAGGCTGAGAGAAACATAACCACGGTGACATACTGAGAGCTACTAGAGAGGCTCAGCCATCTGCCTCCTGCTACTTGCATGACAATGCAAGCTGCACTTTAAAACACCCTTGTTATGTTAGACAGCCTTAACCCTGTCTCTCTCTGCTCATGCCCTCCGTGGGTAACACAGCTTCCCTTTACACAGGAGGACGCCTGGGGCTGTATTAACAGGAACACTGCTAGCAGACTGAGGGAAGCAGTTATCCCCCTCTGTCTAGCATTCATTAGGCCACATCTACAAGCCTGCATCCAGCATTGGGTTTGCAATAACAGAAAGATCAATAAACCAGAGTGAGATCAATGAGGGCTAACAAGATGGTCAGCTGGCTAGAGCACTTGCCCTGTGAGAACAGGCTAAGGGAGCAGGGCTTGTTCAGCCTTGAGAAGAGATGGTTCTGAAGCAACCTAATAGCAGCCTTCCAACACTTGCAAGGAGTTGGAAAAGAAAGAGAAATCCTGAAAGGAATATAAAATATAGGGAGCCAGGCTTTTCATAGTGATGCCTTGTGGGAACACAATAGAAAATGGGCATAAATTGAAAAAAGGTGGGTTCAGGCTGGATATAAGAAGAAACTCTTTCACCATTAGGACAGACAAATAATGGAAAAGATTACCTAAAGAAGTTACACAGGCTCCATCGTTGCATGTTCTAAGACCTGATTGGTCACAGCTGACTCTCCTTTGAGCAGGACCTCCTGAGGTCCCCTCAGTCTGAATTATCATATAATCCTAAGATAGCTTCCATTTACATTTCTGAGGCTCTGTACAGATATCTTTGAACTGGGGTGGCTCTGACAGAGAAAAGAGGGGTCCATGCCAAGCAGAACTTTCAACTCTTGGTAAAATCTGAGTCTTACTTCGCTCGTGAATTAAGCGAAGACAGTGCACCTGCCAGCACTGTACCTCAGCACACTAGAAAAGGAAATATGTATCAGAATAGGAAATGTATTGTGCTGGTGCAGTAGCCCTCAGTGGGCTTGAGTTTCATTAAAGTCAAAGACAGACATGTAACAACCAGGCTGAGCACAAGGAACTGGCTGCAGAAGTTGGGAGATGCCAACACCCCAGCTGTTTTATCATGAGGAGAGCAGAGAGAATTTATCCAGATACATATTTATACATGAAGCACATGCATAACCAGGTGCTTCAAACCTCATGGGTAAAGTGAAGTTAAACAAAATAGATTTTGTGTAATGAAAAACAAGTTCAGTAAATATGCTACAGAGTACTCATACATAATGCACCAGTTCAACAGTCCTCAGCAGGAATCTTGTCAGTGCACAGAAATGGGCCAGTAAAAAACTGGACTGAGCACAAAACAGGGCACACAGGAAAAATTTACAAGGTTCTTTATCAAGTAAAAGCTATTTTTTCTGTTTTCTCAGGCTATAGTAACTAAATATTCCCACATATCACTATTACCCTGGTACTGAATAACCTACCTCATCCTTGCTCCTAGCACATTCCTTTCTACACTGCTGCTGTGTTAAACACATGCACACACGACTACTACAAAATACTCCACTGAGATCTCTGTCAGTCCAAAAGCACTCAAGCCTCAACTGCCTTTGAAGGAAGCAAAGGTGGCCCAGCAAAGCAGCAGCTGGTCCTGATGCACATGATCAGCAGGGGCTGTCACTGGAACAGAAAGACAGCGAACAACTGGGTCAGCAGATGTATATGACCACAACACAGTTCCAAGTAGCTCTGAGAAACACTTCAATGGGAACATAGTATAGCTTCCCACAGTTTTTGTCCTGCTAACAGTTGAACTTCGCTTAAGTAAGGGAAGGCCTCTTAAGACTTTTCACTGTAGTGCCGCTTGTAGATTACAGCGTAAGGAAAGAACTCATAGTACCAAAGTCTAACAGCCTAAAACATCGGATATTTGCACAGCACCTTATTTATTCTCTGTGACACATAGCCAACTTGCCAGCAAAGTATTAGAAATAAGCAATAATTCAAAGACTAAAAGGTGACCAGTTGAAACAACTACTCATTCAATTGAAATACTTCTTCAATTATTCTCTGCCTTGAAAGTGGATAACAGGCCTCCTAAAATTGAGAGGAAATTTTCATAACTTTGTATTTATTGACCTCTGCTGAGACAGAGAAAAAAGTGATGCAGCAGAAATTAAAAGAAAACACCCCTTTCAAATGTAAAAGCTGTATATGCAGCCAGAACAGCAAATGCAAAATTATCTCCTGTCTTTGGTCACTGTTGCAACTGTAAGTTCCACCAATTACTTTTCTATTTATTTTTCCAGTGAGTCTGAGAGCATGGACCCAGTTAATGGAAGCAACTCAGAGATGTACACTCTGGCCAAATGTGACATAATCCCTATTAGCCCTAGATACAGGTTTTGAGTTAAAGCAGCTTTGTACTCTCCATTTCCTTTCATTTGAGTAGATCAGTTCAATTTGAGCTTTGTCTGTTTTTAAAAAGATAGATTTCACTTAGATTAGAAAACCAATCTTTCACTGAGAGGCAGAACCACCTGAATTAAGAGCAGGCAGGGAAACACTGATGAGGGAAAGAAAAGTATGATAAAGTACTTGGTTGTATCTCAGGAAAAAAAGAAAAAGGGGGAGAGGTTGAGGAAAAGGAGGGTCTCAAAAATGTTTCATAACTGAGGGAAGTAGAAGAGAGCAGCTGGAGAATAGGGCATAAACTATTTTCTTTCCTGACAATATGCTATTAGCTGACAGTGACAGAAATTGAGGGAAAATGGGTCAACAATGTTAGATGAACAGAAACTCCACATTGCCATCTCTGTGCAGAAGAAAAAAGGACAGGATGGTCTTTTAGAAGCACATACAATGAAATGCAAAGTACAAGAAAGTCTCTTATGCTTTCTATCATACAATCTTCCCTGAAATGTCAAGAAATCTGAACATAACTATCTATCCCTGTCACTGAGAAAGAGAATACACTTACAGATCAATGGGAGCCACTCCCTGATTTATGAATCTCATATCCCTCCTAATTCTTCTCATAAACATCATGAATCCATATGGTGTCCAAGTGTTACATTTTGTGTTTGATTTAGCTAAAAGATATTTAAAACAAACAAAACCAGACCCAAGATGTTTCTACGCATTGAAGAGTTCCCTGCTGACTCCTTCTTAGCTGAACCTCAGGAATGTAGTGTCCTTTATAATTCAAGTGCACTAAATCAGATCTAAAGAACTTCCCATTTAGAAGATAACATAGAAATAAGAGGGTTTTTATTAAAAGATTCTCAAATAAAATCATGTGTGGAATTGCAAACCCCACCTATCTGCACTTTTTTAGTGACACATACCCTAAGCAAAGGTTCACTGCTCTGTAAAAGCTCCACCACCATTTTTAATTGTCTGGTTTTTAACCACAGCTCACAGCTCTGAGTAAAGGGCCTGACATCTGCAGGTGAAAAACAGCAAACCTGCAAAAGCCAGAAGCAGGAAAAGGCAACTTTATCATCAGCACAGCATGTCATCATAGTAATCTGTAACAAAAAAGTGGGGAAGAAAATTAAGGAGGCAAGGGTAGACAGGCCAAGAGAATAAAACACAGACACACACAAAGAGTGACATAAATATGAAGTGAAAAAGGAAAAAAGACAGTGAAGAACAAGTTAGTGAGGGAAATAAAGAATGCAGATGAAATAAAAAAGTGACATTTTATTGCAGTTTGGGCAAAATGACTCAGCGTTCTGTGGGCCTACCATCCAGAGCTTGAAAAAATTTTAAAATCTCTCGAGATATCGATTAGGCTAGAAATCACAACTACAGCAACTGCATGGCAGCGTAAATTACTCCTCACGACTCCCTCACAGAAAGATTTGCAGGGAAGGAAACACGGAGGAGGGCACGATCATCATCTTTAACAAACAGCAGCACTGAAGCAGTAGCTAGAAGGAAGCGTGTCATTGTCAGCACGACTGTTGGCTGAGCACAAAAAGAAAAGAGAGAAAAAAGAAAAATTGTCACAAGCTGATTTTCAGACAATAACACAGTGGGAGTCAGAATATCAGATATGGTTATGGACTAGTCATTCACTGGACAGGAGCTAGACAGAAAGACAGTAAATTAATACACAGTGGTATTTTTGTTGGGAGGGGGTTGGTTGTTTTTTTTTTTCTTTTAGACTATTACTTGGATGACAATGGATTATCCTCTCTAAAATGTGAGAAGCCAACCACAAATACAGTGATGTTCTGTCCCCACAGTAAACAGGAACCATCAGTTTGTTGCTGAGATGCAGCTTGGGCTCTCTTCTCCAGAGAAGGCATCACATAATAGGTCTACTGCCCGTAATGGGTACAGTTAACTGCTCAGACACCACTATATGGAATAAATCACTAACACTTTTTAAGGTCAGTTAAAAGAAACACAACCAACAACTATGTAAAGTTTTCCTGACAGATTCCCAATGTTGATATCTAAAGTAATCACCAATAGCTGTGTGTTTGAACAAGGACCACCTTAAAGCATATGCATTGCTTATGCTCTCTTCAGAGAAAGCTTCATAGGCTTAATAGGCTAATGGTACAATAAGCTATGTCAGTGGCCTAAAACAGGAGTGGATAGTTGAGTTGTAAGGTGACAAAAATCAGGCTTTCCTCCAAAAAGGAACTAACAGATTGCAGTTAGTTTGTCACAGTCAGGATGTAATTTAAATCAGCCATCTCATTTCAGTAACCACCAATGCTGCCTCTAAACCTCAATGGAGAAAGATGGGCACCTCTAAATGGTGACCCATCACATTCCCTAAGAGCTAAAATAAAAAACAGATTCAGCAACGATCTTTGGAAGCAGCCTTTACAAGACAAGGTTAAGTAAAGCCACAATCTATCACCACTCCCTCCATGGGACCTTTTGGAAGAGGATGGCCAATGGATGCCAGCCAATGGATACCATTCATTTTTTTCAGAATTTCCCAGCAGACAGCCCTACTTACTGAGAATCACATTTAATGCCACAAAACTGCAAAGTACTATTAGGCCATCATTTATCCTACCAAATCTCTCTGCACATACCTTTTCCCTCTTTGAAGCCTGGAACTAAGGGCACTGAAGATGCTGAGAGCTACTATGAGTCCTTGGAAAACTATTTGTGGACAGAAATGGATATTTAGTTAATGAGGTGATCTTCATAACCATTGAGAGCAGAGTAAATAACTGTACTGCTAAAAGAAACCTGAACCTACTCCCATCCTGATTTTCACTACCTAAATGGAAAATTAGAGTTGAGAAAGAGTAGACCAAATATCCTTTACACATTTCCACATGCATATAGGTTATTGAAGTATAGCAAGACGGAGGAGTTCCCCCCAGCCTCAGCTTACTCAAGATTCCTAGGCACTAATGATATTTATACTTCACATGCAAAAACTATAGTAAATACTAAAAAATATTTATGTCTCAGGTTCACTCAGTAATTTTTGTTCAAGTGTGACAGTGAACTTTGGAGCATTGCCATTAAATGGAAATAACAAAAAAAAATGCATTAGGAAGTGAAAATTTTCTTTTTATAGCTGTAGACAGTCTAGTTGCAGAGCTATTACACACAGAGTAAGTGGAAATATTACTGCTATTAGGAGCAGTGGTATTTTAAAATTGACTAATCTTGATTATATAAAATGCTAATGTGTTCTATAAACTTCTCACAACAAAAATACCTCAAATCAAGAAGACCCAAAAAGGCAATAAATTGAGCACATCTTCCTAAAAGCAACTGTTAGGTAACTAGAGAAACGCACTGGATTTTGATTCATGGTTTTTAGTGCCAGAAGTACTTCAGAGTTCATGTGTTAATAATACAAATACTTGTAAGGTAGTATAAAACTGAGATTGTCAGCTTAGATTTCTACATCATGGAGAAAAAAACAAGTAAGGTACTTGCTGCAACAAACTATTCCTGACCTTCACCAAAAACAGGGGAAGGAGTTCAGCTGGATGGCAATCTGGCACAAGTGGTCCTGGGAAACCCAACAGTTACTGATACTGAATGAGATAGTTATTAGTCCTGACACTCCTTCCTAAGCAATTGGATCTTATCACCTATGCTTGCTTTTAAATAGAAAATACTGCTGCACATTTTGGTTGCAAACTGAACCTGAAGAAAGTCATACAACATATGCTGCCTGATCCAGAAAAATCTATACCACTTTCTATACATGGCAACATGACAGTCTCCATCAGCAAGAAAGCATCAAAGGCCTGCTGTGCATGCAACAATGTATTTGTATTTCCTTTCTTATATGACAGAATTCAGGTTTAAGATAAAAAATTTTAAAATTCTATATTTATACAGGTGCTTTTAGTAAATCAAAAGACTAATCAATGTTTTACCTTTTGTAACACTTCTGGCAAAAGTTCTCCAAATATTTATTTTTTATGCCAAATATAAGCGACTATAAAGCTATTCTTAAAAAAAAAAAAAACTGCAAAGAAACTTTTCAGGACAAAAATCTGTGAACTACTGGTCAGAGGAACCTAAACTGAAGATGTCTTTTGATTTGTGATTCTTTCTTATACGTAAAATAGAAAACTGCATTTCTGTATACCTTATTTTCCAAATGTTCTTCAATAACAAAACAAATCAAAAAAACCCCACTCTACTTGAAACAGACTACAATAGTTAAAAAAAAAAATCAAACCAAAATTAAATACACTAATTAAAGCAGGCTTGAAAAATAATATCAACTCTTGAAAATAATTCTGTTCTCATTCAGACATGAAAATAATTTAGGGGGTTTCATCTGTTTGTTTTGTTTGATGGTTTTATATGTGATTTCAACTCCTAAAGTAAACTTGAAAGACAAAGGGAAAAAATACTGTTCTGGTACTAACAGCACAGTAGGAACACAATTTTTAAAAAGAAGAAAAGCTCTTCTGTTCAATAAATACCAGTATTTGACATATTTTTCATACCCTAATGTCAGGCTAGCCCAGTGCTTTTGAAGGGGAAGAAGTCGACGGCAGAAATTGACGAGCTGCTGAAAAATCTGCACCTGCAAATCAGTATCTGGACCTGGGATAACAGGAAGAGTGACTGTTTTAAGTGTGCAAGTGAGAAGCCATTTGAGGTGATTGCTGCACGTGTGGCCTCCCAGGGAGTCAGCAAAGGTAGACTTTTGAAAGGAGCATGGAGCAGGATGCTCAATTAGCATAATTCCTCCTGGAAACAGCTCGGTTTCTCAATCACAAATTTCTCTCCAATATCTCAGAATTCAGAGTCTTCCTCCTCACTAAGCGCTATCTTCATTCTCTTATGTCTCCTTACCATATATAATGAATTAGCCTTTGAATGATCTCAAGAAAGAAGGAGAAAAAAGTATGCCAGCAAGAAAATGAAGGGAGGGAAAAACCCCAATCAAATGGTTAAATTTCATGTCAGGTTATCTGTAGTGCAGTAAAATATAAAATAGACATTTGAAAACTTAAAACCTGCACAGGAGAGAGATCATTAAAAATACTGTCTAGACAGTATTTTTAATTCTTAGCAAAGCACAGTTTCTTTTCAAAAGGATTTTAGTGCAAAAATCCTTTGATAGGATAGACTAGACTTTGATAAGCAGCATAGTCACTGGCTTTGCTTCCATACAAAAACACAGCATCCTGAAACACGGGCTTTGAAGAAAGCTCAAGACATCACCTGGTTCATCTCTTGCTTCAGAAATGCAATACGACCACCCTGTTTCTGGGTGGGTGACAGGCCAAAATGACTGGTCAGCTTGAGCTCCAGCTCCAGAAAAGGTCTGGAGGGACTGGGGAGAAGGTCCAGCCATCGAACTTGACAATCGCATGGGTGAGAGCAGGCTGCTCTCCTTGACAAAGATGGTCACTGAAATATAGGTGTTGGTGTTGTGAGAGTTTGCAGCCAGCTGAAGAGTAAGGGGGAAAATGCAGGAGGGATTACTTTTTGTGTCAAACTGCACTGAAATTCTGCTGCACAGGGGGTTTCTGTGCTTCTGAAGCCAATATTCTGAGATTAGATGCTGTTGTCATCCTCTAAAATGCTCATTTCCCCAAGATGCAAGACTTCATGCTAGAGAGCAATAACTTGCAGTGCCCTCAGTCATTACTTCCTCTAAACTCAAAGATTCCAAGAGCAAAATTCAGTCACCACAACTGTCAATACAAATACTCACTGCCTCAAGCAGCAATGATATACTGCAGTACAAATGTATGCTCTCTAATGCAATATATAATGAATGTAGCATTAAATCCTGGTATTAGTTTAATTCTTCCAACCACTTCACGATAATGTTTAGATTTCTTTTACTGCTCTGCTATTCAAAGTGCTGGACAAGCATTACATTAACATTTGTGGAGAATATCATCTATCAATACAACCATGGAAGGAACTGGAAACTATTTAGTGGCTTCCTTTCAGAACTGCTATAACAGTCCCCTAGAAAAGCAAAAGGTAGAAATTACATGGCTCCAGAGTGTTATATTTTTTGAACTGGGCAAGAACTTACTTGTTCCCTGAGTTTCTCCCTGAGTTCCACCAGAGAGCAAACACAACAGTGCTTCCCCATCTGTGTGGGGCCCTCTCTTCTGATCACACCTTTCCTGTCATAGCAGTCAGAATGTCTGAGACACGACACACTTATGCCTTGTCCTCCACAGGATCATTGGCCTAAACAAAACTGAAATGCTCCCTCTGATAGAAACTGCTCTCTTCTGTGTCCATTTGACAGCGACCTTTCATGAACATGTCAATATGAATCCAGTGGGGTTTTTTACTATTATTAGTTTAAAAAATAGCTTGTTATTAACATTTTAAACTTCCCATAGATTCAAACTAATATGAGAATTTAACACAGAATCTAGACATACGCAAAATTACAAAAATTTTAATTAAAAATTCAGTGTTTTGGTTTGACAGATCTGTGCCTATTTCCACTCTCAGTCATTTTAATGAATCTAATTGCTATCTGTCTTCCTGCTTTACAAAAAAAAAAAAAAAAAACACCACCTTTTATTCAGGCTTTTACTCAGTTCAAGTATTATTATCTAGTTTTAACATATAGGAAACAGCACTGCCTGGGGAGCTTGGAGTCCAGTTCTTAAAGCTCACCTTGGCCTTAGGAGTCCAGTTCTTAAAGCTCACTGTGGTGCACTGTATCAAAGACCAATTCTGATACCGGGGGCTAGGACAGCATCAAAAACAATTTATGCTTTCAGGGTTTTAGGACTGAAGTTTGCTATATCCAGAACAGCTGTACTCTGGGAATTTATGTTAAAAAATCATCTCCAAGATTACTGCTGTTCCAAAAGATCTGAGCACTACTGGGGTTTCTCATACCAATGATGTAACTCCATGCCTCATTTCTAGGAGTCTTTTGCCCCTGCAGGAAGAATGATGGTTTCACTGTCTGAAATCTGCAGCACAAAAGGGCAACTGTGCAGCACAAGGGAACTCTCCTTACTCCATGGAAAATATTTCATGATTATGAAATCTACCACCCAAGTGGCTTTCATTGGCTCCATTCTTTTAAAATACGTATCAATCTCCTTGGTAGTGCTTTAAATAGTTTCCATGTAAAAATACTTTGACACGAGTCTAACCGTAAGCTTTCACCTTAAAAATACTGAAGAGCCCCACATTACACACACAGTGCATCCTTATCAATACTTTTTACAGAGATTTCAAAAGTTTTGTGCAGGAAGTAGGAGATTTGATATTCATTTCCAGCCATTTTGTATCAGTCCTGCTCCCTTCTTAAATTTAATTGCAATGCTAACTGCATACCCTTTTTGTAAAGTTCCAAAAATTAACTTTCACTACTCATAAAAACCTGAGACATTTATCAAAATCTGTACATCTTTATCCTATTTTGGAACTGTTTTAAGTTAGGCATTATCAGTATTATTCTATCATATCTGCAGTAACCAAGTCCCTTTATAGTACAAATTAACTTCACTTTTCCTTAAGTTTGACTCACCAAATTAGATAAGTGAATGCAGCACATACCAGAATAATCAATTTTAATTGAGAATTTTGTGCCACCTTAAATAGATAATAACAAAACCTAATAAAAGTAATTCAATATTAGAAAGATAATAGAGGGTACTGTAGTTCAGAGATATCTACCAACTCCATCAACACTAACTCTCCTACAAAACATGAGAACAGAAGAACAATTTAGTATTCTTACTAAATATGAATTACACATTATGCAATACTTGAAGCTTCAAACTACCAAGAAAAGCCAACAGGCTGAAGGATTCAATGTTTTATCCAACAAGACACTATCCCACATTTAGGTAAGAAATATGCCACTTCTTCAAAGTCTCTTCCCCTCATTCTGCAGTTAAAATGACTTTCCCCTAAGCACCCACCAGATATTTTGCCACAGATTTCAATCACAACTTATATTTCTCACTCCAAAAAAAAAATTCACATTGCAAGCATACAAGAATAGTATATCAAAGGACAAACAAATATGCCCCCCATTCCATCATACCCTTCCCTACAAAGTGCTACTCTGTCAGGATGATCAGCACTAAAATACTTAGAAGAATGCTGTAGCAGTGGTTAAGAAATATATTTATTTGTACTATATGCTTTGCATTCACTACAAACTTCTTCACAAAAAGTTTATTCAACTATTTATCAATCCACTGACAATCTCAACGCAACTATCCTTGTTAGATTATCTCTTCAGTCACTCATCCACTTGTCTTGCACTTACTGGCCATAACAGCTGCCCATAATGACATTAGTGTGCAGAGGGATCATGTTGCTGTAGAGGCAACAGAAAGTTGTGGACATTGCAATGAAATGCAGTACCTGGACTTAAACTGAGAAAAGTCAGGCAAAGCTTCACCATCTCAGTCGTTTGCCGTACACCACATTGTTACTGAAACAAAATCTGGTCAGTAATTAAGCCTCTCTGATTTGGCCACCTCACATTCTTAAATGTACTTTTGTGAACGGCCTTTCCTCACTCCAGAATTTAAAAGCCAAAACCAAAGCTAATGATTAACACGCTGACTAAATAAATGCTTAACACCACCAAGTTACAGAGTGCTGCAATGTTTTTTCTTTTCTCTCAACAACTGTATCAAGAATATTTATTCTTCAGTTGAATAACATTCACTAAGCACTTCATCAAACAAAGCCAACAACATTACAGCCCATTAATTTTTCACTTTGGTCTAAAGCCAGAGCCAGTTAAAATACCTCACTATCTTTCATCCTGCGAGTAATCATGTTAATATGTGTCCCCCTTCCCCCAACCCAAACAGTACCACATACATACTTTGCATTGCTCCTTGGTAATATCTGTTACAAAAGACACATCAGCACTCTCCCCAAGAAGAGAATAAATTAGTCAAAAAACGCTCTTGAAATCTCAGAAATGAGGTCACAGCATCTTCTATAATAGTCTGAATTTTACCAAGGCCTTCATCAGCAATTAAGGAAAAGAACACAGACATTTCAGAAGATAGTTTTGACATTAAGTTTTTAGTGTAAGAGAAACCAAAGGAAAATCTGGCAATAAAAAGAGCTTAACAGAAAAGCAATGATGAAATGTGTCCAAAAACAAGCAAAGACCAGTCGACATTTGGGGTTCTGTAGATACAACTTTGGAAGATAATAATGCGTGCAGATATCCTGATATCCCAGAGGCAGTGAATTCAGACTTTGCTCTATCATATGGTTTTATTCGGGTAATCTCTAATCCATTCTTCCCCTCTTCTCTTTATATGCCTTTCTGGGAAACTCACACAAACCATCAGCTTAACTTGACCTTCCATGAAATTTGGTTGAAACAGAGTAAAAGCTTAAGAGTTTCTGAAAAAAAAACAGACAGACATACGGCATGTGCTCAGCATAACGAGGACAGCAGAATGCCCAGCACTTAGTCTTTACTGTCATGATGTCAAGTTTTGCTAAAGACTTCTCTGAATGAGGTTTACAGACTTACTTAGAGATTCACTTTCATTCCTTAAATTCAGGAGCTGTTTTTCACATGAAACAAAAATCTTTTCATGACTCACAATTAAACCTTGAACAATATAACGTAACGGTGGAGTGCTACAGGAGGGACTCAGGCTCTCAGCTGCAGGGAAGAGCAGGTCAGGTAAAGCAGTCTTCCTAAAATACTGCCTGCAAAAGTCACTGCAATTTACAGAAAAGTCCTTTACAGCACCTGGCATCATTCTGCTTCCTGCACAAACACATCGGATGGGAACGTTCCCTTAAGAAGGTCTTGTTGGTGATTTCAGATGATAACTTGAGAAGGAAATTAAAATCACTATATTTACTATTATGGCAATGCAAAAAAAAGTAGAAATATAACTTCTTATTTTAAAGATCTTTCAACACCTACAGAGAAAACTAGATTTTAAAAAATCTGCTATTATATAGAGAGATATTTTACATACGTTTATGCATATTTACTAGAGTTTTAGCACAAATCAAACAGATCAAAGAAAATACTGGAAGAATTTGCCAAATAGTCAAGAACTTCTTTTATATTCAAACTGTGGATTCATCTACACATCCTGCTGGTGGGATATACTTGATTATGTAACAGGCTTAAATGGAAATTATGGTAAACTGTTCACTTTGGTGCTCAAAAATTAGATTAAACAAACTACAGCTTTTGATGTTTCTTTTTGGTATGACCCAAACACACTCCCCTTTCATAGCTGCATAATAATTTTTTTCCCAGACATCTAATATACTAACTATTCTTTCCCTAGGAGTTGCTCTGGAGGGGAAATAAATTATTTTTGTCACTCTTTGACAAGATAGTTGATTGTTGTGGCATGTTTACTCCCAACATGAACTCCAAAATGTCATATTGTGCCTCATTCAGCCTTGCTTGTTTAAAACCGTGCCAACATAACAACTTGCATGCTTTCAGCAAACTGTTGTATTTCTCATGGCATCACTGCATGTGCGCAGTCAAAAATATTCTGCTTTTGTTTTAAGTTGCTGACATGATTCTGTTCTGCTTTGATTAATATATGCCTGATTACATGTAATAGAAAAGTTACATTAACTTGACAGAACTGAGAGATTTCTAGATACACTGTTCTGTATTCAACATTATAAAATTTCACTCTTGAAAATAAAATTTCTCAGTCCTAGGTACAACATATACTTTTAGTAACAAAAAAAGTTTTAAGCCATTTCTCAAAATACACAAATTCATGTATCTAAATTTAAATCAATGAAGGGGAGAAATTGTAAATCTCACTTCTGTTGTGACTTCCTCAATTGCTCTTTGTTCTCTAAGAAGCAAAAAACACCCTGTAGCATCCATGGAAGGCAGTCTTGCCTAGGGCACATGCAGAGGTGACCAAGAACAGGGAGACCTGAGCTCTCTCCCTGTCTACTTTCTATGCTCTCAAAACAAATGACAGTTTTTCACACCAGCCTTTCTGAACACCATTTATTAAAGCACAAGAACAAAGAATTTTAAACTAGTCACTACAGAAAATAACCAGACACGACTGGTTTTCCATTAGCTGGGTTTGGAGAAACAACCATGCCCTTTGAAGGAAACCTCAAAAATTATAAACACTCTTATTTCTATTTTCCTATTAGTGATCTACAGAGAGTTATCATCTGCATCTCACTACACCTCTTGCTATGAAAAGAGGAGCCCTGTCAATGATCACTACAAACTCACCACGAGTATTCTTAGTATCCATAACAAAACCTCGAAGAAAAAAAAATAATCTGAATTATTTCACTGTTGTTGTAAATAAAAGGAATTATGTTTCCTCTCTGAACTCTCCATGTAAAATACATAAATAATTAAGTATTTAAGGTTTTTTGGGTTTGCATAGCCAAGATAAGCAGATGTGACTTTTTCTCAAGGGAAGGGTGCTTCCTTCCCAGTAAAACAATCCAGGTCATTTGTCACCATAATGGCATCAACTCCATGCAGCAGTAATTTATTTTTAAAGACTTACTAATTCAAATGCACTGTACTCTGCTTGTAAACTCTAGAAAAAAATTAGAATTTATCCTTTTTCAGGATTCCAAATCCCTGAAAGGCAGGTTATACAACTCTGTCATATCTCTAGTTCCAGTTCTGACCCTTCTATCTAAACTTACTACTTCAGTGACATGCCAACAGTTGACAGCAAAATCAAAGAATTCAGTAATTTTGGGATCCTGAAATACTTCAGTAATGACTCAGACTTTTTCTTCTGTTCTGCTGTCCTTTTTTTTTCCTATTAGAGCCTTTCCCTTCTGCCTCTCTATGCAGCTTTGATACCCTCCACAAAGAGCTGTCCCCTGGTTGCCCAGCACAGCTGTCCTACAGCCCCTGCACTTCTGTCCAAACACCCTCTGGCTCCATCCCTTCCTGCTGGAGGACCTCTGGCACTTAGAAGATAGCAGAGAAGAGCTGCTGCAAAAGCCACGAAATGCAACTCTGAGGCTCAGCTTCAAGGCAGCACTTAATTGCAAGCAGAGTGCCATTGATTTCAAACACTGTGATTTTTTGCTGCTGCTGCTTCCCAAATTTCAGCACCTGGAGTGCGCAATTCTATTTGCATCTCTGCAAGGAGCAGACAAAAAGACCAACAATTGGCAATTACTTCAATGACACCTCACTGGTTTTACGTTAACATGGTTTGGCCACTAGAATATACAGACCAAAACTTCTCCTGTTACCATTTACCTCTTATCCGACACCAGAGTTAAGAGATACGGTAGGTGTTAAGCCACTGGTTTATCAGCCATGAGTCACTCTGCTTGCACACAGAGCAAATACGCCTTAAAGTAAGCAGTTAAGAGCATGTCCAGGTCTAGTTACAGCCACAGTGTGAAAAAGAAGAGGAGAAAGGGATCGAAGAGGTGCATTAAAACCATTCCGATAATGTCATCCGACTTGAATCTCACACACACCGTGGAGCAATGCTCAGGAAGGGACTAAAATTGCTTTACCTCCCCTCATGAGCAAAACCATGCCTGATGGGTCTAGATGAAAGATGGGTGACTTAAGGTCTTTGACCAGACATTATCTGTGACTTTATTTCATAAAACTCCTAGCAATATAATTTTCTTTTAACATTATTACTCCATAACACTATGGCACACATATACGTAATTCAACAGAAATCATCTAATAGCCTTTTCTTTTCCACCAACCCTGCTCTGCAGTGTAACTGTAGCTCTCTAACAGACTTATTTTACCTAGTTCCTCTGCAGGGTTAATTACCTTGGGCAGATCTTTGTGCTAACACAGCAGTAGTGCTTTTAGTACTTGAACAAGCTTGTTTAGGGCCTCTTGAGTGCCTCTCTGCACTGTGCCTCAGGGACATATCCTGAGAGCTGCTTTCTTATAAGCACCTTCAAGTTGTGCACGAGCTCCCTAAATGGAAACTGGATGCCTATATCCTTCCTCTAGGCACTCTCAAAACACCGACTCTCAGCTTTGTTTTACACAAAATAATAATGATAATAATGGTTCTTACTTCAGTGAGGTGCACAATCCTTAAACAGCAGATGAGGAATCAAAGTGAGGAAACAGCTGGGAAAGAGCAGCCCTAATATACAACCACTGAATCACAGAAGAAAGTATAAAGATAACCTAGGACCAAATTCTCCAAAATTTCATTCAGACCCCTAGCTCCATATTCATAATACAGAGTTAGTGCTGAAAAGGTTAGAGAAGAAATAACTAAATCTTGTGTACATGTTCTTCTTGTCCTGGGAATCCCTACTGAGCTTCCATGTAGCATAATGTAGCAGTAAATCTGCAACAGCACATAAAGGAAGCCAGATGTTGGATTCAACAAGTTATGAAACAAATAAATTTAAAAAAATACAACCACAACAGTTCATCCCAAAGACAAAACTTTAACTGAGGAAGCACCATATCACAGAGTACTGAAAACTAGGAATATATGACCAAAATCTCCCAAGTTCTTTACGTATTCAACCTTCTTTCCTCAAGCATCTGTTACTGGCCACAGTTACAAATAGATTATGCACTACATGGAGCTCTGGTTGACCCCATTTGGCTGTTTCCACGATCTTTACTCAACATTTAGTACAGGGAAAGAGGAATCCCAGGTTACAACACAGCCCCCTCTTTACCCCCTGCAAGACCATAATCTTCAGGTCTTAAAGCAGAGCTTGGAGAAATAGAGGAGTCAACAAAGAGGTGCTTGGAGGCATTCTTCCCATTTATAGATATATCCATGTAGAAAGGATACACAGTATGAATATTCCTTGTAATTTGAGAGATGAACAAAGAAAATACAGCTTGGACCTACACACAGCCTCTACTTTACTAACAGACAGCTAAGAGCACTGGTGTGGTTTAATACCTTAGCTTGGATACCAGTTGCTGTTTCAATATAGTCTTCAGCTTCTATAAATTATTCATATAAGTATAATAGATATTTTCACAAACTATTTCTCACTATGTCCTTAATTTTGAGTGTAGCTCCCTTATGTAACTCCTTTGGCACAGAGCAATTTGAACTCTGTTCAGGTTCCTTTCTGGAAAGAGCACAAGAGGTAATCTTCATTCAGACAGAACAAAGCATAAATCTTTCACTGTTGTGCAAAGCCAAGTAGGGAAACAGTTGTTTTCTTAGTATGAGACAAAGTAATATTGTACACAATACATATAGGGGCAGAGTCTCAGCTGGTTTGAGTTTGGTTGTTTACAACAACAGCAGAACAGTGTCAACTGAGACACTCACGACATGCCACCAAGCGTCTCTAGTGGAGGCAACATGAAGAAACACCAGCAGTTCTTTTTCCCCTACTGCCTTACAAATCAAAGCAATTATTTGCAGCTCTGAAGTCAGCTATAATTTGCACCTTATGTCTCTCCTGAATGATGTAATTTCCCTCTTACTCCCTACAAACAGAGCACACCACTAGAATTATGCTTTCTGAAGCCTATGAATGGAGCTCTTAAAGGAATGGCAATTTCAATCAATGGCTCAGCTTCTTTTAACTATCAAAATTCAACTCTTCCTTTTTATTAACTGATGAAGTCAGATGTGTGGCTGCTCGAAGCAAACAGAATTCAGTCTCCAAAATCAGCATGACTTTTTGGAATGGGAGCATATCTAATTCTTACAAGCAGGAAACAAGTCTGAGAATAAAATATCATTATGTAAAAAAAATATCTCAACAGCTATCAGAGGCCTCACTCCTGGAACATGCCAAGTACAATGAAGAGCCAAATGACAGGGTGGAACTCCAGACTCCTTATCAGCAAGATGTAGGAAGGAGAGGAAACGGATCAAAAAGACCTTGAACCAGACAACAGCTTCCATTAGAAAAGAGGGCTGAAAAGCTTAAAACAGCAACAAACAAAACTACACAATTCCAGCTATAATAAATTCAATTCCAAAAGCCCTGTGTCCTGACAAAGGAACAGCAAACAGAGAAAGGATGATAGAAAGGCTAATTTCCACATTTAGACAATCATTTTAGTTGTCATTGTGAATGTGTATAAGGATCATAAGGATTCATTAGTCACAGAAGAAAGACATATCAGGGTCCAAGCATCCATATTCATGGCATAGATGTTCAAAACACGGGATTTCTCTTTGGAAATTTAACCAAATTTCCTATTCAAAGATATTTTGTTTGATGTTTTCATAATCTCCGATTAATACCATGCTAGGGTACACACTAGAGATTTACACCTGCCTATGCAAGCCACTAACAATAATCTAGTATAAGATAATGACAACTGGAGCCAAAGTACAGAAGTGGACACTGACCTGTAGTGAAATAGAATTTGACAAAATAGATTGAAAATTATCTGCACCTTAATTTAGATGAATGTTTTTTTATATTTATGTCACCCAGTAAAGTGAATGAAAACTTCTAATAACTGTCTGCTATATATGTTTAGTACTATTAGTTATACTGTTATCAGTGTTAACGGGTCTTCTTGATAAACAAAGGCATTTACTGCTTGTTTTGTATTACAAAAAAATATACCATGTAGATATATTTAAGAATTACATTAGTTACAATGCAAGTCAATTCAAATTACTAACACAGTTTAGTGTATTTCAGCAAAAGTGTTCACTTCTAATGCATACTACTGCTGTGCCAAGCTTGTTATAAATAAGCAGAAACATTCATTCCACCTACTACACATTAAATGTGCTGTATGGAATGAATACCAATTAAATGTAGGGCTTCTCATCTCTTTTTTTCTAGGCAGCCTTTTTCTCTTATGCACTTTAAAATCTGCAACAGCAGGATAGCTTTCTCCTTTCTCAAAACTTTGATTTTAATTGCTTGTTCTCCCAGCCACAACATCATGTGAAAACTCTTCCCAGGCAGAGAGGTACTCTGAAGCCTAAGAGTTGCAGTTACTCTTGGTCTGGTTATTTAGCAGCAAAAATTAACCATCCCATATTAATGAACAGTCTCTCCTGTCCTACCACAAGAAAAATAAAGCCCTTGCTTCTGCCATTAACGAAAGTCATCAGTATCCCAAATAAATTATCAAATTTTCAAACAAGTAGGAGAAAGAGAGTTATGCAGTGGTCCACTATTCATTAGCAGCATTGTTCAATGACACTAATTCCAATGACAGTGGCTTCAATTTGATGTAGTGAAGAGAGTCGTCGACTGATTTGTCCATCATAATGCTCAGAAAAGAAAGATTTCCTAATCAGCTTGAAGCCAATCTGTTTTGACATTTGGCTGAGTCACTAGTTGCAGAAAAAGCTGCACTCCCTCAACCCAGGAAAGACTTCACAACCACTTCCATAAGCCTCTGTCAGAACAGCCAATACCTCTGACTGAACAAGGCAGTTGACTCTACAGAAGACTGTTCACTTCCAGCTTAACCTAACTATCCTAATAGGCCTTCATGATGTTTACTATTTAAAAATCCAGGGCATAGACTCCCATGGCCAGCCTGGTAGCTGAGAATTAACTGGAAATTATAAATTCAAAGTCCCATCTTTTCTCCCCCTGGGCATAGCTCAGCCACCCAGAAGAGGCAACGCAGACAACTCCATGCTCCATTGCTCAGGAGCTCCACTTCATAGCAGCAAAACCCACCAGACACCGGTTCAGGCAAGTTGAGACCTCTTTGCTCCAGAGTAGAGTCAGAAAATAAACCGAGTCAGAACTGAGCCACTGGATAACACTGAATGTGTTTCAGTGTTTACATCTACTTTTACGACTCCTTTGAGAAAACACATGAAACAGATGCTGAGAAAATTTAACAGCTTTCGTCATTAAGCTTAACACTTCTCCTGTCAAAAAATTATTTGCACAGCTCTCAAACTAGCACAATGACAGAGAAGACTTAGAAAGTGGACTGAATTCTAAACACTGATTCAAGGAAGTATTTCCTTTTCTTAAGCCTTAATTATAAATTCTTTTTTTTTTTTTTATGCTGCATGCCAACAAAACGCTTCGTGCTGGAAAGATAAAAGCAGTTCTGTCTTGAAAAGTCTATTGCATGAAGAAAGACACTGAACTAGTGCCTCTTTTTCTCATAGAGGCAGATACAAAGGAGCAACCTTGGTTTGTTGTCTTTCCAGCTCTCTAAATAGCCTTCTCCCTCTCCTAGAAGTTCTCTTTCTTCTTTGGTACGATGTTAAGCCCAGTGGAAGTATTTGGAAGAACTCACAGCAGACAGCAAAGGTCTAATCTGTTATTAATATCAAGGATGGTTGAACACATATGGACAATATAGGAAATCATGAAGGACCATTCCTATAAGACCAAAGTAATAGCTAAGCAAAAGATTTAAGAGGAAACAAGAGCCCAGCTGCAGGTATTTCCTCCAGCGTCACACAGAGTTTGCATAGAGTACTAAACATTTACGCTAATGAAAAGCAGAGATACACAAAGAGAAAAGCAGCACAGTCTGATTAACAAGAAAAGACACTAATCATCATCGGACTATCAGCATTCTATCAGTTAAACATTACCTTTCTGAGATGAATGCAAATTCATGCATCATAAGAAAATAAACTTTAGCATTTAGAAAGATGATAAGAGAAATTTATACCTTAAACAAATAGAAAGGACACAAGAAATGACAGTAGGTAACAAATTCAGGACACTGAAGATATAGTTCAGGAATACTGTTCCAGTAGTACAAGTATGGTACATTTTAGGCCTTCCATTTTACAAGCAATTCTGGCAGCACTTAAACACAAAAGCAAACCGACAGAAAACACAAGCCTCATTGATTTTCTTGCAAAACCATCTATAGTTACTTTAAATCATTCCCATGCCCCCAATAATGAATACTGCAATTCATCAAAACTGTGAGAAGACTGTTCACAGGACAGTAACACAGATTTTTTTAAAAATCAGACACCTAGCCAAGCTATGAGTATAGAAAAAGACCCCACACCTCTCTCACCACTGTATAAACACTTTTCTGACTATGTTACAGCTTGGTAGCAGTCCTGAGAGATCCATCCAATACAGAATTGTAATCAAAAAGAAAAAGTGAATGTGTGGGCCTGCATTAATCCTTCTCTTTGTTACATACTGATGCTATTAATTTACCATTAGTTCTTAGATTAGAAACTTAAGATTTTATTTCATAAATACAACTGGGAATTAGAAGAAACTGCAGATGGAATTAATTGGATTTGGAGGAGGAAAAGGAGGATTCTGTTTAACTTGACAGCTCAAAGCAGTTCCATCATCTCAGTGTTTTCTATTACAATCACTGCTATTACAGTATGCACATCTGGTCAAGCCAAGCCACAGTAAGAGAACACACAGTAGTTAGAGCCCACGATCTGGCTAAATGTTAGTCCTTTATAGTCAGAGCGTACTTCACCATAGCTGCTCTTGAGGTTGACTGGAAAATCCTGTTCATCTGCTCACTCCACACAGTATCTCCTAATGTGACAACAATTCAGCAAGAACCAGAAGCAGTATGGTAGTTCAGAACCTGGTCACCAGGCGGTGGCGTGTCCAACGCACGCATTCAAAAAAAAGAAAAGTTACTCACTGCTAACACAGCACATGCTTCCTGCAAGCAGGAAACAATTGAGAGGCACATT
This sequence comes from Myiozetetes cayanensis, assembly GCF_022539395.1. Lineage (NCBI taxonomy): Eukaryota > Metazoa > Chordata > Aves > Passeriformes > Tyrannidae > Myiozetetes > Myiozetetes cayanensis. Next base: position 132,599,058 of record NW_026086604.1, read on the forward strand.
GAAATGAATAGCCAAAAAGGAGGGCCAAAAAGATCACAGTGAGATCAAATAGCTTTTATTTGATATTGCTTTGACTGAAGCACCGTCATGTGCATGTGAAGTTATCTGGACCACTATCCCACTTGAATTTGGAGAAGGAACTACAAGCCACATACTCATCTCAGCTGAAATTACAAATAATTTAATTGGGCCAAAAGTTTAGTGTCTTAATCAGCTTAGGTCAATGCAAGAAACTAACACCAAGTTACCACCAAAAGACTGGATCGATCATCACCTCTGCCCCATCACCCTGCTGTGTAATCCCCACGTCCTTCCAGTTTCCCTCTAGCACTGCCAATTGCATGGCCCCATGAGCAGCAGTTCTAATCCCCAAAAGAGTGTGAAAGGGAGACAGAAAGAGAAGAGAGGGCAGAACTGAGGCTTTCAATGGCAGTGCAGTCTGAGTTCAGCTTAAACTGATTACAAAGCAACGCCCAAACTAATGCCAGGACTACAAATTGTTTGCTCAATGATTACAGAACAAACAATGTACAGTTGAAAATTCTGACTTCGTATAGTAAAACCTTTTAAAATACATGTATACATATCAATTTTTATAAACTTAGAAAAACAAGACAACTTATCTCTAAATAGTCTAAAGATATAGATACTGTTGGGGAACTACTGTGAACAGATGCTTGTGGTCTGTGGTGTTTGACATCCACAAATGCTGATGTGGTATGGATAGTCCATTATTATAGCTCAATTTCCTCACAATTACATGAGGAAAAACAGATTTTGTACAGTTAAACAATAAGAAATTTAGTTATTACCCTTTTAAACAACAGATAAGGTGAGGCAAAAGGCTGTTAGAACAGAGTTTGTTAAAATGGAGTTGTCTTCCCTAACTCAAATATAAATAATAGGAAAATCAGTCCCCAGAAAATGCTTGTCTTTGAGAACAGTCAAATAAAGGAAGAGCAAGTGAAGACAACAAAATAGGAATTTCAAAATTTCTGAGATTGTAAAAGAGACAAAAATGGCTACTTGTGACTATGAAAAAAGTGTCATTTCATTACTACAAAAAGAATATTTTAAAAAACAGTATTTAAAAGCTTCACACAATTTAGCCATCTTTTATGATCTTTGTAAAAGAATTACAACCATAGTTACTACAAAAAAGTCACATGAAAGTGTTTTAATAGTTACTTCTATGAAATCAGAAATCAGTAGTGTTACTCAAGATCCACATTGTCAAACTCATTCAGATATTGCATAAAAATACAACAATTATTCCATAATTATGTTCTTGCAAGTAAAAAAAATTTAAAAATCAGTAAGTAAATTGTACCCTCTCTGTTTTTAAAACAGAAAAAAAAAATTGTTAGGATTACAGCTTGTGTGTCTTACGAGTAATGTTTTCATTCCCAATCTATTAACTTCCTTCACCAAAACCGAAGGCTGCAAAAATTGGTTTTTCATTTCAATGAGCCACTTTCTTAAATACAATTTCTGAGCAAACTGCATAAAAATATTTTTATTTTAAAAAACACTACCTCACCTTCCCAGATCTGTAATTTTCTTTGACATAAAGCATTATTAGACACCATCTTGCCTTAATTGCTGCATCACTAAGTACTCTGGAGAGGTCTGATTTAATCTTTCTCTCCTCAGAGATACCTAACTTTTCATGAAGTATTTCAATATTCATTGAGTCAGAGATCAACACAGTCAGAATGAGTCTACAGTGTCATGTTTTAGACTTTTACCTGGTAGGTAGGAAAAAAACAAAAAAAACACATAGTGATTAAGTATGACAGCATGGCATCCCACAGCCTGCCTTACTGGTACCTAGAGCACACAAATACTAATATATGGTAGCTCAGCTTGCTTTAAAACAGAAACTTGGTTCTCAAAATCCTTCCTGTCAGGAATGGAAATTGCTGGGAGCATAAGAAAGAAGCATCACATCAACTCTGTTCAGTATCTAGCTTCCACAACTATTTTCATCCACTGACAGATAAAACTTGCAGATGTATTTCCTGGGAGTGAAGTAGGGGTGGATCTTTATTAGTAATTGCACCAAATCTTTTTTTTGTTTAAAATTCTATGGGCGTATCCGCACAGGGAAAATTGCGAACACTGAGCCAAATTGACTTCAAGTGTGAGTTCAAAATGTATTAGTTAAAACATATTAAACCCCCATGTGGACATTTTCATTCATAAGTAAAGTGGCCTAGTTTAATTTGATTTAATTATTATGTTACAAATTCACCCCTGTTGTTAATTAACCTTCACTTTTCTGAGCATGCCCATACAGTCACTCTACAAAGGGCTGTGAAACCTTTGCCTGTGAGCTGCTCTCCCGGGATAGGCACCGGGGTTTGCACAAGCCGGAACCAGTGTGAGGGGATAGAACTGTGCCTGCTTTTGGAGCTCATGCCTGACAACAGGGGAGCTGGAAGTAGGAGGGAATTAGGAGAGTTTCCAACTCAATGTGCAAGTCTTAACAAGCCTGCACAAGACTCACAGGAACAAATCTGATGTAGAGTAACTGGAGTGATGTAGTATCATACACAGGAATAATTGTTAAGAATGAAAAGTTATATTACCTGAATGCTCAAGAAGACTAATCTAAATAAGTATTGCTTTCATCTTACTCATTTCTTACAAAAGATTCCAATTCATCATGCTCTTTTCTGCTAAGATTTTACTTATTTCCATTTGCACGTGTGCAGGATCAGGGAATTAAATTCAGGATCCATAACCAAATAAAGAGTAAAACTGCAAATAACACTGGAATGTAAAAGCTAGTTCAAAGCCCCAGTAATCCTATTTTCTAGTCCCAGATTTTTAAATGCACTGGTACTACTCATACCAAATTCATACTGAGTAGACAAAAGGGTACTAAGAAAACAAGCCCACAAAACCTATTTAATTTATTATTTACTTATTCCTTTACAGCAGCATCTGTAGTACTGGCAACTTCAGTGTCTTAGGTAAAAAATTATTGCACAGTGTAAAGACAAGTGAGCTAAACTGGAATCCTTTCCCACATGTTAAGATGTTTGGTGGTAAAACTAGGATCTTTCTGTCCTCTCTTTGCTTAGCTGCAAACAGCTCCTCTCTGCAGTGACACTAATTCACTACTCTGATGGTTGTCCTATGGCCTCTGTGAAAGAGTTGGTAGTTTCTGTTCCTACTGGGCAGGTATCCAAGCTGTAAAGCTACTGTTCACTTGTCACTAATTGATACCCTTGGTAGTCCATTAAGGAAACTATGGAATGAATAAGCACCTCTCACTGGTAAAAATATGCTCAGGATATGGTAAAAAGATTGTGGCGCACTGGCAAGAGAGCATGAGAAAGGCTTCGCTGCTACTCATGCTCCATCCATTCAGAAGATAAATAGAGGGCTTCATTCTTCAGATCTGTCACTTTGGCATCTTTCATAGCAATAAATTAGCATTTAAGAAAAAGCTACAGGAAAATGAATTCTTCTTGCCGGTGACAAAACCCAATTCTCACACATAAACATAACAAAGGACAATCACTTCATAAAATATTCTCTGGAAAATAATGTATTATTCATACACTGAATCATGCAAAAATTCTCTGACCTTTTGTGTTTGGTTTTTTCTGGATGTCATCAACTGTTTTATAACTTTCTTGGATTTTTCATTCTTTCAAACTCATCCAAATTAAGAAGTGACTTGATCCTGTATTTTAAATCATCACAAAACTATTCTACTAGAAATCTGAGAAGGAAGCAACACTTCGCATTCTCCAGTCTCTCCCAGTGTCTATTCATGAAAGATTTGCTAATTGTTAAACAATCCTCTAGTTTCATTTTTGGCTTTTTTTGCATAATGTGTTGTTAAATTACATTAACTTAATGAATAAGCATTTCAGAAGAGATACTTAATTTTCTTTGTAACCGATTCAAACAAGAAAAACTGCATTCTAATTTACAGCGTCTTCAATCTCAAAAATTAATGCTCAATGCTGAACAGCTGGAAGTAGTAATACTAAAACTGTGCCAAACACACAGAAACAACTCAAGCATTTAAACTGCAGCCATTGCATTTGATACCATGATGGCACATTCCTAATAGGCAATCATGATATCTCACTACTGCTCTCACTGAATACTCACACTGACCAGAATCTACCCTAAAAGGAACATGCACAGTTTCCATCAGTTTTGTACACAATTTTTCTTAAATGTGTAATGATAGAATTTTGCATCTTTTTCCAAGAGGAAATGCAGCAGCCAGTCTGGTCCATACATCCAGTCGCTATGCCAAGGCTGTAACATTATCTCATGCCTGTGAAACCTTGTATTCCTCCGACATTTGAAAACGAGAGTAGCTGGAAAATGGTCAAATGCAACTCAGTGAAATAACACCATTGCAATTTCTAATTGACACCCCTGGCTGGTATCAAGCCATGAATTGTAGCAGTCACCATAAATCACAACCATGCAGCAAGCAATGTTTAGCACAAGTTTTCCAACAATACAGCTGATTACAATTACACACAGAATAATTTCTAAAGATTCACAGAAATAAGTTCTGAGGGTGACAGACAAAAAGTTGTGAGAGTTCAAAGTCATAAGCATTCAAAGTGAAGCTAAAAAAAGAAAGACGTCATCTATTTTTACAAGAAAAAAAAATGAAACAAAAGGAGCTCAGTTTTCGTTTCAATAAGAGTGGCTTAGAAACTTTTACAAATGCTCTGCCCCTGCTGAAATAATACATCCTATTGTCCCAACTGCTGAGCACCCAGCAGTAAGCAATACCCAGCAGGAACAACAGCTTTTCAGCTCTTCTCATAGCAGGTCAGCTATAGACATATGAATGTTTTCTAAAGTTTTACCATTCAAGGCAGCTCAGCAATTGCCAAGGCTTTCCAAGAACTTCCACTGCACATACACAGTAACCTTACAATGCAAACATCATACTCAAAAATGGAGTTAACTGTTCTCCAGTCTGCACTTCTTTGCTTTGTCTTCTCCCCAGGCTGTGGTAGCCTTAATCTAGGATGCTAAAGGGAAAAAAGAAAATACTATTGCAGGTTTAAACTCAACTCAAAATCACTTTCAGAATGAGAACACCAAAAATCAAATGTAGAATTTCCCGACACTGAAGACAAGACTGTGCTTGCTACCACAATTGATACAGAAAAAACTAGTTTCTACCATCTTCCAAATAGTTGATGTTACCTTGGAGTACAATATCAAACTACAAAACACAAGACTTTGAATGTCTTGTCTTATTTGAGTCAGTGCTGGAAAATTCTGATTACCTAGTGGGAATTCCCCTCTGTGTATGTACTTTTTTTCAATTTATTATAAAGATAAATAAATAGGTCCTACATTTTACAGAGTTTTCATGCAGAATGAATTCTGCAGGACTTTATCTTACTACATCTGTTTTCCACCCTTCCACAGTTATGTTCTGGTAGCAATACCAGCACAGTATTTCAATTATTCTTCCAAGATGGACAGCTCCATCAGTCACAGAAATTATGCACATCTACATGTACTTGTACCGTGACAACTAAAGCTACATCTCAGCCCCTGTTTGAGCATGACATGATGAAGAAACAGATCAGGCATACCCTGTGTAGGACTGTGAATACACTACAGCATGTGGGAGGCAAATTATTTCACTGCAAGGAAAATCTGACAGTGGAAATTTCCGTTCCTTGCATACTTTAAAGGTAAACTTGGATTTTACACATGAAAAGTATTCAAAACTGAAAAACAAATTCAGTCTGTGTACCTTTACCAATAGAAAATAAAGTTAAATCAACACCTTGATTTTGCCTTAGGAATTAGTGAAACCCTTCATAATTCCTCAATGTACGCATCTTACAGTCAAAACACACACAGAATACTGTGTGTTCGGCAAAAATGTGTAAATCAACACAGCTTACTGTGGATCAAAACAACCATTCTCACACATGTGGTAGCCTGATTCCATTTCTGCCATGTTTTTCACCTGTTTTTTCCCCTATGTTACTATTGGAAAGTCATCTCTAGCTTATTCTGTCTTGACCTCTGATACACACATCTTGCTTCTGCATGTTGTAATGTGTACAGAGAATGTGTGGATGACCCTTCCTGTTTTTATCAGCTCCAGTAGCTTCCACATGTTGACTTTTGTTGTCCCCCCCAGGCTTTAGTCTAGTCTTTCCCCAGAATCTCTGCACTAGTCTCCCCAAACTCCAAACAGATGTTCTATTTTTCAGTAGGAATTACTGTTTGAAATAAACACAGATATTCAACCCTATAATCAACTGCTCATAATCTCTTGTCCACATCTAGTGAGAACCATTCAAACTAAAGTTGCTGTGAAGTTATTCCTATCTTGATACAGTCTGGAAGTCAAATACTACTTCATGCAGCACCCACAGACATCTCAGAGTTCAATAATAGTTATTGCACTTTATGTGATTTAGGAAAATTCAGCTTGCAAAGCTTGAGGGAGGGGAGTGGATGAGAACATACTGCTTGCTGCTATTAGCAGCAAGTTGAATGGAAAATTCTATTTATTAAAAAAATTCTAAACAACGAAAACAGCTTAAAATCAACAGCCTGTCATTGCAAGGTGCATAATGCAGAAGTCATTATATTAGATGAAGAAAGTGCTAATGAAATACTGAAAAAAAAAGGAATCTGTCAAATGTTAAAATAAAATCTCAAAATGTACTAAATTTGCTAAATCCTTGTCACCATCTTCTCTTTATAGAACACCCACAGTGTGCCAGTACTTTGCAAGAAAAACTCAATTCTTGATACAGTTGTTTATAATCTATATAGCGACAACACAAGAAGAAGTAGTAATGAAGGTCAAAGCAATTAGAAGATAGGGAATAAAGAGGGATGTTGCATTCGTACAAGGTTAGGAGTGAGTCTTTGCTTACTTTTTGTATTTTCTGAGTCATTTTACTTCTTAGAGTAAGCCTTAATGAAGATGCCACAGAAAAGCCAGGATTTAAATGTCCCTTTGAATGCTTGTTCACAAAGGAGGGATTTTGAATGAGAATTAAATCAAGACCTGAAAGACAAGGGTGGAATTGGAGGGAATGAAAAAGGAACTAATAGTTACATACCATCCAGTAGGTACAATTAAAACCAGAGACAAAATAGGGCAGCCCCTGGCCACATTTAAAAAGGTTGGAGAGCAGCAAGAGATGGACATATGTGCATCAAGTAAATAAAAGGTGCCAAACAAACCATCAAAGCCAAGATAACAGTTTCAAAATGGAAACGGAGACAAGGAGGACACTACTGGAGATGCAATGAATTAAATGTAGTAGGAAATTGAATCAAGTTGAGAGAGAAGGAAGAGATATGAAAGTTACACACTGCAGTTTTGCTTACGAAGGACAGAAGACAAAGTCAGTGGCCCTCAAGGAAGAGGAGAAGTACAAGAGACTGGGGGAAAGAGGTGGACAGGTTTTGCATCCACATTTTGTTGGCAGAATGCCTGAGGAAAAGTCTAAGGTAAGGAGGAAAGCTCATCCATTAAACCCTTATGCACATCTAGCACATAAAATGCCAAAACAAGATGAGGTTACCCAGGGATGAGTTACCAAGTTAGACAAGGAAAGGCTGATGGAATTCTCTTTCCCCACATTATAAATTAAACAACACCATGTAACGCACTAGAAGATGTCATAAATGCTGGCAAAACCCATGCTCAAACCTCGACGGGGTGGGGGGGTATAGAAAGACAAAAAAAACGGGGAGAAAAAAAACAAACAACATTGTGAAATCTGAAGAAGAAAAGCATTTTCCGTGTGTGTGACTAATGATTCTGGTGTCATCAAAAATACCCAGGTACAACAAGTGTAAAAGGTCTCTTAGATGTAGCCTTAAGGAGAAATAACTCTGAATTTAAGAGCATAAAAACTCATATAGAACTTGCTAATTTTTTCAAATTCTCTTCTAATAAGCCATTTTATTGGGAACAGTATTCTGTATAGTTACTGTATAATCGTATTTAACTGTTTCTGAATACATTCTGAAAAGAAGGGAATGAAAGAAAAACAATATCGAAATTTCATCATAATTGTTGTACCATCTTATTTCAATATCATTTCACTTTGGTAAGATTTTATTGCCAAACTTTCACCCCAAAAATGAAGACCTCCCTCTTCTAGCAGTTTCTGAATATCTGCTGATCTCTCTAATCACACCCCCTCTTGCATCCTGCAGTTTTCTTTCTCCAGTTTTACTCCCTTCTTTTATTTTTTCCTTGGATCCTTGCTCACTCAGAGCCTTGACACCCTTCCTTTATTTCTCATTCCTCCTCCGCAGTTTCTTTGCTTTCATTCTGCCTGCTGCCCTCTTTTCCAGCTATCTCGTACACTGTAAGAAATACTTAAATAGAAGATCTCACTTTGAAAACTTGTCTCCCCTGGCAGCCTCCCCGGGCTGGGGCGGCCGCTGGCGCTGAGGCGCGCGTTGCTAAGCAGCTCTTCGGCACCCTGTGCGAGGGACTGGGGCTCAGCCCTGCTCCACGCTGCTGGTGCACTGCCCTGGTTTGCAGGAAAAGAGGGGCCTGCACACCTCTCTCGCAGGAAGATCAAAGTCCTGCTCATTCCTGGAGGTGCGTGGGAGGACAGAGGCAAGAGCATATTGTATTTTTTTTAATAAAAATGTAAATAAGCATTCCAAACAATGCCCCTTGCCCCTTCTGTAGTATTCCCACCTCCAGAGGACGAGTGATATTTTGAAGCTTAAAGAGCTTTCAGAGAATTTTTTTGGACAACATCAGAGAGAAATATCTTTAAAACCAAAAGCAACAACCTCTCGTAACCAGCTCACCAAATCAGGCAGCCTCTCTGCTGTTTTCCAGCAGAATCTGACCTTTCCGTGTGTTTAAGCCCACAGCCCTGTATATTTTGCACACTGGGCACAGTGTTGATGCTGTGCCAGCTGGGTAAAGCAACGTAATCACAGCCAGCCTAAGTATGCTCACAATTGCTGCACATGCACAGGTAAATGGGAGGGCGTGATCCTCCAGGATCTCCACTGTGCTAGGATCAGGTGGTGTTGCTATCAGTATCTCATCCAATCCTCTCTGAGCTGTTCTCAAATCTCAAGTGTGGCTGGATACCTGGATATTAAGACATACATAGTATAAAAGCCATACCCCAGGTATTCTTAAAGGTTTTAAAACTGACTCTAGATGGTTTGTCATAATAATAACCACAAATACCAGGTACCAACCTGGTATCAACCCCAGATTAGCAGACATACATTTTGGAAAAGAGATAGGAGGATGAACACAGAGGTGGCAGTGTCTTCTCACTGAATGGCACACACTACTCCCTCACTTCATCTCCCTAATTGAGATCACTTCAATGGCTCAGGTTTAATTTTTTTTCTTTAGATTCAGGTGGGTGAGATGGGAATATTCAAGTCCTGAGGTGGACAAGCAGAAACTACTGGACTGGGAAGTGCACACCTCAGGATTTCCAGCAGGTCAGCCCCTCAGACTAAATAACAATTAAAAAAAAAGAGAGTAATACACATGCATTATATGTTATCACATTAACATTTAATACATATATATGTATGTAAATTGATCTACACAGTGAATCCAGAAGCTGCTTAAACTACTTCAAATTTTTTCATACACTTACAAATCTAAGATCAGTCTTTCATGCTTTGCTGATCAACCTAAACTCCTCATCACACAACAGAGACAAGCTGTGTAAGTTACGGGGTTGGAATAGAGGCTGAACTGTACATTGAAGGTATTATACTTTCTGTTACATTTGCAGTTATGAAAGTTTAAAGAATTAAAAAACATTTTCTTGGTTTCCCAAATTTTCAAGCATACTTTGCTGAACAGGGGTATCCAGGAATAAAGACAGAGTTCTCTTCCTCAGAAGCAGAAACTTTGCTGAAAACATCTTAACATTTCATCTTATCCAGACAGTCTGATCCCTAATTACTCAGGATATGAAGTGAATTGTAATTCTCATCAGAAGGCTGCTGCTGAAACATTTAATCCTCCCAGCGTTTTGGGCTGTTTCTCACTCATGTTTGGAGGGGTTAACAGTTTTCAATACTAAACAGGAAGCTGATACAGTGCCAAATACATCCTTTAATTTCAGGTGCTTCCTTTGCATATTTTACAAATTCCACCATTTTGCAATAAAAATGTCCTCAAAATGTTCCAACTGTTCTTCAGTGAATGTATGTTTCAAACAGAAGACACGGGTGCCTAATAACTGAAGCAATACTTCACGTTACCTTGAAATAAAGCTAAATACATTTGAGTATACCCTTTATTTACTTTTTTTTTTATATGTAGTAATAGCCCACCATATAATTTCAAAACACATTTGCAAGAAAAAATAGAATACAAATTAGTTCTTACATAGAGCTTCTCATGAGCATAGCAAATAGTCCCTGATTCAACAAATTCAAAAAGCACTTAGGCGTCAAGAAACAAATTGTCCCATGAACCACCAGAAGCAAGAAGACCTGCATGCAGAAATTGGGTCTCCTTGGATCCTGGCAGTTGTCTAGCCATAGGACAGGACCACCACCTTGGACAGTCATGGTTTTCCTAATGCACTCTGATGCTACCACGACCACAGCCTGCTACTGCACTGGCACCACCCATCAGTGAGGATTGCAACTTCTGGTATCAGTTTCATTACCACATCCAATTAACGTGACAAAAATTCACCTAATCAGCTCACTACAGACAGTAAACAACTTGTTCTTCTTTGGGGATGCCTGTTTCAACCACCTTAGGTATATTCCACCTCTTAGATACTTTCTCTGAAGTTTTTGGAGTCACATTTCCCATCAGCTCATTTTTGCCTATACAGCAATCTGGAAGAGAGCCTCTGGAAGTGACAAAAGACAGTGACAAAAATGCAAGTCAGCAGTATAATCCTGTCTTTAAAATGTAAATGTCACTCTGAAAAATGACAAATGAGGAGAAATCCGTGGAAAGGATCAGGAACAGTAAGAGTTTCTGAAAGTACTAACAAGGACTAAAGGAATTTAGGTTTTTGCATTCTAAAAAGACAAAGTCTAAGGAGAGCTATGGGAACAGTGTTACAATATATAACACGTTACAAAAAAAACAGAGGTAGCAATTTTCCACATCCACTAAGAAAGAAGAAAAATAATTAAGAAAAAGCTGTAAAAAAAAAAATTCAGAAAAACTATGACTATAAGGACTCCAAGAAAATTAAATTTTAAGAATAGATTAGAAGAACATATTCAGCATAATTGAGATAAACACTAGCCCACTGCAGTGCAAGATGGGCTAAAATGATATAAAGTTGGTTTCTGGTCCTTAGCTCTCCCAAGCACTACATAAGACAAATGCATGCATTAGCTGTATTTTTATGAAAAGACACGCAGAACAATGAGAATAATTACATTGATTTGTCATTTAATTTTTATGAGTGTCTTCATAAATATTAATTTATTTCCACTTAGGGTAGATGAAATGACACTTCTCTACCTCTAGATATTATTACCATAATTTCTTATCAGTGTGTGCTGAGTACAGCTTCCTATCACAGACCTGCATTGGGCACATTCTTAGTCACTTATGCCAAAGAGATGAAGTAGCCTCAGACACAGGTACATCACTTCCTTGTGTGCTAATTATTACAGTAATTTGTGTCTTACCTAGACTACTCCTATGAGCCAGTTAAAACAAGGATAAGTCTTTGGCCTCTTTTCCTTTGTAAGAAGTAACATAAAGACATTTGAAAAACAGTAATCCCCATTTCTACAGAATTTCCCTTACCCAGCTCGCCCATAACCTTCCAACTCTCACCCCCTGGGTATTTTGCCCCACTGCCATTTAGATCCCCTCCAGCAGTGCATTGGGAAAGGACTCAACACCACAGGGATGGGGTTTGCTCACTTTCATCATTCCCTAAAGGAACACCCAAACATGAAGGACAGCATATATTTTTAAACAGACAGGATCTCATAATCAATAAGTAAACTTGGGGTTAGGGAGGTGCTGTCTTCTGGTTTACATATTACTATATTAATTAACACAACAAAAATTAACACTCTGTGCTAGTCAGACTAATATGACATTCAGTATCTAACCAGATTCACAATTTCTTCCACATATTTTATTTAGAAAATATTAATATGGGATTGATATATTTTCACCAGACATCCCTGCTGGTCAAAAATCTAATCAATATCCAAAGTAAACAAACTTAAATGTCTAAAACTATAAATTTTTATTATACATGAATTGTTTTATGAAAAAAGAAAATGCTAATTTTATGAAGTATACATCTTACATAATGTATTAGAAAGACAGAACAAGAACCATATTTATAGCTTCTCTTTCACTTCACAGATAATGTCAGAATAATGTTTATGAGATTATAGGTACACTTAGAAGTAGGTCAGAAATTTAATATTAAATGTCTATCTCATGGAAAACATAGCTCCACAAAAAGAATCCCGCAAAAAGAACAATTAACAATAAATCAAATGGTATTTTTTCCTATTAGTTAAATTACGTAACAGTTTAAATACTAAATTCCTAGGAAAGAAAGTTTTAGATAAAGAATTTTATCCCCTTTCAAACAAAAAAACAATTCTGATTATAGATTACTGTGCCCTCCAGCCTCGAGGTTTTTTCAGAAGTTTGTTAATCACTTGGTCAATGACAACAAAAACAGTCAGGGACAACAGCCATACATGGGCCAACTGTTACCTTCTCTGTGAAATCTGGATCCAGGTCATTAGTTAGACAGACCATTAACAACAACCGCCAAACTGAAGCAAAAGGAACACTCTGTAATAGTGTTTCTTTCTTAGTAAGTGTTTCTTTCTTGGTAAGATACTGTATTCATATTGCAGATGAGTTGTACAGATGTAGGAGGAAATCTAAAGAGAATGCAGAAAGACCTGCACTTATAAAATATTAATAAAGGTTTTTTCCTACCTCAAAATAGCCATTGTTCACCTTTGTTAATCAAACAGGTGGGGGAAAATCATATAGATAATAGGTATTTCATTCTTGCATTTTCAGAAGTTGTAGGAACACATCATCCAGCAGGCCCAGGCAAATGCCTCAAAGGAGCAGCAGAAAGCAGCCTTCATGTTTCAACACACCTGGGAAGTAAACACCTCAAAAGGCAGAACATTGTGGTACTCACTTGATGGAAACAGCGTTACCAGCTGAGTGATTACACTGTCAGAAAGGTAGGGTGATGCTTTGCTGGGGGTAGAAGGGAGAATCCTGGCCCTTGCATAGGTAGAGCGTCAAAACCCATGGTTCCCTTTTCTATCTACTGTAAATCCAGGCACTGTAAGGCTTCGACCACCACTTTATACCATGAGACGTGCGGTCAGAGGCACACACTGGTGTTGCAGTCCTGACTAACGAGCGTGGTTAATGCCAACTACCTCCATAGAGCCTGGTAAATAAAAAACTCTCATGACTAACCAACAGACTGGTCTGAAAGTACTGCTTTTGTTGCCCTACAGAATTATCACCAACATCAGCAGTATTTTCTTGAACGTATAAATTAACAGAAAAGGCATATTTTAGTAGTACTCACTTAATAGTATTTGTATATGTGAAAAAGTTAAGAACAGATCTTTAGTACATAAATTTAAGAATTAATAGATACACAGTTTCATGCACATAGATCTTCTACCCAAGACTTTATACATCTTCCTTTATATGTAAATAAAGATTTATTAAAAGACAGAGAAAACACACAGGAGATTATAAAACAAACAGAGAGCTTGGAGAGAGGAGATAAATTGCTGACTTGGATTTAGTAAATTAATTTTTTTGTTTAAAGGACTATAAAAAGTGTTTCCATACATTGAATATCAATTAACCAAATCATTCTGAAAGAGCAAAAATACATTGGGGAAGAAAAAGAAAAAATAAACCATCAGTCCCTCACATCTTAAATAGAAGAGTATAGCCCTTCTTTGTTGTCTGGCTGCAAGGGTGCCCCAAGTGAGTGAGATCCTGTATCTCAGAAGAAAAAGGTTACTGCTCATTGGAGAGCCTACCATACAGTGTCATCATGTATTTCTGGATGTCATAAAAGCTTGTACCTCACTGTCCTCTGCACGTAGTCGCAAAACCAAATCCAATTCTGTGTAATTTTCTTTTAAAAAATGCATTTAGATATATATTCTTTAAAATAGCAGAGATGGTTATTGCTGGGTTAATTTAGATTTCCCATTAAGATTTGAAAAAGGCATATGACTAAATTCAGACTTCTTGTAAACCTTTTAATTGGCTGTAAAACACAATTTTTTCCCCTCAGGTTATATGACCTATCTTTTAAAATTTGAATCTAATGTGTAACTCAAAATCTTAAAAATCTGAGTTGATTAAACCCAGTATAGTCACTTTTAAGAGAGTTCATAACAAATTCAATCTCCATAAACTCAACAATGAAAAATAAATTATGTATGAATTCACCTAATTTTCCTCACAACTATGCTTGAGGAATTCACGACTGCCCTTGGTTATTAGACCCAAAATGATATCGACATAAATTTCAGATCCATCATACAATCACTGAACAGCCCAGGTTGGAAGGGCCCTCAAGAGACAATCCAGGTCAGCCTTTCATGGGACAACAAGCCTAGGTGAACTTATCCCAAGCTTGGGTGAGCTAGCACCCTGTCAAATTGCACTCTGAAGACCTCCAGTGATGGGACTCTACCACATCCCTGGAGAGGATGTTCTTACTGTAAAAAAATTATTTCTTGTGTAAAGATAAATGTTCTCCCAATGCAACTTGTACCCTTGCCTTCTCCATGTGGCTCCCTGCGAAGAGAGAGCCTCCTTCCTCTTTGTCGCTGCCCTTTAAGTACTGCAATACTCTGACGAGGCCTCCCTTGAATCTTCTCTTCTCCAAGAAGAAAAGATGTAAAACCTTCAGTCTTTCCTCTTAGGTAGTTTCTCATACCCTTTGATCATCTTTGTGGCCCTCTTTTTGGACCTTCTCCAGTCTGTCCATACCTTTCTTGAATTGTGTGGATCAACCCTGAACACAGTGCTCCAGGTGCAGCCTGGAGATGAAAAAGGAGAGATCACTGAGAACAGAAGAATAAGTATTTTTCTTTGTAAAGTGTGAGATAAGTGTTTTGAGATACAAAATATTTGAATTCTTTTTTTCCTGGCTTTTTTTTGCTTTGTTTTTACATTAATGATGCAGGTTTGAATAACACAAGAACCTGAAGGCAATGGTGCAGGGACAATGTGTGCAGTGAGGTGACAGGCAGAGCTCAAAAACAGGTATAAAAACGGAATGGAATAATTGAAATCTTTCCTCTCCCACAAGCTTGCTTGAGTGCCAAGGAAATACCAAACAACTGAAAACCCAAGTTGGTACAGGCTCCAGAAAATTAAGATACTTGGTTCTGACAGCTGTTTGGGGATGGCCACTGTAAACTGGCTCTCTTACAGAATATTCACTTCATGAAAGGTAAGCCTCTGTGCCCAAGTAAATTCATGAAGATTAAGTTAAAACAATTAACAATGAATAAAGCCTGTTTCATCTATCATAAAATGAGTCAGATGAACTGAAATCTTAAAGCTTTTATTTATTTCTCCACCAACTACAAAAACAGGACTAGAACAATGATTTCAGCTTACTTATGTCGATGTGGGATATGTCAAAGGTAGGCAAGATGAATGCCACCCACCGCTTTTCAGTCAAGGGATACAACAGTAGTGAAACAACCATAAAAGGTCACAAGAATTTGAAGGCAGAAAGGGAAAAATTCAACTGAACTGAGCCCTGAGGTGAATGGCGCTTTTAAAATAATTGAGTTGAAGAAACTTTTTATGCTCTAAAACATATAGAACAAGAGACTAAATTCAGGCCTCATCTTACAAGACATTTAGTTTGGTTTATTTATAAATTTGTTAAATTCATTTGCATTTTTTCATGGGGCTGGGTCTATGATTAAAGTAGGCTCCAGGATTTTAATAACACTCCATCTGTGTCTCAGAGGTGCTTGCTTAATTTTTGCTTCCATAGGCATTTTAAACAATAAGCATGCTAGCATTAGAAATGTCTCGGTTTCTAAATTCTTCTGCAATAAACTGCAGCTGAGGTAAACAGAATTCTTGAGTCCTGTTTGCAAAGAAATAAAAGACCTTAAAGATTTCAGGAAACGTTAAAATACAGTAATTGCAAGTACTTGAAGACATGCAACACTCAACAGCCAACACTTCTCTGGATGCTTCCTTTAGCTGTCAAAAAAAGATGTTTTACAAGTCTCATGACGCTTAATCTCTAACATGCTTCTCTCTCCTGGGAACATAAGTGTAACACCGTGTAGAAATGAACCATGAGCCTCTCTCTATCTCTTACAGATTGTTCTTGATATATTCCTGATATCAATGCAAGTCTGAGAAAATAACTGCGTCGGAATTGCAGTCCTGTGGAAGTTAATTTCTAAACCTCAGGATTTCAGATTCACCTACGAATTGTAAAACAGCATTATCCAAAACTACCACCAAACCCCATACAATGGTATGAGTCAGGTGTCAGGTGAGTTACATAAAACATCAACCCCTACAATGACACTCGCTGTAAGGCACATGGTGAAGACAGAGGTTGTTAGAAGCGTACAGCTGGAATACACACCCACATGGTGTACTTGCTTTCCTTTTGACATCTTTAATTATAGGGATATTGTAGATAGATTATCATAAGTCAACAAATCTGTTTTCCACAGCGTGTTACTAAGCAACTGTAACCAAGACCCTGTGTAAATGAGATTAAAATTCCAAGGTAACGGTACTCTAAATACAACCTCACATTGAATAGCCAAAGAGAGTAGAATGTGTTCATATTGAAGGAAGAATGATTATTTAGTTTTATGGTTGCTGAAACAGTTTAGATACATAGAAAACATAAATCTGTTTCTATCAGTTGTAAGCATTTCCACCAAAGAATGAATCCTGCAAAGAACTAGTAATCATGATATATTTTTCAGATAAAATAACTAGAACTTTTTTCAAATTAGTCATATGCATTTCCTTCTGTCACTTAATGGTACCCAAACTATACAAAAATTGACGTTACTTTAAATAACCTCCTAATAGTCATTATTAAAACTTTTAAGAGAAAATATCATACTCACATATACAGTGTGAAAGAATATTGTAATACAATGGTTAATTTTTTTTGTTGCACTTCCAATATAAAAAAGCCTTTTTTTCCAGTCATAAATATACAAGTATAAGCACCTTTCTAATAACTGGCAGCACTTGGCATGCCTGTCCCCATCACTCCATCACTCAGACATTCTGTGGGCTTATCAAGTAATGTGAGGAAACTCCCAGTTCATACAGACTAACCAGAATACCTCTAAGCAGAAGAGACTGTCGTAAGCACATGAAATTTTTCTGCCTCTGTCAGTCCTGCCTTCCCACAGAGTTTCAGAGTTCAAGTTACCAGACCTCATATCAAATGTGACTTAATATTTCAAAATGTAACCTAAATTTAAACATAGAATCACAGAATGGTTTGGGTTGGAAGGTACCTTAAAGATCATCTGATTGCAACTTCCACCTGCCATGAATACCACCCACTACATCAGGTGGCTCAGGGCCCCATTCAACCTGGCCTTCAACACTTCCAGGGAGAGGACATCCACAAGTTCTTTGTATAATCATTCCAGTGACTCACCACCAGGAACAACAAATTCCTTCCTAACATCTAATCAAAATCTCTCACCTTTTAGTTTAAAATCATTGCCTGTTGTCCTCTCACTATCTACCTGTGTAACAAGTCAGTCTCATTTTTTTGTAAATCCCCTTTAAGTACTGGAAGGCCACAATGAGGTTTCCCCAAAGCTTTCTGTTCTTCTGGCTGAATGACCCCAACTCTCTCAGCCTGTCTTAACAGGAGGGCTGCTCCAGCCCTCTGATGATTTTCATGGCCTCCTCTGGACTAGTTCCAACAGGTTCATGTCTTTCTTGTGCTGGGGACCCCAGAGGTGGATGTAGCACTCCAGGTATGGTCTCATGAGGGCAGAGGAGGAGAATCACCTCACCTGACCTGCTGGTCACTCCTATTTTGATGCAGCCCAGGATGTGGGTGACTTTCTGGGCTGCAGGCGCACATTGTCGGTTTTTGTTGAGCTTCTCATCCACCAGTGACCTTAATGAGTGTTTGTTCCAGTCTGTACTCATGTCTGGGATTGCCCTGACTCAAGTGCAACAGCTTCCACCTGGCCTTGTTGAACTTCACGAGGTTATCCTGGTCCCACTTCTCAAGTTTGCCCAGGTCCCTCTGGATGGTATCCTGTCCTCTAGGAGTGTCAACTGTGCCTCTCAGCTTCGTGTCATCTGCAGACTTGCTGAGGGTGCACTTGATTTCACTGTCTAGGAACACTTGATTGGTCAGGTACAATCTGCCCTTAATAAAGCCATGCTGGCTGTCTCAGATCACTGCCTTGTCTTGTATGTGCCTTAACATTGCTACTATAAAGATCTGCTCCACTGCCTATGCATTTCCTCCTTACTCCTCAGTGTGGGAGCAGATTTTTGCTCAGCCATGACTTTGCTCCTTGCCAGGCCCAGGCTCCTTGAGATCACGAATTCACCAGGACATGGTTGCTACAGCCCAGGCTGCCTCCAATCTTAAACCAATCTTAAGGAAGACTGTTATTTTACCACTTTTGGCTCACAAGAAGTCTCTAGAACAAGAGCAGAAATCAGCTGCAATGGAAACAGAACCTTCTTGGAGACAGTTCCTTGTTCAGTTCAGTTTTCAGGAACTCAGGGACATCACATGCCCTTTCTGCTCCAAGCACATGTTCCACTTATTTGACATTGCCTCCTTTTATGCATATATGCATCTTTGCAAAGAGTCTTATTTTCTTTAAATCTAAAAAAAAAAAAAAATACACTGCATATACACACCACCTGCTGGGGAGAAGATGAGAGAACAAACATGTGACAGACATTAATCACGATGCTTAATGCACTCCTGGCAGGCTCTCTGCTACCATAGCAAGGAGAATCATTTAACAACCTGTGTGGATAGAGCAGAAGGGAAAACTTGCCAGCTTTATTAAATCATGGCTTTTAAGTTCTTCTGCCTGTTTTAAACATTTAAAGAATATATAATATCTGTAGAGCCCTTTCCATTCTAGATTCTCCTGCAGTGCCAACTTGGTCCATACCCCAGCCTTCCTGGAATGTCACATTTCTGTACCTCCCCTCTTTCACCCGGAGTGCACTTTATTATACCACTGCTTTGTGCCAGTGGTACTGTGCAGAAAGTACTTCTCTCCCCACTGCCTTATATATTTGTCTTACAGAAATGGTTATAAGTCTCAATATTCTCTGTCAGTCAAAATATAAATTAATGACATAATCCACTATCCTAATGTGTACATCTTCTTGTAAGGTCAATAAAAGCTGCTCTGCTTACAGGGCAAATGAAATCAAACCACGGGACATTCCACTGAGCACATCTCTCCTGCTGGGAAAAGGGTGACAAATTGAAGAAAGTACAAAAGGCTGTATTTCTTGATTCCCTCCACTGAGAAAACAGAATGAAGTAGGTAGTGGTCTACTTCAATTATTTTTTTCTATTACTTTTCAGACACACCATCTATACTACTGTTACCTGTGATAAGAGAAGCTTAGGAGATACAAGAAACAATTCTAAGATGACTATGTGCAACCCCACCCCTCCCTCAATATAGTGTCTGAAAAACCAAGCCACCACCATACTACAGTTCACAAGGTATTTTTGAGTATCTAATTCTTTCATATTTCCTTCAACTTCCTACACTTTTAAGAAAAGGCTGTTTCAGTTAATTGTCCTTACTTTTACCAGTCAGTCCTCAAAACAGTGTTTCAGGACATGAATTCCAGCCCCCCATCAGAGATATGTACTGTTTTATAATACTTTGGTTCCAACACCACTATACAAATAACATCCCCTGGGTAAAAAGTATTCAACTACAACAATAACAGGCACTCCACAAACAAATTATATAATTGAGGGCAATGTTCTTCAAGTGTTTCACTTTTAAAATGACAGTACAAATGACATTCTGATTCTGCTGGATCTTTTCCTTTTGTGTGTTCAGTGCATTCCTATTTTAAGGTCGGATTTTTTGTGGGAACAGCAAGTATTTTCTGCTTTTCACCCATCTCTATTGCAAGGCTAACAGAGATGAGATGAATTCCTATGCATCAACAGAATTGTTTATGAAGCCCTACTTAGCACAGCCTTCATGAAGATTGGGGTATATGGAAAAATCTTTCCAGCTCAGATGTGTATTTCTGACATTACCCACTGGTTTCATATCCAGCGTCTTCCACACACTGAAAGGTGTGATTAAGCTTCCCCTACTCAAAAATAATCCCATCGCTTCTTTTGGGAAATTGATAGTTCCTTGACTATTTGTAGAGTTCTAAATGCTAAAGCTCTCCCAGTTCTTACCCATCTACTACTTAATTCACTATGACCAAAACTGATGATTTTTTAGTATAGTTGCTTGATAGCAGAAAAGAAAATGGTGCCGTGAAGGCTTCCAGTGCTGTTCATTTCTTTAAGGAAAATGCTAGATTACTTTTTTTACCTTATTTTGCTTTAGAAAAATAACTTTTGAAAATTAACATACGCATTCTCACAAGTCACACTACGACAGGAAAAGATCTGTTAGATAATTTACTGTTAAATTGTCTTACTGACCTTAACTGCCCAAAACAAAAGTTGCAAGCAATATATGTACTGAAATGACCAATATGGTTCTTTCCAGAATAAACATGTTTCAAATAATATGCAATAAGGATGGGGAAAACAATACATTTTTTTGTTGTTGTTTTTTAGCATTTACAGCTGTATTTTTCAAATCTAGAATTAAAAAAAAATGGTTCATGTGAAAGTAGGCATGCATATAGTTGTGAGGAAAAGTAGAGGAATCATTTTAATCTAAACTTTCACAGTTGCTGTGTAGTTATGTTGCAAAGGAAGATGTACAAAGACATTACGGGTCACGTTACTCTGAAAAAACAACGAAGTACCAAGGAGACAAATTTAAAATCTCCCTAACTATAAAACTTTAAATTAAAACTATCAGGATAGTAGTCAGAGCAGTATCTTTCTTTTTTGTTTTATATATGCGACAAAGAGACATAGATGTTCCCAGCAACATAATATAAATTTACTTTAGTCTGTATCTTGGGTAAGAAAAAACAACTGTGCAAATAAGAGAGTGCCTTTTCTCTTAAAAGTTTGTCACAAAAACATTTAGCTGAAGAACCATCATTCATGGAATAAAACATGTTTCTTAGCAAATTTTAAATAACTTTATGCTTAAA
The DNA here is from genome assembly GCF_022539395.1 of Myiozetetes cayanensis. Lineage (NCBI taxonomy): Eukaryota > Metazoa > Chordata > Aves > Passeriformes > Tyrannidae > Myiozetetes > Myiozetetes cayanensis. Next base: position 132,620,398 of record NW_026086604.1, read on the forward strand.
TTCTCTATTCTAGCAATATATTCATCATACATGTGATTACAGAAGACATCAAGTTCCAAATGTCACTTAGTTTGTAAGACTAAGTTTTATTCTGCAACTTTGGTCTTTGCAAGACCAAAAACCAGCTGATACACTACCAATTTTAGACCTTGAGACAAAACCTTCTAGAAAAATCATACAGGAACCACAAACCATAGAAGGTAAAGAATACAATTCAAAACAAGGTAGGTCTACATTGAAATACTTTATAAGGATTTTAACAGTCTTGGGATTGTTTGGAGTTAACTTCGCCCAAGTTCATGACTTTGCTTTCCATGGCAATATTCAATACACTTGTTGTGGATAGTCTTTCTAACACACTGTTTGATATATTAAAAAAGTAGTGGTGACTGGACCCAAAAAGTTAATTGAAGTCTATATAAAAAATAAACAACACAGTTGTTAATAAAGCTTTAATAAAATTAGAATAACGTATGCCTAATAAGAAGAAAATAAAAAATGGGGACTGCAAAAGTTATAAAGTCTGTGTGTTAAAGTGCTCCACAAGGCCATCACCACTACAGACTTCTTTTAAACTTCCTCCCACGCCTCAGGAAGCAGCAGAACTTCTCACATCCAGTTGTATGAATACAAAAACTATTCTTAACATCACATGTGACTGGGAAAGAAACATACTTTTCTGAGAAGAATTGTGATCAATATTTTCTTCGAAGAGAACATTTTCTCTTAAAATTACTATTCTTCACAAGCTATAGTAAAGAACCCCAACTATATTACAAATCCCTGTTCTTGAAAATAACATATTTTATCTCCTTCCACATTCATAGGTTCTTATTTGTAAATTGTCTTCGTAACACTAAATGTAATGTACAACTATAACAAAATTAATATCTGTAATAAATACAGACAATATTTTAATGTTTTCATAAAAGTTGTTTCGGCAAAATACATGTAAACAAAATAAGCTTAACTGACAAAACTAAATACTTTGTCCCTGAAAGCATTCTGATACTGTAAAACCAACACAGATAAAATAATGATTCCTACAGAAAAAAAAAAAAAAAAAGAAAGTTGAAACTTGCAAAGTCATGTAAAACATTGCCTAGTAAGAAATTGTTCTAATGAAAAAAATGTATAACTGGCAAAAAATTAAATACTATTAATTATTGCTATGAAACTACTTATTAATGAACTAGACTATCCTGTTTAAGTATCTAAGTCTGCAGCTCTGATTTCTTTGGTATAAGCTGTCATAGTTACTATTAACTGCATGCATTAGTATCTGTTATCCCAGTTGTGAAGTACTGCCTTTTTGTAGCAGTCTCTCTGAAGATACACATCAAAGAGACCCTTAAACACCATACCCAAGATGTATACAAACAGTGCCACAAGTGAGACACACCTGTCTCTCACACCATGGGCAGTGGTCACAGCACATCAAATGCTGAATTACTGACACACTGGAGGCCTGCAATGGAGAAACCTGCTGTGGAGATCTGATACAAAACAGCCCAGTGGCTTTGCCCATGCAGAAAGACAAACAGCAGAAGAACACAAAAAGGCCTGTTTGCTCACCAAACTCAGTCCATCAAAGCCTATGTCTCCAAGCAGAACAGAAGTGAAAAAAGCAAGCTATGAAAAAAGAGGAGCTGCCATTCTCCTCTGGGTGAAATAAGTAATTAGGTAAAAACAACCACTTTCACCCTGTTTCCTTCAACTTTTAAAAGCACATTACAATATCCTTCACATCCATATCCAGCCTGACAAGTTTAAATTTTCCCTTTTTTAATATATTGCATACGCAGTATTATTCTGCACAAGAGTCATAATCTATCATTGCCTTTTAGGCAGTAAGAGAAACTCCTGCTGCTGACCCAAATGAGGTTTAAAACAGCAGTAGTAGCATGGTCATGAAAGTTAAGCATTTAATCAGTATAAGAAATTGAATGCTACTCTTTCAAGTCTCAGCTCCACAACGACAAGAGTCACCCTGAAAGAAGGTCATTAACACAAAGAGGAATTAATACAAGGCTTGACTAGTTTGTATTCAGACTTCAGAATGTCTTTCCAAACTTCCTGAAGTAACTAGCAGAGAAAGCCCTACTTAAAAGAATTGTTAGGTTTTCAATTTTCACAAAAATATCCTTAGGTACTGAAGCAGCTTAGTAGCTGACAGAACCAGATGACCTCTTACTTTTCAAGAAAAACTCCAAAGGTGAATCTTTGCCTATGCTGAATTGCTCATAATTCATAAATGCAAAAGGTTAACAGCATCAGTTTAAATCATTGCTGCTCAGAAGAATATCCATCTTCATCTCAGTGGGAAAAAAAAGAAGGTTTACAATCTACCCTTGCTTGAATTAGACTATCAGAAAAACTAATCATATGTGCTGTTCTCATTTTCACATGACTCACTCCACTTCTTAGTTTCCCCTCAAGCTTCTCATCTTCCTAGGGACATTAGTTTGGTAGCCTAGCTCAGTGTACAGAAATATTATTCAGCAGGCATAAAATTGGTAAACAAATTTTTTCCAATTGTCATGATATTACTCATTAATTCATAACTTCTTAACAATCACTTTACTGCAAGTTCCTCAAAGCAGGATGAAGTCTTCAGTATCTGCAATGTCTTCAGCACCAGTGGCAATAAACCAAATAACATTTCATATAACAATATTCCCTGTTCTGAATATTCATTTATCAGTAAAATAATGATAGAATTAATGGAACTCAGACTGAGCAAGTATCCTGTGGCTGCATGGAGAAGAATTTCATGGAGCACACTGACCATTAACTCAATCCAAGTTCATCTACTTGGTGTTACTTTTTCTACCAGCTTCTTCCACTTTTGTTAATAAGGATTTCTAGCATTCCTGACACAACTATAACAGAAGCCATACAACAGTACAAATAGTGAGGTAGCTGGGAATGTCTGTTTAATCTCCCTTATGATCTTCAGATCAAAATAAGCCAAAAGCTCATGACATGATTCACCATGATAGCAGCTCATTACTAATCAAATACTCAAAAGTGCAACCATTTCAGAAATATAGTCTGCCATTGCTAAACTGAAAAGTTCAACAAACATTTTGATAAATTATCTCTTTTCTATCCTTGCTTTCTCTGCATGCATACTCTTTTTTCCCCTTGTAAGCAGACACATCATCAATGTTAAGTTTCTCATAATTTATCTCACTTACTAGAGCTGTCAATTCATTTCATATATTTCAGAAAATATTGTTCTTCTAAATAGATATATTTTGATACTTTTTTTTCCTCCAGACTGGTTTTCTCTTTCTCCATTCCTCCTAACAATTTTGTTCTGACACAACACTGCTTAAACAATTTATGCTAATAACATAATTACAGCAGTAACAAACTTCATCTCTGTTTTCTGATATCCTGATAAATTCCTATGAATTACTTTACAATATAACTCTTAGACCTTCCTATGTTATAGCAACATTTATATCAAATACATCTAGATAATACTTTTTGAACCAAGATTCTTCCAACAGGTATTCATTTCTTTATTCACCCCCCCCATCAATATAATTTTTCTACTACTCATCAGATACTAACATCAACAGAGGCACTAGCATCACTCCATTAAAGACAAACAGCAGCTTCAGAAGAACAACCCCAAGTCTTCTAGGAAGCTCTGCTTTTTGACAGATATATATTTTCAGGCAGGTTCTTTAAAATATGTACTGCCACCTCCCTTTCATCAACACACCAAGCATGTTGCAAGTTCTGCTTGTTAATCATCTACACTGTTAATCATCTCCCAGTCAATCACTTACTGAGCCCTTCTGCTGCTAGAAATCTTCATGCTGGCCCCTCCTCTTTTTGTTTGACTGGCAAATCCACTCAAAAACCTCCTCCCTCTTGCATTTGCAGATTCACACAACCAATGCTATGCAACATGGGAATACCCTACTGTGTTGAATGTATGCCACTCTACACTGTTCAGCAAAAATAGTCCATGCTTTTTTATTTAGGCAACTTATTTCCTCTTACCACTTTTCCCCTCCACAAATTTAGCCACTCACATTTTAGTTAAGTCTGAAATCAGCATCTTTTTTCTTTTAAATCTTTCCCTAAATATTTCTATTTATAGTTTTCTTATTTCAAAAGGAATTGCACTACGAGTATTGAATTCTTCCAGAGTCAAAACTGGAACAGAACAAACAAAACCAGCTATTACCACTTAGTTTGCCAAGTTAAAAAAAAAAAAATACCTGAGGTATAATTAACTAAATTAAAATGCAGCACAACTTTATTTTTAAATTTGTGAAATTGGCATTACACCAATACACCTGTGTGAAAAATTCTGCCATTTAGAGAGGCAGAACATGATGGACTACCTCCAAACATTTGCTCTCCTAAAGGGGGGAAAATAAACTAGTGTGAATTTTTGAAACTGTGAAGCATGGAAGAAACTTACTCAGTATCCATATAGATTTTAAGAAATCCTCCTTAAAGAGTAGCTATGCACTTCCCAGAAAAGCCTTTGCAATATATGCTTAAATGACTGTTGGCCAAATTACAATTAGTTTTTCATTTTTAAAACTAAGCTCTGTAGTCTACTCTCCAGTGTGACACTGATCACACATTTTTGTGCCCTTCTCATATTAAGATGTTATGGGATCAGCTACCATCACACAATTGCAGTACAGCCGAGAACAGGAGGATGGGAAACAAGAGAGACAGGGGGAGGAAGAAATATGAGAGACTAGAAATTCTGCTCTACTCATCATCCAGACTTTTCCCCCTAGTACAATTAAAAGTTACACAGGCATCATAAAGAGAAAGCAAAGGAAAATAGCTTGGTCAACTCTGATGCAAAATCAACTCCAACATAAGACAGAGGAAGGCAAAGAGAGAAGAAATGGACTGAGATGCAAATCAAGGAGAATTAACTGAAGATATTTTTGTTTTTTAAAAAGCTGCAGTGTGAGATGACATAACTAGAGGCAGCATGAACTAGTGGGTGTAATTTATATTGAGGCAGACCAGTTATTCAACAAGTACTTCACTCACCTCTTCCTACAGCAAACTTTTCCCTTAGAGTCCTGCCTACCATCTCCTTTTCAAAGAACCTCAACATCACACAGCCAAACACTGCCCTCAGTGTAACTTCTACAATCTCTAAATTTAGCAAGGCTTCTGTAAGCACCCCACAATATTCAAAATTACAAAAATAAGATTAATTGACCACTCAGCCAAGATTGTGTATTGTCTGGATAATTACAGTAAGCTTCCACTGACATTATATGTAAACAGAAAAACATGCTTCTTGACACTGAGCTGACAGACATGATGTGTCATTCTCTACTGGCATCACCACCTATGAAAATTCAAATTTATATGAAAGACTGCAACATTCACTTATTTTTCTTCAAGCTTCATAAAGTATGTAGTCAGCAGGTTTATTTGCTACCAACATTAGCAGAACTGCCCAGAACTTCATAGTCAGCCAGGTGAAAATTCTTAAGTTCTTTGGCAAACATGATGAGAATTTCTATTGTTTAAAACATTTGAAACCCCAAACAGTTAAATCACGAAGCCATAATCTCAACATACCGTCAAGATTTCACAGGCTTGCTACAACTGGTTATTACCTCTTCCAAAGCTCAAGCCATGCAATGCAAATAAGTAAATGATCCGGAATCACAAAATTCATCTGTTGTACTTTTATGTAAATATTTTAGTAAGTATAATGAAATAAACTTCATCTGTCTTCAGGACTGAGTACAGAAAGTAACAGCAAGTAAGAAAAATCAAGATTAACCTGAGCGTCAACAGTTGCTAAAAGACTAGTAAGCAAAGAAAAACCCACCTACTGAAACTACCTCAGTAAACACAGTCCCCTGAGAATATATGTGCTGAGGGTATGCACATGTTCTTCCTTGAAAAAACTATCTGCTGTCTACAATGACCAATGCTCACAACATTAAAAACACACGTTTACTTAAGTGAATAATGTGAGTTGGCAACAGATCAGGATTCCACACAGCAAAGATTTCTATGTTTAATGCAGTCTTCAATAAAGTAAAATAAAATGTATTAATTGCATATTTTCTATTTACTTGTCCTAGCAACATCCTAAGTAATACTAAATTGTAACTGTCCTTTGAAGCAACAACAGGGACAATAACAATATTTGACCAACAGATAAAATATTAAAATGTGAATTCCAAACACAGACCCTATACTCACGTCAGGGACTAGACATGACAGAACTGGCTTAATGCAACACCAGAGTTAGCCTGCTCTGAGAGAAAAAGGTAACAACTTCTCTCCCTTGGGGCAGTTTTTCTACTCCGCTTGGACCAGCAGGGAGCAGGTTGGCTGCACCTAAGCTGTAGGACTCCACAGTGCTCTCCACAGCTTGTAGTGATGCAAACCAAGGGACCTGTTGGAGCTCACAGAGTCCTCTCCCTGCACATCCACCATGCATGTAAGGTGTCATATGCAGATCTTGACCAAACACGAAATCAGGGCATGGCCAATTGAACATGCTGATATAGAACCTGAGAAATGGGTTTGCATCCCATTAATCAGATGCAGTCACAGCAATAAAAAACAGCCCAGCTTTTCCAAGATCTGAGTGCCAGTGATGATTATTCTTAAGTAACGCCTTTGCAATGAACTACCATCTGCCTCATGCACAGTATTCGGCAACTCTGACAAAGTGTTCTTGTGTGTCTTCTTGAAAGAGCTCAAAGATATGCATCAAACACCTTTCAGAGACTCAAACATTTTGCCTAAGAGGCTCCTTCAATTGTTCTAGTAAATAGGCTCAGCCTCTTGTCCTACTTTCCTCTTCAGCAGTGGATACCAACAATACTAATTTGGGCTGAATACTCAACTAACCAAGTAAGATACCACAGCGCTGAGCAGCAGGAATGTACATTTCCTCTACTTGTAGCTGTCCCTTATATTTAAGTAGAGTTGACATAAATATCCATGATTACTATATCTCACAATTTTACTTTATTTCTCACACAGAACTCAATGCTTGATCTAGCACTCCATAACTAGGCAGAGAAGATAAAGTGCTTCTCTCATTCATCACTGCTCACTGCAGAAGGGAAGGCTGCATCAGACCACAGTGGTACACACTGCTCCCAGTACCCTTCCAGGCCTTCAGCTAAGCAACCTGGGTGATGAAATGAAGATTACACTTATTAAATTTACAATGTGCTCACAGGCTTTCTGGTGGGAGGGTTGACAGGTTGATAGGAGGGGGCTGTAAGCACATTAGAGAACAAAATTAGAATACAAAATGAATTTGACAAATTGGAGAAGCAGCCTGGGGAAAAATGAAGATTTAGTTCAATGAGAACCAAGTGGAAGATTCTGTGCTTAGCCAAGAACAATTAACTGCTCAGATAATGGATAATAACAACTGTTGAGGTTGCAATTCTGCATAAAAACACAGCCCATAACAATCTAAATATGACTTAACAATAGTTTGTGTTTTACAAAAGAAAAAAAAAAAAGGCAAAGACAGGGACTTAGGAGAAAAAAATCGATACATATACACAAACACACACTTTGAGTATAATGGAAGGTAAAGAAACAAGAACTAACAGAAAATATAATTCATGAGGATAGAGTTAGAGCTGTTTTGTTTAAAGAAAAGATTGCTGAAGAGAGACAAATATTTTCCAGTAGTGGGTGGGATGCTGAACAAGAAATAATGGACTTAAAAGACATAGGTATATTTGGCTCTGTGTGGAGATCCTTACCAGCTGTTTTTCTAGTGATTCTGTTATTTGCATTACTTACATAATATTACATTCTAAGAGGAAAATCTTCAATACATAAAGTTAATAAAGTGATAAAGTGCAAATCCTTGCCTTCTAGGAAGGTTTGCAAGGGAATTTATGGATTGTTTCTTTTCATAAGAATGAATGCTCTGGGTTGACCTATATAATAGCTTAATTTTTATCAAATCTGATGATCAGAAAACGCTGAAAAGACCAAAACGAGAAAAAGAAAAAAGAAGAAAGAAACCCCACATATAACTGGATGCAGGGTTAACCACACCATAAAAAAAATCTTCCTCCTCAACCTAAATTTACACTAAATAACTTGTTGTTCAGTAACAGTTGAAGAATTTGAAAACAAAAGCCTGTTTACTATGTGCACTCTCTTTACTGCATCACTTAGAAGTCGCTCCATCAGATTTCAGGGCTGCTCTCGCTGCTTCTTACCTACTCATTTTCTTTCTTCCTAACATATTTAAATTGAGAAATAACCACCTGATGGAATCAATACTGGAAAATAAGATCATGCTAGCTATTTTTAGTAAGAATAATATCACACTCCTAGTCACCATCTAGAAGTGTTCTGACTGGTAGAAAGAAACCCACTCACGTTTCACAACTAAAACCAGACTTCTATACGTAAGTTCACCCTTCAGGACAATGAATTCCATTTAATAGCCACATTCATCCATTGATTAAAAGCAACTGCTTCCACTTTCCAGCCCATCTGACTATCCAGAAAGTTGAACCATGTTCTTACAATTTCCAAGCTGGTATAAAATAACTCGGATATTTTTATCCTTCTCCTATAGTAACATAAAACGTAAAGTCTGACTGAACTTGCACATTGGAACTGTAGTACAATTCTTCTAACAACATCACAATATTTCAAAAGTATTTGCATATCTATTTCCTACTGGCACAAGTTAAAAAGAAATTAAATCTAGAAAAAAATAAAGTGGTGATGATTTTTTCTTCATGTCAGTAATTCACACTAAGACTGATGACAGTAGATTTAAATTTTAAGTTATGTAATCATTCCATATGGTGAACATCATAAATAAATAAAAACTTGAATGAAGCCACCCTGTATACAGGCCATTAGCAAAATTTTAGATACTTAATATTTCAGAATAATTTATTGCAATAGTGAGGTTGTTTGCTTTTGGCAACAGGGTATATCATGTCTGCAGAAGCTTAAACTACTAGGTTTTGCAGAAATAAAAAAGTACGTCTCTGCTGGATTTGTTCACACATGCAGGAAGTCTGTTTGCATCAGCAGGTACAGCTAATCCAGAGAGCACATTCCAAAAATATGCATTTCAGCTTCTACATTTTGCATAAAAAGTAGTCTTGTGTTTTGCTCTAGTGAATCTGTCAGAAAAGTACTTAAATCAATATCCACAAGAATAAGTGACCATATAATCATCCTACATGATTCAATCATTTAACAAGCTTGAGAACTAGTACACAGATGGTTAGTTGCCAAAATGCCATTTCTTTCCTTGTATCAACTTGGTTATTTGCAGCTGGAAAGAATCAGCTCTGATTTTGTAAATAATATAAATATCAACAACTTTTCTTCTTATAATTTCCAGTTATATTAATCAAACATTTAATAATTTCTGTCTGCAGATACTAAAGTGGAATAGGGGGTCAGATTTGCATCAAAGCCACTGTGACTTGATAAATCATCAGATTACCAAGGACATTTTAATTGTCTTAACCTTTCTTTTACTACTTTTATGTACATTCAGAGAGACAAAGAACAGCTACTTCACCTGTTTCAGGCAATGCATAGCACCTGGCTGAACTGCAAAACTTGTCCTTATAAAAAACTAACAACGGCTTCTCAAACTATTAAACAACTTCATGGTATTCCTCTCCCATTCAAATTAGTGTATATTTCTTCACTTTTATCTACAAATTACACTCTCATTGATGGATAGCCTCAATAAACAGTTTAACAATAATTGCTCTTTGTCAAGTGCTTGTAGGTGTTTGTATGAGTAAATTTACATACTTTTCTTCAGAGGTTTTCTGATCAAGCGGCATTTAACATGAAAATGGATTTACCTCTTACTAATGAAAACTAGATAAGACATATCATAATTTGAAATATTGTAATAGTGTCTGCCTTGCAAATTAGTAATTTTGAGATGCAAGAGGTCTTGGTCAAAATTTAAATCAACTGCATTTTCAAAACACAGTTTTCCAAAAGTATCCCTCCTTTGAATAATATTAAAGGTTATGGAAACTGCAAAGCACACATTGGTCTTCCCTTCATAGTTCCACAGAATATTTGAAATTATTTACACTATATGATTAAAGTTTCTCTTTAAAAAAAAGGGGGGGGAACACCAAACTTAAGTTTACTAAAAGTTAAGACTAAAACACGCATTGTTGATATTACACATTACATTTTGTCTCTTCTTTAAGAAACAAAATCCCAGTTCTTTCACAGTTTTCTATTGTTTTTTCCCATTTCATATATCAGGTTTGAGAGACATTTCAAGGCTAGGGATTATTTTTTCAAGGACCACTATTACAAAGCTCCTTAAAACAACTTTCAGAAGAATAGCACCTGAATGGTACATGACATATGCATCATCCTTACTCCCCCTCATCCATCAACAGAAGGACAAACCACATGCCATAACTATATATATGAGAAACTCTCCTGCAACACAAGTTAAATACGCACAGCATGGAAACCCCAAAGCATTAGCATGGAGGAGACTTTGTAAACATACCGTGTTATTAAGTAAATAAGTATCTATTTACACAGGAAAGATCAAGCAACCAAAGTATCATCACTGAAATTCAACCACAAAAATATAGGTAAAAGGCACCTATCAGAGTTCTAATCACTGCAAAGGATGTAAGCCTGTATGTCAACAAAAATTGCATCACAAGCGGAGTCCCATCTAGGGCCAATACTCAAGGTTAGTCTCAACTTGTAGCACACCACCTGTTGAAGCAGGACTCCTCCTTCCTACACAGCTTGCTCTACAGCAGGTGACACTGGCAACAGACCACGCTTTGTTACAAGAGGTCTAATGTCACCCTCGTACGCTGTGGAGAGCACTGTAAGGAAAGCTAGAAACGTACGTATGTAACTCCATATGCTCCTAAAGCAATCTAAGTACAACCGTGCACACTGAAACAGGTGTTTCAAGTTTCAGCAGCATAGCAGATTTATAACAAAACTCGTATTTTACACACTGACTGGCTTAAGTTTTAGCCTTGAAAAAATAAACATATGCTGTTGAATTTTTCTGTTATGGCCAGCCATAGACTGTTTACTTCAACATCAAACAAATATTTTAAGATAAGTAGAGGAGAATATTTCAGAAAAAAAATTACAACATGCATATAGCTTCAAAACTCTGTCTTTTAAAATATGTTTTAAGTAGGTAAAGGTGAAAATAATACCAACATACAAATAACATAGAAGATCAAACTTGATTCCAAAACCTTGAGAAATTTCCTTCTAACCAAGCATATTATAACAACTTCTAAAGATTAAAACTTAATACTGAAATGCAATTAGCAAATCTTAGGAGCCTGGCACAAAGAACAATAAGCAACTTTTTTCCACATGTATCAAAATGCTCTTCTGCAGCATTTTCAAGCCAAATATCAAAGCACTCTTGAAAATCCACACAAAATCTAAAAGTTGAATGCAACATGATTGTACTAGAGCATAATCAAATCAAAATTAATCTATTTTCTTTATCAAAATCCAAGAGACTAGAAAAATACAAAACAGCATGAAGCACTAGAAGCAAGGGTTTTGTAAATATCTAGCTTGCAAATCTAAGATATGGGAACAACATTGCAGTTTTAAAAATAGGCTGCCACGATCTCTAACAGGATACTGTCTCTGGTAAACTACACAACCGAGATGCACTTTGTTTTCTTATTACAAAATGCTGATCAGGTCCATAACCCTGAATAGAGAGCAGCATAATGGACAACTGTAATCCAGCGTGCCAATAATGAATGTAACAGGAGTCAGCACCAGATCCAACTCTTTCTGGGAGGAAAGGACCTGTATCCTGAGATCGGATATTAAAGCACTCTCTGAACACATTGTAATTAAATATTTTCATCTTCTGTCACAAGTAGAATACTCCATCTGAAAAGATCCTAAACCGCTCTAGACTGCACTGCACTCTCTAGATTGAGTTTTTATAGCACGACAATACCTATTTGACAATATCCACAGCCAGGTTTTCTTTTCATGTGCATTTCTGCAAGACTTGACATTTACAATACTTACGCATTGCAATAAGGTTTCTTTTCATATCCTTTGTAGTTATTCATGTTCAGAGCCATTTTGCAAACTTCACAGTGGAAACATCCTTTATGCCAGTACTGTAAATAAATGTAAAGTAGAATTACTTATGGTACTGATGTTTTGAAAGCTGTGTTAGGGTATGGTAAATGTAAAAACACAATTACATGCCAATATTTTGGCCATGCATCATAGGTCTCTGTTAACTAAATCAAAAGAATTACTTTCACATGAAGCCAAAGGTACTTCTGAAGCACTCTCAGAAATGTAAATTCTCTGGTAAGGTAAATGCCAAGATCTCCGCATGCTGACCTTGCCAGGATTATTTTAAAGATAACTGAAGAAGGAGTTTGACGTTTTGCCTCATTAGAGAAAAAACGTACACCGCTTGCTCAGGATGCAATACTACGAGAATAAAATCACTAACTAATGTGACGGCTGGCTTTTTGGTACGCCGCACAGACACTAAATTTAGCACATAATACGGCATTTTCCTCCGGTGGCTTCTACCGCCTTGCCTTGCCTTTCCGGGGACGTTAATTTGGCGCATCTGTCACAGCCTCGCTGTTGTTATTTACGGAGTGACCGCGCTCGGCGGTAACCAGCATCGCCGCGGAGACCCCCGCGGGACGCGGCTGCCGCCACCCCGCTGCCCCGGCCTCGGCCCCACCGAGCCGGTCGTGGTGTGAAGGGCAGCCGCAGCCGCCCCAGCTCGGGCAGTCACCGACAACTACAGGGTGCCGCCTACAACTTCATCGCTCGGGGGTCGGGGGGGACCGCGGAGCCCTCCGCCGGCCCCGGGAGCCCTCACTGCCGGGCGGGCACAGCTGGGGCGCCCCGGCCGCTGCGAGCCCCGCTCGCCCCACGCCAGCGCGGTGACACGGCGGCTGCCGCCCGCAGCGGGGGCAGCGCGAATGCCGACGGGGGCAGCGCGGATGCCGGCACAGCGGCGGCCCCTGAGACGCTGCGTTTGCCACCTGCCGGCTCGCCCGGATGCCCCGCCGGCCCTGCCCTGCCCTGCCCGCCCCGCCGGAGCCGCGAGGAGCGGGGCGGGCACGCCCGGGAGGCGCCGTCCCCGCCCGCCAGCGCCCCAGCACCTTGTCCAGGCAGTTGACTTTCTCGGTGGGATAGACCACTTTGCCACAGCGGGCGCACTGGGGGTTCATTTTGCGGCTCGTCTCGGGCGGCGGCTCCGGCGGGCGGCGGCGGCCGATGCTGCGGTGCGGCGGGCTGGGCTGGACGGGGCTGCGGGCGGCCGATCTATCATCCCCTGCCCTGGCGGGGACGCCGGGGGGTCCTCAGCGGCTGCGGGCGGGCAAGGAGGTCATCGGCGGCGGCTGTAGAGGAAGCGGCGCTCCAGCTGACTGCGGCTCGGCAGCATGTGCGAGTGGGCGGGAGGGGAGCCGGTGCTGCCGCCCCGCCCGCTCGCCGCCCGCCCCCGCCGCCTCCCCGTGTGCCTGCGCGCTCGGCTCCCCGCGCCGCGGGCTGCGTGACTCACGCCGAGCCCCGCGCTGCAGCCGCCAGCCAAGCCAAGCCCACCGGCGCGGCCCGCAGCGAGGGGAGGGCAGAAGGGGCGGGCGAGCTCCGCGCCGCAGCCGCCCCGCGGGGACCGAGGTGGCGGGGTCGGGAGCGCTGCTGCGGCCGCCTCCGGGTGCACCTGCCCGGGGCTCGCTCGGGCGGCGCCAGCCCCGAGTGTCGGCGAGAGGGAGGGAGAAAGGAAGGGAGGGAGAGAGAGGGAGAGCGCGGGGGACCGGCGGCGCTGGCGGGGTCCGGGGAGCTCAGTCGCTCCCCGGAGCGAGGCCCGAGGCCCGGCCGTGTGCCCGCGGGCACCTGCCGGGCGCGGCCTCCCGCCGGTTCCAGTCGCAGCCCCGCGGACTCTCCAGCGGGTGCGGAACGTCTGTACCGTCCCCCAGCTCTGTGTTCCGATGAGGTTTCGGGCGCGGCGTTGCCGCCTTCCCCTGCCTGAGTCTCGCCGGGTCTCACCAGCGGTCCCGCGGGGAGACCGAGTCGCAGCTAGAATGGCAAATGACGCGTCTCGGAGCAGGCTGTGGGCAGTCATTTCTGACTTGCTCTGCAGCGCTGTGGAGCGGTACAGCAAGCACTCATGCGTTTTAAATTCGCTGAGGACTTCTTTAACTATCTGGAATATAAACCACGCTGAGGACAGCGCTTAAGCCAATGCAGCGCAGCCGTTTGTGAGGTTTTTTTCAGTATACAGCACTCCGTGTGGAGCACAGCAAGGACAAATTCTGCACATACTTGGGCGTTATTAAGTAATCAGAATGCAGTCAGCTAAACTGGAATACTTGGCTATAATTCTGCCTTAGCAACCCAACTTTTATGCAGTGGCTGTTTAAAGGCACAGGGAGAAACAGTAATTTCATTGAAATTAATAATATATGTGATTAAATGAGAAACACCTAATCAGGCTTTAAATATTACATGATGGAAGTTGCAAAGTTGCCTCTGCCTCATCTAGACTGAAATATCTGGCACCAAATGAAACTCAATGTTGAGGTGCTGGCTGTGCTGCAAGCAACAGGAAAGCAGATTTGCAGGCAGTCCTGAAATGCTTATTGTCTCTTGTGGCTGTCTCGTGCAGGAGCAAATAGACAAACTGCTGACCAGCTCCATTTCTGTTCCTGCAATCTGCATTCTGGTCTGTTTCAGAGCCAGTGCTAACAATCTGCAGTTCTCAAAAATCCTAAAGCAGTTTTTTTCTTGTTATTGTTATTAGGAACCAAATGAGCTTTGATATGGAATTTAAGATTTGACTTCTCAATGTTTATCACTGATAACAGCATGACAATTTTTCACAAATATCTGAAGACCAATTTGGCCTCAAAGATTTCCCAGACAGAAATAGGTGCACAGGCACCCTGCAGTGCCAATGCAGTGAGTCTCATCATCTGCTACCTCTGTGCTGTACAGATTATCTTACATTTTCTGTTGAGCGGTGTGCCTGGCAGTGAACAATGGCTTTCATTCAAGGATCTTTGAATGCTAGGCATCTGAGTATGTTGATAAAGGAAACTCGAATCCCTCAATGTTTTCTGAGGGAACTGTCATTTGGGGACCCATCTAAGGTTCCATCTGAGTTGAATTAGGCCCAACACACAGGTAAGCAATCTCTGTCCTGCAAAGGCTACACAATAGAGTCGGTAGTAGGGACTGGGGTGGAGACTGATCTAAATTAATCTCAAATAAAAGGCAGTGAATGTTACTTATATAGAAAAAAAAATCTTTCTTAGCTGACTTAATCCTTTCTTGGCTTAGATTCAAGATTCAACCTGAATGGCTTGTAGGTGAAAAGTCTCTGTAGCCCATTAGAAATAACTAGAGGCATACAGCTCACCCAAACAGCAAGTATGAAGTCTTTGAGATAGAGGCTTGGAAGTTCCAGATTATTAATATCACAATCAAAGCCTTCACGTGCAGACAAAAGTCATTTGGATATTCTTGGTCTCAATGAAATCCCTCACCTTATTCTTGAAGGGAAAACTTATATTAACCAAAATATCAACATTAAAAATGGAATAGTAAAATCAATAGGAATATCTGAATTGAATGTTTTGGCAGTATGAAAGCATTCCAATATTTCTCATTGTCTCATGATCCTTTTATTAACTTTTATTACTTTTCTTCACAAGGGAGAGAAATTAGTGTCTGAGTCACAGTCTTCATTTCCACAGTACAGATCTCTTTCCTCATCAGCCACAACTTTTTTCTGCTGCTGCAGAGAAAAGCAGGTTCTTTAGCTGTATACAAAGCAGTGGGAGAGAAAAATCTGCTTCACTCATTACTATGAGAAAGCAGTGAAATGTCACTCATCAGCAGCCTTTCCTTTTTGTGAGTAAGTAATGATGCGATGGTAAAGTCCAGCAGAGCATAATACAACAACCCCCACTATTTCACTGACCAAGGGTGTAAACCAAAGATTAAGAAGCACAGAAGGGCACAGACCTTGTGCTCCAATGATCTGCTGCTACAAGCATGGAGCCTGTGGTAGGTGGTGGATCTCTAGATAGGGTCCAGAATTGATTCCCAAGTGGTATGTATTGGCAAATTATAATTGGCATCCCAAGATTTTGGGCTATTATACTTCTCTCATGTGGTGCATTTCAGGGCTGTTTACCTAGCCTAGGTGATTGAAAAGGGTTTAGCTGAGCAATGCATATTAGCAGCACTTGCAAAGAGAAGCATTTTCAGCATGCCTACAGTGGTCTCAGTGCAGAAGACTTTCTGGGTCACCTTTGTTACAGAATTAGAAATATTATGACTAGGTGAAATGGTGATTACTGAAGTTACAATTTCTATGGGGTAATACACTCACCAGTTGCATTTTATAATTGTTTGTTTGAGAGGAAGGTTTTCAGTGCTCCTTTCAGTTTTTGTTGCTAAACATATAAATGTGTGCTGCAGAAAAAAAAAAAAAAAACACCAAAACAAAACAAAACATTATGGTGATAGGTGTTGTCACTGAATTTTACCTGAAACAGAAACATTTCAAAAAAACTGTTACACTAGAAAGTTATCCTGTGTTATTGGAGATGACTTGACAACATCTTGGAAGAAACAACCCACAGAGGCTTGTAGGGATCCCAGGTTTGTATCTAGTTCTTCTAAAAGCTTTATTGAAACTTCCTCAGCTTTCTTTCCCACAAAATAGGCTCCTTAAAACCCATCTGCCATGGCTGGATCTCTTGGAGCCACCAAATGAACTTTTCACACAAATTTCTGCAAATTGAGTTTGCTCATGAAGTTATGGTTGTAGAGGGCCCTTTTGAACAAAATAGGAGTTCAAGTAAGCATAGTAATGTATCTTCTTTTCATGGTAAAGAATGTGGCTTTAATTCAGATACATATTTATTTATTTACCTTTTTTGAAAAAAAAAAAATGTTGTATGTAGAATGCTCCCATTAACAGCTGACGCCCCACTTGCAATGTCATTATTCAGTCATTTTTCTGGAATAAATATTACAATGTATACTTAGACCCTGATGGACTGTTGTAAAAATACTGTTTGGTATGTTTCATACCTGATCCGTTCTTTAAACAGGTTGAAGAGGTGGGATAACTAACAAAATAATGTATCAAAAATACTGGTTACTGCTGTAACCAACTTACCACACTTGAGTACGAGCTCCAGCAGATACTGGGCATTGTGTCGTGTTTAAGTGGCAGCTTGATCTCATGGTTAAGACACTGCATGGAGAATTGGAAGACGAAGCCACCAGGCACTACTGCAATACAGATAAATAATACTGAGAGAGGTTTTGTGAAAGTATGTGGCTGTCCTAAATTATGTAGGAAGGGAAAACGTTGAACCAAAATATTGCGTGGCACAGAAATTGGCGGTCAATTTTTTCACCCTTACTGTTTGGTCTTCGATTTAACAAGATGAAAGGAGAAACTTCATCGTTATGTTTCAAATAGAAACAATGTAACTTTAATGTGACCTTGTTTAAACCTACCCAGGATGCTGCTAGAAACACATGCTTTAAATACCTTCATATGCAAAAGTCAGTGAAAGTGTGTTTTCAACTTCACCTATGGAAAAGCTTCCTCCCAAAACTAAAACAAAACCAGCAGTGGTTGGACTTTGTTATTTTCTGCAACACAATCCAAAATCCGCTCTACAGTGGAGTCTCAATATCCATTTTCAAAATTACTCAATCTTTACCTACTCAGATTATTTTAATAGAGTAAGGAAATACTACAACAAAAATGAATCAGCAGCAGTGTTTTCTGTTCTTAAGGTCTCCTTTCTTCACTCAAAAAGCATGCAAACTGTATCCCACAATAGTTATATGCTTAACAAATATATGAAAAAATAATAATGAAGAGTCAGTGTGACTCGTAGATCATGGAATATGTCGAGTTGGAAGGGAACCGTCAGGATCATTGAGTCCAAATCCCGCTCCTGTGCATGGCACCCCAAGAATCACACCATGTGCCTAAGAGTGTTGTCCAAACACTCTTGAATTTGGACAGGCTTGGTCCTGTGGCCACTTCCCTGAGGAACCTGTTCCAGTGCCCAACCACTCTCTGGAACTGTCTAGAAGAAGGAACTTTTATTCTCTTAGTATTAATGTTGCAGCAGAAATTACTATTACTTGCTACATGATGTCAGGATTTTGCCTTATTAATTGGATGTTCCACAACACCCGGATGATAATTTCACTTCAAGTTATGATAAAAGCATAGTAAAAATGG
This sequence comes from Myiozetetes cayanensis, assembly GCF_022539395.1. NCBI lineage: Eukaryota > Metazoa > Chordata > Aves > Passeriformes > Tyrannidae > Myiozetetes > Myiozetetes cayanensis. The sequence continues at coordinate 132,638,693 of NW_026086604.1, forward strand.
GCCAGTTACTTGGATTATGCTGAACAGAAGGTTATTACTTAGCTCATTTGGGTATGTTTAACCTTAGAATAGCTGATTTATGAGCAAAAAGTAGATTGAAGACTTCATTCAGGTGCAAATCTGATTACCTTTGTGCATGTATGTGTGTCAGAAAAGCAGCTGGCATTAAGGAAGCATAAGCAGTCTATATTTCAGGTGCACAAACCAGGTGGAGTTCCGTGGCTAGCAATACACAGGGAATTTTAAGAACTTGGCAGGACATGCTTGAGTGTTAGCTGCTTTAGCAGGTATATCCAGAGATGGAGGCAAATGACCACAACTAGGAAGCTGTAACCATACATATAGTATTTTCTAAATTGTGTCTTCAGTGAATCAAGAACACAGGAACAGTCAACCTGACTTAAGGTTCAGTAATGTATTCTAACATCAGAGACTGGAGTGCTGTGCACCCTTAACATTAAACTTGCATGTGTGAGAGGAATGAACAATGTAAACAGGTGCAGGCAGAGCACAGCAAGGGCTGTGTTCCTCACCACCAGAGCTGCACTGGTCCCAGTGCCTCGGTTCAGCCACTCAGTCTATCATTTCATTTACAGACCAAAGAGAGGAATTCACAGAATCCAAACCAGTGTTTGAATAGAAAGGAGTCTGCAATTTGGAAACCTTCAGTCAAATTACCACATTCAGTGACAGAGTTTAGAGTAAATATACATTATTAGTGCTTTTTGGTTTTTTTTTTAAATTCACTTCTCTCTCTTACAGTCATTGTATTTTTCAACCCAGTTACAGCTCACAGGATGTTCTAGACACATGCTTTTTGTTTGTTTTGTTGAGTAAAAGTGTAAAGGTACTTGATTTTCCTTATAAAGATTAAATGGATTGAAAAGATTATTTGTTAATTGTGGATATTGTTTATTGGCCTATGTTTAGCCCGAGAACAAAATAGGAATTTAGAGACAGAGTTAGGGCCCTAAACTGAATTTTAAAACCTAATGAGAGGACTCTGGTAGCTTTGAATAAAAGGACAACAATGCCATTATTCATGCAACTACTTTCCCATTATTTCCAAAAATAGTAGTTGAGTAGCTTCCTGTCTAAATAAGCAGTTCAGGTAGATGAAACTTGGGCTATAAAGCTTTTTAAAATAAGGTTTCCTTTTTTTTAAGCTGAACAATATAGTGAAATACAGGAAGGGTTGGGCTGTGATTGGACCAGATTCTTGAAGTTAATGTTTTAAAAGGTTACGTGACCAGTTCAGAGTCACTAAGTACACTTACTCTGTAGATGGCCTGAAAGTGCTGTAGGGAATGTGCTCCCTCCATTGCCAAAAGAAATAGCCTCTTGTAATAAAGATACAGAATCATTAACAAGCTTAACTCCGAGCTTCAGAGCAATCTGTATTTACAACCCTTCTAGAAAGATTTTAAAATTATACCTTCACAGTGCAGACCTGACAAATCTCACACATCAAGGGGGAGTTTCACACGTTTAGCTCCCAAACTCTCTCCCCTGCAGATCGACCTGTATCACAGTAATTTGCAACACTGTGCCATGACTGCTCTCCCATTCTCCAATCCCACATGCCAGGCACAGCTGGATGGCCCGGGCTGCAGTCTGCCACACAGCTGCAGCTACTGTGGGGTATCAGGGAGCAAAAGAGGAGGAGGATGCACACTGCAGCATGGTTGCACCACTGAAAAGAACAATGGATTCTGGGGGAATTCCTGGAAATATTAGCAAAATCTCTTTCCAGAAAGTAGGAAGTAAAATGTCTTCATAGCTCAATGTTAACATTTTTCCAATTTATGTTACTTTTTAAGTTTTCTACTTTGAACACAGAGATTATGAGCTCTAATGCTATTAACTAAAGTATTGCAAACTTTTAAAATTATAATCTATAAATAAACAAATACAGTTCAGATATGTTACAGGCTCAGGCCAGCAAGACAGTGACTGGTGCTAGTCTTCTCCCAGCAACAACGTTGGCTTCTGCAGCACCGTTCCCAGTTCCAAGCTTGTAAGAATATGCTAACAGAATAAAAAAAAAGGACTGAGGAAAATTCACCTTCTTGAACATACATGAAGATAAACTGCTAAAAGCAAAACAAACAATACATTTAGCAAAGCCCATCTCACTTAAGGCTCAACTCAGACATTTAAGGATATGACTTAATTATGCATTATACCTGAATTTTTAACAACAGATCTTCAAATGATCGAAAATTTGGGAACAATAGGCCATGGCAGAGACTCAGCCCTCACCCTCTCCACTGTATGGCGCTCTGGTGACCTGACGGGCACCATCTGTGGCTTAGTGCACTCCTGCTTTCATTGAAAAGTCATGAATAACAACTTAGAAGCAAAGTATGCTCTGTCCAACATCTTTTGGGGTGTATTTTCATAGGCTTCTTTACTGGGCACAGAACAATGTCTTATTTGAACTATCTTTCTAAATATAGAATATCACATGGGATTATATGAGGCTTGGATGGGGAAATGTACAATTTCTGTTTATTTTAAACATAACACAACTGCATTAGAAAATTAATAATCTGTTGAAGTTTTTCAAATATCTTGACTGTTTTAATGGATAAAGTTGTGCTATGAATAGAAATTGTGTTGTACATACAGGCACTTTATAAAATCTGTTTCATCATTTTAGTCTGAACCTATTATTTTATTTCTTTCCTCTCTGCGCTAGACAACATAGGAAATAGCAGACCCAATGCCACTGTCATGAACAAGATGCAAGTGCCATTATTTGCATCAGATTTCTGCGCTTGCTCATGAATAAAAAATCAGAAGACAAGAAACAAAACTGATTGTTCAGACAAAAATTTATCTGAGTAGTCTAGACCTTGAGTAAGACTCTCTGTAATGTTGCATTTTTGGGAGAGCTTTTTTAGATATGATACAGAGGCACACACAAAACAAAGAACTTTGAAAAGGGACTGCTTAAATTCTTTTCCTTCTACCTTTAGAATTACAGCTAGCACATTAACTTTAGTAAGTAAATGGAGAGCAACATTTGACATAAATTAAATATTCTAACATGTAATTGAGGATTTTCAGTGTGAAGTTCTCATTTTTCCCCAACAGCTTTCTGTAAATTATCTTAAATGTTATCTTAGAAAAAGCAATTATTATATGGAGCATTAAACAGAGCACAAATATTGGTACACTGCAGAGACACCAGTTAATTTTCCTTTGACTACTGAACCATAAATAAAGGAAAACAGCATAGTTAAATTGTTCTAAAGTTGCACAGGAGCAAGCTGTGATTGTGTTGCCATGTGAAGGATACTGTTTTGGGACTTGCCACAGAGGGAATTATTGTGAAGTTACATGATACAGAATGTTTAATTCATTTCATTCACATTTTGAAAATCCTAGTGATTCTGCTGTATCCACCCCTCCCCTGCTGTAACCTGCACACCAAATAGTCTGACTGTCCCTGTTGGCTTGACTGCAGAGTTTGACACTCTGAAAGGCAAAAAATTAGGACCTGTGACTCCTCTGGATCGGGAAATATTCTGCGGGAAATTCTTCTTCTGCTGGCATATTTTGGAGGATCCCTGCATTGATCTTGAGTTTCTGGTTTGAGGTTTCTAGACTTGCTCCAATGGGTCCATGTCCTCCTTATGTTGGGGCCTCACAGCTGAATGCAATGCTCCAGGTGGGGTCTCACAAGCTCAGAGTGGAGGGGCTCATTAAAAATGGGGCTGGAGAAGGCTCCAATCCTTGCAGCCATCTAAGCCAGGGTGAACTTGATTTTCTGCCTTCAGTCACTCTGCTAAGAGATAGCAGTAAATAATGCCAAATATCAGATAGGACTCTCTCAGTCTTTCTTTATGGAGAACCATAAATCAAAGGCAAATAAGTGAGGCAAGACCTATAAGGGCCTTGCCCTTTCTTCTGAAAGTGCTGGTGGGGTGGCTGCTGTGGCTTGGAATGTAGCTGTGAAGGTTGAATGTACCTGAGGACACCAGCCCCAGAGGAAAGTCAACCTCCAGAGGAAAGTCTTCAGACCAAAGAAATGTTGACATAGTTGGCTAGACTGCTGAGGTTTGATCCAACACATGTTGAAACCAACTGAAACGCTCCCACTAACATTTGTGTGTGCTAGACTGAAGTTTAAAAGCAACAGAACATTTAGTTTACACTAAGGAGGAGTTTCAGCATAAACAGAAAACAGTGTGGCTGGTTATGTGCTGGCACCACATACCACCTTTAAATGGCATAAACTCCTTTCACAACACTGGTTGATGCAAGTGGACAGGAAGTTACTAAGATGATGTTTTGCATATCTATTATCTTTCTCTTCATCATAGTTAACTCTTATGAAAGAGACCCTGGAGGGACTGGTGGGGAAGGCAAAGCTCAAGGGCAGCATTGGCTGCAGTGACCATAAAATGATGGAGTTCAAGACCCTTAGGACAGCAGGAAAGATGCACAGAACTCACTACCCTGGACTTCAGGAGAGCTAACTTTGGCCTCTCCAGGGATCTCCTTGGTAAAATACCCTGGGATAAAGCCCTGGAGGGAAGAGGAGCCCAAGAAAGCTGGTTGATACACAAGGATCACCTCCTCCAAGCTCAGGAGTGATGCATCCCAACAGAGGAAGTTTGGCAAAAATGCCAGGAGCTCATGGACAAACTCAAACACAAAAAGGAAGCTTGCAGAGATTGGAAGCAGGGGCAGGTAGCCTGGAAGGAGTACAGAAAGATTGTCCAAACAGCCACAGATCAGGTTAGGACAGCTAAAGCCCTGATAAAATTAAACATGACCAGGGACATCAAGGACAATGACAAAAGCTTCTATAGGTACACTGGTGATAAAAGGAAAACTAGGGGAAATGTGGGCCCTCTCTGGAAGGAAATGGTAGTCCTGGTAACCCAGAACATGGAGAAGGCTGAGATACTCAATGACTTTTTTATCTCAGTCTTCACAAGCAAGTGCTCCAGCCACACTGCCTGAGTCACAGAAGGGAAAGACAGGGATTGGGAGAATGTAGAACCACCCATTATAGGAGTAAATCAAGTCTGAGACCAGCTAAGGAGCCTGAAGATGCACAAGTCCGTGGGACTGATGGGATGCATCCACAGGTCCTGAGGGAACTGACGGAGTGATTAGCTAAGCCGCTATCCATCACATTTTAGAAGTTGTTGCAGTCAAGTGAAGTTTCCACTGACTAGAAAACAGAAAATATAACCCTCATTTTTCAAAAAGGGAAGAAAAGGAAGATTCAGGAATCTACAGGCCAGTCAATCTCAATACAGCGTATGGTAAGATCATGGAACAGGTCTTCCTAGAAGCTGTGTTAAAGTGCTTGGAAAAGAAGGAGACAGCGTAGCTTTACTAAGAGCAAATCATGCCTGACCCATCTGGTGGCCTTCTGCCATGGGGTTACTGTGATGGTGGATGAAGGAAGAGGGACTAACACCACCTACCTGGACTTATGCAAAGCATTTGACACTGTCCTACATGATATCCTTGTCTCTAAACTGGAGAGACACATATTTGACACATGGACACTCAGTGGATAAGGAATTGCCTGGATTGGCACACTCAAAGAGCTGTGGTCAATGCCTCAATGTCCAAGTGGAGACCAGGGACAAATGTTCATCAGCACTTGGGATTTGAACCATCACTGTTTGACATCTTCATTGCTGACATGAACAGTGGGATTGAGTGCACCCTCAGCAAGTTTGCCAATGACACTAAGCTGTGTGGTGTGATTGACACACTGGAGGAAAGGGATGGCATGCAGAGGGACCTTGACAAGCCTGAGAGGTGAGCCTGTGTCCAACTTGGTTGAAGTTCAACCAAGTCAGGCATAAGAACCTGCAGCTTCGTTGGGGTGATCCCAAACACAAATACAGGCTGGGTGGAGGCTGGATTGAGAGCAGCCCTGAGGAGAAGGACTTGGGAGTATTGGTGGACGAGATGCTTGATATGACCTAGCAATGTGCTCTTGCAGCCCAGAAACCCAACAGTATTCAGGGCTGCATCAAAAGAAGTGTGAGCTTCAGGTCAAGGGAACTCCTCCACTCTGGGCTTGTGAGACCCCACCTGGAGCATTGCACTCAGCTGTGAATGCAACAACACAAGAAGGACATGGACCCACTGGAGCACGTCCAGAGGAGGCCATGAAGATGATCAGAAAGATGGAGCACCTATCCTATGATGACAGTCTGAGAGAGTTGGGTCTATTCTGCCTGGAAAAGACTGTGGGGAGGCCATAGAGCATCCTTCAGTGCCATGAGAGAGCTAGAGAGAGACTTTTTACAAGGGCATGTAGTGATAGGATAAGGCAGAATGGCTTTATACCGAAAGAGAGTAGGTTTAGATGAGATATTAGGAAGAAATTCTTAACTGTGAGGGTGGTGAGACACTGGAACAGGTTGCCCAGACAAGTTGTGGATGCCTCATCCCTGGAAATGTTCAAGGCCAGGTTGGATGGGACTTTGAGCAACCGGGTCTAGTGGAAGGTGTCCCTGTCCATGGCAAGGAACTAGATGATCTTTATGGTCCCTTCCAACCCAAACCATTCCAGATTATATGATTTCTGGGGGCCATTTCAGATACTATTATACTGAATTAAACTTTAGAACTGTTTATCCATAAGATCTGATAAATAGATGTTAAACACTCGAATTCAGCTTTCAAAGAACTTTTAGTAAAAAAAAAGGTCTTCGTGGTTGCAGTAAGCTTAATAGTGCAATACCCTGGAAGTTGTACTGTGGGAAAACTTTCAAACAAAACACAGATAGTAGTAAACTTCCCCAATTTGATGTTATCAAATTAATTAGAAACCGAAATGGCAACATGACATTTTCTCTTCTTTGGCACTATAAATACGTGCCCCACCAATTATCATTCAGAAATGTTACCTCAGTCCACATACTTAGGGCCACAACATCTGCTCTGTCTGGCTCTTCGTAAGTTAAGTAAAAGCCACCTTTTGTAGACTTTTCTGGGTTGGCACTTGGCTGATTTCCTTTGCTCAGCATGTGTTCCAACTGGGGTAAATATTGAGGTCCATATATAAGTATCATGATGGACAACTGCTCTAGCTACAGTATGTCTACTCTCCATAAATCCAGTTAAATAAGGCAGGATTGCACTGCAGATCAAATGTTATATCTATTCAGAAAACTTTCCTAGTAAGTAAAACTGAAGTTTCCCCTGGGTATATCTAAACTGGTGAGGCAGTAGAGTCAGCTCTAACATCACAATCATCTTAGCACCAAAACAGTCTCTTAGTCCACATGATATTTTTAACTCATGCCTTTGAGCTCCCTCTCGTAACTTCTGAGTTCCTCTGCAGTGGGAGGGTGACTGGTATGATGGATCCAGCATATTACTTAATATTCTGCAGTCCTACTCAGTAAGAGATCACTACCCTATTTTTAGAAGAAAATATAAAAATACAATTCAACTGCAAGCACAATGAAAAGGAAAAAAAATATCAGGAAATCTATACTCAAAAATGTGTTATATTTAGTTTGTTTTCAGTTCAAATATGCTTCTCTTACTAGGTTTATTTTTTTTAACACAACTCTCTGCAAAGTTCTTCATGGTCCTGAAAAGGAAAATAATATGCAAAACCATTAAGGAAAGAACTCAGTTGCATGTGAGTTGCAGTTGTAACTATTAATCCACTCAACTAATGATAGATCAGCAAACCCACAAGCTGTCAGGTTTTCAAACTGTACCAAAATTTGTCAAGTATATCCTCATAATTACATGTAATAACTGTCATGTGAAAATTCTTTTTATTCTTTTTTGCCATTCTTACCAACTAACCTGTAAACTGTTCAACTGTAAGTCAAAGCCTTCTGCTAGTCTATCAAACTGCCTGAAACATAAACCACAATTTCCTTTGGGCAACTTAATCCCAAAAATAATAATAATAATCAAATATAACTTACAAGCTAAAATATACATCGATATTGTTAATAAATAATAATTTAAAAATTCCAGCACAAAAGTATGTATGAAAATAAAATATGTTTGTTAAAAAATAATGAGAACTAATTATAATGAAAACTCAGCTGATATCCAGCCCTCATGACTACAGCAGATTAAGAAATGTCTAAGCCTGGCAAGCTTTGGACTATGTTGTGTGGAACTGGCTGTTCTTATAACACTGAAAAAAAGATTTTTTTCACTCTCCTGTCAACAGAGATTTCTTGGTTTAAAACAGAAAAGGTCATAAACTTTTTATTTTTTTTTTATCCGTTTATTAAATCCAGGTTAGGAGTTAAGAAGAACACATTTGAGTGGGGACAGTAAAACACTGGCATAAACCGTCGGGGAGGGGCATGACAGAGATGCCATCTTTGCTGGCCATTAAGAATCGTTTAGCAAGTCCTAATATTAGCACACCTCAGGTGAGAGTCTGAATGGGGTGGTGCCCTGAGTTCCTTTTTAACCTAAACTGTTCTACGGTTTTAAATTTGTGTTGAGAAAAATACAGATAATACTGATCCTGCCTTGAGATAAGAACTTGGGGCTGGTCAACCATCTGAATTAGGTGGCACCCCAAAGATTTGACTATGTGGTTTCTCCATGTTAATTAAGTCTGAACATCCACCCAGCTTTACATGGGAGGGATTTTCCTTTGCATTTCAAGTGCCTTTCAGCTGCGGGTGAGCCAGCAAAGGGCCTAGACCATACCAGAGGAGAGCAAAGAGCCCCACCAGCAGGATGAGAGTCTGAGGGCACAGGAAAGAAAAACTGCCAGCAGCGGGATCCTATCTTGCAAAATTTACAGTGGCCTTTAACAATCAGCAATTCTGACATTGAGAAAAGGAATTTATCAGGAAAAAGTGGTCTACACTGGAATGAAGATTGAATCTCTTATCTAATGAACTTACCAAAACATTGTCTTCTCTTCAAAAGACTTCATCTAATTATTTAAGATTACATCAGTATTTGGCTCTACTATATAAAGAGGGCAAGTGAAATTCAATCTAAATGCTAGAAGAGCCTAAAATCCAACTGGTCTGTAAAAAGCTCATGTACAGGTTCAGCAAGATAGCTTCACAATTTTCCAAGTCACCGAAGCAGTAAAGATATCAGTTGTCTGAAGAGAGGACTAACTGGCTGCTGCCTTTTTTTAATCCTGTATTTTGATTTTGGGTTTTTTTTCAGTTGTAAGGAGGCATTGGCAAAATTACTTAGGTGATTTTAAATGTATACTTACATTTCTGGAAGCTTTAGTAAGTGTAAAGATACTTTTAAAATGCATGTCTTCCTGGAAAAGATGAAAACATTTTATTCAAAATGGAAAAAATACTTTAAAGGTTATTTTTTCCATTTTAACTATAATGGTCCATGTTTACAGTACTCCAGCAGCTTCCAAGGTTCAGTGAAGATAATGAATAACTACTTACAATTAAGGATTTCATGCAATTTTTTTCTATGCACCATCCAACTTTGAAAATTGCAGGTTTCCTACTGCCCAGCATTGCCACTTTAGTGACAGATTGGAACACTATTACTTAGCATCTCAAGGATGGTTAATATTTTTAATTGCTTTTTAACAGAAAACAGAAAGCATTTACCCAAAGGAAATGTTGGTATAAGAGAATATTAATTGAGTATCCTCTCTATTTAAATATGAATTGTAGTAATAGTATTACTCTGCATTGAAGGTCCATAAATGAAGCTTTAATGAATTTATTTACCTCTCCCCAAAACAATGAGTGCTCTCTGCATAAGATGTCCTAAGTAACCTGAGAAAGACACATAAATTTAAGTATGTTAAGTATTTTGTTAGTAAAAAATGTGTGGCCATTAGGTTTTACTTACTGTTTGATATTGCTGTGATATTTAAAGCTTTTTTCCTTAATAATTTAAAACGCTGGTGAAAATCAAGTGAAAGTAAAGGAGGAAAAAATTTTCTTTTGTCTCCTGGAAAAAGCATTAGTTTCATCAGTTAGTGAAGAGATTGGGGCAATTTATCTAATATGGAAATGCCTCTGTCTAAAATGCAACTAGTAGTGGTAGTAAACACTACAGACCAGTGTAGACAAATTATGGAAAGGGTGAAAAAAACCCCTGACCCTCTTCTTTGATTGAACGAAGTTTGTTCTACGAAAGTAATGATACAAAAATTGGGAAAGGGCTTTTTCATAGAAAAAAAATTATAGTGGATGCAGAACCAATTTTTTATTCCAAGAATTTGAATTGATCAGCCTGTTACTTGTAATCTAGCAAACATATTTCTCCAGGGATGCAAAATTTCCATGGTACATTCCCCAGTCAGAATGCTGGATTGACTTCTCAAAGACAGACTCATAGTGTGATATATTAGTTTCCACTGCCATGGACTCTCATACTTATTGGAAATATTTGAAAAAATAATGAGATTTAAATGTCTGCCTCTGTCTTTGAATAATTGCTAAAAATTATTATGTCCTGAATAAGTCTGTAAGAAAAATTATTATCCTTTTCTTAGTATTTTTTGACACCAGAAAATCAATCTATCTATAAGCCTGCAAAATCTGATTGATTTAGTAGAAGCTCTGTATCCCTGAATGCTTCCATAGAGACTGAATCAGACATTTGCTAAGAGGAACTGTCACGTACTGCACAGAATCCATGTCGCAGAATTATTGAGTCTTGACTGTGAATAGGACTGTCTTACTTACACAGTCAGTTGAAGTTGTCTACAAGGGGTGGCTAAGCAGCAAAAATCACATTTTTGAGTCTGCATGTCAAGCTGATGGTAAATTTGAAATATTCATTAAATCTCAGTAATCCTGAGGAGAAGCTTTTAGAATGATGAAAGAGGACTAGGAAGTTGTAACAGAACAAGATCTTTTCTGAGTTACTCTGTTTCAGCAATTAGGACAGAAGAAGGATAGGCAAAGGATATACAAAGAAAGGAAAGGAATATGAAATCAATGGTCTAAGAAGGCTGACAAAAGCCTGGTAGGGCTTAAATGGCTGAACATACCTGGGTGTTATGTTCATGTGATCTGCAATCCTTCTGTTTTTTCTCTGTGAGTGAAATTTAGGTTAGAGGGAAGACAACACATGCTTACATAATAGTTCCGTGCTGAATCTCCATGTAAATAACTTATGCTGCTGTACATTTTCTGAAGAGTGAAATATAAGCACAGATTTCCAAGGGGAGGCTGGAAAAACCTTGGCCACTGGCTTTAGCTCCATTTCACCTACTCCACTGCAACACTGGTGGCTCCTATAGCACTGCACAATGCTGCAGCTTCTCCCGAACACTAGCAGGGTGAGAGGGAAGCTACACTGTTGTGCTGCAGACAGGTTAATGTGCATGTTTGTGTTTTCTTTCCTCTCCTGACTATTAGCACCTCTTTCATGTGAGCCAATACTGATGCAGTGCCTCAACACAGGGGCTGAGAGCACCCACTCCAGGCTGCATTTGCCTCTGATCAAAAGAGCACATCGTTTCAGTAGGACTTTCTTGTGTTCTCAGCAAGGAGTGGGACTGAAAGCTAGTGCTAGTTTCAGAGGACTGGATGGAAAGTAATGCAAATGCTTAATTTCTTATAGCAGCTGCAGGCTTTCAGAATGTCACTGCTAATGCTTCTTCAATAACCATATAACTACAGACATCCAGCCAGTGATTCAGTGCCTAAATGCCCAGACCTAACAAATCAGCAACATGTCCTCTCAAGGGCTGGGTAAAGCTTTCTCATTAGCCAGCATGTGGAGAGGCAGGGGTATTCATCAAGGCTTGATAAGATATTGTACTGGACATAAATACTACCACAGCAAGTTATAAAGTGTTTTTTAAAGAAGGCTTGGCTGGGGACAAAAATCCTATTCCTAGACCAAAAGCTAGAAGTATATCTTACTCCGGTCTCAAAAACTGTGCAGAGCAACCATAAATATGAACAGCACAAGAAAAGTTGTTCTTGAGCTCAGTAGCCAGCAGTATTTGCCTATTGCTCATCACAGACATTAGGGGCTCATGGCTGTGCCCAGTGTTTGAGCAGGCTGGATCACCTGCTTCAAATGGAGACCCTGAAGAGATCCCAGTTCTGCTCCAGAGATGGTAGGGACACAGAGGGTGCTCAGCATGGGCTGAGGAATTCAGGAAGCCAGATGACTTGAAGAGAAACATAAATATCAATAAGAAGACCATGAAAACACAGAGGCACAGCCTTTGGAGGTACAGGGGAGCCATACAAGGAGCAGGTTAGGTCACTTGGTCTGTTCAGCCTGGAGAAGAGGAGACTGAGGGGAGACCTCATAGCTGTCTCCAGCTTTCTCACGAGGGGAAGCAGAGGGGCAGACACTGATCTCTCTGGTGACCAGTGACAGGACTCAAGGAAGTGGTCTGAAGCTGTGTCAGGGGAGGTTTAGGTTGGATATAAGGAGAGGGTTCTTCCCCCAGAGGGTGGTTGGGCACTGGAACAGGCTCCCCAGAGAAGTGGTAACAGCACCAAGCCTGACAGAGTTCAAGAAGCATTTGGACAATGCTCTCAGGTACATGGTGTGATTCTTGCTTGTCCTGCACAGGGCCAGGAGTTGGACTCAATGATCCCTGTGGGTTCCTTCCAACTCAGGATATTCTATGACTCTGTGAGGTATTTGGTCTGGAAAGCTGTAATTAGGGAACCTGGCTATCAGAAGGTTTAGAGTCATATATATTAAATCCAGAAAGATTGTGTGAACTCGTTAGTTCCTCATTTTAAAGAATTAGGTCTAAGAGGATTTCTCTGCCTTTGAGCAAAGATCTAAATGTCTCCTGCCAACAGCCTGCACATTTTTTAAGGGACAAAGAATCTTGACAGTTATGATCAAAATAAGGACTAGGAAAGTTAGCAAAACACTGTCGTTGAATTCTGAGCTGATCTTCAGTCCAATAACGTTCATAAAGTGCACAGTCACAAAATGCATCATATCACAAGGAGAAAATGCTCACTTTTGTGACTGTACATGTTATTTAGCGTTCCAGATTCTGTTTTATGAGTTTCCAGACAAATACAAAGTCAGAACACATTTGATTTCATAGACACTTGGCAGTTTAAGGCAAAAAGCAAGAAGTAGATAAAGACATAAGAGAAATTTTAAAAAATCAGAGTGAGAAGGTATTGGTAACTGTGATAATTTACACAAGCACAGACTGACTAAAGTTCTTAGATACTGCTGGAAAGGAAAGGTTTTAAAAGAAAAATTGACCTTGAGAATATCTATGTGTGCTTTATTCCAGCACGAGAGAAAGAACAAAGGAACTCTGTTCAAAAACCTAGCAAGTAGCCCACAAGGTCAGTAGATTGCTCAGAGGTACATATGCAGTCTGGTGGAAATAGTAGTGTAGTGTAGGAGTAGACTGTGAAGAACCTGGAGAGCAAAGAGAAGTAGCTCATTATGTAGCTCAGTAACCAACCACGAGGTTTTGTCAAGATGGACCCTGCAATCCAGCAGTGAAAAGCTGTCCCAAATCCTGGAAACTATGTAACTGGAGCACATTCTTTAAAGTGTTTTTCCTCATTGTAATGATTTGCTGGCAAATGCCTGATCAACTCTATCTAGCAGTTTTTAATTGAAGCTGTGGAAAATGCTAATAAATTCATTAGAGTTTTTCCCAAAGCATTTCTTTGTTGCTTCAGGTGTGATCTGCTGAAAGACCCATGGATGCCGCAGAGCCCACTACCTAATTCTAACAACTGGCTCCAAGTGAGTTTATTTTTTTAACTGGTGTTCCCAACAAGAATCCAAAATTCCAATTTTTTTATCTGGAAGTAAATGCAGAAGATTTTGCAAGTCTAATTTGGTTTCAGAGGGAATCTCCAGTCCTCTGAATCTTGGGGATGTGCAGGTCATTACCCAGATGTGCAGGTCTGTCTCAGCAGCAGGCAGAGGGTATGGGAGATTCAGGGCTGGGGAATTCTCATCAAGCCATGGAAACGCTCCAGAAGCATTGTAGCCTTCAGAAATTGCTCCAGTAGTCTTTCCACAGAGGTGCTTCACAATTTTGTGGAGAGAGTTTCCATCTGCTCCCACAGTATCAATTTTTTTCATCTGATGAGGTCACTCACTATTCAGCATCCCAGTGAAATTTGTCAGTGGGTTTTAACATTTACAAAGAAGGGTACTTAAAAATCACATTTAAGGAAGCATATGCATCTTTTTTCTACATGGTGAGATACAGGATTTGTATTTCACTTGCAAATGTTGGTAACATTACCATGACCAGCAGAAAGAGAAAATTGTGATGATACAAAAGTCCAGAAAGGAACAGAAAGACATTTCTTTGAAATATGAAAGAAACTGGTTTTAAACAGAATCAATAGAAAATGAGATTAAGAATTTTAAAGATTTATTCCAAAACTGAATAGTTTCTGCCATGATAAATAATGCATCTAGTGAGAAAAAAAAGGCATACCCAAGAGATTTCTTTTTTCGTCAGTGTTACTCTGAATTGCTCTGACTGTGCAAAATAGCTGTAAGTGATGAAGTCTCGCTGAAGCAAGCAAATCACTGTGTGGCACACTTTAAAAATGCTAAGGACTAAATGTCCCCTTAGAATTTAAAGCAGGTGTCCGTACAGAGAAGCACAATATAGCAGAAAGTGGTGATCCAATTCCAAATCAGCAGCCTTGCTTCCATATTCCTCCCACACATCCTACCCAAAACCAGGACACGAGAGAAAGCCAGCATTGGCTACCACTGCAGCCAGAGGACTGTATTCTTCACAGGGCTCCTAAAACAGCTTCTGTCCCTGCCCTCATCTCAAGGCAGGGACATCTCATCTCTGTTCCCGTTTGATGCAGGGAGCCAGCAGAAGGCTGTCACCATGGAACTGGGAATACTGCATATACCACCTCTGTTCGCTGGGCATTTGGTTGGGTTGTGGCAGTTTATTTTTCACTCACAGAATAATAAACAACAAATTCATACGAAAGGGCAGCGCCCCTGCAACATAAGACAATTGCTTATAGATAATCCACAGCTGGGAAATATCTAAAAAATAGTTGAAATTAAGGCTAATTTTTTTTTCTTAACAAGAAAACCTTTTTCTGAAGTAACATAATAGTGTCTTCTTTATTAAAACTCCAGACATTGCAATCCAGAGACTGTAAGATTGCAACAATTTCAATTTGATTTAGTTTGAAATTTGTAATGAATTTCTAGTCCTCTATGTTGAGTATTTGTGTTATACAGTTTCCAAAAACAGGAAGTAAAAATAAGCAATTTTTTTTTTATTTCCTGAGTATTTATTCATCTCGTGCTCTGATTCATGACTTTGGAATACTAAGAATTCTGCAATACAGGGTAACATCTAGGTGAATTGCATAAATACAACAGAAAAACTTTGAATCAAGTATAAAACAGTCTTTCTTATTCAAATGAACCCTAGTTCTAAATTTTGTTATTTTCACAGAATCTACTTCTTTTCCACAGTTTATGTTTTCAGATCCTGACAAGGCTGTCCTTGCAGGCAGGCAGTAGCTGCAGAGGACACACAGTACAGCAGAGGGATCTAGGAGCCCATGCCTCTGGTTACACTGTATGGTATATTTTTTTTCTTCTAAGAATTTGTAATTAATCATCAAAATGAATGTGACAAAAGGAAGTGTTATGATACCATTACCCCAGGTTTATTACAAAGTGTGAGTTCAACATCGCACATTGTGTCCCAGTTTAGCTTCAATATAAAATTTTCAGCTTCAGGACCTCATAGATAACAAGATTAACACATATTAATCCCTTAATCCTTTCTCTAATTGTTATGAAATCTAGAGTCATCAACAACTTCAGTCATTCTAACCAGATTTTTTGTCAGATATGTGGTTTTATCATCTATGCCTGCATTTGTAGGCATAAACACTGCAAAGTGTGATAAAGCCCAGGTGAATATCACCATTACATAAGTGCATCAGTATAAATCTTTTTTCTGAAACAATTTACTATGAGAAGAAATCGCTTTGTTCAAGAAGAGTCTGGGGGGAAAAGATTTCAAAACTGACTGCGCTTTATAACAAGGTTTTCCAGATACATTCATTTTTTAATGGGCTTCCATTTGATGCTGTTTCTGGTGATGTTTCAATACTCTCCCAAGCCTCAGAGCTTGATTTTATAACTCTGGTTGGTTTACTACAGCTCTTTAATTGCTAGATAAGGCAGAAGTGGGTAATAGCTCTTTACCCTTGAATAAAATGTTTGCACTATATAAATGCCCAAGGAGAAAACCTAATCTAGATTTGGAGATTCTACAGAATTTGACAGAATATTCTGATTTGGAAGGGACCCACAAGGATCATCAAATCCAACTCTTAAGTGAATGGCCTATACAGGTGTTATTAGCACCATAATCTAACCAACTGAGCTAATCTTGGGGTCTACAACTGGAAGTATAATTAAAGTTTTATACAAGGAAAATAAGTACTTTGCATGTTGATGCCTCTTTTTCTTTGGAGGGTAAAACAGCCTCCAAATTTACCGTTATTCCCACTCACAAGACAATTATTAAACTAAACTAAAATTCTTAAATGTTGCACAGTGTTACACTGAAATTTTAATGCATGTTTTTAAAAAAATGCCCAGCACTGTCAATCACAGCATGAGAACTAAAGATGTTGAAGATACAGAGAAGCCATTCTTAAAATAGGTACTTGATTTTTAGATTTCAGGGAAGAAACTTCAGAGTCTGTACTGAACAGGGGATGCAAGATTGATGAGGGTAGTGGAGAAATAACCGGTGTACTCATCACAACATAGAGCAGCTTTACCTGGGCAAGCTCATTCAGAGAGGAAAAGCAAAGCTACAAAGAACTCTGAGGGGGATGATTTGATATAGTTAGTTTTGCTACCCCAGCAGGTTTGGTTCAAAGGCAGCTCTTACATCTCTGCATGGTATTGCCGTGTACACCGCTCTTAAATCATTAGGCACAGCATCAGCTGATGAGTTCAGGCTCAGAAAAGAGGAAGTGTAGTGTGTTTTCTGCTCTAGAGGGTCATAAACCAGCTGGGGGTAATGAGGGAGGTAGGAGGGTTGGAGGTCTAAAAATATGTGATGAATTCTTTTTTTGGGACCTATCTTGGGTCTGCACTGTACCTTCAATATCTGTCCGCAGCAGTGTCGATAAATGGCACAGTGCCAAACACTGAGTTCGGTTTTAATGTGCTGTTCAGCTCACTCCTCTTTCAAAATGGCCCTTTGAGTGCCAAAATGCATAAGAAAGCATTTTTTTTATCCAGGTCACAGTGATTGAGTAAATTCCTGTTTAATTATTAAGGAAGGTGATGAATTCATGATAGGATACTATAAATTATTATAACACAAGGAGCATATAAGAAGCAACCCGGACTTGCAAGAAGTGAGTCAACTGATATTGAGTAGAACGGAAAAGGCAAGATAGATAGCAAAGACAAAACTTATGAAAATTGCAATTAAGTTTTGTTAGACTCAGTTCTGGGGTTTTTAGATATTGATTCATTTTGTGACAAGCAACCTGCCTTTGGTCTTAGCATATGAAAGATAAACAATTGTCAATTTTTGCAGTGGCTAATTGCTTACAAGGAAAACAGTGTGATAATTCAAACACAAATGTATTATCTGAAACAATTATGTTACAAGAAAATGTTAAGCCAGGCACTACCTCACATATATGCAGTATTTACAGAATACCCCATAGAAAGTGGTTCTTGAGATGGGTTTCTTCTAGACTATTTCTTACCAAATCTGACCGGTGAAGATGAGAGTTTTGACTTGTTCCTAAGTGCCAGTGCAGAATTCAATGTATACTTTTAAAAAATCAGGTAGAAAACTGGTTTTAAGGGATGTTTCTTAGATCAGTGGCACAAAATATGTGAATGTCAACAAAATTATTGTATGAGTTCTATTTGTCTATTATTACTTTTCTAAAAAAACAGAGAGAGGAGAAAACACCTTTCTCACCATCAGTCCTAAACAAGAGCACTACCTGTACAACCAAAGCTGTGGCCTGTCTGCCACTCCTGGAGATTTACTGTCAAGGTTAAGAAATCTGTGATGTCTTCTGTAACCATGGCAGTTCTATACCAAGTTTGACTTTACAAATCTTTTTCATTTACTGTAAGATTCTCTTATATTTTAGTATATTTTACTCTAAAGCAACATGCATACCAGTCCCTGAAGTCAGTAGAAACCTTAATTTTGTCTTCAAATTTGTTCCCAATGCTGTCCTCACCAAAGCCAGGACAGTCATAAAGACTCTGAGTTTTACCCAGACTCTGACTTTCATAGCTTTGAGACTTCTTCATTTCCTGTCAGAACTGATTGAATTTAGCCAAGTTCAAAAGTTACTGGAGGGAAATTATAGAAGATTGATGGACAGACTGACAGTGCACTCACATCGGTCTCACTTCCTTGGGAAACCAAGGTAAACAGGAACAGATTCATAACCTACAGTTACAGGCACTGTCATCCTACATGTGTGTATCATTACTGTTCCCTGCCTCCACTCATCTCTCTGACTGAGGCTCATATAATGAGGAAATCATTTGATATTTTTATCCTTTATCTTTTAATTAGTAGAGCATATTCCTTTCCAGTGTTCCACCCAATGCCAGCAATTAAAACAGAGTTGCTTGTTTCCTCCAGGCCTTTCTTACACTACTCACATTTCTTTGTGCCAAATGTGAAATCTCCATCACAGGATAGGAACATTAATGGTTTGATACCACAAATGGGTAAAATGAGCTGAATGTCTGTAGATACAACCTGTTTTAGAGCTGGGATTTCAAGTGAATAGCTCCTGAATTGCAAAAGAGTGTTCTGCTCTACAGCACACTGACTGTCTGCCAAAGCTGCCACTCAGCGACCACTGCCCCAGCACAACGACTACCGCTCTGTCCTAATGCACATACCTTTTCTGAAGGGTGCATGTGTCCAAGGAGCTTGGCCTTGCTCTTCCTCCCTGCTTCCAAAGGGACCATCTGTTCTTGGTGCCTCTTTGCTTCATGCTTTCACAGATTCAGTCCAAGACATGATTTCTCATCTTTACCTATTGTTTTTGACACACTGCCATTGTTTTGTTCACTATGCAACTAAAAACAAAATAATTTCCTTCCTGTCAAGCTAATCTCTCAATAAAATCAGAATGGAAATTCATAGGACAAAAGGAATCCACTTCTCTAGTCACAGGACTTTCTCCCTCTCAAATTTCTAAGGACTTCTACAAACCAAAACAGTTCATAAATATTCTTTAAATCAAGAAAATAGGCAATCTAAATAGAGGGAGAGCTCCTCTTAGACCAGTAATCATATTCACAGGAGATTTAATTTGATTTCTTGGAAAGATTTCACCTGCAGCCACCATCTGTCTCACTGAGACAGAGCTGAAGATTTTCCCCAGTAAATCCCATTAATCCTATCGAGTAGCATGGGATGATTTGAGGACCTCTTTCTTTTCTCCTCCTCTTTGCAGTGATCCTGAAGGCTGACTGCATCACACAGAATTCACAATTTGATGTCTCCTTTCAGCTGCTGGAACTGTTACAGGGTGCGGTTGCCTAGCTGTTAAAAATTATCACATACTGATATCAAGGAGGTTTACTGTTTTACAACTCTGATTTCTTCTTTTTCTCTACTGAATATTTACATTTTCTAAAGACTGGGGGGGAGAAACATAGACTTTAAAATTTTAGCTCTCTTTCTACAGTTATAATTTTTTACCTTAAAATAATACCAAGGAAAACAGGTTTTGTCTTTTATTTTCACTTTTCATTAAATGATCAACCAGGTTTAGCATTTGTTTTGTAGTATTATTATTATTATTTTATTGATTTATCTTATTAATATTAATAAATCCTTTTACATTAGTGAGAGTTAAAGGCTGATGTGGAATGTGCTACTGAGGTTGACACTTCTCCTTGCTTAGGGTAGGACAGTTGTTCCACAACATGCCTGGTTTCCTCTGGCTCCACCTCAGCAGTGCATTCAAGATTGCTGTGAACTCCAGGGCCAGAGTCCGGAGAGACTCACATCACATTTACCCCAATTTAACTTCTGTGGCTTCAGAAAGTCTGTTTTTTGTTCTCTTCACTATACAAGAGCAGAATTATATCCCTGGTCTCCTGGGAGTGCTCTTCCTTGTCTTTCCTCTGGGCAGATGCTATTAGGCACTCCTGCAATTGTTTGTTGCATAAATACCAATGGCTCCAACAACCTTCCAGTGTCTTGCAGAAGGGAGTGTGCACTGACTTACTATCTAAATTCTGGAAATGGTCCTTTGAGGTTGTCTGTCTGGTGGGTATGCCTGTCCATGGCTCCTACTTCGAAAATCCTTTGCTTCCTAACTCTCTTCTACTCCGCAATGAATTTGTTGTGATTGCTACAAAGAATCAGCATTTTTTAATGTAACCATGCTCCTGAAATTGCTCTTACCAGTGTGCAAAAAAATCTCCTGCAAAAACAAACTTTTTGCAGATGTTTGTTTGTCCCTTCCACAGACACGCACGCTGGTAAGCTGTGTGTCTATCTGTGTGCATACATGAGCTTGTATCTGATTTTAGCTTTCGCCTGTTCTCAGAATAGTAGCAACTTCTCTACAAGAAAAGCAAATTCTTCCTTCAACATGGGATAAAAGGCAACCTACAAGGCACCACTCGAGTGAAT
Organism: Myiozetetes cayanensis; assembly: GCF_022539395.1. Lineage (NCBI taxonomy): Eukaryota > Metazoa > Chordata > Aves > Passeriformes > Tyrannidae > Myiozetetes > Myiozetetes cayanensis. The sequence continues at coordinate 132,659,295 of NW_026086604.1, forward strand.
TGCTTTTTCATGTAATTCTGCATTTTAAATAAAGGAGCAGTCTAAAGGCCTTCCTGTAATGGAAGGTTTCCCCAGCTTACATAATAGCTCACGCAGACAGACAGTCCTTCAGAGACTGCAACTGCAATTCAGAAAGAACTAGTCCAGTCAAAAAAATACCATCCAGAATAATAAACTAACAGCCTCTGGATCCTGCATCCAAAGGAGCTCCCACCAGCTGCTTTTTCCTTTTTTCCCCCCAAGGATGCTCCCAACTGTAAAGTAAAATCAGAGCACAAAGGGAAAGAAATAGGACTGACTTTGTCTTATTAACATGGCATGCGTGTGGCTGGCATTTGCAGAAACCTGCTATGAGCAACTCTAAACTCTACAAATAAGTGTCACTATGGAAACTAATCAAATGAGCAGAAGTATGAGAGAGACCGCCCCAAGAAAATGTCTTTGAGGGATAAATATTACTACAAACAAATGCTTTAGCTTAAAGGGCCCCACTGAAAAGGTTGAAGGAGCGAGCCAGGTGTCTCTGGACTCTGGAGCAAGTTCTTGACGTTTTCTCACCAGGTCGGTGGCATCCGGGAGCATTGTGAATCTGCAAAGGGAAAACAGAGTCTGTTTCATTCCTGTGCGCCCTGGAGCTCTTGGCTCAGAGGAAAACCTTGCTTATATCCTCCAGGAGGATGGCTTCTTGGCAGAGAGATCCATCCCTGACAGCTCATAAGGATCAGGATAAATAGCTGGGGAAAACTCAAATTCAAATCAGAATTAAATGTTTTGAATATGCTAAGCTTTTTAGACTAGAAGCCAAAAATATGGTTTATTTCAAATAAGTAGAAAAGTTACGATACTTTTTTTTTCAGAATATCTCAGCCACTTCTCTAAAGAAAATACCACCTTCATTATCTTTTCTGTAGTTAACATGACAAACTGTGTGTGTACACCTTGTGTTTAGTGATTTGTAAAATAATGTATAAGAAAAGTTGTAGTTGTTCAACAGCAAATAGAAGCATTCATAGGTCCTATTGGTCCGGGGCATATGTCCTTATGTTCAAATATATCCCATGCCATATTGTATTTTGTTGCGAAATTACATTGCATTATAAAAAGTAAGCCTTCTGAAGAAAAGAAACCAAACCCAGAGTTTGTGTGGAAGCCAGTGAATGTGCTTATCCAGGCTCAGGGGTAAAGCAGAAAGGTAAACAGGTAGTCTCCTGACTTTGATCAAGCAGCACCTTCAGGCAGCTATGACCTCAGATCACAGCAGTGGCCTTTAAAGCAGAACATCCAGCAAGTTTTGGAGAGAACAGAAGGATAATGAGTCGCTGAGTCTGATCAGAGTCAACATCAGTTGACTAAGACTAAAAATGAGATAAAATGTAATTTTGTTTAACACTATCAATATCTACATCTCTATTTTGCCCTTTCAATAATAAATGGTATTTCACATGTTTTCCAAAACTCATCCACATTTACTACTTACTTAAGATGAGTTTGGCTGTAAGTCACCCACAGGAGAGGTGCAACTGAATATTTGGCCCTTGGAACCATTGTGACAGGGCACAGAATGAAGAAATAATCAGTGGCAATGTTTTCCTGTCAATGATGGGCCAGCTCAGGGAAATTCAAATATTCATAGGAGCATTTATAAACCTTTTAAAGCTGCGGTTTTAAAAGGTTTATAAACTATTTGGTTTCCAGTGAAACGATGTGGAGGGAATTATGTGTGAATTTTAAGAGATTTAATCAGAGAGGTGATTAAGATAACAGACAGACTAATTCTCAGGCATTTTTTGTGAATAAAAAAAGGCTGCTCAGTGGGCAGTGATCGTTGGTCACTGCTGATCATTCTTTTGTAGCCCTGGCTCTCCCAGTCTCTTGGTAAATACGAGACACGGCATAGAGAGCCTGTGCAAGCTTTATTATGCCACTGTCTTTACTGTCAAAAGCAAATCTCTTGCTGACTGCTTGAATCAAGTATGACTAATACAGGCCTCCAGCTATTGGGGGAGAGAAACTGCAATGGCATTAAAGTTGAAAGATCTGGTGTTTGCTCGCACATCTATTTAGCAGTGATATTAATTCTCTTTTAAGTGAAATAGATATTTCTGCATCATTTTTTTTCCACCCAATGCTTTGTAGAAGTAGAGGTCAAGAAGAAAGCTTTCCTTTAAAGTACTCTAATCTTGCTGCTAGTCATAGAATCATAGAATGGCCTGGGTTGGAAAGGACTTTAAATATCATCTAGTTCTACCTCCTCTGCTATGGGCAAGGACAGTCTCCACTAGACCAGCTTGCTCAGAGCTCCATTCAACCTGACCTTGAACACTTGCAGGGATGGAGCATCCACAGCTTCTCTGGGCAACCTGTTCCAGCAGCTCACCAGGCTCGCTGTAAAGAATTTCTTTCTAACATTTACACTAAACCTACTTTCTTTCAGTTTGAAGCTATTCTGCCTTGTCCTGTCACTGCATGCTCTTAAAAAAAGGCTCTCGCCATCATTCTTGTACGCTCCCTTCAGGTATCGGAAGGCTGCACTTAGGTCATCCCTAAGCCTTCTCTTTTCCAGGCTGAACAATCCCAGTTCTCTCAGCCTTTCCTTATAGTCAATGTAACCTATCAGATGTTTGCTCTGAAGCTGTGGCAGAGAGTGCTGTGTCCCACTGAAGGTGGAAGAGCAGTGGGTGGTTGTCTAGTCCCAGGCACTGCTGTGCACTGAGGGATGGAACTAATCCAAAAATAGTTTTTCCTGTAACCCACTCTCTTCTCCCCTGGCTTGAATGAATATTGTGAGGACAAAGTAGACATAAGCTGGCTCACATGGAATGAGAGGGACACAGGTCCTCCCTAAAAGATCAGCCTTGCAATTAATTGTCTTCCTTTGACTCATAAAAGTGAGTTGTGCTGTCAGTGCCATACAAAGTAACCCCATTACAAGGAGAACTCAAAAAATTTCTAGTGCCAAGACAGATAATTAAAAAAAATAGAGTTTCAATAACGAGAAAAATCAACCATGTTCAGTTCTTCAGGATTTTATCAGTTCTTTTCTTTTTTAATAACACAATGGAACTATCAGTTCATTTTGAAGACCCACCCTTCTCCTAGCTCTGACTTCTTGGTGTTGAATACAAGTTTTTTTAAGTTGAATATATGAGTTTTCTGCACTTTATAAAAGAACTGAATGCATTTGCATATCCAGTAATGAGCATAACATTTTTAAAGTGAAATATTATATTGATGGTAAATGTAGGTGGAAAGCAGAATAAAGTATCAACTGCTTGATAGAGACAGCACTTAAGAAGCCAGCTTGTGTAACAGAACTTCTTTGTGATTTTTTTTTTTTTTTTTAAGGCTCTTGTTCCCTTCGGTTTCCATATAGCAGAAGAACAATTAATTTAGGTAATCCAGGGGAAAAAAAAAAAAAAAACAGTAAAACAAGCTCTTGTAGATTGTCACACAAATAAGGCACGTCACAGGCTTAGAGGTGCATCTGAGAACCTGAACTCTGCTGGTGGGGAGAGAAACTTTGCTCCTGCGAAGGCGAGGGTGGCGGGTTCCGCTGCCCAGGGGCGCCATCTGCCGGAGGCAGCGGGTAGGACCGGCTTCCCTCGGGAACGGCCGGCTATTCCAGCAGCCTGCCCTTGGACAGGAGTCTCCCACTGCCACCGCAGGCAGGACCTCCTGCTGCTGGACTTGTGTTACAGGAATAAGCAAAAAATATTGTTAGAGCATTCCTCTGGCATCTCTCTGCTTTGTTATCGAGTTCATACAGGTGCTACGGTGTATCACAGAGTAATAGAATCACAGAATAGTTTGGGTTGGAAGGGACCATAAAGATCATCTCGTTCCAACCCCTCCCCGGCCATGGGCAGGGACATCTTTTACTAGAAACAGGTTGCTCAAAGCCCAGTCCAACCTAACCTTGAACACTTCCAGGGATAGGGCATCTACAACTTGTCTAGGCAACCTGTTCCAGCGCCTCACCACCCTCACAGTAAAGAATTTATTCCTGCTATCTAATCTAAACATACCCTCTTTCATTTTAAAGACATTCCACCTTGTCCCATCACTTCATGCCCTTGTAAAAAGTACCTCTCCAATTCTCTTGTTGGCCCCTTTAAGGTACTAGAAAGTGCTCTATGGTCTCCCCGCAGCCTTCTCTTCTCCAGGTTGAATGATCCCAATTTTCTCAGCTTTTCCTCCTAGGAGAGATGCTCTGTCATTCAGATCAGATTGATAGCCTGCCTCTGTATGTTTTACACCAGTTCGCAAGTCAGAGTTAAATAGGTCCAAGTTTGTGAAAAATACAGGTTTATGCAGTTAAACTAATTAATTAAAAACACACATATTTCTACAGGTGTCTCTCATTGACTCTCTCCGTAGAGCTGCAGAATTCCAGAATACTAAGATGAAGGTAGTTATTATTAGAGATGTTATAATACACATTCTCAAAACAGGATAACAAGGAGAGGGGGAAAGTTAGAAGTAGAATAACTCTACTATTTGAAGCTCTTTTTTGTTAATGTTCAGGTTTTATGCCTCTTTTTTCTTCTTTTTATAGCCACAAGCTTTTCTTCTCAATCACTATTTCAGAAAACTTCTGAGATAGAAAGCTGATGTTCTCACAAGTCATTTGATAATAAGAATTTTGCATTTCTGAAAAATACCATCTATCCTTCAATTTCATAGTAATGCTTCTAGTCACATAGCAAGTTACATACTAAAGTCAAGAGAAAAAGCCTGTATAATTGTGGAGAGTATCTGGCTATACACATTCAGTCCAAAGGAGCAAAAAAAAAAATACCATTGAGCAATAATATCACTGGACCCCTTTTTTTTCTTTTTTTTTGTGTTTCTTTTTTTTTTTTTTTTTCCTTATCTGCACAATCTGTGCTGGAAGCAACAAGGATTTCCAGACAACTCATCTATACCTAAACTTGTGTTCTCTTTAGGCTTCGAGCCAACTGTTTGAAGATTTTAGACGAACAACCTTATGAGCTAAGATATCAGCACTGTTGCCATTTCACTCGTGCAATCATATGTCTTTCACTTAGCTCTTTCCTCATACTGATATGGAAATCAATCCCAGGCCTAAATGAAAAGTATATGTTTCCTTGATGGTTTTGTGCTTGGGACATATTTCATTAAATTTGTTAAAAGACAGCTTAGGCAGGATACCTTACACTGTACTGGCTAGAGGCAATATTACAGGAGACTTTATGACTCAGCCTTAGGAGACTTTCTGCACAGTCTTTTAGCCTGTGTGCTAGGTCTATCCTGTGTGCATTTTCTGTCTCATATAAGATCATATCTTTCAATAAACCCATATTGTTCTCAATCAACCCCCAAAAGTTAATGTAAGGACAGCACTTACATACTACAGTAAAGCACAATTCAGTACTCAAACTGAATTCCAGATCAGTCTGATGAAAGCAGCTAAGGTCGAAATAAAGGAGCAAATTTTTCCCAAACGTCACTGTAGAACAAACAAATGAAACCAGCACTTCTCTGTCCTGCAGAAATGAAGAGAGGTTTGCCTTCCCAAAGTTTCAGAGCCATACATTGAGGCAGCTGCACAGGTTACCCAGACCTTCCAAGTCTTGCATGCTCTTACCTAAAATCAAATATGTAACTTGCCTGTTCCTTACAGCCTTGCTCTTCCCTTTGGCCAATCTCCCTCATGGTGGCCGTCCATCCCTGTGGGGACTGTCGGCTCTTCAGGGCCCAGATTGCCCTGCAGTTCATTTCTTACTCATCTATACCCAACATCAGGCTCAAACACCTTCTGGCCAGCCACGAGACTTGCAGGGTCCTTTCTGGAGCAGAGAAGACAGTTAGCACCGACTGATGCTCCAGCTGTACTTTGCAGGATCCTGTCCATCCAATGGTTTAAAATACTCCAAATGATGAACTGGTTTCAATCATGACCCCATCTCCCCCTTACAAGTATTTGATTATATCTGTTATGCTATCACATGTTAGTTATTACCTTTTATTGTAAGCCCATTCATACATTTCTCAACTGCTTAATTACTTCATCCAGACACTAAGTGTATAATCACATTCCAGTCGTTAGCACTGCACATGCAGTTGATGCCTAAGCCATGTTTTTTCTGTGAGGGCTGTGTTTGGATGTTTCCCAAGCCTCACTCACTCCTTTTATATCCTGGCCACAGCTGACTGAGTGTAGATCATACTCAGGAAGTAGCTATCTACTTCTGTCAGTCCTTCAAGAATGACATGTACTTCTGTCAGTCTTTCAAGAATGCCGTGTTAAAAAAGAAATGCTTACAATCCAAAGGCAAACATAAAAATATTGAGGTATGGAATTTCTTGTCACACTTTTCTTTTTTCTCCTGGTTTTCACCTGGACTGTAGTCACTTTTGTAACATGGGATCTTGGAAAGAGGAGGAGGTCAGAGGGAAATACAGGGAAACAGAAAGGGCATAAGTCTGCTGCCTTCCCTACCTTGCAAGTGCTACTGGAGGAGTCTGCAGGTGAGCAAGTGTAGGACACTCTCCCAGACACTGAGGTCATGGGATTGTGGCATAATTTAAACTGGAAAAAACCTTTAAGATGTCTTCAGTCTTCAGTCCAACACCCTGCTCAAAGAGGAGACAAACCCAACAGGCTAGGTTGCTCAGGGATTTATCCGGTGAAGTCTGGGAAAGCTGCTCCAGTGCTTAGTTATCCTCACAAGGAATATCTCATGTATCTTATTTATATCCAGTTTACACAAACTATGTCTCTATGGGCAGACCAAAGGCTGCACACAGGCTCTTCCTCAAACATGAGCCATGACCCAAAAGCCACCTAGATAGGTCAGGGATACGTTAATAACAATTAACTGCTGGGTCCTGCTGCAACCATCAACTCAGCCAGTTAGAGCATAGTACTGATAACAACAAGGATGTGGGTTTGATCCCTGTATGGGCCATTTCCTTAAGAATTGGACTCGATGATCCTTGTGGGTGTCTTCCAGCAGCTACGCCAGTCTGGCACTGGGTCAGGCTTGGGTCCACCTACCAGTGGAGACATGTCCTGAGCAGCACAGCAGGGCTGCCAGTTTGGGTGCCTGACAGCCCACTCTGTCATTAGAGTTGCCACCAAGTGCTGCAGGGCTTCCTCCCCTCTCGGACAGCCAGGCTGCCAGCAGGGTGAATGACATCAAAGCAATCTAAATCAACAGGCAGGAACGCTCCTGTATCTTAATTCATTGTGTAGCTCAGCCATTTTCTCAAAGAATACTGACTTTCACTGTGTTGTGAAATACTGATTTGCAACAGATTATAGCTTCTGTATTACAATTGATATTTCTCTAATTCAGGATAAACTATACCTTATATATATTTACTTCAGAAGTCGTCCTTTCATTCATTTAAATACAGCAAGAGTACTCACTTTTCAGCAGTGCAGTTTTTGATCTCACAAGAGTTTTTTATATCTAACAGGAATGATCAAGGGTACAGGAAACTTACATGGAAACGGCAAAAATTTCCAAAGGATTTTTCTTTGGAAATATCCTACAAAGAGAATAAAAAAGAGAGAACATAAAAGATGCACGTTCTGAAGAGTAGCACAGAGATGGGATTTCTGGTCTATCCATCAAACACAACAATAAAGGAACATTTGATGGGATGATGAGATACTGCAAAGCAATAAAATACATTCCTATTAAACAATGTATATAATTAAGCTGCATAACTTGCTGCCACAGGAGGTTAATGAAGGAAGAACATTATGAAATTCTGACAGGAGCACTTAAGCACTTTCTGTTCATATTCAGATTTCTTGCATGAGAAAATGGACTTACTAAATAACAGGGCTACTAAATAAATATCCCTTTTAACTGGCCCTGTGGACCTCCAGTGTGTACTTGTGGCTGTGTTTAGCTTACAGTGCTGGACAAGCAAGCAAATAGGGCCTGAACACCTATGGAGGTGGATAGGAAGAACTGGAAACAGCGTTGTATGAATCACACATGCAATTCAACTGATAACCTATGGTCAGCTTAAATCAGAAAAGACACAGGAGCTGCAGAATGGCTTTAAAGGTAAATGCAAAGGAACAGAAGCATATGAAAAACTTTCAAAGATTGGGACTGTTTGCCTGAGAGAGCGAACAGGAGAGAAATGAAAAATGCACAGGGGAAGAAAGCATAATTCTTTCAGTACAAGAGCAAAGAGACAGCCAGTGACAGCAACAAACATGGATCTGATGAAAGAAAACACTTCTTTAGTCAGAAAAATATCATGTATTACTATTTGTGGAATTCATTCACAAGAACAGGTAAAATGCTCAGGAGAACTGAAAAAAATGCTTAAGAGTACTGCATGTATTCAGTAGGAATCATTCACAATCAGAAGGAAAAAACTTTATTTAAAAGAATAACACTATAAATCCTTGCTCTTCAGGTTGAGGTTCTACAGAGAACTGAAAGGTAACTGTTCAGCCTCTAGTTCTTTCTCTGAAGCTGACCTCGATGTATGACATTAAACTGGGCTGGATGAACCTTTAATGTAGCTGCCACAGGCAGGAAATAAATATCAGGGACGTATTTACCTTGGGAAAAGGAAATGGAAACAGAGCAGAATAAAAAAAAAGAAAAAGCAGACAGAATACAAGAATAACAATAAATGAGAGAGCACACAGAAAAACAAATAATAAAACTGACAAATTAACCTCAGTGTTATACTGGTCAATGTGTCACTGGGCTGCTGAAATGAGAGACATGAGGGTGCACATGGCAGGATCGAATTTTCAGGTTGTGATTTGCTGCTTCACAGAAATAAAGGATGAATAGTCACTTTTGGAAAATACTAAGACATATTCAAGCACCCTTAAAACCACTTGTAGACAATATATATGTACCAAAAAAATTATTGCCACCTTTTGCCATGGTCCAACCAGTACCTTGTTTCAGCCTTGTAGTGATTCACTAGAGGGTAAGAAAATAATGTAGTTTTCTCTATGGGGAAATCTTGTCATTAAGCAGGAAAATTAAAGAAAAAAAGCTGCCCCAGTCAGGTTTTTAAGTGGATTAATTGAGATTTTAAAAAAGGAATCTGGATTCACAACACTCACAGGGAATAAAAGCATCTCACCATAATTACAAATGAAAGAACCAGGTGTCAAGATATAATAAACAAATGAGAGGACAGAGTGAGCCATCTGCTTCATCAAAGAAAAAATTCATACCCAGTAAGACTACAAAACATAAACACTAGGTGATAAGAGAAAAGTGTTGGTTTTTCAAGGTCTCGAAGGTAGAAAATGCAGTGGGTAGTGGTAGCCAGATGTGCTGGACAGATAATGACAAGATCAATCCAGCCAGAGCTGCTGGCTCTTCCCAACTCATGATCTTCAGATAGAGTATGTTACGCTGGGAACAAGAGTCAGACCATAACTGAGTAATCCATGAGGTCTTCAATCCCAGCAGCCCTTCCCTGGGAGCGTGGGGAGTGAATACCCCTGCCAGAGTGCATGGGAATGCTCCCTTCAGTGAGGTCTGTTCATGCAATTTGGGCTGAGAAAGCTAGCAGGAATGGGAAAAGAAGGCCTGGAAACATCTAACAGCAGAGTCGTAAAAGAGGAGAGGAGTCATGCTGGGAGAGGAGGCAGGCTGCTGGCAGATGGGCTGTGTCCAGCCACACCAGTGCAAGGCGGATGGGCGGAGAGGCAGGACACCGGCACAGAGGGTGGTCAAGCTGGTGGAGGTGACAAGAAGAAGCAGAGAGGACAGACAGCATGTGTATGTGAGGCTGTACAGGTGAGGATGGGCATAACTTATGGAGGTACTTTACTCCAGAAAGGAATTTGGAAAGATTGAGAAATCTGTGTAACAACTTAATAATCATCAGGCTTGTCTCGTGAATTCATCACCTCGCACTGTCCTGGTCAGGCCATGCCTACAGGTAGAATGTCTCTTCCCCAGCTAGTTAGACACAGTCAACTGTATGTCAGGAGACTGCCCAGTGTATGTTGGGTATTGCTGTGCTATAAATAGTATGAAATCCCAGAGGTAAATGTAGAAAATACCACTAACTGCATTAAAGGGAGAGGATGTCAGGTGTACTAGGTTAACTCACTACAACTATACAAAGGATTAGAAAGAAGTTGGTCGGTGCAGTTCCTCGACAAGTGATTGAATGCAGGGCCAGACAAAGCTAACAGTGCCTATATTTAACCTACTAATGCTTACTTACTAATGCAACATCGTGTGCACCGCAGGTGACCCCAAGCAGTTTAATCAGAACTTAAGCTCTCTTTTAAGGATAAAAGGGAAAATCCAGCCTTCACAGCTGCAAGAAGAGCTTCCTGAATGTGAACTACTGTAGTTATATCAAAGATCTGCTTAATTCTACTGTCATCTAGCAATAAAAAATGCAAAGAAGAAAAATAAAAAACCTAAAAAAAATTATCCTGTTGCTCGTTTCTATAATTTTCCTAGATAAATTTCCACACTTTGTGTCATCACACAATCACCAGCTTGGCAGACACATGACATTATACTGAGAAGATGTTCTATTTGCTGGGGATGTCAAATAACACAGACAGTTCAAACATACCATAAGGACAAGATCATGAACTCTCTTAATAGTCTTCTGGCAAACAGACCATACAAACACTGGGTAAGGAGTTAATACACAATGATTAACTGAAAGCTGGTTTTCACAACTCCCCATTAAGAGCAGTAGATTACATCATAAGTATTTTCTTCAACTGTGCACCAAAGAGGGTAACAATTTGTCTGGGCATGAGTGAGATTTTTGAATTGCTTTGCATTTCCAAGGCTGCCGCATGAAGCTGTAATATATGTCAAAGTACTTGTATGAGATTTGTGTGCTTCTGGAATGCAACAGTACACTAGGGAAGATTTCCTGCTGCATCCAAAATTAAACTGGCGCTTATGTTTGAGTAACTGAATCTTGTCCTCAGTATGGGTTATATATGTGATTAGATGTGGATAATTTAGTCCTGTTCACCTTTGAGTGCTCTAGTTCTGGAACATCCTTTTGGAGTGGAAGGTACTTGTTCTCCCAAGGGCAAGCTCATTCTCGTTTCTGTAAAGGTATTACAATATTGATCACTCCTCTGTGCATATGCAATCTGACACCATAAAGCTCTTATAGTCAAGAGTCTTTCAAAGGAATAGAAACATTCTGTATTTTTCCATCCAGGGTACACTTTTTTGTATTTACCAACACTGAAGTTAATTCACCTTCTTTTTTATTTTCTCTAGCTGGTTTAAATCTTAGTCAACTTCCCTTACAAATTTTTTTTCACAGCAGCTAATCTACATGGGTAACTTTGTCTTCAAATTCCTCTTTCTCCCTTTGTCTCTCTTCTTTCCAGATTACAAATAAATACATGAAACAGCAGATGGATTTGCATGGAATCTAAAAGATTCTGTTGTTAATCTTACCATGCTGGGAGTTGGTTTTTCATTGTACTCACTGGTTGTTGTCAATTGGCCAATATAACTGTTAGATGTGTTATGAAATACAGGAAATCCTGATGTAAAAAAGTTCATCAAAGTAATCTTATCATGTCACAGTATGGATTCTGAACACTTGTATTTCCATTTCAGGCATTGCTGGACTTAATGAACCCTTCTTGGTACCATTCAATCCCACAGAAAATATTCAGAAAACTAGGGAGGGAGCAGAGCTGGCTCTGTCTGCATTCAGCTCTCTCCTTGCTTCCCCAGGGCCAGGGAAGCAGGAGGTGTGGGTTCCCCAGCTACCCCAGCACTGCTGCCAATGCTCTCTGCCTTGTCCCTCGGTGCAGCTGCTCAGACCATGGTGGACAGGGCTGCAGCATTGGTCCCAGCCCAACCTTCACCTTCACCTGCTTTCCTTATCGAAAAAAAGGACAGTATAATCTGACCAAATTTGTTTCTGCCCTGCCCTCCTTTACCCTTCAGCCAAAATGCAGCTATGTGCCACTTTGTGTGACTTGCCTCAAACCCTGGGATTATGGACAAGAGTTAAAAGATTCTTTTAGTAGTTTCTTTTAATAGTTGTCCCTTTGTTCCCCAGTTCATTGTGTCCCAGCATGGCTCACCAGGAGGTGCCTGCAGGGACAGCAGGGAGCTTACTGCTGAGATTGAAACTATTCCATTGAGGTCTTCAATTCCATTTCCATTCAATCACCACAGTTGACTAATCCAATACCAGAACTTCATATGCATATTTATTATTGCCAAAAGCATCAGACTATTGCCCTGTCTGGCAACTATTTACTTTATTTAGGTTTTATTCACTAGCAGTTGGAAATTTGGCAACGATCTCACTGTGACTGGTTCCAAGGGGCTATTTAAATACAGGAAAGTACTAAGGAAAATTAGACCTAGATTTTTCTTTTCTAAAATAACCACTTAAGACAGAGTCATAAGAAATCATCTAAAGTCACAGAAGTTGAGGTAAATAATGTATTTTCAAAAAAAATGTGAATCATCAAGTTAAAAATAATTCTAACTGAAGAATTAAATTATTATATTTGTTTCTGTTATTTCAATATGTACATCAAGTTAATTAATTCTGCAAGGGGTAATACTTTCAATCATCACTTTAGTATGACTATCAACTTGTAATGAGTTTTTAAATGGTGTCAAGTGAATTTGAAAATACGACTATATTACACTGTGACACTGGAATTTTTTGTGTATCCCCTGAATATGGACTGCACTGTTCTCCAAGCATGGTGCAAGTATGAGGAGAGAGGGAAAAGGTTTATTTTCTTTCAGTGTCATTTAAATTGCTACATAACCTCACAGAAGGGATTTAGAATTATTCTTTTTTTGCAAATTTAATGCTGAACATATCATTTTTTACTACATTTCAAACCAGACCACATGTAGAATCCTGCTCATGGTTTTGGTTGTTTCACATGGACTGAGGGACAGAGTTAACACTTCTGCCCTTTCAGACTACTGAGAAAAATGTGTGCGGTTTCACCAAATACTCAGACATTTTGAATGTCTGATTCAAAACAATGCACAGAAGGCGAACAAGAGTAAAATAACATTAGAAAACATGAAATAAAAAGTGGCTAGTCTATAAAGAGGACTGAGCAATGTGGTGTTAAAAATTTCTTAAAATGGTAACTAATTTAGCCTTCTATCATATGAGAAATTTTAAACAGTAGATAGTATAATGTGTAAAGAAAAAAGTTGGAGCTTGGTATGCACATACACCTTTATTACAGTCTTAAAGTTCATTGTCTGGAGAAAGCTCCTGTAAGAAATGAGTAACAACACCAGAAAGAAGCCTTTCATCTGTAAATTTAAAGAGATTCTAGGTTAAAAACCTGATGGTGTTACGAAGATTTACTGTCGGAAATAGTATAGTCACAATGTCGCTACAGAGAGTTGGCTGAATCCTGTTGACTGCAGCCACTGCTACGTCCATTGAAGTCAGAGGTTTCAAATCAAAGGACAAATTTTAGCCAGGATCTTTTAATCACCCACCCTGACAGCGTGGCAAGCGGGAGTTTGTGCTTGCTGTTTTGTCCATCCTGCTTTGCTTTGCTTTATGGATGCAGAAACCATGTTGATATTACAAAAGGACTGTAAATCTTCTCTTAAAATCTGATTGACATTGCTGGAATGAGGAATTTATTCTGACTGGTGAGAGGTAATTGGGTATATTCCAGTAGTTTGCATTCAGATGCAAGGAAAAGAGGAGATTAAGTAGATTAACCTCAGTCATCTGGGAGATGACATTTCTTGCTGTGTTTGAAGTATTTTGTGAAGGAAAGATGGCACTGATTTTGAAGTTTATATTAATCAAATCTCTTTGATTTTGTTTGATGCAGCAGCTGCAGTGACACACCCTTGCTCTTTGAAAGCCTTGAGCTGCAAGGGCCAGGATTTAGAGGAGACCAGCTACAGCTCAGAAGTGTCAACTTCAGCCTCCAGGGGGAAGGAAAGCACTTGTCTAATTTCTCCTCTTATCTTCTTAAATTTGTGTTAGAATTGGAAGCAAAGATGGGTGATTATATCCTGATACAAAGCTCTGACTGAGAGGTGGATTTCTGCACCAAAGCAAACTTGAAAATTAGCAGAAGATGGTTACATGGCAAAAATGTTCTTTTTCTTTCTTTCTTTTATTTCTTTTTTTCTTTCTTTCTTTCTTTTCTTCCTTTCTGCCTTTCTTTCTTTCTTTCTTTTTCTCTTTCTCTCTTTCTTTCTTTCTTTCTTGTTATGGCAAGAAATTTTAGATGCAATCTCCCATTAGCAAGGTCTTCCCAACCTGAATTAGCAACATTGAAATTTTATAAGTAAAGTGACTACGCTGACACAAATTTCTTTTGTGATTTCAGTTCATCACATTGAAGCTGTATTGGGCCAAAACCCTGAAAATATTTTACATGTGTTTCATCTGCTTCAGTCCTGCAGGTACTTTTGGCTGTGTTTGGTTCTGTGTTTGTGAGTAGTCCTGAGGTGAAGTGAAAGCTCTGAAGATCTGAATTAAAGAGCATCTGTTTGAAAATCACCAAAGGTGAACTGTGACAACAAAGTAAAACTGAAAACCCTTAACACTACACCAGAAGCAAAGATTTCTCTTTAATCAGGTACATGAATGATTTTCATTTCTATGAAAAACCCTTTTCAATAATTGGATTCACTAGAAACCATTTGTGTGTATACCCTGTTAAGAGGTTACAAGCTGACCTGACTACAAAGCCTTACCTAGAGAGGCAAGAGGCTGAAGACACTTCTCTTCACTCTCACATCTCCAGTCCTGCCTGCTGTACAGAGTGCCTCAGATTTCACCCCATCATGCCTAAAGGAGTTGTTGGTGGACTTCAGCCTCCATCCATCTCCAAATGAGGGATTAGAGGCCATTTCCAGATGGAGGCCTCCACAAGCACAGTCCCACATGGCTCATCCCAGCTGGACTGCTGCTTTTGCTTGGAGGAAAAGAAATCCCCAAAAGGGACAAGGCAGGTGACACATCTTCCCAGCCACACTAAAGAGTAGCGGTGGTTCCCCGTGTTTGCTATAACTCTTAGGTTCATGGCTATTACAGGAGGACCTCAGGTGTGATCTGAGCAAACCTTGGAATGCAGCCAGCACTGCAGAGATAACTCTGAATTTTCTGTTTTCATTTTATTTTCTTAGAGAAAATCAAAACCTATAAAAGGATAAGTTTTGACCTGTTGTTATTTGCTTTGGCAATGACTAAAAGGGTTAAGGCAACTACCTGATGACAGGCTTTGACTACATTTAATTGCTAAAAATCAGACTGTGAGTGACTTTAAGTGATATGCAAGTACTTACTTAAACTATTCAGATCAGTAACTTTTCCAGTGAGAGCAAACCAAAGAGTGAAACCAAACATTTATTGAAGATGAACCACTAATGAATCAACACTTACCTATCAAAATATATTTAATCACAATTTTAACTGTTCTATTCCCAAATAATTACTTAGTGTCTTTAAAAGGTGCTGAGTTTTTTTTCTGTCTCTTCTGAAAAGCCATCACCCCTAGGAAATCTTCTATTTTCACTTATTTCACTCTTCAGCCACAAGTCAATCACAATATACCGTACGAGACATCAAATATTAACTGAAAGGAGCAATATTACTGTAAATGGCTAGAAGGCACTGCTACAACAAATATCAAATTTTATTTAACTAGTATATGACAGTTAAATGTTGGGAGAAATCCTGCAAGTTTGGAACTCAAATTCAGCCTTCAAAAAGCTGCTCTCTGACTGAAACAATTACCTGGAAGAGATTCTGGCTACAGACATAGGCACTGTATCTGCTTTTGAAGTATGGAAAAACAAATGTAAATATTACTGATTGTTTAATGTCACAAACACATAGGAGTTTAGGTACCATATTTGATCAGTGATTAATAACCATTATATCAGAATATATCTCAGTCTGTTTTGCATGGTGTCACCAAAAGTGATTTTTGACACCATTTTCACAAAGAAAGAGATTGCCTAAAGCAGAAACACTGTGTCAGCCATAATAAAACACTGCCCAAACTTCTGTGAAATTTACTTGGGAATTAACAGT
The DNA here is from genome assembly GCF_022539395.1 of Myiozetetes cayanensis. Lineage (NCBI taxonomy): Eukaryota > Metazoa > Chordata > Aves > Passeriformes > Tyrannidae > Myiozetetes > Myiozetetes cayanensis. The sequence goes on from NW_026086604.1 coordinate 132,675,327, forward strand.
TGCAGCTGAGTCCCAGCTCAGTCTTCAGTTTTAACAGAACTGCATCAGTTTTCAGATAGCAGTAAAGCCTTGCATGCTTACCTGAGCACTGGCTCCTTTACCTCCTCTAACTGAAATACTGACAAAACCTTAATTCTCTCCACTGCTTTCCTTTTTGTGATTCCTTTCCCTGGCAAATAAGGAAGCAGCAAAGGATTAGTAAAACATCTTCAGCAACACAAAAGAGCAGGCAGCACTTCCCCTCATAAAAACCCAGTCCAGAGGATGATACAGCATCTTTCAGACACATGACAAAGTTCTACAGTTGTGCTTACCCAGGCTGTTTCTACTGCATGCTCTCACATTTCAGCATTTCTGGGACAAAACAGATGCCCTTGCAATGTCCCCAACATCACATGCAGCCCCTGAGCAGCCCCTGGTAGCCCAGCTCCACTCCACAGCTCTGACAGATGCAGCAGGGTACAAGCAGCATTCAGAGCCCATTTCTATGGTAAAGAACAAGCAGGAAATATGGATGAAAATTGTAGTAGTGACTCAGGTCTGCTAAAATGTGACAGCTTTACTATCTTTCTGTCACTTAAGTTTTTAGCCCATGCTCAAAACAGAAGGCAAAAGAAGCAGCAACAATAAGAAAAGTAGTCACAGAAATGACCAGAACCAGGTCAGACTTGGCTGAGTAAACACGGGCCATTAAAAAAACAGGCTAAGAGTTAGATCTAGCCTCTCCAAAACCAAAGTGGTACACTGAATGCATCCACTTTCCAGAGAACCATATCATCATTCAGGTGGGCAAAACTTCTGAGATCAAGTCCAACTGTTAACCTAACACTGCCATATTCACAGCTAAATCATGTCTCTAAGTGCCACATCTACACTTTTTACTACCTCTTTTAAATCCCTCCAGGAATGGTGACTCAACCATTTCCCTGAACAGCCCATTCCAGGGCTGGATAGCCCTTTCAGTGAAGAGATTTTTCCAAATACCCAATCTAAACCTCCACCGGAAAAAATTGAAGTCACTTCCTCTTGTCCTGTCACTTGTTACTTGGAGGAAGAGGCCAACCCACACCTCGCTACAATCTCCTTTGGGATAGGTGTAGAGAACTGGAATGTCTCCCTTGAGTCTCCTTTTCTCCAGGTTGCTCCCAGCTCCCTCAGCTGCTCCTCATCAGACTTGTGTTCCAGACCCTTCACCGACTTTGTTGCCCTTCTCTGGACACGTCCCAACATCTCAATGTGTTTCTTGTAGCCAGGGGTCCAAAAGTGAATGCAGTGCCCAGCACAGAGGGATAATCGCCACCCTGGTGCTGGTGGCCACACTATTGCTGATATACAATTTACCTACTTACAATAATGCAGCTTTATACTGGCAATTATTAAAAGGTTGGCTCTGCCCTGCCGCTGGTTCCTCCAACTCCGATCTCTGCTGAAGCCCTGCCCTCTACCTACAGGTGCAGTGAGGCCCCCGAGCTCGACACCTCATGCCTGGGCCAAGTTTAGCCCTCACTGACTGTTTACACATTACTTGTTAGCGTGTCTGACACTTTAACTTCTGCAAGTGTTCTCACAAATTTTTAAGAACTTCTGTATTAAGATTATTCTCTTTCTGCTGTAAGATTATATTATTTATGTATATTTTCCATGTGATATTCATTTCAAATTAATTTGTCTCGTTTGCTTACTCTACTGTTAATTGTCCTGGTAAAGTTCACTCATAATCAGTCATTTGGAATATTCTGAGTTTTCTTTCCTGGAACTCATTCCACAAACTTTTTGATTAGTGGATCATAATGAGGAGCAACAGTAGGAAGTTATGGACAGAATAAGGGAGGATTACACGATAAGCTGATCGTTCTGCCTGAGTGAAGGTGGTCTTGGCACCTTCTATTACAAGATTCTGTTTTCACTTGAACTTCCAGGCTAAAATTTTCATTCAGAGGGTCTGATTCCACTTGACTTATTAGAAAATTTCAGGGAAAACAGCTCAGTCATATAAAAAGACAAAAGTAATGGAGAAAACTGATCCAAAAATCTGGATCTGCTTCAGGAGTGTCTTTGTAGTTCTGGTTAAAGAACTAGGCATCTGTGAAGGCAGTTATCTCACTGTCCAGGCTCTGTTTCTTGATATTCTGGGAAGGGGCAGAAGCGAGGAAAACACTGGAATTGTGCTGTTCAAAATAAAAACCTGAAGTTCACAATTTGTTAGAAATAAGAACTAAATTCTACATTTGCAGTAAAGATTGTCAGGGTTTTTGAATGGAGTACCCAAGTGGTTTGGGAGAGAGTCAAGGGCCAGTGAGCCAGGCAGGGGTAGAGTGCACCAAGTCACATGGTGAGGGGGCTCTACACTGCAGTGAGGAGCTGGACAGGGGCAGAAGTCCTGGGCTGGGGTATGGCCCACAGGCAGTGATGGCCCCGACCAGCTCAGCAAGACTCCAAGGATAAAGAGCCCTAGAGAGGACTTAGGGAAAGGGACAGGGAGCCTGGCACTGTAGTGGAGGTTCAGGGGGGTGAAATAGGTCTGAGGCAGGCTGAAGAAAGCAAACCTCAAGAAAAAGGCTCCAGGTAACAGTAAGGCACCCTGGGCTACCATTCCCACTCACACAGCTCTGGGAGCCCCTGCCATACCACAACATCTCCAGGACAAGGAAGACCAGAGCCTGCTGCAGCGACCAGTTATTCCGTTACATCCACCAGCAGTGATGTGGGCGGTAAATCTACAGCTTTCAACCCCACTGGTGACTTGCAAGAAGAGGGAATTGGGACTGTGGTTAAGACAGTTGAGTGTTGCCTTTCAATTCCAGCCCCACTTCTACCGCAGACTTCTTCGAGAGCTCACCAAAAGTGAAGAGTTCACACCCAGTCACCAACTGTAAGTTCCTCTTTTCTGGCAAGAACTCGTGCCCTGGGGCTGGGGAACTCACAGGGGTCCTGAGCTCTCCCACCCTCAGCCAAAGTCAATCCAAGCTGGCCTCTGAAAACATAAAAATTTATCTATTCTCTGGATTCTCTGAAAGTCCAGGTCCTGGAATCCCAGAAAGGTCCCCTTGGTTTCTATAATAGTGTTCCTGAGCTGCAGCTCTCCAACACTAAGATAAAAAAAATAAAAACAAAATCACATATTTGTGTTATGTAATGACAAATCATTTATAAAACACTGACCCTGAGATAGAGTGTCTCAACAAAGACAGGGACACTGTTTTTTTATTCAGATGGCTTTAAATGCACTAAATTATATATGGCAAACAGTGAGTGATGAGTAATTAAAGTACAGCTTAAGTCTTCATTCTCTGAGGGAAAGCTCTTCTTTCTGCTGGAAAATAGATTAGTTTTTTTAGATTAAAAAAACTGATGTCACTGAACAATCAATGTCCTCTGCAATTTTGCTACTTCTCCTTCTAAGTTTAAATCTTTGCTGAAGAGGGAGGCAGAGTTCTCCTTTTCCAGGAAGGGTTATGCAGCATTAAATTCCAGAGCAATTACATATAAAACTGACAAACAGTTGATATTAGTGTACAGTTAATTTTAGAGAGATTACCATTGATTACATTCAATAAACACGTGTGTGTCAAATACTAGAAACCAACATCAGAAATATCCAGGATACTACCGATAATTTTAAAATAAAATTGATCTTGTATTCATAGACTCCTTTCCTTTCCATTAGGTATCTATACTTAATTTCAAGAGTTAAATGTATAATTTCCATTTCCACACTCCATTGCTTAGAGAAGCACCTACAAAATACAGCAGCACTCACTTAAATACACAAGAATCACAGTCTTTAGTCTCAAATGGGTATGTGTTACACACTGGAGCATACAGCTAAGATTAAGAAATCCTCTAAAATGAAAAAAGAAAAAAAAATCAGAACCCTGTCAGCAAACAACAAATTCAGACTTCTTCACCATTTGTAGGACCAGTCCTTGGATTAGTACTGACTCATCCTGAGTTACTGGAAAAAACAGATGTGGTTCAAAGAAGTCTTTCAAAGTGGCGGAGGCGTTGGCGCCTGGCCAGGCCAGCCTGCAGCCCGCATCAATCAGCCGAGGGGTCTCCAGCACTATCCTCCCTATTTCTGCTCTGAGCAGCACATGGAGTAGGATAGGACCTGCCAGGCAGGCAGCTCACAGGAGACAGCTGAGTGTGGCTTCTCAGCCTCCCTGCCCCATTCAAGCCACCTCTCCTGTCTCTGCTCCACTTCTGGTGGTGTGAAAGCTGCTTGCTGGGCGAGGGGCTGCCACCTGAAAAACACGGAGGTGTGGGGTGCCAGAAGGTGGTTTCATGGAATTCCAAAACTTAGATCTTAACAGTAAAAAAAAAAAAAGGAAAGAAAAAAAAAGATTTATTGCATTAATATGTTCTAGTATTGGGCTGTCCTTGAAAATCAGAGAAAGGGTTGCCTATGGATAGTGCACTGGGTTTAACCCCTAACATCCAGCTTTTAATTCCCTCTTTGCTACAGAAGTCCATGGTCTATCAGTCCTGGCAGCGTTGATCATCAGTAAGACAACTTACAGCAGTAAGAAATCTGTTGGGTCAAGTGAGATTGTCAGGTAGCAGTATACAGCTTTATGTTACATATACATAAGTATATATATAAATCAAGCATAACTGGCTCAGTCTTTGCATGGATTTCCCATCCTTCTGTCCTGTTTTAAGAAATCTAATTCCTTCTAAGTGGAGTGGCTCTGCCTCCTCATTCAGAGGAGTTGTGTGTCTTCATTAAAACACATATGAAAGTGAAGGAGAAGCCTTGTCTGTACAATACCCCTACAAAGTATTCAATATATACTGTTGTCATTTAAAAAAAAAGGTTGAATATGCATCTTGAATAAAATTCAGTAAAATCAGATTTTCATAGTTATTATTTTCTAATTTAAAATTCAAATAACAACAACAATATAAAATGCCCCACTGGACTAGGTTACATGATTATTCCATTTCTTCCGTTTGTGAATACTAATAAGCTTATTCCAAAGTCTGTTGGTGGCGATTGCTACAGTTTTCTCTTGCTAAGACTTACACAGAATGAAAGTACTCCCAGGATTTTGCAAAAGAAACGTTTGGTACAAGTCTGGTTTGTCACTGCAAAGAGAAATTCTGAAGGTTTTATTCAGTTCTTATGGTAAAATTACATTACTAAATATTCAAGGGAAGCAACTGAAGTGGGAGGCTTATTCTTTTATTTTATAAAGTTAATATGCTTCCTTCTTACTGTTCATACTCTTTCGACAAGTCCCAGAGCAAAGATACCAACATATGAAATGATTCAACAGGAACAAACAGAGTTTCTTGCTCCTCTTGCAACACAGTCATTGTTAATAGTTTGGATCATTGTAGGCCAAATTTAACAAATTAGCAGTGTTTGAAAAATGAAGTATTATATTGATCTTCTACTACTGCAACAGAGCAGCCTTATGAAGGAGGCAGAGCAAGCATTTGTCAGTAGCTCAATCACAGTGACGCCAAAGAAAATCTTACAGCAAAAAGAAATTAATGTTCATTTTTGCATTTTCTGCAGAATTATGTGTCATTTTCAATTAAGTTTCAAGTGGAGTCTGTTTTGAGAAAGACTTCACATGAATTCACCCTAGCAAAAAACACCCTTGCTTTTAGCAAAAGACATGTGAACTATTGCACCAATCATACTGAGTTCATAAAAGTGTTAATTGGGCTTTGAAGTTGATTCTTTTATAAAGCACAATAATATGAGAAACAAACACTCAACTGAGACAAGGCTCTTTTATTTTTTCATCCCTTTTCTTCTTCCCACAAATATCTTTTTCAGGGTGGACCCTGTACATCCATTCTCCCAAAACAAGATTTCCTGTCACGCAGCTGTGTTCACTAGAGCCATCAAAGGAGTTAATAGATTATTAATAGCAGTTAAAGGTTATTATTTGCAATACCCTATCCCAGAAAGAAATCCCATAAGGAATATGAATTCCCATTGGATGCATTTCATATAAATATCTTGAAGAACTGCAGTTATGCCTTATTCTGCAAGACCAACCAGACCACTCCTTTCCTAGAGAGACTTCTGCTAAAACAATAGCAAGCTTGCTTTTCTGTGCCTAGTGATAAATCTGAGAACTAAGGATGTATTACACACATTGAATAGATCCTTAGGGCACACAAAAGACTTATATTAAAGCCAACTCCTAAATATTCAGGAGTCACTCTAGATTTTCAGGACAGCATTAGTAAAGAATACAGACAGCAAGAAAATTCAAGTTTAACCCCTTCCAGAATGGTTTTTAGGGATTTTTCCCCAAATTTCCTCACTGCCGTACAAATTCTGCACATCTGCACCATCATAGACTTGCAGTCCACAGGGCTCTGTGCTTGGGAAGAGCTGCATTCCTGCACAAGCCCTTGCAAAATCCATGCCAGCAGTCATTCATCATTTGCATTCATCACCTTAATTAAATACCTATTTGGATGCATGTTCTCTGATTCACGTAGCGCTACATTTTGGGCTGGAGCTGAGTCTTGCAACAATCCTTCAACAATGTTTTTTCTTGGGTCTGAGTGTGTTTCAGGATAGGTCTCCACATGGAAGTTCAGAAATACAGATACAGTTAGTCTGAAGCTGTAATATTTCATCCCACTTTTTCACGGTGCACACACGTCTCTGGAGTGCTGTGGTAGACACTGATACCAACCCACTGCTTCAGGTAAAACAAAACTCTCGTTTCCAAAAAAAACAGAGGACTAAGCAGCCAAAATTACTTAAAAATATACTCCTGGGTAAAACAGTTCATATGTTTCTATAAATCGTTGGCTGTATTTCTTTTTAATGTACAGAAATCCATTCCCCTACAGAGATTCTGTTCCTAAGGCTGTTTTATTGTAAGAATTCAACTTACAATAAAGGTAAATGCATATCCTTTCTCATATGCTTGTTTCATTTTCCCCAGATGAGGCTTTTAAACACACTACAATTAGCAAAAGTTCTAGTTCTTAGACATTTACTTGTTTCCGCATTACATGGTTACATTATTGAAATATGAAAGTCCAGAAAGCCTTCTGCTTTGTCTCTGAAGTCTCTTAACCTTCACTTGATGTTGGTTTGTAGCAGAAGGCATTGAATGAAACTGGAAAATACTGCATCCTTATGCTACTGTTAACCTGAAGGAATAATTACTATGTTAACATCAAAGGCTCATCAAACATTTTAAACCTGTGCAATGACCACATAGATTGCTGAGGATCAGAGATGTTTATATATTGCTTACTGTGGAATAACAAATAATGAGCTGATGAGCTAACTGTTCTAATGCCATTGGGATAAAACACTGAAGCACAGCTAGATGATAAGGTAGCCAGATTCTGTGCTTCTACAGGCTTTACTTAGCTCCTGAACCAGTTTTATGTTCAAGCTTTTATCATTAACTTTCAGTTTTCCAGGGAATTTTGCCAATGAGCAATTCAGGTTTGTTAAATTGCAATACTCACTTGTACACGAGTAAAATAAAGGTTGTAGAAGCTTTTAGTTTGTTTTTTGCAGCATCCTGAGAAACCCAATGTGAATGGTGATAAGCAATGCAAGTGATATTAATTCAGAGTTTCCCCTTTAAAAAAGGAAACGGGTCAAAGGATATACCCTCTAGGGTATGTGCTGGGATTACACACCTGTGATTAATCTAACAAACTGCTGGAGATGTGATTGTTTCTTCATAGAACTGCAGCTGAAACAACAGTTCTTTGGCAGTAAAATAAATGTAACCCCTTGTGGTGCCCCTAGACATACAAGATAATTACAACAAAGTACCTTCATAGGAAGTTAGGACACTCCTGCTGCATCATTAAAATAAACGGACCTGCGATAACTGATGCAGCCTTGGAAGTGCCACAGAGGAACATGGTACTCAAGAGATGAAAGAGATCTGGTCTCCTCCCGGAATGTGCATGTGACTTCCATTAGCTTTAGTGGAAGCTGAGATTTCTAGTCCAAATCTAGCAAGAATAAGAGACAGGTTTTATCCCTGTGAAGTCAGCTGCAGTTTTGCCATGGAGTTCAGTGGGGCAAGACATCTGAAGTAAAACTTAATTATCCCAAGGCTTTTCAAGGCCACTCTGTGCTTCACAGTGGAGCCTGCTGCAGATAGGTTTAAGCTCGCCTCAACCAAGCTAGCTGCAGGAGCTGAAGCAGCAGAAGTGCCTCTCCTGACCACTGTACTCAGGACAGCCATTGCCTGGGAAGAGGCAGCCCCCAGGACAGCCATTGCCTGGGAAGAGGCAGCCCTTGTCATGCTGGACCAGGGCTCTTGCCAAACCCCCACAGTGTTGTGCGGGTCACAGCACTGCACTAGAGGTGGCCTGAGGACCAACACACTGAATGTCCCCCCAGGCACCAGAGGAATTTCCCAGGTGTTTTCCCAACATTAAATAAAGTCAAAACACCATAAAGGAGAAATGATGATGTGATTATACAACTATATCAGTTAAAGGAAGTCAGCATGTATTAATCTCAAATAATTCAAGGTTGTGGTTTTCACAGGTTGGGTGAGGACTTGTAGGCCAAAGCAAGTGAAATGAAGAAAGAGCTCCCAGTGACCTAGTGTCCAGTACCAATCCCATTCTGATCCGTATGCAACGTATCCATTTTCATTATAAACATCTCAACAACAGGTTTTCAACAGTAGTAATTTCCAAGTTGTCACACAACCAAACAGATCTATGCATCAGAATGCAGCTCTTTGCGATATTCAGTGGTTTATTTCATCAAATTTTCATAGCTATATCTCATAATAATGCTCAAATTGCTCTACTTCCCCAGCACACATACCCAGTTACTTGTAGACAAGGAAGAGCTTTCTAAAGCTCTGCCCTGAAGATGTACTTCTCACTTACTGGGAGATTTTAAGTCAATGTGTACACAGCTCTCTGTCTATATCCAAAACATTGCAGGGTTGCAAGGATTGCTAACAGACTGCACTGCAGTCGTGCTGGAATACCAGATACCACATGTGACAGTCAGTATAGATAGGGTCATTAGGAGAGATAATTTATGTTATGTTTATCATCATTTAGTGGGAAATAAAATATGTTGAGGTTGCTTTCCTTCATTATTTTTTTTCTGGGCTGGTAAGCCCAGCAGTGGCAATTTATTTGACTCCTACCTCTTCATCCTTTTCAGCTGAGTAGGTGTGCAGATAATGCTGTAAATCTAAAGGAAAGCCTTAGCCTTCAGAGTAGACAATTTTTTTTCTCTGGAAACAGGAAAAGGCGATGGAGTAGTATGTATGTGAAAGTTGTCTTCACCACTTGAAGAATGAAAAATGTGATTTTTGTTTTTTAAAAAAAGGTAAAACTGCACAGGCATAAATTCTGCGTAGGTAAATGTTTATGTAGGAAAGTTTACCATGTTACAGAATCCTGTTCTAAAACAACTAGGGCAGTATGACGCTTTAATGTAACTTCTGGCACAGTAAATTTGTCAGTATAAGTGGGGCCCTGAGCTGCACGAACACACCAAGTTGTCTGTCTTGAGCCAGTGGAAAAAGGGTCTAATAGCCAGGCTACAAGGAAACAAGTGCCAGGTTCCAACTTATTTAGAAACACAATGAGAGCATGTGGGATTAGCTTTTAGGGCAAGAGTAAATAGACATTCCAGGAATATCACTCCATTTTATTCCTGCTAACTGATTGCGTACCTCTTGGCTAGGAGCAGATTCTATTCACCACGACGGGAATCAAATGTTGTGGATAAGAAGCAAAAGGCAGATAAAAGAGGAACTTTGTTCTTAGATATTCTCCTACTCCACCACTAAAAAAATACATGTCATCTAAATACTCCCCTACTGCAAAATTGGCAAATAAACCCAGAATTTGAAGTTGGTTAGGAGGCTAATAGCTGAAGAAAATCTTATAATAAAATTTAATCTTTTTTCAATGCGTACCACATATATGAACAAAATAAACACTAGAAATTTAGAAGTCTCCTAAAAGAATAAAGTAACTGAAAATAATTTAAAAATTCCTAATGTTGTTAAGAACTGATGCTTTATATAAGATTTTAAATAATATAAGTGAAAACAACTTTTTTTCCTTTATGAAGTCCAGTGCTGGACTGGAAATTCTGAATTTTGTAAATGAGCTTGAAGAAAGACAATTCTTCATCTCAATTTTCTTTAAATTTTATAGTCATTCTTGTCACGATTCTTGTATCAGTATTCAATACAATCATTCCTAGCATAACCAGTTAACTGACTATATGATTATCATATTATCTTAGTGAATTTTTCTTTTGAAATAAGTGCCAATTAACCTAAGGCAACCTGATGCCTAAATGAAATAACTCCATCTTAATAGTTTTCATAAAAGAATAATTATCATGTAAGATCATTTTTTAAATTCAGCAAATTCCATATTTACAGTAAATGTCCTTAAGTATGAAACTTTTATTTATTTACTGATGTGTAAAAATGCTTCTATAAGAAAGTTGATGCTTTTAGTTTTAATCACGTTAACCAAAGCCGCCTTAGCCATTTCTGTGGCTGCCCAGTTGTTAGATTCTGTGAAATACCCTTCCCTGCCAGGCTGTGAGATTAACAGGAGTCTACAAGCTCTATTTTATAGCTGTACTTTCAGTAAATACCTTACAGATGTTTTCAGCTGGAGACTATCTTCTGTCTTTCTGAGTCTGCATCGTTCCTTGGATTTATTTCTACCTGTCTGCATAATTCAAAGTTCACATCAAACAAATGGTTATGAGCTTCTCCTCAGCTCTCTGGTCTTCAGCACAGACCAAGTCACAGTCTGAGCTGAGTCCCTCCTTTCATCGATGCCTATGCCTGGTTTTGTCAAAAAAGGAAGAGCTTTTGGCCAGATATTTTCACTTCTCATATCTCATATGGTTCTCAGAATTAGACTCTGCTCTTAGCAAACATCACACCTCTGGGGCACAGTTAGTCAGGCCAGGCTCTCACCATCCCTGACTGGACAACCTCAGGTATTTCCCTACCCAAACATTAAGTTTCTCCTTTGTATCTCTGTTCCTCGGCAAGGAAAACGGTTTTGATCAATGTCACGTCAATTCCCAGGGGTGTTTTAGGCTCTTGTTTGGAGGTGCCTCTGGTTACTATACCCTAGTAAGGAGTGTTTTGGTTAACTTAATTGAACCCTGACTGAACATATTAATTTCAGTCAATACGTTACTCACTTCAATAATTTCATTGCACATTAAAAGTGCAATTTTGCTCAACATAATACTTGTTCTGAAGTCATGAATGAAACATTAGGTGGTGGTAGAAAACCTTCAGTAAAAACTGGATGTTGCTTCATAAAGATATTTCTGTCAAAAGCTGGAGTCGCCATCTAGTTCAAGTCTCCAGCAGAATGAATATTCCAAACACCAAAGCTAAGCAGAAGATAGCAGGTTCAGCCTGCAGTGCCCACCTGGCCCAAGCAAATTCAGTCTTGCAGTGAGATTTTGTTATCAAAAAGCTGTTTTCCCTTGTTTTATTTTACTGCTCTGGGAAGATGTCAAGAGTAAGACCTCTGAAGAGCATGATGGGAAACTGGTGTGAGTCTTGCCGTGTTAAGGCACAGTGGCAGCCTCTGGGGTCATATTACTGCTACTGACTGTGAGAAGATGAACTCTCCGAAATACTCAGCATTGCCTACCAACTCTTCTTCACAAAATAATTGCCCACACAGCACTGTGCTTTTCCCACCAAACTCCATCCTGCTTGGGAATGGCACCACCATGTAAGGCTGCCCTTTAGGCACACACCCTGAAAAGCTGAGGCTCACTGTCACCCTCCCCTACTGTCAGAAATATGATTTCTAATCACGTACATGAGTTTCAGGGGTTTGAGATGTTCTCCCTGCATGGGATTTGTAATGGGAAGTAGAGAGACTAGTCTACAGTATTTCTACAGAGCATCTGCACACTATGGCTTTGTTTTATAAACCACATTTGACCAGGTTTTCAGTTTCAGAATAAGACAAAAATCCTACTCTGAGACTCTTTTTCCCCATCCCCTTATCAAGAAGCCTGTATCAAAGCTAAAAACTCATTTACTATTAAAAAAGAGTTCTAATGTGGCTAAAGCCATTTCCCCTTAACAGACAAATGATTCTGGCTGAAGTTTTCCAAACTAACAGCACAACCCAGGGTCACTCTAAGGGAAATTTCAATCTAAGAAGATAACAGATGGCAGAGTTATAAACAATCGAAAACCAACTCTTTTAGTAGAAACTAACAGGAGACCTCAATAAGAGGTCGTGCTAACATGTCTGCTCATAAAACTTAACTTTTACGTGGCATATTCTTATTTCAAAGTGGACATATGAATAGTTATCATAAAATTGTGTACTTTCATAACTTTATGGTTTTCATCGCCTATTTCAATAGCTCTGAGATAGTCCATGCTACATTTTCATATGGTATGAGCTTATGAAAATAGTGATAGAATCTCATACTATAAATCATTTGCAAAGGAAAGGAAGATTATTGTGGGGTTTTTTAAGAAAAGAGTCTATAGACATGTATACTTATTTAGGTTATTTAAGTATACGTAAATATTTGTATTGGCCTTTGGTATTAAAATATTTGAGCATTACTTAAAACATAAAAATACAGTGATAGGAGGAATTCAAGAGGGCACCTTTCAGGGAAGCACTGCCAAGGGTGTACTGCAGCTGTGGAGGACAGGAGAAGTGAGTACTAGAGTTCCAAGCAGAGAAATTACACTCTCCCAAGGCAACCCCACAACTAGCTGTGAGTATGAACCAAAGCTGTGGTTCCAGGCACAGCCACTCAATTGCCTTGAAAATACCAGAATGGTCACATTCTGTTCGTTTTTGATATGAGGCATCATTTTTTGTCATATAATACCTAGGACAGGTTGATAGGTCTCAGGATGCTCATGCTATGGCCAAGTGTGGGTCCATGCTGGACAATAACCCCGGTGCTGCAGCCACCCCAATCTCGGCGTGTGATGTCCATTTTTCTGCTAGTGACAAGGAGCTTATTTCTGTCACGCAAATGGCAAAGCACTGAGAAACGAGAAGCTTCCAAAGCCCTGAAACATAATTTTGTAAAAAAGACAGGATTTTGTTTAACTTCTCTGAATTGTGGCTTATTGCCCACCAAACAAAATGTTAACAAGATAAACTTGTAATTTAAATTACTAGTACTTCCAGGATACTTAAAAATGTATATTCTTTTCATCTAGCCTGATGATTAAAAATGCCTTTGGGATCATGCCTAGAATAATGTTTCACAGTATGGAGGGCAATAAAGAGTCTTTTGCTAAAAACTTGGATCAGATACACTGTTACTGTTCCCACCTCTTAATCAATTAAAAATATATATCATAACAGCATATGCCTTGTAAGAAGGAAACACAGAAGTTATTCTCCTCTCTGAGAACACACGTAACTATGGGATATATATATGTACACCAAAAGAAAAATATCTTCCAGAATATGAAGGATTCTTATGTATCTGTAAATTATTACATGGTTAGGTGCAGGTTGGCCTTTTGCCACATTAGACTCAATGCACCCAGTTTTGCTTAGTCTTGGACGCTGAACAGTCCCTGGTCTGCCTAGCATTTCATGGGGAGACCATCTGAGAATTCAGTGTGCCATGAGCACAAGCCAAGGTGTCACAGGGTGGTGAATATTAGGCCATAGAAACTGGATGAGTGGAAAGATTTCATTCAGTTCCCTCAGTGCTGCTGAACCAATGAATGGGAATTTCACCATTGCTCTTGAGCCTCTCCCTGCCTTCCCCCATGAAGGAAATATTCACATTAATTCTGATGGAAAGAATGGTGAAGCATCCAAAGGGAAGAATACAATGCAAAAGTATCAATAAATGTGGTACAAAATTAGAAATAAAGTGAAGAAAATCTTGGTGATATAAGTGGTTTTTGAACACTCAGACTCAAGTGGATGAAATTTGTTTGCAGAAATCTGAACTTATTTTTTTTTAATCACTCACCTGAATCTAATGGGAGACATTTTCTTTAACAAAGCAAACAAAAAACCCTATGGCTGAACACACTAAGTCTGTACGCTTGTAAGCACTGTGGTACCAAAACCAAACAGAAAGGTACTTTTGATTTGCAAGCACATATAACATGTATGTTGTATATATACATATATATTGTACATAGCAGGGGTGCTTTTGACAGTCAAAACATTTAACACTGTGCTGTGCTTCTAATTGCAAGATCTAACTAATGCCTGAGGCTATTGCACAAAGCACTGAAGAAATCTAAAAACCAGTGTGAGCTTTAGCAGGAAGACAGGAGGAGGGAAATCGAGCAAGTCCCTTTCCTTGAGATTTGACCACAAGAAACAAGACATCCCCAAGACATCAGAAGACATGCTCTTGGCTATTGTCAGACCTTTCGATCACTTGAATTTTTTCTGCTTTTCTCTCTCTTCGTCCTACTAAGAACTGAAGAGTATTTAAACCACAAACTGTAAGCGATTATTGGTACTTACATAGAAAACATTTGATAACTTAATGATTCGTAGAGTTTATTTTACTTAAACTTGAGCAACTTACATGTCATTTTTTTTAAAGAAAAAAACAAAAGTTTAATGTCATGGCATGACAAAAAAAGGAAAAGAAGAGAACTTACTGAGAACAGATGTTTTGTAAATAAAACAAGCAATTGATAGCAAATTACTAGTCATCATCATCATGCTAATTGTTCTTCCCTGAACTGCTAGCATCTATAAAATTATTCCACCATACATCTACCCAGAAATGGAAGGTGAAAAGCTGCCTGAACTACAGATACAGCAACACCACTGAAATCAAAGGTCCCAGTTCTCCTCCCAGCATTATGGTATAACTCCTTGGTAACAGCTATGCAAAGTGAACACGTGGGTAACTAAATCAGAATGGCAGCATTTGACAACAATTTACAGGGGTGTAAAATTTCTGTGCCGTGTTCTAGGCAACAAAGAACCACAGGAACTATAATCCGTTATCTGAAACTTCACTATCTGCAAACACAGACAGATACAAGCAAATCCTTCACTGCAAACAGCAACGGGCTTGCTGTCATTAATCACTACAAGGAGACTATTGAAGACAGACTCTGGGATGGATTTCAGTGGCAGCCTGTAACTTTATTAGCTTAACATATCCAAGCGTTAAGTGGATCCAGTGTAGGAGTTAAGGGACTCCCACCATACAAATTATAATTCATGGTTGACTGTCCGACCTACAGAAACCAGTTTCAGACATCTGACATCTTCTCACCGTAAAGAGAAAGATAGGAGCATGGAGGGGGGAATGCCAACTTGCAGAGGCGCTTCGTCTCCTTTTTCAGCAGTTTACCAGCAAAACCCCAGCTCTTCACTTCTGGTAGATCATACTTCAAACTCATATCCATGCTGCATACCAGCTTTGAGTTTCCAAGTAATTATTACACTAAATATTACAAAGGTATAACACATACTTAATATTTATACCCATATCCTATGCCATATTTATTGTCGTAATGACATATGAGTGGAAAAACAAGACAAATAAGATAAAAATACCTGTCCTTCCTCAGTTTTATCCTAATAGGAAAATATGTTATTCTGACAAAAGAAAAGGCAACTCATTAAATCTGAAAACATGGTTCCTCGATTATAACAGATCAAGAACTCGTCAGTGATAGAGAGAGAGTAAGATGCTACCATCTCCTGGCCCAGCCAGCTGGAGGAAAAGCCAATGGAAAAATGAGGAGAAACCCTTTTGCTGTCCTGTCCTGCCTTCAGCAACCTGTTCACAGCCCGGCAGCTCACCAAGGCTCTGACTACAGTTCTCATTTTTTCACTGGGCAAAACCACAGTGTAACATGTTTATTAGGCATGAAACAATCCCTTTCTAGGCATTAACAGAATTTGACAGTAAATAAATCTTGTTGAATAGAGTTTAAATGATAGCTAAGGCAAAGAGCTTTGGAAAGCTGGAAAAAAATGGGTAAAGGGAAGAACAAATACAAAAGTATTTTTGGACCCATGAGCTGTGAGAAATATATTGGAAAGTTTTTGTTGAGGATACACCTTCCATTTCCCTGCTATTGATCAGCAGACTGGATATATGCATTTCAACATCATGATGTAACCTGGAGTAATGCAAGCTCTCAAAACAGCCACAGTCCCAGTACATCCAGGAGGTTTCGCAGTGGATTGAGTGGACAACAAAGTTATCCACTAATGCGCAGGTTGCATTTTCACATAGAAGAGACAGTAAACATATTCTCTTAATCACAAAGAGTCAGATAAACTGAAAAAGCAGTGGAATTTTAAAGATATGTCATGTGGATTTGGACCACTGGCCAGAGACTGTAGTTGAGGGCCCAAATGCGTGTACTGCCAGCATCCCCTCTGCAGAGCTAGAAGAGTAGGAGCTGAAGGGCTAGAAACACAGAACAGGACTATAAACTCATTGAAGGTTTGTCTTGGCATTTGTTTTTACAGATTTACAGATGTAACGAATGTTCTGTTTAAAATATCCACCCAGCTGCTTTTTATCACCTTCAGACAATTTAGCACACACCAGCGTCCTTCCCTCTGAGACAGCCGGAGACAAACCGGGGCTTGGCCCCTGCCAGGTGACAGGGAACGGCCGAGGGGCAGCGGAGAGCAGCGCCCTGGGCCGCACCACGGCAGAGAGGGGCCGGCAGGAGGGGGCTTGGCCCCGTGCCCCCCAAGGGTGGCAGGAGACCCTCCCAGGGGAGAGCCCTGTGCGCCTCGGGGTCTGCATCACCCCTGCCAGAGGAGCGCTGGGGGCCAGGGCAGCGTCCAGAGCAGGTCACTTGGCACTTGGCAGGAGGGAGGTGCCAACCTCTGCACTCTGAGAACACGGGGCCCAACTCAGCCCAGCAAGGATCGTGCTGCAACAAGAGGCTGCTGGACAGGGGCAGAGCTGGCTGAACCAGCCAGGATAAGCACCCAGATCTTGGATTGCTGCAGCCACTGGCACCGAGCAGAGAGGAGCAGGGAGCAGCAAGGGTGCCTGCCAGGGGCTGCCTCTCTACACCGAGCACAGCCCATGTGCTTTCCCTCAGAAAAGAGACCGGCCTGGTCTTCTTTAATGGCCAGTCTTCGCGAGCGAAGATCCGGGGAAGGTCTTTCCACCTTCCAGCCTGCGCATTGGATTTTTTAGGTGAGACACAGTGTGCGCGGAACTGAGCCCACCCTTTAATCCTAAGGTTCATCTGCCGGGGCCAAGCGAGCTTGGACGGTGGCAGCGAGGTCCTTAGGACGTAGGTGGGTTGCCTTTAAGGGCTAACGAGCCCCACCTGCCCGGGAGTGGCCCTGACCGGGAATTGAACCCGGGTCTCGGCGGTGACAGCGCCGAGCCTTTACCACTAGACCACCAGGGGCTCCTCTGGTCTTCTTAGAGCCCTGGCAATTGCCTGCTTTCCACAGCCTGGTCCAGGTTACTGCTGGAGAATTAGAAGTGTAAAAACAGAAATGCAGTTACTTTTTGGAGATTTGCTGTTAATTCCCTGTCAGAGGAAGGCTCCTTTGTCAAACCTTAATGCACTTGAAGAAATAGTGGCTAGTAGAGCAATTATCCCACTAGAGAAGGCAATGGGCCAGAAGCTCCAACCTACAGTGGATAGAAGAAATTTTTCTCCCACTGAGTCCTAGGCCAGGTTATGCCCACAGGCCATGCTAGGCAGGCAACAGCTCTAAGCACAAGCTGTCCATAAGAAAAGCTGCTGGTAGACAAGGACCACTGCCAGCAACTGCTGATGTGATCCATGCAAAGAGCTGTGCAAGCACCTTTGGCCTTGAGGACACCAGTAGCCAGCGCACCACAGTGGTGGCTCAGACATCTGAAATTACTCCAGTTCTCAGACAAACTGACATGCTGGAAGGAAAGCAAGAGTGGACTACACAAATTAAAATAATGTCTATTGCTGAGCACCTGCTGCAGGCAACAGCGGAAATCCAGCTTTTCCTGAGCATGGTAATATCTGGGTTCTTGTGCAAAACAAGATTGCTGTTCAGGAGAAGAATGTTACAGGCTGAAGCAAGGAGTGAGCTGTGCACAGGAGCCATCACTAAGGGTACACAGCTAGAGAAAAATCAGAGGGAGACAGCATCTCAAAACCTCTGACAGCAACAGAGGTGAAAGGTGGTGAGGCAGCCTGGCCATACAAACTGGGAATTGACTTAGCCTTGGTGGAAGGCAGTGAAAGGAAGCAATTAGCACAGCTGCAGTAAGGTAGCACCAGTGCATCCTCCAGGACTGAAAGGGAGCTTGTCAAGATATGATCAAGTGCAACATCAGATTGCGCTTCAAGGACTGTTCCTGGTGGGCAGTTTCCAGTTTTGAGTTCCCTGAATACCAGGTAACAGTGAAGCTAAGTAACATTCTGGAGGTTTGCCTGACTGGATAACATGCCTAACCCTGGACATCCCTACCTGCACACCCTCAAAAGCCGAAAAGAGACATAAAAACATTCATTGTTTTTATGATTTCTATGACGTCACACTTTTACATGAGACATAGTGCATAGGCAGGTCAAACGCAGGGATAAAATATTAGGAGCAAGACATTTCAGCAGTTTTAATTTGGATAATCTCAGGTGAGGATGGGATCAAAGGACCAAGGAAATAAACTGCATCTTCGGATCACTTCAGCCCTTCAGTGTCTTCTAAACCTGGAACAAATCAGGCACAATTTAGAGGTGCTGAAGGATCTACAGAGTTTCTTAAATCAAAGAACTACTGAAATTTTAGTTCAGTTCAAAGTGTTGTTTCTGAGTACTGAAGAAGCCTCCACATATTTCGTTAGACACATCAAGAGTGGCAATGATTTTTAAGCTTTTAAGGACTTAAACCTCAAGAAACAAATAGCAACCTGTAAGGAGCCGCATCCTGAGATTAACGTCAGTGAGGACAGGCTAAGAGTTTCAGAGCACCGCCAGAAAGCATACAAAACAAAAAAGATACCAGCAAAACCACAGGCTATCTGCACAGAAGACACCGCATCTACAAAACTTTTGAGCACATTATCAGAACCGGCAGCATCATCTCGTTATTTAAGAAACCAATATTTTAGACAAAGGAAGAAGAAAAGCTGATGAGTAAAACAAATGAACGGTTTCTGAGCCATGTTTTGTTCAGGTTTTCAAAACCGCCCCTCAATCTGTGAGAGTTTGCAATGCCCCAAAATCTCCTGGTGAGATCCAAAACTGGTGAGGCTGGTAGGTGCTCTTTGATGAGTTTCACACAGATTAAATGAGGGTTGCTACAGAACCGAAGAGTTCAATTGTTGTGGAAGTCCTGAAATCCTCTCATTTACATTTACTCAATAAGGAATTCAGTGTACACAGGCTCACAACAGCCTGTAGCAACTCCTTATCAAGCACAGCCTAGCAAGACATCCATGGAGATGGATTCGCAAACCAGCCCGATAAACATTCTCAGCTTAAGAGAAAACAAAAGGAAACTGCGACTGCTGTTTGAAGAGCACAAGTGAGCACCGGCTCCCTCTGGCCTCCCCACACCAGACAAGACTGACCTGAGGATCTTATTTACTTCTTTTGTACAACAATGTCTATCAAAGGAGACCCCAGTTCAAATATAGTACAAGAGAGTAACCACCTGGAGTTCATAAAGATTAATTTCAAGGACTTGAAAAGTCTCGAAATCACCACTTTCTTGTGTATGACATATCTGAAAATAGGTAACAGCAAAGCTGCTGAAGCACGAAAAGGAGCTTGAGACTGTTACAGAAACACTGATGAAATCCATGATGCTGTGGTTCAGCCCATGGTGCTGATCAGTATGAAAGGAACTTCACCATTATTGTTATATCTTCCCCACTCAGACTTCTTTATTTTTAGAAGAAAGCACAACTTGTATCTGACACAATTAGGGTCTATTCTGCTTTGATATGTTTAATTTATGTATTTGCAGGCAATAATGGAGCAGAAATACACAGAATACCTATTTTTAATTTTAGACAAAACCTGACAAGGTTGTATAATAAGAAAATCTGGGGAGTAATTTGTCTCTGTAACCTAATTTGTGCAAGCTTCAGCCAAGGACGTTTATCATTTGCTTTCTACCTCCTCCAGGAAACAGGCAGGGGAAAGCAGAGCAATAAGTAACGCCTTGTAGAGCACGGTTAGGCAGGAAGAGGCATCCTTCCTTCCTCTTTAGGGCAACATAAACTGCTCCATTTTAGCAGACATTTTTTTGTTTTGCTGAATGCTGATCTCTTTGATACAAAATTAAGATAAGGACCAAGACAAACCAAAAATTACAAGACAGCAACAAACAAAAGACAAAGAAGAGAGACAACAGCTCTGACAGATCGAGTTCATTTACTGATGCCTATCTCCATTAGGGTCACAGGACACTCAGTTTCAAGAGCATCAAAATTTGATTTAAAATGAAAACAATATTTTCCACAAAAAAAAAAATCTTCTTTTACTCTGTAACATGCATGGCCATCAGGCTATTGCTGCTAAACAATTTTAAAAATTTATTATTAATTATCACAAGAAAAGAATTTAAGCAGGACTTTTATGAGAAATCTGTAAAAACAGTTTGTGTGCCCAAAGGTTGCATCATAACGGAACACAGAAGGGGGACAAAGAGGGAAGACAGCACAGGAAACGTCACTCTGGCATTTCCTAATTCCTGAGCACTTGACTTTACAGCCTCCACTTATTTTTGTACATAATTTCCTAATGGAAATTTCCTTCATTAAAAGGACAGACAGCATCTCACCACCCCTCTTCCCCCAGCCCACCTGGCCTAAAAACAGGGGATGCTCTGGGATGTTGTCCCAGCCCCTCCAGACACCTCAGCCCCATGGCAGCCTCTAAGGCTGGGAAGAACAAGGACTCCAATCAGGTCCAATCCTTGGGAGACTGGAGCACAAAAGCCCAAACACACACAAACTGTAACTGCCCTGAGGATCACAGCTCAAACAAACTCCCACACATTTTCCCAGGAGCAGCTAGAAGTGTCTTTCCAAACTTATTCTCCCAAATGCTGGATCATGACACTGCTACAGAAAACACTGGGGCTTTTCTGTAAGGTTTGGAATTAGCTTGTTTGTTTGTTAACATGAGCCAAACAAACAAATTTCTCACTCTTCTTTTCAGAGAAATCTGAAGTCTTTTAGCTAAAGTTTTCCATTGTAAGATCTGCCTCAGGCTAAATATTTCTTTGGAAAGTTTCAGTCCCAGTAGTTAAAGTTTGGCTGAGGTATAAGCATGGCCACATAATGGAAAGAGTCAGAAAGCTTTAGTTACAGGCAGTAAGACTAGGCAGTAACACACACAAATCCACCCATATATATCTGCAAACTTTCTCAGACTACAGGAAGATACACAGCTAATGACTGAATTTCCCAATAAATATATGGTATGATAAATATATTTCCAAGACTTAGTCATGGGAATAGCTTCTGTAGTATTACTCATGTCTGTGCAGAGTCAGTACATCTAAGTCAAAAGAAACTTTTTTTTAGAGAAGGCTAACTCTCAGGGAAGAAGGAAGTGTTGTGCCTACTTATCTGTTTAATACAGTGAGGTTATTTGATATACGAGACTGCACAGAAGTGGCAGAACATCATCGCACACTATCATTTCATTTTGAAAGGGGAGGGGATTTTTCTCATTTTTTCACTGTTCTGCATATCTAAATTATATATTTGTCAGAATAACAAGGTGTAAATAAATGTATGCTTTGCTGCTGGGTCTGTTCTGGTTAGCAATGCCAAAACTACAACCAGCAATAAGACATGGACTCACACAGGGCACCCCCACAACAGGCTGAAGCTGAACCTCTAGCTTGTGCCTGTTGTGGCTGTATCCTGCACCCATCAGCTTTCCAGTGACAACTTGAGCCCCACTGGAAACTAGCATTTTTTTCTTCCCATGACACCAAGGCATATGCATGGATTTTTTTGCTCTTCCCCTGCTCAACAGGAAACCGCTGTTGAGACTTCCACTACATTCCTTCACATACCTTAATCCTCTTTACTCATCTGGGATAATTCCAAAGCAATATGGCATACAAAGTCAGGGGACAAGTGAAGAGACTTATCACAAGGAGTCGCATATAATAACCTCTAGGATAAAATTGTGTGGCTTTGCACACACACAGCTTCACAGTTCCTTAAATCAGCCTTATCTGCTGTACTGGCGATGGAACAGTCCTACTGTGAAACAACACTATTTCAGCTTTATGTGCTTATCATCCTTGTTGTTCTCAAATTGACCTAGACAGGTAAGTATTACAGCTCAACTTGTAGATGGATTTTCATGCAGATCCCACTGTGATCAAGTACAGTCAGTTTGATTTTCAGCCCTGCCAGATGAAAACTTACAGCCCACCTTGAAACAAAGATGAATGGGACTATCTTTGATGTTGAAAGCCCAGTAGGAGGGAAAGTAGATAAAAGGTGTTTGTATGCCATCTTCTGCTGTTAAAATAATGCACAGTGTAAAGTCAAAGTAAGCATTTCAATTTTAGTAAAATTAGCAATTACCTGCAGATATCTGACAGGCAAAAGTAGACCTCTTGCAAAAAGAGCACAGAAACAGTCTTCCCTATTTGCTTCTCTAAAAGAAATCAGTCCAGTGGTAAATTTTCACATGCAGACATAGACGGTAATAAAATCAGTCCTTTGACATGACAGAAGTGGTAATGATTTTAAAATGACTGTGAAGCCCACAAGCAGCAAACACCTTGTCAATTGTGCCTTGGAATTTATACAATTACATTAAAATATTGGTAAACTAAGTAAGTGGTTACCTTAATATTCGTGCTGCAAAACACTTTGCTTTATAAAATACTTTTGGAATATTAGGGAATTTACAATATCTTCAACTTGCTTGCAAAACATTTTTTAATTTTAGTGAAAGAAAATACTCAGAACCAGAAAAGCTCCTTTTCTCAGTCCCATGGCTTTGTGCTATAATTTGGCCAGGATACAAAGCTACGAACATTCCAGTCAGTCACGTTCTCAACAAAAATGGTGGTGACACACCAAAAATAACTGAGCTTGCACGTTTCAACTGAAGGCCAGGCCAAGAGACCCCTGTGTGATCAGCTGTAGCACCCCCTGCAAGGGGGGCTGAAGGAAATCGAAGAGGATGACAGGGGGCAGCAGTGGGGGTGCACAGCCCCAGCCTTACACCAGGAACGTTCTCCATACCCAAGATAACGCTGTTCTCCTGGATGGGACCCGCGCGCTTCGTCCTGTAACTCAAGCTGTGGTGGCCGGCTGAAGGTTCGGGTTTCAGATCCTGCTAACGAGGAATGCTGCTGCCCTGCCGTCGCTGGGAATTCTACATTGGAGGGGGTGGAGAGAGAGGTTGTTTTCGCCTTTAGAAAACCCAGCTTATGACGAAAGGTACCGAAGGGTTAGGATACTGTTGTACAGTTGCTTCTGTGATTTTCATTTATTTGCTTTTGTGTGTACACTATAAGACAGTCTTTCATTGAATAATCACGTATCACAATCGGGATTTGTTGGGTTGTTAGGTTGTTTTTTGCTTTAAATTTTGCTGTGGATAGGTAACTCCCAATTTTCTGTCATCCTTAGTTTCCCAAAAGGAGTTTTCTGGACTCCTGGGGAATACCAGAACCCGGATATTACTGGTTATTCACTGCATTCATGGCACTGGACGTGTGGAAGAGTGGAGGGTGGGTTTTGGGAGGGTCCGCAGAAAAGAGCAAGGGGGAGAGAGAGTAGGGGACAGCTGACCTGCACCAGCTCCTGCGGGAGAGCCAAACAACTGCGCCCAAGCAGCCCTTCGGGAGCTCGGGCTGCTCGGGGGCAGGCGGGCATGGGGCAGAAACTTCCCTCCTGTGTGTTTTTAAGCACTCGGGTCAAACCGACGGCGCGGTCCCCGCAGAGGAAGGAGACGCTCCTGAGCCGCCGCGGCCGCTCCGGCCTTTGAACCCGACGGCTGCGGTTCGAGCCCGGCTTTCCTCAGGAAACAGGACAAGTGCCCCCGCGCCCCGAGCCACTTCCCCCCGGCTCCCACGCGCGGACAGCTCCATCCTCGGAAAACGGTACTCGCGACCTAAAGACACGATGTTCCTGTAAGGGATCAGGGAAAAGCCAGGGCTGGGCTCCTTGGGTCAGAGGTAGGCAGTGCCGCTGCCCCGCGAGGGGCTGAGCAGGGGCCGTGAGGGTCAGGGAAAGAGCTGCCACAGCAGGAGGTCTCAGAAGAAGCCTGAGTTGGAGAGGGGGGTCCTGATGGGATAACTTGTGCTCCCGAAGGACGGCTACAGGACTGTGTCCCTGTACTTCGGGAAGCCGGGACACGGGGGTCTGTCTCAGCATTCCTCCGGAGCATCCCTCAGGAGCGCCGGGCTCTCTCGCAGCCCGGGGAGACCCCTGTCTGCCAGGGAAACTCCCAAATCTCTTGTAGGCTCTTCCCTTAAGGCATGGTTCATTAATACACAAAGTAACACCAAACAAAGCTTTTTCCTCTGACCAAACAGTCGACACAGCCAGTGGGCTTTCCCTTTTCACCCCTCTCTGCTTAGAAAAAAGCCACGCTCCTTCTCCTGCACCCACCCCCTCGGAAGGGGTTGGGAGGAAGGCAACTTAACCCTTCCCTGCCTCCTCCACCCCTGGAAACTTTATTAAAATACTAGGGCCTCTAATTGCCCAGCTGGGTTATACTGCAGAATGAGGAAAGTAAATTATCCACTCATTGGGGAAGGGTTTTATACTGAGATGCAGATGGTAAATTCTTGCTCTGAATTTGTTGTGTTGGTCTGTATTTATTGGTAACTTGACTATATAAACTACATAACTATATAAATGCACATCGTTAATACCTGAGAGGTCTCATAATATAACGGGACTCACACCTTGCACACTTCTGACTACTATTATTTACAGGATCCTACAAAAAGACTTTTGGAAAACCAACCACATTTTCCCAGTACTACTCACTTTTGTCCTGTGAACCAAGGAAAAAATCAGTGGCAGCTACATTAGTTAAAACCGAAAGAATAACAGGTTAAGTGTAGTTCTCCCCCTTTGCAGCTAATAGAGTTAGACATTCATGTAAACAGCTGTGAATCTTACTGTGGGGTTGCTTTCATGGGGAAAAAAGGGGTTACAAGAAGACAGAAAAAAAAGGCTGTCCAAAGTAAACCAAAAGAGATGCATTTTTTTTTCCTGTAGTGCTCAAAGATCAGAATGTTTCATTTTGTTAAAAAAAGGAGACGTCATTTGCAGAGATGTCACAGGCCAAGATGTGAGCTGTGAGCTCTGAGGTAGCATTTTAAAACAGAAGATGCCATCAACATCTGTGTATTTTCCAGGTACTGGCACTCAAATTTCACAAGGTGGTTTTCTTTTCAGTACAAAGTGCAGCAAAATGAGGGTATTTTCCCTCTCTGTAAGATACCTGGGTTTTAATAGTTTATAGAGCACTAGGGTTTTTAAAGTCTAATTGATATTTAGATTGACCAAGAGCTGTATGGAGATGTTTCCATTAACATTTTTGTTTCACTAGGCTGAAAAAGGGTTAAAAGTAACTAAAGTCTCACAGTCAACAGAAAGCTATTGAAATGTTTGATTATCCCTGCAGCAAGGAAAGAGAATAGTAATACAACAGCAACCTCTCTTGGGGTAAAGTCAAGATTTAATAACCTAGGACCAAAGCAATTGTTCAAATCAAGCAAAAGGAAGTTCAAAATATTTTCAAGTACAATCTGTTTCATTGTGTTTATTTTGATCAAGATGCCCTCAGATAAATAGTCCTCTTCCATGGAAGACAATAGAAATGTCACCACTGACTCCAGGGAGATCAGGATTGATGCCTGGACATCATGCGGGAACGTTAATTTAATATTCTGCAAAACAGTGCAGTTAAAGAGTCAATATTTGCTGTCCATTCTCTCTCTGTTTTGCCAGACTTCTTTATTATTATTATTATTTATTCACTGTCCTAGAATTCAGTGACGAACAAGATCCAGCAGATCGAGCACTCAGTCTTCCCTTGAATGCAATGTTTCTTCGTGTTTTTTTTACTGATGCCTCATGAGTGCAGTTTTTAAATGTCCCAGGTGATAAGGGCTACTTAAAGAGCCTTGCTGCATGTTGTAATGGATCTCTGACTATGATCAAATCCTGCTGTTTCTTGCTATGCAGGAAGTCTTTCCAAATTAGTCTAACACCAGGGCCGAGCACTGTGACTAATAGGCATAACTGCACTGTTCAGGCTATCTGTAAGGCAGGTTCAACAGGGAAAATATCAGCAATGAGAACGTGCTTGTTATTCCATGGAGTAAGGGGCAAACTCTTAGAGAAACAAACAAACAAACAATCAAACAAAAAAACCCCACCAAACAAACAGCAAAAAATACAGGGTAATGGATTTGAGAGTTTAAACCTGATGCATAAATAATTATGCAAAGATGCTTTACTCTGGAGGTACTTTTTCAATAGCAACTACAGATAGACTGAAGGAAAATAAAAAACTACTGAACAGCAGCCTCAGGATACCTGCACTTCTTGCTTCACATGCTTCTTGACCTGTCACTAAGTTTGGACTAAGGAGAAGAAGAAACTGCGGTCCCCAGTGTTAAATTCTGTGAATCCACAAAAACACATTTTGTTTAAGATTGTCCATTAGATTTCACCCATTTCACCCAGTGTTGTGTCTATTAACTCATGTCTGACAAAACCATAATTTCCAGGAAGGCTTAAAACCAGCAATAACAATGACTGAGCTACTTTGCTGAGCGGCATCCTATGAATGTGTACTTTCTTCAGACATGAATTTGCCTTGCTCTACTTTCCAGCTATTTGTTCAGGCTATTTCTTTCCCCACTAGGTTAAAGAGAGCTTCTGCACCTCACGTTTCCAGCTCTTGAGGGTATTTCCTGTTATAATCCAGTCCCTTAAAAAAGAGTATGCTCCAAGACCATCTTGTACAACACTTTTGGGTATCAAACCATAAGGGTGGGAGGGCAGGGTCTCTTTTCCATGTTCTTCAAAATTTCCATACCCTTTTAAAAGAGAGCACAACAGGACATCGTTATCATGCCTGGCTATAAAATTGAGGGAAGGGCTTGTAAGGAAAAGGATAGGAGTAAAAGTATAAACTGGGCTGTTGTGAGAGAAAAATTACAGAAGCCTGTTGGCTGAAGATGAAGTTTTATTTTCTTGGGTGTTCACACAGAATTTCCTGTTCGTATAAATACCTGTTTGTATAAATATTGCTGTAAAGCTTTCTCTTTTTCTTCCTAATACTGGCTGTTGGCCTTCAAGTTGTACAGAAAACAAAATGTTCTTAAAGAACAAAGGAAGCATTTGAAGTTCCTTTGCAAGAAAGTCAGGAGTGCCCTGCCATTAGTGAGACCCAAAAGAAACCTATTGCAGACCCTTCTTTGTGATGCCTTGTTGATGGTGGGTTGGAGAGCTGAACCCTGAAGACCAGCCTGTTTGGGCAGCCTCGGCCAACGCTCTGCCCAGGGAAGTTCTAAGGGCCAGAGAGATCCCCAGGACTGGAGGGGTCCCAAGGGCCTCCAGGAGTTCCTCGAGGTCTTGGTGTCAGGAGCTGTGGGTTAACCTGTCCAGCAGCCCCCAAGGGACTGTAGCTCAATAGAGGAATCCTTGGATATTGCTCCTGAAAAATTAATGTAAACCTCCTTCCCAGTTTAAACCAGACACTGGTTGGCAACGTGGGGTTCTTATTCAGATTTCACTGTTGGGAAACTATTAATCTCTACAGTCACGTCCATTTACTGTGACACTTGTTTTAGCCCCGGACAAAGAATGTGTTTGATAAAATGAGGGCAATATCTTTTTCGTTTATAGAGGCAATTAGCTACACACTCTCTGTTGTCAGAGAGACACAGCATCAATCACGGGTAGAGATCGGTTTCTTTAAAAGTTAAATTCCCTGCTGTTGGCCCTGCCAGTGTTAGTCACATGCATTATGTTTACTTTGGGGAGGAAAATGTGTTTCATTCTGTCAAGGGGAACAAAATGCTTTGGATGAGGGCTTCTTTGTCTAGGAAAGACGGAATATTCTGATGCGTTAGATGAAAAGGGGAGATAAGGTACCTGATTTGCTGCTGCCGCTTTAATAGCGGTTATTATGGGTTATTGTGACACGGTCCGCTGAAGTCTATGGGATTGTTGCTTGCTCATGGCACAGCTTGCCCCTTCAGGATTTTACAGCCACCCGCTCCAACATTAGATTGATCAATAAAAAGACTTGTACTATTTTTTATTCACTTGCGTATGAACCCTGGGACAAAACACCACTTCCCCTCTTCGGCATTTGGATCTCTTGGGTAATTTCTCGGGGTGCAGATTTTTGTCTATTTTTCTCCATGAAAGTCTACCAGCAAGCTAAACACATTAATACCAAATTTTGGGGATCATCTCCGTCCCGGAGAACCCCGGCACTAATTTCTTGGCTAATCCCCATAAACTTCAAGCAAAAAAAAAAAAAAAAAAGCGCACAAACAAAAAATCAGGCGGCGAAGCGCGGAGGACCTGGCACTCCCTCCCTCCCCTTGTTTCAGAGCTCGGCTGGGCTGTAGCGGCCAGAAGAGCCGGCCGGGCAGGTCGTGGCCGCGCCGCGCAGCGCCAGCCGCCCTCCCTCAACTCCTCTGCGCGGGGCGCGGGGCGGGAGGCTCGGGAAATCGGTTTGATTTTGAAAGCATTTCGCTGCCGTTCCGTCCGGCTCGCCGTAGGCTCGGGCTCGCCAGGCACCATGAGGGCCCGACCTGTGCGCGGCGGGGCCGCTCCGCAGCTACCGCCGTGCGCGGCTCTCACAAATCATCGCCTAAAAACACGAAAACCTCGTCGTGCCTAATGGACTGTGTGGAACAGCTCTAGTGCAGATTTGTCTTCATTAGTTTCATTAGTTTTCACCACCAGCAGCCACCCAAAAAACCCATTCCCTGGTTCTGGAAACCTGAGTAGTTCAGCCCTGAATTTTCAGCGCAACGACCGCATTCCCCCGCAGCCGAGAGCCATCCCCGGGCACCGCTCCTGTCTTTCCGGCTTCGTTTCGGACATAGAAGAGGTGCGGATGGGGGTGGCCCTTGCGAGGTTTGCCGGTGTCCCTTGTCTCACCGCCGCGTCCGCGAAGCCGGAGCGGAGTTGCGCGGCCCGTTCGGCCCCGCCGCGGGCACCGCGCCCGCGGATCGTCAGGGGCTCGGCGCCGGCACTTCCATGGGAAGACCGTCCGGGCTGTCACCGTGCCTTCTCGGTAACCCCAGGAGCCAGAATAATATAGTTGCTCAGTGAGGCTGATGGGTGGGGAGAGGACCACGGAGAAGTGCGCACGATGGCGCCTCCATCCCCTGTTGCCCCCGGGATGGCGCGACGGGATCGCACGGCCTTTCTGGGGAGCTGCAAAACACCGTGTAGGAGAATTGTCCCCCTTAGTCTTTCTTTAAAACTTTTTTTTTTAATATATTTTTTCTTAATTAACATTATTTGGTTTGCTCTAGGGACAGGTGTCTCAGGGCAGGGAGGGGATACTCCGCTTAAACAGCCTGCCGGGAACGTCCTGTCTGGAACGCACAGAGGGCTCGGGCCGCGGCCCCGGCGCCCCGAAATGGAGCTGCCGCCGTGCCCGTGGACGCGGAGGGAACAGGGGGCCGAGGGAGAGCATCTACCCTGGCAGGCAGGGATCCCTCGTTAAAACTACCTGGGGCTGGCAGGAGCTTGGTGCCTGGGGCAAGACCGCGTGAATGGGCTCTACTACTCTTTTCCTTTTTTTTTTTTTTTTTTTTTTCCTCACCCGCACTCGGGGTCAGTGCTCCAAGGCGGGCGGGGAACCCAGAGCAGCTGCCGGTCCCGGAGGATGATGCGCGGCGGCGGGGTCTGATCGTACCCCGGGAGGAGCTGGATCTCCCTGCCAGGAAGCAAAGCACGAAGCGCCGCGGACTGTGGGCCGAGGTTCGGCGCGTCATCAGCGCCGCCGCCGTCAGAGGGGCCTGTTCGGCCCGGACAGCTCCACCGGCACTTCCCCCGAGTTTGTCTCCGCCGCAGACATAGCGGTGGCTGCCCCGGCACCGCTGCCCCTGATAACCGCTCAGCGCTGTACGGGATAATCACGGCCGTGAGAGCACTGCACGCTTCACGCGGATGCGGTGCGAACACTGGGATTGCCTCCACGGGAGAGCGGGGACCAAGGACTGAGACGGTGGCAGCTCCTCCAGTATTTCGGGACGCGTCCGTCGTCCTCCTCGCCGGTGCGGACGGGCCTCCAGGCGCGGAGGGGCCGCCGCCACCACCCCGTCCGTTCCACCTTAAGAGCTCCGGCCCCTTTAAGGGGCGGGGCCGCCGCCGAGGCGCCGCTGCGCCGCCGCCGCCCTGCAGGGGGCGCTGCCGGTCCGTGTTTGGCGGGGCCGAGGCCCGGCCGCGGCGGGGCGGCCCCTCACGGCCTCTCTCGGCCTCTCTCGGCCCTTCACGGCCCCTCTCAGCCCTTCACGGCCCCTCTCAGCCCCTCACGGCCCCGCAGCCCCTCGGCCCGGCCCGCCCGGCGCCCCCTGGGCCGCCCCCCGCCGCCGCCTTTGTTCCCCCGGCGGCCGGGGACGCTGCGCTGCACCGGCAGCTCCCGCGGGGCCCCCGCGCAGGTGCGGGGCCGCCTCCCGGCCGATCGGAGCCCCCGCAGCCCCCGGTGTGTCCCCGCCGTGCCCGGGGATGCGCAGGAGAGCGGGAGCGCCGTGGGTTTCGCCTTTCCCGGCCGGTCCGCGGCAACACGCGGGGCTCGGCCGGGCCCGGGCCGCGGGTCCGCCGTGCCCCTCGGGCGCTCCATTCCGCTCCTCCCTCCCGGGGGAACCGCAGAAGGAGACGGGAGAAGCGTGGAGGTTCCCCTTGCTCCGGCTCGGCGCTGCATGTTACCGGCGCCCTGCCTTTGTTCGGAATTCCCGATCAGTTCAATCGCCTCTCTCTCGTAATTCGAAATGTAATTAGACTGATTTTTGCTTAAGAGCCTAAATAAATTAAAATAATCTTAATTTTAATGTGACGTGACACCTATATTTTTCCCGAGAATAATAAAAATAAAGCAGTCATTAGTTAAAGCCAAAATGTCTCCGTATAAAGATGATATCTGGATATGCGGCGGCTGCGAGTCACTGGTCGTATTAATAAATGTATAATTGAACATTTAGATAATCATCGGGTTTGCTTCTGTGTCTGTGTTTTAACCTGAAAGCACTAAATTCATTTGGTGGGATTGCCAGGGTCCTCATTATTTGTATTTCTGGTCGCCGAATAAATAAACCCGTCCTTGTTCCTATTGTGCAAAGCAATGACTCCTCGGCAATCCTCAGCTTTGATAAGTGATCGAAAATTTGATAGCAGGGCAACCTCCCCTTGCAGCCACATTCAGAATGGCATTGGTTAACTGCCTTATCCTGTTTCGGAACCCCGTGAGTATTTATTTTCCGAAGAATAGGAAGGAGCCAGCTCTTTGTAAGGCACGCTGGCCCAGTGCTGGACCCAGGGACTGTGTTTTCGGTGTAAAGATACGGAGATGGGTTTGAAGATGGTCAAATTGCGACGACCACCGACTCCGGCTGGGGCTGCTCCGCCGGGGAAGGATGGTGACCAGCTCTCAGGGACTTTACCCTACCCTGACACATACTCTATCTACTTTTTTTTTTATTTCCCCTCACAATTTTGTGAGAAATGGACTTAGTTCAGAGACAGCCGCCCTTCCAAACAGACTCCCACAGCACCCCTCATGATTGCCTCTCCTGACTCTCCAGGCTGGTTTGAACACATTTTTCCTCACCCTTTTACTTGCCCCTTTTTTTTCCCCTCAAGCTTATTTGTACTTTTCCCGAAAATTTGAGATACAAAACGCAAAGGAGCATGGAATCATATCTAATTAGTTATTCATATCAATCTGTCAAATATCCTTCTTATTAAGTTATTCCTGCACCGTGCGTCTATTCTCACCTCAGCTCAACGCAAGATCTGCAAGTCCCAGAAATACCTATTTTCACGTATTCGCTGTTCTGTCAGCGGCAAGATTTTTAGCTTGTAAAGTTAATTTTCTCCTCTTAAATGCTGCCTAAAATCTTAACGCTATTTCTTACTCTATTTGGGGGCTTTGAGCAATTAAAGGGGCATAAAGGAGTAATTTCTTCCCTCTCTCTTTCTTTTTTCTTAGAATTGGTATTTTCCCACTATAATTTAGAATGAAATGGGATTTTTAAAAGATCCAGAGTTCTAATCTCGGTTGATGTTTTGGTGTATTCACGGTAATGAGTCCTATTCCCTCGGGTCATGAAGCCCCCAAATGTCAATCAACCAAACTGATTCAGAAATGCCATTGTTCGACTCCCACGTCACTCGCCTTCCTCTCATTTTACTTAACAATACCGGAGTTCTCTGATCACTCATTCGGAATATGGGCATTATCTGTGGAAAATGCACAAAGTGTCTTGATCTTTGGTTGGCAGATACTGCTGGAGGGTTTCCGCCGAGCAGACGGTGCGTGTTTATACTTCTGCACCCTGGACTTTATTACAGCTCGGAGAAGCCAATGAATATCCTGAAAGCAAACCGTGCCATAAATCCGTCAAAAATTAATTTGTCTGAGGAGATGTTACATTTCTATTTCCGCGCCCAGAGCCGGCCCCGGCACGGGCTGCAGCCCAGCTCCGCACTCCGCGCTCCGCGCATACCCCGCCGGAGCAGGCTCCGTACCCTCGCCGCGGGGCCGGGCGTCCCGCCGCGCCAGACACGCGTGGGAGCTGCCTCCCAGCCCACCGCACGGCAGCACAGAGCTCATGGACATCGGGAAGGGAATTCTGAGGTCGCCTGCCCCCGCGGGGAACGCCGTCCGTCTCTCGAATGAGGGTGAAACAACCTTCCCCCGGAGCAAGGCGTGGAAATGCCCCATTTCGGACGCTCCGGGTAGTGCGTGGCGACATCCCCCACGCCACCTCCCGCCAGCCCCCGGCGCCCCCCGCGGCCGGCGGAGCTGAGGTCCCTCCTAAGAAGGGAGACGAAAGGTTGCTTTTGCGGATCTCCCAGTTCTCGATCCCTACGGTGCGTCCCGGGAGGCGAGGGACGAGGAGGGCAGCTAGCCCTGCCCGGAGCCTCGCAGCGAGCCCACGGAGGAGAATTAGTGCTATCCCTCACCCAGCCCGAGCACGGGCTCGCCGCTGGCTGCCAGGCGTGAACGTCGTCTTCATTCAAAATTAGTGGCATAAGCTCCCCAGCCCCCAACCTCAGCATTTAAAGTGCCTTTTGTCTCTTCATTTCACTTAAGCAAGGTTTTTGTTGCCGGTTGCCAAGTTCTATTAATGCAGAATTTAATCGGGAAGCGCTTTTCCCTGGTCCCAGTAAGATAGGAACAGCATATTCTGAGGCCTGAGACGGTACAAAACAGATCCCTCGGTGATTACTGCTAATACCCTATAGTTTAATGTTGTCTTTAGTAAAAAACATTTATGTGGTAGCAACTTTTTGCGCTCAAAAGAAAAACTGGTCCTTTATGTTTTTTCTCTCGAGCACGCAGCAATCACGCCCGACACTGGAATACGAAACCGAAAAGGTTTTCTCTAAAGAGAAGGGCCTTAATTACTAGATTCCGTGTACAACTAATCCAAAGGCACACTTAAAAGGAAATTTAATAGCGCCAGTTTCTATTTCACTCTGACTCGCATGTGTCCTCTGGCTGGATGCTCCCAACCCGCCTCTCCCAGCGCGGAGCCTGAGGACTTCCCTCTCCATTTTGTTCGGGATCTGTTGGCTTTTCTCAATATCCCCTTCTCCCTGCAGTGGGAATAAATGGAAAGCCTTCCTCGGGATTAAACCCTTAGATTTTCCTCTTTGCTAACCAGTAAAGAGGGAGAGAGGGAAGAGAGGAAATGAAATTGTTATGGAGATTACAGTGTATGTCACCGGCTCTTTGGCCAGTCCTTGGGTTTTGTCGCTGAACGGTTAAGTGCAAACTTGTATTTCCCTTCACAAGAATGGACAATTTTTCTCGCTTGTTTGCAGTTTTCCAAAGTTCTACACACAAATCAGTGAACCTTAAGAGACCCTTTCACTCTTTTATTGTGAATATTTGTCAGTGCTCGGGGGCAGTGATTGCAGTGACAGGTGAATCCAGGGGCCCAGCGATGGCATCCCTACTTCATAGGTTTGGGAATGTAAAAGACTACTGGCCCTTTCACTCGGGACGTGGCAGTCAACAGGTTCGCATTTTCTGGGCTGTAATTCCTCTTCCCTGCAGCCAAGCGGGAGCGGAGCGAACCCCAGCCCCCGGCCACTGCTATGCCAAGCCTCAGACCCGGCCTACCGCCAAGAGCCTTAAGCCGGGCGGCCACCCCGGCATCCCGGGGGAATAGGGGGAGGGAGGTGGTGCAGAGGGTGCGGGAGAACCCCCGACCGGCAGCCCTGCACGACGCTCGGCCACCTTCTCTCCCAACCCCAGCGCCCAGGCGGGCTCCCGCGGGCTTTCGCTCCTCCTCTGCCCCCTCTTTAATTTTCATTCCGCCTTTTAATTATTAATTAAAGCTGAGAAGGGCTGTGGCTGGGGGCGGAGGGGAAGGTATGCGGGAAGAAAGGGAAGAGAGAGCTGGGGGCAGCGGTGGGAGCGGAGGGTGGCGGGGGCGCAGCTTTGTGTGCCGCTTTAATTGGCCTGGCCACGGAAGGGCTGCCGGGGGGCGGCCCGGTACCGCTCCCCTCCCGCTACCCGCCCCATCCCTGCCTGTCCCGGGGTCCCGGCTGCAGGACCCCCTCGCCACCCCCGCCAGGCGCCCCGGTGCTCAGCCCTGCCGCGGGTGGCAGCCGCTGCCGGGGGCCGCTCCTGTCCCGCGCACCGGAGCCGGGCTTGATATTTAATCCGGCTCTCTTCGGACAAAGACCCATCTTTTTACCACGGAGAAACGCCACTGAGATGCGGCTAACCTCTAGAGTTATATCCCAAACCGCGACCCGAGATCTTGAAAGATGTTTGCCCGGCCCTTCTCTAACCTGAACAAAAAGGATCTGGGAAAAAAAAAAAAAGGCTTTATTTTTCGCACAACAAAGAATTCCTAATCATTTCATCTTGGGGGTGAATTTTTATTCCCGTCTCCACTCAGGGTATTGAAATCGATCGCTGCAATATTTAATATATTACTGTCTTAGAGTCTTCTCTCTGTAAAGCTGGGTTTATTTCTTGTCTGACTACGTCCCCTCCTATAATAGCTCAGTCTGTACATCTGTCTGCGTGTAAAATAATCATAGTCTTCATTAAATACACAGTCATTAAAGGCTGCGGTCAGTTTTCTAATTATCTGGAAAAGCAAACGAGGGGTAAATAAAGGCATGTTAACTGAATAATCTCCCAATAAATTCACAGGCACTTGAACAACAAACTCAACAAATATCTGAAGGTATAACTAAAACATTGGAGCTAACTATTTCTTAATCATGTGAAGTTTATATAATGTACCCTTCATTTTTTGTTTAACTTTCCTATAGTGACCTGTCCCATAACCTTGTAATCCACTGTGGGATATTTCTTTGTGGCCTCTTTCCTTTTGTTATGCCCCCACAGGTTTCCAGCTTAGATGCCTTTTTTTTTTCTCTTGGTAAATGCGTCTTTAAAAAATATTTGACCTGTTTGACTTAGAGACATGCATAGACATCTGTGGATTGGGTTAGGCTTAGCGTTTCTACGTGATTTCATGATCTTCGTAAAGCACCACCTGAAAATTAAAAATAATAGTTCTTCGACGTTGGGGAAAATTGCTGCTTTAGCAGCGTTTGCAAATGTGGATGACTCTTGTGTATGAACTGATTTTCTTTTTTTCAATATACAGAGATATATAGTTTAATGATCTCTTTGGGAGCACATCCTCGTTTATAGCAAATGTCCCGGCATAATCGAGTCTTTGCCACCCCAGTTTGATACGACTGGATGTCGCTGGACAGCCCTTGGGAAAACCAGGGAGTACACCAAAGGATTTGAGGCACCTTGATAGAAAGTGTGGGATAGGGAGTGGGCTCGGGAGATTTGCTTTTCCCGCTTCCCTGGGAGCGAGAGAGGCTCCTGGAAATGCTGTCATCCCAGCCGGAGCTCGGCGGAACCAGGCTCCAGCCCTTTACCACAGAACAGCTCTTTTCGCCGGGAGCAAGTCGGTTCTTTCAGACTGTTCTTTCAGGCTGAGCTTTGCAGGTACTAGTGAGCGAAGGCATTGCAAAACAGAGATAAACATGGAGCAAGGGCGCTGCTGCTTCTCCACGTCCGTCAGTGGAGAGAGAGCGAGTCCTGCTGAACTCGGTGATGCCTGCGAGGAAACCATGAGCACCTTTGCAGGCAGAGCCAGTTAGCCTAATTGGAAACCCCTTTTTCTTTCAGCATCCAAGAGTTCCTCGTCAGAAACCTTCGGCTGGTAGAGAGGCAGAAATGTTAATCGCTATCATGCCTATGCAGAGCTATTAACGCTACTGATTCTTAACTTTCTCAGCGAAGACAAATTCACCATATGTCGATGTGTAAACACTTTGGAATAAAATTAAAACCAGTTCTGTGCAATTGTCACTGTGCTTGATTCTAATACAAACTATCAGATGTTTATGTAGTTCGTCTTTCTAAATGATCAGACGCCATCGGCGTTGCTAAACCAAATACAAGCAGTAAATTCTGCATGGAGTGCGGCTCGGACTCGCAGGTTTTGTGAAGCCGGAGCAGCTCACACGAAGCCTCAGCAAAATCATCCTTCACTTTTGTGCCCGGCGTTGCGGCTGGGAGCCGCTGAACTCTTAATTACCCTCCAGAGCTTTTTCCTAAACCCGGTGTCATCCTTCTTCTGCGGGAAACGGGAGGAACAAATGCAGCAGCACGGCAGGAGCTGGCAGAGGAGCCGGGCTCCGGGCTGGAGCATTCCCGGGAAGCCCCACTGCATCTGTGCGCGCGTGTTTACAGAGGGGAGGAGGGAGGTAGAAAGGCCTCGGTAAAGCCAGGAGACTCTTTTAAGTCCGCTGATGAGGAATTGCTGCCGAGTATACTCTTCTTTGCCCCACGAGCAATGCAAACACGTACATAAAGATTTCCAACGTTCAGGTGTGTTTTAAACAGTTCACCTACTTTCAAGTCTGTTTCAGAAGCTCGGTTTTCCGGGACGGAACAAACACCGCCAAGTGCTCTGGGTGGAGGGCAAGAGATATCAGCGATTATCTGGAGAGCCTTTCTATTTATCGTCCTCTACGCAGCTAGATAGGGAAATACGAATGTTCACGGACTTGATGGATGGCAGGGCTTGTGTAGAATGGCTACATTTTACAGGCCCCTTTACGGGAGAAGGATACAGAAATCATAATGGAATTAATGAGATTTTACTAGCAAAATTTGTAAACCCCAGGTAACCATTTATAAACTTCCTCTAAAATGTAAGAGAGACTGCGAGATCACAGCCGGGGAGATCTGACATTATTTTATATGGCGTATTAAACGCCATTCTCTCTTTTCTCCTACCACATCACTTAGCATGAACATCTTTTTCCCTCCAGCGAACTTAGCCAGATTTTGACGGGGACGATTATGTCATAGTGGGAAACAACCTGAAAATCCTTCTGTTTATAAAGTGCTACTTCAAAAATCCACAGAAGACAGAGTAAAGTTTTTCAAATGGTCTGGAAAACTGTACACGGAATAGCACGTTATTGCTATTTACTCTTACCAAAATGTCATGTCCACGAAAATGGAAATGAGCATTTCCAGAAGAGAACAAACCCTTTTCTTTCTTTCCTTTAAAAAAAATTTATTTATTTACTTATTTATTTTCCCCATGCACTATACTAGGTAATAATTCGAGCTTTGTTATTGTCTCGGGTAGCTTACCCCCGAATCTCTGGAATACAAAAGCATCGCGAGTAAATATAAAACATATGTTCGCACAGGTTATGTGGCAGCTTTAACACTCGCAGCCCCATTCACACGCATCTCCACAAACGCACAAAGACCCTGGAAATCCCAGCAAACACACTGCTCCCGGGACAACCAGGCAGGAGGTGGTCCAGGAGAGCGGGGGGCTTTGCTCCGGGAGCAACAACAACCTACAACAAACAACCGGGAGGTCGCGGAGGGTGTGTCCGGGACCGAGCCTTGCCTCGGCAGGCGAGGAGATGCTGGTCGGCCCCACCGCTCCGCCGGGCGCTGCCGGTGCGGCGGCCCCGCGCTTCACCATCACCAGAGGCTTTTCCAAGGCTCAGTTTGTTTGTTAGTTTATTTATTTTTGCCCTGGAAGGTAGAGAAAGGAGAATGACAGGATGAAATATAATACAGAGATGTGAAGTGACCCGAGTGGCAGCTGAAGGCGAGGGTTTAGCCGGGACGTGTTTCCCAGCTAAACTCTCCGCTGCTCTTTGGGGAAAACCAAATGCAGGTTGATGGAAACATCCTGTTTTGAGGGAAATGGACTGTACAACCCTATCTAGGAGCTCCGACACTACTTATGTAGCCTGGAAGAGGGCTCAGAGCACAAGTCCTGGAGAAGAGGGAGCCGTGCATCTGACACGATTGCAATTCAATCCCGATCCTGAAAGGCAGTTTGGAAAATCGCTGCGCTCCCAGGGGCAGGGCCGGGCTGCGGCGACCCCTCCGCGTTTCGTCCCGCCGAGTTACCCGGGCCCTCCTCTGCCTGCAGCAGGGGCAGAGCCCCGAGCCGGAGAGGGGAAGGCAACAGATGTGGGCTGTTCAGAAATCCGTGGAACAAGTGCTCTAAACCCAGGGGGATTTCTCCTAATAGCGAAATCAGAGGGGGAGAGATTTCAGGAAAGAGAATAGCTCAATATAAGTTTCTAGAGTAGAATTTACATTTCATCGTGATTTGTATTTTACAATATGCTGGCGCGTGCACGCGGGAGAGGTTTGGGTGCCAGCGGCGAGGAAGTCCCCGCGTCCTGGTCCCTCTGACCGCCGGGAGCAGCGGCGGGGCTCTTCCCGCAGGGAGGGAAGAGGGGGCATGTTGTGGAGTTCGGAAAAGCTCATTGCGACACCCCTATTCCTATGCCCTCCCCCACCCCTCCGGGACGGGGGAGAAGGGGCTGAAGGTGCTGGCTCCTGTTTATTTGTCTAAGGGGAAAACGTCGGCGTGGGAGGCCCAGGGCTGCGCTGGAGCCCCCCTCGCCATGCCGACATGCCGTTCGGCGGGCAGGGGCAGCGGGCTGCGGCCGGGGCGGTGCGGGGCAGGCGGACAGGGGCACTCGGGGCAGCGCGGCCGTGAACAAAGGCGGGGAGCGGCTCTTGCACGTGGGCGCTGCCGCGGCGGGGCCGGTAGGCCGGGCCGTACCGCTGCTCCCCGGACTCCCGGGCCGGGACACCGGGGGTCACTCTGGGCCGGGGGCCCGGCTCTTCCCCCGCCGAGGGACGAGGCTTCATCAGGGCCTGTCTGCGGGTTGTCCGTGTCCGGCCCCGCTGCCCAAAGGTCACCGCGGCTGGTCCAGCTTCTCGCTACGGGCCACATTAGCGGAGCGGCCATTTACTGCCCCGGGATTGCAGCGCGGCCCGGGTTAGCCCATAAAGCCATTCACACTCAACAATGGGGATTTTCTCAACAATTAACAAGAAACAACATAATAAATCCATTTACAAAGCCCTCGCTATTTACTATAAATTAGCCACTCTTTAAGAGACCGGTGCGTAATTTCACACGCTTTACAGCCCCGGCTGCATTTTAGACCCAAGAGCCAACAGCCCTATTGGACTTTCTGCCCTGACCTCACTCCCCGTCCCCTCCCGGGCTGGCTTCGCGGGGGCGGAGGGCCGGTCCCGGAGCCCCGGGCCTCCCCCGGCCGCTCCCTGGCCCCGAGCCCGGCATCTGGCAGGAGGGCCCCGCGCAACCACCGCGGGCTTCCCCCCTGGCTCGTCCTCGGCTCGGAGCGAGCAGGGCGAGAGGCGGCAGAGCCGCACCACGGGAGAGCCCGGGAAGATGGACGCCCCGGCGGAGGAGCCGGAGGGGGGTGCGGGGTGGGAGCCACGGCCTCGCTTTGAAGTGCGGGAACCCCCGGAGACCGCCGCGCCGCCCCCGCAGCCCGCGGGACCCTGGCGGGAGCACGGGAGCCGGGCCAGGGAGCCGGGCCGGGAGAGGGGGAGCCGGGCCAGGCAGCCGGGGAAGCTCCGCGGTGCAGGGCAAGATGGCGGCCCGAGGCGCGGTGTGCCCCGGGCCCGCCGCGCAGGGGCCGCCCCGCCGCTCGGGGGCCCCGGCTGCGCTCCCGCATTTGTTTGATTTCACCCCCCCCCCCCTTTTTTTTTTTTTTTTTTTTTAATTGTAATTTCCAGGCAGCGGCAGCGCGCCGCACGGAGCGGGAGCGGGGCCGGCGGCGCTCCCTCCGTCCTCCCCCCTGTTTACAAACACAGCTGTTGCCGTGTATTTGCAATGCTAAGGGTAAAGCCACCAGCAGCGAGGAGCAAACGAGAGATGGTGCGGGAGAGGGGTCCTCGGCATCTGGAAAGGACAGGGCGCCTTGTTTTTGAAACTGTCAATTCCCTCAACCCCTATTGTGAGCGCCTCATGCAAAACATCTCGGGCCTTTTAAAGCGGGGGCTTGTGAGGCCGCCTCGGAGAGAAAGGGAGAGGGGGAGAGAGAGGGGCCTAGGGCACGGGAAATAATTATATCAGCGCAGTGAAAAAATGCAACGTGTAAGGCCTAAACCCGGCTCGCTGTCCCTTCCAGAAAGGTTTTCGGGCAGGCCGGAGCTGTTAGACAGCGGCTTGCAGGGCCATGTACCAGGGGAATGGGTAATGTCTGCAAGCGTGACTTCAGCAACACAGATCCCAGTGCTTCCCTCCTGATTTTGCTAGCCAGGGCTTTTCATTTTCAGGCACTCGCCCTCCTTTTGTACCTCCAAGCTGACCAAATAGATTCCAGGATGAACCATTACATATTCTTCCCAGCAATCCTCTTAACCATAAAAACCACAATTAACAAGGTTATATGTGTTTCATGTTCTCCAACATACTGCATATGTAGAATATTTTCCTGCAGAGTACCACCGTGTGTCAAAAATGCCACTTTTTTTTACCCTTTTCTGTCTCAACCACTCACACGTGTGAACAGTGACAAACATAAACATGATAGCATTGCTCTCATTTCTGTAGAAACTTTAATTTATTGGCAACTAAATCTGTTAGAGGTAAAGAGATCAGAGACCATGTAAAAAATCACCATGTGAATTGATTAAACAGCAAACTTCATAAAACAGCTACCACTATTTTGCATTATTGCTAGTAGTGGCATTTTAAATAAACAGTCAGTAAAGAGATTATCCCACTATATCAAGTAAGTGTAGCTTATATAACAATCGGTTCCTAAAGTAAATTGCTGTAAACGGCAAGTTACATCTTTTAAGGCAATATACCTCTTGCTGAAGGCATTACACGTGTTCCCTTTTTAATGCTCTAGAGAATTAAACAGAGTCCAAAACTTTCTTTGTCATCCATCTGGCAGCAGAAATCTTCCCAATAAATTTACTGGTGAACTCTACTTGTGGCAAATACCTATGCAGTATAGTCCGTAAAGTACACACACTTCCCTCAATTGCTT
The DNA here is from genome assembly GCF_022539395.1 of Myiozetetes cayanensis. Classification (NCBI taxonomy): domain Eukaryota; kingdom Metazoa; phylum Chordata; class Aves; order Passeriformes; family Tyrannidae; genus Myiozetetes; species Myiozetetes cayanensis. Next base: position 132,716,839 of record NW_026086604.1, read on the forward strand.
TTTCCTCTAGAAAATTCTGTTGATTTGTGTGTACACCAGGAATTGGGAAATGGTGGCGATTCATTACTAATATATTTTAAGTTTTATCTCCTGTAAACATTGCAGCAAAATGGTAGCCTAGCTGTCTTGGAAAACCTTGGGTTTTCCTCATTATTAGAACTTACCTTTATGGGAGAAAATTGGTTATTTTAAGTAACTCAGTGATAAGACTTCACATGATTAAGGCTGAAATGATGACGAACTCTGATCGCAATAATAATTACAATGTCATCAGAAACAGTTATCAAACTACCAGAATTGGAGAGAATACCATTTTTTCAATCCCCCCCCTTTATTTTTTTTTTTTTTCCCCTAGTGGTTATTGTACCTGGCTAATTTCTCCAGCGGCAGTAAAAACACGAATGTCCCTGTTAGTGGCTTGCACTAAACTGAGGTGTGCACGTGTGAAAATTATTTGGCTGTTTAACTCCTTGCCGTTTGCTGCTGCCTGGGCGGAGGAGAGCCAAGTGGAGCAGCCTGCCGGGGATGCCCGAGGGTGCCTGGAGCTCCCGGGCCGCTGGCAGGGCTGGGCGCCATATTTCACGTCCTCAACTCTGCAGAGCCTATTTGGTATAAATTTATGCTTATTTCTCCCCCTCCCACCACTACCCCCTCCCCCGGATTATTTCAGGAACCTGAAAAGGCACCTCTGTAATTTACAATTCCTGGCCAAATCAGCATATCTCTAATTGGAAGTAAACAGGGTCAGGGGACAGAGTTACTTTGAAAGTGATACGTTGTTTAATTGACAAGGCGAAATTTTAGGTTTCAAGTTTGCATATTGCACTTTTGTAGCTTTTGGCTTTTTTTTTTTTTTCCTTTTCTTTCCTTTTTTTTTTTTTTTTTTTTTTTTTTTTGGTCAAGTGAAGACCTTTGTCAAGCAGACATGGTTTCTAACAGAGCGGGGGTCTTTCCTGAGCAGTACATTTTGTACATACTTACAGTTCTCTGGAAATAAGGCTGTAATCTGTGCAGCTCTAAACACACGAATGTAAACATTCATCTCAGAACAACTTCAGTAAGCAGATTTTTCATGACCATCGTAATTTCAGCAGAGCGGTTGAGTATGCAATGCACCTTTTGCAATTGGTAGCTTTAAAGTGATGTGTGTGTGTGTGTGTGTGTGTACGTGTGCATGCAGGGGGGAAGGGTAACTCCACTGAAAGGCAATTGTTTACTCTTTCTAAATATATTTGGCTGCAGGTATTCTTAGACTAGGCCTTTTACAATGGGAGGAAAACTCCGGTGTGGATATAGTAAACAGAGCTGAAATCAGTTAGTGACTACTTGAAATATTTGGAGACACGAGGGGTTGGGAGAGGGCATCACAAAAGGCAGGAATTAAAAAATTGAATCCCAGGCAGTGGATTGCCAGCAGAAATGTTGACTTTGAGTCACACAGTAAACATTACATTGTTGCTTTGTTTTCCTTTTTTGATTTATGATAAATTATTCTCCCGGGATTGATCGATGAGTGGAATCCTTAAAATTTAATTTGTGAATGATCTAGTATAAATAAAATGCTAATCTAAAGAAAGAAACTAGCAATTATTCATCCTAAACTCCGCTGATTCAGCAACTCAATTATTACTGCCTTTCTCAAACTGCAAACTTTTCAGGCTGTTTTCAGAGTTGCTGTACCCGTCCTCCCCCCGCAAAAGAGACCTTCCCCTGTCCTCGGCTCTGCCTCCACCTCGGCCTCCAGCCTTTCTCTCTCTTTTTTTTTCTTCCTTCCCTTTCTTTTCGAGAGGTTGGAGGGGGGGAAGGGAGGGAAACAGTTAACCTCTTGAAGCGTATTTCCTCCAAATAAAAACAGTGAACTTACAAACGGAGAGGAAACCACGGATAACTCTGCAATAATTCAAAGTGTTTGAAATCAGGATTTTTTAAAACAGTGTTTTTAATTGAAAATAAAGCTAAAGCATGCTTTTCAACAGTGCAAATTTCCATAATTTTGATTTACTGCTTCCATCATCACAATATATTATACCAGCATGACTTACCGAGGGCTAGACTCTAGAAGTCTGCCTGTTCAACTATTTCGATATTAAGTGCAAATATAGATAATTGCCTCTGATTGTCACGTGCAGTAGAAATGTTTCTGCTACATAGAGAGGATGGCATGACAAAATAAAACCCACGACAGCAAATTTCAAGATATGAGGATAGAACCGGGAAGAGTAACACGGTTGAAACGCTTGAGTTTTGGTGCCAAAAAGCTATGAATAACATGGTCTTCTCGTTTTGTGTAATCTTTCCACTTACGGCCTCTCATTTCACTTTCTGTGTTGTATTTACTGCTTTGCTATTTCCTCCAGCCAGCGTGAGGGGCTGGACCATAAATTGTACTGCTGGCCGGGCAAATATTTTAGTTGCTTTGCAAGTTTGTAAGGGGCATGTTCAGACCACAACTTAAGTATGACATTAGTGGGTAACAGTAACCTTATTTAAGACCTCTGGGTGAAACAAAAAGGCTTCCCAATTGCAAAGAGTGGCTGTACAAGCAAAAAGACACCCTTTTACCAAAAATAGAATTCCACATTTATTTACTGGTTTCAAATGAGGCAGCTTTTCCCAGCGCTGGGGTCGCAGGCGGACACCAGGCTTTCCAAACCAGAGAAAAAGGAGTAAGTGCAACTGCTCTTTGAAAAAGACACCCCTGCACCCGAAAACAAAGCTCCCAAAAAGTAGATTGCTGCCACATTGAATTATAGTGAACCCTTACTGTGCAACCATGTAACTTAACAAACTTTAACTGAATTAACAGTTAGACTTCCATTTTCGAAATCTAGTGCATAAATTTAATGGCTCATTCTAATATTTATTATTCAACCTTTTGACATTTATTTGCAGCAGTTGAATTGAGGTACTGGTGCATTATTAGCATTTAAACAGTAAAGTGTTCCAGCTTTACCGTAATAACTGAGTTTAACTTGAGTCTTTAGCCTGAAGTACTCTGTGGAATGTAACAAAATAAAATAAAATAAAAAATGCCAATGCAACAGAACAAAACAAAACAAAAACAAACCACCAAAAAAACCCCAAAATAACAAAAAAATCCCACCACTGTTGTAATGGTAAATAAAATAGTAATCCGGTTTCTGTCTTCACATTGTGATAAAACAGGATTCCAAAAGTGTGTATAGCATTAATAGGTTTGTACAAACCATGCTGCAGTTAAAAAAAAAAAAAAAAAAAAAAAAAAGTAAGAAAGTTAAAGGTGGTTCAAGAAAATATTTTCCAAACTATTTTATTAATTAAATTTCCTGAATTTGTGGCTAGGTGGAAGAGGTATTGCAGAACCGCCCAGCTGCCATTTCCATACAGGATGGGCCTTGTGAGGTGGTTGGGAATCCTTAGTGGTGTTTAAGGAATAAGCTGGCAACAAATCCCCATCATTGCCAATAATTAGTGATGGTGGACAGGGAAAATTTGCCATGAAATTAAATGGCCTTTTCACTGCTGATGCTACATTGCTGGCTACCCTTTTGCGTCTATTGTTAACTGTAAAATCATCCAGTGTTCCTTCATGTGTCTCGATTTTACCTGTAGGACGTGGGCTTCGAGCTGATTTCAAATTTGGTTTGACTGGAGGAGTCTGCAGTACAGGTCGCTTTCCCAAAACCAGTGTCCTGTAATTTTTTCTCACCCTTGCTCCAAATTTATACTCCCCATCCTCAGGTTTTGGAGTACCTAAAGTGCATGAGAGGACCTGACTCTGAGTCAGCGGGTTTAAGGAAGTGGTTTCTTTCTCAGTGCATGCAGAATCTTCCTTGGCTGTTAATAAAGCGTCCTGGTTATTACTCTCAGTCACACTGTAAAACTCATCCTTAGTATCATTGCACTCACACTTTAGCTTATGTGTTGTAAGATCAGGCTCATACTCGTCGTTCGCACTGCTGTCCTCTATTTTGATTTTAATGCTGTGCAGGAATGGCAATGCCTTATTGCCTGTATCAGTGCACTGGAGCTCAGCTGCTGCTGCTGCCCCTGGAGAAGCAGCATCCTCCGCAGGATCAGTTTGTAAAGAGGGCAAATCCGTGGCAAATTCAATACAATGAGGGATTTTGGAATCTTTCTCTGAATTTGCTGCCGTTGATGAAGAATCATTATTTAAGAACCTAGCAGCTATTGTATTGTTATCTGCACGGTGTGTAGTAGTTGCTTGAAGGCATTTCCTTGCCTCTCTGAGTATTCTTTGTTGTGGAAATGCATTGTTTGTCTTTGGGCTAGGTGAAGAGGCCCCCTTTGCAACACAGTTAATTGTTAGGTCAGTACTCTTGGCATTATTGGAAAATTCAGAGTGTGGGAATGTGATCTCGGATACCCTATCATCTCTTATCTCCGCGAAGCAGCTCCCTAGGCCGCCGGAGCAGCACAGCGCCGGGGCGGCGGGAGCCCAGCCGGGGCGGCCCCACTCCTCCGGCAGCTCCGGTTTGACTCCGCCGGGAGCGCCGCGGAGGGCGGGCAGCCCACCGGGCTCCGCCGGGGCCGGGGCCGGGGCCGGGGGCCGAGGGGCGGCGGCGGCCGCCAGATGGTACAAGAAGTTCGCGTGGACCACGCCGGGCGGGCTGCAGAAGCTGGTGCGTCTGAAGCGGATGCTCTGCACCGAAACCTGGCTGGAGACCGAGCTGGAGTCGGAGTCCGAGGTGCTGTCCTCCTCCTCCTCCTCTTCCTCCTCCTCTTCCTCCTCCTCCTCCTCCTCCTCCGAGCTGCCCTCGCTGGAGTCCGAGGCGCCGCTGCCCTCCTCGTCCTCCTCCTCCTCGTCCTCCTCCTCCGAGCTGCCCTCGCTGGAGCTGGAGAGGCTGGAGCCGCAGTCCGAGTCGTGGGCGGCACGGCCCGAGCAGCAGCTGGACTCCGAGTCGCTGCTGGCGCTCTCGGCGAAGGCGGGCGGCCCGAAGCCGCGGGGCAGCGGCAGCGGCAGCCGCGGGGCGCCGCGGGCCGGCAGGGCCGGGGCAGGGCCAGGGGCCGGCGGGCGCCGCCGGGGGCCCAGTGTGCCGGCGGCGGCGGCCGCCCCGTGGCGGCGGCGGCGGCAGCGGGCGGGCAGGGGCGGGGGCCGGCGGCCGGGAGCCGGGGCCGCGCCGCGGCGGCGGGCGGGCGGCGGGGGCGCAGGGGTGCGCAGCCGCCCGCCGCCGGCGCCGTTTCATAGTTTACGGGGGGTTTGCAAGGCGCCCGAGCGATTTCTGGGTAGCTGTGGCCAGTGTATTTACTAAAAATGTGAGGTAGATGAGCGGCCGGTAGCAAGGCTGTGTCCCCCGGGCGCAGAGCTTTCCTCCGGACGGGCAGCAGCGGCCGGGGAGAGTCGCTCAGACCCAGCCAAAGTTTGTTCTCCTTCCAGAAGCCGGTGAAGGGGTCGGCGGGAGCGAACTCCGGCCGGAGGTCGGCGGCAGACAGAGCCCGGCTTAGTTTCCTCCGTTTCGTCTTAAGTACCCGTTCGGTTTTGCAGGATGTGTACAGGGCTTCCACGTCCTCTCTGGAGATCAGGGTGCATTTGGCGGCGTGGAAAGCGATGGAGTTGATGGCTTTGAGTTTCCTCAACTCCTCCAAGTCGCAGTGATGCTTTTTTACTTTTAAATGATCCATTCGCTTGTGCACGGTAGTTCGCGGGATGTTTTTGAGCAGGTCTGTAAAAACCTGGGAGAGTGCAAACATTTGCTTTCCTTTAATGATGAGGTAGCCGAGCCTCACGCCATCCACCTCTTCAAAACCCGACTTCAGGTCTCCCATTTCGTGAATTAAATTATTCCCAGCATTTGCAGAGAGAGAGAGAGATGAAAAAAAAAAGGAAAAAAAAAAAAAAGAAAAAGCCACACACACACAATCCTCAGCCAGATGCTGTATTTGTCTCAAGGCATCCTCCTAATAAAATATAACAAAGGCTGTTACTCCTGGTGAATGAAGTGCCAAACTTTAGACAAAAATTAAAAAAATAAATTAAAAAATACCGTGAGGCTACAATCAATATATAATCTTAAAAATCAGGTTTGCCAAAGTGTTTCTCTAAGTTGCTTCTGAAGATCAGTACCTGTTCCCTTTCATTCCCTGCTTTTCCATTGGAAACTATGATAATGGAATGTGAAGGGAGGAAGAGAAAAGAAATGCAGCTGCTATTCCCGCCGCTGCTTTAGCTACAAATAAAATGACAGAGTGAAGTGAGCTCGTCCGGAGACACCTTCATCAATTAATTCCCCTAAAGCCAACGCTGATTGGACACTCCTGACAGGTGATGCAATAAAAATTGATATTCCACCCCTTCCCCCAAAAAATCTCCCACTAATTAGCATACCCTTATACTGCCACCTCCCCTCCCAAAGTAAATAATACAGTTAGTATATAAATCTTTCTATTAAACAATCCGAGCTCAAACATACTCAGCCCTCTCAGACTTCCTCGTCGCTAGCTTCCGAGGAAGGATTTGTATGCTTTTCCCCCCTATCGTTCCGTATATTTTCAGCCTGTTTTGGACAAATGTTGCTCTTTTGTGCACGCCGTGAACTTAAAGGACGTAAGTCTGATCGTAACGATGGAAAATCCTTCGGTAACGTAGCCGCTTTAAACTAGCGTTTTATTCTCCATTGTGTGGAAAATGAAGCTGAGAGAAAACGTGCAGAACAGCCTGGTATTTCCCCTTCTGAGGCTCCAAAGTTAAATGTTCGGTTGCTAACGAGAGGGAATACTTACATTTTCGAGTTTCTCTTGATTTTCCTCTTCTGCTTAATTAGCTTTTTACAGCCAGGGACTAAGGTTATTTTTGCTGTGTGAGTATCACGGGTTCCTGAACCGTGATACTGTAACACTTTTAACTGAAATTCTGCCTGTAATATTGCGGGAGGGGGGAGGAGGACGTGAGCTCACGTCAGACCCATAACAAAGCATAGATAAGCCAGAAATGTATACACTTTTCACGATTAACCGTACTGGATCACGAGCTGGAATGTCCTATAGTCCCAGAGACCACGTCAGGATTCCTGCGTGCTGATTGTTTCCAGCAGAGAAAGGAGAATGTAAAATATCCAAGGTGCTTCCAAGAGCCTTTACGTAATAACAAAAAAGTGCTGGCACACACAATGTACGATATTGCATCGGGCTAGGATGCTTCTGGCTCGCAGTTTGCATATTCCGCTCGGAGAAGCCCTGCCGAAGCTTTTTGATGCTCCATTTATAGCAGCCCCTTAAAATCAATTGGAAGAAGCAGCACGAATGTTTAACCTCTTCTTAGGAACGTTAAATTATTCGAGTGTCAGCAACGGGGATTTCGCAAATGTTGCCTCTCCCTTGTCACGTTAACGTGATGCTTGCGGTTTGCACGTTAGGCGCTGCGAAAAAAAAAATCACCAATCTCTGCCGTGCATCCAGTGTTCCGCTGGATACAAACACCAGCACTTTTATGTATCACTGCACATCCAGAATTAGACACATCCGCGAGATTAATGAGACATCTCATATTGCTGTGACTTGGCAAAAAAATCGACGGAGAAAAAAAAAAATTAAAAATCTTCAATCCCAAACGTCAGTGTCCACTCCGCATGTTGGCAATATGGTGCGTGGAGTTGGTGTTACCCCGTCAGGTAAAGCTAAAAGAAAGCGCATAATCACTCTGTGAAAAAGCAGTTTTGCATGCCAAGGCAAAATGCAGGCGAGCCCCCAATTTCACAGGAATTCGAGAGAGAAGTGGGAATTTGGAGAAGTGCATCCGGGAATGGAGGAAGTCTATTCAAGAGAGCCTCTAACTCGGAGGGCTGAGATTTGAAAAGTCAGCCCTGGACTACTGTTGCTCTCAGCGCAGATGTAATCGCCGCTGTTCAACTTAATCCATGTGTGTGCGAACCGCGATGCCTAGTTCTTCCCTTTGAAACCTAGGGATAGTATTCCCATCCGAGAGAGCAGAGCTACAGCAAATTACATTTTGTCCCTCGAATTAGAAAAGGATCATTGAGTGGATCTCGTGATATTTCAGCCTTTAAACGTAACCGAGAGGCAGCAGTGAACAATGCCTCGGCACAGCTCAGACCATCCGCGGAGTTCGCCTTCCCTCTCCTCGCATCTGGATCCCCCAGCCTTGCCTTCCTCTTGCTCGCTCGTGTGAGAGGCACCCTCGTATATGCTGAGGCTGAAAGCAAAGTTTCGAGAGAAAACAGCTGCTGGCGCTAAAAAGAAATCATCGTGGTCTTTCTAGAGCTAGAGACAATAAGGTCGTTTAAAAATTCCTCCTGATGTACTTATATGCTGCCAACACCCCCACCCCCTCCCCACTGCTCTCCTCCCCCTGCTTTAAGGTTAAGGCTATGGAGTCAACAGTAAAGGAACTGTAAACTCCGATAAAGCTGTTCAGAAGACGTTACAAAAAACCCCGATGGGATGAAAACTCCTTTATTTGTCAGGTAGTTCAGCTGGGTCAGATTCCCGTGTAAATCCACGCGTGCGTTCGCACGCAGGAAGCCACGGGCACCCAGACCCGCACCCAAGCGTTGCCGGTGACAGCCAGGCAGTGGGATTCGGCAACTGTTTTAAAAATGCCCTTTTTTTTTTCTTTAATTTCGGCGCTACCAAACGTTTAAAACTAGTAGGGGCTCTTCGGCAAACCTCGGGCTCCCCCGAAAGGTGCGGCCATGAGCACCGGGGCCGAAGCAGCGCCAGATGTCGGCAGGGAGAAACACACCAGAAGACTTGGGAAATGTCAGGCGCCCAACCTACACATCCCCACCGTATACTTACACACACTTTCGGTTGCATGTCTTTCTCCGCATCTCACACGGAGAGCTTTGTTTCTTTACTTCTCCATCGTTTGTTTTGTTTTGGTTCTTTTTGTGTGAGTGTGTGTGTGCTTTCCCTTGGCCATCAGCACACATTGTGTATCCGGGGTCGTCTTCATGCGAGCAGGGGGAGAACCTGATAAAGAGCCGTCAGAGGCCTCTTGCACACACACACGCACATTAAAGGCGGGGGACTTGAAAATGGATTTGCACGCACACAGGGGATTGCAATCAATAGCCACCAACATTTATGGTTTAGATTGTTAATGTGAAAGCTGGTCAAAAGAATGAAAATGAAAAATTAAAGGTGTCTGGTGTCAATTACATGAAAAGTTATGCCATAATTTACTTGCTGGGATGTATGCCTGCGTCTTCGTTTGTCCATGTGCATGTGTGTGCAGACCCAGATGTACATGTAGCTATTTCTCAAAAGCAAGGGAGTTTCTTTGTTAATTTTGTGGACTGTGTCAACCTCTCTGGTGATCAAAGATGAACATGATTAAAGGGATGGATGTTTGTCTCACATTTCTTAAGATAAGGAGGCCCAGAGATGCCCGGTTTTGCCAAATACATACACATGCAACTACAGAGAGTTGTGTGTATGGGCGCACACACACACAGAGGCGATCAATCAAACGTGCTCCTTTTCACATTGAGTAGCGTGCAATCTGCAATCTACACTCTATAGCCAGTAGTATTTCAGTCTTGAAACTGTCTCTCCAAAGGATAAACCTCATTAGAAAAGAAAGAGCAAAATAATGTTCATAAAACTTTGCTGCAGACCTATTCCCATTTGTTGGAAATCATATACTTTGATTTTTTGTAAACTTGTGTTAAAATCTATATGCTCACAGGGAAGCGCTTAGCCATGTCATTCCAGAAAGAAAATGTGTGCAACATTTAAAATACTCCTTTCACGTGTTGTTTTGATTTATTTTCATAGTATGATTATGTTTAAATACCACTGCAATTCCGTCTGACCTCTTCCTTCTGCAATGTAGTAATGCACACACCATTTACAGTCTTTTAAACGTTTCGTTGGGAAATGCAACAGCGACGTCCACCACCAGTTGTACTAATGGGGAGAATTCTTTTGAAAATCTTCAGGAAAACCTAAGAGGTCATACGCATTTTAACACTAGGATTGCCACATTATTAGAATATTATTATTACTTATTATTATTTGTTAATGCTGGACCATGTTTTCAGGTACTGACAAGCATTAAATAAACCTTTTGCTTTCATGACCCTGGGCAGAAATACTTATTTCACGTGAGAACTTGATTTCTAACACTACACCCTGCTTCTAGATACTGCTGGGCATATTTTTCTCAAGGAGGACACAGATAGAGAGCAGCTAGAGGCTATCACAAAGAGTCCAGTAACGTAAATATAATAGGGTCAAAGAACAATATAATAGGATCCTTCTGCTATTTTAAAGTCAGCCAAATGTGACTGTAGTACCTAAAATTTGCCATAAATTCTACTCTGACAATGTATCAGAATGTATAACTAAATATCCTAAGTGTGTGGCACAAAGAAATACCAGCCACCAGTCCAGGAAAAAAAAAAAAATCATAATCTGGCTAACACTCTTATGCCTAGGAGTTCCAGGGTTGTTTTTTTCCTTTTTTTTCCCCTTTTTTTCCTTTTTTTTTTTTTTTTGGTTTTTTTTGTTGTTGTTGGTAAATAAAGACACAATGCAGGGTTCTACTAAGTGCTTTTTAAGTTGGTGTTTTTTTGGTTTTGGTTGGTTGTTTGTTTGGGTTTTTTTGGGGGGGACTGGAATGTTTCTTGCACACTAGAATTTTGTGCAATTTATAATCACCACGAGCTAAGATTATTTCTTGAGTTTAATACTCGTGGTAGTTTTAAAATAGTTTTTAGCAGGAGTTTCTGGACACATACTACATGCCATGTTGTTTACTGACCCATAATCAAAATGCAGTGACCTTCTACCCTTTTTTTGCCCCTTGACCCATGCTGAATTCAATGCAGCCTTTATAAATTTGCAAATCCTTGGACGTAAAGGGGATTTGGTGAGGCTTTGTTCTGAAAGGATCCTAAAAGTTTGCATTTTTAATTAGACAAAGGTAAAGCAACAAACACTGGGAAATAAGATCCTCTCCTGCACATAGGTGATCCCTCTTAATTTCTACTCTGGGAAACTACATCTTAAAAAATGTAGCCTGCAAACTGAAAAGCAGTTGAAAATGAAGGCGATTGGGAGGTTATGAATTGCACCAAATTAGCAATGTGGTACAAATCACTTTCATGACGTAAGGGATGGCCAGGCCACAATCTTCCGGCGCTCCCCATCTCCAAGGACTGTGTGGATCTTGGAGACCCAGGGAGAGGGGAGAGCCAGCGATTTGATCTGGAGCTACAGGCACATTCCCTTATCTCCTTTGCTATCAGTCAGTTTAAAGGACACCGTAATTATGATGGTGATAAAACAATGCCCGCTTATGTGTGCTGAATAAATAAAGAATGTTTACAGCCCCAGAATGTTTCAATTCCAATTAAATGCTATCAAAGAAAAGCCCCTCTCCCTCCCTCTCCCCTCCCTCCTTCTTCCCCATGACTCCCTATTTACCTTGTTGGTTGTAATATGGCCCTATGAAATAAACCGGCCTTCCAGTTTGCCATTAAGGCCACATCAGGAGGAGGGGGAGGAGGAGCAGGAGGAGGAGGAGAGGGGGTGTGAGACAACACGCACTCCCAGTCCCACAATTACTTGGGTCGCCTGCATATTCTTTTTTATTTATTTATTTATTTTACTATTATTTGTTTATTTTTCAATTGGAAAATGGGTGATGATGCAGGGGGAAAAGGCACTTAAGGATCCTGCTCCAACCACTGACTGAGGGAGTTGGGCTGAATTAATCTGGTGCCCCTGGGCACTGGAGGAGGGGGCTGTGTCCACCCCCTCATGGCTGCCACCCCGCTGGGGCCTCGGGGAGCGGGGTCTCCCCACCGCTCCTCTTCCCTCTGCGGTGAGGAGCCTTGGAAACGGGAGCCTGGAAATGCTTCCCGCTCACTAAGACACAAGGATCATTTCAAATATTCATTGTATCAGCAAATCTCATCATAATCAGATTAAAGCAAGGTTTAGGGGGGGACTGCCTGTGTTTTTGGGTGCGAAACACCGACTGGACTACAAAGAAAGCAGAAAACTGGTTTATCTCCTGCTGGTTTGGTTGCACAGGAGAAAAATGAAAAGCAGTAATTTTTGCAAGAAAAGGACACTTTAAAAAGCTGTGATTCTCCCCATTCCACTCTGGGTAGCATGTTCCTCTCAGAGTTTTTTTTCCCTTCAAACTTTATGCATAATATTTCTATATGATGCTCTTATTTATTTGTTTGGTTTAAACTCCAGGCAGAGATTATTTCTGCTGCGGAATATATTGAGGTAGATTTTCTTCACGGCAATTTGTTTTTAGCTTATCTTATCCGAGGGAACAGCTTTTCTACATTCAAGCTTTAAAATGTGTATTTCGTTGAGTTGTCTGGGGTGAGATGTTTATATCCATTTTGTGGAAGTGAGTGAAGAACTGAGTGGATTTTCAGGTCTGCTCGATAGATGCAGGCACTTTTCCTTTTGAAAGTTTAGACCTCCAATACCCTCAATTCTACTGGCAGAATTAGGATGGACTTGGAGGGTCCTAAACGTGACCATTCACTAAGGCGGGGGGCTTGCAACAACGTGCTCGGCAACTTAATCTTACGCTAAAAAGAGCAGAGAGCGTAAAAGAATGGAATACAAACTCTCCCGACATTTGTAGTCGCTTCCAAAGTGGACCGTGCATTTTAAGGCTGATGGGAACGTGTGTGTTTTGGAGCAAAAAGGAGAGAAGGTAAGTGTTTATCCTTGTATCCGCCAGTTCGGGTAGAAACAATGAAAGAACAAAGGGAACCACTTCTCCGTGTGAACATTTCACATTTTCCTCCTCCATTTGAGCCTCGCTGCGAGGGGCTGGCGGGGGGGACCGGCTTCGACTTTACCTTCGGCGGCGGGACGGGGGTGCGGGGGACGGAGAGAAAGTTGCGGGGCGGTTCGAGTCACCGCCCGTTCGCCACTGGAGCCTAGCGCGGGCAGGAGTGTAGATTTCATGGCTGGGGACTCGCCGGAGATCCTCCGCGAGCCGCGGCCGGCGGGAGCGGGATGGGGACCGGAGCCGGGACCTTTGTGTGCGGGGTGTGCCCGGCCCCGCGCTGCCGGCGGGCACGGAGCTCCCCGGGGACTGCCGGGGCGGCGGGAGAGGAAGCGGAGGTTAGCAGCTGGGGGTGGGGGAGGGGATGGGAGTGAGGGGGGGTGTAGGAAAAAACCCTCGAATTATTTGCAAATCCCATAAATCGCGTGGAAGTGCGGTGGGGGAGGGGCTGGGGGCGAGCAAACCCCGCGCGGACCGTTACAAAGGGCGGCGGCGGCCCGGGACACACGGACGGACGGACGGACACGGGCACGCACACACAGGCGCTCGGTGTTCGCACTGCGGAGGGCGGCCCGGCCCCGGCCCGGCCCGCCGGGAAGGACCGGACCGGCTCGGCTCGGCTCGGCTCGGCGCGGCCCGCCCGCCATGGGCGCGGGGACTCCCGGCCGCTGACCTTTGACCCCCCCGCCCCCGCCCGCCGCTTCCTCTGCCGCCCCGACACCTTCCTTCCCACAATGCCCCGCGCCGGCCGCGCTCGTGCCGCGCTCGAGCCTCCTGGGCCCCCCCCCCCCATCCCCCCACTCGGCATCCCGGGAAAACCCGGGAGCGGCGGCGCCTCCCTCGGGAAGCGCCGCGGGGGGATCGGGGTGTCCCTGTGGCGGCGGCGGTAACGGCCGGCCGGGGGCGGGGCAGAGGCGGGTCCGGCCGCGTTCGAACGGGAGCGCCGGCGGGTGCCGGGATAGGGACCGGCCGGGAATCCCGTCAGCTGCCGGGGGAGGACCTGGGCCACAGGATGCGGGGGGAGCCTCCCTGGCTGTGGCGGGGGCAGTGAGGCAGGAAGGGGGTCTGAAGTCCCTGCCTGCCTGGGTGTTGTGGGAGCTGGGGCGCTGGGAAGAGGATTTGCCTGTTGAATTTCATCGCTGGTAGACGTTAATCTCGTGTTTTAAAGTACCTTGTCAGTGGCTTTAAGGAAATCAAACGTGACATTAATCAAATCACACAAATGTAAACATTTATAAGTTAAATCCTAATATTATGCAATTATTTAAATCGAGACGTGGTTTTTCCTCAGTGTCGCGTTGTAGCTCCTGCTCCCTTCCTCGCATGCCTTGAGTTTTCTGCTGGATCCCGGCTGTCTTGGTGTCTGCTCCATGGTGTTCCGAGCCTAGGGCCAGCAACGCGCTGGGCTGAGTCGCAGGTGTCAAAGGAGGCAGCGCTGTAGCTTCAGTATGGCCTGGTCACCTAACTAAGCCCATCAAGGTTAAAAAGCAGGATGCATTTTGTGAATTTGAGGACAAAACCCTCAAATAATACCTTGTATTGGTAGAGTTGGGTTTTTTTCCTCCTTGGGTTGTGTGAAGCGGGTGATCCTGTGTGGAAGCTTAAGAAGGAGGCTTGGTTGACTTGGTTGGCTGGGATGTGGAGAGAGGTGCCTTTGGAGCCTCGGCGGGAATTTTAGGCAAAGTGACATATGCAAGACCCACTAAATTGCGCGTAAGGCACGAGGGATGGCGGGCAGGAGGGCTTCGACGGCAGGCACGGCACGAGGGCAAGTTTGGTGAAGGCAAGGATGGCAAGATGCCCTGGGAAGTGGCCGGCGCAGCGGGCAGTTGGCCTTTCCCCATCTTTGCCCTCCGTCCCGGCCCTCGCAGTTCGCCTCTCCCGGCGGGGAAGAGGGGATTTGGGGGTCAGGGAGGAGAACAATGCTGAGCCGCCCTTTGTGCGCAGCCCCGTCCCCTGAAGGGAGGGAGCGCTCGGTGCGGCGGGGCCGGCGCCTCTGCAGTGCTGCCGCTCTCCTGCGGGCAGTGCTCGCGGCGTGCGGGGCAGCAGCCCGGGGCAGCGGGATCACGGCTCCCATAGGCCGCCCGCCCGACCCCGGGATAGGCTCGGGAGCGGGGCTGGCGCCGCGCCAGCCGGGCAGCCCCGCTCGCCCTGCGGGGGCGGGAGAGCCCCGAGGGCAAGCGAGCGGCGGGCAGAGTAAACTCGTGGGTGCCCTCGGCGGCGCGGCGTGGGCACGGGGCACTCTGAGGGTGAGCGGGGGTCTCCCGGCAGCGGGGTGGGCTCCGGGCAGGCTGCCCCTGGGAGCGAAGCGGCGAGCGAGCCCGCAGGAAGCGGCAGCGGGGCCGGAGGAAGCGCGGCCGGGGCTCCCAGTGCTCCCGGCGCTCCCCATTGTTCCCCGGCCGCCTCTTTTCGCGCCGCTTCCCGCCCGGCGGGGAGGAGGGAAAGCTCCCGGCCCCGCACGCCGAGTGCTCGCAGGCAACGGCGCGGGGGTACCCGGCGAGAAACCGGGCACATGAGTAGAGAGGAGCCTTTAGAAGTGCCATCCGCTGAGGGAGCTCCGTGAGGCTGTAGCTCACGTGTTACTTGAAAGGTAAACCGCCCCCCCCTCCCCACTACCGCAGCGGAATTGTACATAAAGTAACATCTGTTTCTGGGTGGATTTTAGAACAGGACTTGTTAAAGAAATTGGGAAAAACTGCTCCGACCCACTGGATTTGGATTAATAAATGTAGCCAAAGAGAATTTTGGAAGGAACTGTTCTTAACAAGCTGTCTATAAAAACGAAGATTAATCTTACCGTCTTTTTCATATAAGCACTATGATGGCTTTTTTTTCCCCACGTGATTGTTTTATGTTGGTTTGAGATTTTTAAAGATTTGTTTTATGGGAAAATTGTTGGTTGCATTTTTTCCCCCCGAAAATATTTAGAAATTAATTTTTTTCAGTACCTGAACAGTACATTTCAGACCTGAACTTTCTCATGTATTTAGATAGAGGAAGAATTGACTAACTTGATGTTCAAGAAAATTCCCAACAAGTGCCCTTGATCATCTAAGGGAAAAAATATGTATTTGCATGTTTTTTCTTAATGATTAAATTAAACCGGTTAGGGATTCGTGTATGTGATGAGCAAAGAATTTCTAGAAAACTGGTTATTTTAAGAAATTTATTTCTAGGAGAACTGTGATTATTTTTAGAAAGTTATCTCCGAGTGCTTGGGAATTTATTTTAAAATACTAGAAGTGATTTCTAGATTTTTATTTTTTTAAAAAATTAAATATATACCAAAAAAATAGCAGTTTGCATAGATCGTGAGCAGTAAATGGAAGAAGTTAAAGGATGATGTTTATTGATATTACCTAGCTGAAAATAATTCTGAAGTGACTCTTCTACCCCCACACACACTTGGGAAGTTGCATGCTTGCAGTCATTGTTTCAGATAATACCGTTTGGGACTTCTCTTTCACTCTTGGAAAACTTGCAGGCTTTTGTGGGACTCCTCCAAATAAAAACTCAGTTCAGTTTAGATTATTCGAAAGCTGAAGATGAAAGTAACATTTAATAGGAAAACACCACCCTGGTAATATCTAAAGGCATTAGCTGTAAGATCGAGGAAAGAAAGATTTTTGTTTTACTTGTCCTACGTGGGTATTCCGGAGATGCATTTGGTCTTGATTGCTGCTTGGGAATTTTCAGAAGGTTGCTACAAATTTAGAAAGCATCATTTAAAAGGACATTTAATACTCTTGTATCTATAAAATATATCACTATTTGAAACCTATCTTATTGAAAGGGAAGATTTAAAAAAATAGGGAGAGACCTTTTGTTGCCATTCTTCATTACTCTTTATTTTGTATTTGCGTGGAATGTGTTGACATATTTTATATATTCATTTTTTTTCACAAAGGAGCATTGTTGTTACTTTTAATTGGGAAGTACCACGTTATAAAAATTACCCACATTCCCGACTCTGAAGTACCATAGTAAGATTGACAAAAAATGATCCGAGGCTTGTGCGCTTAATTCACCAGGAATGTTAAGCTTCCCAGATACACCCTATGTGGTCAAGTTAGACTTTTGCACTTAGACAGCTTTTAATGGTCAAAGTTGTACCTGGAAGAAATGTATCTATGTGTATATACGTGGAATTGAAATGAGATGGTAACTAGGAGTGGGAATGCAGCTCACTGATCGAAAGACTTTTTTTTTTTTTATTGCATTTGGCAACCTCTTTCTTTCAGAGACACAATACAATTAACATATTCTGGGGCGTGTTTTTGAGATTGGGAAGTGGTGGCCCCTTGTTGAGAAGAAAACACTTTAAATAAAAAAGTAACATTGTCTTGTCCAAATGGTACTGGGAAAAGCAGAGTAGTATTGCTTATCCAGCCCACGGATGCGGTTGATTTACTCCAATTTGCTTTAGCGTATAACAAACCAGCTTTTCCTTTCCCACGCCTATATTAGAATATATGTGTTTTGTTTATACAAACCCATCTAAAATAGCTCTGCATTTAAGAGATTTGATGGGAAATTCAGCATGTTGTTTCTCGTACTTAATATGTAGTACAGATACCATTCCTAAATTGAAATCAAATAAATATGACCTGTGACACAACACAGTATCACACTGCTGATTGTAACACAACAAACATGAAAAAAGGCTATTAATTTATATGGAATGTTAATTTAGCAAATCCTACATAGAAATATGCCCATAGAAGAAAAGTAATCTGAGGCTTCGTCTTGGAGTGATGCTATATAAATGTATTTAATACAAATCCAATGAATTAATACACAGCTCATAAAAATCCAAACTTTGAAACGAAGCATTCTTGTTTGAAGAAAACCCCGCATTATGTTTAAGTTGCATATAATCTAAATTCCAGAGTTTACTAACCCAGCTTTTCAGGGCTTAATACGGCGTTAATATTCAATATGGTTTGCTAGAAGTTTATTTCAGGTTCTTTTGTATCATACTGTAATTATCATTACTTTGACTTGACTCATATAAAAATGTGGTTAACATTTAAATGCTTTTTTAATGTAGAGTATTATAAAATAACTGTCACATTTAAATCTTTAACTTCTATCACTTAGGGAATGTTAAATCTGTAAAAGGAAATAATCACTGCACTTGAAAACATCCTGTGCTAGTATTTCGTTTATGTAGAATTTTGGTTTGAGATTGTTCATTCAAAGAAAATCCCTTGTTTCATGTTTACTGTAAACCTCAGTCTGAAATTAACATTTAAATGCCAACACTAGTAACAGAAGCAGTACTTGAAAACCACCAATTTTATCCATTGCTGCTAGTTAAGTGGAATTTACCAAAGTCTCCAAAGGTGATAATACAATTAAAAGCAAAAAAATGAATACAATAGTTGGTGGAATTACTTTCCCCTTTCTTTGTGGTCTAAAGAACTACAAAATTTGTAATTATTTTTGCATAAAAGAAAATAGCACAACATATGAAGAGGCATGGTGTCCAGGAGATGCACTGACATGACCTCTGATGCGGCTACCTGGACTTGCTTAACACGTAAATACACAGAACACGCAAACTCCTGATCATGAAGCGACGACATGTTAAATGTTGAAACTTTGAAATTATTCAGTATATTGCATTTGGATAGGTGGTAAATACAGATTTTAGCAGTATATTAAAGAACAGGAGGAGGAAAAAGAAAACTTTACTCTTTCTCAGTATAATTTAAGCATGTAAAGATACATTAACATTTTTAATGTGAGTTCTGTAGACACACTATATCCTTCGTAATTGAACATGGATAGAAAGAATTTGTTGGATCTAAGTCAGACTGCCATTTAAAATGCACTGTGTGGAAGGGTCAACACATAAGAGTCGCATTTTATTTTGTGTAAAGTCACAATTGCTGCTGCCTTCCCAGAAATGAAGCAAATACCCGTGATTAGAAGGTATTTCAGTGACCACTGTTAATGATTTAAACCCACAGAAACAAAAGGCAGACAAGCTTCAATGTCTTTTAAATGGATAATCGGGAGATAGATTATTCTACCTATTGAATATCACTAAGTTACTGCAATTTTTCTGTTTTCAGTTGCATCTCTTTAGCTGCAGCATGTGTATCCTTTTGCACATAGGTAAAGATCACAGCTTTCTCAACAAAGACCCAATCTGAAAATGGAGTAAAAATTGGTGCAAGAAGTTTGCTTTCTGGAAGGAAGTGAGTTTCCGTGCTCTACAGCTCCAAGTCCCAATATCAATTCATGTTTTCTAATATAGTATGCATTTTATATCAAGTCTGTGCCTTTTCTGTTATTTTTGGAAGACTCTTCTGATTATTATATACAACTGGTAATGTGGTTTTGTAAATTAAAGATTTTTTTCTTGTTCAATGCTTTGTTTTATTCACTAAAATCACAATATGATTTTGCACATTTTAGGAAAAAAGGTGACATTTAAAACAAACATTCAAAAAGCTTTACTGTTGGAACCGATTATTTTCTAGTAAAAATTTGTGAATACCTCGTTACTGTTATTTATGAAGCTGAAGTGCTATTCACTTACATACGTTAATGTTTTCTCGAGGAATGCCTTAAATTTGCATTTGGAGAGTGTAATTTTCTTTCACTTACACATTCACTCTGTTTGTGAAAGTATCTAAAAAAAAAATCAAACCATAGAATCTTTTTGTACATTTCTTATATTCTAACTTGTTTAGCTCCTAGGTTTTGTAGGTTCCTTTTAAGGGAATTGGATTTTCTCCTTGCATTTAGATTAACAATGAAATTATTCATTCTTACTCACTGGATTATATTCCTCTCTAATTATTTTAATCTCTTATATATCACTATAAGAAGGACAGGCTTCTTTTTTTAACAAGAAAATTGGTCTTCTGTGTCATGTCAGTGCTTATTAAATACTACAATCATAAGAACATATATGCTACAAGATTTTATGTTCTGATTCCATAGCTGTTATAGGCTTAGTGTTTGCAGTATTTATTTAGTGGCAATGCATTTCTTTTCCTATTTTGCATTTCAAAAGTCTTTTTAAATGATTGTTTTACAGAACTATCAAGAGGTTATCTAAATTTTTCCATCCAATATTACACAATACCATAAAGTGGTAGTCATGGAGTTTTTTCCAGTCTATGTATATTCCTTCTACAGAGGGAATGAAACAGAAATCCATAAAAAATGTTTCCTTAAATAATTGAATGTATTAGGCTTCACTGAATTTTGACCAAAGCAGAATTTCAGGCTGTTCAATACTGAGCTAGTGTGTTACATGGTGTGAGATTGAAATATTTTTATTTGAAAACTATACAGTAGATTTTTCATGAATATACTCATGTTGCCATGGTGCAGCTTTAATCAAGTTGTTGCAAAGTAATTAGTTTTTTCTTTGGTCATGCTTCTTTATAAGACTAAAGATTGAGCTTTAAAATAGCTAACATTAAAAAAAGAAAAAAAGAAAGGCTCAGGAATTGTACTAGTTGCTTTTCAAAGAAGAAATTACAGGAAGACCTCAATGAACTAAAAAAAGAAAAGCGGTGAGAAAAATTTACCATTGTTTGTTGCAAGTTTTACTAAATGTGTGAATTCATCCAACAAAATATATTGAATAGATTTTCATTTTAAAAGGATATTTATTTTAATTTACCTGTCAGGGAAATAAAGGATAGATTTGCTGCTGTACTGTGATTTTTTTTTTTTTCTTAGTTAGGGTTGGCAAAATCATTGAGGATGCTTTTTAAATTAGATGTCATTTTCTTGACAAGAATGAAGAAGGGCTGGGACACTGTAGCTATCAGCTTCAAATAATTTGTGTTTTTTTTAAACACCAGGATATATTAATTGCTTTATTTTCTTACAAAGTAATTGCTTGCACCTGCAATTTTCAGGGTATTTTTAACGAGCTTTTAAAGTAATAAAAATAGTGTTTTAAGTATGTTTTATAATATAAATAGTTTTATGTTCAAATTTGTGTTCTTCAGTGTTGATAGGACATTTGGTGCAGGGTTGGTTTTTTTTTTTTGTGAGCAATCTTTGATTTTACACAAACTGAACCATTATATGTTCCAGTCTCTTCCCCCTCAATTTTTTACAAGGGTCTTAAACATTTTTTAAACTCTTACGGATATTTGGAGCATATATTTACAGAGAAATGCTTAGAATGTGCCCCAAATGGCTGCATTAATCTCGTGTTTGGTTGGGCCCTGCATGTAGGAAGCTACCTCTATGACTCCCTTTTGCCTCCCGCCATTCTTTCTCTATCAAAATAATTTCACTTAAAACTTTCAAAGAGAGAAAAGACCTTGACCTAAGATATCCTGCATCCAAACTGCAGACTCAAATGTCTGTAGGGGGTAGAGTTGTACACATCCCATCTCTCCCTTACGCGTAGCAGTTCCTGATACTCCTGTACACAAGTGCAGATGTTTTATTAGTTAACAATGTATAAAATATAATCTGCCTATGTATCGGTGTAGGTAGTGATGTGTCCAGGAATGTACATAATTCAGTAGAGATTTGTGGGGAAAGCAGCTGAGCTGCCCTTGCAAGATCATAATGAAAAATACAGTCCATGCACAAATTCTGCTTCTCCGTCTTTTAGCATGATAATGAAGATGAATCAATGATATCTTCCTTGTCCAACACGAAATAAATAAATAAATAAAGGCTAGGCCTGGGGCAAATGAGTGAGCAGAATTTTGCAAGGCTGCATTTAATTTCTCTGTGCTTCTAACAATCACCACAATTAGTTCCTTGTGCCATAGGCATACCTGCTTACAATGGTGAATTCAATAGCTTGAGATTTTCCTCTCTGCTGACCACCTCAGCTCTCTCCCCTCGCTTTTTTTCCTTCTTCCCCCCCCTCCTTTAATTAAGAGAGACAACAGAATTACAGAATTGTTTCACTAGAAAAAGAAACCCCAAACGCCCAGAGCAGCTGTGTTGAGGAACACGTTTGGTTTTGTGTTTGCGGCCTCCCTACTTTCTGTGTTTGTTACATCTCCTGTTCAGCATCACTTTCGCTGCTGTGGCAGGAATAGCCGGGCAGCGCTGCATCCACGGCAGGAGTTTGGGGGAGAGGAAAGCGCGGGATTAATAATGCATTAGCTGTGCAGCCCCATCGCCGGGAAAATAAACAAAATAGTAAAAGTTGCGGTGAGGGCGGGCAAGTGGCGTAATAGCGAGAACGCATTAGTCCTGCAGGCACACCGAGGGGATATAAACAGGATAATAAAAGTTGGGAGCGGGAATGCATTAGTCCTGCAGTCACATCAGGGGGAAAATAAACAAGATAGTAAAAATGATTTCGGGGGGGGATGGGAGAGTGGGAAGGGGGCAGGAATGGGGCGAGTCCTCCAGCCTTCCTGAAGGGGGCATGAGCAGAGTGACATCGCGGGTGGGAGCGGGGCGCATGTCCGCCGCCTGCCCGCCCCCCCGCGCCGAGGGGAGGGGAGGGTTGCGAGGGGGGCCGCGGCCAGCCCGGTGTGGCCGTGCCGGGCGGGACGCGGCGCGGGGCGGGCGGAGGGGCCGGGCCGGGCGGGCCCCGCCATGTCCCGCGCGGGGGCCGGGCCGTGGCCGCGCGCCGAGGTGGGTGCGCGCGCGGGGCCGTCAGGTGCGCGCGGGCGAGGCGCGGCGGAGGGCGGGCGCGCGCCCCCGCGCACGCTCTCTCGGGGGGTGTGCGCGCGGCGGGGCGCGCGCCCGGGCCGGCGCGGCGGCGCTCACGCTCCGCGGGCGGCGCGCGAACCCTCGCGAGGAGGCCCCGGGCCGAGGCCTGCCCGCCTGCCCCGCGGGCGCGCGCGCACTGCGCCTGCGCGCCGCCGCCGCCGCCGCCGTGCACGCCCGCGGAGCCGCGTCCGCCTCGGGAGCCGCCGGCGCGGCCCGGCCGACACAGCCTGGCCGGTTGGTCGGGCGGGGGCGAGACGAGGCGCTCAGCCGGCCGTCATGGGCCCCGGAGCGTTGCCGCGGCGATGGTGGCGGCGGCGCCGGCTGAGTGACTGAGGGGAGACCCCGCCGGGGGAGGGGGCAGGCGGAGGGCGAGGCGCGTGTGGCGTGCGCGGTGTTGACGACGGTGTTTTTAACCCTTAGATGGTCTCCAGCGAGCCGCTACTGCTGCCGGTGTCACTGGAGGGCGAGTTCTCCAGTAGCATGAAGGAGATGATCGGCGGCTGCTGTGTGTGCTCCGACGAGCGGGGCTGGGCCGAGAACCCGCTCGTCTACTGCGACGGGCACGGCTGCAATGTCGCAGTGCATCAAGGTGAGCGGGCAGGCGAGGGCAGCGCTCCCGCCCCGGCCTCCGGCCTCGCCTCTTCCTTCTCGGTGCTGCCTGTGCTCTTTCCTCGGCCCTGCTTCACCCCCGCCATCATCACGGCCTTTTCCCCCCCATTTTTCCCTCCCCCCTCCCAGCTCCTTCTGGTTACCAATGAAGCCTGTTTCCCTGTTTCCAAGGCCACGTGCTTTCAGGTCTCACCCGTCCTGTCATCCCTTGTCCTTCCAGTCTGCTTGTCTTTTTCCTCACATGAGACTTACTCTATTATAACTTCCTATATTATGGCTGTGAGAAAGGAAGAACCCACTTTTCCAATTTGTTTTCTCTCCTACTTGTACCTTTCCTGTGCCCATGCTTCCCAGTCTGCCTTTGCATCCTGTTAACGTCAGTTGCAATCATCCAAAGACTAAAATTCCTTCCCCTCTTTGCAGAACTTGTTACTTTTCTCTGTTCTGGTAGTAATTGCTGTATTTCTTTCTTCCTGTACTCGATCCCTGTTGTCCATGCCTTTCCCAGGTTTGAAAAATTTATTTGAGGGGCAGCCAGTACACGAGGAGGGTTTAGGATTGGAAGAGAGGCGGGTGTAGGAAAGACTTAGCTGTCATGTGATTTCTACCTCTGCCTGCCTTTCCTTGAATGTCATTTGGCTGATGTTTCCTGGTAGATGAAGAGACTTCCTGTTGTGGTTCTGCAGGGGGAGGGTGCTAGTCGGGAATGGCTGATGCTGGATTTGTTTGGCTTAGTGGAGGCTCGTTGGTTGGTTTCCAGCTCAGCTCAGGAGCTGGCATGTTCCCTCTGTGTGATTGTTTTGTTTCTGTCAGTGGGCTGACCCTTCGTGTGAGAGCAGAGGAAGAGACTGGATTCTGCTGCTTATATTGTAAGAAAGGAAGTAATCGTGGCTTTTGCTTTATGGTAGCAGAAATAATGAAGTGGTAGTTTTTCTATACCAACTTGTAAGCAGTCATGTGAACTCGGAGACTGGCTCTTTGGCTACTCATAGGTAGTGAGCAAATTGGAGGAGACAGAAAATCCTAAATCCAATTCATTAGTCTGAATGCCTACTACATGTGAAAATGCTACTAATGAGTGTCTCATGCTTGGTCTTAAATTGTGCTGAAGATGATCTAATACAGTAACTGGTTCTTTCAGGTCTTAAATTGTTCTGAAGATGAAATAATAATTGGTTGTTTCAAGTATATGCTTCTCTGTATGCTGCCAAGTAGTGAGAAATTTAAAGAGATCTGCAGAAGAATTTAGTTACTCCTGTTAATGTTGGATTGAATGCAGAAGGGAACTGACAGGATCTGTGGAATTAATCTGGTTTTGAATTGGTTTTCTGTTGTTTTAAGAGCCGAGTAATGCTAACCAGTAAGTTAACTCTGCTCTTGTGGAATCTTTGGGTCATGAATTACACTAAAACATGAATACTTTTAGAAGCCATATCCGAAACAGCTATAACTTTTGCATTATCTTGGGCATCTTCATTTGTATCTAGAGCATTGATAATATCTTCAGTGAAGGAACTGTTTGGTAGGAACAGTTGGAACTGATACAAAGGAAACAAAAGTCAGTTATAGGAGGTATTCCCGAAATAGAGAGACACATCTTCAGTAGATTTGATACAAGAATATGAACTTTTTCTTTTAAGGTCATATCCAAACCTGAATTTGAATCTATCAGGAAGTGTGCAAAGTACTGCTTCCTCTAAATCCAGATGCTGTTGTAGAGATCTTAAGAAGAACTCCATGTTTTGATTTACTGTATCATTGATGCTTTATATTTGGGATACTTTACATGACACATGTCCCATGAATGAAGGTGGTAGGGGAAGCATGTCTGCTCTTTCTGTGGCCTTTCTGTAGCAAATGTAGTGTCTTCGTGGTTAAAGCTGATAGTCTGTATTTCAAGTGCAGACAGCAGTATTACCCATGAGGCTTTATTAACTGCTTTTTTTTTTGCTATTACAATTGTTTTTAGTTCAGAGGAAACTTCTTTTCAAGTATTAAGCCATTGGCAAGTTGTGGAGGACAGAATGACTTCATGTGTTTAAAGAAGCTTTGCACAGTAGTGGAACTATAAACCAAAGGAAGCTCTGGAACTCTGTGAAGAGTATCACAGTATCTCAGAGCACAAACCAGTGATGGACTCCTTTATACTCTAGGTGTACTCTGTTACCTGTACAGATATAAAAATGCTTCACTTCAACTTTGGTCTTTGCCCAACTTGTGTTGCCTTTGAGTCTGCTTGCCAGCCCTGTCTCTGAGTTGCATTCCATAATTGTTTCTTACTCTGCACTGCCACTTGCTAACATAAATGTGTGATTGCACATTTAGTATCTCCCTTTTAATTTCTGAAGAGAAATTCAGAGTCCCCCCATCTGGCGTTCATACAGATGCAAGGAAAACAAGGTGTTTTTTCCTTACGTTAAAGAACTTTAATGTACAGTAGAAAGGGATTGTCAGAATAGTTTGTCGTGTCAGTACTTGGATACAGTATGTGAAAACCTGACAATGATCTTAATATGTATGTATATAATAGGAAATTATTTCGTTGGCTTTCCTTCATAGAAGGGAAGGTGTATTTATACGACTGTTGCACTACAATTTTTTTTCTTCAAGCTAGCACAAAACCAATAATATTTTTTGTATATATACTAGAAGTTACTAATTTAATCTCAGCATTCTTCATAACTATTAATTTATCATACATAATTTTTTTTCTACTCACACACTTAAACCAGATTTTGTATTTAAGTAACATAGGATTGTTGGGAATTGAGTCTGACATATTTTTAAAATCTCAGGATTATCTTTTTGAGGAAAAAGTTTGGGGTTTTGATTTTTTTTGGTTATTTGTTACACCCATACAAATATTAGAATATCAAGTTGCTTGATGTGTGCATTTCAAACATAAACAATGTTACCAAATCACTAAACTCTTTTGCTGTGGAATTTCTTACCAAACTCCTGGGATTGCTTTTATATACTATGAAAATATAGATGACAGTCTTGCAGATAAATCTGTGTCAAAATCTTTTTCCTAAGGATTTATGTTGTAACCTGGTTGTAGTTGCAAGTAATCCTAACCCTGATGCTCTGTTAAGTTTGTATTTGCAGCTCTATGTGAATTTGCAGGGGAAAGCCAGCAAACTTTGTATCTTTTTTCAGTTTATTAAGGATTTCCTACTTAAGACCAGTTATTTTACTTATAAAGAGTAAGAGAACTGGATAGTAAGTGAGTATATGAATGAATGTCTTATCAAAAACTCAGATTTGTTATTTGCTTTTAGTTTTCTCTTAAAAAAAGACCTCACAATAACAAGTATCCGTCATTTAAAGTAAAGTGTCTCACCTGTTTTGCAGATAAATAAATAGCAAAACAAATCACATGTGAAATGTCACTGCTTTTGAATGGATATATTCTTCTTCAAGCTAATGGTTTGGGGTTTTTTATTAATTCAACGAATTCTGCATAATTTTTTTAAGTGGAAGCTTTTTGTACTTCATTTCTAGTACCACTGTGATAGGATTTCAAGTGCAATGTGTAGATGTCAGTTTGAGTTTCTTGACAATTAAAATGGTGTGAGATCAACTATACTAAGCTTTATATATCATTCATATCAGTAGTATTATAGTGCTGCCTACGTTTGCTGAAATATTTTGTCTTGTTCAAAACAGCTTGCTATGGAATTGTTCAAGTACCCACTGGACCATGGTTTTGCAGGAAGTGTGAATCTCAGGAAAGAGCAGCCAGAGTGGTATGTGTTTTGTTTATTATGTAATTCTGGTTATAATGCTTGTGTGGATAATATTTACCCAAGTGTTACAGTAATAGTAGAAAAGAGCTTGCCTTTCTATTGTAATTCCAACTAGGTGCTGTTCAGAAAGACCGTTTTTCTTCTTATTTTTAGAGTGGAAATACATAATTGTCTCTTAAATGTTCGGACAGTTTCAGGGTCTCTGTGGTTTTTTAATTTTTTTAGGTGGTAGGGGTTTTTTTTTTTTAGTTTGTTCTTTTTTTGGTGTTCCAACCATTTAAAGAATTTTACTTTTGTCTATGGTGTAGGTTTTGGCTAATTTTATCAGTTTAGCACTTAATGTAGTTAGGTATAGGAAGGAAGTAAAATCTCTGTCCAATTTTCTTTTACAGCAGCTGTAGATTGCCAGTTGAAAGCTTCAGTTTAGGAACACTTGACCAATGAGTAGTGTTGTTAATTTCAAAATCTAATGCTTACTTGGAATATGACACTTACAACTGAAGAAGCATTTTCTTTCTCTGATTTTCAATTTTTTTTATGGTAAATATTGGGAATTCAGATAATGCTTTTTTCTTTTTTTCACCTTGATTATATGAGGTTTCGCTTTGGTGACACTTGTATGTTGTTAGATTGAACTGCATGATATCAGGCATTTTTAAAAAAGGAGAATCACATTTCTTCCTAATTGGCACTTTTTAGTTTGTATTCCAGCAAAAGATAAAGTGAGAGAAGTGAGAGTATTTGGAAAGACTAAGCTGTTCATTTGCCTCTGAAAAAAAGTTTAATTGTATGGGAAGGTGGTGTAGCATCTTAGGGCAGTGTGTAAACTGTTTCTGACTTTTCATATCTAAAAGCAAATGAAGAGTCAGACACTGAATTTTGAGTTACTGTCAGTGTCTGTTGGAGTGTTTACATGAGCTGCTTACTGTACCTATTTCCTTTTCTAATTTAAAGTACTGTAGAAATGGTGGGAAGACTTAATGCTGTATGAATTTTTGGCACAGGTCTAAAGAATCTCGTTCTTCTTTTTCCCAACTTGCCACTAATGTTTTCATAATGCCCTGGTAACCGAGACCTCGTTACTTCTTGTAAAGCAGACCTGTTGGTGGGAGAAAGAAGGGGTTGATTTCTGTGTGCTCTTCAAATATTTGTCAACAGAAAAGAAAATCCTTTCGGAAGAAAAGCTGTTTCTTTCTTTTCCTTGGAAGACAGTCAGCAGTGTTAAGTTTTAAGAGCGGCATTTTTTAGTGTTGCTGAGTTTGATATCTACACATTAATGGCAAAGTTAAAAGTATAAAGACGGGGGAAAGAGAGCTGGTGGCCATAAAGAGGATTTTTCAGGTGCATGATAGGGAATCCTCATCAGCATTTAGAATATAGTTATTCCTGGCTTCTTGTGGCATAAGAAATGAAGAAGAACTGTACAGAGTTCTACAGTAAATGATGTCTTACTGTATTCTGGTAATTTCTTGAGTTTACCAATGAGAATTGCTTTGATAGGGGTATTGCTTGTACTTAACTGAATCCTCTGCCTGGTGTATTCTGTTCTTGTTTCCACTGAACAGGGTCTGTTTAGTTGAACAGGTTGATTGCTGATTCTGTTTTGAAAAAAAAAATCCCATTTGTAATGTAGTGTAGATTTAAGTGGTTCTCAGGTTAAACTAATTGCATGTGAGGTATAATAGATTAATAACAGCTGAGGTTTTAGCATGTTAGTTAAAAACATGGTGACTGTATTTGAGGTGCGTCTTGGAGAAGATCTTAACATTCAGAAGCTAAACTGAAGCCTTGACTTCAGTATGGAATTTGGAACTTTACTGTAACCAGTTTGTCAGACACAGAAGTTTTATTTTTTGTATCAGACACAGAAGTTTTGTATTTTTTGCAAAAGCAAACATGATCATCATCCCTGTATGAGACTGAAACTTAAGTTTTCCTCTTGGTGTTTTTGTCTCTAAGCAAAACCAGAATTAAATTTATCACATTACATTTAATATGCTTCTGCTTACTTTTAATCTTAAAAATATCTCAGTCCTGCAACTAAGGCATATTTTTCCATGCTGATGCTCCCTGTGTTGTGTGTTTTTGGGGTGTGGTGTTTTTTTGTTTGTTTTGTTTTGTTTTTTAAATTTTTTTTTTTAATTTTTATTTTGTTAAGCTACAGTTACTGGACAAATAAATTCATTCTGATAAGAAACTGTGGTAAATTGTTCACACTTAAGTTAGACTTGCTTCAATGATGGAGGGATCTAGATTGACTTAGGAGCACATGACCCACCAACTTGGGTTCAGATTAGGGCAGTTGGCTTCCCATGTACCTTCACCATAATACACTGATATGTGCTGTGTTCCCTTTCTTCTGTGTGCTGCTGCTAAGGTACATACTGGGTGTGAATAAAAGTGGTTGCTGATTTTTATTTTTCAGACACACAAGCCTCTTGGCTGGTTGACTTCAATGTTTTTGTTGGTGAGGTGGTAGCAAGCATCTTGGGTTTTGAATGATCAGTCACTAGTTGGAAAGTGCTGTTCTGTGCTGGACAAGTCATACTGCGTTTTGGCTTCAGCAGGGTCATGTTTTTCTGTTGTTTAAGAGAATCACTGACTTTTCATAAACCTGAACTGTTTGGATAATGGACATATTGAGGTGACTTTGTAAGTTTTTAGCTAGTGCTTGAAAAGTCTTAGTTTTCTCTAAATCAGCTAATTTATCTTAGCTGACCTGTGGTGAGCTTGGAATGTGAATCTCTGCAAGATGGCTGGGAACTGCTCCCAGCTTTGTCTGTGTCAGCACTGCCTCTTACTACCCTGCATAGTGGGCCCTTTTAGTGTCTTCAGATGTACCTGAACTTCTGAGTCAAAAAACAGGGCAGATACAAGTTGATGCAGGAAAAGCTAATAGTGGGGTCTGTGTGAGGATCTGTATGGAGCAGTAGGTAAGGAGCTTTGGGTCCTGGCTTGAGAAATGGGATGGTGCATATATGTTGTCCAAGGGCTGATAGTTCTGGTATCCAAAGAGAGACTGGAGAAACTAAGTTTAGGAATTGTAGCACAACTGTTATTCAGAAAGACCTTTTTTCCCCCATAATCCTGTTATGTGTCAGATGTCTTCCTTGATGATCTGGCATATAAATAGACCATGTGTTTATGGTTTACTATAAGCTACCACTCTTCATACTCATCATGAGGGAGCTGCAGTAATCCGTGTGATAGAGATACCAGGCAGCACAGAGGTGTTCAATGTTCGTAAGATTAGCTTGGTCAGGCTTTTTAGCTGTGTGTAGGGGTGTTCCTTGTGAATCCAGCTTGATTCAGAGACACCAGATCTCAGTGCTCAACTTCAGAGTTACAAATTCCAGAAAGTTTTACTACCTCAAAGTGCAGCTCAGGTGCTACATGTGAGGTCAGACTTCTTACAGGTGAATTACTATTACTCTAATGTCATAAACGTGGTGTTTTTTTCACTTGACATTTCTGTAGGGGTTTTTTTTGTTGTTTTTTTGGTGAAGTGGGTTATGAAGTTGAGTGCAGTCCTGGCCCAGAACTGAGTCAGTGCATTTATGTGACACTACAGCTTGTCTAATAAGCCACCTGGATTTTAGTCCTGGGGAATGTGTTGAGGGGGCTGTGACTCCCTGTGGAGCTAGGCACATAAGGCTTGAGATAGTATCCATCTGGATTTCAGCACAGTCTGGCATAACTGGAGTCTCTGTGCTTGCACATGTGTTTCTTGGAACTTAGCGTGGAGACAGAAAGACTGTCGTTACAGAGTAAGTTTAGATCATACAGTACTTAGTACTGAAGGACTCAGGGCAGTAGAAATGCAGCTTACACTGTTTACCTCCACACCCTGTTCACGAACATTGTGCACTCATAGTGATGAGTTCCTTGTTGTCCTGCCAGACCTGAGCTGTTCCTGCATCTGCTGCACAGATGACCCACATTCTGAATGCTTGAGTTTTAATTTTTTTAAAAAAATCATTAATATAACAACGGTTGTAGCTCTCTCCAAATCTTCTTTTTAAAAAAAATCTTTCATCACATGCATCTACAATTTTTTTTTTTTTTGTGGAGTTACTCATAAGAGTTGTTTGATGTATCCATAGTTTAACACCTCACCCCCCAGCATTATGTAGTAAAAAAACCCACAGGGGTAGTATTACTTGCCTTTTGCCTAAACCGAAAGAAGCAAAAAAGGAGAAACTAGGAGTGTAGCCTTTCAATATGCAGACAGGTTTGTGATCAGAGCTCTGACAACTCTGGCTCAACAGGCTACCTGGAGGGGAAGTGGGATCTCTGTGGTTATTACATCTGTATTTGTAAACTAGAATGAGTGCTGATAAATATGGTCACAGTAAAGGTGAACTAAACTTTTAGAAGAAAACGTGCTGTTTTCTTTTTTCTTCAGTTTGAAATACTGTCTACCAATAAGGACTGGTATATTGTACAGTTTCTGTGAAGATGTCTCTTGAAATAATTCTTCAAGAAATTTTGAAATGAATGTTTCTTTAATGTGTGTCCGTAATTTTTCATGAAGGACACTTTATGTAAGAATATTACTACATCTACTTTTGAGAATACTGTAACAAATATTAGTAAAAAAATTGCTTTAGTTTTGGGTGTACAACAGAAAGATTGATCTTTGTGCTTTTGTTATTTGTATGGCTTTTACGGAAACACAGTCTTATCTTTTATGAATGACTGTGCAGTCTAGAAGGCAGTGAATGTTAGTTTGTAACTGGATATCTTGAATAAAAAGTCTCCTTAAAGGTACTTACGCAGAACATGCTGTATTGGGTTTGTATGACATAATTTTGTTAGCGAGGGGGTTACAGGAATGATTTCTCTGAGAAGCTGCAGAAGCTTCCCCTGTGTCTGACAGAGCCAAAGCTGGTCGGGACGGACCCGCTGCTGGCCAAGGCTGAGCCAATCAGCAACTGTGGCAGTGCCTCTGAGATAACACTTTTAAGAACCCCTGAGCAATAGAAACTGCAGCCGGAGAGAGGAGTGAGAATCTGTGAGAGAAACAACTCTGCAGACACCAAGGTCAGTGGAGAAGGAGGGGAGGGGAAGGAGGTGCTTCAGGCACCGGAGCTGAGATTCCCTTGCAGCCGGTGGTGAAGACTCCAGGAAGTCTGGCTGAGATTCCCTTGCAGTCCATGGAGGCCAACAGCAGAGCAGAGATCCACCTGCAGCCCATGGAAGACCCCACACCAGAACAGGTAGATGCACGAAGAAGGCTGTGACCCCGTGGGAAGCCTGCAGTGGAACAGGCTTCTAGCAGGAATTGTGGATCCATGTAGAGAGGCTCATGCTGGAGGAGGTTTGCTGGCAGGACTTGCAACCCTGTGGGGATTTCACACTGCTTCCCGTTGAAGGGGCTCACGCTGGAGCAGTTTGTGAAGAACTGCAGTCTGTGGGAAGGACTCATGTTGGAGAAGTTGGTGGAGGAATGTCTCCTTTGGGAGGGACCCCATGCTGGAGCAGGGGAAGAGTGTGAGGAGTTCTCCTGAAGAGGAAGGGACAGCAGCATGTGATGAACTGATCACAGTCGCCATTACCCATCCCCCTGTGCTGCTGGGGGGGAGAAGGTTGTGAAATGGGGATTGAAGTTGAGCCTGGGAAGAAGTGAAGGGTAGGGAGAAGGTGTTTTAAGATTTAGTTTTTATTTTCTCATTACTGTACTTTGATTTGATTGGTAATAAATTAATTTCCCCCCAAGTTGAGTCTGCTTTACCCATAACTGTAACTGGTGAGTGATCTCTCCCTGTCCTTATGTTGACCCAAGAGCCTTTTGTTCAATTTCTCTCCCCTATCCAGCTGAGGAGCGGAGTGACAGAGCAGCTTTAATGGGCATTTGGCATCCAGCCAGGATCAATTCACTACAGACTGTCTTGGTACCACAGATGGGGCATGAGGAAGTCAAGATAAGGATAGTAATTGGGAGAGGTAGTGAGCAAAATTTGGACTGAAGAGAGCTAGAGAGAGAAAAACAGAGCTAGAGAGAGAAAAGCGAAATGATTGTGGAGAATGTGTGTTGTTCTCATTGGGGTAAAGGTGAAAATTCATATTTTAAAATACTGTTGATTGAGTGATGTGTGTTTCTACTGTTGATTGAGTGATGTGTGTTTCTGGTCCATTACATAGTAGGTGAGTGTTGTTGCTTTGCATTTCATGAGTACAAGAAAATAGTTTTTCCTATGCAGTAGTTGTTGGTGTATGCAGTGAATACAGACCCATAACCTTATTGTACTGCAGTTCAAAAGATGACAGACTTGCTTAGCGTTGCGTAGTGTCTGGTCCTCAAGGTTAGGAGCACAACAAGTGCAGAAGGTGCCGCAGAAGTGCAGTGTTATTTCTGTGTGCTTTCGTCTGCATATCAGAGTGGGAGTATTAAAGCCATTTCTGACTGTACTTCTTCCTTCATGGTTTTTTTTTGAGTGTGCTGCATTTTTCCCTTCTTGTGTACATATTTGTTACTTGGTTTCTAAATATACAGCTGAGTTCATAAACTTACTTGAAGCACTTCATTACAGCACAAAAGGTCTACTACCTTTTTTTTCAAGTTTTGATTAGCTACAGTTTGCCTAAATGTAATTTGTGCAGTAATTTATAATTACATTATGCTAATTATGGATACATACAGTATTCAGGCTTTAAAAGAGTGTTCCATCACTCAAGTACTACTTGATCAAAAATATTTTAACATAGATATCAATACAGCAGGTACTTTAGTAAATGGTCTAAAGGTTCTGTGGCAAAATTATTAACTAAAGTGAGACTAGAGCAAAACACTTTCCCTTACAGGAATCGCTTAATTCTTATGTGGAAATGTTTTATGACTATTTTGTCCATTGTATTCACTGGCAGAAGTAGTGTCTAAAATAAACAAGGAGTTCCTCAGTTCTGAGAAACCTTACTTAAAATGCATGCTAGGAATCTTTAGGATAAAACCGTTGTATGTTGCAGAAGAACACTAAAGTGAACTATTACATACTATATTTTCTTCATGTAGATTGAATTGGGTCAGTAGCATACTTTCAGGCTGGTAAGAAAAACTTGGATGTCTAGTTGGAAATGCAATCAAATGTGACAGGCATTTTTCATAGCCCCCCGTGCTTTCCACTAAAAATCAATATGTGAATCTTAAAAACTTCGTGAATGTTTATATTCTGGATTCTTACAACATCTAGCAGGGCTTACTAGTCTTTGATATGTAGTGGGAGATTTATGGTTTTGGACTTCTGAAGTTGGAGTAGCCAGATCATGATATGAGCTGTGTGTCATCACCATGTTACACTGTACTCGACATTCTCTCTCTTCTAGTTATCTTACATATATTGAGTAAAAGTATGTTTAAATGTCACCTGTAGCATGTACTGACTGGATGATCCTGTGTCACGTTAAAGGGGGCAGAAAAGAAGAATTTTCTGTCCAACCTGTATTAATATATTTTTTTGTCTATCAGTGTCCCAGCCCCAGGAGATCAAAGCCTTTTAATGTCCAAACCAGTCTGTTAGCATCTCACCTAATGAGACTTCACTTAACAGGTTCACTGAGACGGACTTTTGATACTCTTTGGTGGAGTCCTTTTTATATAAGGACCACTCTTAATAGTGGTAGAAAAACCCCTCATCAGGTTTCTCCTATGAGTTACTTCACCATCAACAAAACTGTCAGCACCTAAAAACGGACTCACTCTAACAGTTCACTAAATAACATGTTTATTAATAAAAATTTGTGACAGTTGATGGGGTTTGTTGTGTCTGGAATAGGGTCTAACTGCAAAAACACACTTAAACTATGTAGTAATAATAATAATGCAAAGCATAGGCACACACCCTAAAGCAAAAGCAACTTACAAATAAGACAATTTACAAAGAATAAGTAAAGCAAAAACCTTAAGTGCACGCTATAAAGCAAAATCAACTTACCATGAAGTAATAAGTAAAAAATTTAAAGTACTATGGAGCAAAAGTAAAATTAGTGTATATGTATAAAGCAGTTGTTCACCTCAAGGTATCCTGAGAAGGTGGAAGAAGAAAAGGTAGCCCGTTGGTTACCTCCAACAGAGTTGATGGAACTTCTTCCCGATTTTTGCTTATGTCCACTCTCTTTTTATATCTTTTTTTTTAGGCAGTTTGAGTGGCTATAGTCAGTAAACTAATTTTGGGGTGATAGACAGATGAAATAGACCCAAGGGTCCACTTCTGAGTTCCCAGCAGCCAGGATGTTCGCAAAAAAAGGCTGTGTTATATCCATATCACTTCTCTCTTTGGTTTAATCCTTTATGAGTTTCTGGGAATGTCTCCCCAGGTGCTGGGGTTTTTCAGGAAACCATCAGGAGAGGTTTTTTTCTTCTTTTGTGTGGCCTTATCTATCACCTTACAGTCTTGGAAGAATGCTGATTTGCATGTTGAGTGCCTCTAATCTTCTTGTCATAGTCTGCAAATTTATTATCTGTAGTAGATGTTTTTGACAGAGCTAACTGAATCTGCATATATTTTTATCTGATGCCTTGATAGAAAGAACTAGGTTGAGTCTCTTTAATTTATCCAGGTATAAACCCCAAAATGCTTCAGGTAGTCAGTCTGTTTTTCTTTTACTTGTCAACTGTCTGCTTTAAAAAAAAAGTTCTTTCCTTCTCCTGGGACAGATGACTGAATAGACATGGGGCAGAGATTTGGCAAATTTGTCAGCATCAAGAAATGGTTATTTGAAGATGGAGATGACTTAATTTCCTAAGTTGTCAAGTTGCAGAACATAGCACTTTGGAAGAGAATAACTGACAGCATGCGTTCGTTTGCTCTATTAGTGGTGTCAGCCAGTTGGGGATTCTTGGATGTGGCAGAAGATCTTTTGATTCCTGTTGGTTCTTCAATGTGGTTTATAAACGCTGGAGTCTGATGTGAATCATAGGTTTGGAATCATTAGAATTTTTGTTTGCTTCTCTTTGGATACTTTGAAAAATTCTCTAGTTAGCTACTTACTGACTTCTGCTTCAAATCATTGCATTGTTGCAAGCTATCATTTGTAGAGCCATTTAGATCAAAATAGTGAAGGTGGGTGTTTTGTGAGTTTATAGGTAAGGTCTTAAGATACTGCAGGTTAAGACAATTGATAAGGTATATTGCTATCCCATTGTAGTTAAGAAACTAAAGAAAATGTGGATTTGGTTTTGTAAACAGCAGTTTCTTCTTTGGCTGGATCATGTGTTTCTGAAGAAGCTTTTGGAAAAGGAGTGTGCAGTTCATCCTTTTTGCTGAACTGAGCAAGTGAAAAATGAACTTCTGACTCTGGCAAGTATTATAAAGCATGGATGTTAAAATAGATATAAACTCTAATGGGAATTTTCAGACTACCTAACTGGTTTTAAGGAAAAAATACACTTCAAAAAAAGACTTCAGGGGATGAGAGGTCGATCTTCTCTGGTTAGTCTTTGTACGTTGGCAGCATACGATTTTGCTTCCGAGAAGATGGCTTGCAGGAGTGAATGGAAGGATGAGATGTCACTGTGTTCTGAGGGCTGGGGTAAGTTATTGCCAGCAGATGCAGACATGGTCAGTCTGGTGCACATCCTGTTGCTGGGTCTGTTCTTGTGCAAATGGCCTGTGAATTCTCATCTATTGATAGAATTTATGCCAAGATCTAAATTTCCAGATAAAAATGTCTTGGCACCAGCATACTGGTTTGCACCGCTCTGCAAATTATCTGTGGGTTTTTCTTTTTGTTGTCGAGTCTTGCAAAAACTGTTCTTTTGTAGGTATTTGTTCTACGGTAGATAGCCTCTGATTAGCTGAATTTGAGTTAGGTTTTTTATTAAGTATTTAGTTGTCTCCTGTTCTAAATTTCAGTTAGCACACTTTTATTGAAGTGTCTTTAGAGTATGGTGTTTCTTTATAGATGGAGCAATGTTTGCATTGGTTGTTAGTACCATATTTGCCTAACACAAATTAATCAATAAAATTATCCCATTTTTTTCTGGGTTTATTGGGGGAAAACAATTTTTCCTCTTTTCAGTGTTTTACATTACAATGTACATGTTTTTTTTTTTCCTATCAAAGAAAAGACATTAGGGTAAGAGGGATGTGGAAAGTATAAAAGGAAATTAAAAAATATGAGACTCTTTCCTCTGGAGAAAATGAAATACTCATTTCACATCCTTTAGGGGAGAAGGAAAATAAATAACAAAATGTTTTGAGCTTAAAAGATAGTTTTTCATCAAAAAAGTGAATGAAGAGCTTCAAATATTTATGTATATGACCTATGTGAAGCATTGGTATCACTGAATCTCTAGACATGATTTGTACTAAACTCGATATCCCGAGCTGTTAAAGCTATTTTCTAGATATCTTTTTCTTTTCCCAGGACTTTTGTGTTTTTGACAGCAATGAGTATGTGTTTGTCAGCATTAAATTGTTTTACATTAACTAAAATAACTACCTATATCGAGATCTTAACCCTTTTAAACCACGTTTTAGACCTGTGTTAAGGTATAATGAAGGCATTATATTACTATTAAGGTATTATCTGAAGTAGTGCTGTGTAAGTAGTACTGTATGTATATCCATAGCGTATTTGAAGTCTGTAGAGTTGGGATTTCTAAATGTATGTATGTTTCTTTCTCGTAACACCCAAGGATGAAACAAAATGTTGTGGAATACTGATAAAGGCAGGTGAAGCTGTAGCACAGAACTTGGGAGATGAGTACCTAGACACAGTCAGTTGTGCTGCAAGGCTTTTGCAGCTACTGATTAATGGGAGTCAGGGCTCAGAGCATCAGGGGCTGCCTGTTGGAAAGCTGTCGATCAGAAACTAACCCTCTGATCATCTGCTTTGCTTTGCTTATCTTTGGAAATCTGTCCGTGTGCTTTGGTGAAGTGTACTGAGTTAGTGCATTTAGATATATTTAGAAACACCCAGTGCATTGCATGCTGTTAAACAGATATATTTGAAAGCAAATTCAGAAGTAAAGCAATAAAAGAACTTCTGCTTGACAATTGACTCTTTCCTCCTTAGGTTAATTTAAAAAAAGTCGTAAGAATTTGATGTATTCATAGAATTAAACAATGGTTAAGGTTGGAAAAAGCCTAAGATCATTGAATCCAACTGTTAACCCAGCACCATTGTGTTCACTGTTAAACCATGTCCCCAAGTACCACATCCACATGTCTTTTGAACGCTTCCAGGGATGGTGATTCTGCTGCTTCACTGGGTAGCATGTTCCAATGCCTGACCACCCTTTCAATGAAGAAATTTTTCCTAAAATCTAAATCTCCTCTGGTGCAACTTGAGGTCGTTTCCTCTTGTCCTATCGCTTGTTACTTGGGAGAAGAGACCAACCCTCACCCCCCTCTGTCCTCCTTTCAGGTAGCTGTAGAGAGTGATAAGGTCTGCCCTGATCCTCCTTTTCTCCAGGGTGAACACTCCCAGCTCCCTCAGCTACTCTTCATCAGATTTGTGCTCCAGACCCTTCACCAGCTTTGTTGCCCTTCTCTGGACACACTTCAGCACCTCAATGTCCTTCTTGTAGTGAGAGGCCCAAAACTCAACACAGGATTGGAGGTGCAGCCTCAGCAGTGCTGAGTACAAGGGCACAATCACTGTCCTAGTCCTGCTGGTCCCACTATTGCAGATACAGGCCAGGATGCCACTGGGCTTCTTGGCCACCTGAGCACTGCTGCCTCATGTTCAGCTGCTGTTGACCAGCACCCCCAGGTGCTTTTCTGCTGGGCAGCTTTCCAGCCACTCTTCCCCTACCTAGAGCCCTGCACTGGGTTGTTGTGACCCAAGGGAGGGACCTGGCACTTGGCCTTGTTGAACCTCCTACCATTGGCCTCTTCCCATGGATCCAGCCTGTCCAGATCCCTTTGTCGAGCCTTCTTGCCCACCAGCAGATCAAACATTCCCTCTGATCTTGTTGTGTCTGTGAACTGACTGAGGGTGCCCTTGATCCCGTTGTCCCGATCATCAGTAAAGACATTAAACCGACTGGCCCCAACACTGATCTCTGGGGAACATCCCCAGCGAGCAGGTGCCAGCTGGATGTAACTCCATTCACCAACATTCTGGGCCCAGCCATCCAGACAGTTTTTTAGCCAGCGAAGAGCCGAGCCAAGCCATGAGCAGCCAACTTCTCCAGGAGATGCTGTGGGAAACAGTGCCAAAGGCTATAGTAAAGTCCAGGCAGACACGTCCACAGTCTTTTCCTCATCTACTTAGC
Source organism: Myiozetetes cayanensis (assembly GCF_022539395.1). Lineage (NCBI taxonomy): Eukaryota > Metazoa > Chordata > Aves > Passeriformes > Tyrannidae > Myiozetetes > Myiozetetes cayanensis. The sequence goes on from NW_026086604.1 coordinate 132,755,810, forward strand.
AGGTCACCTTGTCACAGAAGGAGATCAGTTTGGTCAAGCAGGAGGTGCCCATGCTGGCTGGGCTTGATTTCCCTGCTTGTTCTGCACATGCTGTGTGATGGCACTCAAGGTGATCTGCTTCGTGACCTCCCCAGCACTGAGGTCAGGCTGATAGGCTTGTAATTTTCTGGATCTTCCTTCCATCCTTTCTTGTAGATAGGTGTCACAGTTGCTAATCTCCAGTCAGCTGTGACCTTCCTGGTTAGCCAGAGCTGTTGGTAAACAGTTGAAAGTTGCAAGCTCCTCCACCAGCCTCCTCAGTAACCTCATGTGGGTCCCATCCAGCCCCATGGACTTGTGGATGTCTAAGTGGCATAGCAGGTCACGGGCCATTTCCTGGATTATGGGGTCTTGATTCTATTCGTCATTTCTGTCTTCCAGCTCATGTTTTCACTAAAATGTGAACTAAAATTTGCAACAACAAATGGATTTAACCATTCTTCTGTGTAAATAACAAATAACAGGAGCAGCAGAATAAAATGTTTTGTCTGACAACTTTTAACTCCTGTTGATGAAAGAATTGGAAGAGGTTGTGTCAGGTTTCAAGAACTGTGATGCTGATTTTATGTAACTTACTATTTTGTTATTTGTAACTTTATGGATCATTTATTGCAGTGTCTTGAAGTTGTTTCTTTCAGTTAAATAATGTTGGGGTTTGGGGCTTTGGTTTTTTCCCCCCCTATTGTCAAGCAATATGAAATAGTAATTCTGTGATCAAAAACTACTTTGGAGAATAAAAACGTTTCTGGAAGTGTGTCATGCTGGGTACAGTACACCTTGGCAAGGAAAATAAGCTTCTAAACGAAACAGTTTGTGTATATGTCTGATGCCTATTAAAAATCTTGGAATATATGAGTATCAGGGAAATATCAAAACAAAATTGACCTAATAAATATGTTTGGATCTGGACCCAAGAAATCTGTCAATATTACTACCGACATTAAATTGATCTGTTTCAGGTGTGGTGTATGTTCTCTTAAAATTTATTTATTATTTCAAGTAAGGCCTTTAATTGGACTTCCACTCTCATTTATAGCCAGTGTAGGTGATGCCACCTCCTGAACCAGGGTAGTTATATGCTTCATATCCTTTCCCACCTCCCTATCTGTGTTCCTGTTACATTTGTTATCTGACTTTGTTGCATATGGGTTTATGGAAAGGTGGCTCAAAGAAGTGATCTGGCTGAAAAAAAAAATTATTTTTAGGTTACTGATTAGGATTTTCATATAGTCAGTTGAATGCTTTTCCCAGAGCAAGGAAGGCAGAAGGAAGTACACAGCAGGGGATGGCCAGTGATCTTCTCCTGGCAGCAGTGTTCAATTATGTTACCTTAAAGAGAGCCTGAAGTAAAGTCAGCTGGAACTGCAGCTAGGCTAAGGCTTTGATTTCTAGGCTAAGTTTAAGGGATTGTGGTCTGTTTAATCTGCTGTAGATCTTCTTGTGTTATTTAGGTTAACAGGTCATATTGAGAGACACGTTTTATTGCCTCATTGCAATGCTGGGAATTCAGTCCTGCAGGACTTTACTTGGTTGACAGTCATTATTCAGGTGAATGGTTCCATTGGCCTAGCTTGGACCGGAATTCAGTAAATTACTTGCACAAGAATTCTTTGACCTTCGTTTTCTTATAACAAGAGACAGCATATAATGGATGTCTGCAGATGATGCTTTATGAATGTGCTCCAAATTTACAGAACCCTGAGGGAAGAACAATGTTATATACCTATTATTATTTTCTTTCTTCTCTCCTACTTGTATAGTCTTGTTCCTATCTCTGTCTTTCCTATCTGCCATGTGCCTTTTGCTCTTCATTCAATATGAACCAGGTAGTCTCTTGGATTAAACCAGCTTCTCTATGCCTTTCCAGTTGAAAAATGGGTACAGTTAGGTTAACCAAAAAGATGTGAGTAATAAAATTTGGCTAATATTATCCAGTGCTGGTTAAGGTGGATAGTCCTGGTGAAAATTGAAAGGCATTTTTATCTAAAATAGAGGGAGAACACTTTGTGCTACAATGCAGTGGAACCAAGTTTGACTGTAACTGATTCAGTATAGGAAATTGGAACTATTTAGCTTATTATTCTTATTTTCACTTTCCAGTCTTGGAACTTTTTTCTGATGGATATCTTCAGTGGATACCTCGCATGTTTTTTGTTTTTTACTGTTCTTTATTTCTTCTTGGTTATTTTTACTTTTTTAACAATGTCAGGCAAATAAATGTTTCTTTCACTGTTTGCATGGGTCTCTCATGCTTCTGACCACTTCAGTTCTCTGCCGGGAAGCAGTGGGTTTTTCATCAGGCCCGGGCAGTCTCAATTCGCCTGAACATCAAGGTTATAGGATCAGTCTTCATTTGCTTAATTAAGTTGCTGTTTATGTAGCTCAGAAGTGAGTTGTGACAGTCACACTGTCAGACTGTTCCAGCTGCACGGTTTTGAGAGTGGTTTTACTTTAGTCCTCTACAGGAGACCTCATAGTCCAAAGCAATTCCTGCAGAGTTCACCCAAGTTCTGCTTGAACAGAAGCTAGATCCACGAACTAGGCTCTTCCACCAAAGAGCTGCACAAATGAGATGTCCATGTTACACTCTGTAAGGACAGGAAGGAAAGGAATGATATGTTCTACAATTTCATTCAGTGTTTCTTCAGCTGGTATTTGTCTTTTTCACTCCTCTTCCGATCTACTTCAGCTGACTGTACCTGCTGCACCTCCTTACTATAGGGCTAGTGCCCTTCAGCACACCAAAGGATGTGGTTATTCTCTTGGATCCCAGTCAGCCTCTTTAGTGTTCACGTTTGCACAGCTTAACCTGCTGATGTTTATCTGAATTGTTGATCAGTCATAGCAGCTTGCTGTATTTATGCTGTGGTATCTTGTGAGTGTTGTGTGTGCTGCCTGCCCCCTCTGCCCCCCACGGCTAGTTTAGTAGTTCCCCACAGTGTTTTTGAATGCTCAGAGAATAAATCTGTGTCAGAAATCCTCTGCCAGAGATAAGATTTAAAACACACAACCGGAGAAAAGAGCCCTGCCGTGCTCCGTGTGCTCAAATATTAGAGGCCATCTGTATGGATGGTCACATTATTCCATGTACTGTGTTTCATCATCAATATATATGACAAAAAGGTTAAAACTTTATTCCATCCATTTCAGAGATATTAATAAAGTGTAAAATAAAAGAATAATTTGCTAAGGGATGAGGTTTGCTGTTCCCACCTGGTAAAGCTACTGGTGTTACTATGTGGTGTATATTGAAACTTGGCAGAGCAGAATTGGATGACAGATTAGAATCTGAGAGTGTGGAGGCTGGGAAGCAGTTAGATTCATAACCAGAGAAAGGAGTAGAAGGGATCACTGTCTGGTGTATTAGTTTACTAGGATGCTACTTTATTTCAGATTGTACCCAGAATTCATGGTACCAGAAGTGCTCTGTGTCATTAGAGTGCAGATGTCACTGCAGAGTTGCCCACCTTCAGCAGGGTGAGAGCTGAGTGCAGGCATCCTTCTCCCTGCCAGTAGGAGGATACTCTGCAGAACTCTCTGCACTGAAGTTTCCTCCTTCTGTCAGAGTTCCCTCCTGCACTTCAGTTTTCTGTCTTGCATCTTCTCTGGTTGTAGCCAGGACTGCAGAGAACTAATTGGGGAAGGCCTAATGGACCTGAGTCCTTTTGGCAATAGGAGGCAAAAATAAATCAGATGAAGCTGAGCTCTGATGAGACTGAATGGAGTGTGTTTAGCTCTTCTGCATAAAGGACTGGTTCAGTTCCTTGCACCTTAGTGTCCTGGAATCATATTGATTTATTTTGTGGTGAAGTTTGCTCAAGAAGCTTGCTAATTTTTTAATTACTAATGCTACAGTGCAGTGGCTCCCTGTCTTCAGTTTTGCTGGTGCAACTGATTGTGGGTTGCTGCTTAAATTGCATCAGTGATGTAGCCTGAAATAAAAATGTTAAAAAGTTCATTTTACTCCATTTCACTGATCTGGTTTAAGGGGTAGACCTATACAGATAGTTGTGTCAGCAGCTGAAGGAGTGGTGGAGGGAAGAAGAGAACCTCCTAGACTGGTTTTACCACTAGTGAATATGTATGTCAAACTTCCATAGGCTTGCAGAGGTGGGGCAAGGTAGACTATGCCAGCAGCTTTCCTGTCTCAGATATATCATCTTTTCTCACTGGCTTTAAGCTGCCAGCTTGCAACTTTGGGGTGGGAACAAACTTTAATGCACTGTTACTGTCAATATATACCAGGCTGAATCTGGTTCAGTGTATGATACATTCACTGAAATGAAACTACTACTATTGTGTGTTTTGCAGCACTTAGTATTTAATGTTTGGAGAGCCGAAGTGTTAAGATACAGCTTAGCTCACATATATACTGCATATGTAGGACTTTGTTCAAAATGAACTGATCAGTTCATTTTAGTGTCTTGACTTTAAAAAATGAAAGAGATGTAATGCTCCCAGTCTACGGGCATCTTAGGGAATGATTCAGAAGTTTTCAACCACTTTTATATCCTAATTTCTCCATAGACTTAATGCTGCCTTTCAATATATTGCTGCTCATTTTAGCGAGTGAATGTAAGGGAGAGATAAGCAAAGCAGAAGACAAAAGAATCCTAAAGATTCTTCTTTCTGTGTGCAGCTCTCTATGCCAATACACTGAGCAAAAATAATTTAAGAATTTTTCTCTTCTAGTTGTTGTGAAAGCCTCTTTACTGCTAATATAAATTTTTTTACAGGTTAAGAGACTTATTCCTAAAGGTTAATATAGTCATCAAGATGTTCTTTAGCCATATGAATTTCAGGAATGGAATTCCTAGTTCCTCACATAAGTTTACACAGTCTGTTTCTGAGGCACTTGTAGCATCATAGGCTCCTATATCTACTATCTTGCCAGTTAGCTGTTAATGGAGAATAGTGCTGTTCAGGGAGCATGGAGAAAATCTGTCCTGATGCCAGGTGCTCCTCTCCATTTGGAGGATATGGTGTTAAGTTTGCATCTGATTATCAGACTATTTTTCCTTTGCTTAAAAAACTTGTTAAGGTGGTATACTTTGAGTTGTCCCTAATCTGGGAATACTTAAAGTTTGCAGTAGGGTGATTCCCAAGTATAGGATGTCCTATAATGATATTCCTTTGCATGTCATTTGGAGCAGTTGGAGTGGAATGTGTGTCAAACCTGTTCCCTGTCTGTGATCTCTCGTATGGAATTGGTTCACACTGCCCTAGGATATTTGGAGATAAACTTGATATTAGGAACTTGATAGGAGGCAGTGGTAGCAGAAAGACCGTTCTGTTGTGATCTTGAAGTATGTTGGAAGAATGTTATGTCAAAATGCTTATTTTCAGATATGCAGTCTTGAAGAATTTTAGAGATGAGTCAACTTCTGACCTCCTTTTTCTGAGGCAGAAAATGAGGTTTTTTTGGGCTCTCAGAATAACTGAGAGTCAGCAGAGACTGTGCAGTCAGCAGTGTGTGCACATGTGCTGATTATGTCCATGGCACACCTTTGTGATTGAACACCTTGGTCAGTACAGACATCTTAGGAGAAGGAAATAATGGTAGGGAGTTTTTGGACCGTGTCCAAGTTTCTCAGCATGTAAGTCTACCCCATACTATAGTTTTTGGAGGCTTGTCTCCCGAATGTCAGGGTGTGGAATCCAGGAATAAAGTCTTGGAGGTAGAGCAGCAAGTAGCTTTAATATATGTCATAGTTTCAAGATCTGGAGGAGAAAGCTTCATTTGTCACAAACCAACTTTAATATTCAAGTAAAGGTTAAGGGGAAACACACCCATTCACTTTTTAAGAATGGCAGCTTCCTTAATGTCAGTTATTAGCTTTGATGTGTGTGGTTTCTTTTTCAATGCTTCTGTGATCATTCCATTTTTTTATTTTATTTTTGCTTTTTTTCCTAGAGATGTGAATTATGCCCTCATAAGGATGGTGCTTTAAAGAGAACAGATAATGGGGGTAAGTTTTATTCTTACTTTTTGTGAACGCTCTTATTTTGTATGAGGGAAATAAATCTGTGGGAAAAAAATTATAGGAAACCTAAACATAAGCAAAAACACTGGCTGGTTTGGAAAGAGATAACTGTTTTACAGTAACCTTTATTTGTCCAATTTAGGTTGAATTTAGTTTGAGAACATCTACCATTATTCTTAGTTGCATTTTTAGGAAAAAAGACCAGAAGAATGGCATTTTAACATAAGATTTTAATGTGTAAAATGGCTAAATTTTAAGTGTATTTAGTTGGAACCTGAGCATTTATAGAAAGCTGTTGAAAGTGCACCATTCACGGAGGAAAGTGGAATCTTTATGTCTGTAGCCCAGACTAAATGCACCAGTGTATTTGCAAAGGATGGCTCTTTCATGCCTGATTTACTAATAGGTTCTGTAACAAAGAAGTTAGAGCCGGAAAGCTGCAGTAGTGATTACCCCTCCTTTGCATCTTTCTAGTTTCACTGTTCAGGTTATCATCAGTTCTGCTCCTGCTGAGTAGAACTGCTAGAGAAGGTATCCACTGAGTAGCCTGTCTTGATTATGTTTATACTAATAGCTGGGTAATATGAATGAAAAATTGCAATGAACTTTTCAATCACTTCTGAAATCCCTTCTTCTCTCTTTACTAGATACTTCTAAACTCCCATCCATCGTTTATCTGTAAATAGCCTTGGTCAGTTTGATACTGAGCCCTTTTCTCTTGTGAGAGGAGAAAGTGTTGTTCCGGATTAAGGATTTCATTTGGACAGTCTATGTAGTCTGCATAGTCTATGTCTGTGCAAATTGTATTCTGCAGATTTTATACTGCATATGTAATATTCAGGCTAATTATACCTTAGCTTAGTGTCAGTGCAGCTTGATATTTCTGTTGCAGTTGAGTTGCAGGAACACAGAGCCTGCTCATTTTTGGGCTGATCTAACCTTGTGTACTCTTGGACTGCTTCATTCAGTATATGCTCCAGGTTTACTATTCTAGTGTCTGCTCTCTTGCACACCTTAGTGAACTCGGTGCTCTGTGTGTGTGTTGGGAGATTGTATTGAGGCTGTGTTGTCATGTGTCAGTGAAACTATCATCTTAAGTACCAGCCCAGTACTGTATTCTTATTCCTTTTCCTCAGTATTCCTTTCAGGAGAGGTTGATACATCGCAGTGTTGAATTAATTTCTTCAGAAATGGCTGCTGAACACTTTCTTTTTTAGGAAATAACTGATAAGAAAGCCTCAAATCAATTGAAACAGTAAAATTTATGAAACGTTTTCAGGTAGCATTCAAGTAGCATTTGGGAATGCTTTGCTATTGTCTGTGTTGGTTTTTAAACTTTTTCTTTGCTTAAAGTCTTGAGAACTTATTTTGATGGTGTGCACTGAAGATCTGAGCATCCTATTAGTTATCTCCCTTATGACTCTATTATAATTATAAATTCTTGTCTGAAAGTGAGTTACTGTATAAGATTGAAATTAAGTAGCAAAGATGTTACAGTGTACTATAATTTTAATGCTCAAGTATTTTTATCAGTGAAAGCTTCATAGTGAAAATTTCATAGGGTGAGCGGCTTAAGAATTTATATTTCCTTCCAAAAACATCCAGCCTTAGTAACAGACCATGTCCATGGTGTTGAACACAGCAATGGATCAAATGTCCTTTAAATAACAGATTTACAGAAGGATAGTAACCTTGGAAGAAACAAACTCTGACTGGTGTTGCATTTCAGGAATCTACAGTCTACATTCTTAACCTGAACTTTCCTGTCAGAGAGTTGTCTAATAAGATGTTGTGTCAGAAGATTTTCAAACTTAAAGAATAAAGGTTGAAGATCACGTACTGGGCTTTCCAGTTGAAAATGGCATTTACAGTATGTTAATACTTAATTTTTTTTAATGCTGTTACACCATTTATTGCCAAGTGAAATGATAAAACGATGCAGGTATTCCTGAAGAAACTTTGAAACAAAGATTTCTGATAAAATCTTGTAAGGATCTAGCTTTATAAACTTGTAATTATGGAGTGTCCTCTAAGTATAGAAATAAATGGTCTTAGATTTTCAGGACAAGTGAAGAAATTGCTGATTTTATGTCAGTGATATAAAGTTATGCTTCCTTCTGTCTTCTGGCAACAAGTAACTTCATTTTGTAGCCAGAAAACCAATGCAGTTTTTGTTTTGAGTATGCGGAGAGCTGAGCTCACACATGGTCTGCTGCTCTTGTGGATTTTTTTTTTCTTTTAACAGTCTTCTGGATATTTACTTTTTAATAAGGTGAAGAAATGTGGTTTGGGCCTTGAAGGTACTGTATTTTCTTTTATGTCAGGGATCTTAATGGTCTAGTGAGCTTTTACTATAGGGTTCCATGATTTTCTTAACCTGTGGTGAGATGCTGTTACTGCATGGAGTCATTTCCCTGATCCAGCTGCCCATGCTATTGCTGATGTAAGGGAATGGCCAGGCTTGTTCTCTGAGCAGCAGCCTGTACACTGGCTGTCTTCACTCACAGTCACACAACTGTAGCTGAAAGCAGTCTAATCTTACAGCCCTTCTATAAAGGTGTTATCTTGCCTTTAAGAACTCTAGGGCACTGTAATGTGTGACAAAGTAGTTTGGGAATCAAACTTGTATTTTTTATAAGTACTTGAAACGGACTATAAGTATTTTTAATTGACTATACATTACGGTGGTGTATGGTGTGATTGTGTTGGTATTCTGTGAGGGTTTTTGTCCCTCTCTCCTACCCCCGAATGGTGTGAGGTTCCTTTGTGTGCATTTTTCCTTCTGTTCCCTCTCCTTTTACTGGCCTGTTGCTGCTTATCTGACCTTCTGGAGATCACCTTTTCTTTAGATTTGCTTTTTAGGTTCTACATTTCTGGTTGGAGCCATCTACTCTACCTTGCTTGTGCTTATCAGTACAGCTGCCGAGGGTTAATGTTGGGTTCTCTAGTATCATCTGTGGCAAATACAGAATTACACTTTTCAGTGATACCTTAAATACAGTATTCTTGGAGCAGTATTGTCATGGATCTTAGAAATTAAAAGTGACAGCCTGAGATAGTAAGAGGAGAGGAGCATATCGTGGATGCTGAATAACATTTGGCCTGCTCTTTTTATCACTGTGGACTAGATTCTTGGGAAAGTTCTCATGTGCCTTCTCCGAATACTTTTCCAGCCTACAAATATTTATGCTTTGGGCCTTCTTGAACCAGAGATGATATTTTTGTGTTTAATAAAAGAAGAGTTTCAATCACACTAATAAAGTTAAAGTGTTTAGTGTCCATAATGTTGTGTGGAAAGACATTTTGCAATTGAGCTGCATGATGTGTACACAAGGTGTACACTGATTTGTTTGTTTTGAACCTGTTGCCTCGTGGTTTCATTTGATGCCACTTGGCACTTGTGAAATGACAGGAAGTGGCAAGGATCAGTTATTCTGTGTTCATCTTTCCAATACCTCTTCCTGTAACCTTTTTGGGTACACTGGAGAGTACACAGGTTCTTGGCTTTGTGACGGTGGCTGCTGGTGCTGTGATCAGAACTTGTAGTGAGCCCAAAGAGAGAATTCTGCCTGGATTTGAGCGGAATATGTCCTAGTCTGCTTCAGTGTCCCTCCTGTGCTTTCCATTGTCGAGACATGAGCTGACCCTGAACAGAAGCAGCTAAGGTCTGTTTGCATATGTTTGTTTGGTCTCTGCACACTGTGTGAAAATAGTCATTCTGCTCCCTCACTTGCACAGATCTTGGAAACAATACAGTTGGATTTAGCAGAGTGTAGCCTGAACTAGTGTCCGTGATGTGGCTTGTCTGCCAATGAGTTTATCTATCCTAAGGATTATTAGGAGTTAACTGTATTTAGCTGTCCATTTTATTTAATTAATTTGTTAAAAGTAGTGGGATATTGCACAGTTATGATGGGGTATTTGCCAGAAATGTTAGGAAGAAGCTTTGAATAAGTTTTATTATTTTGCCTGCCTAATGTCTGTGAGTGTCTTACAGCTATGGTTAGGTTTTGTGAACAAAAATATTCTTCCCTATATCTGGATTTTGTATTCTTTGTTTTTAAATAAACATTAAGACTTCTTCAGTGTTCAGAGATTGGGGTTCTATAAATTATATTAAGCTATTTACTGTTTTTTTTTTAACATTTTTTATTTATTAATTTCCTATTGATAAAAAGTAGAAAATTAAGATTTAATTGACAGAGGAGCTTTTCTCTTTGAATACATGTATTGACAGAACTGCGTGATAAATTTGGTATTCATGTTCATTTAGAGGCATCATTGTGTTTTTAAACACACGACTGAATACAAAAGTTTTTTAAAATGACAAAACTTGATATGTATATGAGTTGCTTATTGATTTGCTGTCTTATGTGTAAGAAGGCTATTGAAAGATTAATTTTTCTTTAGCTTGGTACTCTTGTATGTGGATTAGTAGTTGCATAAAACATAAATACATTCTTTTGAAAAGCAGAAGAGTGACAAGTGAGGATTTGTTTATAGATACTTGAGAATTGTTGGCATTTGCAGTTTTGGGCCTTTCAGTTCAGTAATGTTTCTTTAACTGTTGCAGTGATTTCCTTTGGATTTTTGACACTCAGTGAGGAGGAAATAAAATCATGACCATTTGGAGTGATTATAGTTTTTTGAATCCCAGTTCTTTTATCTTCTCATAATACTGAATGTGCAGTCTGTTTTTTAAGCAGATTGTTCACTTGTATCTAATACTGTGCATCTCCCAATTAAATAGTTTTCTTGCAGTAACCTTTGTCCACAATTTTCTGTAAGCCTAAAAGGCTTGATTTTTCTGTATAAGTTGTTACTTTGAAATCTGATTCCAGTGGATGATGATCAGGAATGCTGTGTAACAGCATTCTTTGTGTGACTTTTCACCAAGACTTCTTTCATGCAGCTGCTTGGGGAAAGGCCAGATAACAATGTGGTGGGTTTATGTAATGTCCAGGCCCTCTTCCCACCCCATGGGTTAGCCTAGGGATTTCCCAAGTCTATAAAAACATTATATGCTAGGTTTTCCTGTTGCTCTTGTTATTATTAGAGTCAGCAGCTCTCACTGTCAGGTTTACTGTTCTGATGAGTTTTCTTGGTGTTAATGTCTAAGAATGTGGATGGTGTAATGTCATATATACACACTGAGCTATATGCATTTTACAAGTGTTTAGCTGCAAATGTTCTGGTCCTTGTGAGCAGATTTGCAGGAGTTTACGTGTGTAGTTACTTTTTTTTTTACTGGGAAAGACAGTAAAAATTGATAATAAACTTAAAATATTTCATTAATATAAATATATGTGTTACCATATAATATATTGTATATTTATGATTTATATTGCTAATAATCATAAAGTATATAATAAATGCTTATTTATGACATTTCTTCCTTTTGTTGTACAAAAGGATTTCTTGAGGGAGGTGGGAGAAACTCATTAATTCCACAGCATGCCAGATAAAATTATTAAAGCTATTAGCTTACTCAGTGGACCAATGGAACTTTATCTGTAGCTGTTTTTTAAACAAAGTATTTGTTGTGCTGCTGAATGGTGATTTAAAGTGAATCAATTTTTTAGTTCAGGAGCAGATTTTTCTAAATGGAGAGTTTGGTGAAATTCAGTAGTAGGACTCGGTAGGATGAAGCCTTTTCTTCAAAGACAAATAGTATTTGTTTACTTTTCTAGCAGAAGTTGTCCATTCTATACCTGTGATAAAGCTGACTGCCAACCACAGTGATGAGAGCTCTAGCAGTTGATATGAGCACCTTCTTTTTGCCCATCTTTTCGAAGAATGGATCAAACAATATAGTGAATAATGCTATATTAACAATAGCAAACTCTAAACCTGTATTTAATAAAGCAAGGAAAAGAAAGTAACTTAAGCTGACAGATTTATTTTCTGCAGATTTTCTTGTTTTTACAGAAAAGGAAGAGCAGGGTCAAAACTTAAGTATATGGAATACCTTAATGAGGAGACAGTTTAACTAAAGGTTTAAAACAGTACTTAATCTTTCCTGTTGGCAAACAGTAGCAGTAATGGTTTTAGGTACACCTCTGAAAGTTGAATCTAGCAGAGTGGGATAGAGCTCAGTCTCAGGGTCAGCCAGCAAGTGTGATGATTGTGGAAAGGGAAGGTGCAATTTTCATGTAATGTAGGACAGCTGCTGACCTCTGCTGAAAGGAGTGGACTGTGGTTTTCCCAGGTCTGGGTGTTTCTTCAGTGGTGGTTTTGTGTATGGTAATCATATGACCTCAGTGTGGATTGCATCAACCTATTTACTGATCTTGCTGGAAGGTAAACTTTTCAGTTTCTCACAAGTTTAGTAATCAGATGAAAATGAAATTATTTACCCTGCCACATGGCAAACTCCTGCTGCAGGGAGAGGGCAGGAATGTACAGCTGAAAGTGAAGAGTGAGACCCTACTTTTTAATGACAGTCTGTAGTTGAAATGGATTGAGGCCTATCCTTAAATGACAACCTGGGGGAACTCTAATAAGAAATTAACATTTCAACAGATACATGCTGCAATAATAAATACATTCACTTGGTTTGGAAGTGAGCTGTAGTTAGAAATAAAGTAAAACTTCCTTAATGAGATATAATGGACTCTTTAGGAACTTAGGATGCATAAACATATTTTGCTCTGGAACTGATGCATAGTTAGGAGATGATCATCATATCCCAGAGCTCCCCTGTGGGACCAGACTGGCACTGTGGCTGGAGCTCAGGTTGACTTCATGGTTCTGGCCTCTGCCGTGCATTAGTGCTTTGCAGCACAGCTTCAGCACTGAGCGTGGGATGTAGTGTAGTCCTTGCTCTGGGTCTGCGCAGCCCTGGTGTAGTCCCTTCTCTGGCTGTTAATTCACAAGCTAGACATGTGCTTCCCTTGGTCTGTATGGTAGGATGGATTGTGAGTCAGTTGATGTTATTTGACTTAGAAGACTTAAAAGACTATAAAAGCAAAATTTGCACTAAAAAAAGTATTGTGAGTTTATTTATGGTGAAAGTGCTTGTGAATCAAGTTTTGGGTAATTAAGCGATAGTTGTAGAGGCAAAAATTTAGTTAGATGGCTAACATACTCTGTGTTATTTATCTTCCTGAGTTTTGTTAATTTTAGCTTACTTTGGTAGAGTTTACTTCTGCTTATAGGGTTCTTGGTTGGTACAGTCTTGTGTCTGCTGGTAGTGAAATTGTTAGGAGTTCCTTGTTTTCTGTCACATTGGGATAGATCAGCTAGGGCTCTGGAGTCTGAGCTTTGTTACTCTGAATGTTAATGAACAATGTACGATAGAATGATACCTGCTAAATATGTACTGCTAGGTTTTTACTGAGTTAGAAACCAGTTAGCCACTGGAAGTAAAAATCTCAATGAAAGACTGGTAAAATTTGGATAATTCTATGCTGGTAATTAAACATTTTGTGACCTAAAATGAAACTTGAAAACTGGCAAAATTCAATAGTGTCTTTCTGTGGGATAATCAAAATGAAAAAGGACTCAAGTGAAATGCTGGAAGTTTCATAAGGTGTATTTAAACCTTGAAGACTTTTCGACAAGAATTTCGAATTTCTGACATTGGAAAAAATGATTGTTATCAAAGTAGATCTTGGGAATTGGTTTATGTGTGGATTTTGATGTTGTTTTACACTGGTAGAAGTTGCTTCTAAAATCTCAGCAAAAGAAAATGTCTTAGTTATATTTATGTGATGTTTTCTTAGAAAGCACACTGTTGGTTTTTTTTAAATGTAAGCAGCATTTCCTGAAGTTATTGAACTTGAGAGCACTGTTGAAGTAAATATTTCTAACTTTAATTTGTCTATCATCAGTAAGTAAAAACTAAAAACTGATGATGTTTTACAATTTCTGAATGGAGACATTGATTACTGTGGAATATTGGATTGTTTAAAGCAAAAGAGACAGTGAGTCTGTCAGTCCATGGTAGCCTGAGGGGTTTTTTTTTCAGCAGTTTCAGAGAAAGCAGTTCTGATAAGAATGCACAGAAACAAGCAAACTCTATGGCTGATTTCAATCCTTATAATACATTTCTTAGGCTTTAGTTAAAAAAAAAGAAATTAAACTTATTTTAAAGTAAGCAAGTCAGGCATTATCTGGTAAAAATACTATCATTGAGAAGGCACGTATGTCAAATGGCTACTTTCTTTCAAAGATTTAAAAATAGTTATATAAGGCAAATATCAAAACCAAAATAAAACAAAATAATCTTGAGTATAGGGAAAATTATAAGAACATTTTGCAAACTGTCAATACCTGCATTTGCAAAAATGTATGTCCCTCCTATTCAGTTAAAATTGTCCTGAAAGGGAGATATAACCAGAAGTCCAGAAGTAAATAGAAGTCAAAAAAGTGAATTGAAGTATTTAGTGGGAATAATAAGAGTTTGTTAGCAATTATTGCAAGGTTCATAAGTAAAATTAAAATGAATAATAAAGTCTGTGGCCATTTGTTTGGATTTAAACTATGCACAACTCAAGTGAATGGAAGCTTATAATTGATTAAAACAGTAAATGATATGGTTTATAGAAGTGGGTTTAATAAACTCATTTGGAAAAAAGTGATCTCAAAAATGGCATGAGTTCCTGGCTAAATTTGGAGAACAATTCGGAAAAAATAAGAATATCCTGCTATTATTTCTGTGGGATGTTTGACTGAAGAGGAGTGCTGATAGAATGATTCCAGTTGCAACAGAAAGTAGTGAGAATGTTTTAAATGTTATTGAATGTGTAGAACAGTGCTACTGGAGATTTTTATTTTAAAATCTAAAACATGGATGTACAACAGTATTTTTCACACTTAAACGTTTGTAAAACTCAAAAGGACTGGATTTAATGATGATTTTTTTATTCCTGGGTGGGAAGGAGGGGAAAAGATGTATAGTTGCTGATGAAATTATAGTTACCCAAGAATAACATAACAAGTGATTTGAATAGGAAGTTTATAGTGCAATCTTTACAGCTTGGATGGAGTAAATTGAAAAATATGAATTTAATGTAATTTTTAATATAATAAATCCTTTAAAATGCTTTCTTCCTTTGTGGACCTTTATGTACAGTTTGAATGGGTGTCTCTTTAGAAAGTTTCATTACCCCTGCAGACAAAGTAGGCAATTGTCATCCAGTAGGAAACAGTAGACAGAAGCATTCAACTCTGAACGTGGCAATATGTCCTTTACTCTCTTGGGATTCTGAGCTCTGTGCTCAGCTGGAGAGTAGTTGTCTACAAGGGAAAGACATGTCAGCAGAGGATCGGGAAGGAGTTCTTGCGCTGTGTTACTTGTTCAAGAACACTCTTTTTGGAGAAAACATAAGAAGTTAAGTCTGTTTCTGTGCTATTAGCTCATTCTTTCACCAGAGACAGAGGAGAGCTCTCACACTCTCACACTCACTGTGTTTGGCTGTAGGTGTCCTGACTTCTGATGCTTATCCTTTGTAACAGTAGTGACTAGTCTGTTGATGCTTAAGAAAAGAGTGGTTGTTTGCTTCCTTTTCCATTTTCCTCCACTACTGTTTGGTCCTTATATGGCAAAACTGAATCTTCTTGACCTCCCTTAAGTTCAAAAGTTTTGTGGAGGAGTCTAGACACCTTGAGTTCTCCCAAGATGGAGATTCCACAGCAACTTTAGACAACCAGTCCTTAACCACACTTGTTACGGAAAAATACCTTCCTTACTCTTTCTTCAGGGACAGCTGCTGCTCCTTTGTCTCTTTTGACTTTTCCAGGTGAGCTGGGTGTTGCTGTCTAAGGATTCTGTATTTCTTCACCAGTTAAACTTTGGACAGAAGAATATTTAGGAAGTTGTGTACAGGGTGTCGGAATCCTAGTGGGAGCTGGTCCTGGAGTTAGGCTTCTTTTTGATGGAGGCATTTGAGGCTGGTAATATAGGAGTGCTGCAATTATCCTTATGATTAACTTATTGTTGAATAGACTGTGATTTTTCATCAAGGTCTCATTACCTGGAATCTGAAGGTGCCAGATGGAAACCAGTGGAAAATGTCCCTTGTTCTCAATTCTCTGGGCTCTTACTGACCCCTTGTTCAAAAAGTGTGTCACTGCTTCATTTGTTTCGTTGTATGGATACTGGGTTTGTTCCCATGGAAGATGAAAGGGGGCTACTGCCCATAGGGATCCTGGATCTGTATTTTGGAAATAGCAATGTGTTAAGCTTGTATGGTTTGGGTTTTTGGTTTTTTCTGGATAACAATGGAGCAGTATTCAGGTAAAGTTACTTCTGAAACTGGTTTCTTCAACTAAGAGAAAATTCTTTACCTAAATTGCAGTTGTGTTAGTAAGTGATTTTTTTTAAAAAATTTCTAGTATGTTTTGTGTACTTACACAAAAATTTTTCATTATATGTCAGGGTGACTGTAGTGTAGGTTTAATTATATCTGAAATAAAAACTTTTGCCATCTGATTACGTGTAGCTAACTGAAGAAGGGTTTTTTCCCCAAATCTCGGTGTCACTTTTCTATTGGCTTAATGGCTTTATTAGATGAATGGTGTTTCTGAGTTAATTTTTTGAGAAGAGATTTAAAGATAAATATTCCCATCAACACAATATTAACATTTATTTGTCTTCAGTAAAATGACTCTGGCATAGGGTAGTTTGCAAGTATTAGGAAAGCCCTTAAAACCCTGTCTAATGAAACTATTTGTGAATAAAATAGTGAAGCAGCAGAGATACTGTATTTAGTTGCAGTTGAAATACTAGAATATGTGTGATATTGACTATAACTGTTGTGTGTGTGCACTTTAGATTTACTATAGAAATTATAACTACCAATTTAGCAAATGGCAAGGGGGAACACAGATCCATTGGAAGCAACTGGAGAAGATTTGTGCTTTAAGAAAAGCTTCTGGAATTTTATATGCGCTTTTTATTCTAAATATCATTCCAGAGGACCAACAATACTACTGTAAGCAAGTACAGTTTTGTGTTTAGGTCAGTTTGAGTCAAAGTACAGTTAGGTGAAGAAATAAAAAGATTTAGATTCATTAGATTCATTTAGATTCATTAGAGTAGTTAAGAAGAGAAAATACAAGATGAAAACAAACCTCAAAAAGACCTGTCGTGAGGTAGTATGGTGGGGTTTGTGTGTGGGGTTTTTCATTACTGTTGTTTTTTTCTTTCGTTACAGCATGCATTTGCACAGTGATAATTTACGTTGCTTGCCTAATCTAATAATCTGCTAGATTATCTAATTATGTGAGTCTGTCATTTTATGTCCTTAATGTTTGCATACAAGTAAACCTGGGTAGGAGGAAAGCACAGTTATTTTTAAAGCGTAGTGAACGTCTTGTGAGGAGAGACTTTAGTTTTCCTCTTGGGAAAGAGCAGAATTCATGCCAAATGATTAGCCACACCAAATTCACTTTCAGATGAGGTGTTATTACTCTTAATAATCCTATTATTAGTGTCAGTATAGCAATGTGTTGGGTTAGCTGTATAGCAGCTTCTGCTAAATTTACAGTTACAGCAAACAGTCGTTCACTAGAACAAACCAACAACTCTCCGGATATTAGTATTGAAAAAAGGCTGTTTTCCCCCAACCCCATCCAGCCAAATGTTAGGCAGTTAGGAACCTTGGCTTCTCAAAATGTTGTTAAAGCACAGTGTGGTAAGTAACTAACCATTTATTGATGACCCCAAATTAATGAGTTAGAATAGGACTGGATATAGGAGTTTGTATTCCTAAGAAAAAATGAACCGACCACACCTTTATAGAAGGAAAAGAAGAGGTTTCAGAGAGGGGGGTGTGGGGGTGTGTGCATGTGTTGGGATTTCCTTCAATAGAAAGAAAACAGGAGTCTATTCTAATCAGAATGACATTGTTTAAATAAAAAGTATACACAGAAGTTTTCTATGGTGGTAAGGCTTGCATGAATATTAGTTTGGTCAGATGATACTTCCCTTTTGCAAGAATTTGCATAGCTTTTATGCACTGACTGTGTTAATCCAAGAAATTTTAAGACTAATCTGTTTTTCCGTTTGTGTGTCACTGTTTATATGAATGATTAGTATTTGAATTTCATGGACTATTACTTGTATAAATTCTCCCCTGACTAAGTTAAAAATGTATTACAGCTCATCTAAACTTTGGATAACAAAAAATGAAGTGTAAACATAATGCCTGTAATATTCTAAACAGTTAAAATAGTCCATGGAAAAAAAAGTGTTGTAAAAGTTTCTTTAATTTCTATAATTGAAATGTCCTTTGAGCTTCTAGAATACTTTACAATTAAATACAATTATAACTTTTTGTAGGTTGGGCTCATGTGGTTTGTGCTCTGTACATTCCCGAGGTGCAGTTTGCAAATGTTTCTACAATGGAACCTATCGTGTTGCAGTCTGTTCCTCATGACCGTTATAATAAGGTATAATTATATGTCTTTTTATATCTAATGTGTTTATTTTAAAATTTGTGAGCTTCAATAATGTAAAACTACACTTCTTATAATGCACTTTATATAAAATTAATGTATGTGTGCAGTACTTCTCTGTTTTCTGCTCTGACTTTATGGTAAATTGAAGAATTAATAAAACTATATTATTAAATTAAGCTCTAAGGTTATCTGCCATGTCTCATTAGTCTTTTACAGATTAGGGACTATTTTGTTAATTAAAAATATCGTGATCTTTGAATAACAGTTTATTTTGATAGGAATGTGAAATATTTCCTCTAGGTTAAATACTGTTACAGCTTATTGAAATGTTATTATTAATTACCACAAAGTCCTACTGTTATAAGTATTGATATGAACATAAATATGTTCATAAACGTTCCTTTTAGGAAGAAAGGTATGCTAATGTATGAAGACTAAAGTTGGCAGAGGACATTTGGAAAAGCCTTTTGCCTTTGTAAACAATATTCACTTTAGTGGGATTATTTGCTTATAAAAGAACTGCTCCTAAGTAAGTGTCAGTGAGATGAAATGTTTTATAAAGTGTGATGAGACTTTAAATAAAAAATCCAAAAGGCAAAGCAATGAAACAGTGCACTAGCACATAGAATTGGGGGGAAAGAGAGACCAAAGAAAATTACCATGAGGGGAAATTTATATTGTAGCCTTCAAAATAAACATCACTGGAGTTTTGCCAGGAGACAGTGCTTAATTTACCATGTTTTTTTTCTATGCACTTTTTTCTTTACTAAACACTGCAAAATACACAGAATTACCAAGTACAGTAATCTTAAATGCAAGAAACACAGCAGACACTAAAGCATGAGGCACGTCAATACAGAGACATTTGGCTGCTACTTTCCTGAATTTTGCCTGCTTCTGGGTAAAAACCATCACATTACAGAATAAATCCACTGAGCGATTTATTTAGTGTGTTAACTATCATCAGGAAAGCTCAGTTGTTTCCAAAAAGAAATGGACTATTAGTTACTCCTCTGTTTAGTAGATGTTTGTTATTGGATGGTTATGCATGGATAGTATCTTTCTATTTTATGTCAGCTTTATTTATTTCTTTCAGGTTCATTTGAAACTGTGTGATAATTGAATATAATTATGGATTTTAGGAATTCCTTCTAAGAACTGATAACAAAATAAGTGCAATTGATTTGCCTTGGTAGTGAAGGCAGCTGGTAGACTTCCCTTTCAGGACTTGCTGCAACAATTAGAAATTTCCATACAATTCCTAGGTTTGATTCTGTGATCAGGGAATGCCACTGAGTAGCTGTTAGAATAAACTGTTTCTCAAATTACTTTTTGCTTTATAAGTTTTTTTTTTTTGCCTTATGTTTCCTTCTGTCTTTGCTTTTGCAAAGGTTTACATTTTGAATCTTTGAAGGGAAAGTATTGGCAGAAACATAAAGGCATCTTTGCAGAATATATATTTTGCCTTTAAAGAAACTTAAGATATTGTGGTTTTTTGAGTAAGGTTTTCTTGCTGAGTCAAAAGCTTCTTTTGCAATGAATTTGGGAGAAACCTTTAAGAGCTTGGAAGAGCAGTGCCACTGTAGGTGGTGGGACACTGAGAGTTTTAAACTTCCACATTCCAGAGGTTTCAGAGGTGTAGCATTTGCATTGATTTGCAAATGCATGAAAGTCTTCCTTGTGAAAGAAAGACAAAGGCTCTCAGGCTTCTGGAATTGTTTGTGTGTCCAAGAGAAGGTATAAGTTGAGAAACTCAGCGACAGAGAACCTACTGTTCATCATGGAATGGGAGGATGAACCTTCTTTGGCCCTGTTTCATATGGAAGACTAGGAAACAGGTTTTATATTTCTCCTGATTGATGTAGGAAATATAGTTCTTTGAGCTTATTAAAACTGGTAAGCAGTCTCCCATGTTGTGTTTAAACTTGTTCATAATGTAGCTGGTTGTTTGTTGTGATTTTTCAGTCATTTTACTGTAAATTGGTTTAAGAAGTCCTGAAATGCAGACCCTACATGTAGGGTAAATGCTGAAAAAATAGAACCTACATCCCTACCAAGTGGAATGCTTATATTGCTTTTCTTTCTGTGCTTTGGTGGGGAAAAAAATAAGGAATTTAAAGCAGAATTCTGAAAAAAATCATAAAGTGACTGAAGATTGAATTTTATGGGGTCTGTTGAACTCTCTGTTTATAGAGGTATCTTACTTTGAAGTTACTTACAATTAATATAATGACTCAGATGAGGTTGATAGACCATGACCTTGTTTGTCCCTAAAACCTAAATGTGTCAGGTCATGGTATGGAAAGTTAAAAAGCAGCCAGTCTCAGACCCTGTCAAACAACTGAATTATCAGTATACACCACCTTGATGTACAAAAGAAGCCAGGCGAAGAATTAAGCAGGATTATCCCCTTTCTGATCTTTCAAATGTTAGGATATAGGGTATGATTTTAGGATATATTAGCTGTTGGGTTGAATGCTTCTTTAAAGCCTTGTGGAAACTGTACAAGAATGACTTGCCTACCTTCAAGCCTTGCATATTAACAAAAATGCTTTAGTTAGCTGACACCTCATATAAAGTGTTCTAAAAATCTCTGTAAAAGGCTGTTCTGAACTCAGAATTTCACTCATTTTCATATCTAAGTAATGCTGGTTTTGCTTTATATTTATTTATTTATTTCAGTGGTATCTTGGTCCATTTTTTTTCAAGTGTGTTTTCTACTACCCTGGTTGATGTTATTTATTATTTATTATTCTACTCATTCTCTGCTGCACTGAAGGGAGGTTGTGATTAAATTGCAATAAGTTAAAATATAGACAATTTTTCTTTTTTACGTAAAAAAGTTTATCTTTTCTCATCTGAGATCTTGTAATGGGATTTCTACAGAGGTAACAGTGTGTCATTTATGTTTATTACTCAGTGAGGTTCTCTCTCATTTAAAAACAAACACTTAATTGCCGCAGTGCTGAATGATACTTTCATTAAAAATCTATTCTTAAATTGTTACATTTTGCACATAAATGTGATGTGATATAGAACCTCTCTAAATGGTATTTCTGTAATTAGGACAGGAAAAAATAAAAACAGATTTAGTTTTGCCTGATATTTGTCTCTGGAATGCTGGTGAGAGATTGTAGCGATGCCTGGTATAATAGTGAACTTTTGTACAACATGTTTACTGTCTACATGTTAAAAAAGAAAAAGAAAAAGTGTTGAAAGAATTTGGAGCTTTTTTATCTTAATTTTTTTCTTCTGTTTTACTGAGAATGTTTTTGAAAATACTAAAAATTGCCGTAGCATCCCAGTAAAACAAATAAATTGACAAAAATTCTATGAAAAGATTTTCAGGTACTAGGTAGGTTGGTTTCGTTTGAGGGTTTTTTGGAGATTGAAACAGATTTTATATACTGATTTAAGTTTTGTTTGCAGAAACTTCTTTCTTGATTAGCTTCCAGGATGTTTATGGGGCTGTCCAAGTCATGCTGAAATTAAAGCAGAGTTCTTTTAAACACCAGTTTTATTAAAAGTAACTGAGCATCATATTTATATTGAAGGATGCTATGACACTTCTGAAAATTCTTTGCACTCAACCTACAAAAAAATGTCAAGTTTGTGGTTTTTCTGTGTGTAATTGTGTAGACAGTCTCATGTATACCATATGGCATATTGCACCAGTAGGCATTCGGTCTAATTTAATGTTTTTGAATGCCACCAATACAGGTTCTGTTAAATTACTGTGAAAATGATTGAGACCTAAAGGGACATAAACACAAACTTGAAGGCAAGGACAGTGTTGAAGCCTAATGCTATTAACCCTTGGCTGTTTAACCATTTGGGTAGTTGAATAGTGGTATGGAATGTAAGCAAATTAGTATTTGCACTGCCTTAACATTGGTGAAGTGTTACACAGAACCCATGAGTCTACCAGGTAATCTCCTTTTGCAAACAAGCCTAATTAGACATTCATAAAGAAACTCTTATATAGACTTAGCTGCAGAATCCAGTAGTTCTCAGCCTAGAATCTCCTGTAACACAGAACTTACTTGTATTCTTCTTATCATGTTAAGTATTTTCTCTTTGATAGACGTGCTATATTTGTGATGAACAAGGCAGAGAAAGTAAAGCAGCCACTGGTGCTTGTATGACATGTAATAAACATGGATGTCGACAAGCTTTTCACGTAACGTGGTAAGTATATTTTATTATTTAATATCTCTGATATTCCAGAATGCACACACTGTGATGAATAAACATCATTCATTTAGTACATTTTTGAGTAAAGAAATACAGTAAAGTGATTTGCTTTTATTATAATAGGGTTTACTAACAATATGGCAGTGGCAGCAGAGATACAGCTGTGCTGTAAAAAGCTGTCTGGTAATACTCCCTTGGGTTGTATGAAATGGTGTGTGCTCCTTTGAGTAAGGTTTAGAGGGGGTTGGGGTTTTTTTTTTTGTCTTACGTAATTTTTCTTAGATGATATTTATTAGGATATAGGAGTGTGAAGACATTATTTACCTGCTAACTGATTTTGATGCTTACTTCTAGTAAATCAGTGGGAAAATTGCTGAACTAAATGTAAAAATGCACTAGATTCACGCATTCCAGTACAGATTTCCAAACATTTGGGGGTAATTCTCCTCACTGTTTTTTAGTAAATGTACAGATCTATCCTGAAATATTCAAATTTCATGTATTACTGTTCGAGAAAAACAACTGTGTCCTCCACCATCTGACTCATTACACTTCAAGATATTTAGGTTTGCTTGCATTCAGAAGATGCTTGTCTCACTTTATAGACTTCTAAAAGAGGCTGGGTAATTATATTAAACCACATGTTTAAACGTAAAGGAGGCAAAAAGAATTCCACCCCAAAATTTACAGGCATTTACATAACATGACGTGTTTTTTCGATTTCAACTGAAGTTATTTTGCAGTAGGTAGCTAGCAGATTTATATAGGCTGTCTGGCTACATAATACGTGGCTGTACATGTCTATTTTATGAGCTGCCCATGTATGCTGCTGCATGACCAGTTCAGTCAGGGAGATGGTATTTGCACATCTACTTAAATTACTTGAAAGTTTTTGCTTCAGTGTAACTAAGTGATAATTCGTATGTCCTGTGCAGCTCTTGAAGGATTTAATTCTATGTTTGGGTGCTGATTTCTTGGCAACTCTTAATTTTTTTTTTTCTTTTAATAACTTAACTATTTTGCAGGTTTTATTCTTTTGTATGTTTCTAATTTTTCATTGGATGTGATCAGTGTCAAGTTTCTTTTTATTGTGAAAATGGATTGTGTTCCTCAGAGCATGCATACCATGTAAAGGGATTACTTACAGAAGTGAAAAAATGTGTACATCCAAGTGCTTGTATGACAAGGTCTCTTTCCTTTCAAACACTTGGATGCATACAAGAGTCCTTTTCATCTTTTTACTTTCTCCCAAAACCCTGTTTTCAGTGAATGCCATGAAGAACGTAAGGCTTACATTCAAAATTAAAATATTTATCTTACCAGTTTTTAGAATCTTTTGATTCAAAACCTTGGTCTTTACTATAAAGTGATATCTGGCAGGAGGGTGCTGTGACTGGGGATATTGAGAGGCTTCTCTAATATTTAAAAAAAAATGGAAGAAAAATGTGAAACTACAGAAGGCAAAAACCCAGGGCAAGGCATATCAATTTGGGATTAACAAAAGTGATGTCTAGTGAAGAATGAGCTTGAGTCCATTTGGTTTTTGTACACCAAGCTTAGAACAATAAATTTTTGCTTAAAGAGACTCTCCTGAATGTTTTCTGTGGTTGATATCTGTTGTAGATGTGCATGTATTTAGGAAGTGGTATTTCTGAATTTCCCAAGAGCATATTTTTAAAAAGCAGTGAAAATAAACCACCTTATCTATTGTTGTTTTCATTTTCATACTCCCGTGCATCATTTTGACTGTAACATTGCATTATTATGGTAATGAAAATGATACAGAAAATGAAACTGAATATTTGTTTTTTCAGTATCTAAGTTGGTTTTGATAAAGAAAATAAGTCAACATTACAAATGGTGAAAAGCAAAATTGATTTGAAAAAAATGTAGTAGAATAAGGTAATAATTAGCCCAGGTAAAGCAACTTCTAAGTCTTGTTCTTTTTAAAAGAGATTAACATGCCATAGTATTTTAAACTAATAAATATGGTTTGATTTATTATGTAATTCAAGTTTTATTTAGGGGGAGGGAAAAGTGATTTTCCTGGCAAATCAGTTAAGGATGTATGCAACTTCTGAAAAAAAAATCTTTGGATCTACAGTATGGTTTTGTTTAAAACTGTTCTTTCCATAGGTAATTTTTTGCTTGAATTTGAACTGAGAATCACTGCAGATTTATTGTATTATTGTGTAGTATTTAGAATCATTACTTGGTTTATATTTGTGGGAGTGGCTGCATAGTAAGTATAGATTTGCAAGCTATAAGCTTGTGTGAGTGGCTTAAAGACTGAAAAAGGCATCAGGCCAAGGTGTGAACGATACCTCTTTTTCCCTGGACTACAAAGGTCAGTTTTGGTAGTTGCTTGTGGAAATCTCTTATTAGTTGCATATATAAGCATCCATACATTATGAGCTCTGATACTGTGGTACCAGCTGGTGTAAATTTGCTTTCCTTGAATGTTGTTTGGTTTATTTTTAGTGCACAGTTTGCAGGACTTCTTTGTGAAGAGGAAGGCAATGGTGCAGATAACGTCCAATACTGTGGCTACTGTAAATACCATTTTAATAAACTGGTATGTATTTGTTAAATTCTATAAATAAATGTCACTGACTTATTGTTTCTCTCTGAATTGCCATTAACACTAGAAATAATATTTTCATCTAGCTCAAAAAGTAGATTGTATTTCATTAAAACACAGGTACAGAAGTACTAGCTGAAAATGTTTTTATAAGTGGTTACTTTCTAGATGTGTGGTTTTTTCCCCTCTGCCAGAAATAGCATGCACATTTAGTGTTTTTTTTTTTTTTTTCATTGAGCTCCTGTAATGTTTTCTTTTGCTATTTGTTTAGGTGCCTTCTAGGAGTTTAGTCCATTTTGGAGTAAAGAAACCATCCATTTTTTTCCTGTTACTCTTCTCCCCACCTCTTCAATTCTGTCTCTTGTTGTGTAGCCAGCAGATATTCCTTGCCTATAAGTTCTCTTATACATGACCTTAAGGAAGTGACTTGAGGTTTGATTTTTAAAACACAAACAAACAAAACCTGTTGAAATTTCTCAGATATTTCATTAGGTTTTGGATCAGACTTCTGGAGACTTTTCATATCACTTCTTACCAGTTTGACAGATCCAGATAACTGAGTACACGTGTGAGGGTGTGGACTTGAAGGACTTGCTGATGTTTAAAAAATGTTATTTCTGAATATTGAAATATATAGACTTATGTTCAGATACTGCTGTAAGTATAGTTAAACTTGCAGATTACTTGTTTTCACTGCTAAAAAAGGTGAATACCTTAGTATGACTTTTGAATAGGTTGCAATGAGGTAACCTGGGGCCAGTGAACCATTTTAGCTTTCTAGAAGTTAAACTTGGTCAGGTGAGCTCTCTGCTCTAGTGAATATTGATGAATTTGCTTCATAATTAAGATAAGTCATGGCTTTCAGGCCCTTACTAAACTAAGTTTGGTTTGGTTTTTTTTTTTTTACTATCATGAGGTGAATATATACAAAAAGAGGAAAAATGGTTTATTACTTAGAGGTGAAAGCAAGCCCTTACACTGTTATGCATTTGATTTGAATGTTGCAGTGCTACTGTGATTAAGAACATTTAAGTTTATTTAAAAAGCAAATTTAATGATAAAGACTTAACTCTGTATTTGACATATGATTAGTTAACTCTCCATTATGAAACTGTAGTGGTGAGAACAGGAAAGACTGGCATGATCATTTTAAGTATTTCAGTGTTTCTTTAGGATTATTGTGACTGTTAATGCCTGGTAAATACAAGTGCTTAGTATTTACTGCCAAAGGTGGTGGGTGGTGTATATCTACTATTCCACTGAAAATTGGCTGATAAAACACCAACCTGAAGTGTGTTTATAATGTTGCCTCAGATATGATGAAATAACAAACATTTAGAACACTGGCCTAGCGTAAAGTATTCGCCGTCCCGGACTAGGCTCTCAGACATGACAGAAATACAGGCAACTACATGTGCTGCTTTCAAACCCATACACGACTACAGCATTCTGTATCCTGGTTCTTAATCCATTTCAATGAAAATATTACAGATCACTTCAATAATAAATAAGTCATGAAGCCACCTCACAGTGCATTTCAGGCATGTACCAGGGCTTCACTGTCGCTTCATGTGATACTCACTTCAGCAGCATCCTTTTTGTTTTATGTTATGAAAACTTGGAAATGTGTCTAGCATTTTTTAACCTTTAAAAAGTGACATATTTAATTTCTCTGTGGAAAGAGTATCTTGCAAATTTGTGGGAGGTGTAAAAGTCAATACAGGGTTAGGCTTTTTTCCTGGTGTACATTTGGTAGTCTTGTGAATTCTGTCAGTGTCAGTTTTTCAGTAACTGAAATACTGAATTTTCTTTTCTCAAACAATAAGGCATCTTATCAGTTGAAATGCTTTATACTTTTTATTTATTCAAATGATTCCTTTTCTCTGTCCATAAATATATTTTCTCTTTTTAGAAAAAGAGCAAACGGGGATCTAATAGGTCATATGATCAAAGTTTAAGTGATTCTTCCTCTCACTCTCAGGATAAACATCATGAGAAGGAGAAAAAAGTAAGTGGATTTGTCGTTGCTAATTATGTGGCACATCTGCTTAATAGTAGCGCTTTCTGATAAATTTAATTTTTGCTGAAAAACCTGAAGGAAATCTTGTTCCTGAAACACAGAATAATAATAGAGGTACTAGCATCCAAGGAGGAAAGATTTTCAGGTGCATTTGTACATGCACCTTGCTATTACTGTTTATCATTGGTTTTGGGATACGCACTGAAACATATCCATTGGAAAGGCTGTTTCCATACAACTTCCTTTGCTTTAGTTTCCACTCGAGTTTTTCTAGTATACCCTTTGTGACTATGTAGGAAAGAAAACCAGCAGTAGACATTTTAGCAACTGTGCAGTTAAACAGCTGCATCTAGTTTTTTATGTTTCAACTTGCTATATCTTTTTCTCTCATCAAAGAACTGACATCTCTTCTTGACACGTTTTACTGGTACTGGTAGTCAAACCCACTGTGATGGCAGAAGACTTTGTTACTTACCTGTGAATCTGCCTGTGAGAGTACAAAGAACAACTGACTGCTGATTCCTAATGTTGGCATATTCCATTTAACAATTTGACGTCACATATTTTTAAAAAAGGAATTTCAAATTTATGATGATTACTACTTTATGTTTTTGTTACTACTGGATTAACAGTTGTCTAGAAAAAATCTGTCATCTGAATTCTGTAGGGGGTGATTACAAACCATGGCACAATAATGCAAATAAGCTTTGGCTCTTTTTTAGCTCTCTTAAGAATGCATGCAGAACTGTTCACTTGCACACATCCTGTACATCCTAATAGCTTAATAGAATTTTGTGTGAATGTGAGTAAACTTAGTTCTGCATTATGAAAAACCATTACATAAAAATTGAAATCAAAGAATCTTTTGACTAAATGTACATATACATTTGTACATTACAAAGGAGCTATATTTATAGTAAAAGGAAATTGAATAACAAATGTCAGTCTTCAGACTCTTAGTCTCCTTAATATTTGATTTGGATTTTATGATCACTTCCATTTTGGATGGATGTTGATCTCCAGTTGTTCTTGGATTATTTTCTAAAAACTATC
The DNA here is from genome assembly GCF_022539395.1 of Myiozetetes cayanensis. NCBI lineage: Eukaryota > Metazoa > Chordata > Aves > Passeriformes > Tyrannidae > Myiozetetes > Myiozetetes cayanensis. Next base: position 132,784,086 of record NW_026086604.1, read on the forward strand.
TTTAGATTTTATTAATGGTGTAGATAAATAGTTCCATCTTCATCTGGTAGTGCAGAAAAGATTGTGCATTGCGATGTAGTTGTACCTCTAAATCAAAATTTATGGCTACAATAAAAGTATGGGGTTTTGGCAGACCTTTTTTTTTCCTCTTGTTGACACACTGGTAAGAAAAAAAACAATCTTGAATTATAGACTACAGAATTAGCTGCAAGGTGATCTCTTACTAATATTTGCCATATTTTTTTCTTAGTTTTTCACCACAGTGATATTTCAGGTCTTGTTTTGTCAAAATAACGTGGGGATTTTTACTCACATTGACAAAACTTGTCAGCTGGTGTGCTAATGTTTTTTGGGTGACTTGTTTTGTTTTGTTTGTTTTTTAAATGACTTTGCCTGAAAATACTTTCACTGCACAGTACCTGTGAAGTCTTCAGAGTATACTTGGAGGGACTTTGTGACAGTGTGTTCAGTCAATATATCAGCTGATTTTTCAGTTGGCTGCTCAGCTTCTCCTGCTCTGGAAGTGTTTTGTGTAGACTTTCTAGAAATAGTAAATGTTGTCACTTGCCTTTGCAAGTCCTGACCTTTATTGGTGACTTGAAATTTCCTAGAAGTAGGATATTGAAGTTTGTTCTACCTTTCGTGAAGTGAAACATGGTAATCCAAAAGATCTCATGATCTGCAATACCACGTGAAGCAAAAGTTTGAAGCACTAACCTGTTATTTGACATTCATTGTCATGCACATGTAATAACGAAACAGTATTCGAGTTAAAACCACCCAGGGTGAAAAAAGTTGCAGTTCCGTAAAGCTGTTAATCATGTAACTTTTTGTAGCTACAGATTTTTTGTTTGGCATTTTTAATCTTACACATTCTATAGTTGAAGTACAACCTCTTCTTTGCAAAATCCTAATCTTCAGTCAGTAAACTGTGGGTGCTGTGGAGGCTCATTCTCTTGGCAAATTTGATTACCTTCTGCATGTGGTGTCTTACATTGTATGTTTGATACACTATATCAAATATCTTGGAGGAGTATGGTCATTTTTTACGGTGACGTTCCTTATTTCCTCTTCTGTAAATCTGTTTAGAATTTAGATTGTTGACATATTACAGAAAATATATATATATTTCTTCACAGATACAGTACTGTCTCTGTGTGTGGCACCCCCCCTCCCCTGTGGTCACTGCAGTTTCTTCTTTATCTTTCATTTTTGGTCTTTGGATAATCTGATCTGCAGGCATCATTAAAGCTTTTCCTTTTGCCAAACAGTAGCTGTATGAGTTGTGGATTGGAAACATTTTTATTTCTCAGACCTCAAAAACTATCCATTTGTGCATATGGAATACTAGATGGGAGTAAGAAGAGGTTGGTCTGAAAACGTTGATGTAAATAACTGTCATTTTTACAAAGAGACACTGCTGAAAGCCTGTGTTTTCCTTCATAGTATGTGCTAGTCTCTTCTGGGCACCCTGCTAACAAAATTGATAACAAATATATAAGGGTATAATAATAAAAAAAACCCCCTGAACAAATTCAACCAAACCTTTGGTATGATTTAATTGTAATGATGAATTTGAAGCTACAGAATAAATAGCTTCATTATATTCTGATTACTGCTGCCTAAGTATTGTTAGTTTCTATGGCAGAGGTGCTATTTAGAAATCATTAGTGATGATCCTGCATCCCTCATAAATAGGGTTGGTAATATGTTGCTTGACATTCCATTATAATATCTCATTTTTTCAGGGCCCAGGTGTTTACCTCAAGCTTTCTTGGGAAAAATTTAAGCCACTATGAGGCTGTGGAAGAACACCTTGCTTTAATGTTCCTGGCAGTCTTATATTTGGAAGGACTAAAGAAAGAACTAAATATATCTGGAATTGATCGTTGTATAAAGGAAGTCTTTTTAGCAACTTGTGTGAAAATTAGACAAGATTACTAGCTTTATATGTTTGTGTCTTCTGAAAAATGTGAATATATTACATTTTAAGTAACTACTTTATAGCAGGTGAATTACCCAGTAGAAACAGTAGAAATTTCTTTTCTACTGTTGAAGTGCTTTGCTCAGGGCTGAGCAGGAAGGGGAAATTTAAAACTCTTGCTATGATGGCTCATATGATTTAAATTAAACAAAACTGGGCTTGTGACCAAAGACTGCAGATGTGTAAGAAGTTGTGGAGAGGCTAAAAGAACAAAATTGTGACAAGGAGCCTCAGGCCACTATTACAAAAGTTGGAGAGTGTCAGAGGAGAACCTAAACTGCAGGAGCCAGGATAGGTGTTCCAAACACTGAGCTGCTGATTCAGTATGGACATGTTTATGCTGCTTCTCCTTTTCTTCAAGGAACGTTACAGCTTTTCTGATTTTGTGGGTAGAAACTTGAACACCTAAGAAGAGCTTGAGGCAGTGTGTCACACTCAGCGTGTTCCAGTGTAACTCCAGTTTGGTTGTTGGACCCAGGGGCAGGGAAATATAAAATATTTCTACACACTGGAAGTTTCCACAGGCAAGCTCTGTGTTAGTTTGTAACTGTGTTCTGAACTGCCCAGACTTCCCAGTATGTTGTGAAGAAGCCTATGTTCATGTGTCAGGACAATGAATTTCATTTGGGACAAAGGTACTTCATGCTTTTTAATGTATTTTAATGCTCTGAGTGAGCTGTTACAGGTCAAGTTGTGAACATTCAGAGCAGGTGTTCATGAAGTGTTCCTCACTGAACAACCAAACGTGGAAAGGTAAAATTGACCTACCCTACATCACATAAGATTCTGTGGCAAAAATAGGAACAGATTGGAGTTCTTCGAGTTACCATTCGAGTACATAAGCAATGGTTTCTTTTCTCACTTTAAAAAAAATAAATCTGATTTAGTCCTGAAGAGTCAACTTACAGGGCTGTATAGAGTGTTTCAAAGGCGATTCTAATTGTGTCATTCCTCTACTAATTACCCCATTTCATAAACTACATAATGTTACTTGAGCATTGGGGGTTTTGTGTAACTTTCAGGGTGAAAAACTCCTGACTCATCTCAGTAATGCAGTATCCCATTTAATTTTTCTTAGTTTTTAAAGTTTTTGTTAATTGGTTTAATAGATTTGACTCTTTACTCTTTCCAACCGATGTCGGTGTTTGAAGCAAAACTGTAAGAATGCTAAAGATAACTAGAAGAAAAGTGGTTTGCAACCACTTTGAAATTACTTCAATTCAGATAATTGAAGTAATACTAGATAAATATTTATCAAATGAGAACTGTGTGGTATGGATGCTAATGCTGATGCTTAGCCATGTTAACTTACTCCAAATTCTGTTCAGTCAGAGGGAAAGAAGAATACCTCTAAAACACCTCTGAAAGCTGGTTAATAAATACACACCATATATATCTCAGTGTATAGATGCAATTCTTGTTTCCTTAGACTGAAATTTTGTGTGGGTTCTGTGAGTTCAAAAAAGAGATGACTTCGTGCTTCAGTCTTTACTGTTGTTGCCAACAAATAGCATTTCTCTTTCTGGATACCTGTTCTGTTCTGACTTTTGTAGAAGTGTAGTTTATTCTTCTTTAATAAATCACTTAGTGTAACATTCTGTTGAAAGTCTAACTCTTCGGGAAGACCCAAGAGAGTGTGACTGTGTAAACAAAATTTCATTAGAAAACTACTCTTTCTGAGTATATTAAGTAAAATATATCTTTATCTGTAGGATTAAGAGGAAAGGTGACATCTTCTTGCCTGTTAAAATTCTCAAAAAAACTTGTGCTATTTTCTGTGTATTCATTTGTCATCCTGATAATCAACTCCCTGTAATTTACTGGAACTGGCACCAGTTGATGTATATAGAGATGGCATAGCAAAATGATCTCTTGTGGAGGTCAGGAAGAACTCTATAAGCAGATAAGGTCATTTTTATTTACATTATATTTTAGTAAGAGAAAAAGTAGGAACTGTTTGTCTCAATTCTTATGCTTATCATAGAATTACTGATTTTATTACCTCATTTTTTTAACCTTACAGTAACACATTATACATATTATTAAAAAAAGAACAGTGCTTTTAGTGTGCATTAGCACAGCAAACATCTCAATAGCATTGAGCTTGTCACTTGGGATTTGTTAATTATTGTGAAATCAAAATGACAAACACACCACCTCAGATAGGCCTAAAAACTAGTAGAATTTTGTAAGGCTGCCCAAATTGCAAGTGTCTTTTTCCCCCTGAAAGTACACATTTTAGTCTTTTACTTTTCATTGTGAAAAAAAATGAACTCATAACTGTGCATGAACTAATAGTAACTGATAATTGTTTCTGTAGATTGTAAAACTGAAAATCCATGGGTGGCAGAATCCTCAAACATTTATCGGAAGAAATGGGGCATCTCTAGAGCAATACCAGGAGATGCAGAATTTTGAGTAGATCTGAACTGTAAATAAGTTCTTACTGTGCTCATCAAACAAGAGTTGTATTTTTTTTTAAGAAAAACCACATTGTTAGTCCAGATGTCTTCCTTAGGGATTCCCCAAAGGGACCAACCAAAATACCTGTTTTGTTGAAAAACTGCTATGATACACTTGAGGTATTATCAGGTGTTACTTCTACTTATTTTTTTTTATCCTATCATTACATATTACTTTTTTCATCACTGTCTTCACAAAATTTTAGGAAAATACTTTTTGTCTGATGATGATTTTAAGTTTTTTACAAGTTCAGTGTATTGTAGCATCATTTGCTCCTCAGTGTTTGTACTCCACCACGTTGTAAGACAGAGGAGAGTAACTTTTGAATAACTGAGGTGGAAGGTAAGCTGTACCTTGAAGAAACACAAACATTTCTTGCTTGAGAAAATTACAAAATGTGGTTTGTCTTTTTTTGAAAACTAGGTGATACCTGAAAATTAAAAATAGATCATTAAAGTTGATGCTTGATTTTGTTCATATTTGAGGAATGTATCTTCCTACACTTTGGGTGTGGTTTAACCCCAGCCGGTAGCTTGGCCCCACACAACCGCACACTCTTTCTCCCCCAGTGGGATGGGGGAGAGAATCAGAAGTGAAAAAGTGAAAAAACCCTGTGGGTTGACACAAAGATTAATAGGTAAAGAAGAAATTGTACATGCAAGCAAAGCAAAACATTCACTGCTTCCCATGGGCAGACAGGTGTTCAAGTATCTCCAGGAATGAAGGGCTCCATCACATATAACTGTTACTCATGAAACAAATGGCATCACTTTGAACATCCCCCCTTCCTTCTTCTTCACTGAGTTTTATAACCTGGGCATGACACCACATGGACGGGATATATTTGGTTCAGTTGGGGTCAGCTGTCCTGGTTTTGTCTTCTCCCAGGTTCTTGTGCAGCCCACTTGCTGGTGGGGTGGGGTGAGGAGCAGAAAAAGGCTTTGGCTCTGTGTAAGCTCTGCTCAGCAAAAATGAGAACATCCCCATGTTATCAACACTGTTTCCAGCACAAATCCAAAGCACAGCTCCGTACCAACTACTGTGAATAAATTAACTATATCCCGTTCAAACCCAGCACAATTTCAATCCTATATCTGTGAGAGATGTAGAAGGAAAAGGTGCTTTAAGATACTCTTTTTCTTTGCTTTGGATCCTAGATTAGTTCAAGATTATTAGTACTTTGACTTTGTAATGGTTTCTAGAAGGTAGTTTGGATACATTTTTATGAAGCTGTGTATATGTATAATATTTTATATGCATATATGCTGTTCACCAGGTACAGTGTTTTGTGTGCTGGTAGACTGTATGCAGTTAAAGATGATCTGCAGTGTTAAGCTGACTGAACCAGGAGACCTGAATGTATTCCTTTTGTTTGCAATTCTATTTGCCTATTTTTTAATATAAATTTGACAGGTATCTTTAAGTTACCTTGCAGACAGTGGAGCATTTCACAGCATGTAACATAATACATATTTAAAAATTATAGTACTTGCAGTTTTTATCGAAATAAAGCTGAGCATTGACAATAAATAGTTGCATTAATTTAGTCTTGCACCATTTTTGAAGTTAAAAAGTACTACTCAAGTATTTACCACTTGAGTATCCATTACTACTCATTAATGTTAAACTGTGCAAATAACAGAAGCGTATATTTTAATATTAAATATCAAGTAGCTCATTCTGGATAAGAGCTGGTAGTCTTGGACCTCATAGATGCTTTGGATGGCATTTTTATTATTGATTCTTGAGTCTTTTTACCATTAACAGTGAAAATTTGGACCATCAGTCCTGTATTTAAGTGAGGCTTTTGAATATTTAAGTAATTACATCAAGGACTGGTACTTAAGAACAAGTTTTATCCTTAGAGCTGCATATGTATGTGTTTGAATGATACTGGCAGTACTGTTCAACCTCTCCCTATAAACTATCCCATACCTGTCTCCTTTTGTTACTGTGACTGCAGCAATGCTGCTGCTGCATTTCATTTTTTTGCTGTGGGTTATACCATTTAAAATGATAGCTAGATGAATACCTGAGCAAGGGTTGTTCTTGTAAAAATGAGATAAATTAGGATTTGAATTTGAAACTTGTGGACTGTGGACATCTTTCGTTCTGGAATTGTTACAGTTATATTGCTCCTAGTCTCGAATAAGAGGCCAAGCTGATCCGGTATTGGGGATTAACAAGAGCTATGTGCAGCTTTCCATTCAGGACGTTAGTTGTGATGGTTACAGCTCTGGATTTCTAGTCTTTGGTGGCACAGAGATACTGCAGAAAATCTATGAATGACAAAAGTACCAATCTAAATATTCTGTACTAACAACATTCTGATAAGTTGGAATTATTTGAGGGAATCAAGAACAGCAGATGAAAAATTACTGGTTTAGACATTCAGATGATTTTGATTACAATAATCAATAAGGAAAATAGATTTGAAAATGTTGTTAAGGTTTCTTCCCTTGGGACCACCAAAGGTAGTAGAAGTTTATGATTTCTGTGATAGAGATAAAAATGGAATAATTCAAGGTCCACCCAGGCAGTTTTGTCTTGAAGCACTAAGCACTGGTGATTGCTGATAGTGTGCATGTGTTTTAATTCTTCCAAAATAGAAGTTATTACTCTTCTGCCCCCTGAGCAGGTGAGTTGTTCTCTGTTCTGCGTCTGCTTCTTCTTGTGCCTGTTGCTGTCCATCTCTCATGTTTCTTCACAGAACTAACACAGCTCACTAAAACAGCAGAAAGCACTACACTTTGTTTTTTGTTGCTGCTGTTTAGTAGTTGAGTGGACACACAAGCTGAACAGTTCTGGAAAAGGTGAGAGCAGGGTTAGAAAACCTTTTTTTCTCCATCGTAACACTGAACTGTTAACTGCTGCACTTCAGAACATATTTTAATGAAATAAAGTACTGTAGAAGCCTCATTGGAGAGGGCTGTGCATTCTTGAGACAAAAATGAATTGCAATTGAATGTAAATACCTTCAGCAAGTTAAGTGATACTTCCATGTGGAAATGGTATGAATTAATAATGCCATTTAAGAGAAAAACTGAACTTATCCACTCCATCTGTACTAGAAAAGTTATTGTTCACTTGCATTATTCCTGAACATTGACGTCCAAACTGTGAAAAGATAGCTTTGATTACATCTATGTGTCATGGTTTAGGAATGGCACTCCCTAATTTTATTTCCACCCTCCCATACTCGCTCCCCTCCACCCTCCAGTGGGAGATAAAAAAGCTAGGGATTATGGGCTGAGATAAGAACAAGGTACTGGAAACAGCAGTGACATAAGAAAACCGAACAGCAACAGCAACAATCCTAATAAGAACAGTGTATAAAAGAGAGGGGATTTTACATCAAAATGCTCACTGACGTGGCGTGACCCCCGAGAGAATGAACAGAATTGTCGGTGGACCCTCCTCACGCCACCTTTTCTTCCTGACCGCAAGCCAGGCCTCTCCGCCCGTCCTGGAAGTGAGAATCTCTTACTGCCGACCCCCAGTGATGATGTGGATAGTATAGAATAACAGCCTAGACACGCCCACATGGCTCCCTTGGCTGAAACTAGGACATGTTGGTAACAGATTTGAGCTACAATGAAGTTATACATGTGTCCTTAAGTTGATCTTTCCATGAGATGGTATTTTCATTCAGGAGTCTGATAAAATGTTTCTCGGAAAGGATATTAAAGTGCTGACCTTTAGAGTGATCCAACATGTAAATAAGCTAAAATGAGCTGTATTTGCGAAGTCGTATTATATAATAATTTTGTAGATTCAATCTTTGTGGAAGAAATAAAAGTAATCAGAATGTCTTTTTTCTCCCCTTCCCATCCCCCTTCCCCCTGCCCCACAAGAGAGCAATGTACAGAAAGTGCTATAGAATTCCAGAAATCTTGCACCTTGCTTGTTTTCTTATCCTACAGCATGTAGGTGTTGGCGTTAAGATGGTATCACATAATTTTTAAGATAAAAACCAAAATCCAAAAATGGTATCTCTGGTGATAAATAAAGCTTTTTGATTAATCATGACATATGAACTCTAGGTATTTTATATTGTTATTTAGCTGCACCATAAGTCAGGGCTCTTCAGGTTCTAGGTTGAATAATGTTAAGCTGCTTACCCAGTGGCTGCATGGCAGTCACAGTTTATTTTTCTTAGAGTAACAAAGATTTCAGAAGCTGTCTAAATCTGGTCTGCTGAACTACCTTATTTGTGAACCAAGATTAAAGTTTCCTTCATTGATTTTGTAGGTGATGCTGTATTTTTTTACTATATTTCTTCCTTAGAATCTGTCTTCTGCTAAATCTTGGGTTTACAGGATGTCATATTGCATTTATCAACTCTGCATAGGTGTTTGGAACATCCGAACTCATGCTTAAATATATGAATGGGTTCTGCCTGCCCTCAGTGCTCCCTTAGCTTTTACTTACTGACAGTATTATTTTCAGTCCTTGTTAACAGTAATTTCTACCTTTTATTTTCCTTACTGTAAAGCCTGTAGGAGGTCAGGCACTTGATATGATTATCTTCCTTAGAATGGGGTATTCCCGTGTGGCTTTCTGGATGGATGTTTATCTTGGTGAGCTGCTGATACATGTTTTGGGGATTTTTCAGAGCTCTGACTGAACAGAGATCTTACAGAAGTGAAGCATTTAGAGTTGTCCATGAAGGGCTAGTGGTTTGTTCTTTTTCTGGTGATAGGGGAGATGACTAGCTTGTATGGCCTTTGAGACAGACTTGATTAAAAGCTGTCATATTTGTTAAACATTGTGGGAATTTGTGTCCCTCTTTTATTCCTTTTCTGGATTCCAAAGTGGGTATTACCGAACTCTTATTATACTTCGTATGCATTTTTATGGTGAGAAGAGGGTGCGACTGCATTGTGGGAGCTACGTCTCTTCATCTCAGCAGGCTGTTTTGGAAATTTTTGTTCTTACCGGTGTAAAATCTGAGCATTTCTTTCAAAGGTTTTCCTGCAGTGAAGTGTTCTCCACTTCTTTGATGTTATATGCATCTGGAGTCAATTCACATTCAGAAGTAAGACTTCTGAACTTTCCTAAGGAAGAAAAAAAAAGTAAAAAGGAAAAAATGGAGGAAAAATTATTAGAGGAGGCATAACTTAAAAGCAGGAGGGAATGTAGAGGTAAGGACAGCAGATGTCCTGTGAATGAGAGATTTGTATCCAAAAGGCTTTTGGTTGGGTTACCCCTCCAGTGGCCTTGAGTGTTAAGCTGTAACCTTGGTAAGCTGTCCTGTCAGACTTCGTGTTGATGCTTTGGATCTGGGAGAGGAATTTGATGTGTTTGCTGATGCTTCACTTTACCAAAATGAAGCATATTCTTTAATTTATGCCCTCTCCCTTCCTGCTGTTCTTGTATCCCCTTTTCCTTCTTCTTGACACCACCTTTTGTGTTGAGACTACTGTCAAAGTGATTTCAGTACATTGAAAAATGTAATTTGAAGTTCTCCTAACTGTTCTTTTGAACAGAATTTTATGTTTCTTTGCCTTTTAGATGAAATTAGTGAAAGTAAAAGAGCACTAGAAAGTCAACAGAAAAGATTGTAAAACATGTTCATTTTAAAAGTTATCCTACTGCTTACTGATATTGCTGTGAAGTTTCATCTTAAAGCATATTAAAGTCATTGCCCCTTGGCTCCAAAATTATAAATTAAAAAAAAATTCTTCAGGTGATTTGAATATGCTAGTAGAGTGATAAAACCTAAAGAGACTCAGGCAGTGGCTTAGCCATTTCATAGCTTCATTCTTGACGCTTGTCTGGGGCTCAGTGAAATTGGTACTTGAGTTTATCTAAACATGCACAAGATGATGTAGTAAGTTCGGTAACTAGCACTGGTGAAAGTCTTCTGGATCAGCAGATTTGATGGACAGTGTGGCAGTCTGGGTGTAGATGCGACTGGGTTTTCTTGATCTCTGCTTGTTTTTCTGGTAGTACGGGTAGCACTTTTGGGACTGTTATGTGTAAGATGGTATTGAAAAACCTGTGCAGTGCAGTGCAGTGCCTCCTCTCCGTATTTTTTTTTCTTTCAAATGTGTATTTTCCAGGTCTAAAAAGAGGCATGCAGTCTCCCCTTCAGGAAATCACAAAAGAAAACAAAAACAACTTCCCTGATCTAAAAGTCCTTCAACAAGCCTATTTTAGGTTTCAGAAATTTAAATCCTACCTTATGGTGTATATCATTGTACTTATGACCTACACACTTTATTGTGAAAGGAAAAAACTCCATATTTCTATCCCTGTGGCACAGTGAGGGAAAAACCCCAAGTTCACTTCAGAGTATAAAAACCCCAAACCTAGAAATCCCCATGAGCTTTTTAAAGACCTTCCTTTGAGTTTTAAGAAGTGTACAAGAATTGAAAGAACTCTATTGTATTCTAGCGTGTATATTTTTACATGAGATTTTGGTGACAATAGCTCTGTTACTTTATTTATGAACTTTCTTGGTTAAACTCTATTTCCTTTCTGGCAAAATTAGGTGATAAATTTAGTGGTTTGGGCTGGTTAGAGACAAGGTGGTCTTTAAGTCAGTTAGCTGATATTTATAGTTCATAAAGGTAGAGATAAACGTGTTTTGATTTCAGCTTTGCATCTAGGTTGTCAGTTATCTGATTCTATTTTATTAGAGAATTTGAGAACCCGTTCTCTTACTGTCTTAGGCTGATTCCATGAAATAAGTCTCTCATATTTCTTCCATTGTGACTGAAATAGAAAGCTTATACTTGGTCGTACCTCAGTATCTTGTCCTGGTGCTCGATGAGAGTGGTTGTGCAGCCCCTGCTGAACAAATCATGTTTTCTTTTGAGAGTCTGGATAATCATTTTGATAGAGAAAGATCAGCATGGGTAATTTTTAAGATCCAAAACAGTTACTGAATTTTCATATGGTTGTTCAGACTCACACATTTTGTGTTCCTTATGTTTTCAAGCTGCTCAATGGGATTTTTAAACCCCTTGTATCACTCCATATATATGCACTTTTTCTTACTAGCTTCCTGTTGCAGCAGTCATTCTGAACAAATAGCCATACCTTGTGCTGTTCTGTGGAGTTTTGTCTTAGTACCTGAAAACTTCACTAATACATAGTTAAAGAAACAAAATACCTGAGTGCCAGGGTAGCTTACAAGTAGCTTTCTCTCACACCTGTGGATTCTCTGCATAGACACTGACTGTCTAAATAAACTATATTATAATACTAAAGAAAAAATTACTTATTATGATTAAATTGGTAAAAATACTGTACTCCTTTAAGTTTAATTGTTAGTTTTGTCATGTGGGGTATTTTTTTTTAAAGTATTTTTCTGAACTGTTTAAACAAATGCAAATTGGGTCTGATTCTGTAATCCTCTAAGAATTGATTTCTACCAGTATGAAATACTTCTCTTATACTCTAAAGGCTCTGGTTTAAAAATTTATTTTCTCCCTGTTTGCACAATTTCATTCACACTGCCAATGCTTCATTTTGTGTCTAAAAAATAAGAATTAAGAAAAACTGCAGTAAATTCTCAGCTCTTTTAGAAAGAATATTTGACTTGTATAGCTTTTGGTATTTTACACAGTTTACCATGGAAGATACTTACTTAGTCTGTAAAATGTATGCACCTTTTTGGGAATGAAATCTAAATCAGATTTCACATTCTTATGCATGGAGAGTCAGTAGGGGAGCCAAAGCTAAAACCTTGCATTAATTTACATTAGTATCCAACCAAAAAGTACTGTAGAGGTGCAGAAATGCAGAAAGATCTTTGGTGAAAAATGGAGGAAGGTATCTGAAGCAGAAGCCATGACTCAGTTTTTAATCCAGCTTCTTTTGTTGATTAATTGATTGTTGGAAATATGGAGAATATTAACACCAGTTGATTCATAAATGCTGGCTATAAATTAAGAATTTCAGTTTGTGTACTTTGAAAGCAGATATAAATACTTGATTTGCTTTTAAAAATTACAAAAGTTTCAAAACATTAGTATGGTTTCGAAATAACATTGTTGCCATGTCTCTTAAATTTTGGTAACACTTGATGCTATACAAAATGGGTTATGTTAAAGATGAAGCTGAACTTAGTTTGTATTCTGTTTTACAACTTACAGAAATATAAGGAGAAAGATAAACACAAACAAAAATACAAGAAGCAGTCGGAGTCCTCACCATCCTTGGTTCCATCTCTTACTGTAACTACAGAAAAAGTAAGTCAGTGTGTTTTTTCTCCTCTTCCACTTCAATTACTTATGTTGAAATTTCATGGTGTAATCATTCCATATCTATAAACAGGGGCTTTATAATGGCATTAATTCTGTAATTATCAAACACACTTGGTATTTTTTCCTATAATGTAAAATCCTAAAATGCTTTGAGGTTTTCCATACGGAGAAAGGCTTAGAGAGTTTTGTATTTAAATTGTGAGGGATTTAATGACTCCAGTCAGGTGCCACTGATACTCCAGTAAATTTTATTTAATTGAATTATATTTAATAATTTGAGCAGTTTTAGAAAGTCTTTCCTTTGAAATTTACTTGTGTGTGCTGAGCTGACACTGAAAAAAACCCCATGTAATTATGAAATTACAGCTCATGCTTCATATACTGTAATATCATATTGCCTTTTTAGCAATCTACTCTGTTAGGTTCTGTGGCCTTTCCTTCCTGATAATATGCCAGCAAATACCTAACTCCAGGGGCAACATGCAATGTTAAATAATGAGTTCTCATTGTACTTGACAAGAATCACTTTTGCTGTCCACCACTGACATGAATTTTGGCATTACAGGGTGGGCAGTACTATTGAGAAATGGGTTTACTGATCTCAAAGTTGGAAAACATTTGTCCCGTTCACGTGGAAATGTTTGACATCAGGGTCAGGAAGTCATGGTTTGAAAACATTATTGCACAGGTCATTGTAGATCATTGTGCTTTACCAGAGCTATTGGGGCTTGTGGTAACTGTATGTGGTTTGGTTCTGAGCTGTTACACTCAAGAAATATGTATCTGTATATGGTACACCAAGACCTTGTCAGGGTGAAGTGATTGAAATACTGAGTTTATCTCTAAGTCTCTGGAAGTATTCCCTCAAATAGCGGTATCGATTTCGAGAGTAATCTCCAAGAAAGGTAGATTTTTAGTATGCTTTGCATATTTCTTTATTCTGAGTAGTAAGATTATCAAGTTAAGAATTGCATACCTGTTAACATCCCATTATTTGTGACTCATGCTTCTATTAAGTCTTGTTTCTGGTTCTACTGTATTCTCTTTGACGCTGTTGTGTCAAGTAAGATAGTGTCAGTGGTTTTCTGAAACTCTCAGTAACTCTCTATTGTAAAAAAGAAGGAAAGGTAGAGTCAATTTGCTGCTTTGTTGTTTTGATTTAAGAGCTATTAGAGATTGCAATCGGTGAGTGTGACAGTTTTTTTGAAATTAAGTTGTAGAACACTTTGAGTAGTATTGACTGGTCCATGTGATTTGTTACTTCATTTTATTAATTTACTTGAAATGTATTCCTCTCAAGTCTGAGATAACTTGTAAAATTCATAGCCTGTAAAAGAGGCTTCTTGTGTGGGAACTTACTGTGAACTTTACAACTTTGGTTCAGGTTTTATGCTATGTATGATCTTATCTTTCTTGAATTACATCCTTCTTGTACTTTGATTATCTAATAATCATAAGTTTTTACAAAAAGTGGTATTAGTGTATATTTTTGTAAAAGTCAATGGAAATATATTGAAATATTGATTATTTTTTTACTTCTTGCCTATTAGAGTACGCTTTTAATGCCAAAGACACAGTTGGATTCTTTTTTTCTGCAAAGCTTTTTTCTCACTGCTTTGTCCTCCTTATACTTTTCCTAATTACAATGTTAGTCCTCTGGGTAGTCACATGGGTGAGCTAGAGCAAGTTACTAAAGTCAACAAAAACTCTCTTAATTCTAGAAGTTAAATTATAACTGAAATAAACTAAACCAGAATATTTATTGTGGAATTTAAATATCAACATTTACCTTTTTAGTTTTCTTTTCTAGCATTATGCATCCTGTGCATTTTCTTTAGCTAACCTATCTGCTTCATTTACTACCTTCTTTTTATAATGCTTCATATTGTCTGGAAAATTGGTGTTCAGATTTTAAATGAGGTTACTAAGTGTGATTATGTTTTTTTAAAAAGTAACTGCTGGATATGTGGAAGTGATTTTTTGTGGTTAGTTCCTTCAGTTAAGTTTTTTTTTCTAAGTTTTGGCTTCACTATTTACATGGATTTGCTTTTCTGGGTTATAAATTCATAATGTGTTCCTCAACATTTTGAAATTTTAATAATGAAGTAGACTTTTTTTTTCTTCTGAGATAAATATTTGGGTTTCAGAATATTGTATTAGTGTGTTACTTTTATGTGTCCTTTTACATAGAATTGTCAGAATTGGTTTGGACTTGATGTGTGTTTCACAGCAGTATCTCTTTGCATTGAATGCATCACTTTGTTATGGTATATAATCATTTCTGCTACCCTGGTGTTCCTGTGGGGGGAACTGAAATTTGAAATGAAATTTGTTTTTTTTTTTTAAAGATGTTAAATCCTTTGTGATATAAATGTAATGACCATTTATGCAAGTGATGCCTTAAAGGATGTTTTTATCTGGATGAGTGGCTTCTTAAGATAATATCATGGAAGGCTGCAGAATAAACTGTGGATTTACATTATGTGAGTTAGTGTATGTGGATTGCCTGTTTGTTCTGCAGAATTTAATTCCAAGAAATTTTACTGAGGTTCCAGTCCATGCCGTTTTGAGAGGCATTTTCGTGCATCCCTGTAATGCCTCAGTAAATGTTTTTTAGTCTGAACCAGTCAAGTTTGAAAGAGTTTGAAATAAGAAATTCCTGACTACTCTTTGATGTATCTACTAGCAGTTTTTTCACTTTTGGGACATAGATACAGAATGTTTTAAGAAGAAATAGTATAACTTAGGAATTTGAATTCTCTGGCTGCCCCCTGGTCTGCAGGGGCACAACTGCCTCACCATGGGCTGCAGGGGAACCTCAGCTCTGGAGCCTGGAGCACCTCCTCACCCTCCTTCTGCACTGACCTTCATGTCTGCAGAGTTGATCCTCTCACATGTTCTCACTCCACTCTCCTCTGGCTGCAGTGGCTTCTGCCCAGTCACTTTTTTTTTCCTTCTTCACCATTTCTAATGGTCTTGGAGTGGCTGGCACTGGCTGTGCTGGACTTGGGAGAAGCTTCTAGCAGCTTCTCACAAAAGCCACCCCTATAAACCCACCCACCCCTCCCCACTATCAAACCCTAGCCATGCAAACTCCAGTGTTGGTTTTGGACTTTACTCTTACCCTCTGGCATTTTTGTGGAGAATTACCTGCCATGGTCCTTCCCTTCTCTGTGCAAGAGTACTGCCTTAGAGCTAAAGGCTGCTCAAGACTTGGAATGTACTTTGTATAGCAAGAATGATTATTATGCCTTTACCATAAATCTAAACCTTTCCCCAGAAGTTTTAGGACCTGCTGCAGATGGATGATATAACTCTCAGGGCACACAGAGTGATGTATGGGGAGCGTAAAAACGACAGTAGCTCTCTGTGCACCAAGTGGGCAATGTGAAAGTGTGCTTTCCAGAAAAAACCCCTGCAGACTGGTTTATGGGAGGTGTAAAGGAGCCTATCACATACACACAGTTAGCTTGGTAATTGCACGAGCAAGTACTGAGTGTTTTCTGAGAACAGGTTTAACATTCATGAAATAGTCAAGCCCTGCCAGACTCAGGAATGGCATTGGGTGACAGCATCTGTGGAATCTCCTTTTCGGGAGATGTCTGTATTGAAATGAAGGGAAGTACCTGACTGCAGTGTGAGCAGTCAGTGGGGCAGCCTCGAGGAGTGTATTCATTTGAAATGCATTGCAAGCTCAGGGGGAGCTGCAGAGGCTGAAGCCATTCTGTAAATAAGCAGAGGTGTTCTGCCTCTATCCTCAGGTTCTTGCTCCCTGCCACTCACACTCCTGACCTCAGAAAACACCAAACCAAACAAACAATTTAACTTTGCCGTGGTATATTAAGGTTTCTCTGAAACATTTCTATTAGGTCTTTGCCTGTTAGCACTTAGCATTTTAGACAGCAGTTTGTTTAGTGGTGGGAAGGTTATTGTATGAACCCATTAGCTTAATAAGCTAAAGTTTTGCTGCAGTTTTACCTTAAATTCTATTGCATGTCTGGGGGATTCTGGAAGCAATTGATATAGGTGTATCTGGATTAGGACACTTTGTTGCAATTAACTCCTTAAATTAAGAAGTATAATTTGTGGGCAAAAAACCCAACCCAGCCAACGAAATGATACTAATCTTACTTGGCTTAGGGTATGTTGCATTATATTAGTGCTCAAGATAGGCTGAGTAAGCATGTGGATTTCAGTACACTTTACAGCACCTTCCAAAACACAAACAGCTGGTGGAGCAAAAAAAGCAGAAGTGATATGCATGCATGTTCTCCAAAATCTGCCAAGAGTGGGATTCAAACCATTGATTGCAGTCAAACCAAATTCCACACACTATTTGCAAATTAATGCTTACTTGTCACTACCTAGCCCTGACCAGTCTGTATGGCTCTGTTAAACTCTTTATTTCCCTTTAAAATAAACAACTATTTAAAAAATCCTGCAGGAACAGGGAAGGGGGACTAGATATCATTAAACTATGTTGCTTTCTATAGAGAATTAGCCTTACAATTAGTACTAACTGAGTTGATAGGAGATATGAATTAGTCTAGGAAGGTTTTTGGTAAGAGGAGGAATTTTGGATCTTAGAAGGAACCTGACTTTTGGTTTGGGTTATTGTATGTCTGGAAATCCTTTGTTCAAATGGCCCAAGTTTGAACCATTGCTTCTTAACTCAAGGTCAAGTGACATACCAGTTTCCAGAAAACTGAGCATACTGTGGACTTTCTAATAGTTCAGAAAGTTAACTACTATACTTACCTTAAAGTTGTTCTATCTTCATTAGAGACACCAATATAGTTATATGAATTTGAGGTAAATTATTTTTAACATTGTACTGTACCAGACTTAAACTGATTTTTCTTCACTGTTGTATAGAAAATCTGTAGTATATTTTTATAGCATCTGATAGTAATTCATACAGAGTGGTATGCAACAGATTGAAACTTTTGCCTTCCTCAAAGCTTGTATATTTAGTTGTCTTCTGTCGTTTGCAACTGAAAAGTAAGGTTTATGTAAATGTCTTAGCTGTTGTAGTAAAATATGGAAAACTTTGTATAGCTGGTATATAAAACTGTTTGTAAAGATGAAGAAATGTTTTGCTATAGGCCTAAATTCAGCAAGCATCCCACTTGGGAAAGGAAAAATATGTGTATATGCTCAGTTTTAAGAGCATATACATATGTGTTTGTGTGGTCTTTAATCAAGATAAACACAGATACTATTTTAAATTCTGTTCTATAAAGAACTGAGAAACAAGCTCATTTTGAACAGATGAGTAGCTTCTAGTTTGATCCGTATTTTTTAAGAAGCTTTAAACAGCTATTTTAGTAGCTGATTTAAGTATAGATAACAGTTGAATGTTTTCTCCTTTTTCCTGATTTTGCTTTCTTTTTTGTTCCTCTGTTACTAAAATTCTACTGTCACATCTCCACATTTTTTTTAGTCATGAGAACAATTCTGTTCCTTTGTATGGTTTCCTAATGTTGTACATGCAGTTTCCCTGCCCACCTAATTACTTTCTGTGACCCTCTTTTGACTGTTATTCATCAGTATGTACAGTTGTGACAAAATTTAACAGAAGAATAATGCACCTAAAGATAAAATGTTTGAAGGCCCTTTGAAGAGTTGTATGAGTACAGAAGAGCCAGAATTCTTGGGGGTGGGTGGGGATTGAGGAAGAAATTTGCACTGAAAGCTCAAGAGTGTTATTTTCCTTTTACTTGCTGTCAGACAGTGGGTTTGAAGTAGGTGTGTCTTGGCCAAGTAGATCTCATATGTCTTCTTTACTTGATGATAATTAAGGAACTGGATGGATGGGACAGTTCAGATGGCAGAGAATCCTGGTGTGATGATGGGAAAGAAAGACATAAGGGGCAGTTGGGCTTGTTGATTTTGGTTTGGTGTTGAGACTATAAAGTCTTAAAAATGCAAGTTCTGAAGCCTTCAACAGTTCCACTGCTGATGGAACAACATTTCCAGTTTCACAAAAAAAGCTGTATAAAAATTTTATGTTCAGAAAAGCATTTAAAGTTAGTTTTTAATTTTTAATTCTGAGTATAAAATAACAATATCCTGTTTAAATAGACTGTAAAGACTGTAACCATAGATATGAGATGAATGCACTGATCTCAGTGAAGTAAAAATTTCAACCAAAGCCATTAGTTCTATGCATTTTTTTCCATAAAATGAAATTTTATCTACCTTAGTTGTTTGCTGAGAATCTTCACAGTTCAGTTTCTGTAACTCTTGCTGTTTCTAGTTACATTACTATTTGAACACTTCTCAGCTTGTTTGAAAGAACAGGGTCTTTTAACAGTTCTTTTGTTGCAGTTTTTTTGTGTGGTTGCAGTTTTTTTGTGTGACCTGTTTCTTTTATTTCTTCTCTCTTATCAAAATGCCAGACATACACAAGCACTAGCAACAACTCCATGTCAGGCTCCTTGAAGCGACTGGAAGATACCACAGCTCGATTTACAAATGCAAATTTCCAGGAAGTTCCTACACACGTTTCAAGTGGAAAAGATTCCTCAGAGGCTAGAGGGTCAGAGAGCAAAGGGAAGAAATCTGCAGGTCACAGCTCAGGTCAGAGGGGAAGAAAGCCTGCTGCTGGAAGAAATCCAGGAACAACTGTGACTGCAGCTAGCCCTTTTCAGCAAGGTACTGATGCTTATGCTGTAATGACATGAATTAGAAATTTTATATATTTAAAACTTGAAAAGTAGTTAATCTTTTGTCCTCAATAATGAGAATGTTATTTCACTTTGGTGAAAGAAACAGCTTTTTTCAGGCCAAAAAGTTTGTTGTCGTAACATGAAAAAGAGGGTCATGCATCTTAAAGTGCAGAAGTGATGCTTTTGTTCAGACTGTTAAGGTATTCTCTTTATCTGCTAAGAACAGAAGTACCTTTATATGCTGAAAAGTTAATCTGGAGTAAACTTTAGCATGGATTTGAGTCTAGAGGTCTTTCTTAACTCTTTAAAGGAGTAGCAGTAATGGTTTGTAGTCAATGCACATTAGAATGAAACTGGATTACCTAATGGATAGGATGCAGTAGCCCCTAAATAATTTTTCAAGATGCAGACATTTAAAGTATACTATTTTCTTCAATGTGAAAGACCTTTTCACTTATTTTTTTTTTAATTGTTGAAATATATGAACAGAAAATGATTATGTGACAAGTATATATGGTTTATTTACCTTAAGTAACACAAAGTTTTTACTTTATGAACATGCTAAAACCATGCACTATTGACACTTACAAAAAGCAAATTTTAGTGTGGCATCTTTGTCAGAGTTGAAGAAAGATTAAAAAAATGAAAAGTTTATGTTTTTATTCTTTAACCAATAAGACATTTTTTTGAAACAGAACAAACCAGACCTTCTATGAAGTAGTTGTTTTTCAGTAATTTTCACTGTGGTTTGTAGTAACTGACTGTCCTTTATACTTTGTGATGTTGCTTTGAATTTATTTATGCAGTGAACACTTGGAAATATGTCTAGAACTCTTAAGATATTTCAGGCCTTTTTACTTGAAAGAAATGGAAGTGTTTTTTCGTTTAAATTCTCAAAACTTTGAAAATTGCCTTCTGGAATTTAAAGTAAAATCTTACTCACTGCAGATGGCAAAATAGATCTTTACTATGTTCATGTATTTCCTTTAAGGCTGTATTAAGTGAAGTTGATTAAACTTATTTAAAATATAAAGCAATGATATTTTTATTATTTTTTAAAATGCCATATTAATGTAAATTGTATTTTAAATGGAATTCTTAACAGTATTTTCTGAAGTACTAATGATAAAACATTAATTTTTAAAGGGCATGGTTTTTTAATACCTACTGTCATATTTAGCAATGTTTTCTTGATGGGATAGTTGTCATCAGTCTGAGTTCTGTGAAATAATGCACACATACATCCACTCATATAAAATTACTGAATTTCAGTGCAGGTAGATGTTTGTGTTTCCCAAGAGTGCTCCATTTTCTGCCTTGCATGCAATAATACAGTGATGAAATGACTGCATTCCAGATACTATAGAGACAATGTAGTTCTGTTACACAAAAGATAGTTGTAGTTCTGTGACAGTGCTAAAAAAGTCTTAAAATGCCAATGTTATACACTGTTTTTCACTTACTCTCTTGTGCTTTTGAAAAATACCTCTTCTGTGGGACACCTCCTCAACCAGGGTAAATTAAATACAGTTGCTGTTCCTTTGACCTGTGCCAGCCCCTTGATTTTGGGTAGAATGGTAAAGAAGATTGCAGAGCTAGTGTAGATGTGATCATAGCACATTTCTATCAGCCTTCTTTTTGTATATGTGCATGTTTAAAAAAACCTGCTCTGACTTGGTGCAAGTGTTTGTTTATTGTGGTGGCTTCAAAACATGATGGATGTCGAAGTTGCCTAAGCAGCAGAGTTCTTACTCTCCTTGTATTCATTTTTACCTTGTTTGTGCTCCAGATTCAAATCTGAATCTCGGACATGAATCCGAGAATCGTATCCATCAGAACGAAGATCAGCAGGAGAACCAACGAGTTACTTAAAAAAATAAATTCTTTAGCTCTTGGTAATGCTTTTCCTAAAGTCCTTACACACCAAAGTTTTGTATTCTAAGATAGTAATATTTCCCATCAGTTTTCATCAACTACAGGTTAAAAAAAAAACACCTTTCTTTTTCTTTTTTAGGAAGCTTTTTGGGCACTCCTGGGAGCATAAAGTCATCTTCTGGAAGTTCAGTTCAGTCTCCCCAAGATTTTTTGAGTTTTACAGACACAGATCTGCGAAGTGACAGTTTCACACATTCTCAACAGACTTCATCAACCAAAGATGTACATAAAGGAGAGGCTGGGAGTCAGGAGGGCAGTGTCAATTGTTTCACTTCCTTAATTGGTCTCCCTTCATCATCAACTGTTTCCCAATCTAAAAACTTTGAAAGCTCACCTGGAGACATAGGTAATTCAAGCCTTACTTCTACAGCATACAAACGAGCTCAAACTTCTGGAATAGAAGAAAAAACTGTAACAGAGAAGAAACGGAAAGGAAATAAACAAAGTAAACATGGGCCTGGTAGACCCAAAGGAAATAAAAGTCAAGAAAGTCTTTCCCATCTTTCAGTTTCTTCTGCTTCCCCTACTTCATCTGTGGCATCTGCTGCAGGAAGTGTGACAAGCTCTGGTCTTCAAAAATCTCCAACTTTGCTCAGGAATGGAAGTTTACAAAGTCTTAGTGTTGGTTCATCTCCAGTGGGTTCAGGTAGGCATTTATTGGATTTGTTTTCTTACCTCAAAATATGTTTTTATTATTTTAGCTGTAATTCTGAGTATGCTTCCAAAAACAGAGTATCATTTAAAGTATCATGAAAGTCACATTGGGGGAAAAGGTAAAAATTAGAATGAGACTGTTGGAAGAGTAAGTTTTGTTCTGTGTATAACAGGTGCCACTGTGCTGTCCGTGGCTGTAGTACATTGACACGTGTATTGGCCCATAGGCTGTATAAATGCAGGTTTTGAAGCTGTAGGGGGAAAAGTAAGTTGCATGAAAATAGGTTTTTTTGAAATTACATGTGACAGGTTTAGCTAAAATAAGTGATAATACAGACTGTATTGTCTGTATGTTCTGTTACACAGAGAAAACAAAATTGTTACTCAGACATGTCAGCTGTGCTGAGTATGTCCCTCAATTACTTTTTCCCAATTTAGCTTTAACTAAAAATCAAATTGTCTATATGGAGAATTACCAGTTTAAACATGCAAAAGTATATTCTGAATCTGGACTCCTGTGCAGCTGGATGACATTCTAATATTCTTGTGTGCTTTTTAGCAATTGAAGTTGGCTGGTTTGTTCTTCCTCTGTTTATGTGCATCTGGGGCTGTGAGAGGCTTTCTGTTCCCGGTAAACATGCGTGTGGAATGGCCTAGCAGAATACTGTATCTACCAAAGTCTTTGTTGCTCTGAAGTTTCTTTCAAAGCTTTTGTGTTTGGATAAAAATAACAAACTACCTGGCTTTTGAAACTTTGAAATTCTGTCTTTTTTGTTGTAGTGGGATTTTTACCTAATTTTTCAATTATGATGGAAAAGAGAAATGGAACTTGAATATTTGCTTGTGGGCAGGGTTTTATGCTTTTCATATTGTATATTTTCATTGTATAAGCAAGAGATACTTTTTAAATATACATGCTTCAAGAAACAAAAACACTTCATATTTTCTTTAGAACAAGGAAGGCAGGTACTTAAAAACTTGATCTTAAACCCACACTGTTAGAAATCTGTTAGATATAGGCAAATGGTGATTTTTATTATGGGTAAAAAAGACTATTTTATTAGGCAATAGCAGTGGCAACTATATTGAATACTATTTTTCCTGTATTGAAATCATCAGGGAGAAATGGTTTATGACAGAACTTAGAGTTCATTGTTTATCTTTTTGTTTGAAATACAATTTTAATAACAAGTTCACCTCATACCTGTTACGAACAGAGACCATCTTGCAGATTTATGTCAGTGTTCTGATTATTATAGTACGAACTCTCTTAATCCTTTGTAATCTCTTTGAGGTGGATTATGTATCATTGTAGTTGGAGTAACAGAAGTACAAGGTCTTGGTTTGAAGTCAATGACCTGTGTTTCGCCCCTTATATTTGTCTGAATATTCTGGTCTTGTCAGCACCTTGCGCAGGCCTTTCCATGGCCAGGTCCATCCTTACTTCCTCTGTCCTCTTTGTTAGATCTCACTCTTCCATCTATAAAATGCCCGTGATAATGTTAAACTCCTTGTTTTGAAATACGTGGTTGGAAATACCGGGTACGTTTATTATTTTTGTTGTGATATTCAGTCTATAATTTCACTTCTGTTAAACATACTTAGATTCTTAGTAGCCAGTGTTACACCCGTTCTCTAAAACTGATATTTTCTGAAGCTGCCAAAGAATATGAATGAAAACCAAACAAACAAGCAATATCATCCCAATAAAAAAAAAGAAAACCCAAAGATACAAAACCAAAAGGGATGTCTTTGTCTTGGAGGATGAGCTCTAAATTTATCCAGAAAATACTGTTTGAACCAGAACATACTGTTTTAATGTACTCTTCTCCCTCATTTCCCCTTTCCCTTATGGTTGTAGTGCTACTTTCCTCACTTCATCATAAGCATTTTCTGGGTTTAGCAGTCCATTTACAACTTTGTTACAATGAGGAAGGGCATATGAGTGTTATGAATATTATCAGAAACATACATTTTCTCAGGTATAATATGTGGATGTTTCTCTTTGAAATGTGTCTACGTTTTCCAATAACAAAATCTGACATATGAATCTAAATTAGATGACCCAAACCCCAGAGTAAGATTTTGTTCACGTAAATGTAGCAAGAGAAAATACAGGGTACTCAAGTCAAAAAGTTTTTATTGACTCTTACTTGGAATTGCTTTCTTACTTCAAAGAAGCAGAATCGGGAATGAGCTAGATCACACTAAACGAAGCTTTGAAACACTTTTTCAAGAATCTCTTCCTGTTTTTTTTTTTTCTGTTTTAATAACCTTCCTAACTGCAGCTATCTGAAGCTACTATTCTTTTTCAGTTTTCTGAAGAGTTCTTGTTGAGATCCCTAAAAAGTGCGAAAAACGTGACCTCAGAAATGTATAATTGTGTTCATAGTTAATGCTCAAATTAGATAAAATGTGAAGGAAAGCTTATTTTACGAGGTAATGCTGATTCATTGTGTGCTATTTATACATAATTAAATGTCTTCCATAGAAGTTTTATTCAGAATAAGTATATTCAGCTCATTTTGTGAAAATATTTGTCCTCTCCAAACTTTTATCCAGTTCACAAGACTTCTGTTTCCTGATTAATAAGAACAGAGAAGTACCATGAATAGTATAAGGACATGTAATTAAAAGCTGCAGCAGCACATACACACAGGTTTTGTTACAGTTGCCATGCAACTGGTCTGGTGTGTTCAGATTTTGATCACTTAAATGTTCAATCTTTGTGGCCCTTATGATTTTTTCTGAAATATATTGATAACCTGTTAGGAAACACTGAAATGAGATTGGGCATAAGGAATTTTTGTAGTAAATTAACGTTTGATCTCTCCCTGTTTAAAGAAAAAAAATTCTTTAGCTCGTAACAGCTGATTTACAAACCATACTTATCTTTCTGTTGGGATTTCACAGGCACTGTAAGATTATTGTCTAGGAAGATATAAGTCAGTTGTCAGTGGGAGTTATATAAGGCTGATACTGCTTCACCCCAGATGGGCTGGTCTTTGGAGTGATTTCAAGATCTGAATTTTTTTAATGGAGCTGTGCATGGTGAAGGGAGGGAGGGAAGGAAGAGTGGGTTCACCTGAACTCTGCAATTTTAAAGAGCTATTTAACTTTTTAAGTCTGATAGTTGTGTTCTCAGCATCCTTCTAGGGAATAATACCTCAAGATTTCTAGTCTGTCCTGTTGTAAACCATTGATCCCTTCTGCTGAAGGCTTTTATTTTTTTGTATTTTTCTGTCAAGCAGTTTGTGTGGCTCTGGCTCCTCTTTGTTTGGAGTACCCTCCAGTGCATGAAGAACTTCCTGAGAACTCAGGTCCCACATCAGTAGGGAAAAGAACATTTTATTTGGCATACGACACTTTCTGACTTTTGTGGAATAATGTAGCAAGGTAAAATGGAAAGCAAGCAAGTATCAGAAGTCAGCTGAAATTTCTGTTTCATGGTAGATAAAGTACTTTTGCAGTTGTCTTCAAGTTCGGCCATGGATACTTGCTGCTGGAAGTATTACAGTGCTTCAAGCACTTCTCTGCCTTTCCCAGTTCTGCTACTGACCACAAGTGTACAACAAATTCTATAGTATCAACTTCAGTAGCTAAGTACTTAGAGGGATGATTTGCTTCAATATTTAAATTTGTGTATAATTGATTTTATGCCCTTACAAGTACTGTAAACCCTAAAAAAGCTTATAAAGTAATTATCTTTTTTTCTTTATGAAGACTGTAGAAGGTTAACTTACAAATTGGGCCTCAAAATGGTTAGCCCATTGTTTCAGCACCATTGCTATGCCCATCTTCTGGAATTCCTTTGTCCCAGTTAAGGCAAACTTATAATTTGTCTTCCTACATTTTTATCTCTGCATCATATATATTCTACCCTTTACCAGTCTTCAGTATGCTCTGGTTGGTAATACTAGAAAGTTTTTGGAATAAAGGACACATCTGAAGCCAGTGTTGTACTAATATAGCAATGTTTCAAGCTCTAATTGAGAAACTGTTTATGTTTTTTAGGGAGAAAGAGGGACTCAGGTCTTTCTGAGTTGATCTTATGTCTTATGCAGTCAAATTTCAGCTTTACATACAAGTTCTCTAAATGCTTCAGCTTAGTTCCATGTATTTTATTCTCCTTTCTCATCTGATTCAAGCAGTGATGGAACCTTTGTCAAGTGTTACAAGTGCTATGCTGGGCAAGATCACTGTGCTGTTAAGCTCATTGTCGTGCTGATGATGTAAGAGAACACTGAGTTTCAAAGTAGAAAAGTAACTTGAAATCTTTCTTGTTCAGATACTGAGTCCCTCAGTATCTGTACATTAAATCTTCATGATTCTGTGTTTAAAGTTTGACTTACTAACTAAATCTATTGGTAGAAAGAGTTTAGAAAAAGTTACTCTGAAACAGTTTGTGCTGTTAGGTTCATCTGCTAAGGACACCAACTCAGAAGAAGAAGTCTTGCTGTGTTAAAAGCCAGTTTGTATTCCAGAGGAGATAGAATACAAAGAAAAAATTGATACTAATAGATATTAATGTCCTTTTAGGACTAAGCAAACAGTGTAGAAAACACACAGGGCAAACTTAACATGCAGAGGTTTTCATTCTTCGTATTTGAGGCTCAGCAGAAGAGGTGTTGAGATTGGTGAATGGTGTACAAGATTAAAATGTTAAAATTGATGTTTGTTGGTATAGAAAACATGGAGACATTCATCAGGTAGTAGGGAAGAAATCACATGAGGTAGTAGTTTATAAAGATCGGGATTATCATGAAAGGGATCCCTTCATTAGTGTTCTTAACTAAAACAGTTGTTACCAGCAGCTACTAGGTAGAACATGATCAAGTGAGAGAAAGCAATAGTTGAACAATTCTCATTTCTGAAAATTTAGATATATTTTCTAGAAGATACAATTTAGTTCTTCTTTGCTGGTGCAGGACATTCTAAAGCTAAGAAGTCAATGTGCTTTCAGAGATTGTTGTTGATTCTTACCTATGAACCTAATTCTGTACTGTATTATCTCTTTGATTTCTAAAAAAAAAATTAGCATGGTGCATCAGTTTAGCATATGAAATAGTCTGTAACTGGGCAAAGAATGCATTTCAAAATACAGTAGTTAGTAGTGAATTGTGAGGCAGCATGGGTCTGCAGAAATTGGTTTGCAACACAATATGTTCTATGCTTTTATCAGAGATTTGGAAGACATTAAGTCACCTTTGCTGCTTTAGGGGTTCAGGGTGGTTTCTAAAACTGTATATTGTAAAAAATGAACTTAAATGTAATGAATTCCTTGATTGAGAAGGCTGTGTACAAAAAATAATGAACAATGAACACATCTCTTCTAACAGATATGTTTTGAAAACAATTATGAAGAACTTCTGAATAATAATAGAGAACTGAACATTATTTCATATTGAGATGCTTTAGGGGAGACAAAGGCTATTGTGATCCCTGTGACACTCATTTCAAGAAGAGGTAGAAAAGTTACATCACTTGAAATTATTCCATGAATATTGCAGGTAGCAGAGTACTGTATTTAATTATGATATGACTTTCCTCCTAAAATATGACTATGAATGTGAAAGTTGAGAAGAGGCATACGATGATTAATATTTTTAAAACATCCTTTTCAAAGAGTCTGAAGCTGCTTGCTAGACTGGAACATCTTTAATTTGAGAATATCTCCTTTTACAAAAATGTTTAGAAGCATGATCATAATTGTTATACAGGAAGAATTAATATTCCTGGTCAAGATGTTTTTGTTGGTAATTGCATACTGCATACTGTCATTACCCTGTTTTCTGTTTAAAAAAAAAAGTTAACATGAAAATATAAACCTACTAGTGCTTAGTTGGAGGGGCTGCTGAAAACAGGAAACGTTCAGCCTTTCCATTTCTGAAGCCTCCAAGCTGCCTGACTTTCCATGGAAGCAGTGGTTTGTGCTTGAGATGCAAATCATGCTACCTTGAGTGTTGGAAGACTAGAAACTCTTGGAGCATTGATTGCTTTGAAACAAAACTTGCTTTAAAACAAAGCAAAACAAAACAAAGTTTTCCTTTCTAAAAAAAATTCAGTTTTTTGTTTTTTCTCTTTGTTTGTTTTGGATTTTTTTTTTTTTTTGAGTGAAAACAGATGTGAGGGCTTTCTGAAGTGGGAAAAAAAAAATGTCCCAGGGAAGGGAAGGTAAGATCTGTTAGCTAGGAGAGAGGTTCCGTGTCAAGCTGTTGAGGCCTCCTAATATTGGAGAAGATCTTGGCATCTGTAGAAATTACCTGACTGGTTAATTGTTTTATGAGAATGTGTCTGTCAGGTAAAAATGGAAATTTTGAGGATTATAATCTTTAAACTAAATTCCTAAACTGTGGTGAGTCTGGGCATTAGTTTCTATTTAAATTTCATAATACATCATTATTTACTTACTTATTTATTATTCTCTGACAGTCAACAGCAAATAGTAGGTTTAAATTATTAACTTGTAATACATTTCAGATGCTAAAAAACCGCAAGAAAGCAAAAAGCAAAGCAATACAGGAAAGGGAATATGTGTTTTCTTGACTTCCCTTTTAGGTCCTTCGTTTAATAACGAAATAAAGAAAATTTTGGTACTTATTATTTCAGGAGAAAGACATAATAATTTCAAACAGCTGAGCAAAAAGATGTAAATATTTCTAAACTGTTTGAAATTTTGCTCTTATTCAAGTTTTGTGAATCTTCTACCTAAATATGAATTTAATGCAAGAAATTCTGCATGTCTAGATTTTGTCCATATAGATGTTTTTCTTTCAGAATTACCTTGTAAATGCAAACTTTTGGAAACTTAATAAGTATCTGAATGAATACACTCTTTGTTAGTTGTATCTGTAGTGACAGAGGAGAAAATGGACTGGCAAGGGCTTGAGTTTCTGTACTTACTACTTTTCAAATTCAGCTGTAAATCTTTCTTGTTTGGTAAGGGAAGGTTTTCAAAGAAGTCCATGAGCTTTTTGTAAATTGTTTGCTTTTAGATTATATTTGACCCATAAGCCTATAAAGTGCCTTGTATATATTTGGTGTTAGGTTTGAACTCATAATGAAAACTCTCTTATTTTAGGCCTGGGTAATGTGGGTAAACTACACTGTATGGATGAGATCTAGCTGACAGGTTTGCTATTATTGTTGTCTGCATAGTGAAGAAAATAAATTGCCTGCTTTTCCAAGGGTGATTGTCTTTGCAGATACATGGAGTAAAAGTATGTGGTATTATCATTATTATATTAAAAAAAAAAAGAGAGAAAATACACTGAAACTTCCAATTTTGTGCTTAGATTATGTTAGTTTTTTAACTCTTATTATAAAACTAAGAATTAGAATTTAAAATAGATAGATCAGGGGACAAGGAGACACTGTGAAGCAATTAAGATTTCTATCCTATCAGATGTCTTTGTTGCAGAACTTGATATTTGCTTTAGCAGTATATCCCTTTTCTGAAGATCAAGGAAATATTCCTGAGATGGAATTCTATTGTTGCATGGAAAATCAAGTGAGATACAGGTGGTGTTTGCTTACCTGAAACTGTTCAGTTCCCAGGATCTCCTTTAAAAATTACTTAACTTAAAAAATGACTTATGAAATGGTATCAAATGAAGAGAGGGTTTTATATAGAGAGAGATTTTAAAATTAAAATAATAATTTTTTTGAGTGTGAACATTTTTCAGCATCTGGAGACAATTACTGGAGTATGGCATTCTTTGTAAGTCAAATGTGAGATAGCAATCAGTCTTTTAACTCCATAAAATCTGTTAAAGGTGACATGGGAACATAAAGTGTGTGTGGGGGAGGGTAGAGAAGAGACTTGACTATAAAAGGAGCAGTAGGGTTTTTTACCCCTCCTTGAAAATTGTACTTTTCAGATCTTACAGACTTTCAAGTCTTTCAGAAATCAAATATAGCTGAAAAATTCTTGAAGCATCTTGGTCCTTCTGAACACCGTCCAATTCATATGGTAAAATTCTTTTTTTGTTGTTGTTGTCAGAGGTGACAGCACTACAGTCAGGTTTTTAAAATCAGAAGGAAGTGTACTTTGCATTTAAATTTTCCATTTATTTGGCATGAAGAGCTGCAGTACCAGAAGTTAAACTGATTGAAGGTTGTTTTAGGATTACACTTGAGGAGAGGCTGTGATGTCTAGAGCTGTTGTTGGTTATGGTAATAATTTCTGAGATTCCCTTGTAAAGTTTGAAACAGAAAACAAAAAATTTAAATAGAAATGGTAACATAATGCAGTGATACACAGGAGACATATCACCTTAAAATAATAGAGCTTTACACTGAAGGATGTTGCTTGGGGACAAATCCATTCAGACTTACATTGGACAGATTCACGTGTTGATGTATAGGATGCATACAAGTTTTTAGAACAGATATAATAGGGTCTGATTATCAAGTCCCCATTTCCTTATGCTTCCTTCTTACGTAGGTAATTTATTTTACTTCCTTAAAAAGGTTATATGGATGTTATAGGACTAGGAACAGCAGCTTTCTGAAGCTCCAGGTAGCCTGTGCTGTGGTATGTAATGTCACTTGGTACCACACAGCAGCACCTGCCCTCTAGCAGTTCTTGCTGTCAGGTGGACCCTGGGCAGTTCCATGTGCTGTGGCTGATGACAGTCCGAACCTCCAGCTGTAGTAACAACGGCGGGAACCAGCTGGGATAGCTTGACAAGTACAACTGAAGATTTCAATAGCATTTGTATTAAAAACACTTTAAAAAGGGACACTGTGGAACCCAGTGGCAGTCTAGATGTAAAGATGTGTCTTAGGTACATGAAATGACAGTGTGTCCCAGTGCCTTTTCACTCTGCAGCACTGCCTGATTCTGTACAAACATTATCTGTAGCTGCAAGATCTTCGTGTTGATACACCTACGTGGGAGCTCATTTTTAATAAATCTCCCCAGCATAAATAAAGTGCAGAACATTAGCACAAGTAAGCCAACACTGTATTTCCAGAAGGTTACTCAAATAAACCTCTCTGTCAAGAATTAGGCATACCTGAAAAAGTGCTATAGGAGCTTGATATACACCTATGCCATATACACAAAGTGAGCTATTAAAATATTTATCAGGGCTTTTGTGGTGGTACTGCTGGAAATAGTGAAATAAACTGTTTTATATTGTTAGAAAAGCTACTTCTTATCTGATCCTGAATTTATAGCAAATTTTCTGTCCATTTGAACTAAACCTAGTTTAGATGCAAACTCATTACTTCATACTGTTCTTTCTATACTTCTTATTCAGCTTTTACATGGAAGTCTTCATCTTTCAGTGTGAGGTCTGGTAGATATGTGAGGTGTCTGTGAGAAGGCCATAAAGACAGCAGTAAGAAAACTTGATTTTGACAGCGATCTAACTTGCTGCATATGAGAGAGAATTACATGCAGTGGTAAAAAGTTTCTGAAGAGGGTTCACATTTAACTAAGCAACTGGAAAAAAGGAAAATTTTTGTCAAGAAAGAGTGAGCATCTATGGTGTTTGGACCTGTGTAGCTCTAGAAATTTGAGTTGAGAAGAAATTAATGGAATCTGGTAACAGAGCTGAAGAATATGAACATGCAACTGGGGTTTGTGTGTGAGCAATCCTGTCAGATCCTTTGTATTTGGCTTGCTTTCATTTGTTTCCCACTGTTTATTTGTTTTGAACATTTAGGAGAAGGATTGCCTGATAAGAATGACCAGAGGTTCCAAGTAAAAACCCCAAACTCCACAAACAAACAAACAAACAAAACCCCAACCCAAACAAGCAAAAAACATGAGACGAACAGACCCTCCCCCACCCATTGCCTCATTTTCCTAAACAAATGAAAAAGCAGTTCATAAACTGTCATTATGGTTAGCTTTCACATAAGATTCTCAAATTCAAGTTGTTGGGGGGTTTTTTGTCTGTTTTGTTTTGTTTGTTGTGGGTGTGGTGGGTTTTGTTTTGTTTTGGTTGGTTGGGTTTTTTTATTCCCTTAAAGTGTGATAATTGTCAGGGGCAAATGTCTGATCTGAGGGATTTAGTGGTGGGTGACATGCTTTCAAGGAACAAAGTCACTAGGCCTTTTTTCTGTTGTGGGAGTAGTGGTAAGTTTGAACTGAACTTTAGTTTTTATATGCATAACCAGTTCCCTTAAAACCAAGTAA
This sequence comes from Myiozetetes cayanensis, assembly GCF_022539395.1. Taxonomy (NCBI): domain Eukaryota; kingdom Metazoa; phylum Chordata; class Aves; order Passeriformes; family Tyrannidae; genus Myiozetetes; species Myiozetetes cayanensis. The sequence continues at coordinate 132,816,159 of NW_026086604.1, forward strand.
CAGACGGCCAAAGGATGGTGACTTGGATGTAGGTATTACTATACAGTCTGTTCTGAGATACTTTGAAAGTGAATGAGCAGGAAGCATCAGTTTTTTCTGAGCAGAATTGATTTTAAAGAAGAGTAATTGTAAGGTTCTGAATAAAGCAAGCAATAGCAGTTTCCATAAGGGCTGGATAAAGAAAGGAAGGATTCAGCCGAGACTAAGAGGAAAATGCGTAAGGCAGCAGAGATGAAAAATAAAGGAAAACAAAGAATGTGAAGTCCATCTATTACAGCATGTAGTTTTTTGGCATATGTTTGATTACCATTCACAATCCCTAACCTTTCTTGACACCTTAGAATGTTGGAGTTGAAAAGCTTGGCTGTATATTGTAGAAGAAAACTCCTGTGCCCAAGTACCCTCCCACCAGGTAAAGTCAGGAAAGACGTAGCTGCCAATAGAGGCAGTTATAGAACCAAGGAACCAAGACAGTAGCTCTTTTTCCTTCCAGAATAAAACACCTTTTTTCATCTGCCTTCTACTAATTTATGGAGTGTGGAAGGGAATAGTCGTAGGGGAACACTTCTCCTTCTGTTCTGTGCTGAGGCTTGGGGAGAGTCTAGAATTAGCTCCATCAGTCCCAAGGAGGACGGATCGAGTGCTGGCCTTTCCTCATGTAACTGGAGGAGGTGTGTGTTAGAACAGTGTTCTAAAGGAATTCTGTTAAATGGAATGTTTTCTTACTAGGATCCTTTGCGTATCTCTCAAGGTTGGATATCTGCAGCTAGCGATCTTTTCCATTAATTGGTCTCTTCCATGAATTTGTGTAATAACTTTTGAAGCCATTTATGCTGTTAATACCTGAAAAGTGAGAAGTGTTTCAAATGTTTATGCATTGTAAAAGGATGTACTTTTTCTGCAACTGTTCTGATCGTGTTTTGATACTCCTCTGAATACAGTGAATAATCATTAAAAGTGTTCAGCATCTTTACAGTTTTCATCATGGATAAAAGTCTGTAATTTCCCCTGTTACTGTTTTTAGAGCTAGATATCTTAATACCTTTTTGTCATTCATCCTATATCCTTCCTAACTGTTCCAGATGTCTCTTAGTGCTACTGTATCCTCTTTCAAGAGACTCAGATAGTATTTGAAATACAGGTGCAACATGAATTTTTAAAGTATCATAATTATGCTTTTTGTTTTGTTTTCTGTTCTCTTCCGATAATCTGAAACATCGTATTTTTTTTTTAATCATTCCATGATAGTTGTTTTACTTCCTATTGGAAATCTTAAGGATTCCAGAAAAAGGGACTTCGAAAGTAAGGATCAAAGTTGTGAATCCTTTCCTGACATATTTATTGCATTGAAGTGCATGATTATTGCAAAAAGTTCCTTCTGCACGGTATCAGACTATTAAAGTGTAATTCATGTGTCCTGGAATTGGCATTGTTCTCTTAAGTATTGTATATACTGTCAGTATTAAATAGATGTTTTCCCCTCACATTTAGTAGCTGCAGTTGGAAGTGGTGCTGCTGCACTTTGTTTCTCCTGCTTTGTTTTACTCTTCTCCTACTTCGAGTTACTGAATTACCAGATGCTGTTTTAACCCCATTTTGCTGTCTAGGTCTACTGAACTATTTTTTCAGCTCTTTAACAGCATCCCTTCTTCATTTGTCTATGAAATGTGTATTTTGTAGTCATACATTTGGCATTGTGGCACATCTAGTGTATTCTGCTTTAAAACTTTCTCATACCTCTTGGGTGATGCTCCTTGCATTATGATTGCTTGGGTTAATGACAGCTCCTGTGTGGTACAGTTTCAAAGAAACAAAAACAAAAGGTGTAGCTTCAGGCAGTCTAGGGCTGAGCTTGTTTGAATAAAATAAAAAACAAAGGAAAGAAAATAAAAACCCACCACTACCATCTCCCCAAGCCTCCTTCCAAACTTACCCGATTATTCCTTAAATTTGAAATGGACTTCCCTTAATATCGAAAGCGGGGGTGGATCAAAATGGCTGCTAATTCTTGTGCACAAAAATTGAGCATAACTGGAACAACCTGATATAATAATAATCACATGAAGGCTGTAGGGAGTAGGTGTGGGCAAAACGATTCTGCTGTTAAGGGTGGCAGACGGCAGTTGCATTCTGTTCTCTGCACCTGAGACAGAATTCGTCCAAATAGTATAATGTGTGTGATTCCAGACATTAGTAACTGTGCATTTTAGTAATATTTTTCCTTGAAAAGTAATTGTTTTTCTTCTAAGTGTATTCTTGTACCTTTTGTTAGTTCTTTGAAAACTGTTGAGAAAGTTAATTAAAATTATCAGTGTCAGTTTTATTGGATTAATGCATTTCTGTCAAGATTCATTCAGTATTTTGTATATTGTGGGTTCTTTTCCTGTACCACAAAATGAAAAAAACACCCAACTGTATTTTTTACAGTAGAGACTTTGTATGTAATACTTTAATTAAAATTTTCCAAATTTTGAAAGTTTTTCCATTGAAGTACTTGGCTAGTTATTTGAGTCAATAGGTAAAAGTCAAGGCTTTTTTTTTTTTTAAATTATTTCTGAATTAGTTTTGTAATAATTGAGTGTCAGTGACAGAAGTTTAAGGTGTCTTTGTTGTTAATTCTTTTTTTTTTAATCCGTATGTTCAGAATAGCCTGGCAGTTAAAAAAGGGGTTGTGACAGCAACCTTCAGTAGTTTCCAATGGTGGTGAGAGTAAAGAAGAAAAATAAAGCATTCAAGGCAGTCACCCTGTTGGAAGATTATTAGATACATATTATTACATATTATATACATATAATGGTTATTACAGCAAGACCTCGGAGGCTGATGGAGGTAGAAAATTCACCCATGGAAGTAAGACAGAGGTGCTCACCACACTCACCTGTAAAAGCCTTCCTTGGATCATCTTGTCAAACCAGATGTGTAAGCTGAGGGCTTTGTTCATTAGTAATGTGAAAAAGTGAAGTAAGCTGAAACTAAAATAATTCTGTAGTCATAAGGCCATTATCCTAATCAGGAATAAACTGGTGGCATAAGTGGAAGAGGGCCAGCGTCTGCATGACTGTCACCACTCTGCAACTGGGCATTAATGTGTTGTGATGCTGTGGAGACTCCGTTAGAGACTTCCAGCTACTCAGCAGAGGATGTGAGTGTGCTCTGGCACTTCAGGATCAGAGAGATCAATACTCTAAAAACCTCAACCCTTGAAGGAAAGGAAATCCATGGGAGCATCTCCATTGGTGTTCCACTAGTTGGACATTATTTCTCTCTGCGTATCTGAGTTGTTCTTGAACTGAGCTCTCTGAAGTCCAGGGGACACAACCATTTTCTTTAAAACTTCTTGATTGCTCCACTTTGTCTCAGTCTATCAGTGAAGCAGAACAGATGCCTCATGATTAAAATTAGCAAGGCAACTTCCGTTTGAGTTTCTAAATTTGTTACAGACAATGAAATTGAAATCAGTCTTTTGTTGGGAGGATTGATTGCCTCTGGAAAATATTTGAATTTTTATTTATAATAGTATCTTTAGAATGGAGCTTATTGGTGTGTGCTGGAATGTTCTTAGACTTGACATTTAAAATCTAACCAACACTGATAAAAGAAATATAAGTGAAAAATTATAGTGGATAGAAATAAATCCATTTTACAATTTGAGCTACTGTAAATGATCAGAGCTCTAATACAAGAAAGATGTATTCAGGTATATTATTGTTCACTGAAATTCCTGTCTATACATATATTCTTTTGTGTGTCTGTTAAACATGATCTTAACATGAAGCCCTTTTTCTCCTAACTCAAAAGCTTTCTCGAAGTTGATGAATGCCATACATAATGGTAAGTTATATTAGAATCTTTTTCAGAGGTTCATTTATCACAAAGGGTAGCCTTTTGTGGAAAAACCTGATTGAAGGTCTGCATATTCTATGGATTGGGTGAAATACAGGTCTGCAGTGCGTCAATTGTTCAGTACTTGAGTGAAAACTTTGTAGATTGTCTGCAGGAGCCTGATAGGTCAATAGTTCCTCAGTTCTCTTTTTATGATCTTTTTGTGTGTGTGAAGTAAAACGATAACAGTTTTATTCCAGTTCTGAGGTTCTTTTCTTTAATTTTGTGAATAGTGTTTCTAGTTCTTCTTCTGTGCTCCATTCATAGGTGTGTTATAGTGGTGTCTACCTCAGGCATTCTCCCACTTGCCTTCCTGACTACTTAAATTACTACAAGTAATGCATGTGAAGGTAGCCTTGTTTTGTCCATTCTTTGTTCTGACAGCCTGATGCTGCTCATTTGTGTCACTGATAACAGAACTATCAGTTTCAGAGGGAGAAATATTGAATCTTTAATGGATCTAATTGCAGCTTCCCTTTAGTATTCAGTATTGGCTTTGTACCCTTATTTCTGTATTCACTCATAGCCAGTGGAAATGAATATGTCTTATTAAATTAGAACTTGGTTTACTCTTTCAAGGCTTTGTTTATTTGTAGGAAACAACCATCTGTACATCATCTTTACAAGTTGCTGAAAGATTTTAAACTCTCTCACGAGATTAGTTTGAAGATGATCAAGTTTATTTCCCAATCTGATATTTTATTGGTGTCAGGTGATCTGTTAATAAATAGGAATTTTTTATCCTTTGGTGTCAGCCAAATAGAAATTATTCTTACTGCTGTGCAAGTATGTTGGAAGGGCAGTGCTGTATACACTGTATTGTATTGACTTGTAGTTCAGCATATGGAAACAAATGTATATGTTTGAAACTTTGCATGGTGAAGTTCTTTACATTTTAATCTAGCAATCATTAAGGTTTTGCTTTTCACACTGTCGGAGCTATGAATTACATCTGTTTGGCAGATGTTTACAGTGGTGGGTCTCTTAAATGATAGTATTACATTAAATTTATATTTCATAGTCTACATGTGAGAAATATTGAAATTTCTCTAGATTTTCTTTGCTTTAGTAAAATAGGTTTAGCTTTTTGCCTTTTGATATAGGGTTTCCCTCTCACTCTCCCAGGTATACAAAGCACCAGCTTTGAGATGAAGGAAAGCAAGCTCACCATTTTTCTGAACAAAAATAAAACAACTGAAGGGTATCTGACAAAGTGTGCTGAATTTGGAACTTGGTGAGTTTCTGCTATTTTATAAGCAGAGCCTTTTTGCTGTTTAATGTTTAAGAGGTATAGGTTCACAACAGACTACGGAATAGAAATTGATGGAATGCCATTTGTGACTTCTTTCCACATTGCACTTTTTGTTTTTGAAACTAATAGCATAGATGTTAGAAGGACATTTATTGCCAAGCAGTAATAATGCTTTATATGACTTACTGTTGTGGAACAGCATAATCTTCATGTTTGTTTTAGGATGGTGTTTGGACAGGGTTTATCATTTAACCTACCTTTTCTGGGGGTGGTGGTGATGTTTCATGGTACCTTCCCAAGTTTAAGTTGGTTACTTTTTTTTCTTCCAGTATTGCAGGGTTTTTTTTCCACTGTTCCACCCTAAACACCCCCACCTGCCTGTACTGCAGGGCTCTTGATTTGGTAGAAACATTTGTATGGATGAAATCAATGAGGGTAGGTAGAAATTTTGAAAATGTGAAGAGCAAGGAAAGATCCTGTCACGTATGTATATAGGATGAAAAGAACATGTTCAAACTTGAGATAAATATTTAAGTAAAGGAAGATTGTTTACTCGAACAGTATATTCAGATTATGAGTTAGGCAATCCTGAGGATTGTGTCACTGTCAGTAAGTGGTTTTGACGGACTCTGTATCAGGAGCTTGGTTGTCCATTGCACTGCGTTTAAGCTGACTGCACATCAACAATAAAGGACCAGAAGGAAAACCGGTTTTGAGTGGAGACAAATAGAAGTTTGGAAGAGAGAGGTTGGTTTGTGATAGGTACGCTGTAGAGGTGATGGGCGAAGCCTGTGAGTTGAAATTTGGTGCTGACAAACTGTAAAGGAGGAAAGATAATAGTTGAAGTGTTGAACGTGGTTTGAAAGGGTTGAGTCCTAAAAACGAGGACTAGAAAATGCGGCCATGCAAGCTATATCTTTCCATTAAGGTGCCTGCCTGTATAGAAAGGAGTTAAGACACTTCAAAGCAGACAGTGGCACACTGGAGTTTTGCCAGTTAGAGACTTCATATACTCAGTGCCGTGTTTTATGGTCAACTTCTTGTATTTTTCAGGCTTTTTCAAAGACTTTTAAAGAACCTCACAAAAATTGCAGTTGAGAGATGTGAAGTTTTCACTGCTAATCATTGTGTGATAACAATGTACTTTGTCCTTCTCAGTCTTACTCTGGACCTTACAGTCAAACTTTCTTTATTGGCCTTTCAGTCTCATCTCTTCTTTTATGGGCCTGCTACTGAAAAGGAGCAAGGGGGACTACAGACATACATGTCTGTTGAGGATTTTAATGCATACTTTAAAAAAAGACTATGGGAAACAATGACCTGATTATTTTATGTTAGAGTTAGCTGTAAATTGTAATGTTTATTGTAGCCTTTCTGTGGCTACTTCTGTTCTTGCTTGTTCTGTCTTCTGTCCTTTTTTTTTCATGCTTCTGTTGCTGTTTTCAGGTCTTTGTTTTTGATTGTTCTGTCTTATGCTAATTTTTGAGTTGCAGTGAGGAGGGTTGTAGCACAAAACAGACATCCATTGTGCCAAGTTCCAGTGCTGTGATTGGCTTTAGAAGACAGCACATTTCCAAAGCAACTTCAGTTCTGTAGCCTTTGCAGTTTCAGTTCTGTAGCCTTTGCAGTTTCAGTTCTGTAGCACTCTGCATCAGTGCAGGCAAAATTTAATATATATGGTATGATTTTTTTAATAAGATAACCTAAACTAAACAGAATCTGTACTGAGCATGAATTGAGATTTTTGAATCTAGCCCAAACTGGGCAGAATTTTCCAGTGTTGATAAAAAGGCATCTGCCTCTATTGAAGCATGGAAACAATATTACTCAGCTAAATTATGTAAATTAAAAACAAACAAACAAACCACAAAACCCAACAAGATAAGGGCAAATTACAAAGTAATTGAAATGGTACCTTTTTTTTTTTTTTTTTGGTTGTAAAATATTACAACTTAAGTATAGGTATCTGTCCCTGAGATTCTAGAATACCACTTCAGACCTTTAACTGTTGCTAATAACAGCTATATGTAGTCTTTCACCAATCTGGGCAACAGCCATTCTCCCCCCTCTCAACTTCCCAATGGAATCCAAAAGAGAGAATTTCTGAGGTGGAAACTCCAGTAAAAGACTGTATTATGTGAACAGTGAAGAGGAATCTAGTGCTTCCAGTGACTCACCTTTTCAGCACTGAGGTAGATTGCTGTCAGAAAGGTTTGAAGCTGTGGTGTGTTTTCAGAGATCTTAGGCAAACACCGTAAATTTTATCTGGAAATCATTAAGAAACGTAGATTACAAGTGTCATGCTCCTGCTCGGGGATACTCACCAAGTGAGGCTAAAATTGCTTTGGTTTTAGTTTGTCATATTTAGGCTTGTATGTATTGGCTCACTGTTACGAAAGTGAACAACTACATAAAAGTCAAGATCTTTATCAATTGTTCTTCTATTATCTGTCCAACTTTTACAAAGATCTTTCTGTACTGTGACACGCTTGAACTACAGGTCTTTCCTGTGATTCTGAGTGTATGTGTCTCAGATGCAACCATGGAGCTCTTTATCTTAGTGCTCTCTTCTAGAAGAGTACTTCAAAATTTCTTGAATCAGACTAGAATAAGCATGAAATTCTTAATGTGTCTTATTTCATAAAGCTGAATTAGATATGAAATGTAAACAGGCAGTTATAAAGCATTTCAAAGATCATTGTGGGTAATCATCTGGATTATATGGAGGAAACAAACGAAAGAAGGTTTGTCCCTATATCAGCTGTCTTCCACTGCTGCCCTATCAAAAAAATTAAGAATAATTAAGATTAATTAAGGTATAACTCTGCCATGAGACAGGGTATGAAAAGTTACAACTGTTCAGAAAGGATTGGAAGAAATTCGCTGGGACAAGGTTGGAAGTGTATTTAAGGCTAATAATTACAAAGACTGTTCCTCAAGCTCAAAGTCCATATGTTATAGATTTCTAGAGGCTGGGAGGACATCTGAGGGAAGTATTACTACACGCTTGCCCTTCTTTTGTGTACTTGTGTGGCTGTTGTTGTTCACTGTTAGAGACAGATAAAGTGGGCTAGGAAAACAACACAGTTCTCCCAGTGTTCCTCGACCAGCATGTCATTCACTTGTGTCTTTGTGTCACATTTAAACCTTTTCTCTCAGAGAGCAAATTCATCTTGAATGGGCTATGAAAAATGTCAGTTTGAGCCCTTCTGCAGTGGAGAGCTGTAGTGCAAGACCTGTATCAGCTTGGAATAATTGGAAGTGGGAAAAGGCGCACTGCACCAGGAAGTTGTAACCTTTCTGACAGGGATTTAGGCAGTTTTGCAATCTCATACTTAAAAATCTGCATGGGGAAATAAAAGACTAATTGAGGGCTGTGCACTGACTGAACTTGGTCTAAGCAACTCATAAGTGTTGTTTCATGTTAGTTAGCTGGTGTATGTATTCCTTACTGTTACAATTTATGGAAGAGTGAGTTCTGTATCAGTGCTGACATGTGTGGCCGTTAATGAATGTGGAATCAAGTGTAAAACACCATTGTTCACTGTTGCAGGTGGGACTAGCTGAACACAAGAGCAGACCATTTTGGTGGCTACATGGATCAGTTCTGATCCTTCACCCCCACGCCGTTATTGAATACATTTCTGATTGACTGTAGACAGCTGTACAGTCAGGGTTTTGAACATAGAGATGGCAGTAGGCAGAAGAGATTGACTGAACATCTTTTGCTGACTGAGCTGTCAAGGATTTGAGGATAATTTTAATGGAGTTTGATAGCAGACTTCAGGTATTTGCTGTATGTGTGACTTGGCTATGCTGAATTGTTTTCTTCAGTTGTGTCAAGGTTCTTGTCAAGAGTTTTGGTCTTTGTATATAAATCCAATCTATAGAGTATAGAGTATTCTCAAAGTGAATAATTGTGGCAGCCTGCCTTCTGTCAATAGGTATGAAACTAGAACAGTTGTTCCAGTTTGGAAGATTGTACACTTGTATCTTCCCTCCTCCCCTCTGTCCCCAGCAGTGTGTACTCTTTGGGTACTTTGAGTTGGGGAGCTTTTTTTTCTTCTGCCTCATCATGGAGAGTACTCAGAATGCCCTTCATGAATGGAAGGCATTGACTGTTGATCTGTGACAGGCTGTCATGCTTCCATCAAAAAAGGATGCCCAGTTACTGAAAGGGAGGGGAATGGTAGCTTGTTATTCAGCTGCAGATCTGTAACTTGCATTATTGTGCACTTCTAGAGCTGTAACTGCAGAATCTTGTAGAAACCTATCTGAAGGAAAACTCTTACCACTTTGTTCATCAGCAGCAGGAAAGCTGCTTGATTATTTGTTTCTTAGATTTCAGATTTCTTCATGAGGGAAATTGATCCTTAGCATCCAAGCTCATTAGCTCATAAATTGAAATGAAATACTGTTGCTAGCTCAGCAGTTTCATATGCAACTTTCTTCTCCTCTTGAACAACTGTCAAAATAACCTGGTTTTATTTGCTTGTGTTTTGCATTAGATTCACTTTAGTTTATGTCCATATTACAAAATACCCTAGAGGATTACCTCTTCCACTGTTAAATTGTACTGGAATGGAATGTGTTCGTCCTTCTGTATCAGAACTTAATCAATTTTTTCTACATGTTTAGTTACTAATTAATTGACTGTGCAAAGGCACTTTTTCATTTTGCTCTCTGTAGAAAGTTGTCAGTGGGTTTAGGGGAAACTTTTTGAGATTACTAGTGAGAGTGAAGGTACTGAAAATGTGTATATATGGCTTTAGTTTTTGTAAAGAAGTTCTTGTTCTTATAACTCAAAATTCCCTTTTATTATTGTGAATTCTACTATAAGGCCTCTTGAGGTTGTTGTGTCTGCCCCATGTCCATCTGTCCTCCCCTAAATAGCAAGCTTTTGTAGTTCTGTGCAACTTTTGTGGACTTGCAAATTTACATTTTAAAAATAACCTCCTTGACCATATACTGCTTATTCCTGAAGTTCTGGCAAAAGGGTAAGATGAGCAACCTATGACAGGTATTTCAAATAGCTTCCTCTTTTCACATTTGTTCCAAGAGTTCCAAATTACTAACCTACAAAAGAAAATTCAACTTTAGGGAGAACATTTTCCATGCTTCCTAGGGAAGCAGTCTACACATTGTCTCTTGATTTTGGTCCACAGTAAGCTTTGATTTTGTTGTCCAATTTTTAGCAAAAAGAAAAAAAAGAAAGAAAGAAAGAAAAAAAAAAGTCGTCTAAAACATGTCAGTTCCTGTAATAGGAATGGACAGTGTATGGCTACAAGAGTAGCTGCTGCCTATTTTGTCTCTTGCTGAACTAGGCAGTCACCAGCGTGGGAAGGGGATGGAAGGGATAATGGAGAGGGCTGTAGTACTAGCAAATAAGAACTGAGGATTTCCTAGCTAGATACAGAAATTGTGGTGGGAAAGCTTAATGCATCAATGTCATCTGTGAGATGCAACACTGTTGAAAGCCAGAATTTATTCTTCTGTGTTAAGTCTTCTGCTCATGGAACTACTTATTTTTGAGATTTTGAATAAAATCACTAAAACTATTCTGTGTGTCACATGGTGTATGCTGCTGTACTGCTAGTTCTAAGTTGAGGCTGTTTTTTAATATTGAAGTTCTTTTATTTTCCCTACTAGCTATTTCGTCATTGATTGTCAGAAAAAAAGAATGTATTTTTTTCCCCAATATGCATTATCAGATGTGTTCTCTGCTCTGTAGTACTACACAGGCAGTTGTTTGTTTTCCAGAGATGCTTCTCTTTTCTTTTGGTTGCCTTTTTGTTAAGACTTTCACTCCAACAGTACAGGCTATATGTGCATTTTATCTGTTAGAACCTGAAATCAGTGTTGTGCAGCTGTGCTCGTGGTGTTACTCACAGTCAGACTTTAACCAAACAGTGTTACAGGGCTGTTTCCACCTGCAGTGGAAAGAACTGTGCTCTCTTTAAAATGCTGAAGGTTATATTTGACCATGCTATTTATGCCTCTGGCAAATTATACAATTACATTCATCACAAGTTATAAGTTATGGCTACTTGGCTTTTCAGTAATATGGGAAGAAAATCAAGGTGGTTTGTTTATTTTAAACGTTAATGTAGTTAACAGTGATTTGTTTAGGCTTTTGTTATTGTTCCTTCCTGATCCAGAAAGGGATTTCTCTCTCCCCAAACCCCAAAGGACAACTTAGTGCATTTGAGACATTTCAAATGTGTTCTGTCTTGGCTTTCTAATATGCACATAGTTTTTACACAAGTTTTTTTGAAATGGTGTGAAAATCAAGGATTTATTTGTATTTTTAGCATACATTTCTTATTTCAATGCTCGCATGGAGTAATATCTTGGCTGCATGACTAGTTCCAGAAGGTGCATGTACTTTATGTGCTAAGTAAGGTATTGCTGATTAAAAATACTTATCCCAAACAGCGTGTGCGGATAGGTCATATTTGTCCTGTATTTTGCAATAGCAACAAATAGTGGTTTTAATACTACTGAAGCTACTAGCATCAAGTATTAGCTTACCTCATTCCACTGGCTTGTTTTTCTTTTGAAATATTTTTATGCCTGTGATTTCATTACTATCTGCTTGTATTCCAGAATTTTATTTTTAAGAGGAAGAATAAACCTTATCATTAAAATAGAAGCAGCAGAAGCTCTGCAGTTACTAAATGTGTAAGATTTTTAAAAACTAAGAAAAAATCTACAAGAGCTTTAAAATTTTGGAGTTGTTTTCCCTTTCTGGCAAAATATTCTCCTTTCTTAGTACTTGACTCTCACCAAAAATTTTGTTTTCTCCTCTCATTACTATTGATATTTTTTGAGAGTGATAGTATTTGTGGTGATGAGCTCTTATGATTTCATCATAGGTGTTGTGATATTTCATTATTTTTACTCTTAAAATGTATGATTCCTGAAGCTTGATAATTGCTTGAGACTCTAATATTTTTCAAGAATGTATGTATGTTTAATTGTTTTCATGCATTCAAAAAACAAAGGGGCAAATCTCATCCTTTTTATTAAATTGCTTATTAAAAGCAGATAAAAGAAATCTTTTGAGGACCTGGGCTATATTTCAGCTTTTGTGGTTGTAGTTGTATCACATTTAAGAGTAGATTCAGTAACCAGGCTGTTTGTTAATCACGTTCATTTTGGTAGCGTGTAGGGACAAATTAGAGCAGAATCCATAAAATGTACTGTCTAGTTAGATGAGGCAGATAAAATTGGGAAAAGGTCATCGCAAAGTGAACAGTTTAAGGATCTTAACTGCTAATAGTGCTATAACTGTAGGTTTTGGGGATGGTGACACAAAAAAAAAACAGTGAGGGGGAGGTGTACTAAATGGAAGAAGATACAGAAGTCAGAAGAACAGCAGAGCAGGTATTGAATGGCTCTATAATGAAGAGATTGGGGGGGAGAAGATGACAAGTCACTAATCTTGGTTAGGCAGGCAAAAAGTGTTGTCGGGATGTGTCTTCAGCTGTTTTTTCATATCTTCTTTCTCTACTGGGACTGGCTGATTTTTCTCTTCCGTTTTTCTTGACAGTTAATGGAGGCAGGGAATTTAAGATGCATCAGTGTTTGCATATTATGTGTGGGTTTGGATGATGTTAGTCTCCCTAGGCTGCCTGTGCTCAGAGGGATATCTGGGTGGCAAGTGGTGTTTTAACATTGAGTATCTTCTTATTGTCACTGCCTTCTTCAAATCCTTATTTGTATGAGTGACAAACTAGCTCCACCCTTTGCCTTCTAACTGGCATTTCAGTTCTGTTGCTTTTTTTGATCTAACCATGTTCATTCTACTTCTGTTTACTCCCTGTGGCACTCTTCCTCTAACTGCAGTTCAGTGCTACCATGCTTGATATTCCTTGGCCAGCTGACAGCTCACTTATCTAATGCACGTGGAGCCTAACGGTTTCATAGACAGGTACTACTTCTTGTCCTGGGCTTCTGGTCAGTAGGGTTTTTTTTCCCAACCTCTATAATGAACTTTACCCTGCATGTAGATGAACAGAAGTAATGGCTTCACAGAGGGGTATGAACTCTTCCTGTTTAAATTGCTAACGTACAAGTCTGACTGTTAATGTATTTAGTCATTTGTTTGTTGGCTGTTCTAGCAGAAATGTTAGTCAAGCATTCGTATAGATCATGGATGGAATTTTTGTTTGTGAATAAATGAAGTACCACCAGTTCTACGGGCAAATCTGAGTACTTTGTCCTCAGACTTGCTGTCAGTATTTTTCTGAAAAAGCACAAGCAATCCTTAGCTGCCAAAATTACAGTTTTGGATAAATGTATGCTGTTTAGAAACATTTACTTTAAAGTTAAAAAGTATTTTTTCCATTTGTGTGGTGTATGTTCAGCTATATAGCCCAATACTTCATTCTTTACTTAATAGTAATTCATTTAAAGAACAACCTATGATAGCAGACTCAGCTGAAGGCAGGCATTTTAGCCAAAAATTCTGCTACTGTTAATATTTGAGCAGTTTGTAACGCATGTAAATATTTGATTTATCACCTTCTACAAAAACTTAAAACTGAATCAATCTGTGTTCCCTGAACTGTAGAATGTGAAATGACGAGAGCACTTTTATCAATCAGCATGGTTAGAATTTCAACACAGGAGCTTTCTGCATTATGTATTAAGTGATCTTGTTTGTCTTGATTAATTTTTCTACTGCATATTTACGTGGTTACTAGAAAACAAAGGGAGGGGGAGAGAGAGAGATGCATGTAATCGTTTTTGTAATTTTTTTCAGGTATTTTTAGCAGCAATGATGTAGCAGTATCATTTCCAAATGCAGTATCTGGCTCAGGATCTAGCACTCCCGTTTCCAGTTCTCATTTACCTCAGCAGGCTTCAGGGCACTTGCAGCAAGTGGGAGCTCTATCACCTTCAACTGCGCCTTCTGTAACTACTGTTTTTGCTGCAACTCAGGTAAACTATCACAAGAGTTTAAGATAGCAAACCATGTTATTGACCTGCTTATTTTCAATATTAAAGGAAAACGTAATTTGTTTGGAAAATAGGTTAATAAACATTGTATTTGTTGTGAAAATGTTGTAGGGACTAGGAGTTCCCCATGATATTACATAGTCTCATCTTTGTAGAGCACATAGATTTTTTAGAAAATAGTCTGAGGAAGTGTTTAGTAGTAATGACTATATTATGACTAGTAGCAAAAATTTTGTTTAAAAGTCATCAGTGCTCTGACCAATGTCTTTTATCAGAAAAACATTTTAAGAAAGGATTTAAAATAGGAAAATATGTAAAGTTTTCCATGTTTTATGCAAAATTGATGGTATCAGTTAAAGAAAAGAGAGTTTGTTTGGGGTATTTGACAAATGGACAGCTAAGGCTAGCCCTACCAAAGAGGTGGCCTTGGTAACAAATGAATGTTGATATATATGTTATAGTTTTGTGTTTGAAAGGTCATGCAAATGAAGTTATGTAGTTCATGTTTGATGATGAAGGAGTAAGGGAGGCACAGGAGAAGTGCAGAACGGTGGCATATTAGAAGTAATGAACCAGAAAAAATATCTTTATGATAGTATTTTATATGAATTTAAGTTGAACAAGATCACATTTATCAAGACAAGGGAGAGTACAAAGTTATAGTTCGAGAAAGCCACCAAGATTAGTGTGCAAGTATGAGAGAATACTACACAGGACACGATTTTTATATTTCTTGTTTCTTGTATTTTTCATTTTGTGATGCGAATCTCTCTTACAATGAATGTATCAAATATATATCTTCTTGCGTGCATACAAGCAATCAACTTTTAATTCAAAGAGACTACAGTGATTTAAGATAGTGGATATAAACATGAAGAATTAAAATCAAGCTTAATGTGTTTGTATGAGGATGACTATAGTACATGTGTAGCAGGAATACTGTGTGAAGACCAACACAGGATACATTTCAATGTCAAATAACAAGTTGTTGTTTTAGGTGGCGGTTGATATTTTTAGATAATTCTTCTGAACTGATTTCCTAAAGATATAAGGTGGTTTCACCGAAAATTGGGTGATATCTCTTTTGCACAAATTGATAGAAACTACTTTAAAGAAATGAATTAAAAATAATTGGCAAAGTATTGGCAAGTTCTCTTTTTATTTTTTTTTTCTTTAATCATTTCCAAAGATTATTACACACCATAACTCACTGAAGACTCTTAAACTGAACAGTGTGGAGATAAGGGGAGGGATTGTGTCATAGTTTAGTAGCAGATGAAAAGATTTAAAAAACCCCAAATAAGTCGATGCTCAGTTTCCACAGTAGAGAGGTTTGCCATCAGAGCCTTGGAAAGACTTGGCCTTTTGTGCAGCTCAACTCATAAATGATCTGAGGAAAGGAGGAGGAGCAGATGCCAAGTTTGCTGATTATACTGGAGTTATGCAATGAGCCATTATGAAGATCAGCTGTCACAAACTGCTGAAAGACCTCACCAGCCTGTGTTGACAAGGTGGTAACAGGGCAAATAAAGTCCATGTTAAGGGGAGAGGACAGTTTCTATTCAAAACAGATATGGTACATGCCACAAGAGGTACAAGAAGAGCCATGGCAGTGAACAATGGCAAAGAACATCTTTATAAGGAGTGAGTAAATAGTGAAGGACTCTTGGCCTGAAAAAGAGACACTGAGATGGAATAAGACAAAGGACTGTAAAATCAGTTGACATGGAAAAGTTAAATAAGCAAGAGTAGTGCACCATCACTTCTATTTGTTAACCTCTGTCAGAGGATAAACATCAAAAAGCAATGGGACAAAACCCATATTTAGCAGTCAGGAACAGAAATACCATAGTATTTTTTTAGCTCTTGTTGTCACAAAGAGAGAGAAGTATACCCTAGGAGATAGACTTTTTCTTACTGTTTAGCTGAACTAGAGAGCCCTCCATAGGTTAAGTGCTTGAAATTCCTGTCCTTTCTTTGGCTTTGTTGTTCGGGAGTTGCCTTGGGGGCTTTTTTTCCCCTCCCCAAAGAAGCAAAGGAGTTATGTATCTTACCTCACTAGCAGACTTGTTTTCAAGTGGTCACAGATTTACTTCTCAGGATCTTAGTCACACGTACTATCATTAAAGAGTCTTTTGGTTCTGAACCGTACAGAGAAATTCAAATGGTGAGCATTTTTGGTTGACAAACTTAAAGGTGAGCTCATGGCTTTGAACAGAGAATTAACAAAGTCCTCCACTGCTTCAGTGAGTCTTTTTTAGTGCATAAGGTCCTTACTAGTCTGAAGAGATTCAGTCAAGAGAGCCTAGTTTACCATGCAGTTGTTCTCCAATTGAAGCAAACTTTTTTTTTTGTTCTCTTCTCCCCCCCCTTCCCACCACACCACCTCCTCCCAGTTTCAGCATAAATGACTGATTATATGTCAAGGGTTAAGGTTTACCTACTTAGTTCTGCGAAGTTTCATCAGAGTGCAGTGTCTTCTCACTGGGCTCTTGTGGATGTAGTCCCCTCTTGACCATGGAAGTCTTCAAAGAAGAGTGTGCTAATATATTTTTTGTGCAGTATTCTGATTAAAAGAAAACCATTACCCTAGGTTTTAAGCTAAGCTAAGATTGTACCTCTATAGCAGGTAAAAAGCAGTAGTTAAAAAATTAGGTTTTACTTAAACTACTACTGCTTAAAAGAGCAAGTATGACCAAACCTTGGCCTCTCAGTTATTCAGTCAGGATATCAGATGTGTAATTGGAATGGTACTAAAAGTTGGAATAGCCTCAGAGATTTGCTGTTAAGACATATCCTGTAAGATTTCAGCTGTTTTCCTAGATCTCTATTGGGTGTTTGTAATTATGATTTTGGGGACATCATAAATTTGTCAATTTTTGATGGATTTTTTTTTTTTTGCACTTTTTAAAAGACAAGGTTTTAAGAAATTCTGAAGAGAAGGTCTTGGGAAAAAATATGTTTCCATAGAATTAGTCTCAGAATTACCTGATATATTTTGATTAGGATGGTATGATAGGTCTAATACAGAAAATTTTGTTCATAGTATTAAAAAAACTTGCAAGCAATTGAAAGCAATTGCCCTAAATTAGGTAATAATATTATTAAATAATATTACTATTAAATTTAATACTACTCAAAATAACAAAATAACTTTTGTTATTTTTAGTAACTTATGCCCATATAAAACTTCAGCGATGAGAATTTCAAAGTGCTGCTTTTTCCATCAACAGTTAAACAACACTGATTTTAAAGCTCAGAAAATCTCACAACTTAAAAATTCTGGATTTTGATTTTTTCATTCTATTGATCAGTATGATAGTTCCCATACTGTAGATTTTGTTTGTTTTTAAGATAAAAATACAGTATGGACCTTGTTACAATCCCCTGTTCTGTCCCATTTTCTTTTCTCTCATGCCACTCATGATTTTTATTCCAATCTAATAAATCCAGAAGACATTATTAACTTGTGTTTTGTGCTGTGCCATAACTGAATTCAAGTGCTGGTGTTCTTCACCAGGTGGGAATCATTGGACTAGTAAAAATGCCATTTGCTGGAAATGCAGGTTTTTTGCATCCTGTTCTTTTTTATATGTCTTGGTCATAGCCTCACATAAGTTACACTGCTTAATTCAAGTGAGGCTTTATTACCATAACAGTGCATTTAATAATTGCAATAATGCGGGGAAAAAAGGGATACAGGAGAGAAGGGAAACAGTCTAGTCCACACAAATATTTACTCCTGGTTTTCCATGAACTGATCCTCTTGATGTGTTTGTGGATACTGCCTGGTTTGGATGTAACAGCAAACGACTGTATCCCAAACTTGTGTCTTGTCTCTATAAAGTGTATGTTTAACTTCTACATGATTATGTAAACTTTATATGTGTCCTCTGTTAAAAAAACCCCTCACTTTCTTGTATTTGGAATTTGAATATAATCTGAATTTCTCCCTTTTAAGCCAGCTCACAAGTTGCTCCACTCTTAAGGTCCTACGCTCTGTTTTTATCTCAAAGATTTCCTTGTGTTTCATAATTATAGGAAAAATGTCTGTCAGCCTGTTACGCTGTTCTGTAACAGTTTGCTGTATTGCTCTTTCTAATAAGTTAATTCTTAATGATTAACATACGTTCATAGAAAAAGCAGTGACCTGGGAGCCTCAGTGTCTTCTGGCATTGCACAGCAAGATTTGTTTTTATTTGTCAGGAAATGATTGTTAAATGGAAAAATTATTTTTGCCCCCAAATTTTGGCTTAGTAGATTTAGTATTATATATTTGAATGTTTGCTATTTTGGTAGGGATTGAGATTGAAATGGGTTGAGATTTCTGTTCTTTTTGATGACTTAAATGAATGAAATTACCCTGCTGGTGCTCTGTGGTTGATTGTTTCTGGGGTCTCCTTGTTCTGAAGGCAGGATCAAACTGCAGGATTGGAAGTAAAGGTTTTGACTGAGTTTTCTTCAGTCATGGATTATTAAAGCCATTTAGTGTCTCAGACTGTATTGCTTTTAAGAAAAAATGCATTTAAGTATTTTGTCATCTCATTTCAGTAGTATTTTTAGTGGGAGTGGAAATGGCACATAGTAGTTTGCTTAAAATATACAACCTTAAAAAATTGGTAGCTCATCAAGTTTTTGATGGTTCAGCAAGGTATGACCTTTACATTATAGTAATCTCAGTTTGTTCAGAAATTTTCAGGATTTATTCTTTTGACAATTCAGTATAAAATTTGACTTTGTAGATGAATTTCTTCATTCTGGTACGTGATGGTATCTCTGCACTTAGTGACTGTAATAAGCACATCTGTGAGGCATTTTCAAGCAATGTTGCACATGCTTGCCAGTCACCTCTTCTACAGATACAATCCAAAAGATTTTCTCTTTCTTACATTGCTTTTTTTCCTGCTGCTGCTGGATTATTATTTCTTTTTTTTTTTTTTTCCTCTGCAGCTTCTATTTTATTTTCTACCCAAATTCCTAACCCTTACTTTATGCACTGTGCTTCCTTTGCCACAGAGGCAGATAATGAAGAAGGAAAAGGACAAGAAGTGTCTGTAACAGCAGTTCTTGTAGCTTGCACAGAGATAGGGAAACTGAAGAAATAGTTTCTGTTTGTTAGTCTTCTACATGCAGGATTTATTTGTGATGGCATGATAGGTCCACTTTAGGTAGTGTACTGAACTACTACCTCCAGGGTGGAGACGTGATAATTGGGAAGGTAGGTGCTGCTGCTCAGTTGCAATTCTGAGTGAAATAAGTTTCTTTTTATCACTTCCTTTGTCCCGTCTTGAAGTTCGTTTGGCTTTACTCCCCTTACGAGCAGTAGAAAAACAACAGGGTTTTCTTTAGCATTCATGTAGTGGTGGTTATCCTTCTTTGTCTAAACCAGCTTTTAGAGGGAGATAAGGCTTACTTTTTTCTAGTAGATTTGGAGTTATTTGTTAGCAACAGAGGAATGTGAAAGCTCAGGAATCTGGAGATTTTTTTCAGTTTCTGAATGTAGGGCACATGATGTTTCAGATGCATCTGTCCTGTGGTTTATATTTTCTCACTTTCTGAATTAGTGTAGTCCCTAATTTTGGATCTCTTAGTCCCCTGCTCTTTCTCCCCATCACTAGTCTACACTATTTTTGGCTTCCTGTTCTAGTGGGGTTTTTTTCTTGTCATAGTTTAAGTCTGCTCATCATTTTGAATGTTATCAAGGGACTTTCTTGTCCTTTTTATTTTATATTCTGGCACTCATGGGAAAATAAATGAAAATACAGGAAATAGGAACTCTATTCTTAGTTCTTGTCCCTATCAACAGAGAAGATGGGAGCAGTTTTGTGACTATTCTTATTTATACCTTCCACAACAGGGGTGGAATTATGAAGGAACTCAAGAGTATGTCTTAAACAAGTACGCTTTGTTTCTTTGCTGAAAATTAAAGTTGAGAGGAGTTTTTGCAAGTCTTCAGGAGAGAGATTTGGGCATTTTCATAGGACAGTAAAATGCATCCTCCTGATTGATATTTCTTCCAGGTTTATAGCTGTAACCTCAAATTATGGATCCCACATTCTCAAATTCAGTATGGCCAAGGAAGGCACTCTTGCCCACTTCTTTTTCCCAGTCTTGAAACATGCTCTGTTTCCTGCTGGTTTGTTGTTTGTGGTGTTTGTTGTTGTTGTTGTTTTGTTTTTTAATATTTGGCTC
Source organism: Myiozetetes cayanensis (assembly GCF_022539395.1). NCBI lineage: Eukaryota > Metazoa > Chordata > Aves > Passeriformes > Tyrannidae > Myiozetetes > Myiozetetes cayanensis. Next base: position 132,836,449 of record NW_026086604.1, read on the forward strand.
AAAGTAAACATGAGGAAGGCAGGAAAGTTTCAGGTTAAGCATCTGAATTTTGCTAGAGCTGGGCAGGCTGCAGTGTTTTAAGGGAAGTTTCTGGGCCATCCTCCCTGTGGATACAGTAGAAGATGGTGGGTCTAACAACTGTTAATGTTTAATGAACTTTTCTTTAAGGAGTGGAATGAATACACGAAACAAGACAAGTTGCCCTCAGTTCCAGGACTTTGGAATGTGACAGATGTGACAATCTCAGACTGTAGTAACCTGCATTAGATGGTTGGCTGCTTAAGTGAGTTTCCTGCTTCACTCATGAAAATGCACATCACAACCATGCGTAAGTTAAGAGTTAGTGTAGGGTTTGCAGTGCTAAGGAACTTATCCTATTTGTATTAAATTGCATTAGACATGTAATCAGAGATGATTTCCAGAACTTAGGAAGAACTTTACTCTCAGTTTACAATTTTTTTTAAGCCACTTTCTGAAGTCTGTTTCTTAATACAGAAATCGATGAGATACTAAATGCCATAAGAGCTCTTAGGTAGTCCAGAGTGCAGATAGGATACATTTCTACTGCAAATCTGCAAAGCTGGTAATAGGTGAGTGCCTTGTGGTGAAACCTCTCACCCTTTAGTAATTAGTCATTAAGGTAAAGCATGGACAGCGATTATGGCTGTATATTAATATATTGCTAAGTTTCTCTAAATAAGTTCTGTTAGTTCATTTTTTAATTTCAGTTTATACATTGTCATACAGTATGTGGTGGTGGTGTGAGGTTTTTTTGTTTGGTTGGTTGGTTTTTTAAAATGCAAAACAGTACCCAGTTTTACCAATTTGTGGTCAGTTTGGGTGAATTTTCTGTGTTTTTCTTTTTAAAGATGATTTGTTGGAGCTTTAATATGAGTGAAAATTAAAAAGAGAATAATAAAACATCTGGAGCTAATGATGTTGCATGGTTTAAGCAGCGTGCTGCCAGGGAAAGGAAATTGTGCCTTTACAGTGGTACTAGAGTTCTCTAATCGATAGAAATGGTGGATACACGAAAACCAGTGAACATATTTTGTGTTACTATCAAAACACCTTGATGATAAGTCCCTGCTCACGGGGTCAAAGGTAAAGTATGAACATGGATCACAGACTGCTTGGATGCTGAAATGGTCTCGGTTCTCTGTATCTCATAACTTAAAAAAAATTATAAAAGAAAAACTCAGCGCAACCAGAACAAAAAGAAATCGTTCTTAATAGAATATGTTGCTCATCTTTGGGACTCACTGCCACAGGAAATTGCCAGTGCTGGAGATCTAGAAAGTGTGCTAAATGCATCCCCACAGTATGTTGTAGACAGAGAGGTTTGATATTGTGGTGTAGGGTGTCAGTGCTAAACAGTGACTTTTTTCTTCCAAAATATTTGTGTCACAGCCACTTAAATTTGAGTCTTGCAAAATTAAAAATGTGAAAGAACTGTGCTAGTAAAGGTTTTTCTTTCAAAATTGTCTTGTTTCTCACTTAAAAGAGGTTTTAATTCCTTGTTACTTCTAGGAAAACGGGTAAAAATCTAATTTTCTTCTCATGCAATCTGACTGAGGATTTTTGGGGTGGGGGTGGAGGAGAGTAGCAAGGAGCAAGAATTTACAGCCAGAGGGAAAATTCCTTCCAACATGTGACTCAAGTAGAGGAACAAAGGAATCATAGTTGCAAGTAATCTAGTATTTAACCCAATGAAAATCTTTACGTTTTGTGTTTTCCTCTTGCTTCACTAAGATTGTCTTCGCTTAGACTTATGCAATATAGAGGTAGTCTGAAAGGCAGTTGCATGATTTTTGCACAGGCTGCATGCTGAGACAACTGCATCAATGTTTCAGTCTAGCAATAAATGTTTTCTGCCTTCAAGCTGAAGCTTATTTAGCTTGGCTTATCTGGTGCTGCTGTAGCAACCATCAGTCTCCAGGCAACTGAGGCACATTGACCTCTTCGTTGAACTGAGTGTAGCACTACTTCAATTTAGCTGCCTGAGACAATAGTAATGATGTTGAATGTGAAAAATGTGAAATTTTCTAGTTTGTATGCATGGAAATAATAAAAGTATTTAGATGGAACTGAATGTGTAGGTCTGACTTGGAAAAGATTTCAAGTTTACACGGTGTGTGCTTTGTTACAAGCTGCAAACTTGGTTGCTGAGTCAGTGTCCTTATAGGCCTTGTATAAATGTTGAGAATCTTGCAAGCATTTTTACATTAGCAGCAGTTCTGCTACTGTATGTGTTTCATCACTTAAATAACAAAGACTGTTGAGGTTTATTTAGATACTTAAAATGACAATGAGTGTGAACAAGTAGCTGATTCTTTATTATTACTCTTCCTGAAATATAGATAATTTTGCAAGTAGTTACTTTTCTCTCAGATCCGTTATTTGCCATATTACAAGTGTCTGGCTTTCTTTGGGATACTCATATGAAGAAAATAGATTACTGTGTGAGTATACTGAGCTTTTTCCTAGTAAAGCTGGTTTCTCAGCTAGTCAGTATGAGAGTGAAATTGAGATTCCTCATATATAGGTTAAGGTTCTTAAGAAAAAGAGATTCTTGGGCAAGGTACTGCTTCCATTGTCTGTGTAGAGCACATACAGGTTAAGTGCTATGAAGACAGAGGTAGATGGAAAGGATGGAGGAACAAACTTGAGGTAAAAGGAATTTGTGTTGAAATGATAGCTGTGTTTTCAGTTAGGTCTATGGGGGAGCTGGAGGAATCCCAGGGTCTTATCTGTGTAAAGCCTCCTTTGAAATAAAAAACACCACCAAAGCCCACAACAAAACAAACAAACAAAAAAGCCTCCGCAACAAAACCAACCCACCAAAAAAACCCTCTTAATGAAGTAGCGTTCTAGTTAGTTTTTGTACAAATCTCTTTTTTATTTCTGCTATATAACTAAACAGATTTTAACTGTTAAAATTTTATGTAATATCCAGCTTATTTAACATGGAGGAGAGGAGTAAACTGGTAGTACAGTTGAGGTTATAGTGTTTTCACATTACTAGAAGATAGGCCTTCTATCCATGTGGTTTTTAATGACTTGATGTGCCCTTGTTGTACACTGGGCAGAGGTATAAATTAGTTTCTGTAGGTGTGCCATTAATTTTTCATTTTGCCTTTCAAATCCCACTGTGTTTCCCAGTTGCATTCATTCATGCCTTTCTTGGAAAATATTTGAGTGCTGCTGTTTGAAGGTTAGATGGTTTCATTTAATTGAAAGATTTATTTGTACGTTTAATCAAAGCAAGTGACTCTCAAAGACAAGTATTTGATTGTTCATAAGAGAGAGTCTTCATTACAGCTGGAAGTTCAAAGTTGTATTTTGCTAGTAACAGAAGTAGTACTAATGGTGTGAATATTGTAACCATACAGTGATTTAACATGTCATGTGTACAGTTTTCCTGACAGATCTAAATTATAATAATTTGTACATTTGTAATTAATGCTCTTTTTCTTTTTGAGTGAAAACGTGCTTTTCTAGGACCTCATAAACTCTTTTTTCTGACTTAATTTTAACTTTTCCAGCCTCCTAATTAAACTTTTAAACAGTTAATTATTTTATTTCAGCCAGGTAGTGAAAACATTTATTGTGTAATTGGACCTTGAGTATCTGTTTAAAGAAAAACCCCAGACTTTAAGGGATGGTAAGGATGACAGTATGGGAGGGTTATCTTTTTAATCTCAGTATTGCTTTTGTAGAATGAATGACTAAAACACTGCAGTGGCTGTTGGGGGTTGATTCACATTGATGATGTGTGATAGCAGGTGAGGTGAGGTTAGCTGTAAACATTTGCTCTCTGCTTTCAGTCCTCAGTAGTTCCCATAGTCTGTTTTAGTCAGTTTGTCAGCGTAGTTTGCTTGAAAATGAATTGTTAATTATGTTCAACTTATAATTTATGACAGCCAAAATGTGTATTAATAAGATGTAAATGAAAGTATGAGTTTAGTTAAAATCTATAAATAGTAATTATCATGCTGCAGATTAATATTATTTTGTGTTGTGCTAGTTGTTTTGAAAAGATGATAATTTTTGGCAGAAATGTGGAAACAGTGCTTGGTTAAGGATATTCTGAGTTGTCCTCCAGTATATCTGTATTTCTTGGCATATAGGGGATTAAACAGGAATTTGGAATTATTTTTTTTTTCATTAGAAACAAGGTCTAGAAAAGATTTCTAAGCGAATTAATATTTGTGGTGAAAATTTTCAAGGGTTGTGTTGCAGCAGGTGATACGTGAGAAGTTGTTGTTGTTGTTGTGGCAGAACTTCCTCTTGGGTTTCTTAAAGAAGATGCTTTGCTGTACTGCAGTTATGTGTGGTCTGACCATCCCTCTGTGGGTGTGCATTGCCACCTCAGATGAACAGCTGACAGTCCAGAGAAGGCAAGTGATGATGTGTTATCAGTGGTGCCCTCAACATCTCCTAAATGAAGTTAAAGGTGGTATCATAAGTACTGAAAGTAAAAGAAAGCAATAGCATATTCCTCCCATTGCCTTCAATACTCAAGCAAAGGCCTTAAGAATTCTAGGGATAAAAATAATATTTCTTCACTTGTCCAAGTTAAGCTGGGAAGCATAAGACCAGGCTTCTTTTGCTGCTGTCAGTTGACAGGCAGCTCTTTTCACTTCTCAAGAAAAGCAATTAATTTATATATATGCATATTATCAATTTTTTATTATAATTATGTGCCTAGCATTAATATGTGTTCATATCTGAGCTCATTTAATTGCAGTGCATGCTTTAATTAATTAATACATTGTTCAGATAAATGTTGCTTGTCATAAGACCGAAATACATGAGCTTAAGATGACTTCTAGATGAAGTAAGCTGATGTTAGTACTTGGTCTAGTGCTTGAATTTCCTTTCATGTTTCATGAAGCTCGACAACTGCAGGGAAAGCGTTAGTAACATCTTCTCAGAAGTGTAGCAGAAAAGCTTGCAGAAAACGTGGCTTTTAACTTCATCTGCATCAAAATCTTTTATATTGCTTTCAGTAGTAGTTGACCATAACTAGTTGTGGTATCTAATGCTTTTTATTCTTAACTTTGTGTTAATAAGAACATGGGGGAGTTTTGTGCTTTATATCCCAGCATCGTGCTGTGATGAAGAACCTGGTATGATTGGTTAATGGTATGAACCCAACCACAGGAACAATGATATGTTTTTATTTTAAACAAGAAATAAAATTAACCTTTGAAATTATTTCTGACAAACACATATTGGCGGAAATAGGTAATTAGGTGATCTGTCACTAATTGTAAAGCGTCATGATGATATAACACAAAGCTACAATATCGCAATGACTGTTTTTAAAGCAGAGGGGAAAAGGGATGTTGATTGGATATAAACTGATTAAGAAGCCGTCTTGGAATTGGTTGTTCCGGCCATCCTTGTTGTCCTATCATGAAAGGAGGAGAGTTCAGTAATGGTTTAACTACAATTAAATCCCTCCCCTTTCTTTATGGAAACTCAACTGTAGGCATTTCAGCATTAGCCTAAACAATGGTTTTGAATATGTTAAGCCCCTAACAATTAGGGAGCAGTTTGGGGCATTGAATAATGTGGAATGATGCAATTGAACCTGACAGCTTCAACAGTCAGCCTACTCATGGGACCCAAAAGTTGTTCACACTTGGTTTCATCTCTCATCACACGCTGAGTATTAAAACCTTACTGGTGTGGAGCTGAGACAGAAATGAGGCCTGTTATCAGAAAATATTCCATAGCATAAAACTTGAAAGGAACAGGGGAAAAGGCATGTTCAAGGGGTCTCAAAGTTTGAGACCCAATCTAGTTGCATACAGCTAAGTATTGCCTAATTTTTCTCCCCTTAGTTTTTTTTCTACCTAAAGAACATGGAACTTTTGAAATGAAGAGACTGCTTTCCCTGGAAATTTTAAGTAAATATTCAATTACTTGGGAAACTTTGTAGTCGTACTGTTAGAGTAAAATGTGATTTTGGAGTCATGCAAACAAATGTAGAACTATTTAAAATATTTTGGATTATATATTTAGTTAACTTGCAAGTCTTGTTCTTTAATTAGAAGAATATACTTGTACTTTCTCTATTGCTGTAGAGGAAGTGGTTTTAAGCATCAATCAAATATCAATCATTTATTCTTATTGCACGTGCACATTCTGTGAATTATAATGCATCGTCCTTCTGTGCTGCTCTGCTGCTTATGGCTTTACTGATTTATTGAACATGCCATAAAGGAAAGCAGTGTGTTACATACCTCTAGATGGGCTTAAATCCTTCTGCTAAAATATTTTCAGGAAAATTTGCTGCCTTTTCAAAATAAATACTTAGCAGTCTTATTTTTCATTAACTTTATACATTTTGATCATGTATTGTGTTGAGTGTTTAAATACTATCAGTTGAAATAAAGAATAATACAACTTTAAAAGTTTTGCATTTTAGAACATGTTTCAGTCCTGTGACCTTAATATGTATTGACAGGATGATTGCGCATTTTTAATAAATGCTTGCTACAGCTTGTTTCGACTGTGAGTGAAACATGAAGCTCCTATTTCACCTTTAAATAATGTAGAACTCCTCCACCTCCTCTACTTCCCTGTCAGATGAAGTTGTCACATACAGAAGAAAGCTTTGCAAATCATTATTCTTGTCATTTTACGTTGCCGTTTTGAAAAAGTATTTTCAAAGTTTTTAATTTGCCTCCAACTTACTAGAACAATTTTATTGTCTCTTTCCTTTGAGAGTTGCATAGGATGCAGGATGGCACTAGAACTTCGGTAGTTCCAACTTGTTGTAGGACACCTTTAATATTAAGTATAAACAGGGGTTAAGTCTGGGGTGAAACCACCACTTGTGAAAAAACTCAAGTCCTTGAATATTGTTTAAATCCTGCTAATTCTTTTGATCTATCAACCCACTTAGCAAACATTGTTTAATTTCTTTGATGTCTTTTGGTTTTGTGATGTGATGATTACTCAACAAACTTTAGCAACTCCATTCAAGATACTTAGATATTTTCAGAAAGTTCTTAAAGCTATTTGTGCATGTTTCAGTCAAATTAACACATATTCTCCTTGCTGATTATAGCTACCCTGCCATCATAGACTAAAATATAGTTGCTATTGCACATTTAAGCAGCTTTGCAGTGAATTACATGGACTGAGAGTAGGTATGCATCTTCTGTGAGCAATACACTTACTAGAATTAAAAAGAAATCTTTTAGAGAAATATTCTAAAACTGAACAGAAATAAGACCCAGTGTTTGGAGTTTAAAAAAAGCACAAACTGTATTAGTAGAATTCGTAGCCTCAACCAATCTATTTAAACTAAGTATGGGTAGACTTTTATTTTGCTAGTCTGACCTTTCAGATATGGTTGAATGGTAATACTGGTTGAATCTCTTTAATATTCCAATCTGTAAGGTTTCTTCAGTGAAAGGTTTTGGCAAAAAACTATGTTGTTCTTGAAATTTGTTTGGTTTTGAGGGGAAAGCAGCTGAAGGTTGGTAGTGAACAGTGATAGTTGAGTTGGAATTGCACTATAGGCATTTGTTAAGGAAAATAGCAGGAGCTGTGCAGTATTGCTGCCTTTGTCAGTCAGTGTCACAGTACTAATACATATTGTTGTATATAGGTGGAAATGCCTGCATTGTTTTTAAGACTTAGAAATAATTCTGATTAATTCTATTAAAGATACCCAACCAAACAACCAGAAATAACAGCCAGATGTGAAGTGAGGCTGTGGTTCCATGTCTAGCAATCTTGCACGTACCTATAAACTGAAAAGTGAAAAACCCCCTGATCATTGTAAGCAATTACTTGTGGCTTTTTCTAACTTTGTGACAGTAGAAGTATGTAAGTATCAGGCACAATTTCTCACCAGTATGTAGTAAATAAAGCATCATTGAAAACAGTTGTGTGAATTCATAAAAGTCCATTCATCAAGTTTAATATGTTGGCTGAAAGCCAAAACTTAATGGTAGTGTGTGATTCTTTCCAGATACATAGTTTATACTCTGTAATATTTTGCTGTAATAACCAGTATGTTTCCCTTGTCTCTTGTGTGCAGTTATGCATGTCAAAATGTCCCACAAATTGAGTTCCTTACTGTTCACCTTCCATTTTTGTTTTTCAAAAAAAGTTTCATGTGTAAAGGTTGTTTACATTTTCTTAGCAGATTAATTTTAAAACCAGTGATCACACAGTTTTGTGTATATTCGATTCTACCTCCCACCCCACTCTCCTTGCAGTTTTTAATTTGTTCTGAAATAATTTTTTATCAGGTAGGAAAATGCCTTTTAAATAAGCAGCCATGCCTTTATTTCTTTGGTTGCCTGTCTCAGCAACTCAGCATTTGACACAAATCTTTTCTTCGAAAGGGAAAAAGCATCAGCAGCCAAAGAAGAAGGTATTTTTATTGCATTGGATTATGCAAGATTTTGGCCAGCCTCCTTAGCTTCATCTGTTTAAGGGTTCATTTTCGCTTGTTTGGCACAAGTCCCAGCAGAGACCTTCAGAATTGTGGTTAGCAACATGAATGAACACAAACTTTGGGAGCTCTTCAATAAGTAGAGCTGGCCAACTGCCAAAAATACAGTTCCTTATATGGGGTCAGGGCAAAGCTGTGATTCCCCGAGCCCCCTATTGTATAGAAAACATACTTGTAATGGCTGTTTGCGTTCTTTAAAATAAAAACAAAACAAAACAAAAAAACACCAGGCTTCCAAGTCTATCAAAATAGGAAGTAACAAAATAGTGTGCACGTTTTACTAATGACGGAGTCGAGCAAAGGAAATATGGCTCTGTGTAGTTAAACTATAGAGCTGAAAGTTGGACCTTTTGACCCCCACAGCCGGCTTGCGATGTAAGGAACCCAAGCATTTGTGAGACATCTGTTGTCTACCTGCCCTTATTTTGTAAATGGTTTAATAAGATTAAATAATTAGTAGGATAACCACATGGTCGCCATGCCTCTTAAGTCCCAGCATTGAGCGCATACTTCAGGATCGCAAGGAAATCTGCCTGTCCTGCTACACTGTGGTTGTTTTAAAATGCAATTTAGGTATTTTTAATATTTACCACAGTACATTTTTTACTAGAAGGATTATTTTTAATTGACAGATCTTGCCAACGACAAGTACAACACACTTTAAAACCTGACATATTTTCAAAGTACTGCAATTTTGTTGCTGTACTCACAAAGGAAAAATATTTTTTTCGTTTAAATACATCGGTTTTAAAAAAACATTCAACTTAGAAAGATAATAATTGTGCAGTAGGAAGGCTTCTTTAAAATACATCTAGCATTTCTCCCCCTTTTAAAACAAGGATTCAAGTTTTAATTGGTTTCTTGCAGGCAAACACCCTACCTGGATCTTCTCTCAGTCTGCCTCCATCCCACATGTACGGCAATAGGCTGAATCCAAATTCAGCCATGGCAGCACTTATAGCTCAGTCTGAAAACAGCCAAGCAGGTAAGCTTCCACTGCCGGTGCAAATGTGCAGCTTCACAGACCTCAGTGTTTTTAAAAAGATTGTTAAATTTTATTTGTGAGCTCTGCTCAGCATTTGGTTATTAAATATCTGTACGAAGTTGTTCTGTGTTGGAAGTAAATTCTCAGTTGTTCTGTGGAACAGAGCAGGTTTTCTTCCCCCTTTCTTTCCCCTCGGTGTGTGAAATGTAAATGTTTAAGCAGAGCCATCAGCAGGCAGGAATGCACCAGTGTCTCCTGTGACTCCTGTGATTGATGCGCTCAGTTCCCAGCTCTTTGCAACCGGAGTAACACAGCTCTGGGTTTTGTCGTGAATAGTTGAAACCTTTATTTGCATAATTCATGAAATTGCATTACATACAAGTTCGTGTGAAAGAGATCCCGTTAGAGAACTTGTGCAGCATTTAATAATCTTGTGAATATTTACCGGTTGGCATTTGGTACCGCGGGCTCTCCGCTGTGGTTTTAATGAGCCGCTGGCTTTGCTTTGTTTCATTCCCTCCGTAAGGATTTGTTGACATGTCGTAGTAGTCATGCCTGTTTGGGGGAAGGGAATGAGTTTAGCAGTTTACCAAGAATGGATCAGTCATGTCTTTGCCCTCCAAGGGGTCGGAGGTCGCTTGACTCAGAATAGGGGGAGGGCAACCTTGAAGGGGGCAGATAGGGTTATTTTATTGAGAGGCCATAGGGAAAATAACCCTTTTGAGTCCTTCCAAGCAAAACGTTTTCATATATTTAATGAGGCCTTTTTTGTTTGTTTTACTACCTTTTTAGCAAGGGGCTTTCCTATGCTTCTACTTATAAATAGGAATTAGTGAATTATACGCTTTCATAAAGTTTTCAGTAAATTTGCTGAATAATGTGTGCTTGTTAGATGGCAGCGGTAAGTTTAATACGTTATATCTTTTATGAGTTGTTTTGGGATGCAAAGTGTTAAAAAAATACAGAGCATCAGGATTTGCTGTGATAAGCATACAGATTAGCTGTCCACAGCTGTGATTCATTACTTTCACCGTACAAATTAAAAGTGGCTGAGGGGAGGGTACTGCAAATGCAAACCACGCTTCTGTGCTGTAAAACTGAAAGGAATGAAAGAAGTGAACATAATCCATGGCCTGGTACAGCCTCAGAAATGTGTAAGGACAACACCTTACATGCTACAGTTCAGCAATCTTAAACTAGTTACTTATTCACTCTTCAGCAATAACTACAGATAGAAGTTGAGATTTAAGGTATTTTTAAAATATCTACATGAGATATTAAAACTCTTATCTAAGAAAAGGTGATTTATCAGCTGTGAAATATTTACACTGCAGATCAAGATCTCGGAGATAATAGCCGAAGCCTTGTTGGCAGAGGAGGATCACCCAGAGGAAGTCTCTCACCACGGTAAGCGTTATTTACATTGGAGAGTGCAGGCAGAGGAAATGTTTTAAGATTTGGAAACCTTGCTGTCTTTTTGCTAGTAATACTGAAGTGTTTTAAAAGCCTATGTATATAAATGTGTATACACACACGTATAAATATCTTTATTTTTATATAGATGTATCCTTCTAAAAAAAATCCCTAGTATGTTCAGAGAGCTAAAGTTGTGCTGGAATTTACTTTTGTATCAACTGAAGTTAGGTTTGCAAATGAAGGTTTGTAGGTAAGTTAGTTTACTCTCTTACTTAAGAAATGGAGACTTGCTTTAGAGGGTTTTATCTGTCATTTAATCCACGTATGCTACTTACCTCCTCAGAATTGTTACCACGATCATATTTTAGTCATACTTGCAAGAATTCCAAAATCTCATAGACTTAACAATGATCACACTAATAAGATGGAGTGAGACATTAAATATAGTTAAAAATTTCATAGAAATGTTTTCTTCTTTTTCCCTCACAACTTCAAAATATGCAGCAGTTCTCTGTTTTTTGTTCTGCTGCAATTCACATCTATTAGAAAAGTTTGAGATAAGAAATCTGCTGGAACTGTATCACATTATTTTGTTTTAAAATACTTGCTGTTAAAATTTCGATATTGTGTTTTAAATACTTCTGTAATATTTTCTCTGTATTTTAAGTGATTCTTTGTTTTTAAAGGGCTTTGTTTTCCATTCCAAATCCCATATGAACTAAATTTTATAGTGGTATTACTGTATCTTTTTTTTTACTTAGGGACTGACCATGGGAATTTTATCCTGAAAAGGATTTTAGGATAGCTAAAAAATGGTAGTTACCCAAGAACAGCATTGTAATAATGAATTTTGTTGTTATAGCATGTGTTTATTACAGTAATTTATAACAAATATCTCCAAATTAGGTAATTTAATGTACATGCCTGATGTTGTTGATCTTGTATTATATTCCTTAATTAATCAAAAGACATCTTGTTGGATGGGGTGATATTATCCATTATCATACTTAGATGTTAGGATCACGTCATCATGAACTTGCTTTTAAGCTTTCCAATATGTGTCGCTTCTAAAATAATAAATAGAGAATTTACAAATGAGTTTAAACTGTTTTCTCATTATAAACACATATACATACCTGAGCATATAAATTGATATTTACAGACAAGGAGGTTCAGAGATGCTCTGAAATGCTCGACAGTTAGGAAATTCTAGAACTTTGGACTACATATTAAGAAATCCCCTTATGCATATATGTTTTGGTAATTGTGAGTTTTAATGCCTTTTTAGCTAATATGCAAAGACTTGGTCCTTGCACAATTTTCATAGGTCATAGTTTTGTCTTTTGGTCAAATATTCGGGAAGGTAAATTTGTTAAATATGATGCTTCTGTAGAGTGTATGTTTACGGCATATACAGTCCAGTACTTGCTACATTGTAAAATCCCAGCTGTTTTTGATGTGGATGGTAAAGGAGAACTGGATGATACCAAGGCCACCTCAGTCCACAATGGCAAAGCTTCCTGTAGTTGTAGCAAACTTTGCAAAGAGCAGACAGATTTTGCTTGGCAGTACGATTGTTCAAAAGCAAGACAAAAATGGGAGGGGGATGGAGGGTGCTGGGTGAGAGAGGAAGGGGGAGAAATTGCTGCTGTTACAGAATTCAGAGATGGAAAAACTTAAGTCTGAAATACCTAGCATGGAAAAAATTTAGAAAACTCACTCAGTTAAGTTCAGTAGTCAGCAAATTTCACCTCTGGTTTGGGCGATAAAAAAGATTACATGTATGTTAACATTTCTGAAATGTGTAGGTAACTCCCCACCTTCCCCACTTCAATAAATAAGTAACTGATTACTTAAAATACGGTTTATAGTGATTAAAGAGCTAACTTAAAAAATCTGCTGTCTGGAAGCTTTGCAGCTCTGAATGTTACGTGCTTTATCTGTTGAAATTATTTTGCTGCAAGTTCTGACTCTGTTCCTTTTGAAGCTTATGAGATACATAAATAACACACTTCTCCCAAAGAACCATGTGATTTTCAGCAGGTTGCTTAAAACAAAAACACTTGCAGAAACATTTGTTTGCTGCTGATGATGCAGTTGATTGCAGCTCTTCGGAGAAGACATATGTGACTCATGAGCTTGTATGGTCATTTTCAATTCATATTGTTGTATCTTTATACCCCAGTATAACCACAGCGTTTGATGTTTAAGCTGTCGTATTTTAACTTTTAATATACATATATATATGAGAAATATAAATATACCTGGTATATGTGAGCTGTTTCCATTTTGCAAAGGAATTGCTGCTTTTCCCAAGGTAGCACTTAAACTTTTTTTTACCCTGTAGTTAACCTTAGATTTAAAAATGTGCTGTGTAATACCTGCATTGAAATCTTTATGTGTGCTTGTATCTAAATGCAGTATTGTTTCCAATTAATGCTCTAATATTCTGAGTAACTGTACCCCAAATTTAAACAAAATACATTTGTGAAAGCAAGCAAGGTATGAAACACAAGATTCCTGTGATGGCATCAGATCAGTACAGGCAGCACGTTTATAATCCTGTTGGAAACTATGATCAAATGCTATTTGGAATAAGGATTCAACGTAGTGTGCAGGAACCATATCATATCTAAAGGATGAGGTACGGGTTCAGTTGGAAGATGATGGATTGACTAATGTTGCAATACATAGAAATCTAGATTTTATTTTTTTTTATTCTTCTCCTCTACAGGCTTCCAGTGAAGGATTGCAGAAGTTATACAGTCATGTATTGCTTTTTTTCTACCTTTTTGAAATTGATAGGAAACAGTCCAAAGCCTGAGAAGAATTTTGTTGGTGATTTATAATTCAAATGGCACAATCTGTTAGAGTAGCATTATGCACCCTTCACAAGCACACAGACAGAGAGAGAGAAGTTGCTGGGGGAGTTGATTGGTGGTTTTCTGTATTTGGTTTTGGTTTTGTTGTTTCGGGTTTTTCAAAGTGGGAAGTGTAGTACCTCTGGTTAGAATGTTTCTGCGTTAGCCTTCCTTCTTGTAGCTTCAGCACCTCCTGTAAACAGCCAGTCTCTTAAGGCTGTTTTTGCCATGTCTGTGCTGAACTGTTAAATGCTGTTGTCATCTCTTGTCAAAAAACACCACCTTGGTTACTCATTCATCAGGGCTTTTTGTTTTAACAAGTGCTTTTCTTTCATTCTGTATGGAAAAGAGAAATTATTTATAAATACTTACAGAGCTCTTAAGTCACCTACTTATAACCTTTTCTCGTAAAAAACGCTTTGCTCGGGTGCCTACAAAATGCTTGACAGTCATTAGGCAGCTAATGTGCTGTGACCACTGCTTATTACAGTAATCATAATTAACACACTGATTTCCTGAGCTCTCTGTGTTGTCCTGTCCTGGGACTGTGGTGGTCTTGTTGGTAAGTCTCCACTACGGGTAAACAGCACGGCTGTGACCCTGTGGTGGCACCAGTTGCTCACAGTAATAAGTAATATATGAGAATCTGAGCTCACTGGAGTTGATTAAAAAAAAAACACCAAACAACTGTCAACAAAACCAACAACCAACTTTTAGTGGGCTTTGGTGTTGATCCTGTGTGAGGAATGAGAATATGCATACATGAGACCAGAAGCCTGAGTCAGAAATACACTGAACATCTGCTTTTGCTCACAAGTTAAATTTTACCCCATCCAGTGCTAAAGAAGTCTCCTCTCCTAGGATTGGCAGAGGTACCCATCTTTCTCAGTGGCTGAATGCCGAATATTTAGTTTTCTCCTGAATGAGAAAAGACATGTGGCAAGGGGATTATTCCTTAAACTATTTGTGATTATGAATGAAAAAGGAGGTATATTAAGTGTGCAGCACAGGACAGGAAGAGGATAACACAACTTTCATTGCATCCACTGTGAAATAATATTTTCACATAGTCCCTCAAAAATCAGGGTTTACATTATTGTTTTTAGAACAAGTTAGTGGAATTATATATGGCTTTTCTATGTACTGATTTTAATAAACTGTTTTTATTTTCCCCAGTTTTCTCTAGGAAAGGTTTGAAGTTTGGTGGTGGTTGTTTTCCCCCCACCCCCAAAGACAGGTGCCCTTTGTATCTGTGTATATAATGGTTTCCTGCTGTAGAAGTGCATGTTTTATGATTTAATTCAGTGCTATTTGTCAGTTAGTATTTTGTTAGTCTGTATGCAAGAAGAGGTTATGTGCGTTCTCAGTATAAATTCTCACACTGTAATAATACATCTTTCTTTTATTAAAGCACTGACAGTGTGAACTAGGAGTTCTTAGTGATGTTGATGAATTAACTTAGTCTTGGAAACATAAGATATGTAGGTGCTAAGGGCTGGTACAAAATAAGAAATTTCAACAGCCTTTTTGCAATGTATTTCCTTTCATTCTTTTCTTTAAACAATAAATTGCAATATTTTCAACAGATCCCCTGTGAGCAGCTTGCAGATTCGCTATGATCAATCAGGGAACAGTTGTGGCGAGAATTTGCCCCCAGTAGCAGCCAGCATAGAACAGCTCCTGGAGAGGCAGTGGAGTGAAGGACAACAGTTTTTATTAGAGCAAGGCACCCCCAGTGACAGTAAGTACTTACAGTCTGTTTATTATGGCTTTTGTTAACTGTTACTTAGAGCTGCTATTCCATGCTTGTCCAAGAATTTTAACAAAATTTATTTTCTGTTGTGAATTGAAATGTAACTGTGGTGTATAGTTCTGTCATAGTTCTTAATGCAGCGCGTGGCATCACTAGATGACAACTTCTCTGTGACTGTCTGCGTTTTTATGGATGGAGCAATTGTGTCAAGCTAGAGCAAGTAACTTGCAGATCCAGCTGGTCAGTTGCAGGGTTTGGAAAAGAATTCTGAACTCTTAGATCCACTGGTGTTAATATTGTAGTACAGTTCCCCATTTTTCTTTATATTGTGTGATATATATTGGCATGATAATTTTTTATTGTTCTGTTTTTAATTTTTACACCTAAACTGCCTACTTTTGTTGCTGCTTGAAAAGAAAATATTTACAAATGTTAAGAAAGGTATCCTGCTGAGCTTTCGTGTCTTTATTATGTTCTGCCTTTCTTGTGAAGTTCTCAAAGCAAGCAAATATGATTTTCTCAAGTTATGTTTAATAGAGTGGAATAGTCCAAGAATGAATACATTAAAAGCATAAGTGATCAGGAGATCACGTGGATCTCCATATTCAACAATATATCAGTATCAAAGACAATCACTGACTATGTTAAAAAATTTATTTGATTCCAGGTTAGGCTTTGTGTTATATTTTATTGAACATATTATTCTTTTCATTGGTAATGTAAAGTGGTATCTAGTTAGTATTTTTATGAATGGTATCCTGACAAAAATGCTAATTGTGAGGAAATTCATGCAGGGATAATCCTTTAAACATGATAGCTGGAGGACAGGTTTAGCTAAGTCTTATTGCATCTCATTTGAGCTCACTGAGGGTTCCTTTGTATGTTCTTGAAGAGGAGGGATAAAAGCTAAATCCTTGGGAAATGACCAGATGTGCCTATACCAGTAGACTTATGTCTGGAGTAGGCCCAGAGGTCATGTTAAACAAATACAATTTAGAATTTAAAAAAAAAAAAAAGGCTCTCCCTATGGCTTTACAGTCACACTCTAGTACTAGCTGGGAAATCCAAGTTCTGAAACCAGATTGGAGTTTGAGAAAACTGTGCTTGGTAAAAATCAGGTTAGTGCAGAAGGTGATGCCCTTGTGATGCAAAACGCGGGGGGTAAGAGCGGTGCTCACAGAGTGCTCCCTGCTGGGGGATTCCGAGATCGCTGCTCACGGTGCCCAGCAAGGTGGGCCTGGAGAACTTCTCGTTGGATCACTTTTTTTCCATTGTTTCTATAAGTTTAGGATTCACTGTACAGGGCATTAAAGCAGAAAAACTGCCTTTTCACACACTTGATTGTTTTTATATAAATGTTGTTGGTTGCCTGTATTTATTAGCTGAATGCATAATGGTCAAACTTTTCTATTTTATAATGTTTAAAATTCCTAATACTGCAACTGAAACTGGATTTTTCCCAGCTATGCAGTTAAACTGTGCTACTAAAATACTACGAATTTTACATTCTAATTTGGGGATAAGTTATCATGTAATGCTCTTTGCTTAAAATGAATGCTAGCCATAACGATGCTACTTTATCAGTTTTTAAACCAGGGTGTAGATGTATTCCAAAATTACTATCACAACGCTATGTGCTTTTTTCTGCACTTTAAATTACACAAAATAGATCCTAAATCTTCCCAGTAAAAGTCAAACTTTTACTTTTATTTGTATTTTCACATATGACTTAATGCTAGTCTTATTGTAGTATAGAAACTAAAACCAAGTGAGGATGTTATTCATTCATTAATCTGGTTGTGAAATACATGCATTTTTGTCTTAGTTTTAGGAATGCTTAAATCATTACACCAACTTCAGGTTGAAAATAGGCGGTTGGAAGAACAGATAAAGAATCTGACCGCTAAGAAAGAACGGCTTCAGCTTCTCAATGCACAGCTTTCGGTGCCCTTTCCAACAATAACTTCAAATCCCAGCCCTTCTCATCAAGTGCATGCCTTTCCAGTACAAGCACGTAAGTAGAGGAGATTATTAAAGTGTCAAAGTAATTTGATCGTGTATTTATATGAAATATCTGTTTCATCCACACATGCCATTGATGGGAGATGCATATACATGTAGGATGAATATAGAACAAGTATTTGCTGATGTGTTTAAATGTTTAAAAGTCAATAGGTTTATTTATCTGAACCATTACTACTTGTTTCAGTGCTGTTTCTCTTTTACTTCAGTCTGGAGCACATCTGTTTGAATCTGTTGATTCACGAGTTACTTAGTTAATATTTTACTCTTTAGCAATGATTTTAAGGTTGACTTTACATTTTTTATGTTTACCTTTGACATTATTTTGAAATAATTATTCTGAATCTTTTTACATGTTACAGAAATGTAACCACTGTGTGTTTTTTGAAATAATTACTTTAGCACCTAGTACTGATTCCTTGAACAGCAGTAAAAGCCCTCATCTGGGAAACAGTTTTTTACCGGACAATTCTCTTCCAGTATTAAATCAGGTAATTTTTATTTCTTTCTTCTAAACCTAAGCTTATTACAAGTTAACTCATCCTAGTCCTTGCATTGTGCTGTTAGGTAAAATTTTAAGCGGCTGAGGGGGTTTTGTTGTTTGTTTTGACACCAGGAGATAACCTCCAGCGGACAAAGCACCAGCAGTTCATCAGCGCTTTCCACTCCACCACCTGCTGGGCAGAGTCCGGCCCAGCAAGGCTCAGGAGTCAGCGGAGTTCAGCAGGTCAATGGTGTGACAGTGGGGGCACTGGCTAGTGGTATGCAGACTGTAACCTCCACCATTCCTGCAGTGCCTGGTGTGGGTGGAATAATTGGAGCACTGCCAGCCAGCCAGCTGGCAATCAATGGAATTGTAGGGGCTTTAAATGGGGTAATTCAGACCCCAGCAACAATGTCACAGAACCCTTCTCTCACTCACGCAACCGTGCCACCCAATGCAACTCATCCTCTGCCAACCACGCTAAATAACAGGTAAGAATTTGCCGACTTTATGTTTTTCTTGGTAGTTCCTGCTGTTCTTCAGGTTAGATGTGTTTTTCGTCTTACTCCATAGGTAGTTTCTTCCTTAGCCTGTAATTGTCAAAGTAAGTTCTGCTCCTGATCTGTGAATGAAAGTGAGGATTTAATGGAAGCACAAGTAGTTTAGCTTTTGGAAATTTTGTGTCCATTTATTCCCATTTTTTAAATCAAGTCACATTCCCAAACAAAGGTAATTATGTAAATCTTCTTCAGCTCGTTTTTTTAGTTCAGAAAACAATATTCTTGATCCTGACAATTGTTCTTTCAGGATTAAAGGAGCACTGGAAAAGCTACCATTTGTTGCAGTAAGAAGGGGGGAGGGGAAGAAGGAGAAGAAGGGTATATGGTCATGTAATTCAAGATGTAATAGGCATAACAAACCAGAGTTGTAATACAGTTACATGCATGGTGTTTTCAGTTGCCTGCACTGACTCCAAACCCAACAAAATTAGTTTTTCAAGTGGTGTGAGGGATTTCTTAATGCATAAAAAGATGAATGTGCGAGTATTCGTAACAGCCCCTCACCAAAACCAGGTACCCTCAGTAGCATGAACTGCTGCTGCTTGAGCTGCAAGGCAAATGGTAACAAAAGGAGACAGCTGCTTTCCAGGAGGGGGAATGGACTTCTTGGTCTGGAAGTATTTTGGGATAGAGCAGAGCCTGAGCCAGCTCATTCTGCCTGCTCCCCTTCCCCCCACCCCTTGTATTGTCCTTTCCTTAGGAAGGAGAACGTTGTACGTAGAAAGAAACGCCTGCAAATAGGAAGTGGATTAGTTGTCTTTAAGTAGTTTATTTTTTGAGATTATGATGGATTACCCACCAAAAAAGGCATATGTGATTGAAATGATGCAAGAGATCCCTAGTTTTCCAGCTTCTTTTTTCAGTTTCTTCCCTTGCCGTTGGCTTGGCAGCTCCTGAATATTCGTGTACCATATAATTGTGTGGTATTGCTTCAGTAGGCTCATAAAATCTGATACTTTCAAGTGTATCCCATTATTTGGATGTGTTGTATTTTTACTAAGCAGCCTGTATTTTTCATAGGTTATATCATATATAACCATGAGGTTCCATAGGTTAAACAAAAGACATTTTGTTAATGAACAGCTGTCTTCTTTCTTGAGTATCAGAGGTTTGTGAAATACAGCATTTTTGCATTACTCTCCCCAAAAAGTGAGGAGTGAGAAATACTAGACAAAATCAATAATATTAACCAGTTGCATAATGCTTTCCACTTTCAGTACTGCCAGAATATATTGGTTATACTAAATACCAGTCATGCCACTGTTTTCTCAAATGATATTATACACAGATGATTTACTTCCACTTCATTATATTGCAGAAGTTCTCGTGTTTCTTTTTTAATATCCATCTTAACCACTGTAACTCTTCAGCGTGTAGCCTAGTAGTAGAATGCTCCAATTCATGCAAAATACTGTAACTGGTATCCTCTTAAAAGCTCTCATTCTAACTTTAGAGTCTGGAATACTCCCAGTGATTTTCTATTTTCTGCTACAACAAGCTTATGATGTACAACTCTGCTAGCACTTCCACTTCTCTGTTTCTGTTCTTGCATGATCTCTTTCTGCACCATTCCCTCAATAATACTAACTTAAAATTAATGTTTATATTAAATTTAAAAGTGGACATTTCACACAATTCTTCACTTTATTTAGAGTTCACCCAGATTATTTCCCAGGCCCCCTTCCTTTTGAAGGTGTTTCACAATTAGCCCCATTTTCTCTGAGTTTTTGGTACTTCTAGTTTTATATTCAGAAGAAAAACATTAAGGCCGAGCAAGCACTAATTGTAACTAGTGCTAAAATAATTTTGGTAATGATATGTACATTCCTCATTCCTGTTTCTTCCATTACAAATGCTTCAGTGAAAAATATGAAAAAACTTTTCTGTTACTAAGGAACTAAGTTGCAAAGAGGCTCTGGGATGACTTTGAAGGAAGGGGGAAAATGCAAAAAAAAGGCATTTTCTACTGGCTGAAATCTTTGGTTCTGGAACTCTGTGGGACACCTGTCACTCTTGAGTTTGATGCTGCTTCAGTGGCAACTAGTTGACTATTTCTTTAATGTTAAATTCCCCACAATATCATTGCTCTTTGAACTGCCCTGGTGGGAACGTTAAATAGGCACAGGCAGGCATGAAGGTTTGGTGCCATGGTCTTGTGAGTGCTCTGAGCCTGGTTAGATGGTGTGGTGGTAGTCAGATTTGGAGGTGGTTTAAACCAGGATGGGTGAGATGTTGGAAAGCCACATAGTGCAGCCTTACTCTCTAATTTTGGGGTATTGTTCTATAATTAAGAGACTTGCCAGATGTTCCTGTAAGTTGCTTTTTACAGTAACTTCCCAAGCTTCAGAATCTGTTCCAACAGTTTCATGTAGAAAAGTAGCCAGAGTGCTCACCAGTACATGAACACTTCTTTATGCATGTTGTCCTTACTCATGTGAACTCTTTGACTGTGGGGCACCAGGAGGTGAGAAGACACTGATTTGCACACTGCTGCTGGAGAGGGTTTCAAGTTGTAGGTAAAAGAGCCCACATTCATTCAGCAGAGAAAAATACTTGATCCTTTTCTGGGAAAAAGATAGCTTAATGCAGATTGCTAGCAACTGGGAGATTAAGTGATTTGAGGAAGGAGATAGGATTGTTTCTTTACATTCTCGCAATCAGAGAAGACTAGGGTGGAGAGTTTCAGACTGATTATGTGCCTTTTAATGAGAATCTAAAAAGGATTAAATTTATATTCCAAGCTGATCTGGTTTAGAGAAAGCTCTTATAGTGAAATCCAGTGAACTGTCTCTTTGGGAAGCTTGGGAGCTGCACCATTTTGTCTTCTGCAGTTTGGTTTAGTTTCTAAACACTGAGATCTCAGCTGCTGACTGAGGGTATTTTCTTTCAAGTGCCAATGCAGAGCAAGAGAGGCAGGCAGAGTGATTAAGAGAAGGGAGAACAACAGAAAAAAGCAGAGCAAAGGTAAAACATGATCTGAGAAAAAAATGGGATAAAAGAATGAAAAAAAAAATAGCTGAGAAGATTCATTCCCGTATAGAAAAATACAGAAAAAGTGAGGCAAAAAGAGGAGAAGGAAACAGCGATAATTTTAGTCAGAATACTGTGGGAAATAGCATCAAAGGCTTTACCTAAGCCCAGGTAGACACATCCACAGCCCTTCCTTCATCCACCAAGCAGGTCACCTTGTCATAGAAGGAGATCAGGTTGGTCAAGCAGGACCTGCCTTTCACAAACCCAGGCTGGCTGGGCCTGATCCCCTGGTTGCCTGCACATGCTGTGTGATGGTACTTAAGATGATCTGCTCCATGACCTTCCCTGGCACTGAGGTCAGACTGACAGGCCTGTGGTTCCCAGATCTTCCTTCCAACCCTTCTTGTAGACAGGAATCACATTTGCCAGCCTCCAGTTAAGTGGGATCTCCCCAGTCAGCCAGGGCTGATGGTAAATGGTTGAAAGTGTCTCTGTGAGCACTTCCACCAGATCCCTCACTACCCATGGGTGGATCCCATCCCGCTCCATAGACTTCTCATTGGAAGAGGTTTCCCATTCCCTATAGGAGATACAAGTGCAACCCACCAGGTGTTTCCCAGGCTGAGGCCATCCAACGAAGTATGAAACGAAGTTCATATGTGGCTTGCCCTGTCCCAGCAGGATAGAATGGTGATGCTTTGGGGATTTTCATATTGGCTGGTTAATGCAAAGTCAAATTACGCTGGAGTTGGGCTACAGTCTGCTGGCTACTGTAAAAATGCAAGATAAATATTATGTCCTGGGGAGCTAAATGATTGTAGCCTAGTGGTATGGATTTGTGGTTGATTTAAGTTAATACTTCCTTATTACCAGTCACAACAAGCAGTTCTGTTGTCCTCTTGATCATCCTACTGCACACCTTCTTGCTGGTACAAACACTTGTGCATCACACAGTGACCTCATCTACATTAATAGATAAACTTCCAGTGTGTCTTGTATTGGCTTAAGTTTCACCTCAGTTCCCTTGAGATGCAGCTCACTGTGCAAGAGCCACTATGAGGGGAGAGGACAGAAGTGTACAGCTGAAAGGGAAATACTTAATGTTTCAATAGCAAGATAAACTGATCATGAAACTACACCTGAATATTTTAATGGGTGTTTTAAACTGGTAGAACCTAACTCTGGTACTGAAAGAGTAAATCCAGCTGTCTTCCTAGTCCTCTGTTCCTGACACACCCTTGTTCATGCTGTTGGTCTTGCAGTCAACTGGCATAGCTGAAGAAACCCTTTATTTCCAGACTGGTTGTTGGCTGGATCTATGCCCTGCCCAGTTTCCTAAGCATCTGCAGAAAATTATATGTAGGCATGAAAATAGGGACAGGGAGTGAAGTAGTTGGCAAGTGCAGAGGCAGCTTCATTCCATGGCAGCATCCACAGACCAAAGGTGTTTGCTAAATTACAGACAAGGCTGGGAACTGAGTGATTTGAATGTCACAAAGGATGGGAATTAGAAGGAAACCAAGGCAAAGTAAATGCTTGGTAACTAAGTGTTAAAGATTGGCAAGAGCTGTCTTATAATATAAAATCTGGACTTTCTGTTTAAAGTATTTGGAAAAAATGTAGAAGTGGTAATTATTATCTGAGTTTCAAATAAGGAACATGGAGTAGACATATGTTACAGGCAGGATGTTGCTGTTGCTCAGTATAAATGAGACTTGGGGTAGGCATGTGTCAAAAATGCAACTGGACAGACAGACAATTTAATATTTACAGTATGCAATCAAAATGCTAAATAGGAACTGTATACATCTCTGCTTTAATGGAAAGTTGAAGTAAAAAGTTCCCATGCTTTCATATAAACTACAGTATTACCCTGTCAAACCCTACAGTGCCTCGGGACTAGGATTGCTTTCTGACCAACAGAGACAACTTTTACTCCATCAACAGCACCAGCAATTTCAGCAATTACTAAGTACCCAGCAACTCACATCAGTAAGTTTTCCAGTTAATCATGATTTATTGCTCTATTGTATTCTAAGGCATGAAAAAAACTCCTCAGCCTAACAGACATACTAGAAATGTGTTGAACTTGATATTAAAGGCTTTGAAAATATTTTAGTTTTTCAGTTACTTCAAACTTTTTGATGATAGTCATGTTAAATGACAGGATGTTATTGGGCTGTGTGAATGGCTACAAGAATCATTCCCTAGTGCCTTCAGTTTCAGTGCCTTGTCTCTCTCAGCTGTGGGCATCAGAGTTTGGGACCATTTTAACCACATCCTGGGAACTATTCTCTGATTCCACTAGAACAGTAGAACAAGATTTTTGGATATAATTTTGTGGGCTGTCTTTGCTCTGTTTGCAGTATTCATATAAGCCAGTAGGTAGCTGGTTTGACTATTTGTATTGTTAGTTGTGTAGTTTTAGTACATGGTATGTTTGTTCTGACTGGCCTGATGAAGCCAGCAGGCTTAGTTGAGCTTCTGCTGATTTCAGGAAATCTTAGAGGATTCTTCCCTTTCCCCCGGTCTCATGGAACTTCATTAGTGTAACCTAAATTAGCTGGGATTAGGTTAACGGTTGCACTGACTGAAGATCTGGATAAGCAGGGACCCAGGGAGGAGCTATTTTTCAGTAATTAATTATTGATTTTTTTTTTCCTTCCTCCTCCCTCTCCTCATATTACTCAAGGAACATCAGGCCCTCTTGTATCAATTAGTACAGCAGCAACATCACCATCACCATCACCAACACCATCAGTCTGAAGTACAGCAATTGCAGATTACTGGAGGAGCACAGATACCCATAAACAACTTACTCTCAGGCACACAGGCCTCACCACTTAATGCAGCTGCTACCAACCCATTCCTTACAGTTCATGGAGATAACGCAGCTCAGAAGGTGACAGTAAGTATCCTTCTCACCTCACTTTCAATGCAGTGCCTCCAGGAGGTAACCAAAAGAAGCAGGTTACGTGCCTGTATTTACAAACCAAGGATGTGGTGGATTTTTTCTTTGTTTTTTTTTCTTGAGCCATGGGCTGCACTTAGTGAGGCTCAGAACTCTGTGAACTTGTAGTCACACCGAACCTTGCTTCCCTGGATCAGGACACCAGTCCAGTGACCTTTGCCTTCCCCTTGTAGTTAAAACTGCAGCCCTAGTCCTCCTCACCCCACTTCTTCCCCAGAGTTTGTCCACTGTTTTGTGGATCATTCCTTTTATCCTCTTACTTGGCAAGTTTGCCCTGGCCAGGCCTCAGGCACTGTGGAGCTGCAGAGATTAGCTGATGACCTGAGTGGTGAGGAGCCCTTAGCTGGGAAGGTGGAATATGTGTTAGGAGAATGGGCTGTGTGCATCTTGGCTCTGGCCTGGGAAAATGAGGCTGTTCTCTGGGAAGGTGAGCGGCTCCTTTGCTTGATAGAGTAATAAAACCTTTCCTAAACAGAGAAACAAACAAGACACATTTTTTTCTGGCAAAGATATTCCATTATCTTGAGTATTTGCCCATAATCTCCATTGCCAAGATGGGAATTCTTTCTTCAAGAAGTCAGAAAATAGAATTCATTCTCTAAGGATCATACAATTAAGATAAGAGAGGATGAAGGGAACTTGGAAAAACAAAAGATGAACAGATGAATAGAGCAGGAAGTCATAAAGTTCCAGTATTCCTTGGAGAAGACATCAAGTGACAGTGTTAGAGGAAAGAAAGGAGCTTGTATGCAGAAGCAGGTAGGGAGAGTTTGGGCTACAAATCAGTCCCCTCTCTGCTCCCCAGTCCCAAAGCCTCCAGCTGCTTCAGGAGCACTGTAGTGGAGAACTCAGGCTGGGCTTCTTGGGTACTTCCCAAGTAGTAGGTGAGACACAAAACATAAATGTGAAATTTTCAAGACAGTTTTTCCCATGAACAGCTCCCTTCCACTCGCTCTGTGAGCATTTCTTTCTTTGAGCTTTGAGCAGCGTTGCTGTCACGTTTGGTTTGGTTTGGTTTGGTTGTGGTGCTGCAGCCAAACCGTGAACGGCAGAACCGTGGTCGGGTCCCTCCTCCCAGTCACTGCCAGAGCAAAAGTGCTGTCACAGGGGTCGGCTCCAGCCTTGCCTTCATTTAGAAATGGTCACAGTTTTAAAATTTATCTCCCCTCCTTTTCCAAAAATTAGTAGTGAATGGAATTGAGACCCTCTATTTGGTTTGCATCCAAACTATTCCACGTGACTTTATTTTGATCTTTTTGGCACGGCCATTACTGGGTCTGTACAATGTGGCATATTTTTACAAACATGCCATTACAGTTGTACTTTATGTTCCTGTAGCAGTGAGCTGTACATAATTCCAAGAAATCTCAGATCATCTTTCAAACAAAAACCTCAGAAACAAATTTCTTTTGAAATCGCTTATGTTTTTTTTTTTAGGGTTAGAGTTGAGGCAGGTTGCATTGGATTCCTGAACTGATTTTTAACAAATCCTCTATTTGCCAAAGTTCAAATGTTTTAATTTCATTTGCAGTTGGAACTGGTTTTCAGGTGTTTCTGAATGCTCAGTGAGTGAGATGAGGTTTTAGCTCAGTCCTATCATTATCTGCAGGAAATGTCTTTGCAGCAATATATGAAAGAAAGATAACTGTGACAGGGCAAAACAGAAATCTACAGGAAGTGTAGATTTCAGGCCTCTCAGTGGGCAAAATGTAGTACAGGTCACCTGGTATTTGCCTGGACCATCTCGTGGTTCCGGAGGGACCCACGGCCAGGAACAGCCAGTCTGGTGAGAATGAAAGTAGAAGCAAAATTGGTGTTTTCTAATGCTGGCTGTGGTGACCTAATTAGCATAATTGCTTCAGTGCAGGACTACTCCTTTAATTATTCTTTCCTTTCCTACTTGTTATTCTGTAGTACATGTTTATTCTTTACAATGCAGAAGTTACTATTTGAATGGCTCTAGTGAATGAACCTCATCTGTTTTGTAACTTTTATGAATTTAATTTTATTCAGCTCTGTATGTTATAATCTGATTTGTAGAAGTATTTTCTCTTACACAGAGGCTCAATGATAAAACTGGACCAGTTGCGTCAGAGAAGAGTTGACATTTGAATGACACTTGAGACCTGCACGTCCTGCTGTTATAGCACTTCATCTGGCTGCAAACCACAGCTCTCCTTTCTGCAGACTGAAAAAATGCAACAAGGAACTCTTACTGCACAGCAAGAGGTTAATAATTTTCGTAAGGATGTTTTTGGTAGGCTTTCACTTGCTTTCTTGTTGCACTAAAATGGATGTACTTTTTAATGTTTCAGACTGTGAAGTAGATAAAACTCTGCAAATCATAATTTTGTCAATATGATGGTACTAAGTACGAAGTTCAACCACAGAAGAACATATACTTGACTCTTCAGTGCTAATCTTACGAATTTAAAGGCTACAAAACTGTCTGCAGTCACGCATTGCTTTGGTTTCAGAGCAGTAATTTAACAGCCCCAGCCCATCTGATCTGCTGCTGCGGTTGCAATAGATCCTTTTAGACTGAGCTTGTCATGGCAGCCGGGACTTGCTGTTTGTCCTTTCTTTTTTTACACACCTGTTTTGAAACCTGACTCATAAGGGAATTGACTTTGAACTTTTTACTCCTTTAAATTCCTATTGTTATATAGTGGGAGTTTTTCTCAAGTATGTTACAGTATGGAATCCAAAGTTTAATAATTTTGGTGTAGGTTTTAGAGTTCTGAGGTTTTTAAAGGAACCGGTTTGGTTCCAGTGACAAAGTTTTCTTACCAGATGAGAAGGCCACACGGGAAGAAGTTTGTGTAGTGTTTGGCCTAAACCAAGTGCCTGTTGCTACCTCCACTTTGTTGAAATGGCTGCAAACAGCTGATCATGCACTAGATGTGTCCTTGTTAGCAGCGGGAATACTCTGTCTTGCACCAGCAGCCGTGTTCTGCCTTTCCTAGAGGTGTTTATACCACTGTAGAGAGCTCAGGCAGATTGTTACCTGGGTCACTTTCACTAATAAATTACCAAAAAAGTGAGTTAATATTTCCCACTAAAATTTACCAGTGGTTGAAACGGGTGAACTTGCATTACAACACTTCTGGCAGTTGCTGATTCATGGCGTGAGTCTATGCAGTGAAGGACAGTTTAAATGGGGGTAATGACCACTAATCAATATAAAGGTGGGAATTATTAGAGGAAAAGACCCAGCTGTAATTAGACCTCCACTGTGTACTTATTTGGAAGAACATGTTAATTCTGCAATATGTTTCTTAGTTAAACATTGCACAGTTCTTACCTCATTTCTGTAAATAAAGTTTTGTGAATCTGTTTTGTATTGTGAAGAATTCATAAGAAAACATTGATATTTTGATTTGTAATATTTCTAATTAGTAGATTTAATTGAAAAAGTAAAAATAATTTATTTTTATATGTTCTGGGGAATTTTTTAAAAATGTCACAAATCACTTTTGTAGATACTTTACAAAAGTAAACCAGTGGTTTATTTTACTTACTCGCCCCACTGGTGGATATTCTGTAACAATTTGTACAAAAGGTAAGATGGAAATGTGCTGTTATTTTGACTAGATGTAAAATTCCAAGTGTATGAAAAGATACGTACAAAGCTTTTGTTAATAAACTTTAATAATGTTTTATCATTGTATATGCTTTGTGTGAATGTGAGTCTTGTAGAAGAACAGTGTTTCTATTAACGTCACAAGAAAGGATTTCAATTGCATGTGGCCACTAAACTCTACTACAAGTTTTTAAAAATGTTGCTCATGTAAATTTTTGCTTTCAAGAGACACTGATGCAGCTGCAGAACTGTCCAGGTTCTGCTTACAGAACAGAAATGCCCACTGGCAGCCCTGGGTCTGATGTCAGTGTTTTGCTTTCACCCTTCAAAGAGAAATTACTGGAATTGCAGTGACTTTTGTCCAACGGGCCCAGATTGTTCTGTGACTCGGTGAGAGCTCTCTGGGGATGGGATGGGTTCTTTATCTGCACTGTTCTGGGGCTGAGGTGATGGAGGCCAAGGTTGTTGCTGTAACCTTTGCACTGTATTTTCTATAAAAGCAGCTCAGTGTTTTTTTCCCATGAATTTTGCTTATTGTCCATGAAGGGTTAGGAAACACACAGCTGAACGCCTGATCTTTTATTTCCCAGGAAGCAAAGAGAATTTGACCCTTCCCGTACTGTCACGTGAAGATAAAATGTGTGAGGCTAGTGGCAGTCCAGGTTTTGGCAGACAAGAGATGCATTAAGGCTTCCTCACAATTTTCAGCACCCTAATGAGGGGGAGCTGAGAGCAGCTTCTGGGACCAGCAGCAGGAGGGTGGTGTTGACTGCTGGTCAGTGCTGAGCAGGGAGA
Organism: Myiozetetes cayanensis; assembly: GCF_022539395.1. NCBI lineage: Eukaryota > Metazoa > Chordata > Aves > Passeriformes > Tyrannidae > Myiozetetes > Myiozetetes cayanensis. The sequence continues at coordinate 132,865,337 of NW_026086604.1, forward strand.
CCACAGCGCACGTATGGGCCGGGCCCTGGAGTTACACTTGGCACTGCCAGACATGGAGAGGAAGGGGAAGAAAAGCCCAGTATGCCCCTGCTGCCAGCACGAGGCCTCCAGGGAATCCTGGGTGCCCCTTCTACTGGAGCCAAGGACTGCTGCTTTTTTTTTGATCTAAGCTGAAGCCAGGAAGTTTATATGTTAGACAAGTATCAGTACCAGAGGCACCAGTAAAAGTGTTAAGTCCTTTCCATGTGTGTTTCTTTTGTTGGACAGGGAGTGCCTAAACTCTGGTACCTGTCTTCTGCCACGATGTAGACAAGTATGAAGGGACAGTTAGAGATACCGGTGACATTGTCAAAAGAGACTGGTGCCAGCAGCCCAGGACAGCAGTGGGTGTTTCACAGTGCCACGGTCCTGGTGGACCAACAAGCAACAGCAAGGAAATGAAAAGGACAGTTCTGACATCCAGACAAAAATCCAATTCAGCAGCCCTTTAAAGAAAGAGCACATCAAAGCCAAGTTCACATGAGGGCCAGATGTAGTCAAAACCAACCTTGTTTCAATGATTTTGCAGATCCTGACATCAAAGATGATGGTCTGTGGCTGATTTGGCACCAGTTCAGTAAAGCCGATACTGCTGTCCCTGTGGGATGCCTCGGATGCCAGAGCAGCCCAAGCCACTCCACAGGTCCCTGGCAGCCAAGTTGCTGGTTACAGATCTCCCCTCACATGTGTTGGAAGCAGCTCTGGGCTCAGTCTCAGACTAAATGCCCTGCATTTCAGAAGATTTTTCACCAAAATCCCACTTTACTGACAGCAGTGATAATATCCCTGACGGCTTACAGAAGCCAACTAATTCCGGACAGCCTTTGACATCTTAAATCCTGATTTTATCAACTTTATCCATTCAAGCTGTGTTAGCAGAAACCACTCTTTCAGCAACAGCACTTTAGACATTAACTGACCGACTTTCTGGTGCCTGTTTTTCATAAACTGCACTAAAATCTTGCTGTTGGTTCTGGCTAAAGGAGAGTTCTTCTCACGTCACTCAGTGTTCCTGTTGTTTTCAGACCCCATAATCTCACAGAGAGGTCACACTGCAAAATCTTTTATGAAACTTTTTTTTTTTTTTAAATTAGTTCATATACTTCTTAGAGCTGTGAAGTTGGGTGTAATGTAGTCCAAACATTTTGGTTTGCAAGAAGACACTGCAGAACAGCATCTGTTGGTCTTTCCTCTAGAGCTAAACAGCCTAAATGGGAGCACTGTTAACCTTCACAGCACCTCTCTCATGTTCTACTCATTCACTTGTGTATGGTTGACAGGCTATAATTTTACAAAATCCTGTTGCTTTAGCCTGGCATTGGACTGTATCCTCAGCACAGGAATATTGCCCTCCCTGGGTCACCTGCACCAAATACCCCTTTCCACAGCATTCTGCCTGTCCCATCAAGAGGGACATGCAAAGACACTCAAAAGTAGGCTCAGATCTGACTCATTTAGGAGCAAGTCAGAGAACAGAAGCTACAGCACAGACTGTCTCTCAGTCTGAGCACAGAGTTTCACTGAACACAAAGTTTCAGTGTAAAAGGCACCATCGAGCTACAGTTCACAACTGCCCAGGAAAGAAAACTTTTGTTTGAAGGCAAATATTAACATTACTTAAAGGAAAGCTGCCTTTTGTGTTTGAACAAAAGTTAGAAGAAGTTGCTTAACTCCCAAACCTTGAGTCACCTTGGTTTTCGTGGATAGAAACAAAGCCTGGATACAGTTTTCCACTTCTCTAAGTGAGTATCTTGTCTGACCTCAGTCACCACAGACTAGAGCTGTTGCGATTAGGGCCGGGTGTCTCATCATCCAGAAAACATGTGGCACCCTCAGGAGAGCTGCTGAGAGGCCCTGAAAGTCTTGGACTCAGTCATGCCACCTTCCTCCCCCACCAAACACCAAAGCAGAAGCTAAGGCTGGGCCAGCTCCTTTGGCCCTTGAGGAACTGAACACGACAATAAGACTGGATGGGCCCTGGATGAAGCTGCCAGTACCTCATTCTGTGCTCTTCTCCCAGGATATCTCTGGGCATGTGGTAGCAGAGATCAGATCCACTGATGCAGGACACTGACTCACATTTCCCATCCCAAGACCTTCAGTTCCAAATGACCCACCGGCGCTACACAAAACCTTCCTGGTTCTTAATGCTGAAGACAGTTGTCCCTGTCACCAATTCCCAGAGCAGTGCCACTGCAGAACAGGCCCATACGTTTCTCTGACACAGCCAACTTGCCTCTACTTTCAGGCAGGTTGATCAAGCAATAAGGATGCAATCCATCAATTCCCTTCCATCCAGGCAGGAGGAGACATCCGGCATTTCAGGTGCTCAAACTGCCAAGTGTGACAGAAGGGCATGTACAGTCTTTGCCCATCCTTAAAAATCTTCCTTCAAGTAACCTGGATTTCTCAGGAATACTGCTTTAAGTTTCTCGATGTGAATGTCCTTAAACCCCCAAAAATCGTTAGCAGGCAGTGGTTTTTGTCCTTCCTTAGTCTCCCATCCAGAAAGTCCAGGTTGGAGAGAAGCTGAAGGTGTTGGGCAGGCAGTTTGTAACCACTGCCACATACACAGCAGGGATGCGGGCAGGTCTGGAGCTGCTACTCAGGTCAGTCTTCAGATTTACAGCAATAAAGATACCAAAGTCCTCCCAAGTCCTTACTGCATTTGCCACTGGATTTTTTTTGCCCCAACACCTAACTAAGCTACTTTTCACCCCAAACTGAGCCCATTATTATTCTTCAGAGCCACTACAGACATGTAACAGGTCTGTATGGATCACATCAGGGAAACACAGAGATCACACAAAGCTCCCTTTTACACACTTAGAAGACTTCTCTCTCTGTCTGGTCTAGAGCAAATTCCTTCTGTCCTTCCCACCAAGTCAGGCATTGTAGACACTGGATCATTCTCTCTGCTCTCTTCTGGATGCTCTACATCTTTGTTGGAGTGTGATATACTGAACCAGGCACACCATTCCAGGCAAAGTCTTGTAAATCCAGAGTGGAAAGGAAAGATGACTCTTTTCTCACGGGCCAAACTCTCCCGTTACTTGCTTCCTTCTTTTTTTTGAAAAAGCAGAAATGTTCCCATTATCAGTCTGTATTTGCATGAACAATACATCTCCATTTGCTCAGGTTCTTCTACCACAGCTCTGCCCATTAATTTTCATGAATTCCCCTTGCTGTTTTAGTAACTTTTCTTTGCAGCCACTTCAATGACCTTGTTTTATAGTTACAGTCGTCTCTCTTTGAGAGTTCTGGATGACTAATAGCTTTTTAAATTTAAGATTTCCTGGTAGCTCTTGAAAATACCTCACTTATCTCACTAAGATTCTTCCTTCATAGGTAATTACTGTTTGACCAATTAGCACCCCAGATCACAGTTCAGCTTCTAAATATGTTTTAATTTCCAGTGCAGTTAACCTGTGACATTCTCTGTGAAACAAAATTTAGATGCATCACTACTTTGTGCCTAGCTAAGTTTCCATAATATCATTTCTACCAACTAAGGTTATTTTTTTACATAGGATTAAAAAAATGTTCCAACTGGTAAAGGAATGAATGTGGAACATCGTTATATTCTCTAAATACTTCACCCTTAAAGTTTTATGGGAATGGGATGAAATTTTGTGAAATGCTGATCTGTCAGAAGCAGCACAGTTGGCAAACAGTTACTGGGGAAATCAGCAGTGGAAATAGCAGAAAGTTCATGGAGTCTTTCAGCTGCCAAGCTTCAGTTTTGTGTTCAGATACATGATCCTCTTGAGTTTTCATTTTGATTTTGAATTAAAGCTCAAAAACTTTTTAGAATCCTGGTATTAAATCAGAATTTAAGTGATAAATACTACTTAAAAAATGCAAGTCCTTAATGTTTCTTGCAAAAGACTGTGATCACTGCTCTGATTTATTGCTGTTATTTAGAGCCCATTAAGTTATTACTCCAGCATTTTAAGCTTTTCATAACTTTGGAAAAGTTATACAAAACAAAATAACAAGAACGGAATAATAACCCTTACTACCTATTCCTCAAATATAAAATCAAACTATATTGAATCCAGGGTATACAACAACTCCCCAAATATGAGAACTCTTAGCCCAATAATATTTGCCATTCTGTACTTAAAAAGTGATCCTGAAGTGCCTTATAGCTCTTAATTTCCAATTAAAAAATTTAGACCTCTAGTGTTTTTACCCATTTTAACTCTGCCCAATAAACAATGCAATCAAATATCACTGTATATCACTGCAGGGCTGGCAGAAAAGGTACTGCATTGCAGGCAGTATAAATGTACGTGGCAGTTGAAATTAGAAATAGTACTTCTTTCAAAATATGACCAGATATTTATAAGAATGAGATATTTATAAGCATATGGTCATGACTTGAGAGCTGCAAGAAAGAATATATTTTGAGTGCAGAGTTTCATTATTCTCATGTCAATTCTCTCTTTCAAAACAAACATAAATTATTTATATGCTGAATATCCATTGGCTGTAAACCCACCAGTTACAGTATCTGATTGTCAGAGGGGGTTTCCCTAAAGGTCCACTCATTTTTAAAGACAATGTTATCACACATCTGCATAAGCAGCACTTCAGTACAAACACACCTTCATTCTTCAGCACACAAAACGGGTAAGATGGTATAAGATTTATTAATATTTTCTTTTACTAAGGCACATGACGTATAGAAATACTGAGGTACAAAAATGCAGTTTCCTGCACATGACATTTAAAACTTTGACAAAGCTACAATCTCTTCTGCTCACCACATTCAGCTTTTAGCCATTCTTTTCTTTTGTACCAGTTCAACAAGCAGCTTGTATCTTGCTATACACTCCTCCTGAAAGAAAACACAGAAGTGTTATTCAAAGGGTGATATTTTAGTATTGCTTTAACTCTATAGAGGCTATCTTATTCTAGAGGAAGAGTTGGATTCTGGGGGTTGTGAGGGATTTTTTGGGGGGTGGTTTGGGTTTTCTTGGGGGATATTGTTTGAGGGAGTTTTTTGTCTGGTTTTGTTTTTTTTTGTCTGAGTGGGTTTGTTTGGTTTGGGTTTTCTTGGTAGTTGTTGGTTGGGTTTTGTTTTAACGTTGCACACAATTTCAGAAGGAGGATCTACATCTAGTGAAGAGCAGATTAGAAAAATGAACTTGCAGTTTATGTTTCTTAATGGATAATTTATCTGTCGGAAGAGCACACAGACCCAAGAAACAGCTGCCTTGTACTTCTTGACAGTGACTGCAAGGAGCAATTATTAAACAGTTGTATTGTAATATCTACTGAAAACAGTTCTCTGGTGTGAGCCACACTAAGATGGGTTAAAACAAGCCTTCAAGGTCACTAACACAGCACCTACTGACACCAAATACTGCAGAACAGCTTCAGAGCCAGAGAAACACACAAATCCCTCCCCGCCGTGTTTCCTGCTCTCTCACACTGTGCTTGGCACAAATAAAACAAGGATTTTCTGCAGCTACAACAACTGAAGCAAGCAAACAAAGCTATCACAGCTATTAGGAAATCGAGCACAGACCAACTATATCAATGGCAATGCTATTTTTAAAAGACTGTACTTACAAAAAGAACATTAGGTACATTATTGAGCATTTAACACTTACAGACGGATTATGTATTTTTTTTGTTCACTGAGATGGGTTGAGAAAAGTATTGTGAGAGTCTAAGCAAAGCAGCTCACCAACATTTGGTTACTAACTTTGAATCAAAATTTGGTTTAAAATCTAATTTGTCCTGCAATTGAAGATCTGAAAGGCAGAGGAGGGGTAGGTATTTTAAATGAAACAGGAGTTATCTCAACGTTTTCTGTAATAGATTAAACAAACTGAAATAAATGAGAAAATATTTTAAATAAAGCAACAAATATGACAGTAACACTGCTCAGTTTGCCTTCAACTGGACTGATGGGCAGAGTAAAGCCATGGACCCCAAGGTAATCATAAATTGGTAGAAAATACGTTTCTCCTCACTTTATACTACAGTTCAAACAAAATTAGGCATACCTTGCTCTTTCCAGGAACACATTTTGCTATTTTATCCCAGCGATCCGACGTTCCCTTTGGATACTGCTGCAGGGCCATTTCAAGAAGTTTCTGTTGGTTTTGAGTCCACAGTTCTTCTGGGGCACGGCTTTTCTCTCTTTTTCTGCTCTCATCATCACTCTCCTCCTCTTGCTCAGTGTTATCAAAATCTCTCTGACGTCTCCCTCTGCCCTTCTCTTCCAGTGCCAGCGCAGCCACTTCAGGTGCTTTGACAATTCTGCGTTTGCGGTGTCTGGTTTCACTTCCAATGGTCTCCTTTGGATCAGTCTGGACATCCATCTGCTCTCGTATATGATAGTAGTTCCCCTCCTCCTCCTCTTCCTCCTCCCTGTCTCGCTGGGTGATTATGTGATCTGGCAAATTCATGCTGGTTTTGACATTTTTGGAATGGGCCAGCGTTTTAAGCTCAGAGAGCCTAATGGTACCTGTCAGAAGTAGGGAACAAATTAAAGGTACATGGAATAGTGCAGAGTGCAGAAAAAGCTCTTCTGGACTGAGAGCTTAGAGAAAATGCTTATTGAGAAATCAAGGTGATGAAGCAATGAACTTTGCCAGTTAGGAGTTTATCTGATATATGGGAAGTGCTACTAAATTCCCACACTGATATAAACAAACAGAACAGCCTGAACAAGGGAACAAAACCCACAATAAACCAAGTAAGAAAGTCTGGGAGGTTGTAACTAAAGGGAAGTGTTCTCTCAGAATACCCATCAGTTCTTCTCTTTGCTCAAAGTAAGCCAAGGTTGCAGAAGTCTCTCTGCAAAGCCGACCCTGAAAAACAGCTATCACCCAAATACAGTGACTTTCAAACAGCTATCACCCAAATACAGTGACTTTCATAAGCATTAGTGAGGATCTAGTAGCACACACCTGGTGTATATGTAACGGAATCCTTCAGTTGTTTGGCTTTCATGGTAACCTGCAAGAAAGCAACAAAAATAAATGACTATTAAAAAAGTTACGGTGTAGGGGCTACTGAAGAACTAATTATCAGCTTACTGCAAAATGCCTGCATTGAAGATACCTTAAATACAGTGAAACTGATGTTCTTTGGCTGCCTGTGCTCATATGTAGAGCCCAAACTGGCTAAAAGTAACTTTCCAGACTTTGGCCTTTCTAAAGCGTTCCTGGTTGATTAAAATAATGTAAGTGACGCTACACGTTTCTATCACCATCCTACACTGACATGGATATTAAAATTTTGTTTTCTTTCCTTGTTAAAACCTGATTTTCCAACCTAAAAATACCACAAGGAGAAGGGGAGAAAACACATTAGTTATCTTCTATACATTAGTTTCTAAATACTAAACAAAAGAACCCACATAGGTCCAGATGATGAAGCATAGAAATGGACAGGCATTGAGTCCCAAAATAAAATTTAACAGTTTGACTGCCAAAGATCAGCAAAGACACCTCCTAAGTCCTGATTCTTCAGGAAAAAAGTTTATCACTGAGAATCCAAAGGATGGAGAGCTGTCTGCTTCAAACACTCCATGTACACTGAAATATCTGTCCTGGGAGAAAAGTAATACCAGATTGAGCATTTTGGGTTTTTTAAAGCAAAAAATTATCATCTCTAAGTTTGTTCTGTCTGTAAGGAAACAAACAGGCTTCCCCCCACCCAGAATAAGAAGCTTCCCCATCCCAAATTTCTAGACCACACTACAGGTAACAAAGACAGGCTTCATTTAAAATTACGATCCTTTAAATTATTTAGCGTCTTTGTTGTATCAAGTGATTACAGAGTGGTTTGGGTTGGGTCAAAGGATCATCCAGTTTCAACCCCTCTGACATGGGCAGGGACATCTTCCACTAGACGAGGTTGCTCAGAGCTCCATCCAACCTGGCCTTGAACACTTCCAGGGACAGGGCATCCACAGCTTTTCCAGACAACTTGTTCCAGTGCCTCACCATCCTCACAGTAAAGAATTTCTTCCTAATACCTAATCTAAACCTACTCTCAGTTTAAAGACATTCCCCCTTGTCCTGTCACTACAGGCCCTTTTAAAAAGTCCCTCTCCAGTTCTCTTGTGGCACCCTTTAGGTACTGATCTGGAATCCCAAATTCAAGTACCACAAAAAAAAAAAAAATCTTAAAATGTCACATCCAAAGAATTATGTAAGCTTTTTATATACTGAAAAGATTTTCTGAATACCAGATTTCAGTTTCTTTCGGGTTTTTTTGAATGTGAGGTCTTTGTGAAAAGAAATGAAAATCAAGTAATCTTGAGCCACTCAAATCAAACTTAAAATGCAAACAGGCAACACCCGGGATCAAAACTGATACTGTGTGGGATGTTTCCCTGTGTTTCCTGCTGCCTGAATCTGGGACTTCAGATGTTAACATCCATTCAGGGTAAGGTGTGTGCAGTGTGCTGCCCAGAGCAAAAATTAAAAAACGCATCATTTACAAAGTCAGGAATTCCTCTCCATGGGATTGACCCACAATAGGAATCATTTAGGCCTCTGAGCCACAGCACAGACATCTGCTGTTTTAGCTGCTTAATGTCAACAGTAACAATTGTCCCCTGTGCAGAGCAGCACTAGAGAGCAAACCTGCCAGGAGTTTGCACAGCCATTTGCCGGGAGAAGAATTAAATACAAAGATTCAGGGTTTTTGTTCTATGACAAGATCCACAGGCGAGTACTTCAACAGTTAAAATACTCTGGTACCGTCTGCTTCTAGTCTTGTCTGTTTGGTTCCTCCCACCCATCTTCCTGCCCATGAAATTGCAGCAGTTTGCTGTAAAAATAGGCCGGTGCTGGATCTCCTTAAGGAAATGACAGCAAGACTTAACAAGGCAAAGTGGTCTATTTTCCCTAAAAATTAGGCCTCATTTTCTGGGATGATTAAGTTCAAATGAAAACCCTGTGAACAATGAAATCCCAACTCTAATTAACCAAAACCTTTATCCAGAGGTAGACATCTGGCACAGAAAACTCCGGTTTCTACTGCTGCAGTATGATGAAGCTTAAATTGTTCTAAGAAAAAAATTCAGAATACTGTAATATCAACAGATAATTTTAAGTGGCACTAACAGTTCTAGGATCTGCATGACCCCAATTTTGAAACAACAGGATGGATCCTTCTTGAAACAAATGATCCACTAACAGAAATTGCCTTCCTTGAATAATTTATAGTCTAAAATAATCCAAATTAAAATGTTTGTGTTCCATCTTCGTTATTAGCAAAGTGTCTCTATAGAGCCAATGATTTAAAAGACTGAGGGGAGCGGAAACCATTCTTGACTGCTGAACAGAATGGATCCTTAGTAGTGTCCTGCTATGCATCTCTTAAATAGAAATTATGTTATATAAACTGGATTATAATAGATTTTTTTGAGAAGAGCAAGAAGAATTTGCCATGCAAACAAGTAGCTGATCCTTTAGAGCTTCCTGCAATGATGCAGTGGATTCACTGCAAATATGACAAGGCCCTATCTATGTTCATGTGTTCCAGAAAACTGTTTCTAAACCATTTTGCTATTTTTTAAGTAAGTCTTTTGAAGATGTACAGCCTGCTCATAAGGCCATAAAGGTGGGAAAAAAGAGAGCAAAAAAGATTTCCTAAATAAAACAGAGCAGAACAAGTTGCCAAAGACAAAATCAGATACAGTGCCAATGTTCAGTTTTCTCTGTGTTGAACCTCTGAGGTTTTCAGAGGTCAGCAACTATAATTTTATCTTTCAAATGGAGACTACACATGCAACACAAACTTTGCACTGGAAGTGGTGCAAATCAATATGCTGGATTAAAGTTTCCTTTACAAGACAGGTGTTCCCAAATGAGGTTAGTGTTAGGTATCCTGTAGTAGATACAAATTTTGCTGCATATTACATCTGATGGGACTAGAATCTAAACCAGCCCCATCCACCTGAACAGTGAAGGACTTTAGCTTATTCCTAGATCCTAAATGCATTTCAGATTTCCCCTTACATGCAAAAAGTCCAGGAGAAATAGTCTTGCCATAGGTTATCTTATGTTGACCAACTTCAGTCATTGTAACTTGGTGAATCCAGATGTAATATTCGTAGTAAGTTATTCCATTCATCACATCTAATATTTCCCAGACTTTATCTTTTGAGGGCTTTGTGGTATCTGTTCACATTTTGATGGACTTTCAATTTGAACATTCACTGGGTAAGCTCGAAATAACAACTGTGTGTATGGTTTAGATACTGAAAATCTACAATTACAAACACTGAACAAGCACCTTCAGTTGACGTAAGTTTGACAACTCATCAGGCTTCTTACAGCTTTACTATCATCATTGACAGGCTACAGGGGGAGATTACTTGTCTTTTTTTTTTTTTTTTGTAAGCTTTCTTCTTCATATGGATGATTACAAGTCCTTTTCCAGGTGCTATGTACAGTTCATGTTTACTCCAGCTCTTTTCACTGAGAGTTCAGGTATCACTTATTTTGACTTCAGATTCATTTGTCCATCAGCTTTAACTGTCATTGTTGTTAAAGATGTTGACAAAGGGCAAGAGAGTCATTAACATGTCAGTATTAAACTACTGAGAATTACTAGGAATCCAACCTATGGAACATATGAAATTGTATTTCAGTTTGATCTGTTTGAGTATAATCATTGTTCTTGCCACTCAAATCTTGTTACCAGTTCCTCCATGCTTTCTGACATCCTTAATATCAATTTAGATTTCTTCTCCAGAGGTGAGCAGTGTTATTTACTAGCTAGTTCTTAACTGATTCATAAAAAATTCACTAAGTTATCCAATGTAAGTTGTTTCATTGCTTTCTCTACTCAATTACTTATCATAACTTGCTTATATGACATTATTACTTTTTCATTAGCAGATAACATACCTGGAAATACTGTTATTCAAAGTATGAAGCACTTATAGAATTACTCTTCTCGTTATCCTTGCTGTTTGTTCCTGCATAATGCTTTACAATTGTGGTTTTCATGTATATTAAATTATGAGTTTTATCCTGACTGTGAAAAGTTGTGCTAACAGCCTACTGTTCTTGACAACAGCTTCCACCAGAGTACTAGCCATGCTCCCTTAAGAAATCCTGGGTCTGGGGACACCTTAAATAATAAGGATCAAGACTGTGAAATTGATTTAAAACCGAAGAGAGCAGATCTCATATTCCTTCAAGTATTTGTACTGTTGAACAGACACTGCATTATTTTACAGGTATCAACTTTAAATATTGTAGTCCACCAGGGATAACACAAGTCACTGCATGCACAGAGAAACAGATTTCCTTAGACAGATAAAGATGGCAAAAAAAAAAAACAAACCACCCTGGATGCAAGCAATCAAATTGCTGAAGTAGAAATCAAACCATCTTACTATGGGACCTACAGAAAGAAACCACAGGAACGGTTTGCTTCTGAGAACTCCCTTCTGAACTCAGTTTCAATAGCTCTTCAGCTATAAAAAGATTCTATCGAAAGCAAGTGGGATTAGTGGGATGATTTTATGTGATGAAAGCCAGACAGAGCTGGTTTCCTCCTGTACTGCTGACAATTAGTCCAGATCACAAAGACTAGTTGCTACTCAACAAGACACCTAGCAGTAAAAACATTTCTCATCATGACCATCCAGATGTTAAATCTCTTATTACCCTGGACACCTGCCACCTCTTTCAGATGGAACAATTGATGCTTCAGAGATATACAGGAGAAAAAAATAATTCAGAATCAGCTTAGAAGACTCTCAGATGCCCAGGCAAAAGCAAGTTTTGCTATCACATAAATGAGAGGGTACTTTTCACCCTGCAGGGAAGGCAGGCATAAAAAACACACAGAAATGTGACAGACTTAGAGGAAAAACCCTGTAAAGTCAAGCACAGTGATCCTACTGATGCCAAACAGAGAGAGAAAGCCCTTGGGCAGAAGATGAAGAACAACTGCCATTCTCAGAGCAGCAGCCACCAGCCCATTCCTTCGGCTGACACCTCCAGCACCACCACAGCCCAACTTCACAGGGCACACGTGGCACTGAAGCCTTTACCATTTCTCTGTCTCCTGGGAAGCTACTGTTGGCAACAATGTACCTTCTTCTCTAGGATAATATTTTGATTAGGATTGCAACAGATGGGCACAGAAGTACAAACCTCTTGGGTTCTGAAAATATTTTGAGAAAACAATGAGGAATTTGTACAGGAAAAAATAATCCATGTCACTTGGCTTCCCAAACGTACATAAACGTCCCTGCAAAGAAGGATGACCTGCTATCGTGCTACTGAAAACTGGAGGTTCTGGTAACATTTTCTATTATTGTTAGCATCTTCTTGACCAGATGTTCTCTAAGTATTTCCTAAAGCAACCATGGTTTCTCAGCATCAACTGTCAGAAATTTGCTGTCCCAGCAGCAGTGTCTGTTCGTCCACATCTTGCTGCATGCTCTCTATCTAGTTATGTCATGCCAAAATGCCAGGATCTGTGGAATAATGGGAAAAATAACGTGGAGAAGGCCTGTGAGTAGTTGAGGCAACTGTGAAGCAATGAGGAATTTCTTGAATCTTGGAGGTTAATTTGAGTTATAATCACATTTTTCTCATAAAGGAAAGCCAGATACAGAAGAATTTTAATGCCTTCCTGCCTTTGTCAAAGTAGTAGGTTTTTATATATCTAACCTTCCAGAACTGCACAGAATTGCCAAATTTAAAGTTCTCCCTTTATGACCAAAATGCTATTTGCTGCACTGAATTGTTCTTCCAATCTAGATCTAAACAGCTTTTTTTCATAGCATCCACAACTGTATCCAGCAACGTTTGACACGAGTCAGACAACAATACGGCTCCTTCCTTTATTTCCATGTGACTCAAAATTTGTTGCTTTATACAGTGTCTTCCCTTACAGACACTACAGGGCTGCTAAAATTGTCTTGCAGTTTTAATAGATTGGTGAAACTTCAAATACTGAAGCATCAAGCCAAATCATTCTCCATTTTGCAAGTACCCTCATTTCCAACTTGCTAGACCCCTTGAAAAGACGTATTTCAAATCAGATGTGCCTTTGCTTTGGCACTGCTTGAAACAGTTTGTTCAGAAGATTGTTACCAACTTTTCCAGAAGCAGGTAACATAACCAGTCTTTATCCACTGTGTAAATTATAGGTTGAATTGGATGCTAACGCAGCCAAATGAGTATTTTAAGGAGAACGTGCTTTTATTCTTGAAAGAACTAAGAAACACGTTATGAATTTAACTGAATTTGCTTAGAAGCACCAGTTGCAGCCAGAAACAACAGTTTTCTTATGGTTATGGACTTTGAAGCCATGTGTAGTTCTGAACTTTGCCACAGCAGATGGAGAAGAGGTAGCTACCTCAACAGAAATCCCCAAAACAGTGAGTTTAATTATGGGGCAGCTTAAGATGCGGCCTCCAAAATAGGGTAAACTTGGCCTAAATCACCAGATGTAGAACCCTCTCCAGTTTAAGTGCCCAAATAGTTAATTTAAAGCAGCAAAAGAATTGCTCCTTTTTTCAGGATACAAGAGGAAGAACTTAGCAATTTGTGATGATGCTGGAGACTTCATACTGTGCTTGGGTTTTGTCAGTTAAAATCCATGAGAGTCTTTAGCTCAGTACTATGAGCACTCATAAGAGAGGAGTTTGCCTCAAATGCCCACTGCAACAACTACTTGGACATCTTATTTTGCTGCTGCTGATGCAAAATGCATTTGCCTCTTGAGAGTCAGAAGACTTGAATTCTGCAATGGAATTCATACCCAGCTCACCAGGAGCTATGTGGGAAGCTATGTGGGATATTGCATTCATTCCAGCCACAAGCCATCTATTTGCTGCCCAGTTCTGCAAAAATGGTAGGTGCAACTGTAGGAGTGCACAGAATGAAACTGTACAATGAGAGTACTGTGAAGAGGAACCACCTTTTGCTCCCTCAGGTATCAACAGAGTCATTCTGGTGTGTCTGTGGGATTAGACAGGTGTTTTGAAGACTTCACTCTCAAACTGAGGGATCTGCATGACCTGCATATAATCTAAATCCCATCTTAGATATTCATAACCTCTCTTGGACCTTGATCCAGAGCTAGGTCTTTATACTTCAATAAGCAACTGGAAGAACTATTGATTACATAAATATATGCAAACTGCTAAGGGTGAATGTTTCAAAATATCCACAACTGGACTGCACACTGAGTTAACACAATCACAGTATACAAAATGAAATGTAAAACTGACTTAGGGAAACAGTTAATCTCCAGAAGCAAAAGACCTAATGAATTCATGAGCTTTTACAGATGGACCATTTCTCATATAGATGTTTTCTTGCTGGCAAAGTAATGAGCTTGCATTCGTCAAAAATAAGATACCTATTTTACAATGGCATATGAAGTATAATGAGTATGAACTCACACAGTCAGACTTAAAGGTGAAACTGTTGCCTGGGCATACAAGAGATACCACAAAATAAGAACCCACCTCCCCAAACCTTATGCTTTCAGGATTCATGGTAATTCAGAATGTCTGCCACCTGGCTATTGTTTTGCTGTCTACCTTAGTGTTCTTCTATACAAGCAGCAAATCCCAATCAGTCTGTTTTTGCAACACAAATGCATGAGATTAGTGACTGCAGGAGCAAGCAGAATCAGTTTAAATCCTGTAAGACAAGTGAATGATATTACTTCACAAGTATGAAATCTGAGATCTCTTTGCCTTTAATTTAAAAAACCTGTACCTAATAATCACATTAAAGTCTGTTTGGCATGCCAGACAGCTTTTACTTCCTCTGTTATTTTTACAATTTGAACGTCCTTTGTAGTTACTGAAATTAATTTATGCCTTTCAGCAAAAATTTTTTTTTAACTTTTTATCTCTAAAGGTTGGTATTGTCAAATACAATATACTTCTATAATTTCACATCTAAGTGCTTTTTCTCAATTTTTGAATTCAGTAAAAGCTGACAATCATTATTATAAATGTTCATAAGGCTTAGCATTTGTCAAATCAAACAATATCATTTTAGCAGAAATAGTAATATTGCAACTCCGCTCCATTCATTATTTATACTACATAGTTGTAGAGTGTTCACAGTGCTTAGGAAATTCAATTCAAACATAACTTTTTTATTTTGTTTTAAAAGGTCAATTATTTCCTTAAGTATTGGCGGATAGGAATGAGAACTAACCCTGGAGCAACAAATTCAGCAAGGAAAATGGGTCAAAGAACAGATGTTTGGAGGATGACAGAGAGCAGTGGTACAGGTAACCAGGTCAGCAGGCAGGAATCCTGATTAGAGTTAACTGAACTCCATTTCCCTTTCATAATCAAAATACTTGAAAACCTAATTTATAGCACCAGCCAATTGCAATAAAAATTACTTTAAAAGCCATAGAAGCTTTCAGTAGTGAAAGCAATAAGATTTCATTGTACTAAGACAGCTGAAAACCATCTTTGCAGGAAAGGGTTGCTAAATTCCCAATATGCACATATTAAAATGACAATTAGCATAATAATTTAAATAATTAAACATACTGATAAAATGAGCACAACTTAACCTCATCTATTTTGGGTTGATTATTCATTGGCTGTTAAAAGATATCTTCCTGAAGAGCGACAAGATAAACATATCCTATATTTAACGTGACAGCAGTTAAAGTAATAACCCTTCTTACAGTATGTCCATACCACGGCTGCAAGCTTAACCTCTCTGAACAGAGGAGCACAGGAATATGCTGCAAAGATATTTATGCTGGTATCACATGAGGCAGCATAAATAGAAACAGTAGAGCTGGATGAGCTCAGGGGCTCTACAGCATGGGCATTTGTTCATTGCTGGATTTTGGCTGGCACGTTCCCAGCAGCCTGCGACACATCATGTGGATGTACTGGTTTGGATGGGGAATCTTACAGACATACCCATATAATGGGCCTTCAGTAATCCTTATTTGGGCTGTATTTTGGGAAATAACCGTTAGCAAATGTAAATGTCTACAAAATGCCAATTTGAATACTACTACAAAAGAAAAAAACATGAAGGAACACTTTATTAGGAATTACTGAATTTCAGAAGTCAAGCTAAGTTATATTCAGGGATTACAAAACAACTATGGTGACTATCTGGCTTTAATTTTACATTTTTAAAAGTGAGTTCACACATGCTTCCAATTGAAGGGGAGGGTTTGTTTCCTCCCCCTTTCCTCCCAGATAGCTTGCACTTGCTAGTGTAATCACAGATCATATGAAGAGAAGGACCTAACCTCAGGCAGAACCACTACACTGATGTTGTTTCTTGCAGATGTTTTTGTAACCTGTTCTTTAAGACCTGCAAATATGGAGCCTCCACAGCAGCCTATTCCACTGCTTTATCATCTCCATTGTAATTCTTTGCCTCTCAGTTTCTAACTCTGAAGCCTGTGATAAAATTTGAGGTAATTACTTCTTGCCCTCCAAAACTAATACAGTGCACAAGGCCCTTCCTCATTATAATTTTTCTTTATGTAGTTGAATACTTACATCCTCAGGTCATATTTTTTCAGTTCAACAACATGAATTACTTCACAATCTTTCCTTGTAGGTAGCATTTTAGGAACTTATTATTCTCTTTATTCTCATTTGGACTCTTTCTATCAAACCACACGTTTAAATGCAATACTGAAAACTAGTCACAAACTAAGGATGCAGTAAGTTAAAACAACACCATGAAGTTGAAAAGTTCAAAAAAGCCAGGAACACTCTCCTCAAGTCACTTCACACTGCTTAAAAATTGCCAGTGGAAATGAATGTAGTTGGACTGTAGGAATTTATTTCTTCAGAAAAAGGAGGAGTGTAAGGCAATTTAAAATAGCATTTCTTTGGGGTGTTTAGAGGGAGTGAATTTCACTGATTCTCTTCGAGTATATATGAAGGGTTTCAGCTTATTCTTTAAAAAGTACTGAGATATTTTTCTAACCTTTCTTATGCTGAAGAAGAAAGCTTTGAGACAGAAGCACCAATGGAGACATCATTTTGGCCTGGATTGCTTTGAGCTGTTTTTACTAATACCTGTTTAGCTAATCTACTGTTAAAAAGAGTTTGAATGCTTAAAATCACATGGAAATAAGCACATTGTACCTTCTAAGTCCTTTCCATTATAGTTCTTTAAGTGTGACAGGAAAACCAACCCTTACTGCTCTTGAGGCTTTACAGGAGAAGAAACAAGCAGAAAGTGATCTCAAGTTTTTTAAAAGTATTTCCTGCACTAGCAAATGTCAGAAAAACAAATTCAAATTTGCCCTGGAATGTTTTTCTTTTTTAGGATCTAGTGCATCTGCTAGATAATACATACTTCAAACAATCTCTGGTTTGACTCTTGTTAAATCAGCAGTAAGCAAAGGATTCCCAAACTCTGCTACACAAACTTACCTCCTTGCACTGCTCCCAAAGGAAACTGTGAACAGTTGTTTGAGCAGCAAATGCTGCCTGCACATGCGAACACCTCTTTTACTGTGCATAAAGTTTAACAAACTCAGAAATTTTTCCTGCAGCTTTAACATAACATTTCTTATTCAACTACGGTAATACCCCCAAAAAATAAGAATCCTTGCTGCTAATTTAGATGTCATCTTCAATGAACAAGAGGGATTAATTGTACATCTTGTTCAATAGCTGAATGGATATATCTGACGCAGTTTCCAGTTTCAACATTTCTAGTACTGATGCAGTAACAGTTTGAGATCCAAAATGTTTTCATGAAGCTTTTGTTTAAGTGTTTCCTCTTAATACCTCATGGCTGCAACTCTGTGCTATGTGATGATAAAAGTAGCAGAAACTCTAATGTAGTTTGTGTTGGAAAGCTGACCTTGCACTATCAGCAGTCGGAAATTTTTAGAGAAGTAAAAACTTGTGTGGAGAACACATTAATCATATAGCTGGAGGTCACTGGGCAGTAAAAAGGACTACACTCAGACCTTTCTCCACACAGAAAAATCCTTGAAAATTCCTTTTTTCATACAAGAAAATGACAGCTCCTAGAACAACCACATCTCTTTCATTTACTCACTGAAACAAAAGAACATGTTGTTGAAGGCAATGCTAAGACAGTGTTAGTTTTGTGATGGGTATATGTGGAACCATTCCACATGTCTGTATTATCTGTATCAAGACAATTAACCAGATTTTCCAAAGCAATCTCAAAAGATCTTTGCTATGCACACCTTACACTACCAATCCATACAAAACAGTTTTGCTGTTAATATTTGCTCAGTGAAATGTTGCATCTTTGTAATAAAATCATTTCAGTTGAGTAGTATGAATACTTCAAGAAATATAATACACAATACTAATCAGAATAAACCTTAAAACCCTTAATTTCATTTCATTAGCAGGTTAGTCACTTCTTGCAAATAATGTGTTGTTCTAAAATTAGAATGCAAATGGCTTACTTTTTGGTATATGCAACAGAACTGTACAGATGCATTAAAACTTTAAAAGGAAGTTCTAAAAATATCTTTCTGTAATTATATCAACAAAGTAAAAAAAAATTTAAGTACACAAATTGCCCAGAAGGCTATAAGAGGTTACTCTAGCCTGTAGCTTTGTTTGCCATTATTTAAGATAGTTTATGAAATATAATAAGGAATATCTAATCTCAAAATGTACATCAACAGATTTAAACATTATTCTCATTAACCCCTACAGAGCCTATAAAAATAGGGTCAGCTGAAAGGGCTTTCAAATGGTCCTCAGCAGACACTACATCATGTTCTTGTGATCTATTGCTTGCAAAGGAAAAGTCTTTTACAGCCTAGCCCCTAAGGGTTTTAAGATCATAACACTTAAAATCCGTAAGTACAAGCTTGCTTTGATATCTGGTAAAATACTATAAAATATGAATTAACAAGGACATTAATCATTTTTACATGATACAATTATTAAGCATGCTATAATCCTGAAAAAGGCACTGAAATAGTATCATATGTATTACTTGTTTTAAAATTTGTAAAGATATTTCAGTTTAATTAATGGAAACCACCTGTCTAAACACCATGAGCTCATATGCATTTTTTAAGGACTGGCTTGAAATAGAAATGTAATCTTTAACCAAGTCACACAAACATTCACTTGCAGTGAAAGGAGGTTGCTACAAAACCTGCAGCACATTGTTTTCTGTTACTGAGTTGCAGTAGCTGAAGTTTGTAAGCACCAGAATCCCCCATCCAGCCGATCAGTTACAGCTGTTAATTGCGGAGGGAGAGACTGGCTGACATCTGCTTCTTGCATAGTTAGTTAATGGTTCACTTCCAGGTCCTAAAAGGATTGTAGCTGCTCTCAAAAGACAATGTCGGCCCCCATATATGTCTGCCTTCTACACTGCCTGTCTTGTTCTGGTTTGTCATCCTCTCCACAATGCAAATCTGAGTGAACTCACATCTGCCACTGATCGACCCAATTCGTGAGCAATCTTTTCCCATCGACCGGGGGTTCCCCCTGGGAACTTAACCATACTTCTTGTCAGCTGGCTCAGGTCCTCCTCTGTCCATTCAGGTGCCTGTAAAACATTTGTAAAACATTCATTACACTGGGATCTTGGACAAATATTTGCAAGGTAATATACTGGAAAAAAAAAATCCCTTTAAACAAATTAATCTAATAATGTAAAAACAACAAAAAAATATCTGTGTACCTTCTCACTCTGCTGAAAATCCTGAACACTCAAAAAATGTGTTGTATGTATTACGCAGACTAACACATTTAATTTCTCTGAGCTGGAAGACAGAAACAGAGTGCAGTGAAGCCCCTATAATCCAAAGGAAAATGGTCAGTGACCTGCTGCACCACTCAGACACACACAAGCCCATGGGGCTGGATGGGATCCATTCAAGGGTACAAGGGAGCTGGAGGAAGTGCTCACTGAGCCCCCTTTCAATTTTACCAGCAGCCCTGGCTCACTGCAGAGGTCCCAGTGGACAGAGAGTTACCAAATGTGATGCTCATCTACAAGAAGGGCCAGAAGGAAGATCCAGGGAACCACAGGTCTGTCAGTCTGATGTCGGTGCCAGGGAAGGTCACGGCGCAGATCACCTTGAGTGCCATCACACAGCATGTGCAGGACAACCAGGGGATCAGAATCAGCCACCCTGGGTTTGTGAAAGGCAGGTCCTGCTTGACGAAACTGATCTCTTTCTGTGACAAGGTGACCTGCTAAGTCGATGAGGAAAAGGCTGTGGATGTGTCTGCCTGAACTTTAGTACAGCCTCTGGCACTGTTTCCCACAGCATCTCCTGGAGAAGTTGGCTGCTCATGGCTTGGCCGTGCTCTTCACTGGCTAAAAACTGGATGGCCAGGCCCAGAATGTTGGTGAATGGAGTTACATCCAGCTGGCACCTGCTCTCCAGGGGTGTTTCCCAGGGATCAGTTTTGGGGCCAGTCCTGTTTAATGTCTTTACTGATGATCGGGACAAGGGAATCGAGGGTACCCTCAGTCAGTTCACAGACACACCATGTTGGGTGTGTTGAGCTGCTGGTGGGCAAGAAGGCTCGACAAAGGGATCTGGACAGGCTGGATCCATGGGAAGAGGCCAATGGCAGGAGGTTCAACATGGCCAAGTGCCGGGTCCCTCCCTTGGGTCACAACAACCCAGGGCAGGGCTCCAGGTGGGGGAAGAGTGGCTGGAAAGCTGCCCAGCAGAAAAGCACCTGGGGGTGCTGGTCAACAGCAGCTGAACATGAGCCAGCAGTGCTCAGGTGGCCAAGAAGCCCAGTGGCATCCTGGCCTGTATCTGCAATAGTGGGACCAGCAGGACCAGGACAGTGATTGTGCCCCTGTACTCGGCACTGCTGAGGCTGCACCTCCAATCCTGTGTTGAGTTTTGGGCCCCTCACTACAAGAAGGACATTGAGGTGCTGAAGTGTGTCCAGAGAAGGGCAACAAAGCTGGTGAAGGGTCTGGAGCACAAATCTGATGAAGAGCAGCTGCGGGAGCTGGGGGTGTTCAGCCTGAAGAAAAGGAGGCTGAGGAGAGACCTTATCACTCTCTCCAACTACCTGAGGTGGGAGGTTGTGGTGAGGTGGGAGTTGGTCTCTTCTCCCAGGTAACAAGGTATAAGATCAGAGGAAATGGCCTCAAGTTGTACCAGGAGAGCTTTACATTAGATATAGGAAAAGTTTCTTCATCAACTGGATTTTCAAACATTGGAACAGGCTGCCCAGGGAAGTGGTGGAATCACCATTCCTGGAGTTATTTAAAAGACATCTGAATGTGGCACTTAGGGACATGGTTTAGTGGTGGAGTTGGCTAGTGCTGTGTTAACAGCTGGATTCAATGATCCTAAAGGTCTTTTCCAACCTAAATGATTCCATGGTTACATCACAGTTTAAGATGTAAAGTTTTAGACATGTAGTTAATTGCATATGTAATATTTTTTCAGCGAAGACAAAGAAAATATCTCAATTTTTACATACTAAAAAAGCCTCTAGAGATAAAACAGAACAGTCATCTTAGCTTTTAGTCACTGTTATCACCTAGTGTTTTAGAACTCTGGCACGATCCAGGAGTGAAATCTGTTGATTCTAATATTGGATCAAGACTACTAAAAAAAGCCCTCCCCCGTCCCTAAAATGCAGTTACGCCACAAAACCAAAACGGATGCTTCTACCACCCAATAATCAAAAGATATAAAAATGTTTTGCTCTAACTACATGCCAGGCTGTTAACAATAACTGTCTTCATAACGGCCAAATAAAAGTGAACAAAGCAAGGAACACACAATTAGAGCGGTTTAAGGCATGAAACCGCGCTTGCCTCAGAAGGCAAGACGCAGTAACTGTCTTTGACATTTGCAGCATCTTTGGCAACGACTGCAGAGCCAAGTCTTCGTTACCATCACTACTTTGCCATTTTATTTATTTTTAGGGAACTCTTTATGACATACCTCTTCTAATCACTATTATTTCCAATAATGAACAGGCACATATCAAGCGGTTTGCATTACAGAGCCATCAGCACAGAACAACAGTCAGAGGTGAGTGACCCCAGGGACCATCTCCACAACTACAGCAAAGCTTCTCCCTGACACTAATCCTGCCTGTCATTCTCCCACTGTGCTCTAACCACACTGACATCCGCCTGCCGCACTGCAAGCTTAACGGGGCCCTTCCTGACTTTTTACTGTCTCCCCCAATCAATGGTTCAAGCGTGCTCTTTTCACCATGTCCAAATGGCAGCTTCACTCATAATCAAAGTGCATTGCTCCTGTTAAAGGGCTTCCCGAAAGGCTTCACCATTTGCATTCATTTGCAAAGCAAACTACTTTTATTCACTTTGTTCTGCTATCAAGAGTGTTCCCTGAAGCAGATAAATTGGCATAAATACAACCTGCCACTTAAAAGACAGTAAATAATAGCCAATAGTAGCAAGGATTTTATCAATCGTCCTGGTTTGGATCCATGTAGGCCTTTATTCAATGCTGAAAGCCTCAAACATTCATAGTTTTTCATACAAGAATAAAATGAATTCTATGATGTTTCAAACACAAGACACTTAAACAATGTGTATGTGAGAGATCTCACAGATGCATTACATGCATTATACAATTACAGAAGAAATGATAAATACACAGAAAATCTTCACACTGCACAATAACCTTATTAGTTTTACTATTTTTAAAAAGTTGATATAATCCATTTATTATACTTCATGTAGATATTTTATATTGGTTTTAAAAGAAAGATTTGCAGTACTTAATATTTTACTTATTTAAATTACAGTGATAAAATTTTTATAATGAATTCTTCTACGAGTTTTGGTTAAAAGCCCTTTGTTTAAAAATCAGTCAAATTTTGTACCTCATAATTAGCCTTAATATGCAGTTTAGTGTGATTTTCTATTTAATTTGTACTAAAACTTGGGAAGGGTTGTTGGTTTTTATTTTTTTTTTTCCTTTAAGTACATTCACAGTTATTCTCTTACCATATCCAAAGCATATCTAAGCAATTACACATGGAAATCAAGATGATCTTTTCAGTGATATACATATGTCAGAAGTTTTCTGCAAGTTTTACTTTCAGACTTTTTTGGTAAGCTCACAATTTTGTGCTCACAATTTTACTACCCATTTGTAAATGTTACAGAACTCTTAAGGTTATCTTCCTAAATAATGGACAAAAACTACAATCATTCTGCATATCTGTAGTTAATTACACAGCTAATTCACAGCACAAGAATTCATTAGCTACATTAAAATATCAACTTCTTAATCTTATTTCAAGCTGACAGTAATTTTAGAATGCGAAGACCTAAAACATTTATAAATTCGGAAATCTTTGAAAAAGCTTTTAAAAAACCAACTCTCAACAGCAAAAGCTGTACAAGAGCTTTTGTGAATTTGCAATTCCTCAGCAACAGTTAATTGTGCCTTTAGATGCAACAGAACCTACTGTGATCCAACTACTACAAGCAGCTACGAGGGTGGTCATGGTGTGAATGTATTCTCCCTGTTCTAATCTGTAGCCAACTGTAACTGCAAGAGTCAAATGAATGCATAAACATACTGCTTTGTCACCTAAAACCATGTGTGTCCAATATTACTGAAACACTGGGCCAAAATTCATCTCTACAGTAAAGCAATGGAAGACACCACATGGTGAGGGGACAGCTGTTGTCACTACACAAGCATTCAGATTTCGCATCAAAAAAGCCCCACTCTGGGATTAACTCCCCATACTGAATATAAAATTAAAAGTACAGAGTTATGTTCTACGGTCTTTAAAATGAAAATAAGCTACAAGTGTAGATATATGAAAGTTTCATAGCATTCCCATAACAAATAATCCTTTAACATGGTTTAGTGTACATAGCTGGCAATGCTGAAGGATTACTTCATGCAAACCACTATGCACCTTTCTATAGGAAAGAAATATGAATGTGGCTTATTGTTTAGCATCACTCTTACATGTGCTTCTGCACTTAGCAATTCCATCCCACTATTACGATTTTTGTAAATATGAGCAACACTATTTTCAATTACATTTAAAGCAAATTTTTAGACAACAAAGCATTTCTCGTCAAGAAAAGTCTGACTCCTTAAGATCTGTCAACATCAACAAGTATAAAACTCTATATGGTTTTATTGATAAAATTGCAAAGTGACTGGTATTTGAGAGTTTATAAGGAAACTTCTAGAGTAATTTACAGTGCCTTGACAATATGAGATAATTTGATTTTTTTAGACTAAATTTTAGCTTTAGACCATTTCTTCCTGTCATCAATATACTGTAGATTCAATTAAAATAACTTTTGTAAGGACAATGTTTCAACCTAGCTAGGACTTTGTCCTACACTTCATCTAATTTTGGTGATTCACTGATTTGAGCACATCTGGTCCATGATCTAGCAAATAAAACATGAGGCAGCATCTATTTAAAAATATCTGTCCAAATATTTCTAGACCAGGGGTCCTAGTAAAATCCTGGACAATTTTATGAATCAGGAAACATTTAACCTACAAGATGGTGATGCTTCTATCCAATAACTAAGGAACAGAAAAGTTTTCCTGATGTAATTTCTTACTCATAATGTATTTTTATTACAATATTTTTCTATATTCTTACAGTTTCTTGGTTTATCTGTAAGAAGTCTGAAATCAGTCTTGTTTTATTAAGTCTAATACACATCTGGCACTGGGATCCAGCTGTTGCTGAACACAAAGGGTCTGCTACAGTTCTAAAGACCTCTTGTGAAGCTCTCAAGATCTGCTAAAGGACATTAATGATCTGAACTCATGTTCATATAACCCTTTGGTCCTTCAAAGCTCTTACTCAACTCCAACTTCCACTAGCACTGTTTTTATTAAGTAAGCCAACAAAAACAAGGCCAGCTAAGCTGTTTCAGAGCAACGGCCTAAGCAGGTCAGTAAGCTCATCATTTCTGCTCAGGGAGTGCAGCAGCAGCAAACTTTGTGATAATAAGAAAGATTATGTTTGTCATTCATTCTCTCCAGTCCCACCCTGCTCTGACAAAACAGGGACCATATGCATACACAAGAGTAAGACAAAGGCAAGCATATAGGTTACCTATGCTTCCCCTAATATTTTCCCAGACACCAATTCTTTCCACTCCAGGCAATTTCTCTAGGCTGATATGTTGTATCTATTTAAATTTATCTAACTCAATGAATTTGTCTTTCAAAGTTTTTTCCAGTCTCCTGTGAAACTATGTAAACCTTCCGGATTTGCAACTTCATGAGGAGTTGCACACATCTGCTACTAATTATACAAGGCAGCAGCTTATTTTGTGTTTTGAACCTGGTTCTCTCCAGCTTTAATGACACCTGGCTCTTGGTTTTGCGAGAATTACACCCAAATAGTCTGTGTGTACTGACTTCCACGTCACTCACAACTTTGTTCAAAATATCCCTCAGTAGTCTTCTCCTGTAAGTTGTCTCTTCCCAGCCAAAGAGTCCTAATCTATTCAGCTGCTTCTCATGTCAAAGCCATTTAATGACAATGATTCCTTTTTCCATCATAACCAACCGCTCTGAAATGAGGTACCAGACTGCACAAGGCAGGATTAATCTTAAATTATACAGTGGAATAAGAACTCTTCTGTTTTGCTCTCTATTCTTTTCTTAACAATTTCTAACATTTCACTGGTTTATCAATGAGATCACCTTCTCCCTGCATATTTTTTAATCTTTTTATGAAGCCCAGAGGGTTTAAGGTAGGATTTCCCATTATAGAAGCAGTGTTCAGGACTCCATGTAGGTCATATTTACCCTAATGCTCACAAATTCTACTCTTTATATCAATTTTTTTTGTTTTCTCTAAAGAGATGTTAGATGTACAGGCCTGTAAGTGTCCATGAGTTCCACTGACAACTTAATAAATTCAAAGAAGGCAACATTTGCCATTCCAATTCTCAGGCACAATAATCTTAGAATTTTTCAAAGCAACTATATGTAAATATAAAGATATAAGTAACTGTCTTCTCTTATAAAGTTGTCAAAATAATAACCTAACTATAATCATTTTTTGATTATACTATTCCTCAGACAGGAATGCCTTCACCATTAAAAGCATTAAAATATTACACAATATACATAATATAGTAGACAACAGCTCTTAGAGAAGAGTGAGAACCTAAGAACAGAAGTGTGAAATATCAGGTCTTCTCAGTATCAGGTCTTCTACCACATTCATCAGCAAATGTTTTAGGACAGAGAGATTCTTTCCCTCACAGCTGCTCCCAATGCAGACCAGGGATTTCCTAAGCATGAAGTTGAATCCATTTCTATTACAAAGCCAATGATGAAGTTGTCTGCTCTCCTCATCCCATATTTGCTCTTAATCAGCATCATAAGCTGGTTTTCTACACACATTCACCTTCTCACTTCTTACCAAAGCCTGCTGCCCTTTTATTTCTCTGTCCAATAGGTTTCTGCCCTGCTCTACAGTACCACACATAATACAGGAGGGAGAGGCAAAAAACCCCAGCAAAAATAAAAACCCCACTAGTAGTAAGCCATGTAATTTCTTTACTTTCTAAGCACACAGCTGAGGACAATTTTTCTGCAGTAGGAGAGTCCATAGGAAAAGACAGAAGTCCTTGGAGAGATTTTTCTAGACCTTGCCTGTTTGAGAATGGGAATTTCGCAGACATTTCAATTAGTGCTTCCCTGAATAATTCTCTGTTATCCCTTGCACTATAGACCATTTCCAGTACGTACCAGTTCCTTGCAGATATACATGAAACTCCTCTAGTGACATTTTGCAATAACCAAAATGTATTTGTTTCCTATTCTTGACAAGCATTATTCTAAAGATATTCCCTTCCATCTTAGCATTCCTTTGTCTCTATAAGAAGTCTTGCTGACAGAAAAAGCTGTCAAAAGCTTTATAAAATCCAAGTACATTGTAAAGCTCTAAGACTAAGGCATAACTTTGCTTGACATTCCCACTGACTTCTTACTATTATTTTTAAACTGGTGCTTCTAATAGTACCATTCACTTCATAACTTAAAAAATTACCAAGTATGGAAGTCATGCTAACCAGTCTGTATTTCCCAGAATCCTTAAGGAAGTTCAAGAATTGGTATCCTATTTCTATCTTTTGTTTCAAGGCTCATTTAAGTAATTGCTAAAATATTAACAGCAGTATTAAATGGGTTTGATATTAGAGTTCTTTTTAGGTCAACGAATGGTGAAGACCATTGTTCCAAGCAATTTGTTATTTATCATCATCAGATGAATGCTTGATTCTAAAACACTCCCTCCTCTTCAATATATCATGTCAAAAACTCCCTAAACTTCCTTGTAGTTAACTTGAGTGAAAGGGACTTTCGGCCCTAGCATCTTCTTGAAACTGCTTTATATTTTGATCATCCAATATTTCAACAAAATCCTTGTCATGTGCCTTCCTCTATTTTCAGGGGGGTGGGGGGGAAGTAATTTTTTGTTCTTGGGCTTACCTTATTTTGGATTTGCATAAGTCTTTCCCTTTCTGAAGCTCTTCACCACCCTCACCCCCCCAGGCAGCTATCTTCACTTTTTAGTCTGAGACAAGAATAACTTAACTCCAGTAAAATGGTTGCAGTTGAGATTCTTCCACTGGCTATTATATGTCAGAATTCACAATTTTGACAATTTTTTTACCTTCAAGCAGTATGGTAGCCCATCCTAACTGCATGTCAACAAATGATTTGTAAGCATTAAAAAGGCATAAAAAAAAAAATCCAAGTTTATTTTGAGAGTTTAGGCATATTAGAAACCAAAACACAAATATGTCCATAACCATATAATGTCAATATAACAGGCCTTGTATGGTGGTTTTTTATTGAAAACAAAACCATTTGCCATCTAGTCAGAAACATAAACTAAAATATTTATTTACAAGTACATTTCACAGCTAATGCAGGTCCAAAAGGACTTTCTCATTCTAAAGATGTGCCTCTATATAAGTATATATATATGTATCTCTTACTTAACCTCAGCATGAAGCAAATAAGAGGTTCTCCCACCGCCACCTTCAGCAGCATTACATGGTGCTGCCAGGCTATTCCTAGATTTAAAATCAGCCATACCTGAAGACAGAAAAATCTGTGTTCAAACAGAAGACAAAAATCATGGAAGGAGGAGGAGAATTAAATATAAATCAAGTTAAGAACCAGCTACCTGAAACAGTAAGACAATTTTTTAAAGTTATGACTATATTCAGAAAGTTGCAGATACTAAAAAAAATAAAATTAATCAGTCCTCTGACAGAAGAGGTGACAAACAATGACTTAAAAATGAAGTACAACATGTGCTGTATACTCACAAGATGATTGCTACCATGCTACATTCATTCCAATGCCTCAGGCTTTCACTTCTAACCATTAGCTTTTCCATGTCTTCCTCCCAGACCAAGCAAAACTTTAATAACAAGTATTTTCTCCCATGAAGGTCACTCTCTGAGTATCAGTAAGATACCATTTCCAACCCTTCAGTAATTTCTATAGATTTTCTTTGTGTGTATCTTACATATTCTTTATCATGTAAATCCCCAAATTACAAAAAAGCCACTCAGAGAAAATCTTAATCCATTCTAATAAGGACCTTGTTCCATAGCAACTTCCCTCTAGTATTAAAATAAAAATACGTTAACTAATTGCTAGCAATGCATCAACTCATACACTGTTTTCTTTTTAAAAGAAGGAGCTAAAGCCAAAACTAGTAAAGCATCTGTCTCTAGCAATACACACCTGAAAAATGGCACTGCTCTACAATACATGTTTTCACACTTCAGGTTTTTATCAGGCTTTGATTCTAGATTTAATACAAAGCTTTCTTTAACCTATAGCTATTAAAATGACCAAATACATGTGGGAGTGTTTCAAATACCACCTACATTACCATAAAGCAATCTGAGTAATCCTCCTTACAAAGCAGATAGTTTTCAAAAACATAAAAAATAATTTGAATTGCAACATATTTTTATGGCTCTTGAAATTAAATTGTTCTGTCATATTTACACAAAACCCAGGTAATTCTGCCTTTTTTTCTGTTTGTCATTACAGCAGACCATGGGGGGGAAAAGGTTATTTCTTACCACATTCTCAAAATCAAATCTACTTTTGCATCACACATGCCAGAGGAAAAATGTCAATTAAATGGTTCATAAATATAACACTAAAATTACTATTTAAGTCAATGTAATTGAACAGAAATTAAAATGTAGTTTTTAATTGCATATTACAACTTAAATGGTAGCACTTAGCACAAAGTGTTAACTCATTTATTTTTTAATTGTTAGCTGCTTCAAGGCAATTGTTTTAATGCAGAAAAAAGTGAGAAGCTCTTCACTAAATTTGATTGTAGGACACTCAGGCATGCAGATCAAATAAACTATAGGTTGAATAGGTAATTAGGTTTGGCCTGTGATACATTAATGTGGAGACCAATTCTCAAAGAAAGGGAATAAATGTTTTTCATTTAATTCTCTCTCAAAACACCACTCTATTTGGATTCTTAAATGCAGTTTGAAAAGTATTTCCGTTTGATAGAGAATATGAAATTGCAAATCTTCTACAGTATATGGGTGAATGAATGAAATTTTCAGGAGAAGAATTTTATAACTTCCATAAACTTCAGTAAAGAAGTGCTTAGGGAAGTAAGTCCTCCACAGATTGCAGGTGGTAACTTTTTTCATAATTACTTCATCCATTAAAAATCTTTAACCGTGCCAAATTCAGTGGAGAAGATGAGCCCAAAAGCATGCAGATACATTAAAGCATATGATTAGTCTTTATTCGTATAAAGAGTGTTTCTCCTCGCAAGGTTATTATTTGTTTCATGAAATACTAAGTAGACTAAGCAAGTGTGAAATATTTAACAGCATCAGGCTGTATACTCTTCCTTTATCCACTCCAGTGTAACATGGCATGTTATGGATATTTTGAAAACAGTAACGTACAGTATTAAAAACCATTCACTGCACTAAAGCATCCTGTGATGGTGTCATAATGAACAAGACAACATTACACAGCTAATCCTGCTGACTGACTGCTCTGCAGTGCTGTCCTCTTCTCTCCTCTGTCCAGCTTTTTTGTCATGCTTCCTGGAACATTTTATCATAAGATAGAGATCTTATCCAAATAACTTTTGGATTTGTCTGGGTTTTGTGGAGGTTTTTTACACTGGTCTGTTGGTGGCAAACTCTTTCTCTCACCTTCATTCCCCCTAAACAGCTTACAAAAAAATCGGGGTTTTTTGTTTCCCTTGCCTTCCTTCATAATATGGTTTCAACTGCCTCCCTCAGAGACATTTCATCACCACAGATAATGGACATCATGTCCAAATATGATAAAATTTGGGTATGCAAAAAGACCAAAATGTAGAGATTTAGTTTCAGCATACAAGTTCACTTTGGTAGCAAACAAAAACAGAGAATGGTAACTAGCTGACAACCTAACAGATGTTTTGAATGTCTTAAATTTGGCTATGAAGGAGGAAAAATAGAAAAGGAAAGAAAAAAAAGAAATCTACTGTCCCAGCAGATTATGCCTGGAACAATCAGATTCAATGTATGCATTTAGGACCCTAAATGGGCTACCTGGAAAATGTCATGAACATGGCCCATACTAAACTCAATTTTCAGTTCTGTTTTCCAACAGTCTAAGTTGTCAAGTAAAAATGAAGCGGGGAGGAGAAATCTGAGAAGTTTTCATGCATTCATAAAACACAGATCTGTGATGACAACCTCAAGCAGAGCACTTGCAAAAGAACCCCAAATTTCAAAACTGTTAATTATCATGAAATAGTATACATGTAATTAGGGCAGTACCAGTTAAACTATTTAAACATATAAACATTGAACTTGCCTGTCAAATTCCCAAATATAACCACAAAGTCTGGCGTAATTAAAAACCAGTCTTTTCTCATAAGCACAGATTTTCCTTCTCATAACTTGTAGCCATTTGAAAATGTACCATTAATGTCAGCTTCATTCCTCCTGCACTCCCTTTCGCATTACCAGGGAAGTTTTCCAAACAAGGACATTTCAAAAAAAAGCCTAAGGCAGTGAAATATACTGACAGATACTGAGTCGAGATCAGTATAGTTAAAAAAACCCCAAACGTACACACACACACTAAAAGTTACCAACTTCCTACCTATATTCTCTGTTGGCAAATTTTCTTTCTAGACCTGTTCCATTCTGTTCCAATCCACACTTCCAATGTGAATTACAAATATTACCTTGTAAATACTAAAAACTGAAGTATAATGTTCATGTTTGTATGTTTTAAAAAACAAACAAACAAACAAATCCAGGCACATAGTTTGTCTCAGGATTAAACAGAGAACATGCCTAGGAGAAGTCTGGATGGCCAGAATGCTGATGTTCCCTAAAGAGGTCTGTGTAAAAAAATCTGATGCTATACAACACATCAAGTGAATGCATGCTGTAACTGCATGCTTACTTTGGGAAAGTCTGCAGGCTGCAGCAAAACACAGGCTTTTCATAGTACTCAACTGTAAATGATGCAAGAACCTCCACTCCTTCACAATTTGCATCTCAAGGATAGTCAATGTTTTAAATAAATTCTGCCTTTTGGAAATTATAGAAAGTGCCACCACCAATATGATAAATGAGCCTCACTCTAATGTACCATTTCTCATACTGTGCCAACATTAAGAGTGCTCTTCTCTTTTGCAGGTTTGAGCAAGTAATATATTATTCAGTAGCATTTTTTAAGAATGGTTATGGACACAAGTACTAGTCATTTAAATGGAACTCAACTGCATGCTTGAGTGTGCTGAACTCAGAGTTTGAAGACTAGAAGTGATCCTTTCAAAACTACATCCTACCCGACAAAACCACTACAGAAAATGACTAATAACTAGATTGAGATTCTCTGAAAATTCTGAAGTGGCAAAATGCTTATGTCAGTAGTATTAAATCATTCCTTGCAAGGCAGGATTACGTATTATCTTTGCTGGGGAAAAAAAGGCGCCAAACACCTCTCACACTGTTCAGTTTATTTTAGTTGCTGGAGTTTACCCTATATTATAGTTTCTGGGCAATTTCTATAAATTTCATCAAACTACAGTCATGGCCTCAGGAAGAAAAGAAGAAGAAAGCAGCAGCACTAAGCACTGCGAAAGAAGGCAAGATGCTGAATCTAACCAGATTTTAATTGGTTTGTCTGGAAAACATGATACTGAAAAATCACTACTGATTTACAATTACAAATTAGAACTAGATTCGTTTGAAGCTAATTTCATTCTCCAACTTAAAGATAGCTAAAATCATATCAAGAAAAGTAAGTAACTATTTTGCAACAGTTTGCACTGCTCAAATTCATATTAAAAAGCCAAAAAGAGCAGCAGTGAATTGAACTACAGAAGTCAATGCTATGAACTGCAAATTCTTTCTGATCCCTGAGTTGTGGGTTC
The DNA here is from genome assembly GCF_022539395.1 of Myiozetetes cayanensis. Taxonomy (NCBI): domain Eukaryota; kingdom Metazoa; phylum Chordata; class Aves; order Passeriformes; family Tyrannidae; genus Myiozetetes; species Myiozetetes cayanensis. The sequence goes on from NW_026086604.1 coordinate 132,897,783, forward strand.
TGTGAAAATTCCATTTCAGGGATATTTAACATCCTTTCCTCTCATTTGCTGGCAAAATTCTGAGGATACATGGATTGTTGAACTGCTTTCTCTCCCTTCTCTTGAACGGGCAGGCAAGCGGGGCAAGGCCACAGTGATTAACCAGCTTTCACATCTTCCTCCAGCTCCTACCCTGTATGTGTAACTACTCCCTTCTGCTCCTCTCCTCTTCCTTTTGTAGTTGATACAGGAGTGACTTTGCTTTGGGAAGTGACAGGGAGGGAGCTCTACCTAGGAAAACCACCACCCCCTGACTCCAACTGGGCTAAATCAGAGCAGTCCCACTTGATGTTTTTCCACATCTCTCCCAGACTGAAAAGAAAACAAAACCAGTGCAATGAAGACCATTAATTAAAAAGCACTGCACAGTTGCTTCAAATTTCTGTAAAATGGATATGAACTTCAGGACAGAAGAGACACCACCAACAACAAGAATCAGATCTTCAAGGATTGACTGGCAAAGATCAACTTCCTGTTCCTCCTCACAGAAATAAGGTTTCTCTTATGTCAACTACCATGTTTTTTCTGTGATAAACAACTACCATGTCAATCTCAGAAATGCAACAAAACTTGAGCCCTGAGGTAAATTAACAAGTCCAACCTGAGTTATAAAAGTTAACATCACAGAAGCTATACAGCCCCAAGTTCGGACCCAGGCAGGTGCCTAAACTTAGGTTATAACATTGCCCAGTGTAGAAACAGAGCAGGATTTGAAAAGCCCTGTGTGTTTGTCCACACAGATTAACACTTCTCACAATTAACTTGAGCTCTTCAGTAGTTTTAATTGATAGACTCAAAACAACGAGGACGATGTTCTGAAAGCACACGTGTGAAACCAGTCAGACTGAATCATGGCAGCAAGTCACATCAATCACTTCTGGAACACAGATTCAGTTGGGAAACTACTGAGAGCTAGGATTTGACACCACAGCATCTACAGCAAGGTGTTAAAATAAGCATATTACTCTTCTTGTCTGTACAAGACAAGAACTTCTGCTACTATATTTAATTAGAAGGAAAGTTTAAAACTCAATCAAAATCAGGAAATATCAAGAAAGTGTCAACAGTATTGCCTTAATTCCATACATATGTATGGCTGATTTATGTTTTTAACTAGTGTATAAGTGTTTATATAACATATTGTTACTATCTTTAGGAAGTGTTCCTAGGGAAATATATATTTTGGCTCTTTGTTTCCTTTGCAATATAGATTGAATTTTGGTTGTGCTGTGAAACATATAATTTCCAACCCCCTTTTTTTCTAGCTGTCATATCAAATAATTTCTCTGTGTCGTTTAGATACTTTTTAATATTAATCTTAAAGGTTCACAGCATGACCTTCCTGCTTGGACAGACAGATTACACTACCTCTCCACCCAAAATAGTTCCAGCCAGCCTGAGCCTGGCACATTTGAAAGCAGGATATTATTGAATTATATATTCTAAAACCACACCATTACTTCCTATGAATAAAGAATAGAGAAAGAAATAAAGTTTCCTATGTTTTGTTAACTTAATCAACCTAATAGGTAAAAGAGAGACAGACAAAAGACATAAATTACACATACTTACATAGCAGTTGTTCAGTTAGTGCTTATATATATAGTTTTTATATATTCCTGACCTATTTCAGGCAAAATTCTCTAACTCTTGGTGCTATGCTTACTACTTTTAACATTTGTCCCAGTCATAAAAACTATTTTCTCTGAATACATTGCTAGGAGAAATTGATTTCTTCATTTGTATTTACAAACACAATTTGTTCTTTGGTGTGTATCCACCAGAACACTCAAAACAGCAACTTGATATGTTTCTTGAAGAATATATCATCACCATCATCCTATAACTTTACTCTTCCTTAAGAAAAGCTGAGGATTAAAAGCATTGCATGTTTAAAACTGCAGATGAAATCAGATTCCTGACCGTAGTGATTTGATATTCACAGCTCAAACGCAGACAAGCCTTACTCTAGATTTAAATATGTGGGTCATCCTCTCCAAGGAAAACTCCATAATTAAAAATAATATTTTTTTAGAATCACATTTATTCTCTCCTTAAAGCTACTCAAATTCAAAATAAAGTCCATAAAGGTTTAAATATTTGAGAAGCCTGAAAAGAAGGTTATTGTCTGCATTTAAGGAAAGATGATTCAAAGAGTACATAAATCTACTGTTTCTAAACAAAATAAAAAGTACACCAATTGGGTAGAAATATGCTAAATACACTAATTTCCTAGAAATAGTCTGCTCTGAATCAACAGTTTCTTAAAAAACCAAACAGATTAGCCATAAAACCAACAAAAAACATTGGCTGTTAGTTATGATGCATGAAAAATTAAAAAATCTTTCTAGTTTTCTTTTGTTCATTAGGCTGACTCGGTGCCTAGCAAAGAGAAAAAGAAGAGGAATAGAATCACTAATATGCAATTAAACAAAAATTTTAGAATAACCAGGGTGTCTGGCTAATGTTTTGTTATATCAAATCCTGTTTTCTACATCACAAACAGTATGCAACAAAAGGATGTCTTCTCCACACTCTCCCTTGGTGCCAGGGAAGGTCATGGAGCAGATCACCTTGAGTGCCATCACAGAGCATGTGCAGGAGAACCAGGGGATCAGAATCAGCCACCCTGAGTTTGTGAAAGGCAGGTCCTGTTTGACCAAACTGATCTCCTTTTGTGACAAAGTGACCTGCTTAGTGGATGAGGAAAAGGCTGTGGACATGTCTGCCTGGATTTTAGTACAGCCTTTGGCACTGTTTCCCACGGCATCTCCTGGAGAAGCTGGCTGCTCATGGCTTGGCTGGCCGTGCTCTTCACTGGCTAAAAGCTGTCTGGATGGCCAGGCCCAGAGTGCTGGTGAATGGAGTTACATCCAACTGGCACCATGTAGATGTGGCACTTAGAGACATGGTTTAGTGGTAAACATGGTGGTGCTGGGTTAATGGTTAGACTCAATGATCTTAAGAGTCTTCTCCAGCCTAAATGATTCTACCATTCAAACTGTTATCAATATATTACCACTAGCATTCTGTTGCACGGGGCAAAATGTATATATTGTTCCGTACAAGTTCACTGACCTCAGGTAGCAGCCCAAGTGTATTATACAGGTAGACTTAAACAGTTATTTTAGAAGTATGTGTATAGTTTTCATTAACAGTAATAATTCTGATGTAAATATGCCAGCTGTAGGAGTTGACTATGGGACATAAACTGTAGGTTTCACTTAACATGTAAACCCCAATATTCTACTCGGGCTGAGTCGCTGAGTCTGCAATATTTGCAGTGACACAAAGTCTAATAAACCACAAGAAAGCCTGGACTCTTCTGACTTAACACTTTCAGTAACACTCTAATGCAGATATTTTTTTTTTTTTAATGAAGCATCTTTTCCGTGACACTACATTTTTAAGAGTTTGGTAATAGAACACCTTGAGATTTTCACCTCAGGGTTACTAAATTCAATATTGCCCAGATCAATAGTGACTCAAAGTCATCACCATTTGATGAGAATTTGGAGCTCAGGTTAAAATGTATTATGAGCTTAGACTAGCTCCTAGTGAATAGCTTCATAACTGACACTAACAGGTATGGTTGCTGGCAGTCTCAATATAGAGCCTTAAATTCAATGGGCACATAGAGTGATTTACTTTCTGGACCTACAGCAATCCCTCTGAGTCAGGGTTGAGGCACACTAGCAGGACACCATGGGGAATCTCAGACTGACAATTGCTTACTTGTACCTGTCCTAAGAATAAAAAAGCATTAGAATACAGACAGATTTTTCAAATACCAGATTTGTGTCATTGCTTAGGAAGAGGAAATAAGTTATTTCAAAGCTAGATGACCTCAGGCAGCACACTAAAACAGAATAAACTTTCCCCTCACAGACCAATTTATTAAAACATCTGGTTTACACAGCACCTTAATCCTGCTAAGATACAAACTGCTTGCTTAAGAAATTAACATTTTCTAAAAGCCTGGAAACTGCATTCAGGTAATCCATCATATGACGTCTGATTAGAACAAGCACCACATTATTTGCTACTAAGGAAAAAGCATACTCAGATTTCAAAGCAGCACAGATGTGGGAAGATTCGAGGCAGAAGAGAGCAGGTGGCAGGCTAGCTGGCAATTACGAAATGCGCAAGATTATAAAATTACTAAGATTTGTCAAATATATACATTTTAAAATAACAAAAATAATCTAGCATTTGTTTGGCATTTTGCCTTTTAACGTTATTGAGATCTCTTTTGTACATTTAAAGTTATTTTATATCGTTGTTCCACAGCAAGCTTTCAAATAAACCCTTCAGGATTAAAAAGCTCACTCAGTTATCAATATCCTACCTCTGAAACAGTGCTTTGATGGCCCATGCTGAGAAAAATAAAAACACAAACTGCATTTTGACCAGAAAAGAGTTCCATTTTAAGCAGATGATCAGAGTCTACAGTTCAGTGGTTAAGAAGAAAATGTTAACTACCATGTTTCCAGCACCTACCAATAAACTGTGTGAAAACAATGCTTATGTATACTTTTGTTTCACAGTATTTTTCATAATCCTAATTTAAAGGTAAAAAGTATAGCAGATGCAGAAGATGTATGTTATCTAAGCTTCCCAAACACTGTGCATAAAAATAGTTTTTACTACTCCTGCTTTAGTAAAATCAAGCCAGGTGCTCCTGCAATATCAAAAACACACAAATGCCCAGAAGTGCAGCAGGATAACATGAAAAACAAAAATAATGAGAAACATCATTTTCTATCCATACATCTGGTCCAGCTGGAAGGGATCAGGCACTGTCTTTTCTCCACCTTTATCTCCCCTTTACAGACCAAGCAAATATGAAAAGGTCAAAAGTATTCACTCCTCATTGAGAAAGAACTTGGAACTCAACCTTCAGAGATGAGTGAGTCAAATAACGATATGGAAAGAAGAGGTGATTCCAGTGGACAAGATGAGGAATCCATAAACCAAAAGGAATTATAATCCTGGTCCCACTAAAGACGACAATTAATCTCCCACTGATTTCTCAAGGGCCAAAATATTCATGAAAGAACAATATTATTCACATAAACAATGAACTCTCATGAAAACAACATGTGTTACAGATCATATAAAATCAAATCAGAATAAAAAAATGAGAGAAACCCCACTGAGAAATGATCCAATAAAATGACTCCAAAAACTGTGAATACATATATTCTTGCATGAATATTTGCAGAAATGACAGAAAAAGATTAGATCTAACAAAGTACGCCCTTTAATAAGTTGCTTTTCTTTCTTCAAGCTCCACATAACAGATTGCTCAACAGGAAAGCAAAGAGTTAAATGATTACTAAATAATGCAATAGTGGCTTAACAACATATTCAGACCACAAAATAATACACCCTGAAGGAAGTCCATTCCCTCCAAATTTCTCTTAATTCCTAACAAGCACACACAGAACATGTTCTCCAGACACTTTTAATGACAGATTAAAAAAATAAATCAGAAACTCAAGCTAAGTAAATTAAGCTATTTATCTCAACAACCTGAAAAAAGATCTTGCAGATCTTCCCCCTTTCACAAACAGAGTACAAACATTCAGTTACAAAACAAAAATAATTTTAGAAATAAACTTTTTCATTACTTGCTTTGAAGGGTTTTGTTGTATCAGCGCGAGGAGGAGCTTTTAGTAATTCCTCTGAGGTTCACAGTCATATGCAGTTTGCATTAATAGTATAAACAGCTCTATATGAATATGCAATTTAGTCTCAGGTAAGTATATGATTCTCAAGAATCCCACTACTTCATTTCCATGCTCTCAAGTACAATGGAGTCACCTTGCACTATTTCCAACAGATCGAATTTAAGAACAGGATAGAAGGAAATGTTTCATAAAAGGTCTGGGCAACATGCTGTAGTTATGCACCTCCCCCTACATGTGTTCCCAAATCGGAACTGAAGCATCCTGGCTGCAAACCAAATTCAGTATTTCTTTCCCTCTGAATTTACGAAAGGCACTAAGTCCCAATAAATTATTACCATTTTACCTAGAACAAAACTGGAATGGACTGGAAAAACAATGTATCCCCAGTTATTCCCCAACAGCTTCCCTTTTCTAGTCTAAAACTCCATCTATTTAGCCTTTCCTCCTAAATACGGTTTTCTAAATTTATTTTTATTACTGACCTAGTCTTTCTGTTAACTATTCTTTTTTTTTAAAAACGCAAGGATCAAAATTATATAAAAATTCCTAAAGGTGGATGGATCACTGCTACAGAAATGGAGAAAAATTTACCTCTTAGTTCTGCAATACTGATATTATTTGAGTATTTTCCAATAGGTCACTTTCTTTAAATATTCAGTTCTAAGTAGAGGGTAAAAAAATGGAAAGACAAGCTCCTTATGAACATAAACTCGGTGTGTTCTCAAACTCTGACAGAAGAATAACTTCACTATGATATAAGCACATTTTCAGCCAGCCCTGTAACCTTATGAAAAATATGGAAAACATTCCTCTTTCTCCTTCCCTTGGTGGATCATTTTACGATATCTAAGAAGGAAGGCATCTTCTCTATAGCCTGTTCCTTATCTACTTCAATACATAAATCCTATGGAAACAGTAATCAAAAACAATAAAATCACAGAGACTGACTTCAACCTAACAACTGAACATAATCTGAACTTTTTATCAAACTGGGCACTCTGCAGGGTACAGCACTTCAAAAACACTAGTCCATGGATTACAGGCACCTCTAAAGTACAAATGTCAGCAGTGCAAAGCAGCTGATGAACAATATTAAATTAATTGCAATTATCTACACTTGGGATATCTACAGCAGGGACTGCAACTCCGTTTCTTATTCCTGGAAGGATGACAAAGCAACATACTACTTTACCAAGCCCCACAAGGATAACTGCTCTCAAGGTTGGTTGGCTGTACACAGTCCACAGCCCTGAGCTTTCATGCAACAAGAGAAAACAAACAAACAAACAAAAGCTAACACACTTCCTTATAAGTGAAGAATGAGAACCCTGAGAAAAATTCTGATGGTAAACTGATTTATGAAAGAGTAACTTTTCTCCAAGACAAGCAGAACTGAGAGGTGAATGTTACACACCACTTGATTTCACATCCATGCAAGAGGCAGAAGAGGGAAGCTGACATAGTTCACATCTCTGATGTAAAGTGAAGGAAAATAAATATTTTTGAAACGGAAAAGGTGTTGAATGACAGTTCAGAACAATTCAGTTGTGGTACAACCATTTTCCTGGTGAGCTTATTATAAATCATATGACACAGACTCATATTACATAGAAATGGCTCCTACAGGCTACTAGAGCCAGTAATGTATATTCTCCATCTCTTTGAACAGTTTATGAATCTGTTTCTCTCCACCACTGTATTACATGTCAATGTTGCATCGTGATAACATATTATCTGTCAAGGAAAGGAAGCACACTTCATCACAGCTAGTTCAGGTCAAGCACCTTACCCTGACAGCATACCTACAAACTGCCTGCTTGTCCCTAATACGTTAATCCCTTTTGTAACAGCATGTAATTAAAAAATTACACTCATTAATCAAAGCAATGAGATGCAATACTGAACTTCCAGCTGTAAGTGTAGAAAACCAAGTTAGTTTTGTTGAGGATATCTGAAAGGATGTACCTACAACTTGTTCTCTTAGCAGTGTCTGTGAAGACACAACTTCAATACACTCTGTGTGGGAGGTACAGATCTATAGAAGGAATAGGCACAGTCTCATTAAATTTCTTCATTTGCATGGAAATCCAAATACAGACTTAATTTCCATCAGAGGGGAAGGTGAATTTGGGGATCCAGATAGGCAAGCATGCAACCAACCTAAGCTACTGTAAACAAACAAACAAACATCTTTTCTCCTTAAAATATTTGCCCGCACAGCCTGGCAAACAAAACTGCTCACAGAGATACAACTAACAGGAATCCAATCCACAGGCACTTCTTGAATTAAGGTAAACAAAGACTGTACATATGCTCTTAGCTCCCAGACAACTCATCTGCAGAATTAAAGACCTTTACTTTCTCTAAGCATGTGAAAATATGACCTAGTGTTAAGGATTCCGTGTGTCAATCCCTTACACAGAAGTCAAATGTTAAGCACATTTGCTGAATTGATTTGATACAGAAATATAAAAAAACCAATGCAGATGTACTAAATCATATAGAACCAAAAAAGTACAGGAGAAAAGTGACAACTGGGAAGTCAGGAGACTTAGGAATTCAATAGTAGTAGATGATTAAACAGGTTAGGCAAAATTCAAATTACTTTAGGAAAAAATTCAGGTCTGGCTAAAAATGGGAGAGAGTATTTTTCACAGGCTTGAAAACAAGTGAGTAAGCAAATCTGCAGCTGAGAGGAATCAAACAAATGACAGCAGCAACTTCTTTCACTATTATGACACTGAAGCCAATGTGATGCCCAATCTCCACTCCAAACAAATCCTTCTCATCTGTCTTCCAAGAAAGGCAGGTTTTCAAGTCAGGAGACCAATTTAAAGCATTTTTTCTGTCATCTGTGCATCTCAGTTCTAAGATGAAAACTAAACATTTTCAAAGCAGGATGATTTAATAAAATTTACCAGAACACAAATTTACTAACTGCCACTAAGAAACCTGTCTCTCCAAGTAGAAAGAATCTTAACAAAGGCCTAAATCAATTTGTTAGGACTTTTCCAGATGAAATGCACAAAATACATAAGCAGTTCCATAATCAAAAGATTAAGAAATATATATTAAGAAAGCTTCTTTTTCCTTTGCCTTTTTTTAATAGAGAAGAATCTATTCTTGCAAGCAATGTTATTAACTGCAATTAAGAGAAAGAATCAAGCCTCATATAACTTGACAGCATTATATTCTACTAATTTCTAGTGAACAACAACAGTCATAGAGAGCATTCACACAGTTTAGTAAACGACATCCTACTACAACATCTCCAGTATTGTTACACAAATTACACTGAACATTAATAGAATTTTTTCTGTTATGTCTCTGCCAGACATGTACTACTTCTCTAGACTTCAGTGGTATATGAATACTGTGATAGTATACACACAATATTTCATTTTCCTAAGAGGCAAGCAAATGAATCAACATTTAAAATATAAAACAACATGAAAAACTTTGAACTTACCTTCTTTTTTTGTGTCCTGTTCCTGCCTCCCAGCCAATCATCCATCTGTTCCTCAATCTCTTCAATTGAAGCTCCATGATCATATGATGGTATATACGTATTTGATTCCAGAGCCATGTACACAGGGAATTCTAATTTTGGTTTCTTGACTTTAGGTTTCTTCTCCTCTACACAAAAGTAAAAAAAGAAGAAAAAGTAATGCTACTAGTATTGCAGAGATGTGCAATTCAGAAGCAGGCTTAGCTTCTCAACTCTTAATCCTACATTAAAATTTCCACTGAGGAAAGGGCTTCAATTTCTTTGTTAAAAAGAGAAGCAGAGTTTTGCATAATAATTTTATTTTTATTAGAAGTAAAGAGCGATGCACCCACTTAGCCCCTCTTCTGCCTGAACTATGCCTTTAAGGGCCAGATGAGCTCCTCAAAATCAGTTAGCTCTTGTTACTGCTGCACCACCTGGTAATGAAAATTAGTACAGGCAAAAGCACAGGAGCTGTTAAAGATTTCAGAAGTTCAGCTAGCTTCAGAGGCAATGGCAAAGCTAGAAATGTGATGTTTAGATCATATTTGTATTATTTTATGGTCAGCTACGTTGACTACAAACTTTTAAGCCAATGGATTGCATCTCTATTCTCATATTTCTGCAACTACAAACAGCTCTGTTCTAGCACTTAGACATTTAGGGAGTTGGACTTCATTTCTCACACTGGTCACTGTTCTCTGCTCTCTCTGTCCTTCAAATCATAAATGGGAGTAGCAAACTTAAAGGATAGATAGGAAGGAGGGACAACATAACCTAAACCTCAGCAAATAAAATTATCTCAGAAGAAAGATTTAAGATGGAAAACTGACAGAGCTGTTGGAAAGACAAGAAGATGAGGGGTAGGAAGAGAACCCTGAACACTCAAGTGTGCCCAGTGTGACTCTTCGTTTTTTTCCTCGTGTTTTAAAAATATGCTGTATTCACAATAACTAGATGCTTCTAAACTGAAAGAACTTATCTAATACCTCACTGCAACCAAGAGAGAAATTCTACTCTGACTCCATCGTTCCACTCTCTACTGCATGTTTTTATGCTCTCTGTCTTCTACTGTGCTTCGACAGTCATTCAATCACTTAGCAAACTAACTCAATTCCCTAAGCTAGTAGAAAATTACTCTTTACACACAAACAAAAACATCCAAGTCATTGAAAGGTGGTGGGCAAGGAAAAGAAGAGCCATACTTGCCAGCAGCTGAGGGCTGTAAGATCAGCTTATCTGCCTTTCCAACCATGCCCTAATACTTCAGAGGAGAAATGTCTGTTTTTCATGGAAACCTTCTTTTAAAAATCCTGAAGAGGATTTTTCCTATTCCCTACAGGCTCTGATACAGCATTTCTTTTCCTAACTGTATATGTGCAGAAATAGCACAACGAAAAAAACTCCACAGATTTAACAAACTCCTAGGAACTATTTAAGAAAACAATAGAGGGAGAGAGAACAATTTCATGGCACCTTTTAAAAGTCCAAAAAGAACTGGAAATTTATACAGATCTTGCAAGTTAACAGCATGACTGATTAAACTTTTCATTGTACAGTGTTCAGAGACCTGTTTTTGTGAAAAATCTTTAACTTTGCTTGTCAAATTGCTCTCAATAAATGAAATACTAAGTAAAAACTTGTGTTGGAATTTTTTAGCATCCCTCTACAGGTATGCACAGTAAATACAATGAAATGACAGATGCTCCCTAAAAAACAAAACTAAGTGAAAACCCAGAAGTATTAACACCAGCATTTTTTTCATTGTGCAGATGTTATTAAAGACAACATTGGTGCAAAAATTTTTTTGCCTATTTCAAAAGGTAATTTTTATAATAAAATCACATATATTTAATATTATCTCATTTTACTCTAAAAATGCCATGTGTAACGGCTTCTAGAGTCAGAGTTAAGATCTGCATGGATAAGTAACAATGGCTTCACCAGCTATTTACCCCAAACACATTTACTGGCAAAAATATTCTAGCACATTAACTTAAATGACAATTTTCATTACTGTATTTCAATCCCTCAAAATAATCAAACCCACCGTGTGTTCACTTGGAATTACTTAACAGTGGAGACAGCTGGCTTTTCCTGTATCTTGCACCCCATTGCCTACTGTTTATTAATTTTCCCTCTCAAAATATGCAAACAGTGAAAACCTGAATGCTTCTAACCAACATTTAAAAATGAAGAGTGGAGCCTGCCAATAGGTCATCTAGGTTCTTTCTGCAGTTTTAGAAAAAATTCTGTGACAGTATTTCCAGAAGACACTGCACCTCTCTTTAAAATGAGGTATCAAAGACAGTATCTAGGCTTTCTTCGGACAGTTAAGTGACAGAGGAAGACCTAACATAGATAAGACACCCTGCTGTTTGCTGACTATCAAAGGAACACAAAATCCCACCTAGAGAAGATGGCTGTGCAACCTCAAACAAGCACTCAACCAGAATTAAAAAAACCTTATCTCTACTGTCTCCCATGCATATACAAAAAGATGAAGGAGTTCAGCGTATCCCTTAAATACCACAATGGCTGTCATATTGAATAAAAAAAAAAAAAAAAAAAAGAATTGAAGTCACAGCACCTTTGACATAGGGCTCCCAATAACCCATTGAGAACAGTTTCACCTCAGAATTTTCAAAGCCACTTTTTAAAACGGGATTGCATATAAAAATGGTTTAATGGTAACATCATGAAGGATTTTAGACAGAGGAAGTTCAGAAGTTATGTTCAGAGATATGATGTCTCAAGGCAGCCAAGTACTGTTGCTCTTTCAGATGAAGATGGAGAAAGCAAAACCTCACTGAAACTATTTCACCCAAACAACAGAAGTCCACAGGAAATACCTAGGAAGAAAACCTCCCTCTTTCATGTTATCTTTTCATTATCAGCAATTCATGGCAGCCCAAAAGACACTTCCAATCTGACCTGGTGCTTCCCCTTGAAGAGAATACGGATCAGGTTTTCCAAATAGTAGATAACGCATAGACAGCTGAATCCTGTATCTGCTAAGGCTTGACAGCCAGCCAGGAAGCTGGTTCAGCTGCCACCACCACAACCTAAAGTAAGGATGTGGTTGATTGTGCTGACAGTAGTGACAACTGGAGCTGTGATTCAGTTTGAAATTCAAGTGTTCCCTTAATACTTAGTGTTGTCTTCTAACGGTGTTGGGTTTAGCCCATCCACTATAACAGAACAGGTTTTTAAAATGCATTTTTCCTCCACCAGTCTCAAATATTGTTCTAATACTGTTACACATAAAACTAAGTCAAATGCAGGAAAAACATTCAGAAATAGATCCCTCTCAGTTTTATTTATGACTGTCTGCTGGAGACCCAATGGGCACCAATACCCAGCAACTCTTAACTATGACCAGAGTTACTGGTGCTCATACAACTAAATGCAGGGGAGACAAAACAATCTTGGTAAAAACAGAGCCTGACTTCAAGCTCAATAGGGTGAGAATGATGAATAGCTTACTCTCATTACTATTTTCTGAGAACATAATTTACTTTAATTGACAAATTACAGTGTAGTAACTTTGCTAGTTTATTAAATAAAATAAAAAAACAAGGCAACAGCAGAAAGTAAATGGAATCTGAGATCATAAGCACAATGGAAATTTTTTTATATCTACCAATCCAATGTGAAATGATTCCTGACTTTACAGAGTTCTAGTCCTTCTGTAGCAGATGAAATTTTATCATTTGCTGATTTCATACTGCAAGGATACTAATTTTCTATGAGTATTTTCCACCTTCAGAACTATCAAGTTCTTTGCTAGAAGAATAAATTTGACTGTGTATTTAACAACTTAAGAGTTAAAAAAAGAGGTATGGAGCTATGTCCCCTATGTTTGAACAGTACATAAACACACACATCACTGGGATGTCCAGAACTTAACAGACAACACACAGCTAACTCTCATAAAGTATATAATTTTATGTTTCTAAAGACCTCCAATACTATTTCTGTACTGGCTATACATTTTCCTAGTTTATGGTGCCACGATCTGGGTTTTGAAGTCTGATGAATTACTTGCACATGATCAGATACTCTGACCTTCCTTGTTACTTCTTCCACTCTGTTACTACATTAATTTTATCAGTGGCAGAATTAATAGTATCTGGCTAATGATTTTTTGCTTTAAGATATATCAGCTGTCAGATAAGGAACCAGCTAGCCTTTTTGGATCAAATAACCATGTACTAAAACAGCGGTGCTTTTTCCATAACAAGTATCAGAGGTCCTGTATTTTAAAGTTTAAAGAAAAATATATACTGATTTTACATGTTAGTTGAGGTAAATAAAAAGAATTCAGAGAATTTTTCACAGAAAGCAAAAACTGCTTCATATAGAAAGAAATTAACCAAAAACAAGTTCTGAACTTCTGCAAAGAAAATATGACACATCAAGTTGTAGCTCCCTCTCTCTTCAAGGCTTCTAAGCTTTAAGTATGCACAAGAATTCACAGAAAATACAGTCAAAAAAGACAGTGATGTCTTGAAAAAAAATCAAATGGACAGGCTGCCTCATATCTCATGCATTGATAAGCAAGAAATATGAACCACACACAGACGTAGACAGCAAACATCATTTTGGCAAATCAGTAAGATACTGCACTGAGATCTCTTTTTCAACAGTGCTCACTTAGCTAGTGAGTACAACTATGTGAGTGAGGTAACGGTGAAAGACAACCAAAGCTTTTAGAACATTAAAATTTGTTTTAAACATGACAGAGAAACATTCACTTGCATGTACAGCAACAGTCAGACAGAACACAACCCAGAAGTCTGGAAAAAATTTTTACTAAGGTTTTGACAGTGTTGAAGAAATGGAGCAAACCATGTTCAATATCAATGTAAATATGGGGTAAACACAGATATATTCAAAAAAGTACACATTTCTGTACTCATAATAAAGTCAATGGGATTATATGAATGTGTCGTGAGTTAGAGACAGAAATACACCTCTGCTGTATTGGGACCTACAGGCTAGTTTATTTTTCGAGCAAACTGACTAAAGCCATGCTCAGGGTTGAATGCATCCTCAGCTACAAAAAACTTCTCACAGGCTGCAGATTTTGATGCCTTTCATCTTTTTCTCTGATATCCATCCTTCCCAAAACTTCTAATTCCCCCCCAAATAAGAAAGGGTTAGAAACAAGGCTACAATATTTAAAAGGTGATTTGCCTTCCAACAAACATATAATGAAATGTGCATTCCCCTCATACACTGCATGTTAGTAGAATATTTTCCATAAAATCTGAAGCAAGTTTTGCAGGCAGAGGTATCGTACAAGCCTAGTTGAAACAACTGGGAAAAGCACATGAGCTTGCAAGTTCAAAATTCTTTCAGCGGGCCTGCCAAAACAATTAGTGAAATGGATGATACATAGTTTGCCATAATCAGGCTTCAGAGGTAACAATTAAGTGATCAGAACATTCACACCCTCATCGACCAAAAAAGCATGCATTGCATGAATTAATTTTCTCTGAACCTTCCTGTCAGCAAATCATTACTGAGCAGACATGTCAACACTGCATTTTGGCAGAGATTAATACTAAACACAATTATCCAAGATATTTGTCAATTATTTGGAAGTAAAAGGAAAGTCACCTTCAATATAGTGCCAGATTCCATCAGTTTGGTCAAAATGGTTTACAGTGAAGAGGAAAGCACAGGAAGAAGTAGGAACATGGACCAACTGGTAGTCTGGGACCAATCAAAAGGATTTTTGAAAAATATACAGTTAAGGACCTTTTGCCTTATCTGCACTTATGAGGGACTGCGTGCAAGGAACCTCTGATGTAAGGGCTCACAGTTATGGTGGACAAGCAACCTGAAATGAGCTATCAGAGCAATAGGAACTCAGCTAATCTGTGATTCTGTAAACAGAACAATAATCACAGAAGAAACACAATTTTATAATAAGAAGATGTCAAACTTTAGAAGACACTGGAAAACTAGGTAAGTACAGAAGATCCACAAAAATTAAGGGCTAAAGAAATGCTATATATTAAGAAAACCTGCAGGTAAATAAAACTTTTTTTAGGCACAGACAAATGCTAATAATGAACAACTGAAAGCTACAGCTAGAGAAATCCATACTGAAATTAAGATATAACTATATAATAGTAAAATTAATTGTTTCAGCAAACTATGAAGAACAGAAGGCATTTCGAGGTCTTCTGATCAATATAATTTCTTGTATGACAAGATGCACAAATCTAAAGTGCATCACTGGTACAAGTCAAACAAGACAAGTTAGGAGAGTCAGTATTTTTCACTGACTTTAGACAATATGGGTCTAAAATAAACACATTATACTGAATGATCTAATGATGTCTCCTATCCTAGTTTTCATGAAGCAATATAAAAAGCTACCCAAGCAGCACATCTGGAAAGGGAGAATAACCAAGCCTAACCAAAAGTGATCAAATGTATAAAAGGTTTCACTACAGCTCTGGATGTTTGGTGGCAGGCACCTGGGTAAGAGCGCTTTGCTCTAAGGCCCTGTGAAGAGACACATCATAACCACATCCAACTACATCACACCACATCATAAAAGCCCAACACAGAAAAGTAGCCCTAGTCATGCAGCCATAGGACTTGTAAGATTGTACTTCAAAGCTTGAATGATGGGAACAATAAGGAAAAAGCTCCAAAAAATTACCAACTATTCAACGTGGTTTATAACTAGAAACAAAACAGTTACTTGCCACAGATTATTCCAGATGCCTTATACATCACGGCAAGAACTCTGGACTTACAATGCAAATACATTTGGTAACTGGGATGCCAGTGAAGAGTTCACCTGCAATATCCAGCAGGCACCATTTCTCTAAAAAAGCATATTGTAAAAATAAATGTAAGTCTTCATATTGAAGGACAGAGAAAAGAAACTAAGAAGAATGGAAAGCAAGAGAACTGCCAAGGCTAAGTATAAAGAAAGAAAAATAGATGCTTTTCCCCCCGAATGGATGTGGTTGAAAGAAGTATCCATGCAAAAAGAGCTTGAGAGCTGCAAGAATTTGTCCTGATAACTACTCAAACCTTGCAATTTAAATTTAAAAACTGTCAGAGTCATCTGTCCTGACACTGTATCTTTAAGTCATCTTAGTTTAATGACTGTTCGGTTCAGCTAATACATACTCTATTTTACATCCTGTGACTATGAAGGACATATTGTTAAAGAATCATTCCCTGATGAAGGGATCACACACACGTGACACTACAGAAGAGGAAGAAGTTGAAAGAAAGTTTATTAATTAAAGTACTTTCATTTAAAAATAAATTTTGTGTTCTGGTATCTAAATGTGAAAAATGCATCAGAAAATGTAAGGCAAAACATCTCTATTTTTGTCCCTAAAACACACAGTTATCTGTAATTCCACACAAAACTGTATTTCCTACAAACATAAGGTTATATTTTTGTAAGGTAAGGTTGCTATATTTTATTAAGGTAGTAATGACCATTTTGAATGGATTGAGAAGTGATAAGCAGCACTGCAAAAGTGCTATAAAAATAAATCAAAACTGTGCATAATATTGACTTATCAAGAAATTATTTTTTCACACTCCTTACCAAATATAGCACTTTAGTGACATCTTAATACTGTCCTCTTGTTCCTATTGTGCAAATTATATTTTCCTCCTCCAGTACCATTGCCTGATTTTACTTCAATCCACCCACAGAATACTGCACACTTTGAGCAGGAAAGCAGATATGGGGGCAAACCAGCAATTAGGCCATGAAAAAACAAGCACTGTAAAACAGCTATTGCTAATCAGCATGAGATACATTTACTCAATTAGATAGATGGAACTGTTATTATGAACTCGCATCCCAGGGATGGTCTCTAAAATTAAGAAGAATGGGGGCAAACAAAATGCACATTTGGTGATTTACAACCTTTCTTTGCTAATTGGGAAGTGACAATGCAGAGCAACATAATGAAACAAGCAAATTTAGCAGGTGTTTTGCACACAAGCTTCAGGAAAAAATGATATAATTTTTTTTGCCTACAGTAACATGGATGCATCTCTTGTTCCTCTCTTGGGAGTCTTGTTTATTTTTTAAAAAGGTAACTGACAGCTCACTCTGCTGCCCAGCTCTCGCACTGCTACGGCTGACTAAATAATCCCCGTGCCAAATTTCAAACTCTGCTAATTACAGGTGGTGACTCTCGATCCTTCTTGTTGTTCCCTGCCAGCAAGCCTACCAAGGGAGGGCAGGATGCCAGCCAGTGACACAGGAGAGGACTGGACCCCTCTCTCACGAGTGACACCGGGTCACCCGGCAGACATGGGGGTCATGCCGTGTGGCACCCAGCAGTGTGACAGGGGACAGGGGTGCTTCTCTCAGAGGTCGGGGGTAACCCAGAGGGGGAAGTACACCAACCTCGCACCTCTCACCTGTGGGCACTGCTACCGAGGTAACAAAAAAAAAAGTAACCTTTCAGTGATGCAGCAGTCCGCACACTACAATTTAATGACTTTATACTTTCATTTGCTTCTGCTTTCAAAAAGTAGTCCTTTTAAAACATTAGTTCACAGATTTCAATGAGGAATGCATGCCAGCTATTATGAACAATGGCAATACACTGCTATCTGACAATTTAACAGGTTTTTAATAACCCAAGTCAAGACCCTTTTCAAGGGCCAATTTTGTGGTAGGTATCTCAAACATAATGGCAGGCCTCCCTAACAAGCATTAAATGCACTATTTTGCTAGATTTGGCCTGGGTCCACAATGCTCACTGAGGTGTTGAATGTTATCCATTTTCCCCAAAATGGATTCAGCTACAGAGAAGTTGGGAATTACCACTGAAACTGGATCTCTTTGCTGATTTCACAAAATTAAGTTATTTTGTAAATATAAATAACGCAGCTGTATTTTAAGTGCATAACAGCCTAGGCATACTCCAAGCTAGTAAATTATCACAGGGCACTCAATGCACTTGTCAGAATAAAGGAACTTAAAAGCATGCACTTAAGTACAGTAAATAAAGCAAGCATGCACATACAAACAGACAAAAAAACTTTTTAAATTGTCTTCAGAAGAGGGTAGGTTTAGTCATTGTCAAAAGCAATGAACTGCAAGAAGAAAAGGAAAAGTCACCTATAATTATTCTGAATACTTTATTAAGGGAAATGTTAATGGCTTTCTCTGGTCTTTTATAAGAGTGTAAAGACTTGAAAGCATTTATTCCAACAATAGCATGAATCCATCTCTGAAGTATGCATTCATGCATTTGGAAATTCACATTACGTTTACTTCCTATCACAAAAATCAACTCAATACGCACAAAAGAATCATTACACACATTATTTAAAAAATATTTACAGACAAAGAGAATACAAAAACTCAAAATGTCACTTCAGAAAACGTTTACTTCAAGATCTATAATTTTGAGATATCCTGCTCCTGTAAAGCAACATTTCTAGCAAAGTATGTTCTTTTTGCTACGATATATCTACCACCTGAGTTTTATGCTTCTATAGGAACAAACCAGAAGCCTACTGCAAAATTAGCCACAAAATTAAAAGCTTATTTAAATTTAACAGCAGTACAGGAATATTTAAAGCATGTAGTTTAGGAGATTATAAAAATGTTTGTTCATATACATCCAGCTGCAGAAGGCATATCATATTACATCTTTGTTTATTAAGACAGTGGTAAAAACTCACTCTGAAGTGTTTCAAGTTCAGCCTTAGCCAGGGCATCTTCTTTCGCCTTCATTTTTGTTTCTTTATATTCTACATATAATTGTCTGGCATCCTTTAAGAAAACGTTGCAATGGCATTAGCATCCTTATACAAACAAGTTATTGCAATGGCTCTGTTTTAAGTTCTCAATTAACCTTGAAAAAAAATTTTAAGATATATTTGTTTCCTTGAGTTACATCAATTTTCAGCCTAGAAAGTATTTGCTCAGAATGCAGAATTCGTGTAATAAAGGTTCAAAAGTAATAGTGTTGATATTACAGACCATGATGCTCATTGACAACCTGAAAAGCAAAATGGTTAGAGAAACTACCTACAGCTTTGGAAGAGACCATTTACCCCACCCTCGCCTTTGCTCACATCAGCAATCTGGAAGTTCAACAGAGAAAGAAAAGGTTTTAATTAAAGTAGTGTGTGCAGGAACAAACAAAAACAACTCCTAGGCAGCAGTCACCTTAGTGTGAACTCATTAAGGTAACACTCACTGCATGTTCCAGTTTGTTCCCCTTTCTTTTTTAAACCAACTTCTAAATTGCTATTAAAGTGTTGAAAATAATAGATATTGGTTTTTTTTCTCCAAGGATTAGATTCTAATTTGAAATCTATATAGCAAATGTATATATGAAAGAGTCACAGTCTTGTCACAAATACTACAATAAGGTACACATTTCCAAAATCTGATGAATTAATAATTATAAATTTGCATTGAAAGCTTCCCAAATTGAACAACCAGATTGCTGAAGTAAGAAGTATGGAGAGTTTTCTTACTCTCACTTACCAGTTTAAGAGATTTCTATACTCATTCAAAACCAAGGAATTTATGATAGAAATGCTGAAATACACAAGTTGTTACTTATCTTTTACAAGCATGCAGAATATCTACCGTATTATGTAAACATTAATTACAGAATTAGATAAACTTAATTTTAGTTCTTTATAGCCAAAAATAATTTCCTGTTATTACACTAACAGTACCATATTATACATTAAAGGGTGATTTAAATTTTAATGTATAATGTATTATAAAAAAACATTTGCTACTCTTTTACAATGTCAACTAAAATTCCATAGATTTGAACACAACCTGGTATCATTAACATGAAATAAGACATCTTAACAAATCTTGAAAAGAAAAAACTGAGGTAAGCAGTCATTGCTGGCTCTAATGGTAGAAATCACTCAAAACCATTTCTTCCTACAATGATACTGTGACACAACAGTTGTTCCTCGTGTTATGCTGGCATCTACCTCTGCAAAGATACTTGAGGGAGGTGGGAAAACACAGGACAGGAACCACGGCCCAGCTCTGAGCAGAACCTTGTAATGTTTTGGAGACATCTCATCAATACAAGTCAGCAGCTTTGAAGAACAACTCTAACAAATCGCCACAAAAGATCAGTGAGGTTCCACCTCCTTCCAAAATTCCTCTTCTTACTCACTATTTGTCTTTAACACAGAAGTAATTTTAAAGAGTTTACATAACTTTTTGCTGCTGGAACATAACAGAAGAGAGTATCTCACATGCTTACAGTTTGGAGTTTGGGGAAGAAGGTTTTTTTTGTGGTTTTAGTAAAATTGTGGCTAAAAAAAATGTGTAAGTACAGGAAGACTAGTATTAACATTTGAGGAAGCATATTCAGTTTCTATGTTAGAACACTGAATTACAGAATTAGGATCAACATTGATTCTCTTTTTTATATATATTTTATATATTATTATATTTATATTGTATTTTATATTTATTATTGGTTCTCTTTTATATATATATATTTACCTGAAATATGAATTCCCTACCACATATGGAAACTTTCCTTATACTCTGCAGATCTGGACTATTTGCTTCATTAAGAAACAGGAACAGCCATAAATGCAATGGGTTACTCTGCTGTAAGTTTGAGACATTTGGGTTGCGTGGCATACACAAGACTCAGATATACTGATCTCCAAAAAACGCTTTTGTTTAAGGCTATGATTTCAAAATGGCTACAATTAACTGGCATTTAAATTTAACCCATTTGACACTGAAAGCCAATATTTGATGCTAAATTCTGGAGTAAAATCCATTATTGCTTGTGGGATCTCCAGACAGCAGGCACTAGGGGGTAACTGTCAATCTCTCCAGCCCGTCAATCACAGAACAATTGGAAATGTGGCTCAGATGAAAATGAGACACAATAGCTGAACAACAAAGAAAACTAGTCAGAAGCACATAAATGAAATTTGGTAGTATTGTTGCTTTATAGATATAAAATGGATTAGCGCTACAAATGGAGTAATATGCAGGTAATAAAGGCAACATCAGTCTTTTATCTTATTGATAAGTTTACTATGGCTGGTACCATAATAACAAAAAAAAGGGGAGACTGCACATTTTGAAGCACAGACAAATGTACACATATAAAGAAATGCAAGGAAAAAAAACCAACTAAAAGCTGTATTCAAAATGGATTTTGAAGATTTGAAAATCAAATCCTTCCCACAAAAGTATAAGAAATGGCTCTACAGGTTGTAAAGAGAAATTAAAAGGCATACCTGAGTAAAGATTTTAGCCACAGACACAAATTTTATGGGTATTAGATATTATAGGTCAAAATGAAAAAACACTAGAAAACCATTTAAAATAGGAAGTTCTTTGAAGAAAACTTCTGCCTTAACATAAATAAGCCCATTTCAATTTACTCCTCATTAGCTTTCAATCAGTCTAAACAAGAATATTCATTTTCAAGCATATTCAGTTTTGATAGCATAAGTATTTAAAAATAGATCTATGTTCAGATTTTTTACTTTCCAGAGTGATAAATTTAAGCAGTCATTTTGTCTCAATGCAAACGTTTCAGGGCCCTAAAGGGCCCTGGCAACATCAATACAGTCTTTTCCAATCTAATGCTCCTCTCCCAAGAATCAGCTCAAAATATTTGCAACATCAAAATTTTACACCTGATGTACACTTCACCTTCAAGAGGTAATAAACATAAGAAAAGCAACATTTTTGTGCTTCTGGGGATGGAAAGATACAGAGAAAAGAGACACACAAGTACAAAGTTTTGCAACTGTTCTAACTAAAAGCTCCACCTCACTTAATCAGAAATATTTTTTTTCTCATTTGCAGGAGTTTAAGAAGTTTTCAGAAAGAATATCAATACAAATATATTACCTCTTCTCACCATCAAAGCAGTAACATGTAATTAGTTAAGCAAAAATAATAAAGAAGAGAGTTGATATATGCCAGTTTCTTATACTACGATTTCAAACACAGACTTTTCAAAAAGGAATAGAATGAAAAAATAATGTATTGGAAATGCAAAGTTCTACTGTTAGTATTTCTAAATTATATTTAAACTGTCATATATAGGAAGTTCTGTGTTTACCCTCATATTTAATGAAAAATTCAAAAAGTGTTGTGGAATAAAAATAAAAACACTTATTATATTTTCAATATTTTAGTCACAAATAAGAAGAATACTGGAAAATTCTTGAAAAATATAGTTTCTCTCTATATCGCTATCATGTCATGTTAATAAATTTGAGATTGCCAAGACAAAACTGAGTTTGAGTTACGCAGAAATACAGAAATATTTGATACTGGATTTCCAGGGGGGGTTTCTCATTTGTTTGGGGCTTTGGGGTTTTGGTGGGGATTTGGGGTGGGTTTTTTGTTTGTTTGTTGCTTTTAAATCACCAGATACAGCATTTATTCAAACTGTGCTAATTCTAGAACCAAAAACTTCAGTTCTGAGTAAGACTCAGGCATTTTGGCCTCTCCTTGACTTTTTGGAAGGGTGATGAGGTTTTCTTTGTTTGCTTTCCTCGAGGTTTTTTGGTTTGGGTTTTTTTTCCTCCAGTTAATCTTGCTGGTTTTCTGGTCTACCTCAGAAACACTGGAGACTAGGAGAAAGAAGGCAAACATTGGAAACAACTTGCTGTATTTGTAGTATGTGCATCTGCATCTCAGTTCCACATTTTGGTCCTCTAGGTAAGGGACTGATACAAACAAAATGCATCCCCTCAGAGTTTACAGTTAACTGAAAACTCTCCCACAAGCATACTTAAAATCACTATATTGAAATAATTTTCTTTGGACTAATTTTTATTAAATCAATTTATAGACTTGAAGATGAATACTTGTATGGAGTTCCTGAACCAGTTTTTTGGGTTTTTTAAGTGTAGTGTCATTGTAAAATTTATATTAAAAAAGGGGAGAAAGGAGTTAAATTAAATTTACTGCAAAATTAAATTTACTGCAACAGCCAACCTTCAATTTGCTAGTTCTATGCAATAAAAATGCAAGCCATTATACCACAGCAAAAATACTCTTTGGATGGGTTTCTAAACTAGTGATTTCAATGTGTTATAGTAAGAAATAATGTTTTAAAAAAAGAGTTGAACATTATGATTCATACTTCTCTTTGGCATTTTTACATCTTTGCCCAAAGGCAATCTAGTAAACAAATAAGAATTACATTATTTTCTCCTGTGTAACCAGAAAATCACGCTTTGACCTTGGAATAATCCCAGGTGTGGCGAGGTTCTTCAGCTGTGCACAGCCCCTGGGCAGCTGCAGCGTGGCTCCCAAGCTTGGCTGCACCAGGTGACCAGCAGCTGGCTGTGGCACTGCAGTACCTGCAGGGAATTCCACATGCCCAGTGGTGAGACAAAGGCAGCCACAAGTGGGAACAGAGGCCAGTGCTGCAAGGCCTCTCTGGGACCCATTTCACACCCCATGAAGCCTCATACCACAGCAGAGCTGCTCCATTAACTGAGAGACAGTGTTGTCTCGGACACAGGAGCTCCTGTCGGATCTACGCTCCTCTGACACGTGTGGTAGGACGTGCAAACAAACAGTCAGTGATCTGAAGAAGCTGCCACAGCAGAGCAGGCAATTAAAAGCAAATTTGTTTACTGTCTTACATTTACTTGAAACTTTCCCTATGCAGCACATTTTGTCTCCAGAGCCTCAAACAATATCCTGTTAGGCACAAATTATTTTTGCTAACTTGCATACACCCAGAATACTTGTTTTACCATCCCCTCTCCTCTGACCTGCTTCTAAGCTTCTAATTGACCTCAGGGTCAAGAGCTTCATCCCTACTTTGGTTCTCCCAACAGCTGTGAAATAGCAAGAAACAGAGCAAATGGGCAATCACTCGTGCCACACATCCTGCAATTGCTCACTCCCCACAAATTACAGCAACATTGGTGCTGTACAGTGAATTGGAATACGTCAAAACCCCGCAAAGCTGGGGAATAAAGATATATTTAACCTTACTGATTTGAATAAAGCCTTTTCTTAAAAAAATCTCTTTTTTAAGGCTTACCTTATTAAATGCAATAAAGTTTGTTTTAATCTCACAAAGTTTTATATAGTCATATGTGAAGACAAAAACAACTCACAAATACAACATTAGCTGACCATAATCAAATCTTGCTTAAAAGCTAACTTGCCAGAGGAGGTGCCCTGCTGGCAAAGCCTCTTGAGTTTAATGACACATTGCCAATCCGTTTAAGGCCAAAGCCAAACCATCTCTAAACAGGTGTTGAATTGTGATCATGGATTAAAAGAAAACCTGAGCAAAAAATGCCAAGAAATTAAACACCTCTGGGTCACTAGTTTGAATCTATTCCAGGCTACTAAATCAGCTACAGTAATTACCATCTGGTAGTCTACATAAAAATAAATTACTGGTCTTTTTGTTTTAATTCACTTTGTGTTACACAAAGGTCTTTATAAACACAAGTTTCAATTGTAATTGAAAGCTTTGTTGATAATCTCACTGGGTTATACCCAGCGCAACTACATATTGAGCTCAAACTGCCTTCTCGTTACTGGCAAGCCACCAGCAGTCCTCCCATCCGCTCACTGCAAGGGTGTGTGCACTACACCTACAGCATTTGGAGACAAAAGAAGGACACTTTCTTTTCTTAAAAAGAATCCATTTCTGTCTGAAACAGAAATGCATTCTGTTTCATTACCCTGAGTACAAGGGCTCATAATTTACTTGGTGTAAAAATAAAGATATTCATTGCTAAACTTCATCACATCAATGCAGAGGAAAAGTAGTTGACAGGAATACTAAGAAACACTCTTCTCTTTTCTGAAGGAAATATTTTGTGAAGAATAATTAACAATATTTTTTAAAAGACCACTTTTCTAAAGTTGTGTGTCTGCACATCCAAAAAAAATCCCTGGTCAGCTGTTTTTGGAATAAACTGCCATTTATTTATGACACTTCTCCCACAAAAGTACATTACACAACTGTCTGTTCCATATTGCATACAGCATTTGAACTGAAATTCTTGCACACTACACGTAGCTAGTTTATTTCTTTCTAAGAAGAAATTTCAGTTCAAATAATAGTTTTAATTGAGTTACTGGAGGGGACTTCCCCCTTCTTTTTCTTTTACATATATTTTTAAATAAAAACTCTTCTTCCAGGTCATTCTCATGAAAGAGTTGACTATAAATGACCTTAGAAACAACTTTCATTCTTTTCTATCTTTTTCTTAACCTACATTATAAGAATTAAACTCAATAATATTCTATGTAATTTATCCTCCACTTAATGCTTCTTTCACAGCACAGATATTTGACTTATGATACATTTTACATATTCTACTCCCTTCGTTTCTTCAAAAAAGCTTAAAGATGTTCTTTTCACCCCTAAATTTAATTAAACTAAATGCGTGGATATAAAAACCTATGTAGTCTCTCTCAAAATACAATTGTCAACAGTTTAAAAAACCACTCATTTTCTTAGTTTCTCTCATCCTCCTCTCACCCATTTTTCTTCCAATTTCTTGACATAAAATGCAGGCTACGATAAAATGGCACAGGCCATCACAAGGGCATGCAAACAAAGCATTTTTCCTCAGTGAAGGCCCACCTTAATTATTTTAAGTGCCTCCTTCTGAAATCTGACATTTTGAAGGAGGAAGAGAAGTAGGAGAAAGACACTCAATTGGACAAATGAGAGCCAGGCATGGGCAGAAGCTCAGCAAGCTGAACCCACAGACAGAGTTGTTCTAAGCAGAATATTCACATTAACTAATGGGGGTAGAGATGGATGCTAGGTAAAAGATATTCAGTATGAGAACAAAAAGTTTAAATAGACCTCTGCCTGTATTTTTTGTTTTGTTGGGATCCTATTTGGTGGTGGTGGTGGTTTGGTTTTGTGTTTGTTTTAGGGTTGTTTTTAATAAAGTCTCCTCTGAGTCAAAACTTGTGTACACAGGTAGGTGGGTTTGTTTCCTTAATTTAAGGAAACAGTTCAGTTGTTTCACTAGCAGGGCTCTGAAAAACTCAGTGGCAGAAGAAATATTCAATTAAAAGTATTGCTAACTCTTACCTTACCCTGTCCCAAACAGGGTTCATTTAAATATGGATGCATTTTCAGAAGTTCATCTACAATTGTATTAGTTGCAGGTGAATGACAGCCAATTTTGAAAACAACTTGCTGGCTCTTAAATGACTGAAAAAATCATCAACATTAAAGCAATAAAAAACCTAAAATTTGTAGCGTCCATCCTGACGTCAACCTCTGCAACACCATGTTAAATAATCTGCATGTGTGACCTGGAAATACAACACTACTCAGGACCTGTAGGATCCTTCTTCTTCTAGAAGAACTGCCCTAGTGATTCTACTTACATTAAAAGCATGAAATACTCTGAAATCTCAATCCTATGTTAGTGTTGAAGAGAAAAGCACTTATATTCAAAATATGATTGTTGTAACAGGGTATAATCTCACAAGTACAGATAACATTTTACTCTATGCTGGTAACTGCAATTAAGGCAGAACTTGCCAAAACCTTAAATATAACTCAAAAAAAGGCCAGACTCTCTGTCCAGGTAGCTACAACCTACCAGGTATCTTTTCAACTGTCATTTCAGAAAACAGCTCCAACATGAGATCACTGCTGCTTTTATGCTCTTCAGAAGAGGTAATAATTCCTTAAGTATTGTTACCTAATAAGCTACAGTAATTTATTTCAGTCACCTGATGTCCTCAATATTCCTAATATTGAAGATTACACATGGTTTATTGTATTTTAACTTACAAAATTAGCAGGTCACATTACACAACAACAAAACAAACCCTGCAGTTAAGCAGTCGAGTCATTCATATACGTGGCAATTTACTCTAGAATTTACTCTTTGCTTCCTCCTTGCATCAAAGCCTTTCTGCTCTGAATTTCTCTACATTATGCTTCCCCCTCCACCAAACCTGTCTGATAGCCTCCAATTTTCCAGAAGTTATTGTACTTTTTTTTTTCCCACTACCATTAATTCAGTGGATCAGGAATCCAAAGAAAGGTTAAGTTCTGCAAAGCACGAAACATCACTTTTGTTGTATTCATCTTTTTTGCCTATTCTGAGCAGACATAGGAGCTGCTTTTTAAACAGCAAATCTGAAACCTATTATAGTGATGTCATAAAAGTGATAAGAAGCCCATAAAAAATCCTAATTTAAAATTATTCATGAATCTTACTATATCCTGTATTTTTTAAATATTTTGCAATCAAGACAAAAGGGAAAGTACTGTAATTATGAATAAAGTTTCAAAAATGCAGCTACAGAGTTTGCTGACTTTAATTATTTTCTATCTTATTCACCTCAGTGAGGGAGGAGCCCCAAAGATTAAGTGGGACACAACAGTTGATTAAGCATAATTATTTTGCTTTAAAACTTGCAAAAAGAAGGTTTCTTTAATAAAATAGCCACAGAGTTCTGACAAAATTTTTAAAAAAGAAAGAAGTATTAACTTTTGCATCTCTTTGTAGGAAAAGGTAAAGGTTACTATAAAAATGGATGCTGAAAGACCAGACTGTATTGCATTTATAACTTTTACAAAGTTTTTGCCAACAAGGTAAGAATTCTGAACTATAGGCTTATTTCCATCTTAAACACAGACAAAAAACGAACACTGATGACATGTATAATACTTATACTTTTAAATTAATACCCAGTATTTCTGTAAACCAAGGCAAATCCACCTTGCATTCCCTGATCCATATTAGCAGGGACAAGGGTACTAAAAACAAAACTGTGCATTCAAGGGAAAATAAAAGAAAGAGCAGGTGATACTAAAAAAGTTATTTTGATAACTGATCTGCCAACACTTGCACTGGTTGAGTACCAGCTACATTTTCCAGTTCACAGTATTAGATTGAAAACCACATCTGTGAGCAAGTCTGCCACAATGATGTTCACAAATTACAACCATACCTTTGTTACTTTATCTTAGTAATTCCAGGTATCAATTTGTATCATTATCCAGTGAATTAAAGAAAGTCAATCAGAAAAACCAATTTCACTGTTACCTCAAATTTAAATGACATATTAAAATTTGCTATGAAATTGCCGATTTGAGATAAAAGTACTTCTGTTAAAATCACTTAAAAGACATTGCTATTCCTAATTAGATGGATAAATATCACTCCTCTCCCATCATTTATTCTTGTAGTTTTGCCTAACAGAAACTGCTTCCCTAGCATGTTAAGATTAATATCCATTTAGAATATATTCATATTCCCATGAATTTGATGTTAAAATTGCCTTCAAACAGTAATTTATATATACACACACACATACAAATGGTATGTGTTTGAAACAAAATATTAATTAAGAACAAGTGCTACACATCTGATTATGCATAATAACACCATCGAGGAAAATAAAGTAATACAATTCAAAATTATTACTATTACCTGGAATAGCTGAGGTAAAGCTTTCACTGTGAGACAGAACCATATTCCCAGCTTGCATGGAAGTAAGTCATGCCACTGTGGTTTGTCCAGTATTCTGCAGTCAAATAAAATTGTAGGTTTTTCATTATTGCCACACAATCTCAGAGCCAGAAATTTCCCATTATCCTTTAAGATGATTAGCATTTGTCAACTCCCATAAAAATCTCTAACTACATAATATAAAAGATACATTTTGAGTAATTCAAAATATGCAACAGTTAACTTCTAATCATTGCTGTATTTTGATCTCCTTAAAGGGCTTTTCTTCAGAAAAATAAATTCATAAGCCCCATAATCAGTTTTTAAGAAAAACCCAAACCAAAAAGAACACTCAAGCCTCAACCAAGTGTTCACAAGTGCTGACAACCAGATATGAAGACTGTAGCATAAACAAAACAATACATAAAAATTAATGTCATTTGCAATTCACTGGAGCATTACTCACTGATGTCACCAGGAAAGACGACAAGCAAAATGGTCTCTGATCTCCATCCCACATTGATCCAGTTCATGCCCCTGCTGTGTGAACTATTTAAACCCTTTATTTCTTTCTATGAATCAATAGAAGAAATGGTGGTATCTTTTGGAGTGTCCTGAAAGTCACTATTTCCCTATGTATTCCTTGGCAAACAATGTGTCAGAAGCCTTTATCAACATGCTTGTTTTTAAGTTCATCAGATAAAAAGCATTTAATCAGACAAGCATTAAAACCTCATAAAAAACTCCTTGCTTAGTATAGTAACAAATTAAGGCTCAAATTAATTGAAATCTGTTACTTGCAATCAAAAGCAAAAACCTTTAAAGACGGAAAAGTCATAAAGTCTTCTAAAATCAACTTATAGAAATAATACCCTTGGATAAGCCAGATACCATTAATTCATCCTTAATATTTCAATTATTGTTGATCTGCCGGATAAACATCACATGTTAATTTACAAGTCAAAACCTGAAAATACATCTACACTTGCACACTTTATATCAGGAATGGCTGTTGCTACAAATACAGCTAGCCTTCTCATAAAATATTTCAATGATGCAAAGAGAAAATGATAGAACTAAACCAGTAACTGACAAAATGTTTAAAATGCAGAAAAACAAGAGAGTTCCTTCCCACCTTTCATTTTTGTCTAGAGCAGCGAGTTTGGCTTCATCTGTACTCCTGATGCCTGTTTTTTTCTTCTTCTCCCTCTTTTTTCTGCTAAGCAGTTCATCCTTGATGTAGAAAGAACTATGGTTACAGGTTATCATTAGCATGTAAACCACAAATGTTACTGGGACTCTTCTGTGAAGGGTAAACAGTAGAGTAGCATTTATGCAAATGCATCTGGAGTCCTACATGATTAAGTAAAATGATCTATCTTAACAATAACTGTTGCCATGGTATCCAGTCTTTAAACACACATGAAGTCCAGTTCTGTCACTCATGTGTATCTCCATAGCAATCAAAGTTTTCTAAGAGGAGAAAGCATTCAACTTGCCTCCTTTCTCATTCATCAACTTCAATAATGCAGTAGAAAATAAAAAAAGTAAATAGATGCTAATGTATGAATATTTTTCAAGTTATGCTAAGTTTTCTTCCTAGTCTACTAAGTGCAATAGACTTTTATATGACAAAAAATAAAACTATCAAAAAATAATGTGGTTTATACTGCTTACCAATTCCCCACTGTTAACAAAAGCCCAAAACAAAAAAGCATTTCGCTAAGAAGAAAGGCAAAGCAAGTATGACTTTTATACTAATAAAACTTGATTATTTTTAAACACCACTTAGGAGAACCATAAACATGACTACAGTAGCATATTATTCCACATCAATAAATGATAGAAGAATTTTAATTTCTCTTCTTCCTTTCAGTTAAAAACCAAAGGACTATCTCTTGCAATTTATTACCAATTCTAGGAAAACTAAGTAGTTTTGTTAAACCTTAATATTTCTGAGATGTTACGTACCTCATTCTGTAATTATCACCATTTCAAAAAAAACCCTTTTAAAATACGAAAAACCACAAATTCAAACCAGGGGAAGAGGTAAAGATCTCTATAATATGCAAACTTCTGCAGGAAATTCAATACTAATAATTGAAGCAAGTTTGATTTATTACCAATACTTACCAGCTGTTTTTCCAGGTAGATTGACCAAACCACAGCATAATGACCCACTGTGAGTATAATGAACAAGAGTAATGCCAGCTCAGCATTGCTCATTTTTCTCACCCGCCTGTAGTAGAACACAGGCTGTCGCCAATCTGGTAGTCCATTGATCAGAATATCATCATACCTACAGTAGCAAACACAACATGCTTTCATGAGAGCTAAAAATAAAATAAGCCAAACCATCCAATTATAAAACAAAAGATAATCCACAGAGCGCTTGAATAATACACACACAAAAGATCATTTAGTAATTTTTTATTATTATTTTTCTTTTTAGAGAGCAATGCCTTGTTTTGTCAGCAGCTAGGATTGCATCTGGAAACAAACAGAAGACAGAACCAAACGCTTGGGAAACGTTCCTAATCTTTCAAGGGAAAAAAAAAAAAAGTAATTCAAATGCTCCTGCAACACTCCCCACACACTCCCCTGCCCCTCGAGCCCATCCAAGTTCATGCACTTCTGAAATAAGAGGCTTCAAAAACGTAGATGTGTTCTACCTGCCCAGTAATCAGTGGGCAGGTCTCCATGACAGAAGTAAATAACCCACTAACTATTATATAAGCAGCAAAGAACAAATGTCTCAAACACTAGAAACCCTTTTATCTTTTAAAAATTAAATGCACAAGTGCTGGTGGGAGGGACGAGGTACCTTTGCTTTTTTTTTTGGTCCTTTAGTAGCACAATATCCATTAGGCACAATATCCATCAGGTAAAGACCTGCCAGACTTAACATTCGTTCAGTGCAAGATATGAGCTTAAGTTAGAGGCTTGATATTGATGTTTGAAAACAAAGTTCATTACTTTTTTAATTTTCTATTTGAAAAGCTGTCTCCAAAATAAATCTATTTTGAAACAGTTTAATTTTACTAAAACTACTAACTGTACAGAAAACATTTTATGACAATTTGTCTGTTTTCCTTCACACGAATGTCTTGAAAAATCATAGTATGTCTGGGTTCTTTTATTTACAGTATATCATAAATTTAAAAATAAACAAACGACAGACATGCAAAACAGATTTTTTGTAATTAACTTTTCAGAGTAAAATTTCAAACAAAAATCTCTACAGTAAACCGAAAAACCTGTATGTTTAAGATACACAACCTGTTAATCTTAAATTGAACACGACTCATTACATATTCTAATCACACCATTTCCAGAATTAAATCTGCACTGAAAGGCCTAATTTGGTGCAACACATTGACCAAAATATTTTAATTAAAAATATTCTGAGTTAGTCGCAGGCCTAATTACAGGAATAGAAATAGGGCCTATATTGTCATGCAGGTCAGTAGAACTCAGTAGTAGGTTTTTCTCAAGTAAATTGACCAATCCAGGAATAATAGCGCAGCTGCTAAACTGCCAGTCTTGACATGTAAATCAATTTAAATGCAACAACTGCACTAGCTACTTTGATAGTTATTAAATTGATACCTTGGAGATGTACTAAAAAAAAAAATTCCACAAGCAAATTCATTTTTTAAGCAGAAAAAGAGACAGGGGTTTTCAATTAAAAAATACAGTTTAATTTAATGCATATCTGGAAAAGCTGAATTCTGATAAAACATTTGTTCAAGTTGTCACTGTTATTTCTATGCAAAAGATTTAACACCTCAGGATTCTTCTGTGTTCTCAATGCTACCAGAAGTAAAATTCATTTAACAAAATTCTATCTTCCATGACAACTACAGGAATACTAAGATAAATAGCTATTATTGTAAAACTTGAACTAGTAAGTTCTTTCCTTTCCCAGTAAGTCAAAACGAATTAGCTACTGATGCTTTAACACAAACTCTGTTCAGAAAAATTGCTTAGGATGTTATTCCAAAAGTAAAACTTCTACTTGATTTTTTTTTTTAAGAAATAAGTAGAAGTTTTAGCATTTAAAAAGTAACAATGCATTTACAAAAGATTTTAGTGATAACAGATTATTTTAGAAACAAAACCATTTTTTAAAAAAATTTACGTTCATAACAAGATTTCACATAAGTTGTTCTTTTGAAAGCTTCACAAAAAAACACATGTAGAAGTTTGGTTTGTTTTTTTTTAATACTACAATAAATTTATTAAGCAGTTGCCTTTCTTGTACACTAATGGTTGTTAACTGATGTACTGAAAAAGTGGCCACTGATTAAATAAGGTCCACATACCCAAATGGTAATAACATAGTAATATGTAAACCAAGATTTCAAACTAATGTTTGGCAACCAGGTTCTATTATAAATTATCTGTTGAGAAAAAATAAATTAAGACAGCAGAGCCTCTTGCATTAAGCGCTTTAAACAGCACTCGGTATTTACTGGGCTATGTCCGCTGTTCTGAACAACAGTCTCCAAGGATTAAGTCTCAGAATCAATGCTCTATTGATTTTACTATCAATGAGCATTATGGCTCACACGACTGGCCATTTTAAGGGAAGATAGCTTCTATTATAACCCACTTTTTAGAATATATACTGTTAAAAGATAAATCACTGCTTTCAATAGTCATTAAGCGCTGTATTTGAAAAATAAAGATATCAGTGATTTTTAGGTTTTCAACTGGAAAATGATCCTACTGAAACACAGAAGCTTCCCATAATTTTTAAATCTTGATTCTTCAAATTTATAAGGTGGTTTAATTAAAAGTAAGTTTCTCATTAAATTATTTCTTTATAGAAACTTACATTAACTATTAAAGACAGTTGGTTAATCCATGTGCATCAATAACTACATTCACAATTTAATTAAAAAGCATTCTTTTAGCTACCTATATTAATTGTAAATCTATGTAAGGAAAAAAAAAAACAACCCAAGCTGAGAAGAAAATCTATATCTGCATTATTATTTCCTAAAACACATGCACACAGAATAAGGCAAATTTCTGACATATGAATATACCAATTGCCTCTGAAATGTAGCTGCAAAAACCCCAAAGCACCCATACAGAAACAAAAAGACAAAAACAAATCCCCACTCAGAAATATGTTAAATACTTACTTTAAAACTCAGGATTCTATACAAGACTTGTTAGTCTTGTAAATAACAAGTAACAAATTGCAAGACTATTAAAATTTCTTTCTTCTGTAAAGTTTCACAAAATAGTTTTTAGAACTCTTTGTGAATCAATTCTACTGCAAGAAAAAAAAATCCATTAACTGCACTAGTTACAGTATCATCTATTTCAACATAATTAAAATTTATTTTTCCCTTTAAGAGACCCACTCGATTTCATATTTCAAATTATTTCAGAGACTTGATATGGTTTATATACTATAACCTTGAATTAATGAGACCTATTCTGAACTACGGGAAGATTGCGCTGGTGCTTTTTATTTTGGGGGACCTTTTTTTCCTCAAGCTGTCAAAGAAATCCAGTGCAACATCAGTCAGTACAATTTATACCTATGAATATAGACATTTAATTATAATGAGAACTCAGATAAACACCTTTCTTACTCTAAACAAGCATATCTTGATTCCTTTGCAAATGCTTCCTGTAATCAAGCTCACATTGTTACAGAGGACAGGCCTGGTAGGTAATACAAGCTCCTTAAAATGGTAACAAATAATGAAAATAAAATCTAAGATTTCTGCCTAATTACAATTACCAGAAGTGCATAAGACTATCTATTTTTTCATAAATTAAAACAGCCAAAGGCTAATAAATTGATTTAACAATAAATGCACCTATCTCTACATACTCTAAAGATAAACTTTCTGAAATTTCACACTCTAGCAAAATACACAGCGTGTACACAAACCAAAAATTTGTGTTCTGCTGCTTGGATGTTTAATGTTAAACAGTGCTACATTAAACAATGCTGCATGGACATTTATTGTTAGAATATTTGAATGCTTTGATTATGTATCACTCAAAGTGTGTAGGACAAAAGTACTAACACATAATACTACTATATTCTGTAGCACTACTAATGATATTAATGTATCTCACAAGCAACTATAACTTTCTCAAAAGAGCAAACCACATTAACAACACCTTTGATGTTAGCCAGGACATGGAGAAGGGGTTTCATTGTTTCAAAGGGAGTTCATCACTCTCTCATACAGGGTAGGACCTTATTCCTGCCTTTGCTGGTTCCAGTCTCTGTGCACACACCAGGACTGACGCTGCACTACATCACTTTGGAGATGAGCAGTAAGAGGCAGGTACAGCAAACTTCACTACAGCAGTAGAAGCCTGAAGCTCACTCTTCTCTCAGTGGTGTAAACTCATGTTCCAAACCATTTGGGTGCCTAATTGTGAATTCCCAGCTTAACTGCCAGAATTCCTCACCAACTTCTAAGAAGTGGAACTAATTTCTATCTCATCCTCATCAGGTCTTCAGGTCAGGTCTAAAAACAAAAAAAACCAAACAAAAAAACCCCACAAAACACAAAAAAAAACCAACAAACCAAGAAAACACCCACAGAAATGTGGCAGAAAGCCTTGTTACAGTATCTCTGGAATGAATATTAAACTGAGTTAATAAGCCCTGAGAGCCCAAGGGTGCATAGTTTCTACCCAGTGCATGGGTATGACAATAAACTTTGAGCCTCTTCCACTAGGTCCATCACCTCACATAATGCAAAGCCAAATATCAAAAACCAATGTAGAAAGATTCCAAAAAAAAAACAAACAAGAACTCCCCACTTCCCTTGGCTGTACAGTTGCAAGAAACCCTCGAGCTACATTACAACACAAACAATATTACAGGGGGAGCAGCTCCTACCACACTTACTTAAGACTTGTATTGGAGACATGCTACAACACCTTACAGGCCACCCTCCATTTACAAGCTTGACAGAGTTTATCATTAGACTATGCAATAAACCTGATCAACAAAGGTTTTCTCAGAGTAATAAGACCATATAGTTCTGCTTAACATCTTATTTCTAAACTCAGCATATTGTTTCCAGAAAATTCTCTGAAAGCAACGCTACTTAATCCACTACATTTATATTTATTAAACTACAGAATCAGTATCAACCATATATCCACATCATGCAAGAAAAATATGACGTTGCCTATGCACAAAATAAGTTACTGACAATTAAATCAATCTGAGCAAGAACAATCTACTGCTGCTTGAATTTCTCATTTGTAATCACTGCTGTACTTACTAACAGTAGTTGGGTACATTGGTCACATTTGTAACGTATGCAAGGTTTAAACCATAACTTTTACAAGCTACTGCATCACAGTTCCATGCAAAAAGCTTCTATTACAGCTGCAAGGAAATTCCTGTAAGTTCCATGATGGAGCTAAGATCCAAAGAGGCAATATCCCAAAAGTGTACGTTAACAACATTACAAACAAAAAATTGGGAATATTTGGGAGGTAACTCACTTCAAGTGGTCTGAAATCACTGACCTAACATTTTTTTAAAAAACTTTCCTTCAGTGTAACTTCACAATGAAATTCTCTTTAGAGGGATGAAATAAAAAAAAATTTTCCAAAAGTGCTTCCATGAAGTACATTTTCATGACACTTGAAGAGGGGATTAACAAAGTATATAATCTGCAGTATAAACCCTGGACTCCTCCCAAGACATCTACAAAGCCAAAATCCCTTCAAGAAATGTCTCATAAAACCCTGGTTGAAGACTTGTAAGCTGAAAGATGATTTACTAAAACTCCAACCAAAGAGCAAAACTTGTTTTGTGTCTCAGTTCTCCTGGTAATTGGTTGAAATGTCTATTTGTTAAAAAAATATATAAAAAAATAAGTTCAAAATAGTCTTCCAGAAAGCAGATCTGCCCCATGTTTTCAGTTCTTTATCCTATCCCTTCAGGTTCTGTTGCAGAAGCAGTAGGCACAATTAGTATCTATTAAAAAAATATGCTACGTATATTAAACCTTATAACATTAGAGATAATACATCTGAAAAAGGCAAAACCCCTATGAACTAAGCAACAGAAAACAAAGCTGAGGATGACATAGACTGGAAATAATCCCTAAATATCATGCAACAAAACCTTGTATTGACACAGGGAGGTATGACTGACAGTTGAATCGGTGGTCAATATTTTTAACCACAGTTTTTAATAAAATAAGCAGTGATAATTGGCACAACTGAGAAAAAAAAACTGTTAAGAGCTTTAAAAAGTTGCTTGAAATAACAGCTGGTTTTTAAAGGTCTTTCAAATACTAGTTTTAGAGGAGAAAAAAAGAGTCTGTCATGCAAAAATACCACCTTCCCCTTTAAGCCACATACAATCTTTAATAAAACATCTACCTGGGAATTACAAACCCGAATTACGAAAAAAAAAAATCATGTGAAGTGTTACAATTAAGTCAAATAGGCCTTGAATACAGCATTGGTATGAATACTTTATTTAAGAACCTGTGCAATTTAACTTACGTCTGCCTCCTTTCTTCATCCTTTAAAACCTCATAGATGGCCACCAACTAAAACAAACAAAAAGGAAAACAAACACACAGAAAAAGATTTTACTTTATGATTGAGTTTATCAAGTTTGAATGGTAGTATCATATTTACATCTGCCAACCAATGACCTCTGCCAGTTCTCACTTTTCCCTACAAGACTAAAAAGAAAACCCAGTATGCAAAAGAAATAGTGACATATTCATACACAAAGTGTCACCAGACACAAACAAGCAATTCAAGACTTTTTCCTCCTCCTCACATCTGTCAAACTGAGTCGTGTTTCAGTTACACCTTAAAAATAGGTATCACTTGTTTCATCCTAAAGATCCTAGTGAAATTAAGTAGGCTGTATTCAGTCATCAGAGGTACATTTTAAACGTAGAGCTAATTACAAAGTCATGTTGTTTCACTCTATAAAGACTCAAAGGCTGAAAATTAAATAATTAAAACTAATAATTTTCATTAAATTATGCCTAGCTAGGTCTTGTGTTGAGAACTGATCAGAAATTTTCCACACTGCTTTTCAAAGTGCAAAATATATTTTCCTCCTAAGAGTATAAGTATTATGTTCAAATTATTTTAATATACAGGTAAATACTAAATCCAGGCTATTCAACAAGTTAATTCCATAAAAAGTGTATTTGGTTTTAGTCTAGTTACATCAGGGAAAGTGTAATTCAATGTTTAACTTATTCATTTCAAAGGTGTACCATTGTTCTTACTAAAATTACATCATCATAAAAAAATTTTGATTCTATTTGCCCTAAAACTTTTATTGCCACACATTGCACTTACTTGCCTAAACTGTGTTTCCGCATTTTCATCTTTATTCTTATCTGGGTGTAAAATTAGTGAAAGCTTTCGATATGCTTTCCGAATGTCTGCAGATGAAGCATCCTGAAAAAAAGGAAAACAAAGCAAATTGTCAGAAACTGATTCCCTGAACTTTGTTAAGATCTGAAGGCAGCCAACCAAGTGCAGGAACTAAGGAAACGTACTTTGAGACATCTAACAACCAAACCTGCAGCCACCCCAGCCTAAATGACTTAACAGTCATTCAGTCCAATTCATCTCTCAACTCCCTTCATTATCATACATCCATTACAACGACATTTGCCAATACTTCCAAACACTTTCTTGCTTAAAACCTAACCCAGGCACCTTCTGCACCATTTAAAAGTTCAAATGAAAACTGAAAATTATTGCATCTGCATATCTTCAAGACAGACATAATTCCAGCAAATTATCATGCTCAATTTCCCAAACTCAGGACTTGCTAAGAACTCTTCCCTTATTAATATTTACATGCAATTCACTCCTAATAGGACTTCCATTCAACTTCAGCTTCACCATGTCTAAAGAACTGCATTTTTCTAAAGTAAATTGTAGTCTTGGAGCTATACTATAGCACTGACACCAATCTATATCTTAGCCATTATAAGAGTTGCACACATTTTAGGAGAAAAAATAAAACTCAAAATGTAAAATGATGCACCAACTTAGCTGCACAAATGCAAGTTTCTGGATTAATGACTGCTATTTAGTACATGCTATAAAGATATCCAGAAACAAAGATATCAAGAGTTGTATTCCATATTATATAGGAATATATATATATCTTCACCAGAAGATTCACAAATCATCACACTGAAACAGAACTGTTTGCATTCTATTACTAATATGTCTGAGGCAACATTTTAGAAAACAACTGTTTATTTGACAATTTTTATTTCTTAATTTTATATATATTGTTCCCAAGTATAGTCTCTCTCTCAAAATTACAGTGTCAATAGGGATTAAAAAAACACCAAAACCTAGATCTGAATTAGCTGTGGAACAGAGCTGAAACAAGATAATAATTAATGCAATACTGTAATTAGTCTGTCAGGCTTTTTATTACAAATCATTATTTTCGTTTTAAAATTTTCAGTTTATAATATGAGGCTATTACAATGCTGTATACAAGTTTGGGCCTGCAATAGACAAAGACTGAATGAGGAGAAGGAGAAAAGCGGGGGAAAATGCAGAATTTGAAAAACTCAGCTCTGAAATTATATTTTAAGGAAGTTGGCATTATCGCCTAACACAAGACTGGAGTGTCCATAATCTTTTGTCTGTCAAAAGAAGATTTCTCCTGAAAAGACCACATAAGCATTTTTTAAGCTAAAGTACCAGCTTGCTTCCAGCTTGATTACCGCCAATGAGTTGTTTCATATTGCCATTGTTTTATAGGTTTATTTTTAACTTTCGGTTAAGGGGAAGGAAGAGACAGTGACTAAACATCTATTCTAAGCTCTGAGAAACATTAAATTCTTGAGAAATACACTTAATAGAATTTTATGAATAAATGTGAAAATGCCATGTAAAAATATCTTTTAAAAATGAGGGACTGAGATCATGATAACCTCAACAAATGAGTACCTCTAGACCATGTATCTGGGATAAACAACCACAGTTTATTCCTTCTCTACCATACACTTAGATGCTTGGTATTATTTTTGGAGCACTCCTGATTAAAAGTTAAAAAACTGATAAAAGCATTTTAGCAAGCTGTCCCACAGTACTCTTCCAATTACTTCAAAAACAACAAACAAGCAAAAAAAAGTTACAGTGTTTTCAGTTGTATCTGAAGAACTTAAACCTTAGTTTTATTTGGTAGCAGTAGGATTATTTGTGTAAAAGATCAGGACAAAAGGTAGTTTATATGTTTAATGCTTCAGCAAAGCAAGAGATCCCAAGACAACTCTGAAATAATCAAGTTGCTTAAATATTTATGTTGCTTCACCTTGAGAAGTTAAAATAAAAATGTATAAATTCAAAAAACCAGATTATTCATCTTAGCTACCAGAAATAATGTAGAGATTGTTTTGTTTCCCCTCATCTACCAACCCTGTCAGCCACTTCATAAACAACATGGGCTTGTCTTCAAACAAAATATAATTATTTAAATACTACTATATCAAAGACAGGAAACAGTTTACTGGCCATGGTTTTAGCTAAACCATGAAAGTGATCTTTATCACCATATCAGCTTCTTGTAATTAAGCCCCTAAAAGGTTGAAGAGGGTACAATAGTATCAATAGATAATTAAATAACGGATGTTACTGTAAATTATTTCATTACAACTGGCACATAGGAATTTCTAATGCAGTAATTCTGCCTGCTAAGCAACTCATCACGCCACCAGCCAACCCAACACCGGGTAATGTTGTATGTTCCAAAGATTTTGCTCATTAATGCTACCTACAGGTAATGTTAGGCATCTTCAGGCAAGGTTCCAGATCCTCCAGGATCTCCCCTCAACAAAAGTGGTTGGTTTTTGAGAAAAGTCTCTTGTCATTACAGGACTTCCTAGCAATGCAGGACTCTAAATAAGCTATAAAGAACTATTATTTTCAAACTAATGAAGAAACATCTCCCAAACTGAAATCATCTGTTCTAAGACCATCGTTTATAGCTACCTGGTTCTGCTGGCCACCGTTAGTAACATTTTAAGAAAGGCCAAGCAACAAAACACAGAGTTAAGAGTCAGTATTTTCTGCAGATTAAGACACTTTACATATTAGGGCAGAAGGTCAGACTAGAGAAAACCATGATCACACTAAGGTTTTGTTTGTTTTAAAAGAAAAAGCTCAGGCAACATGTTCAATGGCTTCGTTTAGAATTTAGAAACCTTGATCTCAGTTACATCTACAGAGGGAAAAATAAAACCTTCATTAGGCACCTCAGTTAACAGCAGAAGGAGCTGGTAATATTACAGACAGCAAGTTCATTCACTGGTTTCCCCAACACTGCCTCAGGTTAGCAGATTTTGCCACCAACTAAGGCAAATGAGCCTGTCACACTGTCTCCCTCATGTGGATACAAACATCTCACGCATCACCCTATTTCTTGATATCTATCCTTCCAAAGCAATATTGTCCCATCACACTTTCAAGGTTGAATCTCTCTTTGTTTTGTGCCAGACTTAGTTCTCAGAAATACCAAACTGCGAGCCTATATTTAGATAGGCCACAGTCTGGCCTCTAATGCATGCAAATATGCAAGTATTCATGAGGGAATTTTTAAATTCCTAACACTTCATTGAACCATCAGAGTATCCATGTGCCTAGTTACATGACCTCTAGGTAGAAGTTGAAAGTTCAGTCTTCCACATTTTTTCACATAATCCCTTACACTACAAACAAGTATTTTAACACACAAACAAAATTATCATTTGAAGTAATCAGCAGAATGCCAAAGTCAAACACATTTCTTAAAGTTCTCTGTTGGACTTAGAGACTTTTGCCTCAAGGACAATACATGTTATATTCAAAGGATGGGGGAGAATCATTCTTCTCACTATTTATGACATGTACTTTTGGCAGCTTGTTTAATTTGGACAATGAAAAACACATT
This sequence comes from Myiozetetes cayanensis, assembly GCF_022539395.1. NCBI lineage: Eukaryota > Metazoa > Chordata > Aves > Passeriformes > Tyrannidae > Myiozetetes > Myiozetetes cayanensis. Next base: position 132,939,406 of record NW_026086604.1, read on the forward strand.
ACTAAATTTTATTTTACTTGGAATCCTTTTCATATTCTCTAATATTAGTAAGGAAATTTCTATCATTACACTACAATTACAGACACAGAAACACAAAGGATTTTAAAAAAAAAACCAAAACAAAACACAAAACCAAAAAAAAACCACAACACCTAAATGGCCATTTGCCTTCCATTCTTTGAAAATTAAATTATTGCTGAAAATGCACAAAGATTCAAGTCTGGTCTCCTCCTCTGTCTATACAAATTCAGATTCCCACTACAGACTTCACTTCCATCTTTACAATAAACAGAATAACTGGTGTGGTACACACTACAAGTATACTGTTCCACTGCCTTCTATTCCTAATGTAACTATGATTACTAATGAAGCTAAAAAAAAAAAAAAAGCCTCATTGTAGTCCCAAGACAATTTTGGTGAACACATAACATATCAGATATTGCCATAGGCAAACAGTGATTAGGTCAAGGGGAAAAATAATCAATGTCTACATAGTTTTCACTTACCAACATACACAATTCAAAATCTAAATTGTTCCCTTGAGAGCAATGCAGTTATACAACAAGACTTAGTTACTTACAATTTAGCAACTGCTTCTAACGCAGTAAATGTGCTCAATTCATCCTGGGTTTTAAATATGCCTGCCAATGTCTTCAAATAGGTGGCAGTATCTTTATTAGCAATGGGAAGGCACATGGTCCAGGAAACAAGTGTGCAGATAGAAATCACATTTCTATTCACCTGCAGTTTGTCCAGTTACTGGTTAAAGGGTGAAAGGAGAAAGACATCAGTACATCTATTCCACTGCAGGACTGCTGAATGACTGCATAGAATTCTCCACAGCCAGGTTGTTGAAGCTACATGGCAAAAAATGACAATTGTATAGAACACCAGCTGACTATTTCAAGTGCAAATCTGTAAGTAACTTCAGTGCAGGTAGGCCCTCATGAGGTCTTTTTTAGCCTTCCCAAATGATAAATCAAAGCTATATAATTCCTATGTTTGGATTTTTTTTTTTTTAATTCAAGCACTCAAATGAATGTGGTTTCTTCAATAAAACTATTTCATTCAGTACTTTTGTGTAGAAGAAAGGGTATAAGCCACTACTTTCCTTCTGGTAACCATCAGGCATACAAGCTGAAGACAAACGGTACAGAAAAAGAAACAGAAAGTAAGCTTTGTAAATTCACCATCACATATTTTTCTTCCATGATTTGACACTGCAGGATGCACAGGTTGTCCCACAGAAATCACAAACAAGCAGGGGCAGATACTAGACAGAAGCTGCCACCGTCTATTAAACACTGTGTCAACACTGCTACTTTCTACCAGTTTGTCTTCATGTGAAGTCCACAGAAAACTAATATCCCTAAGTGTTAGAGAACAAACAAACATGACTGTAGGTCAACTATTAAATATCCCCTGTCCTCATTCCTTAAGCAGCATCAAGGAAGACAATGTGATCCCCTCTGTTGTGTCTCATTCTCATATGGGGACAGAACAGTGACTGCTGTTGCTCCACGACCCTTCTCTAGGTAATTCTTAAGATGGAAACCATATGGCAGCGACCCTTCTTCCAGCCCGGTTCTTACCCTCACGCTGGTTCACCACAGGCTGACACACACACCCCTCTTCAATAGCACTCCCAGACTTGCTTCACACATATTCACTTCAACCTGGTCCTAATTTAATCTCCCATGATCAGATTAGTTCCAAGAAGTACACCTAAGCTTGCCAAGTCTGCACTTGGAAAAACATTTATGAGGGAAATAGAATCTTGTAGAAAATTCCAGAGGTGGGAAGGACCTGCTGGCAATCCTGAAGATTATATATAGGTTATATAGATATATATATATAAAAAACTCTAGGAAAGGAAAACAAGTGTCTCCCAGAAGACCAAGCATTATCTGTGAACTTTCATAGTTAATAGATACCAGCTGAGTTTTGGCTTAAATTTCTCGCTGCATAACCTTTGTTCAATTACCCTTTATTTTATCGAACTTCTTTCTAAGACACTCATCTTTTCCAGGGATGTAAAATGAGTTAAACTCAAATTTGCTCCTTGTCTACAGATGAGTGCCCTGAGCATACGCAGGCAGGAGGAGAGATCTGCAAACGCAGCCATGTGTCTCACAACATTCCATTGATTTAAACTGAATAACAGCACAGCAGGGAAATACATAGGAACTAAAAATAATACTAAAAAGGTATTTTAATGCTTTTTTATGTTGCTAAGTTTTAAAGCAATTCATGAAATGAAAATGAATACAAACCAGTACAATGTATTCCTGTGAGCTTCTGATAACTGGCACAATCCCTTCCCTGGCATGTTTGTTTCCAGGGGAGTGTGTCAAATGAAAGAACACCCCTGTTTTCAGTCTAGCATGCCAAATGAAAGAAAATTCTGCTGCCTCATGCTTGAGAAACCAAAAAAAAGTGTTCTCCTCAGCACATGTGCACAATTATATGGGCTTAGGTTTTCTTGACCAATTTGAACAACAGTATGTATACATAATCTTTTTCTTCATTGAAACTATTTCATCCTTTTACATTTTTTTTCAGAAAATGATTACTTAGGAAAAATTAGATTGCCCAAGAGAAGACTGTCGTGTACAACCATAAGTTATGTTTTAACATAAGCTTTGTCTCTGAGATGCAGAGAACACTCATCCACTCTCAACATTTTCAAAATCACTCCTCAAATTCACAATGGATAGAAGCTGTGAAACAACAGCTGAGGACATTACTCAAGCCAATAGTAACTAATTCAAAATCCTGCCTACCGTTATATTTAATTTCCATTTGTTTTTCTATTCTGGTAGTTCAAAAGGAAGGAACGAGTAGGTATTTTTTATTTATTTCACATCTTTTTCCATAAACACTATTACATATTCATTTTTATTCTATTTCATATATGCCATTTACTGTTCACATATTTACATGTGGTACATATATTTTTATACTATAGTTATATGTAATTATATATACCTGTGTGTATTACCTTATAGGCATAAGAAAGTTGTTTCTAGGGAGCTATCTTAAAAATCTGCCTATTATATCAGAGATTGCCAGTCCACAGCTCTCAGACAAAAACATTACCTACAAAACTCCCAATCCTGCAACATATTCACAGGAACTAAACTGCTACAAAGAAATACCACTGTTTTTACAGTCTAGGTTGGCAGGGAAAGCAAAACGTGGAGTCTCCTGTAATGCATTTCTTGCTTAATGCTATTGCTGCTAGATATCACAGCCCCTGGATTTACAAGAGAGGTGATATTATACTCAAGGACAGCTGCAGCAAAAATTCTGGGTGTTGGATCAGACAAGTTCTGACCCTTCCCACAATGTAAAGCCAAAAATATACTGCTATTTTATTGTTTATAGTTTTCTTGCTACATTTCAGCTTTAGAATGTTTCCAACTTCTTTTCAAAGGGCAAGGAATTATAGGAAATTAGAAAATCAGCAAGGCTATATCCATACCAGACCTTTACCCCTTCCTCCTCACGCTATTCCTGTTCTCATTACACCCTTCCACCAGAACTGACATTACTGACCCATCCACTCTGACACAGCAAGCCATCTTCTCAAATAACTGCTTCCTAGATCTCAGTTTAAAGGTTGTTTTTGGAGTGAGATTTCTAATGACCACAGATTTAGGTTTTAACAAAAGGTAAATATCTAAATTAATAGGTAAAATAAAGCCCACAAAAATTGCTTGAGATACTAATTATTGAACTGTGACTACATCTTTAACTGATAAAACTTTTCCTATTTTTTAAAGTTGTTTATTACTCTCCCTTGTGACATCCAAAAAATGAGGAAAGGGCACTCGAGACAGGATATAGGACGTATGACTGAATATATTATAAAGCCATACAAGAAGCCAACAAAGCAGAGTTACATCCAGCCCAGAAGTTTTCAAAAATCTACCCATTATCTTATGCATCAACACAACATTTACAGGGTGAATAATCCCCACAGGCATCAACTTCCAGAATAAACATTAACTATTTACTAGCAACTTCCTCAGCCCTATCAGCAGCTAAAGACACCAATATATATGTCCACACATTCACCCTATATATTTTTATACATATACACACGCTAATTTCAAAACAAGGTGTAAACAAGCTTACCTTTCCAGCAGTACTTAATACTTATACAACACCTTAATTTATATTTGTAATTATTGCTTAACTTCTTAGACTGTTTTAAGAACACAGTTAAATAAGTTTGGAAAGAACAGAGTGATCATTTTTATATGTGACTTAAGTAATGTTTTTAATGCAGAACCTTTTTTTCAAAACAAATTACAAAAACATGGGTATCACAAAGCTTCTCTTACAGGTGCAGAACAAAATGGAAAGAAAATAAATAATACCTTGAATAGTTAAAGGCTCTAACTGTCAAAAACGAAAAGGTGTACCAAACAGAATTTTATGAGGTCTGCCCCAAGTCCACACTCAATATTTTAGTCAGCAAGCTAAATTATAGAATCGTGTTTAATCTGGTCGTTAACACTAACCTGGAAAACCTACAAGACGCAGTCAAAGAGAACCAGAATTTTAAAAGATCTGGACAAAATGGAGAACTGCTCTTAGAAAAATATGACATTATTTCCTAAGTCAAAGACTAATGGTCTACATCTGGACAGAATTCATCAACTACACAAACATGGGATAGAAAAAAAGCATTTAGGCAGAAACAAACAGTAAATCACAAGCTGAGCAAGAGTCAGTGGCACGGTGCTGCCTCTCAGTGCAGCACAGCGCCGTGACACAAGCAGTATGGCAGCGAGCAGCCGGGCCATGTCACGCAGCAATTGTAAGACCTCAGCAGATTGCCGTGGCCAGTTCAAACAATGTGATTAGAGAGAGCTATAAGCCTGCTCAGATAAGAAACAACAACAAAAAAAATCTTACTAATAGGGGATCTAGGAGAAAAAAAACCAAGTGACTGTTCAGAGAAACTGAAAGAACGAGAGTAACTTAAGCCTAAAGAAAAGGCAGCTGACAGCAGGACATAACATCTTCAAATATGCAAAAGGCAGCTTTAAAGAGAAACTTGAATAATTGCCTTGTCTGATCTACCAGGGCTAAGCACTATCAGGTAGATGGCAGCACAGGAAGATCCAAGTTAGATACCAGGAAAACCTCCTAGAAGCATCACAAGCGTATCGGTGGAACAGACTGATGAAGTCTCCTTTACAAGCATGTCTTGCATACATGTATCAGGCGTGACTTAAATTTAACCAGCTCTGTCACAGTAGGGTACAGTAGGTCACTAACATTCCTATATTTTAGAATTTAAATATACTTTTGATGATCAATTTAATAATTACTCTGAAAATATTCCAACTGGATTTACTGTATCTGTTTATGTGGTTTAAAAGGTCCTGGCTGAAAGACAGTATTCTTGTCACACTGAAGGTGACAGATACTGGTGCTGGAAGAAAGAGTCAACGAGATTTTCACAAAACCTAAAAGGGCTTCGAAAAGAGTGGTACGTATAAAGGGGCAGCAGGAAACACCTCTTTGCTATGAAGTCCCATGGGACCTCACTCCATGACTTGGACTGCTAAGCATTAGGCTTATTTTTCCTATTACACAGTAGTTGCTCTGAACTAAGGAAGTCATCCTGTAGTAGGTGATCACTAAGAAGGCATCCACATAATTTCAGTTTAGAATACCTTCTCCATCCGTTACCAGGTTTAACCTTGAAAGATGGTAATATAAAGCAGATATGATCAGCAAGGTTCCTTGACAATGTCAAATGAAAATAAGGACTAAACTAAACAAGAAAAGCAGGGAGAAACTTTTACAACTAAAATTTCTTTTTAAATTAAACTACTTTCTTAAAAATATATTTGGTTTATCATAAATACATACTTAATTGCCACAACAAAACCACTTAAATGAAAATATGGTAGAGCCATTGTAGTAAATCATATCCATGCACAGCAGTTATAATTTCTTCATTTAAGAAAGAAAGCAGGAGCATCTCTCTCAAAATCATATACATATTATATATGTTTACAATATATTTATACACTTTCATTGAATATATTTTGTATCTGCTTCCACCCTCCTTTTCCTATTGTTTGCCTAGCTTCTGTACCATGCTATGATATTTCTGAAGGGCTCATTTTGTAGAAGTAATGTTATTTTCCTTAGGCAAAGGACACTTAGAAACAGCCCCATCCACTGAACTTGAGCTGTGAGATCCAAGTGTCCCTGAGCCTGCAGTCTTTCACTTCTTTGTCCTTCTAGAGCCTGAAAGAAGACATGAAGCGTTTACTGAGATCGAGAAGTTTTTCATCTCCCTGCTACAAAATCCATATTGTTCAGCTTGGATAAATTCTTAATACCTTCTCCAGAAAATAACCAGTTAAATGAAAGGGATAAAAAATATCATCTCATGTATGAGGTGGTTATGTTTTTCATGAACAAAATCACATTAGGGAAATGTCACTCTCCTCCTTCCACAAATTGTTCCACCTTTTATTTTTGGTATATAGAATAGAAAATGTCTACAAATCTTGAAATCTTAAAAAAGGCACCAAATGTAAGGAGTTATGAGGGAAAATATTTTTTCTTTTTTGAACTTCAAACTCAACTGATCAGAAGTGGTAAAACACTGCACATTTTTAACCAAAGATGCTTCATTGCAGACTATGTTAAGGTAACTTTGACATTATACAGGATATTAATACCTCTGAAAGCTCTAGAATACATTTATGAACCTGTACTTATTTATTAAAAATGTATTTCTATGAGTATTTTTTCAAAGGCATTGCCTTAAATAGCTAGGTTTATAAAGAACTACCAGCAGCATTTATCCAATTCTTTCCTTCGTTATTTAGAACACTTTCTACTGAACTAGTTAGGATTTAGCCCAACCCGTCATGTAGGAGAGTCATATAATGATCCCCTTATACTCATTAACTACCATTTTAATGAGCTATTACTACCTCGGGACCCAGAAGACCTCAGGGAGGTTGTAACATGCCACTACCTATATAGTAATTCACTGCTGAGTTAGTACATAGCCTCCTTGAAAGAATACAGGAATGCCCTCCATCACTCTCCGTACTTCAGATGCCAGCATCAGCAAAATTTCTGCATGTAAGACACATCCCAGCCTAAAACCTAAAAAGCAGCTCAGTTAAACTCCAATAAGCTTAACAGATTACCATTGCTATGGCCCACCACTTTGCTAAACCAGTCCTAACAAAATGAACTGAAAGCAGGAGCACTGTCAGGCCACTTCAGCTCACAGTTTGATGGCATAAAACATTGCAAATCTGATCAAGGGCCAGGGCAGGAGGCAGAGGACACTATCATACCAAAAGACAATTGGCAAAATCTGCCAGAATCTGTATGAGTCAAATTAGGCAGCCAATGTCCAAATGTACTTGGATTAAAAAATCAAGTTTAGCATTATGAACCATTAATCAGAATTCACACAATTAATTTATAAACAACAGAAAGCTAAATAATCTTAAAAATTAAAAATCATGTCCATATTTAAAAAGTCACATATATGCAATGACTTGTAATGGAACTGACTTGAAGGCAGCCCTTCCCATTCATTAGCAATTTTGTATGGAAAACTGGTACAATGGTCTCTAAAAATGCTTATCTGACATTATTTTTAGTGAGAATGAGCCAAATAATCCTTAAGGAAGATAATTACCTCTCAAGATTTATGGCAGCTGTGGGCAGATACTGTTACACACAGTGGCATGCTGTTCCCTGAACTGCCCTCTATGTTTTTCAAATTAAAATGCTTTAACTGAACCACCCAGGCCAAAGTGAGGGGTAGAAAGATCAGTTCCCTGCTCTTCATAAAGCCTTTTCCTGCAAGCACTTACTGCTCTTCCCTTCCAGTACTATACTGGAGGCATCTTTTGCATCAGGGAAGAAGGGGAGTTCATGCTGATCCATAAATTGCCTGCACTCTTGGCCTGTAAGAGCTGAAAGAAGAGCAGAAGACAGACTCTGCCCAAACCGGGAGACCCTCATGATGGGGCATTTCCCTGCAGAAGCAGCCCAGGCAGCAGCTGGGATGTGCTGAGCTTCTGCTCTCACAGCAATATGCACAGCAAGGCTGGAGCTGAACCAGATGCTGTGAAACTGAGACAAATCTAGAAGAGACAGAGGGCAGGTCTGTGCAAGGAAGAGGAGCTGAGAAGATGAGCACGAAGGAAACACTTCTTCCAATCTACTTTAAGCGTTCTTCAGTTAGCTGAGTGTAACACCCAACAACCTCATCGCTACAAAAGGTAGCAAGTTTCAAACACATGTATATGCCTGCTTCTCTCTTTGTACATAAAAATAATTCAGCAAAAACAAGCCTGTATTGATGAGAAGCTAAATAGCCCATCAGCACCATCAGAGGACTGAGAAAGGCACAATATTACAGCTCTTGCCTAATATTGCCCCTGAAGTAATGAGTGAAATACATTGGGAAATACTCCCTGCTCCTGAGACAAAAGTAAGTAAAGGGGCAAATGTAAGGCCAGTTTTTCAGCCACTGATATAAAAGGCAGCTGCCATCCACCCATAGAGGCCTATTCTCAAGTCTCAACAGCAGAACTGAAACTGGACAACCGAAGAAATCTCTTGCTTCCTCCATCCCCATTTTCATTTCCTCATCATCATAAGCAGAAGTAACAGATAAGATTACCCAGCAGGACAGAGAGCAGTAGCCAACTGCAGGAACTACAAAGTTGGGTGAGCAGAGCTGATAGCAAGACAAACACTGCAAAAGGCAACACTACCAAAACAAAGAGGAAAAGTATGACTTTTTCTATGTCTGTGGAAAAGAAGAATCAGCAGCTGAGTGAGCAGCAATAAAAACTTGGCACAGGTTACATCCCATTAACTATGCTACCAGAAGTCTTGTTTCAGACAACTGACTGCAGAAGATAGTGGCTATTACCCATTCATTTACCTGCCTCTCAACACGGGATTACAGGATTATCAGTGTCAAAGATAACAGTGAAAGTTGGGAGATAAAACTGGTCCTACTGCCTCAAGTAGAAACACTAGCAAATGTAGAATATTTCAAATGCCTAAGCTACAGGAAAAGTTTCGTGATCACAGGACTTAGAAGAAGCAAGGATAAATCCCTATAACATGGGTTCTCTCCCAGAATTTTCAAGTTATAAAGTCAAGATTAAAAGAAAGGTCAACATACAAGCAAGAATATAATTAGTGGGTGACTTTTAACACAGGGGGGGAGAAAAGGACTGAGACTGCAAATCCAAAAGCTACTACATGGAAATAAGCATTTTGTTACTGACAGTCCTGAGAGTTGCCAAAGCTGCATTTCCTCTGTCTCATAACCCCAGCCATGGAATCTAATCCATGGAGGATTTTTTCCCATCAGATGCAATTTCTTCTTCTCGTAACTTGTCTTTCGGTGAAGGAAGAAAATCCAAACACAAAACAGTGGTGGCAGAAATACTGCAAAACTATTTCTGAAAAAAAATCAGTCACACTAAGTACCACTGGACAAAATAACAGAAATATTTACTGCAGGATGAAGAAACCAGGAAGCAGGAAGAAAGGAAGAAGGAGACTAAAATTAATCTGTTTCCTCATCTAGCTCCCATCTTCCAGCTAGTCCCAGCCTGAGCCAACTTAAGGCAGATGCCAGCAGTGGAAGCTGTATATCCTGTGGCAATATCAACAAAGAGCACACTTCTGACAAACAGACCAAAAGGATAAAAATTTTTTGGTCAAGTTCCTATTTTTGTTCTTTGAATTTTATTCTTTTGTTCTGAGAAAGGGTGTAACTCTTTTTTTTTAAGTAACAAGAGAAGGTATTATTAAAAAATAATGAGATTGCTAAAAGGTAAGAGATTAATTTGAGTTTAATTCAATCTAAAATATAAATTTACAGTTTTAAAATTAGGGGATAACAGAAATATAATAAAGATGCTACATACAATAATGAGTATTCTGAACAGGTAAAGGGGATTTGGGAAGAACTGAGTAGTTCCCTGAAAAGGAACTACAATCTGTCGTCATTACTCCTGACACCCTGTCTTTATGCAACACAGATGACTGCCTACCTAGTGAGCAGCTATTCAGGACTTTTCTCCGTGCATTTTTTCATTTGTGGCCTCATCTGCTCTTAGCCGCTTGCTGTTCAAACACGTTTGGAAGCTGTGGTTATTTGTTTTGTAGCCCATCATGATGGCATCAGAGTTCATCAATATTATTCACCATTGTGGTATCTTAAGAGACAACTGTACAGTACTTGCCTTTTTTTGTATATTGTAAAATGAGGCACAGATTAAGGTAAAATCTTCAGTAATCTCAGGTGCTAATTTTATCCCAGATATGATTTTTCCAAGTGCTCAGTATCAAACAACATTTCATACATTCAGGGCACAGACTTTAATCGACTTCAGCTGCAGCTGCAAACCCTCAGCATTTCTGCATATAAGCCCCTAGTATCTCAAATTATGCAACCAGAATTGCAGAGCACTCAAATCAATTAGTCACCACTTGGGAAAAGTTTCGTTTAAACGACTTGCCTAGCATCACACAGGAATTCTGCAGCAGAGAGAGGAACAGAATTCAATCCTCAAGGGCACTTTTCGTCTGACTAGCTTACCCATGAAACCATTTCCCCTACCCCCCCCCAATCTTCTCCCCCACTCTCTACATACCCTCAACATCTACAGGTTAAACAGTTTTTACAGACAACAGTCTCTTTCAATACATAAGCCTGAAGCTGCACTGGGGCCAGATCTCTCCCTGAGCCTGAATAAGTAAAGACCCTGTAGAATATAATGTAGTGAATTAAAAATCATCACAATGAACAAGCACAAAGAAACCAAATTAAGATTTGAGACGTTCTGAAAACTGACATTCCCTAATTTTAGAGTATGCAGCTCTGGAAATTTATTACTAGTCTTTTAAAAGTGATATTAAGGTACATGGCTGTTGTACAAAAAGACAGAAACAAGTAAATTCAGAAAGGAAAAAGAAATTTGCATAAGCAATGCAGACCTGCTTTATAATACTAACTCACAAGCAGTGCTTTTCCCCCCTCCTTTCAAATAACCCCAGCTCTCTGAAGCATCATTTTGATTCTAACAGGCTCCACTAAACTGCAGAATGCTCTGGTTAGTTATCAACCTGCTTATTTCAAATTACAAATCTTAACCCAAATATTACGGATTCTTCCTTAAAACAATAAAAGTGTGATGTTTCTGTGAGATAAGCAGTAGTGCTGGTGTCTGCACAGAACTAAAAGCCAGCACTTGCTATATCATTGTGGAAGGGCTGGGAGAAATCAGCAAACCGAGTGCATCAATTAGGAGGGGAAGGAGACTGCTTGTATTTCAAGCAGATGAGCCCAGGTATAGAAGGACAGGTCTGAAACACAGAGTGTCCAGGCAATTGAGGATTCTCTTCCAGGAAAGTGTACTTTTTGTCTCCAAAGGCCCAGAAATATTTACCAAGCACTTTCTGTGAGGTTTATGTATTTTTATCACCTAAGACAAAGCAGCCCAAGCCTCAGCACCTTGCAAAATCTCTCAATTACAATGGAAGTAATGAGATTCTAAAAGAAATGGCAGCCACATGAGAAAGTGGTTAAGTGTTTTAATTACTAATTCTGTTATGGTACAACAAAATTCTTCCTTAATAATGCAGGAGAACTTCCCTACATGAGAGGGTACTCCAGAAGCACAAATAGAGATGTCTACTTTCAGACCACAAATTACTGCAACCATTTTTAAACTAAATTACTTGGAATCTTGTTGAAATATACTTTGTGAGACACATTTTCAGAAGTTATAAATAATCCTGAACTGTTTTGTTTATGTGAATGGCATTGTTAGCATTTATCAATACCAAAAATATTTGCAATACTTTAGTATCACTTCTATCTCATTTAATCATCACATTTAATGTAAAACATTTGACTAAGAACTGAAAAGCTTTATATACCCTGGAAGACAAATTCCATCAAGCTGAATAAACATGACTAATCCAAGTCTCTCTTAAAAAAAAAAAAAAAAAAAGGAAAAAAACGAAGGAAAAAAAAACAATCAAGAATCTAAGTATTTGTGGTCATATTTTGAAACAATATTTCATGTATTTTATATTTGATGTAGTTTTCCTGCACTGTATAAAAGAAAACATAGAACCACACTACACCCACACAGGGCAGTCAAAATTTGCATGTAATTAAACAAACATTGTTTTAAACATTAAAATTCCAACTCTGCAAGTTTCCAGGAATCCTAGGACTCAAGCATGTATTTACATGGGAGTCAAATACAACTGCTGCCTAAATACTGGTGGAATTATGCTCTCAAACTGACAGGCACGCTAAACTTTTATTCAATCATATTATAGATCTCCAATCGGACTGAAAATATCTATCAACTGAGAAATTACAGACAAAGATTTTGCTTTCTTTACCAAATGAGTCTCCAGGAATCTTTAACTGGGTCTGAAATTTAGGTGAATATCAATAAAGGACACACAAACAAAAACCTTACTGCTCACTAGATTAATAAATTGCAACACAATGAAATTCAAATTCTGAAAAGTTCTCATGGCAAAGTAAAACAAAAATATGAAGAGTTAATTCTATGAGCAATTTTAAGTTCCTCATATTTATTCTGCTCTCACTAAACACTACAACTAATCATCACACAGACTTCTGTGATCAGTTTTATCAGGTTTTTTCCTATTATCATAATCATAATAAAGTAAAACAAAACTGTTTAGAAGATCTCCCCACAGAAGGGAAACTTGTGATTATTCTCTACAGTAATTCAGCAGTTTTAACTAGTGAATCTCCTCTATCACTATTAAGAACCAAAATGAACTCCCCAACAGTCTTTGGTTCTGGTAAGGCATTTTTAGTTATAAATGACAAAGCAAAGTACTGCAGACAGACAGGGAATTAATTCTTTGATCAAAATACGCATTAGTAGTGAATACAGGAATATGCAAGGAAATTAACTCCATACATTGGTTGCTAATTTGTGCAATTTCATACCTATTCTAAGAACTGACTTGTTCCTTCTACCAAACAGGAAGTAACCGTTTGAGATTTGCTCAACAGTCAAGGATAAATAAAAATGCCAACAACTTTTTTTTAATTTATTGCCATCAAAGAACCTCACAATCTTAATGATAAAGTTAATATAAAGATATAACTAAGAGACAGTTTCAGGGCAAAAATTATCCGAACTGTTAGTGCAGTAAAAGAAAAAAGCCAAAGGATTTTTAAAAGATCAATATGAATTTGATGACTTTCATAGAGATGAAACCTAGAAATTGAAACCTTTACCAATCTGTAACTCTTTACCAGATAAGGAGAAATAAAAGTAACACATTGCTTCTAGGGAATTGCTACTACTGCATTGATTAATATAGAAACTATTCAGTACAAAGTAGTTACCCTTCAGGAAGCCTGAGAGTTGCATTATACTCACAAGCCTGTTTTTCCCCCTTTTATAAAATGTGATTTCTTGCACACAAGATTTAACAATTGTATGCAGGCATAAAACATACACCCCTGAATGAATAAATTGCCCACCAGCTAGATAAACTAATCTCTAGGGTGAAAAAAAACCAAACCAGAATTTTTTAAAGTTACATTTGCAAAATTCTTGACAATCACCTAGAAGAATAAAATTTATTTTGCACAAATATATGTATTCTTCCCATATCTGATTTTTGGCAATTATGCTGTTCATCCTGGCAAGCAAAACACAGCAAGATTAACACTAAATCAAATTGATTTCATGTTCCAAATGCTGTGATAATTTTCTTTGTACCTTTCAAATTTTAAATTCCCCTAAACTGAACAGAAACAGCTGGAAAAGCTTGCACTACCTTATTTAAAACTGTATTGCAGCACAGTAGCTAAGATTTTCCACTGACAATAAATGCAGCCAACTCATGTAAGGAAGTAAAATTTCATTGTTTTCTAACAAATCTTACTGAAAACAGCACTGAGAAGAAACTCATTTCAATACTGTTTTATGCCCCATGATGAACTAATGCCATAGATTAAATGCTACAATCTCACAAGGGCATTTCCAGCAAATGAGTCTCTACTGCCTAAAACGATCATTCTAAATACAGCACTATTTTCAGCTCCACTTTCTAACCTTTTCTTTCTACCAACAGACAGAATTTGTGTTAGATACTTATTTGGTAAACCAAACTTGAATTTTGCCCAATAAGTACGCTCTGGCTGCTGTTATATTAAACCAGCACAGCAATCCATTAATTAGGCTAAGAGAGGTCAGCTAATAGTAGAAATAGTGTGCTTAAATGCTTTTTAAAAATAAGAGGGCTTTTTAAAAATAAGAATGGCATCTGAAACTAAAGTAAATATTTGATAACTCTGGCAAATTTTCACTTATTTTCAACTATGAGTTTATATAGTACCGCCTATTATAGAACTAAAATAATGCTGACACTGATTAAAATATTCAATAATTATGCAAACTCATAATTTGCTTTTTGACATTTGCTTTAATTAGTAACAGGCTGTACATTCAGCGAACTTAACAAACCAAGTTCTTTATTTAGTATCCAATCGAAAATGTAACTGCAAAACATTAGCTATGTGTATTTTAACAAACAAGTTCAATCAAGTTGCTTGCTATCATCTGCATGGATGTTTTTGATACTCATTCAAAATCACTTACATGTCAAAGACACTGCATGAAATTGAAACCTTTACTAATGCCAAGGTTTGACCCAGGATCCAAAATAAATCTGCATGTACAGACCCTTGTACCTACACAAAGCACCAATTACTTCAAATAAGGTTTTGTCTGTGCACTGGAGTCCACCCATGTGGAGCCAATTACTATAGCAGGGCCATTATATGGTTCATTTCCCCATACCAGCTTGGCAAGAGGTGTACATGGGTGTAGGAAGTGCAAAAGAACCTTCACTAATAAAGTGCCTCAAACACACATCCGTGCACTGTAATATTTAACATTACAGCAAACACTTCTTCACTGGGACTAGACCATGCAAAACAGTAAATATTGCAGGGCACTTTCCAATTTGAACACTATTTTTCAATGTTTTTTTCGGTTACCAGTAAAATCCAACTATCTTTTTTTTTAAAAAAGCTCGGATAATTATGCTGATCCTTAACCTGCATCGCACATTTCTAACAATATCTGAGAATTCCTAAGAATGTTGAGAGGTTGTAGGATTTGAACAGAAGGTGTGAGAAAAATGTCAGAATTGCATGCTCTTCTAGAAGTATGTTTATAAGAGTAGAAGCACTGATATTACTTATTGATTATGTCTGGTATCATTCCAGGTCTAAATGGGAAAGTTGTTGTTTGAAATAATTATTATAAATAGGAGCAAACCACTTGAGTATAAAAATCTCTCCCCCACTGGAAGTACTGAAGCTCCATCTAGAGGCTTTTCTTCCTCTACTGTCATTTGTGGTATATGTAATATCACCTAGAAATGTGAACAATATTAAATGTCAGAGGCTTCCTTTGTACCTCCTCTTTTGTTATTCATAATGGGTTCTTGCCCTGAACCTTTGCCTGGCAACACTAGCTCCTTCACTGCCATCAAGTGGTAAGAAACCAAAACTGAACTTAAAAATGTAAAATCTCAATAATCAAATTAAATTATCAGTACAAAAGGGAGATAATTAAAATTACTGAATACTGAAAGTCTTTATGGTTCTTTCCACTGAAGTTCTGGTATAGCTACTGCAGAGCCCTACAATGCTTCACATGACAAATTCAGCAATGGTTTTGAGTCTCTTTTTGTAAGGTTCATTTTTACTTCAAATGGCACAGAATAAAATTCTACATCCATAGTCCCCAACATTTTTTTTTTAAAGGCATCACAACTAAAGAATTTTAAAGCAATAGTGTATGTAATGCTTAATAGTTTAAAAATATTTAATTTGGCAATTAGGAGGAATTCCATAACATAATTAGAAGAACAGCACAAACATCTCCTCAGACACAGTGTTGCCTATTGGCAGTATCTCAAAAGAAAGGGTGAAACAGCAGCCCATCTCTTCGCAGTGTGTAATGCAGCAAGTATGCAGCTATGTCAGTCTCTCCCTTTGTGCTCCACAGCTGTAATCAACTGTGGACATTTGTTATGTCAGGAGAAGTCTTAATGCTCTACAATCACAAGTGACCTACTGGGAAACAAGCATACAACACACCAAAAAACCGGGAGGGTTTGACTAGATCAAATAAATAGGAAAAAGAACTAACAAAGTAACAGCAGAACGAAGCCAGGCTGCGAGACCTGGATTACTTCCATTTCAACCCCTCAGTGACTTATGGTTCTTCTATTCCCATGGTTGCCCATAACTCCCACATACAGTGCTCTGACTTAGAGAAATCCCACAAGGTCTCCGCCATGACCAGGAATGCCACTAAAATAAACCTCCTAGAGCACACATACAGTGAAACTGCATTAACTGCTTCTATCTGCTCTTCCATGCACACACAGTCTCATTTCACTATAGTTTCTTTTCAGCAGTTATTCCAATGCAGTATTTTGTGCACGGTAGAAGATAAAGTGCAAAGACTTCTTGGTGTTGTCCTGTTATTCAGAACAGTGACCAGCACAGACAATGGAAATTGAGAATTCAACTTCTCTTACAGACATTTAAGAACAGAAAAAGGAGTAGTTATCAGATTAAAATTAGCAGGAAAAAAACCACAGTTTCTGTAGAAGAGATATTCTATGCCTTATCATTACTTCATTGGTAAAGAACTATTGAACAATTTCTACCAAATCCTGTGTCTAGCAGTCCACAGATTGAATCGGTTCTGTGTAAGTACTGGGTGACCACTCACCCACTTCTGAGCAGAGCCAGCTCTCTGCTGAAAAGCAGGGTCACACAAAGCTGTCTGCTAAAACTTTGCCATTGGAAAAGCAACCTCCAGACAGCCAAACTTTCCAGCTAGAAGAGGTGAGTTTGAAAGATCTGACTTCTGCATTGCTTGTCCCTAGAACCCAGCCTGCCCATCCCAAGACTCTGTTTCTAGACCAGCAATTTTCAAACACAGTAAAAAATTCTCCTTCAAAATAATAATTGATACAACACCTACATATTGAAATTGAGACCATATCAAGTATTTATTTGAGAATGACTTAAGAAAGCCACAAATAATAAAATTATATATTATGAAACTTCAGACAATTATTTCTTCTGCAATTTTGAGAAAGGAAGAACAGGACTGATACTGACAGGCAGAAATAAAAATGGATCTTCAGAAATGACATGAGTAAGAAGATACCAAAAACTAAACAGAACAAGCAAAGACAAAACAAACAAATAAAAAAGCAGCACCACCAACTAAAGTATGTGAGGATTAAAAAAAATTGGTAGGATTAAAAAAAGGGAACATACGGGGGACTTACTGTAACATGCAGCCTAAAGCCACATGCAGCTTTAATATCAAGGCAACACTAAGTGCCTGTTGCTTGGCAATTCATCTCCAGGTCCAACTGAAAAGCCAGAACCAATTTTAGACAGTCATTTTAGTTACAGAAAGCATAGGGATTAGACAAAGAGGGTGTTCCTGAAGTAATTGAAATGTAAGTTAACCAGGGTGCATGCAACCACTTTAGCTCCTGAGCTGAAAGAAAGGACTGAATTTATGATGAGAAGTGAAAGCCACAGTAAAATTTGATGGCAGCAGGAATATATTTAAAAACAAACAAACCAATCACACAATAAAGAGAAAAGATGACCTCTAAGATTAAGAGTGACAAACAGAAGACATTGGAGATTAAAAAAAACACCTTAGTTTTTCCTTCCAAACATAACAGCATGTAGTTCTGATTGCATATCTCTTAGAAGGATGTATCGAATACACCGATAAGAAAAAGTAACCAGAGAAAGGGTGCTTTAAAAGTTACAGATAAACCCATATCATATCCCTGATTGACAATTCTAGTTAATGAGAGGACAAAAAAAGGAAGAGGAATCAGAAGACAAAACACAGTATATACTCAAGCAGAACAGAGAGGACTGGCAGACCATTCATTCTTTCAGCCTCTGAAAATTAGAGCAGAAAAAAACAAAACAAAAAAACCCACGCTAGCACAAAAGCCATGGAAAGTGTCATCAAAGAAGAGAGAATAATTATTAGCTCCAGAACTGAATTGCAGAAGGTTCCTAAGATGTACTTACAAAGCTGTAACACTACTCGAGCACAGCAGTTCTCAGCTGCGGCCACCAGGGACCTTGTCCACTGCCCTCATTAAAGAAACACACTCAGTGCTGTCTGGGTGAAAAACAAAGCTTCAAGCAAAGGACAAGAAACTATTTACGTAACTGCCTCATTCTCCATCATTATTCTAGGACTGACAGTTTGAAGAAAGGGATTTCGTTTGGGGGGGGGGGGAATCACCATGATGCCCAGTAAGCCAATGGCAGTGGAAATGGTAAACCCGTTGCCAAATATTAATCTAGAAGATTAAGCTATGGCAGGCAGGTCTAAACAGATCTGCTAGGAAGTTTAGAGAGAAATTAGGAGGCTATCAAAAAATCAGTAGAGATCATTCATTTTGAGTATTCATTTGCATCATTTCTGAGTAAAGAAAATAACGAAACATAGCTAAAGCAAAATATGCAGGAAGTCTACAGGAAGCATCAGCTTCCTTTTTTGGGGCCACAGGTGTTTATTCTAGTAGTAGTTGGAAGGAAACCTGCTTTGCTCTCCTTTGTCAGACTGGGACTACCACTGGGACTCCAGAAGGAAGGCTATGGCATAGAAATTGAAGATCAACTCATCGAAAACACTGTCTGGACCAGCATTCATGAGAAAATAGGGTAGGCAGTTCAATCTACCCAGAAACCAAAGGACAGTATAATAAGAAAGATGCAACTTAAAATAGATCAGCAATGAATCTTTTGAAAATTGGCTCCTTTCCTTGGGCTACAATAGAAACTGTAGTGCATTTTCCAGATTACTGATGATGGAAACGAAACACAATTTTAGAACACTCGTATCAGGGCACATGCAATAATTCTTTCTAAAATCCCCAATTCAATATTTACCTTAAAACTTTAATACAGAAGACCTCAAGCCTGCTAGGCAATCAGCAGAAGTGACCACAAGAAACTTGTCTGGAGTAACCTGCTATCCAAGCACATGCTGGCTCACCAGATTCTTCTGCTCTCCTTCCTCTTGCCCATGGGACTCGACAAAGTGCTATCCCACACAGTGCACCACTTGACTAAGTGATAGATTTTACACTGGTAAAACTGATACAGAGTACTTTTTTCACCTCTTGCAATGATGTTTTTCCTTAATCAAGTCATTACAAGACACACCCTTGAGAAAACAAGCCCTGTTTTCAAGGTGCCCACTACCAGTGTATGAATCTGTTACTACTGACCCACAGTGGATCCCAGAGCACAAGCACTCGGTTGAGAGTTGGAACAGCATTTTCTAGACTGAACAATTTCCTCAAATACTCTTAGTATAGCCTAGCAAATAAATTAGTTAACTTCTGAATTAATTTAGTCATACAAAAACCCCCACAAAAAAATCACCAAAAAACAAGATAAAAAACCCACACAAAAGCAAAACCACAACAACAAAAAACAAAAACATACACACAAAAAAAACTCAAAACAAAAATACCCACCAAAAAACCACCAACCAACAAAACAATAACAACACACACCCCCAACAGTAAATGGGGGGAAGGAAGAGATCTGTTAATTCTCACATTTCACAACACATTGAATTTTTTTCATATTTTGATTGCTCAAATACTCTAAGAATATTATCCTTCAGGGAGTCTTTAATTTTTTCTTTTGACTATCACTTCAGGATTTATACCATCTCATTTTAAGTGGCATACTTAAAATGGTTTCACTATATAACAGGACAAAATACCAGATTTTTATCATGGGAGTATAATTGTTATTTTCCAGCTTTGCCAACTTATACCAGATACCATCCTTTCAGGTATTCTTATCTTAATTCCTAAATCTATTAATAGATACTTTTTGTGTGTGTGTTTTTTTTATCCACCCACTCCCTGCCAGTGGAGAGTCCAAAAGGCACCTCTCTATTTGATCAAACTACCCTTTAAGAACAATCAAAATAATCATCTCACCAACTTGTCCAGTGAATCTGACACTTAGGTGAAGAATGGCAATGACTGTGATATATGTACTCCTTTCAGGCTTGCAGCCAAACAGTCTGAGACTCCACAAGCAACCCTTGTTAAGCTGGGGGGGTGGGTGTCGGGCTTTGTGACAACAGCAAGTTCTACAGTTGCATCTGGAATGGGAAATAGTTTGTATATTTGTCTTGGCTGAATTGCAAAATATTGAATACCTGATCAAGATACAATTCTATCTTGACTGAGAAATCAATTTCTGAAAGCAACCTAGCCCAGCACTGTCTTTCCTGGCCATAGTATCAATCCAATCACGTCTAACCAGCTGTCATGTAAGGCTCTCATATCTCATGACAGCAGACAGGATAACCAATACCCTGATAATAATGGGATACTGTTAATTCAATGACAGTGTCTTTGAGTTAATCTGTTAGAAAAGAGCAGAGAAGCTGCGGGAATGCATCTTACATATTCCAGAAGTGAGGAAACTCACGGTTTACAGCCGTCTGCTTCCTTTAGGTCAGAAATTTAAAAAGATACCATGCCCCTATTAACAGTTGTCTAAATACCAGTCGGGTTTTCTCTTAAAAATATTTTTTTTATGTTAAAAATCTGAACTTCAAACAAGTCAAACACATGGAAGACATATGAAATTATGCCTTAGAAAGAAAATACAGATATCCATATTCAATGTTAAACAGTGTTTATATTCACAAATACATTTAGAAGAGAAGTCAACATTCTGCAATGCAAAATGGTAATCTATGCAAGGGCTCTTTTTAAACAGAAGGTGTCCCAATTTAATTTTTAGACTTCAGATATTATAGAATTAATTCAAACAAATGTTTTTTTTTGTAAAATAGGAAGTGTAGTATCAAGATTTAAGTTCTTTATTGTTGGGTTATAATATTTACTTCAAGGACATTTATCTTCAACTCTATTCCTTTTTGTTGGACAATGTAGTATTACCTAAATATTTTGGATTTAAATACAGTCTACTCAAACATACATCTTCAGAGACTGACAGAATTAAACACTATGTTCTTACCAAAAAAATCAAAATGAAGGTAAGGCATATGCTGCAAACTAAATTATGTTCAACTGCAACACACTGCAATTTGCCATGATAAACTGGAGCCTTTACAGGATGATCCTCGGTCCAACTGTTAAAGGAGTTCAAAATAGGAAATATTTATCACCAATACCTCTCCTATGAAGTTGTCCATCTGAACTCTGCACCCAGCACATTGTACCTACAGAGTTAGACTTCCCAGAAAATGCAGTCTGATTTAATCTTTCATTACCCCACACTTTTTTCCTAGCTACTGTTTGTGTTCTCAAACTTGACTTGTCAGTGCATCACTTCAGACGTGAAGATGTTAGCAAAGAGCACAGCCCACCTTAAATTCACATCTTGATGATAGTCAAGGCACATGCACGGCATAGAAGCAAGGCAGGATTAGAGACAGGGTTCAATTACTTTAGATAGTACCAGAAGTATGAGTTTATCATGTCTCTGAACAATAAACAGATCAACTTTATTTAGAAGAAAAAGAAAATTACAGTTCTTTACAATAAAGAACTGTATTAAAACCTTGAAATTCAACACATTTTATTCAGTGCAACTTTTAGCTTTAATATATCAAATTAAAGTTCCTGTATTTCAAACAAGTTCTCTGCTGAAAAATTTATCTCAGCAAGTTTTTACCTTTTTAAAATTTCTAGAAGTGAAGGCATTTCATAAAACCCTGTCATGCTTCTTCTCACAATGTTAGCATTCGATAGAAAACACAAAAATTGAAGTTTTCACTGTGATTTATAACTGGAATAATGCAATACCAAAATTTTGCTTAAACCAGTAGGAATGAGCAAAGACATAGCTTGTATGTGGTACCATCAAAATTAGAATAACTGGAGTAAAATAATCTCGTTTCCAAAAAATGACACCTGAGTACCTCATAGTAAGGACCCTGCTGCAGAATTAATAATTCCAGAGAACTACTATGATACAAAGGAACAACTCTGCTTGAGTCTTAACTCAAATAATAATACAAACCAAAGCCCTCCATCTTACCTTCTGAAAAGAAAACTACTCTACAAAACAGTGTTAAGGCCAGTTACTAAAGCAGTGACCAGAAGCAGATGATTTATTCCTGAATTCTCTCCAGGTATCTAGTTTAAGGCATGAGTTCCTACGAAAATGTGCTTAATCATTCATGTGTAGCAGTTAATCAAACAAGAACACTGCGTAACAGCAGTTATTCTTCCCTCTCATGGTCAGTAACTACAAGAGCAACGTGGCATATTTTTGTGCCCGTTCCATTAGATCTCATTGAACACACAGCTAAAAAACCACGCTGACTACTTCTTTCCAACATGTAGGACTTTCGTATTTGTCCAAGCTAGAGTGGTAATCTATTTGATTTTCAAAACTCTTTTATTTCTTTAAATGTAACCAAAACCAGGATGCTATGGACTGCCTAATGTTGAAACTATGAAAAGCTTTTCAGGAACAAAGCTACAGCCATACAATTTAATCATTTATTTAATGAATCTTCCCTGTTGGAGATGTTCAAGAGATTCCTAAACCAACACATTCTTTGCATTAGACCGGTCAAGAGAAGCTAATTCAGCCTGAAATAAATATACAGACATACCAAAGAGACAGATGTTAAGAAGTCACCAGGATCGTGGCTTTCACCTGAGACTGCAGAATGAAATTTAAATACAAAGCTGCAGACTTGCAGGTGAGGAAAGTAACCCAGTATTGCAAAAATTTGCCACCAGGGACCTGGCAGCCTGCCACACACACGTGAGGGAAAAAAACCCAACCCAAATAGAAATGATCCTGGGAATTACAGACCAGAAAGTCTGTCATCCACCCTTACTAAAAGCAGCAGGTGCTACAAAAATAAAGTCATTGCAGACAGGGATAAATGAGGTCTATTGGAAAAAATGTTGCATAACTTCTGAAGAGAGAAAACCTGCTTCATCAACCCAGCTGAGGCACTGGAGAGCATCAGTAAGGATAGAGAGAGGAGGTCCAGCAGACACAGTACAGTCCAATCTTGAAAAAGCTTTTGACAAGGCTCCACACCAAAGGCTATCAAAGAGACTAACTTGCCACAAGATGGGATGAAAGAGTCTTATAAATGGGAACTCTGTACTATGTAACTGAGAATGAAGGTAAGACAGCTATACCTAATATTTAAGTATAATACATAACTTATGTACGGAAGAGGTTCATTCTTTCACCACTATAAGCTGCAAGAAACAACTGACTGGCTGATCCTCTCAATCTGTGTTTTAACTATTGTTGAAATACTACTCTCAGAGACAATCCAACATGCAAATTCATTATTTTATTTTGAATGTTGCTGGGTTAGCTTGTAGTATGGAAAAGCTACTGAAATAGAAATAGAAGAATATTTAGAACAGAAACTACAAGCCACACAAGCTACAAGTCAACAGAAGAAATACTTTTTATTCAATAGACAGGTAGACTCAGGCTGGAAGAGAAGTTTATTTCAAATTTTTAATCAACTGAAAGAAATGCTTGACTTGAATAAGATTATTCATAATTCTTATTAGGAAATGGGAAGAGACTCCCAAATAGGATGAAATTTTACAGACTTTCTTCCATTGTAACATTGTGGCAGCCACTGCTAAGACATAACATAATACAGCAATTAACAATATGACTGTAAACTGCTAAAAAGTTAACTGACATATAGCTCTTGTACTCTCCCATCACAGTATTTATATCCCATAGAAGAACACTAGAGGAATCACTGTGAAATGGTGATTAATAGTAAAAGCTAGCCTAAATCAGTTTGAAACTTAGTAAAACATTGATCAATCAGACTAAAAAAAATAATTTGCAGTATTTTCAGGAATAAGTATAAACAACTACTGCCCCTTAAGGGAGAAGCTATTCACCCCAAGTAAGGCTATTTCACAGATTTCTTGTGTCCTCCTCAGCACCGAATGCTTCCATTAAAAAACGAAAGTACTTTGGTGTTGAAGTCAGCAGATTTCAGAATTACAGCCCACGTGGCACGACTCCTCTAGTTCTTCCTTCTCTTTTCAGTCAGAAAAAGATTGCAGAGTGACTTTCTTTCAACAGCTCCTATGCATCTTCTGGTTTTCTCCATAAGTTTTCCACATTAACACAGAGAAGAAAGAATTTCAGATCTATCAGAGACTGCTTATGAATTTTCTTCACTTCTCATCCCACTGCTCATTTGACATCAAGAACAATTGGCAAGGCCTGCAAACCAGGTCGTTTAAGAAATCAGCACTTAAACAATCCCTCATCTGAGAGCCCAGTAATACACAATCCTGCTTTTAACTGTGTTAGCGTTTGCACAGCTGTAACACACACCATGTGTACAACACATTGCCACGTACATAAAACTGTTTACAACATCCAAACAAAGCTGACAGACAAACAATACACAAAAGAAACCCAGAAACCTCAAATCTGCTCATAATTTAGGGAAAACCTACAGTTTTAGACTGAAGGGAAAAAAATAAAAAATGAGAGAAGCAAACTTCTAATCTGCACAGCATCTAGCTAAGCAAAAGCCCAAACACTAGCAAGCAAATCAAAACCAAAACTGCACGTTTTCATATGTTGTGAGAATTTTGTTAGCCCATTAGGATGCTGTGGTAAACCAAAACATTTCAGATATTAAAATGAATAAAAGGAGGAAATTAATGTATATCAGGACCCATTCTTAGAGATAAAAAAACCTTTGTTAGCATTTATACTCTCATTCTTAATGACTCAGCTGCTCAACAGCACCACAGGCTCTTTGTTACCATCTCTGCTGAGAACACCAGAAGCACCAACTCAACTAAGGAACATTTTACATGCTGAATTTTCATTTTATTTCTTATTTTTTTATCACATACTTAAAGTTAAAATAGTACCATAGATAGCTGCAAACATCTCCCTTAAAGCTACATTTTTCTCTCGATCTGATCGGAAAGCCATGTTAATCTTAATTGCAAAATTAGTCTAGATGGAGTATAAAAGGTTTATCATTCAACAGAATGAAATTAAGGCTGCCTCTAAGGTTTCTCTTTAGATAACTTTACAGACAAACATCTGACCACAATCCGCAGCGATCAAGTAGCAAAAGGCCACCAGGAAGCTGTTTACAAAACTCCACGTTACATCAGTTATGTCACTGTTTTAGATACCAACACAGGCATACGAAGGAGAACTTCAGTAAAGGAACAAGCATAAGACACACAGGCTTGTGTAAGCACCAGCACAGGTTACCTACCCTTCCTCATCCAGAAATAGGTCACTCCCTTCAATGAATTAAAGGTCAAACACAGAACTTCCGGGGGAAAAAAAATAGCCCATTTTTTATTTCTGCAATTTGAAAATCAAGCTATTAGGGACACACCCCTAAAGGATTAGTGAAGAAAGAATATAACCTGAAAGAAATCAGGAAAGTGTTATTTATATGAATGAATTGTCAGAAAGTTAAGAGTAAATGTCTTTAAAACTACTTAAATTGGTAGATTCTGGAACACTTTTGTGTCTTTAAGAAAGGAGACAACAATGAGAGTAAGAAAAACCCCTGCATTTTCTTGGACAACTTCCAAGCAGAAATTTAATAGGCAACAATACAGAAAACCCATTTTTATGGGAAATGCAAGCTTTACATGTCTAGATGTTTCAATCATTTTTATATGCAAGAAAAACATCAGGGTAGGACACTTACAGAACAGAATACATTATCTGTCAGTAGCTTACCTGGAAGTTCAAAACCACACAAAACCCCATATCCTGCACCATCCTCAGTTACAGATTGAGCAGTTATCATTCGTGCTTCTCTATGATACACCATTGAATTAAATTATGAGCAATTAAACTACTCCACAGTTAGGAACAGCTTTGTTCTACAGAATGCAAGTGAATGATTGCAATGATGGATTCACACGATTTTAATAATTTGGATTTTTTAGGAAAAGTAGAGTTTCCAGAACTGCTGGAAATCTCAGTTCCATGTATAACTTACACGTAACAGACTCAGACAGGAGGTTTTAAACGCTGGAGGGATGCAAAATTGTGTCGCAATAGCATACTGAGAAAAAACACACAATTACTTTTAGGGAATGAACTGAGATTACAGCTAAAGCCACTAGAAACAAACCTGGATTTTCTAATGTTATTTTTGTTTGAACTGGTGCAATGGACTATTACTGCCTCGATTTTGACAGTATATTTGTGGGCTTAAAAGAAATGCAGTTTTAGGAATTACCAAGATCCCTCACTCTCCAAATAAGTCTGCTACTGCTATCACCTAATTGTGTATTAAATAATTATTTTTGAAAATTTGGAGCAAGAAAATTGAAACATACTTCATCTTTCCAACTGAGAACTCTGATCTTGCAATTGACAGTGCATTAAAATCTAATGCCTTCCAGATTAGATCTCCTTAACATATATTTTGAACAAGAAGTAGAAAGCAATATCGCAACAGGTTGAGGCCATTAGACATGATGTTCAATCACCAGCAAAACAACTCTGCTCCCTCAAAAATTAGTAACTGAGACACGAAGTTGCTACATGGCTCCATGTCATTTCACAGCACAAGACTTTTGAAGGATATTGTGAATATCCTATTTGTCATGCAAGACAAAATAATCTTACAAAACAAAGCAAGAATAGCCTACAGCTTGTAGTTTTGTCACAATCATCTGAAGAAGTGATATTATAATTGCATGTGTGTGAAACTGTCTCACCAGATCAAATACTTCCAAAGCTTGGAAGACTGAAGCACTATCACCAATCTAGATTTTCACTAAAACATTTGCAGATGATGCACACTGCATGATTTTAGTAACACTGCACCCACATACATTAACCTTAAAAAGCACCAGGGAGGAGAACAGTCTGAAGTGTTAGAAGAGCAACCAAAATATGTCTATGGAGTGCGATCCAGCTTGTCACTGGAAAGAACAAACAAACTGCTGAGTTTCTGGGCTATCCCTCCTTATTTTCCCTTCCTTGCCTGCCAGGAAGACAGAGCTGTATGGGTACAGGAAGGCTGTTCTTGATGAGGACTTGAGAGTATTCCTTTAACAGATACAGCTCTCCCTCACATGCTTCTTCCCACTTGAGGGGACTACTTTGTGTACTCGAAGTTCCCCAAAAGAAAAACAGTTTTAACTAGAGTTTTTTCTGGACAGTAACACACTCAAAGCCAGAACTATGAAAATGTGGGATGATACAACAGTAAGAACTTCAGAGACTGCCATTCTTTTGAAAAACAGGTTACCAAATCTATGTCCAAGAACTTTACTTACATAATATATAAATTCACAACTTTGGAACTGCAGTGATGTATATCATGTCATCAATCAATGCACTTGCATAAAGCAAACCATGCAAACACTATTACTGAGAATTTTCTTCAGTCTCCAGTAATGCTTCTTAATACCATAAAAGCCACACCATTTGCTGTGATATTCATTCCTGGTAAGGTTCTTACAAGGCAATGCCAAGAGGTAAAATTCAATGTCACCCATTTGCTACGAACTATAGTGTTCTTAGTGCATTTATCTCATTTTTTCAGTGCAGCCCAGGAGTGCACATGTAAAGCAAACTTCATCATTGTACCTACTGTCTGCATATCATGAATCGGTCCTAGAGTAGATGAACAGGATCCCTTTGGGATAGAACAGAACTGTAAGATGTGAAACCAGGAGTACAAACACAACACTTCAACACAAACGGGCATTGAGTCCAGGTATCCAGCCTGGAATTAGTTCAACAACAACAACGAAAAATCCCTGAAACGCAAACACTACAGACACCAGTTCCTGAGCACCAAACATTGCATTCTACAGACACAACCCCCTCAGATCCTGCTACTTGACACAGTAGCTCCTCTGTTCTTATGTTCTTGAAAGAAGCCTATTAGCCCAATACATCAAGCCCATCTAGAGAGGTTGTGGCTTCCCACAGCCAAAGAAATCCAACTTGGTTTTCCTGCCTTGCACTTTTCTTGGAGTTGCTAACATACCAACATCTCACAGGCTGTCAGACCAAAATCAGGTTCTGTACACACAGTTATGACTTTGTGCTGCAGCATCATATAACAAATGCATCGTCTTGCAATGACAGGGATACAACACTTAATTCTTAACAGTAAAGCCACACAAACAGATTAGAGCCTCCTTCAAAGTAAATATCATGCCACACAGAAGGCATAAGCCAATACTGAAGAAAATATCTCTCTCAATATTTTTCAGGGGTTATATATTTATTCACAGTGTTGGCCAGCAAGTCCCACTCATGTTAATTCTCCCTCAGGAATCTGAGGTGTCAGGGTCTCTTTTACTGCCTCAAAGGTACTCAGAGAAACTTTCTGTGTTTGCTTCCATACACTGCACAGGCCTAGCAGAACTTTCAATATCCATCTGATTACCAGTGGAAGCCAAAGCCTTATTTGAACATTCCTTGGTCTTAACTGACACATGACATACTGTTCCATGCAGGTCAATTCCAGCCACACAGTTCATGCATTTCAACACATCTTCACAAACCACATTTCCTAATAATTTCTTGATCAGATCCCTCGTATCCAAGAACTGTACCACAAAGTTTCAAAAGACATTCAGATGCCTGTAGTGCCTTCCTTGGTCATTCCCTTGAAGCCATATTAACAAGTTATAATGAAAAGCATATTTGGGGAAGGAGATTCACAGATTCAGCTGAAGCCAAGTTGATTCATCCAGAGAGTATCACATTTATGCAGGTATCAGCTACTGAAAGCTGTAAAAGACGATCACATTAACTTGACCAGTTTCTTTGTCCACTATACAAGATGAGGAGCCCCTGGTGGTCTAGTGGTTAAGGGTGCGGCGCTGTCACCGCTGAGGCCCGGTTCGATTCCCGGCCAGGGCCACTCCCGGGCAGATGGAGCTCGTTAACCCTTAAAGGCAACCCACCTACGTCCTAAGGACCTCGCTGCCACCGTCCAAGCTCGCTTGGCCCCGGCAGATGAACCTTAGGATTAAAGGGTGGGCTCAGTTCCGCGCACACTGTGTCTCACCTAAAAAATCCAATGCGCAGGTTGGAAGGTGTAAAGACCTTCCCCGGATCTTCGCTCGCGAAGACTGGCCATTATTATTATTATACAAGATGGTAGCTCCTCAGATCTTTCTAGAATTTTTCCAAGAAGTTGACATCAGATTTCTGTGTTCTCATTCTCAAGTAACAGGGTCATCATATCACTGAGTCTGCATAGCTTCTGGTTTAAACGTGCTACTTCAACTGAGTTTTTAGATGAGTACTATTTGGTCCTGATCCCCTTGTCAGTTCAAAATTGGCTATATTGAAGTGATTACTGAAATGATTATTACATCTGATCTGTCAAGAGTTTATGATTCTATTTTCTTCAGTAACCACCTGAAGAAAAGCACAGGGAAATGTAACCTTTTTCTCAAGCCAGAGGTTATCTTATCTCCCCATTCTGCTAGGTCAAACTTCTTGAGAACAGCAATGTTTTAAATTAGCCATTTCATTTAATCATATCATCAATTTAAGAACCAGCAAAGATAGGGAAGGTAGAGCAATTCCCACATCATTCAGAACAGCAATAATAAAATAACAATGCAAGACTTTTTCTTATGCTATGTTACTATTAGGCCTGATGGAAAAAAAAATAGATTGTGTCCCTGTGCAAAAATCAGATACTTCTTAATCTAGGTGCTCAGCCCTAACACTTGTGGGTCGGACAAGACAGGCCCTTCCAACCTCAACCATTCTGTGAGCATTTGTAGATTCCTCAGCCAACCCTTCCTTGAAGTCACCACTACAGTCAGTTATTTGACAGCCAAGACAGTCACAATCTTACTCTTCCTTTGTTATTCTACATTCACAATCACAGCAAAAATCACTTCCATTACATCATCCTCTATGTCTGCAATTGATCTCAGAAAATACTGCAGCAGCTCCAGCCTAACACCCTAGCAGAGCTGGATGAGTTTCCTGCCATGCCAGGAGGCTTTCTTAAGGCCCTTGAAATGATGAAACATAAACCCCAAGCTGTTGCAGCCATAGAGCAGAAATTAAACCAAAAAATCATCATTTCTCTCCAATCTGAGTGAAAAATCCATCAGTCAGAGGCTTCATCAAAGTAAGCTTGAGAGCTACAGGACTTCCCACAATGCCTTCTGCACCTTGTCAGTTGAGGTCAACATCAGCTTCTGACATTGTGTAAGAGTTCAACAAGCAGTCAGTGCCACAACTCTCCCATCAAAACCTAAGCTGCTTTAATGTCTTCAGGAAGCATTGAGTCATTCTCTATATTTTTTCAAAACACAAGATGACATGTTTAGAAAAAAATCTGGCAGCCCTGCTATACTGCTGCTAACAAACACAGTTGAGCATCTCTGTTTCAGGTGTAGAAGTTACATCCTGCATAAAGAAGAAGCACTCCTTTCCCCCAGAAGTACATACAGGGAGAAGGAATTATAGGACATGATACAAGGGAATGAAATAGGAATGGGTGGGGGATGGGACAAGCAAGCTTTGATGAATGGAAGATAATTAAACAGTCCAAAGGCCATAAAGGCTATTGTCACACACACTGCCTCTCTTGTACTAAAACGCCAAGAAAATCACCTAAGCACAGGGAATGAAATCACTTGCACTAAAACTACAAAGAGTGCATTCTAGTTAAAAGCATTCCATCTGATACAGTAATGACACACAAAACAACCAATAAGCTCTATTAAACCATAACACTAACAAATAGCAGAAAATCTGAAGAAACATGCAAACAGCACATTGAAACATTATGGTTAAAGGCCACTTTGTGTAAAGATATGTAATGTAAGATACAGACACACCTGAGATTTGGGTACTTCCCTCAACCCCATCACAAGACCAGTTACTCTTCTCATACAGTAACTCAAACAGCTGCAGCTGCCTAGAGAGTCACTATCAAAAATCACAGATCAAAATCCCTCTCCAGGATCTTGTTGGAAGTTTCAAGTATAGCTGGAGAAGCAAGCAGCAGGAACAAGGACAGAGTGTGAAAGAACCTCTATGCCTACATAGCATCTTCCAATGCTTACAAATTCCTACTGACGCTCAGCTTCAACACTGTGTACTGCACTACTGCACTCACAGGTCTATTCCACTGCATGTGCAAAGCATCCGATGCTACGTACGCTTCCAGGCTATAATGACATTATGAGTGACTGCTGTACACTTTTAACAAACAAAACTTTATTTCATCTGTGTTGGACTTCCACCACCTTTTTTCTTGCTTGCACTTTACAAGTGCTATAAATTCTCCTTTATGATTAGGAGTAGAAGTGTGAACTAGCAGAATCTTTGCTTGCTAAAATTAATACATTTTGCTAAACATACAGCACAAGGTACAGATCTGGCCCTAGAAAACAGGATTGTGGAAGATGTTAACAAAGAGTTGCATACCAGATTTGAACATCACTAACTGGAACACACAAAGTTTTGGGTCCCTACGTTATCTAACACTAAAATTGTCTTTGAGAAATTAACACCTAGATTTTTACGCTCATGAAAGTGAAACTTGGGTAGCAGTGTTTGCTGTGCTATATATGGTATTCCGTAGTATTTAACACCAGTGCTTAAGAAAGAGTAAAAGAAAGAGATGAAACCGAGTCAGGATCCCTCAACTATTATTAACAACCACAGCCAGTAGTTTCCAAAACTGGACCCTCAGATATTGCAGACACCTTCCCTCTCTTTATAGACACTGCCTTAATGAAATGCATCTGAAAATACAGCCATTATTCTCAAAAAATACAGGAACTATATCAGAATAAACTTCAAGATTATCAGGGAAGGAATGCAAATAGTAGGATCACTCACCATAATGTAGCACTGAAGAGAATATACCAGAGGTACAGAATGTACTAGGAGACAATGAATAAGATGTCTTTTGGGGACTCTGGGTGAAGTAACAGATTATAGAAAACTGTATAGTTCATTATTGAGGAGAGGAACACTGACTGGAAGAAAGAGTCAAAAAAATTGTTAAGACGCAGGAAGAGATATTAAGCAAGGTCACACAATGAGACCTTCCAGAGAGAAGGAAAGGCATCATGCAGGAGCCAGGACAAGTGATATAAGTAAAACATGTCAGGTGTCAGCAAAACTAGCAAGTGCATCTAAAATATTCACAAGGACCACAGGATAAAAGTGTTTCTAACAGAAGTTCCTGTCTTGACTACACTGACATGAAAATTAATAAGGTGTGTAATAATAGTTTAAGATAATCTCAGGTGTTACTTATCAAAGAGGTGAAAACCATGCATGAATAACCAAGATACATGGCAAGTAAATAAATGTAACAATCTCCAAGCCAATACCATAGCAAAGGGTCACAGTCTACCACATGGCACCCGTGAGAGAAAACATGAGCCACACCACCTGGCAATGCACAATCTGAAGATAACAGCTATACAGAATAAGGGAAAAGTGAGAAACAGCCACATTGACGATATGTATGGGAAGTGGAAAAACTTCTGTCTGTCTGTAGATGCATTTGGAGAAAAAGAGATACATTCAGAAGAGCAACAGGCAGTAGAACACACAAAGGTACAGCTGGAGAGGGAGCGCTGATTTATGGTGGGGCCCGAAGGATAAGGAACAGAGCAGTACCTGAAGGAGAGCAGAGCCCCCGCGGTGGGAGGGAAGAGGCTGGGAAGGGACTGAAGCGCTGACCCGAGCCTGGGGAGCCGGGGCTGGGGGCCCTGGGCAGGGCGCAGGTGACAGCGCCAGGCGAGCAGGCGAGGGGCCGGCGGCGTGCCCGGGGCTCGGGGGGAGCCGGGCGGCCGTGCCGGCGATGGGGGCGGCGGGGACCGGCGGGACCCGCGGAACGGGCCAGGGCAGGGGGCGGCGTGCTTGGTCCCTCGCTCACCTGCTGAACCCCCAGGAAGTCGTAGAAGTTCCGCGGCACCTCTTCCACCAGATCGAAGAGCTCCAGGTCGCCGCTGTCCCAGGCGCGGGCGCGGGGCGCCAGCAGCGCCAGCAGCGCCAGGAGCGGCAGCAGGCGCGGGCGCGGCGCGGGCGGCGGGTGGGCCATGATGCCGCCGGCGGTGTCGGCACCGCAGCGGTGCCGCAGCGGGGACTGCCCGGGACGCTCCGCGCAGGCCGCGCTCGCCGCGGCGGCCGCTCCGCACTGAGGGCACAGCCAGGCCCGGCCCGGCCCCGGCAGCGGCGGCTCTGGGGGGGCGGGGAGGGCGCTCCCAGCACGGCCAATCGCCGCCTCCGCTGGCCGTGACGTCACGCAGCCCGGCAACCGCCGGCGCTCGCGCAGTGGAGGGGCCGCGGGGAGGGGAAGGGCACCCCGGGTGCGAGCATGCCCCGCCCCCCCCGCGCGCCAGCCCTTCCTCCCCCCCCGGCGCCCTTCCCGCCGGGAGAGCCTGTGGGGAGTGCCGGGAGAGCCTGTGGGGAGTGTCGGGAGAGCCGGCATGGAGCGGGAGAGCCTGTGGGGAGTGCCGGGAGAGCCTGGGGGGAGCGGGAGAGCCTGTGAGGAGAGCCGGCAGGGAGCGGGAGA
Organism: Myiozetetes cayanensis; assembly: GCF_022539395.1. NCBI lineage: Eukaryota > Metazoa > Chordata > Aves > Passeriformes > Tyrannidae > Myiozetetes > Myiozetetes cayanensis. The sequence continues at coordinate 132,973,134 of NW_026086604.1, forward strand.
GGCGACTCGGCCCGGTGCCCGCTGCGGGCGGAGAGCGCCGGGCACCGAGCGGCGCCCGGGGAACCTCGGTGCCCGTGGGGGGCGGGGCCCCCGCGCTCCAGATCGTGTCTCTATTTTCTGTCCTTTCTTAACTCCCGAGGCGTAGGTTTGATTATTGTAACCTGTTCTTCCCTAAAATCGCTCCAACGTATTGTCGGTATCAACCTGATTTTTCAGTTGGTTTTCCCCGGACCTTTCGTTCTTTCCTCGCTTAAATTAGTGTGAAGTGTTTCACGTCGATCGCTAGATGAGAAATTAGATGGGAACTTAATGGATGAACAGTACAAATTATCAGCATTAAATCACTTTTCTCTGGCACGGTCAGACTGTTTTGTCTCTCTCTTAGCTAGGCCTGGTTAGTAACTCACCATGGGAATCCTCTCTCTAAGAAAAGACAGATTCACTCATCCCAAAAATGTCCATAAACTAAATAGAGTTCAGAAAGTAGTTTTTGCAATTAAAAAATAAAATCCCAGATAGCAATCTTATCAGCACCTGAATTCACCCAAGAGGAGCTGGGCACCATTTGCAGAATCACTGTACAGTAGAGCACTGCCTTGGATACTCCATGGGAATAGCAAGATGTGGCTTTGAAATACACTGATTAATTCAGAGTAAGGACTTGAACCAACATAACCATTATCAATTTTCCAACTCATAAAGTATAGAGTAGTCTCAGGTATTCTCTTCTATTGAAACTGTTCCCTTTTGTATAAGCTATTTAAATATTAATTAGATTGATATTTAAACTCATGTTTCCATATCCCATATGCATGCCCACTGGGCTTTTCAGATCACAATTCTGCCTCCGGCTCTGCTTTCTGAAAAGACACCTAAACCCATTTGCCAGGAAATTATTATTTAGCCAACAGTGTCTTATGTAAACCCCTTTTAATTCACCCTTCTTAAAAAGAAGCACTTAACTGTCAATTCTGATCATCCTAAAAAAATGTTCCTCCCACTTGATCATAAGGCCAAAATAATAATCCTTTTCTAGAGAATGACAGAGTACAAAGAAAGTCATGGGCTAGTTAATTTATCATCTGCTTTGTTTGGCTGTAGTAATTGAACCTGCTATAGATGAGTTTCTTCCCACATCCTTAATTTCTTAATCTGTTCTGTTTTGCACACCAGTATCCAGAGCATAAATTAGTTGACTGGTATATTTACATTCTCCTTGCATTCAAGCCTCAGAGTTTATTCCAGAAAAATACCAGCTTTGGATTCAAACAGTTACCTAGTCATTAGGTTGTAGAACAAAGTTTAAAGATGCAAAGTACCCTCAGAAACCAGGGGCATATGAAGAGTTCAATAAAGCAGTGGTATTTTAAACCAGGTGTAAGAATTTTTAAAATGTGAGAGTAATCCTACCTTCATTCCCCTTAATAAATGTTTCCAAATTCTCCTTTCCTTCTGACTAATTCTGTATTTTCCATATCTACTTCCTCTTGTCTCATTATCTTTTAATCCTCTTTAGTTAAACTAATCTAATTCAAAGATCAACCTTGAAGAGAAGCATTTTTTACCTTGATCTTTTTTTTCACCATTTGGAATTTGTTATGAAAAATGACCCCTTTCAAAATCCACCTCTGGCTGCTCTTGCTGAAACTGTTAAAATAGCCTTCAAAAAACCTGATAAAAGCAGGGCACCTATTCCATTCCACTGAGATTAGGAACAACTGTCCTAACACTGACCACCAATTGCAGGTGGCTTGTGGCATCAATCCATCTGAGAACACAGCAGATAATAGCCATTTTGAATTAAATTCCTCAGAATTCTTCAGATAAATTATGGTTTCTTTCAGTCAAGAGGAATGTGAATTTAGAAAGAATAATAGGAGAAAAAAATGCAATAGTGATAATGGGATTATGATTATTTAAAATACATATTTAAGATATTTCTTACATTTAAGTAAGCATAGTTAAATTATCCCAACTGGTTTTAACAAGGGGAGAAATTTAAATACTCATTTTTATTCCGCTCCTTAAATCATTAGAAGGCCTAATACTGCATGGAACATTTCTAAAAAGGATTTTTAAAAATTTCTACACTTTGAGATTAGTTTAAATGTTTCCATTAGAATTGTTCTGTACTCCAAGCAGAAATACTGAAATTTTGGGAAGAAAATGCTAAAAATGCTATTAAAAAGCTGTAAGCAACATCGTAATAGTGGCATATTATTATCTTCTCATTCTTCTGTTTTCTTCTTCATGAGGGTGAGTCATTAGAGTCCTTCCCCCTTCCCCAACACTTCAATTAATTCAAGTTACACTAGGCTTCCCCAACGTAAAATAGTTAAATTATAAGTCAGTTCTCTCTCCTGGCTTCAGAGAAAGACTTAAAATATAAAACAAACATAATCAAATTCAGCAATGCTTGGCTTTGCTATGAGCCTGCAACAATACACATGAGAAATTCGCAGTGACAAGTGCAATGGCTGGTGAGTTGGGTGACCAGTGAGGGCGATCTAAATCTCAGTTCTGCGAACTCCAACACGAAGGTAGAGGGGGAGGTAGAGGATTACACATGGCTTTTTCATCACTGTCTAAAACTACTCCTGTTGGGAGGTATTAGGATTTTTTTTTTTCTGTGGCTCACACATGACATTTAAATGGCTAGAGCATCAGAGAAATGTTTTAAATCCTGTATGTAGTCTCTGCAGCTGGGACAGCTCCTTTAATTTAAGAATATGAAGAGCTATGAAGGCGAGGATGGCATTTTCTTTCTGTGCCCCAAGTTTCTCTGCACATGCAGGCAGGTGTCACTGAAATCAGGTCCACTTGGCCACGCAGCTCTGCTTTACAAACCGTAAGGGAAAGAAGCATATACAGAAATAATTTGTTTAAATAAATCTCTGTTCTGATGCTAATTGACAGTAGCACCCAAGGCCCGAGGCATGAACCAGTTATTATTAGCGTTTTTAACAGCACTGAAAGACCAACATGCTTCATAAGCCCAGCAGGATTCACACGATCATATTCTGAATAGCTAAACAGCCTGCGATTTCGGTGTCTCAAATGAATAGCAGACGTCTAGGGGAAAGAGCTTATTAAGGGACTACCCCTTTTCTTCCGACAGATAAAGCCTTATCTCCAGCAATTCAAGAGCCTGACTGCTCTGCAGTGTGTTCCAGTTTTCTGTTCGGGCAGTTTCGTGTAGGTGCTCGGCATGGGTTTGTACAGTAACAGTAGTTCTCTCTGCTAACAAAGCTGGCTTAAGAGTTTCCTGCGCCCTCCCCCCAGACCAGGCGTTCGTTCCCACCTCTGAGCCACTGTTCCCTGCCTCCTCAGCTGTGCTAATTCGACTCTTTGTGGGCCACATTATAAATCAAATGACTGAAATGATCCAGGTTGCGGGTTTTTTGTTTTGATTTTGGGGTTTTTTGTTTGTTTGTGGGGGTTTTTTGGTGTGGGTTTTTTTTTTTTTTAAGGCTACTTGCGCACAAACATGTACACAGAAAAAGTCGGATGTGTTTCACTGATCCAAGTTACATCACAGCCCACAAGCAGCTGCGCTCGCACAATCCAGGGGACAGCGAACCCCGATGAGGGAGCAAAGAACGAGAGGGCAGAGCAGGCAGGAAACTGGCCGATTTAAACTGGCTTTTCCACTGGAAAAAAATCCACCCTTTGTATAACTACAGGCGGAGAGCTGAAGGAAAGCTGCTTCCCAAGCAGTGCGAGGCTGAGCGGAGCGGAGGGAGGAATTGTTTCGCAGCTGGCAGGAACGTTTGAGGACTCGCACCGGAAGAGAAGGTTCTTCTGCCAAAGCGGCGAGGAAGCAATAACCTGGCTCCGAGCAGTCCTCTAGTGCTCCGTCTCGATAGGCAAGTGGTCCGGTTACTGCCTTTTTAAGGGATTCTTTTCTCAAGTCAGATCATCTTGCAAATGCAGTTTAGCGTTTAGCCACGCAAACAGACGACTGGAGCGGAGATCGGGGGAAGGTAACATCCAGCGTGGCAATGGGAAAAGGAGGGCAGGACCACTTTATAGCGACCCTGCCCACTGCAAGATTTGTAAGGAATATGCCGTTTGTGTAGATCAGGTCTTACCTTAGGCCAGACATAAGTCAAAGTAATGTGAAAGAAATGGGGAAATGGAAAATGAAGCAAAAGCAACAGAGCTAAAAACAGAAAGCTATTACAGTCCATCAGACATGAAAGAATATTATTTAGGAAATAGCTCATTTGTGCCTGGTCTGGGCAGCTCAGTCGTCTCTTTTAGCTACATTACTCCTTTTTTCCCCCCCTTTTTTTTTCATGTGACATCATTAGTGCCAAACCCCAAACAATCGCTGGCTGCTGAGCATGCCGTACCCTTGATCCTGTTTTCCAAACTGAAAAACTACCTGAAGCCACATATTACTATCATACAAGATGACTCACAGACTGTGGCATAGGAAAAGAGGGTTCATTTTAAGAATATCAGCCATATCCTAATAGTATAAATCCAGCATATGAAAGCCTTGATCATTATAAATGGTCGTTTTCCAGCATAAATGTATAATGTTTTGCTACGTGGCATGACAATAGACTGTCATTAAATTTCAATATGTATCCTGAAGAACATCAACATGGGGAGGCACTGTCTTAGGCAGACATTTTGGAGGCACAAGAATTGAAAGACAGAACAAAATCGGTGATTAGAAGGCTTATGCCATCTTTTTAAACAACATATTCTCAACACCTTTCAAAATAATTTGTGATTTAAATTGCAAGTGGATGATTCCCAATGTCAGTTTTGTTATTACTATTCCGAGAATGACGTCCTGGTAGTCTGTTCACGTATGGAGCACACACAAGCTGAAGACCTCTAGACAGCTTTTAGAAATATGTACAGCTCTTTTAAAATTTTCAACCAGGGAATGCTGCTGTTCAGATGAGTATAATTCCCATAGGCCATTTCCAGTAAGAACATTGGAAATCAGGGATTCTCAAGACTACACTACATTCTCAACACATTTGTGTTAACCCTCCCGAAAAAGAAGAAAAGTAAGAAACATGATTTTGAAATCTTGAAGGTCTCATACAGTGTTCAAACTACTTTTGTTCTATTCTGCAATGACTGTCAAAGATTGATGGCGCTTGCTTATAATAGGATTTTTTCTAATTACATTTGATGCATTAAGGGTTGCTTAGCAGTTTATTATTACTTGTATTCCATGAAGCAATTAGTGTTTCTTTTTCATTTCAGGTAAATTTTCCTAAAAATGTTTTGTAATATTTTTCAAAATTAATTCACCACCAGGGGGCAAAGAACTATTTCTCCAGAGGGAACATTTTATATCAGTTTCATAGATGCATGACCCTTCCAAGGGCCTTTTCTACTTCACAGTAATTGCAGATGTGATTAAAAACAAAAAGTCTGCAGACCTAAAAATACACCAGAGGGATATCTTTACCATTTTTTTCCAACTGACTGCTCTAACGTTAAGACAATAGTTGGGAGAGAGAGCAAGCTGGAGGACCATGAAGAGGTAGTACAAGACGGCTGTGATGTGAGAGCTGCTTCGGTCCTCTGCGCACGTGTTTGTTCTGTGCCTCTCTCAGTCCCACACTGTGCTGTGTCTGGTACAGAAAAAATGAGAATCACCTATGCACTAAACCAGGTAACAATAGCAACTCAGCATTGCAACCAGCATTCTAACACTTATCACAGAATCACTCTATTTCAGCTGATTTTAATTCTCTGCACAATGCCTTCAGTGCTGTTTTGTTCCTGCCTGGTCCCTCCTTCTGTTTGTTGCTTTGCCACAGAGGAGCTGATGTTAGGAATAATTAAAAAAAGAATTTGATTTTGCAAATGAAAAGAACAAGTTTAAATATCACCAGAGAATTTGCTATTGTTATGAAGATCATGCAATTCTGTTTGTCAGTATGTAACATTCATCTCCCATTTATTAATGTGGCAGGTATATATGTTTGTGACATTTGCTAGGGCACACTCCTGAGAACAGAACATACTAACACCATAAAATATTGTAGAAGAGAAAGAGAATCAGGCAAATCCAAAACCAAAATTACATCACCATAAAATAAACCAGTATATAACTATGACCATGCACAGAGAAACTGTGCAACCAGCAGCACAACATGCCAACAGTACAACAGAAAAGCCTGTTACAGCAAACATATGTAGGAATTAATCATGGACAGCATTTGGTTTGTGGGATATCTTTTCAATAAAATGACTGAATCCATTCAGAGAGGGAACTGAAAGCTATGATGGATGAGCATAGAATACACTATTTACTCAAAACTGCTGTTTCTATGTGCCATAGATTTTTTTTTGATGGTAAATTGCTGTCCTGTTCAAAATTGAGGATAATACTTTGAAATTTGCTCAGGATGTTAAAAATATTTTCTTTATAAAATAAATTTCAAGTGATATAGTTTTCACATGTCAGGCTTGCATTGGCAAAGCAGTCAGATTGTGATTATAGAGCACAAAACCAGCAGAACTAACTAAACATATGAAACCCATCAACATGATGTATGTGTACGTGTCTTTCTAAGAAAGATCCTGTAAAAATTCTTCAAATTCCGTTTTAAATTTATCAATGCACTTAATTGTGATTGAAAAAAAAAATCATAGAATTCTTAAAATTCCATTCTATACAGATACCAAAAAGAAATTCCTAGAAAGACCAGTTTGGATTGGATAATCACAACTGCACAGCAAAAAAGTACACAGCTAGAAACCAATATAAAGAAATGAGGGCTGATTATTCCATGATTATATTTACCAAAAGGGCACCTTTGAAATCCTACCAACAGCTACAAATGCAAATACATGTCTGCTAAAATAAGCATTATAATGTCTGATATTTTCTTACATTTATATGATATCAAGTAGAGATATATTTGCTCCTTGCAATCATTTGCTTTTATTAAATTAAAAGTTCAATGTTAAACATGTTACAGTATCTTGCTGCCCATTGATTATATTTGAGTTTTCTTCAAATCATAGCATGAATGGCCAGAATCCTTCCTCTGCCTGCACAGTTGTGACTGCCATTTGCTCTCAAGGAATATATTTCAGAAAATAGAGCAGTGCATGTTACTTTTACTACAAGTGAAAAACATTATTTTCAGAAAAACAAATTACTCTCCAAAGCACTTTCTTTGCCAAAATTCTGCAATATAATTTTCACAAAATCCCATTAACCAGTAGAATCTCTCCATAACTAACCTCTCCAGTAAGCAGTCTTTCACAGAGCTTTAACAGCTCTCAGCAACCTGGGGGCTTTGTTGTTGTCCCTGCTAGATTTTGCTGTGGTACGACTTTCACTCATTACATCACACACTGAAACAATAGAAAAGTAAAAATCAAGATTTCTCACACTAAGAACCTGTCGCTGAAGATAGAAGGTGCTCTAAACACGAAGAACCCAAAAGATCCAGATCTTATAAGAAGTGGATCACCTCTGGAGTTCTCTTGAAGCAATGCATTTTTAGACAAAGCGTGTCTGCTGTGAATAGTCATTTACAATCCTCCTTAAAAATTTTTTTCCTTAAAACATTTTACTTTTAAATTCTAAAATCCAAATAACTTGCTGCTCACTTTTTTTTTTTCCGAATCACTGTAGTCATTGTAGAAATATTTCATGTTCTGTCTATGCCCTTTAATCACTTTTTTTTTCTCCTTGTATTTGCCTTCTCTCTCACCTCCCCTGTGACTGGTGTATTGTGCTACCAAATAAATATTAAATATGTTGTACTCATTTAGTTCTTCTTAACTAGGCATTCAATTCACATAACAAATAGTTCTTCTGTGGGCAAATATTAGACAAGGAATACGTAATATAGAGTATTATTTACCAAAATATATTTAATGAATTCTATCAAGTGAGAGGCATAAATATTGACTTCTCCTCCATGTGGCATGTAGAGGAAGAAATCACTTAGTGGATGCCCCAGGTACATATTCTCTGTCACTGGCAGGCTGAGAAGGTGGTTTGCAGAGCACAGAGTAGGAACTTGCCCAATAGTATTGGGTATACGCTTTTTGGTATACGCTTTTTTTTGGTATACGCTTTTACCTGAGTTGCTCTAATGAGTCATACTTTCAACACAAAGTAGCAAAAAGTTACAGGACAAAAGGCATGGCAATCCTCCCAAAATCAAAACTACCTATGAAAACTGGGCAAAGCAACGACCTTTAATAGCTGTGCTAATGGATGCTGTTTGTTAAATTAGAGATCCACTGATTTGTTTCACTTGTGTTGCAGAGGCCAAACAAATACTCTCTTATTTTTTGACTGATAATGCAAGTTCTAAAACTCTCTTACATAATGCAAATATTAAGGAATTTGATGTCAAAGTCCTTTGCATGACTTTAGGATATCTTTAAATACAAATATTAATGTCCAACAATAACCCTCTTGTCCTTTTAAACCAGATTTGCTTTTATAGTCAAATTCTATTTTTCAGTTTTATTTTTGTTATAAAATATTTTTTAAACAGTAAACAAACACCAGACAAGCAGAATTTTAATCAGTGCTAGATCAAAGTGCTGTTATCTCTGTCTACAGGCCAGCAAAGGACTCCATTATATCACTTAAGCACCATTTAAGCTGAGTAGGTGATTTATTCTTGAGCATGTTAGAGGAAAGGGCAGAAGGAATTCCCTCCGCAGTACCTCCTGCTGGGTGCAGGCTGCCCTCCCACAACTCGTATGTCAGTGACAGATAATTTATGTGCCACCAGGCATCAGTGATTGTGGTCCTATCAAACCCAGGGCTAGAGATAGTCATTGTAAAGCCAGGAGGGTCCCAGCTGATTGCAGGGCATGTGCACACTCTTGTGTAGGCACAGCAAGTCATGTGCGTGCAGGTGAAGGGGGCAAACTGAGCTGCAGTGGTGGGGCTGATTGCCGTCAATGCACAGGAGAGCCTTGGCACCTGCCCCTCCCTGCACTGTGTGGTATGAGGTTGGCTTGCAGAGAGCTCCTCATAGCACAGGGAACTGCCATTCTGCCTGCCCTTCAGTCTTGGAGACCGGCAGCAGCTCCCTGCAGCCGTGCAGCCCCTTCCTGACACCTTCCTCAGCTGCTTTGTGTGGCCTCCTCTCCCTCCCACTCCCCATTCACCCCAGCCTCTCTGAGTTCCCCAGCTGCTGCTCAGCCCAGCATCTGCACCAACCTCAGCCTCCTGTGGAGGAGGGACCTGGGCATATTTGTCCTCTATCAGCACATACACATGCAGAGCAGCACCCAGAGCTGGTGCCCCTCTTGCTCCCTTCTGTTACATGCAAACAGCCAACTTTTCTGGGAGAAAAAACTGATTTAGACCATGCAGCTTGGGAACAAGTGTTTGGTAACCTTCCAAAGGCCAGTCATAATGGACAAGTTCTAGCCAAAAGTCCTACATTACCACCCAACTTTCCTTTAACAAGGTAGTATTTCCCTTGAAGTTCTGGACTTTGGGGCAAAACCACCCTGTTCTGTCAGTAGATCCAGCTAAGAATGGATTGAGTACTCTGGCCATGAAGAACAAGCCAAAGCATGTCAGTGGAGCCGGAGATGTGTTTATGATTACCTGCCCTCTGCATGGCTGACAGAGATGAGGAAGAACCCTCCAGATGATGTAGCTCATGACAGGTAGAGAAATAATCCCATCCTAGTATATTTCTGAAATTTGACATTGAAGAATGCAGTACACTGAAACACAAGAGGTAAAAAATAATCAGGTTTTCTGCTTAAAATGATTAACTGCAGGTTTTTTTCATCTCAGTTTTGATTTTGAATAATTTTTACTTACCCCTTGGGTGCATATGTGACTGTTAGCATTGTATGGTTTCCCAGGAGTATTAAAAAATGTAACGTAGGACTTTCTGCAATTATAAGCAAGCTAACTTGCCACAGCTGTGCCCCATGTTCAGGCCCAGTAGCAGACTCTGCCCCCATTCTCTGAACTCCTTCTCCTGTTCCCACCGGGCACAGGACTAAAATTCACCAAAATGGCAGCACTTCCATAACTGCAGTACCTCCTGTCTGTGCCAAAATCCCACCTTTTGTGGTCCTTTTAGAGTACAGGAATATTGAAAACAAAGCCAATCTGCAAAGAGGCATAAGTACAGCAATGGATTCCTCCTGAGCTGGAATTTCTGTGTGTGTTTATAGAAAATGTTGAATACAGTTGTAGTCAGTGTTCTAAAATTTCACTCCATGGCTCACTCTTGAAGATAATAATCTGTTAATTTACATTGAAAAACATATTTGTCTCATGGAAAAGAGTATTTGGCAAACATTTAGTAATAGTGTTTACAGGACAAATATTCAGTTAGCTTATAGATGCATAAAAATCAGGAGCTGGACTTCATGATCCTGATGGGTCCCTTCCAAATCAGCATATTCTGTGATTCTATGACAACCAGACACACTGTCTCCTCCATATTAAAAACTGTACAAAATAGCAATAGCAGTCGAGGTAAGCTGTTTGTGAATGCTGGTCACAGTACTCTCCTGGCTATCATTTAAATATGCCTCAGTTATCGCGTGGGTGATTCTGCCACTCTTGTACCCCTATGTTTGAAGGCTGTCTCCTGAAACTGCACCCCACTCCAGAAAATCTTGGATACGCCACCAATCTACATGCCTGTTAATAGAGTGATCTCGACCTAAAAGGAAAGGAATCAAACTGGTCAGTTTAAGTGTCTAAATTGCCTTTAGCCATCAGCTCTCTCAGCCAGAGAGCTGTAATTACCACAAAACACCCATGAAGGCACTTACCATTGTTGCTTTCTTTTTGTACTTCTCTGTTATATTTGGAGTTATGACAGATTATACTACAGTTACTATAAAGTCATATTTCCCAAGGGAAAAGACTCTTCACAAACTATTGTCTTTCCTTCTGTTTTCATTTTTGCCAGCAAGTGACCAAAATGTTCGTTAGAAGGAGAAAGAAGCATCATAAAGATTTATTTTGGAAAAAAGATTTTGTAGCCGAGGAATGAGCAAATTGAATCTTATTGTTTTCTGGTTACAGTTTGCCTTTTCACAGTAAGTGAAACAAAATGGTGGTTTCTCAGCTATGATGATTTTAGAAATATAGTATTTAATTAAATCTCTTATAGCAAAGTATTGTACCTGCATTCTTTGTACTTCTTATAGATCTGAGGTTTGCCAAGTTTCACTCAATTAGAAGGAGATTAGTCATCCCAGAACTGAAAGCAGTTTTCTGGAATATCTCCATAAAAAACAACATTGAATAACTTTACTGGATGTAAGAACTAAATAGTAAGGTATTACAAGCCAATTTTTAACCTTGGTCTTTAAATTTGGTGCATAAATATACCATTTCATTCCTTCCTCATTTAACATCAGAGACAGTCTTAAGTACATAACACCTATGAACATTAAATAACACTCATGATAAAAGGCACTTTAGGAAGAATTTTGGTCTGAATTAGCTGCACTAAGTCAGTGCTAACCACCTGATGAAGTAAAGCATGCTGATTTTTCCCCAGCATTAGTTTCTCTTTAGTTATGATAATGATTTATTGTACTTCTAAGTCCTGATTTGGACTTCTGTTTCATTGCCACCTCAGAAGATGATGTAGCTCCAGCAACAAAATAGAATCAAAAAAGAACAAGTAGAAGAAAAGAAAGTGAGTAAAGGATATCTTAGGGAAACCAGTAACAACTGCACTATGCATCTAACTTTTCAGAAATGCTCTAGGGAATTGATGCAAAGCAGGACCAGATTTTTTTCTATTCCTGAGAAGATGAAAAATTGGCCTAAAAAATACTGCTGGGCAGGCGTACCAGATTAGACAAATAGCCTATGTGCAGGGGAGAAAGAACAAGACAGATGTTACACAGCGCTAAAGAAATGGGGAGTATCCTTCAGTTACAGAAAGGTAAATCTGCAAAGGGATCAGTTTCCCATAAGAAATCAAAGTGGAGATGTGTGATGCTTTATATATATATACTTTAACTGTAAATCCGTAAAGAGATGCAATTGCAAAACAAAACTGAAGGCTCTATAGAGAAATCATCAAAATACAATCAGAGCAGATTTGCAGGAAGTCACATAAAAGATTGCTCAAAGGCTTGAAATAAAATATAGACCAAAGCAGCCTTTAGGCAAACCCGTTATGTTTGTAAGAAGTAAAACAATTCGGCAAAAGTCTTGTATGAGAGCTGAAGAGAAGCAAAGAAGAGCTAGAAAGAATAAATCATAGCAGAAATTTTGCAAGAGGCTGCTACGTGCAAAGACTGGATTATCACTTTGAATATGAAAAGACTACATATGATTTACAGTTGGACACAATACACAAGTAATGCTATATTTTAAGTCACAGCAAGACAAATCTTTTGAAATTAAATTCTAATTGTATTGAGTGCAAACAAGCAAAGCTCATCTCATAGGAGTTGTGCTGATGGGAATGTGAACTGCAAACCAAGGCAGGACAAAATTCAGAAAAGCTAAGTCTTGCAGGTGTTTCAAAAATGAAGCAGTATTTCTTTTTTAGGAGTGGAAATGCCAGATATTAGATGATAAAGCAAATTCTGAAGAAAAACACAAGAAAGCAAAGGTATAAAGCGAAAGCGGAACATAATTAAATGGATAATTGAATAGAAAAGTAACATATAAAAGGTAGCTTATCTATTCCCTTTTCTTTGAGATATGTGGTTGAATGTCACTCATACTGTCAGAATTAGCTATATCCAAGCACAGTTAGACAGAAAATTTATGTCTTGGTGCAAGAGACATAATAGCAAAGGTATGCCGGACAACTCAGTCCTGGAAGCACGTAGCTTAGAAACAGCTGATAGAAGTCACTCTCCCAGCTTAGAGAGAATTCTGACAACACTTAGGAAGGTATTTAGGGTGAGTATAAACTCTAAAAGAGATAGTAGACAGCAGTCTGTTTATAAAGGCTACCATCTCCTTTTACTCTCCTTACTGAAATAACTGTGAGGTTGATTTCACTGAGAAATGGAGAATGGAACAAGATTTGGAAAGTGTACTACCAAAGGCATAAAGACAAGGTTACAAGGCAATGAGGACCAAGTCCCTGATGGAAAGAAACCCTGGGAATTTTCAAAAACATTCAGCAAACTGCAGTGGATAACTATCAGGGGAATTTCAAGCAAGTTGATCGAAACATCCTGTCCTGTAAATCATCATCATACACCAACAAACGTTCTGCATGTGCCTGTTGAAATTCTTCGATGTTATTTATCGGGGGTCACCAATGAGGAAAACCAGGTAAGCTGTAACCCAGAGAGGCATTGCCTGCTGCTGACTGGAGGCAAGCTCAGAACTAGGAGACCTTGGCACTGAAAAGCAGTGTTTTAAGGAACTGTACCAAAAGCCAGTTTTTACTACTACTCCAGAATAGTGGAGAAAAAACTGCCTTAGGCCATGGAAGAATCACTACAGTCATGTATTGTCTTATCTACTGGGTGACTACAGTCATGAAAGAAACTTCTGGGAAGAAATTCTCCTCTAGCTGAAAAACCAAGAAACTGCTTAACAAGAACTATAGAGATGAACGAGTTCTAGGGCAGAAAGACTGATGCTTCCAGTGGACATCGAAGGCATAGGGGACAATCTCTGGCAGGTGGTAGAGGATATTCACCAAGTTGGTTCACAGGGCCTCCTTGAAGGACATTATGTATCTAAGGAAGACTTTAGGATCTTTAAGATCTTTAAGACTTTAAGATCTTTAAGGGACATTATGTATCTAAGGAAGACTTACCATTATGTATCTAGGGAAGACATTTAAATTAATGACAGGCTTTGGGGGGGAGGGGGTGGCCTACACAAGGAACAAGTCCACTTAAGTCCATACAAAATCACTCCAGCCATGTTAGGGTGGAGAAGTAATGTGATAACACAGCTCCCTCATCATAAAAATGAGTGAGAGACTTTCAATCTGCTTTTGTGTCTTGGAGAACGCTGAGGAAGCAGAACTGTTTCAGAAGGACAGGTTAGTGTTTAAGGAGCCTGTGATCTTTGTCTTGTGCTTTTGCTTATGGAGTTAGGAGTTTCTCCAGGAATATCCAACAAAAGAGTGGAAAGCCTTTTTGACTCCGAGGGAAGATGAGGAAGAGCTAGTGAGTTGAGTCCACTGATTTCTCTTCTGAAGAGCTTTCAAAGAAAAAGAAGGTAATAAGGTAAATGCTGTTGAATCCATGACCAAGTTTCTTAATGATATAACCCTGGGAAAACCCCAGACCACAAATAGAAGCTATTTGAAAAGAGAGGACCTATCTCTGAATGATTCTGTAAGAAACAAAGTGAATACTGTTATGGATCTCAGCAATGTGAGAGTCGTAGCTTTTCCGCAGAGTTTGATGAGTTGCTTTTCCAAACCAGGAGTTATCAGAAGACATGACCTGAGCTAAAGGTGAAGAGTCAACATTTGTAGACCTACATCTGACCAAACCACATCTTGAGAGCCAGCAGACTCTTTGTGAAAAGCTTATTTCTGTCTGGTTGTAGAAATCTGAACCAATCCAAGAGCTGTCAGTGAGCCAGTTTGTTCTCCAGGCTGTTTGACTTTGTAGAACCTTTGAATTTCCTCATTAAATGTTCTCAGAGATAACACCAGTGATCCCCACATGGTTTGAATCCAACTTTGAACATCTTGCCAGGGATGTGCACTTCCCTAGGGCAGTTAAGACAACAGCAGCTATTAGAAGTGGCAAAACAGGTTCCCCAGGGAAAAGTCTGGCAGTCTAGCCAAGTAAGGGAAGCAGATAACAGCTGGTGAAGTTTTGGCCAAAAAGAAGATGAAAGATTGACCTAAGTTTATATCTACATGTAGTTATATTGATATGGAATTAAAAATCTATACTTCATATTATTTACATACGATTTCTGCATACATATATATACATCTATGTGTGGATATATACCTTCTATAAAGAAATTGTTTTATAAATAGTCATATGGATACAGAACTTTAAACAAGGATCTGGGGTCTTGCTCCAGAACAGACAGACCACTAAGATGGAGCCACAAAATCCTTCAAAACTTAATGTCTGGAATGAGGCTGCATTTGGGCATCCCCCACCTGGATCATTTTGCTTCCTCATCAGTACAGTACAGAGACATATATAGATAGGTACTCAAAAGAGAAACTAAATTCACAGCAAATTGACAAAAAACATAGGCACAATAAGATCATAACAATACTGGTAAAATATACCCAAGAAAAAGAAAAAGAAAGACCAGAACCTGGTGCTGGAGACCAAAATGTTGAGTACAGCATTTTCACATTGTAATCCTAATTGATTAGAAAATTGTATCAAAATTGCTAGTTCTTTGTAAGTATCATAAAATCACTATGGTAAGGTATGTTATGTATTAAGGTATGTTATGTATAAGTACAACAGCAAAGTAGGGGCTCAGAATGCATTATTGCCTCATATAGTGTTTGTCACACACAGACTGCAGAAGGGCTTTGGATGGAAAAGGAGAAAAATTAGTAGGATCCTAAATTTGCAGATTCCAAGAAGAGACTGTCAAAAAGCCAAAGGATGATCACCTCATATGAGGAGAAGACTATGTGCAGAACAGCACACAAAGTAAAACCCTGTGGATGCTCGTTCTGCAAGCATTCAAGTGCAGGCTCTGTAAGATGGAGACCAAACTGGCATGGACTGAGAACTATTGAAACACACATTCTTCTTTCAGAGAGGAAAGACATCTGGGAGTTATCATTTTAAAGGTTTCAGCATCCTCCTTTCAAACCATCCCTGGTAGGGGTGCCTGACAGAATGAGGGTCTCTCTCTCTCTCTCCTTTGCAAATTTCTCCCCCCTCAATGGGATAGTTTAATTTTTGCTTTCAGTAAGAACTAAATCCTTCTCTCTTTCACTAGCACGTAAGAATATGGATTAAGTTGCAGAATTTAATACACCCAAAAGATGAAAATGTCAGTACTCACTTTCATATTTCTTTTCTCTTAGCTGTAAAATAGGGGTAGTAAATTTAACAATACAGCTCACATGATTCATTAGGCTTCATTAAGATTTCCACAGATTGTATTTTTTAGCTACCGAATGTTATTATTTTTATCTCTCTCCCTCTGATGAAGGGATTTAGAATGTCTTTCAGCATATTTCTTATCACAGTTGCCTTTTTTTTCCTAAACTCAGACATTCAGAGTCCTGTTTCTTGAAAGCTCTGCATAGTATCTGGGTTGATAAAGCATTTTGAGATTCTTCTAAGATAGCTCCAAGTGTTTCATGCATACACTACAATTAACATCCTTTGGTTTAAATTACAATAAAACCCCAAATCCTACCTCCTCAGCTGAGGATGCATTTGTGCATAAACTAGAGGAGCCTGCAATTTATGAGTCTGGCTGCGTAAATTCACTTTATGCTAGAAGCTACATTTAAGGAACATTGTTAGGGTCGTGAAGGCAAACATTCAAAAGTATTAGAACCAGAATTAGAACCAATTCCAAAATAACTTCCTGCCTGTTAATTTGGCATTAATTTCTAGATACAAAAGTAGGAGTTCTGCACTAGGCACTTAAAAGGTACTTTATAGGGCTTGCTCACGTGAATATTGTACTACTTTGATGTATCAGCACGGATTTTTCTATTCTTTGTGAACACTTCTGCTTAATTCAACACGTGCACACACATCCCTCCTCATGAATGGCATGACAAGCCCACTGTACTCCCTATACATGCCTTTTCTCAAGTAATTGAATTTATTATTTTGATGCCAAAATGAAAAGATACTATGGAATTTATGCAGTCGAGTTTTCTTTTGTGCACAATAATATTCTGGACTATGTGGACAATTTTAGGGCTTTAAATTACCAGAAGAACAACTAACAACTCTTTATGATACCACAAAATGGCTGTATTGTGTTCTGACTGTAAAAAGCTGATGTGAAAATTACAGCTGAGGTTTTACCTTGGTTGTTTTTTTTTTTTTTTCTTTTCATTTGTCTGTTTTTGAGCTACTCTGAGATGGATTTTCACTATGACATAACAAGCAGTGGCAGTGGTTGAACAGAACGTTTCTTTACAATGGAAGTTAACATTCTTCGTGTTTGGCTAATTTTGAACTCAAGGAGGTTTTTTTGGCAAACTAAAAATCACAAAATTTTTTTTTTAAACAAGTAAAAAAATTGTTCATAAACATATTATTAAATATTTTGAGCTCCTTTTTCCTGCTAGCACTGCTTTCTTAGCAAATTTTGATCTAGTGCAAGCTTTCATGAAGGAAGCTCTAGCAGGCTACAGGGATAAAATATTTCTCCTATTTACTGGTTATCCTCTCAGCACCATGAGGCTGCATTATCAGTCACAGCTTCTCTTCTCTTGCTGTTCTTTAACCCTAAAATTTTCCCATTACAGAGCACCCAGTGATGCTCTATGAGCCACTCATATTCCCAGTTAAGCTCTACTTTACATACATTAGCTGGTCTTAAATGATATACAGATGCCAGCTTGACCTCTTGCCCGTTCTGTAGGTGTGAGAGCCCTGGTTGGATGGATTGTTAAAATAATCACAAGGCCTTACAGTGCAGAAAAGCTGCCTCACCCTTCCTCCCTAGCCCTGGCAGGAGGACCCTGAGCAAAATCCTTGGATACTGTCTTGGCATCTTACCAAAGGCGTAAGGAATGGCACAGTAAACACTTAACAAATGGCTGTAAAAACATGATACAAGATGAAAGTTGGAATGTAACATTTAAATCTACATGCCTTTTTTTTTCTTCTTTTTTTTTTTTTTTTTTAGGGCAGGGGAGAAATCACATTGCCCACATCTGGATTGCTGAGTAAAAGCACCTTTTTGGCATTCTTGAATTTAGATGAGATTTATTCAAAATGCTGTTTCCCGTCCCTAAATCTATAGGGCAAACTAGATACTTCATTTAGATGAGCAGCTTTTGGGCATAAATGACAACAACTGTTCATATGGATTTTTATTATGCAGATTAAATACTCTCTAATTACACATAGTGGAATACTTCATAACAGTCTGCTGTGTTATGTCAATAATCCATTAAGATATGAATAGATGCTTGGTAAAACTTCTGCTGAAAGCAAATGAGCGCTTATAATCTTGTTGGGAAAAGCACGACAATCCTATTGACAAGAGCCCAATGGGATTGCAGGGATACAGTCGCATAAGCTGCACTTGAATTCCAGAGAAAGGTCCTGTGGTGGTGATGAACTGCAAATGCTAACAAAAGCACAGAACTCCAAAACTAAGCTTCATTTTTTTCCAGATTTATTCCTGGTGTTAGTAGGAGCAGCTCCACTAAATCCCATGATGCTTTATCTCTTCTTCCCACAAACAAGGTTAGACCTAATTTTCAGTGGTTTTTGTCTTCATTATATAGTTAATCATACAATGATAGCTTGTGAGTATCCCTAAGTTACTAGAACAAGGACAGTTTGAGTCAGGACTGATTCTGGAAGACATTAGAAAGTATCAAAAGATCTCCATGTTCTCTTTCATTTCATAGAATCATAAAATGTTCTTAGTAGGAAGGGACCCACAGGGATCATTGAAATTCGCTTCCTGGCCCTGCACAGGACCACACCAAGAGCCACACCATGTGCCTGAGAGTGTTGTCCAAACACTTCTGGAACTCTGTCAGTCTTGGTTCCCTGACCATTTCCCTGGAGAGCCTGTTCCAGTGCCCAGATACCCTCTGGGTGAAGAAACTTTTCCTAATATTCAGACTAAACCTCCCCTGACACGGCTTCATGCTGTTCCCTCAGGTCCTGACACCAGTCACCAGAGAGAAGAGATTGGCACCTGCCCCTCTGCTTCCCCTTGTCTTCTGTGCCTGCTCTCACCACCTCTCTGACACTGAGTCCAGCAGTCAGGGACACCAATTAAAAAGGACCAGGAAGACTAAAGAAGAAAGGATGGATGATGTTTAAAAGTGACAATAATGAGAAACAGACATTTTAGAACACTGGCCTGAATCCTAAGCACAAAAAGGTACAAACCAAACAATTCAAATGTAGTTCTTTGAAGTTTATGTTGGCTGACCCAAGAGCAACAAGAGGTATTAAATTAAAAACACCAAAACTCATCAACTGCCAACATAACCATCCTGCAATATATGAAGTCCTGGCAAAGCCACTGTACTGCACATTCTTCTTCTGTGCCTCTCCACCACCCTCTTCATCCATCCATAAAGTACAATTCCTTGGGAAAATTTTTAGAGTAAATTAGTGTGCTACAGGGTTGACAGTCATGGGCTGTATCGCAAGAAATATTTTTGCCACAAAAATAACTCTCTTAGTACTGGTGTAGACACAGGACCCCAGATGAAATTTTACACTGCAGCCCCTGTCACTTGAATTAGCATAACCCCCGGATAAGCTGTTTCACAGTTGAAATCTTAGTTAACTACATTGTAAAAGGTTATGAATACACCCAGTGGTGATCCTGAACCATATCACTGCTGTGAGCCAGCTAACGGCATGGCCCTGTAAGTATTTCTGTCAGCCCAATGTGGGGAGCAGTGAATTCACACCTTGGTAGGAATGAATGTCTGGGGATGAAGAAGGAGGAGGAAACAGTAAGGGCAGGAGGACGTTCTTTAAGCAACTTTGCCTAGATTTCTGTGTACATTTTTTCTTTGCATGAAGCTCTAGATCTATGAATTGAACAGATCTACAAAACCCAAACATTCACTTTGCAAACAGAGCATGCTCCATCTGCTCGTAGCTCTGGTGTGACTACAGCACAGATGTGCCTCCCCCCATGCCACGAAGTATTCTCCTTTGCTTCCAGAATCCTGTGTGGCTTTAGTGGGCATCTGCTGTTGCTGGAGCATCTAAACACACTTTTTCCAACCAAATGTATGCAGGGAAGTTGTACTTTCACAACATTAATTGCTCTGGACAGGTAGCAAGAAAAAGCATCCTTTCTGTGTTGACAGTGATTTGCATTGCATTCCCATTAGGTGCAAGAGGAAGGAGCCACTTGACTCAGAGCAGAGAGAGTCAGTGGCTGGTGGGACTGGAAGCAGACTGACAAGAAAGCTGAGGGTAGAGAGTCACACTAAGATGGGTAATGGGAGGGAGGAGAGGTTGGATTTAGAGACTAGTTGGCTTTAGCCATCTAGTGTGGTATTTGATGAAGAGCTATGTGAAGAGGAGTGACTGAGTGCTATACGGTGATATCAGCGAACAACTACATGGTTGTTTGGTGATATTACTAAAGACTATCAGAAATTGTCATCAAGTGAGATTTGCAGTCAGAAGTAGTGTATTTCATTAAATCAAATTGTGTGATTTGGAGATAAAGGGTTTGGACAGACAGACACCTTTTTAGGTCTTAAATAGAGCAATCTTCAACATTAGGTGCAAGTGCTAAGATTTACTAGCCATGCTTGTCAAAACTTAAATACAAGCTCATAAAAGACTGGAGTTACACAAAACCACATTTGTGGCAATTCCTAATTTTGGGGAGCTTGATTTTTCAACCTCAGTAATGTTATAATTATTTTATGTATGTGTTATATATCTGTAATAAGTGTACAATCCCCAGAACTGATCAGAGCGAGTGATTAAAGGATGCCCCAGAGTTTCAAATGAGTGAATTTGTGGCAGTTCATGCAAAAATAACAGGGGAAAAGAGATGATTTGTCTGTTGATCTATCATTTATTGGGTCCTTCTACACACAGCTGGTAACACATGTCGATCGTGTTTTATTAGTTGGAAATACGCAGCAGTTGGGTGGATCTTTTCACTGGCATTAAGGTAGATTACATTTCTGCTCTTACCTCATTAACCTTTATTGCTAGAGCTTTAGTTTACCGAGATAGAGTTTGTCACTCTGCAGTCCTGTGTTAAATTAAATAGAATGCATTGTAGGTTGTCTCATTTCACTGTATTCCTCTATTTAGCTCAGTACTGTAGATTGTTACTCATTTTGAATAAAGCGGTCTTCGGATGAAAAAAATAAAGCTTATTTACAATCTAATAGAAATAAGAGCCTACAAACCCAAAAATTTACAGGTTGCTTTTATTTGTCTTTTGATTTCTAAGTCTTTAGAGCATACATGAACATGCCTTGTAGCATTGTTCTGCAGGCAGAGACTTACATCAAATTTAATTAAAGTTGGAATTCCCGCTGTAATCATATGAATTTAAGAGTTTGAGGCTGTAAAAAAACCCCACCTAAACCTAAATATTTTCTGACTCTCAGCTGAATCGTGAGTTATCAACACCCAACTGCAGAGCTGCATGAATCACTGTGAAATCGATTTTATCACATGGTTCCACAATGCATCCTATGGGGTTTTTTTGCATTTTTTCCCATGCATTTTTAATGCATTGCCTGATCTTTGGGTACAGATTCCTTACCCTTCAGCAAATTCTAACTTTCTAAACACCTGAGCAATTTCAAACACCTGGTACTTAATTTTCATCCACCTGATATTTAATTTTCATCAGTCTTCCAGGGAAATACTTCTTTCCTCTCAAATGTAGATATTTTGCTGCTAGAATTACACACTTCTGAGGCACACTATTCAATCTCAAAACATGAGTAGCTGAAGGGCTAGATCTCTATCATCATAAAAAGAAAAAGATGTAGTTTTCTTATAGGACTCAGTGCTTGCTTCTGATACTGTCAAGACAGTAACAGGTATCCACCATTTAAATGTTCATACTTTCATTAATAGAAGAACCATACAAAGTTATTTTAGAACTGGTTTACCCTCAAGTTCTGCTCCTTAAATTCACTCACAGGTCTTAAATACATCTCTTCAGGCATATTCATTCTGTTGACACCAGTGACACCAGAAGTGAATGGGATTCCAGATATATGTATGTGTGTGCATGTGTATAGATATATATAAAAGTCATATGACAAATCAGTTTTTATTGTTACTTGCTTGGAAGGGAATATACACACACATGACTAGCTGATTTTTATAGAGGCTGTATCTATTGTCCAACCATACAGTTGCCAAAACATAACTATTTTTCAGTGAGCAGAATAACCACACTCCCTATTTACTTGGGTAATTGGATAAATACCATAATTCATCTTTGTATTTAAAAAAAATGAGGGATCTACATTAAATAATTTGAGATAAATCATGGACTGCTTGAAGGACTGTAAACAATTAATAATGATAAATAGGCTGCAATTTGTTGAAATAGATGCAAAGAGGTATCTAGGGAGATACTGAAGAAGTCAGTGTTGAAACAAATTTACCATAAGCATAAATGTTCTAAAATGGGCAGTTGATTAAATGAGCATATGATTTTTTTTTAAATTTCAATGTAAGCAAAGACAGGGGAAAAGAACCATAGTAATCAAAAGAAAGCAACAGCATGAGGTTATTTCAGCTGAAATGTAAGATAATAATATGAGAAAGATTAGTTACAGTCTTAATTATCCTTCCCTCATAAAATTCTCTTTATATATAGTTATTGATTAAAATAGAATTAAGAATTTAAGACACTGCTGTCTTCAGGAGCCTGATACACAGCCTGTTAAAATGAAAGGGAGCCTTTCCCTTAATACCCGTAACTTTGGATCCAGCCTCACAAAAACTTCTGGATTTGGGATGAAGTTAATGTAAAAAATGATAGAACCTGAAACATGTTAAAGAATACAGATAAAGATAAGGTGATCTAATAATGACAAAATCTCCCTGTAGTGGCACAATAACACTATTATTATAATTAATTCATGTCAGTATTTAGGGACACGGGTTAGGGTAAAATACTTAAAGTAACATTGCATTGCTGTCTTTTTTCTTCCATCATAGCATGAATACACACAGTGACAGTTCTAGGATTATTACTTAACATGCAGACTTCAGAAAAACAAGTAAATTTTTTTCTATGCATTTTCTTCATGTTGGAGGACGGGGCTGTATAAAGTCAAACAGCTGAAGAAAGGTCTATGTTAAAGTGATGTGAATGTATGAAATTTAATTTTCAAATAATATAATCTTCCCGAGTCTGATGTGCTAAGCATAATCAATGAACAAGCATGTAGTACTTTATGCATAAGCAAAAATAAATCAGTGCAAAGTCCCTGCAATTTGTCTGGTCGAGAAGACTTATTAGACAAGGTCAAATTATATGAAAATCAATCTTCGTAGGCTGAATCTGATTTGCATTAGTAGATAAATGTTTACCATAATTCCAAATCAAGAACAAGACTATACAGTAATTCCTTCATCCACGCTCATGGTCCATCATACCTAGGGACACATTGTTGCTTACACAGGCTGTGCTTGTGCTCGGCTCAGCCAAGGGGAGCTGTGCAGAAATGCTGTTCTAAGCAGAGATATGGAAATCATTTTTGTCTGACTTTGGAAAAAAAAACCTGTCCTGCGTTAACATGAAGCTATTTTTTAATGAATTAAAAACAAGTCTAATAGACAGTATTGTTTTCCTGTGTCCTCTCTTATATCTCCAGCAGGGAGGAGAACTGCCCTCCAATCCTTCTTCTCACTTGATCAGATGAGGAATTTGACTTGATCTCCCATTCCAGAGGACTATCCTAGACATGGTCATCAGCTTGCAAATAGTTTGTCACCCTGCAATAGACCTCATCTTCCTCAGTTATGTGGGCTGGACTCAGGTGTGCCTCTGAATCTAGTCTGAAAAGGTTTTAGGAAATAGTTCAAAAAATTCCAGACTGATCTAATTCAATTTTTTTTTTGTTATTCCTTTTTTTTTTTCTTTTTTCTTTTTTTTATCCGAAGCTACTTGCCAATTTTAGCTCACATTTGCAAATAACTTTGGTTGTACTCAAATTTCTTTTGGTGGCTGAATAATTAATTGAAAATCCTGAATCCCAGTCTTAGTTCTAAACACATATTTATTCCCCCAGCCTCCCCTTCAGTCCTGGTCTAGGCAAAGGCCAAACCACCTTGCAACATAACTCTAGCATAAAACCAAGATGCCACTTCCTAACCTGCTCTATATTATGCTGCAGCATAAGCCTGAGCACTCTGTTTTATGTGTTAATTTGCATTTCACTGAAGGTAGAGGGATGGTGAGGGATACTTACTGGAGGGAACCCTTAGGTAATTGTTAAGACAGCTTCAGCACCCAAAGCAGCAATACTCTGGGTCCAGAATAAAACTTCCACATCTCAAGTGCAGCTTGAGTAAAATTTATGACCTCTTTACACTTTCAAGTAAGTTTCTCCACATTGGGCTTGATTCTGATTTTTCCTACAGTGGCTTTACACTGATGTAACTCTACTGGTGGGAAATAGAGTTGCTCTGGGTTTCACCTGGTACCAGACCTCTCCAAATGATGTTCTGTCAACAGCTGCAACAGAGTCCTGGGTCACAGGCGGGCACCTACCCTCATGAGCTGTAAGTTTAACTTGACAGATAACATTAGTGCTAGGAGGACTGCACAATTGCTCTAAAGGAAACTGGGGGGGGGGGACACACACAACTCATCACCCTTCAAGGATGAAGGTTGTTGCAAGTACCCTCCTTCTAAATGTCCACCTTCCAAGCCCTGTCTGGATTCAGCAGTAACAGCTATACTAAATTTTCTGTCCTAATCTTTTATTAATTAAAAAGCTTTAAAACCTGAATGTAAGTCCCTATTTCTCAATTAAATTCAAATAACAGGGCTTTTTCACATTTGGGCCAAACTCTAATGCAAGCTCTCTGGCTGTGACACAAACAATGGACCTACGCCAATGAAACGTGGTGTGCATCATGCTGCAATCCGGGCTGTCTTCTTGGGAGGCTGGAAAAGCCTGGAACAGCTGTCTCATTTTAATTTGCTTACTATTTCCAGAGTTTTTACAGCACCATTGCTACTTTATGCTCTATCAAAAACATGATAAATCATTAGAAACTACTTTTAAAATTAAGCAAAAGATGTAACAGGTGCTGGTAAACTGGTGCCAGAGAGCCCATCAGTGCTCCTTGCCACCTTTCCCCTTTTTTACTCTCTTCTTCCTCCCTCTTTACTCTTTTATTCTCTGTGCTAAAAAAAAAAAAAAAAAAGTAACGTTGAAGACTTGCTAGTCGGACTCACCTCCCTGTCTTGCTCACCCCCAAGATCAAACTCCACACAGGCCCTGGGATGGGGTCATGCACTAAACAGAGCCACCTCCTTGTAATCTGGGAGGACTCTTCCACCTCCATCTCTGACACTCCACAGGATGCAGTTAGATTAGAGTTTTATAATTAATGGGGCTAGAAATTGCTTGAGAAAAGACAGTTCTCACCTATACCCTGCCAAGTACCCCCTCCAGAGCAATCACTTTCTAATTAAACCCTCCTTTGTTAGCTAAAATACCTTTCCCAAAGCAGAGGAATCAATACATTAATTGTACCCCATGGAAAAAATAGGACATCCGTCGTGGAAACTTAACAAAATGGGACATCTATGCTTGTTTTGCTGACAACTTCTGTGCTTCCACTTCCTCATCCCACAAGAAAGAATTGGGATGGGCAGGGTTAGAGCAGGACTGATAACAGTGATTCCGCCCACTTTCTGCTGAGTGCAGTTGCCCTGGCTACATCCACAGTGTTTATTTAGGAACTGCAGCTGTGTTCAGGCTTAGGTGTGCTGAGCCACATGGCAAAGATCAGGTACCTGGAAACTGTCACCTCAAGTTGTCTTTGTTTCCTCTGGTTGCATCCATGCTATATTTTGGCAAGAACAAAGCTGGGCACCTGTAGCACTCAGTACACTTTTGTATGACCTCTGGTACTCACACCACTTTGAAAGCATTGCCAAAAGTGCTCTGGGTTGGCTGGAGAAGGCAGAACTTTGCCAGGTGTCTCTTTAAACAGTAAACCAGCAGAAGATGGAATATGACGTAACAACTGACCTCCACAAAATCCTTACAAGAGGGAATACACACCTTGCACTATAAGAGGACTATTTTGGGTCCCTGGTAACTTAGGAGACTAGTTTATGGTTTTTATATTATACTACCACTGGCCAGACAACCTTTGAGGGCTGTGTCTATCATGACAATGAGATTTCATGGTTTTGTTCACGTAGAAAATTTATCTTGCAAAGAAACTTCCAGACAGTGACAGAGAGTTACACCTCCGCTCTCCAGATTCCCGCTTTCTAGGCAGCCAACACAGCTCCTAGAGAAAAGTTCTGGAAAAGAGAGAAAGAGAAAACTACACAAGAGAGGGAACCCACCAGCTGGTGGACATCGCACTGAGGTGCTGAGGGCAGGGCAGGGCTGGTAGGTGGGTTATTGAGGCTGAGTACAGATGTACCCAAGGCCCAGCAGCAGGGTGGTTGGGGTGATCCTGGCCCTAGAGAGCTGGAGCTAGGTTGTGAAAGCTGAGCTCTGCTCTGGGGTCATATTTGGGCCATGCCTGAGCGTCTTGACCAGAAATCCCTCAGGTTCTCTCTGCTCTGGGGCCAGACTGCCAGCCAAGATCCAGGCACCAAGTCAGTGGACTGCTGGTGCAACTCTCTGTATTTCAGGTACTGCTCTTCCAAATCCTCAATTCTGCCATAAAATATTGAAATAAAGAAATTTTGAGAGGATTCAATACTTTACAGGACTATCTCCTTAAATTTAAATCCTTAGGCAATTCTTTAACTACTCCATCCAGATAGAAGCAGATCAAAACTCCCAGCAGTGCCAGTGCCCACCTCTGGCCCCACCGCCCTGACAGTGCTTTCCAGGTAATTTATGTGGGAGAAAAGACCCTTGGGAACTGGCCTTTAATACCATGGCTGTAATCTTCTCTGAGGCCAGAAGAGAATCCTGCTCAGGGATTTATGTCTGCAGAGCTGTGCAGCAGTCCTGTCTGGTTTTATATTGTCTCTATAATTTTTTTAAGCATTTTATGTTGTGTTTCTCTTAGCATTAAAAAAAAATAGAGAAGCATTTTTTAAACTAAAGAATAACATTTTTTAATAGATAACTTGCCTAAATAAAAGATCAGTACAAATCAATAGATTAAATTTCTGATATATATTAGAAAAATAAAATGGATGATTCATTTGTTTTAAAGTAAAAGACAGGAAACTTACTGACAAATTAAAAATTAGAATTGATGATTTCCTCTTGTTCTTGTGGTATCAGAGCACAGGAAGAAATCTGAATTTTTCCAGATTTCAACATTTGAGGGACTGGAATTGTATTGCTGAAACATTTGCTTTTCAGCCCCGCTGCTTCCGCTCTGAAACGCGGTGAATGAGCTCACCATTAAATGTTTAAGACAGAAATACTTTATCTTTTTTCTTTTTTTCCTTTTTAGCACATCAAGATCATTCTATTTGAAAATCCACATACCTCTGTAACAGTAAAAGTTCTGTTCAGATGTCTTGAGCTTCTGCCATCTCCTCCAGATTTTCTGCATGGCTTGAGTGGTGGGCTGTATATTCAAACCATGTACAACAATATTTCTTACAGATGTCAAACATATGCAGTAGGAAAATGAATTGTATGGCAGGCTTAGTGACTCTGTAAAAGTTACTTTTATGTTAAAGGAATTCCCCTTTTACAGGGAATAGAAAGACCAGTAAAGTACTTGGAGCTACAGAAAAGAAGTACTGTTCCTTGCTGTCACATTTCTGCTGTGATCAGGGATTGGACTGTCTATGCACAGTCTTTGAAAAGAATCACATCAGCATCAAAGAATTGCATTAACCCATAAGGAATTTCTTATTACAACAAAATACGCTTATAAGACTGATTTTTGGTTAACTGCTCAGGTCAAGTACAGGAGTAACTCTTTTTTTTTTGGGGGGGGGGGGGCTTGTCTTTTTATATGCCAAAATGTGTTACTCAATTGCTCCCTTTGACCACGAGTACGGGCTTTTTAGTTTCCTTCGTTTAGTGATAAACAGGAGTGGTTACATTTCTTCACATTCTCATGAGATGGGAGTAAGCCTGGAAGCAGCTGCCTAGGGTGGCAGACCATGCTTTTACCTCTGATGGCTGCCCAGCTCATGGCCTCGCATCCTTCTCGAGGCATGGATGCAATGACCTTGGCCAGGCGCTTCCCTGACGTTTCATGCTCATTGGAGCTCCAAAGAAAAGGGCAACCAGCACCATACAGGTTCTTGAGAGTGAATGCAGCAATTTTTAACCAGAACTTGTGGTTTAAGAGGTGGAGTAGAACAGCACAAATCAGCATAATGTGTTTACACAAGGCTTTTTTGCTAATGTTTTTTCCCCATATATTCTGAGTTAAGGTAGCTCAGTCATCCTGTCTTTCAACCTTGCGTGTGTGGTCAGTCAGGCTAATCCTCAGTTTTACACACACACACCTTAGAATGTATTATCAATTATGTGCTCCCTTTATTATGTGCTCTCTTATTCTCACTCTGATTTTAGCCCTTCATCTCTTTATAATTATAATAGGGTCTGTATCACAGTTTGCTACTGTATTTCCAAACTGTACACAACTCGCACACTATAGAATTGAATTCCTTGCACATACCTGGCCCATTATTTTTTTTTTTTAATAATCAATTCAAAGTTAAACAAGAACATAATTTTGTAAACATAATTTGTATGCATACATGTATTACTTGACCCTATTACGTGTCTTTTGTATGCTAATGTGCACACTGTAGCTCAGTCATGGTTTAATTCTTACACAAGAGCAAACAGACAGTTGAGTGTTACATATTTGCGTGTTTCTCTAATAAGTGACTGCCTACAGTATATTACTGACACTATTTCATTCATACTGACTTGTAATTATATCCCACTGCCTGTTTATGCTGAACACTTGTCTGATAAGGATTAATTTTAGGAGATTCCACCTAAAAATGTGGCGTTTGCTGTGATAGAGTGGGCAGAAAGGCAGTGCTGGTGGCATTCATGCATCTGCCCTAAGCGTCTCAGTTCTCATTCAGCCAAGGACCAGAAACAAACCCTTCATTGCAAGACCCTACACGATCACACCTAATCAAGATGGTACAACTCCCAAGCACAGATTATGGAACACTTACAGAGAACTCTCAAGTCACTTCGTAGCGATTACATGAGTTATGCAAATACAGAGGAAACTGATACATTTATCAACGTTTGAAAAAGATGCAGCAGTTCTCATGAATGCAATGAAAAGGCCAGATCAAAGCAGCAGCCCATGAGTCAGAGTTGGCTGCCAGGACTGTGTCAGCTGGCATTATTACCTCCCAGAGCACCTCCACATGCCCAAACACTTTGTAAACTGTCAGCCCACCTGCGTCGGAGGAGAACCCTGCTCTGATGGAGCTCCAGAGATCAGCTTGCAGAGGTGCCCCAAAGCTGACATTTGGCTTACAGCACTGAAAAGGCTAAGTCAGCCTGGGCTGGATTTTTACAAATGACTGGCTTACTTTCTACACCTCTTTTTCACCTCCAAATCAAGGACTACTATAATCTTTAAAGATTATTTATTGTTAGTGCAACTAGAACTCCTGTTTAGAGGCCCAGATGCCTGGCACAAACACAGAACAAAAGACAGTTCAGACTCTAAAAGTTTACATGTTAAGCATGTTTTCTGGAAATGCTCTCCTAAGTGGATGAATATCAACAAGCTGACTTGCCTTTCTCTGTAAATCTCATGCTCCAACCAGAAGAAAAAGGGACCCATAAATGATCTCTATTTTGCTATCTGTCAGTGGTGGAATTCTACAATCAATACAGCTGACAGCAGTCAGAGCTGATGCAAGAGTGTTGTGCTTGTGGAAGAACTAGAAAATACTAAAAATGCAAAACCTGGCCAACATTTTTTGCATATTTATGCTCTTCAGATCTTTATTTCTCTGAGGTGGCAAAGGACATATGGTGAATCAACATAAAATTTAGCTCTTTATGTGCAAACCATTCTTTTTTTTATTTCCTTTTGCCAATTTAGTTGGAGCAGCATGTTTTATATAGTCACAGCTGATAGCAAGTGAGTCAGTTTGGTCTGATGCTTGTAAATCTGTCAGAATCTCACTAACAATTATATATTTTACCCCAGCATTATCCTTGGGCAAATAATGGTTAAGCATTTTATTCTTCCCAGTCTCTTTTCTCTTTCCTGATCCCATTCCCACTCTACTATCAACAGTCTGCAGTGAGCTGCTTTTTCCTCCTTTTCTCTACCTAGTACTGGTGTCCTGTTCTACTGAGTCTCCTTTCTCAGTTTCTCTCTGTTATGGGGTGTCCTTCCCACTCTCCTTAAAAGTGTGAGAGTTGTTACACTGTAACTAAGTTGATAGTGATGTTTTCATAGCTTACTATCAATATGAAATATACCTCTACTTTTTGGATTCTAATGAAATATAGGTAAATAAGGTACCTGCATTATTTTATCTCAGGACTCAGGCTTCTCTGAAGTCTTCATTTCCTAACAATTGTTCTTTCAATACTCTATAAACAGAAAGCTATTACTCTGAGACTGTGACATTATCTGCACATCAGTGCAGACTATATGACTCCAGCACCAAATAATGGAGACTATGCTGATAGCGTTAAGTTAAAATAAGTTGAAATAAGGCTGTTAGCTTTCAAGTATAGGTCTGGTTTTATACTTTTGTCCTATTGTCCAATGGCTGATAGCACTGAAAAAAACCCAGAGAAATATGCCATGAAATGTATGAATTTGTTTCCATCCATCATCTGGATATAATAACAACTCCTATTGCAATCACTTCACATTCTAATTTCTGCAGAAATAATGCTTGGACTTATGGACTAAAGGTCTAAAGTGTGATTGTAGATAAAGTTTTAAAGCACAATAGTTGTTCCAATGAAAAATGGTCAACTTTGAAGGGAGTTACCTCTGATTCCGAGTAACATGTCTAAAGTTTCTATGTTTTAGCTGAAGCTCAGCTGCATCTCAAGTTCTAAAGGTGCAAAATTGTTCCCATAGCCAAATAAACATCAGTTATTTGTATTCTTTATAGAGTAATTAATGGTTCATACAGTGATTCAATTACCGTAAGTAGAAAAGTGGTACTGAAAAGCTCCTCAGCCACTGCTCTGGTCATGAAATTGCATAAAGAACAGATGTGCTCCAGGGGATGCCCTCAGAAAGAGCTGCCATTGACCTAGCATACCTTCTCCATAGCCCAAGTCGGGGGAGCAAGAACTTCTTTCATCCTAATTGGGAAAATAAGCAATATAATCAAGACAGGAAAGATCTGTATTTTCTTGACATTAAATTAAATGCATGTATCTACATTTTCAGTTTCCAACATGCCAATGTATAATGGCAACTGATAACAGCATCAGAAGTTAACAGGGTGGAAGTTGAAAGTTAACTTCTGAACTGGAGGTCATGATCATGACAAATAGAACTGATAGGTAACTATATTGAGTAAGATCTCATGGTTTTAATATGTTGCTAAAATGCTCAGGCACTGAAACAGTTAATGCAAATGCAGCTGTCATAATGAGGTTTCAGATTTTAGCATTCTGCTGAAATGAAAGGCTCCTATTTTCATACCATCTGCAGACTCGGGAAGACAACGCAGCAACTCTGCTGTCTGCTGGTGTTTTGATGGTTTCCTCCCCAGAGCACAGAGATAACATACAGCTCTCTGTAGCTGCACCACTAGTGACAACAGCACTGTCGTGAAGCTTGGTTGAAATCTGTTGAATGTTCATCAGTGAAAAGCAGCCAGTGAGCAACTGCAGCTGGCATCACACTGGTAGGCAGAGAAGAACACCTGAGAAGTTTGCGACCATACCACAGCCTCCACTGATTAACATGCCACTGTGATCTGTCAGGCTGCACCTAGCAGGGCTCCTCAACTCCTTCTTGAAGTTGAGGAATGGATTTAGAGCAGGGAGAAAGAGAGCAATAATTAAGGGAACCTCAATGTCTCCATGAGCCTCAGTTCTGTTATAGTGCTGGAGCTGCTTGTGATGCCATAGCAGGAATGAGCTACCTGCTGCCATCTATTTCTCTCAAAAAAAAAATAATAATTTCTGCCCCATGTCCCTGTATGTGATGATGCCTATCATAGGGCTGATGCTCTGCCACTGAGGATACCCCACAGCAGCCACTATGGAGCTGAGGGTCAAAGTTGTGCTCCCAGGGAGGAGAGGGAGAGACATGTGCCTTGTGCTAGGTAGATTACAGGGTGAGAGGACAGAACCACTGGTCATGGTACAATGACCCAAACTGAGCAAAGGGGCCTACAAACTACAGGATTTTTTCTTAAATGAGATTTCAGAAGATGAAGTAAAGTTCTGCAGCATGATTGGATTCCGCACCCAGAATCCCTGAATACTTAGGAAATGCTTAATATAGTCCCTGACTAACAAGTCCTATGTGACAGTGAAGATGTCACTTGCTGACCTGTAAAGAAAGATTTCTCTATCCTTCATAAAACTCCTCTCAAGCAGAGACACAAAGGGCATCACTGCATGAGCAGGAGGGTTCCCAGCAAACAGCTTCATTTGCAGGAGGCAAAGTCCCTCTGTTGCCCAGCCGTGCACTGGTGACCAGGACTCGGCATTTGCTCAGATCTTTTTGGTGAGATAGGAGAGGCAGAGCAAATTCATGAAATAAAAATTATGCCTATTTTATCCCATAACTATTCTGAGTACCTCACACTGTATTATCAGCACATGAATCCTGGGCTCTCAATCTCTGATCTAAAGATCCCCTGGCCAGAAGACTCCCTCCAGCCCTAACCTTCTTTCTTTCTCCCCTCAAAGCCCTTTTTTCTCTCTTGATTTAGATTCGAGGACCCATTCCTCAGTGTTTGTCATCAGGCTCCATCCTGTATCCCTCTGTGCCTTCAGGGTGTCTTCTTTTTTCTCTGTTCCAATGGCTGCAAGGTCATTCACTGCTCCTAAGGGAACCTGGCTTTTTTCTTCAATCCCCAGACATCAGACATCTCTGGACCCCTCTGTCTATTCCTCTGTCTATCTTCCTTCATGGTTCTCTCTTTCAATTTGCAAAACCTTCACTCTATCAAGTTTTAAGCAACAATATTTCAAGGGAATGGACAGGAAATTCCCATGCCCATAATTAAATTTCGCATGTAGGGCTGTGTGTGCCTTAGTGCCCACACTGACAAATACTTCTCATAGTGAGCCACAGCTAGTACAAATCAAGTGACACAAAACCTGAAACAATTGGAAAGAAAAGAATGTGACTCAAATACGTAGGACCTTTCTTTTAGCACAGAGAGCTTTTTCATTGTTAAAATATGCTTGAATACAGCATTCAAAACCTGAACAAACTGATTAACCAGGGACCAAGTCAGTAAAGGAGCAGTGGCACTCTGTGTTATCATGTGAGAGGCCCCAGTTTGGGGATGACAGAGTCTGATGATAAATGGCTGCATCACGGCCATGATGCCACAAGTCTCTGTGGAACAATACTGTCTCCACTGCCTT
Organism: Myiozetetes cayanensis; assembly: GCF_022539395.1. Lineage (NCBI taxonomy): Eukaryota > Metazoa > Chordata > Aves > Passeriformes > Tyrannidae > Myiozetetes > Myiozetetes cayanensis. Next base: position 133,006,442 of record NW_026086604.1, read on the forward strand.
TACGTGACAGCTGCACTCAAATCTCTGCAAACAAGGATTACTCCAGAAGGCTGTTTGTTCTTCTTCTGCTGAAAAAGTTGTCTGGGGAATACGCATGGTCACTGGCTATGAGGACACACTGAAGGGATCTCTCATGCACGGCTTCTCTGTATGTCCCTATCCCCTTCCACTGGGCTGAAGGACCTCTGTATCAGGGAATGGGCACAGAGACATCACACTGCCAGTGGAAAGTGTGTCTACCAGGTGATTTAGAAAGCAGCCTATTTGGTTGTGCCAGCAAAGGCAACACATCTACTAACACCTCCCCTGAAGAAAAGGTCATGATGATCAGCTACGCTCTTGGAAGTGAAAGCGAAAAAAATTAGTCAGCCAAAGAAGTTTTCCATTTTATTTTCCCCTGAGTGATATTTTTAGTTCTAATTCTTCTTGAGCAGAGGCAAGAAGCTTGAAGTCCACAGCACATCGTATGCCATATCATACGATCTGTGCAGCTGGCTAGAAACAATGACTTATTTAAAAAACAATTACAAAATTTACAAAAGTTTCTCTTTTCAAGTTTTAAGGAATTTTATCTTTTCTCTCCATCCCCTTCTCTTGTTTTAAATAGAAGAAAATTATTTCATAAATCAAAAGTCCTGGACCCTCCAGTGCCTCAGCAGAGGGGTGTTGTGGAACCCTTTGCAGGGTTGTTGTTTGCTCCCTGTACAGATTAACACACTTGGGACTAACTCTCTGTCCCAACCCCTGTATCATCAAACGTCAACCTCAACTACACCTTAATAACAACATATTTTTCAGTCTTTTAAGTTCTTCAAGTTGCATCTTAAAAAGTTCATGGTGCCCTATATAGGGATTAAATTGGCATTTTTAGACACAGCCAGTGATTAAGGTGGGCATTTATGGCCTTCTCACTGGCAGGAACCAACTGTGGGAAAGCACGAGCCCGACAGACAAGGCAAGGTACGATGCTGTAAACCAAACCCCATCCTGTTGTTGCATTATGCAAGGAGCCCCATCAAATTATTACCATTATTTATATCCTAATAAAATGTAGGGGTCTCATTGAGGTTTCAGGTTCCATGGTGCCTGGTTCCCTCCAAACACACAATGAAACACGACTCTAAGGCTGATGATAAAACTAAAACAGTTGGGAGAATTTAACAGAATTCATAATGATTTTCAGACATAGGCTTGTTTTAAATGTTTCCTCATAGTTGGTATTATAACAGAATTAAAAAAAAAAAAAGACATGAAACTAATGGGAATTTCATTGTCTTTTAGTAAAAAACACAACATAAATCTGATTCTGATAATCCTGGATTACAGTGATGGCAGTAGTGCTGGTCCCCTCCCATACTGCCCCTCCCAGTCCCAAGATGGGGACAAGACACTTCCTTCCTACCAGCAAGGCAGAAGGAAGGATGGATGTCCCAACTACAATACTGGCCCCGCATGCCCTGAGGTTTTACACACGTGGTAACACTTTGTACAGGTGCTCATAAACATGATACAATTTATTACTGTTTCTCCTCCCCAGTTAACCAGAATCAGAACATTCATTTTCAGACAGAATTCCTTTTTTTCCCAGCAGCTGTAACACTTAAAAAATTTAACTGTAAGCTTTTTTCTTCTGATTTCTAGAGCCGAAATTAATCCCAAAAGTAAAGACATGCACCACTCTTTCCATACACTTCTGTATCTGGTTATATGTAAGCATCTATTTGGATACCTCGTTTTGCAGAAGAATGTACTAGGAATCTCTGATGCTGAATAGTAGCTTTCTCTTAACTAAGAAGCAAAGACTTCTCCCAAAAATCTTATAGGGACCAGAGTTACCTCAGTACTGATAATTAAGCAACATGATTGTATAATGTTTGCAATCTTGATGAAAACTAAGAAGGAAAATAAATGTTATTTTTAAAAATCAAATATCCCCAAAGCAATTAATGCCTTTTTCAGGCATCATGAAAAAACAAACAAACAAAATATCAAAGCCAGTCCTTGTTTCCTTTTCCTTTTCCATGTTAGTTTAAATGATTAATGCTAAATCTTTATGTGCAATTACTGCTCACTTAATAGGCAGGTAAGAAAAATATATTCAGGGCTTTAGCTTGATTTTGGAATATGAAGAAAATTTAAGGAAAGCATGGGGAAAATATTTCAAAATATGAGGGAGAGGGTCAGATAGAGGTAGGTCCAAGGTCTGTATTTGCAAACTCTGGTTGGTACAGCTCTCCAACAGTATCCTGAAAGGTCTTGCATCTCTCCATAGTGTGACAGTCTCCAGCCACTTCGGAATTTAGTTGAGACAGCATGAATGGGGGATGAGATACAAGAGAGGTTGCTTAGATTGTTACCAAGAAAGAAGGTCAGCAAGCCAAAGAATCACATTTGTATTTTATGGTCTTAAGTCAGGTCTGACGGGCACAGCACAGAGCAGGAAATTAGATAAAAAATGACCCCAAAGTCCTAGTCCCAAACTTAGGAACTGCACTTCTCCCTGGGCACTGCTGCCAGGTGGCCCAACAGCCATAGAAAGCCCAGCAGCACATAGCACAGCAGCACAGCCTTTTCTGGATACTGCAGAAGGAGAGGAGCTGGAGTAGATTCTAAAAACTAAACCCTAAGGATATAAAAGTCTAGGCTGCAAATGCTAGAGCTGTTCAGTATATTAGTTCCTCCTATGCTGACCTTGTACCTCTGACTATACCTTCAGACCCAGATCCACCAAGTTCTTGTTCATGGATTTGAGACCAGGGCTCCACACAGCCCAGAGATCAGGCAAAGCCCATCTGAGGATCACTGGCAAACAAGCAAGATAAGGGTTCAGAGAAGGGCCACACCACCCATACGAATCTGAAACCACTCCTGGTACCACCTGCAGGGAATGCTGGCACAGTGTGCATGGGCAGTTTCCATGGAAGTCTTGACTTGGGTTCACTCCTTGAAAGAGCAAAAGAGAAAAGCGTGGCCACTCAGCTTATGAGCTGCTCTATGTTGCTGTCAGTAGCTTCTGGCAGACAAGCACCACACAGGGACAGTGTTCAGGATCCAGGCTGAGCTTCTCAAGCAGGACAGCCCTGCTTCACTCTGCTGCATGCTGGCCACACACCTGAGGAACAGTGAGCAGCTTATTGGAGAGCATCCCAAACTCTCATAACCTTGAACCATCTGGAGAACATTTCCACTTAGCAGTCACTATAGGTCGCCTTGCCTGAGGTTGATCCACAATGAAGTAAAAAAAAAGTATGCAAGATGCTACTGAATAAAAAAATGACCCTGACTAGGATCAAAATACAGCCATACACCAGGTAACCACTACCACCAATCTCACCTCTGCAAGAGGTGACTTGGCTCCACGTGCAAAATGACTCCAAATACCCTAGGAGTATGTTTCCTGCTGGTGTGTGAGTGTGATCAGTACAGATGACGTGGGAGCCTGCAAGAATGGCATTGCAGACTTTCACCACCCGTGCATTAATCGTAGAGTTATGTTAAACTGATTGTCCAGCACTGATCTTTAATATCTTCCTGTCTGGAACATTCCATGATTAAAACAGCGTATGAGGAAACTTGTGTCTATTAAGAGATAAAAAACCAGTAAGTAGATTTAATTGTTTCTACAACCTTGTGTACTAGGCATGCTTATCTTAATATAGCCAGGCATGAAAGCTACTCCAACTGAATTAAGAGGGGAGTATAGAACTGACTGAGGGTGCAGATTTCTATACTAACATAGATTTTACTGCCTTCTCAGGAATAAAATTTAAGCAATAGGCTCTATAGGTACCTTAGCTGCTGTGCCAGCAGATACAATTTGCAAGTGATAGACCCACAGCAAAGGAACTGAAGCTTTCAGGTTTTGATGCAGAACACTACCTTGACATTCATGCTCTCTTCTGCACTTCACTTGTCCAAGGGAATAACCAGTTCCTTCAGCAGCTCTTCAGACCATTGTGTTGCCAGTGCAGGGACCTTTCCATCCTAAATTTAATAAGAGAACCTAGCTTTTCAAGAATAGCCTGGGAAGCAGCTAAGTAAACAAACAAACCCCATAATATAGTGCTGCCTGAAAATACACTACAGTTAATGCTTGCACAGGAAAATTCTTACATGCAGTAAATACTTTAGGACTTTCTGATTACCTCCACTTGCTGCAGCAGTTATAGTCTCTTGTTATAGCATCACCCTGCTGCTGGAGTTTTATTCCTTTTTCTGGGCCAGTCCTTTCATCTTTCTTTTTTTTTTTTTCCTCTGAAGGTTATTTATGCAAGTGTGACATGCAGTTACAGTAAAGTTCCTTGCGATGAATGGAGTGCAGGGCAGTGGTAAATTCCGTTCCAAAATCATTTTGAATTCTAAAGGTTCCATTTAAGGGATAATGATGGGAGCAAAGGGCATTTCTCCAGGATTAATCACTGGCTGGGTGAGATGATAGCCCAAGGCAAAGCCACGGGCCATTAACCCCTGCAGGTCACCTTATCCCTACAGGAAACGCACTGGGTCAAGTTCACTGTTGCTATTATAAACTCTTATTCGAGAAAGGGGTTACACTCCTATGTTTATATATGTCTGTTTGTAATGACAGTGGATAGCTTTTGGCAATGCCTCTATATTGTACCATGGAGAGATGTAAAAACAAGTTCTATTGTTATATTTGATGCCAAAGACACGAGTGGATTTTTAACGTTTACAGTAACATTTAAGATTCTTGGTAAAAGAATGAAAAATGAAGTTACAGGAAAATACCACATAGAAAAGACCCAAGGAAATGACACTAGAAAGAGGGAACCTCTCTTCAGCTGGTGTAAATCATCACATCTCCTCTAAAGCCAAAGGAGCTACATGAATTCACACCAGCTAAAGAACTCAGACAGAAGTTGAGGTTGAAACACATTGAAGAATAAATTTTAGGCTTGGGTCAGATACCATCACATAGGGAACACCTCATAAAGGAGCAGCTTGACAAAAATACTGCTAAATGGGATTTATGTGCTCATGAAAACAGCATTTTAAAATGGTGCCTCAATCCTCTGTTTTTTAGATAGCTCCCAGTCCCACAAACTTTAGTCAGGTTCAATAGTTTCTAACCAGGGCACCAGGCAAAAGTCTTCCAATCAGCCCATTGCAAGGGGAAGAGCTATCTCTGTAGCTCTGTGGGTTGAAGCAGCAGGAATTTTTCTCACTGTGAAGTTTTTCTTTGCTCACATGAATGGTAACCCCAGAGTTCAAAATGAGATCCAGAATGAGACTGTGTAAAATCTTCAAGATATACACATTTGAAGATCCTCCTGAACAAAAAGAAAGGGACAGCAGACAAGGTCAAACCAGAGGTGTGTATGTGTGCTTTCTGCCTGCCTTACGAGCCTCTCTTGAAATGTATCAAACAATTTCAACTTTCATTAAAGAGCAAATAGTCCTTAGCCCCCTGCTAAAGAAGTGCACTGAGGACATGGGCAGTTCTCCTGTCTCACTGCTTGTGGCAGCTTCTCACTTCCCTTGGGGCTGCAGTACCTGTATCCTTCTGGGGTGCACTGCCTGAAATCTCTCTCTACCTCCAGCCTCTCTTTCCAGAGGTGGAGCAGGGATCACTGGTTTTATGATGCCCCTGCAGTTAGCAGCAGTAATCCCTTCTATAAAATCATTTCCTGACTGAGGACTTGCACAGGAACAGCAGACTTAGACTGCTTCTCCACAGACTGAAGGGAGTTCAAATGCTCTTAGCTCCCATCTACAGAGCAAATCTGTGGGGGAGCATTTAACCTCTTCATTTTGAAGTTGTGCTGAAGTTCAGCAAAGAAGTGAAGATCCACTGAGCCGCAGAAAGTGGCCAAGAGCACATCTCCACACGTGGCAGTGGAGGCCCTGCCTGAGACAAGGAGTCCTCAAGTGAGTGGCTACTCCTGCAACATTTCCTACATTTATCCAGTTACACATGTACAATGCATAAGCAGCTCTGTAGCAGCCAGGATGTTACACTCTCCCTGAAGTAAATAGAAATTTCACTGCAGTATGGAACTGTGGAGTTTTCCCCAGCAATATGCCTTTCTGAGACTGTCCTGATGCCTCTCTCCCCTGGGAAAGGAGTGCAGACCAGCAGAGCTGCCTTTGCAGGCTGCAGGTCCCGCACACACCAAGGAAGCTCCTTCCTGACCACAGCCAGGTGCTTCACTTCTGGAGAGAGCTCGAATTTCAGACGGAGCCCTGTCTCTCGAACTCCCAGTTTATGATTGTAGTGACTTACAGGTTTGTTTAAATCCCATTTGGAGGTGTCTGTCTCTGCTCATGCACTGTAGACAGCATCCAGACAGCTAACATGCAGGTCTGGTTTCCCTAAAGAGTTTTAAAGTCGCACAGGAAACACACTTCCATCATTTCCTAGTTTCATAATACTACACTTTGCAGCTTTAATGTTCTTTTAATGGAGTTTGTAGGTGTCATGCAAAAATACAAACATTTTCAAAGTATGGTAACAAACTGCAAAGTAAATATAATTACAGTAGCTCTCACCAAATTGAAACCTTTTTATTTTACTGTTAATTGACTAAAAGGTTTTTCAAATGCTGAAAACAAAACTTTGGCATCAATATTTAATAAAATACAGCAATAAGATACTAATCCTCTGACAGGATCAAGTAGCTCATTTTTGGATAATATGATATATGATCAAACATAGAACTTATGATACTGACTGCTCTCTAATTAATGCCTGAACCAACATTAAAACAACAGGTTTCAGTCTCAGTTAGAAAAGCCATTATCACCACTCACTTTCTTTACATGTTTTTTTGAGAAAAGACCCATTATATGAGTGAAAAGCAATTGTTCCTCATGGTCCTGACCCTGTTAAGATAGAGACGTGTAAGGCAGACTTCAAAAGGAAAACTCGAGCAATCTCTCTAGCAGGGCCAGTCAGGAGGAGCAGTGTAAGGCTGCTGGCTACCTGCAAGCGAGCACGGAGAGTTTTCCACTGCTTGTCCTCCCACAGGGAATGCACGGTCATTTCATGGCACCAACACCTCCAGAGCAGGTGGAAATGTAACTCAGAAGTAACTGAGGTAGCAGACATGATCTCTCCTCCTTCCCTCACCTTCCCTGCTGGCTTAGGGACAGCGAGGGAAAATTCTTGCAGAACAGGAATGGAAAATGACCATTGCTGCCAAACCTGGGCTACCTCCAACGCGTGATCCAGCCTAGGAGAGGAAGCAGTGGGAGGACTGGGCAGGTCTCTCACTCCCAGTGCTGCTCACAGGTACCAGAGGTACCACAGCTGGCATTGGGACCCAGGGATTTTAAAATGCTTCCAGGTCCTGTGTCCGTTCCACTCCCCACCCAGTGATTACCAAGCAGTGGTCAAATCTCACCCTTCACAGCTGGACATACAATAAGCAGTGCTGTTGCAAAGTCTTCCCTGCTCTGTTGTGGCCACCAATCCTCTCTCTTTTCTTGTATTTGCCAGCTTTCTGCAAGACATTTTCTTTTTGTTATACGGAAACAGTAGCTCTCGATTTCCAACCACTGGTGCTTCAGTGCCACTGCAGTACATAACAATCATTGTAGAAACAGAAAACATCATGCTTGGAAAGGCAAAAAAGAGGCTGAGAAAAAAAAACCACTTTAGTCTTAAATCTATAAAAGTTAATTAAAAAAATGAGAGAAGCAGAATACAGTTTGTTGCGTATTTGGATGGTCAATATTTGGAATGCTTACTCCAATTACTCATCTCCTGCAGAGTTTTCAACCTATATATATATATATTGCAGCAGTTTTTTCATCTAACTGTTGAAAATCTGTAATGGTCATGTTTCATTTTAAATACAGACTCCTACTGAAAAAAAGATCTGGTAGGTAATTTTCTTTCACATCTGTGATGGGAGATGTATTATGCATTTGAAGTTTGAGCCAGCATTTTCTCTTGCTATTTTTTTTTTTCACTCAGAAGAACCAGCAAGAAAGAATGGTTCATTTCACTGCTCTGCATTTTTAAAATATGAAATGGGTTGGACCATCATGAAAGGCTGAATAGTTTGATCTGTCTGTGCTTTGGCTAGGTTTTTCTACAGCATGAGGAATTCATATCTCCCCACAAACAGCACTCTAATGATAGGGTACCTCAGTCTAGCCCCAGTGGCAGGGGAGTTTTACTTTGGCCCTTCCTCACTCAGACATATTTAGTCCAAATTACAATTCCTTCAGGAATAAGATTAGAACTGTGCAAGTCTGCATGTCTGCTCCATTGCACCACCTTCATAGTGATTTAACTGTGTTAGACTTCTTAATATGTTGCATCACACTTTAGGGGTGGAGGCCTGTCAGAAGCAACACCTTTTTTGGGGTGCCTCCATTTTATGCTGTGTTTGTTTTCATTTTATTGATCAACTATTTCAATTTGCAATGAATATAATAAAGAATGTCATCTGTATATTCAAACAGCAAAGGAAAAACCTCTGTGAAGAAGAGTCATCAGCAGCTACAGCATATAAAATAGCTTTGGACACTTGAACCAGAAGGAATTTCCTTCCCCTCTTCTAGGACTTCCAATGCCTTCATTAAAGCATTTGGGCCCCATCCTCCACTCAGACATTGGTACAGCCTTGTGAGTGTCAGTGGAAGTCAGGCCAATTTAAAGCAGCCTAGAATCTGGAAGTGAGAAATGGCTTCTTTTTATACCATGAACAAGAACTGAGGCACAATAACTGTAGATAAGCATTTGCATAAAATGCTAGACTCAAAAAAAAAATCCCCTTAAATGAAATACTTGTGTGTTGCTTGTTACATTACTTATTACATTGCCAGATGATGTCCAAATAAAATGGCTCCAAATATATGTGTTTTATAAATATTTTCTGTCCTGCTTTTATGACATCTTATTCTCAAACAGTTGTTTTCATCAAGATAGGTAGCGTGGTAGAACTGACACAAGAGAAAATTACAGCACATGGCAAAAGAATTTTGCTGCTCTTCAATGATGCTTCTAGGTGATTGGTAGCTTTATCTTTAAAATGTTCAAGGAAAAAGCCAATAATGATAAAGAATTACATTTACATATATTTAGGTTTATATTCCTCTTCACAAACAATGGGGGCTTTGTGTCTTCAAACAGTAACACACTTTATAATGTGAGCCAAATACTTTGGGTTTCTACATAAAAATATTATAGATCATCCAACAATATGAGGAAATGTCACTGTATTCATTTAAAATAGCTATCTGTGAAATGTGTGTTACCATATTTTGCTTGGGGCAATATATTTCCATGCTTTATGAAATTATTAATTCTCATTAAATTCTAATGATCCCGTCTGAAAAGAGCAGAACTAATTAACTGCTCCATTAAAGTTATTACTTACTCCTGATGAGGACTGTAAATGTTTCTACTTTGTTAGGCCAGTGAAAGTTTTCTGAACCACAACTCCTAGCCTTACAAGGAAAATTCCCCATTTAGCAGCTTATTCTGTAACAGTAGAATTCCTATTATATACATCTGAGATCGAAGTTTTACACCCTGAAACAAATATTTCCCTCCTTTTACAAAGAGAAGAAAATGAAACTCATTCTGGTGAGAGAGATCTGCTGAACCTGCATTGGACAGATGATGTCTAATTGAGGCCAACACCTCTAGAGGAACTAGTTATTTAATCTCTTTGAGGATTTGGACTGCAGTGACTCTGTACCTCTGCTGTCACTTGTAAAACCAAAATAACTTTGCTGCCTCACCAGAAGGCTGTGAAAACTGATGATGCCTTTGAGGTACTCATGCTACAACCTCTATTGGGGTTTCAGCCCTGCCCCACACGACAGAGGCAGAACTGTGAGCAGCAGCAGTGCCTGCAGAGCAGCACCGTCCCCCCAGTCTTTGCACACTGGGTTTAAGTGTTCAGCACAAAATGGTAATTTTAGGAGGATAGATGGTCATCTCCACAATCAAAATTGGGATCTGCCTGAAGATCATCACAGCTGCACGAGGTGAGATCCTGACATGTGCTAACGACAGGTAAAATAACTCCAGCAGCTCTCAGCACTGTCAGAGTCAAGATCATGGAGACCCAATGAGATGTCAGCTTATACCAGTGAAAATGAAGGAGGAAAAGCATTAATCAGAGCTGATAAGAAAAGCCTGCTGACTGAAACAGAAAAAAATAAAAAAACCAAAACACAAATACAAACAACCCCACAACAATGGCATTCCTAACCACTTAGTGTATAAACATTCGTATGTGAGGAAGATCTTAAACAAACACATGTAAAAATCTCCCATGATACAGCTGTATGCTCATCCAACCACAGAACTGGAACAGAGTTTATTATTGCTACTACAACCCTGACCAAGAGCTACTCCAGACAATTATCAAATGTTTTCATCCATCAGGTAATAATTAAAATATAGAGATATTAGTTAATGAAATTGAAAAATTTATTACTTTTCTGAGCTATTACATTATTTGCATACAATGAATAAAATATTTTTTAAATTATTTGCTCAGTTTCATTATTAAAACACTTTTCAAAGCTTGAATTTTTGAGTTTCTAGGTGGACGGGCTGGGGATTTTTTTTCAGGGTTTGCTCTCTTCCAGATAAGGGCTGAATTTTTTAGAGAACTTATATAGTTCCTAATATGTTCCCCAGATAGTAAGCGCAATTTTTTTTTTTAACATTAAACTCCTATTACTCCCTAATAAATACCTCATTTTGCAAAGGTTTCTGCCACAAACACAATTTTTATAATGGTCATTGATATGTTTGGAAAAGATCAAAAGTTAGATTTGCAGCCTAAATTGGCAAATATACACTGTATTTTGACTCATTCTATGCCAGTCTCTGCTATTTAAGCACTGAAGTTTGGCTGAGACTTTTGGATGCTTCTCTATAAAAAACAAATACAATCTGAAATACTAACTGCTCTGGAAACACCAGCACCTTTTCCTTTGCTACGTCATCCCTTTGAGTCACAATAATAACAAGATCAATTCTTAAAATTAGCCCCTTGTTCCAGTCCATTGGAAAAGGTTTTGCCAAACATCTGCAGTTGCAACATTTGACAGCACAAGCTTTCCTCAAACACCTCAACCTTCCCTGCTTCTCTTGGTCTCCACACGCACTTGGCATCCTGAGGAAGGAGCTGATTCACCATTTGGGACAATCTCACTAGGTTAGGGGTCAACAGCACGTTGTTCAATGATGGTCCACAATGAGGTGCTTTTTGGGTCCTGAGGCAACTGCACAGGGAAGCATCTCTAAGCATGGAAATTCTGAATTATTTGAATTTTCTCAGCAATAGAAGCAGCAATAGGACCTAAACCATCCTCATGTCCATCAAACTGGACTCCTCTGTGCAAGCAGGCACTGCTTACGGCCCCAGGCTCAGCAGCTTCCTGGGAGAGGCATCGTCATTCCTTGGGGGGACCTGGTTCCATCACCCACACCAGCACAGTGTTTCCACCACCCACATACTCCCTGGAGAGCTGCGCCACTTGCCAAGAGCTTCCAAAATAGCAACTTCCCAACCCATAACGTTATAAGCTTTTGAAAACATTTGCAACCAATTTTACAGTTAATTAAACCCAGATTTGCTCTATTCAGTCATTTGTTCTATAACTTTTAAATCTTTTTTGGTTTACACTTTAGGGTTTTTTTTTAAGTCATGTGCAAGCTTTTGCTGTAAATAGGTTAATTGCAGCTCTGATCTTCCTCCAGCATCTGACAGTAAAGACAAACAGTTTTCAAACACCCAGGCCTACCACGGGGCTCAGCATGTCAAGGTGGGATCAGTCCCATGGTGCTGCCAGCAGAGAATCCCATGCCAAATCATACAGCTAGTAAATAGTATGGCATTGATTCCTCAAAAATTTCCATAGCAAGAGTTTTAGGAAGAGATCCAAACAACCCATCAGTAAATCTCACAGAGCGGGTGAAACCTTTACAGTTGCCATGTATTTCAAAAGACCTTCCTCTCACAAATGGCTGCAGTCTACAAATCTAGCTTAAACAAACTACATATGCCACAAAGTTTGAAGCTCTCCTCTCTCCTCTGCTCAGAAAAAATGTAGGATGATTTTTGTATGACACAAAATCATCATTTATTTTTTCTCAAAAAGATAAGAAATCCTATTCATACTTTTAAAATCAATAATTCTACCAAGAGAGAGGAATAAGAGTCATAAGAAAAACTGCCTGGCTTGGGTTTTAAGGAAGTCTTCTCCTAATTGGAGAACAGTTTTCCCAGCGATATCCATTTCTCTGGCTCCAAAGCAACATCTCTTTCCTTGGGCATGCAAATAAGGAAATCTCAGTTGAAACTGAGCTCCTGCTCACCAGAGACCAATTATTGATTTTCTTCCTTTCTTTGCTCAATGAATAGAAGACAAGATTTTAAAAACATCTGGTGAAAAAATTACCTATTTAAAAACAGTGAATTGTAAATATCAGCAGCCAAAAGACAGCCATGTCTTGCCTCTGTTTCTGCTGAGTGCTATAATTTTGTTGAGAACAGAGTGATCCACAATCACTGAATCACTCAACACCACTGTGCCTTGAAGCGCAACTGGAATCACAGACATCCTCAGCAGCTTGGGCATCTATACTTAGCCCTAGCCCTGGACAAAGGAATTCATTCTACAAAACCTGAGATGTACAACATGCTGGTATGTCCCAGAGACAGGCAACAAGTGCCATGGGAGCTATAGGCTCAGAAAATAATGCCTGATTTATCTAAAATGAGTGCTTAAATCTCTCCTATCAAATCAACCTGCGAGGTGTGAATTGATGTTCAGTAAAGTGAAAAACCATCACATGAACCCAGGTAAATTATCTGCCTGGTCCTGAAAGCAAGAAGTGATTAATTTATTACTACAACAGATGCTAGGAAATCCCGTTTACACATCAGAATTATCTCTGTGCCCTAAACAAACTCTTTAAAGCTTTCCTAGGTAGCTCCCAGTAAAGTGAACTATTGAAATTTTCATTTCTGACATTAAAAAAACCCTTCTGGTCTGTAGTACCTTCAAATTGTTACTAGATAATTGTTTTTATAATTCTTAAAAAACCCACTCTGCAGTTCCTTGAAACAATGATATCAGTATCATTTACCATCATCTGCTGCTGCTGGTAGCAGACCATGGGTAGGAGCACAGATGCCAGTGAGTGTCTGGCTTGAGGGCCAAAGCACCATCCGGACGATCCTGCCTGTAACAATCAACCAGGATGAGATTTCCCAGACCACATCCAAGCACTCGGGATCAGAGACAACTTGTCAGTCATTACACACACTGGAGAAAATGCCTACGCTGAAAGCACTGCTGCATTCTATCTTTCCTCAATAGCACATTCTAACAGCCGCTGGATTTTTCAATAGTTGTCTGTGTTCTGCAAAAAACACCTGTCTCACTTAGGCAAACCTGCACCACACACCCACAGACCAGCAGGACAAGTCAGATACAATCCCAGCTATCTGTGTAAGTATGAGCCATTCACTTAGTTGGACTCGATGAACCTTGTGGGTCCCTTTCAATTCTGAACATTTTCTCTGTGTGTATGTGAAGTCTGACCACATATACAGCAGCTTATGTAAAGTGTGCAGGATATACAAAATCCACATCATCCAAAAATATCAGCACAATCTTGATATAAATCAAGATCCACAACTCTGTGGATCCAAGATTCCAGTTTAAATAAATTTGAGTCTTATACAAGGATTAGACTTGCAAATTCTCCTTCTTCCTCTCATTTGAGGAAGTGTGCAGGGCTAGAGGTAAGTGAGTCATATAGAGGGACGTTCAACCTAAAAAAAAAAAAAAAAGAAGGAAACCTGCAGATCCTGTATCCAGAATAAATATATTATGCCACTCTCAGAAACATTCCCTTTTTGAAACTGTTCCAAAGTTCACTAGAACTCATACTAGTTTTTTCTTGAGTTGCTTTCTGCATCAGTGAGACTCCTGACCTCACACACAGCCACTTTCCTCTTTGACATTTTGACATCATCATTTAAAGGCTGTTGTTATCATGGCAGGTTCTTTACAACTGGAACAAAGAAACAGTATGGTTTTACTTCTTAGGAAGAACATTTATTGAATATCCTGTAACCAGTCAACTCCTAATCTGTGGAAACCATTGGCTTATGTTCTGGAAAAGTCAAAGGATTTGAGGCTAGTTACTGTACAAATCAAGGAGAAGGAAAAAGCATATAGAGCTCGTCACTGAAACTGACAGTGATTGCAATTAAAGGTGAATGAAAGCAGTGGCACAAATCAAGAATCACCAAAGAACGGAGTACCGGGTAAAAGAAGAGGTAAAATGTGCCTTTTCTAAAAGAGAAAAGTATTCATATTGCCCTCAAGCTGCTGACCAAGATGCCCCCGTACAATAGATTATGTATTACTGAAACCTGTTTTAATTCCTGTTTAAAGAATAAGAATTCTACCATTCTTCAAACACAGCTTTAGTATGTCTTTCTCCTATATTATTTTTGATTCTGGTTTTAATAAATGAAAAAAACTATTAGATTTTGAAAAATACCTATCAGTTCTAGTGGGACATGCAGAACGAAGTACTGTTTCCTCTTAATTCAGACAATTTTTTCCAGTTTCCTTGTTTTCAAAATGTTAACATTTTCTATCAGAGACATGCAGAATTCAAGTTGCTGAACTAATTTTAAATATTTTAAATCAAGTAAATTTACATTTCTACAAACCTGAAAACATGATAAAACAAGATTTTCTGCAAAGTATCTCCAGAAATCATTCTGGCTCTTTTAGGTCCATTTTTGTTGTTAATAAGTTAAAGGTACTATGAACTAATTTAAATTTAACCAAACTAAAATTAATATGTAATTAACATTGCTAAAACTAACATCGAGTTCTCACCAAAACTTCAAAATTAATTTTTTTAAAAGCATTGTATTTTTAAATTTCAAAAGCTCATTTAAAAGCAAGCACAAGAAATTCAAACTGTAGACAAATGCAAAACCATATTCATTCATGAATATATTATTTCCAACAAGAACAGGCAACGTAATTCTGTAATTGTATTTTGAGGTTATCTTTTACCAGCATTGCTGCTCTTAACACTGAAACTGTGTCTGGAAAAATTTATGTTGACATTAGTAATTAAAACATTTCACAGAAATGTTGATTTTTGATTTTTGTCATACTCTTTTCAGATGCTCTGATACAACAACAACAAAAAAAATTCTAGAGAAAATGACTGCTTCGTCTGTTGCTCTTCAGTATATTTAACAACTGCATTTCTGGGTGCTGTCATATAGCCAGGCATACAGGAGCTATGAAATGCACTTACAATTTATTGCCTATAATTAATTACACTCACAATCCTTTACAAGGAAAAAATTGTACCAATAAAATGGAGACCTTATAAAAAGAACTGTGTATTACTTTGAAATGACAGGCTTCTCTAGCAGTTCCACTACTGCATTTTGGCTGAAATGGTCCTTGTTCGAATAGTGAGTGAATTCTCTGCCTGGGCCCGTCCCAGCTCTCTCAGGAGCTCTGACTCCAGACTGGCAGCAGAAGCTGCATTCTTCGGCAGCAAGAAGGACCTTTACAGGTTAGTAGAGCTGAGTTCCTCCTGCATCCCTATTATACCCGGCTACGAAATCCATTGCTTATATAAATCGTTCTGAAACGAGGAGGGGATTAAGCATAGTGAGGGCTTTGTTTTGGTGGACTTTTTCAGTGGAAAGCAAAATGGTAGTTAGTATCAACCCACTTATTTGAGAAATTGAGCTGGGACAAGAGAAATCCCCCAAAGCAAGAAACGTGTTTCCCAAATGATTTTTGTTTGTTTGTTTTTTTAAATCTAATTATAGTTTATTTTAAAACGTGATTCCTAACTTCCCTACTGCAAACCCTGGGCAATCTCAAGCCCCTCGCTGTTGTCCTCTTGAGTCTGTAAACAGGCAGAATTAAACAACAGCATTGCTAAGTGCGAACTTTCCCCATTCATCTTAATGGACTGTTAATTATGACCACTTAAATGCCCACAGTGTTAACCCTTTCACCGCTGCCTGCATTTCACCCAAAAAGGTTGTTTCTAGATGTTGATTTATCCACAGGCAAGTAGATGTAAAACTCACCACTGATGCACTGTAAACTATTAATAAAGTTGTGAGTATGGATTATGCAGCTCATTGAAAAATCCAATCATCATCTTCAGAAGCTTATTCCTTTCAAGAATTGGAACAAGGTAATGCTTTCACTGTGAACACTGCTGTGTAATTGTTTGAGGGTTGTAGAGATTCAAATAGGATGGTCTTGGCTTTGCAGTGCATTTTCATGGAGCAGAAAGGCTGGTAAGGTGTAGTTAACTGGTTGACATCACACACCTTAAGCGATGCAACAATATGTAATGCCAGGATACAATAAGGCTAGTTGATTTTTTATTTCTTTTAATTCAGAAGTTTTTATAGAGCTGTATAAGAAATGAAAACATTTAATTTAAAAAGCCAGATAAATCTTAAAAAGAAAAAATCATAGATTTTACATATTGCTACCTATAAGCTGATGTGATGAATGGAATTAACAGGTACGACAAAATGAATCAATTTTTTTGACACAAATATACATATTTGGAGGGGAACACAAAAATCACAGGGGTTTTGAAGAATTTAACAGAACAGTATTTGGAGTAGAGCTGTGACGGGAATTGTATTTTTAATATTGTATGTACTGTATAATAATTACCACAGACTTAAGTTTCATTGTCTTCCTGGTTCTCCACATTTCCACTGGTATCCCTGGTTATTCGAGGAAAACGTTAGTGCCAAAAAGAACCATGCCCATTTCTTCTGTCACACCATAGGTCTTTCAGTCGTTCCTTCCATCAGATCCTAAGGTTGCTCCACTCTTGCACAAATCCCAGCAACTGGGGGGTGTGTAGTAAGCTGGCTAGCACCGGGCAAGGCAAGAGCTCACAACATTCATAACATGCAAGCCCCTCGTACGCTTTCTCAGTCTGTGCTGGTGATTACAGCCACCACCACTGCAGCGCCACTGGCCACACATGCAACGCAGATACTCATTTTTGCAGCACAACTGTAGTTTCCAGAGTCCATGCAACAGCCAACAGGCCACTCCACAACGATTAGAAAACAATAACGGATCTGCCAAGTAAAGCAACTCTGAACACATAAACCATTTTCCAAAACCCTGAGAACCCAACAACTATTTGTGCTCTAGTGTGCTCTCTGTTTTCCCCATTTAAGCAGTTTGGGGTAGAAATTTTATTCTTATTATTTTTTTAAAAAATTTTTTTATTTTAAATAAGAAGGAGTTGTAAATGAGCAGTCAGGCCCATGTGGTCAGCCCATAACGCTGGCAAAAACAACAGTACGTGGGCTGATGCATTGGGTCTACCACCACTCTCGAGACCCCCCTGATAGTTACCATAGAGATAGTAGGAGCCACAAAGAGCTTCGATCACATTACTGGCTGGGAGGGGGTCAATTTGTATGCGCGAGCCCTGCTGGGATTGAAAGAATGCAGAGGAGGACAGGAAAGATAATAGAGAGAAAAATAAGTGAAGGGAGAATACAAGAAATGAGAAAAATGAAAGAAAGAAAGGAAAGGGGGCAGGGGGAGATGGGAAACTAACCAAAGGGAATGAGGATCCTCAGAAGGAAAAAATGCAGCAGAGAGACCAAGGGAAAATGAAGAGAGGAGAGAAAACATGAGTGAGAATATTCATCTTGTGCAGACAGCACTCGTGTTGCTGCCTGACAGGAACTGCTGCTCCAGAGGAGCTAAGCCAGTAGCACAGCCAGCTGCAGGAGCAGCAGGGATGAAGGGATGGATGGATGGATGGATGGATGGATGGATGGATGGATGGATGGATGGATGGATGCTTGCAGCACCTGACCCACACCAGAAAAACTGCTCCAAGCACATAGTGGAGGAAGGAGATGGGATCACGGGGGGGAAGGGGTGTTGCTTTCATATCCCACATATGAACATCATGAATCTGTCGCTGACTGCATCAGAACCACAAAAGCAAACAAATTTCTTTCTTCTCTGTACTCCTCAACCAAGGGCACTGAGGGCTCCGGGCAGGACAGCTTTTGCCTCTGAAAGCTGTGACTGCCTGGGCTGGTGGGGCTGGAGCAAATGCTCTGGGTCTCTGTGAGAACCATGGCAGCCTCCACAGCCCCAGCTGCCACCTGCAGACAATACCTCAGTCCATACTCCAGAATGGCTGAGATGAATATTTTGAATAACTGATTAAATCAGCAGAATATCTCAAATTCCAAACTCCGGAAATAATCCTTAGGGATGACTGTGACCACTGTAATAAGAGGACGGTGTTGTTGCAAAAATCTGTTGCTCCTCTGCAGATTAACAAAGTCAGGGAGAGAGAGATTCAACACGTAACTGGTAACAGTTAAAGAAAAAAGTCTTTTTTGGTGGCATGTTCATCAGCTCTGTACCTCCCAAGGGGTAGGGGTAACACAGAATGTCCTGCTTTGGTGGTCTCATCAATGCCAGATCACCACTTCATGCCGCAGCAGCTCACCTGGCAGTTCTCAGGACATACAGAGCTTCACAGCCTTGTGCTGGTACTCGGTTTAAGTGATGGGATTTCAGTTTGCTGGCAGAGGAATGCCCCAGAGGCTGTCAGAGCAGCAGACTGCTGCACTGTACTGTAGACTCATGGCTGAGTGACAGAAGAATTTTTCCTGGGGAGAATGATGGTCTGCCGAGTTTTTCTAAAATACACCCTTTTTTCTTAGCAGCAGCATGGCAATACTCCTAACCTTCAGGGCCATCCCACTCAGCCCTGTAAGACCAAGACAACATCCCCTACATTTTCTTAAGGAGAAACAGATTTAAATATGTTCAGTGAAAATCAGGAGGATTTCAGAGATAACCCCCAATTTCCAATAGCACCCAGTGGCCCAGCTGCAGTACCATGAGCTCAGTATACATTGACCAGCCTAGAACTGAATATAAAGGTGGGTTATTTTTCTTTAATGAACAAATATTGGTTTTGTGTCATTCTACTTTTCAAACCAACTGCCAAACTGACCATAAATTAGATTTCTCCCTTGCATATTACCACCAAAGTCAAGTTACCCCTGAGAGCAACAGCATTGCCTTTGAGTTAAAAGCACACAGATGTCTGAGTAACAGTAAAATTACTGAAGTATGTAAAAGCCTCTAGAAATGCTCTAAAGTAGCTTTTCCATATATAACAGTGTCACCATTTTAAGTCAAATACATTGTGATTTTAACTTGAAAAGCCCTCCAAAGCAACACAAACTAAATTGAAAACACTTTCAGTTCAGAGGAACATACTCTTTATATAAAGCTGTAAACTAAAGAAAATTACATGTATAAAACTGTAAAGTGCCTCTGCAGAAAAACCCAAAGAGTTTTATGCTCAAGTTTTCCAACTGTCTTATGCATTACAGCTCCTATCTTTTTAAATGCAATTTACAATACAGAATCATTTTAAAAAGAGACTTTGTCACTCCAGCCACAGATACACTCAAAGATTTCAAAGCCTTTTTTCCAGTCCTTCCCTTATCACCACTACATGTGTAGGGAGGGAATCCTCCAGTCAGCCAGTCCAGTAGTTTCTATCCAAGCCCAGCCCAGTCCCAACAGCCTCAGGCTGCTGAAGTCATTAAGATTTTTATGAACATCTACTAGCCAGATGAGTCCTCATTTCCAAATCCCTTACAATTTTTTCCACTACAAGAATACTTTCCAAAAGCTGGGTAATAGGCCCCAAACAGTTCTTTCAGCACTAATGTGAACTGGAAACTAAAAAACCATCCAGCAGGTAATTTGTACAAGTCTCTTAAATCTTGAAAACGAGGCTATTAATTTTCTAATAATAAATCTTTACTGCAGATAATCTTATCTTCTTTCCACAATAAACTCCTAATTATTACCTTTCCAGCCAACATATCTGTGATTTTAGAAGTGTGTGACAGCAGTAAAAGTAAGAGCTGGATCTTAGCACTGAAAAGAAGAGAATGGTTAGGTTAGGCATACAGAGTATCTTTGGGTTTTAAACTCTGAACAACATGATATAATGGAACAAGTTACAAGCTGTGAGTGAACTATTCATATGAGAGAAGGCAAGCTCAGCCAAGGCTGCAGGCGCTGGGGAAGCTCCACCTTCTGTTTGACCTGACCTGTGCTGCCCAAAGGAAAACGAAGGAGGAGAAGTCCTCTATTTTTTTTTTTTCTTAAATTTTAAGTTAGACCCAGTCAAACCCAAAACCCATTTACTAAATACTAAAGGCAAATGAATAAAACATTTTTGCAAATATTTGTTTAAACTCAGAACTTTGCACATCATTAATTACGAGTTTTATCTCTCATTTATACTGGAAGTACCTCAAGGCTGGGAACCCTGTGAGGCCCAATGGTACCAAGCACAGTGTGTGTCATGGCACAGACCTTTTCTGAATCACTTCTACTCTGATGAGGCTAAGCAAATTATGGTGAGTATCTGCAAAGCTAATTTTTGAGTTTTAGAATATTGATGTCACCAAGGGAAAAAAAGTCAGATAAAGTATGTCCATACATAAAACCAAAGATCTGAATTTTGAATATCGGCCACTTGTCACTGCCTATTCTCAATTGAACCACAGGAGAAGAAATATTTAGATCTGAAGAACACATCTGTCTGAGAAAACCAGAAATGTTTGCAGGGAACCTGTAAAGTGAAAAGGAGATCAAAAATGATCACTCTAGTTGTGCCATTTTACTGCATAGCTTTACAATCATCTTTTAAACAGTAAAAGGGATTTTTGCTGCCTTGGCTTTTAAGTAGGTATATTTAAAAACAGCATCTCACTTGTTAAACCAACTATTCCTTACCAATATATGCACTACTCTAGCAAGCACTTAACAGCTATTTGCAGAGCCTGATGTGCCAATGACCCAACAAGAAAATAAAATAACCAGAATTTCCTGTCCATTCAAAATAAATTGTAAAATCACCAGTCTCTTGTCCTCAGTTATTTGGAAATGCCCACATATTTCTTGCTCTTCTGGAAGGTGTAGATACAAATATTCCCACACTTTTCCCTGTCTGTTTAACTATGAAGGTGCAATTTAATTCTCAGGTTTTGCCACCAAAGCTATGATGATGACAAAGGAATATAATACTTAGCAGAAAAAGCAGTCTGAGCCCATCTCCTGTAATGATGCTTTAAGTGCATTAGGGCAAATGAACTCCATTAAACAAAGTTTTATTCTTTACAGCAAAAATACTACACTGTTATTTCTCTTCTTGTTAATACATTTCTTTTGGGCAAAATAAATATTTTGAGTCATCATTAAAAATAATTTGTAATTAACTTATAACTTATAAACTAATGTATTTATTCTATTTATTTCTAAAATATCTCTTTGTCCTTCACATCTGATGGACAAAATACAGTGTTATATCTCCTTGGTACTTCTTTGCACCCTGTTTCCTCCCTGGAACCCTACATACCTTTCCCACATAAATTGGATTTTCGTGACATTTAAATGCAGTTCCTTTCAGCAAATGTGACACAGCTTTCCTCTCTGGGCCCTATAGCAGTCCCCAGCATTATTCAATTGAGTTGAAATCTTCCTGTTTCTTAGATAACACTAACAATTTGAGCTGAGTGGTGCTTTCATTTTTAGAACAAGACCTGGCCTTTAAGAAGCCAGTGCCTGTTTTCGAGGTTATTGTTTCTAGTCTATGCATTTTTTTCTAACAAACACAAGTCTGTAGTTTTAGCCTTTGATGGAGCTTGTCATTTGCATTATAGTAATTTTGCTCACTCTGCTTTTTACAAATTCTTTGGAGATTCCTGTGTGCTCCAATTGTGAAAAAATAACCAGGAAGCTGCTTGATTTCATAATGCCTTTTGATCCAAATAGTCTCATGAAATGCTATACAAACATCAGGATGCCTATGGAACAGATGCTAAATATATTTTCATGTATCAATCCACGGGGGAGAGTATGGCACTGAGAAATTAAAGCAAAAATGTTCAGATGGAGAAAGACAGAAAGTGAAGCTGTAGCAAGGTGCTGAAATAATCAGCAACTGCATATGCAGTATCTCAAAATTTCCTTAAAAAATTATAAACTTTAATAAGAACAATACCATTCTCAACACAAACCTTATCCTTAACAATTAGGATTAGAACTGCTGCCCAAATTGACATTAAAGAAATCAGTAAGTGAATAAAATCCAGCAGTTCTGCCTTGAAATCTTATTCTTTAATCTTCAGACAATGCTCTCGAGCCATCCCTGAACTACATTTTTTTCAGCTGTCTTTGTTTTTAAAGTGCGTTTTTTCTGCTCAGCTTATCTGCGAAGGAATAGGTCCAAAGTAAGCAAACAGCAACGAGGAAAGATATAAATAAATAATCCCGGGGAAGGAGCCTTTCTGAGCCTGTGTAGCTGAACCACTGACTTATTGTCTCTGCTCTCACCACATCCCCCACTTTAGTCGGTGTTCCTTTGTAAAAAAAAAAAAAAAAAAAAAAAAAAAAAAAAAAAAAAGGAAAAAAATTTAAAAAGGAAAAAAAGATTAAAATTTGTGAAGGCCTAACCAGCATAAACAGATTTAGAATTATTAGAGGGGGGGAAAAAAAAAAAAAAGGAGAAATTATTTTACAGTTATATGAAAACAAAAAGCATCTGAAATCAGCATGTTGTATTTGTTTTCACCATCAGTTGGAAGGAGGGGGGGAAGGAAAGAAAAAATAAAGACAGCTGTTAACCCATTTTAGTAGAAATGGAAAAAATCCTGGGGACTTTCTAAGCCTAATTTCAGCCTAGAGTGATTTTTATGGCCAAACAATGAATCCTTAGAATAATTGGTTCATATCATGAATACACAACAAACTCTGAACCCAGGGCCTGATTCAATTTCCAGGGTAATCGGTAGGAATACCTCCTTTGACTTTGGTTACGGTAACAACGTACAGGATCATTAAAAATAAAAAATCTTTACCAATGTGTTCTGGGTGAACACAGACCAATTGTTTCTTTATGTTGCATGAGCTCTAAGAGTGTTTTTGCAGCATTACATGTGACTTATGTCGATGCAAACAAATCGATATAAATCGTGTGTAAAAAAAGCACCATCACTTAGAGAGGTACTAAATTTCCAGACCACAGTATTCAGATTATGATTATTTATTGCCGTTGTAGGTAGATGAAAGGCTGTGGCATTCGTTCCAATCTCACTGCTTCGTGCCAGCTGAATTCTGCGAGAGGGATGGTGTTAGAAATGGAAGGCTACAGTAATGTTAACTATGCTGTTTCCCTCCAACATCCATTTTGTTCCAAAGAAACACTTGCCAGAGATTAAAATATTCAAGATGGCTGTTTTCTGCACCCTTTCTGCGGAGCTCTACAGTTTTTCATCTTTCCAGTACTCAGGACCCCAGTCTTTACTGAGACCATGAATATTTTATTCCCCATCTTATCAGCCTCCCGAGCCATTAAATATTGGCCAAAGTTCAAAGGGGGTTTGCGTCTCGGCCGGCTCGCCCCCCGCCCGGACAGCGCGCAGCCCTGCGGCCGCCGCTCCCGCACGGCCAGGCGGGACACCCGGCGGAGCCGCGCCCGGCCCGCGGGCGGCTCGGCCGGAGCGCGGCGGCTCCGCGGGGGCGGAGGGGCCCGCGCCCCGCACCTGGCCTTCCGCGCGTCCCCTCCCGGGCGGACGCGGAGCAGCTGCGGGGCGGGGCGGGCGGGGGCGGCGGGGCCGCCGTTCCGCTCTCGCCGGCGGCCACGGGGGGGTCCCGGCTCGGCGCGGCTCCGCCCGCTGGCAGGAGGCAGCGGGAAGCCCCAGCTAGGGGAGGGGGCGGCGCGGATCCGTCCGGCTCCCACGTACAGCCCACCTCTCCCCTGGGGCTTCCCGTGGCGGGGGAAGAGTTCTTTTGTCCCCGCGTGTCCCCCTGTGCGTGAGTGTCCCGAGCAGCGGCGGGGGTCGGCTCGGGCCGGGGGCGCCAGCACTGCGGGCAGCCGTGCCCTCCCCATCCCCCAGGGCTCCGCTGGACGCGGAGGGAGGGGTCCCCAGGCCCCCGTCCCGCAGGGCCGGGCCACGGGTGGCCGGCGGTGCCTCCCCCTCCACGGGGTGCGGAGTCCTCGGGCTCCGCCCGCGGCGTGGGACTGCGGCAGAGCCTTCCCCTCTGTCCCCAGCCCTGTGTCCGCCGGCCGCCCCCAGCCCCGCGTCCCCGTCCCATCGCTGCGCGAACAAAGAGCCGCGGCGCGTTGCGGGTTACTGGGGTTTATCCAGACGTTGGGGATGCCAGGTTGAGACAACCGGCGATCGGTTGGTTCTAGGTTCTCTCGGACATGTCGACGGCTAGTCTTCCCCAGATACCTTAGAAATTGGTTGGTATATCGGTTGGAAGTATTTACTCTGGAATGTATCTCGGTGTTTGTTAAGAGGTCACTTTGAATATGTCTTTTTCCTAAAAGCATCAGATGATGTAGTCCCCCACTACACTTAAAACAGCATCCTAAACTGCATATAGATAAATGGATTAAGGCAAGAACCGGCTGGTTTGTCTGGGTACATTACACAGCTACGAGAAGCTCTTTTCATGGCCGAGAACTGAAAGCTTCACTGACCTCTAAAAAAATTTTACTTCACACAAAGAAAGCTTCGATTCCCTATCTAGTCCCAAAAATGTAACAGGTTTCCCGTTCTCCACAACCTTAATTGTAATTAGTTAGTGAGCAGATGGGATGAGGCACTTCCCATGCACGAGCTTTCCACTTCCACAGAATGAGTTTATCAAGCGCTGCCTAAACGTCGCTTTGTATTACGAGCCCATGATGTGCCTTAGGAAGAGCCTCCTCCTGTACACGTGTCGCCGGAACGCGGTGCGGATGCTCACTCTCCGCACCTATTTTAACAGGTTTGATGGTGCACTTTTACCACCGACGCACAGCAACTAGAAGGAGCGTTAACAAACCTCCTGGTCAACAATAACCACCCCTATAAAACGCATCTGTGACTTGCTAAGGAAAGCAACACTTGCTTTGTGGGAGCAGAACCGCCTGTCCTCCCTCATGAACTATCAGTTGGGTAAATTTTAGTTCCTAAATTGTTACTGTTTTTCCAGCCATTGCTGCTTCACACTGGCATGATCAATTTTTTGTTGTTGTTAGTTCCGTAAGCTCTTGATGCCTGCCTGGTACCGCGGCGTTCCAAGCACAGACAACTGCAGACTTTTAGATTTCATCTTCTGCGAGGCTTTGCTGGCTGCAGCGGATGCAGGGCTACCGGGCTGAATTCATTCGGCACTGAAAACAACGTTGAAATATCGAGAAGGGGATTTACTTGAATCACTTTAGTTAAAATAAAATTCTCCCGATCAGTGGGAAATATTTACGGGTTAAGTGTGGCTAACGGTGGGAGGTGAGCTACACCTCCCCTGATGCTTAGCACACGGCTGCCAGTTTTTCAAAATGTTTTACCGAAATGAAAAAGATGTGGATGACAGGAAAAAAAATATGCCATCACATCAACGATTTAGGGTTTACTACTTTCAAAAGATTCTTCCGTGTTTCTAAATACATGTCTTTTCTGCGGTATCTAGGCTAGCGAGGGCCGTATCTTGTCATCGATGGTAAATCAATGGCACAGCCTGACCTTTAAGAGGGCTGTATCCCTTATTCAAACCAGGCGGTTGAACAGAAAGATCTGTGAAATACAGCTTCGCTGGGGAAGGGGCA
Source organism: Myiozetetes cayanensis (assembly GCF_022539395.1). NCBI lineage: Eukaryota > Metazoa > Chordata > Aves > Passeriformes > Tyrannidae > Myiozetetes > Myiozetetes cayanensis. The sequence continues at coordinate 133,032,147 of NW_026086604.1, forward strand.
TTTTTAATACGGATCCTGTTTTCTATAAGTTCTAAATAGATCCTCGCAGAGCTGGCAGAGGTCGGGCTGGAAGGCAGCCGGATTTCACGCGACCGGAGCGCTCGTTGGAATCGGCTCTCGGGCTCGGATACGGCGAGGGTGCCAACTTCTAATTGACACGTTTAGGAGAAGCTCCCAGCGTAATTGCTTTTAACATTCATTTATGCAAAGCGGCTTCGTGCGGGCAGGGCAAGCCCGGAGCGGCCGCGCCTCCTGCCATCAGGGAACGGGCCTGGAGCGCGTCCCGCCTCGGGAGGAGAGGGACCCGTAGGGCATGGCGGTGTCCCGGTCCTGCCCTCCGGGCCCCGGGGACACGGCGGGGGCCCCGCAGCGGCTCTGCCTCCGGGATCCCGGGCCCCTCAGCCCCGCTTCACTCCGGCTGTGCGGGCTTCGTCCGCCGGGCAGAGACGGGGCCGCCGTTCTGCCCGTTCACATCGCGGAGCGCCGGCGATAGCGGCGACAGTCGTACCCGGCAGTAATCGCAATAATCCTCCTCGCAAACGGCGTTTGCCCCCGAGCTTCGGCTCCCACCCACGCTGTCCGCTGGCGATCGCCCAAGTGCTGGAGAGCCTGGCGGAGCAAACCCCCATCGCCCGGCAGCATCGCTAATCGTCACCGTGCAGCTCCAAGACGGGATTTTCCTTCGCACCTCCCGCCGCGAGAGCACGGGATGCACAAACTCCCGGGCACTCGGCTCCCCTCCAGCCTCGGGACCGAGCCGGCGGCGCTTGGGGCCGCTCACAACACCCGCTTCGCCGGGGACAGGGAGCAGCAGGTCTCGTGTGTCCCGCACCCCTCTCCAGGGGACGGAGGGACACGGCCGTCTGGCCCCGCAGCAGCTGGGGCGCCGTGAGCAGGGAAGCCGCTCTGTGCCAGGGCTGAGGGCGGGCGCGGCCCCGCCGCCGCCGCGCTCCCCGCCGGGGGCCCCCCTGCCCGGCAACACGCGGCGCCTGCAGGGCCGCCGGCGCTAATCTCACATCCTCCCCCGGCGCACACGCACAAAACGACGGCCGGCGGCGGGGGCGGCGCCGAGCCAAAAGGGGAACCCGTCCCTGGGTGGGCTCGAACCACCAACCTTTCGGTTAACAGCCGAACGCGCTAACCGATTGCGCCACAGAGACTCCGACGGCAGCGCCCTCCTCCCTGCTGCCCATGAGCTGCGGCGCCGCGTCCTCGCCGCGTCCTCGCCCTTCTGGCGACCGGCGGCCACCATGGACACGCCGAGCGCGGGCTCCTAAACCTTGCGGCGTGCTGGAAGACTGCTGAGAAAACAGTCGGAACGGCGACTTTCTTCTCCTACCCAACATAAAAGGCTAATTACCAAAATCATTGTTCACAGCAGCAGTCTTTTTTTTTTTTTTTCGCATATATTCACGAGTAAAAGTTAAAACTGCTTCTTCTTGGCAACTACTAATTCACGCATTGCACATAATAATATCATTCCCAAATATTATAGCAAATTATATATTAATATAATTCCCAAATGTCATGGCAAAATCGCCCTACTAATACTTAATTTTAAGCAACTACAGGGAACAGTTAAACTGTCTAAAACAGGCAACAGCCCTCTGCATGTATGTAGGTGAAGTATATTTACTGTTCTAAGTGACTGAAAACAGCCAAGAAGAAAAGCTAATGTTGCTATTATCGTTCTATCAAAATCTGCTTCCCACATTACCTTAGAGTAAATCTATACCTACGGCTCTGCAAGGACAAAGCTTCACATCTGAACCTGAAGAAATGTTTCCCTTTGCTTTTACATACTGATACTGTTTGAATATCTTTGAAGTCTTACAATATCAGTTGCTTTATATTGTCCCCATGTCTCCCTGAAGCTCTGCCTGGTGGCTCTTCTGCCCACTAAAAGCCTGTGAAGTTGAGCAGGCACATGGCACCAACACAAGGACAGGTGCTTCCCAAGCAGATGCTGGTTATCTCCTGGTCTCTGCACATCCACAACCAAGAAATCCCAGTTCACTCCTGAAACCAGTCAGTCTTATATTTTGTACAATACTTTGCTCTTCAACACTGTCTAACAGCATTCCTCAGTCCAGGGAGTAACTTTAGGCTGCCCGTTTAGTGATCACAGCTCAACTTCTCCAATTTTTCCAATACTTTGAAAAGCCCTACCTAAACACCACCATTATCACAGTACTACTGTTTTCTTTTATTGTCCATTGTTGGTATCTTACTGACCAACTTATTTTAAAATGTGGAGGAGAAAGACAAGGTATGTAAGCTCTCTAAAGGAATTAAAATAATTATTTTAAAGACTGATTTTTGGGGCATCACGCCCACTGCTGCATATTTTTCTATCCAGACCTCTGCTATTCTCAGGGTCAGAAGAATTGGTTCACAGGCTGGGCCACTCCTGTTTTCTTTGTGTAGGAGGACAAGCAAATGGTCCTATGATTTTATACTCAAGCAAGTTGGTATTTAGTGGAACTAGCAAGATTGCAGTCTGCCCAAAGGCCTAACCCACACACCGGTAGTTTGGGTGTGGATTTTGGGCTCTGAAGTGTTTTACTTTATACACATGAATATTCACATGAGTTTTAATGACTGTAGACTATTTTTGAACTCTGTGTCTAGAGGCCATATCTAAAAAGGGTCTTTGCTGTGTTGAGACTGAGCACAAACTCTAATGCTGAGGTGTATGAGAGGAGCACAGGACCTGGCATGAGGCATCCAAGGCTGCCTACTCACTGCACTGGGACAGTGAGAGGAGTGCTGCAGGTGAGGCTATAGAGTCACTTGGCACCTTTTTTCCCAGCAGTCTTCCTCACTGAACCTCAGAGTCTTTCATTTAAAGTCTTAAAAGGTAAAAAAGAAAAGAAAATAAAAAGAACATACACAACACTAAATGTTACCCCTTCAAGCTTGAAACCCACAGATCAGCAAAAGATCTGAATATGGATGACCTTGGCTGGCTGTTGAAGCACTAACCAGTGAGCCATCATAGCAGAGGGCAACATTATCTGTCACTGCTCTGCATATGGAAAAGATTCCCTATCTAGGTTTCTGGCTGTATCTTCAGTAGAAAGGAAATAGTGTTTAAGGCATTCAGAAATCAGAAAGGGTTGCTACTTCAGATTAATCGTCCTCCCTGTCAGTGTTTTGTTCTTAATTTCTGGACAGCTCTGTTCCTTGATACACTGTTTCTTGTGGATCGTACCTACAGTTGCTTAATTTTTTGCACTATCTAGTGTATACAATTTAAATACCATTATTATATTAGTTATGGATTATAATTTGTTTTATACTTTAACAAAAATAAATTTATAATAATATATTGTATATTAATATATTAAAATATTATTACTATGTCATTAGAAGTATTTTATCTTTTATAATATTTAATATCTTATTTTTAGATCTGTGAACTTAAATGTTCATTGCTACGACATCTGTGACCTTCTTCAGATGTAGACTTTGTTTCTTGAATGTCAGAGAAAGTTACTAGAGGACAGAGGTGACTCTGGTAATGCTTATGAGATTTATAAACATACCATATATTCATCTGCTGTTCAGAAAAATAAATCTAGTTATTCACACAGAACTATTCCTAAAATCAACTCAACAGAATATAGCAGAAACAAAAGAATCTTTCCACTTACATCACAGAATTACTCATTAACAACTCTATTTCTACAGTTTCACATGGGAAAGGACCATTTTCCCCCAACAAGCACATGCACCGACTTTTTTTACTATCATGTGTTGGCTTTGGTCGTTTATTTGTCAGGTCTCAAGTTACAACTCAGCCCAAACTACAAAAATTCATAGTCACAAAAAATTTTGAAACAGCTACTCAGTTTCTGCCCAAAGACATTTCTGATTGCTTACTTTGTAACAGAAGTCTCTAAATGCACAGCTTACTATCCAAAGGTTTCTTGTGTTTTCCTTGGAAAAATATGATTCTAGTCCTTACAAGAACCACTACATTAAGATAAATGGACAGCTAATATAATTCAACATTGCTATTAGAATTATTACAGGCAGAGAATAAGATTTCCATGACAAAAGATTTTACTTTATGGATCTACAAGCATCAAACCATGAAAAGCATTATTCCTGAAGAAGGATTCAAAAACTTGGAAGAAGGAGGTATTGGCAGTTTTTTCTTGACTAATTGCAAGACTTCTTTTCTTTTATTCTTCAAATAAAATGCATTTGGGAGGGGGCTTCAGTTGTTTTTATACAGATTTACTGTTTTTCATATGCTTTAGCATATTTTTTAAAAGACTTTATTATCCAACCACTTCTATTCTTTGGTCTGTTAGTAAAATCAGAAAAGTGTTATAACTGAAAGGTCACACCTCCAAATAGGATCAACTTACTTAAAAGCAAATAATAAGACTGAACAATAGTATTTTACTGAGCTATTTAGTTCACTTAGCTGTGACTTCTTATGTCATGCAAGTCGCAAATAAATGGCTAGATGAGAAAATCCAGAAATCTTGGGGTATTACTAATTGCAGACTCCTGGATAAACTGAAAGTCAGCCATACTCCCAACCTCCATAACCATGTTTACCAAAAGGAAATGGCATAGGCTGCCTGGATCAGGAAACGTACAGTTGCATTTATCTCATGTTCAGGAGAGACAAAAATTCATTTCAGTGTGACTTGTGACAAAATTAAAGAACATTCTGCAACTGTGGGGAAAAATACCCCAAAAATCAAACCCCAAAACAAACAGAGAGAGCTACATTTGGAATGAATCTTCAGATCTCGCCTGACATACTGTAAGGGGAATTTTGCATTGCCATTCCCTGCAATCTATCTGCTCTGAGTGACTGCTGAAAGGAGTGTAGTCATTAGGCAGTCAGTTCAATAGCTTACCACCCCCTCTCCAAAAATAACCTCCAAGCTGAAAAAGAATCACACAAAAAAACCCTGAAAAACAACAACAACAAAACCCCACAAACAAACAAAAACACAAACAAAAAAAAGAAAACAGCCAACAAAGAGCCACACAATCGTAAGTGAAAAGAAGAAAACTTTATTGGTGTAAGAAGTGAAAATATAACACCGAGAAGAGCAATACTGATGCTTCTCACATAGCACTTATTTATTTCAAGCACTTCTTATTATCTTGGTACAGAAAGGGATAGATTTCCTGTCCTTGCAGATTTGTTGAACTGCACGTATTAAGAATGCTTAAGAGTTCTTAAAATAATAGTGAATATTATGAAAATAATAGTAACAAGTCTTATGCAACTGAACTTTAATGTTGTCTCTACATAACACACAGCAAAGCACAGTAATTTCCGGGCTGTGTTTTCAGGAGCAGCAAACTATTTTAGCATTTTGTGAAGCCCAGGATTCAGATTTAAGTTCTAAACGTAGGCCTCAGTTCAGGAAAGCAGCTGTATTAAGAATCAATATGAAAGCAGGTGTTCACTTGAAGTGCAACCTGATTACTAGCATGGCATAAAAGTCTTTTCTTAAATAGGTTAAATTTTAGAGGGGGAAAAAAAGGACAATTTTTAGAGTAGACTCAAACCCACTGTTTGTTGAAAAATGAGAAGACCACAAATTTTGTATCCTTGCAATGCTGAAGAAAGCAAACCTCCTTGAAAAGTCTCACCAGAAAACATCTACCTCAGTTCTAAGTTGTTTTGCAGGTGACCACACTAGTCAGGTTTATATCTGTCTAAGTGCTGTAATTCAACCAGAACATTAATGTTGGAAGGAAAGACAGTGAGAAAGGAAAGCGCAAGTAAGCTCTGTGGATCCAGTCCAGACATTTCCAAACAGGAATCTGACATGTTTGTCCAGGCAGCAATCTGAAGAAACCTGTGTTGACAGGTTGTGTTGGCAACACCACTTCTGGAGGCCTTTTCTTAATCAGACTGTTTCAAAGAGTAAATAATTAATCAAATTCAGGTATCAGTGATCTTGTTAGGGTGCATTTACAGACTCGAAATATTCTTGTATTGACTTCTAGAAGAGCTCTGCATGACAGATGGCACTGGGGCTCCAAAGAACCTTGGAGAAGCTATTATATTTTAGTTTCTCATGCTACATGTATTATACTAGCAGAGGTTTCTAATCCTATAACTATTGCCAAAAGTGAGGGAGGTTCTGATATCCCAACATGAAAAAAACTTGAATTCCTATGTTTACAGTTATCTCCAGGAGAATTCTAACTCTCTCAAACACCTCTGGTGCAAGGAGGCTTCTTCACTGCTGTTCCCTGGCTGTCCCTTGCAATATGAGCAGAATCCTGCAGGACCCCAGGATACCAAACACGCTGGTGGTCTGAACTTGCAAGAAAAACCTCCTTCTTGGAATTATAAAAGGAATGGTCTAGAAGAGATTAATCTTGTTCCTTATAAATATTATGTAAGAGATATTCAGAATATTCTTAGTAATCCACAGCAGAGAGAAACTAGAGGATCTTTCTCTTATAATCAATCTCTTTTCTTCAAATGGTCTCAGATACAGATGTCACAGTAATGGGGCCTAGACCAAAAACTAAAAGAAAAACTAAAACTAGATTTACTCTCCTACAAGTCAGTGGGAGAGAGAAAAACTGAGGAAGTTCATACTTACTTCAGTTGAAATAACGGATGATGTACTTCCACTGTTCTATTACACTATATGATCACTTAGCACAGACAGGATTTCATGGGCATGCTGGAATATTTAAAGAATAATTAAAGAAATTAAAATACAATCAACTTTATACCCTCAAATTAAATATACTCCAATCCCAAGTCTTGAAGAGTATGAGGTAGAGAAGGATTAGAGTATGAAGAGTAAAGAAAAAAGAGGCAGAGTAGGAAAAAAAAAGGAGAACAAAGAGGACTGGGAGGGAAATGAAAGGATAAAAAAAAAAAAAAGTGAAAGGAAATCTGAATTAGCTCATTTTTGAGACAGGCCATATTCCTGCTGCTTTCAAGAGATTTTACAGTGGAAAGGAACTAATATATTTTTGCAGTTTCAACAGTTTGCCTTCAATGAGACTGAAGGCAAAAGGAGAACACAGAGGGAACTGACCTCTCTCCTATTGCTCCTGTCCTAATGGATGGTATAATCTCCACTACAGCAAAGAAACAGAGAAGGCACTTAGAGTTACTCACAGCTCCCTGTCTCCTCCTCCTCCTCTTGGCCCACAGTTTCTCAGATCTTTCTATTAAACTTTAATAGTGGGGACCCCCTCACTCAGGGCAGCACTGCAGTCATTCATTAGTGTCCACCTAGGGAACAAATAACTCTTTAGCTGCACTGTAGGTGTCCAGCTTGCTTTGTGCCTGGAGGGGGATTTGTAATCGAAACAGGGAAGTGCAGGAGCAAAGAGAAAAAATGGGCAGTAATAACCCGTGAACTCTCCTTTCATTCAGGTAACACACGAGACACATGTTAATGATTTCAGCTTAAGTACCAGGCAGAGAACTAACTGTACACTAACCAGGCAGAAACCACCTGCATGTGCCAACATCCCTACTAAGCAAGGACTTCCTGGAGAAGGGATAGCCAGAAGTAACTTGCTGAATTTGCAGGGAATTGTTTTGTTGTGTAATTTACTGTTCTGCATTTGCAAAGTTGCTTTTCAGCCCTCACCCGAATGGACTGACAAGCTAAGATTTTTGTCAGGTCTTGTATTTTAGCTTGTCTGCACAGTGTTCTTGTAACAGGAGAACCCATGAGTACTGAGGCAGAACTCACTGGGATTTCAGCAACTATGTTGTCTGATGGGACTGGAATATTAGCCAGTTATGTGGAATCTTAGGCAGGACTGTTTCAGACCTTGTTGTCTGGATCGTTTAATTTTTAAATAAAAATTATTGGAAACATAGACAAACAGGAAGTGAGTTTTGCTTCATATAATTTCTGTCAGAATGCATGTGTGTGCAAAAGCAATCAAGCAATCTTTATGTTAGCATTCTCATTCATCTGCCTCTTTCAGGTTTTTGGTAACTGCTGGCCCCAGCAGGGTGAGGCAGTCCATCATTCCAGAACCCTCAGATGAACTCATCAGCCTGCAGTATGCTACAGGGAGAAGACAGCCAGAGAAATACCAGGGAAGAAAGATCTCTAACAGAGGAGAGAGGACTGCAAATACCTTTGAGGACCATGTTTCCCTTTTTATCCCTAAATATTTGCAATCAATGCAGCTTCAGTATTTTGCAGGCTAATCAATAATGCAGTGACAGTGAAAGAGATGTGGGGGTCTTCTTGGCAATGATGCTTTGATGGCTCCTACCAAGAATTTATCATTTCTTGGATAATCTCCTGCAGAACCCTGTGGGGTCTGAGAGTATAATACACAAACATGGCTATAGGAGGGAAACTGGACAGATGACTGCACTTTGTCTTAATTCCATATAGCATCATCCACTAAGGAAATGAAAGGTAAAATCAAAGCATGATATGTGTCTAAAAGTATGAATACAGTGTACAAAGACTGTTGTTTGGACATTTAATGTAGCTAAACTGGTCCATAAAAGAGTGTTATGAGGTGCCACAATCCTCTTTTGCCATTAGTCTTGCTATGAGCAACTTCAGAAGGACTTTATTATAACTATTATTAGACTATACTATCAATTATTTCAGAGGCATACACAAGCTAAATCTCTTTCCTTCTCCACATCCATGCAATTCACTAACTGTGAATAAGATGAAAACTTGCCTCTAAATTCAGAATCACACGCAGTACTTAACAAAAAGCAACGGAAAACATCACGTCTTCGAAGTTTAATAAATTTTGGTCAAAATTCCCCTGGCTCAAGAGACCAGAAAATTTACTGAGATGTGCCACCCCTGGGGGAAGGGATCTTCCTTTCAGACATCTCTGCTGCTACACAGAACACTGATGTTCACGCACAGCATAATCCTCCCAGGAAAAGGAAACACAGGCTGTGCACTGCAGCACATTCGTCAATACCAAAGCCCTCTTCTTTCTCCTTGAGGCCTTCATGTAGAGCCCTAATAATAAGCCCAAGAACAGTCAGTCAACATGTAAAATCTCATTGTTTCACCTACCCAGGAACCCTCTAAGCCTGAAAGGTCTAAAAGTATTCCTTTTCTCTTCTCTTTTCTCACTTTTCCTTCATTACATAAAAGCCTTTCTAGATTTCCTCAAGTTTGTGTTGCAGTCATCTACTATCTCCAAATAATTATTATAAATAAATAAAATTCTACCTCAAGAAAAAATGGCATATTAATAAACACACACTGGAACACATCCTGGTTGCTACTGAAGAGACACCTAATCATCCAGCATTACAACTGATTACAACTATGTATTTTTCAAAATAACACAATCCAGCGTTTTCAGTTTTCCATGCAGCCATGTAATTGTGGTACCATTAGCTCTTTCTGTATTCCCATACTATATGTTAATACCCTGTACATCGGCTCAGTTTCCACTCTCTAAGGGTAAATACAAAATATAAAGAAATATGATCACATACGCCATACTTCTAAGTCTTAAAGCCCTTCCCAATTTTTTCATTACCACAATAACTCTCTTTAAAAAATTCTGCTAACAGTTGGAGCACTTAACAGTTGCTTTCCTTATGTATTCGTGTTATTGGCATTTCCAGATTCTCAGAGGTTTAACTTTTTTCTTCTTTGTAGTTAATTTAGAGAAAACCCCAACAACAGTCACCTGCCCGCCCTCACCCAAAAAAACCCAATTCACAGGTGTGCATGTCTGTCAATGCACCTGGAAACATTCAATTATTTTTTTTTAATTAAGATAATCAACACAATTGTAGTGTTAAAATCAGTGATTCTCAGTTAAATTTTCAAACAGCCTTAAAATAAACAATTTTCTAAAATTCTTTGGTTTTAACTTAGGATTTTTTAAAGCTTGTTACAATATTATGTCCAAACCATCAAGCCAAAACATGTCAAAAAGAATGATGATATTAATGACAAAACTTATATTTATACTCCTTTACAAATCGCAGTATCCAGTTCAGTGACACACAAGCAGATTTATAACAAAAATAACCTCACAAGACTACAGAAACCTTTAAAAGAGGCATTTCTGCCATCTTCAGCAGCTTAGTAGGTACAGATAATTCGTATTTCATCAGCCAATGGTCATTAAAGAACCCCCCATATTTCTCTTCAATTGCATAAATTAGAAAATTGTTCATTTCCTCTTCCTCCAGCTCTGTTCTCATGTATGATGAATTTAGGGATGTTTTGCTGAAAACGGGCAAGAGATTATGCTACATAGAGATATGCCTGCTGAAAACAATTCAATGAATTAAAAGTAACCATGGACTGCAACTGACCTTTCACATAAACAATGTATCTCTATATTTTTTTACATCCCTTAATGATTATTAGAGCTTGGCTCCATGAAACCAGCTGAGGAGCACAGTATTTAGCATTAGTTTTATATTATTTATCATTTCAGTGTACTGTTTACAGATGTTTACAATCCCCATCCTGGAAATCTTACTCAGATGATCAATCCAACCTCGGGTAAGTATTATGAATGAAAGAAGCAGGATTGGCTCTTTCATTCTGATGTAAACACGAGACAAACGGGCAGACAAACCATATAGATCAGCTTAGGTGGGGGATGCCTCCTTACTGGAGACGATGTGTCTGCTGTCTGTACAGGGCTTATAGGCACATGAGCACAGGGATGTTGAATCCTGACGTGCTCTGAGAACTCTGCAGCACTTCTGATGGAAACCTATTACAGTCAGCTCTGCGCTGCATGTGCCCTTCTCCCCCAAGACAAAAAGTTCACTACCTCCAGCACTACTCTGTGCATAAACACATTTTTGAATATTATGCTTCTAATGTTACTTCTAGTCAATATGAGGATCACGGTCCAGGAGGTATTAAATACAGGTTTACTTCTATGAGGGAAAAGGATATCTATAACATCATTTTCATCCTAAGTCCAGTTTTTAACTAAAATTACCATGGAAACTTAAGTTTTGATCATTTTGATATTAAATAAATGGAGAATCACAACTGTGAAAAATAATTCTGCGCCTAATGGCTTGTTTAGTATTAATTACTGTAAATAAACATCAAGATATTATTCATAAGTATTTTTAATTAACAAATCTTAACAACACATGGAATAAATACATGTATAAAAATGTTATAGTAGTTATACACAGTTCTAGTTCAGAGCAGATGCAATTATTGCCAACATCTTCCTCGTGGATACGTTTTGTTTTCAGTTCAGAAGTTTGCACACAAGGTTCATGCACATAGACTTTCTGACATTTTCAGGATCTGGCCTTACAAACACTCAAGTAACTTTCTTCAGGACTACAGTCCAGCTCTGCTCCAGAGCTTCTCATCTTAGTCAGGCTGCTTACGCATTTACAGAATTAAGCCCCCGTACAGACACAGATACACGTAGCTAAATGAGATCTGGCTGCCAATTTCACAATGTGGTATTCTGTATCAGACAAAGCAACAAAGGAAAGGTGACTTGTTCCCCTGTGTGAGCTGTAAATACCAACCATCACACCACTTAATAGGTTTATTTTATTAATAGCATATATATAAAGACTTCAATGCAAGTTTCTTTTGAACGGCAAAAAGCTGGCAAATTCTTAAAGGATAATAATCAGCAGTGCAGTGGTTCTTTGATGGTCTGTAATTACCCAACTGTCCACTATTTGAGTGACAGCAGCAAACTACCGCTCACCGTTAGTTTATTTTTATTTATAACTTGTACTTTAGGTAAGAATCCATTAATTACAAGCAAAACAAATTGCTTACTTGAAACACTTCCCACAGAGGCTTGTTTTTTCACATGCATTAATCTAGCTGAGATATACATGACATTTTAAATGGAGGTTAAACTGATGTAAATAAATGCAATTATTTGAAAGCAAACAGGATTCAGTCACATTTATTTCTGTGTGGGATTACCATACGTTTTCCCCTCGTGACCGACCACTGAACCACACGAATTCCATAAGGCTGGGGATTTTAAAACTTCCTACTGACATGAAGTTTGACAATATGTCACTGTACCCTTTCTTTTAATTTTATATGATTTGCCTGAGGTGGCATCTTGTGTAATTGTTTTCCAAATAATTTCCCATAGAACCACTGAGCTGGAGGGATGGTAATAGGTTTGGATTTTACAAACTTCTGTGCTTTGCTAACAAAAAAGGTACAGATGAGCCCCCTGCACATGGAGCTGCTGATCCCACCCAGGAGCACACCCGTGATAGTCACCATCATGGGACTCCCCTGGGGAGCAGCCCTCAATGTAGCCCTTTGAGATAAAGAAGAGTGAAAAGCCACTGTACACCCAGAGTGACTTTGAGGAGCCACCCAATTTCTGTGCTTCAGGCATTGGGCAGCCCAATCATGATTTTGGCAAAGACAACAAAAAAGGCATTTTGCCACCAGTGTCACTGGCAGTGAGATCAAGCAGCAGCAGCAACAGCAAGGTTCTAAAAACCAGTTATGTCGTATCATAAAGATTTTGGGGCACAGTGATCTTATTGTACTCACCAGGGACAAAAAACCCCACCCAGTTTAATGCACCAAACCATTTCAGCCACTATTTTTGCCTTTTGCTGCAGCAGAGGTCCTCTGAAAAATATTTAAAATTATATATAATTAGGAGTTCCAAAATGTCAAATCTACATCCTGCCAATTTCAGCTAATGTGCTATGTAAGGAACAAGTGATAACATCATAAAATCCAATCAGTAATATCAAAATTCACAGCTGAACAATCAGCCTTCCATGAGCTGCCCAGTAGGCTTAACAATGGTTGTTTTAAACCAATACAAGTTAGGAGTAATTGCAAAAAGATCAATCTTTCCATAATCAGACCGATGTAGGAAAAATGTTGACTTAAAGCACCTTTAGGAAGCTGTTCTTTCTACTTTTGTGTCACTGTGGAGGCATAAGCATGACCCTATCTTATTCCTGCTCCATTGGAGAGGTTACCCAGAGGGTTGGGGTGCTGGGCTCCCAGAAGCAGTTTCCTGAGACTGGATCTCACAGGCATTTTCAGCAGTGTTACTGTGGAAGGAGTAGTCACAGATATAGTCTGGCCCATGTAATCCATTAACCCGACCAGAGATCAATTCCCAGGAGAAGTCTATCTCATTTTTTGTCAACAGCATTTTTTTGTAGATCATTTTTTTGTAGATCATTGTAAATCTAGCAATAAACTGTTGCGAAACTCTATCCTCTCTCACACTGAAAGAACTTTGCAGAAAATGGATCTTGGGGGATAGGGAGACAGAGGGATATTTTTCTCCAAAGATTTCAAAGAGGAGCTTTTCTACCTGGGGCTAGAACAATTTTTGTATTTTTTAAAATTTCTGTAACTTGTACATTTTTACAATGTTATTTTTACCATTATTTCAATAAACCATAGCTTTGTATGGTCACCTCCAAAAAATACAGGCAAGAATATCTTTGTCAGAGTTCTATACTATCATCAGACATACATATTTATAACTCTCCATTTCCTAGAATGCTCCACATAAATAGATGCTCAGTGCTTGTCATGTTACATGTCTTGCAGATAGTAAGAACAAAAGAAAAACAACAAAGAAACAATACCAGAAATAATTTTCAAAAATCTAAGCTGAAAACATAAAAGATAAATGCTCAGACACTGGTAACAAACACACACTTGAAGGCAGAGAGACTGAGCTATGTTTTGCCTTCCTCGTGCTTATGGATACAATAGATGTCATATGAATGGGGAGAAAATTATTTAAATCTAATATTATTCTTTATGTAAGTATATTTTATATTGATAGACTAATTAAAAATGAGTCACCTATATCTTCAGAATAAAGTTCTGGCATGCAGGAGCTCTAGTGACAGACTAGCCTTAATTTCTTCACTTCAGTCACATGAACCTGGTCGGGGTCACGAACAGTTACATATACCCTGTCATATGGCACAAGGGTCAGTATCTACTAATTCCAGTGACTACTGTTACAATATTCAACCACCAAAACTTTCAGATCAGAAGTTGAAAGTTTGAGACATTTATGAGTGAGAACAGAGGCTCCTAATTTAAAACGTGTGTGACCTTAATATAGCATTTGGGGGTTCAGAATGTTCCTATGTACTTTGTCTAATACTGCAGTTTTACAATACTGCCTCGCTTCTGGTCGTAAAATCTTATCTGTAAATTTTGAATAGACGCCTGAAAAAAGCAAATTTACGTGACTATGTGAACAGTAACAGGCAAAATAGTTTTCCTTAATGCAAAGGCAGAATAAAAAGAAGCTGCATCTAACCCTCACTTCCAGACACAAGCTGGCATTTTTCACAGATGTGTACATTTTTCAGAAAATACTATAAATCAGAATGATTCTGTACTTGTCAATGATAACTCTGGTAATGTAAAATAATCTTATAAGGGGACACCAGAATTATTTATCTTAATCAAAGACAGATTTATATCTGTACGGTCCAGTTATTCACAGACTGTAACAAAACATATAAAAATGCAGATCTGACATCACTGTAAGTCTTGCATGCACAATTGCCTTCTTCATGTGTGATATAACAATGAAAAACTATCAACTACTCCTGCTCCCACTAAAATCAGGGACATATTCCCATTTACGTCATAGGCAACTGGATGAGAGATCAAAACTAGTGTCAGCTTTTGAAAACTCCTTAAAACTAGGTATTAGATGCATTCGAATAACTCTGATTGTTCCACAACTTACTGGAACTATAAAGTTTTTCTTTGTAATTAGCTCAACAAATTAAAACAAAATTCAGAAAATGATGGTCTCACACAGTATTTTCCATAATTCTATCCGTACATATTTCCATAATTACATCTTAGACTACAAGAAACCAACTCAAAAACCTCACGCATCAAACCATTTTCATGAGGAAATTACTTAAATGGCAGTAAGAAATAGAAATGGAAGATCTGTAGGCTGTGACATATCTCATTTTCTCTGGTGGGAATTACTATGTTATGGATGAACAATATTTGGAGCAAAACCTTTCTTTATTTAATCATGTGTACTCCTTCTGAAACCAAGAGTCAGTGCATCTACAACAGTATAACTACAAAAACTATCATCAAATATGACCAAACCACACTCCTCATACAGCCAAAATACCCATTATTTACATGATGATTTTGCCTGCAGTTCTCAGTCATAATGTTTCAGCAGCTTTTTTGATAAAGGCAACATTAATAAATGAACTGACAGTGGAATCATTAAAGAGACAAACTAACATATTTTCAATAGTACGCAAAAATTTAACGTGGATAAATTAAATACCTGGTCATGTTTCTGTACCGATTTCAATGACATTTCAGAATGGGTAGGAAAAGTCAAGAGCAACCTGAATTCTTTCTATGGATTCTGGTTCAGATAAAAACAGTTACATTTTATTCAAAGTAAAAAAAAAAACCAATAAAGTTTTAGTGAGACAGAACAGTGCAATAACTCAAGAAAATTAATGCCATGAGCAGTTTTTCCTCTCTTTTTGACTGCAATGGTCAACAAAATAAATGAAGAACAACAAGAGAGAATCAATGCAAAGGCCTAGAGAGTAACTCCAATTTTTTTAACTATTAATTTTGTGCTCGGTGTCAAAGGCAATGACAGTAAGCGCTGAATAAATACAAAACTTCTTTGGGATTGCTATTTTTTCAAGATGAAAAATGCACTGGCTTGGAATGTTTATTTGAACCAGCTGTATGGTATTACTATAGAGAGTCAGGAAGTTAATATATTCTTTGGAAGTCCAGTATCATAACAAGTTATTCTAGCAGGCACAGTGAATGAACAGAGCACATGCAATGTGACTTGGCAGCCCAAGCACAGACACTGCAGACGCTCCTATATTCAAGCTATACAGCAGCTATGAGTTACCAGTACCAGGTCTTGCTCCTAATTAGAAGAGTGCCTGGTAGAAAGAGAGCACAATCAGAATAAATACCAACATTTTCTAGTAGACGTGATGGAACTAATCCTCCCTGAAATGTACAGGATGAAACCTTCAAACAGAGATCTATCACGTAACAGGATCAGGCTCATAACACACTGCACCTTTTTTCATTCATTATAGTGCATTATTCTGGGCATTTTTCTCCTGTGGTTTATGCAACCCTGTCCTCATTGTTATAGTGCTGGCAATACAGCAACGTGTTGTGATAAGGAGTGGTGGAAAATCACAGAAATCTCTGTTCTGACAAAAATTTCTGTGGCAAGCTGAGGGTTGTAGAGAAGAAAGGGTATATATTCAGATATTCCAGTTAAGAACAGCCATGAAATCTGTTTATATTCTGAGCCTCTCTCATAAAGCTACTAATGGTGAAATCCCTCATACCACCATAATCAATCTCTCTGTAACTATTTAATAGCTATGCTGAGGCAAATCAAATTATTCTCATAATCAGGGATAAAATGCAACACATTTTGCAATCTATCAAGTAGCAGATCACCTACTTGTACTATTAGTTTAAAGATTGTGGTGGGTTGACCCTGGCTGGATGCCAGGTGCCCACCCACTCTATCACTCTATCCCCAGATGAAGAGGGGAGAGAAAATATAACAAAAAGGCTCATGGGCTGAGATAAGGACAGGGAGAGATCACTCACCAGTTACTGTCACGGACAAAACAGACTCAACTTGGGGAAATTAGTTTAATTTATTACCAAGCAAGTCAGAGTAGGGTAGTGCAAAAAGAAAAACTAAATCTTAAAACACCTTCCTCCCACCCCTCCCTTCTTCCCATGCTCAACTTCACTCTCCATTTTATCTACCTCCTCTCCCCCAGCACAGGGTCATCAGGAATAGGGGCTGCAGCCAATTCATCACATGTTTTTTTGGTGCTCCTTCCATCTCAAGGGGAGGACTCTTCACATTCTTCCCCTGTTCCAGCGTGGGGATACTGTATGGTCATAGCCTCCTTCGGGCACTCACCTGCTCCAGCGTGGGGTCCTCCATGGGCTGCAGGAGGATCTCTGCTCCTCCATGGACCACCATGGTCTTCACCATGGACTTCAAGGGAATCTCCACTCCAGTGTCTGGAGTTCCTCCTCCACTGTCTGCTTCACTGACCTTGATGTCTGTAAAGTTGTTTCTCTCACACATTCTTTCTCCCCTCTCCTGCTGAAGTTGCTCAGGATTTCTTTCCCTCCTTCCTAAATATGTTATCCCAAAGGTGCTGCCAGTATCACTGATGGGCTTGGCCTTGGCCACTGGCAGGTCTATCTTGGAGCTGGCTGGCATTGGCTCTACTGGACACGGAGGAACCTTCTGACATCTCAAAGAAACCCCCTTTAGCCTCCTCACTACCAAAACCTGGTCATGCAAACCCAATACAAAGATGAACTGCTGTGTTTCCAAATATCAATTTTATGATATGAAGTTTAAAGCCAATTAATGTAAAGGTAATGCTGAATTTGACAGATAGATGTATATTTTTAAGGCAAGACAATGCAGGAATGTTAAGACACTGCAACAATTACGAGTAATAGGGTAAGTTAAACTTCCCATAGCAGACGTTTTGATTTTATGTCTGCATTCCCTTACTCTAACTAATGTCACAATCTTCTGTTTGCCTAAATACGGATTATTGCTATCAGCCATATCCCATCATCCTTAGGCAACTTTCCCAAAAAGGGAAAGGGGAATTTTCTTTGAGTGACAGATGCAGAATAGTGACAGATGCAGAATTCACCATTTTTTATCCTCTGTCTGCCATGTAAAGTACAATGTGGAACAGTTCTGGAACACCTCTTCTTTGTAGACAAGGACAAAAGCCTCTTCCACAAAATACCAATTTTACCTAAAGTTTTTGACTTCATAGAGCAATAAAGACATTAAAAATAACCTGAAATTTTAAAACACATAAAGAGTGCATCTGAATTTATTTATGCTTAAAAATGGTTTATGGTCTAAGCTACTGTATCTTCACTTTATTTAAATTACAGAAACAATTTATTTTCTGAAACATAAACAGAGGCATATAACACTTTAGTTATTTAAAGTAGTCTACCCAATAAATATAGAAAAATGCAAAACTGTTATTTGTTGATGTAATTGGTATACATACCTACGTAGATCCCAGCCAGCTTGTGCTAGAAGATGCTTTGGCCCATAAAATTAGTCTAATACAGTCCTATACATAATAGAATAATTGAACAATTCATCTGGTATGTGCTTATATTTTAAAACAGATATTATCTACCTGATAACCTTTTTTAAGTTAATTGGGTATTTTACCATACTCACAGACTATTTAAAAAGTGGACTAGATAACAGTTTTTTGGGCCCAGTATAGGATATTCCGAATTCTGCCTTTTTTCTTCTACTTTTCAGAGGACTATAATGTCATGGTAATATCTCAACTTAAATAAATAAATTAGATTATTGACATAAAATGCATGCTTGACTCCATTTCTATATGCAAAATCCTTATGGTATTTTTCCAGTACGATGTAGCACAGTGATCCTAGTGATGTGAGCAGATAGTGGGAAGCACAAAGCAGGACTCTGCCTTCAAGCCTGAGCAGCATGAGTTGCCCAGCCCAATCAGCTCCACAGCTTCATGGTATGAACAGCTTTCAGCATTGGGAAGTTCCAGCACTAGCAAAACTGTCCCCAGCATTCATTCTGGGTTAGTCATTCAACCCCAGCATTCTTCCCCTCTCCTCTGATTCCCATTCTTCATAGCCACATTCAACAAATCTTGGACTTTCTGTCAAATGGTCTCCAGTTTTACTCTTTCTCAAAAGATGCAGGGGAAATCAGACCAATCCCAATATTAACTGGGGGGGTTTTGAACTTTGAGTCAGGCCAGTGGCTGGGAAATGAAGGTCACGCTGAAAGAGGGTAGAGGAAAAAGATTTCTGACATTTTTCCCTGTCACTGGGAGAACTCCACAGATGAATGCACTCTTTTCAGTCTCATCATACACCATGAGAGAGAAAATCCTACCATAGAACCTCCCAGGGTTTCCAGCCTCTCAGATGGTCTTTGCCTCGGAGAGGACGCCTTGACAGGAACAGATGTGATAACAAATGACCTTTAGAATTGCACCCTGAGAGCTGTTGACTGTTTCCTGAATGCTGTTCATCCTCCTGAGCTCCTGGCTTTAGTTGGAAACCTCGAGATCCTGGCACACAACTAAAAAGGGTCAACGACAAGAAATAGAAGAATAGAGTGTAAGTCTTAGAACCAAAAGGAAGTGGGGGCAAAACCAGGGTTACTCATACATATTTAAAGACTCTTCCTTTGCTTTTAAAGACAAAAATCATCAATCTAAATGCAATGCCAAAACTAAGCATCATCATCATCATCATCTCCAAATCAAAGAAAAAACTCTGAAATGAACAAAAGAGTATCAAATGATAATACAATAAAAATTGGGTCCAAAGCTATTTAATTTTTAAATTTTTATTCCAATCCAAATCAAACCAAATGTATAATATTAGGTAATATAGTATTTGCATATTCCTGTGAGTATGCTTAGATTGGTTGTGCGACAGACAAAACCATCTGTCCCAATGACAGCTTACATGATAGGTGGAGCACACACTGTACCTTGGGAAGTCCAGAGGACAGACTGCAGCGGCAAATGTGTGTCCACAAGCAAGAGAGAGGAAGATGAGAGATAGTTCACTTGTTCCTCTTCAACTTCATCATCCAAGAAAGTGAAAAATTGCTCAGCAACGACATCTTGTAAAGCTCCTTGAAATCAAGAGTATCACCATATCCCATGACTGGCATGGAGCAAAAGTCACATTTCACTCATACACTTATTAAAGCTTGTGTTGATGACTTCAGTCTGTCTCCACTAAGTCTCAGGGGGTGAGGGGGAAGGCTGAAAGAATAACAAAATACTCACCCGGCGTTCCATTTTTAAGGCAAGTTTGAGAAAAACCTGTCCCTGCTAGCACAATGATATGCTACATCTCATTCACTGCCTGTGAAAAGCAGAAAAGAGAAAAAGGGGGGGGTGTAAGTGGGATACAAAGTGAGACAGAAAGCAGAAGCAGAAACAAAGATGCAGTATTGGGAGAAAAAATGAAAGGAGAGATGATGTAGGGAAATGTACACAAGATGCCTCTTCTTACATTTGTTAAAACTAAACACACATACGTACTATAAAGCTGAAATGAAAAGCACAGGCAAGCTTATTTGGTTTAATCCTTTCAAGCAGTGAAATGATTTTCTCTATGATTTTTTCCCTGTCAGTTCCTGTCATTTCCTTGCAATGCCTTCTCCTTTCTCACTTGTCTTTTCTCCTTTTCTTTTCAATGCCATCTTGCTTTGTTCCTTTTTCTTTGCTTCTGTCTGCTTCTTTCTTCCTCTTCCTTTCTTCTTTTGCTCTCCCTTGTCTTTTTTTGTCTTGCTTTTGCTCTCTCATGTGTTCTCTGAGCACATGAAGAACATGAGCACAAATAGTAAAAAGCACTTTTTTTTTCCTGATGCTCCTTTCCTATTCCCATGTGGTTTTGACTCTTGTAGCTCTGTTAGGTTTTAAATACACATGGCGAACCCACTTGTACTCCCATGTGTTTTAGAATTATCTACAGTAGCACACTGCAGGAAAAACATGTGGGAAGGGAATGTGTCAGAAAAGTTTCTTGTACTCCCTCCAACACGTGGGCCACATTTAACAAGGTCAAGGGACAAGTGTGGCTCACAGGCATTAGTTTGACTGGTACTATAAAAAGGATCACGCATTCGACTTTCTTTTACCTGCACACACTCTGCAGTTAATCACTCACCCGAATACAGCTTACAGAGTTTCAATTGATCTACTTTTATTTTTAGGCTAGATGATCAGCTTAACATATTTTAGGAACAGACTATTATATCTTTTTCCCTGATTTGACAATTCCAAGATAGTAAGGATATAAATGTAACAGAAGGAAACCTTTTCTTTTTCCTTTGTCTTTCGCCCCGCATGAGAATATCATGCACGCTGTGATTGAGCAGACAAGGATATGCCTGTTAAGCTGGCTGGCTGTTTCTAAGGCAGACACTTTCTACTGAAGGTTCCTTCGGAACTTTCCTGCCACACCACCAAATTCATACAAAATGTCTGTGAACTGTTGGTTCATGTTATGCACATTTTGACACCTTTCAGCTGGCTTTCACAGATTTTCAAAGCACCTGTTCCAGTACAACCTGTCTTTTTGGCAGCAACCAGTACCAGTAAACCCCTGATTTTATTTCCTCCTTCACTCAACCATTTCTAACAATGTACATGTCAAAAAATATAATGAAGTGAAAGAAGGCAAATGCTGTCCAGCTCTGCTAGATATCAGACCACACTTCCTGCAGAAAAAAAAATTGTTCTCATTGTTACACAGACTAACTAAACTGCTCTTCCCTGTCACTCATTTCTTAGGGGAAAGGTCCAGCTCACTTGCAAGTGGGCTGCTTGCCATGTGAGCAGATGGGCCCAGGGTTTGACAGCCAAGAAATGATGGATCAAATTTTGAAATTTGTTGCTCAGTCTTCACTCTAGTAGTTCCTAATTGGCCTCAATGGTACTTTATAGCTGTAAAAATGGTATAATGGCAACAACATTTGACTGAACAAAAACACATCCCATGTAGGTGCTGCACACAGGCTTCCTGGCTGACAAAATAAGAATGATGCCATCAGTGAATATCTATTACAAGCTGACGTAGCTCTCTAAGGTTAATGTGTTCCTGTGTGAGCATATAGTGGAGTTGAAGGGGGTATCTAATGCTTATTTGGTCTAAGATACAGTATTTTATCTGAAAAGATCCTTTTAATAAATATAAACAAAGCATGGGTTCACTTACATCACATAATAAGTATAAGGCAAGAGGAAGGAAGATGTTTTTTCAATGATGCACTGTTTATAATACATTATCTAAAATCATTATCACCTGTATAACAAATATTATTCAGGATTTTACCTAGCAAATTGACCAAAATTAAATTATATTTGTCTGTTACTAAGAGATGAAGAAAATAAATTTGCTTTTGGAAGTACATTGTTTTCCAGCTTTCTAAGTGCCACTATGGCAGTATACGTTCACCTCAAATGGTTGTGTACTCAGTGAAAACACAGGACATAAAAAAACCCGTAGATTTATCTTTGGTCTCATTAATCCACTTAAATAGTTCTGAGTTTGTACCGTCAGCAATTTGAATTAGTACTGATGAAAGGTTCACTTACCTATGAAATAAAGGCTTCTTATATTTTTTCATGTTGGTTGTACATAGCTCTGTAATTTTAACTCAGTCTTTCTGTTATCATTTTGACTGTAACATCATTGCATTAACTAATACCAGCAGTTGCAAGATAGGATCTTAAAACTTTTTTTATACTCTAATTGGAATTTCTCTCTTTATGCCTCTTTCTTCTCTACATTTTAACAGGCTATTGATGCATTTGCAAAAATAGTTGAAGAATTCTGTGACTGCACCAATAAGAAATTGTTATGATTATAATTAGTGTTACCTTTAGAAATTAAACTGTATTTTTAAGAAAACTGTAGATACAATAGAAGAGGATAAAATATTTTTTATAATAACCAACAACGTATTTCATTAATTTTTTCAAGGGAAGGAAAGCAATTTCCCAGGGTCTTTTCCAATTTTTCTCCACCACCTTAGGCCCACTGCTATTTGGTATGGGCAGATTAGGGTAGCTGATGATTCCTATTGATTTAAATGTTGTGCTAGGAAGCCTAAATCCCCAAGAGCAATAGAATCTCCCCTATCACTATCCTACTGCTTATTGACCTAATTCACTAACCAACCATCAGGGTTTTCTCTCACAACAAATAAATCTTGCATGAAACAGACAGTACATGGACACTTGTAGTTTTCAGTGGTGTTGCCAGTATAAAAAATTTAGGATCACCAAAGCATTCCTCTTTGTTTTCTCAGATTGGTCATAATGTCATTTGCCATTTAAAATGAGCAGAAACCACAGCTGTATTTTTGATATTTCTACAGTCTGAAATAAATTTGGTGTTATATAAACAATACAGACAATTTAGCATGTGTAAAATTACACATATTTCAATGCTTCGATTTGCCTACAAGTTATTTCTGGAGCAGCTGCTGAACAGGTTTATTGGTTGCAGCATTATAACCACTAATTGAGATACTACTTAGACCCAGTGTTTACTGCTCAAAATTCTGATAATTAGCAATTGTTCTCTTTTGTTAACTGTTAAATGAAGAATGAAGCAGGGTTTGTTATGTTACTCTGGGTCTCACAAGGCAGTCATTTCAACTAAAACTTTTAACTTGGACTCTGAGATGCCTGCATCTGAATTCACTCTTGGTGATTTTACTGAGTTGAATAACCTGTTTGTTTATATGTAAAAGTGAGGGGTCTAAACTTAGTGGTTCTGTAAAATGTGGTTGTCACTAGATGTGAAATATGTGCAACAAAAGAGAACACAAAAAATATACTATATAGATCTTAAAAAAAAAAAAATAAATCCAAACCACTTCATACCACTTTGATAGGCAGACATGTTTCAGAGGAGAGGCCTAATTCTGCTCCCAGTAAAGTTAATTAGAGTAACAGCAAGGTCCTAAATTGCTAGTTCTCTCATCGATATCAAGTTAAGCTTTTATCAATGTAATTGGAAGCAGTATTAAAAGCAATAAATGTTAATTTATAATTGTTGATATTATCAAAGCAAGATCCTTTGCAACCATACATAACTGTGCCAGATTTTTATCACATTATAGAGGTTAACATAAGTGTTACAAGAAACATCAATGAGCTATGTACACTACGTTTGCTTTTGGTTAGATAAGTATGCTTTGTAGTAGTTGATATTCCCTCTAGATAATGGATATGGGCCAAATTCTCTGCTGACACAAAGCAATATAAGCAATTTGAAGGCAGATATGCTGATTTACACTAGCTGCAGATCTAGCCCTAATATCTTGAGATGCAATAAACCATCTTAAGTAAGTCCATTTCCTAACTATTACTCAGCCATTCCTCACAGTTGCCAAAAGGGAACTATGAATGCCAAGGTCTGCGGGATTTTATTTATCAAAGCTTCTTTTAAGACATCTATCATTTTGACATGCAAGCCTTACTTTATGATCAGAATCAAACATTTTCATGAAACAGCAGGACTAATCCTAGCAAAAAAATGCCACGTAGTGCTTGTTCTTGCAGTGGTATTACAACATCGGTTTAAACAAATTTTGTTTTCTATGAAAACTGTTTATCACATTAGCAGAATTAAACACTTTTGCTGCTTGGTACTGCCGAACTGTATAAAGAGAATTAAAAATGTTATACCGTGTATCTCTGAATACTGGATTACTGATTACTCATTTTCTATATTTCCTCTTTTATATAATTTGGTAGGACATTAAGTGCACAGCTAAGAAAATCACATTTTTATTTGTTATACAAATACAAAATTATTTTACATAGCAAAATCAGGTGCTATGCTAAATAACATTTTAATGTCGTGACATTAAACATCTGTAGACAAACAGTACCTAAGCCATACAGTTCAATTTTCCTTTGAGGTTTATCTATTTTTACTTACATTTGCTGTATGTCAGCTTATAATAATTACTCTTCTACAGACATCTCTAGCACTAATGTGACAGACTATGAATTCTTCTTGACAATAGAGCATAATATGCTCCTTACAGGTTTCCACCAGTAAGGTTACAATCTTACCATCACATGTATAAACATGTTAAAAGCTTTACTTAAAACATCGACAAATTTCAAATATATTGAGTTACTGTTTAAAATCACCTACAGATGATACTTTTCTCAATAAATCTAAAAAGTAAAGCTAGATGTAAAAAACTTTGGGTACAATGTGTCACATCAGTATCTGAGAGCTGCCTGAACTTTAAAGTATCTGTAAATTGTGTCAGGTCATTTGAAAAGTAGCAAAAATTTCCATTTAAGAGCTCCTTCCAATAAATGTTGCTTACAAAGACAGAATACCAATAAAAAACATTTCCTAGTCTTTTTGTGAGTATGACAAACTATGTCATCTGTGAGACAGGACTAGGCTGGAATTACTGTAGTGATTCCAGTTAAGCAGCAGGAATGTTTGTATTTCTCCATCTGACATTAAAAGTGGCATGTTTTCTGTAGGCCTCGTTTTTAAACCTCCACAAATTTAGTCTAAGACATTAGAGTTTTATTTTAAGAAAGAACAAACACATTATGATCTACACAGCTTTATTTCTCTGTGAGAGAAAAAACAAGAAAGAAAATGACTGAAAAGTCAGTAAATACAGACTTTAACTTAATTGGGACGACTTTAAAGTAAGTTAAAATACATAACATGACAAAGTTGCTATCCTGGAAGTTGTACTGTCTGATACATCTCAGTGACCCTTAGCTCACACTCCCAAATCCTTACATCCTTTTATTACTCAGTTTTGTGTGATCTTAGACATAAATTATTCAAATTTTCCCTGTGATTTCTTTTCATTTGACAAGAAATTATAACATCTAAATTCAAATGAATTTCTTAGAGTCTTGATCTCATATATATTTTCATAAAATAAGGGGGTGATGGAATTTTTATAATATGTAAGATTTTCCTGAATTGTTAGAAATCAGAGGAACTATGATGTTTTAAACAGTGGTACTTCTCTGGTTGCCTCTATTCCTGAGTGCTTAAATCAGGAACCAAATAGATGAAAGTGTGTAATTAAAATGTGAAAGTTCTATATTTTCCCCCTTTTTTACAGCCTAAGAATACAGGCTCTTTTCATGTATGAAGGGAAAATCAGAAGACTTTAAGTTTTGACAAATAGTAGCTAAAAGTAACTTGAATAAAGCTAGGTAAATAAAATAAATCAAAAGGTAAATTATAAAGTCCTACTTCTTTGTTAATAAATTAATCTCTTTTGCTACCTAGTAGTAAAAATGGTTTTTAGGTTAAACAGAACAAAAAATACTAAATACCTAGTAAAAAAATGTATTAAGCTACTATAGGTTTAATATTTACTGAAATAAATCAAGTGCTTTCACATATTTAAATAAAAGGCTAATTTCCTGAACTGTTAATCAGAACTATTTGTAAGCAAAAAGAGCATGTTTTATTGAATAGTCCTTGTCTCTAGCCAAACAATACATTTATTGATATTAATACATACAAAAAAATTCTGAAAGTAAATATTATTTTTTAATATATGATAAGTACTGCACTTTCAGCAGATATGAGGACTGTCTACAGTAATCATACCAATTATATAATCTACATAATCACCTGGTTCAAGGCAGTATTTTATTTATTGTATTGCACTTTGTCCCCTGTGATTATGAGAGAAATTTTCCTGGGCTTTCTGGGGTATCCTTTCTTTTGATTCTGTGATCATGTCAATGACTGATATATGAATACCATGTTTTGTCTTAAGGTATCAATCTAGCAAGAAACAAATTTTGTAGAAAATAGTTACTTATTTTTTACTGGTTTTATGCAGCTAAAACATTTTATTCCAATTTCTGTTTTCCAGATCTGAAAAGTTCTACAGGAATTCCATTACTGTGTGGAGGAAACTCCAGGAATTCACTAATGATTTTGTAGAGAATTGATGTTAGAATATCATATTATATTACTGTCTCTTAACTTTGTGAAGGAGCAATACACAAACAAAAAAATGCTAATCTGAGACTTTTCAGAAATACTTATGCCAGTCCTTAAATTCTTCTGGACACACTAAGTGATTTCCCTTCATTTAGAACAGTTGCATTATTTTGTTTTGACTTACAATGTGCAAGCTGCAAAAATTACTAACCTGCATGGGCTGAGGTAGTTTGTTTCCCTGATTCATTAATAAACAAGTATTAATGCATTTCCTTAATAATTCCTTTATTCAATATACAGCTTAGATTTCTCCTGGAAATTTTAATGAACAGGGCTTTAAAATGTATATATGTATTCTGCAAAAGTAGTAAAATCTGATATAAATCTGATAGTCTGAATCCATTTCATGGAGAGAAAAAGAGAGAAAGAAAAAAAGTCAGACTGAGGAGATGTGTAGAGGAACTGATAATACAAATTTTGTAATGAAAATTATGATGAAACCTACATGTACTACGTAATCTTGCAATGAATCTTTGCCAGTTATTTTGCCTTTAAAGCTAGATATTAATTTATAGATTTCAATACACTATAAATGATAAGGAGATGTTGAGGAGGAAATTTCTGTTATGTGAGATCATACCCTATGTGTATATTTCTAACATTTTTTGGTGACTATCATTTTTTATAGCCTTTGATCTCTTTACCTTTGTAATTCTGCAGCCCAGAGCTCTGTCCTTTCCTCCATGTTATGGTTTTTCTCCTCTTCCATTTTTTCCTGCCTCTCCTTGGGTATCATGTCTATGTTTGGCAACCATACCAAAAAAGAGGGAAGGCTTATATTGTCAGCCCCTCTGCTTGTCACCATCCCTTTCTTGTTTCTGGCAAAATAAAAATGACCAGGACTTCTATCAGCCAGAACTCTGAAGCTTGGAGTTTGTCAATTCAGTGGTGTTAATCGTTATGCCAAAGTATTAGGTCAGTGGTAGTACTTCAGATCACACTCCAAAGCTCTCAGAGTTCATTCTCCACAATGTCATGAGGCCTAATATTGTACATAGGGAGTTAGAATTAAGAGTCTGATCCTGCAAGTGGTATGATTTTTTCCTTTTCACTTTAACTTGGGCACTATTAAAACCTAGGTTTACAAACACGTGTTTTTCAACACAGTGACCAGACAACCCACAGTGCCAGAAAACTGGAGGCAGAATCACTTGATAGCCGTGCTCTACGAAGTGGGTGGCTGTGTTTGCATAAAAGATTAATTAATATCACAGAAATATTAATATAAAAAAGTGAAAAAGAAAAAAGTGGAGTGATGATGTCAAATGTAGCATGATTCAAATAAACATAAAATGTGATGTGGTGAGATGTGATAAAAGTCTAATCGTACTGCTCTTACTGCAGCAAAGCTTGAACCGACCTCCAAAGCCGGACTGAGCTCTTAGATGACTGATTGTAATTAGTGAGAGTGATGGATACAAAATTCAAAACAGCTTTTTTATTAAATCAGCTGCCAGTCAATTACTATGAATAGCCCAGATGAAATTAAATGTGTTTGTTCTTTTTGACATTATATATACATTATTTTGAAATCATGAATCTGGAGAGGCCTCTAGCTTTTCATCATATTTTTTTAGGCTGAACAGCTTTCAACATTGGACTTGGATTTAAGAAATGTTCAGCAGAAATATTTGCTCAATAAAGAAGGTCAATGCAGTACCATTCTTGTCCATTCAGAACAGATACGCACAAAGAAAAAGTGAGATCTAAAACATTTTGCATACTTGAACTC
The DNA here is from genome assembly GCF_022539395.1 of Myiozetetes cayanensis. Lineage (NCBI taxonomy): Eukaryota > Metazoa > Chordata > Aves > Passeriformes > Tyrannidae > Myiozetetes > Myiozetetes cayanensis. The sequence goes on from NW_026086604.1 coordinate 133,060,482, forward strand.
CAAAGTTTGCATGCATCGTGATTCATGTGATATAGAAAGGCCTTTACTTTTGTTTTATTCCATCAGTCCTAATTTGGTCCTTAGTTGAGATATAACCATGCAACATTTCATCATTTACTTGTAAATTATTAACTTTAGTATTTTTTAAGGACTATGGCAAAGTTTCAGTATGTAAAGAATAAAATAGTAACACAAGAGGTTAATGCCTCACATGAGGAATTTATTAGATGTTTTTGGATAGCAGTTGTACGCTTTTACTAAATCACTAGCGAAGGCTGTATTATGGGTCACAATTCTTTGTATGTCAAAACATGCAAAGCCTTTACTAAAATATGACAACAGTCTTGGTTAGAAAATTAATTTTATTGTAAGCTCACATTTCAGCTGGCCATAACCATAGGTAAAAAACATGCAGTTTGAAATGAAGATCTATAACCATGGGGGGGTGTTGGAATATCTGGTGATACACAGAGACATTTCAGAAGAAAAATAACATTCTTCACTGAGAGAGTGGTTAAGCACAGAAACAGGCTCCTGAGGGAAGTGATAGAGTCATCATCCCTGAAAATGTCAAAAAACCCCGAGTAGATTGTGGCACTTTGTGATATGGTGGAGAGGCCATGGTGGTCTTCAGCTCTTCCAACCTCAATGACTCTATGATTCCATACAGAGAAAGGGCTAAGACTCTGTCCCTGACATTTTGAGTTAGCAGGCAGCGCGCCTTTAAACTCGCGGGCTGTAAAGTTCCACACCAACAGAGGTGTATTTAGATACAAGGGATCGGGGATAGTTAAGAGATTTCGTGAGAATCGAGCCCTTTTAAGAGTCACGTAAGAGCTAACTACACCCCAAAACCCGCCCGCGCGGCGCATCTTGCACGGCACAGCATCCCCTCCCGCCCCACACCCGCTCGCGGTGGGCGGGACTGCGCAGGTGGGCGGGGGGGGCTCTGCCCTTCCCGCGGGGGCTCCGCGGCCGCGCACCGGCCCCGCCCCCGCCCCGCCCCGGCCCCCGCCCCCGCGATCAGCTGCGCGCGCGTCACGTGGGCGCGTGTCGAAGGTCACGGCGCCCACAATGGAGCTGTCGCCGTACGCGCAGGGCGGGTGGCGCCTGCTGGGCGACCCCCGCCGCTTCCCCCGCCGCCCCTTCGCCGCGCTGCTCCGCGCCGCCTTCCGCAGCCTCCTCGACGACCCTCAGGCCGCGCTGGGTAAGGGCGAGGCGCGGGGGAGGTGCGGGCCGGGCCGGGCCGCGCCGCGCCGCTCCGCGGGACGCGCAGAGGGGGCGCCGCGCCCCGCCCGCCCCCCGCGTATGGACACGCGTGTCCCCGCGGGGCCGGGCGGCTGTTCCCGCGCGTCCTCGCCCGCGGACGGCTCCAGGGTGCCGCTGCGCGGGGTGTCACCGCTAATGCGCGACTGCTTCATCAGAGCGCCGACCCGTCAAGAGCAGAGGGGGGGCCCGGGCGGGTCGCCCCGCGCGTTCGTGTCCGCGGGAGGGGGGCAGAGCGGCGGTGTTTCCCCGCTGTCACCGTGTGGGGTTTTTTTCGCGTGTGGACACGTCCTGCGGCAACCCTGGCGTGAGGGTGTTACGGCCGTGCAATTAATTTTGCGGTGTTAATGACGGGCGGAGGGAGCCGGCGGGTGGCCCCGGTGTCCGGCCCGGCCGGGGGCTCCAGCTCCGCTCCTCGCCGTTAGCAGGCTGCTGGGACCGCGGACGGGGCTTGGAGAGGAAATTGAGGTTCTCCTTATTTCTTTTTCTTTTTTTTTTTCCCCTCCCCTTTTTTTTTTTTTTTTAATGGGAAGGAGATGCAGAGGCGGCGGGGCGCGCAGCGCCGCACAGCCCCGCCTGGTACGGCTCGCCCCAGCCAATGCTTCAGCCCCTCACCTCCTCCTCCACCTCCTCACACCTTGCCTACTTGCTCCGTCCTGTCGCTCTGAAACACCAAATGTGTTTCATTTTGAAGTTTTTGTGGGAAAGATAGCCTTCAAAGGGCGAGCAGCAGCCCTTGGTACCGTGTGCTGGTGTTTGGCAAGTACGTGTGTCATCAGTAATTCATTTATTTTAGACGATCCAGACCTGAAAGATATTGACCCTACAATATTAAAACATTGCCATGCTGCGGCTGCAACGTGTATTCTGGAGGCAGGGAAGCAGAAAGCTGACATATCTGCTATAAGGTACTCATAGTTGGAAGCTTCACCAGTTTTCTAGCGGTTGTTACTTAAAAGTGTACTGCTGAGTTAATGGTAACAGAAAACTAATAAATTTTTTTTTCTCTGTAGCACATGTCTAGAAGACTGTAAACTGGATAAAGAGAGAATAGAACAATTTTGCACCGAATATCAGGTTTTTTAAAAAAAATTTAACATATTAATTTTTTTTCCTATCATAGGAATTTATTGAACATAGTAAACTTTCTTTTTTCCCTTCTTCCCCAGAAAAACAAGGATGCATTGGAAGTCCTATTGGGAAGGTAGGTCAATCAGTCAGCAGAGACATAATTTCACTTACAGTTACTTTGAAATTGTTCTGGAAAAGACTTTTGCATAGTTTAGGTAATTTAAGTAAGAAATATTGTTCCATTTAAAAAGTATGTTTTTAACAAACTCTAGAAAACAGCTGTAGAAACTTTTCTTCATTTGGAATTCTACTCTAAAAAAACCTTTTTGAGTTTTTCAAGAAGTATTATAAGGATCATGAAGAAGTTCTTTATTGATGGACAGCTTCAGAAAATGACCTTTTCTTTTAGTGTAGGAAACTTGTAACTGTTGTGTCTTTCAGCATAGGCAGATCTCCTCTCCATATAACTGATGTGTCTTGGCGCTTGGAATACCAGATCAAGGTAATTTTAATACACTAAGATGTTTCTTTAGTCTGTCTTAGTGCTAAGACTTGACTATTTTATGTGTTCTTTGTTTTTTAATTTAGAACAATCAACTTCATAAAACTTATCAGCCTTCCTACTTGGTGACCTTAAACCTAGAGGTACTGTACTCCCAGCACCCTGAAAGGAAAAAAAATGCAATTTCGTGATTCTTTTAAATAAAATATACACTGTTGTTTGTTTGTTTGTTTCCCTTCAGAACAGTGATTCAGGATCACACCCAGATGTTAGTTTTAGTTGTACGATGGAGCAATTACAGGTACTTGTTTCCTTCATCATTCTGTGCTTAGCTCCAGTTATGGATGTAAATGTTTTTAACAACTCAACAATCAAAATTAAATCATATATACTATTATTTTTCAAAAAATAATAAATCTGTACTGGGAGGATACAAGAGAATCTTCCATAGAAATTATCTGAGTGTATTTTTACTGTCTTTTCAAATAAAGTTGCAAAGTAACTGATTTTAGTTGCGTGGGGAGTGTTTTAGAACGTGCATAAATATTTTGTCTGTTTTCATAACTGTAATCTATATATGTATTTGGGAGGAAATTCATCATTTTCTGAAGCTCTGATTTCCCATGCTTTAGAGAAGTTATTTAAATACGTCATGATTAAAAATAGAGAGCAAACTGAAGGCTCTTCAGTGGTGTTAATGACATGTAAGAAATGTACTGAAACAAACGTTGATCTTTGTTTAGCGATTTAAATGTGTAACTGAACAATAGAGGTATTGTAATGCTTGGAAGTGGCCAAACTGTGGAGGATCGGGAAGAGGGGTTGTGGAGAGAGGAAAAGCAAGATATTAAAACTTTAGGTTTTAAATGTGTGTCTTGAAAGTTGTCCTTTTCTCACTAATGAGTGTTTCTAGTCAGTTTGCTGACGTTGCAAAATCTGATGTGTTTGGCTAAGAGAATGGTCCTGGTAGAAAATTGCACTCAAAATATTTTCAGTGTTTTAGAAATGCATGTAGTACTTCAAAGCCTGGAGCGGATGTCAGTGTTAGCCATCGTGGCAATACTGATAAAATCTACATATTAATAGTAGCAACCCGGTTTAGGAGCAAAATACATTTAAAAAAGTGTTTTCCTTCAGTTCCCGCTTTTCTGACTACACAGTAAAATACAGAGCTGTTTAATTACTCGCTGGCATTGTTCATCAGTTGCAACATTTCTTTGTGCTTATAAGGTGCTGGTTTCCCTTGCCTCTCTGTATAAAAAAGATACTCTGTTCCTCTAGCTGACCTTTTAAAAAATATGTTTATTCTAAGACACTATTTCATCTCTTAGGATTTAGTTGGAAAACTAAAAGATGCTGCAAAAAGTCTAGAAAGAGCAACTCAGATGTGATTGAAGGAAGGTGTCAGCCTGCTGAGCTGAAGTACTCTCATTCCTAAGAGTGTCTTCTAAATGACAAATGTCTTTCATCTCTTGATGCAAACTGTTCTTTTTTTTTTTTTTTTTTTAACTCCTTGGATGTGAATTAAACAACTTTTTTACATTCGCATTTGGTATTCCTTGCTCGTGTAATTTTTTTTTAATTAACTCTTGTTAAATATTTGCTTAACTGTCGTGTCATCGAAGCATTCCTTCTATCTTATTTTGTATATTTTTACGTTTCTTGCTGCTTATTTTTCTCTGTGATCTAATAAAAGTTTATTCGCGTCTGTTCTGCAATTCAATGGGTGAATTTAGCTGTACCTAAAAGTAAGATGCTAAACGTTAGATCAGCTCAGTGAGGCGAAAGTCCCTTCCTCCCGTGCCGCGGTTGCGGCGCGTTTGCTTAAATCGCCCGCCGCGCTTTGTCATTTCACTCCAGCCGATCTTACATCTCCCCTACGAGTAAAGGTTGGACCCCGGCGCGGGTGGCAAGAAAGGATTCTGTTTAATCATATGGACTCGGGGCGCCTCGAGAAAAGGCGAGGGTCCGCGGCACGGAGCGGAGCCGGGTGGCGGGTCCGGCTCGACGGCAGGGCTGCTCCGCGGCTCTCTCGGCCGCCTTGGGCCGCTCCCGGCACCGGTGGTCTCCGCGGCGCGGTCCGTCCGCACCTGCCGGCGAGAAAGAGCGACCCCGCGGAGGATGCGCGGCGGCCGCCGGTCCTTTACTGCGGAGCCAGAATTTTTCCTCTCGGCTCCTCCACGCCCGAGCTGCGGGAGGCGTCTTGTCCTCGCAGGCGGCGAGAGACCGCGAGGGTTTCCCCGCTTCCCTCCCTCCCAGCTGGCCCATGTTCCCCCCGCGGGGTGCGGGGACACCGCGGGTCCCCGCGACACCCGCTCCCGCCGCCTCTCGGGGCGGAAAAGCGGCCGCGCAGCCCCCGAGGGGACGCGCCGCCTCGACGGCGGCGGCTCCGCGCGGCCGCGGGCGGGCGAGGGGCGCTCGGCAGCGCGCACGCGGGGGCGGGGGCGCGAGGCCGCCCTGCGCGTCCCCCCGGGGGTCGCTCCGCGGCGGGACGGGGCGTGCGGGGCGGCCGCGGGTGGGAGCGCGCAACAAGTGCGGGGAGGGAGGCGAGGGCTGCGGAGGCAGCCGACGGGAGGCGTGTGGGGCCGGCGGGTGTGCGGGCAGGGGGGAAGGGGCGCGGGCAGGATGGAGAGGGCAACGCCGGGCGGGGTCCTTGAGAACGGGAGGGAGTCGGGTCGGGGGCGCGGGGGCGACGAGGGCGCGGGGAGAGAGTGGGGATGGAGGGGATGAAGGGGAGCCGAGGCGCGGGCGGAGGGGGCGCGGGGAAAGAGGGAGGAGGCATCGAGGCTGCGGCGGGCGGGGGAGGCGGGCGAGAGCCGCGGAGCGGGCCGGGGGTCGGGGCGGGCGGTGAGGAAAAGGAGGAAAAGGAGGCATCGGCGGCGCGCGGGCGAGCGCGTGCAGGGCCGGGGGAGGGGAGGGAGGGAAGGAGAAGGGAGGAGGGAGAGAGGGAGGGAGGGGGTGGCAGGCGGGGAGGAGGAGGGAGGGAGCGAGGAAGGGGGAGGCGGAGGGGGAGGAGGCGGCCGGGTTGCGGGATTGGGTCACGGGGAGGCTGCCGGGCCCCGGCGGCAGCGCCGCTAATTCCCAGGCCGCCCTTAAGGAATGAGGCGCCCCACGTGACGCTGGCGGGGCGGGCGAACTCCGAGCCATTTTGGGGACGGTGTCAGTTTCCACTGTGTGCCTTCAGCGTTGCATTCTTCCCTCCTCCGCCCTCCTCCCGCCCGCCCGCCCGCCCGCCCTCCTTCCCTCCCCGGGTCCCCGCCACCAACTATGAAATAACAACAACAATAATACTCGTAATAATAACAATAATAATAAAAGAAGGAACGCGAGCGAGGCCGCGAGGCGGAGCGGGGGGCAGAGGGAGAGACAATGGGCTGGTGGAGAGAGGACCCATCCGGACCGGGGAGACTGTGCGCTCCCAGCGCCTGAGCCGCCCGGGCGGCCAACTCGGAGGGAGCGAGAGAGCGAGGGAGCGAGCGAGAAGGGCCCGCGAGGAGCGGCGGAGACCCGGGCGTTCTGTAACTAAAATGAGCGGAGCGCAGCGGCGGCGGCGGCAATAAGCTTATTGCAATTGACAGCGTCTGCAGTTCATTTCAAGATGGCCGCTTGGCTCACATTCATTTTCTGCTGAACGACTTTTAACTTTCATTGTCTTTTTTGGCCGCTCCGATCATCACCCACCGGCTCCGTTTTCCGGGTACGTATGAAGCGAGGTGTCGCCTTACCAAGGGCGGGGGGCGAAGGGGGCTCGGCGGCGGTTTTCGGCCGGTTTGGGGGCTGCAAAGGGGCGCCTAGGTGTCCCCCGAGCTCTCCGTATGGGAAAAGCGCTGACAGGCTGCTCCAGCCACACACACACATACAGACACGCAGCAGCAGCAGCAGCAGCCTGTGCACTCGCTCGCGTTACGCACCCACATTTGCAAATTTTAGTTCCTTTCTTTCTCCAGACGCCCCCTAAAACCTTTCTGTGCACATGGCCCCCGAGGAGAATATTTATATTTCCCGACCCTGCTGCCAGCCCGGCCCGGGCGCCCTTTGTTTAAAGGCAGATTTTGATTAAACAGGGACGTTCGTGAAATCTGGAGCTGCCTGGGTCAAGTGATTTCAGTCCTCCCCGAAAGAAATGTGTCTGGGGGAGGTTAAAATGTCAGATAACGCACCCATTTTATAGAGACGGAGCCAGCGGGGGGTAGCGATCCTCCTGGGGGGGTTGTTAGGCGCCGGGGTACCCAGCAGAAAATGTTATTAACTTAAGTTGGACAAGTACTTGTGTGAAATTGGATGGGTTGTAAGATGGCGGTTCCCAGTTGTTTCCAATGTCTCCTCTTACATTTCTGCTCTAAATGCTAAACTTTAGGGGTTTTTGCCTACTGGGAGAGGCAAGGGGTGACCAACGCCGAGAAATAACTTTTTTGGGGGGCGAGGATAGCAGTTTGCCTGCGATCTTGGGGAGCTGGGGCATGCGGTTTGCTAGAGCCTTTGGAGCAAAGGTGATGTGTCTGCGGGACGCGGAGGGGGGGTGGTGTGTGTGAATTTCTTTTCCCTGGTTGGTATTTTTTTTTTTCTCCTGAGCCCGGGAAGGGTAAATTTACATGAAATCCTTTGTTAGATCTTAGAGATGTCGCGAGTGGGCTCCTCGTGCTGCTTATGGGCAGCACTTGAAAGTTGCTGGTGTTCTGTTTTTATAATTGAATGGCCTTGGCAATATATAACGCGGGATGTTTATCTGTGTTTGCTGTAAACATTTGCAAATAATCAGGTAAAAATAAACAGAAAAAAAATCGCATTTCTGTAAAAGTGAGATAGTAACTTTTCAACCTCTATAAAGTTTGATTCACTCCCCCAGTCTCCAGAAAAGTCGAAGAAAACCTGGGCGTGTGTGCCCATTTGCAAGCTTGGCGCTAGAAGGATTTTTTTTCTTTTTGCGTAGTCTGTAGTGGTCGGAGCTGCTTCTTTTATGGGACTGTCCCTAAAACCAGGGACATCCTGGAAATACAGTCCAGTAAAACTACTTTGAGTTACTCTGAGCAGCCCGTCCTGGAAACTAAGACAGACTTGTATTGCAGTTTCCCAGAGACACGAAGTCTTGACCTACCTGGTCTCTTAGATATCACAAAATTAGCATTTTAGTGTATTTTTTAAGTAGACCTGTTATGTCCTATGCCTAGTCCCAGGGAGGTGATTTTGAAGAACTAGAGTCCTTCTGCACTCTGTTGCCAATATCCAGGTCTTTCCTCGGTGCAGCAAGTTGGGCAGAGATATTTGAGCTTCGTGTGCCTTCTCTGAAAGAAGCACCGTCCTGTCCTTTAAAACGTTTGCGGCCATTCTTAAGTGAAAGAGTAATAACAGGCTCGATAGTACAAGTGGCTCTGGCTGATAATGAGTGAAGATGTAGAATGACGGCTGCTTTATTCCTGATGAGAGAGTTTTCCGAGAGGAGATGGGTGCAAAGTACACAAACCTATGGGAGCGATGCTTCTATTTTTTATGTATGTATTTTCTGTTAGAGACCTGTCGAGCAAGGTTTGATAGCTTATTGCCTTTATAGATTTTTAATAATGTAGCTGGTTCTTAGCAGGAGAATGTACTTCTGTTTTTCTTCATTTTGACATAACATGTTTAAGGCCTCTAAATAATCGGTTGGCTGGCAGTGTTTACTTCTAGTGAGTATTATATACGTATATTTTACGTTTAGTTGTTCCATGTGTCAATGTGTAAATATATATTGTCCTGGGTAAGAGGCTGTTTGTATTTGTGTGAAGTATTGGCATTCACCGTGCGATCAGCAGGAGCAGAAAAAAAATCTGAAAGTGTTTCCCTCGTACCAAAATGTTAAGCTCAGGCTGCTGTAGTAAAATGTGCTGTGTTCGTGTTACAACCCCGCAGGCACAGACACGCGTGTGCCTGTGCCTGTGCGGGTGGCTTTTGGGGAGAAATTAGGCGCCTTATTCAGTTCGCTGGAGAAAATCACTGATTTTCAAGATAGCTCATAGTACGTTGAAAATGTGCTAACTTTGGGCAATAAATAATCCGCGTTTAGGAGTTGCTTCGACAAAACAGGTTTCACGGTTGAATTTAATCCCCCTCCATTTAGGAAGGGGCTACGCCTGCGTGAAATAAACGCGTTAATGTCTTGAAAGGTTTGTCCCAGTCTGTCAGGGCTGGGAAGGAATTCTTGGTCAGCCGACTTGCATGACCTCGGTCACTGCTGTTTTTTTTAGTTCAGATATTTATGAATTATAAGGTAGTGACTTGAACAAATAAAACACAGAACCGTGAAAGCAGCCTGTCCATGTGTAAGTACCTAAAGGGACCTCAGAGCCGCCGACTTCAGGACTCTTCAGAGGGGAGTGCAGAAGCCCCGTCTCCGCCTTTTCTGGGAAAAGCAAAACCTCGGTATCGGTTTAAAAGTAAGAAGCAGAGGGTCAGGGACCCTGGAAGCGACATTTAAACCGCAGTTCAATGCAGCGGCGGTCTTGCTTTCCCTCACGGAGCTGGGAACAGCTTTGGGGACCTGGTCTGGCATGGTGCTTCTGGTATTTTGGTTTTCTGAGTGCTGGCCGACAATGGTTTGATGCTGGGGAGTTTTATCTGCTGCTCACTCAAGGGTTCTCCTGCAGCAGAGAAGTTTTCTGGCCGGGGTCGCTCGTTGGCGCTGTGCACACTTCTGAAGAATATTGTACCCCTGTCCTGGGCAGTTTGGCCGACGTTCAAAGCTTTTAGAAAGCTTGGTGTGTTGCCTTTTTTTTTTTTTTTTTCGCTGCCTAACAGCGAAGTTTGCGAGTGGCTGGGGGGAACCTGGCATCTTGAGTATAGGGTGCTGCGGTGAGAGGTGGCTCGCAAACTCTGCCTCGGGAGGAGCGGAGACCGAGGACAGGAGCTGGTGTGCTGGGGGCAGTGACCTGGGGAAATTAATGGCTTGCATTGGAACCACGTTGTTATATTACATTTTTCAGGATCTGACTGACAGAAAATAATTTACTCTGCAATTGACATGGCTGACAGGTTTTTTTTCCTCTTGTGTACTTTCCCCTTTCTCTCTTATTCCCTCTCATTTTAAACAGTATGTGTGCATCTAACGTTGGTGCCAGTGCATCCGATGGGGGTTTATGGGTTTCAGACTGTGAAAATGACATTTGTTTTTCACTCTTGTCGCTGCATTGTGTTGACAAGGTGTTGATTTAGCTTTAGGAATGATCTGGTCACATGGTCCTTCGCATGTTGTCACTAATGCACCGCTTAAAGTCGGTTTGGGCTTTTCCCCCCTCCCGATGTGCTTTATTGATGAAAAGGGGGTTTGCCTAAGGATTCGGAGACTTGTATTTTCCCATCCAAGCATCTTACCCTGGTGCTGCAAATCTCTTTACACCTTTTGCAAAACTTTGCACCGTGCTCGCTTAGTCCGCGGCAGGATTATGGGGGGAAGGAAAGAAAGAGAGAGGAAAAGAGTCAGGGGGGAGAGAAAGGAAGGAAGGAGAGAAATGAGGAAAAAGGAGAAGGAGGGATCGGGGATGCCGGCGCGGTGGAGCGGGAGCTGGGACTCGGCACCCCGCTGGCGGTGCGGGGGGCTCGGTCCCCGGGAGCGCGGCGTGGTTCAACTCAGTGGAGGGAGGGAGCGGGGGGGGAGAGGAGCGATCTCAGACCAGCTTCTCGCACCGAGTCGACGTGGAGAGAGGCCCCTGAGAGGATCCGAAATGGCCGAGGCTCGGGAGGAGCCTCTGGCACTCGCCTCCGCCAGGCTGAGACCCCGCAGCCCGGGGCCGCCCCCGCCGCCCGGACTGCCCCGCACTGCGCCCGGGTACCCTCCGGGCTGTGCCACCCGACCCCGCCCGGGCCGCTCCCGCCCTCCTTCTGCCCTCCCTTCGCAGCCGGGCTCTCAGACCCCCGCGGGCTCCTTGGCTCCTCCACCCCCTCCGCCAGCCCCCGGGCCCTGCGTCCCACCCCTGGCCCGGCCCGGCCCGGCCCGGCCTGCTCCCCGGCCGCCCCCGCCCGGCTCTCGTGTGTTCCCAGCGGTGGCAGGATGCCAGCGTAAGTGTAAGTTGCTATAGCAACCCCTCGGAGAGCGGAGCAGATCCGGATCGGCACCGAGCCGCAGCGGCAGCCGCCCGGACCCCCGGCGGGCCGGCCTCGCCGCCCTGGTGCCCGGCCCGCTCCGAGGTGCGCGTGTCCCCCCCGTCCCTCCCCGCCGCCCCTCCCCGCGCTCCGGAAATGCCAGGGCAGCCGCACCGGGAGGCGCTGGTTCCCCTTTGTGCTGCTCGCCGGCAGCCCGGTGCCCGCCGTGTCGCCCCCGGAGCTCCCGCCGCATCGCCGCCGAGCCGGCCGGTGCCGCCGCGCCGCGGGAACGGCCCGTGCCCGCCGAGGGACGGCGCGGTGGGTGCCGCGGAGCGACGGCGGGGCTGCGCCCAGGCCGGCCCGGGGCGGTGCGGTGCGGGGACGCCCCGCCGGCCTCGGGACCGGCCCTCGCCCGCCCCCGCGCCGCCACCACCGCCTTCGCCTTCCGCGCCTGAGCTGCCCCTGCGCCGGGGGATGCGATGCGATGCACGGGGGAAGGGGACGCGTCGGACCGCGGCACCTGGGACGCAGCCGCGCTCGTCCCCGCTGACCGGTCCTCCGTGTGTGTGTCTTTCAGAGCCGCTCCTCGCCACGCCAAAATGCACCGAACAACCAGAATCAAAATAACCGAGCTAAACCCCCATCTCATGTGCGTGCTCTGCGGCGGGTACTTCATTGATGCAACAACCATCATAGAGTGCCTCCACTCCTGTAAGTACGACTGGGCGCTCCGCGTTGTTCCCTCGCCGCTTCCCTCCTTTCCCGGCATCCCGGGAAGAGAAACAAAAAATCCTCCCAAGCCCAAACCCCCCGAGGGGCTCGGGGCCACCGCCCTCTACCTCCCCGACGGGTGGGGAAGTAGATGTTCCGGCCGCGGTGCAGATTTTCTGAGGACAGCCCTACGGTCTTTGTTAAAAGTAATAATATATGTACTATAAGCGTCTCCTTTTCATGGTAATTGCAGCTTATTTGGGTATTTGTTTAACTTAAGCAGCTCGCTGCTGACAATGGACGATTTGCTCTAGCTTGCATAGTTTAGAAAATCGCACCTTTATCTATGCGTATCTGAGTGGCACCTTCGAACATCACTGAAAGCCTGTCGTGTTTGACTTACAGTCTGTAAGACCTGTATCGTGCGTTACTTGGAGACCAGCAAGTATTGTCCTATCTGTGATGTCCAAGTTCACAAAACTCGACCGCTTTTGAATATAAGGTAGGAGAAAGTTACAAAGTGGACCCTGCATCTCTTATTTTGCTTTATATAGGGAGACCAGCAGTAGTCGGTGTCAATGTTATCTCTTGGTCTGCGATTTAAATCTGAAAGGGCTTGTTAATTTACAAGCTAACTGGTGTGTATGCGCTCTCTTTGGAGTTTCATCACTGATTGAAACTGAAGATTTCTCTGCCTGGGAGACAGAAAGTTTTTGTTTGTCTTTTTTAGCATAAGCCAGTCATTGATGTAATGCCTTTTCCCTCTGCCCAGTTCTCACGTGTACCACCGGACAGTTCTTACCTCTGCTTTCTGTATCTCCCAGACATGCATAACTCTAGGACAATTCCTAGTCATGAAAACTCTTGCTGCGACTTTCCAAGCTTAGAGGCAAAAGCCTTTAAAGCATCATTTGCCTTTCAGAAACATTTTTCTTGTCAGTACTGCATTTTGCTCTCTTTACTTTGTAGGGAGGATGTGTAGTTTTTAAGGCCTTCCTTCAGTCTGAGAGAACCTTCAGTTGAGGTACCACAAATGGGTTTTGGTTCAGAGCAGTATTTAGAGCAGGGTTAGTTTGATTACAAGGTCCTGTAAATTAACTTTTTATGACTGGCCTCCCACTTTGTAGAAGATACCTTGTTGTTGTTGTGAAAGATTATAAGTGGGGATTAAAATATTACTTACCTGCTTAATTTCATGTTTTGGGGTTGTTCTTTTTTCCAGGTCAGATAAAACTCTCCAAGATATTGTATACAAGCTAGTACCAGGCCTTTTCAAAAGTAAGTAGTTAAATTAGGCATTTTGTTAAGAGCAGAAAAACCAAAGCAGAGCTGCTATCCTGTATCAATACCAGGAGTTACAGAGTAAATACTAAAAGAAAATTATATGCTTTTCCATCTAGATGAAATGAAAAGAAGAAGGGATTTTTATGCTGCTCATCCGTCGGCTGATGGTAAAAGCTTCTCATTCGCAACTTTGATAAATGTAGCATTGACCTAGATGTTTTACTGTTTCCTTTTTAACTTACAAGTGATATATTACCGTCACAGAATTTTAAGAAGTAAAGTCAGCATAATAAAAGTTTATTGTTTTAACAGTCAGGTAGCTTTCATTCATTATCTTACCGTGAAGATTTCTTTTTTTTTTTTTTTTTAACTGAGAATTGCCATTCTTCCTGATTTGAATTTCAAAATGTAAATTATTGTGGAAATTTCTGCGCAGCTGCCAATGGCTCTAATGAAGACAGGGGAGAAGTGGCTGATGAAGACAAAAGAATTATAACAGACGACGAGATAATAAGCTTATCCATTGAATTCTTTGACCAGAATAGGCAAGTTCCAGAATTGCAATATTTTATATTTACCTGATTGATAGCAGCTATATTTATTATTTGTTGTAATCATGTTATTTCTTCTCACAGACTGGAACGAAAAGGAAATAAGGAGAAAGAAAAATCAAAGGAAGAGGTAAATAACTTTCCTTTACTCCAGAAGAAGCATATCACACACATACACAACTTTGGGACAGGTCTGTAGCTGAGAAAAATATATAGGTATGTGTATCTAGAACAAAGGAGGCACAGCTATTATGGCATGAGGTACAGAAAAGGTAAAATATTTTTATACAGCTGTATATGTAAACAACTTTTTAAAATTAAAAATGCCTGCAGTGTTACTTATAAATCAGAATCTGATATTTTGTAAAATTTTTAACAAATATTTAATAATTTATTTATTACTGTATTATAACCTAAAACCAGATTTAATACAATACAAATATTTATGTATAAATTTAGTTACATTTTTTAACTACTTTAGAACTGCTATTTACCATTTATTTCTGACGTGCCTTCTAAGGCAGTGGACATTGTTATATTATGTTCATCATTTAATAAGGTACATTTTTTTTAACATGAAACATTAGAATACAACACTGGTGGGACTAATTACTTGTTCTCAGTAGACTGATTTTCTTTACTATGCTCTCAGGTGAATGACAAAAGATACTTGCGCTGCCCAGCAGCAATGACAGTGATGCATCTAAGAAAGTTCCTGCGGAGTAAAATGGATATACCTAACACTTTCCAGGTACCTATGGGGAAGGAGTGATTTTTTTTTAAGTTTGTTTTTTTTTTTTTAGGACTTGTTTTCTCATTACAGGCTGTTCCAGCAAATGCTAACTGCCAAGTATTTATGGTGTGTGCTGGGCTTATTTTTAAAATATCTATCTGTAGAGTTTGGTGACACTCTGTATTTTTTTTTAAATGCTGTAAATATCAAAGCATTAAGAAATTGCTTCTTGATGTATTTAAAACATATCCAATAGAATGAAAAATCCCTACTTCTTGCTGAGTTTGGTATAGCCTTTTTTGTTTATTTTTTTCCAATTTTGTGAGATTTATAACAGCAGGGCTACTTTCACCTCAGAGCAGTCATGTGCTAGGGGTGAATGCCTGGATGCTCCTTAATGCAAGGATTCATATCTTGAACAGATCGATGTGATGTATGAAGAGGAGCCTCTGAAGGACTACTACACCCTAATGGATATTGCCTACATCTATACCTGGAGGCGAGTGAGTATCCCCAGTGTGTCTCCTTAGGGGGAGGGGAGGGGAGGTGCAGGTTGTGGCCTGGGGACGGCACTTATCAGGGTCTCCCTTTTGCTTTACAGAATGGGCCTCTGCCCCTGAAATACCGGGTCCGACCTACTTGCAAGAGGATGAAGATCAGTCACCAGAGGGAAGGCTTGAATAACAGTGGGGAGCTGGAAAGTGACTCTGGGAGCGACAAGGCGAGCAGCCCAGCAGGAGGCATCCCTTCCACCTCCTCCTGTTTGCCCAGCCCCAGCACCCCGGTCCAGTCTCCTCACCCCCAGTTCCCCCACATCTCCAGCACCATGAATGGCACCAGCAGCAGCCCCAGCAGTAACCACCAGTCCTCCTTTACCAACAGAGCTCGGAAAACATCAATAAATGGCTCCTCAGCCACTTCATCTGGTTGATGTGCCAACCAGGCTAACACCCTCTTCCCTCCTTTATATAGATCTCTCCATGCCATTACAGCTTTATAGATGCTAATCCATGTGACTATCATCCAAATTGCTTTCTTTTGTAGTAACACTGAACTTGGCTATAAAAGGCCGGACTAGGCACATTCAGGATGGACGTTAATGGAAACGCAAGATTGAAATGTAAATTGTTTTCAGAGGACTGGGAAGCAAACAAAAGTTACATCTTCACCTGTTCTGAGTGATGTGGAGTTGTTTCTGTCCCCATCATCTGGAGTCAGGAGTCTCCAGAAGTCAATACAAATCCTGGGAAGTAGTTTGTTAATCCAGACTAACTCCTCCATTGCATTCTCTTTGATTGTTATTGTTCTTATGCTGTTTTGTGAACCTGTAGAAAGCAAGTGCTTTTTCATCTTGAAATCCAACAAAATTGAAAGAATATGCATAGAGAAATGCATATATGTAGCCATGTCACTGTGAATAACAATTTTTGCGTATTAGCCATTTTGATTCTTATGTTGCATCTTTTACTTCTCTGTTGCTGCGCAGAACCGATCAAAAGAAAAGTAAACTTCAGTTTTACAATCTGTATGCCTAAAAGCGGGTATTACCGTTTTATTTACTGACTTGTTTAAATGATTCGCTTTTGTAAGAATCAGATGGCATTATGCTTATTGTACAATGCCATATTGGTATATGACATAACAGGAAACAGTATTGTATGATATATTTATAAATACTATAAAGAAAATATTGTGTTTCATGCACTCATGATATGGTTGTTAAATTTCTAAACTGGTTCGACCCTTGCAGATGCCGCCTGTTTGAGCTTTGCTTGTACTGCAAGAAACACTTTGTGTGTGAGAGCTACAGTATTGGGAAAGCACATTCAAGTCTCTGATAACCCAGAGGCAATTGGCAATCTTAAAAGGATTTTACTGGCTTTGTCTTTTTTTTTTCAAGTGAAATATTTTTACTTTACCAAATGTTGAAGTGATACAGTGAAGGAAAAAAAAAAATGGAAGTCTTTGACCTGTTTGATAACCTTTTTATTATTTGGTGTGGTGGGACTGTGTTTTTAAAAGCACATGGAATCATTATAGAAGCCATAAACTATTTGGTATAAACTTTAAGGAACCAGCAAGTGGCTGGATGAAGGCATTTTATCTAAATTTGTTTTAATATATATGTATATGGTACAGTACTAACTTCATTAAAATTTAACAGGTACTTTTCAATAAATTGTGGAGAATGCCTTCTCTTTAATGGCCTGCAAGTAGGTGCATTTTATTTCAGGCTTCTAAGAGTGGGATTTTTGCAGTAGAAGGAACTTTTCCACCATAAAATATAAACAGCCCAGACACTTTTCAGTTTGTGCTTTGCTTTGGTCGAACTTTGTGTGTGTTCATCACCCATCAGTTATACATTTGTGAGGGTGTTTATTCTATATGGATATTGTTTCATGTTTGTACGGAAAAATTGTAGTTAAACATTTCATTGTCTCCAGTCTGCAAAAGAAGCACAATTCTTAATTGCTTTGTCTTGCTTATAGTCATTAAATCATTACTTTTGCATATAAATTGCTGTTATTTGTCCTGCTTGTTTTTATAGATCAGGTGATTGCAAATCCTCCACAAGGTTATCGCTTATTGATGTATATGTCTTGTTAAACAAGAGTTGATATTTTTTCCTGTAGTAAACATGTACAGTTCAATTTCAACAGTAAAAACTTCAGTTTTATATACACGAATAACTTTCATTTATAGCTGATCAAAGAAATAAACAAATAAAAGGGATAATTCATTGAAAAGTAGCAAATTACCTCTGTTGATAATGTGGTGTTAAGGGAAAACCATCTTTTTCTCATGGGATGTGTTTCTGGGTGTACCAAAGATTTTAGTGAACAGAATGCTATAGTGTACTAAAATAACAAAGAAAAGCCTAGAAATTGCAGTGATCTGTTTTGGTTGCCTGCCTCAAAAACATTTGCTGTTCTTTATTTGACCCTGATTTATTCTTGAAAATAAGCAAATGGTGCATTCTCACATCGTGGTCAGCCACAGGTTTTACCTCCTATCTGTTCAAACCTCGCCCCTGTTAAACTGCATTGACTGGGAAGGGAAGGATTTGATTTTTGTGATGGTGAGTGCCATGTTCTACCTGTGCTGCCCTGGATTACTTTTTCAAGCCTCAGTGGAACTAAAAACGTTTTAATATAAAGATATCTCTCAGTGTGACCTAATGTCTATCTTGGCACTATTCCCTCAACTAAATGAGTAAATCACGCTGTACTGGTTGAACTATTTCACCCAAAACCCAGCACTGAACCTGCAGCAGAGGCTTGTACATTAGCACACTGATAAAATCGCGCTTATTTATACTGGAAGTAGCAGTTAATAACAACTTCCAGCATCAATACGGAACTGTTCTCGGTCTTTGTGAAGTACTCAGCAAACAGGAGTTGGATGTTTCCCTTCGAGGTTTACTAAGCTCTTGCAGCACTTTCGACATCTCCCGTCTGAACAAGAACAAACGCTCTCAGTAGCTCTCTTGCTGAGCTGCAGAAGCTGCCGAGGATGTTTGTGCTGCTATGTGAAACTTTTGTTTTGCTGCTGGCCCTGCGCAGATGGCACTGCGATGCGTATATACTGCTAAGCACAACTGGGAGGGCGATCAAAGATAGCATCTTGGTGTTCTACTTGTGAAGCTGCTATGTCAGCCTTCCCGGTTTCACAATATTTTCCTTTGCAGATACATAGTGACCGGGTTTCCCTAAAATGTACCTTAACTCTCCCTGTTTGGAAAGAAATCTCCGTTCGGTACATGTAAGGTTAATCTTTTCATTACCCGACGTTGCGTTTATAGAGATGGAGGGATAAAGCCAAAGTCTGCGGCGTTTTCCTGAGCTTGTTCAACAATCAATCTCATCAAGGGCAGAGGCAGGGGTGGTCTGCGCCCGCCAGAAAAGGATGTTTTCCTGTCTTCGTCCGACCAAATTTTCCGCCCTGGTTCAGCTGCCTGCAGCTGCAAGCAGCGCTTTTGTGCCCGGCCGGAATGGGAATCCAGCCTCGGGGGAAGCAACGGAGAGGGAGCATGAAGATCTCCCCAGACTTCTGGAGAAGACAGGCAGAAACAGGGAGAAGGAACGCAGAAATATTCAGGGAAAGAAAGAGAAGGAGCATGACAAGCTTCCTGAGCCGAATGGTTGTCCCCCAGTACCGAGCATTCCTCTCACCAGCCTGTACCGTTGCCTTCCAGCAGGTCGATGCGGGAACCGCCGGCAAATTCCCGACACCGGCAGCGTCCCGTGGGCAGGACAAGAGAGTGCCGGGCGGCTCCCATGGGCAGGAGAGGAGAGCGGCGGGCGGCACCACCGCGGCTCCAGGGGCTCAGGCAGCACCGGGGGAGCCTCAGAAAACGCGACGCAAAGACGACGTTCCCCGATTTTCGGATGGGGCACAGAAACTCGACGGCGGAGGCATCGTCAGGCACCCTGCGCGACGAGGCGGTGCCTTTGGTCCTCTCCCCACGGCCGCCGGGGATGCACCGCCGTCACCCACTCCGCCGCACCGCTGCCCCAGGAGTGGCCTCGTTTCGTTGGGGATTTTCAAAGCGCGGCCAAATCGGTCCCGGGACCGATACCGGGACGGACCCTTCTTCCTTTCGCCTCCGCCAGCCCTGCGCCTCTTTTCTTCTTCGCCGCGACCCCGGACCGCCGGGGCGAAGGGACCATCAGAGATCTGTGCTCCTGACTTCCGAACATCACTTCTGGACTGTTCATCTCTCCCCACGCAGGAACTCCTGCAGTTCCCATCTTTGCCACCAAAGCGGCTGACGAGGATCGGTTTGTCTGGCCATGCCGGGCTCCAGTTTCTGTCCCCGACACGGGGAGGGCGGCGGCGGCCCCCGCCGCAGGTACCGCAGCGGGAGGCGGGTGGCAACGACCCCGCAGGGCTCCTCGAGCCCTCCCAATTTTAATACGGCGAAATTCTGAGACAATGTTTACTCAGATAAGTGTTTCCTGTTTCCGCTGTTAATTTTTAACGTTCTTGCTCCTACTCTGGGTACTTGAAACGGATTTCCTTTATTTTACTATAAACAGTTTCTTTTTCATCTTTTCTGCGCGTCTCCTACCCGTTGAACGCCTGGAGAAGAACCTGCGCTCCCGTCCCAGGGTCTGCGGATCTCTGCTTCCCGCAGCTCAAAGTCGTTTCCCCGCTCCAGGAGCTCCGACCCATGGTTGATTTGTGTTTTGTTAACTCAAGAATGGCAAGGGTTCTGGCAGCGAGGATTTTTTTTTTTTTTTTTCCCCAGCTTTGGCTCCCTCACTCCTTTTCCCCACGACCAGCAGAGGAGTCCCGCCAGGACAACAACAGAAAAACTTGTAAAGCCCGGTATTGGACCGTGCAACTCTCTCGGCCGCACCGCCCCTTCGGGGGATGGGATATTTATATTTATTTAACAGCGTGATGGTGTGGGCCAAAGGAAAAATAAAAAAAAAAATCAACAGCGTCGGTAACGGGTACAGCACGAAGGACACGTAACACCCGCGGCAAAGGGAGCCGCAGCCGCGACGGACACGACAACGGGAGTCGCGGAAAGGCCGCGGGCGGGCAGCAGCAGCCCTCGGCGGCGGGGGCCCGCGGGCTCCGCGCACCCCGGGGTGCGCGGAGCCCGCGGGCCCCCGCCGCCGAGGGGGCTGCTGCTGCCCGCCCCAGGAGCCCGGCCCGGAGCTGCGGGTCGACCGCGCTTCGCTCCGCGTCCCCTCGGCCTGCGGGAACCGCGGGCACGGCCGGACCCCCCTGTCCCGCCGGTCCGCCCCGCTCCGCGCCCCCCGCGCCGGGCAGAGGCCATCTTGCGCCTGCGCACCGCTGCGCCCGCGGAACTTCCACCCCCCCGCAACCCCCCGGCGCCGCCAGATTCGGACGGGGCTGCGCGGGGCGCGGAGCGGGACCCGCTGAGGGGAACCCGCCGGGGGCTCCGGGCCGCGACCGCCGCGACGGGGCCCTGACAGCGGCGCCCCAAAGGCCTCCGCTGGCGGCCGCGCCGTCGCGCTTTGCCACCGTCCCGGAGGCACGGCCAGGGGGCGGCGGGCACGGCGGGCGGGCGGCACCCCCCGGGCCGCAGCCTCCCGCCGCCGAGAGGTGCAGCCGCAGCCCCCGCGCCCGTCCTTGCCTCCTCGTCTGCCTTCCCCGCCCTCCTGCCCTTAGGGGTGCTCCAGCCTGCCCGGACGTTTAGGGATGTGCGCGCACCGGGACGGGAGCATTCCCGCTCTCCCAGCTGCAGGGCGCCGCTGTCCCATGTCCCCGCCGGCCCTGCCGCAGGCACACGGCCTCCCGCCGGTGCCGGGACCAGCCCTCCCCGGGGCGCCCCGACCTCCCCCACGGAGGGGAGGGGGCCGCGGTAGCCATTTGGCGCATCTATTTTCGTGGCCCGCACCTGGATATCGCACCTCGTCTACAGAGACAAAGGGCTGTATGTTCCCATCGCCGAGGACAGGCAAGATGCCTTCCCCGCGCCGATGCTCTCAGCAGTGCGGCGGGGGTACATTTTCTGGAGAGCGACTGGGTGAGATCTCCCCCGTGGCAGGGAGGCATTTTCCAACAGCAGAGGCAGCCAGCAGCCCTTCCCCCTCCGCGCCCGCCGCCGGGCTCCGCTGACGAGGATACCGGCGGTATCTCCGTCCCGCCGCATCCCCGGTGGAGGAGGCCGAGGCCGGGAGACGCCGCCCCGCATTCTGGAGCCTCTGCTGACCGCAAATCTCCCAGGCACTGCTGCCAGCGGTGGCATTTCTTACTCCTCCCTTTCCATGTGCTAAGGATGCTCGAGAGTTGCCTCCTCGACGAGGCACTTTCTGATCTGTGAGACAACATCGTGCCAAAGATCAGCTACAAGCTGATGGAGGCCTCTGAAATGGGCTGAGTCTAGAAAAAATAAAATAAATAAATAAAAACAACAAAAAACCAAACCAAACCAATAAAACCCAAAAAAAATCCCTCACCAAAACCAACCAACCAACCAACCAAAAACAAAATCAAAAAAAAGACAAATCCCCACAAAAATCCAAAACAAAACACCCCCCCCCCCAAAAAAAAAGCAACACACAAAAAAACCCCAGAAGACTGTGAATACAATAACAAGAAAACCCCACACTCCACCAAAGAAACCTAAACCAACCCGCATTCACAACCCCAAAACTTTAAAGGGGAAATGAGGGGGGAAAACCCAACAGAGCAAAAAACAAGATAAAACCCAAAAGAAAGCCCAAACAACCAAACCCAAGAAACCCAAAAACAGGGTGCTGAAGGGAAGGTGTTGGCATGTCCAAGGTGCAGGGTGCTGACTGAGTGACGCCCCTACGAGGCAGCTCTTACTGCGCGGGGTGCGGAACCTGCGCACACCCTCCGCATGTTCCCGGCGCCGGCAGCTCTGACCGACCAACGGGTGCTCCGGTGCAGCCAGTCGGGACGTGTCCCATCCGGAGGGATGGCACTTCGATTTCTAGGTTGGGGTAGGCTGGCTGCGAAGGGCTGCGGCTGGAGCCCCGGGGGACACCGCGCTGTTGCTCCCCTGGCCGGGGCTCTGCTGCCGGGCAGGCGGGCGCGAAGGGAGAGCCCCCAAGCACCGAGGAGCTGGCAGCAGGGGGTACCGATGGAGGCGAGAAAGGCGCTCAGCCCCGAGAGGGATGCCTACGAGCCATGAGCTGCCATTTTGTCTCTTTTAGAGGGTTGCTTTTCCCCTCTCCTGCAGCGCAGTGCGTGGCGGTGGCAGCATCGCCTCCTCTTGCCCTGCCCCTCCTCGGCCGTCCTCCAGGGAGGCAACTCAGGGCTGCACGAGAGGTCCCCTCGGGAAAGCGCCCACCAGAGCCAGCCTTCCCAGCCCTGGCGCTCTCCCTGCCACCTCCGCCCTAGGTGCTCGGGGTTTGCAGGCTGTTCAGCTGATTTGTTGCTAATAGCAACCACACGACAGCGATTTGCAGCCTTTGCTGCTGCCAGCGCCTCTCGTTACACCTTCTTCTGCAAACCGGGATATCGTCTGGCTGCTGCTTGTCCCCACCCCTTTAACCGCAGCAGCCAGGGACAATGATGGTGCAGGAGGATGGGACGGCCGCGGGGCGAGCTGCGGGCTCCGCTGGGCACCGCGCAGGTTTGGTCCTTCCAGATCAAGAACTAAATACTGGCCAGCATTCAGCCGCAGCCGCGCAGGCTCCGCGCATTTCGCATTGTGTGGCAGCATTGTTGAGCTGCCAGAGCCCGCAATCCGACCGGCGCGGGGCGGGGAGGGGGGAAGGAAAGAAGCGCTGCTGGGTTTACATATGTAGATGTGGGCAGCGTTCAGCGCCAAGCCGACACACACCCTCCCCCGGAGCATCAGACACAAAGGAAGACCTCGCTCCTTTCAAGTCCCAAGAATAAATTAAGCTTCGGCTTTCAGTTTTGGAACGTCCAAAAAAAATTTTTTTTTTTTTTTTTTTTTTTAATGGCACTGCACAAGAGCTGGCGGTTCCGCAGGAAACCAGAGGTGTAACCATATGCACGTGGTAAAAAGGACTCAGCCCTACCAGCTAATATTTCCTGGTCCCATCCTGCAAGTCAACCTGACATGTTTTGCACTTTTCCGGTTTATTTATACCTTAAAATTTTTATTCAGTCTTTGCCTACTGTAATGGCCACGCACCAATCTCTACTAACAAAATCTGTACCTTTTACATATTTACAGTAAAAAATATCTGTTCAAATGCCAGCGTCGTCCTCTTAAGTGAAGAAAAAGGAGAAGTCCTCTTTCTAGAGCGTTTGAAGTGCCTCGACGTTTCTGTCTTCGCCTCATAGAACTAATTTACTCTATAGGAAGGTCTCACAAACTAAACTCACCACCGAAAATCCGGAGAGGGGACCCCAGAATGGCGTGAGCCCCCGAAGCCCCAGAGCCAAAGCTCGGGGAGGGGTGTGTGTGAAAGGGAACTCTCCACTGCTATGGTCTCTCTGATAGAGTCTTTGCTAAAATCAGGTAACGGCAAAGCCCAAATTAAATTTGAAAATTAAATTATTCAAGGATTCAAATTTATTTTATTAGATGCTATATGTGGAGTTGAAGATTCTTCACTCAGTGTACTCTCTTCGAGAGAGCGCTTCAGTTTCCTACATCCCATTTACTCCCACTAACCTCTCCACTTGCAACCTCCTGGCTTTCAAAAACCCAATGTTTCCAATTCGGATCCGCGGGAGCGAGCGGAAGAGTTTGCACGTTGCTCTTCCCACCAGATGCACTTAGTCGTGCAAACACAGAATTAAACCCTCTAATTTCAGTAACCCTGTAAATATCTCCTCAACGCCTTGAACAATTTACTGGCAAGCAGAGGAGACCCTCCAGAGGCAGATCGGGCGACCCTGCCGACGGGCGCGGGAGGCGGCCGGGGGCAGCTCCAGCTCCAGCTGACCCGCAGCTCCGGTGGGCTGTCCCAGGGGCGTCCCGAAGCCGGGAAGGCGCTGCATTAAGGCGCGGGAAGACCTCACCTTTTAATGGGCGTCGTGCCGTTTCAAGCCGTAGTGGAGCATCCACGGCTGGACCAGCCGAGGCACCGCAGGGCATGAGCCGTCGGGGGGCAGCGAGCCCGACCCTGGACCTGCCACCCAGTGCCTTTCCAGCCGGGGGGTCCTGCGGAGCACTCGGCTTCTCCCGTGCTGACGCTGAGTCACCTGTTGCCTGGCACCCGTGGGGACGAGAGCAAGCCGAGAAAACCCATACCCCAAAAACTCCAGGAGCAACTTCGCCCTTCCCCATCTTGGGGAAAACGATGCTTATCCGCCCCACTTTGGGCATGTTTCCGAGTGAATCAAAGGCTGAGATTAAAGAACACCCACCAGAAAGTGAAGGTACATTATTCATTTGGATAACTGTTGCCTATTCCCCTGGGGTCCGGTTTATTTTTTAAGGTGACGTGTACGGTAACACAGTCATTACTAACACCACCCGCTTAAGGATACAGGTTTCCCACTAATGAGCACCCCAGCAGTAGGCAATGAAGTCTCACAACTACGTCATTTCCATAAATGATTTTCCGTCTTCAGTACTTTTGCGAGAACCGGTGACATTTCCGTAGACCGCATTTGCATGGTGTTTATTCCTCATTATTATTATTAACCATGTGAATAGACTCTCACTAGCAAGCAACGAAGTGTGACAGCAAATCGTGGTGGTACTCAGGGTGCGTTTGTGTTGTTCCTTATCCAAACATTAGACTTAATTACACAGATAAATCAATTTATCTGTAATCGACACATCTGCTTTTTTTTTTTTTTCTTTTTAAACCTCTGGAAGTAATTCATCACCATTTGTTTATTTTTTATTTAACTTAAGAACAGAAATAAGTATAAAGAAATGTGTTTAACAGCTGTTCCTTTCTCAAGTACACATGGTGATAATTTCCCAAAATATTTTCTGTGGCAAACGACCTTCTCACCAATCTGATTTTATTTGTCTCCTTTATTTGTAAAGAATAGCACACCCCCTGTTTAATTTGTTTGGTTAAAGAGATTTTTTTTTGCACTAAATACCCCTAGAAACGCATAGTTCATTTTAAACCACAATATTGTGTTAGCCCCTCTCTTTTCAGCTGAGCAAACACATAGATGATTAAAAAAAAAATTAATGTCTTTCTTACACTTTTCCAAACTTTTAAGATGTGGTTGAAGTAACTTCAGCGTTCCAACTTTATCGTATGAGACAAAACTTTATACTACCTATCAAATACCATGTTTGTATAGTGTCAGCCGTCTGATTTTTTATATTTTGAGTTTTGGAGGACAAATTACTAGCCTATGAAATCTTGAAGCCACTGTGCGATATAGAGTGACTACAGAAAGAGACTTTTTTAGGGAATATTACCTCTGATTTTCTGTTGTGGATTACAATTTCACTTGGAGCAGCCTGATCGATAGCAGAGTTAACTATTACCTTGGTTCACAAGCATCCCGCGTCTTGGGAATCGCTCTCAAAAAATACTGGACGTGATGTAGAGTCTATTTCTATTCAAACCCTGAGAACACTGATTTAACTTTCCCGTCCCACCGTTTGCATTAGTTGCTATACAGCCCTCCAAGGTTGTGTTTACTGATAGATGAAACCATGTCTTTGCCGCCTGGTTTTGAAGAGAATTATTTCTAATTAGTCCTTATGGCCGGGCACCAAGATGGGAAAAGTGGAAGACAGTGCCCAACTTATCTACCAGAATCATACGCTGTTGGAAAAAAAAAAAATTAAAAAATACTGTTATGGTACACAGGAATAACCAATACCTGTGCTTGGCAGTCAGAGGGCTGCTGCCGGACCATCTCTCATCGCCGTGCCCCTTCCCCCCCTGCTCCCCCTGCACGGAGAGAGCGGATGCTGCCCACGGCCACCGCGGCTGAGCGGGGCGGGGTGCTGGCGCTGCGCGGATCTCTTGCGCGGGTGGGTGCGCTCGGGCTGATCATTAACCTCGCCGGGTACAGACTGAGAGGAGCCTTCCCTTCCAGCGAGGGACGGCGCTTCTTCCGCTGTTCTTCCCCCGCTGCTCCCGGCGGAGGCGGTGGCCGCAGCCCACGGGCTCGCCTCTGGGCGTCCGCACTGTCCGCACCGCCCCGGCCGCGGATGGACGGGGGCTCCGCGGCCCCAAGCAGGACAAGTTCATTCCTCGTGCGGCGCGAAAACCCCCTGCGTGGGCCGGCGCGGCGGCGTCGGGCAAGAGCGGAGATCCCCGAGGAGCAATAGCATCAGTGGTGAGAAAGGAAAGAAAAAACTAAAACAACCCGCCTCCCAGAAGAATAAAGGCGCGGCGGGGTCGCGCAGCTCTGGAGTGCCCTTATTTTTTTTATTTTTCTTATTTTTCTTTTTATTTCTCCCCCACCCAAGGAGCGGAGGGGAGCGGGAGCCCGGCAGGCGAACCCCAGAGCAGCTGCCGGGCGATGCGCTGGACTCCGCCGGAGCGGTGGGGCTCTCCCTGCCTGCCCACCGGGCCCTTGGCAAGTTGCGCAGCAGCGGAGCGGGACAAGGGACTCGCTCCCGGCGGAGAAGCGCGTCCCACCGGGGCGCACCCAATGTCAGCGGGAGTGGGCAGGCCCCAGGCCGGCAGTCCGACACCCCCGAGCCTCCGTCGGGCGGGACCCGGGGCCGCGCCTCGGCTGCGCCCGGACACGTCCCTGCTCTGATCCCGGCACTCTGATCCTGCGGGCGTTGCGCCTTCCCTGCCCGTGCCCGTCCTTTCCCGGCGCTCCCGGGGCAGCAGCTCCCGGTGAGAGGTGAGCGCACACGGCTCCTGCACACGTTTTGATGTCACGTCGTGTTCGCGCCCCCCACGGGTGCTGCGTGTGCGTGGCACAGTGGCGGTGCCCTCTCCGAGGGGCTGTCGGTCCGCACGGCCCCGCGCACCTCCGGAGGTGCCGATGCCCGCACCTGCACCGTAACCTAAGCCTGTGACCAGCGTGTGCGACCCGCCGCCAGCCGGGTACAGCCCGGGGCCCCGCAGCCCACCCCACCCCATCTCCTCCCGTCCCGCCGCGATCAGGCCCGGCCGGGGCACCGCGCGGAGCCCGCGGGGCGGGGCGGCAGCGGCAGCGGGAGGGCGCGGTGGCGTCACGGGCGAGGCTCCGCCCCTCGCGGCTCCGCTTCCGCCCGGTTGCCGGGGAGACGCGTCCGCGGCGCGGAAATCCCCGCGGGCGCGGAGCCCGCCCGGCGCCGCCATGAGCCAGCGCCAGGTCCTGCAAGGTAGGCCGGGGCCGGGGCTGCGGGGCCGGGGCCGGGGCCGGGGCCAGGGTCGGGGCTGCGGGGCCGGGGCCGGGGCCGGCGTGGTCCCCGCCCGCCCGCTGACCCGGTGCCCCGGCGCTGCCGCCCGCAGTGTTCGAGCAGTACCAGCGCGCCCGGACGCAGTTCGTGCAGGGGGTGGCCGACCTCGCCGCCCGCCCGCAGAGCATCGAGACCCTGCAGAGCGCAGGTACGCGGGGGCCGGCGGGGCCGGGCGGGGCGGCCGCGGGGGTTTGCGAGGTCCCGCGGGGCCACCGGGGCCTTTCCCTGATCTTCTTTTCTTTCTCCCCTTCCTCCCCCGTTGGCCACTCAGTTACCGAGGATTTATTTTCCAGAATTTATTTTTGCCGAGTCGCCCGCGGCGCGGGGGAAGGTGATTGCGCTGCTCAGCGGCGGGCGGGTGTCCCGCGGGTCTGTGCGGAGTGGGGTGACTCCGTCTGTGACCTCGTGTTAACTTCAAGGAAAATTTCTCACTATAACCCGTTTCTTCATTTACTTCCTCTAGCTTCCACTGTAGCTTTAAGTACAGAAATTGGACTTCCCGATGAAACCAGTGCTGAGTTGCCAAGGAAGTCTTACTTTTGAATAAACTATTTTTATACTGGCTTTAAAAGTTGTTACTAAATTCTTCGATGCTTTCTGTCAGCAGATTTGTTCAGTTTGGGAGGGATTTGCTTTTGTTACATTCTTGTCATGGGATGTCGTGAACCAAATTGAACATTTTTAGAAAGAGGAGCTGCAGGAGCACTTCTACCAGCTGTTGTGCTGCTGGCATCTGGCACACTCTGCCACTCTGCTCGGCCAGAGTTCCTGAGCTTGAAAGAGGAAAAAGAAGTGCTTGGTAATCGATTACCTGAATGACAACTTGAAAATGTGGTGCAGATCAATTGTTGGTTTGCCATGTGGTATTAATGAATCGATTATGTTTTGTTTTATCCAGATTTTGTTTTTAATACTTGTTTCCCAGGTTTTGTAAAGCTGCCAGTCTTTTCTCAAATACAATGGTATCAAAAAAGCAAACAAAAAATGAAAGCCACTGGGGTAAATATTTACAACTTTCTGTTATTGTATTTGCAACTTTATTAAAATTGTTTTATTGAATATCTGTCATTTCAATTCTTGCTAAAGAAACATTTGTTTTGATTATGGGAGTGGCATGTTGACACGAAGCCTTTTGTATTACCTTGCTGTGGCTCTTGATTTTTTTTTTGGTTTTGTCTTGTTTTTAATCTTCCAGTGAGTTAATCCCACTGCTGTAGTTTACACAAGTGATCCCTGTTTACCAAAGGGACATCTTGGCTATAGGAATAATTTATGTCTTTGTATGAAGAGGTCCTTCTGTGTCCCTTTACGGTTCTGGTTTTAGCAGCTCACAGAGAGAGATCCCATTTAGGCAGGCTTCTTGCAGCTCAGCATATTAAAAAATGCAGCACATTAAAAAATATTAAAGGAAGCAGTCAAAGTGCCAAGCTAACTTTCATTATTTCAAATGCATTGCACTTCTTCTTAAAATAATTATTTGATGTAATCTGGTTGGTAACTAGCTCAAAACTGATTTCTTACTTGTGCAAAACAAATAATCAGTTCAGAGGCCCGAAACTTCCTTCTGCACATAGCTGGTGCTGGTCTGAAGGTTAATTTTACAGGGATCAGGCTCTGTGTAGTAATGTGGAAATGTAAGTTTGTGTAGGTTATCCTTCTTGGCTCTTTCTGGTGCTGAGCTGCTTTTCCACAGGCTTTAGTTTTTCAGCTGGTGGAAAAGAGGGGAATGTCTGCAAATATAGTGTTTCCTATTACAGTTTGTTTGAATGGCCCATAAATATTTTGTTGTCTTTCTCACCTGTGCCTTTAAAAATACATAGTGGTTATATAACTGAAATGATAGCTGTTCATTTTCATCTTTTCTGGATGTTCTAGACACGGGTTTAAAAACCTCCTCCTAAGTCAAACGTGATTAAGTATTTTTTTAAAACTCTCCCACTAAATAAAATTTGGTCCTTCTGTTAAAACCCTTATATTTTGAGACATAGCTCTCTAGCACATCACTGATGTATCTTTTATGGTCTTGAGCACTGAAGCAATGATTTAAGAAAGATGTCTGTCTATACGTGTATCTCTGTATAAATCCATACATAAAGTGATTGAGGGGGCTTGTTTCTTATTCTGGTGAATAGGATTTCTAGCCATCCCTTATGGAGAACACTGTTTTAAGAAGATGAGGAAAGTCTTTGTCTGCTGTAATTTTATATTAGCTATAGGAGTCAGGGGCACCTTGCAGGGTTCTTTTGTTGGATCTCAAAAGTTGTCAGGGCTTAGTATTTTGCTGGCTGGCACAGAAGGCAAGATTACAGTGACTTGAATTGGAACAAAATTGAGCCCTTAAGAATTCAGACTGGCAGCAGTGAAAGATCAGTGCTCAAGGAATAAAGCATCTGATCCCATTTTAGAAGTCCTCCTTATAAATGCTTAAAATCTTATAAGGAAAATAAATACTAGTTTGAGACCTTACTCTTTATGGAGGTGTTTCCGGACACCATGTTAACATCAGGAAAGATGGAAGTGTATTGAAAACGTAGTTGCAAAGGAAATTCTCTATTATGCTATAAGCCCTGCATCTGTGGTATTAGACCAGGTACAAGCAGTGGTATTATTGCAAATTTGGAGACTGCAGCCTGGAGGGAGCAAGCAACTGGGATCAGAGGCAGGAGTTCCTTGTGCTGGCTTGGCTACTGAGAAACCTTAAGGTGCCATTCTTGTATGACCTGTAAGGAAAACTGCTGAGAAGCTGGAATGAAGGTCAGAGACGGCCAACAGGAAACCCACCTTTTCTCAGGGCGTCTCTCTTCTGAGACTTCTGTAGCTCATCAAGTTCTGGAGCTGTTTTTCTCACTGAGCAGAAATCCTCAAAGTTGTTGTAACCAGGGAACTGGAATCTGTCCCTGGACTTTGACACATTTACATGGCGCTGGCTCTGTCCTGGTCAGGAATGTCCTGGGGGGTTAGTGCCTGGGAGCTTAACAGCTTTCTGGTGGCAGGGGTGTGCAAGGAATGATCAGAGAAATTCCTTTGTCTCAGAACTCATTCCTATATGTTTTCCAACTCTCTGGTTGGCTTTGATAAAGTTGTTTCTTATTATTAAATCCTACTGTGAATAATAATTGCAGGGTTTGTAATTTGAACATTTTATTAGTGGATACTTTGAAAAAAAAACTCCTCCAAACTAAAAACTTTTCCATTTAGTAAATATACATGTGAAACAATGACAATCTTGTTTCTGGAGGCGTGGTGACTAATGGGAGAAGCTACTTTGGTAGTAGCAGTTTTAAACATACTCTTTAAAAATAAATCTATTAGTTTGGCAGCTACTGCTCATGAAGTTTGGTACCAGAATGCATTATTCAGCTCCACACCCCCTCATCCTTCCAAAATTTAAAATCCTAGAAACAGACTATTTTCAATTATAGTGGCAGAACCTGGGAGAATTTGAGTTCTCTTTCTTGCACTGAGATTTAGGCAGCTGTCTGTCTTTTGATAGAGGTAGGAGAAACCCTGAGGTGGTACTAATATATTTCTATGAGTGGTAATCACTGAGGGTCTAATATTTTTTACTGTGTGAAATGCAGTGAAATCCACTGAAATAGAATTTTGTTTTAATTTTTTTATTTTAGAGGCATTTACAATTCATATTTAGTACTTATATCAGCGTATGACTTGACTAACATCTGGGTATTCATTTTTGAATTATCTGACCATATTGTTTTTATTTATTTATTTTGCATTAGAACATATGGTGATGAGTGTTGCTTTTGATATGTAAGTTATTTAAGGCCATCATGGTGATTAAGAAACAGTTTAGTCTTGCAATTTAGCCGTTGACTTTAAAGATATTACAAGATCAGCTCTTTAACCCCTTTCTTGGGGCTAATCACATTCTTAAGCATAATGGCTGTGGAAGTCATACGGAAAACTGAGTATGGAATGTAGAAAAAACACTGAAGCTGTGTGGTACAGCAGCCTGTGTGCTGGGGCCCTACACACCTGGGTTCCCTTCTCTTTGCTGCTGCAGTGTTTTTATCATCTAGGACAGATAACTTCAGCCGCTGTTCCTCTGCCTTACCTACATGCTGGGCAGTCTGCAGGGTTCCAAGAAAGTTCCAAAATGTCAGTGTAAAGGAAGATCCTTTCCCAGTGAGTCTCTTTCAACAGTCCTCCCACTCTATCAGCCCACGACCCTGAGCCCAGGTCTCCTCTCCATTACACCTGATATCAAGCTGCTTTTGAGGTCTTATGCTCCAGGACTGAGCCCTCTCCTCCCCTTTTACCTCTTGGCATTTTCTCCTGTATCTGTTCCTCACAATTCACGTTAGCAAGAGGCTATGGCTTGGGTGCAGGGCTCATCTGAATCAGACTGGGGCTCCACCACAAACCCTTGGGGCATGGCAGATTTTCCCCTACTTTGTGGTCTGTTTTTATGTAAGTAAAGGGTGATTGTCATCAGTGTTAGGTCTCTCTCACCTTCAGAGCTAACTGGTGACAGGTTTTAGGAGCTATATTTCCACATCTTTGGAGTCGTTTTAGGAGCCTTTATTATTGAGGAAAGGCTATTCAAATCTATTTCTCTCCTCCAACTGAGTCTTTCTGCCCATCAACTTTTCTTTCTAGTGTACGTATCTTAAATGTACCGTTTTTAAATGTGATAGTTAAACACTTGGCCGTGTAATTAAGATCAGACTTTGGGAAGCAATTTTACGATATAGTTCCACATTTTGCATAATGTTAAAGAACGTGCTTTGATAGCACAGTGCTTTATAGAAAGCTTACTGGAAGCATTTGGAGCTTGAAAGTGGATATGCATGAACGGACTCCAGTGCCCCCATGTAGCCAGTTTCAACACTGGGGTTTGTGTCCTCTCTTGAGAGGGATGCTTTTTTATTTTATTTTATTTTATTTTATTTTGAGGTAAAAGTTTTGCTGAGCATTGGTGGCAGGAGAAATGGGAGAGAAGTATGCCATGTGGCATGAAAGGCAAAAGGTTGTCTTGGGAGTTGTAGCAGATCAAGTGTGGAGAGTGGCTTTCCCCAAGGCTTGATGACATGGTGGTACCTTGTGAAGAGAGGAAGGAGGCTTCATACTAAGGAAAGTACGAGAGAGATGAAAGGAGAAAGTAAATGCAGCTGAATCTGGAGGACTTGACTTTTTCTGTAACTCAATCAAATGGAAGCTCACCTGCTCCAGGATTCTTCCTCTTCTCAGCCTCCTGGCCTGTTTGGAGATTTGCAAGTAAAATGCCAAAACCGGAATTCATTAGAAACTTCAGTCTCATCTTAACAAGTGGCCATTAAAGAAAAGCAGCTCCTTGTGACCACCTTGGTTTTGGTGTGTCTGTAGGATTATGTGGTAGCCACTAATATCCCTTTGAGAGGTATTTTCAAAAATTCATCCTCTTGGAAGAGGATTAGTTATGCTCCATTAATGCAGAAACAGGGTCTGGCATCTAAGGAAGAGAAACTTACTGCTCCTCAGTCCTTCAGAAATCTCCAGTCATACTGTCAAAC
The DNA here is from genome assembly GCF_022539395.1 of Myiozetetes cayanensis. Lineage (NCBI taxonomy): Eukaryota > Metazoa > Chordata > Aves > Passeriformes > Tyrannidae > Myiozetetes > Myiozetetes cayanensis. Next base: position 133,092,922 of record NW_026086604.1, read on the forward strand.
TGAATCTGCATTATATCCCACACCATCTGGTAATTGCTGTACGAATTACTTGATTACCCAGAGTCTCTGTTACCAAACTGTATTCATGTTCCCTTTGATCTTTGAAGGATTGTAGTTGTGCTGTGCATGGAACTGTCGCAGTGAGGAGTCCTTTCTCATGGCGAGTCACACTTGAGGAGTCTGTCCTTGAGACATGCATACTATGTTGTCTCTGGAAGAGGCTGTGTCAAGATGAGTGAGTGTGAAAATTCTCTCTCACTACTCTTCTGAGAAATTTGTTTTAAGGAGGAGACTTTAAACTCACTGCTATGCTGCTTCTAACAAAGGGCAGTTGAAGATAGGGAGTTGGGGTGAGGCAGAAATAAATGTCCATTGTATTTCCTTGTTAAGTCAGCTGAATTTGACATGAGGAGCTCTGGAAAATGAAGCTGATATGATAAATGTGTGAGTGCCAGTGTTAGCTCAGTAAATGTTCTTAATGTAAGAGGTAGCACACAGAAATGAGATGTTATCTTTGATCCAAAGGACAGACTCTTCAAGATAAGAGGGAGTCCAGAAACAGCAGTAGTGTAGAATGACTTTACCCCACATTTTAAAACACAAATAAACTTTCCTTTAAGGAGGGAGAATAGGGTAGGAGTGGTCATCTTCAGGTGCAGAAATGGAAAGAATTTCCAATGTAGTGATGTTTCTCTGATTTGTGATTAGTCAAGTTTGACAAGGATTTGATGGGGATGGGAGGAGGGTAGAAGTATTCTGCATAGATTCCAGGTGGTTTTCCCCAAGAAATCAAAATGACTAAGCAGAGATTGCTATCTCCAGAATAGTGAGTATTTGTTTAGCTACAGAAACTTGGAGGGAAAGAAAAGAAAAGAATTTGGAACCTGCTGCTGCCCTGAGTGATTTTTTTTTTCCCCAGATAAGCAGCAGCCAGCACTTGCTTGCTAAAAGAAAGTACATCAGGCCTGTACATAACAGCTCCACTTGAGAAGTGTGTGTGATTCAGCTTCTAAAGTGTGTCATTATTTAAAACAAATCTGAGTGGGAAACTGAGGATAGAAAGGGGAATCATTCCTTGCCCAAGGTCAGTCAAGGTTCTGTGATGCAAGAGAGAATATTTGGCAGTAATTCTTTGTTACTCTGTTTCTGAGTGCTAGTGGGAACTCTTCCAAAACAAATCTAGTCCAATGGTCTAAATGCCTTATTTTGTAGTTTACTTTGTGTGTGGTTGCCTTTGAATTAGAGTTAATGAATTTCCTACTTCTGTCACAACAGACTTATTTGGAAGAAGACCTAAGAGTTCTAAAGTTTCAGCAGCAAGACACTGTTACTCCCTGATCTGTACAGCCTTGTTCACTTGAGTGAATGGTAAAGTAAGAGGAAATTGTTGAAAAGTTCTTGCCTATTTTCCCGCTCTAAGATAATGTTAGATACATTTGAATTTAATTAAAAATGCTGATAGGATTCCTGGCTTGGATCTCTTTAGAGAAGAGGGGTAGACTTAGCTGTAGACAGGATAGCTGAAAGGAAGAGATCAGATAGAGGAGCTCACCAAACACAGCTGACTCTGGGAGAAAGAGCTGGGCAGGGGACAGTGCTGGAAAGCTTCATCCTGTTTCAGGCACATCTGCCCTTTTCAGCACTATCTTCAAAAGTCATAGAAGAGAAGGTGGATATCTTGGCTTTCCATATATAGGTGTTTTAGTGGAGACTATAGAATCTGTGTAGCTGTTTCCATGCTGTCAGAATTAATTTTTTTTTTTTTAATGCTGTAAACAAAGAAGTACTAGGTTTTCTGAAGATGTAAAAATCATGACAATGGTGAAAACTGCTCAAGCCTTTGGTCTTACAGAGTAGTTGGAGATGATGGATAGCATTTCAACACAAAGAAAGAAAGTGATTTTAAGAGAAGGTGGAAAGTAAAGGTAAAAGCTTTTAATTATGTTCAAAGCGCAGGCGTAATCTAGGCCTATGCACTTCTCTCAATTCTCTCAATTTGATGTCAATATAAGGCTTGTACAGCAACAGGAATTGATTTTTCTTTGTCTTGTTCCTTGAAAATTCTCTCTATGATAATTATTTGTTCACTGTCTCTTCTTACATTCAGACATCACTTTAAGAAAATATAGTCTCCTTGAGAATGAACACAGTTGCTATTATTTCTAAACCTGTTTCTTTTTCTAACCCTGTTGTAGCATCTTGTGCCCTTTCTTCAAACAATAACTCCCATTTCACATTTCATCTTTTTCCTCACTTTAAGCTGCACCAACTAAAATAATTTGCAGTAGAACATTTTCTGCTGATGCTTAAATGTTATTACCTAACTTTACAAAGTTTAGACTGCCATGAAATGAATGGTGTTGGTCATAGGGAGGCATGCTGCATGGAAATATTTTCAGATTCAAGGCTTTATACCCTGTTCTAAAAAGTGAAATCCATATCAGCTAATCTTGAAAATACAAATTATATAAATCTCATATTTGGGACAACTCAAAGCATATGTATGTGCAACTTTCTTGTATGTGGTTTTACATTTTGCAGTGTGTAGGTATGTCACAAAGACTAGAAATGTGTCACATGGTCCGAATCTAGCTCCTGGGTAAAGTGATTCTAGTCTGTTTAAATTTCACTGAATTTCGAGACCATCACCAGAACTGACGTTACCAGTTGGACATATCCTAGTTCAATGTCCCAGTCATCAGGTCTTGGCTTTTTTAGGGTCAGGACACTGCACTGTGAAGTGTTCCTTTCCCTCTCCCTCAATCACTTCTAACAGTCTCTTTTGTATCAATAAAACTAAATTTTTTGTCCTTTTTTAAATTTATTACATAATCTTATTTCATATTATCTCAAGTCAAATGTAATATGTGTACACTAAATGCAAGTGAACTACTTCTAACTGTTCCTACTTCACTGAAATACCTTCAATGTAGACAGAGTCAGAACAGCATGAGGTCCCCTCAGGAATTTCAGCAGCTGTTTGACCATGCAACTGATGTTAGAGGGAAGGACAAGAAATGCCCTCCCACAGAGGGTGCAGATGACTTACTAGAAGATAACAGATGATATATAGTGTTGGCCCCAACTCATTTATTTTTACTTTTAATTTGTCATATGAAGTACTTAGTGCAATTTTTTATATGAAGCATAACTTGCTAATGAGAACAAACCTGCTATTTGGGAGTTTGTGAGAAGATGTCAATATGATGACCACATTTCTGAGTAGTGACTTCTGCAAAGTGCTAAATGAATTCACGTTGATCTTACAATACTGGAGGATCTATCTTTTGTCAGCTGTACACAGGAGGCCTCTTTAGCTCCCAGTGGCTTTGACAGAAGTGTGAGCAGGCACCAGCACGTTGCAGACCTGTTCCATAGGTCCTACACGTCCATGTTCAATTAATGCATATTACAGAGCCATTTTTGGTGCTTCTGTAGTGCTGTTAGAAATCACAATTTCATTTTACTTTTCTCTTTTCTCCTTTTACTGTGTGCCCCCCTGAGATCTGTTTTATTCTGACTCGTGAACATGCTGGGAGGCTGTACCTCTCATGACAGTGCAGCTTTTGTCTGCAGTATTGACCTTCCTTCCAATTCATTAGTGGGCAGTGTGGCCTCCATGGTTAGTTTTTCTGCCTCTGCACTCCCAGCTCCTTCAGAGCCATGTATAGATTATTAGGTTATTTTCTTCTTTCTTGGAGCAATTGGTTTTGATGTAAAATAAAGGTGAGAATTATATTGCTACTCAACTTTTTTTTTTTTTTTCTTTTCAGTGTCCTTCTATACGGAAGTATGCTATGGGTATAACTGTTACAGCCTCCATCCGTTTGGACTATTCCCTGCTCTGAGGTCCTCAGCTTTTCTTTGTCATGGTGTGCCTGTTGAACGCCTGGGTGTTACTTTCCATTAGGCAGTGGTCCCCTGTTGTGGGACTGTCACACCAAAAGACCTTTGCTCACTGCTAATAACCACAGGAGCCCTTGGGGAGGGCAGTCTTGCTTTCTTCCACAGTCACTCAACTAAATCTTTCCTTTCGTTACCAAAAAAAATGTAGTGGAAAGGACTGAGAGAGCTGATATGAAGGTAATCTGTGTAGCTCTGAGAGTTCAGTATTCTGTTGTAGCACATCTGCATTTTCAGAGAGCTCTGCTTTCTGGCTGAGGTATAAAGCTCTAAAGTGTTAATTCATGCAGCTGGCTGGTAGAGGGAAAGCACATTTCAAGAATCACAATACAAGTGATTTTCCCTTCCCAGACCTTACAAATCACATTTTTTATGTAACCAAGTGAATCTCATTTCTATCCTTATTGAAGAGTCTTACTTTAACTGTAGAAGGAGCTTCCAGATACAGGTTGGTCATCCTGGATCATCCCTGTTGCCTTTCACTGTACATTTTTCAGTTCCACTCTACTGGAGGGTATTAAATGTAGGACAGTGATGGTCTCTGCTTTGGCCTCTACCCCTTTCCAAATAATCCTGAACACCCTGTGTACTTCTGTGGGTAAAGTTTCTTCTCTGCTACTGAGCAAGAGCTGGTATCTCCACAGAACTGTCTGTTCTCACAATGAGATCTTTCTTCTGATTGTTAGTAATCTGTTTGGGGTCCATCACTGCATATAAAAGGTTGGGGTTGGGTTTCCTGTTTGAGTTCCATTTCACTTGCCATTTTGTTATCCAGTCATTCAGTTTCTAGTTCCTTATAGTTCCCCTCTCTGGTACTTTCATATTCTTTATGCTTAACTGATACACTGTGAAGGCAGAAGTGGACACACATCATAAATAATAACATGATAAGAAAATCTTCAACTCTTCTATCTGGAGTGTAATAGTGTGGGTTTTGGTCTCCAAATCAAGTAATTGCTTATAACAGATGAAATGTAATTTGGTGTAATTCAGTGTAGAGGTTCTGCTGGCATGATAAATGAGTGACAAGACAATGTCTTCTCACTAGAACCTCTGGATGGAGTTTTCCATGAATATGTAAACACATGCATTTTATATATGTTTGAATATACCTTATTTTCTTGTGTAAACTTTAAGACATGTATTTTACAGATATTTGAATACATCTTATTTCTACGTGTGACTTTTTTATATTTCAGAATTGTGTTGTACCTATGAAAAATGGTCAGAAACAACAGTGCTATCCAAGTGCCAACTTCATTTCAGCGGAACACCTGGATTTCCTACATATTCTTATTACCTGGAAGAGTAGGTTTTTATGAATAAAGGCAAATGTTTAGAAAAATGTCTGCTTACCAAATGGGATTTTCTCTTCCTGCTGTAACTCAGGTGTAGTGTCTTTGCTGAGACCTCTTTTGCTGGATGTTGTCCCAAGTGTTCGACAGACTGCTGCCTTGGGTCTCGGGAGACTTGCTGATTATAATGTGGACTTGGCAGAGGCAATTGTGAAGGCAGGCATTCTTCCACAGCTCGTGTGTTCATTGCCTGAGGAGAATGTAAGGCATGATTGTTTTCTTAAGTAATATTTTTTTTTAACTATTGCACAGGGAAGGGGAAATCTTTCTGTATCAGCATCTGTTGTTATTCTAATATGACATTAAATGTGCTGAAGTCAGAGCAGCATGTGTGTGTTTGAAACTCTGCGAGATCACTGTGTGCTTAAGTTTGACTTCAAATAAGCTTGACTTTAAAATGTCGTGTAACTGTTTAATGCACTATAGGCAATACATTCATTGCACTGAAATGTTTTTAAAATGTTGGGTGATGCTTTGTAAAAGCTCCCTCTTTAAAACTGAGACAATTTGAAAGCTGGGGTGATAAGTGACTAGGATTTGTCAGTAATACCAGACACTTGTAAAATACATATAAACCCCCGAACTTCTGTAATGAAATATTTAATATCTCCAAACATAGGCTTTTGGAAATCTCTAGCATGAGAAATATCAAACCACCGGCATAGGAAAATATACTGAAAGGTTTTCATTTTCATATTTGTCAAAACCAAAGTATAGTCACAATTGCAATCCAAATACATCTGGTGGTCTCTTTTACTCCCTTTTACACATTTTTCTTCAAGCTCCATGTCTCCTCCAGCTTTGATTTTCCAGTGATGCTAACCTAGATTAACTGAAATACTTACTAGTAAGGTTCCTAAAAACTGGAGTGAGACAGCTGAGAGTCAAGTGCACTGATATCATGGCCATACTAAAGGTTGCACTTTTGATTTAGAAGAAATAGGTTTTCAATGGAAATACAGTTTAGGAAACTATATATTTTAATTTTCAATCTTTTGAGGGAAACATAGATGTAAGTACTCATTGCATATTTTTTGTGCAAAAAACTTTGATGGCAAGATACTGGTGTAGCATGGAAAGAAATTTAAGGTTTTAATTAGACAAGTTTATAAGCATTTTGGTTATTTTATTTCTGTTTTTAAGGGAAGAAGTGGAACACAACTACCCTCTGTGTTGGTTTGGAAACTATCCCTCTGCTACAACTCAAACCTCTCACTAAATTGGCTGGAGTGCCCTGATTTATCTCTTCCATGTTACTGTCCATGCTGTCATTACACTCAGCTGTAATTTAGAATTACTTGGGGCAGCAGTAAGACTAGTTTGAGGTCATGGAAAGCCTAATATGCCTTGGTGACTGAGAGCAAGTGAAACTCATTATCCAGTTCATGCAGAGTTTAGCAATGCATACAGTTTGCTACTTCTCTTAGGCAAAACCCCACATTTCCATTCCACTCACTGTTAATGTATCAACATCTATATTTAATGATGAGATTCTTTGAGTACACGATGAATACTATTTCTACTGATTTATGGAGAACAGTTACAGGGTCAATCCCAGATCAGTGTTTTATCAATTAAACAGAGCAAAGTCCAGTTTTACAGCATGTTTTGACTGTTGCCTGTGCATATGATTTGTTTGTAAATAATGTGTTTTGAATAATAAAAACAAATAAGTGTTTTTCTTTGCCAGGAGCATAATTACTTAACAGAAATAACATACCCATATTTGCACAGACATAGACTGATATAAACAACTATAGCTCCGTTGAGTTCATCAAAACTTAGGGTAACTTAAATTATCTGAGGATTTGACCATTTGTCTGTTCTGTTTCCCCTAAATGAGGTTTAATGCTTTGCTTGTAAATTATATTTAATGTACCTGCTTGTAGGCCTTACCTTAGAAGACTGGATTTTTGGCATTAAGGAATTATATCAGTACTGGTAAACTAAGGAAGGTAAGGGCATGTGTTTGAGCACTGGAAGATGACTGTGCTTGTTAATCGTTAACATGCTCTCTGATGTGGTTTTAGCCAATGCCAGCCATCAGACTACTCAACAATGCCTGGACATGGTTTAAAGGTAACACAAGGCAGGGATAGTTTCCAGTAGCATAGATGAGGCCATTGTGCTTTGAGGAAGGAGGAGTTCAGGTGGATGAATGGGATATGCTGTGTCACCTTCCTTCAGGGCCAGGGAGTGGCCTGGGTCCATTTTGCTTCCTGTGGGGCCATTGCAGGTACTTCTTGGTTGCCGTACCTTAGTGCTTTAGATCAGACTTTTGAAGGTGTTTGGGCACTTTACAGGATGCACAAAAGCACTCACGTGGTTCTTTGTTTTTCTGGACTTGATCCAAAAGGGATGTGGGCTTTGCATTGTTTAAACTTTGGGTACCTTGACAGTAGGAATCTAGCACTGTAAAGTGCCCAGGCTCCCTGTGCAGAGCAGGGGAGAATCAATCATCTTGGGATGAGATCAAAGCCAGGTGGTACATGGAAGAAGAGTCCTCTAAAGCTTTCCCATAGGATGATCTGCCAATGACCAGGCTGGAGAGTGTACTCTGGGAACATGGACTTAGCAGTAGGTTACTATGTCCCCTATGAGGGAAGGGAACTGTCTCACAACACGGTTTTCTCTGGCTGGAGTACATTAACTGTGCTCTAAATTTTGAAACTATAAGGCAGGGGAAGAAACTTAACGTTCAGCTTCCACACCCCAATGAGAGTTAAGAAACTGCAGGAGGAGACTGAAATGTGACTTTTTTGGGGAAGACTTTTCCTATGCTTTTAGAAGAAACTACAACTATTGCTGCAGTTTACATGGGAACCCCGTGATTGTGCAGTGTCATATATTATATGTCCATGCTCAAAACATTTATTAGTCCAGCACTGAGGAATATGGACAGAACTGAGACAAGAGCTTAGACTTGCTTGCACTTATGACAGAGGTGCCAAAGTGCTTAGTCCTGTACAAAGTGAGCTGTTTCTGCACACACGCAGGAGTAAAATTGCAGGCTGCTTGGTCAAAATGTAGGGTCATTCAGTATTGGGTGTTGGAGGGATGGGTTTCAGGATCTTAACTGTGGGCTTTAGGCAGTATTTAGGCATTTCAGGATTCAGATCCTAAAGCCTTTTATTGGATCTAATGATCTTGGTTTCCTGTTTGTAAATGTAAACAATGTTTTCTCATAGAGATGTTGTGAGGGTATCTACATTAGAAATTGTAAAACCTTGCTAGTATCACAGATGGGTAGAATTATTTTAGGAACTTGCCCTGCATAACCTGTGTAATCTGGTTAAATATGTTAAGAGCTATTGTTTTTGCAGCTCTTGTCGTTCACTACTCACTTGAACAAACAGACTTATCTAGACTATTATCTTTTCCCCATATCCTCTTAGCCCTCTCATTTTTTCTGTTTGTTTATGCACTTACTGTAGATTTTAGATCGTGAACTGTCTCAAAGAACAGTAGGTTTGTTGTTTGTGTGATGTCTAGTGGTCCTGATTTGGATCGGTATGAGATACTGCTGCTGCTAAAAAAGTCTAATTTAGGCACGTCTGTACTGTATTGTGCTTTGAACTACTTAACGTTAGTGAAAGTTTGTTTGTTTTGTTTTTTTCTGATTTGTCTAGCGTTACTACAAGAAAACAGCTGCATTTGTGCTAAGAGCAATTGCTAAACATTCTCCACAGCTAGCTCAGGCAGTAGTTCAGTGTGGAGCACTGGAAGCACTGGTGATTTGCTTGGAAGACTTTGACCCAGGAGTCAAAGAAGGTGCATCTTGGGCATTTGATTATATCGCCCGACACAATCCAGGTAACAAGTTTCATGCATTGTCTTTCAGCCTAATGTTAGGTGATAATTATAATAAATTGCATTATTTTGATAAATAGAATAAGATGCTTTTTCTTCTTTACTGTTATAAAATTCTAAATTTGGGATAAAACCTGAATGTAACTGTACCATTCCAACAACGCTGTACCTTTTGTGGGAAACTAGCATACCTGACACCAGGAGTGCTTGGTTGTGGTAAGTGCTCCAAGAGGAGATGTGTTTGGCCTATGGCCAAGAAAGGACACTGCTTTATTCCTCTTCAGGAAGAGATTTCTGAATCTTTATGTATTGTGTGAGTGTTACTGCAGAACAAAGGTTCTTTTGCTTGACATTAGTTCTTTATATACAAAGTGGAATGGACAAACCTAGGGAGAAGCAAGTTTCATTCAGCTTACAGCAGTGTTTGCAGGATAAACAGGCCAAATTCATTGCAGTGACTATATTATCATTAGCCAGTAGAGCACACTCCTCTCTGAGAGTCAAGAATAGATCCTGGGAATCCAATATTAAGCATTTCACTGCTATCTCACAGGCAGTTGTATAACTCACTGGCGGGTCATGTTCCTATTTAAAAGCTGATCCACGTGGTTGATAATTCTTTTACCAACTATTTATATAGTTCAAGTAAAAGTTTAGAGCTATGAATCAAAAAACTGAGGGAAGAAACTTCTGTCTGGAAGGGGTGGGAGAAATGGCTAGGGTTCATATTGTTGAAAATTAAACTAATTCTAGGCTCATAACATTAACTCATGGTTTTGTATTTGGCTCTAAAATGTACACAGACTGTGAAAGTGATTTTAGTCTTTAATCAATACAGAATGTTGGACTGCAGAAGGCATGAGAGATTCCCGCTTCCCACTTAGAGGGTTAATGTACTGGGACAGTCTCCAAAGCTGTTAGTACCTTTCTAACAGACGGTATTTTCTGGGGAACAAATTAATTCTTGGGGCACCTCTCTGGTAAAGATCTATTTGTCTTTTGGTCACCAGGATTGAATCCCACCCTCAGTGGAAAATAATTGTTCTTTCCAACTGAAATATATTTATTTAAATATCATAAGCGTTCATTTGTGTATATGTGTGTAGTGTGTCTGTGTTACTCTTAACATAAACATTTCTGCAGTTTTGTTATGTCAGTAAATCAATATTGACTCACTTCAATTGCCCTTCATGCTATTCACTGCATGAATGCTGATGGATCTTTAGGGTGATCCAGTTCACTCTGTGACAGCATTGTTTGCAAAGACGGAGGTGATGTGGGGGTATTGAAGACAACAAATTCTTCGTACAAATTTTTATTCCATGGGTATGAATAATTTATTCAGTGATGGTGAATGGGTGCATACCTTGTGTCAATTTACGACAGCAATAAGAACAGCATTTTCAGAAATAAGGTTGAAAATGTGCTGCAAAGCTGCAAGCATGAGAACATAGACAGATCACTAGATGGAATCAGTAAAAAAACCACCAAAAAACAACAAACGAAGCCCCAAAAAACCCCACCGAAATATCCCTGGAAAAATTGTTTTTCCTCTGCCCAACTACAGCTAATTTGGGGGATTTACCTTCCTTTATAACACAGGAAGTCTCTAAAATAATTATTCAAAGTAGAGGTGTTATACTGAGAAAAGATCACTCTCTGCATGGTATGTTTCTTACACTCCTACAAGCATGCCTTTGCAACAGGATATTGTTGGAGATGGGATACAGAGATAAGTGAACTTGTTCTTATCAACATCTGGTGTTTAATGTTCAAGAAACTCTGGATTCGGCTCACATGCTTGTGTTTACAAAATTTGGCCGTTATAATTTTCTGTCATTGACTGTGGACATATAATGCAACTTTAACTCTAAAGACAGAGCTGGGTATGAAATGGTTTTCCCCACCCACAAAAGGTTTTTCAGTTTCAAAAATTGTTTCAGTTCCAAAGTGGGATAATATTGAGACTTTTTTTTCTCTCTCTTGAAAAAGCTGGGGGGTAGGGAGGTTTATTTGCCCCAGCAAGAAAAGTTTAATAATTACAGCATATCTCTGGGATGTATGTGGAAGACAGATTAAAGTCCTAATGTGTGTTATGTAGGATGTGGACCTCTGTCTTCCTGAGTGCAGTCAAAGGCTCCCTGCATTCAGTGATAACAGTTTGCAGTGGTCAGGGTCTCTCTGTTTTTAATCAGGAATTCCATGATCTGGTAAATCTGGTAAATCTGCTGTTTAAGAACTGCATTGTATGTTCCATGAAAAGACTTGCATTTTGAGAAATCAAGGCTTTTCTTTTTTTTTTTTATTTTTCATGATGGAAACATTCTCTGCTTAGCAAGTTCTGAACTGACTTCATACAACAATCTCTTAGTTTCTGTGAACAGATGTCTCCCGAAGGCTTGTGAGATTTTAGGTCAAGACAAGTATCTCATGAGATTTCAAGACACTAGAAATCCTGCCAGGTCAGATTCCAAAATGAAGGAACTGCTCTTGCAGTTCTCTTCTTTCTTGAAGATTCCTTTGAGATTAATTTCAGATGCTGATCTTACTCCAAAGTGTACAGATCAGTGTGCTGTAATTTTGCCATTCATTATTTCTAATATTTGTGTTTAAAAAGAAGCGTAAAGTGTTTGAAATACCAAAAATATCATAAAGTCCATGAAAAATATTTTGTAAAATTTACTTATACCATATTCAGTTACTTCTAAAATGCAAAATTCTTTTGTTTGAAGTAAGCAAATAATTTGGCTTTCCATTTTCTTTGCTTACATTATAGGTGGCATTTATTAATTGTCTCATACCTGTTTCAGTATATTGTAAATTGGTAGGAAACCAAAAAGACTCCACTATTTATACTCAAGCATATTGCTGAGAGCAGAGTTTTGCTTATTTTCTGTCACACAGTGGTACACTTTGGATCACAGTATAGCTCAGCTTGGAAGAGACCTTGGGAGGTCTCTAGTCCAGCTTCCTGCTCTAAGCAGCGTCTGCTACAAGATTAGGCCAGGTTGCTCAGCTCTTCAGCGATTTGAGCCTAACCTCCATCCTTCTCCTGCTGAAAGGTTTCCCCACTGGTTCCAGTGGAATCTTTAGCACTGTGGTTGTAGTGAACTGCATAAACCTGTGATTTTGAAGTGCAGCCTTTGGGCTACTTGTGGAGATTAGGGTCTTCCTATGTGGCCATTACATGGTCACACAGTCCTCAGAAAAGTACAGTACTGGTGGTTGATTTGGTCACAACATGTTGTTTCTGTGGATACACCTGCTACCACAGCAGGGTCTGTTTGAGAACCCTGGTCTGAACTGAAACTTGCATTTGCTCCCAACCAAAGGTTTTGCTGCTGCTCCACTATGTGAATGTGATATTGTTCGGAGCCAGTTTTTCCTTCTATGGGACTACCTGCACATTCACTTTCTTACCCTCATCTTTTTTCCCTAATCTTTTTTACTTTTTCCATACTACTGTTGCCAACACATGAACATTAGTTAAAGTTAGTATATTTTTTTTAACACCTTAAAACAGTTTAGAATAATCCTGTAGGATTTTGCATTGATTTCAGTGTGTATGTAGTTAGGATCTTCACTCCTCTTTGTTAGCTTTCCATTCTTCCTGATCACATAAAATCATGACGAGGCCTCAACTTACTTTAAATTAATTTCTTCGTCCCTGATGAGTACTTTTACATTGAGACAAATCAGTGCACCCCAGTACAATTTCTAATTGAACTGATGACATCTTAAACTCTAAAGACTGTTTTATCAGTCTTTCTTCTGCATCCATTTCAGTCTTGTATCTCCGTTTGCTAAAATATTCCTCATGTTGATCTGGGCAAAAGCAATTAATTTATGGTCGGTTTTGAGCCTTAATTGTCTTGTTTCTGAGCACATGTAGAATTAGATTTCCTACTTTCACTCATGGAGGGAGTTGAACTTGATCATCATATAGTTGGACAGGTTCCTTGAGCTGTAGTCCAAGGTGAAGTTCCAAGCCTAGGGTTTTCAAAACCTGTGGAATTAAATGAGGTTCATACATTAGTTTTTCTCTGCTGCCTTTTTCCTCTTCAGCTATCAGTCTTGCCTTTGCCCTTACAATGCAGCCTTGGCATAGTATTTGAAAAACTTTTTTGTAATTTGTTCCAAATTACAAAAATTTAATTTTTTGACTGAATATTTGTTTTAACAAATTTCTTGTTGACAACTTTGTTCTCCAACTCCTTCTCAGCCTTCACTTTTTTCCCTCACCTTTGCGTGTGTTTGTGGCAAAGTTCCATAAATCCTTTGGTGTATAGTCTGCATTAAAAATGTTCTACCAAGTAGGAAGGTTAATTGAGCCTTTTCTTGAGGAAAAAAAAGAACTACAGTTTATAATAGAATCACTAATACTTAAGTTATGTAATTTTGAATTGAGTTTTCAGGGAAATGTCATGGGAAGTTCTGTATTTTCTTTTTTCTGTAGCTTTTCTGTTTTTCTGACAGTCCATTTACAACTTGTCTTCTGACACATGGTCCAGCCCTCCATGTGGTAAGTTATTAGCCATGAACCTTATAAACACCACTGGAAGAACAACCATTTAATTACCCATGACCAACAGTAACCATCAGTATTTAAATTATATCAGACTTCTAACAGCAAGAGCTGATCTAAATTGAATCAGATTTAGTTTACTCTTTTCAAACAACTTTTATGGCAACTTTTTCATGCCTGGGTGTAGCTGTGACCTTAAAATATTGCTCTTTCTCTCCCTTCTTGAACTTCATGATTTTAGCTCATAAGGCATCAAAGACACCCATTCTTCTAATTAGTACTGTGTCCCTCTTGACCTTATATTCTTGATATTAGCATCTCCTAGCAGACCGTAGGCAGCTGAGTTGGTTGGTCTGAAGTTGCTTCTGAGGCACAGTCAGAGGGATTAATCTGGACTGTTGATCAGTAGATAACGATATATTCCACTTGGTCAGCGTACCAAAACACATCAAAACACAATCTGAAGAAACTGAGTATGGCTTTTTTCCATGAAAAGCTGACTGTAGCTAGTTTTCAGATTTGTTTTTAGATACATTTCAGGTACAATTAACTTCAAATTTGTAAACTGAAGATACAGCATTTGAGTTTTGTTTAAATCTTATGATTTGTATGTATTTTGAGGATGCATATGTTTAATTTTCAGTCCAATAGATATTTGAAAAGTGAACCTTGTGGGGTTAATTTTTATTAGTCTAAAAAGTACTGCATTATTTAATATAATTTTGTGATGTAATATTTATATTTTCTTTAAAATATTATATCATAAAATAACATAGTGTAAATATTTGACTTATCACATGTGTTGCAATGTGTGGCTATAACTCACTAATTGAAAACAAATCCGATCTGGAACGTTATTTGGATATTAATGTAATGATGACATGACTTACAGATTTCATGAAAAACTATATTAGTCTATGTATATTTAATGAAGTATGCTGTATTTTTCTTAGTATGAAAATCTCTTTATGGATGGACTATAAATCAAAAGCTAAGTTAGAGTCTTGAAATACAACAGCCGTATGTTGCCATGGTACTGTAAGTCAAGATAAATGTTAAAGATAATAATGGATATGCATAATAAGGTGTAGCAAAACTGAACAGAGAACCTAATAGATTATTGAATCCCCTATGATTTTTACCACTTTTTCAACACTATTTTAAAATAGCACAGCTTGGTTATAATATAAATTTTGCTTCTGATATTCAGTAATTCTCATTTTAGGACTGTGATTAATGCTGCATACACAGAGAGAGCTAATGAATTTCTAATAGTGTAATTTTTGTCCATGTCAGCTAATCATATGCTCAGATTTTTTTTTTTTTTTTTTTTTTTTAATATAAGGTGCAGTTAGTTAAGGATATTGTGCTAATCTTAGACACACAATATCTCACTGATGATATTTCTCATTTGTCTAATTGTGTATGGTAACATTTTCATGTCATTAAAGTATAAATTCTGTCTCATCCCATGTATGGTAGCAAAGACTAGTTTTGATCAGCAAGTTCCATTTTCCCAATCTTTTATGTAAGATAAATCTTTTATGTATGTTTTTTTGTATTTTTGTTTTTGGCATTTGATCTATGCTAATATCTGCTTATCATTTAAAGAGGGTAAAATGCTCTCTAATTAGGTGGTTGGTAAAATTTTGGTACTTTGGCTTTCTGTGTTGTTGTTAGCCATGCATAAAATGCTTTCCTATTGATCAGTGTAGAATAGCCAGGGTTTAAACAGCTGACATCTGCTTACTTTAAAAAAAGAAAAAGAAAACAGAATAACAAACCATTTCAGCCTAATCTACCTCAAATGTGTGCATGTAAATGGGGGTCCATCTATTGACCTGCATTCTTTTCAGTTGTGGATTGGTCCACACGGTTTATGAAACCAGGAGGGCTGATTTGAAATGCAGATGTCGAGACAGTGAACTACACCCTCCCCTTTTTCCTTTGCTGTATCTGTCAGGGTGAAAAATGGCTTGCACAAGGGTCAGTCACCCATACTCACTTAATTACTTTCCTTGGACCTACAGAACTGTCACAAGCTGTGGTGGATGCAGGCGCTGTTCCTCTTTTAGTGCTCTGTATCCAGGAGCCAGAAATTGCTTTGAAAAGGATTGCTGCTTCAACTCTCAGTGATATTTCAAAGCATTCTCCAGAGTTAGCACAGACAGTAGTGGATGCAGGAGCTATCGCTCACTTAGCTCAGATGATCCCGAACCCTGATGCTAAACTGAAGGTACATTTAATTTTTTTTTTTTAAATCTCCATTCTACCAATCATTACTCGATACTGAATCAAAGACACTGATGTGCATATTTGTTTAGAAGCTCTTGGTTTGGGTGGTAACAACATGTAACTACGTAGTTAGTGACAAAGAGTTCTGGTTATATTCACAAATTTAACTACAGGATAAAAACTGCAGCTCTGTAAGGAACAGCTAAAGTAATCTTTAAAGTGAATAGTATGGATTTTTTTAGAAATATATAGTATATAAAGAATGCAACAGATACTTTAATAGATAAAATTTGCACATTTCAGTTATACAGAAAAGGTTTTGCATACTTAAGATTATACAATAAACCAGTTAATAGTAAATTTATTGTATTTTAGAATGTACTATCCAAAGTGAATAGTCAAAGATTTAATCACTAGAGTTTAATGGACAAAAAAATTGTTTCTTAATATAAATTTTCTGTCTTAGTCTAACAGGAACAGAAGACAACACTTTACCACTTCAAACAAATAGATAAAAAATCTTTAATATAAGATTTGACAGATCCAACTTATGCAAATAAAGATATTTTCTGTAGATTTTATTAAATTTTAAATGAAAGTGTTAAATGGCATATATATTTTTTCTTTTTTAACACATAACAGGCTTGAATGGGATAAAACAAAAAAGAAACTTTTATTCAGGAACCAGCGAATGTTCTCTGCCATTATATTCGTGCATGAATTGACTCAGTGAATTGTAAAATAGCTGTAATTGTTTTCCCTATCCTGCTTTGTTTTCCTTGATGCGATAGATTTTTGTGTGCAGGGGGAGTGTGTGTTGTGGGATGTTTGTATACTATTGATTTTATAACAATTTTTATTTACTAGCGTCAGGTGCTGTCAGCTCTAAGCCAAATAGCAAAGCATTCAGTGGATCTTGCAGAGTTGGTGGTTGAAGCAGAAATTTTCCCAGTTGTGCTCACATGCCTGAAGGACTCAGATGAATATGTCAAGAAAAATGGTGCAACTTTAATTAGAGAGATAGCAAAGCATTCGCCTGAGGTAAAACCTTGAAAATGCAAATACAAGGTCATATCATTAGATTTTACACTTTAAATAAAATACAGGATTATTCTGTCATTTGCTTTTCGAAAGGGAGGGCAAATAGCTGTTTGGCATGTTCATTGGAAAATATGGAAATGCTTGCTGATATTATGAGATGTGTATTGAATATGAATTGGGTTAGGAAACTGGGAATCATAAAATGTATACCTAGCTACTTCATTGTATGAGATATCTGCACAGAGAGGGAGTTCTAGGCTGACAGTATTGTCAGTCCTAGATATTAAAAATATCATGAGAAAAGCCTCACAGAAGTCATGATACCAGCTAATAAACTGCATGATCATCCTGTAACAATAATAGATGGTGTGTGTCTTTTTAAAAATCTTCTGGGGTGTTGGGATCACATTTTAATTATTTTTTCAATGACAGTGAAGGTCAAAAATTCTCTCATTTATTATTAAACTGATGGTAGTTTATGTTATTAGCTTGAGTTTGTAATTTGAGTCTCAGCGTTTGCGGTATTTTTGCCAATAGCTGATACAGGAAGGTGGGGATGTTTGGCAAAATCAATACAAAATAAATAGGAAAACCAAATAATTGTAACTATGTTAATCTGTCAGACCACAGAGATAATTAAAAGGCTCTAAATATGACTTTGGAATGAAATACAAGCAATGTATTTGTAGGACACACTAAAGCTGAACACAGTCATTTCAATATCATGATATCAGCTTAACAATTGAGAAGTGTTTAAACATGAATATTGTGCTGTTTCTTCAGCCTGCCACTCTTTAAGCTGGTGATTAAAGGGTACAGTCCTGGCACACTTCCTGCTTTTTCTCTCTACCTCATGGGCAATGCAACTTCACTTCCTCAAAAAAGTGAAGAAATTATCATTATCAAAGGGGGACACTGGAGTCAGAAGCCAGAGACCAAACTCACAAGACTGCAGGTAGAGTCAGAAGAGCTGCTAGCACCGGATCCTCCGTGCAAGGGGAACTGACCATGCTAGCAGCTCTCCAAAGGAGCTGTAGGAAGTGACTCCCAGTGGAAAGTCACAATCTTTGTTTGACTTCAGTGACAGTGACCACTGTCCATCTCTGAGCAACTCCGTTCAAGCAACACATGTTGCAGCAGAGGCACGCTGGCAAATGATCTTTCTAGAGGACTTGGCTGTGTCATTTGAGACTCGGCTCTCAATCTGCATATGCGGTACAATTCATGTGAAGGTCGTCACTACAGCGAGGGCTGAGGGACAGAGCAGTGGGGAGTGTGCTCTGTGTACCAAATTAACATGGCTGCGTCCAGACATAAGGCTTGGTTGCCACTGGCTGCAGTTCACAATCATGTGAACATTTTTTCCTAAGTAATAACTGCAAATTTCATCTGGCTGTTTCATGAATGAAACAATCCTCTTTTAAAGGCTCCAGGGAAAAGGTGAATTTCATGTTTATAGAAATCAACTGGATTGGACATTTATGTGCCTCAGTTTTGTTAATTTAATTTTGACTTTTAAAAACATGTTTCTTTTGCTTTGGAATCTGTCGGGAAAATGAGATATACTTAACAATATGGAAAAAATAATCATAATATGAAATAATTTCTATGCACTGTTGATATCATACATACTCTACTACTGTCCCTCAAATGATGTGGGAAGTGATACTGTTCAGAAAAAACCAAGTTGCATAGCTTGATTATTATTTATAAGTAAGGCTATATAATTTGGCATTCTGGGACAGACTCCACTGCCCATCAAGTGTGTTCCCTGGACGCTTCCCTCAGAGTACTCCAACATGGCAGAATGGTGCAGCCCAGGTCAGTTTTGCACATCCAGAACAGTTGTCCTTGGCTTCATGCCTCAGTGGGAGGATTCACAAAGGATTTTGTGCTGCAGAGAATGCAGGTCAGAGGAGGAGTGGACCTTTCCCTCTGTTGCTGCACAGAACACATGATATTAGCTGGAGAATGAGTGGGCACTAGTATGGAACTGGCTCAGTAGGTGCATCTTCATGATCATTCATGTATTAGGCTGTCATTTGCACACTTCTGTGTATGGTAATGGAGTTGATAATGTCATTCATGCTATACAGCATAACGAATTCAGAATCCTGATTTCCTTGCAGTAAAGTCAATCAAAAACACCGTAGCAAATCAGCTTCATTCCTGAAAACTTCATGCTGCACTTAGTTGCCAACAGTCTGAATGATACATTGCTCTTATTCCAGCTTTATTTTGTAAATTAGGAGCAATACATTAAAAGACTTTTCTAATGTAGTGCTTTATGCCTGTTGATATTTCACAGTATCTAATCTCTTTTGTTTATCTTTTCAGCTTTCACAGCTTATAGTAAATTCAGGCGGAGTTGCTGCTGTGATTGATTGTATTGGCAGCTGCAGAGGGACTGTCAGACTGCCTGGCATCATGATGCTTGGTTATGTAGCAGCTCATTCGGAGAACCTGTCAATGGCAGTGATTGTCTCCAAGGTTAGCTATCACTTTGTTGTCTTGGTATAATTCTTCAGCAGTATTCTGAGGTAGAGATACGAATTAACATTGGCAGAGGATGTATTTTGTGACAGGATTATATACTTGCTCTCGACGAATGCACTTTCTCCTAATATTGCCACTTGCTATGACCGAAATGATGTGGTAACCTGATCAAAGTGTGTCCTTACAACGTTGAACCTTTTATAAAATATCCTGGATTAGTTTGTATTACAGTGCATGATTTTTCTGTGTTGCAATTGCATGGGTACAGATAATAAGTCAGTGAATTTCTATAGTCTGCTTCCTCTTACAATGAATATTTGTGGCTACATCAAAACCCTTTTTTAAACAAGTATGTTTAATGGCATATTCTGCATTGCACTAACTTGACTCTGCTAGTACCACTAGGGTATCTTGCAACAGAAATCTTCAGACTTGAAAAGACTTCAGTTTCTAGTGTTTGATTCAGTTGTGCAAGTAACATTTCAAATGACTTAAACTATACATTTTCAGGTTTAAATAAAATCTGCTGGGCCATGATATACAAGGGAGAGAATTTGCAATATTTGCAATAGGTGAAATTAGTGCCTGATATAATAGTCTGATGTAAATAATGCTAACTAATGACAGAAGGAGATAATTTCACTGACATTTTTGGCTCATTTTCACACTATGTCAGTCACTTAAAATGTATGAGTGGAAACAACAAAACAATAAAAATGGAAGAACAGAAATGTCTTCTAGTAGGAATGCAAATTAAAAATTGAAAATCACTACAACATAACATTTAGTATGCAGGGAGGGTAGGAGGGATCAAAAAATGCTCTTCTGTATTTTAAAACTAAAGAAATACACACTTTTTTTTGCCCTCTCTGGAGGCCCTTCTCTGGATGTGTCTGTCTCTCCACTTTCAGGGATGCCTAGAGCAAATACGCTCCTGCTGTTGAGTGCTTGTCATTAAGTGGGATGAATCCAGAAATTAAGTTCCAGGGGAAGCCTTTAAGTGTTAAATTTTTGAAGAGTAGTAATGATTCCTATCATAACAGTATGGAACCACAGCGAGGGCTTTTGTAGGGATCCGTGCAAACTTTCATGAAATTAAATATGTTAATGAATGGTCCACAAAAGCAATAATAATAAACCCAGAGCCCATTAAAAAACCCTGCTTCAGGGGAAACTAAGCTTGTGTAGTGGTACACAGTGCTGAGGACAGGGCTTGGTAAACTGGAACCATTTAAAAGAAATGCACTGTGGCATAACCACATGCAGTTACACACTGATGATGTTATGATGTAAAGTGATAGCTCTATTCTGCTGTACTCTAATCTGGAAAGGATGAATTTTGAAAAATGATTTTTGGGGTCATACGGGACAAACACTTCATTGTGTTCTTCTGCTGTAGTGGTATTAGAGTAGAAGATAAAGCATTATTGGAAAAGAGAAGTTAATCTGTCAGTGGATATAGTTCTGCTCTCTGTATTTGAAAAGGACTTGCAAAAAAATCCCAAACCAAATCAAAACCAGAAAAGTGTGCAGAAAACGCTAAAAAAGATTCATGGGATGGAGGACAAGGTTTTTAGGATAGAGTTTTAGTAGCCTTGCCTTACCTGAAGTATCATGAAATGCTTCCTGTTGAAGCATCTTGGCATAAAGTAAGTAGCTGTGGAGAAAGGATAAAGACTGTGATCTGAACCAGAAGAACTTTAGTAACAACTGGATGTGTGATGGCATTCTTCATCTCCTGATATCTTCAAATCAAGAGTTGAAATCTTTCTGAAAATGACTGGATGAGTCAACCATGAACTACTGGACTCAAGAAGAGGTTGATAAGTTGAAATTTATTTCTGTGGATAATAATAAAAAAAAAAAACACCTCAGTGATTGAGCCCTTATGGTCTTAAACTGCTTTCATAGCACTCAAATTATTTTATTTCAGTTTGACAAAACTGCAACTTTTACTCAGTACAGCCTGAATTGTGTCATGCATTCCTTTTATCCCTTACATTTGCATGTTTGTTCAAACTGCCTTCTGACTTAGAACATTGAATCTGTTTCTCTTTCTTTAACTGTATTTATTAAGATTTATTAAAAATTCTTGATAGTCTTCATGATGTAAAAATGTTACACCACTAGCATGCATTATCTTACAGGGTTTTTTACAAGAAGAGTGTAAATAGAGAAACATTTTCTAACCAGCTGTATCGGTTTCACATTGTCCTTCCATGGTTTACATTTGTAAAGGTTGTGCTTTTGATTAATGCTACAGGGAATACCACCACTGTGTGCCTGCTTGATAGAAGAACATGAAGATCATATTAAGGCAGCAGCTGCTTGGGCCTTGGGACAGATTGGAAGACACACTGCTGAGCATGCACGTCATGTTGCAGGAGCAAACGTGCTACCCACACTGCTTGATATCTATGTGGACACACGCAGTTCAGAAGATCTTAAAATGAAAGCAAGTATATTTGTAGTATTTGCAGTGTGATTAATTAATTGTAATTAAGAGGTTTAAGTGCTTAAAAACTACTAAATGCTACGTGTTTTTATTGATGTTCATCGAGTCACAGATTTCCTGGGTGCAGAGTATCTGAAGGCTGTGTGTCATTTATTAGGACTGGCTGGTTCCTAATGGGTGTGCATATGGTTCATACCAAATCATACGGTACAGCCACTGCAGTCTAGTGCCTTATTTTTTTCCCAGTTTAGATCAGAGTTGCATACACCCATAAATGCTATAATTTCTTGTGACTTGTTTCTAATTATCTACTTCTTTTTTGCAAGTATAAACTCTTGTAGAAAATATTATAGTTGCTGTAGTGGTTTTTCTTACATTTTTATTATTGTAATTATAATAAAACTGTAACAGCTAATCAAAAGCCCTGCTCTTGAAAATATGCAACTGTTCATGGTTAGGGCCTTCGTTGTGTGGTAGCTAGTAGAGTTGTAGTTCAGTGGTGTATTTTTGAGCAACAGTAAGTGAACCAATGAAGAGTATAAATACGACGGGATATGCTCTCCCGTGTTGCACTGTGCTTCTGTACATTCCACTGAAATATTACATTCCAGATATGTAAAATAACTTTTCTGTAGTAATTTTCAGTGGTCCCAAAAATATTGAGGCCAAATTAGCTGTACCTGTAATCCTGCCCAAGAAGGTCACTACTGCTTGTAGCAGTGAACACTGAGTCTGTTTTCAGAAACTAAGCACCAATGCACAATTGTTTCACTCTCTCTTTCCCTCCTTGCCTGGACAGTACGGCACTGTGCTATCCCAGACCAGCAGCCTCTCATAGTAAGCCACTTCTAAAATACAATCTTTTAAAATGTATTTTGATTTAACTTTCTTATTATATTACATTACTTCAATTTACTTAAAGGGTCTACTCCAGCTTTCATTATAGTCAAAGGAAAATTGCCATTACTTTGACCATAGATAACATAATATGATGCACTGTGGGGTTTGAGGCTTAATAAATCTAAGTAGAAAATTGATTATTCATTAAGTGACCTGATAGATATAATAGTTTTTATTCAGAAAATGCTCATTGAAAATTCTGATCAATTTGCTTTTTTGATCAGACTTCAGTGATGTATAACATGAATTCTTGTTGTTTTCGTTGATGTCTTACTAGAGAAATTTTATTTTGCATTTCAATAGGCTAAAAAAGCCTTAAAGAACATTCTTCAGAAATGCACGCATCTTCCAGCACTTGAACCATTGCTGCATGATGCTCCTCCCAGTATTATGAAACATATTATTGGGCAGTTTAGTAAGGTAAGAAAAGGCTCTGCTGGATGAATAATATGTTAATTTTTCCCCATTTAGCAAGGAACCTTTTTTCCAAAGATGAAGTCTCTAAAGTTACCAGTTGTTTTCTTTAACAGTTGTTTTCTTTAAGGATTCTCAAGCATTCCCTTCAAAAGCAGTTTGGAGCATCCTGTTCTTTTGTCTGATACAGCTGGATACTGTTTCATCTGGAATCTGCCATAATTCATTCTATGAGTGGGAAAACAGTATAAGTCCTTATAAGCAAGGTGGTTTTTTCTTCCTTGCCTCTTGAGATTAAGTGGAATATTAACTCACGTGCAAATATTTTCACTGAGCCAATGTATCACATAAATCCTAGTCACATCTGTTTTAGATAAAGAACAAGCTGTCTTTACAGGAGTGACTTAAGTCAGGTATTTTACAATAATATAAAGGCTTCGCTAGTTTTATCCTCATTAATTTTCAGTCTCAAATAAGTGTAAAAATCCCCAATTTTTTCTCATCTCTCTCAAGTTTGAAAATGAGTTGTTATTACATTGTTGATTTGAATGCAGCATGTAGAAAGCAATACAATTTAATAAAAATACTTAAAATTATCTAAGTAATTGCTAACTAATCAGGAGATTTGCAATGTATGCTGCTGTTGGGAATCTTGCTCAGCTATGGAATACCTTTTGTGCAAAATGGCCAGGTAAAACTTCCTTGATACTTGGTTCTAAATATTACAGATCTAGAAGCACTGCAGTTGGCAGTGCAGTTTGTGATTACATTGCCTTGCCACAGTTGGGTTTGTCCTGTCTTCTTGCTAAGTCTATATGAAGACTGGAGATTTGCAGAATTTCACTTTTGCATGCTGACTGGAGCTATTAATGAGCCAAGTGCCTAGCAATTGGTTATTCAGGGTATATTTGAATGTTGCTTGCTGTTGAAGTGGTTTTGTGCCCTTCATATCAACAGATGCTTTGTTTTGTTTTTCTTCTTTGTCTATATGTTATTAAACAAACTGTGCTTGTTTACTTTTCTGAAGCATACTTTTAAAATCAAGTTCTCTGCAGTAAAAGCATTTTTCTCTCCTGTACCATAGCTTGGGAATTTCCTATTCTTAGAGCTGTGGTATATTCTGTGGGTTTATTTATAGCACAGTAAAAACCTTATTTCCAAGCTGTGCTTCAGAGTGGGATGCTATCCATTCTTGGTGCTGGACTGCTAGAGTTTTCAGGATCTGTGCTATTCTGTGCTGCCTCAGTTTGGACTGGGGGAAGGGACTGTGTCTCAGAGGTGCTGTCTGTCTTCAGGGCCTCTTTCAAGAGTTTTCTGCTGTCTTATCCAGCCTCAGAGTCACAGTGTGGAGGAGGAAGGCAGGGAAAGGGCCATATCCTGTCTCCTTGCTAGCTCCTCCTTGGCAGTTCTTGTTGTGGGAGATATGTGAAAACAGACGTCTGTTGAGTTCCCACGATAGAAAGATCATAGTTGTTCCTGACACTTCTATGGAGCATATATTAGGGAGAAGTCTGTGCTCTCCTGTTTTTTCTTTACCTGTCTGTTGATTTTGTACGGCCTGGAGGGATCGGAGAAATAAAGGCTGCTTGCCTGTATGCATGGAAGAAATCTTGTCCTTTTCGTTTATCCTTTTAGGCAATCCTTTCCTCATTTGAGGCTCTTGTTTTACTCTGAAATACAGTCAAATTTATGGCCTAATTTGTCTGACCAGTGTTAAAGCTCACACATGCTTTTGCCCTCATAGTCTGTAACTCTCAGAGTTGGTTTTAAACCCGTCTGGTTTTACTGTAGATGCAGCTGCCGTCTTGCATTATCTTTCTGTCTTTTTTTTCAGTTTTCAGGTTGTTTTTTTTTTTGTGGGGTTTTTTTTCCCCTTTTTTTTTTTTTTTTTTTTTTTTTTTTAATATTATTGCAGCCCTGTGGGCCTATGGACTACATGCTGTCATTCTCCCTTGCCTGGCCCAGCCCCCACCTTCCTCCTTCCCTCCCTCCCTCTAGTCCTTTGGACAGAGCTGCATATTGGCATCACTGAGGGAGCACAGAATCTTATTGTCTGATCATTTCTGCTTCTCATCCCCTTTGGCTGCAGAAACTTCACGTTTTTGCTTTGTGTGTGTGTGTTTGTAAAAGGCTTCCATGGCTACACAGTGTGTTAAAGGATTTTAATATCTAGGAGTTTAATAGTAGCATGTAATGCTTCAAGGCTGCATTGTTCACTTGCAACAATTCTCAGTATTGTTTTCATGCACTAATCTATACTAGATCATTATAATGATATAAAATTCAGCTCTACAATTAAACTGTGGGAATTGACATAAAAGACCTGAATAACTTGGTTTAAGTGGAACAGATGCTGTTGTTATTCCATGTTAGTATTCTGGTTTTATTATCTATTTAATCTCCACGATCTTATTGTCTCTGTAGGAATAATTCAAGAAATATTATTTATGTAAGGATAAATATTCAATTCATTATTTTATATATGTTATGTATTAAAGTACATGTTAAATTATGTTGTAACTGTAAAGGGCTGGTGTATTATTTTTTTTCCCCGTACAACTGGGTGTTATAATACAGTAGTCATTACAGATGTTGTATCTCTGATTTTCCATTTTATCGGTCCTCTGAATTAAAAACACATTAGCAATATTTGAGCCTGGTAGCATACAGATTCATTTAAAAGAAAATACTCTCTTTTTTAATGTGCTATTCTGTGTGTAGGTGTTACCACATGACAGCAAAGCACGTCGTCTCTTTGTAACAACTGGTGGACTTAAAAAGGTTCAAGAAATAAAAGCAGAACCTGGGTCACTTCTTCAGGAATATATCAATGCTATTAACAATTGCTATCCAGAGGAAATAGTAAGGTAGGGAAAATGAAATTAAAAAATTCATACTTATTAAATGTTTTTCACAGGAACAACACAAAGGAAGGATTTTAAATAGTAACTTTTATATGTTTTTTTTTTTTATTAGAACAGTGTAACATTTGGTTGATTACCCCAATGGTAACAGAACCACTAGATACATACATTAGAACGCTTTCTCCTTTTTGGATTGTATTTGGAATCAAATTTCTTTGTCTGTAAACAAAGCCCAAATAATCAGGCTCTTGCAGGAAAGTGGAAAGAAAAGTCAGTCCTGCACTATCCAGATGAACTCTGAATCCTACTTCAGTACAACCACTCTCGTAGTAATGAATGTTGTGGGAAGTTTATTTTGGTGACTTATTTATACATTACTTAGGCTCCAAAATACAGGTATTGGTGAACCTTTGGTTGCATCCTTGACTTTCCTAATTGTGTGTCTGAACTAGTGTATTCAGAGGCTCCTTTGAAACTGCCTCTGATGTACAGAGGGTCCAGAGGCTCTCCTGCACAGTTGGTCTGCCCACAGCTGCCCTTCCTCCCCCAGCCTCATCACGAGGCTTAAGTGTTATATAAAAGGACCATACACCAGCTGTCTGCACCAGGTTGAACTTTGCCCTTAATGAATACAGAAACACTATTAAATAGCTTACAGTCAAAATGTCACCATCCTAAATTGTAATAATGAGAGAAATGCCCTCCTAGATTCTAGATATCCATTTACCAGTCGTTCACTCCATCAACACATCAAAAGGATGTTGTACTCGTGCACTCCCTCTACAGGCTCTGAAAATCAGCATCATCAATTTTAATTATAGCAGCAGAGTTCTTCAGCTAATAGTCACTACAAACTAAGTCACACAAAATGAAGCCCTGTTTGTCTCCACAAGGAAGAGCCAGTGGATGTCAAATGGGTAAAGGCAAAATCATAAAGAAACTTTATTCTGCAGCTGGTACTTCAGAGGGAAAGAGGACATTTGCTTATGTTTTTCTGGATATCATTAATGTTTCTTTGTTACAGCTATTTTTCCCCCTGTAAATGGAAAAACGTCATCTAGGCTGGTATATAATTAAGAAAAAGGCCCCTTTGAGCATCTCCTGCTTGCCTTTCTGTGCCACTGCCTGATGTTGGTCGTGCTGCCTGAGGCACAGCAGCTACGATAGACTCCAGCTCAGGGTTTGTCCTGCAGACCTGTTATTTTAGGCTGTTTGCAGAGTGAATATAGTATTGCATTGGAAAGTTAGCTTTACAATGGGAGAACTAATATGAGTTTTGAAAAGAGATAAATTATGTTGAAACCATCCAGAAAATGAAAATCAACAGGGTAAATGAATCTTCCCTCAATGGAAAACACTGGGGATTTTTACTTGAATATATTTTAGGCATGCATTACATGGAGGTGTGTTCATCTCTCTTTATAGCTGAAGCTTTCAGGGCTCAGAGGTGGCAATTTACATGCCTGCAAAACCAGAAATAAACTGAGATGTATGTTTTTAGAATAATACAGTAATAAATTTCAGATACTCTTAACCTGGGAAACAAGAAATAAATGCAACTTTGATGCTTGCATATTGGAAGCATGTGGTCGGTCCATTCTGGAAAAACAGCTGGATGACAGGACAATAATGGCACCATAGAGTCCCACTCTAATGAAAACCTATTGGATAATCCCCACCCTTGAGTTGGCATTAGAGAGAGAGAGGGTCATTGTGATAAATTTTTTTGTTCCACAATCAATGTCTCTCACACACATGGATGTAGACTTCCCATTAGCTTTGGGATGTGAGCTTATGTTTGATGAACAGCATCAGACTGTTGTCATCTGGCAACCTACAGTTCTGTGTAAACTTCTGCTTTTTTATTAAAGGCCATAATTTAAAAAGAACTTAACATCTACATTCCTTAGTAAAGACAACGCTTATGGCAGCTGAACCCACCTAAAGCCTAGCCACTTACCCACATGCCCTTAAAGAAGCTAAACTTATTTCTGAAAACCTAACTTCTGAGTATAAATGGTAATATAAGTTGAAAAGCAGAGTCTTGAAACATTGTGGGGGAGTAACTATAGAATTCCTTGACCAGTGTTTAATGCTAGGATTTTTTCCTGATCAGTAGAAATATGCATAGTGTTTCATTACTTTTCCAGACAGAACATGCCTTGTAGTCTAACACACAAACAAAATGTTTCTCTTTCAGGTATTATTCCCCTGGATATTCTGAGATACTTCTGGAAAGGGTGGAAAGTTACCAACCGGTTTTATAAACTTCAGTGTTTTATTAGATCTGCATTTCACATTTATGCCTTTATGACTGTAATACTACAAATACAGCTGTTGAAAGTCTTGCTTGATTCTGAAATCTCCTTCCACTGTTTGAACTACTGGAAGAGCTCAGCAATTCCAGCAAACTATATTTTGTTCTTTATAAGCTTGTTTGTTGCTAAGTTTTTGTTCCTTTTTGTTTAACATTACTACCAGATATTGCTGCATATATGAATGGAATTTCATGCAGGGGTGATGATTTATCACAGAAGCTTTTTTAGAATCAGTCATTTCCTTTTCCTTCCACAAGAAAGGTTTGTTATCTCATTCAAATTTTAGCCTTCTCAGTACTATTACCATTTCCCCTTTTGCTTTTGCATGTTGTTTAAAGCTTCCCAATCTTGATGAGGGGAAAAAAGCTGGCCTCTGTGCTTTTTCTAATTAGAGAATTCTTTCTGCACTGACATATTTCCTGCTCTACTTTTGAGAAAGTAAAGTGATATGATTTTGCACCTCCAAACATCTTTGTAGCAGCAAAATAAATAAATAATCAGATCTGATGATGACGCAAGGGCTGAATTCTGCATGATATGATAGTGTGGGGGTCCTGGCATGGCAGGTAGTACATCTTCTGCAAAAATCCCCCTAATTAAGGCAAGATTCACTTTAGAGGAAAGTAGCAATACACTGTTTGGTGTGTGTGTCGTCGTTCCTCTCGAAAAGGACAGAGTAAACTTAGAACTTTTGTGCACACAAAGGGAAGGACCCTGGGAGCTTCGGCTCTTTGTGGGTCATAGCACATTTGTGTGGCTCAGAAGAATTGCTGTGCTGCAGGAACACTGTTCCAAAGTTCTGAGCACATTCAGAGGAAATCTGAGGACACTTGAGTCCCACTGATTTGAGTGATGGGACTAAGGTGGCTTAGCATTTATCCTTCAAGAGCTGAAATTGCTGCAGAATTGAGTTGAAACATACTTGGAACTTAGTCTTGAAGCTGCAGATCACATTGACATGGAGGTACGAGGTCTTGCCTGTCTGTAGAACATCCTGGAATCATTTTTACCTTCTTGTGAAGAGTGAACAGACTTTTACATTTTACTTACTCCTCTGGTGTATTGCAGTAGGAGGGAGCAGCAAACAACCCTGTAGTCTTCCCTAGTATGTAACTGTCATTTACCATTTTTTGTTCTAACCACTTTTTTTCCTTGTATGCAACAATTTTGTGTGTGTGTTTTGTCTTTTTTTTTCTTTCCTTTTTTTTCCCCATAAAGTAATAAACAGTGTTTCTGGAATTGGATGTTGAAATACTGGCAACCACAAGGAAAGACAATATTTGAAAACTTCTGCATGAGAGCAACTTGTCTACTTTCTTAAACATATAACTGAATGAGTTTATAAAACAGAGATAGTCTCTTCTTGTGAAACAGGAGCAAAGACTTATTGCCAAGACTTATTTTTCAACTTATTGAGTTGAAAATTATTTACAATGGCTTTTCTTTGCCAATTTCCAAGTGTCTATTTTCTTTTATTCTTGTCAGCGTATTTTTCAGCAGTTCACAGAAACATTGGTGGGCTACCTGGTGTTAAGGTTTATTTCTACAGAAATGTAGAAATGTATGTGTTCCAGCTGGGAGGTACTTGGTGCTGGGAGGTACTTGGTGCTCTCAGACTTTGCTCTTCAGGAGGAGCAGGAGATGGACAGTACCTTGCTGTATGGAGCCTAACAGACAGAAACTGCTGGTGGCATGAATGCTGGTACAGAAACCACACCAACTGGGTTCTTTCTTTAGCCCACATCAAGTGAAGAGCCTTGGAACTGACTAGCTTCTACCAAATGCCTTTTTGTTTTTGACATTATTAACGCTAGGACACTAGTAGAAAAGATTGTTGTAATACTCAATAATTTTCTCACATGCATTATGGATATTTAAAAATTAAATCTTGCCCAATCCCTGAAAGAAAATGTGATAGAAGGGTTTCCAGACAGTCTTGAAGGATCTGAGGCCTTTATTTTCCCTAGCAGAGCAGAAAGGGTGCAGGGAGCTGAGTGCAGATGGGAGGCAGCAGAGGCATGGAGCTGTGTGTACCCGTAGCTGCCTGGTGTGCTCGGGAGCACACCCACACCACACAATGCTAATGTATATGTTTTGTGCAGAGAGAGCAAAGAGGCTTCAGTCCCCTGACAAATGTGCTCCTGCTGTGTCACACTGTGCTACACTGTAAGGATTCCACAGGGTTAAATTTCAATGCCTAAACAATTTGTTCACAGTCTTTTCACAGTCTTTTTCTGATTCCTGACAAAGGAAATGATTGCACAAGGCAAACCTTCAAAGCTATCTGATTGTGTAGAGCACAATCTAAATCAGACCTAGCATAAATACATCTTTACAGTGGCTAGGCAGTTCTGTCCTAGGCCAGTGGCTGTTTGGCCTCTTGTCACAGGACTCCTGGACAATGCCACATCCCATTAGGCTGTGCAAAGTCCTCTCCTGTGTAGTTTGAGACCCCCTCAGTTGTCCCTTGCTGGCAGGCAGCTTCCCTGCATTGCACATACACCTTGTGGCTGGAGGCTTCCATGTCTGCACAAGGCAGATCTAGCCCTTTATAGCAGAATTATTGCTAATTTGTATTTTAGGCTTACCGATGTAACTATGGCAAGAGTTGCTTTTTTACTGTAGTGTTTCTCAAAGTGTTTCTGCGGTGTTTCTCTTCCATTCCTTCATTTGGCTTAAGTCATCATCTAAAACTATGTAATAGATACCCTAGCAGCCTTCAAGTGTGTATCATTTGTCTCAATTTCATATAATAAAATGTAAATTTGCATTTTAATTCATTCAAATGCTGTTTTCATGGCTAGTTTGTGACTGTGATGCTAGAGAAGATGAACAACAGGCTCATTTTGCAGCTTGGGCCTCACACCCGCTTTGGATGTTTTTCTCAGCTTACCACTCAATGGTGCCTACTTCTGAGCTTAGGATATACAAGCATTTCAAGTAAGAGTCCCTCTCACAGAGGTGGCTTATTAAGACACACAAAGAAAATTAAGCCACTGCTTTGGCAGAAATAAATGTAAGCGGAGACAGCCCTTAAATCATGTTGCCGGTTCCTTTGATTGCAGCGTTGGGACTTTTCAACCCAAAGATCTTCTCTGGGGGCCTGAGCCATGATTTTTGTCTACATTACTACAGTTATTATTATATCTACAGATGTAAACCAGGGCCTTGAAAGAACATGTGGATGTGTAAAACTTTTACCATATTTCATTCAGTGGATGGATTAACTAGCCTACAAAAGCTCCATTCTTTATCTGAATGACTGGAAACCTAGAGGATCTGAAAAGGGGAAATTCAAGGAGTTCAACTCTTGTGTATATAATATGTTCTGCATTTCCAGAGGGATTTACCAAGGGATTGCTTTGTCTCATCTGAAGCGATCAATCTGCTGGAGATCTGCATCTTAACAAACAAATGAACAAAATGTTGAAGGAGCTGAATGGAACTGGTGGAAGAAGAAATGAATCTCATTTTGTGAAGTAAAGCATAAAGTTACTGTAATTAGGAAGTGGATAGAGTGTGAGTAGATCTTCAGTGTTCTTGATTCGGTCTAGGGGGTTATGAATTAGCTTGGCCAAAGGGGAGTTTTATGCATGGAGGATGCCACGGGATAGCCTTTTATACTTTGGTATAAACTGGAGTCCTCTGATTTCTGGGTATGTAGGAGTGCTGGACTGTTGACTCACCAGGTGAGGAATCTATGAAGGAATGCTTGCCTCAATATCTTCCTTAATGGCTGCTTGGTTTCCAGTATCGTGGTTGTTGGAGTTTTAGATCTCCCTATGTGGCCAGGGTAGAAAGGAAATATGGAGTAGGAGTGGATTGCAAAGCCAGTGGTTCCACTTCTTGCACTGACATAGGATTGCTTTTATGGTCTTGGATAATTATTACAAATCCCTATGATTCATCATCTTCATCTGTGAAGTATCTGTTATACTCCTTTGTTAACTTACAGAAGTGCTGGGAAAATTAAATTCATATGAGAGATCGATGCAGCAGAACTTAAGTTCTTTATAACTAATACCATATTCAGAAAGGAATATCGTTCAAGAACATAAAAAAATTTACTTAAGAAATCTTGGAGATGCTGATTTTTAGAATTGGAGTTGAACCAAAAGCCAGTGTATTTTGTGAGTTTCCTTATCTGACACAATTTAAAGGGATCGTGGAGAAAGAGGAAATTATTATGTCTCCTGACTATACTAAAACTATTGATGTCGTTTTTGTATAATACTTAACTGATAATATTGATGCTACTATGCTTTATGCTGCAGCCAACTCTATAATTTAGCTACTGAGAATACTAATTACATTATTACTGCTGTACTGTATTTCTAGATACAGCACAAAAGACTGAATTAGAAAATACGTATAAGCAATACTAAAGCATATTTTGATGATGAGAATGCTGTTTAACCAGGAAATGGTTTTGTGCTGCCTTTCACAAGAAGTTACTCTTACTTGGGTTAAACACGTTTCATGGATGTGTTCCTTCCCACCCGGAGATCCCATCACAAGGCTCGCTGGGTGCTCAGTGAAGTGCTGAGGGACCACAATCTGTAGCAGAAACCAGTTGTGTTCACTATCGTGCATCAGCAACTTGTGAAGAGGAACAATGCAAAGGTACTAATGTCATCAGCTTAGCATATTTTCACAGAGATTTTGAAAGGCTTGCTTTTTCTTAATAAAAATATGCTTGTTCTTACTTCCAAATTGAGTTAAAGAATAGGTACACAGATTAACATCAGCTATTCTTTCCAGGAATAGCGTGTTAATGTATTTCTTTAAAACAAAGTTTTTGATTACTTTTTTGTATCAAAATCAGCAGCAAAACTCTTCATAATCTTGTGACAAGATCTGTGCCCTTTCTTTCAAGGAAAGTTTTGTTTTCAAAGATACAGACTAGTGACGAGTTTTATCCCTATTGTCTTATTTATAATTAGATCTGATGGCCTCTGTACATGCTCTTCTTTCAATATGAGGTCAGTGTTAAAGCCATTATCAACCTAAAAGGTTGGATTGCTACCAGGATCCAGCCTTTGTTGCCCCACAGTGCTATAAATTATATTACAATCTATTGTTAAAAATTAATAATATGCAACATAGAGTCTGATGGAATCATGTTAATGAGAACACTGAAGCTTCATTGACTTGCAATATCATTAGAGCTCTGAGACAGGTTTATAGCCTTGTGCAAAGTATATTTGTGTTGGTTTAGACACAGTATTTATTTGGTTACACCCAGCCAAATGTTTCCTGTACTAAATTAAAATAAATGCCGGTTAGTTCAATGAACTACAAAGATATATAGTGTAATTTCAGGTTCTCAAGTCACAGAAAATAAGCCCCAACAATGGAAATCAGTAGAGGATCAAAAATGATGGATATACTGGAGTGAATATGAACAAAGAGGGAAAGGAGTTTACCAAGTTGGGTGCAGTTAATTTTTTGTTACTCAAGCAACTTATAAAATTTGGAAAGAACAGCTCCCATTTGTGCTCTGCCCTGATCTTTATGTAACCCCTCCCTATATACACTACACACTTGCAAGCATAGACAACCAAAATGTAATCAAAAAAGTCTGCTTTCACAAGACTTGCCTCTAAAGTGTCAGTAGGGGCTGGAGGAGGGCAGGTCATTGGCAGCTCCTCTGCTCACTTATGCCAGCTTTTTGGTACTAATTTCTGTCAAGGTCAGAACCACCCCCTGATTTCCACTGCAGTGAGAATCAGACACTGGGTCTGTATCACTTGTGCTCTGAACAGCTCTGCTTCTTGCTGGAAACAAAGCAGAGGTGATTTAAAACATTTTCTTACTTTCTTCTCCAACAGTGCTTCAAATGAGGGAATGGTAGGAAAGTCTTTCTAGAGCTTTTTGGGAATGGATCATGTTCTGTGTTGGAGATCTAGTTCCCAGCCATGCAGGGTGTGAGATAGAATGGGAGTTTAGAAGAATCAGTAACATACTGGTGTTGCAAGTCTTACCTGCTTTGGGAAATGGATATTAAGGAAGCTTCAAGTTTCCCATCTCCTTTCACGGATAACACCTCCTCGCTGTAGCTGTCTGAGTTTGGTCATGGGGCTGCTTGTCTCTGCCTCCTGTTCTGGGGACATAGTGGCAGTGCTGCTCATGCCATCCTAGGATTGGATCGTGATTCCTACAGATGTTTTTATTTTATGGAAATGGAAAGGAGGATAACTTAAGTGATTCTACAAGCAGTTTAACAATATGAAACTTTCTTGCTTTCAGTCACTACAAAGCAAACCCTCTAACAGTTTATCTGTGAAAGCTACAAGGTCTTGGAGCACACGAGACACAGGGAAATCTGGTGGTAGAAGGCTGGACAGGGGTTCAAGGAGAGCAGGCCTTGTACCTGTGCTGCTTGTATGTTGTCACAACCAAAGAGGTGGGGCTGAAATCAGTCTCTCCTTAATTGTTTGGATTAAGACCCCCTGCCTTGGAAAAGACCCAGTATACTCATACCCAGAGCATATACCTACAGGGCTGAGAGGTTACAGACTCTTCTCTTTGCCTGCATCCCATGTCCTCTTGACAGCAGTGCACCAACCTTACCTCGCTGGCTCTGGCACAGTGAGGACTTCCACTTCCTCAGGGTGTCTCAGGGGTGTTGTTCATTAATGCTTTGAAGTTGAAAACTGCTGTGAGTGCTAACTGTTGTTACTACTACTTGTTAATGCCATCAATGTGTAGCTGACCGTAACTCATTTTCCTGTGATAATTCCCTTGGTTAAACTGAAGAAAATGAACTGGTTTGATGACAGTGTTTTAAGAAGATGCCATCTCAGAAGCTATAGCTGTGCCTGTGATATATCACCCTGACCAACAGCAAGGGAAATCTGGCTTTACCCTGAGGTGTGGAGTTCCAGTTTGGACCATCTCCCCTTATTTTTGTATCCTTTTTGTATCAGATGACCTACTAGTAGCAAAATCTGATAACATTTTTACCATGGAGTTGAATTATGAGGTCATGAATCACTACATTAGGCCCAGCCCTCCCCCTTCTAAGTGTTTTTTAAAACCCTGATTTGTGTTTATGCTAATGTAGTCGTGCAATGGGAATGTTTGGTAAAATTGCTGTTTAATTTACAATAGAAGACTGCTTTAGCAGCTGTTTTATAGCAGTTAAACTACTCTGACCTAAATGACTGTTCTTAAGAGATTGAAAAGCAATTGCAAATATGAAAAACTCCAGGACTGCCCTCTTTTTCTTTTTTTTTAAACGTCTTTGAAATGGCTTTATAAACATTTTGAATTCCTCTGCAGAATTCAGATGAGAGACGAAAGAATGTCAGCTTACTGGGAATTTTCTCTGACCACCTGAGAAAAATGAGTTTTTCATCCTCTTGAACATCATCTGGAGTTATAATAAAACATGCTCTCAGCTGGATTCCTTCTGTTTGAAAATAGGCAGAGCTACATCATTGCACACCTAAAGGAAGGACACAGAACTACAAAAGCAATCTAAAATCTGGATTTTCCCTTCTTCACAGGGACCACAAGTAATTTTCTGTAATATTGATGAAAATTATTTGAATCTTGAAAGAGGGATATATCTCTCCCTTTCCCTCAATGTGAGCAGTCCAGAGGACCAGAGGCAGAGATCCTTTTGTACAGAGCTAAGTCACCTGTCGGGATCATAAGTGTGAAACCTCCTAAGCAATAGCTATTGAAGGAGCTGCAAAAATCCACAAAACTAAAAGGTAATTGGTGAAAATCTACAAGTCAGCTGATAAAATTTCAGCTGAATGTTCATTCCAATCTGTGGCAGATGAACGAAATGTGGTGCTAGTGTGTTGGAATCCTGTGGTGATAGACACATGAAGAATAGATAAAAGATGGTTGTTAGTTAACTAGTGCTGCAGACAGGCCATCCTACTTGTCTGGGGAGCTGGGCCTGAAAACCCTCAGCCAGGCAAAAGCTTTTGTTGTTGTGAGAGTGACTGTGCACTGAGGGAAGATTCTGGGCCTGGGCATATGGCAGTCAGATGACAATGGCGCAGCTCCCATGATGTGCTCTGGACTGTGGGATGAGTAGATGACAAAACTCTGCAACTTCACACAAGTGCGGTATAATTTGAAGCTGTTCTGCAGGGAAACTGCAGGCAGCAAGTACAATTTCTAAGCCTGATATAAATTCCATCCTGTTTAACTACCACCAGTTCTACTGCTGCAGATGAGCATACCAAGCGAAAGAACAAAGCAATGGAGAGATTTGATCTGGCTTTGTAATGCAATTGAAAAACTCTCCATTAGAGGAGCATTTGCCATAGCCCCAAAAGCACAGAACTGAGGTCTTTGCTGTCTGTTGGTGTATTGCTATGCCCTAAGTGGGCAGCTCATCCATTTGCTTCCTTCCATTTCTTCTGCTGAGCAAAATAGTTGTTCAGTCACTGTCTTCCAGATTTCCTTCACCTTCTCTCTCTTTTTTTTCTACCCCCTTACATGCATCAGTGAGTTTCAGTTAAAACAAATGAATCTCCCACATGATTTTATCTGTTTGAGAAATGCAGGAATCTCTACTTTAGCTCCTTCCAGTGCTTTTCCAGACCTTGGATACTCCCTCTGTTCTGTGATTTCAGGTCATGATGCACTTAAATAATTTGTCCTCTGTTTTTTTTTTTGTTTTATTTGGCTAATTTCACATCTCCTTCATCCCTTCTAAATTACCACTCCACACATTGCTTGCTATGGTTCACACTTCTTTTATTTTGACTTTGCTTTTTCCAAGGCTAGTTACTGAGTCTTGGTAGGATTGTTGCAGCATCTCACAAACAGCTGTTTTTTTGCTGTGAAAATAGCCTGATGTGTGCTCCAAAAGGAATGTACAACCTGCATATTAAATACTTATAGTGTCGTGACAAGCACAACCAAGTTCTTAAAGAAAAAATTAAGGTGAAGATTCAAAATATGAAATAACTGAAAAGAAACATCCCCAAACTGAGGAGCAGGCATGCTTGAGATGAGACACACTATATCATCTGTGAACAAAATCTCAAATAAGATCTCTTGCAGTAAAAGGCTTTGAGAGAAAAGCAGCATGGGCCCCATGATGTCCTGTGCATAGGTAATGCAGTGTATGGATGCCTGCACAGTTTCTGCTGGGTTGTATCTGAGTAAAAGGATCACAGAGCAAATGCATCCCTCCTTACCCAGTGAGACAGGGTGTTCTTATTTTATGGAATTAATTTATTTCTTAAAAAAAAATTTTATCAGACAATTATGTCACAATCACACTGAGAGCGTATTTTAATGACAGCTTTGGTTTAAAGCTGTGTGGAGTACACTGCTGCCTTCATTCTTCTCTCACTTTTCCCCATTAATGTTCGAT
Source organism: Myiozetetes cayanensis (assembly GCF_022539395.1). NCBI lineage: Eukaryota > Metazoa > Chordata > Aves > Passeriformes > Tyrannidae > Myiozetetes > Myiozetetes cayanensis. The sequence goes on from NW_026086604.1 coordinate 133,130,587, forward strand.
GCACGCTCTAAGGTATGTCTGTCGGTGGGTATTACTTTCACCAGCCTTTCCTTGCAGTAGTATGTCTATAAATGGCAGACAGCATCATTCCTAATTACATGTTGCCCCCAGATGCTCCAAGGGTGATGCTGATGGATTGCTGTGTGGGTGGTGTTGAAGGGACTGGGGGAGGGGAGCTGGGATGCAGCTCCTCTAAGTGGTAGCAGAGGTCTCCCTTCGGGCTGCGCTCATGAGTCCTCCCTCGGTAAAGGGAGCTCGGGAATCTCCGAGATCGTGCATCTGGGCACTGGAAAAGGGGACGCAAGGCTTCGGAGGATGGCCCAAACAAACGGGGAAGCGGAAGGAGCTGGGAGAGACAGAACTCACCCTTTATCGCTGCAGAAGCCGCACAGCACGAAGGGCTGACAGAGTACACAAGCTGCTACATCTCGCTTCCCTGATTCCACTTCCCTGATCCCGCTTCCCCAGCACTTGGGCTCAGCGCGCAGCGGGAGCGCGGCTGCCCCGCTCCACTCCTGTCGGTAGTGGCATTTCTGACAGGGACGTGCTGCGTGGGTTCAGGAATTCCTGGCGTGATCGAGGGCAGACTGGGCTTTGGAATTGAATCTGGCCGGTTTTGGCTGCCAAGTGTGGCTATGGAACTGATCGAGCCACTGCCGTCTACCAGCCGCCTGCTCTGCGGCCGGGCAGTAGAGAAAATGGGCAGAGCTTCAGCAGCCCCTGCCCACGGAAAGGATGGCCCTTCCCTCAGGCCAGAGACGGGCATTCCTGCATCAGCAGGCTGAAGAGGAAAATGGAAATCCGAGTGATCCTGGATCTTAAAAGGCTGCTCACCAAATCCCAGAGAAATCCAGGGAACAGTGAGGAGGTGAACTTAGGGATTTTCAGTCAAGTGTTTGTCACTTTTGCACAGACCTTAACTCTGCAGGGGCTGCTAAAAGGGAAGGAGGAAGTGAGAGAGTGCACGTGTGCGAAAGCACATCTGCAAGGTCTGTTTCCTTCTCTCTTTAACTGTCCCGTGGTCCTTGAAGGGTTTATATTTAGTGTGCCTAGCAGGTCAGCCTGCCATCTGGGCAGCTACTATGAAAACATGGAGGGAATAGGCAGTATTGGCTTTGGGGACTAAAGCAAAGGGATTCCGTGGGTTTTTACATCTCAAGTTTAGTGCCAGGCTGGGAATTTGCCCCATCACAGTGTGCACTGGAACTGTGAAGTGTCTTGGAATGGTGTGCAGAAGTACATTTAAGAACATAAGACACCAACTGCCACATCAGATTAATGGTCCATCCAGGCTGAGTCTGACAGGACGCAGTGCTACCTACAGAGAGCAGGTGAGCCTGGTCATGTTCTGCAGCCCGTCCTCTGTCTACTCCCCTACCATCCCCAGTGGTTGGATTTGGATGTTAGAGGCTAATCCTTCTAGTGTCTGCTTATAGACCCATCGCCAACTCACTCAATTTTATGAAATCTTCCTAGAGTGTCTTACCTGAAAGACCTTAGGGTCACATGGAAATTCAAGGACTTCACTGTACACCCCCATGTTCAGGTACTGAAAATGTTGAATAAAGCCAGTCCCGCCATCAGTCCCACAGTGGGGAGATCTTGATGATGCCTGTCCTCCAACTTGAAAAGTGGCTGTTAAGCCTTATCTTATGCTTCATGTCCTACCTTCAATTTTGACTCTGTAAAGAGTCTTTCCTCCCATCCTGTGGTGACTTAGTTTCTCTGATAACCTTTGGTACAGAACCTTATCAGAAGTTTTTTCAAAATTGGACTGTTCTGTTACAGTTGCACCCCATCTTTACTGATGCAGTCCAAGGACTGTGGTAGGTTGGTGAGACCCAGTTTCAATCTGCAGAAGCCACATGCCTCGTTCCCAATAGACCATGTTTGTCCTTCTCTATGGTGACTTTATTTTTTTTAGACCCTACTGCCATTAGTAAGGATGGATGGCAAACTTCCTGGCCTGCGATTCCCAGGGCCCCTTCTAAAGTCCTTTTTGTGCCTGTGAGTTGCGATGGCAGCTTGCCAGCCCCTTGGCAGCCTGGTGTTTGCCATGCTGGGCTACCCTCCCCATCCGGGCAGCCTGAGACTGAGGAGTGAAGATGAATAATACTCAGGGACAGAGTGGAGCTTTACTCAGGAGTGGAAACCACCATCCAGAGAAATGTCAGTAACTCATTTGTTTTAATTTCAAAACACATTTGCTCAACTTCTGAAATACGTACTTAGGTACCAGTTATTCTTTCCCCCTCTTCCCTCCACAGGGACAAGGCATTTTACGTGGCTCCTCATACAGTGGTCAGCAAAACGCAGAGAGGATGTGTAGAGATTAGGTGATAATACAGTTTCTGTCATAGGTCTCATACCTGCTATATAATTACTAATTGGTGGCATATTCCCTACAGTGTGACAGAAATATCTACATTGGCAGTTTATTGGAGTAAAGAGGGAAGGGAGAGACTGTAGCTATACTCTGAAATCATATACATCAGGATTTATTGGGAGGCAATGAGCACAGAAGTGAATAACATAGCTAAGTACAGAGCCTTTGGGCTAGAGAAACACCACAATGAAAAGTTTTTGGCTCAACTATTAAAAAAGATATTTCTTGTATGACATCTGATGAGGGACAAATGCTGCTAAGGAGCGTCTTAGAGGATCCAGCTCGTGAAAGAGGCTACAAAGATGTTTCTTGTGCCTGCTCACAAGCAACACAGTTTTGCAGGCAATGATCATTACTGTTCATCACAAGGAAAGGAAAATACAAAAGCAAAATAGCAAACAGTAAATAAAAACACAGGAGGCTGCAGTAAAATGTCAAATTTTTGTTGGCCTCGATGTGACTGCTGAGGATCTTTGTTCTGGGAAGAGAAAGTGCCACAGAAGGATGGGAATTCTTGGATTGGATGGGCTGTCATATCTGTCATCATTATAAGCATGGACAGATGATGATGATCTCTCCATTCTGTTTCTAGTTTTTCTTAGTCTCCAGAGATGCTCATCCAGCTGTTTTCACCAGAAAATTTATTCAGCTCATTTGTTCACTTGCCTTTTTTGTATTCTTACAGTGCTTCTTACCTTCATCAAGATGGTAGCATCTTCTCTGTGCCCACTACTACTTTAAGCCCTTCCTGTTTCTGAAGATGCTGACTACTTACTTTCCAGTGCCTGGAGGTGTGTTAGTCTTCCTCTTTCACTAGTTTTCAGTTCATCTTTCAACAATGTGGCATCCCACACTGCTCGAGGAGTGGGCAAGGGGTGGGGAGAAAAACAGGCAGTGATTAGAGGTTGTTTAAGCAGATCACTTCTCATAGATACAGGCTCTTTCCTCTCCTCTTATGGCTCTCTCTCTTCACCCATCCCTTGGGTACTGGCCCCACTTTTGTTTCCTAGCCTGCAGCAGCAGTGTGTCTAAAACTAGGTGGCTGACAGCACAACTCATGAGCTCAACTACCGCTGTAAGATTTTGAAGACAAGCAGGTTTCACAAGGCTGCAGCTTAAGGAAAAGTATTTCTAGAAGCCAGTTCCTCTCCAGAGTTTTCAGAGATGTGTATGATCACTGATGCTTTCCAGTCTCAGTTTTTGGTAAGTGAGTTGAAGAAAGGTAGTCTAAGTACTTTTTTTTTTCCCCATATGATAACTAAGATATAGCAATCCTTCCTAATTATGTAGCTCTCTTTACCCTGACCCTGTCACAGCCTGTGTCTGAGGAGGAGCGCTTCAAATGAGATTTATGTGCATTTGGTATAATTTGAAACAGACTGAAACTTAAAGTTAGGACATTTCATGACATGCAGAGCCTTAAAATTATGATAGAAGTCATCTGGGGATCTGCATTGGCAGCGTACAACTCTTCTCACTGGAGTTGTTCCTACCTGCTTACCACAGCCTGCAAAACAAACAACCACCCATTCAATTGCAGTGCAGACAAAATTCCCCTGTGATGGATGATGTCCAGGTGTGACCTTTCACCTGTCATGGTAGCCAAAAATCTTTGTGGGAAGAGTGCGTGGTGGCAGATTATGGGATAATAAAATAAAACAAGATCAATCACGTGTAGGATTCTGTTGTTAAGAAAGTATTAACTATTTTTTAAATACCCAGCCATCTGACAGGGCAGGTGACACCTGAAAGGGCGACTGGTAAAGCCCCAGTTGGCTGAAGCACTGCAGTCCAAAGGGCAGGCTGGTTGCTGGTGGATGCAGAGCAAATCTTCAGTGAGCTGCTACAACGGATGCAAGAAACTGAGCACACAATCTATTATCAAATGCATGGTGGAAACTTGACATTTCAGCCATGTAATGTGCTTGTTTTTCCGGCAGCATGAGACTAATATACTCCTTTTCTGTGCTTGACGCAGTGTCATTCACATCTGAGCAAAATAAATGGGGAAGAAGACAATTTTGGTATCTATTTTTGGCATTGCTAATTTTAGTGTCTCTAAGGAGAGGGATTTTCACCCCTTTTTCTTTTTAAAAAAAATATAACAAAACACATGAGTCTTAGAATAAAAATAATTGTAAAGGGCAACATTCTTTGACACTGGCACTTTGATAGCTGCTGTACATCCCTTATGTTGTCTGCAATGAAAACCAGCCATCAAACTCTGACACAGTAGAGTTATGAAATCTTTCCAGCTTCTCTGAGCCCCTGAAGGGAACCAGGGTTTATTTAGATGAAATAAATATAGAAAGACCATGAATGAAACCTTCTTATTTCAGCACCATCAGTACAAAAGATTACATCTCCAGTCTCTGTGCAAGAGGTTTTAAATCCCAGGTTTTGAAACAGTTTTTTTTTTTTTACAACTCCTTCTATCATTGTGGTAGTTCATAACAAAACAGATCTGTGTATCCAAGGAAAATGGTGGAGAAAGGGTCGTGCTTGGCCTAGCTTCTTTGAAATGCATGCAGACATATTTATTTCCCCTATGATATAGCTCCTATTATGTGCTTTGCATCTTTAAATGTGTGAAGCATGAGGCAGGACCCTGAGATTCAAGACTAAAGAGAGACAGGCTTTGTTTTCTCTCTCATGGAGATTTTGCTTTTGGTTTTTCTTTACAATTATGTTGGCTCATGGAGGGAGTTAGTAAAACACCCTGTCATGTTTTCCCAGTTTCTTCACATTTTCTGTGCACAAAACGCAAAATGTACATTTTTTCCCCCTGCACAGGGAAATGCCAGGAAAGGAAAATGTACAAAACCTGAGTGCGAGAAGCAGCGTCTCCTCCACTGCAGAGCCTTCTTGCAGCAGACAGGCAGGCTGCACACTCGCATTGGAAATTGCAAAACAAAGAAAATATACTCGCAGGCACACATTCTGGAGCGCCCAAGGACTATTTCTGTTTCTTGCTAACCTGCTCACAGTCAGGACAATAACAAAGGTGCTGCTGTGTGAAGGCCCCATACACACGACTGCATTTTGCACGTGAGGCATTTGCCATTCAGATCGTTTCATTTTTCTACCTGGTTCATCCATATTCTAGAATACTACAAAGTAAGAATACTGTGAAAGTAATTCTTCATCTGTGGTAGATTACTAGTTAAACTGGTTAAGCGCTGATCTTATTTTGTAAGTTGTTCCACATGAGCAAGCGGGAGGTGCTGCAGCCAGCAAGGATTGAGGCTTGGCTGCATCCAGTGGGGGTGGCTTTCCTGCAGGGTGACAAGTTTGGAGCCCTGGGTTTTTCAAGGATAAGTTTCCTTTTCCCTACTCTTATATAAGCTTCAGAAGCTGTGTGGTGGCTGCTTTCTAAGAGGAGGTGAGACTGAGGTAAGCCAAAGTGAGTGAAGCCACATTAGCATTCAGGTTTGTTTGTATGGTCAGAGGCTTACCCAAGCTGTCAGTCCTGATGAGTTCATGAAGAACTTACAGCAATTTGCGGGGAGGCCTCCAGGCTTTTGCAAGAGGTGTGGACTGACTGTGGTTGGAGCTGCATTCTTTTTTCCCCATCTATAAGTGACCTCCTTGGAAAATAAACCCCAGGACTCATGTCAGAGGAGTACTGTGCATGCATTAAATAGTGGTACAGCTGCGGTGTGTGTAGCTGTGTGTGTACATGGAATAGTAATGTTCATACCAACATCCTCCCTCAAGAATCCTGTTGCAGGAGGACAGTTATAAATAACTCTTTGGCCGCTATAATTGTTCTGCCATTGCAGGCTGCCAGAGAAATACATTGACTCAGCACATGCCTGAACAAGGTCCTTTCCCAGGCAGCACCTCCCACTGTATAAAAGTCCCTGCAAAGCCATGTAGGTGCCTGGTGTGGCAGTGAGCCCCATCTGGCTGCTGCTGCAAGCTGGCATAATCCATCACTGAATCAAAATTAATGTTTGTAAAACATACTGAAGACAAAAAAAAAAAAGGCGTTGCTTAGGCACTAGTTAATATTTTTTCAACGCCCCCAGTTATAATTCTGTTGTTGCAAGAGCTGCAAGTGCCTTTCCCTGCAGTGGTACTCTGGGTGCTTCTCATGGAGAAATGGATGTTCTTGTGCCACTCACAAAGAGCCACACTGTGGTCTTTATTGACTTAGATAAGATGATCTTGTATATGTTCACTGACAAGAGGACCAAAATTGTCCCTCATGCTAATGTTCTTAATGTCTACTGCTCCAATGGTTTTTATGCCCCTTCTGCCTGCCACAGTCTTACCAAAGAAAAGTCCCAGGCCCTGTACCAGGTAGGAGGCTACAGTACAATTTTTTTGGTGCTGTTCCTGAAAGGATATGAATTCTTTTTGAGAATTACACTGGAGACTTTTTTTTCTTATTTTAAAAATTACCTTCAAAATAATAATTAGGAAGCTGTCATTGTTCTTTTTTTTTTTTTTTTCCAAAGCAGGTTCTACATGGAGTAAAGAACCTAGAGATGTGATTTGCTTTTTATGACTTGGAGTACTGAAATGGCTATAAATGAATCCAAATGTAATTTTCTTGAGAAAATCATTCCTCTGTTATACACACCCTTTTTGCTATACTTCTCAGGGCCTGTTTTACCTGTGTAATTTGAAATTATTCAGAAAAAAAACCCTGTCTTTTTTGTTCTTACAGATTTCAATTCTGCATTTTTATTCTGCAAATCCTATGTCTGAGACTGTTTTTTTACTATTATTAATTCCTGTAAGTAATTGTAAAAGACTTATTATCTTCAGAATATAACTCTAATTTTTCAAGAACCCATTTAAACATACACAGTGTACTCCTGTAACTACGTGACTCCCTTTAAACCAGTTCAATTGCTTGGAGATATATAGGTATACTAGTATATTATTCTTACATTGCTGTTTCACTTTCCTGAAATGGTGATGGCCTCACATATACTCATGCATCATACCTTTATGTGAGTAAAATTGCATGTGCAATGAATGTTTTACCAGTATAACTACTTTGGTAAAATAAGATTATACCCTGCCTAATTATAATGAACGAAAACCAGGGTGTAGACCAAGACTCACTAGTTAATTCTTTATTACAGTATGTTTCCAACTGCAACTGAGTTTAAATGTAATATTTTCTCTTGTGGGTTATTTTCATTTTTTCCATAATGTCACAGATTTATTATATCTAAATGCAATGATGACATCAGTTACAATGGGAACATTTTTATGTTTGCCCTGTGTTCTGTAGAGACAAACCTCTAGAAGTTGAAGAGTGAGCTTTCAAAAATGAGCTTATGTCTCAGGCTGAACAAGGTGTGGTAACCCTGACATGGGGCTCCTGCATAAAGAAAATGCCCTTTTTCGAGCCCCTAATAGTGTTCCTCCTTCTGTAATGTGAAAATAGTTTTATGGGTGTGTATTTACATATTTTTAGCACCGTCATATACCGTGTTTTCAATGGAGATGTTATATTTAGAAGTTTCTCAAAATGTGGAGCATGTGTTAAGTTTCTTTTGCGTAATCCATCAAGACTAATTTGATTTGAGACCGGTGCCTTTTTTTTCCCCCATCTGTTTGGAAAAGTGCAGTTGTAGAGACATCAGTCATGTAACACTTTCTGTAAAACAGCTTTACTGACAGTTGGGAGTTGTCAGTAACCATGTGGATTTCAAGCTCTCAGTCTGGCTACGATGAGAAAAACCCTCTGACACATAATTTCCACAGAGTCACAGAATTTGAGGCCGGAAAGACCCAGCATGCACATCTAGCTGACCTCCTGCCTAGCCAACCCAGGGATAAGTCATGTTTCAAGCCTAATAGCTGCAGAAAATACTGGCTTTTGGGACAAACATGCATTTAATTTAATAGCGTTTTCTCATCAATCATCAGTAATTTATTTCTATAGTTAACGACCGTTATTTATTTCATATATATGTTGGGTACATAACTGTGGCTTTTTTCTTGTTTCAGCTGATCTAGCTTCAACTTCCAACCTTTGGAAAGGCTTTAAGAGATGCTGGGTTTTTGTTCCTTGTCTAAATATGCAGAGACCAAACTCTGTGCCGGGTGAGGGTAGAACAGGCTGATGCCCCAGGAAGCAGCAAAACAGTTCTGCAGAAGGAAAACCATGTCCCTGCTGCCCATGTCCAGTCCCACTTCGAGTTTGCCACCCAGTGCTGGGGCAGAGGCAGGAGCAGGAGTTTGCAGGGCTTGCTACGGGCATGGTGGGCTTCACATGGGCTTGCAGCTCTGCCTTTCTGCAGGAGGTGGAGAAAAACACCAAAGTTCCTGTAAAAGCTCTTTTTCTTTCAAATAGGAAGCAGCAAAACTCGAGTTTTGCCCCTGTGTTGCTGAGAAATGTAGAATTGTCTCTTTGAACCAGTGCAGAAATCCCCAGTATGTTCACCTTCGGAAAGCTACCATACTGAAATGTTTCCATCTCTCACTTTAAGACATTTTGTACCCTCTAGGACTCTCTCCAGTTCATTTATATTCCACTCAGGAGGTGGCCACCAGAACAGCCCATGGATGCCGATGTCAGAGGTGACATAACCTACTGCATCATACTTGGCATTTCCTTTTATCCATGTTGGTGTGCACCCATCTTTGTATATTAGCTCCGTTTGTGACAACAGTATGTTCTGCAAATTCAAATTCATTTACTGCATTCTCCAAGCCTTTTCCCTAATCTTTGCTCATCAGCATGGGCTCTCTTCCGCTGTAAATCTTTCATCCTTCTGTATGTCTGAGCTTGCTTTTGGCAACATTGGAAAGCTTATGATTTCAGTGTTCCCATGCAAACTATCAAGTTGACTCTTTGGGGTACAATCTTTCCTCGTTGTTACTTACTCTTCCCCTGGTTTTGTAGTTTTTTAAAACATTACTCAGGAATGCATAGTTGCTTCTGGTGCAATGCAAAAATATGAAATAGTGCATATTCAGCTAACTTTTGTAAATTGGAAATGAATACACTTGATCTTATTTATAATAATATTTTGTTATGATTTCATATAGTTGTAATTTTAATTAGTTACTTGTAGAATCAAGGGACCTCTGGAGTTTATCTATTCCAACATCCTACTTGAAATGGGTCAGCGATCAACAGTGGAAGAGGTCAGCCACACTCCAGCTAAATCTTGAAACACCTCCAGAAGCAGAAGCTCCACACCTCTCTGGGCAACCTGTTTCAGGGTTACACTGTTCTCCTGGTCAGCATGTCTTCTCGTGTCCAGACCTCAGCGTGTGGCCGCTTTTACAGCCTTTAGCACTGAGAAGACAAGTTTGACTCTTTCCTCACACCACCCTTCAAAGAGCTGTGGGCAGCTGTTCCAGCAGCCCTTACCCTCCTCTTGATCAGATTAGACAGACACAGCTCCCTCAGCCCCTCTCACATTGCTCTAGGCCTCAGATCTCAGCAGTGCTTCATTGGACCTTTTCCAGTTTGACACATTTGGCCTCGTGTCCTCTCTAATCCACAGCTCCTTTTAACCAGGATGACTCCTCAGTGAGGTGCTTCCCAACCTGGAACAGATCATGTTTCCTTGCTGAACCTCATGAGGTGTCTGTTGGCCCAGATCTGAAGTGTACAAAGGAGCCTCTGCATTGAAGCTTTGCCATTTGCCAGTCCAGACAGTTTAAGTAATCAACAAATCAAGGTATTTGATGAAGATACTGAACAGTGTGGATCTTGGTACTGACCCCTTGGTGCACCTCTGCTTTCTGGCGATCTGCCAGACATGACCAGCCAGTTTTCAGCTCCTCACACAACCTGTCTTTCTAGCCCACACCCTCTAGGCTTCCAAATGATGTTATGTGGGTTGGTGTCGAAGCCTTACTAACATCAGGGTACATTACACCCAGCACATTAATTTTCTCACATTCAGTAATTTCATCTTTAGAAAGCAGGCTGGTTGTAAAGTTTGGTTTGCCATCAGAAAATCCATACTACCTACTCCCAAATACCTTCTTGTCCTTTATGGCCTTAGAACTGGATGCCAAGAGGGACACACTCCCTGATCTAGTGACTGAGATGATGGTGATCAGCAGATAATGCCTCAGTTTCCTTTCTTGCCTTTTTAAAGACAGATGAAGTGTCAGACTTTTTCCAACCATCAGGGACTTCCCCAGTCACTACAGCTGTCACAGACAGCAGTCTTACAATCCCACTGGCCAGTTCTTTCGGAAATGGGTACTGTCCCTCATGTCCATTGCTTGTATGTTCCCTTTTTGCATCTGTTTTTGTCAGGAAGATGCTTCTGTAGCCAATTAAGTATTCTGCTGAAATTCCATCTTTCTGCACAACAGGATTGTTTTTGCTGAGCTCTCAGTAAGTTGTCTTTAAACATCATTTGGATCTTCTGGCCACATTTCCACTTCATGGTTGCATCCCAAGGGATTTTATTTAGCAACTCTGTGAGTAAACTGAAGTTTCTTCTGATATTCAGTCATAACTCTGAAGCTTACCTTCCCAGCCTTCTTCTGCATTCTGAATTTAATTATGGTGACAGAAGATAAAAGCAGGCTGATAATGTGACCACATTCACCACTGGAAGTCAAGTCAAGGGTAACCTCCAGCTGTCCCCTCCAGCATTCACATGATATAATATCACTTGTGCAGTATGAAGAGCCCCTGGGTTGCCTGCTCAGTGCTGTGTTGCCCTTTGAGTAGATGCGTGGATGGTTGAAATGCTCCCTAAGGATCAGGGTGGGTTAGAAGGACACTTCTGCCAGTTGCCTGTAGGAAGCCCTGTTTACAGGCTCCTCCTGGCTGGGTGTACTGTGAAAGGCTGCCTTGTTTCCAGCAGATCTGTCCCCTCTGCTCCTCATCCAGACTTCCTCCTGGTCTTGTCTTTCCTGTTGGACCTTGGTAGTCAGGGAACTTCTTAACACAGAGCACAGCTCATATTCAAGTTCAATTCACCATGATTCACATCATCTTTATTAATTTTGAATCTCTTGATTCATATCATCCTTGTTTCCTAATCAAGATGTCACTGATCTCTAACCTTACAGTCAAATGCAGTCAAAGATAAATCTAATTCCTTTTCTTATTATCTGGGCTTGGTATAGAACTTTAATAATAATAATTACATATATTTCTTTATCCTCAAGCTCTTTGAACCTGACCTGCACAGAATTTAGTGTTCTTCAAGTCAAGCCATCTGCACATGATGACATCAGAAGATGAAATTCCATTTGCCATAGAGAGCTGCATTTGCACCCTAGTAAGCTACAGCTGTGAAGGTGGAAGGTATGAGAGGGGCGTGTGAGCAAATCTTTGTGCTAATGAAAGTACTGCACCAACATTAACACTGGGCTGAACAAGCAGAATTTTTTTCTTTATTGGTTAATCCCCCAAAGCCCCAAACAATCATGCAAAGAATAGACTCTTTGGAATGAAAGTCACACATTAACTTTATGTTTTATATTTTGCTTCCACACCAGTTGAGTGGGTTTTTTCCTTCTTCTCCGATTCATTCATTTGGTCAGGTTTTGGTGTAAAAGAACAGAAGTGAAGTTCGGGGAGTTTGGTGCTTGTTTGGTTTTTTTTCCCATTTGTTTGTTTTTGCTTGGGGTTTTTGGTTTGTTTGTTTTTTTTTTTTTTTTCTTTTTTTTTTTTTCCTAAGCAGAAAGCTTGATGCAGAACTTGGGCTGTTCCTGTAGCCAGAAGGTGCAGCAGCCTGGCTGCACGGTGACTCATGGCCCTGTGCCACATCGCAAATAATGCTCTTATTAATCTCTCCAGGCTTTGTTCTGGCCCCCCTCCTACTGGTGTCTGATTTCATGGTGTGGCGTAGCCAAAGGTCAGATAAACTACATGATGGCCAGAGCTGCTACTGCAGAAGGAAATCGGAAATGCCTCTCCCAGCCGTTTCAGCAATGAGAACTGAGAGAAAAATAATTTTTTACTACGAACCTGCCTGGTGCGTCATCTCATGTTGCTGTTTCAGTAGAGGAAAGCTGTGGTATAGCAGTAACCCAGGGAAGCAGCCAAGCCCAGCTGTGTTGCAAACGCTTCAGGATCTGCCTGGCTCAGTACGTTTTTCAGCAAATATGTTTGTTCTTTAGGTGTTTGTTCATTTTCAACAGATGACAGTCCCAAGCTGAAAGAGATGATGAGCTTTGTCTCTAACTGAGCTGGTGTCATTGACTGATTCATTAATTACCCACTTTTCCCCAGATTTGATTCAACATACCATTCACAAAGAGATAACCAGTCACAAATTAGTCAAGCTGTAAGTCTGATGTGCTTGGCTACAGGGGCATTTTCTTGTTACCAGTTTCAGATGAGTGATTACTCATGTGAAACTAGCAGGCGCTTCTCGCGAGTTGTTTCTTTTCCTCCATGGCTACCCAAAGTGTTTTTATTCAAATGAAATGGAGCCCATAAGCACTGGGCTCGGGTACTTTGTGAGCAGCTAGCACGGCCAGATCAAACACGTATGCTCACTGTAAACCTCGCGTGGTTTTCCTTGCTCTCCTTTGAACCAAGATGTCTGTGGTTTCTGGTGACTGCTGCCTCCGTGCTATAGGCTCCAGCTAACACTGACACATAGAGGACTTGTCTGGAAAAAGAGAGGGGAGCAGAAGACAGCATCACTTCCTCCACACACTGTCCTGGCCATTTCTATCAAAGGTTGAGACCTTGCCAAAACTCCTTCCACGAGAAGCTTCCTGCATCATATTTTAATGATTTGGGGGATGACAGAACCTGCCTTTGGCTACACAGTTGCAGGAGAGCAGTGAGATTGTTCTTCTAAAGCCTCATAATTTCACAACCAGGCATTAGAATTCCAGCCTCATATTATGACCTTCAAAATCACATTTGGGCAAGTCTGCAGTGTGTGGGGCTCTGTTTTTGCTGTCATGAAGAGACGTGCCAGCCCTGCTCTCCACTGCTGTGAGAGGGCTTTCCCTTGCAGCAGGGCTCCCACCATCCCTGTAGGCACAGGGCTGCTGTTGACTGGATCCAGCAGCCCTATGTTCCCACCTGGAGCAAACGGCAGTAATTGCGTAGAGCACAGAAAAGGGGAGAGACTGATCCAAGTGGTCTGTGTTAAACCTGGACTACATGATGGTCAGGGCCAGGCAAGGCTGTGCACTGAGCAGATTTTGGGCTTGTCAGTCTGTTGGCTGCTTCCGAGAGGAACAGCTCCCAACTCATCGCCCTGTTTTCCAGCTGCCAGCAGCTGCCCTGGGCCGAGGCCCTGTTTCTGCATCTCAGCTCCCTTTCTGCATCACGGACCATGGTAGGGACTGAGGAGGTGACAGCCAGGGCCAGCCCTCCTGCCTCAGCCCCCAGTGTCCCGTGGGGACACTGCCGGTCCCTGCCCGGTCTCCGATTAAACTGATGGCTGGCTGGTGGCAAATTGTGCAGGAGCCCTGCCCTCTTTGGCTCACTTAGCCAGGGGGGTTTATTTTGCGGAGCGTGGTTATTATTGCTCTGCTTTTGTTCTTTGTCATCAGTCCTGCCTTATTTTTTATGTGCATTAACTGTTAATAACAATGTGAAGCGTTAAGCTTTGGCAACCAGCTGAGCTCTGCACAAATCCGAGGACAACAGGGCTGCTGGCACAAGGCTGCTCGCTGCCACGGCGGGCGGCCGGACACACGGAGCGCTCGGTTTGGCGGCCGACACGAGCGGACTCTTTCCGATGAGGCAGCAGGGGAGGTGGGAAGGGCAGCCCAGCACACAACGGCACTGGCCTGGCTCCTCTTCAGCCTCGGCTTCTCCCCTTTGAGCTCCTTCCCACTCTCCCCGGCTCCTCATCATCTCTCGGGAAGGCGGCGGGAGGAGGGAGGAGCCGAGGGATGAGAGCTGGCTTTACTCATAGATGCTGCTGCTGCTGCTGCTGCTGCAGAGGGAGGCACCGCGGCGGGAATGTAGACGGACAGGCAGAGGTGATTAATAGTGATACATATTATTTTAATGGAGTCATGTTTGGCCTCTCGCTTTGTCAGTAGTCTATTTTTTGCTATTGTTGTGGTGTGAATTTGGAATTAATCTAAAGTATAATAAGAATCCCTCAGCTGGCGAACGCGGGCAAGACTGAAAATTAAAATGCTATGTAAATCTCACAAGATTAGGGCATAAACTGCAGCAGGCAGTGGAATGGCTGAAGCTTCAAGATGCTGGAAAAGCCCCTCTCCACATTATTCCTGATAATACAAAATCAATTTACATTGAATGCATTTTTTCCAAACAACCATCTACCACATGCTATTTGATATTACTAATGAATGCAGAAATTGGATCTTAATACATTCCAGGGAAATATTCTGCAGAGGGCTTATTAGTTCTAAAAATACTTTGTGGCATCGCAATACTTTGTCATTAAAATTGCCGGGTTTTGTGATACAGATACTGTGGAATTGTAATTAAAATGCTGCGGCGCTGCTAGTGGCAGCATTTTGTTTTGAAATCCCAGGTCCTTTCCGAGGACTTTTGAAGCACCGTTTATGAGATGCTGCCACCCTTCTGCATTCAACTCTGCCATAGCTTGGAGCACGGCAGCAGGCAGCAATAAGGCAGGATGGGAATAGTGCACAGGAACAAGGAACGTGTCAGGCAGACTCAGGGGCAGCATTGAACTCAGACACACACCTCAGCCTCGGGGCTGCCTTGTCCTTCCCTGATGCCCCTGAAGAAAAGGCAACAACAAACAATTAAACGAATTTCTCTCGGTTGGGATGCAGTGAAGGCTCAGGGCTATGAATGGCGCAGGATCCCAGCATGGCAGAATCCGTTCACCTCGTGCTTTGGGGGCTTCAGGGGCAGCAGGTGCTGGTTGGGGCTGCTTCTCCCACGAATCCCAGCAAACCCCATCGAAACGAAGGCAATCTAGCATGTGGAGGGCGGGAAATAGCCCTAAGAGCCGGATAAAGAGGTAAGACCTCCAGCCCTGCAGCACACCCTGGGCTCACCGTTCCTGTGATCACCTGGATGGCTACTGAGATTCCCAGGTGCTGGCAGTGCAGCTGGATGGCACAGAGCCTCGGGAAGTCGCTGCCGAGTTCTCTGTGTGTAGGGCACCGGCTTCGATTTGCCTCCGGTTAGCAGGAGGTGGAAGTCCCCGCGCCTTGGCCGTTGCTTGGAGCTCCATCTGCAGCACTGATGAGGAAAGTATCGTTCCTCCTGCACGGAAGCCATTAATTCCCAGCTGCAGGAGACTGATCCGGTATGGGGCAGAATCTAAGTCACTGCCTGGTAAGAAGGTGCTGAGGAGAGCGGGCAGGTCTGTGTCACCACACGCCATTTCTGACCTGCCCAAAAGTGCTGCCTATTTGTGCAGATTAAGGGCAGCCCCAGCGTGGGGCTCTCCTGGAAGCAGGCCACTCCATGGGGCTGGGGCGGGCAGGCAGCACCCTCCCCTCCCTTCCATGACTCAACTTCCTCACCTCGGGGATCAGGATAATGATATCTGCATTGGGAGCTTCATCACTTACAGCCAGTGGCTGAAATTGTCAAACCAAGTGAGAGAAAAGGGATGTGCATTGTTAGGCTTCCCATCAAGATCTGGTTTTTTTCTACTTTTGATTGATAAAAAGCTAAGTGAACTGAAAGTGAGACACCTGGAAAAGAAAAAGAACCCCACAGGATCTAAATAAGGCTCTATTTGTGTGAGGCTTTCCAGTAACTCTTCTGTTTTGCAGACAGGCAACAACCCAGAGGAAGATAAAGACCCCCAAAATGAAGGCTGTCAGAGGCAAAGTGGAGAGATGAGTTACAACAGCAGCATTAATACTTTTTTCACATCCTTTTCAGCCGTGGTTACAGCTCCCATTTATTCTGCTACTGATTAATTTGATCAAACATTGTGAACAAATAATTTGTATTAAAAATCCTGCGAGTTCCACCCTTCATGTAGTTGGCTTCAGGCAGGTATTTATTGGATAGCATAGTCTCAGACTAGTGAATGTTGACATTTAATTAATATGGAAGCTTAGCATTGTGAATATGAAGAACAGAAAAAGGCCCAAGAAAATCCTGTGATAATGAAAGGAGATGACAACCCGGTTCTGGTAGGCAGATATTTCTGTTGACATTGAAGGGTCAAATGTAGATATCTGGTGGAGGGCTGCAAATAACACACTGTGGGTCGGGGTTTGCATGTACAAATAGTTCTATATGATGCCTGACTTATACCTGCTCGAGCTGCTCGTGCTTACATTGGCAGTGCTGTGGTGGATATTTTTGTCATGACTAGGCTAGGAAGATACTACCAAAATAGGGAGAGTGGTGTAACACACCAGTGAAGCACTACAGCTGTAAATGCCCACCACCAGCTACAGGATTGCTTTCCACAGACTGCAGCAGTTAAAAAAAAAAAAAAAAAAAAAAAAGGGCAAAATTAGGCTAGTAAAATTGCATCTATGTTAGGGGATTAGGTACTGTGACCAAAAAAAGCAAAATCAGGCTAGTAAAGCTGCATTTATATTAGGGGATTAGCCACCATGACCTACATGCCTATGCCAGCAGAACTCTGGAGTATCTCAAAAGTACTTGTGTCCTGTCTAACTTGTGACGGGGAATATCCACACCCACAAAAAGCAAACAGACTGCAAAGAAATTGATTGTAATAAAAAGAGAGTGTTTTATCATAGAAATATATGGGAACTGTTTCTCTTGTCATGCATAAATCAGGAGCATGAGGTTGCCTGAATTTTCCATTCCATTAACTCCGCAGTTTTTGAGTTGAGATGAAAATGGTTTTGGAGAAAGGAAACATTCTGTGCTGTACACTGAAGGTATCACAAGACATGTTAAATTGCCCAGTTACTTTGTTGGGCATTAACCTACCACTGACTTCTGTTTATTTTGTGGTTTACCTTACAAAGTAATTGTGCTCAGAATCTTGTTTATTGCATGTGCAGGAAGGACACTATTTTATCCTTACATTATTGAGCTTTATAACTAAATCCCTATACTTTCATCTACTTCATGCTGAAATCTGACAAAAAAATATAAAATAGGTGAGAGTCTGTCTTTGTTTCATGTTTATATTCAACAGAGAGGTTTCTACTTAGTGGAAACAGATATTCCATTAAAAGTCCACTGCTGCTGTATAATTTAAATGCTTTTTCAACACCACAAACTACCTCAAGCCAAACAGCTGGTGTTGACTAAGAACGGTATTTCAGCCTGTTACATGCTGTGATTATTACTTCCCAAACAAGAGTTTATACTTCATTTTCAGTGAAGATTAAATTAATTAGGGGGGCAATGTGATACGGGAATAAGAAAGCAAGTGAAATTAACAGTTTTCATCTACTCTGAGGTTTGTTTAATTAACTATTTTCATTTGGAAGTGGTGGTCTGGGACTGTGTTATAGCAGTAATACTTCTTTTTGGGTAAATAGTGCACTTCACAGGTCATGCAGAAAAACACAAGCTCATCAGAAAGCTCATCAGAAAATACTTCCATTTTGACTATGAATGACATATTAAAAGAAAAAATCCTATTGAACAGATTTAAAAATCTACCTTTTCATAGAATTTATTGAAAATTAGTAGTATCCTCCCAATACGTAGGAAGAATTGTAATGTGTGAAGAAATCGTATTCTGATCTTTTGTTATATTTGAAGAAATTACTTTCTCACGTTGCTGGGAAATTGTCACACTAGAGAAAGCAACTAATTCCTCTTCTTTCCATTAAAATGTAGTGAACATTCTCCTAAATCATCAATATTATTGCGATACTCTCGTCACAGATCAGGGATTATTCCTTCATCGTCAGTAATAAAGTCTAGTGTTTAAAATCCTAGCTCTGCATTCAGAATGCATTGTTGATATACAAAAAATCTTCACGATTCTTATGGTTGTCTCAGGATTTCATAAGCCATTGAAAAAGAAATAAAAATGAAAAACATTTGATTTAGAGACCAAGCCCTAAGAATGTGATTCTACAAAAACGCTGGTTGCCCTCACATGCCCCTAATGACCACTTATTGACAGTAACATAACTTAAGGTTTTAACTGATGTTTTAGCCAGGCTTTTGACTTCACGGTAGTATTTGTAAGGATTCTAATTATTATGATATAGTAGAAATTAGAAGGCAATTTGTAACTGTTTAGATCAGCGTGATTAATACAGTAAAACTAGAGCAGCCTCAACGTGTAGATAGCTTTACTTAGAGAAGCAGTGCACACTTAAAAAAAAAAATCTAAAAATAACTGCAGATTCAGGTCTTAAGAGATAAAACACCATCAGCCTGGCCAGGTTTTCATTCCCACAGAAATGTGGTATGTAGTACAACGTGTATTCCATTAATCCCATAAATACAATTTGAATTCCATCAATTATATAAACAAAATTAATCTCTTTTCCTATTTGAATGTCAACTGTGAATGCATATTGAGACATCTGAATATATTTGTTATTTTAAAATATATAAGCAAGTAAATCTTAGTGTACAGTTTCCTTGTACATTTCTGATAAGCATGTAGATATCTGAGGTATTTCGATTGGACCTCAAGGAATGTTTCTTTCCATGAAACACAGCCCTGGAAACCTGACTTTCCACCATGCACTTCAGTAAATTCCAGATTCCCCTTCTGTGAATATTGTCTCATTTTTGGTTAAAAATGGCTATCAGTGACAGTCTCACCAAAACTGGACAATATTCTGTCCCTCTGAAGCACATCTGAAAACACTGGATACAAAAGGAATGCAAACAGACTGAAAGCAAATTAATTAAAGAGCTACTGTTTTGTAGTATCATTCTAAGGCATTCTCAGCCTTCTGCCTTAACAATCATCATTTAAGAAAAGAACAATTTAGAGGTTGCATTTGGTGTGCCAAACAAGTGAGAGAAACTTCGCTGTGGGTTACTTACTGCTGTACAGTTCCATAAAAAACCCAATCACTTTACATTTCCAGACCATAGCATCTTTTACTCATCTGCCAAACTGTGCTCTTTGTGTGCAAAAGCCAGCCATCAGGGTTTAAACACACTTCCCCCTACAGTTCTTTTAAAAATTAGTTTTCTTTCATAATTTTGATACAACCTGAGACACCTTTATTTCATAGAGGCAGAGAGGACAGAAGCAGTTTGTTTCTGGGCAGCACAGAGTACCTGTTTTGAGTTAGCTCTTGCTTGTCTGAATCCCCTGAATGATTCTATTGATTTCAAGGGGTCCACTTGCATGAGAAAAGTGAGCAGCAGAGACTGGATGCTCGTTTTATTGTTTCATCCAACACAGATTCATTTTCTAGGATCAGTTATTCTGCATGATGAATGGGAAGTGCAACTAAAAAATTGAGCCTAGAAACCTAATGTTAGCAGAGAGCGTATGAAAGTCTGATTGTGAAATATGATCCAGAACACATTTACTAACAGACAAAACTCGAGACTCATTTCTCACACAGGCAAGACTGTTAAAGTCAGTAATACTTCGCTTTTCCATTACAGCCAACAGGATTTCTGCTGCACAAAGGCTAAGCAAAGCAAAGATAGAAAGATCTGGTGCTTGGAGCTGTAATACTTTCATTTACTAAGACCTCATGCATGCAGAAGGTAGAATTAATTTAATTGCAAATAAATGTCAAGAAATAGATTAATGAAATAGTACTAAATTTTGCAACAAGAATATGTTATGGGTAAGATATTCTTTTGTGTCAGTCTTCCTAAAGAGAGGGAGACAAAGGAAAATGGGTAGGGGAAAAAAAGGCTGTACTGAAAGCACATACAGAAATCAAACACAGGAAAACTGTTGGGGACTTAATAGTGCTAGAGGTAAATTGGCCACTATTCTTTCTATCAGAAAGAGACCAGAGTATTTGATTAAGTTAAACAGGAGCCATTTCTTTGTTCCTGAGAATAGAGAAAGCGGCATTTCAACCAGACAACTGAGACAGAGAACCCAGGGAAAAAAAAATCTATTAAAGAGATAACAAAGGAGAAAAGCACTTATACTAATTCTGTCAAAACTCACGAAGCATCCTGAGAGATTTATAAAGGTGATATTCTTCTAAGGCACGTAGACATGGCTATAGTAGAATATTT
Source organism: Myiozetetes cayanensis (assembly GCF_022539395.1). Classification (NCBI taxonomy): domain Eukaryota; kingdom Metazoa; phylum Chordata; class Aves; order Passeriformes; family Tyrannidae; genus Myiozetetes; species Myiozetetes cayanensis. Next base: position 133,150,983 of record NW_026086604.1, read on the forward strand.
GAGGTAGGTCAAAAGGACTGGTAATTTCTTTACAAGTTAAAGGCCTGGAAAGGCCTATGAAATAAGCTAAAATTCTAAATCTGTGAGAGCCAATGAAACAGAACAGCTCTGTGGCTTAGAAATTAAATGTCAGAAAGACAAAAGCACTTAACCTTTGTAACACTGAAATTATTTCAAGAGGCTCTGCAGAAAGGCAGGCTAGAAGATTTGATGAATATTTTACTTGTTTTACCTAGAACAGGCAGCTCTCATATTCTAAAGAAGGGGCTGTCTCTATTATTGCTATAAATAAGGGGGTAAAACACTGTGATTTCTTCGTCATGTCAAATCAGTATCATTTTATCTCCATGATAATTTATAATATTTATCAGAGCATAAAATAAAACAAAACCCTCACCTGCACCCTTATTCACTTAAATAACTGTTCACCCTCAAGCAAAGAATAGTTGTAGCCATCTACTGTTATGTATTCGTTGGATTTTCAGATGTGAAGAAATAACCAGTTATCCTGGGGGGAAAAAAGCCAAATTCTCCTATTTCTGATAAATTCATACAGAATGTATTTTTCTACAGTTTGTATTGAGCAGTTTGAGCACATTTTGTGCAAATACCAAGATATTTTAGTAGGGCTAACTTAGGGTAAATACTGATTTGAGAGCAAAATATTGCCCATCAGCTTCCATATTTAGGTTAATGCAAAGATTTATTAGTCCTCTAGGTAAACATTGACCTTGGCTTCACCTTGGTCAATATTTACTTCTCAAGTTAATAAATCTTTATATTAACTGCAATTGAAGTCACTCTCTGCTTAAGAGATAAAGACCAAACAGGTCCTCATATGAGGACAGCATTCATCAGATAAACTCTGCAGCTTGCCCACTTGTCTTGAAAAAATGGTAATCCATAGAAGGTGAAGGATATTCCTCTCTGGAGGGAAAGAGGTTGGTTTTTATTTTAAACCTGTAGTTTTGTGCATTTTATACTTACATTTTATGGTAATGGCATAGTTTTTGTTTCATGCGCTTCTGAATCATCAGAGTTTCCAGGATGTTATTCCAAAGGATGTTACATCCCTACACAATCTATTTACCTATGGGCAAACCTGGGGATTATTTTACTCAGCCTTCTCAGTCACTGAGTTGGTTGCTATTTGGTTTCAACAAGGTGACAGGTCTAACTTTTTGGAATTCGTAGTTATTTTGGAAAAAGTTGCTGACTAGGGGTGTTGAGAACGGCACTGCAATCAAACACCAACAAAAAACTAATCAATTAACATGTGAGGACCTTCGAAAAACAGGAAACTTACCAGAAGAGACATCAAAGACTTGACTTAATCCAGCTACCAGGAATGGGAATCTGCATTAGATATTGTCTTGAAGAACATTTGGATTAGTAGAGGATGAAGCACAATTAGAGATTTCCTTGAAATTACCAGTGAAAAGGAAAACCAAACAAGAACAGATTTATGCATCTCTTCTTTCCATGGTTTCAAACACTATTGCAGCAAGTGAAACCTCACCATGCTGTTTTCTCCATGTTTAAGTTGTGCTTTCAAGAGCCGAAACAACCAATATATGTTTTGTCCCTGGGTCTCTTAGATTGAGTTCAGACTAGACTATATCATATTTCATTTTTAAGTGGATTCTGAACAATATGAAGTCTTTCTGCTTGTCCAAAAATTGGGGACTTGCCGAGAAATGCTCTTGCTACAGAGAAATCAAAAATTGAACCTTCTGAGAAACAGAATCAAAGCAGAATTAACTTTAGAAACTAAATGGCAAAGCTGTTCAATATTTAAAAAACATATTTAAGATCTCACTTAAATAAACACCAACCACTTCACTCATGCAGGCATTCCCTTTGAAGTCAATGGGATTAGCCACGGATAAAATTCATCCTAAATTCTGTGTAGAAAGACAGGTACAAAGTCACTGAATCACTTAAATCCCACAGATTTTCAGTGTTAGGCTTGAAAGCTGCAAAGGTTTCTGTTAGTCCTTTGGACTGTAGCGTTTAAAAATCTGGAAATCTGTGGGGCAGGATTTGTTCTCCCTGAAAGATGCTTTAAGTCTCTCTAGTTAGATTCCTCTCTCCCATCGAGTCACAGTTTCAGCATCTTCTTGTTTTTCTCCATGAAGTGTTGATGAGTTTACAATGATGTTGTGATGCCTTTCTGCAGGGAAATGTCATGCAAACTCCATTAATAAATCATCCTGTTGGTATAAGCTGTTTGAATGGCACAGCCAGATCTACTAGCAAGACAATGTATTTGCATGGTTGTGTATGTGTGTACAAAAGTATATATACTCATGTTCCAATCACCCAAAAACCTGATCTGCATTTTTTCTTCTCCCCCCTCCCCTGGTTGAAAACAGCAGCTTAGTCAGTAAATGACGAGGCGTACAAAGGGATACAAGTTGTATAAAGCCAGTGGTGACTGACTCTCATCATAAATAATGTAACTATTCAGAGCTGTACTTTACACTGTAATTCTTACCTAGTTCATGAAAATAAAACACAGAATCTCAACATGATTACTAAATCTGCCAGGATTTTTAAAGAATTTTTTTTAAAGGATAAACATAGGTAAATAAAGATGGTTTCATTTACTCGCACGTGAACAATGTAGCTGTTTAAAGGCTATACTGCGAGCAAGTAGCAGTCCTCAGAGAGGGAAAACCAAACAAATTATGGCTGCTGACTCCCAATATTCCACTTTAATTGGTGGGGGTTGTCCTAGGGAAAGACACATGAGCCTTTCCCGGCGGCAACAGGAATTTGACATCTATAAATACAGGGGACCATTTGCGTTTGAGTCATTCACGCGTCGGCACCAGGCGTTCGTGCCGGGGGGTGGCCCGTGCGCCCGGCGGAGCCGCTCACGCTGCGCTGCCTCGTCCGCTGCCGCGGAGCCACATCTCGGGACGCGGAGCCACCCCCGCACCGCGGGCTTTTTGCCTCGGCTTTCCCGACACCCACAGCCCGCCCCGCCGGGGCGGGTCCGTGCGCGGCCCGCGGGGGCTGCGGTGCGGGGGCTGCGGTGCGGGGGCTGCGGTGCGGGGGCTGCGGTGCGGGGGCTGACTGCGCGGGGCGCTCCCCTCCCGCCCGGCCGGCCCGGCGGGCGGGGTGCGGGCTCGCCCGCCCGGTTGCCATGGGACCGGCGCTGGTCGCCCCCGGGGCCGGGCACCGCGCACCGCGGGAGGCTGTGCCCGCCGCGGGCCGCCCTCTGCGCGGGGGGAAAGCGGGCTTTCGGGGCGCTCCCGCTAATTTTAGCAGCCTTCTGCCTTTTTCTCTCCCCGAAATCAGGCGGCCGAAATTGTCAGGGAAGCGCCCCCGCCCCCGCGCCGGGGCTCTCGCCTTTGTTGTGCTGAGCCCGGCACAGGCGAAGGCGCCGCTAAATGAATGGTAAATTGTCTTTAAAAGGCGCTGGCGGGCGATGCCCGGTCCCTGGCGAGCCTCCGGCGAGGGGCGGCCAGCGCCTTGCGCTGGGACACAAGAGGCGTGATGGGGAGGTTTCAAACACCTTTCTTTCCCCATTTCATCCCCTTCCCACCCTGTCGTGGCTGCTTTCCCGACACACTGCGTGCCGAGCGAGCCGGACACACAGGGTAGGCAAGGGCGCATGTGTGTAATTAATAAAGTAAATTAAAGGGTTTTAAAAATTAATTCTACTCATTTAGTCACCAATCTGTTAATGAGGCATGGAAAGCCCCCGGGATCGATAGTCGGGAGTAAAAACGAAGTAGGTGAAGGGGGTGCCTGCTGAATGGTAAAAGGTTTATAGAGGAAGTATCCGTATCTCGGGCGATATAAATATATATAAAAGGATGTGTATAAATCTTTGCTTGCTCTGTCGGGGTCTGGATTCCATCGGCGCGATGGAGGCAGCCGCCGTCTCCGTAGTTTATGGGGCTCCGAACTTTACCTCTCCCGGTACCGCGGGGCTTCAACCTTTGCTCTGCCGCATCCTCCCTGCCAAAGGAGCCTCTGGCTCCTACCATAAATATTAATACTCTGCGCTAGTGCGAGGCATAATTATCTCCCCTTAATTGCAAATTCAACCAAAAATTGAGCCTGCTGTCATTCAGGCACCTCTAAATTATTGTAATTAGGGCTTTTTTTATGTCAAGTGAATCCCTAGGCTGAATGTTAGTCCTTGTATGCAATAGTGCAACATGTAAACCATATGCTGTGCCGCGCTGCTCGGGAAGCCCCACCGCCGGGACAAGCCGCTCCCCCGTCGCCGCTCCCGGGGAAGGGCTCGGATGGAGGCAGGGTGTCCGTGGGGAGCCGGGCAGCCCTCGTGGAGCCCCGTCGGGTCTGCCGGCCGGGAGAACGGCGTCCAGCAGCGGGGGCGATGCGGGGCCGCGGCTCCGTGTACCCCGCGGCCGTCGGGAAATCCTCTCTGAGCACTGACCTCCCGACGAGCCCGCTCCCCCTGCCCGCCCCGGGAGCCTTTGTTGGGGGGCTCGGAAGGGCGCTCCGGCTGTGCTCAGGCCCCGCGGGGCCCGGGGTGGGCTCTCCGAGCCAGGCAGGACGGGCTGGGGCAGCGCCAGTTCCTCAGCTGGGTGTTGAACCGGGGCCAGCGTCCAGCGCCGGTGCCGTCTGCAGGTGCTGCCTAGACTCGGGTCTGTTCCCATTATCTTTTGGGAGTGAGAGAATGAGCCGATCTTTATCAGAAGTCCCTTGAGTAGCCTGGCACTGCGTCGCCGAGGCAGAGGTGAGGCTGCCGGAGGGCACAGAGCAGCGCCGAGGTGTGCAGATATCGTGTTGTAGTCCTGCCTCTTCCCTCAACGTGCCGTCTGAGCAGTGCACTGAGTGCTGAGTGCTGCAGCCCTTGCCAAGGAACTGGCACCTAGGTCCTTCTTCGGGCTCATGAGATAAGCTTGTCTTTCTCCCCGGTTTGGTGGTAGCTGAGGACATTATTCCTGCTGAAGGACGTGCGTCATTCTGGATGAATCTGAGGTGCTGTGCAGAAAGGAGTATTAGGCCAGCAAGACAGCAAGTAAGAAGGGAGCCTAAAGTCTGTGCTGAGGACCTTCTGCCAGGATGGAGGGAGCCTGGGTCTCTGTCCCCTGCGAGCTTTATGCACTTCATGCAGTAATGCTCATACAAAACGCATAAGCAGCCTTTATGTCAAACGCTAGAGTTGTCCACTTGCATGTGGTCTGCTAGTGCTACTGTTTGAGAGTCTTAAATCCTGCCTTCCAAGCTGAAAGCGTGATAACTAATAATCAAACACGGCATCAAGGTTTCAGAAAACTGCTTAAAACCATAAGTTTGTAAATTAGTGCTTGTGAAGTACTCTACCACAGCACTAGGTGCATGAGCCGTGTGAGTGTGCTGTGCCATCAGCCAGACAGGAGATGCCTCTGGCTCTGGCTGCACTCTCACATTTGGTGCCAAGGCTGTGTAAGGAGCTCTTCCCCTCTTATCTCCAGTTTATTCTTTTCCTACCCTTGTGCTGCTGGTTGTGCTGGGCTTGCAGAGCTATTTGTGCTGCCCTGAGTGATGAAGACTAAAGAATTGTTATGGCTATTTTTTTATTTCCCTCTCCACTCTAATAATTTTACTAGGAAATTGTGCATCTCCCTTCCCTAGGCACTCTCCTACACTGTGCCTTCATTATCACAGGTCACACAGGACTCACCTGTAGTTTCTGATTTTTCCAGGCCAGGTGATGGAGTGAAGCATAGATGGAATTACAATCAATGAAAAGTTTACTTTTCTCAATGCTTAATCTTCTCAGTGGGAGGGTTTGTTTGGTTTTTTTCTGAGTAAGAAATTCACACAATAAAATACCATCAAAAGTACATGAATTGGAGGAAATGACAGGATGAAACTTTCCCCTACAAGTTAATCTGGCCTTGCTGTAAAGGGCTCTTGGTCCATCTAAATTTTGAGATTTTACATCATCTTTGCTGCAAGACTCATTTAGTGCAAAAGATGCCTCATGCCCTGAAAGTGAGTCTGGATTGTTTTTAATCCCTGTCCTTCCCTGGCTGTGGTGTTGTGTGGGCAGCAGGAGCAGCCAGTAAGTGAGGGGAAACCCTGAAGGCAGCGGCTTTGCCTCTGATGAGACAACTCATCTGTCATCTGGGCTGGCCCCTACCACAAACTTTTCTGGTCCTCAAAGAGCAGCTGACACCTGGGCTGGTTTGGGAAAAGCTTCTGTTCAAGTCGTTGAGACCTACGCTGTGAATCCATGAAGTGCTACAGAACATGAAGATGTCACAAGACCCAGCTCCCAGAGATCCAAACCTGAGGGCACTAACATGTCACTGTGCCGGCCCAGCCTCACCTGGGGCCTCCCCAACCCTGCCCATAGCCCAGGAGCCCATGCCAGCCCAGCTGATGGCTGTCAGTCCCTGCCCAGTGATGCTGTAGGACAACGTAGCCCCTGCCCTGCTGGCCCTAAGGGAGCAGCAAGCCCTTGTTACTCCCTGACAAAAACTAGTCAAGACATCTAAAATTTCAGCTGTAATTTTTGAATTTTGTCTTGCATATATAGAACTAAGAGAATAATGCCACCTTGCCTCACATTGATGTAGTGCAAATAAATTAGTGTTTCTGATGAAATGAGCTAGCAAAGTGGGAAGGCCAGAGAAAGCCCCACAGAGAAACTGCTGGCAAAGGGAGAGGCTGGAGAACCCCCACTGGAACATGGCAACAGCAGCTCCCATCTTAAAGAAACCATGTGGGAGTGAAGAACTGGATACTCATTTTACTCTGTGTTGTCTTGAGCAGCTAAATCGCTTAGAAATTAAAAGGTCCTTTGAAAGTCACAAGACATGTTAGCTGTTCTCTAAATCTGAAAACAGTATTGCATTCTGTAATATTTTTCAGTCCATGGCCTATACTCGCTTCCTTCCAAAATTTTACTTGCCGAAGGGGTTTAGGTGGCAGAGGTGAACCTGTTCTGGCTATTGAAGTCAATGGGAATTAACCCCTGGCTCATGAGAGTTAGTGTTTCCCATGGTGGAAAAATTTTGCATTCCTTTGCCTCCTTAAATTCAGCCAAGGTCAGTGCAGATTTGGTGAGCCCTAAGTGTTACAGAAAGCTCTTTTCTTGAGGCTGCAGATACTGTCCCTGTTTGAGGTAAACCAAATTGTGTTCTAAGTTCCAATTTTAGAAGCAAACACAGATGTGATAATTACCACCTATGAGCAGGAAACCAAGATGGTGTAAATGGGTCAACATGCTGCCTGGGCTTGAGCCAGAAAAGAGTTTTGTTTATGTAACAGAAACCATAGTTTGTTTAGAAGGGAAGTTTTAGATTAAATCTTAGTCTTTTAGGAACAGGGATGGTCAGTGAAACTTGTGCTATTGCTAATTCTCCATAATTCTGCCGTGTATTGTACTTGCTTTGCACATTATTTGCAATAGTTTTAATAACATCGTTTGAAATATTAATAATATAGGATTGCTGTGAACTTGTGCTGAACCGTGTGCAGGAAAATTATTTGGGATGGTACTTGCACAGCCAGTAACATACCATCTGTGAATCTGCAGTTGTTATTTATTAGCAGGTTTTGTTGGAAAGCCACTATGCAAGTATAACTGCCCTTGCCCTCAGTTTGAGCTTTGCCCTGGGAGCAGCATCCCACACTGACGGGCAAGCAGGACCTGCAGGAGGGATCCTGGAGGAGTCATGCTGGCTTTGCTGTGCCTGGAGTTGGACTGACAGCAAGGAAATAGCACTCAGATATCTCTGGGCTGACTGGTAGTGGAGGAAGGTGTGAGGGTGAGCTTCCAGAGGAAAGAGGACACTTTTCCTGAAAATATATTTTTGTGCTGTTGAAGAATATCTGCTGAGTACCTTCACAGCAATGAACAGCAGTTAATGAGATGCAGAGGTGCTCTTTGCCCAAGTTCTCATAGTGTGCTCCTTGCCAGGCTCCAGCCCTTGCTAGGTGTGCTAGCATAGTCTCAACCCAGATTGTCTTTGTGCCGAAAAAACATCTGATTTTGGTAAGCAAGCCTTGTGCCCCGCCGCTTAGGAGAGGAAGGCAGGAGAGGGACCGTATCCTATGGAAACTGCAGGGGGCACAGTGTCATTACTAGAGGGATGGGATAATTAGAGGCTGTAAAAACTTGCCTCCCCTAACCACAAGCTGAGGTGGGACTGTTAGTGGCAGAAAATGAAGCGCCGACTTTGATTACTTACCCCCGCACAGGTGCTGTGGTGTGATGCCAAGGCAGCACAACGCTGAAGCCGCTGCCGAACCCAGAGGCAGCTCCACGGCACGGCTGCACGGTGGCAGAAGGGCCTGTCAAGAAGCCCCGTGTCACTCAGGGTGCACAGCCCGTGTCATCCTGTGACACAACATTTGCTCCTGCCCTCAGCAAAAGGGGCGCGGTGCAGGGGGATGTGCTAAACACCCGGCACTGAGAATTTCAGGGAACAGGTTTGCTTCACCTTTTCAAAAATGTTAAAAAGCACTGAATGTAAAAGAACTCTGTTAATAGCATATTTTCTGCTAATACATGAATCTTTGAAATATATGAGTTTGGAAGCGAAATACGTTCAGTGTTACTTTTGGTGTATTTTCTCTTCATGCAGCTGTGAGGCACAGACCACTCTCACCTCTTCTGGGTCATCAGGATGAGGCATTTGCTTTCAGTGTGGAGGCAGAGGTGCTGCCCTTCGAACAGTATCTGGTGGGTTGTTTTTTTCCCCTGCAGAAATGCCTTGCACAGCTGACATCACCAGTTCAGCAATCTACGGTGCTGAATAATCGTAAACATGTTTGTCCTACTTATTCACCGGGAGGATTTTTCCACTTAAAATATTTAAAGGAATATATACTTCCTGTGACATAGGTCTGTTTTAGAAATACTGTCAGATAATAGTAATGCTGAAGTTCAATAATTTAGTAATTATTTTCCCACAATTAAAACCCAAAAGGTTTTGCCTGCAGATCAATAACTCTTTACCAGCTGAAAATGCTATAATTGTCTAAGCAAAACCATTTCTTTTATTTATGTGAAAACATGCTCTGATATTAAACACAAGTGTGTGAAGTGACTGTTCTGTGGTCTTAGAACTGATAAATTAACTCTAGAAACATTTCTTTCTTTGGTGTGTCATCTCTGTGAAGTACAGATGGGTAAATAAGGAGTTTGATACTGCTTGAGCACTTGCTTTTTCTATACACTTGTGATAATGTCAGATTTTGTAAACTTTTCAACTCTAATATTTGTCTGAAGGGATCAGAACAGAAAATACAGTTTTTTTCAAATTATGTCAATGAAAATGACAGTTGAAAAGAGAAAACTACAAACAAATTTGAATAAAAATATAAGGATTGCTTTCTCTTATGTAAACTTAATCTTTAGGAATAAAGAAGAAAAGAAAGAGTGACTGGGGAAATGTTGTTTCCAGAACTGCCAGGAAGCACTCTTAATAGATTATTAGAATTTCTTGTAGTTCTTAGAATTTCAACAAAAGTATTAATACAGAGTTAATTTCCATATTTTGTGTTTATTTGATACCAGTGTTATTTGCAGATTACCAGTCAAATAAAGTATTAGGATTTATTCAGATACTTTACTACAAAGCTAGTTAATTAAGGAAGTTTATTAAATATTATCCAAGAAATACTGTTCATAAAAGTACAGTGAATTGGATCAAACATCCTACTAGTAAAAAAAAAGAAAACCAAGTGGGATTTTTCCATGTATCTAGTACTTCTATATACATTTAACAATAGAAGGATACATTTAACCTGGTAGAGATTTCACCTATATTTACATGCCTGCATTTTTAGCTAGTAACTGAGTCAAATGCAGAAGAATCTGCTGAATACTTTTCATACATGGAGTTACTTATAATCTGTTTTTCAACTCAGCAGGTTTGTGTGGCGACAGGGAACTCATCAGAGGAGATACAGGCTGATGATTCCTGCAGGTGAAGCACTGCTCAACTGCAGGGAAGAGAAACCCTTCCCCGCAGTTTCTACCTCTCCTTGACCTGGGCTGCTCTGTCCTGATGATCCTGGGGCAGTTGTGCCAGGCAGAGCCCCTCCCTCTGCTTCTGTCCTCTCAGCACTCTTCTGCATCTGGGGCCAAGTTCTGCTATTTCTGAGGAGAACCAGAACAAATAATTCTGCTAATCTGCCTTCACCCCTTCCAGCACTTCCTCCAGATTTGTGGTTTGTGATTGGTTCTGAGCTCCAAGTTGAATTTTGCTGTGAGTAGATATTCACATGGTGTCTCATTTAGTGCCTGTTATCTTGAGGGATTTTACTTCTCTTTCCCTTGTGCAGGGTGCTTACCAAGTCCCCATTTTCTACCTGAACTTCTATGAAGATGCATAGGAACTTTCTAGCTCAGAGCAATCTGTACTCCTCTGTCAAATTTAGTTAAAGCTGGCCAGAGAATTTGGTTGATTACTGGATCATACACATACAGAGACACATGGTGCCTTTGCATCTCGGTTTTCTTAGGAAACAAAGTTAAAAAGGACATCTGTATCTTTTCCTAAGATCAGAAGCCAAATTACTACATCTGTGTTCATGGGGAAATCCTTTCTTTGACTCCTGTACTTAATGGCAGAAAGTTTAAATGCAAAACTTGAAAAAAATAATAGTTGACTTCATGGGAGATTCCAAAGCTTACAGGCCTGGCCAACGTCCATAAAAGAGTTGGGTTGAAAAGGAGTTTGAGAGTCAGAAAGGACAACAGCTATCCAGCCCAGCCTAGGCATGCAGTTGTTCCTTGGCTCACACTTTTATGACTTGTTTTCCAAATTTTTATCAATTTTCTACAGCTGTCTATAAGGAAGATGAGAGATTTGGAAAAGTGTGTGTCAGGACTGCACATAGTAGTGGTCTTGGGAGTGAATTGTACAGCAACAAAATCAATTCCTTTCACTCAATATTTCCATTTGCACCTTATGCCACAGGACTGTGTTCTGGATGGGCTTTTCAGCTTCCCTCCAAGAAACTGATTTTCAAAGTAGTCTTCTGTCCTTCCAGCATCCCCTGCATTTCTGATTTCCATTTGATTTTTCTGAAATGTCCTGTGGAGCTGTGTCCATTTAGCAGAGCTCATAATAACACGTTCCCTTCATTGCTTTCTGCAGACCTTGGTTTTAGTGCCATGTACAAGCTCTACTGACCAAGATCTTACAACTTTGACTAAACCCTCGATGAATAGATGAGAAGGCTGAGAACTACTGCCAGAAGGCTATTCCAGGAGAGTACCTTTCAAATATTTTCTCATTACACATCTTACATTTTGATATTCTTCAAGGTGGTTTTTGATCTATATGTGCCTTATTATCTTCATATAAAGGGAGTTTCACCAGTTGTGTGGTTCCAAGTCAGGCACGTGGAAGAGATCCAGCTGTACTGTAATGGCACAGCTGTCTTCTGCCTTCTACTCAGCTGTCCACTGATGTCAGCCAAAATGGCCCATACCTTATGAGACATTTTTCTGTGTTTTAAAATAAGGAGTCACACTTTGGCATTTTCTGATACTTTTCAGGGAACTGGGGCTGTCCAGGCAGAGTTTTAAGGTAAGAAACTTGGCATAAGACTAAGGGCTGTGGGTGGGCCTGAGTCACACAGCGGAGAATGAGGCAGAAAGGGGCCAAGCCTGAGGAAGAAGACTGGAAGTCTGTGTTGATTATTAAAGCAGGAATGGGATCTATGGTTTCTAAATCTCGGTCTTCTTTTGCAATCACGAAATAGCTGAGAAGTTTTCTGGTGAGTTGTGCCTCATGTTCCCTTCCACGGGATACAATTTCTGGGTTTTTGGGGAGTTTGCCTTCAGTAAAATATTTTCATTTGTCATGGAGGTGGTAAAACTATTGTTTAATTATTAAGGTAGTCGAATGGTGGTCTGGAGAACTGCAGCCTACCCTTGCTATTGCTACAGGGCTCTACATTTTCCTGGTCAGATCACTGAAGCCCTATCTTCTGTAGGCAATCACTGTTTTCATGTTTGTGAAATCAGACCTGTGGAAATGTTAGACACTCAAAGGTGGAGTTGGCATGATGAGAGCTGTGCTTTGAATCTGTGAAGTTCTGTATAATGTCCAATGCTTTGAAAAATAAGCTACTGGCATCTCAAAATTGCTATTTATTTTTTTACCCTAATATGTTTCCAGTTCATGGTCTGTAAAATAGGAGTAATAATAGTGTCGCACATCTAACCTAGGAGAAAAGCAATACAAAATTAGAGAGGTGATACATTTGATAAGTGATGAATGTCCCTAAGGTAATGAGTCATTTCGTTAGGACAGCAGAGTTTCAATAGCATGTACAAAAAAAGTATTGGATTGTACCTTGAATAACAGGGATAAACCAGAATGCTAGGCTTCTGTTTGTTAAATTAGCACTGTCCTCTCTGCATGCAATAACGGAGACCTTGTGGCTGAGCAGTGTGTGATCATGTAATCAGAGATCATACATTAAAATCTGATAAGCAGATATGCAACTGGAGGCAAAATCAAAGTCACACAGATCTTTAGGTCTATTATTTTCCCAAATCCAGTCTTAGCAATTCACTAATGTGTTAAATATTTTATTTCAATAGACTGCCGGAAAGATTATTTATCAGAAAAACAATTTAAATAACATCACAAGCTGTTTTGTGTGTCCATCTTCCCATACTCCCTCCCTGCCTGTTGCCATATACACGTCGTAAATCCTCTACATTGTTGCTCTCTAAGGAACTGTGCAACTGGTTCATTGTTCGTATGTCAGTTTGCATATGCAAATGGCACGGCGCCATACATTTCAGCAGCAGAAAAAGCTGTTTCTATAATCAGGAAAACTAGCAATTAATGAGGTGGGAGTAGGAGCAGATACCGCTATAGGCAGGAACAGCAGGCTTTTGTGCCGTTCCTCCATCACTTTTCGTGTCTCTTCTTGGGTTTTAAAACTGTTAGTTCGCTGAGGCAGCCCCTGGTTGTTGTGTTTCTGGTTAACTCTGCCTTCCAAGGGCTCCGCACTATGTAAACACGCAATTGAAAACTCCTTGACTCTGAAAATGAATTTAAAGGTGAGGAGACTTGCTTTGAAAAAACCCCTATGTAACTGAATAGCAAGCTTTTAGAAATCTCGTTTCCTCAGCAGATGTGTCGCTCTCCAGGCTGCCTTGCTGCTGAAGGTGGGAAAATAGGAAACTGCAACAGTCAAGGAAAACAATCACCAGAGGTGAGCATGTGTATGAGCTGGGAGATCCTGCCTGAAGGGACCATGGATGGGAGATGCTTCCTTCTGGACATTAGCTCTGCTGTATTTTCTGTATATACTTACACATAATCCCTGTATTTATCTAGTATCACTCTACCTATCCTGGTATAAACCAACGTATTTTACAAATGCTTTTGGATCGTAGCATGGTATTTAAAAGGAAACACAGATGTTAGAGAGCAATTCAGAGAGGAAATGAAAAGAGGAAGAGCATCTGGAGACTTGAGTCTGGGCTGGAGCTCTGGTTGTTGGTTGATTTAGTACTCTAGGGTCTTTGCAATCAGATCTGGCCTTTCTGTTTTTAAGTAGGTGCCCCAAAGTATTCCCCAGCATACCTGACTTTGTTCTGGGCATGGGACTACACACTGTATGAGTTCAAGGCACAGACAGTGGAATTACTTTGATGGCAACTCCAATTGCAACATTCACAGCCATGAGTTTTTAGATCCCTGTCAGATCTTATCAACCTTCTGGTAACACAGGTGTCCAGAAACAGGTGTCTGTTTTATGAAAAGTTTGGCAAAGGACAATCACCTATAGAGAAGAGATTCGGGGGACTCTTCTCTACCAAAGGGTTTTGTATTTCAGTCACTGCTCTGAATCCAGGTAAAGCTGGCAAACCTGTTCCTTTTATAGGTTTAATAGACAGGCTTGTGAGCATCTGCACAGCAAACTGTTACACCACCTGTGGCGATGATAAATATTTTATACTGTGCAGAATTTGTGTCTTGGTTACAATTACTTGCATGTTTCTCTTGTGTCTGCTGAGTTTGTGCAGACAGTATCTGTGCATCTGAACAGGCTTGACAGAAAATTCTTGTGTTATTCATCTTCTCTCAGGCTGAGGAATACAGAGTTCAGGAGCAGTTTTATGTTGGAAAATGTAGTGGTGCAATGTTATTGTAATTCCCTGGTATTTGTTGGGAGGGGTGTTTCCTTAACATCCCCACAGCCCAGTACTTGCTCTCCTCTCTTTGTCCTCGGTGAAATGTGAGATTTAATGAATGCTAGAGCTTACATACATTGCCAGACTCTCTTCTCAGCTACTTTTTATTATTTAAATAAACATTTCTATGTTTTGTATCCTTCCATTGACTTTTTCAGTGCATAGTCCTGGAAATACTGAGTGACTTCTCTTTACTATCAGGGATGTAGTTTATGTCTCCTAATAAGTAATATAGACATTATCTGTGTTTAATGTAGAAATTTCTTTCTTTCCTTGAGCTTTGGTGCTGTATATTACATGCTGTCTAGATTTAGTCAAACTTAAAAGCATCACAGAAGACATTTGATGGAGATCAACCTTAAGGTCAGTTCTTTGTTGTCTTTGGAGTTTGCAGGGAGCAGTGTGAAGGAAAGAGTAGAATCAGTGAGATGAGGAGGTGCAGGCTTTTTTTATCCAGACTTTTTTTCAATTTATGTTTAAAGTGATCGAAAAGCCTTATTAATGTAAATTGTAAAGACAGAAATTCTTTCTCTTTTTTTTCTTTTTTTTTTTTTTTTTTTTGAGATAGTGCTTTCTTCCATTTTTTTTTTTCTGTTGCAGGGATATTTTATTCTGCTCTGGGGTATTGACTGTTTTAATCCTCTAAACACACTATTGAAACCTCCTGGAGGTTTTTGCCAATGCAGCTAATGCAGGCTCATAGGACTGCAGTGAGAGAAAAGCACAAGAATACGTGCAGCACTTGTGGAGGCCAAAGGTATTAAAGGGTTCAGGGAGGGGTAGGTCCGCTGAGGGCTGTTAAATGTAATGGTCCAGATGCAACTGTGGTGTTAGTGGAGATGTGGACTCTAAATGCAAAATCTTTGGTTAGACCAGAAGATTTTGAAGTATTATATATGTGGGTTTGGAGATATTTTTATTTAGTATGTGTCTGTTTTCTAGATAACAAAATCATGTATGAGTGTTGAAGATGTATCGGGGGGTTTATTTCTCAGAGATAGAAGAGAAAATGTAACCTTTATGTGGCTTCCTTTAAATAATATAACACATAGGAGGGTATAATAACTTAAAATTTGGGAATGCTACACAACACTTGTTGCTGAGGGTTTTGTTTGTTCTTTTTGGAAATCCAGTAGAATTTTACCAGCATGAATAGGATTCAACCTTAAATGCTTAAAATTAGCAATGCTAAATACATGCAGTTTAGCTACCACAAATTACACACAGTAACAGAAAGATCACTAGGAGAACATGTAAAGGAGTGTACATATGGATTATGGTGAGCTTCAGAGTTTAGAGGAAAAATGATGAAAAGAAAGAAGAAAAGAAAGCTGCTTATGGAAATCATTTTCCAGCTATCCTGGGTCATAAATAATTTGTGCCAAAATGCACAAGAAGCACTAAAAATATTTCTTCAGTGCAGGTTTGACTGTTCTAGTATTGGATGAAGCAGCTAAGTTTGCACAACTGCACAACTGCTATGTGCATAGGTTGCCTAATTTTTTAAATTGTTTTTTTCTTTTGTGGTATAGTGAAGTATCTATCGGCTAGGACACAGAAAAAAGTTTGAAGCCTTTAACATTATAGAAGAAAAAAATAAACTGCATGGATACAAAAAAAATCTTAATTTCTTTATAAAACCAAATTACTCTGTTTTTGACTCCATGTGAACAAGAACATGTGGTGTTTTTTTTTTCTCTGCATTCACTGTCTTTTAAAGATAATGCAAGTTTTGATGGTACCTTTATGTGCCATCGTTCTCTTCATAATGTGGAAAATGCTTTCATGTTTCTGATAGGGAAATGATAATTTGCAATCTTGAAGAGATTGTCACATAAAGGAGATTGCATGTACTGAGCTGCATATGCTGCACAGATGAGGTAATGTCTCTGGTGCACACTTGAGATTAACCTGGTGGAAGCACAGAATACCATTTTAATGATGAATTAAAAAACAAAGGGGGGTGTGCCAACATATTACTTTGGGCAAAAAGGTGAAATCCTTCTCTAAGAAGGTTAAACGTGAAAGAAAAACACTATGCTGCAGAAATGGGCTGGAGAATGAATGCATTGTCAGAGGGATTTTGGAGAAAAAAGAGTATCTTCTCAAGATGACATATAACTTAATGAGGGGCTGAAGAAATGTAGCGGAGGTGTAGAGGGGAAATAGATAAAAATAATTCCTGTTTCCTCTTACCATCAGACTTCCAGGTGTTACATGTTTCCTTTGCCTCTTGAGTCTAATAAAAGACTTGTGGGAGTCAATGAAAATATTTTTATCTCTGTATTCTATTTTTTCCCCATAATGGAAATTCTGAGAAAAAAAGAATGAAACACCACGGTAGTCTGAAAGGCCTTTCTTTAAATTATGTAGATTGCAAAATATGTCCTTACAGGACAAGCAGTATAATCTTAGGTCACAGTTCAGCTTTTAAACCAGTTTTGATCTATTTTCACAAAACTAAGACTTTAAGAAAAGTGCTTGCCAGACAGCTTCAAAATCTACTTACTGTTGCATGTGATAAGCTATGTTGAGACATACCTTTTGGAAAATAATTTAGATATGATCAGTGCAGATACTACCTGAAACAAACTGCTTTATATACAAAGTGGAGGAAGGACATGTTTCATAAACTATTGCACTGAAGCTTCAGAAATGCTACACAGTATTGAATATCTAGATAATTTTTAGTAATTGCTGAGATTTCATAGTTTAGCAATTGAGAATTTTTTCATTTTCCAGATGTTAGGAATTTCAGTCTCTGTTGTGCAAAGAAACTTTTTGCTTTAATTATATATTGTTTTTTAAACTGAAATCATGAGCTGCTTCACTAACATGCTCCATTTATCGTGACAGTGTTAAGAGTGCACCTTCAAAAGTGGGTTTTGTGTAACTGCAGAAGTGGATAATCTCAAATGTGAGCAAAACCTCGATGGCTGATGTCCTATTGCCACTGGTTACAACAATATACATTATATTAACAGTGCAATTATATTAAAATAAAAATCCTTAGATATATTTTCATGATAGAATATAATTCTTGATAAATAAGTGGAAGAAACACCTATACTTAAACAACTGTATATAATGTCAGTGGTTTTATGCCAGATAGTGAGAATCCTTTCCCCTAGGAAGGCAGGCAGAATACCAACATGAGGCAGGTTGGTAGACCTAACTCGGGGATTAATGGCATGAAACTGTGTTGGAGGAGATTTAGGTTGGATATTAGGAAAAGGTTCTTCACCCAGAGGGTTTTTGGGCACTGGAACAGGCTCCCCAGGGAAGTGGTCACAGCACCAAGCCTGACGGAGTTCCAGAAGCATTTGAACAGTGGTCTCAGGCACATGATGTGATTCCTGGGGCTGTCCTGTGCAGAGCCAGGAGTTGGACTCGTGGGTCCCTTTCAAATCAGGATATTCTGTGATTCTTTGTTTGCTGATAGAAGTCAAAGTGCAACTGCCAGTGAAAAGTGATTTCAGTTGATGCACCTTCCTGTGCAGCATCTAGAGAAGTGGAGGGAGGGTTTATTCCTGTATTTGCTTCATATTACGTTATGGAATACAGGTTAGTCTCCTTGTGTCTTGCAGGCCCGACACCATCAGCAATGCAGCTGCCATGATGTGTTTCATTTTAAAGACTGCCATGCCACTCCATGCCTTGTGGGCAGGGGATTTCCCAGACAGAAATTGCTCCACTTTTACTGCGCTTAGCCTGTGCAGTGAGCTCGAAGCTTCTGGGAAGAGTCGGTTTTACTGTAAATGTGCAATAAATTTGGCACTCGGGAAGTATTTCAGGCTTACTGTGAATGTGTGAATCAGTTGTGCGGTCTATTAATGGCAAATCAAGCTTCCAGGCATGGTCTGACCTATGGTGTGTGAATGTACAGTTAGAATCACAGGTTGGTTTGGGTTGGAAGGGACTTTTGAAGACCTTTCAGTCCAACGGCGCTGTCATGGGCAGCAACACCTTTCACCAGACCAGGCTGTTCAGAGCCCCATCCAGCCTGGCCTTGAACACTTCCAGGGATGGAGCACCCACAACTTCTCTAGACAACCTGTTCCAGTGTCTGACCACCCTCATTGTAAAAAATTTCTTCTTCATACCTAATCTCACTGTCCTCTCTTCAGTTTTAAGCCAGCACCCCTTGTCCTATCACAGTTCATCTGGACAAGAACTTCAGAAAACGCACTGCATTTCCACATGACAAGTAGCTGGAAAAGGGGACATGTTTGGGGAAACCTAGGCTAGGGCAGCTCAGTGCAGATTGTTGCAGGAAGATTTCAGGCTTTATCTTAGGCTTGTTGTTCCTTAAAGTGAAAATTGCGTGGTACTCAGCTCCTGTTGAGAGATTAAGAGGGCTGTGTAAGGCCAGAAAAAAACCCAAAAAACCCAATTTTTTTTTCATTATGGCTTTGCATGGTCTTTCCATAAGCTGTGATGAGGCAGTGATGGAGTAGAAAATGTGGAGCATCCGAAGAGGCAGCGTGTGCGTCCGGGTTGGTTCTCCTCTGAAAGCAAAGTGTGCTGCTGTGTACACAATGTACACGTGCTTTGCCTGTTTTAATAAAGCAGCTAGAGAACGGATTTTTTTTTCTTTTTTTTTCCCTTTCATTGGAAATAATTTTGCTGCCTAGTCTTGAATCTGGAGGCTATTTTTAATTTTAAGAGGATTTCTCTCCTGATGAGGTGATAACCTAAAATGGCACAGGAGGATCTAACGCAGCATGTTTTCATTCAGGGGCTCTGTTTTACAGTTAAGCCAGTAATAGAAAAAGGAAGCTTGAAAAGAAATTGTTAACTTTATAGATCCAAAGATGTTCAGTTTTTTGCACATGTGTATTTATGTTTTTGAACTTTACACTATGACTTACATGCCAGAGAAATACTGGTATCCCATGTGGTCCTCCAACTAGTTACATATTTCCAGAATTTTGTTGTATATGTAGAAATACACATATTGCTTAAAAAGCATTCCAGAGAAGCAGCTAGGGAAAGCTGCACAGCAGAGGACAGGAGGGGGGTTGAGGATGGACTCCTAACAAAACAGTGAAGATCATAGAATTGTTTACATTGGAAAAGACCTTTAAGATCATCAAGTCCAACCATTAACCCAGCACTACCAAGTCTATCACTTAACCTAAGTGCCGCATTTACATGTCTTTCAAATACCTCCAAGGATGAGGACTCCACCACTTTCCTGGGCAGCCTGTTCAGTGCTGGAACAGGCTTAATGACCCCCTTGGTGAAGATTTTCTTCCTAATATCCAATACCTCCCCTGGTGCAACTTGAGGCCATTTCCTCTTGTCATACCACTTGTTACTTGGGAGAAAAGACTTCCACATCTGATGAGCCGAAGTCCCCCAGGAGAACCATGATTAGTGATTGTGGGACTTCTCCCAGTTGCTCATAGACTATTTCATCTGCCTCTTCATCCTGGTTGGAAGGTCTGTAACAGATTCCACCATGATATCTGATGGGTTCTTAACCATAAACACTCAATCCTATTGGCACTATCATTAAGCTCGAGACGATCAAAACGCTCCCTAACATAGAGGGCTTCCCCACCTCCCCTCCTTCCTTGCCTATCCATTCTGAGGAGTTTATAGCCATCCACTGCAGCTCTCCAGTTGTGTGAACCATCCCACCATGTTTCTGTGACAGCAAATATGTCATGGTTTTCCTACTGCACAGCGGCTTCTGGCTCCTCCTGTTTGTTGCATTGATGTGGACAGATTTGCACTGGTTCCAAGGTTAAAGCCCAGAAAAAAGCAGGAGGGCAGAAGGAATGTCACCACGTTAGGAAATATGCACAGACAGCTAATACTATTTCTGCAGATGGATGTTTTGAGAACAATAGCTGGTACTGTCCCAGGACCAGCACAATGGGTGCTTCTGCCCTACAAGCAGCTGGTTGTGGGTGGTGAAGTTGCTGCCTTAAAATCCAGTCAGGCCATGAACATCCTTTTTCTTTGCCCTTATCTTTTCTCTCTAGAACGACTGTGACTTCCAGGGGCATCTTTAATAACCTTTCCTTGGCACATACACCAAAGGTATCTGTATTTTTTTCATATTGTTATATGAACAGCTGCGTATTTGTTTGCAGCCCCCACCCTCACCCCAAGGACAGGATAGCAAGCTGTGAACTTCTGGAGTCAAGAATTAGTCCCTTAACTGCTATAAAAAGTAAAAAAAAAAAAAAGTAAAAAAAAAAAAAATCAATCTCTGTGAACCTTGGCATATTTTTCTAATTGATGTGAATGAGATGAAAGGGATAGCTGACCTCTGTGACCTCTGCAGGATAATTGTGTATCATGTGTTGCGTGAATAAAGGGGTGTGCCATAGCTGCAAAAATGGGAATTGACACCACTCTGCTCTTTAACAACATCCATTGGTGTGTGACATCCAAGTACATTAACAGCTGTCACCCTTCATTTCTCTATTGCTCACCACCCACATACTTTGTTCATCTGCATGATGCAACTTGGTGAGTGAAAAAGTTTGATGCTTAGAATTGTTGCAACTCTTGTTTCAACTTATTTTCATAAATGCAACCATAATTATTAGTCTGCTGGCACTATTTCCATCTTTACCAGAGCAAGACACAGAGTCAGCAGAACAACCTCTTGTAGGAGGGCGGGCTCTTCCATGTCTTGCTTTATCGGAACATGTAGGAGGAGTGCATTGACATAGGTCTACGTTACAGATGAGATACTTATCAAAGGAACAGGTTCTTCAGTGATGCAAACCACCATGTCCATTGTTAAGACTGAAGTCTGCTCTCCAATTTTTTTTTCAATAATATTATTCTGAGTTGATTTTCTAGTATTTCTTTCTCAATCAAAAATGAGTAGTAGTGAAAAGGCTTTAAGCAAAATTGGTTTTACAGTATACATTTGTGAAAGAAGTATTGCTTCTGTGTTTTTATTTCATTAAAACTTTTGTGACTGGCTGGAAACTAAGCTTCTGCTATGTCTTACTCCTCATGGAAGGTTTTGTAGCAATTCAAGCTGAAGAGCATCATCTTACTACACCATTTCAGTCCACTCAGAGTTGAAATGGTCATGCTTGTGTTTTAAATTATGTATTTAAGCCTCTTTCTTCTGGAATTGAGAAGAAGGTCTAACACGCAGAGTGTGACCTTGCTTTCCCTTCCCTTGGTTTAGGATAGAGAGTTCTCCTGTTGCATAGAGAAGCTGTATGGTACTAATTACACTGTAGGAAAGCTAGCATATACTCTGCGTGTGTGCTGGAGCTGGATTTGTTCTGCTCTCGTCTGGTCTGTGGGAATTTATTTGACAGTTGAAAGGATGTTTGAGCTGGCTGTTAAGTACTACAGGAGCATTAGACAAATGGGACCAAAGATACTGTTCAGGAGGTCTGCTCAAACATCTGTCTTGCTAACTAATTATACTTAACAGAGTTATGCTTATTAAACCTTTTGGTGAGAAGTTTGACTCTCCTTTTACAGCTACACTCATGGGGTAAAGCTTTTAGTACAGGTACAGTCATACTGTACAAAGCAGAATGTGCTTCAGTAAGCACCCTAAATAAATACTGGGATATGAGCTAACAACATTGGTACGTTTACCATGATATATCCAGATCCATGGTAAGAAAGACTGGAAATGTGAGTTTATGCTGGCATTGTTAAAACAAGTAACACCTTTTAGTTTCACAGCGACTAATTTTTGTGAGTCACTGATGCTGAAAAGGTTACGCTTGAAGAACCTGGTTCAATAACTATTGAATTTAGATGGAGTCTTTCCTGGGCTTTGGATCAAGTTGTAATTTCAAACTTGAATTATTTGTAAGTTAGAAGATATTTCAAATGCTTCTGGATTTCTGATGTGTTGAATGTGTTCCAAAGTGAAGGAAGGTTCGAAGGAATGACGTGCTTGACAGAGTGAACTTCAGGAATAGTACAACTTACTTTTTACCACTGTAAATCTTAGCTATAGGAAAGTCATAGCTGAAGCCAAACCTGATTGTGACTATACAGAGGGCAATACAAGAGAAGCAGGTGAGACCATTTTCTTCTACAGTGATTAAAAACCAGAGCAGTGGCCTCTGGGCTGTGAGTTAGTTTGGAAGGTAAAATTTTGATTTGTGGAATAAATATGAAGGGACTAAAGCACTTATTGTGAGCAGCTTGCTTAAAAACAACATTAAGCTACATAGGAGGTCTTTTCAAAACCACTTTGTTTAGCAAAAAAGCAGCAATTAGAGTTAAAAATAGTTCACCTGTTAACATCTAAAACTTATTTCCTAGCTGAGACTTCACGGCAATATCTATTTCATATGAAAGATCTAAATGCAAACATTATTAAAAAAACGTAGAAAATGTCCAGATTTGTTTGTATGTGATCCCTGGCTGGTTTCTTTGAACTATCTGAACTTTTCCACCTTTTATTTTCAGGATAAGATGTGAAATGTAGCCCTCCAGTTATGGCTGGTTGTGAAATTACATTTTCTAGGAGCAAGCAAGTCCTGTAACTCCCTTTTGCAAACTCTCTTCTTTAGTAGCCCCATGTAGCGAATGTATGTTTGGAAATCACAACAGTTTAAGTATATTGGTTTTCTTTCCAACCACTCCTTTCTCCCAGACACAGCCCCTGTATTTATGTGGGCTGTGGCTTGAAGAGCTACACCTGCCCTGGTGCCCATGAGGTTCAGCGAGCACAGTTCTCTCTGAGCAGGGGTTCAGCAGGGTTTCTGTTTTACTCACAGCTTGTGCAACCCATTTACTCCCTGACTTGTGTTCCTGTGATCCCATTATGTTCCAGCTGCACTCCTTACATTGTCCGTGCCTGTAAAGCACGGATTAATTTAAATGGATAGTTTTGAGTTATAATGCATTTAACAGCATAAAGCTTGGCTGCTTGAAGATCTTCTTCAGCCTTCGTCTTCTGGGCATCTGTGGGTTGGCCACGGTTCACTGTGTAATACTTCCCACCCCCTTGCTCTAAATTAGGGATGTATTCTCCTCCTTGCTAGGGTGAAACCTGCTTTGTTTCTCCCCTTTTTGAAAAAAGCTTATTTTTTAATTTTAGCATGTAATAGAATTTGACTATTAACAACAGCTCTGTAACTTCTTTCCCTCCTTCTCTGAAGTCATGTTTGCCAGGAACCCAACAAATCCTGTTTTAGTAATAATCTTGCTAGTAAATGTAGTAAAAGTTGCTCAGTGTGGTGCAGGGCACTGTGCCTTCAGTGTGGGTCTGGATAACAAGCCCTATTCACCAGCACAGGAATGTATGGGACAGCAGCTCTTTTCTGGAGGTTTTTAAGTACAGAAGCCCATTTTGGGAAAGAATTTTGTATTTAAAACATTTGTGTTCTAATATTTCAGAGTAGCCAGTCGTTTAAAGCATGAGCTTGCAATTGCAATATATACATCAGACTGGGTGACTTCTTGGATATTAGCTGTGATCTGCTCTTCCACTGCAGCACTGGCTGCACCTAATGAATTGGTGATACAGATGATGCACCTTCCCCAAGAAGGCGAGGTAGAGTCCTGTTTGATAACCTAAAGGCTGGACTGAGGGTTCAAGCCTACCCCAACTGCTTGAGAAGGAAGAGGCTGCTTCATAGTGGACCTTAAGAGAATTACAATCTTTTCACATTCATCTTCTCATTTGAAAAGCCTGTTTATCATCAGCCCTCCCCCTTGCCTAAAAGTACCTGTGAAAACAATCTGTCTGTCTGCCAGACAAGGTGGTACTCTGAATGAAGCCAAAAGGTTTGTGGGGACTGCATCTGATGAAGAAACTGAGTTAAAAAGGTGGGAGATACAGGCTACATAATGCATGAGGAAATGTTTCTGTCAGAAGAAAATCCCATCCAAACAAACAGTGTTTCCACAGACTGGTTTGGGTCCCAGAGTTTATTTTGATGATGAAAATGTTCCATGTGGCCCTCCTCTACTCAGTCTTTGCTGTATTAATATGCTCGCGAAAGACACAAGTCCAGCAGTTTAATTATGTTTTGCCTGGGTATTTCCTTGAAGCTTTTACTGCATTGTTTTTTAAGATGCTGGGTTTTTCTATGCAGTGCTATCATTCTGCTCTCTAGGCTGATCAGTTCTCTCTGATTTGCTCTAATCTTACACCACAGCACCTTTCCCATTATTTCAGGTGAGAAGGGGACTGTTATAAAATGCTTTTATGGTGTTGCCAACACAATATTTTATGCCTTTCCTTCTGCATCATAATCTTTATGGTCTGAGATTTCTCTCTGCTCCGCAAGAGAAATCCATACAGGACTGTCCTCCCTGACCCTAGAGGAATTGCAGATAGTGCCAAACTCAGGGAGTACGTTCCCTGTAGCTTCTTTCTATTTTGTTTCTCATTCTCAGCTTTATTCCCTCTACTGGCCTCAGTACTGTCTCTGCTGCTTAAGAAAAGGTTAAGCTTTTGGGTTTCTGCCCTCCCCTTATTAGGTGTCAGATGCTATCATTTGTGGAGGGTTTGTGCAGGCAGGCAGGTGTGTAACTGTGCTGGAGCAGTCTTCTGACTGCTCTGTGCTTGCCCCTAGCTGCCAAATTTGGGTGGAGAAGCAGCATCTGTGTCCACCCCCAATCAATCTTCAACAGAGGACTAAAGTGGGTGGCTTTATCCACTTTGTCCTGCAGTTTGGTGGCAAACAAGACATGTCCACCTGTCAATGAAGGGGGCAGGAACAGAGGGATACCAATGCAGGCAATAACCCGCATGTGCATTTTCCTAAAGTGTGGTTTTGAGGAGTGTGTCTGATATGGATACTGGTGTGGGAGATCAGCAAGCTACACAGTGCATGAGAAAATGTTTGGAATAGGTAACAAGGTAGGACCATCTATTTTCATCCACTTTCTCTTGCTCTGGGAGCTGCATTTGCCAGGAGCCCCCGGAGTCTCCTCAGCCCTGTGCCACACTTTGGTTGTCTCAGAGCCAAACAGTCAGGGTAGGCAGGAAGCTCAGCAAGGAGCTCCACTGAAGTTCAGGTCAGTGGATGACAGGGGAAGTGTCACAAAAAGTGGTATTTTTTAAGGACATTATTAAATCCAAGGTGCAGTTTCAAACACCACAATTCCTGAAGTACCACTAGGTTGTACAAAAAGTATGTTTTTCTCCCTCCAGACCAGGACCTCCAAAAGCACCACTGTACTGCTGGGTCCAGTTTCAAGGCTACAAATGCATACTCAGCTTTCCCCCTTCCAACCGACCCAGTGCCATCCCACATCTGCATCCTGGAGTGAAAGAGCAGCACAGAGATGCTGCAGCTTGTGGCATGTGAAACACAACTTGCAAACTTCTGCTCCAGAGCGCTTTACAGTGTAATCAGATCACATACCGTAGCTCTTCCTTCCACACAGAGCTGTGACTGAAGCACCAGAGCAGTACTAAGCAGGCCAGCGTGCACATCTCTGTGCTTAACTGAAAGCAGATTCTTTCCATTGTACTCTATAAAGAGATGATCATCACTGCACAGTACAATTTGATATTTTAACACCTAAATACAAAGTCTTTGGTGCAGCTGATGTGCAAATAAATTGATGTACAAATAAATTTCTGTCAAAGACTTACTACTGAACTAAGAGAAAAGAGTAAAGCCCTTCAAGGCAGAAAATATTTTGTTTTGTTATGCAGTTCCACAGTGTGAAGGAATATAGGGCCCTGAGCCAGAGTGTAAAGTTCAATTTAGCATTATGGGTCTGGTTAAAGTAGGTACTAATTAATCAGACCTACTTGGCATAAAGGATTCTTACGCATCACTTGAATCCAAGCTGCTGGGATAAGTGGGCATGTTTTGGGAACATGGGACTTTTTCTTAACCAGACTCAAACACAACCCTCCATGTTGTTCTCAGGTGGTGGAAGGCAAACTAGAATTGTTGTCAGCCCAGCAACTGCAGCCAGACCTTCATATCTGCCTTGGTATGACAAATGCACTCTAGACATTAGAGTGACTGAGATATTCTTGTAACAGCTTCATGCATCCACTTAAAAATACATAAAACGGAAAAGAAAGTGGAGTGCCTTGACCTTGGGCCAAAGCACAGACCAATACACAGAGGCAAGATGAAATATAGAAATGTAATGAGTTAAATTACCTTCCAGGCTTGTACAGAAATGCCAAACCTCTTCAAAACACAAGGTTCTCACAAACGCCATTTATTCCAATAGGATGCACATTGCTAAATAAAATGAGTCACTATGAATGAATCAGATTGTGTTGGAACAAGGTAGGAGCTTTTTATAAATTGAAAGCATATTGGGCAATAACTAAAATGCTTAGAAACATTCAGAGCACTGGGTAAAAATGAATTTATGCCACCTTGCAAAGATATATTTTTTGTATCTTCTTACGACCAAATAATTATTTTATGTTGGATCACTAACAGAGATGAGACTAGAAACCACAAAAAGGGAATATCATTAGAAAAGCTAAAATCATGATATTGTTTACTTTGGCAAAAGAGAAAAGAAGTATTTCATTGCAGTTACAGCAACAACAACAGCCAAGCAGTAGCTGTGCTCATTTTGAAACTGCATTATCTTCAAATGGCAATTACGACAATTTTTTTATTAGTTGGTAAATGGATTGCTAGAAAATTCTCAAAACAGAAATTCAAGAAGTACCATCTTAACTTTTTTTTTTCTAAATTAGGCAGTACAAAAAATGGAATAGGCCATTCTGCCTCACTCAAACCATTCTGATCATTCTGTTAAATAAGAAAAGGGAATATTCAATTTAATATGTGCAAAAGTTAATATTTACATTGTTCAATACACAGAGGCAGGATCACATTAAGAGAAACTGAAAAAGGAAGAGAATAAACTGTTCTCAGGGTCCACTGTAGATAGAACAAATATTAATACGCTTAAAGAGTAGTAATGTAGTCAGGTAAGATTTTAGAAGAAAATCTTTCTAATGATAGAGCTAGTGAGGCACAAGAAGGGATGGCACAGGGAAGTCATGTAACTACCCTCGTTGGGAAAGATTAACCCAGTTTTCACCAGTGTTTATCTATAGCTGAACTGCTCTGGGACAGATATAACTACTTCTTCAAGTCCTTTCCAGACCTGATTTTTAACGGTTTTAAGGAAGCTATTGTTAGTTGGTTGATCTTAATATCACACGAATGACCTTTGCCACTTGGTATTGTGAAGGATATGCCGATACCCAGAAGCAATTCCTGCCATAGAGAAATCAGACAGCAAGAGATGAAATAGGTTTCTCCTTTAAGTTAATTGCTCTCTGCTTTTATATTTTCTTCCCCATTAAATATATGAGTTTGAAAGAAACCAAATGGACAGAACATATAGAGCAGACATTGGGTAAAGGCAGGGTATGAGGCCATCAGAATGCAATGGTCCCACTCCATGCAGGGACTTGCTAACTAGTATTACTTTGGAAAAGAAGCAGGCACAAGGGAGTGAGCTGGAAATTCAGATGATACATTTAGATTATATAGCTGACATAAAAAATTACTGTGTCCAAGAATTTTTGATTTACATATTTTTGTTGTCGCAGTCCTTGAATTAACAAGCCAGCTGGACCTCCTACCTGGAATCACTGCCTTCAGGTTTTCTTCAGGTGAGATGGAGAGAAAATACTTCATCAGAAAAGATATTCTTTTCTTATACATTGCCATGTACACACTTCTGCTAAAGACAAGGTCCTGCAGCTGCTTGCTGCCACCGTGGCTAATGGTCCACGTAACTTGAGCAGCATTCCTTGAGCACCATGTTCACACTAAACTCTGAGCAGATGGAGCAGCTGTGTGAAGTGCAGCCTTAGATTAATACTAGAGACATCATTAAGTGGGTAATTAAGAAGCTGAATCTCTCCCCTCTATATCACTTCACCTACTTTTAACACAACAGCTCCTCAGCCCCCTTGTCTTTGGGGTATATCTACCTTATCATTAATTCAGTCATCTATATTACAGGAAAAAATACTGCTGAAAATATTGTCTTGCTACACCTGTGCAATAAACTGAAAAGTGACAAATGTATTAAAAGAATTAAAAGAATAAAGAAAAAAAATACACTTTTCTGCCGTTTACCCACAATGTGTGGCACGGTCTGTATCATGTGCTGAAAGCCCTGACAATCAAAGCCTTGAAATTCTAGGAGGCCCCCCTTCCTTCCCATGAAAGTTTGGGCTTATTCCCAAGTACTTTAAATAACTGTTTTAGCATAAGATCACGGTTAGCAAAGTTAGTTCAAGTTTTTTTAAGTTTTGTCTTATTTTTCCCTTTGCAATACAGGCATTTAACATCCAAAATTCATCTGTAAGAGATCAAAACCATAGGTGAAACACAAGAACGAAGGATTTACCTAGTGAGTCATCAAAGTGCTTTATTTTATAAAGCCTTGCTCATGTTTGGAGTGTAATCTAAGCACTAACATACACAATAATGAGTCTTCCTTGCCCTGTCCAAATAAACAGTTTATCAACAAGAATGAGTGACAAAAATGCTACACAGACAAAAAGAATGCTTCACTATAAATGTGTAAAATGGTCTAAAAATGTACACTTGTTGGCCGCAATTAAATATGTACTCCAAGTACGTGTACCTCATTTTCACTTGAGGGTCTCCCTGTGGCCTCATACCTTCAGAGGCCACAGCGTGCTTCAGAAAATGAAACCTGGGAGAGAACATAGACAACCAGGGTGCATAGGGAGAGGACAAAAAAATAAATCAAGCCACAGTACCAACTTATTTAAATACATACAATACAAAAGTATACACATACATTACAGTGCTGCAGACATCACTAAGTCGAACAGAACAAAAAATCCCGTGGGAAAGGTTGGGGAAAGGAGAAAAAAATTAGTACACAGCAACAGGGATAGTATTGCCTTTGGCCACTGAAGAGAGTGTAATGGGTTGCTATTGTATAGGCTCCTCTGAAGTCAACCACTACATAAGTTATGCACGGTTGCAGGCTGAACAGCACTGACATTAGTTATGGAGAAGGCATGCTGGCACTCCTGATCCCAGTTATGAACGACGACGGGGAGGTTTGACTTCTCTTACGTTGCCTACAAAATCTAACAATTTCAATAAAGAAATTTTAAAGGCACAGCTTCAGCACAGTGTATAAGTAGATAAACTTTTAAGCATATGTAAATTTGTCTCTTTCAAGCATGGAGTCTTTCAGGGAAAAATACAAGAGGAGAAGGAATACAAGGTTGTTTAAAAATTTTAAACAAGTTAAACATGATCAGCACAGTTTCAGGCAATGTACTATACAATCAAACTTGAGTAAATGGTAGGACAGGTAGTTTTGATGCTGAAAGACAACCCTGGGAAAAATCCCTCTGAAATATCCTTTCTCATTTTATTGTAAAAGAGTCTATCACGGAGGTGAGCGAGACATTCACTTTAGTACACTACTGCACATTACCTCTTGGAAGATGAC
The DNA here is from genome assembly GCF_022539395.1 of Myiozetetes cayanensis. NCBI lineage: Eukaryota > Metazoa > Chordata > Aves > Passeriformes > Tyrannidae > Myiozetetes > Myiozetetes cayanensis. The sequence continues at coordinate 133,180,546 of NW_026086604.1, forward strand.
AAAGATTACTTCATTTGTACTGCAAAATAACTTTACATGTAAACTCAAAAGTCATATATTGTACACGGCTCTGAAATTCAGAAATATCCCTGCTTTCCTAATAATGTAAACAGTAAAATTCAGGGTTCATTTTTTGAGGGATAAGCTATAATAAAATACCACTGTTTCAATTGTACAACATAAGCATTTAAACTTCAAATTCTGAGTAAATTACAAGTGAATGGAATTTCTATCAGTGTGCACATCTTTCAGGATGGGTGAAAGATAAAGCTACTATTGCCCAAAACTATGCACTTCTTCAGACAAGCTTTTTTTACACTTGTAACATTATTAGTTTCTATACTGCAAGAATATAAAACAAACGAAAACTTCAGGTAACAAAGTGAAATAAGCAAAGTTTTCCCTTAACATAAGTTTACTATAGCAAAAATGTACACAGCATGTATTACATTAGCTCTTTGTAAGATAAGAGATGCCAACTCTCAGACTTCTGAGAGACTGAACTTCCTGACACAATGTGCTGAAAAGAAGACACAAATGGGAGAAGGAGGGGAAAAAAAGGAAAAAAACCAACTGCTAGGAACCAAATGGGAAAAGCCTCTGGCACCAAGGGCTATTGCAGCTGTTTTTTTAAGGAGTGCCAGTGTGCAGGGTGTAAGTGTAACATTCGCAGTTAAGATTATTATTATTGTCATCATCATCATCATCATCATGATCATGAAGAATACTGTCATGTATCTTTTTAGTTCAAAATATAAACTGATCCACAGTTTACAATTTGATATCAATATTGTAGATTTAACATGCATTTACTCTTCCCCACCCCCACCCCACATGTCTTTGCTCATTTATTCCGTTTCAGCTGGTAGCATCAGAGTATCTGTCACAGTGCACTCTGAGTAAGCTGTTCTATTTATTTAAATTATTTTAATTTTTTTTTTTTTTGCACACACAAAAGAGTCAGAAATAGCTAGAACTATGCTGGGAATATCAGGCAGCTGTTAAAGCGAGTACTCCACCCCACTTCAGTCATCTTTGCCAGCAGATGTAAACAAAGGGGTTGTTTTCTGCAAGATGAGTGCTTCTCTGAGTTCCTTTTTTTCCCTACACTTGTAGCCATTGCTGCTGTCCCCAGGTCTCGTGTCTGTCCTATGTAACATGATAGGTTACGTCAAGATGTTGGCAATAAAGTCCAAGAATCGCTTTGAATACTGTTCAGGATTAACAGTTGAAATTTCTGCACCAGCCTATACAGAGAATAGGGAGGGGAGAGGAAAGAAGGAAGAACCAGTGTTTTATTTAATGTTTTGTCACCGAGGATGCTACAATGAATTTCATGTGAAACCTCAGAACCAGACAATACAGAATACCAGAAATACAAATGGTAATGGTCCTCAAGCAGAATCTTACTGATACCTTTTTAGGCTTCACACGAACACAATGATACTTTGGTTCTCACCACTGTAACACCTGTATTCTTTCTGAAACATATTCTCTTTACTTTCCATACTTCTCTTTACTTTCATTGTACTTCAGTCTCCTATATGAATTTTTACTGCACAATTAACCATGCTATCCACTGATTCACCACCAGATTCTGGTCTTTTGAGCAGCAGTGCCTTCATATAGAGAAGACTGAATTACCATACTCAAGATCTTGGCATGTCATCATTTGTGTAACACATATTGTTATCTGAATGTTAAATAATCTGGTTTGATGTACATGGTAACAGTTATTAACATTTTTTCAACATACACGCTTTAAAACCTGAAATAATTGAATAAGCTGTACAATTGCTACTTCAATGAAGTAAGGATTTCATTCATATTTTTATTTGAGGTTTACAGAGCCTTTGCCACATTTTTATTTATATTTTCCCTGTTTGCCAAAAGGGATGAATTGCATGCATGCAATTAATGAATGAACTTGAGTGTCAGGTGGCTAAGGATGGAGAAAGCAAAACAAACAAAATGGTTGCATGAAAGTAATGTTTTGCAGTGAGTTCTAATCACAATCAGCTTCAATAATCATGGTTGTTATTCACAGTCTATTTCTATCCCTTATTTAAGCCAGAAGTGTGAGTTTTTAAAGTCTGCTACATTCAAGGTTCAGCAATAATTACCAGATAATGGCTGCATATGGTCTGCATCAACTTTCAGCTGCCTCAAGAGCAGAGAGAGTAATGAGAGCATTGTTTTAGAGAGGCAAAAGTACCTTCTACAGGCCCATGCAGGTCACATCATTCTCTACTGTAAATAAAAAGCCCTAAGCCCTTTGCTTAAAACTCCTCACAATGCCTTGACCCTTTATATACTTAGAGAAGGGATTTTAGCCTTGTGAATGAATATGTTCTTTTAAAAAGTTCATGAAAGTTGAACCTTAAATCACCACAGGAGTGATAAAGGTAGATATAAATAATAAATTTAGAAAACTAGGCTGCTTCACCATGATTCTTTGGTGTCTGCTGCTAAGTAGAAATTTCAGTCAAAATAAATTCAAGGCAGTCAAACAGAAGCCTTCACTGAACAGTATCTGAGTATTTAATGTCTACATTTTATGTTGAATCTTGCAAATGGTATTTTTTTTTTCTTGAAGAAGTCTTGTAGAGTGAGCCGCATTATATGCTGAAGAACTTTCAACAGGCTGTGCCAAATAATGAAACAATCACTAAGGTCCTGCATCTGAAATAAGATTTACAACAGTCTTCATAGTGTGGTGAACAGCTTTGTTTGCATCTCACAAATTTAGGACAAAGTCCTAGAAAGGCATCTGACTAGAGCTCTTCATGAATAAGAAAGCTATGCATATGGCTGAAAAAGGAGTTCCACTCTCAGTATGTAATCTGTAGCAGTTACTCTTACTTTCTTATTGCACATCAAACTAGAAAATAATCCTGATCTATTTCCCCTTTCCCCAGATCTACTGAACTGTTCTATATCAGGACACCAAGCAACAAAAATGCATGAATATAAATGGAGTAAGAGGAAAAAGACAACCAGATACTTACCCCGTGCTTTACCGTTTTTGCAGCATGGGCAGCTTTCTTTTTTGCATCATAATGAGTAAGAATGTCAATAATGGCCATAAAGTATACTTCCTTCCTAGGTGCATCTGCAAATGGCAGCAAACACAGGGCATCTTAATAACAAGTCCTCCCTCTAACACAGGAGACTTTAAGACTCAATCTAAGACAGGTCAGTGTCAGTCAGATTCAAGATCTGTGAAGACCACAGGCTCAAGCTGTCCTTAACTGAGAGTTTAACTGCATTCATATATAATGCAAACCCCCCTAAATGAGTGTAAAATAAAACACCAGCATACAGAAATAGGAATTATTGCTCAGTTAAAGTAATGTGGATTTCATCTTCCGTTGTGTAAAAACTATGAAGTTTTATCTGAAAGGTAATGCTTCTGGGTCAACAAACAAGATCATATTTTCTTAATGAATAAACCCTTGTATTTATTCATGTCAATGCTTATGAAAAACCAAATAGATAACTTTCCTGTCTTGAACAGCCACAAGTAACTAGTTTTATTTAGTTTCACACACTAATATCAAAACCAGCTTCAGGCTTCTTACACACTCCTTATGATAACTTTCTTAGCTGGAACACAGAAATTGGGTACAAGTGTACAAATTTTCAAAAAGCAACCAAAGAAGTGAAATATAACTTGGAATGCTGCTTTTCTCATTCTTTCTAGACTGTATTTAACAGTGTTATCTGCCAGAAAAGGAACAAATATAGATCCTGAAAGGGATGAAAAGGGATGAAAAACCCATGAACTAACTGCTGAAGAACTGCTGAACCTCAATACCTAAGCATTATAAGAATCTTCTGTTTTCTGCTGTGCCAAAGAGCAAATTTCCTTTTCTGCAAAGTGAACTTCTAGAAGTTTTGCAGTTTAAATTTGCCTTTACATGTTGTAAAGACTTCAGGATTCTGATGCAAGAATCAAACCATCTTAACACACAAACATTTATTACTGCTTACTTTCATGGGATTTTATTCCATAAACATCAATAGCTGGATCAAATTCCCCTGGAGCCAAAGGCAGTGAGCTGTTCAGCGTGTTTCCTGGACTGTCTGGAGGGGTTCCAATGGGGTGGGTCCCATCACTTTCACCCTCCTCTTCTCCATCGTTCTCTTCACACTCTACTTCTTCCTGTTCAGCTCTTTCAACATCATGAATTCCAACCAGCAAGCTGTAGTCCATGAGTTTTAACTGAGCAAGAAACTAGAAAGTGATAATAAGCAATCTATCAGTATCACTGAAAAACGTAGGCTCCACTTACAGACAGAAGATACACAAAGGTGCCATCAGTTGATCTTCTAAGAGAGAGCAAAAGAGAGGATTAAGGGATAAAGCTATCAAAGAGATGCTTGTTTAAGGCATAGTAACAACACACAGATAAGTTGAAACTTATACTGTAGCCCACTTTCCCAAAATCCTAGGGAAAAAGTTTTTTGCGTAGTGAAGAGCAGTGCGCCTGCATGCCGATGACAGTCACTCCTGTCTCGTGTTTCAATTAGAATCATCGAATACACTGGGCTGGAAGTGACCCACAAGGACCACTGAGTCCAGTTCCTGGCCCTACACAGGACCACCCCAAGAGTCACACCATGTGTCCAAGAGCATTGTTCAAATGCTTATTGAACTCTGTCAGGCTTAGAACTGTGACCACTTCCCTGGGGACCCTGTTCCAGTGCCCAACCACCCTCTGGGATACTTGGATATAATATCCAAAACAAACAAAAAGATCAGTGCCTGCCCCTCCACTTCCCATCACGAGGAAGGTGTAACTGCAAAGAGGTCTCCCCTCTGCCTCCTCTTCTCCAGGCTGAACAGACCAAGTGACCTCAGCTTCTCCTGGTATGGCTTCCCCTCTAGACCCTTCACCATTTTTGTAGCCCTTTGGATGCTCCCTAACAGTGTTCTACCTTTCTTATATTGTGGTGCCCAAAACCGCACCCAGCACTCAATTTCCAGACCAACCTCTGTGCTATCAGGTGTACAGTGTGCTTTGATCTGGGGCCGAATCTGACCCCTTACTCCCTTTTAAGCCTCATTAAAGAATCACAAAAAAGTGCTCAAATATTCTTGAAGTGGAAAACCATGAAGTTTTACATCACGAAGACATGAAATGATGCTGTATAAACTTGTGGAGTCCATGCTTATGATATACAGAGAAAGTGGCTGAAAATAAAAGTTATTTCAGTTTTTAGAAACTCTAAATGATTATAAAAAGGAAACTGGAGCTGACCAGGGAAGAGGGGATTTAAGCCAGGCTTTGGAACAGCGACAGTGATGGTGATGAAAGAGGAGTATAAATTACCAGGTAATTACAAACTACAGTTTGTTGAAATCCTGATTCTGAGAAAAAGAGACAACCCAGAGATATCAAAGTGACTCTAAATTCAAGTACCAGCAGAAACATTGTGAGATTGAGGTTTTAAGAAGGAAGAAGAAACTGGTTTTTAATTATTTCAATGTAATAAAGCAAAAGACTCTTCAGAACACTAGAAGAGATCTAAGTTTGAAGAGATGATGTAAAACAATATGCAACATGAATGGATGAGACTGGAGGCAATGATGTGGAAGAACTCCAGGCGTATCACTAGGCACTTGGTAAACAGAGGAAAAAATTCTACCAATAATCATACAGAACAGCACAAAAGAGAACAGACTCTTTTGGGAAAAAAACTGTAAATTAGAAGAGAATGGCTCTTGTAAAATAGTCTGCTACTGCTAACAGCAAAAAGACTTAGGGAGATCAGCACAAAGAAAAGATAATCTGATTTAAAAGGGAAAAAATACATGCCTTTTCTTAGGACACTTGAGACACCACACAGGAGGTGGGAAAATAGACAAGGGGACATCAAACCAGCAGCAATAGGTATTTGTGTTTGAACACGAGAAGGGGACATTATGACTTGATTATGAGAGAAATATAGAAGCAATACATAGAGAAATGTAGAAACAAAACTTAATGTCAAATAAAACCAGATATAAAGTAATACAGCTCAGAATACTACTCCATAATATGTTTAACTATAAATACTATGTGATAAGATAATCATATCCTAAGTGTTGTGCATTTCTTCTCATTGTAGTGAAATGTGAGTGTTTACACATTAGGTACAAAGTGTGTATATCAGCGTGTACATCTAACAAAGGAGAAGAATCAGTAAAAGCAAAACAAGGTTAAAGAACAGCTTGCCATTGTTAAAATCAGGAGCCACTTCACACTAGTGGTTTACATGGATATTAAACAATTCTCTGTATAAATTTTAAACCCATAAAAAACAGCCCCTCAAGACATGACCTGGAATCTGCCATTATATTCCCAATCTAGTAAATGGTGTAGGAGATAACACACACAATCCAGTTCCTGGGGTAAGAAAGTATCTTCCACATTCCTTGCACACTCTTAAGATATTATCTGCAATCTACTTAATGTAAAAGCATTAGTCAGCAACAGCAGGTCATGTTAAAAGAGCGAAAATTTTAACCCAAATAAACTTATCTCTGGAGCTGTACATCTGTAGACAGTTTTCCAGCACAATATTTTAAATACAAATTAAAGACACATTGATATTCACAAAAGATTTCTATTTTCATCATCACCACCACCACAAATTTCTCAGTTACTATGTTGGAAAGTTAGACTTACTCAAAAGAAAATCATTGGATAGATTCTGAAGTAACAGTATTTTGTTTTGTGCAGCTAATGAGATGCATATCTGAAGAACCAGACAAGTCAATTCCCAGAGCCCTTTTGATAGAAATAGCTGAAAGTCTTATTAACTCAAAAACACATTTTGCTATCAAGCCTCTTCCCAGTCTGTGCCTTTTCCTTGAAAACAAACTTTAGGCTTTCAGTATAAAGCTGTAAAATACTGTGTTTAGTACAAAAATACACAAAATATTTTCAGCTATGCAAACTAAAGGCAACTTGGGTGAACAAGTTAGTCTGATATTTATTTTTCTTTTATTAGCTGAAGTAAATCAGTTATATTAAATTCATAATAACAGTAACACTTTTCTATTAAGTATTTACTATATTCAGCCAATTATAAATTCGTATGAAAGTGACCATGTTATGATAATGAGTCCAACTGCTGTACACAAATTACTGAAGCACTCTAATGTTGTGATACTAAGAATGATTTAAAACTGGATTTTTAATATGAAATAGGACACGCATGGCTGTGAGTGAAGGAGACGCCCTTCCTCTGTTGTGGACAACAGTGTGTGTACGGCCTCAGCTCCGGAGCACCTCCACCTGTAAAATACAACTAACAACACTCACCTCTCTCGGGAGCATTTGGAAGTATTAGGCTTGTAAAGCGCTTAAGTACTAAGCAGTACCATCATTTTAACATCACATCATCAAGGCAGGAACAATGTATGGCAATCAGCTATGGCAGCAAGGCATTTATGACATCAGCAAAAGCAGTGATCAACTCCTGAAAGTTTAAATTGTGTTTCATTTAAAACAGTTATGTTTACAATCTTATAAACAAGAGTTTTCGTTAATGAATTACAGGTATTATTTCCCAGGATATCTGTAATTTGCCACACATTTTAATCACATTGAAGTGAACAGGCACATTCTTACCTCAACATCCTTTTTGAGTTTCTCAAGGAACATCTTTTTGTCATTCTCATCAATATGAATCTTTTGGCCATCGTTAATAAAATCATTGTCTTTGAATGTCGGCAGCTCTTTGGCCTAAAATAAACCAAAACTCCTGTAAGGGTGGGGTTGCAAAGAGGAGTGTGATGAAGCTGTTGGCCCAGGGCAGCCCCGCTGCTGGCAGCAGCACCTCTGGAGATCCCCTGTGCCCAAAGGGGCACCACTGAGCCGCCTCTTCTCCATGGTACGCAGCTCTCCACAACTGTACCCGTGGAGCTCTTTCCTTAGTTTATCCCTCCTGAAATGGCCTAGAATGTATATGTTGGCTGGGCATGCAGCAAATGTAAACAGGACCAAATCTCTACCTCAATATTTGATTTGCGTGAGCTTCTTCCAAGACGCGGTTTGTCAAAGTGACTGACACTAAGTGAAGTCGAAACACAGTCCATACCTTATAACACAGGGCTTGCATCAGATCTTAGAGGAAGCCAAACTGGATTGCATTCTACATAGCTACTGTGAATGTTTACAAGTGCCTAATACAAAATAATTATAGAAAAGCATCAAATGAACATGAATTACAAAATGCTGCTTAGAATTGGCAAATGCCAGAGACGACTACTGCCTCTTAAATATGTAATTAAATATTCCTGATGTTGGAGCATTAGGTGATTATCTTCAGCTCTCTCATGAGGTGATTTGCAACAGTGTTAAGGAAAGACAGAGAGAGTAACCACTGGATTTAGTACTAAGACACTCCAAATGGCCTCTATTTTTAAAGGGCAGCAACTTGAAGTTTACTCAAAAAAACCAGAAAGCCAACAAACAAAAGAGCAGTTCCTTCAGGGTATTTGGTCAAGCAAACTAGAAGTAATAGTAGCTCCTGCAATCAAAAGCCTTTAAAAAATAAGCCCATTAAGAGCAATGAACAGCCTTTCTTCCTTCCCCCAACTTTTAATCAACAGTAGGGAAGAACAGGTTTTCTTTACAAAGAAAATGTTGCAGAACAACGAGTGCTGCAATTATCAATGGCCATGAACTAATGAATACTCTGAATAAAATAATTTCCCCTTAATCCCAAAGTCCTTCTGCTAGGGATAAAAGGCAGCTCACATCAGCCTACTGGAATGTCCTCTGTGAGTTTAGCTAGTCAGACATTGCTTATAATCTCACTGAAGATGGTATTTTTCATAAAGTTTATTTTTTTCCTATGACACAGTAAGGAAAAGAATCTGAGAGGTTCTTTTCTCTGCTCCAAATGTACATATTGGAAAGCATAGCATTAAAATGTGAGCATCACAGCAGACTCTGAAATGCCCTTTTAGATCTTCACAATGGCCAAAAGTTCCTTTTGTTATGGGGCTGCGCACTGAGGTGGCAAAAATACTCAGTTCCCCAACTGTCCAAATTTATTTTTTGGACCTGGAACTTGTGAATTGCTTGAGATCCCACAACGCTGCTTTTGTTTAGAAAAGTGATTCTTTTCTTCCAATAACTGCTCAAAACCACTTAAACAATTAGTAACATTTTAACAGTTATGAATCCATAATTAAATTGCATCCTGACACCTATTAACTCTGTAGAAAAATAAGACTCTAGTCTGGCTGCTCTGAATTATTACTGTGTTGCATCTAAAACAGTCTGATATATTAAAATACCCTTTAACAGAGATCCTCTATTTAAATTTATAATAAAAGGAAAAAAACCACCCAAGCAGCTGAGATGGAGCTATAACCATTTACCCATCCCAGACTCCACTTCCGTGGAGGAGTCATCCTGGAGCACTCGCCTGGTTTACTTAAGAATGATGTTGGACACTTTTTGAAGCTCACAGTGAATTGTTTACTGCAGTAGGACTGCACAGCGTGCATCGATTTTCTTTCTGGCCTCCTTACTCCAGTCAGTTAAGTGGTTTAGGATGCAAACGAGTAGGGGAAACATCAGATAAGCATTCCAGGCTAACAGCTGTAGAGATTACCAAACACAATCACACATACTGTCCCATGGACAAGAGTTAATTCTGCAGAGGCGGGACTGTGAATCCAAGGATGTTGCCAACACCGGACGATGGAATCCAGTGCGTGGGATGCTTAAGAATGGAGAGGAGATTTGGATGAATTAATTTAAGATGAAACAATAATGAAAAGAATGCAGGAAACCAAGCTCCCTTCGTTTCTAGCCCAAAGTCACTAAAAACAGATTATTTTTCCACCTAGTATATCCAAGTTATTTATTAAATTAGACAGAGGTTAAAGTGAAACAAACTCATTAAAACTGAAAAAACCCACCCTTACTAATGCTGTTTAAAGCTGGGGGATGAGCAGAGAGGAAGGATGTGCTTGTGGTTAAGATGCTGAGATGCATGTTCGTCTCTAGGCTCTGCCAGACTTCCCGCAGAGCACAGCATCAGCCAGTCAGACCGGCGGGAGGGGGAACCGGCTCTGCCACCGAACAGTCCTGCCGCTGATAAAAATAAACTCGAATCACAAGTGATGTCTTTTTGGAAGATGGTAGAGCTGGTAAGCCCGTTGTGCGGGTGCCATACTCTACTTTAACCTTGTCCCTGATCTATTTTTAATAAAAGTGAGCTAGCAAAGCTGACACTGCTGCATTTCCTGCCTGCCATCACAAGACCCAAGGGGTACTCCCAAGGACGCTCAGGGCAGTGAGTCAGCTCTCCCAAAAAGCCAGATTCTTCACTGCCTGTGTGCAGGCTCCCCACTCCTTGATAATCCCCCAAGGATATTTATCTGAGGTCATTTTTCTTCACCCAAATGCCCATGCCTGTGAAGACTTGGCAAGTGTAGAACCACGTCAGTTAAGAAACAGTTCTGAAGTATTTAAAGAAAAAGGGAAAAAGCAAAAGCAGTGGGTCCCATCTAAGAAACTGAAGCTAAAAAGCTATGTGCCACACATTATTTGCGTGATGCCTCCCTGCCTATACTCTTCCCTCTTTCTAGGTGTTATTAGACAAAGATTTTTTTTCAGTGTGTGCTAGGCAATATTATTCTCCCTATTTATTTAAAGCTGAATAGTTCTAGGAAACTGTTGTGTTGGATACCAGGCACTCTTGCAGTCCCTCATATTACTAATGACAGCCAACACTAGTAGTGACTACAGTAGTACTTTAACTGAAATTCCTGTATTCAAATGGATTTGTGAATTTAAGAATTAAGACCTATGAAATATGCAACTAGGAGGGGCTCTTATAGCTATGCAAAATTAATAATATATGTGTTCATGTTGAAAAATCCTACATTCATTTTCTTCTTATGCACTGAAATAAATAAACACAAATAGAATCACATTGTGGCAGTTTAAACCACTATCTGAATGAAAAAAATGAGACGTTGCTTTAATGAAATAATTGATATGGTTAATTTTTTATGAAGTCTCAAATATTCCAATGAAGCAAAATCCTTGTTGGAAAAAGATTCTCCTAGAATGTAATTCATTATAATGAACATATTACTGTCATTAAAGAACTAAATATTTTAAGAGCTGCACAGGAGATGAACATTTAACTACTTCCAATAAATTAATAATAGATTTTCTTTCTGAACCACCTCCATTGTTTTTAATCCCCTACTTAAAGATGCAAGAAAGGCACAACAGGTTTACAGATATGAAATATTTATTTATAAAAAAACCCATGTTATTTGCACACTTCAGGTTTGCATTCCAAAGTTTGCCATGGTCACAGAGAATTTTAATGGCGCTAAGATTTCACTGCCTTTCAAAAGGCTGAAGATCAATAGAGATTTCTTAGTAACTAAGATGACAGAATGCGTAAAGCCTTATTCAAAATCTAAAATTATAGTGTAAGAGCCCACTGATATTGTTTTGGGTTCAAAAAACAACCTTGGAGTGTAGGTACCAGGTGAAGTTTTATTTCTATACCAACATGGAAATAGTTTTTTGCATATTTCTTAACACATCTCAATTCAGCATCCTATCCTAATGCGTTGCAATGAATATTAGCAATTATTTTTCCCCAAAAGGATTTTTTGTGCATCATGACATCAAAAATAATGGTCATAGCTAACACTAATCCTGACATTTTGAAAGCAGCTTACTAAAACAGCTGTAGGTCACATAAGTTTCAGTATCAGTTTTGGACTGTAAAAGGAAAAAGACTAATTGTCTTCACAACCTGGCAGAATTTCTCACCTAACAAAGGCAAAGATTAGCTTGTAGCAGAAATGTGGCATAGTGGACTTATTTTTTGTTTGGAACTAGACACCAGTCATATTATTCACACAGCTAATCACGGAAAAATTTATGACTTTTGAAAATGATATAAAACATCTGCCAAGAGTAAAGATCCACACCCTGGGCTTCTTTCACAGCAAATGCTCATATACATCTTAATTTTTTTTTTTTTAAATACAGGGTTCACCAGCATATATGAAAGGCAGTATTTGGGGAAAAAAAGAGGAGATAATATTAAATACAGTTTGCAATAATTTGGAACAGGTGGTTTTGAACTGAATCAAAAGTCTGGAGTCACTAGATCTACAATATGGAAGAATAACTTCCTTTGGGAGGCTGAATACTGCAGCATCTTCCCTCCAGTATTTCTGTGAGCTGGGTCCAAACTTGTGTTGTACAGTTTGCCTTGCCCTAGACCGGAGTTTCTAAACAAACAAGGGTCTGCAGCTACACAGTGACATCACAGGTCTATAAAAGGCAATGGAAATAGAGCTGTAACCCCACAGTGGGGCTTGAGGGGGAACACTGGAACGACTTAAGCTGTGTAACTGTGTAATCAAGCATTTTTGTAGGACAAGAAAATTGTGCTGGACGCTGCAGATGGGTTAGATATTCAAGCATGCACCAAAATAGAAACTATCTGTCTTTTCAATGCTCAGGGAAATGCACCCAGAATTATTCCTAGTGTTAATGTCTTCCTGCTGCAAAATGAACATGCAACATAGAAAATGCAACACAAAACTCCCCTTTTATTATTTTTTTTTTTTTAGCATATGGAAAACAGACTTTTAAAAAAACAAAAACCAAAAAACAGAGGCAAACTAGTGATTTGTTTTGAAAAACAATAATGGGGTTGATGCCATGTGAAGGCTAAATGCTGCAGCAGGAATCAGAACTCTGAATATTTGTATCTTTGCAGTGTGATGTTTTGAAAGTTATAGTCTCTGTATGTTGTAACCTTGAGATTCATTTCACAGAGAAACCTAAGACACTTCACAAGTCCTGTTGTGTAAGATCAGCACATGAAGCAGACTGAAATCACTAAGAGAAATAAGTAAAGCCACACTGTTCTGAAATCAGCAATTTAAAAATAGCAGGAAATAATAGCTCAGACTTTGGAATGAGCTATTGAATAAAGTTTTACATAATGACACCGAAAAACAAACAAATGAAAAAACACCAGAAAACCAAACCAAGTCAAGACTGATTGATCTTGTTGCTATGCTCCTATATTAAACCCCTTCTTCCTTCGGTTATACTTTGCTCTCAGAAATCAGTTAATTACTGTATGTTGTAATATATAAAATAAAACACAAAGCTAACATCTAGTGGCATCTTTCAATCTAATTATCACAGCTATGTATTTTGCATATAGTTTAACTAAGATGTAACGTAACTGTCAACTATGGCAATCTTTTTCCAAAAAGAAAATCTAATACAAAATCCTTTGTTCAATTGTATTTACTATAATTTTTCTGCATTTATGCTGATTTATGAAACAATCTGTATCACAGAGGTGGCTATGCAACCAGTTTTAGATTAATTTAAAAACATGTAATAATCTCTGAAATTGCTCAAGAAAGATGAAATATGGTGGGCATAAGTTCAGTTAGGTTTTATTTTTCTTCTTCAAATTTCCTTCTGAGCTGCTCACTCACAAGCAACATGTATAAGTTCTTTTATCAGTACAAGTAGACTCAGCTGTTACTGCTAATTTGATGTCCTACTGCAAATATGGTGTAATTGTGAGCAGGCAGACCACCAGGGGAGTTCTGCATTATCCTTGTTTCACTTAAGAGGGCAAAATTGTCCAAGGAATGAATAGAAAATGCCTACTATTAAAATAATAAAAATAAAAAGAGAACTAAAGCCTAAAAAATAAAAAGGAGCAGCTGTCAGAATTTGACAACTGTTGAAACGTACTATTCCTTTAAAATTCAAGACAACTGTACTGTCAGTGCATGTTATGATACAAGTTGCCAAGAAAGCAATGCCTTATTTATTATTAAAAATATCATTTATAACACAAATGAAAGGAATTGAGTGTTAAGGTGAAATCTAAGCGATGGAGCTTGTCTCTGCACTGACTATCATGAGATACTGAAATGTCAGCTTCAGAGCTTCTCATAAATACGTTAGGATATTAAACAGCTAAAGACAGTCAAACAGGAGGTAAACTGGAAAAAGGATGGAAAAGTACGATTCTTAAAAGTCAATCCAGACACCTTTTCATCCTAAAAACTGATTTAAAGAATTGTTTGAATACTAGTACCTATTTTAGACTACCAAACCGAAGTAGAAACATACTTTGCCCCCCAATTTCTTATATTATAGTCCACTAAATATTTCCGCATAATTGTCTCTTCTTTATTAACTCAGTAAATAATAATTTGCTGTTTGATAGGAAAAAGATTCAGGAGCATCACAATTTTTGCCAAATTTGCCTTTAAAAAGTAATTTATCTAAAATTTACAGTCTGTATTGGAATGTAACTGAAAGACTTGCTCTTCTGTTTTCTGACTTCTCCAGCTTTAACAGAAGTAAATATTATTCTTGATGTTCTGGAAACCATTTGATTACTTCAATATTGGGATCTGAAATTCAATATGAATTACTTAAAAGCCTGTTTAAAACCTAGAGCATTGCTGGAAATCTTAGCCACACATTTTAACACCAAAAGCTTCCTGTCTTATTACTGTTTCTGAGATGTGAATAGCAACAGACACCTTCATAATAAGTAATTAAATAATGCTGCCATTAATTGAAATTATATTAATGTCATTTCAGAATAATATTAATACATTGATGATTTAACTTGCCTCTGGCTAAAAGTTAGCTAATAAGTTACTACACCAGCTAAGGTTCTCAGATTGTCTGGTTTTATTTAATCACTCAGGACAATTTCTTCAACGATAAGAGACACCAAAATATCTTCAGAGAATTTGCTAAAATGCCTTCCCCCCCCCATTTCAAGCCAAAATTTTCCAGTTGTTTTAAAATCTTTAAGACTGATTTGAGATTCCAGAGATGACAACAAACAAAAAGTTTGAAACACCGACATCTACTTAAGAGAAAATTGAAGCGATAATACATGGTGCTGGGTTTCACTTGCCAGTTATGAGTAATAGACCATTTACATACACAGTCTTCAAGGACCTGGAATCAGTGATACACATGCAGAAATACATCTCATGACAGCAGCCATTTAGAACTGCTCAGAGTTTCAAAACAAAACTTTGCTTGCCTATTTTTATGAATATACAACACCTTTTTTTATTTAAGCTTAAAAACTGCCTTGGAAACATCTGAGTAGCTTAGGTGAGTAAACCACTGCAGTGCTCATGCCAATTGCAGATTCAGATCATAATGACAATGAATGTTCTGAACATCTGCAATCCACAAGTGCAGCGTATTCTTCGCACCCTTTCAAATCAAACAGCAGACTCCAAAACTTAACAAAAGCCAAGTAATAAGGAAAATAATATTTTCCCCGTGCTTAAATCCCTAAGAATATTTCTTGAAGTGTAAAATGTTGTTCCCTCAATGAACTTAGAAGTTTACCCAATAATTCCCTTTCTTAGAAACATTTGTTCTGAGTGTGAGCTTGTGGCTTCCCTGCTGCAGTGCACTGGCGCTCGAGGAGCCAAGAGCTATTCTGAAAGCCTCAGACCGTCTGCTTGCAACATCAATAAGCTTTGTGCAGTTCCACCTCTGAGAAATCGCTCTATTAAAATAGCAAAATAAGAACTATTTCTTTTATAGAAGTATTCAGAATCGAAGAGGAAGTTCTAGATATGAAGTTGATAGGAATTTTTGTTATTTGCCTCACTGAAGTTATGACTTCAAATTCAATTTAGAGAATAATTGTTGTATATGATTATACAAAACTACACAATTTAGTTTCAACTTAGCTATAAGCAAGTTCAGCAGTAATTTTGCCATGAACTTCCATGGGAACAAAATAAAGGCACTGTTTCTTTGAGGTCCTCACTTGATGTAATAACTGCAGTATGTGTGTACTATTACTAATCTATTTATTATTATATTATTATTAAACTGCTCAAAACTACTCTAATAAATATCTGTATAGCATCAGCTCCTGTACAGCTGAATACGCAAAATATCACTCAATTTTACATTATTATTATTCCAAGCATTAATGTTGCAACCTGAAGTAGTCCCACCCAAATAATCTGCCCTCCTCATTTCTGTCAGACTATTTCAGCACTACCAGCAGAGGTTTTCAAAGACATAAGGTTCTGTTTGTAAGACAATGAAGGGTTAATCCCTCTGCTTTAAAAACACTAGAGTTGCACTAAACAAGAACAAAAACAGATGACAAGAAAAGAACAGAGGCTATTCAGGACATGCTCTTGAGGGCCCAGTACAGCAAAAGAGAGCTTATCCTGACAATCCTAACTGCAGCTGGCATCTGGGACATGGTAGTTACCTAATGCTGGACAAAGAATTGTAACTGTTCGGTCATGCCTTGGGACAAAATGGAAAAACTCTGCACAGAGTTTTTCACACAGCCAGAACTGTAGGGCTGACAGCTACCGCTCTGTCCCTTACTCCTTGGTGGAGTTGTGTGATCTGTAGAAGACAGAGAGAGGCAGGTATGATACCAATAATGTTCAGGAAAAAAAAAAAAAAAGATCTGAATGGAATTTGAGGACAATATAAAATGAAGTATCTTAAGTGAACTGTTCAATGATCTTATGCTAATTCAGAAGGAATGTGCTTGGAAAAATTAGGAAAACAAGGGTCATGGGTTCACAAAATCACAGAATACTCTGAGTTGGAAGAGATCCACAAGGATCATCAAGTCCAACTCATAAGTGAATGGCCCCTATGGGAATTAAACCCACAACTCTGGCATTACTAGCACTGTGCTCTAACCAATGGGGCTAATCTCAGGGTCATTAGACTTCACCCAGATTGGAAATCTAAGAAGTCTGAGATGATGGAGACTATGTTCCACTTTCAATTATCTGTAGAATCTTTAGACAAGCCTCCCCTAAAGTGCCATCAGGTTATTTCAGTAAAAGATCAAAGAAAAACTGATTTTGAGAATATTAAACTGATTTTTTGAGAATATTAAATTTCTCAAATGAACTGAAGTTGAAGGTGCAGAAAAAGAAAGTGATCCATTTCCTTTTAGAGGAAAGTTTCAGCCCAGAATTTGAGGATGACTGTCTCTCATTATGGCTACATGTACATCTAAGCCTGTCAGTCACTTGCTCATTTCTATGAGCTTTACATACCCAGACGTTCTCACAATTCAAACTTTGGTTCATCTTTGCATTCATCTTAGAAATGGTGCCACGTCACAACATTCCATTAACTGACATGGGATTTCCATAAATATCAATATTAAAAGAGTAAGAGAAAGAAGATGAAGAAGCAGGAGGAAAGAGAACAAAGTCCTGATGTCTTCCTACCACAGGGCAGGCCCTGAAGAAACTAAGAGAAGAGAAAAAAGGAAAAGGAGGAGGTAGAAGATTGGCTCACTTACCTCTGAAATCTCAACACCATTGCAAACCACTATTTAAAGGTCTGCAGAAAATAGAGGAAAGATAAAGGAGGGATAAGGTAGAACTCAAGAGGGAAGAATATAGCAGAAAAAAAAGAAAAGGGGCAGAACAGCACTGGTTATGTTTGTTCTAAGACTAGCTAGCAGGTTAGATAATCGAAAAAGAAACAGAAATGCACCATACCTTTTCTTTGTCACTGGCTTCTCGAGCCACAGTAGAGCCCTGAAACAGAAAAAATGGATCTAAAAATGTGCATATGTCAGAAACTAATTTGAAAATGTTACGATAACAGGTCAAAAAGTGGATGAACTGTATCCTTCTGAATTGAGAGTTGTTTTAAAGAAAGGTGATACAGTAGGTAGAATGCCCAGGACTGCTGAACTGCTGCAATCACTTGAAGAAGATGTATCATGAGAGAAGAAAGATGGATTAAATCCTAAATGCTCTACATCTATTGTCCTCCTTATTCCTGGAGCTTCTTCCTCATCTCATCCTCATTTTGAATCTGTGATCTTGGAAGTTCAGTTTGATTGGCAGACTTCCCATCTTTCTGTGCCAATTAAGCCATATGGTTATGGAATAGCCTATTCTACATAACTGTTTAGACATATAAAATACACATTTGAAAAGGATGTCACACAATATAAACATAAAAAATATTTAACAGATCATAAAGTACAAAAAAGAACCATGCATCCTCACAGCAACATGGAGTAAAAAGAAGAGATGAGACCAACTGAGGATTTGCAAGATGTACAGTGCCTGCCAAAGACATTTTGGGTATGTTTTTTTAATCTATTTTTTATCTTAAAACCAGTAGGCAATATGGTGCTTCCTGAATAAGCTGGAGATGACAAAAAATGACCATATATATTTCCTTAAAAATTTCTTGGAGCAGGACCACACTTTTAAGTACCCAGCATTTGTTTACCACATAATAGCACTGCAAGAAATAGTAACTACAAACATGACAACTGGATATCGAAAGAATTAGTTTGTTGAAAGGTGGGCATTGTGTAAAGAAGTGCTGGAGTAGAGTCCTACTACCTTAAAGAATGTAAGGATTCTCAATCACATCCATGTTTTTCTGTTTTTTTAGGTTTTTTTGTTTGTTTGTTTTTTTAAAGAAACATAAAAAACATACGAAAGATGGAGAGAAAAGATATATGGGACAGTATCTCTTAGTTATTATGTGCGGTCCAGCAAGTAGGGATTTCATTGCATTATACTGTTAACTGATAATAAAGCCTGGCAAGTGCCTGACATTTTAATTTACTGATGAGACACCTTTTATATTGTATTCTGTGCTCCAACAGACTATTAGGTCAGAAAAAAAGATCAGCTGAAAACTAAACTGAAGAGGGAAAAAAAAAAAAAGATTCACAGTAGTAAAAACTAGGGAGAACGCCAAATGACAAATTTGGCAAAAAATGACATTGAAGTCATTTTGACAAAACGCCTCTGTGGCCAGGAAAATACCTTTGAAATCTTATGCTGATCAGTGGTCTTTTTTTCTGAGTACCTACAGAGGTAGAGAATCATGCTACAAGTGACTTCTAAGCTGGTATCAAAAATGCTAATATACAAAAAAGGACCCTGAATTTACAACTGCAGATGCTGTAGCAAATAATATAAACAAAAAGTGATTTATAATATATGCAGTGTCACTATAAATCTGCTCAGAGAAGGAGTTTGTTTTGAAGAATGATATGATATTGATGTTAAATTTGAATTGTATGAGAAGTTTAAGCAATGCTTACAGCTGGACAAACTGAATAGAGTACAGAAGTAAACAACAGCAAGAGCTGCTGACACCAATATGAAGAATGTTCTGTATATAAGTACTGTTTCATTTTTAATATATCTGGACATTATGATGCTCTCAAACACACACGGTTCTTGCAAATTAAAAAAACCCAAACAACTTTTCCTTGTAACAACTGCTGCCAGTAATACTAAATATCAAAAAGTAAATTGTTGACAATCCAGAAATCAGTTCTTAAAAGTCAAGTTCAGTCAACTACCTAATGAACTGACAGTAGGAAGGGACAGTGCAGCACATCACAGTACAATTCTCTTAATATATAAATATAAATGAACACTTTAAAACAAGCTTGCAGATGCACTTAGTTGTTCAGCACATAGAATTAAATGTATTAGAAAGAAGTAGGTTTCTAAGGGGATACTTTAGAGAGGAAATTAAAATACAATCCCTTGGGCAGAAAGACAGACGACATTTTGGGCATTCATTGTAATCCCTGTATATTAACTATTGGCAAAATTACAGTGAGCAGAGAAAGCTTCTGAAAAAAAAAACCCAAAACAGATCTTATAATAAAGACAACAGATATTTTGGTTTTTTTATAAGAACCTTCTGCTTTTCAGTTGAATTATTTTTAAAATATTGAATAAACTGTGAAGCTTTTGTAATAGCAATGTATTTTGTGAGTAGCATTTATTGGTTTAAATTATCATATTTAGTTGTTTTATAAAAGCCCTCTGCAGGATTAACTGTGGCTTTCCATAATGTTGAAAAAAACCTATAAGAAGCAGAATTACTGTTGTACTAGTGTGAAGTGTTTTACCTTTAACCATTAATAACATTTGACAAACATACCTGGTTAAATTGCTGCATTTAAAAATGCACAAAACAAATAAATCTGTACAATTTCTATAAAACCATAATTCAGTTTTGCTAAACCTATGTGTAGAACTAAACCACTTAATGCTGACTCTTACACAACATGATTTAAATATAATTAAAATTTTGAGCAATATTCAAGCATCAGAATAATCTAACATTTATGGTAAGGATTTTCATCTACTTCATCAGTTATTTCAACAGCAATTATTTCTCACCTTTAAATCATATTTTCTATAAACAGATAAACGATGGCTGAAGACATTTCTTGTAACAACCATATATACTTCAACTCCATCAACAGTAAGTCGGTACATGCCCAAAAACTGGGGAAGAAGTGTATTCCCATGACACTCCACAATAAACTGCAGAATAAAAATAAAAAACAGAAATGATGGTTGACACACATTACATAAATAAGTATTTATATCACTTTAGATATAAAATTCCCAGAAATAACACATTTATTTGCTGAATATATATATTTGTGTGGAGACAAACTTTCAATAAAATCATGTGAAAACAAACCCCTTCATCAGGAGGTTACCCTGCTTTCAGGCCAGTGTTCAAAAATTAAAATCTTGAACTGCTTAACTTATAACTCTTGCCTTCTCCTAGGAAGGACAGATTCCATTTGACAGACCTTTCAACTGTTTTGGTCCAAAAAGCCCACCTAAGCAGATAACGTTTTGGTACTGATGTTGAATACCACACTGCTATAATTGATACTCTGTTGTCCCAGATTGCATTTAATCTGTATATTCCTCTATCCTCAGTATTTGTTTATTATAATGAACATTTACGGTGCTGTCACCAGCAAGGGGTATTATTTATCATCACCAACTTGCTGCTAGTTCCTATGTGGTAGCAGCCTTTCAGGGTCAATAGAGCTGAGCAGTGAAGTGCAAGTTCCCTGCATTTTTTTATTTATGAATCATTATATTTCCTTAAGGTCATCATATTACATTACAAATGGGCTATTAACCTCAAAAAAATTTGCCACCTGTACCTGCAACCTGTCTTAAAACTAATTGTTCTATTGGAAAGACCACTGGAGGAAGCAGAAAAAGCAGAGACGCATTGAAGACTGAAGGGAAGTATTGAAGAATGAATTTTTATTCCCAGAATAAAAATGCCCATACTGTATTAATCCTAAAACCCTACTCAAACATATCCTTTTTTTTTTTGGAACCAAGGAAACATTAAACCACAATGATGCAAAGCAGAAAAGGACTCACCAGCTTTCCTCTTTCTGTTAGTACCAAGTCTCAAACAGAGGAACTTGGACAAAATTTAAAAGTTCAAGCCCCAGACAAGAAACATGAAATCTACCCAAAGTCGGCTTTTAAAGCAGAACAGCTTTTAAATATTCATTGAATACTGAAGCTGCTCTTTCTTTTGTGCTGAAGTGACCTGGTTATTAGAAATACAGACTTTAGAAGAATTTAGAACAAGTTAATAATAATAATAATCCATTTGAATTATTTAACAAATGTAGGTAGTATTCAGTAACAAAGGACGTAACAAAGCTCTTGGAATCCTGGAGATTTTGCAATGTTGGGTTCCTCTGCTAACTTTAAAGAATTTCTCTCACTAACTTTCTATTGGAATCTGCATGTACCACAGACAGGCTTTCCTTTTTAATTGGCAAAATAAAACCAGAAGGATTTAAGAGTCCTGAAAACAATCCTGTCCGCCAAGAAACAATGGAATGAACAACAAGGACAGAAATTGTTGACTGTGAATTGAACCCAATTTTGAATGACAACTCTTGATACATGAGCCCTGTTGAATCTTGCTGGCCCAGTTTGGGCTGTAATGCTCCTTTCTGCCTGCCCCAAAAAGCTCTACTGGAGGTTCAAGCCCGGAAGCAGAGAACACGTAGTCATGATGCAGCTGTGACACTTTACAGCAAAGTGTTTTTAAGCTCAAACTGCCTAGGAATGGGCGAAACACGAAGGTCCTGCAGAGGCTCAGTGAATACAAATCAGAATCCTAGGAAGGAAATATGACTCTATGCCCCAAAATGCCAACGAAAAGTTTGGCAGTAAAAGGCCACAAGAGCAATGTCTGTTGTGAGCAGTGCACAGAGATACAATCAGTTTGCACCTGAGAAAATTTCTGTTTAACAGATACAGAATTTTTAAGCTGGAGTTCTCAAATTGGAGAATTTTTAGTCATAGGGCTGTTACCAACATCATAATGCAGTTATAACACATCACAGGATACATGGCTCATTTGGACCATCAGTCATTCCTCTCAGAGATCCAATCATAAAGTGAAATGAGAACTATTAATGCTGAGGTTACAGAAAATCTGTTTAAAGTACTAATCTCTTTTAGTCAAACCACACTGATTATTTTGTTATAAACATCAAGTACTTGGCATATATCCTAAAGGTTACTAACTTTTCTAAAGCTTTACAGAGACTTCTACTCTAAGATGATTACATTCTGCAAGGATGATAAAAATTAATCTACGTTTCAACAAGAGTTTAATGTCACAGAATTTCAGGCTACTCAATTCTTTATGGATTCAGCCATTCCTAACCATATGGTTTTTAACTACAGACTTTGAATACTTTAAATAAATAACTATTATTTAAATAATAATTTTCCAGATGGGGATCTGAGATGCAGAACCTTTATCTGAAATCATACAGAGAGTTTGTGCCATGTGAAGGAATGTCAGCTAGGTACCTTGACTAATAACCCCCTGCCCTTCCTCTCAAATGTGAATGCAAGAATATTGACACTTAAACTCTCTCTTCAGCCCTAGCTATTGCTAACTCTCCCATTTTAACCTTTCTGATCCTGAGTGTAAAATCTGTAAAATGGCAATGTCATTAACATAACATGAGCTACGTACCCACTGTAATATCAGAAACCAAATTCTTTTGTTAGCAGTATACAACCCCCTCCTAAACTGTTCTTTACTCTGTAACAAGAACGAAAAGGCCATTAATGAGAATTGCTAAAGTCCTATTTGTAAGTGAGGGTTTCCCATTTGCTGATGCTGTTATTTCATTTTAATACTGTGCAAACAAAGCCACTGAAAGGGCAGTGTTACTCGCACGCAATACAGGACATGAGGAGCTCTTCTATCTCTTCACCTGATTAAAAGGGATGTGGCCACGTTCTTGCAGACTTCTAAGACACCCTCTCAAAGCACACCATGTACTGCACAGTTGTTTCCCACTTGCTGCTGACTGCAGACACTCATGCCATTGTAATCTAAAGAAAAGCCTCTAAAATTATTTCAGTGTTTCCTAGGACAGCATTTCTTATCCTGATGGGGAGGCAAAGGAAAGAGGGAACAATGCCACTTGCTTTCAGCATCTACAAGGTTGGTCTAGAACTTCCTACCTTTGAAACTATCAATCCCCCATATCTGCATCACAGAGGAGGCAAAACGTGTCATCTGTTTGGGTGGGAGTCCAGCAGGACTTGCACTGGTGACTGTGGTTGGCAGATTTTCAATTTTTCCATCTTGATATAAAGGAAGTAGCAATTTAGTCACCTCAAGGTGCTTTTTAGGAATGATTTCCTGAAGTTTCCCACTCACAGCTGGAAAAAAAGTGAGCCTAGAAAATAAGCCAGTACATGCTTAACAGGACTGCTAAACTTCAGTCAAAGAAAAGACCTTCACTCCTTTTTAACGTTTTCTAAAAAGAACATTAAAACAATTCTACCAGCAGATTTGCTAAATAAAACTGTACTACTTAGCTAATACATTTGCAAGTCCTTATGTGCAGCAACAAAATCCATCTTTTTTAAAACTAGTGTTGTCATAAACACCCTATCATTTTATTGTTATTTCAGACAATTTTAGTTTTTGTGCACAGCACGAGGACACTATCACCATTAACAAGGTAAAGTAACATCAACATATTGACATTCTATCAGCTGTGCAGCACAGTTTCAAATAAGTAATTTTCTGAGCTCTCTGGAAACTCATGCTTAAAGCTGAAAATTGGTAAGAAATTCTTCCTACGTTCTCATTAATTTTTGTATAAATACAGCTTCAAGATTCCTTAATAAGAACAGAACCTTTTCTGTCTCATTAGCTTCTTGCTTCCCCACGGCAATGCTAGTAAGGTATCAGGATGACTAAAAGATAGCACAGTGTACACCATTTACTGGCAAAGAAGTTACACTACTTTTGGCTCTTTTTGGAAAAACACTGGGTAAAATTCCTGTTTCTGCAATTTCTCCTTCTCCACTTGCAGATAGTCTGTGGAATGACTTGACATCAGTGATAACTAAATCCTGAATTTTATCTATCTCCATTCTATGTGAAAATTCAACATTCCTATTTCTCACAGCTAGCCCTATTTTGCAAACATTAATTTAGCAATACACACCATGCTCATTCTCCATTACCCCTTTATATATTATTTTCACAATTTTCTACAGCACACAACAGAAAGTTAAAGATTTTCAAGTCATGTAAAGCTGTTTTCTTCTAGTAAGCCATGTAAGAAAGTAATTTCATTTAAAGAACTATGCAATAAACATACAGGTTTTCATATACAAGCCCTATGATTCACACAGGGCCTAACACTTCATGTTGTTTTAGACTTGGGCCAGTGTGACTTTTACTTTTAAGTGCAGCTTAATCTCAGTATTACCACCACCTGTGATTATCTAGGCTACAGATCTCCTACCAGGAACATTATACTTGGTATGGCTACAATCCAGTCACTGTGTGGACTGATCTCTTCTGAAAAGTGCTGTGCACAGCAGCAATAGCTTACATACAGAAAATACAATAAATACACAGAAAACACCTGATGGTGAAATCCAGGCCTCAATAGAGCCAATATAGCCAAGTCAATTCTAACATTTTGTGTAGTTAGATATTTACCTATGAAATTGCACATCTTCCAGTGAAGACTTTTGATGATGTGTTTTCTGGTTTTAGTTCCGGTCTATGTGGTCCCTTTGCATATCACCCTTATGCAGTTCCATTTAACCACCACACCAATGAGTTTCCAATTACCTCTCCTATAGGAAGAGTTAGCCCACTGGATGCAGGTGAAATGCAGACTGTTTGGATGAGAATGCATATATTCTCATCTCTATTTTTTCTGCTTCTCCTGTTTTTTTCAGATCAAAACTGCTTTGCAGGTCAGTTATCTCAGCACAGGGCAGAGGCTGGGTTCTGTGCTGCCTCTTGATTCTCACAAGGAACTGGCTGAAAGGCTTTGTTCAACTACGTTTCTTTGCAAGCCTCCAAGAAATCATCACCTCTTACTACATTAGGACATACAGAAAGTCAGGGTCACCATTACATGGCACACATCCTTCTTCGTGCATGGTTGTGCTCAAACAGTATTACAGTATAGGGCCTTGCTTTGCCTTTTTACCTACCCTTTCCCTTCTTTTTGTGATCCGTATGGATGTGGGGGTTGGGAGGAAGCAAGCTGCTGATAACCTGTGCAGGTAATAACATGGAGGGAGGATGACACAAAGGTAAACGTACCTCTGTTTTTAGCAACCTGCCAGCTTGACATCAGCACACCTCAGTGCAAATTCCTAGGCACCCAGTCCCCACTTTCTTTTCTGGGATATTCTCCAGCCTATGTTGTCACCAATTCTGTGACTAGGTTGGTTTTAGCCTACAGTAATGTTTTTCTATCTATTTATGATTTTAGTTTTTCTCCTACCTTCCACACAACATCCTTGTGCTATTCCTTGATTCCCACATAGCCCTGAACCCTGAAGATAATCTTGGTGCAATTTCCCCCTTTTTCACCTTACTGCCTAGTTTTTCCCCCCTTTCATTTGTTTTCCTGTTTCTTTCATACTTTTTTCCTCTCCAGCAGCTAAGGTCTTATATTTTTCTGCTTTTGTTTTCTCTTTTATGCTGTTAATTCCCTTTTTTGCTCATTCTGTTCTTTCCTTTCTTACCATCTCCATCACTCCACTGTTTGCTGCCTCCAGTAAATGTGCAGTCCCTCTCCTTTACCATTATTCACTATTTCTGCTGGTTGCCAGGGAGACAAACAGGCAGTGCAATAGGTGTCAGTCCTGCATACAATTACCTGTGTAGGGAAGAGAACTGTGCAGTCAACAGGGACAACTGCCAATAGAAAACCTAAAGGGTGCCTGCACTCACGAGCAGCTTTATTCTGGAAGGTTTGTACACTTGTATTGGGTTTGTGTGGCCAGGCTTTGGTAGTGGGGGGGGCTACAGGGGTGGCTTCTGTGAGAAGCTGCCAGAAGCTTCCCCCATGTCCAGCAGAGCCAATGCCAAGCCACTCAGGAATGACAGTAACACCTCTGTGATAACATAGTGAAGAAGGAAAAATAAAAGTTATTGGATAGATGAAAACTACAGCCAGAGAAGAGCAGAATGAGAATATGTGAACAACTCTGCAGAAACCAAGGTCAGTGGAGAAAGAAAGGGAGGAGGCACTCCAGGCTCAAGAGCTGAGGTTCCCCTGCAGCCCATGGTGCAGCTCATGGTGAGGCAGCTGTGCCCCTGCAGGCCATGGAGCACCACAGGGGTGCAGAGACCACCCTGGAGCAGGTGGATGCCACGCTGTGGGAGGCCCCAGCTGGAGCAGGGTCCTGGCAGCGTCCTGCAGCCCCATGGAGCAGGGTCTCCTGGTAGGACTTGTGGCCCTGTGAGGGACCCACAGTGGAGCAGCCTGTGCCTGAAGGACTGCACCCTATAGAAGAGTGACCCACAGTGCAGCAGTTCATGGAGAACTGTTGCCCATGGGATAGACTCATGCTGGAGAAGTTCATGGAGAACTGTCTCCCATGGGAGGACCCCACAGGGAGCAGAGGAAGGACTCCTCTCTCTGAGCAGCAGCAGAAACAACCTGTGCTGAACTGACCATAATCCCCATTCCACATCTGCCTGCACTGCCAGGGGGGAGGAGGTAGAACCTGGAAGGAGGGAGGGGTGAAAGAAGGTGTTTTTAAGATTTTACTTCTCATTCTCCTGCTCTGATTCTGTTATTAATAAATTTAATTAATATCCCTACTTCAAGCCTGTGATGGTAATCACTGAGTGATCTCTCCTGGTCCTCATCTCAACTCATGAACCCTTAGTTGTATTTCTTCTCCTCTGTCCAGTTGCAGAGGGGAGTCAGAGAGTGGTTTTAGTGGGTACCTGGTATCCAGGTTCCCCTTTGTTCCCCTTGTTCCTCTGCTTTGAGATGACTTCTCAATTTCTTTTCTTTACTAGTTACTTGGATGTCAGCACTGAGGAATAATAAATCCCTTTTGAAGTCCATTTTAATGAAAAAAGAGAAAAAAGGTGTTGAAAAGGAGTTGGTTTATCTGAGACACTCAAATTGCATTCATTTATTTTAAAAAATTTTTATCCAGCCCATCATCTGTTCTCAAAGAGCACAGGACTCTACTTTTACACCAATTTAGATTTAAAGTAAGTTTATAAGTCACTGGAAAGGGCAGCGTGCATTGATTCTGACATTTCAGGTACTATAACATCTGCCTTCAGAATTTTACTCAACTGTTACTGACTTCTGCCCTTGAAAAGAATATTTGTAGTTTAGAAAACATCTCTGTATATAGTAATATCTACAATAGTACATTCCGTATTTTATATAAATTAAACTTTTTGTAAAGGACAATATACCCAAAAGAAATATATAAACATAGCTTGAATATATGCTGAAATAAAAAGTTTTCCTTTAGGAGGAGGCAGGGTACTACCCAACTTTAAACAGAGGGTGAAATCCCAGCAATGCACTTATCACAGATGACTTTGCTGAACTCTCCCTTAGCAATGACAAAGGGAGCAGTAGGTTTAACTCCCTTTTTCTGGTCCATGCTCTTGCAGTCAGGAGTCTAAGTTTAAAACAAAACTGCACTAGATTTGGAGGTATTTCCAATGAATATTTGATTTTGGTCTCAAATACTATTTAACATAAACATGCTTGATTAACATTCACAGTTTTAAATGGTCCAACTACATCTGTGAGCCCATACAGCAACAGCTTTTCTCATATACAGAAGTCTAACCCATTTGAGTATATCAATACTTCTCCTGCATTGGATAAGTAAATGATGTTCAGCTGAGCCACAGCTAAGTAAGACTAATAACTGATAATACACCAATAATACAAGCAATAATACAAACCCACTGCAAATTATAGTTAAAATGTGACTAAAAGCAGTATTTCACACTATGTATCAGAAAATATTAATGTATACAGAAACTGGCCAGCATAGAGATTCACAGAAGAACCTAACATTTTATACATATATTTGTATTTACCATAACACTTCTGTAACCTAGTTGGTTCACGCTCTAGGCCATTTTGTCTTTCAAATGCAGATAGAAGGCTGACCAATGTAGGATGGCCTTTACAGACTAGTCATAAAAAACTAGATGCTTTGCAACTTTAGACATGGAAAAAGGCATTATCTCCCCTGTTTGCCTAGTGGTTTGGTTTTGAATTCTTTTAACTCTGGGAAAGAAAATAACGATCTCTAGTGTTTCTACTCAGTACTAAAAGTGTCATACTCATCTGATGAGTTGACAGAAAGCATCAGTGTTTAGACTGAAGTGTTCACCATCTGTCTGAGGTTGTGGGCCTGACTGCCACTAAAAAACAAGGCATCACATCAGACAGGGTAAATGAATGAATGCCACTCATAATTTTGGATTGTAAGTATAATTCACAATTGTCAGGACTATTATTTACAATTCAACAGTTTTTATTTGGAATTGATATACATACTTATATGATGATTCTATAGTAACTTCTCCTGACATGCCTTCAAGCCCAGTTCACTTTTAGCTATTAACACATTACTAGCATGTAGCCCTAGGCTTGGAATTTGATCTTTGATCAGATTATCTTTGACGATTTAAGAATACCAATCTAGATTTGGGATTTTTAAACTTACAAGTGTCTACAGGCTATGAACTATTCCTGCTTCTTCTGTAAACACCTGAGTATACAGACTGCATAACTATAACCTCAGTTCCTCACAGCTCCAAAGAATGGCTAGGCTATTGCACCTTCAGACAGATGGAGACAGGAAGGCCTGAAAGAACTAGATGGGTTTGTGAACTATACATCTCCATGATCTCCAGTTACTGATTAAATAACCTTTATTCTGACTTTCCAGTGACAGTCTCTTTCTAACCCTTCGTGGACTTCACAAAAAATCACTGGTACTTGGCATTAGATTTTGGAGGTTCATGGGAAAAGCTGCCATGCTACATTTCCTGGCTGACCACACAAGCTACAGATGCCTCATTGGTAGTTTTGTAGTTCAAAAAGGTGTAAGGATAAGGACAGCCTTTTTGAAATGCCAAGGATGAAAATTGGTTTGGTAAATGAAGGTCATATTCAGTCTCTCACGCTTCTGACTTGTCATGGTCCTAGTATTCTCTGTTTCAAGATAGATGTCCTCTGGTTAAGCAGTTCAAACAGTCTTGGAAAACACTTGATAAGGCTTGATTGGTCCCTAAGCAAGGACAGAGGTACTACCAAGGTCTAGAATGATTCTATCAGCTTGGAGCTGTTAGCGTTAATAAGGAAACAGTTGAGTAAATATTATGGTTTATACAAAGCTTACTCAGAGTTTCAACCTGGGGAAGAACCTGGAGTAAATTTGTACAGAGGAAGAAACAAAACCTGGAAGACATTATCTGTCATAAATCGTATGAATTTCACTCATATTCATGTCATAAGTAATGGAAGATAATTTCCTCCTTCTTGGACAGGTGAAAGAGGGTGCAAGACACTCAAAGTTTACAAGACGCTATTCCTAATGGGCAGACGATCTAACTTCAGTTCCTTTAGGGGTAATTGATCTCTAACAAGGGAGAAACAATCTTATAAAATTCACATGAATCACCTCCCCAGCCTTCAAGCACCTGAGATAGGTTATTCTTCCCAAGATGAGCCCTGTACTATGTAATAGGGTCTGAACATGTCTGCACACTCCCCTTCTTGGAAGGCTGAACCTTTTCAAATTCAGCTCTGTTCTCAGAGCAGACTGGCAGAGGGTATGATGCAAGGGTATGCCACCACAGGTCCCAAAGTAGTCCCAGCCACACCTGAGACACCTAAGCACACTTAGTTGGGCCAGGAATTTTCACATATCTGGTGAGTCCTGCTGGTAAACAGTGAACTGAAATTGGAGAAGAGCTAACAAGCAGACTTTTCCCTACAATTCCTGTATTTGGTACTTTAGTGTGTAATTATTAACAATAAAGAAAGATACTGGACAGCAAGGTATGTAAATCAGTAGAGGGAACTTGACATTTCCTCTACTGGCAGAAGAGAATATGCCAAAATAAATGTGAACTCAAGAGAATTTGTTTTAACGACAAAGATTTCTACAGGAGTACTGATACAGCATGTGAAAGGTCTTGTACTACTGCAACTATGCCACCTTACAGAACCATAAAGTTATATTCATACATTAGACAGGTCTTGGACTGTCTTCTGGCCTTGTTCTAGTTGGAATGAAATAACTCACACAGAAGTTATTAAGCTCTCCTCTAAAAAAGGATGCTCATATTTCAACTCTTAAGTAGGAATATTAACTCATCTAAATTAACACCTTTATCTTTGCCCAGAATTATTTGGGAGACAGCAAGCTGGTCCAAAGCAAAATCACAGTAGGGACCATTAACGACCTCAAGTGCCAGTGGATGATACCTGGCATTGCACTGTTTCCAACCAGAAAGGTAATCTAAGGTTAGTCTGTGTGGGACAACCTGGTCAAGGGAATTATTAATACCTTTCCACCAGGGCAATGGGTTCTCCAGACTTTGAAAAGCAGGTGAAGACAAGCTTCACTTGTCTGAAAAACATCTAGAGAAATGGGAGGACAAGCTGCTGAACGCAGTGATCCCAAGCATTCAATTTCCAGCAGCAAAGCAGAGGACACTGCATGAGCTGTCATCATAGCTAGTGGGATTTAATTCAGATTTTATTCAGTACATTGCTAAAGATACTGAAATTAATTCATTTCATTAAGAACTCCAATTATTAAACTGTCTGTCTACTGGAGTGCTTCTGCATTTACAGTTTTGTAAAGTGCTTTCAAGTTCTAAGACAAAAAGAAATACAAATTGTATGTTTATGACTCTTTTGGAGGCACCAATGAGAGGTTTTTTTATATGAAATTAGATGCGTGGTAGAGATAACTTTCAGATCATTATTCCTTGTGACCTAGCCTATTATGAATCCTGATGTTGGAAAGCATTAATGAAAAAAGATTTCAAATTATTAAGTTCATTCATCTTAGCACTGTCTTCATTCACAGTCTCGAAAGAAGATTACTGTTTTGAAAAGCAAAATGACTTTTCAGCTGGATTAAGTCTCAAAATCTGGATCATTAATACTAGCTTCTAATGCCAAATATGAAACAGACTAAAACTTTAATTCTGCTGCACTGCTTCACAGATCAAACCCTTTCAGAGCAAAGCTAAAACTGTAACTTTGAAAAGTCATAAAAAATAAGCCTCAAATTACAATTAAGTAATGGTTTTAAATTTCTCTTTAGCAAAACTGTAATTAAAAGATTTCTTCGGATTATTTCTGATAGTGATATTTATTCACATTAAAACAAAAACATGGTGGTCCTACATGTTATTTAAACAGAAGGAAAACAAGTTGAGAGAGAAAAAGAGTTCATATCTAACTTCCTGAAGGTTTCCCAAACTACCCTGGACTTGGAGGGCATTCAGAGAACTCCCTTTGAGACCCACAAAATAGCCAGCAATACCTTCAATCCCAAGTATGAAGGAATGCTCTTATCTCCCTTGCACCTCAGAATTAAAACTGGTTTGACAAAACTAACAGTATTAAAAAAACTGCAACAAACAAGAACATAATAAAACAAAAAATAAACCACCTAATCAACAACAAAAAAAGCCCAATCCTTAATGTCCTGAAGTGTTTACTTGAAACCCCAACTTATGGAAGTGAGAAGGAATATGGAAAGAAGGACAAACCCACCCTCCTATTGGGTAGCATATTTTAGGTGATTTTAGAGGCTTTTCTGACTTCTGTAGCTTTAGAACTTATTCAAACAGATCTTGGGCTAAGAAAACTAGTGCTTATTTTATTAAGGGTTCTCATATTTGCCTAGTTCTGCTCCCCTCTATGTCATCCACACAAATTATACACTGGCACAGTACGGCAGCAATCAAGGTTGATTTGAGGATGGATCTCCACTGTTCACTTGTGACTTTACTGTCATGTATAAAAATTCACATTGCCAAACCCAATTTTTTTATTAGTAGAAATTTTACATTAATTACATTCAATTTTTCATTTCTCATACAATACAACTTTAATTATTTGAAATCTGTTGTTAAGTGACACACAGAACATTCAGTGATCAGATCGGAAAGAAAGAGGCCACCTGCACTATTCATACACACATACACAGATATCTCTCTCCAAGCAAGCCCAGAATTAAGTAGCTTCAAGCCTGGAACTCCACTAGCCAAAAGAAAGACCACCTTGCTAGTAAGGCAAAGGAGTTTATGGCCTCCATGTTAGTATCTCTGCATTATGTAGACATAACTTTGTACATAAAGCTAGCACAGATATTTAGAGAAGTGCAGCCTTGTGAATTGAAGACATACAATAAATTGCTGATGCAACAGTGAAAAAGTCTGAAGTGATTCTTTTCCCATAATTACTCATTTAAAACTTTTAAGAGCATAAAAAAAAGATGGCATTGTAATATATAAGAAGAGATTCTACCTGCTGATAGAGTTCATATATTACCTGATGGTATTTCTTCAGTATGTTGTGCATTTCTGCTACATCTTCACTTGTTATAGTTTTGATGATATATCTTTTGTCGTAAGATGTATGAAAGCGGGCACCACTGCGTGCTTGGGAATCATTGGCAAGGGGTGAACTTCTTGTCAACGAATTCTGTCAATTATTTAAAACAAAAAGAGCATCAAGTCAGGCATAAGTATGCAACTTTTAATTAGAATAAATACAAACAATTTACATTTATTTTAAAACCTTTTCCAATACATCTGTACCAAGCTGAATTTTGCAAAGCACTTATTCACAGACTACATTATCTTGAGAAAACACTTCAAAAGTATTCCAAGAACAAAAGCATGTTTGGGGGGAAGTTACTGCCCATCAGTCGTTCAAAACTCTTTCTCAACATTCAATGAGAATTTATTGCACTTTGTTATGTATGCAATATCAACTTTTGGGAAGAAAGCATACAGTAATTAAAAATCAAAAAAATAAACTGTGTTACACCACAATAATTATAAATAGAGAAGTCATCCACAGTCACTGTATTGCTTTAAAACTAGAAAGATTTTGCTCTTTAGACAGTGTCATCCGGTACATAAACAAGATCACAGCTAAATTTCTGGGTTCTGGTACCAGAGCTATTCCAATGATTTCAAATCTAGAGTTAAGTAAATAATAGTACTGTACAGTACCTCCTTTTGTAAAATAGACCTACCTCCATACAGTCTCAAGGAGGGAAGATTAGGTAATGACTATATAGCAGTTAGAAGAAAAACTGCTAGAGGTTAGGGACCATTTTTAGACTGAATTTTGAGATTATCTGTGCTTCAACAGTAGCAAAAGAAGCCTTCTGCTTTTTTGCAAAGAATAAGAACTATTCAGAGTACATTTTTTTTTGTATTTATAAAAAACCAATAAAAATAAATTACACAAATTATAACAACTTGCTTTTGGTTGGAAACATCTTTCTTTACCAGTAAGAACTTATGCCACTTGTTATATACTTGAATTACACCATTTTTTTTGTTTTAATAAGTAGTAACAGCAGAAAATAAGGATGTTCTTACACCCCTTGTGTACTTCCATAAATATGGACATTCACTGAAAAGGTTAAACAAGTTAATTACAAACTGCTGGAACACTTCTATGTTTATGAAACAAACTTGCAGTAACCATCTGGTGTATCCCTACTAGTATCAGAATACCCCAGCTCCTGCTATTGTCCCTCATTGTACCACACTGCACAAATAGCTCTTGCTAAATCGAAATACACCTCCTCCCTTTCCACACTCACACAGCATAATATTCTCCCTGCTAGGTGAAAAGCCATTTTATTTTCACAAAACGTTGCAATAAAATTTTATATATAAATGTAAACATTGCAGGTCCCTGAACAGCAAAGGTTCAGCTCCAAAGGCTACAGAATGAGACGTCTGTGTGATTTAATAAGGTACCCTGAACCAGGTCACAAAACAGATTTACACTGGAAGAATGATGCTTTTAGGTACTAATTACCAATACGCTCCATCTACCACAATCAGGTACCAAACCCACAAAATTTTGTTTTTGTAGGACCTTTGTCTTATTTGGGAGTTTTAACCGCTGTTAAACCTGTTCATAAGCTCTATGGACTTCAGCAGGAGCTGGACATACAGATTCAACCCTTGTTACAAAAGGTCAGTAATTATTACAAAGTAGTAACCTCAACCAAGAGATAAGGGCAGCTACAGTCCCAATTTAAGATAGCACTCGAACATATACAATTATGTCTCCATATTTCGGAGATACGTTGACTTCAACAGGCCTTCAGCATAGTTAAATTTATCCCAACTGTGGGGTGCTTTCCAAAATCAATTTTATATGAAATAAACCCATTTCCTCACAAGGTTCAAGCGAAATACTGAGGAGTAGTAGGAATAACACTAAATTACCTGAAAGCACACAGTTCTACAAGGGCTTATTAGAATGAAAACCTTAATTACATGTAAGAGAAATAAATCATCTTCATCTATATTTCTAAGCTCATATAATGAACTAGAATAATTACTAACGTCTATGATAAAAAGTGACATCTTTCTCCATTATCCTCTCTGTTCACTAGCAAAAGAAAGGGGGTGGGTGCTTTATAAATCAACATTTTTTCCAGGCTAACTAGAACAGAGCTTTAGGGACAACAATTGCAGTTCCTTCCCTGCACTGGCTTTTGGACATTTAAACAGATTAAGTACTGATACACCATCACTTCACACAATATTGAACATTAAAGAGAATTTAAGTATTACAGCAGTTTTTCTTGTCTGTTTTCAGATTTTTTTATATTTAAATTAATTTCCCACCACTCCACCACTGAAGTCTATTCAAGGGAACAAGTATCATAAATAGATTAAATTTCCTTAATGCCATACTTGATACCAGTACTCCATTAATTTTCAAATTGAATGATAAATAGAGTCAGTGTTAGAAGTCATACTCTGTAGAAACCCTTTCTGTTCTGCAGTCAGACCTTGGTTTTGTGTCCAGGTCTATATTTAACAGTTCAAGATGAAGAACTGATAACAGAAGTTCAAATCTAAGAAAAGGTGCAAACTCAGTTGCCTTCATCACAATTATAAAACATGATGTAACATAATAATTATTTTCAATTTTGAAAAAAGCAAAGACATGGGTAACCATTAATGTATGTGGTGAATTAAACTACTGCTAAGTTATTAGGCTATAATTCAGTTAGTAATAATAAAGTCTACTGAGTAATTACTTGTTATTGTTCCCAACAGAAAAGGGTGCATTATTCTGAGGTTAACTATTGCAATAAAGCAGTAACCACAGTTTTCTGAATGTATTCTTTCCCACAGAACCCTAGTATTCAAACTGCAATCCATATGGTATAAACCTTGAAAGCAATTAACCTGGCAGGAGACCTAAGCTGTTTTCCTATAAAAAGCACAAAGGAGTGTGCTTGCTAGTCTGCTACCGAACCTCTGAGCGAGGAGGAAAAGAAGGAAAATGTGAAGGAGGACCTGAACTCAAAATTTCAAATACTCTTAAGGTGTATTTTAATATCCTTTATCAAGAGATTTTCAAATTTGAGTGGAATTCAGACTTGGGAGCATTTGGTATAAAGGAGGACCCAGCTGACTGAGGTTAAAAAACCTGATGCCCATCTACAAGAAGGGCTGGAAGGAAGATGTGGGAACCACAGGCCTGTCAGTCTGACCTTGATACCAGGGAAGGTCATGGAGCAGATCATCTTAAGTGCCGTCACACAGCATGTGCAGGACAACCAGGGGATCAGGCCCAGCCAGCCTGGGTTTGTGAAAGGCAAGTCCTGCTTGACCAACCTGATCTCCTTCTGTGACAGGGTAACCTGCTAAGTGGATGAGGAAAAGGCTGTGGATGTGTCTACCTGGACTTTAGTAAAGCCTTTGGCACTGTTTCCCACGGCATCTCCTGGAGAAACATGGCTTGGCTGGGTTGTAGTGAAGTGGAGGTCAGTGTCTACTTCCAGGTAACAAGGGATAGGACAAGAGCAAATGGCCTCAAGTTGCACCAGGGAAGGTTTAGGTTAAGTATTAGGAAATATTTCTTCACCAAAAGGGTTGTGGAGCATTGGAACAGGCTGCCCAGGGAAGCAGTTCAGTCACTATCCCTGTGGGTATTTAAAAAACATGTAGACAGCTGTTACATACGAGAATGAATGAACTACTAGTATGTTTATTGTGGTTCTTTCATTACAATTCAGGCTAGACAGAAAAAAATTACGGAAACTAGTCAGAGTCAAATAGAAATTAATAAAGTAATATTTTAAGTCATCTGGAAAAAACCTTGAAAAGTCACTGACTTTTTACAGATTCTTGTCTTTTCCAGCAGTAGCTTTTTTCCTAATGGAAATTAATTCTGCCTGATTACTAACTATAATGACAAGTTAATTTGCAAATACAGCTATCATACCAAAAATGTTGCTAACAAGAGAATATAATACATCTGTAGATAATTATTTAGCTGCACTTTAGATTTTCTTAATGCTTTAATGGGTTATAAATGGTGATGCATTTATTTTTTAGTAGATGGCTATTTTATTATTAGCTATCTATATCAAGATTAATTAAGAAAGCACACAGCTATCATTTTACCACATGCATATTAATTTGTTAGAATAAACCAACAAACTTCATGCTAAGCAGCATCTTTCCATACAGCTACAGATAACCTGAGCGGCCTCTCTACAATATTCTGACTCCAGTACTAAATTAAGATCAGTTGTTTAAACATTAAACATGTTTAAATAAAAAAACAGCCTCTTATTAAACAACCTCTTTGATACTATTTTTACTAAATCCCCACTCTTGTGATAACTCTTTCAATATAACGCGCTTCTAGGATACAGAATGTAGTCACTTTGAAGTTTGAAAGCATGCGGAACATGGAACATACTTAATATTACTATTTTCTGTGTTTTCTTTTGAGACTTGCCTATGTTTGTTAAATTAGTATGGTTTAAAAAGCAGAAAAGAAAAATCTGATTGCATCGTATTGTGCAGATTACTGGTAATTGCCAGTTTCTTGTGCTGATACATGCATGGTTGAGTTTTGTATGTGGACAGTTTTATGTGTAATGGTTAACTGTCACTTCTGTGAATAGAGAAAAGTTAAAATTCATTCTAAAGTAGAGCTTCCAGGTACCATGCAAAAAACCCTACCCCTAAACTATACTAGTTACATTTGTTTACAGACTGAAATTGTCTTCAGTATAATACATCTGCTGCTGTTGCCTGGTGACAACAACGACTCTTTAAGTAGAGGAATG
Source organism: Myiozetetes cayanensis (assembly GCF_022539395.1). Classification (NCBI taxonomy): domain Eukaryota; kingdom Metazoa; phylum Chordata; class Aves; order Passeriformes; family Tyrannidae; genus Myiozetetes; species Myiozetetes cayanensis. Next base: position 133,218,119 of record NW_026086604.1, read on the forward strand.
ACAAGAATTGGCCTGCACTGGAAAATCATCATTAACAAGTAAGATCAAGAAACAACTGAAATGATCAAACTAGATGATTTTAGAGGCTTCAAGGAGCCAAATATGGCTATTTAAACACTAATATCCTTCCATTTTGATGAAGGTGAAGCTAGCTTACCTGTTAGACTGTTCAGAGAGAATATCAAAGCATTTTACATCTTGTAGAGACAAGTTAATAAGTTAATAGTACATATTAATTAGAATTGAAGAGATTCTTCATCAGAAAATGTTTGTAAGTTAAGACACAAACCACTTTGTAAGTTTGTATAGTCAAGACACTTAAGCCACTATGAAGCACAGCCACTAGTAAACCTATAACTATTAAGGAATACCAAACAAAAATAACAGTAACACCACACGTAATATCCAATTTCATTTTTAAGTTAGACTTTAGATTTATCTAGATAAGTAAAAAAGTTTAACTTATTCTGGGGTCATCTAGCTCAAGTTTTTAAGTCAATCAATTTTATCTTAATGCAGACAATAGTAAGAAAGTTATGCAGTTCGATGGGTAGTAATTCTGGTGTTACTACCAGACAGACTAAAAAACTGCATTTACTTGAATTGTACTGCCCTGTTGTTCAGAATGCTATTGGACACACTGTGTAACTTTTCTCTTACTGCTGAATGCAGTTTTGTGAGACAATACATGGCAAAACACTCCTGTGATCCAGAGAACTTTCGCCAGAACACACAGATAAATTTCAGTAAAGATTTGTATAAAAAGTAAGATCAGTTGTACTGTAAACATCCATGCACAAATTCCTTGGAAGCAAAGCTGATTGAACCTGCCTAAACAGAGCAGTGTAGGGCTTTTCCTCAGCTTCTTTGTGTTCAGCACTCGGCTAAGGGAGACCCATTGCCATCCCCAGTAACAATACCTCCTTCTTAGGTGAGGCGTCTATAGTGGAGAAGGAAGGAAACTCAAGCAGCTCCCTTTTCCAAAAGGAAAATACAAATGGGGTTGAGGGAGGGGGAAAGGAGAAACAGAGAGAGATAGATCATGGCAAATACCAGATTGAATTCCCTCTGGCTCTGCTTCTTAATTAGGGAAAGACTAAGTGGAAACTGAACAGATGGGAAATGAGCCACTCCTCACTTAGCACAGATCCATGAGCCACAAAGCCAGAACCGGGAGGATAACCTTCAGACAGAGACAAATAAATGCCTGACTCTTACTCTCCAAGAAATACAGGTTTTATGATCTAACAACCCCTTTACCATCACTTACTGCTACAACGTAACACTTCCATATTGTGCAAGAGAGCGTGTAGGTAGCTGTACAACATTGGAGGCACTAGTCTTATGAAGGTAATAAAAATCATCTACTTATGTGATAGTGTTAGAGAGCTCAAAACTCAAAGAAATGAGGGTCAGAGTGCCCTGTCCTCTTCAGATTTCTCAGCCTTCGACTCAGCCACGGTGTGCCTTGGTCCTCTGGCACAATTAAAGCATCTGTCAGCCACGCATACCCTGTTCCACTTAACAACTTCACTTAGCAACTCACTGCAAGTCTCTTGCTCCAAGTGTGTGTGTTCTGCCAATTCCCCATTCACTTCTCATTTGTGAAGTTTTAATCTTGTGCCTGCTGGTTTTTTGGTCTCAGGAGAAAGAAAAGGTTTTGTACTTTTAAAGTGTGAATACTTTCATGAGGTCACTTAAAGACTACGCTAAATTACTTGTGTAATTACTTATACAACTGAAGACACATTTAACATGCCATGCTCACAGATACCTGTACTAGGTAAGTATCCCTTTTAAGCACATCCCTCTCTTTTCCAAATAGTTTCCCTCTGACAAGCCTCACTGCTTTTACATAAATGAATACAAAAAGTATCACCTATTACTATCTAGCAGGCAACTACAAATATTCATCTGGCCTTCAGTGCTGGGAGGTTAAAAACCACAAAGAATTTGTCCCATGCTATGGAATGAATTTCTGATAAAATAATAAAAGTATAGCTTTAAATATAAATTACTAAAAGCTACACCACTTAACTTGTATTTTACTTGCTGAAGAGTGGTTGATTAAAAAAGTTAACCAGCACACCTAAATCACATGTCATCATTTCACCCAAGAACAGCATATTCATTAGCAAATTACCTGACAGGTTTTTTAATTTCAGTATAGACCCAGTCTCTACATTCAGCAGTTCTGTGCCAAACTCTCAGCAATCTGCACAGAGTTTTATTTCCTACAGTAAATACCTATTACATAAGGAAAAAGGTTTTTTCCCACAGGTGCTCTTAGGACCTGATCCACAATTTTGAAGTTCACAGGAACTTCTGGAGCCTTTAACAGAATTTTATAAACTAGAATCTAACACAAGTGCTACCCATCAGAACTAATTTAATTTCACACAGTAGTTCCTAAACTGAACTCCAGTATTTGCTTTTAGTTAAGATACAAACTATAGAAAGGCAGTCTTTAGTTTTTCCAACTTCAAAAGACCAAAATTCACCATTATAGTTTTTCTAGTATTTAATAATTTGTGTTGCTGAAAAGGTGAGTCTAATTTTGAATTTGAATTATTTCCTTTTCCAGTCATTCCTGAAGTACCTAGTATTCTTTTTCTGCAAAGACACTCACATAACGCTTACTACTCAACTCTAATTTTTGCAAGTGCAGCAGGTCAAACTCTGTCACTCCCAACCACATGACATTTTCTATCCTTAAATTCCTTTGACACTACTTTTTCTATATCCAAATTTCAACATCCTTTTTTAAAGAAGGTTAGCATCAAACCTATATATAGTCTTAACTTCAGGTGTAAATAAACAGATGTCAAAAAGAAGTTAGAGCTCTTTCTGATCTTATTTTTATACCTTTCAATTTATCCACCCAAGGGTGCAGTTACTCCTTTACTCTGAAGGTCACACTAGTGCTAAATTCTTGTCCTTTTTTACCTCTTGTTCCTTCTCAGAGCTACTACCTCCCTGAACACAGTCCTCACCTCTGTAGTTCTGCGCTCCTTTTCATCCATGTAAATATTCATCTGGCTGTATTAAAAGGTATCTCATTTGGACTGGCTCAGAATGCCAGGTGATCAAAGTGGGCTTTGTACAAAATGCTTGTCTTTATCCCACTTCGACATTTGGATGGATTTTGTATTTTCTGGAAGCTTTCACTACATGAAATGTCAATTGCTCATTGACAATTAAATTTTGATTGTCATCATTTAATCATCGGTTCTTATTTTAATGTTTTTTAATTACAAAGATCTGCAATAATTGGCATATCAAAAATCCAAGACACAAAATATCAAGGCAAATACTTTGTAAGAGGCATCCTTAAGAGTCCTTAGAAGTCAGCTAAAACACCACCTAATACTTGATCCTTTGGAAGTCTATTTTTACCTTGCACATTGGTCAATAAAAATAGCAGCCTATTGTAATTAAATAACAGTAATGATATTACTCATAATGCTAGTTTTACCATACCAGGTATCAAAATACTAAACTAATTTCCAGAGAGCCTTTGATTGTTTTTAAGAGTAAGTTAAGCTGTTTGGAGCTACTTTTTCCAACTGAAACCATTTTTGTGAGGAAAACACACGGAGCAAAGCCACTAAAGAACAGGAAGAACTTGTCCCCCCACTCATACCATAATTACAAGATATATTTATAACTGGCAGAGTATTGCCCCCTCCCCCCTTCAAAGACAAACTGCTGGTGAAGCTCTTCCTCCTCTGCCCACTTTGCTTAAAATGTTCACAGCACGAATTTTTATCTCCACAGTGGGAGGCCAAGGATTAGCCCCAGTCTCCAAGAGGGTGGAGAGATTTAAAGGTCAATTTAATTAGCTCATTCTAATCTCCTGCACGTCTAATGTAAATGTCATTGTTTTCTAACTGCTACTTTAGCAGACAAGATTGTATTTTAAAAACTCTGAACACATGAACTATGTGTTGGATGTAATACAAATACTTCGTGTAACTAATCTAAAAAGGGAGCCTAATAAAAATTGCCATTGAGTCAGAGCTTTTCCTAAAAAAGAGAAAAAGGGCAATAGGAAAATTCTGGTGGTAAAGCATGGAGAGCTTTGGAAGAACAGTAATCTTTCAAACTGACTGGCTTAACAGTTTCTCATTGATTTAAACCTTTCCCATTTCACGATGTCTGGACAAAGACAAACAACAGTTTCTGGTACTGTGATCTCATCCGAAATTCGTGGAACACTAAAACAAGCTTCGCAAGCCCAATGCACCCTAAAGACAAATCAGATCACATCCCAGGCTATTTAAGAGTGCCTCTGGGCAAGCTTTGCATGAACAAACAGGCAAAAACAAGTGCACAGATGATGCTCTGAGATGACTGAAATCATAGGTCAGTGGGAAAGCCTGGCAGTTGTTCATTGCTGTAAGAGAATGCTGTACACACGGTCTGGCTGTTCTCCTGTGGCAGCAGTTACAGTGGTGCTCTCTGGCCCACGCAGAGCTTCCAAATAAGACAAGCTTGCAGCTCCCCTCATCCTTTTTTCCGTTTTACAAGACCTCAGGAATCACAGATGTAGATGAATTAGATCTGGATTACTGATAAAGAAGCATATGAGAGAGACAGCATCATAGATGCTCCAAGGTTCTTCGCTGTAATTTGAAACAAGCAACACACTTCTGGGATGGTGTTCAGGACAGTGTTTTGTCAGTGACTTCTAGAGGGAAGAAAGGCAAAGCACTAGTGTTTTAATGTAACAACAGAAGCACCAAACCCAGAGGTGTCTGGGTTTGTCATACAGGTATGGGTAGGGAAGACTTTTAGATTTATTTTGTATGCTGTCAATGTGCATTCTTGCTATTAAGCAGGTTCTTATCTGGAAACACTGATGAGACAGCATGATCAGAAACACTGATTTTTGACACTGAAAAGTGTTTAAGAAGTTTGGCAGGGAGCAAAGCATACCTGACCAGTAACACACGTTACAAGCACATTCAGGGATACGATCCCCCTTTTGCCTTTGGCAGATGTATGGACAACACTGCACGATGATTTCTTGTCAGCTCATGAGCACAGCTCCCAAAGGACCTATGGTGAATGTCAAGGGACCTCTAAAAGATGAAAACAGGACACCACTGGTCCTGTGCTGCACCCATCTGAAATACTGAGTCCTTACCATGACCTTGTGGATACACACACACTCTGAACACCTATAAACATTTATAAGCATATTGCAGTCAGGGAATGACTACTGAGAAGAAAGACTTTGACAGAGGAAGGAGAAACACCAACTTTTTCTTTTTTTGCTCTGAGCTATCCTTCCAGGAGAAAGGTTATGGGTTCCCTGACTTTGCTGAATGAGAGTTTAATGAATAAAACATGAGATTCTTTCCTAAATCAAATTATTCTTTTGAGACTGTAGATCTAGATTTGGAGCTGTCAGCTTAAGGCATACACTTGCTTTGGAAAGAGTTAGGGCTCTTTTTCTGGGAGCCTTTTCCCTTCAGCCCTGCAAAGCTTGGCTTGATGCCTCCTTTTCAATAGTTATCTCCACAAGAACTCAGGCAGCGCCTACCAGCTCGTTCTTTTGATGTCGCCAGCACATGCTAAATAACTCTTTTCTAGTTTGAATGCCCAGTTGTGAATGATACTTAGTTTAGGCAAGGAATAGTCAAAAGCAAGTGGGAAATTCAATTTTTTTCTCTAGGGAAAACTAAGAGAGACCAGAAGTTAAGACTTCTGCTGTCATACACACTAAGGTTAAGTCCTACCATCACTAAACTCTATTTTGGTTCATCCTTTAAGCAGCAAATCCTAGAACATAAGATACAGATTGCAGACTTCATTTTTTACATGCTGGAAAGATCACAAACACCATAGTTTTTGATACTGTATGTAGCTGGTTCAAAACCTTACTGCTGCTACTGCCTATTCCCAGGTCAAAGAAGATGTCAGCAGTTCAGAACATCTTGGTGTCATTGCCCATTTGGGACCCACATACTGTATACTCTGCTACAGGAATCTCATCTAACAGATGAGTCCAAGAATTTTTCATGCACTGACAGAGTTACTATGCTAAATTGACCAGCATAGGAATTTTCTGTTCATGACACTTCTTGCTTCCAGAACTTTTAATGCATTTTATTAAATTAATTGAAAAGATCATGTCTTAGGAACAAGATCCAACTCCTAACATAGTTGTTACTGATGCATTTGTTGCTGACCTTGCTGTCTGTAGCTTGATGCCAGAGGTGACTTATTCTTTTGCAAAACAAGGGCCACTAAGTGGAAGCATGAATTTCTGTGTAGAAGCAGAGCGTTCTGATTAATATTTGTTTGTCCAAAGAAACATATGATCTTAGATTGCAGAGCAGTTTTTAAGTGCTTAAGATGATGTTTTAGGACTGGATAAGTCATGCAAAATGAACAAAAATATTTAAAGATTGACAAGAATTTTGATGATCTGAGTCTTAGACAGTTACAATTATATTAAAGGCTGAAATCTGTAAAGTTAACCTAGAATTTGCATTGTTTTTCTGATGCCATATTAAGAGTCTGGAATACAAATCCTTTTGCACAGAAAGCTCAGAGATATTGAAGAGTCTCACTGACACCCTTATCAGAAGAAGTAAAAAATACCAAGTTAATATGGTTTGTTATTAGGAAAAATTGCTTAAAAGGGGAAATTCTCAATTATCGAGACTCAAATCAAAATCAAATTCTCAATTCTCAATTCTTCTCATAGATTTCGATCTTTTACATGGAAAAATGCTTAGAGAAATATTAAGCATATCTAAATTGAAAAGAACTGACAAACCATCTGCTAGAAGTTCTTTATGAATTCTTTGTCCTGTATAGAGAATCTCTACAAATTGGTCCTGCAGACAGGAAAAGTCAGATCTGAGCCTGTCTCCTATTACACCAAGTACTAAAACTTCAAGGGAAATGGGTTGTGCTCTGCCCCATCCCCAGAAGAAGGCTCATTAGGTACACTGGGACGTTGGTGCCCTCTGGTACGAGCAATTGTACTTTATTGGGCAAGACCCCGGTCTCCCTCTTTTGCCTAGCAGAATCCAGATGTAGGATTCAGCAATAACTTTAAGCAAGAACAGATGTGTTGGAGCATAGTAAAACAAGTTTCCCTTTCCAGAGCAACAGCAGCAGAAGCATTTGTAACAGTAGTAGATCTGATTTTTCTACAGATTGTTGGGGGGCGTCAGGCTAGCTGCTTGCCTGTTAATCTCCCATAATTTTGCAGTTTACAGATGCTAATCCTGTAATTCTTCTGCCAGAACCGCAACTCTTGGCTTTTCTAAGATAAAATATGTCAACTGAGTTGAAAAGAAATGCCAAAGAGTCCACAGTTATCCCATTTATTTTGGAAAAAAATTCAGACCTTTTGTAAAATAACCTTTACGGAACCAATGTCTGAAGCTGAGGGGGTACACAGAAATTAAAAATTTAGTACTCTAGTCAAGGACTTATTTTACAACATCTGTTTTCTAATCCATTTTTTCTTTTTTACTAGAAATGGCTAATGCTCTAAGGTATTTTTCTGTCAATTTTTGAAGGATTCTTTCTCAATTAAGAAAACACTAACAAAAATACCTAATTTACGATATCAAGGCAAAATCTGTCATTACTTAATGCTCTGGTTTAGGGAATTATTCTGACACTTAAAAAAATCATCTTCAATCTGAGATCCATATGTACTTGTAACATCCAACAGCACAAAATAAAACAATAGTCTCTTTTCCTTTGATAATTTATAGTCTTTGTAAGTGGTTAAAAGGGTTTTAAAGTTTTTTCATCATTCAAATGAAATTTTGATTCATACTGACTGATCACCACTTGTGTTCCCACTTCTAAGGAAAAACAGCCAGACCAGTTTTTAATTTGATGCAATAAATACTTTAGATTTTTTTTTTTTAACATAAGAACAAAGTTTCTTAACCTACATTGAAGACTTAATTGTCATAACAAGTTTCTATGGGCAACCTTTGAATAAAACTCAAGGCTTCACTAACATCATACTGTATTTTCCACACTGCTGTCCATAATAAGGAATGAATCACAAAAGAAACTCCACTCAGTATTAGCAACACACTTGTATCTCCATGAAACTTTAATTCTAGTTTATTACTAAATGTCTCTTGGAGATGCCCAACTAGCTATGAAAGACAGACAGATGCAGGACAGATTACCAGAAACGTTCTCAAAAAAATGAGTTGGTTTTCATCATGTGAAGGAAGGGAGTCCATGGCATGAATTGTAATTGCCATTACTAGAAATGGCTTCCTGTAAGGCATGAACCATATACAGTTTAAGGAATTCCTCTGACTCTGAAGTCAGACTACTAGGAGGAAGTTCCATACATTAACCATTCCATATATGAACTAAGTGTACGTGTTAGGCAGTCCAAAAAAATTACCATACAAATTGATAAACACAAAGCAGAGAATTAAAATTAGTATAGCCCACTGATTAGAGCATACACTACTAATTTTTTTCCATGAGACAGGTTATGTTTTAGTTTTTTTTTTCATGCTTACTCATAAGGAAAGACTGTTTGCCCTCTGGAACAACTCATCAAGGATATCTATAGAACATTCTGAAAACAAAAACATTTAAAATGAATGTTCTTTGTGATTTAAACTGATGTGTCTGACTAATGAACAAAGTAATTGGGTTTATTTATCTAAACCGATACTATCTTGCTCAATAATGGGAATGACATTGTTTACAATTGATTAGGACTCCCTTCCTGAAAATTGTTAAGTAAGAAAAGCTGTCCAGAGAAAGTTACTTGATCTTTCTCCTATAAGCTTTCCCTTAATTCAACACTGCGAACAATTTTTCAAGTTAATGTTTTGTTCTATGTATAAGACAATCATTTTAACCAACATTAATTGGAATAACTTCTTTGAAGATAAAGATTATCTGAAAAAAACTATATTCTGTGAATCTCCCTTTGTCAAATGAAATTTCCTTCTTAAATCACAGAGACTGTAACACTAAAATGAAAGTAACTTCTACTTTTAATAGGGATAATCCTTATCTTACACATGGGGTGACATGAATTTTCTTTATCTGTATTTTTATAAGAAAAATTTAATTTTAAAAGTGTGTTCAAAATACACTAATATTTTGAGCTCATAAGATTTTTTTCTTTTTAATCAGACTAGTCCAGTTGAATAAGAATTCAGAGTGATAAATTGCTTGGGCTGAGTCAAAAAACAATAGGCAGACACTGTCTTCCCTTGGGTTAAAATTAACTATCTTTTGTTTTTCACTAAATATACTTTAAATACTAAACAGCATTGAGATTTTTTTTCTAACTAATAAATAGTTTTGTTGTATCAAAAAACAGGATGTCGTTATATTTTCATATTTTGGATCGTTCTTTGGTTGCTTTGTCAAAAAACCTAAAACACGTAGCTACAAAGACGTATTTTTGGCTTTAATTTGAAAACATGCACAGTTTGTCCAGTGACAGTTCCTTAACACTGTTTTATCATTATTATCATTAGTAAATCCAAACAGCAGTATAACATAGTTAGAACAGGAATTGTTGTTGCAGAAGAGCAGTGCAGATGGAACCATTTCACTGTGTCATGGAATGCAACATTTTTGATTATGACAAGTTTGCCAGTTTTAACTAACGACAGCATCCTAAGTCTTCTAATGTATATCTAATGAAGTTTAACTTTAATTGTCTAGTAATGCCAAAAGTCCACCTTCTAAAAAAGAGCAAGCATGAGCTGACACCACAATTTTTAGTTTAGGAGTAATCACATGTCCTTCTTTGACACTCATTCTTTTCCTTTGTCAAGAAAAAGTAAATCTTCATATAAAGGGATCAAATAACTTCCCAAACAATAGGATCCTCCTTGATCCATCAGCAAAATTGAACCAGGAATGCAACTGTTTTGACTGTTGGCCTGAATCTCAGTGTACTTCCTCTTAAAGTAAACAGGATAATGAAAAATCAGGCAATATGACCACAACAGCTGTACCAAAATAAACCAACCCAACCCTCTTCTCCACTGACTGGCAAAATGTCTTACCAAGGTTACAGTGGCTGCATCCTGAGACTGATAAACTAATCTCCATCTACACTCCTTTGAGCATGTTTTAACCTACCTATGTGCTTCTAACACATTGTTTGATAGTGAAAAGGAGAAAATTGGTAAAGAGCCTCATTGAAGGACTCAGATGCAGACTTGAGCTGCAGTACTCAGTTTGCTCTATTAGCAAGAATAGGAGTGTTATTGTACAAATGCATTTTGTACCATTTGTTTAGCTACTTGAAATAATTTATTAAATATTATCTCAATATACCTTAGTGACAGGTTATAAATACAACTGCAGCTCACATCAAAACAGTTTAAGAAAGAGCATGAGAGGAAGTGGTGCTGGGTTACACAGCAAGCATTCTTTAGGACATCTTGCAGTGTGACTGCAGAAGGAATTATCCCTGTGACCCAACACTGGGAATTAGGAACTGCTAATGCAAAAGGGAACTGTCAGTGAGAACTGGAAATCAGACCAAAACTAAGTTCAAGGACTTTCTTTTGCAAAGACAGAAAGAAGCTCTGACTGCAAGGAGCAATTCTGTCAAATCCAGAGCAATTTCTTGGTTTGTTGTATCTGCTTTATGCAAGCAATTTGTTTCCAGATCCTCTTAACAACAGGAAAATGAGACGTGATGAAGCAGGATGAAGCTGGTAGGCCACAGGTCACTCTTTTCTAACCAAACAGAGCATGAGGGGGAAAAAAGAAAAAAAAAGGCTGTGGTCATTTCAGAAACCACATCTCACACAGACAGACCACTGAAGCAACTGTTATCTAAGTGACTCAGCTGAATATAGCATATCTTGTCAGTAGTGTCCAGGCATTATTTCTTCTTTCTGTTGAAAGAAGTATTATCCTGCAGATTCAATAACATGGTTTATGACTGCAAGGCACTCTAATGGGAAACCTGGAATACTAAAGAGGGCAAAAGGGTAGGAATCAGAAGACAGCTAGGCTAAGAGGTAAAACAGAAATGTTCTGATTGCAGGTGGGGGAATATGTAGAAAGACGGTCTTTTTCTCTTAGTTTTCCTCCAACTTACACAAAAGTAACAAAAGCTTATTTCGGCACACTGGCCTGCTTGTTCACAACTGCATCATCACTAACCTTAAAAGTCTCTGTATCACCAGTTTAGATGTTTTCAAAGTGAACTTACCTGAAAGTCTTGATCATCAATTCCAAACCTCTCTCTTAGATTACGGAAAACCATTGGACAATATTCTTTAAATTTGAAATGACTTGGCATGTTTTCTCTGAAAGAATATAAAACAAATCAACTTAATTCATGTGCATATGTAACAAGTATCTCTAAAGAATTCTGTCTCAATTCTGTTTACAGAAAGCAGAGGATAAGGAGATTTACAATCTCTCTTCTAATGCTTTCTTTTTTTCTATAAGATTGGGTCTCCTTGTGTTATTTTTTCATCTTCACAATGTTTAATAAATGTATACATGTTTATTAACTTAGCTATTCACTAGGGAGTTACAACATAAGGATGAAATAAACACAAGCCATATTTTGACAATTTTGAAACACTGACTCAAAAGCAGAAAAGAATGCTTTCCCATTGCCCTAAACTTACTTCTAGGGTGAAATCTTAGATTGGATTATACAAGAATTACTACACTATCTGTGTAGTAAGTATTGACAGTGCCAAATCTTCAAGCAAATGTGACTCATTCAATACATAACTAATATTAATATACTAGTGTTAAGTTTAGACTTATACAAAAGTTATTTTGACCTTTGTCACAGAGCAGTTGACCCAAAGTAGCAGAATTCTTCCATTTTCCAAATATATTCTTGAATACAATTCAGGTTATACATGAACAAGCATTAAGAGTTTTGTATGTCTGTATACACTGCTTATGGCAGATTTATTTTTAAAAGACATAGATATTACATGAAATGACCTTAATACTTTTGAAGCTTCTATATGATTGGTATGGCTTTCTATTATGGAATATGAAAAGCTGAACACTATTAACATTTGATATATGCTTTAGATTCTCATTCTTATTCAAATATTACATTTAATAAAAAGTGTCTGTGCATGAATTTATGTTTTTAAAAATATCCAAATAAAAGCTTATATCAGCCATAAATAATCACACCAAGAAAGGATCACCTTCAATATCTAAGATACTCATAAGGCAATAATAAACCATATGGAAGAAAAATTCTACCCAGCATCCTTAGCTGTTGCTTTTTAGAACAGCACAGATGGTTATGTTTATCGCAGGATTAACTTAATCATCAAAACTTCAGTCCCATGCACTGAAAAATAACAGAGTTCATAGTACTTCATAAAAATATCACTGCCACTATCCACTTCCACACAAAATTGTTACTTGTACTTACTTGTTGAAAAGGTGATTGTCCACCTTTATCTTTGAGTATGCTTTGAAATCATCTGGCATCAACATAACAGGGATTTGAACATGGCTCAGTTCATTGATCTAGAGAAAACAGAATATATTTATTTGTTGATGTCTTTGCAAAGATGCTGCATGTGTCTTAATTATGAAAATGTCATTCAGTCAACTATTTCTTGTCTGTCTGTCCTGGGAGTGAATGTAAGTAACAGAAGAATGCAAAAGCGTTTTTTTTCTTTCCAGATTAAATGCAATCAATCTCAAGACTGATACTTTGGAAGAGAAGAAAGTGCATTCCATATTTATACTTGTTTCAGAAAAAAAAAAAAAAAGTGCTTCAAAGCAAGCTTGGAGTGTACTTTTTATGGAAGGTCAACAAGGATGCCAGCAAAATGGTCTTCTATCCCAACACACTGTTCTTGTTTCTTCAATTGAGTGATGCTTTCCAATAATAATTCAAATTCTGTATTTACAATTTCTATTCACCCTTGTAGCTTACAAGGTAGTCTTGTCTGTATCTTACATGTCTTACATGTCTGCATCTTGAACTATTTACAGAAAATAAAATGAAATTTTGCATACATGTGATTGCATACACTTTGGGCTCAATAAGCACAGGTTTATTTCTTACAGCAGTGTACAACTCAGATGAGTTTTTCTAAGTCACAGTATTCAGACATTTTTTGATTGTTCAAGTTTGACAAAGTATTTAAATAGCTGAACTTTTGCTTAGAAATAGATGGGCATGCAAGTCCTAAGGTTTTCCTTCTTTTCTTGTATTTATGTGGACCATCTACTCTTTTTAGCTTTGAAATTAGTATTGCCAGTATTCTCCAGATTGGGATTTTTCACATATATTTGAAATCCACCTCTATCCACATCTCTATGATAAAATATAGACAACTTATCATGACTTAGTTTGTAGGCATGTTTTTATTACTGCGAGTATTAATCTACCCTTACTTTAGTAAAATTTAACTAAATCATGATAAATAAAAGACAGAGAATTGTTAGCTTGCAGTGGTGCTTCCAAACCAGGAATGAGATACCCATTACAACAGTCACCAAATACTCATAGCACATATTTTACCTATGTTCTTGCAGTACTCTACACCCTGGTCATGCATCCTGATTTACCCAGTCAAATGTTTTTGCTCATGCAGAGCACATTCTGCTTCAGCAGTTTTCTACAGGGGTTAGAGGGAAATCCCACTCTATATGAATACTAATGCACACTGGGACACTCAGCTCTTAGCACTGCTTATCCACCAGTTTTCCAACTAGGAAGCTGTTAGTTGCCTGTAAATGCTATTCTCTTTCAGAGAGGCTTTTGGAGAAACCTTCACTGAAGCAGCCATAGGTTATAAATACAGGAGGAAAAAAATGCACTCCCTGCAAGTATGACCTTCTGCAGAACTGAAGTTAAACAAAGTAAGAAAACAGCGAGGAGCCTTTTAGCTCTTAAGTAGAGGAAAAAAACTAACACAGGCAGGTCAGGTGCCCTTGTTACTTTTCAGTATTTTAGAGTCCCAGTAACGTTCCCTGTCATGTCTCATTTTTATTATTCAGATCCCTGCAGTCTACATGAAAAATGATGAAATCTGTTGAAATTCCTTTACAAAATGCTTCTTAGGAAATCCCTGAAAAGCTCTAGATAGAGGCCTGGCAGCTATATAGCAGAGTGCATAAAGGAAATAAAGATACGTGGGATGAGCTGAATGTGCTCTGCTCCTTGTAGTTGTAGAAAGAATGCTCTTCCAAATGGAAAGAAAGAAGAAACTCCGGTATTTTTTGAAAACACAGCTGTACAAACCTAATAAATCACGATGACACCTCATTAAATACAACATAACATAACAAAACACTGATCGAAAATCACTACATCCAACATCCATGCTCTTTAGTGCAGCTGATACTGCCGTATATCAATCTCACCCTGAACCACGTAAAAGTAGGGACATGTAGATATATTATGCAGAGATATGAAACTTTAGATTTGCTTATACAGAATTATCTTCTCTTTTAGATTGCCAGATCACACAACAAATTCCACACTGGAACAAAAGCCAGCAGAAATCTACATGCATATGCATTCCAGACAAAAGTGATCCCAAGAACACCTTCTGCTGAATACTGTCAAAAATGCTGATTTCAACCACCTTCAACTATCTACAACAACAGAAAGTTTGCTTGCAAATTTGCATATTAGATTATCAAAACTGCATTGATCAAATTTTCATGTGCATCTCCTTTCTTAATTTGCTGATGTAAAGTTTCTTTACGTACATCTATAGATTTGCTTTCATGCTGTGAATACTTAAATTTGTGCTATAATGGCACAGTTTTACTTGTACCTGTAGGCCTTACAAGCATCATCTGCACAGCAAAATAACAAAGGCAAATGTATTTGTATGTGCACACTTTAGAGATTCATCTATTGTAAGCAAAAATTCCAAAATACTTCTCCTGAGAAGTTCCCTACAAGATGTGAATGTACACTCCCCCCATTCCCCAGTCAGGCAGAAAAACGCAGAATAACAAAACATTTGGGTTTGTTTGGTTTGTTTTTCCCAGGGGTGTTGGTTTCTGATTTTTTGGGGCTTGGTGTTTTGTTTGTTTGTTTGTTTGTGTTTTGTTTGTTTTTGTGGGGTTTTGATTTTTTGAGATTCATCCAACTCTGAGACATGCAAAAGTAATTTCTGTACTATTTTAGGGAATTCCTCTCTAGCAGAATAGGAAAATTAAAAAGCAGGTGATGAACACACAGTAGAAATGACCTTTGGTACAGCACACCAGCTGAGTAACGGCATGTCCCAGCGGCATAGGTCATTAATTAATTTAAACCTTTCAAGTATAAGGTCTGGTTCTTTGTGCAATAGTACATTTTTTGGACAGATTTGATGAGGCCAGACTGGAAAATGCACACAAGACAGAATGGAATACCCGTGTCATTAGATCTTGGTGGAAACTGGAACCACATTGGGGGGGAGGGAGGGAGAAGAAACAATATCCAAAACTCCCCCACAAACAGCTCTTGAAATGCTAAAAGAAAAGGGAAAGGTCAGAGGGATCAATTCTCTGCCATCACTGTGCAAAGTAACAGTCACATCTGAAAGACACTAAATATGAAACGTGAAGAAAACATTTGGAGCCCCCTAACTTATCTCACACACAAATTTTGCTTCTTTTCGTCTGTGTTTGAAAGTCAAGCACAACAGAAAACGCATTAAGATGCATGTGATACCTTTGACAGATACTATGTGCATCTCTTCATGTTACCCATTAAATACAGCCAGCTCCCTTAGCAATAGCAAATGAGATGGGTCTGTGAGGATGAAAGTTCATCCAATTACAACAGAAACTGTGTTACAATAGCCATAATAATTACATAAGAAATACCCATTTTTCTCCAAGGAGTGCTTTGAATGCAATAAAATCATAAGCAAGAAACAATTTCCTGCAAGAGATAACGGTAAAGCGTAAATGAAGCAAAAAGAGCTCACTGGACAGAGGACGGACTTGTTGCTGAGGGCTCAGGATCAAACATTCATTTAACAATTATATGAGAACCCGAATGCATAGCATCTCCATAATAAACGCACACGCATCATATTGAGAAGGAAAGTTCCTCTAGTCCTGCAACCTATGTCCTTTAACTGCCTTGAATTATTGTCACTAATGAAATATTTTGCTGAAGTTTGTCTTGCTATTTGAAACAGACAATGCTTGCTGTATCTTTAAGAATTTAAATCTCATATAATAGCCTCAGAGAATGTTGTTTTAAATATGAATGACTAAGATTTTGGTTGCACAGTAACCATGCATATTATTTATAAATACCTCATGTGTATTAATAGCGTTTGTAAACGCATGCACACAAGATATTAATAAGTGACCCAGAAACCTCTCTTTAAGTAATTAATTCAAATTATCTTCCGTGATATCAGTATAAACTCAGGTGGTTATGCGAGATGGAAACAACAACTTGCAAGCTTTAAGGCAGAAGAACTTAAAAAGCCTTAAGACTGGGATCACCCCTTTAAACACATGGTACAAAAAATTGTGGCAGTAGGGATCTGTCCAGAGCAGTGGCTTGGTCATGGTGGGTGGGAGGGGGCTGAAGCAAAAGGAAGCTTTCAGGCAAAACCCAACTGATTGCAACTCATTTTGCTCCTGCAGGTTTAGGATTGAATTCACACTGTCAAGAAAACAGAGGTTGTAATTAAACTGCAAATAAGGGAATAATAAAAGCCTACTGGACACTGAATAAATAGTAAGACTCAGCTGGTAATGATTCCGAAATTAGCACACAGAGAGGTGTTCCCACAAAGCCATCTTCATATTGGTGACATTTCAAATAAGCTTCCCTAATTTATATGATTTGAAATCAAGCAATGAATATATCATAAATTGTTAGGCATTATTAATGGCCCTTATTTAATTCAGATACATTCACCCTAAACACCACATTACTAGGGCAATGCTTAATTAAGCATTAGTTTTCATTCTGTCAGAACACAAGCAGCAATAAATTGCTTGTATGCAAAGCAGACAATGAGATATTTAGGCAGCATACAATAAAGGCAATTTACAGCATATACTGCATGTTTAGTTAGGACTCAGGACAATGATCCTGTTCTCCAACAGATACGAGCTGATGCCTATTGCTACAATGCTACAGCAAGAAACCTGTGTAACATATCACAGCTGGTATTATTCATTAAAAACCAACCAACCAACCAACCAACCATAAAATAAAAAGCAAAGAAGTCACACATAATGTTCAAAATGTCATCCCAAGCACATCACAAAGCACACTAAGACTACTTAGCAATAACTAGTGGTTCCTTTTGAAATTCCCTTCCTATTTAAAGCCTTCATTCTGTATGGGGTTCCTTGCATTTCATATTGCAGCTTCAGTATAGCATAGATACTGCTTCCTCTTAGTTTGACATATCAGCCAGCCAGATTCGCTGAAACTATGGAGGGATGAGGTGTTTTCACACCGAACAGCTTGATAAAACATCTCAATCACAGCTACGGCTCTTGGCAGTTTCACACACAGGAAAATCCCTGCTGCTCCCAATGCTGGATGTAGGTGAAGTTGTGCAAGTGCTACTTTCTTTTCAGCTCTGTTTATCTCCAGCTCTTTCTGTACTCAAAGTCAATTCACAGCAGTCTGATCTGCTGAGACAAACAAGCTACAACTGGCTTTGTTACTCTGAGAGAAAGTCAAGTGCATTTTTAACAAATTTGTGTATCTGTGTATTTTTAAACACAGATCTTGGAAGAAGGAGAAGCAGTAGAGATTTCGGAAGAAAGAAATTATTGAGGTCTAAAAATAGAATTGAACTTTTAACATCACCAGCAGTTCTGAGATTTTTATGTTCATGGTTTTACTTTCTGCATTACAGTTTCTTCTTTGGCAAAGAAACTTGCACAGAAATCTGAAGAGAAAAAATATTAAACAATACTTTTCGTTCAGACACAGAGTCACCATTCTGAGTGGGCTACAAACTTTCTCAAAGGCACAGTTAATTCATTTACTGTGAGGTTAATGCTTACAAAAGCAAGCCTATGGGCTTCGAATGGATTGCTCTTACAAAACAAGGCTGCAGAATAAGAACACAACAGAGGAAAACTGTTTAGAGTATAAAATGTCACATTTAAGAGACTGTTACCCTTCATTCTTCCAGCACCTTCTTGATAACTGAACACCCTGCAGGTCTTACCAAACAGAGCATTGTCTTGATTACTAAAACACAGATAAAGTTTCTTAATCTAATTCATTCTATTGTCCTGTGAAAAGCCACGTCCAAAGCTGTTCCTGCTTTGTAAGGAGCAGGTGTTTAGGTTAAAGCACAACGGGCCGAGTGGTGACAGGCAGAACTATAGGCAGGCATTTACATCCTCTCCTTCCCAGATGTGGAACACACTGCAGTATTGCTACCAGGACAGTAAACGCCTTGTGTTGAAGTATAAACCGAAAGTGAAGTGATTATTTTACAACTCTTTGAAATCTACCTTGAAGGGTCTGAAAAGGGTGGATGAGGTCAGCAGCTAATCAATTTTGTGGAAGACATTTGCCTGTTACAGGGCAAAACCATCATTTGATAAATGCCATTTGACAGTTTAAATTGCACTCAAAGCTATTCTTGCAAGGGAAATAAAAGGTTAAGCTAAGTTCTGCTGCAGAGAAATAAATCAGTTCAGCAAAATACTCCTTAATTTGTTTTAAATGAGGTTTTCATCATTTCAATCACACAAAAATTCATCTCTTTTCCCCCCCACCCCAAAGGTAAAAAAAATATCTACCCAGACTATTTTTTTATTAACTCTACAATGCGCTAGGAGTTTAAAAGGTATAGGAGATTTCTATATAAGTAATTTCCAGTTACCTATTCAAAATCAAGTCTTGAAATTAAAACAATTATATGACTAAGAAAAAAAGAGGGCAAAGCATTTAACTTTCCCTGAGCCTTTAGGATCATTTCAATTTAAGATGCATGAAGAGAAAAAAAAATAAAATTAAACCAACTTAAAAGCCCACCTCGCTGCCAGAGTAATAGGCATTGGAAGTTTTATGACCCATAATATCTACCAGTAATTACCAGAGCAGCTTCATATTTTTACAGTTCAGGTGATGCCTGTCATTAGATTTTTGGTTTTCAATGAAATTTAATAACCTAATACTAGAAAAGTAGGTCCAACCAAACCAAATGTGTTTCAAACTGCCTAAATGTATACTTTTCTCAAAGTAGTAACCACAGAATATCTGAAACACTCTGCACAAGTATTGGATACACTTAACAGATTTAGAAATGTTGAGAAATGAACACACCAATTACAGCTTTTATTTTTTATCAAAAAAGGAGCAAGACTTTTCTGGAGTCTTATGGTCTGCCTTGGAATTAAAAAACCCAAATCAAAATAAAAAAATCTCACAGCAAACCCCAGATACTTTTGTGAGACTTCTTAGCTGCTGTTTTCCACAGTAAAAGGGTATGTTTGGGCAGGGAAGATCTGCAGTACATGCACCCACGTGGAAAACAGGATATTGTGACATACTCAAGAAAGCTCTGAACAGGATATTGTGACATACCAAATACAGTCCCAAAACAGAGGGAAAAAAAGTGGTTTTCAGACAGCATTCAGGTTTGTGTTTTTTTTTTTTTTATTTTAAAATTTGGAATATCAGGGTCCAAAATTCAAGCAAAGGGTTTTATAGATTGGTTATCAGTCCTGTTCAGACAGTTTGGAGTGATAGGGTTTAAAGAACTTGTAACAAAAGCACCAAAATCACATTCCCTTCACAAATGTTTGGATGCAAGTGTTTAAGTCTCTTGGACATTTGCACAGTCTAGAATATCCAGAACAGCTGCTGCATACAGTCAGACAAGCATATAGTCACATTTCTACAGATTTGGTTAAACTTCCTGTGAATCTCCTTACACCTTCCAATGAGTGCAAAAATTAACACTTCATAATTTGCCAAATAATCAAAGGCCAAAAATAAATTAAGCAGCTCAGATATAATGTCTGCCATGATAATCCCTTGCTCTCCTAAAAAGCTAAGTCAAACACCATCCTAAGCACAAATATATTAGTGTACATTTCATAAATGAAAAACAGAATAATAGAAATGTGACTTATTTGTAGTGGAGATTTTTGACTTGTTAACATTTTTAGTACCAAATAGTACAGAAAAATAAAGTGCAGTCTCAGTTCAAAAGGAAATTTTAAAGCAAGGGAAATCCTTCAGATTTGGAGGAGTTGTGATGCAGGCAATACACACGAGCTCATCTTTGTTTGTTAATGCAATGGTTAAGAAGAAAACAAGGCAAGGCACACAAGCTCAGACAACAATTTGCAAGCCATTAGCTAGTGGGCTTGCCAAAAAACTGATAAAAAAAAATTTATTTTTTGAGCAGAAATACCTTCTTGAAACTTCAATTTGTTCTGGGAATTTGCTGGACTTGACACAATCTTTCATAGCAATAGGCATCTTCAATTACTATTTGAAATACTGACTTAAAATACACACACTTGTCACAAGGCCCAATAGCCATCTGGACTAGATTTTTCTCATTAAAGAACAAAACGCTTATCTGGCAACAGATAAACTTTTAGTTCACTGAGCTTTGTCCTGAAAGCTTCACAAGAGAATGACTAAAGAGAGAAAGATGCTGGAACACACCAGGTATTTCTTATTACACAGGGAAAGGTTTAACAAAGATAAGTTCAATTCTATACACAAAGTAATACACAACTCACAGACAAATGTTCTGCTGATTTTCTAAATTATCTCTTTATTGGGGATTTTGGAAGTAGAGCTCAACAAGGAAGAATTAAATGAAATAAAATTACACTTATGTTCTGTGAATCACGCTACTCAGATTTGGAGAAAAACCAAACCCAACAACCAACCAGAAAACAAACATAAAGAAGTAAATAACAGCTTTAAGAACATATTTTTCAAGTATAACATTTCTGAACAGGAAAGATTAGTCCATGTAGTTAAACATAAAATCCAGTAAGCAGTTGAACAAATACAGAGGTGCTGTAGTCTTACCTGAATACTATAAATGAAAGATGAAAATCCATAGAAAAAAAAATTTTCTTCAAAGAAAGGCAAAGTATAATTGGAAAAGAAACTGAAGGAACCATTATGCATATAACACTCAGCTTCTTAATAAAGAGAAAGATTTTAAGAGTATCCTGGCTAAGAACAACAAACTAGGATGGTTGTAGAACAAATGTCCTAAAGCAACAATTTAAGGCATCAAATGTGCTTCTTTTTCAGATGTAATAACAAATGTAGAAAAGCCAAAATTTCTTGGTTATTTTTACAGCAGTATAATGAAGGTAATTAAATTCACATTATTATGAATATTACTAGTAATAGTAGTAGTAGCACTACAGAAGAAAAAATACCAACTTGTGAACAGGCTTTAATGTGCTGTTATGCATTTCAACCTCACAAGTATGTTATTATTTAGGAAACTGTTGACTTGTGAAAAGATGACATTAAAACATGATTCCTTCTGGTAATTTCTGACTATGCATTAGGTGAAGGCTGAAGCTGTGAGGCAAATTTTCTGAAACGGTGGCAATGCCATTTGCATTATATAAATCCAATTTTAAAAGTTAATTAACTGACCAACAGTGACACCAGAAGCAAGTACACAAAGGTCATACTACACATATTTGCCCATTCCATAAAGTGGCGCAGCAGTTCTTGGTAAGATGGACCAACAGGGTAACTGGAGAGCACAAGAGACAGAACTTGCTCTGACAGCAAGTGTTAGCCTGCAGCTAAAAACTTTTTTTTTTTTTTTTTTAGCCTCAACCTCTATCATCCAGGAGAAGTAATAACTTCTCCACAGCACCATGCAGCACTAGAAATCCAAATGGGTAAAAACTGCATTTCCTCAGTTCAGAGAAATCCCTCCATGCATCTTGGTTTCATCATATTCCTCTTGCATTTACCATACAACTTTTTACTTCCAAGCAGTGTAATGTCTGAGGTCAGGCTAACAGGTCTGTAGGCACCTGTGAGGGTTACCAGCCTTCCAGGTTTTATCAGGATGCCATCCAGACAGTTTTTGCTGCATGAAGCACCGTATGGGCTCTGTTTATGAAAATGCTGTCAAGAGTAGAAGCAGAAGATGTTGCTGGTCAGGACAGTGTGACAGGTCCTGGGAGGGGACAAGAAAGGCCTTAAGTCCCAAGGAAAACAAAAAGAGCCTGAGCTGGGTAGCAGGCTCAGGAAAGACATCTGGGTTTGTTTAGGGTTTATTTTAGCACTTTCCTGTCCATGTCCTGGTCACTGAGTCAGGAATCCTTACTTGTTCTCATAGGTATAGTTTCTAAACAAACATTAATCAGCCCTTCTCTTACACATTAAAATACACATTAATTCAGACATATACTCTGCAGATTCTGGCTACTGAAGCAATGAGTTTATGTGCCAGTCGTTCAGTGTTTGGGAAAGAACAGTATCCTGGTGTGGTTATAATAAGCCAGGTTTTGCTTCTGCTCTGGATATCCTCTCTCCTCACAGAATCCTAATTTATTTTGGCAGTAATGCCATATACAAAATTTCATGAATTTATTATCATTACTTATGAGATATTAACTGCCCAGATATAACAACTGCAATGTTCATTTTGCTGCAGGCCAAGTACTTAAATTACTGTACAGTATTTTATGACCACAGAGAGCCTACCCAACCCAGCATAAGAAGAGAGGAGTAAGGGGTGGGTGCAGCAGAGCCACCAGGAGCTCACTGGCTCCCAAGTCCCACCACCCTCCTAGTCCGATTAAACTGGGAGTTGAAATGATTATACAACTCAAGGTAAGTATCTTTTTTTATCTCCGGATGCCAAATAAAATATAATTTGTTAAAAGCAATATAATGTAATTGCACGACCTTTTTCCTCAGTTTACAGGTCAGAACTTTGCTACCAGAGGATTTCATGAGCTTAGGGGGACAATAGGACACGTTCAATAGACCAGATGACATAAATCCGCTTTCTATTTTTATTTCTTATAGCCCAAAAATAAAAAGCAACTCTAGTGGGTTTAGTGCTGTTAATCTGAACATGCACTGGTGTCACAGTGCCTCTGAAAAACACAAATTGCCAAACTTCGTCATTCAGTAAGCACAGTGACAACAAAACATTGCTTTACTGTGAAGATAAAGACAAAATCAAACTGCAATGATAAGAAATTTTCTGTAGTAGATTTTACTATGCTACACATGGTAACGCTGCTCCAAAATCCAGTCAAAAAGCATTTCCCATGACGAGGTAGTTGGTGCCAGTATTTGATCAGCTGCCACTCATTTCCTCTCCTGGACTCGGGAATCACATTTCCAAGACTCAGAGAGCAGAAGCAGTCCACAGAAACTCTCTCTCATCACTGACATTTGACTCGGGTTATGTACTGCTGACGAACAGTATGAGAAAGAAAACCTAGCTTTTTGATTACTTCCATACTTGAAATCTGAATTAAAAACATTTAATAGATTTAATTTATCCCTTAGGCATGAATTTCATATACATACATACATATTTTACATATACACATAAATAATGTAACAAAAAAAGCCCTGAGCTCCCAACACACATTTTCAACCATTAATGCTAAACTGAACACAAGAAATTCTCCAATGCAAACTAAAAAAAAACCAAAAAACAAAAACCACTATAAAAAAATTAGGAGTTCTGAATAATGCACCCACAGTGAGCACAACATCGCATTTTTGAAGAGTTGAAGTCGTGTGGTATCAAGCCAAGCAATATTTTTGGGACCAGAGGCAGGAGCAGGCTGCCTGCACAGTACAAGGGCCGGTTAACTTGACTCACAGCTGCTTTGCATCACCGCACCAGCACAGGCGATCTGGAATGTGCACCCTCATGCCCTCCACGTTCCTCTGTGCACACATACTCATTTTTCCATTTTCAGTCTAAGAAATATTTTCTGAAAAACAGTGTTAAAAAGGAAATACTACCCTTAGTTTTCATTTGAATATGAAGAACTGAAAAACATATTTTAATTTTTTTTGAAAGAGAAACTCACAGTAAAAGCTACTGCAATTTTTCTCTAGGAAACTGAGACCACAAGCTGCTGCACTTTGTAAAATACATCATAAGATGAGAAGGAACAGTAAACTGCACTAATGACAAGACAGCCACTGATTCCTACTATTAGTTAATTTCTACAGCAGCAGAAAGGTGGAGTGGTTGCAGGGTCAGGTGTGAGGTGGTGGCCCTCCAAGCCACCAGGAGTCAGAGGGAAGTTCACATGCTCAAGTTAAGGACTGTGCTTGTTGCTTCTAATCCATCAGGAAACATACAAAACCCAGGATGGATTTAAAAGTATCTACCTCAAGTTTGTAAGCTCAGGGGTTGTACTTGATCCCCCTCCACTCCCATTATTCATAAAAGCATTTCTGATTTTGTAAAAATTTGACTGAAAATGCACAGTTAATACTGGGGTATTTCCCAGGAAATCTAGAAGAGATACCTCTATCTAGTTACAAGAAAGGACTTAAGAGGAAAACAGGTTCAGTGAGGAACAGATGCTTTCAGAAAACATACAGAGGCCCATGCTTCAAACAAGGCAGCACTGCCATCATCACCCTCAGAAGTAACACTTCTATCTTCCCCATTTTTGCCTGTTTTGGCACCAAAATTTTTCCCCTTTTGATCTACATGGGTGTGTAGTCTGTTGTGTGACAAACCAAAGCTAAAACCCAAACTAAACCTGCCAAAAAAGGATTTTTGCTCATTTGGATGACTTGCCAAACCTGCTCACTGCAAGGTGGCAGGGGAGTGAAGGCAGCAGAGAAGTGCTACTTTCTGCAACTCCTTAAGTGTTTGGACTATGAGCTAAAGCCCCTCAAATGGGGAGTGCTGCCTGCAGTCTCACATGTGATTATTACAAAGTGAATAAAAATTAATCCGAAATAGTAACTTTGAAATTTAAATGAAGCTTTAACTTCAATGCTTTTAAAACATCACAAAATGAGAAATAACAGTAATCAGCACTAAAGACCGAACTTCCTGCTCACAAACCAATTTTGACATTTCTTATTGCTGCCAACATTTAAGCACTTTAAAAAACCCCAGAGTTTACTGACCTGCATAACCAGCTTTGGGTAACCAATTTGTTTTTCAGGTGCAGGCAGAATATTTTCTTCATTTCAGCTCACAGAGTTGAACAGATAGGTCACTCAGAGTTGAGAAACCAATCAGGAGTCAAAAAAGCAAAAAATACTTCTTTTCCTTTTCTGGCTCTCTAATTAGAAAATGTTACGGAAGATGAGATCTACTTTGGAAATTTGAAGGCATGTTTGTGAGTTGAACTGATTATAGTCTTCAGATAATATTTCCTTTGTTTAAAAAAAATATTACGATGTCAAGTATATGTAACTTGGTTTGATTAACTTATTTTCCACTTTGTGTATCCAGGATATTTAAGGCTGCTTTATTTAACTCGGGAAAAAGAATGTTGGTTTAGTGCATTGCTTCGCAATTTATCAGATGGAGCTTGACAAAGAGGATTTAAAAAAGGATCTCTGTTAAAAAACAAACCCTTGCCTGCCAGCCCACTGTCAAGAATCTTCAGAGACAGGCATACAGTGGACCTTCCTTCTTAAAGACAGTACTGATTTCATTAAGTGCAAAACAGAATTAAAATCAGATACACATTAACAAAAATCAGTTGCTTATCGATGTAAGTTTCATTTAAATTTAAACTTCTGTTTAAAACTCACTACAGTCTTCTGCCTCAGCTCTATAGTTCACTTAAGGAGAGCCTTGTTTGATGTGTTTTTATCATCTCACACTACCTTTTGGAACCTGAATGGATGAGATTTCTCTAATTTCCAAGCAAACAGAATTTTATTTTTTCACAGCAAGGATATCTGCAATTCCTAAGCAGTGATCAAGAAAATGGAATAATCCTCAATGTTTGGCTAAGAACTGCCATGCCTAAGCATCAACAAGACTGAAAAAGTACACATTATTTAAAAGAAAAGCATTAGATTTCTTTTTGTCTTAAAATATTTTCCTTCTTTAATTTAAGTCTGTATGACAGGTTTTCAATATTGACACATCTTTCCCAGATAAATTTACTGTCTCAATATAAAAGAAAACTCGTAACAAATTTTATATATTTATCAAATACAAACCATAAGTATCCTATCTTGGACATACAGCTATAAGAAAAAAAATACATTTACTGCAGTGACTCAAAGTACAAAACAAAAAAGTCAAGACTAGATTTGTAGAACTTCAAAGTTTGAAGCAACAAACAAATATTGAAGCACACTATCTCTGCCTAGGATTACAGTTGCAGTTATGTATGACCATCAATAAACTCTTTATCAGTCAAACAACTTTATATCACAAACTCTGAAATTCGAATTCAAGCAGCAGTGCAACCAAAAGCTGTGCTCAACTTTTCAGCTAGGAAGATTATCTTTCCAATTCTCATCTCTGTTTTCCTTACACTGAAGACATCTTTGCAGGCTTCAAACACAGGAAGGCTGCCAGCACTGCAAGGACATCTTCTTGTTTTCAGGCTTTCTGTACTGTCTCCCTCCCACTTCTACTGCCTAGTAATAGATAAGCCCAGAAGGCAAGACAGATCAACTAAAGCCAATTTTGAGGAGAGCTGCACTTGGCAGAATACAAGAATGCGTTGTTTTTCTGGGGTCATAATCCAGGGGAAAAAAAAAAAAAGAGAGAGGTAAAAAGAAATGTTTCAGACCACAGTGTGTAAACTCAATGGGATAAAGATGACTCATACAGCTCTGGCTGGTTCAAGTGACCTCAAATACTAACACAGATACCATCAAAAAAAACACTAAATAAATACACATTCTAAAATAACATACCATCTATCTGCCAGTGCTAAGAATAGCCTCTACTAATCTCTTAAAATACTGAATGATGGATAAACAGATGCTGTCACACTGTGATCTCTCCAACTGTAGCAGTGATTGTGCTTCCCAGACACAGGACTGAAAGATCTAGAAGCAAGAGTAAGTATTTTGTTCCATATTTGTTCCACTGCCTAAGAGGAAAGGTCCTCCATCTCCTCCAACACAAGGGCCCCTGAGCATCACCTGCTGTGCAAATAGGCTCTAGAGGGACCAATATACAGCAATTCACAAAGAATTGAGATAATCTATCCCTCTCTGTAGAAGCAGAGGTTTTGCTTCTCAGTGACTCCTTAATGAACAAACACATCAAAGAGAATATGACTAGTTCCAATGAATCCCACAAAGCAGCCAAATTTCCTCAACAGTAAGGTGAAATTAAGGACCGGTACCAGCCAGGAAGGCATTTAAGTTACTTCTTTTGCAGTTTTAGTACACATGAAAATTGTATATAAAGAATACTGTATTCTCATATTATTTTACATTGGTTTACCATCTGAAAGTTATTAGTTCTATTCAAGTTGTAATGTAGTTAGAGCTAGCTCTGCACTTGATAGTGCCACCAGTAAACCACAAAATAACTCTGATGCCAACAAAAAGTTACACTTCTGCCATGGTAGCTTATATCATCTCATAAGAGCCAGAGACATTGGTACAAGCCATTTTGGAAGGAGTAGTTTCACAAGCTAATTGAAAACACAGAACAGATCTTGTCTATCAGCTCTGCTTGTGCACCTGGGTCTTCTGTACCCAGCCTTCCATGGATTTTCAGCTGCCCACTTTAGAGTACTCCTTGTCTGAACTGCAGAAACATCCAAGTAGAAACAGCTCCCACTGACCTGTGTTCAATTATGGAAAGTCTGTGCCTCCAAGAACTAGCTAGATGACGTTTCTGACTGAGGTTTGAACACGAAGAAAAACCTTATCAGCAGAGATTTATTTAACTCATTTTTCAAACTGAATTAGCATTAATTGTCATTGAGATCTAAGTTATAGTCAAAACAAAAATCCACAACAGATATAAATAAGCTAGCATTAAATGATGAATTTACTGTTGACTACTGGTACTGTACAAGACATGTTTTTCTATAAAATATATGGCTCTTACAGCACAAGAAAGTAAATAAAGGTCAGTGACATAAAACAGGAACAACTTTAACTTTAGAAATTATGAATTTTGCTATTTAAAGAATCTCCTGATAGAGCAAATGCTAGAGCGAGTGTTATGAAAATAACTGTTGTCCAACTTCCCTTTCAGGACCTCTAACCCACAAACTGTCATCAGCTTTAAGTTTTCTTTGTTTTTGAAAACAAGGAACAGTTTTTTAAAACTAGAATCACTGCAATAACCTCTCTTTCAGCTCCTGAGACCATCTCAGCACACCAGACGTTTCAGCTCTGTTTTAATGAGTGCCCTGAAGAAAGCAAGAAGTCCAGCCCACGAGGAGGACTTAAAGCTCCACTCAGAGAGAAGAAATGCATTTGCATTAAAATTATTGAAAAGGTTATGTGGCTCTTTAATGGCATCTATCCCATTTTCATACAATTGATCATTTTAATATTTTTTGTAGCAGATTCTTTGAAAGGAGGGCGCTTAAAGCAAAAATGTTTCTGAGCTCACAAATTACTGCCTTTGTTGTTTTATAGAACCTTGGGACAAATATAAGTTTAATTTATCCTTAAAGCATGCACTTTGTTGGTGCAATAAAGAGGAAAATAATATTTAAAACATTAAGTAGATTGTTTCAACAAAGAAAATTATGTAACTTGCTTTTTACCTTACTAAGAGTTACAGATTGCCTTCTTTCCTTATGCTACTAATGTATCCGAATAGCAGGCTGAATTTGGCCACAAAGTGCTTTTTAACAGTACACTTAAGTGCCCTGCTTACATTAATGCATCCAGGCAAGCAGTAAAACCAAAAGCAAATCTGGCATTCACTAGCTGGGGTGAAGGCACTTCCAAAGCAGTTTATTTGTGTGCTTTTACTAAAAAGAAACTCCCCACACCCAAAACAACAGCGAGACACTTCACTAGCATCTACTTACTGGTCAGACTGGTTGCTGTTTTAGTTGCTATCAAACATTTCCCATTCACAAGTGTAAATGAAATCCAAGATCCAACCTGCAGAGGTTGTTACCAGCTCACAGCTATATCGTGACCCTGAAGCACCTGAAGTGTTCACACCAAGTTGTTACTATCCTATTAACCTCCTCTCTTCTTCATCTGATCCAAAATCAGCCTTTAATAACTCCTGATTTACAGCAAATACCTACCTAATCTCTCACTTGCTTTACTCTCCTTCCTCTATCCTCCCTCAACAAACTTTGGTTTTCCCCAGGCAGAAATTACCTTATTGAAAGATTTAACTGTAGGCTGCCTTAAGATCCAATGCAATAATAAAGTCATAAGCAATTTTTGCAATAATTAATTGAGAAAAATTCAACTGACCATGGAAATAACATGAGATAAGGCGCAAGGCTCAGGGCACTTATCATGGTGGAGATCTAGTCAACAATAAACTGAGTCCAGAATGATATTGTCATGGTGAAATGTTTAAAACAGGCCATAAGATGTTATGCCCTTAGCACAGAGAAGGGGGTGCTTCAATTTTAAGTGGAGTTAAGTGTGACTAGTTCAGCTCTAGACATCTGCTACTGTAGAAACACAGAGGATTTCACTTATCATTCCTTTGCTACTCTGCTATTCAAATATTTGCAAAGCATCTACTTACTGGGAACTACTGTGTAGTATGAACAATTTTTGGAGACCAAGGATAAAGATTGTTGACTCTAACGCAAAATACATTTTACCTCACAGAGAATATAAATACAGATAGTCACACGAGCAAACAGCAAAGGGGACATGCAAAGGTGTCAGGAGAAAAAACTCAAACCAGAACAAGCAAAAGGCCTGTGAGCAGCTGCTCTTTTTGCAAGGACTAGACCTGTACAAGTGCTTTGAACTAACAGTAATTCTCACTGCAGGTTGAGGAGGGGGAAGAGAAGGAAGGAAGAAGATGACAAAGTAAAAAGCCTTAGTTTTGGTTTCTTAAACTTCGTTCAATGCGATTTTTATACATAAGCATGTGTCTGTCAACACCTTTGAACATGAAATATGCAGTGCTATTAACAAAAAACATTTTCCTGGCCACAAGTCTACTTCTGAATTATCAGTCATTTACACTATAACTAGTTTGAGATCTGTTCTCTTTTTAAATAAGTATACTATGTTTCCTAAAGTCTTAAAACAGTATTTTACAACTAGCCCTGGATTTTTAACTGTTTTTTAATAATAAGACAGGTAGGGAAAAGGGAAAAAAATAATTAGTCAAAATAATCCTAGACTGGAAAAAGCAACTAGCAAACATATTTATACTGCCAAAAACTATTTACTCTTTTCTGAAGTCTTAACCATACCAGAAGATTTTCCACCTCATGTGGAGTGAGCCTAATTCTTTGATTAGTATATAATTATTACCATCTGTAATTTTCATGAGAAATCTTTCTATTTCATGCAGTAATTTGCCCCTACTTTCACTGTAATTTTAGAAAGGCTTCTAAACACTTTAAATACAAAATCCTGAGTGTACTGTTTAACCTATAATCACATCAATTTTGATTTAATGAGATTTTTTTGTTCATTAGTTAGGAAATCTGAGTTACTGAAAAGGAAGAGTGCTGCCATTCAAGGAGAATCTGTGCTTTTCTTATCTGTCACTGCCTGAATGAAAATATTTGTAGCTGGAGCACTAAGAAATGGTTAATGAACTGAAGGTGTTTAACCATACCTTTAGGAAGGATTGGACAGGCCTTAGATCAACTCTTTAAAAAAGCAACACATACATATCCTAAGAGCACAGAGGCAAAAACTTGCTGCTGCATTGGTGAGGAGCCATTTAGCAACATGGTGATGAACACCAACCTGCACTAAAAATACCCACTGTTCTCTTTTTCTGGAAAAATCAAAACACACTCAAGCTCCAGAAGCAGTAACCTCTCTTATCAGAAAAGGAAGAATGCAACTGATAAAATATAGTAAATATAGTTTCTATGTGTAATGTAAAAAATTAATTGATTACAGGTTGGATTTGCATCCCAGGAGGATGCTCTGTTCACAATGCAGTCACTCGCCTCCCAGTGTTATAGCTCCAGTAAAGATCTCTGCCTTTGGGTAAAGTAGCATTTAAGTCCAAACATCTTGATTTCCTTCTCCTTCTCAAACTGTGTTCTGCAGGAAGCCTCTGACCAAGTCTGAGGTAAAAATCCAAGGCTGTGGACATAATCAAGATGAGCAAGCAATTATTATGAAAAATGTGTAAAAGTTCACAATCAGAAGAAAGATGCCTTGCAAATGCTTTTTGGCAGTCAAGAATAGGGACTCATCTCGATGGTACCTTTCTTAAATGCATGTCAGGGTCTCTTCCAAAACAATCCCTTGGTTTTATGCTGAATCATCAGTAACTAAGGAAAGCAGAACAGATTAAACTAGTTTAACAGCAGTTTTTTTGTGGGTAGCTTTCCCCTTTCTCTGAAATGCCACACCAAGACACTGGATTCATGACAAAACAAGACAAAGCCTTTAAAATAGAAAGAACAAAACAATTCTTTCATCTAGAAAGGGGAAAAACAGCCTCTGTTGTTTGTATAACAGAATGAATGCTGATGTCAATATTCAATTTCAAGACAGACTAATGCTGTATGGAACCTACCAGGTAGAACAGATTCTTTAAAGACGAGATGTTCAAAGTAAAGGTGCCTTTGATTGGAGTCTTAGGCGTTTGTCATGGTCGAGGCGGGAGGTGACATAGGTTACAGGATACCAGCTTTTTTTATTGCAACAGTACAGCTACCTTTATACAGTTCTGGGTGACACATGTACACACAGCATTGGTTTACCACTATCATAACAACTTATGATTGGACACACAGGCACATGTCTTAACACAATAGGTTAACATTCCTAACAGGAAACCCACTCTGTGTCACAGTCCTACTGTCCGTGGTTAACCCTCTGCCAGGTGTAAGAAGTTCCATCTTCGGTATCTCAGCTTACTGAGAGCCCAGAACCAGCTGGGCTCCCCCACAGGCGTTCAGACAGGTAAGCAGTGCTGAAGAGACCCTTAGTGTTTCTGAGTTTGACAGAATTATAGCCATGAGTGTCTTAGCCAAAATGTAGCAGACTGGTGTTTCCTGACACCAGACAGGACACACAGTCATCATGTTATAAGCTCCGGCTTGACTTTTTATCCCAAAGCCAGTGGATAAAAGATATCTGCAATGATGTCTGTGGAGCTGCCTCAAATACACTGAAATAAAAAGGTGAATCAGGCACTCAGTGTTTTGTCTTCCCACGCAGCCAAGAGACTGAGGGCTAGGCTGCAGAATCTGAACTATAGAAAATTAATGGAAATACCCACTGCCACTGACAGGTTAATGGGAAGAAAAGCCAAGAGCTGTAGAAAAAAACTAAATGAAGGAGAGCAAAACCTGGTGATAGGAAGGAAGAAAGCAAAAAAAAAAAAATCTAGGCAACCCCCAAGGTATCAGCATGACACTCAACCTAAACCAGCTATTTTTGGAATTACAAGTTGTTCTGGACAAATCATCTGCCCAACTATCTTTGTAGTCGTGCATGTTTCTAAATAAGCAAACCAACAGAAGGTTACCTGGCTTTTCATACAAAGTGATTTGGAAGGGAAACAAAAGACTAAGCAATAATAGGAGTCAAATGGCAATCCTACATTGTAAGTAAAGCACTGCAAATTCAACAGTGTTATTCTTGTTCCAATCTTTCCTGACCTAAATCTTCTTATTGCAAGGAAGAGCTAAGTCAGCTGCTTTCTGAATTAAATTTAACTGCTTTTCTATAAGCTGAACAACAAAAATTGTAAAGCCTCAGTAAGAAGAAATTACAAAAGGCCCCCCAATACAGTATTCCCTTTTTCCCTGAAACCCACTTTCCATACAAATAATTTGTTGCACCTCATATCAAAGCAATTTTTGGTGGAGAGCTGCAAAGAGCCCAAGGCAATCCTAGTGCATCCCCTCTCTGTGCTTCTCCCCTCACTTTGCCCTTACCCCCAGCCAGTGTCCCGCCAGTGCTCTGCTCTTGCTGAGCCACAGGAACAGTGACTGGGATTCCTCCCTCTCCTTTCAGTAGGTTAAGTGGCTGAAATAGTTCACCACTCTAACATTGGGATGATGGATGGGATGATACATGGCATGATGGCAAGCAGTGAATTAAGCAGGATATTATTCTATTGTACAGTATTTCCTCCTGAGCAGTCCACAGCACCACCTCCCAATAGTCCTTCTGTCCATTTCAAGGCTTTCCACTCATTCATTCATGCCAAGTTATCAACTGGATCTAAGCAACTGTGTCTTGCCTCAAACTGAGGGGAACTTTTCAGGAGACTGATGGGACATGACTGTGACAGTCTAAATTGTTGGACCACAACTGTAAACAGGCAAATGACACAGCACATGCCACATAATTTTCTGAAGCTCCAGAAGTTTGATAAGATCTATCTACAGCTTTCAAAGACTGAATTAATAAAACTAATTTTTCACATATTATTCTGTATTGCTGTGCTAGCAGTAGGTTCTTGTATCTGATTATTGTGGGATATCTTCAGTTAACCAAGAAATACAATGATGCTTTTCCTCAACATTAAAAAAAACCCACAAAAAACCCCAAGACAAAGCACCATCAAAAACAAATGTTTGCAGCAAATCCCTCTATAACTTGCTTAAACAGGGGTATCTGGTGCAGTACATGGGGTCTATAGTTTATTCAATTTTTTACTTTACCTCTTTAATAATTTCTTATTTGAAATATGTAAAATAAAAATCTTTATGAACCACCACATTTATTGGTTGATATTAACTCATGTAGTAACAGCTACTGTACTACCTACATACAACCATAATGCATGATTAGTATTAGGAAAATCACATTTTGTTTGTGTCTCAGTGTCTGTTTAAAGGTAGCATTAACACCAGTGTGAAACTGCACACTCTCGAGTAGTAAGCTACCTGTATTTCTCTAAAAAATACCATGAAATCAGGGGTTCTTATGAGAAACCCTGTATTTAGTTATAGCACTAATCTTTCTGAGAGCTTAAAAATTAGTTTAAAAGTACCCACCCCCAACTTGAAAACATAAAATGCATTAAAACCCCCTCAGCTGGCTCAGATCTTATAAATCAATCCAAATCAATCTTCAACAAGATATGGAAACACAAGGCAAGTTTTTCAAGTTTCCTCCAGCAGCACTTGGGAAGCAAGCTGCAAAGCTGGGAACATACACGCAAGTAATTTCGACCTTATCAGACCTGAAATTTTACTTAGGTCTAGACAGAAGCAATAGGAGCTCACACAGGTCTCTATTTAATAGGCACCACCCACACAGCAGTGAAACCCTGCCCACTTAGAGGCCTCACCCTGGCTACAAAACCCACACCAGCAGCTACAAAGCTTGCACTTCTAGGAAGCACAGACCCAAGTAATGCTCTTGCACTACTTGCAGTAGCAACAGATTGGTCCAAGTACTAACACCGCTGCCAGTCAGAATAGTCAGTGTTTGTAAGGGTGTTAGAACCAAGCGAGGAGAAGTCTTTGAGCTGGATGATATCTTCCACTGATGGCTTAATCTCAAAGCAAAAAGAATGAGGGCAAAAATAGAAGGGTTGAGTCTGCCTTCAACTATCGTTATTTCATTGTTTTAGCACGTTAAAAAAACCCCCACCAATAACACTCCCTCCAACTCAAGAACTTGAAACTACACAACAGTTTTCTTCTCATGATAAATATTTATCACTGCAAACAGATGCAAGAACCTCGGAATAGACTTTTCTAACAAATCCTTTTATTCTCACTTAAATCAGTCTTGTTTTGTCTTTTCAACAGGAGTTTCTCATGTATAAAAATTGCATTAAATTTCTTGGAGATCAGTGAAAAAGCTAGCATGAATTCAATCAAGATCAGCATTTTTCCCCCAGAATTGCTGGAGAAGATAACATTTGTGCAAACCTACTGGAACATACTGGCACACGCTCTGCCAGCTCCTGACTTTCACGCATCCCTACTGTGCATTTTGAGAACTACAGGGTGCTGCAGCAAAGCATGTACTTTGACTGAATTAAAGGTTTAAGGACTTTTTCTTAAAAAGGAAGAAGTGCCAAGCTTTACTAATTATCCCAAAGATTTCAAAGTAATGAAGATATATCTAAAAATATGAATAGTACAATCATACCACACAATATTATTCCTGTGTCCTTGACTACAGATTAGGACTAGAGATGTAATGCAGGACTGTAGAGTTTGACTATATTTCACTCAATATACACTTTCAAACTTTTAGGTGCCTGATAAATAAGAAAATGAAGATCTAGAAAAGGTGTATTTTACAGATTTTAATACATTCATATTGAAGCGCAGCTTGTGAAATTTAGAGCAGGCAATATAAAAAAATACTACAGACTTGTTTTTTGTCCTGTCTTACCAAGTAACTGTTGATAAGGAAACCAGGCTCATCAAATGTAAGAAGCTGACTGTTCATTACATGAATCATTTCTTCCACATGGAGGAAATCCCTTTATTCGCTCCTGAAGCACCCTCACTGCTGTGGTCTTGTATCCCAGGCTTTTCAGAGCTCACCCGTCCCACCTCTGGCTGACTTACCAGTGAGCACAACATCACACAGCAGCACTTACTGTGCCTATGGGCCACCGGTCTGACTCATCTTTTGTTATTTTAGGTGAGAAAGCACCATTCCCCAGACCTCTAAGCTGACTACAAATAAGATTGCTGTTCCTCCTACAGTATTGATGACAAGGAAAATGCGTTGGCTTGTGCAGCTTTGGGAGATTAACTCCCACACCACCAAGCACTGCAAGCTGCTGGGAGTGTTTTGGAACAATCAGGACCCCTGCCACCTGCCTTGCCACTCTCTTACAGCTAGTCCTGCTACGGCAAGAAAGTGAGTCCTGACAAAGAGAATGACAATATTCAGAAATTACCTCAGAAAGATGCAGTGACTTTTGTTTAAAGCATCAGAGACGAGCGTAGGCTAACAGAAGCAGACTATGCTGCTCTGATCACATACTGCACGATGCCAGAATGAAAAGGAGCATTTTTCTTCCCCTCTGCACAATCCTGAGCTGTAGAGATCACACAATACCACAAGAATCCCTGTTCTGTTTCACGCCAACTATCATCAGCTGACAGCACGGTAGAAATCAAAGGATCCATTTAATTGCTAACCACTTGTTGTCAGATCAGCTGTAGATGCTGCTCTGACAAGGATGCACGTAATTTAAAAGAGCAAAACACCACAACAGGAATGACTTGATGTTTCTTAGGAAGATGATGCTGCTTGTGTAAGATTTTTTCATTGAATTCCTTATTTCTGGTACTTCTTCAAGCCATAAAAACAGATTTTGTATTTGTATTTTGTTTGTTCTGGTGCTTGATCAAACCATCACATTTTCCAAACACAAACACTTCTATGGAAAAAATGCAGAAGATTAACACTTTAAGGAGCCTTGCCTGTTTTTCTTTTAAAGTTTACAGCCCACTAGCAGCTTATAGCAGTATCAACATGCTTCAGCATTCTACATTTTGTCTTTGGAGGCTCCACTTACTCTCTGCAACCAGATGACTGGAAAATCTTTTCACTGGTTATGGTATCATATAAAGAAACCAACTTTTGCAGATGGTGATAAAGTGTATGGCAGAGTAGGAATAGGCAACAAGAAACTCAAAAGCTTGAAGCTCCTGAGGTCTACCTGCAATGAATTATAACACCATGTTATCTCAAATGTATCAGAGAATATAAAGAAGAGAAAACCTTACAAAGGATTAATCAAATGAAGGTACAAGTATTCAGCTCTCAAGCAATGGAACACCTCCTACTCCTGCTACAACACAAACTACAAATAATGAGTGAGGTCCTTCTTGGGAAAGCAAATTCAGTCCTTAAACATCTACTGCTGGTAATGGTAACAATATCCTTTGTCATTTACATTATTTTTCTCAACATACATTATTTTCTCGTAGATAATCTTCAGACAAACAGATTAACATACTGATTTTTTCCCCCCAGCTTCACACAAAACCTATTATAATGATAAACCTTCACAAGGAAGGAGAAAGCAGCACAGGTAACATCATTACTGAGATATACCACTTGGTTAACTAACATTTTCAACCCCCACGGAAACAGTAAAAATGGTAATTGAGTGCTGTTTCTAGCACCAAGAGAGCTATGCAGAAAAATTCTCAGGTGTTTGCTGTTAAGCAATCTTTATCTCAGAGATGCTTATAAAACGATGAACACCCCCTCATCATTCACCTAATTCACACAACCAGGTATCAGAACAATTATTACCATTCTTTTTATTCTATTATTATTATAGATGTTTAGGATAGAGAGCAGAAATTCAGACCATTACTAGGATTGCAAACTGACCTGTTCACTGGGGTATATCATATGAGTAAAGACTATTTGATTAAGGGAAGTCTGAAATCCCACGCACGGTCACACTGCACCAATTCCTGCTGCAGGAACCTGTGTTATTTGCTATTTACTTCAGAAACATACTGTCCTGAAGGACAGCATTCATTCTAAGCAAGCAGTAACTGATGTTCTATTCCACTTCCATTTCTACGAGCTATTTAACTCTGAATTTCATATTCCCTATGTTTTTAAGTTTTCACAGAAACTTGTAAACAAAGCACTGTATTCTAAAAAACAAGTAACTTATTGAGTAAAGGTTATGCTACAACTGGCTCACTGTTGTTTCCTCTGGGGCCTCAATATTTAGGGTTTAGGATGAGAGTTCAATGGAAGTTATTGTCAGTTTGACTTCTTTCATGAAACCTTCAATTGCCTCCTCAAACAAAGATGTTTTTTCATTGTTGCAGGATCTGTACTAGCTATTCCCATCTCGGGAGGAACACGGTGTCATTAACTGTCACACACAGTGCTCTGAGGCTGCATAAACATCACCAGGCTTGTCTGGTTTCTCTCTTTCTCCACCACTACAGAGGCAACTGTAGGATCTAGACTAATTTACATGTTAAAATATTTAAGTGCTGGTCTGTAAGCTAGATTTCTTCTAATTTTCCTGTCACAGAAGGGTGGTTTTCTAAACATTCAACATTTACAAAAAGCATTTTAAAAAGAGAGGCATGATAAAGGTGTTACAGCTGTTATTTATGATCCATTTAAAAGTCCTGCAATATTATTTTAATCAAAATTGTAAGAAAAATGTGAAGATCAAATTCCTTTAAATACTTCAAAAGCATGCACTATGAACAGTCAGTAACAAAATAAAATTGAAATGCTTTAAAGGCAACCACACAGAACTGTAATCCTCCAGTACAAAACGGAAAATTGCAGTGTAAAGTGATTATAATCCTAAATAGAACCACGGTACAGTCTGACCCTTCTCTACTTACAGGAAACACCCCCATCCCCCATTCAAACCTTGAGTCAGATGCTATCATAACAACTACCCTGCATGGACAAGAATTTTACAGTAAATCTCAGCTAAGAATATAAAACAGACTGTGACACTAGTGTTAAGATGTAAAATTTCTATTCAGAAACATGTGGTCTATGAGTACTGACAAACAACTTAGAACTTCTGTTTTTTAGGTTCTCATGCACATGGATTAAAATGTACAGCTGACGGGAACTGAAGATATTAAACCCTCCCACCACAAACCAGTTTGCACCAGTTCCTTCCCCTAGATTTAAGTGGCTACACTCTGGCTTGTGCAGCAGCACGTAGACCTGACCTGCAGTGGTCAGCACAAGTCCTGCTTTACCTGCAGACCAAACATCTGTACTGAATAACCACTGCAAAAGTGAGAATTCTCTTTTAACAGAGGCAGCACGTCTTGAGCCTGGTGCAGGCTGTTTGATAAACCAGCTCTGTGGTCTTTCAGATTTTTTAATAAAAATGCTTTATTAATATGAGGAAATGAAAAGCAAAACTTTCACAGTGTTGGACAGAACAATGTCTGATGGTTTTGTTAAGAGAATTCTGGATTACTTTTTTCCTTCTCATTTCTCAGTCATGGTGATGACAAACGAGTAAGAAGTAGCTATGTTCATCAACCATGAATAATTAGCTATGCTAATAAACTATCTTTACATACTTACACAGTAATATGAGTAGTTTTGGTTCCACAGAAGTATTAAATACTGTTAAGTCTTTGCTTTTTAGCAAGGAAAAAACCCCCAGGTTATTTCCTAGAATGAGGTGGACTTCCCTTTCTCCCTGTCCTTATATTTGGTTATGTAGTGCCTTGCAAATGCAGATCCACAGGCAGTGTTTGCTCATTGGTCCATTGAGAACTACCCCTCCTCTCTTGGAAATTAGAGCATTTTTGGGGGGGTGGTGGGGGAGATAGGTTTTGCACATTCCTGTATCCACTTTCAGTAGTTCACAGTTTATTGTGGTAGCTTCACATGCCAGCATATCTTTATTATGCCACTTGGTATTCTTTATTGCTTGCAGTAGGCTTGTGTAACGCTACAACTATGAACACACAGAGGCCTCAAAATGTTTAACTGCAAATTGTTCTCCAGAAATCTTTTTGAATTAACATACTCAGGCAATGGCCTAGCTGCTCTTAACCTCAGTCTAATCCTCAGTTCTTCCTCATAAGTGCTAAGACAAATGTTTGAAGTTCAAGAATATTCACCAGGAGCATTAGGATAGCCCATTCCTAGAGGAGAATGGCAGAGAAGATGCAACATGAATGATAAGGGTCACAAATACTTAAGTCCCAGAGGAAATCTGAGCCTCTCCCATAGGACACATACTTCACTAGAGTAAGTACTATCAGCATGACAAAGAGCCCAAAATG
This sequence comes from Myiozetetes cayanensis, assembly GCF_022539395.1. NCBI lineage: Eukaryota > Metazoa > Chordata > Aves > Passeriformes > Tyrannidae > Myiozetetes > Myiozetetes cayanensis. Next base: position 133,257,878 of record NW_026086604.1, read on the forward strand.
TAAGATCGTCTTTTTTTCTGTGTAATAAAGACCACAGAGTTGTTAGATATACTCCTATATATTGAACTCCCTGACTGCACAAAGTTGGACTGTAAGTAAAGATACTTGATACTGTATTGCCCTTCACAACTGTGGGGGGTCTCTCAACACATTTTTAACACACTTAAGTTTCCCTGACAATTCCAGCTGTTTAAAATAGTAAAATAAATAAAATAGAAGCAAGTTACATATTCATCATCCTCCAGAAAGCTGCTGTGGGGAAATTAGCACCATATAGCCCAGTACCATACTACAGGGAGGATAAGATAAAAAGGGGAAAAAAAAAAAAAAAAAAGGCAAGTTGACACCTTCACACTCTCAAATTTCATTCACTTTCACTCCCACATAATCCCAAGTACTGAGATGTTGTGTCCACCACAAGTTTTGATATAGATGGAAACCAACTCTTCTTGTCCTCCTGAAATTTTTGGAGTCCCCAGCTGGTGATAAAAAAATGAATTTCAGGTGCTCTTTTGTGGTGTGGGGGTTTTTTTAGGCTTATTTTTGTTGTATTCTTTAGGAGTCACTGATCAATACTGGGTGGTCCTTTGTCTCAAAATCACTAACCTCAGTCTTGGTAAGCACTAGGGCCTTCCTCTTTGCCTTGACATAAACAGCACATTCCTGACATGTTACAGCTAAGAATGATGCCCCTTGGTTATCAACACAGGCCACATTTTTAACCCTTTATTCTGCAGTTTTCTAAGACCCTTGCTATGCACACTTCTCTTCATATTGCATTTGGATCCATTTTCATGTTTACTTTTTAAAAATACCACAAAGTTCATGCCTATATATGCTTAAAGGATTAAGTTTCTAAGACATCTTTAAGCTTTCTGTGATCTAGTTTTGCTAGAGAAAGGAGACACAAAACACAACACATCTTGGTTTTTCTCCTTTTGCTTCTGCATCTAAATCCTCAATAGTATATATGTACTATCTCAAGCTGAAAACCATATTTGTGATATCACACCTAACCACTTGTAATCTTGAAGCCTGTTCAGTAATAAAGCAGTAGGAGGTCAGAAGAAGAGCATATTTCAGAACAGAAGACTACTGCTGTGTAAAGCAGAATGTGTACAACATGAAGGGCTGCATCAAAAATCCCTTGATTTATATAATACATATTATAATATTATATTAACACATATTAATGCTTGAGCTCTATTACTTTCATTTACCATCGACTAAATATACTTTCTGCTGTACTGTTTTTTTCTGTTTTGCTGTGTAACAGGGTACATGCAAACACACATGTAAACCTGTAGAACACAAAGAAACAAAAGATTTCCCTGGCTTTTCAGTATATTAGAAAATGACAATTGACAATTGTTACCAAAAAGCAGCTTTTTAATTCAGAATTTGCATAGCTTACTGAAAAATAGTTTTAAAATGGAAACTGGCTAAAGATATCTCCTTAAACAGTCCTGACTAATAACTTAAAAATGTACCTTTGCTTAAGTTATCTGTCCTTTGCTACCGAACCTGGTTACTTTTAATTCAAGATTTTGGAGATAGCGTATTGCACTCTCTCATACCTCAGTTTTATTCACATGTGCAACAAGAAAGGAATACTCTTGTAATTTTAAATTACTGAGCTAAATAAGCTTAAGTTAAAAAACAAAACAAACCAAATAAAACCAAAACCAAAATCCAACCTCTCAACACCTAGAAATAAGCCTCTGCCAGGTAAAGCTAGTTTTAATAGTCTAAAGGTTGAATTAAGGTATTTTGCTGCAAATGAGCTTTTATTCCAGTTTAATATTCTGATCCTTAAAATCTGACAAAATAATACCTTAATACTTAAAATTTCAACTACTGTAGCTACTGGCACTTTCAACTTTAGAAAAAGACTGGGACAGTGTTGCTTATTGAGTCAATTAAACACTAAAAAACCACACACAAAAAACATTTTAAAATGGGTTTCCAACCATATTGTGTAAGAGATGCTTGAATAACTTGAATAACTTACTAACATGAAGGCATTAGGTGATGCCTTCCTTGGCATCTCCTTTTAAAGAGACGTTTGCCTTCTCCAAAAACCATTATTTTTGAAACCCTAGGCAAGAATCTCTATTTTTGCTATTTTCATCTTTCACTTCATGAAGTACTAGGACAAATTCCTGTGCCTAGGTGGGGAGATGTGATGAGCACTAGATCTAAAGCAGCTGGATAGAGCACCCACCTTCCCAAGGCAGGTGGCATCTAGGGGGGGAACGTGAAGCAAAGATGTACCTTCCTATCTCTGCTTTAAATAAAGCAAACACGCATCCAAGCCACACTTTACTTTTGCAGTTCTAACTCTGGGTCCAGACAAAGCAGCTAATAGTCCGTTTGGCAGCAAAGTCAGATCTGGGACGACAGGGGAGTGCCAGAAATAATTTTTACATTGAGTTAGGAGAGAAATCAAGTCCCTTGTGTTCCCAAAGCCATCAGCAAATGGACAGAGTGAGAATCAGAACTCCATTAGGATCAGTTAGTCTTATTGATTTAACTGGAAACTAGATAAAGCCTTAGATACCTGATTCTATAGCAATGCTTTCTACTGTGCTTCAGTCAAACCACGTCTTGTTCCATAGGGAAGTCATAGCACACCTTCTCATAAGAAGCACTATTTTTCTGTTATTTCAGTTCTTACTGTATTTATCTCCAATAATGGTCGATGCATGTTAAATGGGAGTATAAATTCATTAGAGAAAATAAGGCATCCTTATGTTCTTAGCACACTCTTAATTTTCCTACTCGAAAATGAAGTTGAGATTACTTACATGTTCAAGATGATTTCGTTATTATTCAAGTTGACTAATGAAAAGTAAAAGCACTGCCTCAATTTCCATTTGTAGACTCATCAGTACAACTTCTGACACAGAATGCTTGCTCACAGAAACAGACTCTAAAAAGCAAAATTACAGGGCAAACCAAAGATGACAGAATATGTTCAGATTACAGTGCCGCAGTGTGTAGGCAACTTGCTTGAATTTCAAATGAAACAATAAGAAACACAGAAAACAGAGAGAAGTTATTACACAAAGGAAAAAACAAGTGCATTTTCATTCTCTCTCAGGGATAGCAACTAGAGTGACAGACTGCCGAAAATACATGGAAATTTATTTATAATGGAGACTGCATATGGCCATATCAATGAGATTTAAGAGGTTTTATATCAAGAAGTATCTTTAACTTCCAGTAATATCAATTACTAGGTTTTCAAGTCATATTTTCCTGTAAGCTCAGTCTAAGCAATTTAAATTACAGTTTTACAGAGCACATAAGATCCGCTTTATCAGAAGAGGGCAAGAGAATCTGATCACAAACTATCCAGAAACTATAAGTCCACCATGAACATAATGAATGCAAGGCATTTAAACTTCACGCTGTCATTTGAAAACCTTTTTCAAATTAAAATATTCTAAATAATTAAAAAGCCTTCCACATAAATAAGAGTACACTGAACAGATAGCCTTTAACTGCACATCACATATTATAGAGAAGTAGGTAAGTAGTCATTAATTGATTTCCTTTAATACTTGGATGTTTTATGTCATAAAGTCATGTTAGTAACTGCTTAGATCCTGTTAAAGCCCAAGTAAAAGCATCAAAGCAGTTTTACTGGTTTTGTTAGATACTGTAAAAAGACTACATACTTTTCACCTCTGACTTCTCACTGTAGTTCCTTTATTTCACTTCATCATTACATTTTTTCATTAAAATTCAAACAGAACAAGTGGCAGCTTCTGACTTTGATAAAAGGTCACTTCTGATAATTTTGTACTTTATTCATCTCCTAAAAGCTGTAGGAAAAAATTAAAATTACATCTCATTCTTAAACATCTCAACCCATGAAGTAAATGATACCACTCCATACAAGACCAGATTTTAGTCACATTTCCAAAAACCTGAATGAGATGAAAGTAGAAGAGCAGCACAAATACATATATGCCAAAGGAAGCCAGTGGTCCATGGAAGAAGGCACCACCATTCTTGGATGACAAAGCACTCCAGGTGAAGTTTTGAAACTCATCAACTGTAAAATCCCCATGTTTGAAAAAAAGCTAGTTAACCAAGCTGCTGGTTACATGAATTGAATCAAGGAAGCAATCTTTAATGAAGCAATCTTCAATTTTAGCTGAGGTGGTGTGTTGAGGACAAGAGCAAGATTTACTTCTTACAAATGAAATCTTTTGCAGAGCTTTTCCTCCATCTGTCCCTTTTAGAAGGGTCATCACTTCAATTATGCAGATGGACAACTGAAAGCACCAAGACTAGATGGTAAGGTAAAGAATAAATACAGGTCTTGATTATCATTTACCTCCCTCAGAGTGATCAACCTTTTGTACAGTGTCTAACATAAATGCCAGTCTCACAGCCTAAAGCAATGAAGAGAATATTAAGCTTTATCAGAGTAGCATCCTCTGTGTGAACTTGTACAAGTAACTACAAATCCCAACAGTTCTCAATCAGTACTATTTTTATTTAAATAATTTGATTAACAAATATGAAAAACATAACCCAATTTTAACTAATTAGCTAGGAAAGCCTTTAAGGCAAACAAAAGAAAAACATTTAAAACAAAGGTAGAATTATCTTTGGATTGGTTTCAAATTCACTACAGTAAAATCATTAAAATTCAATTAAGTTTCTACTGTGCTGTAATTGTTTAAAAAATAACACAGACATCAGGCATTAATTTTGAACTGGAGTAGCAGCAATAATTTGTCATTGACGAAGTAGGTGTCTATCACCTTGATAGTTTAAAATCCAGTCCTCCTCTTGCAACATAGCCAGCAAGTCTACAGTATATCACAATGATTTGTGATCAAAGATTAAATAGTGTTAGCTTAATCTTCTAAAGCCTCAAATTTGCTGCATGAAGAACTACTTGGTGGTTTTGAACCTGGCTTCTACATCTTTCATGAAAAATGGCAGAAATCACTTCCTATCCTGTTCTCAGCTTATTCATGACTTTCGAGACTTCTCATCTCCTTCAAGCATCTTTTTTCCATCCTGACAATTTCTGACACTTAATCAACTATCTACATCAAAGTTGTCCCATATCTCAGATCATCCCTCTTGCTCTCAACTGAGCTTTAAGCTCTACTATGCCTTTTAGCAGAAGGGGACCATACAAAGCATTCAAAATGTGGATGCAAGCTGGGTTTACACAATAGCACAACAACCTTTTCTAGTTTACTCTGGATTCCTCTTCTAGAAATGGACAATTGCTTGTTTGACTCCTCCTGAAGGATGACACGATACTAAGACCTCACTACTGCATGGTTATGGCCAGTTTAGCATCCACCACTTTATGCAGACTGGGGCTGTTCTTCTCAGGTAGCCATCCTGAAAAATGACAACACTGGAAATTCAGTCACGAGTTCTTCTGTGGCTCTTTGCAGCTGTACCTCACTGTTACTATCCCAAATAATTTAATATCAGCAGCAAGCTTTCTTCCCCACTGGTCACCAGGGTTTTTCCAGGTAATTTAGCAACAGGTTAGATTCCCACAGTAATTTGTCCTGCCTAGAAGTAAATTTTTCTACTGATTCAGCCAAGCATTTACTTCTACCCTATGTTCTTTATAATTTAAGAAACTATTTATCTACACAAAAGCCTTCCCATCTTATGCTATGGCTTACTAACTTCCTTTAAAGGTAGCGAGAGACCCTCTCAAAATTCACTTGGAAATTAGATACACCTAAATCAGTCTTATCCACATGGTTATTGACCATTGCAAGTCTTCACAAGCTTGCAAGACAGGTTTTCTTACAGAAGTCACACTGACTTTTCCCAGGCAGAGACTATAAGAACAAAAGTAGTGGATAGCTGCATAAATAACACTACCAACTGGACTGTTTCCAGCACTTGCAAGTGCTACAGTCTCCCTTACCTAAATTCTGGAACCATACCTACCATTCTCTATACTCCTGGCATCACAGTAGACTTATACAGAAATGTACATGCCATCAGCAATTCTGCCATTTTGACTTTTTAGAACCAGAGTGAATACTACCCTGTCCTCATACTTTGCTGCTGATCACGTTATCTGCTACATCCACGAACTCTTCTCCTGCCTCTACTGTGTTAGACCCATCAGCTAAGGAATCCCCCACACAGAAGAGTTCAGAAACTGAAACACTTCCAGTTTCCCCCTAATGAACAAAGACAATTTAATTTCCCTGCAGAAGTTGTATCTATTGTATGTGCTCCATTTACATCCTGATCATCAGCAATTCCTGTAGGCAGTGTGAAACTATTCTGATCTGTAGGAAGAAAGCATTATCAGCTTTGAGGAATTTCGTTAACCACAAACTTTTCACTGTGTTTCTACATTTAGACTACTAGACTCATGATTTTAACATATTTGAATGTTCCTTCTGCCTTTTTGTTTTGTTTGCTTTGAAGGCAGTTGTCTTGCTTCCAGTTGTCTCTCTCATACTACCCAGTTTTTTTCTGCTCTCTTATAATTCTGCTATATGGCACACACTGGCATTCTGCTCCACAATCGATCTCCATGGCACATCATCTCCTTCACTATGCTCTGGGTCACTTTGAAAGATTTAGTCTTAAGAGCTGTCTGGTTACTTCCTTTTTAAGCAGCTTTTTTTCCCCTCCTACTTTTATACCATCTTTTCAACAAGATACACTTTAAAACATGTATTTGATGACATAAAAAAAGACTAGAATGGCTTAAATCTTCCTTTAAAGAATGCAAAATAGTCTATTCTCACCTACCATTTCTTTGAGCCATGCTGTGTGGTGATAAGCATGTAGCTAGTCCACACCACAGTATGTGTAACACAAGGAGACACTTCCATTGACTCAAGTTAGGTTTCAATACCCTAAAAAAAAAAGAAAAGCAGGGGCAGGGAGGAGAACACAAAAAAATCCAAAGACATAAACATGGATTTGATAAAGTTATGGCTCTCCTAAATCTCTGCCAGATTATTTTTTCTTTTGTTTAAACTACATAAAGTGGTAGCTGAACTTTATTTGTTCCCCAACTCATTCTCTCATTGCACAATATCAGCACTGGAATAAATCCAGTTTCCACACAAGTAATTCATATATAACAATAACATTACATTCAAATTATAAAACAAAACTTGCGCTGCACAACAGTTTAAAGCTACAAGAACTACAAATTGTTCGTTTTCCCACCCACAGACTGCAGACTGTGCATCACTTCTTATACAAAAGAGACATGAATAGCTATAATTTACACCACAGTATTAAATTTGCATTAGTTATAGAATCAGTTTTCTCAGTTTCTAGAATAATGGTGCTTAGAATGAGGCTAATGCATTACAAAACAGGTGGCTTTGAAGTTCAAGAGTGTAAAGGCAGGACCGTTATCTACCCAGAAGACACAATGGAGGTTCAGAAATATTAAAAATAAATTATTTTTTATTTCTGTAGTCTTTCCCCAAAACCTCAGTGCTGAACATAAGATTTTAGTACTTGGCATATTTAACATCCAATTGACATTCATACGTCACTTCCAAATATTCAGTATTCCTTCAGAGTAGAAGTAGAACAGTGGCTTTAAAACACACTGAAACAGGTGTATCTAATGCTCACCACACCATAGTAACTAACAAGTCACTTAACTTTACCTTTTTCAGTGAAGGGCAGAACATAGCTCTCTAGTTTCACTTCCCCTAGATTTAGTCTTAGTCTCAAAATAATTTAATTTTTCTAGCTCCTCTGCACAATAACCATTCCCTTTTTTTTTTTAAGAGTCAAGGTACTGTTCTGCACACAAGAGCCTCTCCTCACTATAGAGTCTTCATTCATCTCTTCAGTCTTGCTTAAGGATACAATGCTGTAAATATTGCTGGAGTGTCATGAGAAACTCTGAGAAGTTTGGCAGGAACTTCAAAGACTTTCTACACAAACAAACCTGTGTCTGTTCATTTCCGACAGTTTGCAAGCTAACCAGTGCAAGAAACAGGAGACTGGAGAGAGAAATGCAGCAATGCTACAGATCTTTTTTTTTTTTTTTCAAAAATAAAAAAATAATTATTTAAAATTCATAGATTTCAATAACATATTGTATGTAATAGCAACCTACAACATTGCAAATATTGCAGAATTTAACAAAACTAAAGGTATAAAAAGGCAATTCAAAGACACAAACCTATCTATATGTGACCACGGCAGTTACATCACTGTATTGTAAAATTATACATTAATAAATGGGAACAAAACCTACCTAAACAAGAATCTAAAGAGTTTCTCAAATCGTTCAGATGGGTGACTTCTATTTTCTCTTACAGATACTGCTTCATTTTAAGGTTTCTCATCAGCAGTTCTTCAAAAGAAGTTTACTCAGGCATAGCTGTTCATTTTTATAGACACTTATGCAGTTATGTTCTTGCTTTAACAGCCTAAAATATTTTCCATGAAAAGTATTACCTCTCATTTTATTGCTGAATTCAATTAGATTGACTCCTTGACCTGACAAACTCACAATGAAAAAAAAAATCCTAACGTACTTCTGTGTAGAGAGCTGAAATAATCCAATATATAGCCACCTACTTTGTAGGATCCTACCAGCACTCACATAAATGCTACAGTAATCTACTTTCCCCTTCTCCCAAACTATTTCTGGTATCAATGTAAAAAGCATTTGCAACCTTTTAACAAGAGTGCTCTAACAGAACTAGACTCACCTTTGACACTAGCCTAACAATTCTTATATATTTATTCTTTGGGGTCTGAAGTTTAGGAAATTCTACATTTCTTCCAAATTAAATTAGAACAACCTCATCCTGCCACCCTGCTTTAATACGTTCCTCCCTTCACTGGTAAATGTGAAGTATAACGGATTGCCCTGTCATTCTACTTCTTCCCAACAATGTCAGCTGTAGTAAAAAGGCTGGGCAATCGATCCAGTGGGCTTGAATCCAAAGTACCAGCCTGAAGTCTTGTCAAGGGCCCCATCAACCACACCACAGTTCTGCTATACTAGATTTTACTTTTTGTGACCAGTTAATTATGTCAACAATAGAAGAGATTTCACATAACTAATGCAGCAGTGTTTCTTGGGAGGCTGCAAGGCTGCCAGCACAAATATTTCAAAGTTTTTACAACGGCTAGTTTTCATAGGAGAGCCCTAGAAAGTGTAATGCAGTGGGGACTGCTGGTGCTTCAATCTTTACTATGCTTTGCATACAGGACAGATCCACATCGTGAGGATACTGTAAAGCTGCCTTTGAGTACTAAAGCACATTTTTAAATTAAATATTGTTAGAAAAGCATACATTAACACATACAGAAACAAGCAGACCAAGACTCAGTGGTCACAGCTGAATTTAATCAGAATCCACACTCCATTAGCAGCTGGAAGAATTCCAAAAGCCGCCTGTGCCCTTGGCCATCTGCCAAGATCACTGATTGTGTTTTAAGTCCCCTGAAATTACAAGGATTTACTTGAATATGGTGTTCTCCACTCTTGGTACAGTACTTACAATTTTATTTTGTTGCACACATAGAAAGTAGCTGTCTACCTCTGCACCAATACACCTGCATATTACAGACATGCACAGTCAGATATACTTAATGCCACCTAAGTTGCAAATATGCTTGGTACTTTTTGCAAATGAGCTATAGGAAAGTCACTAGTGACACCTAATATGAACCAACTATAACTAGCACCTAAAATTTGCATTACATTTACTGAGACAGAAATGAAAGTTGTCAAGTGTGTACTGGCACTATTGACAAGTATGTTAGAGCCAAGCATCAAAATTATTGTCCAAAAGCTCCATTCAAGTCTACTGCTCATTAGAGTCATGGCATGCACTAATACATTGCTCTTATAATAACACTGGGCAGAAAACATTGAAAGGAGGAAGAATTAAAGCTAATCGCAATAACTAAAAGTCTTTATGATACAACATGAACATAGGATAAGTTAGTCTGGCCACAAACCAAGAAATGTGGTGAGTGTAATATCTCCCAAGAACATCTGCCGATGCATGCAGTCACAATCCTCTCTGGAGACCTTCATGTGATAGCATTTTATTTAAGGTATCAGAGAACATCCAGGTTATGAAAAGAAAGAAATAAAAACCAAGGTAGATAGTAATGACTAAAAACTCTTGAAGAAACAATGATAGAAAGGGAAGCAGAAAACACCCCACAAAGCACAAGACTGGTTTGGTAGCAGATCCAGAATACTCTGGAAGTATTTGATGATCATGTCCTATGTAGAGCCAACTCAGCTCTGACTTCCCCAAGCTCACACCAAGATCTGCCACCATTAAAGAAAAAGAAATAGCTGGAATATTTGCACAAAGTGAGCATATCACAACTCACACAGACTAGAAGCTTCCCTTGAAAGCACATCAGTACCTAACTACTGCCAGGTATCAGGTTTGATGCATGGAAGCCTAACACCCTAAGAAAGTGAAAATACTCATTGTCAGAATAGCTCCTTCAGCCTCGGGAGGCTGCTGTTCAATACAGTGCAGCATTGCAGCATTAACTTTGCTCACCGCCTTCTCTGACTGCAGCTCCGTGGCAGAGTGAGCCAGCCTGTCAGCCAGATCCAGCCTCTGACCCCTCTGGCATTCAACATGCCTTTTGTTGAGCTCAGCTGGTGACCTACTCAGCCAGTAGCCAGCAGCAAGACCAGCTCAGGCCAGCCACCTTTTGCTTCCCAGCCGAGGTGAATTACACGACTTGCCACCTGGCAAGTGGGAATAGTCTTTCTCCCCTTTCTACCAACCCCTTCGATCATAAAGTGAGTCGATTCCGACTATGAACGCAGCAAAAATGAGAACAAAACAAAAGCCCAAAACACACACTTTTTGCCAGATTAGTCTCTGGTCTTTTAGCAAACTGAATTGATTTACTGGATGATCAGACAAATACTAGAGCCAGCATAAACTAAGCAGTAGGAACTCGGCCTCCTTTTATTAAAGCCACAGACACAGCTGAGAAGGGCTTGATCAGAGTTATTTATCCCTGTATCTTAAGCCACAGGTAGCACTGCTGATCTGCTGCAATTCATACTGATGGGACACAGTCTAATAGAAAGACTGTGAAAGAAAACACAAACAGGTCACTCAGGAGAGAAACCACTTGAATTTGAAGCATGTTTCTTATTGATGTGGCAGAGAGAAGAGACATCAGTCTCTGAACAAAGACAAATTAAAACAGTGTGTTGGACCAGCAGTAGATGCTGAAGGTCTTTTTTAGGAAGTCAGTTAACTACCAGATGTACCATACAAAATACACTGCAGTGCTCCATGGCTACACAAATGTATGTAATTTGAAATAGAGTTTTTGTACTTTTTTGCCCATGTAAATATTATACCTGCTTGCTCAAGACAGCTATAGAGTAGCACCGTTGTGAGAGTGAGCAGTGGACTCAATATGAATGAAGTGCATGAGACTGAAGAGATGCAAGCCTGATGCTGAAGCCAACAGCTTGCTCTCATCACAAAGGGACAGACTCATTGACCAGCTACCCCTGCACCCTGCCAGGCAGCTCTGCCTGTCCCTTTTGCACTGGCTCAGGTACTTGTCAGATCCCACCAGAAACTAAGCACCTAATTTCCTAAAAATATCTCTTCCTCCCTAGGAAGATACTTTTCCTGCTAAATTGGGAAGTTAAACAGCTTGGCTAAAGGTACAATACTGAGAAGAGTGGAAAACAAACAAAACAAACCCAAAAACTAAACAAACAAAAACCAAACAAATAAAAAAGAAAAGAACAAGACCAAGACCAAAAACATCTGCTGCTGAAAGTGAAGTAACATCTAAAAATGAACCACAAGTTATCCCTTCCAAGACTCCTCCTAGGAGCATATAGTCAGATTCCCTAAAGACATGTAGATGCAAGCAAGCTAATGTAGCATTACCTATCCAGCAAATTGTTATTCAGAGTAAGCATAAATTGTCCCTCAGGGGAAAGATTTACTAAGACACAGCTCTAGACTGGAAAGGGACACAGCCACAGAGATGTGATACACATTCAAAAATAGAAGTGAAGAGACTCTAGGCATGGAAAAAAGGATATAATTTCTTTTCTGTAAAGAAGACTTTCCATAGTCTCACATAATGCCAGGAAGGAGCCTCATCACAGGACTAATTGAAAGAAGTAAAATAATTTTCTCATTTCTTGACAAAGACACAGGGGAATAGTTTGCTCAGATTTCCTTATCACTTACGGCAAAACCCACAACATTAAAGACAGAATACTAAGATGGATTAAGTCCAACACATTCATTTTTAGGTTCAGCAACAGACTAAAATTGGTGCCAGTATCTCCCATTGGGACAAACAATAACATTTTCAAGATCCCCAGAAGTCACCATGGATATGGACTACCTGTATTCCACAGTGATTTTTACAAAATCCCACGGAGACCACACCTTCATCTCCTTTACATTTTAGTTCCCTAGAATTTGCTGCAAATACATCTAAAAACATTTCCCCTAAGAGCCTGCTATTTAAACAGGCAATATCAGTCATCAGATTTTACTGATTCTTTTCATGACATAGAAAGTATAATATTGATTAAGTGTTAAGAGACTTGGTGTCTGTTCCTAGAGGACAAGCTCAAGAATAAAGTGGCTTATTAGGATAAGGCTGTTGGTAAAACCTATAGGAGCAGAAACTCAAAGCAGCAGCCGATGAAGAAATTTCAGTTTTTCTTCTACTGCTCCTCCCCTCAAGGATGACCATTAATACTTTCCAAGTTTCAAAATCACTACCCTCCATGCAGGGCAACCAACACAGTCCAGAAAAGGATCTGGCTCACAGCTGGCACAGACCAAGACAGCCTTACCTCTGCAGCACAGCATCACACAGCCCAACTACCAGTGTGCTCTCTTGCCCACCGTTCCCAGCAGTGCTCAAAAAGGTCACAAAAAGTCATTTTGATCATTATTTTAAAGAGCAACTCGCATCCCACTACTGTCCTTTCTGCCCCTCCCTGCCTGCCTGCTTCTAGACAGAGTTAGTTTTCGGCAGGATGAGCAGCTGACCTGGCTGACCAGATATACACACACACACTGCTGGCAGCCAGGCTCAGCCACAGGAAGGACAGGTTTTAGGCAGGCCCACACTCATGATGAAGCCAAGCTTTTATTTAACAACAACTTGGTCAGAAATCAGAGAAATATAAGTGTTTAAAAATACGTAAACCCCCAAACAAAATTCCCCTCTGTCCTGTGAGAAATGCTCTTCCCCTTCCAGATGGAGAGACGAAGGTGCAATGCCAGCTTTACATCTCTGGAAATCTTAAGGAGTGAAGCTCTTACGCTGCAGCATTACTGGTATTGGAGTAGTTATTTCATGCTTCCTGACCTTAAGTACACCTTGGAAGTGTGTGGGGGGGGGGAGAAGAGCTAATAAATAATTTAAATAGTTCATTAGTAAATCACTACAGAAAAATTAAGAGGATTAAATGTCCTAGGTTTCATACTGTTGGAGCTAAGTGACAAGGAAGGTGTCACTTGTGTAAAAGGTATGTATATTCACACAGGAAATATTTTATATTTCCAATAGGCATGCAATAATTTTGCCATCACGGTCCGGATAGTTGAAGATGATTAACAATGTTGTGGAGTTTTCCATTGGTGGTTAGCTTACCTCTGCTTTGAAATAATCTTGCATTATTTTTTGTTTCATTCAAATTTTTGGTGGCAATTATCTTTCCAAAACTTCAGACATCCACAGCATAAGCATCTCTCTGATCAGTCACCTTGTATGCTTTTAAGAGAGGATTTCAGTGTCCTGTGCCAGCAGGACTAGCCTTGGAGCAGAGCTGCAGGCTGGATTTGTTTGACTGGGCTTCGATCACTGTTCCATTTAACGTGCCCCTCCAAGGTAGCTGCAAAGCTGTCTGCTCACTGGGGGAGCTGTGAAACAGGTTCCTAGTGCAACAGTGCACCAGAAGCCCCAGTCACATTCTCCAGAGCACTTTCCTTTGTGCATTACTTATGCAAATATATGTAAATGCACAGGATCTCAAAGCTTTAGGAAACACTTCAAAAAGTAATAGGTTAATTAGACAGGAAATCAGCTGTTCTGTCCTGAAATATACAGTAAAATTCAACAATACCAATCTTCTGAGTAGTTCATTCTACAAAAAAAAATAAACTGCAAGCTCCCCTCAGTTATGCAGTGGAAGTGCTGTGACTCACTGCACACTGTTTATTTTATGTTCAAGCAGTCTAAAAGCTGAGCATTTTCACTCCTGGTTTGTCTGGCCCCTTTTGTGCACCCTACCCGAAGTTCTAAGACATTAGACATATCTGAAAACTTAAATAAAACTAACTGCAGTTAGTTTAGTCAGACACGGGCATGTTTTTCAAAGAGTGGTTAAGAAGTCTAGCACAAATTGTAGAGAGATTGCTGTACGGCATATCTACATCAACAACTATGCTGTAACAAGGTTTAGCATTCCTGGACTAAATAAATTTCAACACCCAAGAGATCACTTCCATAAACTAAGCACCCTATATGGCTACAGCCTGCAGAATTATACTTCAAGTATTTGACATATCAAGCACATGAGGAAAGGGAAAAATGTGACCACCCAGACAACTACTATTAGCCCATATTGCAGTCTGATATGGAAAAGCAGGGTGCATGAGAAGCATGGAGCAAAGCTTCAGATATACTGCACAGTACCCAGAAAGCTGAGTGTCTGCATCCCTCAGCAAAGCTGCCGGCCAGGGGAGGCTGCACAGAAACTTCTGGCAAAAACTTACAGGATTCAATTCTTTAATCCATTAAAAAAGGGGGAAATGGCACAAAACATAGCTAGTACGAACCTGACAAACCAATTCTGAGCTCTAACTTGTCAACTAGGGGAGCAATGGTAAGTAGTAGAAAAAATGCAGCTCAAGGATCATGCTTTACTATCTCAGTTCTGTTGCTTCTTCCACCTACTTGAAGCCATAGTATTAAATTTCATCATCCAAATGATCCATGACAACTTGCACCGTTATTTGAGTCCATTTTCAATAGCAGGTGAAGAAAACTGCAGAAGCCTTTGCAGCAAAAATACTTGTCTTTATGAGCAGCTACACAAGGTCATCTTGAGAACTCCACGCAACCAAATTTATGATCTTCCTTTAATTCATGGCCTAGGATTTTAATTTTTTTAAAAAATACAATGCTTCCCATCTCAGAAATGAGTGTGTCCCAAGTTAACACTTTTCAAAGCCTTTGACCAGTACGTCCAATGTTCACAGAGCATTTTAAACTCCCCCACTTTTTTTTTTTTTGAGGAACAGGCTATATGTATTTCAAGAGTCTATCAGAAGTCACAGATTAGCCAGGTTCCTTTCACTTTTGCTTATCAAAAGGCCACTATTGGTCAGAATCCAAGTGTGACTGAAGAACAAGAAATCCTGAAATCTGTTATGTATTTATATGTGACACAGATCTCCTGGATGTCTTCAGTTCAAAAGGGGCCCCATGGCACCACAAATAAAAGCCAGTAGGTTAATTCAAGTGTTACTTTCCATCACCTGAGTACAAGGATGTCTATACTCTTGTGTAGGGGTTTCAGCTGACACCTCGGCCAACTCAACTACACAAAGTAACACACGTTAAAATGTGATGGTTTAAATCAATTTCACCTTGTCAATAAAGAAACGAAGGATCTCTTAAGATGTGAATGCAGTTTTGAAGTGAATTTCAGCCTTGCTATTGAGATAATCACATGCACAGAGCAACAGCTACTTCAATGACTGAATTACAGTCTGCCAGCTAGACACATTTCTATATCCCTCATCTCTCTGTTTTTAATTTCTGAACTTTTCAGCATTGTGCTACCAGAAGAATAGTATGTATCTTGTGACAAAGTCAAACAAGAGGAATATTTTCGTGACCCTAATAACAATTGAGACACATGGACAAACAAGCATTTTTACATGCCAAATAACACAAGGATAGCTTAGCAACTTCAGCAATACTAAGACACCCTCTAAACTACCCATCATTACATACATATTACTGTAAAACAGTTAGAAACAGGGCTTTTCAAGAGTCTCTACGTTTTAAAGGGCATTTATAATGTCATGAACAAGACCTCAGATTAGTTAGCAAGAACAAGCCCATTGTAAGAGTCATCACCCTTTACACTCCAATGAATCCTCACCTTTCAGGTGACCGATACATCATGCAGGAAGAACCATTTTCAGGCTCTCCCAGAAACTTCTTAGGTACTCAGCCTTTAATTGTGAAGCAAGTCATGTTCAGCCAGGAACCTTAGGAAGTCATTCACAGGAAAATGAAAAACTTGACTTAAATATGAAAGTCTAGGAGATTTCCTTAACAAGACAGGAATATTAAAAATACCCTATCAAATAACACCTTCCAAGGAGAAACTTGCAATATACCTTCTCTGAAAGATTCAGCCAGTACAAAAACATCTGAGGAGTGATTAGCTTGAAAGGTGAACTAAAAACACCAATACCAACCACAGATAATTACTGTACAACAGCAAAAAAACCCAACAACACAAGAGGTGAAAGATGATGTAGAGAAGGAAAAGAAATCCATCCCGCTCCCACCAAGAAAAAGGCATAGTGCACTACCAAGATTCAAGATGCTCAGTATTTCAATACTGTTTTGCTTTGATGTATTGCAACAGACCAAGTGGAGGAGGGACAAGGAGTGCAGGATTTTGTGAGCCCAGAGACATCTGAACCCTATTAACATCCCTGAGCCAACATAGCCCAAAGGACATTGCTCACTCAAATGAAATAACCAGCCACAACTGCCTGCAGCTGTAGGTAGGAAAGAGAAAGCAGCATTGTTGAATCAGCTGAAGCCCAAAATAACAGCTAGAGAAACTGCTATATCAGGAACAGAATGGGCAAGAGGTTCCAAAAATCAGCAGTTGCAGTGCTTTTTGCCTGCAAGCAGGTACATGGATTTGTTGTCAAGCACTAAGGTTTTTTTTTCTCTAAATTACTTTTACCACTTGTCTTCTGTGAGTCTAGGGAATATCCAGAAAGCTTTTTTTGTTTGGTCCTGTCCACTGTGTAAGCACAGGAGAAGGCTGGTTAACATATCACAGGCCGCAAAGTGAATCATGAGTCAGACTGGAAACTCACTAATCTGAAAATTCTGCTTAAGACCTAAAAGAATAATTACCAGAAAAATTTCTTTTCAGTTCTCCTCTGCTAACAGAGGGGGGAAAACACTGAGGGCAGCAGGGAGACTCCTAGTTTGCATCAACCTCAAGCTGCTGCACAGGAGGGTGGTGCTGGGCTGCAGCACCTCACTGAGCATCTGACACTGCATTTCAGTTCGAGTGAATCATTTCCGAGTCCTCTAACTGCAAGTTTGCAGTGACTGAGGAGGAGGTTGGGTATGGGCTTTCCAGTGAAGTCAGCTCATCTGAGACTGCTATCTTTCCCAGAGAGACAACCAGCCCTTTTGAATAGCCAGCTGAAACAGCATGTGTTGATAAGCCCTTCCTCTTCCAGAAGTAAAAATAGATATACCATTCCTCAACTCAACTGCTTTCTCAATTTTTGGTATTTTGCAATTTGGTCTCCTAAAACTAGCTCTAGTTTCAGCTCAAAATACAACAAGTCAGAAAGACAGAAGTGGGAAGCCCAGAGATTAGCAACCTTGCTTTTGTTCTGTCAATCTTCTGACTTCTCCTCAGCTCTAGGAAATCATAATGCATGAGATTTGCACGCTGTAAGGGGCCAAACAATCACATACTCAAAAGAGTATTTCTCTCTGAGCTCCTCTGTAGAGTTTTGCTATAATCAACCAGAGCCCAACCCACGATGAAGGTCACACCACACCATAACACCAATAAACACTGACTACAGACATGGCTAAGAGAGAAAACAAGTACACTGAAAAAATAAAAAACACAGCCAGCAACAGTGTAACATCAGAACCTGTTGTACCAAAAAAGCTTGATCTTAACAAAGGCTGACAAAACATAGGCAATGTGATCAATGCATAACTAAACTCAGCAAACCAGCCTTAAGTATACTTTGCAACAGGGTATGTCACAGATGAAGGGCATTATAACAGATCTGGTAGCTTAATAACAGAACTATTGAGGGTTGGCACAACAAGCTAATCAGATATCGCTCAATTTCAAATCAATATAGTAAAATTATTAATAAGCTGCTTTCTTTAACTGGTCTTAGGCTAACCAAGTTTGCTGGTTTCCTCTCTTCCTCCAGCAAAAAACCAAAATTCAGTAACTGCTACAGCCACATGCTAGACAGCCTGCAAGAGAATATTTAAGAGTTGTTATTTTTCAGAAAGTCTTCCAAATGTTAGTATTTACCTCTAAAAGCAACCTCCAAAACTTCAGCCCCTAAGAAGCCATTACAACTTTTTTCAAGACATTGACTCTCTGGATATGCAAATTATGAAGTTAGATGGTTCAGCATGTTCCAAAAACCAAGACTGAAGAGATGACCAGAAACCAAGGGGTACAAAATAGACAGTTCTGTCTCTTTCAAAATACACAACAAATTCAAGAGGTTAAAATAGTTGAGAAAGGCCTCCCTGTTGGAATTGCAGAATCCACAGTGAGAGCTCTCTACTCAAGTGGGCTTTTTTACTATGGACAACAGCTTAACTCAAGGGTACCACATATGAAACTGAGCTGTAGATAGGAGATCACTGGCCAGTCAGACAGTAGACACTAGAGCTATGTGTGTCCCTCCAACTGTCCTACACTACTATAAAAACTCACCTTAAAATACACATACATCCAACTCTTCCCACCACACTCCCTGCAGTGTTTGCAGCTCCTCTTAAACTAGACCTGTGAATATGGCCTTTTGTAGTATAAAACCCCTACTCTATTCGCTTTTCTGCATTATTTTTCCTTTAGTATATCTCCCCAAACGAACTTGCCACAGGATCACATCAATACCAGAAAGAATAGAAAGAAGTCCAGCAGTTCTAGCTTCAGCAGGCCTCAGTACTACAGTGGTTTGTCTAACCTTATGTTAGCTTAAACTGGCATTTCCATACAAAGAAGTTATTTCCTCCATCTCTTCTGTTTTTACATCAACTCTACACTCCTTCTACTGGCCCAGCTGCTTGCATAGCTGGACCATGAACTTCACTGAATTATGGCCCATCTAAAAAACTCCTCAAAATGTATTATTTTTGCTGGATTACTACTGTAGAGCTGGGTAATTACTGATAAGAAAAACACACATGGCTGAACTTGTTAACCAGGAAGACTTGAATGGCAGAGAGTTGATTGATAAAATGCAAACACAGGTATAGCAGAGTTGTGAGACAGCATATGACTAAGACATCAGGAGAGAGATGAGGAAAAGTGAAAGACTAAACCAGTTAACTCAAACAGCTGCCATGTGGTTCTGTAAGTCTCAGCCTCACCAAGGAGCTCCACAGGCTAATAATGGCACATAAGGAATGTGATTTTTTTCAGTTTTGTCTTACAGTCTAGAAGAATCATGCATATACTGTGTTAAGAATATTAACGGTTGCCTTGGGAACTTACAATGCACACAGAAGAGCTGGATTACACTAATTACCTTGTCTCAGTACACAAGGTAGCTGTTCACCAAGCCTGATGAAAAATAAGTACTCTAAAAGGTGTATGACTATTAAGTATTTCTACTGCAAACTATTCAACTCCACTCTCTGAAGATAAAGCTAATGTCTTCTTTTCAGTTTGAGATCCATCACTACAGCATTCAGCTACTTAAAACAATTTGCACAACATCCTTGTTAAGCAATCTCTCAACACAAAACTAATTAACTTATTATAGAACAGCCCAGGCTCTACAGGAAGATCATAAGACAGATGATCACATAGCAAACCACATGCAAGAAGTCACCATCTCAACAATTAAAAGCTAACTCGTTTCACCATGTACCAGGATGCAGACCATGAAAACTAACAAGGTTTGTCATTTCCATCCCATAGCCGAGGCAGCAACTACTTACACTGCTTCAGCTGTTTTGCTCAATGCAAACACATGCTCTACCAACAGTGAAAATGACGAAGAGAAATCAGAACTTTGCGTTAGACATTTATATAGTAAGGATCACATATAAGAAGTGGAAGAACATGCAAATATGCCTTGGAAGCAAACATAAAATAGTGAATTCATACTGGAGTAAGGAGATAAATGCATTCTTCTTTCAAGCCTCTAAAACGTCAGAGTTAACAGCCAAGATGACTAAGCTCTTAACAAGTCATTATATTCATAAGCCAACAGCACTACAACTCTGAGTGCTTAGCTCTAGCAAGATTACACTGAAGAACTGTAAATAATGGGTGGTTTCACCTTACTCTAAAGTTGTCACGAGGTCACCCAACATACAGCTAGCCTACCAATCCCTACAACACAAGGTGTTTTCAAGGAAGAACAGGACTGTACAGCAGGAACTACATAACAGGGTGAGTCAATTATATTAAACAAAGTTTGCCACCCTGAAACTGAAGGAGGAAAACAAATATCTACCAGGCTCTGGCCAATAGGCATAATGCAAGTGTCTGCTTTAATGAGCAAAGAATTCAAAAATAATTCCCTAGAGACTCCTTCTTAAGGCATCTGGTGCAGGATACTCAAATAAGACAACTAAGCTGAGTCAGCAAAACAAATTTGTTGCGCTTATTTGCTACACGGAACATTGTGCAGTCCTCCCTGCTGTGGTTAATGAAATTCAGTTTCAAAAACCTGTAGGCAAAAAGCCCCCTAGCCTTTGCAGTACCTTGTAGAGTGGAAGAAACTATAGAAAGCAGTTTTGAAACTGCTGTAAAAGCTCTTTCATAGCTCTTCCCCTTTCATACCTAACAGAACCTATTGTATGTGTCCCTTTCAATAGTTCAGAAAAACACATGAAATATCACTTCCATTTGTATTTCGTGCAGGCATGTTTACTAGCCATAGCCTAACCATAATAAATATTTACGATTTGTATTTTTACTAGTCCATCCATGCAGTTGCAAAAGCAGTATCAAATTAATTTCTGCAGTAGACAGCAGCTGACACCCAAAAAAGAACCAACTTTTCAATAAATAGCTCTTCCTGTTCTACTTCCTTCTATATACAAACATCTGGGCTCAGTGCCCAGATGACTTTATTTTAAAATAGTTTTAATTGCTTTATTATCTGCTCTGATGTAATCAATGCTTAATACATTTTCTTCCTGCTTCTTAGAAAGAGCCTTCTCCCATGTTGTCTTAACATCACCTCCATTAAACAATTCATAATTTTTCTCCAAGCTCACAGTTTAAAATCTTGAGTAAACTCTAAGATCAGTAACTTCAGTTTTACTTTGCCGCAGTTTTGAAAAGCCACTTAGAGCACAGTTGAAGCAGTGATGTTCTACATTAAATACAAATAGTAGCTGACAACACAAGTGATGACTAGCTCTCCCCATCTCAAGACAATTTCCAATCAACCAGATGTGCTGACAGTCAGTGCCACAAGTCAACATTATGGTTGACACCTCTGGGTGTCACCTGTCTCATCATCACTAGAAAGTATTAAAAATACAGACCCAGAAGTTATCAACTCCTGAAACTTATGATGACATACTGCTGACAGTAAGCGCTGTGCATTTGTTTTTGTCAATTGACCCAGCCCCTTCTTTCAAGGAAACCAATCAAACATGGAGTTTTTATTCCAGAGAGTACAACAGAGTTTTTAATTATTTAGGCCGCATCTTCCTAAGGAACCAGTCAATAACCTCTTCACAGTGTCATTTTCCTACACATACCGTGTTTCAGGACAGGAAGTTCTTATGAGAGAGGCTGGGTAAGTCAGGACTAAGAAAATGTGATTTATGCTGCAACCAAGAGGTTCCATAAAATGTAAGGACAGGAATGAATAAGTGAACTATTTGTGTATTTCACAGAATATTATTCTGAGTTGGGAGGGACCCACAAGGATCATCAAGTCCAACTCTCAAGTGAATGGCCTAGCCTGTACAGGGATCAAACCCACAAACTTGGTGTTTAGCACCAGGCTCTAATCAACTGAGGTAACCTCATTTGTCTGGATAAAGTTTGTAACAGGTAAGACAAAGATGCTAGCTAAGAACATACCCTAACTAAAAACTGACTATAACACAAACATTTTACAGCTTTTTGTGGAGGTACAGAAGCTTTCTTAATCAAACATCCTAGTGCAGGAGGGGGAAAGATGCATTTACTTGTCACGCCTTTTTGTTACCCCCTCCCAACTTCTGACTCTAAAGTTGAAGGAATCCAGGAGGTACACCTGTAGATAGGAGCCCCGCAGCTCTCCTTTTATTACTCTGTCACAACGTTGTTCCATTTTTGTAAAAAAAGATCAAGCGAGATTACAACCGAGAGTGCAACAGTAGCATCAGGCTGACAGTGAGCAGTTGAAGAAGGTCATGGAGTTTATTATGTGTTGAATTCTTCACCCACCAAAACCACACTCTGATGTACTCTACAGAATGTCGGAGGTGGGGATTTATCCATGTATTCTTGTTCCACTTGTTTATTAGGCAGCCAGTGCCATTGAGAAGTCAGGCACTGTCAAATTTTTAGATCAGCTTGTAATCATCCAAGAAACAGATGGCGATTACAGATTTCAGGGGCTGGGGGGGGGGAGCTGTTTGTTTTTGGTTGTGGGTTTTTCTTAACTTGTACAGTATGCTCAATAACTTCATTAGGCATTCATTCTCTTCTCCTAAATATGTTTAATTTAATGGTTGACACAGTAGGCAAGGTCTCCAGCAGTCTATTCTTTGCACTGAAATTAGATATGCAAAAAAAAAAAATCCACTTGTATTAGTTTTCTTCCATCTTTGAGGGTGACATGAAGGACCTAATCCTACAAATTCCCAGCTTTCCTAACAAGCTCCTAACAGAAGCAGGCAACCAACTCCAGCAAGAGCAGGTTCACCATCATTGTGGCTGGGATGATCACCGCAGGATGCAGAAAACACAGAATCTGTGGGTTTCATTTTTTGGTACACAAAGCAAAGATGGAAGAATTACTTTCAAAAGCACTAGGCAGCAAGTTACATGTTATCTACCTTCCCTCTCCTCCTTCTCACAATTACTAGAAATCTGGCAACAGTGACAATATAGAAGTAAAAATAAAGACATCAGTTGAAATGAAATATTACAATTATGTTAACTAGTTAAAAACATAGCTTTAAGTCACACTAACCACAGTTTAAGTAAGTATTTATTTCAGTAATACAACCAGATTATCTTTGACACAGGGTAAAAGACCAAGATAAAATCAACCGTTAATGATGCAGATGCCTGCAAGATCCAAGCACTGGCAATTAGTCTTTGCTGTTACAAGTCATCAGTATTATAATCAGATCTACAAAATGGGACACAGTTGCTTTCCCTTTCACTTAGCAGCAAGTTTCATTCCACAGCATATGTCAGAATACCGAGAAATGAATTTACAGCTCTGAATGTGAACACATTTTTTCTTACTTCATAAGACATTTGGGTAATGTTAACATGTTTTCCCCTCACATGCCTTTCAAAGTTATTACTGAAGTTTACTGCATTACCAAGCAGGATTTTATATTAGGTTTCTCTCTACTCCTATGTAAACAACAACTGATATCACCAAAGCAAGTTGCTTACAGTTTCTTGAATGAAGGGGTAATTTATAAGAAGCCTGCATAACAGACACCCCTCTGCAGATTTTTTTCCTCATTAAGAATTCACACCTCTTCTGTAAGCCCTCAGCTTTGTGACACCAACGCTCAACTTTTCCCTTCAGAGAGTCATATTTCCTCCTAGGACAGGAGTTAAGAGTACAGTTTTTATAACTTCTTCTTTAGCTTCCTCACACATTCAATTACAAACTCTGAAAATACTCCAAAACTCAACTATCAAGTACAGTCCTAAGATTAAAAAGTCAATAAACCTACAGAAAAATCTGCTTTTTCCTTTTTATATTTTTGAAGTGCTGTCTTCCAATATACACAGCAACATCAGAAACATGGGAACTTAATCTCAGCTTCACCATTTCAATATATACTTATTCCCAAAGACAGTAAGACTCAGAGGCTTCTACTGTCTCATTAATTGATATGCACTGCAAGCAGTCTTAAATATAATTTTTCACATGATTACTTTGTTCTGAGTTTAATTATGATCACCATGAACTATGATCTGTGCTCAGCTACTAGTCTAGCCTTTGCTTACAGATTTCTGTTTATTCTGCTAAGAAACCTAAGTACCCTTAATTCCTGTTCTTAATTAATTCACACATGTAGTTTATCCCTCAAGAAATTCTGTGTGATAAAAAGAGTTCAACCATGCTGCACACATATTTTCATTTGCTGGACAGTGCCACATCAAGTATTATGAAATGACAGAAAAAGCATCTAACAGAGGAGCCTACAACACTTTAATGCTGCACTCTTGGCCAAGAAGAGATATTTAAATTTGGATGCATCAAATTAACTTGTTTTTTCCCCCATGCTCTCTCATTCAGAGGGATTTTGCTTCTGCAGGGCCCCCAAGCATTATTCATGCCTATACCTTGCAGCAGGGTAAAGAAATGAAATACTATCTGCAGAATTAGTCTTTGCTGTTACAAGTCATCACAACAGAGATTCACACCTAAAACCATCACCTTCATGTGAACACGAAGCTGCATTTCTCTGAGCCTGCTCTGTTGCTGAAGCTGCTCTTTGGGCCCTCCAAGGAAAGGATTTTTTGTCTGCAATTTTGAATTTCACGTGCATAAATCAATACACTTTATTACATTTTCTACTGGAACAGCTATGTACGCCACAGCACATTGATCACAGGACGGTGATTATCACTATGGTATTGTGTTTGTTACTGTTTACTTTGTTATTATTCATGCTGAAGAGGTCTTTCCTCTAAAAGTAGTGGTATTTCCAGTATGAACATACATAGCAATGAGCTGTTGCAACAGGAAGGTCTCAGTCTTCGTCAGCAATCTTCTCCCTCTCTCCTCAGGGAGAGACAGCCGACAGCCAGCACACGCTGCCATTCAGTACAAGTCTCTCACCCTGTAATTATCAGGTTGCTTTCTTTCATTAGAGGCCTCCTTGAGAATTTTTCTACGAATAATGCTAGCCACTAAAGAAGGAGCAAAAGAAACTTGTGTATTCAAGCCCAATTCTGGTAAATACTGTATCATGCACAATTAGAGATACTTCTGCTTTGTAGACAGATAACTACTTTCTTATCTGTCCACGACATAGGATGTCACCGCTTACAACTGACCTACAGAACACTTGAAACCCTTTGTCACCATTTCCTACCGACTCCCAGGGCTACCTTAACCAGGCTACTGAACCTCACTAGAGCCTCTCCTCTGTCTGATACACAGAGCCAAAGCATTTGCCCTAGATCATCACTTTCAGGCACTGGGATGTTTAAACGCAGCTCTAACAGTGCTCAGTCTTGATGCAGAGACTTCAGGTTTTGGGCAGAAACTACTGAAATGTACATAAAGTATAAAAACTTAGTGGGATACGGATGTGTAGGAAACAAAAGGAATAGCGAGTTAATACTACAGGCTGCTCTGGCGGTTTCATGTGGCTGTTACAAAATTTGTAGTCTAATCTCAAATTGCACATGGACATTCTTACAGGCTCGTTACACAGTAGCACCAGTAACCCACGCAAACCCGACACTGGGGCGCACGGGCTTCGCTCCGCCAAGAGAGCTCCGCTTCACTTTTGGCTCAACTGCCCTGACATCCGATTTTTGGCGATCTTTGGGCTCTACACTTTCAACCTGCCACTGTGGCTATTTAAAGATGCAAAGCTGCGACTTGAGCCTCATAATGCCCAAACCATGTGACATCTTTACCAGGGCTCCTAATTTTAACGCAGACCAGCGCCCGGCCGGGGGCTCTCCCGGAGCCCGGGCCGCCCGTCCCCGCAGGGTGATGGAGCACTTCGCGAGTGGTGCAGTTCTGCCGCCTTACCACACCAAACCCTCCTTCCTCCCCTCCCCCGCGCACACCGGCAGCGGACGCCCGCCGAGGCGAACTGCACGAACACGGGACGAACTCGGCCAGTTCCCGCTGATAACCGGGATTTTTCCCGACCGCAGCACATCCATGCGACGCCCGCACGCGGTCGGCGCCAGGAGCGGGGCGGCGCGGGCTCCGCTGGCAGCCCCGTCCCCTCCCGGGCACCTCCCGTCCGCCGCCCCCGAGCGGTCCCGCGGGTCGATGGGGCGCACCCCGCGTACCGCGGGTACCGGGCACGGCCCCGCGCCCCCGGGCAGCCGGGAGCGCATCACCCCGCCCGGGCAGGGCAGGGCATCGCAGCCGCTGCCAGTAGTGCGGTCCTGGCCCCGCCGGGGCGGGAGCCGGCAGCGGCGGGCGGGGGGCTCCCGGCGGCACGAACCTCCGCCGGCGCCGCCCGAGCCCCGCAGCCCGCGGGGGGCGATGCCCCGGCGGGGCGGGCGGGCGGCGCGGGTCGAGCCGCGGGCGCTTACCGAGTGGTTGACCCCCCACATGAGGACGCTGAGCAGCGGGTCGCTAGCCCGGAACAACTTCACTTTTTGCGCCACGAAGTGTTTTTTCTTGGTCTTGGTTTTACTCGCCATGACGGGCACGATGCTGCTGGGGGCCGCCATGGCGCTGCCGGCGGCAGAGGCGGAGGGCGGCGGGGGCAGAGCGGCGGGCGGGAGCGGGAGGCAGGGGCGGTCAGCGCCGCAGCCCCGCGGGCGGTGGGGCGGCGGGCGGGCAGGCGCGGCACGCCGAGCGCATCCCGGCCCGGGCGGCTGAAATGTCCCCGCTCGGCGCGGCCGCCCTGCTCCGCCCCCGCCGAGCGGCCCCGCCCGCCCGCCACGCACCGCGCGCGCCCCGCCCCGCCCCGCCGCGCGGAGCCGCCGAGCGCCGGCCCCGCCGCGCCACTGCGCATGTCCGCGCGGGCCGCGCTGCGTCTGCGCGCGGGGGCGGCGGAGGGGCAGAGGGTCGGGCGGAGGTTCCCCTGTGCGGCGGCTGTGGGTGATCTGTGCGGTCCCACACTCAGCTCCAGCCCTCGGGAAAGCAGAGCCTGCCAGCGCCCTGGTCTGTACCCAGCTACCCGCGCACAACCGTGACTTTGTGCAGTTTGTGTCATGGTTACTCCGGTTCCCAGTTGCCCCCGCCGTGAAGGGATCTGTGGGAGCGAGGGCGATCTCTGCGGCAGGGCTTTGCCAGCTGCCCCAGCTCCGCGCCCCGGGCACGGCGGTTCCCCCAGCCGCTGAGCAGCACGTACGGAGAGCTGGCTGTGCTGCGCTGGCATTGCACCCCCGTTGGCCTCGCTGCACTGTTGTACCCCCAGCAGAGTATGTTTGTTGACTGCCTCGAGAGGATGTGGTCAGTGACATCCTGCAGAGGCAATTCTGCCCAGCTGAGAAACATCGAACACAACGTACTCTTTCTCCAGTGTATAATGAGGAACCTCCATGACATCTGCCCTGACTGCTCGGGGTCAGTACAAACAGGGGACACAGAGCACACACCCCCTGTGCATTCACAGCAAGTCAGCCATCAGCTCCTGAATTATACAACCTGACCTGCCTGCTGAACATTTTGCTTTGTTCATCAGCTGACACTTAGCAAGGTGACCAGATCCTTAGGAAGAAGCAAGAGCAGGGTTGCTCCGTGAGGTTGGACAAACCCTCATGGAGTGAATGTCATCCTCAAGGACGTAGGGTGAGCCTCAAACACACCGCTGAAAGTCATCCCAGTGCAGGTAGTGCCCTCAGTGACAAGGCACAGCCCCACAGGGCCTGCGCTCAGCGGGCAGGGTGCTGGCAACAGCACACACCAGCAGTCCTGGAGAAGCTGAGGTGATGATGCGGGTTCATCCAGGAAGGCACGATGGAGGCACAGGGTCTATCCAGGGCCAGAAACAGAGGTGCAGGCAAGCTGCTTACGAGATAGGCCCAAGGTCTGTCCAGGACACAGTGCTTGAGATGGATACACCTACAACACAGCTTAGGCAAAGACCTAAATTGCGCCCTACCTGAGCTAAAATGGAGGCCCTGGGCAAAAGGTGTTCCCAGGTGTGGTTAGTTAGGGCAACCAAGGTCAGTACATCAGTCTGGGACCCCAACACAGGCTTACACAGCTGCTCATAAATTTAAAAACTTGTTGCACCTCTCCGCTTCTCTTTTGCTGTTGTGATCAAGAGCAAAAATACCTATAATGCTGGAATCCAAAACAGTAGTGTTTAATCTCTCTCCTGCATAGAAATAGTTACTGGGATTTGTTATATGGTCTCTTTCCTGCATCTTATGGAGAGTGAGAGAAAACAGAAAATAAAGATGTTATATTTCAGTTTCTGTACTTTTTTTTTTTTTTGAGCAGAGTTACTTAGGAGTTACAGAGAGACTAAACTGTAATCTTTGTTCTTGAAAATAGATTCAACAACAAAAAAATCCCTTATATTTCTGCTGCAGTCAATGGAAGCAGCTGCAGTCAGCACCTTTGAATAAAAGCAGGTCACTTAGATGCCTAAATATAGATTTGAAGTCAGACTTTCAGAAGAGTTCAGTACCCATTTTATTCCTTACATTGGGCTTAGAACAGGACATCTGAGCATCATACAATGCTGTATACAGCAACACAACATGGCTAATGTCTGTCACATATGTGCCTTTCGTCTTCTTTCCAGAGTAAATGCATATAGTGAAGCCTTTTGGTTTATAAATGAGTAATAAATAACAAACATTTTCATGGTTTGTTATAGGGAAGGCTGAGGAACGGAGTTGCTCTTTTTTTAGGAGACTTTCTTGTCATCATGGCCTAGATTCTAAAGAGCCCTTCCCCGCAGATACAAATTCTCACTGAGGAAGGTTGTTTTTATCAGAGGAACAGAAGATGTTGACCATTACATTACAGCACAGTTAAAAAAACCCCAAGGGCCTGGGCTATCTTCATGACAAGGTCCGAGGCAAAGATTTGTCCTCTCCAATTTTAAGTACCAAGAACAGGATGGTTGCCTGTACCTGTCTTTCTTGTAGGAACCACTGTGGGCACAGGTTTTCATCCGAACCCATGATATAGATGCAGCTGGACACAGGGGTTGCTTGAAGAGACAAAACTTGGTTACCCTTGCAGCCTACATTCCTCTTGGGGAGTCTCTTTCCCTCAGTTATAACCCTATTCCTTAAAATAAAACGAAACAGAAGCTGAGTCTGGGACCAGGCCCTCCAACAACTGCCCACAGTAAAAATTTCTCCAATCCAGTTCTTGCAGCCTAGAATTCCCTTTCATACCCCATTTAACTCCCCTCCAGCTGGAGCTCCAGGGCTCTCTCTCCCTGACACTGAGAGCAAACCTAATCTTATGCTGAGTCATAACACAGGGTTCCCAGCCATTGCCACACCAAAACGTTCTCACAGCCACATTCTCTTCACAGTTTATCCTTTCCTTTGGCATGTTCCCTTTTACACTTCACTCTCTCTGCAGCTCTAGGGTCTCTCTGTCTGAATACCCACCTTAACACTAAAACAGATCCTTAGACCAGGACCCCCAACCAGTGCCCTCAATAAAATGTTGTCCCTGCCACATTTTGTCTGCCTCACACCCTATGTTTTCAAAGTTCCATTCTAGTTCCATTCCAGCTGCACCTCCAGGTCCTCTGTGTCACTCAACTCAAACCTTAAGCCTCAAACAAACCATATGCTGGGTTTCGGACATGGCTTCCAGCCAGTACCCACACCAGGAAGTTCTTGCTGCCAAGTTCTTCTGGCAGCCTACACTTCCCTGAGACAGTCACTTTCTAGCCCCAAGCCAGCTGCAGCTGTTCTCTCTTTCCTTCTGTCAAACATAACCTCAAACTTCACCCTACACCTGGAAGTTATGCTGAGTCTTGGACTAGGCCCCTCAGCCAGTGCCTCCACCTACAACTTTTTGCAGCCAAGATATCCCTGTGGCCCAGCCTTTTCACTAGCAGCTGCTCTCAAGCCTCCCTCCACCTGGAGTTCTAGGCTCTCTTTGACTCCCAGCACCAGCCCTAACCCTCACACTGGCTGTATGGTGAGCCTCAGACAAGGACTGCTGAGTAACATTCAAAACAAAAAGTTCTTCCCGCACCCCATGTGTCCTAGGCCTGTTCTAATGGCAGCACTAGACTCTCTCATGTTGTGAAAAATAATCCCAGCTGTAACTCCAGCCATAGCAGGCTGAGCCTCAGACCAGGCAGCTTTGCCAAGCTCTCCTTGAACTAAAGTTCCCCTTTAAAGCCCCTCTCTAACTCCCTTCTTTCTGGAATGCTAGGCTCCCTCTTTCTCCCAGCCCTAACTCTAATCCTGATGTAAACGTAACTGTATGCTGCAGTCTCCCTTTTAATACCCACACCAAAATGGTATCTTAGCCAAGTTCTCCTTGCAGCCCACCTCCCTTCTAACCCCACTCTCACTGCAGCTCTAGACTCTTTCTTTTAACCCTGACCATAACATTAGTCTCTATTGGATTTGGATGGCAAGGTTTCGGTAGTTGCCGGGGTGGAGGAGTCAGGGGCAACAGCCATGGCTTCTGTGAGAACATGACAAAAGCTTCCCCCATATCCAATAGAGCCAATGCCTGACAGCTCCAAGAAGAACCCTCTGCTGGCCAAGGCTGAGCCCATCAGTGATGGTGGCAATGCCTCTGGAATAACGTGTCCAAGAAGGGAAAAAAAATCTGCAAAAACAGCAGCTGGAAGAGAGGAGTGAGAATATGTGAGAGGAACAACTCTGCTGACACCAAGGTCAGTGGAGGAGGGGGAGGAGATGCTCCAGGCACTGGAGCCCATGGTGCAGCCCATGGTGAGGCAGCTGTCCTGCTGCAGCCCATGGAGGTCCATGGTGGAGCGGAGATCCACCTGCAGCCTGTGGAAGACCCCATATCAGAGCAGATGGATGCCCAAAGGAAATTGTGACCCCATGGGAAGCCCACACTGGAGCAGGCTTCTGGCAGAACCTGTGAAAAGAGAAGCCCACACTGGAGCATGTTTTCTGGCAGGACTAGTGACCCTGTGGGTGACCCACACTGGAGCAGTCTGTTCCTGAAGGACTTGCACCCTGTGGAAGTGTACCATGCTGAGGGAATTTGTGAAGAACTGCAGCCTATGGGAAAGTCTTACAATAGAGAGGTTCATGGAGAACTGCCTCCCACAGGAGGGACCCCACAGTGGAGCAGGGGAGGAGTGTGAGGAGACCTCTAAATGAAGAAGGAGAAAGGAGCAGCAGAGACAGTGTGTGATGAACTGACCACAGATTCCCTGCACCACTGTAGGGAGGGGGGTAGATAAAATTGAGAGAGAAGTTGAGCCCAGGAAGAAGGGAGAAGTGGGGGAAGGTGTTTTTAGATTTGTTCCTGCATCACATTATCCTACTCTGATTTGATTGGCAATAAATTAAATTAATTTCTCCAAGTTAAGTCTGTTTTGCCCATGACAGTAACTGGTGAATGATCTCTCCCTGTCGTTACATTGACCCACAAGCCTTTCACCATATTTTTCTCCCCCTGTCCAGTTGAGGATGGGAGTAACAGCGTAACTTGATGGGCACCTGGCATCCAGGCAAGGTCAACCCACCACACAACTGTATCAATAAACCCAAGCAAAGGTTGAGCCTTGGACTAGAATTCACGAGACCAAGGTAGGCTTGGGGAAAACTATTGATTTTGTGTTGCCCAGTCTGCTCCATTTTTTTCTGCCATTGGTACTAAAATTTCTTCTTTGTCCCACTTCTGCTGCAAGATGCTCTCAGCTGGAAACTGGTGAACAAGGGACAGAGAAGAATCAAAGATGATCTAGCAAGACTGTGCTAATAAATGGCTGTCCTTGAGTGACGCCAGCAACAGTTAGAATAAATTTGAAAAAGAGTGTGAGCTCTCACCTTGAATTTTAAGAAAAGCATGGGATTAACCATGACTTAGCAAGCTCACTTCTAAAATCTATTTGCTCTTTTGGATGCTTGCCACAAAGTTTTGTTTAGCATTGTTGTTTAAACATAACACTAATTTGTTACTTTATTCCACTATGAAAAATATATGAATAACTTGCTTTTTCTCTCATTGGTCACCAAGAGCAATTCTGCTGGTGAGTTAGGGTCTCCAATTGGAAGGAAAGGGATATGACAAAGTTTGTAAGTGAAGCTTTGCCTGGCTACTGGAAGGTGATATTTCCCTTTACAATTATTTTCTGCAGCTGCAAAGAACAGAAGGCTCACAGAGTTTCCCTGGGCCAACTGCCATAGAAACTAATTTCAGCTAAGGCAGACTCATAAATTGTTCCATTACTCCATAAATTGGTCTGGGCACATGTCACTTCAAGCCAAACTGGGTTACTTTAAATCTACCCTGTAGTTCTAAAATGCTGCCTCTTTTTTTAAAGAACGTGGCTTAAAAACATGATGAAAATAAATAATGTCTGAAGTGAGTTATAATATTCTACAAGAGCACAAAACCTACAAGGATTTCAAATTATTAACCATTACCATTTTTTTTGGAATTACATAAAGACCAGACCAACTATTTTGAAGACAAATACTTTCCTTCATTTGCAAAACAGAAAAGGAGAAACAGAAAACGAGTATCTACCAACTGTTTAAAATGCAGACTCTTTAATTGCTCTGTATTCAGAAGAACAAATACAATCTGTATGTGGGAATGATTACTGGCTACATATGTTTACAGGCAGAAAGCATCCCCTGCCCTTTTCAGATGTGCCATCAAGAGCTACAGGATTCATAGAATTTCACGTTATTACAGAAGATTCCAAACAGTCTATGGAACAATTTAAAATACAAATTCAAAAAGGTTAAAATTAATTTAGGAAGATAAATGTAATAATTTCCTAAGCAGAAACGATTCTGACATTTCATTTTAAGCACTACCAGTTTATTTTTGTTCCTTAACAGGAAGCACAATCCAAAACCAAAGCCCTCAAAGAGACTATCAGCCCCAGTTTGAAATCAGGCATCTAATATAAGTGATGCTTTCTTTTTTTGTTTGGTTGTTTTTTTTAAATGTCAAAAAATAGGCATCCCATTTCAGTCTAGGCTTGGGAAATTAGTGCAGGCAGGTGCAGCTCCTGTAATCACAATCCTAAAAACAGTGGAAGCCAGGACAGCTTATTTTCACCTGGCTCGGCTCTCCATAAACAAGCCAACTAAAAGTCTCCCTACGATCAGCATCCAGCGGGAGCAGTGTCCATTTTAGTTCAAACAAAGTCAATTCTCCACAGGCAGAGAAACGCAAAAGCCCAACTGTCCCTCTCCCTCTGGGGCCCTCTGCTTCCCTTTTATGACTTCCCCACTTTCGCAGCACAGCTGCCAGTTCCACCTCCCAGCAGTTTAACAAGCCACAACTGCCAGGTTTTGCAGCTTATATAGTCTTTAAGGGCTAACCTCTTCCTTTTTCTGTAGAGGAGGCTTTTAACCCTTTGTAGGTTCACAGGGCCTACAGCTCGACCTTTTGAGTTGTTTGTGTGCAGCTTCCGAGAGTAACTGGGTTTTTCTAGTGTCTCTCTGTTGATCCAACTCCTATTTTATCAGGTGTAGTCAGATAGGAAATGGCAGAACTGTTCCTGTACACTGGTACTCCAGCTGGGGGTTAGAGGGCAGTATATAAAATAACATATAAATATTTTTTCTTCCCAGCAAATACCTCAAAATTAATAGATTTCACTGTTAAAATGATGATATTTTACAAATGGCACCAAATGTAAGCTTAATAAGGACATTCTGTACATGCATCTCTTTTACTCTTCAACTTGAAAGGTGTTCTGCTCAACATCAGGTAATAAATATAATTTTGAATTATCTATTGATTGCACTCATGCCTATATAAAAGCTTTTTTCTCCCCCAAATATGCTCTTTATCTTATTGAAAAGATTTTAAGCTTCCTTTATCTGCTTTTAATAACCTTTAAAACATAAAAGGACACACAACATAATAATAGATTAAGAAATAAGATGTAGTATTTAATTCTTTAATTGCACATCCTTTAATAAAAAATGCCTGGTGCAGAGTTTATCTTATTTTGTAAAAAAAAAACCCCACACTGTAGGTTCCATTTTCCTCTAGCTGTTATTTTTATTATTTGCAAAATTTCAGAAGACTTTTCAATTTGTAGCCCAGAAATACAGCTTCCTTAGCATATGCCATTTTAGGATTTTGTGCTTACTGTGGTTAATCACAGGAACTGCAATAGCTGAAGAGCTGCTAGAGAACTACAGTCATTCCCATGTGTTCTAATTTAGACAGGTGCCTCTGGAACTGCAGGTTTCGTTTTGAGAGGAGGTTATGCTTGTGCAATTTTTCAGTGTTGCTTTAGGACTGTGTAGCATTATTCTGCCAGAGCCATTGAAAAGCTACACTGATACCAACTAGGTTAGCCCTGGGAAATCTCCTGAAAGTCAGGAAAAAGTAAGATCCAAAGTTTTCAAAGCTTGGTTAACAAAAACATCCTTTTATTTTAAGTGCCTCCATTTTGGACAGAAAACACCAGATACCAAGACCCTGACCACTGACAATAACTGAATATTAAAGCTGTAGCAAACCTTGTGAAAACCAGGTCTCGCATGTATCCAACAGTATCTAAACGAAAGCCCTATGTACATTTAAAGAAATCACATGATCACCATTTTGTCATGGGTCAGTTAGATCCAGACTTCATCCATGCCAGTTCTGAAATCTCTAAAGAAGGAAATCCTGTGACCTTTCCAGTATTTGGCCACCTGCACAAGGGAAACATCTTTCAGTATATCTGATAGGAATTCCAAATGGTCAAACTTGTGTCTGCTGCTGCTTGTCCTGTCACTGGGCTCCTCTGAAAAGAACCTGATTCTGTCTTCTCTGTGCTCCTCTCCCATTAGGTATCTGGAAGCAGCAGTAAGACCTTTCTTTTGCCTTCATTTCCCACTGCTAAACACACCCAGACCTCGTCCGTTCTCTCACAGCACGTCATGCAGCCCCTTAACCATCTTGGTGGCTCTCCACTGCACTTGCTCCAGTATGTCAATGCCCTGCTTTTCCTGGGTACCCCCAAACTTCACACGCCACTCCAGATACAGCCTCGGAAGTGCTGAATAGAGAGAGGGGAATAAATGCAGTGGCTACGCTGTGGTTAATACAACCCATTTATTCTGTCCCAGATGCAAGATCCCAGATCCCATTTGCACTTGAATTTCATGAGTTTCTGTCAGATCATTCTCCAGTCTGTACAGATTCTTTGAGCTGCAGGTACTCCCTCCAATGTCATACTGACCACAGACTTGCTGAGAGTGCACTCCATCCCACCACCCAGGTCACGAATAAAGCTATTAAACAGTGTTCTCCCCACTATGAATCCTTGAGGCATGCCACTTGTACAACCAGTCACCAGTTCTGCTTCATATTGTTGATTACAACTCTTCCAGCACAGTGGTCCAGCTGATTTTCTACCCGTGTTATCACCCACTTACAGAGTCCATACCCCACTAATTTGGCTGTGAGGAGATAATGGGAGACCATATCAAAGGCTTTGCTAGAATCAAAGTACACAACATCCAGTGCTCCTCCCTTCATCCCAGAGCAAGTAATCTCATCACAGAAGGCAATCAGGTTATTCAGGTATAATTTACACTTGATAATTCTTGTGCTGGCTGTTCCCAATCACCTTCTTATCTTTTCTGCACTTCAAAATGCTTGTAGGAGATTCAGTCTGTAACATTCCCAGGGAGTGCAGTTCAGCTGAGTGGCCTGTACTGTCTCAAATTCTCCTTATTTTCCTTCTCAAAGATGATGTAATTTTACATTATTTTTTCTTTACGGCTTCTTTGTAATATATTACTATTTCAATCAATTAAAAAATTAAAATGGGACCCTGATGTGCTATTAGAGGGTTAGAATCTATCAGGTCTCTCTTTTATGGAAATTTTATATTCTAATGTAAAAAAACTTGAAATATTTAGGTTTCAGTAAACTGTGATGTGGTTCTGCTAGAGAAATTGTTAACCTAGCTAACGATCTTGTCTAGAATTGTTTTGATTTGCATGACAAATACGCGTTTTCCAAGAAATACTTTGTAAGAAAATGAAAATTAGATGAAGTAAATTCTTCAAATTGCTTTTAACTACTAAAAACTTTCCTGATGCCAGTAGATATTTAAAATATTATTTTATATATAATAAATGCAAACAGTCAGCTTGGTAAACACCAGAATAAGAAAGGAGAGAAAGCAAATGATATGAAGAAAAACTCCATCTAACTACTTTGTAATTACTCAATAAAACTCAAAGGATTTCAGAGAAAATGAAAGTGATTTCTCAGGAGAGCAGAGGGAAAATCGGCGTAAGAGCTGCTTAGGCACATGACCAAAAGATTCTAGTGACATCTCCAAGAAACCACATAAAATGCTGCAGAGCTGAATAAAGAGGAAGGGTTTTGAGTGCATCACAGTGTGCTGCAAACCTGTGCTTGAGCTCATCTTTGATAGGATTAAGCAGCTGCAACCCACAAGGCCACCAGTGTGAGGCTGTGGTAGCAGTTTTGTTCAGTTCACTAAAACTTTTGGCTCTCGAACATGTCTGAACATACCTGTGTATGAGGCCTGAGCTACACATTTCGTTTTTAATGTTTTGTCATTAGATGAGTAGTGTTGCTTCTAATGTAAATAGTAATCCAGGTGCAGAGGTGGCTGCAGCTGTTTGCACTAAACAATTTTACTAGAAAAGGTAGGCTATTTCCTGTTCTTAGGAGAAGCTGATACACCATAAGAGCACCTTTTTACACATATGACATCTCCTACCCTCAGACATCGTAGTGCTTTGCCTATTCTGGTTTTAAAAAGTAGGCTAAACAAAATAATTGCAGCTATTCTAGGGCTGAGGGGGTACCTCTTTGCCCAAGGTTTCTTCTCTGGTAAGCTTTAGCAGTGGAGGTGGCACTTCCTGGTGATCATGGGGATGATAAGATACTGCTCAGTCTGCATGTGTGGCTTGGTGTCAGTAACCAGAGTCCTGGTATGAGATTAATTAGTAGGGATTATCAGTGTTGTTCAAACAATGTGACCTGTGTGCAGACAAAGCTTTGATCATTATACAACATCACTGAAAACTTCATAGCAGTCTTCAGCAGCACATCTCCAAGGTTTGTTATCAGATCTAACAGGTTTTAGCTTCTCTCAGTTTCACTAGGGAAGCATGATAATTTCCAGGAATTCAGCTTTGGAGAAAGCTAGTGGTCCCATGGTGAAAAAAGAGCCATTCTAGGTTGGAGCAGTTTGTTTGCTCCAAATTCATTGTGCTAAATCACTACCAAAAAATATTCAATATGTAGTAAAGGACTTGGGAAGGCAGATATGGCCGGGGCTAGGACCAGCACAATTTACATTGCAAATATTGTTTTGAGAAGTAAATGAAAGTAGACTTGCCCCATTTTTTGGTGGTGGTAAAAACATGGTCAAAAAATATGACTCATGTTTTATTTTAAAATGACACAATCTAGTAATGTGATTTATAATAGCTTAAAATTGGATATTAGTATATTCTTTGTTGGGTTTAACTATTTTCTTACTTTTTTTTTAGTAATGTTCAAGAAACCAGTTTGTATTTATTTTCCATGAGAGCAAAATCCAGCAATCCAGCAGAGTGGATTGACAATTGACATAACACAGAGGAATTCAGCTATAGAATTATCCATGCAAGTTACTATAAGCAAGAAAGAATGCCTTTTGTAAGCACAGAACACATCTTAACCCCAGCTAGTTCCTTTTCTCACAAAAAAAAAAAAAAAAAAAGCATAGTTCCTTTAAAGTCAAAGAAGCTTCAGTGATTAGTACCGGGACAGCATCTTATCTGTGATTTAGCTAGATTTGGTAATAGATTCATTGTAGGGGTGGGTGGAAGGATTGAAATCACAGGTGGACAACTGATATATGCCCAAAGCTCTCTCTAAAGCATATGGGTTTACGTGTGTGAGGTGAGTAGGATTAGAGTGGCAGCAAATGGAAGCAGAAGACACACCACAAACCGCAGCTAATTTGGCCCTCGGCTTTCTTATGCTGTCGCTGTTTCTACCCTTGCAGATGAAGTTGCACCCACATTTCCTCTGCAAGGCAGGCAGAAAAGGTAGCTGAGAAGCTTTCAAACTGCAGAATAAGTGCAGTGCTGCAGGAGTTTTCATATTGATATAAATATCAGCTCTTTGATGTTAGGTACTGCACAGTCCTGCAGAAATTCAGGCAGAGTTCCCATCCTATGTTGAAGAAGACAACAAGGAAGCCAAGACGTTTTGTTTTGCTTTGAAGCAAAGATAAACAGAGACTGTCTACAAATGAAATATTCATGTGTTCCAGTGTGTTTTCCAGTTCCTTGAATAACTATAGTTTGTTTTGAGCTCAAATTTAAGAAATATCTTAAACTACCACCGCACAGAAGAGAAAGGCTCCAAGGCCTAAAGACTTTGCTGCATACAGAGCCAGGGTATTGGTGACACTGGACCAACACTACACTCATCATTGCAGACCTTACTTGTCAGTTTAGAACAAATATTTACTCACAGAAAATTAAAAAAAAAAAATCAGACATGCTTACATATTTGTGATGGGGCAAGAAACTATTTCCCTCCTGCTCATGGTTTGCAGACTACATGGTTTCTGTTCAGGTCCTGCTGGGAAAGAAGGGAAGGAAAGAAAATCTGTGGCAGATTGTGGGGTCTCTTCTACTTCCAAAGCAGAGAAAACTCCAGTATGTAACTTGATATTTTGTGTCCTTTTCTCCATTGTTTTTGTTGCTGAATATTGCAATGGAGAGACTTTAGCCATTCTTACACATGGCAAACGGGTCAACTATTTTCACTAATTGTCAGGCAGAATCTATATTTCAGGATCATTATCAGACCACCAAAGAATAGTGTTAAGGCACCATTACAAAACTACAAGAAAATATTATCCCTTGTCATTTATTGCTTGCACAACTAGGCACACACACAAATACATGAGTCGGAAAGAAGGACTTGCAGGAAAGATCTCACAAAAAGGGAAATGGAGGAGAGACAAGTACATAATATTCAGAAGAGCAAGGGAGGAAGCAGTGGGTGTTTTCTCTCCTCTTCTGCACACTCTTTATGACAAGAAAATTACTTTGGAGGTTTATGCATTAGATATTAAAAAAAAAAAAAAAAAAAAAAAGAGTAGCAGAGAAACCCTGAAGGAGATTGTTCTTTTGAAACAAGCATTATCTTATAAATGAAATCAAATAACTTCTGCTGGGACAGCAGGTGTCATGAAGTACGCCATCAAAGTGACCTCCTCTGCCAGATAGCAAGTCATGGTTCCCCTTTCGCTCAGAGAAAATAAACAATTTGTATGACTTATCATGTCAGTATTTTATTAATTTGCTTTCTCATCCATTACTGGGATGCTTTTGATCAGTTACCAGGTTCCTCTTGGCTCTGTCCTTCATTATGTTTACTGGCAGAAAGTAGTATTAGCTTGAAGCAAATCTCTCAAGGAGAAATATGTACTTCTCTAGGCATTCCAAGAAGTCTGAAATTTTGTTGTTTCCAACAGTCTCTAAGGAAAAGCAGGAAAAAAGCCAAGTCAGAGTATCTTTAGCATGAGGAACTATTTAAAAATATATGTAGTCTTTTACATCTTAATTTGGTTTCTATGAAGAAAATAATACTTACATGTCAGAAAGCACAGTGTATGGTAAAGGAGTGCTCTGTGCTGTGGTTAGCCCTAACAAGCTGGAGAGGGAAATGTGACTCCCTCTCTCCTATGCATGGAAAGATACGCTGGTCAGCTCTTCATTATGTTTTAGGAGTATCACAGACACCATTCCTGAGACACTGTTCCCTGACAGTACTTGCTGTCTAGTGTTAGAGTATCCCAGCTGGTGCACAGGGAAATTATATACTAAATTCTTAACATTCTTCCAAATACCACACCACTTGTTAGGTAATAATAGCAGTAATACCTAAGTACAGATTATGAATATAGCAATAATAAACACTGAAAATATAAAAAGATCCTCCTATAAAATTTATAGGAGAAAGTAATTTCTCTGTACTGCAGTCCCGAGATTATTCCCAACTGTTTCAACAACAATGCTTTAACAATTTTAGGCAACAGACTAACAAAGTGGATAGATACGTTAAATATAAGATGAATATAGGGTACATGTGAAAATTTACAGCCATGTAAATAACATGAGCGTAAGGAATTAAGGTTGATGGCTGAACCAGTTAAAAGCTCCAGTTTCTAAAAGCTTCACCACCATCCTGGAGAGTTTCATAACAGATTTCCACATTAATAGAAAATTTTTAGTTTTAAAAATCTCATCCTGAAAGCTGTCCATAAAGATGCAGACACATCTTCCATGATTTCCAGGTAAAATTTCTCAAGTTTAAAAGTAATGATCAATCTCTGAACTCAGCCTCCAATTTGAAGATTCCTTTTCTTTTCCCCACTTACCTCTGACACTAAAAGTTCTGCAGCATGATGCCCCTCACTGACTTCACCTGGTGAACTAACTGGGTTGGACCTCAGTAAAGAGTTCTGGTCACACACTAGAAGTTCTTTCAGAAAGGTGAGCTCTGTGCTGTAGGTGATAGAGAAGCACTGTAACAATGTTTTAACCACTTCAGTAAAGAGTCACCAACCAAATATACACAAAGGAGGGATCTGAGGAGTAGGAAAGTGGCATTGATTATATATTTATCACCAGAGCAGAAGAATGAAAAACATTCAGATAAAAAGAACTTCCTGAAAAATAGTTCAAACTGGTACCAAGGGAGAAGAAAATGTGAATAGCAGCATCTGAGGACTGGTTCTTTTGATTTTCACTCAGGAAAATTACTTTGAGGAGAATTTTGTCCAAAGAAGCATGATATCCATTGGATGCCTTGGGATTTACTTACACTTGCCTTGACAAAAACATTTTTGCCTTAGAAATGAAAATGACTGGTTTAAAGGAAAGGCCATAGTGCAAAAGGAAGACAGCACTGGGACCTGAATGGAGTCAGATACAGCCAGACCTCAGTGCCCAGCAGATGACGACAGCATGGGAAGCTGCTGCGAGGGAAAAGAGGGAGCAAGCCACAGGCAGCCTTAATGTCTGAAATGAAATGAAACCATGCCTACCTACTAACCTACCTCTAACGCTAAAAACAACCGGTTTGGGCATTCTTAGCTTCCTGATAGGGAGACATTGCCAACACTGGGGACCTTTTCAGTATGGACATTTTGCCTGCTGGGCAGGCTTTGCTCTGCTGAGACAAACCTGAAGTTTTAGCTGACAGGACACAAAGAACCTGTTGTTATCTTAGGAGAAGTTTTATAAAGTATCCCAGAGGAAGTTTCTCATATTATTTGGTATTTAGATATCATATTAGCTTTTTAAAGCATGGAACAGATTACAGTTGACTTCTTAATTAACTGATTCACAGCAGATGGGGAACACAGACATTGAGAGGTTAGAATAAATCTGCCACACAAGTTAATGGCAGTCAGGAACATGAATCAGTATCTTTGGGCAAACAGGGCACAATATGGGTTAATGGGGTATCGTGTGCTCACTCTCCATCCTCCTGCCAAGAGGTGCTCCTTTTTGCTTGCCGGGAGGGCCCTCATCCTGACATGTGGGATGCTCTGGCCATAGTCACTGCCCTACCCCAGTCTTCTTTACTTAGTGAAGGACTTTGTTTTTCATATACAAAAAAGCCTTCACTGTTGACTTTTCAATACCTAAGTTCAAGGTTCTTTCTACACATCGTCAAAAGCTTTTCAGACCTGATCCTCAGCAGTCAGGTTTACTAATGTATTTTAATCATTAACCCTTTCAGTAATTTTCTAAAAAGTCATCAAGTTTATGAGATGATGATTTACATGACTCAAATTCTTAATTTTTTGAGATCTCTGAATTTCAGCCAAGATATTTCATGTAGGATGGACAACTGTTCAATAGAATCATCTTAAATATTCTATAATCTATGGCTTGGCCTGCCATCACTTTGTTAAAATCTGCCAACTGTTCCCTTTTCAGGCTGTAATCAGACAATCCATTTTGCACGGCTCTCTGGATAACACACAACCTTTAAAAAGAGTTTAAAAAAAGCCTCTCTGATGCATACCCCCCCTTCTCTGTAGAGGAGGCTGATTTGGGTTCCAGACATCATCATCTGGATTAAAATCTAGATCCTTGGGGACAATTTTCCATAACTGAAATTGGTCTACTCAGTTGTCAGTACTTTTCCATGTAAGGGGAAGCCCAACTTCTGTGAGTCCCAAATCTGAAAATTCCGGCAGACATTCAAAGCATTTCGTGTAATGGCCATACTCATTCCTTTCAGGGGGGCAACATATCATCTATCTGTCAGCTTCCCAGGAGTTCATTTTACTCCTAGAAAGCTTAATATGGAAATAAAAAAAATTATTCTTTACATACTTACAGAAGAAAAGCCTCCTTGGAAATATACAGAAGCCTTCTGGACATGTTCCTGGGCAACTGGCTGTAGGTGGCACTGCTTGAGCAGAGGGGTTGGACCAGATGAACTCCAGAGGCCCCTTCCAATCTCAGCCATTCTGTGATTCTGTAACTGCGAGTACAAAATATGACACTACCAATCTTTTGTCTTAACTTTCACTTAGGCTGAAGTTTCATCACAATTTTGCAACTCTTTGCTCTTCACCCCTCCCACCCCTTTTCCCTCCCTTGTGCTACTACTGCTGCATGGCTCAACCTGGGGAGATCCAGTTCACAAAACCAACATTTTTTCTGCTTGATTAAGTCCCTGAGCTGGTACATTGTGGATCAGATGAGCACCAACACCAGCATAAGAGAGAGGCAAGGAGGCAGGCAGGGTTAATTTATGAGGAAATTACAGCCTTAGGCATGCTTTGAGGTGTCTTTTGGCCACCATAGCCAGGACTCATCTCATCAGCTCTATGCCTCTAAAATGTCATCTTCAGGAATAAGTTCCCTTTCAACAAACGTATACGCAACTTGGAGGTTTTCTGGTTGCCACTGGATAAGCAGAGAGAGTAAAATAAAATTCTGAAAATCCTCTCTCTCTCTCTGGGAATACTGTACTTCTCTATTTCTGGATCTCTTTGATTCTACTCTGATTAAAAGTGTGGATTAATTACTCAGCATTTGTGGGAATGAAATGGAATAACCTGAAATTTGCTTGAGATGGCGCCTCCTGTGATGTGCAGAGTTCAGTTCCTTCCCCTCTTTTGTCTTAGGAATAGAAATATTTCACTGTAATTTCACTGATTTTGAGAATCACATGTCATTAAAATGTTCTTACTGCGTGGAAATTTCAGCCTTTTGAGATCACTGGCACCTTACACATATCACACATGCCATGCTGATACTGCAGTTTTGGTTTCAGAGGCCAGCATGGCACACTGCCTGCAGTGTCCCATTTGTAGTCTTTGAAACACTGCTCCTTTTTTGCACTTTCAGAGGCTTTCATGCATCCCTCCCTTGCAACGGGCCAAACTTGGACACTTCATTCTCTAAATATGGCTATTAAATTTAAAAAGTGCTAATGGCTAAAAAAGGTACAATCCAAGATGACTAAATTAATGAGAACATATCCTCCACTTCTTGCAATATAGGAACCTGCTACAGTGCTGACTACAACCATGTCAAAAGCAAAGATGTTCAAAAAACCTGAGAACCATACTGGTACATAACTAATCAGAATCTGCCTTAGCCACAACAAAGCAAAGTAGCTTTTTCATGGTTTATTTTAAAGAAATGGTAAAAAGAACCACATAGACCCCCGTCACACACGCAGTAATATTACGCTTTACCTTTTCTGAAGATCTGCAAAAAACCCACCAGGGAATGGTTCAGTATTACCTGTCATGCCCATAATGTGTATATTACTATTGAAAGGGCAGCTCACAGAGCAGATACTCAGACATGCAATGGTACCAAGGAGTTATTCATATGCTGTGTTTTTCCCTCCATATTATCCTGCACACCGGTCTCCAGCACTCAAATCATACTTCATCCTTTTGTTCTGTTCAGGTCTGACCCCAGTTTTTAAATGGAAAAATATATTAAGAGAGTCATAATCATAATGCTCCCTCTGGTTCCATTAGCTTTGGAAGAACTGCATTTCATACATTATACGTGACCAAATTAAAAGGTCCAAGTTTTTTGTGTGCAATTCCTGGCTTACAGCGGCTGGGTATAATTATTTCTTCTCGGGTATTGCATTATACTATAATTTGCACAATGGCCCAAACGCCTTCCAGTGTGCCAGCAGAATCAAAAACTCCTCCACTTTACACTCAAGTGCAGTGCTGCTGCTCTGCTTGTTTCAGCATGGGTAGACAATTAGATAAATAGGGTGGAATTAACCCCCTCATCCCCAAATTAGGGGTGGTACTAATAAAAAAAAGAAACACTGAAGTTGGAACATAAACCTATTGATCTCATTTCATCAAAAGTCATCATAATATTAAGTAATGTGAAGTAATTATTTTTGAGTGTGCAACTTGAAATGTTGAAGAGGTTCTACATTACATTTTCATACTGAAATTCATGCAACTGTTTCCCCTGCAGTCTTTGAAAGCAGAAACCATCATTTCTGTTCCTCTGTACATGTAAAATTAGGTACCATTGAGTCACAGCTGTCTCAGTGGACAGAAAACATTTTTATTGTGACAAAAAGTACCCTCATATGAAGCATTTTAGCAATGTCACCGTTTCAGCTGTCAGCTGACATTCAGCTTGACATTTACAAGGTGACTTCAATGACATTTCTGTAATTTGACTAACTAATGACCCTGAATAATCAAGTGATGATAGCTAAGATCAAACCCA
This sequence comes from Myiozetetes cayanensis, assembly GCF_022539395.1. NCBI lineage: Eukaryota > Metazoa > Chordata > Aves > Passeriformes > Tyrannidae > Myiozetetes > Myiozetetes cayanensis. The sequence goes on from NW_026086604.1 coordinate 133,302,666, forward strand.
TGCATCTGAAGCACATCTTCGACTTACATTTATGTCACAAATTGCTATGAAATTTTGATAATTCTAAATATTTTTGTGGTCTGTTTAAATCTTTGTCGAATAATGAATATCCCAAACAAAAAATAGAAAGGAAAATTCTTATCAAATCACTGTAGAATTTGTGCACCTGGACTAGCCATTTACTTCTTACAGAATGGGGATATCTTATTCTTCACATCATAGACATTTTTTAATAGTTTATAATAAAACCAAATAGTTTTTCTGTGCTCAAATTAAATTGTGCTTTCCTGAGATTAAATTATTGCAGTGAATTGTGATTTTTAAGACTAGTAACTATTGTGAAATTGTACCAAAGGAAGATATCAAAAAGTAAGTTTAACTTTTTTCTTTGACTTGTCAAACTAATTATTTAAGGTCTCATTTCATGCATTTTGGAAGCAATTTCAGAGTTTCCCATTATATTCAGAAAATTATGTAAATTATTCTGCATTAGTACTTTTCATTAGATATAGAAAGAAAATGCTCAGGAAAGCATATAATTCTTTATATTTCACTTACTGAAATGCATTATTTCATTTATATTTTCTGTTAATGTTCTGAGTTCATCTAGTATTTACTCTGCAAGTATTATTTTAAGAATGTCTGAATCTGCAAAATTAAAGCATGTCATTGCAGTGAGTTGCTGTCACTCATTCTTTCTCTTGTTATATGGCTAGCATAAACATTGCGAGACATTATAGCTATTCTCTTAAATATGTTTATTGAGATATATCTATTTTCTTTTCTCCTTTGGAAGTGTTGGAATCTAAATATATCCCTCACTATTACAATCTTCAAAAGAAATGCAGTTGCTTTTAATAAGTCAAAGAAACCTGTTATTTCTTCATTGGTTCCCTCAGGCTCTTTTTCCCTTCCCTTCCCTTCCTTCTCCAAAAGATTTGCTTTTGTGCTTAGAAGCACATTGCCTTTTTTTTTTTTTTTTTTAACTCAGAAGGCTTCTTCATCTGAACTAGTCATCTGTACTCCTTTCTAAGCACTGAAGATCCAGTGATTGCATCCTATAGCAGGACAGTTGGACCATACCTGGAAAGTTCCTGTTTCCTCTCAGTGGAATATGAACGGAGGTTTAGATGACTTGGTCTGACAGAAACCTTTGCTGTTGCCATGCAAAGTTAGAGATGAAGCTCTCTCAAACCCCTACCTGTATATCAGCTATAAAAGAGCCACTAGAAACTGTCAGCTCTGGCTATGAAGAAAGATCAGCCTGCTTAAAAAGAAAACCAAACCAAAACCAAACCAATACATGAGGAAAGATTTGTTTCTGATGAGGCAACCTAAAAAGAGTAATGCTATTTGGCATCTGGCATTTGTTTCCTGTTACAGGGAACAGTAAGGACGGGCCAATGCTACAACCAAGAGAAATTAATTTCCTCACAGGAAGTGTACTGGCTGTTTTTTTAATTATTTCTGTTTCAAATGCTTCCATCTTATGACTTTGAAAATACACACTTTATTTTTATATTCCAGTGGGTGATCATGTGTCTATCTGGACTGGCAAATACAGTGTTATCTAGAGTGTTTTTTCAAGGGGGGGAAAAACCCCAAACCTCAGACTATTTTGGAAAACTCAAATTTTAATTGGTATTTGGGTTCATATTGTCATTCTGTGGAATAGTCTATATCAAGACAGAGCTTTTAGGGCATCACCTCCAACCCAATTTGCAAGATTCCACTGGAATGCAGCTGCTTTTATGTAGCCACCTTCATTCTTCTTGTACCTAAGTCTTTCTCACAGGTGCAGTAGTTGCCTCAACTAAGCACATATAACCTGAGAGAAAGAAGTCCTTGAATAAAGAGAAGAGACTCAGAAGTCCTCATGACTTGGAATGCTGTTTATAGGGCTGAGTGGGGATTTTCTGAACATACTGATTTGCCATGAAATATTTATTTAATAAAGGAAAAAACATTTGCACGCACATTTGTACCATATTTGTAATGGTTTAGACTGCCAGTCTCCCACTTGCTTGTTAGTTGTTCCGTTGGGTTTTTTTGGTTCACGCTTTCTTATTCCACTGCACTTTTCTGGCTCATTATCTTTGTCCACTGATGGGATGCGTGCCTGGGAAACCATAAGAGCACAGGGCAAGCTTGCCATCATCCTACAAGTTCCCTAGCAAAATACTCTCAGCTCTCAGTACTTTGCCCAGAATTCCATGTGTTTTGTTATTTATGGGGTGTTAATGGATTTCACATAGGACAGGATCAACTTCAAGTTCAACCTCATCTCTTCCAAAGTGTAGCTCTTCATAAAGTTGAGCTTTGTCCCTGTGTCCTCAGGTTGCAAAGATGCTCTCGTGAAGTCTTGGCAATCCTGGGAGCTGTCAAACATGAGTAGCCAAGGAAAAGTGGAATTTGCACATTTTTTAGTTTCAAAATGCAAATTTCTCTACCAAGCGTGAGCAATCTATGATTTTACAAGAATTTACAAATCTTACAAGAAGAAAAAATTGATTGCCTGAATATTTTTTTCTATACAAGATGGACATTTTTAGCTCAAATTGCTGGGGATGTGCAAAGCTACAGGTAAGCGGGGGACAAAAATCTATAATGGAAAGTATCAGTTGACCCCGACAGCTTGCAGCTCTCTGCCCCGCCTCACAGTCATCTGCCAACCTGTAGGGCACAACACAATGAATTAGGTATCTGAAATGCTGTTTACCTGTTTGCTATGGACAAAATCAACATTGTAACACCATATGAGGAACACATATTACCCTACTTCCTTCTCTTAACGCAGCAAGTGTTGGATGTATGCAACTCCTGCCACTCCCTGTGTCTCCTGCCACTCCCTGTGATCTCTCCTCTTTTGCCCTAGTCACTCAAAGTTCAGGAATGATGCAAGTCCCTTTCAGTGGGAACTTAAGGCTCTTGCCCCAAGCCCATCCTTCAGCTTGTGAGGTGAGAGGCACACTCAAGTCTTAGATCTGGTCACAGCAGTTTTGCATCCTGGCCACTTCAGTTGGTATTTCATGGATGAGAGGCTGCACCTAACTCTGTATTCCTACAAAGTACCATTTGCTGAGGCTGGGGCTAATAAGAAATTACTCTTGAAATCAAGGAGCTTCAGCAGATTCAGCAACCCTCATCTGCATCATTCGTGTACTGCCAGTGTAGGACATTTATGAGAGATAAAGACACAGAAAGGGAAAGCTGGTGTTTATGCTGATGTCATGAAGCAGCATAATATATTCATATGGAAAAAATATCACAGCTAATAACTGATACATTTTTTGGGGGTGGGGAGTTTCAATAATGGTTTTCATCACAAATTTTGCAACTCTATTCTCCTGGCTTTTTGAAGAGTTTTTTCTAGCATGTGCAGTTTGAGGCACCACAATATAAAGAAGACATTAAGCTATTAGAGAGTGTCCAAAGGAGGGACATGAGGATGCTGACAGGTCTGGAGGGGAAGCCTCATGAGGAGTTTTGGTTTATTCAGCCTGGAGGAGACTGAGGGTAGACCTTATTGTAGTCTACAACTTCCTCAGGAGGGGAAGACGAGGGGTAGATATGAACCTCTTCACTCTTGTGACTAGTGACAGAGTCGAGGAAATGGCATGAAGCTGAGTCAGGGGAGGTTTAGGTTGGGTATCAGGAAAAGGTTTTTAATGCAGGGAGTGGCTGGACACTGAACAGGCTCCCTAGGGAAGTGGTCACAGCACCAAGCCTGTATGAGTTCAAGAAGCGTTTGGACAACGCTCTCAGGCACATGGTGTGATTTTTGGGGTGTCCTGTGCAGGGCCAAGAGTTGGAACTTGATGATCCTGATGGGTCCTTTCCAGCTCAGCATATTCCAGGATTCTATGTTTTCATCTCTCACAGCCCTGCAATATCTCAATAAATCTTTTTGTTAAAGCCTTATAATTTCAACAAGGTCTGTTTCCACAAGTATACCCCATATTACTCTTTATTGCAACCTGAACATCAAAGCCATGCAGCTAACAGAATACTGTACATGCTTTTAGTCTTCCTCCCATACACACAGCTGCATGTCGAGAAGCAACAATTTAAAGATATAATGGATGTTTGTCTGCTTCTACAGAAGCCTGTACTGCTAGCTAGTAAACTGAAATCTTTCAACTACATTAATATCTCTGACAGTCTTCAGGATGTATGTTTAATACAATGGAAAATAAAAATAATATTAAATTACTACCAGTGTGAAACAGTTTGCAGTTCATGGTCCAATAATATTTTATTTGGTTAAAAAAAACCAAAAAACCACATCAAAGACTAAGCCAAATCCACCCAATAGCTCAGTGGGTCTCAACTTCAAACTTACAGTCACTGGTGTTTTCCTGAGGGAGGATATGGCCCACACCTTTAATTTTGTTTGATATTAGCAGTTAGCTAATATAATATTCTATATTAAAGGATTTCCCTTACATTAATTAAAATATGTTGGGTAAACAGAAAGAGAAATGGTTTTGCAAGTAAGTTAGCAGAAGCTGAGAAAAATATGAAGCCGAACATTTGTTCCTCAGATGTGGACAGTGATGGCTTACTACATGTATGAATAATTTCTTACAGTTTTTTATCACTTTCTGCCCCAGAAGCTAAATTAGTTTTACAACTATTAATTGAATTGTCTAACTTCACTACACACTGGGAGATAGAAAGGATTATTAACCCCACTTTACAGATAAGGAAACTGAGACAGGGAGAGGAAACGATTAGCTGGAGGTCACACAGGGAATCAGAGACAGATAAATCCCAGATCTCCATCCAGTGCATTAAGCCCTGAACAGTGCTACTTCTCCACACAAACAGCCAGCAGAAATGAGACACGTTTCAAAGAGAAACAATTAAAGCAACATTTCACCAAAGATAAAAGCTTCTGAAATTCATCCTACGCTGGTGATACCAACCATTGTTCTGTTTTGTCTCTGTCACATTGTTTTAAGTGCAGATTAACCCTACTTCCTTGCTTCCTGCACCATTAGGCCAGCATGTGCAGCATATGCACTCCCATCTCTCCTGGAGCCCTCCTGCAAATATCTGCCCTACCTACACACTGCACACTGCTTTGTGCTTCCATTGTAGTGAGGACAAAAGCTGATCATTCCCTAGCACTCGCAGTACAAGAAGCACATGTCTGCCTCTTCAAAAAGACCAGTCTATATACAGATGTAAGATACTTTTTCTATTAATAAGTTAATGGACAAGTTCAAAAGTAAGTTGTGTAATGTTTAACTCGGAGAGGATGGGGAGGGAGGCGTAAGAAATAAATAAATAACAATATTCTTTATCCTTCTAAGATTTTCTTGGCCTGACCTCACTCACACTCTGGGTGTCTAGGAGAGCTCTGACACACTCACCTTGCACAGCACTTTACAATTTCAGCTATCACCACTCTGAATGGGGTACTTGATTAAACTAATTAAAGTGGTGTTTATTAGCTGACAGCTATTAATAAGTGAGCTGGTTAAACACTTGCCACAGTGTATCAATCAACAGATTAGATTTTTCTTTGTTTTAATTTAAGCCTACGTGTCTTTTTTATAATTACCTTAGTACTTAGATCTAATACTGAAATTCTGTAAATCAACACATATGTCGCCATTAATTTCCATAGGAAAAACACCAGGATCTCTATGAAAAACATTTTATAAAGCACTGCATGCGAGCAAATCAGGTTGCTATAAGATTACAATTTTGAAGCAACTTTAGTTTCTGGCTTCACATTTCCTTGTGTTCTCCTGTCTCCACTTAATACTTGTACACAAATTATTTGCTCCATTTCTAACAGAGTGAATGAGGTCTCATGACTTTAATGGGGCAGATACATGCTACAGAAGAAAACAGAATTATTACATGGTAAACATTAGGGCAGGTGTGTAGACTCATACAAAACAAACCCAAAGGCTTCAAGAGGTAGCATTAGCATTTCAAAAAATCTTGTTTGAGCTACAACATTGTTATAAACCATTTTTAAGTTTTGTTGTGCAAGTTTGTAAAATACAGAGTTTCTAAACAGCAGCATGGATCAAAAATCAATGTATTTTTAAAAATACTTCTTAATGACTGATAATTCAGTGTGGAACAAACCTTCAGAATTTTTCAAAGTTAAATAACAATGTGTTTGTCTGACTGGTTTCAGTAGAATCACTGGGAATATGATCCAAGGAAGGATTTTATTAGTACTTGAAGATTAAAGCTTAAAAAAACAATTTGGAAATCAAGAAAATTCAATTAGATAAAATTAGAACAACTTACTAATCATTACTGACACTACAATGGTTGTCTCTGCCTATTGCTTTCTGTAATTATATATAGTTTTCTACTGGATAGTTCTGATGTCTCTTACAAGGCCTAGAACATGAACACACTACAATTTATGTGTTTTCTATGGCACTCCTCAGCTAAAAAGCATAATGCATTAAATTTTATTAGTTGGTCTAGATACATAAACCAGTTTTTATTTTGCTTGTGAAGCAAATACTCCTCTTATTTACTTATAATTGCTCTTGGGGCCAGTCACATTTTGTTGGAACAAACTATAATGTGTACAGAATGATAGATAAATACTTGAAAAATAGCCACAGTGAGTTTTGTTTATAATAAGACTTTTTCAGGGTATCTGGGAAAGATAATTTGTAATGAAAGACTTTTATCTTCTTAACAACAACTATAATAGCCTTTATTAAACTCAAAGCAACATGTTTAGGCCATTAAACACCTGTGACCTAGGAGCGGCTGAAGACCTTTAAAATGGAATCTTTATCTAATGGCAACTGTTTAGCAAAAAGAAAACATTCCCAAGCAAAAAACAATAACAACAAAAACAAGCAACCAACTAAACAAGACCAAAAAACTTCATATCCAATTCCAACACTCTGCAGTGAAGCACTGGCCCCCTTCCAGGGGTCACTGCCCTTGTTCTTCCAGGCTAGAACAGGGATGGAAGACCACTGGCTCAGAAGCCTAGGAAGTTCCCTCACCAGTATTATTCTACAGAGGGAAAATTTGGATGGTGTACGATCTCATTAAATGCCTAGGGCTGTGTCAAGGCACTGGATTGTCACATCTGCACACAGATTAATTTTCAAACCCATGTCCAGAAATCCTTCTCATCTTCGCCTCCCAGGCCTCAGCACAGAGGCTTGGTCTGCTTCAGCTCCATTCTAGATGCCAAGAAGAACTGAATGTTCTGCCACAAAATCCAGGCTACAACTGCATCTATATTAGTGTTGTGTTTTGAGGCAATGCAAATCCCCACTGTCCTCGTTTACTGCACATTGCTGCAATCTACAGAACAGTGTTTACACTAACTGGGCTTCCTTTCAGGGATATCTAACCCGATGGTGGTGCTCCATATGGCCACCAATTGCACTTCAGCCCCTACAGGGGACACGAGCCTGTAACAGTGCTTGCTGCTTCAGAGCTCATCTCCATTGCATCTTGTCAGTTCCGTCACAAGAGTGTGTTTGGAGCCGATCTCCCGGCTGTCCCACTTACTCTTTCATTTGCACTGCAGAGGGGTCTCAGGGAGTCTACACTGTATTTCTTGTAGGTGAAACTAAACTAGAAAATGTACCTAGAAGTTTCTTCTAGGGCACTGCAGCTACCAATGGAGATTCAGTGCATGAGACCAGATGAGATCTAATTCAAAACATCCTGCTGAAACACAGAGAATGTGGCCCTCAGCACCAGCTACTTCACTCTGAAGGCCTACTTTTCTTGCAGCACACTACGTGCTAGCCTAAACACAGCCTCAGATAGTCTCAGACTGCATGTGTGGTGACAATGTGGTATCTCAGGGGACCAACTTAAAACTGCTCCAAAGTAAAATCCCTGAACTGCACATAAGGTAGATGTACAGGCCTGTTCACTTCATTAACTGTTACTTTTATTGCACCAAATTACTTGATAATGTGGACATAGCAGAGTGCTCTTTGCCATTAGACAGGAGCCTCTGATGGATGTTTAGTCATGCCAACCAGAGGACAGATATCATAGACCTATGAAAACATATATGCAGTTTTAGCACAATTTTTACACCTGAACACTTATGTTCATCTCTCTGTTGCTTTAGCTCTATGGCATTACTGACAGTAAGGATGTAAGCTGAGAGAGGTGGGAGACCTGCCACCACGGAGACCTTGGTATGGGTTGAGAAGGTCTGTTGGTTTTTATAGCTCTGCTTAGTTAAGACTAAAATTCCATCATACAGCTTTTACTGATGGTTTATTTAAATCCTGTAAATGCAGTTTTATTTTATTAATGTATCAGATTAAATTGTGTGGGGTTTTTCTTTATCTCTGTATATCATCTAGCATTAAAAGTAGAGTCACTGAAATATAAATAAATACATAAGTGAACTCAAATCTGCCATAATTCTGCTGGTCTGATTCTGATTTCATGCTAGCATTAATCAGAACTAAAACAACTGGGAAAAAATCTGAGCCATATACTTCCAGAGTTTGTACTAGTGCACCTCATAGTATCGAAGGTCATCCTTCTAGCAGCAGAGCAACTTCTGATATTGCAGATTGCAAACACTAAACTAAAGAAAAAATCATGATGGAGCCTAAAATTAGTTGGATACAAAGCCCAAGCAACATCCTCTGTGGTCCTTGCTAAAAGGGAACAAGAAAGACTTGACCTAGTATTATTGGCCAGAATTTAAAAAGTGGAAATGAAGGTTTCCACATACCTCTGACTTCTGCCTTGTGATTTCAGTCTGCAAAAGAATCACCCTACAAAAGAAAATAAATTATGACAGGACTACAGACACTGACCAAGGCTGCTTTAGATTAAGTTCTCTGTATACATCATGGATCTGTACCATCTGTTTTGTATTGAAAAAGAAGAATATTTTACAGCACATTTATTACAATATACTAAGAAACTTAGGAGCTTGCATACTCCTTTAAAATATATATTGAAATTAAAGACAAAGTCCAGCAGTGGAAACTGAGATCCTCAGCATCTTTCAAGAGACGTTCAAGAATTTCATGAGAGCACTGTAAATGGAAAACAAGCCTAATATATATGATTCTTGCCTGCATCCTGTAAAAATAAACACTATTACTTATACTCTGCTACTCGCTTACTTTACATCCATGTTCTGTAAGTTACCAAGGATAAACTTCAGTCATAATATTTACTGATAAATTTCTGTTATACAATTTTATGGAGAACTTTATAAAAACAAAGTCTTTATTTTTGTTTCTTTTTAGTCATGGATGGACTTACTGAATTTTCATATACTAGATTTCAGATAAACTGGATTTAAAATACATACAGCTTATTTATTTATGCACTGTATATGAAATTAACTTTTCTTGTTGGAATTGTATAACTTTTCTCTTATTATTCAGATTTCACCATGTACTTGCATTGTATGCCTCAGTCGATTCACTAATTTTGGATTTTGTTAGCAAAAAAATAATCCATGAACAACCACATAATATCTGTAAGCACTGCAGTTACAGTTTCCTTTATACAATTTGGGCTACTTATCCATGCTAGAAGAACTCTCAGTTCTCTGTTTAAATGAGTTATCCAACATTATGGTAGATATAAAAGGGCCCTAATGGGATCTGCGTTTTTTTAATGGTTCTCAGAAACTGGAGTTACAAAGACCACTTCTCTGCAGATTCCCCCTTTTCTGGCTCTGAGTGTCAGTGCAGCAGCAGGGCTAATGCCATAACAGGCTGCACTAGCAGCAGCACAGCCTGGCTGACAGAAGGGAGTGGTTGCTTCTATTTGACACCCACGTCCAGTTTTGGCAACCCAAGTACAAGAATGACACAGGTATACTGGACCAACTCCTGCAGGCAGACACCAGGATGTTCAAGGGACTAGAAACACAACCTAAAAGAAGTGTAGGTGTCTGGCTTTGTTCAGTCTGGAGGAGAGATGACTGCTTTGATTGGGCGTACAGAAAAGATGAAGCCAGACTCTTCTCTGAGCTGCACAAGGAAAAGACAGGTTGCAATAAAGGAAATTCTGAGTGGATACAGGAAAAAAATTCCTCTTGGAGAGTACTTAAGGACAGGAACAGGTTGTCCAGAAAGGGCAGGAATCCATCCTTGAAGAGACTCAGAATTCAGCAGGACTACAAAATGCAACTTGAAAGCCCCCTGTTTTGAGCAAGGGGTTGTATTTGTTGACCTCCAATAGTCCTTTCCAACTGGATTCTAAGCCTCTGTGCATGGGTTGCTACTCCCACCACAGTAATACTTCTCATATCTAGCTTTTCTGCATCTATACACTAAATTTGTCATCTAGATCCTCATAATCTTGCATCCTGATTAATTCAGAACTGCTGCTTTCAGGCCATCTGTTATACATATTCTCCCTCTCCCCCCCTTCCCCCCCGCCCCAATTCAGTATACACAAGATACAGTGGTTCTGATATTCCCTGACCACAATTCTGACATTACTGCATTTCTCTGTCTCATCACAGCATTGCTTATCTCCCCCCACAGCACAGTGGATTTGCTTGCCCATTTGTCAGATTCTGCCACTGGGATTGGCCTGTGCTGGCAGATCTGCATGGCAAATCATGCACCGTGACCAGTCCTTCTGAACTGGTGCAGAAATGCCTTCCAGCCTTCCACATTCTTCTGCACAGAGTTCAATTATTGTGATTTTTTTTTAAGAAGCTGCCAGATGATGCATAACCAGAAGGGTCATGGTGTTTGTCAGTCTCTTTCTTTAAAATGACTGTATATTCCGCATATTCCCTAATCTTCTAATCTGGTACATCAGAAATTATTTACCTTCAATTAAATAATTACAGCAGTTTCTCTAAGTGTATGAGTTCCCACAGATACTATGGGACATGCTTGGTGAAGAGTTTAGATAACAACAATAAAAATACTGCAAAAGATCGTAATTAATCAAAGTTGGTTTTAAGTCCAGTGTTCTTTAGGCATTTTGATGATTTGATGTTTTTGGAGAGGAGTGTAGGATGTTGTGCTATTATAGATATGTAAGTTTGCAAAATAAAGTCTGTCACAAAGGTTTGATTCACAGACTTGTACATAGGCACCTGGTGATGCAATTTGAGATGTCCTAGCTTCTTTCATACCCCCATGGCTTCTATCTGGGCACTACAGAAAGAGAACTAACCCTACACTACATTTAGCTCACAAGTTTTGTGCTTGAGCACTTTATTATCTACTGCTCTTTCAACTCACAGCCAAACACGGTGATCAGTTATAACCCATGGATATGTGTGATACACATATGGGTTATATTTCCCTGGAAAGATATACATTTTGATTGTTTCTCACACTCTTTCCATTCTTTTGGAGGGTGTTTAGGCCATGATTTTGAAGAATTATATCAATCAAGCTGGAAATCAAGCTGCAAGTTATATAGTCACCAACTATCTGGCTACAATGTTGTTAGAGAAAATGGAAGCACTTACTAGACAAAAACTCTCTATTTTTCATGTCTTTGGGATAAAAACTACAAATAATGACATCTTCTTTTGTACTGCCTCTGCCCATTTTGGACTAACAATCAGCCCTCTAAAACCTGACATTTGGTTTATATTATTCCATAGAAAAAGAGAAGAAATAAATTCAGGACTGATACATCCACACAGAAAAATAAAATCCTCATTTTCAAAGTGGACTGACAAACAACAGCTTCAGTAAAGAAAGATTAGTAATGCAACTAATAAATTAGCTTTTTACTGGACTTTCTGATAATGGGAAGTTAAAAATGTTTGTGGCTGGACCTCAGATTACACAATCAAGAGAACTCAAACCCAATGACTGGAACTGAGATGAGGATTTGATCCTCTTTTCAAAGGAATAGAGCAGTGCTAACTTTCTATATTTTTGACAGGTTTTTTCCTGAAAGTCTTCACTGCAAAGTTCAAAATAAGGTAAAGGACAAGGAATACAAACTTAGTGTTTTAAAAAAAAAAAAAAGATATCCTGTTCATCAAAATTATAGAAAGCCTTGTCCACCAAATTACTACAAGGTGCTAGACCATAAATAACTGCATAGCTCTGTGACTATAACCACTGGCAAAATCTTAAATAATACTGTCTACATTGGTCAAAATATTTGCCTATTGAACTAGCCAAAATGCCCCCAAATGCATCCACATAATCATTATTCAGCACAATACATTAATTACAGATTGAACCTGACAGCTATGATGAGCTTCATAAAAGCATTCTGACATGAAATTTAACCCCTCATTGTTTTTACAGTAAAGGATTATTATCTGGATTTAGATCACTTGTTACAACAGTATCTATTTCCTCTTTTTTTTTTTTTTTTAATATTATTACTAATTTTTTTCCTTCCTTAGTAGAGAATTTGAAAATATCCAATGGTGTTCATTTTCTTGGTGTACGTTGCCTCTGGCATAATAAGCACAATGTGGTTACAGCCTTCTATCTTTTTTATCCAAAAGATGTAAGTGAATGTACAAGATGTTAGTCTATGGCAATCACATCCATTGCATAACTGAATTCAGAATTCAGACCTGCCAAGTATCTCACACTGCTCGCAGGGCTCACGCAGTTGGCTCATGCCTGTCATTCTCTTGCAGATGGGGATCCAACACACACACGTATTCAGCATTTACACAGATCCTTTGATTTGGTACATGAGATCATGGAGCAGGAATGAAGCTGTCCCAAGCCCATCCCATCTTAATGGAGCCTTCAGCTCACAGAGGTCCTGCCAGGGAGATATGCTCTCTGGATGCAGCCCAGTTTCCCAGCTGCATGCCAGCCCATCACTCAGTGCTCCCTCTGTCCCCTGGCCTCGCATGGCATTCTCACAGGTACTGAAATAAATGGGACCTGAAAGCACCGATATCTGATACCATACAATGCACAGAACTTGCAGTTTATTATGAAGCAGACGGTGCAATAAATCCCTCTGTATTATATTTAGTAATGGTATCATTTGTGTCATTCAGGAAAGTGATCTGGATAGTTTTGTAAAACCCCACGGCTTTGAATAAATCACTTCCAGAGTGAAGTATTTGACTGATGAGACACTAACTGTCCTACAGCGAGAAAATTATTCAGGCTGGGAAGATGACAGGTTCAGAGCACAAAAAACAATAAGCCATAGAGAGGCTGGAAAGAACAACATGTACAAAAGACCAAAGGGCAATTGTCACTATCCCTGAGTAATGACCATAACAACAGGTGCTAAAACATACAATACAGCTATATAGTACTGGCCAATTTCTAAACTGGCAGAAAGCTCAATAGCCAAGTGAAACCCTTTATAAGCAAGAGAGTCTCATTAGCACAATGAAAGGGACAAATAAAAATGACTAGGTTTTGTTTGCAATACCCCTTACAGTTGTCTGCAATGTGAAAGAGCTTTCTGTTTGCTATTTCCATTTGATCTCCCTATGCTATAGCTAATATAATGGTTGCCAATTGGAAAATAAGTAGAATCTGTAGTTAAAATTGTCTATGGCCTTGAAATTGTTATAATTTTTTCCTCATCTTTCTTTCCAATAAGATCCATTTTACAAGTATAATATATAACTATTCTAATTTTTCCTCACGATGGTGTTTATCCTTTCTTATCTGGCCTGCCTGTCATATCTTATTATAATTAACAGAAATCTGAAATGTGCTGTTCTGATAAACCTGTCAGAATAATAACAGAAATACATATAGTTAATCATTGTGATAGGGTTTCCATATTATTCTAAGAAATATAGAACTGAATATTATGAATAACATTAAATGTAATTTATATGAATATATAAATCCTTACCAGTGGTTTCAATTTTCCAATAATCTTGAAATTTTATCAGATACTAATTGCTAATAAGCATGATTCATTATGACTTTCTTTGCACAGATTTACTGTTCGTGACAGCGAAGTAAGACAACAGACACAGAATTCCTGAAAATAGAAACAAAAAATTTCTAGCTATCTATAGGTCTGCCAAATATAAAGTAACACTTGTTCTATAAAATGTCAGTATGTCTCTATTGGTCTTGTTGGTCTTCAGTAACTGTGTTAACTCTGAGTCTTTTTTTTTAGTATAGCATGCAGCCAGGCTGAGATAGCTGGAGATAAGAATTGGCATCAAGCTGTCATTTGGGGAAATGTGCCATCTAGATTCTTTAGGTCCAATCAGGAAAACCTGAAGGGAGATTTATCTTCTCCTGTATAATTGCTAATTATTTCAACATTGAATTCACAAATTCTGAGAACAGAAAACATAAACCCCAGAGAATTATTTTTTTGTTTCAAAGGCACATTATCTGTAATCCTAAGCATATGTCCCTGCCTTCTGCACAAATACAGGAAAATGCAACAGAATAAGCAATACTGTTCTTTGATTTATTTATCTGAGTGTTCATGCTTGAGCTTTGTCATCAAGCAATCCATTTCAGCCTCTTCTGTGCACCTTTTTTCATTTTGCTGTTTTTCACTGAAGTTCTTCTTGCTGCTACTGCCTCCAGAGTCACACACAAATAGATTTAGGCATGAACATTTAATGGCAAAACCCTTTGAAAATTATAGAGCTAATTTTAAATTTTTTTTTTTATTTCTACTTGATAGCTTGCAGCACCAAACCAAACAGAATCATTAAATGGTTCAATGGACTAAGATCAAAGACAGACACCTGTGAGCAAAATCCTCTATTATCCTTTCACTGTCAAAAGTAATTGTTGCTAATTGAACAAGTTTGTTTAGTTGTTAATATAGCTCAAGAGACCATATCCTGAGCTGCTGGAAATAGATCTGGTTCTGCTGAAGTCAGCTCCACTAATCTATAGCAACTGAGGAACTGTCACAAGGAAACAGTTAACCCATTCCTTAACTGCATAGGCTGCATGACCAGCTATTCCAACAAAAATATGTCTCAAAACTTGGGATGAACAAGAAAAAAATGACCACATTCATCTTTGCCTAATTTTATGTGATAAGCTATTAAATACACACTTTGGTAGCAATAGACTAGATGGCATCCAATAGAATTTGATGAAGGCAATGTTTAAAATATGCTGTAAGTTCTGCAAGCAGACTCCAGCCATAATTTTCTAAATGCTTTTAAAATCTGATTTCCCTTTGCAAGAAAGAAAGCTTCTCTCCTCCTGCTCAGGTTTAACACACTACCACAGTCAACCAGCAAGCAACAAAATGAAGTGCTAGCATATGGATTTAAATGTTTAGAAAGCAAATAATAACAAATCCAGCACCTCTTCAAAGCAGTCATTTTTATAAAGATTGCTCAGGAAAAAAGTGTCAGTCTATCTGCCACATTTTAACTCCTAGCAATTTCATTCCAGTGAATGGAATAAAAACAAAACCAAGCAATCACCAAAATGACTTCCTGGAAGGGCAAATCAGATAGAGCTGTAAGATACAGGTCTGCTACACGCATCACAACAGCCTGATTTTCAACAGTGAAATTATATACAAGCAATGCTTTCTGAAGTAGTAGTGCACATTAAAAATGAATGAATATAGTTTAGAGAGAGCTTAAAAATAATTGCAATCATAAATACAAATATTATTTCTTTCAGAATCAGTACTGGCTCATTCATTCAGCTAGGTAAGGAGAACCTACAAATAACTCCTGTAAACCCCCAACTTAGCCTGTTTCTCTATCTGGTGCTTCATAGGACTTGCAGCAGATCACAGCTACAACAGAATGCCAGTGCAATACTGAACTGCTGTTCAGATCATCAAGTAAATAGCAGCATTTAAAAGACTCCATATTATCAAGGCTGATGCACATACAATCTGTAGAGAGATAGATTGGTGCAACTACCAAGATGTATCACAAACAGAACATCACGTTGCATCATGGGTGCCAAGCATGGCCAAATTCCGCTTAGTCCCCTTGCTAACTCCAATCCTGTTTACTTACAAAGCTTATTTCATATCATCATTATTGTTTATCACTTATTTTTTTATCCTTTTGCTTGAGCTGTTCTAAGTCTCCAACCACTAGCTTTAGCTCTTATTACCTTGCATTGACAATGTGAAAATAAAAAATAATGTATAAACCCATGAAGAAAGTGACATATTATAAGGACAGTCTGTTAAAATTCACTCATGCAAGTGTATGGGTGTGACAGGTGCCATACATTCAGCGCACATGTAAGGAGTCACTAAATCCCCTTTTTTTCGTAGCAAGAGACTTTCCAATCCAAGAAACATTATGAGCCATTGCCCAAAATATAGGGCACATCTAGAACCTACCAATGACTGAGCTAATTGCATACCAGGCGCTGGGACCCAGATGTAGGTGCCAATACTAGTGGTCACTGAATGGAAAAACAGACTGAGATTCCAAAGCAGGTACAAAAAGCAGCAGTTTAAACAACATGTAGCAAGTAGTAAAGTAACCCAGGGATGAACAGTTTTTGGGAGAGACCTGTTTGTGGGGGATGCTTGACACTACAAGTGAGGAAACTTCTCTTGTTGTGGCAAGAGGAACTATCTCAAAACACAAGCTTTTACAAGCATTTGTAATTGGTTTTCATCATACAGAGCCCGATTATTAGCCAATAGCACATGTCACAGGGAAAATAATGTAGAAAATATACAAGCAATCTGAAAACCAGCAGTATTTAAACACTGGCTAGTGATTCTACCTTGGCTGTGATGGCATCACTTACTTCAGGGTGACCAGATCAGAAGAGAAGACAAGACCACCTGGCCTAAAAATACCTTTTTGGTACAGAATTCTTTGTTTGCTGGTGGCTTCCTGGACTGGTTAATGAAGACATGAGGTGCATACTATGGAAATACATACAATTGCTGCATTTATCTTTTTCATTCATCTCAGATGACTTGCAAAACTTTACAGGTTGAGATGCAGTGTTGTGATCATGGAATCACAGAATCAATTAGGTTGGAAAAGACCTCCGAGATCATCGAATCCAGCCTATGATGGAAAACCACCATGTCAACTAGGCCATGGCACTGAGTGTCCAGTCCAGTCCATTGGCCATGTCCAGTCTTTCCTTAAACACCCCCAGGGATGGCAACTCCACCACCCTGGGCAGCCCATTCCAATATCCAATCACCCTTTCTGTGAAGAAATTCTTCCTAATGTCAAATCTAAACCTCCCCTGGTGCAGCTTAAGGCTATGTCTTCTTTTCCTATTGTTAGTTGCCTGGGAGAAGAAGCTGACCCCCACCTGGCTACACCCTCCTTTCAGGCAGGTATAGAGAGCAATAAAGTCTCCCTTGAGCCTCCTCCTCTCCAGGCTAAACAATCCCACTGCCTCAGCTGCTCCTCATGGGACATACACTCCAGACACATCAACAGCTTCATTGCCCTTCTCTGGACACACTCCAGCACCTCAATGGCCTTCCTGAATTGGACACAGTACTCGAGGTGTGGTCTCACCAGCACCAAGTACAAGGGAAGAATCACTTCCCTACTCCTGCTGGCCACGCTATTGCTGATATAGGCCAGGATGCCTCTGGCCTTCTTGGCCACCTGGGCACACTGCTGGCTCATGTTCAGTTGCTGTCGGCCAACACAACTAGGTCCTTTTTTTCTGGGCAGCTTTCCAGCCACTCTTCCCCCAGCCTGTTGCCCTGCATAGGGTTGTTTTGGTCAAAAGGTAGGACTTGGCACTTAATTAGCATCTTATTCAGCATCCTAAACTAAACACAACTCTGAAACAATTCTGTGCAGAAGCCCTAGCGAAAGCTCCTGAATATGCTCTGACAAACACCTAAAATGACTGGGCTGATAACATTTCTTAACATACAGAAATAGGTAACATTTTGGTAGGCTGCCAATATGCCAAAGTAATTTTCAACACAAATAATGCCAAAACAAGAAATGGATAGTAATCAAGCTAGGAAACATGTGAAATGCAAAACAATTTAAAGCCAAAACAAGACCCTGTTTCATTTCCATGCAGTTTCAAGGTCAATGACCTAAAGCACAGCTTTTCTTGCTTTTTGTGCTCATCTTCCACTTTCTCTAGCATATATAGGAGCAAAAATATAAGAAGAGCTTGCCTGATAGATCTATATCTAGATCTAATCCAAGATGTGAATTACACTATTTTAAGAGTAACACCTGGCACTGCAACCAGGCTTCAGAGACTGCAGTGCTGGCTCCTTTCAAGTTACCCATGGGTTTACTAAGCAGTTGGCCAGCAAGATGCTAGATTCTCATGTCAGGTGTGAGTCTGGAAAAAGCACTCCAAAGGAAGCATTCTTTTAAAAATTAGTAGGATGAAGGAACAAATAGATGCTTTGAATTTTATAAAAATTCCCCTAAATGACTGTGATGGGGAAAGGGAAGAAAACAGCTTGAGGATACTTAGGTATCCCTAAATATATGTATCTGACTAAAAAATTTACTAGTATCATTCTCAGGAAAATTTTTTGGTATGACTTGTGTGTATAACTTCAAGCTTTCAAAGGTTTCTTCCTTTTCTAATTTCCAAATTTAAAAAAAAAATTCCTACATAAAGGATTTCTTCTCTCTCAGCTGCAGATATATTTTGCCTCAAGTTTTTAAAAGTTACACAGTAAGAAAAAGGAAAATGCAACTGTAATTGCACACTCCCTAGTGTTTTCAGAGTTGGGAAAGTTATGTAAAGTACAGAGTAGGTTAATGAAGAGGAACTGAATAAAAGTGAAAAAATTGCCCAATTTCCCCTATGAACCAGAAAGAAACAGGGAGAATAAGAAAGGGACCAAACCCTCAAATTCTGAGAATTCTAAATCTATAATTGAAAGAGCAAAGACTTTGATAAAGAAAAATTTCCATTTTGAATGCTACAGTATTGAATCAACTTAAAAATATTCATTAAACTGTCCTATATGTTTTGTGATTCTAGCCTTTAAATCCCAGATAAGAACAGACTTGTCATTCCTTGTTGAAACACAGCCTTTGGCAAGGCTTCAGAGGATCGGTGCTGTTACAAGAATGGAAACAATACAGCACAATTTGTCCTGAGGACACTACAGAATGTTTCATCTTTGAAGAATGAAGATATAAAGTGAAATTTGGGCAAGATAAGTCTTGGGTTTTTTAAACACAATCCATGTATTCCTTCATCAGTGCAGCAGATCATGGCCTCTGAGAATACCCGATATCAAACAGTCTGTCCAGGATGACACTTAACAGCATCCCGGAGAACTTATTCAGTTTAGCCTTTAAATCCATGCCTCGGGAAAACAGGTGATGTTTTAAAATATATTTGCTAAGAGACTGTGAAAATATCTAGGAAAAAATCACCTGATCTATGTTAGATGTAAGGTCAAAATGGTGAAATCTTCTGTTCCTTCCCATCCTTCAGTCATTTCTTACAGTCAGCCATTAACATCTCTGATAACATCTACAGTTTTCAAATACCACTTTAGATAAAAACCACAGTTGTGTATGTTCATTTATGTTAGCTTTTGATGGTCACTCCTAATCTAATCTTTTTTAAAAACAAAAAATGTGATAGTCATGGTGACTTGAAATGCAATCTTATTTTCTTAGGATATTTTTACCCTAAGAAACAAGTGTGCCACCTATTGATTTGCCAGATAATACCTAAGCATAGGCCTCCTGATTTTGTAATGCTTATATGCTCCAGCAACAATTTTTGAGAACCTTGATGAACTTCATCTCAAAGTGCTGTATGATGAGGACAGAAGAGCCCAGTTTCATAGGCAGAAATTCAACTCCAGAAACACTGAAGTATTTTGTCATTCCTGTTAAACAACCAAACTGGTTTCATTTTATGCAGTCTATTCAGGATTATACAGGAAGTTCTATGGTCTCAACTCCTGGCTTAAACCTTTCACTGCTAAACCACCTGTCCTCTTCTGAGAGTCTCTGAGGTTATGAAGTACATACACACATGCACTGATGTGATGTACCACTACCAGCAGTCAGAGGCCTAGGTACAAGCTGTGGCTGCAAGTAATCAGTTTCTAAATGATAGTGCTATGCAATTTGCCATTTGCAAATTATGATTAATACATTTGCTACAAATAATCAATTAAATAATTTAATTTTATTTTTGCATAGAAGAAAACTGACTAGAGAATACAAGTACATTGGGGGGACATTTTTTCAATACTCCCATACCATACACTTGGTTTAGGCAGGGTGGCTGTGAAAAATGAAGACTTAAAAATCTCACTTGCAAGTCAAAAGAAGGAAAGGCTTGCTCTTTGCTTTGATTTCCTGCCCCCCCCCCCCGCCCCAAGAAAGAGGTCCATTTACATTGATATTGAGTATTTTAATGTGTGAAGTAATACAGCAAACTGAAATACCAAGATGTTGTGTTGTAAATTCATCACTCCCTAAACCAGCTGCTTCTTGTCAGAAAAGAAAAGTTCCTTTTAAGTGTCTTTTGAGACTGATATAGAACAAGTTACATGACAAGACTGTTTGTACTGTATGTCATCAGGTATTTCTTAAAGCATAAATTATGACTGATTTTTTTTTTAAATGGAAAAAAGAATTATTTCAGACAAGCAACCCAGTGAATAGTAATTCTACTTCTGATGTTTCAGAAATGAGAAATGACTCCCCCAGTGGTACTTCCAGTAGAAGTAGAAAGATAATTTCACACACCTCAACATGTAAATTTCCAACACTTAAACTCAACAAATACTTTGAATTGGCAGTAGCTTATGCATTTAAATCCCTCTTGAAATTAAATATTTAAAATGTTGTTCCCCAATATTCTTTCAAATATGTTTCTAATCCATACTTGATTTATTTTGGCACAAGCCTTAAACTGATAAGATATTTGGCCCTGCTCCTTCATAGGACAGCATGCAAATTTTCCAGTGGCTCTATCAAAAGCTAAGTCATGAAACTTCATTAAAATGTGTAGTTAACGAGGTCCTTGTAGCTAATAAAGTCCTTAGTCACTTTATTAGGTATTTAGTCTCAGAAAGCTCTTTAATTTTATAATCTTCTATCTTTA
This sequence comes from Myiozetetes cayanensis, assembly GCF_022539395.1. Taxonomy (NCBI): domain Eukaryota; kingdom Metazoa; phylum Chordata; class Aves; order Passeriformes; family Tyrannidae; genus Myiozetetes; species Myiozetetes cayanensis. The sequence continues at coordinate 133,323,602 of NW_026086604.1, forward strand.
AAACAATTTGTATTATTCTGGTTTGTGTATCTTTTAATGTTAGAATAAATTATATTTCAATAAAATATTGAGTTCAAGAAGCATTTAGACAATGCTCTCAGGCACATGCTGTGATTCTTGGGCCTGTCCCTTCAATGATCCTTGTGGACCCTTCCAACTCCAGTTCTGTGATGTCTGTCATTTGAGACTATTTGTCAGTTGTGTATTTTCACAACAGTTTGTAACTGTTTTCCTCATTATTCCTCTTCCTTTGCTTTCTTATTAGTATGTTGTTACTCAATGACACCCTCAGAATATTTTCACAAAATTATATTAATTTTTTTAATATATATTTGCATAATTTTGCAAAAACACAGGTAAAAATGCTGCAATTATATGGCTGTCACACAGTGCTTGAGTGCCTCTTCTCATGGCAACCACAGATAAAAATAAAGATGGAAAGCCTATTCTGTCTCTGCAGAATTCATTTCCACGGAATAGTAAGACCACATTTATTTAGACTATGAAGGAGGAGCTGGGTGCCCACAACATGCTCATGGTCCTTAACTCCCAGACACACAACTGAAAGAAACACTGGCCTGACAAACACAGACTCACCTGTCGTGGAGTCAAAATGCCACAAAAGCACACACCTGGAGGGTCCAGAAGGTTAGACGTGTAACCATGGCACAGATAGCAGAGCTGGGGAGGGAACAGCATGCTCGACTTTCTCCTGGTCATCTGCTGTTGTCCGTGTTCCTTTCTGTCTGCTTCACAAAACAGATGCATAGTCTTCACAAAATTTGTGAGAAGGTGCTGGCTATGAGTTTGAAACTACTTGTGCATTTCCTATGTGCATGGGACACTTTAGTCTTCAAGGACAACTGAGCCCATTCTTCCACAAGTGTATTGAAACACAGGGTAATTATGCACCAAATTACTCTGTCCCTCTTCTTTCACATTGACTACGCATCACTGTATGTTTTTTAGGTGACCATTCACATGAAATAAAGAAAATATCTAACTAACTAAAGTTTGGCCAGCATGATGTTTGAAATAACCATAAGAACTACCATTATTGAAGACAAGAAAAAGAAGTCTCCCCAGTCATGGAAATCTTTGGGTTTGGGATGAGAAGATCCCAAGCAGCAACTAAGAATTTGTGGGCTGCTTGCTCACTATACCCCCACAGCCACAGCAGGATGGAGGAAATAATTACAAAAACAGAAGTGAAAAAACAAGTGGCTCAAAATACAGACTGCTTAATAAATGAAGGAAGAAAATGTTTCGAAAATCCCCAAGTGATGCAAAGGCAACCACTTAGCACCTTCCACCAGCAGACCAGTGCCTAGCCAGTTCCCAAGCAACAGCTACCTCGGGAAGATCACCCCCCAGCGTGCTTGCTGAGTCTGGCATAAAATACCCCTTTGGTCAGTCGAGGTCAGCTCTCCCAGCTGTGTCCCCTTCTCAGCCTCCTGTCCATCCCCAGGCCTGCTCTCTGGCAGGGCAGCATAACAAACAACCTTGACACTGTGCAAGCACTGCTTAGCAATAGCATTATCAACACTGTTTTGGTCACAAACCTACAACATGGCAACATACAAGCTCCTAGGAAGAAAACTATCTGTACCCCTGCCTGGCCCAGCACAGGATTAAAACCAAATCTTTGCCTTTACTATTTAAATCCATCTGTTACATTTATCACACCAGCCTGGCACTGTGGTGGCAGACTCTGTTTAGGTCCATGAGGAAGTTTGGGGAGCAGGTGACTTGCCTATACCAAAATTTTTTTTCCTTCCTTCCTTCCTGCCAGTGTGAGCCTCTACTAACTACTGTAAGCCTAAGACATCCATTGGCCAGACTTGCTGGAGTGTCAGTCAGTCACCAAGTTCAGTGTGATTTCTTCTGTTCGTGGAGATACCAGTCAGTATAAAGGTTCTTCACTTGGCAACACAATTACTTTCCAGGGAAGGTGATTATAAATCTCCATAAATTTTCTATAGGAGTGTTAAAAGTAGAATGAGACACCTTCACATGTGGCTTGCCTATGCCTGAAAATGACCCACCAGCTCCTCTGTTATGATGGTACACATTTGTCATAGTGTCATGGCAGGACCTGTTTGTGCTATGATCTCAACAGACAAACATGGCTTATAAAAATAGAACTAAATTTATACTTGCAGTGCAACGTTGTAAAAAACCTGGGGAGAAAGTGATTATAAGGAATCACAGGTGAGAGATGTTAGCAGTTGCAATTTCTTTACCTATTATTACCTGACTTTGAGGCCTGGAAATCATTAGATTTGCTTGTTTTCTGTCACTTCTGCAGTTACTAATAGCAATTAAGCTGCATTTCAAGTAGAAAATGTTTTTTTTTATTTCAGAATTCAGTGAATACTAGAATGAATTATTATTCTGAGAATAGCACAATTCTCGATACAGCAAAGTGTTCTCCATCACCAAGCCAGAGCTGACAGCAGAGAGATCACCCCTCTGGCCCCTTGGCACGGCTCTGTGCTGATGTTCTGCCCATGGGGCTCGATAGAGGTTTGCCTGTGCCTTGGTCTAAGTCGTGTAGTGGTTTTATCTGTTTCTCCCCAAAACAGAAGGCTTTCTCAACTTTCTCCTCGCCCTCTCCCTCCCCCCCCGCGGTGAATGCACTGAAAATAGACAGTGACACAGGACCAAGAGGGAAAGGAAGGCGTGAACGTGGCAACTTGTATATTTTAGACAGACTGTAAACGTTTATGAGTTTTCAGAAACAGTGTTCTTTGGGTGAAAAAGTAGCCTTCCCCTTTAGTCTGCAGAAATAACTGATTACTTTTTTCCATCACTACCCTGGGCCCATCGGCACTAACGACTTAAAAGTTTCCCTCAAAGAGGTGTCACCACCACTTCGGAGTCGGGATAAACTGTGAAGAAATGGATTATATGCAAGTGTCACGGCGAAACCGTTCCCCGAGGACTTCTGGGAATTCACATTAAACGAGCAACGCTTGAAGCCGTTGCCAGGGACGGCTGGGAAAGGGGGGAGAAGGCGGCGCGGGGGCGGCGGGCTCGGGCTCCCTCAGGCCGCCTCAGGCGGGCCCTGCCCGGGCCGCCGCCGTCTCCCGGCAACCGGCGGCACAGCGGCGCGGCGCGATCGCCCCCGGGCGGCGCGGGGAGCCCGGGCAGGGTGGGCGCTTCGGCCCCGCCGCCGCGGAGCGCGGGGTGCTCTGGAGCTGAGAGGGGGTGAGCGGAGGGGCTGAGGCGCTGAAATCGCCGTGCGCAGCCCCAGGTGTCGGCGGCGCCGCAGCGGCGCCGGGCGGGAGGGGCGTTAATAGCGACCGCTGCCCTCGGGCCGTGCCCCGCGGGTCTGGCGTCCCGGCGCCCGCCAGTGAGCTGAGGGCCACGTGTCTGTAGACCTTCAGAAATAGTAAGTCAAAGCTTAAAAAGCATCATTATTTCTGTGTTGGTAGGGTCTTTCCAGTATCCTGGAGGGAACTTGCAGGAAAGGTGCGCCAGGACTATTTATAAGAGCATATAGCGACAGGACTAGAGGGAACGGGTTGAAATTGAAAAAGAGTAGGTGTAGATTGGATATTAGGAAAGAATTCTTGACTGTGAGGGTGGTGAGGCACTACAGCAGGTTGCCCAGAGAAGTTGTGGATGCCCCATCCCTCGAAGTGTTCAAGGCTGGGCTCTGGATGGCGCTTTGAGCAACCTGGTCCAGTGGAAGGTGTCCCTGCCCATGGCAGGGGGGTTGGAACGAGGTGATCTCTTAGGTCCCTTCCAACTCAAACCATTCTACGATTCTATGATTTTTAAAGGCATACATTGAAGCTTTCTCCAGCCACAACCAAAAAAACCCTAAAAACTTACAGTTGGCTTGATAAGGGCATATATGCCTTTAAGAAAAGCAGTGACAATTGCAAGATTTATATTAAAATTGTGAGGTTTAATAACAATTGAAGTATATTGGCATGAACATAAATAAAATTTAAAACCAGATGGCACATATCCTGCACTGGGAGCTCCTGACAGTATTTCGTACTAGAAACTGGGAGTTTAGGAATTGGTGGAAGCAAGTAGGAAAAGACATGAGTGGACATGTTCAGCAGAGGATAACTGACCAGTATTTTTAGATGTGTTCTGGGAAGCAAGAAACTGCAGTGGACCTGCCTGAAGAAAACATAAACGGTAGAGTTAAAAAAAAATATTTCTAAAGTGTGGATAGGTAAGAATAGTTTACTTCAGGTGTGACGTGGAATTTTTGTGACAGGAAAAAGAAAGGTATGGAACTTAAAATGGTGTGGATGATAGACGAGAAGAAAAATAATTGAAATACAAAAGTTTTCTCCTAAAGAACACTAACACATGATCAGGCTATGAGGGTGATAATCTCACCTGATTTATTGATATTTCAAAGGTTTTGGGACATCTTTAGACAGGAATTTCAAAACAAAGTATGGATTTGCTATAGGGAAGCATCGTCTTTTATAATCTTATTGCTAATCTGAAATTATATGAGATAATCTGATATCTTGTATGCAAGATAAACACATGCTTCCTATTGTTTATTGACTGGTAGCAAGCTCACTTTCACGTTTGTTTTTGGAAGCAACAATTCGTTTTTTTAATTTCCTTTAATTTTTGTGATTTTTATCATGTTGCCATTTTCTGATTTTCTAATATTCCTCTAACACAGTGAATGCCAAGATGGGCTTATATATCCTTTAGCACCACTTTTGTGCTACTTGTATTTTTGTCCTAAATTGTAACAGATTTCTTTTTTATTTCTTTTTATTTTTTTTTTTTAACTGTTAACATAATAAAGCCTGGTAAACAAGCATTTAAAATTAAATTATAGGACTACCCTTGCAGATATAATCCTAAAAATCACAAATGTGATAGCAACACAGCTGAGGTATGTCCAGTGCTGACAAAGAAGTAAGAGTACAGTGTTGTAATTCTTTAGGAATCTATATACTTTATAGTATGTATGGAATATAGTAAATATATATTGTATAGTATAAATATTTATTGTATATTTCTTTCATACCAGCAAAGAAAGTAACTGACAAATGTTCAGACATGACACAAATACAGTAAACTGTAGACTAAAAATTAAAAAATGTTCCACAAGCTGATTGCTCATGGTCAGGGACCAACTTTTTAACAGGAGAGGTGGAAACAAAATATCTAACAGTTTTTAAGATACAGTGTGATAGGTATCTGGTGGAATTAAAGTGATGCAGTGGCTGTGATGTGGGAGGGGCATGAATCTGATCTTTCAGAATGTCCCTTTTCCTGGATGTCCCTGAGAAACTGCCAGGAGAAGGCATTCATTTTAAGACCTGTAGACTGGCACAGCTGGCTAAAAACTTAGGAGTGTCTTCAGTTTTTTTACTAGTCTTTCTTCCTAAATCAGACCATCTTTGGCTCCTGTATGAGAAGTGTCCTGCTATTATTGCTCAGACAGTGGTTGTGTAACTACTGTATCTCATTTGTTTTAGGTTAAGTCAAGCTTTCTTTATGCTCTTTCTCGTGGGATGAGGGATTTCACTATGAGTCTCAGTCAGACGTTTAAAATCACACACGTACTTTCTAAAAATCACCTTCCTTCAGGTTATAACAGCTTGGATTTTCCAGAGGTGGATCTTAGGTCTGATGTTATTTAATATGTGACCAATAACATATAGTAAAACCAAAATTTTCTAGTGAGATAAAATAATTTTGTTATGCCTGAAGAAGACTGCTAGAAGCTTCTGAGAGCTCTTCTGCAGCTAGGTGAACTGCTAACACCATGACAGATAAAATTAATTGTTGATGAAAGTGGTGTAATTTATAATGTCAGGAATATTTAGAGCACTATATTCTCTTCAGTAGTGAACCTAAATTAATTGTGATCAGCTGGGAAAATGACCTGTTTACCATATGCGGATAGCTTAGTGAAAATCTTCACTTAGGAGATTGGGTAAAAATAAATACCCTAAAAGTTATAATCTCTCTCAAGTAAGTCAGTAGTGTTCTAGAATCGATTATGGTATTTCAGGTTGGGTATATCATATCTGAGAAAGATTTAACAGTCACAGAGGGACTCTGAGACAAGAAACATAAATGTCTGGAAAAGCTATGTGGAAAAAATAATTAAAGTGGCTTAGATGATAAATCAGAATGTACAGTGAGTTATAAACGAAGTAAAAAGATCAAGTCAGTGCACCTCTTACCTAAAGTTGTAATACAAGAACCGGGGGTTATTGTGTTGAATTGAATAACACATTTAAACTATTTACATATTTTTTGAATCTAAGGCATAGTTCCTTGTACGGTGCCCTTGACAATTGGACCTGTGCTGTAGTGTGTCAGACTAAGAAAGAAGAGTGAAAGGATTAAGTGCTCATGTGGACAGTAAAAATGGCTCCATTGTTAGGAAGAACATAAAAAGTTTAGGAAATCTAAACCTTGGTACTTAGGGAAACAGAAACCCTGTAACAAATGGAGGAAATCTGTCTTTTGGGATAGTTTCAAGGAATTAGTAGCAGCATTTGGCTGTTGCCATTCTGGCTGGATACTGATCAGCCACGGAAGACTGTTCATTGAAGGAGCTTTCTTGCGCTGAGACCTCTGAGTTATTCTGTGTTTTGGAGAGAATGCTATCGTGTCCTTTAATTCCTAGTAATTCTTTTTATGAACATTCATACATCATCTTTTACACTGTACAAATGGGAAAATACATTCTACCTCTACAGCTTAGGATTTCAACATGATTGAAACACTCCTGACTTAGTGCACCTTTTGCTAGGTGTACCAAGCTGTTCAGTTTCAGAAAACAGTGAACTATGGTCCTTGGGCAGTATGAAAAAACTGTCTATCAATCTGAGGCTGTACATGACTCATGTACAAATTTTATGCAAATTTATGCAAATGTTGCATATTTTCACAGCATCATATTGTGAAATCAAATATCTGAGAAACTTGGCTTTTGTTAAAAATCTTAGCATCTATCCCTGGGCTTTTGAAAGTATCACTCAGCTGAATGTTAATGTGATATCAGAATGCAAAGAAAGAGTGTAATTGTATCTTAAAAATTCTGAGATCTTAAATAAATGATTATATTAATTTTTAGCTTGCCTAAAATCACCACCTTTTCTCTCTCATAGCTATTTTCTCAACCTGGCATCTAACTACAAATTTATTTTGGTTTTCAGACTTTGTCTGCAGGGTACTCCACTCTGCACCTCTCAGTATTTTTAATGATTCTTTCATTGTGTGTGTGTTTAATGTATAAATGCATAGATCGTTGGAAAACATTGGAATCTTTAAAGGAACTCTCAGAACGATCAGGATACATTTAGGTGTGGGGTTGGTTTGTTTGTTTTTTGTGTTTTTGTTTGGGTTTGTTTTGTTTTTTTGTTTTTTTGTTTGTTTGTTTTTCTGCAATGGGATGAACTTTGTCGAGTTGAATCAAAATATTGTCTTGTATCTTAGGATCAGACTCTGGGTAATTTTGGTTAGTTAACGTGTCTTGCATCGTAGCTAAACCTTGACCTAATCCTCACAGCATCACAGAATGGGTCAAGTTGGAATTGACCACAGTGGGTCACCTGGTCCAACCTCCCTGCTCAAGCAGGGTCATCCCAGAGCACATTGCACAGGATTGTGCACAGATGGTTCCTTTATCTCTCCAGTGAGGGAGAGCCCACAACATCTCTGGGCAGCTTGTTCCAGTGTGTGGTCACCTGCACAGTAAAGAAGTTCTTCCTCATGTTCAGGTGGAAATTCCTGATCATTTTTTGCCTAATACACACACTGGGCAAATCGAAAGGTCTTGACTTAATTGGTCTCTCATGTAATGTATTTGTTTCATATGCCATATATATATATCTCTATATCTCTATCTATCTATCTTCAGGAACTGAATATTCAATTGGACCTGCTATCTCTTTTTAACTCTCTTCTTCTATGAAGTTTTTTTATAGTGTTTTAATGCTTGCACTGTCATTACAAAATGGCAAAGAGAGTCTGTTGATCCATACTTTAAGAGTTGGACAGAAAAAAGATGGAAGAAGAATGTGGGAGAAAGAAAGGGTTTCAGGATTATTCCATATTGGTCTCTTTAAGAAAGAGCTGTCTGAGAATGATGATGAGTATATTTAAGCTGGTCTACGAAGGACATACTAGTTTATGGACTCAAGAAGGGAGTGAGATTGTCTGATGATTATATGATTATCTCTTGATTGCATTGGAAGGCAGCAAACCTAAAGCATCCATACAGAAATAATTTTAAATAATCAGTGACAATGACCAATTTATAAGGCAATTTACACTGTTATCACACACAAAAAAATAGCTTCTTTGAGACAAAACTAAACAGCCAGACTTCAATTAAACTAGCTCAACTAAATTGATATGTAATTATTATTCGGAAGACAAAAAGAATCTCATGCATCATTTTTGTGAAGAATCTGAAAATCATAGCCAGGTTGTAGTAACACATCTTCAGATTGTCTTAAAGCATAGGACTGTTAATCTGAACAGTGGAACATGTAATATATAACTTGCTAGAAACTATTCTTAAATCCTTCTCTTTGCACTGCTTTTCCACAGGGGTAATTGCTCTCAGAAGAGACCTTTGATTCCTTGACTAAGAGGTAAGTTTCACAGCTGGCTGTACCTTTGACCTATTCCTGTTCTTTGTCTCAGGTCTCACAGTATGTGCAGAGTTCTAGGTGTGTCTTTTTGTGTCTTTTATTTAAGGTTTTAAAACAGAAAGAAGCAAATGGAACAGGTAGTATTTTCTAAATGCATTGTCTGACTTAAAATCATGAAATATTATGGTCTTGAAGTGTATGCAACAGGACACTGATAGTATAGATATATACTCCATACTCTAAAGGAAGATTTATAAGATTTCAAACAGAAAAACAACCAGAAGACTTTCCTCATATATCAAAGTATGGTTTATAGATTCTTTTTTTGTTGAAGCTCACTTGATAGCCATCATCTTGTGTTTTAAAAAAAAACAAACTGTAATGGCTAGAAATAAGTGCATATCTCAGATTTGCAATCCACGAAACTCTTCACACTGAGCAGAGAGGTTGTTAGAGCAAGACAATAAAATGAAGTAAGTACAGGGATCATGGCCATAATTATCTTATGATCTAGTAGTTGGAATCTGCTCCTGTAAGCATCTGCAGCGACTCTCTCAAAAACTACATAAATTTTTCTTATTTTATTTGACATGATAGAGATGCCAGTTCCTGATATAATAGTCAAGAGGTTAGAGGGTTCCACTTCTGAACTAAAAAATCTGTATTTGTGAACTTTCTCAAAATCCTTCTCCACTGACAGGCAAAATGTTCTGGTTATAGAGATGTTACTAGAGATGAGCCTATTCCTTCAACCACTTTAAGAAAGACAAGGTGCCTGTGTTTTGTGGTATGTCTGGTTCTGCCAATGTTCAGTCTGCTCCAGTAGTATCTGCCAGAGCTAGCCTGGCATGTGGATTTGTGTGGAGAAACAGGGTAATAAGCTTAGCTCACACATTTTAGATGTCAGTGTAAATGTAAATATATAAGCCAACAACTCTGGACTTTGATTTTGGTCTAAGAAAAAAGTAGTTATTTTTAAGGTGCCATTCCATTTTAGAGCTATTGGATATGTTGACTAGATCTCCACCAGTTATCAAGGACAGTGACTAACTTTAGTACTGATGCTTAATTTAGTTTAGTGGACGCTACTAATAGTTTGCAGATACGGGTTCAACTCAAGATATTCACACTTGGAGTAGTTCTGGTCCTGTGGGAAAGCTGGAGGTCCTAATGAAGTTTATAGTGAGACAGGGAGGTACCTCCTGAGCTTAGGCATTGAGTGTTGAGGACTGTGGTTTTAGAATGAGGATTTAGGTAGATGTAATGACTGTCCTGCTGGTTGAGAGAAAACACCGGATTAGACCACTGCACTGAAACTGGGTTGGAGTGAAGTAAAGCAGGCTAGTTTGTCTATCACTGATGGCAATAAATTCCAGGTGGTGAAGAACAGGAAGTAGCATAGAATGATAACTTCATAGATTGCTTGACTATGCATTGGCTACATCTGTTAGGTCAAAGTACTTGATTACCTCTAGCTCTACATGACTTAATCAACTCTTTAATCTCAAAAAACATATGTGGAAAAAGTATGCTTCTATGATTCTAGAAATGTACAAGTCATGAAGTAGAGGATATTACTCAAATGAGAATACTTTATTTTGTTTTTAAGATTTAAAAACATAGAACTGGTTTGGTTGGAAAAGATCTTTAAGATAATTGAGTCCAACTGTTAACCTAACACTGCCATACCCACCACTGAAACACATCCCTAAGCATCACATCTACATCTTTTAAATACCTCCAGGGTTGGTGACTCAAGCTCTTCCCTGGGCAGCCTGTTCCAATGCTTGACAACCCTTTTGGTGAAGAATTTTTTCCTAATATCCAATCTAAACCACCGTTCTTATAGCTTGAGGTAATTTCCTTTTGTTCTATCGCTTGTTACCTGGAAGAAGAGACTGACCCTCAACTCACTACACCCTCCTTTCAGGTAGTTGTAGAGAGTGATAAGGTCTGCCCTGATCCTGCTCTTCTTCAGTTCAAACAACCCCAGCTCCCTCAGCTGCTTCTCATCAGGCTTGTGCTCCAGACTCTTCACCAGCTTCATTTCCCTTCTCTGGACACACTTCAGCACCTCAATGTCCTTCCTGTAGAGAGGGGCTGAAAACTGAACCCAGGACTCGGAGTGCAGCCTCAGCAGTGCCGAGTACAGGGGCACAATCACTGTCCTGGTCCTGCTGGTCCCACTATTGCAGATACAGGCCAGGATGCCACTGGGCTTCTTGGCCACCTGAGCACTGCTGGCTCATGTTCAGCTGCTGTTGACCAGCACCTCCAGGTGCTTTTCTGCTGGGCAGCTTTCCAGCCACTCTTCCCCAGCCTGGAGCCCTGCACTGGGTTGTTGTGACCCAAGGGCGGGACCTGGTACTTGGCCGTGTTGAACCTCCTACCACTGGCCTCCTCCAATCAGTTCAGCCTGTCCCAATCCATCTGCAGAGCCTCCCTACATTCCAGTAGATCAACAGTTCCACCCAACTTGGTGTATATGTACTGTAAACCTACTGAGAAAAAGACACCATGCAGCTATTATGGACAGAAAGGGATTTGAATAAAGAAGTTCTTTTATAGTTCAGTAGCCTTTCAATACCTGTACGCATTGATTGTCTGTGTTAATGAAAATTCAATGCAGAAGACGTATTTTTAATTATCAGTAATTTGAAGAATTCCAAATACGTCATTCCCTAAAGTCAGAGTGACCACTGAATACTGAGAGCTTTATGGGAACAAAGATCATACCAACATTTGATGGCAGAATGCATTGAAATCCAGACCAGTACCTGCTACAAAGAAACAGACTGAGGGGCATAATCCACAGTAAAGTAATTGTGCTGGTCTCTCTGCTTATTGCCAGAGGTCATACTGCTTTTTTAAAGTTAAAGGAGCTAAATATTTCTAAACTAAGAAAAATGTAAAAGTTTCTTAAAAATGGGCTCAGAAGTTGGATGTATTTATACGGAGTGAAGAAGTACTTGCAATTAAATGCTTTAGCTATTCTTGGTCCTGAAATATTTATAATTTGAATCTGAGAACATTAATTATACAATATTATAAATACTTTTACATTAATTAACTTTTAAAATTGTTTGGTTTAAACCTAATTAAACTCATTCAGAATTAAAATTGCCTCTTCTGACTTTAGCTTCATTTATACCTGAAATGAATCGAGCTGAACTGAATAATTCTAAGTAAGAGTCCATATCTCCATACCAGGATTTAGCACAATTTAAATAACCCAGATTTCCTGAATGTCCTTGTAAATCTGATTCTTGTATGTGTGCAGGATTCTTACCTTCTACAGTGACTGCATAAATCAGAAGGTAGTATGTCCATCACGTTTGTTCGATATACTGTCAGTTACTTGTCCTTATGCTTTTTCTTATGTAAGTTAAGTTGTCTCTAGCCAAAGCTGCATTTTCTGAAACACTGAATATTTGTGTGTGTTCATATATGTGTATGTACAGATGGACAAGGGTAAAGCAGATTGGAGCTGATGAATCTTTGATTGTGGAGGTCTTCCTCTCAAAACTGTAATTAGTGACCTGCCTATGAAGTTTTAAATTTCAGATCCATTTTTAGGATGTGATTATGAACTGGTTTCACTACTGCTGTGTTACAGTTTATTTTTGGAGACCTATAGAGGAACAATACCTGGAAAAAAATCAGAGGATTCAAGAAGAGCTCCAAATTTTTCTTGAACACAACAAACAATAGCCTTGACTTTTGTAACCAGCCAGGCTGCATTTCATATTGCACTAGAAAATAATCTCTTATACCACAGGGAGGCTGTCAGGATAGTCCTGGCTGAGGGTGAATGTGTGGTTTTACTTTGAGAACCAACGGAGGAGATAACAAGGGGTACTAACAGTGCAAATTTCACTTTTACACAGTGTTAAACTGAAGTTTGGCATAACTTGGGTTATGTTCTATACATAGCTAGTGCTAGTGGCTCACGTTGCCCTTTTACTTTTGCCTGTACTTTAACTGGAAGGCTCTCCTGAAGTTTTTGAAGCCACACAGAATTAGGTCCACATGAGGTATTACATCCATATGCTTCAGAACCTATTAGATGTACTTGAGGAGGTCTTCCTGGTTCATGTGCACATGTGCTAATACCAAAAATAAAAAGGTAGAAGACAGAAGCTGGACTTGGTGCAAATAGATGTAATTTTTTTAAATCAGTGAAATTTGTGCTGTAAAGAACTGTTTCTTAATACCTGCAGACCTGATTTTTGTCTTCTGTGAAATATGAACAGAGAATTCAAATTGTATTTGAACCATGTTTTTGGGGCAGAACTTATTTGTACATTCTACAGTTGTATAGAATGTTTGCCAACACAGACTGTGTAGGCAAACATGGAGAAATACCCTAAAAGGACTTTCAAGTTCATATATGATTTATAGATGCAGATAAATTAACTTAGAGAAAATGATGTTCTGTGGTTTTGTACCACATTACAACCTGAGCCTGTGATGTCTCAAACCTTTCTTTTGAGCTGTGTATTTTGTTGACAGAAATATTTTACCAAATGTGTTCAAGTGTTAGAAAAAGGGACAACTTTCTGTATAGAAATTACTATGTCAAAGAATGATATTCAGACTAATTAGGTTGGTCAAATGAATGAAAAAGTCTGTCTTAAAAGCTTTTCTAAATCAATGGTAAACTGGTTCCTAAAACACAGAAGGGAATTTGTTTGTCTGCTTTTATTTTTTTGTTTGTTTGTTTTTAGAATGGGTAAAAAAGTAAAGAAGGAAGCAGAGCCTCCACCCAAGGATGTGGTAAGTTTATAAACTGCTATGTGCTATAAAATAAACATTACCCAGTTACAGGCCCAACTCTACAGTCCTTACGTAGTTCCTTATTCTCCTAACTTACCCACATTATTCTAAAAATGGCTTTTAAAGATGACTCTGTTTCTGCTTTTCTTGGACAGCATACAAACCAGAGTGACTGGGCATGTGTAGTTCTTTGTAGAGATTGTTGTCTTTGGCAGGCTTTGCAAACAGTAATGTATGAAACAATCCAGGCTTCTTTTTATTTAAAACAGTGTTAGCTTTCTCTTTGTAAAAATCAAAGGAGAAAGGAGAAGAGCAACATGAAATCTGCCTGTCTTTTCAACTGTGAAGACATTCTCTTTCTTTGGGTGGAAAAGAGTTAAGAGTCTAGATGGATCTGCAGTTTTATACAAATACAAAATTTGACAGATATTTTGAATGCTAGTATTACATACTCTGGATCTTTTGCAAGGTTACACAGACTTTTTTACCAGCAGTTTAGGTTTTTTTGGTATCATGGGAAGTACGAGAGCTGAAGATAAATACAGAATCATGGTGATGTGACTTTTTTTTCAAAATTGGAGGTTAAGGGTCTGACACTAGCACACTTTTCAAGGGTTTCTATACATTCCGAAGGTATGAAGAGACCCCCAAAGATAGATATTCAAAATAGTTAATTTTAAAGATTAAATGTTTTATTCATAAAGAAGTAGAGGAAACACAGAAACATTGAAAAGAGTATAATATAAATTCTCTGCCAGATAATAACCAAGTTAATGAAAATAGGAACCTCAACGAGTTTCACAGAGGAACATGAAACTAAATGCGAAGTTCGGTACACTGTTTTAAAAAAACAGTGGCTTTGTCTGTAAAGAGTGGTAGTACTGCAAGAGCTTTTTCAAAGCTCATAGGTCATAGAAAAGTTGATCAGCAAAAACTACATTACAATTTGAAAATTAAACATAAATAATTTTGACTAAGACAGTATCCAATAGCCATGATGTCGCTGAGGCATAGCAATTGATACCAGGTTTAGCTCCATTGTTATGTAGAAAGGTGAATATTACAAATGTATTCATAAGATCCAGTCAATAATAAATCCTCATGAAAGGAGATGACATGAAACCTCAACATAACCTGGGTCTGTATAAAAAAACAAGGAGGAGTCACAAAGATGGTGAATGTGGATAAGACTAATTAAAACAGACCCGAAGAGTTAAAACTAAGTATCTTCGCAGTCTTAAAAAAAAAAATTGGAAAGGCATGACAGTACATTTAAGCCATACAGATAAGCTAAAGGAATAAAAGTTGACCTTTTCAGTAAATAGCTAGAAAATCAGTAGATGCAGCACTACAATCTCTATATCCAAAACATGCCATTAGATTTTCTGGAGAGAACTGTGATACAGCCTAGTAGGTACTACGATAAGTTGTGAAAAATGTTAGAAATATTCAATAATTGAAAAAATCCAACGTAGAGAAAAGGTTGATAAAACTATCAAAAAGGAAGGAACTGGAAAGAGTGAATTCCAGATGGCATCTGCAGCTTTTGGCTTAGTTTTCCCCCTTATTATACTTCAGGCTAACATATCTGTTCTATCAGTCCTAGCAGGAGAAAAAAACTTGAACGTTGCATAGCAAAACAGTATTAAATATGAAAATAGATCATTGATTAATTGTAACTATCAACCAAGAAAATCTAATAGCTATGAGAACGTTGTTAATAATGATTGTGTAAAATCAAATCTCAAAACTTTAAATTTCACCTGGATATTTCAGGTGGCAGGAAATGAGATGCAGGCAAAATAAGAGATGTATTAGCCATTATCTTCTGATTGATAATCTGTTTATGAAAATGTCAAGTCCAAGAAAAGAAGCCTTGAGATAATGTAGGCAGGCTTATAAAGAGGGCCTTTGTGCACTTGGAATGCTCCGGGAATATATGGTCCTGCAGATGACCGCTAATTTTTTATAGATTTCTAGGAACAGGTGGGAAACACATCTCGTACTAGCCTCTGCTTATATGTTTTAGAAAATATTCCTGAGGATTCTGTTTTCACAGCCTTGCATAATTTGTCTTTTCTCTGTTACAAGAATTGGTCTCCTACAGGAAAAATATTACTTTGAGCCTCTATCTCTATATGAATGACCTAAGTCAGTAATTCAGACAGATAAAATATTTGACACACATTGATAGGAACTTTTCGTATGAAATCTACATTAAGTTTGGTCCAGACAATATTACTATTTGATCATCAGCTAGCACACAGACATTAAAAGGAGACCTAAGATTATCACTAGAGAAAATACTGAGGTGCTATCACTTAAGCTATAGATACGTGAGTATTTCTGAAAATAGCTTGATTCACAACTCTGCTGTTAACAAAAGGTGGAACGTATGAAGTGGCACAGTCAGCTCCTGAAATTGTCTTCTGAATAATGCCTAAATATTAATTTGACTTGGCTTTAGGAAGGCTTTCAATACTGTCTCTCATAATATCCTCATAGGCAAGCTGAT
This sequence comes from Myiozetetes cayanensis, assembly GCF_022539395.1. NCBI lineage: Eukaryota > Metazoa > Chordata > Aves > Passeriformes > Tyrannidae > Myiozetetes > Myiozetetes cayanensis. The sequence continues at coordinate 133,339,505 of NW_026086604.1, forward strand.
GAACTACAGACAAGAGAAATAGACAATGTAAATGAATTGAAAAGTAGCTGAACTGACAGGCTCAAAGGGTTGCAGCACTGAGGTCCTGTTGGAGGTCAGGCAGCCTTGTGCTCCAGGGGTTGATCCTGGGGCTGATACTGTTTGAGCTCTTCATTAGTGACCTGAATGATGGGACAGAGTGCACCCTCAGCAAGTTTGCAAGTGATACAAAATTGAGAGGAGTGATAGACAGACCAGATGGTTGTGCAGCCATTTAGAGGGACCTCAACAAACTAGAGAAATGGGAAATTGGGAATTTAATTAAAGTTCAATAAAGGGAAATGCCAAGTCCTGCACCTGGGGGAAGAATATCCGGTACAGTCTGGGGGATGACCAGCTGGAAAGCAGCTTTACAGGAAAGGACCTGGTGATTCTGTTCTTGGTTCTGTGGTACGAGAGAGACAAGGCCTTACTGGAATAAATCTGCCAAACTCTTGGAACATTTGTCATTTGACAGTTGGGACTGTTCAGTCTTGAGAGAAGGCTTGGAGGGGTCTTGGCAGTGTCACCTGACAGGAAGAAGTAAAGAAATCAAGCCAGGGTCTTCTCAGTGATGCCCAGTGAAAACATGAGAGGCAATGGACACAAACGTAAATGCAGGAGGTTCCACTGAAGCAGAAGAAAAAGACCAACCCCAGGTTGTCCAGAGAGCTTGTGGAGTCTCCATCTTTGGAGATACTCAAAATCAGACTGTGTACCAACCCTGAGCTCCAGCTCTCCCTGCTCTGAACAGGGCAGTTGCATCAGATCATCTCCAGAGGTGCCTTCTAACATCAACTACTTGTGATTCAGTGAAATATCTTGGGTTTATGTTGTTAGTACAGGAGATCAGGCAATCACAAAACTGAAACAATTAGCGTGTCCAGGTACCTATTCTGTTTTTCTAGGTAAAGGGGTTAAGAGTATCAAAGATACCAGTCCTGCTTCTAAAAATTCTATGAAAAGTGCAATGATAAACCTGAACTTAAATCAAATTTAAGTGATTTTTTAAAAGACAATCACAGCATGATTAACAACAGAATAATAGAAGATAAATGCATCCTTCATAAGGTGGGCTTTGCATTCAAATGAGAAGTAAAAGCACAATGTCACCCTGCATCAAAATATTTTGGGAGAGAACTAGCAAAGACACAAAACTCACAGTAAAGCTTTTCCAAACTGACTAGATGCAAGAATCTTCTTAGAGGGATGTTATTAGGTGATTAAAGTCATGAAGGAAAAGCAAACTTACTTACTTTTTTGTCAAAGGCCAAAGCACCAAAATAAATGTGATAAAACTTCCCAAATAGGAATAAATAGTATTTGCCCTGGTCTTGTGCTAAATGAAAAATAACTAAAATTCAAAAATGTGGTACTGCTACATGTAGTATTTAATGTAGTGGGAAAATGGAGAGTAGAAAATTTCATTTTCAAAAAGAAATACATTAATAATTACAGGAAATTTATCTTCCATGCTGTGTTAATTGGTAGAAATAGTTCTGAAAAAAACCTCCAAACCCATGGATAAATATGATAATAATGGGCAACAGTCCCTACTGCTTATGTAAAGTTTGATCTCTGAAATCTACTTGAATTCTTTGGAGGAGTCAGTGAGCAAGTGGATAATAGTTTTCAGATTGATACAGTTACTTAGCTTTTTCAAAAGTTTTTAGACTAAGCTTTTTGCTCTCATAAAGACAAAGAGGTAAAAATAATTTTCTCTCCTAGCAATAATGGCTGGTTATAAAACAGAAAGCAAAAGTGAGAAAACAAGTTACTGTTCAGGTTTCATAACAGAGAGAGGTTGCCAATGGAATGTCATGGGGTTTTATTCTGCAACCTATGTCATCCAGTCTATCAGAATTAATGGATATTTTCATGAAAGTGGCAGCCAGTTCCTAAGTAGAAAGAAGTGAATAAATACAACATTTCAAATTCCAGAAATAAAAGGCAAAACAACATGTCACTAGCAAACGCATTATACGTGCACATGTTAAATGCTATTAACAGTTTTGGTGTTTCCATCTCAAAAAGGTACAATTGAGCTGTAGAAAGACAACAGAATGAACTAAGAAAGACAACAGGAACAGACAGAGTGGCTTCTGTATTAGGAAAGATCAAAGGGGATAGGTTTCTTCATCCCCAGAAGGAATAACTGTGAAGGGGAATATCATAGAAACTTAGAAAATTATGAAATATACAAAATTATGAACATACAGGGAAGGCAAATGAGTGTAATTTATTTCATTGTTTCCTATGGTGAATGAACTGTAGAGGACAAATAAAATTATCAGGTGGTAGTTTTAAAACAAAGAAGAGGCACAGTAATTTATATGACTGTTAAATTGTGGTGTTTGTGTCTCAGAATATTAAAGGTGGCTTCAAAAAGTATGTACCAATTTTTTTCTTGTGGATTTTTTTGAACACAGAGATAAACTCACTAGGCTCTCTAGTTCTCTAGGTTGCAGAGTACTGGAGTCTGAGAGGGAATATAAGCAAAGTTTAATGTCTGCTTGCCCACACCTGTTACTAGCCTTTTGTCAGAGACAGGATGCTGGGCTAGATGAGTCTTTGGTCTGACTGGAAACATATTTTATATTACATTCAATTTCAACTAAATTAAGTTGATGGAAGCCAAAAAAAAAAAAAAAAACACCACCCAAAATCAAGCCCCAAATGCTCTGCGGTTTTTAATGGCTTTGAAGTCAAATGTACACAAAAATCAAGATCAAAGACATGTAGAAGTTTTTGAATTATAGCTTTCTTTTTAATTTTATTTGCTTTTTTCTTAATACAAACTGAATGTTGGAAATGTTGTTGCTTATAAACTAGTTAAATTTCTGTGTATAATTCAAGGTTATTTGTAACTTCAGACATATTATTCTAGCACATAATCTGTCCTGTATGTGCCGTTATAGGAAGAATATGCAATGATGTATGAAGATTTAGAAGCAAGCCTTGATTTAAAAAAAAAAAAAAAAAAAAAGCTGGAACACTGGCTATACATGCATTATGATCAGCAAGAGTCATAATCAGCTCTCTGATAGTTTTGATGAACACACAGCAATCACAGATTGGGTAAGGTTGGAAGGGACCACAGTGGGTCATTTGGTCCAACCTCCTCACTCAGTCAGGGCCATCCTAGAGCACATGGCACAGGATTGCATCCAGATGCCTCTCAAATATCTCCGGAGAGGGGGACTTCCCACCCTCTCTGGGCAATCTGTTCCAGTGCACCATCACCTGCACAGTAAAGAAGTTCTTTCTCAATCACTGACCTGCTCAGGCCTCTGACTGATTAAGCATATGAGGGTAGACATTAGATTAATTTCGCTCTGCTCATGTGCAAACCTGTCATTAAATCCCAGGAATTTGCATTAAATTTTGGTTTCTACAACTAATTATGAACATGAGATGCAGTGAAAATGGAGCAATGTAATAATGACTTTGTTACTAGATCAATGTAAATAAATGACATTTAAACCTCTTATTTCATCTTTCATTTCTTATTGATCTTCATCTGAAACCAATATTTGTGTTTATTTTTCTCTGGAGGACTAACAGCCTTTCCTAAAAATTGGAGTTTTATCCCGTCACCAAGTATTTGTCCAGACTCAGGAGATATGTCTGTGCTCAAATAATAGCACTTAATAGGAGTGTTCAGTCCATGCAAAGACCCAAATGTGCAGAAGTAGGGAAGTATGAAGATGGCTAAAGGAACTTTCAGTCACCTCCTAATTCTCCTGTATTCCCCTTATGTGGGTAGAATGAATGATTGTTGCTGTGATAAGCTGAATTTTTTTTGCCTCCTTACAATCCAAAAAGAAGGTTCCTATAAAGAATTCCATAATTTTAGGCCCATTATAGAGTCAATAAGTTTAGAAAAGACCTCCAAGATCATCAAGTCCAACCCTTGATCCAACACCACTGTGGTTACTAGACCATGGCACTCAGTGCCACATCCAGCCTCATCTTAAAAACCTCCAGGGATGGTGAATCCACCACCTCCCTGGGCAGCCCATTCCAGTGTATGATCACTATCTCTGTAAAAAATTTCTTCCTAATATGCAACCTAAACCTCCCCTGGCAGAGCTTAAGCCCGTGCCCTCTTGTCCTGCTGCTGATTGCCTGGGAGAAGAGACCAACCCCCACCTGGCTACAACCTCCTCTCAGGTAGTTGTAGAGAGTGATGAGGTCTCTCCTGAGCCTCCTCTTCTCCAGGCTAAACAACCCCAGCTCCTTCAGCCTCTCCTCACAGGACTTGTGCTCAACTGCCTTCACCAGCCTCATTGCTCTTCTCTGGACCTGCTCCAGACCCTCAATGTCTTTCCTGAACTGAGGGGCCCAGAACTGAACACAATACTCAAGGTGTGGCCTCACCAGCGCTGAGTACAGAGGAAGGATCACTTCCCTGCTCCTGCTGGCCACACTGTTCCTGATCCAGGCCAGGATGCCATTGGCCTTCTTGGCCACCTGGGCACACTGCTGGCTCATGTTCAGCTTCCTGTCGATCAGCACCCCCAGGTCCCTTTCCACCTGGCTGCTCTCCAGCCACTCTGTGCCCAGCCTGTAGCGCTGCAGGGGTTGTTGTGGCCGAAGTGCAGGACCCGGCACTTGGCCTTGTTGAACTTCATTCCACTGGAATCGGCCCGACTCTCCAGCCTATCCAGGTCCTTCTGAAGAGCCCTCCTGCTATTACATCATTAAGATGTAACTTGCACCACTATGCTATTACTTGATTTAATTCTTATTGCTGAGTCATTATTAAGCAAAATGACTTGCAGTACAGTAAGCTGATTATACTTTCTTTTGTTCCATGACTTGGCCCATGCCTTCAGCTTGTCACAGCAAGCATGAAGTTAGTTGGACAGTGTCTTCAGATTTTCAAACCAGTTTTCAGATTGAAGCTAGGTAGATCAGTTAAACACATTAGGCAGGCAACCTCTTAATGAAATTTGTCTTTTGAGCTTGTTGCCTGCTAAATTGTGTGATCTGCCTCATGGAAGGTGATGAAATTAATTAGATTTTAAAACCTACTGAAAATATGAATTTGGAAGTCTTTGTACCAGTATCATATTTTGCCTTATTTTTGAGCAAGTCAAAAAAATGAGAAGAAAAGAAGCTTCCTCTTTGTCCATTTTTCTTATAGCACACTCATAACTTTTAAGATTTGCTCCATATCATTTACTTGCTTGACAAGAAATATGTGCCTCTGATGTAGCTATTAGAGTTTTTTTTAATGAAGTAAAACAAATAACATTTGTAATGATATATAATATAAATATATATTGTAACAGTATTTTTAAATAATTTGTAGTGCTATCTTATATGATTAATCTGCTATATTTTAAAGATAAATACATTGATTCTGAGAGACAGTGTGACTCCAGTATGTGATAGTTTCTTTATGTAACACAGATGCTCTATAGTCCTGAACTGTGAAGACAGAAGACAGTTTTTCCATACTGAAAGATTACTTTAAATCCAAACAAGCTTAAAACTTTTTAATTGGTAGGATTTTCAGAAATTGAATAGACTCTTGTTAAGGAATGAAAGGCTTTTTTAGAAGATTCTCTTGCTCACATGATGTTAGTCCTAAGAAGTCTATTAAGAGTGTGAAAACTGTCTGATTTGTTGGAAGATTTCTTTCCATATGAGAGAACTCAGAAATGGAAATGAGCACTTGGTATCATTTCTGGCTGGATGAGCAGGGATTATATTTTGGAAATGCTTCAGCTAGTGCAAGATCATGGTGAGCTGGTGAACTGAGTTGACAAAGGCACAGGAAATGTGCTTTTATTAATTTTTTAAGCAACCACAAAGTGGTATTGCCAGAGAGTAACCAAGTCCTCTTCCTCGCACAACACCTGAGTTTGTGGTCTCTGTGTTACAGCTGCTCAAAAGGAACTTCTCATGTCTGGTTCCAAAGCTGAAGAATTCTCTTACATATGAAACAATTACTTAGTTTGTTACTTTCAGGACTTTCTAGATTTGCAGGGAAGTGTCAAGGTTTTTCCAGAATCTTCATATGGCATGAAATCCTGATTATACTTATTTGGAAGTAAATTATTCTTTCTTATTTTGTAACAATGTCTCTGATTGTTAAAAAATCAGATTTCTCCAAGTAAATAGCAACTCATTAAGGTTTCTAATTCGAATTCTAGATATCAAACAAGATTTTTTTCTTAATGAAATGTGGGAGTCTACTGCAGCATACAGAAAGACTCAGAATAAATTAAACTTTTCTTTCCTTTTTTTTTTTGTTGTTGTTTGTTTGCAGTTTGATCCATTATTAATTGAAAGCAAAACACCAGAAACGGTTGTACTAATGCTTAGTTCTCCTGAAACGGAAGTTTTGACCAAAGCATGTGATGCTCTATATAAATTTGCTTCAAAAGGTTAGTATTTTTGCAATGAGCATTGTTTTACCCTGCTTAGAGTTTGATGGTAGTTCACAATTTTTAGTTTCCTAGCACTGAAATCTTAATTTCTTCTCAGAGGTCTCTGTCGAGGTTTTGGGGGTTTTCTGAAATATCTATTCAACCCGTATTTGCAGTTATAAAGTAGTTTGCATGAAGGAAATTTTTCCATTTTTGTTGTAGAATTTTATATTCACTGTTGAATAGAGGTGTTTTAAATATAATGTAGATCTGGTTTTGTATGAGCAACAGACCTGCAGTTGGGAAATAATTATTCTTTTTATGACACAGTTTGAGACTTCTGTACCATTGTAGTTATTCTAAGGTTCAGTTTTCAATGAAAATAACTTTTTAGCTTGTTTCTGTTATTTTTGCATAAAGTTGTGTCAGTATTTCTGTGACAAATGATTTATTGGAGACTGCTCAACCTCCTTTATCAAGCTTATTCTGCCTGTGTTGGGAGTCTAACAAGTCTCCAACATACCAAATCTTCCAAAGGTCCCTGTATAATCTATAGCTAAGGATCCAAGGGACCAAGGAGACAACAACTGTGTAGGGCTCAATTTTATGTCGCAAATAATTTCCTAAGCTGTCTCCTATTTTCTCTATGCCAGTCACTCAAATTGGTATATGTTGGTAGCGTTCTTGGTTTGATTAATGTGGTTTAATTTTAATTTCCTTTAAATTTACATTTTCTTAAAAAATTATGGGTCTCTATGTTGATTGTTGTACTAATGGCAATTGCCAACACTGCTGAAGTTATGAGAGAAGAGCTGAATGCTTTGACAGCTGGCTAGAGGTCACCAGGTTCTGAAAGATGTTTAGGCTCTGCTTAATATGGCAAGCTTGGCTGACAGCATGCAATCATATTCTGAATATGGGAAGAGAGAATGTGGACCATAAGCCTTTACTGGCTTCTTCCCTGCTGTCCCCAATAAAATATGTCACACTGCAAGAGGGAGGACAGATGCTTATTTTTTTATGTTTCCACTAAATGAATCATTCTTTAAATCATTGATGTAGACATTCCTACAATCTTCCAGAAGACTTGACTGTAACTTTGCAGTGTGGTGCAAGAGAAGGAGTTGTTTTCAGTTAATTGATTGCAGTTAATTTATTTTTTGAGTGTTGCTAGTAAATTAAGTCCCATCCCTCAATAAAAATACCTTGTATTTTAATCATGTCTTGGCCTGAGTATGAGCGTAGCTCTCCAGTTTCCTCTCACACTGCTTGCTTGTAGCCAGAAAGAACTGGCATGGTTCATTAGAAAATGAATTATAAAGCTGTTGTGGGAACTGAGAATGGGAGTGGGATTGGAATTTTGTTTCTTGGGTTGTGTGTGTGTTTTGAGTTATCAGGAACGGAAGGCTGTAGTCTCACAAAACACCTCTGTTCTTTGCATGTCCAGCACCTATTGAGGTACAAAGTGCTCCATTCTCAGGTAGAAATCTCAGGATTTAATGATCCAAATCCTGCTAGTTGCTTCCACTGAGAGATAGTAAAGATCCACTGAATTATATAACTGTTATTTTGAGGAAAACCGAATTGGGAGGCAAGAAAAGAGGAAGATAAAATGAGGTTCTTAATGATATTGAATAAAATGAGGTTCTTAATTATACTGTTTATCTGTACTTTGCTAAATAGAAAGTTGTCCTTTGTACTATCATTGCAGTCTCTAACAAATGAGTTGAGTGTCCAATAGATAGAAGTATCCTTTGCTTTACAAATGTGAATTAATCTTAGACACATATTTATTTGGGGTATAGATTAGACGATCTCCCAAGGTCCTGTCAGGCCTTTGTTTCTTGATTCTACTATCTAGTAAAAGTAGCTGTTTTACTTCAGTACATTAGAACTGTGAGGTTGTTGCATTTTTCTTGGGCTTCTAACACAATTCCTCTTCAGATGATGAAAACAAAGTGATACTCCTTGGTCTTGGAGCATTGGAACATCTGTATAAACTCATCTCACATGAAGATCCCATTGTACGCAGAAATGCCATCATGGTTTTTGGCATCATGGCTTCTAATAGTAAGACTTTCAATTTATAAATATTTTCCAATGTGTGGTCACAAGGAGCTGACCCATGTGAAAAAATCCTGTATTAATGGCCCAGAATAACGACTAAGTGATGTAAGGTTGAGTTTCATTGGCTGCTGTTTTTACAGTGCTTTATAAACCTATATCTAATTAATGTAATTAATCAGGTGTTATTTTGTTGGATGTTCTACCCAGTTGTCTTCAATTGTGGTGTCCCAATCACTCTCAAGTCTTTTCACCAACTGCTACCTGCTTTTCATGCTGCACTAGACCTTACCCTCTTTACCTTCCTTTTAACTCCACATTAGCATATAGTCCATGCTGCTGCACAAACATGAATTTAAATGAACAAAGATCTTCCATTTATATTCACATCTTAATAATTTCTTTATTTAAAGTAAATTAAACTCTCATACCTTTTTCCTACATTTCAACACTGTAATATGTTGATAACAACACTGCCCTTTAAGATCTCACAAAATCTGTTCCAACAGCTATTATTTGATTTTTCTGTCCAGTGGTTGTGGTTTTGCTAGTTTGCCATTGACAACAATAAAAATTCATTCTGAAAGTCTTTACTGTGATTTTAATGAGATCTAGGTAATTCATGTTTTCCGTTTGCAGGGTGGGCTGACATTAGCTTAAAATAGCAAAGTGATGGCTTGAAAACTAAGTAACAGATTGCTTTTAGTTTGATAATTTTAACAACAAATACTTTAAACTATTGGGATGTGACTTCTTTGGCAATTAAAACTGCAAGACTTAATCAGAACCTGCTAGGTGCAAGTTTTTTGAGTAAAGTTTCAATAAAATATTAAGAAAGTTCATATATATCAAAGAATGTCGTCTGGTACTTTAAAGTCTCTTCTATTTTTTTCTGGGCCTGTTATGATCTTGGTATAACTTCAGTTGTGTGTCTTTCCCAGTCAGATCTGTTTGTCACTCAGAGAATAACCATAAGTACATTTGCTTGGAGCAGATTCTCTTCTTTACTCAGCCAACATTGCCAAATGAGAGACTTTGTATTTATTTCATTGTAGATGATGTCAAGAAGTTACTGAGGGAACTGGATGTCACAAATCCACTTATATCACAGCTGGCGCCAGAAGGTACCTTGTGCAGTATTCATTCTTGTGCTAAAGTACAGTCAGAAATAATTTATGATTGCATTTGAACAGACAATTTAATAAAATCTTCCCTGTAACTTACAATTTGTCCTACTACATGTTAAAGAGGTAAATGCTTTTATAGGAGTAACTCTTACTCACCAAGTAGTATTTTATGTTGTACAGATGGAGCAACATGTTTATGGAGGCATCAGGTAGGATTAACAGCTATTATTTATTGACTTCAAATAATGTTTTAAACCACTGGATTAGTGAATATGTTCCGTGCTGAATAAAACTTGATCAAAATGTTTCTTTTTTTCCCCACAGAAGATGTAGTAATCCATGAGTTTGCTACTCTCTGTCTAGCACATATGGCTGTTGAATGTACTACTAAAGTAAAAATATTTGAGCAAGGTGGGTTAGAACCACTTATCAGGCTGCTAGGTAGCCCTGATCCTGACGTTCAGAAGAATTCACTTGAATGTATTTACCTTCTGGTACAGGTAAAGTTTCCTGTTGTTTGTTGCTTTAAATTACAGAGGCAGATAAACCCTTCCCACCACCCCCACCCCCACCCAGACATTTTCTGTGGGGGTAATAATTTTAAAATACTTGGTTTCTTTACTCCCCAATGTCCATCAGTGTATTTGAATCATCACACCCAATCTTATGAATGTTAAATTAGTTATGAATATAGCTGATTTGACTCTAATTCTTTTGAACTTGATGCAATTATCTGTGGTGTGCTGCAGTATAAGTATAATCAGAATGAGATTTAGATTTTTTTAATTAAATAGGAATTTGTTTTCTCAGTTTGAAAATACTAGTCGTGGTAATTAGAGTCATAATCTGTCCATCCAAAAGGTTGGAATAATCCTGTAAATTAAAGAACTAAAGAACTACCAATTGCATTGTGTCTTGTTTTGACCAGCAGGTCCATAGCACAATTTTGAACATCTTTTTAATGATAGGTGAATGCTGTCAACAGCTACTTTCCATACTGGGAGGAATAGGTTTTTTATTGGCTACTTTCACACTCAGCACTAATGTCATCCATATGCTGCTTAGCAGAAGAATGGTGCATTTGTATGGCAGTCCTCTTCCATGGCTTAAGCGAATCAATTCAATAATGAATTCAGTTTATAACTCTATCTCTTTTGGGGCATCAGAGCATGTCTATTCAGAATCACATTTTACTCTTTCTCCTTTTTTACTATCTCGGTGTCTTTGTTGCAGGGTATATCTGGATAACTGCACCTGGTGCTTGCTTATATTGATAAGGATAATTGCATGCTGCACATGTGCAATAAGCTATTTAAAAGCAAATTGTAATTTATTTATTTATTTTCTATTTTAATATAATCAACTACTGTCTTTTTATTAAGCTGCACATTCACTGTTTAAAGTTGAAATTTTAAATTAAATATAATTACTAAAAAAAAGGAAGATATAACCAGGCAACCACAGTTGAGTGCAAAAAACTGTTTTCCACCCACTGATTAAACAAAAATAGTGAAACTAAATTTAAAAAACTTTTTCAAAGAAACATTTGAGACAAACATGGTGAAACCCAAGAGTAAATGGGCTTCCTTAGACAGAACTAGATTCTACAGTCTTGAAAAAACCCCTAGAATTTAAGGTTCACAGGGCTTGATTATATTCAGTTTGATTTTTAGGTCAAAAGAAAGAAATCTTCAGAACTGAAAGCTCTGAAGTATTGATAAATTTTTTGATGTCTGAAATCAGACTTCTGGTGTTTCTGTGAAGTCAGGAATTGATGTATTGTTATATTCTCTATCACTAACTTTATTTTTTGAATATTTTACTGCAGGATTTTCAAAACCGTGCTGCAGTTAGCGAACTGAGTGTAATTCCACCCTTGCTGGAACTACTGGAATCTGAATACCCCGTTATTCAGTTGTTAGCCCTTCAAACCTTAGAAGTAATTAGCAAAGACAGAGAAACCAGGATAATACTGGGAGAAAAGAACGGATTAGATTGCCTGCTGAAGATACTGGAAACCGATGTACAGTTTGCTTGCTTTAAAAGTTTTTCTGTTCTTGCTACTAATGTTTGTATGACTAATGGGAAATATTACTTCCGTTATGGAAGAGCGAGATAAGAAGAAAGAGTTCCTTACTTGGAGTGAACTAAGATAGAAATAGGATAGGCTAGGATATCTAGCTTACTCAGAAAGGAATCAAAGGGATTCACCCAAGTATTTATATTTGTTTTATTGCTTTACTGCTCTTAGTAATACTGTTTTGCCTTTACTGTTCATTTCTCAAACTGTTGAAAATATCAAAAAAATTCACCGTATAGCTTTTTATATGACATTTTCTCAAATTTTTTTATGATACATAGAACTCTGGTGATGGTTCCTAGTTTGAACACTGATCTTTTTTTCCTGAATTTACTTTGATATCAATGGCCTTAGACATAATTTCCTGCCTTGGAAATATCACTGTTTATGTTATTATGAGATTCAGTTTAGTGCTTCTTGAGTTTAGGTGTCACCATGGGACATAATGCGTAGAGAAATTTGTGACGTTTTTGAAATTTTAAGATGACAGGTGCATTCTGGGTGCTTGTCTAACGCACTTTAATGTAAACAAGAAACTTCTGTAGGCTTTAGTGTTTTTGATAAATTGTGTTGCATCCTAAGGCATCATTAAATAAATTAGATGAAAATGTGAATATGAAAATATACTCTTTGCAGTGTGATTAAACTATCCAAAAGAAAGTTACAGCCATTATCCTACAAACTTAAAAGCCAAAGATATTTTAATCCTGATTTGAAGGTTATTTGTTTGGATTTTTTTCTTTATTAGGAATTGAGCGATCTACATGTCGAAACTCTTGCTGTGCTGGGAAATTGTCTCGAAGATGTGCATATCCTGCAACTGATTCAGCAGACAGGAGGCCTTAAAAAACTCCTTGCACTTTTAGGAGTCTCCACTGTTCCTGATATTCAGAAGAATGCAGCAAAGGCAATTACCAAAGCAGCTTGTGACTGTATGTGACTTTTCAATAATCCATGGACATAAATTTGTTTATGAAGTAAATTTTTATTCAGAATGAGGTTGAGGATAGTACTTGTGCTAGGTTATATATATATATAAATATATATGTATGAGAAAATCTTAAGATTTTGCCTCAATTTATTTTTAAATGCAATATATTCTTGCAAAATGTTGTTCTCAAAGAAAAATGGAACTCTGAAAATATGATCTTTGTCTTTTGATTAGTGATGCCAGGTAACTGCCATCTTAAGCCACCTTTGCTGGCACTTTCTCACTGCCATCAGTTAAGACTTCATCTGGCATTCAACTGCTTGTCTAAATGTCAGGCAATTTCAAATACAAATTTCTGTAACGGGGGCATGAAAGAAAACCTTTCAAATGGCTTGCAGATTAATATTCCCAGGGGAGTTAAATAGTTGCATTGTAATCTTTTTATAATTATTCATCCTATAGTTCTTTTTTATGTACTTTTCTTTAATTCACCAAGGAATTCTGAATTAGGCAGAACATGCTCATCATTTTTGCCCACAAGGATGCTCTTTTAATCAAGCCACATTTGAAATTCTTTCCATACATTGGCTTCTGAGTTGCAACATGTGCCAAGTAGTGTTGTGTAAAAAAAAATATAACTAATAACATACTTCTGTCTATAGAAGATTTTAATTCTGTCAAGGGATTTTTATGATAGAACTATGTCAGTAGAGCTTAAATATTTCATTCATATTTCTGGCATTTTGTGTTTGAATCATGGCTTTAATTGATTAGTATTTTAAAAATATGTTATTTAATTTAATAACACGGGTAAAATAATATCTTCTTTCTGCCATATTTCAGACTTCCCTTCTTCTCTCCCCATGCTGTCTTTCCAATTCTTTTCTCACCTTGCTTAGTTTGACATCATGAATATTTGTAATTATTTGGATTGCAAATGATACACAAAAAGAGTGGAATCTGCCTTTCCTAGTATTCTGTGGATTTCTCTGTGCTTTCATCATTATCTATTGGAAGCTTTGCAAGTCACTGAAGATTGTTTTCATTAATGTTCAGGTATCAAAGATAGGAAGGAACCTTCTTATGCCAGTATTTTCTACATGTATTTTCCTGTATTGTTATTTTATTACGCTACTTAGGACTGTCAGTATCATTTTTATAGTCCTGTGACAGGCTTATAAGGTGTATGCTAAGCAGATTTATATTTGCTCCTACTGCTTTCTACTACGTCTTACTCCTTTATCATATTTATTTTCAAATAAGCATAGCCTTCTTTTCCTCTTTCACACTTTTTTTCAGTTTTTGTGGCCTAATATTTTAGCAGCTGTTAGTAGAAGCATGTCTGAACACATTTTTAAAGCACGGTGGCAAGAACTACACATAATATATTACAGTACTGCCTATGATCTTATATCAGGGGATGTTACCGTCAGTGAAGATGCATCTTCTTGTCATGGTTCTTTACAAATGGAGTCAATGTGGTTTCATTATAAAGGTTTGCTCTCTTCTTCAGCCTGTGACAGTTGGTATGGATACAGCAAGCTGGGAAAATAGATCAAAAGAAGATTTAAAATATTTGCTTTCAAGCTGTAGAATTTTGGTGACACCCAGTTAGGCAAAGGGAAACTTGTTGTCCTGGTGCAGTAGAAAACAGTCCAGTAAACTCTCTGCTCAGCGTGGCCCCCAAAAGCAGTGAATTTTTCAGATACATAGAGCTACTGTCAGCCTTCCAGAGGGAAGAAAAGTGGCATTGAGGCCATTATAAGAAATAGCCCAAGTGCAAAAAAACCCCATAAATATTTGCAGTTCTTGTTTCTTTGGATTCTGGTTGTAAACATACCAAACAGCCTATCCAAACTGCAGCACTAATGTATACAGTACTAGTACTTGCCTTGATGGGAATCCAAAATAATACAATACAACTCTAAGTTCTGTAGTGACTTTTCCATTAAATTTGCAGTAGCCATACAGTAGCACACATCCTTCAGGTTTGATAATCGTGATTGCAGTTTACCAACATTTCCTGCTTACTTGGTTAAAAAAAGGACTGCTTTTCATTGGAATGAAAAAGTTCCTTCTGGAATGACAGAACATGTATTGAGCTGGTTTTTTAATCCTGTAAGATGAGTATACAGCAGTATCTGGTTTTGAAATTATTGTTGTTGACAGATGGAATTTAATTTTGGTGTTTTGTTTTGTTTTTTTTTTTTTTCTCCTGATAGATTTGATCATAGCAAACAGTTTTGTTTTATGTCCCTTTCAGCCCTTTGCAAAGGGACTCCTGTAGCTTTGGTGGTGTTGTTATAAGATGGATTTATCCCTTAAGAGCTATTCTCAATATCAGAATAAATTACATGGTACAAACATGATATTCAATTTGAAATAGCATCTTTAGGATGCTGCTCTGTTTAAGTACATTAAAATTGATCACATTTCTATACATAATCATTATGCCTTTGCCCCTGAAAATTTTTTTGTTCAGTAACATAATTTTGAATTTAATATATTAATTTATTGATGATTTTATTTTGTACGCTCAGAATTATAGTGGTGAATTATACTGTGATTCCCTCCTTGCCCAGCAAATAATGCAGTCATTTCAGAATGCAAAATATAATTTAATGCTATAAATTATTGAATGTCTGTGAGTGGATTATCTGGACTGTTGATTAAGGAGGGCCTGATTTCCACTGTCAGTGCCAGACACACCAGCAACAACAAAATGCTGTGGAGTATGTGTGGAGAAAGTGATGATCATTCTCACTGGAGTTTGGCCTCACTCTGCCAAACTTCTGGTTTGAACCTCTCCCCGTTTTTTCTCTGTATCTCAACGCAAATCCTTTCAAAAGGGAGCACACTAAACACACCCTGTAGCCTGATTAACATATGCATTTCATAAGACAGATTTTCGTTTATCTGGATAATCTCAACTCAAGATCAGTGAGAGCTCATGGTACTATTTAAATTTTTTTTTTTTCATTTGAAATTGGTATAGGTAATTCCATAAAGTGGTGACAGTGACCTGAATAGGTAATCAGGAGAATTCTGATCATGATTTTGGGGTAATAAGGGCAAATAGGAAAATATACTGAAAAACAAAGGTTGTCTCACAATGGGGTCAATGCATGAAAAACCAGACAGAACTGTTAGTACTCCAAACTCTTTTAGTTGTGTGCTTGAGTATTTTGGTTCATGTTAAATCAATCGTGTTCAAATTACTTAGGGGTTAAGAAAATCATCACTGTAAAAATGGTGTTGGCGCTCACGTGAGAAGTACTTCAGTAGAAAGGATGCTTTTTAATTGTGCATTCTTTCTTTTCTGTAGTAATGGAAACAAAGGAACAGCTCATACAGACAGAGAGGATCATCAGAAAATGTTCATCCCTTATATAGAATTGGTGCCTGGATTGTTAAAATATTAATAATTTTCATCAGCCTGTCTACCTAAGTTCAAATTCAAACTCTTTTTTCCACATTATCAAAAAAGTATTTTTCTGTTTAAAATATTTTAAATCAGTATTTTCACTCATCCAAATTAATTACTCATATTATTATTTCATATAGGCATAAATTATCTTTAAAATGAAACACTCATCATCATAGCTGCCTTTAAAAGAAAGAATATTTTTTAAGAAAATTTGAATAGTAGTAAGCAACTTGCTGTACAAAAAACAAATTACTGAGTCATGAAGAACCTCTAGAAATCACTATTAGGGATTATGGACTACTTTGTCAAGCAACAGGCCAGCAGCATACTTGATAACTTCTCCAAATGGTCTCTAATCCCAACTAAGGCCTTCTCTTGAGAGCTGGCCAGTATGCATCAAGGTTGTGGCCAAGGTTCTGCTAACACTTAAAATCCTCTCTGGTTTTTTTGTTGCACCTTTGCTTTGTGATTTTGTTTGCGTAACTGATGATTCTAAAAATGTTCAAAATTGAGCTAGAGGGAAGAAAGCAACTGTACCATCTCACCTATGTGCATTGAGTCATTTCTGCTGTAACTAGATTTTCAATCCAATTCCCTTTTCATTGACTTTGTGGACTTGTATTTGTTTACTTTTATTCATTACAGATTCAGGTTTATCTAAAAGCACACTTATGATACTTTCCTTTTAAATTTTTTTAATTTGGAGGATGACAGTCCAAACAAGGGAGAGATCCCTGAGAGCAGTAGTAAGCATTGGTAAAATTTCTAAGTGTGTTGAAGTCCCACTGACTTCTCAGTTCATGAATTTTTTAATACATTCAAAAATTCTACCATTTAGATAGAACTTCAAGCATGTAATTAATCTGCCTAAAATTATGCATACGGTTAAATGTTTATTGACCCTCATCACTGTACAGCTTCTGTGCTGTCCAGTGCCTTTCTGGATGAGAAAGTTTCTTTCAGGGCTCTTTCTAACAAACACCTGGATTTCTGATCTCATCCATTTCGGGATGAGAGAGTTTATTAGTTAATTAGTATCCACATACAGATGTCTGTTGATACTTTGTCGAAGCTGTGTGTTGTTACAAGGGAACATCTATGTCCTTCCCAGCTGCTGCCGATCATTGCAGAGTAGGTCAGCAGGGAGCCCTGTGTCACCAGCCTAAACTACAACATTGAAATTCTCTGCAAACTGCACATTGATGAAGACCTGCAGGCTGTGCAGAATTTAAAATTTCCTATGTAATGCCCCTTGCCTTTTTTTGGCTTTGTATCAGTATGTTGGCTTTTACAGTGGAGTATGTTAACCGATACTCCACCAAGTTCAACTGTTCATTTACTAGTATGTTCCTCAATTTTATGCATTTGGACTTTGTTAGCATAAACTGAAGTTAAGCATGATCCTGAGTAAGTATGATCTGTTGAACTGAAAAAGCTGTTTCCATCAAGCCTGTATACATTCTGCGGTTTTAAAGTCTTTTAGAGAACAAACTTTGCCTTCTGTTGGGCTATGTATGTTTAAAGCTGTATTTAATAGTCATCATTTGGGCTTGATTCAGAGTTCACTGAAGTCTAATACATGAGTTGGACTTCAGTGATCTTTGTGGGTCCCTTCCAACTCAGGATATTCTATAATAGGATTTGGCTCAGGTCCTTTGTGCACATTTCTAAATGGCTGATGCCCCTGTTACCAAGTATTTCCAGCAGCTATATGAAATCAAATTCATGTCCTTTCACTGATTTGGAAAACAAACGCTGATTAATGCCATTGTTATTTCTTGTTTAAAGCTGAAATCAGAAAAATCTTAAATGAGGAAGAGGTTGAGAAATGTCTCCTAAAGCTTTTGGAAACTGGCAATGATGAAGTTAAAGTTGCTGCTTCCCAAGCAATTTCTGCCATGTGTGAGAATGCAGATAGCAAATGTGCACTTGGGCTCCAGGGTAAGTAAGGTGGGAAAGGGTGAGCTGAGAATTTGTGCTTTTCCTTTTTTTAGGAGACTGCTATGGTTTACTTAAAGGTTCATACATAAAATTATTTTTTTCAAAGGGATTCCCCAGCTGGTACAGTTGCTAAGCAGTGATAATGAAGAGGTAAAAGAAGCTGCAGTGACAGCATTAGCTAGTTTGACAGAAGCCAGTCGTAGTAATGCAAGGTGAGTCTGCAGTAATTATTATTTAAAACACTAATCTGAACACAAGTGATAATATTTTGATTTTTTAAAAATGCCTTGTCTTGTCCTTATCCTGGGATAGGCAGGTCTGTTTGAATTTGACTGTAAGGTGCTTTTTAGTTCTTATAAGTCATCTGGAATAGGTTGGTTCTCATCAGTGTTACAAGAGTTATGCTGTCTCTACTAACATTTGCTTCATCAAGGAAAGGTATGAGGCAGATGTAATGAAAGCAGAGATATAAATCATGTTTTGAAGAGAACATATGAGCAAAATATGCCTTGTAATCTAAAGCATTTGATGTGGAATTTTTTTTTTAAATCCCAAATCATTAAGACAGTTTAAAATTTTATGGTTCGTACAACTTTTTTGACTGATCTGAATCCAGTCTTTGAGGGAGATAGCTCTCAGATCTTCTGAATATTGGCATTGTCATGGTTTTTTTTTTTTTTTTTTGTCGTTTCCCAATTAATGGAGAATGCTTATAGTGCATTATCTGAAAGAAAAGAAGGGCAACTTCAGTATCCAAAATAACTAACAAAGGATGGTTAGCTGAATATATGTTCCAAAACAGTTGTATCAACTAAATTCTGCTGTCAGTTGGAGAGTTCTGTTATCCCAACTCTATTAATAAAGTCCTCTTCAGGGAAAAGAAACAGAGCAGTGTGTGACGTATGTGAGCAATCACATGTAACTTACAAACCATAAAATAAAATTCCTTAAAAGTTTCCTGGAATATACTTAAGAAAGTTGTAATCAATTCACAGGCATTCTTTGAAGTGAAAAAATAAAATAACTCACAAAATAAATTATTTGTTTCAATTTATTGATTCAGCTCTAATAGTTACCAGTATTCACTTAATGTTACCAGATGGAGCCATAATTTGATGCAAGAGAATAATACTCTGTTCTCAGATTCACATAGTAGATTTTTTTTTTATCTGATACTCTGCTCTCCTCATGTTCTGGACTCTTCAGTTGGTGTCAGTGGGAGTCATAGACACATGAAACGAGCACAGTATTGGAGTCTAGGGGTCAAACTTTCAGCTCTGCTACAGCTGTTTTTCGTAGTGCAGCCCTTTGAGGTTTCACATTGTGAAAAGGGAGTTTTGAGTTGGTATAGCAGCTTATGCCAACTCATTCCATTTCTTTTGCCAAGGAGATAGTCAGGACATTGTTTAGCTTGACTGCTGGAACAATTCTCTGAGACCTCAGGCAGGGAAATAGCTGTCTCTGTTCCTCTGCATTATAATGAAATCCGTATTTGTTTCTTGCTGGGCAGAGTCAGGAAATTGTAAAGGTGGCTCACATATACTTCTCTCTCTTTGCAATCCAGCTTCAAGTACAATATGGAAGCACCAGATAATCTAATCACATGTCTTCTGTGAAAATCAGGAAGCAATAATTTACATTAAATATGTATATTGGATGAATGCCATGTGATTATATAATTACTTCAAAGCTTCATTCCTAAATCAAAACCATTAATAAGTCATAGAAGGGTCCAAGTGTGACTAGGATCTGTAAATGAATATATAGTGTTGAACCCTTAGCTGATGCAAATTGGTATAGTTCCAGCCCACTGACTGACTATCTGGCCCATATTTATTTTACATACACATAATAGGAAAAAAAAATAGTTTAGAGAAAATTCATTCCAGATTGAGTCACCATAATCATATTTCATTCTAGAGTGTTTTGTGTGCATGTACACCTCCGAAAATAAGTGTATATATAATGAAGATGCTGATACACTTTTATAATAATGTGACTTTTCTGTGCAATTATGTTGACAGTATTCTGATCCCAAATGAGACTAACAAGACTAGCACCCTTTTATTGGTTATGTGTTAGATTCTTGTTATAAACCTTCCAAGAATATTAAATCATAAAGGTAGTAGTAGCAGGTAGACAGAAGCCAGCAAGAACAAATGGCCACAGAAATGGGGAAGACTATTTGCTGTAAATGCTTTCACTTTTTACTGGCTAGTCAAAAATTCAATCTTGTTGAACTCATATACATGTGTTCTGCCATATTTCATTTCATGAGCATTTTTGTATGCATTACATTGACTGAAGGATGTGTACCTTGCCCTTTCATTTTGTACAGTACATATTTCAGAATATAAACTGAGTATGAGACATCACTATTTTTGCTGGAGATTTGTTGTTCTTGTTAGGAATATTTGCTCAAGAAGTGTAGCCTGCTTTTCATATAACATGGAAAAAAAATACAATTTAAAACAAATTGTGTGTAATTAAGGCTCTCACAATAGCTAGCTCATAAAGATAAAGTCTTCCATTGATTAATGGCACAAGAACAGCATAGGTAATGGGCAATACTACCCCCCACTAATGTATATTAACCTTGACCTTTAGGTGCTTCCCCACAGCAATGAAAGGCTAGTTCTATACCCTGCCCAATCAATCCTTTGTTTTTCAACTGAGACAGCTAATAAAGGTGTCAAATATGGTGGAGATTTGGTAATTAGAACACCTGTTCACGATGAACGGGACAGAGACCAGCTTGTCATTTCACACAAATCCCCAAGCAACCACGATTTGGCAAAAATAAATAAATTAATTAATTGCTCTGCCTCACAGAGTATTTTAACCAAAGATCTAGAGCAGAAGAGAACATGAATCCCATACAAGTGGTTTGAGTTTTCAGGTTTGCTGGAAAACATGGATTTTCAATATGATCTCTACCAGAACACATAACATTTACTATAAATAACTTCTAAAATATTTTAGCATTTAAGTTTTTGCTGCAGAGCTGTTGTTGTATCATACTTCAGTAGCACATAGAGAAAACCACATTGGTCAAATGCCTCATTAGTTTACAGACTGATTCCCCCAGATGATGCTTTTATAAGAATTTTATCATAACATAAGGATGAAGTTTTAATGCTGCTCTATATTGATAATAACTTCTTTGTAAATTTGTTAATAATTAGACTAAATAAATTTGCAAAGTATACTGCAGTTTAAAATCCCATGTACTTATTCTAACATGTTATGTCCCTATGTGTGTATAGCTCCGAGGTCATCCTTGATATATATGTCAGAATTTGGTTCTGTGGTCTGCTTCTGGAAAATAAAGAGAATGATGTTCAACTGGGTATTTCCATCCATTTTTTCCATCACATCTTTTAATCCAGAACACTAACTTGCTTTGCTGAAAACTGTATACACTTATTTGTACAGCAAAATGCCATTTAAAGAATCCATGAAACCTGTTTCTGCTGTGTCCAAGCACAGGGCAATGTGGGCGCAGTCACTTCAGTAAGGACGTGATGCACAAATCCAGCAATTACATGGGAACAAAGAAACAGCAGCGTCATCTATTGGGCAGGAAAATGAGTGATTCTGTGCCACACATCTAACCCTGGAACAAATGTCTTATCTCGACCTCTGCCTATTTTTTCCCATTTAAAGTATAATCAATTATGTTTGCTTTTCATTTTAGGATAAGCTAATTGTGTTAAATACGAATATGATGTTAGTTAGAAGTAGCAAGTTGAAATAAGATCTCAAGCATACCAGTTAGTCAGACATTAATTTGACCAGCTCTTTTCTTCAGTATTGTTGTAGCACAAATGCCATTTCTAATAGCTGCCTTCATAAATCTGGCAGTGTCTGAATTCTGGGCACCTAATGGATTTGCCACTAAAGAAAAACATATGCTCTGGAATTTAGAACTTGGTACTGGACATGAAAACTAATTAACAGCCTCAGTAATATTTGTCCTAAATTGTTTATTTTAAGTGCAAAATTTATAGCATTCAGTTAGAGTTTGGTCAGGGGCAAGAAGGAAAGGGATGGTTTTTCTTCATCTGTACCAAGGGCTGCAGGAAGTTGTGGTACGTGACAGATTTATGATACGGCAGAATATTTCTCCTGGGGTTTATAATTACTGTCATTTGACATATTTCTGTATTATATCTGTGTTTAGATAGCAAAGTATCATCCCAAAATGTAGCTAGCTTAGTCTGTTAATCAGCAAGTTTTATATTATTCAAATTCTTAAATTCTTCACAGGAATCAGTGGATCTATTTACATTCACAATTATGTCCATATAAACAGTTCCTGGCATTAGCGCAGCATCTGAATGTATGCTTTCTTAAATGTATCAAGATTGTCAAGATTTGGGAGAAGCTTGGGATAGGAAGATAGGTTGGAAGCTTTTTGGTTATGGACAGTGTCCAGCGAGGAGAAAGCGAGTTGTTCCCTTGACTTCAGTGGATATTTTATGTATTCCAAACTGAAATTCATACACTGATCTAACGACTCAAAATACATCCTCAGTTTGTTCCATGTGGATAATGCTCACCTGCAGTAACAGTCACCTTTTTAAACTGAGATTTTCAGTACCCACAGCAGACTTTTTACTGTTTGTAAGATGGGTATGCCTGTCAAGGAATGAATTTAAAGAACGTCCAGTTTTCTTACATTCAAAATATTGTTGTTATTATTAGGAAGTAGTGATTACTACCATTAGGTAGTAATATCACTAGGTAGTAATCTTCCCTATTAAAAAATAGAAAACATAATAATAGCTTTTCTCTTTCAAGACTGTAGATGGAACCTAATTCATATAAATATTGAAGCGTTGATATTACGTAAGATAATACATTTGCATGAATATATGTGTTAATTTGTGAGAACAGGAACACAAATTTCTAGCATGAGAGCTACACCTAATAACATAAAGAGGTGATGATCTACTGTAGGGTTTATCTTTTTTATGGTTTTATAGTTCTTTATAATGTAAGTTTTTTTTTTTAAGGAGGAAATCAACAATAGAATGCTGCTGGCGGTATTGTGTAGATGTAATATGTTTTAATACTGACCCCTAGTGTCAGAATTATATTTTTGAGCTCATGTGCTGCAAGGTAAAGGGATTTTTTGTGTTTTGTGGTTTGTGCTGTGTTTTGATATTAGCATCCATTCTGCTGCAGCCTGTAAAATACAGAGTTATCTCATGCCACAGACAGATCCCTCTTTTTCTTTTATCTTACTGTATATCCACAGTGTGGGGATACTTTCTAAAAAAAAAAAATTAACTAAAAAGACAACACAGTCATTTATATATTGACTTCCACTGAAAACTGCAAAATATTTTATGGTAATTTTTTTCCCTTGACAGAAAAACTGAATTAAGTCCTAATGCTGGGATATCAATCAGAAATGTGTTCCCTCTAAGACTTTAACATCACATCAGATGACTGATACACAGCCCATGGACAGTACCCTAAATCATGCCCTGCTGGCAGGTGAAAAATGTTTTGTACAGCCAGCTGTTGTATTTTTCTCTTAGATGTGTGAAAGAGTGGCTGTATGGAAAAGTCCCTCTGTACACTCAGACACTGTAACTGTGTTTTGGTCCCCAGTACAGTTCTTCTGTTACAAAAAAAAATTGTTATGCATTTTCCTGGGGTTTTGGGGATTTTGTTGCTGTTGTTTTTAACTTTGTTGCCTATCGGGCAACTAAAGACAAAGACCAATACAGAGCATTGATCTCTATCTAACACAGATCTCGTGTCACCGCATCCCAAAGTGCATGGGAACCAAAGTACATCCAAAAGAGGTTCGGAAAGAAAACAGAACACTTCTAAATTGGGATAATGATAACTATGTAGAAATTCTACTCCTTGTTGATACAGCAAAATCTTCTGGGCTGTTTGCACTCCCCTACCTTCAAAGCCTTGCACTATCATCACTGTCTTAGCCATGGAAGGCTGGAATTTCACTTGGAGCATATGTAACTTCCATGTCACTTGGAGCACCTGTAACTTCCCATGGTAGATTTCTGTGGGATAAGGTGAAACATTTTTCTTCACGGATGGGGAGTTCTTAAACCTGGGAGGGAAAACTTTCTTTCGTCTAGTGGCATAAGTACAATGATTGCTCTCGAGCGTGTATCCCTGCAGTGACTTTCAGTGCCACGCAGTGAGATAAATTATACTTCTTATGAATTTAAAGTGGCAAGGGCTATTTTACTTATGAGTAAATTTTAGACAAATTTATTGGTGTTTTTGCATGTGCATTTTCTTTATAGTATATTTCTAAATTAAATGCACATTAATTAAGTGTATGTTTCAACTTACTTTAGTGTGGTGTGAATTTGTTTAATTAGGGAATTGCAGGGTTATGGCTGACCATGCTGTGAATTTAACCTCTGCACTGACTGTGGCGTGTTGTCTACTTGTACTGTCTTATACATGAGAGGGTAAAAATAAGCTTTCACAAGTAACTTTAGCATTTTGACAGGCAACCTCAGTAATTTTATCTTAACATAGTAGTATGGGTGTATTTTCTTAGGGATGTAATTTTAAGAGAGAAAACTAAAAGCATAAATTTCTCCCCTCTGAATCACTGTAAGAGCCTGAGCTTTTAGCAAGACAGAACAGGCTCCTGACATTTGAGATAAGTTCACCGTTATCCAGAAAAGAGTTATCCAGAAGTGAAAGATGGTGTCAAGTTTCACAGTCTCAAGTACTGTGTTTAGAGACTGACTTGGCACAGCTTTTTTGTCCTTCCTCAGCTGGTGGTTCCAAAGATGAAGAAGAGCCACCATATTTTCACTCCCTGTGTTCAGAGGAGTTGTTGTGAGGACCCTGACTTGGCATTTTCTTTCCTTCCCTTACACCTCCATGAAGGTTGCTGTGGCAACACCTGCATATCCCTGTTATTTTGCTTTTGTAACAGTGTGGGCTCCAGACTCACAATATTTGTGCTGAGTTACTCATTTTTGCATGTACTGCTTCTTGGATCAGAAGAGAGAGGAGAATGGCGTTTTTTCATTAGCTTATCCTGACTGAAAGTACATGGGATCTTTCAGGAGTAAAAGAGTTTTTACTGCTGAATTTCAAGCCTTCCACATAATAGTGGAAGTGTCAGAAATTCTTAACAAAGGCTGCAAATAATGTTATAGTTGAAAGTCTCAGATATCATGAACAGATAGCTCATTACCAATGTGCCTGTAATATTTTGAATTAAGTATACTACAGTTTTAGAACTGAGATCTGTGTAACTTTGTCAGACAAATTCAGTGACAGACATTAGAATATCTCTGTGAGTTGCTAAATGAGAGTCAGGTATTAAGTCTCTGCTAACCCAGACAGTTTAAGGTTTTATTGCTTCCAGACTGCGAGGTTTATTGAGTTTTAGGTTTGTTGATGTTTTAACAAGCTACTTGTCATTATAAGATAGAAATAGAAGGTTCAGTTCCTGAAATGAAAAATTAAATAAGGTTTGTTGATATCATCAATATTTTTATTGAAGCACAAAGGGGCCCCAAATTGTAGATCAGAGTCTCTTGTGCTAGATTCTCTTACTCAGAATAAACATGCTACATTAATTTCCCTTGTATAGTGAAGAAAACGGAAGTAATATTAGTTTTTAAATAAAATACGGGTGTCTATATATAACAGTCAATTGCTTTTGAAAATAATTAAATCACAAAGTGAAATTTTTACTAAGTGCAGAAGACATTTATTGGATGTGATTATTCTGATGGCATAACAAGGCAAATGAAGAATGCTGATACATTTAAGGGATAAAAAGGAAGCTATTTCTTGAGGGTTTTTCAAACTTCTGGTTATGATGTTCTTTCTCAGAAATTGGGTAAGAGAGCTGGATCAGAAATGCCATGTGTGAAAAAAGAAGTCGTGTGATTTAACAACAGATAGAGTTGATTTTAAAAAATGTATGTGTAATTAGATGCATAATTCTTATGCATAATTTACATGCAATTATGTATGAAAATGAGATATGCACAGGCATAAATGGCTAGCTAAGCACCTCACACACAATCACAGTAATTTTGCACAGAAATTAAACATGCAGTTGAAAACACATTTTAAAAAAATTAAGTCCATAAGGAGTCCAATGGCTTTTGTGAGGAGGAAAAATTTGAATCTTTTCTGAACAGAAATTATGTTAAATCCTCAGTCAGAAAGGGGGGAGTAAACAGTATAGAAGTGAATAAAAATATAATTTAATATAAACCAGTTTATGTTCAGTTGTGGTAGAAGAAGCAGAACCAAACATACTTGATCATTTTTATGAAGTGTCAATCTCACCAGTGTAAATTTAGTACAATCCAGAGTAAACAGTGGTGTCAAGCTGCATCACTGCTCTTCCCCTCTATCTCTCCTCCCTGGGAGGTCATTTAGGTTGAAGGTTTGGGGGGCAGTCTCAGGGGTTTCTGGCAGCTCTTTGAACACTGTTAGTTGCTTTCTCCCTTAGGCTAGATCTTCTCTTGAGGAGGAAAAGCTAGCTGGACCATTCCCTATGCACTAAGTAAATAATCTGTTATTTTTCTTGCCATGGCTAGAAGGCTTGGTCACAGATCAGAGCTATTATGCTTACTATGATGCCAGCAAAGAGGTGGTTCATGCCCCAAAATGCTTACAGTCCTAAAAATAAAATAAAGTAAAAAAAACCCCACAGAGTTTTGGTCAAATTTTTACTGATTATTGTTTTCACAACACTCTAACAACGTCTGAACTTTGCTATTGCACCCCAGATACCTAAAGCAACAAAATATTCAGTTCAGGCACATTAATATAAATCTCCAAAATACCTGCTAAAAAAAGGGTTGTATTGTGAAACTTTTGGTAATGATTTTATTGACAACATTTAACTTATTTTTACAGTAAAAGCAGTAATGTTTGGTTTTTTTACTTTTCAGCATTTATTCTTTTAGTCTTAAATTATCTTATAAAGAACGTTCAAGAATCTCTCTTAATAACGCATTACAGTGTATATTTAAAATTAACAAATTAAATATTTATTATCTGACCTTTTAATATATGTCTTTCCAATGACATTTGGGAAAAATATTTTACTTATTCTTGAATACAGTAATTTGAATCCAATTGCAATCAGAATTTTACTGTTTCACTAAAGAGCATGGTTAAGGTCCTTAGGGTACCTGAACCATGTATACCCTGTTTAAAGTAAATGACTGTTCAGTTAGGCATTCTAATGATCGTAATATGTGCTTACAATTCATAACATTTGAATTATTTTGAATTTAATTTAAGCTCTGCAATTCCTACACCTATCTTGTCTGTTTTCCCTTGTTGTTTGTATTTCAGATAAACAGCTTCCACTTTTGAACAGAAAACAGTGATGTTGCAAATGCAACATTCTTTTTTTTCCCCCCCCTTTTCATTGTCTTCTTTCCTTTAACCTAACCTTTTTTCTCCATATTTAGGAAAGTTAATGTATTCTGAATAGTTACACAACATGGAGGGGAAAAAAACCTGTAGATTTATATAATTTACTCCTTTTCCATACAGAAAGTGTACACTTTTTTCCAGCTAAACCAAGGCACACTTCTTCCTTGAGGATGTAGTTCTGTAGTGGGAGCACTGATAAAGTGCACTGTCTCAGTAGGATGTGTCTGAAGGAGAGTGTTCTGCAGGCAGGGAGAGAGGCTATGGCTAATCTACGTTTGGCAAAGACAGTGCTGGTAAAAACTTTTGTTGCCTTATAATAAAAGAATTACACAGTGCATGCCTCTGCCCAGGATGGAAAGGAACAAGGACCTCCGTACTTAGATCTTAATGTTGTAGTATTTCAGCACCTTAAGAACTTAAGTATGTTCATTCTTTCAGCTCCCTTTTGAGGTCAGGCTCCGTGGCCCAGGGTGACAGTGCTATTTCTGTGTTCTCCGGAGGGCTACGGAGTAGGATTGAGTTGAACTGTGGATTCCCCATTCTTCCTTCTTCCCTCCGAATCTCTTCTATATGTGTCCCTGTTATCAGAACAAAGCACTGGCCTCAGATGTTCACGGCCTCTTAAAAATGTATTCTCAAAGGTATTGGTTACCTTCAGCTCCTGTTCCCTGCTGTTGTCACTTCTAACAAAATCTTTTTGCCTTGTGATCAGTTGTTCTGCTTGATTAAACTGTACTCCTGACACTGATTCAAAATGAGTCTGCGCAGAACACAGATCTGAAATAAATATGTATGATCTTCTAAATCAGTGGTTCTCAACCTTTTTGAAGTTGAGTGGCACTTGAGAAAATTGGGTGTGCTCTGTACCTCGCTGAGGTCAGCTCTGAACACACGCGGAGCTGTCACCTTGCTCTTTTGTGAAGTGCTTATGTACTTGCTGGCTTTATGGAAATTATAGTAAATCTGCCTGTAATGTGATTGGCTACGTCATTCAGTGCTGTGTATTGTTCTGCAACCAGTCCATGAGGGATGATCTGTTTACTAGGATTTCCTGTGGGAGAATACGTGTTCTTGGGTGTAGTACAGGAATAGTAAGTCCTGTACTTACTGCAGAAGTATTGGATATATTACACCTGTGAGATGCAGTGGTGCATTTCATGAGTAGTTAATCTGTCCCATAAATCCTGGAATTTCTTTGTATCCGTTGTAAAGGAGAAACTGTTTGGTTTTGGTTTTTTGGGGTTTTCCTTCCTGGATAACATATGTGTAATGGTGTAAATCTTATAGTTTATGGACATGCCTTACTGTGTATGGCCGTGTGCACGTATGTGAGTCTTTCCTATGCTTTGCCAGCAGGTACATCATGACTCTGTTACATGTGCTGTGAATGTGATGTTTTCCAGCAAACCCATGATACATGTGATGCATGGCTGATTCTTACATGTGCAGTTCTGTTCAGGATTTTTTCATATACAGCAGCCTAGAGAGAGCTACTAAAGTCCTGAAGCTGGAAATTTGGCTAAAATTTTGTGGCAAAAAGAAGACAGTCAATATTAACCAAAGAACCTAGAAATACAGTGGCTTTACCTAAGTAAGAAACCCAAACCAAATCAACAACAACAAAAAAGCAACCCACCAAACAAAACATTTTCAGGTCTTCTTCATCTGGTCAAGGAAGGAAGGGGAAGGAGGGCACAAAGGTGAAGGGAAATCCAGCTGCTTGAAGACAGAGGAATGTAGTGTGGGACATCTGAAAACATAGGACTCACTTCTGAATAGAGACTGAAGTGCTTGCATTAAAGCTACTGGTGCTCCAGGAGGATTAATTAGTCTACACCAAATTAACCCTATATCTTAACACACACTCAAGCTAATGAGCCTGCTCACCTTCAGTCCCTGGATTGCTGCCTTTTCCCTGGTTTTCCGAAGTGGGAACTACTGCCTGGCAGCCTTCCTTAGAGCCATGCACCAGCACTGTTTGTGAGCTGCCATTGCCTTGTACCTGAGGCAAAGGTCAGAGTGACAAACCCCATTATCCTCTGCTGATTCATTCCAGGTATGCTCAGGAGCATCTGCAGCCCCCTCTCTGACAGCCTGGAGATACTTGCACTGAGATAGTTCACAGTAAGATCTACATCATGTTGCCCATGTAATGGGATTACTTGGCACAGGCTGGCATGTATTCTGCTTTCTGTCCTCTTTGCATTCCTGATGGTTTTTTGTTTTCACCAATGCCTTGGCAGTCTTTGATAGTATAACGGTTTCTTTTACATGTGATACTTCTAAGCTTGTGTTTATTTTGTAACTGTGAAAGTTATCAAAAGGTTAGTCAGATTTTGGTAAGAGGCTGTTACAGTAAAAGATGTTTACATGCAGATTTCTCTTTTTATTTAATGTGTTCACAGAAATGTAGCAAATTTATAAAAAGTGTATACTCTTCCGTTGAAGAGCTTTTTATGTTTTAGATGTAGATAAAATGTATTAAAAGAGGGTATAAAAAGCAGTTACAAGGAAAATTCAAATTGCCATCTGCATATTCCCATTGCCAACTTTTAACAGATGAGCCCAAAGTAAAATTATATATCCTCTAATAGTGCAGCTCCCTGCACCTTCCGCTGTCTCGGGCCCAAAGTTGCTATTTCCTTAGTAGTGCTTCTTCAGTTATGTTTTTTTTTTCCCTTGGATATTCTCTAACCTACATCTATGAAATGATCCTTAGAAAAAAATCCCAACAAACTCACCAATTTTATCTGGAAACGGTTTGTTTTGCATGTCTAGCTTAGAACTTGGTCACACCAGCGTTTGTCCCAGCACTGCTGAGAGGCAGCAGCCTTCAACCATGGATGCTTGGGAACAGAGGGAATATTTAAACTGGATCTGCTGTTGATAGACTAGTTGATGTGGAATCACAATCATGGTCAGCCCTTATGACCCTGCTGTTAATCCTGCTAACTCATATAAAGCCAGCTCAGTAATTCCTACATTGCACTGAACTGCACCATGAACATTTACACTAGAAGAAGGACAAAAACTTGGTTGACTATGTTTATATTACCTAGGTGCCTAATAGACAGAACAAAGAAAAATGTGACATTCCATGCACTATAATCCTCATTAGAAGCAGTGCTAGAATGTTTATGGTGATAGCTGATAAATGTCTGCAGAAACATTTGCCTGGAACTAAAATACAAAAATCATACATCTTTAAGAAGATGCAAGATTTAATTGACTTGTTCAGTACCTCAGAAAGAATCCCATAGTAACTTAAAGAATGCAGAAGTTTGTGACTTGGTTTGTCTGCTTAGGTTTTGTCTCTTGAACTTCTCACCATGAGTCATATATAAATCACACACACACATATATATACATAATTAAATCTTGAAACATAATACTAATTTAGTTGGTAAATAGAGCACACTAAGAAGGAAAAATGGTCCTAAAATAACAAATATTTTTCCTCTCCTTTATTTCGCTAGTGCTGTTGCTGAGGCTGAAGGAATTGAGCCATTAGTGAATACCTTGAGTGCTCAGAGAGATGGAGCCATTGCCAATGCTATTACAGTGCTGACAAATCTGGCCATGCAAGAGTCGTCCCGTGTCAGTATCCAGAGCCACGGTATCATGAGTGCCCTTATGGAACCACTGCACTCCACCAACAGCCAAGTGCAGAGCAAAGCAGCATTCGCTGTGGCTGCGTTTGGTTGTGATGCTGTTGCAAGAACTGAGGTAAAACTGCTCTTTGAGGTTGTGATTACTGATAACGTTTCTGGATTGTGAGGCCGGAGTTAAATTAACCTGGAATCTTTTGTGCCTCTCCTAGAAGTCCTGAGCTTTCTAGATAGTGACTTATTTTTTATATTTGTCATAGGCTTGTTCTGCTGAGTTTAGCTCAGTTTTTCATGAGGTTTTGGAGAGGGTTTTCTTTTAATTTGTATTTTTACTGCTGTGTTTGCTTGCACCACATTACTGCTTTGCAGCTTTTCATTGGCTTCCATGAGCTTTAGTCAGGGCTACATCTTGATCCCCATGTTAAGGAGCATTAAAGGTTTCTTTCAGCTGAACTTTGGACATGGGAAGTTCAGTCCTCTTTACTCTCCCTCAGTGTTCATTGCCCACTTTCAAGGCCTGAACGGCAGTATCTGACCTTGATTAAGGAAATATTGGATGTGCACTGAGTAAATGCAATTCAGACAAAACTCATAATTAATCCCTTGATCAGTGACATCCATCAAGTTGAACTCTTTGCTGTTTATTAATTGGTCATAGTATTTTTATAAATAAGAATGATGCTATGTCCATTCATAAATCATGAGATGGGGTTTTCTCACGGGTCAAGTTTGTTAATTAGGATACGAATAAGGGGCATAGATAATTAATCTGCCTCTTTCAGTGTCCTTAAAATGTCTTTCTCTTCGAAAATCCAAATGAGCAATATTTCCTCCAGCATGTATAGGAAAGATACTGTAGCACACAAGAGAGTAGGATGTTAATAAGATTGTCATGCATACAATACAGATTCAAATGTACTGTGATGTAAATTAGTTGCTGGGAGGCAACAGAACACAGAAAAAGCTGTGCAACTCTCTGTGGCAGTTTTGGGTTGCATAGTCTCTTCAGGTTCCACACGGCAGCCTAATAACTGAAGAGTAAGGCAGAGCCAGAAGGGATGTCTGTCTTGTACTACTCTGAAGCTCTCTCAGCTCCAGCCTGTGCAGTTCATGGGAACACAGAATACCCAAGAATGACCTTTCTACCAGCGCAGCACTGGTTGTCTACCAGGCTCGAATGTTTTGGAAGGGGAATTCACAGGCTGTTCTTGTTTGGATAGATGAAAGATGTAAGTGGCAATGTCTTTACTTTTTCACAGTTAAGAAATGCAGGTGGACTGGGACCACTCGTTGAACTGCTGCATTCTAAGAATGACGAAGTCAGAAGAAATGCCTGTTGGGCTGTTACGGTCTGTGCAAGTGATGAACCAACTGCTGTCGAACTGTGCAGGCTAGGGTGAGTGGAAGTAGGAAATTTTTGATGTGAATACTCAATTAAAGTCAATCTTTTTATATCTATAAGCAGAATAACAAAGCTTTTTGGTAAGCAGAAACTACTTTTGCACCACAGATGTTACAAATGAAATGGTATTGATTTTTAGGAACAGAGGTTTTCAGACAAAATATAAGCCTGTAGAGAGAACTGTCTGGAATTATAAAGCATTTATTGTTTCTGTGACTGAATTAGGCTTTAGATTGAAGATTGCTTATATCAGTCAAAATTAGGAACTACAGTGCCCCATACATTTCAAACCGAAATAAAGGTTTCAGACTAAGTTTAATATACAGTAAATTGTACTTATTATACACAGACTAGATTTGATTTACAATCTCTGGTTAACTGCAGGTGTCCTGAAGTGTCACATAAAAGTGACTCTATTTTATTTCTTCTTAGAAGCTCCCAGTTCCATATATTAATATCTGAATTACAAAAACTGGTTTAGGTTATAAGAATTATGACACAGGACTCCTCAGACAGGGTGACTTTTAGTTACTGTTAAATTAAAATATATGTAATTGCCCTGCTCCCTCTGCTGGGCACTTCTCTGATGACTGCATGGATACTTAAAATCCCTCTGTGAGGGAATCCTGCAAAGTGAGACTCTCAAAATTTAGATCAAGATGGGACCTCAAAGGTGATGTTATCCATCTATCTACTGTAAGGCTGATTAAGGTACCCTGAAGTTTTGGTTTGTTTGGTGTAAATACTGATTTTGATGGGGTTTTCACAGCTTTCTGAGGTAACCTGTTCCAGTGGTAGAGTATCCTTACAATTAGAAGGGATTTCTGAGTTTTAAATATCCCTTATATCAAATCAATCCAACTACGTTGTCCTACTTGCAGTGGGATTGAATAACCACTTTTTTATAGCAATTTAACTTACTGAATTTTCTCATTTTCCACATTCTTCTCTCAGTTTCTTTTTCATGACAAAATAAAAATGTTAAACCAATTTTGTTTTGAAATCTTGTATCATTTTATCACACATCTCTGAATTTCTCTTCTTTATTTACACCATTTTGAAGTGCCATCTCCCACGCTGGATGAGGTACGTCAGATGAGGTCATGCCACCATCAAATAAAGCTCAGTAATTATTTTCTTTATCTTGCATATGGCACTGTTCTTGTTTAATCTCTTCTTTGTGACAGTATCAAAGTAGGACTCTAATTGATGTGTCCTTCCAGTTTGACAGGATATTATTGATAATAATACATTAAGCATAGTTTTTCAACTAGTCAGGCACTACTTCATGTTATTTTCATATACATCACATTTCCTTGAGTTGCTCACAAGCATTCAAGTAGGAATATGTGAAAAGACTAATTAAAGTCAAA
This sequence comes from Myiozetetes cayanensis, assembly GCF_022539395.1. Taxonomy (NCBI): domain Eukaryota; kingdom Metazoa; phylum Chordata; class Aves; order Passeriformes; family Tyrannidae; genus Myiozetetes; species Myiozetetes cayanensis. The sequence continues at coordinate 133,373,276 of NW_026086604.1, forward strand.
ACATATCTCAAAGTCAACTCATATCTCACATCTACTTCTTCTGCCTATACATCAAGTCACTCACCCTATCACAGCAAGGATTACATTCACTTTACAAGATTTACTCTTGACAAATACATAATGGCTATTTCTCATCTCTTGTTGCTTGCAAACTGATTGTTTAATAATTTGATATGGTGTTCTCTGGACGCTGAAATTTGGCAGCACAATATCTATTATGATTTCCTTGTTCTTAGTTTTTCAAATCTAGGTAGTATCTTTGCCCTTCTCCACCTTCCAGGCATCTATACAAATACAATTATAAATAGTTATGATGTCGCTTTTGCAAATTCATAGAGTGGCATGAGGTAAGTGTCCTCAGGGACTGCTAACTTGGTCTCCTCAAACTTACTCTAGACATGTTAAGATTGCTGTTTCTACCTCCTTGTTAATATTACTGCCAGGCATCAGCCTGAAACCTTTTTATGAAAACTGAAGCAAAAAAGGCATCAGACACTTCAGTATTTTCTGTGCCATCTGCTATGAGTTTTCTTCCCACATTGAGTAATAGGCCTACGTCTTCCTCTCTGACTCACAGCATATGAAACATTTATTTTTGTTTCAGTGCCGGAATAGTTGTGTCTCACTTTGCCTGTGCATCCTTTGGGTTTGTCCCTTACTTTCTCTATTCTGTTGGTAGTGTTTCCATTTCTGTTTGAATCTTTTTTTTGGGGGGAGGGGGGTTGGCTCTTCACAGAATTTTTGGTGCAACTTGTATTTGTCCGGTATTAGCTTGTGCCATTGTGCCTCTAATGTCATCTGGTTTAGACACTGTTGAACACGTTAGCCTTTCTTTATTCATTTCCCCTTTAAAATTCTTCCCTGCATTATTTGCTGCTTATCTGCAATATGCTGTAGACAAATAGCCTGAACTGCTCCTCCACTATCTTCTCCCATTGCTCGCTTCTGTAAGAGAAGGCTGTCATTTGCCTTGCCTGAAAAACTTGTTCTCTGGAACTTGTCTGATGTACCTTCAAAGTCTGCATTGTAAATGTCCACAGCTGAGCTCCCTGTGTAGTTCACAGAGAGAAATGGGCAGTCTAAACACGGAGATCATTATATACATATATAATATGTGTGTGTGTGTGTATATGAAGTTTATTCCTTGAGATGTGAAGAATGTCTGCATGTGTGCATAAAAACACACACATAAATTTGAATGTTTGCCCACAAATATATTACCATTTTTCCTGCCTTTTTTTTTCATTTGTAAACAGTTCTAAAACTGCAGTATGCTGTATTCTCCTGATTCAGTTTCCTTTACCTTCTTAGTGAGCTTTTCCTAAGTTTTTCACGTCAGAAGTTATCAGTATGTGGGTTTCAGCACCAGAAACAGATGAAGAAATTAATTCCTGTCCTCTCATGTCCTCACATTACTATTTGTTTCTGTCTCCATGCTGCAAAAATCCTGCCATTCTGGAGGTGCTCAGACAACTGCTTGTGTTTCTGTGCTCATTCATGTTTAGCAAATATCTGCCAACTGTGCCTCCCCCAAGCACAGTAACAGTCCTGGGCCAGAAGGACTCACACATCACATAATGCACAACTGGAATGTGCAAATGGCATCATTGCAGCTGGGGAGAGAGAGAGGGAGACGTTCCCTCAACTGTGTCATATGGTCAGCTCTGAACATTGTCCCTTTTACATCTTTTTTTTTCCTCAAGTCCTCCGTGATGCTGAACATCCTTCTGCTAAAAGGTTGTGGCATCGTGTCTGTGTTACTTTATGTAGCATTTAACTACCTAAAGAATTGCTTTTGCTTTTGAGCATTGCAGCCTTGCTGACCCAGAGGGCACAGGGCTAGCACTTGGAAGTGAATTTGTCTGGGCCTTGGTAACGCTGAAAACTAACTCTGAACTGTATAATAACACTTAATTAGTATTTAACAATGAATTAGCCACTGTGTTTTATTTACCAGTGCTTTTGTATTTATCAGTGCTTTAGACATCCTAGAAGAAATTAATCTGTCGACAAAGCGTAAAAATAAGTTTAGTGAAGCTGCTCTGGAAAAGCTACTTGATAACAATCTTTCCCAAAAGTACAGCCGGTTGGGATATTTATCATCAAGTAATATCATTACTAATGGATTCTATGACTGTGGTCAGGTAAGCTGTTCTAACTAGCTACTCTTACTTAGAAAGACTAAAATTTTTCTTCAAATTTAGAAAGAGTACTGAAGCAAAAACCAGAATCTGGCTACAGAAAATACTTTGGTTTCATGTCCTGAAGCTTCACAGCTGTTACACAGATCTCTTTTGATTATCTTTCTTCATGGATGAAATCTCACCATCTTCATGCTACCCCTTAGTTGTGATTTTCTTCCCAATCCTATATGAGCTGTACAGACCTACCTTCCTCTCCAGATCCTTTCTCAAACTTTAGGTCTTCTGGTCTCTGTCCCTGCAGTGCACTTAATACTAACTTGACACTGAGTGACCTATGGGCATTTTGTTTGTTCATTTTTATATAAAGAAGTAATATTTTCACCTGAGTCATGACCCTTTCTCTCACACAGAAGTGTTTGTAAAGATGATACTGACTCCAGTATCACTTGTTAGTTTAAACCAGAGAAGGACTTATTTTAAAATACTCAAATGAATTAGAAATACCAGTCTTACTGACAATCAGTGAAATACCTGCTCCTAAAGCACTTGGTTGCTTTTGAAAATTCCATCCTGTATTGTAAAGCCTTCAAAGGCAGGAATATTTACTTACTATGTTTGGAATGCCTTAAAAACTACAGGTTAAATTATTTATAAACAACATTTTTCTAATAAAAATTAATGAAGAAAATGCAAATTAAGAAAAAAATCACATATTTTTAATAGCTTTGTCTTATGGAGTCTCTGGTTTAAGATTAGGAATTCTAAATTACTCTTTTAAATACATTTTTTTCTCTGCATCTTTAACCGAACAAAACACCTTATATTTTATGCTAATTTTCTTTTAGATAAAACCTGGAGCAAAATTTTTATCTTTGGAAGAACTAAGCATGCAAGAGCTTACTGACCGTCGGGCAATAATCTTCATTAATGCAAAACCCCAAGAAGAGTGAGTCGTGTTAGATCTACTAGCATTTATTGCAATAGCTCATCTTTTTAATAATATTCACTGTTTCCAGAACAAACTTCATTTTTTATATATATATATATATATATACATGCATGTATATATCCACACACATATACAGACACATCTATTTTAATGCCAGTACAGTGCTTTATGTCCTAGAAGGCAAAAGATTCGCATTTTATAAAATAAGAACTTGGAAAATAACTTTTTTCCTCTTTCTAGAGAGACAGACAAATGCATGGAAGTTTAAGCACATCATCCCAACAGACAGGACAAAGCCAAGTATGAAGCTCTCAGGCTTGATGAAGAACCTGTGTCCATTTCTTCTCCGTTTAAGTTAAAGCCAGCCTAACAAATCTTCTTAGATTTGAGTGCAGGAAGTTGGTATTGGGCTTGTTTAACTGGGAGCCATTTCCTGTAAACAGTCTCACAGATCAAAGATTGCTCTACCAATATTTTGCAAGTCCAAAACCTTCTTTTCTGTCAACACATCACATATTTGGTTTACAGTATCATTAGCTTCCCTTTTAAGCTTGTATATGACACCATAAAGATGTCTGGGAATATCTATGACAAATTAGACTTCCATGCTCTTTGTTGATCCCTAGAGTTGTCTTTAACTATCAGGTTTTCTTTCTTTGGCTTTGATACAGCTTCTTGCTCTTGCACTTTGGCAGCAGTCTTACTCCCCAGTTACTTTTGAGTCCATAATTTGGTATTCCATACTTCATTTTTGATCCCTGAATCAATATCTGGTTTATTAGTGGTCATGTTATTTCTTCCACTTACATATCACAATATATTTACTGTCCTTTAAAATCAGAACTCCATTTTCATAGCTTCACATGCAAATAACGTGCAAAAATATCTTGTTCTGTTTCAGTCTTGCAGTAGAGAAGGCACAAGATTCACCACCTCCCACTTCAAAACTAGGTAGTAAAGAAAAAGCAAGGTAGGGTTTTCAGATTTACTGGTTGTCAATGTTCTGTTATTGCTCTAACATTAGAAATAGAATTCTGACTGAAAATAGTGTTTCTGAACACTTAAATACAATGTTAAATGTTCTTGGAGTCTTGCTTTCACCTCCTATTTGCACTAATACTCTTTTGTCTATCTTAGTGATTATTTCTCCTCCCTTCCCAAGCTGTAGTTGAACAGCTCATATTTATTTGCTTTTTCCCTTTCATTATCCCTGGGAGACAGGGAAATGCTGTTATTTTGCAACTGGACCACCAAAACACAGGGAAATTAGGGTAGAAGTTCTTTCTGAGTTTAGAACTTAGACCCATGAAATGTTCCTACACTGCCTACATGCATCCTTATTTGTAGATTAAATTTCTTCCAGTGAAATTCCATAGATGACCAGAAGCTGTGTGTGCTCAGAACTAGAAAGGTGTGCTCAGAACTGTCCTGATTTGGATGGCAACTAGCCTAAAAATGCTTTGCTCTCGCAAGGCTTGTCCTGATCCATATGATACACGAGGTACAGTGCTGCAGTCTGTCTGCCCATACCAAGTAGGCTGAAACCTCTACCCGTGTAGTGGAAAATAATTGCATTCTTTTACAGAAAGAGGATTTGAGTCTGTCCCTCAGCAGACAGCTGACCACAAGATATTTGGGGTTTAGCAGTCTCTTTCTGGTTTGTTGTAGCTGATCACTGACAATGATGTGTAATGAACAGGGCTTCCTGCTTCAGCTCTTGGGGTACTTACCTGACAGAGCCAAGCCCAAATCTCTAGTCCTTGTCTAGTATAAAATACTAACCTGTAGTTTGTTCCTGTGGAACAAAACTGAGCCATGGTTTCCCAACTGTCCTGCCTTTTGGACAGGACAGCACAATCATGACCACAACAGTGCCTTTTGGAGAAGCCAAGCATACATGCCCAATTCCAGGGCAGTGTCCAGAATTCCAAACCCAGTCCGGTTAGAGCCTCCTTGCCATTAATGGGATGGTCTCTAGTCCTTGACAGGAATGTGAGATAACCTACAACTCTCCTTGGCTTTTCTGTTAGCTACCTTCGTGAGCTGACCATTTATCATGCTGGTTTCTGTGGGTCCCATTCCTGACTTCCTAATTTTCCTTTCTTATGGTATAGGGAGCCTTGGTAATGGCTCAGGGCTGTGAGTTCTAGTCAGTGGTGGACATTATAAACTGCTAAGTGCTGCAGGGTTGAAAAAAAAAGCAGAAATAGTGCCTCTGTTGTAGGAGCTGAAGTACTGTGTTTCCAATTTTTAGCTTGAAGCTCATCCATTAACTGTGATACACCACTGTCCATAAAGACATTTTATTGACAGAGATAATGGCTGATTTCTTACACTGCTTATATATTTCTGTGTATGTATGTATCTGTGCTTGAGAGAAATCTGCAGTAAGAAAGTCGAGAAAACTGAAACTATGTATCTCCAGTGGAGGAAAAGGAGTTACCTGGACAATGGTGTTCACTTAGCAAAAGCAGCAGTAGGGAAAAAGGCTTAAGGATATTACACTTTGAATTTTATTTGAATATATTTGAATTATATAAATTTTTTTAGAACTGACATGCAAACTGTTGACAGATAATAGCTACTGACTGTGAAGGGTTGAGGTTCTGACTTAAATCAGAATCCAAATTGTGAGATTAGTCTATCCAAAAGTTATTGATTTAAAAGGCAGACATTCCCATTTGACTTGTTATTTGGATTGCCAGCACTTCTGAAATTCAGTCATTTCATAGTAGATACCTGAAACAGATGACACGAATTGCATGTGGAAGGTTCCTGTTTCAGGATGCACGAGAGCAGATTCTGCAGTGTGAGTGTCTCACAAGGCCTGCCCTACCTTCTGCTCACTGAGCGGGTCCTCCTGGTTCCGCTCGTGCTCTGGTCATGACCCACCATGGCGTATATGCCACTTTACTGAAGGGAGCAGAGGCAAGGGGAGATGTGGAGCCCCAGCTGTGTTTGCTCTGCACCGGTGGCGGGTTCCTTTATCTCAGAACACGCTCAAGAGTCACAGGCCACTTAGCACAGTCTCGGGAGCTGAGAGACCTGTTCTGACAAGACATTTGTTTATTACAGTGTGAGATGAGGATACACTTGGATAGTTGCTTTTTAAATGTAATTTATGTCAATTACAGAGTAAATGACTGCTCTGTTAGCAACCATAACTCTTTCAAAAAGCAAAAAAATTTCTTTAGGAAGAAACAAATACCTGGCTCAATTTCCCATAGTAACTTGTAGTTACTATGTAACATAGTAAACCTTGCAGGGATACAAAGACTTCTTTCTTCAAGTATGAAATAATTGCTTTTGAATGTCATGATCAAGCTGTATGATTTATAACCCCATTGTCATTCATTTTGAATCCATAATTCATACATCATTATTAATTTGTGAGATATATGGGAGTTACTTGAAGGTCAGTAGCTGACTCCAAGTCTCAAACACACTTAGACTTTTTTCTACATATTTTTTCCTTTGATCATATGTTTCTGTTCATCATTATTTTGCAAAGTAATACTGTTTAAAGCCATTGTTTTGAAAAAGTGATACTACTTTATATAAACCATAGTTGAAAGCTCAGAGAAAGAGTAGTTGTAATTGTCTGCCAGCAGTGTTTGAATCAGATGTAGAGGAAGTGGCTAGTTGATAGTTTGACATTTATTTGCATTGACAGCAGCATTTTTAATCAAACAGTTGCATATCTGATATACACACTGACCGGGCTAAAACATTGTATTTAATGTAGACTAATAAATGTGTATTTATTCCATGCGACGTTCCAGTACAGCATTTAAGGAACTACTGCCCAATGCTCATTTAAGCCTTTTCTAAAGAGTATCAGGTATTAAGCTTTGTAAAATAGGAAAGAAAATAGGTGTCATGGCTGTCTTTTGATGGTAGGATATTGTCTTGGCTGCCTTCTTCCTCACCATGATGCTCTGGTGACCCCCTGGACTTCTGTACTGAAGCTGCAGCAGGACTCAGAAACAGCTTGAAGCTATTAAGTGCCATGAGCTCTCCTTTGCAATATTCCTCTGCATTCACAGCAAGTAGTGTCACAAGCAGGAAAAACAGCTTTGGGAAATGGGAGTGATTTTTTTTTCCTGATATCACAATTCCCACTATTAAAAAAAAAAAGGGGATTAAAAAAAAAAGAGTACAGGAAAAAAGACAGTAGAAGTCTGCTGTAATGCTTACTGGTAATTTTATTGCTGTATAAAATAACAAGAGCTCCACAGTTCCTTATGGGGTAAGTATTAGGCAGATACGATGAACTGAGCAGCTGAGGAGTAAGGTAGAGACAGGTGTGGAAGACAGCCTTAAAGCAGCTATTCCACCAAGGAACAGAACATAGTCCTACCTGAGAGAAATAAGCAGCAGCAAAAACCTCAAACAAATCACTGTTCAAACCCATCTCTCTCAGGTGTTTTCTTCCTGAAAACTGGGAAGGAGGAGAATTAGTGATCTGAGAGTCGTTTGATTAAATAGGAATAAGGAACAAACTGTCCTGCTACAGCACTGTAATGTAATGGTGCACTTCTTATAGGGAAAGAAAGTACTGGGAGAAGGGAAGAACGGGAAAGAGAGAAAATGGTTAAGAAACAAGAATTATAGCATTTGCAGAAGTTGTTCTTTTGAAAACCTGCTAAGTTAGACACCAGAGAGTTTGGAATAATTAATTTTTTTAACCAGGGCATTTTTAACCATAGCGTATAAGCAGATAAATGGATAAGTAGGAGGCTGTTTAATGTAGCATTATAAGGTTCCCTGGCTATAGTTAGAAAGAGTCAAATTAGATAAAGAAAACTGGTTTTTTCAAGTATACATGTAGTTAATAATCAGATCAGTTTATTTAAGAGGGTGGTAAATTTTCTATAATTTTCAGATTAAATCTTAATTGGTTATCCTTCTAAAATAATACACTTTATGACATCTATGAAAAGGGCTTTTTGAGAATAAGGTAAATCTCAATGAGTTAAAGAAAAGTTTGCAAAGTATTCTGGAGACAAATTGCTTGAATTCAGCTACTTATAATGATGTACAACCCTTCTGCTTTGCCCAGTGCCTTCCATCTTAAGAGTGCTGTTTCACTATAAAAATTTAAGAATAATTTGAAGACCATACAATAATAATAGTGTGTCCTGGAGCCGTGTACTCTAGTGGTTCTCTATTTCTTTTTTCTTTTTCCTTCCAAGACCACCAGAAATACTGTAGATTTTAAAAAATAAGTCAGAACTGTTAAATGAAGGAAAGAAATTTGTCATATTTCACAGTAGAATTATTCAGGATTTATGCTGAAAAAGACATAATGCTTACAAAACATTAGTTTCTTGTGTTCCCACAAATGAAAAATCCTGAACTGTCTGATGGTATAGACCTTAATGATACCTCTGGTAAGATACTGGTTTTTTATAGTTGCTGCATTACTTGTGAAATGCACAATATTCAATCTGAGTAGAACAATCATTTTATTTCTACTTCTGCCGGGTGCTTGTGATGCCTGTTCAGGATCACAGTCATTTTTCAGATCCCAAGCTTTAGTGAACTGTGAAGCAAGAGCAGTGAAAAAGAGTCAACAAAACCACAGACTTCCTGTAAAATCTTCCTCTGACAAGTCATGTTGCAGTTTACATAACACTTGAAGAACCTGGACTTGCAAGTACAGAGATTGTCTCTTGGAATGTCCTGTCAAGATTTCAGCCATGCTCTTGATACCATTTGTTCCTTTATCTGAAGTCCAGACTTTTATCAAGTAAAAAGTCGCTGGAGTTCATGATTTTTAGTTCATATCCAAATGGAACCAAACCATAACTGTCTAAAGATCTTTCCTCTCTGTAGCAGGTGTCTCCTCCCTTAGACAACCCACATATGGGAAAGACGTACCAGAGCCACTGACAAAAATAAAATCACCATTTACAACAATGTTCGTGTAGAGATGGTGACACTTGGTTCCTAAACATCTCCTGCGGGAGTGTTCCACAAGTGTTCTCTACAGCTTTATAAATTTTGGATATTCCTTGTTAAGAGAAAAGATTTCTCCTACTTTCCATCCCTCCCTAATCAATTTGTGTAAATGTCCTGGTGGAGAACTACTGTATTTGAATTTGAGCTCCAGAGATTACAGTATTCTAAATAAATGTAATTTTCTTTTCTATGTAAGAAAAGGGAAGGGGAAAAAAGAAGAGGAAAAAGCAAAAGAAGTTATTGATATTACACCTAAAGACCAGGAAGAAATAAATCTAGAAAATTCACTTTGGTTACCACCATCTGACGTAATTTTAATGGATTACATTAATGATGCTTCCAAAACAATTCTGCCGCTAACTACAACCCGGGAACAGGTTGTGGCCCTTGCACAGTAAGTACCAAATTATATTCCAAAAGTTGAATCCGTAAAGTAACTGTTTTCTTATCCAAGAAGAACTTTTCCAAATTCGTTATTTTTCCTGTTCTTAACTGGAATCCAAATCAGCTATGTTCCAGTATGCTGACAGGATTTTTGATTTTCAGCTTCTTGTTCTAATTCTGTTGCTTTAGCTTAATATTTTTAAAATAAAGTATCACTTGCAACAAAAGGATGTAAATTTTTCATTTTGAAAATATTCATATGGGCAATTTTAGGGCTTTTTTTTCACATGTATATGAAACTGTACTGATCCTTTCCAATGAACACATCAGCTCCCTATAGCATCTGTATCATCAAGGAGCTCCAGAGACCCAGGTGCTGCAAAGCCTAAAAACACAAGCTAGAACCCCAACCTAACAGTCAAGATGGTTGCACCTTCTTTCTCTTACCATGTTTTTTACCTACTTGGTTTGGAAGCCCTTCGGGACAGGAACTCTCTTGTATTTTGTTTTCCTTTAGAGCCAAAAGCATGAGACATGTTTTCTAATGCAGTTTTTGGGTCCTGTTGTAATTAATATCCTGATGATTTAATAGTGCCAGAATATTGCAATGGTGCATGTACAGACTGTTGTTATCAATGTGTGATTCATTAGTTACACTGACTATTCAGCCTGGGCACCAATCACTGTCAGCTCCAAGCAGTGTGTCTGCTTTCATCTTCTCCTTAGTTTAACCTTTATTATCTTAGCAGTTTCCTGGCTGCCTCCTGAATCTGGAGAGTTTGGTGTCAGATCCCACTGAGTCTCACAAAATTTGTTACTTTCACTGCCTCTCATTTTTAATGAAGTGGTCTAATGTGATATGAGGAATGACTTTTCTGTTGATTGCAGAATTTGAAAGGACAGATATTCATCCTTAACTATCCAGCTGTGTATAAATCATTCTGCCTTCCTCAAGGTGGAATCCATAAAATGCTCTTATAAATTCAGTCTTCTAAACAGTGAAATACTTGCAGACACACAGCCCAATGAAACAATCACAGGAACTTTAAGTAGAATGTTTTTACTGGGGATTTTTCTGTGCGTGTTCCATTTTAAGTGGCTGCTTAAATAGCGTGTGTTCAACAGGGAGGGGAGGAAAAGGCAGCTGCTGCATCCCTCGGCAGCCTGGCAGCCTGGGAAGAGTTCCTGCTCTGCTCACCAGAGAGGGGGTCGGGCTGGATGAGGGAGCACCAGTGGTGCTGGATGTGTCCTTTGGAACAAGCCCAGCGCACCTCTGAGTGCACACGTGTGAGCACGGCAGCTCGGGCAGCTTGGCTGTGTTCAGAGAGGGCTGGCCGTGGGCACACACAGCACAAGGGACTGCCTGGAGCCCCCCCAGGCTTCACCCAGTAATTCCCAGCTTCAAGATAGCACGTCCAGCCTGCTCGGTGACAGCTCCCTGTGCCTGTGCTGTTGGAACCAGCACTTCCTCAGCCCTCGTTTTGAGCAATGAGGCCTCGGAGGTTGCCTTGCTTGTGCTGTGCTGACAGAACCTGGTCACAGTTTCTGCAGAGGAGGGGATGCAGATTTCAGCTCCCTGTCTGAAGCAATGGCTTGTGATTTCCATCTCAGTTCTGCAACATCTTGTCAAGGGTAAGAGCTCCTCAATAACCCTTGTGCCTGTAGCTGGAGACACTGCAGGGAAAAAATGTCTGTCTATATAGGGACCATGCTTAGGGAGGTGAAGATGTGTGTATGAGGAAGTGGGGACTTACAAATCAGGGCCTGGCCTTGTGTGCATGCACTCACCCAAAAGACATTCTTTTGGCAGAGTTCGCACAAACTGTGAGTTCTGATCTGTTTCTGTGACTGAGCCTTTTGTTCTAATGGATACACGCTTACCTCTCACCACCAAAATACAGGCTTCAATGTAAGAAAGCACAGGCAGAAGTACCTTCAAGGAATAGTTGCTTTTCTGTATTGGGATCATTACCTGTGGCTTTATTTTTGTCATATATATTCTCATGGTTTTATTATGATTTCAAACAAATTTAATATGTAGCTCACCTAATCTGTTATCTGAAAGATGAACACTAGCTTCTGTAATTACTTCCTCAGTAACTGATGATTTTCTCTGAGCACTCTGTGCCTTTACTAGACTTCTCCAGAATCTCTGCTGGCAGTTTTTGCACCTTGTTTTAGGTCTGGGACAAATAAGAATGACCTGAGTTATCATTATCTATATTCATCAGTAAGCATATTTAAATGCCAATTACTGAATTAAAAACATTAAGCAAACATAGAAAAAGTATTAGTCTCATATTTCATTCACTTACTGCTTGTATACATTTCATTTTGCTACATTTTTGTGATAAACACAAGAGGAACTATAATTGATCCCAGTATGCATTTGGAACAGGTTTGTTGCAGACAGGATGGGTGGCTCTATTGAAAGAGACAAACTACATGACTTCAGCTGGGAACTTCACATAAGTGAAATAGAATTTGAACTGAAATGCAACATTGTGCCCATCGGGAAGATCAAAAAAGGGACATTCTATCACAGGGCTTTACTTTTCAAGGTATATTAACATTTATTTTGCAACATAACATATTGATTTTAAATGGATATTCAAAACTTTACTTGCATCAGTATACCGTATTTTTATTCATGTAAAATCTTTTGTATACGCTTCAGTAATTTTTCACCAGCAAAGCTGATTTCCCAGTGAATGAAAGCCAGCATCGCCTCTTTCTGTAAGCATTCTTGTTGTCATTAAATTGTCTTAAGTGATATGAGCAGAATACTTGGTAAATGGCAAAAAGCCAAAATATTTGATTTGGAGTCAAAACATTTTACATTTTCTGTAAACTGTAGAATATTGAATTATGCAGCTTCCTTCTTTTTCCATGCTGCAAATATAAACTTGTTGGGACTTTTTGTTTGGTATCTATGCAGTATTCTATGATAGTATATAACAGGTTTTATGTTCTAGTTTCTGAGAAGTTCACAAGCATTAACTTCTGGGAAGTTTTATTTCTTCTTTCTTCATGTGAAGATGTACTGGTGCTGTCTGGTTATCTGTCCCATACTTTTTCCTTAGCTGGATTTTTCTTTTTCTTGGATGGAAAGGCAAAGAGAAGCAAGGGCCCAGCACATTGTGCTGGAAGGACCTAGGAAAGAGTACACAGGAGAAAGAGCATGACCCAAAATTTATAGTATCCACGGGGAGAGAAAGTTCCCAACTTATTTATGAATGGTTTGAGGGTGTGAATTAATTCTCCGCCACTGTCCTAAGAAACCTTTCTAGGGAACAGATCATCTCTTTTAAAGCCACAGCACTCTAAACAATGGATATCCTTGTCCATTTGTAACGAGTTAAAAATCTTCTGGGACTTCATTCCCTCCCAGCAGATGCATATTGAGAAAGCAGTTTTGTAGCTGGAAACCATTATAGGTTTGTCTGTGATAGTGCAGCACAGAGGAAAGGCAGGTGTTTCATCTAGCAGGCACTTGCCTTGCATTTCATTGCTTCCCACATTACGAGGGCTGAAAAGCAAGGAGTGTGCTTTGGAGCGATGCAAGAGTCCTAAACTTACACTGATAAAAATGTTACATTTTTACACTTAATATTTCACATGACCTGTACCTGTGCAGGGGGCCTACACCTCATTGCTTGAATAGACTTCAAAATATTATTCAGAATTAAGTTTTCCAACCAGGAAAAAACCCATTGCTGGATATTGTGGGTGTTGCACTTCATTTGAGATCTGAAGGACTGGCTGATAAACAAATGTATCAGTATCTGAAAAGAGTTAAAATTAATATTTTTCATGATGTGCATTGAATATGCTCGAAGTAATATTAATAGCCTACACTTTCTAAGCAGAATGAACCATAAAGGTTTGTAAAGTCTGTTTCAAGGAAACTCTTCACTTTCAAGGTATTTGTTTTCTTTTTAAGCATCTCTGTGCCTTGCTGTATATCACAGAAGCTACATGGATGAACTGTGATTAACTACTTCTTCTTTCATTTTTAGGTCATAGCAGACAGAATTGGCATTGGCTGTAGTTTAGTTCGTGGCAACTATAACAGAGCTTGGAATGAAGTTAAATTGGTTGACGACTCTCCCAAGGGAATAGCTGGGCTTCTGCTTCCTCCTCAAGAGTATATTGTAGATCTAATGTTTGAGCCAGGCTTTTTGATAAAACAGGGAAGTGCGAAGGCAGATCAATACAAACGTATTTAATCATCTTGGCAAATTTCACCAAATAAATATTTTAAAGATGTTTGCAGTGCTGTATTTTTGAAACATAAGGGGTTTCATAGCCAACTATCAAAAATAAGCATATCTGATATGTTGTCTTAAACATTTAATTAAATGAATTTTTGGTATCCAGCTGCAATGCTTAGAAATGTTGTTAAATTCTTTTGTACTATTTTAAGACTAAACTGTAAAACTACAGATTAAAATTTGGTAATCAGTATTTGTTATGTGCTAACATTAAAATGCTTATTAAATAGGATTAGATTATTTCCAATACAGTATTTTTTTCCTTGTTTTCCTTCTACTCCTGTGCACATTTATAGGAACTACTTGTCCATGAAGCAAGAAAATATGACATCTGGTGAAATAACAAGTCACCTAAAAACAACTGGACAATTTTTGTGTGAAATAACCCAAGAACTGAGAATTAGAACAAAGATAATGGTATACTTTCAACCTCTGTAGAAAACATCCCATTTATATTTTTTAGAACTTGGCAGAGTTAATATTTACAGATAATAAGGTACTCTGGATGAAAGTAAATACTGTTCGTTCTGGCACAGGGAAGACAGATGATTGATAAGTTAATGCTTGTGATCTCTGTTTAAATTCTTTATTTTTCACTTGAAGATAAAATAGACTCCAAGAAGGCAGCAGTTTTAGACAGGGAATTTGTATTTCTTGCAGCCTTGGGTAATGTGGTGTTGCTGAAGTGGGTGGTGCATCTAAGACAGGTAAAATACCAGCTACAGCCAGTAACTCCAGTAAACACTTCCTGGTGAAACTGTCAGGAATGTACTGGAGTATTTCAGGGAGCACCACTATCAATTGAGTTTACCATGGAAAACTGAGAAAATGCCCTGTATAGCAGTTAGGCCAGTGCAGACAATGTTGTACAGAACTGAATTTCAGGAGAATTTGAGAATGCAAACAACAAGGCATTTACTTCCTGTCCACCAAAAATGTGATTAAAATATTTGGTGTCTGTGTTCTTTTAGTTTTTTACTGTTTGCATAAGCAGAGCCACTTGCATTGGCCACTGTGGGTTGAGGAGGTTTGTATCTGTTGTATTCATTACTGCTTATGAGCATGATCCCACCACTCCCCCTCCTTCCTCCTCTGACGTGCAGCATGATTTCCTGGTAGCCCCTGGAGAACATTTTATCTTTCTGTTGTAAATTCACTTATATGGCTGCATGCTCATTTTTTTACCTTATGTTCAGCTGCACTCTAGACATCAGAAGGAAAAAGAACTCTGGAAATAAAATGGATGCTATGGTGGTAGAAGTGAGAGGAAGGTGAGGATGTGTTTCTTATCATTGCCATGTAGCAGGCAGGGGGCTGATAGAAGGTCATATGCTCTCCCTGACAGGTATGATTCGGTATAGACACCCACAACTTTGAAAGTGCAGTAAATTGAAGTAAAATAAGAATTAATTTCCTGCTAGCTATCATTTTGTATAGTTTTCTTACACTGGAATTTCATTATTTTGTATTGGAACCATAATGTTAAAGTGTGACTTACTGTGTTTGAGGAGGTCTTGAAAAGAGAGCAATTTCTGTTGTTTCTAATAAAAGTCAATATGGGGGGGAAAGGACAAAATGCAGTTTTTAAAAATAAAAATTGGGAAACTTCTAGACATATAAGCTCACTTTACATAAAATAATTATCTAAACAAATAAACCCAAATACTGTATCCTGCATTGTATAATGAAGAATTTGACGATCCACTGGATCCATTGGATGAGGGTTGTTTCATGTCAACCCAAAATTTTTAATTTTGTATTATCTGAGTTCTGTTACTTCAAAATTGTAATGCACTTGGGTGTCAGAAATAAGATCTAGGCAGAATATAAACACTTCAATCTCAAACTGTTACTTTGAAAACTGCACTTCAGTTGTTACGTAGGTCAAGAGATGCCACACTTTTTTATTTGATGATAACCAAAGACCTGTAGCTGTGCCCAGGGCTCTAGCGGAGAATTTCCCCAGCCTTGAGAAGCACATCCCAGCTCACACTTATTCCAGAACTGAATCTGAAAACAAAAGGTTTAAACATTTCTACAGGGCTCAGCTGGGTGAATATTCCCAGGACATGTCCAGCATACTCCATTTGGCTTGGGCCATGCCTGAGAGAATTGATCATCTTCCTCCTTTTAAGGAGCAGATGGAGAAGGGCCTCATATTTCCTTTTACATAATATTCATTGGGCAGATCAGTCACACAGAAGGAGTCGAGCTTGATGCCTTCCTAAGTGTGAACAAAACAGTCTGCAGCTACCTCACTGCAGGATCTGTTCTGGCCACTAAGCACTCTCCATCGCTTTTTGAAATCTGCTGTCACATAAGAAAAGAATGCAGGATTAATAAAAGACAGAAACAGAAAAGTTGAGTTCTCTGCAGCCTAATATTTGGAGTTAGCAATTAAATTCTTTGTTTGGGGAAAAAGAGTCTGGATCTCCAGTGCCCACTGCCAGAAATGTTCTTATAGTTAACTGAGTAGACACGTAAATTTCTACTGTAAAATGCAGAAACTCTACCTTACCTATAACAACTGCCCCCTAATTAGGGGCTCTCCTGCAAGGTGAAAAGGTGTCTCAAAGAAAGGTAGGAACTGAAACAAGGTTGATTCCTCCACAGCTGTAACCACTGGGCAGTGGCACAGAAATGGGTATCATGGCCAGCAGCTGTGCAGAACAAAAACCAAATGAGACATGCTCTGCTTCTTGAAAGAGAGGCTATGTAGATGATTATCCCAGGACAGTGATGGGAACTGTAGGTCCTGATTTAAACAAGGAACCTCTAAGTCATCCTTACTGTGATGTCTGTGCTCCTGAGAGAAGCATCAAGACACATTCCTCCTCTTCACAGGAACTACCCAACTTATCACTGACTGTGCGGAAACGATGTAGTGCCTGCTCAGCTTGCTGCTTCCTGCAGGGTCTCTTCAAAGGCATCTGGAAGTGACACACCACACATGCACACACATATCACACACACACCCTGCTGCCCCCACTATTCATTTTCATTTAAAAGAATTTTGGTTTTGATTTGTCACTGAAAAGCACAGTGTTTAATATCCAGCACATCTGCATATCAAGAAATACAAATCTGGACTGTGTTGATGAAAGGTCAGGCATGATTTCTGATGAATGTGAACCAATACAGCAGCAGACCCAACTGGTGCTGGTGTCACCGTGATTGCAAGTTGCAGTAGAGGTTTTGGTATGGGAGGGTCTGATGGTTCAACCCTGCACACCTCTGCTTTTGCTTGTTGTGTGTGTGCTGGGACCATTGTGGCTAAGGGGATCCTAAGGGGATAATTCCAGGCGTTTCAAACCAGTTTTTGTCTGAGACCTATTTCTGAGGGGTGCTTCTGGCACACACCTTGCTGCAGAAGTGGATTCTTTTATTCTTTCCCAAGCAGATGCCAAAGCGGATGAGATTGCTGGCAGCAGCAGTACCGGCACTTCCACACTTCCCTTCTGTTCCCTTGATCCCTGAGTAGTGGGAACACTGAGGTTAACTTACACTTGTTTTATCTTTATGCTAGGGAACAACTGCTGTGTAATTTATAGAACTGGGACATTTCAAATAGTTTCTGACTATCCACTGCTAAACTGCAGCAATGGCAGAACATCACTCCCCCAAACTGTGTGCTCCTGTGCATGGTAGGAATTGAACTCTTCCTCCTGTATATCTCTGTTGCTGATTAACTCTGTGTTAATTAAAGAAACAAGTGTTTCTTTTCAGATCCAAGAGGAACTGTTACTTTTCTCACCATACTTGTCTTCAGGTAAAACCAAAAATGTCTTTTATTAGTAAACGCAGATTTTGAATGGTGATATATTATTTCATCCATAGCTTCTTTGCATGAATCGGCACCTCTTCTACTACAAGATTCATTTCATGTAAATCCAGCTCACTGTCAATGCAAAGTGTCGGAATGGAGACTGTGCAGAGGGCAGTAGACATTTACTGGCCAGCGTGTCAATTAGTTAAGATAGAAAACTGCACTAAAACATTTATTATATTCATAGCTCTCTTGCTGCTTTATACAAGGATCTCATCCCCAACAACTCACTGGCAGTACCTGTTTTCCTGCAGAAGACTGAAAATAAGCCAAAAAAAATCCCCATATAATTCAAAGCCCAAAGACAGCACGTGCCATCACAGCAAAGTGGAAGAAGGAAGAATGGACACGCAGGCTCAAGCCAAGAGTCTATCCAAGCAAGTAACCCACCTCCAGCAATGGTCAGTATGGAAAAGGTAAAGAACATGGCACAAATACCTTTATACACTTCCAGAGTACTTTGCTAGGTCCAGCAGTTTGCAGCTGAGGGGCTTTCTATGTGTCTGGGTGTTTAATAGCACAGTTACACAGAGATGAAAACACACAATACAGCACCACCCACTGGTACATCCAGAACACAAACCCTCTACCACTACAGCTGTGCCAAGGCATCTCCTCCCAGGCAACTGTACCTCTTCTGAAGTGGCACACAGGGAAATGATCAAAGGACTCTGCTCCAGCACTTGCTGTGGTCTTTGCAATGCAACTATGTATATAGGACATGATTTTTTCACTCTACCAGTGCAGCTGTTACGGCAGAACTTTGCAGATAAATTAACAGCTCTTTAGCCCTCTTAATGAGCTAATTATTCTTCTATTATACAAACATTGACTCTGACACTGAAAGATAGTGGAAGTAGTGAAATAACTTTATCTGGCCTTCCTTGTCCACGATCACCCAGGCAGAATTTGGAATTCATGAACAGGAATGACACAAACACGGAGAGACATACACACATATGTGTCTTTGAGCTATAAAAATGTTACTTGTAGGACATGGAAGAAATTAGTGTATTGGAGACACAGTGAGCTAGTAAAAGCTCTTCTCTCATCAAGGAGTGAGCTTATTTGCATGCTAATGAACCAAATAGTTCTTCCACCTCATTGATGTTTCATTGACACGCTAAGATGCCATCTCTTGAAACCTGGTACAAAGCTGTAACTGAAGCCAGTTCTTGCTTGAAGTTGGATAAATGTTGGGGGAAATACAGCAAGATGAGAAGAGCAATCATATCTAAGAAGGCAGCAGGTCCTGCCATTCATGCAGCCCTTTGCCCAGGCCATACCCACCTACTCAAATGCTGTTCACAACCAGCTCTCCTCATGCTAGTCCTGCCTTGCAAGTGAGCACAGCAGAGGGTTTCTCTGACCCTGTTGTTCAGCAGTCCAAATGCTTGGGCTATGCAAGATCTCTGCCTATTTTAGAATAAGGGACACAAAAGGCTCTTCAGCAAAAGACTCTACCAGAAAGTTCAGTGCCATTAGGTTTTGTGTGGAGGTTTAGCTGTGAGCAAAATTTTTCCAGTCTATGTAAAGCTTTAGAGCTGTACACTGCTGTTCCTCGCTCCCTCATCCACGCTGCATAAAACTGACAAAAGTAACAAACGCCTCCATGGGCTCCACAGTGTGTAACATCTTTCCTTTTGTGGTGCCAGTGTTGTGCAAGTTTGCTTTAAAACATGGTGCTAAGTTCTTGTGAAGCAAAAACTGCTCCAAAATAACCTCACCCTTCTGTTGCAAGAAAGGTTGAGCTAACTACCCAACTGGAGACCTCAGTGCACACTGGCTGGTACCACAACTTGCAGTCTCACTGTTTCCCATTTCTTTTTTATTGTTTTCTCTTGTTGTTTCCAGCAGATATCCCTAGATTGTTTTACTGTTTCTGATACTCATCTCTTGTGTTTTCTAATCTACATCCTGTAGTGGTTTAACACCAGTCATTAGCTCAGCCCCACACAGCTGCTTGTGCTCTCCCCCTCCTGTAAGATGGGGAAGAGAATCAGACGAGGAAAAGTGAAAGAACTCAGTTTAATAGCTAAAGCAAAAGCTGCACAGGCAAGCAAAGCAACATAAGGAATTCATTCACCACTTCCATGGGCAGGCAGGTGTTCAGCCACCCCAGGAGAGCAGGGCTCGAGCATGCATAACAGAGACTTGGGAAGACAAACAGAATCCCAGAATCAATTAGGTTGGAAAATCGCTCTGAGATCATCGGGTCCACCCTTTGACCAGACACCAGCATGTCAATTAGATCATTCTAAGTGCTATGTCCTGTCTTCTCTTAAACACCTTCAGAGTTGGTGACTCCACCACTGCTCCATCACCACCACCATAAACACCATCATTCCAAATATGCTCCCCCTTCCTTCTTCTCCCCCCAGTTTATATATGGAGCACAGTGTCATATGCTGTGGAATATCCCTCTGGTCATTTGGGGTCAGCTGTCCTGGCTGTGTCCCCCCCAGGTTCTTGTGCACCCTCAGCCTGCTCACTGGTGGGGTGAGAAGAAGAAAAGGCCTTGGCTTTGTGTAAGCTGTGCTCAGCAATACCAAAAACATCCCTGTGTTATCCATGCTGTTTCCAGCACAAGTCCAAAACACAGCCCCATGCCAGCTACTGTGAAGTAAATTAATTCTATCCCATTCAAAATCAGCACACATTCTTCTATAGATCAGCAGTGCTTCCTAGCTATAAGAAGGATTTGAAGAAAAAAACTCATGCCATAGCATGCTTTTAATTCCATTTTAATACAAATTTCATTGAAAAAGGTGCTTTTAGTGACAGAGTTTGAAAAAAGATTCCTTAAAGGCCAGGTGCTAACAAGATATTAAAGAGTCAAAAGACTTTTCAAAATGTCATTAGTTTTATTGGCATTAGGGAACAAATTATGAAAGACTGGGGGTCTACTTAGTGTCCCAAGATGTAACAGATGTTGGTAATGACACCTAATTTCCAAAGTTGGAAAATTCTCCCACAAACAGGCACTCTTCAGACACAGTTTATCCATGGTAGATCATACAGAAGAATCATGTGGTGTGAGTGCCAGTTCCTTTTCATTATACTATTTTTGCTGCAGACTTCTAATGTAATTAATGGGAGCTGCAGTACCAAAGAGAGAACTATGTACCTGAAGGCTGGCCCTTAGGTATAAAAACACGCAAAAAAGTCCAGGACTATAAGCCCAAACTGGGCTATTCAGGAATCCCCAATGACAAGACAGCTAAGTATCAGGAATTGACAGGAACTGGAGCTTTGCAGCACTGGGCCAAATTTCATGTTGGGTCTAAGTATCCCATGGCAGTTTCCCCAAGCCAAGTGCCGTGGGCATGTGGTACAGTTCTAAACCACAAATAACATGAAATACAGGCCGAGTTCAGGATGCAGTGTTACTTGTGCCAAGGATCACACTGGTCCAGCGGTCAGGGCACTGACTCAGTAGTCTCTGTCTTTTAAAAGGCTCTTCACCTAAAGTCCCCACAGAAGTAGCTGCCTCTGCAGACCTGGCCAGTCTTTGTATCACATGAATCTGGAGGAGAAGTTTTTGCTCAGCTCAGAGTTGTTCAGAAAGATCCTGGAAAAGAAACCCAGCTCCTGTTTCTGTGGGAACAGGATATGCTGGGCCGCATTGCCACCAGGAACTCCATTTTCATGAAATGGAAAAACAGCTCATGCCTTGAGAACAGAATGCTAGTTTTTCCAACAGACAATTGATGGCCATTTTTTTTTAAACTGAATCTTTAAGTACTGCTAAAAGAAAGAGTTTAAGGCACACAGGTAGTGCAGAACTGCACACTGTGCACCTGCACATCCCTTAAGCAGTTTTTTGAACTTGAGTCTCTTGCACTGCTTCTACCTTAATATATGTTGCTCATTTTTCAAATCACACATCCATTTGATAAAATCACAGCCTGGTTTTATATAACTGGGAAAATAAAACCCAAACAAAACAGTCTCCAAAAACACAGATACGAAATTAATTTTTAGATATTTCACACCCTCCACTATCCATGTACTTTATCAACAGCCCTGTTCATTACTCCATAATTCCTTCCCTAGTGAAATCAAGAGGCAAGTTCAGCCTTCCTGTCTGGCCACAAGGCAGGTGTCTCTCACAGGGAGCTGGCAGTGTGTTCAAGTGCCCCATCAAATTCCCCCACAACCCGGGTAACAGCCTTTAGGGGTGCCAAAAGCTCTGCCAAGGCTGCTGCAGACCCAGGGCACAACGCTTCACACTGGTAAGAGGTGCTGGCTGCAGGAGGAGGAACCACATAAAAAAATACAGGACCAAGATATTACTCCTTGACCTCTTAACTTATTCAAATACATCCATTTTTAGTAGAAGATTTCCAGAGGACAGATGCTGCCAAGAGGTCTTCCTCTCATAACACAAGTCAGTCAGAACTTGAATTTCCAGCTAAACCATTTCTGCTGCTGGTGGCTGGGACAGCGGCAGTACAAAAGATCTGAAGGTCATTCGTAAGAAGCAGGGAATGCACACTCAGCCTCTCGCTTTCTGCTTATCTTCTAGCCAAGAGCACTACAGTGAAGGTGAGTCACCAGCACAAAACCACGGCGTGACTCTTCCAGAAGTGCCTGCATCTAAATGAAGGTGAGATGGAGGAAGTGCAGACTTTGGGGGGATTTTGAAGAGCATGATTTTGTCCTTTCCCCGATTAAAAAATTCATTAAAAATAAACCTTGGGGACTCACCTAAGAGAGAAGGAAAGAAGAACTTCACTTATGTGAATCCCAGATTTAAAAATGCATCTAAGATGAATGATTGGGAATAAAACCTGTTCTGGTAAGGCCTTTTCCTCAGGAATTCCCGTTTGCTGGGAAAGAGGCAAACTCTGTTATCAGGGAAGTCAGTCTATTGAAGAGAGACAGGGAAGTCAGTCTATTGAGAGAAGCATGACATACCCTACTCTTAAATCATTTATATTTTACTTTTTTATGATGCAATCATGAATTAGCTGTTTCTGCATTTGTAACGAGAGGATAGAACAGATGGTCAGGGCTTAGTTCATGGTGATAAATCCATTAAGAAAACCTACAGAAAGCTGCTGCTATGGCAGACGCTGCCAAATAACTGTTCATTCAATGCTCTGTTCAGGTTTTGGGTACTGGGTGGAAGAACCATCCCACTTCTTCACTACCTTGAGGCACAAGGGATAAGAAATCACACACAAGATTGTGGAATGTATTATTACTGTCTGTGTGGCTCAAGAAATTTGGATGGTATCAGGGGATGCACAGGGGAATCCAGGGAAACAGCCTGGAGCTGTTGCTTCCCAGTAGCTGCCCCTGCAGATACACATAGTCCATACAGGACTGTGTGTCTACTTTTAGCTGAACCAATGGCCCAGCTGCAGAGTAGAGTTCTCTATCAAGGAGTAATTGCAAAATATCCAGTTCACTTTGAATTCATGCCTTCACTTGTTCTGCAAGAAACTTTTCAAAGCTTTTAGGATCCTAGAATAATTTATGCTGGACTGGACCTAGGGAGGGCATTTGGTCTAATCCAACTCAAAGCATTTGTCGCAGTGGACCAAACCTGTAGGTCCCTTCAAACTGAATCTATTCTATTCTGTTCTGTTCAAATTCCACCCTTAGACTCCTGCAGAAGGCTCTGGCTTAATCTAGTCCACCTATTATTTTCTAAAAACACAGGTCAGAATAATCGGGTATCCTAAAGCTTATAATTAGAAAAAAAATATATCAAACCATAAAGCAAGCAAAACAAGAAATAGTGTGTTCATTATTTCTGATGCTGTCTTTGACCTGAATCACATCAGACTACTCTAAAAATGAATCTAAGCAGAATCCATGGGTCAGCTTCAGGGAAGTCAAGAGCTGTGTTCAGTCTCTCTGTACCTCTGGAAACCAGCAATACCCCTTTCCAAGGTGCTTTGACACTTTAAATTTTGCTGAAATCCCTCTCCATCATTGGATTTCAGCACCAGAGCATCACCGCATATCTTTGGGTAGGATTTCCATGTGGAAACAGTGTCTCCACACACCAAGAGCTCAGAGTTTTCATCACACCTGAGTGGCTAGGAACTGGCTGTGGAGCTGTATCAAGTCTATTAAAGGAGAAGGAAGAGTCTGCTGAGAAGAATGTGGAGTTGCTGCGATATCTCCTACAAAAGCATTAAGGTTTCTGTGGGGGAAAATGGAGCCCACCAGAGATACAACCTACCACTGAAGGGTTCATGCCAGTCCCCTGTTCTTCATTTCCCAAGGACCTGGGCGCACAGTACGACTACATAGGACAGATCCAAGACAATTCTTGCATGTTGAGCTCCCACGTGTTTCAATGGGAACATCTCACGGGAGGGGACACGCATTAGGTATGACAAGGTGAGCAGAAGAAAACTGATTGCGTAGAAATGCACACAAAATAAAAACACTACAGTTTCAGTGTTTTCTTCCGTATGTAGTAATGTTGAGGGGCTTTATTAACAAAAGCTGTGTAAGCAGAGGTCTGAATTTGAGCAGGGTTCATCTGACATCTTCACCTCACTGCTTCCTGGCTGGCTGCTCAGTATCTGCCAGTGTCGGCATTATGTGATGCTCTGCTTGTCCCCAAAGCCATCAGTCGAGACAGAGCCTGGGCTGGGAAGTGGTTAGAGTCCGAATAAATATTAGCAGGATAGTCTGGACCGTGCCTGCTTCCCTCTACTCTCGCCTTCACCCGCCCACATGCATGCTGCTGCTGCTGCCTCAGCACAGAGTAACGCTACGGGAGGAGCTGAGGACCTTCTCTCCCCCACCTCCACACATCTAATAGGATGTGTGACCCTTCCCTGGATGCAGCCTTGTGTACGTGCTGGAGTCAGGTGACATTTTTAACAATAAACCTGCTGAATTACAATTCAGGGAGAATTTACTTGAACATTTACATAATGTAGCTAGGGGAGACTTTTAACTGCTTCCCCTTGTGCATATGGGAAAAAAAAAAAGGGAGGAAAATTAAGTAACAGCCTAATTGGCTTTTATAACAGTCTATGGGGAGAAATGCAGGCCGGATGTCTGCCTAGCTACACAGCTTGGTATGTGCTGTAACTATGGGAGGCAATATTACAGGCATGACAGGACAATGATTTGGTTTTTCAGCAACAAAGATCTGCAAAATTAAATACCTCCAGCCAGGGGGGTTGTTTTCCACTTGAGGAAGGCCTGTCATGCTGGTTTGGATGAATGCAGCTCAGGCTTCTGCTGGAAGGAAAAATGGAGGATCTGCTTTGCCAGTGCACCACCTCAAATGTGGATCATGGCTGCTGGGATGAATGGGATCTGCCTCTTCCACCGCCACCCTCATTTAAATCAAGGCGTGGTTTGCAATGAACTGGGTAACTGAGGGGATGATGAGGCTTGGGCTGATGGGCCCGATGCCTTCTGCTCCTTCTGATCCCACTGCTCCCCTAGGTGCATGGCCCAGATGCCTGCTCCCCTCCTCCAGAGCCCAAGGAAACTGGCACAGCAACAGACCTGTGTTGATGCAGTTCCCAGCGCCTCAAAACTGCTGCATTTTGGGATGGTACCCTTAACAGCCACAAGGAAGATACTGACGGTTCATTTTTTATTTAATTTTGTCTTTTAAAAAATCACCAGTTAAATCAATGTCAATTACATGAAAACATGCAAGTTTCAGGACTAATCACTTTCTCTCATCCGCCTTCATTTCCCAGATGCTTCAGGGAGAACTCCATTGATTACTTCCTCAGCAGCAAACACAACCTGAGATCAAGACCAGGAACGTGAGGGAAATGCCTCTTTTCCACAGCTGAACTGGAGACAGAAGCAGTGACCCCCAGGAGTGACACCATCACCTGCCACCACTTGCCAGACCTAAGCCATTTACCAGAACTGAGGGAGTGTCAGATTAGGTCTCTCCTCTCCAAAGGCCCCCTAAAATGTACCAGTTGCCTCCTAAACCATGGCTAAATGATTGATATTAAATGCCACAGGGATAAGCAAGAGAAAAGACCTCTGATCGTTACTTCCCCAAATGGCTGAACATGGCAAGATGCCATTCCTCTAACACAGCATGGATGTTGACCCCTGCCAGCACCAAGAGCCCCGAAAAGCCCTCTCCTCCCTGTCCAGCAACACTCCTCTCTGAACATCCTGAGGACTCACAGCCATCACATCTCCAGGATTTTTCCCAAGGTCCTCTGGCTTCACTCCACAGTGTCTTATTACACAGGACAAAGCCATAAATCGAGTGTGTGCCCCCTCTCCCTGCTGCAGCAGGTAGTGAGCACCATCGTCTAAGAGCTCTGCTGATATCCATCTTCTGGTGCAATACTTCGTGGATCCAAGCAGAGGGAGTTATTAGAGCCACCGTACTGATCACATGCTGTGTTGGATGTCCTGAGCTGCCTTTGAACTCTGTCTTACACGTAAGGATGGTTCAATAAATGTGTATATACAGGACTGATCACACAACACTATTTTTTTAGCTTTGATTAGATTTAGGATAGAAGAAATAGACTAGAAAGAAAGTAATTTTGTATTAAACACCATTATTATTTTCGTTATCCAATGCAATCAGAACACGTCCTTCCACATCCTTCAGAAATGATGAACCAAATCAGAAATGGAACTATTGGGGAAGAAAAGCAAACAACAGCATTAAGGCTCAGCCTGGAAAACTAACTTGTGTTTAGGTCTACCTTCTAAGGACAAGAGGGCAAACTAAAACACATGTCCTACTACAGGTATATTTATAGACCAAGTCAAAGCAGCTGTGACTGCAAATCACACCCACAAACAAGCACCCCTCAGACAGCACATCCCCCTGGCCACCCCTCGATCGGTGAGAGCAGTGCCTGTAACATGCATCCAGGACAGCGACAGCACTTTGGCATGCAAGCACCAGACTCGTTCTCCTTAAAAACAACCTATAATGGCTGCAACCAAACGCCTCAGCAGGATTTTGTTATATTTATAGCTCCAGCGATTGTTGATTTTTGTTTTTTTGTTTTTTTAAGCTGATCTCTTTGCCTCTCGGTAAGAAGTGATCGAAACCTTTACCTGCAAAGGCTGCATCGGCATTTAAGCGGGTTCTTTACTCATTGTTTTTATACGGTTTGACAGCTCAGGCCGAGCGCAGGATCAGCCGCGCTCGGCGCCTTGCCCGGTCCCGCCCCCCCGACATGGCGGCGCGGCTGCCCCTCAGGGCGCTCGGGAGCCGCGGCCTCCGCCTCGTCCTGCTCCGCTCCGGCGGCTGCGCCCGCGCTGCCCACAGGGGCACAGGTACCCACAGGGGCACAGGTACCCACAGGGGCACAGGTACCCACGGGGGCACGGGTACCCACGGGGACACGGGTAACCACAGGGGCACAGGTACCCACGGGGACACGGGTACCCACAGGGGCACGGGTAACCACAGGGGCACGGGTAACCACAGGGGCACGGGTACCCACAGGGGCACAGGTACCCACGGGGGCACAGGTACCCACGGGGGCACGGGTACCCACGGGGACACGGGTACCCACAGGGGCACGGGTACCCACGGGACATAGGGACCCACAGGGGCACGGGTAACCACGGGGGCACGGGCACCCCCGGGAGCACAGGTACTCACGGGGCACAGGTAGCTCCCACAGGGGCACGGGTACCCAGAGGCAGATGAACTCCCCCGCCTGGAGCTTGGGGAGGGGCGAAGAGCAGGAGCTGCCCTGCAAGGGGTCGGGGGGCATCCCCGTTCTCGGTGTCTTCTGGCCGGTTAGCGTGCTATGGGTTTCCCTCTTGAACTGGCAGGCTAAACTCTAGGGGTTTTTTGCTTAAACTATGATTTTCAAATTCATTCTCCCCCTTCTTTCCCCCTCCCCGCCCCCCAAACCTCTGCACTGAAAGAGGTGAGTGCAGACAAGCATCGCTTAGGAGCTGATTGTTTTTCGAAGATCCTGTGCTGATGGGAGATAGGCAGGGAGGTAGTTCCCCACCTCAGACTTTTTGATTAGGAAGGTATTGGTCTATTTTACTCACTCTTTTTCAGCCAATCTATTCAGCCAATTCTTTGCCAGTTCCATACCACCTCCGTGGTGTGTAGAGATTGGCAGGAGGCGTTGCTGGAGTTTTGCACTATGATGAGTGACTTCTGCCCTCCTGTTGCATGTCCCTCACTTAACTACACCCCCTTTCTCTTTGTCTGTAGGTGTTTATTTCTTCCAGTGCTCCTTCTTAGCACTGCTTTTCATTGGGCCTGTGAAAGTTGCTAGTCTTCAACAGCTCATACATGAACATCAGATCCGGTTTCTGAGGGTTTCCAAACTGCCAAACCTTTTAGTGATACCCGGGGATGAGGAAGGAGCATGAACAGACCAGGAGTTATCCCAAGCTGGAACAGAGGGCTGTGCAGGGAGAGCAGGTGGTATTTTGGGTCATAGGTGCCCGTTTCTATTACAAGCCCTCCCAAGTGTTTTGCTGGAGCTGCTCTCTGGATGTAGCACATCAAATGGAAAGCAGATGCAAAGTCCTGCATTCACCCTTGCTCATGTCCCTGAATTGCCCACTGTGCTGTGTTTGTACCCATAGAAACTTGGGGAGAACTAAGATGATGATGGAAAGCATCGACTCAGTCTAAGTTAAAATAGTGTTAAAAATAATACAAATTATCTTTCTACATCTAATTGAAGACAAAGGGTCTCTGACTAAACAAGCTGAAGCAAGAGTTACTACAGACTGGAAAAAAAAATTGACTCCGGAGCAATTCTATGTTACAAGAGAAAAAGGAACTGAACCGGTAAGCAAAGGCACTAACGCTGTTCAAAGGTAAACCACCTCCTCTGCCTGCTGGGCTGAGAAAAACCTGCTTTGGGGAGCTGTCACCACTCAGTTGCTTCAGAGGATTTCCCCTGCCTTCCTGTTGATGAAAGTTAGGCTCAACATACTGAATTAGGTGGATTTTGTTCTGACACAGACTGGTTTGAAGATGAAAAAGCATTCTGCATTCTTTTCATATTTTGTTGGGTTTTTTTCTGGAATGCTTTGCTGCCAGCTCAGCTCTCTGTGTGGCAGTAGTGGAGGCCTCTTCAGAGGAGAGGGATATTGTATTTTTGTCCTGTAGTCTCCTTTTTTGACCATATGTAGACTAGCCATGGAAATGTTGTACATAGCACTCAATTCAAGAGATTGCTTATCCCTCATGTGCCAGATCACCCACCTACCTTGTCCCCATACTTTGCTTCCTTCTGTGATGGAGGCCATTTAGTCTTGTGGATGGAGCACTGGCATCCACAGCCCAGAGCCAGGACTTCTGCGTGCATGGAGCATGTACCGTGGGATTCAATCAGTCAGCTGCCCAAATTCATATCTGTAAAATAAGGATCTGAGTTCCAGACCGTGCAGGAAGGAGGAGAGTCCCTTTGTAGAGCCACTTTAAAGTTGTGGCACTCCATAACAGAGCCATGGTCTTTGGGATCCTGCTCATTTCACTAGTTCCTCGGAGGTCACGACTCCATCCCTGGTACCTGGATGATTTATGCATCTGACTGGTCTCACAGTTTACGGGGGTAGGGGGTAGTCTTTCTTCACTGTTAATCCAAAGGCATCCTCCCCTTCATATCTTTGGGCTGCTAATGTTTGTTCTTCAAAGCCCCCCTGTGAAGCCTTCTTTTTATGGTTTTTCTCCTGTTTTGAATCTGATTCCTACATGCTTGTTCCAGATGGTGAGCTTTCAAAGACCTGCATTATTAACTTCTTTTTTTTCCTTCCTTTTTAAAAAGCCATTTAGTGGGATCTATCTGAATAACACGGAATCGGGAATATACTACTGCGTGTGCTGCAATGCCCCACTCTTCAGGTAACATCCTTAGGATTTCATAGTGTCTTTAACATGCCCTAATTGTGGCAGGAGGGGCAGTGACTTTTCATGAGCGGAAGTGGAAAGGAGGAGGAATGGGAAGAAGGGCAGTCCCTACATATAAGACCTCCAGGATGCCTGTGTTGATACAGACACATGGTACGCCTTTTCCTCGAGCATGTGAGGGTCTCCAGTGCCCAGCAGACAGTTGCTGCGTTAGGGTCTGTCTTGTTCTCCTGCCACACACTGTTCTTTTGGGTTGATAGTAACTCTCTGTTTAAGAGGTCCTTAAGCCACAGGCTGCCAGAAATTATGTGTATTTGTGCATTAGTATCACTGTGTGTTTGCTCTGTTCTTGTGCTCCTCCATAGTTGTCATCTCCTGCCACTCATGCTGCTGGGCCGCACAGACCTTCTGTCTGCCTTTGTTTAGCTGTTGTGATGTTCTAACTGCTGGGTCCCTCTCACTGGAGCTAAGACCCCCACCCCCTACTTGTTCCTTAAATTAAATTCCACTATTCCTGCTTTTTTGGTTATATCTACTTTTTAAAACCTGACTGCCAATGACTGTGCTGTTAACCCCAGCGCTCTTTACAGTGCTATATATTTTGCAACTTCATTAACATCTAAGTAAAAGGAAATAGAGTGCCTTGGAGTAGGATGTGCATTGGGTGTTCTGTTCTCTGTAACTGAACCAGAAAAGACAGTTTCTTTTATTTTTGGTCTAGAAAATAGCCCTTTATTATTATTATTCCCAATTCAATGAAATGCAGCTGATATGCCCATATTTATGAAGACTTTAAAGGATGCATCATAAAGCAGAACTTCAGAGGGAAGCTGAGGAACAAGAGATCTGGATAATAAGAAAGGAGGGAATATGTAATGGCTGTATTGAAAATAAACCTAAATTAAACAATTAAATTGTAAAAATGGAGGCTGATCATTTTGAACGGTTAATTTTCCTTTGGCCAAGTATAGAAAACTGTTATTATGCAAGTATGCATTTGCTTAAATGTATCTTTTTCTGTAGAGTTTGCTAATAAAGACTTTTGAATAAATTGATTTCCAAAGTTCCAGCATTACAAAATATTCTGAAGATAAATACAAAAACTAATAACACCTCTGAAAAATTCACATAAATTAGAGAAATTTTAAATTACTAAGCTGTGGAAGAGTTCCTTCAATTCCTTCAATTTTTCCTTCAATTTCAGTATCTTTTGTATTAGACAATAGATTCTGACAGACCAACATGAAGAGAGACAAGCACTGGAGGGAATTGCTTCTGCTGCTAAACTAGTAACAAAACAACAATATAACCAAACAGTCAGGCTGCTTTTTGCACTCTCCAGCTCTCAGAGAATATAAGTACTTTTGTTTAAAGCACAAGATAATGCTGAGCCTCACAGATCAAAAAAAAATGAACTGTCAGAAAGAAAGCTTTGTAAGAAAATTTGAAATTATTAAATGTGCAAAATGATCTGAAAATATATTTTCCATTGATATATTATGTTGTGGAGAACACTAAAAATGAAGGAGGGAAAGGGGAAATGGTATTGGATAAGAGATTCATTCATCTTTTTTATTTCCTAGTCCATTAAAAATGTCCTTTCTTTTTCAAATGCATTAGATCATTAGCTACAGGTAAACATGAAGTATTTCTTCCTTTCTTTGAAACATGTGTGTATACATTTATACCAAAATTTATTACCTTCTGCTACCAAATATTCATTTGAAAGAGTTGGAAATACGTGGAACAAACCTCTAACCTTTATAGATAGCAAATTGTGGTGCTTTAATTAAATCTCAAACCTTCATCAAACCATAAACCTACAGCTGAGATTCATACAGCAAAAAGCACTTTTTAGAATTATCTGGATTCCATCCAGGATGACTGAAATAGGGATCAAAGTAAATGACATGTGCTGGAGGAATGGTGTGTCGAAGGCTAATCTAATGCATATGTTTAGGGAAAGTCCATTTATCCATAAATTAAGTGGTGAAATACTTCAAAGGACAAATATTATCTTGAACAGCAATATTTTTGGGTACTAAAATGTTTCTATTAGGGAATCTAAGTGATATTACTGTTAGTAAAACCACACAGAGGCCATTTCTGTTGAGAGCTAATTTAACAGCTCAAAGGATTGTTCCTTTAGCAGTGGAAAACATCTACAATAAACCTAAGTATTGTGAGTGACATGTAAGGGACAGAGTCAGTCAGGGTCAGATGCAAAACTCACAAAGCGTTAAAGGCCTTCCTTGACTCTACGGGGTCTTAGAGAGGATCTTTGTATCTAAGTATGAATAAACATAAGGACCCCTGTGACAAAAAATAAAGAGTTCTGATAAAAAGGAATCGAAACAGATATATGTCAGGGAAACTCAGAAGTCACGTACAGATATGTGTTCCCCCACGTTATTCTTGGGGACTCGGTGGCTTGGTAGGCACATGTTAATGTGATTTTCTAGCAGGGAAAGCAGGGAGCCCTCTTTGGCTAGAAAGAAATAGTGCTGGAGCCTTGAGGACCTTCACATACAAATGCAAAGTCCACTGCATTTGCTTCAGTGCAGCCTGCTTCTGTCCTGTGTCCTGTTTCTCTCCAGTTTTACAGAGAGGAGGAGGAGGAGGAAGGAGAGCATTTCGCATGGGTATTTGTGCATTGATGTAAAGGGCTAAGCAACAGCCCTCACAAAAACTACCCTTTGGTCATTCTATGCTTGCAAATCCTCTTCTATTTCCAGAGTTGCATTACTCAAAACCAACCCTGTACAGATAATTATAACACCCATGCTGACGCACGCACTGTTCTTTGGGTTGGATGTTTTAAACTTTTTGCCTAGCTTGTTTATCTTGTCTTTTTAAAAGGCACTGCAATCTATTTTCGGCTTTTTCTTCACTGTGTTAATATCTCACCAGAATATAAATGATATACACTACATACTTACTTTTAAATTCTATGTTAAGTAATGGACTAATCCCCTTGACCCAGAGCTGCTACTGGTGTTGATGTCTCCATCCACCACTAGATGCCAGTAAGAGCATTGAGTTTGTGAAACTGGGAAAAAACTTGAGAAATCGAGAGGAAATAGTCAAGGTGAGTCTCCAGCCCACTTATCTGAGAAGTATGTGAATCTATCTTCATTTCTTGTTGTAGCTCACTCTAGGTCCCTCTTTGATAGGAGAAAGTCCATATTGCTATTAAAGCTTGCGCAGTTTTAAATAGGAGGGATTATCTCATTTCTGTCCTAAATCCCAAAAATATTTTCTGATCGTGTTTTCCAGTACACTCTAGGTTTTAATATGCAGCTAAACAGTGTCTGTCATCCTGGATGTTAACAGGAGGCAATCCACAAGTTGACAGTCTATAGTGCTGTTTCTGATTGCTGCAATGATCTCTTGGGAAAAGTAGATCTTTGTGCTGTGAGGATTTCTCATTGGTTGATCGATGGTTTGAGCAAGGCTTTGTTTGATTTTCCAAACCAGCTTGATGGCTGACTGCCAGACAAAGCCATCATCATCAGGTGTGAGTCTGGGCTGGTGGGCCAACCCAGCCTTTGTCCATTCTTCATTTCTTGTAAACTTTCTGAGATTTTGCTGTATTGGGCCAGGCTTTGAACTGCAACTTAATGGGTGTAATTCAGCTGAACACCATGCTCAGTTGTTGGGAACACCCTTTTCCAAGCTTTATGAAATGCCAACCTGTGGTTGAAATAGAAACAGTGAGTCAAAAACTTCTGCTGTGGGCTGGTCGAGAATTCCCTTTGGAAAAGAGTTTCCAGCACAGTCTGATGCCAGTGAGAAGACTTCTACAGTGCTAAATATTATTAATAGCGGTACAAGACAGGAATAAGGAGAAAAGCCAATGTTCTTAATAGAAGCAGATTTTTTGGTAACATCTCAGTTATTAATTAACAAGAAAATCTGGTTTCCACTATAGCTCAGAAAAGAAGTACAATTCTGGGAC
The DNA here is from genome assembly GCF_022539395.1 of Myiozetetes cayanensis. NCBI lineage: Eukaryota > Metazoa > Chordata > Aves > Passeriformes > Tyrannidae > Myiozetetes > Myiozetetes cayanensis. The sequence goes on from NW_026086604.1 coordinate 133,406,593, forward strand.
TGGATGGCCATCATTTTCTGAGGCTTATGGTACTTGTGGCAGAGATGAAAGTAAGACCAATATCATGAGACGACCAGATAAGTCACTGGGATTAACTAGAACTGAAGTTGTCTGCAAACAGGTATGTTTATTTTGGAGACGATACCCAAAGATACAGATCTTAGCAAATATGTTTTCTTTGTGCCCATGAAGGAATCTTCCTAAATACAACAGCGAGAATTACAGTATCACTGGAACCATTCTGTCTGACTTTTTGGTATGAAACATGAGTGGAGTATCAAATATAGGCAGTCAGAGTACGTGACTGGGGAAAGTAGTTGTGCAAGTATAGCCAAGAGCTGGAGTTTAGACAGAAAATTTATTCAAAGGACCTCAGTTGCAATGCAGGGTGTGACAAGAGACAGTAAAAGAGTCTCTGAGATAGGGTCCATGCATTTGGCTCATCACAGGGATAGTTACTCCTAGTTTGGCTGCTAAATATTTGCTGAAGATGTTCTTAAAATATGCAGCCCTAGTAGGTAATGAATTGTAACCTGCATATCTTCCTACTGTTGGTTGGACATTTGGGAAAATACTGTTTGCTTTGCAGCTACTGAAGTTTGTTACTCTTTGCCCTGCATGGTGGTGGCTGTGCCCTGCATCTCCACAGCTATTTTTGTGGATTTTTGTGGTTCACAGAAGCCACTCTTCTAATTTTGATGGCTATTTTGACTCCCTCAGTCATTTCTTTTCTAGACTAGAAAGGTCCAATTCTTTCAAATGTTTCTTTTTATGCCAGTGTTTTTTAGTGTGCTGATTGTCCTGTTGCTCTATTTTGCATTTTTTCCAATTGACCCTTTTCCTTCTCCAAGTACAGTGCAAAGCTGGACATAGTGCAGCAGCTGGGCCCAGCCTGCATCAGAGGTTGGGAGCTGTTCAGCTGTTTTGTAAATGGTGTTCCCATCCTTACACTTTTACCTTTCCACAGCCCACAACACACTTGTTTTGGGACATGCTGCAATACCCAGGTCCTTTTCTAAAGAACTGCCACCCCTAACCATTTCTTCCCAACTCTGAACCTGTTTATTACTTTTGTTAAGATATAAAAGTATGCAATTGAGGTTGATGAATTTGCATCTTGGGTTTGGTTTTTTGTTGTCTGTGTGTGTCTTTTTTTCCTAAACTGTTGAGATTGTTAATGCTGTCCTTCAGTGTGCCTGCAGCCCTTCTAGCAGGATAAGGTATATCTGCAAACGTAACAGGAATTCACTGCAGTCCATTATCTTGGTGGAGTTCATGTTTGCAGCAATATGCAGCAAGCACCTTTCAAGAACCCTATCTGAAGACAACCTTCCCATTTTATGATGAGCCACTGATAGCTATACTGAGTCTATTTTTTTTTACATCAGCTTTTTGGAGGAGGGAGAATCCTCAGTTAATCTATGAGAAGGACCTACAGTGACTGTCATAATTGAAATTTTCATAATATATTGAGAAGTCTATATACTTCCATTTATTTCCTTTATACTTTCTGGCACTAATACCTTTTTGACTTCCTTTTCTGGGATCTGCTTGTTTGGAGGGCAGGTATCTGCCCACTGGCCAGAGGTGATTACTCCAGGTTGTATTACTAGCCTCTCCCTAAGACTCCCCCCCACCCCCAGCTAAATAGTGAATTAATAAAAGTTTCTTAATTCGGGATAGCACAGTAGGTACCATCATAATGGTGGTCCATAATTCCGATGGTAATAATGCAGTAATAATGGTTTCCAGTCACCAGTGGTGTTCCGCAGGGCTAAGTACTGGGTCCCGTCCTGTTTAGTATCTTCACTGATGATCTGGACAAGGAGGTTGAGAGTACCCTCAGTAAACTGACAGACGACCAAGTTGGGTGGGACTGTTGATCTACTGGAAGGTAGGAAGGCTCTGCAGATGGATCTGGACAGGCTGGATCAATGGGAAGAAGCCAATGTTACAAGGTTCAACGAGGCCAAGTGCTGGATGCTGCCCTTGGGGTCACAACAACCCTGTGCAGCCCTACAGATTGGGGGAAGAGTGGCTGAAAAGCTGCCCAGCAGAAAAGCACCTGGGGGTGCTGGTCAACAGCAGCTGAACATGAGCCAGCAGTGCTCAGGTGGTCAAGAAGGCCAGTGGCATCCTGGCCTGTATCAGAATTAGTGTGGGCCGCAGGAGTGGGAAAGTGATTCTTCCCCCTGTCCTTGGCACTGGTGAGGCTGCACCTCCAGTACCGTTATCAGTTTTGTGCCCCTCAGTTGAGGAAGGGCATTGAAATGGTGGGGCAAGTCCAGAGAAGGGCAGAGAAGCTGGTGACAGGTCTAGAAGGCAAGTCCCGTGAGGAGCAGCTGAGGGAGCTGGGGTTGTTTAGCCTGGAGAAGAAGAAACTCAGGGGTGACCTCATCACTCTCTACAACTACCTAAAAGGAGGTTGTAGCCAGGTAGGGGTCAGCCTCTTCTCCCAGGCACCTAGCAATATGACAAGAGGACATAACCTCAAGCTGCACCAGGGGAGGTTTAGACTGGACATCAGGGGGAATTTCTTCATAAAAAGGGTTGTTAATCATTGGAATGGGCTGCCCAAGGAGGTGGTAGAGTCACCATCCCTGGAAGTGTTCAAGAAATGTGGCACTGAGTGCCATGGTCCAGTTGACAAAGTGATGATCAGTCAAAGGTTGTACTCTGATCTGAGAGGTCTTTTCCAACCTAATTGATTCTGTGATTCTGTAATAATGCAATAATAACATGATAATAATTTCTGTTGCAGTGTGACGCCCATCTAGGCCATGTGTTTGACGATGGTCCCACACCTTCTGGGCAGAGGTTCTGTATCAACAGTGTTTCATTAAGCTTCAAACCAGGCTCTGGTCAGTGAGAAGTGGATCTCTGTGGCTTACAGAATGTCCCTTCTCTGCTTGTACTGCATGCTTGTGAAAAACTGTCATGCTTTTAGTATATAACCCAAATGTTAGTACTTATGCCACGTAGCTTTGTTTTCCAGTTATTATCTTTGTTAATAAAATACATATTTTTGTCATAACTCTTTTGCAGTCTGTCTTTTCATGGTTAGTGTGATGTTTTGATTTGCTTACTGGTTTTTTTCATCTAAAAAAATCTGTGCAATAGTTCACTGTAATAACTATCATCATTAACTCTATTGAGGCTGCTGAAATGACGTGCTCTCCTGAAGCTGTCTATTCTGACCAGTAATTGTGGCACCCAGGAACACAGATATACATGGCTGATCATGCCACAGCTTATACTTCTGTAAAACCATCTTATCTTTCTAAAGGGAAGCAAAAATACCATGAATCTTCAAATAAGGTTTGGTTTTGGTTTTTTTACCCTAATGTGAGAGACCTTTAGCCAAGCCAAGTGACTTTTCCATGAACCCACGAAAGCAAAGTCCTGAAGGAGGGCCCTAATTAAAACTATTCCAGGCAATGGAACCAGTGGAGACACGGAGTCTTTCTTCTTTTAAATGAATTATTTTGATTCTGTGTCCAATAGCAGAGCTGAAATAGGGTTTGCTCCAGGAACTTTCTCTTGCAGCAATAATATGATTATAATGTAAATATTTAATAATATTTATTAAATAAAAATGAATGTGAAATGTACTGTATTTGGGGAAAATAAATTGGCATCAAAAAACAGGTTCAGTAAAATGATGTTTTTGCTGAAAACATGCCTTGTCTGTTCTTTCTTGTACAAGTTTGTAAATACTTCTGTATTCTCCCAAGCATTGTCATTATGGTTTGCTCTAACAGAAAAATAAATCCTATTTTTGTTAAATTGAGCTTTCCTGCTTTCAGATTTTTTTTTCCAGAGAAAATAATCTCTGAGTCAGAACATCAGCTTCACTAAACTGGCTGGGTTTAAATGCTTCCCTGCTGAGAGTTACTAGGCAACATCTCATTTGGCTTTACCTATAACAGACTGTTTCCATTCTCCCCACTTTGGTTGCCTCAGTAATAAAAAGGATGCGTTCATTTACTAGTGTAGTCTTAAATCTGTTTAGACTGACCTCTATTGCACTGAATTTGCTTTTAGTCCTTCCGTCTTGGAGCTCTGCGTTTTTCCCTTCTCCTGTACTTTCTACAGGAGAACTTTACAATTCTGTAACTTGTAAAAACATCCTAGAGACAGGGATTGCTACAGCCAACCTAAACCAGAATGGCACAAAGGCCACCAGAGGTGTGAAGCAGCATGAATGAAGCAGACACTGCTGCTGGTTTTACGCAGTGTCATGGACGGTGGAAATCACATCAGAGGTGTCTGTTATCAGCAACAACATGGTGCTTGCTGTGCCTGTGCTGCACCCTGCTCTGACACGCACAGGTGCCCTTGAATCATCTCCTACCTGCTCTGACCAGGCCGTACATGCCCACTCTGCTCTCAAGTGTCTTCACAGTTTGTACAGAAATCAGCGTCTTCGCATGCTCCGAATTCATGTGCCCCCCTATCCTGATATACTTTCACTCACTATTTGTTTTTCTTTAAATCTATTGCAAAGCTATTGGAAAGGGTATTTGTCCTATAAAGGCATTCTTTAGTCAGCCAGCTGTCTCCCTGCCTTTTCCAAAATAAGAGGGTTCTCTCAGAAAGCAGGAAGGTATCCCCAGCTGTACTCCTGTGTTCAGCCAAGTGCTGGTGGAGGAGCCAGGACCTGCATTAGTACAGTGACTTTTGGTGGGATACAAAATGGAAATGCTCCTCATTTCTGCAAATGGCAGAAAGTAGAAGAGAGCTGTCAAAATACCTGGTTTTTTCCTATCCCCAGAGATGGCATGTTTCACAACCCCTTTTATGGGTGAGAGTGCCACACAAACAAAATAGACCATGAAGCTGACAAAGCAAGTGTCCACACTGATGTGTGCAAACCACGCTCAGTTTGGTACCTTGGATGTACGTGGTTGGTGGAGATCAATGCTTAGTGAAGTGGCAAGTTAGTAGCTACTATTGACAGAGGAATCTTGCCTGCAGAGAGCACGTTTATTTTACACCTACAAACATAATTGTATGCAACTGGATGTTTGGGATAAGGAGCAGCTGGTGCCTCCTCACTCACATGGCAGGATTACCTGAAGAAAGAGTCCTGTAAGACTCCAGTTTAGCTTGTGCAGTATTACAGATACATAATCATATGAACAGACCCATGTTTTCAAGAACAGCACTTGACCTGCACTACACTGATATGTCACCAAGAAAACGCCATATAGCCGCCAAGAAACGAGAGGCTGAGATAAGCAACCTTCTTCTGCTCCAAATGAAACGGGGAAAAAGAAGAAAGTTTGGCTTTGACCATGTGTACCAACAAGAGTAATGGCACATCACTTTTGAGTGTGATGTAAACTGCTGGACATTCGGGACCCCTGACCAAAACTTTGGGGCAGTGTACTTCATTATCTTCTGTGTCTGTGGTACCAACCACACCAGGACAGATCCCAGCTAAAGGCCCAAAGTATTTTAAGATCATAAATAATAAAGACCAATAATAATGGAAGACACTGTTAAATAGTATCATAAGCTATGAGAATTTCCTCATGTATCTATAATGACTTTGTTCCACCATAGTGAATAACGAGCATTTGCTTCTCTGAGCTGAATATACTCTGCCAGACAACTGCAGATTTATGTTCCACCCTTCACATTATTAGTTTCAATTATGATACTTTTTATCCCCTTGTGTTTTTAAATAACCTTTTTATAAATCCTAATTGAAGCTTCTACATAATTCTTAGGAGATTTTAACATCTTAAATAAACTGTCTGAAGACTTTCTTAATCTTTACAGCATCTCTACAAGGCAAGTAACTATTCTCAATTTTACTGAGGGAAAACTTCATGAGAAGAATTTAATTGACTTGATCAAGACTTCAGATTAAATTTGCAGCCAAGCCAGAATAAGACTTTGCATGGCTCATAACAGCATCCCTATCTTCAGACCCTGATTTTTCTAAAAATTGTTTTGGTACTTGATTGTTTTTGGAGGGCGGGAGTATAAATTATCAAAAGAGAGGAGGTAAACTTACCATATGTTTTTCCAGCTATGGTATTAAAATCAAAGCTAAGCCAACTAGGGCAACTTTGACTCATAAAGAACAACACTTGACCTCTTTCTCACAGTGAAGTAAGGACTTGGTTAGAAATTAGAGAAAGAAAGAAAATAGGGAAGAATGACCAGGTTACTCTTATATTACTAGAAACTTCACTCTCCTTCCACCAGAAATCATAATGCCCATAATTTTAACCATATACACAGAACTGTAGTGATGTTCTTTTCTGTTGCACCATGCTGCAAATAATTTGGATTCCCTTTTAAGCTTGTCGAGAGCCTAGTCTAATTTTGTTCAAAACAAGAGAAGAAGGGAGACTTCTCTCAGAGCAAAAATAGGATTTTTGCCACACTTGAACGTGTCCAACATGAGGTGGTTCAGAGGCAGCCTGCATGAGAAGAAACTGGAAAAGTCTCAGCTTGAGTTTTGCTTTTTTCCCTGACTGTTTAGCTAGTACTCCTAAGGACGTTTGTAATTTCTGGGCTTAAACCTTGGAAATAAGTCCTGTCACCACGCAACTCAACTGTCTCCTCTGCCATTCACTTAATGACTTTTTTGCACTGGGCAGCAAAGTGTTTTAAACCATCCTCCTGTGCCGTCCCACCTCCTGCTCTACCCGAGTGATGGTAACACTGCCCTCGCAGCAAGTCATGTACAGCTTAGTCACCCTAATGGATCTCACAGCTCTTCAGCGCACAAGTGATGCCTCCTCCAGCCCTCTGGGGCAGTGGTGAGCCACATGTCACAGAGCAGGAAGCTGACGGACAGCTGTGGGAAGTGACTCGCCCACAGTCCCCTGGGGCAGGACAGGTAAATCTGATTAAAGAAAGGGTTCTCAGAAGCTCTCCAAGTGTGAGCTGCTGCCAAAATTCACAAAGGAAAAGCAGTTTAGAAGCAAAGCTCTTTATTAAAGAAGTGCCCAGATTTTTTCAAGACTGAAAGAATTTGTCTCAAGGCAGGTGTGTCCATGAGGACTGTTTTATGTAGGACTGAGGAATTTGTGTGGAAGAGATTGGCAGCTTGCCATGAGGCAGAAGAAAGAGAAATTCATGCCCATTATTGTTCTCCCTTTTACTGTCTTCTCTTTTGCTGTGTTTTTGTGGGTTTGTTTTGGGGTTTTTTTGTTGGGTTTTTTCCCCATTGCTCTATGGTATCCTTCCTCTCGCCTCAGAAATCCCTTTGTAATATCCCCTGGTCTCTGGCTTTCTTGACTGCACTTGCCCTCACCATGGTCCACACCCTCCTAATTCCAAACTGAGTTCTCTCCCCTTCGTGCCAGAGAGATGAGCAAGCACACAGTCCTGCACCCTTGCCTGCAGCTCCCTGCCCGTGCTGGAAGTGAATCTGGGGATCTGGCCTGCAGGCTCTGGGAAGGTTGGCAGAGCAGACATTGGCTGTGCTCCTCCTGCCTGCCTGCTTTGCACCCGCAGTTTGACATTTACAAAGTGACTTTCAGAAAAACTCATCAAAGACAGAGGAGATGCCACAGACATCAGGAAAAAGGCAATAAAAGAGTCAAAAGGGATGCTCAAGCAGCCTGTTTAGTTCTAGAAACAAAGCTTGTGCTACCCTGCCATATTACTGATGCATGGGATGTGATGGGGACCACAGCCAAGTCATCTTTGCTCAGGTGTCATTTGTGGAAGATCAAAGATGGATTCAGACATCTTGTAATAGCAAAAAGGAACAGGAAAGAATAGCAACTGTTGCCCAACTGCCAAGAAAGAGGCAAAGGTATCACAGAGGAAGGTGCTGGAGTCAAACAGAGATGACAAGAATTCATGTTTTCATTTTGAGAGAAGTCAGCACTGAAGGATGACAACACAGCTGTGGGATGTCAGCTAAAGAGCTGACTGTGAGCTCTCAGGAATGGGAGAGCTGAGATCAGTCCTCCCTGGTGTGAAAATCTCTTGGGGACAGTTCTGACAGGGACATGGGATACCTATGCATTTTCTGGGATTACTGAAGGAGAAAGCCTTGCGAAGGGCTAGGATCTGAGCAGAGCTAGAAGCAGGTGTTCACGCTTGGGAAGTTCAGGAGATTGACCTCACTGTTAATCAGAATACCAGCTGCAAAATGAACTCACATACATTCACTGCCCCAGGAATGACCCTATTCCAATCCAGAAAATGTTCCCTCCCTATTTCAGGCTTTACATTACCTCTTAGTCCTGGGCCTCTCCTGAATGCGCTTGGGTATTCATGCTTGGGTCCATTATGAACAAAGGTTGTTAAACCTTGTCATGTACAATATGTCTAGCTGGAGTTTCCGTAGGCCCCCAGAGAAGGAAAAAAGGGGCCTCCATGATACTTCTCCTTGGCAATAGCACAAATAGCCTCTGCCTCTGGGCCTGGTCTGTAAGAAGGGCATTTTCCAAAACCAGATCACATGTAACTTTCTATGACCTTGTAGCCTTTAGTTTTCTAACTTTAGTTTTATGAATGAATCTCTATTAAAAGCGGGGGGTAAATGTTTTTCCTTTGTCCCTCTTTCAGTTTACAAATTTGTCTTCTCCTATAGCCAGCTGTTAAAAGATTGGTTCTGCCCCTGCTTTCACCTTTCCTGTTTTATCAGCTGAGACGTCAAACTGAGGGCCTGACCACTTGGTGTTAAAGATCCATGGCTCTTTTTGTAAGGCAGTGGCCTGGCCAACTCTAGACTCTAAATGCTGCCTTGTCTTACAGTTTGAGTTAGCCTCTCACACCCTAAATTGCAAGGTGCCATTGCCTTGAGCAATGAACAGCTTCTCTGTCCTAATTCAAGGGTGACAGCAGTTAAGCAATAGGTGGAAGAAGCTGCATATTTCTGACACATGAGCACTGCTGAGAGGCTTAATTTTTTTAGCTCTTGCAAATTGTTTGACAAACACAGATGAAAAGGGCTAGAAAATGAAAAGGGTAGAAATGCTTATGATGGCTTATTATTTTGGTCCTGTTACTATTCTTATTTCTATTACCCATGTGCCAGTGTATCTTTTCGGCAAGGTTTCACCTTCTTGCTCTACACCTGCCTCAAGAATATGCAGAAATTGCCAATTAAAAAACATTGCCTAAATGGAGAGAGCAGATGAACTCCTCCTAAGAGGCACAGTAAAACTCCTCCACTCTGCCCATGCCATGGTATTTAACTAGGTCCATTAAGCATCTCTCCATAGATGACCTCAGCTGATCAGAGGTGTTCAGCTGTGCTTGTGATAACTTCCCAGCCTGTGACAATCACAGCATAGGCTGCAGGGAGCTATCCCTATCTGCCATCAGAACTGTTCTTCTGGATGGAGAAAGACAAACAAGGCTATTTGTTGAGACCATGGCAAGGGGAGGGGAGAGTGGGTGCTGAGGAGATGTGATGCAGACGGGATGATGAGATTGGGCTACTCCAAAGCAGGAAGACTTCACGAGGTGAGGTATGGCATAGGGAGGAGGTGGGAATAGGAGGTGGAGGGTGTAACATGAAGGAAGTGACATTCTGTCTGAGAAATGTAACAGGGTAGAATTTTGGGATCCTGCTCTGTGGAGATATGGCATATGGCTGGGTGGTTTTGAAGAGGGATGGACAGTGACTACTCAGAGTCACCTCAAAATACATTTTAAAAGATTATCTAATATTCCAGAATATTTAGTCTCAGAAATTTTCACTTCGTAACCCATTGTGGCTCAAATGGCTGCTCTGCAGTGACCTCTAGGGTACACTTGCTTTCAAACCTGCTGCAACATTCGATCACAGGAAAACCAGCTTCTCCCTAACAGATTATATGGACCTACATTTTCTTCTAAGAGTGGCTTGTGCCACTGCCAGGCTCAAAGTCCTTCTCCACATAATGCCTTACGCAGGGCATGTATGGAGAAGAGAGGCTTGTTATCTCCAGTTTGCTGGTGCATCAAAGGAAGTTGCAGATGGTCTGCATGGATCTGATCCAATACTCTTTGAAGTCAATGAAACCCCTTCCCTCAATCTCTCATTCAGTTCTCCTCTCTCAGCTTTTTATGCAAATCATAGTCTATTTTGTGTGTCTCTCCAACAAAACCAACGTGTTCCTCCCAAGCTATCCCTTTGTGGAAGCTGATAGCAAACCTTTCAAAATTCTTGGTGTTCTCTTTTTCTGATGAAGCGTGACTTGAAAGTAGATTAGCACTAACCAAAGCGGGGGGAAGAAGCAAGCCCCGACCCTACAAACCTGTTTAAGTACCAATTACTGACAGCTATTATCACTCTGACTGCAGCAGGACTGCTCACCTGGGTAACAGCCAGGAGGAATAGGCCTCAGAGAGGAACCTGCTGAAAATCAGACACAGTGCAAATGAAAATCAGTGCAAATGAATGCAGGCCACTTGACAGTAGAAGATTGTCAGGAAGCCAAACTGGAAAGTGCTGGCCATGCCTGAAATGAAATTGTCTACATATGCTAAAAATAACTAAATAAATAAACAAATAAATAGAAAAAATGGTGGATGGAAGGACAAGAGTATACAAGTCCTAAAAAACTCAGAAGGAAACTGCTCAAAAATTAGGCCAAAATCACAGCAGAGGCTACACCCACAAAATGGGCAGCCCAAATTGAGATTATTGGGCTACAATCCTAACGCTTTGTGCCTTTTATGATAGTCCTTATGTATTCATGTGCCAGCAGCCCCCTCCTTCCACCTTAACAATTAAAAATCTGGGATACGGATTAAAGCTATAGCAGGTGGCAATCTAATGGCTATCAGTCTTACATCTGAACCTCTCATTTGTCATATAAGCCCAACAACAGCTGGCTCTCAACCCTGGTTATCCTCATGGCTATTACAAGTTCAAAGAAGGTACAGAGGGATGGTCCTCATCTGCATGCTAGCAAGGAGCAAGGGGAGCAGAAGGGTGTACAGGTGCTGTGACAAGACGGAGGGGGCACCAGATGAGCCCCTTCTTCCTTCCCTTTGTAGGAATCGCTCACAGCAAGACCAGGCACCCACTGCCTGGTACCAGCTCCAGCCTTCACCATGAATCAGAGCGGACTGTCCGACATCCCCCAGCCTGGGCTGCGGCCGAAGACACTGGGGCAGCAGCACAGCAAATAAAAAGCGTCCTTCTTCGCGAGAAAGCAAATTTCTGCTGTTTTCAGGGCGGTTTCAGTGGTATCACAATGTTCCGGGGGGCGGACCCCAGCGCCGCTCCGAGCGGCGTCGCGAGGTGGCGGCAGAGCCCCGAGGCCGGGCCCTCGCTGCTCCCGGCCCTGGACGGCTCTTCCCGTGCGGAATCTGGGGAGCTGGTCTGGAAAAAGGTGGGAAAAAGTGCTGCATTGTGAGTTTTGGGGATGTCTGTGTTCACGCTTAACGGAAGACTGGTCGATTTTGGCAGCCAGGTACACCGTAGTTTCCTTGTGAACAGTTTGTGCTTCCAACCCGGAGTGCAATCCAAGCAGAAACTTACTTGTAGTCGTGAGAGGTCTGTGTGGCACCGGCCTCTGGAGCTAAAAGATGGAGGCTGGCATGCCATCAGTATCTTCTCTGCTGGCATTTGGTGGGAGACAGTAACATTCAAAATGAAGAGGGGCAGAGCTTGGGCAGGGAGAGAGAAGAGGGAGCAAAAGGCATAGAGCAGTATTAGGGCAGGGGAGGGAGGGAGTGAGGCACCCACTGAAGTGAGGTGGCTGGACAGGGGCTTCAGCAGGTAACTGGGATTAGTGAGGGAAGAGAGTGGGGTTGCATCATAGAATCATAGAATGTTTTGCTTTGGAAGGGATTGTAAGTATCATTTAGTTCCAACCTCCCTGCTGTGGGCAGGGGCACCTCCCACTAGCACAGGTTGCTGAAAGTCCCATCCAACCTGGCCTTAAACACTTCCAGGAAATGGGGCATCCACAACTTCTCTGGGCAACCTGCTCCAGTGCCTCAACATCCTCACAGTAAGGAATTTCTTCCTAACATATAATCTAAACTTACCCTCTTCAGTTTGAAGCAATTACTCCTTGTCGTATCACTACATGCACTTGTAAATAGTCTCTCTCATAAGCTTATTTCAGGTACTGGAGGACCACAATTACGTCACACTGAAGCCTTCTCCTTTCCAGTCTGAACAATCCCAATTCTCTTATCTTTTCTCGTAGGAGAGATGCTCCATCCCTCTCTAATCGTCATGGCCCTCCTCTGGACTCGCTCCAGCAGGTCCATGGGGACTGTGCTGGGGACCCCAGAGCTGGATGCAGCGCTGAAGGTGGGGTCTCACCAGAGTGGAGTAAAGGGGCAGAATCACCTCCCTCACCCTGCTGACCACTCTGCTTTTGATGCAGCCCAGGATACAATTGGTTTTCTGGGCTGTGAGCACACACTGATGGCTCATGTCCAGCTCTCATCCACCAGCACCCACAAGTCCTTGTCAGCAGGGCTGCTCCGCCAGCCTTTTTTGATACTATGGGTAACATTATATCTGAGGATTCAGTAGAGTGTGTAACCTGGGTGTCTGTGGCAGAAGCTGTTGTTACTACCATGACACTTCAGAGCACTGGTTATATGTTCACCAGGTAAACCCAAGAAAGAACTGGTGATGCTGTAATCAGAAATACACCTTAAAATGTGTTATTGTCCCTCAGCTATTATTCCTAAACAATTGTAGACCCCAAGAGTCCAAAATATAGAGAGACAGCATCTCTGCCCTCTAAAAAAAGGACAATCTGGTGTGTGAAACACCAGGCAGAAGCCCTGGGAATGCAGGAGCTGAGCTGTGAAGACCTGTGGAGGATTTGCAATGAAAGCTGGCATGGCAAAAAGAGGGCACTGAATTCACACGCACTGCCCTAAGCCTTTGTGTGCCAGCACACAGGGCCAGCTCTTGCTGCCCAGCCCCACAGCCGTAATTAAGGGATTCCCACTCGCCATGAACAGGTGCAGCCCCACCCAAACAACAAGGCTGCAGACAAAAGATTACAAATAAGGCTAAATCCCTCTACTGTACATTGCAGTGGTGAGCAGGGACAGGTGGCCTAGGGTAATTCAGGTTCAGTCCCCATGCTGGGGTGGGAAACTGCAGCATTTGGATCTCATAACTCCTTGTTGGCTCTGTTGATTGGGAAGCCGATGGAGGCATGGATTAAATTAAACAGCCTGTAAGCTACTGGTAGTGGAACTATTCCTACAGATTTATGACAGCTTGCAAATAAAGGCACAGATGAGGGAGAATCTGCTTCCTCAAGCTACCCCTTCCTCACCCATAATCTGTCATTCATTCATTCATTCAACTATAATTGATCATAGAGGTCTTGTACATTAGATGAGCCCAAGTGTATGCATGCAGGGAATTTACAGTGCTCACGCACCTTTGGGACTTGCTATGTCCAAAAGAGGTCTTGAGCATTTTGGTAACCCAAAAAAAAAAAAAACAAAAAACAAGCAATTGTCATCTGATGTGATATTTGTTGTTCTCTAAGTTTATTGCATTTGTTGTTGAGTTAGGTATGTCCTGCCACCAGTGTCCTGTCTGTTGATTTGAAGAAAGGTCTTAACATGGCTCAGGGCTATGAGCTGCCCATGTAAATTTCCAGTTTCCCAATTTATACTGCATGGTGCATCTGCCTGGGGTGCATGTGGCTCAGTTATCCCAGATTAGAGTGTGAAAGCAAGCTTTCATGTAGTTATCCTCACCTGAGAGCAAGTGAAAGGCTGTTTTCTGTATTTAATAGATAGGGCTGAGTTATTAAACGGATCAAGAAAAACACCCAAGCTAAAGTTTAATCAATGCAATTTCTCTTGGTAGTTGTTAGACAGCTGTAAGCATGTAGAAATGCTCCAGTAGTAATTTGAAGTAATTAGCTTCCTACATGGGGTATCTTCAGTGATTCTGAAAATTAGCCAGACCAAGCATGGACCAGAATGGGTTCGAGGCACCTAAGTAATTCAAACTCTTGTTAGGCATTTGAATAATTTAAATGTTGGAATGCCTTGAAAAACATGTAGCTGCCTAAATATTAGTCCTTTAACTTGAAGGTTTGGGGATTTTTTATTCTTCTGGGTTTTTTCACCTTCTGTTGCCAGTGGAACAAGAGTGGCGTCTTCAAAGGCCACCAGACTCCATCTTAAAAAGGTTCCCTCCTGAGGGTGTTTTGTTGTACCTATCTTTTCCCCTTGACTATTAATGAACACCTTATACTTAGGAGTGCAGTTACTTTAACATGGATATAGATGCCCTATCCCATTTTGATGCTCTCAGGTATCCCACATGGATAGCCTGAATGCAAGTTCCAGCTGAGCCTCCAAAAAGGTGCAGATCTCCTGTTGATCCTGTGTCATACCTGAAAACCCCAGGTACTATATAGTCCTGGACAGTAGGTAGTAACAATACTAGACTATATGTGTCGTATTGCTGTGTGTAAGAATCCCTCTCCTAATTAGTGTCCAGCTCTTGACTGGATGAAGATAAAGTTGATGATGACTCATTCCCTAAGTGACTTGCTTGAGGATATTGATGCCAGAGGCATGTGTTTACAAGCCTAAAAAAGAGCAAAGAGGATCCTGGGAAGTATAAATCCATCAGCGTAACCATGATAATGAGAGTCAATTATTAATCAATTTGTAAGCACATAAGTGATAAGAAGGCAGTAGAACATATCGGTATGGATTAATCAAGAACATACCCCTTCCAATTAATTCAGTGTCCTTATTTGAAGGACTAACTAGACAAGTGTATGAAGAGATAGATGTGATATACATCAACTCTGTTAGTGTCAAAAACCTTTATGCTTATGATAAACAAAACCATGTACTGAGATCTAAATAAAATAGAGATTAGAATGAGCAGATGATGTTTGAATCATAGGAAAGTGGTCCTCCACAGTTCACTGTCAAAGCTGGATGTGCCCTGTGGGGTCCTGTGGGTGCCTGTTGCAGCCCCGATGTTTTCAACAATAAATAGGCTGCTGGAAAAGAGAGTGCTTAATTCAACTCTGGAGAGCACTGGCTGGGAGAGGCTGAGAGAGGTTGATTTGGAGAACAGGATCAGGACTCACATTGATCTTCACAGATTGGAGAGCTTGCCCGAAATCAATAAGATGCACTGTAATAAGACAAATACAAAATGCAGTCTTGGGACAAAAGACAGATCAGATATGTGATATGTGAAATTAAGAATAACTGATGAGGCAGCAGTAGTGCCCAAATGGATCAGATGGCTGTTGTAAACCATGCACTAGGTAAAATGGGAGATGCAGAAAAACAAATACCATTTGGGGATATATTAACAGCAGTGTTTTGGGTAAAACACTGAGGTAATTATTCTGCTCTACTTGGCACTGGTGAGACTTAGCCTAAGTACAGTGTCCAGTTTTGGACACTACACTTGAAGAAATGCTACAGAGAAATTAGCAGCTAACAGCAAAAAAATGTTAAGATGTTTAAAAAGTGCACACTGCAGAGACAGGATTTGTTTAGTCTTAGGAAGAGGTCATTAAGAGGAGGCATGAAAACAATCCTGCTTGTGAGAAAGTTTCTCATACAGTGGAATGAACTATGTTCTCCCTTGTCTACTGGAAGGTGAGCATATGAGAAGAGCTACCAGACTAGGTAAAACAGTACTTTTCACGTGTGGACAACTTCCAAAGAAAACGCAGCATCTCCTTGTGTAGATGTTTTTCATGTCCCTGACTTGGTTAATAATTTTCCACAAAGATAAAAGCCTCAGGGCTAAATGGATGCAGAGATGTGGTTTTGCAATGCCTAAATTGTAGGTACTGGGCATGCAGCCCCAAGGCTCCTGGTAAAGTGAAAGGCAGGTGATCAACAAAGAATGTAGGAGTCACCCAGTGGACTCAGTAAGGAGCCAACAAATGTCTAACTCTGGGCTGGAAAAAAATGTAACTGCACTTAGAAGTGGTGTTTGAGGGATCTGCATTGGAAATCCTTTCCTAGAATTGAACAGCCATGGCAGGTCAGCCATTCTCGTTAAAAATCATCATTTTAACATCATGTTACAGCCAAGACTATTCAACAAAACACCAAGAGTGTAGAGCGTCTCCTTGTATGAGACACTTGTGGGGCTCGATGGTAGCTGGTGGGAGATTCCTGAAGAATGTGGACCCTTAAGGTGCATTTAAGCCTTTGGTTTTTCCCACATCTCAAAGTCTTACCTCTTTCCAAGACAAGAATCATTAATTTAAAACTCAGCTCTACTAAATAGTATCTAATAATGTTAATAAAAATACTTGTTGCTTGAGTTCTAAAAGTCATTAGACAAATTCATGGAAGGGAGAGACGGAGAAATGAATCAAGAGCTCTTGCACACATGAATCTATGCCATGGCCCAGGATAGTCATCTCACAGGTCTTATGGACTCAACAGAAAATTTTTCATGAAGAGCTGTAGAGCAAAACAAGGACTCTGCTAACAACATTTGTCAGCCACAGAGTAGGAAAGGCTTCCCATCATGGAGGGGGGTTTAGAAATCAACAGAGGAAGCCTAGGACTGTGAGTACCAGAGTAGAGAATAAGGAGTGAAATCCAGTGTTAAAGGGTCACACATTAGGGACATACAGTAAGAACGTTTGCTGTGGCTGTGGTCTTGATAGGCCTTGCTAGATAGAGGAGGAAAAAGACCTTGGGGCACTAGTTAATGGCAAAGTGGTCATGAGCCACTGAAGGAACATGGCCATGAAAAAGGTAAATACAACCCTTGCAGTACAAAGTGAGGGATTTTGGCAGAAAGACAAATGCTGACGGCATTCTCCAAGGAGCTGTGAGAGCTCTCCTGGACAGCTGTGTACCATTACGGTTCTGGTTGTCCCAGCAGATAACTCATTTGATGAAAAAGACAGGAAAATGTGGTAAAGAAAGGGGGAGTCTAATCCCTAGCTTGTTTTGCTTGCCCTGGCAAATTGAGAGCTGGGAAGGAACACGGTGACTGTATATAGATCTAAGGGAAAATCCTGTGAAGATGGAGATCTTTCATAGGAACCAACACAACAGATGGGCGTAAATTAGTGAGGGTTCAAGGGAAGAGGACAGAAAATTAATGGAGTCTCTAACCAACAAAAAGGAACAATGACTGGAAAACCTTGTTTCTGTTTAATCTAGAGCTGTTTTTATTTATGGAAGAGACGATATCACGCGGGTGTTTAACAGAATGAGGAAGTGCCATTGGGATAGGAGCCTGTTCCCTGGGGCGGTTGGTTGGGTATGTTGCCGTCTCATTCCGCTGCGATGCCCTAAAGGAGTCACTGTGCCGTCCCCGTCCAGCAAAACCAGCACCTGCCCACCAAAACCAGCACCCGCCCGGCCTCCCCCACCCCGCACTGTGGCTGCCTTTTCCTCCGGCCTCGCCGCGTCCCGGGCCGAGCAGGGCAGGGCAGCCTCGGCTGACCCCGCAGGCTGGGCACGGCCGCCCCACTCGCACCTGAACTGCTCCCGCAGCCGGCGGAGCCTCGAACCCGGCCATTTCTGCTGATTTAAATGATATCAGCTTTGAGTCCTTCCGTTGACGGGTCAATTTAGAAGCTGATGAAACGGCAAATTGTTGGTGGAAAAGTAGGCAGCTTTGTGCTTTGCCAAGCAGGTGCCCGGCAGTTTTAGTCAAGGATTGGTAAATTTACAAGAGCGCAGTGAACGTGCCCTCCCCGGGCTATTGTGAAATACAGGGGCGAACAAAGGAGAACGTGAATATTCACACAGCCGCCTTTCAGCATGTGGCATTGCTCCGCAATGTTTAAAGCGCCATTTTTTTTTTTTTTTTTTGGAGGGGTGGGTTTGTTTTGTTTAGGAAAAAACCTACTAACACTCTTCCGTCCTCCTCGAATCAGAAAGTACCTGTTTGCGCTTTAAAGGACATGGAAATCATCCGTGAGCAACCATATAATTTGATTTGCTAAGCAATCTGCGAGGCGATTGCACATCATTTATAATGTTCATTGAGCATTTTGCTTAATTGTGTCTCTTTTTGTAAAGGAAGCACAGCCCCCTCCCGGCTGCGGCCGGCACAAGTGGCCAGATTCCCATGGACCCGCGACAACCGCCGGCCCTGCGCGGGGTTTTTCCCAAGCGGAGCTGTTCCCCCACGCACGTCTGGGGGGCGAGAAAAGGGCTCAGGTACGAGCTCGCTGTCTGGACCCCCCTCTGCTCACAGCCCGCGGCTTCGGCAGGTGCTGCCCGTCCAGGCTGGCGGGTGCCCGACGCGCCTCTCGCCAGGGCGGTGCGTCCTGCGGGCGGCGAGCCCCGGGCTCCGCACCTGCGGGACGGGCCCGGCGGCACCGGTGCCGGGACGGGGCTGATTGCCTGTGCCAGCCCCAGGAGCTCGGAGAGGAGACCTGAAAGCGGCACCGGCAAGAGAGGAAAGACCTCTGATGCACGACCTTTCCGCGGTCCCTCCCATCCCGTTCCCCCGCAGGTGCTTTCGCGCCTCCGCAAGCCAGGCAACCTGCGCGCAGGTGGGCAGCGAGACCGAGCCGCCGTGGCGCCCTTCGAGTCAGGAGTCACCGGCCGCGGGACGGCGTTTGGTGGGACCGGGGCGAGCCCCCCGCAGCCGGCGACCCCCCGCCTTGTCACGGCCGGCGCAGTTCAGTCTCCTTCATGGAGCGGGAGGCGAAGCCGAGCGGGAATGGGACTGGCAGCCTCTCCGGCGGAGGGGAGCCGGCAGAGCGCCCGCCCGCACCTTTTGCCGGCCGCGGCCGCCCAGCCGCACCATATAATTTGATTTTCCCCCGTGCCCGCAGATCGATTGCAGCTCATTTGTTATATTCAGCGGCTCCTCGGGGCGGGGAGGGGGGAGAAGGGCGGGCCGGGGGAGCCGGCGGCACAAGTGTTGGGATTCCCATGGGCTGTGCCTGCTCTCCAGCTTGCCGCGCTGGCACCCCGGCCCGAGCGGCCGAAGGAGGGGGGTTTGCAGACACGGTGACCTCCGCGATCTCCGTTTGAAAGAGCCTGAAAGGCGGCCCGCTATGGTGCATTACCAACCCAGAGCCCAGGTACCAGCTCGGAGGGGAGGGCGCGCAGCCAGGCCGACCCCGGCTGCAGGTGCCGCCTCCTCCGCTGGGCGGGCGAGGGCCCGGGGCCGCCCCGCCGCCTTTGTGGGGCTGCCGCCCCGCCGAGCTGCACTCGCCCCGGTAGAGTCGGCGAGGGGGGAGCGCTTCTCCTCTCCTTATTTATGGGCCTCACGTGGCGGCGCGGGAAGGGGCGGGCTCGCCGCGGCCGCCTCTGCTCCCTCTGCATCCCCGGGTCAGTCTCTGCTCCGGAGGAGCTGCCCAGGTCCCGGGCACCTGCCTCCGGGGATAGTCGGGCTACGTGGCCGGGGGATGCCGTGGGCTGGTGGGGCTTTGCAGGCCCGTGGGAAGCAAACGAGCTCCCGTAGACGTCTCTACGAAGTGTTTTTGGGCCTCCAGTGCCTGGCAGCGCAGACCTGCCTGGTTTTTGGCGTGCGGGTCTCCTCCTCTCGTCTACAGAGCAGGAGAGTTGTGTAAAAGTTTATTACCATGAAACACATAATTCCCCAAGGTAAACAAAGTTTAATTTTAATTATGCTTTCAGTGCTAAAATAATCCTAGGAGTTGCTCAATTAAAGTGCCATTTTGTATCGGGCTTTTGTTTTGTTTTGTTTTGTTCTGGTAAAATATCATTTGAACAGATACCGGGAAAACGCTGGTCTGGTCTTTTAAAATACTCTTGCTTCCTTTCTGCATCAAACATTGCATCTCTGAAAGAGTGCAGCACGCCAAACAATCCCAGCAGGTGAGGTGATGAGTTTTATAATCTTGAGGAGAAAATGGCCACACTCGGAATTTGCCTCACTGGGGCCTTATAGACCCAGAACTCTTGTTTAATCAAACACTGACAGGGTGGGGATGAAGATTGAGAAGAATCTGTGTAGCGCATGCACGAAGGAAGGTGGAGCTCTCTTGGTTTATCTTCCCATGCCTGTGGTTTCAAGACATTGGATCAGCAAATATGCAGGTAATATAAGATTAGAGTTCGATGGGAAACCAAACAGACCTGGGGACCTCAGAGGACCTGGGGTTTTGCTTCAGCTTGAGCTAACAGGATTCGTTATTCTGGATTATCACATTAGCCTGGAGCTACTTCGTAAGACTCTGGACTGAAAGGCAGGGTGCGGGTTGTGGACCTCACCCCTCACCTGTGTCGCAGAATGACAGAATCACCTAGGTTGGAAAAGACCTCTGAGATCATCGAGTCCAACCTGTGACCTAACACCACGTTGTCAACTAGACCAGGGCACTAAGTGCCACATCCAGTCTTTGCTTAAACACCTCCAGAGACGGTAACTCCAGCACCTCCCTGGGGAGCCCATTCCAGTGCCCAGTCACTCTTTATGCGAAGAACTCTTCACCTCGGACCTCACTGCTGCTCCCTTAACGTCACCATTTTCCGTGTCCTAACTCTCAAGGGTAAAACGTAGCAGAAAGTAGAAGCCGAGGCGGCAGCGAGGGATCTCGGGGGCAGCGGGGGCCCTGCAGCCTCTCCTCGCCATGGGCCAGTGCGGGGCCGTGCTCCTCAAGCAGTACCCCCGGGGGGGCTCCGCGTACGCGGAAAGGCAACCAGGACGAGCGTTCCCGCATCTCCCTCTGGGGCTCATCCCGCGGCGGAGGGACTGGTCCCGTGTTCCTGCGTGGATGCCCTGAAGGAGATACTCGCCGCAGCGCCCACCTCTAAGGCAGGCAGGAGCATGGGTGCAATGGTGTTTGTGGTGATCGGGACAGACCCCTGGGAAGTGCAAAGCCCGCCAGGGCCCGAACCCTCGGGCACGGCCCGCCGTGCTCAGCGCGGTGGGCACCGGTACAGTCGGTGGGCCGGGACTGGCATCCTGCAGAGCATCACTGGGGGCCGTGCAAGCTTTGCAGCCTCGACGGGGCGAGGGAGTACTCCCGATTCCCGGCCCCACTCCGGCCCCGAGAGTCCTCCAGGGGACACCTGTCAATGGTAAGGGATGGGCTTCCGCGGGCCAGGCACTCTTCTTGCCCTAGAGAAGTGCAGTCTCTATGGTTTCTCGGTTGTGCTCCGGAGACCCCACGCCCACGGTCGAGGTCTTCATCGCCTCCACGAGCCAGGGTCGGGCCCCGTCCCTCGATGAAGCCTCGGTTTACTGGGCTGGGGAGCGCTAGCACTCCAGCAGAGGCAGGGCCAAGTGTGCTCCGGGTCCTTTCAATGCAGAGTGTGCGCCCTCTCGTTCCCCTGGCGAGGGGCATTGCGTGGTCTCGCGGAGTGTCAGGAGTGGGTGCCAGTGGACCAGGCTCTGCATGCAGCCCTGCCCTGGCCCCGTGTCCCGCCCCTTCGCTGGACCTTTAGCAACTCCTGGTCCTCGTGAAGGTGGTTGCCAGCTGGACTTGTCGTGTGGTCATTGACTCTGAAGGGAAGGCGATGTGCCTCTTGGCGTGTCGTTCGTTCCCCTCCTCCCCCAGCTCCCCTCCGTACTTGTTCCTGCCCTCAACGAATTGAAATAACGAAGAGTCAAGCGCTGGTCATACATTTTTTTTTTTTTTGCTGGAGAGTGGTGCGGGGAGGTGTCATTCCGCTATCGCTCCTAGCGAGCAGGAGGGGGCCAGGTGAGACATCTGTGCTGGACAAATATTGAAAGAAGGGCGTTTGCGACACCGGCGGTGCTGGCCCACGTGCGATGCCGTGGCCCAGGCTCCGCTGATACCGGTTCCTGGTTTTGCAAGTTTCCTTTCGTAACGTCTTAGGCAACTCCAGTTGCCAAAGAGGAGAGAGGAGCCTTTCCCGCGCCACAGGCGGTTCTTTCGGGGACGGTCGGTACTCGTTTCTCAAAGGCACATGTGCCAAACTGAAATCGTTCATCTCTAAAGCCGTCGCTGCCGCAGGGGCGAGGGCCGAGCTCGGCACAGATCGGGAATCCCTTCTGCTGGGCGTCGCACCAAGCGGCGAGCAGGCGGGGAGCGATATTTCATTGCCTGCACACCCCAGCGCACAGGCAGAGCACCAGCCGTGCCCGTCGCAAGGTTCCCCCTGCATGAGACCAGTCCCACTCATAGTTTACCTCCCCTGAGGCACTGCTCACAAATTTTCCACGCCGGGACTGAACGCTTTCAAGACAAGCTCCGAGTCCCTAGCGGTTTGGAAACAGTGGGTTCCCAAAATATCCCCCTGCTTCCCTTTGCAGCGCACTCCCATCGCCGGGGGCTGCCGGGCCGGCCGCGAAAGTCCGGTCGGTCCTGACAGCGCTGCCTCGCAGGGACGGACAGACCTCACAGACTGACTTCCCAGACCACCTGCCTGATTTTGTGGCCGGGCGGCATCGTGCTGCCTCCACAGTGTGACATAAGCAGTCCAGCGCTGTAGGGCTCACACAGGCTGTGCGGTACCGTCGTGCGCCACAGGAAAACGGGCACCGCTAACCCTGGGCAAGGGGGAAAGAGTCTGGCATGGTAGATGGGCTGGGCTTCCCCAGCGTCTCTGGGCACGCATTGTGCTTGAATCAACAGGAGACATCCTCTTCTCTTTCTTACCCCCAAAGCCTTCAGATACTGCAGTCGGGGAGGTGCTTCACCACCACTTTGACGAGAGGTGCCTCTGGCGCCTGTCACGCTCTCGGAGACGGGGACAGGGACAGACCGTGGTCAAAACGCTGCGCTTGAGAGAAGACTGGGGGCAGAGGTTTTGGGGAAAAGGGCTTGTTTTGGAGTTTTACTCCTCCTCAGGATCTGGCGGCACGTAGCCTGTCTGACCTGGACAAAATGCTGCAAGATGGGCTATGAGTCAGCCCAGGAGTGTGTGTGTGTGTGTGTATGTGAGCCTGTGTGTCTCGAGTGGATGTAGCGATATCAGGGGTCACTCGACAAGGTTGGCTCATCATCTTTCAGTTGCCTGGCTCCGGCCAGAGTGTGGCAGGAGCAAGGACTCGCCACCCCATGGATGATGACTCCTCGGGCATGCAAGAGAGGGAACAGAGCCAGCTCTGTGGCTCGGAAATTCCCCCGAAATCACCTCAGTGTTGCTAGGGTTTGGTTTTCTTCTTTTTCTTCTATTTCACGGTAGGAATTACATGGATCCGAGAGGGATGCACGGTTAGATTTATACCTGTGCTTCTAACTGTGGTGCTCCCCCCGTAGCGTTCATTCCCTGCCTGCACTCATGCAAAATGAGATTCTCCAGCCGCAGGCGCGGCCCGGCCACAGTGGAGAAGGACAGGGCTCGCTTTCGTCTGTGTATCAGAGGGTCAAGAGGACCGCGGGCAGGGTCGCAGGGACCTCACCTCGGCTGCGCAGCACAGCTGTGGGACCGGCTGTGGATGAGCTGGCGGCTCCCGGGCGCCATGGGGATACAGTGGTGGCTGTGGGTCGTGGGCTTCCCTGGACTACCTGGCACCCCCACCCGCTCTAGCAGTCTCAAGGGCTGGGCATGTCCCTGCCCTACCAGCAGCGCCGCACTCCCGGCTGCCGTGGAGTCGCCAAGCATTTGCCCTCCCAGCTCTGGAAGCGCAAAGGAGGGACAGGGATGCAGCATGACCCCCTCGGGAAGACCTGGGGCGGGGAAGAGGAAGCATCGCTACTCCGTGCGGTGATGAAGCTCTGTTTGCTCTCCCAGGTGGATCTTTCGGCTCGGTGGGATAGGTCTGTTCGGGAGGAGCGATCCGAGGGCGAGGGATGACTCTGCCAAAGCTACGGCTGGGGGCGCCGAGGGGCCTCCTGGCCGTCATGCTCCGTGCTCCCCGTCGTGCCACTCGGAGCAGTCACCACCAAGCGCCTATGGTCAGCGAGCTGGACGGGAGCCAACCGTGTACCCCGGCCGCACGGCATGTCAGCAGCAGCTCTGGGTGGCATAAACACGATCGCAGCCCGGGAGACCGAGGGAAGGGATTATTCCCCGAGCTCGACGCTCGTGAGACCGTATCGAATAACTACGGGCGGTTTTGGGACAGCCGCTGCAGCAAACAGCTGTGAGAGGTGAAGGGCTGACGAGGAAGGGGAAGCTGGAGCAGCTGTCCCGGGCAGGAAGGCTGAAGGAGCAGCACTGGCTCAGCCTGGGGCAGAGGCGGTGTCGGAGGTATCCCGCAGCACAGCGGGCATGGGCATCCAGAAGCCTGGCTCTTGACAGAGGTGCATAGTGTGAGGTTGAGGGACGGCGGGTGTGAATGGAAACCGGAGTCCGGACGCTGAGGTTCCCGGTCCCGCTCGCCAGCTGGACGTGAACGGGGAGCCGCGTCGCCGTCGCATGGTCCCTCTGTGGACCACTCTCTCAGTTTCACCGTCCCGGGACGGATGGCAGCGGTTCCCTGGCCACACGTGAGCGTGTTCCTGGCTTCGCGCAGAAGTCTCCACCTTCCCGTCTCGTTTTTTCGCGTGGTCCGTCTGCAAGCGGGACTTTCCAAGAAGTTGTTCTTGCAAAGCTCTTTGTTCCCTCCCATGACTCACGCGTTTCCCTGCCGTTATCACGGCGATGTCAGCGCCTTTGAAGTCGAGTCATTTATCACTTTCCCGGAGCTGGCCCTGTCTTGCTCTGCTGATAGAGCCGGGTACGTTTCCACTAGGAGTTTGATCTCTGCCCGCGCTGGTGGCACACTGGAAAGTCACTTTCGATAAACCTCGACAGACTCTGCCGGACAAACTATTGCAGCGCTAATGACAGAGATAATCCTCTCCTAATCTGCCGAGTAATCCATTTCAGCCCAGTGAGAATTTTTAAGGCTTTAATCAGTGAGAGTCAGTTAGGGAATTATTAACAGAGCCTCCGCCGAGCGAGCTCGTCCGGAGAGGGCAGTGGGAGAGGGAAAAGGAACAACGCAACAGGGCCCTATGAGGTCAAAATCGATGCATGGCCGGGCTCAAGAGCTGACGTGATGTATTTTGATGTTACGATAGAATTGCCTTCAGTTCGAACGCCGCGAAAAACCCCGCGCCATCGATCCTCCCTATGCCCGCTCCGACTAGCGGTCCCGGGGGAGCGGGGAAAGCACTGGGGGTGAGGTGCGCGGGGGTGGCTCCTCCCGGTGCCGCGAGGGAGGGAGGCTGTGCCCGCCAGCGCCAAGGCGCGCCGTTCGGCGGGCGGCTCCCGAGCAGAGGTGCCGAGGCGGACCGGGTCTGCTCTCGCCCGACGTAAGAGCGGGGAGCGGCGGGGCCGTGAGGGGGCTGTGCCGGGGCAGGGCGAGGGCTGTGCCGGGGCCGTGCGAGGGCTGTGCCGGGGCCGTGCGAGGGCTGTGCCGGGGCCGGGCGGGGGCTGTGCCGGGCCGGGCGGGGGCTGTGCCGGACCGGGCAGGGGCTGTGCCGGGGCCGGGCGGGGGCTGTGCCAGGCCGGGCGGGGGCTGTACCGGGCCGGGCGGGGGCTGTGCCGGGCCGGGCAGGGGGCCGTGCCGGCCGTGCCGCTCCCCCCGCTCGGGGCCGGGGCCGGCGCCGCCCCCCAACCCTCGGGGGCTCCGCGGGGTCCCCCGGCGAGGCGCGGCCCCCGGCGCGCGCTGATTGGCTGGCGGCGGCGGCCGGCGGCACGCGCCCGGCCATGTCGTTATAAGACCCCTCGCGTGCCGGCCCGCGGCGCCAGCGGCTCCGGCGGCTCCGGCCTCCTCCCGCCTCAGCGGCCGAGCGGGCCGGCCTCCGCCACCCAGGGGCGGGCAGGGCAGGCAGGGCAGGGCAGGGGCGGGGGCCCCGCCATCGCCGGGGCGCCTCGGCCCAGCGGGCCGGCGACAGCGGCTGCGGGCGCGTCCCCCGCGGGGCTGCCCCCCTGCCCCGTCCCGCCCCGTCCCGTCCCGTCCCCGTCCGCGCCCGCGGCCGGGCGAAGCATGGAGGCTGTGCTGCTGGAGCACTTCCCCGGGGGGCTGGACTCCTTCTCCTCGCCCCCCTACTTCGACGAGGAGGACTTCTTCTCCGAGCCGCCCTCGCGGGATGCGCTGGCCGCCGACGGGCTGCTGGAGCCGGACGTGGACTTCCTCAGCCGGCAGCTGCAGGAGTACTACCGCGACGGCGGCGACCCCGAGGGCGCCTACCGCTGCCCGGCGCCGGCCGCCGCCTTCCCGCCGTCACCCGCCTCGCCCGGCTTCGCGTACGAGTGCTGCGGGGCGGCGGGCGCGGCGCTGCTGTCCCCGGGGGGGCGGCTCCAGGCGCTGGGCTCGGCCAAGCGGCGGCGGCGGGTGCGCTCCGAGGCGGAGCTGCAGCAGCTCCGCCAGGCCGCCAACGTGCGGGAGCGGCGGCGAATGCAGTCCATCAACGACGCCTTCGAGGGGCTGCGCTCGCACATCCCCACCCTGCCCTACGAGAAGCGCCTCTCCAAGGTGGACACGCTGCGCCTGGCCATCGGCTACATCAACTTCCTCAGCGAGCTGGTGCAGTCCGACCTGCCTCTGCGCAGTGCCAGCAGCGAGAGCTCAAGCCAGCCCAAGAAAATCATTATCTGCCACCGCGGCACAAGTAAGTGGTGGGCCGGTACTGCGCAGCCTTACTCTGCGCTCCGCAGGAATGCCGGTCCCAGAAATAACCCCCTGCCTTCCTTTCTCCCCCCTGTCCCCTCAGGATCTCCCTCCCCGAGCGACCCCGACTACGGACTCCCCCCTCTGGCCGGTCACTCGCTGTCGTGGACTGATGAAAAGCAGCTCAAGGAACAAAACATCATCCGGACAGCCAAAGTGTGGACCCCCGAGGACCCGCGGAAGGTGAACAACAAACCCTCCGTCAACGACATCGAGAACGAGCCCCCCTTTGACTTCGTGGCGTGAGGCACCGCGCGGGTGGTCCCCGCCCCCGCCCGCTCTGTACATGCTGTATGTAGAGACCTATATTGTAAATGGAATTTAAGATTCAGACTCTAAGGGCAATCAACTTTATTTATCTATTTATTACGGAGTAGTGATGATGAGATAGAATCGTCTGTTTTGATTATATAATTTATATAATTTATCTTGATTTTTTTTAAGATATGCAATAGGTTTATTCCACCAGCACCTTTTTTTTTTTTCTTTGGGGTGGGGGGGAAATATGCCAGAACCTGTGAAAATAATTTATTTCCGCACGTGGACTCTTCCTGTGTTTGTTAATAATAAACCGAATTATACCTTGTGGGAGCAGCGTATTTGTGGGAAGCGGCTGCCGAGAGCCCCACCACATCCCGAGGATGAACTCCCGGCTTAGTCCCCAGGCGGGTTGAACCCCGGGACCCAGTGGCACCCTCGGCCCAGATGCTGGCTCCACTCTGCCCCATCGCCGGCTCGGGCTGCTCTTATAGCGCCGGGAGGACGGGGACGGGAGGGGGCATACTTTCCCCTTCTCTCCTCCCCTTTGACGTGCTCTCCTGAAGTGCTTCCAACTGATGTCTTTGTCTACCTCTAGGAGGTCCCCTCCTTTCAGTGCCTCTGCACTGCTTGTGGTTTCCAGCTGGAAGACCCGAGCCCCCCAAACACCAACCTTGCGAGAGTGTGTGTTCTCCTCTGCCGCCTTGTACCCCCGACCCCGCCGCTATGGGAATGGGGGCTCCGTCCGCACAAAGCAGCACAAAGCTGTTCCCAAAAGTGCCGGGGAGGGAAGGACCAGGTTGGAGGCCGGGCAGGCTTGGTTCCCGTGGGTATGTGGCCCCGCGCCGGGATCCTGCCGGCTGCCCCGAGCCTTCCGCGGTTCTTGCCACGGCTGCGCCTGGGAAACGCTCCTCGCCCTGGGGATGCCGCTAGTAGCGGGGAGGGGGCAGGGGGATGGCAAAGCCATCGTGCAACTGGTGGCAGAATCGCTCTGGTAGCCCCAGCTCAGTGTGCCCGGCTGCAGAGGAGACGGCTGTGCTGCACCTGCCCGGGGGCGAGGGGTGGGGGCGGCAGGGGTCGGTCGGGCCGGGGGCTGCAAGTGCTCCCGGCGGGGGTAGAGAGGGGGGCGGCCCGGGGCTGGGGCGAGGGGCTCGGCCCGACGCCGCAGGTGCTAATTTTCCCGTGGCACCCGCGGCTCAGCCCCGACGGCTCGGCCCCCGGCAGAGTCCCAGATGCCCGGCCCGGCCCACGGCCGGAGCAGAGCTGTTCCCGCGCAGTGCCCAGGCGGATGGGAACGGCCCGGGTGAGCCAAGGTATAATTATAACTCATCGCATACTGTACATCTCTCCCTCCTTTTTTTTTTTTTTCAAAGCTGCCGCAAAGTGGGAGCAATATGTTGCATGCATGCTAATTGCATTAACCTAGTTAGACACATTTAGTTCCCTAGAGCGGATGGCATGGATCTATTCCAATAGCAATTAGAGGAGCTACTTACCCACACAAACACGCCGAGGCAGGGCCGGGGCGGGGTTGGGGAGGGGTCATTGCTTTTTTTATTTGCTCACTTTTCTTGCGATCTCGGGCTGCGGCTGGGCTGACCGGCCGCAAGCCTCGCCCCGTCCGGCGGCGGGCGGGAGGCGGGCGGCACCGGTGTCATTGAACTTAAACGGAGCTCTCTGAGAGAGAAAAAGAGACGACCTATAATTCGATCTTGTCCTGTATTAGGACCTCATTAAACACAGAAAGTCGCTTTTGCACAAATGCTTCCATCAGGCATGTAATCTCATTACACTCATTAGAAAGTCAAATGTTAGTCGGACTTCAGCTTAATTATAAGTTATGGAAGTGTTGTACCGTTTCCTTCTGTGTATAGCCTCGTCCGTCTCAATTGGCTTTGGTGATGCGGTCCCCCACAATTAAAACACTACAATCATTGTTATGTGGCACCTTTTCTATAGCGTGCCACTTTTTTGTGATTCAATGCTTCAACACATCCTTTAGTATGGTGCAGATGAAGCGGAAGAGCCGGCCTTCGCATGTAAAGCACCAGGGTCTCTATCTTGTCACTCTCCCGTCTTGACTTGGCAAGTCCCTTTAAATTCAATCTTCAAAGAGACTGACAGCTCCTTTTGACTGACTCATCATCCATTCACCCCAGCGCCGCGCTTCTGCGACAAAATCCGCCGCACAGGGCAGGAGGGAACTGCCTGTGCAGGTCCCCTGGCCCGGAGACCCGGCGGGACCGGGCGGCTCCCTCAACTCCGGCTCGCAGTTTTTGCGGTAGCCTGGGGGGGGAGTTTGCTGGTGGGGAACACGGGTCGGCGCGGTACGGACCAGCGTGGGGAAGGCGCGACTGACAGCCACGAAACCCCGGATCCCAGCCTCCTGCCACTCCTCCTCCCCGCGGCCGTGAGCTGCACCTTCCAGCACTGCCCACCGAGGCGCCACGGGCAAGAGTTCCCCATCTCCCTACCCCGCTCCCGGAGCCCCCGCCGCCCGCCTGAAACCTCGCGCCGGCTTCCCCGGGGGCCGCCCCTCCGCGGCCGCACTACCCCGACGGCAGTAGGGAGGGGGGGCGGGGAGGCCCACCCGCGCCCCGGGACTGTCCCGCCTCTCTCCCCCGCCCCACCCCCCCTCCACCCTCAGCGCCACAATCCCCGCGGGGGCTGCAAAGCGGGGTAGAAGAGAACAAAACGGGGGGAAAAGCCCCGGCCCCGCTTGGGATGGGCGGGAATGTTAGGGGCACTTGCAGGCTCTATGCTTCCCGCAGGCTCCCAGGACAGAGGTGCGGGTTTTAGGTGTGCGGGCTGATGGGCTGATGCTATCCTTCCGTGACCAGCATCACTCGTGATGCTCCAGGTGAAAAGACTACTTGATTGTCCGAAATGGGCAATACCCCATTAAAAAAACCACCAAGCCCCCACCAAAAAACCCCAAACCCAACAACAGCAAACAGAACCCTAAAAAATAACAACCCCCCCACCTAAGCTTGAAAGACGGGAAGCGTCAGACCGCTCGCCTGCACACCCAGCAAGGGGATGGGAAGGCGTGCGTGACTCCTCGGCAGCGCTGTGCGCAGGCAGGGGCTGCCGTGGGCACTGTGAACCCGTCCCGCCGCGGTTCCCAGGGTCTCTCATCTGCCGGCAGTCGGGCGAGCGCCCTGCGAGGCGCGGGGCGTGAAGCCTCCCCAGCCCGGGATCTCATCCCTCTTTCATTCACGCATCTCTCGCTGGCACCGAGTACCAGCTGCGAGGTCGAACAAACACCAGTTGAGTGTCCCCTGGTAAACCTCCCGCTTTCCAAAGCATCCCGCAGCCGGTGGGAATGGTCCTAAATAACTCCACAACAAACCGCGCTGCTGAGACCTGGAAGCGTGGGCGGGAGCCGATTCCCACGACGGGGCCGGGGTCTGGCCAACAGGTGCTCGGGTTTGGCGGAGGGCGCCGGGGGAGCCCGGGGAGGCAGAGCCTCCGCTGCCAGAAAGCAGCCTGCTCCGGCGCCTCCGGCTTTACATGGCGTGGAAGCCGCAAACAATCGCAATGATATCTTTATTGCTAGGTTCATGTCCTGGGCTATAACATATCAATCCCTGTCGTGGTTCTCTCGGATGCACCTGGTATTTCAAACTTGTTCTTTTTGTGCTTCTGGGTCCTGGACTGCAGCTGCCTAAAGCGAGCAAAGAGAGAGGCCCTTACAATGTGTCCAAGACGTGTTGGCATGGTTTGCTTGTCTTTAATGTACCATTAACTATTGTCTTTACACAATATGGGAACTGTAAAGCATGACATGTGTTATAATAAAACACATTTTCAACGATACACTTGGACTAGGCACTGGGATGCAAGCAAACAAACAGGCCCAAATCTTGTTTTGTCTCCCTCGCTAAGCCTACTGGCAATTAAACTTAAGACCACTGCTTTCCCCTGATCAGCCAATTAAATTTTATGTCTCCTAATTTTTCACATAGAAAAAAAGTCTCAGTGCCGGCCCCTAAAGACATTGATTTTCTTGCTATCACCTGGCGCTCAGACCTTAGTTCCATTTATCAAGAAGGGAAACGTCAGGCGTTACATAAAGTGACTCTGTTACCATAAGGCTCTCACCATCCTGCCCTATTGTTTTCCCTTGTTAATAACTCATTACCAGGATTTAACAAATCAACCATTACATATGTTTTGTGTCTCCATATTTTGATCCGTACGATTAAGCAGATGTTACGATTGAAAATTGAAAAGTCCAAGGCTACTCTCGTCTGAAAGAAAGAGGGCAGCCTCAAACAACGAGCTAACAATGAGATTCAGAAGATCTTCAGAAAAACATTTACGACCAATAAACAGACTCCAACCTGCTCCATTTCAACCATTGTGCGCCTTGGGGGAATAATTAAGTTGAATAGGAAGAGGTCCGCGGGGTTTTCAATGCCAAGCCCACAGGTGCGGGGTGGCACGATGAATGATCCGCCTGATTTTTGCCAGGCTCAAGGGCCCTTCTCCTGGCCGGGCGAGCAGATACGAAATATTGTCATTTCTTTTAATTCACAGTGTTACTCTCAGGGCGAACAAAGGGGCGGGGGATGAATGCCTCCGGCTGCAAGCGAGGCGCGCCCGGCCGCCGCTGGCCTCTCCGGAGACCGCCCGGCGGGGACGAGCGCGCCGCCGCCGCCGCGCCCGGGGCCCGTCCCGGCGGGCACGGGGGGGTGTCCGTGCCCCCCGGCCGCCGCCGCCCCCCCGCGCCGCTCCCTCCCGCGGGCGCCCCGGTCCCGCGCCGCCCCCGCGCCCCGCACCGCCGCGCGCCTCGACGCGGGGACGGACCCCGCGCGGGCGCACGTGCGCCCCGCCGCTCCCCGCCGCTCCCCGCGCCGCCGCCGCGCACGGGAGGGGCCGGGCGGGGCGGCCCCGGGCCGGGGGCGACTCCCAGCCGAAGCCCCCGGTGAGGACCCGCCGCCGTCGGGGCCCCGGCGAGCGACAGCGGGCGGCGGCGGCAGGGCTCTCCCGCCCGCCGGCTAGCGTTGCGCATGGAGGTCTCCAAGAGGGGGCCCGGCTGCCAGGAGCCCCTGCGGGCCAGGGCGGCGCCGCCCCTGAGCGGTGGCAGCGCCGGGGGCGGCTCCGGGGGGGGCCCCGCCAGGAGCCGCCGCGTCGCGTAGCGGGGCCCCGTCTGGCGGCGGCCACGCCGAGAGGAGCGGGGCTCCCCCCGGGCGGCCCCTGGGGCGGCGGCGCCGGCTCCAGAAGCAGCGCTCGGCTTTCGGTCTGCGGGCGCAGCGCCCGACCGGGCGGCCCGGAGCCGGCCCCCGGGAGGCCCCGCGGGAGCGCCCGCCCCCTGCCTGCCTCGGTCCCCGCACCCCCAGTCTCCGCCTCCCGCCCCGGCCCGGCGCGGACCCCGCTTTCCCCGTGCACCTGCTCCGCGCAACCTGTAAAGCCGAGCGGCTTGGAGAAGGCAGGGGAGGCCCGGCCCCACCGCGCCAGCCCCGCTCTGGGCGCCCCGCGGGCGGCACCGGAATGTCGAAAGGTTCTGGCAGCTCTGCCCGGCCCTGCCCTACCCCGCCCGGACGGACCACGGCCGCCCTGGTCCCCCCAGTCCTCACAGCCCCGGGATTCCCAGTTGGAACGGCGTGGCCCGAACCTCCAGCTCCGCCGTGCGAAGGCTGCCCGTTCCCCGGGGATGGGCAGCGCGGCGGGGTCGCACGAGTGGGACCATCCCACCGCCACCGCCCCGCGCCCCGACGGGGTCCCGAGCCTTCTGTCGCCGCGCGGCTTGGGGAGAGGGCCAGGCGGAGGGAATTTCTCGGCGGCGGAGCTCCGCACCCGTCGGGCGAATGAAGGTGGCTTCCCGTTCTGGGAAATGTATCCACCGAAAGCCCCGATGGCAACCCTGACCTCCAAATTCACGGGGGCCGGGGCCGGTCCAGGGCGCTCGCGTATGGGCCCCGTGGAGAACGATGTCCCGGGAGAGAGCCACGTCTCGGACCCGGACATCTCCCTAGTGGATGGCGGGCAGGGACGCCCCCAGGGCGGAACGGGCACCTCCGACGGTGCCGACTCCCACTCGGGCGACCACGCTGAAGTGAAAAGTGGCCCGAGGCGCGCTGGGACGAGTGGGAAGCACTCCTGCCGTCCCAGCGAGACCCCCAGAGCTTCTCTGGTGCCTGACCGCCGCCGGGCGGCTGGAGATGGCAGAGTTTTGGGGAAAGGGGGGAAACACGGAACCTCTGGGATGTGTCTGGGCAGATTGTGCCCGCCAGCGTGGGGAGTGCGGTCGGCGGGGCCGGGAATGCGCGGAGCACTGCGGCCCCCCCTCGGCGGAGCGCAGACCGCGACACTGACCTTCCCGCGGGGGGGAACGGCGCGTCTTTCACAGAATTAGCCGCACAGGCGTCTCGCTATAACTTTTGTTCCTCGCCACCACCCGGACACACCGCACCCGCTCCGCCGCCAGCCCGTCCCGTCCCGTTCCCGACGGCTTTCCCGTGCCCTGCCCTGACAATACGGGAAATGCATCACTGTCACCGGTCGCGGGTGACAGATGAGGCAAAGGCGCGGAGCCCTCGCCAAGGTCAAGTTGAAGATGTCGGTGGCTGTGCGGTCGCCGCCTGTTGAAGCTGAACACGGCCTTGGCGGGGGCCTCTCCAACGTTGTATTTCTACCTCCCCCACTTCCCCTTCTCCTTTGATAGCCCTTTTTGCGGGGGCCTGCGAGGCCGGGGCGCTGTCCGAGGGAGCGGGGCGCTACGCGGTGCTGCGCGGGGTGGGGGCACAGAATGCCGGAGCTCCGGGCCCTGCGGGGCCAGGTCCAGCTGAGCCGCGCCGTGATGGGCTGGGCCGGGGCGCAGAGTTTCGACCGCGAACACAAGCGCGGCTGCCGGGTTGAAATAAACTGCTAAACGCTCTGGGATGAGTTTTATCCCGTGTTCAGCAAAAGTTTTCCAAATGGAATCTGGTTAAACAAACACTTAGTCTTGTTCCCGCTCCCGCTCTCCCTCGCTCTGTGATGATTGATATTTTTTATTCAGCCAACTTTTATTTACCTTGCAAAAATGTTGGGGACAAATGTGATAAATTACAGATATGCAAATTTCTTTGAATGGCGTTGTAAGTGTGTCTCGCTGGAGCTGAATAAGTCCTTGCAAGTCGGTCTGCGCGCACTCAGGACCCCAGGGAGCTGATCAAAGCACCCTTTCTCTTTCATCCCCAGTATTCTCCTCCAAACTATTTCGATACAATATGTTTCCATGATGCACTTAATGTGCTAGGGACACAGAACTCATTACAACCTAGCTAGTTCTGCCGACCCCTTTGTTCAGAAGCATAAAGTTAAAAAAAAGGAGGGGTGGAGGGGGGGAACTCTGCTAGTTGCCAGCTTTCTGAAATGTTAAAGCATGCGTCATTTTTCACCAGGTCTCGTCTTGATATCCTCAAAAGACAAACTATGAAACCGGCCTCAGCCCTTTCTGGCATTAATTACGCTGCTGTCCAGCCGATCTGTTTTTCCTATTATATGCATTTCTCAGCAGGGATTTTTTTTTTTTTTTTGCAAGACTAATGCAGCTGCAAGTCGAAGTATGAATGCGTTGTATCGGTATAAAAAAAAATAAGTGGAAAGGCCTGAAAAAGATGTCAAAGTCTATACTGACTTTTTTTTGGTTGCCCATGTTTGAGGCAGTGACTTTGGAAAAGAGTTTTGTATCACCCTGTTGCATTAATTGGTTTTATTTCCAGTTATAAGCTTCTTAGAAGGGAAAAATCTCAGCCGGAGGCTGCTGGAAACAGGTTACATGTTTATTGAATGCCGATGCGCCCAACAAATCTTTTCTCACAAGGGAATCGCTTCAAAGTATTTGGGGAAATAGCTGGATATTAGTAGACGCGAGTTCAGGGCGATCCATTTCAAACCCACGGCGAGGTGGCGACTGTTTGGGGAAATGACTCCAGCAGGATGACAGTAAGAAATAAACTCTATTTCAGCGGATGGCGCGTTTGTTTACAGGGTTGATTGGTTGACGGAAATGGCTGGCAGCCAGTTCTGGGAAAGATTCCAGACCTGACTCCGATTAACCCTCTCTGGTGAAACTCTGCTGGAAACCAACTCACCAGCAATTGCCATTAATCTACTTACTAATTAAGCCAATTCATTTCTAAAGGAGAAAAATTCCTTTCTTTGGCCAAACTGATGGGAGGAAATTTGAAAGAAGCGCCAAACTGTGTAACTGTAATTCAGCCAAGGACTGCTAAAACAAGGTGTTGATATATAGCTGGAGATTTAAAACAAGTTTCTAGGGCAACAATCCTTTGGAGACGGTGGTATATAGTGCATAGTAGATGAAGCTCGAATAATGGTGGACTGCAGTGTGCAATTGTACGGACATTGGTTGGAACCAGGACGGTTTTTCCCAATTAAACTGTTCAAGGCTTTTACTCCTAATAATTTATCCGCCCCATTTTAACGTTTCAGCCTTCGGCGACAGCTACAAAGAGCATCTCTGCCGGACCCAGAGAACACGGTCATACAATCATAGAAAATCGTAGAAGTCCAACTCCTGTCTCTGGACAGGGCAACCCCAAAAATCACACCATGTGCCTTGAGAGCACTGTCCAAACGCTTCTTGAGCTTTGGCAGTCTTGGTGCCGTGACCACTTCCTTGGTTGTGGAACTTGACGTCAAACTTTTATCCAGTGTTGGCGACGACACCTCAGTTCCCCTCTCCCCGGGGCCCAGTAAGACACAGGGACACGCTCTGCCCTCACACTACTATGTGCCAGCCAGGACCTGCCTGGGATCCTCAAGGCAACCTGGTGTCCCAGCGGTGTCTCTCCGGAGGCTCTCAGAGAGGCAGGGACATATTTTACTAAGGTTTCATCTTTAGGTTAGCAACGTTTAGCTGCTAAACACACGGCTCAGGTGGGGGAGGCGAGTCCCAGGGGGACCTGGCCGCTGGTCGAGGCCGCGGTGAGCCGGCCCGGAGGGCAAGGTGATTTTTTTTTTCAGAGGAAGCCGCCACACCTTGCGCTGCTGGCAGCAGGACACCTGCTAGGTGAGGGAGAGCTTCACTATTCGATCCGGCACCCGCAGGAGAAGGAGCAGCCCCCAGCTGCCTGCCCTGTCTGCCTGCCCCACCACCAGCATCCCTGCCCGCCCCCGGGGCCTGGCTGGAGCCCAGTCAAGGGCGCTCTCCATCCCGGGCAGACCCAGGGCACCTTCACCGTTCGCTTTTCCCTCTCACACACCCGTGCCCCATCGCCTTTCTCTGTCCCGCACCACTCTCAGAGCAGCCCCGTCTCGGCCGGAGGCGAAGGACAGCTGCCCCCAGTCTTGTCTCGTCTGTGCCGGCAACGCCGACATTCCCAAAGCAGTGCTGAGGATGTGGGACCTATGGGAGGCACTGAGCGGACAAGGGAAGGGCCAGTGCCCAGCCTCAGACCACGGCGCTCGCCCGTACCCGCGCCTCCCACACCCCCAACAACCGGGCTGTGCCTGTGAAAGGCACAGCCCCCCGGAGTATATGGTGTGTGAGAGTCGACGCGCTCAAGAGCGGATAGTTCAAAATCGGTGTAACTGTTACCTCATGTTTCGTTGTTGTTTGTTGGTTTGGTTTGGTTTTATTTTATTTAGGTGCGAGGCAGTGAAAGGCAATCGCAAGAGAAACAAATAAAGCGTTCGGCGGAGCCGACTGTGGACAAGGCGGCGGTGGTCAAAGTGCTCGGCAGGAGGTAGGAGGATGCTGAGCCCTGGACATGAACAAACCACCCTCCCAGAAAGCAGCAGCCTCATGTCATTGCACTAAAATGACAAGATCTCATGAAACACACGGTAATACCACCAAGTGATAACAGCAGAACTATAGACACAACCTGGAGAGGAATGGGGAAACATTTTCTCCATCAGCTGAAGCCAAAACTCAGCAGGTGCTGTAGGTAATGTGCTATGCCTTCGTATCTCAAGCAAACACTCAACTTCTTCGTTTAAGTCTCTCTCTGAGATCATAAAAAATAGGATGCAATATCCTAAAAAGACTAATGACATTTCACAGGTAATGCAATTTAGAAAGAAACACTTCCATGTTTTCTTTTCCAACAATGTGCATTTTTGTAAACTGCTATAAATTGCAATTCAAAAGCCCTGATCTCGCCATCCCCAATCATTTTTTATACTGATCAAATGAATGCAGATACTCCCATTTGGGAGGGGCGACATGACATTTCACTTGGCAGTTCTAAACAGGTCACGGACCTTTCACAGACCCTAAGGCAGTGGGAGGGAGCTCTTTACGAAACCGTGTAACCAAATCAAACCAATGGTTACCCCTTTTCAATACCATTGGAATGGTTTGCACAATGCTATTCACATAGCAGCAGAGAAACTGAAAGGATGGTCATCCAATGGAAATTTCTTTTCTTTTGTTTAAACTTGTGAAGCTCCAAAAAAAACCCTGGAAAACAATTACTTTTTGTATGACAAAAAGCTAAACACTTCTACGTACAGCAGTACGTGTACACCAGGGCCGTCGGCGCGCCTGGATGTTTATACAGATATAGTCACACATCTGTGTGTGGGGATGTACATTTACTGGAGATGTTGCTTTGTTTGAAGCCATAGGCACAAAGACACAACATGGCTGCCCTGGAGATGACCTATTGCTTTCAAGTTGCTTGAACACATCAGAATTTCTATTGTTGAGGTTGATTAATTGAAACTGATAAGTTACCATGAATAAAGATTGTTTTTCTGTTTAATGTGGTGGGCCTGATTTGGTAAATGCTTCATTCATGTAGCCTTGCAGTGCAGCATATGGGCAAGATTCATTCAGTATCGCAAACATATACAATTTATTATGCCTGTATGGTCACAGCCAAAAGGCCTTTCTATTTTAATGACAAACTTTGAATGAAAAATTCCATTTAAAGAGTCACTAACATTAAGTGCGGCTTTGTAATTTATTCCTGTTGCTGGCTGCCGGTGAATCGAGCTTTTGGAAAAGCGGAGACGCGGCGGGCAGGGCCGGCAGCACCGTGCTCCGGGGCCAAGCAGCCGCTCCTCGCAGGCCTTGGCTGGCCCACGCGTGGCGAGGATGCTCCACCACCCCGTGTGTCACACGCTGCTGCTAAAACTCATCGCCGTCGAGCCGCGGCGCCACTGTCGCCTCCCCGCGCTGTCCTGGACGGGGCGGACGAGGGATCCGCCATGGCTTCCAGCGCCTCCTCTTCGGGCAGAACCTCCCACGGGCCCACGAATGCCTCTGCCTGAAGCAGAAGGTGTCAGGAACGCCGTGTCCAACCGGCCTTGCCCCCGCCGCCGCTGGAGTCGCACGCCGAGGGCCGCGGTGCCCTCCCTGCGCCCCGCCTGGGCTCAGGCTCCCAGAGCCGTGGTGCGGCACGTGTGGGCGGCCGGAGGCTCACGGGGGGCTTTCCGCATCCCCACGGAGCGCAGCCCAGCCCCGGTGGCGGCAGGGAGGGCGGCGGGACGTCCGTGGATGGAGAATGCCTCCCGCCGGTTCCGTGGGGTGCCCTCCCCGGCCGCGGGTGCCACCGCGGGTGAGGTTACACGGAAAGGGCAAAGGAGAAACGAAAGACTTCGTCTTCCCTCAGGAGATTGTGTTCATATTCAAGAGCAACCTTAAGCCCTACAGTGGCCAAGGGGATTTTTGCCTCAACATTTTACACCCTAAGATTTCTCCTTTCCCATCTCTGGCTGGGTAATCACCATTTTAAGAAGTTTTCAGAATAGGCGACTCTCAGCCTTGACATCACTTCTGTTTAAAAAGCCTATGTCGTTTTTCTGCATCCTCTACTCTCAAGTTAAACAGCTCAAAACAACAACAAACCCTCACCCAACAGGGGAAAAAAGATGAAACTTGAAATGAAGATGGGACGAAGACCTGTCAGGACCAACTATGTAGGGCGAATCACTGCACTTCAGTCCACGTGTAGGGAGGCTGATCCTGTTCCTGTCTATTTGAGGGGATTTGTAAAGCAACATTTCCCAAAATCAGCGTATCTGACAGAGAAAGTTGAGCTTGTGCACCATCACAAATAAGCAATTAAATAAGGGGGTGA
Organism: Myiozetetes cayanensis; assembly: GCF_022539395.1. Classification (NCBI taxonomy): domain Eukaryota; kingdom Metazoa; phylum Chordata; class Aves; order Passeriformes; family Tyrannidae; genus Myiozetetes; species Myiozetetes cayanensis. Next base: position 133,445,317 of record NW_026086604.1, read on the forward strand.
AATTTATGAAAAATCCCTTGAAAGAGCCCTTTCAAGCATTTTTTTAAAAAATATGACCTCTTAGCCTCTTCCTCCTCAATTGACAGAGTAATTTGAACAGAAACAATGTAATCTATCAAAATAAGTTGTGTTACTTCTGTAAATCAGATAGTTATGTTTGAGCTTTCTCTTACTGACAAGCTGTAAAGGCTCACTGTTATTCCAGGGCTTTATCTCTGAGATTCTTGTCTTTTCTGCTCATTAAGAGTCTGTCTACAGATTACAAAGTCAATAGATGCAAACACCGGACTGTGAGAAAACTCTCCCTGAGTACATAAAAATCAACAGCAGTGGATGCTATACAATGGAAAGCATAGATGTTTGTAGGTGTTCAGTTTTATCATCTTTAAACAAGGGAAAGAGTAAATATTGTGGCAAAACTTCACCTTCCACTGTTGCACACTTCCTTTCACCATCCCTAAAGGTGGATCTCGATGCAGTATCACTTTGTAATGGCAGATTTAAGTGTAATATAGTTTACAAGTGTTTTGATTTTTCTACCTGTAACTACAGTGCTAATTATAATCCAACTACCATGTGGTGGACTTGGAGGGGATGACTTTACATCCGCTCTTATGAATTATCCTGTAAAGGCATGACTGAACCCAGTAGAGCTCTTTCACATTATTAAAAGACTGAAGGATCCTGGGCCCTGGGGAGCTTCCTTCAGTTCTTGCGAGGTGCCTCGATTTTTAGTATTTCCTACACTACTGAGTCCAAGTTACTGTATTTTTTTAATGCTGCAATGTGTGCATTCCCAATACTCCTCTGTGTTCACAAGTTAAGATGAGACTAAGGCAAAAAAACCACCCAGACAAAACTCTCAGCTTCAACCCAATCTGCATGATGGGGCACTTAGGTACGAGGAAGCTGAAGTGCATAGCTGAATGGACGTTGCCAAGATTTTAAAAATCGAATGTTATTTTCAATAGTATTCTTTTAAATATCTGCAAGCAGTGTTCGGGGCCATCTTTAGAAGCTGGCAAAAAGAAAAGGGATTTTCCAAGCTTCCTACGGATACCAGGCTGTCTGTGGCGGGTCCCTGCTCAGGAGGAACCTGCTGCCCGCCCGGCCCTGCCGCTGCGGTGCCACCCGCGGGCGGGGGCGAGGGGGCGCGGAGCGGGGCCGTGGTGCTGAGTGGCGGCCAGGGGGGTTCGGGGGCTGCGTCCCGGAATGGGGGGACGGGGGCTGGAAGCGGTATTGAAGGCGAGTCACAGCCCACGGGTGTCTCCTTCCCCCTGCTGTCAGTGGCTCTCAGTGGTACCTTCACACCAACTCGCGGTTTCATGTTAAAGGAGCCATCAGGTTTCTGACTTAAATAGAATCAACACGTTTGGTTATTCCAAGGAGCAGGGCAGACCTCACGTCTTCCCTAGCTCGAAGTTCACTTTGGGAGGGCAGGGTGGTAGGAAACTTTAGGACAGTCTGTGCAACTTCCCAGGTCTGATGTTTTACAGTTGGCACCTCATTTAATTCTCCTGAATTAACTTTCCCTGCCTATATTGTGTGTTATTGTTGTTCACTACCCACTCAGGTGCACGGTGCTTTTTCTCTTCATGCACATCAACGAGCAGTCACTCCATGGAGCCCCGAGAGAGCCTCCTCTGCAGCAGAGCTTTACACGTGGGTACGTGTGGCCAGCAAGGCTGTGATTACAGCTTAAACTTGTAAATACTTTTCAAAAGTAGCAAAGATTTCAAGAAGTTCTATTTGAAAAAAAGGAAAAGATAGAGGTAAGGTGGCGGCAGGTACTTCAGCTGGAGCCTGTCTAGGATTAAGAGGTTTAATGTGTCTTTTAAGCATTTATAAAGTATTTTGTTTTGCAGGACGTTAAACTAGAATATGATTTTCTCTATTGTCTTTAAAAAGGTTTAACAGTCTACACCCTGCACTTAAAAGAAAAATATATTTGTATGGAAATAAAGAACCTATATTGAAGCTGATAAAGTGACAATTATCTTTACTATAAATTCTATTGTATTATTAAACTTGTATGTGGATGTAGACAATTAGGGGAAGTGATACAGCATTTGAATCCTTAATTCAGGAACTTCAAGAACAGACAAAAGAAACAGTTCACATAATGTACATGACTTAGATTATCATGCATTCGCAAGCCTCTGTTTTTTCATGTATTTGCTTAAGTAATTATTTATTTCTTTAAATGTCAGCAAACTTACTCACAGAGAAAACTCAATGCATTAAAGCATTGTGTAATTTTTTTTTTTGTTTAAAGAATAATTTCCCAACCTGAAAAAATTCTGAGCAGCGAACTCACCTGAGATTTACTGCAATCAATTCTACCTCAGTATACACAATTCACTGGGTTTATCCACAGGTGTCTGGATACAACCAAGAGGTGATTTCACTGGTGCTTTTACGTGGAGCACTGAAAGTGTTCTCACTTCCATACTGTTCACCAGTGTCATCACAGTGATGCATTTCACCATTTCAGAAAAGAAATCACATTAATTTCACTAAGTGAAAATTTATGAATTGATGCTAATAATATTTTCTTAGGTTGACAGCTTGCAGTAAAATCAATCAAGGATATTTTAGATAGGAACCATATTCCTTAAGCATTTCTTTATGTTTACATGAATTAAGAGGGCTTTAGTATCTTGAAAACAATTTCTAGCTTGTAATTCTTGACATAAAACTTATAACTGAAAATCAAGTACACTTGTACTATGCAGATATTCCTTTCTGAAGCTGGACTAGCAGAGTTCTAAGTATATTTAGTTGTAAAGGAAACATGCCATTTTCAGTTTTGAACTTTCCAGACTTTTTCTCCCTGAACACCTCATCAGATGATTTGAAGCAAATTATTAGAATTTCTACATCTTCTATTATTGGAAGTCCAAATCCTTATCAGGTTTTGGACTGACTATCTACTGTGTTTAATAGTTTAAAATTTTTATTTCAATAACTATTTTCTGTCTGATAGTTATTTATTGCTGCTCTTTGTTAGGATAGAGTTACAATAGGTATACAAACCCATGAATTTGAGACTGGAAATGTAGGGAGGCCTTTTCCTCATCCTCGGTTCACACTTACTGTAAGCTCTGAAAAGGAACATTCTGCTTGGACTTGTATATTTGAAAAGTCTTCAAGGGATGGAGGAGGTGAGATAGGAGGGCAGGTGGAACCATAGGGACTTGCATTCATATATGAAAGAAATCAATCTGAAGACAAACAGTCCCTGACAACTTCCTTCTTTCAGTTATTCATTCATCTGGTTTGTGACTCCAAGCAGTGCACCACCTAAAATTCTGTATACCCAGAGAAAGCTCATGCAGTCAATACTGAATAAGGACCCTGGCACTGTCCTCCCATAATGCAGCACCACGTATCAAGACATCAGCATTAACATAGGTAGAAAGGAGACATTTTGCAAAGAAACCACTTGGAGCACTTGAATTCTACCCATCCATACCATGATAGCTGAATGTTCAAAATCTTCACAGAAAGCCTGTGGCAATAATCCCATGTGAGAGAAAAGGCAAAGTATTTTGCAAATGTATCTTATGATTATTGCTAGGTAGGTCAATACTCAAACTTGGGAAGAGATGAGCAACAGATGAAAGAGAAGGTGTTTTTCCTCTTTAAAAATTATTAATTTTCTAGTGTCTCTTGTGTCTTGCTCATTCTACCATCCATGATGAGAGGTTGTAGGGGTACAAAACAGAAAATCCATATGTCCAAATGGACTGGATACCTTCCAATAATCTACTTGTATATGGAAGTAGTGATGAGGTTGGTTACTACAGAAAATTCAACACAGTTTGTCAGTAGCCAAGAAGAGACTTTGCAGGGCAGAAGAGTAATCAAAAATATCAAGGGTTGCTTCAGAATATCCCATATCCTCTTTGAGGGGAAACTGTAGGACAAACATGAGCCAGTGGTACGGGTCTCTAACTGAAATGATATTATATAGGACTGGTAATTAGATCAATTATTTCTGTATAGCTTCAATTATTCATGCAGTCATTGCACTCCACAACCTAATCAACTATTTATGACAATGATATCAAGCCTGTGCAGAAGCCAAAACATTACTGTATATTTGAGGAGTCTTCCGATGGGTCACAGTTTTCAATATATTCTTTCACGTAACAGAACTGATTAATTTATTGTAACTGTTTTTCAAAAGTTTTGAAGTATCAGGGTTAGGATTGCTTTAATGGAAGTTAATAATGAATTTGTTTCTTGTAGTTTTCTGTAGTTCAGGGAATATTTTCCTTTCAGTTAAACTTATGATCTAGTGAATATTCTTGTTTGTCTAACTTAATGCTTTTTTTTTTCTTTCAAAAGTGCTGAAAACAAAACATAATACAACTATGTATCAGACAAGCTGATCTTGTAAGGAAACAACTGCCAAAATATTTCAGAAATAGGAGTATTCCGAACCACCTTATTTTCCTTTGTGCTCCACTTTGCCCCAGCGAAGGTAGCAACAATTCTTTCAAACCACCAGACAACCTTGTAGGTAAAAGTGTGGTTTCTTTCTATTTTAACAGTCACAGTTTAGCTGATCACCCTTCAATAGCCAAAAAACACCAAGACCAACCAAAAAATAATGAACTAAACCCAAACATTTTTCTTAATTCAGCTATATTCAGTAAGAGTGATAGGTTTGAAGTCCATATTACTATTCTGAAATCTGAAATGTGCTTCTGCCTTGCTAAAAGAGAATGGAGAACATTTTCCACGCATTTTTGATCATATTGAAATGTACTTGCATTATATGTTTCACTATGCTTTGTTTGAAGCCCCCAGCTTCCCTCTTCCCCTGAGACTTCGGTAAGCAAAAGACTGTGAAGATTGCTAAAGGACGTTTGGCACCCGGATATGGGATGGAATCACAGATTGCAGTTGGGAAACGAAAGAATCACAGGCTGTGCTATGCCTGGTTTTCTTCTGTTCATCATCTGTGAAAAACTCAGGTGGAAATTACTGTAGTCATGGTGGTAGAAAGAAGATAATGGCCAGTCAAGAACCTCTCCAGATCAATCACAAAAGACTAGCAGCTTTCTGAATGCATTAGAGGTTAAAGAAAGGAGAAAAGGAAGGAAGACAGTTCAGAAGTCCTTTCACATAGGTGAGAGAAAAAATGGTGCAACATTTGGCTCAAATTCCTAGAAACATTAGCAATTACCAAAACATGTTATTAACAGTGTCTAACTGGATACGTTCCTGCTTAGTAGGTATTTGCAAGGCTTATGCATTTATTGGACAGTCCTTGTATAGTAGAGGAAACCAGTGTGAAACCTCCAGCCTCTGAAGCAATCAGACTTCTATTTGTATATCCTGAACAGAAACCATCTCCTTCACAATGAGTCATAAACACTCAAACATCTGTTCTTAGCTGTCAAAATAAGGTGTTCTCTTAAAGCCTGACTCCAAGCCTTCTGATCCCATCTCTTGAATAACAGATATTTTTGTCTCTGAAAAATTTGTTACTTAAAATGTGTAATCAAAGAACTTTCCTTGCTCCCCAAGGTCTCTCCTTCCCTTGGACTCTGGGTCAGACAAAGTAGTCACCAACAGCAGGAAGGTCACCAAATGCAACAGATTCAAGTCCTTTTAAATGTAACCATCTCTGTTCTCTTTAAAAAACACCATAGCCATGCTATTTCTAATGCACTCCAAGATTAAAGTACCATTTGCATTCAGAATCAGAAAAAGGACTGGAGAAGAGCTACAGAAACAGAACACCAGGGGTAGACCAATGCCAAAGGTGAAGCCTTAGACTGGTTAAAGTATATGACAAGACCAAAGAGAAATGTTTAAATTATATTTTACATGTAGAGATCCAAATATAGAAGAGGTAGCAATTCTCTCTGCAAAGAATTACACCAAAACATTAAAAAGTGCATACTTGGTTTTAGCCATAGGAATAGACACTGGATTAAAGGAGTGCTACCCACATGCTCAAAAATAAGCAGATGTTTTAAACATCTTGCTGAAAAATGAATCATAAAGCTTGAGTAGAGAAACTGTGGCATTGCATGTCAAAATAAAGAACCTAACTAGCATTCTAAGAGGTGTAGTGAAGTGTAGTGCTTAATGGGTATAATGCTTTATATTTCTGAATAGCAGAGATACTGAAGAGACATTACATAGAGATTAAAAAAGTTTTCATAATGTTCTTCAAATACATGGTTTCATGGTAGTATTAGAATTCAGTATTAAAATGGAATGAAGTTAATCTGTGATTTGTTATGAAAAGAGATGGTAATACAACAAACCTTTATAAAATCTTTTGAGAGAGATCTGAAGAAATACAATCATGTTCAACTACATGCTAAACAGTTAGAAAGGAATACTTAAACTCCAAAGTAGGTTAGTATGCATCAAAACCTTCAGGTTCACCATCTTCAAATGCTGTCTATTTTTGTTGCATTTGGAAGTCTAAGAAATTAATATTTTTCTTTTTTTTTTTTTCTGCTCTTTTGTAGTCCAAGAATTCTGTGATTCTATGGAGAGAAATGTTTTATTATCAAGGTTGAGTAGGAAATTTTGCTGGATAGAACATGAGGAATTTAATATTTATGTTTACTTTTTTAATATTTATGTTTACTTTTTTAATAAATGTTTTATTTATGTTTTCTTTTTTTTTTCGGAAAAATATATACATGGAAGCGGATTATATCTGTGTATATCTGTATCCATCTATGTATCTATGTAATCTATATCTTTATCTATATCTATATCATCTATAGCTACACCCACATGTGTATTTCTGACTGGCAATTTGTTATGACATGAATAAGGCACATTTCCATCATATTGCTTAAGAACCTAGTTTTATAGTTACCCTTGGTAACTTTTCTGTAATTACCTATAACACCCTGAATAATATCTTATTCTTCACTAGCCTTTACTATAATGTAATTTTTTTCCCCACCTGAATATCTGCTGGTTTTATGTTAGTCCCTGGATTCCTGTCATTTTCTGTCATAAATAATCAGATCATAAAGACTTTTGTGTTCACATTATATTAGATATCGTAATTTCAAACAAAAATCTCACTTGAGTGACATACATTTCTCATACAGATTCACCTCTCCATCACCTGAAGTAATCTCATAATCTACCCACTGAGACTGAGGCTTTCAAGGCAGCAAGACAGATTAAATTCTTGCTGGTTCGGCAACTGGTGGTGTTCAGAACATTAGAAACTCACTCAGTTGTTATGAAATAATTTTGGTCTTCCCATTTATTTTAGATCTGGATGAATCAGGTTTACACTGGCCTTGTTACCCACTGAGATAATGCTACTTCAGTTCATATGCAGATGGTTACAGTGGCAGACACCTTTTTTTAAAAGGGAAGCTGGCGTGCCTTTTGCAAATACTTGTTATTGCATGCATTAGAAAAAAGTCCTCAGGAAGTTTGAATATGCTAAATATTTAAGAAATAAACAATAACATAAAATGCATGCAAGTAATTACTCACATTGGAGAGAAATGGGAAATTCCATTTATGTCTGCAGCAAGTCATTGCCTGACATTAAGAAACTCTCCCTTTAAAAACAATCTTCCATTATGCCACTGGAAAATGTTGACAGTTGGATATGTAAAAGTCTTATCCTATACTTCACAAAATTGTAAAACAAAAATATTATCATTAAGTACATAACATATTTAAATATTTATGTTTAAGGGCAAAAAAAAGAAGTTATACCAACATTGAAGGCAAATATAACCCAGCTCTAAATCCTTTCATCTCTCTTACATAATTTTCAAAACAAATAGGACAAACCACCTGTAAGTAACATGAGAAATAAACATTAATAAAAGATTTAAAAAAGGATCTAGCATTTTGTTGTCTCTAAGTGAATATGGAATTGCCATCAGTGTATGATCATTCTTAAATCAGGGGAATATTTCAACTTGACTGTACTTGAACTGTGTATGTTTTACAGTAAGAGCTGAATGTATTTGCAAGTAAATCTGATATACGACTTTAATCAGGAAAAAGAGTCAATGGCAAGTACTCTTAATGCAACTCTGTGTTGAAACATTCACATACTAGTGATGGTAAACTCAAAATGTTTTCAATTTGACAAGCTTCATCCTTGTTCATTCTCCCTGACATTCTTACTATAATGTCAGAACGGCACAAAAAAGGGACAAAACACATACAACTCCGCCTGAAGGACACGAAAGTAATTATTTTGTATAAGACCAATTGCCATGAAATAAATTAATTTTAATAATTTACACCTCCCAATTCAGTTTTGCAAAAATATTTTTCTTAAATGCCTTCAAGTCCAGTGTTGTCTATGACTAACAGAACATAGAATAGGGACAATATGAAGCTGTGCTAACTCATGCCTACCCAAAGGACTGACTAAAGAACTTTCTGAACTCTAGGGCATTTAAATTAAATCCCAAAGGACTTAGTCATTATGGAGTCCTCTGCCCTGCTCTAGAGGGTAAGCAGACTCTGCTATTCCTGTATCTAGCCTACAATATATCATCGTATTTATAACATTCCTGAAAAAAAAGGAGGACCCTAATTTCAGTCTGGTCTGCTGCAAAACAGAAGGACAGATGGCTGTTTATGAGTGGCTCTCCCTGCTCTGTTAGGACTTAAATGTAGCGTAGCTACAGAGTGTGTATCGTGCCAAACTTCATAGCTCCTGCTCTTTCTGCCTTCTGTCAGGTGGCTACAAGGGGCAACCTACAGTCCAAGTCTGAATTCACAAACTGGTTGAAAGAGTTCCCATGATGGTTCATGGTGAAGCCCCACCTGGAGTGCTGCATCCAGCTCTGGATTCCTCAACACAAGAAAAACGTGGACTTGTTATAGCAGGTCCAGAGGAGGACCACTGAGATGATCAGAGGGCTGGAGCACCTCTCTGAAAACTGGCTGAGAGAGTTGGGTTTGTTCAGTCTGGAGAAAGGAAGGCTCTGAGGAGAACTCATTGAGGCCTTTCAAGTACTTTGGGGGAGCTTTTAAAAAAAGAGGCAGAGTGACTTTTTACATGGGCAGATACTGATAGGAAAAGGAAGGAATGTTTTTAAACCAAAAAAGGAGAGTTTTAGATTAGATATTGGGAAGAAATTCTTTACTCAGGTGGTGGTGAGGCACTGAAATAGGCTCCCCAGAGAATCTGTGGATGTTCCTCCCTGGAAGTGTTCTAGGCCAGGTTGGATGGGGCTTTGAGCAACCTGGTCTAGTGGAAGGTGCCCCTGCCCATGACAAGGTGACTGAAATTAGATGATGTTGAAGGTCCCTTCCAATCCAAACCATTCTAAGATTCTATGATTCATTCATAAACTGCAGAAGGATGTCATGTTTACCCAGCCAAGGCACAATTTCTGTGTTATTTGTATGCACAAATTATTGACACAAGATTGTACTGCATAGAGTTCAGTATATCCAGCTTTGACAATCTGCCTTTATTGGACTCAATGTTTCAAAATTTTCACTTGTCATGTGGCATGAGCTGGCTTCTATGTCTTGTTATATTAGAAGGGCTTCTTATGATAAAAATGAAGCATTAAATAAAATAAACCAGTTGTCTGGACTTTACTTACTGTCTCACTGAGAGATATACATTAGGTGCTTAGTAACTGGCATTGCAGTTTTTCCAAGAAATATCTCATCCTTAATCACATGTAGATGAAAAAGATTTTCACTTTAAATTAACATGCATTAGCCTCTTGTCATTCTTAAGAATTAGCATACATAATTAAAAACATACTGAAATGGATTCCCCAAAATATCAAAATAACTGTAATGAAATGGACATTTGATTGATATTCTTTTGAGAGTTGTAAATATAAGAGACTCTTAAACATAGATGGAGCATCTTAGTTCTGGGTTCTAGCCTCAACCTATCTCATATGATTGTTAATCATTTGAATTCAAGTTCAGAGCACTTTCACTATCAGTGGCTAATCTGAGGAGATGCTTTCATTTAAAACAGTATTTAAGGCTGGTCAAAAACATCTGCAGCTGAACTTCTCTTACTGGAAGAAATTAATCAGTCTATGAATTATTACCCATTTTTCTCCCCAATTGATATTTACATTAATTAATTTTTTTAAAATGACAAATTTACCTGATTTCACCATCAGTGAGTGAAGTTTGGCTTTGTCCCCTCATCAGTAAATTCAATAATCTTTGCCTCTTCCTTGGCACATTTTCTACAGACTCCTGCATTTTTCCTGTGCATACAATTTCTATAGGGTATCAGATACCAGAAGTCTTAAGTTCTGGTCATTCTACAGACTATTCATGAAGAGTGTCTTGAGAATTTATATTAAGGATGTGATGATAAAATACCAGAATAAATGAGAAAAATACAAGTAGATGTGTTCATGGTTTGCATTTCTTTAACATATATATATATATATGTCATAAATACATAACTTTACACAACTACCATAAACACCATGATACAGCAGAAGGTTAAGGTATTTCAACCAATACTCTCCCACACAACTTTAAAATAGCCAGTTACAACAAAATGTACATTTTCGTATCTTTTTCAGGCATCAAGGGAAATAACTAAGCAAATGTTATCAATCAGCAGAATTAGAACAAATAATCAGTAAGTGTTCAGAAATCCACAGGACATATATACATTAAAATGCCATTATTATATTACATTAAATATATGAGTACAGTAACCGACCTTACACAGTGGAAAAATCTGTGAGGAGTAGAATACACCCTTTGAAATTAAAATACCAGCCCTTTCCTCTCTGTAAATTTACTATAAGTTTAACCACAGAGCACTGATATTTTATCTAATCAATTAAAATTGCTACCTAATTTCTCAAGGCCCAGTTCATGAGTTAATTTGAACAGCTGTAAAATTTTTCCTCTTTCTTTACAAAGAAAGGTATTGCACTGCAGAAACAGGTCTTTTCAATGAAGGGAAGCAAAAAACCCTCAAAAATATGAAAAACATTATATCAGGTGATAAGAAATTTTCTGAAATAAGAATGTGTGGTTTGGATGGTTTGGAATAGTCTCCCTTGAATTCTTGAGGGAGGAGTGGTAAGTGGCAATGAAACAGAGTCTCTTCTGTCTCAAAATCACCGCAGAGTTCAGCTCCAGTTCAGTAACAACTAAAAGACAGCTCTGACTGATGGTCATATTTGGTCCTACATGACTGAAATACTTGATATATATGAAGATTTTAAAGTAAAAACCCTGGATCATAAAAAAGACCTTCACAAACCTGATTTTACATTAACTAGGGCCTTTCACAGCAATTGAAGCGGAATTTACAAAATTATTAGAAATCTTGGAGTTTTGTGCTTTGTTTGTGTGTGGTTACAAAACCAGAACTTCATGGGCATTTTAGCTACAAACATAAAGAAAGAAATATGTAAAGGATAATTTAGATTTAATTGTTATAAAAAATGAAAGAGAAGTGACATTAGAAGTACTAACTTAACAAATTGACACTCAACATTCTCTAGATATTTTCAAGAACTTACTTCACCAGGTCACATAGTTTTTCATGATTTCAGAAGACACATAGAAGATATTTTGGCCACAAGAGGGCTCACATATTTTACAGTTATTTTTTTTTTTAAATATGAGTATAATAAAATTATAACAATATACAGGCTAAATTCAAGAGGAATATCTGCTGCCCAGATAGTCACACTGTCATTAATAAAATCATCTGCCTGATCCTTTTATAAACTCTCTGGAAAAAGTGAAGTAAAATAAGGGCATCTATTTATTAGTCTATTAATTGGCTTTTCATCAAAGCAAGTCTTTTCTATTATCCATTAGCTATGTATAAAATGACAAATTAATCTCTTCATTAAACAAACAATTGTAATGGTCTACATTAAAAGATCCTCCAGCACCGTTCAGGTAACACAGTGTATACTCATTAAAGTAAACCTGAAATGAATAATAGAAATTTATTTTTCTTCAGAGACTTGCATTATTACTGAAACAACTGATAACATTGTCATTATATTATCAACAACACAGTGTATTCTCACCATTTTTAGGTGAGAAGACAACTTGGGGCCTATTTCAATGAATACTGAATTTACTGAGAAACTACCCATTGACCTTAGAGATATTGTATCAAGCTAAACAAGCACAAAGTACAATACAGAGAGTTGGTTGTGCAATGGATGTATCTTCATTGCAGTTCACCATCTGTAGGACAGAAATTGCATTTCCACACCTTTGATTTGTGTTGTGGAGATAAAAATACACAAGGAAAGAACTGTCTGAAATACGGTAGAATGTGCAGTTGGTGGGAAATAGTGTTCATTAAAATTTGGCATCAGTCCAGATGAATTTTAAATAAAATTGAAATTCTGAAAAAAACAAGTCTCGGAAAGAATTTGGCATTTACAAAGGCTCTCCTGTTCTGCTATTCCAGGCAACATTCACATGTGAACTACCTCTGGCTGTAAACCTCACAACTTCCATATTTTCCCCCAGAGTTTTCAGGCTCTTGTTCCTAGGTTCATATTAGGGACTCTGGAAGCTCTGACAACCCTCATTAGAACAGAGGTTACTGGGCTTTTCCACCCTATTTGCGTGCTGTGGAGTTCTGTCTTAGTAAATCCTGCACGTCTCCTCAGACAATAAGGATGCTGCTTGCTCTACATAAGGCATACACTACTAAAACATTTTGCTACAGACAGAAAATCACAGACCTAAGACATGCCACACAGCTTGTTGTCCACACTGGTGAGTGCTTGTGACCTCCAGAGTGAACTGGTTGTATGGACAAGCTGGAGAGATGGTCTGATTTTGATGGGATGAGGTTCAACAAGACCAAGTGCCGGGTCCTGCACTTTGGCCACAACAACCCCTGCAGCGCTACAGGCTGGGCACAGAGCGGCTGGAGAACAGCCAGGTGGAAAAGGACCTGGGAGTTTGGACTGACAGGAAGCTGATCATGAGCCAGCAGTGGGCCCAGGTGGCCAAGAAGGCCAGTGGCATCCTGGCCTGGATCAGGAACAGTGTGGCCAGCAGGAGCAGGGAAGTGATTCTGCCCCTGTACTCAGCGCTGGTGAGGCCACACCTGGAGTGCTCTGTCCAGTTCTGGGCCCCTCAGTTCAGGAAAGACATTGAGGGTGCTGGAGCAGGCCCAGAGAAGAGCAACGAGGCTTGTGAAGGGATCCCAGCACAAGTCCTGTGAGGAGAGACTGAGGAAGCTGAGGTTGTTTAGTCTGGAGAAGAGGAGGCTCAGGAGAGACCTCAGTCACTCTCTACAAGTACCTGAAAGGAGGTTGTAGCCAGGTGGAGGTCGGTCTCTTCTCCCAGGCAATCAGCAGTAGGACAAGAGGGCACGGGCTTAAATTGTGCCAAGGGAGGTTTAGGTTGAATATTAGGAAGAAATTTTTTACAGAGAGAGTGATCAGGAATTGGAATGGGCTGCCCAGGGAGGTGGTGGATTCACCGTCCCTGGAGGTTTTTAAGAAGAGACTGGATGTTGCCCTTAGTGCCATAGTCTAGTAACTAAGGCAGTGTTGGATCAAGGGTTGGACTTGATGATCTTGGAGGTCTTTTCCAACCCATTTGATTCTATGATTCTGTGATTAATGCTGGGACAGTTTGGGTCCCATGGGACACAAGTGTGGATTTTAGATATTCTTAGTCTGTAGTCTTGTACCTAAGATAGCACTGGGTTATGTCACATCCTATGTGAGAGGTGTTTCTATAGCATGGTGCCAAACACATACACTGCATGTTCTGATGTTACATGGGTGTGCCACCTTCTCCGTACTCCTGTAGGGAACAAACCAGCACCAGAACTGCTCTAGGTTTTTGACTTAAGGAATTGGCTGTTCTATTCCAAAAACAAATATGAGTGCAGCAATAGAGACACACTGAGGCTGATAGAGAACCCAGATCCAAGGACAAATGTGAGCATCCAAACCATTAAAAATTGTTTGTTGGTATATTTGTAGTCCTGGCACACCTGACTGTTCAATTGGTACTTGCTTAAGAAAGAGCATGCTGTTTCAGCAGCTTGCTGCTCAGGTACTATGTATGTTATCTGAAATTAAGTAAAGCATTGGTTATTTTCTTTGCCAGCTATGCAAAAACATATATGAAATTTTGTTCACAACACAGTGCTATTCTTGGAGAAACTTTTCCTTTTTGGGGTTGTTAGATTTTTCCAGTATACTGTTAAAATTGAAAGCTTTTGTAACCTAAGTCAGTATCATAGAATCATAGAATCATAGAATCAGCTGGGTTGGAAGAGACCTCCGAGATCATCAAGTCTAACTCTTGATCCAACCCCACTGTGATTACCAGATCATGGCACTCAGTGCCACATCCAGCCTCATCTTAAAAACCTCTAGAGACGGTGAATCCACCACCTCCTTGGGCAGGCCATTCCAATGCCTGATCACTCTCTCTGTAAAGAACTTCTTTCTAATATCCAACCTAAACCTCCCCTGACAGAGCTGAAGCCCGTGCCCTCTTGTCCTACTGCTGATTGTCTGGGAGAAGCAGTTTGAAGTTGAGTAATAGTTTTAAGTTGAGTCTCTTTTTTCTGTTCTAAGGATTTCAACAGGCAATGTTTTGGCAACTATAATAAAAAAAGTGCTGTGGGTAATTAAATGTAATCTTGTCCTATGTATGTGCATCTGATTCTCATCTTACTGCTATCAAGGGTAAAATTGCCATTTCTTTAAATGGATGAGAAGTCAAGAACTATCATTGTAAATTCCCCATGGCAAAACCAGTCACTTGTGTCAAGTAAATAGAAAAAAGAAATGAGCTCCTGACTCAGACCTAACTCCCACTTTCACAGTTATGTCTGTATTTGGAGCCCAGGAATCCTTCTTAATCTTGGCTTTGTTTGGATGCTCTGACTCAAATCAATTCCAAGTCAGGCATAAGAACTAGGAAAATTCAGGTGCACAGACTAGAAGGGAGCTGTGGTACATTTTCAGTTTGGGTGATTGGATGGACAGGTGCCGATGAAGCATCCATGACATACAACTTAGACACAACCGGTGTCACCTTGAATCTTTCCTTTCCTTTCCAGGAATCTGATTACTATTTTAGAGAAGTGGCATGAGAATTTTTTAAAGGCCCTGGGATAAAGCTGCTATGTAAAATCCTACTACTACATTAGCAATTAAAATATTAAAGACTTAGTTCTGAGAGATCCATAGACTTTAAAAAGTCCATATGTATATATATGTAAAATATATAACTAAGCAGAATCCCAGAAAAGTTGGGCATGGAAGGAACCTCTGGAGCTACAGCAGGTTCATGTAGAACAGGTTCCAAAAGAGTGCATCCAGATGGGTTTTGAGAGAGACTCCACACCCTCTCTGGGCATCCTGTTCTGCTCTGTCAACCCCACTACGAGGAAGTTTTTCATCACAGTCAGATGGAACTTCCTGTGTTTCAGTTTATACCTGTTGCTCCTTGCCCTGTTGCTGGGCACCACTGAAAAGAGCCTGGTTTCATCCTCTTGACACCTGCCTTTAGCTTGTGATAATTAAAAGCTCACCTTGTCAGTAATTTATACCATCTGCAGATATTTCTGCCTCATAAGGTGTTCCTTTTCAAATTCTCTTTTCTACTTGGGCATTTGCTTTGGCAGATTGGTCATTATAACTTACTTTCAGTGCTGAAAACTGACAAATAAGGTCTATTGAGCACAAAACCTTGTTTTTATTTCCTGTAGTATTTTTATCATTTGGGATAAGAGAGCATCATTGATGAGGCACATCATATCAAAAACCTGTAAGAGACTAAACAACCTCAAATCTTCAGTTCTATCTTGGCAGGGTATCATATTTATTGCTTTTCCAACTGTAAATTGTATTGTACACAGGAATAGAGCAAATCTGAAAAAAAACCCCAAAGATGACATGCTTGTTTGGTCGTCTCCCCAGCCACCTCCTCACACAATAAATATCCTCACACAATTACACATTCCCTCCCCCAAAAAGGGACATTTCAACCTTGTTACATTTCCACAGGTCTCCATACAGACACAGTGGACATGAACCTGGTAAATCAAATACATCATCCACGCACCTGTTTGAACAGAACTTCCAAGTTCTTGGTAGGGTTTTGTATTAAGCCCCAGCCCTACCCAGATCAAGTCCTCATTTTGTTTTTTCAGCTGCAGATACATTCCACTTTCTCTTACATACATGTGCTGGTAGCTATGTGGCCAGTTCAGAGGTGTAAACACCAGAGTTAAAGAACAGATAGCATTGCAGATACATTGCAGTATCAGGGCTTCTTAAGTAAAGAAAAATAATTTTATCTACATACTATGAAACCTGAAAATGAAATTCACTGTCAATATTATTAATAAATGGCTGCAAAATCAATCACACGATCAAATTCTCCTTGCAACACAGGGATTTCAAACTGATGTAACACCCTGGATTTCAGTGGCAGTATAGCTGGGTAAATGGAGAGATTGTAAAAGCAAGATCAGGCCTATTGCAGCTGTACACAAAACGGGTCAGAATCCAAACCACTGGACAATTGTCCAAAGCAACTCCAAAGTCACAAGATTTGATTCCCATCCGCTTGAAGTAGAAACTTAATAGAGCTTCTGTAGCCCTTACTGTTATCCTCAGTGATTGCTGGGACATGGCAGGGTAGAAAAGACCAAGTCTGAAGACCTTCCACAGTTTGAGGATCCTCAGCTCTTGGAATGGTTCCATGAGGAAGTCGGAGCATTTCTGAACTCCAGCTCAGTAAGACAGTCAAAAAGAAGAGAGTGACAGTTGCCCTTGTGCAACTGTAACATTTGTTTTGAAAAGATGGTACCCCCACACTTTAAAACTAATGCTAAGGGCAACTAAGGGCAGCTTACTTTCAAGGCTTCAATTTTAAACATATAAATGTTTTAAACATATAAATTCCCTCCATTATATTTTTCCATCTCATTCCTTTTTCTCTTTGCAAACCATTGTCATGTTTCTCTCATTAGATCACTTCAGTCTCTTCTGTATTTTGATATTCTTTCTACTGTGCTTTTATTTACAACTCTGAAATCTGTCATAAAATGTATCTCTCAAAACTATGCTTTTCCTGCTTGAAAAGAAGAGCAAATCTCTTTGCAGATGTGGAAAGCAAACCTAAACTGGATTAAACTCAATGTTTGAAGACAAGTAAGACTCCTGCCCCTTTTCAGGGATATCTCGAGTTGATGGAAGTGTATTCTTAATACAGAAGAAACCTTGATCAATCTCTTGATCTGAAGAGTCCTCACTATTTAAACTGTATTTCATATCCTTCAGCTTTAAAACTTTAGGTAGGCCTCTTTAAGATTTTATTCAGGTTTATATGTAAAAGTGGAAAGAAGCACTAAACATTTTTGGAACAACCATTAGGTTATTCAAATTTATGTTTTTCAAAAGTTGGAAATGTATACTTCTAAATGTATTTAATACTGTCACTCATTCAACTCACTACAGAACCATGGACTAAATTTTAGACTCTCTTGAAGCTGACTGTAGCTAATGAAACAGGTTTCTGCCCACTACTGATCTATCAATGAACCTGAGTGAAGGGCTATGAGACTATTGCTTTCTGCCATACATTTGATTTAAGTTCTTGTGTAACTTCTTGTTTTTTTACTTAATGTTGTTCAGAGTGGAACACATCACAAGCCTACTCAATCCTCTCCACCGTGAGCTTCAGCTCTCAGCAACCACCCTTGGTACATGTGCGTGGTCTTTGGGCTGCCTCAACACATGGCCATCTGTCATGATTGCATGGTGCCTCTCCACAACTGGGTCGGATTCTTGCCTGAGGGCATTAAGGTCCAGACAATGCTGGTTTAGATGAACAGTTTGGTTAATACCACAAGTGCCATCTGTTCTACAGGAAATCCTTTCTCTGTGTCATTAATGAAGTGTTCCCAGCACATAACTATATATTCTTCTCCTTATATAAATGTTTCATGCAGTAGGCGTTATGAGACCATGCTCTTTGCAAATGAATAGTTTGCAAAAATATCAAATTTCATTACATAAATTTGCTTGATACACTTCATAGTACAGATGAACACTAACCACCTATTTGGCAGAGGAAGCAATTGCTTAGCTAGTGTTTCAGTATGGTGACAGCACCTCAGTACCTCAGGCAACCAAAAAGAACTGAACCCTGACCTAAACCTTGCAAGTAAAGTCTATTGCTTCCAGAAATCAAAATATGAATCCCATTGAACAGGATTCCAAAACTTAACTTTGGTAAGGAAGTTGAGCTCTAGCGTAAGTTAGGATGTTGTGTCCTAGCATGGCGGTTGTAAGAGTTACATTACAGGGAAGACCTTCCATATATTTCAAATATGTAATCAAACATAAAACTAATTTTTGGCAAGTTAAGCATGGCCAGAATATCACAACTAATGTTCACTAAACTTTGCATCCATTGTTCAAACACACTTAGCTTTCAGACACTGGGGCTCTAACTTCCTGGATAGGAAAGAGCATTCTGCAACTAGCCTGTTGGTAACATCTCCCCCTCCTTCCAACCTCATTTTCATCTTAAAAGGTGAAAGTTTGAAAAACAATATGTCGTGCTTATCTCAGTACAAAAAGCTACTTAGAGATATATCAAAAAAATATTACTACTGTAATTCAAATATACTAGATTTCCCTCCTGACAAGACTTCTAATTGCCTAAAAGGTTCTAAAATGAAACACCATTGGCTGAACAGCCACAAAGACCTGGAGACAGATGAAGATACCTTGGCTTTATATACCTGCTCAGAGAGAGTTTTTCACTTTACATGTAATGCAGATATAGTGACCTGACTGGGAATCTTCTATTTTGGGAAATTTCAGGAATGTTCTTTTCTCTTTCTTAGATGGTGAAATTACAATTATTTTAGTCATTAAAACAAACAAACAAACAACAAACAAAACCTTGCAACCAATAAACCAAAACAAAAAAACCCATTCCCAAACCTTAAAAGTTTATTCTTCTCTTTTTTGGAAGTAGATATGGTTTTCACTACTTGTAATACAGGTGACATCAAAATGGTTTTATAAATGTCTGTTTAGATCATATAGAAATCTCACTCCTTTTAGTTTACTTACATTCAGAAAGATTTGGCAAACTTGAATGAGCTTTAACAGTATTAATAGGACAGATTTCAACTTTAATAAATCTTATTTACCATTAATTATGCTATTATTGTAAGGTTTTATGACAACAAGGAGCAAATCTGGAAGAATATAAATATTAAGGATGAGAACCATTCAGTATGCACTAAATATTGAGAGTTCAGAGATTAATTTAAGGAAATTAGAAAACAGAATGAAACAAAGATATTTAACTCCTAGTAAGACACATGAGGCTATGAAACAGATTTCAGGGGAACTGTGGCAATTCTATTACCTGTAACACTATTTCTGCTCTACTCTTACACCCTTCCCATCATGACATTACTTGGATATGAATTATTGCTCTAAATGAAGAACAGAATGAAAACCACTCAATAAGAAAAGCCTCCCCTTGGATGAGACTAGCTGGAATGGTCTGTTTCCATCTCTAGTCTCCTGTTACTGTAATAAACACTATTTCTTATTGCATATATCTCCATTTTTCTCAACAGTGCATTATGCAGTCATCAGTTATCACTAAATCAGAGTATCCTATTACCAGAGAAACAGATATCCTATTATTTTCAAAATCTTAATCTATAACAAAATGGTTTTTCTAGTGTAAATATTATCCCTATCTAGACACATAAAAATGTATGGAGGTGAATGCAGGTGTCCTGTGCTCTATCTACAAAACAAAATTACAGAACCAAACCGGCAACAGTACAAACACACTGTAAAAGATCAGCTAACACCATATGTGTACTTAGTAGTAATTGAATGGTAATTGAAAAGTAGTTGAGCTTTATTGAATGTGCTTTTGTGTGCCCCTTCAAACCCACATTCAAAATTGAAAAAAACCCACACAAATTATGCAGTAGAATCTCACCATATCATTTAGTGTTTTATCCATTAACAGCAGACTGTACCTTGAAAGCCCTTCAGGCCATGCCAAAGTCTATGAGGTTTCTGAGAGCCACCATCCCCCAAGGACTGCAGGGCTGTGGGGCTGGACATCCCCACGTCCCCCTTGTGATGGCCACTGAGGAGTGGTCAGGTCTGGGCATTTATCCTCGTGTTTAAGAGGCCAAAGGGAGTAAATGTGCTTTGCACTTTTTAGAAGGGTGCGTGGAGGAGGAGGAATCATCTACTCTATTGCAGGATCACTATAGTATTGTTCAATATCAGTACAAAACCATACAGCTCTAATAAATTAATTTTTAATTCCCTGGGTTAAACTCGTATGATGTTTGATGTGTCTAAAGCACAACAGCAATTATGAAGAGTTGTAGGCACTAAAAAGAACAACAGTATGAGGACTAGTAACATCACAGAACTGTGGTTATTATGGATAGAAATTCAGCTAACAGAAAGAAATACAGTGGTAGTAAATTGGTCAAAAATAGCATACAGCCAAGGGTAATAGAAGATAGGGCAGATAAATCAGGTATTAAAGGAAGACAAAAAATTGTAACCTGTGTTTCAAACTCTACAAAACTTTTCCAACACGAATAACTAGGCCAGGTCATTTTAAAGGTGAAACTATGATCAAGGGCTCCTTCAGGTCCTCAGGTAGATTAAGGCAGGTTAGTCAAAGGATAGTGGATTTTTGACACAGCTCATAACAGGAAAATTCACAAAATGCTACAGGAAGCAAGAGGAAAAAAAGCCTCTGGAACCACAAACATTAACAGAAAACTGGAAAACCTGTAATTCTTATTTTATAAAATTGCACTAAAATAAAAGCGGTCATCTGAAGATCAATCCTTTAAAGGACTGAAAAAGCTTTTAGAGGTAGTGTGAAGGCTGATTTTCTGTCAAAATTTTGCATTGTTGCTACTGAGATTGAAATTTTATGTTGTGACTGCTGAGATTTTACTGTGTGATTAAAACATCAGAGCAAATAGAGATCTAAGTGTCAAAGCAGAGCATAACTTATACTGAATCCATGAAAGAAGAACATAAATTAATTTCTTCAATAAAGAGTCACAAGTCTAAGTAAAAAATAGATAATTACTAACAGTACACTAACTTTTACTAACAACCATACTGTTTAAATACGATCAAATACCACTTTCCAACATCACACATACTTCAACTAACCTATATGTGCTCCAGTTCAGTTTATCTCAGCATATGGCTTGTTCTCACCACATGCCACAGATTTCCAAATCTAACTATAATTAATAGGATTTGTCAAATAACTGTTGAAGGAAATCCAGCCTCAAAAAGTGAAGCTGATTAATACATCAATTTAGATATCAACCTCTAAGCATTGACTTGGTTGTGTTTTTTTCTATTTTTTGAAGTTTTAGGAAGATCAGGGATATCAATAACCCTTTAATCAATTAAAGGCATTGTGAAACCTAAATTCAATCTAAATTTAAGGATAATACAAACAATTAAAAATATTTTGCTTTTATAATGGTTCACTTCTTTTATTCTGATACAATAAAAATATTCTGAAAAAGTTTAAAAATGTCCATATATATACATATATGTAGACACACACACACACACACACACACACACACACACACACACACACACACAAACGTTTCCAGGTAATTACTTTTTAAGATTATTAAAATATAATTCACAGAACAAGAGAAATCCAAACAGTTTAATTGTCACCACATCTTTGGTGAATGACAGGATGTAATAGTATGGACATTTTTATTTGATTATGATCACATTCAGAAACTTCATAGTAGAGTGAGTTTTTAAAGAGTTCAAATAACTAATGGAAATTTTTTATAGATCTGTCATTCTTAGGAAGGAGGAAAGAACATTTTTAAAGGAAAACCTTCAAATGCTATTTAAATGCTAAATGATTTTTCCTTATTACTCTCACATATTCCTTACTTTAAGAATTCCAAAGTTCGGGAAATGTACAGAAGGACTTACAAGTATGTTTGGGAAAGGAGGATGACTTATGTAAAGCAGACTACGTTTTCTCTCAATAAATCTAAGAAGCAGTTTTGATTATTCAGCATGCAAAAAGGAAAGCATAAATGGAGAACTAATTTCGAAACACCAAGAGTAACTCAAAGACATATAATTTTATTATACAATAATTTAGATCACTGCTGATGGGATTCTCTCCCATGCCATTTTAAATGAAAGTAGAATGCAATGTAGGACAAATGAATTCCTTGAGTGAACTACTGTGTGGAGTTAGGAGTTCAGTTTTACTGAACCATGGGTATACTTTGAAGTGTATCAGTGGTAGATTGCTACAGGCTTTTGAGAACTACACTAAGCATTAAAACCACCTTAAAAACTAGCTATGTACTCATGCATAGTTTATTTGCAGGCTCTTCCATATTCCGATAACATTTCTTCTTTTGCAATAATCTTTACTTTCAAGTGAATTCAATTATTTCTTGATATCCTGAGTACTGACAGCTACAACAGAGTAAGATCACTTTATCTATATATTTATCTGTTTGTCGGATTTCCTTCAGCTATATCTGTTTATGACACATATATTACTGTTGCCCAAAGTCTGGGACAAGTTAAGTGCAAGAATAAGTAACCAGACCTCACAACAGGAGTTAGAAGAACTAGAGGACCTCCATGACAGCTCATTTCATCTTAGTCATTTCTAAAGAGCCTCCTGGCAACATTTAGGACCCATACAGGTTTCCTCTGATAGTTACTAACTCAGATGCCAGCTTTACCCTAATGACCTAGCAGTATTTTAAATCCTGCTTCTATTTCCACAGTCCCACAGTAGGATTGCATCTTACTTAATAAATCTCAATGGTGTAGAGGAAATATTTTTCACTTGTGGAAAAACATGATTTTTAGCTCATGCTTCAGAAAGCTCAAGCTTCTGTTCAATAGCTGGACTACCTTTTCTTCAAATCTGCTGTGTGAAGGCACTGTTGTAGCTCAGTAAGTTGTTGGTCTTCTGCAATGCTGTGGCATGTGCTTAGGGTGGTATTTGTACTGCTTTTAGTCTTGAAATATGTAGGTGTTATGGCAAACACAAGCATCCTGGTTTTCTGTCTCTGTGATCCATTTATCTGTAAATCTGTATTTTTGGTAAAGTGTTCTGCCTGTGGACAAAACTAGGATTTGGGGTGCAGTGTTTAAGTGTTTTCCAGTATTTTGAGCTATCTGTGAGGTACAGTGGTAATGAAGGGATTTCTTCCATCAGACTTGTAAGTTGAGCTGATTTCAGCTGAACAAACCCAGGGTTACACTTACCCAACAATTATAGCTGTCAAACATCATGATGCCCTGTGGTCTGTCATACTCATTCTCTCTAGATTAAAGGACAAGGAACAGCAAGTACATGTTTCAATTCAAGGGGATAGTGGGTCAAAGATAAGGGCCTAGTCTAGAAGTGATGTTACTTAACACCATTTAGATTAAATGGAAAAAAAGACTGTTTGAAAGTCTAATATTAACCAGCATTGTGGCTTATTGGAAAAATGTATTGAAAAGAGAAACAAAGAAGTAATCTGGAAATAGTATATTTAAAAAAGGACTTATTTCAGATTTAAAGCTGTTCATATTAGCACTTTGATCTATGACAGTGAAAAACTGTCAGTTCACCGTCTGGGGACATAATAATAACTAGAGGAAAAATATGTACTCTTTTTCTTCGAAAACACTGTTGAATATGAGCTAGGACTGTCAACATTAGAGAGTGACAGCAGCTCCTGGGCTTGTACTGAGTTGTAGCAAAGCCAGTTATTCCTGTGTTACTGCTCAGCATTGCTCATGGATTTGTACTACTCAGATGAAGGAAAAGCAACAATATTGCTTATAGGCAATGAAATGAAACTCAATACTGATGGAATCATTAAAAATGACAAAAAGGGAACATGTAGTCAATTGATGTCTTTCTCTGTAAGTTTTTTCCAGGATTTTACTCTTGGTTCAATATTGAGCACTTTGCTCCCGTTTCTGTTTTGTAGTTGTTTATTATCATCTAACATTGTTACATTTTCCAGGATTTAAGCCATCAGGAGATGTCATATTCTATCACTAACAGTTTTATTTCTTAAAGTAAAAAATATGAAGAATTGTATTTTAATACAAGAAATACTACATTTATATAATAATCTTAATGAAATTGCTTTAAGAAATTGTTAAAACTTAGAGGAAAGCTTCTGAGAGCACAAATGCTTTATTCCAATCATGCATTCTAGGATTTAGAATTTTTCAGATTCAACCTTACTGACATATTAATTTTTACATTCAGTGTTCATCCCTCATCAGCAGTATGTACGCTAAGAGTGTTTTTATTCTCTTGTTTGTCCATCTTTCATTTCCACATTTGTATGCACTCAGAGTACCAATAAGAAGTCTCAGAGAGCAAAGCATTTAAGTTGTCACTGAGTCTACTCCTTCCTTGCAGTTTTCCTGAGGAGCAGTATTCCACTTTCAGTGTTATTTCCCACCCACTGTGCACATTACTGCCCTGACTTACCTGAGTCAGCTGCATTACTGCTGTATTTCTTTTGTGCTTCATACTGATTTGCTGGAGAATATGCAGTGACAAGGTCACAAAAAATTGCATACTAAATAAGATTAGGTGTTTCAGAGCAGTCAAGGTGTCGTCATCACTTCTCATGATCAGTTGCAATGCATACTCTCTGTTTTGGGGACCTCAGAAGCAGACCCCCAAGTATGGTCTAGATATTTGAAAACTGTGTGCTTGATTTGAAAATTAGGAGGAGAGAAAAGAGTGAGACCAACAACTCACTCAACAGTCTTCGCAAAGGCTGGATGCCTGTGCACTCATTTGTCTTGAATTCAGACTATTACTACACACTGTGCAGAGAAAGGTTTGCCCAATTCCTCTGAGAATATCCCCTTAGATGAACCATTTCTAGATAAAAATTCGATATAACTCTAGATAAAATATAGACATTTCTAATAATAAATATTTATTTTA
This sequence comes from Myiozetetes cayanensis, assembly GCF_022539395.1. Classification (NCBI taxonomy): domain Eukaryota; kingdom Metazoa; phylum Chordata; class Aves; order Passeriformes; family Tyrannidae; genus Myiozetetes; species Myiozetetes cayanensis. Next base: position 133,470,325 of record NW_026086604.1, read on the forward strand.
AAAAACAACCTTATTTTGAAAATTTATGTTTATCCTGAATTAACAAAAGCTTCCTAATACATAGATTTTTAATATACATTATGGATATATCAAACCTGGCTGCTTAAGTTTTGATTTTAAAGGTCACACAGGGATTTCTAGAACTACCACAACTCAGTTTGTGACTTAAAGTGATTTTTCTAGGTGCCTCAGAGATAACCCAAAAACGTGTCTGAGCTGTTTTCATGTTACATATCAGTTCAGAAACAGAATGTGAAGCCAAATCAACCCTTAGTTACAGCATCTCACAATAACGCCTTTAAATGCTTTTGGTAAATATACATATTAAACAGTAGTTTTTAGCACTAACTAGTATTCTATGCTGGCCCATTCTTATCCCAAAAAATTTTCCCTGTAAGAGCAAAATCTATTCCCTTGCCTGACTTTAGACAACCAAATTTTAAAACATTTTATTCATTACTTCCTATTTAATACAGTCCTGCTTACACCTTCAGGTCAAAGAAATTTTCTTAAAATGCAATGAGAATTATAAACTATTTTCATTATGAAGGTACTTACTAAAATTTATTTAATAGGAAACTTCCTTTGTAGGATTTTTTTAGCCTTCACAAACAGATTTGAAAGACCTACTTTACAAGTTTACATTTTGGAATTTTTTTCCCCCCTAATTTAAAAAAAAAAAAAGCAGTCCTACAGTACTTATCCAGACTCACTGAAACTGAAAATTGAGTAAGTACTGCAGGATTGGTCCCCTATTAAAAAAGCCCAAGACACATGGTGCTGAGATTAACAAAACAAAGTAAAGCAGCTATGACTTGGCACAAAGTTTGACAAGCTGCAGAAAAGCAAATGTTTAAATAACTGAAGTGGTACTGTTTTTCTATTCACAACCTTTTCTCTTCTAAACAGTATCATATTCTTTTCCAGCACATTTAGATTGAAAGTCAAGCTGTGTTTTATTTTTTATTATAATAAACCCAGTCAGTTTACTGTAACAAAGACATACTAGCAGTGATCAGTGTGAAAGCCAGTACGAAATCAGGCTAGGGGGGAAAAAAAAGTCAAATGGCAAAATAAAGGACCAGCCGTCTGGAAAGTTCCTGGATCATGTAAAAAGAAAATAAAAGGCAGTGTTCTTATGAGACTAATGCAGAATACAAAAATATTTTAAGACAAAACTCTGTATCATTGCCTATGACATTTGTAAACAGCAGCAGCAAATCCTTTCAAATAATGTTGCATTTATTAAACATTTTCAAGGCCTCCTAAAACAAAATAGTAGCACTTTTAAAAAAAAAATCTAGTAGCATTGTTTACGTCTGATCCTCTCAAAATAGGGTAAGAACAAAATAAAACTGTAAAGTATTTTACTGTCTTTTTTTGTATGTAAAATAACTTTCCAACTTAAATATATGTTTATTCAATCTATGGGATATCAAAAAGGTTCTGAATATTTTATTAGACTCGCAATAATAAATGATGGTTACAAAAAACAACGTATGCATCAGGTCTTATCAGATTTTTAGCTAACAGTCTTTCCTTTTCAAGTTCTGCCTTCATTCTCCTTGAATTTCAGTCAACTAAAAATACTTATATGAGAAAGAGTGTTGATTTTCATATTACAAACTGGCATAATTTTCTAAAAACCCTTTCAAAGTACTATCTGCCTGGTGAAGAGACTGCATGTACTTAGTTGCCGACTGGATTTAAACCTTGACACATACACATATTATTATGATAACTGGTAACAGATAGATGCCTTCACTTAGAGCTAAATACAGTAATGTAGAGTTTAATAATGTTGCAAGAGTCAGATGTATAAATCAGGGTAGAGAGTGATGTCACAGGAGATAGGAAGATGATGAAATCATTAGAAACTGAGACTTAGTGACCTAAATCCACTTTTCTAAGTGGATATTTGTGGAAACCTGTCACAGTCAAACAGCAGTGGCAGTTTGGAACTGCAGGAACAATTCCACTGTTCTGATGTACATGTGTAGAAAGATCAGCAGATGTCTGTATCATCTGCAGCAAGTTCTAACATGTCCTTGTGAGACAAACATTGTCAGGCAAATTACACATCTAGTCTCAGCCAGGACAAAGGACTGTGCCTAAAGAGCGGTTTAAACAAAATCCTTCATGAATTCTTCAGAAGTTTCAGAATCAAACTCCTTTAAACAGTTACACTGCATGTAACCAGCTTCCTTGGTTCTGCTGGGTTTGAGCTGTCTGTCAGAGCTGCTGTCACTTGAGGCTTGCAAGTTAAACATCTATATTTCTCCAAGTCACCAGGAGAAGAGTTTGTTACTTACTGAATTTGCATTTTGAACATATTTAAAACCAGACAATGTTGAGTACAACACTGACATTCATTTTCTTTCATAAAAATGGAGAAATGCTCCCCTTCAGCATAATAACCTAGAAGATAGAATGCGCAGCCACAAATCAGGGCAGCCGACATTGTATGCTGCTGGGAGTTTTATGGGGCTTGATTACAATATCCCAAGTCATGGAAAAGTAGCCTAACTACCCCTCTATGATGAGAATAAGCCACCAGTTCTGTTCAAGCTGTGCCATTGGACACAAAGAATATGAAATTCATGAGACTAGATACAGAATACTCATGCATGAGCTTGACGACATACCAAAGCTGTGACTGCATGAGAAAGGGACAACCTTGTGTTTTGGCTTGCTAAATCATTTATGCATTTCACATTAGACTATGAATTACAAGAAAACAATATACAAAACACACCCTCTCTCCCCCTCTACAATCCAACCCAAGCACGAATACTCAGCAAAAATATGAAGAAATTTAAACCAGATCTATAGAAAAGTCCTCTCCTCTGTGCTGAGTATTCTAACATGTAGCCTGGCGACCATGGCTCTTCTGTGCCTGTTCTCCCTGTACCCAGCTTTAAAGAGGAATATGTGTAAACTAGAGTTGTTTCAAAGGTATATGGAGCTACAGGTTCAAAGGTCCTCAAGTTCAACTATCAGAGGACAGAGCAAGTGCTGTAGTGCTTATGAAAAACTCAGTCCTTGCCATCTCTTATGATGCCTGGGGAGAAACGAGAGAGGCAATTGCTCACAGTTAGTGCACAGCTTGGCTGCCTGGGCACAGGAAGAAGATTCAAACTCCAAGTCCCACCTGCAACAAATCAGTCAGTAATTTCTAGCTAGTCCAGGTGCTTCAAACAGGTTTCATCTTATGACGGGCTGTGTCTGCTTTGAACACCATTTTTAGGTTTTATCTTTTCCTTATACAGTGTATATTGGATACTGGTGCCTGTATGAACCTGTGAATTCCATTTCTGGAGTGAAATGTCCAGCTGCAGGGCACTACAGCAGTGTGTGTCTTCATGTCCAGCTCCTGTTTTTAAAGATCAAAGCTTTTTAAACCAAAGAAGAATTTATGCATATTCAGGCTATCAAGAGAACAACTTTCAATGGGATATGCAAAGGAGGTGGGAAAAAAGTCAGAAATTTCAGTCCATGTAGTTAATCTTTAGAATTTTTGAGAAATTAGAATTTGAAGTTTTTCTTTTGGGTATTGAAATATAATTAGATTCATTATCAGAACTATAATGAGGAGTGCCCCAAAGATTTCTCACAGCACTTCAGTCCTACATCTTACCTTGTCATCTGACAGCCTGCACAGTGACTCTGAAGGGCAGCCTGTATGGGTACAGCTGTTCTGGAGGCAGTTTGGGAGGAAAGTCTGTGATCCAAACTTACACAGATATGGCTCTTCCAAATCATATGAGTGGCATACAGAAAAGAGCACCTATGTTGCTGCTCACAGACATTAAACAATGTTCCCCACTGTATGGAGATAAAGGGAAGAGAAGGAAAACAGAGAGTAAGTTTCAGGAAAAATTTTCTGTGAGTGAAAGGGTAAAAAAATGTATTTTAAAAATAATCTTTGAACTGTGTAAATGAACTGAGAAGGAACTTTCAGTGTAAGAACAAATGAGTGGCCTTTTCTTTTGAGTATGAGGCTTCAACTCTAAGCAGGATTCCTGAGCACTGCCGCACCTAGAAAGAAAAAAAAATAACATAAGACACATGCCTCCTTTGACAGAGTAGTGCATTAGACAGACCAATTAATATTCCCATTCTGATTTTGAATTTTGTGTACAAATCCTAAAGATCTTACCCTTTCGATGCTCCTATAAACAGGTGTCACTATTGCAAGAGTGGGAAACTTGGTCATAGAAGAGAGATTCATCCAAGGTTACATCCAAGGATAGGCAACAAAAGGGATGATTTTAGAAATACAGTGCTTCAGACCCCACAAATATATATGTATATATATATTTAAAAAAATGAATTTGCATGAGAATTTAGTAATAATGGACTTAAACTACAGAAATACCACTATTTCCCTTATATTTCATCACAGAGAAGTGAGTTATCTACAAAACGTTTTGGAAGTGTTTTACAGAGGGAATGTTTGTTATAGGAAGAGGTTCTGCATCTATTTCTTAATTTTCAGAGTGAGAACTATACACCGTAGAAGAAAGTGCTTTGAGAACTGTCACAAGATAGGAAGTCCACTGGAAAGACATCTAGATGTTATACCAGGAAAACACTGAGCATTGTCAACCTTTTATTGAGATCAATTGTTAATTAATAAACATTGACATTGTAAAGTTTTCTTAAAAAGGTGACTTTTATATCCTGTTCAGATACTGTTTTGCTCAGACAGCATATAAATAATAATTCACATATACTAATAGCTCTACTCAGGAATAGTGGAATATTTAGCAAGTCACAGGTTACAAAAAAAATCCTTTTTTTTTTTTTTTAAGTTTCTAGATATTCAGCCATACAAATCTTCTTTCCTTTCCTTCAAAAGCTTACTGAATGTGTTAGTTTTAAAATTAAAGTGTTCAATCATTTTACTGCAGTTCAGTGAGGTTCAGAATTTTCACAGTGTTTTAACAAAATTATGAAAGGAAATGAATATTCATTCAAGGAATAACAGTTCATTATTACTCTACAATGGGTTATACTACCATAACCCAAAATGTGACGTAAGTAGAGTTAATGTCAGCTTTCTAGCATTATTTGGACTATGTACTGCTAACACTCCAAGCTCATTACTGTTCTGCTGAGACTGTAGCTTACAGAAGTAAAAATTACTTTGAACCTTTTGAATCATTTGCTCATCTGTTTCCATTTTTTATTACATTCTTTGAACTTGTTTATCTGAAAACAAGAGGGGAAAGAAAAACCCCATGAAATCACGTGCCTACATGAATGTATTCCAAATGTTTGTTTCAGGTCAGTCCCCAAACCCAGTGGAATGCACTGGAGATGAGAGTCCTGAAGGGACTGTGACCTTCACCACCGCCCTTGACATTCACAGCCCTCTTCCTGCTGTTCAGCTGGCTGGACAGATAGATATGAAGAAGTAAGTTCAAGAGCCAAGTGTGACTGAGTGCCCACAGTTTTTCATTAATACTGGTTCTGGACATCCTTGCTGTTAGTCACAGCCAGTACAAAGTGTTTTAGCAGGTGTTTCTTTATGGCTCATACAAAACCAAAAGATAAGAAGCACCACTGAGTCAGAAGATAAAGAAGAATGAGGAATATTGTCTATATCAAATTAATGTCACCACTATTAAAGGTGATACTGGGTCTGATATGGACATAACAAAGCTAAACAGCCAAATTCTACTCTGTTGCCATAGTTACTAGTCCTTGATTAAATATTTCAGTCTGGCAATATATGAGAAGTACCCTGCAGGTAAAGACTGTGCATTGCACTGATCAGGAAAAATCCCTTCCTTTATGAACCGTAATAAAGCACAGGTATCAAAAGTAGTGATGGTTTATTTGAGAGAAACTGATTCTGTTAGAAACTTTCCCAGAAATACAAAACTGATTATATGGAGAAATGCACATTTTACAGAAGCTCAAAAACTACACTAGAGAGAGAGGTTTTAATACAGTTCCCTTAAAATAAAGTAGTAGACCGTAATTTAAAAACATAACTATCTACATACAACCCTTTTGCACTTCAGTAACTTTACAGCATATATCTCTCACAAAACAGTCACAAAAGTCTTGTCATATTGGCATATAAGCAATATTAGAAGTCTCAGAAGCCACAGCAAATATTTCTTTGTCATAAATTCAAAATATGTAAATATATGCATTAAAATTAGAATAAGTATGTATGGATTTATCTACAAATGCATACAAAATTACCATGTGATATCAGAAAAAGACAACATATCAGAAACAAGTCACCATCCTTCTGAAGCGCACTAAAAATTCCAACTTTAGGGACATTTCTTACACACTGCATTTAAACTAATCATCTTGATCTAAGATCAGTTTAAAGTTTTACCTAACAAATATTTTTCTTTGTCAGAGTGTTTTAGAGCATTTTCAAGATGAGAAATCTCATTGTACAGTTTAAAAACCTTATTCTTTTTTTCAAGTATTTTTTTTTCAAAGTCATCAGATTCAAAGGCAACCTGAAAGATTGTGATGCCTTGAATTTATAAATAAGGAATCAGGGATTTAAATATGCTGCACTGGTTTAATATTATGCAACACAGTATCATATAATTTCTGAATTCTATTACAGAGTCATAATATGAATAGAAAAAAGTCGAGATTCTAAATAGGTCCCCTCTAGAAGAAAGGCTGCAGTACATTATATACAAAGCCCATAACACATGGGGACATTTTATTGACAGGAATAATGCATATCATACTGTTTGTGTGCCCTCATCATTCAGGTCAATTTATTATGGAGGCTGTGTCCAGGAAGGCAGCTGGGGCCTATCCACCCACACTTCCCCCCGTGTTTATGAAGTGCTGTCCGTAACTAGGCAGGCAGGAGGGACTGTGGACAGGCAACACCAGGGGGTTGCAAAGTGCATGGCTAAGGAGGGGGGCTTGTTGCCTTTGTGTCATTCCTCAGTGACAGTGCTGCCAGTGTCATGAGGAGCACATCACATGTCAAAGCGGTGAAGTTTTCAGGCTGGGAGCCGCATGGAGTCCATCAGGCCTTCTGATATCAACACAGTTGGTTTTCTACTTGGTGTCGGAGCCACCCAGAGGCAATTCATATTCTGAACATTAACATGGCTTTGCATGCCTGTCACACATAGACCGTGCAGGGGTTTAATGCTATTGAAGACTACGGTTTAAATCTCTATGCAAACAGTGATTACCTTGTAAGAAGGTTCCAGGATAACATGCAACAAAAGACTTTAAAGTTATAGTTTTAGTAAAGCAAACTCATTTACATTTTTATTATGCGTGTCCTTTGTTTAAATCTTGCCACGTCCATTATGGAAAAGACTTCTTATGCAACTGAAGCTTATTGGGACAGCTACTCTTTTTTTCTTGTTGGTTTCAAAGCTATTGAAAACATTTGAATATATTGTCTTATGGCTGTCTAGATTTTACTGCCACATATTTCTTTTAAAATTACAGAAAAGCTTTCAGAGCTGGCACAGATCTTTATAGTAATACCAGAATATTAACTAACTCCTGAAACCATTTAAAATATTAACACAAAAGAGAAGACTCAAACAACAGTTGCTTTGCTTGCTTAGGAAAATTCAGGATATTATTTGTTTTGCTTGGTAAAAATATGAACTTTTAAAAAAAAATATTAAAGACCCAAAAAAATTAACTTTCAAGGTTTTGAAATGGCACGTAGACTAAAACTATAGTGTAAGCATGGGTAAAATTAAATTTATAACTATTTGATTTTCTTTGAAAAAGACATTTTTGGACTCTAATTTACCAGAAGAAATTATCAAGGTGCATAAAGTTTTTTGACCACAAAGCTTTCACTGATTTTATAAGAAACTGTGTAAATAAAATGCCAAGTGCTTTACAAAGTAATTCATATTAGTTTATGGTTTTCCTTCCTGTACTGAAGAAACAGTAGCAGCTTACAGAAAGACCAAGTGGGAGTAACAAGAATGTTATTTTTAATAATGTATTTTTTTAAAAAAATAGATTCTAGTGAAATACTTCAGCAATATTTCACTTTTAAAAGTGTTTATGCATTAACAGATTTAAAATTATTCCTCTGAGCTAATTGTGAGAGTGCATGCTTTTACTGAAAACTTTCCCCAAAACCTGTAGACAGCTGAACACACTGCAGGGAAAGCAGTAGTGTTAAGAAAACAGCACATGCAATATTTAAGTAATTAGCTGACACTCTACTCTGGCAATGGTCAGCTCTAGACCACCGCAAAGCAACCTTAGAATGTCAAAAGACCTTTTAAGTAACTGTTACAGCTCTTAATAGGCTTAAGTATTTGTTCCTTTGCCCTGGCTGTATTTGAGCATCGACAGCTGATGCTCAAAGAAGAACCTTTGCATAAAATAAACAACAACAAAAAAATTAACTAATTCTGTGAGCAACTGTCAAACGTTATCTCGATGTAATAACAATCTTTTACGGCTCTGAGGAAAGGATGTAAAAAGCACAAAAGGCACTTTCTCCCCCCAACTTGCCCCTCGCCCGCTGCCCGGGCAACCTTTAGCTCGAGCGCCACCGGCTGCCGCGGCCGGGAACTGCAGGTCATTAACTATTCAGTCTCCTGCTGCAATGAGGACACTCATTAGCAAAATGAACAAAGGGACAATTTTCTGCAGCTACAGTCATCTGTTACACTTTGAGTGGCAGGTTTTGTAGCAATGTTCTCTCTACCATCTGCCCACAGCGGTAGCGTTTGGCTTGCTTAAACTGGGGAACTTTTAAGTTGTAAGAAAAAAGGGCTAGGGGTCGGAAGGCTATTATGACTTGGCTTCTACAGGAGGCTTGAATATTTCTCACCTTTTCTGATGTATTGCCTTCATTCTAACAGTTTTATTACTTTTGGGGGGGGGGGAGCAGCAGCATATTTTAACCTTAATAATTCCACTATATATTTGCTAAGGTTTTGTATTGTAGACTTACAATAGGTTTTCTAATAATACTAGACAGATATGCATACATAGTTTTGGAGCACAATGAACTTCAACTAGATTCATTCACTACACCCATAGTATTTTAGCCAAACAGGTAAAGGTGAGAAAATGTAGCTATTTACCATGCAACCGAGAAATATGCACTTCGGTTTTGGAGCGCTGCAGTATTTAATGTACACTCAAAATAATAATTTGGCCTTTTGAATAACAGCTATGACTTTTTCACTCTTACTGCAAAGAAATATAACGCAAATTGCTGACGTTTTCCCATGACACGAAAGAAGAAAATATTTGAGCATATTCTAGTTAAATTATAAACTAAAGGTGTTACTGCTGTAGATATATTGGTAGTTTTCCTTGAAAACAAATCTGTTCTTGGGAACCTGTCATTCAAATGGTTATATACCTCTCCGTTTCAAGCTCTACTTTAGGTATTTACAGGCCGTGCTGTGTGCACACCAGAGGGTGCAATTGCCAAGGCTGTCATCAAAACCACTCATTTACAAACACAACAGTTCTAAGTCAAGGGAAATGATAGTTTAGATATTTACTTATATTTATTGTTACTATTCACAGCATCTTACATTTGCACATTTTAAAACTTTTACAGTTCATATCTGTATATTTCAAAGAAATGCAGTTTAAGGTTTAGCATGGGATGGCCATTGCTTGGACACCAGCCTTTACTTTGCAGTTAGTCACCCTGTTAATAAACCTGTATCTTCAATTCAGCTAATGGATATATTCTATTACGGCTTCCAAGGTCTTGAAAGTTTGAGGAGATCACGATGTCATAATTCCTTTAATAATATGCTCTAATCAGCAATCATTCTCATAGTGGTTTCATCTTGTAACCACTGTACTCTATTTCTTTTCATGGCATGTCAGAGCTGGATTACAGACAGCACACCTTTGAAGGGAAAATAGGCGTCTCATTGCAAATTCTTTGACAGAAGAAAACAATTTTTTTTTCTTGTTTCTGTTTTGTATAAATATAGAATTCTCAGAGAAGCTAATGATGACAAGCTTTTGCTGTATGGATTAGCTAATAATTGCATAGATCCTGAAGTAATCCTTGCAGTACAGCATAAGGATGAAGGGTTGGACAGCCAGTTTGACACTAAATGTTTATTGCAAGCAGCTGTCCCTACTTTCCTATTTCTCATTCTTTTTCATCATTTTCATTCATTTTTTCAGAAACTTGTCTGGGATGAAGATCAAATAGTGAATTTTTATAAACTGTTGTTAGAACACTACTTTTGACCTGGAGAGAGATTAAGTGTTCTCTTAAGAGAGACTCCAAACCCCAGGTAAATATCCTTCAGTCTTCTCCTTGGAAAGGTATTCAGATTCTGTAACGAAGTAATCTCAAACTATATGATAAAGACATTTAAGCTGAGTTTTTCAATTTAGGGCACTTCCTCCAGCTCTTAAAAGTGTTTTGACTTTTTCTTATTCTGTAACTATGCAGATTAGGAGTAGTACTAGTACTCCAAGGTTTCAGAAGTCAAATACCTCTTTACACTTATCTGGAGACTGTGTTAGTGCCCAACCACCCCCCTAGTGAAGAATCTTTTCCTAATAACTAACCAAAACCTTCCTTGACACAACTTCATGCCCTTCCATGTCACTGTTCACCAGAGAGAAGAGATCAATGCCTGTCCCCTTGCTTACCCTTGTGAGGAATCTGTAGACCACAGTGAGGTCTCCCCTCAGTCTCGTCTTCTCCAGGCTGCACAAGCCAAGTGACCTCAGCTGTTCCTCAAATGGCTTCCACTCAAAGCCCTTCACCATCTTTGTTGCCCTCCTTTGAACATTCTCCAATAGCTTTATATCCTTCTTATATTGTGATGCCCAAAACTGCACACAGGACTCGAGGTGAGGCTGCACCAGCACAGAATAGAGTGGGACAATCACCTCCCCAATCAGCTATGCTGTGCTTGCCCCCAGGATTTTCGGATTATTAACAATTCTACAATTTTGACTTAAGAGTAAAGTCATACAATTGCAGACACTTCCTTTGCCTCCAAGAAATTGATTATTTTGTCCTTAATGGTGCCATTTATAGTTCTTTCATTGATATGCTGTCCATTTTATGGACAGGTCTTTAGTAAAAGATGTTTTCTTCTTTGATTATGAGACTAAGTCTTTTTGACCATGTAATACTTCTTTTCTTACCAATTTCAGCTTTTTTGAGACTGCTTTTTATCAGCCTAAAGCACATATGAAATTTTGGAAAAGTGTTACAGATTTCTTACACTTCAGTGAACTCCAGATGAGTACAGTTAATTTGGGTAGAAGGACATGTTTATGCTGCAGAAGGGATACAGAGGTGATAAATGGGCATATGAGACTGAATTATGTCTCCCGTTTGAAGACTACAGACTGAATAAGCAGGACAGTTCTCTGCCATTATGACTAGCTATTTATGTCTTTATTTGCGTGGGGGAAAAGATTTATGATTGAAAAGAGCTTCTAATGTTTATTAATGGTTGTACCCAGGTAGTTGTCATACTCCACCAGCTTCTGCTGCATCAAAAAAATCAAATGAGGGATTTCCTATTTAATGTTTATATTTCAAATGAAGCTATGTATATAATGAAGTTTATATTTCAAATGAAGTCATCGTATGCTTGAAATGCTGATTTAAATGATTATCAACACAGTTCTGAATAAAAAAAAAGAAAATATTTATTTTAGAATAGAAGAAGGAGTGTTTCACTACCTAATTGTCAAAGGGAACATAGACCATTCTTCAAATAGTCTGTATGGTCTACAGAGCTCTTTTAAACTAACTCTGCTTAAAACATTAAAAGTAATTGCTAAAGGATTCCTCAATGCTCACAAAATCCCCTATTTTACACTTGGTTTTGGAGCAGAATTTCTTTCTTCAACTGATGGTGCTACAGATCATTATTCAGGAATGAAGAATAACAAAAATAAAAAATGAACATCTTTTCTCTCCGTGAAGTTTTTTTAAAAAATGTAGTTTCTTTCTTACAGAAGCTACCCTTTCCTTCACTGCTAAAGCTTAGGTTTGGCTTTATAATTACCCACTTTCAGCCATGCAACATTCTTGAACTGCATATCATCTTCTGTCAGTTGGTCAGTGTTTTCAGCATTCTGATTTTCTTTTACATCTTTTTAAAATTCCTCAGCCTCACAGCTCCTCATATCTTTTCTGTGAACTTTTCTCCTTTGCTTCCCATTTCTCTATCCTATTCTCTGAAACATCCACATGATTAATGCTGGTTTAAACCCATTCAGAAGTGCACCTGTTCTCCTGTCCCTGCACATGCCTAGGAGATCATTCATTCTGTAAAAACACATTCTTTTCTCCTTCCAGGCTTCTCTATGATTTTTTATACACTGTATTATACAGTAGATGGTGTTAGTATACTGGACACACTTCCCACTATTTATCTCCACCTGACTGTGCTGTGTATAAAAAGCGGAGTAATTTTAGCTAAATATTTTACCCACCACCTTTCCCAAATATCCCCATAAGTATTTTTTTTTTTTTTTTTTTAATACTGACCTCGTTTTATCAAGGAGTAAAAACTTGCATGCTCCGTTTGCATGCAGGGGAAGAAAGATGAAATTTAAATTCCAGATTTTCTAATGTGGATTATTTCTGCTGTTCTACTTATGTGCTGAAACCGGTTAACATGGAGGTTTGTGGCAAAGGCCCTAGAGGGCTGCAGGAAGCCACCTGGAGTGCCCATGACTGGTCACTATTTGCTATTTGCTAGCCTAAGAGTTCAACTACCAAATTTATAACATTTTCTTTTTATTTTTTTTAATTGAATCAAACAGCATTTTGTGTGATTACTGAGTTTCTGCCTCCTAACAGACCTAATCATAGACTGCCAATTAAAGTAGGTTCCCTTCATTTTCTGTGAATTAAAGCGTGCTCATCCCTTCATGATTTGACTGTCCTCAACAACATAGAAAAGCAAGCACTGACTGCATATTTGGGTCTAATCCTACACTGTTTGAGTATTTTGTGGTCAATTTTCACCAGTCAAGAAAGTAAAAACTCTGCAATTTTGGCATTCTTCCATTGGTATCTACTAAAACACCTCATTCACGTTGTATCTACTGTGATGTTACTCACCTCAAACTGCACTCAAGTATGCTAAACTGCATAACAAAGGAAAAAACAATACTTGTAAAAACAATTATAGTTTTGTGTTGATTATTTTGTTCCTATTAAATATAGTTTAAATGCCTACTTCTCATGGAAAATTAAAATACTACCTTTTCCAGGTTTTGAAATGCAAAGCTACACTCTGTAATTAGTTTATGACACATTAATACTCAGACCAGCAGTCTACTATCACCTTAATAATTAAAACTACCTCAATAATTGCCCTGAGAGCAGCCAGTGTATCACATAGCTGTTGTTGATAGCTTTGTTGAATTTGAACAATTTCAACAATCTTTCTGCATTCAATTTGCAATAAATTACTGAGAATTTTTGATATACAATAAAAGCACAGGAACAACTACAAACCCAAGCCAAATAACTTTTATAAACTTTTCTCTCTTCCCTTTTTTTTAAAATTTAATAAAATTAAACCTAAGCTTTTGGACTTGAAAAAATAGAAAGGTCATGTTCCCTTCCCATCACTTTTTTTCTTTGATTATTTAAACATTTTTTAAATAATGTTCACATCAGAAGCTTGAATATGAGGCTTTATGTATATTTCTCCCTTGTAGTGAGGGCTCATTGTTTGTAAAATGATTGCCTAGGAGTGTTAATGCTGGCATGGGTTGTGTTTTACTATCTAAAGGTCACTGACTATATGTTTTCAAATAAATACATGAGAAATGAACTGTAAATAATTTATACACACAAGGAGTGTGCTAAGTTTCTTGCCTGTTAAAATATTATTGTAAAGCATTTTACCAGAAATAATAACGCCACAATCTGTTTTCTTAGACATGGTTGTTAATATGCTGAGTACATTGTAATCCATGTTCTGCTCATTGCAAATTTGCAAAAGACACCTTAGACATTCACTTTTAAATCTGTATGAGTACTTTTTTTTACTTCCTTATTTCCAATACTTCAGTAAATTACTTCCCATTAAGTAAAATATTGTATTAATCTACATGAATAAGAACTGCTATCTAGTAAAGATTAACACACAGAGTGAAAAAAGAATTTTTTCATTAAGTAAAAACTCAATCTCTGTCAGTGGATCATTTATGAATTTGCAAATATTTGAGGCCTGTTGATCATTATTTTCTTCATGTTGTGCTTTAACAACACTTTGGTAGATGAACGAATCTTGCTAGAGGGAACAAACAAGCTAAAAATAAAAATCTTAGTATTATTTTTTATATATATATACAAAATAAGGTAGTCAAAAGAAAAGTAAAGCTGTTCTATTACTCTGTTCAAGATGTTGATGGCTGGATTCAGTCACCCAAACACAATCAGCTAATGCATTTCTATGCCCATGTTCAATTGACCATGGGTTTCTACACCTGTCAGAGCTCACAGATTCATATCCATGCTTTGGACATCTTAGGCTATCAGCAGGAATTTCATCTGCTGAGTAAAACACCCAAATTTAAGCGTCTACATAAGAACTAGGTAAGTTTCCAACACAGGCAATGAAGTAAATGAAACTTGACTCGCTCATGAGCACATGGTTTAGTGCCAAAAGAAATGAGGTATGTCAGACATCTCATGCAGGGCTGGCCGACACAACATGGGGCTGAAGGAAACCTGTCCCTTTCTGAACCCAGAGGCAGAGGCCAAGTAGCATATCTTTAGGCATCTCCACTGAATAGAAAGACAGATCTGTACTGACTATACAATAAGACACTCCCATGAGACACCTAAGTGAAGGTTTCTTAATCTGATGAGCACATCCTCAACCCAAAATAACAAATTTGCTTTTAAATAAAGTCTTGGCAATATATAAGTATCGATGACATCTTGGTAATGCTTGCTGTAAGAACCACTTCCGTGGATGATAAAAATTTAAAGCTGACATTAGGAAAACTACAACTCATGAAATGGAAGAACTGAATATACAAAAGTGAGCACATATCTCACTAATCCCAGGCAAGGAAAGCATAATGAGAACTGACCCCCAATATAAATACACTTTGTATCCTGATGTACAAAGTGTTCTCTGTTAAACTAAAAACTCCTTCTCCAAACCTTTAGTATTGCACATTTGGAAGATATTTGGATTCACTATTTGACAGGCAGAAAATATTTATGCAGGAAGGATATTTAGCTTTCTCAAAAAGTAACTAACTTAGAAACACTCAAGTATCTGCCAGATGGTAACTAGTCAGATTCTGCAAAGACCCACACATATGTATCTACCATATCAATCAAAGATATCAAAATGTAAGCCCAGTAAGGGTCAAATCTTGTTTATAAGTCTTAGTTCAATACTCTGCAAAGTATTTTTGTTAAAAAGAATTGAAATATCAGCATTTTAGCAAGACATAACAGAGGAAGTGTTAAAGGAAATACATTCTGCTTACCACCAGCTCAGATGAGCAAAATATTCCAAACTCTTTCAGGCATTAGAGGTAGAATGAGATACTGCTTCTAAAAAAATTATCAAAAGTATTTAATTTTAGTTCCTATCTCTGCACAAGTAATCTGAGAACTAAAAAGAAAGTTATTCTTTCTAGGAATTAATCTTTTTGCACACATAATTATTTTATAAGCTGAAGCACCTTCCTTTGAAATGTCTTACACAGTAAAGGGACAGACAGAAACATCTCCTTTTGGAGGGACAGATCTCCCTCTGCAGGTTTCTAGAGGCACCCGTCTTCCACCACAAATTGCTAAGGCGCTTCTGTTAAGCAGACTGCACTGTGCCTCCTTTCGTACTGCACCCTCTCTGGCAAGTCTAAGCATTAAATTTCAGATACACACTGTTTAAGATACACACATAATTGCGCGAGAGTTGATAACGTGATTTGGATCTTCTTTTTAATTTTCTTTTGTATGAGATTTGCAGAAGCACTGCACTACTTTATTTAGTATCCCGTGCTGGTTTTGACTGAGGTAGAATTAATTACCTTCACAGTGGCTAGTGCAGGGCTATGTTTTGGATTTGTGCTAAGCACAAGGTTGATAATATAGTGATGTTTTTCTTACTGCTGAACAGTGCTTATACAGAGCTGGCAAGGAAGTTGGGGGTGCATGGGAGGCTGGGAGGAGAGACAGCCAGGACAGGTGATTCCAGCTGACCAAAGGGATATTCCATACCATATGACATCATGTTCAGTATATAAAGTGGGGAAAGAAGCAGGGGGCATTTGGAGTGATGGCATTTGTGTTCCCAAGTAGCTGTCACACGTGATGGGCCCTGCTCTCCTGGAGATGGCTGAACACCTGCTGCCTGTGGGGAGCAGTGAATTACTTCGTGTTTTGCTTTGCTTCTCTGCGCAGCTTTTGCTTTTCATATTAAACTCTCTTTATCTCAACCCATGAGTTTTCCAGCTTCTACCCTTCTGGTTATCTCCCCAATACCTCTGGTGGAGTAGTGAATGAGCAGTTGCCTGGTACTTGACCTCTGGCTGATGTTAAACCACAACATCTTCTTAGCCAAACTCATAACACACCAGGCAAATGTCAACGGGACTGACAGGCCCATATTTATTTTCAGCCTCTTAGCCACTACTAGATAGGTTTAAATCTTCAGACTTTTCACGTACGTTTTTTTTGCCTTAAGCAATGTTAATCCCTATGTAATTGTCTCTGATTCTGATAGCCAGTAAGCCAGTCTCTAATTCAACTATTAATATTTGTATATTATTCTATTTGGAAAACAGACATTTATATAATGTAGTTTAAAGAGGTATATGAAAACAGAAGAAAAGCCAAAATAGATTCCTTAAGAATTACACAAAACAGAGATGACAATGACAAAAGTACCTTTTTTTGTAGCATGAGGAAGACTCTGTTATCATACTGTCCTAATTTACCTTGACTAAAGCTTGCATACCAATACCTAGCTCCTTTAATTCTGGTAGTTCTTTGGTACTTGTTTGTGTAGCGTGATCTGTGCTAATGTCCTATTTTTAAGTCATCTGTAATGCAAGGACTACAAAACCAGAAAGAATTGTAAAAAACACTCGCAATGTTACAGTACTTGCATTAATAAAGTTAATTGATTTTCTGTTAATAATGGAAATGATTTACTGTTAATAATGGAAATTCAGAGGCAAAGTGCCTATATTTGTTTTATAATTTCACTTGTCTGACTTTTTTAAGATAGTGGGTTTGCGTGGCCAGGTTTTGGTGGTGGGGAGGCTACAGGAGTGGCTTCTGTGAGAAAGGGGCCAGAGATTTCCCCCATGTCTGACAGAGGCAATGCCAGCTCCAGGACGGACCTGCACCTGGGCAAGGCCGAGCCAGTCAGAGATGGTAGTAGCACCTCTGGGACAACACATTTAAGATGCAAAAAAAGATTATTGCTTGGGTGTAATTGTGCTCAGAGAAAAGTGAGAACATGTGAGAGGAACAACTCTGCAGGCACGAAGGTCAGTGCAGAAGGAGGGCGAGGAGGCTCTCCAGGCTCCGGAGAGCTGAGGTTCCCCTGCGGCCCGTGGTGCAGCCCATGGTGAGGCCAGCTGTGCCCCTGCAGTCCAGGGAGCACCCATGGAGCACCACGGGGGTGCACAGATCCCCCTGCAGCCCATGGAGCACCCACGGAGCACCACGGGGGTGCACGGATCTCCCTGCAGCCCATGGAGCACCCACGGAGCACCACGGGGGTGCACAGATCCCCCTGCAGCCCATGAAGCACCCACGGAGCACCACGGGGGTGCACGGATCCCCCTGCAGCCCAGGGAGGGACCCACGCCGGAGCAGGTGGAAGCCCGAAAGAAGGCTGTGACCAGAGTCAGAAAAAAAGGCGGCTGAGTCCCGTTAACAGCGTCCCAGGCGTCACTCGAGAGCTCTGCGGCTGCAAAGACAGCCCGGAGTCCCTCAGCGAGCCCCCCGCCCGCAGCGCCCGGCGCCGGCAGGCAGGAAGTGACGCGGAGCGGGAGCGGTACCGGGGCGGTGTCGGGGCCGGCCCCGCCGATCCCACTCGTCCGTGTCCTGCGGCCGCGGCACCGCCTCGCCCCGCCGGCCCTTGCTGGCCCCCGCAGCCCCGCTGGCCCCGCCGCCCTTCCGCGGGCCCCGCCGCGCTCCGCAGCTGCCGAGCAGAGCCCGCCTCGGGAGCACCCCCGGTGTCTGGTTCACCCCTTCCCCGGGGGAACAGATTCGTCCAGCCGGAGCACCCCGTCTGCCGACAGGCAGAGCGCTCGTCATGTGTGCCTCCCTGTTTGCCACCGATCAGGTGCTGCTCCGCAAATAATCTCACTCCCTTCTGGATGTTCTTCTCATTTGACACGCATTAATCTCATTCGGTAGCCTCTTCCGCACCTTAAGCCAACCTCCTCGCTGTTGGAGCATCTGGCCAGCTGAAGACTTCCTGAAAGTGCTGTCAAGTTGGAAATATCAGTGGTTAGATCCTGACTGGAGAGTATCTGCTGAGAGTTCATGTGCTCCAGGTAAATTAGGTCAAGAAACATTTTCCCCACATGATGGTATGTTTCAGACAACATTGCATATAATGTGGCATCAGTTCAATGGTTCCTACCACACACAGCCGATCTTAAACTTCATCCACTTCTCCCTTCTCCAGTCTGTTTGAAAACAGAGGTGACAAGTTCAGATGGATTTTTTAAGGTGCATAAGGACGAGAAGAAAATGTGGAAAAAATATGGAATAGCGGCTTAAGCCGGCTGGAGGTAGAAGAAAAAAATCTCAGGCAATTCACGATTGCAGGCTAAAAGAAGGTGATGTCAAACATCACACAAACACTGAGTGGCCAGTTTTCTTTCACTGTGGTAACAAACTTTGACATTTTAGTTTTCATGTGGTTAGGAGACAGTAGTGGGATGACTAAAAGCTAGGCATAATTTTCTGATAATTTTCCCTTGACAGAAGCCAATCAGAGAATATGGGCAAGCTGAAAAAACTATACAGTTATTAATCTGAGTTTGAATACACTGGTTGATTTGTAGTGCTCTTTGACCTTAATAGCTATCAACAGTTACATTAAAAATCCCTTAAACTTTGCTCAAACTAAAGTTACACCTAGAGAGATGGCAAACATTTAATATGAAATATTGTATTGACATGGCACAACTCTATATAGAAGCAAATAATAACTTATAGATGCTGTAAGGATTTTTAAACAGGATGATTTCTTCTAATGGAGTTGAATTTTTCTAGGGTTAACATCTATGCCTGTTCAACGAGATACATACTTTTATATATCATAAATCACCATGATTAGGTGGATAAAACCATTTCAAATTGTATGAATCCACAGAATTGTCAGGCATTCATATGGCTTTTACAAAAATGGACCTTTATTTTCAAGAATGAAAATAACTGTATTAATTGCACCTTTTCTGCAAGCTCTGGGCATTATTTCATCTACAGAAGAAAGATGGACAGTGATACAAACTGCCAACATACCATTAAATGCTAGATTTTTTCCTTGAGCTCAAGATGAAAAATGGATAAAACATCTACCTCTATTACAATAGCAAAATGTTGTTGATAGAAATTTAAGAAGTTACATATAGTACAGGAGATAAATCATGATTACATTGACAAATGTTACTTAAATGAATATAAAAGATGGATATCTCATTATTAAGTCAGATGTGCTAAGTAATAGTTTAAATTGATACTTGTAACTCAACTATTCTCAGGTTTTCTTTCAGTTATTAACATCAGGGTAATTGAGTAAGTGGCAGTAATTGTTACTTGGCTTCAAAAGACCATTAGTAAAGCCTATCTTACTTTTAGGTCACCTTTCAGCACTAATAAAAAGTCCAATTAGCTATTCAAAACAGATAAAAAATTTATTAAGGCTACAGCATGATAAGGCAAAAACTGCCAAAAATTACATCAAAGATTTCAAGACTTGTAAGAATCAGATTACAGCTTAAGAAAACTAATTTCTTTATCCTGTATGTTGTTTTGATACATATGAAAGGAGCAAGCTGTATCCATTACAAGTTCTGATCAGAAGATTCACATTTATTTATGAACACTGAACAAAACACTTTTTTTATGATACATTTCACCCTGTGTTAGTTGTTTTTTTATTTTTTTTTTTATTACAGCCTGGTCTTAACTATTCTAACTACTATCTTTATGTTAAGTAGCTCAGTGCTTCACACCCTAATTATCTACTGCGCTCATAATAATCTTGTTTATTTAGAAATGTTTCTGCTGTCTAGCCTGGACAAGGACAGCTATTGATTCTTTTGAGATAATAATCAAAAGTTGTTTGTTTATAGCCTTCGTTCACCAAACTCCCTGAAATGTATTTTATGATAGTTTTAGCCCAGTTAGGACCTGCTGGGAATGGATTTGGAGCGATACTTGTGCCCAATCTAAAGGAATAGCATTTATGGCATAATAAAATACTGTTTTTACCTTTGGAAAATGACTTTAGTTGTAATCTTTGAAAATGAGATCCTACCTGCCTCTGGTTTGTGCCCCATCTTTCCAGGAGCGTTGCTGTTTCACTGGCTGGGGCTTCTGCTTTCTGTGCAGGGAATGCTGTGGCACCACAAGCAAGAGACTGGGCCTCTGCACCTGCTTTGCACCGTGGCTTCCCACTCAGCTTGGGTGAACCTTGGTTCACCTCTAAGGAACCAGCTACAGTTGCACATAACATCTTTTTAAAACAAGATACTCTTTTCTCCCTTAACTGAACCACAGTGCTTGGGGTCCATTATGTTAGAATGGAACAACAAAGCTTCTGAGACACACATTCAGTCTCCATTAAATGAAGTCATTAAGAGTTAATGTTGGCTGATTCATTTCTGACTGAGGCTCCAAGGTAAGCAGGTTTATGTGTTAACAGTTCGTGATTTTTTTTTTCTTAGAACCCAAAATATTGGTCCTGTATTTCAGAGAAACAAATAATTTTCTGAGTTAGAGTGGGTGACAATACAAGTATGACAAATAAAATCTATAGACATTTTCAAATTTTCCTCATCATCTGACCCATGTTTGTTGACCTAAGGAAAACACAGTATATCTATTTTATTCTTGCTAGCTTTTTTAGAAAAAGTGGATAGCTCTTAATGCATATAGATCCTTTTGCAAGTCTGATAAAGCAACAGCAAACTTAATAAGAGAGAGTTGCTCTTTGTTGAAACTATTTACTCTAATTCCTTGAACAATTTGGAAGAAATAGGTGTAGCAGCATTTCTAGAAGAGAGTGGTATTTGCAGGGGGAGATAATGACAGATCAAAACCCCCAAGAAACAGACATAAATGGAACAGACAAGTGGGATGAGATTTGATTGCACATTAAGATCAAAGTCTTTACCCAGCTATTGTCCTGTGTTATCATTAAACCACAATGGTCCTCACATTCATAGGCCATTCTGATTTCACCATGCTGCTGCTAGTATTCTGCTACCAGAATCCTTTCATAAAATTATTTGCAGTTATGTCATATCTGAAAGCCAAGGCTGTGAGTCAAGTCTAAATTTATTCGTTGCCAGTTTGTATCCATTTCTTTTTGGCCAACGTTACCTTTAACTTAGGAAGCTCTTCGTGCTCCATAGTATTTCATATGTGATGTATTTATAGAGATCCTTTCTCAACTTTCATGACATAATGCAAGCCAAGAGCAGTTGTCTTCTCTTGTTAGACAGCCACCAGTGCCCTTCGCTCTCATTCCAGTCAAATTCCAACATTCTGAAGCAATGTTGGCCAGAAATGTATCGAGTACTTCAGATTAAGTCTCACAAGTCCTTTCTACAAGAAATACTTATTTATTTTGGATACATTTTCATTTGCTGTGTTCTAGGATCCTATCTGAGCTTTTGAAAGCTCCATCACATCTGATGTGTAATACCAGAAATATGTATAATAGCAGAAAAAGGGTGGATGCACGCCTTTTTTTTTGCACTGTTGAATTTCATATAGTGACATAAGTAATTCTGCCTCTAGTGTTCAGAAGTTTCCCAAAAGTTTCTCAGAAGTTTGAAGATGTCTTAAAAAAATCTTTATTGTAACAATGCTGCTCAGCTCTGAATCTTTAGTGAAAGTCAGTAGCACACCAAGTGCTAGTGTAATTAATCAAAACATAAACCAAAATATTAAATAAAAAATATTTAAAAGATAAAGATCCATCCCAAGACAGATCTTTGAAGAACTCCACTAGCAAGTTTCTTTCAGTGTAACAATTCCTTTAAATTATCTTCCCTTGTCAGACCCATCACCATCGTCTGTTTCTTGTTCTAATCCTTATTTTAATTGGTTGGTACCATGCAGTATCAGAAACTTTACTTAAATACAGCAAGATTAGAAATACTGAATTTCTTGTAGTGACTTTGTATCAAATTCAGATAGACATGCACAAAACCTCGTGTGTCCAGGTCTGATATTGTAAACCTGACTGTATTTGGGATTCTTATCCTGAATTAATGATTAATTAATGCTTATTTTTCATAAAATTGTACTTACATATAAATCACAACTTGAAGAATGTTTATATTTTCATATATGGATAATGTAACTCTTACAACTAGTGATTATTTGTAACAATGTTAATTTTTCAATTACATTTGAATAAGTATGAAACTCTCAAATTACTAAAATCTTATTTTAAAATTTCTGTAGATACTCATTTAAAGCCTTAGGAACACCACTTTATATTTCAGGCTAAATAAATTAAGATTCCATTCTGATTGGAGTTACCAGTATAAATCTACTAACTGGAGAGTAGCTGCCCCTGATTTCTTCCAGTGAAAAATATTTCATATTCAGAGTCATTATAAATGCTTTTAAAAAATATCTCTTGTTATATTAGAACTCTGAAATTTCAGATAAAAAAAAATAATTCTGTATTTTACATTTAGGTATGCCAGGAAAGGTTTAATTATTTACACAGCTTAGGACATCAGTCAGGATGAATTGATGTCATCCATCCTCTCTAATGGCTCTACCTGCGTTATTTCTCGTGTTAAGACAGTGGAGTTAAATAGCAGTGATCTGACGGTGCCATAACAGCGAGCTCTGTGCCACACATATGGAAACAGAGCAGGTTTTTAATTGTGATGAGGTAAGCCCTCTCCCTACATTTCATCAGGGATTTGACATGACTTGCTGAGCTGGTTATGTAGCACATAACCACAGCCCTTTCCCACAGGAAGGACTTGGCACTGGGACAACAAAGCTGGTTAATGTAATTATGTGCTATTCTGTGACTCTCAAAGCATGAATGATGAAATGTGGTTTTCTTTCCTCTCTCTGTAAAGTGATGATTCCTCCTTTTGCTGCTTATTGATGGCAGAAAGGCAGGGAAAGGTGTGCATTGCAAGGTCATGCAGGATAGAGGGGATATCGCTTCTCACAGAATCAATCTGTTTCCAAAGTCTTTTGGTTGTGAGGCCACTGAAGTGGAAGTGCTGGCTGCTTGCTACCTCACCAGAGTGTTTTTTTCACTTCAAGACTCGGCAGTGTTGCCCCTTCTCTTCTACTGGAGTTTTTTTATGCTTACAGTTTTTATCAAGATTAATCTATTAATAATATTTCCTGTAATTGTGTTGATTTCCTGCTTCTGGTATTTCTGTATTACCTACTTACCCTGCCTCCTTCACAGTCTGCCCTTGTCAGAACTCTGTTCTGCTCTTGGTGTTAGCCAAAATGTCTACTTTCCTCAGCCCTAAAGTTGCCATTAACCAACATGAAAGGGAGAAAGGTGACTAATTTCCTGCAACTGATAAAAAAATGTAGACATCATGTACACTTTTATGTCTTGTAAGATTTATTAAAATAGAGAAGATAACCTTTCTAAACATCATACACACTATAAAGCTTGCTTACATCACATTATTACCACCATTTTTTTTTCAGAGGAGAGCAGCATTGCAGGCCCCCCCTTTTTTTTTTCTGGTAGTGTCTTAGGGCTCTGTGCACAGTGACCACCACAAATGCTGTCTACACTTCTGAGTAGAAATGAGAGACTT
This sequence comes from Myiozetetes cayanensis, assembly GCF_022539395.1. Classification (NCBI taxonomy): domain Eukaryota; kingdom Metazoa; phylum Chordata; class Aves; order Passeriformes; family Tyrannidae; genus Myiozetetes; species Myiozetetes cayanensis. Next base: position 133,494,328 of record NW_026086604.1, read on the forward strand.
GACCTGCGTCATCGCTCACATTTGGAGACTCACTTATCAAGTGGGATACCACCTGAGCCCTTGAGATGTGAGCAAATGTCTATATTTATCACCAACAGCCCTTTTTCCACAAACTCTTGCCACATGATGTCATAGCATCGATTACATCCCTAATGACTTGTGCACACATACAGTGAATAAAATTTTAATATAGCAGAACAACAAGAAATTGTGAGGCAAAGCTCCCCGAGACACAGCCATTGTTTTATTTAGCATATTCACACCTCAATGTAAGTGTGGATACACTTTCCCTCCTTTTTATGTTAGTGGTATATTTAGGGTGAAACAAAGTAGGTAATCTAATTAATACCAACATTTAAGCCATGGCAAAGCAGCTGGCATCAGGAGGAAAAAACCCCAAACCTGGGAGTAGGAAAGAGCAGAATTGGTTCTTTTGGCAGTGCTGTTGGCTTGTTGCAGCTTTACAGATTCTCTAAGTATACTCTGAATAAGTTCCCTTGGTAATTTTATGAAAGGAATGATATATGATCATCTGCAGGCAACAGAGGATAAAATTGATGTTTGATCAGTAAGTTCTTTCTAGTTCCAATGTATATGCATTTCTTTCCTGTATTGGAAGATCCTTGATATATTTTTCTATTTTCTAGTAATTTCCAAATTTTGTCCTTGGTATATACCACTTCAGATTATTAGTATAAATTCAAAATTTCATTTTCCAGTTACATACAAGAAGTTATTAATTCATTAAATACTTCAGCCAGAAATATCTTTGGCTGAAGGGCTATTATGCCAGCACAAAAAAAAAAAAAAAAAAAAAAAAGGCAATGGAAACGCTTATTCAGTGTCATTCAATACATCATTTAAGCTAACTTCTCCTCCCTTCTTCACTAACAAATGTTCCTGGTGATGTAATTAATTTGTTTCATCTATGTCAATCATGTATCTACTACATATTAAAGTTAAAAGTAGTTCCACTCTCATACATCTTGTTTTACGTCAGTGAATACCAGTGTTATTCCACAGCTGTTTTTTTGATCGTGGTTTGCCTTCTAAACAATCTAAACAATTCCTGGAATGTGCCGGGTAACCAGTGATAACAGTCATGTCAAGAGAAACTTTAACCATGGGAGATGTTTATGCTTTATTACTACAGTGATTGTTTTGAGGACTGTTCTGTCATAGCAAAGGACCGTACATTACCCTTAATGAGTAAACCAGGAGCTCAGGAATATTACTCTGTGGAAAACAGTGAAAGGCATCTCCATACTGTGTTCTTCCTGCTTTCCACACCCCTCTAGTACATGTGAGGCCGCAACATGCAGACAAAAGTAACAGAAGTTGGAAATTCGTGAGTATTCTGGAATCAGTCAATGTGCGTGTTGTGTTTTAGCCAGGCCACAATAAAACAAAATTTAGTTTCCCCTAGAATTAACACCACTTCTGTATGCAGCTCAGAGAAATGTCAAAGACCTATATTCAGGTAGTGAAAGGCACTAAAGGAAGAACGTTTTATAGATATCATTGCATTAAAGACATTCAAATATTTTCTTGAAATTTCTATTTCACCTGAATTGTACTTGATCATTCCAGGTCCTGCACCTGGTGGTGGTGGTGGATGCCCCCATACATGGAAGTGTTCAAGGCCAGGTGGGATGGATTTTTGAGCAACCTGATCTAGTGCAAGGTGACTCTGTCCATTGCAGGGGAGTTGGAACTAGATGATTTTTAAGATCCCTTCCAATCCAGGCCATTCTGTGATTACTCTTTGGAGTAGACCATGGTTTAGGATGTTACTGTTAAAATCAGATGTCAGATATCCAAGAAAATGACCTTTTAGGAAGTGCTGATTCCTGGTAACTCCTAGTATGAGAGTTGAAAGCTAGCCATGAGATGCTTGTGTGGCAGCAGTTCAATGGGATTTTTGTCCTTGGTTATCCAGAGAGACTGGATTCCCCTCAGGCCAAGTATGTGTGACTAACTCTGGGTGCTCAGGTATGAAAAATGCTGTTTGCATTACACTGTCAGTGTTTAATAACAACATAGGTAAAACACACGAAGATGAGCTTCTCTTTCCATTTACTTCACATGGGAGTTAATGAATATATCAAACGTAGTATACTATTAACACCAAGACAGTGGTTGCAGTGTTTGTTTTGTCTCTCAGTTACCTAGTGACAGATTTTGATTGTATTTTAATCTTATTAGAGAGCTTATTATATGTATTTTAACTGAAAATATAGGAAAAGAGAAAAAAAAGAGCAATCTATTTGCTACCATTATAAAAAACTGCTGGCATATTTAGCACGTGTTTCAGGATATTCCTTGGGTTTTTGTTCAGAGATAAACAAGGGTTTTTGCCCAGAATATGCTACTGTAGAGCATCAGAACACTAACACGATGGTAATTTGGGCATACAAAAATCTGTTTCTTTCCTCAAATGAAGCACCACAAGCGTTGTATCTCATTGTAATGAACAATCAGAATTAAACAGCTGCCCATCCGTTAATGTACCACTGTCTCAAATAACCTATGGTTTTGGAGAGGCAGAACAGTCATTAGTGGGAGTTTCTGTAATATCCTAGAAGAAAGAAAATTGCAGTACTGCGTATTCAAAATGCAGCACTCAGTCCTGACAGAAGTGCTCTTATTCTGCTGCATCCATTTACTGTTCTCTAACAGAAAGAGCTGCCTCTCTCTCTTCCCCTCTCTCTGTTACCAGACTAATGAAGACTTTACACCACCATCCTGTATTCAGCTCTGGCATTTACTAGCAGACAGCACAATTCACTAAGCAAAGCTATAGGTACTTTTTCTGAACTAAAAGAAAAAAAAAAAGCATCAGAAGAACTGGTGAGCATTAGTAATTTACATCTTTATAAGCGACCAAACCCACAAGGAAGAGCTACTGTAAAAACCCCTAAGAAGGGGTAATTTCCAGTCATTTTACATTAAATCTCGTATCAATATACTACAACACGCTAACTTGGCAATAGACATTTTTGACTAAGAAATAAAATTAGACAGGAGTCTTTCCTTTGCTCCAAACCCTCATTTCAAGGAGGGAAGATTTCAGTTTACCATTATTTGATCAATATATTTTCCTCTCAAAGTAATGATTAGTCCAGAAATAAAGAGTCACTGACTGGGCTCACAAGCTATATTTAAAACAGAGTTCTGAACATTCTGAAATACAAGAGTCATTCTGTAATTTCAGAGCAGTTGTAATATCTTATCCCCCTGTAACAGGCTGCCAGAAATGCTCCTGGGATAAGGCCCATCACCGTTTGTTCTAAAGATATCAACTTTCTGGCTGGCTGTGGCAGGTAAGTCAGGACATTTGGGCTTTGACTCAAATCTGATACACTTCTTACATTTCATCTTCGAAGGCAAAACATTTTGATGTATATTGGGCCTATACATTTTTATTAAAGGTTCCCAATAATGCATGGAAATAACTGCTGTGTTTTATCCAGAATAAAAAAGTAAGATAGATGTGAAAACTGTTCCCATAAATATCCACTTTTTTTTGCACGAAGGATTTCAGCATTTTTCTTCAACATGCAAGTTAGCTGAGTGGCTCAGGATATGTTTTCTATGTAAAGAGAATGAAATTCCATATTGTGTTGCTGGTTGCCCTGGAATCAACTGCAGAGACTGAAAATGGATCCGAAACACAACCAAGGCTCCAAAGAAACAATTATTCTTGACATTGCAGTCTGTTACAAGTGATCCTTTAAGTTCTGTATTTTTAATTATATATATAATGGATATATTTAATTAAATCTATATAGTATATATTATATATTATTATTATATATTATTATTAGTATAGTATAGTATAGATTTAATTAAATATATACTATAATTTAATAATGTAAGTGGAATGAGGAATGTTTCAGAATATACAAATAGAGGGATTTTGGTCATTTGGTTTAAGTTCTACAATCTGTGACTGGATTACTAACACTTTTCTGAAGATACTTGAGACCATGGGATGGAATCCAGATTTTTTTTTTTAATCACTTTGAAATGACATATGTCATTACCTTTTTTTCCTCTTTTGTTAGGAATGAATGTCTGTCTTAACATTTGATCATGGTGCAAAACTGGTGGTTCTTGATCGGCATGTCAGAACGTAATCAAATTCAGCGTGCATGGATCACATCATCCTCCATGGACAAATGCTTAGGTATAATTTATTTATAGCACAGCCGAGGCTAAAGGACATGTCTTAATTTTAGGACACTACAGGCATTAATAAAGCAAAATATCACCGATCTTGGTGAGACCCGTATTTTGGAGCGGGTCTTTCCTGTCAATACGCCGTGGCTTATGTGACAGTTTTTATACGCATTTTCCACAGCAGGGCTGCAGGCGGGAGGGCAGCAGCGCGTGCCGGAGGCTGTGGGAGCACTCTGGGCCGGGAGCGACGATCCCGATCCCGATCCCCATCCCGATCCCGATCCCCACCCCGATCGCGATCCCGGCCCGGCCACGGACCCCGGGCCGTGACAGCGCGCGCGCGCCGGCTGGCGCGGGGGGCGGGGCCCATGAGGTCACGCGCGCGGCCCCGCCCCCCTGCGGCGCTCCCGCAGTTTCCAGAAGGGCCGGGCCCGCGGGGGGGCCGGGCCGGTGGCGCAGTCGGAATTGCCGCGGCCGCGGGGCCCGGCCGGGGGGCGGGCGGTGATGCCCTTGTTTATTTTTACCCGGGCGGTTCATCCTCCTCGGCAGCCCCAGCGCGGCCCCCGCCGCCGCTCCCCGCCCCGGCTCCGACGGCGCCGCCTATAAAGCGCCGCCCGCGGGGAGCCGAGGATGCAGCTCTACAGCTCCGTGATCACCCACTACCCGGCGGGCGCCACCGCCGCAGCCACCGCGGCCTCGCCGAGCTCCACCGCCGTCTTTAAGGTCTCCTTGTCGCCGGGACCCTCCGCCGCGGAGGCACCGGGAGCCGCCGACGCCGCGGGCCCCAGCGCGGCCGCCGAGAGCCCCGCCAAGGACAGCTTCATCCCCGCGGGGGGAGGCAGCAGCGCCGCCGCCATGCCCGCCTTCTCATCCTGCCTGGAGGTGATGCCGAGCGGCCCCGCGGCGGGCCCGGCCGGGCGGCCGGCGGGCGGCCCGCAGTTCAGCTCCTGCGCGCAGGTCACCGTGAGCCGCCGCCGGCCGCTGGAGCGGATCGTGCCCATCCGCATCGTGCAGCGCGCCGAGGCCGCCGCCGAGCTGGTGCCGGGCTCGCCCCGCAGCCGCGCCTGGCTGGAGGGCATCCTGGAGAGCGTGCGGCAGGCCGGGGCCGACGGCGAGCCCGCGGCCGAGGAGCCCAGCAACCGCAGCCTGCGGCTCAGCGAGCACTGCCAGGCGCTGCAGGCGGCGGCCGCCGGCGCCCAGCCCGGGCTGGCCCCCGGGTGCGGCCCCGCCGAGCGCAGCGCCGGCCCCGCGCAGCCCCCCGGCCCCGCACCCGGGGAGCAGGAGGACGAGGCGGCGGGTCCCGAGGTGCGGCGGGGGCCTGGCGGCAGAGCGGAGCGCAGCGAGAAGCTGGTGCTGTACCTGGCCGAGGTGGAGAAGCAGGACAAGTACCTGCGGCAGAAGGGCCGATTCCGCTTCCACATCATCCCCGACGGGAACTGCCTGTACCGCGCCGTCTGCAAGGCGGTGTACGGGGACCAGCGGCTGCACGGCGAGCTCCGCGAGCAGACCGTGCACTACATCGCCGACCACCTGGACCACTTCAACCCTATCATCGAGGGCGACGTGGGAGAGTTCCTCATCGCCGCCGCCCAGGACGGGGCCTGGGCCGGCTACCCGGAGCTGCTGGCCATGGGGCAGATGCTGAACGTGAACATCCACCTCACCACGGGCGGCCGGCCCGAGAGCCCCACCGTTTCCACTATGGTTCACTACCTGGGGCCCGAGGACCCGACACGGCCCAGTATCTGGCTGAGCTGGCTTAGCAATGGGCACTACGATGCTGTGCTGGACCGCATGTGCCCCAATCCAGAGTACGAGGCGTGGTGCAGACAGACTCAGGTACAGCGAAGGCGGGATGAAGAGCTGGCCAAGTCCATGGCAGTGTCCTTGTCCAAGATGTACATTGAGCAGAATGCCTGCTCGTGAGACCACCTGGGTCACAGGCTGGGAGCTTTGCTGCAGGGACTGAGACAGAGAGAAGGTGTGCTGGCTGTAATGGTGATGCCTTAATCCTTTATGAAGCAGCAGCACCCCAGACTGGGAAGGACTGTAGATGGTGGGGGATAAATGCAAATGTAATATTCTGTTGTAAAAACTTAGCCTCGGATTATTTGCAAGCACATTTCTCTGTGTATGTTTGTGTCTCCCCACTGTCTATTTTCTATAAGAATGTATTTTTTGCACACTATTTTTAAACTGTTACCTCCATCTTCTACATCTTACGTTAGTATCTGGCTTTCAGCTGTACAGCCAAAAACATTTGTAAACAGTTTTTGTAAATAAGGCTTATGATGTAACAGCTATTTTTGCTGTGTTTTTTACCCATAAACCTTATATTTTTACCAGATGAAGTTGATATAAAACTGACCCCCCCCACTGATGAAAATATTGTGGGTATTTTCTTGCAAAATTAAAACAATGGCTTTTGTAAAAGTGCAGCAAAGTAAGAACAGCCTGCTTTTAGGAACAGTTGCTTTCTCTGCCTGGAGCACAGAACAGGTCCCTTGAGCCAGTTGGAATGCAGCTACACGTGAACAGTATGGGGAGCAATTGACTCTTCTGTATTAATTACTGTTTTGAGTAAACTGGCCTCTTGTTGCCTGGTTGGCTCACCCTCTGCTCCATTTATATTATTTATCTTTAATAACAGAACATTAACTTGCAATAGAATGTTGTGACTAGATAATAGTCTCCTGCTTTGGCAATAATTGCCTTGGCTGCACCTCAGTGTTTGTGTTCTTGTTTCTGGGGTTATGGTGTCTTTTGTATAAGCCCTGCTTCTTTTTTGGCACTGGTATTGCTCCAACATTATCTGATCACAACATTTTATTCACTTGATGTTATTTTCTAATCAAGAAATCAGGAATGGTATTCTATGGTATGGTTTTAAAGGAAAAAGTATTTAAATTGAGGTTTGTATGGTTTGCTGGGTCAAACATTTAAATGTTTCCAATCTAAATTCTGTCTCTTCTACTTTCTGATTAACTTGTTAGGTATATTTATTAAGTAATGCAGTTTGTACTTTTTTATTTTGTAATATATTGTGATTTTGGAATTTATACTGTATTTGTATAATAGGAATATTCACAGCTAAAATGGAATGAATAAAGAATATAATTTTACTTGTGCTCTTTTTTTCTACTGTCTGCATTCCTGGTGTGGTGAAAAATTGTGGGTGGGTTCACAGGACCTTTTATTTAGTTTCTCTGCCTTAGTTTCCTCTAATAAAAGGTGGGAAGAAGGGGCATAGTACTTTACAGATGTGAACCATTGGTAACTCTGGTGTCAGTCAATATATGGAAGAAGGGCAAGTATTTATAGGCAATTGAATATCTGTAATTGTTTTGTTACTGCAAGAGATCTTAGTTTATCTGTTTGCCAATGAGAAACACTTCCACATCTTAATATGCCTTAGAAGAGTTCTCAAGCATAGTGCCGGAGCTGGTGACAGCAGTGGTTGTTAGGAGCTGACCGTGCACACTTGGGCTTGGATGTGGGTATTTGGGAATCTCTGTTCTGCACTGGTCCCAAACTTGCTTGAGATTTGTCCTGTCACTAGTCATACCCTGGCACCCTCTCGAATAGGGGTGACATCACAAAGAGATTCAGCTTTTTACTCCCCTTACCAGATGCACTTGCAAGTTGTTAAACAGTGCTCTGTATGTGTGTGCCCGCACGCGTGTGCTTACAAATCAATCCCCGATCTTAAAATACTAGAGGGCCCCGTCATTAAACAACAGGAGGGTACTGGCTTAAAAATAGGATTAAAATAACTAAATAGCTAAAATGCATCAGTCTTAATTGAGCACAGTTGATAAAAGAGCTGTAGGATTGACTGTGTGTATATTCGGTAGTTGTTTATGTGGTACAAAGAGTAGATTTAAATACTGTGTTATTTTCAAAATATTGGTAAATAGTGACTATATGTCCCTCCATTTTCTTCAAACATACAGTTGTACTTTAAAGTGTAAATAGTGGTGGAAAAAAGCCGGTCCTCCTAGTCCACTACTGCTTAACTATTGAATCTTTGGAAAGCTGTTTTGAGGTGAGGGCAAGGCAAAAGTGCAGACCTGAATGTGTTCATGAGGAATAAAGGTGGTTTATGAGGAAAATGGCTACTTGGTGGCACTAAGCATGAAAATACAGCATCTCTAAACATCAGTCATCTTTGACTGATTAAAAACTTTATATCCAGACTGCTTAGGATTTGGGTTGGATAAGATTAATTCATTCAAAGTTGTGAGTATCGCAAACTTTTTTAAAAAACACATTTCTTTTACATAGTTTAAAATTACCAGCTGCATTGTAAACTGTGATTACAAAGTTTGTGTTTTGCAGCACAAACCTTAGAAATGCTCAGTAAGCAAAGCGAAGAAGGATTGATACTGCACAGTGTTCACTCTGTATGATAAAACTGATGTTGTAATAGCACAAATAAAGAAGTAGTGTTCAAAACAAGCAGTGCACGACCCTGGGATGAGTTCCCACAGGGTTCCTTAGCAATTTTGATGCTTCTGGATGAGTCACAGGGGCATGCAGATAACTTTAAGGAATTTGAAAAAACTGGGTTACTTGTTGAACTAGTTTGCAAAGATATTGAGGGTGTATTACTGAAGCATATAGCAAAGCACTTGTTTTTGCAGCTTGCATTACATACCGTGTCTAAAAGGAAATTACAAAAATGGCATTTTAGATGTTTCAGGCACGTGGAAAATGAATTTTTTTTATAGTTGTGTTTAAAGTTCAGCTGAGGCACTGAGTTCAGATGCAAGCTAATGGTGTCTTGCTTGAGCAGAAGTAGAGGCAGTTTCGTGGAACAGTTTTATGGAAGTGGTGATTCTAGTATGGGTAAAACTTTACAAAACTACTTGTAACACAGTTGCTTGCCACAAGCAAAAGCAGAGGTAGAGGCAGGTTTTCCCTTACTGTCCTCTGTTCAACAATTCCAGTAACAATGGAAGGACAAATATTGTCCTTGCTCATAATTTCAGTGCCTGATTACTTTAACCTTGGCTAATCACTTGCATAACCCAACTAATCCTTAGACCTGTCTGGGGACTTTGGTCAACAGACTCTTTATTATTGACAATAAGTGAGAAGAAGAGCTGGATTTTCAATATGCACTTGTGTGGTTCTACAAGTCAGGTAGAAAATGCTTTAATACTGAACTGGGCAAATGTGAACTTCAGTCTGGGGGAGCATAAGCTTCATGATGCCATCTTTGCTTGTATTTTATAACACAGTTGTGAATTAGTTGACATGTTGGATGCTTCATTTCAGGAGTTTCTTAGGTTGCCAAGACTATGACATTCTGTCACCAAATGTACAATGAATATGTTAGAGTTTTCCCGTGTGTTGAACAGACTCTGTTACATAAAGCAAGGTTTGCAAGAACTGAATTGGTTTACAATGAATGCATCCCAAAATAAGGGTCGTGGGCAAGTGGGGAAGATTTGTGTAAGTATTGTTGTTTTCCGTCTCTGTCAATAATTTGCTCTTCATAAGGTTCAGTGGGTGACACTTTGTGCTTAGTAACTTTCTTAGGACACATAAAAGTTGTGCAATGCCAGCTACTGTTTTTTATCTGTCCTGTTGTATTTGACTGGTACATTACATATGTGCAATATAAATCTATTACATTAATGTCACTTACAAATATAGGTGTATTTCAGTAATCCTTGTACATATACAAAACCACCTGTAACCAAATGTTTCTTCTATCTGCTTTTGCTTTTATTTTGTCAGGCTTAGTTGATAGGATTTTTGAGGATAAGATTCTAATTTTGGTTTAGTGTTTGTCACTGCGCACACACATGGCTTCTGAACCTGAGCAGAAAATTATGACAGATATCTCACAACAGAGACAAGTACCTGGCATTAACTGATTTTTTGCTTATACTCTTTCAAACTTATTTAACAGTTTATTGATACTCATTGGTAAGCGTTCCTAGGATGTTAGTGCAAAATGTTGTGAAATGAAAAAAATTCCTCAACTTCAGCGTTAAAAGATAGTCCCATTTCCAAGTGGCATCATCGTGTGGAAGTATGCAGCATACAGCAAGATTGTGAATAACTGTTTGAAAGGACATCAACTCTGCCAAATGCAATCCTGTAGTCATCAGAACTTTTTAAAAGAAGCAGAAAACTTCAAATTTTGAACTTTTTACTAATACACTTTGATTTATAACATATATATGTGTGTTTTAGTTGAAAAAAGGGTGGCTTTCGTATTTCCTGTTCAGTTTTAATTTGTAATCTTTTTTATAAGCAAGTTTATAGTAATAATGGATAAAAAGATATAGCAATGCAGTAATATATTGTACTTCAGCCATTTTTTTCTGGAGTTAGTATTTAAAATCTGTTTATACAAGGAAACCCATACATGATATTCAAACTGCAAATTGAAGGAGCTAAACCAATGTCAAATTCCAGGTTTCTGTTGCATGAGTGGTTATTTTTCCATGTCCTCATACATTTGTCCTCATTACTGAGAAAGATCAAGCCTCTCTGGAGAAAAGGTGAGTGTGCAGTTGTAGTAGCATGATGCACGTACACATGTAGAACTCTTCTGTCTTGTGTGATCTTAAAAATTGGGATTTCCTGCATTTTTAGTGTTTATTTTTAAACCATTATGGTTTTAATCCTTGTTTTATTTCATAGAGTTTATACTGGAAATTGTAGAAAACAAACTTGTGTCCTCCCTACGGGGCATGGTTAATGGTGTTTGAACCTTCAGCAGTGTAGCAGAGTTAAGATGTGTAGAAAGTGGCATCTGCAGTGAAGAAGACTATTGTGGAAGGCAAGCTGGAATTGAGATCTGGTTGTGAAGGGGCCCAGGTTGCTTTCTATCCTTTCATCTCCCTTGTTCACCCACATCCCAAGCGCAGGGAGATCCCAACTCGCTCTGATGGGTAGTAGGCCTGTGCCATTGGGCTGGCGGTGGGGAGGTTCAGTCTCACTGTTGCTGCTCACTGGTATTTAGTTATGAAGTTCTTATCCTGTCAAGCTTTTGGGGACTGCAAGTGAAAGAAGGGATGCAACACTCCCAGAAGAAAATGAAAAGGATTTCACAGAAAAAGACGTGGCAGTTTTCTTGCCCGTGAACTTCTGTTGCTGAATTTCAAAGAGTTAAAGTGTGGTTGAATATCAAAATGGTTTGCAAAGATCAAGATAATTTTAAAAATCATGCAAAGCATGTTAGAAGCTTTTTGAGACTCTAATAATGCTGAAATACTCTTTTTTTCCCCCAGTTAATCCATAATTACATTAGCTAAACCATATTATTTTCACAGGTACAAGGATCCAGCATTTTTTCTGTGCAAAACTTCTATTTTTGCTGACCACAAATGTTAATTTTTCAGCTATTTAATTAATAAACATTTCTGAAGAAAATAATGTTTTCAGATCTCTGGGTGGGATTTGGAATTTAGTAAACTCTGTCAATTTATCCCAATATTAATAAGTGCAATACTTCTTCCCAGTGCTGTTGTTGTACTCAAGATTAGATGTCTGCTTTTAGAAATAACATGATGTTTGGAACTCCAGCTGAGCTTCTTTTGATATTTTTTCAGAGAGAGTCTGTGGTCAAAATGTACTCCTTTTGTAAATAAATAATACAGTATATTTTATATCTAAATTGCCTGCCTTCCATGGGACCTAAAGACTGAGATTTAACTAAGCAATTAAGCAGTTAATTAACATGTTTATATTACTTGTTTGCTTTCCTAACAAACTTCAGCTCCACTGGATTAGGTTACTCACAGGGACTGACCTTGTCTTTTGTGGCTTAAGGTAGGAGCAATGACAAAATTATTGTCTCATTAATTACTGACACAATTCCTATTACTTCTGCAAACCCTACCTGCAATCTTTCAATTTCTTTTACATGTTAATATTTGTTGATTGTCAATTATTTGCCTGTTCAAGTTTAAGCTTAGAAATAAGTTATGTTGTAAACCAAAACCTAATTAAATAAGATATTTGAATGAGTTTAGGAGATGACAGGTGTTTTGCTGCTTATGTATAATTGAGGGAAAGGTGGTGCCCAGAATGAAGCAGTTGTGAAAGGACTTGTTTTGCTCTGAAAGATGGTTATGCCAGCTTGCAGATCAGCATTGTGACTGCTGACGTAAAAGTTTTAATGTGCTTGCATTTATTATTTCTTAAAGTTATAGTGTTATCTCACAACAAGTTACATTGCTGCTAAGCTGGGGGTGGAGGCATAAAAGACTAATACTGGCAGATTGAAAAAAAAAAAAAAAGAATGTTTTGCTATTAGGAGCCAGGAAGTCATTGCTTTTTTCTTTTGTCTCACACCACTTTTAGTATCCTGTGAAAGGTAACTGTAGCTTTAGGTAAAGAATGATTGTGCACATGGACAGCATCCTTCCTGAACTGGTAAGTTGTATACATGTAGAATAAGATCTTTTACTTCAGATTTATACCCATAAAAATGGTGGATAAGAAGCTGGCTAAATTACTGCAGGTATCTGAAAGCTTCGTCTCCATTTTATTTTGTTAGATTTGTTTTGTTGTGGTTTTTTTGTTTGCTTTATTGGATTTTGTGTTGGTTTGTTTGTTTGTTTATGGATGTTTTGTCAATTAGGTAGCTGTCCTTTTGGATATACTCACAATAATTCATGTAAAACATTCACATGAATGTGATTCCTAGTAGATTTCCATTTGCAGCTGGTAATTTACAGCAGTTTCACTGAAGAGGCTCTGAACATCTGAAATTGCTCAAAATTATATCAAAAAGTAAAAAATTCCAGTACTTGACAGCATTTGTGTAGTGAATTTCCTTTCCTTGTGTAGCTCTGGCCAGAGACAAATATGTTGCAAAATGGACAAATAGGACAATACCGGGCTCTGTTAGGTGAAATAAAGAATCTTTTGCAGAGAAATAGTTATTGTGGAAAGCTGGTATTGCAAAGGAGTGTCCCAAGGTATCCCAACAGGGATACCTTAGTACCTATGTTCTTCAGAACACTTTATTGTCACACTGAAATTGTGACGATTTGGAACAAACAAAACCTAAAAAAAAAAAAAGCCCAGACAAAAGAGGCAAACAAAATTCTGAAAGAATGTAATCTTTTATAACCAGAAAAAAACAAACGAAACTTTCTGGATAGGCTGAATGTGTGAGGAACTGTGGCATCCAGCATCGCAGAGTCAGGTTATATAACATGAACCTTGGCAGTGGCCTCAGCTCTAACATCTACAGGAAATCATTCTGCAAATTAGGCTTCTTCCCTGTGAGACCAAATAGGTAATAGTAGATGCTCTACTTCAGTCAAGGGATTGAGTTAATCTCTGCTAAGACTTTTGGTGCTTCCTCAAGCCTTTGAGCTTTATCTCAGTGCTCTCTGGATTAAGCTGTAGCCAGCCAGCAGCTGTATCAAATCTCTTTCGGTTACTTTATATTGATAGAGGAGGTAGACAACAAGCAGGTACTGTCTCTGTAGGGAAACCTGTGCTCCAGCATATCCAGTTGGTGCCTTATATCACTTCTGTCTAGTATGAAGTGTGAGGAAAAAGAAGTTGTACACCACTGAAACATGTAATCAGTTCTCTCTGCTCACTTGAAATCTCTCATATGAAAATCTTCAAGTCTGTGCCAAGTCAGTTATACGTACTTTCTAATTTTGTTTCCTATATTTTCTATGAACTAAAATATATCACAAGGAGTTTATAGCTAGTCATGGAGGCATTTCAGGGATCTAAAAATGCTACAGGTATTTGGTCACATGGAGATCTTCAGAGGGATGCAACATGTTTTCTACCAAATTCAACTTTGGATTCAGATCCAAAATATATTCCAGAAATTTTCATTTGATAAAGTATGATTTATGTGTTGTTTTCAATTTGACAAACTTTATGGCATAATTCAAGCACACAGCTGTCAAAAGTAAGTTTGTAAAGGAGTATTAATTTCACTGTTATAGGCTTTTTAAGTGAGTGTTTATGGCTGTGTTAAGTTTGATAAATAGTAGAGGAATTCTGAATGAGAAATATGTGAATAGGATGTAATAAAAATATGACATTTCTTGTTCTAATGTACTTTATTGTAAATTTCCAGATGTAATTTATTTGGGGAAAAATAATTGAGAATGGAGCTTATTTGAGCTCTTTGCTGCGCTGCTGGGGGAGCTCATCCCAGCAAAACCCTGAACCTGGTCACCTGCCTGAAAGAGCAGCCTTTGCCTCTGGTTATTGCAGATGGGAAATTAAATGCACAGTCTGTTTACACAGATTCCTTGAAAGAAAATCTTTGAAAGGGAGAATGTAATAGCTACAGCTCAGTGGAAGGTCAGCATCAGCATCATCACCTGTGCAGTGTTTCAAATGCCATTTCTGACTTGTCTTCCTTCTATGCTGCCCAGTGAGATGAAGAAAGAAAATTACTTTGCTAGTCTTTTGGGGTATGTTGGCACTGCAGAACATGGTGCTGTGCAGAGATGCTGTTGTGCTCAGAAGGGGCAGCAGCATCACAGTGATGGCAGCATGGTGGGTAGAAGGGAAAAGCAGGTCTCTGAAGGAGGTGAGTAGAATCCTGAATCACAGAGTTATTTTGCTGTCTCCCCAGTACCTGCACAGAGTCTAGGGCACTTTGACAAGATTCAGTGTCAACACCTGGGAGCAGAGGTCAGTTTTTAGGGATTTAACTCTATAGAATAGATTTAAAGGTATTACTTTATGCAGAGCTGCCATGCAACAATCTTGCAATATCAAGCTGCAATAATTGTACGAGGAGTATGTGGCCCCAGGGGAGAGTTAAAGTACAATATTACACATAAAATTTCCATATATAACCAAATTACCATTTAATAGGAAGCCATGGTGACTACAAGCAGGAAGATGGTATAGCAGTTGTAATAACATAAGCCACTTCTCAGCAGTTTCAGTGGAGATGAGAAGGAATTACATAACAGCTCCGTTCCAGCCCCGAGATAATGTGACTTAGCCACTTTGCCAGTTCTTGGGACTCAAAGGTGTGAATTGTCACCTCCCACATACACTACAGCTGCAGAGTTCAGAGAGGTGGTTTAAAATAATGAGATGTTCTACAGTCATATTTCTGTGAAACAAACTTGGTTCTGTTCTGTTTGTTTGTTGGTTCCTTTTTTTTTTTTTTTGGTGGTGGTTTTGTTTGTTTTTGTTGTGGGTTTTGTTTGGTTTGGTTTTGGTTTTTTTTTTTGTTTTTGGGTTTTGGTTTTTTGTTTGTTTGGGGTTTGTTTGTGGGTTTTTTTTTTTTTTTAGGTTGAGGAGGAATTTGACTGTTCCCAAAATCATGTGCAAATTGTAAAGGTCAAAATGCAGCCCTGACACACATGCAAAAAAAAGTTTCTTTGCTCTTTTCTCTGGCTGTTTGGAAAATATGGCTTTCACTCTCCACCATCCCAGGCAGGGCTGTCACTGTCCCACCAGCTTGTATTCCCATCTCTCTTTGCTGCGTTACCTTCAACTTTGTTCTTATTGTCTGTGCTGGTTTTGGCTGGGGCAGAGTTAATTTTCTTCACAGTGACTAATATGAGGCTGTGTTTTAAATTTGTGCTGAAAACAGTGTTGATAATATAGAGATGTTTGCTATTTTAGAGAAGTGCTTGCATAGTGTCAAGGCCTTTTCTGCTTCTTGTACTGCCACGCTGCCAAGGAGGCTGGGGGTGTTTGGGAAGCTGGGAGGAGAAACAGCCAGGACAGCTGACCCTGGCTTATCCAAGGGATGTTCCAAACCATATGACATCATGCTCAGTATATAAAGTGGGGGGAAGAAGGATGAAGGGGCAGATGTTTGGAGTCATGGAGTTTGACTTCCCAAGTCATTGTTAATGCGTGGTGGGGCCCTGCTGTCCTGGAGATGGCTGAACACCTGCCTGCCCATGGGAAGCAGTGAATTAATTCCTTGTTTTGCTTTGCCTGTGTGTGCAGCTTTTGCTTTTCCTGTTAAACTGTCTTTATCTCAAACCACGAGTTTTCTCACTTTTCCAGTTCTCTCCTACATCCTGCTGACAGGGGAGTGAGGAAATGGCTGTGTGGTGCTTAGTTTCTGGCTGGGATCTAATGGTGGATCTAATGCCCCCATGTCCCAGAGTGGCAGCTGTTTTTCAAGAGGGTGTAGCAACACTGTTCATATCAAAAGCAAACGTGGTAGGAACTAGATCCCTTATTAATGATGGGATCTAGTGGCCATTTGGAACAAGGCTGTCTTCCTCTTGTTTTCATGAGCAAGTTAAACATATTCCAAAGTTGAATGCAATCACAAACCTTCACAGCACTGCAAATCCCAGTGTTGCTGGCAGAAAGGCTGTAGTGGAAGGCAGGGAGTAGGCAGAACAGAGGAGCTGCTGTGGCAGGGTTGGCTCTCCACAGGCCTGGCAAAGCTCAGCTTTGTCCTGCTCCAGGGCCAAGAAGGCTTAGGCAGCAGCAAAAAGACCTGATGACTTTATTATTCTAAAACTTGCTCTTTCTAAAACTCTATAGGTTTAAATCACTTCAGTTGCATAGTCATTGGTAACTGGTAACAAAGGTGATTTTAGCATTGTATTCTGCTTTGCTGCATTGCCAGAGAGATTGGAGCTGTAGACCCCACAGGCAAATCAGCCATCCTGCTATCCTGATGGGCCAGAGCAGCTTGGTCTGAAAGGAGGCAAGTGAGGCAATCAAGTAAGAAGAGCACCTGGTGAGCTTACTTGTGTCTTAGTTATTGCTCCTTGGAAACATGAGGTCTGACAGGCTATGATGCTTCTCCACCCTTTTGAAACATGGTGTTTTGTGAGGTTTGTGTTATACTGAAAATTCTTCTGCATTTGGATCACTTTGTAGTCTACATGGCACCCTAAAAAACTGTCACTGAGACTGTAAGTTGGAATATCTGCAATAGCACAGCTTTGTCCACAGTTTCATCATTGGCCTATGGCTATGACACTCATGCAGCTGCTCTTGCTGGATTTATGCATATCAGAAACTACAAGGATCTACTTTCTCACAGAATTAGCTTGACATGAAGTGAGAACCTCATGAAGTTCAACAATGCCACATGCAAGGTCCTGCACCTGGGTCAGAGTAAGCCCGAACACAAATACAGGCTGGGCAAAGAATGGATTGAGAGCAGTCCTGAGCAGGACTTGTGGGTGCTGGTGGATGAGAGGCTGGACATGAGCTGACAATGTGCACTTGGAGCCCAGAAAGCCCATTGTATCCTGGGCTGCATCAAAAGAATCACGAATCATGGTTGAGGGAGGTGATTCTGCATCTCTGCTGACTCTCATGAGACCCCATCTGGAGTGTTGCATCCAGCTCTGGGCTCCTCAGTGTAAGAAGGACGTGAACCTGCTGGAATGACTTTGGAAGAGGGTGACAAAGGTGATCAGAGGGTTGGAAAAGTTCCTATGTGAGAGCAGGCTGAGAGAGTTGGGGCTGTGCAGCCTGGAAAAGAGAAGGCTCTGGGGAGCCTGCCAGGAGCTAAAGGTGACCCACAAGAAAGGTGAAGAGGGACTTTATACAAGAGCATGTAGTGATAGGACAAGAGGGAATGTCTTAAAACTGAAAGAGAGTAGGTTTAGATTAGATATTAGGGAGAAATTCTTTATTGTGAGGGTGGTGAGGCACTGGAACAGGTTGCCCAGAGAAGTTGTGGATGCCCCATCCCTGGAATGTTCAAGGCCAGGATGGATGGGGCTTTCAGCAACCTGGTCTAGTGGAATGTGTTGCTGCCCAAGGGGGGTGGGGATGGGGGGTTTGAAACTAGATGATAATTAAGGTCCCTTCCCACCCAAAACATTCTGTCAGTCTATGATTTTATAATTCCATGAGTTACAACTAACAGGCTTTATAAACAGCAGGAAGTACAATAGAGTTGCTATGAGTCATGGTAGATTTGATACATGCACTTTATTTTCTCTTATTTTTCTGTGCTTGTAAATTGCTAATTCATGATAGATGCGAATGAAACGTTTGACATTTCTAGTTTTCCATTCTGTTAGGTTCCTTTTGCTGTTTTCCTTTAGGGATGGAACCCTTTTATGTCAAACTTGCTTTTCATTTGTTTTTGAGTAGGTACATATGCATTTGTCTATTTACATACTAAAAGATTATATTTGTTTTCAGCATTTTAGTAGGAAAGAAATATAGTGTTGACTTATACATCTGTATTTGTATATTAAAGAAAAAACATACAGAATAGATACAGTTGTTAACTGCTCTGCTAAAAACACTTTATAAAACAAACAAAAACCCCCTATGTTATGTTCAAATACATAACAATTTAAATCCCTTAATTAGCATAATATTGTAACACTAGTCTTGCATTTGAACAGAATGGTGTCTTTAGCACAATTTCCATTAAAAAAAAAATTCAATTAATTATCTTTAAAACCACATTTGTTTCAGTGATGTTTCTCAATTTTCAAAAAGGCAGAGGCTCACTATCCATTTCTGGTAGGGCCAGTAATGCTGTTTGTATTTTGGCCAAAGCAGAACAGTGTGCCAGCTCTTTGATTAATAATAATTTGCAAAATAAATTCCCTCCTCTCAGGCTATTTCATATCACTAATTTGTTTTAGTTTGCCATATGAAAGATTGTATCTCTATCTGAAACAGGATTGGGGATAGAAACACACTCACAAAGCTTTTTGTCTCTAAACTTCTTTGTTGTTTATTGTAGCATCTCTTCAGTACCTTTAAAAAATACAAGATTAAAAACCTCAGTATGTTAGATTCCACTGACAGATGAGATTGAGTCTTTTTTATCTCACATAACTGGATAAACAATTCTGTAGGAAAACAACAGGACCATCATGTGCTGTTCAGTCAAGCAGTAGGTGCATAATCTTCAACATAAATGCCTTTAAAAATAGAAAGGGAAAAGTGAGTTGTATTGTGTACCTTTGGCTTTTAGTACAGATGTATACTGAAATCTGTGGTGCCATGCTATTTCAACCCTGCAGAAAAATTGGTCCCCTGTAAATAGGTGTCACGCATATGTCTGCATATCATTGTAATAATAAGTCATGCTTTCTTCTTCGATGTTCAGAACTCATGTTCCTTGCAGTGCTGAACCTGTAAATAAATGAATCAGACACCTAAGTAATGGGAAAGCGAATAATAAGTTATGTTGTTCGTGATGTGTCTCGTGTTTCATTACCCTTTGGAGTTCTTCAAAGGTTTCAGTCAAGCAGAACTCCAGCTCAATTGAAGCAGCCAGTGTGAGCTAAGTGTGCTTTTGGCTAAACTTCAGTACCTTCCATTTTCATTGCCTTCAGTTAGTATGCCACAAAAGTTCACCAATCTTGAAAAGAGACACCATCTTCATTTGTTACATATGTCACTACAAACAGATGCTTATGATAGAGGAATTCAGTAGCTTCTTAAAGCGATTAAGAGATTACATTACAGTTTGAGGGGAGCATTATTAAAGGATTAGAAACCTCTCTTAATGACTAAAAGCACTAGCAGTGTAAGGTGTTACATTGCTTGATTTGCAAAGATACAGGTATGTGGGTGTGCGCTTTCTAACCTTAGGAATAGATGTGGTTTTGGCTTACATGGAAAGCATTGTTAGTGCCAGAATTCCTAAACATGCCCAAGAGATGTATTATAGGTGCACTGAGAGTACCTACTGTTGATGTTAAAGAGGGGGCAAATCAAAGTTTAGATTTACAACACACTGAAAAAACCCCACTGATTTGATGAACTATTTTTAAGTACTATGTTTATTTCAACAAAAATTGGAATCTACATGGAAAACATTTTTGAAGTTACTCTCAATCATACATTAATTAAAGAATGCAATAGGCTTTTACTGAGCAGTGTGATTTTAATGCCGTATGTATGGTGTGGCTTTTAAAGGTCATGGATTTGTTGAAAGCTATATGAAAGTGGGCTTCTTGTAATGTTGGTATTGTAAAAATTACACTTTTAGATTACATTGTAATGTAAAACTTGTAATGTTTTTAAGCTTCTCCTTTATATGGTTAAGACCAAGCAACATGATTCCTCTCGTGATGGATGTGCTTGGATAATGGCAGTCAATGTGCCAGTGCCTGCAAAATAGTTACTGCAGCAGCAATCACTTCAGAGAAACCTAACTGGTTTGCAGCAAACAGCTGAGCCCTTGGACCCAGCTCCTGGTATTCTCTCTCCTGTACTAAATATAAGTAGACACGTGGAGGGAAGACTAAGAACAGGCTAAGCATAAGTGATATTTCCCCCTAAAATGTTCTCCACACCAGATTGCTCACAGCTAAGGGGATTGTCTGTTGGGTTGGTCTGTTTGGTATCCCTTTCTCTTGCAAGTGTACCCCAAGCAACGAGCAGTCTCCCATGAGTTCCCTTACATCTACATCTTCCTTTGGCTGTGCAGGGCACCTTTTGATGTTTTGCATCTCACCCTGCACTCCACATGTCCTCAGGGAAACTGCACGGATGAACTGGAACAACAACTGCACTCAGAACACGCAGAACTGGCAGGGGCAGGAATTCTGGCTGCCTGTAACAAGCATTTCATACCATCAGTCACTGCCCTCTCAGACCTCTCAGTCCTGAGCAAGAAAGCCTGTTAAAAAGGTGAAGCTGAACCTTTAGAATTAGAACTACAACTGTGAATGTAAATAGAGAAAAAGGCTTTCCTTCAAGTTCCACAGGCAGTAATGACCTGGAGCTCCCACTTCCCTGTAGTAGATAAACATCTCACCTCCTGGCCTCACTAACACTGTCCTGGAGACTCCAGTTACCTCTTCTCTCAGATGATTAGCATACTGGACTAAACTCAGAGGGCTTTCAACTTGTATTTAGCTTTTAATATCATTGTCCTGTTTAAAGAAAGGCTTCAACACCTGCAAGTTTTTTTTTCTTCTGTGGCAGTTGGTCTATGAAAGATTTTCCGTTTCCCACAAACTCTCCCTGTCTTGTGCCCTTGGATGTTCATAGTGATACCAGCTACTGCCAAGAAAATGGCTATCGAAGGAATGATATTGTTTGAATTACTGCTTGCTGTGTTTTATTTTTAGGTTGTATTTAGTGTCGGTGACAAAGAGTTAAGCTTTACTAGCACTGAATCCTGAGGATAGCGGAAGTCAGGGCTGTGAGGTTAGGATAACTGGGTAAGTAGGGCAATAAGTAATTATGATAAGAAGGTTAGGATAATTAGCAGTAGCAATAAATGGCCAAAGTTATCCTCCTTGAGTTCTCTGTTCTATATTTTGTCAGTGATCATTTTCTTAGGATAAGTTATGAGAGGTAGCAATGCCTTGTTGAATACTGTTGTTCTCATAGAAGTTAAATGATAGTGATGGTGAGAAATCACTGTTTTTTGATGTAAAAAGGATAAAGTAACTGGTCTTAGTAAAGTGGAATATTATACACTGAGTGATACAGTTAATTGGCATTAATGAGCACTGAAAGTCTGAAACTGAAATGAATCAAATGAAAATATATGAAAAGTTTAACCAGCAACACATTCAAAGTGAAACAACTGGTATCTGACATGATGAAAAAGAGATATTAAGGAAAAGTACCTGGTTGGCAGTTTAGTGCCTATGTGATTTATATTTGCGCACAGACTGTGCTCAGCACTGAAGTAGTTCCATGTGGGATATAATTCTTGTCTTTCTTTCAGTGTGCTTTCTTCTCCTGCTTTCAGGGTTTGTCTGTTGTACCTGAGCTTCATATTGAAGTCTGGGTGACTTTGTGTCTAGGTCAGCATATGTAGAATAGACTATCTGCTTGCAAGTAGGATGCAGGCCAGATTGTTCATGGGCTAATAATTCTTCTGGGTCTTTCCTCTACTTTGTCTCAAAGTGTAAGATGTTCTTCTGTTAGTGTCAGTATTGCCTGGTGGAGCATGTAAATGCAAAGAAGCACAGACACTTAGATTGAAAGAGAAATGACAACTACGAAAAGGATGCAGCTTTGCCATGAAGGAAGCCTTCAAAGAACACATCACAACTGCATATTCTGCTTTCAAGCTATTGCTGATACTTTTTTTTTCTGACCACATTATGCTAGAAATTGAAGACAGAAGGAAAGGCTATATCCTTGTCTCAGAAATTTCTGCCTGAAGAATTTATAGCTTGAATAATAGTCTCGTAGTCTGGCTAACATATGCCAGCTTTTGTTTTCATCTGTGTTAGTAGATATCACTAGGCAAGTTCCACTTTAACATTTTCTTAGAAGGTATGGAAAACGGTGATCATTCAGTGTGTTACACGTCTCTCTGAATGTGTTGTAACAACAGTTCATTTGCAGCAGAGAGGAGAGGACCAGAGGAGACAATATTATTGTAACATATCCCTCAGCATCTCCTGAGTGTCCAGAAGTGCACTTTTTTCCCCCTCCCAAGGCAAATTAATCAGCTTCAGAGACAGGTCTAAATTTCAAGACTGCAGTTTGCCTGGAGGATGAACCAAGAAATTCCCTTGCTGAAAAGGAAAAGCATCAGATGACAAAATGGTGATAACGATGCTTGAATTCTTCATGCTTCACTGGTCCCATGTGACATAGTCACAGTCAAGGCTTGGTAAACTTCACTTTCTTCCTGGCGTATTCTTAATCCTCTTCATTTAAAAGACTTCCTTCTTTCTATTCCTTATTGCACAAGAATATATCCCGTTATAGGTGCTTGGGGTGTGTTGAAGCTTTCAGGAACAGTGCAGTTTCTATAGTTCTGTGTGGCTCTTTTGATGGAGCAGGGTAAGCCCCTGCTCTTCCTGCTGCCCTGCCTGGATTGTGGGGGGAACCCTCTGATTTGAAACTACTGAGTTATGGAATGCTGCATGTCTACATCTGATCTTGTTAACAGCCACTGAGGTTTCCTAGAACACAGAAGGTGTTGGCCTTCAACCTGCAAAAAAAACCCCTGCATAAGCTTGTTTGATTAATCGGAAGGTTCGTCCCCCCCGCCCCCTCTTCATAAACTAGAAACTGGGGAATTCATTCGGTTCTCAAAGGCTTAATATTTCCAAGAAAAAAATATTCAAATCACTGATCTTCCTGAATGTCATTTATTTTTTCAAGTGAATCTTTCTCTTTGAGAAGATAAATGCAAACTCAGCAGGATTGATCAAGACCTCAAATAAATTGTTGGTTTACATGCCTGTACATACTATATACAGTAATAACATAAAGGAGCTCCTGACAAAGATTGCTTTAAGCACTGTATAAATAGATTAAAAAAAAGCCAGTCTGTGCTTTACAAAGCTTGCAGAAATGCAAAACAGATTATTGGAGATGAATGAAGTAAGCCAGATGATTTTTCCATGTTCTGAGATGATCAGAATAATGTTGTGAATAGTTTAGTCAAAGCACCAGCTTTCTGCTTGGAGATAAGATTTATAGTTAATGTTGTGGGATCTAGCCTTTCAAAAACAAAGCTTGTAAGTATCATGTATCATAAGACATTTATCCAGCCTAATAATATAAATATATCCATGCACACACACTCACACATATATACAGACATGCACAAACACTCAGGTGCTTATCATAGGTCCAAAGACATTCATGACAGTAATTCTGAAATAACCTTGCATTTCTTTAACTTAATAGAGCCATAAGCAAAATGAAATACAGGCTTTGTATGATCTTTCCTTTTGACAGAGCTGACATTTTTCTAATATTTAATCTTAAAAATTCTTTATGTCTGCTACTTTGTCATGAATGTATCAAAATGTATCCTGCATGATGAGTAGGGTGTGATTTACCTGAATTTTTCATACCTTATGGGGTACAAAGAGTCCAGCAATGAAAAGTATTTTACCCAGCTAACCATTGCCTCTCAGGTTATGCAAGAGGCTGGTGTGTTTCCAACTAGGCTTCTAAGTTTGCAACATGACCTTGAATTGTACCTCCAGTTGGGGTGGTCTTGGGTCTCCTTCTCCCCTCTCCTGGGGAGGCCTTCAGTCTCCTTTGTGCTGTCCTTGCTTCAAGAGTTGGGACTGGGGCCTTTGGCTTCTGTGCTGAAAACTTCTCTTATGCTTCCATTTAGAACTTTTTGAGGAAAAGAAATGTTTTAAGGAAAGTGTTGAGAAAAAAGTGCTGCGTTTTGTAAAGGAAGGTTTTTCTTCCTTTACAAGAAAAAAGGTAAAGAATACCTAATGAAGTTACATGTGTTTAATGCTGTCACACTTTTATGTAAAAAGTAAGAAGCACGGTGGTCATCCCTTACAGGCTAAATGAGGTCTCCAAGATGATTTGAGACTACTAGGGAAGTAAGGTCATTAATAAACTTAACTACTATTGCTTCACTGTAACACAGGAGAAGCACACAGGGCAAATCAGTGTGTGATTTGCTTCCATCACACAGTGATAAAATCCAGACTCACTTAGGTTGTCATACTTCTGTCTTGCAAAAGATGTTTTTTGAATCTTCAGCTCTCTGAATGGAGAAATGACCTCTATCAGCTGCAATTCTTCCCTAGTGTAAAGTCAGCTTCATATTTTCCAAGCAGGGGGCTGCAAACACTACAAGTGTGGTTCTTGGAACAGCTGCAGAAGTGCAAACACAGTGGGTCTGGGCAGGGCAATGGGAAAGAGAAACAGGATTCTGCAGGTCCAGTGCCCAGTGTAGTCATCCAAATCCTATTGTACATCAACCTGGGTGACCATGGATGGTGCTAAGTGGTTGGGAGGAGTAGCTGGGCATGGTATCCCCATGCTCGGCTGCCCCTTGCACTGCAGACAGGCAGTCAACACAAGCACTGTAGCTGAGGTGAGGGAAAGAAAAGAAAGAAGAGTAGCAGCAAAATCAGTGGAAATGATACAGCCTTGTCTCTCCTTTTGCTGCTCTCTTCTGCCTCTGTGGTTGATGTCACTGCTGGGAAAACCTTGACTGACTGAAGCAGCATGTTGGACTGAGCAGATCAACCACCTTCAGCAGCTGGACACTGTGCAATGAGAGTGTAGTAGTGAGTGATCTGTGAATTAAACCGACTTCTATGAATTGTGATCTATGAATCATATTTCCCATCCAAAAAAAGTTGCACATAATCTAACCATAAAAAATAATAATTTCATTATTTTCTTTATTGCATTTACATTTCAAGGGATTTACATTTCATCTCATAATTTCTGATGGGGTAAGTGAGTTTTTGGCATGTCTGTTCAATTTAGAGGGCTCTGAATTGAAGCCTGTGCATATTTGCAGACTGAACAAGGACGAAATACTAATCTGGTAATAAAGCCTCTTATTCTAATGTGTGCACAAGAGTCATAATAAAGGTCTGATTACAGAGAGGAAAAAGATTATTGTAATGTAAGACTAAAATAAGGAAGAAGGTTGTTGTGTATTTACTGGATTTTGAACAGGAAACAGAAAATTCAGCCTGGTCGTTTCAGTGTGGTCAAGTGTATTTCAACCTTTGTGGCATCACTAACTGCCAGAGTTGTGATTTGGAGTTTAAAGTCGATAAGTATATGAGGAAACTTAAAGAAGTTCATCATAAGAGATCATATCCTTGCAAAATATTTTAATAATCAGCTATATTGTGAGGGGAAATAGTATGTATGACAACTTAATGTGGTTTTTGGTAACCCAATTACGCTTTCAAATTTTGCATAATGCAATGAGAGCTCTGCAATCGGCCTCTGCTCAAAAGGTTGCTCAACTCATTATCATCAGCATTTTTTTGAGTAATAAGAATAAAACATTCATCTTCTACATACAAAGTGCTGGTGAAAATTGTTGTTGCTACCGAGTATATATGGAAAAGGGATTCATTTGTTTTTATGTGGTTATAGGTAAATATAAACAAAAATCCTGAACCATAAATGTCAGCATTAACCTTTAGCTTGAAGGTCTCTCTCAGCCTGGAGGCAATGCCGGTTAAAAGAGAAATAAAATTGAAATAGAATAAAAATCCTTTATAAAATGTAATTTTTAATGCAATAGCATTATAATTTAAAACACTACCACAAATAAGTTCATATTAACTTTAAAGGTCTCTCTGACTTAGCCGTTTAAACAAAAGGCTACCACAGACACATGGAAGTGCTGCACAATGAATTAGTATTAAGAAAACTAAGGTCAGTCTCAGATTCAGGTGGTTGCTTCCCCCTTTAAAACAGAAACACACAACATGAACAACAACAATCCAAATCAGTAAATAGTTCAAATTTAGGCAGATATAAGAGGAAACTTTTTTTTCCACAAAGAAACCATTCCATCTGCAAAGAATGTAAATTGTTACGTTGTCAGTCTTATTAGACTGTTTACCACTGCATTATCATAATCTTTAAGAATCCTACTCCTAGAATTATTCAATTACTTTAGAAACTTTATTTCTGGACATTCTTAAGCTGAATAAGTCATTAAACTTGTATATAAAATTCACAGAATAATAAAAAAAGACTATTTGAGTTAATTTTTTAATGGAACATTCAAGGCCTATTAAAGTTATGAGCTTTCAAGGTAATGTAAAATGTTCTTTAATAAGCTGCTGCACATTGTGACTCCTGCTTTCATTTGTATTACTTAATGGTCTTAGGTCTTGCTACCATTAGGCTAAATTGAACAAATGATTGGGAACATTGTTAATTGGGAGAAAAGGGGGAAATGTCAATCATTAGTCATTTTACTTTTCATATCTACCTTTACAGAAGCACTAGTGGAGTCTACTGGTCACTAAGTATGTTTTAATTAGAAAACGGAGATAAAGCCATAGCTTCACATTGAAAGAGAGGTGTCTTACCTGGACTTTTGTGAACTTAGAGTAACAGGGCATTAAGGCAATTTGTGTTAGAAGGATCCTTCTAAAGCTAATATTCTTAAGGCTCTCAGATGATCAGCTGATCAGTTCTCCTCCCCACTGTGCGGTACTTATTTGCCAGCTGGGGTTAGAGTTGTGTGACATTTAATGACAACTTGCTTGAAGCAAAGAAGTTAGCATTAAAAGCAAAAATACTGTGAGGTTAAAAAAACTAAATCAGTTGCCCTCCTTGCAAAAAAAAAAGCAGCTGCTGTGTGTTTCCTCTACTGCTGAAATACTTCAGGCTTCCCAAGCTTCTATAGTGGCTTTAGGTCATTGCAGAATGTAGGAAACGTGGAGGTTCAGGAAGCTGAGATTTTGCAGCACAACTCCTGGTACTGCAAGCATTGCTGTGTGTTGTATGCACACCATACAAGGGTTGTCAGCATCCGGTTACAAGGATAAAAATCCCATCACCCAGTCAATGTCCTGTCTTTTATTCCCTCTCCCAGAAGTGGAGTTGTGTTTTGCCAACCTACGTGCAGAGAACACTGTAGAAAGCAGAGCAGGGTGTTTTGTAGGAAATGCATGATGGAAAATAAATCTCTTCTTGTTCTTAATGATTATTTGTTCTTTAGAGTGCCTTGATTTGGTAGCCTGCCTACTCATTGGCATTCTCCAATAATGCAGTGAGCTCTATTCAGTGGGATGGTACAGAGCAAGTTGGGAGGGCGTGCACTGGCATATGGTGGGGTGAGAGTTGGAGTGGACTTCCTCATCCAGGAGTGCTGGTTGCTGTTTGTCCTGCTCCTCTGATGGCTGCTGCTTTCTACTGCCTGCTAATATGAGAGGGCAATTTGTGATGTACAGAGGTAGGCTGTCATATTACTTGTTAGAGCAGTCATTTATTTTGCCTTGTTTCATATTTCAGTAATGAGTCAATACCAGAAAACTTGTGCAATAATCTCTGCCTGAGTACTGAGGCATCAAGACAGTGGTTTGAATACCGTTCCACTCTGGGAGATGGACCCTTAAATGACAAATGTTAAAATACATGTTTTTATTTGTGGCCACTTCCCTGAGAAATGTGCAGTTTGCATTTCTTTCTCAAGAAGTACTGAGCCTGAGAATCCAGTTTAATGTTGTTTTTAATAGAAAGGTCAGTGATGCTGGCTATATTTCAGAAATTCCTATGAGAAAGAACTCAGCTTTTCTCTTGACAGAGCTGCAGATGAGCAATGATCCAAGCATAAGAGAGGTCAGTTCAGCTGCCCAGGGGATCAAGATGGCTCAGATTGTAACAGGAATTTCAGAAAAAAATGAGCTGTGTCTTTCTATAGACCAATCAGCCAGGCCTGCTGTCTGTGGAGAGAAAATAAAACTTTATTCGAAGTCTGAGGTTCAGCACTGGATTTTCTCCTTGAGCACTGCTGCACTGGCCCTTCATCCTCACCTCTGTCTCTGCAAACACTGCTTTAGTACAGGTCTCCTTCACCCGTTGGCCTCCAGCAAACTGCGTTCTCTCAACTTCAGGTTGCTAACAATTCACTCTGAGTTGGCTCTGATGCTATTTATAAATTTTTCTTCCAATGAACACTCATCTCAGTCCATATTTTCAACTTTTGGGGACTTTGTTTCACTGGAATATGGAAATCTCTACGCAGTCATGTTTGATACTGAAGCTCATGGTACCAACCACAAAGATTGCTGCAGCAATCCTTGCTGACATTGACCTTTTTTCACCAACTGAAATCAAAATCTCCCTTGAGAAACGTCTCCTGTTGAGGAGTATTTTTATTCCACTTTTTGATTGCCTCCACTTAATAGACATATTTTCCCATCATTTACTAGTTTTTCATTTGGGGAACAGGCATCATATTGCTTCACCCCAGAAGGCAGGTATCAGATAGGTGTGAATCTCCTCCTGGGAGAAAGTCTTTGATTTACTGTGCTCAAATTAATCCTACCAACCTCCTACCTTCCCTGCTGTTGCAATATCCTGTTTTGGATTCTAGGCAATAAAGGAACAACATTAGTTTCAAATGTTTTATTCCCAGAAAGGTTTGGATGAACACTGGGGCATGCAAGGTTATGACCTTTCATGTGGTCCTGACAGAAACTGCTAGTTAAAGATGCCAAACTTCTGCGAGGAGAGCAGAAACCCAGTGGGTGTTTAGAGAAAAATCTTTCCAGGGGAAAATTGCTTCTTGGTGGGTAAGCAAGTGTTAATAAACCCATCTTTTTTGTTGATTACTTTCTTTCCTCCCTTCTCATTTCCCCACCTCCAAGGAGATTTTCTTTCTCTGATTCAGTGGTCATGGAATGCTGTAGGGCAATGGTAGATAAATATATTGTGCATTGAAAAGCAGCTAATATTGTATGCCAGCCAAGGAGATGTTCTGTGGCATCAGTTTGTCCTATTTGATTTGACCCAGGGACTCTTCAGTCAATCAAGCAGTGCATTATCATTTCAAGCTCAAGGAGAGATACACTATTAATCTAAGTGAGCTGCAGTCAGACTTGACAGGCAGGGGACAAATCCCTAATCAATCTTTTAATCACCCACCTGGGGTGATTTGAATGAAGTCAATTAAGGGATCTTTCATCAGCAGAAAAAGCTGTACTCAGCTAGTTTAAGAAACATATGTAAGACCTCCTTTGTAAAGATATCTTTAGAATAAAACTCTGAGTGTTTTTCTCTTCCCTCATTCATTTAGTGGGCAGTAAGCTGGATGAGAAAGAAAAGAACTGCATAGAATTTCAAAATAATATGATCACAGATATGTATTTGGAATAAATTTCCTCATTCTCCAGAAGCACTGCAAATATTCCAGAAAATGCCAAACTGTAAAGAAACGTAAATACTGAATAATTATTTTCATAAACCAGCTCTATACATTATAATGGTCAAATAATTGGATGAGGTGTTAAAGGGCTCTTTTGCAATTGTAGATAGTGAATAAATATATTGTAGAGTAGAGATTGAATTTTACATTTTCCTTTTTCACTGTTGACTTTTCTGATAGAATTTGCTACTAATATTTTGTATTAAAAACTCCTGCCAGAGCTAGTGAAGCACAGGATGACCATAGAAAGCAAAACTTGGTTGTAATTTCTGAACAGAGATATTATATTTTAACTCAATGGGATATGCCTGTAAGTTTTGAGCACAAGGTTATTTTTTTCCACTACATCTTGAATTGTGTTATTTGCTTACTGAGACTTAATATTTACAGATATTTGAACATATGACCTGTTGTGCAATTGATTTTCTTCTGGAAAAGGTAGAGCCACAATGTTGTAACCTGTAGCGTTTCTTATTCCTGTAGTCACAGATATTTGAAGTTCAAAAGCAGCTTAATCTTAAAACCATCTGACAACCTACCTGCAGCATGACCAAGAAAATGTGATTAAAACTAAAAAGTACCTTCTCAGGGCATGTCTAATGGACCCTCTATTAGTGGGGGATTAAAATTGCTGAAGGAATTTCCATGATAAACATGTTAAATAATCTGCTGTGGTTGCTAGACTTCTTACTCATCCTTGTCTTAGAAGTTTTGTTGGGCTGTTTTTGCTCTTCTTGTTTGAAATACATCCAGGATTAAACCTCTGTCGCTTGTACACTGGGAGAGATCAAACCTCTTCAATTCTGTGATAATGTTTTTTTTGCTTCCCCAATAGAGTAATTTCAGTGCTGCGTTAAGGACTTAAGCAGTAAAGGTTGAGCTGACATTTAATTTATCAACTTTTATTTTCCTCTCTTCATAGATCTTAAACTGAACAAAATCACCAGCTCTGGGTAATATTGTCGCCCATTTTTATCTCTGTGGAAATCTGAGATAAATTTCAAAAGAAACAAACAAAACCTACTTGAGAGGGACCTGAGGGATGTGAAGGATTGCAGCGACATTTTCTGTAATCCTCTTTGGCACACTTTTGGTACTGCCTTGTGTAAGCCAGCTAAAACCACGTACTTTTTGGATAGCAGGTGCCACTACAAGCTGAAGCCCAAGGGACTCTTGGAAACAGAACTCGGACACCTGAAAATCCACCGTGTCACAGGTGATGGGAGTGATGCACCTGATTAGTGTGAGCTGCTTTACACACGTGGGAAAAAAGAAACAAACCTCTTCTATGCAGTTGGACCTACATACTTGCTTTTGTGGTGGTTTATCTGTTTTCAATATGTGAATTTTAAAATAAGAGATGGAACTTGCTGGTTGCTGCATGTGGTCAGTGGGGCATTAGCTGCTATTTCAGATTTTATTTTCCAAAGAAAGGCAGGAACCAGCATACAGGATTTGACTCTGCTTCTGTTGAAACCATAGGAGAAGGCAGAGGCCACTATGAAGGACAAACCACAAAAAACATGACAACCAACAATACACCACAATGCCCATGGGAGCCATTAGCTGCATGGAAGAAAGGTCAGTTAAGGCTTATGAAGGCAAAGTCATTTTTCTGTTCTTCTGACTTATCTGTTTCAGTTTTCATTGATTTCAGGCAAATTACTTCATATTTACACAACAGTGGAAAGAAAACCAGGACAGGGGTTCATGTATGCAGGATTTATTGACCTGAAGGAGCCACAAAACCTGTGTGTCTCCTCACTCATGACCACTTTCAACACAAAGGCTCCCTGGGTGTCCTAGAGCTGCTGGTGTGACCTCTGCTGTCCCTGCAGGAGCGTGTACACCATGTCCTGAAATCCATACCAAGAGCATCAATAGAATCGAAAGGAGTGTGAGATGGAAGGAGCAACCTTCCCATTCACAAGGAATCTCTTTCCATGGATCCTGGTCTTCATCGATGGCCAAAGACAACAAAACAAGGACCTGACACCAAAGAGATCCCTAAGGATCAAGGCAAATGGATAAGCCAGTGTAAAGTGCTCCTCTGTCTTTCTAAGATGTTGTGCAGCTGGCCTGGGCCAGCTTTGCCACTGTCTCCTCATGCTGATGGTGGGAAATATCCTGGGCGTAGTTTTAATGTGTGTTGATGAGGTCTCTGGGCCTCAGCTTGCCACTCTGTGTCCCCCTGTTCTGCACTCCACCGTACCCAGGAGAGAGGAGGGTCTCACAGCCAGTGAGAGGGCACATTACAAAGGGCAGGTACAGCGCACGATGGGGAGGAGCATGTAGGGCGTAAGGCTTTTGGAGGAAGACTCTGATAGAGCCTCCTTCATGTTGAGGTGTTTCATGACTGTATGTGGGAGAAAATAGGTTGTCTGTGGGTTATCACCTGGATCTGGGCTTATAACTATGCCATTTAAGACATGAAGGATATAGTAAGAAGATTTAAATAATGAAATGAGTGACAGCCTGATAATAAACCAGAATATTTTCCCAGAGTAGTCTGATCTTGTTATCAGAACAGATTTGCAGAGGTGACTGATTAGTGAAATGGCACGTGAAATTCAGTGCCAACCACTATGAGGTAGTACATGCACATGCAAGAAAAAACACATCCTACTAAGTATAAACATAGTAAAGGATTAATTCCCTACCGCCACTCAGAAAAAGGCATGAGATTTAATGTGATAGTTTTCTAAAGGCATCTGTTCAATAGTTGTCAAGAGTCAAAGGCACACTGAATCAGAAAAACATTTAGGAAAGGAACTCACAACAATATAGAGATATGATTATGCTCCCATGCAAAACTATGAAAAGTTGGCACTTGAGTGCTGTGGATGAGACCCCAGGACTGGCAGTCCTGGTCTGCCAAACCTGAGGGAGACTAAAGCCTAATCAGGAGGAAGGTGCCTGGCTGCCTGTAAGGAGTGACTTGCAGGTTTGGTTTTACATTTATGGCTTTGGGCTCTTGTACCAAACCCTACATATGTGGCTGATTTCTAAAATTTTTAAAATTTGTGGAGTGGATACATCTGAGGCTCTATGCCAGGGGTAATACTGTGTGCAGAGTCCCATGGCCAGTTTAACTGGCTGCTGTTATAGGAAGGAATACAAAGATATTTCCCCTTCTGAACTGACAGCTCAGTTATATACTCAAACCAGAGTCAAGCCTTTTACATGCCATCACTGCTGAGACCCAAGAAAGTGGCTTTTTTGGTGAAACTTTCTCTTTTCTGTACATTATCTTGCGATCTTGCGATTATCTGTACCTGATCTCACGACAGGATGAAACTTTTTTTGATGTTTCTCTTACCTTGGGGATTGAGAGAAGGAGAACAAAGCAGCCTGACCAGCATATACTCACTTCCTCCTCCCATCAGGGTCACAGTCCTGATCCGTCTGACCTATGTCAAGAGAAATGAGCTGGGCTTCCAAATTCAAGTTAGCAATGACATTCAAGCATTTCTGTCACAGACTTCCTGCAGAAAAATTGTATGCTCATTTAATTCTGCTGCTCAGTGCATACATCTTTCTATATCTGTCTTCATATAACTATAATGGGCTTTGCAGGGAACATTTCTTTGGTTGCTGTTGCATAGAAGAGAGACAAATTACAGTAAGTCTGTGCTGTATACCCAATATAGCACCAGAGGTTTTTTTTTTTATCTTGGCTAGATTATTTTCCTTTATCTAGAGGGTTATAAGTGTGCTTAATTTTTGCATTTGTATCAGTGTTAACCTTGTAAAAGCATGATAAATTGAGAAATATTAGATTGCTAATAGTCCAAATGGATTAGCTATGTGAGTGTAATGTAAAATCATTACATTGAGGTAAATCTGTATTATGTCTGATATGTGCTGTTTTATCATTAATAGTGTGTTGTCTGATACTGTGATCAGCATAGAAATAGAATGCTAAGTTATGTTCTGCTAGACAAACATGTGCTTTTTAATAATGAAAAGCAAAAGCTCTCTTGCATGTAAAAATATGGCCTATTTTTTCTACTAATAATGGAACAGGCAGTTTCATCAGTTAGTTTGTCATTTGTCAGTACTTTAAAATTGTTGCATATTACATTGCATCATGTTCAAATTTTGCAAGGCAGGGGCTTTTGTTGAGCCCTTCATCTTCAAAAAGTGCCCTTGAGCTGAGCTTTCAGCTGATCTCTGTTGAAACTCAGCTTTCATTACATTTTGAGAGATTAGGAGCTGTTTGTGATGTCTTTGGGAATGATACCACCAGGCTGCAGCAAGGGTGCAAGTGTGCTATTCTTGAGTATGCTGCTGTCTCTTCTTGCTGAGATAGCTGGGCTTTCTGAGCTTTGAATGTGCATAAAAGCAGAAGCGATGCAGACCTTTGCTATCTCACCAAAGTGGGCTGATCTGCTCACAGGAGTAAGGACTGTACAGCCTGTCTTAGCAGCCTTGCACAAACAAGTTTCAGTGATGAGACACTTCCATCGCTTAGACCTTTATCAATATCACCTTGCTAATAAATTATAAGCAAGAATGTATTTATTCTTCATAAAAATGCTAATAAATTCCTCTTGGATTGATTTGAGCACCAGCCTCATAGCTTTATGTTCTACAGTGACACAACATACCAAGGTAATCGTTTTACTGCAGTGTTTCCACTCTTTGAACAATTGGGTTTGCCCTGTACCTCTCACTTGCTCAGCATTTTGCTACACTGAATGAACAGGATGTCACTGAAAAACTTGGGAACCTTCAGAATGTTTTAAAAGACTGTAGATAGAGGAGCTTAAACTCACATTTGTATCTTTTGGTATCTGCTTGTTCTCGTTTTTTGCCTTGGAGCACCAACATTCATACTTTATTTACAGATCTCAACAGGCTTTGCCTTGTCAAATATTTTGAATTCCATAATAAGGTGTGTAATGTCTCTTATATAAGCTCTCATTTGTGCTCTCCTGGGATGCCTTACTTTTGTACTTAAATGGATTTGCCTGTGTTCAGTTTACTCATTTTACTTTTTATTGAGAAATTAAGGAAATTATATTTGGCTTCTGTTGTCCCACCATGTCCTTACTCCTCCCCCTCAAAAAAAAACAAACCCAAATGAAACTCAAGCAATCACCCTGCTTCAGATCATCTGTTTGATTTAGAACTAATGTCAGTTCCAAGAAGCAAGTGGGCTGAGCTGAAGGTGGATGAATGTCTCCAGCAGGAAGTGGGTGCACTCATTTTTCCTGGATGAGAACTTCATTAATACTGTGATGGACTGGATATACAATTTGAGCTACTTCTATTTATGGGCTGGCTCTCCAATTCATGTTTTATGAGTTTCCTCCCAGGCAAAGCTGCTCTGTTTGGTTCATTAGAGTCCTGTCGGGAGAACAATTGGGAGGATATTAATCTGAAGCTCAAATACCATGTCAATTAGCAGGCAAGGGTTTTGTACTGTGGAGTTGAGAATGTACTTGGCAGAAGAAATGCAAATAAACCTTTTATCAATGAGAGAGCCTTAAAGCAGTAGACACAGACATTTCAGTCCTTTTTCTAAATATGGTCTTAAAATAGTTTACACCAGATGCCATCAATGAATAACACTTTGTTATTCTCATGTTTTAGATAAAAATATAAGAACAGAACTTTACTTCTGTGGCAAATATGTGGATATTTTGATGACATACTTTGGAGACAGAAACAAGCAAAACTCTGTTCTACTTTATGGTAGAGAGAGGCAAACAAAGAGAAAGGTCATTCCTCTGGACGCTGACGATAATTAGACACACTTTTAGAAGCCCCACCATGAGTGTGGAACATTACTGTGGGAAAGTCCTTTTTATTGTCAGGCAAAAAATCTTAACTTTTTCATGCAGTCATTGGTAGAATCCATGTAAAGTAATTTCTTTAAAAAACAGTGCACTTGGGAAGCTGTGACAGGAACTGAAATTCAGGGATTGCAGACACACATGTTGGGGTCACGTCACCTTGTGCATTGACTCTCGCTGCTGGGAGGAAACAACTGAGCCTTGGCAGTTCTTCTGGCAATATGTGTTGCATTTGGGTGAAGTGCTTCCATTTCTAGGTTATGTTTCTAAATTATTTAAATTAAAATAAATACTTCAGTGTTTCAGCCCATTAGAAGAAGTCGGCTTTGATGCGGTTGCATTAAGGTCTGAACTAACAGTGCCAGAAACCTTTTTCGTCCACTTATGCTGGGTAGTGTAGACATGAAATGCTAGTAAGTAGAAATCACAATGTGTCACACTCATTTGTACATGCACATAGCTATGTTAGCTTCAAGGCAGGAGACAACTAAGGCATTAATTTATTAGCTAGTAAAAAAACCATGTGCATGAGGTTTGAAGTCATAGTCCCACTGGGCATGTGTGTACTGCTTTATCAGATTGCTCCCAGGGACAGACCCAGGAAGGCATCCCAGCCTGGAATTCACATGCACATTTTGGGCCTTTCTCACTTCCCAGATGTGTCCACACAAAGCAGCACGGAGTGTCCTTGGGATCTCCTATCCTACAGTGCTTTTGACACTATCAGCAAGAGCTTTCTATGTGACCTACCATCTAGTTCTGCCTAACTGGCCTTGCTTGCCTCTGCTCATGATTGCCAGTAGCAAAAGCAGATAAAGAGCCTTTTTTTCATGTGCCTGGACCTCTGGATTCCCAGCTGGTCCCACTACTTCCCTGGAGCTTGTCTAAATCTGAAGCAAGCAAAGCTCCACTGGCTGAATCCCCAGCAGATTCCCTGAAGCCAGGACAGGCAGCAACCCGTGCCTTCCCTCTTGCTGTCTTCATCTCAGGCTCAGTCTCAGTCTCTCTCTGGACCTTAGTTGCAGCAAAGGTCCCCAGCACCCACACTTGACACCATATATTCTTTGGGAGACAGGGAAGGCAAGACCCTACCCCTGTGCATGCTGCAACTGGATTGTTACAGCTGCCTCATGGAACTGAGTCATGACAGAGAATATGCGTTGCCAAGAGATAAACACTTTAGGCAGGACTCAGGCTGGGACGCCAAAATTAGTCATCTAATGTATGTGTAGATGACATTTCTAAGCTCCCATTATTGATGGTGGAAAGCCAGTCCAGAAATCTCAGGGGAGGCATATTCAGCAGAGATGGTGGGTCTGGAGACTGAGTCTACCCACTGTGAGGAAGACACCAAGAACTTCTATTCAGTTCTCCTCCTACTAATAATGGTAAGTGGCAACTCCGAGGTGCCCAAGGCTACCTTAGGCATCAAGATGGGGCTTGCAGATGTGACAGAGGACCTGCAGGAGACATTAGGTCACCTGGAGCAGCAGCTGGAGGCCAGCCAGAAAACAGGGCATTTTAATGGCATCAGACACCAATGCTTTGCAAGTGAATCAAGGCTTAGTTTCCTACTGACTGCAATAGGAACAGAGATGCCCAGCTCACAAATAAAGGTTTGTGATTAAGTTGCTTAAATTTCAATGCCTCAATCTCAAACTGAATCCCACCTTTGTTTCTGGAAAGAACCAGAAGCCGTTTTTGTACTCT
The DNA here is from genome assembly GCF_022539395.1 of Myiozetetes cayanensis. Taxonomy (NCBI): domain Eukaryota; kingdom Metazoa; phylum Chordata; class Aves; order Passeriformes; family Tyrannidae; genus Myiozetetes; species Myiozetetes cayanensis. The sequence continues at coordinate 133,531,546 of NW_026086604.1, forward strand.
GAGTAAATTTGCATTCATAACACACACAAACACACATGCACACACACAAACACAAAACACAAACCAAAGACAGTTCTTGCAGTCAACTATCAAACCAGCATCCCCTTGACTTCTCTCTTCTCTGGCCTTGGGAATGCCCAAGGCATGGGACTGCAGCCCTTTCCCTTTCCAGCCTCCTTGGAAACCTCCTGCCACCTCTTTTCTCCACAGGTGAGTGAGCAACTGGTCCTTTTCACCCTCACCCTTGATGCTTGGCTGGGGATGTCTGACAGCCCTGGCCTCAACCCCTTGTGTCAACTCAGGACTGTGAGAGGACATTCATGCTGCCTCTGAGATCTCAGGGTGTTGGGGGGGGCAGCTCCTCTCATCACTCCTGGGAAGACACAGGCTCTGGCAATGGTCAGCACTGGGCACAAAACCTCCCAGTGAAGCTCTGCCATGAGGCAGGAACTTCTGCTGTGCTTATGTTGTGGCCTTCTGAAGGCCACATGGTCACTGTCAGCCATGGCCTTTGATGCAGTCAGTGAGCACACACCATCACCTGCAATGCCTGGGGACCAGACCCTGTGAGCACAGCACAGGTGCTGATGTGAACATGCCTACTTAATGAACTTCAAAAAATTCCATTTTCTGAGAAGCTAACTACAGATACTTTTGTCAGTATGTGATGTAGAGAGAAGTGTGACACCAGATTTATATCCTGAAAATGTTAATGCGGCACTTCTTTGACTTAAATATAGCTATTGACTAGATACCCCCATATAAAAACTAGCTCCAATTACAAAAATTAGTAATAATGTATCTCACATTACTTGTAGATTCTATTTGTGCATTTATTAACAAAACAGTTGCTACAGTTGCACTGAATTATCTGGGTATGAAATTTATTAATTCAGAGGATAAGCATATTTAGTGAACTGGCAAGCTGCTCATGACCTTGCCAGCGTAACCAACGTGATCGTATGTTTGTCATAACTGTTTGATAACTCTATTGCTTGATCCTCTGACAGAAGCACCTGTATTTGTTATTGATTATCTTAATTCTTATTATCACAATAGACCCTCAGATTCATAGGTCCATATCTTATATACAACATACACTGAACCTACCAGGTTTGTTTGGGTAAAACCCCACCTTCTTAGTAATACAATGGTTCAGTGCACCCCTCCCTACTCCTACTTACCCATTACCTTCTCAGCAAACAACTGATTGTTTTGTCAGCCCAGAAAATGTTCAAATGCAAGAGAGACCATTAACACTGTTCAGAAATGTTCAGCTATTACCTCCTGGAGCTGAAGAGTGTTGTGTTTTAGTGATGTGAGCTATCATCAAACAGAAATGCACAGAAATGCTTGTGTTTGAGCCTTCACTAACAGAAATAATAGAAGTTCAGAAAAAAAACCAATCTAGGTAAAATTGAGACTATAAGCAAAAAAGAACTGAAGGTGGCACTGTAGGAACAGATATTCCCCTTTTAAGAAAATAAAGATGCCTGTTTACTCTTTCTCTTTGAAACAAAAATAAAAAAAGAAAAAGAAAAGAGAAGATTGTCAGCCATGAACCACATTTCCCCATGCTTTTTCTCACATTTTGCTAGTGAATATATACTCACCTCCCTTTCTCAGAGTGGGAGGGCTTTGAGTAGAGCACCAGGGCGTTCCTTGTCCTCCTTTCCAGCACAGCAGACACACATCGGTACCCCCACAGTGAGCACTGTCCACAGTGCAGGCAGGGCAGTCAGCTGGATGTGGGAAAGTCCATCCAGTTTGCTGCCAGGCTGAGGAGTCATTAACTACAGCATTTTTCTTTTCCAGATAGGTTAGGCCTATGGCAGGATATTTACTTTCCAGAGATCTACCCCTAGCATTCACTAGAAAGGCACAAAGAGAGGCACATCTAAATCAGCCAGGCTTTACACGAAATGCTGAGGGTTATGACTCAACCCTGCAACTCTTAATTCCAGTCAAGCTTTCAAACTATCTTTGCCTAAACTAATCCTCTATCCTTTTCTTTGCCCCTTTGTTCTCCCTCTACCATAAGTGGTGCCCATGCTGGTCTGCAGGCAGGAGGGCTTTCCAAGAGCAACTCCTTCATCCTGTGAAAAATCATGTTGTGTGTTGCAGAGAGGTTTATGATTTCAGAAACTATGGCCTAGAGCTCCAGAAGTGTCCAGCACCTGCTCTGGGGACACATAGCAAGTACAAAATCCTGAATGTCTGCACAACCTGTACACCATTTAACCACAGAGTAAATGCTTAATTTTGAAAATATTACAGTCCAGACACACACATCTCAGAAGAAAACTTGTGGATTATGGCCAGCATCTACATCTACCATAGTGCTGTTTCACAGTACTCAAAAGCTTTTAAAGACAAGGGATCTGCCTTCCCATTCAGACACAAGAACCAGACTCCTGCTGGGAACTAGCTCCAGTAGTGAAAGCACAGAGGTGGGTTTTACATTTTGTTTGGATTTGGTGACATTAGTGTCTATTTTTACTTTGTTTTGGAGTTGTTTTAACTTATGTGAAGGTTCAGCCTTTTCTGGTCACAGATCTGCTATCAATCAACAAATTAATGTGGGACTTATTGTCTTGATACATATACCACAATGGAAGTTCAAGAAAACAATAGCACACAAACCAAGAACAGCATACATTATTCATCATCAGGATACTACTGAACAGCTGAGAGCTTTCAGGTGTGTATGCTGGAAACCAAAAAATACCACCACTATGTGGAGAATGCCACTTCTGTGGGCAGCCCAGGGCATCCCATGCCTGTCCCTGTGGACCTGGGGACAGCCAGTGACATCCCCAACAAGGACTGTTGGAGAGGTTTTGCAGATGTGAGAGCTGTGAAAGGCACTTCAGTGCTAGTAAAAACAAGTATCTAGGGGAACTTGTTCTTTCTTGTAGCAAGTTGCTACATCTTGTAACTTATTACCTGTTGTCACAGGTTTGCAGAAGGTCTGCTCTTGCCTCTTATAATGTTGCTACAAGGGTTGTATCATGGAAGTTAAGCTCTATCGCGTTTTGCCAGTGCTAAATTTCACTCTTAAGGAAAAATGCCAAGGCAAGATTTTGGGAGGGGCACAAATAAAGATGTGGGGACAGCCCAGCATCCCCAAAGGAAGAGTCATTCCTACCTTTTTGCTTCTAACCTCTGCTTCTGATCTGGGTGTTGCATTCAGAGCCTTCTGGGAGGTCTTTGGGCAGGAGTTTTGTTCCAGGACTTCAAGTATATGAGTGTGCTCTACTTCTGAGCCTGGGGGGTGAAGGTGATGTGCATTGTGATCACAACTCAGGTCGAAAGTGGGGTGCTGTCCCCAGAGGGCAACTTGCAAGGCACTTGTGAAGATTTTGAAGGTGTATCTGATTTAACAGATTGACAACTCCAACTGAGGGGTCTGTTGTAAGGGAGGGGTGTTATTATGTGTATTTCCTTCATTAGAGCATTTGGCACTGCTGTTCTCTGAATGTCTTTGTAGGAGGGAAAAGGGAAGCTCTTTCCATTACTTTGGTAAGACAACTAGAAGTCTTATCCTTTGAAGGCCCAAGGTGCATTGGTATGTGCTCCAGGGAGCTCCCCTTGCCCAAGGACACATCTAGCTGAGGTTCTGCAGCCTAATGCAGATTTTAGGGCCCTCAGCTTCATCTCTGTTTCTGTCACCACAGTGCCCCAAGTCTGAGCACGCCTGGTCAAACAGGAAATACAAACAAAACAAGCACATGCTGAATTTTTCTGAAGATGCCAAGGAAGACTGTGTAGGTGTGAATCTGATATCAGCTTGGCTATTGTCCCCTGGGAGACTTCTCTCTTTCAGTAGTTCTCAGTTATGGCTCTGATGATCACATGTGGATACCAAAATCTTACTCAAGGAGCCACCACATGAAATCACGCTTATCGTACAAGTGTATTTTGACTGCCCAGATTAAAGGTTCTGTGAAAGTGTTCTATTTGCATGGGAAATGTGAGGATCACTGTGAGGAGATACTCATTGTGGCTCATACTCTGTCTTTCTTTGGGTAAGAAATGGGAGATTTTCATGCAACACCAACAGTCTATGAGTTATGAGAAAATAGAAATCCTTTCTATGTTCCTCTCTCACTCTCTCTGACACCCTCCTGTTTAACAAGTCCCCTTATCTTCAGCAGGAGGCAATTCAGTGTTAGAATAATGGCTGGCAGTAAGGTAGCAGATAATATAATCTGCCTCTTGAAGTTCTACAGAAACTGTCCTTTCTATTTATTTTACTTGACCTGGAAAGAGCAAAGTGCTGTTAAGCCAGCAGGTTTGATTGATTGCAGATATAAATCTATACCCAGGAGTCTCGCCTATCAGTAAGTTACTTTCAAGTAAGGATGGGTTTGATTTGCAAGCTTTGTCCTTAATCTAAACCAGTGTGTAATGGAAAGTTAAACCTCAAGTCATAAGTTGCTAACAGTTATAAATAAAGGTAATCACTACAAAACAAAACAAGCTACTTCTTCAGATGATTTGTTAAAATAAATTAAAATATAATAGGGTGCAAAGGCTGCTCTTTAGATGCTTTTGAACCTCTTCTATCACTCTCTGTCAGTTGTCAACTTCATTCAATAGCAATTGATTTTAAGAAGGAGAAAAATACAAATTATTCTTTTGGAAGTTGCTCTCCCACACATTCACAAGCAACATCTGTCTTTAAGAGCTATAACGTGTCTGAGACTATGACAGCTCTGCTCTCTCAAGTGAGTGTTTACCACTAACATGGGGAGCTTGATGATTTATAGAAAATTTTTAAGCATGACAATTATGAGACAGCTCATAGTAGTTGTTAAGTCGTGTGTGTTTGTTATGATCATGGACTAAGCAGTGGTGTATTTTGTGCTTTCATTTTGAGCCATCTAGTGGTAATATAAATGAGATAAGGTTTCTGTGCTGAAGAGTTGTGAACCCTTCTCAGCAACTACGTACAATTTAATGGGACTCAGCTCAGCAAAGTGAATTGAAACCTCAATATTTTGTCATTATTGCTAAAGAACTTTTATTTTGTTAGAAATACAGTAAAACTTTCAATGCTGTCTAATAACGAGGAGTTAAATCATTCCCTTAGATTATCCTGACAATGGGCTGCTCCAGGACTCTGCTGAGATTGATTCAAGCCATTTTTATCTCTGACAGCCTTTCTGGAGGCTGCCCAACTCACCAGGTGTTCAAATGGGGCTTGGCAGATGTGGCAGTAGGGTGCGATTAGTGCCTCCCTCACCTCAGCCCACTGCCCCTCTTGCACTGGAGACATAAGCCTGTGCCACGGGTCAGGCAACCTTGGGCCTTATCACTCTGTGGCCCTTAGGCAGAGATGGTTTGAGAACATTACCCAAAATATTCTTTGATTGGGGTCAGGCTTGTGAATGGAAACCCCTGACTCTGGTCCCGAACTTTGCCTTGTGTCCTCAGCACGTGGTGCTAGCTTTCATTCTCCAGTGCACTTTTGTCCAGTGTATCCTAATATTGAAATCTGAAATTAAAAATAGTGTTTTCCAGAATTGAGCAATTTGTCCAAATATTAACCGTATAACTGAACTAGAATTAGCAGGGAGCATTATATATTCATATATCCATGACACAGCTGCATTTTCTGGGCCTGTTGTCTGAATGATAATCAATCACATGTCCTTTAGAACCAAAGTTAATTACAGACCTGCTCAGTGGTCTATGAGATAGACTCAGCACCTCAGATATACTGTAGCTAATTTTAGGGTTTCCTAAATGGGAACTGTAGATCAAAGTATCTTTCATTTTGTCTCTCTGTGCCCATATAATGGTCTCAAGAGTGTCCAGATCACTAAATCCTTATTGCTAATCTTGCAGGTTAGAAACCCCAGTCACCTTTCTATTCTGTGTTGAATTCTTGAAGCCTCTCTAGTCTTTGTCTGTTCCCTGATGCCATGCTATATACATTTTCCTTTATGTTCATATATCTCTCAGTTCCCTAAATATAACTTCCGGATGCTCAGACTATGTAACATTCCAAAAATCCCCTAAATATTACATCCTTTATTCTCAGCTGTACTACCAAAATATGCTAAGAGCAATCATAAAAATAAATAAAATAGTTCACCCTCTATTTTTAATATACAGTTTAGAAAATCAGAGCTCTTATTTAGAGAGAAGAAAAAATTTTGAATATTATGTCTTTAGTGCTTCCTGAAGGTTAACATGTTCAAATAATCCCCCAAGCATTAGCAAAGGGAATATGCCTTGCCTTTAGTTAGACTACTCCACCCATTTAGTGTTTCTTATTTCTGTGTGATACCTTAAGTTTCTGGTATATCATGTTTCTATTTAATTTTCTCCTAAATTGGGTGCCAGAAGCACCAGACCTATTAAGCTGGAAGATATTTACAGGAAGAGCATGGAGACAGGTGCTCGTTAATTCTTGTTCATTCTGAAAAACATGTAGAAAGGATTACAAGAATTCCTTGTAAGGTAGGAGAGGAAGGAAATGTCAGCTGGGACAGGGAAACCACAGGAATGGCCCAGATGGGAAGAGAAATTCAGCCAGATGTTTGTTATCACGTTGAATGCAATGAAGCCAGACACCAGGATGAGGATGGGTCTGGATGAGAAGAGGGATTTTCTCTCTTCTGCTGAAGGGCTGTGTCCAGAAAAGGATGCGTCATTTCCAGATTACTGCCTGTGTGGTCTGAAAAAAAGCTCAGCTTTACTGTGTTGCCTCTTTTGAAGGTCAGAGTGGGACAGCTGGGCTCCAGCTGCCCACACTGCCAGCAGAGAGTGTTGGAGATGGTGCTGGAGACCATCCCTGGCAGTGTTACCCACTCTGGTGTGGTATGTGTTCCTTGGACACTGCTCTGCAAACCAGGGACAGGCAGCTCCTGTGGGCCCGGATGAGCAGTGCTTGTGCCTGGGGGCTGTGAGTCAACAGCATGCTCCTCTGGGTGGGAGCGTTTCCTCTGACCTCCACCTCTCCCAGGAGCTTTCTGGCTTTGCAGGGAGGATGGGGGAGAGGAGAAGGGGTGGGTAGGAGAATTGACAGCTTGGCTTCTCTCCTGAAGGCGTGGTGGAGACCATCACCCATGGCAGCCCATATGGAAGTACTGACTGCAAAATAGTAAACCCAAATGATTGGCAGTTAGATCCAGAGAGGGATTTAGGAGTGTTGGTCAGACAAAAATCACGAGAATATGCAGGCTATCTAAGTGACTGAGGACAAACTCCACCTATTTTCTGTGACTGTAAGACAAGGCAGTAGGTCTTTAAAACCTGACTTTATCTCTAGTCAGGGTTGGTTTGCTCAGAGGAGAGGGGAATTCCTCAATATGCTTCAGGAGCCAGCAGCAGGATAGAAACACACTGCCTCCCTGGAAGGGAGGTTTTGGAGTTGCAGCAGTCACAGATCTCAAGGCAGAGCAATGTCATTGGTGGTTCCATCTGGCACAACTTTGGGGTAAACTCCACCTTTTTCTTACTAGAGAACATGGGACCGTCTGTGTAGAGATGTATGCAGTGGACTTGGACAGGTAGTTATCACTGCAGAGGAATACAGGCTTGAGGGAGGAAGATAACATGCCACCTGGTGTCTTTGCACACCATTGATGTCAATGCTGGGGACCCTGTGCAAGGACATTTGTTGGGGATCTCCTCATTTCTTCTAGGGCATTTCCCCAGAGAAGAACTGGCAGTGGTTTTAGGTAAGCTCTGCCCAGTGGAGGTGTAGGAAAACCACTGGAGCTTTACATCCCTTCTCCAGTCACCTCCTCTCTGCTGTCCTGGTGTCCCTAGCCGCTCTGCACTGGAGGCAGCAGCATGGGCTGGTGCACAGGCTGCCATGGATGCTGGGTGAGCCCTGTGACATCAGTGGGTCAAGGAGATCCATGTGGGACCCATACTGTTCCTGCCACCAGGTCCTGAAAAACCTTCCAGACTGCAGGGAGAGCTGTATCCTGTTTTGGTGGCAGGGCATGTCTTTGGCTTACACAAGGTAGCTGAGAGGCACCAAAATTAACAGACAAAGCTAGAAAGGAGCAAAAGCTGGAATATCAGAGTAGGAAGTGCAAGACAGTATCTTGACTCAAGAAAACAGTGTACTGACAGAAACAGTGTAGCAAAGGATGGACTGTTTGAGATAAAGCCACTGATTTTCCATATCTGCTGGTCCACACAAATCTGGATGTACTTTAGCTGTGTTACTCTACAACAAATCCTGTCTTGTGGCAGAGCTGTTACTGCTGTGCCAGTCTGGTGCAGTTCTGGACTTGTGCTGGGAACTTTAGGGTGCTAACCTGTCTTTGTCAACTTTGCCGTTTCATGTTTCTTCAACTTCATATTCATGTGCAGGGCACAGAAAGGTAATTTCCAACTTGGGGGCTCATGAAATTTTTCATGCAGCATTCAGGTATGCTCAAACCTTTTAGATGCAGCACAACTGCTGGACTGTAGCCAGAAAGTAACTTCTATTTGATCATGGGGAGAGCTGTGAAAACCTTTCAAATGTGTCTAGACAAAGAATAACGTTTATATTCCCATCAGAGACTTTCACAGAGTCCTAAGTATTTAGGTTTTCATCCATCCAAAAATAACCTCGGATGACAGTACATTGCTGGGAGCTCATGTTCAATCAGTTATTCACAATGTCCCTGCAGAGCAATTATTCTCCTGCGAATATTAATGCATAGTGCAAGCCACCTTTCTTATTTCTAGGTGTATAATTTTGCTTTGCTCATTTGCAGAATGTGTGTTTCCTGGCACCATCTGCTTTATAAATTGATCCACCACTCTCACTCTGCATTACTGACATGTCTGCATTCTTTACTACTCACCCCTTTCTCTCAGCTGCAGGATAGACTTTACATTTTCTTCCCAATCACTGATGATAGTGTATAGCAGCTTCTTGACAAAAGGAAAAAAACTGTCATGCCAGTCTGTCAGGTCTCTGTTTATTAACTGCAGCAGCCAAAAGCCCATGTCACTGTAGAGAGGCTGCCTGGCCTTCACCAGCACTGTTAAAGCAGCAACACCCACTGTAACCCTTTTCTTCTCACACTTTATTTTCCCTGCAAAACATTGATAATGACGCTTCAATTCCCAGTTACATTCCCAGCAGTGATTAAGCTTAAAACAAAAGAAATGCAATTGTTTAAAGAGGGGTTGATTTCACTGAGTCCACACTTCTCTGAACTGCATCTGAAGAACAGAGAGAAAGCAACAAAATAATGTGCAGCTAGTTAAGAAAGAGCTTTCAGACTTTATTTTATTGGGAAATGTTTTAATGTTACTAGTCATGGTTAGACAATAGGGGCATGACCTGAACATCCTAGAAAAATACCAGCTGCTCTGAAAGAAAAAAATTGCAAACATATGGTGAAGGCAGTAACACTGAGGCATTTAACTTGACAAATTTCACATAAGTTAATTCCGGTGGTAATGTAGTTTCTTCCAGGAGCATTTAGTTATTTGCACACTGTTTTTCTAAGTGACTTACATCCAGGTTTTTTCACTAAGGTCCATCATCTCTGAGGAATGTCATTCAATTTAACGTTGCTCAGAGTGGTCTCCAAACGTACTGCTCCAACTATGTCTTGATCCGCACAGTTGTGTCTCTTTTCAACCCAGCCCTTCCTCTGCTATTCACTGTCTCACTTTCCAGCCTACACCAAAATCTTACTTACCTTTCCAAAGGAGATTCCTCCTTCCTTAAACTCCTGTTGTTTTTGTTTTTTTTTTTAAACTTTTTCCTTCTGCGTTATATTCATATTTTTCTTACATCAACCTTCTACTTCATTCTTGAGGCAGATATCTTGAGCTGGCTTTGACACCGTCTGCCTTTCTCTCAACTCTGCCTGATGGGCTGCAAGTTGCTCTACCCCGACCTGCACCAGCTTCTGCTCTCTTGAAATCTTTAATCATGTGCAATTCATTATGTGACTTGACTATTGCAATTTTAATTGCTGATTCTCCGAAATCTTTGCTGTCTAAGCTCTGACGTTTCTGGAATGTTGCAATCAGGCTCTTCTTGGCCCTTGAAAAATGCTACTTCAGGATTGTCAGGGATGGTTGGTGCATTATTTTGCTTAATATGTAATATTAGGAAAATTTTGGTGGCCTTTGTATTTTCTACCATAGATTAGTGGCTATATCTATTGTCACAGACAGGTCCTGCTCCACAGCACTGTGATGCAACCTGTGCAACATTGGCCAGCCAGTATTTATTGTATTGGGAATTAAAAGCTGGATTTATGCTGCACTGTTAGGGATGATACTGTTCCCTCCTGGTTTGGAGAACTTTATATTACTTTATATTGCTCCATTTCTTGTACCTGTCCTAGCTGAAGTTACTCTTAGCCAAGCTGCCTCATCAGCACAGGCAATTCCCTTCTTCTGGGAACAAAGCCTGCCTCACAAACCTGTTTGCCACTGTCCCTGCCTGTAAATTACACATGGTCACCTGCATGAGAAACTGCTTTATAAGTTTGATACACAGTTCTCTACGTATCAGGACAGCATAGGGGTGCATTTGTTGTCCTCTCTATAAGAACATGTTGGATACCGTTTGGTTTTCTCAAGTCAGTCATTGAGATACTGAGTCCCTCTATAAATAAGATTTTGTTTGGCTTATCTCCTTTCAAAATTTCATGGATATTTGTCGTGGTTTTGCCCTGGATCAATTTGCTTTTACACCCCCATACAATTACTAATCAATTGAGAGAAAGTTTATGCAGACAAAAGAAACTGGATTGGGAAAAAAGGTATGAGCATTTATTACTAGCACAATAAAAATTACTAAAGAACTATATTTACCGTAATTCTACTTAAGTAAAAGGTGCTATGTATTTACAGAAAAATACTTTTCTGTCACTCCTTTATATCAGTCCAAGGAGGAGAAGTAGTTTCCGTTTCCATTCTCGGAGTTCCAGCTCTCTCTCCAGTAACTCTGCAGCACCCTTGTCGCAGCTGGAATTCTTTCTCCTTCTCTGTGTGAGCTTCCAGGGCTGGGCCTACCCCCCTCCTGGGTTAAAACCGAAGGCTAGGGGTTACCCAGGTCCTGAAGGGTCTTCTTCCATAGGCTTGCAAGGGGACACTTGCTTACTATGGATCTCCTTCCACAGAGTTACAGGGGATAATGGCTTAAGAGTTCACCCCTGTTTCCCTATGGAGGTCCCTCCCCATGGGAAAACAGTCCTTGATAGACCTCTCCAACATGGTCTAGCATGGATCTCACACATGGATCCCAACATCCCTACCCGAGCTGTTTTTTGCTCCAGTGTAGGTTCTCTCATGGTCACAAATCTTCAGCACCAGCAGCATGGATCTCTCACTGAGATCCCAAGCTTACCCGAGCCGTCTCACTCCAGCATAAGCATCGTCCCCTTCAAGGGTCACAAAGTCTTTAACAGGACTCTGCCTCACCCGAGCAGCTTCTGCTCCAGCGTCAGGCTTTCTCTCTCTGTCAAAGTCACAAATCTCTGATACATCCACAAGCTCCTCTGTGAGCCACATGGGGAGTCTCTTTACCTCAACAAACTTTTACAAGTGGCAGGGATTTTTCAGTCTTTTCCCTGTTGAAGAGAGAGAGCGAAAGGGAGAAAAAGCAGCTCTCCCCTCTTTGAACTTTCTTCTCTCTCCTCTGGCTGCCAGCTTTGACCTTGGAGGTCCCTTATCTCTTCACTGGAATTTCTCTGCAGCGGTTTCTGTCCAAGTAGTTAGTCTTTTAAACTTTTTTTTTCTTCACTCTCTTACAGAAGAGAAGGGGGGGCCTTCAATGCTGCACCTGCTCCACCCCAGCCCAAGCTGAGGGAGGAGGAGGCCTTGTTGCCACCTCTACATGGCTGCTGCTCTTAATTTCAACTGCGCAATAAATCTTCTCTTCCGTTTTCTTAAATATGTAATTAGCAAAGGCGTCACTGAACTTTTTGATTGGCTTTTTTTTGTCCGGAAATCACCTGGACAAAACCATCCTCAGCCCCAGGGATGGGCTGGTGGGCAAAACCACGACGATATTCTACATTTCTTTACTGCCAAATACATTATTAAGTTGCAGAAAAATGAGACAGAAATTGGAGCTCTATGGGTAAGAAAAATGGCATAGATCCATACTTGTGTGTAATACGTATAAAAAAAGATTCCAGTATTAAAGAAAGACGAGAAGTATCAGAGCAGAAGTTTATTCATTGCAGTTTTTTATATTGCATGGTCAAAAACTGAGGCCAAAAGAGAAAACAAAAGAAATGTATGAGGTGAATGGTAAAATGGGCAGGAGACACAAAGATGTGAGGAGCATTGGTTCAGACAAGGCTGGATGGTGACTTTTAATCTCTTTTGGCCTGCACAACCCTATGCAGATCTACATGTGATGGAGAAGAGAGGTGACAGCCAGCCCCTGAAGCTGGGGTGTGATGCTAACACTGGCTGTTACAGGCCTCTGGGGTTTCCAAATGAAAACAAGAAGTTTAGCAGGCGTCTACCATAAGCCTCCCTTAATCTCAAACTATTTCTTTCAGCATATGGAGTGCATTAAAAGAGTATAAAACCATTCTCAGTGGAGGTTTACTGTGTATTATACAAAAATTGAATTGTTGTAATAGCAACTGCAGTTGACTACCACCTCTAAAGATGCGGCATAAATCTGAGTTTTAGTGCCCCATATAGTAAAAAGTGGGTAACGTTACACAGCCTGTGCAAACAGTGCTATGGAGCAGAGTTTCGCTGCTAAAACAAACACATTGCCACCAGTCTACATTAGAAAATAGAAAGACCACAGCAAATTACCAAAGATATGTATTAAACAAAGCAGACATTACTAGACATATAAATCTAAGTTGTTGTGAAATGTTGTCTCCGCTACAGCAGCATCATAAAATGATTCTAATAGCCTATACAGCCATTTGGCTTGATTTAAAAATACATATTCCTTTGACATATACAGGAGTGCTGTACTGTTACTGTAATTACCTTATCTGGCAATTGCTGTAAATAATTCTTCTTTTCAAGGATTTGAAGACGCTTTGAGTAGTTGCTCTTCTTTTTTCTTAATATATAATTTTCCTAGTTGTCCAAGGCAATTATTTAGAATTTAAATGTGCCCAATGAAATCTGCTATGTAAATGTATTTAATTGTATATAAATTATTAACTGTGTCTAGAAAGAAGAGAAATAGGAAAAAAAAAGACCCTACATATGATTGTGGTCATGTCTTATGTAGTATCTAAGCATATTTTTTTCTGTTTTTTCCAAAGTTTATGTTGTTTTCCCACACAAAAAGAAATACAAGATATCCTGATTATTGTACTTTTTATATGTTTTGAACTTGTGATTTCTGCTAGAAATGTATATAAAATCAAACATTCAGGCTTCTTTGAACTGAAAAATGAAGATAATTAGAGAAAATTTTTTTCTTAAAAGTCTGATGAATGGACAAAATATCAGTGAATGGTACAAAAAATGTTGACACGTAACAATCTTTTTAATCCATCAACAACTAAACATTTCATGAAAAGAATAATGAGGCTAAATAAATAAAAATGTCAAGGGGAAAAAATACTTTATTATGATGCAATATTAGAAATACTTCACTGTGTATATATGGTGGTGATCCTGCAGTCTATGAAAACAGTGACTCCTCTGTCATTTATAATCCATATACTGTAAAAATTAGGTCCTTCTTATTTCCCAGGTGAGAAGTAATATACAGTTTGATATTTCAATACTTGAAGCTATGACCCACTGAAAAAAAGCGGAGGAACATCACGAGGGTGAGATCATGAGAAGGTGCCTGAATGAATGAATGAATGAATGAATGAATGAATAAACGAATGAACAAAGGAATCTTCCATGTATAGACCTGAGTCATGGGTAGGAGGATCCAATCTACAAAGATAAAAGTGAACTTCACAATTCTTTGCAATTATTATAGTTATTGAGCCAATATTAGAAATAATAGAAGACATCATAAGAAATAATCCATTTACTATTCTGAGGGTGACACCCACTAAGCAAGAGGAATGATGAATAGGAAGTTGACTGCAGTGTTGTACAACAGCTACGTCAGAACTCTTGTTGACTGAATGTGCCCAGGATGGTACCCGGACACAGAGGGCAGCTGCCACGAAATGCCCCCTCTGCTAAGTTCCCTCAGACCATGGAGTAAGATGTCAGTTCTGACTGCTCTGATGGGAAGGAACCCAGGCTGTGCTAACTCCCAAAATGGCTCCAGGGGTGGTTTGAGAGAGCAGAAGGTGCCTCCAGCCCTGAGCTGGAAGCAATTCTGACAGCTCCAGTGCCTGGGAATGCTCCTCTGAACTGTTTAATTTACTAGTATTGACACAACAAGTGAGACAGTCCTAAAATAATAGCTGAGTATGTGTGTGTATGAGAACTGTAACAAAGTCTTACATTTGTATTATCTTTCTAAGAAAGTATGTTTAAATCTTGTAGCCATTCCCCTGAACCACAGTCACCGAGAACCTGGTCCTGCAGACGAGAGAGTGAATTGAGAGCAATTAAGTGAGCAGGTATTTGTGGTGAATGAATAAGCAAGTGTCAGCAGGATTAATATCCAGGCTCCTCTGCCCCTGCCACAGCCTGCCTGCGTGACCCTGTTCTTGTGTGCCTGCCCCTCAGCTTACCTTGCTGCTGGTGTTGACACCTTCCCCATGCTCTCAGAGCCTCTCTGAGCAGTGAGTTGCATCTCCTATCACTCAAGCTCTACTTTTCTAGCTGGTTCCTGCTCTCCTCAACTCCCAGTTAGTCTCTTTTGCCAATTAGTCACATCCTCTTTTCACTGCAGACCAGTTTTCCACCTGGCTTAGGCCCATTCCATTTGGGCAGCCAGTATCCTTTTCTCCTCCAACATCAGTTTTCCCACGATCCTGGTTCCTGTCTTTTCCTTCCTCTGGCCTTTGAGTCATCGCCACTTCAGCACAAAGCCCAGAACACCCATGAAAGACAAATCTGCCTTGGCTGGGTGTCCTGGAGGCTGTGAGTCATGCCTGAGGGGACAGTGCCCTCCCAGCCATCAGAGCAGTTTGAGCAAGACCAAAGAAAAGTGAGTTATTGGAAACTGTGCTGAGAAAATAGAAGTCTCCACCCAACAAGAACAAGCTTCATTCTTCTACCAAGAAGTTAAAAAACCGGCAAAAACTGGGCAGATTTATCACAGTTCAGAAAAAACACAGCTCCAAAGCAGGAATCAGCCATTGTGTGAAAACACAGTAGCACCAGATTTGCCTCTTCTGCCACCAGAAATTTTAACACTGGTAAAACAACAGATTTCTCCAAGTCTTGCATCCTGAAATCATAGAAACATTTAGGCAGCAACACTCAAACCAGACAGTCCCAGTAACAAATACTATCTGAGGCAAAAACCCAGGACAGAATTATCTTTTAACTGCGCACACACAGAAGAAGAACCTGAAAAAACTGCCAACCCCACCTTTCATGTAAAACCAGGCTCATAATGTAGGTAATATGGACTACCAGAGCCAACCCAGTTTGATATTGAGTGGCTTAGCTGGTTCAATACTACATTTGAAATGTTTATACAAATATATTCACATAATAAAGTTCTGTTGCTTTTTTTAAGCTGATTCTCCCATATCAATACTGTCACATAGCCTAAAGCAATTGAAATGATTGACTAGCAAAATGTGCTAATAACACTGATTATCTTCATTTATTTGCATATAATTCTTTGCTAATTTCTCTGCAGTAATTAGGACTGTGGCACATTGCTGACATGACTTTTTTGAACAAAAAGGCTTTTAGTAATATTCAAACCTGTTTTGTGATTTCCAAATGATGTTTTCAATAAAGACAAATCACCTTCAGGAAAGATATTTTGGAAACAAATACATATTTCTAGATTTTAAGCAATCATTAGAGAGAGATTTTGCCATGAATGAAGATGTTCAAAATTCAGAAGACATTTCTCTTGAGGCTGCAGCTCAGTCATGATAGATCACTGTTGCCAGTCAGGTAGGAGTTGTTGCCTGGGAAATATGGAAATGACCCAAAGTTCTGCACTCAAAGCCCGAGACTGTTTGGAAGAAAATACTGGCAAAAGGCACCACACTCCTGTAGTCCCCCAATAAGCATATTTCAGTTTGTCATTCCACCTGTGGTGTTTAAATAAACTTACTGAGGTTTTTAAATTACTTACTAATTATGCATATTGTATTTTAGTCAGCAATTCTCCCTAACAAATCTTTGATCCTTTTTGGGGTCTACTTATTATCATGCTACTTGTAAAAGTATTTAAATACTTTTTTTTCCACTTTAAATTGCATCTGTACTGTGCATTACTGGGTAGTAGGTACTGAAATAGTTTTTATAGAGCTAGCCTGGGATGTTAGTGTCTTTTCTTATCTCTTAATCACATCAGGCATAAAATTCAGAACCTGATTTTGTGCCTGTGTCCCTGCAAGACAAAAGAATAAAAGTCAAGGACGAAAAAAACATGTGTCCTGAAAATCATGACTGGACAAATGCAAACTTTCCTGAGTGTTTTGCCAGCCACCTAACAATTTTAAATAGAAGACAGTGAATAGGTGAAGAAAGCCATCAAAGTCAGCATTAATGCTGCTGCCTAAACAGTTTAGCTGTCTTTGCTCCATTTCTTCCACAGCTATTGCTGACTGTGACTACAGATAAGTTGAACAAGGATAGAGGTCACCAAAACAAGAAATGCCTTAATAATTAAGGGCTCAATACATTTCACAAATGCACCTTCCTCTGTATCTGCTGCCAAACAGCTGTGGATTTGTGACATCTTTTAAAAATAAATTAAGAAACCTGAAAGGCTCTGCTCATAATCTAAATGTGGAACTGGAGATGCAGAATGAGGATGAAACTACTAATTACTCTCTCTAGGCTCATACTTGCAATATAATCAAATCTGTCTACTGGGGCGATCAGCACTTAATCAATTGAAGTGTGATATAACCTTGCACTTCATGCTAACGTGAAGCTAGAACTAAAAAAAGCCCTGCCATTGTTATAAGGCTATTTCCAAGGCAGAGAATTAGCAGGCTTTGCTCTCCAAAACGAGCCTTTCAACATTTAATTACCTATAGTAAGCTGCTTGTTAAGGTCTGTGCAGAGCTAAAAGCTGAGCCTGCTGATGCCAGCAAGCCCTTCCTCTACTGCCCTGAGAATGGTTTGCTACTGAGACACCTTGTTCCAGCATACTTCTCAGTCAGTATAATGCTAGGTGCTGTCCTTGTTTTAATGAAAGTGATGCCTTTTCAAGTAAAGAGAGGAAGCATTTTGCATTTCCCTCATATCTTACAGCCTGAAGAAAAGATTAATCCTAGAAAAGTTGTAACTTGTTTGTTGTGGGTTTTTTTCCCCCCTCTTTTAACTGAGACTATTCTGATAGATGAAAACTTATGTATAATATCAGCAGCCACTTAAATGCTGTGTTTGGGCAGATAGTAACATTTTGTGGATATGTATTTAGACCTTCTCTGCCTGTTACATTAGTAGCTGGCAGCTTGAAAGGCAGGTTTTCCTCAAAATTCACTTTTCCTTTAATTATGGGGAAGGGAAATAACATTTGTCTGGCTTTTTTTGTAAATTCTATTTCCAAATTGAACAGTGAAATATAAGGACATGAAAAAAGAGAAAGATCTCAGCTTTCTGAACCTGTAACACTTTGGCTGGGAAATTGAGTGAAGATTCTGTGTCAGTTCTTATTTATTCAGATGTGCTTATACTGCCCTCACATCTGGTTTTTCTACCTCATGCCCATTTCTATGTTCCTTTCCAATCAGCATTTTAGGTAGTCAAAATATTGGCAGAAAACACTTTGCTTTTGTCTGCCATTTCATTTCTAAATCGTGTAACTCCCAAACTTTGATTTGGAAATACTAAAACAAAGAAAAATCTTCTTCATAACAATGATCTGTTTTGAAATTTCCAAAACAAAGTGTAATGATCATACTCTCCCTAAAGAGGCTGATAGCATGGCTGTTTGTTTTGTTCAAAGACTGAAAGAGCGATCAGACTGAGGCTGCAGAAGTTTGCTCATGTATGGAAGACCTCCTGTCCCGGTGATCACAAACCCCCATCTCTCAAGACAAGTGTGGTGTCAACAACTTGCTTCCCTCTGCGGGGTGCTTGATTTTTCTCCATTTTGTCACTGGAGACGATCCACCTTGGACATGATTTTTGTCTCGACAAACTCTGGAGAACAACTTGCATGTTATTTTCATTTTGTCACTCTCAGGGATTCTTCAATACTTATTTGTGTTGATTGTGTAATATTACATCTTCAGTTATACACCTTGGGTTCTGGAGAGAGGAGTTAATCTGGCAGTGTCACGGTGAAGAAATGAAGGCTCTGGCAGAAGGAGCAGCTCGGAGGGAGCCGGCTGTGCCGTGTGGCAGGCAAGGCACACTGGGTGAGTTCTCATCCGCTGCCCAGGGTGGGTTATCACTTACAGATGTGCAGAGCCAGGACACAAGCCCCAGATCTCCTGCTGTGCCTTGTTCTTCTCTGCATGACTGTGCATTTCTGCATAAAATGCAAGAGGAGCATTTGGCCTAATCACTGTTTCTGCTGAAAACAAAATCTGTCAGCTGGTAAAGACAAAACACTATACTGGAAAACCTTCACATTTTTCTTGCTTCTGTTTATTGTGAAGTCTGTCTCATAAAGAAATGAAGGCCAACTTTATGCCACTGCAGAAATGAGTGAACTACATGTTTCTGCTTTCTAAGTTCAACACAGCCTGTGCTCTCACAAAAATATTCTACCAGTAAGCAAAATGTGAACACAGAAACATAATAACTTTTCTCACTCTTATTTTGTCCTATCACCTTCAGTTGAACTGCAGGCAAGTGAAACAGTCTTTGTAATTTAAAAAAACC
This sequence comes from Myiozetetes cayanensis, assembly GCF_022539395.1. Lineage (NCBI taxonomy): Eukaryota > Metazoa > Chordata > Aves > Passeriformes > Tyrannidae > Myiozetetes > Myiozetetes cayanensis. The sequence continues at coordinate 133,550,413 of NW_026086604.1, forward strand.
CAAACAAACAATTCCCTGTGTGCTTTCTTCTATGGAACAGGAGGACATAAGAGGGAGTCGGCTGTCTCCTTGTCTGTTTGTCAGCAAAATAAGAACATCAGAATTATGAAAATGTCCAAACTCAATCAAGGGTTCATTAGCATTCTGGGGAGTCACTTCAATTAAATAAAACTCTTACTTTGCCTGCCTCACTAGAGAAATGCAGACTAAAATTGGAATGTAAATGTGGCTGTATTTTATAATGATTTAATGTGACAATCTTTCTATTTGCAAGTGGCCTAACAAAGGGTCACAGTTTAACATCAATTCATAGAGTAAAATGCAAGTTCAAAAACATGTCAGAACAATTTTCATGATGTTTTTCAATTATCTGGCAAAGGACACATGGAAATTTCTTACATTATTCTGTTTTTCTTTGAAGTTTTATTTTCTACTGGTTTGGTACCACTAGTTATCTGAATTCTTAAATTCCTGTTTGGGAAGTTTGCTGAAATGCTAGCAAGAAGCTCTTGCAAAGTTTCCCTTCATTTCCAAACCACTCCAGTGTCTTTTCCTACTGATGGAATAAATAGGCTGAGCATTTCCAGCTTCATCTCAGGCAAAACTAACCAAAATCAAGCCCTTAAGGCTCTGATTTTCAGAGTACTTAGCACTGATAACTGTAGCTGAAGGTAATTGGAGCTGCTGGGGCACTCTAACCCTGAAAACTTGCAACAATGCTGTCTTTGTGATGAGGATCCTTGGATTGTCAAACCTGCCTAGGGAAGTGAGGTAGGATGACTCAGCACATACTGCTTAAAGCCTGGAATCTGGCTGATCATAATTTAATGGGCTGTTCTTCTCCCCTGTGTTCCTTCTCCCTTTGGTTAAGAAAGTACCCTAGATATCCAGTAAATGGGAACAGACGTTCTACCCTCCCTGAGGAGTTTCTCAGCAGGGAGCCTGGGTGGTGGGAAGATGCTCTCTGCCCCATGGGGGTGGCAGCCTGATTGCTGGTTCCCTCCTTGCTGGGGATGTGTGTGCACACACGTGCCTGTGCCGGGCTCTTGTGTGCACAGGGGTCCTGACTGGGTGGCACTGGACACCTCCCAGCCAGTCCCCGCTCCTCCACGGGTATGGAGCAGAGCCTGCCCTGTCACACACCATGCAGGAAGAAAAAGAATCAAAGCAAAATAAGCCACACATATTTTGTAACTCTGAATTTCTTTGGAGGGGAAGACATTGGAAAATTATATTCCTGACATATCTGCTTTTATTTTCTATATTTTTTTGGTTGTTGCTTTGGTTTGTTTTTAAATCCCTTTAGATTACGTTGTCTTTATCAATCCCCAGAACAACATGTATCAAGTTTTTTGCCAAGTTCCAGTGTAGCCTGATCTGTGTAACAGCAAGATTTTGAAACTTTTTTTTTCAAAGAGCTCAGAACTTGCTTCTGTAGCTGAACTGACAGAGAACGGTGACCAAATGTGTCACTCAGTCATGCCTGTTACTATGAGAATGCTACAAAATCCCTGTCCTGATCTCAGTCTCTCTGTACCTCTGCCATTGATGTGCCCATTCACAAACACCTTGGCTCTTCCTTCCACCTGGAGCTCCAGAAAAGAGCCAGGACTCTCTGGCATCAATGCCAATGAGTAGTGCCAACCAGTATTACTAAATTCAGCAGAAACAAAGCAAAGTTCAAACTGTGAGCTCTGTGCACTGGCACTCTGTGGTTACTACAAAGTGACAACCCAAAACTTAAGCTACCTGTTTAATATTTGATATAGTTAAAACTGAAGAGTATTGTAAAATTGTAGAATTGTTAAGGCTGGGAAAGACCTTTAAGAACATCAAGTAAGGCCAACCATTAACCCAGCACCACCATCATGTCCACCACCAAACCATGTCCTCAGTGTCTGTCAGTGTGTCCTATACCTAATAGGTTCACTGTATTGGACTAAAAAATAAAAAGTATTCTATTAACTGTAAATCTTAAAAGCTGAAGTGTATTGATTGAGCACATGAGAAAGTCTAATCTTGTGCAGCCAAAATACTAATTTAGTCCATTATCTTCTCTCTGATAGCAACCATCTGTTGATGCACTGCGAGGAGTACAAAGCCAGGGAAGCCATAAACCCTTCCCCAGCATAATATTTAAGCTTCTGATGACCCATAGCTTCTGGGCTACACATTTTGTCTTTGTATTTAATAGACCGTGATTGATTTTTTTCCTGTTTTGACTCATCATTCTCTGAAGCCTGGGAAACTTTGGTGAAAGCCTACGGAAAGACTTTTTGCAGCTGACTGTGTGTTTTATTTTTTCTCTTTGTTTTCAATTTGCCATCTTTGTCTTTCTTTGATACTTGTTGGTTCTTGAATTGGAAAAGACAAAGAACACAAGGTCCTTACTCATGATCCCTATACACTTGTGATTTCATAGACCTTTCTTACAGCCTTGTTCAGTCACCTCTCTTCAGACTGAAAAAACCTATTCTATTTAATCACTTTAGGTGAGGAAACCACTGATACCTTTGTCATCCTGATACTCCAGCTCCAAACCCCTTTCAGACCTGCTGTACATTCTGGAGATGGGTGAACCAGAACTGCCCACAGTGTTCAATGTGTGGGTGCCCCACATCTATGCAATGTGGAATGAATTTCTCTCTCTCCCTTCTTCTCTTTTCCCTTCCCAGTAATTCCTCACACTCAATTTGTGTCTTTTTTTTTTTTTTATTACTCCTGAGCATTGAGTTGACACTTTTGTAGACTGTCTATCTCCAAGGTCTTTTTCCTGAATGCTAATTTAAAGACTGTCACTGTGTATGTAAAGTTAGGGTTGTTTTTCTTGTGCATACTACTTTACATTTATCTACTTTGAATTTCATCTGCCACTTAATCAAGTCAGTTTGTTTCCGCAGTTCTCTGTTCTCTCTCTAGGGTTTTTTTTTAATTAATTAATTAATTTTTTTTTTTTTTTAGTTTTTTATGATTGCACTGGATGAATTCTTATCAACAGAAAACATAGTCATCTTATTATTCACCTCCTTTTCCAGGTGATTCAGAAGTATGTTGAACAGGGCAGACCTATCACATACCCCAGTCAGATTCTACTGGTATCTTCTCTGCACGGAGAAAATTGGTTGTGAATCCTACTCCTCATTTCCTAAACCTTAAATATTTACCTATCCTTTAAAAGAGTTCCTTTCTTATACTGTGGTAGGAAGAGTTTTTGGTGAAGGACATTATCAAATACTTTTCAGGAATCCCAGGAGATTAAATCCCAATTATTATGTGCAGAATATGGTGGGAATTGCTTGTTGACTGTCTCTTTTTGTACTTGCAGTAGGGCTCATTGGAGGCATATTTAGAAAAAAATAAAAGCAGAATGATTCTTCATGCAACGTGTAGTTAAGTTTCAAAGTTCATTGCCACACATAATGTGGATAGTGTTTGTGGATGCAAGAGATAGACTGAGCTAGTTCACAGATGACAAATCCATTGAAGGTTACTAAATGTGAAGAAATAAAGGCTGCCTAAGGAGCTCATGACAGTGAAAATGATTGGAAGCCCTAAGAGTACTCATCAGGAGCATCATGCACATTTGCCATGGTTGTCTTCTCTTTCCCAGTCATTGACTTTTGGAGACTGGATTCTTAGCAAACCTAGCACAGTCACTCTTCTGCTTTTTTGTGCCCATGTTCTTAACTGGGTCTTTTCTTGGATGCCTTCAGAGAACTCTGGCTGGTTTACAAGGCATGACACCCCTTTTTGAAAGCTGTTTCCTCAGGGTACTGCACTTTTCCCAGTATCTACTGATTTAGTTCCTACCCATTCTCCTGATACAGTTGTCAAATTAGTAGGTGCTACAGCTCCTGAGTGTAGCTCTCCAGATATACCTTGCAACTGTTAAAAATTTGTCATCACTTCTGCCATCCTCTATTCCTGCAGGGCACTGACAGCTCTAATGCCTTGCAGCTCTCTTTAGTAGGTCAGCCTTTAAATCATCTGGACCTGACAATTTGTTACCTTAATTTTGACAATTTCTTCTATAGATTCTTCTAATGAACTCACTCTGAAATAGTTCCTTTGGCATATCCCCTCTGATGTATGAATAAGGGTTCCAGCCCAGATATTTCCCCAAACTCCTTCAAGGCTGTAAAAAATCATTTAATTTTCCTCCTCTACTCTGTCTTCTCTGAAAATTCCTTTTGTACTTTGATCAATTAATGGGCCTACAAACTATATAGCTTCCTGCTCCCAATGTGTTTGAAGAAATGATTAATTATGAGGTTTTTACACCCTCTGAAAACTGTTCTTCAAACTCTTTTTTCCTGGCCCAAAACCAGGAATAAGGGAGCTTTGCTGAAAAATTTCATTTTGATCTTTTTTTGTACTTGTAGTTCAGTAAAGAAAGAAAAATTCTCATTGATTTTTGTAATCATGCACGTATATGGATTTGCAATGGAATATACCTTTACACCAAATTTGTTACTCTTCTGGCACAATGTACATGTAACATACAGCATAATCCACTTTTTTTCTGTAAAAACATTTTTACATTTTCTCTGACACATTATTGTATGCTAAATAACTAGATACCTTTTTCTCCCTGATTGTGCCAAGCTGCTTCTGCAAAATGCACAAAAGTAGCATTTTAGTGTTCTCTTTCTTTGGCAGATAAACTATTTGGATGCCTTTCCACTCATCTGCTTATGCCTGGCTGACTTGTAGCTCACTTTATGCTTATGTCAGTTTGTTGCTCCATTGTTCTTTTACAGACCCAGTTTGTTGGTCCACTGTGCTTCCACAGACCCCTTTTCACCCCTATATTGGCTTCTGGCTGATATCTGCTGTTTAATCTTACGTACATCTGGTTTGGTATTTGCCCAGTCCCTGATCAGTATGGCTATTTCTTGTCATTAGTATCTCCTTTGTTTGTTTATGCATTTCTATGTTGGTAATTTTGCTTCTCTGCTCCATATTTGGTATAGAGGATGTTGTGAATTAAAATAATTTTCCAGCTTTTCTTCTGTTCCTAGGAGTGTGCTGTGGTTGGGTACGCTTCTCTTCTGCCTGCTGATGGCGATAATCCTCTGTTGTTGTGTAGTTTCATCTTTGCACATGTTCACAGAAAGTTTCTACATTGTTTTCTGCCTTACCTAAAATGTAGATATTCCCAGAAATTTTCCATGTTCACACCTTTACTTCTGCTACTTTCTGGTTGTTCACAATGCAAGTACATTTCCCAGAATTTCCTACTTGCTTTTGGGTATTCAAATTTTGCCAAAGTTGATTTCGTTGAAACATATTATCTTCCCCATTACTCTTGGCTTTGGAGGTTTATCTGTATGTTCACAGAAACTGGGAGGTGGGTTAAGTCAGTAGCAAAATATGTCTCTTCATGTTTCAGAGAAGGAACTTCACATTTTGGTCCCAAGAACTTCACAGTGTCCCTTGCCCAGGTCTGTCTCATGGGCCTGTCCACAGTAGCCCCAAAAGCTGTGACAGTAACACGCAAACTTGTTACTTTTCACTTCTGTTATGCTCCTTCTTTTTCCTCCTGATTTTTCCTGACTTACATCATCTACCTCCTCAGTAGAAGATTATTACTCATATCTATTTCTAACTATCTTTTGAGGTCACTATATTCCATGAAGTGTTTCTTAAATTGGTATTGTTAGAGATGTTGTGCACTTCTAGGCTGCTTAATGACATAAAGTTTTGTTCAGTATGAGATTTTCCTTCTCTGAAACCTGCTTGTTCTCAGCTACTTGCCTATGTCTGATTTCATTCACCGATAATATCACTCATTAACATTTTCTGACAGTGACACTACTAATACTCTATTTCTCGTCTTTGAGACTGCCATTCTTTTGGCAGTTTGACAGTAAGATAATCTTTGACATTAGCAGAAATAAGATATCTAGCCTGTTGGGCACTTCTAAAATTTTCACTGTGGTACTGTAGCTTTAGTTGCCTAAATGTATCTAAGATTTTGGTCCCACATTTTTAGAATTAGTAAATTCAGTCTCCTCCTACCTTGTATTAGGAGAAAATAATAAACCTTTTTTTTTTTAAACAAATAACAAAGTACAATTTAAATACTTACTCTTATTTGCAATTAAACATTGTGTATGTGCAATTAAAAACCAAACCAAACCAGTGTTGTAAACCAAGCGTGGATCTGAGTGTCAGAATGAGATTTCTGACTTTTTCATAGCCACTGGCCATTGGTATTCTGCTAAACTACAAGGTTCTTGAGTCAAGATGTTTCTGAAAATAAATTTGGAGAAGTTTAGCAGTGTGCTTTGAAATCTGTGACAACAGAATGCACTGAGGAAGGATTAAATATATACCTTTACTCTTTCCCTTCTATTGCCCTCAGATGTGCTAAGCAGAGCTTGGGAGATCTGTGCTTCTATGAAATGACAGGGAGGAGATACTGCCTGTACAGCATTTCAAATGTGGTTCTCTATGGTCTGAGAATCTCTGCTGATTGCCTCTTAAGGGCAAACATGTTTCCTCCTTTGCCTTTGTAACTCTGGCGGTGGAGGGGTACTTTTGCTCTGCTCAATTGATAAGCCTAGTAATGCCTATGCCTAGAAGTAAAAAAGAACCCACAACAAACAAAATCTGTTTGAAGGAACTAGCTTTAGTACTTATTCATTGAGTGTTGATTCAAAAGCAAACCAAACTGGTATAAAACACAATCACCCCCTCTGCAAGGCAGACGGGGTTTCAAGGTTGGCTGCTTGTCTGAAGTATGAGACGCACCACTGATCTTCGTCTCTCAAAGAGATGCAACCCACTTTCATCCTGGCTTGCTGTCCAGCCCCTTTCTTAGTTCCCCTTTCTCCTTTGAAATATTTGGCTGGGTCTTGGAGCACCAACTGTCAGAGTGGCTCGGGCTCGGCGGGAAGACATCTCCTCCTGCTGAGCTCTGCTCATCAGAATGTTTTTTGACAGGGGGAAGCTGGTTGTAGCTCCCTCCAGACTCACCCACAGCACCCTGTCATCTGCACAGAGCATCCCGTGCAGTCATTTTCACATTATAAAAGTTAGGTAATTCCTGCAACATGATCATTTTTGCACTGTGGATGAGCTTTCTTTTATTACTTTCTTCTTCAGCATGTGTGAGGTGGCCCCAGAAGGACTAGGGTCCCATTAACCTGGGAACTTTAGTAAGATGCAGTTCCTTGCAACACAGTTTGCATCCTACAAATGTCTTATGACGTATGATGAGAACCAATCTACAGAATATAAGCAAAGGGTCTTAATTGAATGTCATATCTGCAAAAGCCAAAGGGCAAAACTGTGGCCTCACGGAGGTCAGTGGCCAAGCTCCTGTTGGCTTGAGGAGTGCCAGGCTTTCAACAAGAGCCTTTGCGGCACAAGAATTTTTATTCTGCTCACATTGACCTATTTCAGGTTGAAATTCCCTTTAGCAGTGCTCACTAAGCCATAGGGCTTGCCGGTAAACCTTAACATGTTTAGCCAATGCAAGCTGACAAGGGCACGACATCATTAGCCAAGTTTCACATCCCACTGACCTTGCCATCATGACTTAATCCGCTGGGGTCTGTCATCCCTAATGGTTTGGTTTGACAGTGCTTTACTGCACTTGTGTATTCATCTAATACAGTCTGTTAAGAAAATGTGGATATGCAGAAGCTGTTTTATGTTTCCTGTGACATGGGAATTATAGCAAAATTTAACAACACTTTATGTAGTTTTTTTGAGTAGCATACCTACAGTTCTGTCTTACTTTCTAATATCTGAGTTATGGGTTTTTAAAGTCTGATTGCGAATTGTGTCACACTGAAATTACCGCATTTTGAGAAAACTTGATATTTCTACCGAAAGGGTGAGAGGGTGATTTATTATATTTTCACATCTATCATGTTTGTCTTTCAAAATTTCACACCATTTTACAGCATAATTACCCTGATATTTATTTTAGGGAGAGAAAAACAAAGATGCACACTGACAGGTCTGACCAGAAACCACTGGATTAACTTCACTGGTTAAGTCTCTGTGCCAGCAGAAGGAAGAGTGAGTGCCACACCTCCAGTAGAGAGCTGAAGTATTACAGGACTGTTCTGCAAACCAGACACCCAAGTAGCTCACCTTCTACTAGGAAAAACAGAAGTAAGTACCATAAATTCCACAGCATCATGTGTACTCTTCTTTACATACGATAAAAGAGACCAACCAACCAACCAACCAAAAAAAAAAAAAAAAAAGAAAAACCACCAAAAAACCCTCCAACCAACCAACTAGAAATGAGAAGAACCAACACCACTAAGATAAAAAATTTCGGTAGCTGGGGGAAAAGAGGGATCATATGGACCTGTACCTCAGGCACTTCTGTTTGAAACATCTTTCCACATTCCAAGTTATCTTCTCTAGTCCTACCCAGCAAGCTGCATCGTGGGCAGGAGAGTGAGCATTTTACTGCAAACATTTTTTTGCTGAACTCCTTAAATTACTTCCATTAAAAATTTGTCTATGTGGGGGAGTTGCTGCAGAATAAACATAGGGGGTGAATTTAAAATGCAGCATCCAGTTTGTACTCGTTCCCAGCGTGGGTTAAGCTAAACACACGGGGACAATTTCACTATGGATTAAAAATGTCCTCCTGAAGAGTTAGTATGCAATAAGTATTCCAGGCTATTTCCCCAGGTAGACAAGCCTAAACATCTGATAAATAGGCCTATTCCTTTTTCTCTTAACCAATTAAGTACTTATTTTAGAAGGATAAAATGAATTATCACGTAACTATTTCACCGCAATATGTCTTACTTAGTGCATTAATGTCAGAAAAGGCGAACTACTGTCCACAGATTGGAAATAAAGGTATTAGTGTTTTGCATGTACAACCAAAGAGATGTCTCTTGACCTTATTTTATTTTGGGTAAAGATTATGATGTATTGTTGTTTTTGCAACACTTCACATTTATTTCACAAAATAAATCACATAATGGACTGTCATAATAGCCCCAGTAGCGTGACAGGAAAAAAGAATTGGTAGAGCTACACTTCAGTGCACAGTGAAATAGCTAACAATTTGTTAAATATCCCATGAGTGGATTAAATAGGCATATGATCAGTTATGTGGCTGCCAAGCCACAGCAGGAGCCAATTAGAATTCACCATAAATAATTTAGATGAAAACTGATGAATCTATCAAAACCTAATTAAATTTATGGGAAAAAAGCAAACATCTCATTGACAGATTATACAACCAACAAGTTTCTCTGTAAACATTCTACAAAGGATGACCACTGAAAGTAGAGCCACATTATCTGATCTTGTTTAAAGTGCATCGGGTATTTTAACATTTAACATTCTTCCTGTATAAGTTTCACGTAAATTAGTCATATATAAGTGAGTCAGCCAGTTTTACATGAAGTACCACAAAGTCATTCAGCAAATTTTATTTGTTGTTAATTATTTGACGGTCTGTCTTATGTGAAACATGTAAGAGTTTGTGGAGGGGGAGGGATTTGAATGGAGAAGAAAGATGCTGTAGACAGAGAGCTCTTTTAAGGATGTTATTTTATATCATGAACTAGAAAAGCTGAGAAATACAATTGTTAGAGCTAGACCTCTTTAATCTTGAGGTATATTCTACGGTATAATTTTGGGGTAGAGGATTTTTTTTTTAATTGAAATGCTGGGTATTAAGCCAGCAAATGGTGAAGCAAGTCTATGTGACAATGAGCACTGAGACACCAGCAATAAAACCCAGAAGGTAGAAAGGCAGACACTTCTAAATCAGTGCTTTCAGCCGCAGTAAATAGATAAAGTGTCTTCACAACCAAAAGACAGGGACTTGCATGGTTATTTTCATTGCAACCTTGCAAAGAATTAGGCAGAAACAGGGCTGCTGATCATTTTACTCCAGCAATGTCAGGGCAGATATTTCTAAAATGTACCTTACAGTCCAGTTGTTTCTCAGATTCCTGCACTGTTCATTCTCCCATGAAACTGTTGTACATCGCGAACTATAACCTGAGTTGTCTTTTCACAAAAACTCAGTTTCCCCAGGGCACCAATGTTTTTGTGCTGTATATGTTTTGTATGACTAATCAATACAACAAAGACATAGTTGAGTATTACCCAAGACATGGATTCCACACACCCCCACCCCCCCACATGCTCTTCAGAAATGAAGCTTTCAGCTGCCAGCTGAAGAAAAGTGATATGTGCTTCTTCTCTGTGCTTGGGCTTGTTTTGTGTGGCCACATGGGAAAGTGCTAGGACAATGTCTGATTCATCTCCCTTGAAACTGGGAAGTTAGCAATGACTTTCCTTTTCCCTTTTCTCCAAATTGAAAACAAGTGAAAGATCAAATACAGGTAATAACATCCTTCCAACCTGAAGAGTCTGAATATTTGCAGACTAGGTATCTACAAAAATCAAAATGCAGAAGAGTATGTGTTGTGTCATCACTGCTTGAATGTTAACATTAGCCAGACTCTTGCATTACATAAAGATGTCTGAATTACCTTGTATAAAATACTTTTACATGCTAAGGAGACATTTTGAAGTGAACCTGTCTTAATGCATAGATCCATAATAAAAAGATGTGCTTTCTTTCTCTGGGAAAAAGAGCAGTCACACATGTCTCATTTTCTGATTTTTCTTGCTCCTAAAATTAAAGGTATTCTTTAAAATGCGGCAAAAATAGAATTAGACTCTAAGATCTGAAGTCACTTAAGTACTTGAATTAGCTGTAATTAAACTAAAGATAACCTAAAATGGGGGGAAATGGGGAAATAAAGGGGGGAAAAAACAGACAATTGCAAATGAGAAAAAGGATGACTTATTCAATCAACTGTTCTGTTACCTGTAAGAGATGTCTTCTTGGTAAGAGCTCTGAGCTGTGTGATGGGGTCTCAGCATTAACCAGAGGAGTTTCCCTGAAACCAGTGGCTGTAGGTGAGGGTGAGAACATGCACTTACTGCTGCCATATGCATATGCTTTTTTTGTTTGTTTTCTTTTGTTTCTTCATTTGGCTGTTTGGGGAAGGGATGTGTTTTGGGGCAATGTTTTGGTTTTTAAGGTGTTTGGATTTTTTAGGGTTTTTTTGGTAGATTTCAAGGGGATTTTTGGAGGGTGGATGGAGTTTTGTTGTTGGTTTTGGGGGTTTTTTTGAGGGATTTGGGAGTGATTTAGTTTTTTGGGGTGTTGGGTTTGTGGTTTATTTTTGTTTTTTTTTTTAAGGTTTTGAGTGACTGGTTTTGTTTTTTGTTTCTTTGGGGAAGGGTTTGGTTTTTCCTGCTTTTATTTTGGGTGGGGGGGGGATTTTTTTTTTTTTTTTTTTGGAAGAGGGTGGCCTTGGGTCTTTTTGAGGGGGAACAAGGGACGAAAAGCAGAAAAAGCAGGTCACAGCAGACCAAAAGAGATATTGTGATTTTGGATGCTTTACTTGCTATTGGTGTTTTCTGTGGTGCTTTAGGGGGAGGAGGAGACTTTTAGCATGCCTACCCCAGGCAGCACAACATGTTTTGCAACATTTTGCAGCACAGCAGGCTGCAAAATTCTGTGATGTACAGAATCTAACAACTTGATGACATATCATGCAACCTAAGTAGCCATGAGTGAGCTCCTCGGGGAAAATACCCAGCAGACAAGCTGCGAACATGTAGCAATTTCTCAGCACTTAATAAGGCATCACCTCAGAGCTAAGGAGGACTGCTACCCTTTTTCTCCTTGTTCAGACCAGTCCCAAGCCATAAATAAGCACTTTACTGTGATGTGCTGCAATGAGCGCTTCAAGGACCAGGACAAATCAGCTTTTGCTCAGGATGCGACAAAATGCAGGAGCACAGTCCATCATTAGTAGTTTCCCACCGACCTTTTCTTACAGGAGAGTTGAATAACCAAGTCTAACAGTAGCTTCAGAGATCATCTGAAACGGGGATGTTTTCTCCTGAACCTGAGATCCCAAGTTCCTCTTGAACAATCGTCTGGCCAGCTCTGCTCAGATGTGTAACAAGGAATTAGGTAAAGATTTGCTGTGGTTATTTTAAACCCCAAACTAATATGCTAAAAACTGTATTCATTGATGTATTTTGAATAACTGAATATATGAAACAGAAATATCAGACATTTGCATTATCATAACTGGACCTTAACATATTTTTTTCTCATAAAAGTCATATGTCAGGCTGGACATGAGGAGGAATTACTTCACTGAAAGGGTGATTAAACATCAGAATGGACTGCCCAGGGAGATGGAATCACTGTCCCTGGAGGTGTTTAAGGAAAGACTGCGTGTGGCACTTTGTGCCATGGTCTAGTGGACAAGTTGATGTTCGGTGAGAGGTTGGACTTGATGATTTCAGAGGTGTGTCCCAAACCAACTGATTCTGTGATTCTGTAAATATGAACTTCTAGGACACTACTAGAAATACCCTTTCCAAATCCAAGGATTAAATTCCACGCCTTGCTCCTAAAGAGTGCAGCTCAGGAGACATATAAGAAACCCCCTTTAGACCTGTTTGAAACATATAACCATCTTTTTCTATTGGGCCAAATGGATGGAGGTGAATAAGGGCTGAGCAGCAACTAAAATACATGCATGTCTTGTGGTAGATTTCATATAAAAATGGTGCCAGTGTGTCTCACCTTTATCTCTCACCAAAATTTTTGATGGTTCCTGAAGACTTTGTAATTTACCTTGGTAATATATCCATCCTATTTTTTAATGTGAGCAGAGTGAATCTCAACACCATCACACACTAATAATACTCAGCAGTTGCTTATTAAAAGACATACAGCTTTGCTATCTATTTGCAGAAGTAAACAGGAACTTGGTATGCTTGGTATGCACTAGCCAACAATTTCAGAGGCACTACATGGTAAGGTGTAAGAAAGTATTACAGAGCATCTTTAAATGAGATGGAAGGCATTCATTTATTTAAATCACTGGATATAGTCCTGGTAGGGAGCTTGATTCATACCAAATAACGTCAATGAAACTATAGTAATTGTCTTCATTGGAAGGATGCTTGAACTAATTATTTGCTCCTGGGTTTACATCTACAATTAATTTTGAACTTAATTTTCAGAGGTACTAAGCACTATCCCATAATCCACTGATTTCAAGTAATGCTTTGGGTGCTGGGCATTTCAAAAAATGAGGCTGCCTTATCTACATGTTCAGTCAAATTGTTAATCCACATTGGAATTAATGGACTAAGCTAACAGAATCTGCAAATAAATTGGAAGCACTGAATTAGTGCGTCTCCTGATGGTTGTGGAGAGGTGCCTTGTCTAACCAGCCCAATCCATTTTTTCACCTTCCCTGACAACAGGCTGCCAGGCAGAGGCTGCTCTGCACGGTAGCAGCCTTCTGCTAAGGCACTTTATGTCACATGAAAATATATTCAGTGCTTGAAACTAGCCTATTATTATTAAACACCAACACATCTCAGGGGTGGTATTCATCTTAGAACCATCCTCATAAAATCTTTTTTATTGTTTGTGTGATACATTCTCAAGATATTAACATTTTTATGTGTCTGGAAAGAGAAGAAAATCCCTGAATTTCACTCTGTGAACTCAAATCCAAAAGTGGCCAGTGCAGAAACTGTATAAAATTGGATAATCTGTTTACAGAAAGAGCTGGATGTGTAGTGGAGTTGGCAAAGACATTCAGCTTTTACATAATTGGCTCAGATACTTTCCAAGTCAGAAGGGTCAGTGAGGCTTCACCGCCTGAAAGTTGCTTTGCAAAACCTGTGAAATAAACTGCTCATTTATCATGTTGGGGACTTTGCCCACCGTAGGAAAAATACCAACATGCATAACATTGCCTGTATAATGGAAAAATTGTCAGGATTTAAACTAGAGGCAGTCAAATAACATATGGGGTTTCAGGTACTTGAAGAATCCTGGAAGATGTGGTATCAAATACTCACTACCCTTATTGAACAACCAACATTCAGACACTTGTAGAGACAGCAATAACTACCTGTTTTGTTGATTTATTAAAAAAACAAAAACAAAACCAAAAACATTTCAACACTTTTAATTAACTTTATTTTGGAATAAATATACTTTATTTTTTATGTTGTAGCCTCAATTTCAATTTCCAACATCTCCAAATATTGCTGACTATTCTCTTAAAATGAATTTTGACTAAAAAATTTCTAGAAGAGCTTTAAATTCCATATTTTAAAATATGCATGAACCTATTGCTATAATAAATGGAGAAACTAGATGGATGCTTAATAAGGAAAGATGAAAAGACATAAAGTTTAGAGTAAAACCATATTTATTTTTCCTGGTTGTTCTGGTATATCAAACCATAGAATAGAAAAAAGCTAAACCTATGCTATATTAATAGAAGTCAAACAGAGATAAATTACCAAGTAAGGATAGACAAAAAGTGAGTAAAAGGAACAAGAAATTTGCAAAATATAGCAGCTTGTCTCTTTGAGTTAAAATGAAAGCAAAGCATTCACTTGTGTATAATTTCCCAAAATATTCTGCAAGTGTAAAGAATTTGTTATTTTCTGTGCTTAGTGTTGGTAGAAAAGTGATGTAAAATAGGTCTTGATTTTCAGAGGTAAGTGCAACTTTTTCATTTTTTATTGTTGTTTTGCTCCTTTTGTACAGAGAAAGGAAGCAAATTCCTGTGAACATTGAATATTCAGTTACAGGTCCTCCTGCAGGCCATTTGGCATCCTTGCAGCTGTGAGGGAATTGCATGTCAGACCCCGGCAGGCCTGGCTGAAATAGAATGCTCAGCAGGGAAGACTCAGGTGTTGGGACTTCTCACCGTTTTGAGTGCTCATAAGTTCTGGGATAATTTTTTCTCTTGCTTCTCCTGTTTCTGTCCTCCACAGGGGTAGAGCAAGTTCAGGCTGTATTTCACCTTGTTGTGTGTCCTGTAGAGAAAGAAATAACCTTCTTGCACCTACTGCTCCTCAGTGGTAGAAGGATGGGGACAGATTTGGTTTCTACCAAAATGTGTGATGACAGTAATGAAAAACTGAATCACAGAATCACAGAATAGACCAGGTTGGAAAAGACCTCTGAGACCATTAAGTCCAACCCTCGATCCAACACCGCCACGGTTACTAGACCATGGCACTAAGAGCCACATCCAGTCTGAAGTTATCACCTGTAGCAGTTGCAGCTTTGGCATTGAATCTTTTATCCCAGTGATACCTATTAGGCACTGATCACTTTAATAGCATTTATCACCTATATATAACCATTACTTCCCTCTTTCTTACCTGCCTAATACCTTTAACAAAAGCTGTCTGTATTTATAACAGTTTGAGTTGAGAAAGTCCTGTTCAGCCATGATGTGAGTAATGACCTACAGAGCTGAGTCAGGAGGGACTCCGTGCTTGGAACAAATGTTTGCCTTACTGGCATTTCACCTCAGAATAGGTAGCAGATATTTTGTTTGTTTTCTATGAGAACATCAACTCCTGTTGTGTTATGTTTTGCCTTCCTTTCAATTGCAGACTAAATATTTAAAAGCGGGAAAGTCACTGTGATAGCACGCAAGTAAATTCAGCAGGTTCCAAAATTTGGGTGAATTTAAAAGCTGAACAATTTTTAGTAGTCCCATGAGATTGTTTGACAGAATTTGCAATGCATGATATAGCAATGAATATCAGTCTGTGTTTGGAGAGGATTTTAAACTGCAGAGTGCTACCATAGACACCAGCAAGGTGAGTTTGCAAACAAAACAGAGGCACAGTGCAGTGAATGTTACCCTTTGTAAGACGCTCCCTAAGCCAACAGAACATAACCAAGCAGACAAATAGTTATGTCTCTCTCCTTTGTATTAGGCTGTGTAGTACCCCTCAGAAGGCCCTGCAGCAAAGGATGATTGATGCACGTAACAGTGAATTTCATCCTGCACCTCGAGGACAGGAGCAATTGCTGTGCTTTTCCTCTTCATTTTATGCAGCACACCATACTCTTTGCTTCATGCCTTTCAAGTCCTTGAGCATAATCAAAATAGTAAAGGCTGCCTGTAACCTCAAAGTAAAGCAGATAATTTAGAAAATGTTTTTGCATATCCTTTCTTCCCTGATTTTTTTATTTGACCTCAGATTAGTTTAGTTTCTTTTTGGTATCTAAAATCAAAGTCTATACAACTAAAGTCAGTCCCTTCCAAAGGTATATGAAAAACAACACCACATTTTCAGACTGAGAAGGGTGCTTGTCTGGATAGCATAATTTAAAAAAATGTCTCATTTGCCTGCAATAAAATATTCATTCAATACTTTGCATTAGCTGTTCTTATTTCCCTGCATGCAGCATTCTTTCATATGATTCTGGTATATTCTAATAACTCTACAGGCCTAAGAGGAAAAACATGCCTCTAAAAACTTCTTGCTAATGGAGTATTGAAATTACAAGTCAGTCATCTTAAAACCACTGAGTTACAGCACTTTCCTGTTTACCAAAAACACTACTCTATTCAAATGGCTTTATCCTCCTCTTAGATTTTCCATCTTAGCTTGCTCTCCTATGAAAATAAATAAATAAATAAAATTATGTGGTGTGGCCAAGACCAGGGCCTGCATTAGTTGCCTCTGGGAAGATGGAACAACACTGCAATAGCACCAGCACTCAGGTACCTCACTGCGATTTCAGTAGGGCTGAGACCACTGGTGCTTCAAGGACACCTCTCTAGGTCACAGTAATATTTTTTTATCCATAGCAATTGTTGTGTGCCAAAACAAATACGGTGAGGCTTACAAGTCAGAAGAAAGCAGCTTGTGTGTCAGCAGAGTTTGCCTCGAGAAACCTAACCACCTCTATGGTTTAAAAAGAGCATGGCATCTACACAGCATATCCACAAAACCATGTGTGCAGGGGGCTATCCTAGATGGCAAAGGCTTTTTCAGTCTTGGCAAAATAATTAGGTTTGCCAGGTGATATGGGAGCCATGGTAAGCTAGCCAAACACAGGCAACTGCTGGAGTTTCTGGTAGTGGGAAAGGTTTCTTCCCATTGCCTCTGCCACAGAGTACTGCTGCAGCTTTCAGCTGAGAAAGTGTTTCATCTGGGTCCTGACAAATTTTTTATCATGTAGTAAGTTTTAGAAAGGTGGAAAATATGGCTTTTGTTCCAAGTTTACAACTGGTTTGTTGGCTGCCTTCTGATTTCAATTGGTCTGTTGTTGGGCAGGGATGGTAACCAAAACCACCTGTGCAGTTCTCCGGACATCACTAAATGCAGCATTTACTGATTTCTGTGTATCAAAAAATCTAAGAACCAGAATAAACTGCAGACCAATATAATACAGTATAGTTATTAGAGTGCAAACCCTACCTATGCAATGTTTCTCTTTTAGCTCCAGGACTGAATACAATTTGAGAGACATTTTCTGCTCAAAAACCTTCAGAGCTACTTCAACATGTTACTATTTGTTATGGATGTCAAATCTACAATTTTTAGCTTTGAATCACTGTCACTATTCAAAAGACAGCATGTCATCTTGGCTTAGTGTATGAATTATGTAGAAACACAGTTTTAGTACTTTGTTTCCTATAGTAATCACATATGCAGTCTTGACATACGTCATGTTCTCTTCAGTCTTTTGGAAATACCTATCCCTATAAAGCAAGCAGGTATTGTCAGTATTCATAAACTATTCTAAAATGTTGATCAGTAGTCCATCATGCCTTTAGCCACTTTTACAAGAGTTTGTTTCTAGGGAGCTCCAAGTGCTGATTTCATGATTGCATGTTTTTGTGATGGCTCTGCATGTTCAGATGTTCGCTGCACAGAGCATTAGCTCAGTTACTTGACATATAAAGCAGAATACTCTATAAATCTATAAATAAATGTATCAATGTATCATTTGATGCCAAATGTGTTTGTCATGGGTTTCCATATGTCAGAAAAGACACCGTTACTCTTAGCATTTTATCACAAGTGCTTCTCTCTTGATGGGAGCTGCTTTAATCATAAGGCAAGAGCAATCACATTGGATAACAGCAAAGGCCCATTTCACACGGTATACTGTCTCTAATGGTTACCAGTGGCAGATCACTATGAAAAAAGTATGTATTATAAGTAAAAATACAAGAAATTTATGTCAATTTAAGGACTTCTATGCCAAACATTGCATCTGCAGCACTGTATTCAACAAATATCCTTGGATGTTGGTTGTAAAAAAACTAATTTATTTCAAAAATATTTGTATATCAGGCTGAGTCAGACATTTTCTTACTGAGTGCTTCCATTTCTTTATTTTAAACTTGAAGTTGGGTAATTTCAACTGGCAGATTATAAATCTTGAATTATGAAGGAGAGTAAATAATGATTTCTTATTTTCCTTATCTAGATCATTCATGATTTCAATACTTTTGTTATATCCTCCCAGTTATGTCTTTTCCAAACTGAAGACTTCTGGTTGTCTTAGTTTCTCTTTGCAAGGAAATTGTTCTATCTCCAGTCAGAATTTTTTCTAACAGAGGCATAATTCCCTGTGAGATGCCTGTGGAATCCCTGTAGGGTCATTATCACAACATTATTAGACTTCAATAGGCTTAAAATTGTGCTGCAAACTATCTACAGCTTTACTCAGCACCTCTAAAATCAAACCATTACAAATGAAATAGTTAAAAAGGATTTTAGCTTCCTGCCAAAAGCCACCCATGGTTAAAAAACAACGATGTCTAAAGATATGGTTTGCCAGACAGAAATCTGACAGTATGAATATAGACTCACATGTTAGGTATATCAGGAACTTTTCTTAGTCCTTATTGTGAGGTGAGTAGAGAGTGAATTTCCTTTTTTCACACACTATCCTTTCACTCTGGCATCTTTCTTACAGTGCAGAGCAGTTCCTTGTCCATTCCTGATGCAAAATTGTGACTGGCAATGCTTCAGCAGTAACTAAAAAGTCTTTGTGCCAACAGTTGCTAGTGAAGGCAAGGATACTACATTTGTTTCCATCCTCTGACTTGCCCCAGGAAGGCTGACAAGTAGGAGATTTCAATATCCTACATTAAAAAAAAAAGAAGTTGATTGTTCAACATATTCTTCTCATAACTCTTCTCTCAACTACAAATGAACTTTTGAAACCAGAAGCAGAACACCTGACTTAGCTGGAAAGAGAAATGAGAATATTTGGGTTGCCTTCCCAATAACATTGATATGTCATTGTTCATTTCTATTTTATTGAAATGTTATGACTTTCGGCATTTTAATGTAATTTCAGTGGGCACAGTCTAGTATAGAGTTCAAACCTAAAATTTTTTTTTTGTGAGCTTTTATTTTCTGATGTATTCTTCAATATATTTTATTCAAAACTAGATGATTCCCAGTTCATGTAGCATCAGAAACCCAGTCTTCTTCAGCAAAGCACAGAAAATAAGAAGTAAATTAAATTGTGAGTGAGAATGAATTGCAAGGAAGGGTAGAAAATTGCCCAGTCCTACTTCAGTGCCAAAATGAGCAGAGTTGTCAATCAGTTCTCTTTTGGCTAAAACAAAACCAAGGGAATACTTGGGGTGGGGGAAAGCAAAAAGAATTTTCAGTTCTTTGAGAGATCCAAAAGGCTATTTGGTGTAGAAATGAAATATTTAGGTAGGGGCTTTTTCCAGTAGAAGCAGATAAAAAGAAGATTTGGAATTAGGTTCACAGGAGAGAATTAGGAGTCTGGCAAACACCCACACCAGAGATACTGATGACAATGGTACTAGAGCTGGAGATGCTTCCTTGACCCCCTAGCCTGGACTCCCCCTGTGTCCACCCAGCTGACATGTAGGAAAAATCTGCATGCTTGCCACAGACTTGACCTTGTGTTTTCCAGCAGTTCCTGGAAAATGCCAGTGTTCCAGAACAACTTGTAACTCAAGGAAAAGCCACCATGGGAAAAACTGCTGCACTGGAGATGAAATAGCTGGATCCTGCCTGTCCTGTCCTGGGTGTGGGCACTGAAGCAGTTGTTTTTCGTAGGAATTTAATTATTTTTGAGACCTCTGTCTTGCTTTAATACACTGTTGAAATTGGCTGAGTGCTCTGCTACATACTGTGGCAAAACCTGTGATAATCTTTGTCAAACATAAATGTTTTATGTGTATTTTCTTAATTTTTCTAAAAAATTCTTTTTCCCCTGCTGCAGGGAGGAAGAAGTTCAAAGGAGTATTGTGTGCTCCAAAATGGGGGAGAATGTTGCCATGATGAGATCGTGCCTTGCAGTATTTTTTTTTAAATGTAGAAAGTTCTGAAGGACATTTTTTTTTCTGCAGAGCTCCCAGAGCTTGAATTCAATGCAGGAGATCTGAATTAAATCTAGGAAAATATTAATAAAGTCTAAAGATCATTCCATAAGAAAGCAAAGAAAACAAGTGCATGCTGTAGGCACAGAAAATGCAGAAAACTAAATGAATTCCTCATTAAGGTGGGTGCCAGGTTGTGCTGCAAGGGGGATGAATTTGGCTCAGAAGCCAAACTGCAAGTTTGCAGCCTCCCTGGAGGTTTGGTTCTGTTGCAGTGGCTCTGTGCTGCTGTGAGCAGCACTTTCTGGGAACTGCGCCTTCCCTCAGTAGCTCTGCAGCAGCGCAATCCTATATTTAATCAATTCAGGTGCTTGAAATACTTCATTGCCCAGCATGAATGTCACTACACGGACCCAGAGATCAAAGGAATGTACTTAGTCCCCATTCACAAAAGTTAGATATTCCTTTGTAGAACAACAGAAGGTAGAGTGCAGGTGAAAGAAAGAAGGAAAATATTTTGTCAGACTTTTTTTCCCTTTTGTAAGATGATAAAACTTTGGAGAAGTTTGGGTTTGTTTGGTTGGTTTTGTGTGGTATTGTTTTGGGGTTTTGTTGTTCGGGTTTTTTGTTGCTTTTTTTTTTTTTTAAATACTTCCCATCCCTGCTTGACCTTCAAAACCAAAAGGGATTACTTAGGCATGTTGTACTTAGGCTGATAAGTTTTAGATGTAATGGTAACTTAAAGCAACCTCATGACTGTCTCGGGAAAACAAAAGAGCAATAAAATCAGTGAATGCAGAAGTTTTACAGATATCACATCTACAAAAATTCCGTTCATTTCTCACGTGTGATTAGCTATAAGAACTTTCTTGTAAATGGGATACTTAGTGAAGCTCAACATACCCTTGCAAGAACCCTATCACAATACCAAATACTTTAAAAAGTAAAGCTTTTTCTTAGAATAGAATATCTCCATCTGACTCAACACTTTGCTTACTGCTTTCCACTTGTGAATAGCTGTATATTGGTGTCTTGCTGTTTGCAACCATTACAGCAGCTGTACAGAACAGCTAACAGATATGAAATAACTAGCATAACATGAAGACAGCATTGAAAAGGGATTCCTTTTGAAAGATCCCATTGAATGGGGAAGATGGTACTTTTTAGAATCTCTAAGGCCCTTATTCTGCCTGTGGGAAAAATATTATTTACTTTGAGAAGAGTACACAAAAAAATTAGTAATTGTCTGCAGATGGAAATACAGTATTTTAATGTAAGATTTCGATTTACAAGAATTCAGTGAAGACTGGCATATGCCTTCTTAAGGTTGACTAATAATGGGTTTGAATCAACCCCAGACAAGGATTTCTTCAGTACCGTCTCTGTTGATGTAAATAAGTAGCTGCAAGTATGGGTTTAACAAGGCTTTGGGCTGTAACTTGTTTGTTAGGCCAACAGACAGGGATCTCGGTCCTGTACTAAATCTGATGGACATTGCTGGGATTCTCCTACAAGAAGTGATTTTCCATGCACAGATCACTGTGGGACCTTCAGTCTCCCCATTTGGCAATGGTTCAGGGAGCGTCCTGGGAGATTGCAGGAGATCTTGAATGCTGGTGTTGGTGAGAACAGAAATCACCCAGGACCTCTGAGAGGGCGCTGAAGTGCTATCTCCACATCAGGACCTTTACATGGCAGTGTATAGATAGTGTGCTTGTAGAGTAGCATCTTCCTTCCAGTCCCTCACAGCTTCCTTCTTCCTTTTCTGGAAAGAAATGATACAGATTTGGTCTCAGCTGCACTAAGTAGCTTAATTTCAAAAGGCTGAAGTAGACAATTTCAGATGTTTTGAATGAAATCATCTGAAGCATTGTTAAATGCAAAGACTTCCCCATACTCCCCCCCCCCCAGTTTATTATAATGATACTATTATGATTGTATCCATTACAGAAGTTTCCCTTGCAGTTACTCCAGTTATAATTAATCACCATCTCTACTGTATGAATTTATGGCCCAATAGGCATTATAAGTAATGATAACAAACAAGTCCTTAGGATTACTTTAAGTGAAAAATTCAAAGCTGGAAAAATTTATTTAATATTGTGATAATCAACTAAACCATTATTATTGTATTTTACATAAAGGCATGCAGGGCACAAAGGTACTTACTCTTAATTCTGGTGTGTAAAGTCAAATGTCATTCAAAAATTATTCAATTTGCAGGTATCTTCAGCAGAGGGGCAATAATTTGCACTAACGCTTAGGAAACCTAACCTGAATAAATTAATTTTGCAATTTAGCAAGAAATGGGCAGATTTAGCAAGAAATAGAAAACCCAATTGAAATAGCCTGGCTTCAGGACACCAGCATGAAATTGTATTGAACACCTTTTGCTGCTAGTGCTTAGAGACGTTGAGAAGAAGAAGAAGAAAACCTCAGTAACTTAATGCACCATAACACCAGTCTTACTAAAAACACAGTTTGTACATTTGATTTTCAGGCCTGTGCTCAGTCCATCATTTAAAGCAATACATGGCATCACTGAAATTGTTGTATGGGCTGCTGAATCAGAGGTACTGTCTCTGCAGCCAGTGCTCTTTACAGACCTCCTGCATGGTCTTGGGCAAGTTATTTCACCTTTCTGTGCTTGTGTTTCCCCTGCCATTGCTTGCCTGTCTTATCTGCATAGTCTGGACTGCAAATCTCCAAGACAGGCATTCTCTCTCTATGTATGGTCAGTGAAAAGCCCAACGGAGTCTTAGTTCAGCTGCAGCCCCCATGTGTTGCTATATTGCAAATACTGTCCCTTGTCATAGATATAAATGCAGTGCATCACACTTGGCAAAAACAAAGTCCTGGTAATTTGATTGCCCTCTAAAATCTCAGAGAGATGGGCAATAAGTTATTTACTTACATGAGCAAGCATGAAGTTTGGAAGAATATATATTAATGGAGTGTTGTTGCTGTTCTAGCTCATGTTTAAGTGGATTATACAAGTTCAGAGCCACTGGTTTTTGCCCAGCACACTATGGAGACAAAGCTCCATAGATAGAAATGTCAAGCTCAGGTTGTCCACCTTCTAGACAGAAGCTGTCAGCTGGTTGGAACCAGCAGGTGCCGAAAAGCAGAAACAATATCTGATTCCATTTTAAAGATACCTGCAAAACGAGGCCACCATCCTTCAACAAAATAAACTAAGGCAAGCTTGTGAGTTTGTATTTTTGTTTTTTAAGGCCGCCTGTCTTAGTTTCTTTTGCTCTTACCTCTTAAATTTTCAGATAAGCAAAATTTACAAAGATGGCAGTTATTGTAGGAGGTATTGCAACCTTGGGGAATTCCTACTGGCGTGGTTGTATGCCACCCAGCATCAAGAACCATTTTTGTAAGGGGAAAAAGCAAAACCATCCAAACAAAACATATTAATTTAGTATATTTCCTTCATACTTTTTTTTTTTTCGGTCTTGAGAGACTCTATTTGCTTCTTGTTGAAACATGCATGCCCTTGTAGGAAGTCCATCACTTCTTATCCCCATTTTCTATCAGTTTACATCCAAGATTAGCTTCCTATTTCTGGGCTCTCTATGCATTCAGATTTTTGCTTAAGATATCTTTCACAGCTCGATTAGAGCGTAAAAGCCCCAGTTTGTCTGAACAGAGCTGCTAATGTGATGTTCCCACAGAAGACGACGGTACATCGCCTCCGTGCCGATGGATATATTCTGACGGAAACTACTCAAGCCAGCAAACGTTCATCTGTCCTTAAAAAGGAGAGAGAAAGGTTTCGGGCGTCGGGCACACGCTGGTGCCCTTCTGACAAATCTCTCCACCTGGCTGTGACAGGGGAGTCCTTCCTCGGTGCCGAGTCAACCGGGCCAGTGCGTGAGCGAGTTAAGATTATATCCGTGTAGGACTGGTTTGGGGGGTTTGAATCACAGAAGCGACACGAGCAAAGTGCTCCTCTAGCTAGATGCAGCTATTAGGATGCCTAATAAATATTTATAGTCCCTCACCGGGGAGGTGATTGACAGCACGGGGGCAATCCCTATCCTGCAGCTGCAGGCAAGCAGCTCGGGCAAAGCATCCCGGGGCGGGGGTTGCGCGCAGCGGGGCCGCGTTGCTTCCGCACTTGCGGACGGGCCTCGGGACAGCCCTCGGAGCTCCACAGTTCCTGCCTTCCCCGCAGAGGCTGCGGGTGCCTCCGGGGCAGGACTCGCCCCGGCCCGCGGAGGGACGAGCGGGCGCTGCGCGGCGCGGCCCGCCCGGCTCCCCCCGCGGTGCGGGGAGGGCGCTGCCGCAGTGACTGCGGTCCCGCGGAAAGCTGCGGAGCCGCCCGCCCCGCCGCAGCCGGGCTGCCTGCAGGTGAAGTGAAAGTCGTCGGGCAGAGGCAGGAGGAGGCGGCGGCGGCACAGGAGGAGGAGGAGGAGGAGGAGGAGGAGGAGGGAGCGCGCAGCCCGTCCTGCGCCCTGCAGCCGGCGGAGCCTCCGCACCGCCCCCGGCCCTCCGCCGCGGCGGCATCCCGGCGCTCCGCCGAAGTGAGTGCTTCCCAAAGTTCGCCTTCCCGGGGGAGGGGGTGACCTTGGAGCGGCTGCGCCGCGGGCAGGTGGGGCTGAGCGGGGCGGGGGTCGGCGCTGCCCCCGCCGCCGCCTCCGGGAGCGGCAGCAACTCGGGCAGGCGAAGGGTAGGGCGAGGAGCGGTGCGTGGGATGCGGGTTCCCAGCGCGGGTTCCCGGCGCGGGGGGACACCGGCAGCCAGGGCGGGGGCGAGCCGGACGGCTGAGCGCTGACCACACACGGGTGGGCTCCGGCGGTGGCCCGGGACGGGTCGGGAGTGCCGTATCCTCTGGCCCGTCTCCCTGTCCCTGTGTCTGCGAGTCTTCTGCTTGTGAGTAAACTTAGGAATATGTCAAACTTAGAAGTTACTTATGGTAAGCATGGAGTACCACGAAAATTGCTTTTTCCCCAAAAAAACCATGATGGGTGTGTATTGCATGCTTTGACTGTAGTCAGAAGCTTTCCATAACAGAATTACTGTGCTTTTTGGAGGCAAAAAACCCAACCCAAATCCCCTAAGAATGTGCAGTTTGAGTCGTAAGCTTTTCCTTTGAGCCCTGAGGAAGAAAGCGCAGCTCTCCAAACACTCCAGGTGCTAGACCTGCTGCCCTGCTCGCAGAGACCGTGTGAGGGTGGAAGATGCTCAGTGGGGTATTTTGTGTGTGTCTTTGCCCGTGTGTGTGTCCTGAGGTATTACTATATGCTGTCAGCTGAGAACCAACTTTTCCTGCTGCTTCTGGAGTTCAAGAAAAACTATTGTTAGCTTCAAGAATAGCAGGATTTGGCTTGTCTGTGTTTGGCAAAGTTCAGCCCCTGCATACAGTACTGGCCAGAGTGGTGATGTCAGTTTCTCAGAATATTTAAATGTCATGTTTAGTGCTGTATATCTGTGCTGCTGTTCAAAATTAGTCATTATTAGTTTGCTTTTATTTCTTGTTCTTCCTCTGTCCTAATACCTTCAAAATCCTTGTTTGAAGCCCTGCAGATGAGCATTGCGTTCTGCCCAGGGAAATCACCAGCTGATCATTTGCGTGTCTCTGGCTGCTCTGGAAGGCTGCCTGGACAGTAGGTTTTGCTTACTGTGAAAGGATAGTTAAACTATTAGATAAAATATTGCATAATGCCAAACATTAGGATGTAATTTTGTAGACTTCTGGTAACAAACTTTCTTAGAGATGGATATCAAAACCATATTTATTTTTTTTCTTCTGACCTTGTGGACTGTGTGAAGCGAAGTGGCAGTGAGTATGCAGTGCATAGAATTCTGTATCCTTTAGCTTTCTAAGAATGACATTTTCATACAGTGACCAAGTTAGATCTCTGACTAAATATAAAAACTTTTTCTTTTTTTTTTAACTCTATGTTTACCAAACCAAACCTAATCTCAACTTCCTTTGATAACACTTAAATTAATGCATGCAGGAATTTCTGTGTGAACAGCTGGTCTTGTATGTGCAGCATCCAGCGTGCAGTGTTGATAGTGCACAAGTCTTTCTGCGGCCAGAAACTCGCTCTGACTGATGTGCATAGGCCCAAAGATTTTATATAATGTCATAGTTCAGGCTTCTGGGTTTTAGAGAACCTTTATCCTCAGATCATTATAAAATCAGAGAAGGAGGTTTAGTATTCAATATTTTTAATGCTTCTGTGTCTAGAACTATATACTTTTTTTCCCCTTGTATGGCAGATGAATTATTCTAAACCTGTTTTGACAATTTGCTATAATTCAGATTGTGTTTCCTAAAGAATTCAATGTACAACAATAAAACTGCTATAGAATAAAACTACTGTGTTTAGTTACTTTTTTTTTTTAATATACCCTCCTCTCCCCCATCATTGCCTTTGTATTCCTATTCATCACTGCGTTTGTTGGTTTTGTTTGTTTTGGTTTGTTTGTTTTGTTTTGTGCCTTTTTTTTTTAACAGATGTTCTGAATAGCTGACTTGCTCTCTATCTACTTTCAGTGTTTGAAGTAGCAATCTCCTGTTTATTGCTTCGTGTTAAATTGCTCTGCTGGTACTCCATATATGTAGCTTTTGGTTTAGGCTATAGGGAGAGGTGGGAAAGGTTAGCTTGCTGGGGTTTTTTTCTGAGATATTCATAAGGAAGCCAATGCTGTGGTATGGCAGACTTTTTTCTTGAGGGAATAAATTTATTTCTCCTTATTGAAGGTTAAAGCTTGGCAGCTCTTTATTGTGGAGTCTTGTGTAATAGGGGCTGTCCAGACATTGGTTTGTTGGGGCAAGGATGACGTCTAGGCTGCTGTTGGTAACAGTTTGAATTTTTTAAGGTTGCCCTTAATTGAACGGCTCTCTTGTGTTTGACATTTGCTGCGACCTCTTGCTGTAAGCAAAGGGAGACAGTTAATGATTTTGAAGCTTGTCTTTCACTCAGAGTTGAAAATGAGGATGTTTACTTCTAGTTCCTGTTCTAACTCCCAGCCATGTTTGAATTATGACTTTTTTCTTTTTTTTTCTTTTCTTTTTTTTTAATCTTTTATTGCATCCCTATTACACTTGGGATTTTTACAAACATACAGAAATTTATGCATGTACTGTGAATCTAGGTGCTTAAAGGTTGCTTTATAGATACAGAAATCTTAAAGATAAAACTTGCTAATTTTTACAATTTTTATGTTGTTTAGCCAGCATTTGCAGAGGACTACTGGAAGTTAAGTTAGAAGCAGTGAAAGAAATGAGGAGAAAGTGGACTCTGAGTGGCAAATACAGCACTAAGAAAAAGGACAACTCACTGGAGCAAGAAGCAGAGGACACAAAGCAAGCTGAGAGGGAGGGAACTAAAGAAATAACTGGGAAAGTGGGGTGGAACTAATGTTAGCTGGCAGGGAAAGAGGAAAAATATGGACTTTCTTTTCTATTTGACTCATCACTTAAACTGTAGTAGTGTACAATCTCATGGAGGATGAAAGATTATTTTTACTTACCATTCCTTATGTTGATTCAGTATTTGACACAGTTGTGGTGGGCAGAAGCTGCAGCCTATAGAGAGGAATTTTATTGCAGACCTGGCTTTGTCAGCTTGTAGTAACCAACTAATTAATTTTGTGCACTACCTCAGTCCTGGACTCTTCTGCTGAAATAGTTCACGTGACTGGTTTGTCATGGTATCTGTGTGTGTTTGCACCTCAGCAGTGGTACCAGAAATGGCAGCTTGAGTATTCAAAGAGTGGTTCGTGGCAACTGCTTTCTCTCATAAATAGCCTGGCTGGAATGTAAATTGCTGACCTGGGGGTGAAGGCCTTTCCGGTCCATTGCAATTACTTGAGCTTTTGGGCCTCTTCCAAAGCAGTGCTTTCCAGCTAGGCATTGCTGATTCTTTAATTCTGCAAAAATAAATTGCTTTTCCTTAAACATGTTGTGCTGTGGTGCAAAGGGACATTCTTCTGTGATTCCAAACACCTCAATCCTTTTGACTGAAAAAGGTGGTGTCCTTGGTCTTGATCCAGTGAAGACTTGCACGTAACCTGACATTATGTTTATCTGTAAGTCTTACAGATTTGTATTTATAGGTTTGGATTCACTGAAGATGTCTCAGAATTTGTATATAGTTTACATATGCAAGATTGCTTCTATTTTTTTTTCTCTTCAGCACAACTGAATGATAGTGTTTCTTCCATTTTTCATCCAATGCAAACTGGAATTGGCTATATTCTTGAATGCCTCAGAATTCATTAAATAATGGAATAGTAGTTTTCCAAGCCAGCATGAAATGAAATAACTGTAAACATTTATACAAAAAAGGAAAACACTGAGATATTTGTTGCTAACATTGAGGTATACTGCCAGATCTTGAGGTAACAACATTATTTGTGCCAGGGTGGTGAGTAATGCCAGAAGAAGAAACAGGTTCTGTAGTAATGACAGAATGGATTGAAACAGTGCAGTGGTTCCTCCAGAAATATCCCTTGATAGTAAATGTTGGTGGGGTTTTTTCATTATTTTATTTTAAGAATTTATTTATTAAGGGGATCTTAAAATTATCAGTTATTACCTCTTTTGTTTCTGTTTCTTTGGATGGGAAAAGGGAAACAAACCCTTCTGTAGTTCCCCACTGAAAACCTCTTTTGAAACCCTGACTCATTGGAGTATTCTCCAAATCACTTGATACGGTGTTTGAGTTTGTGCAATTTAATGGCAAGTCTGTAAAATCTTGTGGATGATGTATTTTTTTAAAACAGCTTAGCTTTTCTATTTGTTACCATATAGTTTCTTTCCTGGTATCTCTTCCTTCCTCCTCTAGTATTCTGGACCTTTTTACTTTAGGCCCTAAACTGCCCCCTTCTAAAGTACAATTTGTGAGCATGTGGTTGTTATTTCTTTGTTTGTTTGTTTGTTCATTTTCCTCTTTTCATGCAGTATGGACTAAAACCAGTTAGTAGATCTTATGATACGCAGTGGAAACTTACTTTTTTATGTCCCTTCTTTGAGCATGGCAAGACAGGAAATGATACCTTTGTGGAATTTGGTAGAAGTTTGGTTGACAGTGCCACAGGATGGTTAAGGTTGACAGGGATCTCTGGGGGTCATCTTGTTCAACCTCCCTGTTCAAGCAGGCCCACCTAGAGCTGTTTGCCTAGGTGACTTTTGAGCATCTCCAAGGATGGAGATTCCAGACCCTCTCTGGACACCCTGTGCTCAGTCAGTATTGCTAAAAAAGATGGGAGTTTCTTTAAGGGGGAATTTTAGCAGAGTCTTTAAAAACTTTGTAGCTGGGGATGAGTATTTGATGAAGGATGCAACTTAAACCAAATTAAAAAAGCACCACAAAAAGCCACCCACTTCTGGGGTTCCTTGTTGCCAAGATGGTGTATATAGCTTTATGGGGCCCAAACTCAAAAAACCTGGCATTTTACTCTTCATTTGCCTACCTAGTGCTTCCCTTTCATTCAGGTTTCTTGTGATCTTGATCCCAAAAGAGCATGAGCACAAGAAACAGTGAAATCCTCATTTCCTTTACAAGGACAGAGAAGGAAGCCCTGTTTGCACTATTGGCTGAATGCCCCTTAACTCTGGAATAATGCAATTTAGTCATGTCAGATTAAGGAGTTCTGGACAACATACATCCCTACATATGTGCATTCCTCCTGTGCCGTTTCTGGTGCAGCTGATGCTGGTGGGTGCTCCATCTCTCTGTTCCTGAGTCTGGATATGCAGTTCAAACACATCTTTCTCTAGCCAGAGTCCCAAGTCTGAGAGAAGATTTTCTGGGAAACAAACAAAATATGTATTTGTCAGTTAATTTGCAGTTGGTGATGTTTACTGCTTGACTAAAGTTGCTGCCTTTTTCTGTACTTTTCTTAGGATACATTGAAACTATATTGCATAAATTCAGTTTTGCTGTGCAACTCAGATATAATGTGCAGCATAATATGCAAGACTACTATAATTAGGCATTTACTAATTATTTTAGAAGCTGATGGTGTATAGCCTTTTGACCTAGGAAGGTTTTCAAAAGTGAAATGTAGCAGTACTATTTTTTTTCTCATTATTGACTTACCATTTTCTGTTTAAACCAACCTTTTTTCTTGCAGTATCACATAAAATAGAGTAATGTCTGCAAGCATGTCAGAGCTCAGCATCACGTTGTTGGGTATTGGGATGCCAATGGGGAAAAGTGACAGGATTCTCTTGGGATCATATAAAACAAAACATGGACTGTCAAGATAGTTAAAACTGAATATTGCTTTAGTAATGAGAACTCCTACCTTGGAAACTGCATTCTGTCTGGCAAGAGTCTAAGTTCTGTAATTAGAAAATATATTCTGTCCTTTATTGCTATGACTCTGTATGGAGATTACTTGGAAATGTTTGCTGGAAGAAGTTTTGTAAAATTATTCATCTTCATTTTGAAATCCAAAAGGACAGATTACATGCATTTGTTACTCAGTCATAGAGTATGTAATTAGTGCTTTGGCTGAGCATGTATTATGCATTGAGTTAGCAAATACTTTCCATTGTAACGTTTGTTCTAATAAACCATATTTTAGTATGGATAATCCTCTTTTAACATAATTGGAACATGGAGCTAATACTTAAACATCTTCAGTTTAAAGACTGATGGGATAGTTGTAGTATGCTACTGTAATGTCAGCGGAGAAACACTGAAGTGCAAAGGAGTCACGTGCTATAAGCACAACTGCAAGATTTTTGTATTTCATCCAGTCCCATTTCTAGCATTCTTGTACATGGTGGTATAGTCATTATAAAGATTTTAATTGGCCAACAGCTTGCCAGCTTGTGTTTGCCAACTCTGCTGAAATCCTGGCCAAACTTCTTAAAATTATGCAGTAAACTGCAGTTGGCTGAAAACGGCAGATATAAATAGATGACATGGTGCTGGATTACAATTTATTATTGAAATTCAGCTGGTATGTAACAGATAGCCATAAAAAGGCAACATTGTTCCCCTTATACAGGCCTTTAAATCAATGCAGTATTTTTTTTTTTAGTAAAGTAATGTTTATCACAAACTCATAAAGTCTAGTTCATAGTTTAGTGACTTCGCAAGCAAAAATATTTTTCTGTTCTTTAAAAGAAAGTGGTCTACTATCTGATTGGTTTTCAGTGGGAATAGTTCATTATTTGGGGGGGGTTAGGCAAAAGTTGGATGAAGAGAGTGTATTTTATACATAAATTGCTTTTCAAGCATCTTGCTTCAGAAATCATATTGGAGAACAGCAGTATCTAGTGGATTATTATTTGTGTTACCATCTCCCACTAACAAAGAATATTTTGTGCCTGATTGGAACTTTGAAACTGGTAAGATACAAAGGCTTATTCATGGAATCAGATTTTACTAATCTGTGTTTCACTCCATAGTAGTGCCTTCCAGAGGCTAGAATAGCATCGAAGTCCAATTGCATGACATATGGTGGCATGTATAGCGAGGACTCATGGGACCTCGTAAAGTCTCTAGAGAGGCCTCCAGCAGACAGCAGGGACAGCTGTGGTGTCAGAACAGGTTTCTTAGGGCTTGATTCAGTCATGTTTGTGCAGGCTTCATCTGTGGAGGTTTTCAAATCTCTCGGGGTAACCTGTGCTGCTGCTTGACTCTTCTCCCAGTGAAAATGGCTTTATGGGTTATGGATTTCTCCAGCCTGTATGGTTGATGTGTGCTTTTGTGTTAGATCTTGATTTTATTGTTTGCATTGCCTAACAGGAGGTTTTACAATTTGATTTTAGAAGAAGAGGGTGAGTTCCCTTATTTAGATGTTTCACCTGTGTGCTGGGGCTGTTTCTTTTGCACACAGAGAAGTTGTGTGCCTTAGAATCCAGGCTAAAACCCACTTCTTGAAGCAGGAGGTACAGAGAGTGAGGAAATGCAATGTGTGGGTTATGTTTGATATCCTGTCTCCATGGAGGTTAGGCATATGGGGCAATGCCAAGCATTGGGTGTGCAAAAGTCCAAAGTCTAGCATTTGCAAAGCAGTCTGTGAAGCCAAGACCAGGACCTAGTTCCTGAAGCTTTGCCAGTTTGTATTGAGAAGCTAGGAAAGCCATTGTTTAGTTGTTATCTCTGCTTCTCTGAAACTTGAGACGTGGTTATGAGCAGTTTGAGGTATTTTAGGTAAAAGATAAGCAGTTTAGTTTGAAGCACTTTCAGTAGTGTTTCAAGTTACCTTGTACATTACTGCCTTCAAACTAGAAGTTCTTGTGCGGTAGGTGTCACGGGAGTGTTAAATTCGTGAATTACCGCTCTTCAGCCCCTAATTAGCACTTCCAAAATCACTTGGCAGGAAAATGGGAAAGACATGAAGCAATTCCTCAGCCTAGGTGAGCTTTAAACCCACTTCTCTACTCTAGCATTGTAAGTTTCTGAGGTCTGTTCATGTGTCTTCTATTGAAACTCTGCAGCTGGATGAACAAACTTCAATATCCTTGCAGTCAGGAAAACATAAAACTATTGCTTTTCTTTAAGAGTGATGGCAATGCTGAGGAAAATGGACCTATGAGTGCTACTGCCACTGAGCTAGAGTTCACTGTCTGCAGATGTGATTTCTCAGGCTTTATCTGTGTTACTGTGAAGTGTCTAACTGCTCTTGTATTCACTAACGGTATTAATGATGGATACATCAGCTGTCAGCATGCTAATAAGCATCATTAACTACCCTCAAAGCCGCTAAATGACGCAGCTGTTGAAAACGCGGGAGTTGCAGGCATCCGCGTGCCTGAGCGCCTCTTCCAGCTCTAATGGATGGAGCTCACTGAGGGAAAACCTGAGGGCAAAAGCTTGAAGGCAGAATCTCTGTGTGTGAGATTCTTCCTTTTGATGTTTGCTTTAATGTTAACAGAGCACCAGCATGCACTGGAATTGCTTGACTGGAGTTGTATTATTTTGGTGTCTAACAACCTGTGACCCTTTATTAGTTTCTGGTGTTATTATTGTAATTGCAATATGACATCTAAAAGTTTCCAAATGATGCAGCAAGGTCATTGTGCCTTCCTTGGTTACTTGTAGGTGCAGATTTACTGGTAGCTGAACCTTTTTATTTTTCACTGTTCTCAAGGGGCTGTCTTGCTTATGCTAAAGGTTACAAATTTGCTTTGTAAACTAAATGTCTCCATGGGCAGATAGTAATATCCTATTACTGTACTTCCGTAATTTCATAATGCAAGTCTTTTATGGGGTTCTCTTTATGGCCTTTGCAACAGAGCTTGGTCTCTGGATTTCCCAGTAAAGACCAGACCTCTGGATGCTTTACATCCTTCACAATAAATCAGACCATTCACAACCATCCGGCACAGAAATTAACGGTTCGCAATTTTTTTTTTTTTTTTTTTTGCCTATGAAGGAGTAAAATCTCGCTCGCGTTTGTGGGAGGACTGGGAAGAGAAACGGGGCACTTTTGCTGGGAGGGGGGAGGTTAAATGGAAGCTGGGGAGGGAGATCTGCGGCACAAGGAGGAGGCGTTCAGCATCCGCTGCCCCTTGGGATTCTTGAGGGAAGGCAGAGGAGGGATGGGAGCGGCGGGCGCTGCCGGAGCGGCCACAGGAGGGAGCGCCCCCGGCACAGCGCACAGGGCAGGGCTTGTCCTGTGCGGGACATCTGCTCAGCCCTCCGATCCGCAGGGCCTCGTGTGCCGGGGCGGGGGGATCAATGCTATTTTATGTGTCCAGCGGGGTTTTAAAGGTTGCGTGGGGCGCTGAGTACAGGGTGAGAACAAGAGTCCCTTTCTTCCCCGGGCTGCCGGCCTCTGGAGCTGCTGGAAACTTTCAGCGAGTGATAGAGTTATACTTTTTCTTAATCGTTTTATTTCCGTGGCTGACATTTTAAAAATTCTGAACAAATATCTGCAAAGGGCACCAAATAAGCTGAAAATTATTAAGATTCAAAGAACTTCAAAGATGAAGTTCAGTGATATAAATATTTAAACCACAAATTTTGTTTCTTTGGTGGATTAAGCTAGTCAGCACAAATCTGTCTAGGGTTCTGTTGCCCACTCCCCTCAAAGGAAACATCATTTTGCCATACAACACTGTTGGACACAGTTGTTTTAACAATGGCATTTCTCTATTTGTGATTCCATACTAAACTGAATTTTAAGGATCCTTGATTTTCTCACCATCCTCACATTCTATCACTACAAGGACTTCATTTCTCAAATACTCAAAGAAACTCAAACACACTATGACCAAAGAACATCAATAACAGCATATCAGCTGTTTCAATACATTGCTGTTGTTTCAAAACCAAAGTTCACCAGGCACTCCAGCTAGTCATGGTAGTTCCTTAGATGCAATGCACATTCGAATTCAGAGACATGGACTCATTCACCTAACTCCTCATTTTACTGATGTCTCAGAACAGTGTTTCTAATCCCTTTCAGGTTTGCCCACTTCTTTCTTTTCTGATGGGGTCATTTTTGCCTCCTCTTACATTTACTCTAGAACAAGAAACAATGGAAGTGATGACAAATATAGGCACTTTTTCCTTTTGAGTCTGTTCCATGATATTTGACAGGAAGCATAAAAGTGCACAGAGGTATTCAGATAGACTGTCACCACATTGCAACCATCTCTCAGTATTTTTTTATAGACCTGGATGTAGAGTCTGTGTTTGTGAGATTTGACATGTCCTAGCAACTCCTAGCATGATGTCTAGCATCTTGAACCCACAAACCATCTTCATGCCTCTTTCCCTTTACTCATTTTAGAAAGATATGAGCATTAAACATACTGTTCTTTTTTGAAATAAACCAACCCAAATGTACAAAGAAATTAGTAATGTAGTAGAAAAATCACTAAGCTATAAAACCTAAAACCTCAAGGCTAGTTGTTTTGTAGCTCTGTGTCATATGCAACATTCAAATATAACAAAGTTAGCTGTTCATTTTAACTAGACAGAGCTGAAATTAGTTCATCAAATGTCAGTTACTAAACTGGAACTGATTAGATGTGTGATTAATTTAGTTGATACGTTCATTTTGAACAACTGCAAACTAACCTGTGTAATAATAAAGTTGCATTTTTACACTCCAGCAAGTATAAGCAGAACTTTTGTCACCCACGCTGATTTTGCTTTACAGTTGAATAGCTGTAAAACTGTGAGACTTTCTGTAATGTGGAAGTAACAAGAAAAGTATTTGTAGTCTCCTAAATAGTGTTTTTTGCCCTAAAGATATCATATAGTTAAACGACAGTTTTCCTCCATGCTTAAATATGAAATGACAGGAATTTAGTTGTCAATTGTTGAGAATTGTTGATACAACAGTTAGGGTTTGGTGATCGGCCTATTTATTTCTGTATTTATTATCTACTGGAACCTTTTCCTTTCCATGGTACAAAGGATAATTCTAGTAAGACAGTGACTAATGGAACAGATGCTTTATAGACGCTTTTAGTTTTGAACTTTGGAAGTAATACTAGCAGTTTTCAGGAATGGAATTAAACTTAGTTTCTTTCTGTAATAATACTTAGCAGTGTTTTGTAGCTTACAGAAGGTACCTTGCTGGAAAAGCAGTGCTGAGTGCTTGTATGCAGGATGGACTGCACATATCTGCCTGTGCAGCTCTTTCAGCAGAAGAATCAGTAAGTTTTCATAGTAGCACTACAGAGTGATTTGAAAATAATAAGCTGCAGAATTCAGTGGCTTCTATTAACTATGAGAATTTTTGTTTTCTTGTGCATAGGGGGACATGACCTACTCATGTGACCATTAACTAATAGAGTCATTCAGGTTGCTGTGTGAAGTGAGGCAGGAAGGTGTGAGAGGAAAGTGACAAGTCTGTAGCTAATTGCCAGAATTTGGAAGGCATTACAGTAGAAGTACTCTCCTAAACTTACTGTTTCTTGTAAACTGTTTCCTACAGTTTGCTACTGTCAGAGAACAGATGTGGGCTAATGAATATAAAAGTGTGGCCTACCTTGAGTTTTACATAAGGTAGCAGTTCCAAAGCAGTTACACCCCTGATTCTTCTGTTGCTGTCTCCCTCCAGTTCTGTTGGAGTTTTAGTTCTGTGGTACAGAAAGAAATATTTTATCCACATTTTGTCATTAAAAGGTTGGCTTAGGTTCCAGCTTGTCTCTTGAGATACATATGCGAGCATATTTGGAGAACTTGCTTAATAGTTTCAATATCCATTTTTACAAACAACTTGCATCTTTATTTCTTTGAGGAATTCCTTCTAGGTGCAGTATATATCAGACAGGTTTGTCTGTGGGTGATTATGCACCTTCTTAGTTGCACCTACCTTTTTCTGCAGTCGAAGGGAGGCTTGGTGAGCATTGGTGGTGCTGCTTTTAGAAAGAACAAAGGGCCTGCAGATGTAGAGCCTGAGATGGAACCGTGTCACCTTGTGCTTGATGAAAGCTTGCTTTGAACAAGTGCTGTCCATAATGCATGCTTCTGCTCTATCACTCAGGCTCACTAAAAAGGATACTTTTTTATAATTTTCTTTTTCACTTTCCTCTTTTTTTTTTTCTTGCCTTTTTTCCCCCCAGTTTCCATCAGAAGCGTGTTCAAAGTAGTTGCTGGTACTAAGCAGGACAGAAAGCTGAGCAGGCAATCTGGGACTCGTGTGTCATGCTATGAGATGCATTGTGACTGTATGAAATGTGAGTGAAACATCCAGGTTGTCTCTGAATACTGTCAGTGTTTTGTTTTGTTTTGGTTTTAGCATTGATACAGTTTTACTTCCTAATCTGGGATCTTGTGATATCAGAGAGAGAAGCTGGTAATGTACAAGAGTCTTAAGCTCTATTGCTTACACACAACACATCTGTTTGATATACCTGATCAGTTAGTTTATTAGAAATGGTGTTACAGATGTCAGGCTTTCGGAATAGATTTCTTTTAACTGTGCCATAGAGTACTGTGTGTTGAATATTACTTCTTGTTTGCTTTTAAAAATTACATTTATCGTCAAACACAACTACATAGTAGTTGAATAGTAAATACAAACCAAAATGGTGGCAGGAAGCATAAATATCCTCACCTTTGGGAATTATGAAAGAAAATACCTTTTAATAACAGTATCTCACTAAAATGAGTAAAGGTGGGATGTGAAGATGGTTTGTGGGCTCAAGATGCTAGAAATCATGCTAGGAGTTATTAGGACACATCAAATATCACAGATATAGTGTCTACATCCAGGTTTATAATAAAATACTGATTCTGAGAGACGTCTGCAATGTGGGGACTGTCTGAATACCTCTGTGCTTTAATTCTTCATGTCAAATGTCATGGTATAGCCTCAAAAGAACAAAGTGCCTGTATTTTTACATTTCTGCTGTTGCCTTTCTTGTTCTAAAGCAAGTGCAAGAGATGGCAAAAATAAACTGAGGGTCAAGTGGACTTCTGTGTGTCTCTGAATTCGAATGTGCATTGCACCTAAGGAACTACCATGACTGGCTGATTATGGTTCTGGTGAACTTTGATTTAGAAAGAGTAGCAGTGTTTTAAAGCAGCTGAGAAGTAGTTGTTGATATTCTTTGGTCATGGTGTGTTTGACTTTCTTTGAGCAGTTTAGAAATGAAGTCCTTGTAGTGATAGAATGTGAGGATGGTGAGAAAAGCAAGTATCCTTAAAATTCAGTTTAGTATGGAATCACAAATAGAGAAATGCCGTTGTTATAATAACTGTGTCCAACAGTGTTGTATGGCTAAATGAGGCTGTTTGAATTTCTTAATTGAAATTTCATACCTAATGTTATTTGGATTCTTTCCAAGCATAAGCTTAGTTAATTTTCCTGCATAAGATTAAAACATGGCAACATTAGGGTTTTTTTTTCTTTTGATTCTTAAGGTATTGTGAACAGCTTGATTCCCCCCTCCCTTTCTATTTTGTGTTGTTTATGAGAGAAATGAGCATCTTTAAATTCCATTTCTCATATGTGTTAAAGCCTTTTAAATATGTTGCTGAAGTGTTTAACTGTTTAGCAGAGTAGTACGCTGTTATATTCACGTATGTGCAGTTCTGTTATTCCTTAGTTGCTCTGTCTTGTCCACTGTGGCATTTTAGTAGTCTTTTTTTGAGTTCCTGGATTTTTGTCTGGAGTTTACAACTGCATAGGATGGACTTTTCAGTAAGTCATTACTGGTGTGTTTCTTGAAGTGACAATTATTAACTAATATTTTCTCTTCCTGAGATGTGTAGATTTGGATGCAAACACAACATAGGATTTATACTGTCTGTCTACATTTATAGAAGTGCTCTTTAGCTGTGAATGGGGATGACTGAAGCGCAGCCAGGAAAACTTTATTTGATATTTGGATGAATGCCATAAATAGAATTCAGATTAATTTCTCAACCCTACCCTGCTGTGCAGAATCTTGAATATTAACAACTTTTCCAAAGGTTGGTGGAATGCTGCAGTAACTGGTTTTTCGTTCAGCTGTGAATTGCTTGCGAAACTACCTTTTTAATAGTAGCATTTTTGGTAATAAGAGTTATACTTTAAAAAATGCAAGAAACAACTTGTAGTTCTCATTTTTATTTTTAAGTACAAGAAATAATGATATCATAGTTGGGATAAAATTTTAATGCCTGTAAGGGTTAATTATATATTACTGATCATCTTTCTTTAAAATAGAAGTGGCTGTCTTTCAGCAAATTCTTCTGTCTTCACTAACATACTATAGTGTGCTTTTCAGTGTTGGGAGTAGCGGTGTTTGCAGGTAAGATTTGCATTTTACACTGTCCAATGCTGTACCATCAACATGGAGTGCTCAGATCCTCTGCTGAGTGTTCAGAGTGGAGCTATGCCAACATAAACTTTTTAATCATAAAGTTTTCTAGTGCAGGTAGAACTGTGACATCTGCCTTTCCCTGTGTGCTCATGAATTGTGTTGATTTAGGGTTTGCTTCCTTCGTCTGAAGCCAGAGGAAACTGTAAGGAAGATTTTCTGTTTGGCTCTGTAAAACATCCTTGTATACACTGCAGTTTTTTTGAAAACCTGCCACTGTTGCTGTAGCATCAATATAGCTCTGTCAGTATTGATGGTAACAGGAGCACCGGTGGGAAGACTTCCTTCCAGTCTTTTACTGCTTTACAGATACTCTGAATATACTGTGGCAGATAGGGGGAGGGAATAGCACTATAATTTGTTTCCACTGTCCTTTCTTTAGGGGTGCTACTCAAAAGAATGCACTTGAGGAATATTAGGAAGCATACCAAGTGTCTTGCTGACATACTTTCATTTGAGAGCTGTGTGAAAAATAAGTCGTCCAGGTAGTGCTGGGAAATTCATTCCAAATACATTAAAGTCAATAGGAACAGAAGGAAGTAGTCTTTGTGTATTTGTCAATTGAGCACATTATTTTGAGGTGTTCTTGAAGACATTAAATAAAAACCTTGTTTTAGTCACTTAGCTAGTTGATTGAGCACTAGGTAAGAGAGCACTGTGTCCTGCTGAATGATGGCTGGCTGAGAAGTCTTGTGAGTTATGTTCTTTCTACGACTCAGTTTCTGCATCTGCAAATATAGGAGTAGTCAGACTGACAGCTTCGTAGAAAGTTTTAAAGTGCCTGCATCAAGACTCTTAAATAGTGTATGGTGCCCTTTCGCTCACTTTCACTAAGTGTAGGTTTTCTTCTCGCTCTTTGGGTTTTGCCATGCAGGTATGGTTAAATCTTTATGGTTGTCTGACTTGGCAGAGTAAGGCTTATAGTTGGACTTAATGACCCTAAATGTCTTTTCCAGCCTAAATGATTCTGATTCTGTCCTGAACAGTTCTAAAGAATAGCAGAGACTGAAAACATATGAATTGATAATAGGTTTATGACTCATCTGAATGCTGAAAACAGTTCTTTTCTTTACTAAATTACTGATTTCAAGGTACCATAGCTAAATGCAGATGTTCCTGTGCGCTATAGCTAATGTACCACTTGTGTGTGTATGTGACTTATCTGCCTGGGGTGGTGGGCCCCTTGGTTTGCATCTGAAATGATGTCAAGGGTGCAGAGGTGTGTAAGGAACAACATTTGGATGCTTTCATATATTCAAAACGGAAGCTGTTCTGCTCTACTCTTCCATTTGGAGAGATTAATTTCAACCGAAAAATATGTTAAAAGCTACTTTTGTTTACAAAAGTGCACATCACTGCTGAAGAGACTTGGAAGGATTTCAGATCTGCTTGTGCTTTTGCATTAAATGGATGATTTCTAGCGTTTTTATTCTCCTGCCCTTGCTACTGTGTCTGTTTCTGCATTTTCCCATCATGTGGCTTGTTTATCCCAGGAAGAGTCCTTAAGCCATTGCCTTCCTGCATGGGTGGATTAAGGTGTGTTCTGTGTTTTGTTCAGTGTCTGCAGGCGTCATCTCTGTTTGGTCCGAGGATAGGAAAGGGAAATGGGCTCTTCCCAGCTTACATTGTGCTGTGCAGTTCAGTTAGCTACATTTTATATAGCTCAATCTCTCAGGGCAGTTCTCGAACCTGCCTCTTGTATGTGTGGTGACAGATATTTGTGTCATTTGCCCCTTGTGTGAATTCTTGTGCTTCAGGGAAGGGGAAGCAAAGAGGGGAAAACACACTTTAAAAAATTTTGTTTTCTTTTACCCTGTTTAGTGTAGTGGTGGAGAGGAATCTTCTCCAGGTCCCATTTATTAACAATGCAACAGGCATGAATTAAAATCTTGCTCCAGTGCTAGGAAAAGCATGGCTGAGGCACATGGGAACTTGGTGAGCACCCTGGCCCTGCACCTTTTTGCAGGGAATCTACCAGCCTCTCTGCCTGGTCACTGTGGTCAAACTCCTGTACCTTCCAGGGCTTTCCATGAATGATGGTGTGTTTCCTTCTTGGAGACTTAATCTGAGTCTTAAAAATGCATATGAAATTAGCAGGGCAAGAGAGTGAAAAGCAAAATGTGTGAAAGGATTTCTTGAAAGGACTTCTGAGTCTTGAAAGACCTGGGTAGTTCAGGTTTTCTGAGATGTACAAAGATGCTTTAACATTTAGAATTTAATTTTATTTGTTAATCTCTTTATTAGTCATTAAATTACTCTTCAGTTGTTCTAATTTATGTTGTTTATCTTCTTTCTTTGCTTTTTACATCTATATCTTATGGATTAACAGTATTATTTATTCAAAGGTTGTAAGCTATGAAACATAATGAACAAATATTTTGACAGTTCAGAACCCTTTTTAAAATTATTTTTAGGAAATAGGTTAAGCAATTAATATATTATAGTGAGACACTAAGAATTAAACAACCCATCTTTCCCTGGTTTGGTCTACATTAATTCCCTCTTGTTGCTTGCTATAGCTCTCATCTGCTGTCTCCAACACCTTCCCATCCTGAAGTTAACTGTTTCTTCCTTGTTGTGGGTAGTGGAGATCCTGGTGAGGTCATCTGGGGAGCAAGATCCCTAAAGGCAGTTTGTGGAAGGCTGCTTAAGCTGCTGACAATGGAGATTGAAGGGTCCCGAGTCAGTCCCATGCCCTAGAGTAAATAGGTGGTACAGTTCTTGCAGTGCATAACTTCTCTACTTTAAAGTTGAAACTGAGTTCATGTTTATACTTTTGAATGTTTCATATTTAAAAACAAGAGTAATTATCTGTAGTGGCACACTAAATAAACTTCTTTTTTCCCTCTTCAGAAATACTTTTCCCCTGGAGAATTCAGCAGCAGCAGTATAAGGCAGTTACTGTGCTCCAGATATGTGATTTCTTTCCTGGCCCTGGACTTTTATCTTTCAGAAGAATATTTTATGATTCAGAACACTTGGTCACATCTGGTACTTCTCAAAAATGGTTGCTTTTCCAAGAATAGCATGCAAACATGAAATCAGAATCACAAGCAGATGTTTGCTAATATGGCCATAGATAACCTTTCAGCTCATGTTTAATAAATAACCATCTGTAAAGAATGCATATTAATAGAGAACAGAGATAATTTCTGTCAGTGTTAATATGTTAACTTTACTGTGTTACTGATGTTGTACTTATTACTACAAAGTAGCACTATTTATGGTATAAAATAGTCAGTCGCTCTTTACAGAAAAGTGACATTTTTGTCATGGCTCTTTTACAACCTGAAAATGTTTGCTTTTCTTTAAAGAACACAGGATGACTACCTGGGTCAACAACATTGCTAATTATGGCTTAATTTTTTCATCCATCAATAAATTATTTGTCAGAGTGCCGTGGAATGTAGGGAATTCCTGGCTTTTTGTTTGCCTTTGCATTTTCAGTGAACTTGGTGTGGCTCTTGCAGTTGGGCTGGTAAAAGTGGGGTATTTGGTCCCTTGACTGCTGCTCTTGAAGAAGCATATTTAAGCTTATTAAAAAAAAAAATCTGTTTCATAAGGCAGACTAGTAGTCTTTTTTTCTCTTCTTACAATAGTCTCCTTTTAACTTATATTTAGTTTGGGATAGTTCAGCGTACAGATGCAGCTGACAATAGTTTTCCTTCTCTGAAAAGTCTGCCTCTTACTGCTGGAGGAGAAGACAAAGGCATAGGCTATGCTGCCCACTGCCCCTGCCCTTCTAGAACCATCCTCGTCACAGTGGCACCTTAATTGGTGGCAAAATATATTCAGATAGCCATCATAGGGAAGGCATGACATGGGACAATGTCAGAAGTGTCCCTTAGGCAGCAAGAGCTGTGGTGTCTGGATGCTCTAAGCATGAGGCAATTGCCATCTGCTTTCTGCTGAGGTATCCAGTACGTCATGTCTTTAGTGCAGCTCTTGGTGTTTTGGAGGTTCAGGATGGGGTGACTACTTGTACATCTGAAAAATAAGTGTTGGCAGAGGCAGATTTGGGAGGCATGCAGGTTACAAAATCTGCTTACCCAAAGGATGAACCTGGTAAGGGAGAGGGGTGAAGTACATTGGGGTGGTTCTGGCTGGGCTGTGCCACCAGCAGGACCCTTCAAACCCCCTCCTCTGGCTCCAGAGAGCTGGGCTTCCTGGTGGAGCTGCACAGAAGAGCAGGACCACTCAGCAATTGGGCAGGTGGAGAGGAGTGAGATGGGTTAAGTGCCAAAACAGGTTCATGAGAGTAAACCCATATGTGTATGTCAGGGGCTCTTTTTTTGTGGTTTTATTTATTTATTTATTTTAAGTTTAGAAACTTTGAGGCATCTCACTTGATGATAATGCTGACATTCCTTGGAAATAAAGATGCACATGAGCATAGCAAGTACATCTCAGCATCCAAATTTGCAGATGATGTGAAAGAACTGTTTGGGAAAGATAACACAGCACTGAGAATTCATTAGAGCATTGCTTGCAT
Organism: Myiozetetes cayanensis; assembly: GCF_022539395.1. Taxonomy (NCBI): domain Eukaryota; kingdom Metazoa; phylum Chordata; class Aves; order Passeriformes; family Tyrannidae; genus Myiozetetes; species Myiozetetes cayanensis. The sequence continues at coordinate 133,593,857 of NW_026086604.1, forward strand.
TATAGTTGAAATACCTTCAAAGAGAAACTAACAATTGAAATAAGTTCAGAAGCAGAAGAGCCTTGCAGGCATTAGGGAAGGGGTGGGTAGAAGCTTATGTCTTAACAAAATATCTCCATCTAGAATATTATTTTACATCTCTGCTCTCTAGTTCTCTCCCTTGCTTATTTACAAATGGAAAATAAAATTTACAATTATATCTGATTAGATATTTTTAGGTCTCAACAAAGCATGTTTGTGTTCTCTATGCAATTATTACAGAGTTACTGGGCAAAACTTGGTAGTTGAATTTGAGTTATCTTTGTGTTCAAGCAATTTAGTATCTTCTGTTTTGTATGAAGAATTATGTTCTCTTCCAGCTAAAGCACTCTTTAGAAAAAGGCTATTCTGTATTTTATATTATTTTTTAACCAGTAATTCTTTTCCAATTTTATAGTGAAAATTAACCTAATTTAATCAAGTATAGCCTGTACAAAAGATTTTGATTATGCAAGTTGTGATTGTGTAGACTGCATTCAGGTTTAAATAACCAGTGTTACCATTCTCAATTCAGAAGACATAAATCCAGCAGCTTTCTCTGGCTCCTCTTCCTTCTCCCCACTCACTTATTTGTACATGCTCAAGTATGTTGTCCCTTTCAGTCCTAAATGTGAATCTGTGGTTCTTGTTAATGGATTGTCTTGGCTTGTTCTGAAAAATGCCACTTGTGCATCTCAGCATTGACGTTAGAACTGATACTGAAGCATCTTGTCAGTGCCATATTCTTTTCCTGGGAAACTGAAGCAAGGAGAGGCAGAGGCACTGGGATTCTGCCTTTTGTTTTCTCTTAATGTGGTCTGAGGTTCACTAATGGGGCTGGCCATTTTCAGATGTGACAGATGTGTTTCAGTAATTCCCTGTTATGCAGTGCTCTTAAAACTACATTTGTTTTGAAGTTTTGAGAGATCATAGGCTGCATTTATCAGCCTACAAGACTTTGTGAATATGGAGTGTTGTCCTTATGGGAAATGTCACTTAAACCACTGTCAAAGGCAAGTTAAAGGGTAAATTATATAATTATATCTTAGCCTTTCAGTAGATTCCTGTTGTTTGGTGTACTTTTGATAATGCTTATTATTTGAAGGTATTATCACCTTAAACCTAGATCACATTAACTGCATTGTTAATCTTTAAACTCATACTGTTCTTCTTGAGTGATGGAAATAATGTTCTTTTTCTTTTTAACTTTCTTGCTTCAAAGATATAATGTTTTATTTGAAATTACTAAAGTAACTTAAAAATGGATGAAGCTTGGAAAGGGGTATCAGTTAAATAAGACTGAAATACAATATTACACATGCTGGGAGCTCAGTTTCTTCAGGAGTATGTCAGCTCTGCCTTGTGATGAAACACTGAAGGGTAGCTGATGCTTAAAGAGTTGAATCATCTGTTGCTAACAACTTGTGGCAGTGTAGTAGAGAGAAGAGTCTTGAGCAGGGCAAGAAGTATGACACGGATTATGTGGATGATTCTGAGTACATTATTGCTAATGCATATCTAAATATTGCCAATGCACTATATAACATAAGCAAGTTTAGGTAGAAACAGACAAGTCTGCAGTCTTTGGCCTTGCAGAATGCACAGTTGCAAGGCAACAAAGCACCAATGTAGCTACTTCCAGATTTTATCTCTGCACCTGACCGGATCTTCATGCTTTTGCTCATCTGTCCAAAAGTCACTGTTCCCCATCTTCAGATTGGAAGTACCCTGCAGGAGTGTCTGTCTGGGGAAGGTGTGTGGGCGATTTACCCAGAAGCTACCTGCAGTCTTGAGAGACCAGTTGGCCCAGACTCCAGCACTTTGCACCCTTTTGCAGAGTGGTGTGTACCAAGGTCAGTCAGTCATCAGAGCTTCCCCATTTCTGGAATGCATTCATTATGTGAAAATCCAGACACATACTCCTGCAATTCCCACCTCAAATTCTTATCTTAGAACAAATCACATTGCCAAATAGAGACAATTGCAAGGGAGAGGGGTTGTGTGTGTGTGGAGGGTATGCTCACTGGAAGACCTGACTATCTTTTGCTCCTGCAGGACATCGCTGCTGGGTTAAAAATGTTTGGTTTTAAGATCATTGCAATATTTTCTGATGTGAATAGCTGTTAAATTGTTAATACTTCCTGCTTTAATTGCGTTTTACCAAACAATGTTTTGGTTGGTCAGCCTCGATGATGTGTTGTTTGCAGTGTTTTCAGCAGTGGCAGTGCTGCAGCTGTCTGTGGGAAGCTGTCAGTATTGGTTTCCAAAGGGACGTCAGCACATTCAATCTTGTCTTGCCTTTTCCCTGTTTTAGGTCTCCCGAAGCTGCTGCCCGTTCGTGCTGTGATGCCCCGGCATGCCTCATGGCAGAGCTGCCCGGCCGCCCCGCTGGAGCGTGGCTCTCCCCTGTAGGGAGCTGGGTAAGTGTGAAACCCCATCCTCGGTGCAGGAAATGCTGCCTGCCCACATCTCTTGTCTTCACAAACCTGGTGACGTGGGCTGCTTTCATCAGCCCCTTTTTGTATGCCTTAGCACTCTCTCCTGGTTTCATGTACGTTGGAAGATGGTCTGCTGGGAAGTGGTGGTTGCATGTGTGTCTTATTTCTGACATGCTTGGGGACAGATTCCTCTGGAGAGATGATTATGTGTTAGATGGCTAGGGAGTTGGAGATGTTCACTGAGATTTGAGTTGTTCCTTCATTGTGACTTTTTTAAAAAATATATAGAGAGAGAAGATAAGCACTGGGGTGAGGAAAGTAGGTTGGAGGAAGTGCATCTGAAATGCTCTCTTGCTCCCCTCTGTAAAAAAATTAATTTCTAGAAAACTTATTTTATCTGCCATGAACAGTATTGATTTTCTTCACACACTGTGAGCCCCATCACATTTTTCATGTATTGCTAAAATTTGTTAGGTGAGGTTACCTGTTGTGGGATGATTACTCTTTACCCAGTACTCCAGTTGTATCATTTTCCTCATGCAAAACTAAGGTGTAGTGGGTAGCTGGGACCTTCTGTTTGACCCTCTAAGAAAGACATTTGGCGTGTTTTCAGTCCCTGAATGATTTTTTTGGTTCCTTTATGATTTTAACAATGTATAGATCACTATGTCTGGTAGGGAGTCTTGCTGAGATGCAGAAAACTCTGCTTATGGTTCTCATATTAGGGAATAAATCTAGATATTTACATGTCAGTATTTGTGGGTTTATTATTGATGGTTATTGAATATTAGACAGAACTGTGGACTTCTGGAACTGGATCCTTCTCCTAATAGCCCTGGCAACAAGTGGTGGGTGGTTGTTGTTGCTGAGAGGAAATGTGAATATTTATGTCATCCATGCTGATGTGAAGCTGCTTGTGAAATTCATTGTCAGCAGAGCACCGTCAGAATGTTGGTAAGTCACTAACTTCTGACCAGATCCTGTTCAGGGAACAAATACATTGAGGACTGTGACTGCTCTCTGTGACCCTGGAGGGATTGCATTCTTATTTGTCTCTTGGGTAGGCAGTGTCAGCAACCTGCTTCTCTCATCTCCAGATCTGATTAGTGGAGTTACCTTGTCACCAGGTTTTGTGGTGCTGAACCAGCACTACTAGCTTAAATGTTTGAAGTTGTTTCTGTTCATCATGCTTTGCATTCATTACTGTCTGTCTTGAGACAGACTGAGTTTAAATTCACCTTACTGCTATGTTCGTAGTTGTGAGGGCCAGACTCTGAGTCTGTGCAACACACCTTCTTTGAATCTGAAGTACTTTTTTTGAAGTAGATTTAGTACTTGAAAGTCACCTCCCCTTCGGGATTTTGCTTCCAATCCAAGCTTGGAGATAGCAAAGCTTTGAAGTGGGGTCTGGGAAGGTGGTGTCTCAGTCTTTCCCTGTAGGTCTGGTTAGTGACACTCCAACCTTTTGTATCTGCTTTAAGGAAACATTTTTTAGATTTTTTTTAAACTCTTTCCCCGTTGATTATTCACTTAAGTGATTATTTTTGGAATAGGGCAGATCTAATTCAGTAGAAATTTGCCTTATGGTTGTTTTTAATGGCGCTTTTATGTGTGAACACTTTCCAGTAGTAGGTTTTTTGGGTATCAGTTGATTCACATCCAGCCATGTCTAGCATAGCAGGTTGATTCTTGTTTATGCAAATAACTGATTTTAACCAGTTTGGTTATTTTAAATGAAATAGGTCCATTTTAGGCAACCTGATTGTAGAATGGAAACAGCTATGTGGAGTGTGGAGCTGCAGCACACCAATGTTTCCCAGCCTTGGCTGAACTGGAGCGGATTTCCAGCACAGTACAGTGATTTTTTTAGTATTTGAAAAGAAGCTGCTGTAGTAGCTGGGTAGCTGGTGGTAAAGGTTGATGAGCAGATTGAGCTTCATCAACCTGGCGCTACTGTGCTTCTCCAGTCTTCCCCTGCACCACTCCCAGGCTTGTACTTGGACAATCCTGAAAAAACGAGGAGGTTAAAGGAAATCTTTGATTGTTTATTGCTGTTTATCGCTGTTACCCTGCTGCTATGAATATTGACTACGTGTATTTGGCTAGTTGAATGACATACTCATTGCTTACCAAACTTGCATGTTCAGAAGGTGGTTTTGTTTTCATTTCTGCTTTTCAAATTTTTTTTTTTCTGGGAGTGATGGGAAGTGTATGTGTGTGTGTGTGTGTGTGCGCTCCTGGGTCCCGTGGTATTTTTTACTTCAGGTTTTCCTTCTCAGTCCTTATCTCTGCATATATATTCATGTTGGGTGTTTGTATTGTAAGTGCCCAAGTTGGAAATGGTCTTTCCTTGACAGTGTGCATAAGGCATTTGCACCCTGCCTTTCCTGTGCCTGTGTGCATAAGCAAAACATCTGTACCTGATAAATGATTTTCGTTTTCAGTCATTTAAATGAGTCAGAATTCTTTTACTTTGCAGATTTTGCCTTTGCCATTGTGTTGCTCTCAGGATGCATTTGCCATTGTGTTTTCTCTCTTTGTTCTTTTGTGTGTGTCTGGGGGTGTGTGCTTTTTGCATTTCTCTTCTGCTTTCACCTTTCTTTGGATGTTAATTGAAGGGAACATCCTACTTTATGGCACTTCTTTATCAGCCCTTTCCTCATTTTCCTTCCGTTCTATCTGGAATGACTGTAAACTTTGCCCGTCCTGGGATGGGATACTTGTATCACAGATGTTCTTGTGAGGTGATTGAATTGTATGGGAGGAAACTGCATCCTGTACAAATACTCAATTTGCTGATCTTTTAAGTTCTACCTTGTTTTTTAAAAGATCAATTTATAAAGTATGTATATGTGTGAACATGTTTACTTTGTCAGTCTGGATTCATTCTTAGACCTGGCAGGTTAAGAGACTTGGCACTAAGAGCATTTGCCTATATCTGCAACCATTTTAAAATATTTGTTTATTTATTTATTGTACATATATATATATATATAGTAAAATACACAAAATTATTCTTTTGAAGACTGTGAGGTCCTGAGAGAGGCAGATGATCTGTAAAAACAGGTACTTCAAGACTCTTTCTAACTTGTTCTGTGCTTCAAGATGTAGTTCTTAGGAGATCTGGCTCCTGACATGCTGAGCAGAGCTGTGATGTAGAGGCCCCAAGTTCCTCCTTATCTTTTCATGCTGGAACAGATTCCTTTTACCACTTACTGTAGCCTCAGTTCTGTAGCCCTCAGCACTGCCCTAGTACATTTGTGGTGAGAACATGATGATGTCTATTTTAATTGGAAACTTATCTGCTCTCTGAGATGATAGTTCCACCTCTCCTCCCCAAGCTGTAGAAATGCTATGTCCTCCACTGAAGAAGGAGAGTAGCTACCATCACGCTGGCCTGAGAGGCTGGGCATAGCATTTGCCTTGGGCATGACTTGGGCAACATTAACACAATAAATGTATGATGCCTCCTGGTGAGCCCCAGAGCATCGTACTCTTCCTTAGACAGTGAGTCTTTTCCCATTTTCAAGGCAGGTGCATTTGTATCTGAAGAAAAAAACTACCCCAGCTGGGTAGTTGATTCCCACCAAATTGTCAAGAGTTGCACAGGTGTTTTTTGTTTCTTCTCTTGTTCTGTTCAAGAGAATTTACAGGACCTTCTGTGGAAGAGAAAATGTTGTCTTTTAACACTTTTATCATTGGCAAAGTCCTTTCATTCTCTGTCAGAGCTCCCTCCCAATTTTGTGTCAACACACCAGTTTCTCTTTGGATTTTCTGTTTGGTTGGTTTTTTTACTGCTAAATCTTTCATGTATCTCTGGGGCTGAAATATTCCTGCAGCTTTTTAGTTTTCAGGAGGGTCTGGGTACTGGGTATGAATAAGTTAATGGCTTTGCCATTGCTGGACACAGCCTGGGAGAGGTCAGTAGCATCACTTAACCTCTGCTGATTACTGGGAGACTCCTTCACAGTTTCTGCCATGAATTGGGGTGCTGCTGAAATATCTGGAGATTATTTATCAACTTTTTCCTTTAAAATGTCTGGTGAGGTACAAGGACCAGAACACAGGGCTGTCTGTGCCACTCAGGTACATGAGACAGTGTGGTAGAGCAGTGTGATGCATGAGCAGACATGTAAAATGCAGCAGGCATCAGTCAGTAACATCTGTTACTGTATTCTTTTAAAATTAACCTTTGGTATATCCCAGCATTCGAAAACAAACAAACAAAAAATAGTGATGGAATTTTGATGGTGAGTCATAACATGGGCAAAATGTTACAGCAGTCAAGTTTGTCATTGATGTTCAAATGCTTTTCACTGTACCACTTTTATTACTATCCTAATGTTAAATAAATTGCTCCTATGTTACATAGTCCTGACCACTTTGAATCCAGTATGACTTGACTTCAGGAGAAATGTCTTCAATACAGAGATTCCTTCTGGCCTATCCTTTTTCTGTTAAAATAATCAAGATTTAAAAAGAATGCGTGGAAAATGGTCATAGCTCCAGAGTACAATGAAGTGGATGTGAATGTTGAACAGTCATCATGGCTTTGCTGGAAAATACTTCTGTAAATTAATGTGCTTTCTTGGTCTTAGGGTGGGGTTTTTTAATTAGACTAAAAACAAAAAACAAAACAAAAGCACAAACCATGTAGTTCCAGAAAGCTTGGCAGCATCTTGACTGTACTGATTTTGAAGAGTAGATTATGATATTTACTTTCAGAGAAGAACATGGTTAGTAGAGACTTTCTTATTTTTTTAAAATATTATAAATTATAAATTTATAAATTATTTTTAAAATTATGAAAAATGTCTCATCTGCCTATTTCTTTTCCACGTCTATACTATTTCTGTCTTTCATTCATTTTATTAGTAAATGAGAGGGGGAAAATGTGAATAACATCAGGAAATAGATGAAGGCAAGTACTGTTTACTATGGGAACAGAGTAAATAGAGCATCTGCTTTTGATTTTTCTGGGAAATCAAGAAGTAACAAGAGCAAAACACTTGTTAGATATTTTTTTCCTTGGATTACACTTCTGTATCTGCTGTCAGGCTTCCCCCTACTCCTTCGAGTTCCTCTTTTCCTCTGTCTTTTTTCCTCCTTTTGGTGAAACAGTTGCTTCATTGAAACCAAGACTGAAGCCTACAAAGGAGCCACAGTGAACGGATAATAAAGGACAGAGATTCAGATGTTGTTGATCTGGGCCGGACTGTTCTGTAGCATTTGCAGTGCGGGCGTGACCCTTCCCGGCAGTGCCTGTTTGCGAGGCTGGTGGGGCAGCAGTGGGGCTGCGGGAGGTGCGTGGCGAGGCTGCTGCCTGCGGCTGCGAGGGCAGCGCTTATTGACTGTTAACAAATTAATGTAAACGTGACGTGTAGTTCGCCGTGAGATATTTTCACAGATGGAATGAGTCTGCAGCATAACCTAGGGGTGTAAACTAGAGGATTGTTTAGAGTTTTGCTTGATTATTTGCCCATCACTCCCCTCCATCCCCTGTTCACACACAGCTTAAATCTCCTGTTACAGCAGAGTAGCTGACATGGAGCTCTGCCTGAAGCTTTCCCTAATCCAAGTATGCATCCTGTTTTGGGGCTACCTGCATCCCTGTCAGGGGAGCTGTGATGGGGCAGGGGCTTGTGGTCAATCCCAGTCCCTGATGTGGAGCAAATAAGCAAAGCAGTGCTGAGTCTGAGGGCAACCTAGTGATACTGGTTTGGAACCAGGGTGCAAACCTGATACAGCTGTGGTCAGCAATGGGGCCCCCAAATCCTGCTATTCTCAGTGACGCACTTCCTGACACTTCCCTTCTCCTGAGGTATGTACCAGGGAGCTTGTGGCTAGTGGATCTGTAATTTATGGCTTGAGGACCAAGGCTTGCCAGACTGCCAGTATGGTATTAGTGGGAACTCTTTTACTATTTTTAGTGGTATCATGGTGGTTTGTTTGCTGTTCCAAGCTTGTCACTGCAAAAAGGGTTTTAAATGGGAAATAAAAATTGAGAGTTTTTTTTAAGCGTGAAAGAACTTAAGCAAAAACCATAAATCTGCCTACCAACTTTCAAAGTTTTTATGCCTTTAATATGAAGAGCTAGAAGTCTATTGTTTTTTCGTGAGCTTTTTAAAAGTGAGTCTCTTCTGCAAACACCAGACTTGCAGAACTAAGACTTTGAAAGAGCCAGATGATATTGTAAAACTCTGGAGGGAAAAATATGATGCTTATAACACTGTAGATAGCCCCTTAAAGTACTCCCTCTGCTTCCACATCCCTTTATTCTGGGACATGAAAGAGAAACCTGAGCCAATATAGGATTACAGAACTAGGTTACAAACCTGGAGCTAGGCTATTTGTAGCTAAAGCATCAGAAATTTATTTTATATGCTTATTTTGGTTTAAAAATTCTATGCATTTTGAAGACTGTCTCCCCCCATGAGAGTTCTTCCTTTCAAGTAATTAAAGCAAGACAGTAAGCAGCAGAGACAATGAATTGTAAAATTTCATTGCTGGTTACAACAAGAATTTGAACCTCATCCGTCTGTCATCAGAAAAAAAAGAAGCCTTTCAAAAAGCAGATGGTCTTGTAACTAAAACAGATCTGAATTCTGGCAGACAGGGTGAGAAATGTGCATTGTGAGAACAGGGGAAACACGGCACTGGGAACTGTTCATCTTGTTGGAGTGCTCTAGCTGTGAATACCTCTGCAATGCTATTGTGCATGATAGTGATCATCAGAGGTCAAAATCAGTAACTTTGGTTCCATCTGTAGGCTCACAAGTAATAATTATTATTTCTGGAGCACAGAGTTTTCTGAAAGGTGCCATCTCCTAGCAGGTATTTATGAGAAACTTAAGTGCACTTTGTGCTCGTTAATAGCAAGGGGTTCTGCACAGGAGGAATTTCATCCTAAAGTGGGAATCATGGATTAGCATTGCAAGAACCTCCTTCAAAATAAAACTCTATATTTACAGTGCTATGCTTATGCTCTTATGGGTACTTTCTAGCAAGATTCTTAAATTAACAACCCAATGAATACATAATGCCAGCTCTACATCATTTAATGGTACTTTAAATGCCAGTAACAACAAAAATATCCTCAGACTTGCTAGAGGCTTATTTCTGTGTTTTACCTAGGTGAAGTTGGAGCTGTACAACTTCATTCAGGATTCATTCTCTCCAGGTTATTTAATCAGCTTCATCAGATTCATTGGCTGCAATGGATAAGTAAACTCAGTGCTGCCTGCATGTGTGCCACAGATACCATAATCTGTGGCTGATAATTGAAATTCCTAGGGGCTGTGTATAGTCTTGCATGAGGCTTGGAGCTCCATAGCCTAGAACGCTATTAAAAAAATAGTGTAGTGACTGTTCATTCAAAATCACATTGACCCTTCTCTCAGACAGCAGAAATGCTCCCTGGAGTTATTCTAACCTCTTCATCTAGAGCTAGCAGCTTTTTCAATAGTACATAGTGGGAAATTCTCTCAAATGTTATTGAAAAATGTAGTAGCTAGCTCAACACGTCCACATTTATAGTAGGAAAATCATTAAGTATTTCAGGCCCAGTCTTTGGTCCATCCTGTGTTTAAAAACAGATTAGAAATCTGAAGAGGAATAATTTGGTAACTACACAATTGCTATCTCCATATGTCCCAAAAAGCAGGAAGATGATCATGAACAGCAAGGTCATTAGCATCACATGGAGTCTGGGTGGGAGCCTCCTTTATGCAGTGCAGTGCTGGTTTGTGCTGCTGATTGAAGCAGAAAGCAGGGGGATGCTATGTGCTGTCCCTTGGGAAGAGTTTATACCCAAAGAGGCAGCACTTGCCATGCAAATAGAAGAAAAGCAAAACAAAAACTTTTTGCTTAATTGGCAAATACATTGTTTGGTTGAAGTGAGTCATCCTCCTTCTCCACATTGTTATGGTAGTACTTCCTTTTAGTGTTGTTCTGTCTCCTGCGTGCATGCAATATGAATTAAAAAAAATGTTGATAGGTACAGCAAACAACTTTAAAATTGTCCCAAGGAAAGGAATACAACTGCCAACATGGTGACTCTTCTGTGTATTTAGCCAAGTTATCTAGACCTGAAGATGTGAAAAACCTTGAAATAGTGCTGTGTGCATAGGGAGGCTTTTTCAAGAGCCCATCAGTCTTTTTCATTATTTCCAGGAACCTGAGAACTGTAACTCCTGCAATCTTCATCCTCACACATATCCAACATTATATTTACATGAATCTGAAGGTGTATGAGCTTTTAGTCTTACTAAAATGCATGAATAAAAGATGTGGGTATTGGTGTGAGCTTTTCTTACGAAGTACTGGAGATACAGTTCTGTGGCTATTGTATTGATGTGCTTTAAAAATAATTCCTTTTAATGCATGTCATTACATTTCACTGACCACGCACAGAAATATCCTTAGCTTGGTAAGTAAAATAGTAGAGGGAAGAGACCCAATTTCAAATCCAATCTCTGCCGTACTCACATCAGAATTTGAACTGTGGTATCTCACCTTGGGAAAGTTTGAGTAGAGCTGGGCTAGAGGGTTTCTCCTGATGCTTAAGGGTGCAGAAATCAGGGGGATGCTATGTGCTGTCTTAAGGTGCATCCTTTGGCAGGATCCTTTTGTTCCACCAAACAGTTACTGTATGGTTTTGTTTGCTGTGACCGCTGGGGCACTGCCTAGAACAAGAGGCCTCTCTGCCCCATCCCTTGTCCTAGCAGGGTATGTACATCCTAGTGCAAAGCCCCAAAGGTAAGGGGGAAAGGGGAGTCCCTGTTCCCTGGACTTGGTACTCCATAGCACTCCACAAGGATGGGTGATATGTGCTTAGGATTCCCTAATGAGTGGAAGGAATTGCATGCATGGACCAACAGTCTGATCTAGTAGAAGACGGCCCTGCCTGTGTCAGGGAGTTTGGAATGAGATCATCTTTAATGTCCTTTCCAATCCAAACCATTCTATGATGCAGAGCTCTCAAGTTTGGTAGCTAAAGGAACAAGATAATGCCCCCTTTTTCTCCATCTCCTCTTAGCTGTAGGCTTGCACATGAGTGAAGTGTCACAGCACTTGTGGCAGTCGAGAGCCCAGCCCTCTGCCCTGGGTAGAGCGGGGTCTCCACCTGTGTTGGGACCTGGATGCGCAGACCTGAATTTAAGTGGCTTCATCTTCCAGCTGAACAGTGTGCCAGTCCTGCTGCAGAGTGATATACCTTGTTCTGTGTCAAAGGGAACGATTTAAACTCTGGTTAAACTTACTGTTTTCTTTTTATTTTGGTGAAATGCCATCTTGGAGGGTTCCTGAGTTTATGTGCTGCTTTCTATGTGATGACATATCTACCAAATAAAACCATTAAAAATTGAAGAGCTCTGGATGTAGTGTTGAGGCACAGTGTGGCATGAGTATGGTAACACATATAAGTTACATATGTGTTACACACTCAGTTTTCCTTATTGTCTGTTTTATTGTTTCAATTTTACATTCATTTAAAAATTCGGTTTTATTTAAAAGTAATCTTGCTCCTCTTTGGAATGCTTGTATATGTCAAGCTGCTGTGCTGTTTCTCGTAGCAATTTCTCAGTTCTTCATGGTAAGCACAAGTGTTACAGCTGTCCAGGTTAGTCATTGCTGCTGCAGCACTATCCCCAGATGTGTAACAAACGTGTGTTGGGTTTTGTTGTGAGGACAAGATAATCAGAAAAGCTTTGTTTCTGCCAGAATTGAACAGCTTCCTCCATCTCCTTTGGCCTTGAACTACTGTTGGCTGTGGAAGGACTGTAGGGTATGAGGGCAGCTGAGCCCATAACGCTGCTGCAGAATGCAGGGATGAGCCCTGGACAGGAGGTGTAGGTGCTGGCACAGCCCTGCTTTCCAGACGTGCACCCTTTAGTCACATCTTTGGCATGCTGTGACAGTGCTTATGCTGGGCAGTAAAGCTACAGAATCCAGAGTGTGTGGGTGCTGTGATCTGAAAACTTACCTCTAGCTTTCTGTCATTCCAGTGTGCCAGTGTAAACATTACTGTAAGAAATATTTCATTTCCATACAGCTCTGGGAGTGCCTCAGATTGCATTTCAGTGTTGTATTGTTTTTGGTTTTTTTTTTGTGGTCAGTGAGAATGTGCTGTTTTGTCAAAACTAATTTATTCAAGTCTGCTAATGGATTCAAGAAGAAAATTAATTTTGCAATTCTCTGCATGCCTCAGAATCTTCTTTCTCAGACCGATTTATCAAAGAGTTTGAACCCAGCTCTGTCTGTTGTCATTCACACCTCTCAAGGGTGCATTTGTCAGGCTGTTGATGCAGTAATTTCTGGAAAATATTAGTGGAAAAATGGGGTTTGGAGGGAAGATCAGGCTTATAGTCTTGAGATAGAAGTAGTAAAGGAAAGAAGTAGAAATTCACAGGCAGTTTTGCTGCAATAAATTTCTGTCAAGGTCTTGAAGGAAAATGAGTTCTAGGTCTTGTTTAGAGGTGTGTTTTCCTTTCTTGAAAGGTGAATAGTGAAACCTTTTGAAAATCTGTAAGAAGGCATCAGTAAAAGCAGTATGTCTGAGAACCACAGTTCCTGAGGGACCTCATCTCTCATTTTAATTTCTCCATAAGATGTTGTATTATAGATCTGATATATTTACTTGAGATCTTATTAGACATTATTTATATATACATATTTATATTTAGGATGTTTCAGTGTTAAGGGGTCTTTGATGCATCCAAGAGCAGTTTTTAGCTACTAAGTAAATAATATGGTGAATATGTTTCAGAATGTGGTGCTGCTTAGAAATTTTATGTCTTTAGTATGTTTTATAGGGGTACCCTTGTAGTAAAAATTCAGTGTAAGTTAAGTTATGGATTGAGGAATCAGATCCTGCATTAGCAAGCTAAAATTCTGCCAGCTCATTCTTTGCTAAGCCCCAGCCTTTCATGGAAAAGGCAACTGAAAAGGGAGAACAAACTGTGGTTGTCTTACAGCAAAGGATTAAAACTATCTCACACTGGTCTGGGGAACAGAGAGGGAAAGGGTGATAACTTCAGCTGACTTTAATTTGCCAGAAGTCATCCTGTTCTCTCCTTTATTATTAACTGTTGGAGAACTGTGATTAAGTGTTCTCCCTCCTGATAAGGGCTCACTGAGAAGTGGCTGACAGGTAGAAACAGCAGCCAAACTGCTGCATGTTTTAGAAGGTGTTTGCTGACGCCCGGCATCTCTTGTCAGCGCTGCTGATAAGCTCCAACACAAACAGCCACCCAGAATTTGTTTGGCAGCCCAGTGAAGGGCTGGATGGATTGTGCTATGCACAATGTGCTAATAGCCACAAATTGGCTACTCTTGTTTGAGAATGACAGGGTGACTGTGTATGGTGGGGGTTTTTTATAGTCTAGTTCTTGTACCATTTTTATTCTCAGAACAGGCATTTAGACTTTTTTTTGTGTGTTGGCAACAAAGCAAATTTTTGTTAACCTCAGAAATACTGTTGATTAATTACAGTAAAAAATTCAAAGCAATTTTATTTAAAACTAATTGCAAAGTGAAAGAAAAAGTTCTGGATTACAATATGAAGAACTTTTATATTGGTGAAGTGTTTTTAAAGTATTATAGCAAATACTTAATTTTCCTTTCAAAGACATAAAATCAGAAGTTTCTTCCATCCAAAAAGGAACTGTCTTCCAAAAGCTCACAATAGAGTGTCCCTTTACATTCCCTCAGAGAAGGGTGGGATATCTTCTGTTCCTTTTTCTCAACAGGCAGGGCCTATTGTTTTTTCATTTGCTACCCTCCCCCATCCACATTAAAATATTTTTTAATAGTTAGAACAGTTCAAGACCACAAGATGGAGATATAAGGAATTGTATACAGAAAAGGAGAGGAGAATGAACGTGCGTGTCCGCTGAGTATTTTGGAGAATGAATTCTTCTGTTTAAGGGGGGAGCAGGGGATCTGTTTAGTCATCTTTGATATGGATGGAGGTGCTGGGGTTTCCCTGACATGGAGGTTACCCTTGTGGCACCTGGTGCTACATATCAGTCCCTGCTGCATGGTGGTGGCATTGGTGTGGTACCACCCAGCAGCTGCTACCAGGAGTGATGGTGGTGACCCATCAGACTTCCACAACGCTCAGGCTGGAGGACAGATATAGTGGATGCTTCTGAATATCTTGTCTTTCATGGTCAGAAACCACAAGGGAATTCTAACTGTCCAGAGAGGTTGGAATGGAGAAAAGAGACTTGCTCACTGCTTCTGTTACAGCATACAAGCATCCTGGCATAATATGGGCTGCTTTTGCTTGCCCCAAACTTAGGACACATAAAAAATGCAGGTTCATGCGAGTGTCTGCTTGTCCTTTCCCAGCCAATTTATGATGTAGATCCTAGGAGCCTGCTGGGTACACTAATTTCTCTTTGAAATACGAAGCTGTTACCTTTCTTCCCTTGTCCAGCTGCAAGTCACAAAGAAGAATGAGGAAGGTACACAGGCACAGAGCTGGGAATATGGATGTGATGGCAAGAATGTTTCACACTATTATTCTTTGCTATAATATAGCAAATAATAAAGTGCTCTGTAGCCATAACACTACATGTTTGCTATTCTGGGGAAATTGGCAAACACTGAGAGCAGGAACAGTATTAAGAGAAAACGGTATGTTGGCATGTTTGGTTTCTGTCCAAAAGCCCCAGAAAATGAGAAGAGTGAATAAACAGCAGGAAGAAGATCCTGTATAGTCAAATTGTGCTAAATTGTCTTATCAGTTGAAAGAAAGTGAATGGAGAAGGCAGGGTGTTCAGAGGGATTTTAACAGCACCTAAGGCAGTAAACAAAGAAAGATGTTTAGCAACTGAAAGGGTATTGGGGTATTTTTGTTTGTTTCATGTTCTTGCATTTTGGTTTTTTGGTTTGGTTTGGTTTGGGTTTTTTCCTAATTTTTTTAATCTTTTATGTTGCCAGTGGAGGAGTCCTGGATTGCTCTTTTATCTGGCAAAAGTGATGGTTGTCACTATAATACTGTGTGAAGACTAAAATAAATGAGAGAACAGTCTGAAGGAAAGAGCAAGTTTATAGTGATGAAAAAAATCATTGGACTGATTGCCATTCGCCTTCCTAAAGCAGAGCTGCGTGCACTGCTTATTTACTTAGCTTTTTTTTTTCCCCTCTCTCTTTTTTCTGCATTTTTAAAGGCAGTATTAAATGTCAGGAAATAATTGTTATATAAATCCTAGAAGAATCATGCTCTTTAGAGTTTTTTTAATTTTATAAATTTAATCTGGTTTAAATCACATTGAATTTTTAGGTGAGTCCATGAAAGTACTTTCAGAGATATCCCTGATTTAACTGTTCATTTAGTTATGTTTTTCTTAATACAGACTTTCTTTTGCAGTTTTCCACCAGGGTTTGACATAAATAACACACAAACATCTAACACACTAAGAGGGATGCACTCCCTTAGAATAAAACTTTTTATTAGCACTCTTGGCTGCTTAGTTCTGAATTAACCATCTTTCCTTTTCTTGCTAAGACTCTGTGGTTTCAGTAGTCATGGCTCTCCTTTCAGGAGCAGTGAGTTGCCCTGTGTGCTGCAGTCTGAGTCTCTGTGCATGTTCTTGTTCTCCGATGGGCCACAGAGACAACAGAACTGCTTGTGTTTTCACAGATGTGCTTACAGCTCTGCACTCAGTGCCTGTGAGTGCCATGTGTGGGTTTAGGTGCCTAAACCAGGATTTAATGCAACAGAGGTGTTGTTGGCCAAATATATTTGGGTTGTGTTTCTGTCTGGGTTTTCTTGCCCTTCTCAGAAGCTACAGAAGTTCTCAGCAGCACTGGAGATGCTCTATGGGGTGGTCAAAGCTTGGAGGTTGTACAGGGCACCCTGTCTTTTGTGAAGATGTGACATTTCTTACCCATGTGGTCATAAGATTTGGACTTCGGAGGTAGTTTACTTCTCTCCTCCAAATCAGTTATGCTGGTACTCATCCAGATGCTGGGGCTCTGATCATAGGTTGTCAGTTCTCCGTCATATTATGGCATCAGTGCTGTCTTTGTAACACAGGCATTCCACCTGTAGGTCTAACATTTTCTGACATATCTTAAAGAGTCACTGGCCTTGAAGTGGGATTGAGGGAGAAATGTAATGTTTCATGGAATGTAGGAGTTAGACTAGATGGTTAAATAGTCCTTTCTGACTTTAACCTCTATGAAATAGTAGATGTGTTTTGCTGAGGGCTTGACTTTGATGACTGATTTAGCATTGTGCCCTAAAGAAGGATATGGCACACTTTGGAGGCATTTTTCAGGCTAAGCAGCGAGATAGAATAATTACCAGTTGCACAAATCATTAGAGGCCTTCAGTGGTATTCACAGACTGCTAAAGTAGATGGAATAAAATGGGCCTTGTTCTTTTGTTGTAGCTGCCAAAAGATTGTCAGGAGGATTCCTGAAATGAAATGTAACTCCCTCATCCATTTCTTATGCAGTTTTAACTTACAGATCTATGTTGTCAGAGCTGTACATCACTTTTTGTTTTTTATTTGCTGCTGTTACAATATATGTATGTATTTTAAAAGACCTTGGAGGGTTCCAAATTGTTGTACTTCATTCAGATACCAGAAGTTATTAATGATAATGTGCTGCTACTTTACTATAAAACTAATACATGCAGGAATTAATAACATTTATTTCTGAAATTTCGCGTTACTTTGCTAAATTTGGCGTTAGCAATGAAGTGTGACTTCATTGCAGTGTCCTTCAAAGTATGGTACAGAGTAAGCTGCTTCAAAGCAAAACCTGTACCAAGTGAGGCTGACTGTAAGGGGGACCCTTCTCTCCTCCTTCTAATGTACTAGGTGTTGATGTATTCTATGGCCTGTGGGAGCTCCAAACTCCTATCCTAATAGTTTCTACACAAAACCCAGCACTGTTTCCTCAGTTGGTCCAAAAATTCAGGTTTTGTTGCCTACTGTCATTTAAGTACTTATGTTTGGTAATTAACAGTGGTTTAAAACACCTTTTCTCTCAATGCTGTGTCAAAAAAACAGTTCTGCAATGCCATTTGCATTTTTTACTGTTTTTCTTTAAAAATATTATGTTTGTGTCTCATTATTAAAAAAATATTCCAAATGGAGCCCTCTGTGCAACAAATTACCTCAAAGTATACACAAATTCCTACTTCCACACTGGAGGGAAAAAAAAAAAGAAGTACAGGTCTCTAGAAAGAAGCATTGAATTTTCCAGGCTCACTTTATTTTGTTGACAGTCTGCTGAAATTGAATAGATGCTTCAGGCAAACCCAGTTTTTAGTGGAATTGAAGACAGTCTGCAGGAGTTTTAGAGTTTTTTGACCTCCAGTGTTCTGCGTGTTGCATTGTTTGAGTGAAGTCAACAATAAACTTTGCAGGCCTTCTATTTTCCTGGCTTTGTTTTTTCCTGTCTTCCCCCTCTTGATCTCCTCTGCTGTTCCCAGATGTGTTAGAAAGAGTATGTGTCTTCCTGCGCTTCTACTGGTTACCATAAACCTGAACCATGAACCTCCCACGGGACCCATGGAGGGAGAGGTGGCAGGGAAGCTCAGTGACTGCTGTGTGAAGAGGAAACAACCTCTGTGGTCATGGAGGAGTGTGGTATCACCTACAGGTGGCTACTGGCTGCTGGCTGGGATGGGGATCTTGAAAAGCTTTGAGTGAGTTTTGGTAGCTGTTGAGATTTTACCCAGCTGCCGTGTGTCGCTGTCTACAGCTTCTTCTCCAAAGTCTTGTGATTGTGGGAGGTGCAGCCTTAGTTCTACAAATGCCAGTATTTCCTTGCCTTTGTCAATATGAAGATGTGAACTGTGAAGGGTGAAATCTCTAAGATCAAATGAAACCCCCTCTGAATTTCCTTCTCTAAAAACCATGAGTCACCTTTTTCTTGGGTCTTGATTTTCCCCAACATTTAAGGTTGACAGCACTGTTCAAAATCAGTGAACAGCATAAAAATGCTGTTGAGGGTGGTTATTTTGTAACTTGGGGGACCCGACTCATTTAATTTTCAGTGAATAAAGAGCTTTATGTGATGAAACTGCATAATGGAGAACAGTTTTTTTATCACTCGATGGGAAACCATTTTTGTTCATTGTCATTGTAGTTGTGACTCTATCAGAGTCTCTGTCAGAAAGAAGCTGGGATATGCAGGAAAATGTCCAGTTTGTATCAGATTCATAACTCTGCTTTTAAATGGTCTAGTCCAGGTGCTGTAAAATAATGCGAATAGAAAATGGAATATGTATCAAGTGTATTATTATGCAAAGGATAGACTAATCTACTATGCCATACATCAGTTTTGTAGTCTTGCACCCTGCACGTGCCACATCTCAAATATTTTGAGGGCTGGCCATAATTTTGCTCACATTATCAAAGTCTATCTGCATTTTGAACTTGAACTGAAATTACTTTTTCACAAAGACCATTTCACTTACAAGCTTTCTAATGTGACAGAGAAATTATCACTCATCTAGTAACTGGAGAGAAACTAGATGAACTAATTTGCTGAAAATTTCTTTGGAAATTACTGTAAATACAATGTGAATATTTTGCAATTCTTGGAACTTTCAGTGGTCCTAATCTTAGATTATATTTTGAAAAGGCAATCTACTATACCAGAAGCATTAAAAAAACTCTTTAAAAATGTGTACTTTATGTGAAACTGGATCAGTCTTATAATTACCCCTTGTTGATTAATTACCTGAGGTACTATGAAGCCCAAGTACCAAGAAGCAATTCTGTATGTCATGATGAAAAGGACTCTGCTGCTGCTAAGTCTGAGGGAAATAGGAGAGCATTTACTAGTGTTGTTTCTCTTCTACTGTTTTTTTAAATGCATTGGTGGGGGCAAACGTAACACATGCTCCATCCTGCAGGGGCATGGTCAACTTCTGGTTAGCCAAATTTCATGCTGATGTGCAGTGACAGGAGTTCACCATTAGATCTGTCAGTCTTCTTACCCAGAGCTGCTCTTGACCTGATTTCTCTGTGCAATCAATTCATATAAAACCAGATGCCAACAATCTGTATCAACTGTGAATTAAATTCTTATCAAAATGAATCGCCCCAATTTGGGGTGAAACAAAGCGACCATGTCTCTTGTTCCAAAAAATATACCATCTGTCTGATAAAGCTGATTATCCAGAAGTGTTACTAAGAATGTCTTCATGTCTACGGAGAAGCAAATAATTTGCCTTAGGAAGAAAAGAAAATCTTGCTGTTACTTCTGAAAGTTATGCTGGTTGATATGGTGATTTGTTTTCCCAGAATGCCTGAAGATGAATTGTGTGTGTGAGGTTATTTATGGGGTGGGATTCCTTCTCCTGAGGGTATGAGAAGGGCTACATTAAGAACTTTGTGCATACACTGTGCTCTTAGTCCTCTTGCATTCCAGCAGTGCTAACTCTTATAACCATAAAACACAATTATTCCCAGGACATGCCTGGTACTGTTGTGGGAGCAATTCTGAAGCAAAATGACTATCATATAGCTGAATGAAGAGCTCAGGTGGTTTCTCTTTAAATTGCAGGGCAGGTCATGTTCAAAAAAGAATTAAATATTAAATGAGGGGTGGAAATACATTGGAGCAGAGCCCAGATTCTAAAAGTAAGTTACTGAAGACTATAACCTGGTCTCCTCAATGAGTGTATAGCAGATATGGTGGTGAGGAATAGTGTTTAAGCTAAGGATCAGGAGTCCAATTTTCATCACATGTTTCCAGGAGATATAAGACCTACTGTTGCATAGCAACAGTCGAAGGTATAGCAGTATTTGCACTTGAAAATGTTCAGTGCTTTGGGAAGCATTAGATGGCTGATGAGATAGGTAGTGAGGAAATAGTATTATTCTCTCTTAGGGTACTGGTTTAAATTCAGCCTTGGTTGTACTGGCTGAAGAACATTAACATCCGAATAACTAGCTAGATGTCTGCAAAATGAGTTATTGGTCTCAGTCCAGTTTTCAGAGCACCCATATTCACATTTCAAAAATGATTTCTGTAATTGGCAATGCTGTTGGCATAGTCTGAGGGCAAAGCAGATACAAACAGCTTTGGAGGCAGCCACAAATCTCCCTGCTTCGGAGCACTTCTGTCCTGTTGCAGAGGGCTCTCTGCCCTCGTCCTACTGCCAGATAGAGGGGCTTCTACTTTTCTTAGCCTGTGCCTTCTCTCTACAGCTGTGTGGTGAACCTGAGAACACATTATATAAATTTCACAAGATCCTGGTATTTTTGTTGCATTTTGTGTTTTGAATGAAAGATGCTGCCTAGAATATTTTTCATCTTTTGAGATCCTCTTAAATTACTTTACATTTGATTTTTTCAGAATGAAACGTGAGTTCACATTGAATGTAAGAGTTTTCCAGAAATGTGCAATCTCTCAGTTTGCAGAAGGTCTGTGGTCTTCTCACGTGGCACACCTGAAAATAGTTGGTCTGAAAAAAACAGGAAACCATCAGAAGATGCAGATGAGCAAAGCTGCTGGAACCACATGGCAAGAATTTGAAGTGCCTTAAATGGGATTCGGTGACGCTGCTCCTACATTAGCTGTTTAGTACTCAAAATTTAAAAGCCCTTTATCAGAAGAGCTTGTCAGATGCTTGGCATTGCCAGAGCACATGTTGTAGCTGGGCTGAAGGCTGTCATAGAGTAATAATGAGCAAGAAAGGCATAGAAACTGGCAGCTGACAGCATGTGACAGTCATAGGAGTATTTGCTAGGTCTTTTGTAAACATCTAGTTTTACCTTTTTTACTAGCATTTAATATGCTTTAAAGGAACTATGTGTAGTAGATCATCTCCAGGGTAAATCTAATACAACTGAGAAGTGGGGAAGAGCTTGAAGATGTCCTGTACCATAGGAAGCTTTCACTCAGTGCCAGTGCTGACTCTTCATTTTCTTAACTGCCTAAAATAAGCTTGGTAATAAGCTCTGTAAGAACATTTATAACAAGAGAGAGGTCCAGATATAAGATCTACTAATTTTAAAATAATCACCTAAGAAAGTATTCTGTCATTTATTCCAGTTCCTTGCTTTGATAGAGGAGACCTCAAGACATACTTAAATTAGATGAAGGACAGATTTACAGAACTTCTTAAACTACTTTTTTCCATAAAAATACATATTTTAATCTTAGAGTAATTTTAAAATGTTGTAGCCATTTCTGGATTAAAAGATTTCTGACTACTTCATTTCTGTTGCTGTTCCTAAAGGTGAGAAATTATGCCTATGTCATTGACTGTTAAGGTAATAGCAGGAGTGAGGAAAGGTGTTTATTAGTGAGGTCACTCATATTAGCGAAGTAAATAAGGAAAAAATTCACTGGACTTCTGTCATGAGGCTAATTCTTGTGTAATTTGGAGTTTTGGAAGTGTTTGGTAAAAAACTATTCACCCTTCTTGAGCTTACCTTTATTATCTGAATGCATTGCCAGCATGCTCAGAAGTTCAGAGTTTTCTGCGTGCTCATATGAGAAGGTGAAGAGTGACAGTCCTTACCCAAATGTGGAAACGTAACAGCAGATTTTAAAATGCATGAAGGATTGTGAATTTCATAATATTTCATGGTACTTACCATGCATTCTTAAGTACCATATTTTTTCCCCAGAGCTTATAATATCTTCTTTTTCCTTTGATGGTAAAACTTCTTATGGTGTGTGGTTTTAAATATGTCTTTGTTGTCTATTCAGGGTGAGACAAGGCAGTTCTCAGCTGTGATTTTTGATGTAGAGGGAAATTATGCCCTCTTAAAGGAATTTTATAAAATGTTGGAAATTATTTTCCATTCAAAGCACGTGTTCTTTTTTCTGTGGGGGAATTTTGCATTTAATCCAAGAGATTATGGAATTTCTATTACTTTAGTGTCACTCATATACACAATGAAATGGTTAATTCTGATCTGTTTTTAAATCTCAGGATCTGGTTCAGTTTACTTTTTTATTTCAGGACCAGTCAGGTGAAAATTGGAAATGGAAGAAAATATACCTTATATGCACAGTTAGGCCCAGCATCAGCATGGGAATGCCGAAAGGAGTACCTCTTATTTACATATCTCTGTTTTTGTTTAAATATATTAAGCTCTGCAACTTCTTTGGTGTCAGTGGGAGTTCTGCATGCCCTATATGTCCAGAAAACTAGTCATATTCACATAGATTCTTCAATTCAGTTTTAAGTTCTTATTTTAGGCACCTTTGGGCCTGACTTCTATGTAAACTAGATCCAAAAAGAAACTGGATATTCTGTATGCAAATACCATGTATACAAAGTAGACAAGTTAGTGCACCAATTACTTTTTTGGTTTTCCCTTGGCTGAAGAAATATGCTAGTGCTTCTTAACATTTGCAATAAAAATTGAAAACCAGAAATGCATGCAAAAACTTGAAGAGATTTATTAATAAGACACTTGGTTGCTACTGCACTTCAGTTGTGTTTTCATAAAGTGCCCTAACTTTGAATTAACTTTGAATTATTTTTAGGTTTTATGTGCTTTCACCTTTTTTGGTCAGTTTTGTAGCAGTAGTTCTTGTTTGCCCAGTGTCTATCAGGTCTGCTTTTGTGCCTTTATATGTATAAACTTAACTTGCCTTACATATATAACTCAAGTCTTTAGATACATAAACTTAATACAAGTTCTGTAATTTGCAGGGAGAGTTTGGTTGTGGATCAGTGTGTCTGTAGGTGGCTTTCCCATAAGGGACTGGTACGTAAACATGTAATCCTCAGACTTTTGAGTTTACAGAGTGAAAGGAAGATGATATTTTCAATGGAACAATCTACTTCTAAAGATAAACACACCCCCGCATCCCACACACACTCTTGTTAGTGCACTAAGCCTATTTGTGACTTTTAGCATAGATTTAATGTTTCTCTTTTTTATTAATTTGATATAGTATAATAAAACAGGTAAAAAGTGATGATGGCTATCCCTTTTTCATTTTTCTTGAATTTTCATAATATTCTATCACAAAGAAGAAAAGAAAATAAATACTCCTTATTCTTTTGCTTTGAAACATATGCTCCTGTTGCTTTTGTAAGATTCAACATTAAATACATGTATTTCAGGCAAAAAATAAATTTAACCTGTGTGATTATGTAGACTGCATATGTAATTGAAGTGCTACTCTCAGAAAGTTCATAAGAGAGAATATGATTTTTTTGGTGTAAAACCAAATAACAAACCCAATAGGAATTTTTGTGGAATTTTGTTGTCCTTTTGCTCATTATATAGATGATCTTTCATTAAGGTTTTGTTAATGAAAGATGTCACAACTTTATTAAGCTATGGCCAGTGTTTTAGGGCCCAGCACTGCAAGAGTGGAATTGTGAACTAAAGTGTGTGTGGGACAGAGGGAAGCATTTTTAATTTTATGCATGTGCAGTATTCTGTACAAAACACACTGATGAAGGCATTATAACATATTCTGAAATATTCTTGACTTGATACATCTCTTGGTGCTTCATATCATCAGATATTTTCTTGAATTATTGAATTGACTGAAGTGCAGAGTAGGGAAAGACTCTGAATGAGAGAGATTTAGGGCCCAAAGAGAAAAGAAACCTCATTTTGCAGTATACAGGATCCTACAATTTCAATCCCTGGGTGTACAAAAGCAGATCAAGCAGCTTGTGGTGCTACTGCATAGTGACCTGGATCTGCACTGCCCTCTGAGAACTGCACTGTGCTCTTTCTCCAGGGCTGCAGAGATCAGAGATGGCATTTTGAACCTTCATGAGAACAAAACTTCTGTGTGAACCAAACCTGTTCCCAAAGTCTTTCCTGTGTGTGTGCTTATCAAAGGATGCTGCCTGCAATCTAGGCTCCTGTGTCAGGTTCTGCTTTTAGAATAGTTTTCCATGAATGCAAAGGATTGCTTGTTTTTGGTATTTTGGACTCCTGGAGCAGTATAGGGAGCCTACAGAAAAATGCAAAGTCTTTGAGGACCTCTCAAGGTCCTGTCCTGTTGTGAAACCTAAGAGAAGGTCTTTCCCGTGTGAATTGGTAGAACAATCACACCACCAGCAGCTTTATTACCAGGGCTTGACATTCTGTGGGACAGGGCAGGCAATTTATAACACACGCTGAAAACCGAATAATCCTCAGCATAAAATCCTGAGGTAAGTGGTGGGCAGGGTGTCAGATTGCCTGCCTGAATGATGAAAGGAAGTGAGTAGGTGCCTGTTTCCAAACACTAGTGCTGTATAAATGGCAGAATGTGGGGGAGTGAGTGGAAAAATTAGCAGAGAGAGAGAAATAGAGATACATTAAAAATATGTAGAGGAAGGAGCTTCCTGCTCCTGGGGGTGTGCTGGGAAGGGTTGGCACCAACAGGAGAAGATGGTGGTAAGGAGGGTGGAACCCAGTGTGAATTCAGGCATGCTGCAGTTATTTGGTCTGAATATGCTGGCATTTACAGGCTTGAGATGCTTATATTTTTTCTAGTCATGTTCTTCAGTGTGATGTTCTTCATCTCTTGGCTCGGGTTGATGTCTCTCTGGCTTGTTGCTATAACTACCCTTCTGGTTGTGGCTGCAAAGAAGGGGTTTGGCTGGATCACCCTGGCTGGCTTAGGCCTCGCTCTCTCTCTGAGTGTGACTGCACATGTGCTACTTTGGGGCAGATTTGTTGGCCTGACCCTCCTGGTTTTCAAACCAGAAAAGAAAATCAAAAAAGAAAAAATGGGAAAAAATATTGTTGGTGAAACAATGTCACACTTTTAAAGGGAATTCCTATTTCTTTAGACACCATCAGAGCAAGGCTGTTGCTGAGCATAGGCAGGACTGTCCCACCCGTGAAAGAAGAGGGGCAGAAGCAACTGATGTGGTGCAGGGGCCAATGGTTTTGTCATTTGACCTCTGCAAGCAGCTCTGAACTTCAAATGACTATTGTGTTACCAGAGGTTGCAAGTAATTAACTGTATATAACCAACTTCTTGTGGGATTCATAGGAGCATCTGTTGTATTTAAGAGCACTGAAAGTGTAGGAGGAGGTATGGGGATGGATGAGGGAGACAGTAGGATCCAGGAGACTGCTTGTTGGCTCCTTACACTGATCAGAAACTACCATCATTGCGTACTTCTGGAGGACACTGTGAGACTTCCTTTTTGTATGCTTCAGTTTGCATTTTGGTGAACAGCTAATAATTTCATACAACCTGAGAAAATTAGAAATTTTAAGCACCCTCTTCAGAGGGTCAGTAAAACCCCATGAAGATGCATCTCGTGGAAGCATAGTTAGGCCAAGCATGAGGTTCTATAGGGTGGAGAAACCTCTCCATTCCAAAGGATTTAATTTTCCAGGGATGAAAAGAACGAGCTTGAATTTGGAAAGACACTGATCGGTTGTCATGTTTATGCTTAGTTTTCTGCTTTAAATACTCCAACTCAAAGCCAGTGGGATTATGTATATTGATATATGTCCACAATGTTTTGGTTCTGTTTAAAGGTTTCCTGTTGAAAATACTTTCTAGAGTAAAAAAGAACCTTTATTTTCTAAAGTAGAGGTGCTTCAACAGCTTATGGGGGAAGGGTGGCCCTGCGAGTAGCTTTTTCATTTCTGTTTTGTTTTTATGATGGGGGATCCATAGTGGAGGGGGAGCTCAGGGCTGTTTTTAGAGGGACTGCTGTCAGTCATGGATATTGGAGGCAGAGCAGGGCAGTCTCAGGTGGTGGCTCCAGAACAGCTGTTTGTGTCGGCTGTACAGGACGAATGGAGTGGGTTGTATGTACACCCAGCAGTGTCTTAGAAGCACAGGACTGTGCCTTAAATTGGATAGCATTTCCGTGAAGAAAGGCAAAGGATGAACCATCTCAAATGAGATTTGGCACTACTTAATGTCTTTTAGATGTGGCAGCATAATAATGCCTAATTTGCAGATGAAAGGGCAGATACTTTCTCCAGTCTGAAACTGAGTTTCTGCAGACACTGTCTGGTGTTGTGATCACAGAACAAATAGCCTAATTTACTAACTCAGAGATGGCTGCCTGGTCCTGGAGTTTTGTCTTTTCCTATTTCTTTAATTCTTTGGGTAGCTGAGTCTAAGGCTGTGAACAAGAGTGTAGTACATCTTACAGCTGCAGGGCCAAGGCACCACTGATAATTGTTTGCACCACTTCACACACAAAACAATTGCTTTCCTTTAGGATGTTGTTTCCCTGTGACTTGAAAATCATTAAAACTCTCATTTAGAAACTTAGGGTCTGTCAGTTCATCCTAATATACACGCTACCTTTTTTAATGGTTTATATTATAGCCACCAAGTACTTTTTAATTTTTTTTCAGATTTTTTTGAGTATTATTTCCTGTTCCCTTCAGAGCTGTGTGTATGCTTGTGGCTTTAGCACTTGATTTTTTTCTGACATTCTGTAATTTTTACTGTGGTAGTAACTACTAAGTACTCAGTCATTGTGTTTCCTTATTCTAGTCAAACTAGAACACTTCTGTCATTGCAACTATGTGTGTGCTTGCTTTTCTTCAGGTGAATGGATTGTATTAATGAAATTTGCTTTCCTCAGTAGTAGCTTGATGAGATAAAATGTATTTAACTCATCAAGGTAATTTTTTCTTACTTGAAACTGCTGTTTTAATAACTGTAATATCGTATGAAGAGTCATTGAAAACTTTACCAAATATTTGTATTTGCACTACTTATAAGGCTTTTTACCTAATGTTCAGCTTTAGTTTCTTTCAGTGAATGAGGAAACACATTAGTGACACTGGTTTTCCATGTTGTTGAAAATAAGTGGTTACCCACTTGTCTTTCCATAGATCTGAACCTTGATTTAATTTTAATTCGTATTCTAGGAGGGAATATAATAAATTTTAAATTATTGAAAACGTTTTTGTTCCCTTTCCGTTTGTAAGATTTCTGGGGAACTTTAAAATGTTGGAGCAAACCCACTGTCACTGTGTTTTTAATGCAAGAACAATGGACTTTATTTGGTGGCACCACGAGGTGCCCACCAAAGCTGCTCTATCAATCTCCTCTTAAGCTGGAATAATAATGTAAGACACATGAGTTAAGATAAGGACAGGGAGAGATCACTCACCAATTACCGTGATGTGACTTGGGAAAATCAGTTTGATTTGATTGATAATAAATTAGAGTAGGGTAATGAGAATTAAAGACTAAATCTTAAAATACCTTTCCCCACTCCTCCCTTCTCCTGGGCTCAGCTTCACTACCAATTTTCTCTACCTCCTCTCCCCCAACCGTATGGGGGGATAGGGAATGAGAGCTGCTGTCAGTTTATCACATATTGTCTCTGCCATTCCATCCTTCTCTGGAGGAGAACTTCTCACACTCTTCCCCTGATCCAGCATGGAGTCACTCCCAAGGGAGACAGTCCTCCACGATTTCTCCAGCACGGCTCCTTCCCAAGAGCCACAGTTCTTCAAAAACTGCTCCAGGATGGTCCCTCATGCTGTTATTCCAAGCAGGTTTTTCCCCTCTTTTTAAGTACCTTTCCCTAGAGACTTTACCACCATTTCTGATCAGCTTGGCCTTGGCCATTGGCAGGTTGGTCCTGGAGCCAGCTGACATTGGCTCTGTCAGACATGGGGGAAGCTTCTGGCAGTTTCTCGCAGAAGTCACCCCTATAGCCCCCTCTACCAGTGTCTTGGTGTGCAAATCCAATACATTTAAAAAAACCTCCACAACACACAAAAAACCAACCAAAAAACCCAAAAAGAAACCCTCCAAAACTCTGACAGCTTGATTAATAAGAAATAATAAATAACAACTTTTTTATCCTAGGACAATTCATTGATTTGGGTTTTTTTTTATTTAACTGATATTTGTAGTTTTCTGGCCTGTACTGTAGGCTCCTATTTATGCAGTTAAATCACCAGGAAACAGCAGGACATTTGTACCTGCTGATGGTAATTTTTGAAGAAGTGCAAATTGGAAACCACTCAACTGTTACCAGCCTAAGACAGTTGCTCATGGAGTTTCAGAGATATCAGTGCTAGGAGGGTACAGATTAGTTTGGAATTCGAAAGTAAATATTCTCTGAAGGGTTTTTCTTTTAGTCCAATGTCAAACAGAGGATTTGATTATAGGGAATTACTGATATTGGTGCTTGAATATGTTCACTATTTAAATTAAAGTTTTTTGGGCAGTATGGTTTCTTCAGTATCCTTGCACAGTTCCCTTGCAAGAACTAGGAAGCAAAAGCAGTGTTGACTTGGATTTATTTCTGCATGTAATATCCTACATTTACTGGAGAAAATCCGGTAGAGACAGCCAATCTATTTTTATGAGTAGATTTTATTCACTTGTTAATTCTTTTGATAAAGTTATTCATGTACTCATTTTTGTAAATTAAGGACACTTTAAAATATCTGTGCAGATAAATTTCTGTCCATTAAAAAGGTGACTTCTTTTTTCCATTCCATTTTCCCATGCATTGTATGCTTTTCTGTGTACACTGAAAGTACCTTCGTTCCAGGTGGCATGTTCCATCCTCCTTTACAGAAGAGTAACATCTTCTAAGCACAGGTTGTAGCCTTGTGCTTGCTTCCCTCCACACTTGGATCTTCTCTAAGGAAAGGTGTTTTAGAATTGTGTCTCTGAGCCTTTGCTGGTGGATGTTGATGGGGCAGAGGGGGAAACATAGGCTTCTTGTACTTTGAATACATCTTCTACAAAGTCCTCCAGAATGCATAGGTGAGTAGAGAATCAGCTGTAATATTCCTTTATCAATTAGGAAATCCATAAGCACACTGAGTGACATGGCATAATTCAGTCTGACTCCTTAGAAAAATTACTGACGCACTTATTAGCAGTTCGGGTTTGGGTCTCAGTATGTGTTGGTGAGTCAGTATAAACCTGTTAACAACAGTTAATTACTTACAATGTTTTCTGCAACCTTACAAGATCTATGCAGTGCTATGTAATTTAGTTCTCAGAATTGTGTTAAATTTCTTGACATTATCTGTCATAAGACTTTTCAGTGAACAGAGAGAAAAGTAGCATTTTTCTAATGAACTTTTGAACCTTTGCTAAGTCAAGATGTGCAAAAAAACCTAAAAAAGTAGAGACAAATTTATGAGTTTGTAGGCGCCAGCAGTCTAATACAGGAACCTGATAGGAAGACACCCCACAATTAAGAGCACTAAATTTGAAGTTTGAATTCTAGCCAAGTGTCTGAAGGCCCATGGAGAAGGAAAAGTGTAAATAATGCTATTTTTTGCTGAAAAAGGTTAATATTTCTTGGAACGTGAATAGTCGATAAATATGCAAGGCACAATGGCGTGGTTGGTGAGATACCCGTGTAATGGGTCATAAAAACTGAGCTGGAAACTGCTGGAACTTGTGAATATTGTTGAGGTAATTTCTTTAGCTGTTGATCGGTCCTAGGAAGGATGAACTTGATTTTATCTGTAATGAAGACTGAAGTAGTGTATCCTGGGAAGCCTTTGTCTGGTAAGGAGGGAGAGGGGTGGGAAGAGCCACTTGCAACACAGTCCAGTGAGGAAGAGGAGACCTCTCCTAGGATTGCAGCTTTTTAGTTATCTCTGTACAAAGATTAATTTCTCCTCTCCTTCCCTAATGCTTTAAACTCCATTTGTATTTACTTCCCTAGCATGTCCCATTGCAGGAATGTGCAATGGCTGAACTCCAGAGGTGCCACTTCTCTCAGCTGGCCCCACTTGCTCTGGATTCATCCTGGTGATTGAGTGATTTCCACACGCGTGAAGAGTACATGTGAGGAGAACTCTTTCACTTGTAGTGAATAGCAAAACTTGCATGATTACTTGCTGGGTTGTTAGAAGACTTTGTGAAGGAAAGGACTTGTCATTTTACTCAGGCTGGTCCCTGCTGGGAGTCCATTCATGGCACCTGAGCTGGTGGTGGGGAGCTGAAGCTTTCCTCAGTGTGCAGCTGCTGTTGTGCAAAGTCATGTTTCATTGTTATGGTGAGTAAAATTCGGGATCAGAGAAACTCTAACAACCATATATGTGAGGTTTTTTAGACCATTTAGTTGTTTCAATGTTTAACATAATCTCTCTCTTGGTGTAGTAGAAGATCATGTATAGGACCTCAGAGATGTAATTTTTCTGAGGTAACAAGAAAAGCTTGAAATGTCAAGCAGTTTAGAAACTGTCAGCTGAAATACTTTTTGGAGGTGAAGGAGAAATTCAGTTGTACAAATCATCTCGAGGGAGTCTGTGTGTCTTGGATGTATTTTATAATAGTTACGTGCACTGTTACAGTAGCAGCAGTTCTGCACAGAAGCAGTTTCTTACTGTTCTGCTCTTTCTTACCTTCCCTTTCCTTATGCATGGCTTTTTTAATTAGTCTGGTTGCTGTTCTCTCCCATCCCACATTGTTTTGCTTATTATTACTGCAGTACTTTAAGTAACACATCAGAAAGATGGAAATACAATGAATGGGCCAGCAAATGGAAGGCTACAGGGAGGCAGGCAATGCACATCAGGCTTTCTTTTAGACAAAGCTCAGAATAAGCTTTTAGGCCAAACTTCTCATAATTTGGGCTCCTTTTTAGTGCAATTAAGTGGAGATTGCTATTTTCTAAAAGCAGAACTGGAGAAAATTGATACTGTCAAATAACTTGAGCTTCTTTATTCTCATATGCAATTTTCCTTCTGTCTTACAAAATATCAATAAATAACTAGGACAAAGAACAGTCTTTTTGTTTCAGTTGAATGTCAGGGTAGGGTTTGTTCTCTGCTGAAATACAGTAATGGTCACTGCAGAACAACTGGCTACGTGAAAGCAGGCACCAAAGACGTTTTTTCTCAGAAACACTTCATCCTGGGTTTTCCTGGAGAACTTGAGCCATTTGCCTTTGTCTGCTGAAAACCCTGATTTTCTGCAGTCTTCTCTGAAAGTGCACCAGTCAGTTTCAGCTGTCAGGAAAGTGAGCTTTAACTCTGAGGGAGCTTTTTTGGGGCTCTCTGTGACCTCTATTACCACTCTTCTGTGCTGCTGTGATCCAGGCTGAGTGTCTTTGTTTAGCCTTGTGGTGGGAAACCAGAAGTGTCCTGCCTGATTGCAGAGTTCATAAGTTGGTTCTCTTGTTTCAGGAAGGTAACAGGCAGCAGGTGCTCTAGTATTTGAATATACCCCAGGGGTATTGCTTAGTTAACCAAGAATTTCAGGGTTTGAGCCTAGAGGTGGTAGGGTACATATTGCAGTGGAAATGCCTGCATGTCCAAGCAGTCACAATCTTCTTGTTAGTGATGAGTGGAAAGCAGAAGCTCTCTGCTGTTCTTTAATCATCAATAACTGGAGAATTGAACCAGACCTTCCTATCACTGAGATAATAAAATGAGTTACCATTTGTCATGGGGCCTTGTAAGAGGTTCAGCCAAATCCTTTGGCAGCTTCCCCAACTTTATTGAGATGTGGGTTTGGGTAAGTAATGAGGCCATTAAAACAGCTGGCTCTAGTAAATAGGCTTGGACTGAGTTCTCACAAGTTAAAATGAATGGAAAGATAGGTACAAACATGCATGTAAGGGAGGTAAGGTTTGGGTTTGGAAATGACAGACTGCATTAACTGATTCCTTAGTTTATCTAAGTCTACTGGGCTGTGCTACTTGAATAAACAAGTGGCTTGAATATAGAAGTCTTTCCCTCGCCACCCCCCTCTTAGGAGTTGCACATATCTGGAATGCATATCTGAAGCCAAAGGATACATTTTGGAGAAAAGGACTTTGCATTTAAGTGACATTTTTAAATATAAATTAAAAGAAACATCTCTAAAAAAATGCTGGGGAGTAGTTTTGGAATGAGAGTGTCAAGGGCAAAAAATATAACTACTTGTAATATGGAACTCAGCAAATAAGTCAAAAGGAGCTAAATTCAGTTCTGAAGAAAAACAGGGTACTGGGCTTGATTAGTGAGTTGTTCTTTGTCCAGTTGCCATAATTGTCTTGGTGCTGTGGCATCCCCAAGGCTTGCACAGGCCTCAGCAAAGCAAATCACAATATGAGATACAACTTTGTGTTAGTGCAGACTTGAAATTGGCCCTGTAGGGTATACCTAGGCCAGCAAGCGGGATTAGGGCATAGGTGTGAACTCCAGTAGTAGGTTAGGGTTCAGTATGGCCTGGGACAACCAGCACTGGTCCCCACAGCTGACCAGTTGTTCCCAGACAGTAGCAGGTCAGCCTGTTTGGGAAATAAGTGGGCAAGATGTGTGGATGCAAGACTTCACCAGCTTCAGAGGTAGTAGATGGGCCTTGCCCCAAACTGGTGCAGAGGAAAGTGACTGTATTTGAAGCTGCTGCCTTAGCCCTCAGGCTGAGTCAAGTCTGCTGGTGTGATGCTCTAAAGTAATGCTGAACAAGTCTGCTGATGGTTCCTTTGTGTCAGCTGTATTCCTGTAGATACGGCTTTCTCTTGATTTATACAAGAATTAATTGAGTCAACGATTTTATCAGCATTAATTGATTTTAAGTGCCCATATCTTCTCATAACATATTGTGAGGGGTCTGATGGTATAGGAAGAAGGAAATGTAGAGTAATATTTTGCAGTAATTAAGTCCTTTATGGAATAACATAAACAGATTTTTAAAAACTCTTATTTTAATACTTCTGTCTAAAGCTCCATTTCGTCTGCTCCCTGCATACTAATCTCTTATGTTTCTCTTCTCCATCTTGCACCAAGCTGTATTACATGTCTTTTGGCTGGCCTGTATATCAAGTAATCACTGTAATAATCTCTTTTCTTGTTCTCAGTTTCCTTTAACTCTTATCTGAAGATCGATTCACCCAGAAGTGCCATGCTCTCTAATGCTGCCCACGTGTCAATTCAGTATTCTGGGTTGAAGGTTGTCCTATGCTTTCACTCCAGTATGATTCCAGGGAGTGGTCCTTGAAGATGCAATTCCCACTGCATGGGAAGTTTAAAAGCAGGTCATAGGTTGGCCTGTGAGATCATCTTACCTCTAATTTTTTTAACAAATGATTTTTTTAAAGATAGAAATGCGTCTACTTTTTTTTTTTTTTCCTGTTTTTCAAAGACAAACCACTGTGCATTTTTAGGGATAATTGTGATTAGCTGAAGCTAAAGAACCAGTGCTTACACAAGTGGAGTTGATCCTGGAAACCTCTTTGTAGGTAGAATAGTAGGAAGCTGGCTGTAATTGCTGTGCTTGTAAAGGACAGCAAGAGTCAGGGACATAGGGACATAGAAGCCCTTTAGGAGGCTGTTCATTGGCTCTGATAGAAGCAAGGACAAGTTAAACTTGATATATGCTGTAAAATACTACTCAGGGGGGTAAAAAGTGGTTACTGTTCCTGAATTTCCCTTTTAGCACACTTCAGTACAGAAGTGAGAGCAGTAACCCACTTGGGAATGGCTTTTTAGGATGCTCCTCTTATAGCCAGTGCCTGACAGCTGTGTGCCACAACCTGGCAGTAGGAGAGGGGTTTTGGTACTGTCATGGGTGTTCTGGGGTGGCTGCATTACATCAGCCCCTCCTGAGGCAGTTATGGATGATGTCTGCACTCATGCAAGTTCAATTTATTATGAAATGGCTTTTTAGACCCTCCCTCTCCTTTCTTTCCCCTTCTTTGAAAGTTCCTTGTAATAATGATATATGAGAGTACTATGCAAACCCTTCACCCAGGGTTTTTGTTGAAGTGGGATAAACAAGGAACTTTTATTTTCTTCTCAGCTACCTGTTTTATGATAGTTAATTCTAAAAGTGTATAAAATCACAAACTCCAGACAGTTTTTGATAATAACTTCTGATGAAGTATTCTGTGCACCTGCTACCAGATAGCCTGGCTCCATAAGTATCACTGTCTCGTACAGGGACAAAAATAAAGTTGAATGTCCTCTTCATTTGAGTCTATAACTGACTTGCTTGCTGATGAGACATAAAATAATAATGAATAATGATGAATAATAATGAATAATAATGAATTCTCAAACATACCTCCCAAATAACTCTAAAATATAAAGCTGTTACCAGATTCCTAAATAACTGCTCGCTAAGACTGGGCACCTCACTGGGGAAGCTGCAAGGGAAGAAGCAACTATATGAGAAGGGAAAAAACAGAGCTCAGAAGACACTCAAGAGTAAGAGCTGGGAAGCTAAGGGAAGTTGGAAAGGGAAGAGAAAGAGATCCACTGAAAACAAAAAAAAAAATCCTAAAGAACAGCAGCAGTAATAGGAGAGGGATACTGTCAGAATTGTATTTTTAACCGCTCTTCCACAGAAAAAAAGAGCTGAATTAGTTTAATTGCAAGGAAATATTTCCTAATGATTACAAAAATTGAAAGTGGCATACTATCATTATCATAAATATATGATAATGATATTTTTCTTGTGTTTTTATAATAGAAAATAGTCAAATGTTTCTGTAATTCACTCTTGTACTTAATTCAGTATTGTCTCTGCACTTTCAAATTTGGAAGGAGTAAATGTATTTGTTACTGCTCAGAGGTAATATAATGCATTATCTTATGTAGCAGTCTATTATTCCCCCTGATTTTGGTTTTTTCCTTATGGCACTTTTAATTTATTCTGTTATTTCTGATTATTAGTCAACGGGGAATGAATCTATTTCTGCTCTAGATCGTGTGTGCTTGCTTCCAATTTGTTCAGAAGTGTATAGACTTAACATGCTATTCAGCACTGAAAATTGCATAAAAAATGTCAGTAGAATTTAATTATTGTTGTGTCTTACTAATTTCTATTTTAATATGTGCCAAGGTTAACAATGTGGGGATTATGATTTTTCTCTTTTTAATTATTATTGTTTATCCTGCACTGCACAAAGTCATTCAGTGATCCAACAGTCAAACTGAGTTCATTCCTTCTCACTCAGTAATGCAAGCTTTTCTGAACAAATTATGTCTTAATTAAGAATTGTATCGTACCTGAGTCTTATGGAGTCCTCAGTGATAACTGTGGAGATCATCTGAGACTAATTCTTACAGAGGAATAAGTGTTGAGATGTGCATAGCAGTTCTAATAATTAATTTCCTCCCACCCTTCCCTGGGTCACGCTGTCACAGCTCTGTGGTGAGGGATGGAGCACCGTACCATGCTGACACAGCCAAGGGCCACAGAATTTGTCACATCAAGTCCCTGGTAGAAAATTCTTAAATAAAAAACTGTCTTTTCGTAGTCACGTCTTCAAAACAAGATAGCACTTCAGATGTGGACTGAAATGGGACTGACCAAACCCCGGGCTTCTGCATTCTCTTGGACTTCCTGGTGTTTTCACTTTTCAAGGGGGTGTGGGGGGGAGGGGGGGGAGAAAGGAAAGAAGAGAGGTTTCTCTTTTTTTTTTTTTTTCTCCTCCTGGTATGCCTTTGGGTTTTTTTCTAGCTGAAGTCATAAAGTGGCATGCTTAATTTTTAAGGCAATTCAGTGGATAATAGGATTTCAGGGCTAATGCTTTTATCTTCCCTGAGAACCAGTATGTACACACCCTGGGTTCAATTAATGCTTCGTAAGGTATGTGTTTTGCTTTTCCTGTATACTAATTCTCTTTGTCAGAAGGGAAGAAAATTGCAATTGAAACTCGGGAAAATACTACACAGTGTAGTTACATGTCCTACATATCCCGCACCATCTAGTGGAAACTTTTTGCATTGGCAGTGTGAGGTCAAGGACCTGAAGGAATCGAGAGATTTCTGAGAGAGAAACTGTGGAGATTGTGAATCTGCTCTCCCTCAGCTAATACATAAAAAGTGCCCCACAAATTAATGATGGATTTTTAGTCCATCTCCTTGGAATACACTTATGATGGCTTGTAACTTCAGAAGAGGGAACCTACTGAGGAATATTCATGACCAGCAGCAATTGTGACCCTGCATGTCTGACTTCAGGAGGCCACTTCTCTCTTGAGTAATCGCTTGTAATCTCAGAGGGTTGTAAACTTATACAGACAGTAGGACAGGTAGTAATGCTAGCTGTTAGCTGCCTTTATGTGGCAAAAAAGGGAGAAACAGTGAAACTTAGACTGAATTTAAGACTGGATCTTGTAATCTAGGAACTAGTTTCTGATTTTTTCAAACTTAATTTGTTGCACGTTGAAGTGTAGAATTATAATTTATCATTTAACGTCGCCTAAACTTTTTAACCTAAGAAATTCCCATTACTTATAACGTTCTTTATTACCAATACCTTTAGTTCTTCCTGACTTGTAGCTTAGACTTGTAGCATTTTGTATCGTAAGTTCTGGGTTTGGCATAAAGTGTTTGGAGCTCGTGCTCTAAGTTAGGCGTATGAGTAGGTAGGTGGGTTTTGAAATCCTCTCAGCTGGACACATGGGCTGCCCAGGATGGACTCAGTAGCTCTTGGGGTATGGTCGTATTGGACTCCATGCTATGCAGTGGCTTTGTTGTTAAGTCTACGCTTGTCTGCCGTGTGTGTAGTTCAGAGAAAGATGAACCTACTTTTATGTAGCTCTGTATTAGAAGCCTTGTTTTCTTACATGGCTGGCATGAAGGTGAGATGTGGAAAAAGCCAAGAAAAGAAAGCCATTAATTCAACAGTAAAGCAATTAACTATTTCCAAACTGTGAAATTTAATTTATTGAACAGGGGTTTTATACCATCTTTGTATGTATAACAGGCTTGGTTTTAATAAATTCTAAGCCAAGAATGTGTCTTATGGCAAGGGATGCTGACTTTTGGGGTCTGTAGGTTGGAGCCTGCCAATGCTTATTTGAAGGTGCAACTTTCTGATATTGAAGGGAAACACACTGGCTTGCAGAAAGGGCAGTCACTGCAAAGTAATTGCTAAAATGGAGATCTACCTGAAAGAGTGGAGGTTGCAGTAAGTATAATCTAATGTACATACCCAGGTATGCCTTTCAAAGTGCTGTTCACTACTAGTTAAGAAATAATAGTCTTCTAGACTCATAGAATGGTTTGGATTGGAAGAGGCCTTAAGGATCATCCATTTCCAACTCCCCTGCCATGGGCAGGGACACCATCCAGTAGATCAGGTTGCTTAGGGACCCACCCAGCCTGGGCTTGCTTGAACACTTGCAGGGATGGATCTACAACTTTTCTGGGCAACCGGTTCCAGTGCCTCATCACCCTCACAGCAAAGAATTTCTTCCTAATATCTAATCTAATCCCACTTTCAGTTTAAAGCCATTCCCCCTTTTCTTATCAGTACATGTTCTTGTTTA
This sequence comes from Myiozetetes cayanensis, assembly GCF_022539395.1. Taxonomy (NCBI): domain Eukaryota; kingdom Metazoa; phylum Chordata; class Aves; order Passeriformes; family Tyrannidae; genus Myiozetetes; species Myiozetetes cayanensis. The sequence continues at coordinate 133,631,447 of NW_026086604.1, forward strand.
AAGTCCTTGTCCAGCTTTCTTGTGGGCCCCCTTTGGGAACTGGAGGGCTGCTCTAAGGTCTCCCCAAAGCCTTCTCTTCTTCAGGCTGAACAACCCCAGCTCTCACAGCCTGTCATCACAGGAGAGGTGCTCCAGCTCTCTGATCACCTTCATGGCCATCCTCTGGACTCGCTCCACCAGCTCAAAATCCTTTTTATGCTGAGGCTCCAGTTAGAGTCTCACAGTCACGGAATAGTAATGGTGAGGATGCCCACACATGCATCCTCCCATATGTAATTTGTACCTATCCTCAAGTTTGGATTTTGTTTTGAAGAAGAGTCCTTTCTGCTCTGAACAGCTTGAGCTGAGAATGGAATGAGAAATATTAAAAGTAAAGCTATCATTGCAACTTGGTCATTGTACAAATAACAATTGTTGTCTCTTCCCTTAGCATTGGCAGAATTCATTGTTATCAAATAAGCCCAGCTGTAACACAGAGCCCATGTATAGACAATAGCCTGAAAAAGAGTTTTAGGTTAGGAAGGAATATCATACAGCCCAGCTGCAGCAGCAGATCTACACGACACTGCAGTGAAAACATCTTTTCTTTACTCTCTGAACCAAAGGATTTTGAGTCCTGTAACGGGGAGAAAGAAACCCCCTGAATGTAGATTTCAAAGAAGTTAGCTTTATAAGATAGATAGATAGACAAAAATACAATATATATATAAAATATATATAAATTTACCTGTCAGCATATCTGTGGACTACATTTTCTTTCTTCAAATAAGAATTGTACTTCCAGGAGAATTTTATATTTTGCCAAGTATATTCTGCACAGAAGTTTTTGAAGAAAATTAGTGTTGGGAAAAAATGTGCTGACCACAAGTTTCAAAATGCAACGGCTTGGTGGGATTGAAACTGCGTGTTCTTTGATTTTCATAGCTGAACAGGTATTCTGATGTGGAATTATCACCCTCTGGAGAGGAAGGGATTTAGTGGGGTGAGAAGATGGGGGAGAGGGTTTCTTTTTCATGTTTCTCCTTTTAGAAACTTAGCATAGTTCCTGAGAGTTATTAGTTTCATTCCTTACAGAAGAATAATAGTTTTTATCCCATGGAATTTCTAAGTATTATATATAATTTTACCTCTGACAGTGTTGACTAGAGACCTGCAATTTAGTATTTGTAATAGTAAGCTAAGCTGTGTTTTGCTGTGTGCTACCTATTTCTTCTATCGCAAAAATAGAGATGAAGATCTGTTTCTTTTTTGAAGAAGTTGATGGTGTCAGTATATGGAGCTTTTTTTCCCTCACATCAAAATCTCATCAAACTGTTGTTCAGGAGATTTTATTTTGCTTGTTCCTGTCTCTCTCAAATAACTGTCACGTGAACCCAAGTATAAACATTTCTACATTTACAATAATTTTGTAGCATTCATGAAAACATGACTTTTTTCCACCTCTCACATCCACCTGCTGTTCCCCATGGAAGCTTTAATTCATCTCTTGTATACTGGGATGTCTCAGAGTCTATCATGAGCATCTACAGGATGGAAAAAGTGTCAAAACACAGAGCAGTTTGGTCTCAAAAGGCTCAGAGCTTTCTACCTCCAGCATGTTCTGGTAATGTGTTTGTCAAGGCAGGCCATTGCCGTGTGTCCCAGACCGCAGGCAGCCAGTTGGGCTGTGCTCTGGGGTTTTTAATCGGGTGTCAGAAGGTTCCTGTTTAAAAGTCACATTCTTCAGCTTTTATTAGTCCCTTCTGAACACATAATAATAAACTCCTGCTTAGTTTTTATTGGGCACCTCTTGCTATAGATTTAAAATTACTCAATTTCTAAAATTGCCCCTGAATTTGAAACTGAGAGTGTTGCTTTCATGTGGTGATGCTAATTCCTAGCAGAGGTCTGACTGCTGTAGGCTGTGATTCTGCTGGATGCAATGTCTGTACACTGAATTATGAAACATCCCATGAAACATGGGGTTTTCCCAATGCCTCGGGGGTCGCTACTGCGCTAGAGAACTTTGAAAAGTTCAATTTGGCTATCTCGGAACTGGCAAAGCCTTGAGAGATTTTCATGATTTTAAAGTCCCTGCTAGTGAGATTTGTTGTTAATGTGGACATTCACTGAAGAGCTGTTTTACCTTACATGCTTTTGTTTCATAATAAACATAAATAAGCATTTAAAAGTCGGTGTTTAATGATGAAAGAGGTAGGAGATTGAGGAAGAAGTTTGGAAACATAAAGTTCTTCTGAAGGTGAGTATCTGGATGTCCCTGTTAATAGCCACATTTTAGACTGATTTCCAAATTCAGTGTATGTTACCTTGAAACATGTCATACCTTTCTGCCACTTCAGGGAATACACAAATTGTGAATCTGCAGGTACTGATTTATAGGGAGTGCATCTGTTACACAACCTTGGCGTCTCACACATTCGTCTGTGGACAGAAAAGCAATTGACTTCTCATTTCCTCTGTTTCACATTTCTTTTATGGAGCAGAAAGAAGCTTGTGATGAACTGTTACAACATCCTGTTTAATGCATATATAAAATCTTTATGCTGAAAGTTTAGCCCAGTAAATGTTTCAAGGATGGTTAACTACAAGTTGTATCAGCATCAGTCAGTAGTTCTGCGAGACACAGAAATATTTTTGACCTCAGCGATGGGCATAGGAAGCTTTCTAATTAATTTAACCTCCTGGACTTACCTTTTTACCAGGTTCAGAAGGGGGTTGAGAGCTGGTGAGTTTGCTCAGGACCACTAATGAGCAAATGTAACAGATGGCTTTTCTGGAGAGAACTGTCTGTAGGTGCAGGTATGGCTGTTCCTCAGCTTGCTTGGAATAGATTACTTGATGGATAACTCTGGCTTTGCAAAACAAATTTGTGGGAGGTCAAGATGGGTGAGAGTGATTTACTGTAAGTAGGGAGTGAAGGTGATTTATGCTGTCTGTTCTCCCCACGTGGCAGCTTGGGTCATGCCTGGTGACTCCACTGTCTGTAATAACTGGGGGCCATACTTGTATTCTTTTTTAGGATAATTTCTTCTAGTTTTGTTTTCACATGCTTTCTCTGCAGGAGGGGCACAGAAGAAAAGATTTCTAAGTGATTTTATATGTTTCATGGATGGCTGAAATTAAATCCTTTGTTGTGAAGCCTGTTTTGTTGTTTTGATCTTCCTCTGACCATGCCTTTGCTACATCGAACACATCTCTGACTTGTTTATTTTTGAGCACATATAGATTTAATTTATGATGTGAATCTAGTTCTGTTCACGTATTTTGTTTTGGTGCCCATAAGTCCAAGTGTGCCACTCCTTGGCATGAATTGAAACACTCAGCTGCAGGATGCCCTATAGTGAACTCAAGAGAGCAACATAACTTTTATGTGAGTTGTTTCATGAATATTTTAAATATTTAATGCACAGGAAGAGTGCTGAAAAGGACTGTGTATGGTCATGATTAGGGCAGGCATAGGAGAATATGGGATCCATTCTCCCTGGATTCAGGAAGGGAATTGAGTTGGAATTCCCTATGGAGCTCAAGGGTGCTGCAGCCACTGAACAGCCATCAGCAAGGATGGAGACAGGGCAGGTGTCACAAATGCTACTGGAGCCTCCTACTCGCTTCTGCTTTGGGACAGTAGTCCAATGGATGAGCTTGCCAATGCCTCCTGCACTGCACTGTGCAGGGAAGGTTATGGAGCAAGTCCCCATTTAGGAATTTCTCCAATGCTCATGAGAGAGCTCTGAGCAGCTCCGCAGGTGGGAGGTTGACCTGATGTTTGAGCTAAATGGCAAGGGGCCTTCTCCTATTTCTCTGCTTGTCAGTACTTATCTACCTATGGCTTTTGTTGCTGCCCACAGTTAATTATTTTTGTGCTGGAACTTTGTGTCAGGGACTGTCCTGTCCTTATTGGGTACTTTCCAGCTACCTCTTTAGCAGTTACAATTTGTTTTCTTTTTCTTCTTTACATCCATTTAGTAGTTCAAGCTAAAATATAAATAAATGAATATAGTTCATCAACTTCTAGGTCATTGTTAACATTTAAGAGTATTTACATGGAAGATAGAAATTTATATCCCTCTACCAATAAGAAAGAAATTGATTGAGCTTCTACTGTGAAACAAATAAATAACCGGGGAGAAAAATGTTACAGTTCAATAACCATAGTAATTAGATCTAAGAATCCTCTTGTAGTGCATTAAGCTGTTACCTTCTAAATACAAATTAATATTAAAAAGTTTAAGAATAGGAAACATTAGAATCTTCTGCCATTCAAGTATAAGACCACCAATTGGATATAAAAAATTAGTTTGGACAAATTCAATTTAATCTGTAATCCTAGGAGAAGAAATAATACTATTCTGGTAGTTGTAATGCAAATAACTGTGGATTTCTGTCTCAAGGTAATATTTTGCTCTCTTTAAAATATTTTGGAAGTGTTAATGTTTTGTTTCTCTGTTTGTGATTTCTTAATTGCATTACACAACTACCTTTGTATTTAATCAATTTTCACCTTGAATCGTGTTTTAATCTGCTACATAAAGCAAAATAAAACTAAATTTCATAGTTTAGTTTTCAGGATCAAACTATTAAGTCTTGAATGATATTAGCTATGGCTACTTTTGTAATGTAGTCAAGAGTAGTAACCTGACTTAAGAAAACTAAAAAGTATAAGTATGAAGTGTAGAAATACCTAATTTGCCTTATTACTAGGTTATAAATTATCATTAATAATGATTGATTATTTATTGTTATTATTAATAACCAACTTATGAATTAATTGAGTATTGATCAATTCATCTTCTATTAATTATGATACAGTATCACTTCATTTGTAGGAGTAGTATTTTTCTTCCTACAGTTTATATCTGTTTTATTAACTTATATGTGCTAAAAATAGTCCTATGTGGGGGGAAAAATGTAGATATCTAGGGCTAGACTCCATATCTGATTTTCCATTTTTTATTTACCATGTTTTTGTTAAATATGTTTCTTAAAATCAGAAAAGAGAATTTTAAAAGTGAATCTGTATTGTACCTGAGGACCCAGTTGTTAATTCTTGCTTAGTGATTTTACTGATCTCAGTAGGTATAAAAATGTGGCGAGTGATGTGTTTTACCTTTGAAAACCAAACATGGTCATGGAATTCTATTAATTGTTATAGTATAAATCTGGGATTTTTAGCATGAAATTACACTGGTGCTCTTTCTGGCTAACTGGTATCTGGGATATTAATTTGGTTTGTGACTGACTGGAATACTGCTCAGTCTTCTGGTTTGACATGATACCAAGTTTCAGAAACATCTATTTCATCAAAGTTAGATTCGATAAAAACAGGAAACAAATTTCTTGTAAGGTGCCTGTAGCAGGGTTTTAGAGAAGAACAGATATTTTGACTCATGCAGGATTTCTGTGCTTGTGGACTTCATAGCAACACAACGTGGAAACCCTGTAACACGAATCTTCTGGTCAGCTCCAACTCTGAGCAGTTTGTCCAGGACATCAGCAGCTCCTCCTTGCTGAGGAGAGCATCTCCATTCCCCCCAGAGGTACGCCTGGGAGCTGGCTTCCCGCTTAGTCAGGACCCACTCAGAAAAATTAGTATTAACCCTTGTCTGAAGAGGCTGCTCTTGTGTGAGCCACAGCAAGTCTCTCAAATCAGGCTCCACACATGATGCAATATGCCCTTGAGTATATTTCTCCTGTTACCGTGAATGACATCCATTGTGATGTTCATCCAGTGACATATTCAGGCTTTACAGCAGTAGAGAAACTTGGAAGTATTTGATGGTCATGTGCTACCTTAAAAGCTTAAGGAGCTAAAAGTATGGTCCTGGATGAGAGTGGATGCTGCATAATCTCATTGATGTAACCAACAAGTAGACAAGAGCACCTGTAACTGCAGATGTCTTTCAAAGCAGCATTTTTATTTCTGCTGGAATTCTAATGCCAAATTATCTCTTGACTGTAATTTTCAATAATTTGACAGATTTTAGTGTTAAATGGCCACACTCTACACTCTCTCCCAGATACCACAAGTCTGACCAACAGTTGTGGTTCACACTGTTATTTTGAAATAGAAACGCAAAATCAGTCAAAAGCAGAACCAGGAGTCACTTTTTTTTTTTTTTTTTTTAGTGTTCATGTACTGTATGTCAAAGATGCAATCCCTATTTTTATCAGTTTATAAAGAAGAGGAAATTAAAGACAAAATAACTTCACTGTGCTGTTTATACTATATAAACCCATTCAGTTTCCTTTCATACCCAGATGTTCAGAGTAGTTCTGCAGTGCATTTTCAAGGAGGTGGAGGAAAAAAAGTGTATAGCTTTTTTTTGTTGTTGCAGATTTCTTCCCCTTACTGAAACAGTGAGACATGTAATGGCTGTCATTTGTAATGCAACGATGCTGAATAAGAGTAAAATAAATTGAAAAAAATTGCTTGAAATATTTTTATAATTAATGTGACAAAAACAAGTCTTTTTTTTTCCATTTCTGAAATGTTTTACAATATTCATGTAAAATTTAGTGGAGGTAGAGGAGATTAAACATAAATAAGGGAGGAGAGCCTTCCTAATAATTTTGGAAGTGCTTAGGGAAAAAAAGAGTTCAGTGGAAGAAGATGTTATGAAATTAATTACAGAACATTTTGAGAACATACAAGAGAGGCAATAAAAAAAGTACTGGTTTTCTACAAATGAAAATGGGCAGTAACTTTGTTAGTTGTGGGAAATACATGGTTGTAGAAAGATAATACAAAATGAAAAAGTCTAAAAGCACTTCCCCCATTGATATTAAGCATCCAAATAACTAGGAAAACTGTTTAAGAACCCCGCAGGAGTCCTGTAGTTAACATTTCAAACCTTGTTTAGCCCTATCCCTGAACACTTGTCGAGATAATGACACAGTTTAGGAAACTGCCTCAGGACAACCTAGGAAATTACAGGCATTCAGTTGTAAACTAAGCTGTTAAAAACGACTCTAACACTGTCAAGTGGGAGAACATTTAGGCACCCACAGCTTTGTTAAATGTCTCTAGTGTAGGTTAGGGAAAAGAAGTGGTGCTTTAGCCAGGGGCACGGAGGTGCAAGATGATATGCTAATAGTTAGGACTAGGACTTCAATTAATTTTTTTTTTTTTTTTTTTTTTGGGTAGGAAATATGCAGCCTCAGAATTTCAGAATTATCAGGAAGTTTTCAGCATGGCGGATCAGTCCTGTGATTTCTTCTAAGATATTCCAGTTGGCTTTTGCTTTTCTTAGAAAATTATACCTGCCAAAATTGTCAGACAGCTGCTCTGTTTATGGTATATATCTGAGTAGGGGAAGATTGTTCACTTTTCCGTCCCTGAAACAGAAAGCTGAAGCAGGTGTATACAAAAAAAGTCCATTTTTATGTGCTTGCCAACCACTGCAGCTTTTACTGCTCCAAAAAACAGAGATGTTGTGTTTGTGATTGACAGAAATCACATACAAGTGAATGAATGAGAGTTTAATAAATATTTAATGTAGGAATATTTTCTAACAGGGTTATAATTATAAATTATAATTCAAATCAGAAGAAGCTGAGTGCATTTCATGCTCTTATATTTCATGGCCAACTGCTAAATAAAGAAGAGGGAAGCACCACTCTTAGCTGTTTTGGAAGGTAAAGAAATTATATTTAAAGGGCAGTGAACTTTAAAGGTAATTGCTTTAAGATTGTGCAGAAAACCACCTAAAAGTAAAGGTTAATCTACTTCCTTTGTTTGAGTCTTGTTGCTTGTTTTGAGTTTCTAATAACTTTTATTTATGACATAGATGTATCTATGTTTGTGTATGTGTATTTTTGGTGTGTCACTATGAGTAGAGGAAAGTGTACATAAGATCCAATTTATAGCATAAAAGAGCCACTCCCCCCCTCCCCCAAAAAAAGGGAGAAAACCCAGAAGTACATAAATTCCATTGATTTGTGTGATCCCTGAAGTCTAACTTTTGAATATTCAAGTAAATTGATATTATGGAGAGCTATCATTGCTTCACAGCTATGGATGCCAAAGCAATTATGTCTGCAAACCTTGAGATGAATCAGTCTGGTTTTTTACCCTCTGACTTGGGAGCAGGGAAGCAATTTGGCTGAATATCTAGGCAATTAATGTTGAAATTTGCTCCAACTTTTTGAATTTTAAGGAGTTTATGAAACTATAACCACATATAAAATGAACTCTCTGGCACTTTTGAAAGAATCTCGTTTTATGAATCAGGCATTAGCTTTAAAGTGCGGATGGAAGTAGGAGCAGGGCTCTGACAATCCTGTCCCTGCCAGAGCTGGGTGCCATTGTGAGGCAGAAAGGAATGGAAATCCAGCCCAAATGTGTTGCTGACAGCACACAGAAGATGGAATTTTTCTGACCTATATGTACGCTGCTTCTTACCCTGCCCTCCCTTTGGAAAGAGGCTGCTCTCTCCCAGGTAATTTCTCCAGTGTCGACATGGGCTGTTTGAGCTAAAGTACTGTAGGAGCATTCCATCTGCTGGCCTCCTTTATCCTCCAGAAAGTGGGATCAGCTGCCACAGAGTGGACTGTATCTCAGTGAAGTGAAGAGGTGGCAAGACATGACCATGGGAAGGGATTTGTGTTCAGTTGTGTCAAAATCCTTCTAGTATTTTGGTTTGCGAAGGCACGTGAAGGTTTGTAAAGGTTTATGTCTCCCATAACCTAAAAGGAAATGCCTCAGCATGACAGAAGGCATACATGTAAGGTCAAGGCTTTGCTATTGCTAAATTTCAAAGCCCAGCAGAGAGGCAGAGTGTCTAGGAAAAGGCTGAAATATCTGTGTAGGAAGAATTTTGGGCAAAGATACAATATGTGAGTTGCTACTCATTCTAACTTTACTGATAAGTGATGTGAATGGTGAGGTTATGTGAGGGTGTCTTGACAAATTCTCTGGTTATAAATTGCATTCTCAGTTTTTTCAGTATGATGGTGAATTGGTGTCCAGGGACAATGAAAAAATAAGTACTGTGACATTAAAAAATTGATTCATTTCATGGATAACTTCAAGTCAGTTGCAGCAAGGAGCTATTGCATCGGGATTTTTTTTTTTTAAACTTTTAACAGAACTGAACCAGTGTAGTACTAGTCTTATTTGCCTAATGGCTCTGGAGCTCATGAAATGTGGCTGTGAATTGTTTGCAAATATGTGTAGATCCTTTCACAATGATCAGCAAGGAAGGGACTGATACCATCACTTTTATTAGCATCAATGACACCAAGAACCTGATTGTTTGGACTCAAAAAACCTTGCAGGAACCACTGACCATTCTAGTCCTCTCTCATAGCTGGTTCCTAAGATAACTCAAAAAGATGATCCTTATATGAGAAACAGAGAAGATATTTCTGTTTTTCCACTCAGCCTTGCAAATCACTTAGCAGGAATTGGTGAAACATTCCAGCACAGAAAAACCATTTTTGAGAGATGAAGGTTTACAGAGTTCAGGCTTACATTGTTTTAACATACCATACAACACTGGTGAAAGGGAGACAAATGGCCATTTATTTATTATTCTGCTTTTTTCATTATCCCACGGCTGAAGTAAACCACAGGCCCTTGTGACCAATATGTTATTCCTCAGTATTAGAGCTGTCCAAGGCAAGCTTTTTACATGGATATGAAATGATCTTCTAAGATGCCCAAGTGAGTTGTTCTATTTAGCTGATTTTTTTTCCCGCCTTTAATCTCATTAGAAGCTTTTGGTTTAGAAGTGGGGCACACAAAACTAAAATAAATCAGGCATTGATACTAGACTTGGACTTTAAAGACTTAGATGCTGGTGATTTTGAGTTTTGAAAGGATAGAGTAAACTTCAGACAAATTTTTATTATGGGCATTGAAAGAAGTACTTTAAAAATATATTAAAAATTGGTACAAAGAAGGGTGTTATTATACAGCAAGTCCGAACAAAATTATTATATGATATGATTAAAATACAGAACAAGCTGTCAGTATTAGCAAAATAGACATCTGTCAATATTGACAAAGTAGACATACATCTGCAAGTAAACTGGGCTTTATTTATGTGATATCTAATTATATTTTACCTTTCTGATGGATTATGAAAGCAGTTTGATTTAGCTTTCTTTCCACCCCCCCAAAATTCAAGAGAGTGAAAGTTTGACTTTTGTGCTTAAGTAGGCTCTGGTGAGGTTTGATTCCCATCGCTGCCAGGCACATTCGGCATAACCGTGGGAGAGTCATTTCATCATTGTGTGATTTTCATTCCTCACTGAATTCTTAAGGGTAGTAATATAAAACCTATAGCTGCTCCCTATTCTGTTCAGGTATAGGTTTTGCCTCTAGACATCTATACCTAAACATGAATTAATTACAGCATAGAAAGTGAAAGTCCATTTTGGCAAACAGCACTTGCTGAAGAACAACAATCTGTATGTACCTCAGAATTTTAAATGGTGATATATAAAGTTATAAGAGCCTGCCTGATTTATGAGAAATGCTGTGGAAAGGTTTTGAGCTTTTTTGTTTCGTTAGAAGAATTTTGATTAATCCTTATCACTGATGGTAGAAATTGTAGATTTTACCAGTCTTGCATGCAAAATGGAGCCTATAATGATTTCTTACAATTTATTTTATTCCAAAGTACCTGTGATCCACCAGACTATAAGCTTGTAAGCACATAATTAATTTCATTCAAGGAATGAGCAGAAGTTTTTTTTTTAAATATTTGGCTTTACATAGTGAGTGGGCAAACGTCCCTCTGAAATCTAAGAGACTGTGATTGATGTGAAAGCAACAAATACTGTTGCATGGAGAGGCATTAATAATACATGTAAATCGCCTGTGGAGCCCCTGGTGGTCTAGGGGTAAAGGCGCCGCGCTATCACCGCGGAGACCCGGGTTCGATTCCCGGTCAGGGCCACTCCCGGGCAGGTGGGGCTCGTTAGCCCTTAAAGGCAACCCATCTACGTCCTAAGGACCTCGCTGCCACCGTCCAAGCTCGCTTGGCCCCGGCAGATGAACCTTAGGATTAAAGGGTGGGCTCAGTTCCGCGCACACTGTGTCTCACCTAAAAAATCCAATGCGCAGGCTGGAAGGTGGAAAGACCTTCCCCGGATCTTCGCTCGTGAAGACTGGCCATTATTATTATAAATAGCCTGTTATTTTCCAAAGGTTTAATTTGTTTCCTACCTAGAAGGAGGGAAGGCACAGAGGTGTATGGTGTTGGCAGGAATAAACGGTAGATGATGCTTGCAGGATCTTGCTGCAGGTGGAACTGTACAGATGATGGATTTTGCCAGTTCTGGATTTGGGGCTGATTCTGTTGCATACTAGAAACCAACCTTAAAAAAGGAAAAGGGGCTGACCTCTCTGGGGAGGAGTACCTGTGTACAGCTGTATGGAGCTTCAAGAGAAGCGCAGTGGAGATGGTGAAGGGTCTGGAGCACAAGTCCTTTGAGAAGCAGCTGAAGAAGCTCAGGTTGTTTAGCCTGGAGAAGAGGAGGCTCAGGGGTGACCTCATCACTCTCTACAACTACCTGAAAGGAGGTTGTAGTGAGGTGTGGGTTATTCTCTTCTCCCAGGTAACAAGTGACAGGACAAGAGGAAATGGCCTGAAGTTGTCCCACCAGAGGTTTAGATTAGATATTAGAAAATATTTCTTCACTGAAAGGGTGGCCAGGCACTGGAACATGCTGTCTAGGGAAGTGGTGGAATCACCATCCTTGAAAGTGTTCAAGAAATTTGTGGATATGACACCTGGGGACATGGCTTAGTGGTGAGCATGGTGATGCTGAGCTAATGATTGGACTCTGTGATCTTAGAGATCTTTTCCAATGTTACCAGTTCTATGATTCTATGATTTTACGGTAAAGGAACATAGTAAGAAGTCACACACCAGGGGATGGAGGGCTGTTAAACCTGTCTGGTGGTGCCAATATAATCTGCATAGGTTTTCAGTATTATTTGAATGTTGTTAGTCTCCCCACACACAGCAACACATTTGGAAATTGCTAATTTCCAAGTGATCTGTGATTTATCTCTGACCACAGCAAACACCTGCCATCCCCATTACCCACCAGAGCCCTGTTCTGCAAAGTGCAGTACAGAGATCCCTGCTCTTGTCCTTCCTCGGGGTGGGAGCAGGGGGGCGTGGTTTCAACTTCTCTATATTTTCATTTAACTTTATGTGGAAAATAAGGTGAGGATGAGGATTTTGGTCAGCTGTGGCACAAGAGGTCAAGGCCTGATGGATGTAGAGTTCTGAGGAGAAAAGTTTCCACACCTTACTGTAAGCAGTAAGGTAGGAACCTTAGTTTCTGGAGCTGAATTAGTGATCAAAAAGAAAGTATTGCTGAACTAAAAAGTTGTCTTCACAGTTGTCTTATAGTAATTAAAATTTGTATATTAACTGAACCTGGTTATAAACAATGCATGCAGATCAAGAGAAAACGTTTCATCTTTTCTGTATTGTTCAAGTGTTGATATAATTAAATGGATGGTTGTTTTGTGTCTTTAGTGCTATTATAAGCCTAAGTTCAGACTACAGTGTCATAATATTGTGTTCTAAGAAGGTAGTAATATCCTCTTGTATTTGTTCTGATCCCCACCTGGGATGGGCATAGCAAAATGTTCCATATGACTATAATGTCTTATCTAAACCAAACCCTTTTTGAATTTTTTTCTTGTAGACACTTCCCAGTTGATTAAACTCACTGGTTTAAAAGTTCTTGAGCCATGCTGACGTCCATGGAATTGTTCATCCCCCCTGTATCAACTACATGCCATCAGCTATTGGGAGGATTTATACTCATTGAGGCTTATTTTGCCGGTGCTGCCCTTGTCACAGTACAGTATTACTTGATGGGTACCAAGTAGTCCTTCGGGAACAGCCTGCTCCAGTGTGGATCCCCCACAGGTCCTCCCAGGAGCCTGCTCCAGTGTGGGCTTCCTACATGGTCACAGCCACCTTTGGGCACTCACCTGCTCCAGTGTGGAGTCCTCTGTGGGCTGCAGAGGGACAACCTGCAGCACCATGGTCTTCACCAGGGGCTGTAGGGGAATCTCAGCTCTACCCCTCCTGCTTCATTGACCTTGGTGTCTGCAGAGTTGTTTCTCTCATGTATTCTCACTCTTTTCTTCTCTGGCCGCGATTACTTCTGCCCAGTAGTCCAATAACTTTTGTTTTTCCTTCCTAAATATGTCATCACAGAGGTCCTGATAACCATCGCTGATGGGCTTGGCCTTGGCCACTGGTGGATCCATCCTGGAGCTGACTGGCATTGGCTCTACTGGACATGAGGGAAGCTTCTGGTACCTTGTTGCAGAAACCATCCCTGTAGCCCCCCCAGCTACCCAAATTTGCTTGCCTGGCAAACCCATTACTCAGGCCCAGACAGTAGTTACTTTAGATAACTTAAATCTTTTGGAATTTATTGCCTTGTATGCAGAATTTTTGGATTTTTTTTTTTTTTTTTTTTTGGTCTTTGAGAGATTTCTGTGTGTTGCCTTAGACCCTGGCACAAGAGTGAGCCGTATGTCCAAATACTGCTGTGTCACGTGTGGGGTAACGATCATGGGTGGGAGCTTGCTGAAACAGGGTTGCTGCCTAGAATGGAGAAAAATAGGTCCCTGGCCTCCTAGCCATCCCTTTCATACTGCTGCCTGTCATTTTCTTCTGAAGAACAGTGTGAAGCCCACAGCCAAGAGGTACAGCTCAGATGTAGAAACACCAAGGACTGGAAAAGAGCTGTGGAAACATAAGTGGTTGATGTTACAAAAGAGACCAGAAGTATGCTCTTTTTTTTTTACTGGATCTAGTAATTGCAAATTCTGTTTGGAACAGAGTTTGCTGCTGAAGCATGGAATTTGTCCAGTGTGGAATTAAGCAATGCATTGTTGCCTTGAGAACAGCTCTTTAATAACTGAAGCATTTTTCAGTGGATCAAAGGGGAATTCTGAAACTTCAGTGACTAAGGTCAAAGCCCGTGCAGTGCTAAGCACCTGACAGTACTGTCACCTGAAACTGAGGGTCTTCAACATCTTATGGAAAGAGATCTGAAATTAACCACCTCTCTTTAGAGTCAGTGTAATTCTCTCTATAGCTTTCTTTTAAAAACAAGGTTCTTAGATACGTGCTGGTAACTCAGTAGTCTTAAACCAAACCATTATGCTTTCAAGTCAGTGTGCAAGTATAAACGAGTAATGGTAGTCTTGCCAAATAAAACTGGGACAAAACTGACCAGACCAGTACTGAAGTGTATTCTCACTGATGGGTAGGCTGGAGTTATGCCCATAAATTTTGTCACTGTCCATATTGGAATTTTTGCCAAAGAAAATTTTCAAGTTTGGCTCTGTAAAAACTGGTCATAGGCTATATTTGCATCTGGATAAATCCAGAAAAAGAAGTTGTTTGCTGCATATCCTTGGTGCCTTTGAAATGTTGTCCTTTGAAAACTACTGGGCATGTGTAGACTTCCACCTTCGCTGTTGTTGGCACATACAACTAACGTTCCTTCTCAACCAATTTCCATTCTCTGATATCATCTTCTGTCTTGCTTCCTCTTTCTTCTCCATCACTGCTTCTTTCATTCTTATTTCCTCTCTATTCTTGACGTTCCATTAGCTTCAAGTCACATGGCTACCCAAACCAACAGAAATCTAATGTTGATGTTCTGTTCATTTCAGTTCAGTGACAAACTTGTCTGTCTCTTTCTGGTTGCCTCTCTTCCTCCAAACCTTAGTAGCCATGCAAAACCAATCCTGAGTCTGGGATGGCTGAAGTGCTGTGCCTGTGAGCCACATCTGCTGCGTGGGGCAGTGATGGGCTAGAGCAGCTGGTACTTGTGCTGCTGAAGCATCCTCGTCCTGTGCAGACTTCAGTCCACTGGTTTTGCTGCCATTCCCCCAGTATTTGGCCTGATAGTTTCATGCTCTTAACTATTTTCTCTAATTATATTAAGATGCTCATAGATTACACATTAGTGAACATTAGTAGATTTTTCCCTCCTCTCAATATTTCCCATTTTCATTTAAAGTTGATGATTCACAGATACCTGAGGAGAGATCCTAGCATATCCTTAGTTAGTGAAATGCACGGTACTGTTGTTCTTGACTTCCATTTGGCGGTTGATGAATCCCACTTTGTCTGGCCTGTGTGTATTTTTGTCACTGTGTGTATTTGTTGGTTAGTCTGTTGTGACACTGTTGTTTCTAAGCAATAATTTGCTGATCCTAAATAACCCAAGTTTTGAACTTTCCGATCAGTATCATTAAATGGTGACAAGATTAGTCAAGGAGAAAAAAAACACACCTGTTTTTGACAAACTGCCTAATGCTATTGAATAGACTAAAATTAGCTCTGTCATTCTTCTTGCTTTTAGACATCGCAGTGTAATTATGTTGGGCAAAGTCAGCCAAGCTGTAACTCAAACAAGCTTAGGTTTTAATGCAATTTTTAAAATCATAGAATCATAGAATGATTTGTGTTTCCTTCTAAGTAAAACAAAGATTAAGATAGCAGTTGCTTTTTCTTGCAGAGAGCATCTCAGGTAAAAAAATGAACCAGGCAAATATTCAGGCAGAATAAAATAATAATGATCCAGAAGTGGACTAGACAGCAAATGCAGCTGATGCTAAGGAGGGTTGGGTCTAGTCCCATTTCTCATGCTTTGGTTAGTTAAAAGCTGTGATTATGTTCCACATGAACTATAACTTCATATATGCATTTTGCATTTATTAACTATGTTATGAAGATGATGCAGACAGAGACAAAACTGTTATGGAGGATTTGGGATGGAACAAGCATGCTAATGAGCCTATGCAAAAATGCATCTATTAGCCAGATGGTGAGTTACACAGGCATTAGTTTCTGTTTACCATCTGTTTAATCCTCAGAAAGAGGCAAAAAAGGAGCTAGAAGCAGTGTAGAAGAACAGCAAACAGTAACAGTGTAGTAACCTTCACAGTATGTCCTGAATGTTGCTTTTCTTAAATAGTTCAGTGAAAAACCCTTTTTTTGTGTCTGGTGGTGGATACCAAATTGCCGCAAATTCTGTAAGTTTTTTAGTGCTTGGTTCTCTACTCTAGCCCCTATTCCCAGTATTCCCTGTAGAAAGAGGACTAGCAGTTCCTCACCCTGAGCAAAACACTCATCATGGTTCAAAGCAGGTTACAATTAAAAAAATGCTTTAAACTACTAAACATTGTATATAACTGGGAGAAAAAAGACAAAGATTCTGAATTTAGAGAGAAAAAGACCTTAAGGTCAACTAGTCCAACCACTCTCTTAATAAAAATGTGGTTTTAAATGCAGTTTGAAGTCCTAAACTTCTCAACTTATGGAGTGACAGAGTCGGGAAAAATAATTGCCAGAAGTGCTGTTGAGAGAGATCTGTATTTTAGGCTGAAACTGGGAAACCAAATTGATTAATAATTTGGTTAAGATTCAATTTGGTTAAGATTCAAAGGCACTTGGAGCTTATTTTTTCTCTATTCACTAGAGGGTAGCAGAGAGAGCAGCAAGACCATTTCAGCAGAGCCTGTGCTCAGTAGCGATGAGTTCACTTGCCAGCTTCTATACTCAGACAAATCTGATGCCCTTCAGGCTCCTTGGCAGAACACAAAGAGTACACTTGATGCTGTAAGTGTAAACCAACAGCGTTTTTAATGCAACTTGGTGCAATTCAAAATAATTCTTGGTTTTAGCACTGTTAATAATTATGTAATTTTTTAAGCTTATAAATGTAAGCATTTTCATAATCCACATTTTTCAGGAGCATGTTTTCAGGAGTACTATATTCTGCATAGGGGATACTGTCAAATTTATGTAGGCAGATAATTTTTAAAGAATACCATGACCATAGAAGGTTATTGCTCTTCTAGGCTGTATTTGTGAGCATTCCATTGAAATAAGTGCCTGTAGTCCAAAATTTTATTCTGCCACCACATTAAATATCTGACAGAACAAACCATTATACTGTAATACCAGTAATAGAGACCTTGTGGCAAGTCTGTTTCTATTGCCTGAAAATTCAACAGATATCAGTATGAGTTGCCTGTACCTTTTCCAGGGTGCAGATGTCCAAAGGAATATCATGAAAAGACTTTCAGAAATCTCTTTTGAAGAGCAGCCATCTACTCGTACGGTATTAATAAAAAATCCAAAAACATTGTCCTGTAACAACATCCCCCACCATCAATATTTATTACTATGTCTGCTCTCTGGCATTTAAGATTTTAAAGATATGTGGTTTTATGAGGTGTTGTTAAAGGTAATGCTTAACTGGCTGAGGCTGATCTTGTTCCTATGTTAGAAATCATCCTTTTCCCCCCAAATAATTCGCATTGCTGTTTGCTTTTATTTGCCTGTGATGTTGTAGAAAATTGGATCTAAAAAAAACTGCTTAAAAATGTTCGCCCATCTTTATTTTATGTAGTCTCTTGGGCATGCAGCAATAAAAAGGGACCTTTCATTAAGTAATGGGACTATTTGCCAGCAACAGGAACCATTTGAAGTAGTTGCTCATTTCCCAAATAACACTTAAGTTCCAAAGAAACACCCTTTTGTAATCTGTCTGCATAGTGCTTGTAAAAGAAGAGTATGGAGTGAAAAATGTGAGTTGCCATCCTCCCTTCCCCCTTCCTGTCCCCATACACATGCAAAGATGTGCTCACTGCCCCTCAACTTTTGAAGCTTTTGTATGTGCCTTTGTGCCAGCCCTTCACTGTAGATGGAGAGGTGGGGGACTTCTTAGATATTGCCCAGCTTCGTGTTCCACCCATCAAGTGGTTTCTGTGGGGCAAAAAAGAATACTGAGGAAATCTTTGAATGACTCATCCCTTTGCATTAAAACTTTTCTCAATTTCTACCTCACTTCTGGTCTGAATTCCACAATGAGAATGAAATACAGAGAGGAGATTCGTAATGAATATGGCAAACAAAGAGAAAGCATGTTGATGTAGAGAACCATCCTCCTTGTTTTGCTGGTTCATGTTTTGTGATTGAACATTTATAAACGCAAACTGAAATATAAACTCACTTTGTATGCTATTTAAGAAAATAAATATGGTCCTTTTCATCAAACTGAATTACCACATCAGTCTTCAAAGACTTTGGAAGCTTCATGTTGCAGCATAGTAGACAGATGTCCTGTCTAGGTTGAAGCTTTATTGTGTTTCACTTGTGTGATGGATCATATCTGTGCTCTGTTCTTTTTTCTGTTATAGAAATCCTTTTGGACTTTGATTCATACTAGGGAGTGTAAATAGTGCAATTGGTTCTGATGTGCTCCAGTGAGAGGGAGTCATCAGACAAGAAAAAGCAGATAATATCTCACTTTCCTGAAATCGAGATTGGAATTAGCTGCAAAACAAGTTATGTTGCCCATTTTCAATTAGTTTATGTCTTTTTAATGAATTCTTTTAAGACAAGATTAAAGAACAAATTCCTACAAAATTATGGCATTCATTTTTGAAGATACTCTACTAGATATATTTATATATCTACTAGATATATTTACTGTAAAGCTGCTCAGAAAACTGAGATTTGCATAGCAGTTCTGAGACTGCCACTCCAATACAGTAATAATTACTGCGTCCTCAAGCAACTTTTACTACCAGGATCCTGTTAGTGGTTGTGTAATGTGTATTTGTAAAAAAGCATTCTACACCATGCCCCAACAACATGAGCACTAGCTTCTCCCAGTCCCAGAACACTGATATCTCAACCTCTTTGGTATTTGGGGCTGTGGGGATTTGGGGTATCTGTGTTTGAAGTACTGCCTTCTGCCTCTATTTTTTTTTATGTTCTTTTTTCTGTCCCTTCAACCTTTGTTAAAAGATAAGCACCAAGCTGCTGTGTTTTGAGTCCTGTCATTTGAGTTTTTAAACCCTTCAAGTAGGGTGAAGCATTCTCCATTTCTTTGACTTCTCAAGTTTTTCCTCTGCAAAAATATGTATTTATTTTTTGAGGACAACTTTTCACCAGATAATGCAGAAGAATACTTTGCCAGTTTTATGCATGCCAGAATAATATCATGCACCTAAATGATGTTAGTACCATTGGGCACTGACACTTTAAGCTGCACTGTTCCTGTGGTTTGGGGACTTGCTTTTCCCAGTATCATCCCTCTAATGAGTCTGACAGGTTATCTCCTGATGTTTCCAACAGATGTTGTCGTGGTATGGAGGGAAAAGGGGTCTCATCTTCATAATCAGAGGAAAGCTCACGTAGATACATCGACCAATCTACTGTATATTAAATAGAATTTATGCAATATCAAAATACTTAACAGTGATGAAGTAGAAATGTAATGATTTCTCATCATTCCTGCATATTTATCTCATCTACATGGTCAGTGTGCAAATGCTTTTTTTTGAGGGTAAGTTACTCTATTTATGTTTATAAAATACTAGTCATTTTACTGATACTATCAAATCATTAGTAGTGGTGTGACTCAATGTGCATTGCATATGCAAACCAATATTTAAGAATGTTATGAATTTTCTTATGCTGTGTTTATGAGCCCCCAGTGTATTTTATGTACATTCAGGCCACTTCAATTCCTGTGCTTGATGTAATTAAACTAGACTGTTGATTTTTTTTTTTAACTCATCAACCTTGATGGCCTCTCATTAATAAACAACTTGTTAAATGACAAATTTCTGAAAGCATGGACTTATTATTCAAGAAGCTATTGAAAATAATATTTTAGAAGGCACAAAGCCATCTACAAATTTATGGTTCATGTAAGGATAGGATAGAAAGTTTCAGTAAAGATTGAAATGTTTTGAAAGTAGGACGATCGTGCAGAACTACACAGGGATATAAATGGCAAGTGTGCACACATGCACCATATTTCTATGAGCCATTCAACTAATTTTTGTTCAGTGCCAAACCTTGCATCACTGTTAATCCCACCTTCCAGTTCTTGATGCTGCAAATATATGTTAACAGTTGTAGTTGTCTTATTCTTTAGAAATATCTTTACCTATCCCTCTCCTCAGTGTGTGTGATGTAAACACCACACTTCTCCCTTCCTGAGTATCAGTTCACCTGAGATGTACAAAGTCTGACAAACTTGCATGGTGGATTTTGGCCTGCTCTTGTCATACAGTGATAGAACTGATGACATTTGCTAAATATTTTGGTGCCTGTTCCTCTGATTGTCCTCATGTACATGACCATGCATTTCAGAGGGAAGGACAGTGGAGGGGTACAGGTAGAATTAATCCTGTCGTAAGGATTTCTGTTTTCTGCTGTTGACTTTGTGCCAGTGTGAGGCATTAGCTGCATAAAAGGGCTGTGCCCTTTTCTCTCCCAGTCTTTTTGTTCCACTTTGAAATTGTCTTCTGTAGGCTTCCTCCATGGCAAGTACAAGTTACACGTAGTAAGGAAGAAGAAAAGAGAACCTTAGTTAAACAAAGCTCTTTACCTTTCTCAGCCTTATCTGTTGGAAACTACAGCAAGTTATTTTTAAAGGATTTTATATATTTATGTTGCATGTGTGGGATCTTGTGTAAATTAGGTTTAATACATGGGTTCGTATATGTGGTCATGTGTGTACAGCCTCATGCCTGAAGTGTGTGTCCCTGTTTGAGCTGGCTGCAAGTCCCCTTTATTTCCTTAATTTGTTACAGTGTGACTGAATAATAGTATTAAAAATTGTTCAAAGCTCCACACTTTAAAATAGTCCTATTGCATTGCTTTAGATGAATGTAGATCTCCCCTGAATACAGGCATAGTAGGGAAACTAGGAAAGTATACTTGGTGAGTGTGTGCTTCCATGTAGCATCTAGAAACTGAGTTTGGACACTTAATTGATGTCGATGGTGTAACCCGTTATTTCAATCCTTAATTTTTGAGCATTTTAATAATAAAACCTGCATATATCGTGGTCTATGAATGCCTTTATCATTCACTAGTGTGTTTCACTTTTTGTGTTTCTCCTCCACTTCTGTTTTTGGTTAAGAAGAAATAAGGGTTTTAAATCTCATAAGCAGCTGATTTCATATACTCTACATAAATGAGAGTTATGAAAGCACACTATGTTTAGCGAGGGAAGGCCCATGCTGACCTTGCCTCCCTGAGGACAAGGAGTATTCTGGATGCCATTCCACAATCTTTTATTTTTATTGGATATTTGGAATATCTTCATTGAGAAGTTACTGGCCTTTGTTACGGATTTTAAGTGTATGACCTATGAGGTACTGAGGCAGCATGGATTGTCTGCAGGGTGCCCAGAGCTTTTAATAATTTAAAATGTTTAATATGCCTGAGCTGTCAGGAATGTCCAGGGAAGGGGGTGCAGAGGAAGTCACCCTCACCAGCTGTGCTTTCTGTGCAGCAGTGGAAGTCCTTATTGAATGGGGATGAGAGAATATTTTGACCATTTCATTTTCTTTAATCTCTCTTGTACTTACGCATGGGGGAAGCATATTTGGCACATTGTAAGCACTGATTTTCTCAGAAAGAAAAACAAGACAGCATCAAATGAAGCTGCACAACAGACTCCAATCCCTGGGGTTAGAAAGGAAAGTCCCCTTTATATCTAAAGGGAAGGGGGTATTTATGTGCAGCCTTGCCTGCTTTGTCTGGGTCGGGCATGCAAAACTGTGGGATTAGCAGATGCAGTTTAAGTGGCCTCATGCTGGAAGTGGCACAATAGTTTGCTGCTGCATAACTTGTGTCTGTTGACCTGGTCGCTGCTGCCTCTGTGCTAATGCCCAGACAGAGGAGTCAGCAGTCACTTTCACTGTGTCTGCTTTGTAAGAACAGTCAGGGGAATAAAGCAAATGCCCAGTGGAGATTATATCTATACACACTAAGTCTTCATTCGCAAAGTCCTAATGGTGGTGGTAGAAACAGGAGAGGGAATGACAGGTTTTTACAGTTATTCATCCTCTTTTGCTGAGGAAGAAGACAAAATGCAGCCTCAGGAACTTTGCATCTCACTGGATGGTTTCTCATACGAATCTGGTTGATTAATAGGTGATGTGGGCAGCAACAGCTTTCTGGTGCACCTTCTGCCTGCCAAAGCTCTGACATGTGAGTATGCAATGTATAGAGCTTCCAGATCATCTCTGAATTTCAGCAGTAATTTGTTTTTGGTATCTCAAGGTAAAGCTAAAGATGTTAATGATTTGTTTCTTGAGTATTTCTGAATTGTTCTCATTTATCTTAATTGTTTATCTAATTTCCAGTAAGTTTTTGAGTATCTGTGTAGGTTACAGAAGCCTCAAGACAAGTAAGGCAGTTAACTTCATTGAAACTTTGTGTAGTCTGGACACATGAGTTATTTATGCTCTTTTGAAAGTCTAATTGGTAGTACTTCTTGTTATTTTCCTGTTTTTAGAAGAAGCACAAAGTAGCACTGGTAAGTTCTATGTATTTGTGTGTGTGTGTGTGTGTGCAAGATACGTATTGCCTGCACCTCTTGGGGCCTGTTTGTGTTGCTGCTCTGACTGCTGTGCTGCAACAAAAAAACTGCTTAATAATGTTAATTCAGTGTTTGGATTGGAAATATTTTTTTTCTTTCTGAACAAGAATGAGCTCTTTCCTGTGTTTCCTTGTAGTCCTCTTGTAGTTTTACAGGCGCCTTTGTTCTTTTTTGTTCTCGCTAGGGAGCTACCCCAGTTTCAGCAGCAGGCACATGCTTGCCAAGCCACCTCCTCTTGAGCTGAGCTCCAGTACCACAGATCAACTTTGAATGGGAGATTGGGAAGCTGCTGTATGGCAGCAGGCAAAGGCACAGCAAGCAGCAGAAGCAAAAGTGAACTTTTTAAGGCTATGTTTTAAAAAAACTGCTGTTTAAATATGACAACAGATAGGATGCATCCAGAGAAAAAGCAGGGTTTTTTAAAAATTATTATTTACATTGTTCTTGGCTTTAGCAGAAGATCTTACTATATAGACTGTTTTCAGAAGTTGCCTGGTGACAGTATTGTTAACTGTTATAAATAAGTACAATGAAGCTAGGGAAAAAGCAGTTGTAGCATCTAAAACATGCATTATTTTTCAGCACTTTTATTTTAAACAGTGGATCCTATCCTCTCCTCTCTCCTCAACTTTGCTGCTACCTTCTCGCTGCTGCAGAGGCATCCATAGTCATTGCTGTCAGCAGAAGCAGAGAGCAATGACTCCTGCCTGCAAAGGGAGGCAGCAGGGCCTTTGGTCACAGTCTGGAGGGCATAAGGAAAACATTGAGGAGAAGTATTCAAACAAGGACTTTAAAGAGGATGCTGGCAATAAAAAGGAGGTGGGTAGAGGAACTGGAAGGATGTTTCCTCAGAAAGAGTGAAACTCAGCCAACTCTGAGCCCCTCTGCTTAACCTGGCTGCAATGAACTTCCCATTGTAGGTTTTCCTTTACAAGATGGAGATTAGAAAGTAATCACTGAGTGAATGTGCAGGAATTTTTTTTTTTTGAAAGAGAAATAGAAAGGGATCCTTGCATGGGATTTTCTTTGTTTAGACGTTTAGGGACCAATAAAATACTATAGGCATTGTTCACTGTTATTGTGCTCTGTGCCTTCAGTAAATCCTTGGGTAATTCAGCAAGTCTAATACACTCTTTTTAGGCTTTATGCCTCCTCATGTTTTTGTTCTTAAGAGGTGATCATTCTTACTGGAAAAATATTGTTCACAATTATTCACATACATTTTAATTGAAAGGGTTAAAACTTGCATGTAAATAAAGTAATAACTTTTTACTCTCTTTTAAGTACAGTTCAGTATTTCCCATAAATTGCAAATATTTGTATCTGACACATATGCAAGTACAAGAAACAGTTCAAAAAATTCAGGCGATGGTGGACAGCAGCTATTTTACTTCCTGAAGAGAAAAGCTTTTGATTAGGTGATATTTCAGAATAAGACTTCCAAGAATGCAAAAGATTTAAACTTAAAGCAAAGTGCTTTTTACTTCTTTGGAAGTGTTTGGCCAGATTTGGTAATCTGATGTAATGACTGCTTGAATGACTGGGGCAACGTCTATGTCTGTAACCATATCTGGGGTTATATTATTTATATATTTTTTTAAATATTATTAATCTCACTGCAGCAGAATTCAGTAAAAATTGCTGATGCAACTGTTGAAGATATGTTTCCATAGTATATAGACAGATGTACTCCACAAAGATTAATGACCTTTCCCTAATCTACTCTTGAAGTACTCTTAAATTTCAGGAAGTACTTCATGACTGGATTGATATCTAATTCATATTATTAATGACCTAATTAGAACATAGGTACCAGCTATTCATGTTTACATCTTTCTGATTTGGTGTTGTGCAACAGTTTCAGAAAAATGTTCCTTAAAAAAAAGGAGGGGGGGGGAAATAGCAGTATCCATTCAGTCATGTGAATCAGCTGTAGCAACTTCTTCTAGTCTATGCCAACAGCCCCCTCCACATCAGCTGCTGCTTATCTTATCTCCAGGAAAAGGAAAATTAATAAAAGGAATTAAAAAAGGTGGCATGAGCTTTCATGATTACCATAAATCTTCTTGCAAAAAGGCTCCCTAGCAATGGCACAGCTTTTTAGTTGCACTTCTGAAATATTCTGAATGGATTACCAATTGTCTGTATTTTGGCACAGTTAAAGGCTGTAATTTGAGGTCTGAGTTATGCTTTTAAACTGAGGGCAATAACTGTTCTGATAGTAAAGATAGTAAATTTTATTAGGTAAGCCTGATTTAGCAAGTGTTTAAAAACATAAATTTTAGTCTCTTCCAGCACTTTTATTTAATCTGAAGGACCACTTTTAAACAACTCACCGAATTGGGATTTTGGATGTTTTACTTTCAAACTGTGTAGTCATCTCATATACCAGATGTTATATATTTCTATGACTCACAAAGGCATGCAATTATTCTGTTATTTTCTGAGGAAAAGAAAGTACTGTGAAAATATATTAAACAATGCACAAATAATAATAAAAAATAATGTACACTTTATTATGTCTTCTCTAATGCTAACCTGCCAGCAGGCTAATCATGTAGCAAAAGTTAGGTCATGTGAAGTGTTCACTTACGTGAACATACATAAATTAAAAACATTACAAAGCTTTGTGTGTCAGGGACTGAGTGGTTGAAACCTCTCCAAATTGGAATTCTTAAGACTTCTCTGAATTAAGTTCTCATCATGAATCCCTAGGATTGCTGCAAGTTTTATTATTAGTGATTTTTAGGGATTTTTGGCATATTTGGTGCCCTGTGGTAAAGCTGCTTGATGCTGAACATCTCAGGAGACCAGAGTTGCAAGTGGTTTGTTGGAACCAGCATTATCTGTATTGATAACAGGATTCATTCTGCTTTCACAAGAACATGTTTTGATTGAGAACACTGAGAAGTGAGTGCCATTTACTGGATGAAATCACACCTTGCATTTGCCTGTTTAAATATTATACTCAGTTTTCTGAGTGAAGTTGCCTGGGCCAGATTCTAAGTCTGACAGGTGACATAAATGGAACTGAACCATTCAGCATCTTTTGAGGACTGGTCTTGTAAATTTTTATGCCTTTTAACATAGAAGACAGAGCTGTGGCTCATTTAAGCTCATTAATGGCATTTTGTGATGCTCTATCAGTGGACTTCAATTACTGTAACTTTGCGCCTGCATTTTCCAATGCTAGGGTTCTTTGTTGTGTTTATGTATTTGTTATAAAGAGACAAATATTTTTAATTTATTAAGCTTCAGGTTTGAAAAACATTTGCAAATAAATGTAAGTAGACACAAACTGTTGCTGTATAAAATAAATAAAACAGAAGAAGAATATATTGCTGTTCGGCAGTGAGCTTGTGCCTCATCAGTGTAGTTCCTGAGGCTCAGTGAACCTGCAGAGATTCCTCACTTGCATTAGGGATAGAAAGTCTACCAGCAGAGTAAAGGAGATTGAACAGCAGATGAATCTAGAATAGATTTTATTTTGTATCAACATTTTTTAGCAAAAACCTGACTTTATTTATACTTTGGACAAAACTTATTCATCTTTCCTTCTCCATGGTTTGCTTTCAATAGGCTGCAGATGAAGCTGTTGTAACTCAATGCATACCATTTCATGGGGGAAATTCTTCCTCTTTTTTTTTTCCTTCAGTCCTCATTATTAAATTTTTCAATTTATGCAAATTTAACGGGACTATTATATATAGATTTGTGGGATGAGGGTTTTTTAACATATTTTATAAAACAAATATTAGGAGAAATTGAAAGCAAGGCCTCTTTCTTCTTGGGTAGATATTGGAAATCACTACGTTTGTAGCAGCCCTCTCTCTCTCCCTCTCTCCAGAAGCATTTTGTAATTTGATGCAGATTGTAGTTAGTTTAGCATTTTCTAAAATGTGAGACCTTGATCTGGTGGTTTGGGCTGTGGATTCAGGCTGTACCTGGCAGAGGAGAATATTTGAAACTGCCTCTCCTGCCTCCTGCACCGCTTGTGGCCTGGGACATTGTGATAGCAGAAGGGCATAGTCACGGTGAAATAGGTGGCATGCACAGAGAAAAGGCTGGTGTGAGCTCCTCCACTCTCCCCTTGTGTCCCATCTGCTGGCTTAGACTCACCCCACTGAATGTGCTGCTCTCTGTGGGTTCTGCCCCTTCACATGCTGAGCTTCTTCCCTTGCTGTATAGTGACCTTAGGTGACTTCATATGGTGTGGACAAGCCAGGTGCGATAATGCCCAGCACTAGTATCTCATTCTTCTTTGAAGCTAAATGTAGGCCTAATAGGCATTATGTAGTTGTGGTTTTCTCAGCAAATGAAGGAGCAGATCTGGGCTTTACCCGAAGAAGCATGTGGGGTTCTCTTGTGTTTATTGAACTGAACAGTGAGATTTAAAAAAACCACAACCCACAGCCCAAAGAGCCCACTATTTACTGATAATAGATTAGCTTTTATAATAGCGGATCCTTTTGTAAGTTGTTTTGATGCTTTAGAATTTCATGGCGTTTCCTAATTTAAAAAACTCCTGTTATTCAGCAGCTGAGTGGCATATGATGAAGGGTTTGTGGTTGGCTGCCATGTGAAAGGGGTTGTTAAAAAGCCTTTTTCTCTACCATGTGTAAATCAGGTAAGGGATGAACCAGTTCAGGTAGTGATTAAAACTGAGTTATATTTACACACTTAAGTATATGAAAACAAGATGGAAAATGGGATTTTGGAAAGTGTTACCTTGTTTTTCCTTCTTATTTAAGTGGTGGTGTTTTGATTGTTTAAGATCAATATCTCTTTATTGATATTGACTTGTACTCAACACAAAAACTGGAATGCAGGTATGAAAGCAAGTATTGTTATTTTGATGTGACTGCATTGCCTCACTAGTCCTCTTACATGTTAAATCTACTATTAAAACCAGGGAGCATTCTATTTTGGTGGGGAAATAAGGGGATATTGTATTTTGGTGGGGAGGCGGTAGGGATATGAAAATCTAAACAGTTGTACTTTCCTCTTTTCACTGCATTTTATAACTATATATCTCATTCTCAGTAGAAATTTAAAATTCTTGGTTAAATTAACTAATTGTGTGCTTTTGCTCTGAAATCTCAGTCCAAAATCTGCACTAAAACAAACAAACAAACAAACAAAAAAACCAACAAAAAAACACCCAATGTTTTATGTTTATGGGATTCCTAATTAATATTCTTAGTGACCTAGAAAAGAATGCAAGCAGTCAGTTTCTGTGGCTAAACTAGTTCAGAGACCCTCAGCTTTATTTCACACTTAAAAATATACATCAAAAAAGTTGATTTCCCCACAAGAGCATTATGATATAGCACACATTAATTTTGAGTTAACTGGAGTAAGTAACACTAACATCTGTTCCAGATGTTAAGATAGATAAAGCTTAAGATAGGGGTGATGCACAGCTGTTGTGACTCAGCTCTCCTGGGGCTGCATGGGCACCCTTTGAGATGGCATCTAGTCTTTTATTCGGGTGTCTCATCTAGGCACTGCCACACCAGAATTTTAGATGGCTTTTCCAGAAGGGTGATCCTCTCCCATCTAGCCCAGGATAACTACCTGCATTGCTGGGGTAGTTGTTCGAGACCTGCATACCTGGAGATGTGAAATGGGAATCCTGCCTGCTTGCCTTAGGTGTTTGCCTTGCTATCTCAATTGTGTGAGGAGCACATATATCTCAGAGGAGTGGTCCATACAGTTTAACTTAGATGAATATCAGCCTGTCATGTCCTGTGTGAGTATCTCAGACAAGGGAGAGTGAAGTTGTAAGCATTGACCACTCTTTTGAGTTGGAGTCACTCTGCAGCCAGGAACTCAGCAGTTACGGGACAAATAAAGGTGGAGCCAGGCTCCGAGGTAGGGGCTGGAATGTTTATCTGGTCCCTGTTTCCAAGACAGTTCTTGCTTTTAAAATGCTTATGCAGAGGTTGAAAGTGTAAAATGCATACATGTGCTTCCCCACTGCTGCCACTGCTGCAGCATTGGCCACATCTCATTTTTCAGTGTTTTTAACTGACTTAAGCTGTTTGCTGGAGCCTACATGTCTTGGAGAACAGCTGATCAGCAGATGACTGTCTACCACAAGCATATGTGTGGGTAATTAAGGTTAATGCACAAGGAACTTTTCCTGGAAACGTTAACTAAGGAGTCACCTATTGAGTTTTAGTGCCTGGGAGATTAGGTAGTTCTGGATAATGAGTGAATTAGTCTGTCGTACAGCTTGAGTAGGTTTTAAATTTCACCTTTGTATTTAATTTCCTTGGCACTTTTTCTTTCTGCTACCTTCAAGCTCTCCTGAGAGCTCTTGGCATGTGATGACTTTGTGGTTTTCCCTCTCACATCAGCAAGTTATTGGTCATCACTCACAGCACACACAGTGCTTCAACTGGCACTATCTAGAGCTTTTTAAAGTAGAATCACAGAATCAATTAGGTTGGAAAAAATCTATAAAGTCATCAAATCCAACCTTTGACTGAACACCACCACGTCAACTAGACCATGGCACTAGGTGCCACCTCCAGTCTTTCCTTAAACTCCAGTTTTTCCTTAAACATGTGCTTTGTTAAGTCAGTGGCTTAATCTACCAAATCTCACGTGCCAGCAGCTGTCCCCTGGCAGGCCACAGGGTCCCCTCATTTTCCCCTCCAGGATCTCCCTCCTCGGGGGCCCACAGGGATCTTTCCTCTTTTTAATTTTCTTTTGTTCTTATTTAGGGGATAGTCAAGTGAGGCACATCTTGGAGACATTTCTGAGCTGATATTCCTGGCTTCTCTGATGTTTATCAAGGAAGTAATTGGTTATGTCTTTTATCTTGGCCTTGGAAGTGTTATCATATGTATGTGTGGGAAGGAATGGAAAGGGGGAAATGGCAGATGGGAAAAAGGGATTTTCAGTGGGATTTATACCAGTGCTGCAGAATGGACATCCTTTGAATAGCACCCAGCCTGTTTTGTCTCATGTCCTCTGTTCTCACCAGTGTATGCTGAGAGTGTCTAGGAAAATTATTTGTATTTTCCCATTATTAACTATTTTGTTGCCTTATGAGTGCAGTATTACTCGGCCTTCCTTGCCTAGGTCATGACAAGTAGAGGACTAGGTCATGGCAAGTAGAGAAGTGAGTGGTGCTGGCACATTTCTTTTAAACTGGAAGAAGTCAAGAAGAGAAGCTGCAGTGCAGAGTGGGTGTCCCTGCTCTGCAGATGCTTCTCATTTGCCTGCTCTGATGCCCATAGACACTAAAACCAACATCAAAGAAAAACAAATGAAATGTATGTACTTCCATGGTTGTCCAACAGCCAGCAATGAGTGTAGTAGAATCAGAGTTATTTACTTTGTGATTCAATGAAATAAGAAATAACTTTTTAGCTGAGGGTAAGATTACTTGCTATAACATTTCTGTTTCAATTGTGAAACATTTATAATGAGGGAAATACACATATCACCAAAAGAAATAGTTTGAAGCATCAAATTTTAAAATTATACTTAGATAATGTGCCCATCTGGACTGATAATGTATTAGTTGAAATAGTTGCCCCTGATGTGTGCATCACTCTCAGGATGTGTATTTTTCCCTTAGAGCCTGTGAACAATACAATGATTTTGCTGATTTTTAAAGTCTCAGCAGTAAAATTACATCATCATTAAACAAGAATTGCAAAAATTATTTTCATGTTAAGGTTTTTGTTTTATCTGTTGTATGTGCTTACTTTTTATAAATAATATTAACTTTAAAAAAGTATCACGTAAATATATTTTATTGGGTAGTAGTGTTTGAGCAAAGCTAGGATATGGTTATCAAATAGTTTTTTGGCTAGGTAGTATGTCAGAATATCAGTCTGACAAAAAGCTAAGTACAAGAAATTAGATTTATTTTTAGAGATGTGGTTTGCAAGATTTTTGTCCATCTCCAAACGAAGAGAGACCAGATCAGAAATTGGGTCTGTGGTGATAAAGTTTTGTACAATTCATTTACAACCATTTTCCCTTTATAGTAGCCTGGGACAATGGCTTAGGAGAGGAATGTATTTTAGGAAACAATTTAATTTCAGTT
Source organism: Myiozetetes cayanensis (assembly GCF_022539395.1). NCBI lineage: Eukaryota > Metazoa > Chordata > Aves > Passeriformes > Tyrannidae > Myiozetetes > Myiozetetes cayanensis. Next base: position 133,661,934 of record NW_026086604.1, read on the forward strand.
GAAGCGAGAAACTAGCACATCGAAATTGTAATAGACAGGGGAAAAGGATTATATAGTGGCAGAGGAAGAAAAGGGGAGGGGTTTCAAATAATAATAATAATAATAATAATAATAATAATAATAAAGGAATAATGAAGTTAGGCCGGCCCACAAAAAATAGGCAATTTGAAGCAGAATAATAAGTAAATTATTATAGAGAGTGACTGGGAAGAGGGAGTAAAATTGCCACTGTTTTTGATACCTTAGTTAAGGAAAATAAAAACTGTAAATGTCTCCAGTAGCATTATTGCCTCTTTAAAACCCACTTAATATGTGCAGTAAAAAAACAGTGCATAGATGGATTTCCCCACATTGGCCCTCCAGGTAAAATTTATGGTGTAAGCAAAACTGGGTGTTAGAGAAAACCAGATTTGTCTTATGCAATCTTACGAGTGAGTGTATGGAGCCTGCAATGATGCTGAAGTCATGATTGCTTAGGTGTTACCCTGTCCACCTTTGGATATTATTGGACTAGTGATCAGAAACTTGTGTCATAAGAACCTTTCAAGGATGACGTAGGTAGGATAAGTTACTGGTAGAACAGGGTACAAATGAATTGTTAACAGATATTCTAGTATTTCAAAATATAAGAAGTTAGTAAACAAGAGAATAAAAAATTCTACTTCACAAACCCTATACCAGAGGTCGGTAAATAAGATTATTAAGTTAATATTCTGAATTTCTATCTTGAAGCAAAACTAGCATCTAGTGAGTCACTGTTTGGATGAACACTCATGGTACTGAAAGTTAATTATTAAGAGCAAATCTCTTGCTTCTGCATTTCAGAAGGTCAAAGAATTAAGTCATTTGTTTCAGGACAGAGATATTTTTAATGCCACAGGCCAGGAACTGCTAGCTTTGTTGACAGGCTACAAAAGATGCCCCATCAGTATCAGAGCACCATATTAGTGGATGGAGAGACTATTCCTGTCTCAGCAGTGCAGCAATAGCATGGGAGCATCCTGCTTTGCTGGTGCTGATGTAGACTTTTTCCTTTAGGTACCCTAAATTACATCCACCATTACTTATTCTTCAGATCTATTAGATTATTTAAATTCAAATTATGAAGGGAATTCCTCAGCAAAAAAATGGCCTCCACTTTTGAACTAAATTGAAAATAATAAAATGCTTGTGTAAAAACAACCTCAGAAAAAATTACCAGCTGTAGGGGAATAGAGAATCAGTTGAATTTATTTCCCCAAACACAGTATACTTTGTGGATATTTCTTCCAACTACAACCAACTTGAAAGAAAGAGAAACTTTATTCCTGGGAATGTAGGTCAGTGAGCAGTGCAAACCCCTTTTTTTCTCTCCACAAAGGCCCCATATTTGATAGTCTATATGTAATAAATAAGTAATGATTGCATGTGGACAAAACAAGCTAAACAAGTTATAAAACCTGGAGGAAAACCATCTAGACAGACTAGATGCAGTTGGGCCTTCTGATTCACTTTGAGCTGGTCTCCAGAGCCCCTGCTGCTGCTGCAAAAAAAAAAAAAAAAAAAAAAGCTACTGGTTGGCACATCTACAGCATCTTCCCTCACCTGCCAGGCCTGAAACCAACCATTTCACATGTCCCAGCTGTGTTTGGCCTCAGCTCAGGGCAGGAGCATTTCACCAAGTCAGCCACTGAGGTGAGAGTCCAGAAGCAGCTGGTTAAGAGGGCTGGGAAATGGGGCTGGTGTGCTCATCTCTGATTTCCCCCTTCCATCTCCATCTCTGAGAAGGAACGACCTTATCTTAGTGAGGATAATGAGACAAGTCAAGGTATTTGAAGCTGGCAGTGGTGTGACCCAGAAGATGGGAAAAGATGAGCTGCTGCACATTTCTTGATGAGGTATTTCCATAGTGAGGGACTGAGGAGGGTCGGGAAGATGAAAGTTGCAATAACGTGGGGCAAGGTATGAATGAAGTATGCATGGAAAAGGATTATTAGGTTGTGTTAGTATCATAATTCAGCTGGTTAAACCATTTAATGTTGCTTCCAAATGTCTGTCTTAGCCCCATTATGGGTTTTTTGTGTTCTCTATGATATCTAACTCCATCCCATTAAATCTCATTTGAGTGAGCTCTTCCAAGGAGCCTCCATCTGCTGCTTCTAAAAAAATGTGATTTACACCCAAAAGGGCAATGTTTTCAAAAAGAGATTTTTTTCCCTTGTAAAAATAACCTTCTGTTGTCCTGTTTGTATGTCACTGCATTCAAATCCAGTGATTTGTCCAACAATAAATAGATATTACTGCTCTGTAAAGTGTGTTTTTGAAAAAGGCAGCACACACATATATGTATATACACACACATACATTTTATATACCCACATACTGTACTGTAAACTTGAACTTACTTTGGAGTGACTTCTGAACTTGATCCAACTGGACAAAAGCTACTGTTCATGGCTCTGTGTAGCATGCTGTGCCCTTTGTGGCATGATATGTATGTGATGAACTAAGATATAGCTATAGAACCACTGTGCTTTCCCTTAGCAGGCCATGACAATGTCCTGTGAGCTGGTGGACAGCAAGCAGATGAGAAAATGTATTAAATTCACGTGGATCTGTACACTGACAACTCTGTCCTTGCTACTCCCTGTCATACACAATTCTCTACTTCTTCTAATGAATCATGACAGTTTAAAAGGCAGTTTTATAGTACTAGAAGGGTGTCAGTGTGTTGATATCTTCCACTGAAAGCTTTGGTGACAAAATTCTAACGTATCTTTACCCAGTACTCTCCCAGTTGCAGATGTGTTGTGGCTGGGTTATTCCCTGCTCTTTCATTCTATCTTTTTTCCCCTCAAATTATGTATAAACATTAGAAAAACACCTCATAACGTTGTGTGTTGTGGCCCTAGTAAGCATTTATGTGTATTTTAGTTGAGCTGTTCTACTTGAGAGATGTGAGTTTCCAAAGCACAGTGAGATGATGAAGGAAAAGACGACCTTTATTTAATATTTACTCTTCAGTATAGCTTCATCTTCTGGAATAGCTCTAAGTACATTTATAAATGCAAGTTTGTGATGCCAGGTGTTATTTTTGGCAAAGTCTAACATGTTAAGAAACATCTATTAGAAACTTTTTTATCATGTGCAATTATAATCACAGATTACAATCTATGATCATAAGTATGATACAACCCTTTAAGATTTATAGTTATAATTATATTAACTCTAGTCTTAGCCCATTAAAAATGTTTTGTGCAAGCTGTAGATCAGGCTAAAAAAAATGAAAGAAATGAGTGAGTTCTCCTTTCCACCACTGAACATATGTGAAACAATTGCTGTGTTCCCTTGTATGCCAGGCAAGGCTTTACAAGTTCTTGTAGAGCATGAGTAAATGGATATGTGGCTGAGGTGGTGCCTTGGGGCTCAGTGCTTGTGAAGTGATAAATCTGAATAAGGAACAAAGCAGCCTGTCAAATAAGCACTCATTGTTAGATGTTGATGCTTGAAGGCTGGGAGGGATGGGCTGCTTGAGGAATGATAAAAATAATGTCTACAAGAAGACATGTATAAAATAACTACAAATCTCAAAGCAGGAAATTGCACTAATGCAACTTTAAGGTTTACAGCTAAAAATCATAACAGTTCGAGGAATATTGAAGTAAGTGTCCCATGACAATGTTGGATTGGGGTCCCTGTGTGCCTGCTTTATGGTCCTGTGTGCATTCAGTAGCACAAATACTAGCCTAACCTGCCCTGCATCAGGTTATGTGCAAGAAGCAAAGCAGAGGTGTAAAATTACACAAGAGCACAGCAGAGATAATGCTGCTTTAGCAACCTTCCTTTATGTTTCTTGGCATAGCAATTAAACCATAAATGTTTGCACCTACATTGGCATAGTTTTAACTTGGCTTATATCCTGCCTGTTCTAAAGTAAAAGAAAGCAATTGCTGCTTTTCAGAAGGAAGAGAATTATTTTTTCTAAATAGCAAGTGGTTGTCTCTGGACAGTGCTGAACCATTACTGCTTCACAGTTACTGGTAGTGCTGCAGTGCTGTTCTGCCCACCCCATCAGAGAGGTTACAGATTCATCTGATGATCAATTCCCTCAACGTGTGCACTGTAACTGAGGGGCACTTCCTCATTTTAGAGGTCTATTCCTGTATCCTTTTGCCATTGCCTCCTATTTTGTGATGGAAGGAGAGGTGGAAGGAGAACCTGTGTCTGCCTCTGGCTTTGCTTTCCAGGCTGGGAAGAGCAGTGAAGGCTGAGCCCTTGGCTTCCCTCACAGCTTGCCAAGCCTTGCAGCATGGCAATTCTCAACTTCTGTTGCTGAAGCTTTTATGGAGCAGGAGCCAGGCTTTAACGTGTTCCAGAACTTCCAAGCTGGAGGACAATCTGTTCTGGTCTTTGATGTGTCTGGAAAAGTCATTCTCCTACTGCCCCTGTGAAGAATTCTCTGCCATACCTTACACTTGGATCTCCCTGTGTTTCTTGTGTACCCTGCCAGCTGCTATGCCTTCATTTATTTTGTGCCCCAAAGCCACCATTTCCCCCCCGCCTCCCAAAATGTTTCTGTCTCTTTGTTGTCGATTTGGAAAGCACTTGACCATTTAAATCAGATATTTCAAGTCCTACCAAGGTCTCTGAAGAACTTAATTTATGTTTCTGGAGGATTTTGGAGGATCGAGTAAAGAGCCTCTGGGAAGCCCATGCTCCATGGATGAAGGGCAGGCGGTAGGTGATATGCAAGTAATTTTCTCTGTATATTCTACATCAACAAACACTTCCAGCTTCTATGAAGCTTCTTTGTATTGCTGAGACATCTATCTTTGTGTTGTATAAACTGTATTTGAACTATGTATTAAAAAAAACCCTGTTTGATTCTAATTCTTGAAACAGGTGTTGGCACTTGTTTACTGTGCTGAGAGGTGGAGGTATTTTTGCTTCTATCCCAAGTTTTTTCAGAAGTAGTCTATAAATGTTTCTTTTTCTACTCAGGTGTTGTACTTCTAACATAAATCATGTGTGTCTGTAAATGTAATTGTTTGGGGAGTGGGGATTGCTTTTGGCAAGACTAGGAATGAGGGCCTCAAAGGTTATATGCCAGAAAGATGTCTGTTGAGATAAAACATTGGGTGGGTTAAAACTGGTTATGCATCTTTGATAAAAGAACAGTTGTGCTGGTTTGGACTAGACAGCTCTAAGCAAACACTCTTGGATACTGAGAGAGGCAATCCTGCTCAATTGCCTTTTTTTTTCGACCTGTAAGGTTACTTCAAACCTGGACGCTATCCATGTCCCCAAACAGCCATGCAGACAGGGGGGACAGCGTGGGGGCATGTGGCTGGCAGCAGGGGATGATCGGGTAGCTTCCTTTTTGGGACAGACATGTTTTGTCTTAATTTCTTTTTGATGATTATGTTTACCTGAATGGTGGAAAATTGTAGATACACTAATTCAGATACCTGGGTAAAACTGAAGGTTTAATTTTCAGTTAGTGGAGAGAAGAGAAAGTAATGTTCAATTTCTCTAGAGACTCAATTTTTAGAAAATTACATACAGTATTACTTAGTGCAAAAGCAGCTTCGGTGTGCTCATTTTCTCATAATGGGCACAGGTTTACAGTGTGGCATGGAATTAATTTAATCATTCATTCTTTGTGGCTGATGTCTGAAATGTAGTTTAATTTCAAAGACAAACTTCAAACTTGTATTTTATCCAAGGCATCTTCAATTAAAGCGGAGCATTCAGTGAATATGAAGAGAAATACGGGTGTTTGTCTTCATCTTGTTGGTTAATAGATTACTCTGGAATACTGATAGATAGAAGCAGACTTTTCCCCATGTTCTGTTTGGAAAGAGACAAAGTGCAGTGGTTGAGGACAGAAAGTTCTGCAGGTTGTCATACCACTCTGTTACATGTCTTTATGCAGGTTTTTGTGCCTGATTGCTTAGAAGGTAAACCTTGTCTCATATGAAAAGACGTAATTTACCACTTATGCCAGTTGCGGCCTTTAATATCAATACTTTTCGTCCTATACTAAGATTTATTTAGTGCTATTTCTTTTCCCTGGTCTTCGTGTTGTGCATCTGGGCTCTGCTTAACCATGTACGTAACAAAGTCTCCCGAAAAGTAGACAGGTAAGATTTGGAACTTTTTCTAAGTCCTTATCCTTTGACTCAATGCACAGATTTAATTTTTTTTACTTGCCGAAAGGCACTAAGTCCAAAAATCGTATTTTTCCAGAATCAGTGAGGAATGTTGACCTACTCTCCCAGAAGTCCAGAAAGATGAATGCAAAAATTGGTATCCAGATGTTCTGGGTGCAGACAGGAGATGCAGCTGCTGAAATGCAGGAAAGCCTGCTGAGGGGGAACCAGAAATTAGAATAGCTGATGGTGAGATGATCCTCTGGCATTTACAGGTTTTGCTATTTAATAGGGAAATGCAGAGGAGGGTGGTTTATCTTAAATGTCACTTCATGAGCACAGTGATTAAAGTCCTTTACACTGGAATTGAGATTTTGGTAAAATGCTTTTCTTTTCCAGAGAGAATTTCAACCCACCTACTCTAAATTAAGTGTTTTAGGAATTAAATGATTACCATACCCAGAAGTCAGTGGAAGAATCTTTCTGTGTTGTTCTATGTTGCTGGGACTGCTTCTGTATTTTACATTTAATTAATTATCAGAGTGCAAGTCCTCTCCTTTATCTTGCTTCAGGTTCATGAAACTTAGAATCCAGACAAGCCACGATGTGAGACGTTTTTCAAATAAGCTAGAAATGTTCAGGTACACTATCCATCTAGATATTAATGCTATTCATATTCCTATTGTATTGGTGGTTCTGACATACAGGAGTGTTTCTCACAGCTGTGCTGCTGCATTTCATTTTGTCTGAGAAATAAGAAGGTAAGCATGAGAGTGATGCTGTCCTTAGTGGGCAGGTTTGGAACCCTTAGAAATGATGAGTTGTCCTTGGGGCTAGTGCGAGCATGTTTGATTGCTTGCAGGCAAAGGGCCTCTCAGCCTGGGCAGTGGTTGCAGGATTTATCCCTAAAAGGCGGATGACCTTGGCTAGGAGAAGCAGCAAGTTTTGAGGGACCTTGCAGATGAGTATAAAAGGATTTTGATACTTTATGTGCCTAGGTTAGCAGATGGCAGATGCAATGCGGGACACATTAATGTAGAATAAATAATGAATCTTAGAGAAAAGAATGAGAGGAAACATCTGCTGAATTGCAACAGGATGTATCATATTGACTGAGAGGAGAAGAGCAAGTTACCATGGAGAAGTTCTCAAAATGGGCAATACAAAGAGCAAAAAACCTTGTTGCTGCAATTTTTTTGTTTGTTTGTTTGTGGGTTTTTGTGTTTGTTTGGGTCTTTTTGGGTTTTTGGGGGTTTTTTTGGGTTAGAACATGAGTTGTTCATTTAGGGGTGTATGATTGCTGTGCAGGAACATATCTATTAGTTTACTGGTTTAAAGAGCTTCCCCCACTGGGACACTGTGTTGCAGGGTATTTACAGCCATACTGTATCCCATTGCCTACCAAGGGTGAATTTCTGAGAAATATGCCAGTAATTCATTGGAGAGTGAAGCAACTCTTCCCATCTATGTTAATGAACCAAAAGTGTGATGATGCAGAGGCTTAAGAAAACCAGATTTTCACGCTTAGAGGCAGGATGTAGTAGCTTGTTTTGTTGAATTTTTTTGACTGAACCCATAAATGAGATGGTTTCTGGTAATGCTGTTTCACAGTAACCAATGAGGGGTCTATTAGAAGTAAGTGAATTGTTTGAGTTTTTGGTTTGGTGAAAATGTTACTTTCTAGGCAAACAATCTTTTGGTTCATTTCAACACTGATTAATGTTGTATATGTTTTGGTGAATTGAATTATTTCTTGGTTTTTCTGTTTTTAGAATGTGAAATGAAAGTGGCATTGATATTGTTGGCAGTTCAATCCCTGTCTCCTTCCTAGTACTGAATTGAAATACTGTGCTGTAGCTGACCCTATGCAACATAGGTGAAAAAGGGTCAATTCCCATCTTGCAAATGCTATGAACTAATAATAGAAATACTGTTAAAAAGCATTTTTATTTTTCAGCCTTAATTTATTTTGGCTGTGTTTTATGAATGTGAAGTCAAAGAAACTTAATATAATTTTATTTAGCATTAATCTTGCACAATAGCCAGGAGAAGATACATCTAAAATAATAAATGTTGCACAGTTGTATATTGCTATACAAATTTCAGTGGTCATATTAACATTTAAAGAATTTTATTCTGGTGTTTCACTTTTAATATCTGTCAGAAAAACACAGTCAATACTTTTAACCCTAGTATCGAGAAACTGTGCTTATTCATACTTGCAGAATAAAAACAGGGATTCTGATATTCCTATCTCAGTTTTCCCATAACAACAAAAAAAATTGAATAATGTGACATTTGCATTAGTATACTACTAATTATTGCAGTTCAAATACTTGGATGCTGCTGGACAAGTGCCATAGGATGGAAGGGAGGTTCCCTGGACTGTTAGGTCCAATGTTTTGCAGTGCAGGACAGCAACACAGTGGAAGGGTCTGCACAGAGTTCACTTTGTGATACGTTGCTTTGATGACAGGATCAAGTACCTGCAAAACTGAGTGGTGTTAGGATGACCTCGATAAGTCAAATGAAAATGTGAAGTTGTCTGGAGAGCTGAAGGTGTCAAATTCTTCTTAAGACAGAGCTGCTGTTGGCAGCAGCCTTTAAAAGTGCTTGTTTTAGTGGTTCTTTCATGTCTGTGGCTTAAAATAAAAACAGGAGTTATTGTTTAAAGAAATAAAAAAATATCTCAACACCACTACAATAGTGAGAGAAATTTGAATCTCTCTGCTTAGGTCCTCTCTAGTGTATCACCCTGGAACAGGATGAGGAATATACACAGTTGTTCAACAAATATATTCTTATCCCTTTGCACCTATGTTTTTTTCCTACTATCAGGTTTGTTTCTGCCTGGTTCACTTCTGCTTAGACAGAATCTGGATTCTACAATACCCATCTCTCTTCTTCCTTGAAAGCTTAATGTGAATTAATTTCTTTATTTGATCTCCTGTGGAAAGAAGTACCACTAACCACAAAGCTATCCACTGTTATCTTGACAATTTTATGGACAGCATGTAATTAATTGATGTATCTAATTCAACACATTGCAAAAAATAGGAACCTAGTACAAGAAAATGGGAATATGATTTTAAAAAATAAAAAATGAGAGTGAAAATTAATGGGAAACTTGCTGAATTTTTATGTCATGTGTCCACTTAAATAAAGACCAGCAAGCAGGCAAACAAATGTCTGGGATGTCATTCATAATAAACATAGATGAGCACTGGATTTAACATTCAAGAAAAGTAGACACTTTATAGTGTTGGGACAAGAAAAAAATTACTAGAACTGGAGAAACATATTGATTGTAGAAAACCAAACTACATGCAGTGGAATAATGAAAGTTAAAGATAGTAAGCTTCTGTGTATTAAAAATATTATCACGGTTAATAAATATTCTGACAAAACTGCTAGAAGGCAGAATAGGTTCTGCCAAGAGTTGTGAAGTTTTCCTTGGAAAACAGGATTTGAAACTCTTCGCAATACGGTAAAAGGGGTCACTACAGACCCCGTAAAATGAGTTTCCACCAAATGTTATTCTATTTTGAACTGCTAATGTTTATGAATTTTTGGCAGCTGTGACCTAGCAATTATGCCATCTTTCCTTATTTATATTTCCTGCCTTATGTGAAATCTCAGCATTTATTACATATCATTTGGCCTTTTTCAGTGCTTTATATTTTTCATCCAAATCAAAGTGAAAAATATTTAAATTGGCATTACAGAATATTTGTGTAAAACATAGAAATGTTTGCTAATTGAATGTAGACAAGAGTGACCAAGACGAGACAGTTGTTTCAAAATATCCCTCCTAATGTGCAAAACATGCATTTACATTTTTTAAACATGATGTTACTTGAGTAATTCTGTTTGACATGTGGCTGTAAATAAGTTAGTTGAAGACTGAGTTGCCTTTGACATGATCAGCATGTGTATGTGTACATACATACATATACATAAATGTATACATGCATGGCAGCAAATGTGATAAATAGCACTATATATATATATATATATATATATATGTATTTATATGGTTTTGGCAACTCAAGTTGCAATGTTTAGGCCACTAGTCTTATTTCGCATTCCAGATCTCACAAAGGCTTCAAAGAACTGCTAATTATAAAACAAGCCAAACCCCTTCTTGCTCTGATAGGTATTTGGGAAATGTCTGTGTACACCTTTTCCAGAGGAGAAACCCTGTAATTCAGAGTGCCTGAGCTGACATGGCAGGGTGGCAGCAGATCCAGGAATGGGAGTTTGGGCTGCCCCAGTCTCTGGTGTCTGAGGCCGTATTTCCATGCTGGGTATGGGCTGCCAGCACAGCCCTCAGCCCCAAGTACAGCTCTATGCAGGCATGAGATGCACTGCAGCCAGAATTATTTATTCTGGCAGCAGCTGTTTGGTCCCAGTCACTGTCTTTTTCCAGGGATTTTCCCTTGCCTCAGCATCTGCAGTAAATTCAAAAATTTCTTTCATGAAATGGGAGGGAGGCAGGCCATGGCTGCCTGAATAAGCTGTGTTGTCCCTGTAACTGAAAAGAGAAATAGGCTCGATTCAATAAAACACATCACAATATTTCCAAATAGGCATTTTTATCTTTTTTGTTTAGAGGCTCCAAACCATTTACTAAAATGGAGATGGTCTAATTGAATATGAATAAGGAGCTGGAGAGGTGCTATCAAATCAGTCACAAGGTAGCTACTTTATTTTATTGAAACTTTGCTTAAGTCTACTGGATTAATTTTTGTTTAAAATTAGGAAAGCTGTAAGGTGTGGGGGTGTTTTGTTTCCCTAATGCTTTCATTTCCACGATCAACTTAAATAAGGTTAAACTGGTAGTTTTTATCTTATAATGTGAAGCTCCATATCTCACAAGATCAGGCTTGTTATTACAAAAACTTATACTTATTTTGTTCCCTGGAATTTGAAAAGGGGGAAAAATTGTAGGAATGTTAGGTAGAGCCAGGGAAGAGTATTTTTTAGTGGCTGAAAAATATCACCCATAAGTGATATTATTATTTTTGTGTCCAATGTGACATCTTAGCTATTCAACCATTGAAAGACATATGAAATGAAAACTCGATGAATGTGTGCAAAAATATTTGCAGTTATAGGGTACTCATAACAGTCACGTATTTAAATAGTTGATGTTTTAATGGATCAAGCTTTGGTCAAGGGTTAACGATGCATGGTCTGTTTTTATAGCACTATTGACCTTCTGTAAATCTTGGCAGTCCCTTGCTCCTATTCCTTTTCCCATAATTTACAGTCAAATAGAAATGATAACATCTCTAGGGCAAATGGTAGATCTTCAGGATTCAGAGCATGTCCAATATAAAACTCACCCTAGTCTTGGCTAGGAACTAGTCTGGAACTTTACCACCATGTGAAAACACATATTGTTACAAACCCTAGAGTAGTTCCTGAAGCTGATTTCAGGTTCCAGAGAGGAAATGCCTGTGTAAAACTTGCTCTTGAGAGTTAGAGGATTGCTGTAGGAAAGCTTTAAAGCCTGCAGTGCCTGGCAGCACACTCACTCATATGTCAAATAATTACTTAATGTTCCTTTTTACTGCATTCGGTGCCCATATACAGAAACAGCCCATACCATGGCCCAGAGATTTTAACAATGTTACAATAAAAGTGTCCTTGACTTGATCGGGCTGTTTCATTCTAGGAGCTCACCAGGGCTGGTGGCCTCCTGCTGCTTCAGTGCAAGGTCATCTGCATCTTCAAAAAGGCCTCAGGAGCTCCTTGGGAACCAAGGAACAACTGACTTGGAAATTTCCCTTCTTCCTTTGCTTGTCCCCCACCTTTGATTTCCTAGTGCTGGTCATAAACCAAACCATCCTGCCCGAGTCTGCCTTGTGCTGGGACCTGGTGTGCAGTGGCATTGACCTGGGAGCCAGGCACTCCCTGTGCAGACGTGTGGTGAGTGATGGTCCCATCTTCCAGAGTTCACGATCAGAAAATATTTGGTGCCCATTTAGGGTATTTCTATGTTCAGTCTGGTGCCAAAAATTCCTCAGTATAAAGTCAAAATTAAATGGAAGAGTATTAAACATTGCATTGCCATGCTGCTGGTGGTGCAGCGGTCTGTGTGCTATTGCATTTGCTGATGCTGGACAGGCATTGCATAGTCATGTGGATGAAACTTGTACCTCAGATTTTAATGGTGTTGCAGTGAAGAAATGCCATCATTTAAAAACTCCTTAAAATATGTTTGGAGAGGACACATTGTGGTTTACATAGATTTTTAATGAGATAATTCTGGCAGAACCTGCCTCTACTCTGGCCTTAGTCACTTCAGGCTTTTCCCTGGGGACCATTGTCAGTACTGAGACAAGTGCATGCTGTGTTGTGAGTCAAATGAGAAACGATCCTCAAACTAGCTAGGCCACGTAGTTGGTGTTTTTTTCAGCATGGATAATCAAAATGTTGTATTTTCATCCCAGTAACAAGCGAGTAGTATAACACATTTCCCCCTGTCACTTCTACATTATACTGTAGAGAGGGGATTGATTTTAGAGGATGATCTCCTGTGTTTTGATTGTGCATCTTCTGCAGGGCAGCAGTCCATGTATCTGTAGGAACCCAGCTCAGCAGGGCCAGCTCCTGTCCCCTTTGGCTTAAGCCACAGAGATGAATCCCTGTGGTTGGGTTTTTTCCTATTAAAAAACACAGTAGGTAACCTTTGTCCTTTTTAATCCACTGCTTTGTCATAATTTACTCAGGAAGATGGCAGGAGTGTTTACTTTCTTGTTGGAGCTTTAGTAATTTTCATTGACTTCAGATATTATTTAATTTTTTTATAGGGCCAAATATTTACTCTGATAACTGCTTCTTTCAGTATATTATCTCAGTTTTGAAGGTGTTAGTGTTCATTTTTGACCGCAGAAGATGGTGAATCATAGCTATTTTCCTGTGTTACCTATCTAAATTCAGAATCCCCAGTGGGTTTCTGTCCTGCAGGATGTCAGGATGCCTCCTCCTTCAGTTGCCCTCTAAAATTCCTCTCTGAAGTTGCTGGAAAGGCTTTGGGTTCATTTCCATTAGGAGTTTAGGTAACACACATTCAGTGTTCTTTTCAGTGCTGCTGTTAGAAACCTTCACCTGGTAGAGGTTAGAAACTTATTTTTAGAGACAGACCTGACCTAAAGGCAAAATATAGAAATCAGTAGAGCTCAAAATTGGCTTTGCTGCTTTTGTGAGTTTCTGCATGTGCCACAATTCCTGCGTTAGCACTGGTCTGCAGGGGGTCAGAGCGTCAGGTCTGACTGATGGACTCATTGCTACCCTGCGAGAGGCTGCTGTGAGGACAGAACGGTGTCACCAGGGAGCAGCACAGAAGGGCAGGATCAGGTGCGAGTCTGCTCACGGCACGGAGCCCGCACCTTGAATTTGCAAGCTAGTTGCTTGTCTAGATAGATAACTTAGGCCAGGATGGACTAATCTTTAGAGGTATGTAGACTGCCTTCAGATTTTGGGGGTACCCTTTTTGCCTGACACCTCCCCAGAACCAGCAGCTGCCCCCTTTTGCTCAAGTCCCTGGGGAGAGGTGGCAGGACAGACTGACATGTGCCCTGAGGTGCCTGATGCTGATGTAAGCTTTCAGCAGCACAGCACTCTGGGGCTTGAAGGTGATTACATTTCTGGCTGAAAGAGGATATTTGAGATTAATTTGGAACTCAAATCATTATTAGTAGTGTTGCAGTGAGATGGTGTTTGTGGGGAAAAGCAGTACTTTTCAAAGTTACCACAGCACTAAATGGAGGGGGAATCGCTGGCTTTACTGAGCAGTTCCTAGACTTCAAGCTTTTTTTTTTTTAATTGGTTGTGAACATCCTAAGTAGGTCAGTGCATATTTCAAACATTTCATAGAATACTAGAGCTCTTAAAGCCTGATTAGGAGAGGCTACTAAATGCTTGCTTTCAATGTTTGCTTCTTTGTTCAGTGCATCAGTTTATAGTTCATGTTCTTTGTATCTTAATATTGCTTTGTTGCTTGTGGAACAGACTGCGAATTATTTTTGCTAATGTTTTTTTAAAAGTCTAAATAGCTTGGGATTTTTTGTTTGCTTTGTTTTTGTTTTTCTTTTTTTATGCAATGGCTTTTAATACTTGGCAACATTTTATTATAGAGTGAAGCTTTCTGTTGTTTCCTCATTTCTGTTTCATAATACTTTAATACTTCTAAAAATGTCCATTAAATATAATGACTTTGCTTTACTTACTCCCTCTGTTGTACTGCTGAGACTCATATAATCTTTTCCTTTCCTACTCAAGAGTTGTTTTCCTTTTTGGACATGGTTTTTCTTTAGAAGAACATTTTTCATGTGTGATAGTCTTCTTTACTCTCTTCCTTGTACTGTCTTTTGGAGATGGAGAACTAGGGAGACCTATTGGACTGCTTTTGATTTTTGGGTTTGAGTTTATTTTTATTCTCATGCCTTTCTTATATGGTATCTTCATGGAGTGGCCTGGCACAAGCAATTATTTTAGTCTTTTAATCCCTCTTAGGTTTGCTTTTAGCTAACTTCCCTGGTTTTATGTATTTCTTCTCCTTAACAAGTGAAACAGGAGTGGACTCTGTACACAGGGGCAGGCATTTTCTTCAGTATTATGTTGAACAGCAACTACTGCAGGTGGAGAGGAAGACCTGAGCTTGTCAAGGCAAGTGGGGAATGCAATGTTCAAAGGGGAGTGGGATCAAAGGGAGGAGCAAGTGGCAGTAGAAAATAGCAGGTTCAGGTTATTTAAAAAAATACAGGATATTTTAGCCATTGTAAGAAAGGAGAGAAAGATGGAAAGGAGGGAAATCAAAAGGGGAATTGGAGAAAAGTTGGTAAGGACACTATGTCCATTACAAAGTGCAGGGACACTCTACAGGGAGCAATAGGAATACTGCTCAGTTGCCCCTGCTAATGCAGAACCACTGGTAAGACTTTGATGCAGGTAGTAGGGCTCCTCCATAGTGGTAGTACCTAATTTAAGCTTTGCATAATATGTCTGCATACAACCTTATTTATATATGTCATGAATGGAGGTGCAAAAAATATTTGCATGGGCCAAGTTAGTAAAGGGTTCCTTAAACATGAATTCTCATTCCTGCATGAAGTGCTGTTGGTCTGGCTCTAGAGCTGAAGGAACTCAGAGTCCTCTGGTGGTCTGAAAGTCTTTATGAGGAAAAAAAAAGTCTATAAATAACATATATACTTTCATAATATTTATACAGCTGTAAGAGTTTTACTTTACTTAAAAATTTCAGCAACTGCATGTAATCCAGAAATATTTCTGTCAGCCTTTTGAACAACAAACTTAAGATGTTGTGAAAGTCCAACAATCTTAGCCCAAAGCCCATGCACCTAACACATGTTGTATTGTGAGTTGATAAATCTGAACACCCGTTCCTTATTACTACCTTTATTTTTTCTTTCTGAGGAGTATTTACTTTGGTGCCTTAAAACTGATATGATAAGCAGATCAATTGCATCAGTCTGTATTCCTGAAGGGTAGGATAGACAGATATTGTAGCTGCAGATGTTTTATTAAAGTTTGACAAAAAATGTCTCATAACTTCTGTAGTGTTCAAGGTCATAGAACAAAAAATTCTTATGTACGGTAGGAACTTGGTTTTAAGCTGTGAGTTATAAAATAGAAGCTGTAAAACAAGTCTGTAAAATATAGTAGAAGAATATTAGTTGTTTTCAACTGACAGTTCATTTTGTAGGTACTGAAGTAGACTCGACTGTGTATCAGTTCATTCCTGGGGAGAGAGAAAGTGTATGGTTGGCACAGACTAATGTCTCTTTTTGAGGAAGGTTTTTATTCCATTAGTAGAGTAGGTTGTTGAAATAATAAAATATGTACTCTTCACCTCTTATTTTCATTTCCTGATGTATGATAGCTTGAACTGCTGTTGAGTAAAATTTGCAGCAAATGTTCTTTCTTGTGTTCATTTGATATAGTTCACACTCCATTAACAACCTGATAGAGAGAAGGACGTTACTGCATAACTTTTTATTTTCCTGTACTTCTGAGATGACTTTGGGACACCATACTGTGACAGCAGAACACACAGATTTTAGGTAATGTCAGTGCAGTGGGATGGATTCTACAGTTCTACTTATGGAGTCTAAATCTAAATTGTTTCGGTTTTTAATAATTAGTTTATGTCTGAATTTATCTGATTGTGCACACAGTTATTAGAGCACTAATACTGTGAATGCCACTAACACTGTGAATGCCACTCTAGTTCTGGCAGTCACTGTAGCCAAGCATATCTGCAGCCCCCTTATTTAAAGAAAATTATTTCACTTTTTTCAATTATTTAAAAAACACACCAAAACAAAAAAACCACCAACCCCCACCCAGCCAAACCACCTGTTTATGATATTGGAATAGAAAGGTGTTTTTTGTAAAAGCAGAATTTTATTTTGTCTATTTCAGGCCAATTCATGCATCTGTAGTCATTTCTTCAGTAGCAGATTATATAAATGTGGTGTTTGTATTTGAAAAATTGTCTCTTATACAGGTAGGACAAAACTAGACTCTGTAAGTCACCTGATGGAGAGGAGATACTGAATACAAAATTAGTTTGAATAAAAACAATTGTTAAAGAGGAAAAGATCTAAAGACAGATACTAAAGGACCTGCCTGGGTAGAAAAGATAAGGTGACATAGATCACTTTAATGAGTGTTTCAGCTGAAATTTAGAATTAAAGTGCCTAAACTTGGCACCAAGAAATGCTGAATGCTTTTCATTCCTTTTAACTGAAATGAAAATAGAAACTCCTTTTGTCATCTGACAGGGTAGTGTTTATCAATCTGAATACATGGCCTGTCAGAAACAACAAGTATTTTCAGATTCCTTTGAGGTCACTGGGAGCTGAGGGTTAAGCAACCTTTTAAATCTGCCCTGAGTGTCTGTGACAGAGTGCATGAGCCTTGGGGCAGGTGGCGTACGGAAAGGGTTAATTAAACAAACCTCTACGGAGGGGCCCCAGCAGTTTATTCTTATCAGAGGATCTGCAAGGGTATTGGGTTGGATCTGTGGGTGCCTGTGACTCTCTCCAGTCTCTGTCAAGTGAAACAGAGGAAAGGGTCTAAAATGAGCCTGGAAGAAGCCCAGCTATTACTGGGAAGACTGAGATCAAGCAAACTCAGGGACAGTGGTGCCCACCTTTGGAAGATCTTATTTAACTTAGTCTTAAATTGACATCACTGTGCCACTATCTGAAGGGGCTTAGTGTCTGCAGTGAGGTATTCCACAGCGTCACATTGGCCATCAGGCTATATTTTATTCCTTTGATTTTTTGTGATTTAAGTACTCCAAGTTTGGCTGAATATGCTGAAAGGAGACTTGAACTGATGCTGCTATCACCCTCTGGTATTCTAACCTGGGTTTTTAACTGACTTTGTCACAGAGGCTGCAGACCAGAGCCAAACTGTCTCTTTATTGTGTTTGATGAAGCAATATGTAGAAAGTGTTTTTTATCTGCAAAACAAACAATAGAAACAGGCAAACCCCTTGCTGAGGTGCCTGTGTTATTAGAATATCTGAGTGTAGGTAATGTAAGCAGGTTTCACCCCAAGGTGTGACTTCTGTAATTACTCAGCAGTAGACAGTATTGGTAAGAGCTGCTGGTTTCCAAGAAGAACAAGAAAGGAGAAAATAAAGAGGCTGTAAGTTATTCTTTGCTTTGCTAATGAATGTTTTCATTTGAATTGTTCTTAAAATTATTTTCTAGGATTTGTATTTTGGATTCCTAATGTCGTTTTACAACAAGCAACTCTTAACTGGATTTCAGAGACCTGAAAATCAGATACCAGTGGTTTTGGTAGACAAAACATGAAGTATTTTTCACTTGTGATTTAAGCTGTATTTGAAGTTGATGTATTTGAAGACTGACCTGAGTCAATTCTAGTGGGAATAAATCAGAAGGTTCTGTTATGGGCTTTGTGTCATATGGTGTTCAAGATCTAATTCTATAAATCTGAAGCCTTAGAAGGCTCAGTACATTCTAGCAGCCATGTGAAGAAGAGCTGAGACTGTCTCAACGCCTTATGGAGCACTGTAGCTTTTGACTAACTGATTTTTTGGCACCATCTAAGTCTGCCCAACATGAAGCACTGTGCAGGGAGGAGGTGTTTTGGTTCCTCTTTGGTTAGTTCAGAAAACTTCAAGATTTTGCAAATTCACGGTGTCTTGACTTATATCAACTTTCCATCCTTATTTCTTAAAAAAGAACCAGTCATACTGAGGAAGTATCTCAGCCCCTTACTCATGTGATAAGAAAGCAAAGACATGCCAATGTACAATGCATGCCTGAGCTGTCATGGAGGAGCATCTTCTGAGCAGTGTGCCATGAGCATACTCATGACACTCAGGATTTAGAACACACTCAGTAAGTCACTTGAAAGGCTGTGGAGGCTGGGAAGAAAGCCTTTATTTGACTCCAGAGTTGTGATTGAGCTCTTGGATGAGAATTTGGTTTCATCTTGGATTACAGGTGAGCTGCAATTTTTGTTAATAAACAGAAGATTGTGGGAAACTTCTGAAGAAGATAATGGACCATCCAGACACCTTTAACTGATTTAGGGCTTCTTTGTCATTATCTTAGATTTCTGTGAACTTCATAGCATTAGGTAAGAAATAGCAGGTGATGTCCTGATTTTTTAAAAGAAACTTTCTGAATGATCAGGAGATGTGGCAGACCAATTTGAGCTGATTGCATCAAGTGAAAACTCAGTACTTGTTATGGCCAATTTCATTCCATATATAAAATGATACATTTGCTTTCTTATCTCTGGAAATTTTACTTTTTCATTGTTTACCTATGAGGAAAAATAAGTTATTTGTGCTCCTTGACAGCCTCCTGGAGTTCTAACACTTGCAGTTAACTTACAGTTCATGGTTTCTTCATGATTTGAAATGTTTCACATTACTTCTGCTTCCTTGCTCTTCTCTCTGTTCTGCTTGTCTGATATAGAAAAAATTCTTCCAGTTTTATCTAGTGTGATCTTTTAGGAAGCTTCAGTCTCTTTATTTAACAAAAAGCATTGAATTATATTTGGATGAAAATTTTTTTCCTCTAATTTTTGTATAATACACGCAATGCATTTTGACTCCTGGAATTTCCAAAATACAACAAATACAGTACTGTCTAGAAATGAGAGGTACCAAGCAAGGATTTTCAAGCAAGGGAAAGTTTCTTGAGCTGGTACAGCAAGAAAGAGCAAAATTTGTTGAGGTGTTCTGAAAACAGAAGAAGTAAAGGCTGTCATGGAAAGGAGAGGAATGCCTCCTCAGGACTATTTCTTTAGAATGGACTCAAAGCCTGTTTACCAAATGCACTGTTTACTTACGTGGGCAAACCCCTACTGGCTTGTATCTGACTACATATTTTTAGTAGTGACACTTTGTTGTGACTCCCCTTTTCTGCACCAGACCCCCATGTGAGCAGTGTCATCGGTGGGAATAATAAGGTCATGTTCAGTCCCCTTTCATCAGGGCACTGTTCAGTCCCCTTTCATCAGGGCACTCCTCTCTAAAAGGACTAGTTTTGCTCAAGCTGAGCATCACCTGTTTCCCCAGCCTTCCCATATGGCATTTACTGTGCAAAAGGGTTTGAATGACCATCTATGTAAGATGTTGCTGAGCAGCCACGTGGATTATGTCAAACCACTAGGAAAACGGCCATTTTTCATAAGATTAGTAATGCTGAAAAAGGAAGTGCAGGCTTTGTGATTGAAGACAGCTGTTTAATGGGGAAACATAATCCTGGGGCTGCTCTTGGGAGTGGAGTCTTGCTCTGGTTTGTCAGCATGGCCTCCATGCCAGTTCGTTGTGGAACAGTGGCGATGTTATTGACAAAAATTGTGATGCTAAACTTGCAGATTGTTTCTACTATCAGTGTTGCTCTGAGTGACCTGGTTAAAAAGGAGAGGGTGCACATGAAGTAACAAGAAGTGGTTGGATGTTTCTGATCTGCTGCTACTCTGGTGGCTCAGAAAGCAGTCTGCAAATTTGTGGCAGGAGCTTTATGCCCTTTTGTCTGTCCTGGACTTGTGAGGAGCCCTTTTTTTCAGGGAAAGTAAAAAAATCTGAAGAATTTTGAAGGTGCCTCATGTCAGAGGAAAACATACTTCAGCTCCATACCCCAGAGTACTTGGTCTGGCTCATAGATCTACTCGCAATTACAGCATTGTTTATTTTATTGAGATAGCTTGTAAAATAACTATTTCAGGCAAAGATCCAACAGTTCACTTCTGTCTGTCTATTATTTGCTCACAGTGGAGAACTGAATAAAAATCCCACAGGTACATAGGTTTAGTGCAACGTTCTGTGTATAATACCACAAACCAGATGCAAATTCTTTGTTACTGTATATTTGTGCAAATGGGCATGTTTCATAAGAATAAATGAGTGAACTATCATAGTGTTCATAATAATTATGTTACTTTTTTGCATGTCCTGCTTATAGTCTTGGATGATTTTCAGTTTGCTGCAGAATTTAACAATCTGGAGAAAGACTGGTGTCTGTAGAATGGAATAGAATAGAACAGAACATTTTCAGTTAGAAGTGATCTACAACGATCATCCAGTTCTAACTGCTTGAGCAATCCAGGACTCACCAAAAGTTAAGACGTTGTCCACATGCCTCTGAAACACTGAGAGGCTTGGGACATTTGTTGTTTTGTGACTTGCTTTGGAGGTCGGGTGTGAGGTCTGGGTCTGACTTGGAGGAAGGAGAAAAGCAGATCTTGTCTTTTAGCAGTCAGCAATTACCCCGTGAAGCGTGGTAACGTAAAACTTCACACTTACAAAAGCAACAACATACTCATGTATATACTGGTTTGTTGTTCAAATGTTGCTCTCAGAGTGAGAGGACTATAACCCTCCTCCTTCCTGCACCAATCAGCCTTGGATCTTGCATGCAGTTTTTAAGTCACGTCTGGTGGCTGTGGTTGATTCCAAGGTAGGGAATTTGACCATATATGTCATGTTTGAAGTTTAATTTGAGATATAAATAAATAATTTCAATTTGTTCTTGATTATTTTTCTTCAGGGTTTTTTTGTCGTTGGTGGTGGTGGTTTTTTGGGTTTTTTTTGGCTAAGTTTTAAATTTAAAGTTTTAAGTCTTTATGGTGTGGTAATCATATCACATTTTTACTAATGTCAGATGTATACCCATATAGATATGTATGCTTCGAAACCTTCTTATACTACATAGTTCAACAAGGCATTTGTAAAACTTGCACAGTCTAATCACTGAACATACAAAGGTTCAAAGCACTTGCGCTTCTGTGCTGCTGGCAAAATAAGAATAGCTCTTGAATGAATTCTATGGAGATCTACTGTTTTAAGAAAGAGATTCTTGTGGTTCTGTGAAAAAAAATAAAAATTCCACACAGTACAGAAGCTGTACTAACATTATATGTTTGAGTTCCATTTTAAGCACAATATTAGCCTTTTCAAAAATCTACACATTTTACGAGTTCTCAGTGATAGCTGTTTCCTTCTCAATAGCAATTTTTGTCTCCCACTCATGCATAAAACAAGAAAGCTGGAACAGTCCAAATCACATCATCAGCTTAAAAACCTGGCTTATACACCGATAGTGCTAAAGTCACAAACACACAAAACTGTTTTCACCTGGTATCTGAACCTGGTCTTGGAGAAGGTGAGTAATAGGAGTCTTTCCTCCAATAGCAAAGGCCTTATTTTAAAATCTTTTTGAAATTACTTTAATATGCAACGGAAAATCTGATTTTAGAAAAAATAGAAATACTGTCATGTAAAATTAGTTTAAATACAGCCTTATTTTATAGGTAGTTTATAAAATGTTAGAGCTATTTTTTTTAAACTGTGGTTCACTCAATTAGTCTATGCATAAGACTCTCATTTAACAGT
The DNA here is from genome assembly GCF_022539395.1 of Myiozetetes cayanensis. Taxonomy (NCBI): domain Eukaryota; kingdom Metazoa; phylum Chordata; class Aves; order Passeriformes; family Tyrannidae; genus Myiozetetes; species Myiozetetes cayanensis. The sequence continues at coordinate 133,683,984 of NW_026086604.1, forward strand.
TATATCAAGTGCTAGACCAAAGAAGATAAAAAGTAATCTCAAATAATTGTACCTATACTGGATACCAAGTAGTTTGTTCTCTTATTAACAAGAGGATTTATGCATTATTCTAGTGCGTAAAATTCACTTCCTCTTTGTCTATTCACATGTTTAAGTTTGCACTCTAGCCTTGAAATATCTCTGAAAACACGTTACACTGGATAAAGAGCTGGTTCTGGGCAGTGCTCAGTCACTCATTCTCTATCTCTCCTACAGCTTTGCATGCTGATTATTGTGCTGGCTCCACTAGAGACTGATATTTTTGTGTCACCTTTCAGTTAAACAAACAAAAAATCATAATCATAACTGAGTCAAATGTCCAAATGAAAAAGTGTCTGTATGTTTGGACAGCAGTGTCCTAGGTCCCATGGACAGGGGCATGGCCAAGAAAGAGGTCAAAAGAAGGAATCAGTGCTCTCTGCTTATCACTCATTAATCTTCACCCAGTTTGGTGCCCTCCAGCATAGGAAACGCACCATAAACCAGAGGGCCAGGGAGGTGGTGGGGCTGGAGCAGGTGGCCTGGGCAGAAAGGTGGAAAGGAGCGGTGCTGGCTCAGTGGGGTCAGAGGCACCCCACGGGGGGACCTTGCAGAAACCCTTCAGGTCACAGTGAGGAGGAGACTGCTGCTTGCTGCAGTATGTGGTGAGTGGACAGGGCAAGAGACAGAAATTAGAATGAGGCAGATTTAGAGTGGATATAAGGAAAGCATTTTTCAGCTTGATGAGGGTGAAGAGCAGCACAGGTTGCTCTGGGAGGTTGTTCAGGAGCCATCTGTGGAGGCTTTCAAGGCCTGAGCAGCCTCGTCTGACCTCGCATCTGCCCCTGTGTCAGCAGGTTTTCCCAGGTGAAGGACTTCCCACAGCTCTAGCCTTGATGCTCTGCTCTTTCCTCTGTGTCTTTAGCACCACAGTTTCTTGCATGGTCTCCTGCACCACTACCACCCTGGTGCCAAAGCCTTTTGCAGCTGCAGTGGTGAGAGGCTGGCTATGTATTTGCAGTGCAGGCAATCCTGAATTATCTCCACGTATCTTTCACAATTCACTGTTTTGTTTTTTTTTTTTTTTTTTAAGAGTCTGAGTGGTGTTACAGGTTATTTTAAAAGTTGCTTCAAAGCTTTGAAGTAAATGGAGGGTGAATTTACTTGAAGAGATTGGGGTATTTTGTTACTGTTTCTTGATGTGTTGCTGTGATATGGCAGTGGCATAACTGGATAAACACAAATAACTTCCACAACTCAAAGAATGTCTGTAGCATCTAACACAGAGTGCTGCCAACCTTGCTACCATCAAAAGATTTCTGTTGCTTTTTACTAAGCTTGAAGTTAATGAAAATTTAATGAGTTGTAATTAAGGACTGAAGGAATTGAAGATTCTTTATCAAAGTTCCTGAATTCTGCTTGGTGAATAACAGTAATTGATAAATGTATCCGTATTGATTTATTCTTTATCCTAATTGGTGTTTGTAAATGGAATGGGCATTTCCCCCTAAATTAATAAAAGATCACTTTTGAGGGTTTAATTAACTGTTCTTTGAATTCTTCATTCATCTAAAATTAACCTTCCATGACAATTATGGAACTTTAAAAAAAATTCCTTCTGTGTAACATAAACTACAGAGGCATACATTGACTTGGCAACCTACTGTTAGCTTGCAAATGGAAAGACTTATGTGCTGGAAAAAGCCAGCTGCACTTGTTGTTTTTGCTGAACAAATCACCCAGAAGTACACCATCACTCCAGCCTGCCACTCCATTATTTGTATTGTTAAGGAAGTTTTTCTCTCATCAGTGGTGTATATTTTTTAGAAATGAGTAAAACCCCATGGTTCCCCAGTATATTTATGATTTTAATAGGGTCTTACAAACAGTTGGTAAAATAACACACCTTGATTCATGAATAATGTTAGCTATAAAGAAAAGTGTCTTCAATAAGATTTCAGGGCGTGGTATGTTTTTATGTTTTTACCTCTCACAGAGCCAATCTGACATCTATGCTTTGCAGATTGCATGTCTCCATTAGCACCCTGTTGAACTTTGACCTTGTTTTTTTTGTAGTAACCAAAATAAAAAGATTATCCTATTACAGACTTTCTGAAAATAATGGATGGTAATCACAGTTGTGGTCAAAGAGGTTCCAGGGGATCACATTTGTGTGTCACCTGAGCATAGTTTTAAGTGAACTTTGGGCTGTCTTGGACTGGTCCTAAGGCTTGTTCAGGGCTGCACTCCAAATTAAGTGGAGGGATGAAAGGGCCTCTTCCATAATGCTCTGTCAGGCACTTGGAAAGGGGAGAGGGTCAAAGCTGCTCCATGAGGAAAATCCCCAGGACAGCTCTTTGCAATCATGTCAGCAAGCAGATGGACATTTCTCTTGCATTGCCACAGAGCCCATTTCTGTAACAACTTATATATTCTCTCCTACTTGAAAACACGCCTAACCTGGTACAGCCATGATAACTGGCAGAATTTACACCGTCTTTTTTCTTTCCTAATCTCTGCCCCTTAATTTCTGAATCTTTGCTTCTTTCCCTGCTTCTCTGACCCAAATTGCCTCTTTGTCTTCAGCAGGTCCCCTAGGCTGTCCCAGGCAACTGCTCTGTGCAGGCACCCACCAGGCTTCCTCACCATCACATCTCCAGTGTGCCTGGTGGGTGATTTCACACTGCAACTGCAAGGCTTCCTTTTTGACAGACTTTGTAATGTATTTAGCACAGTAAATCTTGATGCTCAGTTGAATAAATGGAAAGAACAACCAAAGGAGCATCTCTTCACTGCAGAGCCTGGTGGCTGAGATTAAGATGGAACCAACGCTGATTTAGAGTATAACATCACATCACACATTGACATTACTGTAAAATAAGCCACAGTTCACTTAGAAAATATAGGATTAAATCCTGACTCTGGACCAGACTCTTGTTGTGTGGTTAGGTTCTGACAAATTGAAATTACCTGTGCAATTACAGTTGAGTGTGGAACCCTAAATAGGTGGCTTTAATAACTAGAATGAAATTGTTGTTACTAAGTGATATGTGACTGTGATTTTATTAGCTGCAGAATAGACCAACAGAGGTAATTGCTGCGAGTGGAAGAAGATGGTTAATTTGTTTGTGCTGTAGAAAATTGTGGGAAAGCTTGGAAGGAAAAGTTTAGGCTGAAAACGTCCAAAACGTTGTTAATCAAATATTTTTCTTTTCTTTTTTTTTTTTTTTCTGTTGTCATGTAATAGAGCTCTTCAGAAGGATTAAGATGTGTCATACTGCTTGGCAGGTGACTGATGTCTTCAGTGGAAGACATCGCTTTATGAGAAATATACATTAAGGTCTTGTCTTTAGAGCTGGAAGTGTTACTTGCTTAAAGCTAGCTTTGTGGTCACTGCCTTCATTTTTGCTATGTTTTATGGCCGTTAGCATTGCAGAGTTGTTATATTTAAAGGAGAAGGCAGTAGTTTTCTTTAGTATATACATTATCTGTGAGCTATTTGAATTCGCAATTGAAAACTTCATTTTGACATGGGAGTAAATTATTGACAAACTTGTCTTTAAAGTCCAGATAACATTGAAAAAATCAATTTAATTCCAGTGTTAAATATGGAAGTTATGCAGATCCTGTTTTTCCTGTTCAAGTAGTCTTTACTGAGGTAAGAAGCCTGATTTTTTTGATCCAAGTTATTCCAGTCTTTCCCCCGTCCAGACCTTTTTACTGAAAGGCATTTTAAGGACTATTAAAATGAGGGACATCATGAAGGGTTGCTTTCAGAATTTGTAACATTAATTTTTAATAGCTTCTGAATTATTCTGTTTATTTTAGGGTTCATATAATAACATGATAGATTTGGAGGTTGTATTTCAGTGCGAGGAATTCAGGTCAGCCTCCCTGATAGCAAATCCCATTAAAAGCACAGGAGGGTTTACTGGAGGGGAGTTATGGTCCTCCTTCCTGTTCTTCTTTCCATGTTTTTTTCTGTCTCTCTTCATTTGCATATGATATTAAGTACACATGTCTGTCTGCTCTTCATATAGCAGTCCTTATAGCATCAACTTTATTTTAAGCCACGAACAAGAACATATTGAAGTTAAATTATTATTTTGATTAATGCATTAGTACAAATGAAAACCTTTGAACTAAGACTATATGTGTTTAGATCTTTCAGTCATTAAAGCAAACCAATACAGCATTAAGAAAAGCCAGATCAGAGAACACTGTTTGGTAGAGCATAGTAAATAATGTGCTCTTTGGGAAATAGAAAATGCATTGAAAACATCATTTTACCAATTTCCTTCATGGTTCTAGGCAGAAATGCTGGTCATGCAGTGTCCTTTATATTTTAACTTCTGCTAACCTACTTTACAAACGGCCACTGACCTTTTTTTAGAGATTTTACATTTATATATTGCACCTGGCATGGTCACCAGTTTAGTTTTCCATTCAGAAAATAGTTCGGGGTTCTTAATAATGTACTTCATAGGTACTTATAATTTATTGATAGGGTTATTAGTTCTTCTCGAGTTTTTTCTTGGCTGGAAAGCCGACTCTTTCAGCTTTCTTTGTTCATGACCATCTACTATTGTCTGTTGTTTAAACACCGTATTGAATTTTCCTGTTATGTTCCTGAAGAGCAATATGTAATGATGGAGGTTGGAGGAACCATGAGGGTAACCTGGGTGATGCCCCAAATATCTGCCAGAAGTAAAGAAAAGAGCAGTTGTGGCATTCCTAAAGCATGCTCTGTGCTGCAGCATTTTCAGTCTTATGTGCTAGTAATTGGGACCATTTGTTGTCATTTATGTAAATAAGGTAATGAATCATCAAATATGCAAAGCAGGACATCAAGTCATCTGCATAAAATCTCCAGATTTCAGAACATTTAGTCTCTACAAGTATGGGTAGATTGTAACCAAGAAATATCTTTCCAGATGGCTTGAGCAGGTGAGGATGCAGTGCCTGTGCTTTTCAGAAGAGTTGTGGTAAACTTGGACTACCTGAGCCATCATATATAGCTATATAAACACAGATAACCGGATTTGCAGATTTTTTATTGTCATTTTAACAAACGTGTTCATATTTTCAGAGTTGCTCAGACAGCAAGGGATCAAGCATCTGACTATTTGTAGACAATTTACTCAAACCCATGCAATCAGCATTACAGGGCACTTGTTATTGTAAGGACAAGTAAGTGACAGAAAGGATTGAATTCAGTGTAGAATCACAGAATATGCTGAGTTGGAAGGGACCCACAAGGGTCATTGAGTCCAACTCTTAGCCCTGCACAGGACCATCCCCAAGAGTCACACCATGTGCCTGAGAGTATTGTGCAAATGCTTCTTGAACTCTGTCAGGCTTGGTGCTGTGACCACTCCTATGGGGAGCCTTTTCTGGTGACCAGCCACCCTCTGGGTGAAGAATTTTTTTCTAATATTCAAACTAAACCTCCTCTGACACAACTTCAGGCCATCCCCTTGGGTTCTGTCACTGGTCACCACAGAGAAGAGATCAGTGCCTGCCCCTCTTCTTCCCCTCATGAGGAACATGAGTCACTTGAAATTTTGACACAGAAGATGGCCTTGTACATCTGAGTTAAGTAACAGTGTGCAGAAAGTAAAGCTTGCTGCAGTGTGATGATGGATATTTCAAATTGGACTTACAGGAGTCTTTTTTTCTTTTCTGTGGTGCCCAAAACCACACAAAAATCACAGACACCTGATCAGATTAATTTCTTGAAATATTCATTAATGAGTGTCCGAAAAGTATTTTGTCTCACAAACAGACAAATACATTTTTTTATTCTGCAGCTGGCTAAGCCCTCCCTCCCAGGGCTGCTCCTGAGGACACTGGATTGGCAGAACACTCTCTGTGCCTGTCTGCAGTTTAGATGGTGTCTCTGACTAAATATTTTTGCTTAAGAAAAAAGACCCCAAATGAAGGTTACTGTAATACCTGACTACAAAGATTTCTGTATCTGCTTGTTTGCTTTCTCATTTCCCTAGACCTGTAGAGATTTTTCTTTACATCCAGTATCTGTGGGGAAGAAAGCCTGGGATAGTCAGCCAAGAGTGCCAGAGCTATGGCTGCTCTAGAAAACTGTTGCTTCTCACCACCATCTTCAGAGGATGTCCATTGTCCTTCCATTGTTCTCTTTTCTTTGTAGTTTGCTCCTCCTTTTGAGAGTATCCACTGTGGCATCCACCTGGGGTGTAATTAATGGGACTTTGGTAGATAAGGAACAGTTAAAAGGCTTCATGTGGGATATGAGTGGATTACCTTCATGCCTGAAGTTTGTTCTTCTTTCACTTTTTACTTACTTTTCCTGTTGTTTTTTTTTTTCTCTGTGTGGTGATGTAGAACTTCAGGATGAAAGAGGAATATTGAAACAATGAAAATGGCTTCTCTGTACCTTGACCATAAGGGCAGGATTCTGTTAGTCAAGGATTGTGTTTGTCTCCTGGCATAGTCAGTCTGCTCTTACTTCCTACCTATCTCCTCTTCTGTTCTTTCCAAGACTTCATTCAAATCATCATAAAGGCTGATTTTCTGTAAGGCATATTTTATCTTTTGTAAAGCTTTAAGCAATCTGTGTTGTATTTTTGTTGTGTTAGAGCTCTTTTAAAGGTTATTCTTTTATTAAGAGGTGGTAATTTGAAAATGCCGATGCAAAAATCTAGAGAAGGCTGTAGTAATGCTAAAACAAATTAGCAACCAATATTTGAAACTTACATTTTCTTCAGAGTAAAATGTCAATGTAGTGTTTCAAGTTGTTTCTCTCCCTCCACTTTTTATAGTGGCATGGCCACTGTATAAAGGCAAAACTTTTATGAAGGTTTATAAAACTAAGCCAGACATAGTTTCATTTACATAATTTCAGAAGAGATTTTGAAACTTGGACACTTTTCTCTTTTACTAAAAAACTACTACAAAACTGCTATAAATTTGGCAAAAGATATTTTTGTGCTCATCTTTAAAATGCTTTAAGAATCTAATGTGAAATAACTGCAGATGTGGAAGGCACTATTCATATGTTATTTAACGACAAATTAGTAATAGAGATGATCTGCTGTGATTTATAGCTAAAGGATATTCCTTTAAGAACATATTGAGCCTAAGTTCTTATTTAATTAAAACATCAGAACAAGTGAAACAACTTTGAACCAAGATTGTATAAATTTTAGCTCTTTTAGTCTTTTAGTCATTACAGCCAACCAGTGTAGTACCAAGAACAGCCAAGTCACAGAACACTTTGTTAGACTTTAGCAATAATTTAAAGATGAAATAAATATTAGAATTTTGTGAGTGGCTGATGTATAGAAAAAGGTAACATTCTTAAAAAAAAAAAAAGTATTTTTTATGAATTGCACTGGCAGCTGATTGTTCCTTCTGGAATTGCTTAGTGATTAACATATCTCGTCAGGATGATGTACCTAAGCCTGCCATCACAGTTGGCACCAATTGGAAATCTTAGCAACAATCTTGGCAAACATTTCAAACATTAATGGCTGTGTTTGCACACAAATGCCCCACTGCTTTGTTCTTCTGCACTGTTTGTCCATTGGTATATGTGTTTAAGTGTGTTTAGGCTCATATAGCCCTTCAGGTGGGGAAGGGAACCAAATGTAGTTGTCAAAAAGCATCCTAAGGACAGAACAACAGGTGAGGGATAGTAGTGATGTTTTCTACTGGTTTAGAAAAAACATAACCATGATATAGTTCAATATGTACAGACTTTAATAGTAGGCCACAGAACTGTGTACTCAGGAAAAACACTTTGAAGGTCTTGAACCAAAGCCAAATACAAGACGCAGAAGTGATAGAATAATAAAGAAAAATAACTCTGCCTCTACTGATGGTATTTCTGAGTTTGGGGTACAATAAATTTTTCAGACTCCACAGCTGTAAACTCGTCTGTCTTTAGGAAAGGTTTTGCTACGGTTTAATTCTCTAAAATTTGATAAAAAGAAAATAAAGTAGACCTGAAGGGGTTTTTTCTGTTTTAGATTTTTTTTTTTAAGACTCGGAGCTGAGATTAAATTTTTATGGCTGAGTAGTAAATCTCTGGAACAGGATTTCCTGATAGAAATGACAACTCTGCTTTAATTATAGCATCTTCTAGGCAGCCACTATATTACAGCAGGACCCTTAACAGACTTTCCTATTTGAGACCATATTTAAGAGTAACAGGACTTGCCATAATTAGTGCTTGCTTTCTGTTGTGGTCTTCACCTGTCATTGAATTAATGACTAGGTTCCTTTTGCATGGTTTATTTTCCCAGGAAGAATGTCCTTAGATTTGTGTGAAATGTTTTAAAATGGGTCTCAATATGTGGAACATGAAGCATCTTCTGTATTATGCAACTATTTCAGAAATCATATATGGAAAAATGAAGCACTAGTACATAGTTCTAAGAAAGCTTTAACATCTGCAAAATTAACTTGTCACTAATTTTGCATGCTTCAGTTACTAGAAAATGTACCTCTCTGAAGCACTAAGCTTTTTTTTTATTATTATTACATTATATACCTATCTGTGACTTGCATCTGAAATAGTTTTCATCACTGATCTTGCTTTTTTGATGCCTATACATTTATTTCTTATTTTGTGCTGAAAATGTTATGCCATCTGGTTACTTGTGTAATTTTGTAAAGAGAAGACTTCATTAATTTGCGGTTTTAACTTCTGCACCTGCAACTTCCATTTAGTGGTGTAGCAGTTTTGCCTGTCAACAGTTTAGAAAGAGTCTGCTGGAGCTGAAATATTTGTGTATTCATGACTTTCTCTCTTTAGATAGTTGCAGGCCAAAATAGGGGAAGGATTTGGCGAGGCTGAGAAGACACTACATCCTGAACTGTACAGCATCAACTCCCAATTTTTCCTGCTTCACATGCAAGGGATCCTCTCCCCTCCCCAGCTCTTTACGTGCAAATGTAAACTAGAACTTCATGGGTGCCCAAAAAAGGGAATTTCAAGCTTTGCAAATGCTTTGTTTGGATTAATAACTTCTATAGTCATGTTTCTTTAATCTCAGAGGGCACAAACATTACTTATGTTAATAGCGGTATCATAGCCTATCTAATACGCTATGGTAAAAATGCCTTCTGTTAGCTAACTCTTAACAAATTCTTGTTGTCATATTTCAACAGTAGTTTATTTTTTAGGCAGGAAAGAGGAGAGGTTAGTTTTGAAACTAAAAGGACATTGTTTGAAACAGTGTATGGAAAGTGTATGGCTTTCTAAAAATATTACTTGTTTACACATATGTGATTATACAAATGCATGGACAGCACTGTTGCTACCTTAATATTAATTTCAGCTGTGTGAGATAGTGACAGAGTTCATTCATTGACCCAAAGCTCTAGAAATATTCCTACAGCAGTTTACAAAAACCTGACAAACTAAACTGCTTTTTGCTTAATGGTATGTTACATCAATATGATGTCTCTACTTAGCTGAAGTTAGCTATCTGAAATCTAAGAGAAAAAGGGTTGGATTTGTTCTGGATTTTTTTGTTCAGGTTTTTTGTTTGTTTATTTTCGATTTTGTGGGTTTGGGTTTTTTTCTAAAGTAGTTCAAAAGAATAGCTTGGGGCTTCAGAAAGCCTGAGAACTGATGAAAGACTTGCTCCCTGGGGAGCTTCATTAAGAACCTGTGGTGGAGGGGGCGGGATGGCAGGAAGGGACCTGCCCCACAGCTGAGTGGATCCCAGGCTTTCAGGGGAGCTGGGCTGGGGGGAGAGGACATGTGCAGGTGGGATGTGGGTGATGGGGAGCTGGCTGCAATCCTGGGTTGCAAGCTCTCATGCTGTTCCATCTTGTGAGGGAACTGGTTCACTGTCTACATCCAGCCTGAAACACAATCAGCAAAGCAACCTCAGCTTATGATTATTTTGGGGTCTTGGGGAGCTGGGGGGGGGGTTGTTGGGGTTTTTTGTTGTTATGGGTTTTTTTGAGTTGGTAGGGTTTTTTGGTTGTTGGTGTTTTTTTTAAGGTTCGATGCTCATAGTTGGAATCACCAGCTTCACATCTCAGAGCTTTTAAAACAAAAAACCAAGACTTTTTATGGGAACACCATGTCACAGACTGCAAGGGGCTAAAAGGGAGTTTTGACCAGAAAGGAAGCAAATTCTCGCAGACATGGCAGTCAGGCATGGGATAGTTTAATTGCTGGGACTTCAGAGAAAAAAGGTTGGACATCTACTGTTGGACAGATTTAAAGATATTTAAGCTTCCAGGTTCTAAATAGCCTCTGAATAAATCTGATAACCCAGAATGACAGAATGGTGGGAAATGGGAAGGCAGTTCTGGAGATTGCCTAGTCCAACCCCCAGCTCTTGCAGGCTCAGCTGCAGCGGGCTGGTCAAGGCTGTGCCTGGTTGGGTGTTGCTGATATCCAAGGATGGAGACTTCATGATCTCTCTGGTCAACCTGTGCCAGTGTCTGATCACCTTCTCTGCGTAAAAATCCTTTTATTATGTTCTTATTTTCTCTGTATTTCAATTTGTGCTCATTGTCTCTTTGTCCTGTTAGTGGGCACCACTGAGAACAGTCAGGCTCCCTCACCTTTCGTTTACGCACAGCTCTCCTCCAGGCTGCTCTCTCAGCCTCTCCTCACATGACACAGTGCCATTAGGCACCTGATTGCTACTCAGGCACTGAGATATTACTGAAAATGCCCATCTTTGACTGGAGTATTCCAGGAATTTCCCCTATTTGAGGAACATCTTTGACTCACCTCATTTCTTCATGGCTGTATCTCTGCTGTGAGACAAAGAGCTTGTTGATCAGGATGTTGCTGCTGTCTTTTGGTGCAGAAGTGTCACCTTGGCATCCAAATGGACAACTTAGGCCCACACCTTTCCTGTCAAAAGCTGATGGATAATGGCTCTCTTTTCCCCATCTCTTGTTGTTATGTTGCTAGAGAAAGAGCCTTAGGAGAATGTGATGGTTTTGGTCTTGTATTTGCAGAGTCCTTGCTTTGCTTAGAAATTAAATTATTTTAAGTTTGCAGGTAACGTGACCATCTGGTTAGACTCTCCTTCACAGATGAGGCTGCTCTTTCTAAGAACAACCCATGATAAGGGTGCTTAGTTTGGATGAATGTGCAATGAGCAGCAATCTCAGTAAGTTTTTGCTTTAGCAATATTGATTAAAAAACTGAAATGCTGCTTTTGTTGTCACTCAGGGCTGGATTTTATATCACCATTGTTCTGTGTTTGGGAGAATTAAAATATGTCCGTGTAGTGTCAGAGGCATTATTGTCAGTGCTTAAAAACTCTTCTTGAGCATACAGCATTTGTGTGTGCTTACGCAATGAGAAGTCGTAATGGAAGATGTTAAAAGTTACGATTGGTCAAACAGTCTGATATCTCAAGAGGGAATTACAGTTCTTCTTAGGCTCAGTACAACTGAGCTCACATACATATTGGCTTTCACTTTTTCTCTCCTTCTTCACTCATTCCTCACTCCAGTTACATTACTAACTCTCTGTTCATCATCTTGTTTCACTCCTGTTTCTGTTCTCCATCTTCTGCATGACCTGCTGTGCCTGAGCACTGCTAATGAGTCCAGAGTTACTGCCATGTCTGTCAAGTTCCTCTTTGAGAGTGGAATAGTTCCCACTCACTTACAGCTCCTATTGTATTGATAAAATAATATGTAGAATAATATCATGGCAAGGCTTGCTGTATTGCACTTAATCTGTCCTGTTCTTAATGGGGCAACAAAGCAATAGACAATATATTTTATAGAGAAAGCTTAAACAATTACCTATTTAGTGTGGGATTCTTGGAAAAAAATATGGAAATATCTTGCAAAAATATTTTTCTGCATTACACAATTGCCATCTCAGAAAATGAGGAATGACTGTAATAATTCAGTCATGTTTTGCTGTCTTTTTGCTTGTTAAGCACTTCTCCTAAATAGCTATTAGTACTTTAGCTCATGTGATATTGATTTGTCTATGTTTATTCTAGTTTTGAAATAAAATGGCTCCTCCTATTCTATCATTGATACAGCATACACTTGCCTGGGATATTGAGAAATACATTTTAAAATTCAGAGTGAAGATTTTACTGTAACTGTAGCTGTGATGTTTTCTTTTGTTTGCATTGTGGTTTTTTCCTTAGAAGTTGTATCCAGAATTATGGTGAATGGAATTTTCTTTTCATGTGACCACATACTTTGCATCTTGGCAGCATTTGCAAGCACAGAGCTGGCAGAGAAGGTTAGGCAGGATTTGCCTAGGCATTTTCAAAGAAGAGCACCCAGGAACTGAGGTTTGAAATAATGTAGCCTGAGGTCAGGAATTTTTTTATTTTAGAGTCAGTAAAGGACATGGTTATCTGTGGTGTGCAAGAAGCCAGGGCTTTTTTAGGTGAATAGGTACCAGTGAAACAGGACAGTATAATGGGCAATATTCTCTGCACTGTTACTTCCTAAACAATGTCAGCTAATAATAAGGGATTTGGGGCATTTTACAAACAGAGATGTTACTTGCTGCCAATCCTTCATTTCTTTTGGTGAGTTAGATAATACAATGCTAGGAGAATATGCATCATTTAATCCAATTTAAGCTTGCACTGTGTTTAACTCAAAGACAAATGGGTTCTTGGCATCAGGCATTTACCATACAGTGCTGTAACAGTGTGGTTTTGGTGCACGGTGAAGAAATCTGCTAAGACAAGAAAGCGTTTGTTTGAGAGAGAGGTCTGGGAGAGGAATGCAGGAAGGTCCCACACGCAGAGGTAGCCCTGTGCCTGGGTGGTTTTTCACGTCGTACCTGTGTAGGTGGAGCACTCCCCTTCTGCTCGGGGGCTGCCCGGCACCTCGTCGGTGCACACCGGGAGCTTGAGGCAGCCCCCGGAAGAGCATTTCCTTGCCCCGGCGTGGCTGGGGCTCAGCACCAGGACAGAGTCATCTGTTTTACCCCAGCACACGTTCACATTCCACAGGTCCGGGAAACTGCGTGACCACCCAACGCTTGGTGTTTAAAACTGATCGGACTGGCAGCACAGCACTTCACATCCAGCTGCGCTGCTCACACAAACTCCACAGCCTCTGTGCTGGAAAGTGAGCTGGGAAGGATTTTTTTAGAAATTGCTTTTGGAGCAGGTACATTCCTGCACAGGCAGAATGTCCAAACCCTCTCGCTTGGCTCGACCTTTGTCAGCCAATACAGCTCCTAAATCGCCTTTGTCTAGAAAAGAAGATTTTAACAGCCGATCACGAAAAATTAGGCTAGGTGAAAAGATTTTGAGAGCTGGCAGCGAAGGAAATCTGGTTAAACAGCATCAGCAGGAGCAGGTGGAAATCACAGAAGGGCTTGTGCCACGGAGGGCTCCTTTCCTGAAAGGTAACTGGTTATTTCATGCTGTATAAGAAATAATCAAATGCATTTGCAATTATTGTGCTTTTAATAAACCCCAAACATCAATTATTGTATAATAGGAGTGTGTGTGTTTATATGTGTGTATATTGGTTCTAAACGACAGATACTAGTACATAAAGCATTTGTTTTGAAAATAAAAGGGCTCAAAATATTTTTGTTGTTCATTTGTAGCTGGGTGCTGTATAGAAGTGGTAAATCACAGGCTTTTACAGTTCAAATGTGACACTGTATTGGGAAGCTTTATTTGAAATTATGATTTGAAATTATTATCAAGTGTGAGAAAGATTAAATAACATGAGAAAATAGACATCAGTGCAGGGACAGAATCTTTCAGCCTTACAAGTAAAATTCCTTTTCTTGGGTCCTAACAAGGCAGCTGGGAGTTGATTTCTTCTATAAAAACTAAACAGATCAAGTGTATTTGGAAAGGCTTATATGCTTTCAGAATGCAAACAAATGTGGAGGATAATATAAGATTACGATCTACTTTCACTGATCTGTTGAGCAATGGGCTGTAGGAACATTACCACTGCCTCTTCTTGACTTAGTTTTTGTGGAGGTACTCCTTAGAACTGCATTTAAAAGTAACCATTTAATCTACATGGCAAAAAATGAGGGTAAGTTGCCATTCTAGTCAGGAAATAAAGGTAGTAATATTCTAATTGGACTTTTCCTAGGTTCTATATTTAAATATGAACAAGAAGCAGAATCCTTTCTATCTAAAATAAAAATTGCTGTCCCTCCATCCTAAATCCATAGGAAAAAGAAGTGTAAATTGCAGACCTTTGTAACTTGAAACTGTACTTTGATTTCACACACATGGCATCCAAGGTCACAGTTTTTATTCCCAGCTGAATATGGTTTAAAAGATTTTTTTCCCTGCAGTATGACTTTTATTATTTCACAAAGAAGGGAGAAGTGATGACACCTAGTCTTACTCAGGGAGATGGATGATCTGTTTGTTTCTACAAAGGAAACTGGGTCTGAAGCACTTTATTAAAGGCAGAAGAGAGCAAATAGAAAAGCTGGAGGTGGGAGGGCTTAAACTTTTGGTCTCGCTTACAGAACATCTTGCTTATTTAGAGATGTAATGTGGAAACTCATTTTTGATCTTGCTATGTACGCAAGAAATTTAAACTTTCATTCAAAAAAACCCCCGATGTACAATTATTTCTACCCTGGTAACCAATATTTATTGATTCTATAGTAAATGACATTTCCCAGTCATATTTTTAAAATTTGAAAATTTTGATAGAAAACCCTGTAACAGTACGTTTTTCACCAAGCTAAAGGTTTTTAAACAGTAGTTTATTCCCTTTATGTTCTCTCATTTATTTGACACATTGAGAAAAGGAAGTCACATGGTATTTACAGAATAGCAAGTGTGTCCTTTTAAGGGATGTAATCTTTATGGCACTCTCACTTCCCGCTTTTACTCATTTTATTTAGATGATTTTGAACTATATAATGCTTTGCAACTACAAGCAAGGCTTCCACTCACTATTTAGTGTTTTAGTTGAAATTTCTCTAAAAGAAAAACGTAGTGGCTATCAGTAGTGCTGCATCCTGCCATGTGCTTTTAGTATTTATAGCTTACACTTACTGTCTTATTGAGCATGAGTTAATCCCTGTTAAGTACTGGCTTTCTGCATTGGGACGATTGGGACATTAGACACGATGTTGCTGTAAATTGTTTTTGCAAGAGTTGTTGAAAAATAAACATTGATACTTCTGAAGGGAGCATGTTTATAAGGGTGCTGGAAATGCAGAGTGTGGGGTTTTTTCTCTGATAATGGGACTGGCTGGATGGCCCCCTATGGAGTCCAAGTGTTGACCAAAGTGATTTGGAAGATGTTTTGTGAGAAGTTGGTATGGAACTGGATGGTGGAGGGGTGGCAGATATGGCAGAAGCCAAAAGAAGACGTGAAGGGTGTAGGAACCACAAGGCAGTACCCTGGGGTCAAGGCTGAGTAACATAGGAGAGCATGAGCAGCAGCCAAAGGGTGTTTATATGATCTTGAAGTGGTAAAGAGGGCAGGTACAGGCTGAATGAGATGGCTGAAGTAGGGAGCATAGTGAGAGGAGGCACACAGTTCCTGTGTGAAGAAGGCTGGTTCTTGGAGGAGAAAAGAAATGGCAAAGAAGGATTGGAATGGCTTTTAGGAACTGGTGTGTCAAAGGGGCTGGAACGGGGAAGTGGGAGCAGGAGGCTCTGTTAGTAGGCAGGGAGTGGGGTCCTGAACAACCTGACATGGAAGAGGAGTTTGACCAGCCTTCATCAATTGTCATGTAATGTTAGTGAAACCCCCATGGCCCTCTGTGTGTGTGTGTGTGTTACCCCTTAAAATCTTGGTCTGTGCACAAGAGATCAACCTTGGTCACCTGGACTAGTTTCTACTCATGAGCTTTACAGTTCTTCATGAGCAACATGGCACCATTTCTGGTTTCTTTGAAAGTCTGTTAAATTAAAACCAAAGAGATAACATGCACGAGTGGTGCTAGCAGACAGCAATCCAACAAAGCTCAGTACTTAACACATAGGAAATACGAAATTGTGGTTATAATTTTAATGGGACTGTGAAACGCGATGATTCATTTTAATTATGATTATATGTTGGGGTTTTTTTCTATAGGATTCTTGACCTGCATTGTGCATGGGATGAGTTGTGCTTAACTGAGAAGTTGGATTCTGTTAGCAGGGGGTCAGTTTGTGGCTGAGTCAAAAGTAATCCTTGTAGGTAAATCCATTAAGGGCTGGAGTGGATCTCTGCCTCTGAGGTCTGCGTGGTATCAGACATACTGCTTCAACTTTCAAGAGGGAATGCTGGCTGTGTGGATTTGTTTCTTCTTCAGTTGTATGTGCAAGTCTGAGACCCTGGGTTCTGATTTGCAGTGCTGAAACAATGTAACAATAACTGAAGTCAGTGTCAGCTGCAATTTTATTGCATGAAGTACTGTCTAACAGGAAGGACTCAAGGTCATCTCATACTTATCTGTTACTCTTTGTCTAAATTTAATGAACAACTTTGACCATAATTTCTCCGGGTGCCAGGTTCTCATCTTGCTGAAAAAGGGAGGAAGGGGTAGAATAAAATCCTTACTTGATAGGGACTATTGTAAGAACAGCATTTCACAAAAATTCACCTACTTTGTTGCAGTAATGAGGAATATTTAGACCTAGTCTACAAAATTTGTTGCTTGGTCTTCAGACCAAGATCTGACAAGCATGCGGTACTTGAACTCCAAGTTTACGTCCAGAATAGCTAAGATGAAGCATTTGATTCCATGAATGTGAAGGGGGTCCTGTTCCTTTTGTGAGGAGAACAAGGTGATGGCCTGTGTGAAGGATGGGATGGGGCTGTGGGTAAGGAAAGACTGTAACACAGTGCATGTGGAGTAGGAAACAGGGTTGCAGAGGCAGTCTGAGTTTTGGCATTTCATGTGTGGTGAGGGACTATCTTTTCAAACTTAGTGTCATTTTAGGATTTGCTGGTTTAAAGAAAAAATGGAGATAGGTAAGGTTTTCTCTTTTCATTCTCACTTTCAAGACTGAATCAATTAAAATAGGATTTTTTCACCTTTGGGATGTGTTACTGATTGAAGAACTTTATGAATTTCTGTCACCCATACTTTCCTTCAAGAAAAGCAGAGAATATACTAATGTCTGTCTTTTCAATTTCATTTCTCTGTGCCCTTTTATTGAGTTTTGATATTTGCTTTATTATTTGCCTTCATATCATTTCACTTAGCTTTATTTTTCATTCTGTTTTTTTCCACTAGATTTTCCTCCCTGGTTTCTCCTCTGCGCTTTGCTTTGCAATTTACAGTGATTGGAATGCAAGGCCAATACTTTTAGACAAAACCTTTTGGTATCCCATATTCAGTTGGATCCAAAACTAGACAAAACCTGTTTGTTCCATCCCTAGTTATTAGATGGGGGCCAAAGGACTTTAGGGATATAGTGGGATTCATATCTCTGGCCTCTTCATGTAAAACAAGCAATAATAGCACCATAGAAAGTGGAATTAATTATATTTTCCCTATTTTACTTTTATGACAAACTCCAACATAACAATGACTATATAATCCATATGTGAATCACTAATTATCTCCAAGAATGTTATTGTCTTTAAATAAAGAGATATTGAATCATGGCCGAAGTTTGGAAATTATTCTTTCTGACATTCAGTTAATATCTTTGGAATGTTTAAGGCCAAGAATTTATCTGTCAGGAACTTCCATTTCACAGCATTTCCTGACAGAGATGTACCTACAAATACAGAACACATGTAAGATTAGGGGTTTGTCTTCCAAGGAAGTTCATTATTAAAAGAATAGTAAAACAAAGACTGTTTCTATTTAGCCTACAGTATTTTTGTTTCTTCTGCAACTGTTTAAGATTCATCAAGGCAGAGAACACAGATCTTTCTTGTATATATAAATGTTTGTTATCACACAAATGTAATGCTAATTCTCTTCTTTACTGCCAGTACTTTTTTTTTCACTTGGAAATGCAGAATTTTTACTGTGATCTTGGGGGGAAAAAAAAAAGTATAATCAGAAACTTTACTGTCTTGTAGAGTAGTCTGAAAAAGATCCTGAAACTAGGGTTGGTAGCAGAGGTGCAACATGGTACAGTTAATTGTTCAAAATTTTGAGCTTGAGACACATAGTTTTGCTGAACTATAAGGAATATATTATTTCATTTTAGTGTATTAATATTGGAAATGAAGAAATAACATGGACCATTAGATATTAAAATACAAAATAAAGATAAAAAATTTCAAGCTGGAAAAGAACACTATTAAAATAACTCTTGGAATTTATAGTTGTATTGTAGAAACAGAGATCAGGTATGAGACAGTAGACATTCTTTCATTGCCTACTAGAACATTTATTTCTCTAGCTGTTATGTATGACTTCACCTGGACGATGAATAGGGCAGCTGAACATGCTTCCTTCCAATTAAGATTATGCAGTATATAAACTGGAGTTATGGTTATTGAAAACTGAATGTCTGGACATTTGTTTAGGTAAGGAATGATAGGCCCACTTCTGTTCTTATTTGCCCTGAGATCATGACTCAGATCTAAGCATAAAGTATATTTTAGCTATTTTTTTAAGCATGATTTCCTGCAAAAATTGTCATGTCAAAAGTCTCTGGCAGGCTTTCCTTCTCTGGTAACCTTTTTACCCATTATCTGAATTTGTGCAATTACGGTGGAGAGGGTAAGTGTCCCAGAAATACTGCATTTCTGTGATATACTGTACGCACTGTATGCTGTGTAGGATACTCTGTTATGTACCTGTCAAATAATACATGTCTATATTTTTCTATAATACTGTGGAATATTGCTGGCTGAGTGGAGAAGGAGGAACTGATTAATATTGTGTTCAGGGAAAAGCTGCAGTGTGTGCTCAGCTCTTCTTTCATATCAGAGAGTTCACGTGTGGGTGAGACCTCATGAAAGCCATACCCCAGGGACAGGCTCAGGTTGTAGCTCACAGCTCTGATAACTCACTAGAGAGGCAAATGCAGACTGTGGATGAGATTGCATGAATTCTGATGGAAATGTTTTGGAGTTGAATGCATACTGCAATCTAAGTATAATTCCATTTACAAAGTCAGCAGTGCAATGCCAAATAAAAAAAATTATAGAAAGATGCTTTGGAAACCAAGTTATGGTTTTGTGTTGCGTACAGAACTATTTTTCAATTGCAAAAGTATATCCACTCTGAAATCTCTTCCTTTGGGACCTGGCAGGATTGGAAGGAGAGCACTATACATCCCTTTGGGAAGCTCAGTATCTTCTCTTTGTTATACAATAAGGGCTAATAGCAGAGGATGGGCAAAAACTCCACCAATTCCCTCGACAGCTCAAGACAAGCTTAAGCCATCTAGATGAGGGAATTTTGGAGAGGCTACAATTTTGTGGTAAGTTAGGTATAATTTTTTGAAGGCTCATTTTTCTTTAAATTGTATCATTCTGAAATCAGTTGGGTTTTGAAGTTTAGCTCAAACTAAGGAAAGTAATAGGTGGCACAGACTGTAGGTACTTAAATGTTCCTCATTAGATACTTGTTCCATAAATCTTTATCAATATCACTTTGACATGTGTAGGATGTAAATATGTATTTCATATAAAGTATATAACTTTTCATGTATATACAATATTTTTAGTGGTTTAAGAGTGTAGTTCAATACCTAAGTGGCATGACTGAAATGGAACCACAGTATTTCAGTATTGCAGATTTCAGTAGATGTTAGTCAAACATGTAAATATGGACTAATTTTGCAAAATTTGGATGAGGAGACTCAGAAATATTAGTCCTACTGTCAAACACCCATCAAGGCTGGTTGTTTCTGAAAAACAGTTTTTTCCTATCCAGAATTGGGATTATAAATATAAGGTCTATAATTTTCTAGTGTGTCCTGGCATCAAAACAAGAGCCAGGGTTTTGAATTGGAAGCATAACTTTCAGATTTATGCCTTTATTTAATGTTAAGAATATTCCTGTAGATTAAAATGTTATTTGAGAGTTCAGTTTTAGTAAGTTTATTTGTATGATATCAAGGCAGGAAGTGTTCTACAGTTGAGAGATTCTTTATTAAAAGTGGAAAGAACATCATTGAAATGTGATAAATAGAAATAGAAATGCTCATGTATTTGACAACCCTTGTAGTTGATATGCTTGTGTATCTTTTTTTGGTGGATGGACTCAAGTATTCTTCTAGACTGAAACTCCTATCTCTTGTTGGTATTCTTGTCTGCTAAATAAGTGATAAGATGGATAGAACTTTCTTTAATCCAAATTTTCAGGGTAGCTCACACCGTCTTCTGAAATGGGATTTTCAAAACTGGACGTGGTACTCCATCACTGAGTGCAGTGGAAGGATTATGGTACAATTATTGCAGAAAAATGTTTATAAATCCTAGAACAAGTACAATATTTTGCACAATGGCTTGGTAATGTTTTAAGCTTCCGATTAACTCCTAGAGACATTTTCGCTGTTAATCATCTTTTAACTCTGTCTAGGCATTTAGAAGATTTCCCCCTGATGTGGAAAGATGATCATTGTAGCTGATTTTAATTCCTAAATCTTATCTAGTATTTTAAGAGTAGACACAACATCAGTTCTTTCCAAGTCTTCTGGCATTTCACCCATCCTGAGTGAATTCAGATAGATATTAAGAATGCAGAAATTTTCATCAGTTAGTTCTTGGAGTGCCCTAGGATGAAATTCCTTAGACCCAGTACACTGTTTGGTTTCTTTCCTTTTCTTTTTAGATTTTGTTGCTGGTATTAATTATGAAAGATGTGGTCACAGCTGACCTTCTTATTGATGTCTGAAAGGCATTCAAAATTCTGCTTTCCCCATGCCATTTGTTAAAAGCTGTCTTTACCCACTGAGTAAATGAATCCATCTTTTCTTTGCCCTTCCTCTCGCTAATGCGTTTATTCAATAAGTAGTCACCCAGGCCTGCTGCTCCTTTAAGAAAGAAGACTAAGGGCCCAGTCATGATTTCACCTTATTTTCTCCCTCTGATAAAATAAAGTAGTTATGCTACTAAAAAAAAAAAAATCAAAACACCTGGCATACCCAACTAGCTGGCTGGCTAGAGATAACCTGGGTATTAATATGTAGATGTTTAAGAACAGAAAAGGTTGTACTATTACTGGGGAATGTGTGTTTTATGATAGCCATTTCCTGTTGTCATAGGCTGTGCTTGTGTCCTGGTTTAGATAACATTTATCTTGAGCCTTATACTTTGAGTTTCTGAACAGGCTGATAAAGTCTTTGCTGCAGCTTGGACATGTAAGTAGCTTCCTGAGCAGGGAAAACTTTTGAGACATCTCAGCCTTCAATCTTCCAAAACTCAAATTCATCTGCAGCATCTAGATGTGAGATAGGTAAACTTAATTTAATTGTTTGAAATCAAACTTTGTAAGCACCTCTTATTGTAAGACACAGGAAAAGAGGCTTAGGCAGAGAAGGTGTAAATGCAGCCCTGCTGTGTGAGGTGCAGACATTGCCTGGCTATCGTGCAGCCTTCAAAGGGAGCCATCCTGCCTGGCTACATCTTGGCTATAACCTTGAAGAGCCTGGGCTGGCAGTTAGGACCTGGAACATCACTTCCTTTTGAGGCTACAGATTTTTGGCTGTGATGTTCTGCCTGTCTGAAGATGGTCCCTCTCCTGTTACGTATGGTTGCCAGTGCCTTTATGAACCACTCTCTCTCAGTCTCCATTTCATTAGGTTAGAGGACAAATACCAAGCATAATACTGGTGCAGGTGATCAAATAGCACCTACATGGGTTAAAATTGATCCATCACTTTGAGACCAAAGTCTAGTTGCCCCTAAAACCCAAACATTTCCAACACAACAAGCCCTGTGTTGCTCTGTCAGTTATTATCTTGTGGCACAGATTTCTCAATGAAGCCTTAAGTGCATGAAAAATGACCTGATTCACATACTGGACATTCCAGGCAATGTTAAAATCATGTACTTCAGTTCATGCACTAGTCATGTAAACTCGCATGTTACAATTGGACATTTTCCAGTCTTCACATCTCACTGTGCAGTTTGCTTTTTCTATTGACCGGGTGCAGACTGTTTGTAATTAACTGAGGCTTATCTGCCACCTTCCTGTGTTGCCCATCGTTACAATGTATGCAGTTAAGTGACACAGCTCAACTTGTTTCTTGAGTTAAGTATGAGATGCACAAAGTCAAAAGATCAGAGGTTGCAGTGATTTTTCACTCCATTTTTTTTTTCCCTCCAGAAAGCTTCTGCTATGTTAATCTCCCATATAACACAATGGCAGTAATAGGTAAATGGAGGACACTGAAATAGCTCTCAAATGGGAGTCTTAGATATTGAAAATATAATTTTCATTATAACCTAAAGCTTTCCATATAAAGGAGAAATACAGAAAGGTTATTATTTTATTCTTGGAAGTTTGCACAGTGGTTGCATACTGAATCAATAAATGAAATTAACAGATTTTCATCCTATATCGTTGAAGTTAAAAGAGTGACTTGGTAATTTCACCTGAAAAATAAAATAATGTTTTCCCATTGCCTTAGGAAATGTATTTAAATGGATCTTACTCACTTCTGTTTATAGAGTGTTGTTTGCTTGGGTTTGTTTTAATATCATCAATCTGATGTGTATCACTGCATGTAAAGTAAATAGAAATGCAAACAGTACTTGTGCCAAGTAATCTAGTTCTGTATTTTTAGAAGAGTTGAAAGGCTTACCAACCATACAGTATTTCTCCATGAAAGATACCTCTGTTCAAATGCCACTATGTCCTAACATAACTAAAAGCATACCAAAGAGAAGCTTAACTTACATAAATATTTTTTTTTGTTCATTTTCCACATTCTTACAAACTAGTCTTTGGTAGAAAAAATGTGATGCAGTTCTGGAGAGTGTTTGTAATTAACCCACTGCCATGCTTGTCTTCACAACTGGTGAAATTAGGGAATAGTGATACTTAGCATCAGGGCAGCTGCTGCTAGTTAGCTGGATGGTTTGTAGCAGACAAAACAATTCCTTTCAGCTTGACCAGCAAGTTATTTTAACAGAGTGTAAATTAAAGATTTCAGTGGTGTTCTTAGTTGCTTGAAATCCCCTTGGGTGCCTTACTGACATTACTTCCTCGAATGTTAATGCTGATCTTTTTGCTTTTTCTGGGGGTATTAAGAATTGCTGTCGCATCCAGGATACCACAGAGCTACTCGCTGAAATCATCCAGGAGTTTCACTTAGCAATATCTTCCTGTTTCAAGGACTGGAGGCCAGTGGAAATAGCCTTGATCTCTACTTTTACTCATGCTAAATCTAAACTATGTATCCAGAGATAAAAAGGGTGGCCTGTAGTCATCTTCTATATTTAGTAATTCCTGTTCAGCCTTGCATGAAAACTGTAATTTTTCAAGTCAAAAATGGACTGCCTTCTTTTTTTTTTTCAATCAGCTAATCACTGAAAATGCAGAAAATCATCTTTTGTCAAAAGAAGGAAATTTCCACCACTGCAAAGCCAAAAGCTTTAGGGAGGAAAATATGTGAAGCTTCAGGCTGCTTCCCTGGTGCATAGAAGAGAACATTACCCCATCACAGTCGGCCCATGAAGATCCACAGAGGAGAACTACAGTAGCAGTTTAATAATGATTTCCATGTTTTCCTCTCAAGTGTAATACAAGGGTTAAATTGTAAATGGCAAGTTACAACTAAAAGCACTTACTTGACTTTTTCTAGTCTCTTTTCTGTCCATAAGCACAAGTCTTATTGCTGATGACAGGATAGAGATTTTTCCAAGCCCTATGTGAAAATATTGGTACTACATAACAGGTCCAGCCTTAATTTTCACTCTTGACGGCAGCTTGTCTAAGCATGCAGTCCTAACACCAGTTGGTCTTTATCTTCCTCAAAATGTTCTGTAATGCTTATCAGTATATTGACTTAAGCCACATTCGTGACAGTTGGAGCTGTTCTGTGCCACTCTGTGGCATGTTACAGCTCATATCCTTATATCCTATATAATACATATCTATTTACATGGAATAATTCTGATGTCATCTCTCAAGCAGAAATCTTGTCACGGTGCATGTTTGAAAGGCAAATCCAATATTTACTGACCATTTTAAAATTATGCTGATAGAATGTGTGGCTGATGAGTGTAGGCATTCAGTAGTTTCTCAGGCAGTGTTCTGGAGAGATATGAGAGGAAGTTTGTCCATGACCTTATCTCTTCAGGAGGCACATTGTATCTCGTAGCAGTAAGGAAATGCAACCAGCTGATGGGACTAGATATTCTTGCATCATTAAAAAGGCTAACATACGAAAGATCCCGTAGATTGTGATAGGACTATTTAAAGAGAGTTTCTTAACCCTCTAAAAAGGTTCTGAGCAAGTTGATTTATGTTTTGTCATCTGTATGCTTGCTTAGAGGACATTAAAAGCAGGTATGGGTCCACTTACAGTTTGAATCGTTTTCTATCCATATGTTTGCTGTAGCTGCCATGAAGACATGATGAAGGTAGAGGAGCCTGACCTGTGGGCAGTGTCAAGGTAAAATGGCAGTCTGCTCCTTGCCAGGACTGAGCATCCCTGATGAAAAGATTTGTCTGGAAAATATGTGCTTTGGTGTGTGGAAACAAAGACACAGCCTGTGTGGATGGAAACAGTGATGACTCCCTTACCTTAGCCATATACCAGGGTGCCCTTAGGGCACAGGGTTGGGTGTTGAGTTAAAGGTGCTGTAAAGGAAGGGGATGAGGTGTGTGTTAGGAGCTTCTTTAGAAGCTGAATTCTGAAAAAGTCAGAATTGGTGGCAAAAGCTGTGTCTTTCTTTCACCATGCTGATACATGGTTAAGAATACTTCAAGTCTTTGTAAAGGATTCTGAATTTTTTAAATGAAAGGTGATATGCAGGCAGACAACATTACTGATATTTTCTTTAGAAAAACTGAATAAATGTTTGATAACTCTTGTGTTGAAGATGGCAAAAATACTTAGTAAGATGTTTTTCTCATTTACCACAAAATTACTTCTACAGAAATTGATATAAGTACCTTTTTAGTCTTCAGTGATTTTCTAAGGAATGCATTCAGTAACTTCAAAACCAGTTCCAACTACTTCACCTTTAATTTTCTGATTAGATGTTCACTTTTTTTAAGGATTAAAAGAAGTATGTCTGAGCTCTGGGCTTTTCTGTTTCACTTGCACAGTTCACTGAAACTGGACTTAAAATAGACCTGAGGTAAACAAAGCAAGTACCCTTACTATTTATTATATTAGGTGATCTTTGCACAGGCAAGCCTTGTAAAAAGAGTAGTGTGTCTAAGTCCCTTGGCATCCTGGTAGCTAGGGAGAGGTAAGCAAGATATTTATATAACTTTTTCTTAAGGGAATTGTGTTGCAGTATGCTTTTAGGATATAAAAGAATGCAGAAGTTTGTAATGTTGTTAAATTGATCATGCTTCCAAGATGGTGATTGTAAGCCTTTGTGTAACCCTTCTTGTTCCCAAAACTCCTCACTGTACCTTTGGAATGTCTGAAAGATATCTGGAAACTCACCTATTGGCTGTTAACCCTTTCTTGTAATTGGTTGGTTTGTAACACCTCCCTTCCTCCCAGAAGCCTTATAAGCTGCGGGAAACTTGAATAAACTCTCTCTGCCTGCATTCCTCCTGCCTGGCTGTCGGCCCCATGGTCCCTCTGGAGGGCCATGAGGCGCCGCGGGGTGAAGGGGGGAGGGGGAGGGAGCTCGTTCCCCCTCGGAGCAAGGGGTAAAAGGAAAAGCCTCTTGTTCCGGGGTTCACCCTCCCCATCCACCTCAGCGTTCATCAGAATTGTTACGAAACTACCAGAGCTCGTCTGAATTTCCAAAAGAGCAAAAACCCCCAAACAACCAAAGAAAATAGTGGGTTTAGATGACGCAATCATTGTGAATTGCATCCCATCTGCATTGGTCCTAAATAGCAATTTACGTTAATTATCAGATGATTTTGCTAAACGAAAGTGATGTATATTCAGCAGTTCTATTGAGTGGTCATAGTCAATATTCATAGATATGGGGAGTTCAGGTTTTTATGTGTCTTGATGTGTGAGACAACCAGCTGTCAGGAGGGGAAGAAGAGTGACTTACACTTGCAAAGTTAAATGGTCACTCATCTATTCACTAGCCAGGAAAATTGTCAGACTCAGCATGGAGGCTACAGAGTCCTTGGGGTTCTTAGGCTTTGTTTGATGGCAAACAAGATTTATGGTTTCTCCTATGCTTAAAAAAATTCTACTACAGCAGGAGTAATGCAATTCCTTGTTCATCTGTCTGGTTTTGCTCTCACCTTCATCTGTCTATAGGAGCTGGGGCACCCTTCATCTGTCATTAGCAGAGAGCCTGAGCACCCTGTTGCTGTGTGTAATTAGTCCTTTTCCAGCCCTCTGGTCAGGGTAGGAGCTGGGGAACACATTTCCTGGACCAGGTACCTTCTGACAACTGCACACACCCATTTCACCAGCCGAGGGATGCGAGGGTGTTCCTGCCCATGTCCCACAGGCAGCAGGGAGTTACATTTGCAGCCTGTCCAGGTTGCCACAGTCTCATCTGGGGAACTGATGGGCTGCAAGGCTGAGCTACGATGAGGACACTAATGCTTTATTGGATGAGGCTGTTGAGCAGGTGTGTATGTAGTGACAGTAAATAACATTGACCAGCAACATATCAGCATGCTCAAAGTGTCACAATAGTATAACACACTCTGGCTTAGGGTGTATTTACTGTCTCTAGCATTGGTCTTAAAAATTGTAGCTCTGTTAATCTAATGGTATGGTTGTATATTATGAAAGACTTCCTCCTAATATAATAATGTAAGTATTACCTTCAAAAGGGTCTGTTATTTTTTTTCACCCTCTTTCCAATAAATTTAACTCCAAAGAAAGCCTTTTTAACAGTTTCTGCAGTTTATAAAGAAATGTGTCCAGTTATTAAAGCCAGACATGCCATTTGTTAAAGGAATTGCATCCTGTGAGGCATCCTGGAGAGTGTTCCTTTCATCTTTTAAAAATTGCTTCAGCTAAATAACATGAGTATTCAGTCTCCCTGAGTTCACTTTAGCAAATGCTCTAATACTGACTTTAAAATGAATGGATATTGGAAGGACCATGTTCCTCCCTGCTCTGCTGAAGTTCTGGTGTTTTCAGTACGGTACAAGATGCCTTATAAATGTTGTATCTGGACAATTCAGCATAATGCATGTAAAGACAACTCTCCTGGTTTCATGCAAGTCTTCTCATAAGTTATTGGGGAAACAAGAACGGGGAAGGCTTTGGGATCATACAACAAATTACATCTGATAAAGTCTAGACTGCATTGAAAGGTTAGTTTGATATTGGATAACTTTATGATAGTACTGATAGATGACAGTAACTTGACTCAGAGACAATATAATGAGAAAGAGAAGTAAAGAGGACAAGAATTTTTGCCGGGGCTGTGAACCCGTTGTGATGATATTATTAATCATTAAAATGTTAATTCATACTGTATATTAATAGAGCCGTTGTTTTAAAAATATTCAGTGTTGTTCTCTCCTGTTGTCAGCATTTTAGGTGCATTAAATGACATAAGGAAATAAAATAAAAATGGTAGCACAGGCATCCAGTTGAGTTCCTGCATGTCAAATGGATGTGTAATAAAAATTAGAGCACATGTTGGGTTTAGATGGTGAATATTATTGATTAGCTGCACAGACCAGAGAAGACCAAAGGGGATCTGGAGAGCAAAAATGTTTGCTGCTTTCAAGGGTATGAGATAGATACCTGAATCTGAAAAGAAACAAGAGAGGAATGGGAAAAGTTCTTACAAATGTTATTTTGAGTTATGAATGGCTTTTTGAGACTCCTGTTGGAGCAGATCAAAAGGAACCATAAAAAGATGGGGAATGGCACAGGTGGGAGTTAAGGTCGTCTCCAGTAGAACTCTTCAGTAGATCATCCCTAGAGATGATTTTGGAATGTACTGGGCAATGAAGAAAGTTTTAGTCTGTTTCATTATTATATGTCAGTAACAAAATAAGGTTATTGTCAGTGGGTGGACAATATGCAGCTTCCTCATTTTATGGGATTGATGAGAATAGTTTTAAATTGATGAAATGGGGAACAGGAGAAAGTGCAAGAGAGCCTGTACAAACCTTGAGGGCACAGGGAAATTAAAATTGGACAAATGAGACTTCAGAAATGGATAAAGGAACAACATTATGAAGTGACAGCTAGCAAGAAAAAACAAGTCCCATTACTGGTAAAGAATCTGACGTGAAGATATAATTATGGAAAGGATTCCACTTCATCTGGCTGGGAGTCTGGGTGAGTGTGAATCATGGAAGTGTTACATCAGTGTAAGGATCCAGGCAGGTGCATGGAAGCCTGAGGGCTGTCTTTGCCAAATGGAAAAGGGGTGTTATCCAAAAAATGGCAATGTGTCCAGGAAAAATTTTATTGGCAAGTGGAGTTGGTTGGGTGTCTGTACACATTAAGGGCACAAAGCTTTCAGAAAGGAAAGATGAAATAAAGAAAAAGAAAACATTTAGAAGAAAAACTAAAATCAAAGCTCTGATGAGGTGGTGTTACAGTAAGTCAAAGGTGGATGAGAATAAGGACAGGGAGTCAATGGCTCAGCAAATGACAAATATTTGAGAAGTTGTAGGCAGCAGTTAATTAATCTGGAATAAAAAGTCTATAGACTTTTTAGTCCAAGGTTCAAAAAACCTACTGGAATTAATAAAAATATATGGTTGATGTACATTGGAAAACAGTATTTTCTTGGATACATAATTATCCTAAAAATAGTATTAAGCATAAGCAAAGAATCTGCAAATAATGGATAGAGGATTGGCCAATACAAAGCACTGTACCTTAAAAATCAGAAAACATGAGAAGGAATTGTAAATGTCTAAGAATCCACCTACGTAATGTAATTTTTTTTTTAAAATAAAAATTATAAAAAGTGAAGAACGGAAGTGCAGTCGGTAAAAAAAGATTAAAGTTTTTACAGTAGCAGTGATATAGAAGGATGGGGTTTAGATGTAATGGGTAGCACTCCTCGTATTTTAATGATGCTGTCGAACCCAGGACAAATGCAGAGCAGCTAATAGGAGTGATTATGCAGAAATGGAAATTCTCACCTCCAGGGGGAAGCAGAATTTAAATTATGTAATTGTTTAAATCAGAAGAGACCATATAATCCACATCCAAGAACTTGCATAATATAGTTGCAATTCCAAAAACAAGTACTATTAATAAATATATCACATCAGGATTTGATATTACCTGGGGAAATAAATGAAAAATAGTACTTAAATTGGAAAAAAAAAGGACTCTGATAAAGAGTGTTAGTATAATCTCAATAGTATGCAAAGTCTTTTGCATAAAAGAAAAAAAGTTTTAAGGAAAGACTAAGCAAACGACACAAAACATGGTAAGTGAGTTAAAATACAGTATAGGATCTCCACAAGAAGGCCATGCCTGATTAAGCTGATACCTTTAGCTGAAAAAATAACTAAGCTAATTCTCTAAACAAAAGAAGTAATCATATATCCATATGGGCTTCAGCAAAATACTGTGTTTGTCATCTGCTGTGTAGAGATTTGTTAACACAGGAATTACAGATTAGTTTTGGAGAGAAAAGAGAGGATGAAAAAATTAACTGGAAGCAAAACTGGAGCTGGAGAGTGGGTTGGAGGTCACCAAAGTATTTCCCAAGGACTTACTATGGGATCAGTCTTAGGTTATGTTTCCACTACTGATTGTACCAAGAATGTAACAATATTGGGAAGACAAATCTTGATGACACCAGTTACCAGAAGGATTATGCTGAAGACTGGAGTTTTGTGTAGAAGAAATGGGATGAGCACATGAGTTGAAAAATAGTTCAGGTGAGATGAAAGGCTGCTGTCAGAAGTGGAGAGTGATGCACTTGAGAGCCTGTAGCAGGGTTGTGGGGAGAGACTGGTCTGACATGGGAGTGCTCATCACAAGATAACCGAGGCATCAAAGTGATACATTTGTGGATAATGGACAGATTTGATTCTAGCATGGATCATCTGGCAGTAGAAGGAAATAGGTTTCCAATGCAAGGAAGCCTTAGAACTGCTTTGTATAAGGTATGTATAACACAGAAAAATCTGTGCCAACGTGATCATATATACTTCAGAAAAGTAAATTCAAACTGGTTTAGAAGCCAAGGCAAGTTTCTAAAATAACTTGGGAAATGGAGAGACTGTTTTATGAGGGGAGACTAAAATCCTGGATTTCTCTGACTCTGTAAAAAAAGAAAATTGAGAGGAAATACAATTGCTGTCTTGCACATAGGAGGATTTGTACATCAAAGATAGTATTAGTACAAAAAGAAATAATTACACACTTGAGAATCTGTGGGGTGGAAATTTAGGCAGCTTTCAAATATGAAGCACAGTGGGACAAGGCACCTGACTAATTTTTAGATAAAAATGTGTTGATTCGTGAAAAAAAGTATATTATATAGTGCCTACAGGGAACAGATTTGGTAACAAAATGGGTTTCTCTTCCTAATGAAAGGAGGCACTGGAAAATGGGGAGGAAAGACTGTTTAAAATACTACTGGTAAAGGTAGCATGGTGATATTCTTCTAAATTAAGAAAATCATCTGGTCTGGATTCAGAAGGGAGAAAACCCCTATGTAATACTGATGTCTCCAGAAACTACACATCACAATTGCTTTTTAAACAGAATTTTGCTTGTTTGGGGAGACTTAGACTAATTTGCCCCCTTTTTACTATGTAGATAGTTTTGTTAAATGAAAATGTACTTATATTTCTAAACATTTTTATTTTGAACTTTTTTTTTTTTTACTTTCTTTTGGTAAATGTGATTTTTAAAATGTTCGTCTGAAAAAAAAGATAAAGGAAAACCACACTGCAGCTGGCATTTTGCTAAATTTTTGATATAAAACTGTGATATATGCCATGTGACTGTATTTTGCAGTATGTTTATAACAGTAATTATTTTTGATGTGAGCTTTCTGCAGTAAAATACAATTTCTTGCAACTTATGGGAAGCATAAACTTTATGACTCTCATATTTAGCATAGAGAAGAAAATCTCACAGCAAAAGAGTAGTGCGTGTGTAATATTAATATTTCTATGATTAGCATGAGAAATTGAGCTGATAATTTTTATAACCTGATTAAAAAAAAATAGAACTGTATAAATGGGCTTAGAGCAGTGCTGTATAATGTAATCCTCCTCATGGCAGAAAAGAAGAAGGAAAGGTTTCTGCTGGAAATGGCGTTTGGTCTAGCTCAGTAATGTAGCCTTTCTTACAATGCACAGAAAGATATTGGCAGCCTTAGGCTATGTTTCATATAATGTCACTTTAGTTATTCAGGGTTTTTCGGGCTTCCTTTTTCAGCTTGAAGGAATTAAGTCCCATTGGGATGGAAAAGATCCATATCTGAAATAGCATAAATTGTTTGTTGATTTTGTGAAATGTATAAGTCATAGTGTGAGCAAAAACAAATCTTTAACTTTGATGGCGTGCTGTGAACTTTCTCTCTCTGCCAAAATGTTTGTCCTTGGAGGTGACACATGGTGGAAGCTTTCTAAGGGTAAAGATAACAATACAGTGACGTACTCCTGGAACTAGAGCATTGGGTTAAGTGTTTTGCTTGTTTTTTGCTTTTTTTCCAATTCGTTTCAAGTAAATGACAATCCTTTAGACAGACTTAGTGAGCTTGGTGAATAAATGAATCTCAGGAAAATATTAGGCTGTTGCCCACAGTCTTGTTTAGAAGAGGCAGTGTTTTCAGAGAGACGGGATGATTCCTGCTGGAGGGTGGCATTTGTGACAGCTGCCACGGGGCAGGAGCCAGCCACGAGCTCTGCTATGCTGCTGTTATCCTGGCGTTTTCTCTGCCAGTGGGTCGTCCTGTTTCACACATAGTGCCTCTTGGATTTTGGCCATGTCCATGCAATTGCATTGCTTTCAGCTCAGTTATGATGGTGCAGCTGAGATGGGAATCTGGTATAGGGCCCTGGCAGGGGGAGGATGCTCCCATGCCTGCCAACTTGGCCCTGCTGCCTGTCAGCAGCAGCATCCCTGCTGAGCTGCACACCGCCAGGCAGAGAGAAGTGACCTGTGCAAGGCAAGAGCTCGACCCTGGAGAGGTGCAGAACTTGATCTAGCGTTGTCCTTGATTCACACTATTCTCAGTCTTTCTGCAAGGTCACTAGTGGGTGTAAACATGAGGAGGGATCTCTCTGATAGGCAATGATGAGTCAC
The DNA here is from genome assembly GCF_022539395.1 of Myiozetetes cayanensis. NCBI lineage: Eukaryota > Metazoa > Chordata > Aves > Passeriformes > Tyrannidae > Myiozetetes > Myiozetetes cayanensis. The sequence continues at coordinate 133,716,218 of NW_026086604.1, forward strand.
CAGTGGGAACCACTGCAGGTGGGAGACTGCAGGAGTACCCTATTTCAGGAGTTAAAAATGATACACTAGTTAAGAAATGTAGGTGGAATAGGGATGGGCCCAATATGAAGAGAGACTAGCTGCAAGTTTGTGGTTTCTCAGGGAATCTCTTCCCTCGATAATTTCATTTTGAATGTTCAGACAACTCTGCATTTCATAACTAAATATATTGGTCGTTTTTGTAATATTTCCTGCTTAGACATAACTAGGGCATGTGGAGGATCTTGGAGGAGATCTAAGATAGATATCATCTGAGATTTCTATCCTCAATTTGCAGACCATGCTACATAACAAAATCTGAATATTCATTTTGAACTTTTGGGGGTTGCTCAAACTATTTGAAATTCGCCAGTCATTATCAAAGCTAAAATCGTCTTCTCTTTGCTTCAATTACTGAGAGAGATTGCAAATTCTTACTTGGGAGAGTAGTCAGTATGGGGAGCTGGGCTACATAGCTCCAACTTTGAAAGTGGGACAGTTCAAGTTTCATGGTCTATTTTCTGTTTAAAAAGCCCCCTAAAGCCATGGAGAAAGGGCATCTAAAAACTTACATTTCCTTTTTGCAATTTATAAATAGAGGCGATCCTGGCCTAGCAAGCTGTAATAGCCAGCTTTGCTATTTACTTATTTATTTGAGCAATGATGAAGTTACATAACTTTTCTTTAGGTAGTACATTTGTCAACATAAGCAAAGTCAGTTCCTGTCTTTTATATCTGGATTTACAGCTTTCCTATTTTGCTTTCTTCCTAGATATGCGTTACATAGTCCTAACCACTGAACAACTGAGCTTCAAGAGTAGAATATTGTGTCAGCAGAGTATCCAGTTCAGCATCCCCTGTGAAAATAGGTTTCCATAATAAAATTTGTGATTGCACATGTCACAGACTGTCAAAGTTTGTTTTGTATTCAAGATGAAAAAATCTTACTTCTATTTCACTGTTGTCATGTTTTTCTTGCCCTTAGATTATTCTCTTACCTTGCCTCTGCCCTCCCTCAGCTTTCTCTTACTCTCCCAGTTGTAACAAGCTTTTATTTCCCTTTGCTGCTGCACTGTGTCTGGCTTTAGTTTACACTTTTCTCTGTTCTCTAAGCATGTATTTCTTTCTATCAATAATGTTTATCCTGCATTATTTTGCAGTATGGGTCACTTTCTGTGTTTGGATGCAGTGACAGTCAGTGAACAGGTTTGTGGGGATGAAAATTTAAAGCTGCTTTGATGGCCAAGTCCCTAGCTATAAAAATAATGCAGTCAGGTTGAGTGCTGTGGAGGCCAGAAGACCACATCTTTCTTAAAATTAGGGGTGGGAAGTTTTGCCCATTTTTTTCTCTACCATTGCATAATATAAAGTTGGTTGCTCTTCAGAATGATCCAAGTGATTGAATGGATTTTGTTCACGCCCCTGGACTGAGCAATCAAGAAGCAGAGGAGTCCATGTGTGACACAGGAGGCTGATGGTAGGGAAGAAACCTTTGAAAAAGTTAGAGGCAAAGAGACTTATCTGACTCCTCAAGAGGAAAATTACTGATTCTTGCACTCAGTACGATGCTGCTACAAAATAGTGGGATGATCCCCTTCAGGACAGAATTGTGGAGCCGTCTTTGAAGGGTTTCTGTTGCACTGCACCATGAATTCAAAGGCAGGCAAGGAAAGGTTTTCCCCCCTGGTTTGTTTAACTGCATTTGAAGAACAGGCCTTTGCATGTAATTTCAACTCTGCAAAATATAAGGGAAAAGCTTTTAAAAATGGGTCAAAATGAGAGGTAGAAATTTCCTTTATTTTCAAATGGCCAGGCTGATATTGCAAAAATTAGAGAATGGAAAAAACCACCTCCCTAAAAGTGATAATGCCTGCAAAAGGCTTTGTGTTTTCTTTTTGGGGGGGGTTGGAGGTTTTTTTTTTTTTAATAAAAGAATTTGCTTTGTTTATTTTTTGAGATTTCAGGTGGATCAATATGACAGACCATTAGAATTATTCCTGCACTGGGCTGTGTGCAGTTTTCCTTTTGCACGGAAGAGGAATGCTCCGGTATGCCAGAGCAGGCAGTGCCCCTGTTTGCAAAGTGGAACATGTTGTCTACAGAAGCAGAAACATATTTGTGATGGGAGGGAAAAAAATATCAATCCTTTCAAGAATTAATTTTCCAGACCATGCTTTTGCAAGGTACTGTGTGTGTAAATTGAAGCTGCTTATCTTAGATAAGGGTAGAGGGGAAGGACAGGTGTCTGTGGACAGGAAAGAGGAGAAACAAACAGCTAAGCAGGGAGTATAGGTGCACCAGAGATAGCTTTATTTGTTTCTTTGAAATGAAATGTGATTAGAAAAATGACAAATTTCAGAATGGGAAAAATTTCAGAAGGTAGGAAATGACCCTTTGGCCTTAAGGATGGAGCATTGCCTAGGGCTGGGGGAATGACCTGGAAAGGCAGCAAGCGCGTCCCTCCATTGCTGGGCTTGTGCTCTGGGTGCCTGTGAATGGACATCCCGAGCAAGTCAACTCCTCACCCCTCAAATCTGCGCCTCAGCAGGGAGCCCGCAGCAGGAAATCCTTTAGCACACACAGCTTCAGAGCTCCTTTCATTTCTCATCAGATGTCCTCACACTGCTGTAAGATAGTGTGAGTGAAGTGACAATAAATGCCAGTGGGAGCACAGGGGACCTGTTCAAAGGCTTAGGGTGATTCTGTTGCCTTAAATTTTTATCCATTAGAAAGATATGTATTTTTAATAAAAGCTTTTATTTTTTAAGCTAAAATGGGGCATGATGAGAAATGTAATGTGAAGAAGTTGAAAAGATTGCACTACCCCCTAAGGAAGAAAACCTCACAAAATAACTCTCAGGTGCTTTATATTTGTTTACTAAATGGAAACTCTGGATTATTTTAACAAGAAAATTACAAGTAAGTACGTACTCTTTCTTTGGACTTTTGCTACCATAAACCAAATGTGTAATACTTTTCCTGTACAGGAAAGAATTCTTTTACTGATTCATAGTTTACTTTTGTATACTGAAACTTATTTTCACCTTCTGATGATGAAACTGGGTAAGTTACTTCAATCTGTCTATAAACATATATTTTGGGGTTTCTTAGGATTTTTTTTTGTATGGTCTGTAAGCATGTATCTGAACAAAAATATTTTATCCTGAAGTTCTGTTCCACTCATTCATGAGTAATTTATTTCCAGGGGTTTTTTAAGGCAGGCAATTAGAGTAATAGGCTCATAATGGTAGTTTTTCAATTATTTTGGCTTACACTAAAATAAAATTCCATTTAAAAAGAGAATGTTTACTGTGACATTGAATGAGAGTATAGCTCTCTCAAGATAATGGTCTAACTTGCAGCTGTATCCATCAAATACAGATAGAAAGGCAACATGAAAAATTAGAGTAATAAAAGAGCAGCTACTTTGCTTTAGTGAAAGACTGTGTGTGACCTGCCCTGGTGAACATTAGGAGAAAATTGCCTTCCTAAAACTATTTAACTTTAGTATGGTGTGTTAGCAGACATCAGACTGATCTAAAATAAGAGATGTTTGGACAAGGAATTTTTCAAAAATTACTTTCTTGTTAATTTATTTAATAGAATAAATAATAATTTATTATAAATTATGACTGTAAACTGATAAATATATTGTTTGAAGTAAGTAATTTTTGACATTGATAGAAAAAAAGTCTCATGCCTTTTTGTAGTTTCAGATATTTTTGGTGTTCTAGCTCCTAGAATCCTAAAAGTCAATGTAAACCTCTGATTCCAGGAAAAGAAAAAAGAATCTCAGCATTAGTGTTACAAAATGAAAACTGTGGAAATATTACGTGCCTGTAACTTAAATACTCAAAATCTTAAAAGCGAATGAAGAGTCCAAAATTTATTTTGTATTTTAGTGAGGATGCAGACACAGGGACATGCTAAACTCAAGGGCTTCTTAGCTCTTTAGGTTCAAAACACCTCATAGCTTCTCCTCTGTCTCCTTCTCACATCTTCCAAGGAGGATGTAATGTTTTAAAAAAAGCTCTGTGAAAACTGAAAGAAAAAAAAAATGGAGTTTTGAGCAGCTTTAATCCTACTCTTTGAATTCATACAAAGAACCCAGCTATTTGTCATTTCATTTCTCTTGTTGTCACTAAATACACCATAGAGCAGCTTCAAACCAGATCTAAATGTGAGGCAAACCACAGCCTTTCTAAGAAAAGGTGTCAGTTGTGGCTGGGAGGATCTGGGGAGGAGAAGAACCCATCCTGTTAACTTAGTTTACCTTGCTTAGCTTATCTTTGAATTGTCATCGGCTTTGCTTCCCACCATTCTTCTAACACCTGGGGAGAAGGGAGATGCCATTCTCTTCTGAAGTCATCATGAGATTCTCCTTGGTCCCTGTCATGTGTAACACAGTAAAGATGGGAGAGCGTGCAGTGCAGTGGGGCTGTGGATACAGTGATGGATGCAGTTTTACCGTGACCCCAAGGACTCCCCTGAGCACAGTTGTGCACCTGTTCTTTAGCAAGGCAGCACAGTGCCTCCATTCCTGACAGTGGGGATTTGTAAATCATGGGGGTTTTGCCCAAGTGGATGTTTTCTTCATACAATATGAACAGTTATTTAGTTTAAGTGCTCCCAAATTCAGACACAATTACTTGTAGTTACAAAAAAAAGGAAACTGAGTTAAGATTTCTGTAAGAAGTAGCTTTTAAGAGAAGAATTTGGCTTCTCCCTACACTTGATGGGACCAATGAACATAGCCGGTAACTTCTGGTGGTGCTCAGGTGAGAAAGAACAAGACCACTCCTCCCCTCCTCCTTGGCCACCTCCTGGCCCTGTGCTGGGGTCAGGTGGAGCACAAGCTGTCCCTGTCTCTTGCCAGGACTCAGATTCCCAGGGCAGAGTGGGGGCTGCAGAAGTGCTGGGGATGTGGCCACTACCTCAGCTTATGGCCCCATCTGGTGGGTTGCCATCACTGAGGATAAAGGATGTAGGGAGGTGCTGGTGAGAAAAAGGGCAGGAAAAGAGCAATGTTCCCAGTGTGTTGGAGGAGGAGTAAATTCCAAAAGGTTTTTGACCAAACCTGGTGTAGGAAAGACTTGTGGTCCCCATCAGGGCATGGGAACTTCCATAGTCATGTGTGCAAATGGGATCCCAGTGCAGACATGGCACTGTTGGAGCTGGTTACAGGGGGAGTGTTACCCTTCAGCTAGTTACTTGGCATTGGTAAGGTTCAACTAAGAGCTAGTCAGCCAAGGATTTATTTTTGATTCTTTATTACTAGGTTGGTTTCTTTCTGGATGGGTTCTTTGAGCCAGTTATCTGAGCAACCACAGAGGTGGGAGTAGGGAGGTACCAGAGAGGGGCACATGGTGTGCTCAGAGATGGCACAGGCTTCACTGAGGTGGGAGGGCATGAAGGGATTATTGAGGCATAAGGTCTGCTGTCCTTGACAAAGACTTTGCTCCAGTGTGTCCCACATCCCTCCATAGAGGTCCTTCCAAGTGGCTCTCTAAGACCTTTTATCTTTCAAAAATATCTTCTCCTCTGTGATGAGTCATTCATGCTGCAGTTTTCATAATGTGATCATCCCTGTCACAGATGGAATATTTTACAAAGTATTCTGTCTATAATATAAGAAATATGCTAAACATCACCATTATGCTGCATTTGAAATGTAGAAATAAAAATATAAGTTGAAAGGTAGAGCTGTTGCCTCTGCTGGGTTTATAGCACGTTGTTGATGGGAGCTGTTAACCCCAAAAGCTCCTGGGAGAAGGTCATTCACTGTGGGGAAAATGCTTTAATATAAAAAAGGATTAATAAAATGGAATTTTTTACAGCTATAGCTGACCGTTATTTTTTAAGATCTATAATAAATGATTGAACATAGAGTGGTAACACAGACTGTTGCAAAAATCAATCTGCATGTTAAATCCCGCTTTTGTTTTGATTGAGGCAGAGTCAGTTATTAACTGCATGATCAGAGCGCAGACGCTGAGTCCTATTCTTTCCTTAATTGAGAATTGCTGTTACAGATACTTGACAGTGGTTCATAGTGGCAATAATCCCTTTTAAAAATGGTTGTTATTCTAGTCATAAGTAGCTTGCCGGGGCACTAACCCCAGATTCACCTCTGATGGTTAGGAAAAGAATCTGATCGGGAGCTGGTGATGTTTAGTGATTTCCTGATAGATAATTGCCAAAGCAGCAAAGTAAGAAAACATAACTTTTAAAATATTTTACCTTTGGTTAGAAGGAGGGTGTGGGCTGTGAAAAATACTGTAACTCTCATTGTTCAAAATGAAAACCCACTGCTTACTGAGAGTGCTGACTTAAAAATTCTTGCACGTCTTTTGTTGATCTTGCAGGCTGATGCACACGACCTGCTAATGCGATGCTTGGCTTTCCATACAGAGCCATTCATCCATGTTATATGTGAATGAAGCTTCCTGGTTTGTACATGTGCTGTGTCACATTCCTCTGGTTTTCTAACAAAGCTTTTAATTGGTATGCTGTGACTAATGAGCATGAAGTCCCAGAGGAAATGGAGCAGAATTTTCCATTATCCACCAAGAAGCTTCAAGCACATAGATTATCAGGGCTTGAACTCCAGGATAAACCAGGGTCAAAGGCTCTAAGTATAATAGAACCTCATAGCTGAATATTTTGCCTCCATAACATTAAATTAATAGTTTCTCAGCAAAACTGTATTGTCTGTCTGATGGCATTGTGCAAACTATAATTGGCATTTTGCTTGAACATCAGATCAAATCCCTGACCTTCACTGTTAAAATTCCCATAAGACTTGAATGCTGACGTCCTGCCTTCGTTCCGGTTTGGGTAATGATGTGTTGCATACTTTTGTGATATAAATCTCTCTTTGGATTCAAGCAGAGAACTTGCTTTTCATTCTTCTTCTGAAAAACTATTGTACAGTGTTGCTGAACTGGGGTTGCTGCCATATGGGGCACCAGCAGTGGTTGCATTTTTTTGGGAGGTAAGAACTCTGACTCTGACTTGAGCGTATTCAGGACCACTTTGCTTTTGAGATTAGGTGAGATTGGATATAGTGGGACCAGCATACCTATAGGCTACCTTTACCAAGTAGAGCAAAGTAATTATCTTCTGTGCCTTATGTTCAGCACACCTACTAAGTATCCCCAACAGGTGCAGTATCAAAGAAAATGTAAATTAACTTAAAGGCATAAAAAGATACTAAGATTGTTACTGGAATTTGTGGGGGACATTACAGATATCTTTCCAATAAAGTACATGTAATAATATTTTTACCAGTTTACTACTTTAGTATTTAACCCAATTTGCAATTAATCATTTCCTCCTTCTTACGAGAGTGTGAGTTGTGCTTTGCAGCGAAACCACCAACCCAGAAGAAGAAAAAAGGAAATTGGTTTTTTTTTAAAGTTCGTTTCAGCAGGGTCAGTTCCCTGAGCTTTCACGGTTTGGTGTGTGGCTGTGCAGAGGGTTGGGGACAGGGATTGGAAGTAAACAGCTGAGGGAAGAAGAGATGTCTCCTTGCAGTGACGTTACCACCCCATGCCACATTTAAGTTCATGAAGCAATGGCTTATGTCTTGTAAGCCCAGAATTATAAAAAAAAAAAAAAAATCTTATTTCTTTTACATGTTGAAACTCCTCCATTGCAGAAAATACTGCAGTGCTGGATGGGGACAAGCTGTGTAGTGTAAGTTGGTCCATCTCATGCAGGCGGCTCTTCGCCTTCCCGACAGCTGTGTCTACAAGAAAGCAACCATTCATTTGCTCCTCTCTTACACATATGGTTTGCTTCATTTCCTTCTCCTGGAAAGGTGGTTGCTTTCTGGTGGGCTCTTGTAGGCCCTCTCTGTTCTCATTCTATGAGGGAGTTACCAGAGGTGCTGTCACCTGTCGTGCTTGGGGTGTGTGTGTGCCCAGCTCCTCCGGCAGTGTATGTGTGTTGCAGTGTGAGACACAGTGAGGCAGCACTCAAGGAGCTCTGTGCATCTTTTTGATCTTGGTCAATTGTTTCACAACACAGAATGGTTTTCTTTTCTTAGTATATTAAAGAAAAGGAAAGGAAATTCTATATAAGCACTTTATTAATAGAATATTAATGTTGTATTATTAGATTCAAAGGTTAGAAGATGCAAATACCAAGAGCAATAAGTACATTGTGCATTCAGATTGTGATATATTGCCTTTTTATCCCGTGATGGTGGGGTTTATGTTTCCCTTGCATCAGGAGTTCTGTGTGCACTGTTAACTGTGGGTAGCTGTAAATAATTGCCTGTCCTTTTCTTGCTATCACATATACCAATGGGATGAACTAACTGTGGTACCAAGTCATGGTACTATTACTGCTTTAGAGCCTAATGAGAAAGGACAGGGGAGGGGAGTTTAAAGGTTTTGGTTACTTTCGCAGTGCAGGTAAGAGAGCACAACTGATGTACTCCAGTGTGGCATAGAATCCATACATTTACTCACAGGTCACCTTAAAACCAAGGGAGTTGCTGTGAAGGTCAAACCTGCCTTTCCGTTTTCATTTGACAGATTCTGTAAATCTCAGAGCATGAATGTCTACTAACCACATAAATACACTGCAGGCTGTGTTTGGTGACCCAGCAGTATTGCAGAATATACCATAGCTTTGTCTGGCTTGCAGCAGACCAGAGTGCCTCACACTCCTGGTGCTGTGGTAGGGCTGCAGCCCTTCTGGGCTGGCAGGGAGGGACAGTGCCAGGGGCTGCTGGAGACTGCCAGACCACATACCTGGCCTTAGTGCTGCCCTGACCTTCTGGCATTTTGCTTTTGTTTTGGAGTGCACAACTGGAAGGAGGATTCCTGTATGCTGTCCAACCCCCTTGTTGTCCCAGACAGCAGTGGTGTGGAATCACACTCACAGATTTGCTGGTTTCCAACTCAAAAACCAACTCTATTTTCATACTTACTGTGATATTGGAGAGCTGTTTGGTCCCTCATTCCTTTCCTTAGCCAAAATTGTAGCATTCATGCCATGCAAACAACAAAGACCTTTACCACTTGAGACAACTCCTGTACCGAAAGGGTTGAAATCTTATGGCCAACCTGTTTCTCTGTGTAGGGACACATTTGGGAACATCCTTCCCCAATCCTCCTCTGGATTTTAGACCCCATATTCTGTCATGACAATCTAGAGAAGTCACTTATGTGTTTTTATTTTTGTGTGGACGAGAGAGAGGTGATTAAAATTATGCTTTGGAACCCATGCCTTGATGTCCCATGTGAAAAGTATTACCCAGCAAAACGCCCAGCCTCGTGCCTTTAAAAAACAGACATGTTTTCCCACCAACTTCAACAGATACTCAAAGGCACAAAAGACTTAAAGAACTGTCAGAAAACAACAAGGACCTCAAAAATTGCTCTTCCCAGATCCCTCAGCTTTATTTCCCAGAACACTGAAAACCAGACTTACACTTTTTTTACAAATGGGATTTTGGCAGCTGTATTGAAATGATCCTTTTTTCAGTCAGTAGTTCAGCTTTCAGAGAGGTGTGTATGGAGTAATACTACTTCTTACGTAAAATCAGTGGTAATGTATGCTAATATGTCTAATATGTTCATATTTGTATTTTTGGGTTTATTCTTTTCATCAAAAGCCCTAAAACTTTCTTCTGAATTTTATACTTCCATTTTAAGGAACTTTAAAGCTATAACTTTTAAGAGCCTTACCTGCGTTATAAAATGAAGGTACAGGTGTTTGCTGTTTTAGTGCTTTGAGAGATATTCATACTCTAGTAAAATATACCACACTAGTTAATCTGGAGCTTCAATAAGCAAATGTAAAAGTCAGACTTTTTAAAAGAGTGAGGAATACTTGAATCTTTAACATCTGTCTGAAATGCCATCTACTAGTTTTTAGTGCTTTGTTTGTTGAAAAGATCAGAAGTACAACCCTTATTGACTTAGTCCTGTGCTGAGTGTAAATTCACACAAAGAAGAGCAATTTAGCATGTGACTGACCTTTTGCAGTGTGAAATGAAGAAATGCACTGTTAAAGTTACCGGAGTGTGGCAGGATGTTTAATCAGCTTCTTTACTTTAAAGAACAGTAGGAAGGAGATGATGTATTAAAGATGATAGCTTCTTGTAGATTTTAACTCGTAATGCCAGGATCTGAGTACAATAGCAGATTAAATCTCTGTAGGGGAACTTCCTACTGGACTTTCTATATTTAGATGTTTGTGGCTGCTCCTTCCTTCTCTTGTCACTGTTGGCTTTTGCTCCCTTGAAGAGCTGAGTCTCTGAGATCTGCTTCCAAACTCTGATAATGTATTTCTGTAAGAGCAATTTTTTTCTCAGTTTTGTAGGAAAGGTAAAAGAAGACAGCATAAATGGAGCCATGCATTTCCTAGTGCACTCGAGGTAAATTCATGGCTTTGAGTACTAAATGTTTGCAATACTCTTAGCATGTTTGTAACAGCACGGCAAACTTCCATATAATGATAATAAATCAACCCAGATTTGCTTGTGCAGCTGCATAGGTGTTCTAGTCCAGTGTTCTGTGCATTCAGCTTGTCCCTCATGTTTGAAAACTCCCTGTAGCTGTGAGTGCCTCCTCTGAGGCATGCACACAACCATAAGTCAGATAACTTCACCTGGCTGTCTTTGACCAACACAGACTGGTTTCAGAATAGCTCTGTATTTTAGCAACATTTTCTCTACAGCCGTTTTCTCTATGGCCCTCCGTGCCCTCTCTTGAGAGATTAATTTACAGTAGGAATCCTGATTCTGATCTGTCTCAGAGCTGACACAACTGGGGTTATGATATTAATTTTACTTATAATGAAATCTTCTTCCTCTTCTCCACTGTTCATCCTCAGGATGTTGCAGTTCTGTGCATCAAAATTCACCACTCTGTGCCTCTACTATAATCTTTTCAGGGGTCACATCTCTTGCATTTCACTGTCTTTCAAAGGTCCATTTTTGTGTCCATTCTGCTCTTGAGTCTGGACTAGATGATCTTTAAAGGTCCCTTCCAACCCAAAACATTCTGTGATTCTGTGATTTCTATTCTAATTCAGGTGATGCATCTGCATTTTTTTGAAGTTTCAGTAACCACTTCTTTATCTGTAATTTGTATTTTTGTGTCACACATTTACTACTGATCTTCATCTTTATTCCAGTTTTTACTAAGGTATATTAACACAGTAAAGCAATTACAACATTACAGAAATATTCTCTTAATAGTCTTGTACGTTTAAAAGGATGTTCTTTTTAATTGTAATGAATTTTAATTTTATTGGTTTTTAATGAAGTAGTGTGGTGGGTTGACCTTGGCTGAATTCCAGGAATCCACTAAAGCCACTCTATCACTACCCTCTTCAGCTGGACATGGAAGAGAAAATATAATGAAATACTCATGGCTTCAGACAAAGACAGGGAGAGATCACTCACCAGGTACCATCATGGGCAAAACAGACTTGACTTGGGGAAATTGATTTAATTAATTACCAATCAAATCAGAGTAGGATAATGAGAAGTAAAACAAATCATTAAAGAAACTTCCCCCCCAACCCTCCATTCTTCCTGGGCTTAATTTTAGTCCTGATTCTCTACCTTCTCCCTGCCAGTTCTTCACAGAGTGCTCCAGAGTGGATCCCCCACAGGGTCACAAGTCCTGCCAGCAAACCTGCCCCCACATGGGCTCCTCCCTCAGTGGGTCCACAGGTCCTGCCAGGAGCCTGCTCCAGCATGGGCTTCTCATGGGCTCACAGCCTCCTTCAGCATCTACCTGTTCCAGCATGTGGCCCTCCACGGGCTGCAGGTGGATCTCTGCTCCCTCATGGACCTCCATGGGCTGAAGGGACCCAACCTGCCTCACCATGTTCTTCACCACAGGCTGCAGGGAAATCCCTGCTCCAGCATCTGGAACACCTCATCCCCTTCCTTCTTTACCAACCTTGCCGTCTTGATTCTCTCAGATATTCTCTCTCCTGTCTTCTCTGACTACAATTGCTTCTGCACAACAACTTCTTTCCCCTTCTGAAATATCTCAGAGGCACTACCACCATTTCTGATGGGCTCAGCCCTGCCTAGCGGCAGGTCCATCTTGTATGCAGCTGGCTTTTTCTCTGTTGGATATAGGAGAAGGTTCTGGCATCTTCCCAGAAAAGACAGCCCTTTAGTTTCCCCCTCTCTTATCAAAAGGTTCCGATGCAAACCCAATACAAGCAGCTTCCCAGGCTTCTGTCTCTGAGATCTTTTATTCTACTTTGGCTGTCACCAGTCTGAAGCAGCATTTGGCTTTGCTTGCTCTTGAACCCACTGGTGGAGTTCTCTTTATTCCATTCTAGTGGGCTCTTAAGTTAGAAGTTTTTACTTCCTTAGTTTGACAAAAGTACTCCAAGTGCTGTGCAGCTTCTGTGTCATTTAATAAGGGATGTATTTTGACCTTGTCCTTTGTGGGAATGCAATCAGATCAGAACAAAAATTTCAGTCAAATAACTCTAAAAACCTTGTAATCTCAGAAACCTGCTTTTGAGGCTACAGGAGTGAATGCTTTTATTGATATTCAGCACTCTTTGTTATGCTGAGTCTCAAGTAATGCCCATGTTTTCAGCATCTACTACCTACCTCTTGGATGCCAAACACTCCAGCACAGGCAGGGAGATAGTGATAGCTGACAGCACCCACTCATGGTGTGTTTTAAATGTCTTAAATCCAAGAGAACTACTGAGCACTAGGTTCTTGTCCTGTAGTCTTGATCTACTCTTGGGCTGGAGAAGCTCCAGGTACCATACGGTCACCAGAGAACTAACGTTTTTGTCACCAGGCTCTCCCTGGACTGTGCTGTTTTGTCCATGGCTTCCCCTTGCTGGGGTGGTGCCCTGGCTTCTGGGTTGCAGGTTGATGGAGATAGGAAAGCCTCATCTATGAGCAAAGAAGACAGAGGGACAAGAAGCTAGGAGGTGTGAGGAAAAGTGGTGGGATTGCTGAGTGTTGAATATGGGAAAGCCTCGTCCCTCGTCTAACCTCTAGGTATCTCTTGGGTCACCCTTGGATCTGGCTCAGGTCGTCTGGAAGATGGAATTAAATCTGTATACAGTTTCTGCTTACTGTGTCATAAGGACTGTCAAAACCAGAATCATAAGCATTGGTTTTAAAAATGGTGTAGCTGAGATAAAAGCATTAGCTGCATCATTGAAACAAATCTCCCCAATGATACCTGCATGTTGTCCCCGCAGAGGATCTTTATGAAATGTGTTACAGTGGGTTATTTAAGGGACTGCTCTTGAGGAGTGCAAGAGGCCTTCACAAAGATACTTCTGTAACAGCAAAACATACATACACAATCATAGCAAGCTGTCAGAGGTTACACCAGTACTTTCTGGAAGGGAATTAAGGCAAAACAGGGACACACCAAGTTTTTGGAAGAACTGTAATGAAAGCTCTGATTCTCCATTTGAGCTGTGGTGTATGAGCCTGGCAGCGGCTGCTTCTCCCCACCTACATCTTGTCTTGGCTGTGTCCAGGGTGACTCTGATAGAAGAGGCTACGGTCAGAATGGTTTTAATTTAAAAACAAAAAAGTCTTAGAAGTGGCAAACAAACCTTCTGTAAGTCCATAATCAGCAATTATATGATGAGTAAAATGAGGATATGGTAAAGAGCATTACAGAAACTTCATTCACCACTAAATCACAATTTTATGCAAACTGTGGCTGCAGCCTCTTACTGGGTCGTGCTACTACCCTTCTTCCATTTCTCTTCCAAGCAGAGATAAAGTTCGTGTGCGTAGGAAGGATAGCTGCACTCTCTTTATTTCCCATAGATACTCTTTCGGCATTTTAAAATGAGATTTCAATTCTGCAGAGCACTGAGTAACCTGCTACAGACCCTACAGAGCTTGGGACCCTGCTTTGAGAACCACTGTCTTGGATTTTAAATGTGAAATCAAGACAGCATCTGTTTGCATTTAGTCTGCTATTTTAAATGAACATGGGTTTTGGTGTGGAAACCTAATTAGTCTGAGACGGCACTCCTTTTTCTCATATGAAATAAAAATCATCATCAACTGAATAGATCTGTAACGAATTTTATTGACGTTTTGGGAGGCTCAGCCATTACCAGTGTAAATTAAAAGTGTTGTCACATGCTTTCCCAGGACAGAATTTCAGTATATTGGTGCACTTTCATACCTGCTGCCTATATGGTAGGAGCACTCACTGCTAATCTGATGGCAGGTAGCCATTAGCCATCAAATGTCTCTCTCTGCATTTCTCCCAGGAGCCTACTCAGTTTATTTCCCTGCTTCCTAATGAAGGATTTCTTTGCCAGAAAACTTGTGGAAATATCTTTCCTGTATTTCTTCATACTTTTCCCAATAGAGAGTATCTTTCAATTTCAGCTCTTTTCCTCTGTCACGTTGACCCCAATGCTGTCCTTTCTGGATTTCCTGCATGCTTTGTTTTTCCAAATTTCTGTTTTCAGTTTGTGATCATTCTTTTGCACTGATGGAGCATCTGCCCATGATTTGCATTTCTCTATTGTGACAAACCTTTTTATTACAGTGAGGCTTTAAGTCAGTGATGAATTCTAGTTTAGTCTGTTATTCTCAAAGATGACTTCTAGTCATTTAATTTCAATCCCTGAATGAGCAGCCTGGGCTCTTGATACAGCAAATAAGCCCTCCACAGGGAAGTCCAGAGTACTGTCCTGATCATGGACCAGATTGTCCTAAGTTGATCAGGGCCAGGAAAAGATAGATCCTTAGGAAGGACCTTCTTTGTCTCTTGCTTTTTATGGAAGGTGATGATCCTGTTGTGCTGTTAACAGTTCTTCTGTCTCACATGTAAATATTGAAAGGCTAGGTCATGGTTTCTCTGTTTTCCAAGTTTATAGCAAGGTCAGAAAGAGATATGAGCAGCAGATTGGTAAATCTAGGAGTGGCATGATGTATTGAAGAGGCCTGTGATTACCAATCCAGTGCTACAGAAAAATCTCATGGAGAACTTCTTTTGTCAACACAGTCTCCACAGAAGAGTCCTGGGAAGGCTGAAGTGCTCACAACATGGCTGAGTTTTCAAGCTTGTTTATCAGATCCCAGAGTGAAGACATAGTCTGCACAGGGGCAACTCTGGCCTTCCACCCTTCTTAAGATATAAATGATGCTGGGACTACAGCATCAGTCTCTGTGCCAAAATCCCTCAATGATACAGGGGGATCTCTAAGAGGGAGTTCCTTGAGCTGTTATGCAAAGTCCCCTTCTTTGGCCTATCAGAGAGGAAGGGATCTGTTCCAGGCTCAGGATATGACAAAGAGACAGAGAACACTGTCTTAAAAAAAAAAAAAAAACAACAAATAAAAAAAACCCCAAAGGCCAAAGGACTCCTCTATTTCCCAGTTACTGTAACAATGCTGATCTCAGGGTCTAGCATATGGTTTGGCTATTGATTCAGCTTCTATTTAATTGAGATCTTTGAAACAAGATTGCTCCATGCTGTGCAGTGCACATTTATAAAGCCAATCACTAAATATTTTGCCTTTTCCTTGCCTATATAACGACAGTAAAGTTGTCAGGAGGCCGTTACCACCTGAACCTTTTTATTGTTATTGGTCTTCTGACTATTAACATTACCATATGGGGTGAATTCCCAGATCTTGTAAGGCTTTGTTGGGCTGGTGTAGAAATTTTCATTTAACATTCATGGCAAAATCTGTCCACTGTTGGCCTCCATAAACTATTACTGGTTTGTTTACAAGATTGGCTTATAAAAATACACATACAGAGTGAGTGAAAACTTGTTTCCTTACTATAAGTGATCTTAACAAAGAGCTTTCCGGACTTGAAAGGCAAGACAAGCAAGCATTGTGCTATGATTTAGGTTGCTGCAGTAGGAAATCTTTAGAAACAGCTCACAGAGATCTTCTTTCTGAAATGGCTGCATTGACCTTTAATAAAGTGGTAGTCAAAATTTTGGGATGGGGATTGTTTGGGTAGGTTTTTTTTAGTTCATGAGGTTGTTCCTGCCTGTAGCTTGAGAGTCGCTTCCTTTTGCTGTTGAAGGCTGAGGTTGGAAAGGAAGACTTACTGCAATCTATTTCAAGAATAGTCTGAGGAGGAGGAAATTCCCTTCTTGTTCCTAATAACTGGTGCAGAACGCTGTACTGAAGGAGGAGAAAAGTTCAGTAAGTTAAAACATTTATATGAAGTTTTGATTTCATACATCTTGTTACTATCTAGAAATTTAATTTTATTGTAAACATACTATGTTTTATCTTCTTTGTTAAGGGGGGGGGATCTGCAGGTATTGTGTGTAGCTTTGAAATCAGTAGATATTAATTTGGTGATATAGCAGTGGTGAAATGTTCAGTTAGAAAAGAAAACAATAGCAGATCAGCTAGTGCTGGTATGACAAAGCACCAGTCTAAACTGCTGGGGTACCTCTGAGAAATATGAGCAGTGCATTTCATTTATCCAGGAGTTTGGATTAAGAGGGGGAGGTAATTTTGCCCATCTATGCATCTTTAATGTTCTTATCTTTTCAGATGTTTCAGATTGCTTTAGGGTACTTCCATCAGCAATTTAGAATCAAGGGTTCTGTTTAAATATCAATAGTAGGGCAATCCAAACCTCCTTCAAGGCAGAGTTGGATATCCTAGGTGAACAGAGTAGAATAAAAATGTTTGTCTAGATACATTTCTCTTTTGCTTTAATTGAAAATGGAGTGTTCAAGGAATAGCTAATTCTGTACTTCATTCAGAAGCATGTGCTGCCATGCTGGGAGCAGACAGCACTGCAGGCTGTCGACAGTGGTACAGGGTATGGGGGCAAGATGGAAGCCCCTTCCTCCACTATTCCATGATGAAAGTACTCCTGTTGCAGTGGAGGGTGTGTGCTGAAGCAAAGTGGGACCTCCTGAAATCCCCTTGCCCTCTGCTCTTCCCCCACAAGGCTGACTCAGGGGGCAGCAAGGCAAAGCCCAGGATCTCAGACAGATGTGGCACTGCCTGTGCCTCCCTGCCTGCTCCTCGACTGTCAGTAGGAAATTTGTCTTCATTCCAGTGACTGGGATTCCACTGCTGCTCATGGGCCCCTTCTAAGAGCCAAAGAGGCTCTGCATCCCAAAAACATTAAACTGTTAAAAGAATCACATTTGTTTCTCCTTTTGCCACACTTAGGAACCGAGGTTTGGTAAGCAAATCCTTAAATTTTTATGCAGCAGAATTCAAACAAAGTAATTCATAAAAAAAAAAAAAACAACCAACACACAAAACTGGAGATTGAAGAAACATCTTCTGCGAGATAATCTATCAAGTATTCTCTGCAACTCCTTTCAAGCCAAAAATGTTGCTGCAGGTGTGAAGGTAGTTTGCTCATGAAGCTGCTTGTTTACCCAGGTGAGCCACCCTCACACACTGTCCCTGCCACTTACGTGCTAGCCTTTGATAAAAGACACATTCCAGCATTGAGTGTCTCATCCCATCCCATATTCTGTTTTGGGACTTGGCCAGGTAGGTCTTTTATCTTCTGCAGACAGTGTCACCTGTTTTGAATTTCTGAAAGATCTCTGTCAGATATGCATGAAACTATTAATGTTCATCATTTCTTTCATGAATCTTTAAGAAGATTATTGCTACTTTTAAATGAAAATCAAGAATTTAACTGAGAGATAATTTCTGCAATCCATTTTAAAGTATCATTTATTATATCACAAGTAATAGCCTGAAACCCATAGCAGAATTCTTTGGACCATTCTACTACACGCTGTACAGGAAATTCTTATGCATCTGGGTATGGTTTATAATTTAATTGATGATGAGCAATATATAGAGGGAGAGATATGCTGTGAAACATACAAGTGTAGCTTTATTGTTTGTACATACAGGTGTATATATGGGATAGTTCAAAGTTAAATAATGAATAAATTAAGCATGTCAGATTGTCTTCCAGCCTATCTATGTGAATTCATACAATTTTTTCTCAGTGTCAAATAACTAAAGTTTGTGGCATTCTTTTATTTTTCTGGCATCACTTTATTTTGCTGTAACTTTGGGCCTTTGTATTTCTTGCAAGTGAAGGCACACATTTCAACTTTCAAACTTTAGACAAATTTCAGGAGTTCATGTCATACTTTCATTTTTATCCTGCCATTGGAAGTACAGAAAAAAAGTGATAAGTTGTCTGTAAAACATCTTGGGTGATTTTAGTGTGTTTCAGGTATTGAGAAATTTTAGAATTATCACTTCCTTTAAATAGAATTGCCTCCATTGTCATTCCAAGTGCTGAGAAATGGCATTGTAAGGCAATTCTTTTTGTACTCGCAAACAAACTTCCATATGACAGTACTTTGAAAGTGTTTGTTAAATTGTGCTACATCTGTCTCTGTTGTTAAAAGCATTAAAAAACAGACAAAAAACAAGCTCTCCTCATGGCCTCAAAATGCAGAATATGTATACATATTCAAAACTGCCTATCTTTAATTTAAATAGCCACCCTAAGCTTTCTCCATGAGCTTTACTGTTTTATAAACTTTCTCTGCCAAACTTGGGTTTTTTATATAGTTTCCTTGTCTGTGCAGATTCAGTCATGCTCTTTCATGCTCTGATTGGAGCTATTTTGATATCACCTGGTCTGCAGGGTGACACGGCAAAATATTCGTGCTGCTTTGCTGCAGCATCCAAAGCACCCAGTGCCCCACTCCTTGGCACCTCCTTTAATCAACCCTGGCCAAGTCTGGCACAGGCAGGGCTGCAGAGGTGTGGTGGCACTGCAGAGAGAACCACTGCAACCAAAGCCCACCTGCCTGTGGTGCAAAAAACATTGGGTTTAATTTAGTGTTGGATTTAGTTTGGATGGGGTGAGCTGCTGCTGTGCTCTGTGAGCTGGATCTGCTAAATGTCTTTGGAGAGAAGGCTGATCCCATCACTACCGGGTGCCGTAGCAGCAGAAACCAAGACCTGGCACCCAGATTTAATGATGGTAGGAGTGTGAGGTACGTGACACGGTGAATGGACTTGCACTGAGTTTGTGTCAGGGTGGCAGAATCTGTTATGGCCCAGCAGCTATCGGTAAATTAAACCAGAGGCAGGCTGAGAGAGACTAGGTCAGCAGAGCAATAGTGGTTTGAAACTTATATAAGGTTCATTAAAACAGAAACGTAATAATCTAATTGCATTTTAATTTTTCACCTAATATGTGTTTAGAACTATTATATTATGTATAAGTAAGCTGTGGTGTTTTTTGAGAGACATAGGCTGTGTATGTGTATAAAATAGAAGTTAAAACACATTAATGAAGTTATGTATATCTGGGAACCCTCTTGTGCAGACATTATGAAGCTACATTAAATTTTGCCTTGGCAGTTTAGCTTTGCCCAAAAAACTTAATGTATTGGGTTTTAAGGGGCTTTAAGTGAAAGGCAACAGAATTTTTAGGTCATAATTTTTGCAGCAAATTGTGATTTTCATAGATTGGTGAGGTTCAGCACGGTCAGTAGAAATTTATCCATCATTGAAAACTATGTGAAAATGAGTTTTACTTACTGCTTGGATTGAAATTGATTCTCTTTTTATTTCTGTGTTTGTTGATTAATTTAAAGTATAGGAATAAAAATTACTAGGTTATATTACAATGGCTAAATCTTGACAATAGTTTTGTAGGAAACAGACCATGTAAATGCAAAATCAGAATGGTGTGTTTTCCTAAAGCGATACCATATGTTAGTTGATTAACAAGTTGTAGGGATATTAGAAGATCTTGGCTGCTGGTAAGGAGGAGCATATGTTTTCCAAGTCTTTTATCTAATATGTGTAAAGACTTTGCCAAGTCAAATTTAAGCAGTTTTTTTTCCTTCTTTTTTTGGAGGGGTGATATATCAGCTATATATTCCTTGGGTGTTTTTCTTTCCATAGGCAACACTAGTGCATTATTGAGATCTAAATCTAATCCCATCCCTATGAAGAACATGCAGTAAATTAAGAAGTAATGCAGAATGTCTCATGTCCAGATACTTTATATGAGCAGTTCAAAATTTTTTCAGCATCACAGCTTGTATTTGGTGTAACAGTTTATGTTTTGTTTTGGTTTTATCTTCAACCAGACATCAACTCAAGTAACTAAAGAGCAGTTGTAAAAGTTTAGTTCCTTCAGAACTCGGCAGTTTACAGTGATGGCATTTCAGTGAGTATGCAAACTGCCAAGTGTGTGTGCCTGCATGCGTCACCAATGTAACTACAAGAACAAGTGTCATGAGTTTTACAGAGTAAAATGTACCTCCACTTAAGACCTATTTTGAGATCTTAGATAGAGTTTTAAGTGGTTAATCAATCTTATTATACTGGCTTGCTGCAGAATCTTGTGTGGTCTAGGCAGTTTTTGGGCTGTAGGGAGAGCCAACAGTCTGATGCTTCACCCTGGAAACAAATGAGGTCTTAGAGAAAGACTGGAGATTTTAAGTTGTTTCAGGCCTGTCAAAGAGAGCTTCTACCCGTCTGTGCTCACAATCATAGTTTGTGGTTTCCAAAACAGCATCTAAGAATAGCTTTAACTTTTCTTATCCAGGCCTGATAAAGTTTTTGGACTTCAGATGGGGATCTTACCGGCCAAAGGGAGCCTGTAGGACATGTATGTTCTTCTTTTGGGGCACATTTTGTTTCATTGATGATGAGAGAAAAATGGAAATTTTAAAAAGAACTTCTTAAAAAAAAAAAAAGTGGTTTGCATGTTGTTAATGTGTCTGTTGTTGAAGTCTGATTTCTCTGTTCATCTGATTTCCCCATACTTTCATTAGATGACTGTAATTTGAAGCTGTGAAGGAAGTTTTGAAACAGACAATGGGTGGAGGTCAACCTATTTTCTTGATGCTTTGGGACTTTCCATGGTAGGAAACTGTTTAGTTTTGCAAAAATTGCGTGTATTTCATTGGCAGGACATTGAGCTTAGTCGTCTGATGCCCACAAAGTGAAAAGCTAGGACAAGTCTTGAGACGAAGTAGCAAGACAGGAAGCAAATTCCCTCTCCTGCTGCTAGGCTGTGTTTTAAGGGACAGCAGCTTCAATGCCTGCAGGAGGTGAGTGCTTGCTTTCCTTGTAGGTGGTCACAATGGTGCTGAACAGCCTTCAGCTGCTGTAAACGCCCAGGGCAGCTCTCAGCCTCTCACTATCCGCTCTAGCCAGCTACCAACAGCTTTGAAAACTCTACCTTTAAACTATGCCTTCATCTTCACATAGCTTTTCTTCATGTGTTTCCTGGGGAAGGGGGGAGCTACATGGGGCAAAATAAAATATGCTGTCAGCAAAATATGTTGAAGATGACGAGCGCCAAGAGGTGAGAGAAGCAGCAGCTAAGCAGGCAGTTGTAGGGTGCACATGTGTGTTTGCATGAGAGAAGTGTTACCTTTTTTGTGTGGTGCCATACACTACACAGAGCCGAGATCCTGGCACAGCTCGGCAGAGCCCAGTGTGGATGCTGCAATGTGTCTACATGGATTGGGGTCAAAGTGCAGAAGAAGCGCTGTTTGCAACTCTGCTGGCAGAGCCACAGCAGCCACTCATGAAGTGTTACCGACAGAAGTTTTAAGAGCAGGCTTCATTCTTTGGTTTTTAAAGTCGGGACAGGAATCATGCAACACCTCTATCTGGTATGAGATTGCAAACAGAAATGTAGTGCAAGGGAAAGACAGACCATCCTCAGCCTTGTAAAAGAGCATTTTATGGTGGTGAAAGTCTCCCTAGAATATGCTCTGGGTGGATTGTTTTGTTTCAAGAGAGAAGTGTTTTAGAAACTGATTGTCTATTCTGCTGGCAGCAAAACAGTATGACAAAAAGTGTAGGGACAAAAATAGAAAGAGGAAAGTCTTCATACAGACAATCTGGAACGTGACTCTAAAATTTCGAATTAAATATATGCTTGGCTCTTGAGGAAAACAGTCTACATGGGAATCACTCACTGTCTAAAACATTGTGGAAATGTTAGAAAGAGTATTAGAAGATATTTCCATGTATAGAGAGTACAATGTTTTTCCAAATAAAGAATTAATTTTATTTTATTCTCAGAACTATTTAAGGAAGTGTGATACTATCCAAAAAGCCATATGTGTAGATGTTTCCAAGTGATCACCCCTACCTCTACTGGAGAGCTGCCCACTGAACAATAAGTGCTCTGCAGCCTGCGAGAGTCTCCTCCTGTAACATTGGCCCTGTAGGCACTGGGTGCTCAGTCTAATGTGTGTGCTGCTGTACAGTCATGGAGAGACATCTCAGAAGACTAATTCATCCCATCCTAAAATAGATGTTGTCTAGACTGAGTGAGGTGAATTACCTTCAGCAGGTTCCTCTTTCACCTCTGGGGTTTTACTAGGTGGATACTAGGTGGCTACTTGCTTGTATTTTTGATGGCTGAGACTAGCGAGGTGTGGCAGGTTGGCTTTTCTTCAAAAGAAGGAAGCTCTGGGATTCTTTGTTGGTGTCTAAGGAGACGTCCCATCAGCGAGAAAACAGCACTCTGATTTTCTCTTATTTGCAGTGTCAGTATTGCAGATGAGTGTAAAACAGCTCTAGACCAACCAGTGCTTCTGCCAGCCTACAGCCACAGTTGCAGGTCCATATGCAGAGGACAAATTTGGCTGCTCTTATCCAAACAACAGTATCCAAAGGTTGTTTATGCAAGGTGTTGTGAACTTTGTGTGCGCCACATGCGTGAAGCTTCTGTGATTATTTTTTTAACCATTTCAGATTTTCAGGGTCAAGAGTTACTGAGATGCGTCACTGTATACGGTGTCATATGTGCATCACTTGAAAAACAGTATTTAATCATGCAAATAAAATGTTTATGAAGAGTCTGCTGCAACATATCCCGGCAGCTCCCTGTTACAGCAGTAGTTCCAAGTGTAAGACACTCCTCACTACTCTGATGTGTTTCTGCAGTTAACACAGAAGTACATAGTCTCAGGTATGAAACTACCACTGCTTTCCTGCATGCTTGATAGTTCAGTAAGAACTGCCTTCTAAAGTACTTGAAAATCTAATGAGATTCTGGATAGGCCTCTTTCACGTCAGCCAGTCATAACATTCTTTGAGAAATTGCTAGTAAAAAGTTTCTTACTGTGAATAGCTGCTTAATAAAAGGCGTATTATTATTTGCCCTTGAAAAATCTCCTAACTAAAGAAAAAAAAATCTCCCATTTTCTTGGAGTGAGAAAGCAGAGAGGTGGTCAGACTTCTGAATAAGGTAAGGAAATAGTAAAAGTAAATTTCTGAAGAACTACAGGTACAAAACATGCGATGCCTTCATGGTGAGATTTTGTGCAAAGGTGTGGGCAGATATTCAGATTTCATGCTTCTAAATGAGCAAATTACCAATGATACAACTGCTACTGCATCCCAGTACTGCACTTTGGAGCACTGTGCACTGATCTGCACAGCTTTGCCTGCCTGTACCCTGGGTCCCATATCCCAGAGAGATGGGGAAGCGCAAGGGAGGCTTGGAGCCATACTGCGCTTCAGTCTGAGTCGCGGCACCTGAAGTCCTCCAGAGTGGCCGCTCAGTAGTGGGGAATTAATGCATGAGAAAAGATGATCTTGGCCTCCCAAAACTGTACACATCCCTTGTTCAAAAAGTTTAACAGTGTTCTGACACTTGGTGGAAGCCAGAGCTTTGTATGCTCATACCATGAAAGATTTACCCTGCATTGTCTGCCACCTCTGTGGAATAGCTGAAGCACTGCAAATTCATTCTCTGCCTTCTACTGCGCTGGCTTTCCTGTGTAGACAAATGTTTAAGGCCATTTTTGCAACAGATGAGATATGACCTAACGTATTATATGCCATTCATTTTCTCCACATCCTTGCTTCAGGAGGAGATATCGTATGAAACTCACCACAGAGCAGAGTGTTGTGATTAGTCTGGGCTTGTTATTTTTCTGTTGTAATGTAAGTACTTCTATTCCTTTATGTTTAGCACATATGACAAAGTGTTACTGTGAGTATTAGGGTAACTTGTACCTTGTCAAGTGTAAGAGCAGTTGTAGGAGGCCCAACAACTTGTCTTGAATGGTGGTGGTTACCTAGGAAAGAATACAGGATCAAGGAGAGTATGTAGTCATACTTCTGGTATATCCTCCCAGCTCCCAGAAATATGTAATTAAGAGATTACTTGAAGGAAACCAAGGATTATGACTTTTTTTACTTAATAGTGCTCAATGGAATTTTTTTCATTAACTTGTTTTTTTTACTTTTTAAACTCCTAAACACGATAAATAACTGCAGTGTTCTACAGAAAGAAGTTCTCCAGTTTACCAACACTTCCATAATGCTCTGTGAAATTATTATTCACATGTATGTATTTTCGAATCATTAGCCTAATTCTTTCATTTGATGACCCTACAGTATGTATTGAGAGAGACAATGAACAGTCTTTCTCTATTCAGCTTCTCTCTGTCACTCGTGTTTATAGACCTCAAACAAATGTTTGAGTCATCTGTTTTCATAATGGAGAGTCCTGCATAATTTAGTCATTCCTTGTACAGAAACTGTTCCATAACTTTGATCATCCATGCTGCCTTTTTCTTAACATTTTTATTTCTACTGTATTTTCTTTGACCTGGAGTACTTTAAAATTGCATGCAAAATTCAAAATGTGGGTGGGTTGTGTATTCGTGTAGTACCATAATGATATTATCTGTCCTCTTTGCTATTCTTTTCCCAACATTTTCTAACATCTATTTGGTTTTTTAATCACTAATGAGCATCAAACTGAAATTTTCAGAAAATGGTTATAACATCAGACTCTCTTTTTGAGCGGTAATAGTCTGTTCAGTGTCAGTGTGCATCAGTTTACATCTACGTGGGATTTTATCTGTCAATTTATTGCGTAGTCAGTGAATCTTGTGAAGTCTCTTCTTTGTAATCATCCCTTCTCTTCACAGAGTATCAGAATGTACTCAGCAAGCTCTGCCACCTCACTTAAACGCTCTTTTCCAGCTCACTAATGTTGAGAGCTGTCTGGACCAGTCCACTCTCTGCGATGCCCTTGGTAATCTCCATCTCCAGGGAAATTTGGCTTTCATTCCTGCAGGGAACTCCTATCTTTATTTAGTTTTCTAATTGATAGGAAGATCTCCTCTCTTTGTTTCTTTACCAAGGGATGTTGCTACATGCTCTGAAGAAACCCAAGGGAGCCATATCTGCTGGCTATCACATGTCTCTTCTCTCACTGGGTTGGGAAATAGAAATGGAGTCCTTGCTTCTGCTTTTCTTGACCCATATGATCTTGTGTGTTTCAAGTTCTCTCTACAACATTAAATTATTAATTTCACAGTACCACAGTGGGGGTCACTAATTGCCTAACATGTTTTCCACATGGAACCTGTCAAGAGCCATATCGGGTAGTGACATATGCTGCTTTCTGAAGTTGGGGGGAAGTGTTTATGGTTCTTATTTTAGCTCCATCAGCAAAAGAAAGTTATGAGTGATAGTGTCTCTGTGGCTAAATTTGTGGTTTATTGAAACTGTGGCAGAGCCCACAAGATGAAGAGAGAAAATAATGTCTGATTTTAAATTTCAGCTGTTGACTGCAGCTGCAGCTTTCATAAAGCTTTTCAGCCTGGCTCCTGCCCCATTTTCTCCTAGCTTCCTTTTACTGCAATGAATTGCAACATTGAACACTCCGTGACTTAGGTTTTTTAGTACACAGGAAATTTAGACTTTAAATGGCATGGCTTTGAGCATAGGTATTATTATATGTACATTATTCAAGAAGGGAATAAGGGAACAAAATTTTTTAATTCATTTTTTGAAATCTGAATATGTAGCAATCTATGAGATGTTTTTAAATAAACAGAAAGATAATTGCTTGAGTTTTCTGCAAGGGACTGAGTTTTTATGTAAATGTTTAATTGAGATGTCATTCCCCCAATAAACTAATAGCCTCAAAATTCACAGTTACTTATCATGTATCAATAAAGTTGTATATTCTTGCAACTGGTGACAACTATTGCAAGATATGCAATATATGGAGGGGAATTAGTCTTTTAACCTAATAAAGAATCTCTGTGGCATGGTAGACCCATGCTGATGAAGACAGCTGAGGAACTGGAAATATAGTACCTTTCATAATCGAGGCTTTATTCACATCTTGGAAACACTCCTGAGATTTACATGGAGCTATGAAGAAAAGGTATTTAGTGATGATTTGCAAAACATTGCCACAGTCTTAATGTCTGTGACTAAAATCAAGTACAGTGTAAGACCATGTTGAAAAGGACCTCACGCTACCCAGGAGGCCTGGGGTGGCCTTGTCCTCGAGAGGAGTATTTCTCAGACTCCAAAAATCGAAAGACCACCCAGTCTTTTCCTTGCAGGATGGGGAAAACAAACAAATTACCTTATTTGATGGCTGGGAAAAGAAAGTGATTGATAATTACTGCCTGCAGCATTTTACCCCCTAACTGTGGTATTCGGCCTGTGTTCTCCGGCTGCATTTAGGCACTTCTAACTTTAGAAGACTGTGCAAAAAAGCAGACTAAAAGCATTAAATTAATACTACTCATGGGCTGCAAACTCATCCTTTGCTTACCTCTTTGCCCTCTTCCAAGGGCACCCCTCCATTACTCTCTGTTGTGAGAGAGGATTTATAGGAGCTTATAAAACTGAAATGGGGGCATGTAAGTAATATTGTATCTTGTCTCAAAGGGATTTTGATACTTTTCTCCTCTAGCACTTCGCCCAGGATTTCCTCCAGCTGGTGAAAGGACTTAAATGTTGTTCCAGCTGCAGTCTTGAAGTTCTATCTTTTAAAGGCACTTCTAGAGCAAAAAAGCAAAAGAGGAGGGAAAAAAAAGTGAGAATTCATCACTATATGTTAATTATGAAAGATTAAAGCAATAGGGTGAAAATCACAAATAAAATTAAATAAATCACAGAGTTACACTTTTGCAGATGAGTCTTGAAAATCAGAGTATTGGAGTATATGCATATGCAGTAAAAGCTGTCTGTGTTGCCAATTAGTATTTAATAACCTTTTCCTCTGGAGTGAAGTAAACCTGTCATTTTCACCACTTACTGCCTGTTCCCTACCCTCAGATATGCTGCATGTGTTGTTATGGGGCATATTTATATATCTCAGTGCAGACTTGCAGTTTGTAAAGGGACATAACTAATACAGTGTAATTTTATGTCATCAGTGGAATGCTCATGTGAGTCATCCCATTGTTTGAAAAGTTTTTGTAAGATATACAAAATAGTTGGAATTAAATTGTCTTGGGTTATGTATTTATTCATGGGAAAGACAGAGGATCTATCTCTGAATAAGCTTAAACTTTTGTGACACCTTTCTATGCTGACATTTCTTATTCTAGTCTTCACCCCAGGCAGTTCTGTGCTCTTCTTGGAGCCTGATGACACAGAGCATTGTTACTTTTTCTCCCTTTTTATCTTCTTGTACAGGAGCAGACTTCCCCTTGTAGGAGGAATAGAATATGACGCCAGACTCATGACACTGCATCTCACTTGGTGTTTGGACATTTTACCCTTGCAAAACCTGAAACATTCTCTCTCTTTTCAGGAGGAGGCTGCTGTGGCCACAAACTCCCCATCCCAGCTGGGGAGAGTGCCACAGCCTCAGTCCCCTTTCACTGGGAGCTCCGCGCTTTTGTGCAGCATCCAGCTGCACCAGTGTTTTCATAGGTAAATTTAGGTCATGTACCCCTTTATTACTGTTAGTACATTAGTTCAGAAGAATGGACTCTGACAATCCTGCTAGCTGTACTGCAACAAGATGGGAATACTGGAGAGAAAGCAAAAAGAGGCAAAGAATGTTTTCCAAGGTGAAAACAGAGAATGAGAGATAATGCAGTCTTCGAGAGCTCAGCGGATGTGTGTGATTGAGGAGGAGACTGTGAGGTGGCTTTCTCACCAACAACATGTCCTACAGCACCGGTGGGTCTGACTGACAAAGGGGGAATAAATCCTTGGAAACTGAAGTTAAGTAAACTTTACCCTGAAGAAATAGGATACAATTTGTTATCACTGATGATAATTAAAGATTAGTTAGTTAACTGTAACACAGTCTTTGAAATGAGAACGGATATATTTGCAAAGCTGTTTGAGCCCAGGTGCAGCAAGGAACCCTGTATTTATGGGGTGATTGTTGCAGCGTGGAGGGTCGTGGCAGGCCTGCTGCTGCTGGACATAGTATGCCTGAGTCAGCAGCTCCAGCAGTCACATCCATGGGCCTGTGTGCTGAAAGAGCTTCAAGTAACATTGATTATAATCTACTGCAGTGCTTGCACCTCTCAGCTCGTAATGTGCATTGGTCAGGGGGATTTGTTGCCTTCCATGTATGTATATTAGGACAGGTATGTTTTGAGGTGTTTTTCTTTTTCCTTTCAGTTTTTTTTCCCTGCATGAGACTGACTGTGCTGGAGACAGTGGCTGTGTGCATCACAGCTTTGGTTAGGATGGTTTTGGTTTTTTTAAGGTGGATGTCTGATCTGGGAAATTAAAGTCAGAGGAAAGAACTTTGCTCAGAATTAAGCTCCCTCAGTTGGGAGTTTGATGTCCTACACTTCCTTATGCTGATCATCTGGGCAGATCTCATTGCGTGTGTGGTGGGGTTTGAAACAAATGCTAGTGCGTATGCAGCATTGGTCTCCTGAGATCGGTAATGTCTTCTTCATCTCATTTAAGTGTTTGGCCTTTTTGTGAGGACCCCACATCAAATTTAATGGCTTGTGATAGATGGGAAGTCAGACAAGATAATCAAATGGTCCCTGTTGCCCTAAAGCTATGAAATCCTAAATACTGAAGAGTGAATTAATAAGTGTGCATCCCAGCAGAACAGACTGGGCAGGCCTGAGAAAGAACAGCAGTGCCACTGCTGTCAGCTCTGATTGCTTTCTTATTAATCAGCTGTCTTAATGATAGCATCAGCATGGTCTGGGGAGGTCAGAGAGGCACTTTGAAGGAAGGAGATACGCATACTGCTGGAGAGGTCTTTGATACATTTACAAGCTGAAAGGTCTAAACTAGCCCTCTGCTGTTACATCTGCCTTCAGGAGCTGGTGCCCTACAAAGGGTAGAAACAAAAGCTTTACATACAAAACCTGTGACCATCCCTGCTGGGTTAGAAATCAGATATGCATGGAAACAAAACTGTAAGAATTTACTTAGGTTGTCTTTATCTCTTTTCAGACATTCAGATTGTCATTTTTTGTCTAGTACACCCTTTGTGGCAGGAGATGGAGAAATTGTAGTAAGAACAATTTAAGATGCCCAGCTCATGAAGTCACAATGGCACTTACCTCTCACTTGATTTTAGTCAGAACCTCAGAAAAAATCTAGTTTCTTGCCGGTGACATTGCGGAGAAAAGTCCAGTATATTATTTGGTACAGTCCAGAGATGAATAAAATGAATAATATTCCAAAATAAGTTACTTTTCAAGTAAGACTATCATCATGAATTGTGTGAATGCTGTGTATTGGCAACACTGGTACCATTGTGTTAATTACTAATGATTACTTATTATTTTTTATTGAAACTATTTTTTTGGTGGTAGAATATTTATCAGAAATGCCTGTTGATAAGTAAGCGGTTATGGCTATCACAACATAACTTAAACTATTATTTTATTTCTAAACCCAGGCTTCATTGAAGTACAGTTTTTATTTCCTGTTAATTCAAGCACTCATTGGACAATCTTATTAACTCAATGTGTACTTCATAAGAGCTGAAATAAAGGATCTCTCATTATTATTTCAAAATATAGTTGTGCTTTGCAGAGAACAATCTTGATACTTTTGATCACTAAAGCATGTCACCTCATAAATTTAGAACCAGATCCTGCAGACATCCGTGAAAGCAGCAATAGTGTTTCAGGCAGTAAGTCTGTTCTTCTGGCACTGCTAAAAAGTTGGATCAATTTGAATCCAAACTCTCACCAGAGCTCTGTTCAAGACAATTCATCCAAAGGGAACTTATCAAAACCAAAATGCTTTACACTAGGGAGAAATAGAATTTGAATGCGGAGCAGATGGACTTAAAAGCAACCTTCCCCCCTCGCTTTCTTCCACCTCCCTCAGAAACAATTCCCTACACTGTTCTTTCCCACCCACATATTGCTTTTTATTCGATTAAACTCTGGTGATTGAAATTTCTGCAATGTAAGGCACGTTTAGCTTTCACAGAGTAAGTTGTTTGGTACCTTATGAAAACATCTTCATGTTTTCTATTTTTGTGTTTGCAGACTGATCTCTCCTTACCTTCCTGCATGATGCGTGAAGGGCTAGCCAGGCTGGAAGGCAGGAGGAGGAGCTGAGGCATGTCAGGGTCTTCAGTTCAAAGCTGGCTGTGCTGGTGGCAATGTACTAATATTAATGTTAGCTTGGTACAGTGAGATGGCAACAGGGGGTACAAAGACTGAAATAAGATGTTGCATTACATGAGCCTGTAATTATGCCTGTTTAGCTCTGTTCCATCTTCCCTTGGGCAGTGGAAAGGGAAGTCATGTAAAGTGTATCAACAGTTAGCTTTGTTGGGGTTGTCCCAAATTAGAGAGGGAGACAAAGTTATTGATGAAAGAGAAGAATCACCTCTTTTTTTTTTTTTTTTTTCTTCTGTACTTGAATGTTAGTACTTCTTTGTGATGACCACAGTTGTTTTTCTCAGTTTGATTTAGGGCATGCACAAGTGTTTACTGCTTTCAGGCCTTTTAATTTATTTAAAAATTGGAGATGGAGGAAGGAAACAAGAATAAAACTTGGAAAACAGAAAATCTAACCTATTTACATGATATAGGTGCCCAGGTGCGAGACTTGTGAGCTTGAATAAAATGTCTTCTGGAGCAAATGAAGGTTGCTCTGTTACTTGGAGACAGGCACCTGAAAGCTTGGTGATGCCAAATGAAAGGTGATTACAGATGCTTCCTAGTGCTCTCTTTGAAATGGATTTGGAAGGATGAATATATCTTCTGGCTGAATATTTCATGTTCAACTTCTTAGTCACTCTTATGTATAGTTGTTTTAGTGATTAAGGCTGGCTCTTGGCACCACTGTTAGTCTCTGAACTTCTCTGAAGAGCTGAAACCAGTAGGTCTGATAAGACACAATGAAATTCTGTTGTGGAGATGTATAGAGAAACTCATACTCAGTTTTCTTTTTTGCATAAGCTGGAGTGTTACTGATTCATTCCTTGGACTGATTTTTCCTCACAAATATGAGAGTTCTTAACTGAAATGGAATGTAGGTAGTATAAACATTGAAACTCTCCAAAGATTTTTAACAGGAAAGGTAACTTCATGATACATAATTCCAGAGGTTGTATTAGATTGTTTGTCATCTTAAATTTTGAAATCAAGTTCAGATGTTTTCCTTTAATTAAACCTCTGAATATTTTAACCACTATCAGACCCACCTCATTGAAATTCTGTACTAAGCAGATGAGACCAAATGATCATAAAGTTCCCCTCCACATCTTAAAAATCTGCAATTCCTTTTACAATACCAAATTAGTTGACAATTAATTTTAAAATAGTGTCAACCTTTTTGCCCCCAGGGTCTACTTACATGGGTTCATAATGATAGACCTTGGATTTTTTTTCATATTTCTTGTACAAGTTAGTGGCTGCTATTATATCGTAATTGATAATATACTATCTGAACATAGTCCTTTTTTTTTTTTAGTGAGTCTATTAGAGTTTTAAGCATTCAGAGACCACACCAAGCTTGGCAGTGAAGATGCTGAGGATGAACAAGAACAGAGATGTGGTCAAATGAACTGCAGCCCTGAAGCTGCTCTCTGCTCCCTGGGGTAGAAACCAACGCTTCACCACAAACAGTGCTGTTTTTCTGGAGTTAGTTAAAGATACTTTCTCCATTTCAGATCTGACTGGTTGTTAGCAAACAACACGGACAACTCCCTGGAGTGTAGTGGGGAGAATTCCTGATCCGCTGGAGCATCCTCTTGATGCTCCCCTTCTCCAGGGCAGTCTCAAGCCATCTCTGGCCATATAAAGCTTGGAGAGGTGCTGCAGTGTGACCTGCTCAAGGGCTTATAATTCCTTCAGGTCTAATATTTGTTTCTGGACTGTAGTGGGTTAAGCAGTGTCAGGCTGGTTCCCACAGAGAGCATTTATGACATTTTTCACAGTGGCTACATGTTTTCACATGGACATTGAGACAAGTCTTTAATTACGGGACTTTTCTTATGATTTAACTATTAATAATTAACTTCCCAGATTTTTAGTTGTGAATAATTGCTAGTGCCATGGAGTCACTGTGGTATATTATAAGTTTGACTAATTGAGTGCAGCCAGTATTTGTTAATTGTTCCTGTTATGCACATGCTAAACCCAGAAGTGTTGAAGTTGCTCTGGGACATTAATTTTAAACACAATTAAAACATTCTAACCTGTTGGCAGTTATTCTCTGTGCATTGTTTTATATTGATGGTTTCAGATCTGAGCACAGTAATTAGAAGGAACCAGTTATTGTTGATCCCACAGATAAACAAATGCTGATTGCGTGCTGTGAACTGGTTAATCAAGTTTATTTAACTTGTCGTTGGTGATTCATCCCAGAGACTGTATTGGGGAGCTCTTTATTTGAGCCCAGCAATGTAATGGTTCTGGCTGCCTCCAGCTACTAAAGGAGTTTCACTGATTCTTTTAAATAGACTTTAGTAACATCTTAAGGAATAGCATTGTTACATACACAAATTAGATCCAGTTTGAGACTGGGGACTTTTCTGTTAGTGAGAACATGCTTTAGGAGCTTGCTGTCCCGACTGTTCCCTGTCCTGAGCAGCAGTAGAGGTGATTATGTTTCCTGGGTGGCGATTTTGTTTTATGTGTGAGCTCTTTTTGTTTTGTTTGATTTCGATGATACCAGAGTGTGTCATGTTTAGTCTGTCCCTTTGCCAATGCTCTTTAATCCTGTTTGAGAAACTACTTCTGCTCCTGCAGAAGTTCTCGTAAGATGACTACCAATTTTCAAGTCATATGTCCACAACCAAAAAAGCAATCTCTCTTAGATCATCTCTGCATTTTGGGGGTCCATGTTGCTCAGGCCCCTTAGCAGCACTATCAATATAATTTACTGTTGGTCTCAGCAGTGGGAGCATCTTGCTGGGGCCATAAAAGGAATAGTTTCAGACCAGTTTGACCCTGTCCCAAGGGGCACCTGCTTACTAGGACATGTCAATGGGGGAGTCAAGAGACAACTCTGTCTTGTGCTGTTGGCTGTGGAAACTAAAGGTGCTGGCTAAAAGCAGATGGATTATTATTGTTGTTGTTGTAACTATTTTAGTGTTAGATTAATTTTCTAGGTATTTTTCCCACCATGGATGAAGGTAAAGCCTTCTAAGGGGTCAGAGTGCATTGATTCTGATCTTACTAATGTTCTTGGTACAAATGCTACTGACCTCCAGAGTTAACCCTGTTTTTGTACAAGGCTGAAAAAGCTCCTTCCTTTCAGACATTTTAGGCAAGTATGTTTTGTGCTTTCCTTTGTGTTATTTCAGGATAAGGTCTTCTTAAATGCTCTTTGTTTCGGAAGTCTTGATTTCTGAGCCCTGTATACAGGTAATGTCTTGGTACTGCTTTTATGTTGCTACTCCAGGCAACTGTACTGGCTTTTTTTTTTCCATCAGGGGTTTCTGAGTTATTTTACATTTCTTGAACTTGGTAGTGTTCAGTGTTCACTATTCCTGTCAGAGCCCTCTTATCCTTCCAGCTGGCTGTGAATGTAAATTGCAAGAGGCTCATCATGCTTGTCCAGACTCTGGAAAACCTCAGTGTTAAAGGCACATTCCTTCATGTCACAAAAGGCAACATCAGATAAGTGGGATGGTTGGCCATCCTTTCTCCTCTTAAAATAGTTCACAATCAGAATGAGCAGGAGTAACCCAAGGCCAGTAAAAACATTACTCTGAATAAAATGTGTATCACACTGTTTTCTTTATAATTGCAGGACAACTATAGGAGTATTCTGTTGGGAGCACTGTACTGCGGATTTTAAATAGCAGTGCTAATGTTTAAGTTGTATTTTCATTTTTTCTATGTTTTCTGTGCCAGATTTCTGGGATTTTTGCCAGGTTCCAAGACCATATAGAATTAATTGTTAAAAAGGAAAATAAATATTTCTCAAGTGCTAGAGAATATGTGTGTCTGATCTAATGAACAATAGTTTTGTTCATTTATCAATTGTTCATCGTAATTTACTCAAATACTTTTTCTGTCTGGAAGGGAGAGGATAGGGGCATGACGAGAGCAATCCTCCTTGAGCTTCTGTACCAAATTTATATATACACAAAACATTTCTGCATTCAATAATCTAAGTAGACAGGATGACATTTCTGCCAGATAGAGATGTAGAAGGAAATGTAGAAGAATTTTCCTAGCCTATCTGGACTGAGTGTCTGAGAGGTCATTGCAAGCAATTTGGCTCATGTTATATTGAAGTCAGAGTTGAAGAAGGCTTGAAAGACTGTATTATGCTAGGTCTGTTTGCAAAGACGTCCAAGATACTGTTACCTGGTGTTGGAGTATGAGGTTGATTTAAATGAGAAATTGCATATTTTTATTAATATCTCAGTTATGCTTTGTTCTCAACCTAATTCAGAAGTTGTCTGTGGATAAACTTTCTGGTCTTGATGCTGTAACTCAACACTCAGTTTGTTCCACCATCTCTGACTCAGTGTTATGATTCTGATAGACTAAATCAGTCTAATATTCTCCACTAAATCAACACATGTGGCATCTGCTGGAATCTGTGGGATTTGATCTCATCCTTCTCAGCCACACTATTTTTTGCCTTGCAGTCTGGTAGATCTGTGGATTCTCATGCAGGCTGCTGGCCTCTGATCTGCCAAAAGAGAATTAGTTATATGTTTCTATATGTTTTGCTACTGAGGCTTGGAAATCCCTCTTAACCAAAGTCCCTGCTTACATATTGCTACCATTCATTTTTATTGGCTTTGCTAAAGTTGAATTCCTGTATCTTGATTTTTCCCCAATTCATTCTCTGAGTGGCCTCAAAGAATCCAACAGAAAACAAAACCTCAAAGCGCTTATATAATGAATTACTTTTAAACTAGACGCTAAGAAAGACAGAGGAGCATTTATCAGGAATGTTTGTGGGCTTGGTGGTTACGAGCTTAAAAGAAAAAAAAAAAAATACCGTGTGGAAAGGCTTTTGTCCCATGACAGAGATTTAAAAGGCTGCGGGCTCGGATTCCAGCGGAGGCTCAGGCCTGTCTGTAATCGCGTTTGAAATGTTGCCTCTCACAGGGCGGCGGGCCGGGTAGGGGCGGCTGCGGGGCCGCCGAGCCCGTCACCTGTTGGGGCCCCGGGCCGGGCGCGCCCCCGGCGCTGCCACCGCCGGGCCGGGCCCCGCGGGCGGCGTGAGGGGCGCCGCGGGGCGGGGGGGGCTCCGCTCCGGCGGGGGCAGCGCTTCCTTCCTCCTCCCCGAGCACCGGCGCTGACAGTCCGGGCGCTGCGGCTCCGAGTTGGAGAGGGGAGCGTGAGCGGTAGGCAGGGACAATGGAGGAAAATGAAAGCCAGAAACTTGAGCTGTGCCTGGCTTGCCCAACAGACAGCGGGCAGACGAGGGGTAAGTAAGCGGCGATGTAAGGCAAAGATGGAGTTACGTTTAAGCATGCCCCTCGTTGCTGCTTTTTGTAATTGGAGGCAGAATGCATGGGAAAAAAAAA
The DNA here is from genome assembly GCF_022539395.1 of Myiozetetes cayanensis. NCBI lineage: Eukaryota > Metazoa > Chordata > Aves > Passeriformes > Tyrannidae > Myiozetetes > Myiozetetes cayanensis. The sequence continues at coordinate 133,751,910 of NW_026086604.1, forward strand.
AAGAAATAGCATGTCTTTCTTGTGCTAATGGCTCTGCAGATTTCCCTAATACTTCGACTTTGTGAGTTTAACTTTCTCTTTGAAGAGGTTTCTGTCTGCCCTCTAAAGCCGGGAGCACACTGTGTGGCTGTCACGGATGCAGGACCCCGCCGGTGCGGAGGGTGCTGCTCCCGCGAGGCGGGGGAAGGCATCTCCTCTTCCCTTTAAATGGTCTGCCAGCCTCACCTATGGTAGAGAAATAGCTCTTCCTTCATAAAAGTGGGTTTGAGCTCATCTTTACCTCGGGTTGTCTGTTAAAAGGGGGAGATCCACGGCAGATTGTGACAGGGTTAGTTTACTTTCAGTGAAACCACTGGGGTTTATTTTGGAGCAAAGCCAAGAATGCCTAAGCGGAGTTTTCACGATGGGTCCACTGTGGTGCATTTGCATATTCACTGCTGCCTTATTTCGTATAAAGTGACTGAAAACTATTTCCTGTCTTGTTCTACGTGGGCTATTCCACGTGAAACGTAACATTCAGGTAGCATGACAAACACCTAATCTAATCCGTATCTATTATACTATTTGTGGGGCACCTGTGAACGTTCCCATTTCATGCGTGTTGTGTTCCTCATAGGCACTTCAGGAGAAGTTGTGTTACTGCACTTCTGTGAAACAAGTAGTGCATGCGGTTTAAAAAAAGGTTTTAAAAAAATCACGCAAGTTTATGAACATGCAATACCAACAAATTGGCAATTTAGGAGGAAAAAAACCTCTTTTTGTTGTTGTTGTATTGAGGGTTCATTAGTTGATCGACACTCTTTTGAAACATTTTTTAAAGTTAAAATACTGAACACTACAAGTCACCTGTGTCTGTGTATGCTTATGTTTAGTGGGACAGAAATTGTCACTTAAAGAATGTGTCTGAAAAGGAAAAAAAAAGCCTTCAGTAACAGATTTCTTGTGTGGGGGTTGTATGAAACTCCCTGAGATACATGTGGAGCTGGGAAAACAGAGGTCTGGCTGGTCTGATCCTGTGATTCCCAAAAATGTTGAGTGCTGAAAGTTCATAAGCAAATGTAGTAGTTTTGGCCCATATCCCAAATTTATGTTTGAAAGTTCCTTGGAAAGAGAGCTAATTAGAATGACAGTGGAGTAAGTTAGAACTATTCCAAATAATCTCACATTCACTGGTAACATAAATGTAACAGAGCTGGGTTTGACCACACTGTTAAATCTGTATTCTTTTTAAAATTTTAGTATTGAATGGAGTTTGCTTCAAGGCTCAGTTTCACAGTATAGTATGGGTCAGGTCCACACTTGTTGCTTTCTGACATTATTCTCAAAATGTTCTTCTCTCATGTCACCTGGGTTGAAAAACAAGACTATTAAAATCTTCACAGTGTTTAAAGTAATGAAACAAAGTGACTTTCCTGACCTTTGTAGACTTCATGAAGGGTGTGACTTTGAAGAATTACATAGCAGGACATGCTGAAAGACTTTTTTCTTTCTGTCTATTTTTTTTTCTTTTTTTTTTCCTAGCTTGCAGCCATTAATCCTTCATGATAATCTTCCTGCTAGTCCTAGGCATACTGCTCCTGTGCTGCAGACCTGGGCCTTTTCTGTATTTACATCCACTTTAGTAATGGGTGGTGATGGTGATGTTAAGAAATCTTGAAATTTGTTTTCAGATCAGAGAAGCAACTCAAGTGTAAAGGTTACTCAAGCCTTTGGATAACCAAAGTCCTCCCTGTCAATCAGCAAGTCTTGCTTTTAGTTCCCCTCTAGACTTGCTGCTTTATTGAACAGGAAGACCTTCAGCTTTTAGCTTCTGAATATGAGGGAGGAAGAGAGGGAGACAAGCTTATCTTACATCTTTGTGTTTTCCATTGGCTTCTCTTTGCTCCTTTTCCAAGGAGGGTACTTGCCTAATTTATCCTTTTCCTACTCTTAGTTCTCGTCTGGGTATCATCACATGATCCTTCACACATTTCAAAGTTATCTGTGGAGATTGATTTTCTAGGCCTATTATCTTCACTTGGAAGATAGGAAAGGTTTGCCCACAATGTTGTTGAGCAACTCTAGAATCCAGAAAACTGCTCAGTTTTTCCTGCCTGTAGCACTGTGGCCCACCCAGTATCTGCAGAGCTGATGTGCCTCATGATACACACGGGGATTTCACCAACCCACTGTTCAACCTTGCCACTGAAGTCACTTATCCCTATGTAGGAAGTGGCCAAAACCATTTTTCTTTCCAGCAATTTTAGTAGGGGAAAGACCCCTATTCAAACACAACAGATTTTGGTTTGCTAAGGAAGTCATGTGCTGCTGTGATGCCACTGGACTGAGATCCTGCTGGATGCCCAAATCAGCTCCCTGGGAGGACGAGCAATTAGTTTGCATAGTTTACATTCTTTTCTTCCACTTGTATTTATTCAGTGTTTTTCAAATATATATATTTTAAAAAAAGAGAATTTGTTGATCTTTCTAGTATAGTATAAGAAAAATATGTTATTTTTGACTCCTTCTCAAGGTTTCACCCAATAACAGTGGTAAAGCACTTTACTTGATATGTCCTTTATACTCCACATACTTAGCTCTTTCCTAAACTATTGAAATTACTGAAGTGCAGAGTAAGGAATAACTTTTCATGAGAGGTTTAGGACCCAAAATACACATTCATGAGTTCTGAGTTGTGCTTGTCAGCATAGGTTTACCTGCCTTCTTGAGGAAGTGCCTTCTACCAATTCAGTGATTGAAATTGCTGCTGTGACCGTACTTTGGGGGTTTATATCAAATTGGTGCACTCAGTGCACCCACACTCACACTGACTCCCTCCAGCTCCAAGAAAATACCTTATTTATGTCTGCTGCCTTGGTTCCAGCAGCCTCCATGATATAACCTCCAGGCTCTTGGTGCAACAGATTAAAGATGGTAAATTCCATCCAGCCCCAGCCCACCTCTTTTTCCTCCCACGTAAAATCCCTTGAAATGACTGTGCAGCTTTCAGAAACTATTTTGACTGAGTGTATCTGGAGTAGCCATGCTGACTTCTTGCAAGCTAAACTCTCCTGTTTGCCATTTTCCTCAAACAAACTGAGTGTACCTGATGGTTGGTGCTCTGAATTTTCAGTAATCAGAGCAGCTGGATGTTTTTTAATTGAGTTGTGCTTGAAAAAGTTGAGTGCACATGTGTATGTGTGTGTGTATGTGCATGTGAGGCTGCTGCTCTGAAATTTTAACCAGGATTGTGCTACTCAGAAGGTCTTAGAAGGCGCTGCAGAGATCACAGATGACATTTTGAATCTGTGGAGAGTTAAGACTTCCCTGTGAACCCAACTTGTTCCCAAAGTTGTATCCCAATCTGTGCTGCTCTGGTCCCCTGTGTCTGGATCTGCTTTCAGGATAGGGTTCCATAAATTCAAACAGAAGGGTTTTGTTGAAATTTTGGAGTCCTTGAACAATACAGGGAGCTTACAGAATCATCTTTAATGATCTTCATTTTTAATCATCTTTAAAGATCTTCCAGGGCCAAGTTCTGTGGTGAATCCCAAGGGAATTGGTTCCCTATATGAATTGGTGGGTCATCACACTGGCAGCGGCTCCACTGATAGAGGATTTGCTTTATTACCAGGGCTTGATATTCCATGGGATGTGGCAGGCAATTGACAACACACACCAGAAAGCTGAGAAATCCTCAGCATAAAATCCTGAGGCAAGTGGTAGGCACATTGTCAAAATGACTGACTGAACCATAAAAAGAAGCGAGTAGGTGCCTGTTTCCAAACAGCAGTGCCATATAATGGCAGCACGTGGGGGAAACAGCCGCTGGGAGAATAAAGAGCTCTGAGGTGAAAAGTGTCAGACAGAGGGAAATAAAGATTTATTCAAAAGAGCTAGAGGAAGGAGCTTCCTGCTCTTGGGGAGGTGCTGGGAAGGGTTAACATAGGAACGTCTGAGACTGCCTGGTAAAGATGGGGAAGGGCACATTCAGACTTTTCAATGCTTCAGGTTTTTGTTGGTTTTTTTTCTTTGCTGACAAAGGAATGAGGGTTTTTTTCAAAGGTATTAGGTAACAAGGCTCCAGACTACAGTTTTTCGAGCACTTGAGGGTTCGTGTTACAGAGTTACCTGAAGATAAGCCAGCACTTACATACCCTCTGTGTCAGCCTGTCTCTTTAAAAATGTTGTCATGGTCTTTGGTCTTAAAGTAGATTTAAAGTAGTAAAATTTATCTGATTTTTTTCCCCTTTTTTATATCATGCAAAACTTGCTCTTATTCTTAAGAAATTATTTATTGAAAAAATGATGTGGAATTTTCCAGCCTGCTATCCTGAGACATATAAAATCCAAGGGAGATCCGTGAAATTTAAAACCAGACCACAGTCAGAAGTCAGGAAAAAGAGCCTCCAAAACCCTCTTATTATTTCACAGGTGTTTCAGAACATGTTGAAAACACACTGAAAAAAGATTAAGGATTACAAATCTGCTTTGTCAAAGGAATTTTATCAGTTGGTATTCTTAAGGATACTAGTTATGGGGCCATTAAGTGTTCTGGAGGCTATTGAAGAAACCTGTTCCTTCTTGTGGAAAGCATCCTGTAGATCTTAAAGGTCAGGGAATAAGGGCCTTGTCAGATCTTTTTTCAAGTCACATAGGTAAAGATGATATAAAAGGAACATCTACTTTAATGATGCTCACTTCTCTGTGAGGCAATACTGCAGTTGTATGTTAAAAGTATATAAGTATGTGCATAGCTTATATAAGGGATTATTTCTGGGCCACTTCTTATCATGTGTATATGCCTAATGATGCAGAACATGCCATTGCACACTACCAGACTTTTAAAAGAACCTAGCTTTCATATCAATCCTTTTCCCTTTCTCTTGCTAATGTGTATGTTGGGATTAAGTTCTTATAATATACTGTTTGGGTTTTGTTTTTTTCAGACCAGGCAAAAACCAGTTTGCATGTAACATCACTGGACGATGCAGAATGTCTCCGATCTAAAGAGCTCCTTTCGACTCCGAACAGTCACACCTCTTCTAATTCAAAGTCCACCCGCAACATCCCTCGAAGACATACAGTAGGTGGCCCTCGCAGTTCCAAAGAAATACTGGGAATGCAAACCTCAGAAATGGACAGGAAGAGAGAGGCTTTTCTTGAGCACCTGAAACAGAAATATCCCCACCATGCCACAGCAATAATGGGACACCAGGAGAGACTGAGAGATCAGGTAAGTAAGTCAAATTTGTATATGACTTTTTGTTTAAGAGTCCTTATAACTCACACAAAATGGAGTGCTACCTCATTGCAAAAGGTGAGAATGTAACAAAATATTAAACAGGTTTTTTTCAGGTGTCCTGTGATTCAGTTACCTCCTTGAAATTCAAAGAAACAATAATAAGAATTAATCTATTCAGTATTACCTCGGAATTGTTTGTTGAAACAGAAATTTCTGAAGAGCTTTTAATTTTTTTTAGCATATACACAGAGAAATGGGTGAAGGTGAGACTCTTGATCTTAGTTCATGGGTCTCCCATCTACTTTTCACAGCTGACGGGAAAATATGGAACAGCTGTTAACTTCTGTTACACTTTCAGTATTGGCACCATTACCCAGGAGAAAAGAAAATATCTGCAGAGTGTGTCTGTGTGCTTTAGCTGGCTCTGTTACTCTTTCATTTGCTTTCTTTTCTATTTTTGAGTTTCGTAATACAAACAGAACCGATTTATTCATAACTATCTGCCTCCTTGAAGCAGCTCTGACACCCATATGGATCTGTCAGCAGCATGCCTTAAGGTGGTTTTCTTCGCGTCTGCCTGCAGTTGCTTTTCAGCAGCAAAAAGTAGATGTAGGGTCAGAGGAGATGTGACACGCTGATGTATTTCTCAGAGCAGGTGGAGTCTGCTGACACACCGACCTTCTGAATTCAGGGAATGCCATACAAGTATCTCTTCACAGCTTAACTCTGGACTCTGGTTTTAGGTGCCATAATAGAGTTTAATTTGTTCAGCTTTACAGACAATCTACCGTCCCTTCCATAACTATTTTTTTTTCATTCAACCGTCAGAATTTAGAGTTTGATCTAAAAGATCTTACGCTTGTTATTCTCAGTTAACAAATGACTGGCAGCAAAACTGTTGTGAAAGCTTTTTTTCCTTATTTTTCCTTAGTTTCCTTAGTGGTTTATAGATATTTCAGCACTAATAACAAATTAATTGTAAATAAGGAATAAAAACAATGTGGAAAAATACTGTAATCTGAATTCCCAGTCTCTTTGAAGCCTTCCGAACTTGAGAGGCTCTGGAGACCAGACTATTGTTACAGGTTTCGAAAGTTTGTAATTTGGTAACTCCCCACTAGAACTTCTCTTTGACAGAGTCTCTAGACATCCCAGATGCTATCACTGCTTCAGAAACTGTTAAAATCCATATGTATCCAGCTAAAATTGCTTGCAAGACTTCAGCTCTAAAAAGGATGATCTATTCCTTATTTTTGAACAGCTTTACTCCTTTCCTTTGAAAGTCTTGATTTTTTTTTTCTCCCCACTTATCTCTTCCATGAACTTTAGTGACTGTGTGGAATGTGCTGGGTGGCGGATAAAGATAGCATACAAATTAAATAAAGGGGGTGGGAGGGGGTGAAATCCAGAGATTAGATCTTTTGGAGTCATGTAAATATTTAGTTCCAGTGTTGCAGACACTGCAAACCCAGTTTGAACAGCCTACAGCATTACACCCTACACATTTTGTAATTTGAGCTTTTTCTGAAGGCAATAAATTACAGAAGGAATGCAGTAACTGTTCCTGATATTTGTTTAAAATGTGTCATCCTTCCTAATTTATTGAGGGTAAAATTCATTCTCCTGCTTCTATTTTTTGATGATTAGACATATATGAGTTGTATATAATGTGTTTTTTAATAATTTTAAAACAAAATAACTTTGAAATTACTGTTAGAGCATCAAAATATCTTTCTTGGAAAGGGGAAAGACTGAAGACTCCATCCATTCAGCATTACTTTAAAAAAAAAAAAAAAGATAAACTGAGCAGAAACCATATTAAAATATGCAGAAATAAGTAATACAAGTTGATTGTAAGAAATTTGCTTACTTGACATGTGATGTATCAGCTAACTCATCAGATGCAGCAAGACTTTAATGATAGTGGCATTACAGTTCAGAGGGGGATTTTTTTACCAGTTGTGTCTGTGCGTGCACACCTGTGTATTTTGTGTGTGTGTTTGTGTGTATTTATATCTCTGTGTATAGATACACAGTTATGTGTATAGATGCACGTAGTTATACTTGTGTGTGTTTATGTGTGTGTGTGTATGTATAATGCATGCTTTCTTATCTGCTCTATGAATAAGACTATGATACAGTTTTGCTTTGGAGGGTGTATATGTGTGTTTAGCATTCATACTTTCTTTTTTCCTGCCCTTATATGTATATTTGTGTAGCAGTGGTATGGAAGACAAACCACATACACAGGTAACATATGGTAACATATACATGTATCACAAACAAAATCTGTAAGATGTATGGGAAGACATGAATTAAAATGTCACAATTTATTTTCCAGTTTCCTTTTCTCCCTTCTTACTTCTCCAGCTGCTCCAATATCTGGAAAGTGGTAGCATTGTCCATGGTGGGAATTTCCTCACTGTAGGAGACCTATCAAGGATAGTAACTAATGCAACAACAGTTTCTAATCTCTGTCAAATGGTGCAGCTGAAACATAAAACACCCCAATATCTACAGTCAAGAAATAGTCCCTTGTATATCATACAGTTTCTCTTCTAGGTTGCTCTAAACCCTGTCAGGCCCACAGCCGACAGAAAATCAGGATTGGTAATTGTCTTTTTTTTTTTTTTTGGTGGACTTTCTTCTCTTGTCCATTTTAGCCATCAGTATCTGAGTATGGCACACTGACCCCTGGTTTGCAGAAAATAAACATCAGGGAAAAAATATTTGGTGCTGTCAGATCATACTTTATCACCTCCACCAGCAAGGTCAGCTCTGAATATTGTCTGCATCTTCCACTATGTACTAATGGTTTCCTCCAGGCTTCGTTTATTCAGATAAATCCCTCCCTGGATGTGCCTCCTGAGGATCCATTTCTACTTTTGATAATCTGCCGCAAATCAGCAGTGCAATCATGGTCAGGTAAAATGCCAGCAATGATTACTGATGGTTAGCTAACGTGATGACCTGAAACCTCCCAGCTGTGCACACATCATGCCTCCTCCACCCCGAAGGTGTGTTGCCCTGTTTGTGACAGCCTGTTCTGGAAAGGAAAGCTCACAGAGGCCATCTTTATTTGCACAAGGGACTTGGGATACTGCCGCGAGGCAAATAGCTTAGAGTGAAGCTGGTGTGCGGTAAACTGGAACCTGAGTTTGCAGCAGCCAGGGGAGGGGGGCAGGGTGCAGATGTGTCTTGTGCACCCTGAAACACCTACAGGGGAATGCAGCACCCTACGGCTGCAGCTCTCTGACCCACAGCCCAGCAGATCCCCCTCACACTGCAGGTGTTCCCCCTTCTAAGATAAGTCTATAGCTGGGCACCTGGGCTCCCTCCACCTGGAAGCCTGGACAGCTGAGCAACAAAATACTTTTTTTGTAGGTAAAAAAATGCAAGTTTCTGCAGGAGCTTTGAATACCTTACCTCTGCCAAGGCTATCTCATCTGTGGTAATGAAAGGAAGGTGCTAATGTAATCCCCAGTAAAGTTAGAAAGAAAAAAGGAGAAAGTTAAAAGGAAGCTGTCTGGATCGTCTTAACTTTGAGATGGTGTGAATCATCTGCTGTGGAGCTCATGGCAGGACAGGGTCACAAGTTAGGTGGGGTTGACTCTGGTCAGTAGAGAAGGCTAGAGAGCAGGAACAAGTGTAAAAGCTGGGTCAGCGGCCGCGAGGATGAAAAAGAGTTAGCAATTAAGAGGTTAAAATGCTAACCTGGTTATGGGAGGGGAATAATCCCTGCTGTGAACCTGTTTTACAAGTAACCTCTCTAAAAAAACCTTTCTGAGGGGCAGAGAACAAAAATTATTGTGTAGAAGTTTTTCAGAGCAGGAGCTTGTGAGCCTGGGGTAAGAAAGTGAGCTGGAAGAAGTTTGCCACAGCTTTTTTCTGTTGTTGTTTGAGTAGGAAGTAGACTGGGAGATGTGGAAGGGTCAGGAGCAGCTCTACTGCTTCAGCCAGTGCTCCAAGAAAAGAAATTTTCTTGGCAAACAAAATTAGATTTCAATCAATTAAAAACAGAACCCAGATCATTCCGGTGTCTGTGCAGGGCTAAGTGCCTAGAAAATGGTGGTTGAGGGTTTTTTTGTTATGTTCATTTAAGTCTGAACATGACAGGTAACTCTGGCATCTGGGCAGGTGTGGCTAAGGTTACCATGGAGATCCATGATGTCATGCTTGATAGAGCATGTCAAGACAGCTAATCTAACATGTAGATGTTCAAAAAGTCCCATAGGCCAGGACTAAGCTTTATGCAAATAACAAAGTTACGCTGCAAAAGGGCAAAAGAAAACACGGCTAAGACATGGCGTGCGTTGTACCTGGCAGCTTGGAAGGATTATTACAGGCTTCATCATAAATTAAAACTTTTGGAACTAAAGGAAGAGGATTTCAGACCACCTCTGGCCTCACCTGTGGAATCTCACATTTCGGTAAATAAGCCTCTTTCTGTTTCTGCCCTCGCTGTGAAAAAATGCTTTTGAAATCGTGGAGTTTGCTTTACCACGTTGTTTCTGCTGGCAGCAGGACTGAGTCAATAAAGCAAGTTTTCTGGCAGGGCATGTTCCCTTTTCTCTTTCAAAAATGAGTTCTTTATTGAATGAACTGAGAATTCAGAATTATTTGAAAGGCATTGTAATGTATCATGTTGATTATGTGAATCATGCTGCAAAAATGTCCTAGGTAGTGTTTTGGAGGAGAAACTAAGAATGGAGACACTGTATTTATTTGTAGATTATTGCCAGATGTCTCTCCTTTAGCTGTTAAAATAGAACCCTAAAATTACAACAGCATTTATTCCAGGATGAGATATCTGTTAAAATCTTGAAGTTTTTTTTTTTTTGTTTTTTTTTTTTTAATATGGATCATAGTATCAATTGGTTAAACTGACTTTGAGTGTGTGCTTTCATATCACAGGTAATGCTTGGGCACTTCTTAATGGATTTTCTTCTTGGGTAAAAGTACATTAGTAAAGGGTAAACACATTTGGAGGTGAAATTCTAACATCAAAAAATGCTTTGGGGACTTAAGAGTTTTAGGTATAAACACAAGGGGATATTTTCAGTCCCTCTGGATGGACAGTAAACCTCCTTGTTCTTAGCTGCAACCACTTTTGTGCTCACTTCAACTGGGACAGATCAAGTAAACAGCAGTAGGTAAGGGATGGCCCCCCCGCTGGCACTGCTGGATATGATAATGGGAAGCAGGGTTAGGGCTAAAGAGTTCAGTGGGTTCAGATCACTCGCTGTGGAAAGGGGTAGTTCTTGGTGGGAGAGGGTGGGGGCAATGTCCAGGCTTAAAAATGAGAAAAGAGAAAAATCTTAGGTTCTGCCTAGAGACACCTGAGAACTGTAAACTTGAGAGGAACTTCAGTTCAATGTAGAGCCTCAGTAGGATTTAGGGAATGAGTGGGCTGCAGAATAGGGTAAGCACATTGTCTAATTCCAGGTGAAAAAACAGAGTAGAAAGGTTTTTTGATGTTCTGCATTGCTTGATCAGGCAAGGTTAAATAAACTTTTTTTGGAATGTGTAGTGATTTTTAAAGTCAAAGAAGTGAAAGGAGTACAAATGAAGAAATCACTAGGTAATATTTTTTTTACAGATTTTTTTTTTTACAAATTACTGGGTAATTTTTTTTTGCAGCTCTTTTTTTTTTACTCCTTGATATATCTTGAAACTGAACCATTAATGGGTATATTTTAGAATTAATTTCGATTGAACTTTTCTCCCAAAGCCTGAGTGTTAATTATTTAGTCCTTGCATATGTAAAAATAACAATGTGTCAACTGAACTAGCATATTTTACATTTATTACACTGTTGCTGGTTGATGCTGTGGAATCCTGTAGGGAGAAATTGATTTAGTGTTACTATTGTGAATGCTTTTTTGGTCTGTACTAGTTAAAAAACAGAGTTAAAAAAATACATTCAGTTTTAAAATGTGAAAAATGTGATTTTAGTCTGGATATATGTTGCTCAGATTTTTCTAGTTCAAAACATCCATTTCATTGAACTACTACTTGGATCACATACTACTGTATTTAATGTGTCAGCAGAAAATGCCTATTTTTGTCTGAGAAGTCAGTGTCATACAGCTAGAACTTGCTGTTGTGTCAGCATAGGCTGTAGGTACTTGTTCAGGGGAAAAGCAAAGTCTCAGAAGTTGTTTCAAGAGATTTCTGTGAGTCTCTGCCTCCTCTCCACTGGTGAGTGCTACCTCCCTGCCCAGATGAGACAGCAGTTCCCCCTCCTCCTTGAATAGTCTGTGTAAGCCCAGCAGAGCACGTTGCACGTTCCCCAGCATCCACACGTGTCCCCTGTCTCATGTACATCTGGTACTACAATTTATTGCTTTCCAGGGCCGCTGTATGTTAAGGGCAACTGCTCGCATTTTACACTGTTAAAAGCACCTAAGAAAAGCTATGAAAATGAACATATGAAACATGATTACAAGGTTAAATCTCTGATGGATTCCAAGCCCTTAGCTTTTGTTTATGGAAGGACATGAGGTGACATGTCCATTTGTTTTGAGTTGAAACATGCTCTTTAGCCCCCAGATAATGCTGTGATTGCAAGATATTTATAAATAACTCGAGAGATAAATGAACAAAGAGCTAGTTCATTAGCAAAGTAAAGTGGATTTACTTTGTATTCACTCTAAAAGAAAATGCTGAGGATGAAGAATATTCCTAGTAGAATGTCTCAGTGGAATGTCTTTCAATTTTACTCTCTAGTTTACAAAAGTAAGGCAACATATCAAGGTACATATTAAACTACTACACACAACTACTACTACTCTGAGAGTAAATGAGGTTTACTAGATTGGTAATAACTAATTGCTTTAATAAATACAAGTTTCTTAATTTATATCTATCAGTTAAAAGTAATTTTAAAAGCTGTTCTTTTGGAAAAGCAAGCAAAACAAATCTGGAAAAAAGCTAATAAAGCAATTCCTTTTCTTTTTCCTTCCCTCCCCCATGCAAACCACACACCAGCGCAGTTACTTTGCCCCAACAGGATTAGTAACTTTTCTTCTGTGGCAACGCCTCTGCATTTTAAATAGCATGTATTGTTTGTAACTCTGAAGTCCCAGGTAGTTATTCATGCTTACCTTTGTTCATGTGAATTTTGTACATAAATTTTTCTAATCTTAGGACAAGCAAAAGTATTTTTAGAATCCTTTGTATTCAGTTGACTGAATAAATGCCTGCAATAATCTTGTACTTACTGATAGATTACTAAAGAATCTAGGACTATGGTATCCCTGAAAGCATATTTCAGGCAGCTACATTCAAGAGTGTTGCCCCTGGAAACCTCTCCCACTTATTGTAGACAGCTGAGATTCCTTGGGTTTCAGAAACTTAAGCTTTTCTGGCCCAACATGTCCTGAGGCATTTATAGGTGTGTTTTTGCACATACCTGGTTTAGCCCTGGGTTGCCTCTCTAGATGACTACCAAAAGCTGCACAGTCAGCAGGGCCATATTTGGGGATGGGTTCAGTGCAGACTGCCTCCTTCAGCGGTGGAGAGGAGCGCCTGCATGAAGGGTGCTTGGCCACTGGTTCCTCCTCCAAGTCTCCTTTTAAACCAAAGCACCTTGTTTTCTGTGCTTCATGTCCAGCTCAAGGGGGAACAGCATGGGAGGCATCCTCAGGGCACCATTCTAGATGTGGCTTGTCAGTGATCCCAAAATCCACAAATAATTTCAAGGCCCTTATTCACTTATGAGAGCACAAGAAGTTTGTGACGGAAGTGACAGTGAAGCTCTGGTCTACAGACACTTTTGGCCATGCTGTTTTTGAGCAGGCATTCTCTCTTGGCCATAGTTCTGGAGGTGTGTTACAGAAGGTGTGAGGATCACATGTTTGGCAGGTGATCACAGACAGACTGAGGTCTTGGATGAGAGCAACAGATTGTGCTGGTGGTAGTGCGGAGGTTACAGCATAGCTTCCCTGGTCATTGCTCAAGGGTTCCTTCTGTAGCCTGTGATTAGCCTCAATATTTATGAATATTTTCTGTGTCCCAAGATAATTTCCTTGCAAATAGTTGTGAATGTGCTTGTGTTGTCGTTTCAGCTGAATAGTCCTGTTAGCTTCCCACTGGGAGCATTTTTGTGCTCTTTGCACATTGTCACTTGGGATGGGAGCACATATTTATGTCAGTCATTAGCAAAGTAAATGCACCTCTGGACGATTGCTTCTGTATTATGACATTTTTCAGTTGATTTTTTAACAAAGGCAGATTGCACTGAAGTCACCTGGTAAACTGGTTTGGTTTAACAGTAATCCCTGGGATTTACATCTCTTTTCTGGGCTCATATAGGAGAACAATAGTAAATAAGACAAGCAAATAACTTATGAACGTATATTCCAATTTCCCTTCTCTTCAAATGAGGTGAATACATCAGGAAAAAGAGCACTGTTGTTAAAACTGGGGACAACACCTGTGGCTCTGACAGCTACCCCTGAGATGTGTGTTTTTAACATTCACCCAGTCATGGTAATTGTGCCAGTTCAGTAAATTCAGAATCTGGTGTTACTAAGTTTTGCATCTTGATGCAGCGAGCCAATGCAGGGACTTCTGGTTGCTTGAGATTGTTTTGAAGGGTCCTGTTTTGTTTTGTGGATTTTTTGTCCTAATTTGTACCTTTTGTACTACTGAATTTTGTGTGGTCTCTGTTGCAGTGGATTGTAGTGATTGAATTAATTCACTGGAGAATCGCTGCCTTAGTAAACACTGACCATTGTCGTTTGTTTAAGTTTAGGAATGGTTTTCATTAGATGATCAATACACTGCCATAGGTGCACTTCACTTAAAAAAAAGAATCTAAAATTCAGAATTAGTTGTTAAAGAAAGAAATAAAGAAGCTAATCTCTTAGGTTATGTCTGAAATCCAAAAGACCAATAATATGTTTTTCACCATGACTTCTGCCCCTTAAGGAGTTTCTCACACCTCTTGGGAACTGAACGTGGGATTATCAACCATGCACATCATGTACATTCTGGTCTTTAGTAATTACAGATTTTTTTAGTTCCACATCTTGAGATTTGTTTTATCTCCCAAAATTATGTTGTTGTTAGTTGTAAGACTGGATCTTCCTGATACCTACATGAATGTCCAGTTGTGTCTTCTACTGCTGAATTCCTGACGATGTTAATGTCTCATGACTGTAAATTCCAGAGCTCAGCTAAGTTTTAAGAATATTTCAGCCTTTAGGGGGTTTACATTTCTTACATATACATTTCATAAGCTCTCTTTGTGCTCTTGCAATTATTTCGTTCAAAAGAGAAAAACTAGTGGTACTTCAATTTCGGTTAAGGCTAAATATTTCTTCAGTCTGAGAGTGGTATCTGTCTTCCAAGAAAGGAGGAAGGCAGCAAGAGGAAGAAGTAAAGAGTAAAAAACAAAAGACTTAAAACATTTTTTGTATTTGAAAGAAGTTGATTCTGATTTTAAATCTTACATTATATATTCATCTCAGTTACACTTACTGCCAGATGAACAAGCAGAGACTTTTCCAATTTGCACCTATTTTGTGGGTATGTGGGTGTCTAAAGTCTGGAAACAGACCTGCTGTCGATGTCTATGTATGAGCTTTGGGCTTTCTTCCACTGTGCTTTGAAAGCATAATTTGAGCTGCATTTATTCATTTGTAGCCCTATTTTTAGTAACACAAAATACCATACATCAGACTGTTGTAATTAGTAATAAACTACTCACAGAAGGAACAAATATTTGACTTTGATTAGAATAAGAAGAAATGTCATTTATTCCCATTGGCTGAATAAATAAGCCATTGTATGACATTGGTTCATTGATTTAAATGACAATAAATATTGTTTGGAAGGAAGAATTATTATTTAACATAATATAAAAAAACCACTTAAAAGATATAAACACTTCCATTAAAAGTGTGTACCTGAAAAGTTAGGACATATATAAAATTCCCTGTAGACCTTTACAAACTGTTTATTTCCTTTTTTTTTTTTTTTTTTTTTTTTTAAATAATGAATTCTTGATCTAGGTCATATTTTTCCCTAAAAGGTTTCAGAGAAAAGCCCACTCCAAAGCATCATAGACGTTGTGTGCGAATTTCACTCTTTCCTTATGGATATCATGTGGGATTTATTTTGAAAAAAAAGCTATTTAAAATAAAAATTGCTTCATAGCTTTGCAATAAACAGACATT
This sequence comes from Myiozetetes cayanensis, assembly GCF_022539395.1. Lineage (NCBI taxonomy): Eukaryota > Metazoa > Chordata > Aves > Passeriformes > Tyrannidae > Myiozetetes > Myiozetetes cayanensis. The sequence continues at coordinate 133,767,318 of NW_026086604.1, forward strand.
ATGTCAACATATACTATCCAGGATATGGGAGAACCTCCGTATTCCTCTGTCCTAATGGAATCACCAAGATAATGCATGATTTGTCCGTAACTGCTAATCCAAGCTACCATCTTCTTGCCTAATATAAATCCAACACTGGAGACGCAGGCAGGATGGTGCCTTCTGCCAGCCTCTGGCATGCTCCTGCGTGGGCGAGTTGCTGAGGAGGATTTCTGCACTACACAGACTGGGGACTCTCTGTTTTGCCACAGACAATTAATGTGGTGTCTGTCACTGGAGAATTTAAATGAAAACATGTGATAGAAGCAGCATAAAAAGCTTTCTGGAAGTCAATGGAGAACCTCTCCCTTCTGAACACTGCAGAAGGGTGGGATGGGTTGGAGCGAAGAGGAGCAGATCACAAAATGTTTTCCTTGGCCCTCATAGCGCTGCTATTGATGTCAATGAAATGTTCCTGCTGACCAGGGTACAGTTGGCTCAAGCCCCCAGCAGATTGTCTGACCGACGTGCTCTTCCTCTGATATCAGATGCAAGCATTTAACTTCTGGCTCATGTGTACTTCCCTTCTGTTTTATTTTTGCCAAGTGCTTTCCACACCGGACGTTGCGGCAGGCGCCTTCCCGCGCGGGCAGGTCCCACAGGCACCTGCTGCTGCCGCTGCTCCTGGCACGCCAGGCTCGCCACTCCCTCGCACCCGGCAGCTGCCGGGCACTGCTGCAAGGCCTCCTGGCCACAGCCTTCTAATCCGGTCCTGAGCAACTGGGTTAATCCCATACTGAGCCCGGGACCCCACCACAAGTCAGAGTCAGGTTTCTTCCTGAGGCCAGTGAATAGCTTCCAGTAACGCAGGACCACTGTGGAGGTCACGTATGATACTTGGTTGTTGCTGTGGCTTAATTCCACAAGAGATTTCATCATAGTATTAACTATTTCTATTACTTTAGTTGTTCTTTTACATCTTTTAACTGTGCATGTTTTATTTACCCTCTTTCTTCATTGCTAAATCGTGACCTCCTTGGCCTTAGGTATTAATCCTGTCACAAAAGGGTAGTTCTAGCCCATGTGCAAATGTATTTGCTCAATCTCCACCTGCATGCAAGCATGCAACCATGAGAAACCAGTATTTTTTATATATGACTCATTCATACACCCGGATGTGTAATGAAGTTTTGCATCAAATGAGGCTCTGCTGCTTGTGCACACCTCTGAAAAAGCTGCTTCAGGAGGAAGAGGGACTCGTCCTGCTCCTGGTTCTGTCTCTCCATGCTCGTAGCAGTTTGCTACTGAGGGGATGGCTTTTGAGGAGGAGGTAACCACTGTAACTCCTGTGACACAACCAAGAAGAAAAAGGAGCCTCTCAGCTCTTTGCTGCTCCTCTGGTGACTCTTCTGCGAACCAGGTACAGCTGTGATGAAGAGCCAGGGCTTTCTTCTGTGGAGCTTGTGCAAGAGAGAGTGGGAGCTTTTGGATAGGCCATTTTATTCAAAACATTGCTCCCTGTAAGAAGGACTGTCCTTAAGTGTTCATTATTATTATTCTACTGTCTATACAAGTTTCTAGGTTGATTTCGAAAGGCATAAAAGACTTTAGGTTACTGCAGATGTTTTTAAGAGGTAGACTGACAGTCTACAAAAGAAAGTCTTCCCTTGAACCATGTTAAAATACAAATTGGTTTCATCTCATGATTTCAAAATTTGTCATATGCTGTCCAAAAACCAAGATGCTTTCTTCTCTAATTGTAGAGTGTGTTTATATGTAAGGTTTAATCTTTTTACTGGAAGTCTTCCAGGAGTCCAGAGTAACTGCTTCTTTGTGGGCCTCTTCTGAATTGAAGGGTTAGGAAACAGTAGACTTGTACTCCAAAGACACTTGAACAGTAAAGATGAGTGAGCTACTTATTTTCTCATGTCTTCTTTGGCTTCTGCTGTAATATTTTAGGTTTGACATATCTTTTTTCCTCATGCTGTGACAGCAGGTATTGCTTTGTTTTAGAGAAACTGTGAACTCACAAGTTCAGTCTTGTTTCTGCATGACTTAAACCTATCTTGAAGACATTATTTTACCAAGAATAGTTTCACTTGTATGTTAGACAGATTTCTTTCTGACTTTGTTACATAGGGAAAGCCAGCTTTGAATTTAGGGAAACTTTTCATAGTTTGTAAAAAAAGGAGAACTGAGGAAATGAAGAAGAAAAAAGGCTCACAAGTACTCAAACAGGTACTTGTGCAATAGTTCCCATGTTGTGTTGCGAGTTTTGTTTAATATACTTTCTTGGATTTCTCACAATACCTATTAGCAATGTATTGTTAGAGAAAGGGCTGGGGGTTTTTGTAATGTATCACAGCTAAGTGATTTTAGATGTAGGAACTGGGGCAACTAATTCTGAACTGATACCAAAAAGAGTTTTTGTTTACGGTGATCATTCTCGGTGATGACTGTTTTTCCTAAGGAGGTGTATAACCTTTCTGATTAGATTTACTTGCTGTGTAGCCTTTTAAACACACCAGACTAAAAGTAATGTGGGGTAAAACCTGCAGATGTATTGAGTCTCCTGGCAAAACAAGGGCAGTTTAGATAACCATTCAGTAGCTTATTGTGGTAAGATAAACATGGAATTCTAGGTATTTTCTACAATAAAAGAACTGATGTGGTCTTTTGATCTGTGCTTTCTGCTACTGCTTGTCAAACTTCCCTGGATAGTGCCAAAATGTCTGTGCTTTTGTCATGGTACTTCTCTCTCTTTTTTTTTTTTTTTTTTCATTTTAATAGCACACTATTAGGTTTTGAGAGCAGAATGACTTTTCTAACTTCTAACTTCCTTTGCAAAAAGCAGCCAGACATAAGTTAGCAAGCCTTTCAAGTGAGGTTTGTCTAGCCACTGCTGCTTTGTTTTTTGGCTTATCTTCTCTGTGGTTTAAAAACTTTCTTATATGTCTGGGTTCTGTGATCTTTCAGAGGTCTTTTAAAATGCAGTCATAATTTCAAAATGTTCACTCTGCCCTCAAATACTTTCAGTGGAGGCGAGGGCAATGATCTGGTTTTACTTACCTCAGTATATGGCAAGGACCTGTGTTTGGAAACCTAATCCTACATACTGTTTGACTGCTCATTTAACTAGAACAGCCAGGCTGGTTTCATACTGCTGTCTCTGCCAACCCACAAAATCACCTGCATTTGTTCACCCAGATTCAGCAAAGTAGCTGAGTCTGGCAGCGTCCTGTTGCAATAGCAGATTTCAGTGATTTTACTTGAAATCTAAGGGAAGTAAAGTTGAATAAGAGTTATAAGGGGAAGAAAAACTTGTATGAGCCATGGAGAATGTTTTGCTTTGAGTTTGTTCTTGGTGTGTTGGGTGTTGCACTTAAGAGCAGAACCATTAAAATCCTTTTGAAAAATGCACTGACTACAAGGTTAACAGCATATTGTGATATCATGCTCAGCAAAAGCACATAGTTTATCTTTTACATGACTAGACTGCCATCGTTCATAAATAAAGGGAGAATTTCCAGTTTTCTTCTTAATAACAGACAGGTAAGCAGTCATAACCATAGCTCTGCTATTTGATCATTTGAAAGCTCAGGCACAAAGAAGCATTGCAAAGAACAAATTTGCCCAGACTCATAGCCCAAGCGATCTCTCTTATCTTTCCTGTCACTTTGTTCTCATCTAAGAAGAGGATCAACCAGTTGTTTGTCATTTAAGCCCCTGCTTCAGACACACATTAGGCATGATGCTCAAATATCCCCCATGGAAGTGAAGTTGGTTGTCAGCAATGTAATAAAGGCACCGTTTTTCCCCATTGTCTTTCCTAAAAGCTCCATGTAAATATACAGGCAGATTGTTTTTAATAACCAAGCTCTTCCTGTTGGAAGGTCTCAGTAAGTAGCAATATACAAACATCAAACTGACTTCACTGTCCCAGGTGGGTGTTTGAGTTAACTGCTGTTCACTGAAGATGATTTCAAAAGCATCTGATTAAAATGTTAATGAGTGCTGTTTCTCAACAGTGTTTTTTGACGAATAATATGATTGCAATTTGCTTCTGTGAGTCCAAAGTGTACTGATGAAAAGAAAAGTGATGCTGAGATCTGGAGACATTGTGGGAATTGTACTTCTTTTCCTTAGCCTAATCCAAAAAGACATAATCAAAACAAGTTAATAATTCATCATATTGGAAAATTTCTTAAATAAATACTGTACTGTGAGCTCTGTTTGACTTGAAGGATAACAGCTACTATACTTCCACTTAAAAGACAGGGAGATATTCCTTCTTATCAGCAGAGCTATTTCTTTCCTGCCAGATTGTGCTGGTTAGAAAGGATAAGGGATAAGATCACAGGCCATGTAACAGGGCCTTTTGCCCCTTTTTTCATAATTGGTACTCTGAGAGTCAACAGGACAAAATCTGTGGGTTTTTTTCTCTGATGCACTGCTGTGCTACTTCACATGAAAGCCATGCACTCTTAATTTAAGGGGGTTTGTACAATTTGAGTTAATCCAACCATTAAGAAGCACATTGTTTAAAGATTTGCAGATACTATTTCATAGGCCAGAAAAACTTCTCAGAGTTTTGTTCAGCCATAGTATTAGATAAAGAAAATCAGAGCAAACCATGATGCAGTTTTTTTGCTTTATTTTCTTTCTCAGGGTATTATTTTGTCTTCCCTCCTCTATTACAGGTTGCCATAAATCATTTGTAGAGTACAGTGACCTTTACAGAAAGACTAGTAGCAAGTGCTTAAGTATCACTGTCTTGATAGCTGGAAAGGGAAAATTATTGTAGCAGGAAATTATCTGAACAATGAAATATCAAAAAGATACAGATTCCTCCCAACCCCAAACCCTGATAGAGCAGGCAGAGTTATATTAGCCTCCAGTAGGGCTGAACCATTGGAATGGGTTATCTCACATGGTTTTAGTCCTGGACAGTGATGCTAGCATGGTTTCTACCCCTCCTTCTGTACAACTGAAATCAACAATGGGATTTACCTGCAGACACAGGCAGGGGAAGGCCATCATCTGGATTTTTCCCTGCACAGGTTTTAAGAAAAATGATCAGAGTACCTTGAGACTTACTGGCCCTTGGGACTAGGGAGAACTAGGTGACGTTTAACATTTGAAGAAATCCATACATTGCTTCAAAGTTTGGTAATAAAGCGGTCTCGCCTGGTTTGCCAACTTGAGTTTAGCTAAACTTTTGAGTTTAGTGATCAACCTTATTTTATATTTTTTGTAAATTTATGGTGAAATGCATTCATTTGGGAGGAGGTAAATATAGCTAGAAGTTAAGATTTTTCATATAGAAAAATGTTAAGTGTCATCACCTCTTGAAACAGTTGTTGGGAATATACTGACAGGCAGCTTTTATAGAAATGTTTCTTCTAACTGGGTTATGGACTTTGGTGAAGAAATTCACTCTTCTTAAGCTGCCAACAATTGCACCACAATCTTTTGCCATAGGAGTATGACATGTCATGGTAGGTACACAGCATTATGTTACAAAACCAGAGCATATCCCAGCATCAGAGAGAGTATTTTAGTATGAGATTGTCTTTTGTTTCCTCAATACTTGATCATTAAAATATACAAAAAAGTTTGGCAAGCAATTCTGGAAAGATGTAAAGAGCAGTAAGGGATAGAATGGTGATTTAAAAAAAAAAAAAATTACAAATAAAGCAGGCAGGGAAAGATATTAGTCAGATGTGTAAACGTATCCTTTGTGCTGAGAGATGAAGCCAGAGGTGAGGAATTGTCATATTAAAGTAACAGCTTGGGAAACGTGAACACGTGTTTGTGCACAGACAAGCATGTGCTCCACTCACAGTTCCTCTCTGTCCAGATCTGCTGGTGGTGGTGTAGAAGCCTGCAGCTGCCTGCAGAGTCACTTCTTGGTGCTAAAGACTCGAGCCAATTAATGCTTATGTGTATGGTGTAAATACACGATGTATGTAAGATAAGTGTTTAATATACCACAATACTACATGGGTTAAACTTTTCACATGTTAAGAGCTTAAAAGAAGGTACCAAGTTGGTATTGAAAGAATAGAAGTGGCATCACAAACCTAAAACACCAAATTTATAAACTTTTGCCTTAGCTTTTGAAAACCGTAATGGAGAATGTATTAACTGCATCTGAGCAAACGTGTGACTGTGTGTCATTGTAGCACCTAAGTTGGAAAGGACCTCTTCATAGCATCTGAACTGCTGTAGATTAGGTTAGATTATCCACACCCCATCAGACTGAGTCTGGAATACTGCCAGTGAAGGAGTTTACATTGCTTCTCCAGATGGAATTTCCAGGAATGGACTAAGATGTATCCTGAAAATGGTAAATCTGGAAGGGATGTAAGGAACTTTTGATCTTTCTGATTTCACAAGGGTTCCTAGTGTGATGCTATCATAAAAGGAGAAGGAGTTATTTTCCAGGAAGACAGTGATTAAGTCTCAATGGCAGCCTTACCTCTGGATGAGCATTGTGACAGGAATGCGTGCTGTAGTTTCAGAGGCAATATTGTTGGAGGAATGTTGAACCATGAAAGCGTTGCAGGACACCCAGAATAGTTTGAGATCTGATGAAATAGCTTTTCTCTGAGAACCAGGATTTTGTTGTCCACGGACCCAGTCAAAATAGAGATCTTCCTTGGTTAAGAAACAAAATTCTCTTGAAGCAGGAGAAAATATACTGAGTTTATATTAGCTTTTTATCATAACACAAATTAAAGGTTATGGCTGGAGACCTGGGCAGATTCAAATCAGGAGTAATGCACAATAGAAATGATTCATTATTCTGATAAATTATCAAGGGAAGCAAGAGGTTCTTCATCTCTCTAAATCTTCGAAGTATGACAGGTTGCTTTTCTAGCTGATATGCTTTAGTCAAACAAAAGTTACTGATGAATAGGGGTGACTGGCAGAGATTTATTGGCTGCTCCTTGGCCTTGGTTATGCAACTGCAGCTCTTGGCTATTCATGCAATTTTAATGTTTCAAGTGCTGTTCATAAGGAACTAAGTTTGACCCAGCTGGTTTTGAATATAGAGCTATTCTAGGGGAAAAAAGTGATTTAGTATTTAAAAATTTAGGTTACTTGAAAATTTAAGATAAAAATAAGGGTTGTAAGCAAAATATTACAAGAAAAAGGGTCACAGTGAATACAATTAAGGTAGAGTTAGAGTAAATAGTTGGTAAATTTCCCTGCCTTAGATACCCTTAATTGAGAGGAATTTTCTACTTTGACGAAAAGTTTGAATTTTTCCTCAGCTATTCCTTGTGAAAATTTTTGCTTCCATCAATAAAAGTTTTGGCAATGTAAGAGATCTCAGCATTAAACTGTAGCAAGCTTGACCATAATAAACAGAATAACTAAATTTTCCCCATACCCCAGTGTTGGGGCCTTCCATGCTTGTGTGGGTGACCCCCGAGATTTGCAAGCTCACTGTCAGCTGCACTGGCTCAGAAAAATAAGCAGAGAAGTTCATCTCCAGGGTCTTTTACTGGTGTTTAAATGCAGAGGAAGGGAATTCATAAAAAAGAAATGTAATTGCCAAGAATTTAGAACAACATTTTCCTGCTGTTTTCCTGAAATTTCAGTATGAATGAAGCAAATTGATCTCAGTTTTGTCTCAGTCTGAGTGTACCTTTTTTAACTTTGATTTACTTTCTTTCTTTTTTTATTTTTAATGTAAAAACCCCAAATCCTGATTTTAATGGTAGTTCCTAGTTTTGGAAGCAGAGTTTCTGAAATGCTGTAAAGAAATTTTTGTCTCAGCCAAAAGGAGGAATAATGGAACGCTTTGAAAGTGCATCTTTTCGTGAGCAGTACCTACTATAAGTACCTAATATAAGGACTGTGAAAATTTGGATCAGTTTCAGATGAAAAATATGCCACATTTAAACAGGTAAATTAAGAACTAAGGCTGTGAACATGGGAGTTCATGCATTAGCATGGTAAATCCTTTGTTAAACTGAGTTTCTTAAACTCTGCTCCCAAAATGTCATTCCTCGGGTCCCCATAAACAAAAGCACCTTTGGCTGGAAATTTTCAAAAGGATAAAAGTTGGCTTGTTTTTTTTTTCCCAGATAATTGTGATCCAAAACATTTCTTCACACAAAGAGTGTGTTAAATTCCCTGTAACATTCATTTCAACCGGTAGTTCCTCCCTTTTAAAAGGAATGACCGTTTCATTATATAAAATAGAAGTCTAGTGTACATGTCAGTTTTTATTAAAAGAGTTTCAGTTCTCCATCCATCCTGAAATAAATAATTTGAAGGAAAACAAAGCATCCAGAGTATGTGTTAGGAGTCAAGTGTACAGTTGCTTTTATTAGAGTCCTTGGTGGGGCCGAGTATTATTTGGCACAGGCTTTTTGAGCTGACAGCTACAACACACCTATTGGGTGTGGGTGGTGGAGTCAACTAGTTAATTATTCAGAAAACCAATCCCAACACCAAAATGCACCCTGACCTATGTTATGCAGCCCTAGGTTTCTCTGTCTGTACTTTTCTGAGTTTAGGCCATGTTCTCTACAAGTCTCCAGGCTATGTGCAGAGCTTTGTGACTGATGAGAAATGCACTTCCAATGTTTCTTTCTGCTTGACCTGGGTCATCATTTCTGCTTGTAGTTCTCAGGCTGTGGATTGCTAGTACCATATTAAGCACTGGGAATAACACTAAGCTTATGGAAGACCTTTAAAATTACATGTGAACCATCATGAGACTGAGGGACTGAGGTTGTAAAGCTCCTTGAAAAGCACACTGGACTGTGAAAGCGTTTTTTCCTCCATCCCGTTGGCTCTATTGCTGTTACACACCCAGCACAATTTCACTAAACATCCTCTCTGCAAATACCCACCCTGTGCTTTGTTCCACCACTTGGTGAAGCCTCAGTTTTGTCATCTCTGAAGGCTTCTGACCATTTCTCCATGGTCTGAAGGGATCAACATTGTGTGTGGTGCACCTCTCTTTCCAGGACCTGTTCTTGGCTTGCGTGGCTCTCTCCTGCCACAGAGCACTGAAGTGAAGGCAGCATATGAATACATGCTAGCAAATAGTTCTCTGAAATGTGAGGACATTATATATTTAACACAAGCTCATTTTTTGCATAGAAAGGGTACTTCCAAGCTCTTTGTTTCATAAACTATCAGAAGATTCCTGCCTCCCGTCACTGTGGCGAGGCCGGAAAGCCCATGGAGGGGAGGGAATGGGTGGCTGTGAGAGCACAAATGAGTCTGGGACAGCCTGTGGGCCTGTGCCATCAGCCAAGTGTGTCCAGGCAGCAGTGACCTTCAGTGTCCCTCAGCCATCCTGTGCCAGCGCTCAGGGTCAGTAGTATCACCATGTGACCTTTCCCAGGGGAAAGTATACTCCCACAGCATATTTGTGGAAGTCTCTTGTATTCAGGCTTGGAGAGGAGGGGAGTTTGGCTCTCTGTTTACACAAAGGAGCATATTGGTGGTTGCTGTCAGTGAAGCATTTCACACAGCATAATGCTATTTGGATAACAGATGCTGAGATGAGGACATCAGAGTTCATACCACTTTAAAGAGTTCATGTAATTCTTCTCAGTACTGAAAATGTTACTTGAAAGAATGTCTGTGTGCTGTCGTGTCGCAAGAGTGAAACAATAGCACATTTTACTTGAGACCTTGCAAATACTTTCCTCTTTCTATTAAGATTGAAATAATAACTTTCCAGTCACTTGCATTGAAAGTTGCCAAGAGGCTGAGGAGCACTTAAGAGAGTATTACGATTGAAGTTAACTTGTGTGATGTTTGTACCCAGAAAGACAAGACTGTGCATAAGAAAATTTCAACTGTGAGAAACAAATCTTAGAATGTGTTTACTTTTAATTGTTTTGTTTGCTGAAAGTTGAAGAAACTCATACTCCCAATTTAAATTAACATCAAAATTTCACTTAATATCTTTAAAAAAAAAAAGAGCCAAGACATATTCCATTACACCTACAGCTGGTGAAGAATTTTAGAGAGATCTGTATTATATGTGATACTGGTTTATAATGAAGGCAGCCATTGTTTTAGAAAAACAATCCAAGTGTTAAAATCCATTTTCAGCCTTGGTTTGCAGTTCATGCATATCCAAAATTTAAGACTTTAATTTGTATGAATCACAGAGAATTCAACATTGGCACAACAAGGATTTTAAAGGCATTTTAATGTCCCTTAAAAGTGGTGATCAGCTTTTATATTGTTTTAAATATGTAGGAAGAGTAGCATCTATTACAGATACTGTTTTAAGATTTGTGAAGTGAGCTAGTACTTGTTCAGCTGATGGACCAGGGCATGGAGGCTTTCTCTGAAAAATAAAAGGAAAAAATAGAACAAAATCTCATCCAGATAGGAGTGAGCCAAAGTTGGCATTTAGATAGGAAGAAGGGTGTCCACCTGCCAGCTTCAAACACTTCTTGGCCCCCAGAAAGACAATTTTTGTCTTAGCTCTTCATCCAAGATCAGTAGATGACTCGAAAGTGTGTACGGTAGCGTTTGTGCAGTGAGGATTAAGGGCACTGGCCAAGCAGCCTTCCCAGCAATACCAAAGCATTGCAGGAGGGACTTTGACTCATTCCTCTGACTGTGCAGATAAGCCATAAGCTCTGACTAAGTGGCAGGAATGTCTCTGTTGAAAGGAAATTGCAAGGTTGTTTAAAGCCAGCATGTCCAACACTACCCAATTTCCTTGCGGTGGTACCGTAGGATGGGGTGGAGGGGTCATGGCCAGTGCTGTCACCATCTGGTGCTCTGTGGCTGCTGGCAACTTCCCGGAGACAGCAGGGCCTTAAAAAGCCCATGGGCTATTCACAATTTTACCAGATATGTCAGTAGAGGAGCACAGAGGGAGTTACCTCCTCATCTGGCTCCCTAAATTCAGCCAGAGCTGTGATTCACTGGTCAGGATAATTTTATTAATATCTGAAAAGCTCAGACATTAGTTCACTGAGGCAGAGTAGTTAAATCTGACAGGCACCCAGATAACATAGGATGAGAACAGTATAAAAACCTTGGAAGTACAGGTCTGAAAATATCCTTCAGGATTTCTATTGAAAGCAGGAAAAAAAAACAAAACTACTAGAGTAATTTCACCTTTTTATTAAAAAACAGCAAACAAAACAGATGGTAGAAATCTCAGATTTCTGTCTTCCTAATGTGAAGCACCAAAGGGTATTTTTTCTGTTTTTCATTTTGAATGTGGGGGTGGAGATAAATTAATGGGTTTTGTTTTAGCCTCCAGTTCTTAAATGTCTTGCACTTGAAAACAGTGTTTTTCTCCTCCTTTATACCAGATGTTACACTCTGGAGAGTAATTTCTTAGTGTTTTCCAAGTTCAGTGAACTGCCTTGTATTTTAATGATCATTAGGAAATGTACCAGTTCATAACCAATGATGTACCTAAGGCTGTTTATAGACTGCAGTATGGGATCCATCACAACTGAAATGGCTTAGGAATATGAAACTTGATCCTTTTGGACAGCTGTGTACTTGCACTGAGGAGGGACAACTGAAAGAGGAAGGATGACACTGAGTTTTTTTACGTGATGAGATGTTTGGGAGTTTGCAGTTATTTAAACAATTCTTCAGGATTTACAGGATCAGAATGATCCCCACAGGTAGCAAAGCAGCACGCAGTAAATTCAGATCATTGATGACTTGCTTAAGCTGAGTATGTTGAGGTAATTTAGATAATATTTGTGAGCTTTTTTTTTTCTTTTACAGGAATAGCTAAGTGAAATATGAACAGTTTCCTGGTGGTTTTTATTTGTTTTCCCATTGTGGACAGGGCGTAGCACTAGGCATTTCTCTGAAATTCCCAGTTCCATTGTCAAATATTTCCAGCAAACTAATTGAGAGAGTTCATTTACTATTACTCACTCCACTATACTTTTTTCTTTGTTTTGCAGCATGTTTCTCTGCTTGCTTCTTTCATTTTCTTTTATACACCCGTTAAGCCCTGAATAAGTTGCTTGAATAAGTTTGTCCCTTTAGATTTTCTGCCTTTAAATCCCTCTTACCAACTGGCACATTCCTGTGTGAGATCTCTGCGTACCATGGCATCTTAGTGGACTAACACGGTGCAGCTGCATGGCTAGTTAGCACAAGCAATCTCGCTAATTAATAGAGGCTCCCCTTAGGGAGTGGAATCTCAGTTCAACACTCGCCCTGAAGGAGTTATCTAAAATGGATCAGATGGCATGTGCCTTTAAAATGCCCCCTGATTTTTAAGAGTGGTGACCTTACCCTTAAACACACCCTGTGGGAATCTACAGTGTAGGTGTCCTGGGTTAGTGTTAGGGAAGATCAGTGTCTGAATAGTTTTGTCTTCTAAAAAATTAAAATTAGTGCCTTGCCGTATTTTACTTTTTTTTTTTTCTTAAAGTTTGAGTTCTTTGAGGAGGGGGCCATCTAACTTCTTGTTTGTCCAGTGCTTAATGCGTAATCATGATGTTAGTTAATTAGAGGAATAACAATTTTTAGAGCTTAGGGTCAAGACTGCCAAAACCACGTTACTGGGCAACACAAAGGATGCAAAATTCAGAATTCTATCTGCAAATCCTGCTTTGTTTCATGAAAAGTGTTGAGATACCTGAGGAACTTTCAGATAAATTATAGTTTTTAAATAGCTTCCTCCATCAGGTTACAAATAGAAAGCATAAAGCACTTTGGAATGGTATATTTCCTTTACACAGTGACACCACTGTGGCAGTAGTTCAAAAACCAGTAGAAGGAGGAAACAAAATATGGCTGGGTAGTTCAAATATGAGGATATATAAAATGTCACACAGGGCATAGAATCAAATAGTAGCTGGGAAGGATGCCAGAAAGACTTATGGTTTCAGTTCAGAAGTGCTTTTAGTTACATGTCTTTTTTTTTTTTTTTTTTTTTTTTTTTTTTTTTTTTTTTTTGAATTAAAGTACTGGTTATTTCTTCTATGGCCTTTCCTTTAAGGGCTTCTCGTGTGGATGCCTATTAGTAAACAGCTGCTTGCAATAAAAGACAATTACTTTACAGCCATTGTGGTTTCTGATAGATGTGTTTGTTCATTGGGGGCTGGTTGTGCTTCTGTTTGCCTTAATATAATCCAGATAAGAATATGTAAGTATTCTTAAACTGAGCAGATAACTCACAGAAAAGCTACATAAAGACCACATAACAATCATGGTTATTCATAGAACTATTGACCTTTAGAAATCCTTGAAGTCAAATAAATCTTGAAGTATGCTAAAAGTACATGCTCATATGAAAGTTTTTATATATATAATATATAATTACTACCTATACATTGTCTGCCTATATATTATGTGTGGGTATATATTATATATGTGTAAAAATAATTATTATTACAAACATGTTTATTGAGCTCTCCCTGAGGTTGATGCTTGAGAAACTGTGAAGTAAGATACTTGCTTGATACTTAGGTACAGAATCATTGGTGTTGTCAGTTGGTGTCTTGTTTGTTCAAACTGTTGAAAAGATGGGATTTACTGGACACTGGAATTAGTAAGATTCAATTAGTTAAAAAATCTCTCTATAAAAATACAGTTCAAATCTGTAAAATACAAATTCATTAAGTTGCAGTTACAGAGTAACCCTTCTCTTGTCAAAAATTTCAAACAGGGTAATTGTACCTGAGTACCTGATGTAACATGGTCTTTAAGTTGGGATGGTTTTGTTCAGTGTAGAGTTGAAAGAATCTTGAAATCTTTGAGCTTAACATTTTCCAGAATCTTGAAGCTTGCTAAACAGTTGAAAGATGCTAAGCTACAATAGTACTCATGTTGGTCATCTGAGTGTATTCTCACAGCTTTGAATAATCAGGAAAATATTGTCTCTAGGATGTGGGAAATACAATGTAACACAAATATGCCACTTTAGCTTCACTTGACTTGCTTTTTTGAGGCATAGTGGACAGTGGATATAGTAATCTAAAAGTTTCTCTGAGGACCAGAATTAGACTATTGTATCCTACTCTGTAGATGATTTATTTTGGAAATGCTTTGGTATTTTGAAGTGAAAAAGATTTGTGTTTTTTTTTCCTTATGCTCTCATAAGTTGAGCTACGTAATAACTCTCTAGGGATATTTCTCAAAATGATTGACAATTAGTAATTGCTAAAGGCCAGCTATAAAGCACTGCAAAATGATCTTCAGACTTGATGTTAAAATGGCAGGTGAGGTTCAATTTAAATAACTGTAAAATATACCACATGAGGAAGACTAATCTTAACTTAGCGTATAAAATGGTAAGGGCTAGGCTAGCATTATCCTAGCCTTACTAGGATCTGGAGGCTATTATGGATCTGTGGAAATGTCAATGCTGTGTTCAATAGCAATCTGATGTTTGTAATTATTGGAACAATAGAACAGAGAACGAAACAGAGAGTATCACCTGCTGCTATAAATTCATGGGGGTGTGTAGTCCAAGTGGTTTAAAGCCAGTCTCCAAAGTCTCCAACACGAAAATGGCGTAATAAAAATGGGGACAAGGTTTGTAGGACAGGAAGTTACAAAGCTACAAATTTCTAAGGTCTGAGGAGAGAGTTTTAGAGTAGCATCTCTGTTTGCACCACTGTTCTTAACAATTTCCTGGGTACCTACTTCAAGCTGGTGTTTTGAACAGCCTACTGGAGTAGCTGGACCTTTGGTCTAGTCCTTCTTATTCCTGAAATTATCTCTAGGCCACAGTAACCCCTGGGTGGCAAGGATGAAGTGCAGCATAAGACCAGGAGAAGCACCACATTTGGGGAGAAAAGTGATGACTTTACCATTTGAGCCCCCTGCCATAAGCACTGAGTACAGAATGTCTCTGGCTCTCCCAGTCTCACCAGGCTGCCTTTATCCAACTGTTCCCCGATCTCCTGCATCAAGTAGTTTTGCTTCTTTCTTCCTAGAAAATTGTCCTCTTGCCAGTAATTTCTCCTTCAGTATTCTGTTATTCTGATTGTTTCTTGAGGAGGCTTTGACCATCTCCTTCCCTGACTTGGATATGTGTTTTTTTGGTAGCTAGTTTGTAGTACAGATAAAAGCCTGTTTGTATGCAGCCAGCTCTCTTTTTTGCAGGTATGGAAGTCAGAGGAGTGGGAGCCAGGAGTGTATTGTTGAAAATTTTCCATCCCCTTCCACCTTGTGTCATACTAAGTTAAACCGTCACCTATTTAGTGACATGCAGCTTATATCACCTTACATATGACCTTTGACTTTGTCCTGCTAAATTGAGCTTGAACTTGTGAAACTTAAATGTCAGAAGGCTAGAGCAGGTCAGAACAGCACAAGAGCATAAGTTACAGTTGGCCATACTATTAAATTTGTGCTTTACTATACATAGCACAAATTGCCTATAAAGAAAGACCATTGACTTAGAATTTTCACTTTGTCCTGAAAAAATTATGCAGGTGATAAATGAAGTCATTAGCCAGAAGATTTAGAGAAAAATTTCCTTTGTATTTGGGTTTATTTATCCTCTTCCTGACATGTGTTGTACATTTGGTCCATACTTTGTCCTTTGTTCATTTGGTTGATTTGACTTGGGTTTTTTTTCAGAAAAAAACATAACTGTAAATCCACAGCAGTAACAGGTAACCCAATAGTCGTAATCCACTTTTCCGTTGTTGACATCTTTTGAAAGAGAAGGTGTCTTGGTACTGATTTACAAATTCAATTTAGAATAAGTTGACATAATGAATATTTTTAATAGGATTTGATGGTCTAATTTCTGTTTCTTCCCTAAGAATGCATAGATGTGCAATAGAAAACTTATTTTATAATATATTTTTCTAAATACTCTGATTATTCAGTAAGATTGCTATCCAAGGTATGTGTTCATTTGGATATTTATTTATGGGAGTAATCATCTGTATTCTAGGATACACTGTTACTGTTTCTCTAGTCATTTCAGCACTTTGTCACTGTATGTTGTCTTAATCACAGAACATCATCAAAACCCAGATGAATTGGGCAAAGAATTTGGTTGTGACCTATGACCTCTTTCTTTCTATAGACTTACTCAAGAAATAAATTTTCCTTTGACAGTAGTTGACAAGGATAGCATGTGGACTTTAAATCCTTAGAATTTATTCTAGCTAAAGAGCAGAAATAATAAATTTGTTTTTCATGGCCTGCTTACTCATGAGTAACATTGCCTGAGATATCTGATTTGTAAACCTAGAGGACTAGACAGAGGAGTGTGTCTGAGCTGTTTTTGAGGTTTTGTGGCCAAGCACCTTTCTGGTTCCCTTTCCTGGAGGTGTTGTGGCCATTAGGGGTTTTGGCTTATAATGATCAAGAACACTGTGTCAAACCTTAAAAAAAATGAAAATATGTAAAACTGACAGTAGTCTGGTACATATCTTAGTAACTTAATTTAGATCATAATTCTGGCCTTCTTTGTTGTTGTTGTTATGTAATTACATCCAGAAGTGGGCAGTTCTCAGCTGTATTTAAATTTTAGCCTGCTACTTGAACATAATAAGGTACATACAAAGTTGATTCTTGGTGTGAGCTTCACATGGTTTCTTCTAATTCCAGTTTGAAAACAGACTTGATGTATCTTTCTTGCCTCCATGAGGCTCTTGAACTGATGCTTCCTAACTCCAGAGCTTCCTTTTTCCTGAGATTGCCTCAGAAGAAATATCAATAAAAGATGGCTTTGGTGATATTTATAGATGAGGTGCAATAAGATATGAAGGAGAAATAAAAGAATTAATTAGTTTACAAAAATAAGAAGAGTCCATTCCAATTCCAGGTCTTGGAAATCTTGTTGAAGCTCTTGTGGATGTCACTATTTAAGTGCACTGTTCATGCATGCATACATCATCTTAATTCCCGCACTGTGTAATCCCTGACGCTAAAGCTCCAATCTCATGCCTGGGACAAGCGGCATCCTTCTGGCTAACATTCATTAGTTTAACAGAAGGAAGACTTAGTACTCATGTCCCCAGTGAGGCAGAGGTATTTCCAGTGTCTAGAAGAACACAATGAAGGAAGTACATTCCTCCCTTTATCTGTCTTCTTTAAACATCTTCTAGGGCCTTGTGGACCTGCAGCTTCCTCCTTCAGCAGTGGCTGCAGCCTTTACCTGTGTGGTCTGGCTGGCTGGCCATCACATCAACACACCTCTCCCACCAGATAAACCAGAAAGCTCGGCATAGAAGGATGGACTAAGCTAGATAAAGTTTAACAAATTCAGTTACATGGAGTGAGGAGTGTTTTGGACAGAAAGTTAGGCTCAGGTGGAAGGAATGGAAAGACGCTCAGGTTTTAAAAGTGTTTTCTTCCTCCTATCTGAGAACAAAGATGTTTGGCTGTTTGTGGCTCAGTTATCCTGAGTAGTTCCTCTGGGAAAAAGAGAGGAGAAGAGGACAGGGCAGGCTGCCTTGCTTGGTTCCTGGCTCCTCAATAAGAGAGTAAAGCTCAAACCAGTCCCTCAGGCACATAATGCTGCTGGAAGATCAGGTCTCTGGGGAACAAGTCTTGGGGGAAAAAAAACACAAGAGAGAAACGTAGTAAAAAAAAAAAAAAATTATAAAGAAGAGGTTATACAATTTTTTACCTATTTTTAACGTACTTTATTCATGAAAATTCTTTGTAATAGAGAAACAGAAGATGCAGACTGGGGTACTTCACTGCACCAAGGGAAATTCCACCTCTGTGTAGTAGGGAATACCATAAATGCATTCTCTCTGAGGTGTAATCATTGTACACAGCAAATACAACCCCATACTTTTCAGGAAAAACATGAGCCTTCAAATAGAATCTGTGGTTAAAACAAATTAAATTTAATCCTTTTCCTGGCTGCACTGTGTGGGTCACTGGCTAGTTCCTCAGGCAGCTCCCAAAGGCATTTTGTCTTTGTCCTTCTGCCTCTTACCATTTTGCAAGGTGAAATTGTACCATGTTCTGTGGTTTTGCTAACTTAGCAGTTTGCAAGGAATAAATATGGAGTCAGATGATACAAGTCAGATGATCTGATCAAAAAAGAAAGGCATGGACATACTTCTGCATATTACTGTGATTCAGGGTGAAGCGAGTAAACCTCCATTACCTGCCAGTGTTGGAAACCCAAAGGCAATAACTGCAGGGTGGAAGTAAAAGGTGAGCCAGAAACTGAGTTACACATCCCTGTTGTCTCGCTGGCTGCCTTTGGTGCAGTGCTGAGCTGTGGTTATGAAACTGTGCCCTGCATTTACTCATGTCACATTTGATTTGCCAACCTGTGTGCCAGAGTGACAGGTCAGTGCCTCCCTGCCCTGGTGGGAACACCCTTGTTCCATCTTCTCTGCAGTCGCTGCCGGGAACCTTACCAGAGTATGCCTTGTCTGAGGAAGGACGCAGATATTGAAGTGATGATATACAGAGCAGAAGCACAAATGCGAGGATTTAACACAGCGGGCAGGCTAGCTCTGTCACTCATTTCTGTGACAGGGAACTCACCATTTCCTTTTCTTCAAGAAACTTAATCTAGTGGAAGTGCCTGTACATGACACTGCTGCATTTGCTGGTCTGTCATCCTATTTGTCTGTGTATCTCAAGCTGGCATGGATATTCCTTAGTATTGGTCCTTGAAAGAGGAAATCTGGTGTCTCCTCTCTTCCTAAGTGCTTGTAAGTTGATCTCTCTCACACAGAGATACAGTGTTCAAGATATGCTGTCCTGCTCCTGGTATTTACATTTTAAGGCCTACTTTTCTGGAGCCATGTTTGAGATCTGCATAGCAGTTGAGTGCACTATGTACCTGACATAGTGACATGATGTTTGGGAGGATGCTAGGTGGAATAAAATCAACAAGTTTGCTTTCTCCTGTTTTGGAGTTTTTGTTCACTAAAAGATCACGGGTTTGACTCAGACGTGCTTTAGCCTGCTGCAGACCATGTGGAAAGGAAGAGGAATACCAGCACACTGACAGCATTAGGTTTAGAGAAGTAGAAGGTTCTTATTCATGGTGTTCTTCAGAAATCAAAGTGCAACATAAATTTTAAGATCTTAGCTTAAATCTAACAACTAAATCCATATTATCTGAATAAAAGCAGGACATCAGTTACCAATGATCTTGGAAGCAGGCAGAATGAAGGAGAGAGTTCTGCCTCTAAACCAGACATGTCCTCAAACATATTAGCATCTGATGGCCACCAAGAAGCTTGGCCACTGTGATTTAGATTGCTCCACACTAGATAAAAATACATCTCACCTCTTTCCCATGGTGCTATTTCATTCAGATCTCCCCAGAGTGTCCTCTTTAACCAGATGTAAAACGCTGACTCCCAAGAAGCTGAATGCCACATGGCCTATAACCCACTCTTAAAAACTGCAGGAGAAAAAGACCAGGCAGTTTGTGGGCTATCTCAAGGATTCTGAGGCTGGAGCTCCACAACCCAGGGCAGCACTGCAGTATGGGCAGAGGTGGCTCCATGGGACCATCAGCTCCAAGGGCATGGAGAGTCCTTTCCATCTTCTTCTGCTGTGTCTTTCTCATTAGAGGGCCCACCAGTGTGGTAGTGAGACCCAGAGTAAACCTTGGTTTTCTGACCAGGGCCAGTGCTGTGGCAAGGAAGAGGCCATCAGGTCAGCCTTGTCATGGACCTTTCAGATCTTAGACAAAGACTTGTAATTACATTTGGGTTGGAGTTAAATAACGCATGAAAAGCCAAGTCTATGATTATGCATTTAAATACAGCATCTACTGTGCTCTTCTGGTTTAGTGAGGATTGTGTGAATCAAAAATACCTTACTCATCTGCAAAAAGGCTTAGTCCAAGCAAATCATGACTTTAATTACAGGAAATAATCATAAACTACTTCATATGCAATTAAAGACACTTTCTCTTGGAGATATTTTTGTAATTTGTATTTTTTTCCTAAAACCAATTATCCAAAATATTATACTTTTTCATGCCTGCAGTGCAAATTTGTCTTGCATATAAATTGATTTTTTTAATTAAACTTTATGTATAATTGAAATTTGAGACTGTTTTACCTCTATCTAGGTAATAGATTAATAGGCCAATTAATAGGCCAATGTGCTGGTTAGTAGAAGCAGCTAACAGTTTTATGCTACAGTTTGCTTGTTTAGATAATTATATTAATTTAGAATGTAAATTGACACAATTACAATAGTGTTTTTTAAAATGTCAACATCTTTTATGTTAATGTCTAATCAGCCTTTAATCAAATACTGAAACTGTTTTGAAACAGAAAATACCTTTTACGCCAAAATTTAACGTATTGCTGGTCTAGAGCTCATTAGTTTCATGGGAAGCCCAGTACTGGATTTGGACCATAATCATAATTTTATCCATCTATTAAAGCAGAATAACAACATTCGAATTCAAACTGAATAGTGATGTGGCCCAGATCTTTCACAAACAGCTTCAAACAAGCAGTGGAGTATGTCATGGCAGTGGTAGACTTGAAGGCTAGGGAAAATGTGTCCTGAAGGATATGTGCCCCTGTGGTAGTTGCAACCTATGATGTGTGAAGAAGACACATCATGTCTTCTTGTGCTCCAGGTGACAGTTCAGGGAAGGTCCTTAACCTGTAATGAATAGCTGTGAGTTAGGAACAGAAACTAAGCAAACATCCAGGAAAACATCAACATGATCCTTTCTGCCTAGCAGCTGGGATGAGGAGCTGTGCTGCTTTCTGGCTCCCCACTGATGTCTGTGCTCCTGCCTGCCTCTGTCGTGGGGCTGGTGTCCCTCAAGGATGGTAGGTCTCATTTCCTGACTTATCTGTCCACCTCAACAAGAGAGATCACCCCAAAGAGCACAGAGGCCGTCTTGGCAACTCATATGCTGAGGGGAAACAAGCAGCACATCTTAAAAAGAGGAGTCCCTTCCCAAAGAGCTTTGATATTGAATGTGTTTGATTGTTCTCTATAAATATATCAGATGGATGAAAAAGTGAGGCACAAAGTAAAGTAAAGGAGGGTGCTGGCATAAGGCTAGGTGGTATGTGTTGGCTTGGATGAATTTGGAAGAGCAACTCTTGTTGCCAGGATAGCTGGAATGTTGTTCTAGGGCAGCATGAGCAGAAAAGTGGCTTCCAAAAATCAATCAACTCTTATACCTGATTGCCTGTAAGGAATTGATGTGATAATCCAGCAAAAGTCATTATGCCTTTGTGCTCTCATGGCCTTTACAGATAAGCCATCCCAGTGCCATCCTCCTTAGTAAATATGTGACTGGATTATAGAGAGGATATGGCTGGATGATGGGAAAAAAGAGTTTTCTAGAGGCTGCCTTATGAACTTTCTGCCTCAAAACCCAGTCTGCCTGTGCAGCAAATTTCATAGGGCCACACTGCCCTACCAGCTGGTGCCACCACTGAAATGCTGCTGTTGACACAGGGCTTGGCCGCCTGAGCAGGGCAGGAGTTCACGCACCTCCAGGAGTACTGCACATTCTTTCAGTCAGTCCTGATCTGAAATGATGTTTCAGTTCTTGACCTGGGGAATTTACAGAATTAAGCTGTCAAAACTATGCAAACAATTATAGGCCTGGATTTGGCATAGAAACTTCTACAGTGTTTTCCCTCAGCATTTGTATTTGCTGTTGGAAATGCTTCAGCCCATAAATCTGTGCAGATAATGCCGATAGGGGAAATCACTAACAAAACATAGTTTTACAGGTGATTTTAGGTGAATTTTCCATCAACTTTATGTGTCTGTAACATATCATTATATCCTTTTCTCAGCCATTAACTTCTGCTGTGAAGCATGAGATACTGGATTTCTTTTGCCTTTATTGTTTGCCTCTGTCAAGAGGCCAGGGTAGAGGCAGACAGAGGGCAACATGGCAAGCTGGAGACAGCAGCTGGAAGTGCCAAAAGATGGGATGTGACCCTTGGTGGCCCTGTCTGTGCTTGATATGAGGAATACTACAGATGTCAGTGGTAATGACATCTAATAGGAAAGGATAGCTCTCCAGATTTTGCTTTTTTGAAAGCTATGAAGTTTGTTGAAGGAGAAAGGTCTAGGCTTCATTGAAACATGTAAGTGCCAGTTGGATGATGAGGGTATTCAGGGCCACTGGATTCCTCTTTCATGACCTTGGGCCAGCCATTTGTCCAATAAATAAAAATAGGCTAACTTAGTTTAAAATTGCATGTTAAGTTTGTATGGATCTAACAACCCTCTATCCTTGTTTTTCTCTTTTCCCATGCACTAAAGACTCACAGAAACAGGAGAAAATTAACCTTGGTGTTAGGGAATGAGAGGAGAAGACAAATTGTTTCACCTTATGCACAGGGAGGGAGGTGGGGAAATATGGTTGGGATTGGGGCAGGAGAACTGAGGAGTCATCCCCCCTTCCAGCTATGCTGTTAGATCAGCTGAGCAATAAATATGTGTCTTCAGCCTTAGATTAGTTCATGATATAATTCTTCATTTTTGCCCTACTCAAGGAGTCACTGCTAAAGCTCTTTTACCAATAGCAAAAATATTTATTCACATACAAGATAACCACTTGTTTCACTTCTCCCTCCAGAGACACGAGTAAATCTCATTTAAATAAATGAGTGTGCTGAGGACCTAATTAGAGACAAGGTCCATGGTCCTGTGCCAAAATGCTACATCATGAACTAAAATTTGTGGAAACTTAATACAGAGTCACAAATTAATTGCTATATTTAAATCAGACTTTAAACATTAAATGAAAGCCAATACACCCAATAAAAGCTTGTAATCCGGTCTGTAATAATTCTCATGCTGGTATCCCAGTGCAAATGAGGGTGAAATTTTAAGTTCATTGACATTAATGTCATAGTGCATTTTGACTTCAACAGATCCAGGATTTTTTTGGTAATGTGCTTAGAGTCTAATTTACTAGCAAAGTAAGTTGTTTGGGATTTCCTGTTCCCTCCCCTCCCTGCCCACGGTCACTGATGATGTGATCATCTCCTAGGATAATACTAAAATGTACTCAGCTGGATTTCTCTGTCAGCATCAGCCACCTCCTTTTTTTCATCTGCCTCCCAAAGCCACTTCTCTGTTTCTCACTGACCTGTCCTGCAGTACACAGCCTTGGCAGGTGCACTGGTGTATTTGGCTTTTAGACTTGTTTCCTAAGAGGAGAAAACGTACATGATTGATTAGGTGACTTAGGTCTGCAGAATCATCTTCAGTTAAAGTCTGCGAGGAGAACAGCTATCCTAAAGGTCACTGGGCAGAGGAGGCAACCCCAAGTGAGCGCCGTACGCTGCACCAAGCCCGCTTTGGGAGGGGAGCAGAGGCAGCAGTGCCAGCAGCTGACTGCATGTGACACATACATTACTCCAGACTAACTGCAGCAGGGATCCTCCTCAATGAATTTTTTTCCCCCTGTACAGTTTGGTTTGATGTGACTTCAGCTGCTTCCACTCAATGGTAGCAACACGATGACCTTTGTCAAAGGGGCTGATTACATTTGTTTAAGTGGTGTCTAGTGATAGCAGAGCAGTAACAAAAATTGATTTGCAACTTTTTGTGTGCTTTGCAAAAGGCATGCGAGTTTCACTGGCACCAGTTGGAAGCAAGTGAAGAGAAAATAGTATATAGGAAATATTTCTTAGTATACAATGATAAAACTTAAAAAACTTAATTTTTGAAGAAAATTAATTTATGTTTTTACCATACATAAATGGTAATTCATTTGATGTTCTTGGAGATATAAAACAATACAGAAGGCTGCATATATACTTCAGTTTTATAATTTTAATAGCTTTCATCCTCAATTATTGCCATCAAATTGATGTGGAATATATAGTGCTGATTTAGCTACAGCTTAAAGATGGGTCTTACAAGCTGTGAAAAAGGTAAGGTGTTTGTTCTGTCTGTACCTTCTTTTATTCCCTGTGTACCTTTATTCTCATTGCCTTCAAAAGTGTTTGTGGATATCCAAGAGGCACAAGAGCTAGCTACTAATGTTCCAACTACTCCCTTTTATTATTTTGAAGGGTTTAGAAACTCCTTTATAGAGACTTTTTCACTAATTCTACATTTTTTCCTGGGCTTACCTAAAGATCTCATTTTGCAGGCTCCTGTACATAAGTTTATCTTTAAAGGCGTTGGTATTATAGTATTACAAATGTTAGGCAGGTTTCTTGAAGTTAAGCTTGTGTGAGTTTCTTCAAAGTTTAAGGAGAGATGGGGAGACATTGAGCTGCCATCTGAATAACAAATACCTTTGTTTTCAGTAGAAGTGAGAAGTGGAATGTTCCTTAGAAGGTTGCAGACAGGTTTCATGGACTGCAGATGCACTGGGGACTGATCTATGAGCACCTTTTGTCTGCTAGATCAGAGCATAAATATGTTTATTGTTATATATCACAGTAACAAGGGCAGTGCAGTGCCAAGTAGACACCTGGCTGACCAGCAGGTTGAAGAAATGAGAAAATTCATAGTTCTTTTGTTTTCTTGTAAACCAATATAATGGTTCTAGTGTGTCTGAAATTAGGGTAGGAAAAAAATGTATTAGTAGTATTCAGAAACTAGATTATATGATTATATGGTATTGATGAAAAGAATTCAGTTATAAAGTTTACTCCCTTATTATTTATTTTCTTTCCTATAAGGGAGCCCTTCTTTCATTCCTATTTGGCAGGTAGGATTCATGTGTAGCTGAGCTTGTTTACACCATCCCACCCTTCCAGTCTGTGTGTGTCAAGAGAAGGGTCCCAAGTTGTTCCCAAGGGTCCTCAGTTGTTCCCAAGACAAGGGTTTACTGCCTGTAAGCAGCAGAAGAGAGAGTCATTTAGCACTTACACAGTGTTTCCTCTACAGAATAGTTCCTGCCTCTAAGATCTTCCATCCTGTTCGTTATTTAATACCTATTTTATTTTGGGAACAAAAAAAAAAAAAACTGAAGAGAAATGGGCACTGTTCGCATCAACTGTTTCTGCCCTGCAGATATGAGGGGAATAGTTTCCTTTCCACAGGAAGAGTCACCGGGAGCCTTTTAGCCAATTACCACAGCAGTTTGCAGACCACAGCAAAAGAGGGATTACTTCTGCCTTCCGTAGTGAACATTAACCACTGCTGTGCTACACAAATAGGCCTTTTATATTTTATCTGCTTTGATATTTTAAGGAAATGAGAAGTCTTGAAATGACAAAATGCTGGTAATAATGAGGTGAGTTATCACCACATGGTTATTATCAAGAGAATTTTCTTTTTATAGTAATATGTGTTAAAGAAGAGGCATGTTCCTTGTTTGCCTTGGAAGGAAAACCATTCAAGTTTACTCTTGTCAGGTTTCTGAGAAGAATAAAACACTGTTACTGTTTGGGAAGGAGAAATGACTTAGCGGAACCTGGCCCACGAGTTGTCTTCCTGGAAGCCACATGTGATCGAGGCTCTTGTCGTGTCTGAGGTTTGCCTAAATTCACCTTCATCCATTGTCAGGTTCAGCTGCTGGTGCTGGCAGTCAGTTCTGCATTCGTTATCTCCAGTAAAGTTACCTTATTTGCAGCAAAAAAAGTTGGACTTGGGTGTTTTGCAACCAGCATTAGACATTACCTGTAACGCAGGAATTTTTTTGGCAGTGAACTGCAGCACTTCTCCTGTAGAAGCTGGTAAACATGGCAGACACTATTTAGCATCCACTACATCCCTGAGGTAAGGTTGTTTTAAAGAATGTCCCTGTTCATGGCCTGATGTCCTTCCTGCTGTATTTGGAGTAGATGGACCTTAAGTGGAAGCTTATGTAGATACAATTGATTGAAAATAGACCATATACTTAAATTTTATATGATAACAGCTGCAGATTGAATTAGTAAATCGCTATTCACTGTGACTTCTGCTTTAATCTTGTTTTCACTTAAAACCCTTCAATCATGTTTTGTGCATTAGTCAGTGAGTTTTCACTGGAAACAGCCAGGTGCATGAGGACCTCTGTGGTAATGCTGTGCTCCAGAGTCTCGAGCTGTCTGTTTGAAGACTCTTGCAACTTCTTTGTTGAGTTTTAAGCGTGAAACTACCTTTCTGTCCAGTGCAACTGTGAGCAAACCAACAAGAACCTTTGCAGTGTTGCAATGTTGGGTACACTTTAAAGTGTAGTGTTACGCTAAGAAGTAGTGTCACATTACTACTTTGTGGTGTCAGCATACTGCAGAAATAATCACAGTGTATAAATTAACATATGAGCTTTCCAGAATTGCATGTGATGAGTTTTAGTTCAGGCATAGTTAACAACATGGATAAGGTGCCAAACCTGTTTAAATATCTGTGTGTCTTTGTCCTCTCTATTTTTAACACTGAAATGATTGAGGATGCCATATATAAAGCTTTTGTGTAGTATAGGACTTGTATTAAGCATCTCAGTATGCTCAGCAGCCTTTACAACAAGCAAGAAGAACCTAACTGAAAATAACAGACTTAATCTCTGATAAGGGATTGTTTGAAAAGTTTTTTCAGAGAAAAAAAAGTCAAATTCATATGAAGCTTGTACCACTTTTAAGCCTAGCAAAGTAACACATTTGGATTCTAAAGCTAATTGGAAAGATGATTTTATTAATGGCATGAGTGTCAAGAACAAAGACACTTAAAAACTGACAAAAAAGGAGTGCAAATGACTTTATCAAGCTATAAAGGCTTTGTAAAAGTAGAGCAGATACTGCATAGCTGGATATGCTACCATAAAGGATCTGAAAAAACTAAAGCAGTAGAAGCCCTGAGATTCTTCCAGACGTGTGAAGTAATGCCTTGCATTGTTATATGGGCAAGGCTGTTTTTCTTGGCTATGATTTAGGAAGGCTTTTGTATGTTATCATCAATGAATTAGAACTTGAATAACAAATCTTGGACATATTCATCATAATCTGTTTCTGTTGGGGTGGGACAGAAGGGAAAAAGCTTATTGTAAAATAGTTTAAACCTATTTGATGAAAAAATGAGAATAACTTATTTGCTTAGCATAGCTTATTGTTTACGTGGATTTTTTTTTTTGTTGAGTGATCCATTATCATATAGTCTCCTTTAAGAGTTCCTAACTCAATCATACTGCAGCAGTGAGCTCTGTGTACTGTACTGCTTAGTGCAGTGTGTCTGCTTTGAGTTCCGTATTGAAATGAAGGAACTGAACATGTCAGACTGTGCCATAAAACAAAAATGACTAAGGTAAAATTGATTGCAATGTGTTCTCCATATTGTGTACCTGCCTTAAGAAATTACTCTTCATAGGTCTTTGGAACACAGTGTAACTGTGTTATATATGCTTCTATGTCTATATGCATATATGCTTATGTCCACTTATAAATTATTTTTTATATATGCCAATACATATCAGAATTTGCCTTCATCTTGCCCTATAATTGTGAGTATTCTTTGAAGGTGTATGTGTGAGAGTGTCCAGTAGTAACACCTCAAAGTTAAAACTTCAGGCAGTCATGCTAGATGGTGTTTGTTAGTTCTCAGTTTAGGAATCTGAAAGGTGGAACATCTTTCAAATAGGGAAACTAAGATGGAGATTTTGCAGAAAACAACTTTTGCCTTGTCTGGGTAAAAACTGAGAAGAAGGGAAATTTCTGCTATGTGGGGATGAAAGAAATGCAAATTTGTGAGCAAGAGGGATGTGAGAGGTACATGTATTCCCAGATTCAGTATATGGAATATTGGACATAACAGTCATTACTTCTGCTTCTTTTGCTTTTTTATTCTTTTTCTTTTTTATTTTTTTTAATGAAGGAGAAAACATCATTTAAGTGAGAACCCTTACGTGAACTAGAACCTTTTCATTTATTTTATCACCCATATATCCCTCTGCCGAAACAGACTCAAATTCCTCAGTTTTCCAGCAGCGTGCAATTTCTTACTGATGACCCCACTTGCATCCATTTTTTTATAAAACACAAAATTTGCATTCTGATTTGGTAGCATTTTCAATAACTTGAAAAAAATCTTAGTGTATTGGTTTGGGGGAATGAAGTGGCTTGCTGAAACTTAAGTGGCTGACAATAGTCATTAGAAAGACATTCAGTGAATTTCTCTTTAGATGAGCTTCTTAATGCAGGGAGGTTTTGTGGGGCACAGTGTTGTGAGGTCATTCCATAATCATCTTAATTTAGTCGGTTTTGGTCTACTGTGTTTCAGATTCAGAAGTATTTACTTTGTTCTGCTGTGAGTCATAGTGCTTCGTTATGACATTTGCACTGACAGTTATGGGAGAGATGTGCTGAAAGGCGCTAGGCTACATCAACGTGTTCAAACTCCCACATCCTTCTTCCCATTTTTATTAGGATATCCTCAAAATTGGTTACACACTCTCTTTCAAATTGTTCTTTATAACTCAGGTACAACACTCACGACTCACTGTGCAGCTGGTATGCTAATTGCTACCTTACTGAACCAGCTGTAATGGGCAGCCTTTTTTGTGTATTAACATTTTGTCTTTGACCATACATTTTGACTATTGTGTCTTTGGAGTGGATTTTGCTGCCCGCTTCAAGCTTTGCAATGCCTGCGTCCAGCACTCTGTACAATGAGACCTAATCCCCAGCTGGGGACCGTCTCTGGAAGTGCAGTACAAATAAAATAAATTTCAACATTTTTTTCTTTTAGCTTGGCCTCATTCAAAAGGGGGTTTGTTGCTATTTCTCAATTCCTATTTGACATACTAGTTTTACAGTGATTTTCTGGCTATTGAAAGCAATTTATTTGGGGAAAACACAATTCAGTGTTTTACAATACTGTATATATGGATTGGGGGGTGATTTTTGGTATCTCTATTCTGTACACAGTACATGCTAATGTATTTGAGTGGTAAGATGTGTGAACTGCTACACATCTTTAGCTTTGCAAAACATGGGATCGAAGAGCTGGGCTAGTCTGCTTGTTTGCTTTCCCATGTTGAAGTGGTAACTGTCTGCCATTACTGTGCCTTGTGGCATTTAAAAAAAATAAGAGACGAGAACATTTTTGCTACTCTGTATGCCTCACAGAGCAGTAAAAGTAAGACATCATTTAAAGTGGCTATTGTGCAGGAGGTTTCTGGAATGTCTGGCATTGCATGTTCAACTTTGGCATTTTGTCATCAAAAAACTGGAGCACAGCACAAGCTCTCAAATATGCAGTCAGGCCTCTTGAGTTCCTGTAAAAATAAGCTGGCAAACAAATCCCTCTAATAAAATGCTGATGCTGGAAAAGATATACAATCATCACTTCGTTATGCTACTTTTCTCAGCATGTCTCATCTATTTCTGAAAGTAAAAGAGAGAGATGATTACAGTTAAGCAAAAGTCATGATGAGGTGAAATCCTGGCCTTGCTGAGACAGAGAACAGCTCAATCACTGGATCAACCTTTGAACCATGAAATGTCCCAATGGCCTGGCAAGGTCACTGGTTTCAATGGCCATTAACTTCCTTTTAGTCACGGCAGTTGTTTCTTCTCTCTTTGTGCTCTTATGATGGTCACTGTTTAGCAGAGTACACGGGTCTTATGACTTTTTGGTTTGGGCTTTTAATGACTCTGTAGCCATTCAAAATGCCCTCCCTGAAGCCTCCCAGGGGTTGAGTGCACTGGTGAGGCAAGAGGAGGCTTCTGGTATTAGGAGCATGTGGCATTGGGCTGCTATTGATAACCTGGGCAGTGAGGGTGGTGACAGGGCTGCAGTGCTGCAGTCTGGGCTGTCTTTGTTTACTGGTACTGTTATTTTTCCTATCAGTTTTTCTCAGGATGGTCCATTTATAATATTTTACTCAACGTATTTTCTCATTCCAAATCTGCCTAGCTACTAGTCATACTTGGCAACATTTTCTTAATTATTGTGTGTTCTTTCCTCCAAAAAGAACTACATGATTTTAATATGTACTGTGTGGGATGCTTGTGTAGGATAGTTAAGGAAGAAATAGGAGTAATGACAGCCTGGAAAGGAGAAGTGTCAGAATATTTGGTTATTTAATTCATAAATTACAGTCCTGGTTAAACAACAAGAAATCATTCTCTCTCTATAGAGCTAATAATGACAGTGGAACTATTTTGAATACAAATAAAAGGTGAAGAAACTTGCTTTAAAGGAAACATTTTGGCAGTGCTGAAAATGATAACTTCTAGTGGTGTTACAGAAATTGCAGTATCTTTCCTGTTATACCACACTGGCATGTGCGAGCCTGGAATCAGAAATTTTGGTGTGACAATCAATATAATGTGATAGAGGCGGAGTCCATGAACAGACCATGTGTGTCAACCCAGATGCACTAACAAAGCTACCTTCCAAATACTCTTGTATGTCACAGTGATCAAGTAGGTTCTGAATAAAACAAGTTTTTATGAAACTACATATCCTCTCTTCTGTTTCCAAATGAATCACTTTTGTAGTGCCCTCCCAGAAGGAGCCTATGGGCACCGGGCAGACTAAGAGTGTTGAATGAAGGCAGGACATGACAAATAGTCTTCTTTCCTCATTCACAGAGTAATACTAATTAAACTGCACAGCTTTAAATAAGGAAGAAATAGTACTTGTGATCATCTGTAGTGGCAATCAGTCATATCTTTTTTCTTTGTGCTGTTCAAATCTTGAGCAAATGATTATAAGCAGATTACATGTTTCTGAAGCAACTCTGACCACGTACTGTTTTGCCTCTTCAGTTCTGAAAAATCTAAAAAAAAGTGCCCTATCAGAAAAATACTATTATCAGGTCTCTAACCAGTAATGTGTTTTAATAGAGGGGAGAGGAACTGTGTGGTTATTTGTGGCTTCTTCCTTCCCAAATTCAGTAGCTGTTTTGTACCAGGAGATTAAACAGTGCAGTTTGTATATGGTCTATGCTGCTTGTATAAGCAGGTCCAGGGACGTTTTTAAAACTTGCATCTTTTTTAAGGTCCTTGAGCATGGCTGTCTAAAGTTTATCAGAGAAGAGCATGTCCTGTGTGCTGCACTCTCATCCTCACATCTTGGAATTGTTCTGGGTGTGCATAAACACCTCACCTTTCATGGCTTCTCTTGTACAAGTGGCTTTTGAGGCCAGCTTTCCTCTTCTTGACTTCTGGAACAGCCTTTAGCATTGGAGCAGGGACCAGAAGTCAATCTGCAAAGCTCTGTTAAATGAAATTTCCAATGGGCATCCAAAGATTGTGACACTGTATTTGTGGTAATGGCCAGATATTACCCTTAGTCCTTTGTGGACAAGATTCTGGTATCCCAGCTGTGTTTGCAGGGTTGGGGGAGAAATGGTACCCATTCCTTTGGGTCCCAAAGCTCTTGTGAAGCTTCAGGTTGTTGGACATGTACTGCCACTGGAAAATTGTTAGGGTCTGTGAAAAGAAATTCTTCAAGTTAGACACTTTAAAAACTCAAATAGATTGGTTTTGGCTTGTTAGCAATGGGTAAGATGAAACACAGACATTTCTAACATTTTGACTCCCTTTATTTTCTCTGTAGGAACCCAGCAGGCAAGATAGAAAGTGATTTGGAAATTTCTGTGTTGAGTTCCTAGAACAGCTGAGTCAGCTCCACGATTTATCATGGCTGTGTTTTTAGCTGTTACATAGATGGTGATAGGACTGTGGACTGCCAGTGATGATAAAAACAAATATATATTTGTGGCAATTAGACAGTGATGTATCTAGAGCTAAGCAGTACTGTTGTTGGCAGGATTACAAGAGCTGGGTTGTTTGGAAATTTAGTGTTCTCATTGTGGCTATTATAGGGCAAAACTGAAAGCTAATAAAACTGAAGGCAGGTCATATCAACAGACCAATTAAACACAGTGTGTATCATGGATACAAATGTTTGTGAGCTATACTGCTTACACAGCAATCATTATTTTTGACCTTTCAGTGTGAACTCTCTTGATTCCCCAACACTTTTTCATGCAGGATAGCCTGCTAGAAAAATGCTACCAGACATGACTTCATATAGTCCCTGACTTTAGCTGGATTTCTGCATTCATGATTTAAACGAACTTGGTTTTACTGGAGGGATGTAGAGGACAAAAGAAGCCAACTTTTCCTTTCTCTGGTTTTCACTGTGTAGACCATCTAAAAAAAATGAAAATGTGGCTTTCCAGAAAAGATTCCTTTTTCCCATTGGTTTCATTACTAAAATGGAGCTTGGGTGGATGATTATTGTGTGTGGTTGAGTGGCATTTGCTTTAATTCTGTATTTGCAGGTGGCACTGTCTTTTCTGCCAGGAGACAGGAGAAAGTCTAGGGACTTTATCTATTAATGACACAGCCCTGGAACAACAGCAAGGTAGCTCACTTTGGAACCACAAGGCTGTTGAAACACAGATAACTTTAAACAACAAGATTCAAAACAAACTTCTCTCTGTCTCCTCAGAGCCCGACCAATTTCTAATAAAATGAAGCTTCAGCTCTTCTTTTGTTCTGTTCTCACAGAGGCTTGTTGCATGATGCAGATGCAAAGGTAATACCTGCTTAGCTTCACTTTGACATTTCCATTGAGATTAGACTCAGTATGATCTTGCATCACAAAAATGGATTCAAACCTGTGCGGGACCTTATCTTGCAGTAGCAAGCTGCTTAGCCCAACTGGTGAGGAGGATTCTTAGTTGCTATGAATTGAGGAGAAAATGCATGGACTTGGAGCTTTTGTTGAATGCTTTTTTCATGCATCACAACTTCTTGCTGCAAATAAACTCAGCCAGATACCAGTTGAGAAGGTCGATACGGTCCTACACACCAAATCACGGCAAAACCCAAATATTGACCAACCGACAGCTGGCCCAGCATCCTTCTTTACAGTGTTTTTTCTCTCTGTGTTCAGTGGAATATGCAATTCTTTTATTGCTGTTAGTCAGGTACCTTAAAATGACATTAAACAACGTTTTTGAAAAACACAAATAATGTATTGGATTTTCATAATTTCTTGCTAAATATCTTAGTTAAATTATTGCAAGCCGCTATATCCTGTACCTTTTCCTTTATGATTTTTTTTTTTTAAATGTCTTGGTAATCAGACCTAGTAATAAATAACAAATAAAAGTATGATGCACAAATTTCAGTTCTTAAAGCTCACTTAAATATAAATGACAGGTAATCTTGTGCCTCTAATTTTTGTCCTGCTGAAGTCCCAGCTCTTTCCATCAACTAAAATCATGGTCTCACCTCCAGAAATATACCTTAATATTAAAAAAACATGCATCTCTACATTTTAGGACCAAACTGATTGCTATAATAACTTTTTTCTTCCCTGTCTCACATGCTTTTTCTTCTGAATTGAACGGTATTCTTTTATCAGAAATTTCTTATAGGTACCTGTATTACATGATCAAGTCACTTTTTCATATTCTTTTGAATAAAGCCTGCAGGGAGAACTTCTCTGGCATCATCCATAATTCAGAATTTTATAGCTCTTTTCTGAGTGTGCTGAAGTTTTTCAACATTACCTTTGAAATACACATATACCAGAACTAACCTTGCATTATTTTATGGCCCTGTCAGAGCCATATAGAGGAGTAATACTGCTTTCCTACTGTTATTTTGAGTTCCCTTCATATGTTGTATTCATTGGCTGCAGCATATCATTGGGAGTTCATGGCCTGTTGTTGCTTCATGTTTTTTAAACCATTAGCCTAAAGTTTGTCATTTGTCAGTGGCAGAAATTGAAAAGGTTTCATAAATTTCCTGAACTTAATAATGCAATGGCAAGACATATCAATAATCACTTAATAAGTAATGTAATTTATGATTTCTGTAAGGTTTTTGACAGTTGTCACATTCAATAAATAATTATAGTTCTGCAATATCCCTGTAGATTGGGGAACTGTGCTTTATTTTGAAGTGGGGAAACTGAGGCCCAAATTTGTCACTGGCTAAAGGGTTTTTATACCTGTACTGAACCCAGTTTTACTGAGTCCACGACCCATCCTTCTTAGGCTGCCTGGGAGAATAAGTGTTTTATAGTTAGTGTCACCCCACCATGATGTTATTCTGAAAGTGCTTCCTTATATGTGGGGGTCATACCTGTTTTTAGGGCAGTCCTGTGCAGGCGCTAGTGGTCCCTTTCCAGTGCATGAAATGCACCACGGCAGCATGAATTTCATTGTACAGCAAGTCTGCACTCCTTGGCACACAGAGCAGGATAATACTGCTGGTGTCCAGACCTACGGTTTTCATAGTGCTACATTTCCTCACTAATGGCTTATGAGGCAAATGTTTAAGTGCTTGTTGTTACATATTCTCTTTTTATCTCATTATTGATAGAGCAACGTTGGAGTTATGAAACTATAATTTTTTTTTCCTTTTTTGAAAAATAAGATCAAGCAGCAGAAGATGAAGGCTTTCAAGTGAACACTTATGAGTTTCTTCACAACGACTGTTTTGTCTCCTGTGGTTCACTCCTGACACTTCTTCAACTCAGCATCCCCGGATCAGCAGAGCCTGCTGTGCTCCAGCGCCTGAGCTCCTGCAACACCTCTGTGTCCTCACTGGAACAAATTTGAGAGTTGTCAGACCTGATAGATAGATGGTCTCCAACCCT
Source organism: Myiozetetes cayanensis (assembly GCF_022539395.1). Taxonomy (NCBI): domain Eukaryota; kingdom Metazoa; phylum Chordata; class Aves; order Passeriformes; family Tyrannidae; genus Myiozetetes; species Myiozetetes cayanensis. The sequence goes on from NW_026086604.1 coordinate 133,801,734, forward strand.
TAGAAGTCCTGTCAAATATACTAAAGCATCTTTTATGGTGGAGAACAGACACTGAGTACTTCAAAGGACTTCCTCGATCTGACTTCTTCTTTTTTTCCTCTGCTATTAAAGATATGGGGCTGAGGTCAAGTTTAGCATGGGACCTTTTGCATCACAGAAACTTTTGTACTGGAATCAAAAGTTCACCTAGTACTTACACTAAAAGAATAACTGTTTTAGGAACTTCGGGTGCTTTTGTTGGGCCCAGATACTGTGTATCTCCTAGGGAGCAGGTTGTCCTCTTTGCAGTATGTGTATTTTACTCCTTTTTGTACCTGCAGAGGGTTTTTTGCTTCATTGTACTTGATGCTTTTACCTTTCTCTGATCACCCACTATTGCTGTAGCAAAAGACTCCTTGGGATGTTCCTTGTTCTCCTTAGGAGACCAGTTGCTCCTCTGACCACACGTGTTTTCTTGGAGCCCATTTCAGACTGAAAGCCCTTTTCTCATCTGAAGGGTGATTGTCCATTTCTCCCCTTCCTGGTCCCCTGATGACAGTCAGATGTACCTCACAGCCTGCATTGGTTTTTCATGCCTACCCTTTCTTGAAACAAAGGCAGAAGATGACAGGGGACCTGTTCAGGCAGCTGGAGCTGGAAAAGATGCTGGTGCTGATCCTGGAGAAGTTAAGAGATCCCGGTCTGAGAGGTCTTCCTCTGATCTTTCCTCACTGATGCTTCAATGGTGCAAGGCAGAATGAGCCTTGCTGCCTGCCCTGCTCCTCATGGCATGGCCTGCTGCTGTCCAAGGGCAGAGGCAAGGATTTTCTTGGATCAGGGAAGTGTGGGAGAATCTGACATGGCTTTTCGAGCCTGGCTGTCTGCCTCCTCTTTGTTGCTCACTCCAGGCTGCCACTCTAGAGCAAGCCTTGCCATCTCGTGCAACCCCCAGGCTGAATTGCCCAATGTCCCATTTGCTAAGAGGAGGGAAGAGGCTTTTTTAATTAATACTTTGGGGCTGTGTTTTTATTCTTCAGAACATGCATCAATGTCTAGAAACCAGGATCCTGTCCAAAATTACTGCCCACATCCTCGCCCAGTGGTCAGGCCCTTAGCTCTACAGGTCCAATGTTACATGGGGCCCCTGGGTCAGGAGCCAGGTTGGGATCCTGTCTTCTGCTGTCTGGAGAGCCAGGGATCCACCACTACAAGACACAACCAAAGAAGATGGTCCCAAGCATTTTGCTTAGGGAGTGTTTGTTTACCTGCCCTCCTGCCATATATCCATGATCATAAGGTTCCTAATTTTTTAATTTTTAAGTGTAATTACCAGAGTGATTCTAAGTCATCTTATCTTTAGCCAGTGCCCAGGCATTTGCAGAGGGAAATGACACTTGCTGTGTGGCCCTTTCATACTAGTATTCACTGCCACGCTGCTGTGTCATTAGCCAGTGTTTGTTTTAAATGTCTGAAGTCCAGAGCTATGGTGGTATGTTAACCTACCACCTCTGTGTAGTCTGGAAATGTTAAAACTATAAGTTATTATAAACAAAGTGCCATTGGGGGGAGCATATATACTGTGATTATTTAAATAGTCATATAGATTTCTGCCTTAGTTTAGTGCTCGTAGAATGTATGCATGATCAGAGAAATACTCCACAGTTCACTGAAGAACAAAGGTATATTTAAGAGAAGATGTGTTTCTACTGAATATATGCTTTTTTAATTAAGATTTTAGCTTAAAGAATAATTTTAGCTGCTTCATCTGCTTTCCATATGTAGCTATTTCAGCTAAAATGCATTGCTAAAGGTTTAATTGAATCAGTGCCATTGTATAAATACAGAATTTCTGTTTATGTACACTTCTCATTCTGATAGCTTCCAAAAAATAGCTAAGTGACCATTAGAATAACTTCACAAGAAAAGGTTTTTAGTTTATGAGATGTAAGTTCTCCTACATAAAATACAACATTCTGGAACTAATTTTCATTGCATGGTTATGGTTAATGGTTAAAAATTTTCAGTCTGTGCAGAACCATTTCCATACCACTGATCCATCTGTTTTAAAGAGACCTTGTCTTGAATAATACATGATATTTGGTCATTGAGGAGGAACTCCCATGGTCCAGTGTATGCTCAGTGCATCCTTGAAATTTAGTCCTTGATTTTGAAAGGTTAAGTGTTTCATGGGCATCTTTAGCCCTCAGTGAATACTTTGTCATAGTAGATAAGGTGCATGCCAAGTAAACTGCTATAGTTTCCAACCACAGCCACGAGGAACAAAGTGGGTTAAGGCTGGAGCCTAAAATTGCTAGGCAGAAGTAATAAAGCTTTTCTTTGTTGAGGTTTTAGATGTTGCTTTGTTCTCATATGCCCCAGTGAAAAAAATGTTTCTTTTAAAAAGTATTTTACAGACGCTTAATCTTGATTGTGTCTAATGCCTTTCAATATTTTTAAAAGAAATTCCAAGTAGATGAGTTATTTATGTGTTTAGCTTTTATTTTCCTTTATGTCTTTTAATAGATTCCAGATCTCATCCATATTGTAATGGCTTCTGTGTTACGGAGCAACACAATTTACTGAGTTAAATATCCATTTTTCTTGCCTCTCTGACATGAAAGTGCCATCAACCTATACACTAAATTGTTAATATCTTTGTAAGCTTGGAAGTCCATCTTGTCCCCCTCACTGACTGCACACAGGCTTCCCCAGACATGAGGAGACCCCAGTGCACTTCAGCACACCTGGAAGCATCATGTTATTCCTAGCATTCAGGTGAACATGCTTGGAAGACATTATGATTAAAGGCTGTAAATGGAGAACTGTTCAGGCTTGAATTCTGTGTAAATTGCTTCCCTCAACCAACATGTTGAAGCACATGTAGAGTGTAATTTTATAGACTTGTCTGAGACATGGGGTATGCAGATGGAATATGTAAGGTGATGGAAAAACGAAGAGATAACCCAAACTGCTGTGTTTGTCTCCACCCTCTTCCATGCACATTTCTTTCTTTACTTTCTCTTTTTTCCCTTGTACCTGGATTTATTTGAATTTCTGGGGAGAGCAGGTGTTTAGGGGACAGAACAGCACAAGGAATTGGGCTGAGCTTTTACCATCTTGGAACTGCCACCGTGAATCCCTGATTTATTTATTTATTTATTTATTGTTTTCTGAGACTACAAGCTCCAGGAATTGAAATATAGCATTCTGCACTCAAGAATTATTCCATAGAAAATGTGAGGCAGCCTATAATTAAATACTTGTGCACAGATAGCAGTATTGGAAGAATAAATTTGGTGCCAGTCTCTCCAGAAGTGGTTGAAAACCGTAAATCATGAAGCGAATAGATAATCACAGATATAACAAACTGTAGCTGCATCTGCTGATTATTTTCTCCTCAACCTCTTGTGTACAATTAAGAATTCAGATGTAACAGCTGGGAATGATTTTCAAATGTTGATCTGAAGCAGAAAGTTCTATTCAGAAACTTTCAGCAGTTCTTTTATCTTCCCCATTCGTTATTTTTTTCTGGAATAGGTTAAAAAAGATAGTACTTGACCTGCTCTGCACTGAGATAGAAAAAAGATCATTATAAACTGAGATATGGATTTATTGTTAATGATCCATCTTCTAGTGTGACTGAGTTCAACAGCAAACAGACTGAATATCTGTCAACAGGCTAAACTTTCTTTGGTCAAGAAACTTGATCTGTTAATATTTTATTTTCCTAGTTCAGCAGGGAGACATTTTTCAAAGGTTTCTTGTTGATAGTTGTGGCAAAGAATTTAAGGTAAAAAGCTCAAAGTGAGTGCCTGTCAAATTAAAGGTAGACACAATACACAAGTGAAAACTATAAAAAAATTGAGTGTAGATACTAATGTAATCATACATCATTATATACACTGATGAGTATAGAGTTCTATGTATAAATATATTAATATGCTAAACAGGTATATTAATGGTCTGTGTGGACCATGTCTACCTGTAAAATTATTACAGGAAGATCTCACATCACTGTGCTCTACGTGCACCTGAATTCAAAGCTTTTGGCATTTAGGGTGTCAAAAGCAGCAGTTCCAGCTTTGGAACACATTGTTTATTTGTTTAAGTCTTGCAATTTTTTTGTATTCTGCCAGTAAAATCTCTGGTTTTAATGGTCCAGCAAGCAGGTAAGGAACCAATTACCTGAATATGTATGCACATGCATTTACACACTTCCTTTGCAACAACAGATACTTGGAGATCTTTGCCTAGTCTAGTAAAGTGAGCTGTGCATCTTTGTTGATGTGGTAGAGAATTATTGTGGTGAACCTGGTTAATTAACTAGTCCCTCTAGAAATGGAAAAAAGAAGAATTGCGTTTCTGGTAAAGGTATGTCCTCATAAGGCACTTAGTGCAAGTTTATTTTTTCTTATTTAACACTTACAGTTTTGGTGCACATTTTACCTTCAATTGTCTTCTCCTCTGTCATCTGTTACTTTCGTTTGGGCATTTCCAATTTCTTTGCAGGGAAGCAGCGTATTTTATTTTTTATCAAACTTTCAAGTCTTAACAGTATTGTTTGCAGATCAGGTCCAGGAAACATGTCTGATCACCCTACACAGATGTGTCGTGTTCTGCATTTCTGAAAGATAATCTGCATCGTCAGCCAAAGAACCATTATTCTTTAGACCCAATATTCTACTACTTAACTTTCTCCTTATTTCTTGTGTGCTTAGTTGCTTGGGGTTTCTTAATTTTATTTCATTACAGCAGTATGCCCATACCTAAGCTGTTTTGATTTTTTTCTTCCTTTGTTCCATTCTTAAGGCACAGAATTATGCCCCTTTCTCTAAGATGGTCTTGTCCTCTTGGTATCTCGTCTAAGGAGTTCACTTATATTGACCGCTGTTTAGGTCAGGGCGTTTTCTTCCTACGCTCTTTAGGATTTGACTTTTTTTTTCATGATAGAGACATAACATTTTTTTACTTAATTTTACTAGTTGGACATTGAGAATAAAAGGACTATTTCAATATTAATTGAAACGCCCAGTATACCAGAAAATTTGCATAGAATGGAGGAGCTGTAATCAACTCCATTTAGTTTTTTAGGCTGGTGACATGAATTTTCAGTGCATCCAGTAATTGTGGGAAGTTTTACTCATGATAAACTGTGGTATTTTCTGGGGCTTCAGCTTGAAGAAAACAGTAAAATCAGCTAGTGGGATAAATTTGCAGACTTTACAAGATAGGGAAATAGTCAACAATGTTCTTAGTACAAAATGATCTGCATGAACTGATTAACTCAACTCAAAGCAATAAAGCAATTTTCAGTGCAGCCAGATGTCACGACGTACGTGCAGGAGCAAAGACCATGGGCCATGCAAGATCCTGAGGACTTGGGCTTAGGAAGCACTGACCTCAGAAGAAATTGAGAGCCGTTTTAGATATTTAACCAATACTGACCTCTTGATATGAGGCATGGCCTTGGGATTTGTAGGACCAGGGGATGCTTGAGTAATGCGAGGAAGATGGCACTGTTTACCCAACTGAAATTGAAGGAATTACTCCTAAAAGGTTTTTTCTAGTTCTACTTTCCCCAATTTCAAAAGAGCATTGAATTGTGCAGACCCAGAGAAACCACCTAGTTAATAGCCTGAAGAGATTATTCATCAGAGTAAGCAGGATTTCCAAACTTTAGTCAAGATCCAAACATCAAGACAAGATGCACACTCTTTGGAGTTCCTGTTTTTACATGAGGAAAACTATCCACTGGAATAGGTGTTTGTTGGCTTTTTTGTTTTGGTTTGTTTTGGTTTTGTAGTATGTGCTTTAGTCTAACAGAAATTAATTTGTATTAGCCCCATTGCCTGTGTTCAGACTAGTAGGTTCCTCTTAACTAAATATTGGTTTGTGAGTTTTAATTTTCAGGAGTAATGTGAGCATTTCTACTTTTCATCTCTTTAAACAATCAGAAAATTTATAATAGCAGGTTGTGGGATACTAGCTTTTCTGCTTTTCTGTGTTACTTGGAGATGAAATCTTTCCAATAATAGGGTAGCAGACTGCAGAAATAGTCATATGAACAAAGAACTGTTGAACCCTTTGAATTAAAATAAAAGCAGTGCTGCTCTCCACCTTAATCAATAGAAGGGGCTGTTTGGGCCATGGGGTTTTTATATTTCTTTTTTGTTTACAGATTTACAAAGAGAATTTTCAAAAGTTGTCTTCAGGTCTTCCTTCAGAGCATAGCTGCAATATAATTGCAAGATATGTGTTGGGGAAGAGGGAGTGCGTAAAAAAAGACAGTAGCGATAATGGTTTTCAAATAATATATTTTATACAGCAGGAAGAAAGTGATTACTGAAAGGTTAGCCCAGATTATTATTCATAAGTTTTCTAAGCTTTTAAACAAATTGTTGTGCAAATGTTCACAACCTCATCATTTTCTCTCTCTCAGAAGGTGTTCAGATCCCCACATGTGCGATAGATCAAGTGTACTTCCAAAAATAGGCGTGTTGTTTGTGCTTGCAGTTGCAGATGATCTTGTTATGACAATGGAGTTTCTGCAAGGAGTTATCCTTTCTCACTTCAGTTCCCCTTACAGCTGGGAGCTGCTACTGTACTGTAGAACAACCCTCTCCTTTTTGGGCACCGTGCTTTGGTTTCAAAGCCAAATGCAATTAAGTCATCCTGATTAGATCATTAGAGCCTTCAGTGAAATCTGCTCAGTAACATGCCTGAACTTTTGCTGTGGTTCCAAATGAATAATTTTTTGGTATTTGACTTTGCTTTGAAATGTGGAGTTCTCTTTGCCCAAAGGGGTATCTGGTTTTGTATAAACATGGAAGGTTTCAGACCATTTGAGGGACACAGTGCAGAATAATTCAGCTGTGCTGAAGATCTGAAGTATTTCAGCAATATCATTAACAGTGCCTTCTGTATCTGCTTCATGTTGTTAAAAATTTTACAAGAGACCTCCTTACAAACACTCCTGGAAGAGCTCACCAGGCAGAAGTAGCTGAGACCCCTCCATCCTGTGTAGCTGCTGTGTGTGACCCTGGGTACATTCAGCACCAGGCATAAAGTTTTTAAGGGCATCTCCCTCCCCAGACCCATTGCTCCCATGGTACACCATGTGCCTCTAGAGTGGTACCTGAGTGTTGCAAAGTATTGAACATTGGATATTGAATATTCTCAGTGACAAAGCTGGCATGAGGGCATTATTTACCAGCAAAGGTGAATCCTTAGAGAAAACAGCAATTCACTTTCAAAATTAGGATCCCTTTCACATGCCATGTGCCACTGAGCTATTTTCTGTAGCAAGACTCAGCCTTTATTACAGTGGTCTGTGGGAATGCACAGCCACCAGATGCATGTGACATGTTTACTTTGCATGTCTTCACAGTATCATAGGGGTAAGACATGGCCGTAAGAATCACCAGCTGTAGAAAATAGAGGTAGGAGTGTAAAGGTAATAGTGAATGATGAAAATGCAGATATGAAACTGGGAAGACAAAATATAAAGAAGAAATCCCCTAAACATCTGACACTGCCAGCTGTGCCTCCACCTACTTGAAAGTAGTTGGAGGTTTCTTGTGAGCACTCTGACTCTGGTTTTGTTTGTTTGTTTTCAGTGCTAGAAATTCAGAGGGATTTATTGCAGGAATAATCACTGCTTGACATGAGTTAGGCTAGCAGAATTTGACTGCTTGACAATATTTGAGAACCAAAACACATCTCTGTTTGAGTTCAGGTACATTGTTCTTAGTACTTAGTCTCGTTTTAGCAAATAGTATGCAGTTGTTGTTTTCTTCTATAAGATCTGAATATTTACTGGCAGATTTACTGGCAGATTTACTGGCTGTCTTGTTTGGTTCTGGGTGAGGCAAGCAGTTACAGCTGAAGCATAAATAGTCTGATGGGATCTACATGCTTTATTTAGCAAGTAATTTAAGGTATATTAGTGTGGACCTCTTTGTCAGAAACACAACAGCCACTGAAAATTGTAAGTGAAGGCTGTAGGGCACATTCTTTTATTCTCCATGACATCAAACTAATAATTGATAGTTAACACCATTTTGGTGAGTCTTCTTATAGAAGCCAGACTGTTAAAGCTACTAATTTTCAGAGTTCCAAGCTTTTGTTTGCAGTTTATAGAAATACAACATTAATGCTTCAGACTTTGCATCAGCTCTGTGTCACTGAATTCAACGATATGAATAGCTGACTTCTTCCTTCCAGCAAAATGTGTTCTTCACAGTAAGCATTTTTGTGTGCTCCTCTGAACCACTCCAGTGAACATAAGAAAATCAAGAAAAGGAATGATAGCCTGAAACATAGTTGGCAAACATTTTATACTTTAATACTGAAATGTGTTTCTTTTGTCAGTAAATTTACTAAAATTCCTTTTTTTTTTTTTTTTTTGAAAGTACAGTGCCTTAGGAAAGCTATAGTACTTGCTAGGGAGGTCATATTTATTAACCAGAAAATAGTAATTGGAAAAGAGATGAAACATGGTCTGTTGCTTTAGAAATTATTCTTTGAATTGGCCAGTTTCCAACTGAAAAGAGGTCTAGAAGGATTTTGTCCTATTTCTGCCTCTTAAGTTTTGGGTTTTTTCCCACTAGCACACCGATAAAAGATTTCTTGTGAGGCTTCTATTTTTCCAATAGACAGAGGAAATCTAAATTGCCTCTGGGTTTTTTCTTAGTTCTAATGAGTTAAGCCTAGTCCGGAAAGAATATACACAAAATGGAGAGATGCAATTTGGACATGTGTTTTGCTGTTCATACAGGATGTTGTGAAATAGCAGATTCAGGCATTAGGAATGCAGCACTTTGAGGTGGTAGGTTGTGACTGTACTTGCAGCAATTTGCACAACATTTTCTGCAGGTATTTATCAGTTTACTTTTATTGCTATTTCACTTCCCATGATAAAGAAGTGGAAGACCCCCTTTGCAAATTATGCTGGCCAAAGGAAGTGTTGCCTTTCCTGATCCCACTATTCCATACCCACTAGAAAGACTTTCTCATTTACACAGTTACTGATTTTCCCTTTTTTTTTTTTTTTTTGCTGCATCAGTTTTGACTATGGAAGAGATACACTTTATCTTACCCAAAAAGATCAGATACTTGGAAAAAATTTTCCAGTGCTTTAGTATCTTGTGATGGACTTTTAAAATACTAGTTTATTATTGCTTTCAGCCAAAAAGGCAAATATTAAAAGCACTCAGGAAATGCCAGATAATTCATAAGGCATATGTGAATGCTAGGTATATAGTCAGTCAGATGCAGAAGTTCCTGACCTGCTGATGGTTTGTGGCAGGAGAGAGAGTCATGTGAATGACTTTTCTTCTTGCATGTGAATTAAATGAAACTTAATCTATTCCATATATTGCCATATAGTTTCCCCCCCATAAGCGATGACAGCATTTGATGCAGCAATGCATGCAAGTGCAGTTGAGGTGCCACCACAGGGGCCACGACTGGAAGAGCTGCTGTGTCCTTGTTTCACTTGGTGACCTGCCCTGCACCAACATGTATCAATATAGCTTGAGAGCTAGTAAAAATTGCTGCTTGGGGATCTGCCCACAGATTTAAACATATGCAGGTCTATAGGTAACACCTGGCAGGTGAAGGGTGTAGGGCAGAAGCTCAGCTCCCCTACTGCTGGTAGCTCCTTCAAACTGCCCGGTGTGAGGCAATTTAGGAGAGATCTGTAGCCAACTTATCTGAGCCATAACATGGCTTTTATGGCCTCTGCTTCAAGGAGCTGAGGATATTCAAAGTGGCTGATAGCTGCTTGCCTCATCATCCCTGCAGCTGAAATCAGGTATATCCCACCCATTAATGTGTGGTCCAGAGTCTGAGGGCTCATCTGAAAAGTCGGTTTGTTCACTCTGTGAGGGTTAACATTTGGTAGAGGATTTTTGTTTGTTTGTTTGCTTGCTTGGAGTATACACTTGACAAAGTAACAGGAGTTTGCAAACTGTTTTACCTGTTAGTTGGGCCTTGTTAACACACCTTTCTCAGTCCTCACGCAGTAAATACTGCAGCTGGAGTTGCAGACTTTAATAAACAGGTATCTGTAGTAGCTCCTCAGAAGAAAGTCTCAAAGGGTAAGTACTGTTTTGTTTCCCCTCTTCCCCCTCCCTATTCTAAATGCTATCTAAAAAGGATTTATTCTAGACCATATTTTACCATTTTTTTAGTATTTACTAAGCCATAAAAAGAGAGTTGCCCATGTTCACAGTAGTTTTTGTTCCAAGTTTCCTTGAAGTATTTCATGCAAGGAGAACATGCAGGCTCTGTTAACTAGACTGAAAGGATTCATGATGGGAGAATATCTTTTCAAATTAGCATTGTCTACAGAATATTTTTAAAGACATCTGTGGGGTTTTTTGTATTCTTAGTCCACACAAACATTTGTTTTTTAATTTGCTTTTTAAATTTGTTTTTCATTTGCTTTTCAGGCAAGCAAAATATTATCTAACTAACTTAGAAATATACTTTTCTGGATGTTCTTCACTTACATTTTTTTTTCTTCATATTGTTCTACTGTCTGCCTCTCATTCCTCTTGGTAGAAAAATTTCAGTTTTCCTTCATCACAGAAGTTATCTTTGTAATTGTCATTGTAAGCAATACTTTTGGAGAGCTCTATTTACCCTTATCAATCAAACCTCTACTAAAGAAGGGTCTATCTTTTTAATGGAGAAAATAGGTTTTTGTAGGTTTTTAGACCATTAATTTATAAATCATGTAATCTGATACTGAATTATCCTATGTCATATAAACAGTGGCCATAAGCATTGAAACTTCACACTTTTGAGTTCCAAAATACAGCAAATGCTGTCCTAACAATTATTACCATTTGGTACCTCAACCTCCCTGAGAAATCTCTTACAAACTTTCTATTTTCCAGACAGGGAGATTTAAATGAAATTTATAAGAAAAAGTAATGAATATTGGGAAGGAATTTAAACCATTACTTATAAAATCAACAAACAGTCCCTCAGTTCACATCCCAAAGCAGTCTGTGGAATCATCAATTTCTTGAATAACCAGTGAATCAGAAGAGACATCTAGGTATTGCTGCTACTTGGTCCTTTCCTTATGCCCTACTTTCTTCTGTTAGAGCTCTGTCAGAAAGATATATCACATGAAATTATGTATTAATAGCTTCTGAAATAATAAAATTATTATTTCTTTTTAGAATTCAGTGTTCCTTCAGAAAAATGAAACCCAATCTTATTTCTTTCAGCAGCTTTGTACAACTTATACCCTTGCCTTATTGGATACTGTTGAAATTACTAGCCATTTATTCAGTTCCTGAGATAAACAGAACTGAAAGCTCAGTCAATGCATGTCAGAGCAGATATGATCATACACTAGATTTTCCTTTCCACTTGGCTTTCTTACACTACCTAACCTTCAGTGAACTCCCTATAACATCTGCTTTCACAGAATTCTCCTTAATCCACCTTCATTGTCGGGCTGGATTTTCTGTTTGATTTTTAGAAATACAGAAGTAATGGTAGTTCTGGGAATTTCAATAACTAGAGGAAAATGACTGATGATGGGAACTCATTTAAGAGGGTTAAAGGGATAATAGGGTAATGCAGTCAATGTGAACATAAGTCTTGAATATGTTCGTCTCTTTATAAGAACTTAGTATTCCCTTTTGAGTCAATCAAATCAGAGTATCTCTTTAGTTTTGAATTAGTTTTGCTCAAAACCTTCAAGATTAAAAAAAGCAATCTGTTAAGGCATCCTATAGTATAGAATATTTATCATGCAGCTGTTATCTGCCACACAAACTGTCTTTGCATCTCCTTTCTGAGTGGATAAGAATAAGAGCTATGTTTCCTAGTTAGTCAACGTGGAGCTTATTCCTGGGAACAATGCCTGTGTCATCCGTTTATGTTGTGAACAGCATGTTGAATAGTATGGCATTGGTGAGTATGTCTCAGGTGATTTCTCTCAATCAGAACTGATACAAGTGCAAGCAGGAAGATAATCTTATGAGGACACTGAAGGGACCTATGTGAGGACACATAGGCACCTCTGCAATGCACACTTAGATGCCGTAACCTACCATGCACAGAATTTTCCTTGGCAACAGCTGCATCAGAGAATAGGTGGTCTTCATGTTTGGAAATAGACAATATACATTTCACTGCTATTTGGAGAAGAAAGTTATATTTGCATCCAAAAAAATAGGCAAATGAAGGATGGGGAACAGAGACCAAAAAGAGTAAGCACTGATCCATGGCTGAAATAGGAATTATTTTCTATTTATTTATATTTCTATTTCCAAGATAACACTATCACAGAGCAGGCAAAAGTTACCACAGAATGTCTGCAGAGTCTAAGAACACATTTATTTTCACAAGATTAGGCACTTTCATCCATATTCAGACACATCTAAAAGGACCACTGCCAGTATGTTTTGCTTTGTAGGTCCTACAGAATCACCTGTTGGAAAGTGAATTATTCTCAGAAAATTCCTGAAAGAACAATACACGAGAGCCCATTCTTTCTTCACTTTGAATCTTTCAAATCTATTTTTGAGGCTTAAAAAAGGGATGCCTGTAGTAAAACACATTCCGTGAGCTTCTGTGGAGTCGGGATTCCTTTTGTATGCGTACCTGTAAATCATAGGACATGCTCTCAATAGTATCAGTAACCAGGCAAATGAATAATCTCAAGTACAGACCTACATTATGTTCTGGTTACAATATTTATTGGCTAGTGAAGGCTGTGCCGTGTAATTAGGAGAGACTGAGACACAGTTTTTTCAAATATTTTTTCAAATACCTTTTTTGTTTGAACAGATAACATTGTCTTTTGCTGAATTCAGGAGAGAGAAAGCACTGAGGAATATGAAGTCATTGAATATTCGCACAAGAGCAGAAGAAGCTATGTTCTGCTTATCTGGTTTTGTCTACTAATGCTTACTTCATTTCAAAGTTTTAACATTTGATTTGATACAATTTTCAGCAGTTCTGAGAATACTATGTGCTAAAATGTGCATATATGCTAAAAGAAAAGTAAATCAGCAAAGAGAAAATTCAAATGTACCTACTCTGTTCACTGCCTCTCTCTCTGATATGTGGGAAATTTATCTGTTGGCTCATATTAATCATAGAACGGTTTGGTTTGGAAGGAACCTTAAAGTTCATCTAGTTCCAATACCCCTGCCATGGGCAGAGACACCTTTCAATAACTCAGAACTCCATTCAGCCTGTTCAAGGACACCTCCAGGGATATTAGACTTGCTTTCTCCTGATTTTTGATACTTTGTGATTTATGAGTGATGCTACCACTGTAGCTATAAAGCATGAATGTGTTATATCCCCTCCCCCACCTTGTCCTTGGAAAAAACCTAAACTGTATTGAAAATTATTATTCATTGTTGTGGGGCCTGGCCCCTTACAAGTTGGAAACCATTTTATATTTATAGATTCTTTTCAGTTTTAGAGCCCTGTGTTGGCTTGTGAACAATGATTACATCAACTCTTGAGCTCCAACTCTAGCTCTATTCCCTGTTCTGTAAGGTTTATAATGCCAGTAGCATTTGTCTTTGTTTCCAGATGGGGTGTATTTAAACTGACATTTCTGATTAATGAGTTGATGTTATGGTTTGTTTATTACTGGTTTTACATTGTATCCCTCAAATATAAGTAGATAATTTTAAGAAGAAAGTTTTGCAATATAAAATAAAACATATTGCAATAACAACATCTGAACAATATGTAATATTTGATTATCTATATATAAATCTGAAATTGTAATTAATATTTAAATATCCTTATCAATGAAAACTTACAGTGTTGTTTTGCAATAGTGATGCCACAATAATTTTCCATAGCCTAGAGTTGGCTGGAGTTAATTAGCCCCTAGCACCGTAGCAGTGATATCTGATTGTATCAAAACCAGAGTTCACTTGGGACCTTGCAGAATTTCACTGTTTGTGTGTAACATTATATGTACTTAATATTTATCTCACATGAGATAACTGATATTATGAGAGAATAAGACTGGCTTATTCTACTGGATTCCACTCTAATTACTCTATAACTATTCAAGTGTAAGCTGGTATATGCTGCACAAAGGCATTTCTGAGCTCGTATCTCTCTTGTAATTGTGTAAATGACAGGTATGTGTTTAAGAAAGGATGGAAGGTAATAAATTCAGTTAATAATGAAACAGGTAGGCTTTTTATGTTTGATGTTGTAGTTCAAAGTTTTAGGTGTTCTAAGGGAAAATGTAGGAGACTATGCCTAGCAAAACCTCCCTACTGTGCTGAGACTGTGATCCCTGCAAGAGGTTAAGAGCAAGCTTAATGTGGTGTATAAATGTAATACTTTTCTGTAGCAGTTTTCCCTGCAGTATGCTGGAAACTGTTCTTGAGTTAATTATTGCAAAAGCCATGTAAGGTAGAGAGGTCCTGTGAGTTCTGTTGTCTATGGTGGGCCAAGGACAAGAAAAGTGGTTTTGTAGGGACTGAAATGGGAACCAGAGATTAACGCTCAGACTATAGAAAGCTATGATTGCACCAAATTTATTCACCCATTTCTCTGTGGTCAAGGGCATTCTGATTTACAAAGTTTTCTAAGAACACTTTAGTATATTAGAAATAGTTGGTAAGAGAACACTTTCCAAGGAATGAGGTTGTCACTACAGTTATCCTTTGATTTTCCTTAGCCAGGTTACCCTTGGTGAGTGTTCTCTAAATTGTTTATGCTCTACAACTTATTTTCTTAAAAGAAATTCAGAACATTGAAGCACATAAATTAAGTGGGGTTTGGTTTTTCGTAAGAGCTGAGCAGAAAAGCAAGTACTGGGTGCAGTGCCCAGGCATCCTGATATAGGCAGGTACTATACTGCGTGAATCTTTCCTAAAGTTGTCTAGGGCAGTAGTTAAAATGGTTGTTCTTGGCCAAGACCTGCAGTTCCCATCATTTGGAGTTGTGAGCTTTAAGTTGTTAGAAAATGTGTCCATTAAGTCATTTTGCAGGTACACAGCAGAAAGGTGGAACAAAATGTGTGTACACATTTTTGTTTATGCTGTCTTCTGAAAATTAGGTACACTTAATCAATACTGAAAATCAAAATAAAGTCCAATAGAAAGAACTTACAAAAGAAACATTACAATTAATTCTGAGTGATGGAAGATGACAAGTTCATTCATTTTTTTTCATTTCAGAGGGTGTTGTTCTCAGTAGACCATCAGTTGTCGTCATAAACACCATACTGTGCTTTTCAGTGATGGTTATTGTATGAATAACCAGGTCAGCCACTTGTTTAAATAAAGCTGGGGAAAAAATACCACAGAGAAATGAGACAGAGAAACAGCTATATTCTTTAAACATCATATTTTCCCTATTATTCTTACTTACTTTTCAAAATACAGGAGACAGCTCATGAAAATCTTTTCCTTCTTAGGTCATCATTGTTTTTTTATTCCTTTATAAAGATTTATGATTTTTTTTTTGTTTATCTTCAACAATATATTGTGATTCCAAGAAGAGATGATAAAGATAGGAGGGAGTGAATAATAGGAAAAAGAGACTATTGGAAACAAAGATACTATATTTGTCTAATTATCCCAATTTCTAACTTTGGGACAATTACAGAAAAATGGTAAACAATATTCTTCACACTTACTAAGTATAATTTCATGTCTGAATCCATATTTACTTTGTCAGATATCTCAGATATTACATGTTATTGGCCGAAACCCCCCAAATGAATTAAAAATTGGTGTGTTCCATGCAAATGTTACCAGAATTAGTAGGAGACACAGCTAGGAACCTCCTTGCAAACTCTAAGCCTTATTAGGCAACCAACTTTGAGATTTTCGCCCACTGTTTTTTCAGTCTTCCAGGTCTGTTCAGTGGAGGCTTTTCACATACAGAATTTTACATCACAAAAGAGTGATGCAAGAGTCATAGATTCAACTCAGGTTCAGATTACCTTAAGAGAAACTAGACCAAATCATCATTTTTTCTTCAGCCTGCACCAAACAGTCTGGGTTTGTACTGCTGCGTTGCACAGTGATACTTAAGTTCTGTAGCAAGGGACAGACAAATCATCAACACAGGAATAATTTCTTTTATGTACTGGTTACTTTTATGCGAAATGTGGAAAGAGTCTGATAAGTGCCCATCCTTGTAGGTGTTAGGGCCCAAGGACAGCCAAACAATCTGTTCATGCCTAACTTTGTTAATGATAATAGTCTCATGGACTTTTTATATGATTATTCTTAATTATGTGCTTAATTATACACTTTAAGCATAAAGCCAATACTGAAATATACAATACCTTGCAGGTTCTTGCTTAAAAACCCCTAGACTTAAAAGTCATCTAAGGTGAACAAGAAGTTATGTTTTCCCTTGGTATTGCATGTGGAGTATAGATACAATACTTTATTTATGTTATAACAGTGCAAAAATAAGGTGTTTCAACACAGCATCTCCACATGGGTGGAGAGACAGGAAAAGGGGGGAGACTGTGTGACCTTGGAGAACTTACAAATCTCTTGAATACCAGACTGTTTTTTACTTTAAATGTATAACTATTTTATGTCTCTTAAAAAGTATGATTTGGCCTATGGTCTGGATCCCCTTGAGGGGTTTTTTTATGTGTCTAGTTCTAGGTGTTTGCTTTTCACATTTACTAAATATATGAAATTATATAAAATAATAGCTTTCATCGTCACTAAATTTAAATGAAACACAGGTTTTTAGCTTTTTTTTATTATTATTTTACAAAAACTGAGAAAAAGAGAAAAACAGCAATGAAGAGAAGACCCTTCTTTTTTTTTTTTTCTGTTGTTTGGAAATCAAAGTGGTTTGCCTGGCTAACATATGCCATTTTCAGCTGTAATATTCAGTGAGTTTGAGCCAAAGAACCTATGCAGTTTGAAGGATGCTGTAGAGGTAGAGTGTGCTGGAAAATGTAAATCCTGCAACATAAGAACTCCTAATGTTTTGTGCAGACATCTTCCTTTGCTATCTCTCTGAGTGCATTCCTGGTTTACATTTCGCTGGTCTTTTTGTTTCCATGCTTCCTTTTGAACCATTTGTCGTTTGCCATCCCCATCCCCTCCCCCTCTGCAGTTGTTTAAATGCTGTCTTGTAGATTGCTGGCAGTTGATCCTGTACATTGACTGTGTTTGCATGTGATAAAAGACTTCAGCTTTTCCCTCCTTTGGCGGATACTTATGTGCTTAACATTTCAGTTGGAAGAACCTCTGGCCTGATCCCAGCTGAGTTACTATCCTGATTTTTTCCCATCCCAGCATTGTTGAGAAACACCATTTTCTGGTATCCTCCCCACAAAACCATTGTGCACAGGAAATAGGCAGTTGATCCTCATTTCCTTTCTTCCTTCAGTTTCAAGCTGTTTAAGAGGACTTATGAGTCAGCATCTCGTTTAGTTGTATATCATCATCTACATACTCATTTCTGGCCCTTTGTGTTCTCATTATCATTTCCCTGCAGCTTCAGTGATTGCATGTCTCTGCAGGATTTCACCCAGAGACTGTAAACCTACAGAACGCTAATTGTCATCCTAATGTCCCGGGGTCCTGGCTTAACCCGCCTTTACTTCATAGGGTACTCCTCCCTTTTTTATGATTTTAGCCACTTCTTGTCTCAACAACTGTGTCATCTTCCTGGGTGACCCATGATAAATGTAATATGCTTAATGTACT
This sequence comes from Myiozetetes cayanensis, assembly GCF_022539395.1. NCBI lineage: Eukaryota > Metazoa > Chordata > Aves > Passeriformes > Tyrannidae > Myiozetetes > Myiozetetes cayanensis. The sequence continues at coordinate 133,819,415 of NW_026086604.1, forward strand.
CTGCTTTTGTAAGGACTTCCCTTTTGAAAGCCATCAGAAGCATAAATTGAGGGTATATTACACAGACTAAAAAAATGGGGAAAACTTAACGCGTGCCTTGATTTCTCCTCTTTTGCAGCACTGCCAGTACCTCAGTAAAAAAGGCATTCTGGGTTGTATGTCACTGCCAGCAAGAACAGCAGTGCTGCATTCCTGCGGAGGGAGCACATTGTGCTCCTAACACCCTTCTGTGACATTATTTCAGACTGACTCAGGGGGACAGATGTCTCCTACTAAATCACCAACACAAATGTCTCAAGAATCTGCATTTTCCTCTGGAGACTTAGAATGTCAGTGTTCAACAGGCCTGATCCTGCTTAAAATGGTGAATACTTTCCTTTGATCTGCTTAGCAAGCAGATCCCACAAGGCAGACTTGCAGTTCATTCACCCTTGCTTTGAGGGCCATGGGATAATGACTAATAGAATCAGTCAGCCTCAAGGTATTAATCCTTGTCCTCCCTAAATTGCTGTGTGATAATCCTTTGGGTACTACCTTGCAAGTGGTATTCACCAGACTTTTCTTACTACTTCGTTTGATGACATCCAGCACATTCCTGGCAACTTTGCTTTCCTCCTTTGACTCTTAGTTTTCTACACCTTTTTCCAGGGCCACCACTTGCCCCATTTAGGTTTAAAGTTCAAAAGCAAGATGTTTCTCAGCTGTTTCCCTTGTCTCTGATACCTTTCTCATTACAATAAGATCTGGCTCCCAAAATTAGTTTTTCTCCATGTAACACCCCTTCCTGCTCATACCTGCCATTAGTGATGCTCTGCAACTGTTCCTTGTCTGTGTGCTCTGTCCCAGCCCCGGCGTCCACTCTCTTTGGCCTCTAATATTTTTCACCTTTTTCCAGAGGAAATTACTTATGCTCTTTCATTGATTTTTTGCATATTACCTTTGTTGTGAACATATGTTCACCTGCATGTATCAATCTGCTTCTTTGCAAGACAGTCCAATAAGTACAAGCATTGGTACCTCTTGTATCCTGCCTATTTGCTTTCACAGCTCGTAAAGACTTAACACTAGTTTCAAGAGGGGCCTTTTTACTCTGAGGGTATTTGCTAACAGACAATGGAAATCCCTGTAATTTTTCCATCTCACTGGGAGGTGTCAGGCTGACATTTTGTAGGTTTTCCATGCACTGTTAGAGCTGGTCAATTAATGTTCATTCAGTCCAGCTAAGGATCTGCACTCTTATAGGAGAATGAAGTCACAGGCTCTGTACAACTCCATTTAGGAGGAAACATGGGATCCTATCTGCTGGCCAGCAGAGGTTGCTCAGAGCACGTTAGTTGAGTGTTCTGCACTCCACAGCTCTTTTCTCTTAGTAAGTCAAGTCCAGGGTTTTTAATCTTCTGTGGGATTTGCTCCAACACCCTATTTCTCCCCTCATGCTTGGCATTAGATTTGATGCCTCATCTCTCTGGAACAATGACAGAGTCAGTGAGGGAAGCAGGAGATAGGATTGTCCCAGGAACCTGTCCCTGGGGTGGGAAAGATTGTAGCTCTTGCTGCATTTGGAAATGGTAAAGCTCTTCTTGAATTAATTTCCCGTCGTTGTGGACTATGTGCATGCCCACAGATGGAAAAAAATTAATATTCCCCTACAATCTAGAAGTAAAGGAAGAAATAGATTATTATTGTTTTCCCTCTTTAAATACCCTTGAGGTCATCAGAGTGCTGATGAAGGCATCAGTGTAGTGTTGAGTTTGGATAGAAATGCAGACAGGTAAGAAATATTTTGGAAAGTTCCAAAGGAAGCCATGCTTCGAATTTGGATTCAGACCCAAATCTCTTCAAATTTCATTCATAATAAAGTCTTTACGTGGGCTGCAGTAATGGCCTTAATTATATTTCTCCCATACTGGCATGTCTGGACCTTCTTTAGGAGATCTGCAGTTTGCTACATGACACCTTGGAGGCCTCACTTGTCTCCTTGTGTAACGTTATGGAGGAATTGGAGAAGCCTGCTGCTGCATTGCTGTTGTGGTTCTGGATTTCTGTGTGCTTCGTTTTTTCCTGCAAGATTGTGTTTATTCAGAGAACACTAACTCTTAATCCTGCATGACATCCGCTGATTTCAGATCAGCTCCAATAAGAGGAAGGAGAGACTTCTGGATCTAATATTTTAACTTCAAATCTTCATTTATCTTCTTGCTTTAAAATTAAAATAAATACCATATTATGATGAGAAGAGGGGGAAAATTAGGGATACAGGCAACATTTTCTGTAGATTGAGGATGGGAAGTCTTTCAGGTTTCCTCAAGCATCCTTATTTCCTTACCCACCCTTAGGTCAGAATTGATGTTTCATTCCTTTGGGAGTAGGAAAGTCTGGAGAAAAGTGACAGAGTTGTAATTCTTCATGAGGTGACAGTCTCTGAGGAAACTAAAAAGCTCGAGTTGATCTTATGCAATGGCTTTAAGAAGGGTGACTGTTGCACACTTTTTAATGCTGCCATTGGGCAGAGTAATGTCCCTTCTGAAGTGTGGTTTTGGTGTGTAATGATGCCTGAATGTCAAATGAAGAATGATTTTTCCCCTTGGAAGTCTTGTGTATTTGGCATTGAGATTTAGTCCTTATAGAATCCATTTTTTTTTCTTTTTAAACAGAATAGTTTTATAAAGGCTAAAGAGGACTTCTCAGGTTTGCATGTGTGGGGTGGTGACATTATAAAAACATGAAAAACACTAATACAGTTTCAGTATTACTGAGACATTAGCAACAGACTGTTTTTGTCTTTGTGGTTTGGAACTGGAATTTTTCCAGTTGTTGCCGGAAGGCTACATTCAATTTGGACTGTGTTTGCATAAATAGCTTATTTGTAAAAATCACATTTTACTTGAACAATTCTGAATTATGCACTTATCACAGGGAGAAAAATGATCTATTGTTCTCTTTAAATAAAATGGCACTGCCCTTGCAAAGTATCCAACAGACAAAAACATGAGAAATCACAGCATACTTATATGTTGCTTATCTCATCCCCAGAATCAGCTCTCACATGCTCATATCCTCTGGGTTTGTAAAATTCAAAAGATTTTTTGAATTACTCTCTTAATTGTAATGTTGGCATTATAATTACTTGCTAAATAAGATTCTTAAACAATGACATCCTTGTTACCAAAGCAGTTGCACTTCTTTGCCTGGTTTGAATACCTGTGTGCTCTGAACTGGGAAGCAGCAGTTGTCCTGGGAGCCTGATTCTGGTTGAAGGAGGAATCGATTGCTTAGAGAAGGTTTTCTCGAGCACTGTGCAAAATCTCTTTTACTCCACAGGCAAATGAAGTTTAAGGAAAATACAGGACCTCCACCTCTGTGGACTTAAACAGCAGTAGGCAATTTCCCCTCCAGTTAGCATCTCACTTATGTGTTGGAGGGAAACAATGGTTGGGGGTTTTTGGCCCTTAAACCCCTTTTAGCAAATTTTCACATTCTGTACCTTTAAGATGAGATATAGAATAGTACAGAGAGATGTGACTGGAGAAGACTTATTAATCATACCATAGTTTATTTTATTATTTTTTAAGTTGGGGTTAATCAAGAGTTATACAGTATTTCTGAGTTCTGCTTGAAGGATTCCATCTCTCTGTAGTAAGTGTGAAACCAACACAGAAGTGTAATTACTACTGCTAACTCCAGCCAAGAATTCTGTAGTTTCTTATGAAGAATGCGTGTTTTGCCATATCATGTCAGATATGTTTGCTATATATATATATTAAAATCTGTATGGCTCAACTTTCAGCAATTAACTTTTATATTAGAAGAATATTCTCTGTTTCTTTGACATACAACCACATGTAGCGCATCTGAAATGAGTCTAACAAGAGTTCTGAGAATATGGCATATTAAGTATTGATAGAGCATATTGTTCCCTGCCACATTTCCCTCATTATTCCTCTCTTCTCTTCTCTTCTCTTCTCTTCTCTCCTCTCCTCTCCTCTCCTCCTCTCCCTTCCTCTCCTCTCCTCTCCTCTCCTCTCCTCTCTCTCTCCTCTCCTCTCCTCCTCTCCTCTCCTCTCCTCTCCTCTCTCCTCTCCTCTCTCCTCTCCTCTCCCCTCTCCCTCCTCCCCTCCCCTCCCCCTCCCTCTCCCTCCTCTCCCTCCCTCCCCTCCCTCCTCCCTCCCCTCCCCTCCCCTCCCTCTCCCCTCTCCCTCCCCTCCCTCTCCTCTCCCCTCTCCTCTCCTCTCCTCTCCTCTCCTCTCCTTCTCTTCTCAGTATACTTTCATATGTACAGGTTATTCTTTTTTAATTTCTATTGTTCTCCATTTTCTTTTCCTGTTAACAATTATCTCTCCCCCTCCCCTTCTTTTCTCTCTCTGATCCACAGGTTTTGCAGTGCATGTTGGTCTCCCTTCATTCAGAACTTGACATTCAAAGGTACTTGATGAAAATTGAATCCTCTCAGAGAGTTAGTACTGTACTTTCTTTTTTCTGCACTCTGCTGTGAATTGTGAATTTAACTGTGTGTCTCTTGCTTCACAACTAGAGTTCTCAAATAAATCTGAGTCTGCATGCTTTGTCTCTCTGTATTTCACAGCAGTGAAGTATCATTCAGATAGATTAATTGCATATGGGAGTGTGATGCATGTGCATCCTTTGACAATTTTTTAATTCTGACTTTTCCTTTAATGGCATGATAGACATGAATTCCACACTCTTGTCTTAGATGCTCTGAAATCCACCAAAAGTCAGTGGGAGATCCCAGATAAATAAGTGATCCCTAACAGCTGTTCCAATTCTAGCTTTATTTATGTGTTTATACATACTTGGAACTGGCTTAGGTGGTAATAGTTTTGCTGCTAAGTTAAGGACAGCTCTGTGGGTGCAGCAGTAAATATTTTTGTATTGAACATGCAAAAAGCTTAGTTCTACAACTTCGAGAATTATCTTATTTGTACACTGGGCACCTGTGAAATCACCTGTATCTCATCTTTCACCCTGTTGAGCTTCTCCTTCATTTCTATATGGCTTGTAACACCATATAGGATGGATGTCTACTACAGTTACCTTTTTGCCCCACCCAGGCACATGCCTTGTGGATACATGGGTAAAAGGTGCCTCTGCGTGGTTTCTACTGCAGTCAACAGCATATTTATAAAAGCACCAAGGTAACACGTGCTGCAAGCAAGGAATGAGGCGGAGCATGCAGAGTGCACAGCGCCTGATTTGCACCTGATTTGTCACTTCCCAACTTGTTTTGTTTCCACTTTGGAGATTTAAGTAGGCCAATAAACATGCCCACCACAGGGAAAGGTGGGACAGGCAGAGGTGTGGCGAGCTTGCCACGGAGATGGCCTCAAGGGAGGGAAAAAGAAGCAAAAGGGCAAGGTGACAGGTTGGAAGAGAGGAGCAGAAGCTTCTACAGCATCTCTCCTGCAGCAGCCCCTTAACTCTCCCCAGGTGTCAGAGCAACAGGCTCTAGTAAGTGCTTCATCACAGGTTTACTTCCATGAATTGAGGCTAAAAATAAGTCACCGGTGTGGGTGTGCTGCCGCCGGAGGCAGCTGTGCTTTTCCCGGGCGATTTTCTTGCTGGGGTTTGGCAGCCCCCATGGACAGTTCACACCCCGTCCCGCAGACCTCGCTCCCACTCTCCAGCCGTCATGGCGATGGTTCTTTTTTTTGGTTATTTTTAAAACAGAGTGTTAATTCAGAGCTCTTTCTTGGCTTGTAGAAACATAGCAAAACAGGTTTATCCAGGACCGGTGCATTGTGTTCCTTTGCTTTGGGAAACAGACACCACAAAAACAGACTCTCCTCCTGTTTTCCGTAGGGAGATGTGTGGGAGAATAGGGATGGGTAGATAATAATTTTCTTGAATCAAAACTCACTATCCCCTAGGTACATTTAGGCATCTGGTATATATTCTTTTTTTTTTTCCCCTTTAGCTTTTGCATGTGGTTTTAAGCATGTAAAGATCTTTCCCCTTTAATCAGCATAATGACAGTTTTTGTTTAAATCATCCCTTTTAATCTTCACAGTTCTCATGGCGATTTGGGAGATCGTGTAGGTAGGAGTTACTTCACCCGCTGCTGATGAAACGCAGCCATCTCCTGGATGGAACAAAGGGTCATGCTGGCTTGTGAATAGTTCACAGTAGAGTTTTTCAGGAGGGAAAAGAGAAATAGCTTCCAACTGAAACTGCCATAAGATTTTAATTAAGACAAATGTTGATGTCCAGGCTGGAATTTATGGATAACTTATTTAAACAAAGTAATAATAAACTGAAGCTGTGATGCAAGACTAAGGCAGACTGTAAAAGAACAAATTTTGCTCTGAGCAAAATTGATGGAACCATAGAAGCCTTTGCAGGGAAGAATAGTGAGATGATCAGTGACTTTTAAAATTTGGCTGTCACGTATAAATAAATCCTTTATGTCATAAAGCATTACAATAAAGCAGAGAGATAAATTATTTTATTTTAAAATTAAAGATTTCTTTCATTTGGTGTGAACTTTTGCTTTTTACCAGTAGGTGACTAATAGTTTTCTCTATTGTTTTACTTCAGTTTCTACCCTAAAATCTCAGACTGGCGTTTGTAGAAAGATAAATCCTTAGATTTGGACAGAAACATATTGAGAAATATTTGTACACTTTAATGTGGATGGCTTGGGTTTTTCTGATATTACACGTATTCCAAAGAGATGCCACAGCATGTTGCATATTTCAGTCTGGACTTGTCTGGACCAATTAAGCTGCTCTTAGACGGGCTATTGAGTTCCTTAGGGCAACATTTTCAAATGCAAGTTCCTGCAATTAAACATCTGAATAAGAGGTCTGGCAGCATAAGTGCTGAGCACCTACAGCTTTTATTGCTCCTAATGAATATCTTTACTGTAAACACACAGCTTTCCTGTAAAACAGGTTTCAATTTATCTAGGTGCTTACAGTTAAAAAAAAATCCAAACATTGAAAATGTTGCTTCATATCAGTCATTTATAACAGAGTTTCATGAAAAGCTTTTTCTGCTAACTGTGGGGATCAACCGGCTGAAGAGCAACGTGGTCCTGCCAAGGGCGAGCAGCCTGTGGATATCCTGCTCAGTGATTCACAGCACTTGGGATTAAAAGAAATGGGTTTTGGCGGCTTGCCACAGCAGGGAGCATGCAGCTGGCCACCAACAGGAGCTAACAAGGCTCGTGGGAAAACGTGCAGATTTTTAGGATGATTTGAATATCGTTCCAACCTAAAAATATGGCAGATAAACTCTGACACATCATTAGATATGGAGGGGTTTTACCCGCTAGGTGAAAGAACTTGGGGTCAGCATCAGTGAATAAATAGAGTGGTGATAAAGATCCTGTCATAAGCAGAGAGGAGTTTTTCCTTGAAATAAATTAATAAACTTGAGTAAAACGGCGGAGCATCCTGAGCCTGACACGGTGACATGGCTGTGACTGAGCATTACTGGTGCTGTTGACTGAGTTATCTTACCCTGCTTCTCGTTTACGATGGGAGGGAATGGGAATGCTTTCTTTTACCTTACTTGGGAAAGTTCTTCTGGGTCTATTTTCTGCCTTCCTCAGAGCATGAAAAGATCTGCACTGGGGCTGTACCTCAGGTTCACAGTACACTGAATTCATTGCTTTGCTTAATGACCGCACGGCAGGTGGCCTGGGGAGGGCTCTGTGATTCGTGCTCTGCTGGCATTACCCCCGTGGTGAATATGGCGAGCTCAGGCTCTCCTCAGGACCGCTGGCAGCAGGAGGAGGCTGGCAGTGCTGCAGACAAGGGGAAGCTCGGGCAACATCCAACGCAGAACATGCCTCACAGGCAGAGAGGCTGCAGGCAAGTGGGGTACCTTGGTCCAGTGCTAGGGGTGGTGGGCAACCATGACTCAGGCATTGTCTCTCTCTCCTTATCAAAGAGGAAAGAATTCTGGCCATTCATATGGTAGAAATCAATATTACCACCAAACTGAGCGTGCTTCTGAGCAAGAACTGGCTCCCAAGTTACAAACTCGTTGACATTGATTCAGCAGAAAACAGTAAAATGTTTGAGTTCGAAATAGAGAAATGAAAGCCAGAGACATATGGTAGCTCATGAGGTGACATCAGGGAAGAGTATAACTAACACCTACCACCTACAGAATCTGCACACTGTCAAGTGGGCAGTTGCTCCTCCTCTCTTCAGCTCAGGAGGACTCGGATGCTGGAGCTGCTGGCATGGTACCGTTTCCAACTGGTGGTGTCTAGAAGAAAGATGCCATAGATTTTTGCACCTCATAATGGCAAAATAGCACACAGAGAAAAGTGAGCTTGCCATGAGAGATGGTTTTATGTTGCATTCAGCTGCTGAATCATCTCCCCACCCCAGTTGCCCCCAGTGAGAGAGAGTATCCAAATACATCCCTTGCACTGATGTAATGTGAACTTTAGTTTATATAGACATTTATAGGCATTTAACTTTTCTGAGAAAAGTGCTATGGAAAAAGTATGGAAAATGCTTAAAAACAAGATAATGCGGGTAGTATTCACTTCCTCTTCAACAGTAGTGTGTCATTAATAGCATGTCCAGACAAGTAAAACTCTGTCAGTGTGTTAATATGGGACCCCAAAGACTGTATCTGTGGAAAAAGAAGATCCATCCTTCAAACAGTGATGATTTGGATCTGACAGAAATGTGATGAAGAAGTATTATTGTTGCAATTGTAAGAACTCATATTGTGACAATATTTTAGAATTTATAATCCCATCGTACATGAAACAGAACCTGTTTATATGCATATTTGCAGTCTGTCACATATCCTGTATTCATCTTTGGCACAAATCACAGGACAGATAGTTTACTTGAAGGTCAAGAAAAGGAGGCTTCCATTTTTCTACTAATTTTTCTTCTCTATTTGAAATGTCAAGAAGGCTCTTAAATGTGGCGGGGGTTTTGCCTATGCTGTGTTCTTCAGAGTACACGATGGGAAAGAGTTATTTTATTAGCTCTGTATTTTTTTTGTGTCTTTGTTTGCCATTTGTACACTGCCAGGAGTGCTAGCACTTCCAAGATGTGTACGATAAGATTCTTTTCCTGAACAGAGAAGTTTCTGTCAAGATAAAGGCTAAGGAAGTTCCTGGAGACAGGAAATAAAAAGTGTGAATTGATCAAGAGATGAAATTAAATCTTTCTTCAGGTTATGGGTTTTTTTTCTTAATTCTGTTTTGTCTGTGAAAACGTGTGAAGCAAATTTGCAGGAGAGATTTTTAAAAAGGAAAAGAAGTAAAAAATGCTTCAGTTACATAGATTAGTGTGGAAAATAACGGGAAATGAGCATAGAAGAACTCTATGAAGAGCAGAAACATAAAACCAGGTAGAACAAAAGGGTGAGAGAATTTGTGTGGACAAATGTGAGCAGAGGACCAGAGGCAGAAGCAAGCACAGAACTTGATAAACGTCTCTGGTGCTCCATGGCTGCTCATTACATTGGTATTTCTGCATTATTTCACTTTTCCTTATTCCAGATACCTTCACATTTTATTCCTAATTATTTGCAATCTTACTGCATTTAAAGAGCTTTGCACTTCAGGTTGTTTTGTGGTTTTTTTGTTTGGTTGGTTGGTTTTTTGGGGGTTTGTTTTGTTTGGTTTGGTTTGGTTTTTTTGGTTTTTTGGGTTTTTTTTTCTGAGTCAGTGAAGGAACTAAAGCAGATTTATTAAAAGTACATTCTCTGGACAAAGTGTAACAGAGAGATATCAGTCATGAGGCACGATTAACCACAGGTTTGATTCTTCATCAAATCCCAAGTTGAAAGATTCTGTATCTTCTGTAGTTGCTACCTCCATGTGCTGCTCTTAAATATATACCCTGAAAAGGTCAAGAATCTATATCCTTGTAATAAAATAGTGTATCTGAAGTAAAGAGTCATCTCAGAGACTGTGTAATTATATATAAGTTTTCACCAGAGTTTTTCATCCTTACTTTGGCCTTTCCTTTCTGATGAGCTTCTGACCCAGAACCAGCACAGGCAACATCTTTTATCAGAGCAGTCCTTAGGGAGGGTCAGCTTTACTCAGATGATTGACAAATGAAGCCTATTGCACCAAGAAACATTCCTGGGAGTGTCTCCTAACACAGAGCTGGGGGGGAGGAAGACCGTGGCTGACTGAGGAAATTTGACCTCACTGGCCTTAGCAGAGGGGGAGGAGAGAGACCTGCTGCTCAGTTCTGAACCTTCTTGTGCTTTCTGGCATTTTCCCAAAGGTGGCTTGGAAAGTGCAGGTGTTTCTTTGGGTTTGTCTGCCTGTTTGCAGTATCTGTTTACATGTTTTAACTTTGGATAGTGCTACTCCTCTAGTTGGCATGTCTTGAATTTTCTTCTCTGTTAGATATTATGGGTTTTTTTGCTACGGCACCATTCTGACTCTCACAGTAGCAGTCTACACTATGACTCTAGTTGGGTTCTATATTGGGGTGAATATTTATTTTGTAAACTGTATTGTATGCTAGTTCCCAAAAAGTTCTTAAAAGGACAAGTCCTGTAGTATTATTTTAAGCTTTTTAATACTTTTAAAATACATTAGTAAACATTCTATGGAAAAATATATATGCTGTTACTTAAGTATTTATTTGCCATTTTTTTATTTATCTTATTTAATATTAGAATCAACATGCTGAATAATTATTGCAAGGGTTGGATAATACTGAAGGTTTATGCACTGCTTTCTTCAACCATCTTTATAAGTCCTTGTAGATTATGGCTCTGTAAATGTTTCAGGTTCCTTCACCACTGAATGGGTTGGTTTTCCTAAGAAGTCATATCTAGGAATCCACTTGATTTTGAAGTAACATCAAGCCTAGTGCTCATTGCCAATAAGAAAGATGCTTTCCTATCAAATATGCACTCATATCTCTCAGTTACTTGAATAACCACTGTCCTTGCTGAGTTTGAGATTTTTTTTCAGAAACTGTTTAAAATTCAGAATCACTCCTGAAATGCAGTGTTTACAGGAGTTGAGCATGACAAATAGCTTGAAGCCTTTCATAGACAGTATGTGTATATTTGCTGGATCTCATTTATAGCTTGCATTGGTTTATGTTTGTATCACTCCACTTACTAGAGTGGAACTACTATGGATTTGAACTGGTGGATTAAGAGGAAGATGGGACTTCATGTCTGAGCAGGATCCATGATGTCCCTCTGCCTTGCTTCAGAAGGCTGCAGTATTCGTGGTGAGGAATGAGGGCTGCCAAAAGGGGTCATTTTTAGTGTGGTGGCTGGATACCAGGTGCTCACCAAGCCACTCTATCCCCCCTCCTCAGCAGGAGAGCAGGGGAGAAAATAAGATGGAAAAAACCCTCATGGGTCAAAATAAAGGCAGTGTAATAAAGCAAAAGCAAAGGCTGCGTGTGGAAGCAAAAGAAAACAAAGGATTTATTCTCTATTTTTCATGAGCAGGTGATGTCCAGCCACTTCCCAGAAATTACTGTTTCAGGCTTCAGTACGCATAGCAGTTGCTCCTTAGGACAAATGTAATAGCAATTCCTCTCCTTCTCCTTTTTCTTAGCTTTTATAGCTGAGCAGTCATCATATGATATGGAATATCCCTTGGGTCAGCTCTCCTGGCTATGCCCCTTCCCAAGATCTTGCCCACCCCCAGCCTACTGGGTGAGTAGGGGAGCGTTGGAGAGAGCCTTGATGCTGTGCAAGCCCTGCTGAACAGTAGCCAAAATACCATCAGCAAGTTTCCAGCTACCAATACAAAGTGCAGCACTGTAAGGGCTGTACAGTGCTGGAGAAAATTTAACTCTGTCTCAGCTAGACCCAGTACATTTAGTCACAGTAATGATGTCATTGTCATCCATGGAGATCTGAGATGCTCTACAGAAACAAAACATTGCTGAGGTTGGCTCCATCTGTGTATGGACAGGACATGCTGAGCAACTGCACAGCTAAAACTGTGTGTCTTGATTCTGGTAATGAAGTGTCCCCTTACTGCTCACATATGCACCTGTCCATATGTGTCAGTGAATGATGTACATGCAACTGCATGTCTCAAGTGACATCTGGGCATTCAAATTTAAAAAAAAAGACGTAAACAAAGCAAAATAAGCTTGATCCATATAATCAGAATTATATTTTCGTAAAGAAGCAAAAGCAATCCCCTTCCCAACAAACTCTGAAATAAAGTACCTTTTGCAGGTGATTTTATTACTGCCTTTTTTTTTTTTTTTAATCTTGTTTTAGTCATGGTTTTCTACCAAGTGAGAATTTCTCAAGTGAGAATTATGTGAGAACTTCTGGCTCCGTATTAATGGATATAAGTTTTTAATCAGTACAAGGAACTATGGAACTGTGATGGCTTGGCTTGGTAGTACTTCCATAATATGCCTGTGTAAACAAAATACTTCAGCAGTGACGGTTCCTAAACCACATGGAAAGTTGAATGAAGAAGTACTTATCAAATTCTTTTTCTGTGTTTGCAGGTCACTTGTCACCTCTATAACTTCTTCACCACAAGTTCCTGTGTTTACAGCCTATACACTAGTGCTGACCTTGTCAAAGGCACTTCAAAGCTTAATTTAGAAGAAAAGTTGTTAACTTTAAGTCCTGCATAGAATTCAATGCTCTTGAACAATTTCATTGCAGGACGTTGGACAATACCTACTATTCTAATATCTGCATTTTAAAAGTGAAAAGTTCTGGAGGATTTACTTTCTTCTGAGGTATTTCTAATCATTGTAGTTTGTGAGCAACTGCACAACTTGGCAACAGCAGGCCTCTGTAGCCAGCTAATGAAAGTGTAATAAAAGTTGAAGCTCTTCATACATTCAAGGTCACATAAGGAATATTATGTGACCTTGAATATTATGCATGCTTTTGCTGAAATGAACTTGCTTCATTTCACTTGAAAAACCACCGAAAGAACCAGATGTCAGCAAGATAAGTCATCTTGGCTTTCCAGAAAGAAACACAATCTGGATCTTGACAGCATCTTCAAACCTAGAGTTGAAGTTAATTTTGATACAGAGGATTTTTTTAAATGTAATAGCATCTGAATTTAAATGATAGGGGAGAGAAAAGCATGTAAATTTAATGACATCTTTGGCCTGCTGCTGATTATAGACTTTTATGAAGTTCATAGTTATCTACTGGTTTTGGAACTGAGTAAGGTTGCTTTACTTTGAATTTCTGCTTGTACAATGTCCGTTCCTGTTTGTTGTGATACAGTTTGATTGAAACACTAGGAAACTATTCTCTGAAGTAACAGTACATGTGGTCATGGGAGTTTGACTGAACAGTATTGAGTATGCTCCTTAGAGCAACTCCTTTTTCTAGAAAGTGCTTACAATGCCACTTATAATTTGCAAAAAGTGTTCAGGATGTTTTTTTTCCTACTGAGTGTGTTTTTGTTAGGTAGATCTTACAGTGAAGAGTTGGTAGAAGTGCATGAATGCAAGCAGATTTCTCCCCTCCTGAAGGAGTTGGTTTTTTCTCAGCAACTGTGTTTAGCAATTTACTAGTATGATTTCCCAGTGAAAATCATAGTTAGTTTGGTCGGGTAATGAAGAAATTTCTGATTTATGCTGGTGCAAAAAAATAAAGTAATTGTTTGTGATTTCAGCTAGAAATGTTGAATGGCTGTTTTGGCTTTGCTGCATGACCTGGATCTTTCATAGATGTCACAGGGGAAGATAATGAAATTGATAGCTTTACAACTGCATCACAGTGTTGCTTTTCAGAGGATTTTTCCTCGTAGACTTATCAACATTAGAGTGTGTATGTGTGGACAAGGAGAATGGCCTTACCGTACATCTCCTCAGCACACTTTTTATTCTCAAGGCCTTGTTAGCAACAACATTTGCAATGTGAATATACAACCATAAAAACTGCAGCAGAATATCCAAGGACACTGTTTTTCACAGAAGTGACCTTCAGCATACCAGTATTTGAAGAAGTTTGGACTCCTTCCTTCTTCTCTTTGATTTTTTTTTTTATCCTCCCATATTCTGGTTTCAGTAGACTAATAATGAAATACTCTGTTTTGCAGACAAGAAGCCCAAAGCTGTCCCAGAGCCCACAGCCCAATTTGGGTGACCAGACAGAACATCTCTCTGAAGCATCTGCGGATTCCTTAGAGGCCATGTCCGAGGGTGACTCTCCAACCCCCTTCTCGCGGGGCAGCCGTACACGGGCAAGTCTTCCAGTTGTGCGGTCAGCAAACCAAACAAAGGAAAGATCTCTCGGTAAGAGCCTACTTCAGCCCTGCTTTGCTTTACTCCTAGCCTATGTTTTCCGTTTGTGAATTTAAAACAGTTTTTAAATAGTTTGGGGTTAAAAAAAGTAAAGAACTTTGGTAGCACGGTACTTTTTATGTCAGGTTGTTCTTTGGAAATTAACTGAGTATGGGGTTCCAAGTAACGTGGGGAAATGGTGAAATTATTTTTGTAAGATCTGAAAGTGTGCTGGGAGCATAGTAGATATTCAAGGAGAAAGATGCAGACTCTGACACAAAGCGCTGACTAATGGTTAAAACCCAGTGTTGCAAATATTTTTTGCCAAGCCTGCACAGTATTAGGCAGTAAAATTAGTACAAGATTGCACCCTTGTTTTCAGAGAGGAGACACAGGCTTTTTCATTCTATCCTTTCTTCAAAGCCAGACTTAGTTGCAAGAAACCTAGAGATACCATTGTCTTAATAATCCATCTTAGTGAAAACATTTGGTATTTGCGTGGTGGTTGCTCCCCAGGCAGAGGATTTGAATGAATATGCAGATGGAGATGCCATTTACTTTGGGGCAGTGCCCTTCTGTCTGCACGGTGACACGGATGATGTGTTGGCGCAGGTGGACAGCTCTGCTTCCCATGTTCTTCCCATATCTCAGGGTTGGAGTAAGCCCAGCTGTGAACCAGAGCTCCTTTTATGATGGTGGATTTTGTCCTGGAGGCTCTGTGCTCAGCTGACAGATGGTAGGAGTAAAGGCTGTTCTTTTGAGGGAAGACACCAGAGGGCAGTTAAAGTGTTGTGAGAAAGCACGTAACTCATGTGTGGATTGCTGAGGAAGGCAGGTTTTGCTCATAGGTAATAAACTGAAATGCTGCTTTCCTGTAGGCTCATCTCCCAATATAGAGAGTGACATAAATTGAAGACTGGACTGTAAATCATACCATGCTTGTAAGCTTGTCATGGTAGTTTACTTGTTCCTCAATAATCTAAGACAGTTTCTGTCAAGAGTATTATGATATCTGACAAACACAACAAATGTGAAGACAACAGGGCTGGAAGGGGTTCCTGCTGCCTCCAGAGCTGTCAAGCACAGAGCAGTGGGGCTGAGAACAAGGTGCTGATCCCTGTCCATGTCAGTTTGTGGACTGGCACTGCTGCCCTCCCAAAGCCTGCTGGGCCACCCCTATGCCAGGCTCTTTGGGGAGAAATTTGGAAGACTTCAACCTTAACAAGACTTTTTGGGTTAGAGGTGTTTTTCAGAGCAAGTGTGTAGCACATGTATGTTTGCTATTCATGAAGAGGATTCATCTCTGCCTAATATCCACTACTGACTAGGGCATTCTCAGAATGTCTTGCTCCACCTGGAGATTTTCTGGAAAACTTGTATTTGGTTCAGAGTCATGTTAAGTAGATTGAGCCTTTGCAGGTCCCTGTGCAACTCGTAGTCCAGCCCCACTGTGTAGATTTTAGCTGGTGTTCAGTGGTTACCCCAGATCCCATAAGGTATCTCAGCTCTGAACTTCTGTTTCAGTATGAGCTGAGAATTGATAAACAGCTTTTGGGAATTCTTTGGTTGGCATCAAAGGGGGTAGCCTGACAGGCACCAATGCTTTGTGCAGTGTTTTCTCCCCCCAAAGCTGAGCTAGAAATAACTTTCTCGTAATTGGTGTGTGCACATGAAGAGAATACAACAGTCCTGTTTCTGGAAAAAACTGAAGTGCTGTGAATAAACCTTGTAGCAGAAACATAGGAAGACCTCACTGATTAGACCAAGAGTCTGCCTGATCCCATGTTTTGTCTCCAAGAGGGACCATAGGTGGTAGTTTCAGTGGGAGTAAGAACAGAGTAAGCATATCATAGAATCATAGAACTGTTTGAGTTGAAAGGGACCTTAAAGAGCATCTATCTCCAACCCTTAAAAGGGACAATAAAAGGGACACCTTTTATTAAACCTGGCTGTCAGAGGCCTAAACACTTTCAGGGCTGGGGCATCCACAACCTCTCTGGGCTGTCCGTTCCAGTGCCTCACCACCCTCACAGTCAAAAACTTCCTCCTGATATCTAATCTAAACCTACTCACTTTTAGTTTGAATCCACTCCCCCATTTGCTGTCACTACATACTCTTGTATAAAGTCCCTCTCCATCTTTCTTGTAGGCTCCCTTCAGGTACTGAAAGGCAACAATTAGGTCACCCTGAAACCTTCTCTCTTCCAGGCTGAACAAATCCAGTTCTCTTGGCCTTTCCTTGTACAAAAGGTGCTCCATCCCTCTAGTCATCTTGGTGGCCTCTGGGCTTAATCCAACAGGTCCATGACTTTCTTGTGTTGATGATTCCAGCACTCCAGTTGGGGGTCTCACCAGAATGGAGTAGAGGAGTAGAATCACCTCCCTCAACCAGCTGGACACACTTCTTTTGATGCAGCCCAGGATACAATTGGTTTTCTGGGCTGTGAGCACACATTGCTGGCTCATGTCCAGTCTCTCACCCAGCAGCACCCACAAGTCCTTCTTCACAGGGCTGCTCTCGGTCTCTTCATCCCCCAACCTCTATTGATATAGGGGGTTGCCCTGACCCAGGGCACCTTGTACTTGGTCTTGCTAAACCTCGTGAGATTCTCATGGGTGCCCTTCTTGAGCTTGTCCAGGTACCTCTGGATGGCATTCCAGCCTTCAGGCGCGTCAGCTGCTTGGTGTTATCTGTAAATTTGCTGGTGTACTCAATCCCTTGATTTGTGTCATTAGTGAAGATAACACTGGTCCCAATAACAACCCCAAGGGACACCACTTGTCACTGATGTCCATTAGGACTCTGAGACATTGACCACTATCCTCTGCATGTGACTGTCCAACCACTCTTATCCATCTAACAATCCACTCATCAAATCCATCTCTCTCCAATTTAGGCAGGAGAATGTTGTGGGGGATTGTGTCACAGGCTCTACAGAAGAAGTCCAGATAAATGACATGTGTCACCCTTGCCTTGTCCACTGATATAGTCACTGCTTTGTCTGGGTTGGTCAGACAGGACTTGCCCTTGGTGAAGCAGTGCTTGCTGTCCTGAATCACCTGCCTGTCCTCCACGAGCCACACACATACATGTGTATGTATGACCCTTCCCCCGGTGTTCTTGGCCTGAAGGTATCTTCACTTTTGGGATTTCTTGGTTATGGTTTCTACCTGTGTAATAACCATGAAGACATGTCTCCTCCAGGTATTTGTTCAGTCTGCCTTTGATTCCATGTAAATTTTTCACATCTGCAAGAGTGCATCTGTGACTTTGGCAGCAAATTTCTGTTGGTTTATTGCCCAACCAATGCTTTCCTCTTGCTTTGTTTTGTATTTGTTTATTGGCTCTACATTATGCCCCCTTGTCCTTGTATTGGAAAATACAGCAAAGATCAGATCGCTATCTGCTTCCCCCAGGCTATATCTGATTTCCTTGGCCTGTTATTTCCCTCAGGTCATCTCTTCTCCAGGCTGAGAATTGCTGCTGAAACCACTTGTTCCTCATCCAGAAACCATTTGATTATTGTTGTTACCCTTCTTTGCACTTTTTACTGTTCTATAATATCTCTCCTGAGATGAGAGGAGACTATAAGTTCACTTTAAGTAGTTCACTCTTAAACCCTATTTTTAGCATCTGTTGCATGTACTGAAATGTGTTGCCCAGGTCATAGTGGAGAACAGTCACATGAAGATGCACTATTTTATTTAATGGCCAGGATTTCAGACCCTGCAAGGCACCTGTCTCTCATGTACTAGAGACATGGCCCTGGTTGATCCCATCATGAACAGGCAAAATGCAGGAGAAAGAAAAAAACCCAAGAACATCAGGGAAGCAAAGCAATATGAAGCATTTCAGCTGAGAGGTTTTTAGATTTGAAATGAACAAAATAAGCCTTTTCTCCGTGTATTGCAGGAGGGGTCACAGATATGTGTATGGCTTAAGGGATCATCATACTAGCCAGTTAGGAGGTAATATATTGTCATCACCCCACAATCTGTCTTTTTCAAGTTGTTCCAGGAATTAATTATTAGCAAATAGTTTGTTTTAAAGATGGTCTAAAATTTATTCCAAAATAGTTCAGTTTTATATTGTTATTATTCAATACATTTCCTTTATAATAATTTCCTTTTCAGTCTTTTCTGCTGGTGTGTTCTGACAACACCATGAGCAATGTTCTGAAATTTACTTTTGAGACACTTTGCACTCTGTGGTCCTGTTAGGATTAGTTTTACTTCCAGCTGTAACAAGGGGAATGTTTATTTTTAAAAAACAGGAAACTCTTTATAACTTCAATTTTAAAAGTGTCATGAAAATATTTCTATTCACATGATTTTAAATAAGCTGTGTATAATCACCTCCCTTTCCATATCTAAGAATTTTTTAATTTAATATAATTTAAATACAAATTATGTTTTGATCCTCAGCCAACATAATTTCAGTGCAGAAAGTAACCAACTTTTGTGAATTTTTATTAATTTTACATTGTATAATATCTCAATGCCATTTTAAAAAAACTATTTTCTTTTTGAAATTCTAATTGTCTTGTGGGTTCCTATTTTACTAGGTACACGAGTCACTTTGTTTTTAATTGGTGGTCTGAATTAACATGGAGCCTGAGAAGGTATAGCAGTAGTGCATTTTGGCTACCCCACCCACCGTCATGGGTTTGTCAGTCAGGACTAATCTAATAGGACATGGTATTCATGTGGAATTGACCCAGAAAACAGTATTCCAATTGTAGGCCCATTTAAAATTTCAGCCAGAGCTTTTGAAATTAAGGTCTTTTCTTGGCTAAGAGGTCCATCAGAAGTCAGCACTTGTCTCATCATTCTGCAGCCTGTAGACAAAGCGAGATACTAAAATAAATTAATTCACTGTGCAAGAGAAAATTAAGTGTATTTTAAAATATCTATTTGAAAGCTGGGAATTTTTCCAGTGTGATAACTGTGGGAAAGAAATTATCTAGCAAAACTGTCAGAGCGAGAATCAGCTGAAACCTGGAAAGTGCTCAAAAGCTTTCAGCAAACTTCACTTGTAATTTGCCTGGAGGAAGCAGAACCTGACAAGCATCCAGTGAGTTTGTGCCAGCAGGCAGCCTGTGCTCGTGCTGCAGCTCCCTGCCATCCCTGCTCTGGCACCTCCACAACACAATGAAGGCTGACAAATATGCTCACTTGTCGTCTCTCATGTGGCACATCTGTCCAAAGAATGGGCAGGCACTGGCATCCTGTGACAGAGCTTCCAGGGCAGTTGATGTAATGGGTCAGAGCCCTGAAGGGCAGGGTGTGATCACAACCTCCCATTGCAACAGATCGTGCTCCTACAGGATCGGGCTGTACGTGCAGGGTTGGATTAAGGAGAAATATTGTACAGGGCGGGATTTCCATAAATACACGAGGATTTGTGTTTGAGAAGTGACTGAGGAGGATGAAGCTTTATGACTCAAGGGTTGCAATCATCTTCTCTGGATACCCCAGCCAGGGTGCCCAACCACTCCAGTCCAGATGAATAAGGAGTAGATGATGACTAGGCTCCGTGCTGGGAAACACATCCCTGAAGTTAGGTGGAATGGAAAGGCCTCTTTAAAAATGTCTGAGCCTGCCAACATTTGCATTTTATTTGCCTTTGGAGGGATTACTGACAGGAATAAAATTATACAAATACTTAAGGATTGGCATGGGGAGGGTCTTAAGCAATCATGAAGTATTCAGATTATTATTTATTAGCCCTTAAACCCCAGTTTGGGCAGGCACAGATATTAGTGTCTGATTAATTACTTTGCTGCCACCTTCTATGGAAATGCCATTACTGATTATAAGAGTTAACGCTTGGATCTTTTGTGGTATTTCTTGCAGGTATTTCTCAAAGCCTGTTAAAAAACAAAGTAATGGCCGTAGTGACAATTTCACACATAGCAAAACCTTTGCAGAGAGAGGGATCATTTCTTCTCTGCTGGTGGTAGACATGACTCTTTCATGTGTATGCAATATACTGTGACACTTACACAAAGACATAAATGCTAAAGGTAGACATATATTATATTGTAGCTAATTAATTGTTATTAATTAATTGTTATAAATTACTATTTATGAGCTAGAAATTAAAATAGGCATGTTAAATCTGACAGAAGATGTGTGAATGGTCATAAACCTTATATGAAAAGGCTGTGATTTGCTAGCAGTGTGCTACTCTTTCCAATTCCTTGGGGCATGATTTAAGCCTAATGAAGTCAGCAAGAGCTTCAGTTTAGTTCATGGGAGAGGAACTCCCTGGGAACTGCGTTTCAAGTCAAGGCTGAGTATAGCTTTAATGTATTTAGTCATCTTAAAGAATTTTTCCCTATCTTGTCTTTTACAATGTATGCAAAGCAGCCAACATGCAAAAACATCATGTAAATATTTGCTGTCATGGTCAGATAGCTTAACAGGGACTGACAGGTCTATAGAAAAAACATCCTGAAATAACTAGTTCCAGTTAATGAATTGAAATGCAGACCCTAGGAAATTACAGTATTCTAATGTAGCACAAATTTTCCTTCCAACTTTTCTAGATTTTATCTTCTTTCAAATTTCTTCAAATTATAGCTAAAGATTTTGGACTTGGAAAGATAAAAACATACATGTCTTACCTGAAATATTTTGTATCAAAAGAGCAAAGGAAAGTGAACAATGATATCAACATATCAGGGGTTTTTTGCCTAATTTTTTTGCCCCTACATGATTTGTGAAAGGCAGCTATATGGAAGACTGAAATATGGGCCTTCCCAGGCTGGCACTTGTGCATGCAATTATTGTTTACTTAACAGATTCTTCTTCCTATAATAAAATGTCTTGTGTGTACTTGAAAAAAATACTTCCAAGAAGCAAGATCTTATTTAGTATGTACTGTCTCAACAGAAGCACATTCTGTCTGCCACCAAAAAGCTGATATGCTGTATGTTTTAGATGGTGCATCACAGTGGAGCTGAATTTTACTCCATTGCAACAGGCTATATCAGCATAAATTTAATGGGTTCATTGCAATGATACTGGAGTAGAAGTTGTGCAGTGGGCTAAATATAATCATGAACTATGCAAGTATGTCTGTCACTGATATATCTGTTAAATGTTTTTTGAATGCAGTCTTTATTTGCACTGCAGTACTAAAGGATCCTGACTAAAATGGTGCCTCACCGTGTTGGGTAATACACATAGTGACAGAATACTCCTGTTGCAGGACCTTGCAACATGAATGAACCAGAATGAAAAGTGGTGAAGATAATAGGAGAGGTAGTTAATGTACAATCTGATAAATTGAATAAAGCAGTGTGGAGGTGGCAGCGACTCTCCTCTTTACCCCAAATCATGTTCTCACAGAAGGTGCAATATCTTCATCCAGCTCTACCATCACTTTTTGTTCTGATTTAGCAGCAGCAATTTGAGCTTTCAGCATTTGGTGTCTGCTGGAAGAGGGCTTTGGCAGATGGAATAGCTTGTATGGTCCAAATTAGCCTTCAGAGGAAAGGTAGAAGGCCAGATGGAGCTGTCCCTTCACTTGTATCTAGCACAGGAGCTATCCCTTGGACACATCTGATCTAATTTTTGTTTTATGTAAAATTTGTAAGTCTACCTCTAATATGGTAAGTCACACATACACCAGATCCTTCCATTTGCACATAGGCATGCAAAGAAAAAAAGTGTATTGCAGTTCCATGCACTGTAAGAAGTGTAAGACTTCGGCTAAACAGAAAAGCATAGGCTGTCCCTCAGTACAGTCAGTGTATATGGGATTTGCTACCAGGGCTGACAGCAAGCCCCTGAATGAGGACAGCTCTTCAATTTAATCATTGCTCCCAATACTGTTTATGTATTTAGGTAGGGATTCTAATGCATGGTTACTGCACTGAGCTTGAGTTCGGGTTTCTGTTCCCAAAGGGAAATAGTGTCATCTCTGTGGTATCATATAAGACCGTCTCTTGGTTTTGTTTTCATTCTATCTCTGTCTTCTGCCTTTCTGGCTATAGAGTAGCACAATTCAAACAGGATAAGAGGATAATCACTGCATCAGAGGCTTGTTGATAGCCTGCTGATTAGGGTACTCTCGTTGGACTAGAGAGGCAATAGTCTGAGCAACTCTTGAGATAGGAGCCCTTCTGAATAATTTTTTAGCTACTCAACTGCTGCATAAGAGAGAGACACTTGGTACCGTTGCTTTGCCCAATTACCTTCTGTGCTGAATAGACCATTTGTGGGTATGAGGGCAGAGCAGTGGATGTTGTTTATCTTGACTTTAACAAGGCCTTTCACATGTCTCTCACAGCCTTCTTGTAGCCACATTAGGGAGGCAGGGGGAGCTTTCAGTGTGTGTAAGGTTTAATGCTTTAAAGTCTTCCTGGCAGCTGGATTTCAGTTGTCTGGCTAAGGGCATCCCTCTGGGGCCAGTACTTGTTAACATTGGCAACCTGTTTGCTGGGATGGAATGAACCATCAGGAGGGCCAAGTCTGACACTAAGTTTGGGAGAGCATTTTGTGTACTGGATGGTCATACTGGGACCCAGTGAGCCAGAGTAATGGGCTAGCAGGAATTTTATGAAGCTCCACAGAGGCAAATGCAGTCTTTCATCAGGGACAGAATAACCCTGTGCAACAACACAGGCAGGGACAGGCTGGTTTGGTAGCACCTTTGCAGAATCGACTTGGGGTCTGACAACAAGGTGACTCTGTGTTAGCAGCATGTCCTTGCAGCAGTGAAAACTGCATAGCTGGTTACAAGAAAAATTTAGCCAGAAAGCAGGTCAAGTGAAGTGGTTATTGAACCTTCTTCTCAACATTTATGAGGTTACACTGTGTCCTGTTTTGGTTCCCTGACACAAACTGGATGACAAACTGGAGTAAGTCTAGCAGATGGCCTCTTGGCATTCTTCTCCTCAACTGCACAAACTAAGGGCACAGGTCCAAGATCCTGTCTAATGTAACCCGTGATGACTTCACACAAAGTCAAGCTGCTTGTTAGAGCCGACAGAGGTGAATTTCTGGTGTGGTGCTGTAACCAGATGTGCTCTTACGTGCTGATGGCTTAACCCCTAAATTTGCTACTGACAGGATTGAACCTTTTAGAAATGAAATAACTTTAGAAGTATTGAAGTGAATTCCTATCTAAAATACATAAAATTTGGTAAATTGAGCAAAACTACAAAGGCATGTGTGGACTATGTGACTTTATTGCTTCACAGTTACAGAGTATTAAAATGGTTACATTCTGCCCTTGAACTCATCACCTCTACCTGTTCTAGTATTAAAAAACAGGGTTTATAAAAGTACTCATCACCAAAATTATGTATGTTTGATACAACTGATTCATATAGAAAGGAAATACAATTTGATAGAATCTCCCTTTCTTCGTGTTTATTCAAGAGAAAGAACATGTATTCCGAGAAAGTTAATTGATGTTTTCTTGTCTTTTTTTGCTTTTGCCCCTTTAAAAGTTACTAACAAGAATGACCCATGTAAAATACTTTCTTACAGTGTCCTTACATGCTTAGCATATCTGCACAGTCTTTGGCAGACACATCCTTGGAAATTGTACTAGTCAGCTTGGCACCTTTGGCTGGGAGCCAGCCACGGCACTGGCTCCTTCAGAGGTTGGGCTCAGCCTCTGGTGGACAAAAGCAGAGCCTGTGTGGGCATGTCCTGTACCTGTCCATGTGTAGTTCTTTGGTTTTGCTGTGCTAAATTGGTGAAGGTGAACTGGAGTAAATGCAGAATAGCAGAGCCTTTGGGCCCTCTGAAAAACAGCTCTGGTACACAGGAAATTTCTAGTTCATCTCACTGAGTTCAGTTGGGGGTTTTTTTATATTTTTTCATTAAGTATTGTAGGGGTTTCATGTTCTTCCAAGTTTACTGGCATTATTTTGTCAGTTAGGGGTATGAAAAAGTCATCTCGATGGTCAGTTGGACTATTCTGTGGAGTAGGGTGTAATTATTGTCCAAAAAGTCATCCTACCAGAATACTGATTTCCATCTGGGGAACTAGGTTAAACCGAAATGTTCCCTCAGTCTCTCTAGATGGTAGAAGTGACTGTCTACATTTGATGGATTTGCTGACATGAGTATATGGACAAAGTTGCCTTTTGGCCATAGACTATTTCATAGGTTTTATCAGGAATCAGATGGGGAAAATACCAGTTTTTCTTTAGATGAGAAATGTCCATTTTCATTTTGGTTTTTATTTATTCTTAGCTAGCTAAATGTATCCATTTGTAGAAAAGTGCTAGTATTTGAGTGACGGTTAAAAATCTTTATTTCTCATAACACTTCAGTAGGCATTTTATGTGACTACTGAGTTTTCCATCTGTCTTTTTCACTTGGTAACAAATTATTGCAAGTCACTCTAAATAGCAGAGAAGAGGGAAACTGCAGAAAGGAGTAATAGTGGAATAAACTAATCGGTTCCTGTTCTTATTGAACTTGTTATCAGACAACTTAATATCTTGAGCAAATCTCTTCAGACTATTCTGGAAGAAAAATAAATAAAATAATTAATTGATTTTATTTCATTAGAATATTTACTTTTTGGTTGTCTTAGTACCTGGAGAGAGCTAAGCATGTTTATAGACATTTTCTGAATGTGGAGGACAGATTATCAGGAGGGAGTACTAATGGAAACTAGTAGGAGACCTTCGGGCTAGAAATACCACAGGGATCATGGCAGTGACCTCAGACTAGTTGAAACTGTGTGTGGTGAAATAGGAGAGTCAAGTCTTGAGGATATGGAAAGTAAAAACTGCATACTGAGGAATTTCTTCCACACTGCAAGAGTTTTTACTGTAATAAACTTGTGTCTGCATAACTTTTGCAGAATTTGATGATTTGTGTTTGCTCTGTTTATCTGATGGCTGAGGGGGAAGGGGGATGTTTATCTGATGGCTGAAGGGGAAGGATGCTACCCTTACAGTCTTATATACGACAATTTTGCCAAATAAAAATAAAATAAAAATTTGGAATATCTTGTAATTTTAGTAAAAAAAACCCCAAAATTGTAAACTGGACTTCTGAGGAAAGGCCTGGCAGTTTTTATTGTGACCCCCTGTGGATTGTCCTGAGGTGTTCCAGCAAAAATAGCTATTGTTGCTATTTTAAAGTTTATCCTTAGTTTTAAAAACTGATGCAAGTCTCAACTAATGATTTGACATAAATATGAGGAAGTAATAAGGGTGCTTTTTCTCACTTTTCATGTTAGCATTGCTGCTGACTTCAGTATGAGGGAATGTTCTGGCAAAGACAGTGATTCACTGGACTTACAGTGGAAGATCAAGCTAAACCAGCATGAAAAGACAAAGCTTGCCCATCATCTCAAAAAGTTATCGTTAACTGGTGGTTTGGTAAAGAGTGAAACTAATCTAATGACATTTTACCCCTGTTTTAGTTATACCCTGCTTTGCATCTTGAACTTAAAGAAATTCCAGAGCTCCCAATGCATCCAGGTTTTGGTTGCTATAGTCCAACCAGCTTTACTCATTGGTTGAATTTTTCAAATTGTACATAAAATTTCCAAAGGATACACTGAGTGACTGTGTTGGAAGAGAGTAGTAGTAGTTTCTGGTTCTGTGGGAAGGTTTCAATATTCCAGTGCCCAAGCATCAACATTAGCCAAATACAGATATTATCATCAGTTAATACTTCTCTTCAGATGGGAGCCCATGGATTAAGGTGTTGCCAGATGTCAATAAGATATTTCAGTGCAGAAATTTGCAAGACATCTTGCCTACACAGAGGGTGTCCTGTAGCTTCACGGAAAAGAAACTCGTGAACTCAAATTTAAGCTTTAACTGTATTTTATTTTGTAACAGTGAGGAGTTTAACTCATTTAACTCATCTGCTTCAGTTTTCTCTTCTTCATTATAAGATAATTCTGAAAGGATTATGTAAGTACCAGTATTTTTCAATTTAAAATTCATCATGTAAGTGAACTAAATGATATTTGTAAAGGTCACAGAAGAGGATGCAATCTTGTTTGTTTACTTATTCTTGATTTATCAGGTATTTAACTTTTCTTTCTATTGTGTGCTTTGTGTTTTTCCTCTCTTAAATAACAAATTTCTAAAGATAACTCTTGTTCTTTAAACAAAAGCAAGTTGTGATTAAAGCTCTTCTAAGCATCTAAGATGCCCTGCACCAAGATCATTTTTAGCAATATAACCATGACAACATGGTGCTTAGTCAGCCTTTGGTCATCACCATGTATGCAGTGGAGGTGCTGAGAGATGTGAGCTGGGTGGTGTCCTGCCACCTGCATAACATTGGCTTTTGCCGTGAGGAGCAAACCTTTACCAGTTGTAACTAAGGAGTTATGGTCTTATTGGTATGGATACTGTGCCGACCCATTTTGGTTACGCAGGTCCATGCTCCAAAGCCAGCCTAGACCCTGTAAGTTCAGGCAAGGTTCACCATTACGCTGTGTGGGAATGTCCTCACTGCCCAAGTGAGTTTTGCAGCCCAGCAGCAGTATCTGAGCTGAACACGTGCTCATGGATCTGGTGCATCTGCCTGAGCTGCAGCCCCAGCATGGGCAGTGCTCAGAGCTGTGCTGGCTGGGCTAAAGGCACAGGGTGGCTGCACTGGGCACCCCTCAACCCAGCACTCGTGGGCTCAGCTCTACCCAAATCAGGTTAAGACTGCATCTTTCATTACACTGTGTTGCATTTCGTGTAGATCATCCCTGGGAGAAATGGCAAAACATTTTGCAAATCCTGTCACTGAACCTTGGTAAAGGGGCACCAGAAAGTACTGTGTTTTAAAAGAGCTCTCTATGTAGAGAAGGAAAGGGCAATCATGTGGTGTGTTCACAGGATCATCATCAGATCTGGGTTTGATCTGGGCTTGTAAACCTTTCTTTGAACACGCCCTTTCGCCTCTTGGGTGTTTAATTTCCCCTTCTATAAAACATACTTCTTTGTTGATAGGAATGTTGTGAAGCAATTTGTAAAAAAGTTTTATGTTACTAAGGCCTACTTGTAAATGTTTTCTGCTGTGGCCTGTGTTTAAGCCTGTGGTCTCTTACCTGTAGGGTGAAGAACGATCAGAAATTCCAGAGGTATTTCTGCAACTAAGTTATACCAGCATGACAAAAGCTTAACATTGCGCTTTACCTTGTAGCTGTAGGACCACAGCTGTAGCTGTAGAACTACAGGACTGGCAGTACCTTGGAGCTCCTGGAAGTGGGAGCCACAGCAATGTCTGACATGCCCTTTCAGAACAGTCGTATGGTGTCATTTCCTCATTCACACTTGTCTTCATACCTGTTTGTCCTAGAGTAGCAGGGCATTTCTTAGTCCTCTGTGTTGCATAAAACTGAGCACAACCTTCATGTTTCAGGCAAATCCATTGTAACAGAAGCATAAATGCAAGAGGTACTCCAGGGTACATGGAGACATGAACATCCCATGCGTTTAACTGTCATTCCAGCAGCTTTGCTGAAATATGTGCTAACAAAAACTGTGCCTGAGTTTTATTCTATTTCTTCTTGCTTTAATCTTCATGGGAGTGATTTTTTAGCTGCAGGTAAAACACACCTCAGAGCTCCAGCAGCTTCCATGAAGTGGAGCCTGTGGGTATTGACAGTGTTCAGAATTTCAGCCAGGCAATGTGTGGGAGAAAAATAATGTCAATGACTTAAACTAACGAATTCTGAGTCTCTTTATTTTGTCGTCCTCAAAAGGGATTTTTAGAAGTGAGCAGTTAGTTCTGTCAAATGGGAAATGCCCTAAAGCATTCCTATATCATGATATGAATCAGACAACTCAAGAGGAAAGTAGTAGGGTTTTTTAAGGGCATGTGATTTAAGGGAAAATAAAGAAAAAAAGAATACATTATGCCTTTGAAAATGTGGTTTTCCCCTACAGTGAGAATGGGCCCAAAACATTTCTCCAAGTTGTACGTTTAAACTGTCTATTTTAAGGCATAACATACATATTTGCTTTGAAAATCCAAGTCTCAAGGACAACTGTAAGTTTGTTTTGGATCAATATTTTGTAGGAGCATTGGGGCACAGGCAGAGTCAATGTTCTGAAATGATTTAGACTTGTGTATAAGGAAGATTTTTCAACTCTACCATTTATTTTATGTTAATGGTTTCAGTATCTCAATATTCAACATGTTTTTAGTGGTCTTAAATGCAAAACCAACATTTTCTGCGTTCTGCACTAACTTTAAAACTGGGCAGAAAAGAGAGTCCCACACAACCACAAAACTGATATGCAAAGTGGGTCTTTTTAGCCAAAAAATAATTGGTTTGCCACTAAATCCATGAAAGCTTAAAATACCAAAACATAGAAGGTTCCTTGTGTTCTTCATAAGAACTTAAAGCTATCATCAAGTAGCTGGATATGTTTTTGAACATCTTGGAAGACTGAAATCATTAACTTGCGTACATTTTTTTACATATATAGTTAGTTTCTGGATTCAGAAGAGTGTTTAGCTGCATAGAATATTTGAATGAGCACTAAAAAGTTTTACCTAGAAGAACATGGAGAAACAAATGATATCTCGAATTATAATAAAAAAATAGTTTAATAACTTGTTAAATATTGACATTAGAAACTAAATTCATAGGAAAGTTCCTCTCAATTTTTGAAAGAAAACTAGTTAAATTTCATTTTGAAACAGTTTTTACAGCCAAAGGAAAATGGAAGTTTGGAGTAGGATTTATAAAGGTTCTGATTGCAATCTTAATGAAAGAAGAAGTATCAGCTCTTGATAATACTAGAAAAAATAAGTTAAGAGCTCCGTTTTATAAAAGGAGCCTAATATGAAATACTGGTTAGGTAATGTTGAGTGGTCTGTTTAGTATTCAGGAAAATTAACATCTTCCTTCCCTAAATGCAAGCAGAGTTATCTACCCACTGACCATACGAACATCTGACTGTGTGTGTTCATTGCTCTAGAGCAATTATGGACAACATAAGGACAAAAATACTAAAGACTACCTTTCATTAAATTTCTTTGTATTCTGGGACTTCAGCTTTTTCCATTGCTTTTGCTCAGTGTTTGTATCTCAGCACCTTAAACTGCCCAACTTGTTGCTGATGACTTCAAGTGAGAATCACTGAGTTACCATTTAAGTTTTGTGATTTGCTGAAATTTGATGATGACTGATGGTAACCTTGTGTTCCCAACCTCCCTGTTTGTATTGGCCAAGGGAGAACAACAGTACTTTGCATTTACACTGCAATTGCTGTGGTGGATCCAGTTTGTGTAAAATACTGTGCCTAGTTTTAGCCCACCTGTGTTGATTATTGGTGGATGCAAAGGCTTGGCAGCACAGAATCTTCTCAGGATTGGAGAGAATGCAATGGAAGGCCACGAGGATGGTTCATTTGGTTGGAGCATTTTTCCTCTGACAAAAGATTGAGAAAGCTGGGACTGTTCAGCATGGAGAAGAGAAGGCTCAAGGGGAGTGATGTCATCAATGTACAAAAGTACCTGAAGGGAGTGAGTGGTCAAAGATAACACAGCCAGGCTCTTTTCATTCATGCCCGTTCAGAAGATCGGAGGCAATAGTCACCAACTGAAACAGGCTGCAGAGTCTCCCTCCTAGAAGATACTCAAAAGCTGTCTAGACGTGGTCTGTGAAAATGGTTGTAGGAGTCCCTGTTTGAGTGGGATGGGGGGTGGACCTGATGACCTCCAGAGGTGCCTTTCAACCTCAGCCATTCTGTGATCTACCACCTTTTAACATCAATGCAGAAGCTATACCTGTTCCATCTCTTACAGACAGCAAGAGAGGAAACGTATTTCCTCCTGGCACAATGCAGTCTTGTACAAAGACACCTGAGATGTCTCAGAAACAGCACACTGGGCTTTCAGTGATACATGTTCAGGCAGGACACCCAGGGTATGGATTGGATATGTATGCTCAGCTGGGCTTACCAGTTGCTGTTTCCTCTGTATTCTGTATCCTCTGTTCAGTTTGGCTGAACACTTGCTTCTGATCTACTCCCTAGTGCTGTACATCCCAGGAAATTTCATAGTTTGGTTGCAGTCCTGTGTCAGGTTTCCTGTTTCCTGCTGTACAGATCCTAGTAAGCCTTCCCACATTTGAGATGCTCATGCGAAGAGCTTTCTTTAGGAGCCAGGCCCAGCATGGTTAGAACTAATCAACACCATCAAGTCCAGTCTTATTTCTTCTGTTGACTGGGATGGCTCTTTCTCAGGGCTTCAGTCCTTGGAGGGAAGCTTTGGAGCTTGCGACAGCATGGGGCTGGTCTGCAGCAATGCTCATGAGTCACAGTCATGCAGCACTGGCCAGTGGAATACAGGCACCTGGTGGTGATACAGGAGTCAGCATAGCCCTGGCAGGGCCCACGCAGGCATTGTGGAAGGGGTACTCCGTATCCCTTCACTCAGCCCCTGGTCTGTATTATCTATGTTTCTTTCCATTATTGAACATCTCAGATCCTGTCATTCCCTGAAAATAGCTATATGACAATGGTGTTCTTTCTGTCTTGGTGAATAGGAATGTCCATATTTTGCAATTCAGCACCTAAGATTACTCATGTTTCTCCCTGAGTGCTAAGCATGACTATTTGCAGTGCTGTGAAACTGAAAGAATCCAAAATTGCTCTTGTTTTTGTGAGAGACCGCAATTTTACTCCTACTAGGAGTTTCACCTGGGGCTTTATCCTATTTAATGCCAGCAAATTGAATTGTGAATATAAAATTCCTAGTGCTAAAATGAAAGTTGGGGGGGGAGGGGGTTTTATTGATAAGTATGAAGTTAAAATGCAAAATTTATGTATAAGGAAAATTGGATACTATAAAAGGATAAATTTCTTCCTCAGCTACTTTTATAAAGAGTACCTTGTGATTTACCAACAGTTTTCAATGCAGAGTTGACTTGATGTGTTTGGGATTTTTCATTAGCCTCCTTAAGGTAAATTTCTGATTTATTTAATTGAAGAACAATAAGAGTCTTTTGAGTACTGGGGTTAGCACATTTATCAAGGCACAACCATATCATTGTTCTATGCTCTATTCCAATAGTCTGTTGAAAAGGAAAATGTCATATGTGCTTTATTTTTTAACAACTGTGAGTTGATGTTTCTCTTCTCATTTTGGGCTTGGTATGTGTTCCACATAGACTTTGAAACCAGATCACTACTATGCACTTCAGAATATGTAACTTCCTGTTACATTTGCTTGTAGGTGTATTGTATCTTCAGTATGGAGATGAAACAAAGCAGTTGCGGATGCCGAATGAAATCACAAGCACAGACACAATTCGTGCCCTTTTTGTAAGTGCCTTCCCCCAGCAGCTGACAATGAAAATGCTGGAATCGCCGAGTGTCGCCATTTACATCAAGGATGAGAGCAGAAACATATACTATGAATTGTGTGATGTGAGGTAAGTAAACACGGAATTATAGCTGCTGGTTTTGTTGGTTTGGGGTTTTTTAATGTTTTTTGGTTTGTGGTGCACTTACAGAATAAAAGGGAGTCAGGTTGATAAGTATCTTACAGAGACTGGCCTTACACATAAAGTCGTATTCAGCAGTGTCTGAGTAATATGGGAGGTCTGGTCTGACAATGCCTTGAGCTGTAGGTGCAACATCGAAATGCACAAGCCACTGATAAATGGCATACCTTGTTGAAATATTCACATAAAACATATAGGTTCACATATTTACTATGTTTATTGAATTTTAACTTAGACATAATTATTTGAAATGCAGAATACTGAATAAACATGTACAGAAAGACTGGGTTTTTTCTTTGCTGGTAGCACAAAGCCTGATCTCATGAACCTGAAATAACAAACATGAACATCACTTATTTCTTCACAACAGTTTCAGTTGTTCATCACATAACACAAACTGAGTTCAACACAGCAATTGCAGTGTAGATGCACTGTAATGTTTTCCTCCCATGACCAATACAAACAGGAGTAAGAGAAGTCCACTGCTGCCTTGTTTCTTTTGGAGGTCCTATGGCTCAGGTGTTTCTCCATATCATGTTGCAGTTGAAAGAGCAAGTTGGAGCTTTTCTAGCCTTGCCACATCCAGTTCTCCCATCCCTGTTCTTAGTCTCTGAACAACACCACACTCCATTTTCTCACCTCTTTCTTGCTCTCCTCAGGCTGTTTATCCAGTGTTTGTCCAGTGTCTTGTCATCAGCCAGCCTCTTAGATTTCAGTTTCTTTTAATCTTACTTGCTTTACAGATTCCCACACCCCTGTTTCACCACTGTAATACCTCTGTAAAGACCCATCTGATTTTTTGCATCAACATCACCATCATCAGTCATCATTTATCCAAGTTTCTTACACATCAAACAGTCTTTCACAAGATCAAATCAACTGATTGAATCAAGATAGGTGTTACTATATCTCTGTTGCCTAGTGCATTATTGCCAACTATCATCGGGCCCATCAGCTTGTTTTCTCTCACTTTTTATCCCTCCATCTTCCCTCAAGTTTCAGACTAGAAGTTTATGACTTCATCTCCTCCCTGCCCTCGAGAATGTGGTTGTTGATTATCTTAATGCCACTCCACCTTTTTTCCCTTGCTCCCATTGCAGGTATCACTCTGCCAACCTCAGGCCTGCCTCAATCTCAACATCTGCTTCCTCTGCTCCTATGCCTGTATTATAGAGTATTTCTGGAGGAAATACCACAACCCAGCTGACTTCCTCTATAACAAAATTCTCTCAGTTCTGCCACCCTTCTCATTTAGGAAACCTCAGCAATTCCAGCTTACTGGAGTCCAAAGCATACCCTACTAGCTGTGTTTTCACCACCTTTGAATAATTTCCACAACAGTTTCTCCATTTCTTACTCTTTACAAGATCTTGCCAGTGTCTCCTCTCAGAGAACAGATGAAATGCATGATCATTTTTCTCTCCTTTGCTTACTGTGTCTTCTTTCACTTCTCTTCTTTCTTCCTTGTGTTAAATACAGAGGTTTCAGTCAACTCTTTAAGCTCTTCATCTCCCTTAGAGGTTCATGTTCCTCTCTACCTTTCATTAGGTAATCATAGTCCTTCCCTTTTTCTTCCTTTTTATTTTTCTTTTTTTTTTTAATCACTGGGGACAAAGCATTATCTTTCTATAAAATCCAGTCTTTTCAGTAAAGTGATTCAGGGCTCTGCATC
Source organism: Myiozetetes cayanensis (assembly GCF_022539395.1). NCBI lineage: Eukaryota > Metazoa > Chordata > Aves > Passeriformes > Tyrannidae > Myiozetetes > Myiozetetes cayanensis. The sequence continues at coordinate 133,852,746 of NW_026086604.1, forward strand.
CAGCATAGATTTTAGATTTTTCTTCTGCAGAACATCCCTATAGTATAGCCTTTCCTTTCCCATCACATAGTGTAAAAACACTCATCTAATTAATGAATTTTTTAATAGCAACTGCTGTAATCATCTTTTCTCAGCAGTTGACACAGGTAATAGGTAATCTTGTTCGCTCTTACCCATTCAAATGAAGCAACATTCTCTTAGTTTGACAGGCATACTGTTTCACATGCATTTTTTTCACTTGTCCTCTGGCTGTATCTTCTCCATCTCATTAAATATAAACTACTTGTCTTCATTATAAGGGCTCCTCCAAGCCCACTTCAGTGCTACTTTTCATTTCTTGTTCAGTACCAAGTGCCATCTGCTTCCACTTGGTGAATAATGCGAACTTGAACTCTAGGTGTCTTTAATTTTCAAACAAATGCCTTCATGCTCTCTCTCAGGCAGCCCTTTAACGTGCTTGGAGGTGTCCCCCACAGACACCTGCAAAGCCACTGCATTGGTCTCCTTTCCACTCTCTTGTTGCATTGGCTACTCAGAGCATGCCTGTGGTCCCAGGATTTGCTTGTTGCTCCTCTGGCTGGAGAGACTATGGTCTTCTAATTTCTTTTTGTTCTCTTATCTTTCTGCAGATCCCCAGTTGTCTTTTGTGACCTCTATTCACTTTGTAAGCTGATGATGAAGTTGTATTCCTGGGGTGTTTATACAGCACACAGATCAGTGAGGCCTTTGAACATGCCAAGGGCATCTGGGAGATGCAGTAATGCAAATTATAGTAATAATAAAAGTACCGTAATATATACCTGTTATCAGTAATGTTTATCTTAGAATAGCAACATGAGGTGAAATACAATTCACATCAGAGATCAAATACCTAGTATTCTGGTGCTTTGCCTTGCAGCAATGTTTTACTTTAAAGTGTCATGTTACTACAAGAAATATTTATGGAAAATGCTTTTAAAAGAAACTCCAGTTAGTAGAGGTACCATCTCGTAGCCATCAGACAGAAAAGACAGCAGATAAAATATATTTAAATGAATAATATACCATTTCTTGAATGGAAGATGAGAGAACTTGCTTTGTATCAAAAAGAACATAGTTCCAAGTCCAAGGCAGAAAATAGTAACTGAGACTCCTAGTGCAGATCTCACAGCAAAAGGGTCACATTTGCAAGATGGAAAACAGTTTATGTTACCATAAATAATTGAAGAACTTGAACTTGCTGCAAGGTAGCTGTTTTCCTATGCAGTCTACAAGTAAACACTCATAAATACTGAACTTCTCATCAGCCCTCCAGTTCTGAAACAGAAGGCACTGATCTGTCTCTTAAGCTGTGGGGTTTCGTTAATAACTACTTGACATCTACAACAGCAGCACAAGTTCTGACTAGCTACTCATTCAAAGCAATCACTGATTGTAATATGACATCGTAAGAAAGAAATTGGACCTGCCCAAGAATCCTTTCCTTCATTTTTAAATTATAATCCCAGTGATTAAGATCAGTTCACTAGACTGGTAGCTGCACCTGGAGGAAAGGAACTCAGTCACGTGTGTAAGTAAATTCTCTAGAGTTCACTTCAGAATCTCAGCTTTGAGAGGATGTAGGTGAGCATAGATCAGAGGCTTTGCTACTGATTAAAATGTGAACCAGAAGTCAGCAGAACTCAGGGCAAGTGTCAAAGCCATAAAATTATTGGATGGTAGGTTTTGAGACAAAACAAAAAAGTACTGTTTTCTAACTCTTTCCTAAATGTAGTACTTGAAAAATGAACTAATCAATGACAAATTCTACATCCTAATTAAACAAAAGTGTTCTCTTAGGGCTTTTCATCTAAACCATTTCTGTGATAGCTTTCATCAAAACTTTTGCTAATTTATTTGTTTCTGTAATATCTATTTTTTCCCTTAAATAAACGTCTTTATTATAGATAAAGTTTAGAGGAAAAATTTATCTGCTACTGAATTTTTAGCTTTTGTGGATTTTTTTTTTCAGCTTTGTGAACAAGCTGATAATTAAAATTTCCTCAGGAATAATCACAATTAGAAAGACTGCTTTTCTTTTGATATTCTTCCTTCTTAGAATAGCAAAAATTCATGTGGGCTGAGTGCACAATAAAGCATGTAAATATTAACTAAATCCTTTTGAGTGCCGTGTAATGTTGAAGCTCTATTGTCTTCAAAGTGTTTTCATTCTATGGCAGGATCTTGAAAGAAACTTAACACTATCTAATTTTTGTGGGTGTGTAGTTGCAGTGAAAGAATGCTACTTCCCATGGGAAAGAGAATTAAAGTAAGCTTTTGTTTGTTTGTGTGTGTCTAAGTTATGGCATTTATGTTTTTCTTATAGATCAGCTGCCGACCTACTATGTTTGTCTTTTACCTGAAACTTTTGGGCACCAAAGTAAATAGAACTATTTTCATCTGTTGTCATTGCTGATTCTTTTAATTCCAGGAATATTCAAGACCGATCTTTCCTTAAAGTTTACAACAAAGATCCTGCACACGCATTTAATCACACTTCCAGAGCTGTAAATGGAGATATAAGGGTAAGTACTAGTACTGCATTTATACTCCTTTTTCTTCCAGCTTTTATGCTAAATGTTTAGATTATTAAATGTAATATGTACACAACAATTCATAAAATCGAAGATATGTGTACAACATATATACAGAGGAGGAAACTGATAATGCTTGCTGTAATGTTTCTTAACTGCTTCGTGTTTTCCAGTTATTTGCCCTGTGCATTAACTGGATGTTTGATCTTGTTTAGATGCATTAAAGCATGTGAAGCAAAATATAGCCTTTAATTATGTATTTTATGACACAGACGGTACTCAGAGTTTTTACATCTTCCAATTTTGTGTTTCCAAACCTTTTACAGTGAAGTACAGCATGGTGTTAGTACACTCCAACAAGGGATTGGTTTACAGCGGCTGAACAAATGTACCTAGCTTCAAGTCTTTTGAAGCACTTTGTAAATGACAATTTTGAATAGGAAATTCTGATAAATACCCATTGTGGTGTAAGTGGTTTTGTTTTTTTCTGAAATTTTCTACCTGAAAGAAGTACTGAATAAGGATGAGTATATTTGCATTTTCAAGTTAGTATTTTGTATCAGGAAACTATAGGGAATGCCTTTGAAACATTTGATTCCTCTCTCTCATTGCCTTTATCTTTCACTGGGCTGTTACCTCCCACCTTGATGCCAGGAAGGAAGGAGATGCCGTGTGGCTCCCCTTCCACTATGTTACCCACAGCTGGTTTTGCGGTAGAGGGTGGTGGTGGTGAGTTTACACAGCCTCATCTCCTCCCCACCCATCCTAGGTCAGTCCACAGGAAACAGTACAACCAAATGAGCTCAATGGGACCAGAATGCCACTACTGGCCTACCTGCTTTGTGGCTTTTATGTGTGTTCCAAAACTGATTCAACTGTGCAGAAAACTTCCTGTGAAGTGATTTGCTTAATTGTGCATTTTCTTCTTGGTTTTGTTATCAATTCTGAGCATGTCTGACTGCTCTATTACTAATATTTCATGTAAGTAGTTATTCTGTTTCAACAGTTTCAGGCCACATTATTTTAGAAAGATTCCAGTAGCTGATTTACAGGCACTATTCTCAACCACCTTTCATTTATGCACTTCAATTATAAAACGGTCCTTTGAATAGGTCAGAAATCTAATTACTTGATTATTCACACTGCTGCATACACAACATGAGCAAGCAAATAGATGTGCATTAAAGGGATGATGTGATACTTTTTAGTGTCTTCTGTAAGGTCCTGAAATTCTTCAGTTCTAGTTACACTTCTGTGGGAGTAAATGGATGTATTCCATACATTTCATTCATATTTGAAGGCGTGATATCATTGTGCATTGTGACATTAATACGTGTAGCAATTTCACTGGGGCTTTATAAAGTTACCTTATATTGTTCTTGTTCTGTGTACAGTGGATGCTGGAGGTATCTACTGTGGTAGAAGGTATCTGTTTGTGTGTTCTAGACTTTTTCAAATACAGTTAGCTACTGTAGTTAGCTATATATATTCAAAAGTAAAGATTGCTTCTTTGGTCGTCTTCCAGGCATTAACTGCCAAACAGAGTTGTTTTGAGCACAGGTGCTGCTTCTGTGCAAAAACTGCAATGACTTGAGTTGCTTGTTTTAAAATACTGTGTTGTACAACAGATATGCACGCCTGACATCTCCTGATTATGGCTGAGTTAGCTCCTTTTGGCCATAACCAAAAAATACTGGTGACACAGTGATGACCTTTGCAGAAGTTGTGTTTTCATGGTAGAATATTATATTTTACTCTACAGAAATGCAAAGATGCCGCTGTGAAATTCTGTGCATCCAGCAAAACAGCTATTTTCTCGTTTGGCTTTTCCTCTGTATTGACAAATTTCTGGTCTTTCTGGTTTGAGAGGTGAAGTCAGAGCCAGGATGTTCACTGGGGCTTTGTGGAGAAACGTGCAAAAAGTCTTCCCTTTGAACTGTGTGAACTTCTGCACTTCAAAGTTACGAGCATGGAAACAAGCGATTTCTTGACCTCCAGAAATAATGAGACCTCTTTGTCTAAGGATGTTTGTCTTTTGGTTGGGTTCTTGCTTATGCAGCAACACTCAGGTCCTAACTGAGGCTTTTCCTAAAGTAATAACACTCTGCAGTAACACTCTCCAGTGTTAATTCCCTGAAGTCTAAGAAGACGGACACACTGCAACTTTTCCTGTCATTGGCAGAAGTACTGTAGGATCTTCTCTCAGATCTCTAATTTGGCAAAATTTGTTGGGGCATAGTAATTTTATGGTTTCTACCCTTTGGTTAAATCTGGTTGAAATTCACCTGGAGATTCACAGATTATTAATTCATCAGAAACAACCACCAATAAACAGGTGGATTATCTATCCCTCTTTTCTTAGCAAACCATCTTAAAGGGAACGGAAATGGGGGGAGGACTAAGTGAGAAACACGTACATTTTATGTCCTGTTAATGCACAGTACCCGTAAGATTGTAGAAAACCCTTTGCTTCTAATCCCTCCTTTTGTGTTTGCATATCTTTGGTTTGGGCAGATTGATTTTTGCCAATTTCATATGATAAATGAGTGCTAAATTCACTGCAGTAGGAAGGAGGGAATGTGTGTTTTGCGTCATGTTTAACTGTTTCAAAATACCTACAGAAAGGCACCTTATTGTCTGACCAGTTAAAAAGCAGTATTTGGAATATCGTGAATTAGCCATTGTAAGTACGTTTTTCCATGGTAGCACTGTGAGCATGGTTGTATCTCTAGCCAAATGTGAGTTCAAGCTTTATTTTTTTGAGGTTTGGGAAAGTTTTGCCTTTACGGATTTTTCTACTGTTTGCCTTCTTGTCCCTTTGGAATGTTTATCCCTGGGTTTGATGATGTTCAGGCTTCTATTCATGTGATTTATAATCATTTCCATGTAACAGACCCAAAATAATCTCAGAAAATAATGTTAGCTGCCAGCTTGAACACCTGTTTTAACTACCAAACAGATGTGAGACCTGTATAGGAGCTGGCAGTAACACTTGAAGTAGTAAGTAGTATCCATATGGACAAGAAGACTTCAGAATGCTCAAGAAAAATGTGGGATCTGTAAGTTTCTTTATCAAACCATTCAGCTCTCATGTCCCTTAATTCTAATTTTCCTGGTTCTCTTTGTTTCATGCATTTTTCTTAGTGGGTTGAGTTTGAGAAAAGGGAATGCTGAGGGTCCAAGCAAGTTCTAAAGAAAAGTTTCTCTTGAAATATGTAAATGGCCATTTACATCTCAAAGAGCATGGTTTGTTTGTCAGGTCTGCCTTGTTGAATGCTTGTCCTCTTCCTTTATTTATTTTTCCTTTCCCAAAATGTACCCTGGAAATCCGCAATGACTGGGTTTTTCTTGAAAAATGTATCTTCACCTTGCTGCATTTTTTCATTCATTTATTCCTTCACCTGAGCTTGTATCGTTCATCAGCATTTTCTAGCTCTCTGTGCAACAGTACTCCTGACAAAATACTGTCTCACGAGCAAATGTTTAAATGGTCTTTCTGTTCCCTCTGGCATTGTTCTGAATTCCAGTGTAAATGGAATTCATGCTGGTCTATGCCCTTGGGATTAGCATTTGTGATTCACACAGATTAGAAGGCGAAAAGGTTTTCTCAGACTTACAAGGTGCAGGGCCCAGGTTGCCTCCCCTCCATTCAGCGGAGGTGTATAGATTGAATGTCAGGAGATGACAGTAAAGAACTGATGGTGGGTTTTTATATGCTACTGAGTGAATTGAATTTCTTTGCAAGTGTCACAGCTCCTTTTGTCCTGGGCTGTTGCACTGAAGTGCTTCCCCCACCGAATATGCACAACATATTATCTTTCCCCATTCCCTACCCCCTCCTTTTATGGAGTGTCTAAAGGAGGAAGAATCCTAAAGTATAATATCCCCCTTCTGTTATAGAAACTAATCTGTGTTTCTGGTGGCACAGTTGGATACTAATAATGTTGGTTTATGCAGTGGGTTTTTTTGGACTTCACCTGCCAGCCAATTTTGAGAATTGGAAGGGAATTCGTAAAAAAATGGTGGCTATTTTGCTTAGCAGTCTTGCTCTTCCCATCCACCTGCCCTAAAGTCTGTGGGTCACACTTCATTTTAAAATGTCCTAGACTCACCATGGTTTTGCTTAATTCCCTGACTTGTATAAGACCTCTGCTGGGTGGGTGAGACCAGAATATCCAAAGAATGCTTGTTGTGGCTGCTGCTGTATTGAGGTATGCTTTGAGGTGTTTTGGATTTTTTTTCAGAGACTGTTTCTCCAAGAAAGAGCAATTAGGGCAAGTTGAGTCAGAGCTGAGTTGGGGCAGCGCAGGGTACCTGTAAACTCCAAATTTTCTGGGAGTTAGTGTGGCAAAAAGATGATGATGTTCCTGGCAGCAAGGATGTTTTGGGTTGCCGGGGTGAGAGGAGAGGAGGTAAAATGAGTTGTGCAGTAAAATGAGACAAACATCTGACAAGTTGGGTAAACTTGTGCTTAATAGCTTTTATTAGTGAAATTGCACACAAACTTTTCATTTTTCCTCTGAAAATGCCTGAATAGCAGGTTGCTAACATTTTTACTCTGTAGAGTTAGATGCAATTTACAAACGTAAAAGAAACCCCTGCAAGTGCTAAAAACCCTCAGACAACTCCCCAAGAATTTAAGTCTTCAAAGAATGTTGAAATTTAGTGCTGATTTGCAGGAAAGATAGAGAGATAGTAAAAGCAGAATCATCCTTCTGTGTTCTTGAGGTACCTGTAAACATACATGCAGCTTCTTTAAGATGTTTAATTTATTTTTATTGGATTGTTTGCGATCGTAACATCACAAATAAACATAAAAGCTGATAATGCTGTCAAAATTGTATTTTTTCATTGCATACTACTGCTAAAAAAAAAAAGATCTGCTTGCACTACATAGAAGTATTTAGAACAAAAGTATTTATTGGAAAAGAATTCAAGCAATAAACTGAGTGAATGCATTTTAGTGCTAGAATGCCTATAGGACAGCATTTATGTAAGTTGCCATGTGTTTGTCTTACTGATCGTATTACTATAAAAATTTGTTTTCTTTAGGGAAGAAAAAGAAAAAAAAAGATAAAAGAAAAGATAAAGCAAATGCTAATACCTCTATTATCTGATAGAGACCTTCCAAATGATACAAATCTCATCTTTCCTGCTGTTTTGCTGTCTGCTTTTTCTAATGCTCTTTTTGTCATTGAGAGGTTATGACAACATGAGCCATATTGTATTTATAAACATCACGTGTTTCCTTGATATGACTTGCAGTGTCTGCCAAACAGAACACATGGAAGAAACATTTCTCATTAGCTCAGCATTGGTTTTGGTTATACTGATTTCCGGGACAGGAAAAATGCCTTCCTTACTCAGATTTAGCTTTCATACAGTAGAAAGAAAGCCTCTGAGTGTCCATGAAATCTCTTGAACAGAGACGCTGCAGCTCTTGTAGCCCACATACTTTGTCTGAGGAAAAGAGAAAAAGCACTTTATTTTAAAGAGCAAATGTAATGGCATCTATTGCTGAAACTAATTCTGAATTAGAATACCTGCCAAAGTCATCTAGAAACAGAACTCACCAAGAGATGTAAGGTAAGATGATGCTTCTAAATAAAGAAGGATATCTAATTCCTGTTTTCTTTTTTTTTCTTTCCAAACTGAAAGATATTTTCATATTAACTGGGAATTTAAATCATAACAATGGAAACTGTTTCTTCTTGCTTCAGCTGTACTAGAAAATAAATGTTTAACTGCTCTCTAAATCACCAAACTCTACTTCCAGATTTTATGTCTGGTTTCAAACTTACATATTGAACATGAACAGTTATTTTCCAACTTACCATTACAAATCTTGCTGAGATTGGAACAAAATATATAATAGAAGTCTCTGATGTTCTGGATTTTTTTAAATGATATGGATTTTCCTACTTTTGCCTTGAGTGGGTTTTCAGTATTTGCCAATTACTTATGCAACTATAGACCTGCAGACACTGAGAAGTACCTGCATCCAATCAAACTGTGATGAGAGACTGTAAATGTACCTGTTCTCTTTCATTCGTATGTCCTTTGATATACAATACCTACTGCTGTACAAAGCCTAAGTTAATGGGAAAGTGGATAGAATTACAAAGAAAAAAATTATTTTTTTTATTTTAGCTATACATAAAACAATATATTAGTCTCAAACATTTTCCAGCCAAAATCTGGTCTGTTTGAAGATACAGATCCTATGTTACAGTTGGATGGATACTACACTGTGGCTTTTTTAATATGATGCCTATTTTCCTTGGTGTATTATATTTATTTCGCAAACATTGTGTGTAAGGAATATAAGGAATATAAATGTGTAGATCCTATTACTATACCAACATTTTAAAAGATACCTCTTCTTTCTTAAAAGAAATTTTCAAGTAATGGGGATGGATTTTGAGTTTACATCAAGCTAGAGGTTGAAAGAAAGTGTCATGTTATTAAACTGTTCAAGGAACACGAGTTTGCCACACCCATGCAGTAATCTCCCAGTTAGTCTAAGAGGAGTGTCATATGGTAGATATCACAAACCAGTTACCTGGAAACTCCCAGAGAGTGGAATTTTTAGGGGGAGAGTTCTTTATTTCCTGCTAACAGGCCTGTATTCAAGCTGGCCTGCCTTTCATGTTGAGGTTTTCTTAGAGCTTATCCTGGAGCTGATGTAGTTACTTCATGTCAACATACTATCTGTCTTGGGTAAAGGTCTCTTCAGTCCTTCATTAAAATAAGAAATCTTACCTCTCACATAAATCTGAGGTTCTCAGGGAAAGCTTTTGCTGCCTTCAGTGGGAGCTTGTCCTGAATAAAAACATAAGGATTGGATTTGAGTCTATTTTTTATTGTCTACTAGTTTCTGGGTTTATTCTTACTCCACCTCTTTTTACATAATGTTTCCTTGTGCCAATTCTTTAGAAGTTTTGTTCTCTCTCTTTTTTTTTTTTTCCACTGTCCTTGCTTTTAGTAGAACAGTTTGCACTAATTTGACTGTTCACTTGAAACTCCTAAATAGCTGACAGTCACATGTTGCTGGAGCTCCCTAAACACATTGACAAATTATAAAAGTGGTCATAGTTGTGACCTCCCTTACAAGGAGGGGACCTCCTTCTTTTTGTCCTTTGTAAACCAGGTAGCTTATCTGAATTGCTGGAGTCCTGCAAGTCAAAGTCCAGTCAAGTTTTATGATTTCCAGCTTTCCAAATGAGCTGTTACTCAAACAGGGGTTAAAAATCACTTTGTGAAAGCGGGCATTTTGCTGCCACAGTTCCTAAAAGGTTAGTAAAGTTAGAAACAATGTTTTCTCATCTACAAACAAGCCATTCATTTATTATTCAGGACCTTAGCTTTCCCAAGAAGTTTTTCACAAATCCAACGTGTTCACTTCATGATCATGTCCCAGATTCTCTGTTTCCACTGAGTCTTCACTTCAGTATGTTATTAGTTACCTGCCTCCAGATAAGCCTTATGAATACTAAAGGGAGGAGTTAATCAGTACCTAGTGTTTAAGAGAATACAGCTGTGTATCTGAAGATCTCGATTCTTCTCTGTGTAGGATTGTCCTTTTTTCTATTAAGGACTCTGGAAAACTAATCAGACTTCTGAAAGTATGAACAGTAAAAATATTTTTTCTTGGATACATATTAAGATCTGGGGTTAAAAAAAGCCTCAGCTGGCAAAAGCAAGACAGTTGCAAATACCAGCACGCAACAGGACTCCATGAGAAATGATGTGATGCTGAAATTATTTTTCGTCTATATGCCTTTCTTACGTCATCCCAAATTTGAATTCCATGTGACTAAGTAAAAAGACTGAAAGGGTGTGTAGGGTAAAGGGCTAGTCCCTCTATCACTTAATATTTACTATAGATAGCTTGGCCTTAGGGTAAACTAGGTTGTTTACTTCAGCCATGCTGACCAATTTCTATATTTTTTGGATAGAAGGAAGTAAAACGGAAAGAAAATGTTGGATTCAGACTGTATAGGAAGAAGTTTGTGATCTAAAAGGACTCTTAGTTGAGGCACTGATAGCACTTTCAGCATTGCAAAAGACATAGTTGCAACTGCAAATGCTGTTTGACCTTAGAGCTCTCAGATGCTGTGCGGCTTGGACACTTGCATCACAAAACCCAGTTGTGAATAAGACTTCCATGACCATTTCTCCTGCCAGTAGTGCTGACTCCACAACTCAGCACAGCAACTTATTTCTTATTTGCTATGTGCTTATATTGGAAGAAACAGGTGTAAGCATGCTGCTTATGTCTTTTCATTATCAGCTCTGTTTTAGAATATTTATATATTATTTACATCTTAACCTATTTCGTGTATCTGTAATAGAAATTGTATTGACTCAGTTGTTCAGTAATGGCAGATGACACCAAGGGTTATGCTTTCCTTTATGTTCATTTAACTATATCAACTTGCTCAGTTTTATTTGGCTTCAGTGCAGTGAGAAGAGATACAAATATGGAACAAAAATAAGAGCTGAGTTGTTAGTACAGGGAGTTAGAAAGCCATGCATTTATTTTGATTTATGAGTGCAGTTACTAAAAGTATTTCTTTTTTTTTAAGAGCAGAAATTTGATATACAGCATATTTAAACCGAATAAAAATGCTGATCTGTACCAGAACTGTACATGTTTGAAACTATTCCTTTTTTGGAAAAAAAAGAGATGACCCCATCAGTTCTGTGGTGCCCTGGGGAAGTGCTGAAATTGAGACTGGTCTGAAGGGTTTGGCTCCCTGCATTGGTGGCGGCTGTCTATGTAATGTACATGGTGTCCTTCATCTCTTCAAAGAGAATGGGGAGGATGGAGGAAATATTTACTGCATTATCATGAATTGCATGACTCTGTGTGTTCTCAGAAAATTCTACCATAAAAAGCATCAGTGGAAAAGCAAAAGAAAGGAACAGTTGGTTTGAAAGCAAAAGCAACAGTTGGTTTGAATGCAGCACTAGTTTTGAGGGTTGTCAGAATGTTAACTTTAGAAAAATAGATCAGTAACAGCTTTTATATGTTCAGTCCAAACAGTCTAACAGCTCATGGGATGGGTGGGCCATGCTGTACTGATGAGTTAAATGTGGATACTGGCAAATCAATGATGTAATTATGTAAATCCGACCTTTTTAGGATTGAAATGTGTTATGTTTCAGTGTGTTTATATTTTTGTCATTTGTGATAACACCCTGAAAAATCTTGGCTAAAGTGCCAAGAGTTTTTTTAATGTACTCACCACACTATTCTGTCTGCATAGTACACTAAGGAAGCATAGGGGAAAAAAAGCATGAGAAATTTATTAACTTCTCCTTGCTTAATTGGATAATCTAAACTTTTTTTTTTTTTTTTTGGCTCTCCAATTTCATTTGTTCATTGGAAATTAAATACATAAATAGGCAGAAATGTGTGCCTGTTAACTGATGTGGATGTTCGTCTTGCTGATCAGGAGTACTGGTAGCAGTGAGATAGCTCAAATGATGAAATGTTGCTGGGGAAATAAACCTCCACACAAAGGCACTGTGATTTCAGTCAGGCCAATGCAAAATATTCTGCATCTCATCCATCTTCTTGCTCAGTTTGCCTAAAGCATGGCTATACCAGAAGCTCTCATGGGACGGCTCTGGGTCAAGCTCCAAGGGGCCTTAGCTCCTTTCCTTCCAAGCAGAGTTCAGCCAGTGTGTCACCAAAGTTGTCTCACTGACAGCTAATCTGTGACAGTGTCAACTAGGGAGTGTCAACAGGTTCAGTACAGGTATAACCAGGCTAGTCCAAATACAGAGCCTGCTCCTCTAGCTAGATTTAAGGTGATACATGTTGTAAGCTTACCATTTTATGGGAGGAAGTATGATACTGCATTTCTCTTATTTTTCTATTTGCTTCTTGTTTTACACCTGAAAAAAAAGGTAGTCTTAGTCTAGGAATGGGAAGGACTGTTGAACAGTATGATGGCCAAAGAGCTCTTGATGTGCAGGTGTGCTTGGGGTCATAAGTCTATGTGGTCAGGGGGTTGATAACATGATGGAATTGATAAGGGAAAATATTTTCTGAGAAGTAAGGGCTGCGTGCAAAGGTGCATGCACACACACATGACGTCTCACCATTTGTCAGAACTGGATGATGATTTCATCAAACCAGAACTTCTGTTGTCCCCCACTAATGACACGTACAAAGGGCAACAGCCACCTCAGCGTTCTCTCAGCACTCAGTCCCACTGCATGTTGTGTCTCAGAGATGTTGCACTAAGGCCTGTCTTGTAGAGAGCTGTTACTTCCTGCAGTGTCTCAGGGAGATGAAGCTGTTTTGAACCTTAACTACATCTTCAGTGGTAATGGCTGCACTAAGTGCTAGATTTCAAAAGCCATTTGTAGCTTTAAAATTCATCTCAAATATCTTTATTTGAATATGAGGGTGGCTGGCAAAGGCAAGTGATGGCCTTAGCTTCTTTACTCATGTCTTCAAGCATTTGTGGGTCACTCCAGCTGGCATTTTCCTGAAGTGTTCTGCTCACTTCTTTCCTAAAAACTACCCTCATGTTCTGACCACACGTCTTACAAAAACCTCTCAGAATACCAACCAAACTAAAGAAGTTTGTATTGGATGTTCTCCTTTCTCATCCCTCTTCTCCTTCCTTTCTTGCTCTCTCCCTCTCCTTCTCATGCCTGCTGTGCTAGGCTACAGCGTTGTTATAACAAGAACTAATGCAAAATCTTCTAGGCTTAAGAAAAATTTGCATTAGTTCATGTTTTTCCACTTAATTCTGGGGTTTTTTTCCCTTTCATTGAATTTTTGTTGATTTGCCCTTCATATGCTACGGTCTCTCTCACTGCTCTTTTTCTCATCAGTTCCTCACATCCCAGCTTAAGTACGTCTCCTGTTTTTGTTTCTTTGTTATTTATTATCCATTTCTTGCTTTTAATTTCTCAGCACTCCATTGCCAATATTACTTTCTTTCATCCTTGGACTCTTTCACAAACTCCTATTGCTGTCCTTCACCATATCTCATTCCCTTCTTGTTTTATCTTTTTTCCCTCTTTCTTCTGTAGTTTTACGCTAAGAATTCCCTATTACCTTTCCACATAATTTTTCTTTATCTCCTCTCTCTATTCCCATTTTCATGTAATCACAGAGTCATTTAGGTTGTAAAGAACCTTTAAGATCACCAGTCGAAGTCATGAGTTATGTGATAGCTGAATGTTTGCAGCATGTGATTTGCTACTTTTTATTAACATTTCTTCATTACCTGTTGACTAAGAAGGATAAATTTCCTGCCACAAACTCAGTCCTCTGCATTTAGAAGTTAACAAGTTTAGGCATAAATACATGTACTAATGGTAGGACAGAGGAAGAGGAGAATGAAAAGTAGGTGTGCTTCTGTATTGTTCTGTTGATAAATAAACAGTGTTTATTTAGTGCCAGCTTCAGGAGAGAGACCTCTAATTCTTAGTTTAGTCAAACAGGAACCACAGGCCAGATTGGATCCACCAGGTGGATCACAGCAATGTCCACTGCATGGACCAGCAAGTAGCAGCTGGAATGAAGCTGCTGTTGTCCTTTCTAGTTATAGGATCTCAGCTTGAATTATAGAGAAGAAAGAAAAAAAGGAAGAAAGTAGGATGAGAAACAGAGCAGAGTGAGCTAAATGAAAAGACATATGGGCAGGCTCACTAGAAAGAATTAGGAAAAAAATCTAATCCTTACAAGCTTAGTGTAGAAATTGCCGCCCACTGCAGTCAGTGGCGAGAGGTTGGGAGTGCCAAAGGACAGCTTGTCCCACCCAGCTCTGAGGGAATGAACTGACTCTGGTGGGTTCCTGGCTGACTGGCTTTTAACGCAGCATTAGGTGAGACAAATCCTCAATGCAAAGCAACTAATATTGCCTCTTTACTTTTTGAGAGGTGCTTAATGCATACATGTCTGTGATACATGCTGTGATACTTTCTTATAGCTGGGAAAATGTCCTTGTTTAAATCAGTACAGAAATTAGGAGGAAGCATGAGGTTTAAATTACAGGGTAGAAAGACAGACTGCAGACCTGACGTAATAGTTCAGTTTTGCAGAACCTTCTTCATGCAACTCCAGAGAGAGTTGGCTATATTTGTTCTAGTAAACTTAAAAAAATTTTTGAGAGGCTTATAGTGCTTCCAGCAGAGGATTTCCCACATGTACTTGCTTGCTTTAAGTTTTTAAATCCCTAAAAATCAAAAATTTCTGATTGAGTTGATCTGCCATCACCAAAGTATAGGCCAAAAATTTACTGCTGGTATGCAAACTGTGTATGTATGTATTTATATGTAATTTTAATACACAGGTTACAACAAAGCATTGTTCTCTTTGGAGCTCAGGTGGTCACCTGTGGGCTGGTTCGAAGGCTTCATACACAGGTTGCTCCACACTGCAAGCTCCAGCTGTTCTGGAGAGTGTGCTGCTTTGCCAGCAGTGAAGCTGTAGAGCTGCCTGTCCCCTTTATAGTGGTTCATTCTAGCTGGTGCTATAATGTGCTCTGTGATGTGAGAAGGCTTTTTGTTTATTTGTTTGCATTTCTTTTTTAAGAACTAGGGAGTTTGGAGTAAGTATAAGAGAACTTCATGGTACTTGTGTTTACCTCAAGGCGTATCTGTTTCACTGCATGCCTTTGGAATCAGTAAACAGAGGGAATAACAAACAATGTGTATGTTTAGAAGAAGATAGTGTGGTCTGTACATAATCTCAAACCAGTATGTGTTAGGCAGTCAGAACTGTTCTGTTCCCTCCCTGTTTGTTTAGCTTCTGTAGGGTTTTCAGTCTTCAAGGGAACACCACGCACGTCCTTGTAAGTATAAATATGGGCAGTGGGCTGGAGAGCAAATGTGAGAAAGTTGAGGCCAGTTTGAAAGAGTTTTTTGGGGTCATAGAGAGCAGCGTGGAGAGCAGCGTGGCACCAGCACAGCCTGGCTGGGCACTGGGGAGTGTGTCACCTCAGTGCCTTTGTGAACGACAGCAGCTTGGGGGGCCGTGTCCTGCTCCCTCATTTTTGCCACAGGGAAGCAACTGAGACTGAGATCAGGATGGGATAGGAACCCTTTTTTCTTCTCTGTTGAATGTTTAGGGGCAAAGCTAAGGGTGAATCACACTCATTGTAAAAAGTGAATAACCACACTGAGAAGTCCCTGTCATGGTGCCACCCTAAACAGAGAAAAGAAAGATACTGATCCTGGTTCTCCAGCTGCCTTCATGAGTTTTGTGTATCAGAGGCAGCAAATTTAGGAGACCCTGCAGACAACTCCACAGATCCATCTTTGTTGTCCCAAACTGTTGGTTTCTTGGATCGGAGTTAGAAGCTGGGTGGGCTGTAGGACTGGTAAATGGCATGAGACCTTCCTTGGCAAAAAAACCTCCCACAAAACAACAAAAAAGCAACCCCAAAACCAAACCCACACCCAAAACCCTAAACCCGAACCTCCCAAAACCAGAAGAAAATAATACTTCTTTTGTAGTACATCTGTAAAAGCTGTCATCATCAAACTGTCTTTCCATTTGGATTCTGCTGTACTGAACTAACTTGTTGGATTTGAGCAAAACCCCACTGACTCCATCACAAGCTTTGTTCCAGAGTGCTGAGAACAAAACCAAGTTCTGAGTTAGTGACCAGCAATCACTGTAAGTACTTCCCTGTTTTCTGTCAAGGAAATAGTTGTTTACAGCAGTACAAGGCATTAACTACTTAATTATTTTCATTCATGAAAGTATTATTAAGGGAATAGAAACCAAAAGAGCTGTTATCAGGAACAGAAAAACCTTTGATCAGCAGTCAAACAATAACTTATGTTTATGCCACTTGTGTATACCCCACAGTAGAATACAAAATATTCTCTGGCTTTATAACTCTGTGTTTTACTGATGTTTAAACTCTAAGATTTTTTTCTGCTTCAAAATGAGGGAAACAAGCAGAAAATAAGGGATTGTGATGAGCAAATTGATGGAAAGGTCCAACAGACCGACATTGTTAACAACATAGAATAAAGGAG
Organism: Myiozetetes cayanensis; assembly: GCF_022539395.1. NCBI lineage: Eukaryota > Metazoa > Chordata > Aves > Passeriformes > Tyrannidae > Myiozetetes > Myiozetetes cayanensis. The sequence continues at coordinate 133,869,317 of NW_026086604.1, forward strand.
GGTGATGAGAGTGACTGGTGTTACAGGTCTGTGGTAACTTGAGCCTGTCATTAATATAGATGTTAACATTGGTTCTAAAGTCCTAAATTAACCTAAACTTCCAGGCTTGATCTCAGTGAAGCACAGGGTGTTGTGCCTCTTAGGGGCATGCCCTTTGTTTATACTGAAAAGGAGCTCTAGTTCTATACAGTATTTTATAAACAAATATATGGCAAGTAATTATACATAGGATAATACATGGAAAGTTGGACAATGCTTGAGGGTTCTGATAAAGTGATTGAAATGGAAAGTGATGCTTGAGTTGTTTGTATGCATTGTTGGAACCTACAAATTAAATTACAGCCTTGGTAATGATGTAACTGCAATATTTATTATGTTGTGCTGATATATTTTAAAATTAAAAAAAGATTAATTCATCTCATGAAAAACTTTTTGAAGATTCTTGCATACTGTGTCATACATATGGAAAACTAGTTGTAGTGTGTCTGGTGTTCTGGGATACACTTTATCATGGTAGAGTGCAATTACTGCAAATATGCAGCCTATCAGCTTGGAATTGATTGCAGGCAGACTGAAGTAAGTAAAATATAGTCATCTTTTTTATCCTGCATATTAGCATGATAATGTTATTTGTCACTGCAGGTTTGCTAGCCTGCAAGGAAGAGCAGGGATGGAGGAATATACTCAGCAACTGTTGGAAAACCTGTGTGGCATTAAAGTGTACTAGAAGAATCTGCTTATATTTCTTATTCGTGATGGTTTTGAGTCTGGTTGGTCCACTGACCTAAGCAGCTTTTTATCTAGGTCAAGTATATACATCCACTCATTAAAAGAGGATGCTTGACTGGTTAGTTAAACCTGCCAAATATAAACCAGATGCTTCAACAGTAAATACTGCTTTACTCCTATACTGCAACAAACCAACCTTGACTGATTAAATTTGAAATAAAAATAAATAGGTTTAACATTGTTTCTGTGCCATAATAATAGTTTATTATAGTGCTAGTGCAAATATTTAGTAAAAGCAATATTTTAAAATATTTTACTGTGAAACTGAAAAGTAAGCATTTAAGACAAAATGAAATATTTTACATTTCTAAAAAAATTATATTAGACTACATATAAATTTTGGGAAGTTCTGGTCAAGATCGATAATGGCATACAAATTTACAGTGTACATTACAAATCAGAACTCACAGCAGCTGTCTACAAAACTGGAAGAATTCTCTGCTCTTGGACTGGGTGTAGTAAGGGGTGGAACACCTGGATTTTTAGTTTTGGCTGTCAGATCTGCTATGATCTTTGTCCTGTTACTTAAGTGCATTGTGTCAAATTGCCCTTTTGTAGAAGAAGTGAATGATACCTCCTAATAGCTGAGACACTGAGAGTAGTACTGTGAAACAGAAATGCTACTCCAGGAAGGTCCCAGTTATAACTGATTCTGTACAGCAGTATTAGGTCATGGTCATGTGCTTAATTTGGATTTTGATTCCTTTGAATGCCAGTCATGATGGTATAGGCAATATTTCCTTGCATAAAAACAAAATTGAGACAAAACCCCAAACCAACCCTCCCAAAGTACAAGATAACCACAGGACTGGGAAGGGCTCATGTCATGAGATTTCTCCCCTATGATATTTAAGTACCATCTCTTTTAGCCTGTAACTACTGTATTTTTACGGAGACATTTTCTGTACTCTATGGTCTTTTGGGGTGAGGGGATGGAAGGGAGGGAAGCGTTCTTTTTGTTCTAATTTTTGAATATATATTTGCCTTCTCTATTGTACCCTCTTTTAAAAATAATAATAATAAAAAAAAAGCCAAACAACAACTAATCATAATGGCTAGTGTGGTGTGCTGCAGAGATAACAATGAGATTGATCTATGGGGACCCTGAAGTTCAGGTTAGCCAAGAGGCTCAAGTGCCCTGTTAATGAGTAGACAGCCTCCTCCATGGGAGGAGCTTGTGCTTCCTTCTACCGAGTGTCACTACCAATCTGAGCAGGTGAAAAGCTTCTAAGGTTTATAACTGCTGGATTTTTTTTTCTAGAATTCTGTGTACTGAGTTTGCTAAATAGTTGGAGGTCTTCACCTGTTAGGGAAATAATATGTATGTGCCTCATATTGTTGCCTTTGAAATGCGCTCTCCTACCGAAACAGGGGTTACTCAGTATTTTATTTATGACTTTCCCCTTTGTGAGTCTCTTTTGTGGTTCACTCCATAATGTTAGTCTCTTTCTGTGCATCTTATAGGCACACATTAAAAAATGATTGAGCGATTGAATCACATAGCGTTGCACAGTTTGTGACTGGGTGACATGCCAAGGAGGTTATTTAGTGACTAATTTCGAAGGGGAGGAGAAATCGCAGGCTTGTCATGTGGAAAAGTACTTCAGTCTATTGAAGCAGCATTACTTACACGACCGGATAAAGCAACATGGCCTGTCCCTGTTGTGAGCAGAGGGAACAAGGAGCATTTTTACTCTTTCAAAACCTTTCCCCAGAAGATATGGATATACAAAATATTATACCATAGACCAAGGATTCAGATTCAAGACTGAAAACAAAAAGTGCTTTATTAGAAGAAGTGGAACCAAATGTTCATCTCACTGCTGTAGCCATACAAGTGATTTCTTTAACTAACAGTAAGTGGCTTTAATTATTTCAGAGCAAAAATCTTTTCAAAGATTGTTTTATGTGTCCATCGGTAGCAATGTTGTCTAAGAGTGTAGTAAGAGTGCTAATGTTTTAAATTGTGGAACCAAATACTTAGAGTAGCATCAGGATAGCTGAAGAAATTATGCTTGAAAGAGCAGACTGTGTAGGATTTGGTCTGAAAACTCTGTGTTTGTTTGCATGATCCATCTTCAGCATGCACAGTGACTTATAGGCAAGGTGAAGCAATCAGACATTTTTGATATTACCATTACATTTGTTTTGTGGTTAGCTTAGAATTTTATGGATCTGTTTTACATTCACTAAAAAGTGAACTAGGTATTCTTTGTTTTCCCCATGGGAGCTTTAGGATATGGTATGAATTAAGGTTGTATATAGTCAGGGATATAAAAGAACATACTGAGACATGTAAAATACCTTGAGGTAAAACATTTGGATCGCTGTAGGGACTGGATTCATGCACAAGTGTGCATTAAACATACAGGTATAAAATAAGGGACAATAAAGTTGAGAATGTGTTTGATGCTCTGTATCACAACAAGGGAGTTGATGCTGTGTCTGAGCTTCAAGTCGGTGCATGGGTAATTAGAATATGGTATCCTAAAAGTTCTGCTTTTGGGGATCAAATAGTGCTTTTTCCATAACCTTTGTGTATACCTGCACAACTGGGAGAAAGATACAGGGACTGGATGTCACAGTGATATTGGGTAGTATGGTGTTGACACTTGATTATGGTTAACTCAGGATGCCTCCTTTCTGGAGGGTCATGTTATGTCCTCTAAATTCCACCTCCTAGGATAGTGAGCATCATCTTCTGGTTGTCTTGTTTTGTTCATGCCAACTTCTAGCTAACTGAGCCTGGCCAAAAAAAAGAAGTAATCTATGAACATAGAAACTGGAAGATTGGATGGATTTGTCATCACTAACCATCACAGGCCCACCCTAAGAAACATCTTATATTGACTGATTGCAGTGTTTTTGATCAAGGGAAAGAAAAAACAGAATTAAGAGCATAAATGGAAGAAGAAAAACTCAGTTATTCTCTTGAGGTATCCACCATATATGTAATCAGTCCTTAGAAACAGAAAAGTGCTGTTTCTTAGATGTTCTGAGTTTTTGTCTCAACTCTCACCATAATACAGAAATTTTGCAGCCGGGAATATACCAAAACTATGCAAAAGGACCTAAAGAACATAGGTGTATGCTAATACTGGGAAGTTAATTATAATAAATGCTGAGATTTCTCAGGGAGTTCTGCAACTCCATGTCTGGAAAATTATCCAGGAAAAAACACTGGAAATATGTGGGACATGTTAATAACAGCTAGCTGGGTCTGGAGTTCCCCATTCATTGGAAGTTTGAACACTTGAAATCAGATTTATTTTGCCAGCATGCTGTTGCCATAATGAAAAACAATTGTGAACCCTGGAAGCTCCTAGAACCTCATACTGTGGGGCCAAATTCAGCTGAGGCCAGGTCTCCAAATTAGGTGAGGTCAGCTGTTTCATGGTTTGAAGTCTCTCTTTTGGGCTTGAGGGGACCCACCCTTAGCCAAAATTACTGTTTAAACTTCTGTTCTGGAAACATTGCTGAGGAGTAAGGGGCATTGAAACCCCTGGCATGTCATTACTTGGTAATCCCAAACTGCCAAACCCTTGCTCTGCTGAAGAAACATGGAGAGCTGGGGTCCCTACACCAGATCAGACTCTGACTGAGTTGCCCCAGAGCTATGAATCTGGAAAGTCAAAGCTCTGGAACACTCCAGGGATGTCTGATAAGAAATAAGGTTCACTGTTTGACTGAAATCTGCAGGGTGGTTTTTTCTAGCATTTGTCTTTACTGATATTTTTACCAAATATTTCAGCTCTTTGGGATTAATGTTGTTTGCTGAAAGTATGTTTCATTGGAAACTTTCTGAACAGAAAAAGCTAAAAATTATGCTAATGTGTTTGCAGTTTTCAGGTATGGCATTGGGCAGCTGGAGGAACCCACAACTCCAACCAGTATGTCTGTAATGACCCAATAGATTGGGAAAATTTATAGGAATTAGAGGGTTTTCTATGAGAAGGCAAGAACAGATAAGTGTGACAACCTCTCAGTGATGTCTGATAGCAAAAGGATTTGGCATCAGATAGATAGTTGTACAGATACTTAAAATTTTCATTTTAACTGTTTACCAATTATGTAATTTTTAAGTGCACTATTTCATATTGTAAATTATCTTATTTTAGAAATATTAAAACCGTATAAACCTGATTGGTGTTTTTCAAAAGTGGATTTGTGCTTTCAGCTGTCCAAATCCAACCTGAATGAAAGATCAGTCATGACAGAAGTGTTATCATGTAGTGCAGCTAATGGTTAAGCTGAGATTTTTGAACAACTAGTACAGTAAAGCTATCAATCTATTTTTATTAAGAACAAATTAATTTATTATATTGTTATTGGGTTGAGGGTTCTTTGATTAAGTACTTCTCTCTAGAAGAGTTAAGAATTGCCTCACTTTTTCAGAGGATTTTCTTCTGTTGAGCAGTTTCCATAAAAGGTCTCTTTACAAACAGATTAATTTATCAGCATTGTGTAAGTATTTAGTATTTTTGTAGCTTTTTCATCAAAGACCCCCCAAGGTCTCCCTAAAATTCTTTGCAGGTGTCCTCTGTTTATATTGGGATGAGCCAGCTTTGGAAGCATAGGTGCAGTTTCCTCAGGGAAATGCAGGGTGTCAAAGGGAGAGTAAGAAAAGTAATATGCCTGAGAGGTGATTAATGAAGTCTGTTGGGAACTCCTGGGTGTCTCCAAGAGGGTGCATGGATAAGCTCCACCTAGGGAACATGCTCCGTGTAAGTACTTTGGCAGCCTGAAATCCTTGGGGCAAAGCCAGTTTCTGAGTTCTCTGTTGACGTAGAGGAGGCCTGGGAGAGCAATGGGAAGGGCTGCCAGGTCAGAAACTCCGGCCTACTTTTCCCTTTGCCTGTGTTTCACTCTGAGATGTTAGCAGATTGTGGCGTGAGTCAGGCTGTACCTGTGGTATCCAGCTGCATGGAGAGATGCAGAGGTGGTGTGGTGCCAATGAATCAGTGGTAGGCTTGGTGCCTGGTGCTAGCTGGCATTGCCCTGCTGTGTGAGCAGGCACAGCTCCGTGTGCCCTGTCTGCTGTGATCAGAGAGACTGGCTCTGCTCGCCCTTTATATGAGCTACCAGGAGCAGGACTCTTTGTATGCATTTGGGTGGATGGATAACTGGTTTGCTGACTTTGTGCATATAGGCATTTTCAAAATATAGCCAACAAGCTTTGAAATAAAGAACATAACTTCTTCTATCATGTTGATTCTTTAGTATATAGGGAACCTCTTAAAAAAAAAATCAGTATCTTACAGATTTAAGTGTTGTTAGACTGACCAGAAACCTCCACAGGAGATGTTTAAACATGGTGTGATCTTTTTTACTACAGAAAGTAAAAGGTTCCCAATGAGGTATTTTCCCCTCAAATGTTTTTTACAGAATTTGTTGCTAGCTGTTTGCCGTATTTTAACCTAAGGATTGACAAGTTTCCATTTCAAGGATATAAGGTCTACAGTAAGGCAGTAAGAACATCCTTACATCCTACAGTAAGGCAGGAAGAACAAGGAAGAACTATGTTCTAAAGAAAACCACACCCTCAGGCAAACGTATTACTTGCCTGCAGTTGAAAAGCACATGACCCTGTGCTTGCACTAAAGAAGTCTTTTTCCTTTTGCCCTCGAAGCAATTGGCTGTGATAGCACCTATATTTGGAGTCTCAGATAACCCCAATATCCTCTTTCACTGTCCCTGAGTCATGCGAAGTCCACAAACATGTGGCTAAAGACAGCCTGCATATTAGAATACAAGTTTTTGTGCAGCAACATGGGGGGTTTGTGGTGGAGGACAAAAGAAAAACAGCATAGTAAGTGGGGTATATACAAGGGAGAGTAGTGTGCATAGACAATCACACAAAAGATGTGTAAATGAGAAGCCAGAAGAGACCATCATTCACATTTTTAAACTTCCCATTAGCAAATAATCTGGAGATTCTGGTGAAGAGAGAAAAATGGAAAAAGAGGAAATACCAACCAGGTGGCAGAAGACACTGTAACCATCCAGTAAGACTGCCTGGCTGCCAGTGACCTACTCAGATCCCTGCCCAGCACCACATGCCCCAGTGCAGCTGCCCTGGGCACCCCAGACTCTGTGGCTCCAGCAGCTCTACCATTCATCACACTCCACCCAGGACCTGAGTCCTGGCTTAAAATAGAAAGTGAACTTTTCAGAAAGGGTTTGGCTGCCCAGGCATTTGTGCTCTGCCCAGCCCGAGGGGGTCTTGATTGAGGCTGTGTACTCCAGGTACTATTTTAAAACGAAAGTGAGTAGTGTTATATACATCATTACTCAGGCACAGGATTTTGAACAATAGCTCAGCCTCATATTTGAATTTATTTCCATTCTAAAGTATTCCATCTTAAATATCTTAAGGTAAAAACCAGAAATTTTTGTTTGACAGATTGCTTTAACTTAGGAGAAATGAATGAGCATATACAGGATTATGAAGTCCAGAAGTTAGGGAAATTAAACCTGTTGCTTTCAAAGCTTCCCATGGAAATTTTCTCCTCTCTACAAGGTAACACTGGAATTTTCCTTTCGCTGCAATTGAGCTTATCCTAGTGTCTGGGGTTTCTGTGCCAGATACTATTCCATCTGTTGTAGCTTTATGTGAAGCAACTAAACAGGGTATGGTGTAGCTTGTACAGTAGGAATGAAGGAGGATTTTCTTTCTCTGGGTTCTTCTCTCAGTGTGAAACATCTGTGGCTGCCTATCCCTGAAGGCATGATCCCAAAGCTGCTCAAGTCAGTGGGAGTCTTTTTGTTCTGCCGGCCCGGGTGCAGAGTCTGAACACACAATACAGCTGAGTATGTTGCAGTGTTACTTCAAGCCAATAGGAAACTATGTGATTAATACTGTTTAGTTATATTTTAGTTATATTTTATTTTAAATTCAAGACTAGAATGATTCTCTGTGCAAATGAAAAAATTATCCCATGTTCCCATTTGACTTCATAATTCTTGTCTGGCTCATTTATGACCCATCCCAGTGCACTCCTTTGTTCTGTTACACTAATTTATTATTGCTGCTGCCACAATCAGGTTTTCTCCTTTCTTCTTTGTGATACCTGATACTTCAGACTGTTGATCTCTGGCCCTGGGGAACGTCATTTGTGATTCCCAAGTGCAGAACCTGCTGTGATAAGAACAGCTATTGTTTATATACCGACATTGCAATTCCCTTACCAGTGGAAAAACCTGTGGTGGGGTAGGAATAATTTCTTGCTTCATCTGCCGTGAATCACTATAGCTACAATGAATCCAGTCACATTATCAAAGCAACAAGTGAGAGGGGAGAAAAATAGTGTAGATTTCAGATCAGCAATGTCCACTGTACATCAGCATGTGCTCTGTAACTTAAGGAGTGTGGAGTTGGGCTTGGTGATGCAGCGTTTTCTACAATCCCTTGAAAGTGATGGAGAGAGAACCTGCAATTGTCAACACAAATTTTAGAAACTAAATTTTTTTCTTATGTAGTTGGTGACCTAGATGACTTTTTTCATCTCCCTGTTTGACCACCATACCCTAATGGCAGCAGAGCAGGCGCATAATGCTTGCTAGAGGGGGAATTTCTCCTGTGTCTGTCAGCCATCTAGAGAGGTCATTGCCAGGCAGAGTGAGATTCTACAGTCTCAAAAGTGCACGTATCCATTGCAGATTTTTGCCAAGGCCTCTCTTAAAAAAGCACTAATGCTTTGGTATGGATGTTTTCCCTTTCTTTTCCTTGATTACTCATTCCTTTCGGCTCCTTACAAAGCTATGATAAAACGTTCGTTGGCTTCCTGAGCAAGTGTTCCACAAACCCTCTGAAGCACTGTTATCTCTGCAGCGGCACATGTTTTATAGGGTCAAAGTGTCTTTGTGCAACTTGACTGTGTTGCGGTCAATAAATGTCTGTGTTGTTCTTCTTTGCTTTGTGTATCCTTTATTTAGTAAAGACCACATCAAGTTATTAGTTTAAGGCTAAATCCTACAATGAAAATATGAAAATAAATAAGAAAATATTTGTTTTCCTTGTCTAAGGACTTCAGATGTGTTTGTGATGCTAGAGCATCAGCATTTCTTTCTTGCTTTGGAATCAGTGAACTCTAGGCTGTGTGTCTGATCAATAAACTGTAAGTCTGTTACTGGCTAGATGTACTTGGAACACCTGGCACTGAAACCCCTGATTTCAGCTTCAGTAGCTGTGAGTATCAGATTAGAGTAAGATGGTATTTGCATAGGTAAAAGCATTTTTAAAACTCTCATATTCCTTTAATATGCAGCCTATTTTATTGCTGTTTATAGTATGCTGTTTTTTTCTTTAAGCATCGAGGTCCCAAAGTGTTCTGTTTACGCAGATGTCAAATTATTTTGTCTTGAGGGTTTGGTTTTATTTCCTTATTTTCCTTAGACAACCCACATCGTGTTTTGCTCATTCAGTAATTTTATATCGTATATGTTTTTCCTTTTCTTTCCAGATGCAGAGGGAAATTGCTTATACAGGACGAGATGGCCCAAGCGGTTCCCGCCCTGGATCTGCCACGCACCCCCTGCATGCGATGCCCAGCTCTCCACCCTCCACCCCGGTGCCCCACTCCATGCCCCCCTCTCCATCCAGGATTCCCTATGGTGGGGGCCGGCCCATGGGTGTGCCAGGCAATGCCACTATCCCCAGGGACCGTCTCTCCAGCATGCCAGCCTCGCGCTCCATATCGCCCAGCCCAAGCGCCATTTTGGAGAGACGGGACGTGAAGCCAGATGAGGACATGAGCAGCAAAAACCTTACCCTGATCCGAAATGAAGGTCTGTACGGTGACCCCTACTTGTTTCACGAGGGGAGGATGAGTGTGGCTGCACCCCACTCCGGACACCCCCTCGATGTCCCCGATCACATTGTAGCCTACCATCGCGGTGCCATGAGGTCATCAAGCACTTACTGCAACCCTTCAATGCAGCCTGAAATGCTGGAGCAGTCCTTGTACAGACAAAAGTCACGGAGGTACACGGAGAGCCATTTGCCCACTCTCGGCTCTAAAACACCCCCTGCCTCGCCCCACAGGGTGGCTGACATGAGAATGGTCGATATTCATCCTCACCATGGCACTCACATTCCTCACCACACCATCCAGGCTGACAGGTCTTCCCCCAGCCGCCAGTCGTTCAAAAAGGAGCCAGGACCGCCTGTGTTCGTGGATGCGAAAGCACGGAGTGCTGTTGGCCTCCCGGGCATGGCCGAGGCGATGCCCTCTCCAGCTGACAAGCAGACTTTTGGCTATGGGTCACCTACCATGCCCAAGGACAAGGAGACAAGGTAAGGCAGAGCTGGGGCTTAATTCATGCAAATGGAAAACGTTCCTAATCTGCATATCCTTTGATGTTTAACACTCAGGGGACAATGTAATGTGTAGGAGCCTGCTGCACCCGGCTGCAGTGTTTATTAGCTGTCTGTCAAGGTAGTTAGTAATTTAGAGGAGGTGCAACACCACCCATTATTAATTTGAAAGTATTGTCAACCCATGATGAATCCCTAGTTATTTTCATTTGTGTAAACTTCAGTCATTGGAAAAAATATAATAAAATAAAATGATTAACTAGGATTTTTCTTTCCAGACAACCAGATCATGTTACAAGAACAAATGATGTTCTGTTCCTGTTAATAAGGGAATATATTTCACCCCCATTAAGAATGACACTCTGATATTACAATTTTGGTTCTTTATGGAGTGAAGTTTTTCTCATCTAGTGTTAGGAAATGGGAAGTATTTATCATTACTGTCCTATCTCCTGTAAAACATGAATTTGCATAAAAATAGGACAGTTGTTTACAATAATGTTCCTTGAGGGGAAACTGCTGAGAAGAGCAAGTCTGTCCCAGGGAAGAAATTGAAACACGACTGCTGTTCTCAATGATTTTTCCAGCATCACAAGTAGTTGGTGACCTGGCTGTTTCTAACTTGTGTGCGCTGATGATGACAATGATCTCTCCTGTCTTTTTAAGGACCAGATTTTACGCAAAGGTCTGTGAAGGCTTCTCCTGCCATAGACCCTGCCTTAGGAGAGAAAAATCATTACGCTGCCAGGCTGTTGCTGTGCATTTATACGAGCTGTGTTAATCTCTAGCGTATTGTTTGTGCTGTTAACTTTTATAGAGCTCTTTAGGGAAGTGAAGATGAATAGCTGGAAAATGCTGAGCTCACAGAGGCTAAAGGTAACTGCTGACTGCCTTAACCGCTGGGAAGATCTGGAGCTTCGTATAGCCCCCAGACTTCCCCTCCATTTGAGCAACTTGCTCAAGAATTAGTTGCCTCTTGCCATGCTTGGCCAGAAAAAAAAGCATTTTGAGGTTCATTTATGGGGAAAAAATTGAAGAAAATGAAGAAAATGAGCCATCCACAAAAATTACAGGCTTATAGCTTGGTAGTTATGTTGACATAAGAGTGTGAGTTAGGATATATTACAATCTAGGGTCAGTGAAATATGATTTTTATCTATCTGTTTCCAAGAGAACATTGCAGGTACCTGAATTTTCATTTCAAGCTTCCATTATTAAAACTGGGAAATAATTTGAAGGAAATTTGCCAGTTCCAATCCATTTTCAGATTGAAAATTTTACAAGGTTCATGACAGGAGGTTGAAAATAAGGAACCACACCAACAACTTTTCAGTTTGTGCAACTTCCTTTCTTCCCACTGGGCATCTCAGCTCTTCACTCAGCTACACAGAAATGCACAAGGCCGTGTGTTTGTAAATGGATAAAGAGCAACTATACTGATAGTTCTGCAGCTCCTTAAAAGGGAGTTTTGCACCAGCAGTTTTAGTCCTGGTCCCAGAATATAGTAACAGTGAAGAAAACAGCACTTGCACAGTTGCACTTCCAAATAAATACATGACCTTAAAATTCAGCATGGTGTGTATTAGTCACATGGCACTAAAAGAATCATTCTGAAAGCTGTCGTTATGAGTTGTGGTTTTTTTCAACATCGAGGAAGTGGGACTTTCTGAAAAATATTTGTAAATACCAAATGCAATTAATGCAAATTGGTGTGTTTCCTAACCACTGCAATTTAAGAATTGGGTTGAGTTCTACAGATACAAAATGCTTATTTTTGCTTTGTAATAATTTCATAAACTTTGAAAGCAAACACTGTTGAAACTGTACCAAACTAAACAAGGGGTTATCCAGGTTGAGGTGCTCTTTTCCAGCTTTAGCAGGGGCCGAATTGTTACAAGGTTGCCATGAACACCTGAAGGGTGATGTATATAATGGCAGAAAGGTATCCTGTGCCTTGTTGTATAGGACTTAACGGTTTACACCCATAAGCAGTAGAGCTGGGCTTACTTCTGTGAGTAAGAGTATTTTGGGGATTGGAGAGATGGGGCGGAATTCATTCTCTTCCAGGCATGGTAAAATGTAGTGTATGGTGCTCTGTTGTGCACATTATCTACTTGCTGATGCCAAGAGCCCAAGAGCCAGGCCACAGAACGCACATGGCAGGGTGTTCAGTCAGCCTGCATGCAGAAGGTGTCAGGTGTGGGCAGATTGAGGATCTCTTGGTCTTGGGAGTACTGAGGAGTGAGGTCTTTTGCATTTGTGCATTGTGACAGCAGACACTCTGCATCCTGACTCATTCAGGAGTGGGTTGAGGACCCTGCAGGCACCAAACCCATCAGCTCATCACTGTTCTTCCTTTAATCTCTAGTGGAGTGTGCTGTGAGCAAAGAAAACCTCTCTTGTGCCATGTCTTTGTGGAATTTACCTTGAAGTAGCACTGTCACAACCTCAGGACAGTGCAAATTTAAGTATAAGTCAGACGGAAGATTGAAATGGATAGTGACAATGTCAGAAGTAAACCTGAATCTTTCTTCCCCTGTTAATTCTCCTTCAATTTTTCCAGTCCAGGGCTGAACTGGGATATCTCTGTAATTTATCAGAATATGTTGCGTACTTATAGCAGATAAGACCTCTCATGGACTGTGTCCTGTTTTGGTTGAAGAAAATGGTTCCATTACCTTTGGAAGTTACTAAAGGCAAAACAGATATTTAAATGTTGATAAATTGGAAAGGAAACTGTTTATCCAAAAGTGCATTCAATTGAGTACTGTTTAACTTTCAGTCTTTGCATTTATAATGTGTTCAAAATTTTAGGTTATTTGAAGTGCTGAATACATATATAATTAATGCTGCTACTCACTAAAACACAATCCTTAGAACAGCAAGATAACTCAAGAGAACATTTTTTTCTCAGGAGTGTACTGTGGTTCTCTTCTACCTGAACACAACTTTTATCCTCTTCTTTTTATACCACCTTAGTGATTAGTGAGAAAAAATGATGGTTGGACTGAGCAAAAAATGTGATCACATTCATGGCTCATGGCTTGCAGTTCAATACTAAAGTTTAATGGCCAACTGTAGATTATCAGATACTCTTTCCACTACTAAAGTACTTTATTGTTTGGTATGTAAAGTATGGATGAACTCTCTGTGCATTAGGAAAAATGGCCATACAAAGCCATGAAAAGGCAGGAACAGTGAGGAGACTCCATCAGCAATTCACTGAGAATCATGTAAGGGGAGCTTTGCAGATACACTCTCTTAGACACTTTCCACAGGGCCAAAATTGCATCTTCCTTTGTGAAAGGTGTTGAATAACCAGGCAGAAAAAGATGAATGCAAATGACTGATACAGGATGGAGGAAAGATAAACTCTATTTTGGCTTCCTTCTGTTAGAGGAACTGTTTGTACGACAATGAGATGCAGACTCTTGGATAAGAGTTGTCACATAGTATCACAGCTGGCGGTGCTTTGGAATTTCCTTTTTCCCCCTTTAGCTCCAAGTAGAAAGATTGAATTTAATTTTCTTCTTAGAAGATTGAAATACTCAGGTGTGTGTATCTTTCCGTGACAAGAGAGAAGAGTACAGAAGAGTTCTGCTGGTCTTTTGTTCCCACCTTTCCAGCTTTTTGGGGGGATTTTGGAATAAAGTTTGACTGAGACACCTTCAGTTGGTTCTAGGGAAGCCATTGAGAAAGACAACCTATTCCTGTTCCTTCTCCTTTGTCACTGAGATAAAAAAAATTTTAATGAAATGTTTCCCTCGTGGGGTAATATAGAAAACAATGTGTATTTCCGTGTCTCTGATCCTCTTTGATTGCTACACTGACTTCACTTGGGGTTTAGCTATAAAATATGAAGTCACTGAAAATTCTTCTCCAGGAAGGTGTGCCAATTAGTTCATGGTGCAGACTTGGTATTTGAGTACATCTGTTATGGATGATGCACTGTACCGCCTAGGAACATGAATGAACAGTTACACAACCCAGTTTTATTCTGTGTCTGTGCGAAGTATTTTCTCAGTGATGTGAATATGAAAGATGTCCCCCAGGAAAGGGAAGTAACATGCGAGTCACGCTTAAGTAGCATTGCTGTGACAAGTGGAAATCAATTCAGCAATATGCTGTGCCCTTCTTGGCATTACTTCCAGTTAATTGCAGTAGAGGGAATTACATGAAACCTCAATGAAGCTGTAAGGAAGAAATCTGGTCATGAAATCTAATGTATATCAATGCCCAGTCCCCAGAGAAGCAAGGGCTTGCTTTGCTTTGCTGAATTTGGAGAGCAGGGTGCTAAGGCAGTGCCCAGTGCCTGGACAAACCCTGGGCTGCTGGGTAGAACAGTGCTGGCAAGTGGCCTGTGCCTGCCTTGCTGGCCAACATCTGTGAAAAGCCGAAGTCTGAGGGAGAGACCTGCTGGGCTGGGCATCTCTTCTGACCTTGGCCCCTTCCTTTCCTCCCTCACCATGCTGCCACCTCTGACTCTCCCAGCATTCACAGGAAAACAATGTGAAACAATGCCTTTCTCTGTGCAGGCTGATAAAATAGACATTTCTTTCCCAACTGCTGTAGAAAGAACCCTCCCTGCACTTCCTGGGTGGTGGAGAATTGTAGCTTTATCTGGAAAATTAATCTGGGAACAGAGAAGGGGTTGGGTCTTGTGCTACCACCACCAGCAAAGAGACACCACTGCTTTTGTTCTGCCTGACTCTCTCTCATAATACTCCACATCCCAGCCTGACCTGCCAAGAGGGACTGGGGCCTGCCCCATGTCACTGGAGTGCCAGCCTGTCCTGTGCCCTGGGAGCCTTGGTCTGCCTGATGTCACCAGCGTGACAACCTGTCCCATACTGTGGGAACCCTGGCCTGCCCCATCCATGGGACCCTGGCCTGCCCATGCAGGCAGGGCTGTTGAGGCAGGCTGTTCTACCACCTTTCCTCTCCACGGCAGAAGGTAGAATTTACAATGTTAAGAACCAAAAACGCGCAGTTTTCATGGTGGTGCTGGCATCCCTGGTACACTCTGGCCTGGCATAGGCTGAGAAGGCATTCATTTCCTCCCTCCTGGAGCTGAGGCTGCTCCAGCCCTTCACAGGGAAACCAGAGGGGAAGGTATTGGCTGCAGAGCCTGTCCCTACTTCTTTGGGGCCATGTGGCAGGCAACAGGACTAGGCCACCAGCCCTCCCAGCCATGTCAACCAAGGTCACGGCCTCAGCCACCAGTCTGTCTGCATCCCTCCCTGCCTGTGCTGGAGCACGCTGCCTCCCACCACTCACACTGCCTGGCCTCTGAAAATCAAATGGTTTTATTTAGTGCCTAAAAGGCATCTCTTTTCAGACACCTGTTTTTGAAATGTTTGGTGCTGCTGACCATAAGAAGTGTCTGGGTATTACAATGAAACGGTTACAGGAAAAATCCTGCCTTGTTTCTAACGGAGTAACTCCAGAGCACATGTAGATTCTTCACATTTTTAATGCTTTTACCATGTGAAAAATAATGTGCTCTGTGCAATTGATTCCAGTATTTCATTCGTTTTTCATCATCTCCTATCTCTGGAACATCCCGCTCCCTCTTAACAACATATTTTCCTAAATTTCATGGCAAAGGACAAGATCAGCTTTGTGTAGCCATAATCTCTTTTGAAGCAGAAAATTGTTTCCAGATTATCAAACGTGGGATGGAAAAAACATCATATTTATGAATTGGTAAAACAGATAGACTTCCAGTTGAGTTTAGTTATAGGAAGGTTTTGTGATGATTATTTGGGAAAAAAATTTTCATTATTAAGTGTCAAAAATACTGTATAAAAGTTTGTTAGAATATATTTATCCCTGTGTTTTAGTACTTGTTTGAATTCCAAAAGTTACTCTAGCCTGAACCAATTTCTTATTTTAAATCTTGTAATAGTGGAAATTCTGTAATGTATTTCTTGGTTTGAAATTAATTAGGTCAGATTCACTAGTCTTTTCATCACCATTCAAAATACCTTTCAGCATGAAGACAGAAAAGTAAGACGCACACACTGTATTAAATTGCAATAAGAACACATCTGTTGGCTGGTGACTGACTGACCACTTTCTTCCCTGCTTGTGTCTGTTAGCATCTCATTACTTGTTTTGCTGCCCTGTTTTCTCAACTTGTGGGTGTCTCAGAGTCCCTCCTGGCTATGGTATCTGTGTGCTATCCCAGCACATCTCATTCATTCTCTGAATGTGAATTAAATAATTAGCCTGGTTAATCCATCTAGCTGCAGTGAAGGCTGGCTACTCGCTTTGTGTCGTGTCAGCTTGCTTTGCCTGATATTGGTACCTGCATTTGAGTTTATGTGACCCTTATTGACTGGCATTGTTGCTTTGGCCACCAGACAGCAACTGAAGCTGAGGGTGGCTGGACTTTTGCTGCTCCCATGTGCCCAGGATGCCACAGTGTTGATGGATGGGCCTTACAGCAGGCTGAGTCTGTATCTGAGTGTGTCTGTCCCATCTTCTTTCATCAGTCACTGCTGCTTAGTCACTTGCTTTTTGAGAAGTTTTGTTCCAAGTCACCTTCTAAAATCACAGCCCACTGTTAGCATTTGCTTCTGTGTGTCTCCCCAGACTCTCTAACTGCTGGCACATAGGGATACCTTTTCAGAAAGTCCCATGCTGACATGTGTTTGTGTGTCACTGACATAATGGCATGTGTAAGTGGGCAGCTGTGTGAGCAAAAGGCCATTTTGGAGCCCGCTGAGGAAATCCCCTGGTACCTGACTAATGTATGCATTTGTATGCAAACAGATAAGCACACAAATTTTAGCCTTCCAATCCAAAAGATGTCATTGTTGTTGTTGTTTAGTAACCTTTGGTCCCTGTAGAAAAGACTGAACATATCTATTGTAGTTCCTCTTTGTCTCTTTTCTTCTGTTTTAAGGATTTTCTCAGGATACGTGTATGAAAGCAAATCTGTTTTATTATACGATTGCTGTACAGTCTGCATTTGGTGTCCTGTGCCTCTCTGTAACATTTCTGTCCTTTCCAAGGCAGACAGTTGTGATGTCAGGTGCAAAGGATTTGGGCTGGAAAGTAGTCAGCTTGGGCAGATTAACTGCTTCACAGACAAAAATCCTGGGTTTGGGGAAAGTAAAAATAGTATCAAGAAAAAGCGTGAAGTCTTTAATCCTGAAACCTTATGTACAGGCAAAATGATTGGCTCAGGGTAGGTAGAAAATACATGTAGTACTGAAAAAACTGTTTTTCACTGGATCCAAGAGGCATTAGATTGTTTTAGGTACCTGTCTTGTGCGATCATTACAAGTTTATTATCCTGGTGGTGGTTTGTTTTGTTCATTTTAACTAAGCAGATGTCTTTTTTATTGTCTGTTACCATGCAAAAGCTGTCCAAAACGTGATATGGTAAGTTGCTGCAATAAGGTATATGCAAACTGGTACCCATGGGCCTTTGCCCAAACTCTGTAGTGTCTTTCCAATCTTGTGGTAATCATTCACCTAGAAAAACAAATCTGAAAGCGAATATATCTGGCTTTAACAAACGGTTCTCTTGTCTTACAGAGAGAGGATACAAGCCATGGAGAAACAGATTGCCAGTTTAACTGGTCTTGTTCAGTCTGCGCTTTTTAAAGGGCCAAATACAAGTAATAGCAAAGATGCTTCTAGGTAAAAACAGAATTCATCTGTAATGATTTTAGTAATCAATCAACAAAAATAATATTTGAATGTAATAGTAAAAAAAAACCAACCTGATTGCTCAATCATTTTTAAATATCTTTATCATCTCCATGAGAATGCTAGGCAGAGAGGAAGAGTATGACAAATTATAGATGGAGATTAACTGCATTACTCTTCTTTGTGTTAAAAAGAATTAATGTAGCTACATCTCTGTGCTTTCTGCTGCTTGTACTCCATTCCTTGCTTAACTTGTATTAAGAGGTGATTTAAAAAAAAACAACAAACAACTGACTGGTGATGTAAATTAAAAATATATATACTAGACAAGGCCATTTAATATGCTGAATATAAACTTCACTATAGTTTTAATATTAGTAAGCTAAAATTATTATTTTTCTTTTGATTACTTTAGTGAGAAGATGATGCTGAAAACTGTGTCCAGCAAGAGCAGCGTTGACACTGCAGGTAAGATAATTCACTTTTATTTTACAAATTATTCAGATATATGAATAACTCTAACATTACAACCATCACAGCTTATGGAAATGTCAAATTTATTTAAATTCCTGTAGCTGTACTGTCAGAACCAAAGTTTAAGTTCAGGATATGGGAGTCGATCACATCTTTAAGAGAGGAATTTCTGACAGGTTGAAATGGTATTTGGAATGAATTTTACACCTGTGCTGAATGGTTTAAATGAGATGCAGAGCCTCTGCACATGGTGAATTTTCCAGTGACTCATCCTGTCTATAGTATATATATCTGTCATTAACCCCATATGTATCCAGACTGTTGTAGGAGACTAAATATTTCCTTCTTTTTCTGGTCACCTGAACTTTTCTCTAGGGACCTTCTGTCGGTAGGATGCTATGGATGTAACAGCACCAAGAAATTTAGTAGTCAGCAAGACATCACTTTTCCTAATCAAGCCACATTGATCTGTTAGTTAATTATTAGAGCTCACCTAAACTGTTCTGAGTTATTGATTATGAAGCTGGTAAGGCCTGATGTTATTTTACCTTCCCACTTGGAGAGCTGTTAAGTGTTTAAAAGATGGAGTTAAGGCTGTTGTGAAAGAAGATCTCCATGTGATTGAAGCTCTTTGTCTATGGGCTGTTGCTGGAGAAGTCTGCAGGGTGTTGGTGTGTTTATATGCCTCCTCTTCGCCCTTTGTCATTCACTGAATGCAAATAAAGGCAGTTCTCCACTTCCTGGTAGCTCTGTTCCCACAGGGAGGTCTGTGCCCTGGCAGGTAGTAAACCACACACATTTATTAGCAAACCTATTATGCTCCTAACTAGCCTTTCTGTTGGAGCTGTTAGTTCATGTTCGGGATTCCTGTTTATCTGGAATTGCATTATGTCCTCCTAACTGACAGAAATCAAACTAGACCTGGAAACTATCAAGCACATTGCAAGAAGGAAAGTGCTAAAATCCTGGTACTGAAGCTTTTCTCCCAAGCCACTCTCTGGTCTGATTCCAACTCTTCCCTTCCTGCTGGCCTCTGGATAGGGAGAACAATACTTAAAGCTTTGAAGAAATAAGCTGTAATTTCTCACTTTCAGACAATTTACTAAAAAGTCTGTAATTTTTCAAAACAGCTGCAAAATGCTCCTAGACTTTTCCCTATTGCAGTGTCATTATAGAGTGAGAATTTATGGTATTTCCCAGTTGCACAGGCCTTGTCTCATATAAAGCACTTATGAAACCATCACAACCTGCACACACATTGCCTTGTGTTCCTCTTTGTAGTGTATTGCCATTCAGTCTTTCTTCTTGCCTGTGTTGGTACTAATTCAGACAAGTACTTTGCAGGGGGTGATGAGTTAGAGGTCCTGATCTAAGCTTGGAGTGAGGGTTTGGACCAGATGACTTCCAGAGGTCCCTTTAAACCTAAATTATTCATTTGTGTTTGCACATATGAATGTTCTCACAATGAAATGAGAAGTGGAATAATATTCATTGGGAAAATCACACAAAGTGAAGGTGGGTATCCCTCTGGAAGTCCTGCCCAGCCGACGAGAATAGCTTGGCTCCTCTGACCAGCAACCGTTTCCTGCCCCTGTCATTCCCAAATACTCCTCACTCACATCTTATCATATGACTGAACACATGTCCCTGAAATGGCAAAATTACATGTAACAGCTGCGTATCTAGGCATGGGAGGAAGGTCAAAAGACCAGATCAGCATTTGTCACTTACTGATAGAAACATTGACTTTGTCAGATGGCTATACCCGTATCCAGCATGTGAGTAAGGATTCTAGCATTCAGGTTATGCCTTTCTCATCACTTTGGAGATGGGGACAGGGCACTGGGACCAACCATGCAGCCAGCAGCCTGCAGGGATCCCTATCAATGCTATAAAGTAGCTATAAAGTAACTGCATGCCTAAATCCTGTCCTTCCAGAATGGCTCAGTCAGAAAATTAAATTGTAGCAGCTATGGGAAACAAGGTGTGATGACCCCAATACACTACAGTATTGTAACCCACAACAGCTATTACTGAAAACTGGTGTATAATAGAATTGTCTTGTATAATGAAATATTTTGCTTTTGCACCTGCTTTTGAAATTGCCCATGACACAGTCTAGTAAGTCAATGCAGTTCCTGCTTACTTGAAAATTAGGCAATCTTCCAGAATATGCTGTAGAATGTTTCTCCTTTTTGTAAATATGCTTGGGTTTAAATGTGCCAGCAGCATCCAGAAACACTTCTGCTGACCGCTGTCTTGTTCTTCAATTCAACCCTATCTTTATTAAGTATAGTCATTCAGGCAGTCGATTCTCTTACTTTACAATTTCACTTGACAGCTGTGCACTGAGATACCAATTCTAGCAATTTCAAAGTCTGTTTGGAAGAAAAAGTGTTATAAAATGTTGATTGAGCAGTCCTTTCTAGAGCACTGGTAAGCAAAAACATGAATTGCTTCCCATCCTAAATAATAAAACATCTGTGCGAGATAATATTGACTTATCAGTATTGAACCAACATTGTATTTTATAGCATGTGTTCCACTGATAGGAGACTTTCATGCAAAAAAATAGAGAACTAGTTCCCTTGAGATGCGAAAGAACCCAAAATTTCTAAACTCTAGATAACTGTATGTGGCAAGATTGTGAATATTCTATTTGGTACGTAATATAAACCAAATTGTTGTATTTAACATGCTTTTGCTTTGCCAGCCTGTAGCAGCCTCAAATATGAAGAACACCCTTGGAAAAAAAAAAAGCTTTCTCAGTGGGGAAAATGAGACTGTAATGACAATGCTTGTCTGCATTTCTTAAGTTTTATTGCTTTAGGCTCAGTTCTTTCATGATGGGGGTGGGTTCAAAGAACAGTAACCCACCACAGGCTGGTTATGTCTCTTCTACTGATGGTAGGAACAATCCCATGACTGAATCCTCATAAAGATCTTCAGTTTATTAAACACAAATGCCATCAAGGAACTCTTCACTTAGGAAAAGCATGTGACTCTAAAACCAAACCATACTAGGAAGAGTCTCCCTGAGATTGCTAGCAGATACGCTGAGAAATGCTCACATACTCTCTTTTCTGTCATATTTTTGTTCAAGTGGAGATTGCTTGATAGACTAAATCGTAGATTCATTGATTAAATTGAGATCAGTTGTGTCATGGATTACTGGAAAAAGCAATAGCTTTTTGCTAGTTGCTGCCTTGTTAGAAGAGTCAGGAATACATTTTAGTATTTCCTGAAAAGGTATCACGGAGTGTGACTTTCTGTACTAATGCCACAATACAAACCAAGAGGAAGATGGCAGCAGGGAGAAGAATTACAAACATAGGGCTCACATTTGATTCCTCACTCTTTGTGAACTGTCTTATCATCCGTGTATGTCTTATGTGCCTTTTTCACATGACTGACTCCTGCTGTGAACTAAAACATTGTTCATATCTGTGTGCTCTCCTCAGATTCAAAGCCAGATCATGCTAATCTTTGAACTCTGTCAGCATTTGCAAGTCAAACATGATCCTGAATTCATTCTGGATCAATGAGAAGTTGCACAGTTTGATATATACATATGTATGTAGGTATATACATGTGTGTGTGTATATATATATATTATTCTTTTAAGCACATTTTATTGTCTAGTAACTGTCACGTCTCCCTAAATGATGCTTGAAAATGTTGTGGCTCTTTAATAAGAAGATGAGTAATTTGTCAAGAAACATTGCTATATGTCTTCTGATGGCCTCTTCCCCCAGCCTGCTTAAAAACAAAATCTTAGCATTTTAGAAAAAAAAAATCTGGAAAATGGGAGAAGAGCAGTGCCTTTGCAACCACAGCAAAGGTCAAGTGTCAGGGAGAAGTTGTGTTCCTTACCTTCCTGAGCAAACCCCTTCCTGCACATCAGTTCTCTTTGTACTGTAAAAATGGCAGCTTACTTCATTAGCCTTTGTAAAAAAGGCTAAGATTTTTTTTTGTCGAGAGGACTAGGGAATTATGGAGGGGGTTTGCATTCAAGCCCCCTTACCTAGCTCCAGCAAAGGGTTTATTAAAAAACCTCAGAGCTAATGCTGTTTCTTTCCCATTGATCCATCTGGCCACACATCTAATTGCAAAGCTACAGCCTGGGATTATTTCCAAAAGTGAGCAGTACTCCCTAGATGAAGCAGCCCCTCATTCAACTACACTTTTATTCAGTTTTGATGAAAATATGTGTATGTCTGAGAAATCAGCTGTTGATCGTTACTGCTCACTCGTTGTCTCCTTGTGTTTCACACCCCCGGGAGTCCCACCTCACGTGTCACGGGCTCTGAGCACACTCTGCAGCAGGGACACTGTGGCAGCTGAGAGAACCCAGTGGTGAGAAGAGGTGGCTGAGGCAGCTGCGGAGGAGGAGAGCTGCTTTGTAGAGAGTCAGAGACATTTATTGCTTACAGAAGCAGATCACAGTCCATCTACACTAAAAGGAAAGCAGGCAACCCCTTCCTGAGAAAATATGTGAATTGACTGGGGTCCAGCATGGGGGGAGAGACTGGCGGGGACTGATTCATGCCTTGGCTGCATCATCACAGGGTCGAGGGCTGAGGTTTTGGAGCTTTTGCTTGAGGCAAAGAACAGCAGAAAGGTAGATGTGCTTTCAAAAATAGTCCAGATTTGTGGCTAGGGATCAGAACTCTTGGAGGCTTATCCACATTTTTCAGACTCTCTGGTGGTTTCTGTCTGTAAAGTTTATGAACTAAATACAATTTTCTTTAAAAAAAAAAAAAAAAATAGTGCATGTGGGAGAGAAATAAATGCTTGACTGTAGGAAAGACTGGAGTGTACATGTAGACAGATAAGTTTTAGCATATATTAGACTGAAGCACGGAGTGGGTATATAATGGCAGTGAACAAGGACTGTTTATTTCTTGAGTGTTGCTTTCTGTTAAGCAGCTCTTTGAAAGTCAAGAGAGCATTGAATCATACTGGAGTATAGCAAAAATGTGCAGCAGCTTACTCAGCAGTGTAGTGAAAAGTGCTGTTGTTGAAGCACCAAGCAGATTTAGCTGGAGCACGTTTAGAGAAGGTATAGCCTTACAACAGCCTGCACTGGGCTAGAACAGCTTTTTGTCTGAGCATGTCTCCAGAAGCCGATGGCATAGCACACCACATGTAGCATGGATCTGGCCAGAGGAGGTGGGCTTTCACTGACAGGAATTGCAAATGTAGGTAAAGCCAGAAACGTGATTCTTAAAAAACTTTTAGCCTATTTTAAAATAAAAATAGTCTGGTGTAATTTCCATCCTTTAAGAATGCTTCCCTCAGATGAATTTTGCAAAGGCTGTGTTCAAGGTATCCACAGCTGTTGGCAAAGGGATAGCAGTGTGTTGTGCTGAGCTGTACTCACTCGGGCATATTTGGAGACTGTACTGGCTGAAAAGACTACTAGGGATGAGAGTGTGGGATAGAGCTTCCCACTCTTGGATTCATACTCATTTCAGTCAGGAGATGTGTCATGCACTTTAGTGCACTGAAAATTTACCTTTAATAGGCAAAGAAAACACTAGTTTTTCTTTGATTTCATTGAACTTGATGGAATGTGTGCTTGTGGGAACAAATGATGACCAAAATCCCTGTGAAGATCCATTGATGAGCTGTTTTCTGTTTCCTTAGATTTTTTTGTTGTATTCATAGAGAAGGAAGAAATTGAAGTAGGGAATGACCTAATCATAGAGTAGAGTCATGGAATTATTTAGGTTAGAAAAGACCTTTCAAATCCATTCAAATCCATTCAAGTCCAACCATTAACCTAACACTGCCAAGTCCACCACTAAGCCAGGTCCCTAAGCACCACATCTACACGTTTTTTAAATACCTTTGGGGGTGGTGACTCAACCACTTCCCCGGGCAGCCTCTTCCAATGCTTGATAACCATTTTGCTGAAGAAAGTTTTCCTAATACTAAACTTGAACCTCCTCTGGTGCGAGTTTAGGCCATTTCCTTTTGTCCTATCACTTTTTACCTGGGAGAAGAGACCGACTCCAGCCTCTTTTCAGGTAGCTGTAGAGAGTGATAAGGACCTTGAACCTTCTTTTCTTCAGGCTGAACAACCCCAGCTCCCTCAGGCACTTCTCATAAGAATTGTACTCCATATCCTTTATGAGCTTCTCTGGATGTGCACCTCAATCTCTTTCTTGTGCTGGACTTAAAAAATAAAGAGTGTCCTACTGACAGTCTGCCATTTTGTCTGCTGGCAGTGGAGGGGGTGCAGTGGGAAGGGACACTAGAAAGAAAATTTGCAGAATATGGGTGTGTAAGTGCTAATTGAGAGAGGAAGCTGTTACATGGCCATTAGCTTATGAATTGGAATATGCTATTGGAATGTACATTGAAATATGTACCTGTATATAAAGTTTCTTCCCAGGTACTTGAGACTGAAAAGAGAAAGCTTGATATTGATGCTGTTTACAGGAAAAACATACTTTAACAGAGAAAGTCTTGTGAAGACACTGATGTTTTTTTTCGGAGTGTGGCTCAGCTCACTTCCTTGTGTTATGCTGTACTCCTTTCTGACAAACTAAAAGAGAGCGGGTGGATGCAACACAGCTGGAGAGCCTCTGCCACACCTTCATTTTAATTCTCTGGTTTTATGTAGCCACTGTTGGAGACACCTGCTAGAAATAATGCAATTGTCCTTTAAGAAGTGAAGCAAGACTTTCTATAGAAACCTTTTCTCCACATTTGACAGCTTGACTGATTTTCTTTCCTGTGATGATTAAGCAACAAATATGCAGTTCAGGAGTTCTATGAATTTGCATCAGCTCAGTCTCAGATGTCTCCTGGGAGGGCAATCCTGAAGTGACTTGCAGCATCAATTTGATTTTCTGCTGTTTGTGTAATCTGCAGTTATATTTTATTATCCCATCTCCACTACATGTGGTAGAAAGCCTTGAAGTAATGCAATACTCTGATACAACTGAAGTTCCAGCACACATACACTCTGATGTGGTACAGACTTCCCTCAAACTATATTGGATAAGGAGGTGCCAGTCCCCTGTTAATTCTGAGCATTTGCATCTGTCTTTTCCTTGTCTGTCTGTGTGAAATACGCGTGGATTCAGTGGGCAGAGGAAGGATCATGTTTGCACGTTCTCTGCATGAGCTCAACCTGTACTGCTGCTTATTTCAGGTGCTTCTAACATGTCTGGGGGGAAGAATGCACTGGCAACTGTGGATTCAGCTGTCATCCATCACCCTGCTGGAGCCCTATCAATGCAAGTCAGCCTGCATGGTATGAAACGCAACGTGTCAGATCTGCGGCTGCAGCTGCATCAGATGAAGCAGCTACAGGTACGCTTATCTGGGTAATGCTGGGGAAAAAGGTGGGTTGTCAGCAAATGCCTTTTTTCTCCCTCCTTCCCTCCCTCTCTGTCTCTCATTTTCTCTGTCTTTTATTTTTTGTATAAGTGATTCTCAGTAGCAGAGTCCTAGCAAAGAGCAGGTCCAAGTACTACAGACACAAAAGTTCTAGCTTGCATAGTCCTCAAGGTATGGGTATTAGCTCAGTTAAACTACTGCTGCTCGGGTATTGAGAAAAAAATTAATTTCTAGCTTTGCTTGATGACTCTGGATATTAAAGCACTATTTATATTACAGTAATATCAAGTCTGTGATTACAGTTTGGATCCTGCTATGCTATGTGCTGTATAAACATGTCAGAAGAGCCATGTTCCTGCTTCATACTGTTTACAGTTGAGACAGTTTTAAAGATCCTGAATAAACAACTTTGATGTCAGGAAACCCAAATGTAGCTGAGGATCAGTAGACATGCATTAAGCTGGAGTTTGAGTCCTGTATTTACAGAATTGAGAAGAATAGCCAACTTGAACTATAAGGAAAAAAAATATTTTGAAAGTTGTTGCTGTTTGTTGTGCCCTACTTCCATTCACATTTTAGAAGTACCTTTGTAATACACATCAATACCTCAAAACCTGCAAGAAACAATATGAGCATTGAAGAGTTAACAAAAATATTATGTTGGCACATACAGTCCTGCTGCATATATAAATATATGATGTTCATCTCAGACACTGTGAAAATAAGCATATGCAGCTGTACAGGTCTTCAGCCCTTCACTTAATTGGAAACTGAAGAGCACTGTGTCTTGTCCCAGAAGATGGAAAAGGAGGCAAAGCACTTTCTTGTAAGACAAAGCAGACTTCAGTACTCTGCCAGTCCTCCTTGCCCAGGAGGTGACATCACATGTTCGGTATTGTAGGGCTGCGGCTACTGCTTTTACAACCAAGGTGGTTTTGAATGGTACCGCGTCAATCAGGTTTGATATGCTGATTAATTTAGAAGAAAATAATAATGATACAGATCAGAATTCAGAGCATGTTTTTCCTTTACCTCCTTATCTAAAAGAGATGAAATTATGATCCAGTCATAGGACAAGGGAGCAGAACGGTGAGGTGAGCATCAGGATAGGAAAATGTGGCTGACTAAAGATGCTGTGACAAGGTCCTGTGCTCAGTTTGGTGGGAATGAAGAGATGACAGAAGGTAGTTGGAGGAAAGAGTTGTGTCAGTCAGGTGACTTCTGCCTGTCATACAGCTCCCATGCATTTAAACTTCCAGTTTAGGATGAGCATGTTCCTATAGTAATTGTATCTTGCAAAAGCTGTTCTCAGCAGTGCTGCCTATGTGCCAGCCACCATGTTCCCCATCTAATTTCAAGACACTGGTCTTGAATTTGTGCCGGGGACCTCTGCCCTGGCACATTATGTGTATGTGCATGTTCTTCCACATTTGTGCCGCAAACCGCTGCAGCCCCTCTGTCCTTCTGCAACCCCATGTGCCAAATGCAGCTCTTGGCGAATGCCTGCGGTCTGGCCACCAGCTGTGCTTAGCATGTGGCCTTGTAAGGCTGCAGTGCTGCGCTGGGGGCAGTGAGCACATCGTTCTCACAGGGCCTGCTCACTGAGGAGGTGGCATTTCCCCAGCTGCACTTTGTCCCCGTGGCCCTGCCCAGGGCACAAGCCTTGCTTTTGATCAGCTGTAGCAGTATGGCACACAGGAGTGAACAAACTCGTACCATCTGCACAAATCAATGCTGCCAAGGAAGTCTTGAGAAGG
Source organism: Myiozetetes cayanensis (assembly GCF_022539395.1). Classification (NCBI taxonomy): domain Eukaryota; kingdom Metazoa; phylum Chordata; class Aves; order Passeriformes; family Tyrannidae; genus Myiozetetes; species Myiozetetes cayanensis. Next base: position 133,896,668 of record NW_026086604.1, read on the forward strand.
GAAAAAGGACGTATCCCAAGTGTGCTCATTAACTCTGGCTGGCTTCCCTTAATTCAGAAATTATAGCAAACTTGGTGCATTGAGCTAGCAGGAAGTTGAGAAATTTGTGATAGTCAGATGGAAGAACCTTTACCTCAAGGGAAGTTTTGGTGTGTTACACATGAATTACATTCATGACAGTGAGTTTTTGTCATGGCTTTCCTGAATTATTTTGAAAAAGAGCTCACGGTACGGCAGCAAGTGAAACAGATAGTGTTTTAAACTGAAGAGTGTTGAAATACCACATTCCTAAGGAAAAGTTTTGTGCTATGTTTTTTCAGAAATGATTATAAGAGAAAAAGTATTTTTCTGTTTACCCAGATTGTTTGCCTTGAATGTTTGACAGTACTTCATATTTTTAACTTTCACTGTTTCTCCTGGGTTGGCAGTCAGTTCGTTCCCGTTTGTATGAATTTTTCATACAGTGACAGACTAGAAGAAACACCAAAAAAAAAGAGAAAAAGATGATTGCCCAGGCACAAAAGTTGTCAGGATGACTAAGAAACAGGAACAGGACACAAAACTATATTTAATACTATCTATTGTTCTATATTCAGTTGATGTTATCTCCATAAGTTCCTACTAATTTCTTTATAGAATCAGAGAACACATGGTGGAAAAGACCCATTGATTCCTGTAGCCTTTGTCCGTGTTGGCAAAATCTTCTTTTTAAACCATATCCAGTAGCAGTTGATCCAGATGTATTGATTCACACACCAGTTAAATATATGTTACCAGATGCAAACAGAAAGTTAAGACTCAGTCTGTGGTTGGATATTAAACAGAGATTCTTGTCATGAAGACATTTGCCTCATGACTGTTGCTAGAAGTTAGATACTCTCCTCGCTACTTCACTTGCATCTTCCTTAAGCACTCTGATTCTCAGAGACATTCAAGAAAGACTAGTTTCGTGGTGCTGTGGAGTTTTCCTCATTGCCAGAGGTAGGCTGTAACCCAGCCTGTGTCCTGGATAAATGTATTGTTGGCAAGAATGGAGCCCATGATGATTTTAGTGGGGTTGTTCATTCTGCAATCACAGACAATCAGAACTCTTAGTCGCAGGTTTGAACCAAACCTTGAAGTGAATGTACATGTTATATGTACATTGGATTTTTTTTTTGTCTACTCCTTATTTTCTTTAGTTGAAAACGTTTTAAGGGAACATAGATATGGTAAGGGTTCAGCATTAGGAATGTGTATGCATGCATGCTTTTCCTTCACTCACTGCATTATTTGCAGGGAAGTGAGTGGTGAAGAAAGGACAGAAAAAGTGATAACAACACTGTCCATAAATGTGGTATATGACCATATACTGTGGAGTATGATACTCAGTCTCAGAAGTGTAACTTTGAATTAGAAAATCAAATATATTTTAAGCTGCATTATAGAACTGCAGTTTGATCAGTGTATGGTGACAAACTTTAGGAACTAGATACTTAGGTTCTACAGAGGTCCTGAGCTGCAGGCAGTCAGTTCTGTTTGTGGCTGTGCACTGTAGTGCATGGGGAGGTGAGTGGCCCAGATGCCTCTCCCAGAAGAGCCTGTGAGGCTTCCATTGGACAGGTCATGCTTGTCTCCTAATGAGGAGCAGGGCCATGAACTAATCCTTGGTTTTCCAGTTACCTGTCTCATAGATAATAATAATTGGTTCAAAGTGAACTGAATTGGTTATCAGATTATTCTTGAAGTGGGTGCCAGAGGCAGTGCTGGACTACTTGTGTGAGAGCAGTGATATAATGTAATATATGTAATGTGATGTGATATATGTGTAATAATAGCAGTAAATAATGGCTGGAGCAGTAGCTGAAGGAGAGGGACAAGGTAGATATCTGGAGAGATTACTGAGGCTGGGAGTGAGAGCCCAGGGTAATGAGTGTAGGAGAGGATGCTAGAATACTAGAAAATCATGTTAAATTTCTTTCTGTTTGACTGCTGCTTGCAGTTGTAAGTCAAGTTAACTCTAATTAGCAAGAAATTGCCATTTAGTGGTGACAGGAAAGCCTTCACTGCATTTCCTTACTTTTGGCCACTAGCCTTTGGAACCTGAGTACGGTTTTAACAAAGTTTCTTTTTAAGTATTAATGTCTAAGGTTGTTTATTTGGCTTGCTTTTGAGCAAGCTTGAAGTATGAAAAGTTCTCCTCTGTGGAACCAGAATAACTGTGGCAAATCCATAAATTTCTTCCACTTGAGGCAGTAGGAAGTAAATGGCAGAAGGTGATCAGAGGGACAAACAGGGTATTCAGTTAGCCAGGGGGTCTCAGATCTGATACCTGCTGGAAGAAGAAAGTAAGAATCAAATTCAGTTCCAGAACATGCAGGTAGATGTGCTGTAATGGCCAGAGATTGCCTTCTCCTCAGCCACAGGTCTTCCCCTCTGCTTCTGCTTACCCTGCCTCATGCTGTCCTGTGGCTGGTGACTCTTGCCACAATTGCTCCTCTTCCCTGGTTCTCTTGCCCTTCTGTACTCATATGTTTTTCTCCTTTCTTGTTATCTGTCCTATTTTCCAAAGCATGAACAAACCCGAGTTTTCCGTAACTAGCCAAGTGTTGCATGGATTTTCAAAGAAATGGCAAAACCATGTCTTTGATACCAAGATGAGTAACTTCCCAGACTTCAGGAGCTCACTCCAAACATTGAGGTTTGGGAGTCTTCAACATACAAGCTTCTTTGAAATATTGCTGCATTACTTTTTTATTCCCTAATCTCGTTACGAGAAATGGATGAACCTTTATGACTGAAACTTCCTGGTACTGTTCAAGGTTTTCATAAATGAAGGTGACAAGCACCTTAGCTGTAGGCATCATCACAACAAATATAGATCCCCTACATGCCCCCATAATAGGAAAAAACGTGTGCCTGCCCATTTCACAACCTCACACACACGTACTCAGTTTCACTATTACTGGAAGTCACTGCTACCAGCTGAGGAACATTGAGGACTTAAATTCTGGACACCTGAGACTTAAGTCTAACTCTGTTACTGACCTTCTCATTGACCTCAGATCAGTTGTTTCACATATCCTAAATCACTTTCCTGTGTCAAATTTCCCCACTTTTTAAAGAGCTGTGAATAAACTGTATGACTGAAGTGTTACATGCTCATTCACTCATTTATTCATTCATTTAGGTTTTCCTACTTGAAAATATAACACGATGAAAGAGGTGTGTGTCTCAGACAGTTCGGCTGGCCTTGCAGTAAGAGGTTTTAATTTATCAAATCCAAACATTGATCCCATAATGGGGAAAAACACACGCAGTCACTGTCTTTAAAGTAATCCAGATAATGTTTATGTATTTGTGCTGTCCAAATGTTTTTCAGCATCATTTTTTCCCTAACTGCTAACACTTATCTTCAGCTGAGTTTTGAGCTAACACCTCCTGCTTGTCACAGCTTAGATCACCCTCCACACACACCTGCAGTGAGGTGTTACCCTTTCTCTCATCACAGTTGTGTCACTGGAGGAAAGAGTCAAGCATAGGAACTAAAGGGTTGGGAGGGTAGGGCTGAGTTTGCTCCTTTCATGCCCACACCAGTTGGAAAGAATTGCCTCAGCAAAGGCCTTTTTTTTCTCTGATTCTCATGAATTCTCTAAAATCAAGTTAAAAAGGAGTCTTACTGCATTATGCTGTCTTGTAGGTAACCCATTTCTGTGATTCTTCCTATTAGGTCATAGTTTTACTTTGCGTGTTAAATGTGGTTTGGCTGTTAAGCCTGGATGTTTAGAAGACAGCTGACAGTTCAAGTGCTTGTTTTAAAACTGGCATTTTGTCCCCCAATTGACATGGGTGTTTTTAAAATCTCACAATATGAGATGGCTGCTGTGCTAACAGAGTTGTGTTCATGTTGCCTATATCCTAAAGCTGTGGCTAGGTGGAGTCCTGCTTATCACTTTGAATCTTGTGATTTGCGTAAGAGACTTAAACAGGTTTGGTTTGTGTGAGCATGGGGCATAGCTGCTCTAGGACTACCCACAGAAGAGTACAGTCTAGTTTGCCTTCTTAGCTGTGTTTTGCTCTGTAAGTTTAATATCAGCAAGAAAATTAATGCTTTAGTTACTTAACATCAGGCTAAGACAAGGAAGAAGGTGTGACTTTTGCAGTGCTTAGAAAACTACCGTATTATAAAAGGTGTTTTTTTGGGGGAGTAAAGGAGGTTTTATGTATTGCAGGTGAACTATATATCTGTACCAAATTACACTGCGTGGCACAGTCCTTCCCCTGCCACTTGAGAGACTGCAAATTTCCATTCTGAAAACAGCAGTGCATTCCAGCCGTGACATTAATGTGTGGGATTATCCACTAGGCACGTATGGGCAGCGTGATGCATAAGCTTGCGAGATACATGCAAAGTGGAAGTCAAGCTTCCGGCATTCTCGTGAGTTGTAATTAATTCTCGATTCATATTGAATCAAGCATAATAAAGGGACCACAGTCCTTGCAGGAGTTATGCACTGAAGGTGACATACTGATCCCAACATCTTTTGTTCATCACCTTGCAGCTGGAAGTTAGATATACATGGAATACGTAGAATAATATTTATAAGTACAGTTAAAAAGGGAAAGAAGGAAGTAAAAACATTTGCTCACTGTAGGGCTGTGTTTATCCCAACCTTCTGAGCTCTGCAATGTATTCATTTGCTAGGGGTGTCAGTCAAGCAGGAAAAATTGAAGTTGATTTCTTTTGTGCAACAGCTGCAGAACCAGGAGATGCTGAGGGCAATGGTGAAGAAAGCAGAGCTGGAGATCAATGGCAAAATGATTGAAACAGTGAAGAGGCTTGAAGATCCTGTGCAGCGACAGCGCAACCTGGTGGAACAAGAAAGGCAGAAATACCTCAACGAGGAAGAAAAGATTGTGAAGAAATTATGGTGGGTTGAGAAACCTCTTAGAATTTATTGCTTTTGCCTGGCTTTTTCTTCCATAAAGTGGTAGCTTTCACCACTGTCTTCACTGAAAGTGCACCTGTATGTGCTCTTTTAGCTGTTTCCTTGCTGTGTATCATATTGGCTGTAAAACTGTGTCACTGCTTCTGACTGGGAGTCCATCTTCACACAGCCCACTGGGTCAGTCCCGCCAGTACAAAGAGTTTCAGCCTCTTCAGAAGTCCCCTGTAAATGACTGATGGCTGTAAGGACCATGACCACCTTTGTATTCTGAAAACCTCCCTTGTCTCTAGCTCTACCCTTCAGCTTTATGTATTATGCTTTAGAGAAGGAGGGAGGAATTTCCTCAAGAACAAATGGATGCAAAGGAAGGTAATGAGTTTGGCTTCAAGTACGAAAATCATATTTCAATAGTAAGTGCTTTGGATATTGCATGGGAGGGGTAGGGGAAGCTCATAAATAGAGGATTGAAGTTTAATTGCAGTCAGCAATGCCAGTCTTTGTTTAAAATTCCCATACACTTAACTGCAGATAAAAATACTTTCCTTTTTGTTTGTTGCTGTGTAAAGGCCCTTTGTAAGACTGTTTTCTTTTTTTCCGAAAAACTTTGGCCTACCAAGACTGGTGGGATCAAGTTGTTTGCTTTAGTCCCTATTCAGAGTCAGCAGGAGGCAAGATGAAGCTGAAATCAATAAACAATTTAACTAGTTCTAATACTTATATTTGTAATAGGTTATATAAATAATTATTTCTCATTATTGCATTTATTTCACAGCTGAAGAATTGCTGCATAATAGAGAAAAACTTTCTAGTCACCTTGTCAATGGGAATTATGATTGAAGAGCCATCGAGTACAGTTATTGACAGCTGAGGAGAGTAAATCTTTCCTGTTGATCAATGTGTTGTCAGATTAATACAATTTGTAATAAAAAAAAGACAAGATAGAGTGTTACTAAGGGAGAGTATGGTTTCTGTGAAGAAAAGTTGAATGTGCAGTACCAGTCCATGCTAGAGTATCTAATGTTCTCAGCTGATTTGTAGACTTAAATAACATTGCGTTGTAGTTTTAAGTAATTACCCTCCTGTTCCTCACCTTATTCCTGTGTGCCTCATTGCCTGGTTCTTAGATTGTTTATTCTCTATGGAAAGAACAATTTGTGTGATGGCTGTTTATCACATTGCCTCATAAAATGGACACTGAGTGAGGTCAAGTGCCAGTGGCATTCGCTGTTGCAGCTCTTCTTTTAGTATATGACTTGGATTGCAATATGGTTCTGTTTTATCAGGTTTGGGAATTTTTCCTGTTTATAGAGTTTCTGCTGCTTCTATTCTACTTCATTTGTTAAAGTTACAGGGAGACGTAAATCATTCAAAAGTTAGTTCACCACTGTTAGAGACATACTAGAAACAAATATTCATTTGCAAACAGTTATTTTTCATCATTTGTGTCCAGTGTGATTCCTTTGTCATGTATTTGCTTGTTTACAGGATCAAAGCCCAAAAGAAAAGCACATCTGACAACAGTGCTTTAATTTCAACAGCTGATGGCTGTTAATAATGAGGAGCATACGGCACAAAATAACACATGAAATGTCACTGGCAGCATTGAGAAGAAAGCCAGTATTCTATGTAGGCGCTTACAATTAAGCTGATCCCAGTGCAGATGTATAAACAAACACAAAGCAAAAGGGCAAAAAAGTTGTCATTTCTTAGTATTTCAGTTGCTGCCCTGTTGACCTTTCCTAAATCGTAGGACTAAATCAGTATACTGGTTTCACACAACACACCAAAGCTTAAGGATTTCTGCAATACTTACAAAAGTGTATTTACTACTCTGAAGTGGTAAATCTCAGCTTAAAAAGTTCTCCTTTCTACCATTCTGAAGATTATTGCTTGAGCAGGAAGGTTGGCCTAGATGACCAGCTGTGGTCCCTTCCAACTGTAACCATTCTGCAATTCTGTGAAATAAAAAAATAAAAATACTGGCAGTTTCATGTTGTGAACAACAGAAATAATGGTGTACATTTCAGAGAACGCTCTCTGTTGAGCAGCTATTCATGATGGTGCCTACAGAAGTGTGCCCATGTGTGTCACAGCTGTAGCAGGATTACAGTTCAGAGGTATCTAATGAAATCTGTTAAACACAGTGTTCATGCACACTTGTAACAGGGAAATACACACTCAGAATTAACTGTGTAGGTTTTCCCTATCTTGTCTTTTGATTCAGTATTCAAAATGTCATATATGACACTTGTAGATACTAGATTTAAAATTTACCAGACAAAGGACAAATTATGATGCTATGACACATTGACTGATGAAGCATTTGTGTCACAACAAGCATGTTACAGATGTGATTACTATATGTTGTAGATTATTTTAAGCACTTCATTAGAGGGTATTTATAAGTACAGTATTTAAGTTATGGCCACATCCAATCTGTCTAATGCGTTATGATGCAGAGTAACCTACAATTTATACTTTGTTAGGAAAACTATCAGATGTTTTTTTAAAAGAATAACCATGCTGAATGAAAAAAAAAACTTCATTTAGCAATCTTGGAAGGCTACTCATAGCAGATATTTGGGAAAGGGTAGAACATGTTAAAGTTTGCAGAGCACACCTTGTTTTTCATGACTTGTAGTTAAGGGATCTGTGTAACCTGTTCCAGGTGACCCTGCCTTGGCAGAGGGGTTGGACTGGATGATCTCCAGAGGTCTTTTCCAACCCTAAGAATTCTGTGATTTTCCAAGTTAGAGACAGTATCTTCCTATGCAAAAGCTCTGCATGGATTGCTTACTTTTCATGGATTTATGAATTTTTTAAAATTTATGTAAACTTTGTTGTGTACAGCACCTGGATGCAGTGAATTCTACAGAGTAATCAGTTTTTGGGGTATAAAGGATCTTCTTTTGTTTGTTTTTGAATCTTTCATCTGTCAGTCAACCCCCAAACTCTTAAATCACGCACAGAAGAATACTCATCCTTGCCATGCTAGTCATGATGTTATAGACACTCTCCAGTTCCCCTTCCACTCCCTTTTTCCCCAGTCATGCCTTTTTGCATAAGTGACATGGAGATGGGGAGACAGGAGAGTCCCGAAACAGCTGTGTCAGATGTGGGCACAGCTTGACTTCGTGCAGTGGTGTGGTGTGACTTCCCTGTCCTCATATTCCGCATGAGCTTTGTGTTAAAAATCCAGCATCTCACTCACAATGAATGTTTATCAGTTCAAAGTTCATTACTGTGTATAGAACCTTAGGGTTTTGGGAAATTATTTGGTTTAGGTGGGATTCATTTTGGTTTTATTTTTCCTCTGCTCATGAGTAATAATTTCCATTTATTAGGAGTTAATTTAATCTTTAGTGTTTTCCTGGTCAGTTAGTATCAGGTGGTCTATCTGGAGTCCTCTGCAGCCACCTTTTATTTTCATTTCCCTGAATAATGTAATAGCCTTTGGAGATTTTTTTAAATTATTTATAATATGTTGAAAAGCATCAGCCTAGCAGTGATCCCTGTGGAACCCACCAGCAAAGTACATTCATTGAGTAAGCTGTTCATTGATCCCTTCTCTCTATTTCCAGTACTTTATGCATGAGAGAATTTCCTCTCTTGTCCCATGGCAACTTTGCATTCTTGAAAGCTTTTGCTCAAATACCTTGCTGAAAACTTTTTGGGCTGGCTATAGCTTGTCCCCATGCTCTTGTTGTTACTTTGTGGATTTGTGAGACTTACCTTCTTTTTACACAAACCACATTAATTCCTACCTTATATAGCATATTTATCCATTATTATTATTATTATTATTATTATTACTCCATTAATTTTTTCTTGTTCATTCTTTATTTTGGTATCTATCAATTACACAGTCTAAGTGTCAGTCTTACCAGAGTACAGTTCCCTTGATAACACCTTACTGTTTTAAAACATTTGTTTTCTTCTTCTATGATGCTTTCCCCTGATGTGGTGCCAAAGCAATGTTAATCAAGAAGTTAGATGTTTAACATTAATAGTTCAACTGTTTCAACCTCGAGTTGCTATTGAACTCCAGGGTAAATACCATCTGGTCTGGTGATTTGTTACTGTAATTTTGTGAGTTTGTTTTGTAACCTGCTCTACTGATACTGCAATCTGAGGCAGATCCTCTGATGTTTCTTTTGCCTAAAGAAAGATCTCAGCATAGGAGTTTGCCTTGGCTCCCCTGCATAGAACATAGATGCAGAAAAAATAATTTCTTTTACATTAGCTTTCTGAAACTGCATTAATGTGCATGTCTTGTTAATTTGCTCAGGTCCATCTGTAAAGCAAAGCTGTTTCCCTAGTTACAGAAAAGAATGCTGGAGACCTCTGGATCTGTTTCAGACTTTGGGTCCTGAGGGATGAAATTTCTTTTCCCTTGCAGTTAGCAACATGAAGCAGTGTAATATGGTATCCCCTGTGTAATTTCAGGACCTGTTGTCTTGTTTGATATTATCACTGTATGGAATCAAAGGAGTTTATGGTGACCCTTCCATTTCTGCTCAAAGAACAAAGGAGATGGTGAGCCACTGTCAGCTACCTGGAAGTCTTTCCTTTATCCCCACGTTTCCAACAAGCATAAACCTACCAAAACACTGTAATATTGCTCTGTGTTTTCCTTTCTCTTCTTTCCACACATGAACTATTTTAAGCTTCTTTCTTTATCTTTTTGATGTGTGTTGGATGGGAATATCTGAGAAGCTGCTTTTCTAGTGCTGATCTAGAAAAGGGATGGAGGATACCCCATGATTCCCAGAGCAGCACTGCTGAGCTCAAATGCCATTATCAGGGCATTAAGGCTAGAGAGGACGTATGACTGACTGAGCATCGTTCTGCAGAGCAGGAGCCATTGCATTTTATTGAGTGACAGAAAGCCAGATTCTTTTTCCAGCTTCTTTCTAGAGTGTGTCTGTGCCTTTTATTGCAAAGGCAGACAAGAGACAGCAGATATGTGCATTATTGCAGCCTCTTCCACTGGAAAAAATAGCCTTAGAAACGTTCCCTTGCTGCCATCGTGTGGCCCAGTGGATTGTTTCCCACAAGTCTGCTTGTGCTACTGGAATCAGCACTCTCCCAGCTTTCTCAAGGCAGTCTTTGGGAGAAGTGGTCTTAAAGTGGGAACAGGATCATTTACCTCCACTTGCTCGTGATCTGTTAAGAAGCAACTTATGATTCTTAATTCAAAATTATTTTATAGTTTCTAAAGTTCTTAGTCTTTGGATTGAAATTAAGTCTTTGCTCTGTGCACTTAATGTTCAGATTCTGATACTGCTTCTGCTTCTCTGTGTATCAGAAGTTCTGTTGTAATTCCATGTATTGTTCCATGTGACTGTGCTCCCAATTTAAATTGACCTACATGTGGAGTAGTGCTGTAAGGTATTTTCTCCTTTTTATCCCATTACTGGCCACCTACCTTTCTTCCCCATGTCACCTGTTCACTGAGATGGGTCTGGGAAATGGCTGGTTTTGTGTGGCAGTGCTGGCACAAGGGAAATACGTGGAAATACAAGACTTGCAGTTGGTGCAGGGGGCAGGCTTCTCCTACCCCTTTTCAGACAAGCAGCTCATACCTTGGTTCTCTTAGAGCAATTGCAAACCTAATACCTGAGTGGATGTGAAAAATGAGGCCCAAGATTAGGTTAAAACGAGTAGTCGATTTGTCAGCTCAGAGTTTCCTTTGCATTGTTTTCAGCATGCAATTAAACTGCTTCCTAGAATATTCCTGGTATTTTAATAGAGGTGAATTTCTCTTAGAATATTCAAAAGATTATCTTTTTGTGGTATTTGCGTGAGTGTTTGTGTAGTTGCACATAATGCATCTCAGGGAGGTTTTTCTGAGAAAATTTTAAGTATCTCTGTGGAAACTCCAGTTGTCTCAACCTTGACTGGAAAGAAGTGGCTACACCCTCCAAACAAAAGCAGAGTTTTTTTGTCTGAAGGATTGCAAAATTTTATGTGAAGTATGGAAGCACGGGAAAAAATATTGGAAAAGGTGATGAGGGAGCACCAGATGGAGCTGGAGAAAGCACAGAATGGCAGTGGATGGAAAAAACATCTGAAGTGACTCATTCTTAAATGGAAGTGCTGAGCGAGAGCTGCACACAATGCACACTTGCTGTTTCAGTCGGGCTATTCATAGAAACAGGATCCTGTATCCTGTCTACCCGGACCTGGCAGATAAACAAGGTTGCACGAAGGGGCCTTTGTTGCCAGTTTTTGGGTTATTGCTCAACTGTTGGCCATTCCCTTGTGTGTCCTTGGCAATGAGAAAACACAAGGAGCAAACCAGTACTGGATGTGGTGGTAAGAGTGTCTATACCCTTCGAGGGTTTGCGTCCCCAGAGGGCTGACTGTTCGATGTGTTCTACCACCTCACCTGCCCTCATAGCACAGCTGCCCTGAGGTCAGTATGCTCTGCACATCTGCAGCCTATCAGAGAAACCAGTGACTTGGGCTAGTTACAAGCCTGTTCCTATGCTGTGAGTGTCCAGCATTCTCACTTCCCCTTGTGGTACCCTGCTGGTTTTTTAGCCTGTGGTGTAAGATTTAAAGATGCCACAGTTGAGGTTTCTGGCTCAGTTTACTCCATTCGTTCACATATATTTGCTTGTAACGTGAAAGTCCTGCTTAGATGTTATGTCCACTTTTTCTTTTGCCAGTGAGCTGGAGGCATTTGTTGAAGACCTGAAGAAGGATTCCGCTGCTTCCAGCAAGACAGTTACACTGAAAGATGTTGAAGATGGAGCCTTTCTTTTGCGTCAAGTGGGAGAAGCTGTTGCTACTCTGAAAGGTATGTACTTTCCCTTTTTACTTTTGTTTCTTTTCTTTTAACCACAGTGGATGAGACCAGTTTTGCCTTTGATCTGGGGGCATTAACTTTCACTTCCAAAAAGATTTAGAGTTGGGATTAGGAAGCTTGCTGCATGGCCCCTGGAGAGAGGTAGATGCTCAACTGATTGACATTCACCCAATCATCCGTTACTCCCCAGGGCTTTTATCGTTCCGTCTTCAGCTTCACAGTTGTTTTCTTTGCAGGAGAGTTCCCAACATTGCAGAACAAAATGCGTGCGATCCTCCGAATTGAGGTAGAAGCTGTGAGGTTCCTAAAGGAAGAACCACACAAGCTAGACAGCTTGCTGAAACGTGTGCGCAGCATGACCGATGTCCTTACCATACTCAGGAGGTGAGGGGTTGTTTTTTCCTTCACACCTAAAGAATTTCCTCAAGCAAGGCTGGAACAGCCTTTGGGTTTGTGTTCTCTCCCTCTCCTCAGGCAATTCTGAGAAGTTCAGCTTGCTCACAGTATTCATAAATTATTCCTAGAGCCCTCTCAAGGGAAATCAGATTAGCCTTTCCTGTGCTCTGTGCAGTGTTTCTGTTTTGACCTGTTCTGACAGCCTCAGTTGTTGAAATCTTACAATTGAAACTAGTTCCCTCTCAACTCAGCACTTCCAGGTTTGGGAAGTACCTGGATGAGAAAACTTAGAGTGCAGCAGTCTCATATGTGAGCTAATTAGCTATAGGCATTTACAGCTTTCTAAGCTAACTGAAATATTCTCTGACAGGGAAACCTGCATCCCTTAAAATTTAACAGACTCCGTTCCTGTTTTATTTCTTACTAAGGGGTAAAGGTATCCTAAACCTTCTAAAAGAAAGAAATTATTTACAATATACTTCTGAATTAATGCAAATTCTTTATTCTCTTCTTTACAAGGAAGATGCATGAGAGAAAGTTGAAATATTAGATAAAACTTACATCCACTAAGTGCCAGTGTTTAGCTGTGTTTGTTTCAATATATGAGTTGTAAATGACTGCTGATTTATATGACTCAGTAGGCATTGGATTTAATTCCTCCTCAAAACTGTCAGTGGTGGTGGTCTCAATTTTACATCAGTTACAAGGAAATGTAAATCCTAAGACTATTGTCACTACCGTTATTCTAAGGAATGTAGAGTTGCCATTGTTTCCATGTATCCTGGAGCATATGTAAAATGGATTTGCCAGTACTGGCAGATGAATCAAATGGGTTATGTAACAGGTCTTCTAAGAGCCATTACTTACTTTTTCCATGCAGATAAACATCTATATCCTTTCACATTAGTTTCCTTTTCTTAAAAATTCCTACAGTTATTTCCCGTCTTGTCCTGCTTGGAAAGAAAAATAGAACAATAAGCTATGCATGCCAAGGTTTTACCAAAAGTCGTTTTTTGCAGCAAAATTACATACTAAGCTTCATAAAGTCTGTTTCAGTAATGGAAAAACTGATGGCATTTGATGGCCCTCTACACTCTGAAGCTCAATCATTTCACAGCTAGCTGGCAGAAATAGCTGCCTCTTTACATCCGCAGCTCATCCTACCCCACACTCTTGACAGACAAGGCCTTTGTGATCATTTGATACAAAACCTTCATTCGAAGGCTCTGTTTTGGCAATGGGCCAGGTTACTACCTCGCATTATATGTAACTTCACCTTTCTGTGCCAATAGTCCAGGAACATCTTTAGCTAGATACAGTCTACTGTGTTTAAGTCAACTGATTTCTATTGTCTCTTGTGTATTTTCTATTCTAAAAATCAACCCACTGTAACTCATGGTTTGGTCAAAAAGTGCCATTACATCAATAAAGGTTTGTAAACATTTTAAAAGGCAGAACTATCTAAATTAAGACTGGCCTCTTTAAAATTGTGAGTCCCTGACTCTGAGAGAAAGCTATAGAATCACACAACTGAGAGCATCAGGAAGAAAACCCACCCCTTTGATCATTTTGATATAGGTGCTTTATCCCTTGCAAGAGTTTATTGTTATGTACTGTTCACGACTCACCTGTATGTTAACATGTGCTGTGCTTTGTGTTCAATTTGGCTGGGCAGACATGTTACAGAAGGACTGCTGAGGGGTGTGGATCCATCCCAAGCCGTGCAATCCTCAACTATGGAAAAGTCCACTGCAGCTGACACACTGAAAAACCAAGAGGAGCACAAGCCTGCCCTGGGACACACACAGCAAAATCTCACAGCAGTCACATCAGAGTCCCAGGTGTCATCAGTCAAGTCGGAAGTCATCCCCTTCTCAACAATGACTGTCCATCACGTGCAGAGCTCGCCAGTTGTCATCCATCAGTCTCAGCACTCATCAGCCCTGGTCAACCACGCCCAGGGCTCATCCACCGCAGGCACTCACAGCGAAGGTGTGCCAGCAGGTGGTCACCTCTCAGCCACCCCACCAGCCCCCCTGCAAGAGCCCACAGCAGGATCCCAGCCCACACAAGCCACACCAGCACCACAGGTCTCTGTCAATGGCACCACCATGCAAAGTCTTTTCATTGAGGAAATTCACAGTGCAAGTACCAGAAACCGAGCTGTATCAATTGAGGTACGGTGTATTCTGCTCAACCAGTTCCCCTCTGTTTGGGTCTGAGTTCCCTGTCTCACTCTTGAGGCTGCAGGTGGGATTTTTCTAATGCATTCTGAGGATTTATGTGCTTAACTCCTAACTGGACTGTACTTCTGAAGATACCCTCTGATTTTGTCCCTGCTCATTGCAGAGGGACTAGAAGACTTTGTAAAGGTCCCTTACAACCCAAACTATTCTAAGATTCTGTGATTTTAAATGCGACAGGAAAATTGCATATAACCAAAAAGAGTAACTCTGTTTTTTAAATTTTAAAATATTTTTTTTTAAAAAATAGATTTCTATTTTAGAATACCTTATTTTTGAGCAATAGTATATAATTCTCTGGCAACACTTGCATCTGTGGATTTCATTCACTTTTTAAAATCTCCATATTCCGTATTATGGAGAAGTAAAAGTGAAAGAGTGTGAAGTTCCAGTGGTTTCACACAGAGAATTTGAGAAAACCCACAGGTGAACTGTTGTGTCTTACTACAGACATGCATTTTAATCACCAGTATAAGGCCTTTGTTCCTTTAGTGAGCAGTGGCCACTGTGTGCTTGTGCCATATCTAGCACAGTGGATGTCAGAACCAGTGTACAATTAGTGTTCATGTATTTCCTCTAGTTGCTGACTAGAACTATACTGACCTATGATGTCTACACATGGCTTTTATTTTTAAGTAAGTGATCGCAATGGAAGTCAGAGAAATAAATAGATACTTTACTGGTTTTGTCTAGAAAGCTGAAAAGAAATGGGAAGAGAAAAGACAAAACCTTGATCACTATAATGGAAAGGAATTTGAAAAGCTCTTGGAAGAGGCCCAAGCCAATATAATGAAGTCAATTCCTAACCTGGAGATGCCTCCCCAGCCAACAGCCCTGCCTAAAGGGGATGCAGCAGAAAAGCTCGAAGTCTCAGGTAAGGTTTTCTAGAGTAAATGGCACTAAAGAATTGCATATCTGGAAAAGAGAAGTTATTTTTCTGACTTTCTAGAATGGTTTCAGTTTACACATGTCTATGATCTTGGGGAAGGACAAAGCAATCTCTGAATACACAAAAATATGCTTTTAAAAGCAAGAATAACTTGCTGTGGGTGGGTAGAACAGCAGGGAAAATTGGCAGTTGCAAGCAGGAAGATCCAGATTAGGTATTAGGAAAAAGGACGGCATGAGGCAATGAGGAGGATGCAAGATCCCCATGGTTGGAGAGAATGGCTTAGACTAGCACTAGATCAAGAGTAGGTAGAGCTACTTTGTGGTGTAGCAAGATGGTGGGATGTCCTTGCTGTCCTATTTCTTTCACAATTTAACATACAAATCTATGTCTGATTTTCTTCACAATTCAAGGAGCAAAGAAGATGCCTCAGACAAATGCTGGATTTATCCCATTAGTCAAACATGAATCATCTGCAAAATTCTTATCCAGCTACTTAAGCAATACTACATCTGGTTCAGCAGTCTGTCTCTGACAGAGGCAATGGGAGATACTGTCTGGGGGAGCTGCCTTCTGCAGTCTGTTAGTAGTCTCCCAGTAACCCAGCAACTGGTTTTAGAGGGAATATCCCAATCTCCTCCTTTTCATATCCATTATGGAACTTTTATCCAGTTTTAAACTCATCTTGCACCAGCTTCACTGAGCTCCCCATAGTTCTGATATTCTGCAGTTTGGCAAAAAGCAGCTCTGCATTCCTTATATAAAATCATGATATCATGAAGGCAGTGGATAAATCTTTATCATATCCTGGAGCTCTGAGCCTGCCCCCAGACTTCAGACTGCAAATCTGTAGCTTTTCTGGTCCCTCCATCCAGGCCAGCTGCTCCCTCCCCAGGCTAGATTCAGTTGTCCTTCTCTAACTCCACTGTGTCCTTCTGGAGCTGTAGAAGTCAGAGCTGCATGCTGCACTCCAGGTGTTGGCATGACAACCTTGTAAATAGCTGAAAAACAATGCCCTGGGGCTTGTGTAGACAAATTCATGTAGAATTTGGGAGGAGTGTTTTCAGATCTAGCATTTTATTCTGGGTGCACCTTTGACACTGCCAAGTTGTGGCTTCCTGGATGTTTCACTACATACATGTTTAAAATTAATTCTGTTGAACCTCACAAAATAATTTAAGAATTCAGTGAGGTTACTGGCTATCAACACAATTAGATTGTATAATGTGTGGCATAAATAGAAAAAGTGAAAATAAGTACCATATGGGTGCAGTGAACTGTGACATCTTAAAAAGTGCAAGGCACAGTAACTGAGAAGTTTTGTAACTTGCAGAGTTAACTAATCCACTTCTAGAATACAGTTTTGCACAGTGTGCAGCCAGCACATTTAAGAAGAAATCTGATGAGATTGAGACGTTTGCCTTCTGTTGTGCATAATGAATCCTGTAATAGTAACAGGATGAATGAATAGAGGAACAGCAAACCTTTTCCTTAATATCTGATTAAATATCTCACATACCACTCAGCTCTTCTGTGATTCAGGATGAAAAGTTCAATACCAGTCTGCTGTAGATTAGAAAAAAGAGCACTGTAAGAAAAGACAGACCGCCTATCTACCAATATAATACATAAGAAATTTTGGCCATAAACTAGCAGAGCCCTCCTTTATCTTAACTGCAGAACCCAGATAGATCATGTTACCAGATTATGTTGTCTCAGCCATTCTCCACACAAAACCTGGTAGGTAGGACTACATCTGATGTACTTAAAAACTAAGTGGTATGTATTGACCAAAGAAGTGGTCTAATGTAAAGTGCATCTGGAAGTTCTTGCAGTCCTGCAAGTGAGTGCCACATATCCAGGGAGGGATATAATACAACAGAACATTTCATTAAGATTAAGCAGCTTCAAAGAACATTTGAGCTAAGAAGGGAACAAAGATGAGGCTGGGTCAGACAACTGCTCCGTGGGCCAGCTGGAGCATTGGAGGAGCCTGACACAGCCCCAGGAGTGTGCAGTTAGGCAATTACTTGCCCAGAGGGAACACTTAGCCCTAAACAGCTGGGGAATCCCAAAAGCAGGAGGTTTTATCTTTCTGGATTATATTTATTCCAGCTGTTATATAACACTGAGTAGCTGCAGAAAGGCCATTCTTTTGCTCTTGTAAATGAACATTGTAAACGGTGGTGTGAAAATGGTGGCTTTTGCCATGTATTATGCTTGTGAGCTGGAACACGTAGGGACAAGTCACAAGCAGGGTAATGCTGCTTCTGGAAAAAGTGCTGTCCAGAGACAGTGGGGGAGGAAGTGGCAGCTGGTGGGGAAGCATAGCTGAGGGGAATGCCAGTTTGAGAAACTGGCATAGCAAGTTATGCTATAGCAAGGGCTGGTTCTGCTCCGCCTTTGTATGTGGTATTTGAATTTTCATGGGTAAGAAAAATATATATAGGGCTCTTATGTGATAATTCAAAAGCAAAACTGTGCATTCCTAGTAAGTAAGTAGTAAGAATAGTAGTAAGAAAAGTGAAAATAAATGCCTTTCCCATTGAGGCAGATATGAAAATACGGTTTTCCTCTCCTTCACCTATGCTTACTTTGTGCTGCTCTGTTTATGTGTAGAAGAAGTTCCTGATGGAGAACAAGATAATGACAAGCTGACCAAATCTCCACCTCCTCCACCTCCACGGCGCAGTTACCTGCCAGGGTCAGGACTAACCACGACGAGATCGGGAGATGTTGTCTATACAACCAGAAAAGAGGCTCCTGCCGCCAAGGTTTGATGATTCATACTCCAGGCAGTCAGACCGTTGATGAGTGGTTGGCAGAGAGACAAGCCACAGGCTTGGGCCTATAAAATAATGTTGAGACAGAGCTATGTCCTGGAGAGCTACTGAAACTGCTTACCAGGATGCACTTCTCTTAGGCCAAATGAACAAGGAGGATTTGACCAGTTCTGTTTACAGGAGTCTTGCTGCTCATATTTCCTAGCAATGTAGAAGGCAAGTTAGCAGCTGTTTTCATTAGAGTGGTAAGAAGATTAAAAATAATTTTAAAAACCACGCATGCTTTAGACAGATGGGGACGATCAGCTCACATTTGAGAGTGTTTTTACAGAAATGTTGCAAATTAGTTTCTTTGGGCTTCTTTTCTCCATCTGTTCTGTTCTCTGAAGAAAGTGGAGGGAAGTCCAAGTTAGGAAGCTTTTTAATCTGTGAACATAACAACAACATCAGCAATATTGGTTACTTTTGAGCTGATGAAGTAGCGGGAAGAGGGACCTTGCAATAGGGGAGTTGCAGCAGTGTTGAATTTTCAGTGTTTGCTTTGCATCAGGAGGGCTCATATATCATGTTTGCGCTTTCTTTGGTTGTAGGAATGCAGTGAAGATGCTGGGCAAATAGCACAATCCAAAGCCCCTAAAGAGGATCAGGCATTGTCTCGGAGCACAGGACATGCTATAGCATCAGCTGAGAAAGATGAAGAGGAAGAGGAAGGAGATAAAATAATGGCTGAATTACAGGTATGCCTTTTGGGTTGCACATGAAGACACCTGTGCCCGATATAATTTCTGTGGCCTCAGCACAATTTCTAGCTCAGAACATGAAGGAAAGCAGGTCTGCCAGTCTCACCCAGTCCCACATTTTTGCACTGAGTGGTACACTTTTTGGAAGTACCACCCAAATTTTGTTCAAGAGGTCTGAAGCTGAGAGAGTGATCAAGAATGTACTAGCTGCCACAGGAGAAGCCTGCAAAGGTGGATGGGACAAGTAAAATATTGGTGTGCATTTGGTGTCATTGTCTCTGGGCTAGTATTGCTTACCTAGTACCAGACTGGCAAGGTGCTTAGAGCTTTGTTAACTTTGGTGGTAGAATACGGGCTGTGCTCCTGGTGGGCTGTGCTCACTTGTTCTGTGCTATGGTCTGAAGTTTCCTGGAGTGTTTGAGTGCTGAGACATTGCCTGTTCCCTGTCGTGTAACTGGTGTGTCACTCTGCCAGTGGCATAGAAGTAGTGCTCTCTTGCTGATCCTTCACTTAACATCATGTAGGCTGGTTTTCTTCAGTGATGGCCATGCTACTGTAAAAGCCAACTATTCCAGCTGCCATCAATGAGCTCCAGCTTCCCAGGGGCTCCTGTTGTCCTCTTCCATGCCCACATGAGGAAAGGAGATGTGGGTCCGCTTAACTGGCTGTAACTTCTGACAGCGCGTTTCAGAGCACTGTCACGGCATGAGGTGATTCCTGCTGTCCACCTGCCAAAAGGTGGGTTTGGTGCTGCCCAGGGAGCACCTGCAGCACAGGAGACACGGACATTAGGCAGTAACTGTTATGTCTGATGGGTGCACCCTGCCCCTTTGCCCTGTTCTCACCCACCAGTGCTTCAGACACACCTGGTTTGCAGGGACCAGCTGGGGACAGGGAAACTGTCACATCATCTCCTGTCTCTAGGAAAGCAACTCGTCTGTCTTGCAACTAGTGACAGTGAAGTGGAGGTCAAGGTCTGGAAAGGGCTACTGAGAGGACCCAAGGAGGAGAAATAGGCATGGTTGCTCAATAGGGAGATGTGTGTTTAAATTACAGTTTTGGGGACTAAAGTGATACCAAATACCAGTTATATTTTAGAAGGTTAAGAGAGTACCACGTTTTATAAAGGGCATATTGCTTGATCTAGGAGCTACAGGCTCATTAGTTTGATATCAGTCATAGGCAGAAAAATGGAAAATGAAGGAATGAAGTACAGGATTCAATCAGTGAAGAGCTAAAGGACAGATATAAACAGCTACGCAGCAAACGCAATGCAGTGGAGCACAGATCTGTCAAAGGAAACAACACTCTTTGATCAGATAACAGGTTTAACTGCTTAAACTGAATTGTATGCTATAAACATTTTTGATCAAATGATACAACATTCTGATAAAAATATCATACCTCAGACTATACCAGAAAAACCCTATCATAGGACAATTGAGAGCTGACTGGGTTTGAAATCACTGCCCTTTGTGCAGGTGTTTATAGGCAGCTCCCATAGGGATAAGCTACAGGCCCAGTGTCACTCTGTACTTTCATCAAGAGCCTGGACATACATTTAAAATCTTTACTGTGTAAATCACCCTAATTCAAACTAGTGAATATGAAAGCAGGTATAAAGTCCGCATGAACAACAACAACATATAGCCCAGGCCACAACAGCATGTCTTGAAAAGAAACAGGAGTTGCAGTAACAAGTTGACAGGAGGTCCCAGGTCAGTGCTGTTGCTACAAAATTGTGTCTGCTTTAGATGTAGATGTGAAAACAGATGTAGATGTGTCCTCATCTCTGTGTACAGGATCAGTGAGATCAACATTGGGCTGCTGCACCCACGGCTAAGTATCCATGTGTCCCTCATTTGAAAAGACTGTTAAGAATATGAAGGTTTGAAAGAGTACAGTGTGAAGATTTTTAATATAGCAGAAAAAAGGCATAATATTAAGCAGCTATTGCAACACAGAATGTATTTGGAGATTGTTACAGATACTCCAGAGCAAAGTAGATAAATTACCAAATTACCAAAGGGAAATAGTGGCTTCTTTGTCACTTGAAGCCTGAAGGACTTTGAGGATGCCTAACTCAAACCTACATCACTGATCTCACAAATAGGTATGCTGGGGAAAAGTTCATATCCTGTATTATGAGGAGCAACACTATTTTTTCTATTAGTTTCATGTCATCTTAGGTACTCTGGTCTATAAACACAAATGGGATGTAGTGGAAAAAACAGAAGAAACTCTACATCACGATTTTTTGCTCGATACTTTTTTAATTATTCTTAGTTTTCTGATTTTGCATAAACATGCAATACATATGAAGATTAGAGTCTTTAAAGAACAGGCCTCAGTCTAATTGTAATCAGGACTCTTTATTTCATGAGTTGCCAGGAATTAAATAATTTCCCTAATACATGGTATAAAAATATAATCTTTCTGCATTTCAGGGTGTGTCTGACTCCTGTAAGCACTTCTCCGTCTTTGCTTTGGCTGGCAGAGATGTCCTGCCTGCACATCTCACTGAAGGCAGGCTATGCCAGTAGAGGCCTACAGAAATTCCAGGGATGCAGATTTGCAGCCAGCACTGCACGGTGATTGACAGTGGCAGTGACAGTTTTGCTCCTCCAGATCTAGGAGCCAGTTTGCATGAGAAACTCAAAGGGAATGGAGGGAGGATAGCGAGATAAAGGGCTAAAAAGTCCAGGCCATGCCCTGGGGTACACATGGTGGAAGGCCAGTGGTCCACAATGTCCATATGTTCAGGAAGTTAACTGTCTGGTGCATTAGTGGAGACTGTGGTAAAGACACATCTCCGTGGCTGAAGTTTTAATAATGGTTTGTGTGGGGAGAAGTGGAGTTATGTAAGTCTTGCATGACTATCAGCCACTAGGAAGTAGCTACTGTCACAAGCCAAAGTTTGTCATGGGCTTCCTACTTAAATTTGGATAGTCTGTAACACCTTGGTGTGCCTTCATCTCCCCATCTGCAAAATCAGAAATCAAGCTCATCCTCCTTAGAGGGAGCACTAAGGTCAGCATGATGTTAGAGTGTGGTCTTGGTAAACCAGAGCAGATGCCCTGGTTCTCTTAGATAGTTTAGACTATCAGCTTATTATCTCAGAAGCTTGTAGATAACATTGTTGACCTGTGACTGTTAAAAAAAATGCTTTCTTTGTAGTCAGTCATCTCCAGACATTTCTGTGTAAAAATTCTTGGTCTCCTGATAACCTGCAGTATTTATTTCCTAGGCTTTCCAGAAGTGCTCTTTTATGGATGTAAACTCAAACAGTCATGCTGAACAGTCCAGAAATGATACACATGTTAAAGACATAAGGCCTGGAACTTTAATGCATCACAAGGAAAAGAAGGTAACAAGTGGCAATTGTAAACATGCCACCCAGTCTTGGCATAACCTTCTTTCCTTCAAAACTAATCTTATATCTCATGTCCTGTTCTTTTTAACACCCACCTACCACTGCCCAGTGGTTTCCTTCTTTTTATCTCAGTATGGTTCAGAAACTCTCACATGGAACATTACAATAAACTACATTATGTGTCTCATCAGCGATTATACAATGGTTGCATGAAGTTTTATGATTCTGTAAAATCGAGATTAAAAGAGGATCCATCAGTTTCTGCCAAAGATATGCTCATTCTTCTTAGAACATCCATCCTGTACTGTTCTAGCAGTGGATGGTGAAGCATCTCTCCTAAGCTTGATTCTCTTAGAGGAGAATTAATGGTTCCTCTCAGTCTCTAGAACCAATTTAGAGAACTGCTGTATTTTATTTCATTTGTTGGTCCCAGAAATAGTTATTAGATACCTAGAAATCCCACTGAGTTTATTGGTTGACAGAGTCAAGGTGGATAAGCAGAATTTGCCCTTATGCTAAAAGTTAATGCCCAAAATTCACTCTTCAGCTGTGGAACTCAGAAAGAGGTACCACAGATCTGGGGCTGTAGCCAAGCTGGGGTGAATTTCACAGCTGTGTCTGCACTGGAGTTGGCAATTGAGTTGATTGTGGGCAGCAAATGAGCAGGATAAGAAAAGGACAAATATTTCTGTCCTTGCAGACCTGTTTTTTGTGTGAAAGTTGTGTCACTGCTGGGTTTAGAGGGTCATGCAGACATGAGAATTTGTCGGCCAGATGCCAGTTTGCAATGAAGAGGATACAGAGAAGAAGGACACACAGCCCTTCAGCACAGCATTTCAACTTTGTCATGTATTTTGTGTGTAAGGTCAGGGCATTGCACTCAAGGACTTGGCTTTGAGCTGCCCAAACAGCAGTTCTGGTCTAAAGCTGCAAACACCTGGCTGGGGGAGGGTAAATTAGGTCCATGGGTATGAGGGAAAAATTGCTTTGTTGTGGAGTGCATGACAATGTTACTGGTAAAAAAAAAAAGGTGTGAATTCATCCTCTTTACTAATGGAGAGAGAATGAAAAGATCATATTGTTACATGAAATTCTGGGTAACCACTCAGGACACTGCACATCCTGTAACACAAACATTTCTTTGAAAGGTGCTGCCAAGTAGTTGCCATAAGCTGCTGTTTATTTGAATAACACAGAGTCCAGGAAATTAAGGCTAATGAGATCTGTTTTTGTAATCTGACATGACAGAGTGTTTATTGGCTTTAAATATGGAACGTTATGGTCATGATAAACTCATAGAGGAAATTAATGTAGTTACAGTTTTATTTTTGTAGTAGAAAGGCAGCAGTTCCTAAAATGAGATATGTTGTACAATGACACCACAAGATGTTGCACTGAGGCTTGGAACAAGAAGTGGAACTTCCTAAAATAGATAGAGTCAGCATATCCATAGGCAACAAGTGCCATTAAGTGACTTGGCCTAATTCTAGGGGGGTCTGACATGTAATGGGACTGGGAGGCACCACTTACCAAGCTGGGGATCAAAAGCCTTGGTGTTTTGTTCCAATGCAGGCTCTCAGCACAAAGTTTAGACAGTGTCAGCCTGCCCATCGATGTCTTACTGCCTGTGCTGGTTTGCATGACAGCTCCTCCTTATTTAGAAATATGAGGGATGTCAAGGTATCCATGGAGCAACTGTTCAGCCTTGTTACTGCTGAATAAGCCTTTGTAGAGGTGAACTATCATTCTGGTCTATTGTTGCCTTTTTCACTGCTGTGTTTTCATTGTGTGTATAGTTTTTCTGTGTAAAATCCTCAGACAGTGTATAATATCACAAGATGTAGAAACTACACCTGGTGACCCTCAGAATGCAGGGGGAGTGCATGCAGTAGCCAACCCGGTGATTTCTGTACTGTCACTCGTTTGTCTCCGTTGGGAGAGCAATGTTCCTGACAGTTCTGCACATCTCGATGCTTATATAAGTATAATCTGTCTTCTGGTGTGTTAGGAGTCAGCTTCTAGTCTCAAGCAATGTCAGCAGTATCGCTTTTGGTTCACTGTCTTCAGGCACTTGAGGCCAAATTAATTTCATTGCTGGTGAGTTATCTTTTGACTGTAGATTTCTTTCATGTTATATCATAGGCATGGTGTCTCTCCTCAGGTCATTCCCTCACCCTGACAATTGGTGTTTATCCTAAGCTGTCACTAGCACTTAAACCAAGCCTCAGAGAAAAGCCTGGTATTATGAAACAGCATCTTCAGGGGTCCTCACTTGAAAATAAAGAAAAGCGTCCCCTTAAATTTGCATTGCTGGGAATATACTACTTTTGAACCAGTGGATGACCTCTTGGTGAGGTGTTTGGAGTTTCTGGTATAAGTGAATATAGTTCAGTATTTCATTCTGCACTTCCACAGGCACTGCAGGGTGCTACTGATAATTTTGAAGGAATACTTTTTAAGCTGCAGCAAGGAATTTGTTCAGCCTGTGATGATATTAACTGTGATAGAGCAGCGCTGTTCAGGTGTGAGCAACATTAGAAGCAGCAAAATGTAACTTGAAAATCAGCTTTTACCGGTATAAAACTCCCTTTCAAGGTGAGCCAGACTCATGCATTTGGCTCTCTGGAGAGCGAGCAAGCCATAGCCCCCTGCTGTCAGCCCTTCCACATCAGGCTTTCTTTGATGTGTCCCAGCAGAATGTAATCAGATACTGTGAATCTTTTCAACTTCAGTCTTGTAAAAACCTGGGATGATTTTTTTTTAAGCTGTAAGGTGAACAGGTCAAGGTAGCACTGTGTTGGAAATAAGGTAATTAGTGTGCTTTTGCATATTCTGGAGGCCTTGTTAAAACAAGGTAACATCCCATCCTAACCACATGCATAGCACAAAGCAGTAACATCATGCACTGTTCTACCAGAATTTGGAATTTTGTCCCGATGAGAGACAGAAATCAGATGACAGCTTCAGACATGTCTCTGCAGCTGTAAATGGAGTGGTGAGTTCACAAGGTCTGCGCTTCCCCTGAGATTCATTTTGGGGAAAAAAAAAAAAGGTCCTGTAAAGGTAAAAGCCCTGAATAACTAAGTAATCCAACTTTCCCCCTTAGGTGTATGGGGCTACAACAGGATCTCCCACAGATAGTGATCATCCTAAAGAGAAGAGGGAAGGGAAAACTGAAGAAGAATTGGGTTCTGATTCATCCAGTACAGCTGACAGTAAAATTGGCTTTTCAGTGAATGACAGTCCTACATTTAGCAAGGGTTTGTTTGTAGACAGTACAGACTATTCTAACAAAAACCTTCAGAATATGAGCACAAACCTGTCTGGTGTCAGTTTGCCAGAGGATGAAAAAAGAAGAGGGGCTCAAGATATTTTAGGATCCCATATTCCAGCTGTTGAAACTGGAAAACAAAAGCCAAACTACAGACTCTCTAGAGATGCTCACCAGGGCCTGCCACAGGGTGAAGCCTTGCAGAGCACGAGCAAGCACATCCCTGTCAGCAGCGTTGCCCCTCTCGTGAGGCACCCACAGGAGGCCACAGGGCCTCAACCTGCCTCGCAGGAGCACGAATGTTCTGCAGTGAACTACAGTCAGGTTGTGCTAAGACCCAAAGTGTCCAGAAGTAATAGTGTGAACAGCATTGAAGAGACAGACTCTCCAGCCACCTCTCCAAGTGAAGACAGCCCACCCACAGAAAACATCGCCTTCATGATTACCAAAACAGCTGTGCAGGTCCTCTCAAGTGGAGAAGTTCACGATATAGTCAGCCGGAAAGGAGGAGATGTGCAAACAGTGAACATCGATGCGAGGAAGGACGTGGCATCAGAGAAAGGTATCCCAGAGAACACAGACAGTGAAGAGCCAGTGGTGTGTCTGGACAAAAAACCTGTCATCATCATTTTTGATGAACCGATGGATATCAGGTCAGCGTATAAGCGGCTTTCTACAATTTTTGAGGAATGTGATGAGGAGTTGGAAAAAATGATGACAGATGAAAAGATAGAAGAAGAAGAGGAGGAAGACAATGAAGCACATGAAGTCTCTGAGAGCCAGAAGGAAGAGTCACCAGTAGTTAATGACAGAAAAGCAACTGCAGAGCATTCAGCAGCTCACACTCTCCAGGAGCCGTACCTGTTTAACCTTCAGTCTGACTCTGCAGAAAGCAGACCTCCTGCAGAACAGGAAAGCACAAAGACAAATTTGAACAAATACCGTCAGATCTATGGGCTAAACACAGAAGCAAACTCAGACTCTGCCGATCAGTTTGGAAGCAGGCAGGATTCTAAGAAAAAATTCAAGTTTAAATTCCCTAAAAAGCAGCTGGCTGCTCTGACACAGGCGATACGGACAGGAACCAAGACTGGGAAGAAAACCTTGCAGGTTGTGGTCTATGAAGAAGAGGAGGAAGATGGGACCCTGAAGCAGCACAAGGAAGCAAAGAGATTTGAAATCACTAGGTCTCAGCCTGAGGAGAGTGAGAAAAGTCCTTCTGGGAAGCAAGAGGGACCCTCCGGAGCTGCAGTGCCCCTGTCTAGGACTGATGAAATTCGACAGAGTACATACAGGACACTAGACAGCCTTGAGCAGACTATAAAGCAGCTGGAAAACACCATCAGTGAAATGAGTCCAAAACCTATCCCTGAAAACACATACACCTCTGAGGGAAGCACTGTCCCCTTCTCTGCCCAGATAGTACCCGAGACCCCATCCCGAGAGCGTGTAGTGCTGGATGAGAGCCTTGCTGGCGTAGAGCCCCCTGCGTCAATCCCAGCCACTTCACGTAAGGTACCTTAGTCCAAGAAATCAAACCTCCAGCTGCTTTCTAAAATCTGCAATAATCACCATTAAACAAGAGGGTCTTGTGATTTGTTTGCTTCCTTTCAGGTGGCTTGTTTGGGCTCCCCACAAGGTGTCTAACAGCTAATAGACCAATGGTTTTTGGTTTTTTTTTAATCTCTGCTGCTGATTGGTGATGGGCAAATGCAGGGGAGCTGGGCCAAATAATCTGCTGTGTGAAATGACAAGCGTCACTGACATGAAATCCAGGCTGATCAGTAGCTGAGCAGTTTTCTCCATTTGATTCTGGAAATTAACACCTGCGGTGTGAAGCTCCTGAACTTTCCCTGCATGTAGTACTGTGGCTTTTTTTTTTGGCGCATGGTGTGCAGCCATCTCTTGGAGCACTCTGGTACTGATCACACCTTCCCCTTGTCTCCCCTCCCTGCCCCTCCACTCATTTCCACAGGGCCCCAGCGCTGCCTCCCAGACAAGCCGGATGCCAGTCCCCATGACTTCAAAAACTAGACAAGGAAGCATGGAGAAATCCGGCAAACAGCACAAGCTGCAGGATCCACGCCAATACAGACAGGTAGTTTTACCCTAAACCCGGTGTTTGGATGGACATTTCATGTTGTTTGTTTATTTAAACTCCAGTAACTGACTGAGATTATACCAAATATCGGATGCCTGAGGTCTAACTGGACGTCCTGGATCCTGGGGGCATGACAGTACTGATCTTTTCACCATGCTTGTGCATGCATGTCTGCAATAAAACACCTGCTGCTTTTTTATTTTTCTTTTTTTGTTTGTTTGGTTTTGTTTGTTTTGGGCTTTTTTTCTTTTTAACTGTGGTATTCAGCTGTAATTTTAAGATGTCAACTACATGTTTACTTTCTGTTTGGTAAATGTGGTGGTTCCTTAAGAGAACTGGGAATGCTTCTGTTCGGAGAGTCTTTACAGGAAGCCTTGGACACTAACCTGTTGGTGTAGAGGTGGCAGTAGGTGCACATTAACTCTCCAGCCGGACATGTCTATTCACACGTTAATAACCCAGCATGGCCCTCGTAGTGACTGGTCTGTAACCCATAGATCACGCCTTCTCACAAAGCTCTGTTGGCTTTCACTCTCTCTATGCACTCTTCGTTGGGCACTTTGGGTTTTCTACCAGGTCCAGTCCACAGCTGCAAGACTTAGCTCAGGCCTTGAACTGTTAATTCTGGTTCTCTGTAGGGCTGTTTTCCCAGGTCCTGTTGGTTTATCATGTTACTGGCTTTCTGACAAACTGTCTCCTGCCATCTTTATTTGCAGGCTAATGGAAGTGCTAAGAAAGCTGGTGGGGACTGTAAGGCTACTTCCCCTACCCTACCTGCTTCTAAGATCCCAGCCTTTTCTCCCACTTCTGGGAAAAGCAGCTCAGCACCTGCTTCTAGCGGTGACAGCTCTAACCCTCTTAATCCACCTACTAAAACCTCTATTCCTTCCTCCAACCTTCTCGGTCCTCAGACAGGTCGCATAACTTACTCTACCTCCCTCATCCCCTCTGTCTCTAACGGCTCCTCCAAGTTTCAGAGCCCCACTTACCCAGGGAAAGGTCACCATCTCTCCTTCTCACTACAGACTCAAAACGGCCGGCCACCCCCTCCTTCCTCCTCTACCTCCCCCTCCTCCTCTCTCTCCCCCCCTTCACTGAACCAAGGTATGAAGAGCATCAGGACAATCCACACACCTAGTTTCAACAGCTACAAGGCACAGAATGGAAATGCCGGCAAGTCCGCCCCATCCACGGTCAAGGAGCCATCCTAAAGGCTAAGCACAGCACACCTGCCAGGTCACCAAGGCTTTTTGTTCATTTTCAAAGAATCTGCAGCCAATATTTTAACCAGGGAATGTAACCATTTAACTGTATTGCTGGAGGCTTAATACTAATCACGTGCTAAATACTGAATTACTACACTAGATTAGAGTGAAGCTTTTTGGAAAACTGTTGCTGTTGTAGTGATAAAAGAGCATTTTCTTCCTATAGGCAGCCCCTCTTACAAAAAAGCGTGAAGGTGTGTGAGTGAACTTGACAGCGCGTGCACAGTGGTGTACTGAGCATGGGGAATTGTATGGTTAAAAATTTAGTAAGTTGTTTTGTATAAAGCTATTTTTCATTATGGGGTCTAGAAGTGAACAGAGATATACTAAAGTGTGATTATATTCAATTGTAAAACTGAAACTAAAATATTTTTCTTTTATTTTGGTGTTATTTAGCTTTGTTACAGATTTCTATTTTTGTCAACAAATGTCATGGTTCCTTTCAAGATCTTTTTGCCAAAACATTTTGATACTATTGTAATGTACATTTGAAAGTAGTATGCTGGACAGTAAACCTCTACACAAGAAACAAAACAAGACTGGTCTTTATGTGTGTACGAGGCAACTCAACCTATTGCACTGCCATTCAGATTATATTTAAGAATTTGCCAGCCAATGAAAAAATAAATTGTTTTACACATATAGACAGTTGCTGATTACTTTTTTTCTTAGCTAAATCCACCCTTTTTCCTTCAGTTTTATTCTACTGAGACCTGGTAGCCCATTAATGCATTGCATTGTGGTTTTTAAAATGTACACTTCAGTACTGTTCTGTATACTGGCAAACTTTTGTACATATCTATAAATATCTATAAATAAAGAAATACTGTATGTGGCTGGGCACATAGAGTAGTTTTACCACACCAAAGTTAATTTTTATGCATGCTTAAAAATATATATGGGGAAGGGTTGAAAAAGATGGATATCAATTAAATAGGAAAAGAGTGAGAAACTTGCATAGCTCATGATTTTGTAAATAAATTTATTTGTATAACACCATAATGTAATATACAGAACTATGATAAGCAAAGATCTTTACAAAAATAAAGGGCTGCATGCTTATATATTTGTATTTTGTCACTAATAACTTTTCGGCTGGTCTCAATTAGCTGCTAAGCTGTTTGCCTGAGAGCATTAAGCCATCAGGAGAAAAACTGACTTTATTTTTCCTGGATTAAAACCATCCATAATTACTAATTTTAAAATTAAAGCTCATTGCTGGAATTCCCAGTTAGTTAGAAAAACAGCAAGGAGAGAAAAACCTTTGACTGACTGAGGTATCTTCTCTTCCATCTTTAAGTATTCTTTGTTCTGTTACCCCTTGTGAAAAGGGAAGTTTCTTAGAAATGTCATTTCAAGGCTGTGCTCTCAGATGGTGCATCCCATGCAGGCGGGTAACTATAGAATGTAAATATTAGCTCATCCCTACAGACACAACACACAGTCTGGTTCCAGCAGGATCATGCCAGGTGCCATCCCCTCGGCTGCCATGGCAGCAAAGGCCCCCGGCGCTTGCAGAGCACAGGAGCTTCAGTGTGGGGCTGAGCTCAGCCCAGGACAGGCTGGGTGGCTCCAAAGCCAAAGTGAAGCATTAGGTATGTTCAGAGTGCCCACAATGAGCCACTGGAGTGAAGCCACTTCTCTTCCAGCCACTACGGAGCAGCTGTGACTGGTGGCTCCAAAGCCTGGTCTGTTTTCTACTTCCTCACATGCTGAGTACACAACTCCCTTGCTCTGAAGGGAAATCACCTCATCTGACGCCACAGCTTGTTACCAGGTCCCCACACAACGCACAGCACACACAGGGAGCACCAGCAGGCCTGGTACCACACTCCTCCTTTACGGTACACAGCCAAAATGCAAGCTCAAGCTAAATGATGGGCATAGCAGATTTTGTTCTTAAACTGTTAGTCCGACATCCCCCATGAGCAGGCAGGGTCCCCAGTGGTTCTGGCATTGCTCCCACTGCTGCTTTCTCATGCAAAGTGGTGTGCAGTGGGCAGTAAGCCAGTGCTGTACTCACAGGGAATTATTGCTTGGGGTGGTGAATGTGGAAATTGCCATCAGGGAGTGAACACAGCACCTTCCACATTTTGTGTACCTGCTCAGTGCTGAGGTGCAGCACCCGCCAGGAAACCATCAGCAGGCTCAGCCAGCACATAACCCACATAATCCCAGCACAGGCAGCGCTGCCAGGACCTTCGGGAGTCAGGCAGTAACACTCCCTCACCATCCTGCGTGTGGAGCACTGAAGTTGCCGGGCGTTCACAAACGCAGGCAGGAAAGAGCCGTGCACAGGCTGTAGTTCAGCACCAGGAATGTTTCTGAACAATGGGCAGAGTATTTAGACAAATCATCAAGTCTGGAAATAAATACCTTTAGCACAGAAGAAATCAGCTCCAGCCAGTGATGAAGAAGCCAGGTTTCTCACTGCAGAGCAGTTAGGAACAGCAGTTTGGGTAGTTGGCTGCAGCTGGACTTTGGGACAAGAGCCACGAAGCAGGTACCACTGCAGGAGGGCTCTGCACTGGCACAGCAGCCCTTGGCCTCACTGCTCTGACACACCAGTAGCGAGGCAGTTCACCGCTCCTCTTCGAGATGGAAGGTGAGCAGGACCTTCCTGCTGCCTGTTGTAGTCTGAGCCAGCCCAGAACTTCAGAGTAAGCCCCATCCCTGTGTGCCAGCTGATTCCTCACAGCACAGAGCCCCTGCGCAGGGCAGGACACAGGTGGGAAGCCAGAGCAGAAGAGGACACATAGACAGAGCAGGAAAAAGGAGGGATGTACAGGACATTTCTGCCTAGAACTAGTACAGGGTCAAAATCCATCTGATCCCCACTACAAGGCAGCTCTTCCATCATGCTTAAAAACTCAGAGGTTCAAGAGCAGGTGGTCAAGGCAGATTTTTACAATCTCATGCCTGGGAGCCACAGGTACATGCACCACTTCAATGATGGCAGGCCTGTTTTAAGCCATTCCTGCCATGCATCAGCCCACACCCTTATTTCCACAGGCTGGCACAATTAATGGCTTGATTAGTATGTAAATGAGAATGCTGTAATGACCTGGCTTTGAAAACAAGATTGCAGCTTTCTGTAGCAGATGAGGCCACATTTCAAACTCTTTCATCCTACCTGAACAAAGTAGAGAGGTTTTCCTCAGATGCTGCAGAGAGGAACCTGAGACGCTTATGTGCAGCTCAGCAAAGAATTTTCCTTCAGCTCTGCAGCAGCACAAAGGAAGTTAAGAAACTGTCTGAACTGTGGCCATGCCTTAATTCCACATTATTGGTGCTGTGAGCAATACTAAGGGAGACCTTAATAAGCCCTTTAAAGTCTTTAAAAAAGCAGCCATACAGAACCTTCCAGCTACCAGAACCCAGAAAAGGCCGTTCAGACTAAACCACCAATCCCCACTGAAGCAGGAGCTGCTGTTAGGAACCATTTTAAAAATCCAAACACTATTGTTACCAACACAGTTCATACTTCCATTATTTCCCATTCAGATCTCAGCCTAGGCTTGTCCCAACTTGCAGCTACACAGCTCCAAGTAGTCCTCAGACCAACAGTATTTTTCAAGCCAGTCTGAATCCTTCTGAGGACAAACTGAGAAACAAAAAATAGACACAAATGGCAATGTTAAGAAGTTCTGCTTAAACATAAAAGAAGCACTCTCTTTCACTGTAAGTGTGACCAAACACTGGCACAGGTTGCCCAGGGAGGCTGTGGAGCCTCCATCCTTGGAAATGTTCAAAACCCAACCATAGCCCCAGGCCAGAGTAACCTGCCCTGGCTGCACTTGACTGAGCTGGGGGTGAACCAGGAGATGCCCAGAGATCCCTGCCCACCTCACCTGCACTGCAGCCTTGTGGAACTGCCCATCCCACTGAATCCAGCTTCTAGAGGAAATACTGGCAGTAACAGTATCTACCTCAGGACAGCCTACTGTATTTACACACTTCCCTTCTTGAGTCAATCAGATAGACTGTCACCTTCCTGTTCAACAGGAGGGAGGGAAAACAGGAATGAAATACACAGTACAGTCAAAAAAAATCTACAGGTAAGGGTCTGAGGCAGCTGTGGTTAAGATCAAAATTTAAGGGGCTCCAAATCTTGGCAGTCTTTAAAGAGCATAAAAAGCATCAGTGTTTTTCCAGACTGTGATAAGCACTCACACACTACTTTCTTAAGGTGGAGCTCAGTAACCTCTCCCTGATGCACCTGAAAGATTTGCTCTCTGCATCTCCCCTTCAAGTTGAGGGCTTCCCCAGATCTTCCCTCCCTCCCACCCTGCCTGCCAGGTCATCTCCTTCAAGAGCTGATGTACCTGAAAAGGATGGAGCAGTTGTGGTCAAAATGGCTGTAATCCCTTTCTTACATGCCCATAGATATCTTTGACTTATGTCCAAGCTCCTTCTGCAGCTGCCCTGCAGCATCCACGCTGCCAGTGCAGCAGCAGACAATACCATGGAGGCTGATAAGGCCTTAGATTTGTACCTGCAGAATTGTCAGCCTATGCAATTCCTGGTTTCTGTGGGTTATTTTTAGTAAGTTTCTAATTTTTCAGAAGATGTTGTGTTCTTTTTGAGTCAATACAGTAACAGTTCTAATGTTCTCAAGCATAAATGTTGGCGGCCATGCATGTAGCTTCAGGATTAAAATTATCAGTCATCTATAAACACAACAAAACAAAAATTAACTTGATTCACCAAATGGTCATCAAATCAGAGTAAGGTGCAGAGCCCCAGACCCCTGCACACCTCTGTAAGTACATTGCTTCACTGAGAAGACCCCTGCACCTTGCTGTGGATGCTCAGCACACATTCTGACAAGACTCTGAAAGTAATGATGGGACAAAATGCACTTCCAGTAAAAGACAATGGCTGCTTGCTCATGAATAGCATTACAGAGGCATCACAACATTTTGCTGTGATTTTGAAATCTCTCGTTCAAATACACTTAACTATTAGGACTGAAACAAAAATCATCATCAATTACTTTGTGCTTCACAAAACACACCCCTTCTTCCTCACATGGCACACAGGAATGCATCTAATGCACCTGCTTCCTGTTCACTCTGGGGGAGAAAAGACACTTTAGTTTGCAAGGACACCACAAAAACATAGTCCATTTTTATGGGACCTGGTACTAGGTGGACCCAATTATGTGAGAACTTTCCCAGAGCTCAACTGTCATATCTGACACTTTTCTTCACAGCCAATTCTTATAATGATTCCTCACAAGGATCAAAACCACAGTACATCAAAGCATGGGACTGTTGCAGTCACTCTGGAAAGAAACAAGGTCTGCTTAGAAACATGTCAGCCAATACATCCTAGTACCACAATTCCTTCTCTTCCACTGGACACATCAACACAGGTTTAATCCTCTGCCAAGCAAGCAACAGTGTAAGACATGGGGGTACCCAAAGTAAAGAACAGCTGCTTTGTTTTCAAGGAGGTGTCCAAGAACATTGACGAAAAAAATAACTGGTATGGAGCTCACACACAGAAGGGCTTTTAAGGTAGAAACTCATCTTTGTAGTTAAAACTATAAAAAGTCCAAGACCCAAACTACAGTGTTGTTCTGACTGGCAGAGAGAGATCTTCACTCTTTATGACTTGAAGATGATCAGGGATATGTGTTTTTTCAGGGCTACAAAACCTGCGTATTAAATCAACTTGCCATATACCTTAGATGCAAATTATGTATCAAGATGAAAATATTTACCCAACTGAATCTCTCTCACATGCTAAAATCCACAGTGTTGTCCTACAAAAAAAGTTTGAAAAGAAGTGTACTTCATCCAGGAGGAAGTGCAGGGCTGGTGAGAGCATTTGCCGACTGCAACTTGTAAATGCGACATTTTCTAAACCAGCTCATTAGAAAGAATTCGAATCACACAAAGAGTCACCAAAACGATTTTATTTCCAGTGTTTAAGTGGGTATGCACACAGGCATGATACAGGTTTGGATTCATTAGGTCTTCATGCAGAATTATATTCTCGATAAAAGAAACCAGTTCCATCCAGTATCCACTATCTACACGCCTATGTTACAACATTTATATCAAATCTGGTATCTGAAGAAAAGATACACATGTAATATGTACATTTAAGTTACTTATTTTACAGAAAGATTAGAAATTCAAGTCACATAAAACTCAAAATCTGTATTAAAATTGGAAATATAAAACTCCAATATTTACTGGAATGCCTAAGGAATGGAAGCTCTGTAGCCACCTGTGTTAACATTTGTAAAATGTAATGAAACTCATTAACAGTAAAATGCATTCATTTGTTTGTAATAAGTTTCTCTAATTTAACAATATGGCACCCTAATAAACCAAATGAATTTATGATGAGGCACTTGTTAGTGACTAAACCAAAAGAACAATTTTCCTGCATACTAATGCCAGGCCAACTCTCAGTCAGAAAACCATGTATACACTACACAGCATGTTGCATCAGATGCTTTGTTCAACATTTGTATGCAGCCATCAAATATACTTTTTCTTAAAATATATACATATACTTTAACTTTAGTGTTCTTCTGGCTGTGGTAATGCACTGTGAAGACGTTCCACAGAGCACATTGATGAAACCAGCCCAAATGAAGGCTGCATAACAACAACAGTACAGGAAAAAATATATATATATGTACACACACGCGCACACACACACACACACAGAGTTACTGGGAAGTGTAACAGTAAGTTAATGAATTGCTGCAGTGGACATACCTTCCCGTTTCAAAGATACTGGTAGAATCGAGATCTAACCACTTGGGTCCCAGACAGTTTATGAGGATGGGCATCAACTGCTGGGCTGAAGTTGTTTTTGTTCATATTCTGGTAATTTTCACCATTTACCTGGTCTGGTGGCTGAAATGGTCCCGACGGCGGTGTTCTATTAATTAAAGTCAAGCTGCTGGAAGAACTGCCTTCATCTGCCTGCGTGTCTGCAGATGAGGGCAGATCTTCCTTTGATACATCTGCTAAGCTAGTGTTCTCAAGTCTGGGCTTTCCAGTTTCACCCGTATTAAGGTCAGTTGTGCTAGTGCGTAAACGTTCTCGTGCAAGCCAGTCTGAGATTGAGAGGTCCTGTGCTGGACATTTGGGCTTCAACCGAGTCACAGCTGAAAGCTCAGATTCTCTCTCTCTACTTTGACTTGGCTCCTGAGCTTTCCAAGCATTCAGGACACTTATTTCAGCGAAATCCCTCTGTCCTCCAAGCGTGTGCCTTCGCCTGATATTTTTTCTCTTTGCAGTCTCTGCGGAATTAGCTTTTTGATTCCCAACTCCAAACATGTCATCTGCAGATGACTTGAGTCGCAGCTTTAACCTATCTGTAATTTTAAGTCTCCAGGTAGGTTCTTGTTTGTCAGCCTCACTTCTGGCTGATGAGGCTAAACTGCTTGTTGATCTTCCTTTTTTCATGATGTCAAACATTTTGGTCACAGTAGGCAAGTCCTTCTCACTCTTTGCATCCCCTGAACCTTCACTGTCCGTTTTGTGCCGTGCAGATTTTCTCCTGGAGAGTGTATCACATTCAATAAGTTTGTGTGAGCTAAAAAGTCTGCGACTCTCTAACTTTGGTGTGGAACTTCCCTCAGTACAACTTACTTCGCTTTCTTCTGAGTTCCTCCGACTGGTCTTCACCACTTCTGAAACTTTCCCTTTGGAAAGCCTTTCAGCAGCAGCGCTGGTGGCAAAGACAGGGAAGTCACTTTCACTGTCTGTCTCCATAGGACGCCCTTCGCTGATCAATTCACTTCTCTCATCATCGGCATCTTCTCCCTTGCTTTCTGTCACTGACTGCACCTCAGGGCTCAGCATGCTGGCATCTAAACCAGTCAGATACATAGTAGATGAAGTAGTTGAATAGTCTGAGGTGATGGAGCTGACATCAGCTGCTAAAAACTCATTGTGTTTAATTTCAGGGCTGGCTACTTTTTTGCATGAGTATCTGTGCTGGGAAGCCTGGGAAGAAGTGCTTAGCATAGTGCCAGAGTCAGACACTGTCTCCTCAACCTGGGAAGAAGATTGTGAAATAGGCATTTTTGGGTTATTCTTCTGCATGGTTTGCAGACAACTGAGATTCGATGATTTTGTACATTTTTCATGGTAAGGCAGTGAAGGTTCCTCTGACAGGATACTTTCTTTCTTCAATGACTTCTTTTCATCCTTTACAACATTCACATCTTTTTTACTGCTGTTCTCTTTTTCCTTCAGGACAAACATCCTCTGTTTTCTTCCTATCTCTCTCTCTCTTTCATATTCCCCTTTAGCTGTGTCCTCTTTTGTTGTGTCACCACGAGATTGCTCTGCAAGCTCCTTCTTGAAAAACACATTATCCAACTCATCCTCTGAACTACTTGGTTGTGGTTTCTCTTTTGTTTTTTTCCGCTTGCGACTAGCTGCTGCAAAAATGGAGGACACAAGTAGTTCCTTGCTATACTGATCCTTTCCAGAACCCCAAGAACCCTGTTAAAAAAAAGGGAGAGGGCATAATTAAAAATCACAAAGAAGAATCATTAGCCTGAGACTGTTTAAAAGCACATCCTGACCTTCACAGTATAAAGTCTGTCTTTATTCAGGAACATTTCCATGCTCTTTCTCTAGTCTAAATTGGCCAAGAAGTCAATTTTCATCCTGAGAATTCCACTTTTTATCTGAGTCCCTTCAACCTAAAAAAGACTAGGTTTGTGTATACAGCTATTCAGTTTTTGGTTGACTAATAAAGCAGGCCCTTACTGCAGTAAGAAACCTTTTCAAGACCAGTTTGACACAGTAACTGCTTCACAGATGAGGTCCCAAGAGTGTGGTTTCAAGCCCTTTTTTCAAGGTCTTACTTACACAAAAAGGGTAATTTCTCAAACTGTTCAGTTCATCTCTCACCTTTCAGACTAAGTGTTTAAATTGTACCATTCATTACTTCCAATAAAATGAATGCTATTCATCAAAACTCTAGTTTAGGCAGAAATGTAGAAAATGAACAGAAATAAACTTCTTCCTGATTTTTGAAGAATCTTATATACCTTTAGAATAGCACTGAAGCAATAAAGGGACAAGCCAAATTATTCCATTTTATGAATTAAAAACTATTTTCACTACATGATGACATCACCACCTGGCCACTTCAAAGCTACGAACCCTTCGTACTCCCTGCCCCACTGCCACAGGCAGCGTGGTGTGGTGTCCTGGAAATGGGGCTCTTTGGAGGTAACGGCTGAGCCACCAAACACCCTCACAGAGCAGCTGTGCTGGCAACTCCACGGTGAGCCAGAAGGAGGCATTGAGTGAGTCCTGTTCTCAGCTCAGAGGGGGGCACCAGTGACACACCTGTACACACACCAGCATAAAGCTGAGCTCAGCTGTGTGCTGCCCTCTCACCCTGTGCTACAGACATCCAGTGTCAGAATCACCCAACAGCCCAAGAGACAGAGACTTGTCCACATGTCAGATGAGAACTTTGTCGTTAAACTGAGGACTGAACAAATGCCCACTTTTGTGATGTCCCACCCTGAACCAGTGTTACTCCCCTCATCTACACGGCTGTCCTCCCAAGCACAGCAATACTTCCTAGGGAGGTTCTGCAGAGCAACCTTTAACTACAGCCTTTGCCTTCCTATAAAAGGAGGAGCTATTTCCTTTTAAGACCAGGCTGAATTCTAAGTATTGCACTTTTCTCAGTGAAATAAGGAAGCATAAATACTGGCTGTGAGTGAGTAGCACGCCAACAACAGGCAACATTTACCTCTACTAAATGAGATGCAAAAAGGAGATAAGTGCTCACAATTGTGAGAGTTTGGAACAAAGGTGTGGATGTGTGCAGCTGACTGCACACAAGTGACACTCTTCCAGTATACCACTTCAAAACTATGTTATGAGAAAACAATGTTACCACTTATTCAAGAAATTCTACATAAGCTCTATAGTACATCCACATATAAATGATTTAATAAAGCAAGCAAATATCTAACAGAATTCAGAAGCTTGCAACTACATCATATCACAAAATGATTTACCTTAGATTTTGCTGAGTCACTAGTAGCCGAATCTGTGGAAAAATGAAAAAAAATTCTGCTCAGTTCTGTGCAATTTTTTTTGTTACTACAGACAATGCTGGACTTATGAAAAAGACAAGCACAGAACAAGATGTGAAGCAAATAAAAACCAGAACAGAGTGAATAGTCAGAGCTCACAAAGATGCAAGCTGCACCACAGAAAGCCACCGCCATGAAAGGATGCTGTGAATTGTAGGCAGAACCAGCTCAATGATAGGAATGGCAAAGGAGCCCTGTTCTTCTAAATAGAAAACAGAAATACTAATGTTTATTTAATGTTTAAAGTATACAGCCCCTGCAAAACCGCAGCTGAGAGACCTTTTCAGGATGGCACTGTGTACTCTCCTGAGATTCAGGATACACAAAGCAAAATTGGGTGTCTTAGTACAGCTGGCTTCCTAGGTACAAATCATGGTTCTTGTAGTCATACACTTTTTGTGAGTTTTTAAAGGAATTAAGTCATATTTTGTGTGTAAAACCCCAATTATACAACTCCCTCCACCTCTTACTACATACAGGTAAAATTTTATTTTAAAATCTGCTAGATTTCAGCAGCTACCAGTTTTGTACTTTTCCATAACAAGCGCTTTTATGAAATGAAAAATGGACACCATAGTTTTACTGTCTTGCAAAACCCAAGATTATACAATTATAAAGGGGGTAGGAAGGGGCTAGCACAATGACTAAAAAATATGAACGTGGATGTGTTCCAGCTTTAGGGACTTTCTCCCTTGGAAGAAAGAGCTGAGCCCCCTGCCACACCCCTTTTTGACACATGGCTAATGCTTTATGACTAGAAAGACTGGTAGACCATACCATGCTATTTCTCCTCAGGGTCTGCTTCAGAGATAACAAGAAACAGCAGAAAAACTTTTAAAAAGTAGCATTGATCTGTTTAAAATACTCTTAAAAGAAAATTTACAGCACAGATCAACTCGGGTTTCCATTTACAAGAAACGGGGGTTTCTGCAGACAAGGCAGCTACAGTGTGGGCAACAGTCCTCCTTCTTCCTACAGTTCCAGCTGTCCATCACTGACATCACAGAATCCACTAATGACATCACCGTGTGATAGACTCCTCCCACTTCGCCTGTTACAACATCAGTACAAAGTGACTGTTTCAGTAAGTGCTGAACAACCCTTTGAAAACTGAAACAAAAGCTAGAGACGAGGGATAACATTGGTGGGATACAACATGCTGGGTTAGTGCAATAGTATAGTGAAGGGAGGAGGGAAAAAAGTCACCAAAAAAGAGCCTGTAATGCTTGTCCTTAGCCACAAAAGAGGATGGCATTTATAAACAGAAGGAAATCAGCTTTAGTACAGACATACTGCAACATACTTCAAGTGTCCATCACTTGACAAGAAAACACAGCTCAGTTTTTTGCATTCCTAACGTTGGGAAGGAGCAATATTAGACCACCACCGAAGATCAGTCTTTCTGCCATCACAACAAACCCCTTTACAGCAGCATATCTGCTTCACCTCACGATGATGATTGCATGGGTTACTGTGAATAAATAAAGTAGTATGTGCAAACCTCATCTTTTAATGATCAAATTCCTGTTATACAAAAAAGTTTCCCAAATTATGTCATGCATGATTATCAACAATTCAAGTCTTTCAGAAGTGTTAATGGTCTTTCGGAAAAGAGGAAAACGTTTTATTAGTACAAGAAAATAGGAAGAGAGAGTTACAGCGAGTTAACAGAGTAGGTTATTCTAGCCTGTGGATTAACACTGTCCAGGCAAAAGTTACCTGATACGTCTCCAGGAGACACTCCCGTTCTTCCAATGTTGGTGAGTAAATGATCTATGTTTGGCACTGGCTGAGATTCTACAGTGTTTTCTTCCTGAACTGCTGTCTATAGTTAATAAACAAAGATCTCTTCATCATCGTTTCACAAATAGTTCATTACGATTCAACAGCATTAAGAAAACTTCATTATTCACCTGAAGAACACGAGGAAAGCGTGTCCTATTTTCCTTTATGCTTTTAAAACAAATGCATGGCTTGCTTTTTAAAAAAAAATAAAATTCATTACTACAAGGACTGGAAAGCTACA
Source organism: Myiozetetes cayanensis (assembly GCF_022539395.1). Taxonomy (NCBI): domain Eukaryota; kingdom Metazoa; phylum Chordata; class Aves; order Passeriformes; family Tyrannidae; genus Myiozetetes; species Myiozetetes cayanensis. The sequence continues at coordinate 133,937,602 of NW_026086604.1, forward strand.
AATGTGCTTCTGAAAAGCAAACCATACAGGGACGTAATAAGAAATATACAGACATTCTAGAGGCAGCAGAAGCAGATTCTAAACTAAGATAATTAGAACACAAGTATTTATGTCACAATACTTACAAGAGGTTCTTCAGCATCATCTTCTGTGAAAAACCAGTCATGCTACAATTTAAAATAAAAAAGGTGAAAACCCCACAGGAAATACAGACCCCAAAAGTGGCACAATCTAACATGGACATTACTAAAAATGACACTTTGATGGATAAATTCCAGACCCAAACTGGCCCAGTGAGAGAAAAGCCGGTTGATCTGTGTATGCTCTCATTTTTTAAATAATGAAATGCATCCACTTACTTTTTGGATGAGTGTTTCTACAATTTTATATTGGTCTGGCATGTGCGTAACCATGTGTGTCATGTTATCATCAGATGTCCTCACAAGTGTTGGACCAAATACTATTGCCAGGTTTCTTGGTTCCATCTAAGAAATGAAATATTTCCACATCATACATTTATAATGAGAAAATACAGTAATATGGGCTAAGTAAATTAATACAACACTATTAATATATATGAGAACCATTTTAAATAAAGACATAAAAAGTTTTTTTAAAAACACCTTACTGACTCAGGTGGGATGTTACACTACACCAAAACTCTCCTACATGCAGCTGCAATAAATACCTCCAACATTTCTGCAATTCAAAATTCCAACCTTCCTTAACCCACTGCAAGCAAATGGCTCCACAAGCACAGAAAATATTCTTTACACTTTCAGAGGGGAATCTTTTTTCTTCCCATGTAGAAAAACTTCTGTTCAGAAAACTTGTTTTAAGAATTTTCTGTTTTATAAACAGGCATTCTCTGTGTTTTTTTTCTGAAAATGTTTACAAGACACACAAAAAATTAGGCTGGTAATCAAATGCTGTTTTATGTCTACGGACAAAGACCTCATTCAATTTTCACCAACTTTGGAGGCGGTGGCAGCAAACAAACATCGTAGACCCAACACATCTATTCATGAGACAGAGTTATGTGACCATGTCATAACATTAAAAGTAAATTAAGTATATGACTGCTGTTACATCTCTGACAAATAATTTCAAGAAAGCAGCAGCAGAATACTTACCTCCTATTTTTGCTTACTTCTCTGACTTATAGTTTACTGTTCTGGTATAGAAAAGACCAATAATATACAGGAGGCAAGGTCATTTTGCAGGCTGCAAACATGACACAGGCCCCTAATGCTCTCCTGGACTTGAATTGTGTCCTTTGGCAAGTCATACAGTTATAACATCACCTCACTCCTCTAGCCTTATATATTGTATAATATTAACAGTATTTAACAACATTTATAGAGCACACCGAGACTGCAAAATGATAAAAAAAGCTTCCTTTAGGCATTGCACTTAAAAATTACATTTATTATAATGTCGTTATAATGTCAGCTTTTAAATTATTCTTATATTTTAAATGATTTAAGATTGGCCGTAGGCACCTCTACAGAGCATCAATTACATAATTTTTTTTCCTGTACGCTGCACATTGGTAGCCAAGCAACAAGCCACCACATTACCTGCCCAGAGACAAGCATCCATAAGCACACCCATACTGTGGATAGCTTTGCACTCAGCTACCCCTCCCTGAGAGTTGAACAAAGGCGATACTGTTATTTGCATTTACTGCAGGATTACAGCACACACAGAAGCACTTAACGCAAACTACATCTTCCCCACCCACAGAAATTACAAAAAGTTATACTTAGTGGTGGAAAAAGACCCTGTAGTGATGAACTACCACCGTGTACAGCATGAATTGTCTTTCTTAAAACCAGACAAAACACCATCTATGGGGTCAGCAAACATTTAGTAACTACAGCAAGTCTTAGTCTTACAAATTTCTGAAGTGTCCAGAAGTGAGGCTTCACACAAAGCTGGTGTGTCAACAGAGTTGTTCACCTGTGCCCGGCTCAGGCACCCTCTTACAGGTGTCTAGACTGGACTAACTGAAGCTTACAGACTTCAGATAAAATTAGGATGTAAGTAGTTATTCCCACAAAAATTAATACCAGTTTGAAAAAAACTAATTCACACTAAGCAGGTGCACATTTTTGCAGCCTAATCCAAAAGTCTTAATTTCAGCCACAACAATAAATTATCCCCTCAATTAGAGATAATCATGTACAAAAATAATACTTAATGAAACAAACAAAAATACATTATATTTTTGTTTCTGATACCTTGTTCTTTTCTGAGTTCTCTGCTACTGTCTTCAGGTGTGCAGAAAGAAACTTGAGAGTCTCATAATGATGTTCAGGTAAATCATGAATCTGAAACAAACAATCACTACTCAGAAAATTGAACACTTCATGCTAATTTTGTGGTGCACCTACAACACAACTGATTTCAGTTTACCAGTCTCTTCAGTGTTTTCAGACGCTCAACAGGATCTTCTTTTCTATTGGCATCTATAAAATCTGCATATTTGTCTGTTAAAAAACCAGAAATAAATCACATATATATATACACACACACATATACATGAGGTTTTATATCTAATATGTATGTATATACACCTCCACCTCCTAGCCCCATTCACCCATGAACACAAGTAACATATTAAAAGAATGACCCTGGAAGTCATAAATTAGCCCATTATACTGTATATAATATAATAAGATGGCAGTAGGGAAAAAAACCCCAGCTTTTATAGAATATTCCAACAGTAAAACTGAAAATTTTTCTCTTTTTTTGAATATTCATCATTACCATCAGAGAAATTCTATTTACAGATCTCATTCTTAAGCTCTGTGATTGCCATGACTCCCTGCTCTTTAAGAAAGAGAACATTTTTTGCAGAGTTGGGATGATTCCACTGGATTTTCTCTCAAATCATCTGAATGTTGTAAGGCAACAGCAACTCCTAAAGACAAAACTGTAAGGAAAACTACTTACCATTGGTAAAAAGGGGTTCTGGGAGTTTTCTGAAGAAGGATTTCAGCAAACTGCTTATCACATTCAAGTCACGCCATTTCTACATATTTAAAAGAAAAGGTCAGACATGCTTTATATTTCTATAGTCACAACACAACCATTAAGTTTTTGGGATTTTAACATGAAAATAGTGTGATCCAAGACTTACATCATCATGAACATCAATGTCAGTCATTCCTTTGTTGAGCTCTTCTTGCATACTTGAGATGGCAGCATTATTTCCAGGAACTCTGTAGATACCTGTGTACTCAAGACCTCTTTCTTCAACTAGTTTGCAGCATATATCAACAATCAGTGGAATATACTGAAGAAAGAGAAGATTAATATATATATATAAGTAATTAATCAAAAAAATATTCTAAAATCACAATGAAAGAAAAACTGTACTTCCATACTTTGTTGGTATGAGCTGGGGGGCAGTCATCTAGCCTAACACCAAATGTTCCAACAGCGGATGGCTTCTTTTCAAATGTCTTCCTCATAATGCTTGGAATGCCTTTTCTCCATGTCCCCTTGTCTTTTGGTGGGCTTGTCTCATCTTTTGGGTTTTTTTGTTAGGATAGTGAAAAAAAAAGAAACAAGAAAAATAAGAACATTTAAGTCACAAAATCAACTGTCAATACAGGTAACAGATTTGCAAAGAGCAAGTGACACCTGCTGCATTTTTATCTTTTACTGTCCTGGTTTTCCACAACAACTCAATAAACATTAGTTTGTCTTAAATACACCTTCTGTTACTCTTCCATGGTGTAAAAGATAAATCTGAACATACTCACACTCCAAACTTAGAAATGCAAGTAGCTGGATGGTGCTGTGGAATTTCATCATTCTAAGACTACAGGTGCAAAAAGACTAAAGGTATATATAAACTACATCTAAGAAAAATAAAATCTATGTTTAGTAGCACAACATTCTCTATGGAATCACAAATTTTGTGCACAAAATACCCACCAAACTCTACAGCCACGCTCACACTTGTGCAGACCTACTCACTCTTTTGGATTTTAGTCACTCTGAAATCATTCCAAACAGGACTCACTTAAAAGCATTCTCTAACCAAGAATCAGATTAGAAGTTCAGCTGGTTTGTTTACCTCTCCTGTACAATTCTCACCACAAATTGCAATTCCCAATTATCCTGCACTGCAAGTCACCTTGCACAATACTACTTCCTTCTTTTTTCTGGAAATATTATTTCAGTAGATCTGACATTTACTTAACATGTGCAATTTAGTTACATAATATGTAGCATAGCAGGAGCAAAGGGACATGTGTTGGGAACAAAAACCAGAATTCACTCACAGCTTAAATTCAAGACTGAATAGTTCAAAATTGGTTGATCAAAAGTGACTGCTAATCCAGTCGCCTGAATTTGCATGCAAGAGTCTTAAAACAACAGGCTGATCCAAAATACCATATGTTTACAGACTATGTGGGGGGGGGAGGGGAAAGAAAGAAAGAAAAAAAAAGTAGACTGTGACATTATTTGATGAAGTTCAGACACTGATTCAAGTTTGCAGTGCCAGCCCATTGGACTTTTTTAGAACTCAGCAGGCAGTAATTTTGTTCTGGAAAAGAAAACATAATTTCACTCCTGCATTTTAAAGATAAAGTCAATGAAAAAATCTGTTCCTCTCTACTTTTAAAACACTTCAGAGAAAAACTTTGGTTTCTTAAGAACATATGTGAAATACAAATTTACCTTATCACTTCCAAGTCAGCTGGAGACAAAAGTATGAATTACACACAAAATTATTTCCAAAGCTTGGCAAAATATTGCTCACAAGAAGCTTAACACCTGTATTTTACTACTGTTAACACTACATGGAGCTGTAAGGGGAAAAAAACCCCAAATCCTCGTGAAAAGGGATTGAAATAAAAAGCTTCAGGGATCTGAGAAGATCTGAAACATATCTTAAGGTCTCGTCTAAATGAAGTGGTTACAAGAAATGAGTGATTAGAGCTGCAGCTTAAAAAATCCTGTCTAATAGTTGGTTTGCATCTGTACATTCATGAATTCAAAAAAACTGAGAAGGACACCTCGATGGCCTTGCACTAGGGCAATAAGGAACTAAAGAAATACATAAAACATACAGACCTTTAGTGAGAAGCTTCCTTTCAGACTCATCCTTAGGAGAATGTGGACTCTGAGTCCTCTGCTCTGCTTTAGTTCCAAGCAGAGTCTGTCTGATACTTAGACTCTGGCGAGGTGTTTTGGGAGATGGTTCTGTTTTGCTGCTTGAAGAACTGAACAAGATACATTACTTTAGTAAAAAGATCTAGAGAAGAACTCTACAAAAACTACTAGAAACAAAAAATTCACCTACCTCATCATTGTAGAGTATTCTTTAATCCTTCGACTAATTAGATCTCTACTAGTAACACCAGTATCCTATAAAATGAATTGAGAACTACTTTACAATCTTATAAAACAGAAAGGAATAGTTTTTCCTTTCAGAATGTGATTAACTCTTCCAGTCACCAAATGCATATAAAAAAATCAACATTTCAGTTCATTTAAAAAGCCTATAACCAAACCAAACATACTAATAGGCAGTCCTTGAGAACAGTAAAGATAGAACATTTAAAAATCATGAGGAAAACTAAAGTGAGTAATTGCAAATTAAGTACTGCTATTTAGATTTTTTCAAAGCAATATAATTGAATTAAATCTTCTTAAACTTTCTAAAAATTTAAATAGAAAAACACAAATCAGCACATACTACTGTGAAAAATCCAGTCCTATGTGCATACAGTACTTATATAACTAATTGCTACTACAAGTAGAGCTGAAACAGCCATGACTTCAAATATGCTTTTATCCATTTATGTAATAATGTTTATTAAGCTATTTTCCTTTGGATAATTATTTAGAATATGAGCAGATGTGCATGACCACAGAAAGGAAAATATTCCCCTGTTGCTCATCACCGCAAAGAAAATGCACTGAGGACAATACTGGGACACATATTGATACCTTATGTACAACAGCATATGTTTGCCTTTTCCAATTAGCATTAACTTAATTCACAGAAACATCAGCATTTAATCAGGGAAACAGGCATCCTTCAAAGTTTCACTTTTTAACTACTGAGAAACTTGTCACACTGTACTAATGCACACAACACTTTGCAATGCAAGTCTGAAGAGAGACCACACAGGTACTAAACCTGCAATTACCTTTTAAAAAAATATTAGAGACTTTTAGAAGATCAGTTTAATATAAAGTGTATCTTTAGTCAAATCAGAAATTACTTTAATTATTTCAAAATTCTGTTCTCTGATTATGACTATGTCTGCCTTTTTTTAAGCTCTATTTATTTACTCAGTTACCTTGCCTTTCACCTCATTTTCTTGTATGTTCCTGTACACATTTTGGTCTACCAGTTGATTACAAATTATTTCTTCTGATCAAATACTAATTATAAGAAAACACAATATTTTTTTAATTAAAAGACAAGAACTATGTCTTCTTAATTACATATCATATGATTACCTCATCATTTAAATTGCTGTTGTCTTGTATTGCTTTAATCCATGCTAACATATTATCTCTGTCCTCAGCTTGAAACAGATACTCGCAGTCTGATGTGGTGAGTCTAAACACATTTTTCCTCTTGGTTTCACAGTACGAGATGTCTATCAAACAAGCATTGATGCTTATAGGTTGTTCTTCCTCAGACAGGGTCACTTGTTCCTTTTTATCCTTGTACAAATAAAGCGAATGACCTCGAAGAACAACGTACAATTGCTTCCATGGCCGAATGCTCCCACCAACTCGCTGAAAAACATCGACCGAGATGTTAGTTTGCTTCTTTGTTACAGTGGATGTTTGAGGATTACAAAAACTACCTCCAGAAGTTTTTTAAAAAGAAAGACTAACCACCTATCTATACCATTCTGAAGAATGCTGGCAGGAAGACTACACAAACACAGGATTCACTAATTGTTCTCTGTTAGAGGAGTGAATAGGTCAATAATCTGCCCTCCCAGACCACCCATTAGGTGTGAGTTCACACATAAAAGTAGCAAGAAACCAAATGTGACTACAATTTTAGAGAGGCATTAATACAAATACAGTAAGAAATATTCAGGGGACTCTTGCCCATGCCTTTCAAACTGCCTTCAAGTCAGACTCACCTATTCACACCACTGCAATTCCAGACTCCCAATTTTCCTGAAATGTTAGCCTACACTTGTGCAGAAGGTTAATCTGAACTCAATTCTGCAACATTCACAAAAATGACAGCTCTTTTTCTTTATTAGTAAAGATGAAAAAAACCCCACAAACTACAAATACCAAGGGACTGATTTCTACTACTTAATTAATCATTAGGAATTAGTTTACTTCACAGATGCTTTGAAATGTAAAATTTGAACAGTTTTAGAAAGCAGTCTGTAAAAAAAGCTGAGGAGCTGACTAAGGTCAATGTTCTAGCAGGTCTAACACTTTGTCAATCTTATTGATGCTCTTATTCCCCCCAAAATAAATCAAAAAAGCAAACCAGGAAGGCTTCTAGTTTCTTATCTTGGTTTTTCACCAGCTTAGTATTTGTCCCAGGTTAAAAACTCAAACACAACCAGATACCTTTCCTTTGTCTGTAACAAGCTGACGAAAATGGAGCCATCCTTCCTTTGAGGCATCACCAAACACCTCTGAAGAAGAATCTTTTCGGGAACCAGAGTCTTCTGAAGACTTCTGGCTGTCTGGGACCTAGAGAAAACATCACAGAAAGAACTTCTGTCCAGTGTATTTCTAAACACACTTCTCTAAGTACCTAGGTTCAAGATGCTTCTCACTTTAAAAATGCCCCCAGGAAATATCCTTCTGGGAAAACATAATTTCTAAAGTTTCCACACATCAGTAGTGACTTTACACATCCCACGACTACTTTGAGAAACTTGCAGAGTCTTAGACTCTCATTAGTATTGTTTTCACAAAAGCCCACCATACATATGCTCTGTTTACAGAGACTGAAGAAAATGAAAATCAAGGACCATGTGATGAGTCTAGGAAAAAAGAGACCATGTTCACTTAAGCGAGGCAGCAATTCCAATAAACTTCATGTCTGTTTAACACATTTTGTATAATGGAGTTGTATAATTCACACAACTTGTGTTACGTTTACAAGTTGCTATACACATATTTACCTACCTTAATCCCCTTTAGACTAGATACATGCTTAATGGATCTGTTGGGAGAAAAACAAATGTTAAAATGAGATTTTACACACTTCAAAAAACAGATGTCCAAATTAACTGATATTTTTCATGAACTCACGATTTTCCCTCTTCTCTGTAGTCATCCAATCCTTCATCATACGACTTTGATCTCTCAGTTTTTGCGGCAGGCTGGCTATCCAGAACAATAGGCCGCATGGATTCTACAAACAAATGGAAATTTTTGAGTGTGTGGGAACCTGAATCACATTTTTGCAATTTATTTCAAGCAAGAAAGAGTTTACAATTTTCACTCCCGTTCTCCAGATTGTGAAAGGAAAAAGTTGCAAGAGAAAAAGAACGAAATCAACGCTCACCATGATCATGTGAAAGCTGTCGCCGAATTAAAGGGATTGGAGATGTGGGACTGGGAGGAACAGTTGTTATAGCTGGTGCTTGAGAAGCAGATGCAGAAATAACAGCAGAAGCAGGAATGTGTGCAATATCATGGTCAATACTAGGACTAGTCGGTTCATCTACAAAGGTAATATGTCATATATTAACATATTAAACGCATTAATCAAATGCTCAAACCAAATAGCTGTCTGAACTTCTCATTATTGGAATATCAGATATCTTACATATGAAGTCATTCTAACAAATGCAAGAGTCCAATTAATTCACACTGACAAATGTACTCTTTCTTTTTTCATGAAGAGAAGCCTGTTTCATTTCGTAGGGATGTTAACTGTACATTAGAGATAAAGGTAAAAAACGTAGATTTTGTTGTGTGCAAAAGAAACAGGAATTATTTGCTATTCTCTCATAATTTTATTTTCAAGCAGAGTATTTCTGTTTATATGCATAAGCAAAACCTACATTTATTATATCAGTAAGTCTGACCTCGAGAGACAGACAACTACAATAAAAGACAGGCAGACTAACAGAAGCCATTTGGTTTAAACGAGTGTTCAAATAAAAAAGCCAAGTCACAAGCAAACAAAAAGCGCATTTTAAACAGCTATCTAGCATCCAAGGAACCAATCCCCCCATCCTCCGTACAGTCAAATAACGAAGCAAGTATCCACACTTTTAAAAGATGGGACTACTACATACCAAGCAGTTCTTCCACTAATTGTTCATACAAACGATTGCATGCCATGCATGCCCAGCACCTCTCAGTCTCAACAGCCACAAGGGTCATCATGAAAGATTCCAAAAAGCTTTAAGCATTTCTAGTATTTAACATGTTTCTTACAAGACGGAAGAAGCCAAAAGATGCATTTTCAATAATTTTGAGAAGGCAGCCATAACATCTTCTAGAACACATTACTAGTACTAGAAAAATAATTCTACTTCATGCTCTGGTAGAAGAGGGAATGGAAAGGAAAAAAAATCAAGTCACGAGCAGGGGCTGAACTGTACTGCCGTAATGAATATGAATGTACCCTAGGTGCTAAGAATTGTAATATGCAGAGCTACTGAAAAGCCTATTGAAATCAATGAACACTCACAGACAGAGGTTTATTCTTTGCTTTGTGCGAACACAACTGCGTGTGCTGCATTGTGCTTTTCCAACAGTCACTAACAGTTCTGTTAAGGCAGCACTTGTACCATCAAAATTTGGCAACGTACATTTAAAACACAGCAATAAACAAAGTGCAGGAAGGTTTAGCAATAACACCCCTCTAAACTGTCTGTGGTGCAAAACGTAAAAATTTTTGAAGTTAAAAAAGCATATCCAAAAAAACCCAGTTGTATACTAGAAACATTAATAGAAAGAGAAAGCAAAAGAATTCACACCAAACTGTGATGCTACAATTTTAAAATTTCCATGTTTTACCTGCATCCACAATGATAAATTAGAAGCATTTAGAAATTACTTCTCTATAGAAACCAGAAGACAGGAAGAAACCTCAGCTACACTTCCATTTCAAAACCACAACAGCTCAGTGTCCTGTTGCCTTTTTACATTTGCACTTCCCTGCAGCAAACCCTGAAACACACTAAGGTTGACTAAGGAATATAACCACTGGCTGTACAATTGATTGGTTAATAGCACACAAACTGAAAGTGTTCAGGTTTGTTATTTATGTTAACAGACGCTTCTCAAATGCCACAGTCTCTACTCCCAAAAGTTATTAAAACACTTGAAATAGTTGTTGAAATAGATCTGTGCAAGCTGTGAACACAAACATGTTTGGCAACACTATACAATTTCCCGTACACTTAAATCCAAGAATTCAGATAAGGAAAAACAGTTTGTAAGTCCCTGAAAGCAACAATAACTATTCAAATCATTATCACTTCACAGTGCATCTAATCCCCAGATGAATCAAAACTGAATTGATTTTGGAAATAGGCAAACTTTACGGGAACTGCAAATGACATTGGTATAGGGGAGGCATAACTGTTCAATACCTGAAGAGGCTGAAGGTCAGCTAATGGCAAGCTTTTACATAATATAAAGTGATTATAGAGCAAATAATGATGTACACCATAGGAGTTTCTGCCTATTAATTTAATGCATTAGCAAACTCCACTACTGCTGTGCAATAAGAAACAAACCCCAAACAACTACATATATCCCTTGTATTTTGATTTTTCTTTCTTTTTAGTATTTGCAGTGTTTGTCTCCCTATTCAGGTTCCTTCATTAATTGACATATTTTCACCCCAAAACTCCTTGCACAGCATGTGAAAGGATGTGTTTGGCTCACCAATCAATGAAAATGACTGTGTCCAAAATGTAGCGAAGCGTACAAAAAAAACAAGCCAGAGGAGAAGTTCCGTATAATAATTCTCTTTCAGTTTGTTACCTCACAGATTACTTGTATCTCTTCAGGTATTTGGAACAAAAAGGTCAAAGAAACCATGGAAAACATTATTCTGGGAAGCACTAAAAAGCACCTTGCAGACAGTGCAGGCATCACTCACAGCCAGCACAGCTTCATGTGGGCAAAGTCAAACCTGATTTCCTTCTACAGCAGGGTAACCCACTTCGCTGATCAAGGGAAACCAGTGGATATCATCTTTTTAGACCTAAACGAAACCTTTAATACTGTCTCTCACAGGATCCTGCTGGACAAAATGTCAGCACACAGCTGGATAACCGTGTTATGTCATGGGTGAGCAACCTGCTCACAGGTTGGGCACATGGAGTTATAGTGAATGGGGTAACATCAGGATGGTGTCCAGTCACTAGTGGGGTTCTGCAAGGCTCCACCCTCCTCCCAGTTCTCTTCAACATCTTTATTAATGACCTGGATGCAGGACTTGAAGGAATACTAAGTGTGCCAACAACACTAAATTGGGAGGAGCTGTTCCCTCCCTTGAGGGCAGAGAGACCTTGATGAATTAGAGAGATGGTCCATCACCAACCAGATGGAGTTTAACAAGTGCCAGTGCCAGATTCTGCACCTGGGACAGGGCAACCCTGGTTGTGTGCACAGACTGGGGAACGAGAGGCTGGAGAGCAGCACCATAAGGAGGGACCTGGGGGTCTGGGTCAATGGCAAGTTGAATGTGAGTCAGCAGTGCCCTGGGGGCCATCAGGCAAAGCATCAACAGCCGGGTGAGGGAGGGGATTGTCCCGCTCTGCTCTGCACTGGGGTGGCCTCACCTTGAATATTGTGTGCAGTTTTGGGGATCACAACATAAGAAAGATATTAAGCTATTAGAGAGTGTCCAAAGGAAGGCCACGAGGATGGTGAAGGGACTAGAGGGGAAGCCTTACGAGGAGCAGCTGAGGGCATTTGGTCTGTTTAGCCTGAAGGACACTGAGGGGAGACCTCACTGTGGTCTTCAACATCCTCATGAAGGGAAGAGGAGGGGCATCTCTTTACTCATGTGACCAGTGACAGGACTTGAGGAAATGGCCTGAAGTTGAGCCAGGGGAGGTTTAGGTTTGATATCAGGAAAAGGTTTACCACCCAGAGGGTGGTTGGGCACTGGACCAGGCTCCCCAGGGAAGTGGCCACAGCACCAAGCCTGTCTGAGTTCAAGCAGATTTTGGACAATGCTCTCAGGCACATGGTGTGATTCTTGGGAGTCCTGAACAGGGCTAGGAATTGGACTCGATGATCTTGATGGACCCTTATTCTATGATTCCAGTACTACTTAAAGTTTTACTTTTCATTTGAGAAATGGATACAAACACAATCTGTTCTGCATTTATGTCTAAGAAGCTACCCAAGAGATTGGCCATTGGATACAAGTCAGCACAGTGACAGAGCATCTCTGGCCCAAGGGGGAGATGTCACCTGTAACCTCTGTTTGCCCATGAGTATGTAACAGTTGCAAATAATGATTTTCAGGAAGAGCTCTTTACTACAAAAACATTTATGTGAGAAGACACTGAAAACTTGCAATAAATAGGCAACACAGCTGCAACCAGAGCTAACTGATTCTCTAGCTAAAGCAGAGAGAAATTCATACACCGAAGTACTTTTATATTGCCGTGCAGCTGGAGATCAGGGACCTACAAAGAGAGGGAGCATCTGTACAGATTGTAGGTGAGCTGAAAAATATTAACTGACTCTGTAAAGACAAATTTACACAGAATGGGCTCAGAGGCAGATCCAAAGATTTCAAAACAGAGAATTTCATGGGTGAGAAAGCATGACAAACAGGACATATTATCCCCACTGAGTGGATGCAAAAGTAAGGAACAAGTATTAACCAAATATTCAAAGGAATAAAAAACAAAAAAACTCTGGGAAAAAATTAATATTTAATGTCTTTGTTTATACCTGCATATCCTGGAACAGTTCCTCAAATGCTAAGGTTTGAAAGTAACAACCTGAACATGAAAGGGGGCACATTCTGAGAACTTCAAATTTAATTTAAATAAATAACAGAATTATTCAGGTGGGAGTAAACCTCGGAAGGTCCTTTGACTCACCTCCACTGAACAGGGTTAGTGCTAAATTCAGACCAAATTGCTGAGGGCTCTTGTCCAGTAAGTGCCAAACAGAGGGGTAGATCTCCCTCAATATCCTGGCTGTGCTCTTTCTTTTTGATGCAGACCAATAAAGTGCAAGTCTTCCTTACTCTCAAGGTGCCAGTACCATTGCAGGAAGTTAAACTATTCTAGGAACAGAACTTTGCACATGTCCTTGAAATTCAAGAGGTTCCTATCAGACCACCCCTCTAGGATAAGTCCTCCTGAATACTGCTTCAGATGTACTGTCTGCACCCCGTACTTCAGTGTTGCCAAACTTGGTAAGTGTCCTCTCTGTCCTCATGTTCTCTCTAGGTCATCAACATTAAACAAGATGGATCATTAGTCAAGCACTTGGTAAATCCATGCTAGCTATTCCAAATGATCTTCTCCTTCCTTTGCCCAGAAACAACTTCCAAGAGGACCAACTCTGATTTTCTTAAGGACTGAGACAAGGTCAACTGACTACCTTCCCTGAGCTGTGCTTCTCATAGTTTCTCAAGATGTGTGCACAATGTGCTTTTTTCCAGTTAGCAGGGAGTTCTTCCAGTCCTCGTGATCCTTCAAAGATGATAAACCATATCTCTGCAAGGACACCAGCCAACTCTGTCAGGACCTCCAGATGCATTTCATTGGGTTGGACAGGTATGGGTTGAGCTGCACCAGAGCTGTCTGTTCATCCCAGTTGGTAGAGACTGTTGGGTTTTGGTTGGTTTGTGTTCATTTTGGTTTTGTTGGTTTTGTTTGTTTTTTTTTTTTTTTGATAGGGGGAGCTGGGGAGAGGACTATTGAAGGAAATTGTTTTGTTAACTGAATCAAAACATACACATATGGGAAGCAAATTCAGAGACTAAATTCAGTACAGAGACTAACCATCAGGGATGCTTCAGTAGGGATTATTAACAGAGAAAGGTGACTTCTCCCTCCAATCCCTGGGGGTTCAGATTGCCAAAGCTTTCTTCAGTGGTAATATAAAATGACTGGAAAAACCTAGCTCCTCAAGGCTAAAGCCATCCTTCACATTTATACTCTTTTGGTTATGGCAGTCTTTCAAGCAGTATTTCAACTTGAAAGACTGTAAGAAAGAACTATATTATTTAATAAATGTATGGCAGACCAAACTACTGTTTAAAACACTAATTGGGCATTTCAATTTAAACAGACAATGTGAATTATGTGGCTACAAAGCTTAATTCAATAAGTATATATTTTATCAAAGACTATCATCCAATTTAAAGATTCAAATCATAAAAATTTAATAGCTATGTAGGAACCCACACTTGAAACAGCTTTAAATTTCAGATGAAGAATGCTGAGACAGCATGCACCCTCAGAAATAAAAAAATTGCTCAACATACACTTTCCCAAACTGCATGCATTGAAGAAGATAACTGTACTGTAAATATTACTGGCTTTCTGAAAATCCCATCCATTTCTTAGATTAGGTATGTGTTTAAAGATGCCCATGTAGGATGTAGTGCAATTTTCATTACTCATAGCATCTTGTGGAATTGTAACAGTGATCAATCTTTGTAAAAAGCTTCAGTTTTCTGCAGAAGGCTCTCTAGAGAGGCTGCTCATACTGCTGTCTGCAAAGCAAAGGGCTAAAAGAGTCATTAAAAACATTATTCAACTGAGGCATAGATGAGAAGGTTTCTATCTCTGGACCAGATCTCCCTTCCTTAAGAGAGATAGGAAAAGGATCCTCATCCACACACACACAAGGAAGTTAAAAATAATAATAAAAAAAAGTCTATCTCCAAGGAAACCCCAGAAGAAGCTGAACTTAAGGCAAACACAGACATACTAATATAGACCATTTTTCTTAACAGTCTGTCAGTAAGACAATCAAATAAAAATACTGTATATGCAATTTCAACTGAATGGTGAGTAGGCCAGAAGTAATCAGTAAAACAAAAATGAATTGTTCAATCAAAAATAAACTATATAGAACTGACCCTGCTATCACACAAGATAGCACAAAGATTAATAAATATCCCACTGCAGGGACTTCTTGTTACAAATCGTACAGTACAAGCTGCTGCATCTTATACTTCAACCTTCAACAGTAAAAGCTTCAGTAAGTACAGACTTCCAAGGGGGAAAAACATATTTTGGAAAGAAAATACACTACTGCCTGGATTCCTCATGACTGTGTTTTACCCTATTTTTTCAAAAGACCTTTAAAAATATGTTTCTGTTAGTTAAGTACTTCCAGCACTGGCAGAGCTAATTGTCTTTACAAAGAACTTCTTCATGTATCTACTTTACGTAACTATCCTCGTGTGGCCAAAAGAATAGAATGGAAACATGTCTGCATGCTGAGCACATTCATTTCTCTAAGCCCCAGAAACACAGGACTGGAACAAGCCTCCTGAATCATCAAATCCAGTCCTCTGCTAATGTGTTCATGTAAATAATATGTTTGTTATACTGAGTTTCACACAAACAGAAAATGCTTCCAAAGGTTATTCTTCATGTGAGACTATTCTGAAAACTTCATCTATGACAGTCTGTTATTTCAGCGTTAAACAAATGTGTAAGTATCTTTCTATATGAAGTAATTTTAAAGGTTCCTGCTTTGCAGTATTACACCAATACATGAAGTGCAATTTCCAATACACACCTTTTTTTGCCAAAAACCCTGACAGCATGCCCTTATTACCTGCAATTATCATTTGAAGTTCTAATGATCCAGTAAGGTTGATTTATGCTTTGAAAGTATTACTTATTATCACACAGTCTGATGCTTCTATTCAATTAAAACTCTTCTATATGTTATGAATTATTGCTCCCAATTTTAAGTTTTAATTAAAAAAATATTTTTGAGATACAGAAGCACTTAAAGGGTATTTATAACACTAATTTGTAATTTTGTGTTTTGGCTACTATACTTCAGAATACCACAATGATTTAAAAATTGTTCTTTGGATAAGAAACACTGGAATTTTCAGCCTGAAGCAATAGTGATTTGGCAGGCCACACTGTAAAACCCTGGAAAAAAAATTGAAGATGATGCTTATCTTAGAAACACTGATGACATGTTAAAAGCTTTGCCAATGCTATCACTATAATAATAGAAGAAACAGTCCTCAAAAATGAACATCTGTCAGCTCTAATCTCTACTGCAATTGCATTTATATTTTCATAGTTTGGAATAGCTAGAAAACTATCACAATAACTGAAGATTTTCATTTGCATCTTGACTGCTAACAGTTTTTTCTAAAATTACAGTTTCCTTTAAACACACCATATCAACCATCTGTATCCAGCCACCATTTGCCCTTAAGGTATCCACACATTTTGGGTTGACAAGCCTCAATCTCTGCTCGAGAAGTCAGAGGTTTTGAACTTCTCTCTGTCTGATGTTTATCTCTTCTCATGAAGAAAAAACAGAATAAGTACATTCTTTCAAATGTTTTGTTACTGTATATGAGAATAATTGTTTGTTTCCCCTAACTTTTGTCTATTCATACCATCATAACCCTTTTCACAGTGTGTGTGCAAGTGTATCGATTTATTTTCTTGTTTCAATTGCATTCAATGTCTGTGTATTCCCACTGCCATCTTCCAAGTCCAAAGAGCCTGCAGAGAGAGGTATGCAGATGTAGAAGGAGGACAGAAAAGGTAAGGCATATACTTCACTAAGAAAAGACAGTAAAGTCACTACACTTTCCAAAAAGTACTTGGAGTTATGTACATGACTTTTTGCTTTTGAAAACTATATTGAAGATCAGCCCTAAAAGCAAGATGAACAGCAGAATCTGCCTGATTACCAGCACAGAAATTGCTATGGTAGTTTGCCTGCACTAAGGGTAGAAACAATAAAGCAATTTATTGCAAGGATGATGAGGCACTAGAACAGGTTGCCCAGAGAAGCTGTGGATCCCCATCCCTAGAAGTGCTGAAGGCCAGGTTGGCTGGAGCTTTGATAAACCTGCTCTAGCAGAAGGTGTCCAAGCCCACGGCAAGGGGGCTGGAACTAGACAGTCTTCAAGGACCCTTCCAAACCACCGCTGTTCTATGACTCTATGATATAAAACTATTAGCGGTGTTGAACGGTGAATTGAGATTAGCAAGATGCTGGTAAGTCTTACATTTGTATCAGAAATTCAGCCAGGAGGAGACAGTTTTTAGGAAAACACACACAAAAGGGGAATAAATACCATATAGTTTAACCTGTGAAACTGCTGGCAAATCTTTATTTAAATCAATCAAGGTATTGGATAACAAAATTTTACTGTAATACAAAAGAGAATAGAGAAATTCACGGAGCACTTAAAATCGCATTAGGCTTCAAGATGCTGTAAAGCGCAAACAGTTGGAGACACCAAGTATCACACATCCTTGTCCTGTTCTTATACCTTTCCTCAGGTATCCTTTTCAGTCAGACAGAGAACACTTTTTTTTTTGTGTGTTATCAAAATCTGGTCAAATATTTTTATCTGGTTAATATTCTTTCAGTTATTCACAAATTAATAGTGGAATGAAGTGATCTATAATTTTTCTAGGGTAATCATGTACTAAATATTTTTAAAATGGGATCGCACCTCTGAGGAAAAGTCTTTGTACTTCTCTGATGCTACTACATGCCTAAGAGACAAGCTCTATAATAGGATGACTATGAACTTGTTTTATTTCTAAAAAAATTTAAACTTCAAGATTATATTTATTTACATTAAGGTTATAAAAACATATCCATTTAAAATTCATTTTCATGTGACAACCCACTGTGAAGCTGGGAAGAACACCCACCCAATAGTACTGGGCAAAGCACTAAGCTGCGCTGGCAGTTGGACATGCAACCAGGTTAAGTACTGAATAAGCACCTCTATTTCACTCCTATGGGTAGTTCATTCAACTCAATAAGAGAGGTGGATTATCCTTTTTTTTTACACTACTTTCTACTCTAGAGTAAATAGTGTAAGAAGTAAAAAAATATTTTCAACCTTGCTGCAAGTCTCAGACACACACACTAGACATCTCTAAGAAACATATTAAAAGAACTGTATTCTGAATCAACCTTTTCTCTACAGTTACAAAACCCACAGAATCATAGAATGGTTTGGGTTGTAAGGGACCCAAACCCCCTGTTGTGGGCAGAGACACCTTTGACTAGACCAGGTTGCTCAGAGTTCCATCCAACCTGGCATTAAATACTTCCAGGGATGCGGCATACACAAGTTCTCCAGGCAACCTTTTCCAGTGCCTCATCACCCTCACAATACAGAATTTCTTCTTAACCTCTAATCTAAACCTACTCTCTCTTTCAGTTTGAAGCCGTTGCCCCCTATCCTATCACTACATGCTCTTGTTAAAACTTTCATCTTTCTTGTTGGCTCTCTGCAGGTATTGGAAGGCAACAATTAGGTCACCCAAAGCTTTCTCTTCTCCAGGCTGTACAAATCCAATTCTCTCAGCCTTTCCTCGTAGCAGAGGTGCTCCACCCCTCTAATCATCTTAGTGTTCCTCCTCTGGACTCAATCCAAAAGGTCTATGTCCTTTCTGAGCTAGATGGAGCACTGCAGGTGGGGTCTCACCAGAGTGGAGTAGAGGGGCAGAATCACCTCCCTCACCCTGCTGGCCACTCTGCTTTTGATGCAGCTTCCTGGGCTGCGAGCACACAGTGCCGGCTCATGTCCACCCTCTCATCAACCAGCACAACCAAGGCCTTCTCAGCAGGGCTGCTCTCAATCTGTTCATCCCCCAGCTGGGATTGATACCGGCATCTGCCTCAACCCAGGAGCAGCACCTTGCGCTTGGTCTTATTAAACCTCATGAGATTCCCATGGGCCCACTTCTTGAGCTTGTCCAGGTCCCTCTGGATGACACCTTCAGGTGTAGCAACTGCATCACTCAGGCTCGGTGTCATCTGCAAATCTGCTAAAGGTTTCTTATCTTCCCCATTGTCTGTGTCATTAATGAAGATATTAAATAACACTGGTCGCAAGTAAGGACTCCTGAGGGGCACCACTTGTCACTGATGTCTGTCAGGATGTGAAGTAGCATTTTAATTTCCATTCCAGTAGTGTAAACGCATCCAAAAATTACCCAGTGGGTCAGAAATTTATCATTTGCTGTTCTCTAACATAGAAATTGTGTTTACAAGCCTGAAAAATTCAAGAATTGCTAAGAAAATGTTATTTTTATTAATGTAGAGACCATTTCTGGGTAAAAGAGGAAACTGTCATTACACTAACTGGTATGGTTTGAAACAATAAAGAGAATTTCAAAACCAGAGTCTTTCTTTGGACCTGAAATAAAAACAGCAGCTTTCTCAGCTAACCACAGTACTCTGCATGTAGAAGCGTATGGAGAGTACTGAAGCTGCAATACCAGAGTATGCTTATCTGTAAAGCCAGCCAGCTTTACCATCCCCCAAAAACATTGCTTACCATAAGAAGAGCTGAAGCACAGAATACCTTTCCTATTTTTTTTAAATAAATCCATTTTTCCCATAAAAGATATTACATCTATCTACTAGGTTTGGTCTGAACAACTCTCTCATTGCTATTAGCAAATGAAAAAAACTTAAACTCCCTGCTTCTAAACTGCCTTTTGTGAAAGGACTAGAGTCAAAAGGCAGTTCTTCAGTAACCCACCATGACCTGTGCAAGAATTTGCCATAAGGAAGCTTAACAGAAACACTGCTTGGATTTCTGTTTGTGGTGCAAGGCACTGTGCTACTCAGCAAGAGCTAAAATCATCCTGATGTTGTACTGTTCTCAGGAGCAGCCACAAAACACTGCTGCAGAAGCCAAATGCTCCTGGATTAATTTCTACCAAAATATGGTGTGGCCATATGCAGAGAGTGGCAACAAAAACACACACATCACAAAGTATGCAAAACAGTAGCAATTTGTAAGCTTGGAATCATAGTGACTTTCCATCAGAAGAGTTAAAAAGCCTTTAACTGAGTTTCAAAGCAGATCTAGGGTTTTATCTGCGTGATTAAGTAAGGCTTTTAACAAGTAAAGCCTGTAATTAGGCATAATGATAGTGGAACAAGCAAAGTTAGAATAATGCATATTAATTCTAACTTAGGAAGAGATCCGCTTTTAACAGCATTTCATGCTCTTCCTATTCAGAGAGGGTTATTTCCTCTTCAAGGTGCTGGAGCTGTGCTGGAAATTTCCCACAGCACCTGTACCAGCACAAGAATTTCTTGCTAGGAAGACAGCCACAAGTACCATGCTGGCTCAGATTGTCCCCAGGCTCCAGGAGCACCAGTTTTTAGAATTTCTAGAACATTCAGGAGGTTTCATTCCAAGAGGCTCATAAGAATTCAATCCCAGGTGGTATTATGCTAAGAGGCTGCAACAAAGAGTTACGATTTTGTTTGTTTTGAACTGCTCAGCTCTTAACAAAACGTAGTGCAAATGACATATTTAAGGCTTCTTTGAACTTCAGTCAACACATTTCTCTATAGTATGGAAGTAAGTCACATGAGTAAGAGTTCACAACAAATCTTCGTTGAAATCAAGATAGGAGATGGTACTGAAAAGGTTGGGCTTGACTTTACTAATCTTAATCTGACTTTTACATGACATTTCAACTGTACAGGATTAGAAAACTCCCAGCAAACACGGTACATAACTAAATCAAGAGCCCAACACTGATTTTAGGCAGTATTACAAAATCCTGCACAAAGATTAGTTACATGCCTTACAAACTTGTGCTAATCCTCAAAGAAAGGCTGACAGGGTCTAAAGAAGAATACAAAATTACACTGGATACTGATGCGTCCAGTAACAACAATGAAAAATAATCTCTATAACTCCCACTCAAATAGGAAATCCCAACACAAAAACCATCTGCTAGCTCAAAAAGCATTTTTTAATATCTTAACAGCATTCTGTAAAAAGAACAGAATTACTGTGTCTTTTGTAAGATTTCTATTCTTCAATGAACACAAAGCTTCTTCACTGTTTTTTGGTTATGCCCTTTCAGCTAGTAGCAGATATGATAAATAACACTAGGGAAAAAAAAATCACTGCTGTAGATCCACAACAGAAGACAATTACAGTAAGACAGTGTACCTGTAACTCCCTTAACATAAAGTGTAAAGAACATGGATCATCATGAAAAGTTGTTTTTCACATACTTGAGTTGCAGAATCAAAATTCAGTGTTTTCTAAATATTTCTTATACTAAATTCAAGAGCACAGAATCAGGTACAAATCAACTCGTGGAAAATGATCCACAGACATCCAGAGTCCAAAGGATTAAATCAGCCACAACAAAAGAAAATCCAACCCAACAACAACAACAGCAGGGCAAAGACAATAGTGGCATTGACTACTTGAGTAGAACAGAAATGCTCTGCCACCGCAACTCCCTCTTCAGCAGAAGACATGAATTCATTATCCAAAATTCAGGTTTGTTTTTTTTCTACTATTTACAATCCTTCCCTGAGTTCCTCTTCTAAGTTATCTCACAAGATCTCAGCCCCTGTCCTATAAGCTCCCTGTAATTCCAACCCTGTGTCACAGCACACCAGCAGATCTTTTTGCCTTCTCAGATTCTGCTTCCCCAATCCCTTCCATTCATATCCATATTAGCATCTTGATTTGCAAATCCACTTCCTTTGATTGCTATCCTTTTACCTGAAACAGCTTTCATCTATTCCCTATCTCTCTGAGAAAGCTTTCACCATACCTATTCAGCTGGCAAACTTTTTTTTTTCTCCACAAATCACCTTTATATGGATTTGCATCTTTACTGGATTCCAAATATGTTTTATACTAGAGAAGTAAAAATATCTGAAAGGTGTTGCAAATGCTAGTTGTCTGTATGTGTAACATCAGAACATTATGTGGAGTGATAGTGAAACACAGTTATGTAATGCAGACTTACCCAGTAGGTTAAGGAAAACTCTGGAAAAATGTTATATCACTGTAGGCTATTTAACACTCATCCTCTAGGAACCCCAAACAAACAGAACATTTTTTTTCCTCTACTGAAGAATATTTTTACTTTTACCAACCTAAAATTATTCTAGATGAGAAAAATGCCCCCTGCCTCTCAGCCTCAGGGCTTACAGAAACAACCTGGCGTGTTGTTCTCCACCACCTTTAGCAGAGAAAAGCATATGATGGACACTGAAATAGTTTAACTCACCAATAAATGGAATAGAAGCCAAAGAGTCACCAGGTGGGCTGGAACCTGATGCTTTCCTTTCCTCTATTCTTTTTATGTGGACTTCTCTCCGAGCATCGTTAGGTAACCAACAGGTAGTGTCCGAGGCTGCCTCTTGGTCATTTACAGCAAGAATGTAGGACTGATGCCTCAAAGGCTGTGGAGTTTGGTGGCCAGAAGGTGATTTGTCCCGCATGACCACTGTGTCTTTGTCATTTCCCTGAACATCCGTTTGCAGACTTTCAGACTCACGGACATCTTCCCTTTCAAAACCATGAATCTTTTGTCTTACAGAACCATCTACATTGTCAGAGGTAGTTGAACACTCACTTGGCTGAACAAGTTTGGCAGAAGCTGGAGACAGAGAGGAGGGTTGGATGGTTTTACCAGTTTCTGTTTTGTGATCTGGGGCACCTTCTGCTCGGATCCTTGACTGTTGGTTTAACAGACCGCTCTGATGCAAGTGATTTACTGTTCTTTGGTCTTTGTTGGCAATAGCATCCAGGCCCTGGTTAAGGGGAATAGATGATTTTGCTGCATAGGGAGCTGAGTTCTTCAGAGAGCTACTTCTAGAACTTCTGGCTGGTGTGAGACACAATCTCTCTTGTGAAACAGCTGCAGGTTTTGAAACTCCCCCAGGAGTTTGCAAATCTCGAGAAGGCTGTAACATTTTAAAATCTGGTGAAATTTTCTGAAAGTGAGAACCGGGTAGAGAAGCTCTACTACCAGTTCTCCTGTTGTCTGAAATATAAGCATTTGGAGCTACAGGAAAATTTTGACCTCGAAGGGACATATGAAATGCATGCTGTCTAGATCTCTCATAAATACCTCGCCGATCATCTTGTTCAGTAAACCCTGTCCACTTGTAAGTCTTTCTCCTATCTCCATTTGTATCTGCAATCATATTCTCAGAATGAAAGTTTTCTAGCACTTCACCCTGTTTGCTGAGATAATCCCATGACCGAGCCCTGTGATTTCTAGCATTAACTGAAGGCGAAGTTAGAGTATCTTGTGAAGCACTTCGTGGCCACTCTTTCATCAACACAGGATCTTCAAGTCTTTCCTGGGATACACTTCTCTGCCGGATCTGAACAGACTGGGGAACCCTGTCGTGAGAGGTGCTCCTGCGCCGTACCTGAGAAGCAGTGCGGTTTGGCACCACCTGATTATAATCAGTTGTACTCTGAGAAGCTGCTCTTAAGCTGTCTAACCTCTCCTGTATTGTTCGGGAGCCGTACATGTGCATGCGCCTGTTATCAATGTACTCTTTGTAAGTTTTGTAGGTCTTCCAGTCTATGTGCTGGTGGGAGGATGGAGAACTGTAATGATTAGTAGAGACTGAGGGTGAGTCCGTGGCTTGAGTAGGAGGTCTAGTGCTTGGGATTCCTTCTGGACATACTACATAATTTGAAGCTTTACTTACTGCTCCAGTTGTATCAACTGGTCTTGTTATTGGAGTCTGGGGAAGGACAATGGCAGTGGACACTGAGGATGACGGTGATGTGGTCCGTGCTTTCAGACTAGTTTGATCTTTTAAGCCGTATCTTACTTCCTCTGTCCTGTGTGAGGGACCAGCGTGATTATTTCTGCAAGATGGCAAATCTACAGCCTTCTCAGAAGGCACAATAACAGTCCTTACAGTTTCATTGCAAACGCACACGGCTGTATTTGATTTTGCAATGTCTGTTGGTGACGGAGGCACTTGTATTTCCATTCTGTAGGCCCTCTCTGGCTGTGTCAATGCCCGTACTGGTCTGCTGACTTGCTGCTTCCCCAGCGAGAAGTCAGAAGAAAGCTTGTCTGCAGCTTGTGCCTTAACAGAAGCTGCGGATGTCAGACGCGGGTAACATATTGGCGGTGGTTCAGGTATGTTGTGGGCATTACCACTGTAGGCTTCGTTGCCTTTCAGGTAGGCATCTTGGGAATACGCCTGTGGAGAGAGGATTAAGTGAGTATTCAGTGGAGAGGGAGATGGAAAAGTTAGCCATCCAGTATTTGCATGATCAATCTTCAAGAGAGGGAACACAAGTTCAAAACTGACACTGTCTCTAATTTTAGACAAAATGTTAGTTAAAAAGATAAAAACAGCATTCCATCCCCTTACTGATGGGGGAACAAGACACAGAACAAGCAAAATCATTACATACACTCCCTCCCTCAATTAAAAAACGCAACTGATGACCAATTTCAGGAAATACTGCAGGTAGGGCACTGAGACAGGTTTCTCAAAATCCATGAACACAAAACACAGTATTTTTCTCCCCCTTAATTTTGCTTTCTAATGTCATGTTTCATACATTCTTCCCATTGAAGCTTCACATTGCTGGAAACCAGAATTTCACAGCAATCAATAGGTTAAAATGCTGCATAATAAATTCAACCAGTACTAGAAAATTCTCTATTCACTTTGTGTATAAAACAACTTTGTTCATTTAATGTAGTACATATGAAAAAAGTACACACACTCCTCTAAGATGTCTTCTACATAAAAGCTACTGTTCCTAAACATATAATGAATAAATTAAAGCAGTAATATATTTGTTGTGAGCCAACACCCTCTAAGTCATCTTACATTTTAAAGGAGGCAGCAAGTACATGGTACACAAATCTTACTGCTAAAAATATTAATGACATTTAACATTTTTAACTTCAAGGAACAAACAGTAAGAAAATTCATACATATCCACTACTGTCCACACCCCATTGAAACACAAACTGAAATCTCAAATTGATTTCCTTAGTGCACTTTGCACCTTTATGCAGAAGAGCCTGACTCCTGAGAAAAAATGGTTATATTACACATCGTATGTCTCTGCAGCATTTTAGAAAAGCAGCATTTGTCACTGTGAAATTAACAGAACATCCAAAATAACAAATTAATGAGAAGCATACAGCATACTTAAACAATATCCTATTATTGAAAAACTTTAGCATGACTTCTCTCAGTTTGAACATAATGCAATAAAGAGCCAATGCAGAGCCTGCCAGTATAACAGAAGATTAAAATAATTTCTCAGGGCTTTTACACGCTTAGGCGTGGTATCATAACACAGCATTTCCTGTCCAAATCATAACATGCTCAATTCCAGAATATCAATGTGCTCTGTCTTAACACGAGACAGATTATAAAAGCCCAAGAGCAGCCATAAAATTAATACAGAGCAAAGTACAGAGGAGGGCGAGGCATTTACAATACTGCTGCAACGTTACAATGAGCATTAGTAAAATGCAAAATAGTAAAGCACACCGAGAGAAAAACAGACCAAATATTGCAGGCACAAACCACAAATCAAAATATTAGCATTATGAAGAAAATTCATTTCAGATTATTTAGCTCTATCTAGCTCATTTCCAACAAACTTGCTGTTTCATGTTCTTGCTTCTCACAAATCATTCAGCAAAACATGCCTTACAAAACCACGAGAGAAATGGCTACTGTACATTTCTTACCAGTGCTGTGACATCCTTTGTAAACTGCAGCTGGTAGAAAACAGGAAAACACAGTAAAAGCTGCTTACAGATGTAAAGGTAGAATTATCTTGTCATATTGATGTTGACTACAGCAAGCTAAAAATACAACTATACTGATTTCACTGGAAGGTACCAACAGATGCAAAGGGCAGTAGAGCATAAAAAATAACTTCACCCTCCTTGCAAGCATGTCCACTCAGCCTTTTATTTGCTCCTTGCATTTATCCTGTAGCTTTACAGAAAGCAAAATGCATTTGTGCCATTTTGCCTTGGTGCATCCCTACAGCTGCCTGCAGAGAGCTCTGGCTCTATGCAACGAGACTTCCCTTCCACTACAGCAACATTACTGTCTCTCGTTTCCCCTGGGCTGCTCCCACCCCTGCTTCCTGGTGACGAAACAACGGCTTTATTATGCACTTAAAACAGCACGCCCCTTCCCCACATATATCTGAACATGACCACAAGCTGTCAGCTGACTGCAGCTGCTTTCACGCTGTACATCTGAAATTAGAGGAATGATGCTGCAGAAACACTCCACTCACATGATTTTTCCTCCACTCATAGTAAAAATCAAGCCAAGCTTCCACTGGCACATTTAATGGAGGGAAAGAGCACACAAAGATAAATATTTCTAAATCTTTAAATAAATGGCTATTTAAGATCTTGATGGTTTGTAAGAATTTAAAAAAAAAAAAATTGGAAGAGATACTGAAGACCCAGAAAACAGATTAAGTGAGATACTACTGACATGCAGGACAAACAAAACCAATCACCTCCTCCACCAGAAAACAATTATCAATTTATACAGCTCATAAAAAGGCTGATATCCCACCTTCGCTGGGATATGCACACCAACAACAAATACACCACATTTATGTTTTTGTAAAACATTCCCCTGACAAACAATGCTTCATTTGACTTTGACAGCAGAAAGGCTAGATTCCGAAATTGGTGTGATCTGATCGTAGCTGAAGACTACAGATGAGTACAAATATTAGTTCTCAGCTCTTGACAAAATTTATCACAGATATTAAAACATCACCTTCAGAAGACAACATTCTCACAGAGTCCAAAATGAGATCAGCTTGACTTTTTCCCCCCAATAAAGAGTATATTTCCATGATTGCAGGTATATAAACAGACTGACAGTTCTGTGTAAGAGTTACTGGAAAAAAGGTGTTGATGATGGAAAGCGTATTTCTCTTTTCAGTCGCATTTCACCCACTTCCCAAGGAAACACTGAAACAAAGCTGAACATCCTTCCACGAAAGAGGAAGTTTATAAATGGGACTGTGAATTTTCCACAAAGAATATTAAATATCTTGGTTTCATAATTCTGATTAAAGGCCGACAGAGAAATCATGCAACTCACAAAGAAATGCATGGATCCATTCGGAATAATGTCATGCTGCATTATGCATTATCAGCATACATTCCACTATGAAATATTTTAATTACTTTAAGCAGAAAGTGATGGTTAAGTTTTTAGACATTTAAAGGTTAAAAAATGTGAAATACATCAATATCAAATTTAATCGTTCATACACTGTTTTGACACAACACAGTTTGCAACTATAAAACACAGCTTGAATATTACTCTATTCTCCCCTTAGCTTCTCAAATCATAGAATCATAGAATCACATGGGTTGGAAAGGACCTCTGAGATCATTAAGTCCAAACCTGGATCCACTACCGCCACAGTTACTAGACTATGGCACTCAGTGCCACATCCAGTCTCTTCTTAAAAACCTCCAGGGACAGAGAATCCACCACCTCCCTGGGCAGCCCATTCCAATGCCTGATTACCCTCTCTGTAAAGAATTGCTTCCTAACATCTAACCTAAACCTCCCCTGGCAGAGCTTAAGCCCATGCTCTCTTGTCTTACTGAGAGCTGCCTGGGAGAAGAGACCAACCCCCACCTGGCTACAACCTCCCCTCAGGCAGTTGTAGAGAGTGATGAAGTTTCTCCTGAGCCTTCTCTTCTCCAGTCTACACAATCCCAGCTCCCCCAGCCTCTCCTCAGAGGACTTGTGTTCAAGTCCCTTCACCAGCCTTGTTGCTCTTCTCAATGTCTTTCCTGAACTGAGGGGCCCAGAACTGAACACAATACTCCAGGTGTGGCCTCACCAGTGCTGAGTACAGGAGAAGGATCACTGCCCTCGTCCTGCTGCTCACACTGTTCCTGATACACGCCAGGATGCCACTGGCCTTCTTGGCCACCTGAGTACACCGCTGGCTCATGTTCAGATATATCAAATAGCAAAGGATATATTATGTGAAAACGCTACTCTTATCTTTAAGTGATTGCAACAAACTATATACTCATAAAAATGTCATTACAGTATGGTCTCAATTTAAGTCTTTTAAAAAGTCTTAAACCAAAAAAAAGCCTTGCAACTTAAAACTTTTTTAATATCCAGATCAGTGATGTTCCTGAATCAGACACCAGCCAACCCACTTGAATTCCTACAGGAGCTGGATACTCAGTAGTTATTCAGAAGTCCCAAGAGGATCCAAAAGTCAGTCTTGATGTTTTATGAGCACTTTTCCACCTTCTCAAAACAACAGTTATGGAAAGCTTACCATACAAATGCAACAATTTAGAGTGACATTAAAGGCTCTGATGGATAACAGCTCTGCAAAAATTACTAGAAGAAAACTGCTGGGCTCACAGTAAGAACTCAGCATGTTTCCAGCTATTGGGTACAATTTCTTCTCCATCTTGCAATCTGGTTTTGTTTGCACCAAGTTTGCAAGCTCCTATGGCAAAGAATTCATTTCGTACTGCGAATCTGTAGCCATTAAGGGTTTAACTCCTAAGGTAATACATTCATGCCATATTATAGGCAAAACAGATTTTAAGCAAATGAAGCATTTTACAAGGTATTTAATTAACCATCTAAAATTCACCTAGAGGGTTTGGATTCCATTTTCTCCCACTTGATTTTATGCCATTAGATGTCAGAATAATAACAGCCAAATGTACCAGAATTCCTCTGGGTAAGAATTACGGTGAAACCTGCACCATCCAGAGTTGGAACCAACCCTGTCCTACACCACTTAGTCCAAATCCATAAAAAAACCCAGTCCTGTGTTTCACTGAGGATGAGTATGCTTCACTACAGGATGAATATGCTTCACTAAAGGATGAATAACAACATTGATTTCATCAGAACTATTTGCAAAATTGGAGAGAAGCGTTTTGATGAGTCAGAAGCCAACGTGCACAGCACCTTGCAAGACTGAGCTTGAGGCATTCTTCTGTCCTTCTTCCAACCAGTTTGGCTTCAGATTATATTTCTTTACTGCTAAATTCTTCTCTTTCCCATTCCTAACTTATTCTCAGTTAGCATGAGTATGAGAATTGCACACCAGAAAAGTTTTACAGTTGGCTTAAGAGGAAATGCTTCCTAGTTATAGTTTGTTCTGGCAAGAATGTTATTAATACAGCTCAAGTGCTTTCGTTTTACTCAGACACACCCAAACACTACAGTTAGACAACATTATTTGAAAAAAACCCCACACACCCTTTCTTCCCAAAGGCAGTGCAATTTTAGTATATAAAATTTAATGATTTTAATGCTTTAAGCCCAAAAAATTTTATTTCCAAATACAAGAGACTTTCTTGTAAATATTAGTCTAAGTTGAGGTTAGGAGGTTTGATGCAAATGGTGTTTTCTAACATATGCAATATTCAATAATAAAGTTTCAGTCTCTTCTTCTAGGTTACTATGTCTTCACACCACATCCCTCCTCCTTCCATTTGTACTTGCTTCCAGAGCTTTAATATTAACCTCTGTGACCATCAGTAACTATGTCAGTACAAAATCTGAGAGTAAAAAAATGCTCCAAGACTCTGGATTAAATATAGCTACTTATGAATACATCTCTATCTTTATTAAATATAAAGCAAATGAAAATATTTCACAGTTTGCCAATAAAACAGTCATGTTGCTGCTCCACTAGGTCTGATGCAAGTGGATGGCATAGGGGAGAAGGAAAAAAAAGTAAAGACAGTCTTTAACATTAAAGTTGACCTGTAGTCAGAGACATGAGGTTCCTGGTGCATATAAAACTCTAAAATAAATTTCCTCATGCATGTTACTTTTCTTTATGGTGTTGGGGTCTTTTTTGGTTTGGTTTTTTTCTTTTGTTTCCTTCTCAATACAGGTGCACCACTGGCAATTTCAGGGTACTACAATGCCTTGAGAGCCACCAAATTCCACAAAAATACTGAGTTCAGAAAAGATAATGTAGCAAACTCTTCTTTTCTGCTCAGATCTCCCTATACACTGAAAAGTTCCATATCACCTGACTAGAAAGAAGTGGGGAAAAAAAAAAAATATGTTTCAGTTGACTTTCATTCACTTTCCTGGTCACTCCTGTCTAGGATTTTATGGTTCCCCTACTATCTATGACAAGAGAAACATTTCTGTTCAAATGTGGTCAACTTTCAGTTATTGATATGTAGTTTCATGGGTCCGTAATTTTACAGAAAGATTAGATTAACTAAATATATCAAAAACAAAATAGTAAACTGCCCCCTTTTATTTTCATATTTACCATTATTCACAGAATGCCCAATAAAATCTTCTAGTAAATGAAAGAGTTCCTTCTGGAATGGCAAGGTACATTTCAACAGATTTGTACACTGATAAAATTTAATGATGACAACATCTAAGACTAGAAGTAACCTCCTACCTTTTGGGGCAACTCCTGTAAGGAAATGATTTTTTAGAACTGTTTTGAAATTAAACTGTTGGAGGTAGAATAGAAGTTAGGCATGATGGAACTTTTGAGTGGGTCATAACAGAAGTGCCAGAAAATGAAAGATGAAAAATCAGGGTGACTTGCTGATAGTACGTATCTGTTTATACACACACACACAACACAGATATACATATTTACAAAATAATATCTACATAAATATATTTACCTAAATTAAACCCTATATAAGAACATTAATATGATACATTTCAAATAACCTTCCCAATGCAGATCATATTAGAGATAGCATTTTCCAAAGAGTGATGTTTTCAAACGCCTGATACATAGAAATTCAGCAGCTGGTAAGCTACATTCTTCTTTACACACACAAGGAACAATCAGCGAATAAGTAAATTCCAACATGAACATTCCCTGAAAAAAATGGTCCAAAAGCCCTGCATACTAAGGACACCCTAACACACATCTGTTAGACACTACAAAATCTGTTGACAAGATTCCTAATACCTGTAAGTAGGCTTAGCAAACTCTATTTTCTCTCTCTAGAGAGCACCTTTACATTCAGTATTTTCCATGTAATACAAAATGTTTTTGAATAACTGAAAAGCTGTCACAATTTGAACAGCATTTTAGCTGTTAGCATTAAACTTGTTATCTAAAGGCTACAAAACAGTTACAGTTTCATTGAATATACTTGAGAAAAAGGAACTATTTGTAGTTGACCTAAATGTGTCTTCCCATTTGCATGAAGTCAGTGGTAATGCCAAAATTCTGCCAAAAAAGGTTGAGAATGCTACAGAAATTGCACATAGATACATCAAATTCGAAGCATTGAGGAGAACACACTACAAAAATAATCATCCTCCTCCTCCTAGTTTCAAAACTGTTATATATCTAGAAATATTTCAAAATCATCTCTTTTGGTAAGTTTAAGCAATCACATATTTGAGGAGGAGCATGAAAAAAACCCGAACACATACATAGTTGTCAAGAGTTCAACTTTTTGTCATGGATAGAGATGTTTTAAATATCCTTTTCCCCATCCACAAAGTGACATTTTCAAGATCACGCCAGTGAACAAATGCGACTGACACTGATTTCACTAACGGCAGTTCCACATGTAATTCCCTTCCAAGCGAGTACTGTTCACATGCCACTGACACAGGGCAGTAACCTGTGGATTGGACCACTTCATTGTTACTACTGATGAATGGATTTGAAGGCCTGTTTTCAGGGAATTCAATATACCAAGAGGTTCACAGACATATATGGATATTTCTGAACACTAAACTCGAGGTTTATAAATAGCGAACTAAGGATAGAAACGAGCAACTGTTTCAAGCAATCAGCCACCAGCACATGGAATAGATTGCCAAGTACTATAAAACTTACCACAACCAGCATTATTCCTGAATATAATGAAACTATTCCATCCTCATTGCACTAGATATACCTTTCATTAGCTCCTCCAATATCCACTAGTGTTTTGGGGTTTTCTATTTTTACAGCACACTAGT
The DNA here is from genome assembly GCF_022539395.1 of Myiozetetes cayanensis. NCBI lineage: Eukaryota > Metazoa > Chordata > Aves > Passeriformes > Tyrannidae > Myiozetetes > Myiozetetes cayanensis. The sequence continues at coordinate 133,969,552 of NW_026086604.1, forward strand.
ATTTAGCATCAGTTTAAAATGAGTAGTACTGTCTGAAGACATTTACAGTGAAATTTATGACATATGCCAAACAAAAAAAGTTAGATTATTTAACACTCTCTAATAACTTATATTTAACAATCTATAATGCATTCTTACATAACACAGCTCCAGGTGTTTTTCCTCTACTAATAAGGCCACTGTCCCTTACCATTTACCATTCACTTTGCACTTATAGTGACACTACAACTACAGAAATAATTGTTATCCCTTACTTATATGAGTTCTACCTTAATTCACAAATAAGAATTTGCTCTGAGATTTACACATTTTTTTACATAAGATTTCCACAAAAACTAATACAGCATTAATCACAAAGATAAAACCAGAAAATTTAAAAAGTGTGCAGTTTCTCAGCTGGAAATAAAAATTTACTCTCTTTTCACAGGAAGTGAAAGGAGTAACATTCTATGCTGTTACACTGAAAGTATTTTAAACATGTTCAGATTTGAGTAGAGCAAAGCTCTTCACCAAATCTTGTAATGAGAACTGTGCATCCTAACCCTCTCCAGAGGAACTGCATAGATTTTTCATTTTACTGAAGTTACAGTGATGCACTCACTTGAGCAGTCTCAAAGGCCTGCTGATTTCTGTTTTAGAAGTGCTAAGATTTTTCCTCCTCTATGGTGGGCTAAAAGACAAAAAACTACAGGCTTTAACTGACCATCTCTGTTGTGAGATGCAATTCATTTTTATCAATCTTCATAAATTGCAACTCTGTTGGCAAAGACTGACACTTGAAAACATATCTACTAAAGTAGTCCACGGCAGGACAGAGTGAACAAACTGCAGCTATCCAAAGTCTTTTCCAATAGGTCCAAGTGCACTCAGTGCTCAGTCTTGACGACTACAGAAAACACCTCTCTCTTCTCGGCTTTCCTCTGGCAGATCCTACGTGGAACTGAAACTCCTCAAGAGAAGTTCACTTTTACCCAAACAAATGCATCTTAGTAAACAGCAGCATAAACTCTCCTGTATCATGACCATGTACCAACTCACCCAAACAGCAAACAACTGTCAGAAGGAACTCATGGAAACTATAGAGGTAACACAAAGCATTTTCTGCAAAATCATTACTTCATCTCTCAAACCTAATCCCTTTTCTATCTTCAACAGAGGAGCCTCACACACAAAATTCACAACTCTGTCACATCTTACAACTCAAAAGGAACTTTTTTATAACAACACCTGAAAATTATTCCCATACATATATCCTGTCTTTTCCTAAAACTTCCACAGGCAGATATTTTTTCTCTTCTCTTTACCCATCAATCTCCTCCTGGAGAATGACCTTATTTTCTTTTTGTCAATATCCTTTTCTAACACAAATGTAACAATTACCTTTTTTCCTTTCTCTGGCCCCACTACCTCACTTGTTGACATAAAGTTATATCCAATCAATTGCTTTTCATCTCTACTTCACCTGAATGCTGCACTTCATGTTTCATTGGAAGAGGGAAGATGTCACCCAGCCAAATACAAAGGTTTAATAATTTACATGTTAGCACTATTCTTCCATTTCTACACATTCACAGTACCAATAAATAAATAAATAAATAAAATAAATAGACAATTTAAAGGAAAAAAAGCCCCAACACCAACAGCTTTCTCCTCCCACTGATTCATGCAATCAGAACTCACACCCCACCCCCAACATTTTCTGTGTTGGATTGCTGAAATATTTCTTTATCAAATGTTCTCAAAATATCACTTCTATTCTAATAACCTTGGTTTGTTGGCCTAAATGGTTGAGTTCCTGCATTAATCTCTATCTCCAATTCAAAACAAAGTTTCCTGCTTTTTTTCCTTACCCATTAATTTGACCTTTAATACTGGAAAACAGCTACTGAAACATACAGTTTTTCTTAACTTAAAGGCAATTTTTACTAATTGTGTGGATTAGAAAATACACTTTTCCAGCTACTAACCAAAAAGTCTACCCTGCTTGTCATCTTCTCCTTTCCTCTGCTTCCAATTAAAAATAAACTAGAGCATAACAGTATTTTAGGTGTTTTTCTAATTTTCACGATATGCACTTACACATCATGTATTATTCAAGGCTCTTTTGGACTTAAAGACACTAAATGGGAGATGAATTATCTCACTATAGGAGATAATATAAGACCTCAGTGCAAATTGAGAGCATATAGGCACTAGTGCAACAAAACATTTACAGCAGTCACAATTTAAAAAAAACTGGTAATAACCTTCAGCACATTCATCACCTTGCTTCTTTTCCAGAAAATCACTCACAAATAGTGAGTCACTAACAAAAGTAAATTTTAACCTTCATATGCTAGTTTTTAAACTCATATTATTTAGAATTAGACAACCTGGTCAAAGGAAGCAATCCAACTCATAAATTCTCATCATGGCTAGGCTTCATGAACAAAGATTTGAGAAGGGCTCTATCCACGCTTGCTACAAGCGCACTGATGTCATAAATTCTAACATAAGGAAATTAATCCAAATTATAATAAAAACACAATGTATTTTTTTAAACATGCTAGAAATATCATGTGAAGATGGTATTCCCTATATTTGGATTCCTCTGAAATTTCAGGCATGGCAAGGAGGCAGGAAAATATCTAAGGAGCGACAAAGAGATAAATGTTAACTCTAATTATTTGCTGATAGTGGAGTTCAAAGACTCTGTAACCAACAACAGAACATTTTTATTTAGTCAATAAACTCTCTGAATAGAAGCTTCATAAACATACCAATTGAAGGATGTCCTCGTCTTTTGGCATAACACTAAGTTCCAATATGCTGTCACTGAAACAAATAGGAAAAAAACATACATCACACATTAACTTCTGGAGAAGATTTCAAATTCTTGTTACAGAGACGAGTCCGTTAACTTCTACAGATGACAACTATTCAAAAACTCCAACACTCAGCTATTCTGACAAATACTTTACACAACAGAAATAAACACTGATTTCCATTAGAGTCTTAGCAAGTCAGAGTAAGAACAGAAATCCGACTCAAGAACACAACTCTGTTCTCAGTAAAACCAGTTTATTGAGCCAACACACTGGGTTTGGCAGGGTTTTTTTCCATGAAGTCCTAAGGTATACCACTTGTTTGGAGCTTCTTGGACAAAACAATGTGACAAATTTATGAATACAAGATAAAACTTCTCTCCTTCTTTGATTTACAATTAAGTCTCTAAAATTGCTAGGGAGAAGACATAACCACCACATCAAGTGAAAAGTGGAGCAATACCAAGGCAAGCACTGACTTACACCTTTCCACTCCAATCACCTCCTGGCAGAATCAGCTTAAATACATTTAGTCATCCAGATGACATCTGAAATATGGATGAAAAACGCTTGCTATTTATAAGTGCTGCATTTGTCAGTCTGAATTGCTGAAACCAAAAGCAGTAGCAGCAGCATAAAGATCCAGGAATCCAGACAGTTCAATCAATGTGACTCAAATACAGGCAAAATCAGGACACTAAATGTACCAGTTATCCAGAATCAAGTATTTTAAAACAGTGAAACCCACTGTCTGCATCTACCAGAAGAAGGTATTTTTACAAGCAAGTGAGAAATATGTGCTTGTAACATGGAATACGAAATAGCTGAATTCATTATCTCATCTGACATAAAGGAATAATCTCTTCACATTCATTAGATGTAAAGGGGAATAGGAGAAGGGCTACAAAAGACTAAAGTACAGTCTATTCTAAACTAGGCTGGAAAAACAGAAAATGAAGATTCTATGACCATTATTTAGAAATCGCATATTACATGTCACAAGAAAAAAAAAAAGTGTATTTAAAAAAACTGACCAGTACCAGCATAAAAAAAAAGGCATACAACCTTACTGGGTATGTCAGACCAGAAATTCGCTGTAAATACAACACATCAGCTGAGAAAAGATAAAACCAGCACAAAAAAAGATAAAACCAGCCCCAACTTCAGGGCACACTGATCAGCTTATGAAAGCACCGAGGAGGACCTCAGTTTCTTATTTCTGCAGAAAAGAGAGTCATCATCTCAAACATGTAATGTGTGATTTATTATGCTTCCTTATATGAAGAATGTTTTTATTTTGTGGTTCCTTTTCCATTTTTTAGCAACCGCAGACATAAGGCTGCATTCCAAAATAGCAGAGTAAGGGTATTTGGTTTCACAATCTTCTTAAACCATTCTTCATTCTGGAGAAAAGTGTTCTCCAAGAAGCATAAATTACTTTAGTTTTAAAACCAAGTATCAGCAGTGATTTAAGTTTTTCTTTTTAAGTCTACATACATCTAGGAAAAAATGAGTCTTCAAAAGCCTTGTTAAGATTTTTCAAAATACTGAATTTTAAGAAACAAGAGAGTATTGACTTTATGTACATTTACAATAACATACCCCATTTTGACTGAATGCATAAACAATGGAACTATTTAAAATTATTCTTTCTAAGTAGTGTCATCATGAGTTGACTTATCTAAACTTCTTTGTATGGATTTTAAACTATCTATCAGCTGTAAAAGAAAAAAATAATATGAAACAGATACCACAGCTTGAGGCACTTCTAAAGAATTGTTCAGACTTCATTTCTATGTGTGGATAGCATGTATGTATTCATCCTATTAGGCAACTGATAATAATCAATGCTTACTTGCAGGGTGAAGACTTTGGATGTTAGAAATATGATAAACAGCACTGCTCCTCTTAAAGTGCTTTTTATATGAAGATACATAATCTGAGACAGAATAAACCATACTCATTCAAATATCTTCTGTGTTGCCCCCTGATTTATTTTTTTAAGAAGGTAATTAAATCTATTTCCACTCACACAGTTAACAGCATTTTAGTAGCCATCCAAAAGAGAAAAGAGTTCCATTCAGCAGCAATGTTTTAAATGTCATTCCAGTAACTAGTTAACTACTCTATTCCAGTTTGCCTGAAGAACTTTCTGGAGACAATTTGAATCTTCCTACTTTATATTTTGTGACATGCTCTCAGCATGTTTTTCAATTCTCATATCAGAAACAAAAAGTATTAAGGAAGACTTTTGGTGCACCAGACTATACAATATACATGCAAATTATGAACTAGTAAGTGTTGATAAGAACCACCACATAGAAGATGGTGGATTACACTAAACACTAGGCACAGTACTGAGAACTCTGAGATAGCTATCATTCAAATTTCTTTCATTACACATTCTAAGAGCCAAATTTAAATGTATTGACCCAGAGTCATCAAACTAAAGCACTAATCGTAAAGACTACCTTTCGATGCATTATTTTGTATTAATGCTTCAGTAGCTGAACTCTGTACACTTCTGAGTAACCCCAACACATTCAATAAGAATTTGCAAAGAGAAACAAGTGGAACAGACAATCATTCAAATTCCCCACAGTTAAAAAAAAAAGGGGGGGGGGGGGAAGAAGTTGCAAATCAGAATCTGTTTCTTGTTTTATTTAGAACTATAAATAATTTAGAGTTAGATTAGTAATCAACAGATCTCCAAGTTGATTATGTATGTAAACAGATTAGAATAAATTCGTAATGGACCAAAGTAGTAACTATTGGTAAAGAGCAGGAAAAAGACTTGAAAGTGTTCTTGTGACTAATTGTGTAGTTACTGTAGCAACTCTTTTGAGGTATGTCTTTTATCTTCCAGAGGAAATAACCAGTGTAAGTTTAGCTTTGCCATCTCCAAGCAGAGCAAAAGAGAAAACATTCTAGACACAGCTTGAAACTTTTCTGGGAACTATACAAAGCATGGTTGAATTATATCCCATCCGTAAGTCCCACTGGAAAATAAGGGCACCATTTCATCTAAGGCAGCTAAGTTCTGATGTCTGCAGCATTATATAATGAAGACAAACAGCTATAACTGAAAAACTTTCTAGAAAAATAATGAACAGCTATGAAAATGGAGCCACTGGAGCGATCTAAAGAAGTCTGCAAGTCCAAACTGAGTTTCGTTGCAAACAGCTGAACAGGGAAGGAGGGGAACTCTCTCTTTAGAAAGAACAGTATAAAATGTGTTGTATCCTTAAAAACTACTCTGAAGATGACAAGAAAAATGACAAAAGAATAAGCATTTACAGTCATCAATATGTTTGAATGAGAAATTAAAAACAATAATTAAAAATACAGTAATTAAAGTATCTAGAAAACCAACACACAGCCTACTAAGACTATGAAGAAAACTGTATTTAGTCATGAATAAAGGAGATTTCAACTGACAACCTTTCAAAAGGTCTTTTAGCAAGTTGCTTGCACAAAGTCTACTAAAGAAGCCAAGGTGTGCTGCATGGAAGATCAGCTAAGACACAAAACACAGCAACAACTGTGTCACTGGGTATTTTTAAAATGAAGAGTTTAAGGACATTCAACAGTAAATTTGTGCAAGATCAACCTATCAACTATTAAATCAAACAATGCAGGTAAAACCTGTAGTTCAGTAAGTTCCTAAACCAAGGATTTCTGGGAATGGGTATGGTTATTTTCTGAGCTGGTATTATCTGACCCCTCTATATTTCACTGCTTCCATACACTTCTCCTAAGAAATCTTTGTTAAATATTACCGGAGAGGATAATGGCATAACAGACCATCAGCCCTACCCAGGATGGCAATGCTGATGCAAGAGCAGCCTGCTAAAGCAAGAACCATGCACTGTAATAAAATTGTATTTGCCATGAAAGGGTAGCATAAGAAATAAAATACTTATATGCAGAACAAACTGCTCTGAGCTCCAAAATACTGTTCTGAAGTAAAGAACAAGAGAGATGATTCTTCAGTCACATGAGAAGTACTGCCTGTAAGCCACAAGAAAGGTACACCTGGTCTGCAGTCTGAACTCTCTTTATGGATCAGAATTAATATTCATCTGTTTATACCAAGAGGTTCAGCTGAAGACTTCCTAATGGTTGTATTTTCTGTATAAAACGCTGGAGGATACACATGACCTTTTGTTACAATCTTCTGTGATGTACACATCTGGCTTGAGAAAACAAACTGTTCTCTCTCCTAACTAACAATAGCATCCCTTCATCCTCTCTGCACTCATGGAAATCAGGGGGACAGACACAGCAGATACCATTCCTGGTTGCACTAGATAATCACTGACAAGGCCTTGTTCAGGTGTCCCTGGTTTATCCACAGCGGGCAGGGGTTGAATTCTACAGAATGGTTCACTAACTACACTCTCAGGGTTGAAAATTAAACTTTATTCACAGGCACACCTAGAGTTCACTGAAGAATCACTGACCACACAGATGTGGTTGGTCTCTTTCTTGGATTAAGAGAGTTAACTGGCTGATGCACAGGTTTGGGCATGTAATGTCCTGTGTCTTGGGTATACACTATTGTACAACAGTGGTACCTCTATAAATATAAAATAAAGAAATAATACATGGCTAGTGTTATCTCCAGTAAAGGATAGAAAAGAAGGTAAGATTCCATCTTTCCAGCTCTTGTGTAGACACTATTAATGACACAAAACATGTTTTGGCCTACCTTACCCATCACATTCTTTCACGCTGATCGTAATACATCTTTTTTGCACATAACCCATTATTTTTCTGGAAACTTGTTACTGTAGAACAGAAACTGACACCAAGAAAACTAAAAATGGAGGGATGAGACAAAAATGAGTATCTAGACTTGTGTATGGACATGATTTCACAAGCCCTCGTGAGTTGCAGGCAGGAGCAGTAAATATTAGCATTTCCTCCATGCTGTGCAAGGTTCATAATTTGCTGCAAAACAGAGGAAAGTCAAGACATTTTGCAGGTGTTCACTAGCATAAAATTTTTCCATTACTAAATATGCTGATTTTTTGAGTTATCATTTTTTGAGATCTCATAAGCAAGGTAGATTTTTCTGATCTTCAGTTGACACACATACACGTGGTGTATGTACATCTACTTTGTCTGTTTTAAGTTCAACCTTCCTCTGTAGCACTCAGTGTTACTTGCTAACAAGGGACAAGTACTGACATAAAAGGACTGTGGTATAATTCAGCACACCTATTCTCAAAACCCTCTCAGCATTCACCAAATACATGAAAAACAAATAGTAAAACTGAGTGTGTATTAAGGAAACTTTAAAAATACAATGACATTTCAAAACCCCCACAAGTGGTCATTTCCTGCTTAGCATACAAAAAATAAGAGGCACAATGAAATACTAGTACCTTACCTGTTCTGTATTAAAGCAATGACTTGAGAATATGTCTTCCCAATAACACTTTCCCCATTGACTTTTATAATTCTGTCACCTGGAAAGGGAAAAGTTATAACTGAAATATAATTTGTCCAGACATTTTTTAAACAGTTATTTTGTACTTCTGTATCCCATAATAAAGAACACCAATATAAATTCAAGGTTAGTCTTCCTTAAAAGTAAAAAAGAAAAGATGCACAATACAACTACATGTAACCATACACAGGACATAAAATTTCTACTCTTTTCTCAGAACATGTTCAGATGTGCACCTTACCCTAAGCTTCCAAATGACTCACCTAGAAAGTCTTAGAAAGAAAATTACAAGCAGGTTTAAGCTATACCAGAGGCTCACTTAGGTATCCCATCTTCAAAACAAACCTGTTGATGTATGGTAACACATACTGACAATTCTGCCTGATTCTTAAGCAAATCAGAAGTAGACATTTCATGCCAGCACTTAACCTCAAAATAAAACCAAACTTTTAACTCTCCTTTAATAGCAGTGCATACTGCAATTTTGTACTTCTTCCTTATTAGAAATAAAAAACAGACCTTCTGAAAGCTCCAATTTCCTCCTTCGTCAGAATAATCAGTGCTGTTTTCAAGACATTACTGTGTTCAGTGTGCCCTGGACAACTGTAATGGGTTATTTCATATCCATATAGTTCAATCTTTAGATCTAACATCACTTTTGAAAGATTTCTTCAGATAGTTTGTTGCACCTTCCTCATTAAGAGCCTCATATACTCTCACAAATAAACTGTCAAATCTATTGTGCAGAGCATTTTGTAGCTTTTGATGAAAAACCTATCCCATTCCTTCAAGTAAATGACATTTAAAGTCATCTCTGATCTGAAGAGCAGAAAGTTATCTTGAATTTACTAATGAGAAGGAAATGGTCTAAAGCTAGGTAAGGAGCTTTGGAAAGCTGCTAGAGATAAAAGAGCTGAAAGAAAGGACCCATGCAAAGTAAGCCAGAGAGAATGGCTTTTTTAACATTGCTTTAGAAACCGAAAGCCCTTTCCCTGTTGCTGGCAAGATCAAATTAAAGCAAGGAAAAAGCTGTTCACTCTAAATACTCAGCCTGACTTGGGAGAAAATAATGCTTTAAATACTTGTGCTCTGTGGAGTTTCCCTTTACAGACCCTATGGATTTACAAACTACATGGATCTTCTGACATTTTAATTTGGTCTGTGCTCACAATGTTAGGGTAATACAAATAAACTGGTGCAATATTTTGAACTTTATAAAAGTTTACATATTCCCTTTAATTCATTGGTTACTGCCTTTTTCCTTGACTGAAAGAACTCTTTTGTGTCTCTTGCTTCTTAAGGGATGAAAGAAAGCTTGGTGGCAACATTTAATAGCTGCTGGCAACCCACATGCCTGATAGGCACCTGTGATGGATGGCAAACCCTATCCCACTGCTGCACACATGCAGACATGTTACGTAATCAGGGTGAGAAACTGGACTATCCATGGAATCACACCAAAATAAATCCTTTCAAAAAGCTGCAGAAAAAAGGAATGCTACAGTTTATGCCAAAACATATTTTTATTTACAAGCTCTGAGTCCTGTCCTGTTAGATTATATCACAGGACTTCCTCAGAACACACCGAGATCCTTCTCTGGAACTTGAACTGGCTTTTTTCCAGGCTGTTTAAGAACTTGCCCACAGATGTAGATCTTTATTCTGTATTTCCCCTAAAAATTAAAATTAGGAATATCTTTAAAATAGGTCATACCATCTTATCTATACTTGCGCAGCTTTTATTTTTCAAAGAAGCAGACAAGATTATACACAGCAGTGAAATGAGTCTACTTGAAACATGCATCCAGTGGACCCACCAAGAGACCCAGGTGGGACACGCTGTGGAATTCTCACAGGAATGACGTGAGAACAGACAACTCTGCAAAATACAACTTTGCTCCACTTCAGGGACATATAAAGGGGAAGGTCAGGGCCTGTAGTGCAAAAAATGATTTAGAAACGTGAAGGCTTTTTCTAATAGCTCTCCATCAGTCTGGTGGCTCATTAAATACCCTTGATCAAACCAGAAATTACTCTGAATGCACTTAAACCATCTCCCTTTCTACACACATTTTAGTTCTTTATATTCTTGCATATATAAAAGTGACAGCGTGAAAATGAAAACATGGGAAATGTGCATTTCTTTTGGCTGCTTGTATTTCAATATTTCTAACACTTATGCTTGGAACTCAGCAATGTTATTTTTTCATGAAATGCCTCAGAGGTTAAATAGGGGAAGTATTTTCTTTTTATCTCTAACAAACATGATTTCACAGGATTATTTAAAAATATTCAGAACGGTTTGTCTTACATTTAAGATATTGTAACCTACTGCTCAAATCAGCAAGAATATTCCAAGTTTTCTGATGAACAGCAGCCAGGTAAGCTCCTGAAAGAGAGCTCAACTCATTCTGGGTAATGAAGCTTATGCTGAGATTTTCAGTATTACAAAGGACCCTGCAGCAATGAAATAAGAATTGACAAATGTAACTACCTAAACTCATACTCAATTTTCAAGTATTTTCTTTTCTTCAGTGTGATCACAAAATAGTGCCAAGTTATACTAGGAAAAAAATATAGTTGATTTTACAAATTAAGAAATTTAGATGGTGTCTGTATTGGAGATTAAGCAATCTACCTGGCTGATCACTCCCTGAGTGTTTTATAATATAATTTCAAGACAGAGATACAGTAATGTATTTCACCCTAAAACTTGTAAACAAGAAATATTGGCATGACCTAATTAGATATAACTGCTATCAGCAGTGTGTTTAAGAAGAATATTCTAGTAACTAAAAAATGTATTTTTCTCATTTATTTTATCTTCTTTATTCTGGGCTCCTAAAAATCTCTTCTATGACTAAAAATAAAATCATCTCTACAGATTTCATCTCTCTCAATTTGGCAAACACTGAACAGAGCAGAAATTAACATGGCTCCTCTGTACAACTTCAACATATGCTGCGTTTTATCAAGCCAAAACATTTCTTTATATAATATCATCAAAAACAACGAAGTAGCCCTTCCCTGAATAACTACTTAAGTAGCAGTCTAAAAAAACCCAAATTAAATTGCACAAGTAGGATCTGGTACTGCCTTTAAACTGATCATCCTAGAAACTTCACATTTCTTTAGGAGGATCATACAAGCTTATTCCATTCCAGTCAAATGCAGGTGCATAACTGTTTCTAAAGGAAAATATACCAACATTCCATTACTTATACAAGCACAAACCTTTCATAGATTGTAAGTTTTGTCGCACTTTTAAGAAACCTGTGTTTGTAGTGGTATTCATCTGGGCAACTTATCTTTTTATCATCTGTAAGACTTTCCACCCTAACACAAATTTTTCCTTTGAAACTTAAGTAAAGGTGTGAAACACTGCACAAAACCCCTATGTTTTCTGCTCTCCAGTTTGATTAAAAGAAAGACTGAGCAGAATTTTTTCTAACAAGAGAGAGACCTGAACTGTCCCTACTGAATTTAAAGGAGGCAGAATGGAACAATTTAAAGCACATAAACCTGAATGTTTTCAGGTTATCAATTTGTCACAAAGCAAAAGGAATAGGAGCTCACAGGAGTTATTTTCCTCCCTTATCTCCTTCTGTTCACATTTTACCACATGTCTTATTCTTACTATTTTTAAGATAATAAACCAAAAACAATAAGATTGTAATGCCTTAATAAACACCACAGTGCTTTCAAGATGAAAAATCCTGGAGGACAATTTGAAGGAGATTTCAGCTTGTGAATGAAAGAATAAGGTTTAAATGGAAGACAGAACTATATGAAGAAACTTAAATCACGAACATTTGACATCATGTACACAAACATGTCACAGAAGAACAGTACCTGTGCACAGTCCAGCTTCAAAAGCAGGTCCACCCTCTTTAACTTGTTTAACGAATATGGTATCCATTGGCTCCAGTCTATTTCTTTGTTTTCCTGAGGATGGAAGAATATTTAATAGCATTTCATTATACTGCCTTAATGTTTTTACTCTAAGAATATTTTGGGACACAATCCCATTTATACAGACCTACAGAGTAAGAAATAATGATGTAAGCTAAAAAATTAAATTTTAAAATCTTTCTTTAGAAGGAAAAAATGTAACATTGATTTACAGTCCTTATGGAACTGTAACACTGATTTTCTAACAGTGTTTTTCAGATGCTCCAAGATGAAGTAGAAAGTTTTCTTGAAGTTCAAAAAGCAATACATAACTCAAAGTAAATTATAATGTCTGGAAATGCTGTACCTACCCATAAGTACACAACGTGGAAGATAATCTGCAGTAATTAGAAACCATGTAAACCTGTATCTTCTTGCTTTCTCAATACATGCTTAATTTCTATGCTCCCAGAAACACAGGTACCTATGTAACCAAAGCTGAGTAATCCTTAGTTAAGCAGCCACCGTGTTTGAATATCAAGACAGGGGGGAGGTGGGTGTGTGTGCAGTAAAACAAACAAAAACCACAAACAAAAAACCTCCACAGTTATACTGCAGGCTAAAATAGTGTTGCTGTGCTGCATCTGCATACAGCTGGAATAAGTCATTTTACAGCACCTACACACTCCACTTATATAATTTTTATACCAGTGACCTAAAAAAACCCAAAACAAACAAACAAAAAAACCCAAACAAACAAAGAAAAAAACCCAACACAAATCCCGCAAAAAAGCAAACATGCAAGACTCCTCCTCTCCCCCAAATACATTATTTCCAGTCTGCAGAACATTGCAGTGTTATTGGTGTCTCCTGACACCACTACATGGTGCAAAGTGGAGCGCTCACTGAACGGGAGGCAGAACCTGGAAGGTCACAGCCAGATCCACACGGCCTGACAGTGCCAGTGCAGGCTTGAACAGCCCAGTCCCTCCCAACTCCAATCACCGGTTACTACCCTTGTTCCACACTCTCAGCTAAGGAAATGCCACCTTTGGAGGTTTCATAATGAGCCAGCCTGGGGAACTGACATGGTATGAAAGTTAGCTTGGTCTGGGTTGCAGTTTACCAGGAAACGCTGGCATAGTTGAGACAGCAGTTTAAATGCAGAAAAAGAAGGAACAGTAGGAAGGAATAAAGGGATTGCTTAAAACTGGCACTGCTGATAAAAGAAACACTCCCTAGAACTGGAGTATTAGGTTCTAATCACTTCTTCAGTGACTGACCTTTGATTTAGGCAAAAATGGCAATGCTTGTGGCAGTACTTTCCCTACAGCTTTAAATATCCCACCTGGACATATTTAATAAGCCACTGCAATACTTACTGAATATAAATAAAGTGTACCTTATCCCTTTTTTTTAAGTTCAGTTTCCATGTTGGAAAAGCACATTATTTGAAAAACTTTAGTAAATTGCACAGAACCACACTTCCCTCTGACGGATCCACATTTTTCAAATATAAGTTTTAGCCTAATGCCTTCAATTCTGCAACCTCTCAGTATCCTGCCATTTTACCACAAAACAGTTCAACAAAATGGCTTACTCATATGTCTCCAATTGGTCTTCTCAAAGTAATTCCAGATTGTCAGAGAATAATCAAAAAACTGATCTGATAGAGTCAGATAAATACTATATATAAAGCAACTGAATTACAGATCCAGAAACTCCAGCTGGTAGCGCAGTTCCCAAATACTTTAAAATTTGATTAGTGGGACAGAGCTCCAAGACATACAAAATGCTCTTTGTGAACCAAAGTTAATATCTGTCATTTTTAATCTGTAGATTTAAATAGACACTGAACATATGATGAGTCTCACCCCTTAAGAGGCAGTAATGTTTCAGCATGTTTAGAGAAGCTCTAAGAATAATCTACCCGATGCCATGAACAAAAGGTTGTTTCAACCACTTAAAAGAGTGAAGTTAAAATATGGCCTTTTATAGCAACACCAAACATCCTTCCCAGTGCTGCCACTTAATCTTTTACATACAGTCCCAGAAGGGACAAGAAAAATAAAAATAATGCAGCTCACATGGCACATTTAATTTGTAATACAATATCTGATAATTATAACCCAACACCAAGGGGTTACCTCAGCTTCCTTTATAAAATACTCTTAAAAAAATGTTAGTGGCCTATTGCTAGTTTGCTTAGTACTCAAATGCTCCTTTAAACCTTGTCCACACCAGAATATACAAAGCAAGAGGCCAGGAAAATAAAATCACTCCCATTCAGTATCCATCCCAGAATTCCTTTAATACACTTCCCACTTCTGCATAAGAAGGAAATCCTGTAACGATTTTTGGAGACCAGAGACTGCAGGCTTCCCTGACATCTGACTTCTGACCAACCTGCCACCTACACCAAGAGGTCTTTCAACATTACAGGTTCCCGCTTCACATTTCTATTTTATGGACCAATTCAGAAAGCTGATTACCATTAAACTCGGTTCTTTGTCCTACTTGAAGAAGGAGGATATATTGAACAGCCACTCTACTTCTGAAAAAGGTCAACCACCACCTTAAAGATCAATTTACAGGCAAAAAAATTAGAATGAAAGGTTCAAAATGTTGTTTACATTTGCAGGTTCATTTTACAGCTCCGTAACACCCAAATACAAGTCAAGACAAGAAAAAAGCCTAGAACTCTCAAGCTTTGATAAATGAATATATGCTCTTCATTTCTCCTTGATCTTTTACATACTTGGATATGAACCAAATCTTTTTTTTAAATCAGTAGCATATAAGTGAACTTCCTTGAATACATAGCCTCAAAGTGTACATTTATATTCTGAGTTTGAAATGCAAGCAAAGTTAATGTTTTTTGACAGTAGGAGTTAATGATACTTTCTTCAGACCAACTGAGAGGGAATAAATCTTGTAGACATGCACTCAATCATTACAGAAATAAATCTTAGTAAAATGGATAACCTAATAACTCACCTCATGTCTCAGAATTTAACACTACTACACTCCAGTTTAATTGTGCCTAAATCTCCATTTGATCCTTTCCACATCCAACCATCAGGCAAAAGCAAGATGCTGTCCAAAAGTGTGAGCCTAAACTTCCCTTCTTCCAAACTCCACCATCCAGAGCAGACTATAACAGTGGAACTTTTATACTAAGTTCTCCAGCTCTGCACTACGTACTGTCAGGATTCAAAATTTCCCTTTCTAATATTGAAAGGCCCGGTTTTTTGGAGCATGCCAGCAATTCCTTACAATGTGATATAACAAAGAACAGTAAAGCAGCTCAGACTGCTGGTCTGTAAGACATGTAACCTCATTTGCCAGTGCTTTTGCAGTGCTCATTGCTGCGTTTGATTTTGCCATATCCCTCCTCCTCCATACTTTTGTAAGCAACTTTATAATTGAGCATCACATTGCAGGTTACCAGCAAATAGGACAATTTCTTCCAGATCTTCAACTGCAAGTGAGAAATAAGACATCACGCACACATAAAAAACAGGCAAAAGTGTGAGCTGCCAATAACACACTCACATGTGAAAGGAAACAGCAGTAGCCAGTATGTTTTTCATAACTCTACGCAAATCTTCTAATTAATCAGCAATTTTCAACCAAATACTACATGCTACCTTCACTAGCCAGTGAGATCACAGTAAAATCTACAAATTAAGATTAGTGTCTTTTTTCAACTGTGGTTCAAATGAATATAAAATAAAATTAAAAACTTTATTCATAATACATATCATAGAGCAATTTATGATCTAACTTTCACACTACCTAGATTTTTGACCTGAGACTACAAGTCCACACTGCCTTAACAGTCTGACAGTAGAAGTGGGTTTCTCATTGCAAAGTTACAAGGAAGCTTTCTTGACAAATGTTTAAGGTGCCAGAAGTAGCAGAAGGTAGTACACTGCACTAGCACAACTACTTCATTTGCAAAACAGTAAAATTCTAAAATGCTCTCTCTCTCCATGGTAAAAGGGAATATAAAAAACAAACAAACAAAAAATTACTACTTTTAAACATAACATAGAAGTAAGACTAGTTAATATTTATAATTGATTTACTGTCAATCTGGGGGTCACAACCAGTAAAACTTCTCTTAACTCCCCCAAACTTGACATAGAAATTAATTCTAGCTTAATCCCCTAAAAAGCTAGTTTAAAATACAGCTGCTACAAAGAACATGAGTAGTATTATATTAAGTGCAGTAGCCATGAGATAAATTAAGGTACTCTTTGCAGACCAGGCAGTATTACTATACTGCTCTGTAATTCACCTGGAAAACAAAATGACATGGTAGAAGTTACACTATCAAATCTACCAACACACTACAACACAACAATAAGCACATCATTTCTCTGTAGTCATTAACCTGTCGATACAAAACACAGTCAGATAAAAACACCTGAGTCATAAAGACTACACAAAAAGGACACTTCCTTGACAACCTTTACATTCTGGAGAGAAAAAAATTTTAAAAAGAAAGAAACAAAAAAGGTAATCCTATGCCGAAGAGCTATTGCTGACATAACTCTTTCTTTCATTTTGACCTGCAGAGCACAAACCTCCAAGTGTTGGGACACAGCAGAACACATACTCTGTTACAAAGTTTCTCCTAAGAACTTATTGCTTAAAAACATGCCATTATCTTCCTAGAGGGGAAGGAAAAAAAAATAAATCTTCTGCTCAAGACAGCTGAACTGTGCTTAGAATTCCTCATAACACAGGTATTGAATAAAGCCTACAGATTTTTGTTAAATAACCTTTCACAGAACATTTTCACTCCCAGCTCTATGCTCAGCAGACAGTAAGGGGATGACTTTCATTTTTATATTCAAGAATCGCCAGCCCAATTACCTCAAATCAGTAAATTAAGACCAGCTCTTATGTACATCTTTCTCTGACTCAAGAAGGAAGAATATTCCTCTTGAACATGAAGATCTACAAGTATGCTTTTAGATATCCAAGGCACTTGAGCTCCATTGTTTCAACAAGGCTGAGTGGCATGATTCTTTGGGCGCCTTTCAGGCAAAAGGAGGGGAAACAGATAAAGGGGGGCAAATGCTTCAAATTGATTAATGAATCAAAAACTTGCTAATCATTTCCCAAGCTACTTAAAACAAGATTGCTGCATGTATAGCAAAAGTTACACTTACTAACTGAAATTTCACTTAATTAAATATAAATCACAAAACTGTCAGGATTACATTTGACTAAGAGAGTCCCACTGAAGACAATTACGGATACTTTAATCTGCAAATTGAATTTCCTACATAGGAAGCATTTCTCCACTAGCAATCCATTGTAGAAGAGGAGCCCAAATACCCCACCCCAGCCCAACAGAGCTTATTTCACCCACTGTCAAGCACAAAATAACTCGATTGAAAAACACTAACCAAAATAAAGTGCCAAGGATAAGTCTCTGAAAGAGAATAATAAGTAAATAAGAGTTGTTGAGTCATTTAGCATTCAACTCTCTGATACAGGAAAAATACACCCTCATTATTCAAAGCAACCCTGGTATTTTGATTAGGCAACTCAAAGATGGTATTCCTTATTTTGCTCACTTTCCTGTTAAACCATTAGACTAATACAACCTTAACTCAATCTTCCTGGCAAGGTGGGGGTAAAGAGGAAAAAATAACCCGGTGTTGTTATGGAATACATGTAACACAGTCTCAACTTAGTTACAAACCCTCCAAAACTGTGTTTTCCCGTTGCATTATTTGCCAAAAATATTAATTTTTAATTTCTCTCAAATCTAAAATGAAACCTTTTCAAATTTAAAATTTAAGCTCTGATTAGTCTAGAGCATTTGCTTTAGTTCTTAGATAAGCATAGGCCCATACGATTTATAGCTGTTGTAGTGAACCTACAGTCTCCCTTAAATGCATGGAAATTACACTTTGTGTTTTTATTAAAATTCAAAGATGATTTGAACTCAGCAGTAATCAATGAGAAACATTATGTATGTGACAAGTTGGAAGGTCAATCCACCAGATATTCTGGATGAACTATAAAGGAGCAAAGAATCCTCAGGCTGTGGTCTCAGTAGAAAACTAAATGAGCCTTCTTTTAGCATTCTCAACATTTGGGTGTTAAAAATTGCTAGATTAAAGAGGGCAATTTAGGATAGTGGCACTATCCTAAAGCATTAGTCTGTTGCCTTTTACTCCTAATTCTATTATCATACACCTTAGACCATATCACCCCAGCAATCTATGACCTTTCAATACTTCCTTTCAACATTCATTTTCTTGTTCCTTATCAACCTTGTTCCCATCATCACAGGCACAAGATGTTTATTCGTAACAGATAGAGCCAATAGATCATGATGCTAAAAAGGATGGGATTAAATTAAATCCTGGGAGAACACTAACTACATTATAGAAATCAAGAGTCTGTTTAAAGAAATGAAGCATCAAAACTCCAGGCCTTATGTAAGCTGCAGTAAGGAATAAAAAGCTTTTCCTGCATTTTTTCCACCCTTCCCCCCGAAGGCTCTGCATCATCACAGTAGACTTGCAGAAGTGAAGAAGCCCAAATAATAAATTGGATCTATTTAGCTTAGACAACTGAAGGGTAGAAACTTTAACCCATATTTAGGCACATCAAAAAAAATAGCCTGGTGATCAGAGTTTAGTGTTCTAGAAATCTCAGTGAAAACAGATGTTTAAAATCTCATTAACAGCTCATTTTATGTGAAAATGAGCTGCTATTTGCTATAGATACTTCTACACTGAAATAGAGATTAACATATGACAAGTGAGAACATCATATTAAAAAAAAAAAGATACTGGATTATAATGATACTGGAATCCCAGGTACTCTATTAAACACAAAATAGCTTAGTTCTCATGAAATACCAAATTTCTTTTAGTCTCATTTCTTTATGCTTATCACTGTTTACTTTAAGCATGGCCACCAAGCCAAACGTTTTTGAAGAAAAACCTGTTTGGGGACAATACACAAGAACTACCAACCAATTTCATATGTATTAAACTTGTATTTTGGCATCTAGAGTTTTAAATAATGTTTGAAGGACAACAACATATAGAATCATACTTAGTGCACAGTGAAACAGCATAGAGACATTCTTCTCCAGCACCATTTACCACATTTTGACAATGCAAGTTTTTAAGAAATAATACTACGGTTTTTACTAGGTGTAGGTATTTTTCAGTATGTCTCCAAATATTCCTAATATGCTCTCTTGGGAGAGTTTTACCTGTGAGATACCACTTAAATGAATAACTGCATACTGAAAAAGGGCAATTTCAGAAAATAAGAATACTTTTTTGAGAATGGCAAATCGTCCTCAAAAAACATTAAATAAATATTCCAGGTTATTTCTTGGAGTAATAACTACAAGAAATACTTAATATAGGTTGGTAAGTATAACAGAAATTCTCAAGAAAACAGTGATAAAAGTTTCCAGTCAGAGACCAAAGAATCCACTGTGGAAGATCTGCATCTTCTGATAAGGTGCACCTCTTAAAGCAGCATTTTAATGACTTAGCTTAAGGTCAACAACCTGATGCAGCAGAAGCATGAGAGAACTGAAGACTTTAAAATAGTAACTACAGAATATTTAGGGTAAATCTGTTGTGATGCCCTTCCAGCAGAAAGGGTGCTAATGTTCCCATGGAGGAGCAGAACCTGCATATGTGAATCTTCCACCACTGGTCTCAGGAAGCCTTGGCTACTTCTTCCATTAAAGGGCAGTAGCAGACAACCACCAAAACACTGCCCACATGGGGTCTGCCCACAAATCCTGATCATAAGCTCTAAGCCAGCTCCCCATCCATCCTAAGCCAGAGCTCCATGCATCCCTGCTGCTCTCTCACAACTTGACCAGAAAAAAAAAAAAAGCCAATCTCCACACTCGTCCCAACCTGTCCTTCCCAAAGTGCCTGTACCCACCCCCTGCAGCACCCTCGCCCTCTCCTGTTGGATATCCCACACCCTTTCTGTGATCCCAGTGAGATCACAGCGCTGCAACTGAGTGCAGATCTCCAACTCCTGGTTGTCCCCCAGGTTGCATGTGTGAGTGCACACTGGCTCCAGAGAGGCCCTGAAAAAGGCACGAGAGCTCTCCCCACCATGTTGTCCTGCAGACACCCTTATCCATGTGCATACACTTAAGGTGGTTCACCTTTGTCCCAACTGTTGACAATGAGGTGTCTCCTGTCCACTGCATCCTAACCCCTTTGCTTGACAACTCAATCCTGCTTCTTGGCCACCACCTCCATGCCAGTTTAGAGCTCTCCTGGACAAATCCACACTACCTCTTACTCTAAATGCTTTGAAACCTTACTGCTTATCAAAAGTAAGATTAATGCAAGCCATGAGCATGACCTAATTATATACTGAATTCTACATCAGAATATAAGACCATACAAAAATATTTCTTTCACTGTTAGAATATATCAAATCTGGTACACACTTTTATCTTCTGCCCTCTAGGCTTAATTAGGTACTCTGCTCCTTCAGAAAAAAATATTCAAGTGCTCTCAATAAAAGGCAATAGCAATAGAGATGTTTTTCTCCCATGCACCTAATCAAATATATAAATGCTGAATCTGATAAAAAGCCTCAAGGTAAGCTTAACCTACAAAAAGGGCAAAGCAAAAGGGCAAAATCTTCACTGAAAACTGATAAAAAAAGATACTTTTGCACTGGTACACACTGCTTCACAAAAATCAAAAGCCTGAATCCCCTTGGCTTAGTCTTTCAGACAGAAAAGCCCAAGTGAATTACGTGAATTACCATTTACAAGCTTCAAAAGGAGAGTGTTTATCAGTGGGATATTTTTCCCGTTCCTCGCGGCAGGGCAGGTTTTCCAAGCTCGGCTGCAATGCCGGAATGCGCCACTGGGTGTCTCCAGCGCACGGCCCCGCCGCTCCCATGTCCCGGTGCGCAGGACTCAAAAGAATCCTTCTAATAACCCTTCCTTCACAAGAACGTGGGGCCTACCTGCTGTCGCTGAATAAACGCCTCTTTTGTGAACATGCAAAAAGAGATGTGCGCTTTTCCTGATCTTCTCCCCACGAGCTGCCTACTCAGCTCATTCGGGAACAGGAGCAACTTGCAGCAATGTAAATGGAAACCGTTTCACCCCTCTCCACCCCCAAGGATCACACTTAAACGCTGGAGAAAAATGTCTTACAGACTTTGTCCCATTTTGTTATTTTTAAAGGTGTAATACACAGAACTGGAAGATGAAGTTGTACTGGCACCTCCATCCTCTGCCCCACAGTCATCTCTTCTCTTTTCAGGAGCACAAGTCAAACCTGCTCTCCTTAGTGAGAACGCTGTTACCTTTCAGAGCCCTTTGTGCCCTCTGATCTCTATTTCAAGGCATACAACATACCAGGCTGCCATAAATAAGCAATAGTTGAGCCATGATTCATAGTTCAAGTAGCTACACAAAAATTTCCATAAAGTAATCTTGTTCCCACCTGCACAGGTCTCAGAGTGAACCAAAGAAATATTTATTTACTGCTGTTCCTCCACTGAAAAATAGATCTCAGATAACATTTTAGATAAACCGAACTATGTTACATCTTTAAATGATTGAGTTCTTCTTGTGAGAAGAAGAAGAATACCACAGAACTTTCTCTAGACCACAAGTGGTATCTTCCATGCTGGTTTGGCACAGATCATCGACTCCCTTCCTTTCCTAAAGGAATCTGCCTTTTCTTTTTGTATGTCAAAACAGATACAGGATGTTTCAAGTTTGGGGAGTGATAAGGAGTAAGAAGAGATTAACTTTTCACTGTGTAATGCACAGGTGATGACAGCCGAGCAAAACTAGGAGGACGAAATGGATGAATCCATCTGCTTCCAAGAGAAAAGTCAGAAAGTTCAAATAAATATTTCCCATAATGCTTCTAATATATCACAGCTACACAAAGAAAACTGAAACAGAAGTTCAGAAATGTCCTCTGTCTTCCAACTAAACACAGGTATTTGAAAATACACTGAAACCAGGTACCATTCTGTGCTACAAACCATAACCCACCAGTAAAGCAAGCACTCAGCCCATGCTGCTACCGAGCTTTGAGCAGGTTTGTCCCCAGGAAGCTGCACTGCTCTGCCAGGTGAAACACAAACTGAAGCCCTGCACACTGTACTCACAGTGCAGCTGATCCCACCTCCCCCACGCACCTCCCTGCTGTGACAGACAGAAAGTGGGACTGGGCTCCCAATCTGAAAACCCAATTTCCTTGAATCAATACATTTTTCACCCTTTTAAGGAAACATTAAGGGATCAGCAAAATGGATGCATGGATGAGAAAACAGCTAATACCAAAGAGAAATTTAAGTTAACTGGGATGGAAATACAGAATAAATTTACAAAAAGTAAGTTAATGTGTGAATTAAGATAGAGAGCAGACACAGATAATGTGAGAGGGAGAAAGCTATAAAATGGAGTAGAACTGACTGGCATAACCTAGAAATAAGTGACTAATCAATGAGCTTAATGCTCACACTGAAGTGAATTCAAGTTTCAGACTCTTAAGTAGTGACTGAAGTCTATTACACAGATGAAGCATTCAATATATTGGATCTATGAGAGAATAAAACCAAGACATACCTTGTCTATTCCCATTCTCTTCATCCTAAGGAGGAAGAAAGAGTGCATATTAAAAATTCAATAAATGGAAAAAAATGCATAGGCATCTATTAGATACAAAGACTTGAAGTGAACTTGTAAGGTTAAGTCTGTATTCTGGTACCTCCTACTTTTTCCACAACTATTCAACTTAGAGAATTAAGGCTTTTATTCTGAGAATGTAGAGCAGTAGCTATTTTAAAAACAACTTTAAGCACAATCCTATGAAACATCCCCCCAGAAACAACATGAACAGCATGATGTGAAAGCAAATGTACCAAAACACATGAAACGCTGCCATGAAGCCTAATACTGCACTTTGTGTTCTTGCAAGCATGTCTCACCCCGAAATCCAGGCAGGAAAGGTTACACTTTAATTATCTAAGGATTCAAAGCTAAATAAGCAAGAGATACAAAATATTTTGAAAGCAAGGTCTGAATATGGTTTCCAAAATTTGAATATTTCTATTTCTAAATCACTATTTAGTAATAGCCTTGAAGAGTCTCCTTTTGCTCATTGAACTATATATACATAATCATAACTACCAGGCATCACTGACAGTCCTACAAAACAACACCACAACCAAAAACCCAACAAAACAAACAAACAAACAAACCCAACAAAAACCCCACCCCAAAACAACAACAAAACACAAAGACCCAACAAAAACACAAACATACAAAGAAACCAACCCCTAACCACACCCACCCCCTGAAATCATACAACTAGAAAGTACTGATGGAAAATGGCATGCTCAAACAAATAAACAAAAATATTACTTTAATACTTTCTTGTCAATATTTTAGTATGAATGAAAGATCGTGGTAATCTTGTCTACAAAATTCTACAATTTAAGAAGCACAATTAAGTATGGAAATACTTGCGTTCTGAACTGTAACCTTCATGGAGCAACAAATGTTCAATCTAAATACAATTTCTTAGACTAATACGTATTATTTATAAAGTATTTCTAACTGTTCACCTCAGCTAATTAGAACAGCTTTGTCCTGAAGGAAAGAAGGAGCAAGGAGGTGATCACAGAAATAATTTTCACCTGAATAATTTCCTCCTACTTTTAAATGGACTAATTCCAAATTTCTAGGTATTTTGCATTTGAAGACAAAACACTATGTTTTTCATTTTAAATATTCTCAAGGCAACTATACACTGAACTAAGCAATCCATTCAAGAAAGAAAGACCTGAAGAAAGAGAAGGAATAAGACCTGGATACAAACACTATACAATCATGAGGATGAGACCAATCTGTCCTAGGAGTAATAGATTTCTTGTGACACATACAAAAGTTCTGTTGGAGCTTTCTAAGATACTATGGAAAGGTAACTTTAAGGAAGAGAAAAGCAATAAAAGAACTCCCCCAAACCTGAAACATTTGAGTTAACAGAAATCTGGCACTCATCCTACTTTGAGAAAGCCATGATGATTATCACTGCCACCAAAGCAGTGTATTCCCTAAGCTGGAGAGTCCTCTCTGCTCTCTGCTTTGGTAACAGGGGCATACTAGAAGACAAATACTATTGATTGCTTACTCCTGAAGCCCTGTAACAGGTAGATGGTTTTGAACTCCCATCAGCAGTGAAGAATTAGACAAGGCTGACATCTGCATGTCTCTACCTGCCACCACAGCTGTGCAGTGAAAAAAACATCTTTGCGACTTGAAATATTAGAGCTCTTAGTCTGGAAAGTCTGGGTTACATGTATGGGATGCTACTTGGTTTGATGCTACTTAACACAAATTTTTGGAAGTAAAAAGTTAGCTAATATAGACATGCTGTAATTTATTAAATACTGCAGCAGGCTTGTCAGTTTGTCACTGGCTATGCAAATCTCTGTTTCAGAAGACAGCTGAAAAACATTAGTTTTCCATGGTATCAAGCCAATGAGCTCAGACCTTGAAAAATGGAAGGGATGCTTTTATAATAGAAGTGTTTTGAAACCAGCTTTCCCTCCTACATTCACCTCTTACACACTGTAAAATGTTAGTATGCTGCATCCATCCCTGAAGAGTTTTTCTTTTATCATTTATTTGCTTCTCAGACAAATGGAGAGACTCAGGAGAACAATCTTGTCATGCAAAGTAGTGTCTGATTTTAACGAATCCTAATAAACATCTGATGCTAAAAGCATTATGTAACAGTGGTTTTTTGCAATGCTAGCTTAAGAAATCTTCCACACACTCTTTATTCATTTTCTTAAGGGAAAGGAGGCATGGGAAGCAAGAAGGATACATAATGGGCTATTCCTGAATGTGCAGCTATTCCCAGTTTGGTGTGTCCCCACAGAAGCAGACTAGTGCTTTTGCCAAAATGAAATATGTTAAACCTCAGCCTCAGTTTCCAAGATCATCTTTCACGCTGTCCTTCACACAGGGCTGTCCTTCCCAACAAGGCCTACCAGACAACACTTTCTTCCATAACCCTTCTCTATCACAATGCTTATAAATCAGTTAATTAGTACCAATTACAATGAGAAAAGACCTTTGATTTGTAGTTAATCAGTTGTTTTGTGCAGGAACCATGAAAGATAGTAGAACTTAGTCCAGTATCCTGAATTTAACCTAGACCTGCAGTATTACGTACATACTGAATGTTAAAGAAATTAGATATAATGTAAAAATGTTATATATATAATAAAAATATAAATTATACATATCATACTAGTGTTTACTTTTAAAATATGCAGAGATCCTTCCCTGAATTGATTATAATCAATCATTTTCAATCGTTTCAATGACAGTAAGTAAGGTCTGATTTCCAGTCACATGTGATTGTAAATGGAGAAAACAGAGCTTTATGGATGCCCCTCATATTCAAGCCACTGTCACCTCGTCACTCCTTCCTTGTAGAGAGCTCCTCAGCACAACACACAAAAAGGCTTTCCAACTGAACATACTTTTTATTACATCAATTAGCACACTGAACTTCTCAAAATTTAAATAAAACCCCAACACCTCAAACAAACCTAGGCAGAGGACAGGTTATTATACACTTTTATAAAAGTAATGCCCACTCTTCTCCACTCAATACATCCTTTAGGGTGGAGATCTTGGCTTCCAAGCAAAGTCACGGAAGTGGCTTCCAAAGCTGCAGTGTTCTCCAGCCTGTCAGAAACATGGAATATCCAGCTGTGGTGTGCTCCCTACCACACCCTGCAGGCTTTAGAACATTATGCTCTCTGTCCTAGAGATGACAATGTTCTCCCTTTGTTAAGAGTCTTGTCCTCTTCCCAGAGGATTCCACCTGACTTGTCAAAGCTTTTTCAAGCACACAAACTGCAAGCAACAGGAGCAGAACTTTTAATGGGGACATTTTCATAATATATTTCTGAATTGGAACAAAGAGTAGCTATTAAAAAAATAAAAACCACATATACACACAAAGAATGTGGAAAGACTGTTTGAAGGAAAGCTCTTTTAGATGCCTTTTTTTTCCTCTTCACTACCTCTACCAGTTTACATTGATTTGCAGTAAAATTTAGAGATCTTAGGGCAAGCTTACCCTGTGGGGAAAAAATTAAATAAATGAATAAATTAAAAAAATAATCAAAGGAGCTAGAATGCAAAGCCTTCTCTGAGGTAAAAGAAGACCTCTGCATTGATCTAGAGGGTAAGCACCAGCATCAGGTTGACACTTGTGATAACAGAAGGGCTGTGGCTCTGAGAAACAGGCAGGGGATTTGAGTAACTCCAGCTGTTATGTCAACGGCATCTTCAGCCTCCAGCTGTAATGTCTGTCTTACACCAGAGGGGACCACATGCATTCTCAAGTGTGAAGGAGGGACAAGGCTACTGCAAGATTCAAGACTCTTGGAAAACCAAATCATATTCATCATTATTATACTCCCTTTAAGGTGTGCAAAATGAAACATCTCTGACTTCCATGGCCCTTACAATTTTGATCAGAGAGGAAAGGTGTTTGAGCTTAGAAATGATGACAGAGACTGTAACCAGCTGGTAACCAATAGGATCTTTGATCAAATAAGAACTGCAGAGAAATCAGATTTGCCTCATATTAGGATCAGGCTGACAATAGCTGAATTTTATTCTTTTATACCATAACTTAGGTATATAGATTTCTATAAAAGCCCCCTTAAGAAGACTCAGGAGTAATAATTTGGAAGATCTGTTCTTTTTTCTTGCTCCATCTCATGGACATTAAAAGGAAGAAAGGAGAATATAAGCACTCAAGCTAATTTAGAGAAGTACAGATCAGAGCTCTGTCCAAATAAACCTTATCATCTTTACATGAAACTGAATCTGTGAATAAAGGTGCTCATCCAACCATCTCATTGTTTGCTTTTCAAAACCAGACAGAAATAGGAATGAATTAACCAGATTCAGACATATCAGAGAAGAAATGGAGGAAAAAAAGAAAACGCATTAAGACCTTTCTTGCAGAAAAAGTGGGGAGTTAGAGCTTCAAGACATCTTAAGATTTACAGGTATCAGGCTCACTATGTACTGCTTGGGCCTCTCTCAGAAACCATCAGATATAAATGAGAGAGGAAGGACTGACATTTTTTTTTATATTGCCCTGCCTTGTGCCTGTCTCCTTTTGCATGAGAAAAACATACTGGCCTCTTCAGAGACATCTAGTGATGGTTTTCTTCCAGAATGTATCCAGTAATTTTTTAGTTAAGGAGGTTAATCCTGCTCATGCTGTTTATTTTCACCCTCAGCATGAAAGGGGGCTCTTGCTGTGAGATGCTAACAAGTGCACGTAGTTTGTTCTGCTCAAGGCTAAGGTTTTCCCCACCCTCCTTCCTCTGTTTCACATTGGAATTCAACCAGAGATTGCTATAACCTATGCTGAAGGACAGAAACATTGGAATCACCTGATACTGCTAACAGTCTCACTTCCATATAACTTCAGCGAGACATTGTTGAGGGGAAAAATCTGGGCACTAAAGTGCAGGCTGAATAGCTGAAGTTACCTGGAAAAATGTGCCAGCTTTCTCCTGTAAAGCTTTTCCTACTTCTAAAGAAATCTTATAGCCACTAAGGACAAGCAAAGAAAGACAACTTAAATGAATGACTCCTGCAGAGATACATGAGTCAATTAGCTTCGTGCTCTTTCAGGAAAGCTTCAATATCCATTCCCCAGCTTGGTAAGGATCTATTCCTCTGCCTAACTGGAAAAGCAAAACTGAGAAGTGGTATTGATTATGAAAACTATTACACTTGATGACTTTAAAATGAGCAAATCTTATTTGAACTCACTAGGAAACACCCTCTCTCAATATTAAAAATTCTCACTACTAAATGGACTTTTTCTCAACACCTGGTACTACAGCAGCTTTCAAAAGGTTCTGTCACGTAAGAGAATACATACACTCTTTGAGCGAGGCAGACCAATTAGCAACTAAACATTTAGATCTACTTGTTTTAAATTAAAAAATGTAAAATACTTTAAGGAAGTTGTTCTTCAATGTAGGACTGTATATATTTTGTATATATTTGTCTCTTGACTAACAGAATTGCAGATGTTGTTCTTTTCAGCACAAAGAACATAACACAGAAGTACAACCTATCTTTCTAATGTACATTAATTTTAGGATACTCAGAAACTAAGGCAAACTAATGTTTCTTCATCTCTTCGTGCGATGGTATGAAAAACTTCAATTTGGGGAGGTGGGGAACAACAACAACAAAGAAGAAATCCAAACCTCGCACCCTTGAATTCTACACTGTAAAGATGTACAAACTAATTAATGACACTGGCTTTGGGTAAAAAAAAAAAAAAAAAAGGAAAAAAAAAAAGGAAAAAAAAATCTGTACAGAGAAGTATTTCCATATTCTGCAATGACCACTGGTCTTACCAATGGTACAAATATTTTTAACAGACTGACATGCTCAGTCAACCACCTTACACATGAGGGATCTCTCGTCTGCATAAGACAGATCTACAAATACATTTATTTCCAAGTAAGGTGGATTTTTGACCCTAAACAGTATAAGGCTAATATACAAAGTGCTTCACAACTAATTTCACTTACTTTAAAAGAAAACTGCACTGCAGATTCTGGAGGGTAAACTATGAAGTGTCTTAAAGTGAAGCCAAAACCCTGAGATGTCCTCCTTAGCACGACAGTTTTGGGACCAGGCCAAGAGAAAGTTTCTTCCTCCTCCGATGGTGATATAGCTTCACTCTGTTCTTTTCCATCTTTATTTTTTGATGCCTAGAATAGAAAAAGACATGCACAGAAGTTTTAATTTGGATCACTGAAAAAGAAAACAAGAGTAAAATTTCCTAAACATTCTTGTACACTAGAAAACAGAATTTCTCCCCCCATAACCAAAATAACTTCATGATCACTACTATTTTCAAATGAAATGTGTATTGTAAAGCAGCATCCCTTACACCATTACACCTCTGGTCATATCGCACACAGAATAAGTCTTAAATTTTAAATGGAGCTGGATATGAAAAAAGTCAATGTACAACAATGAAAGTCTTGAGTGAACCACAACAAATGTGTACAGCTTTGCATGTTTTATTTGCTTTCTACTTAGAGACAAACATGTGACTTCTGAGACCCAATTTCTGGGTGCACATATCCCACACACTGAAGTACAAAACAAACTCCGTTTTTCCTCACTTAAATGCAGGCACAATTTCCTCCACTAGTATCTCCTCACTTAATAGAAGTAAAACAGAACTGCACAACACATACAATTGGTTAGGCTTCTTCAGCAACACACTCCCCCTCTACTCATGTCTATTACTTCACCTTTGTTTTTTCCACCCTTAGTTAATTCCTCTGAACGTTTCAGTATGCCAGTTCTAAACAACAAAGTAAAAAAGTCTCATTTCCTTTTACAGTCCTACTACAATCCCTCCTGTCATGCAGAAATAAGCCACCTTGTTTGTGTTTGTTTGTTTTTCTTACGGGCAATTTTATATACCTATGACTCAAGAAACATGCCATTTCTATTAAAATATTTATCTTCTCAGCCTTATATGAAATCTTCCATTTTAACTTTCAAAGTGTCACACCATACATAACATTTCAAATCAGAAGAAGGAGACATACAAAGAAAGCATGCAAAATCCTATGACCCTCCTCTAAAGATCCTAGTTAAACGACGCGTGAAACAAATTTAGATACCAGAGCCCATACCCTATTCAAAGGGTATTCAAACAGAAATAATAGTCTTCTTGTCCTCCAGTAGCTCTGCTGCTGTGGCTCAGCAACTGGCTGATAACGTGTCAGAATTTACAGCCTGGTTTTCTCCCTGGCCTGCTCCAAAATACTCTCTTTTGCTTCAGTCTTACAGTTAGTATCTCCTGCTGCAGTGTTTGTTGGCAAGGTGGGCTCAGCCAGCTCCCACCAACATCTACAGAGAAGACAAAGCATTTCCACTCTAACCACAATGGTAAACGCTGCAGCTCCTTGGTGAGATAGTTAACCTGCCAGAACAGCGTTCTGCATTCAGGTATGTGAAGCACAACACACTTATCACAGATTCTGGTTTGTCCTCATATACCCACATCTTAGTATGTCCACAAATGCTAACCAGTGCTCCAGAGACCAGTCTCCCTACCTCCAACAACCCTGTTTTCAGCAAGGAAAAAAACATACAAATGGAGAAGGGTCTTGGTGCTACAGCCAAGCCAAGAAACTGAGCTGCCTCTGAAACAAAAAATATGGAGAATACAGAGCAGCCAGACAGGGTCCTGCTCTTCCAAACAGCCTGGAAGGATTATCAGCAGATTTGGAAAAGAACAGTTATAAATATCAAGGACTCTGTCTCAGCCTATACTGTCCTCATATATCATCTTCATTCATGTTCTGAAGCGCTGGTGTGAAACTGAAAAGACTGTGCAACTGGATGACTAACGAATGAAAAATTAGTGAGCACTGTGGAACTGCCAAGATGAGTGGCTTGAGTTTCAAGTTCAAACAGTGCAAAGACTAGGGTAAAACTTATATAGTCCTTTAGCCTAAGGACAGGGTTTGTTACTGAGAGGTGTTCCCAACCACTCCATTCAGCTTCTGAACATGACAGCATTTTCCAGTTCTGCACAAATGAATGTCCCTTCTCAGGCTTTCAATCTCAGGACACGAGCAGAAACTGGAGCCAGTAAGAACATTTTGATCTTAGCAAATTGGCAAAAGAAATAGTTCCTAATAAAAAAAATATCACTGACCTCTAAAAAATGACAGTGATTTCCTCTGTTAAGTGACGGGCAGCAACCCATCTATTTAACATTCCCTTGCAATCCTTTGTTTCTCCTCTCAGATTTTTACAGGCAATATGTGATGCGAAGTTTTGAATGATCAAATAAGTACAGGTATCAAAAAATGTTAATAAGCAAATACCTATAGTTACAAATATGTAAACAGCAAGCTCAAATGTAGCTCTGAAAAATCTAAGTCTACAATATACTGGCATCTTGTTTCTAAAAGACCCTCCTTAGTTAGTCAAAAGGTAATTTTAGTACATATAACAACTGATCACTGAAGTTTACATATAGAAGTACTGTAACCTCAGACCAAAACAGAGCCAGACAGAATTTCACTAGCTTTGAGAAATGAGCTACAGCATCTCACTGTAGCAAGAAAACCCCTAATTTCATTGTAATTTCATGTAAACTTTTAGCATTCACACAAGTTGCTGAACTAAAAGCTATTCATAAACTCCCAGTCAAAAAATTATTTCTTGAAAGAGGATGCCAAAACAGAAAGGTTAACTTCATGCCAGCCTTGGACCCCTTGAAAGGTCTGCCAACAGGGCAACAGAAAAAGCCAGTATCAGTAATAAATGTGAGATATGTTCAGTAATAGCAACTTTCAGCCACCACTATGAACCAGCAAGAATCTGATTTATAAAGAGAGTCAACATCTGTTGAGTAACCCTGTGACATGTCCAACCACAGCACACCCACCAGACTATCCCTTGCCAGAAAAGTCTTTAAAAGGGAACAAGAAAAGTTTTCAAAAACACAAACAAAACAAGGATGCAAGACAGCAAGCAAGAAACAGATGATGTTTAGCATAGGCCAGAATACATTACTGAAGGCACAATGCCCACATGGTTTTCCATGTAAGCCAAATATCAAATTACAGATACATAAATATCTCATATCCATAAGGTGATTTGTGTCTTTTGGGTAGAGTCATTTGCATTTCAAGAGATGAAAAATGAAAGCTTTCTCTTCTTTTATATAAAATCTAACAAACCCAATATTATTGTGCCATATTCCTCATTGAAGTGTGTTTATTTCTCTATAGATTCAGTGCTCAAAATTGAAGTCAGAATGCATGCAATTGAGTTCAAGGACTGAAGAATCCCAGGCTACTAAAAATGGTTCAAGCATTATTTCCCTCAGGAATTTTTCATACAAGGTTTCTGCACGAAGTATCTCAAAGCATCATTTCCTGTTCCATGCAATTACAAGGACATACAACAGATGCTTAAGTGCATTGTAAAATGCATACCCTGGTTTTTTATACTGTATTTAGCCCTTCTTTCTGAGCAATGAAAGCACCCATGAAAAATCAGATGGCACCATAAAAAACTACATGAATCACTGGCAGCTTAACACAGATTAACAGAATTAAGTAAAAATCAGTAAGTAGCGTTGATGTTTGTAAATTATATTATTTCCAATTAAAAGTAAATCTCAAATCAATAGTTTCTCATTATATCAGCCTAAAAGAAAATTCAAAAAGCTCCAACATCCAACTTGCACACTTTCCCAAAGCCCCTCTAATTTTTAATCTTCTGATCAATTTACAGACCTAGAGTGAGCATGCTAAAAATCCTTCAGTGACAGTCATAGCTGCAATACAAGCTTTCAATAAAGAATTGTTATCCTGACTGCCTAAACAGACAAATAGGTACAGTCCAACTTCTGAACGCTGTCTTCACAGGAGGACAATGAGGAACACAAGAAATAATTGATACATTGCACTATCAATTCTGGAAAAATCACTCAAGCCATTTTAAAAGCTGGTATGAGCAACCAATTTTTATCTTTATGTTCACTACACAAGTTCAAAATTATTTCTAAAGAGACATGAGACTGGCATCCAGATTTGCTCTACACTTTTTAAACTGTTTTGTTTTGGGTTTTTTTACCAAACAGAATGCTTCACAAATAAAATTACATAAATAAGTCTCATTGTAAATGTAAGGGTTACCCACACTATATTTTCTGGAGCCTAAAGCTATGTTTAAAAAGAAAAACCACACCCAAGAAACCCCAAACAAAACAAAAAAAACCCAACCCCCAAACCAAACAAACAACACCCTCCCCTTCTCCACCCCAGACTATCCAGGGGACTCTTCTATCAATATCTCAGTAACAGCTTGGAGAAAGCCTGTGCTAAGCAGCACCTGCTTCAACTGCATTTAGCAATGTTCAAATTTAGCTAGTCTACCAAGAAATAGCAGTTCAGTTACACAGATATATGCTGAAGAGAAAATGCGCTGATATTACCTGATTTTACTGACTCAATAGCCATCATATGATTTTTAGGGTTTTTTTAGTAACTACTGACATAAGCCAGAGCAAAGAAGGATCGTTATTAATCCCTAAAATCATCCTGAGACACTGACAGGATTTTCCAAATGCCCTAATAAATGCTCGACTCACATGAAAACAGTGATATTTCTCGTATTTGGTCATTTATTTTCCCCAGTTTTTATACCTAAGTAGTTATCACTTAGGTAACTGCCCTGTTAAATCTGCTATTGCAGAGAAAAAGGCTTTCCTAGAACAGTCTGACCTTATTTTAATGTGACAACACATGAGGTTCTTTAAAAAGGTAACAGAGAAGAAATAAAAAGGTCTTTTCTAGCTAAGACTACAGAATGTGTAGGAAAAAAGCCTGCCTATAAGACAGCCAGATAAAAGGTTATACAACTTTACTTTGACATACATTATCTCCATCCTTATTTGCAGTATAGGAAGGTATATCCAACACACAAAGCCAGCCAGTGTTTTATCACAGCAGCACCTGAGAAGCAGAATCATTCACTAAAAGCACAAAATTAGTCTATTACTTTCAGTTCCCAAGCTCATACATCAAAGTTAAGAGGGAAATGGGTCACATTTATAAAGCCAAATACTACAATCATGTACTGAAACAGTCTAAGGCCATAAGGTAATTTCTAATGTGCCTTTAGATCAAACTAGAATGTACAAACAGCATCGTATACAGAAGTCATTCTCAAGTTGAAAAAAAAAAAGTAATGACTGACACAAAGGTGACATTTTAAGTAAATTCACCTTTCAGGTACTCAGGACACAGCTTTCTTCTCAAAACAAATTAGTTCCATCACTTTTAGCCTCGGTAAAAGGTTGCTCAATGCTTGTAACTGCTGAGCCTGTTTTCAGTAGTTACCAAGAGCTGACCTGCCACGAAGCACCTGAAACTGGAAATGGAGATGTAAACAAGCCCTCAAAGCTCTAAAGATCAAACAGCTGCAAAACCGCTCTTGCCACAAGAGAAAGCCGAGATGTGGAGATAAACAGAGCCTGAGTCCACACACATAAAACCATCAGCAGATAGCATTCACAGAGACAGATAAAATTGATTTAGTCAGGGCCCTCGCTCTGGGGCCACTGCTGTCTGGTTTTAGAATTGGGGCTGCAAGGAGCAGGGGAAAGGGGGTAGGGAAGAAACTGTAACAGAGGAAGAATCAGTTCCAGAGGGAGACCTCAATCCAAAACTCTGGGACAAAGTGTCAGCTCTGAGAGTCAGCAGGGAACCCCATTCGTCTCTTATGGGACTTGCTGAAACTCCCCAAAACTAATATTTCTCTGGAGATGCAGCTGAGGGGGATGCAGTAACTGAAAAAGGATTAATAAAGGCAAACAAACAAGAACTCAACTATGACTCTAGAAAAAGATCCAAATTCTTTATGACCACAGATGGAGACTAAGTTACTATGATGAATGGTTCAGTATCAAACAACAGGAAAACAGAAATAATCTATTAGTGACCACCATAAGACTAAGGGAAAGGATGGGCAATGTCATTTCTCATGGTTGCTGCTCACTTTGGTTGGTCAGGTGGCACCTGAGCAGCCACCAGCAGCAGTGAGGTGGTCTCTGTGAGAGCTCTCCCTCATTGAGCCCCCCTGGGTCTTGCCAATAGCCATAATGAGACACAACAATTCAGAGCAAGGGAAGGTAATAAAGATGTGCGACTTTATGGAGTGACCACAGGTCTAAGTGTGTCCTTCACTGGAGCCCACGTTTAATCCCTAACTCACTGTTACAGCACTAAGGCCAGGTCCTTTTTGGTGGACTAACCAAAAGTTAATTCAGGCATATGCTAGGACATAATCCTGGCAGCAAACCCACCATTTTCTTTTAGGACTGTGAATCCCACCCAGCTAGAATACAAACCTGGAATATTCTTTTAGTTCAGTAACAAAGGCAGCGACTGCCTGCCTGTAGCAGAGATTGATGAGGACACCAACACAGACTTGAAGCTCATCTCAAAACCGAATAGTCCAATTCAATAAAATACATAAATCATGTCCTCAAACCAAGATCAGGTAGGAAGCAAGGCCTAAGATGGCAATACCTGACTACTCCTAGCATATGAAGTAAGTGGGAAATATGCGACCTTTCAGAACCAAAGCGTCTGTGCCAGCACAGCAGATGGCTGGGAGGCACAGAGAAGGAAACATGCATTTCTGTCAAGCACCACGCAGGCTACAGAGCTGGCTTGGGGGTGGAAGGAGGACACAGTGATATGTATTTCTGTGTACTTTCTGTGTACTTCTGTACTACTACTGTTGCAGTAAACACAATCATTCAAAGGAGAAACAGTATTTTCAAGATAAAGTATTTCAGTTCTCAAACAGATCAAGGCATACACAGAAAGCAAACAGTAAACACCTTTATGTGTGCATCTTATTACATAGCTCAAACCTGCCTTACTGCACTCTACCGTTCATGAAAGGCTGCTCTGTAAAGCACAGTACTGGGTGCTTGTGTCACTCTCATCACTACTCCACAAAACCTAAAAAGCAAAGCTGAAGCCTATCTACAGCAAGGATGATCTCCATCAAGTTCCTTCCATGCGTCTGTTCAACTGAAAACTTGTCAGTTTACCTGGCTCTGGGTTAAAAACAGTGACACCAAGTGGCTCCGCAAACGGACCTAGCTAGACGTACATGCTTGGATAAAAGCTGCATGCAGCTTCCCAGGCCAGAGGAGATCCAGAAGAGTTCTTCTGCACTGGAGTAGGGATAATCCCAACCTACTAAGTCTTGCTAGATTTTTTGTTTTGTTTTTTTTTGTTTTGTCTTGGTTTTTTGACCAGTGCAAGCTCTGGTTTTCTCATACTGTTGTTCTGATAGCTGGACTTTTTCTACTATGCTCTTAACTCCATCAAACCCAAGATCATGTCTGGTATGACTAATGCTCCACCACTGTTCAAACAGGACTTCTCCACACTCAGCACCTAATCCCTCAACACGCAGACATAACCCAGCTTCCCAGATCTCCCTTTAAACACTAGATACTAGGAAGTTTACCATATTTCAACTCATTAAAGTGATCCTGATCTACCAATACAAATGTCTATTTTTATACATGTACACATACATACAAAAAAGTATCCTGTGTTTTGTGTGTGTGCATACATATACACACATATTTGTAGGAATCTGGCCACATCCAAAAACTGTACTACTTGACTTGAGATTCTTTGCAAAGCTAATTAAGTGCACTTCAGTTTAGATCATGTCTTATACTTCCACAGAGTAACAGCCAATTTCAAGCAACAGAACCAAGGGAGTAAAAAGTATACAGACTTCAAAGGACAGAGATACAAAGTATTTCCACAATATATTTTTGTGTTCGAATTTAGTATTTACAATAATAAACATGTAGTTCATAGTATTAAATTTAGTCAGAAAAACATTAAAACAAAAAGAAATTGAGAGCTTCCTTGTTTTCTTATAGACTCATTAGCAAAGCCTCCCCTCTTAACAGCTACATCCTTAAACTGGAAAGAAAGGAAACATCTGCAGGGCTGGTAGCACAACAGCAAAATGTCATGTGATCTTAATTTAGCTAAATTGAAACTTTTCCTTCTCTGCATGTTCTGTCGTTGCTTGTTAAGAATAGGAAATGCTTTGTCCTCACCTTACAGTCTAATCTGGACATATCAGAGAAGCAAAACTAAGAAAGCTTGCTTCTGCCTCTCAGCATTGAAGAAACTTTGAGGTTACTCCATGCATGATAAAAGAACCTTCTCAGCAGTCTGACAGAAGTGATAAAGAGTGGTTTGCACAGTCACCAGCTGTCAAGAGCTGTCTTACACTGCTTCTTTCAGCCTACGGGAATTTATTCACAGACCCAAGAATATGAGCTGCCCCATGACCCACTCTGCTTCTTGCAAATGAGGAGAGGACATAAGAAACACTGCCTATATTCCCACCTAAGTACACTGCTGCAGAAATTGTAATGAGTTTCAGTGAAGTCTGTACTCTTTCTGCTTTCTGGAATAACATGGGTTTTATCAAACACACAACACACCAGACAGCTTCCACTACACTTTCACCAGACTATTACAACAAACCTATTTACATGTGAAATAGCTTTGTAGAAGCCAAATCACTGCACAATGTAAAACCCAACTTGCACAGATCCCATTTCAATAACCTGATGCACCACACTTGAAACTAATGGCAGCTCTGTGTGATGGTTCGGACCTGGCTCCCTGCCAAATGCTCAAACCCTCAGCAGCAATTCCCTCCCCCTTCTTCCCCCAGGGCAAAGAACTATGCAAATTGAAGAACCCAAAATCAAGCTAGTTATATAACAATATATATTTTATGTTTATTACAGTTATATACAATTAAGATGTTATGTACACAGCAAAAGGGAATCCAAACACCCCCCGAAGGGATAGGGAAAGGGGAAAAAAGGGACAAAAGGGAACAAAAAGGGACACACCAAACAGGTATATGCAACCAAACCCGAGAACTAGCAAAATAACTAGTAAAACAAATCTCACCACATCCCTTAGAAAAAGTAGGATTGGCAGACAACGGCCAGCACTCTCCAAGCCTCCACGTGCCAGGCCAGTGGTCGCTGCAGGCCTCAGCCTTAGATAAGCAAGACCAACACAGGGACCCACTGTTCCCGAACCTTGCTGGAAGAGAAGAGAGTGAAGACCTCTCCTCCCTTCTTATTTATACCCCGATTTACATAAAAATCGTATGGAATACTGGGAACACTGCCCCTTCCTTGGTTACAAACTGGTCACCAAGGAAAGCCTAGATTAAAACTACCACACTCTCAAACCACCTACAGATTTCCTTCAGTTCATACTATTTCTCTCCACAGAGACTACGTCTTGGATCCAAAAATTATTGACACTACAAGGGATATAGTTTAAGTTGACCAAACCACCCAGGAGAACAACCACTTTTCCACAGCCTCTTTGTCCTTATGGGAAACCTGTGTTTGGACTAGGCTACTTCAAGATGCAGCTACAATGCTGAGTAAGGGCTTTACTTTCTTTGTGGGCTGAGCCCTGGGACAGGGGTACACCTTACACCTGCTCTCTACAGAATGTAAGCATGAGGCTGATTTTCTCTTGCTGAAACTACTGAACTTTTCAACGTAAACAGAACACATTCATTCCTGTTTCAAAAACAATAAAATGAGATCATTTAGAGACTAGACACACCAGTTCATCTGAATAACCACATCATCATACTTGCTAGTAATCCAAACTGTTAAGACTTAAGCTCATTCAATTCTGCAATATTGCAGCTTTACTTAGGATTTTATTTCGTGTACATCAGAAAAGTCTCTGACCTGCCCAAAGCCAAACAGAAGCTTTCAGAAGATCAGGGAATTTAGCCTCTCAATGTCAAAGCCTAAGCTATCAGCCTAAAAACATGGTTATTGCAAGTGCGTTGTTATTCGTTGTTATTGACTCTATTTGCAGAAGATATACCCAGACACATGGAAGAGTTTTAAGAACAACTATTTGATTTGAGAACAACTATTTGTATAAAGCCTAAAAAACATCACAGGAATTTTTACACAGAAAAACGTGACTTAAAACACCACAAAACTTCTAACACAAATGTTTCAAGATTTTTTACCTCCTCACATACACAGCTTCTCTCCTCAGAAACAACCTCTGAATTAATATACAGCTGGAGCTACTCAGTGTTAAAGCTTTCTGATACAGAGACTATTTGTAAACTCCCGCAAACTCATCACTTAAATACAATTGCTGCATTTAAAGACATTTGAACATACTACATAACGTGCAAATTAACATACTCTTTAAGTTTTAAAAGTCCTAGACTCAGAAATAAAAAAACTTACCTTTTGAACACTTAAATAAAATTAGCATACACAGAAGCAAAGTCACATATCCAAACACCCAAACTAAATTATGTCCAACCTCTAAATTTGTAATCTATTGTGCAGATTACAAGAGAGGAAGAAAAGTAGCTTTTTCAATAAAGAACTTCTTTTACAAAAATACAATGCACAGGAAAATGCTTTAAAAAGGACTGTGAAGTCACTAATCTGAAAAAAAATCTTAAATCTTTATGCCCAGAGAAGAGCTATCACTAAGAGGATAGAGAGGAGAAAGTTGTCCACAGGATTTTCAGTTTAACTGCAAATCCAAAAGCTTCTGAACGTTGACTTATGATGTGATCATACGTGACCTGCATATTTCTTCACAGTTTGCATTGCATATGTCAGTAAGAATGGTTGATGGGGTGACTAAATCTACATTTGTATCCCTGTCTGGATGTTGGAGTGGGGAGAAGAAATCTATTTTAACATAAATCTGTTTGCTTATTTAAGAACTACTTGTCTTTACACGCCTATTACTATGGTTTGAATTGCTCACTGGTGCCAAGTTACTTCCCTGTACTTCTTGACATTACAAAATGTTTCTCCAGTAATGTGAATTTCCACAATGAGTAAAGTCACCAGCTATCTCATGCAATGATTTTACTCCTTTTACTCAGTTACAGTGAAAACAGCACATCCCACACTGCTACCAAGACAAGATTTTTATCATATTCCCTCCCTGCCCGAGGCAGCAGATAAACAGAAGAGCACAGTAAGGTAACATAAATATCGCATTTCAAAACCATTATCAGCTGCAAGTATCTCAGAAGGAATGCAGCCACCTTTGTTATTTCATCCTGTAAGTGACACATTTGGAAGACTGAAAAGCTTTTTTAATGTTACTGGAGATTCTGGGGAGGAAGGGAAATAGCTGCAGTGCAGCAGCTGCTGCAGCACTGCTGCGTTCTGGGGCTCAAATGGAGCTGGGCTCGCACTGCAACCTCTCCTCACACACTGCCTCACAGAGAGCACAGCCTGCAATAATGAATCCCAGACAAAAAGAACACAAATAAGACATCCTGGCTGCTGTTTCACAACGTATCAACACACTTTCATGTACAACAATATAGTCTTAGATGAGAAGGTTCCTCCAAGTCCAGCAACTGCAATGGTCAGGTCCATCCCGTGCAGTGAAATTTGACCAGCTGCAAGTCTACAGAATTTGCAGAAAGAATGCTTATCCTTGGCTAAGAAACCCAAAATTTATGTATTTGCATGGCTGAAAGAACATTATCATTACAGAGGCAGCAGTAAGATTAAAAATAGAAGGCTGATGTAGTTAATCTAAGAACCAATGAGAACAGTAAATGAGAACTACTTTGCTCTCCTCAAACTAATAAAGGTCTGCTCAGAGCACAGTGATTACCTGTGCTGGTAAGAAGACAACCTACACTCAACTTTTGGTCTACTGTTCCCTATCTAACACTCAAAATAAAGGTATTTGTGCTGAAAGGAGGAAAAAAACCACAACCATTGTATCACCTACTTTATATTACCTACCAGTACTTCTTCCAGCCATGTGAAGCAGTGGCATTTACTGTAATTTATTTAAAATGTACTTGCTCTGATATAGCCCACCATGGCCACAAGGTCAACTGACACATCAAGCATCTGAAGAGTTTGCTCATGTGCTGAATGCTGATAAAGGATGTCCTTAGAAGGGCAGAGGGGGTAGTTCCTACTGCACCTTACTGAGGATGAGCCTAGTTGGTATGTTACTGAGCAAAAGTATTACTTAGCACCTTAGCACTTCCATATATTCACTGAGGAACTCCCTTCACTTGAACCATGGCTAAATTATGATTCCAAGACTACAACTTCATAAACACCAGGCTATCATAAAAAAAATAATAAAAATAATTGCCCTAACTTTTTAAGGCCTTCTCTTTCTCTCTCTTAAAAATTCCTTGTTTACCAAGACCAGACTATATTAATAATAGGATTAATCATCTATGATCATTATTGCAGCAGTCTGGTAAGAACAGATTCAAATTTGCACATAAAGGTCTCCCACAGGATACCAACTTTTTACCAACTATCCTCCCTCACTAATTCTACACTTGCAATCATGTTTAAGTTCTAAACTGCCAGTAAGACTCTCACACTTCAATATATCCCCATGAGCGATTCTCTATGCATCACCACATGATAGCTGTCAATTGTATCCAAGGTTTGGACTAAAAACTGTAATTCACTGATGCCAACAGAACTCCACTGATTAATATCATATAATAATTTTATTTTAGAGGTTTCTGTTTTAATATGAAACACTGCATATCCTTTGAAAACATTCTGATACACACAACAGCTTCCTGTATCAGAGTGCAAAGGGCAACTGTGCTCAGTCATAGTAATTTTCATGCTGCACTGTGAAAGTACCTCTTGTAAAATCTACATTACCATTGTGGACAGGAGAAAATATCCCTCCGTATCTCATACTTGTTTGCTTCCTGTTTTAAAAACCAAGCTTTGGGAAATATATGCTGGGAAGCTGTGGGGGAGGGGGCTGAGGGCGGGAGGGGAGGCAGTGAACAGTAAAAACAAAAGAATCCTTAGAATGACTCTCTAACTTAATTTGATAAATTATTAGTGACACATGCAGACAATTACTTAGGTTTGTATTTTCTTCTTGAATCTGTATTTCTGATGACTCTTCAGAAGAAAACTTGTTTTCCTATAAGGGAGGTCTTCAACTCAGCTCTCAGATGACAAGGAGTAATTTATACCTTGATGTTTTACCGGGGTCAGAATGAATGGGAACTGTCAAAAACACTGCCTAACTTGTGCTTTGGTTCATGGTATCCTTGAATTAGCAGAACTGTGCTTTGAGGTCACTCTTGAGGAAGAGCTGTTAGTCTCAGACCTCACAGGTCACCTCTCTGCTTTCTCACCAGCTCGGGCACTGCTGCGTGGAAAGCAGCACTGCCAATAGGAACAGAATGCCTCTCTCACCGGCCTGGCAGCTTCCACTTCTGCCACAGCACTTCAGTGCAGTAGGAAGAGAGTAGCTGCACTGTAAAATCCCAGAAATGAACTTCCAGCTTCATTTCAAAGAAAAGTATTGGCAGCAAATCATTAAAATGTATAGTTTACAGGGACTTCAGTTAAACAAAACAACCCCAAACACACAGAACAATTGGACAGTCTACTTAATAAAATCTAGCAAGATCAAACAGTTCAGTAAAATTTTTACCTCAAGCATGCAAGTAATTCAAGGCATATTGATCTAAAACTTGGTTTTTCTTTCCAGTTTGGTAGGAAACAGTTTTTAGATTATGCAAACCCTGTTCTGGGTTTGGGGGGTGGTAGTGGTGGTGTTGGTTTGGGGTTTTTTGGGCTGAAGCAGGGGAGAGAACAGTATTTTTGTGGTTTTTTAAATCTTTCACTTCAATATGCTCAAAAAACCATCTCTTTTCCCTTCCCCCTAGTTATATCAAATGCATTTTAAAACTTCACAGGACTGTCCACATCACAAGCTAAGTCTTTTCTTATTTCTTGTTGATTTTTGTGAAAGTATGGGAAGCAATTGCCACACTGAATTTGACTGTACAGGTGAATTCTTACATATATGTTAGCAAAACCAGATCAAACAGTTCAGCATCTGTAAAAATTAACTCCAAGAGAATGCGTCACATTTCCTCTGCTTTTTCAAATTCAACAGAAGACACTTTTTACCTGTAATGTTAAGTAGATTACTTAAAAAACCCAGACATTGTGAATCAGCTTTTGCATCACTAATAAAGAAAATTAAAACAAAAGACACAAATAAACAAAACCCAAAGCCAACTCACAACGCCATCACGTAGCAATGCACTTTCCTGATTATGAAGCTTCAGTACAGACAGATGTATGTACCCTTCAGTACAGGGGTTGTATGTATTTTAAATGGCAGATTATTTCAAAGGACTTCTATGTACGGTGGGAAAAAATTCTGAATCACCTGCCTCTAGTCA
The DNA here is from genome assembly GCF_022539395.1 of Myiozetetes cayanensis. Classification (NCBI taxonomy): domain Eukaryota; kingdom Metazoa; phylum Chordata; class Aves; order Passeriformes; family Tyrannidae; genus Myiozetetes; species Myiozetetes cayanensis. The sequence continues at coordinate 134,012,681 of NW_026086604.1, forward strand.
GTGTACTGAAACTGCAGCTTGATAAGAAGTGCTTACCTCCCCCTTTCACCAGAGAAAGATTAAAAAAAAAATCTTCACTAACTGGTTGAATATTATATGAGAAATACAGATAATATTTAGAGTACCTTTAAAGTAATATTACAACTGCATACACTATTTAAATCTCTTTAGTAAGTGGATTCTATTTTAAAACCTTTTCCTTCAAAATCCAGACAAGTTTTGTTTGTTTCTCCCTCCAGTTCTGCAGCAAGTCAGTTAAACAGACTTAAATTTGTCCATATTAAGAACTAAATAGCATTCTGCAGAAATTAATTTAAGCCTTTATGTTTAAAAACAAAAAAGTAACAACCTCCCCTCACGCTATTTTTCTAATCCTATTCGTGATTAAGTATTTTGCAATAGCCAAGATGCTCCACCTTTTTAAAGCAGGAAAACAAGTCAGCTTTATATTCAGTCACAACACAGTTTATCCTGGCATATCTCCCCCTTCCTCTGTGTCATATTTATTTTTCTGTGCAATTCATTATGTAAAACCTCTCAAAGCTTAAAACTCTAAAGAGAACAAACTAAAGTACTCAAAGTGTTAAAAAAAGCAATTATATAGTCGAATCATGCTTTGTATGCTTAGTAACTCTAGAAAACTCCTTAGTAAATAGCAACACTTCTAATAGTACATCCTCAGTAAGGCTGGGGGTGGGGAGAAGAGATCGACTACAGCCTTTATCTTTTCCACCTTAAACTTATATAATCATATTGCATGTAAGGATAAGCAAACAACAAACCTGATCACTCCACGCACAATACAGGTTACAAATGAAACTCCAGTTGTGATTGATAATGCAGTCCAAAATCCTGAGCTGGGCCATGTCTTGCTATAGCGCAGAGTGCTGCTGTGCTCTGACTCAGCTTTTGTCCCGGAGATCCTCGAGGATATGAGAGCTATGCAGTAATGACATTCAGGAACAAGGACTTTCCTTCCTGTTCAGTCTCCCTTCCCACCCCAGCCATATGTCAACTCAACAAGATAAACTGACAGAACTGCGTAACATTCTTCAAAATAATACTTCCGAAGCTGACAAATTATGCATTCTTGGGAATAAATGAGAAATAAGAACATCCTAAGAAATCACACTAAAGCAAACACAAAAATGCACTCTCAAATTGTGCTTGTTCTTTAATCCCAGCCCCTTCATTTCTGCTCCTGCTGAAACTGCTCTGAATATCAGCAATTTAGTGTCATAATTCGTATCATATGAATCTTAAACTTGCCTAGGCATAGCTGTGACAATGGCTCCTGTGTTTACATGTGATCCAAAAGATCTGGGCTATTTTAAAACAGCACAGTAAGAGCAACTTCTCAATGTTAAGAAAACTGCAGTTTTCATAAAAAATATATGGGTTTATCTACTTTGGGCTCTTGAACAGTAGACTTCTCTTTAAACCTACAGGAGTACAATTAGCATTGCACAGAAACACTGACTGCCTTCCGTAATGAAGGTTGAAAACCATATTGACAGGGCTGCAACACCAGAGGGATCCTGAGAAACTGAAGAAATACTGGAAAAGCTTCTTTCTTCCTTCAAGTGTTCCTTCTTTGCAAGCTGTGAACAACCACCCTATTTCAGCATGCACCTCACTTTCTGTATCAGGACTGCCTTCCCTGTACTCCCCTTCCAAGGTGGGACTCAGAATGGAAGTGTGTTTCTGCAGAAACATACACATTTTATCTGATGTTTACATGAACTATTAGACCCATCACAGAATCAACTTAGAAAAACTGCAGTTTAAATGATACAACTATCTAACAACATCCATGAGACACAAGAGACTTTTCTGTCTTGGGAAAGGATGGAGGAACAGCTACAGGAAAAGGTGGCCAATTCACCCTTTGGTTCAGTAATGGTCCAATGACTGAAAAGTACTTTGAATGGGAAAGAAAATTTGTGCTATAAAAGTGGTCTGGAAATACAACAAACTTGTACACAAGGGTCAAACAAATGGTGTGCCCAAAGAGCAACTCGTAACTCTGAAACAGTTACATGAATAAGGCCCCGTTTGTTTTAACTAAACAAAATTTAAAAAAAATCTTGTTCCAGTTTCTCATTCCAAGGGCTCTGGGAATTAATACCAGAGTCCAAGCGAACCTCCTCCCTTCTCAACAACATGAATAGTCTGAAAATTTCCAAGACACAGTTGTGTACAAAGAAAAAAATCTATTCTGGTTCATTTTAAGACATACGTGGCAAAGATTCTCTATTACAACACCTAATCAAGCAAAAGAGAGAACAGTAGTATCAGTGCCACACAGTACAAAATTAAAGTGTCCCCAGGAAATTAAAAAAAAAGAGAGAGAAAAAAAACCCACTCTAAATAAAGGGGATTAAAGAGCTCAAGAAATTAGAACAATAAAACTTCTCTCATACAAGTTAGATGGTCTGCACTGAAGTAGCCTGTCCTGACATGACAAGGGGCTAGAAAAAATGTCCTGCTTAGCAACTATTACTAGGTGGAACAGATACACTTCCTCACAACAGACACCACAACTATCCAAGCTTGAGAAATCTTGGAGAGGATGTCTGAGAAGATTTTACAGAGCAGGGGGTTACTGCAGAGATGCCAGAGCAGAATGAGGCAGAGAAGTCTCCAGGACAGCAATGCTGGATGGAACGAGGAAGGACCCGGCCCCCTGCAGGACTGGCAGCAGGGATGCTGGCAGAACGTGTGGGGCAGCCTACACATGGCTGGAAAAGCAGCCAGCTGCACATTTGTTGCACTGTGGAAAAATGCTGTCATCAACTAAATAAGGCAGAGGGAAGAAGGGAAAGTAGATCTGGAGAATTAGGAGAAGACTGCTGTTCTATACTAAAACCATTATTAACCTGTTACTTTTTGGTATTCGTTTCCAAAACTTGTTTTAAGGAAATTCTAAACCAATTTTTTTTCCTCCTACAATCTGGGCAGTGCTTACGCCTAAATACTGCAGGTAAAACCATAAATAATAATATACAGCATTAGGAAAACATTGTTAGAAACAGTCAATATTGGCCTGACAGCTGCCACCAAAGGTTAGTATCAAAAGACTTGTAAATTCCTGTAGGCATAGAACGAGGTGAGGACCAAACTTTTTGCAAGCTTGAGTCTTTACTGAAGTGCCTCAGGGAAAAAGAGGAGCTCAGAAACTGCTGCAAGAGCAGCACCTGCAACAGCAAACTGCAGTTATTGCTTAAAATAGACTATCTCAAAATTTTCTTCCAAGTCAATCTGTCGGCTTGTAAATTTGATCTGCCACTACTGGACACTGTTCCTGAACATCATCAACCAGTTTGACAACTACTTTCTCATTTACACGAGAATCTCCTTCCTGGTACGAGGCTAAATCAAATTCCACTAGTTAGCACTCCTCTGTTCTAACCTTTCTTTACTGTTAACATGTTTTTTGGGAGACCATTTCTGTTTCTTCTAAGCATGATTCCTGTGTATAAAACCTCCTTTAAATAGGCCTACAATAAACAGAGGGCTTCCCTTTCTGCCTTCAACACTCAGTTTACTAATGTATTCCTTCAAAAAGTTTAATGGAGAAACAAAACTAAAACAGGTGGTGTTGTGAACACTCAAAATTTCTAAAAAGATTTGCCCAAAATTTAAAAGCAAGGCCTCCACACTGACTTTCCAATTTGGAGGTCAACAGAGCATTTAAAGACGCACTCATGGCATAACTAGAGAATGACGAGGGGGACACATCAGTATTAGCAGGCTCCAAAGAACTCTGTGTCCAATTGCCCAAAGAGCTCTTTACCATACACTGAGCTTTGACTGAAAAATATGATGATGATGACACCAGGTTTCAAAGTTAATTATCTACTTCTCTCTCAATACTGCAGCAAGCTTTCTGAAACAGACAACAGCTCATGCTCACAGAAAGGAAGGGCTTCCTTTTCCTTACAGTTCCAGATACTTTCTGTACATGAGCAAATATGCAAGCTGCACACAAAGGTCAACCACATCGTCAGCACACACTGAAGTGTATACCAGAAAGATGCTGTTCAGAACTTGGAACACAGAGTTCTTTGAAAGGGTAAATCCTACACCAAAAAGGTGTAGACTCATAATTATGATGGTGAAGCTGGAGCGGAAATTGAGGTTTTTTTAGTAAATGAAATTGAGAAGTACACAAGAACAAAAGGAAAAAGCATGTCTGAAAACACGAAGTGTTTCCATTGCTCAGCTTCACGAAGTCTGACAATGAGAAAAGTTCCTACAAACCAAGTCAACAGCAGGAAGAGGCTGAAATATGATTTCCATTCTGAATTCTTTCCTATCACTGAAATTTTTACAAAAAGCTATGAACATTAAAAAAGGAAGAAACAGTGAATACAAAAAAAATCTCTCTCCACAGCCAAAAAAAAAAAAAAATCTGAAGTGTTTCCTTCCTCCTGTATCAACTCTTTCTTAAGATTCAATACAGTTCATAGAACTAGAAACACAAGAGATCTCCTTAGGGGAAAAAATGCAGGGTACAACAGCTGGCACAATACCATTTCAGGCTATTTAACACATTCATACCAGACTGCTACAACTCTACTAGAAGTAAAAGTACAAAATAAAATCTAAGTAAGTACACAAGACTTACTACTTTCTGATCATAAACTAAGGGCAAAAGAAAACAATTCTCATTTTTCTTCTGCATGATTGCAACTTCTATTTTTAATCAATGTATAAGCTCATTAGATTAGTCAAACAATGTATCTCATGATTCATTTTGTAAATGTACCACTCCATCACCCCACATATGATCTAAATCATATACAGACAGTTGTTCTAATTGTGTTTTAAACACTCATGCAGTGAGGTGCTCATCAGTTTTACTGCCTAATTCTCAAAAAATTCTCTTGCATCCACTCTCCAGATGCCTTCACCATCATTCTGGTTTCTTCCAAGGACATGGGATAGCAATATTGATCTGGCAAGAGTCAGTTTGAGTCATGACAAAGAAAAGCCCTTTTCTCTTGAGCTACTACTTCAATTCACCAGTTAAGTTCCAGTACTACCCACTTCCTTGGATTTCAGCCTTAGCCAATTTCAGTGGACTAGTGTGGCATTTCCTTTCTCTAACCAACTTTCATTTAGGATGTGATACAACGTGCATTTTCTCTTCTTTATCTAACATTCAATTCATACATATTTCTTCATTTCAGAGAAGATCAGGTATTCAAACAAGAATATACTTTTATTAACTTCAGCTACAAGAAAGTATCATTTGTATGCTATCCCACAAAAATAAATATACTGGATATAAAACAGGATCTGAGTCCCCAAACAGAATTCTAAAAAGGCAACTGACAGCCCTCAGAAACTGGAAGTAGTTACAAATTGGAAACTTCTGCCACTGTTCTATTTAAGAATGCACAGCCAAGTTTAGTGGGGGCTGAATACAAAAGCCGTATGTACTCTTATGCAAAGTGAACTTCTGTGATACCATTAAGCACTTCATAACATTTATAGTGCTAATAAGATCAAACTCATGAGAACATGTACATTTAATCAAGCTATCATCACTGCAAGCTCAGTGTCTCACAAGAGGGGATCACTCACTTTCCACTTGCAAGTTCCTGGATGACAAAACCTACTGCTCCTGTGGAAATTTCTGTTTGTCCAACGCAGTGTCTGTACAACTGTATCACTTTGTTTCACTGGTCATTTGTTCTCACTATCCTTAGTTTTGTATGTCAGCAGAGGATGAAAAAAGCAACTTCAAGAAAAAAACAAAACAAGTGTATTTATTAAGTGCAGTTTTAATCACATTACTGCTGTTCACCTGGTTATTTTACATCATCATCACTCAAAGAAAAAATGCAACACAACTTAATTTGAATTTTCTCTACATGGTAATTATTTTCATGTCCAAACAAAATATGGAAAAAAAAATACAGAAATGCTTATTGCTATCATAATGTGCCACCCACCACCACTGCATCTGTCCTTGTGAAAACAGCAACTAGAAGCTACATTACTACTTATTTTGAGATTACATGTGAACCTCCAGAAGACACACTACACACAGTGGTAATGATGCAGCCATGATCAGGTTAGAAAGCAGGGAGATTTTCTTTTTATTTCTCCCTCCCCCAAGGAATGATGGTAAAAGCATCTAAATTAAATCACATCAAATGTAATGCCTTTGGTTTCAACAGTACACACATTTTCTTTTACAGAAGGCTTTCTATTTACAGTATTAGTGATCCTGTCTGAGCACACACAGCTCCACAACTGACCTGAGCCCTACCACAGGGATAATTCTAATAGGGACTTCCTGTTGTCTTCCTATTCTTCACTGCAGTGCAGTGCCATGTGATCAGCTCTGCTATTTTCTGATCCCAACCCAAAGCCACAACTAAGTTACTTGCCTGCCCAAGACTGGGCTTCAGAATACTAAAATTTTCATTGAGATAAAATAGAATCCTTACATATATTAACATATATAGAAACATACAGAAAAATACAGTGCTAGTTCTGGTGCTTATAGAGAAAATCCTTTCAGTGTACTGGGATGTCTTGCAGCAAACTCCTTCAGGGCAGCTATACTCCAGCTGGCAAAGCCCATACACACTGAACGCCCTCCTCAGCGACTTCACCGCCACACCATCAGTGACCTCCAAGTGCTCTTCACAGAATCCTTTCCAAATGCCCCTCTCCTGCTTACACCTGCGGTCTCATAAATTTAAAGCTCGAGTAGAACTCACATGTTGTTAGTGTAATGCAAATGTTACAGAGAAAGGTGCCACTTAGGAGCACTATTTACACTGAATTACTCAGTGCAGTCTGAAGCCCAACTCTTGTTCAATATTACAGCAGCACCTGACTTGCAAGCAAATTATGAAAAGATTGTATTTAGGAATTATCACTCTCTGTAGTTAAGGAACCTCTTTTTATATGTTCCCTAAGGGAACACCTTTGACTGGAAGCCTACAGCTGTTAGCACATTTCTTCCTGTGGATGCACAGAGAGGGAACGTAGAGTCCAAGACCTTAGATCCTTAATGAGCAACGTTCTTCACATCTGCACTTCTACTATTCTTTTGAAGGGGGATAAAGTGTAAATACAGTAGCTAACATATGCTACCAAATAAAGCTACTACGGGTTAGCTTTTCAAATCTGTCAGGCAATTTGTTATATTGATTATAGGCAACATAATGCAGTACAGAGAACTCCTGTCACACTCAAACAACAGAACCCAGCAGAGAAACAAGTATCACCACTTGTCACTCTTCAGTGAAGAAGAGTTAAATAAAAACAGCTTGTTAACTAATACAGCTTGCTAACTTAAGACTAGCTTTCTTTTCCGACTGCTCCCAAACTTTAGTAAGTTGCACAGTGTCAGAGGCTTGTCTAGAACTTTGATGAAGCTTTCATTTCTTGGAATGAAGATGAGGTACCCCAAATAAACTACAACAAAATCAAACTCCCCCGTTCCCCATATATCAAGTCTACAAATAAAATTTTAATAACCTTGCTTCCATATGCTGTGTTTTCAGAGGCTTAAATTCAAGTCTTTATTTATTAAAAAAAACCCAAAAAAACCACTTAAAGACTAAGCTCTACACATCTAGTAATCTTTCCTGGTAGTTTAGGTAATGGGAAGAAATCCAAAAATTCAAATTTTCCATCAGTTTTTTGATGTCTTTTTCTATGTAGACCAAGCCCAATGTTGCAGGAACAGTGTTATCAGATCAGTCATGTGACATAATCTGAAACCAAATATTCACTTCCAGTATTTTTTGTTGTATAAAATATGTGGACTTGATCAAGGTCTTCCCCACCATTGTGCAAGTTTCCATCCCTTCTCTAAAACCTTCATTCATCCAAAGATGGACTGACTTGGAAGAAAATACACTTTAAGAAGTTAACATATTTTCCAGGGAGCTTTGGAATTCTAAGAAGGTTTAAGGTTTATTTTAGAAACAAATTAAACATATCAAGTTGCTACATGAGTAGTAGAACTGACTTCAGTCTCATACATCTTGTATCTCCCCGTCATCTTCTTTCATCCTGTCAGATCCCCTATAAAGGAAAGAATGTTTTTTTGGCAGTCACACATGTGCTGACTGGCCACAAGAGCTTTCCCATCTCACCTTCAGTGTGAAACGTTAACCTGGGCTTCTCTTCCATCTAGCTGCTGAGTTGCTCTAATTCCCCAGGCACTTCATTATCTCCAAGAGCTTTCCCTGCCTTGGAATTTGACCAAAACTGGCCAAGGACCTCAAGAGCAACTGCAGAGGAACTAACAGATGAACAGATGGGCAGACTGATGGCATGCATAGAAGAAATCAGATTCAAGAATTTTTACTTCTTCACTCCATTACATCACTTGCTTCTGAGTCTCTTTTGTCTGAAGAACACGAGCCTTGCATTCTCACCCATACTGCCTTCCACTCCTTCAGCATACAGTCATCACTGCACAAGTTACATTTCATAGCTTGCCTTTTTTTTTTTTTTGGACAATAACCCAGTTTCTCTACTCCATCCCTATTTTATCCACATTCCTATAGTATTTATCATTCTTGAACTGTCCTACAGAAATATAGGTATTGTGATCCTCTCATCAAAAGTAAAAAAAGAAACTTGCAGAACTGCAGGCTTTTAATACATTCCAATCCTATAATGCTTATATACATTCTTTAGGGAAAAACATCGTAACTGAAAATCATGAAGTCAGCCATGTTCTTGTCAAAAAGTTATATAAGTACAGGTGGAACAATAAACTTTTTTTTCCTGACCACCATTCGTTTTCCAATAGATTAAATTCTACTTTCCCCATTTTATATATGTCTGTAAGAGCTGAAGAATGCATATTTTTCTAGAGAGCAAAACCTCAACTTCACAAAACACAAGCAAAGGTGGTGTTGCACTTCTCTTTATGGGACACAGCTCCCGGCGCGGCATTTACAACATGGGAAGCTCCAGTTCGTCTCTCAGCAATGGTCAGATCTAAGCATCTAGAAAGTAAATTCAAAACAGTGAGATATGGACCAGGCAGATGCTAAAAGGAGCGATATAATAAGCTGACAAAAGAAGTACATCCAAAATCCCACTTATTTCTACAGTTCAGACACCGAACAAGTTTTTAGATGGAGTGTGAAAGGCACTATGTAAAATTACTGTAACGCGTGTCTAAGTGATCAAAGGCACTGAAGCCAGGTGTCGGAATTTGACTGTATGTAACAGGCAATTACTTGTGGTATGAAAGAGACTTGACATGATACTTAATAATTCTTTCATACAATGGAATTTAAAATATTTTTATTTCTTAACCACAAGATAAAAGGAACTTTTAAAATAAAAACAAACTATGCAAAATACTACTGTAGCACTGGCAAAGACCTTTTTCCTCAACTAAAAGCACTGCCCAATTACATTTACAGAGGAAGTCAATGGCTTCACCCTCTGGCCTCAACATTTCAATTACACTGTGAACCCAGGGTAATTTTTAGTGCTTACCACTAAAGGGAAATACACTGATTGCACAAAACCACAGACTCAACACATGTAGCTCCACAGGGATGTTATCTAAGTAGATCTCGTTGCTTGTTGTGTCGCTTAGAATTATGCTCTCAAACCTCACGATACTGGTGGCACAATTCATCATTCCAGAACTCTTAAAAAAATAGTGTCAGTCAACCTGAAAGGCAAGACAAACGGAATGTTTGCTTCCATAAACGCAGGAAGCATCTTAAAAAAAGTTTGCTTGTGTTCACATTCATCAGCATAAGAACCCCCTAACTAATAACAAGTAAGTTTCACTTTCCAAATGGCCTCTCAAGACTATATGATATTTCTAGAAGTGATGGGCTTAGCCACCCTAACAGTTTGTTGCCTGTCCCTTCAGTGAACCACTTCAGCCAGTGACTGCTAATAACATCACCAGAAATGCAGGCCTCAGAGTAAATGGAAAAAAAACTTCATATACACTAGAGGAAAATGACTTCTGAGCAGTAGCAATCTTTGCTCAATTCATAACAGAAAATGAATAAAAAAAACTCATCTCAAACTAATTCCAGAAGCAAGGACTTACTCTGTTTTAGTCAATAGGGAGTGGAGACATATTCCCTTAACTTCTAACTCAATCCAATAATCCTTCTATGAACTTTCTATATATGAGAAAATTGTGGTTAATCTCACATTTTTTTATCTTAAAAATATTTTGGAGTCCTTACTATTATGAGAGGGTATAAGCAGAGCCACAGCAAAACTCTGGCCAATAGGGTTCCACCCCACCAATTCAAGAGCTATTCCTATCTCCAACCCTGAACACAGTCATGTAGCTTTAACGTTATTCGGAAATCAGTCACAGCATTCACTGAAGTGATCTCACTAATAAATTAAGGACAAGCAGGGTTGCTTTGGTACAATGCCTGTATCATAACTCCACCATCACCATTTAGATTTATCACTCTTAGGAGCACACTGATCTCAGATTCATCTTTCCTCCTCTTTATTCCCACAATCTCAACCAGGAGAGAATGATTTACACCAAAAACATAATGCACAATGAGGAAAAAATACAAAGGGATTCCAGGAACTTATTTTAACTTACAATTTCTGGAATTCTCCAACATAATGGATAAGCTAAGAAAGAAAAACTCTAGAAAGCAGACTTGTACCTTCACTTTACTTGAGCACTGAACCTGAAAAAAGATAATTAATACAGGAGCCACATAGACAAAATAGCTCCTAAGAAAGTCAACAAAGATAGACAATAAAGAGGAACTGTAAATTTGACGTAATCGTCACCTTAGTCAATACTCATGTTGGCTGATGAAAAGCCATCTCATCTTCAGTCATCACGCTGAAATTCTTGAGAGAGGTTTAAGATCAAGATCCATCATCTGTTAATTTTTTTTCTTATCCCTGAAACACCTCTATCTCTAAAATAGACTAGTCCAAAATAGCACAATTTTGCTAAGCTTTATGTTATACTGAAAATGTAATCTTTGTGAAGTACTACACAGGTGGGACTCAGGTGAAAAACAAACAAACAACAAAACAACAACAAAACCCACACCTGTGAGAGCAACAGAGAAGTCAGTGTTTTCCAGTGAATCTAATTGCATCTCCCCTATTTTTCAGAAGTCTATAGGCACAGATAGGTGTCCTTTTCTTAGTATAAACAGATTAAGAAATACCTCATTTTTATTAGAAAGGACATGCCAGTAAGACTTTTTCAATATAATGGACCAGATGGTTATTTAGAGAAAGTACAACATACAGTTCTAATCACTGTCACTGGAGACTACTGATGAAAAGCTGTTAAGGTCTTTGTCCAGTGAATCCCTCAAAGTCTCCAAAGAAGAAGGGTGCAGGACCTTCCACAACCTGTTCCAACATTTAACCAGCCTCAACAATAATTTTTTTTCTCCTTGTATTTAGCTGGAGAATGCAACTTACACAACTCTCTTGTCCCTTGCTGAAAACCTCACCCAGCTGCCTCGTAATCCTTCCCTGCTTCAGGCTGAGCACAGCTGGTGCCAGTGGCCTCCCCTCCAGGCAGACACTCCAGTCCCTGAACAACTTCCTTCTCTCCAGTTTGTCATGTCCTGCAGGGAGGGCCAAAAACTGGGCATGGTCTTCTGGGGAAGAACCTCAACAGCGTCAAACACATGGGGAACAACACCAACACGTTCTGTGGATTAGCAGAGTGCAAATGTTGTGAACAGTTAAACATGACCAGCCAGATACGCTAGGCAGGCGCAGCAACAACAGTTACACCACCAGCACTACTCATAGGAGTAATGGGTGATAATTTTTTCCCCTCACTGAATTGTTTGAACTACGACCTCCAGAGCTGTAAAAAACCAGCATGTAATTCCATGGCCTTTCACAAATAGTCTATTCATTAAAAAAAGAAGCCTTTGCCACACACTAAATAATGGAAAGAAACCCTAACTGGGAAGTAATGGTTCAATAGGAAGATGACATGAGTAGGACAAGAGGGGCCATTAAGTGGTCCTCATTTTTAAGCTGCATGGCACAAGTGATTGAAAACATAAAAAGGCATCCAAATACTTAATGGAACATGAATAATCAAATCTATAATATTTGTCACACATTAGAAACATTCCCTCTATATTGCATACAAAGCACAAAGTGCATTCCCTTTCTTAAAAGCCTGCATAGAGTTAGGGGTCAAAGATTTTTATTTATTTTTTTAACTGAAAAGTTCAAGGCTATAATGCAAAACAAATAAAAAGGTAAAAAAAATTGCAACCTAGAGACTCCTAGCAAATATGAAATAAATATACCAGCGCTTAAAAATCTCAGAGAAACTTAAATTATTAAAGACTGAATCAAACAAGCCAGAAATCCAGGTGCACACACCCAGGAAACAGTACATAAACCCACATGAACCCGTATACTCCAACGGACTGAAAAGTTCTTCCAAAACAATTTCTGTGTGTGAAGGGACACACCACACAAAATGCTGTCATAAAGTTCTAGACAGTCATGAGAGCTACATTCAAAGCCTGAAATGAATGTGCCAGTGAAACTTGATGAAATCACAGTTTCAAGGAAAACATACCATTTTAACAGGCAAGTCCTAAATCTATCATAAGGTATCAGATCTCAGACTTCTGTCAGTGCTCAGGGGAGTACTAACATTACAGTCAAAAAAATCAAAACAAGATATTGAAAACTACAACATTCAAAAAGAAATTAAAGAAAAACAAGCATGACTGAATGTAAGGAATATAGGGAAAAAACAACACACTAGCAGAAACCAAGAAACGAGCAGGAGATTTATTAGTGGAAAACTACAGGCTGACTATATAATGAAGAGAAAGTCACAAACTAAACTCAGAGTCGCTTATATTTTAGCAGAAAGTCTGTCAGCACAACCTCCTTTCAGCCAGCAGCAGGTCTCAGTCGTTAACAAATAATTCACTTAGTGTCATACTAAGTTCACAGTACATCTTAGGAATGTCTTTTACCAGCCTTGTCCCAAGTGTGAGTACACACGCTGTGACCCATCAATCACAAACTACTACACACATGCCAAGCTCTTCATTACAAGACAGTAAGAGGACGGCGCAAAACTATTTGGTACTAGAGAAGTGGTTCTTTTCTAGAAGCTTTTATTATCATTTCTTCCTATGTCTGCAAAAGGACGGTGTATTTCCTAACCTTCTCTTTCAAGTGAGAAGTTTTTAAAAAAATCACCATACAGCAACTTCAGATCAAATGACAGAAGCTCCATGACCTTTGTGTGTTTGCACAAAATATCATGTGCCAAACATCGTTATTTAACAGTCCTTTACCAAACCTCTTCACCGGTTTTCTTACTAAATTTATATCCTGGCTTTCAAATTATGTTGTATGATGAAACCAATTCATCTCTAATGAAACTTTCTTTTCTCTGTATTTAATTACTCTGTACAAGTTCCTGGTCAATAGCCTGTAAGGGCAGCTCCTATTTTATCTTGAACAAGACCAATTCAGAAGGCATTCAGAAAAAATGTATGTAACAAAATAGATATTATTTTTAATAATTTTATTAACATCACAGCAGAACACAAGCAATCCAGCAGATTTCCAGAATGTGCTAAAAGTTGCTTTCTGGCACAGGTGACTGAGGATCCAAAAAGGAAAAGGCAAGCGGCTGCACCTCACATTTAGAGACAAGGAAGAATTCTTGAGGGGATGAGATTCAGGGGCCACCTTGGCTACAGTGACTGTGAACAGTGAGGTTCAGGATCCTGAGAGCAGAAAGCAAACCAAATAACAGCATCACAGCCCTGGACTTCTGAACAACAGAACTGTTCAGGGATCAGCTTGGAAGAATTCCAGAGGAGACAGTCTGGAGAGAAGAGGGGTCCAGGAGAGCTGGTTGATTTTCATGGATCTCCTTCTACAAGCTCAAAAATGGTCCTTACCAGCGTGCAGAGAATCAAGCAAAGGTGGCAGGAGGTCTGCATGGATAACAAGAGGCTTCTGACTGAACTCAAATGGAAAAAGGGAGTGTACAAGATCACAAGCATGACCCAGGTGACCCAGGACGAACAGAGACTCTGTCTGAGCATGTAATGATGGGGCTTAGGAAAGCCAAAGCCCACCTGCGTTTCCATCAGGTATGGGACATGAAGGGCAACAACAACGGTTTCCAAACACAGAAAGGACAAGAAGATTTATCACCTTCTTGATGAAACCATGCTTAATCAACCTGAAGGACCTGACTGGCTTGGTGGATGAGAGAAGAGCACCAAGTATTTTTTATCCTGACATCAGAAGGGTTTTTGACACTGTCAAATATAATTTATAATATAATATAATGTAATTATAATATAATAATATAATATATTATATAATATATAATATATAATATTATATAATAATATAATATAATAATAATATAATGTTCCTACAGACAAACTGATGATGTATGGGCTAGATAAATGGACAGTGAACTCAACTGGAAAGTGGTTGAATTGCCAGGTTGAAAGGGTTATGAACAACAGCAAGAGGTCCAGCTGGAGGCCAAATATGAAACTACAAGAGGCATTACACACAAGCTGAAACAGAGGAAAACCCCTTTAAACACTAAAAAAACCCCAACTTTTACTGTAAGGACAATCATAACACTGAAACAGGGTGCCAGAGAAGCTGCTGAGTCTCCATCGCTGTAGTCAAAACCAGCCTGGACACCATCCTGGGTGGCCGGTTCGTTTACTGAACTACACCATCTTCAGAAGTGCCTTCCAACCTCAATGATTCACGTCCAATATAGTCTGGCAGTACCCTGTGCTAACATGCACCCCAGACTGTGAAGGGAAGTGTAAAGAAGTCTCCACTTCTCTGCCATTCTCATTTAATTTTACTGAAACGATGTTATTCACGTAAATGTCATCATTTTCTCAAACTTCTGGCTTCAGAAACCACTTACTTACAGGATCTACAATTACAAAATATAATCACATGGGTTTATGGAAGGAAGCAGGAATCAGAAGAACAAATTCACCCTGATACTGATCTCAGAAAGCCAGAAACTCTTGAGTCATAGAAAGATTTAATAATAATAATGGCCAGTCTTCGGAGCGAAGATCCGGGGAAGGTCTTTACACCTTCCAGCCTGCGCATTGGATTTTTTTTTAGGTGAGACACAGCGTGCGCGGGAACTGAGCCCACCCTTTAATCCTAAGGTTCATCTGCCGGGGCCAAGCGAGCTTGGACGGTGGCAGCGAGGTCCTTAGGACGTAGATGGATTGCTTTAAGGGCTAACGAGCTCCACCTGCCTGGGGAGTGTCCCTGACCGGGAATCGAACCCGGGCCTCGGCGGTGACAGCGCCGCGCCCTTACCACTAGACCACCAGGGGCTCCTGAAAGATTTAATACCAAGGAGTGATTGTACAAGGTACAGGAGTGATTTCCAGGCTCCAGGTAAGATCCTGTGGAAACCACAGAAAAGCCTTTCCTTTGTACCACAGCTAATTATGACATTATCAGTTGATCCCTGCACTTTGCCATTGTGGGCAATTCTGACTACCTCTTACTTCCAAGTTCAGGCTATACAAAAATCTACTTACCAAATTTATAACTATGTTCTTTAATAAGGTATATTTTCACATTAATCTACCTCATTATTCGAAGTCCAACAGGAGAAAAAATACTTCAAATATTCACAGCTGACTACAAATTCCTGCAAAAGGATCACACAGCAGAACAACAGATAAAATTCAATTACAATTAAAAAAAAACTTAAAAGCAGTGTTTTTTAAGGGAGCTTTAGAATGTTCTTACTACTTTCCCAGTTGAGTGTTTAGGGAGAACATTTAACCATCTATTCTGTTATTTCTAGGTAAGATATCTATACCCTTTGCACATGAGGCTTCTACAAGCAAAGTTGCAAAGAAAAAAAAGTCCCAAAAAACAACAAAACAGGAAAAGAATTCTCTTAAAACAGTCAGATTTTGTTAATGCTGGAAGTATACACTAAATGAAGTATAATTATACTTCAGTCCATGACTCGCTATGGAAAGATGCTCAAGAATTTCTTTTAATTTTGCTTTTCTTTTTTAGATTAAATTTACATTTTTTAAATCCACAATTTGTACTGTGTTTACAGCAAAGAGTCTTATTTGCATGGTTTCAGAGATGTGTCTACAACTCTTTCAAGTTGCAGATATTCAAAAAAGCAGGACTTATTCTTCACAGATTTCCTTTAAAGAGTCAAGCTTTTTCCCCTCACTTAATTTGGGTAAGAATAAAGGAGTAGTAAAAAAATACCAGAGTTTTGTCCTCAAAACAAACATATCAACCTCCATGGTGTGTTTAAGTTCAAATTACTGGGTTTTTTACCACATTCTTCATATTTTCATGTTGTGACTTCGTATCACAGAATGATACAATAGCATGTCAGGTTTTTGACAGTAATTATAGTTTTGCATTTCAAGAAGAAAAAGGAGTGGTATTTGTAGGCTTTTTACTCTGAGAATTTTAGAAAATGTTAGTAGTTTGGAGTTATTTTTGCATAAACGTGACACCAATTCCTCCACATGAAGGTTTGCAGCAAGTATACAATGCAAGTTATTTACTAATATTTTAGCACATAATACAAAAAGCAGTCAGTGTTAAAGAACCATAATAGAACAGGCATGACAGGTTTTCACAAGAATTAAAGACTTTTTTCAAAGGTTCATTTATTAGAACCGCTGATCCAAAGCCTGCTGAAGTCCAGAAGAATCTTCATCCTAAAGGACTTATACAGGCTATTTTATGAAGTATCGAATAATGTATTTTCCCCCTATTTTAGTATTTTGAATTAGACTGAATACTTTTTTCCAATAATTAAGAAAGTTTTATTAACATAAGCCATCACAAAATATTTTCCCACACACATTTGCTATTTCTGAAATCATTTAATCTACATCTGCACTCAAGAATAAGAAAATCGCCTGGACTCCAATCCTTGTAAGCAATAAATACAATGGAACTTCTAGGAACTGGCTGAAACTCAAAGTACTAAGTAGCATAATGAAACAGTAAAGCCTCTACTACCACATTATAACAGCCATTTAACAGCCAAAACAAGGTAACAGAGAAAAACAGACTTGTGAAATAAAGTGCAAGTGCCCCATAAAGGCATTATTAAGGGGTAAGAATTAATTGGAAGATCTACACTACAGAAGTGTAGTGAGTCATTCTCAAATGCAACTAGTTGTATTTCTTTCCCAAATGAGAAGTGTCTTTGCAAGAAAGAAACCAAGTTCCACATAAAACAATTGCACCATGTGATAAAGAATACAGAGGAAGAACAACCACTGCTCCTCATGGGTTGAAAAGGCTGGTAATGCTCAGCTGAGGGCATATGCTTGTAATCCCTACTTTCTCACTTACAGGAGATGGGAAGACTACAGGCACTTTCCAAGGAACGAAAGCTCATGGTATCTTGGGTCCTAAGCAGCAAAGAGAAATCTGCCAGACCAGATTATCTAAGTGGGGGAAGTGACACTGTATTAACTGAACTTAAGGTCAAGTCACTCCCAAAACCCTGTTCCTAATCTTGCACATAACACCTTCCCCTCAACTCATCTGGTAGCATTAATGGTTTGAATTTAAAAAAACCCACCACCACCCACACAGCAACACACCACCAAAAAACCCAAAACCACAAACAAAAAAGCCCCCACACTAAAACATCATGATTCACTCTTCTGGCACTATCCAAAATAAGATGATTGTGGTATTTGTGCTTCACCTCCCTCACAGCAGACACAGAACATAACACATATAAAATTCTGTTTCCAAACTTCAGATTCCCATTGTGAACTGCAAGGAAGCTTACAGGCAACCATTACATCAGTGACTGATGTTGCATCATCCACAATTTAAGCCACTGAACACTGGCCATGAAATGGATAAAGGTTAACATGCCGAGGGAGTTGCAGGGGGACAATCTTTTTCCCAAATAAACTCACACCGGATAGTGTGAATAACAGGCAGCACTGAATTCTAAACTGAACACAAGATTTTTTCCATAAGTTTATACAACTCTCTGGTTTAAATGAAACAAGGAAAAAATTATTCTCTACAGACAAACTTACCAGTGAGAACTGTTTACCCTGAACACGCCTTGCTGAGTAACTGTCTAATATTACCACTGTCTCTACTCACTCACATTAAAGAATTTAGTTTCTCAGTCGTGAATCACTGATTACAAGAGCAGAAACCATCTTAGCCACAGTCTCCTTGTAACATTTTAGATCTAGCTTTAAAAATAGGTTTTGGGGGTGGAGGTTGTCGGTCTGCCTACCCACAAAGAAAAAAAACCAACTCAACAAAACTATTTCATGGCCATTTCATTTCACAATTGTTTAGGTAGAAGTTGGTTTTGTTGTCGTTTTTTTTTTTTTTACCTTCTCGATAACTGATTTTCAGGTGAAGAGAAGAAGTTTTTGGTGAAGAGAAGTTCCATTTTGCCAGGAGGAGCTCCTTCCTGATGTACTTTCCCTGACTTGTACATCACTCAGTCCCATGCTTTTCAAGATTGCTGTGCAGCCCCTGAAAGTGCAGCTTCCATTCCCTAAGCTGCTACCACAGAACTTTAGAATAGTTACTCCTCTTTCAGTCCAGTGACGAGAAGACCCAGTAGCATCATTCATCACAGAAAAAAAAAAGGAAAAAAAAAAAAAAAGAAGAGATATTTCCACTGGCTCTAAGGGATTTTACCGGTTTTGCTGTTGCTGTATTTGTAAGACTTGGAATTGGGAAATGAAGTCTTGCAATATAATGCAGTCCACTAAAAAAGTAATGCAGAAAACAATTCAACAGACAAAAAAGAGCACATGCCTGACAGTGCAAAAGAAAACAAGAAAACAAGTGGAAAAGAAATAAGATATATGAAAGCATATACAAGTTCTGTGTATAAGCACCATCACCTTGCCCTCTCCCTTCAACTAGAAGGGTTGATGGAAAAAGAGATGAAGTGAACACAAAAGCAGGTAACTGTGCATTTCATTTTAGCTTATTAACACTGGAGAACATTAGACCTATAAAATGCAACAAGAATTACCAGCAACTTTAACAAAAACAAGCAAAATCAAAGACAAGTTTGGTATCTTCGAGAAGTAAAAATAGGTTTCAGTCCTGAATATTTGAAAAACTCCATTTCCTGTAGCTGATCACCAACAGCTGCCTTGTTTCATCAGGGTTGGTACAGAACCTCATGAAAGCAGACAGAATCCTGATGAGCTATCATGGAATCAGCATTGCAACATGTAAGAACACCTGTAGGTCAGATCAAAGGTTCACCTAGCCCTTCTCCTACACTGACCAAATGCTGAAAGCTGCCAATAATTAGGAAAGAACATAGAAGCAAGCATCAATAGACTATCCTTCCAGCTTCAATTGCTCACAAATCCGTAATCTATTCCACTACAAGGGTACTGAGTAACTCTAAAAGTATTGTTCTTTAAAAAATGCATCTGGGTTGCATACAAACTTTTAGCTTCCAAAAGATTATGGTGCAGAGTAACAAGCTTAACTTTTATGCAAAGAACATCTCCTTTTGCTTGTTCTCACTCCACCCATGCTCATTTGACACCCTCAAGTTCTTGGTGTAGGTAATAGAAAGCTGATCCATAGAAATTCAAGAGAGTTGGAGAAAGCATCTGAACATCACCTCTGTCTCTTCCCAAACTGCCAAATCCTAGCTTCCTTTTTTGATTTTGATACCAAGTCCATAAATTCAATTATCATAGATGCCATTTCTCTGTGACTTTTCTGGCCTCACTATATTGTTTCCCAGATGAGGAAAAATGAAGGGAGATGGGACAGCACTAGACTTAAGACACACCAGCTCCAAGTGCACTATGGATTTATACATTGAGGTATGACAGAGAACATTAACTCTTCAAAATTATTAGGCAATGGATGACAATCTGTATTTTTGACCAACACCAAGCATTAAGCTACTGTTTAATCCTTGGAGTTACCTACCACAACTCTTAAGACTTTACCCATGAGCTCCAAGTTAATCATTACCTCCCAGTATTTTATATGTGACATATTACTTGACATTTATGCACACTTCAGTTTTCATTTTATATCAACTAGTGCTGAAGATCAAAAGGTCTTTCAGCATTTCTTCACAGATAATTCATCTTTATTTATCTTAATAACTGCATCAGCAAGCAGAAGTTCTCTACAAAGAAAAATAAAAAAAAATAAGCACTTTAACTCTCTGTTGCCATTTAACTCATGAAAACTGCAGAAAGTTATCAGACCTGTTCAGATATACAGTTGGATCATAGCCTCAGTCACAGTGCAAATAGAGAGAAAATTACTTACAACCACCTATAAGGAACTCATGAAAAAACAACACCTAAAGGGCACGGGCTACGAAATGCCACGGGTATTGGCCAGCATCCATTCTACAACACCATGTTTCGTAACACTTTCATCTAGAAAAAACCTTTGTTGCACAGACTCAGCCACGAGGACCATTTTGGTCAGGTGTGCAGTATTTTTAAGACAAAGGAATACTTCTTCCCTTTTTTTTAAATTAAATTAAAATGCTAACAAAAGAGATGCAAGTAATGAGCTTGTAAGACACCCATGACATCAGGATCACGATACCAGCTTGCCAAACTACTTACAGCTACCAAAATACTCTAGCATCTGATTCAGATGCACAGATTGCAAGAAACACTGAAGATTATTCATATTAACATGTTTCACTCTTCCAATTTTCATATTATTGATAATTTGTCAAGATGGGAAACTTTAATACTCCCAGAGCAATACACAAGCCATTCATTCTTCTCTCCTTAAGAGAGAGACCATGTTTAAATCCCACCTCACCAGCAGTTCCAAAACAACTTCTGCAACATGTTTTTTTAAAAAAATAACTAAAGCATACAGAAAATGCAAGACTGTATTTAGACAGACCCATACAAAACCAGTGCAAGTACACAGAACGGAGCAGAAGACCTGTAAAATTGCCATGAAAATTGATTACTCCGGGCAAAGTTTACTTACTCACCTCTTACCATGGTGATTGAGGATAATAAAATTTTAAAATGCATGCAAGAAGGAACAAGTCAGATTTTACAGCCATTGATGAATAAGAAATGTTTGTGGCTACACATGGGAATACTTTTCACTGGAGTCACAGGCTCCCTATTAAAGTTGCATCAAAATTAGAGACCTGAGAAGAAAAGCACAGGAACAAAAACAAAGCATGAACTGCAATGGGACAGCTTGTTACATGAAAACTGCGGCATTCTTCTCAGAGATAACCCTCACCAGATCCTTATCTTACAACAAACAGGTCAGAACATACAGGTAGTAAGAGTCACCTGCTTGAGGAGCACATACTAGACCTGCTGCTTCTTTTGCTGGTCAAAACAACAACAAAATATTTCAGTTCTCACTTCTTGCATCACAAGGAAATTTTGACAGCTTTTCATACTCCTGCACTCCTGCAACTGCTGACTGAACTCTAGCCCTCTTAGATATCATAAAACTGAGGACATATGAGCGTAAACTTGTCTGAACTATAACAGCCTTTAATTAAAGAATTGTATTTAAATATCTGTCAAGTTTCTTAGGAAATCAGCCACTTCCAAATGTTACTACAACAGGACAGACCTTGGACAAATTAAAATGTCATGTTTTCCTCAAAAATAACTGGAATTGTATTATGGTTTTGAAATTCACTACTTTAACTCCATAAACTAGTTTTTGAACATCTCTCCATGTGCAGTTTTCAAATGCAAAACCACAATTTGAGTTGTAGATTGACATCAGTTTTACTTCTCAAAATTGAGTTCACTTCAATGCCACGAACATATGACTGGGTAGACTCTGTTTGTCTGCAATAAACCAAGTGATCCCAAAGGGACTTCTGAGAATTTGAAGGTTCTCTTTTTGCTCATCCCATGGACAAAACAAGTAGTACTCAAGACACCTATCCATCTCAAAGTGTTAAACTGCATCACAAGAGGCTGTTTTAATTTTAGTCTCTTCTGCCCTCGCACTTCGAATAAAAAAAGTACACAGGTATATTCAACACTAAGGTTTAAGGTGATTTAAGAAGCTTTGATTTTTTAGCATGTTTTTATTACAGGATTGTTCATTACCTTATGTTCTCATAAGCTTCAAACAAAAACCCAAATATTTAGATGAAAAATTAAACTAGAAGAGAATAAAATATAATCTTTTAAAGGGTGGGTGGTTTGTAATAAAGTTTCAGTAAGAAGTAGTAATTTATTAAAGTGTACAAAGAGATATACAGAGATACGAGTAGGAGGGCACACCACCATTTCTATTAGGTTTAAAAAAAAAAAAAGAAACAGGTTCAGGTTTCTCTTTTCAACCTATTTGTACCAACTGCAACTGTTGGTTGCACTTAGAAGCATTTAGAATCTCCCTCCTCAACACAGTTTAAAGCTCTTTATTTGATTTCTTGTCCCTGGCCCTTCAAACAAACATAAGCCTCAAAATTTAAAATAAAGAAGATTGTGTTATCCAGCCAGCTCAGTGATTCCAGTGCAAGATTATTCCCTACAGCATATTTGCTAATGCTTAATGCAGTCCATACTGTGTGTCCTAACACATTATGCAAATGGCACACACATAAAGGAAAATGTCTATCTCCGTGTGCCCCCCTCCACCAACAGCCGATCTGTAATTAGCCATGTCCTCTAAGGAGGCTCCTCATTCACTCTCACCAAAGCAGCAGCTGCCGGCAAATGGAAATAAAGAAATTTAGAACAAAAATAAGCCTACTACCTACTACACTCCCAAAGATGTACGCTCATGGTTGCAAGCCAGAGTCAAATCTCAACAGCTGTTTGTATTTTTCCAGAATGCCCACACAGAACCTCTTTTTCCCAACACCAAATATTTACTAACATGATTTGTATCAGGCTCTCTTAAACATGATACTGTTCAGAGAGCTGCAGCAACAGCTCTCAATACTTCACTCAAACACTTCTGAACTACAAGTTTTCGATGCAAAAATCAAGAACAGAAAATATAAAGCAGCAACGCCTTGTGCTGAACATAATTCACTGGCATACAGAACAACAGGGTACACCAATTCAGAAAAATGCAGTAGTTCTAGCCCCCAGAGACTCAGAGAACAAAGCATATAGTTGTGCCCAGTTTTTACAATCCTACTACCAAGTGATCCACTCTCTAAACTCTAGTATCACTTCCCCAGAAGGGTTCTCTTTAAATTCAACAGCAATGATGAAACAGTAAATTCAGAAAGTTGTTTCACCATTAGCAAGGTAAACAACAATTCAGGGAGTAGCCAGAGTTCCCATCTAACTAGAGTAAATGAAAAATGCTTTTCACCTTAGTTTAAAATAAAATTAAAAAAACAAAACAAAACAAAAAAACACAGTAAAAAGGAAAAATGCCAGAGGAAGCCTTCCCATCAAATAACTTTTATGCATTCAAGAACTGTACACATAAAACACCTTATCCCACCTTGCAACTGTGAGATTAGGCATTTTCAGGTTTACAAGATGTGTCAAGCCCCTGATATGAACACAGTCAAAGCCTGTTTGATGTCGCTGCTCCTGCCCATTATACTTCTACTGCATGTGCCTACTGCTGGGTGATGGGCAAAAAATAACACAGAAGTGTCTTTGCAGAAATATTAAAAATTACAAGACATAAGAAGGATTTGGAAGGAGAAATGCACACCACTTGCCATTATCTACATTTTGTATTACAGACAAGCAAAGTTTGACATGTTTACCCCCATTCATCCATCAATCTGATCAGACAGCATAGCTCTCATCCAGTGTCTCTGTACTATGCTTACCATAACATTATTTTTAATATAGATATATATATTATCTATTGTGTAAGCAGACAAACACTTCCTCTACAGCAAGGCCCTAAGGTTTTGAAGAGAACATAGGCTCTGACACCTTCCACAATCATGGAATTATATCTAACAGCCCATCAGACTGACTTCTGGTGTGCTGTCAGCTCAGACTGTTTCAATGCCAGTTTAGAAGCCTCACCATTTATACCAAGGATAATCCATGCTTTTTAAAAACAATGACCCCTGTTAACCACCAGAAATAAATCTCGGTTTCATTTAACATCATTTTCCAACTTTTTATATCTGCCTCCTATCCTATGCAATTTAATATAAAAACAACTGCAAGGAAGAATAACTTACAATCTCTGAATGCTAGAAAACCTCAATTTTTCTTGCAGTTGTTATAAGAGAAAAAAACAAAAAACACCAGCTACAAAGCACCAGTATATATTCCTAACAGCTTAGCCTAATGGTGTTCCTTAGAAAGAGATACAGAAAGTTTTTCTTTTAGTAAGGCTGACAGTTGCACAGGTTTATATTCTAATCACCATCTAAAAAGCAACATGTGTATGTATTCACAAAATTTTAAAAAAAGACCAGCTTTTATTTCACTCTTTTCAGAGCACATACTGTTCAGCTGAGCTACGATTTGGTCATCCACTTCCAGTAAGATGTTTTCAAAGGTACAAAAGGGAGAAGATCACAAATGCATACAGTGCATAAGACTAAGTATCTCCTATTCCTCAACTGTTCTCTCAATATTTTTTTCATGTAAGTAAATATGAAGGACATGAGATAGTACGTCTGAAGTAGCAGACATTTTCACATTTTAAAAACAGCAATCATTAAAAATAGGTTATACAGAGAAAAAAGTCAACTCAGTGATTTGATGTTTGTCAAACCTGCTGAAGAAAAAAGTTCATTCTTGTAATGCGCATACTGCATGAAATATATGCAATTATTTCATATGGACACAGTTCAAGACACTCTTCAGTCCACTCCGTTTGTGTTGCAAAAATATTTTTTTTCGGACAATTATCAAAGTGATATGATCAACACAGCTGTATTATTGGGAAGCAGAAAGTCACTTTGAAAAAAACATCAAACATAGTTACATTTGAAAGCAGATAGTTCCTTCAAGAAAAGGAAGGTGTTTTCTGCTTTATATTGTCACTTATCAAATACGTAACATTTCCTCATGGAAGAGATCCATGTTTTGTCAAATTATCTTATGCTCTCTGTGACATAAATGAGAGCAGAAGTCAGCATTATGCTTGCATGATTAAACAGGATTTGACTCCAGCCTATTGAATAGCTGCAATCACAGCTCCTGGTAAGACTGGTATTTATACTAAATTTATTCTCTCTTAACAGGTTTATGCAAAATTCTCTTTCCCCCTAAGTAATGTACACTCCTAACAACCATTACTCTGTACTACTTGACATATAAAATCTTACAACTGCATTTCTCCAATTCTGATAACTTCAACATTACGGTTAAACCTTCCAGCGTGTAAGCACCAGGCATAGCAAAAGCACCAACACCAACAACAAAGAGTTTCAGAACAGTTTACATGTTTACAGGCATAATTACATAAAGACTGATATGCAGGATCAAAATACAGCTTCAGTCCTTCTGCCCCTAAAGAGTTGTAACACCTGGGAGTCACCACTAGAAGTTTAGCAATGTCATCCCAACCAGGTTGTTAAAATAGTAAACGATCTATTAATTATTGTTAGCAAGAACGCAAATGATTTTCTATTTATAGCGTCATCAGTGCCCTTCTCTGGTTCCTGACCCAGCACATGCTTCTCTTGAGTTTACGCAGTTGTGCTCTCTCTGATAAGGTGTAGGAGTGAGAATATTGTGGGGTTTTCTTTCCCTTCTCTGAAATTGAACAATTGTAATTACAAAACAAGTACTAAATAACCTCTGACTTTTCTTTTACAGAAGTCTTTGGAAATGTATTCCTAACTACTGCCAAATGCAGAAGCTCTTGGGAATCTCCAAAGACAGTTCACTATTCCTAACAACTCAGCTGTTGAGCAAAACAAAAAAAATCCCACAAACCTAAAACCTCACACTCTTACTGCAAATTTGCAGTAAAGTATTAGAAATTTACAATAAATATATAAATGAATGTGTGCTCTAATGAATTCCAAGAGAAAAATATCAGTCTTAATAAAATTATTTGCTAAAGCATTTTTAGTATTCACAAATTGAGGAAACTGTATTACTAAGAATTACAATCTGACTTTTAAAGCTAAATATGCTTTGGTTACTGTTTTTTTTCATCCTGTATTTAACATGCAGAACAGTAAACTATACCACAAACAGATCTGGCAATTATTAAAATGCAAAACAGTGGGAATAGAAAAGAAGAAATAAAAGGGCAGTTTTTGTTGTGCCTTTCTAGGCAAAGGACGGGAAATTAAATTTACACTAACAAAGAAGCCAGTTCCAGCCTCAAATCTGGACAGGCCTGTAGATGGGATGTTGTGACTGAAGCAGTACTGCATGTACCTCAGCAGGGCTTAAACACTCCAGCAAACACCGCTACAACCTGACGAAACAGAGATAGCATATGCTTATTAATCTAAAAGCCAGAAGGAACACGCTCTCGCTTATCTGTCCTTATGAACATAAGCTCAGCAATTCTTCCATTTGTAAACGTGTGTCAGATTTCAAACAGAATGGCAAACAGCCCTGAGAGTCCCTGGCCCTCACTGCCAGCTCTCCCCAGAGCCCAGAATACGTGACCTGTCCCTTTGAGCAAGCGCTCCATGTTCAGACAGGAGCCTGCAAGCCTGAACGCGCAATCTTTGTTCTCAACAATCGTTTCAGTGAAGGGGCTGTGAAGTGAAAAAGACCACCAGGTACAGTGTAAAAGGGAAAATGAAAAAAAATGAAGCGAAAATAAAAACAGAAACCTTGGGAAGGCATGACCAAATGGAACTTAATATCAGATTAGACAGGCGTCCAAAACAAAACACAATTATCAACCAACATATGCAGTACCAGAAGACTCAAACTGCATGTCCTCTGTTCTCCCACCTGTGTACACAAAGATACACAGAAGCACCACTTCTCAGTCAGACATGCCCCTTCTTTGTCTGACCACTGATCCTGAAGCCAGAGGACAAGTCTTTCAGTTCTTGCTCAAACCTTGATGATTACAGTTATGCATTTCCAAAACCTTAACTGGTTGAAAATGGTAATTTGTTGGGATTCTCTTGACTGTGATGAACAAGCACTATGCTTGGAGTCTTCCTCGTGACAACCTGCCATGTGTACAGGTCTACAGCTAAAAATCAAATGAGTTAATTACTGCATTACAATGCAAACACCATATGGGATACAGTGTCCCAAAACCATAAATCATTTCCCAAAGTTGCTAATATCTTGCATATCAAACCCTGCAACTGCAGCAATTTTTCTGAAAACTTAAAATTCCCTTTTTATAGTAACTGTCTTTCATTAAAGGTGTTTTCTGTTTTTTAAACAGAAAAGCCATTCTTACTGTTCAATACAAACAAGTAAGACTTTAGTTAAAGGGATATGTTCACATATAGCACATCAAACACTATACACAGCAACTATTCCATCAACTGAACTGAGACAGCAGATGCCAAATCACACTCTCTCTCTCAGCATTTTACAGGAACCTATGAAAAAAAAAAGTTGTAAGAAAATAAACTGAACTTTAAGACATGCAGCAATATTATACTGAGGTAACTGAGAGAGCAACACAACCTTGGATCAGACATTCACAGCACTGTCTAAGTTCAAGCAAAGATTACATCAGGCCTGCCGTGATTAAGGCAATCACCAGCCTAAATGTATGTTTTCTAGCAGTTACATTTTAACTGCAACATGCAAGTGTAAGTACCAGGTAAGTACCAATGTAAAACAACAGGCAGAGCAGTCCATTTTGCAATTCCACACCTATTAGCAGCCCCCAATTAGACAGCTTTAACATGATGAGCTCCAAAAGTGCCACAGACCTTGTTAGGGCTTACCACAGCAGGGATAGGTGGATTATGACAAGGGCCAGTGCCAAAAGACCAGCAGTTTAAATACGACAGAATTAAAGAGCAGATTTTAATTTTTACCCTTAGACATGTGGTATCCTCTCTCTTTCTAAACTATCTGAACAGTATTGAAAGACAGGTTCTCCAAACATAACCACATTTTATCACAAAGTCTTAACATTTTCTGCGTCCTTACTTAGGATTCCAATTTTGTCCTCACCTAACCCACCTGCTTAAAGAGACTGTGTGAATCTCTTAAATGAGGTGACAGTAGAAAGGAAAATCTTACAATACCATATGTGCCACTTTTAAACCAAGGCAAAAGGGTGAGCTGAGGATAGCAATAAACTAAAACTCACTGTCCAAAGGGAAAAGAAACCAAACCAAAACACAATACACAGAACAAAAACTCACAACCAACCTAAACACCACCCATACTTTAAAGTTCTGTAGGTTTAAAAATCACTCTACCGTGTTTCAGTTTCAGCAAACAAAAGGGGTGTATATTTCACAGCCCTATGCAGATTCAAATTTGCTTTCTGAATTTAGCACAACGTGCCCTAACTCAGAGGAATACAAAAGTAAGTTTGTCTTTGTAAATAAAGTTTAAGACAGATCCTAGAAAAATTGAAACTCTTACATGTATTTTGTTGGATCTGAAGTTGCAGCTGTTCCACACTTATACTACTAATAGGGAGCACAGAAGGAAGCATCAGATATGGTTCTGCGTTAAAAACTTTGTCTTGCGAGTCAAAACATGCAATGGTGCCACCATAGGGCATACTATGAAGTTTCTGAACTAAACGCACAGACGACGAGTTGCAGCAACAAATGCTACGGACAGAAATACGTTTAATGTAAGCCGTTACGGACAGGCAGGAGGGTGGCAAGTACTGGGTACAAGGAGGCAGAAACCGGACCCTTATTTTTACTAAAAAAATCACCCCATTAGATCTGTGCGACAGGGACGGGGCCGTACCCCCGGTGCCGCCCAGCGAAGCGCTCCTGCCCCTCGGGGACGGGGCACAGGCGTCGGGACAGGGCGAGCAGGTCGGGCGTGCGGTGGACACGCCGCGATCTGACCGAGGGGCCGGGTGGGGAGCGAGGGGCCCAAGGGGCGACCCCGGGCAAACCGCCGTCCCGAGGGCGAGGGCGGCGGCGGCTCCACGGGGCGGGAAGCGGAGCCACCGCCCGGCCCGTGAGGCAGCGGAGGCGCCACCGCCGCCCGGCCCCGGAGCGGCGCCCCGAGAGCGCTCGGCCGGGCGGCTGCCTCCCCTCCGCTGCCGGGGAGCCGCACCACTCCCAGCGTCCAACTCCCGGCAACTCCGGGGCGGGCGGGCAGGAAGAGCGGGCGGGAGGGAGGGAGAAAGAGAGGGAGGGAGAGAGGGGGCGGCCATTAAAGCCGCTCCAGCCAAGCCGTTCCCCGCGGCGGGAGGCGGCAGCCCGGCCGGGCCCGCGCCCCGCCCGCCCCCGCCGCTCCTACCTGGCCGCCGGCGCCGCTGCCGCCGCCCGGGGGGGGCTCGTTGTCTCCATCTCCGCCGGGTGGCCCCGCTGCCCACCGGGTCGCCATTATTTCATTCCCGGTTACAAAGGAGGCGCAAATCCTCTGGAGCCCACATCGGGGAAGGGAACGGACAGGAGGGAGGGAGTCAACGCCAGAGCCGCTCGCACACAGCAGGCGAGGCTCGGCCAGCCCAGCCCCGCCGCCGGGGGAGGGGGGCTCGGCCCCTTCACGCGGTTGCCATAGGGAAGAGCGCCGGAACGACCCTGGGCTTCAGCTGCGCTCCCCGGCTTCTGCCTTCATGGCTGAAGGAGGAGAGAGAGCAGATGTGTCAGTCCTCGGCAAGGGGCCGCCGCCTCCACCGCCCGTCCCTTGTTAGGCTAATTGCACCCGCTCGTCATCTTCCTCTTCCTCCGGCTCCTCCTATCCAGAGCCCCAGCCGCGGGGAGGAGAGGGCAGGCGGGGAGAGGCGGGAGGTGTCCGCTCCCTCCTACTTCGCTACACGCCGCCCGAGGGAGCGAGGACGGGGCAGCGCTGCCCGGGCAGCCCCGGCCGGCAGGGGCGGTGGGGCCGCTCCCCGGCACAGCCCGGCCGAACTCTGATCAACTGGTGGAGGTCGGGGCCGAGGGGCCGCTCGCTCTCCGGGCCGGGAGGAGGCCGCCGCCTGCTCGCGATTGCCGCCCTGGCCGTATCCAGCGGTGCGACTGGGCGGGTGCGGCGGGAAGCGCACGAGCCCCGACGAAGAAGCGGCAACAAAAGACCCCTCCGGCGGCAGTGAGGCCGTGCCGGGCTTTTGTCTCTCACGCGGGTCTGCCCCGCTCACAGGCGGCTCCCTCCCCCAGCCTACGTAGCCGGAGCCGTTCGCGATCAGACCACCGCGCCCCACGCCCCGCCCGCGCCCCTCCCTCGGGCCTCCCCCCGCACAGACGCCGCTTCGCCCCGACAGCGGCAGCCGGCGGCCGCTGCGGCCCCGCCGACAATTAGGGCGTCTCGGCGCGGGGGCCATCGCGCCGCGCCAGCTGCGCCCCCCCGGGCTCCTCTGGCTACCTGAGCACCGGCCTGGGCTCGGCGAGCGGGGGGAGCCGCGGGCGTGCCCGGGGGCTCCGGCTGGCGCCCTCCCGAAGGCGCGGGGGCTGTGCCGCTTCCCCCGCGCCGCTCACCGCGATCGCTCCCACGGGCCCCAGCACGGCCCCCGTTCCGCCCGTCCCGTTAAATCCTCTCCCCGGGAAGGCCACGGTTCCGTCCCATCGCCGCAGGCGGCCCCCGCCCCGACAGGGGAGACCACCAGCCCCCAGCCCGCCGGGCCGGGCCGGCAGCGCTGCCCATGTCCCTCCTCCGGCCCCTCTTACTCGGCGGCCCGCAGGGCTCCGGCCCCTCTCCCCGCCGCGGCGCTGCCAGCGCTGGCGGCTCCCGCTACCTCCGCCGCTGGGGCCGGTGGGGATCACGTCCCCGGCCCCTTCCCCCGCCTCCAGGCTGGCGGTTTCTTCTTCCCTCCAAAAATCCACCCACCTCCTCAGACGACACCGCGAGGGCAGGAACTGGCTCCCGGCTGCCGTCCAGGGCACCCGCCCTGCGGCCGCGGAGCGCAGAGCCCCGCCGGCCCCCGCCCGCCAGCACGGCCTGGGGCGGTGGCGTTCGCTGCGCCTTCCCTGGGCGTTCTCAGAGGGTGTGCACTCAGGAACGAGCTCAGATTTTCCGCCCTAACGCAGGATTTGGTGCCTGTGCCGCCAAGCTCCACCTGCACCTGGCTTCGGAGGACCGGGACTGCGACAGCCCCTCGGCTGGCTCGGGACGGACCCGGCTCAAGTCCTGGGGGGAGCTTGGTTTTGTTGTCTCCGCGAAGGTGGTGGTTTTAAACATTTTCTATATCGTTATCGGAGTGTGATTTTTAATTTCGTTCTCTAGAATTGTGTTTTCCAGCGTAGAGGCTGGACAAGTAAGGTCTCTGTGAAAGGAAACAAAGAAAAACAAAGCATTTGTGAGAATTAGTAAAGGTCGTCAGTGAAACAAAAGGGTTGTGTTCTAAAAACAATAGTAATGTTTTGGGTTGTGGTGGGTTTTTTTATTGTGCTACCCTTGATCGTGAGATCGCTGTCTCTGAAAAGAGGTGACTGGACTGGTTATCAGACATCCATCAACAATTGCGTCATCAGCAGGGATGAATACTGGTATCCAGAAAACGGAGGAAAGAGCTTACTTCCAGTGGCTGGAGGAAAAGTCTCAAGGCCCACTATGCGAATTCTTGTCAACCAAGGTCACATCTGTGAAGTTTAAAAGGGTGTTACAACTCATGGCCGGTTGCACTGCTTCAGGTGCTTACCTACAATACCGTGTGCTGCCATGGATTTCGTATACAGTCAAAAATGTGTAATAGTTTCTGAAAAATTTGAGTTCCTCATAAATTTCTAATGTTAAAGACTGCTTTGTGGCTGAACCTGACCTGGACCGGAGATTATATATACATATTGTAAATAAGCATACTGCTGTCCAGCTGGCAATCGGCAGGAGAGTTCTGCCCAGCTCCCTAATCATTTCTCACTGTCATACAGCATTTAAAGATTTATTTGCCATCCAGACCTTGAGCAAACTTATAATATAGTCCACTCAATGGTTGTCAAGAAGTTGAAAAGACCAAAATTAAACTCACTTGAGATTTTTGAAGGGTGGAAAAGGGGAACAGTCAGGGCACTTTTCCTGTTGAGAATCTGTTATCAAACAGAACCAAGAAGTGTAGGTGTGTGTTTAGCTGCATACTGCTCTCTGCACTGACGTCAACATGTCAGTCTGCACATCATCATCAAGAATCCATGATGTACACAAAATCCGTTCTGTTATTCATAGTATTTTTTGTATAGGAAGCACAGTACTGACTCCAAATGTAAATTAGCATCATAACATATTTGTAGAGAACATTGTCAAATTTACAAAATGTCTCGGAGAGATTAAACCGCAAGTAGACTCTGAGTGATTGTATAGTATCTAACAAGTCTCTGTTTATATCAGCACAACTACATCAATACAGTGACAAATCTTCCATTTTTATTTTTTCACGTTGCCCATGAACTTCCCTAACTTCAGCTTTCAAGCTATAACAGGGACATGAAAATGTTACAGAGAAAATGTGATCCTAGAATCACAAGTCATTGCTAGGCTGAGGGACTAGATCTTATTATTAACTCTGAGGAGGTTATATTTGTGTAATTATCAAAAGAATATTTATGCTGCACAAATCTTTGTAAACTGTGTACCTAATTTTCTTCCTCATGTTCAGTGTTCTATTTTTTTAGTGTCAGATGTTTTTGTTTGAAATGCTGAGATGGTTTTAGGACTTTCGTGTATAAGACTATGCTGCTGTAATTTTTCATTCTAAATATGGTGTCATAGTTAAAACAATAACCTATAGAAGGATGCAAGCTTTCAGAAACATACTACTTTTCTTGGATTCATAACACACAAGCAAACCGTCTGAGTCCCTTAATCACCCTTGAAATGGGTTTAATAAAAGAGATTGCAAAAGCAGAATTAGGGTAACTGAAAGCTATAATTTCACTCTCTCACCTTCCAGTCTGAAGGTGTTGACACATACTCACTTAGCAGACAGCTGCAGCAGCTTAAAGTGTTAGCACCGTCCTACTGTTTATTATCACTCCTTGCTAAAGAGTATCATCCCCACAGGAGAGCTACTGCAGACATCTTTGAGGGCATCTCAGCCACTTCAGTGCAAAATCTAGCAGCTGAATTCAAGTTGCCACAGTAGGCAGAGTTTAGCCTGCCTGGCAGTCCAGGGGCTAAGATGTGCTCAGTCATTCTGTTCTGCCTGTTCTACTGGGTAGTGGTGGCACAATTATTGGGCTCTGTCTTCTTAAACTATCATTTGCTGAATGAACGTGTTTATGTCTTGAGAATATAGGTATTCTAGAGGCTAAACTTAGACATCAAAATTCACTTGGACAGGTAGAATGGAGGACTGAAATTCATTATATTAAATATGTTTTAGGTACCTCCCTCCTTCCCAGATAGTGCACAACAACCGCCTCCAGCAGGGCACAGGGGCTGCCTTTCTCTCACATGTACGAGTGTGTAGGCATCTAACCTGCACCCAGGTGAAGCAACTCACTTGCCAAGCAGTTATGTTGTCCTTGCCATCTTGAAGGCTCGCTCTTCTATCACCATCTCCAGCCCACCATGATATGTCAGACCTGAGGTGCCACAGTCACTGAGAAGACTCAGGCACAGCCAGTCCCAAATGCCCAACCTTTAGGTTAGACAACAGCAGGAGTGGAGAGAAACGGAACTTAAAGCAAGAGCAGTTTTTTGCAAGACTCTTTAGATTAGATTAGTGTGGAGTAGTAGAATACTACTCCACACAGAGATTAGATAGCCAGTAGTGGGAGATAGCAGTAACTCTTGGGTATTTTGTGCTGGGATAAGGACAAGGCTTTCTCTTCTAAGGAGAAGTCTGAAAAGTTAAGCAGGAAAAGGTGCAAGTTTAACAGGGCCTGAGTTTGGGGATGAAAGGAAGAGTGAGTGGGAGGAGATACACCTCTGGCAAGTAGATGTTTGTACTGATGTTTGCTCTCAGAAATTGGCACTTGTAGGAACTGCTGAGGTAATGATCATTCTGATAAGACTTTCTACCCTAGTCCCTAGTGGCTTTAATCTCACAGTCAGGGCTTGCTTTGAGAGGTTCAGGCTCAACCTGGACACCTGCTATTTCCTCTCTTTCGTACGTAAGGACTATTACTACCTCCTAGACAGTGTTTGCCAACACTGTGGTGTGCAGCCTGACTATAGCCTTTTCACCATTTGCATCAGTCTAACAGCATTCCTACTCCCAAGGATCCTGATAGGTGTCCTGCATGAGAATGATTCATTAGATTCTCCCCAGAGTGAGAGTTTGAGTAGTGGATTACACATACATTTTTCGTTCATCGATACTTCCAAGATACTGCAACTAGCAGACAGTCCCTCTCTAGACATGTAAAAGCCATGAAATCATCACTAGAGCTGTGTAGTAATATGACCATTATCTGCAACTGCAGGCTGTTTGCTTTATAGATTTCTGCATTGAGAATCCTCTGATTCAGTCGTGATATAGGCGTCTGTCTCCTGTCCAGCACTAGTGCATTATGCATCCTAGACATCACTAGGGATGGTTGTTTTCCTGGTAACTGTACTATAATATTCCCCTTTCAGTTTATGGATGTTCCTGTCACTTACACTGTGGCAACAGAAATAAATGTCATTGCTGCCATGCCTACATCTTGGCTCCCCTGTTACACTGAACTCGGACAAATGTGTCTCCTTTCTTTTATTTCATTCTTCTCCTCACAGGAGATCACACCTACCTCACTTGGCCCTGGATGCTGATGCTTTTAAACTGTTCCAGAGTACTGCCAAAGAGAATTGCATCAAGGCCTACCACTGTGTCCCCAGTAAGAGAGGATTTTAACATCCTGCAGTTTCAGTCAGCCGTCTCCACCAGTTACAGGGTGTTTGGCAACAACCCTTAGAAAGTAACACCATTTTACGTGCTGCAGTGGATTGGACACCAGGTAGCCACTAAAGCTCCTCTCCCACTCCCCTCTGCAACTGGACAGAGGAGAGGAAAAGAAAAAAAGTGAAGGATTCATGAGTTGAGATAAGAGCTGGGAGCGGTCACTTACTGATCACGGGCAAACCAGACTCAAAGTGGGGATATTAATTGAATTTATTACTAACAGAATCAGAGCAAAAGAGTGAGAAGTAAAATAATCTTAAAAACATCTTTCTCCCACCCCTCCTTCAAGTTCTCCCTCCTCCCCCCCAGCAGTGCAGGGGGACAGGGAATAGGAGTTACGGTCAGTTGTTGTTTCTGCCGCTGCTCAGGGAGACGAGTCCATCTCCTGCTTCCGAGGGATCCATCCCATGGGAGACAGTCCTTGATGGACCTCTCCAGCATGAGTCCATCCCTCTGGCAGCAGTTCTTCCCAATCTGCTGTCCCGTGGGTCACTCCTCCATGGGGTGCAGTCCTTCACGACTGAGCTGCTCCACTATGGGTCCTCCACAGGGGCCACAAGTCCTACCCAGGAAAAGCCTGCTCCACCGTGGGCTCCTCTCTCCATGGGCTGCAGGACCTGCTCCATCTGGGCCTCCCATGGGGTCACAGCCTCCTTTGGATATCCACCTGCTCCAGCATGGGCTCCTCCATGGGCTGCAGGTGGGTCTCTCACTCTGATGTCCCTCCATGGGCTGCAGGGACACAGCTGCCCCACCATGGTCTGCACCAGGGGCTGCAGGGCCTCAGCTCCAGCGCCTGGAGCACCTCCTGCCCCTCCTTCTGCACTGACCTTGGTGTCTGCATTGTTGTTCCCATGTTCTCACTCTGCTCTTCCCTGGCTGGAATTTTTCTTCTGCGCAACAACCTTCTGTTGTTAAATATGTTAGCACAGAGGCGTTACTGTCACTCCTGACTGCTCGGCCTTGGCCAGAGGCAGGAAGTCCATCCTGGAGCCAGCTGGCATTGGCTCCACCAGACAGGGGAAGCTTCTAGCAGCTTCTAACAGAAGCCACCCCTGTAGCCCCCCACCCGTTACCAAAACCTAGCCACAGAAACCCACTGCACGTTCGTACAGTATTGTGCAGGATAGCTCTCAGGGAAAATGACTGCCTGGGAGTGCCAACAGAGAGTAACATTACACTTGGGTAGAAGTCTGTGTATCTAGTTTTTATCCTGCTGCACTTTAGGGAGGACGAACTATTTGGTTTCTGGCACTTGTCCACTTTTGGGAACCAGTTACCTGTGCTATGAAAACCAATATCTCAGCTGATGTGTCTTTTATTTGTCAAGATATTCTTCTCAGATAACAAAGCTTAGGTGTGAAAAGAGATCTGTGTCTGTCAGGACACTGCTCCTCATGTGGTCAGGGTGACAAAGTCCAAAGCAGAAGGAGAAACCAGGAGTAGACAGCAAGATGACTCTTCCTTCTGGCCAGCATCCCTGAACCATCACCAAACAGAGAGAAAGCTGTGTTCAGGAAGGAGGCTTCACTTCCCCTCAGAAAAAGGGTAACAGAGTAGTGAGAAAAGTTATTCTTCCATGAAAAATGTGTCCAAAGCAGAGATGTTGAAAAGTTTCTGATGTGTTGTGAATTCATAACCTAACTTAGCACTTATTAATACTCTTGTCTATGCCTGGGTATAATCTTCCTGAACTGGACCCAGACACGTTTGTGTGAAGCTACCAAAGTGCACCAAGGCAGGCTGACACATGGCTTTTACAGCAATCAGCTCAGATGTTCACACTAACCATCCCTGCTACTCTGAGTCTGGGGTTGGATACATTTTGGTGGGTTTGTGGCATTAGTATTTCACCTCCAACAGCAAACTTGGTACTCTGTAAGGAAATACAAAATTGTTCAAGCCTGCAGGAATTTACTATCATCCAGCCAGAGACAAAAACAATTTCAAGTATAATTCAGTGAGCCCAAGGGAATGGGTTGCAGTGTAAAATTTGAGCAAGCAAGATTATGGCTAGGAGGAGCCCAGCAGAACTCACTTAATACTTTTAACTTGGGTTCCTAGCAATGAAAATCTACTGACACACTCTGAAACCATAAGCAAAGCAAAACTTGTTTTTCTTGCTTTGCTGTTGGAAACTGTCACTGTGGAATAACAACAGTGACAATGTTTCTGAAGACGCCATGTCTGTTTACAGCTGGATTTCCTAATTTTTTAAAGGTCTAGGGGAAAAAAAATCACTCCAATCTCTTCTGCATTCACTTAAACTATCTACATTCTTTCATTTGTTTTAAATTAGAGGAGCCAGAGTCTAACAGATAAAGTCATCGGCCTCAGTTCTGCTGAGGGTTTATTCACTTTAGGTCAAACAATGTTAACTTGTTTTAGAAAGCCAGCAGGGACTATTACATGTGCAGCATTTTCCCTCAGAAACCCTCCCTTCCCACACACGCACAGTTTAAAAGAGTTCAACACAATAAATATCCAACCTATTTAAAATTGGCCATGACAGGAAAGGTTTAAGTGCTCGAATGACAGAGAAAAGTGAAATGACCATTTGAGTTACCTTAGCTCCTGTACTGCAATAACAGCTCTGTGTTTGGTTCTGTGCTGTCATCTGGGAGGTGATAAATCAGCTTTATTTTGTAAAATGTTTAGTTTAACTACTGAACTGACAATTCAGGTGGAAGTAGCTGGTGATGAATCGACAACAGTGTTATCACTCTCTCCCTGCTTTATCATATAATCAGCAGCTTGATCTGCTGATTAGTGAAACCTTGTTTTAGTAGCACAGAGGTGCTAACAGCTGTCTCCAAAATTCAGGCTACCCATCCTGTATTTCTTCTGACTATCCACAACTTCCCCTAGATGAGCAAAGTGTGGCAGCTTTCTCCTGAGCTCTGTCCTTAAACAGATCTTCCTCTAGAACTGGGCTGGATCAAGACAGCTTTCAGGCATTGAGAAAACCCCGAGGAATAAAAAAATTAGACATGTCACATGAATATCTTGATTTCATTCAAACCCTCCCTTCTTCCAAAAATGACGTGACCCACCCAAAGGTGACACCCCATGTGTCAGTTGCTGCTCTCTTATTTTATCTACTCTATCCAAAGAGCTTTTACTTCACTTTGAGCTCATCAGAACCTCACTGCCAGACACCCTATGGAAACCAGGTACTTGGCTCTTACTGGCTGCTAAATATGACTTCATGTGCTGCTACTTATGCTGATCGACCCCTGCTCAGCTCTGTTTTCACTGAAGAGACACGAGAGATGCTCTCTAGGACAGCAGGAGTCATCTAAAGGCCAGAAGATGTCTAAACCTGTAAGCTGATTACTATTTATGGGGACTAGGCTCTGAAAGTGATATTACACTGGGGGGAGGTTTGGTTGGTTGGGGGTGGGGGTTTTGTGATTTTTTTTTGTTGTTGTTTTCTCTCCCCACCACTTTCCATCTTTCTGTTACAAATTTTAAGAAGTGAGATGGAAAATGGGGAGACAACATTCAGGGAAGCATGACCCTTCCAAAAAAATTCCCCCAAAAACCCAAACAATCAAACCAACCAACCAAAAAACAAAAACAAACACCTGTGAGGCAAGAAGGATTGTATTTGTGTGTGTATGGTATGAATTTTTCAGAAGAGGCTGGATTAGGATTCTGTTTGGTATTATAACAGAACTAAACTGTCACTATAACTTCCTGGAAGAAGTACTATAAATACCACTACTTCCAGAGACAGGATTGCTTAAGAATGCTGCTTTCAAGAAGAAGAAAGTACCCGATTAATTCTCTTTTGGTGTTTTACAAACCCTTTGAATAAATGTCAAATGCTACAGAAGTTGCTGGCTGCTCGGAGTTAGAGATACTGATCTAATTGAATGATTCTGCTGTAACTTTAGGAAACATCACAGGCAACTGCGTGCAGAAGGGACACCCAGGATTGAGTTTAGGTTCCAA
The DNA here is from genome assembly GCF_022539395.1 of Myiozetetes cayanensis. Taxonomy (NCBI): domain Eukaryota; kingdom Metazoa; phylum Chordata; class Aves; order Passeriformes; family Tyrannidae; genus Myiozetetes; species Myiozetetes cayanensis. Next base: position 134,051,501 of record NW_026086604.1, read on the forward strand.
GTAGCTCATCTGCCTCCACAGAAGAAAACCAACATAGGAATCCAGCCATGTAAATCATAGCAGCGAATGAACAGAAATGTTCACTATTTTTCTGTACAAAGGCTATGTTGATTGCCTATGCAAACTGTAGTGTGGAAGAACTGACTGAAGAAAGCATTGAATATAACATGTTTCTAGTGTGACTAAATTAATTGCCAGCAACCTCTACCCATTTGTCCCTGTTTGGCAATGAACTTACAGTTTCAAATTTGGTCAAAAATCAATCCAGAAATCTGATCAGCAATAACATAATGCTGGGAGAAGTTGAAAGGAAAGTAATGAGCTAAGGAACAAAGCCACGTTTACAGAATATTTTCAGCCCAGTCTTCTGCTGAGACACCCTCAGACATTCACTTCAGAACTGCTTTTCCAGAAGAAAGCAGCAGCCAAATATTTTAACTCATTGGATATACTTGAACTCTTCACTGCAGTATTGTGCTGTTTCACATGTGCCAGACTCCAAATGGCTCCATGTGGATGCAAAATATGTCCACACAAAGGTCATTTGCAGGATTAGACCAAAGCATTGCAAGGGCGGCAAGGGAAAACAGTCCAAGTTAGTTTAATTCTCAAGGCACTCCTTAAGGCCTAAGCAAAATACAAAACAAACTCTGAGCACAGTAATGCAAAGCATTTTTTTCCAATGTCTAAGGTCAGGGATTGATTAATATTTTTGATACAGTGAGAGTGGTCTTTCCTTTTGATCAGGTGGGGATGGACTGTTAAGAGTTCAGGACTATATCACTGCCTGAAGTGAGGGCCACAAGTATTATACAACTTCCATAAAGGTAATTAGCCTGAGTAACTGGATCTGATTAATATAAAAAGGAAATCCAAAGGAAAAACCCTCCTCCTTGATATGACATATTCCTATTTGCTCTTCTCATCCCCAGCAGGAGTAACAGGTTCCGTTCCATTTGCATTGTGTCAGGCTGCTCTTCTGGAGACATCATCTAAGTTTTAGAGAAATCTTGATGTAAGCCAGAGAAAAAACAAAGATTTGCAGTAGTCGTCATTTGTCAAACTTCTCTATTCACTAAAACTGTTTTGGGCTGTTCTTAGCTTCTATGTTTATTTAATCTGCTTTTCCTTATTTATTGCATTTCTTTTACAAAGCAACAGTTGTTAAAACAGTGCTAGCAAAATAGTTTTCTTAAAAGTTAGTCGTATTGCCTTCTGAACTGTGTGATACTTCCAGAGTACAAAAGAGTTAAAGAAAAATAAACAGATTACTGCAACTTTCTGCATTTCAAAATAGAGGTAAATAACATCTGTGTAGAGCTCAAGTCCCTTCCAATAGTTAGCTGCTTTAGTGAAGGGGATGAACTGCGTGGAAACACTGCAGAAGTCATCTTTTGGCTTTTCCTCCTGCAAGATGTTTTCTGACTCCAGCTTGGAGGATTATGCTCTTCATGATCATGACAATATTGTTGTTACAAGAACAAAGGTGAGGGCAGAGAGTGAGGCACGCTGCTTAGGTCATCGGTAAAGGATGGTCCATGTTAGTGATGCCTGAAGACAGCTACCTCAAACAGCTGCCTGATTTAGCTGCATTTGGATCCAAATGGTTATTTCACAGACTGCTGGAGTAATGCACTAGTGCCCTCCCCTTCTTATGCTGCTCTCCATTGAGAGAGAGTATAGAAATAACTGATCCAGCTGGAAGATATGCCAGATATTGGGAGACTGGTAATTCTGGATGAGGGGATTGTGCATCCTCTGCAGAAGCATTGCTAGAGCACTCAGTGCAGAGCACTCGGTGCTCTAAACCATGTCAGAGCTCACCTGACACTCTTCAAGAGACAGGGGGCCCACTTAGTAGCTAAATATTTTGGTTCTTCTCTGATAAATGCCAGAGCTTTTTAATCTAGGGTCTAGACTATTGTAGCCTTTGCTCATTTTACATTGGCTTGCTCCAAGCCTTTCCAGATTCTGCTCATGCAATTTCCATTGATTATGCATAAGATGCGTGCAGAATCTAAATGTCCCTTAGCGTATTGGCAGGAAATGCTTTAATTAAATGGATCTCATGCTCTCTTCTTCTGGCTTTTAATGAAAAGACTTGTTTTTGGTTCCAATTCAGAGCAGGAGCTGAAATATTGAAAACAGTAATGGATTAGCAAAATGTATTCTGGGTACTCTTTAAAAAATATGAATGCCTTATTCAGCTGCAATTTAGCTCGATGTGAAGAAAAGAATGAGGGGTTCTTTCTGCAGGTACAGGTGTTCCAGCACGGGCACTGTTGCTAGTTCCAGGAACAAGCAAATCCTTACAAATCTGGCTGCAATAGGACTCCTTTCTGGGCAAACAGGGAGCCTAATAAGACAGCCCCCTAACATCCTGAGGCAAGGGAAATTTTCTGCTTGCCTTGTACTCTCCAAGTGCACTAGGCACTGGGGATGGTATTCATGACGCCTGATTTTACCCATCTATAAATTATTCATTTGGTCTGAGCTTATCTGCTAAGCTTGCTCAATAGTCAGTGAAGAGACACAGAAGCTGACCAGACACGTTCATACCACACGTAGGATGGCCTGCATCAACCTCTCAGGGTTCTCATTTCTCTCCAGTGACTTCTGGGAGAGCCCAGACTACTGCAACTGCAGTGACATATTATTAGACCATTTTCTTTTTGTCCGCCCTCACACTGGGAGAATTACGAAAAAAGTAACACTTTATTCCTGTGTATAAAACACATCCCTTTGATGGCTAGCAGGAGACAGCTGTGCAATTCTGCTCTGTATAACTACACATATAAAAGTATTAATTATTTCTATATTAAGAAATAAATATGACATGAGGTAACAGTAAGGCTTCCATCCAAGTGTGTAGGGGGAATTTTCTCCTGGTAACACTGCTGTTAACCAAGTATATTAACTGAGACATTTCAATTATGTTAATTAGGTATTTTCTAATTCTTTAGCTTTATAAATTGTCATGCCGTTTTGTGGGGTGAGAGCAAGTGTGACTGTGCTGCAGGATCTGTATTACTGGAGGTTTGTCTTTAGTAAGGAAGGATTTTTTACTCTGAGCAAGACACCAGGACTTGTATTTTGAAAGCTTCTGTAAAAGAAAATATTGATTTTCAGTTTAGTTTCATTCATCATGTTAAAAAATTTAGTAGTCTGGCTGTCGCAAACTATACCAGGAAGGGTTGTAACCCTGGAAACAATATGCCTAGTCATTTTTATTGGCATGTCATTTTTATAGACATAGAAATTGGGTCCGTTTAATAGTAATAAAGAATTGAGCAGTGGTGTTCACTACCATAAGAAATTGTGAGATCTGTTTCACAAGTGACTTGTGTGTAAGTCCAGAGTAAAGTAAAATATTGAGACATGATATAATTGACCTCTCTTGAGGTGAAGAGTTAAACATCATAAACTGTGTGCCAAATGCATTAGAACTGAATTCAAATCTTGTTTTTTCTTGTTTTTCTCACAAGGGCTGCGGTTTTTTGTTCACTGTAGATCAGCATCACAGAAGGACTTTCAGTACAGATATTCTTTAAAGTATTCTGTAGCGAGGAGTGATTAAATCCTTATCTTGTTCACCTGGACAAGACAGTGATTGGGGATGTGTTCCTTTCATGGAACTGGGATGGAGAACCAAGGCCTCCCTACAGCAGGTTGTTTTGCAGTCCTTGTGGCTATAAAAGACAGCCTTTGGTCTGTGACTTGAACTGAGACCACTGCAGTTATCCTTCTGATGCTGCCAGCAAACAGCGTGAAACAATAACTTTGGTATCCAAGCATTGCCGCATTTATCACAGCTGGGATGTTAATTCAGAAAGCAAATACAACTCAGGGCTTTAACTGTAAGTCTGTCTTAAGGCTGAGCGTATGGGAAGGCACGTCAGAGGTCAAAGGTACTGTTAACTACAACTGTGAATCACAAAAGCAGCTTTGGAAAGGAGATAAAAAATAGACTTAGTTTTGTGACTCTTATCATAATCTATGATTCAGACATCCATTGAAGACGCACAAAAACCATTTGGCAGCAAGAAGGGCCTTCAGGAGAAACCATAGGATATCTAAAGGTGCCAGAATTTATAAGTAGCTGGGTATGGCCTCCATGGATCACCCGGTAGCAGCTCCTGAAAAGTGCTCCAAAGCCTGTGCATCTCTCACTGTACATTCTCATTTATCCACTTGCCTTTGGAACCAAGAAACAGACTCCCACAAGTTCCTGAGTACCAAAATTACAGTTACCCACTCTCTTGTTATAAAACCCTCTAGTTCTCCTGTGACAGCTGTCAGAGCGGAGCGGAGCGGAGTCGGGGGAGAGTCCTGCAGCCCACCGGCTGCTGAGAAGTATGCAAAGGCAGCTTTGGGACTGAAAGACGATCTGCACTGGATATTGATCATTATTTCAACATAAACATATATGAAATAATGAATATGGTATAGAATACACTGTGTGTGCTCCTTCTTTGTTGTAAGAAAACTTTTTTTCATCTGTGAGGCTGACTTCAAAATGCGCCTGTGTCACAGGACCTGCAAACCCCACATTTTGGTTTTTTTTCAGACATTTCATCTCGATTAGCAGATTTTCCAGTATTATAACTATGTCAATAAAGTCAAACCAACTCAGAAGCCATCCCACACACTTCTGTGATAGCCTGTGGGCGGATCAGGCCTCATTACTCCTTTTATGAAGCTATAGTGTTACAATCACTATTATAAAGACCTGAGGGTCTTTGTGATATTAGTTGTATGCTAGATATTCTCCCTTATGTTCATTTTGAGCTTCGGAGATTTTAAGGTTTTTCCTTTTTCTGTGGAGAAATCCCTATCAATGTTGGAGCCAATTTCTAGTCACCTAACTGGTCATACACACAACCCATAATTGCAGAATTTGTATTCAGTGAGCAACGCTCCCAATGTTTATTTTACCCACTACAGAACTGGATGGAAGCAATGGCTCCATCCTTATTTCAGGCTAAAAGCATGCAAGTGTTCAGCACTGAACCAGAGGAATATCTTTTCCTGGTTTACCTCCAAAGTAGTTCTGTTATGAAGATCTATTCCTAAACTAGCACATAGATGTCACTTAGAGACAGGTTGTAATGGGAAACATTTGCTTTTTGGCTAGATTAGTGCATTTAAATGGATCAATGATGAGATGCAGCTGTAGGGTGGAGGCTCTTTAAAAGCTGCACTTCTCAGTGCCAAGTATAATGAAATACGAATGACTTCCAGCTAACTTATTGTTGATCTTTATACAAGGGGAAATTTTGCAACATGAGTATTTGATACTGTGAAGCTGTGCTGTGGAAAATCAAAAAAGATACGCAGCGATTATAAAAATAAGACAGATACAGGGAGAAAGCAAAAACTGTCTAAATGGCAAAGTAAATGTGGAATGGAGACAAGCAAAGATGAGTAAGATATTAGAAATTATAAACCTCTGCAAAAAAGAGATTAAAATAATGGAAAGTATAACACATGAAATTATCAATAAAAGACTGGATGCAAGCAGAATAATCATTATATGAGAAAAAAATTCTTCCAGAATAACTATAAAGCTATACAAAATCAGAGCTAAGAAGGTTAGCCTGATTCTGAACCAATGACTTATCAACAGGTAATTTTTTTTTTTTCTTTTGCTAAGTTGTACTCACAGCTCTTGATTTGGATTGCATTACTTACCTAAACTTATGTCCTCAGATAGGTAAGAAAAGGAGAATCTTGAAATAGTTCAAATCAATCTTCTTCCCAAGTAATTCCCTTTTCCCCTCTATAGATCAACTACAACGATTGTCAGTTTATTTTCCTTCTTTCTGACTGTAAGATGGGAAACTCTCAGGTGTCTTGTGCTAAACCAACAATATTTTTTTTTAAAAAAGCCTTTTGCCAGTTGAGAAATGCAACAGCCCATGTAGAGCTGCTCAGCTGAAAAAGACGTAACACACACAAAAAACCCCTGACCTGTTGTCCTCTTCAGCAAACCATAGAAAATGAAGACAGTTCTGGAGATAACAGAACTCAAATGTTATTTATCAGATCCTTAAACTTGATGTTACAAGTTTAATTTCAAAAGAAATCCTCAAAATGTAATCCAGTTTAGGTTCAGCTTTCCTCAGCACTTCAGCCCCCCAAAAAATGCATTGCAGTAGAGTTCAATTAGTTGGAAAAACAGCTGTGTGTGGACTGAGAGCAATGCTGTGTGGACTGACGCTGCTGATGGGATAACCAGAAGTGTTACGTAACAGAAAGACAGGAAGGTCACTTGTATCTTCTCTGAACTTGCCTCATCACCTTTGTTGCTTTTCCAAGCATCTGCACAACTGTATTAAAGCTGATTTTTTTTGAAAAGTCAGTGATCTGGACCACGGGCTGTTGCTAAAGACACAACTGTAAACGAGCCATTTTCTTGGCCTGCTGTTTTTGAGAACTGGAAACGTGAATTATTTTTGATTTTGGGGCCAAGTCCTTACTGCAGTAATTGCACGTGGAGCTGGACCATCTCTCACATGCAGCAAAGAGTGAACCATGGCAACAGAAGCTGTTTGTACCCAGTAGCTCTGGAGAAATTAGTGGGCTGTCTGTGGTGGCCCCTGTTCCATCAGGGCTGTGTAAAGCATTTTGCATTTTAAATTGCTTCAGCTCTGCCATCCAGGGGAGCTCAGCCCAGCAGGGTACGTGGTAGAGGAAATAACAAGGAATCTGTCGAAAACAAAGGATTTGGCAGAAAAACCTTAGGACAGTCCCCAACCAGGTCTGTGATTTGGGGAGGAGGAGGGACCGTGGGGAACTCCTCTGGTTTCCCTGCCAGGCTCAGGCTTTAATGCTACCGCAGCACAAACAAATGATCAGATAGAGTCACATTAGCATTTCAACCTGGCCATAATGAGGAGAACATGGGGCAGCTGCAGGTTCATCAGTCCTGCGTGAGCAGACCCTAAACAGGTCTTGTTATTTAATTTCAGAATAAGAGAAACTGAGACTAAATACATCTTTCAAAACTGTCTAGTTCATCCCCTTCCAATTCCAATTGGGTTGTTCCCAACCCTCTGTTTTTTAGTGATTTATCTGTTCTAATTTTAAATTACTCAAGAGATGGAGTTTCTACCACTTCCCGTGGGAAATTAGTCCACGGTCTGATAGACACAGCCAGGATATTTTCCTGATGTTCAACCTTCAGTGGTTTTCCTTTGTTCAGTTTAATCTCATTACTCCCAGTTATTCCCTGTCGGTCAGTGCCAGGCACTCAGCCCCTCTCTTTTGTGTTTACACCTCCACAGTTGGATACAGTTGTCTTTAGAAAAATCTGGTAGGCTTGATTATGTATTATCCACCTTCCCAAATGCAGAGAAAAAAACCAAAAAAATATGAGCAAAGGATAGTATAAGTTAGTCTTAAAGGATGTTTTCAAGACTTAATCTACTTCCATTCACCAAACCTCAATGAGACCTGCTCACATTTTTTAGGTTACAGTGACTGGTGACCCCACACAAACCCACCACCGCTTTCCTACCCATATCAGAACTATGGGAACACAAGTTGTACAAGGTGGGAGTAACAGATGTGAGAAACCAAAATCAGGTTTCTATAATAAGAGGACACAGAAGCCCAAGACTTGCAAGAAAATGTGTTTAGTGGAGTGGCATTAAAAAGATTACCAAAAATATCCCCATGTGACAAATAGGAAGTAGAAAAGCTGGTGAATCATAAGCATGGAGAAAGGTGCCGAAATGGTATTTATGGTGAGATCCTTCAGAAGCAAAGTACAGAGAGGGAAGAAGAGGTGATTGAATACAGTTATTTCTTGACTTTCCAGAAAATGCTGAAAAGTGAATAAGGATCCCTTAACACCTTGTAAGAAAGATTAAAGATGTGGAAGCTGAAATAGAACTGTGGAAACCAAATGAAAGCGTGAAGAGTAACCTGAGTAAATCTCTTGAAAGTAGGAGACAGATCAGAGGAGGGAGGTAGTATTAGCTAGAAATAAATTGATAGAGGCTTTTCTGGGATACTGAAGAGAGATCTGGGCTTTCTGGAAGCTTGGTGTGAATAGAACAGTCTGTTTCTTGTTAGCCCTGATCGTAAGGAAGCTGCTGAGAGAGATGCACTATTCCTTCTCCTTCCCCCACAAGCTTCTGTCTTTAATATGCCTGAGCTTTACATGTAACAGTTTAAAATTGGAATGAAAGAGTCATCTTGCCCCCAGTTCCAAACTTTATGGAAGTCATGAGCCGAGTACACTGATTGAGTGGCAGAAGCCGAATCAGGGAAGAGCTAGGCCAGAAGTGAAGAAGAAACGCTGAGCAATGATGTGCTGCTCAAGGAGCAGACCTCCAGCAAGAAGGAGGGTGCACCGTGATGGGCAACTGGAGTTAAGGACAGGTTTTTTTAAGGTGGGAGAGACTAAAGTATCCTTGAGAAGGATTGCTACTTGCACCTGCAAATATGCCATTCCCTCTTTTGCAGAGAATCCACACACTGCAAAAGAGAGCAGGAGAACACTACTTTTATCAGGGATGATGACTGTAACTCCGTGGCACTGACATTATCAGGGGCCACTCAAATAGCACATGCACAAGCTCCAAGCTCTTGTCCTTTGCACACAACTGAAAACAAGAACATTCAGATACTAAGTAGGACAAAAAGTTGTTATGGGCTCAGGCATAGCTGCTCCCAGGACACTGCATTGCCTTCCAGCCCGTCTGGACTGCAGCGAGGTGTGGAAGAAAATTCTCTGGCATATCTTCATGAGCTAAGTGTAAAGTTATTGTTGTTATGTGATGGGCTAGTGATAGAAACTGGAAGAGTCTGGAGTCAGCAGAATCTGCTTTCAACTAGCTCAGTTCAGATAATGCCAAAAAGAGAGAGATAGACCCCAGCCAGACACATCCAAACCCAAAGATATATTTTAAAATGTGTAAGACATTCAGATTTTGAATTTTAGCTGTTTGAACCTGATATCCCCTTGTGCCATAGATAATCTTCTGTAATGCATATTTTAAAAATAATTGTCTCTGTGATCTCTTGCTTTTTTTTTTTTCCCTTATGCATTTTTTCTCACTGGACACATGGTCAGGCTAAAGGTGGTACATTTTCAGATGGACTTCCTATGGCATGGAACAAGCTGAAGTGCCTCGTGGCTGGTTAGGGTCAGCAGCACTCCAGTTCTCAGGCAGGAGCAAAGAAAGGCTGCAAAATGGTAAACAGGATCTCAAGTTGCACTTTTTGAAGAAGAAAATAAATCTAGGGTTATGCTGATAGAAGATATGAGGAGATTTTAAACAGACTTAGGAGCTGTGAGCTGTAATTTTTAATTAATTTGGGAAGCAATAGTACAAATATAAAGACTTTGTCTAGACCAAAACCTAGTGATCTTTTCTAATTCTGCATTTTGCAGTGACTCCACCTAAACCATTTGTCTAGATATTATTTGGCTGGACTGTAGTGGCATGGTGTGCAATTTCAATTAGTTATCCATTTTAAGGATCAGCCTTCAGCTCAGAAAGATAAGAGAAATGTCAGGACAGAGAGCAAGAATCTATGATTCACAAGATGTCACATGCTTCAGTTTCTTGACTGAAATTTCTGAAATGAGAACCACCTGCTCCTGGTAGAATGCAGCATCTCTTACTGGAAAAGCAAACAGTTATTTCAGTAGAATCTGGGGGGGGGAAACTACAAGAAAGAAATTATGCCAGCAGCTTGAGCCGAAGTCCTGTGAGACCAGAAAGGAAGCGCAGCAGATCCTTCAGTCTGAGAGCCCAGCTGAAGGCTGCTGGTTCCAGTGAAATTAAGACAAAGCAGAGATAGAAATACAACAAAAGATGAAGGAAGGCAATAAAAGAAATGAAGTGGGGGGAAAAGGGAGTAGTATTCTGAAGAGGCCAAGGTGCTGCAAGCAGAGTATGATCCAGCAGTTGAACTGTTGGGCGAGGGGCCAAGTAGCTGAACCCAGTGCCGCTGGCCATTGCTGTGACAAGGTGCTGCAGCTGAACAGGACGCTTTGCCATGTGCAGTACCACTGCTGGGTTGGAAAAGCATGGACACTTCAACCTCTACAGGACCATGGTTTCATTTGGTTTGGCACATTCCCTAATGCTTGAAAGCAGCGCTGACATGATTCTCTAAAATCAGGGCTGAAACATCTCAATTTTTAAAACAGAAAATCTAAGTCTGTGTGCTTGCCACATCCCATGTTTGTGCTGTGAAAGCCAGCTCAGAAATATCTGCAAAGGGCCAGCCTGTAACCATCTTATCTAAAGCAGCACTTTGCTCTTGGATGTCACTGCACTTGGCTCTCCACTTGATTTGATGAACTTCTATGTTTTTCAAGAGTGGATTGAAAATATGAAGAATAGAAGGAAAGGTGATATCGAGAAAGGAGAAGAAGGGTGGAATCTGGTCTCAAGCAATATGTGGTATTTGGGTGGGAGGTGCTGAAAGCATACAAGTGTTGCTTTCAATTTTAATTGCAACAGAATTTAAAGGAATTGTAATTAATACGACATGAAAGCTCAGATGGAATGGCCTGGCATAAACTGAGCCTGTGGTTAGTTTAAACATCTATCACACTGACCTCTCGTAAATCAGGGTCAGGAAACAATGAGAGGGCAGGCAAATGTTTGTGCTGTTGTTTGCTGACTGGATGTTTAAAGGAATGCTGGAAGAATGTGCCAAGAATCTGGCTTTGTCAGGAAGAAAAGTTCTTGTTTTTGAAAAGACTGACAGATCTTTAGAGACAAAGAGGAGCAAGCTGGCTGCTCAGGTGAAGCAGACCAAAACCAGAAGCAGGACTTAGAAGTTTCTCCAGGTGTTGCAAATAATTACAAATAGTAGGAGAGGCATGAGGCACCAGGCTGTAATCCAGAGTTTTGCTACACCAGTGTGCAGAACCAGCACCAAGGGTGGGAGTGAGGTGGAGTCTCAGCAGCGTGTAGGGCTTGTGCAGGTGCCTGCCCAGTCCAGAGAGTGGGGAAAGCAAACCTGGGGTTGCCAAGATAACCGGTGATTGCAATGCACTGGGAAAAGCAGATCAGCCATCTCTGGCATTGCCACAGAAATCTGGGGCGGGAACTAAGATGACGCCCAGTGTATGTTTTATGCTATTGTCATGGCCAGAAGGGCTGAAATGATAAAGGGCATTCCTCTAAAGCCGGTTGTTCTCACTTCAAGGCTGCCTTATTGTGCCATAAAATGTCACTGGAGGAAGAGAAAACAATTTTGTAGTTGCTGAGATCATTCAGCATTTAAATGGGAGCACCGTGGTGCTGTCAACACACCCAAGACATATTGGAAGAAATAAGGTGCACGGACCTGCTGTGGAAAACATGAGGGAGGGCAACAAGAAATTTGATTTAGATGAGCAAATTGGCAGCTGGATGCTGCCTTTGAAATATACTGGTTGGAAGGAGGGAAAGTGAGCATCCTCAGTTAAAACCAGACTCGTGATGGTTCTCTTAACTGGAATTTCTAAGGTCAGAGCTAATGAAGCACACTCAATAAGCCCTCAAACAGGAATTCTGTGATTGTATTCAAATGTTGAACACAGAAGTCCTGGTAGAGTTCTGGAAAATGACTGAGAATATGAGAAATAGAAAAATACCTTTTAGCTAACACTATCAAAACAGGGATAGAAAATTCTGATTTTTATTTTGATTTGTTTTTCTATGTCCATATTTCTACTAACAACTACTACTATAGGAACTTTGTACATAAATAAGAATTGCTTTTTGTCTTTCATAAAGCTCTTAATGCAGATGGTGACATATGAATGCTTAATGGCATATTTTAAAACTAACTTTTAGAGCAAATTTTGATATGATTACTTTGTGTTGAATTAACTCAGAAGAGCGATGGCAACTTCCCAAGATTTTTCACCTTGGATGAACCTATAGACAAAATAACAAATCATAAATGCTTGTTTTCCTGGAATGACTAATAAGAAGACTTTTTAAAATAAGCTGGCCAAGGACTTCTGCGAAGTGTGTCAAGGCAGAGCAAAATTAATAAAAAGCCAAAGCCCCTCCAAACCCTAAATTCTTAAATAATTATTTATAAGTTTGCTTGATCTGTTAGTTCTCAGTTTTTATGGATAAGTACAGTACTACCTACTGGAACACTACATTTCCCTATATATCAAAACCATCTGAAGGAGTAAAGGCAGCATCTCCTTTCAGCAGCAGTGGAGAACATCAGCCAGGCATTGGTGCCGTAGTGTTTCACTATATATTATATATACTATAATTATATATACTATAATTTTGATTAAACCTAAACATGGAAATCACCTACTTTCTTGATTTTCAAAATAACTTTTTCCCACCCACACTATTATTTACGTCGTAGCCATGAGCTGGCAAGGAATAGTAGGTCAGGAACGGTATTTTTGGACTGGAAAACACACATTCATGCAGCAGTCTGGGGGCAAGAACGAGAACCAGCAGAGGGTGAGAAAAACTGGTTCTGGAAAGAAGCTGAATCGAGGCAACACCAGCAGCCAGGGAGGGAAGCACAAACCCTTGGGAGAAGAGCAGGGATGCTTATAAAGGTAGCTTGATGACATTTTTTTATTTAGGGCTTGTTCGTGATGAAAAGCAAACTCCTACATCTCTCCAGTTTTAAACTGTGATCCCATCTGCTCTAACATTAAGAACTGAGCTCAGAAAATACCAGGAGACCTCAGCTGGGTGCTGAACTTGACACTGGGAGTTGCATTGCTGCCTCTTCTCTGCCAGGAGAGGCTCTGAGCCCTGAGGAACACTGTGCTTCTGGCTCAGGCTGCTGCATAACAAGAAACTGTGATTGTCCTTTTCATCCTCCCAACCCAGCCCTTCCAAAAATGGCAGGGTAAAACACCACTATCTCCATTCCAGTTCAACCCAAGTCTGTCATCCCATAGGCTCAGCTGATACCCAGCACTTTGTGGCCACTCCTGCACTACATAACAGATAACAATTTTACATAGTTTAGAGCTTTGGCTAGGAAAGGGTTTCTCTTAGCAAATTAAAGTGGAAGACGGAGAGGTTCTGCCTGCTGTGTCAGGATAATGGCTGTGGATGAAACTGTGGCTTTAGGCAGACCAGGTTGGACTTGAGGAGCCTCAAGGGAGAAAGCCTTGGGATTCATAAGCAGGTGAACTTCAGAGCAGAATAAAGCAGCTGTGCCCCACGCTGACTGTTATGATTCATAAACAAGAGTTTATATTCCACTCTTTTTGTCTTACTAGAAATGGGCCTTGTAAATTATTACGAGCTTTGGAAAGTCTGCCTAATGATGGCTGAGAACAGCTATGATGTGCCTTTCTCTCCTCAGGTAACGAGGATTTACCTCAACAGCTGAGACTCCCAGAGGATGTTGGTGGATGAATGTGTGTTAAGCCTTATCACGAACTGCACGGCTGCTTTCCCACCATATTTAGTAATGCATTTAAATGTTGTCTCCCAAATTTACACCCTTGTAGTTAACAATTGTATCAGCATTCCTAATTTTAGGCTGATGCCATTATATTAAAAGAGGCTAGAGGACTGTTTGGAATAACATGCATATTGAAAATGATATTCTTTTCACGTGTACACCTATACTAACTAAAATCTGTAGCTCTGATCTTGTTAAGACTTCACAGGGGCTTAACTCTGTAACTCAGGGTATGTGAGCAATTGTGGTCAGTTGGTCTGTGTTCCTCTGTAGGAGGGGGCCTGTATTCTATGGTGTGAGTTTGCTACTCAAAACAGAGAACACGGACTCCTTGGGTAGCTTTACATACAGTTTTCACAACCTATTATGACTTCACAAAAAGCTGTTGTGCTTCTGCATAAAATAATTTACATGTCTCGGAGACTGCTGAAGTTGAGACAGTCTAAACACAGTTTTAAGGGATGAAAAGTAACCCTGGTAAATCTGTGCCCAACCAAAGGCTTCAGATTAGCCTGAGGCAGTGCCATGATGTGCCTTGGTTTCCTTCTTCCCTCCTGCACATGAAATATGTTCTTGTACTTGACTGTCTCTCTAGAAATAAATGGACCATAATCAGGAAAACACTTGCTAGCTTTGGAGTCCAGCTTGTGACTTGCATGGGGAAAATATTAAAACACTTTGAGGCATATTTTGGCCAGACTGCCCTGAGATATGGCTGAGGCCTGACAGAATTAACAGTGTGCCAGACCTGACCTGGATAAACCCTGTTCTGTGTTTGTCTGAGTACTGGAGCTAGAGAAGCTGCAGCAAAGGAGGATGCTTTTTGTGCTGATTTATGTCTCAATGGCTGGATTTCTGCTGCAGGCCCAGATGCTGCCTAAGCTCTGAGAGCAAAGAAACCATGCTGGGCAATGGTGGTGGCACAAAGTCCTCTCTCCATGCCTCCCAAGGCAGTTAACTTCTTCACTCTGATACTTCTGGACACAAACCAGAGATTTTCTTTTTTTACCCTTACATTAAATATTTGCTACTTTTCTTAAAATCTCCCAAGAAAGATCATTGACTGCCAGCCAGGTCTCAGCAGTTTGTGAGGTTTGTTTTCTTTGGTTGCAAACTCAGCAGTGTCTCTTTCCAGAGCATCCCTCATCTCTCTCGCAGCACCTGCTGAGCTTGTAAATAGGTTTCTGCCCAACATAGACTAAGAGGAGTTGGGAGAAATGGAAATAAAGTTCTGAGGAATAGGATAAAGCTTGAGATGAGAAGACCTAAAAACCTCAGAAAATAAGATGGAGAGGCTGTTGGGAACAATACTGAGATCTATTCAGATGGAGTAACAACGGTGTCTAGTCATTGATTAAATTTAAGGCACAGATTGAGATTGACCTTACAGAGCTGAGACTGTCTAGTCTACAGCTTAGGCAAAATAGTACTGGAAGTTTCAGTTGGGTGTTTGTAGTTAAAAGCATGAATGCAGTTAATAGCATCATGTTATTATGTGAAATGTTTCTGGAGGAAGATAAACAATTTCAGTTTATTATGGTTTTCCTTCCCATATGGCACAAGTGGGCCCAGGACCAAACTGGCTCTCAGCAGAAAGCTTCCATCTCCACACTCATTCAGCAGGTCATATTTAACCAATTTTAATACCTTTCCTGTACACCCACTGGTGGATCCATTCCAGTCAACACTCCACAGATAAAGTTTTTTTATGACACTTCATTTTTTACTCTCCTTGACTCTTCTGCTGCTCATGCCATTGTTGTTGAATATTCCTTTGTAGCTGATCTGTTTTCTATTTCTCTGTGCTAGTATTTATGCTGAGTTATTATTTCCAAAAGCTCAATTTTGAGCACTCTCACCTCATTCCAAATTTCCTAAGAAAAAGCAGAAACATTACCACAATAATTCTCATGAAATTCCAAACAAATAAATCAATTAAACAACACTTGCATGGTTCAGAAAGACAAAGAAATATTCATGCCCACATCAAAGAATGACACAATTGTACTTGCCTCTCCTTTTTGTTCTGACATTCTCTGTTTTCATTGCAAGTTATGGTATTGCATGTTTTCCCAGTCTATCCAGATTAGGCAAGAAACATTTTCAAAAGTACATGGTCACTGAAGGATGCAGTCAGGCACCCCCCCCAAGCAGGTGAAATCCCATAAAATTTTCTTGGATGCTTATGCACCTTTGAAAATCTGCTCTTGAACATTTCACAACAAGGGCTTATCTTTCCTCATAAACAACAAGCATTTGTGAGTGTAATTTAAAACTACAGGACTTGGTTAAAAGACAACAGGATAAAACAGAACATAAAACCAGTGTGTAACTGGAGATTAGAAATCTGAAGAAGGGAGATTAATACTTCTAGAAGTTTAGGAAAATGGGGGAAAAAAAGTGCTTCAAGATAACTTTGGGTTTGGCATTGCTTCCAAAACATCTCAGCTAAATTCCAGTGTTTTTCTATGCAAATTCAATAGCTATGAAAGCCTAACATACATCTTCCAGCAACAGCTGTCCCTTGTGTAACCTTGTGACTTAACAGTGCTGACAAATGTACAAAGCTTTACAAACAGGAGGACCAGAGGATTTTGGAACACGGGTAGTAATGATTTAATGTAATGAAATTTTGTGTCATGATTAGAAACAAGACTTTCTTACCGTTATCAGAGGCCCAGTTGTGCAGTTCGAAGAGAGACTGCTAGAACACAATACTGCAAGTCATTTTTGTCTCTTTCTGCTATGGAAAAAAAGGGAAAAACTTTCATGCCTCTCCTGAAACAAACGAAAGGTCATCCTCTGAACAGTATCCAAAACTTAGCATTACACATAAATTGCTGTACTGCAGACTCCAATAGTTTGTCAGTAGCTCATTGCTCCACGCAGCAGCAGAAGGAACAAGGCTTGACAGCAAGTATTTAACTAATTGAGTCTAAATTTCTGCATTTGGAATCCCCTTGGTGTTCCAAAACAACTGCTGGCAGCAGTGGAAAGTTCAGCTGCGGATAAGCAAGTGTTCATGTGAAGGTACAAAGAAACCAAGCACCAGTTTATTGACAGAAAGGAAGGTAGGATCAGCCAGTGCTTCATAACAGCACAAGTATCCAAACTACAGCTGACAGCTTTCAAGGGGCTTATGGAGCCTCACCCAGAACTGATGGCTCCTTTATTCCCTTCTGAAAAATGTTGTGTGTTCTCCACGTTTTCTGCAAAATAAATGACAACCTTTCCCCAGTTTGTTAGCGCTGCCTTCTCTACTTGGGCTGTCTTCCCCTTCTCATCGTTTGTAAGTGCATAATATTGCTCTTTCTTAACAAACCATTATCCTTTTAACACCACAAAATAATCCCAAGTTTATGGCTTGTGATCAAACCTTTCTAGTCGGCCGAGTGTTGCTGCAGTGCTGTCACTGCTCTGAATATCCCTGGCAAGCACAGCAGCCATTCCCTAGTGGTACAAACACTCTCAGCTCAGGTGCTGGGACAGCTGCACGTGGCTGCCTTCCCAGAGGAAGGCATGTGGCATTAAGCAAGTAATTGTGAAAAGTGTATGGAATTAGGATGAAGGCTTTTGTTTTCTCTCTGCTTTATTTTCGATTTTTTGAGAGGGTGAGTAAAGCCCCTGACACTCTGCTGCTCCCACTGTGAGATTTCGAATGGGGGCACTGAGATAAGCACAGGAGGAGGCTGACTCAGCCTCTTCAGTCATCTGGAGGGTACAGGCAGAGCTAACTTTTGGAAAACTGAACTAACACACACCTACATTAACTTATATGTGTACCTTTCTCCCTCCAATTTAAGGAGAAAAAGAATCTAAGATACCTTTTCCAGTATGCTGAGATACTTCATTCATTTCAGATCTTTATATATACACTATCAGAGGTTTTGGAAAACATTTAAAAAGGTAAAAGAAGTGAAAAACATCCTCAAATGTGATGGTTTTACAAAAGGGCAAGGATCCCTCTTTCTCTTGCTACAGAACCCTGTAATGGTTTTCTTTTGAGACTCTCATTTTTAACTGAAAATTAAAGTTTTCAATACAGTTTTTCAAGTTTTTCAAGAATGAATTACAGTTTGCATGTCTAAGTTTGATTACAACAGGGGTTTTCACTGCTATGTTATCTGAGAAAATCAAAATGCAAAATATGCAGAGAAGCTGATTCAGCCTTTTCTTTCTCAGTATAAAGAAATATTAAAATTTAGAATTCCCATCATTTTTGTATTTAAATAAATCTTATTCTCACCACAGAGCAATAACGATGCCTCAAGACATAAGTACATCTCCAAGTTAGGCATTTTACTGTGTTTAAACTGTGATGAGCTGACTCTTTCACAGATCAGAAACTGTTCTCTAGCTGAGTATCACATGCAGTTACTATTGTATTTTGAGTGGAAATGTTGGAATTTTACATTATAAAAGTTTATTAATAAAACCTTGAGGATTAACATAACATGGTCAGGAAATATAACACCAATATTAAGCAATCAAACATCCAGACACTATTTTCTACTTTGTTCAGCTCTAACTACAAGAATGCAGTAGCTAATTTAATTGAATATCTTAATTACAGACCTTTTAGACTATTTCAATTCTATTTTTTAAGCACAAACTATCAGATATTCAGACCATGTCTATGGTTTGCAAAGTGAAATCCTAATTTATATTCAGTTAACCAAGCTCAAGGAATTATTCTTCCTACTTTGACTTTCTCTCCAGAAAATCACTTTTGGATATTTTGGAATGGAGCCAAGTGTAAGCATGAACGGGCTGAATAAAGTCTAAAACCTGATGGCTGCTAAACATTTACATGACTTTAAACCAAATTACTGTCCATGCTAATTGGTATTCAACAGGTAGGGAAAGAATGCTTGTGTTAACTGTGTAAGAAGAAAAACTGAGATAAAAACGGAAGCCCACACAATACATAAACACAATGTCCAAGGGAATTAATGGATTTTAAAGAATATCCTCTCCTTTTAAGCAATAGATGTTGCTGAACTGATTAAAAAACTCCAAAACATAGCTTCATGGGTCATAGAGTGTAACCACAACTGAAAAAATGTTTAGTGGTCTTTAATGAAAGAATAGAACCAGCACTACTATCGAAACACGAGACAGTAAATTCTCTGGGCACACCAAAGAGACTCAAGTCAATACTGATCAGACATGCATGCATGATCACCTGTTCCCTCAGCTACACTAATGGTATCCTGGAATCTGATTGTTAAAGTAATCGAAAAATAATTTTTCAGACAGAAGAGCTTCAAGCAAAGAGTAACGTGGATGGCGGCTGAGATACGTGGACATGCTCAGACACATGAAGGTACAAAATTCAAATATGACATTAGAATAGAAACCCCCCTTTATTCACAGTAAAACTGCACATGCAAATTCACTAGTGAGATCTGTATGGTGCTTTTTCATGATGTTAAAAATATGATGACAGGAGGAAATGGAATTAATTTGAAGAAACATTCCAGTTCTTATGTTTTCTAGAAATCTGGTCTTTTCTATTAAGTATGTAAATTTTAATAATATCAATCTTCCAGTTAAACAATTTTAACAATTTTATTAATTTTAACAATTTAACAATTTTAACACTGACTTACGTGCATCTTCATATTTTCACATGGTACTTCATATTTTCACACTAATTTTACACAAATTCACTTGCTACATTTTGTTGTTATTGTTGCTGAAGACCGATCATCGTAGCAAGGCAAACTGGATTGTGACTTTTTAAGAAAAGAGGAAAAAGAGGAAATAACCTAATGGATATCTTGGACTAAGCCTACACATGTCAGTCTACACAATGTGACATTACCACAAAATCCAGTCAGAAACATTAAGAAAAACGTTAACACTCCCATAAAAGAAAAAGGGATGACACTCTTCAGCAGCTTCTTCCAGGGGCTGTATGGGTATGCATTCTTCTCTAAACCAGAAGAAAGTTACTCTGAAGGAAAGCTTTTCAACAGAACTCTTCTAAAATATAGGTAAAAGGAGAAGAGAGGGCTAAAGCATTTCTCTAGCAATCACAATAATTCTTTGATCTTTTTCATTCCCTTAACATAATGGATTTTATCCAAATAACAACAGCTCATGAGTCGCAGGATACATACATAAGGTGTGTTTACCAGTTAAATGCACTTTTTTAAAAGTTTTAGGGGCTGTGTGAAATATGCTGAAGCAGGAAAAAAAACCCTGTGCAATGTAACAAGTGTTCTTAATGTTTCTTTATTAGTTTATAGCAGCTAATAACAATCTGCCTCTCACATTTCAGAGCAAAGCTACTGATACACAGCCCCTTACTTTGCATTAGTTTCCCTCAGGAAGTTAAGAACAGTGACATTCAATACAAAATTAAACTTCTTGCAGTTAATGCAGCATGTAAATTCACAAACTTCTTCAAACCTGATGTATAAAGAAAGGAAGGAACCTCTATAGTCTACAGCACTCATGCATTACCTGTTCTTCTGTTTTCCTATACATTTATTTATTTTTTTTTCTACACGAGTCTTCTCCAGAGTTGTCAGATCTCTATTCTCGAAGACAACAAATGGTTACAAAAAGTCTCACCTTGGACATGCTACAAAAATCAAATCATAACTGAATAATTGTCTGAGTAGCAGTAAATTTTTGTGCTTAATGAGGTTTAATGAAGAATATAAGCACAGGATACTGTTAATTTTTATACTTGTTTGTGTCCCATAGGAGTAAGGGATACCATGCAGAAATTCAAACTCGCCTGGCATTGTTTTGTTTTGATTAAAATTCAGCACATTAAACAGGTTAGATCAATGGCTACATGATATACCAGAACCAGATATCCTCCAACTTCAGATCAACAGTGTATTGCAAGGGTTCATTTTGACCCACACTCAGTGCATTCCGAGCGCTACAGCTTTGTTTGGAAGAGGCAGCAATGAACTGCAACACAACATACAGCTTCAGCTGAAACTTCTGAATTGTGGAATTAAATCAAAATAATGCTTTCAATTTAGCAGCAGCATATCTGACCAAGACTAAAGGGATGGTGAAGTCAATAAAATCCTCTACAATAATCTTCATGTACAGAATGGCACTTTTGAATGATCTTATGCAATACCGTGAAGTGCATGAATTGCAATGGGTGGAACGATGGACTGAACAAAACGATGCATTCACGATGAGACCTGAGGCAGACAAGTTATTAGTCAAAAGGCATCTTACGTGATAACTTTAATACTTAAAAAAAGGTAGTAACTTTAAAAGCCCTATACTTCACATTTTAGATAAGAGCTCTCACTTCTCTAAATATTAATCAGTATTAATATTAATCTCTAGAGTAACCCCCTTATTATACTGAGATGAAAGACACACAAGTTGGTTGAATCACTCTTCTGGGAAATGCTTGAGGGAGTGTAGTCAAATTTCTGCTTCAAATTCTGCTTCAAATATTCAGGTGTTGATGTTACTGCTTCAGACTCTGTATTTTGCTTTGCCATGATCATTGATAACACATATATGCTGAAAAAAATAGAACACTGATTGCAAAAGCATAGTTGATTACATTATTGATTATTAATTCATTTTCAGAAGTACTTTGGCTTGGCCAGTCTAGTGATCCTACAATTACTCTTTCCAGAGATCTGGAAGTGAATTCTGATTTCACTTTCTAGCTACAGCAAGTTTTTCCTCTTGGAATTCCCAGCTTTGAGGTCTACCCTGGGAGTACCACAAGAAGCAAAGGCAAGGTTTGCACCCTTTTTCCATCCTTACCTCTCTGAGAAAAGGGGCAGGAAACACAGCACTCAGACAACCCGCCTGACCTGTGGCTGTCTCTGCACTTACTGGGAATGGTGGACCTGAGAAGTCCTAGGCTCACCTAAGATGGAATTATAACAGAGGTGTGACTTCTGCTCTTAGGGGGAAGAGATGGGAAGGAACTTTCACAGCTGAGCAGGGACTCCTTTGTATTATTTGAGGCTTTGCAGGGAGTTCTGCACTCACTCTAAGGATCCCAAATCCCAAAAGAATACCTCCTCAGGGCTGAAAGGAGGAGGTAAATTATGGGGTATTTATGGGAATAAATATGGGAAAAGTAAACCAGCGACTTTTTAAATAACTTTTTTTATAAGAAACTTACATTTAGATCTCTGAAGTGCTCGTTGTAGTCTAAGGCATAACCTACCACAAATAAATCTGGAATTTCAAATCCGTAATCTGTATTGAGACAAATAACAAACACCATCAATACAAGATCAGTGGCAACTATAAGCCCTTAATTCATGTGTTGGTTCTCAACAACCAAACTCTACATATATGTAGTCAGTTGAGGTTATGCTACTTTTGAGTCTGAGACATCAAGGTCAGCAGCAGACCCATAACCAGTTGCCAGTCGTAGAGTATTTGTGACAGGGATGTGAACAGTAGGAGAGTTGAAGAGTTGTGTACAATTATCACTGGCACATTGTGGAAGGAAGCCAAAATCAGAGCTGGAAAATTCTGCTTGTGTTTGGAAGCTCTACTGGTATGTGTGTGTGTGATGACAACTGTCCAGTATCACAGTAATGATGCAAAAATGTACAAATTTAAACCAGAAGTAACTTTCAGAGATCTAGATATTGTTCTGCTGAGAATAGCAAAAACTATTTTGCATATTATGCTACCAAAACATGTCAAATGCTTCTTAAATTAAAGCCCCGACCCTTATGAAGACTCAGCACATGATTAACAAAATAAATGCATGCAGTGTAAGTGAATTATACATCTCACACACCTGAAGCTAAGCACAGGAATGCATCTGCTTGAGTGTGAAGGTCTGTGCAGTATCAGCACTACATAAAACAAGTTAGACTCTTTCCAAATTGTTCACTAAGTAACTAGAGAAAAACCCAGATACAAAAAAATAGGCCCATATAAAAAATTTTACAGCTATTCAAGTAAGGAATTTATTCAGTTAGTAAAAAATGGGGGTAATAAACACTTTGGAATTGTAAATTTGGGTAAGTGAGGAAATGAGACGGTACTATCAGTGATTTACAAAGAGATTTCTGATGCTTAACAAAATTCATCACAGTTTGAATAAACAAGGATAAAACCTGTTTCATTTTACAAGTTAATACATGCTACACTTTATGAAGTAATTTTATTGCCTTTTTTATATGTTTCTCATCAATTAATCCAGTTAAATATATACCTTACTTTACTGGATTAAATTCTAAATGTTAAAAATACCGCTCCACTGTATAAAAAGTTGTACAACAAAATTTTTGGGTCATAGTTCATATTACTGGGCCAGAACTTCAGGGCTATGCTCAACATTTAAGTAACTTTTGCTTCATAAAGTTTCCATCTCTCCCACATCTCAAATCCAGACCTTTCATGCTGCCTCCTGGTACTTACCTGCCTACTTTCCTTCTACCCTCCTCCCCAACTCAGCTGACCAGAGCCTTCTTCAGTAGCACATACTGGTTGGTCTCTTCTAGATGGCTCTATTCTTTTCCTATTTAGCCACATACCTGTTATTACATCATTTATTCTAAATAAGTCTATATATTAGAGTATAAGGACCAATATAGGATAGTATAAGTATGGTATATAGTACAAGGACCTATAATTCAGAGGGAAGTGGTGCTGGTGTGACACGAACAGAGCAGCAGGAGGAAGTTTAAAAAGCCCAATTTCTCTTTTGCTTTTTGGGGGTTGGGATTTAATTATAATAACAGTGTTTACCCTTTAAAAAAATACTTTTCAAAAAATTAATTAAAAGTGTTATTATGATTAAAAAAATGTAAAACTTGCAAATACCTATATTATAAAACATCTTTCATGTTCAGATGGAATCCTGCAGCTCCTCCAAAGAGATGCAAGAGGAAGGAAAAAGAAGAAATGCACATTCTCTTCTATATGGTTTGTCAGAAACAGACGATGTAACGCTCACCTTTCACGGATAAAATAAAACCCTTCCATAATTTCCCTATAAAGTTAGTACTCTGCAGAAAACATAAGGAGGCTAGGCTTTCCAAACCACAATTACACAAATCCTTTCATTGAATCCCATACTCCCATTGGCAACTGATATTTTTCAATGCTTCTAGCAGTCCACAGAATGATATGAAAGGTAAGCGATAAGAGTAGTGGTAACTTCTACTGTCATGTACAGACTTTCACAACAACACTTACAATCTGGTCTGTATCCATCAGGCCGAGATGTTCTTTTCACCAACAAACTGTAATTAAAAATAAAATAAACCCCTTTTAAATCTAGATATGCAAGTGAATAACATGTATAGAAACTCTTCCCTTTATCAAAAAACTTCTGAGCCACGTGAATCCCTGCTCTCGTTCTGCTTCTCTTCCTGACAGTGTCCTGATGGCAGGGAAGAGGTGGGTGTGTTCCCCTTCCAAGTCCATCAGTGCCAGCCTTGAAATGGCTGGAGGGTCATTGTCACTGCAGAACAATACAAAAGCATTTCCTCTCCTTTCCCCCACCCTCCCCCTAGTGACTCAGGCAGCTCCTCTGCACAGCTCCCCACGCAAGAGTGCAGCATCGAATTAAAGCAGCATCTCAGAATGGGAACCTCCACTGAAAATAGGTTGGACTAGGCTGATTAATTACTACTTTGTGATTGTTTTACTCACCTTGCCACTTTAATCATTTTTGGCTTGTATTTTTCTATAGTATTAAGCAGAACCTTCATGGTCCTTCCAGTTCCAACAATATCCTTACAAAACATGAAAAATAGAGTAAGTAAAACACAAAGAAAAGCTGAGAAGAGGAAATCTGGACAATAACTGAGCAGTTCCACCTTCTTATTTTTGTGGAGATGATTTATTTTTCCCAGTACATTGTAAGCCACATTAAAAAAAAGGTTATAACTAAGCTTACACTCTTTGAAGTAAGAACTTTTTATTCATAAAATAATCAGTTCAAGGACTGTCCACTTCCTCTTGAAAACAGCTATGTTGCAAGTATTTGGGATGTAACATGGGACTGGAGATGACTTTACTGAGGGCTGCAAGGATGCAGGGACTAGACTTTTCATATTATGGTCAAGATCACAGTATGTCAACATCTCTCCATGTCAGGACTAACTCTACCCTATTTGTTGTTTTCTTAGTCCAGTACAAATGTGTTTTCTCTAGAGCTGCCATACCCAACATCACCTCAATGAGATCAGTAGGTACCTGGCTACAACACTGGCCATGACATGGAGAGCAGCTGTTGTTCCTGAACTCTGTGGGTATGGATTTTTCATTATCAACACCTTGCTTCTGCTCCCCAGCTGTCTAATAGCAATAACAAAATTTTCTTCAAACATTTTTAATTTCTGTTACAGTAGCTAGAATTAATAAATAATATTAATTAATAATATAGAGCTCCTAGCAGCTGTTCAGGTAACCAGCCATCTCTGTGGCTGATGACTTTTTTCCCACCCTTTGCTAAGAGAAGGCATTCCAACGTCATACAGTTCCTTCATTACACTGTCCAGCTCACATGCCATAGACTGGGTCTGAAATGCCAGGCAGATCCTGATGTGCTCTCTAACTGTACCAGTTGCTCATTCAACATTTTCAAAGAGAATCACCTATATTAATTATATGAGAATTTGAAGCACCAGTGAGGTGATACATTCTTTCCTCTACAGCTGAACACTGTTGTTGATCCACAACAGCTCTGTGATGGGCCATCCCCCAGGGGACACTGCTGGATGGAGAGTTGGATGCAGGAGCTGGGGATGGGACTTGAGGGAATGACTGACACTCCCAACCAGACTGTGAACAACCCTGAAGCTGTAAAGCATGTGCAGGGTTACTATTTCAAAGTCACGCACCTGAGAAGTGCAGGGCATCACTGCAGTTGATTCGCTGTCCTCCAAGGAACAGAACAACTTGCAGAACATGAGCAGATATAACAAATAACAAATCAAATAATGCAGAAACAAAGACTCCTGGATATCACAAGGCTGAGCACTAATTAGAGTGACAGCAATGCAGTTTGATCCGTCATGCAATTGCAAAAAGACTGAGAGGCCATTAAGCAAATCAAGCCCTCTCTCTCTTCACCACCTCCCAGCTAAAGACGTGTAAACACAGACAGGCTTCAGAAACTGAACACTCTGTCACGACTTGACTACGTGACTCTATCTAAGTACAATATGACATAAGCACCCAGCTTACCTCCACAATTAGAACATTCTGGAAGAAACAAACAAAAAGTAATACAGTTACACAATATTCACATACTAAAAGAAACAAGTATTTTAAAAAGTGAAATGAGGACAGGTCCATGTGCATATGTACAACACAGCAGGACAAACGGAGTTTCCTGTTTCATTTTTGTGCCCTGAAAAAGAGCCAGCCATAAGAGCAAGCCCTGCAGTCAGGGGCTACAACTTAATTCAGCTCTGTCTAGATTATCCTCTTTGTCCAAGAACGGATGTAGGCTTTGGAAAATAAAATTAGATGGAAGAAATCCAAATGGAATGAGCTTCATTTCATTCCAGTGTCTCTAGCCATGTACTACAGTGTACCCTACAGTTCACTAAAATGTTATTTCCAATGTTAAAATGAGACTACTGCAATAATATTCTTTATCTGAAGTAGATGCTCTTTCTCCCTCCACCCACACCCCAGCAACCTCACAGTAAAGGATTACAGGCCAGGTTGCACCACCCAATCTCCTACTGGGAAGCACCCTCTTTTCTCTTCAAATACTGCTGTTGAAATCAGTATTATTTGAAGAGAAGGGGAGTGATCCAGCCAAGAACAGTGATGTCAGGCTTTATGACAGCATCATCACACAGGCTGATCTTTTTGATGAAATGGTTCATCACTGTTCCAGGAATCACAATATCTAAGGAGACTTCTGTTCTTCTGTTAAAAGCAGTAATAAGATACAATGTCCTTATCAAAAGAAATAAAAACTTATTTATTAGTAAGCATTATCATAGGTATGTTCAAAAGTTCTTACAATCTTGCATTAAGCTCTACTGTCTGAAATGAAACCTGCACTAGCAAGAGGGAAGTTATTTCACAAATACCTTTATCTATCTATCTATCAATGTATACATCATACACACATGTGCATGCTGCATGTTCTGCAAAACCTCAGCCCAGTTTCATTTCCATGCAGTATTCACCAGACTAGCTTACACTCTGCTTCCTTTCTGTCAAGCTTGTTGGCTTTGCTACACCCACAATGTGGAGACTGTCTAACTTCCTTTTCCATCATAGAATCCCAAGGCTGAGAGTTCTGAGAAAGACTCAAACACATGGAGAAGGAGTGCGTGAAGGGAGCATGCTGACAAACAGCACACCTTTGACACTTTCATTAATTGGATATGTAAATAATTTTTAATCTTCAAAACAGAAATTATTAATATTGATTATCCATATTTATATCCACACTGCAGCTCCTCCTGACACTCACAGCACTTGGTAGGGAGACACAGCATGCTTCATGCATCAACCACTGCAGAAACATGTTACCACACACTGTATTATACCTGGATGCTTCTGAAATGGCAAAACACTTTGTAAAGGTGTGGAGGGAACTCCTGGTAGTGGTTGAGCAGATGTCAGCAATGGAGATATCACTCAAGAAAGCCACTAATTTAGACTGAGCTCTGCTGGAATGTATATTAATCTTAGAGGGTGGCTCCTTTTTGGTGTTTTCATAACAGGTTTCACTGGTGGTTATCCTGCTTGGCACTCCTGACTTTCAGCCTCTCAGCTGCTGACACAAACAACTCTGTACCTGAAACACCTGGTCCTGTGGAGGTAAAAAGTCAAAGGCCTCTTAACAACAAAAGCCCAAAGATGCCCTGCCTCTAGAAACTTCTTCCTTCAAGAAAGAATAGAAGTATGTCAGTCGTTTAGGTAAGATGAAGAGACCAAACCCATGTTCAGGAGATGCTTATGACAGGTGTGCAGGAACACATTTTCTTGAAGGAAGCCATTTGGATCCAAAAACGGTTTGGCTCTCATCTGGCTTCCTGGATGAAGTCATAACTAAGAAAAACAGTTCCAAAAACTAGCTCAGGACACCTGGGTCTGGGGCATAAGCAAATCACCTGATTCAGTCAGTGGACATCTGAAGATTACATGTGGGACTAATGGTCTAACCACCCCCAGGGAACCTGTGCAGCTGGTGGTGATATACGTAAATATTTATGTGTTTATACACACACATACACACGTATATGATATATATGATATAGGGAGAGAGCAGAAGAGCTGACAAGGAAAGAACCTCATCAGAACTAAAGATGGAAATGAACTCCTTTAGTACCAGGAAACCAGTCAGGGTGGCTGCGAGCTGCATGGTAAGAGAGGGTGACCTACCCTCAGCCCGACATCCTGACTCATTCTACCTGTCTGTGCATCTCCTGCTGCTCTTCACACTGCTAGCAAGAACTTCACTCCCAAACGAAAAGCAGAGACCTTCTAGTGACAAGACCTATCCAGTAGCTATGGCATGAGATGGGACACCCCAAATCTGACATGACAGAGGGCTGCAGAGTCCTGCATGAGCAGTGTCAGGCTGATCACTCCTGAGCTCAGGGTAGGAACACAGCTGGCCCTGCAGGGGCCTCACCAGCCCAGGCTCAGCCCATGGAGCCCCAGCGAGGAGAGTGGGCAGACCTGAGACTTGTTCAACCAAGAGTGGATATCATCAGGTGAGTTCACAGTGACAAGGCAGATCTGAGGCCAAGCTAGGATGTCAATCCACAGGTTGGGATCAGGTCCAGTGAGAGTAACCATGATGAAACACAGCCCACTGATCTCCAGGCAGGTCCACAGCGATAAGTTTGATGAAGTCAGACTACGAGTCAGAGTCTGGATCAATGTTTGCAGTAACAGGCATGGCTGAAGGTTG
This sequence comes from Myiozetetes cayanensis, assembly GCF_022539395.1. NCBI lineage: Eukaryota > Metazoa > Chordata > Aves > Passeriformes > Tyrannidae > Myiozetetes > Myiozetetes cayanensis. Next base: position 134,079,789 of record NW_026086604.1, read on the forward strand.
ATACTGACACAGCAGAGCTCAGGTCTGGACTAACAGCCCAGGGCTGAGCTGAACTTGCTGCTCCCATGCCCATAGGTGTGGGTAGGGGCCCCAAGGGACACAGGTCATGGCCATTAAGGCCTATTAGAGTACACAAGGCTGTGACAGACTGAGAGAAATGCATAGTCCTGAGACATTTCATTGATTGACAGATGGGTTTCTTTGCTAACACTGTTGCTTCAGCTATTCTGTCAAGATCAGAAATAAGGATTCTCTTGCTTGCTTGCAAATGGAAATCACAAAATTGGACAGAATGAGGGGACAACAGTTTCTCTGGCCATGGAATTGGGATTAACCAAAAGAGAGGAGCAGACCTTACTATTCAACTTTGAGAAAAAAAAATCAAGGGGATGAAGAGACCATGAGAAGTTATCAAGACTATTCTGTTGGCCCAAAGAATCAACTTGAAACTATCCCTCACAGATTTACCTGTTCTAGAACATGACGAGGACTTCAAAACTTCCCCAGGCAATGTGTCTCAATGCCTTGGTATTTCAGAACAAAAGTACAGTTAGAAAACTTCTATTGATATTTGGCCTGAGCTTGTTTTGCAATGGAGACAGAAAAAGCTTTATTTTCTTCTCTTTTTTTTCTTCTATATTTGGAAAAAGATGCACTTCCTCAGTTTCCTCTTCTTCAGATTAAACAACCCCTATTTATTCAACATCTTCTCACAAGTTATATTTCCTAGCTTTCTGATCACTCTTTTGTTCTCCTCTGGAATGTATCCAGCTGGTCAGAATCCTTCTCCAGTTGTGGTGTCCCAAACCAGAAAGAAGCCTTTTCCAGTGCTGAGCAGAATAAAAGAACCACTTTGTATGCTTTACAAATAATCTTCCTTTCTACATATTCCAGTACAACAGTTACATCCTTCATAAAGATACGCTGGTGCCTCGTGCAACTTGTGATCCACCTATTGTCTCCAGAACTGTTGCTGAGTCAGTCCTCCCTCACTTGCCTGTATGCAAAAGATTACTTCTATACAAACACAGAAGTTAGCATTCATCTTTATTGTCATTATATGTCATTCTTTGAACCAAATTCTTAAAATAATTGCTTAAGATCATAATATCTTGTAGTATTTTTCCAGGTAGTATTTTTCCAGGTAGTATGACTAGCATTAAATGCTAATTTCATCTTTCAGTCAGGAACTAAATATTGTATAGTCCCTGGAGAACATGCTTTAATGCACCTAGTCTGACAGTGAAGCATAATTAACTGCTTCTTGAGAACAGCTTTCCAAGCAGTTATACATCCATCTAATAGAAATTTAATCTTGTCTACGTTTCCTTATCACAAATGACTCATATGAAGGAAAGAGGATTAATGTGGAACCAGACATGCCTGAAGGGTTTGTCTGGCCACAAGAGTGATAGTCACCTGCACGTGACTTCAGCTGAAGTGTAAGATCTTGTATTTATTGCCTAACTTGAGAAGGAAGGATTTTGGTGGACCCTGAAATTGTCTGACCAGCATTCCATTATTCCTGCCTCTTCTCCATAGAGTTAAGGAGTCCAACTGTTATAAATTATTTATGTTGGGAAATTTGGTCCTTTGAAAATCCCAGCTGTCTGGGCCAGGAAGCACAGATTCTTTTCTGTATTAAGCACATTCTCATTACTTCCAAAACACTGATGAGGATCTGCTGTGCTATAGAAAAATCCCGTATATAAGGGCTTTGTAGTGGAAAAGCCACTATAAAACATTTAGATATGAAAACATTTTGTAACTACAAATAAGCAGGTTTCCTAACTGTTCAGAGTGATACTTTAATCTCTGTTTTGATTATGCAGGGTTACTGTGTCTAAAGTCATCATACTTTTCAGTCATTAACTGCTCCTTATGACTGGTATCAGAAACCATCTCCCACAAAACAACAATGGGATGTTCTGGGAAATTGACTGTATTGCTGCCTATCCCCTACCTTTCTACTGTTGAAGAAGGCTACTGATAGAATATTCCAGAAAAGGGATGGCATAGGAGAGTAGTAGAGGAACAAACTACAAACTGCCAAGAAATGTTTTGATATACAGTAGCCAAGACTAGATAGTGGTGATGTCTAACTAAAACTGGTTGAAACACATCAGCTTATCCTTGATCAGATGAATGGCAGAGGATAAAAGAAGAATGCAATGGATATAACAAATCGGAACATTATCAGGAATGTCACTATCATCTTTAATGCAGAGCTGGTGGCATCCAGCATCTCCTGTGAAAGGTCAGTTACATGAAACACCTTATTCAGCTTCACTGGGAAATCCACCTGTGAGCTGGTGCACAGGAGACCGGTAAAACTCATCAGCTTGTGGTGCTGTCAGCACTAACTGACAGCTGGACAAATTATAGGAATCTAAAGGACGCTGAAGAAAAGATCTTTTCTCAAGTATTTGTGTTTGTAGCTCCTGTACCACATTGACTGAGACTGTTTTGTCCTTTCAGATATATCTGAGACAATTGCAAAGAAGGAAACCACATGAAAATAAAAGCAATCTGGCCTTCTGGATTCTGTCTACTTCTGAAACTCAGAGAATGGGAAATAAGAACATTTACTGACATGTTGATTAGACTGAAGATGGCTTAATTTCTGAGTAGAGTCATTTTCACCAACACAATCCCTGAAGTACATCCAAAAATCTAAAAATGGTGCTCATATATCTTACAGTGAGACATAGTACAGGCAGTTTTTTAAAATACGTCCTGGAAAGATTTCATATATAGTCCAAATAAAGAAGGGATGCTGGCTCAACTCTCAGAGAATGAAACACCTTCCTATCAAGCCACTACAAAAGAATCATCAGCTTCCATTGTAGATGGATCAGAGGGAGCATGGGAGCTGATAGATATGGATGAGTGTGAATCATTCTGTGTTTACAGCTGTTTCTACCAGGTAGCTGGCAGGAGAAAGGCTGGTGCAATATATAGTCATAAAATATCTCAAGGTCGAAGGGACTCGTAAGGATCAAGTCCGACTCCTGGCTCTTTGCAGGAGTATCTAAAATTAAACCATATGACCATTGACCAGATGCTTCTTGAGACCCTGATAACTTCCCTGGGCAGCCTGTTCAGTGGCCAGTGAAGAAACTTCTCCTAATGTCCAATCTGAACCTTCCCAGTTATGGCTTCATTCCTTTTCCTCATGTCCTACTGTTGGTCACCAGAGAGAGATCAGCACCTTCCCTGTCCAGTGCCCCCCTCGAGGAAGTTGTAGGCTCCCATGAGGGCACCCCCCCAGCCTTCTCTTCTCCAGGCTGAACAGACCAAGTGACCTCAGCTGCTCCTCATAAGTCTTGCCCTTGAGGCCTTCCACTAACTTGGTTGCCCTCCTCTGGACACACTGATAATTTGAAGTCCTTCTTGCATGAAGGTGCCCCAAACTGCACACAGTGCTTCAGGTGAGGCTGTCCCAGTGCAGAGTAGAGCAGGACAATCCCCTCCCTCACCCGGCTGGCGATGTTTGCCTGATGCCCCCAGGACAAAGCTGGCCCTCCCGGCTGCCAGGGCACTGCTGATTCCTATTCAGCTTGCCTTTGGTCAGGACCCCCAGGTCCTTTTCCGTGGGACTGCTCTCCAGCCTCTCATCCCTCAGTCTGTACGTACAAAGAGGATTACCCTGTGCCAGGTGGAAAATCTGGCACTTGCTCTTGCTAAATTTCATATGGTTGGTGTTTGCCCAGCTCTCCACCCTATCCAGATCTTTCTGTAAGGCCTCTCTATCCTTGAGGGAGTCCACAGCTGCTCCTGGATTAGTGTCACTGGGAAACTTCCTAAAGGTACCCTCAATTTCTGAGTCCAGATCACTTATAAAAGCATTACAGTGGCCCTAAAATTGTACTCAGCGGTTTTGAATGCAAAGGGGTGCTGTGAAGTTCAAAACTCTCCAGTTTTGAATGATTAGGGCAGACACAACTTGCAACTCTGCACATGAACATTTCCAGTGAGCAGAAATAATAACTGTGGTATGAACTGGATATACACGAAAATAAAATGTGTGCTTTCATATTCTTTTCTAGACAGTAGTAAACATGCACAGCAGCATGTCTTGGGACATCTGGAAAAAGTAGAAGGGGTTTGACACTACTAGTACTATGTAAAATGAAAAATAATTTATAATTCCTGCATTAGATGTGAATTTGTCTCTCAGGTTAAAGAGACATATTTTCACTCTTGTAATAAACTTCAATATCTCTGTGAATTTTAAAAGTTTTAATAATAGACTGGAAACCTGCAAAAATTGAAAATCTCTAGTTTACTGCTTTTTAAAGCTGCACAAGCTTACACACAGCAAGGAAGTAGGTTGTTTTTACAGTACATGTAAGAAAACCCCTGACTTGTAATAAGCTGAAAAATACTCAGGCACTGAGTCAATACATTTCTATTGTTTATCTTCCCACAGGTCAGTAATAAATGGAGCAATGTCAGCTAACAAGACCAAGCAGAGTAATGAGAGCATGTATGCCTCCTGCCTGACAGTAGTAAGTGCTATGGAAACTATTTTTCACCTTCCTGAAAAAAGAATAACATTTTCTTTCCTAGATTTTATGTTCCATTCAGAAGACTGATTTGGAAGGAAAATTTGCTATGAAATGGCAGTACTTTGAAGTTAGCACTGAATAAGAGTTTGAGGGAAAAAGCTGTCTTTGAATTAATATAAAACGTAGAATTTTAACAAGGTAAAATGCTAAGTTGCAAATTCAGAAAGGGGCAGTGTTTCCTTGAAAGCTGAAACTACACTTAAGTAATCAAATAAACAACTGTACTTAATGCAATACTACAGCTATGAGGACAAACTCAGCCCTTGCATGTATAGCAAGACAATCAGGTAGGGTATTTCCTTCTTAAATGTTTCAGCATAAAATCAGTAGAATACCATGCACACACTTTTTTTTTCTTTTTTTTTTTAAGAACAGAAAGATCTTAAGATTGAGAAAAGAAGAATGATTTGAGACACAAAAAAACCACCTTACAGTGAAGTAAGGTTTGTAGCAGGAAGTAATAGCTTTTATTTAATTAACAGCCCATTTCCCAGTGGGAGAACATTTTTCACAAAAGAACTTTGACCTTTCAGCCCACAACCTCAGAGAGACCACAAAATACCTTCAACAGCTGAGCCTGGGAACAAAAATTCAGAACTGCTGTATGCACTCGAAATCATGGACTGAATAAAATACTGGCTTTACAGCACATTATAATCCTCCATTGCAGCTGCCCTCCAACTCATTTATCAGTGTTCCACAGCTGATAATTTGCTCTCTTATTTTAGCTCAGAGGAATTCTTAACATTTTTATCTGCCCCTCTAGTCACAGGGCAGGTGATTAAGTAGGGCAATCACTTTTCTTATCCCAAATTGTCTGATTACCACATTAGGTTAAAACTAAGAATTTCTCCCAATCTGTACTTAGCTTGAAGCTTGCTGGTTTTGTTCAGACCAACAGAAGGATCTGTGTGCTCGAAGTTTTGTTTGTTCCAACTATATCAATTGCCTACTTTTAATTTCCTGGGTTTAATTCCACCTTCAAACCTTGTCCCATTTACATCCTACAGTATGGCAGTACTGTACAGCAGGCTCCCAATGTATTAGTTTATCTAGAAGAAGTTTAAGTAATGACTGTGTGATAGGCAAATATGCAACCATATGGCAATATGAATTTGATAATGGCAAGCTGCTTAATCCAGTAGGCAAAGGTATTAAAAAAGGCAACAGCAAAAGATAAAAAAATGATTTAAATTCAGAAAAGAAAATTAGGTTAACCATTTTAGCAGTGACAACAGTTGACTATTAGTAAAACATGCCTGATGTAGGGAGACTTCTCCATCAGGTCTGTAAATCAAAGTTGTTGGTAGTTCAGAAGAGACAATGTAGGTACAGTGAAGAAATTATCATTTCGGACCCTTCATTCCAATCACCCAGAAGTTCCAACAAAGTGCTTTTGGACCCTAAGATAAAGGAATTTTTAAACAAAGCTCTGTTTGTGAACAGACCAAATAACTGTACTGGGAAGTAAAAAAAAACCCAAATAAGCAAACAAAAAATAACCTTAATGTGGCAAGACTGGCAGAAATTTTAAGGAAACAATTCAAAAAGACAGTTGTACCTAAGTCTTGTAAAACTCATTGAAGATATGCAGGTACCAAGCTCAAAAGAAAGAACTTTTTCGTGTGCTACTTAAATATGAAACTCCTTGCTGGAGTGGGACTAGAGGTGTAACAAGAGGTACAAAGGGATGACACAAATGTGAATAACAGTTCTAGCATTGGATGTATTCAAAATGAACATGGATTTTGTAAGTCTTTATTCTTGCTGTGTTTCATACATCCTAAAGAGACCTTTCATCCTATCACCTGATTTGGTGATAACAGTGATCTTACAAGTGGAGAAAATATATGGAAATTTGGACTGATGGAAATACTTTTATCATCAAGTCCCCATTGACTGCTTGAGTTAATTCCTCCCTCCTTTTTGAATGGAACTACTCTTAAACTATTTGAGGGTACTTGTAACATATTGTCAGTTACACCAGCTTATAAAATATGCATGGATATGCAGTTGCTGGAAAAGGTGACTTCTTTTATGCATCCAGTTTCACAAATGAAGGCATATTTGTAAAAAACCACAAACCAACAAACCAAAACCAAACCTAACACCCCCCAAAAAGATACATCTCCTTTTTACCTATATCTATTTCTATTATTTTTTAGGGGGATGAGACAGAAGGCTTCAAATACAGTGTACTTTCATTCCCTTTAGTTCAATTTCCATTCAGAAGTCTGCATTTTCAATTACATTATTTCTGAAGAAACCTTTTCATGTGTACTGCCTACCAGCAGAAATACATAAATTGATGTGATTCTTCAAACTGAATTTTTAATGGAGTATCAGTTTACTCGTCTCATTTGCTTTCTTAGCATTGCGTTTGGCAAACCTCAGGTACTACTGGTTAAACAAGACATTTATGACAACGTCAGCTAAGCTTGAAGAAGCAGTACCATAGAGCTCTAGAATGCTCATCAAACAAAGGTTAAACAACAATGCATTGAGTTTCAGTGAGGAGGTCCAAAAGGAGCTACAAGGACTTTTTCGAGAAGTAAAATCATTTTATGATACGCACACAGGAGTGAAATCCATGTATATTAACACTTCATCACAATGTTAGAAAATAATAAGAAAGACTTTTGAGAAATGAGGCATCTAAATAGGAACTTTTTACAAGGTTCTAGAGAAGGTTATGTATGTCTGATTTTAGTCTCTTCTGCTGGGCTCATCCACATCTTCTGCCGTTCCTTAAAGAACAGAGATGGTATCTCAAAAATATAATTTTTTTGACACTTTGTTTTGGTCAGTGACAGCTGCTGATGGGAGCAACTTGGTTGGTGTGTTAAGAGTTCACATATACAGACTTGAGCTCCTTAAATTCTGTAAAACTGGTTCAGAATCTTGAAGAGTTAACAGAGTGGGGGACATAATGGAGGGCCTGTTGCTTTAGAGAGCCTGATGTTCTTAGAGAGCTTTGTGTCAAATGCTGTGCACACTCATGTTCCGCTTGCAGCCACGTTTACAGCATTCCTTCTGTTGTGCATAAGAAGTAGAACAAACTACCATAATTACTTTAAAGGCAACACAGGAATTAATCATCGTCTCCATTTTCTTACCTGAAGGAAAAAATGCATCTTCTGGACATCTGGAATTTGAGGAGGATTTTCTGGACAGAGGTGAAATAGAATTATGAACACGTATAATGTAGAAGCAGGCAGACAGTGCCTGAGTAGAGCCTGTGAAAAATGGGATGGGAAGGCTGGGAAGTTTTTTTTATACTTTTCCTCTTCCAGAACAACAACAACAAAAGAAAATAACGATGAGCAGTAGAACAGATTACCTAAGAAGGAAGTGCAAACAAATATGTCTTTGGCTTTCGAAAAAGCAGCTAAAGATGGCAACTGTCAGAAGAACAGACAATATCAAATCTAATTAAGAAAAAACGCAGAACAACAGAAGTGACTAAAGACAGCAGTTCAGCAGAGGTACTGAAGATGTGGAATGCTTCAAGACATAAAATCAACCTCTGAAAAGATGAAAAAGGCAAGGCTGCGTGTCTGATAGGAATACAGTAAGATGCTGAGTGGGGGACATGACTATTGCAGAAGCATATAGTGAATTTTGTATACCTTTGCTGTCATAGAAATTGTCTCTGATGTACATAATGTTCTAAATAAATAATGCCGTTACTTTTTCTGCAAATGTATGGGCATTATTCTGGAAAGGAATACAAATAGGGAGAGAAATCACAACATTAGTCAAAGCAGTGAATACTGAAGGAGAGAAAAATAAATATAGAACCAAGAGAATTCTGAGAAACAAACTTGGAACAGTGAGTACAATATGTATGTTAAACTAGAGAATAAAACATTGTGTTACACAGCTGCCACATGTATGTCTTACTAAATACCCAAGTGCTAACATATTTAGAAGAATGCTAGAGAAACAGCTCTCAGAACTGTTGCTAGAGCCTATGACATGCAGGGAAAATTGTTCAGTAAAGTATGAAAGAAATGAGAGGCATGAGAAAAGAAAGTGAGATTGCATTCTGTTCCCATCCTCCCAAACGACAAGCAAAGCAAGAAAATTGTAGACAGTGGATAAATTGATTTAGGTGAGGCATATGAAGGAAGTCTGGAGATTTTATAGCACAAATTCTGCCAGAAGGAAGTGAGAAGTGCTGCATGGAGGATATCTTCCTCCTCGTGAAACTTCTTTTTGGTATGAGCTGACCAGTCATTTTAGGAAACCACCAGAGTGGTGATGGAGTGCTCAAACTAACATGATGAAGTGCAAAGAGATTACAGACATTCACTTTCTTTTTTCTTGATTGCTATTTATTAACTTCTACGCTTCTCCAAAAATGTCAAAACCACTGGCTGTAAACAAGATTATGAACAAGGGGAATTCATAAAGAACATAAGCATCGTCAGATGGAATATCAGAAACTCCCTGGCTCCAAAATTGTATTATAATAACTGTATAACTACTTTGTTTTAATTCAAGCTCTTATTAACCTAACAAATAGTAATAATTAATTTTTTTCACATTCTATGTTATGAAAAAATAGTGAAAATGACAAAAATACATGGATCTAATTTTGACATCAAATACATTATACAGCTGTAATAAGTATTTAATTGCAAAATGATATAAACTCTAAATTTATGATTTTGCCTAACTTGTCTCATTTGCAAGGAGACACATCAAAGTGGTATATGAGCTTTTTTGAAAGGTTACAAGACATATTTTACCTATGGAGCGATATACAGAATGATTCCTGTCAGTGGTGACTGAACAACAGAACCTGCTCCAAAGCTCTTCAGACAAAAATATACACACATAAAAGTATAAGAGATAAATGGCAATGACACTCAAAACTCTGGTATAGCTGAATCTCCTGAAGTTTCTAGATGCTTTAAAATTTACTGTGACACAAATACTTGAAAATATGTTAGGAATTTTTACAGTATTATACAGTATAATTACAGTTTTAATACTAAACAGGGTTATAGTATTTGTTCTTTCACCCCGTCTTCATAAATTTTCATTGCCATCTTGCTTTGAAACAATTTTCTGGACAGTAATTATTTATCTCCCTTTTTCAAAATTTATTCATCTCTCCTTTTCAAAATTTATTCCTCTTTACAAACATTAATGATAAATTTTACCCAAATGAGCATTTCAGCTTTAAAGTAATTGAAAATAAATTGAAACTTAAGCAGCTACTTAACTATGAAATCAGCTACTGAGAATTTTATGTTCACCATTTACATCATTAAAGGAGAGATTTTTAAATTATATTTTTTTCTGCATAGAAATGGTTACAAAGCATAAGAGTGTTAAGCTATATCAGGAGTCATTCCTCAAGTACCTCTGTTAATGATTCATGCCATGGAAACCTTCATTCTTGCCTCTGTGACCTTCACAGAAGAAGAATTTCAAAGGGTATGATTTTCTTCAAGTAACAGTTTGGGCAGTTTGGGTCTGTGTGCTAACTCTCTTTTATAATATTTCTCTTTTTCATGGTTTGGGTCATTATATATTTTTCCCAGGCTTATAATGTTTTTATAAACAAAAGCATATTGTAGAGAAGTACAGAGGAGATATTCTTCTTTCTGAAGAGCTATTATCCCTATCAGCCTCTTTTTAATTAGCTTTTAAAATTCTCTGCTTTCTTTAAGCCTTCTCATAAAAAAAAAATTGTTATATTCATGTTCACTCATTAATCTTTTTTCCCAATAATAAGTAAAGCATGAATGCGCCTTAATTGTTCACTAAGATCATAGGCTAGCTGAAGTTCCAGGTATTATTACTTACTGAAGAGCACTTTAAGATCAAAATCTCAGAATCTTTTGTCTGTAGGTTTCAAAATTCTCTACATTCATTGATGCTTTTGAACTTTGCAAAACTTAATGGAACTTACAATATTCCAAACTCATGCTGGTGTTTTTGAAAACACCTTCCATGATAGCAAGTTAATGGAACTTAACCTGGTATATGAATTTTTCAATATAATTACAATCTTTTCATAATAGTACTCCAAGCAGGCAGAAGCAGCACCCAGCTCACTCAATAGCAGGGAATTCAAATTCTATCAGTAAGTCTTTAACTAATTCACTCAGTGACTTTGGATGGTTCCTAAATCCAGCAGATTTAAAAGCCAACAGCTAAAGAGAGGTACTAAAAAACACTTTAAGGAAAGATATCCATGGCCTGTAGGAGGCTCTGAATCAGCCCACAAATGGCTGATTAGTAAAATGTGCTGAATACTTGCACTAACTGCTGAAGTCAGCAACAGATGGAGGAGCTGGCATCCGAGGACGCAAGGCCACTCCTTCACAAATCCAACTTTAGACATGAAAGCATGAACATGTGAGCCTAAGCTTTGCATTCCAACTTTCCAATCAGTAAAATAAGTCCTAAGGAAACCCCATTCTCATGTGTGATAGTGGAAGTGCTATTTCATATTCACACATCAGCTGTGTCACAGCCAGCCACGCTCACAAACCAGCGCCGAACGTGCCCTTTCAGCAGCTCTGCCTTCTTGGCAGTCCCAGCTCCCCCTTCCTGCTCAGCTTCAGCCTCCACACCCACCTTTCAGCACTGGGCTCCCTTCCTGAGCAGCAACCACCTTGGCTCCCAAACCAGCCCCTTCACACCTACCCAGCCTCCTTACCCAGCAAATTTAAACTATGTTGCTGTTCAGTCTTCCCCCCAAGTATTTTCTGGCCTCCCAACAGCTGAATTCTGTGTCCCATTCCATACCTGGAACAGGAGAGCCATGTCAATGAGAAAAAGGTTACCAGGATTTTTATTTTAAGAAAACATTTTACCTAATTTTTGACAAGAGCAGAACTAAATGGGAAGAAACTTTCCTTCTCTCTGATGCACACGAGGACACATACAAACACACAAAAGTCCTGAAAAAAATAATGTCTTGCCCCAGGGAATTCAAATTACACTAGAAGTGTTATGTCTGGAAGAAATATTAATAACTGAAGCTATTAATCAAGAAAATTTGGGATTGGAAGATGGTGAAGGCGACCTGGGCCTGAAAGTTTAGAAAGCATTTGGACTACCTGGGAAAGATGAACAGGTGCATTGCCAGTTCTGTCTGTGAGGTAGAGAAACATGCAAAATCATCACAGAAAAACAGGTAACTCCAGTGTTTGAATATTAGAAAGTAGCAAATTAATTAATATTTTCCAAGAACATAGCTAATGCTTTAGTGGTAATTTGGAAACAACACCCAGCAGGAGTATTTAGAAGTGTAAATTGAGTGCACATGTATCACTAAAACATTCTGAGTGTAATAGCATTTTTTTCATTTAAGTTCTAGTTGCATCAAAACCTATTTAATATTAATGAAAACATTTAAAGTTAAGTTTTTCTCTTATTTTTCCTGTTTGCTATAGTACAATAAAATAAATGAGTTTGCTAGTGCTACATTTGAGTGCTTTGAAGAACCTGATATTATCTAGTACCAGGCTAATAAAACAGTAACTGCACGTACAGTATAAATAACAAGATAAGTATTATGTTGCCTTAATGCATAAGTAAAGACTCCATTTTCTGACCATTTTCCACACAGACCATTTGCCTAATGAAATCAGCCCTCCTTCCTCTTTATAGTGCTGCTTTGTATTGCCACAGTTGGATGAAAATAGCCTTTTCACTGCCTGAAACCACTCTCATTACCACAACAGTCAAGCACAGCCAGCCTGATGTTGAAATTTTAAAAATCCCATTTGATTCTCTGAGTGAAAGGTTCCACAACGGAATTTTGTGCAGTAGGCAAAATGGTATTAAACTCATACGATGAATTCAACAGGGATATTCAATGTGCAGTTTGCTTGCATTGAAGGCAACAAGGCTCCAAGACACAAACAAGCTCAGGGGAAATATTACAGCACAAATTTTGCCCACAATCTCACTGGTGGTACGTGCATAACTACTGGGAACTCCCTGCACTAGGATGGAGGGGCTACATTCTGACCTTTTGGGGCATCTGCGATCTGAAAGCAACGGCACCACAGCATTTTAATACAGACTAATAAATACCTTTGATTCTAGTATTAGTATCTGACAGTCCATGTGCAAAATCACACAGACCTTCTCAAGTGTTTTATGGATTTATTTTCTTTCTTAAATTTAAAAGTAACAAACCTTCCCAGTCAGCTTTGAAAGATCATCTCCTCCCATGATCTGCATATCTTGCATAGATTGATCATTCTGAAAGAGGAAAGATCAAATTTGAAATTGGTTATAACTGTATAAAACTGTATAAAATACAAACAATACAAACATGCTAACTTTTTTTTTTAAATCTTGGATAGTAATATTTTCTAATGCTTATTAATACTGGTGTGCAACAAAACAACACTCTCAGTTGCTCCTGTGGCTTCCATCATCTCCTGGTTGTATTTAAGCTAATATCAAGCCTAGGCTTTACTTAATTAGAAAAAGTTGCATTTTTCTTTTTAAAATAATGTTCTCTTGCTTGCTATTTCTTAACATGGCAAGTGTTAAGTAACATACTTGTCCCTTTCACAACGGGAGGACAGGAGCATCTCAACACTTGACTAAACACCTGTAAGCACATTCTCTTTTTCAAACAGTCTTTAGAAACACATGCAAAATGTTCTTACATCTATCACTCACACAGAGAACTCAGCTATTTTTGAAAGAATTCACTCCTTTTTTTTCAAGGGAAAAAAAAGTTTTACAAAATTCATCACTTGTTATCAAAAATAGTTTCAGTTGCCTTCCAGAGCTTTGTTTTTGCAACTGTCTCAAATATAAAAATCCTTGACATCAATTACATAAAATAGACTATTAACAATCAGGTTGAACTACATGCAACAGAATAATATGCTTTGATTTGCCTATTAAAAAAGGAATTTTATTACAATCAGTAAAAATTCTTTTTTGATAGATTTATTTCACAGATATTTCTAGTTGAAACTCATTCTGATGGAAAATTCTCAACCAACTCTATGTCAAATTCATTATCAGCAGAACACAAAGTTAATATCACATAAGGGAGACAGACTGAAGTCCTACCTTTAAGGGAAGACAGAAGAGGCCCTAAAGAAGATGGCAAATTAAAAAATATACAGTTGTGGCCAGGCTATATGAACTTTTCAGAAAGAGCAAAAGTAAGAATAGTTAATGTGGGGGTTTTGCCAAATTGGTGCATGTGCTAATCTAATCTCCCTATCCAAAGAAAAAACCATATTATTCCAGTTTCAATAAGAGCTGCAGTACCTCAGTGTGACACTGTAGTCCACCAGGAAACTTCACCATTACACAACGATGTAAGCACAATACTTGACTACTTTGCCTTTATTTCATAAATCTAGTGCTCTGAAGTCAAATGTTTTCCCACAGACAAAACAATGGGACAGCAGGACTTTTAAGGTAGGTGAGGATCTACCAGACTAAGGGGTTTATAGCTCTTCTTCTTCCCCTCAAGAAGCAGGACGAGCAGAGGCAGCACCCTGGCACTGCCATGTGGCACAGTCACACTGCAGATGGAAACCACACCTGCCCACACTCACAGCCCAGGTGGCACAAGTCCAGGGACTTCCAAGGCACCTTTGCAGCCACTGTTTCACAAGCAATCTGACAACCCCAGGAAGAATGTGTGGTCCCCATGAGAATGGATTGTCTAAATTAATACAGCCTTCCTGAGTAACTGTAAGTGAAGGTTGTAGAATTGCCCAGAATTGCACTGCAGTCCCACCAGAAGTCTCCCCCGCTTTTACTCAGACTCCACTCTCCAAAAAACTCTCACACCACGGCTTTGTAAAAGGTCCTTAGCAGTCACTGCCTTAAAAGACAGTTTTTAGACCTGCCTTTACTTTTTCTGCACCGGATCTGGGAGCTTTAGATAAATTTCATGCTGCTCTGATCTGTTTCCTGGGAAACAGAGCTAGAGCAGCAATGAAGGTTACATCCCATACATTTTCTAATATAAATTTCAACATTTCTTTTACTTTCATCAAGAAAAACAGGAAAAAAACACAACCCAAACAACAACAAAGCAACCAACTGATTTCCTCAGAAGATTATTTTAAAACTAAACAAAAAGTAGAGATTGAAAAGATTTAAAGTTCAGGCTTAAAAGCACAAGTTTTATGTTGCAAAGCAAGGCAGGTCACTCTTCAAAAGTCAGGGATGTATTCAAGTCAAGACTATTATAAGACTATAAAAAGCAGATTGTTTCTAATATCTACCACAGCATGTGTAACCAAGGCACTGACAAAATATTTTTTCATTTCAAATGAGAAAGTGTGGAATTTCATTACAACCAGCACACAAGAATTACTGAAGAGGCAGTTTGCCCTTAGCCGCTAGTTGAAAAAGAGAGAGGAAAAGAAAAAAAGATAACAGTGAGGTGCAATGATTAATGAATTTATTTATTTTTAACTAAAAAAAAAATATCTCTTTCAGCAGTTGTCACAGCAGCATTGTTTCCTTTGCACTTGGTATTTCTGGCTTCAGCTGAAAAGAAGATGCTGAAAAAGCATCTTCATTGCTGGCAAGCAGCTAAGCAAACACAAAAGCCATTGAGAGCAGGGGGATCACAGCATCCCGTCAACCTCAGCGTTCACACACTGGCTGTCGTGACACAACTGCACACAGTTATGAAAATCCTCAGCTGAGAATTCCCTGCGCCTAAAAAACATATAGATTTCTATATGGTTTCTTTTTTTTTTTATACATATATGCAGCTCAGAACCCTTCAACCAAGGTGCTTTCAAAAAATTTAAAGACATTCCTTGCATCACACTGTAGGCAATTATCTTGCCAAAAAAAAAAAAAAAATCCCAACACAGATCATTGATTTTAATGCCATTTGTAACTATCTACATTCATCACTTAACTCATGTTGTAAAATACATACCTGCCAAACAGCAAGACTCAACACCACGGTGTGACATTACCATGATCATAATGTTCACATAGATAGTTTGCACATTATGGTTGCCATAGGAACCTCCCAGTTCAGTTTTCTGAGTTCTCAGTTTATAATCTCAAAATAACATTGCACTAAATGTTAAGTATAAAGTACAATGAATGTCAGGAAAGAAAAATATCTGTTTCATTCAGTATCAGTTACTGTCAATTCAGAACTGTTTGTTTAATTTGCATGGTCTCAAGTCATTCAGAGCTTCTATTTTTTCTTTGGGAGTTGTTCCAAATGATTGAGTCTCAACAGTTTCTTATAAATGCAGAAACATGAATTGAAGCTTCACTTTCTGTCACTGAGAGTTCCTCAAAATTTGTTTTCTAACATCCCTAAACCCTATAAATTAATTTTTTTTGATGTTAAATGTTTGACACTAAATACATTGTCCCAGACAGAGACAGATCTAAATCACACTATGTTTTGGTTCATGCAGCACAAAATTTATTGCAGCTGTTTCTGACAAGACATGATGCATTGTGTTGCATCCCTACACCTCACCCCAAGCTATATTTAATCCCACATTTCTGATTTTTTTCTGTGCTTAATAAATCTGTATTTTCCAGGATAAATCTCAATTTCTTTGGTTTTACTTCCTGTGTTGTCCTTTTTCACCTGTTCATCTTTGTTTTATAATTTTCATTCAGACCTTGTCAATATACATCTTCAGATCCTATGAATACTTGATGAATGAAAGCAAGAATGTTATTTCCACCTCCATTTTTCATGGCATACAAGATAAAACCTTTGCTTTCTATGTAGATTCAAAGTATAGATATTTAAATTCCATCTATACTAAGTCATGTCTTTTGAACTGGGTGGGGCACAGGATTATTACATCTCTTTTACATCTCCTGAGATCAACACTTGGACATAGTTCAAGTTACAAGTGAAATGAGTTGGGTGGTCTCAGGAAAATTCATTATAAACAGCATTGCTCATCTGAAAATTGCACCAAACTGTGAACATCTGTTACTCTTCTAAAGAAACAGAATCTGGAGCACATTAATACTGGGCTCAGTGAAACAAAGATTCTTTAATCATGGTAAAAAAGTAGCTCTAACAGAACAGTTTAAATGCATAGCTAAATTATGAAATATGGAAACAAGGTTATTATTATGTATCTAATTACTACCGTCTGCAAAGTTCGTATGGAATTTCTTTTAAAAAATGTGGTTACCTTTTTCTCCAAAAATTCATCAGAGAAGCTCATAACAAAGAAAGATGTAACCATCAGGCCTGCTCTGCTTTGCTTTCTCCCCTTGGTGATACAGCAAATCCCCCAACTTGAGGATTCCCATGAGCAAAAGCTCTTTCACTTTGCACCATTATTCCATCTCCTACAGCTGGGTTTTCCAGGAAGGTTACTTAGAAGCATCATACACTTGAATGAATACTATTTTGCGTTTCTTCCCGACAGAACAACTGAAAACAATAGACCTCAAGGGGGTAGAACATAAGCTGTCATAATTTTCATGCCAGACAACTAGAAGGACTATCCAGGCTTAAGTAACAACATTCAGAGGGCAACTAGTAAGTACTGTTAAGCTGGAGACTTGTGCAAATGAGTGGGAATGATATGGATCACTTCCCAGTAAAGACTGAAAAGTTTGCCTTCCCTTCCCCAGAATCACATGTATACCAGTGGGCAGACTGCAACCTCCGGGGTACACCCACATTCAAAACAGTCAAGTGCCAGGTCACTGATATATTTTTCAGAGGTGCTTTGAACACCTTGCAAACAATCCAACAATGCTGAGCCAACTGGAAGTCAAATACAGTAAACTGGCATACACCCACTGCCAGGACATCCCCTTTCCCACAGGGACAGTAAAGGTGGTGCATTTGCAGCGCAGCACTGGCAGCTTTGTGTATCTCTGTCAGCTTTAACGATGCCTTCCTGTGCTGACCACACCGCTGACTGTGCTGCACTGAGACAGCCTTATTGCTACTGCCAGGACAACCTGTGACAGTAAATTTTAAACTGGTGTAGGTGTACATCTATCAGAGTTCTAGTTGCCACCACGTAAGACATACTTTACTTCTCTAGGATTAGACCTATAACATAACTAACTTAAATGTTCACTTATTTTTTATTATTTTTCTTCCTTGTTATTCCTTAACTAAATGCTCCATCACTCAGGTTTGGAAGTGCCTCAAATGCAGGTTAGTCTATCCAGTTCCAGGGAAGGCCAGAGTTCTGCAATGAGGAAGTTGGCTTTGGACAGAGAAAGGCAAACAATGAACTTACTGACAGCAAGGTACTCCTTATCAGCTGATCTGTTGTAACACCTGGGTATGTTTCTTCCCTACTGTAAAAGTGAGGCAGGTCATTCAGCTTAAACAATTCTCTGGGCAACAGTGAGTTATTAAACTGAATAAATGGGATTGTTTGCAATCATCTGTTCACACGTTCAGTAATTTCTTATGTACCAGGACTCTTGCATGCCTTCTCTGTATTTAATTCAAAAACATAAGGTATCTTAAAAACGGGCCAAACTGTCATAAATTGAAGCAGAATTCAAACCAGTTAACATGGCTAAAAAGCATTATAGACAATAAATTAATTCATATTTTTATTTCTGGTTTAGCAATTAAGTTTTATGTAATTGCTTGGTATTGGTTAAATGTGTTATTTTGTTTAAGAATGATGCAGTAAGATTGCAGCACCACTTATAACCATATGGCACAAACAGCACCTGTAGGCTTGAACTGAAATCAAGAGCATATGATACCAATTGTTTTGAATTGCATATATATCAGAAACACAATGTAGCCTCAAAACTCAGGTTAGTTTCCACAGAAAGCAGTCTGAGGTTTCCATGTACTCTAACTTATTTTTATTCTGTAAGATAATATTTAAAACATAGAGCCAAAATCTGTGTATGTTCCAGGGTGAGAAGAGGTACTAACAGTTTCACAGGGCTCTCCAGTCATGTGAGGCAAAGTTCAGATCACATAATTTGTCTCCAGAGATGGGAGGCAAATAAATTTAAAACTCACAGGTAAAAGAAAAATTTAGGAAGCTTATCCTCCAGAACTGCCATAATCCTACTCAGGCACTCCTTTTGGACTGCCAGGAGGCATTGCTAAGGGTGTCCACATTTTGTGATAATAATGTAATACAAGCCCTCTTGGAATAGGAGACTTGGTTTGCTTTTCTTCCTCAGCTCCATAAGCCAGAGTGTAGGGAAAATCTTCCTCCTGTTACTATGCTATGGTACTGCAAAAATCATAAAGGCATCAAGTGTGCTATAGCCAACTATACTGGACTCAGCTGGGGAAACACCAGTTTGGATTCAAGTCCACAATAACTGGAGTATTTGTCTTTTACCCAATAATTGTTTAACATTAAATGCATGAGCATTACAGCAGGGAAACTAGAAATCATGTTTCCCAGAATCAACAGAGGATCTCAGCATGCCAGCTGGGACACTACTAGATCCCTATGTACCATCTTACCCCAATTTTTAACTGGGATGTAAATTAATGATTAAAGTAAATGAACATTGTGAAAAATCACGTAGTGAATTTGTAGCTCTGTATTAAAACTCTGTCCCCTCAGGCATTCTGCAAGCACAAGAGAAACAACTTTCTCCAGACTAAGCACAAAGTACTAACCTTCTGACCCTGACTATCATTAGTTCCTAGGATTTGGTGATAAAAGGCAGATAGGAGAAGAATCTTGAAATTTGTCAAATAGCCACAGGCTGAGAAAACAGATAGATAGGTGTAAGCAAATTCACAGAAGATGAGACCGATAAAAACCTCAAACGCTTAGTCCCTTCCAGCAATCTGGAGTCCAGTGTGTCACTGAACCTCACAACTCAGTAGCATTCTCCTTCATAACACTGTGTTTAGTCCCTTGGTTGGTGACAACTGGGAAACTTTTAACAGTACACATAGTCTTTGTGAATTTTCTTGAAAGATTATTTTATAGCATGCCTTTATTTAAATATTCTAACTTCTGTCTACCAAATGAGGAGGGAAAAGAATTTTGTATCTGTCATGCAGACAAGCACTGCAGTAATAGAGGAGTTCCTATTATTGCTACATTCCTTTAAAGTAACCTTTTTGGTTCATGCTTTACAGCCCCCCTGGGGTGTGGCACTGCAGGTACATCACACATGCTATGATCTGTTTTAAAAAACAGCATTTAAGAGATGCCAGTAAAAGAGAGTCATAGAATTCCTTGAGAAAATTAGAACCCTCCGGCTTCTTTTAATTAATTTTGCCTCATTTCAGATCTTTATATAAAAACCCCACATATACTAAATGGTATTACTAGCATCTAAGTAAGTAATCAAGGTGACATTTTTCCAATGCATAAACATGTCACAGTACTTTCAAACTCATCAGATCTTACTTGAACAACAGGATTAGCAACCTTCTGGACCTTTCTTATATGTAAGATCCCATCTCCCTGTTACTGTAAAAATTTGTGAAGCAGACTGAAAATACAGACTGCAGTCTCTCCTAATGATGACATAGAGTATCGCTGCAAAGACCGTAATTTAGCAGTAGCTTGAGTATTTTTGGCAGAATATGAAACAAAGTATTTTACTAAAACTAAACTTCAATTTTTCAGGCTCTGTAACAAACCACTGCTTTACAACAAATATTGTATCCAGGGGCTTTAGAATTTAATTCTTTGAAAAGATGAACTCTTGGAAGCCATTTATTAAATCCCTTGATGCTTTGAATCTGTTCTAAAACTGACCAATTTTACAAACATCCACAGTCTTAAATGTTAAGATGTTCCAGGAATCTGGACTGCTTAAAAATACCAAAGATTTAAGCTCACCAAAAAGAATATTAAAAGCCTTAAGAAAAATGAACTTCAGATCTAAAACTCCATTTATACATAGTAGCTGTACCCTATGTAATATACTGTAATCCAAGACATTTATTTCAAATTGGAGACATTTTTCAAAAGAAAACATTACAGCTTGTTAGAAAAATGCGGCCCTTGGGGAGAAAAATTTCTTGAAGAAGATTAGAAAATACCTCTGTGGAGTTTGCATTAGATCTGAAGTCCAGAAGGACAGAACAGCAACACAGGAAAACTAATTTTTTTTTGTTAGAAAAAAATAATTCCACAGATAAAAATTATGTATCAGTATAAAGGAAGGTAATACCTAAGCAGGAAACAATAGAAAAAAATTAAAAGTATCTTCACAAGGCAAGTAGTTACTTGCTTTAATAAGCCTCACAAATGCCTTAAACCAATATTTTGGTATTGCTGGAGAGCTGTAGGACAGCTCAGTACCAGTGTGCCTTCACTGCCACATCTGTTCTCGTTCTGTCCCCATGGCAATCAGGCCACTTCCTACTCAGTTCTCCCCCGGCTGAGTTGTTTGGTTCCCCCAAATCTTTTATATGTGAGTCACCGAAACACTTACTCATACTTACCAAAAAAATCTCTAAGAATTCAGATGGTGCTAACATATTTAAGTGATGTGTAGGTGTGTTATCTGATGCATACAGTTACAGACATCATCCCTCTATGAGTAAGTTTTACATTACAGATAAACTTGATAAACTGACTGTATGATAGGTTTATTATGACCTTTCCTGAACTATGCCCACAAATTAATACCTACTTACATTATTAGTAACACTCCACACCCCTAAGCAGTGTCCAACAGGAAAAGACTGTATGTTTTAATTAAAATAACTTAAATCAGAAACACTTTCTTTCTCCTGACACTCAAGACAACCTTGAGCAAGTTATAAATTAAAGCTGATACATCACAACTCTGCCATAACGTTAAATGGAAGCTGTAGTGCTTAGGAAGGAGAGCATATGCCTCCAGATCTAAGAAGTTTCACCACATTGACTTTTAAGTTCACATTTTATTCCACATAGTATGGCCTTCTTCAGTTTATCTTAGAACACTATGAAAACGAGATTGTTTCACAAAAATAACTAGGGTTGAAATAGCCACACTCCTGATACTTTTAGGAATGTGTCTCAGATAAAGAAGAGGGTGAGTCTGAGGCTGCAAACTTGGTAGCAAGGATCCCTTGACTATGGACAGACTTCTTTTTCCAGCAAGGGCTGAGTAAAGAAGTTAATGCCCACAGGCTGTCCCCAGCCCCTCCCTCTGGCAGGGACTACTGGCAGGCTGAGGTGCTTGTGTGCATCTGGGTCACTAAAAATGAATCCAGCAAGCTCAAGCGGTTCAGATAGAAAGTCTCTTGTAACTGATCTCATCTGGGTTGAAACAGGTTAGGAAGTGCTCAGAACACCAGCTGAGCCGGCAAGTGTGACTGTCAGGAGGGCACTGCAGTGGCTCAGGAATGAACTGGAAATGATAATTGTTCCAGGTGATGCAATCAGAGAAGAGACCCATCTCTAGCGTCTCAGCTTTTACACCAAGCCATGAGCCATCTGTACCTGATGTAGAGGAATCTGGCAGGAGAGTCTAAGAGAGTTTACTCTCAAAGTGCCTGAATTGTGCTGCTACTCTAATAACACCACCCACAATTCAACCCATGAGACTGTCATTCACCTCATTATATTTTTGTAAATTCCTTTAAAGAGTTCATCAGCTTGCTACAAGAATAAGCTTTTGGGACAACTTCCACCACTAACACATTTTCGGCTGTTTCTCTGAGAAGCTTTAGTGTCTCTGAGGCTGATATTTTGCAGTAAGACACTACTGCATGTAGAAGTGGTTTTTTTTGTTTCTTTCATGAAAAACATTCTATTTTTAAACAAGTTCTACCACTTGAAAAATGAACATTTGGACACAGTTTGGAGAACTGTCAACTGCAGCATCTCCAAACATTCAGTTTACAAAAAATATGGTCTGTTTCCACCATTCCTCACCTTCTTAACCATCTCAGGTTTTACTAAGTTTCAGAACATAACTGAAGCATCAGACATACAGAGATATATCAATACCTGCTTAAGATTCGGGAATATCTTTGGCTTGGAGCTGTGAAGGACATTATACTCACTCATTTTAGCAGGTTTGAGTATTTCCCAGAGCTTTCCTTCAAAAATATACTACTACTTTAGGATGAAAATTCCATTTTATCCACAGATATGGAAAGTACACAGAGATAAAACCCCTTTGGCAATTCTAGGAATAGATCTCTAGTCCCAAATCTCTTCAGCTTGCCCATAAGACATCTCTCTGGCAGCACCATTGACAATCTCAGAACAGCAACAACTTCAAGGTCTAGATCCTTTACACTGGTAGCTTCTGTGGACTAAGTTAATGTCATATTTTTGCTGCCCATTAGCATCTAAAAGTATATCATGGTGTAAAATTCTCTGTACAGTTGTTTACTGTCTACAATGCTGACTGCAAGACATGCATCTGAAAAAGCTTAAGAGTATCTTTTAGGTTTTAAATGTCTAGTACATGGGCAACCTCTTTCCAAATTAAATAATAAATTATTAATTTCCAAATTAAACCACATTTTGCCTACACTGAAGCTATTTATCTGCATATCAAATCGATAATTCACACATAATTTGGAGTTCAGTCCCATGAAATTATTGCAGAATTTGGCTTTAAAGTTGACAGGAATTAATTCTACCAGATAGGCTCCAATTTGTAAGTCTTCCATGGCTACTCAGCATCAAGATGATGATGTGGTCATCAGCTGAACTGTGCACATGATGTATAATAAAGGGAACTCACAACTTGCCCAAGAGAAAACCTGTAAGTACAAAAACTAATGTGGCTTCTCTTTCATCTCAGGATGTACATTTTTCTCAGGAGATAAGTTGTGTTTTCATGACACAGGAATGGAGTTAAACAATCACTGTAACACTGGTGTAGAGTTTGGGTATAGACATGAATCAGTAAATGCAGGCAGGACACTTAGTTGTTTCTTTTGTGTTGTTAAATTAATAACACCATTTTGAGGTTACTTTTTTCGGGTCAGGATTTCAACATATTGTTTTCAGATATAAAACTCATACTGGTCTTAAAACAATCAAGTTCTATACAGTAAAACTATACTGAATATGAATAGGTTATTATGCAATGTAGGAATGTACATTTTACACCACTCTCTGATTACAGTCTGATGGCTCATGCTGTTGTGCCGTTTAGGAATTAAGTATTTAGTAATGGTGTATGAGAAGGAAACCTACACAGCTGAAAAACAAATTTACCAAGCTTTCAACTTACTCATTATAAAATCCCTCTGCTTCCTTACTCCTACAGTAGAGAGATTTAGCAAAACTATTTACTGAGATGGTTTCATATAGCAAAAACATTCAGATTTCTACTAAACAATGCTTGTTTTGTTGCTTGTTTTCAGATTTTTGCAGCACTAATGGTCCTGTTTATGCCAAGACTAATAACCAACAGTTGTAAATATGTTTCGAACAACTGGAGGCTGAAGAGGAAACAGATCATATCAATGGATTTGTTTGTGAGCAGAATTCAATGCAACCATTGTGCATGGATTACAATTCAGAGGTCATATTTTTACTTTTTTTATTATTAATTATGTTCTGGAAACCATAAATAATGTACTAATTTTAAAGAGTTACATGAATTGACCAAATCCACATAATCCTCTAGAAGTTCCTTCCAAGTGACTAGCAAGCAACATTCTCTTAAGTTCATACATATTTGGGGCATCTACCACCTCTCTGGGTAACCTGTTCCAGTGCCTTACCAAATTCATCATAAAAAAATTCTTCTTTATATCTAGTTTAAACCTACCCTCTTTCAGGTCAAAGCCATTCTCCCTTGTCCTATCATTCCATGCCCATGTAAATGTCCCTCTCCACCTTTCTTGTAGGGCTCTTAGGTACTGGAAGACTGCTCCAATGTCTCCCCAAGGTTTCTTCTCCTCTGGAGAAGAGACCTGTGATCATCTTCATAGCCCTCCTCTGGATTTCCTCCAACAGATCCACGTCCTTCCTGTACTGAGGACTCCAGAGTTGAATGCAGTACTCCAGGTAGGGTACCAAAGTTATTCAAAATAACAGAGTTTGTTATAACAATGTTATTTCAAAATAACAGAGATGGCTGGTCTTCTGACACTTTAGTCTGCATATATAAGCAAATCACAAAAGAGTTCAGGAAAAGTACAAGTCTCATTCCCACTTCACTTTTCCACGGTTTTCAGTGAAAAAAGGTTATGTTACCAAGATTCACTTGCCCTTCCACAAGATGTGAGCTTAACTATCATACTTACTTTATAAAATATAGTAAGAACAGGTAGCAATGCATGGTCTGCCTGTTTCTTCTCTCTTCCACCAGTCCCCACCACCAGTTTAAACAACTCTTTATGATTCTTTCAATTTCTAGCTTCCATCATCTGTCCACTAAAGAAGTTTTAATTCACATGCATTTACTTTCTCTTCTATTGAGAGGTTGCTGAGAACTTCTCAAGAAGTCTACAGACTCTGTGTACTTCCTCTACTTCTTCACCTAACTTTTTCAATTCCATCTCAAAACTGAGGTTTGACTTCAAGATCACATTTGGCATAGCCAAGGAATAGGATTAGGTGATAATGATGCATCTCTTAGTAGGGGATTAGACTTGATAAACCAGAATATCCTCCTCTGTTTCAAGCTGTAATTCAGCCTTTACCTTCATCAACCTGTCCTAAATTGTCTTTTCTACACTGAGCAAAGAGAAGCTCTAATTACTGTTTATGAACAGTCTACTCTTCTGCTACAGTTCTCACAGTATCACAAATGTATTACAGAATTTCTGGATCTGTGTTTCTTACCTCTCCTGCTGGTGTCATATTCTCCTTAGATGACATTCCCAAACTCAACCTCTTCCTCTATTTACTTTTCATCCTTGACTTCAACCCACCATGCTTCTGAAAATGATTTTACTTCTTCTACCAATCTGAAACTCTCACCCCTTTTTAACTTCAGAACCCTGATTTCCCACAGAGGAACAATCACTCAGAAAAAAATTTAGTATGGTGAAAATTGAATACAGTAAATTTTAATTTTTATCCAGTTTTAAACTCAAAAATCTCTACGGTCAATTCCACTGTTCCTTAATATCTAAAAGGCTGCCAAATTCTATCAGTTCTCACATCAGTGTTTCCCCTAAAACTTAGCATGCATCTTTCCATACATTCACCATATTTCACATGAGGACTATTCTAGTGCTTTTTTGTCTATCCTCTGTAATTCTTGCCACACTACTCTTGAGTTCATTCAAAAAATTGTATGTTTTCTCTGCCTCTTAAAACTCAGAACTGCTGCTTCTCATTCAATTTCCCATCACTGGATTTTATTTTCCTCTACATCTACTTCCTGACTCTTACCCTTAAGTCTACACGATGCTTCCTATCTGTTTACTTCTGAAGTAATATTTTCTAACTCTCACTTTGGTGCTTTCTTTTAATCTGCCCCTTGTAAAATACACAAAAGTTTCTCACAAAAATGTTCAGGCAGATATGACAATACTTAGTAAACCAGATAAAACCATCCTGGTTATGGAAGTAAAAATAGTCACTCACCTCATTAATATCCAGAGAATCTAAAGGTACTTTGCCTTTATTTTTTTTTATCAATTCATTTGCATGAAGAAGTCTAACAAAGAGGACACATGCCCAGGTTTCAACTACTTAATAAGAAAGCAGATCCTAACATACTAATTAAGTATAAATGCTAAAGTCTAAATTCTGGAATATTTTGACAGGTTTGAAAAACAAAGAGCCCTATAAAGCTTGTCATATTTACAATCTCCTTTTCCTGTAATCATGTCTGTATGCAAAACATCAAAGTACAATATTTTTCACTGACACTTTGCAATTAAGATGTACTTTCACTGATGCCAAGATCTGACTTTGGGTCACAATTACAGCCCACTTTTGCTATATGATTAAACCAAGAAATCCCACTTTAAATTACAACTCCTAAAAATCAACTAACCTTTCAGTATTGAAGTTGGAATGAGACAATTTAAAAATCCCATGAGTTTGAGCTGAAATTAGTTGTTGCATTTAAACAGCTGGAGGGGGGAAGGAAGATGTCTGAAGGAAGTATATTGAGAGCAGCAGGACTCCCTTTAGGAGAGAAACAGAGAACAGTTAGTAAAAGGGAGCAGGATAAATAATGTGAGAAGAACAGTGTCTATAAAATGAAAAAGGGATAAAAAGAGATACCAGCAATAAGTCTTACTAGAAAGTGGAACAGAAAAGGCCAAACGAAGAAAAGGAGTGGAACTGGTGATGCTCCAAGTCTTCAAGTAGAGTCTTACCTCCAAAATTGTAATTATTGCCTCTGATTAAAGTGTAAAACACTGTGAGAGATATGTTATTACAGAATAGACTAACATGGGAGATTTGGGAGTTTCATATAAGGCTGGGATAAAGAGTCACTCAGACTAGTTACAGCGAGTTCCTTAAGTGTTCTGACCCCAGCTACACTTACAAGGGAACATTCTCTAAAACCTGCAATTGCACAGGAAACAACAATAACTCAAGATGCAAAGGATGGCAGGTAGAGGTACTGGTACTTTACTCAGCATTACATTTCTGCATATCTCATGGAATGAATCTATCAATCCTATTGTCATTTCAAATGACTGAAGTATCATTCAGCTTCTCAAGACCAGACACACATCAAGCACTGCTCCCAGTACTGAATTCAGGACACTTCAGACTCTAAATACATGACACCTGCTTGGAAGCACATACAAGGAGAAAGGATTTATTTTCTAAACACTAGATGCAAGCACTAGTTCTGGGGAAGGTGATACCTTTCTGATAAAGCATGAGACTAAGATCTGAAACATGCACAGCCACTAAATTTGTCTAGGATTTGGTTAGGATTGTCTAGGACTCAGTATTGATATCATCACCCTTACATAACAAAATTTGGATGCAGTTGAAGCTTGATATAACATACTTTTATTTCCTAAGCTAAAGATGTGAAGATTTCCACACTCCTGCAGTATACATCTCGTGCCACTCGTTGGTTATGAGTTAGTATGGCTAATAAGAGTTGATTTGTCACCAAGGAAAGAAATTTTAGAACCTTCATATCTTCATACTGTATAAGAGATAACCCTATAGGAAAAGCACGTGCATTATCTACATGCCAGATGCAAAATAAAACCCCATTTAAGTACTTCCACTATTTGACAAGGAGTATTACTGAAGTGCTCTCATAATTACAAAAAAAAAATTGCATATAATTTCCATGTGCCATTATGTGAGACAAAAATTATCATTCACTTTATTAATTAGTTCTGTAATACTGCTGAATACCTAGAAAATATATAATATTAGTATTGCTCTAGAAAATATATATATATATATATATAAAATATATAATATTAGTGCTCTCCATAGACATAGCTAATTACTGAAAGAGGACTCCCAGGACCAAAGCCTAACCAAATGGCTAATAAAGGCTCTTGTTCACTTTTCTTCCATAAAGGAAAAAATTTAGACTTGATAAGTTAGGAAAAGTTTATGGTCTCTTGTGTCAGAGCAAACTGCCAACCAATGAACCTCTGCCTGTGGAAAGGATGTAGAGTTATTATGGGAACTGCTGGACTCAGCAAGTTGGATTCCTGCAAGATACTCCATTTTTTCAGTGTACTTCCTCAGACATTTCTAGGACAACTTGCTTCTAGAAATGCTCCCTCACTATGGAATGTGCACTAGAAGGTAGAATATAAATTTATAGCTTATAACAATAAGAAATGTGTAATTAAAGGCTGGTCATCTCACTATCATATCCTCACTGATACAAATGAATTATTGCATAATTTCCTCTGAAGATAACAGAAGGTCTTGATGCTTACTTCAACACTGGATTTGATTCAATGGCTTGTTTCATCTTCTTATAGAACACTATCATCATCTGGTGGTATATTTTGCTACTATGTAAACTGCATGTTATGAAGATGAAAGCACTTCATTTACTTAGCATTAAACATTTAGAAGAAGACATAGATTTATCATCTTACAGTTATGCCAAACTATGTGGGGGTGGAAAATGAAGTAAAATGAAATTAACTTGACAGAACTGCAAAGGATTTTTAGAACAAACAACATGCTGACATTTAACATGAAGGAAATTTGAATAATTTTCTGTCCAGAACTAAAGACAGACTAAACAAAACAATACAGCCCAAAGATGTTCATATCCTCATTCATACTAGGATATGAACAATTATTTTTAAAGAAAACCTCACAAGTTTTTCAAACAAAAATATTTTTCACATTGTTTTCCTTTTAACTGAAGGGAGGAGTCTCGGGTACAAAAATCCACTATTTATTATGACATTCTAACATAATCTACATAAAACAGGTATTGACTTACGTGGTAACTTTTCAGTCGAACAAAATCAACTTTCATGGAGATGAACCTTTCTGAATTTCTGCTGAGATTTTTAATGTGCTCCACAAGATCAGCACAGAACTTGTAGCCACCTTTGAGGACACAGAGAACCACAATATCATTGTCTCCAATGTCTTGCACAATATCTTTGGCCAGTCGTTCTGTCCTGGGCCAAAAAAAAAATTAAGGATAAAATAACATTAGATGCAGATGCTCTAAGTTCATGGTAGGCTTTCCACGTGTTTACAAACACTACAGCGAGTATAAAGCTTGACTGATACTCTGTTTAAGTGTCTTGACTTCACAGAATCATACAATCATTTAGGTTGGAAAAGACTTCAAAAACTATTGAATTCAACCTTTGATCACCTCCTTGTCAACTAGACCATGGCAATAAGTGCCACATCCAGTTGTTTTGTGAACACCTCCAGGGATGGTGACTCCACCATCTTCCTGGGCAGTCCATTCCAATGCTTGATTAGGTTTGGATTCAGCTCACAGAAGGCAGATACTGAGTGATGGATGCATGATGCAAAGCATGTGAATCAAACTGGTTAACCTTAAATGCATAAATTCCCCAGCTAAGCAAAAGGGAGCAACCCATCTCAGCATATGTTTGACTCATAAGCATTTCAGAGACTTTGGAGAAAAGAATATAATTTAGCCTTCCATTTTACCTCACAGGAAACATCAGTATAAAATATTCCTGAACAATCCCCTAACTTGTTATTTGCTGCACAAGTACAACAAATTAAGTGAAAGACAGAAAAGAAAATTACTGGAAATATTTCACACTGATTGGCTTTGGAAGATGCTACCTCTACAATTTTAATAAAAATACACACAAATGCTAGAAAGAAGTAGAGCATCAGTCAAAAGCTTATAAAGAGTGCACATTATCACTATTTCATACAGATGACTATTTTATCCTACAAAAACGAAGGGTGCAAAGAGCTTAAGTGACTTGTTCAAGGTTCACACACGCGCAAATAATTGAGCTTATGCTCCAATGAACTCAGAACCACAGGGTTCCCAAACCTGTCTTCCCTTTGACAATTCTGCATTGCAAACACAATATGGCAGATGATTGGAAACAAAAGCTACTCATTTCTGCCATAAAATGCTACATATATTTTCAAGATAAAAATAATAAATATGAATCTTACTAATAAGTAAAAATAATAGATATTCATCTTAAGTAGCTTTGCTGAAGAACATCAGAGACGGCATTTCTAGATGTAAAATAGAGTACCAGGTAATTTCTAGATGTAAAGCAGATATCAACAGAAAACTTAATGTCATTTGAAGTTTTGAGGAGAAACAGCTCAATGCATTATATTCCATAAACACTTATGCTGGAAAATTCTCTGATAGCTCTCTGAATTACATTAGCAGTTTCAATAAGAGTGGACTTCTTGACAGGAAGAAATTTATTAAATAATCCTAAAATTTATCCCATCTCTTTCATTATTAAATTTATACGGTTTTGTTGATTTTTTTCTTTCTCTGCTGACTCTAATACAGAAATCAATCTGCGACTACATAAATGCATTGATTGAACTTCAGTGAAATCTGTGCACGTACTAGAATAGAATAAGCTCTAAACTGAAGATAATATACTAGTTAGGAGCAAAGCTGTTGCTTCATTTTCACATCTTTGTATTGGTAACGCTCTAGTAAATTCCATACAGCAGCAATTAGTAGGTTTTTATTTGAGAAATAGGAGATATCATTACATCATCTTGTTTGATCTCAAATATATAATTACTTTTATTGTTGTAAGAATGAGAAATAATAAAAGACTTTCACTTACTTTACTGAAGATTAATAGTCTTTTATCATCTTTTATCAAGTCTGAGAATCATGGGGAAAACCTCTCATTAAGAAGAAACATTTCTCTGATGATTTTCATTTTTATATTGTTCCTCAGATTGTCTGAGGAGCTGAAATTACCAAGTATTCCAAAGATCACTTTGAATTTTAAAAGTGTATGAACTCCAGCACAGACAAAAATGTATTATTTTCAATTTCTAAATAAAAATATAGACATTTTAAACTTATATTTAATTGCTGCCAACTGACAAGAGAATTTTCTCAAGTGCTGAGCCTTCTTCCTACATGAAAATCTTGCCTGATCACAGCATATTAAGTTCTATGTTCTTTTCCATTAGAATAGAATCAGCCTTTTTTTGCTGGAGTAAGAAGTGGAGCTCATTCTGCTGGAGTACAAAAGCAACACTGGAGTTCAATGCTTACTTCAAAGACAGTTATATTTAATTCTACGACAGCTGAAGTTGCAATATGTTTATTTTAAAAAAAGAGGAATTAAAATTCAGTTGACTCAAACCAAAAAAGATTAGAAATTCAACACAATGGTAACTGAACAGGAAATTAAAGAAATTTTGTGTTCAAAAACAAAAACAGGAGTAATAGCTATTCCTTGTGATGGATGTTTACAATCTTCTTTCAAGGAATTCCAATTCCTTGTATTTGCAACCAGCTGCTGAAATGTGGTAGGTAGAAAGCTGCAGGCCGAATGTCCCATGAAATTCCATTCAGATATTCCCAATAAAGACACTGTTGAAAATTACCATTTCCATTTTGTAACCTTTTCATAAGTTTTTTAACAGGACACCAAAATAGTAACTGAGTATGAACACTGAGCTGACCTACCACAAATACCGAAGCACACCAGATGCCTACACTGAGTGCATATGGGAACTGCCAAAAAGTAGGGAATGAAGGATGATCAAACTTTCCCACTGACACTCTCCAAACTTAACATCTGGACCCGAACAGTCCACAACACTTTTTAG
The DNA here is from genome assembly GCF_022539395.1 of Myiozetetes cayanensis. NCBI lineage: Eukaryota > Metazoa > Chordata > Aves > Passeriformes > Tyrannidae > Myiozetetes > Myiozetetes cayanensis. Next base: position 134,111,452 of record NW_026086604.1, read on the forward strand.
TTGTGCTGAATGGCAGAACTCAACATACAGTCAAGAACCATCAGGTTAATTTGCATTAATGATTCAAAGACCAGTAGATGAGCCACGTTCTCTGCTGAAGAGAACAGCTTAAGCTTTACCAGGGGAGGTTTAGGTTGGATATTAGAAAGAAGTTCTTTACAGAGAGAGTGATCAGGTATTAGAATGGCCTGCCCAGAGAGGTGGTGAATTCACTGTCCCTGGAGGTTTTTAAGATGAGGCTGGATGTGGCACTGAATGCCATGATCTAGTAATCACAGTAGGCTTGGATCAAGGGTTGGACTTGATGATCTTGGAGGTCTCTTCTAACCCAGTTATTTCTATGATTCTATGATTCGTGCTAGGGAGTTGCCAAATTTGTACCTAATGGAATGTAGCTTTTTCTCCTTTTTCTGTTTTTTAATTAAAACCACAGGATGGTTAGAGTGCAAGTGAGACATTCAGACATACGTATATGCAAAGATATTACTTGCCCTTTCACCTTCAGTTCAGCTGTCTTTTCATCTACATTCCAAAGTCAATTTCTCTATATGATAAGACTCTCTTTTCCTGTGGGACCTCTTGTCTCATTCAATGCCCAAATCAGAAGTTAGGTGAAAGAAATTAGACAGGGAGTTGCAAAGGCAACTACAACCTTCAAATATTTTATTTTATTTTACTTTCCAAATTAAATCATTTTATAAATGCCAATATAGTATTTTAGGACAAATGTTATACACGCACTGTCTGTGGATGACAGCCTTTATAAAAAAAAGAATAATACTACTGAACAAAGAATCTATTTAGTAACACTCAAACTACACATACCTGTCAACAATAATGCCGTGAGGTATGAGCACATATTCCAGATCTCCATAGTAGTGCTGAGGATAAGTGAACAAATCCAGACTGTATCCGGGCCAATTGTCTGAAATCTGAATATCAAATAGTACTGTTAAAAATGTTTCATAGTGTCTGACACTATATAACTGATATAAAATCAGCATTCTAGTACACTCTGTTGGCTGAATTAATTGTATGCCATGTTTTCTTCCAGTTATAATTTACTATTTTGCTTTTCCTATTAATTATTTTGTTTCTTGGTATATCTCAGAAATCAAATGCTACATTTTTTCCCCCAGAGAATGTGGGAAATTTCACCAGAAATTACAAACAGTTAGATAGAGAAAGAAAACATTTGAAACTGATTTAGTGGCAAGAATGAGTTTCTTACTACTTCAAACTCAGAATGCAAATATAAGATTGACAGTAAGAAGGGATTCTCCAGTGGGAGATTCAGACAGTGGGATCAAAAGTCATAAAATCCTACATTATAATTGCACATTTCTAGTTTAGAGTTATTTAAAAGCCATACATGAATAAAGAAATAAGAATTCTACAGATGAAACAACACATAGGGAGAATAAATTACGAGGTTCATGGATGATATCTGTGCAAATCAGTGGAAGACTGTACTTCTTGCCAGAGGCGAGGTCCTTAATTTATACGTTATCAAAGGTAAGTGATTACAGAATGTTTGCATCTCACCTCACTATCAGCTAGTCTTTAAATCCATACATTTACAGAAAAAAATATTTTACAGATTTAACATACATTGGTTTCATTGGTGTTAGAATACAACAATTAGGAGATCTCACAGCATACAAAGCCAGTAGAGGTTAGGAAAGGCAAAACTCAGCCAACAGATGAAGGCTTCAGAAAGCTGTGAAGATGCAAAGCCACCAGCACAAAAACTAAACAAACTCCAAACCAACCATTTTCCCAATTCCTTGTAAAAGACAAGACCTGCAGGTTCACAAGGTTATCTTGAAATCATTACAAAGCTTTGCTTCAATATGATTTGGGGTAAAAAGTGACACCTACTAGGTTTTCTTTACAATCATATTCTTTAAGTCACATATTGTCTTTCTACAGCTTGGCTTGTGAAAGGAAAAACGGTGACAAACTTTTGCACTTTTGCCAAGTGCATGTCTTAATGGTATTTTTGCCACATACAGCCTTTAAAGGACCATCACTGAAACCAACCTCTGCTCACAATTTTATACAGTAGAGTGATAAGCTGCTTCTCACAAATATTTGGCTCACAGCATATTTGATGTTGAGCTGTTCTTCCACGGCCTGTATTCTTGGACTCAGACGCAGCCCTGCCTCATGCTGTACCAAAAGCGTTCTGCCTCAGGGATTTTGGTTTCCTTGGGGACTTTTTTTGCATATTCACTGACAGCTACAGACACCTCGACTGTCGAGTTTTTTTAACACTACCCAACAATTTCTGTATCAAAAAAAGTTATTCATTGGCAACTACTACTGAACACTTGCCCACAAAAGGGCATGACTGGGAGATCACTGGAATCAATGAAAGCTTTTCCCCTGACTTACACCAGCCTTGAAACTATACAAAAGAAAAAAAGTTACTTAGTTGTGTTCCCCATTTCCATAGAAACAGGAGATTATAAATATCCTCCTTGGTGAGGTTTTTAAATAGAGGCAAATCTTGCTCCAAAAACAGTGCTGCAGAAGAGCTGGGAAGCCCATTTTTCCCATCTACTTTTTCAGTACATAAGGATGGCTGAAACTTTTTAAGCATTTTGTAGCAATGAAATGCCTGGAATGGTTTTGTTCATAAGCATTTTAACGTACACTGAAACAATTTCAGATAACCTTAAATTGCCTGAGTATTATAAACACCCACTACAAACCCCTGTCAGTGTTGCTTTATTTCTGCATTCTCATCACATTGCACGTTTTTAGTGTGATGCAGAACAACAAACTAAGTGGATGGAAATTGCTTCAGAATTCATACAAATCAATAGCTTTTACTTAGGTTACAATAAATCCTTTCATAAAGAGGATCAGGATGAAATTTTGATTTTCCCATTTATCCTTCTGGTTCTCTTGAATAGAAGAAAATAAACTGCATCACTTTTCAATACTATAGAAATTCTCATTTACAAGTCCTTGCTGGTATTTGACAAAATAGATGAAATTCACATGTGCTTTCAAATTAATTATTTTTCTGATATGATAAGCCTATTTCATATTCTTCTTTCTTTTAAACAGGCACTTACCAACAACAAGGCTTAGAAATTCTCATTTACCCCAAAGCTATTCACAGTGCTACGCTATAGGACAAGTTTCAAGTAACTGTAAATTCTTATGACTATCCTGTCTGTGAATTAAAAATAAAAAAAAAAACCAAGGTGCAATTATCCTGAATTGAATAGCTTAACATAAAAAAATATTCAAAAAATACAGATTGAACTCAACTTCTATTTAGTTCTGGCTTTAGTCCTTGAAAATATGAAGGAAACAATTGTGGTTGTTTCATAAAAAGATCATATTCAACTCGATGAGTAAATATATATACTAAATACATCTGTATACTTGCATATAAAAAAATTCCTATAGTGAAAGAAAGACCTACTTTTAAAGTTCAGGCTTGGCATGTTCAAATAGCCCAGGAGAAATTATTCAGTAGGTCTTTTAAAAGTGGATGTGAATGGATACAAGAAGGAATACAAATACATGGTAATACCGAAAAGTGTTCCCTTGAGGTGTAAGAGATAAGCTGGAGACATTCAGTTGCAATGGCTTTGGAAGGACACCACTAATTTTGTTGTCTGGTAAAGTGAGTACAGGTGAGATATGAGCACAGTCCTCACCTCAAAGTGAGCATCAAGCAAAGTCCAGCTTTTGTAACTTAAATGATACAGGACTGGCCTTGCTGTTGATTGGGGGGGTTGAGCAGAAGAAATTAAATCAGTACAGCAGAACATGGTTATGCACACTCATGTCCTCCTTTGCAATATCCTCGTGTTGCTTTGGTGATAAACACAATCACTTGCTTTAAGAATGTCATTACAGGTGTCAGGAGAGGTGGTTGGTGTGTGGCAGTTTCACAGAGACCTTAAACACAGAAAGACAGGTCCTTAGGAAGCAGGATGGACGGGACGGTGGCATGGACACAGTGTCACCACTGCCTACACAGAGGGCTCTGGACCATGATCTGGGCAGCTGTCCTGGTGATTTTCTGCTAAAATCCCAATGCCACAACAAAATAAGAACATACCTAAGGTGGTGGCAGTGATGGAATTTGCTTCACGGGAGAATCTGGTTTGTCTCTCAGAACAAGGAGCACATTCATTCATTTTTTACATCACTGATCCATCCCCACAGGCACTCCAAACACACTGCCAAAGTTCGGGCTATTTCCCATCCCAGCCTGCCTTCAGGGAGCCCACAAATCCCCAGAGACGTCTGAGCGTTCCGGTGGGAGCCAGACACCTCGGAATCCCTGAGGATCCTCATCTCCATTACCCGAGGAACCCGGTGAAGAACAGCCCCGGCCACAGGAGCCGCTCGCGGTGATCCAGGACCGCATTTCCACGGGGGAAGAAGCCACGGGCGCGGTGCAGCCCGGGGAGCCCAACACGGCCGTGCCCCTCCGGCAGCCGCACCGGGGCCGGGGCCGGCGGGAGTGGAGTTGGGTGAGGGGACGCAGCCCAAGAGGGGGAAGGGGAGGGAAAGAAAGGGAAAGGAAGGGAAGGGCGCAGGGGGTCAGCACAAAGTGGTGCGGGAACCGCGCAGGGCAGGGACGAGCGCCAGGCCGGGCCCCGCTCCCCATTTACCACAACGCCGCGGCCTCCAGCGCCGCTGCCGCCCGGCCCCGCCATCTTCGTGCGCGCCGCCCGCCTGAGGGGCTGCGGGGCGGGGCCGCGGGAGCGGGGACGGGAGCGGGAGCGGGGATGACAGGGGGATCGGGGACGGGAGCGGGGTCAGGGACGGGAGCGGGATCGGGGACAGGAGCAGGGTCAGGGACGGGAGCACGTACAGGTGAAGGAAGGGGCAGTAAGGTGGAGCGGTTTGGGCAGGGCTGCATAAGGGGCCTGGGCTGGATAAGTGGGTGCGATTAAGCTGGTGTGGCTTAAACCGCCCTTTTAACAGGATTTTGATTACACTCTAGGGGAGGGAAAATGGGATGCCGGAAAGCAGATTTCCGGCAGTTCGGTACTCGTGCTGTCCATCCTCGCTGTGCTGTGAGGTGCTGCTCCTTCCCCACCGCTGTGTGCCGGAGCAGGCTGTGTCTTCCCAGCGCCTCCAGCCCACCCTGCGATGCCCGCGCTGTCTGTGGAGTAGGAGGAAAACAGAGCAGGAACCAGGAACAACACAGCCTTCTGCCACCCCCCTTCCAGTGCTGCTGAAGTTATTATTAATATTTTGCTTTCACAGCCTCACAAATGAGAAGGAGCTTGTTGCTTTCTTCTTGCTTCTTTCTTGCTTCTTCTGTCAAATATACAGCAAGAGTTCTGCCATTCCTATAATAGAAATTATTAAAGGAAGCATAAAATTTGCTTTTAAGAGAGACTTGGGCATAATGAAATATGCCTAGGGGTACCTGAGGGACTCTTACCAACCAAGTAGGAAGACATTTCCATTTGGTACATTACTTTTCTACAATGTGATCACTGACACTTCTAGGTCTCAGATGAATCCAGGGATATCTACCCCTGGATTTTTGTGTCCAAGATGAACTGCTTTTAAAGTGAATCCTTTCAGTGCACTTGCATTAGAACTGATAGGGCAATTAATAACTTAGGAATCTAGTATTAAGAAGGCTTCTATAAATTAATCACTAATTAATATCTGGCCAAGTACTAAAGCAATTGAAGATTATCTTGTGATCAGTCCTTTCTTATATGAAGCCAAGTCTGTTTGCTTTTGATGGATTAAGGAACTGTTCTTGGAAGAACTATTGCTACAGTAGACAATGTGCCTGAAAGAACAGAAGACCAGGTTTACAAAGTGACAGGGAGCCCCTTCAGGATACATTTGCCTCGTAAGTGGTGCCTGTGTAAGAAGATCGAGGTGTGCTGGAAAAAAATAGTTCCTATTCACAGTGCCTTAAAATAAACAATAAAAAGGAGTGAATTCGAACAGCATATACAGACTTGTACAAATGTATGTGAAGTAAAAAAAATATATTTTTGTAAAATACATAGGAAATTTTCATAATGGACAAAGTCCCTAAATAGATTTGCTTTTCAATTACTCATCAACATGTCATACAATTATTGAGAAAGTTTAATGTTTCATCTGAACTTTGGAATTAGATGCTCTTGATTTGTACCCACAATCACTTTTCAATATTTGAAGATTCTTCTTGCTTGGAGGTGGTCAAGAACCCCTCCTGAAGCCCACGTTTGCCCAAAGGTAATGCAGTCTGACTCACTTACCACCATGTTACTGATAAAACTCTGTTTCATTAACAACACAGAACTGGGCTCTGTAGATCTGAAGCTATTTGGATTACAGCTAGAACCACAGATCAATTCTAGCCACTGCTGTTTGAGTACTGGTTTCTTTTACCTTTTGGACTATTTGGGTTTCTATTACAGAGTTTTCTGTATTTTTAAAATATTCTTTATCAGACCACTGCAGTACAAGAGATTACTCTCACTGCATTACAGACAGAAGTTTAATGATTCGAAAAACGTCAACATGAACAAGACAGTAAAAAAAAATTCCTCTGTCATTGTGCTGAAAAACTTAAGCAGGAAATGTTTGTTCTTCCCATCAAGGTTGAATGACTGCATTTTGTAAAGTCTTCATTTTGGTATTCTTCTCTTCCAGCAATTCTATAGGGCTTGCTTAAGAAGTATAATGAAGTGTTGTGTCTTGCTAATAACAGTAAATAATAGTAAGTAAATAAAAAATAGATAAATTTAGCTGGAGTACCATCTGAAGGGCAGTGCTGCTATCAGCAGCCACCTGCCCAATCCACATAGCTACTCTTCTCCATGTAAGGTTTTTTCATTAGCATAAAATGTAGTAATTTTTTTAATCTTTTCTACAAATGAGACAAATTTACGGATCTGTGAACTCAGAGAATTAATAGAAACTAGAATTAATGAGGTTCTTTGGGCATGACAGAAATGAAGCTGCTAAAGATTTTGCTATGGAGATATGTGTACTTACTGAATGTTTACAGTGGGTTTTTTACAGTATGAACTGTTGTAGAATGAATGAATTTACAGTAGATTTTCAAAACTTTTTTTAATTATGGCCAAAATATGATTACTGAAAACGTGTTATTAGGGCCTTAACTGTGAAAAAACCTGTGAAGATTCTGAAGAATACTCTTATTATCTTTGTTTAGCTGTTTGTTTATAAACTAAAAATAGGAGGAAAAGAATAAACATTTCTAGACATACAACCATGGGAAATGATCAAAGGGTGAAAGAACAAAGAAAATAAGGGTAGATAGTACTAACAAGTAGGTCTGGACACATAGCCAAAAGACATAAAGGAGCAGATGGAAGAAGCAACACACAGAGAGGCAGAGCAGAATTAAGCCTTATATGCAAATCCCTTGTGAATGTGTTTATATCTTAGGCCTTTACAGAATAAACTTTACAATTTCAATTACACATATGTTCCTTTCTTAGCTTGTTACTGATAAAATTAGGACATGTCCACCCTTTCACAACTCTGATGTAAAGAAATACTGAAAATAGAAGGTCATGGGCAGGAATATATCAAGAAAACAATATCAAGAAAAACATTTTCATGGAGTTACCTGTAAGCAACCTTTGCAACTTCATTATGTATTCTCCTCCCAAAGAGCTATAACAAACATTTGACAACTCAGTTTAATATGTAAACACCAAAACTAGACAAGAAAAGCATGAAAATCCAGAATATTTCAAGAGGTATGGCTTACCAATTGGCTTCAAGAGGTAGAAGCTTGCCAATTAGGGGATGAAGTAAGAGCTCTCATTCTGGTTCTGCCTGTTGCTGCAGCTGTTATGTGAACAGCAGAACTGTAAACAATCTTATCAAGCATAAACCTGCATTTCTTAGTGGTTACAAGGTAAGTGACAACAACTCCTCCCCCCAGTTGTGGCAGAGAAAGACTTTTTTTGATAAAATCGTCACTGAAGAGATTATCAAAAACAAAAGTCTAGCATATACAGTACTTTTAAGGCACGTTGAAAGAATTCTAAATTGTTTTCATGTCAATTTTTAATATATTCCAGAATTTTGAGTTCTTATGCATTACCTGAGTTAGTTAACCAGTCCATAGGGTGGCTGCTGGAGACCCTGAATTCAGCAGAACATATTTGGCAGACATTGTTACAGACATCTGGGAGAACATGAAGAACTATTTCAAAACATTTCCCTGCATTCAGAAACAGAGGGAGGCTGTAGGAAAAGCTGTCCCCATTAGCAGGGCTAGGTAGCATCCTATGATGTGCAGCAGGATAGATGCTATACTTGTTCTTTGTGACTGCTGTACTGCAACAGGTGACAGAGTGGCACTGCAGGCTGGAATCTGGCTCCTGTCCACCTTCAGTTTCAGCAGGATTGCATCCCTTTCAGAGGAACTGGAAAATTCAGCTTTGAAACAGTTGCAGCATCTGAGATCCACAAGGGAAGCTTGGAGCTTTTAGCTGTCACAGTTAACCTGCACTGAGTCTATGAGACTGACTTAGGCTTTGAGAATTAACTGTGGCAACTTCAATACTAAGAAAATGGCTAAAAGCTGCCATTCAAGATGTCAGTCTGTTTTTAAAATTTTTATGCCCTTTAAGTCACTGTTAGGCACTGCTTGACAGAACTCTGAGCTTTGACTTATTTAGTCTATGATAAACATCTTTAATACAAAACTACATTTTTGTTTGTTATTAATCTCACTGTGCCAAACTAGAGCAGCGAGAGCTTCACTTTGCAATTTCCTGTCTCCTGAAGATACTCTTCCTGCTTTTCAGGTTCATATTATTAATATAGAGTTCTTTATAGCTGAAAGAAATGCAAACAGAAATTTCCTCCTGTCCTTTAATACTAGAATAAACCTTATATTCCTCATAATATTATGGAAATATCTCCCCTAGCTAGCTATTTACAGATATTGACATTTGAATAATAAAGCATTATTTTCAAGGAATGCTGCTCACATCATATCCTACAACAAGTTCATCATGCATGATCATGAAAACTAGTCAGGGAATTTTAACTATATAGAGTCACACCCAGCGTAACAAATTTAACTGTTAGAGATTGTTTTCTTTTTGAAGGAGGTTGTTCACTTGGCTTCATCCCTCTTTTTTCTGTTTTTAGTAATTAAAGCAAATTTGGGAAAGTCTGCCAAACAAAAGAATTCTGAGTGTCCTAAACAACTAAACAAGTAACATTTTAAGGGCTTTTTTCCCAGAATAGTTCAGTCATCTTTGATGTAATTTTGTATCCTTCACAGCTTGCCTAGAGTAAACAGCGCAGTCACAAAAACAGAGTCGGGTCCCACAAGTTCTCCTGTACTGTAGGAAGGACAGTGAATGTTCACGGCTGGCCAGGCAGCAGCTCTGTTGCTGCACAGAATGGCCTGCTCCCTGAGGGTGCTGGAATGCTGGATTTAGAACATTTGCTAATTTTATTGTTTGTGTAAAAGACAAATCATTCCTCCTGAGCAAACAGCAATATGTGGTTGTTCCTCCCCTGTGCAGTGCTTGGGGCCACACACTGAACGCTACTGGAGTTTCTTCCTTCAAAGAGAGAATTACCACGTTGCTTCCTCAGCTTTAATATGGACCTCAAAGCAATATGGAAACAGTTCTAGATGTACTTGTCCACCTTCACAGCAGCTCTGGGAATTAAAGAATTGAGTCACCTGAATTTCCATACGGGGGATTTCACCTATCAAGAGTAATTTAAACATTAATTTCAATAATTTTGACTAATCAACAGCATTCAAACTACCACACAGTGCTGTCTCGGCTCAAAGCATACTTCTAATTTTAGGCACACATATCCTGTATTTAAAACAGATGGGCTCAAATTGCAGAAGTCAGGAACCCCAAAAATGAGAAATGCAGCATTAATGGTTACCAGTGAAAAAGCCAGGTATGTCATTTACCATTGCATTTCAAAAACATTCTATGACATGAATAAATCATATTGCTCCAGGGAATAAGTTAAGTGCTTTAAATCTCATTTCTCTTCCTTCAGCTCCTACTTTCCAGTTGCTGAAACAAATGAGATGAGGGTTCTTGGAAAACAGGTCCTTTTAGTAAACAACTTGAATCTGTTCCCTTTGTTTCATAGTCTTAATTCATCCCCAGATGACCATATTTATTACCACTATTATTATAAGCACACAGGAGGTCTACTTACAGACAAAAATGTTATTGCATCAGACACAAAGCAAAGAGAGAAAGAGATGATCCACACGACAGACAACTTACAATCTAAGCCTAAGACAAGAAACAAAGGGCTACAGTGCAGGAAACTGCACAGGTCAGTGAGAGAAACCCTAATCTCAGCTCACCAGCAGTTTAGCTGTTGTTAAATTTTTGGTGGGAACCATTGCAAAGGACATTTGAGGAAAGATTTGAAGATTAAATTATTCCAGTCTTTGCATGTTTGTGTGAATTTCTCCATGCTGTGGAGTCAATGTGGAGGCAAGCATGGAATAATGAATTAACACCACAGGCTAGTACGGTGACTGAACAGAAGTTCATTCTCGTAGCAGCATCAACAAGTCCAGCTGACGTGCACATAGCCTGCTATTTGGCTATGTCTGCTTGTCTACAAACATTTGTTGGAGGTACAGTCTAGAAAAAAATTATGTTTTTCATAACTTAGTGAAATGCCAGTCACATGTACATCAGCACCCTTTAAACAGTAAACAAGAAAACACAAGAAACAACTCACCTTGCATTTATACCATAATGCCACTGCTTAGCCTGGAGGGTAAAACCGCTGAATTTACTCACATTTTATTTACATAACTTTGCATGACAAAAAGGAGCTGGAGGAAGACTGAGTGGAAAAAAAAATTGTAGGCATTCAGTGGTCAAGTATCCATCACCATCTGGGATGTCTCTCCATGGCAGAAATGGCTGCTCCTCCTTAGCTTGGTCAGGCTCAACACACCTCTAGTTACTGGGGTGGAACGACGCCGATCAGCTGCGGGGCTCAGCAGCTGCCTTCCTCGACTATGGGAAGTGTCAGACAACCTTAATAACAGGGTTTGCCACCTGTATCTCCTGTAATTATATTATTAATATTATAAGCATCCTAAAGCCCAGGATGAAAGTGTTTACTAAGGCTAGCATTTACCTAGGACTCCCATTAATCAGCATTTATGTGAAATTTTCTTATCTGAAAGATGCCTACTTTCATTAGGGCTGAAATTGTTAGATATGAAGTTTTCCCTAAAATGTAGGCCAGTGAAAGGCCTAGATTTTTAGCTTTGTGGCAAAGAAATCACAGCAGCAGTTTCTGGTACCCATTTTGTACATTGTACAGAAGGCCAGAACGTGCCCTCCTATGATAAAACCCACCCACAGAGACTAAGGAAAATGAATTCAATGAGGAATTTCTCCCGTATTATTTTTTTCCCACAGAATTTTGCCCTTTCTGTTTTACGAGGGGAATGAGGTTATCCCTCTGAAAGGAAGATTTTGAGGAACTATCCCAGACTTAGTTCCCAGGAATGCATGCAGAGCCTAAGAAGCCACCATGCCTCGAGACCAGCCACATGGAGCCCATATGCTCCTGCCAGAGCTGACGCTTGCTTGAGGCAGCTCTATCGAAGCCATACAATCAGGAACTCCCTCTGTTTGTGATGATGCCATATCTGATCCCTTCCTTCCTGAATATAAATAGTTCCATTCTCAAGAACAGCCAGTGAGATATTTATCATAATTTCATGTTTCTATTTTCAGAAATTAGATACACAGTTTTGTCATGCACAACTTCCAACAGGAAATATTTTCAGTTTGTGGCAACGTAACTCTCACTGACCAATAGAGCATTCATGCCCTGTTTTGCATGTGTTTTTTGATGGTTATCCAATCTAATACAGACAATTTGAAATTATCAGTTTGATAATAATGAAGTACTAGAAGCATTTCTTCTCATTACTTCACTGATTATCAGTAATTGACTACTGAATTTAGAGAATGTTCCAACTCATAATACTACTTCTGAGCCTGTGGACAGACTTGTTTCTGTTAATATTTAATAGCTTTTATGAAGGAACAATTCTATCAGAACAATTGAGTTTATTCACCTTCTTAATTTTGTTACACCAATGATATATACTAGTTGATTCACAAACATTACACTTTCAGTTACTGGCATTTCCTTAACATATAAATACAGAGTTACATTATTTGGATTCTGTAAATTTATTTTGTCATACTTCCCGGAGAGAGCTAGAGGGTAAGCATGTCGTCCTTCTGAGTGTATTTTCAATGGTTTTCATTATAATATATCTTTGTAATCAGAAGTGTTGGAAGGTCGTATGGAATACACACCAAAAGGAGTTATAGCCTCTCCCCTGGGTGACAGAAGCTATTCACGTCTCAAGAGGGGAACATCCCATGTGCAGCAGAGCTACCTGCAAAGAACTACATGAGGCTTATGAAAAAAACCCCCACAGTACTGTTGAAAGACACTGGTAACAGCCCACTCAGCTACAGAAGGACACTGGCTTTAGTCTCTCCCTCTCCTGTTAAGCAGGAACAGTTTTTGCATCTCTTCCCATCCACTTCCTAACTTCCCAATAATATATTAATATCATCATTGTTGGTGAATGATGATTGTTTCCAAGTGTTGGCGTAGCTGTTTGCCCCAAATTTTGGGATAGGACACCACCTACTTTGCATTTCCATAAAGTCAGCACTGATGATAAATGGAAGAACCAAATCCAGATTCTAACATAATTCAGCCAAATAGTCTACGAGTAACTAAAAGCTGAGAAGGAGGCAATGGGAATGCATTCTGGTTTGGAGTCAAATCCTGTGAAATAGCTTTGTTTGATTATATAGCATTTCTTAAGAACAGCATCTTCACTAGGAGATAATGTGACATGTTATTAAGTGCTAATAATTGGTGTGGTTTTATTAAAATATACAATGCAAGTCATTAGAGTAAAAAGTAAATGAAATCCATATTTTACAAATCTGCAGCTTTCTTCCAGCTTATATCCTTTGAAAATGAACATAATTGCTTACCAATAAGCTACAGAGAAAAAAATACACATTCCTGCTCACCCACACGTTCCTAGTGCACGTCATAGACAAGTATAAGATGCACAAGAAATAAAGTCTAGAATCACTGTGAAGTCTTCAAAGCCATTCCCTCACAAATTTAGGAAAGGAACTTAATGTACAGGAAAATTTGGCTCTTCATAGTTAATTTCAGACTTTTTACTTCATCCTCTGCTGATGTCAGATACTATGATGTCACAACGGCTGCTGGTGGTAGTGATTGATACCATAGAAAAGGCTGTATTCTGAAAGGCTAAAAAAGGTCTTTTCTAACCCAAATAATACTTGTAATTCTATGAAGAAAAGACTAAACAGTAGGAAAGAAAAACATTTTTTCCTTCTATGCAAACAACTGCAATAGAGTGTGCTGATATAATTTCTGCCTAAGCCTTGACTCAGATGCTAGTATATTGCTTTCCTTCTAGCAGTACACACATAATTTCAATAAAAGCACATTTTTCTAATTTAGTTTTAGATTTACTACAGTATTACAGAATTATTTACTCGTAAAAACACACAGCAAGCTACATGTGGTATCTGTATTGTGTGAAGTCTATGTTATTACAGGCTTCCACATTAGAAATTGGTTTTGGTAACATAAAATGAGTACAAAAAATGTTCTGCAGAAGCCAAGCTGCTTAGAAATACAATCACTCAAGCTTTTAAGTAAAGCACAACAGCTCTTTAATATGTAGTCCAGAAGCCATCCCATCCTGAAGTTATATTTACCAAGCTGTCTTCAGCAGCCAATTATTTCCTGTTGTTTTGGCTATGCAAGGAAAGATGTGCTCCAAACATATGAAACAGGGCTTCATATGTTTTTTGTACTATGTTTATAGAAATCTTAGCAGCTAGTAAAAATTACAAAGAATAACAAATTCATGATTTACACTCAAAGTTTAGCTAAGAATTTTATTTCCAAACATATTGGACTTGTACAGATGACAGCTATATGTAACAACTTTTTTAAGAAGCTACATACTTATATTAGTTTCTGAATAGTTGATGGTAACAGTTTCTTCTGACTGTGTAGGGAGGCGCTTCTTGGAGATGTAGGGATGGAGAACAAGGAGGAAAGAGGCAACATCTGAACAAGCCCTTATTCATTTGCAATGTAGATCCATTTGTGCTTCTCAAGTGCTTCTATGTCATGCTCCAATTGTTTCAACTTCATTTCCACCTCTGCTTTATGCATCTTCTTGTACCTGGTGTCAGTTAGTACCGGAAGACACTGAAATTCACGATTTAGTTCCTCCCATTTCTTTTTCAGCGCCTGGTGCCATTACACGAAAAGGAAATATATAAGGAAAAACTTAAAGTAAGAAAAATATGTACATAAATGACTAGACTTTTTTATAAATGTTGTGTTTGGTGTCACTGCAATGTAAAAATACCAGATAAGCATATGAATAATGTGTCATCATCTTAATTGGACAAAATTAATTAAATCCTTAAAAGTTCAATACTTGGAACTCCAGCCAAAATTCAGCAGCAGTTTCAGGTCATCTCACCACCAGTTTGATTTTCTGTAACTGAGACTTTTCTCAGACTGTGGACACCAAACTGGTCCCACTGTATTTCAACTTCTGTAAACTACTCTGAAAAAATTCTAAAGAAATTGCATTCCATTTCTAATCTACATTTGCAGTAACATCTATAGGTAATTTATTTATCATTTGGACTAAAACTCTCAGCTGTCACTGACCCTATCAACAACAATTTCATTAAGTACTTTTTTGAATGCTGCTGTGCCAAGAATTACCTTACTAGATAAAGCGAACTGTATCCTCCATGTATAAAACGCTGAGACTAAAACCCTGCCTAAAAAATAAATTACAAAGCTATAATCCAAAATTTACTCATAAATCTATTAATTCAACACCAGAGACAAACTTTTATCCAGCAATATATGCTGAATGGAACCAGACTGTGGTAGAAAAATAAAATTTAAATCTTGTCTTTATATCCTCACAATTACTCTTACTTTCCTCAAAAGTATAACCAAAATCTGCACATCCTATCCGTGCAAACATGAGGATTTAGTAGAGTTTATTCAGTGTATCAAATATCCTCAGGAAACTATGTGGGTGAATTTAAAAATCACACCTAATAAGCAACTGAGATAGCAATCAGTAAATAACACAATATAGCTGTCAATGAGAAAACACTTCTTCAAAATGTATTTGGCTCTCAGTTCTGTCACCTTAGAGGATATTGCAAAGTATCTTCAAAACTGAAGAACTGAAGTTACTCTCTTGGGAACTAAAGTTTTCAACTCTCTTCCATAACTAAAACTGGATTCAACCAGCACACTGATTGTATGGCACATTATGACTTCCAACCTCATGTCCTCTATTATTATTATTAAGCAGTTTTTCTCACAGAGTGGCTAATTGATGAAGATACTGAAGTTAAATTTAGAGGGTTTATTCTTAATACAGATTTAGCTTTGAAGATTGTTGTTTCTATTTCAGAACTCAAGGGCTCTTGTGCTTAAAAGCTTGTCTGATTTTGTTGACTGCAAGAATTGATTTAATGGAAAAAAAAAAAGAACTCTCTCTGCCAACACTAAGAAAAACATAATTCTTAATATGAACAAATAGTTTACTGATTCAAACCAGTGTATTTATTGCATGGCAATTCATGCTTTTTGCATATTCATATTAAGCATCTAAGTGTTGTTCATAAAAGTTATTCCAACAATCTTCATATAAAAATATCTACATAAATTTAAAAACCCCACCTCAACATGGGAAACTTAGAGCAATGAGGATATTTATTTACTGTCTTGTAATCATAATTGTCTTTGCAAGGCTGTAAAGTACTTTAATAAAGCTTGCAAACTACCAGGCATCAGGTACAGGTTACAAATATATTATCATGAAAATAAGTACCATCTTTCCAAAAAACTTTCATAGAAGAGTGATTCGTGGCTTCTTTCAAATAACTCTTCTTTGTGTACATTAGTAAAAACTAGTTTGGAAATCATTGAAAAAAAGAGTGAATTTTAAAATATTAAAGTATGCACTCATCGCAATTTGCTCTATCCCTACAAAGTGGAGAGATCAAAAGCAGATTAAGACTCTCTCTATAAAAATCTCCTTCATGGTTCCTCCAACAGCAATGTAATATGCTGACCACTATTGCTATGGGCTAGATCACAAACTGAATATCCAGCTCTCTGTATAAAATTCTAATACATGCTGGATCAGGGAGAAATATGTACTGCATTTATTCTGTTTTATTCCCATAAAATCCCAACCAAAGTAAGCATAATGGAGAGTTCAAAAAATGTTGGCACAAACTATTTCCCTTTATTATTTTAAGGTCATGAGGCTTGACTTTGGTCTCAGGCATCTATTGCCACGTCCTCTTTCAAATCAGATAGTGCACATGTGTTCACTAGCAATGTCAATTATTTTAAAAGACAGGAATTCCCATATGCCTACAGCTGAGCACTGGGTACAAGCCACATACCCTGGGGATACTAATTCCTCCTGACAATATAACGGTATAAGTCAGCCTATCAAAGAGCAAATGTTTTGGGGAAAAAAAAAAAAAAAAGGGGCAAAATACTGAGTTAATAAAAACAGTCAAAAACTTCTAAATTAAAAAATATTTTAGTGCATTACTGTGTTTTAAAAATATAGAACACAATTTTAATCAAACTAAATGCAGAACTATGAGCAGCTGAACTCACATGCCTTTTTGCACATATTTTTGTTGCATAGTTAACTTGTTGGACTATCAGCTTATCCCATGCCTTTCCCACCATAAAAATATCTTAATCTTCACCCTTGCTGTTCTGTTCTTTATATTGCTATCAGTGCAATACCCTCACCTCTCACCCGTACTCCTTCCCAGCTGCTACTGCTTGCTGTACAAGCAAGAGACACCATTGTGCTGGTCAGTTCAGACCTTGCCAATTAACCAGTTCATCTTTGCAAGGGAGTTAGAGACTGTTTTCTCTCTAGATATTCTCCTGGATTTTTTTTTCCTGTGGGAGTTCAGCATCTCAAAGCTGTCCATTCATCTACTAATTTGTTTCAGGTGGATCCTAAGAGAAAGTTATTAAGGGACAGCCTGACAAACAGATATCACAGTAACGTAGGCTTCATTTTCATGGGAAATTTGGCTAAAAAGTGGTCAGGAAAAATTCCAGTTCAAGGGTGGGATATACTTTTAAAATGTCTCTTTTATGCTCTATTTCTTTCATGGTATTCTTTCTCTTCAGAAAATCTTGTTCAATAAAAACTGTATGAAAGACAGTTTATCCAGAACAGGTTAACAAAATACATATTTTTCTGTCATAGTTCTATGACTATATTGCAATTTAATTCTGTTTTCTTTTTTCTGCCACATTTTAAAGCATGACTTTATGTTTTAGTCAGTGAGGTCACAATGTCAAGATAGAAACTACCAATAAAAGGGGCAATATTCTGTGCTGGGGAAAAAAATGTATTTTTCCATGATTAACTCTCACTAAATCCATATAGATGATTTTATGCACTTTGAAGTTTCACTGAAATTCCAAGTTATTAAGGGGGATAGGAGTCAAACAGAATTGAAAACTGGATTAAAACTGTAGCTAGATCAGCTCCTTTCAGTTTTTTACAATTGTTCTACAGCTCCATCTAGTGAAAAAGTAGCTAATTCATCCATCTCACTTAAAAAAAAATCCAGTATACTTTTATTATTTATATGGACTTACACTACCTTATTTAATCTTTTGTACATTACTAATTACACTAAATCAAAATATGCACCTGCAGAATACTTGTCTTTTCTTCATCAGATAGATGTTTCATGGCTCTCTTCTTGAGCTCCTCTACAACTTTGGCCTCACGTTCTTCCTCCTCTCTCCTAATTTCTTCATTTCTCTGTGTTACATATTTTGGTGTAACACCATAATCCTATAAAGGTAAGGAAGATGCTCCTTATTTGTGCTTTTAAGAAGGAAACAAAGAGATACCTGTCATCCATAGTATATTACATTTGCAAAAATAGCTTGAATTGACAATTTGTGCTGCTGAGCACTAAAATTTTAAATCACTGTGTTCTTAAAAGTATCAAGCGTGATTGTCTTTGTAGCCTGAGTAAAATGCATAAACAATTCCCTTCAATTTCTTTGTACAACCTTGGCAGACAACAGAATGCAGAAGCTAAAACAGCTATTCATCAGAACTGATGGTTGAGTGAGGATTTTGAAATCTGTTAATGACATCAAGTTATTTTACATTTTTATATGGTGTCAGATTCCAGGATTGGAAACACATTCCTTAAGAGACTTTCTTTGAAAAGGTCTTCCTGTATCTTAATTTTTGTTGAACATTGCATACCACAGAGGAGAGTGAATACTGTTCACACATACACAAAAGCTGGACTAGTTAAGAAGGATAAACTGTCCTATACTGGATGTGGCAGAATTGTTTCTGTGAGGAAAAAATACCTTCTGAATATCCCAGATGGTCTTGGGGAAACACATCTATTTTGCCTTAGCCTTTGTAAAATGAAGCTTATCTAGCTCTGCCAGAAGATATCAGTCTACATTCTTTCTACTAAATGCTAAGTGATTCACAAATCTTTTACTGTTGGGTAGCACCATGATTAGCATTGTTTATGTATATATTTAGCCATGCAAAGGTACTGCAAGGGCTTCAGGTCCTCTTTTGCATCTTCTCTGTCAGGAGTTATGTCATATGTTATCTCTTTTTGCATAATTCTCTGTCATGAGTTACCTGTTTAGATAAGCCAGACTCTTGATAAATCTTGTTTTCTGAGTAGCAGAGTGGACTGTTCCTGTGCTTGGAGGAGGTTGTCCTTAAAGGCATGTCAGCTCTCTTCAAGCTTCTTTGCTTTCCAGAGCTGTCTCACACAGGGTCCAACTTACCAGTCCCTTGAATAAGCTGCTGTTTGCTCTCCTGAAGTACAGCGTCTGTACACTACCACCTCCCGAGGAGGAAGGGACCTTGTACTGCTACATGGCCTGTGCAACCCAGACTATAACTGATTATCACACCCCTGACCAGTTCTTTCTCATTTGTAAGTGGCAGCACCAGAAGAGCATGGCCACTGGTTAGCTCATCCACCGCCTGTGTTAGAAAGCTGTTGCTGACCTGCTCCAGGAACCTTTTTGGATTTCTTTCATCCCACTGTGTTGTCCTTTCAGCAGGTATCAAAGTGCATAAAGTCTTTCATAAGCTGCACTGTGATCTGACCATTTCCTCAAGTTGCTTAAAGGAATTTCATCCAGTTCCTCGCCTTATTAGGTGTTCCATAACAAATACACTTTTAACACTCGCTGGCCTCCTCTGATCCTGACCCACGAGCTCAAACAACCTATTGACAATTCCATAGAAGAATTCCATATATTTGAACAGCTCCTTCAATCAAAGGGCAACCTTCCCCTCTTCCTCCCTGCCTGTCTTTCGTAAAGAGCCAACAGTCATTTACCACAGAATTCCAGTTGTCTCCCCATTAGATACTCTCCAGGTTCCCACTGCAACACACATGCTATTACTTTAGCACCATCATTCTGCCAATTTTTTTGGCTGACACTATAAGCAACTGAATGCAGAGCAAAGGCAAGGCACAGTTCTAGTGTCAGTGACTTCTTGATGAATTTAAAAGGTCTACCACAAACAGCAGTGGATCTAAACATTTCAAAAAGAACCATAACATTTCACAGGAGAATGCAATAGTGAACCTAAAATACACATTGCTAGTAGTATTTCCACTATCATTTAATAAAACTTACCTTTTTTTTAATGTATTTTGGTACAAGTCCTGAAGGTTCAAGGAGGTATTTATCTCCCTGTCTTGAATCAACACAAAAATGTCGAGGCTTTTTAGGCACCCCTTTAATAACAGCAAGTGCATTTATATTTATAAAATTCTTTTTAATCCTAATTACTGGGCGATATGTCCTCCCTGGCACTGATAATGCAGGCTCTTTCTTACCATCCTGTTCTTTTTTTCCTGTGAACAGAGCACGTAAACGTTCTCAGCAATAACCATGAAGAACTTTGCAACTTAATGTTATTACATTTTTCAAAATGAAATAACTATGTACAGAATTACATAGAAGGAGAACCCAGCAGTATCTACAATGAAAGAACTGACTCTCAATGAATTGTGATTAAAATAAGTATGCTTGTTTGGCCTAACAGAAGTTTTATAACCTAGAAAATACTATGTTGTTTCAGATGGGTTTTCTTTATAATATGTCAGTCATTTCCTCTTAACTGCAGTAGTGCAGGCCTCTTTTCAAATGTACTTATAACTACTCTTAGTAGATATGCTCGTTGTCAGGGCCCTTAGGTAATAATGGCCCCACCCAGTCTCACCTGGGGCATCCACTCCACAGCCTTGGGCTCAGGAACCCCATTTCAGCTCAGCCTTGAGCTGTCAGTACCTGGCTGACCTGTCTCAGCCTTGCCTGCCCCTAGTCCTAGTCCTAAAAATTACGGGAAATCAGTGGAGGGACCTGGCCTGTTACCCTGTTTTGCCTGATGGTCACGGGGCCACTGACAGGACAGATTTTCCTCACCACCCTGCCCTGCTGGCCTCTGGCATGGTGGGACTGCAACCCCTTGCTGAGGTCTTTGCTCAGACTACATTGTGGTTGCCTTCAATGTTTGGCTCATCTCTCCTTACGGAAGAGCCCTGCTCTTTCTGCCCCCCAACCATTGTAAACAACTTCTCACAATCCTTTTTCCAGAGAATATATTTCCCACTAGACATAACTCTAATTCATGGTCATTGTCAGAGATAATGATTTGATTC
This sequence comes from Myiozetetes cayanensis, assembly GCF_022539395.1. Taxonomy (NCBI): domain Eukaryota; kingdom Metazoa; phylum Chordata; class Aves; order Passeriformes; family Tyrannidae; genus Myiozetetes; species Myiozetetes cayanensis. The sequence goes on from NW_026086604.1 coordinate 134,132,307, forward strand.
AAATTGTCTGAGTTCCTGTGCTTTTTTGACAGAAAATAAGTGTAATGTCAAAAGTGACAGAGCTCACTCCTACAACAGCTGGTTTCCTGATACTGATCCCATGAAGCAGTACTTTCTTGAGGTTTGTTTTTACAACCTGATAGCTTGCCTTAACTTAGTACTGCGGGACACGCAGGCTTAACTCTCTATTTTACAAAGTACATTTCATTGAATGCATTTCCTGTCTACACTTACTTGGTGCCAGCTTGGGTTCCTTTGAATGTTTCTGCAGGAAATCATTTGGAGATGGCACTGCAACTTTTGCTGGCCCCATAGTTTTCCACTTGGATTTATTTTTCTCTGCTTCATGTTTCACAAATGTTCTAAATTTGGATATAAACCTTAGAGGTTAAAAAATAACCATAAAGAAGTTAAGGGTCAGAGAAAGTATCCCAAAGTTCTTAAAAGAATATACATTTTTGCAGTAGTTCATGGCAAAAGCCTAAGCTGTTATTTTTTAATCCTCTCTCCCAAATAAAGGCCATCCATGCTAAGGCTAAACACAGTACTGCACTGACAAATGGGTTTTCTGGCTCTTAAGTTAGCTTTCTTCTTCCTTCTGCTCTTGTGTCTTCAAGGCCGATACTACCACACTTCAGGAAATGGCTCCCAAATATAAATACTGAACACAGACATTCTGAAACTCAACAAAACCTAAATTTTGGAAATCAACTGCTTTGAGTAGTGCTTGCATGAATTCATTATAGCACATGGTGTGATTCTTGGGGTGTCCTGTGCAGGGCCAGGAGCTGGACTCGATGATCCCAATGGGTCTCCTCCAACTCAGCATATTCTGTGATTCTATGAGTCTGTGATTTATGCTTGAGAAAAGATGTCAAATACAGTCAAGAATTGGACAGAATGTCTTTGATCAGCATTTTTTCTTATTACTGTCCACTGTATCACTGTCTCAGTGTTCCTGTTGAACCATCTGTTACAGACTATAATGACACATCAGATGAGATGGGTCACTGCTCCAAAATAGCACAGCACACTATATATTTCTTATATTGCACAGATCCAAACTACTGCCCTGAACAATTGTAATCAGTGGTGGGTTTTGCACTGAAACAAATTATGCAAAAATCAGTAAGGGCTCAGACATGAAAAGCTCTATGCACATGGTATGCACACACTGCTGTTTCGGTCTAATGGTGCATATGGCATTGCTACTTCTGCTTTAATCAAAATCTGCAAAAGAAGCCAAATGCTGATCATTAGCTGATTAGCAACATCTTGCCTCTATCTGAAGGGCTGAGCTGGCACAGATGTTTGCCTGAGGGAGCAGAACTCCTTGCTCCTGAAGCGAAGGCTACCTCACTGTACCTTCTAAAATCTGTCCATCTTTACGAAACATGTCATAATAATTTATGGTAGACAAAAGCTGATGAAAACCTGCTCTTCTTTTACAGAAAAAACATGTTTATGAAAAAAACTATACCACATTTTCAGGTAATGAAACCCCACCCATTTTATTTTATATAATTATATTATATTGTTGTATTATATATTATTATATATATTTATATATTACTATATATTGCATATAGTGCAACCTATTTTATGGAAACACTAAAATAAGAAGAAAGAAATCATGTAACACTGGGCCAGTGAACGTGTGTTATAGGAGCAACACTGATAAAAGCTCTTGTAGGTGAGCTGCAAATGTCCAATACATGTAGTTGTACTTATGATCATAACATTAGAACATGTTAGAGGACTTGATTAAAAATGTGGAGTTGTTCTGTGTTTTGGAGATTTGGTCTCCAAAATCAGAAAGAGGATTATGTACATAAGAGTACACGTAATTCCATAAATACCTTTAACTGTAAAGAATGAGGTTTTGTTTAGTTTTTTCTGTTAAATTCACAGCAAACAGCTACAGACAGGCACAAATCCACAAATGCATAAATTATTGAATTCCTCACCATTTGCAAGGAGTGGCATTGTAGGCACACAGGAGAAAAAGGCACTGACTTTATGAAGAGTTTGACCTAGTGGGGCTCACAGAGACTTGGAATGAGAAAATGAATGAGAAGACACTGAGTTTGTTACATATTGCTATAAGGTAAAGATAGCTTCTGTAGACAGCTATGGGCATTCTTTTGGACAAAGAAATGTGGCAGTTGTTTCTTTTCAGTGACTTTTCAGGCCAGAGAAGTGCCTAAGTATGTCACACACCAATATCATAGGTCAGACCCTCATAGGGTCACAAGAGTGTTGCAAGGAAGGAAAGATAGTTATGGGAGACTTCAGAATCTAATCCTTCATCATTTGGCAAGGTGAAAAATGACAATACATCTATAAGAAGACAGAAGAAGACAACACATTTTCCTAAAGTGTCACCTTGGGACACCAAAGTTGGGGAAAATGAGGAAGCTTGCTGTGATTTCATGAGCAGTAACTCGTCAGTTGAGAGTGAAATATGTATGATTTCATTTGGGAAAAGAAAACAACATAAAACCCACAAACCCCCTAGATTTTGTATGCATTAGTTGAAACTGGCCAAATTATGCTCTTAACAAGGTCTGACACTGTTGTTACCAGCTGAATATTTGTCACATTGTAAAGCAAAGCGGGAAGTGAGGAGACAACAAAAGTTAATGAGATCAGAAGGGGATTTAGTCAGATTATATCCAACCCAAGGATCACCTTGCCTAAACTGAATCTGATGGTCATGGAGTATTCAAATCCCTGAATAGTATTAGGACAAGAATGGATTTAGTGTGTGTGCTTTGCCATACTGTCCTTTCACCTTCCTCTATCTGTCAAAAAGTATCTCCCCCCAAAAGTATATCCATTCACAATGGAAACAAACAAGCAAACAATTCTATTTTTACATGGAGAAGATTCAGAACTAGGAATCTCACAGGTCTGAATCCTTTTACCTGAAAAGGGATAACTATCTTTGTTCTAATGAGTGTCACTGATACTTCTACTCGTTTTAAAGCTATTGAGTCATGACCTACATTAAACTTCTACTAAAGATCACTAAGTGTACGTATTGGGTTTGTGTGGTGAGGTTTTGATAGCAGGGTGGTTACAGAGGTGGCTTCTGCGAGAAGCTCCTAGAAGCTTCTTCCATGTCCGGCAGAGCCAATGCCAGCCAACCCCAGGACGGACGCACTGCTGGCCAAGGCCAGGCCAATCAGGAATGGTGGTAACGCCTCTGTGATAACATATTGAAGAAGAAAAATATCCTGCTCCGATTTTGTTAGTAAGAAATTCAATTAATATACAGAATTCAAGTCTGGTTTGCCTCTGACAGTATTTGCTGAGTGATTTCTCCTGGTCCTTACCTCAGCTCATGAACCTTTCACTATATTTTCACACCCCCTGTCCAGTTGCAGAGGGGAGTGATAGAGTGGTTTGGGTGGGTGCCTGGCACAACAGATAACTGTGTTACTACCATGTAACAGTTTCATATTATTGGGGACTTCAAGAAAACCTAACATATTTACTTAAATATAGGCAAAAGCCTTTTTTATATTTTTAAGGTAAGAGGTGAGAAAGAGAAACAATTTCAGAGTCAGAACACTGTCAACCTGACACACAAAATATGGAAGTGGGGCACTGAGAAAAGTAAATTAAAAAGCCCAACTTTTATTTAATTTTTATTTTTATTTTATTTTTATTTTAATTGTCGAGAAGTTGTTGTAAGTGCAAATAACAAAGGCATCTCATGTTCCTCTAGGCATAAATTACCTTTGTAAATTATCAATGAACAAGATGACATTGAAGACACTAAGCTGAATCATCAGCTCATGGAGCAGGCTGTAAACTCTCAGATCACAGAACTACAGAATCAACTGGGTTGGAAAAGACCTCTGAGACCATCCAGTCCAACATATGACTGAACACCACCATGTCAATTAGGCCATGGCACTAAGTGCCATGTCCAGTCTTTCATTAAACTCCTCCAGGGATGGTGACTCCATCACCTCCCTGGGCAGTCCATTCCAGTGTCTAATCACCGAAAAATTTCTACCTAATGTTCAACCTAAACCTCCCCTGGTGCAGCTTAAGACTATGCCCTCTCATCCTGTCACTTGTTACCCATGAGTCAGGAGAAGAGGTCAACCCCCACCGGGCTACACCCTCTTTTCAGGCACTTGCGGAGAGTGATAAAGTCCGCCCGGAGCCTCCTTTGCTGCGGGCTAAACACCCCCAGCTCCCTCAGCCGCTCTTCACAGCACTCGTGCTCCAGACTCTTCGCCAGCTTCGCTGCCCTCCTCTGGACACGCTCCAGCACCTCAACGTCCTTCCTGATGTTAGCTAGTGATGCCTTAGGAGGAGCAATAACTGTTCAAAAACTAGTCTGCTTGGGGTCTTCTTTAATACCTCTTTAGCTGCATCGCCTTGCCAGAACGAGCCCCCCTCGCCTGCAAGTGACTCCGTCACACCCACGTACCTGGCGGGTTTGACGGGCTTCTCCGCCCGGGGCGGGGGGTCACAGGCGCCCTCTTGGGCGCTCTGCGTCGCCATCCTCCCGCCCCGGGACCCGTCTCTGAGGGACTGGGACACGGCGCTCCCGCCTCTCCGAGGAGCTCCGGGCTCTGAGGGGCCGGGGGGGGGCCGGCCCCTGTTGCCCGTTACCAAGGGAACCGCTGCCGGGTAACGGCGCCATGGCGGGGCGGAGCCGCGGCCGCCACCTGCCGGCGGCGCGTGCGCACTGCGCGGCGGTGAACTCAGAGGGGGCCGGGCGGTCCCGCTGCGCGTGCGCGGTTGGGGCGTTCGGTGGGCGCGCGCGGCACCTGTGGCAGCGGTCCCCGCCCCCGCCGGTACGTGCGCGCGCCGCGCTGAGGGCGGGGGGGGGGCGGCCGGGACGGGACAGGACGGGACAGAGCAGAGCAGGGCAGGGCACAGCAGGGCAGGGCAAGACAAGACAGGACGGCACAAGGTGCCATCGCCGCCGCTCCCGAGGGGAGGTGGAAGGCCGGTGCCCGCGGCTGCGGTGTCCGCGTGGGTGCGTGGGTGGGTGCGGTCCGCCCGGCCCCCTCCCTTCGCCCGTCCACGCTTCGGCCTCCTTCAAGGCGCGTCGAGCCACTGAGGAGGGAGCCGCTGCACGGCCTTGGTCTGGGGGATCATCTGGTGTTTATCCCAGTGAGACACCCATTTTCACTAGAGCTGTCGCCGGCAGTGGGTGTCAGAGTGGCGGGTCATTGCTGATGATGTGTGGGTGCTGCCCACGTCCAGGTGAAGGGTGGAGGTGTGTTAACAAAGCGTTAAATTCCGCTGGAGGTTTGGGTGTGAGCTCTGCTGCAACAAAACCACACCCATCTGGCATAGGGGTTCATATCTAAAGTTGCATGGCTAATTTGAGCTGGTTTTGCAGTCAAGTTTTGCCACTGGAACAAAACATAATCTCAAAGAAATGGGTGGCGTTCAACAGCTGCGGGTGCCTGTGTACATGTGCTTTATGTGGGTGGGTGCAAAACTGGGCTACACTGCAGGAGGTCGAAATGAGTAGCTGGATGAAGAATTCCCTGCAAGATTTTGCAACCAGGTTAACTAAATTGATTTCAAACAATACCTATGGCCTAAATTCGTAGAGCAGCCCAGATGTTACACCCGGCAGATGTGTAGAGCAAACCAAGTGCCTGCAGCTGCAAGTGAATCTCTAGTCCATCTGGATGTGGCAGGCAGGACACTGTGCCTGGTGTGGTTAGCACTCCTTTAGTCCACACGTAATGCTTGACGTGATTCTTAGGTTCAAGAGATATAAAGTCACTAAAATACTGTCTCTCCATTCTTGGGGGGTTTTAATCCCAAATATAACTTTTATATCTGCAAGCTTAATACAAAGATCTTTTTCTGTCCCTGTTGTGAATATAGACATACATAATGCACTCGAGTGCATTACTATTGTACTGCAGCTTTATATTGATACTGGATATTACACTTTGCAGTTTGTTTTTCCTTTTTAATAATTGTTACAAAAAACTTATATTGTATCTACACAGGATGACTTGCTTATCCTTTACAAGGATGGAGGAAAAAACCCTTTACAGTATGATATGCCGATCTTTACTCTGATCTATGCCTTGTAATTACAGCATGCCCACCAGGTCACAGCACTGGATGCAAACACAGACTTACTGTTTGCAAGCTCATCTTTCCACACAGAATTGAGCAAATGCTTTTCCCACCCCCGCCTCAGTTTTAAGGAGATTTTGAGAGTCTTTCCCTCTTTGACCTCCCTAAACATCATATGCTGCAATTAGTGCTGATACTGGTGTTTATTCATCTAAGCAAAAAAAAAGCACAATGTCAGGAGTTTCTTGCTTAATCTTTTTTGGAAATCCATCTTTCTTAGTGCCTTTTTTTAGAGGGTAGAGTGTCTTCATGATATATTCTCTCTCTCCCCCCCCCCTTTTCTCTCCCCCCTCAAATAACACTCAATACAATTCCAGTATAGGAGTTCTTCACAAATCCCTTGCTCGGTTTGCCATCCCTTCAGAAGAGACTTGAATGCAACTCATTCAGCCTTGCTGTTGCACAACACTGTGAGTTATCTGTGTATTTAAGTGGGTCTTGCATTTGTTTTTTCAGAAAATATTAAAAAAATCAAAGTTACCTTGGGAGGTGGGACAAATGTATATTTTGTTAACATTTTGATTACAATAAGTTAATCAAGTTAATTGTTATTTGTAAATGTGTAATTAAAAACAAGTGTTAATAGAGGAAAAACTAATTGGTTTTGAATTTCTATAAACAATATTATTTGCAAAGAGTTGGATTTGTTAGTGGAAATGAGCTGGAACTATGCAGGAGAGCGGAATGAGTCTTTCTCTGAAAAACATCTCCCTGGCACTGGTGAAGTCATAGCTGTATTTATGTTTGAAGTCTTGTTCTGAATTTTATGTCCTTTAGGTTTTTTTCCTAGATGTTTGCTGAAGGACTGGTTACTGGTTTTTTGTCTGTTTTTGTTTTTTCTGAAGCAGTTAAGTGGATTGTCAAGTTGCCTTGGAAAAACCCCCACAATAAATCAACAGAAGATGTTTCATGTTTTTCAGTATCGGCCTTTGAGACTAATAACCCAAAACAGTCTTTCTAGCATGCATTTAAAACTGATGCTTTCAAGACCTGTTGCATTGGCACAGATATGGAAGTCGTGGTTCTCAAGCCATTCTCTTCTTGGAAACAAAAATATTATCTTGATGGGACCTCCGGGTGCTGGGAAAACAACAATTGGGAGAATAGTAGGCCAGAAACTAGATTGCCCTGTCATAGACATAGATGATGATGTCCTTGAAACAACGTGGAATATGAGTGTGTCAGAAAAACTGCAGAATGTTGGTTATGAAGAATTTCTAGAGGAGGAAGGGAAAGCCCTGTTGAATTTTTCAGCATCTGGAAGTGTCATTTCCCTTAGTGGGTCCAATCCAATGCATGCTGCTGGCATGCAGCACGTGAAGAAAAATGGAATAGTTGTGTATCTGGATGTGCCCACAACAGTCATTATGAGCAGGCTGAAATCAATGGCAGTGGATCGCATCATGGGCCTGTCTGCTGGTAATTCCCTCAAGGACATACTTCAGTTTAGGAAGCCATTTTACAAAAGGTGGCACGACATCCGTGTTTTTTGTGGAGAGGATGTTGCGGCAGAAGTTGTAGCAGAAAAGGTACTTGATGCTGTGAAGAGATACCAAGACTCGGAACTGGAAACCTTCATTTCAACTCGGTCTAGTAGGTCTGGAAGGAGTATGGAAAAAGACTCTCATAAGTATTTCAGTGACGTTGTTATTCAGGGCTTAGCCCCTGATGGAGGACTCTTTGTTCCTGAGAGACGACTTCCAAAATTCACTGCTGGAGAATGGCAAGGTCTAATAGAAGCAACGTACGTTGAAAGAGCTGAGGTCATACTAGAAAGATGCATACATCCTACTGATATTCCTGCTTCTAAGCTGGCAGAAATTATTGGAACTGCTTATGGAGAAAACTTCAGTTGTTCTAAAGTTGCCCCAGTTAGGCATTTGGCAGGCAATCAGTTTCTTCTGGAGTTATTTCATGGACCAACAGCATCATTTAAAGATTTTGCATTACAGTTGATGCCACATTTATTTGCCTCCTGCATTCCCAGAAGCTGCAATTACTTGATTCTGGTAGCTACTTCTGGGGACACAGGGAGTGCTGTCCTAGATGGCTTTAGTCGTCTCCATGACACTGACAAACAGAGAATTGCTGTGATGAATTTTTTTCCTGAGGATGGAGTAAGCCCGATTCAAAAATCACAGATGATTGGCTGTCAGAAAGAAAATGCATGGTCAGTGGGTGTCAAATCTGACTTTGATTTTTGCCAGACAGCTATAAAGCAAATCTTTACTAATTCTGATTTTACTGGCTTTCTTACAGTAGAATATGGAACTGCTTTAGCTGCAGCAAACTCCATAAACTGGGCACGACTGCTTCCTCAGATAGTTTATCATGCTTCTGCATACCTTGATCTTGTTCATCAAGGTGTTACTCCTTTTGGTACCCCTGTGGATATTTGCATTCCTACAGGAAACTTTGGCAACATATTAGCGGCTTTCTATGCTAAAATGATGGGAATTCCTATCAGAAAATGTATTTGTGCTTCCAATGAAAACAATGTTTTGACGGACTTCATAAGAACAGGTGTTTATGATTTGAGGGGAAGAAAATTAATTTCCACTTTTTCATCAGCAGTAGATATTTTGAAGTCCTCCAATCTTGAACGATACTTGCACCTGATTGCTAATGAAGATGGACAACTGGTAACACAATTATTTAACCAGCTGGAAGATCAGGGCCACTTCCAGCTAAGGAAAGATCTACTTGAAAAGCTTCAGCAGGACTTAGTGGCTGGCTGGTGCTCTGAGGAGGACTGTCTAGCTGCCATTCACTCTGTGTACAGTACTACAGGATATATTTTGGATACACACACAGCTGTTGCTAAAGTAGTTGCAGATCGATTGCAAGATAGAACTTGCCCAATTATTATTTCATCTACAGCTCATTATTCTAAGTTTGCACCTGCTATCTTAAGGGCCTTGAGGATTGCAGAAATAAACCAGAATCCATTAAGTCAGCTTCACTTACTGAGTTCTTACAGCGCTCTGCCTCCAATCCACTGGGGCCTGTTAGAGACCCTGAAAAAGACAGGGAATGGGGATCACCAGGTCTGTGCTGCCGATATGAGTGTGCTGATGCACCACATAGAAACCCTAATCCAAAATCATTTCATGAAAGTTTTTTGAGCAACTGATCCAATGTCCCCAGTGTGAATTGCAATACTGTCTTAACAAGCAGCATGTTTTACTAAAGCCATCATTCACCTGGGCTGTGTCCAGTCCACAGCACAACATCCACAGTTTTATACTCAGTTGTCAAGCTTTCAACAGAATTTGTAAGTAACATGTGTGAGATTTCTAGTGGTGGTGAAAGGTTGTGAATTGAGAATGTAAAAGACTGGACTACCTTTTTGCAGGTCAGACACAGTAGAGATGTCAGCACTCCCAGCTGTCCTTGGCAGTGCTGTCTCCTTCAGAAGCCTGAAGGAGACAGATAATCAAGTCTGACCTTTCTGAAACTAATAGCTCTGGTTTTGTTGCAGCAATTATGTGATCCTTTGGTCTGTGGGTGATTAATTAAACTTTTAACTCATTTCACTTAGGGCACTGGAACAGAATAAGATACTATAATAGTGTTCATATGTTGCTAATGAGAATGGATTTCACTACAAAGATTGAAGTGTACTTGTATTGTTAATCCCTGAACCACTGAGGAACCACTGAACTTTGTGGTATCTTTTTGTATAATTTTTTTTTATGTATCATGAGGCCAGTGTTTATGTACAAAAAATCTGGTCTTTTTGTTTTTCAGACTTTTTTCTCCCAGATATTTTCCTGTGTAGAACAGAATACTTGATTCAATATTTTTAATATATTTGAGATGTAACTCTTCCTCCAGTGCGTTGTGGTCTTTCTCCTGTATGTTTTCTGCTTGAACTTTCAACTTTAGAACTTTTTTTTAATCCCATAGAAGAATCTGCTAATAGTAGCAGTAGTCTTCTTAAATAAGAACCAGACTTTGCCTTTTCTTTACATTTATTTTTTTGCATTATAAGTTTAATCTTTGACATCATAGAGCTTTCTTGTTCTAATTACTTCTGTTTTCCTGTTTTCTTAAGTTAAGCGTCCTTGATGTTCTATTCTGTTCTCGCTTTGCATGAATTAGTGTAAGAAAGAAGCTTCCCAAATTGCTTGGCATCTCATCAAGGAAAGTGAAGGATGAATTCCAGTGTGATAGCATCAGAGGTATTCATTATGTAACCTAAAATAGATCTATGTGCTTTTGCTAATGATAGGCTCTTTATTGTTTTTTTTCTGAAGAAAAAAGATTGAGTAGGTTGTCCTAGGAGATCATGTGGTTATGGAGAAATGTATTCTGGTACCTGGAGGTATATTTGGCAATGACATAAAATTAACTACATTTCACACTAAGATAAACGGTGAAATGATGTAATGGCTAGTTTTGAGTGGCATGCAAATGGCTCTTTACAGGTAAAGAGCTGCCCATCATCAGATGAGAGGTTGACTTTCCCACCAAGATTCAAATAATCCGGTAATTGATAACATTTTTGCCTCTTTGATATGCAACATTTCCTAGATGTCAAGATTCACCTGGGGCTTTGAACTGTTGTCATATCTGACAGCTTCCTCTGTGTGTCTGCTTGCCACATTAGAGGCGAAGAAGACACCACCTAGTAAACTATTTTAAAGAATTGTTGTTTAAAGAATTCTTCCAGCCTAAAGTAAAAGACTCAAGCACTTTGCCACAGTGGGTGCATTATACAGTATAATTAAATGTAGCTGATAACATAGGTGTAACAAAATAGCTTTCTAGATTATGCCATTCTTGGATACCTTTTTAGAACCTTTGTATTTCTTTTCTCAGCTCAATCCTTGTTCACTATTTCTGCAATAACTTTGAAAAAGAAGTTTTTGTTTTCACAGAATCGTGAGCATCCCAAGTTGGAAGGGACCTCAAAACATCACCCAGTCCAACCTTTTGTGGCAAAGGGAGCCTAGATGAGATTATCTAGCACCCTGCCCAGGCACGTCTTAAAAACCTCCTGCAATGGGGCTCTTCCACATCCCTATGGAGGTTGTTCCACTGATTGAGTGTCCTCACTGGGAAAAATTTTTTTCTTATATCAAGATGAAACTTCTCCTGGTGCAACTTCCTCTTTGTCTCCATGTGTCTCCTGAAGAGAGAACCTCTGTCCTCTTTCTAGCCACCACTGAAATACTGGAAAGCTGATGATGTGGCCCCTGAACCTTCTCCAGGGTGAAAAGACCTGACTCATGCAGTTTCCTCATGTGACAGGGGAATTGTCATTTTCCAGACACAACATTGGAAAGACCATAAATATGTGTTTTGGTTTTTTTTTAATCCAAGTTCGGTAAGAAAGAATTGCATAAGCATATTGCCGAAAAAGAAGCATTGCTTGTGCTGGTGATAAGTGCACATCCACCTTGTATTTCTCTATGTTTAAGCCTGATTCTTACAGTAGTTCCAAGTGGAAAAAAAATGTACTGCTTTCTCTGGATGTGCTCAGTATAAGACCAGAATTCTAAATGTTAAAAAACCCAAACAAATCCAAACCCAAACAAACCCAACTGCCTGGATTGAATTACTGGAACAGGGATTGGGTTCAGCTTCAGGACTCAGTGGAAATCGTGCAGTAACTGGTTCATGGGGCTTAATGCAATTTGACATCACGGGTCAATTTGTCACACAGTTACAATACTTTGAAGAAATATCTTCAAAGAAGAGCTTGTTTCTTCATGGAAAGTACCTGAAAGAGAAAGCTGAGATTCTAAGAAGATTAGAGTAGAAGCCAACATCCTACCCTGAGATAACTCACTGCTAGATAAACCAGTCACAACTAAACTAACGGGGGATTTATTTTGGCATGACTCAATCAGTATTTCAAAGTTTATGGCAGTAACTCAAGCTTGAAGTAGAAAGTATTAGTAAAATTTCCAGTTGCTGTTTTCCTACCGCATGAACTATTATAGCAATTGACACAAATTTAATAAGTAAAAAAAATGAGCAGTTGTACCTAGTTAAGGGTTTTCAGCATGGACTTAAGGTCTTTAAAGGCAGTGGTTAAAGAGCACATAAGGTATTAATACATTTCTCCGAATGTCTAAATAATTAATTTTTGGACTTTCAGTGAGCTATTTTTGTGCACTACATCTGCTTGTGGATCCTTGTAATGGGCTCTATAAAATGCTGCAGTAGTGTTGTGATCCTGGATGTGCACAGTATTTGTGACCTGGTGCTGATGCTGTGTTCTGGCAGCTGTCATGTACAATCTCCTGGCTTGCCTTGTTCTTTTGGGCCTGGAGAAATAAAAGAGAAAAAATTTCCAGTATACTCAGTGTAGCTGGCTGTGGAGACATGGGATAGAGAAGGAAGCAACCCTCTTGTCTTCCCAGCCTGGATTTTCTTAGTGCTAACAATATACTGTGATTCAACAAACATTGTGCTACTGTTACTGTCTTTTTTTCCCCCCCCACTATCAGTATTATGAAATATTCAAAAGGCATTAAAGACAGGACACAAGTGATCTTTTTTTGCCTTGTGTGTTCAGTGTGCAGACATTGTGCACACTGAATGTTGTCATGTGGTATTTTCTATTAAGGCAAAAATGGTGTGCCAATGATACACAAGGGCAAATCTATATGGTGCTGGTTAGGAGAATTCCTTAAACCATTTAGGCTTGCAGGATACACAGTTTGGTCTTGTTTGTCTAGCAATAGGATGTTGCAGTCTCAATCAATAAAAGCCAGGTTGACAGAGAGTGTGTGTGCATAGATACACATTTCCACTAGATACACATTTGCACTAGCTTTGTTGACCTGGAGTAAAAGCATAGCTTTAGTTAAGCTGTTATTCATCTGTATAGATAAAATGTTTGCTGAACACTTGCTACTACCTGAAAAACCGTAAGGATGAATGTAACAAATGTAAGGACAAATGTAATGTCTATACTTACACTTTTTATTACAGGAATGTTTATATGGAAAATACTGTTTTGTTTACACGTGTACCAGCTGCTCATTACTTGCTTTTAGTCACAGCCCTTCTTGGGGTGACAAAGAGTGATGTGAGGTAAAGGGTGAATAGAGCACATAGGGACAACTTGAGAATTTATTTCTGATTTCTTAGTATCTTACAATTAAAAATAATTGCCATATATGTTTTTGAGGCAATGGAATATTTTAGGTGGCGGAACTCTACAGGGAAGATTCTTGGTTTTTATGCTGTCAAGTTTGCTCTTCAAGGACATCAAGAACACACAATGCTATTAAGTATATCATGTTTGGCTTTCCTGAAATATGCATTACTCATTTGTATCTGCCATATTTCTTTCCAAATAAAACTTCAGGATCCACACTGTAGCACTTTCTTTGTAAATATGTTTGTAAATCATTATCAATCTGATATAAAGGAAATCCACTAAAAGGAGTGAGGTTTAGAGTTTGATATTCTTAAATGTTGAAAGATGTGTTCCATCCTGTGTTTTCTTGGAAGCTGGATGTATAGTAACTGTTAATCTAGTAATTCACTTTGCTGAGACTGAGGTGGTTAGTGAGATAATTTGCATCATTCTGGAAGGAAAGTATGTATAGAAAAGAATCCCACATCCAAAATAGCAAATGTCTAAACACTCTGTTTATGTTGCACACAGACTTGCCTGGTGCTGCATGGAAAGCCTACTGTATTTTGAGGAATTAATATGGAAAAGGAAATCTCTGAGTGTTTAATCTTTCTTATTCCCACTTAGTTCAGTGGAGACATGAGATGGTTGTTTTAACAGTTGTGGAGCAACCTTCATTCACTTGGAATATTATTTCAGGATCATGGGCTTAAAAATCACTTGAATAGCTGAAACAGCAATGAGTAGGTAATGTCAGTGAATTAAAGGGAATGGCCAGTTGATTCTGAACATGTATTAGCAGCTTAAGGAGGATTCAGATGTTACTGTGTTTTTCCACAGGAGTTATAAATGTACACAGCATGCTTATTAGAAATGGGAAGCTGTTGATTCAGAATTTTTCAGAATGTAGCAATCTAAAAGACAGCAGTCTTGGTCTTGCTCTCCAACTTAACTAAAACTTTTGCAGGTCTCCCATTGTGGATGTAGATCTGAGCTCTTTGTTCCTTTTACTCAAGAAGACTTTATTCCCTGATAACTGTTTAAGATGCTCTCTGGTCTCTTTCTTGACAGCATAGGAAAATTGCTCAGCTGATTTAAGAAAACAACTGATTTACTCTCTTATGTATGTAGTCTTATAAAATTTAACCTAGTAGAGCATCCACAGTGTTTTCCCTGTGCAACATAGGACCACATTTTTCATAAAAAGTGTATCTCAACAAAATCTTCACAAAATCAGTTACTTAGCACCAGAATTGTTACTCTAGCATTTTATTTAGATATTTCATCACTCATATTTGGAATATACTTAGATTTTCAAGTATTTTATTTTATTTTAACTAAGTTATTGCTATAGAAACATGCAGGGTATCACCCCCAAATATAAAATTCATCATGACAGTAATTGAGTCAAACTGGAAAGGAAACACTGAACAGATTTGTTATATGAGTTCACATAGGATTTGGCTCTTGAGCATGAGTTTGTTAAGAACACAGGAGGAAATAAAGTAAAAGTAAAAAATCTACACAAAATTTAAATACTAAGGAACTACTTAAAGATAGTAAGATTAATTGCTTGGTTGGGAGCTGTAAGCAACTTGCATTTCACTGTGGGCTAAAACGGACCGGTGTTTCTACCAGCATAGAGGTTTGAGAACATATTTAGCAAGTGGAACAATTTGTGGTAGGAAATGCTGACTTTGAACGGTGTGTGAAGATGGTGTACCATTCTCAAGTGAACATGAATTTTCAGCATGCCTTGCAGCCAAAAGGGTTGGTGAGATCCTGAGGTTTAGAAATGGGAATACTGTCAGGGATGTAATATTGCTGACTGTATTTGACTCTGGTACATCCTTTTGGAAGAATGCTATGCCCAGTTCCAGGAGTCATAATTTTCAGTAGTGCTGGGAAGTTGGACATAAAAAGCCATGAGAGCAATAGAAGGATTAAAAAAAAGCACTGGCATGAGAGTCTCAACAAACAGAATTTGCTTAGTTTAGTGAAAGAATTACCCTAGACAAACCGTCTTGGGAGATAAAAAAATATAATAAGGAACTGTTCCATCTAGTAGTGAAAGAGTGATCCAGCAATTCTAAGTAGAAGTTGGACATGTTACAAGAAGGGATAAAGGTACATAACAGAAAGGTAAAGACTTCCCTGTCTGGACACGTTAGATGATTTTCTGAAAAAATGTGATTTGATAGAAACACGACCAATTCAGACAAATCACATCCTTGTTACACAACAGGTCAAAGCAAATAATCACAAGTCATATTTGGCTGCCCTAGGAGTAACTTGTCTGCTGACAGAATTTCACAGAGGTTTGAGAGCCAGAGATTGTGAACTCATTTCAGTTCTGCTGTAGTGTGATCAGTACACAGAGCAAGTTGTGCTCTAAATAGGCTACTGGATATGTTTAGCCTTGTTCTTTCTGTCTCTAGAGAATTGCAAATGGACTACTAATGCACACTCTGACTTGACTCATGGCTATTAGGATATGGCTCATTAGTTTTAAATTTCATTATACAATACGTTCTGTGATGGTTTGGGCTGTATATACTTTCATTATGAAAATGAGGTGAACAGACACAGAAGGAAAGTGCCTGTGTAAATGTCAGCTTTATTGAAGGTAGCTAATTATTATTTATTTTTCCAAGCGTTTAAAAGTTAGAGATCTTTTAAGGTTTTATTAGATACTCTTGGACACCTTCTTTCCATTCTTGTTTACTTGGCATTTTTCTGGGCTTTCACAAGCAAGTTGCAATACAATGGCTATTTTCAATTCATTTTCAGCTCATAATAGGATCTATGTAAGACAAAATGAAAAATCCAATGTTTCCTTTTTATAGTTAAACTCGACCTTTTACATTCCAACCAAAGATGCTCCATAAAGCTTAGAGAAGTTAAAGTGTGCTCATAGGGTTCTGCTCTAGCAACATATTTTGAGAAAAATGTATTTTCCCTACATTTTAGAATAATTCACTAAATTATAAATAAATAGAGTAATTATTTTGTGGACTTTTTTACTAAGTACATGTGGCGATCTGATTCTGTTTAAAATGCTAATAAATGCATCCCATCTCTAATGAAACTGGTGCTTCCTGCATAATTAATTAGCATTTTATACAGATGAGGACAGGAAAGCCATATTCACAGTCATTTTCAACCAGAATAGTTAATAAAAGAATTCTTTACAGTTCTGAAAGGTCACACGTGAATAGCTCATTTCTGCAAAACGGGTATTTTTTGCAAGTAAAAATTTTAGTGAAGCTTACCTGGAATCGTTGGTCCATACAGCTTTTATCCACAAGGTGGCATTCCTAACAGGAGTTTACGAGACATGGTAATTTCTTGCAGTTTTTGAAGAGCTCTAAGTGAAAGGCAGTCATGAGCATTTGTAATGTTATATGAGATTTTTATGTTTTAATTTTTATAAAATGTAATTAACAGTAAGTCATTAACCTTAATGATAGTTTAATACTCATTGATATGTGAAGTACCCAGAACTATGTGATGGTTCCAGGTCAGCAAAACAGCATGTTAATTCATGGCATCACATGCTCCTATGGACACTTTCCAACTTTAAATTCGGAATCGATTTTGCTTTAATAAAAGAATATAAAAATTAAAAAATCTGTTATTTAAATCCAGAGCACAAATAATAGCATGGATCTGTATGCAAAACCCCAGTGTTTGGGGTTTTGGTAATGAGGCACCTTGTAGTGAGTGCTGGGTTAAAGAAGAGCGGATAACAGTATTCACAGGGAAGAATTTTTCATAGCTTAATGTTACAATCACCAAGAAGCGTATTTTCAGATGCCTATCATCCAGGCTGGTCACTGAGCCCACAGGCAGCCCTGCTTTCTTTCTGGCTTTATATCTTTTTCACTTGATTGTAATATTTTTATGCTATATATATGTATAAAAAGAATACATTGCTTGTTATTCTTTTTATAGAAGCACGAAGGGAGTATAATACAACCTGCTAAACTGATACAAGTGTACTAGGTTTTATTTAACAGGGACATGCGTATTATGCTTTTCTCCCCCATGGGTAAGGTCCTGATCTTACTTTTGCTTCTTTTGCTGACTTTGTTAGATCAGACCTGAGCTAAGTAATCATTTCTGTTTCCATTTTAGCTAGTGCCCTAGTTGCATTTTGTTTGGAAAAAAAGGCATAACCTTAAGTTTATGCTTAAAGTGGAGTCCAGTGTAAACTGTGGATTTATTTTTTTTAAAATTTATTTCAAGCCAACAGAAAGGAATACAATAGAGTAGTTGTTTATTTGTTTGTTTGACTTATTGTTTTGTAGTAGCAAAAATTCTGTGGTGTCTTTTCTAATGCATGTGTACATTTCCTGTTAATCCTTCTGGTCCATGTGCTGCCCCCCACTGATGCCTCAGCCCTCTGGTTTTGCTTCTTATCATTTAATACAGCTGAGAGGGCGGAGTAGCAGCTACATCCACTGCTGACACTAATGACAGTCTTTGCTGAGTGACAGGGTACTACTTTGACATTAAGCAGATGTTCTTTTTCCTAACATGCTATTATACCTCTCTCATCTCTCAAAGATGGCTATGCAAAGGAGAATATGAAGTCTTGTTCACTGACAACAATTGTCAGTCGAAAAACCCCACTTTTAGAATGATCAGGCAGGTAGAACCTACCTGCTGGATGAATCTGGCACAAGGACTGCAGAGACAAACTTCTGAGTTAGTATCATCTTATGTTGACTACCAGTAAAATTTGAGGGCCTGAACATCTCCCACATGCTGCAAATCTTAAAGAAATGTGATGAAAATGTCTATTTCAAGGATGCCGAAATGTCTGGACAAAGAAAGTTATATATAATAATTAAGAATGTTGATGAGGAAGTAAATAATTTCTGGCTGTTACTTTTCAAGTTACACCTTGAATTCTCTTTGTAGTAGTTAGGCATAGCACTAGGTGAGTAGATGAGGGCAAGGTTACTCTGAGAAGAGCAAGGAGCCTGTCCTAGGGAGGAGGTTTAAAAATAGGAAAAACAAATGTACTGAGGAAAGAAACATTCTCTGCTCTGATGACTGCCATGTGGAAAGGGCTTAAAGTGAAGGATAGTCTGTAAACAGAACTATACACCACTAAACAAGTGAACAGGTTAGTCAAGGTAATGACAGGGTGCAGGGTCCCCCAAAAAGCCATAATGTGTAGGGTGCAATGGACACCACCAGTAGAAATCAGTGGTGTTGAGCATTGCTTGTGTTGCTTCTGGGACATCTCAGGATGTTGGATCAGATGGATATGTACTCCAACTCCCAGGAGTTGGGAAAGATTGCACTGAATTTGTCCTTTTGCCTGAGTTATATGACAGTGACTAAGAGTTCATATAACCAAGGGCTTGCAGGTAACGCTGTCAGAAAAATATGGCCATACTGACTGTAGACAAATAATAGTCCTGATACTTTATGATGGATCTGCAAATTACTTTGTTAGTACAAAGCACATCAGGGGCTAATTTGATGTGGTTTATTGTTTGCAAGAGGTGGGTTATAAATGTTGGGAATTGCATTTTATGTAACTGCTGCTGGGTAGGCATAGGTATGAGTAAGTGTGAACTGGGAAAGGAAAATGATACTGGGAACTGTAACCACGAGTATTATCACTTCCCATCTGTAACAAACTTATGCCTAGGGCAAAGAAGCACAATTACTGACAGAAGCTGTGTTTGTTCATGCAAGTGATTTTATTGCTCTAAGTGATTTATCACTGTGGATTATGTTTTTTGATGAAAGACTTTTCTGGAATAATTGTACTCAAAAGGA
Source organism: Myiozetetes cayanensis (assembly GCF_022539395.1). Lineage (NCBI taxonomy): Eukaryota > Metazoa > Chordata > Aves > Passeriformes > Tyrannidae > Myiozetetes > Myiozetetes cayanensis. Next base: position 134,151,340 of record NW_026086604.1, read on the forward strand.
AATGAGTTGTTTACCTTCAATAGACGACCAGGTTTGCCAATTGAAAATAAGTTAGATTTTTAAAGTACTTTCATGAGGGTTTTTAATTGGTGGGATACAAAGGGCTATTGTGCAACATGGGAGTTTGCTTCCCCAAGTTAGTAACATAATCTCTTTCTCTCTGCCTTTCACTTCCTCAGTCTCAGAAATCTAGAACTACACATTTTAGAAAATCATCAGATACTTAAATATTTCATATGCTTCCAAATATGATTTCACTTGGTCTATTATCAAAAGAATAAGCTGGGTTCTCTGAATTTATATTAGATGCTGAAGATTGATGATTACTGAAAAACAGCCCTCATTTCCTTCACAAAAAGATGTTACGTTTTAAAATTGTGCAGCACCTGAACTGCCAGAATCTTTGTTCCTTGTGCTCCTGGGTCACTGATGGTAAAGCTCATACTTTCTTATGCATTTGTAAAATGCATTTGTTGTAAAAAGAAATAGTTATAAGTTATATACCTTCCTTCTGAGAGGCATCTGAATGCAAAACAGACACAGATATCCACTATGTTACTATGGCCTGACACCAGAATTACTTTACTAAAGGCAAATCAAAGCTAATACCCGGTCAACCCCTGTTCAAATGCAGAGGCAAAGCTGAGCTGGAAGATACCAAGTGCAAAGTGAACTTTCCAATGCTGTGAAAAACCAGTATAAAAGCCAGTTGAAAACTACTTCACAAACTACTAAGATCTCTGTAGTGCCCAATACCACAAATTGTTACTCATTTCTGCAAGGCACAGCTGACAGCTGATGGGGGAAATAAAGAAATATAAATTACTTTACTTTTTAAATCTGTCCAAAATAAAGTTTGCCTTCTGTGAGCACTTAGCTGCTTGTGCTAAGCCCTAGGGTGAAGAGTGAGTCTCCCACCTCCCAAGGTGGTGGCTCTTCAGTCAGTTCAGGGCCAGCAGAAGAATCATTTTCAGTGATGAGATCTTTTTCCTTGTATTAATGCATGATCTGTTTCATAAATCAAATTACATATAAATGGAACAACTTAAAAGTAATTGTGCAGCTGAGCAACTGATGAGTTACTGTGCCTTATGGCTGCTGTGGCTGTGTGGGTAAGCACCAAAAAGACAAAAATTGGTCTCTTTAACCTCCATTGTTCCTTCTACCTCCCCAATGAGTTTCCTGTCACTTTAATTTAGGATGTATTTTGATCAACTTATGAAAGCAATTCTATGATACATTTGTCTCCAATTCCCAAGAAACAATTTCCCAGTCCTGTGTTCCTAAATTCCCTTCTGTATGCTGCCTTACCTTTTTTCTTTTTTTGGTAGCTGTAATAGATGTTGTTAGTGATGATGCTGTTTGTAGATCTGGTTTTAGAGGACAGACAGAAGAATTAAGCAACATTTGGAGTGTCATTGAGACCACCTTGGTAATTTTTTTTGTTTTGCAAAGCAGATGTCTCTGTAATGCACTCAAATTCTTCACCGTCACCCATTATCATGAAGTCATTTTAGCATAACTATTTTTTAATTCTCTAAGCCTTTTTACGGGATAATTTAAAATCAGTCTTTGTAGGATAAATTTAACTCTATATTACAATTCAAAATACCAGAATCATAAAATTTAGAAAAAATAATCTTGTAATAATAATTTTGTAGTTAATGTAATTAATTTTCTTCCAGGCTGATACTTGGACTGCAAATCGAGAGTTTTATTTCCCTTTTGGCCTCAGGTACCCTCTGAAATGTTCAGACTTAAGTTCTGTGAACTGTGTTGTCATTCTGTGTTGTGACAGTGTGTTGTCACTCTAATTCTGACAGCAGGATTTTACAAACTGTCAAGAGTTCTGAACAGAAGGAAAAGTGTATGTATGCAACAATTTCCAGTGGATCAGAAAACCAGGAGACATTATTCTGTTATTATAACTTGACCTAAGAGGAGAAGAGGTGCATGTGTATGAGCATGCAGATACTTGATAAGTTGATATCTTTTCCATAAAGCTTGAAAGTGGTGATTTTTGCAACGTTTCAGATTGATTAGGGGTTGTTGGGGTTTTCTTCCAAATTCATGATGGAATGACACAAAAATTAAGAGCTATTTTTAAAATCAGACTTTGATATATAGAAAGTAATAAATAGGAGGACAGCAGTAGCAAAAGTCAGATCCAGTGAATAGTGAAAAGCTGGACACAATTCTGTGCCAAATGCCTCTGAATTAATGCCTGAGACTGAAATTCTGTTCCTTTAAACGTGGTCATGACTAAAACATGCTATTTCTAGCCTTAAAATCTTACTATAAAAGCAGAGTTGTGTTTTTCTTGAGAGATTTGTGTAAATTCCTGCTGCAGGGAGGCTAGGTAGCAGGGAAATGGCTTTCTAGGGGGAGCTGAGAGGGGTGGTTCTACTTTTTGTCCAGCAATAATTCTGATCTAAAGGAATAGGAAAGCACTGAAAATTTTATTTAAACCTCAAAAATTGTATTTAATGTGGGATGGGCATTTATAGTTTAGCAGTCTGTTTATCTGAAGCTATATGACTTCTTCCTGACTGTGAAGGCTCCCAGGACATGTTGTTCAGTTTATTGTGTGTTCTGAGAGACAGAAAATGTGAAAGAATTTGTGTATATGCACATGTATCTATAATGTACATGCATGCAGACTGTATATGTATCTCAGTTTATTGTGTGCACAGAATATCACGTTCTCAGGCTCAGAAACACAGCATGGTTTGCAGCCCAGGGCCCCAGCTGGCCTTGGCCCTTGGCTGGTTTTGTGCAGCACCGTTGCCTGACCTTGGCTCACTGTCACTGAGAAGGCTGTTGCTGAGCTCTCAGAGTCTGTAAACTGAAACCGTGTAAGATAAGAAAAGTAAAACCAGGCAGAACTGAACGTGCTGCGCTGGGAAGACTGTCTCAGGGACTGGGGACAAACACTGACATGGAATCTATAAAACCTGAGGGAGAAATCAGAGATGTAGAAGATGGCATCTCTGCAACTGCGAGGACTTGTACTGAAGTACTGGGGTATTGTGACATGACTGAAATACTTTTCTTGTTAAAGTCTGCAACACCAATAAAAAGTAACAGAAACCACCTCATATGCTTTTCCGCATTTTTTCTGCACTGACCCTCATCTCATCAGCTCCCTCTGATCCATCTGAAACACACTTCTCTGATCAGCCTTTGGTCAAAAATGCCTCTTGATACCTTTTACTGCTTTGCTCGTTTCCCTCCATGAAATCGTGTGAATCATACAAACCCCCAAGGCACACTTGGCATGTGGTGCTGTTGTCTCACTTCTCTTGACCCCAGTGTCCACACTGGGATGGTGCTGCAGTGACCAGCCAGCCGTCTGGACTCCCATGCAGATGCCCAGCTTGGCTGCAGGGCTGGAAGGGCGAGGAACAACATTCCCAGCCCCGATATGAGTACCCAGGGTTGGGGTAGGGACTCAGGACCCAAGAAGCTTTGCGCTATTGCTTACACAGGCACCCAGGTGAAAATAACTTTGCTTCTAATCACAGCAGGCACCACGGCTGCTGGGCCCTGGCATAGGTTCCCTCTTGCTGTCAGAGCCAAAGCCAGCAGCTGTCTCCATAAGCACAGTACATTTCATATATGGCAGACTCTGAGCTGCCTTCAGATCCTTCTGATTAAAGAAATAAAGTCGTTCTGGGAGTGTTTAGTGTGCCATCTGGGATGTGCTCTGCAGCTCCTCAGACCAAACTCGAGATGGTATGTTTCCTTGTCTCTCATGTTTTTGTAAGTCTCCTTCTTACCATCACCATATCTTTTGTTACCAATCTCCTCATCTCATTTCTGCTACCAGGTGGTTAAGCAAGCAAAAGGGCATTGCACAAAGGGACTACCTGGACAATTTAAGCTGGACTGCAAGTGTACATTGGTTCCATCCATTTTAATTTGGAGGGGGGGGTGTTTGAGTTTGTTATTTGTTGATAGTGGTTTTTTGTTGTTGAGGGGTTTTTGTTTGATTGTTTTTGTTTTTTATAAATGAAGATGCAAATATAAAATGGTTGGCAGTTTAGCTGTCCCTGAAATGTCAGATCTGAGGACCGGATTTGGAATGGGATTTCTCTCTGATTTTGTTAGAGCATCCATTTTGGCATATAAGTGAAAGTTACAGCAGAAATTATGTTGGTGAGACGTTTCCAAAGCTACAAAGTGTGAACTAGATATAGACAAAAGAGGGAAAAGTGTATCCCATGAACTAACCAGCCCACTTGATCAAATCACTCAGGAACCTGTAAAAGTAGGATTTCATACAGAAGGAAGAGATGAAGGTGCTCAGGAAAAAAAGGCTTTCTAGTCATACCGTGAACTCCTGCTCTGTAGCAGCTGCTGCCGCCCAAACTCCTCTAAAAAAACCAGTCTCTGCTGTAAGCTGATGGCAGAAATGTTGTTGCATGGTGTACAGTAGCATTTACTTTGGGGCATTTGCTAAAAAGGCAAAAGATACATTTTGGAAAGAGACAGCAGTCTATCAACTGGAAAATAAATTATCTTTCTCTGCGGCCCACTCCATTATACCCCACTGCCCTTAGATGCCTCCTCTGAACTTGGATTCAGTACATTTCCAGGCACATCTGGGCTTAGAAAACATATTATCTTGCACAAGGGAGAGCAGGTGGTCCTGTGCAGCCCTGTTTGTGTTCAGCCTAATCTGAGAGATTGGCTTTTGGAGGAAGGGCAGAGATCTGGGGGCATATATGCAATTCATCATCACTGTGTCCAACTGAATGTGAGAAACTGCTACACCTGCTGCTCTGCTTCAGATGGGCTTTGAAATACAGGCAGGCTGAAGGACGTGTGAGTTTTTCTTTCATGATAACAAAAATAAGCACTTTGTTCTGGTGACTGTAAAGTTAAGGCAGTTTCCTACAAGCAGCGATAATTCAAGATCAGTTTCTGGCTTGTGATTGACACAGAAAAAAGAAGAGTATTTTTGAAAATGCTGGTAGATTTTATTAGTAAAAAAAAAAAAAAAAAGGAAAGAAAATCACTGCTAATTTTCAGTTTGCTGAGTTTAATACGTCATTTCCAACAGAAACACACTGAATTATCAGACAGAAGAGAAGTAATTTCACTGCTGTGAGACAAAATCATCAGTATAAAGTAACTGTTAGAAGTCTTCATCGTGCTCTAGGAAGGAGTCCGGGTTCCTTTATGCCACAAGAAGTTCAAACAATGTTCAGCTGTGAAACAGGACCCAGAATAATGATGCAAAGCAAATGCCTGTTCACATACACAACTTGTCCAAGGGCATTGAGAGTGTGTTAGAGGGCTGGGAAGATCCCTAAAACCAAACTGCTGGTATGGGTGTGCCCTGATGGAAAACAGACCCAGCATACAGTAGCTCGGAGGCTGTGTTGGAAGATGCAAGCTGTGAATGCACTTTCTGTGTTTGCCAGACACTTTTAGACAAAACTGGAAAGATTCAGTCCTGACTCATGAAAGATTTTTGCAAATCTGCAGATGCCAAGCTTGAGTTTGAGGTCCAGGAGAGGCCAAGTGCCACCTGTGTGATTGTTGCTGCAGCAGTACTATTGCGTCCTCCCCAGTGCAGAAATTGGGGAATTTTGCTGCCCTGCCATGGGGAGCAGGTGGGTTCATGCCCAGGGTGAGTGCAGGGCTGGGTCCTGCTTTCCAGAACTACGAGTGCTGGCTGCCCCATCCTGTCCTGGCCTCCTTCACCCTCTGCCCTTGCTGCAGTACCACAGCTGCCTCGTACCATGGTCCTTCCCTGCAGTGAGTGGTTTATCTGCACTGCCAAGAGCCCCTGGGCTAATTTGGGGGTTTAGGGAAGGCGATAACAGGTATACTAACAGTGCATATAGATAATTTAATATTTGATTTTGGAAAAAAAAATTGAAATCCAATTTCCAAACGGTGTTTAAAAATTGATTGTAAGAAGAATCTGAATTTCCCTTGTAAATAATAAAAATTATAAGTTATCCATTGGAAATACAATCTGCAGCTTCATTGAAGCTCATTTATTTAGGCAGGCTATGAATTATTCTGGTTTTATTCATCACCTGACTATCTGGATGATTCTGTGTAACATTAGCATCCACATCTATATAATGGAAGTAATAGTACTATGCATCTTTGAAGATGACTCTGGAATTTCAGAATAAAGAGTTTATTAAAGTGCTGGATTTTACTTTGTGGAAACTCTGAAACCTGATTCATTTCAAGTGAATCTCGAAAGTGTTGTAGAGTCCAGTGGGAGCAAGATTGAATTACTGCAAAATGCAGGCTTGGAATCAATTATATATTTATTACCTTTAAAACAATTATCCATTACATTCCCTCTTAACCTTTTCATTATTGTTTTACACAGGCTAAAAGAGCTACCCCAAGAAGTGACTCTGTCCAAACATGAACATGAACAGAACATCATGCTTTCCAAAGCAATTACAATTCTCATTCACTCTTTCCATCTCCCTCATGCTTGCTGTGTGTAATGAAGCTGAAAGACAACAAGGGACATGGTCACTGGAGATATTTGTCAAGCCTGTGACTGAAGCTACTGAAGTTCTCTGCTAATATGGCACGTGAAAATGTGGGTAAGAAGTGCTACAGTTCCAAAGTCAAACATTCAGTTACTAGGAAATATCCAAGTCGTATCTTCCAAGGCAACCTTAGCTCAATTTTCCTATTTATACACTTTATAATATAGTATTTAATTATGTTGTCACAGATAAGTTACTGCTGAAATTTCCTCCTAATACCTACTCTGAGCATCTGTGTATCCATATAACCCTTAGAGCTGGGCCTTTATTTCTCCCAGAGAGCATTGTATTAGAATCCAGCAGAGAGAGATTTAATCTAAACTCTTGATTTCCCAAAGTCTCAGAGGCAAAGTCAACCTGGCATGACAGCCCTTAGTGAGGAGAGCTGGGGAGTTGGCCGAATAAATAGAAAGTGGAGCCATGTGTCTGTCTGTCCCATCCACTTCTCCCTTATATTTTGCTAGAAGTGCAGTGACCAAAGTGATGCTCCAGTGCCTCCACAGCAATACAGCCCCACCACTTGCTGATTTCACCAAAAGCCCCTTGCCCAGTTGGAACAACCCATCCGTGCTGAGCTGAGCTTTGAGGATTTTACTTTTCTCTAGAGACAGGAAAAATGCAGTGTGGTTTTAAACCCTTTCACAGAGGAAGGGTATAGAGCAGGTGGGCAAACACACTAAGGAGGACTTTGGACTCAGGCCATGGCTGGGCAGAGACTGGGAGGTGTCAGGAAACACCTTGCAAAACACTGGGAGTGAGAGCAGACAGCAGCTCTGCAGTTCTCCCTTTTCCTTTCGGCGGTAGCTAATTAGTCTCTGTGTAGGGAACAGGTTCCCAGTGAAAAGCAAAGCCTTGCACTGGCTGTTACCAAGCAATTATTCATTGCCATTCTAGCAATTATTTCTGCCTCTGGGACAGCAGCTACTTTCTACTTTGAGAAACACAGGAGATGACTTTCCATTAAGCAGTCAGTCTTGTTTATAGGAAAATGCACCAATAAATAATAGAAATAATCTACCAAGGCAAAATTCAATCTTTTTGATTTTTAAGTGAAAAACCTGAGGAAAGCCACTGGTGTAGAAAACACTGAAGGTATTTGGCTCTACCTGGGGAAAAATAAAAACTCCAAATATTTGAAAACCTTTTCTGTAAAAGATTTATCTTATGTTTTCAAAAAACAATGATAAACTCTCCAGATAGGTAGAAAAAATATCAGTAATCCCAAGTCTGTGGGGGAACAAAGAGCTCATATAGCTTTTCTTTCAAAAACTTAGTTGCCTTCAAGTGTTCCAGTTGCTGATTATTTCAATAGGAAAGTCTGAAAGGATGAATGTGTCTGTTCGATGCCAAGTGACACTCAAAGTGATCCTTGTTGCACGCGCTGGCTCAGGGTTGCTGAAGACCTATGCCTGAAGCCGTGTGAACAGCAGTGAGGTTGCACACAGAGCCATCTGCAGTTTAACAGGAATTTCTTTGTCTGCATATGAGCACTGTACATGCCTATGTCTCCATCACGCTCAGTTTCGGGGTTTCTTGCAGGACACTGATTTATAAAAAGCTGGTTAGAAATAATGAACGGGATCAAATGGAAATGAACGGCGCAGCAGGGAGAGGATCTGTCCTTTCAACAAGCCGTGGCAGTAACAGATGAAGCAAACTGGCCTTCCCTGGCTCCGCAGCTTGGCTGGGGAATTGCTCTCACAGGGGGGCTGAGCCCACAATAGCGTGGAAGCACAATCGCTCATAAAACTGGAAATGTTGCTCTCCTGGAGGGCTTACGTGGCACATCGTGCTGCAGAGCTGGGGAAATAACGTGCGCATTTCTCTTTCAGCCTTTCGATGGTGATAGTAGGCTTTTTCAGCAGTTTTGCCGACTTACCACATCATACTTTCGTCGCCTAAAGCGGGTCAAGGCCGGGAAGGCCGTGGCAGCCTCTGCTCTGCTCGGGAGAGCAAAGGCAGCTCTGGTGCTGGTACCGCCCGGGTGGGAGCTCTCCGGCCCACGGGCCTGGGGACGGAGCAGCCGCGAGTGTGTCACTGAGAGATCGGCTGCGCTCGAGGGCACGCTCTTTTCATTCCCAGTTTTCCGGGCAGAAAGGCATCCCCAGCAGCCATCTGCCAGGCCCCGCTCCCAGCCCGCCCCGGGTGGAATGGCTCCTGGGGGAAGCATCCGACTCATTTACCCTGGGCTGATAACATATTGCAGATATTGTGCAGGCGGCAGCTGAGCTTTTTGATGCCCTTAAGGAGCGTTTTGTTCCTTTTGCCTCCAATGTACATGCCGGTTCCTCCATCTCACAAGTTATTACTTGCTTCTGTACAAAAAAAAAAAAAATAAATCCGCCTCCTCTGGGGGAATTGAGCTGTTGGTCCTTCTGAAGACATCACAACATAGTTTTTTAAAGGGGCCTTATTTACTGAATAAGCTACTGTTTACCCACGAGTGCATGACCTGCTGTATGTGTTCATAAAACTTTAGGGTAATGCCTAAAAATCAGCTAAAATTACTTTATTGTGGGTCTGTCCTATTCTACTACATTTCTTTATTTTATTTTATTTTATTTTATTTTATTTTATTTTATTTTATTTTATTTTATTTTATTTTATTTTATTTTATTTTATTTTATTTTATTTTATTTTATTTTATTTGTATTCTTCGGCTTGCTCTTTTTACTCCTGATATACTAACAGTAATATATAATGCTTAACAGTGCAGCCCTTATAAACACATTACTGTTAGTATATCAGGATCAAAGCAAAAATGAAAGACACTCCATTGCTATCTCTTTTCATCCTCCCCTGAGGATGCTGTGATTTAGTCTCTAATCTGGAGGGCACTGTCAGTGGGAACAATGCCAAGTCCTTTTTTCATAGCAAGTATGAGACTGAAATTGCTCATTAAAATTCTTTCCCACCTTAGTGCGCAGTGTTTGCTGTGGGCTGCGCTGTTGTTTGACTGTCTGTGTCAATACTGTCTGGCCTCTCAGCATCTCCGTCCTGGGAGGGCCTCGTTATCCCTTTCTGACCCTGCCTTGGAATACTTGCACGATTGTGTTCGGGTGCCTTCCAAGTTTCAGCATCTTCCCTTTATAGATTTAATGGCCTCACCAGTTTTATCTGCTGCTGATTTTTTTCAGCTCATTTATCTTGGTTACATTTAGTTAATTGAGACTAATGTTTTGTTGAAAAATATCTCTCTTGGTCCCCAAGCTGAGCTTTTGAAGTGAATAGATTTGGGTAGAAATTTGCAAATGAGCTATTAATATCATCACTGCAAAGATACTCTCTTCACCCATCATACCCACATTGGCCTGGAGGGGATTGCTTTTCCTGACTGATAGTCAAACAGTTGCCAGCATCACTTTCTCCTTTCAGTACAGCTGGGACTTTATGTCTGTAAGCCTAATCTACTGCTGAATGCTATACTAGAGCCAATCTTACTTCTGAAGGTGTGACCGTTTTATGTTAGGTTTTATCTCAAAAGGAAAATATATATTTTATCTCCAACTGTTAATTAATAATTAGTCTAAATTCTTATTTGGCTCTTGAATTTAGATATCATGAGATACCATCTGGGAGCAGGCGGCAGAAGTAGTTACACATGCTAAACCAAAACCCCTCTCATTTGCCTTGCTCAATAACATGAAACTGTGATGAGCTCCTTGAGCGATCCTATCCTTGAGGCAACCATAGGCCACCTCCTCAAGTAACACAGCTCAGCAACAGGCAAGCACCTGGAAGTCTTTTTAGAGTTTGTCTGGCCTCTTGCAGTTTTCTCATGTTTGTCAGCCTGATGTTACAAAGTGGACAAAGGTGCACCCATTTTTCTGTGTTGTGAATAGTTCTTGGCATTCCTTCAAATAGGGTGAACCTGGGTTTGTCTCGACTCCAGACTGGTCTGGCTGAGGATGTCTCTACTGCCTCCCTTTCCAGCTCATCACTGTGACACACAGACACTCTCCAGCCACCGTGACACACACTGTGCCAGGTCCCCGTGGCCCAGTCACTACAAGGGTTGGTTGCTCAGCTGCTCAACAGCTGCAGCTCTCTCTGTACAGCTGGAGAAATGCCATTTGTACCAACTGAAGGTCTTCCTCAAGTACTTAGTGGCCACATCTTTCACAGCTCCTGCCCATTTTTGTATCCTTAATGATGTGTGAGTGAATGATTAAAATTCTACTACTAAAAGTAGCTAGATGTTTGGAAAGAAGTTTGATCTACATCCCACAGAAGGAAGAAAAATGTCATGATGTTTGGTCTTGCATTTGATTGAGAAACTGGTCAAACTCTCAGAGATACAGATCACGTTGAAAAACAGACCTAATTTCCTAAAGTTGGAAGAAAACATGAGAGACACCATCTTAAACCAAGAAGTCATTTTATTAGGGGAGAACCAGGAGACAGAGCAAGCTCTTCCAGCTGTCAGTCCATGCCATCACAGCACTGCTGGGGCAAGAAGGAGTGGAGACCTCAGGGAGAGACAAGCCTCTCCCTGTCTGGGAAGCAGAAGTGATGGCAGCATCCTGAGCAGGAGTGACAGATGGTATTTTTTCTGCAAAGTGGGTATGGGATTGTCTCACCACTGAATTCCCGAGCTGTGTTTCAGTGGGCTGCAGAGTTTAGTGCCATGCCTGGAGACAGGGAGCCAAAGAATCACAAGACTTAATTGCACCTTCAAGCACCTCCTGTCAGTGAAAGAAAGTTAATGTGAGAGTGACCAGACTGGAAGTGAGTTTTCTGCTCCTTGTGCTTATTTCCTTAGCAAAGACACATTACCTGATGAGCTGTGAGGCTCTTCTAATACATTTATCATGACTTATTATCATGGCTACTTTCTGCAGGATATTCCCAGCCTCACAGGCCACTTAACAGTTATGGCAGCTATCACCAAAATGAGTGCAATATGTCTTCAGTCTCTTATTCTCCTCCAGAATGGATGGGATGCAGAGACCATGGAAGGAGAGGGTGTTTCTCCTGGAGACACTCATCTACTGTGACAATTTAACCTGTGCTAAAACTAATCATACAGGTTGTATCATTTGAAAGGAATACTCCCAGGTAGAAAGGTAAACACATACTTCAGAGTAAGGCTAGGTGAGGGGGTGAATAAATATCCCTGATACTCAGGGCCATTTAATGCAAAACTGTTAGTTGTGTTACAGAGGGCTTAGATTTGGCAGGATAAAAAAGACCAGACAGTATTTCTAGATCCCACAACCAAGTTGATAACAGGTATTGTACTCTGTTATTATCCATGGATTATCATCTAGTGACATTAACTTTCTGACAATAATGCTAACCAGTGGCACAGGGTTCAGCAGGAGGGCGTCCCAGAGACTACAGCAGGACTTGTGCTGAGTGGGGCAGTTAACATGACACATACGGGCACAGGTGGAAAGTCTTCAGGAAGGCAAAACATTTTTCTTTCCTTTTGGAAAGTGCTTTCTGTGAAAGCACTGCTTTCCTTAAAGCCAAAAAATTGACTTCATGTTGCTAGGAGGATGCTGAATGAACAGGATACTGAGAAAGCTCGGTGTCGCTGCTCCCTGGTCTTGCCTTCACAGTCATGGAACAAAGCAATCCCATGAACAACACATGAAAGAAGCTAAATCTCAATATTTCCATAAGGATCTTGTGTTTTGAAATAGATTTGCTTTTTGGTGCCCAAAATTACACATCACAGAGAATTTTTTAGAAATTGTTGATCAAATTCCAGCTCTGAACATAAAGGCTCCTGGCAATTCAGCCATGGTGAGTATGCACAGCTCTATATTTAGGTATCTGAATGTGAGAACCCTGGCTATGATCTCCAAGCTGACTTCATGAAAGAACACAGAGCTGCTGCAGCTCAGCTCATTCTTGCTATTTTCATGACATTTTGTGCTCCATAGGTATATTTATGATGACTGAAGGAAAACAGCCCTGTTTTGTGGGAACTGAGGGAAGGAAATAGCATTTCTTGAATATGTTTTTTGTTTTGTTTTGTTTTTTTTATTTTAAATCTGAACAGAGCACTGAAGCTTTTGGCCTCCACAAGTTCAGTCAAATTCTTAAATAACTGAAACATTTTTGCTCTTGGCTCATCACTTGGGGCTTTCAGCATTGTGTTTGAAAAGAAGCTATTTATGGGTTATCAAACAACTGGGCTAGGAGAAAGGAATTTGAAGAATGTCCTTGAGTCTTAGGGGAGCTTAGCAGAACAGGAACAACAAAAACTTGTGCCAGACCTTAGTGCCTCTCCAGCCAGGCTGCCCTTTTGCACCTGCTTGCTGCCACAGTGGTTCTCCCCAAAATGACATGGGGACACAGTTCAGAAATGGAGTCACTATATCCCTTTAAAGACAGCTCAGGTGCTGTTCTTGAAGGGGAAGGGAGGTTTTATTTGGGATGGATTCTACGTAGGACCCAAATGAACAGTAGAAGGTGTCCCACAAGAGAAAAAAAAAAGCCTGATCAAAACAGAGCCCTGACATTTCTTCATACTTGGACATAATAGAAAACTCATTTCTCACCATGAACATGAGCAATGAGCAGAAGGAAATGCTGCCTCAGCCACAGGGCAGGCTCATATGTCTCATCCTGACCCTCTTCTGGTGCCTGCTCTCTTCTCCCATTGAGGCAATTTCATCAGGGAGACCCAGAAGATTTTGTCCTATCATCATGGACAGGAGAGCAAGGATGTTCTCCCATTTGAGAGGTGGCTGCATGGACTCCTTGCAGAGCTCTTGTTAGCAAATCTCAGGGAAGTGTCATGCCTGTTTGGGGGTTGTTGACGTCCTGCAGGGCTGCAGGACAAGTCCAACAAACCACTTTCCCTACCTGCTGATATGCCGGGGAAACACTGAGAAAGAGGAGATGCATCTATTGAAAGAGCAGTTCCAGTCCACAAACTGGCATTCAGACAGGACATACATAGAGTACATCTCAGTTAGAAACCTTTTACCCCCAGACACTGAGGTTTGCATAAGCTCTCCAAGCTATTCACAGAGCAAATGCTTTGTTATTTTGCCAAAGAAAAGTGGCTGGCATCTGGAGGGGATGACACAGTCTGGGCTGTGGGACAGCAGGGGATGGGACTTGGTAACCTGACTGGCTGCTCTAGGTCTCTGTTTTTCTCTGCCTTCAAGAGCTTCTCTCTCTGCTCCCCAAATAAATCAGCATTTCTGAACTTGCTTATCCTCAAATGAGGTGTAAATCCTACACTGTATCTATTACAAGCAAAAGTATCATCCTCATCAAAAACAAGTAAATTAGGTTCTCACTGCTGTGCAATAACCCATACTCTGACTTAGACAGTTGGTATTTTTGTTATCTTGGTGTTTTGTGGCTCAGAGGGAAACAGCTACTGTATTAAGCTACTTCTATTGAATCCAGTGTCTCATGCTTTAAAGATGCTCAGCAGTGCCTCAGGGATGCACTTCCTACCTCAAACTCCTCTGTGTCCTGGATAATCACTGGTGGACAGCTAGGAAAAGCAGTAGCTGACAGTAGAAATCAGCTTTCCAATCCCTGAAGTCCCGCTGTAAAGCTGAGGAGATAACAGAGAGCTATGTCAGGAGCTCTACTTATGCCATAAGTCACCTAATAAAGAATAACAACTTTCCCCCATCTCCTGCCTGTCCAAAGCCTGATGCCATGGAAGGACTGTAAATCCAGCACTTGCATTTTGAGTTTGTTTTAGGAGCAATGTCACTCTCTCTGAGTAGAATGTGATGAACTAGGAAAAGAATTTGAACTCCAACTGGCTTTCCATGAGCCAGGGAGATCACAGAATCATAGCATGGCTTGTGTTGGAAGGGACTCTAAGGATCGTCTAGTTCCAACCCCCCTGCTGTGGGCAGGGATGCCTTCCACTAGACCAAATTCCTCAGAGCTTCATCCAACCTGGCTTTGAACAGTTCCAGGGATGGGGCATCCACAGCTTCTCTGGGTAACCTGTTCCAGTGCCTCACAAACCTTACAGTCAAAAATTTCTGCCTAATATCTAATCTAAACCTACTCTCTTTCAGTTTGAAGCCATTGTCCCTTGTCCTGTCACTGACATGCCCTTGAAAAAAGTCTGTCTCCATCTTTCTTGTACACTTCCTTCAGGTACTGGAAGGCCACAGTTAGGTCACCCCAAAGCTTTCTCTTCTCCAGACTGAACAAACCCAGTTGTCTCAGCCTTTCGTCATAGGAGAGATGCTCCATCCCTCTAATCATCTCTGTGGCTTCCTCTGGACTCACTCTAACAAGTCAATGTCCTCCTGTGCTGGGGACCCCAGAGCTGGATGCAGCACTGCAGGTGGGGTTCCTCAACCTTCTGGCCACGCTACTTTTGATGCAGAGATGTATTGGAGAAGCCCTGCAAGACTAAGGAAACAGGGAGGCTGTTTCTTTAAGGGCGTAAAAGGATCAGTATCTGAAAGAACAGATATCCTGACACTATAAGGATGACATTTGCTGTATGACATTACATGAATTTTAAGACAATTAAGTGTGAGGTCTCTGCTTGGCTTTTACACTTCTGCATCACAGTGAGGTATTTAAAGAATGTGTAGGTGTGACACTAAGGGACATGGTTTAGCAGTGGGTTTGGCAGTGTTAGGATTTAACGGTCGGACTTAATGATATTAAAGGTCTTTTCCAACCTAAAGGGTTCCATGACCCTGTTTTTGCTCAGGTAGCTCCTGTTGGACAGGAGGGGCACTGCCAGGGTCCCCACTCTGCACTCACAGCTGACAACATTCATAAGCATTTCCCAGATTTTCTGCCTTAAACTAAACTGAATTTATCACCTGACAAACTCGGCAGTGAAGTCTAGTTTTTATCTGTCACAGAGCAGACGGCAGTGGAAATGAAGGTTCATTACTCTCTCTCCAGGACCCTGGTGCTCTCCGTTTCTCCCACTGGTCGCTGACCAACAGACTGGTCGCTCTGTCTTCGTAGCTGACAAGGGCTGTTGCAGACACCATCTCGTCACTGTTTTGATCATGTTGAGATGAGGGAGGATGTGGTTTTGAAACCTTGAATGCCCTTCACTCTCTGACTGCTCTGCTGTGCAGTGGCTGCTGTGCAGTTGAGCTCTTCAGTTGTCTCCTGGATGAAATCATCTCATTAGGTGATTTCAAAGAGCTGGATGAAGCAGAGCCACCTGCTTTCTCAGAGGGAGAGTCTCATCAGTTTTCCTGGAACTGATAAAGCACATATGAAAGGGAAGTCTGCATCACCTGAAAACCTTACTTTAAAGACATAGCTCCAAGATTTCTTAGTTTGGAGAGCAGTTAAACAGACCAGCCCTTTGCCTCCTTTTCTTCTGCCTCCAGCCCTTTACCAAGGATTTTTTTTGATTTTTTTTTTTTTGTCTCTTTTATACTTCTAAGCAGCTTACAGATGTTTACTAGTCACCAATATTTTTATTCTAGTACAGTAAGCCAGTATGGATGCACAGGTATAAATCCCCATGGGGAGACCCCACTTCTGAGATAACAAAGGATTTTTGATTTTTAGTCCACAGTGGAAAAATTAAGAAAAAATACCTTGATTCTGGAATAAGACCATGACTAGAGGAGTATTACCATCATGGCTGTAATGGTATGCAGTGCCAAATCAGCATATGCTGGTGCAGCTCTTCCACCAAAAAGAGTTGCTGCATGGTTAAATGTGCAGCTCCTGGGAGTCCAGGAAGGCAAATTCCTGTGCCTGCCTATGGATTGGCATAGGTGGAGCACCTGAGAAGAGCAGGTGGGCATCCACATTCTTGTCTGTCCATGTGCTGCACAGAAGCACCATTTCTGAGAACAGATGGAGGCTTGGGACTGGATTGCCTCTGGTAAGAAAGATGATAGCTTTGATGCAGATTTTTCTAATGGGAGTATCTACTGCCTTCAAAAGTGGGGTGATGTTAGCAGCTCATTTCATACAGATCATAACCTAGCTATCTAATCTGCCCTGAGGTGATGGCCTGCCCAGTTTTGTGTTTCAGTACCATTCCCCAATCCTCCTTCTGTCCTGTTTAACAAGCAGTATTAGAACTGTAACTGAAGCTACCAATTGTGGGGTTATCTTTTTAATAAATACCATAGACTATTTGCTCATCTTACAACTGACATTTTTTCACTGCAATCCTTTTAAATATAACCTGTATTCCGGAAAGCCAGGCTGGCTTTCTGCAGTGCATGCACGTCAGTAGATGAAAGGTAGAAGGTAGCTTTCAGTTTTTGAGACGATGTAAAGGGCAGACAGACTCTGCTGCTCTCCTCTTTTGCTCCTGCATTTGTGGGGTTGGCAGATCAAATTTTTTGGATAGGAAATGTAGCTGGGTAAAGCAGGAGAGAGCATGGGAGTGCAGAATGAAAGTGCCATTCCATGAGGGTTTTTATCATAATAGAATGTTTAAAATCACAGTTGGTTTAATCCTTTATATTGCTTTCTTTCAAAAGCTGAAGAGTTGCTAGATAGATATGGAAAACACACTCTCACAAGATGGGTTTCTAAGACATTCTCAGAGCTATTAGAGAAAAATACCCTTTTCTCACAGCATCACAAGTTTAGTCTGCTGTCTTCTCCTGTGATCTTCAGAATGGTTACTATTTAATTATTGATATGTACAACATGGCAGTAGTTAAATGTGGCTGCTGTTCTGCAGGTAATCTTTATATGCCTACATTCAGTTAGGAAAATATTTGTATTATGATGAGTCACAGGAACTGATTTAAAATGCTGCATGTAAACATCTATGCGACCGCTATCTGCAGCCTGAAGTTCTTGGCATAAGCAGCGGGCGCTGACTGAAGTCTGCAGGGTTTAATCCGACTGTTGTTTCCCTTTGCTGACACGAGGGGAACGGTGTGCTTGCTCCTGTCTCTCCTGGTTCGGCAGTGACTATTCCTGGATCAGTGCAGTGGGAGAGCCGAGGCCCCTCAGTAGCACGCCTGCAGCTGCACCATCCTGCTGCCTTCACTCACTGCTTGTTACACAAACCCTCTTTGCTTTTGTGCCTTTAGATTTTGGCATCGCTTCCCTGAGGGATTTGCTTGCAGAAAGCTCTCGGCAGCGACAGGAAAAGCACTGCTTTCCTCCTGACAGGCATTCCCAGCCCCGGCCTTCGCTGCTGGGAGTTCTCCAGATGCTTGAATCTCCTCTATTATGTGCATCAGCAGCAGAGCTGGGGAACAGCAGCTGGAGGCACTGAGGGGTTAAAAAGTGAGGCTGTGTTGCTGTATGGGGCACACCTTTGGGAAAACATCAGAGACAGCAGCTCAGATTCTGTCTCTCTTTATTATCAGGCTGCAGGCAGCAGGCACTGGGGTGAGGATGCTTTTGCCTTCCCTTCTGCCAAAAGCACGCTAGTTCCGGCTGCTGACAGCCAGCATTCCTCCAGTGGAGCCCTGCCCATCCAACCAGATGGCAGGTCTAACTTTTAGCAAAAATGTGACCAAGGCACCCATTAAAACAATCTCACATTAGGACTCAGCAGGCTGGGTGGTCTCTCTAGCAGGCAGGTTTAGTCATGCCAGGGTTTTGCACTGGTGGATGGATGGGGAGCCATTCTCTGAAAGTGCCAGGGGTACCAGTGCATGGTGGTTCACTCTCCGGTGGAAGTGGGCTTTCATGCAGAGCCTGGTGACCTCTGCCAATCTACTGCTCTGGGGACTGGCTGATGATGATTGATTGATTCTCCTAGGGCCACCAGCTTTCTCAGCTGGGCACCACTCCCAGGGAAATGATATTTTCCTCAATCAGGCTTGACTAATTGTAAGACTTTGAAAATGGCACTTCCAAAAAAGAGGGGCCTGCTGAGTGAGTTATTAGTCATCCTTATCTAGGAGGGAAGTGATGGCTGCTGTAACAGCTTCTTTATCTCTGCAGCACCATGTTCTCTGGAGAGGGGGCTGCGGGGACGTCAGGTGTGGGGAGTGGCCAGCCACCTTCCTTCAAGGAGAGCAGAGGGCAGAACAATTTGTTTCTAAAGGGCTAGCTCTGCACTCTGCAAATTGTGGCTTTGCTTTTAAAGCTATTTTTAACAGGTTATAACTAATAAACCCCCCTGTATTTTTTCCACTGATGTCTGACACAGTTGGTTTTTTTAGGGTTTTCTTTGGAAATAGACGAAGCTCAGTGTTTCCCCTGATGGATGACCCAGCTCTGTGTCTGAGAGGGCTTTGCAGCAGACTCTCAAGGTCTGGCTGTGGATATTCTTGCTCTGCAAAAGTGTGATCCTCTCTGTTTGTGGGCAGGACAGGGCCCAGAACACATTTTGAAGAACACCATGATTGAATTCACTTTGGTATGCCCTCTGATGCCTTTCTTCTCAGGTTTTAATATGGTTTCTCACATACTTTCCAAACTTGACTGTGTTATGGCTCCTTTTGTGTGGTTATGAGGAAGTCTCCAGAGAGCGTATTGGACATGTTATATGTTACACAGATGTCCAATCCATTGCTGGGAAATGCATAGGGCAGTACCAAACCGGTCTTGTTCTAAACAAGAATATGAAAGCATCATTGTGTCTTCTCTCTTTAATCCTCATATATCTCGAGGAAGAAGAAAACAGCCTTGTTCCAAAGCTCTCTTAGCTTATGCCCCCTTGTTCTCTCCCTCCCACAGTGGCCCAAGGAACCCCCAGAGAACACTGCCCCCCACAGCTGTTCAGTGTAACTGATAGATGTCTTCAATCAGTTTTGGGTTTTGTCCGTGGTTCAGAGGTTCATTCATTGGCATCTCCTCTCAATTTGCAAAATACTTGTTCTCCAGAAAAACTGGTAGTGATCTGCCTGTCCGAAGTAACTGAATTGCTGCCAAACTGTCTATCCTGCTCCTCCTTTGCATAATGCACTCTGATACAGGGACTGTGTAATACAGCAGCATTGTCTAGGAAATGACATTTGGCTTTTGCCTTGACAGGTGTTTGACAGTACCTCACCACCTTTTCCATTATTTTCCCATTACAAGTTTTGTCCATAATGAGGCTGAGAATAGAGACTGCTTTGCTCTTATCACAGAGATTGTCACAAATATATTGTCCCCAGCTTCTTGGAAGGACCCAGCAGCACCCAGTTTACTGATTAGACCATGGGACTCTAATGAGCAAATTCCTCTGGTGCAGCAGGAAGATGTGTCTCTGCAAAGCTCTCGCTTCTGCAGGCTGAAGAGTTGATCTGTTGTTTTCATTAGCTGTGCTGTCCACACTGACATTAATGGCTCAGGTTTTGCTCCTTATCTATGACCTTCAGTCCTGTTTGTTAGGACACTTGTGTGATAAAAGAGTGCACCTCCCAGACTGTTGGCATGGCTTGTTTTTCATGAGACATGTATTTGCATACCAAATGCATAGTTTTACTTAAAAAAATAAAAATAATTTTAAATATAGTGTCTGTCTTGTTTTTAAAACGTTCCAAGCAAACTGTATCAAAAAGTATTCATGATTTCTGTTTCAGAAATTTTGTTTTCTTTCTCCATCAGCAGAATTGACCTCATCTGGGCACACAGAGGGGATGATGTCATTGTCAGGGGCTGACATTAACACAAGGTTCCTAAAACTGTTACCCTGTATGTTCATTTTCCACTGAAAGAAAACCAGAAAAAATTGCATTAAAACATTTTAGAAATCAAAGTATCTAATCTGATCCCATTGAGCCCCTTATTACGAGAAAGACATTGAGGTGCTGGAGCATGTCCAGAGTATGGCAACAAAGCTGGTAAAGAGTCTGGAGCACAAGTGTGATGAGGAGCAGCTGAGGGAGCTGGAGTTGTTTATCCTGTAGAAAAAGATGCTCATGGGGGACCTTACTGCTCTCTACAATTGCCTGAAAGGAGGTTGTAGCAAGCTGGGAGTCAGTCTCTTCTCCCAAGTGATGAGCAATACAAGAGGAAACAGCCTCAAGTTGTTTCAGGTGAGGTTTAGATTGAATATTAGGAAAAATTTCTTCACTAAAAGGGTTGTCAAGCATTGGAACAGGCTGCCCAGGAAGGCTGTGGAGTCACCTTCTCTGGGCATATTTAAATGACATGTAGATGTGGCACTCAGAGACATGGTTTAGTTGTGAGTTTGGCAGTGCTGGGTTAATGGTTGGACTTGATGGAACTTAAAGGTCTTTTCCAACCTAAATGATTCTGTGATTCTGTGGAAAGTCTTCTAATTCAGAATATACCACCTACCTATTGATTGTTCTACAGAGGTTTTATTTTTCTATACATTACAAAAGGTTGTGAATAACTGATGATGTAACAAATTTTGCTTCAGGGTGTACTTCTGGTTACAGTCATATATGAAAGGGCTCACAGCTTCTGTTATGGTTTACAAAACAGGACAAAATGTCTAATGGAAAATTTAGATTCTCTTTGCTCAGAATTTAGTCAGGGTAAGAAGTTGCTTAAAAAATACCTTTTGAATTTCTACACATATAAATTTAGAGAGATTTCCCTTTTAATGATAGACCAGATATGTGTCATCATGGTGACAGCTAGCTAAGTCCCCTGGCTGATACAATACTGTTTGTCAAACAAATGGCAAGGAGAGCAGGTTGCAGTAGTCTCTCTGCCAACAGAATGCCTCCTGCCAGCGCCGTAGGTGGCTGATGGACAGCTCCTTCCAAACTGGGACAGTTATATAATAATAACTCCACTCTGTGTCAGGGATGCTAATGTATGCAAATACTGCTATAATGAATCCAATTAGACTTCTCCGTATACAGAAATATGCCAGACTACCTGTATCTAATATCACGATAAGGGGAGAGAAGAGGATTTCAGCGTTAGAGAGATCACTCCTGTCTCTGCTACTGGAGCTGCTCTGCACAGGGCTGGGTGCTGGTACACTGCAAAACTCCCAGCTCCTGACCAGTCCTGGCAGCTGCAGCAGCTGCCTGGAAAAGAGAGGCACTGCAGCTGAGGGGACTGAGCTGCCCTTGCTCACTCTATCAGGCTGCAGTGGGTTCAGAGGCAGAGTTGGTCAAGGCCTAGAGAGAGACCTGCAAAGCCTGAGCACCTGCTTTGTGTTTTCAGGAGCTCACACTCACTTTTATTACAGAATCATAGAAGAGCCCTGGTTGGAAGCAGCCTTGGAAGATCATCTGGTCCAGCCTTTTGTGGAAAAAAGAGCCTGCTATCTAGCACTCTGAGACTGGCTCACCTTGAAAACCTCCAGAGATGGGGACTCTACCACATCCTTGGGAAGGTTGTTCCACTGTAAAAAATATCTTTATTCTAGCAAAGTTAGGTTATTGCTTTCTGTAGTGTTCGTGGCAAATTTCTGTCACTTGTTTTGAATGTTTTCAGTGTATTTCCTAAGCTTGATAGTGAACAGACTCTACTGTGCAAGGAGGCTGGAGGGGAAGCTGCTGGCTCAGTAGTCATGAATGAGACACTTCCAGACATCATGAAAGAGAGGGTGTTATTTATTAAAGAAATTTTACTTTAGGGCCTCCTGAATATTCATTATGTGCTGATTCCTGCTGATCAATGTTTCTGTTGTCTCAATTAATCAACTGATCTTGTGAAGAGTTTTAATCAGCTCCAACATTGCCAGGAACTAGCCCCACTTCAGTTGAAGGAAATGTGACTATCAGCAGCTGATGGGACACCCAGCTGCACATTGGGCCTGGAAGCTGGATGCTTGGCATGGTGTATAGGCAGACTCTGGGAGAAGGAAAGACCTGTTTCTCAAGGCTCTACATAATATAACACTCTTCATATAACCCAACCAAAGTGGTTTCTAATCAAGCAAGATGGTAAGACCAGTCATACCAGCATGACATACCTGTTGAGAAGGATGAGCAAGAGAGGCGAGATTGCAGAAGACAACAACAGAGAAAAGAAAAAAGGTAAAATCCCGGGAGGCTGTTGCCATGAGCAGTGACTGTGGACAAGGCAGCAGCACCATGAGCATGGCAACACACAGGTGGCCATTGCTAATAGGTGGGGAAAATCTTCTGCTTGAATTTTTAGGTCATGCAGTGAAAAGTGCGTAAACTATGCATAGACTTCATATAGCTATATTTACACCATTGGCTGACCTTGATCCCCAGGGGACAGATTGACTTAAGATCACAAGATTTTCTCTTTAATATGTTTGTATTCCTTTTTGTTTGTGGATTCACCCAATTCATATGCTTAAGTCTTTCCCCTGCAACAACAAGGACCACAGCTAGAAGCACCATGCATGTCTGGGTTTGTCCAACTGTTCAGAATTCAGTGAACCTGTGGACAGCGCTTCAGAGAGACAGGACATGCAGCTGCAGCCATCTGGGCAAGGCAGCTGGCTCAGATGTGGTGTCTGTGGCAGTTGGTGAGCTGTGGCCATGCTGTGCCATGCAACTGCAGACAGGCCAAAGCAGTTAGGGGGGACTTGGCTTAATGCATCATGTACTGCTTTACAATGGGTGCTACAGCAGTGGTTCACATCAAACTCCTTCTCCCCATCCTCCCAACACAGACATCAGGCTTCATCCAAGAGACTTACTAGTTTCCTTGCTCAAATGGAGCACAACATAAATGGGATCAAGTTGCCCAGGTCCAAGGTGCACCGAGCTGCTGGAAATACTCACTTGGGTCTCCATAGGTACAGGGGTTTCTGCAGCACTTCCCAGGGGATGCTGGAGCAGTGCCCCTTTACTCCTGCACCCACTGGAGGTTTGCACCCCACCCAGTGATCCTCTCCCAGCACCTGGTGCTGATGCTGATCTGATGGCCATGTTTAACAATGAGATTTGCCTTCTTTGCACTGGCAGGGCAGCTCCATCACCTGGTCTGGCTGCAGGTTTGCAGGGGACAAACTCTCCACCCCACACATCTCATGACATACCTCTTCCCAGAAGAGCATCTATTAAGTGGATTAGTTTGTCTTGCAGGGTCAATGGAAATGCATACCTGGCTGCCAGGTATCAGCCAAGGAGGTGAAGTGGCCTCCTTTCATCACCACGAGTATCAAATGCCCTTTCCAGGGATGACTCCCCTGCCAGCTACTGGTGACAGTGAGTGCTGGTCACCATCAGCACTGCTCAGTGCTCATGTACCACAGTTGTGTCACCTCAAACTCTGTCAGTTCTTTGAGGGATCACAGAGAGGCACAGCACCTAATGGAGCACCTGCCACACGCCCAAGCACAACACTACTCCAGTTGTACAGGTGCAATGATAAGTTTTAGGGTTTTGGGGTATCACTTTTGCCTGTCATGTAACCCTTGATCAAGACTGCCAGATGTTTCAAGTCATCACAGTGGGGGGACCTGTTCAGTAGACTCTAGCTGGTTTTATTTACCTGGCTACCTTCTCTGCTGAACAAGGTTCCCATTTGAGTAGGAAGCACATAAGCTTTAGCAAATCTTGGAATTTGCCTTTTGTCATTAGTGTTGCCACCTAATCCCCAGAAGAACTGGAAAGACAGTAGCAAGAAAGGCAGATTAGCCTCACAAAATTAAGTTTGCAACTTAGTATGTAGTTGTCATTGCATACTGAGAGTTTGTAATAGAATTGTTTAATTGGGATTTATGAATTGCTGATAGACAGATTTCCATAACTATTCCAATTACCATCAATCTGCCAGTATAAATGACTGACCGAGGTACACAGACAGTTGGTATAAAAATCCATCTTATATCCCTTTTATCAGGCTTGACTACACAATTCTGTCCATTTTCTACAGATAATCAATAGCAATATTAGCTGTCGCATTAGTGGCCATAACAGTGTCATTCACACGGCTTCTTTGCAGGGCCAAAACATTGGCTGGCCTATTTTTTTTCTTTCACAGGGACCATCTAGAGATCTAGAAATATCAGACAAGAGTGAATTGTTCAAATTACGTTTGGAAGATTTCTTTGAAAGAAGTACAGCCTGCTTTATGAGGACCTGGGCTGATCTCCTACGAACTGTTCGGCTGCTTGGCATCTGTTTTCATGCAGAAATAATTTTCTATCTGGAGTCTGGCATTGCAATTCTCTTAAGCTTTTCCAAGGAAATTGATTATAAGAATAAGTACGTTAATTTTACTGTTTTATCTATTAAATATCAACTCAGTCCCATTAGCTAAGCCTTCTTATAAACTAAAAATGACCAAAACAAGCCTTTTTTCTTTATGCTCAGCTGCACTGTGCAAGGAAGCCTCCAGTTAGGACCGTGCATCCTGAACTTTTCAGTCATTCATATTCTTTGAAGGGGAACTGCCTCCTTCCAGGCCCCGGGGCTGCACAAGCACCGTGTCCTGCCACTGACCTTCTTTGCCCTGGTCTGTGGTGTCTGTCCTTGGAGGACATTGCTGTGCAGAGGTAGCTGAACCTGCAGCAGCTCGGTATTGCCTGCTCTCGCTGTCAGCAGCTGTCATTAAGGCAGAATTTGACTTAATTTCAGTGGTGCACTGGGAGTGATCAGTGAAGGGCCTGCTCTATGTAGGACTGACGTGCCATGGCTTTTCACTTGCCATCACTTCACTGACCTGACCTGGTTGTGACTCAGGGTCACTCTGATCTGACTCAGAGAGCTGAGAGGATTTATATGGAGACAAGGAGATAACAAAGACAAGTAGCTGAGAAGGAAACAATTTTCTGGGAGGAACTGTGATTAATCAAATTCTGATTTAAGAATAAAATCAAACAGAAATTACAATTGTTTTGAAAAGGCTCTTTTTCATGATGATACTGCAGTTTTAAACTTGAGTGATTTAAAAGCTCTCAAGTAGGCTGCACTGGGGCTACCAAAGGGGATTGTAATGAGTGGCTCTGCTGGGAGAACCAGTCATGTCCTCACAAAGGTCAGCTTGCTTCTGAGTGTCATCAACACCTAGGGGGAAACGAGGGGACTCAGTCCCCACCTGGTACTGAACACATGATTAGAAAAGTCACTGTTGAAAGAGCTACAATAAAATATATTTCACATATTGTTGTCAGTTTTTTTAAATGCTTCTGCCCTTCTTGGAGAGCAGGCAGCAGGCAGAGGATGCAGCAAGCCCTTGGCCAAGGTCATCCAGCAAAACATCCTGAGAGGGGACTGGAGCAGAGGAATCATACCTCACTACCTCGGTCTGATCCCTGCAAATGCCTTCAACCTTCAACAGGGATGGAGACCTCAAACTACACCAGCTCTTCAAATTTCCCTGATGCAATGTTCCTCCCCACCACCGACATATCTTAACTCCAAGTGCTCAAATCTTTTTTCATTTTCCTGCTCCTTTATGTGTAGATAGCACCGCAGTACAGGGTGGTTTTGACTGTGTTTATCTGACACCATTTGATCTGTGTAAATTTGTTTTATATCCCTCAAGTAAAACACTGCTTTCCAAGGCCAGAGCAGCTTTCTGCCATTTATCACCTTGCTCTGTTATAAACAGACTCTGCGTTAGTGATAAGTAGAGTAGAATCAGCACAGAAGAAACATTTATTTTCACGAGAGATGAGTCTGATATCCCTCTATACAGAGTCATTGGAAAATCCAGGAGTCCTTGTCCCAGTGCAGAGATGTTCTGAGTGCACATTTAATCTCCATATGCTTCCACCTTGTGCTGCCTCTCAGTGATGCTGATGCTTCTGACTTACCCATGAGTGTGCAAACTGACAGAGCTGTTAAATAACTGCTACCTTTTTCACCTCATGCAGATGGGTATCTGTGGTGACCAAAATATTTCCCAGGACTATAAGGCTATGCTATATTTTTGCATCTGTGAGGCAAGGGCAAAGCTTTCAAGATTACTCTGGCTAGTGAATAAGAAGAGCTCCCTGAGTCACTCCCTTTTCCTCTTCCCCAGGAGCTCATAAGCAGAAATTACATGAAATCTAGAGATTTCTTAGGGAAACGAATACCAGGAGCATCTCACCTTCCTGTTTGCCTCTCCAGCTGCTCTCCATAACCATGCTTTTAAGAGATATGGACTCTGCAGAAGAGTCTTGGTATGCATGACTTCTGCAAGGGCAGCAGAGCTGGAGGAGACTGAAACTCCCTGGAAGGGTTATGGAGAAGCAGGACATATGTGTGACCATCTCACAGCTGCACTGCTCTTCTTACTGCTATGCAGATGCTATGGGATGCTGGTGGTGGCCTTGTTTGCCTTGTTCCTGACCTGTCCTTGGGAAGAAAAGACATAAGCCCTGTTTAACTGGAGCAGGAGGAAGGGGTAGGATGATGTGAAGGGAAACTCACTGACTGGAGTGCAGTGAACAGGAGTAACCAGAGAAGGAAAGTCATTATGGTTTACAATTTACAGACCAGGCAGTAATTTGTAAAGCATCTGTATATCCTTCAGTGCCAAGATGCCAGGCAAATGGGACACCCAGTCAAGACGATGGGTGCTGAAAGTAATTAGGAAGGCAAGACACGTAGTTTTGGTAATCTCATTTAATAACAATAACAACCTCCATTTCATCCTAAGAGCTCTGAGGATAATCCTGCTGTTTTATTTCTGAGCATTCTTGAGTGTGACTTTTAAAATCTCTTTGACTAATTCACTGCCTTCTATTTTGGGAAAGCCTTGAGAGATGCTGCTAATGAAGACAAATGAAGGAAAAGGAACTTGACCCCAGAGTATGAAATTTTGCTCATTAACTTGAGCTTCCAATTGGCTGATTGATATTATTTGGACGTAGATGGGGTAATTAATGACAGGAAATAATGCAGCAGGATATGAGTCGTGCAGAATGCACTTCAGTAAATCTACCTTTTATTATGTCTCAATTTATTTATATGCATTGTATTTGTTATGCCACTGCCTGATGTAGTTACCACCTTCATTCAGAATTTCCTTAACTCAATTGTTTTCTTCATCCTTTTATGCTATTTTGGGAATTTTTTATTTATGTTTCTGTATGTAACAATTTCCTAGTCTCTTTTTAGTAACATGAGGATGCATTTTCATGGCCATAAGGAACATTTCAGCATGTGAAACGCTTCTTACAATAGGAATTGCCATTGAGATGAACTATACTTCCTTCCTACTTCACTGGAAAGGCTATTGGGATTGCCAGTAAATTAATGGTCACAAATGTCCTATGTACTCTCACTTACATTATTTCTCTGTCTCGGAAGGAAATGAGCTAAATATGAAATTTTTTACATTTTTGGGGTGGGTGGAGGGTGAAAGGCTATGTCAGAATTTTTTAAATGTCATATCCTCCTGGAAGGAAATTATCTTATGGTTTGAACTGAAGGATCTTAAACCAGTAAGATATCACTGTGCTTTTGATTTAGCTTTTTGACGTGAGAACAATATATATCACCAAAGGAAAAGATGAGCTTAAAATACTAAGTGATGTGAAATGACCCTGGAAAGGTTCTGTAAGTGTTTATGCATGTGAATAATTTTACACAAACTTTCTGGTGTGATAAGAGAATATACCCAAGAAAAGTTATTGACCTGAATATTTGTTTGAAGGAAAAGGCTGTTGCTAAGAATATTTTTACCCAGGTTTCTCAAAGAACACTATGTTTTGTATGTTTATCTGTCCACCTGTCTTTTGCCACCCCAAAGTCCTTTGAATCCTTTGACATAAACCTGGTACTTACACTTGAGGTCATATAATGAAACCCTTTACATAATACATAGCTCATAAAATAAAAACACTTGAACAAAAATAGCATTCCTTTATTCAAGATGCAAAGCAGCAGATGGAAGAAAGTGCCGGGATAGATTAAGAATCTGAAATTAAGAATTAATGCCTATGTAAGCAGAGCTGGTATGGTCATAGGCACAGATTCCTGGGAGGCAGACAAAAATGGGAGTTACAGTTTGGGGCTACAGCAGTTGTCTGTGTGTACCTCTCTAGATTAAGGGGGTTGAGTCTGCTTATCTCTGGGTTAAAGAGGGGAAAATGACCTCACACGTCCTGCAAGGAAGAACATTCAGATGAGCAATTATCAGACAATAGCTGGCCCTCTGGAATTTCCTCTAGTAACAATAACTTGATTGCTTGCATATTCTCACAGGCATTAAAAAAAGAGGCGGGGAGAATCAGGTACTCCATCAACTTCGGTAGTCTACATGATTTTATTTAGAATATGTTGACATAAAAAATTAGAAGTGGTGTTATGGAGTTGCATTCCTACTGAGGGTGACTGTGTTGTGACTGTGTTGTTTTTAGATTACAAAAGTACCTTTCTCCAATCCCAGACTGCTCTATCCTGTTCACTTCAAACACGAACATCCGAAGGTCCATGAATGATGAGCATCCTCCCTGAAATAAAACTGAGACTTTTACTCCTGAAGACACCCAGTGTTGTCAGCAGGGCCTTTGCTGCATACAGAGTGATTTATACTTAGCAGTGTCCTGTACCTAGACATGGCATTCCCTTGTTATTTTGGATCACTATGCAGAGAAAGTAGTGCAGGGTTTGTATTTCACTCCAGGGCTGTCTGCATTCATCACTTTTTATAAGTGAAACACATTAGGAAGAAAAATCTCTATTTAAAATGGCTTCATTTATTGGAACATGCTTGGAATAATTCACGTATAGGCTCAGTAAGGGATCTTTAAGTGATCTTATTCTTTAGTCTGCTTCAAAGAGCTAATAACACCTTTAAAGCTCATAATAAAATACCATCATAATGAATATTACTCTGTGTGGGCTATTTTTATGAGATAATAACAATCTGAAGTGAAAGTTCATCTTGCTGTAAATATGTCATATAACCAGGAGAAAAAAAGCTCTCACCCTCTCCAGTGAGAACTACAGAAAGGAAAAAGCAGGCTTCTATCATTCAGAATTTACTGAAAACATGATGAATGTTTATTTGAAATGAGAGGAATGGCCGGCCAGCTGGCAGCCTGCTGAAAGTCTGTGTGTCTCCTCTCAGCAGATGGTGCACACAGAACCCAAACACAAAGCCTCCTCCTTTTGTCTGAGGTGCTTTAAAACTGTGCTTCAAGGCAGAACTCAGGCCTGCTGTGCAGCCACTGCAGCTACTTTGAGGGGACTAGTGAGGGTAGGAAGTGTTTTAAGATGGGTAAGAGACCATTTACTATAAAACATTTTATTATTTTCCTGTTGAAATAAGACTAGAGTTGATCTTTTTGTCCCAGCTCTTCCCCACAACTGCTCTGCTGTGATCTGCCCACATTCATTCCCTGTAACTCAGATTCATCCCATCTCCTTTGAATCAGAATTTTACTTTTCTCCACTTCTTCTCTAGTGATTATTTATGAAGTAAATTATGCACATTACAGTGTAATGAAAATAATAAATGTTCTGGGATAATTACTACGGTAAACTGTCTTGGTATTAAGCCCTGAAAATTGAAGGGATTATGCCAAAACATTTCTCAATATAGGCACAACAACCTGGAAGCTCGAAGTGCCCATGACTAATCATTGATCTCATTAGCTAATCTGACTGTGGATGTAAAGACAATTGTCTGTGCCATTTCTGACTTTTTGTCAGAAATGGTAAAACCGTCGTTGTTAATTGGTCGCTTTGAAGGGTGGGATTAGCTGGCTGCCAGTTTTTCTAGTGAGAAAATACCTGTTATCAGTCTGACCTTATCACTCCCCAGCAGCCGCTGTCTGCCCAGGGCACCTGAGCCGGCACAGGTCAGACAGTGATTTCCCCAGCACCAAAGCCACGGCTCTGCCACTGGCACGGTACTCACTTTCAAAGCGGGAGGAGGTAACGGAGCTCCCCCTAATGTTGTTTCTATATCCTACATCCCCCGGGTTGCCGCTCCCGCTCCCTGGCGGGGCGGGGACCGGGAGGGCGCTGCTCTGGGTGCCAACCCTGCCCGCAGAGCCCTCGCGTCTCTCGGGAGGATGCTCAGGGTACTGTGCCTGAACGCAGAGCCTTGGTTAGCCCATCCCAAAGGTGTTCGCTGCTTCCACTCTTACGACTGGGCCACATTAGTTTAATCGTAGAATGATAGAGTGGTTTGGGTTGGAAGGGACCTTTCAAAGGCTATTTAGTCCAAACCCCCTGCCTTAGGCAGGGACACCTTCAACTAAGTCAGGTTTCTCGGAGCCCCATCCAACTTGACCTTGAGCATTTGCAGTGTTGGGACATCCACCACATCTCTGAGCAATTAATTATTGATTCATTGAAAATGACTATTCTTGCTGTTAAGCCTACTAGGAAAAGCTTTTTGTAGCTAAGCAGGTTGCTAACTCTAAAGTAGGAACAAAGTGAAAACTAAATTTCTAACCTATCTTTAAGGATTAAAGACATATTACACTCACTGACATGTCAGAGAATTGTCCTTTACTTCTGCAGGTCCCAGGGTATTGGCTCTGGTAGAATCATTCAGTCGCTCTGTTAGTCACTAAATACAGCTTTATGTAACAGTTCTTCATCAGCCTCGAGGATCTGAGGCATGATGGCTGGGTTTATTATAACCACAGATCCATGTAGCAGATCCTGGGAATATGTAGTAAAGAGAGCCTTTCCCCCCACGCCCCCCCCTTCTTTTTAAACCTGTTTCCATATGAAGAAATGGAGAGTGTTGCTGTTTATGGAGAGTAAAATCCACTGCATTTTATACATAATCAAGCATCTCATTGCTTAAGCCCAATGAAGAGCTCTGAAGCACACAAACCTTTCAAAAATAATCTTATGAAATATCAATAGGTAAGAGTTGTCACCTGGAATATTCCTGTTTCCATTCAGAGGTCCAGAAGCCTGCAAAAGTCTGTAAGCTGTATATAGCACTGGTGCATTTAAGAAATTAGTGTGAGTTGGAGAGGGTACCATTGTGGATTAGATAAATGACCTGAGTTAGGCTGCCTGCTGGTTGAGCTTCAGCTGAGATATTGTCATGTGGTGCAAAATATTGCAGAGACTTTACAAAAAGATGTAAAGAAATGGCTCAGAACAGGAGCCCTGTACAACAGATTAACATCACTGCAGCATCACAGCCCCACGTAGGTAAAGGTAGTTGGAATAGGCACGAGGATAAAAAAATACACACACCTCACCTGATTCTGACCTTGGCACCACACCTGAATACCCTCAAAAATGGTGTAAACAGGGCAGGTACAGCCTCTAAAGCCTGAAGCATTGCCTAGTGCCCATCACTCAGGCACAGTGCATTGGCAAAAACCAAGAGGTGAAATAAAACTGCTCGGGGAACTTCAGGTCAATGTGTCAGCTTTGGCTGGCTGTTGGCAGGATGATACACATTGAGAATGGATGTTGTCAGGCCTGTTGTCAGGCCTGCAATCCACCTACCAGGACAAAGCATTCCCAGCTGTTGAAAGAGCACAACAACATGGATGCTAATCTTAGCATTAATGGATTGAGTAAATACAAAATCATAGAATCATTTAGGTTGGAAAAGACCTTTAAGATCACCAAGTCCAACCGTTTACCCAACACTGCCAAAGTCACCACTAAACTGTGTCCCTAAGTGCCATGTCTACATGATTTAAAATACATTCAGGGATAGTTACTCAACCACTTCCCTGGGCAGCCTGTTCCGGTGCTTGACAACCCTTTTGGTGAAGAAAGTTTTTCCTCGTTTCCAGTACATAAACCTCCCTTGGAACAACTTAAGGCTGTTTCTTCTTCTCCTATTGCTTATTACCTGGGAGAAGAGACCAACCCTCCCCTGGCTACAACCTCCTTTCAGGCAGTTGTAGAGAGCAATAAGGTCACCCCTGAGCATCCTTTGCTCCAGGCTAAACAACCCCAGCTCCCTCAGCCGCTCCTCATCAGACTTGTGCTTCAGCCCTTTCACCAGCTTTGTTGCCCTTCTCTGGACACACTTCAGCACCTCAACATCTTTCTTGTAATGACGGGCCCGAAACTGAACCCAAATTACACAGGGGGACAGTCACTGCCCTAGTTCTGCTGGCCACATAATTTCTGATACAGGCCAGGATGCCACTGGCCTTCTTGGCCACCTGGGCACGCTCTGGCTCATGTTCAGCTGCTGTCAGCCAGCAACCCCAGATCTTTTTCGACTGGGCAGTTTTCCAGCCACTCTTCTCCAAGCCTGGAGCACTGCAGGGCGTTGTTTTGAACCTAGTGCAGGATCCAGCACTTTGGCTTGTTGAACTTGTTGAACAGTGGCCTTGGCCGTTGATCCAGCCTGGATCCCTCTGCAGAGCCCTCCTACTCTCCAGAAGATCAACCCTCCCACCCAACCTGGTGTGTCTGTAAACTACCCGAGGGTACCCTTGGTCCCCTCATCCAAATAACTGATAAAGATATTAAACAGAACTGGCCCCAACACTGAGGCCCAGGGAACACCACTGGTGACCACCAGCCGGATGGATCTCCATTCACCAACACTCTCTGGGCTTGGCCATCCATACAGTTTTCTACCCATTGAACAGAGCATCCAGCCAAGCCATGAGCAGCCGGCTTCTCCAGGAGAATGTTGGAAACTGTGTCAAAGGCTTCACTAAAATTCAGGTAGACACATTCACAGCCTATGTAAGGCTATTTGAAACATTGAAAGAAAGGGAACAGACAAGATTTACAAAGACTTATTTGACTTTGTATGACTTAGGATGCAAAACCTAATCCAAAGCCAGAGACAAAAGAATCTTGAGTGCAAGAAGTGGTGTTGCTTATTCTCTTAGATTTACCTATCATACAAGTAGTGTTTCAGCATTTATAGTTTTCCCAGATTATTGTCTAAACTAATTTTAAGAAGTAAAAGAGACTCTCTGGTGAGATTTGTAATAAACATAAGTGCAAAAGTTTCGCATTGTGACCTTAACATGCTGTGTGTGTCTGTGCATATCTGTGGATGGACACCCACCTCTGATAGCTCTTACCTATCACCCCGAGCAAATTCTCACCATTCATTTTACTATGTTGCCCTTTAGGCCATCCCCATTTTCTGTGATATTGTTAGAAGCCACGAAGTTATTGTAGGGAATTTGCTGGTTTACCATTAGTTGCAACCTTTATCACAAGAAAAACTTGTACAGGAGTCTCAGAAAAAACTACTGTAGGCAGCCAGCATCTCATTAGAGAAAAAAATCTGGCCAAGTGTGGGTTTTTTTATGGAGAAGTGTGAGCACTTTGCCCTGAGAATAGATGCGAAAGCTGTGAATAAAACAAGGGGTAAAATAACTGCTATAAAATCTTCTCTTGCAAGCATTACACCAGGGATCCCAGATATTACTTTTCCCTATGCTTATATTTTTCATCTGACAGAGGTTTTTTCAATGTGATCCAATGCTGCAAATCCTGAAAGGTCACTGGTTGTAGGTGGATTTATAACCTTATGTTATTTCAAATGGAAATACAGCACTGAACTTTGTATGTTTGGCCCTTTATATGTCTTCAGGAAATTCTAGAAATCAAATACTGATGGATAACACAAACCCTGCAATTAACCCCTGCTATTTTAGAGAGCAAGAAAACTGCTAGTGAAAATGAGATGAGCTTCTTAGAAGTAAAATCCTGCTGACTAGAGGAATTGACAGTGAAACCAAGGGTACCCTCAGCCCAAAGACACTGCTAAGAGGATTAAAAGCAGCATACCCTGTGCTGCAAGGGTGACAGAGAGTGAAGTAAATAGATGCTACATGATACTAGAATTTATCAAATGTTTCTATATGTATTAACAAGCATCACACTTATGTTTAGATCATATATAAACCACAGACCTGAGCCCTGAGACTTCCTCTCCAATACAGAAAAATATAAATATAACATTTACTGGGGAATGAGCAGACTAAGGAGAGGCAAATATGTTTCTTTTCAGTAAAACAGGGTTAGTGTGCTGGTATGAGTAATCTGGCAAGGAGAAAGATCCTGGGGGACCTGGAGAGAGAGCACAAGAATGGTCGGAGCTCTAGAAAATATGACCCAAGAAAAAAAGATTGAAATTCCTGTGGTAGCTCAATCCAGAGAAGGGACAGCTGAAAGTAGATGGGTGCAAAATACAAATGGTACCTTCAAAGAGGAAGGAGTGAATATTTCACCATGTCCACTATAATAGGCTGACATTGCAACACGATAAGAGAGGACAGGGAGCAAGGTTACTGGGGCAGGTGTCAGATTGCTTGGGAAGGCTGTGGAAACTCCAGTGCTAAGGAATGTTGAGAAATTTTTTAATCCTAGAACAGGAAACATGCTTTCAGGTGCATTTCAGTGGCAAAAGTGAGTGACTGACAACAGCAGGGTAAGGTTTTAGGGAATTGACGATTTTCAAAACTGACAGAAAAAGAGATAACCTGAGTGCCAAAACCTCTGGGCTAGACAAAATTGATCGGCACTAAACCCAAGGATGAATAAGAATTCTTAGGGTATAAATCTTTTTCCAGTGCTCTAACTCACCAGGATCTAGAGAGCTGTGTGCTAATTTTAACAGTCTTTGCAATCTGGTATTCTCTAATGTTGAAAGAAAACTTCCTATGAAACAGAACTAGCTAACAGGGCTCTTCTGCCTCTGGGATAAAAAGGAAGGGAGATGCAGTACAGAGAAGATTAAAAATGATGTGGGGAAAGCCATGAAAGGCACCAGGAGACACAGCTGAAGACAAGACTATGCAAATGCAGACCAGATGTAAAATGAAAAGCTGGGTCATGAAAAATGACAGGTGTTGCACAGAGATTAATAGTTGCTGCGAAAATTGAGAGTGGCCACCACCTCTAAAAAAAAAGAAAATGGGAAAAAAGAATTAAAACCCCAAAAGCTTGCAAAGGTGTAGAGGGAATAGCAGGGTGCTTGTAAATTCTAAAAATGTGGGAAATGAAAATGAAATGGCATGGAAAGAAAGCCAAGGGAGAAGATAACCAGAGAAAGGGGATTGATAGAGCAGTGAAAGAACTAGGAGATTTAAAACCTTTCCTATCACATATTATCACTTCCCAATAAAAAGTGCCATTACCAGGGTGCTGCCAGTAGAATCAACAGCAGAAAAGGAGAAGGGAGATAGCAAAGATGAAAGAGCACCAGGGATTGACAGACACTTTGAAGGAGAGAGTGTTCAGATGACAAGAAATGGAAGATGGTAAGAGGTGGTCTGCAGGCAAAACTGAACGCAGGAAAGGGATCAAAGAGACAACATTCAAGGGCTGGCTGCAAGTAAGAATGCAGAGCAGGGGGGAGGAGAGAGAGGGAGAGAGACAGAGAGAGACAGAGAGAGCAAGCTGTTTTAGAGAGGAGTGGCTGAGTTTGAAATGGCTGAATCTATGGAGTGAAAATAGGAAAGAAAAGAGCAAAGTCAGATGAGAGCTGCAGGCTATATCTCATACTGTGAAACAGCCTCGAGATCCTTCAGGGGCTGAGTGGCCCAGTGCAGATTGCCTGAACACTGCCATGTAAGTGGTGCTGGGCAAGGCCAGTAGCCTCCAAGGGTCTGGGTGCTGCTCAGGA
This sequence comes from Myiozetetes cayanensis, assembly GCF_022539395.1. Lineage (NCBI taxonomy): Eukaryota > Metazoa > Chordata > Aves > Passeriformes > Tyrannidae > Myiozetetes > Myiozetetes cayanensis. Next base: position 134,187,096 of record NW_026086604.1, read on the forward strand.
CTGTGCCCTTGCTCCTTCTGTCACAGATGACCTACACAGGGGCAAAAAGTTCAAGGGATAGGGAAGATTAAGGGTCTATGGAGGGTTCTCTACCACTGGTACTGATGGGACTATGGAAATTTTTGGTGTCGTCATCAAAAACAAGGTGGTTCAAACTAGAAAATATTAAGCAGCTGAGTGGGATCATGAGTTAAAATCCTGTTCAGGTAAATACAGCATCATCATTCCACTGCCAGAAACAAAGGTAATGATTTCAGCTGACAGGAAGATGCAGAATTGAGTCCAACTGGCATAAATGTAAAATGTATGCATAATGCATATTCCTGGAGTGGCAAAAATGAAAATAGACTTGGTATCATTCCACTTTGATAAACATGAAGCTTATCTTCTGTTGCAATAGGAATTTATCAAGTCTGATGGCCTAGAGCAAAGTGACAGGTGAACATCTGCAGCGTAGTGAACAGGAGTGGAAAGCACAGCAGAGGAGGCTGGCGGATACACACCTTTGTGGAGCTCACAGAGTGCAGAAAAAATGAGAGTTCTGCAAACTTCAAAGCAGAGTGTGTGCCCTGGAGCTCAGCTGACTCAACCCTTACCTCTCAGCACTGCAGTCTTTGTTAAAGCTGACAGGCCCTAGTCCTGGACATAACTGGAATTCTGAAAGAGCTCGTTCACCCGCCTTGTCCCCCTGCTCCTTCCCAGCCGTGTGAGCCAGATGTACCTTCCTCCTCCCGTCCTTGCAAACACTGGCTGTGACACTGCCTCAGCCAAGCAACAGAGTCTCTCAGGGTTAAAAATGTAGATGGGATAAGGGGTTTGGAGTGGAAAAGGAACGTGGTTAGGACAATGTAATAGGGTTCAAAGAGTGTGGATGTGTGTGTGTGTGTGTGTGTGCACACATAGTTGAATACAGTGGAAGAGTGCAATGGAAGAGACAAAAGCAAAGAACTTAACTAGTATTGGAGAATCAGGGCTATTAAACAGAACATGAAGGTAAGAGAAGGAAAGGGAATTTCCCCTCAGTTTTGGACTATTTTTGCGGCATTTGATAGTCTAATGGATCTACCCAGTGTGTTTGGTATGTGGCATTTCACTGGTACAAAAGCGTTGTCATTCTCAGCAAAGAAAAAGGCAACAGGAGACAGGAATGCAGCGCTGTTTCCAGACACTAAGGCTGCAACTGTATCACACTGTATGGTGTTACCTCCCCATTAAACAGTGCCTGGGTTTTGGGCAGACCTTGGCGAACCCCTGCCACGACTACTCAAATTTTCTGCTTGCATCCAGGGTGGGGTTGCTGGGATATACAATCCTAAAAGATGGGTCCCATGAGAAGTGGAAGTCAGGTAGCCCTGACACTTCGACACTGGGAGCTGCAGAGAGGGGTTAAGATGGGCTTTAAGCAGATGGTGTGAATTTTACCCAAGAGTTCTATCACAACGACAAGAGAAAGTTTTTCATTTGGGAAAGGAGAGTCCTACTGCCTGGAATCGCAGAGATGGTGGGACCTGGGCCAGGTGCTGGCCACTGAGTTTTTCATCTTTGTGTAGCATAAGCTGCAGTGCCGCACAGGCTCTGAAGGAACACTCCCTTTCCCTTTCCATCTTTAATGGCTTTAATGGAGCCCTGAAGCCAGCTTGTCTTCATTCTTCAGGCTTTGTTTGTTGCGATTGTTTCTATATGGACCTTGTGGAGATTTAAGAGCCAAAGTTAAAGAATGCTTTTTTCTAGAGTCAGGAGGAAGGCTATTACAGCTGACTTTAGCTTTAGGGAAAGAATGAAATCACCAAATATCACAGCTGATTTTTATAGGGAAATGTTTCTACACAAACTAATTGAGCATGTTTAATTTTAAAAAAGAGCATTAAACACCCTTAAGTACAATATTTCTGTCTTAAATAAAATTACAGAAAGTCAAATGGAATGGCTGGAAGAGGGAAAAATTATCTAGTCTTGTATTTGATTTTCCTGACTGCTTCTTGTTGGCTCACTGAGCACATTCACTTTTTCATCAAAATGGTCACCAGAATTTTGTTCTGCTCTGTTTGTTGCAGAGCATCACAGACACTGCAGATCTTAGGAAAAATCTATTCTCCCTCTTTCTCTCAATGTGTTAAACTTCCATCTTGTGAAATGAACTAACCTAGCAATTTGGTATTAAAATAAACCTCTATACAAGTCATTTTTACAGCAGGAACAAAATTTAAGCAATGAATGCTGATACGCCCACACAAATATACATACATGCACACACTCCCACACATAGCCATCCGAAGTGAAGACTCAGTTCCAGCCTCTGTATAAATTTGATCTGGGTTGTGCTCATTTCAGATGTGGAAATCTGTAGGTTTTGTGGAAAATGCCTTAGAACACTGTGCAGGGCAGTGATAACACATTTGCAGAAGGGCAGTATAAATAGCAGATCTGAGATAAGATGGCTGATAAGTTCTGGCTTATCAAACAGAAGATGCCTCTCCTGTTTGTGAAAGAGAACGGATGATTTACATATCTTTTAACATAGTTCTTTGAGATCTGTGAGGGAAAAAAGTAAAATGCTGTGAATTGCCCAAGCCTGGAGAGTCCAAGTCTCACTTTCCAAAATGATTTTTAACTAAAACATTGTGATACAAAAGAATCACCGGCACATAGGCTGCTTACACTTGCTGAAATTATTAGCTGCAGATGATTGATTCGGAGAGCAAAGCTGAAGGTTATGTATCTTCTAATCACAGCAGGATAAAACCAGAAGACATTCTCCTGCAAGTAAGTGAAAAAAAGAAATTGACCTGAATTGTCCTCGGCAGAGTTAGATGTGAAGGGAGCTCGGTTTCCACCGATCCTGTCCAGCACGTGGGATGGATTCTCCCTCCTCTCAATGTATTAAACTTCCATTTTGTACCTGAGCTGTCTATTATCCAGCTGCTGTTTCAATCTGTGTAACATGCACTAAGGGAGGACAGAGTGAGGGACTTAGGATTCACAGTGTCGAAAGCTGCATTATCTGTATCTTGCACTCTCTGTCATTAAATGTTTGCAAGGGACAACATCATTCCAGTACAAAACTTGATGGTATGCTCTCTTTGGCCAGTGTAGGCTAAAATACTGACTCTGGCAAAATCTGTGAGTGGTTTACTATTGATTGCAGTGTAGATGGATCTTAGCCTTTGCATTTATTTGAAAATGAAGGTGGAGTTTACAAAGACCAACTGAAAAAAAAAAAGGTAGATTTTGAATAGGGAAGGAGCACTAATAACAGTGCACTTGCAAAAATTTGTCCTTGGATTATCTTACTACCACCAGTCACTCTATTTTTACGTCTCTGAAAGCTGTCATTTGTGTTTGAATGAATTACCTAGAGCTGGCTAGTTTCTCTTGCAGCTGTTGAAAGTCTATTTTATATGAAGAACTGCACGTCATTATGTAGGTTACCCAGAACCAGTAAATTTACTGTATCTAAGTAAAGGAGAAGGAAAATTATGCTTGGTAAAAGTATTGTATGACTATGAAAGCTGGTAGACTGCCTTTCACACTAGGTAGAGCAGCATAGGAGACAGTACTGAAAGTCCTCTTGCAAGTCCTGTTACTTATATTTTGCTACAGACACAATGGCCTATTACTTACACTCTTGGAAAAGGACACACTGATGTGGTTTCCTTGCCTTTGGTCATTTGGTGCAGCTGAGTCAGGAAAGACACTGGTTTAACAAGTGACCTAACTCGTAATCCTCTTTCTGGAGCACAGTGGGGATCAAGAAGCATATTGATTTTCAGGAGAGATGGTGCCTACATTTAGCCTACATTGTCAAAAGAGAGACACCATTAAGTCCTGCACTGGACTGATGCTGTCCCTTGCAATCACTTAATGCAAGAGAGTGGAAGGTATGGATAACATAGCTCTCACCACTGTAAGTCCCAAGTCTTCCACTCTGCCCTCCCTTGATGCATGTTACTTGACTGAAACAACAGCTGGATAATACTGTAGACAGCTCAAGTAAGCTTTGTTTTGATTTTACTGTTTGAATTGCCTTAGAAAAGGAATTGAGAAAAACAATGCAGAAACTGAACCAGTGACTATAATATGTCTTAGGGAGAGGAATTGCAGAATGAGGTTAGGTGTAGTAAGCTAGTTATCCTTCTTTTCTATTGCTGCCAAAATTGATTTTTGTTGTTGTTGTTGTTTTTGTTTTTGTTTTTTTTCCCCTCATGGGAAATCATAACTCATTTTAGAGAAGGTAAATTGAAATGCTCTTCTGAAATAGCTTTCCTCTTGACAATAATGGCTGAATTCTCCCTCTATCTCATCAGCATTAGCTTCCAATCTTTACTGAAGCCACCAGTTTGTAGAACCAGTGAGAAACAAGCACTTTCTTCTGAGTGTTATCCTTGCTCAGTTGAACCACAGATTGGATTTAAGTGTCTCCAATTTTACAGAAAGGTACAGAAATTCCCTTCTGCCCTTGAGCTGACATTCATTTTGAAGATAATTCTAGGAGAATGCTGGATTGGCTGAAGAGACTTCTTCACCTGTAGGGATTTTTTTCTGAGTTCAAAGAGCAAAAGCTCTTAGGCCCACAAGACCCCTTCACCATTTTTATGCCTTATGTAGCTCTGTGCATTGTTATTCACCACAGGTCCTGGTGACCACTGATCCACTTCAGGAAATACGAACACCACAGTGGCAAATAAAGGGCATCATTGATGACTCTCAGTGGAGACCTGAAAGTGTATTTGTCAGTCTGCTCCTACCCACTGTCTGTCTTATTTCTTCATGTCATGCCTCCTTCTTCATTGCCAGCGGACTCCCAAGTCTGGATCAACCTTACAGAGTTCCCACCCCAACAGTGCTGGGGCAAATGGCTGTGTAATGTCTTGTCTGCTGTCCTTGCTTTATTGGGTCTGTACAACTGCTGAAGATTTTCCCTAAAGGTTATCCAGCCATGTGCCCTCTTGTCAATTAAACTGCTTTTCTAAATCAAAATCATGGGTGATTTGGAGCCTTGTACATATGACAGGAGACTGTATCATTATTTTCTTTTGTTCATTGTTCTACCTCTGGCACTTTACCTTTCTCCTCCAGAGTGTAGTCTGGCTGACCTATAGTCAAGCAGAGCCTCTCTTTTTACAATTTATTAAAAAAAGAGTCAGAAAAAAAGAAATTTTCTTGGCTCCACTTTCTCCTTCCCTCTCTGATATTGTTGGCATCACACTCACTGTTAACAGGAGTCTAAGTATCTATCATGTCTCACCTCTAGCTTTGCTTTGAATGTGGAATGGGGCAGAAGGACAGGAATAGAGAGAGGGTAGTCTGTTTTCTTCAGTAAATCTTATTTTTTCCAAGAAGAAAAATAAAAAGTAGCATTTTTACAGAGAGTTTATTTTAAATATTTTATCAACATGAAGACAAGGGCCGCCTCAAACCTCAAGGTCCATGATCAGTGGCTTCTGCTATTTGCTTTTTATTTCAAGTGGACAGCTCTGCATCAGATAGCAAAGCTGTTAAAAGACTCTCTTAACAACACAATATAAAGCAACCATTTCCAAACAGAACTTATTTTGAGATTGTGATTTAACTCTCAATTAATTCAAATTATTCCTCCCTTTGAAGTTTATTTTCATTAGCTGACATCTGCAAATTCCTAGAACAAAATGTAAGAGGATGTAGGTTTTTGTAACATCTTAATGGGAATTCTGGATTCTTCTTTCTGTATGTGAGGTGAGTGGGCAAATACTTATCTATATAAATTCACAGCATTTCATTGGTTTCCAGTAAAGATATGCTAATCTACATCAGATGACAATTTGTTCTGTTTTATGTAGCTGAGAGCAAATGAAAGATGATTCCAGCCTTGAAATGTATTTGTAAAAAAGGTAATTGGTAGAATAATTGGGAGGGAGAATATTGCATCTAGACATATAGTTAAATTCAAAGTAGTTACCATGCCATCATATTGTGGGTTACACCTTTGAAAGTTCAAAAAATGTTTACAATGACCTAAATCCCTAAAGCAGCAAGGAGGAAAATAAGAGATAGCATTTTAGTGCTGTACAGACTGGATGAGGATAGGAGGGTAAGTCTTCAGCAGAATAGTGTGCATTCATGATTTATTGCTTGATAACAAAATTACTATGGATTAAATATGAATCTTCTTCTTGTAATAAGAGAACCCACAAGATAAACCCACCTTGTCTGTGCTCTTCTCCAGCAGATTATTCTTTGCTGATATTTCTGAAGGATGTATATTTAGTTGTTAAAAAGCACTGTATTAATTTGGATGCTCATTGTAATCAACTAATTAATTAAGGTGCTCATAGGAAACTTAGCTACTTAATATAACATGTCCTGGTTGAGATTTGTTTTTCCTGATGCTTATAATGATTTTTAAACTTCACTTTTCAGGTGATTTATCTTGTCTTAGAGCATTTATCTCAAGTTCATTTCTTTCCTGATCCATTCTGACCCTGACAAACTGCTGGACTGCTGTTGGGCTGTCTTCTCAAAGTTGTGGGTTTGAAACTCTCGTTGAGAAGGGCCTCCATCTCTCACTTGTCATAGAAACGTTCTAGGCTCTGGCTATTAATCCGAAGATGAGCTCTCCCACCACCTCTGCCTGTGCTTTAGCAAACATCCATGAATCTCTACCCAAATACATGACTTAGGTGGCTAAGGACAAGAAATATTTTTACTCTTTGAATGAATGTTTCTCTTGCTGCAGCTATAACGGATTAACAGGGGAGTGAGCACTCCACATGTATCACTTCTCACCCAGGGACGGCTGAGGGTCTGTGCTCAGCTGCTCATTCTGCTGCAGGGACTGGAGATTCATTATTTAGATTCATTATGAAGTTTTTAGGCTTCATAACATAGGGCCTGAAACACTAATATCTCCTTTTGGGTACAGCACTGAATCTTCTACCGTTATTAAGGGTGTTGCCCACTTGGTGTCCTTATTTAACATGCCATTTATACTGGAAATCAAAGGGAAGTGGTATTTACTCAATGAAGGCACCTTAGGTACTATGCTAGTCATTTATTCTATTTGCTGCACTCTGCCTTTATTGCCACAGACATTTCTGGTTAACCTTTGTTTTAATTTCAAATAAAGCAGTTCATGGAAAATAGCTCAGAGATCTGACTATTTTTGGTACGTGTCCTGATCTGCAGTTTTGCTCTCCTTAGTGCATGTGTGTTACACTGTGTGTCCTTGCCACGGAGGCTGAAGGCACCACCAACTCTCAGTATATGTGTGCAATGTTTCCAAACATTCAAATCACATCCTTAAAGTGCAAGCAGAATGGACTGTATTTGTATTGTATAAGGACTATATTTGAACCTGAACTTTGTCATCCCCTTATCTTTTCCTAACTCTGAATAAGCTAACAAAGCTTTTGAATAGTGTTTATTTAAAATGTAGAGTCTGCATCAGTGTATTAGATGTATTTGCATATCAGATACAAGTTCTCCATAAACAATCAGGAGTCAAAGTCATCAATATGTTTTCTGACAGACCATCTTCTCCTAACCTAGAATAACATTTTCTGTTGGAGATGAGATCTTTCAAACACATACCGCCAGTTGCTATTCCAAGTGTTTGGGAGGAAGCTTTTAAAGTTGGGAAAAAAATCATGCTGTGTATTTTCATAAAAAGAGATAAAAGAGATTATAAAGAAACTAATGAAAAAGATATCACTAGAATATTTACAAAAGAAGTATTAAGCTCTTTTTAGTAATCATCTAGAAACAATAAATTTATTAAAAATGGCCACTGTAGGATTGTCAATAAAACTCCACATGAAACAAACTGAATTTTCTTTTTTGACACATAACTGACCTCATGGACAGTGAAGAAGCAGTAGATATGCTGTATGTCTCCATCAGCAGCATTCACTATATACTTATCTTGAGGTTCTCATCAGTAAGGTAAGGAAATATTGTGTAGGTGGGTCATGAGTGGGTAAGCAATTGCCTCTGAAGTAATTCTCAAAAAGTAAGTATCAGCTGTGTACTCTCAAGCCAGGAGGATGTTTGAAGTAGATTTCTGAAAAGTTCTGCTCTCAGATGACTTCTGTTAAATAGATTAATGAATGGATTGGATAAGGAAATAAAAGGTCATAACATTAGCAAATAACTACAAGAAACAAGGAGATAGTTAAAAACATTTTGGGAATCGAAGATAATCTTGAAAAATCAGAGATGGCCTAAAATCAGTAAGGTAAAATTCAGCAAAGGCAAGTGCACACTACTACCCAGAGGCAGCAGAGCTCAAATCCTCAAATAAAAACAGATAATGAATAACTGGGAAGCAATATGTTTTGAAAGGTTATGAGGATTACTCAGCATTACAGACTTGCGTAGTGGTCAATACTATGATGAAGGTGAAAAAGCAGGCAGATCTCAATGTGGGGTGTATTAACAGATAATTTTATACAGGCTGCAGAAGATGCATAGCAGGAGGCCTTGTCAGGGACACCTAGAAACAGGCTCTAACAGAAGGGATAGTCAAGAAGGGAACAGCAGGACCAACAACAGTTTTAGAAAGCAAAGCATAGCCTGCTAAGAAATTTGCTTAATTTAGCCCAGATAAAGAAAATAAAGAGTAAGCCAAAGTGGTCTTCTGTAGACAGTAGTTTATGTGCTCTGAGAAGGCAGCAAAGTAAAAAAGAAAGTAAAGAAGACTCTGAGTATATTACAGGACTCCCTTGCCCCACACTTGGTGCTAAGGTGATGAAACCTGGAAGAAGGTAGTTAGGGTGGCTGTGGAGTGTACCTGGCTGGAAGTTCTCTGAGACAAGGCAGGTAAACTCCTGCCAGAGACAGTCATGCTGTACATAATCCTGCTGCAATGCAGGAGTGCTCTACTGGATAACTTCTGTCAGATTCCTTCAGTCCCAATGTTTCTAAGAAAATATCCAGTAGTTGGAATTTCTCACTATAAGTGAACGTTAATTGACAGGTAAACCTTCGCTACTTCTTCCGTCCACTTCCAACTATGAACTTTAGTACTCTGTGTTTTGACTATTTAATATTTCTTTTTTTTCCCCTCTGAAATGTTTAGGTGGTGGTTTTAATTAATTTGTGAGAGAAAACAAGAGAACTAACAAAGCCTGGTTTCCAATGGATTTGTGTTCACTATTTCTCTCACATTCTGCTGTAATAAACCCAGGATTTCTCCCAGTCCCTGTGCACTCTTTGCATAGTTTATTAAAGCCTCATGGCACTGTGTTCACTACCAACAGTACTTCCCACTCCCCTTGTCCTTTTGAGTTCCACCCCAGAAGCCCCCTTGGCTGCTCCCTGGCTTTTGGGTAGGGAGGCTGCCCTGTATGCTCCAGCTGTTTTGGGGTATATTTATGCTTACTGGCTAATATGAGAGGCCAAATGAAAGACTGGAGAGATCATTTAATTGTTGAATTCACTCTGAAGGTTTTCCCTCAGCACATGAATGAATATGGGTTGCTTTCTTTGATCCATCTGTGACTTTCATAACACTAGTAGATGCTCAAAGACTGCTGTCAAACTTACCTGAAATGAACTAATGGGATCAGAAATTATTGGCAGACAGAAGGGACTCATCAGACAGACAAAAATATCATTGCAAGAACATTATTTGTTTACGTAATCAAGCTAAAAGTATTTTGAGAATACTTTATTTTTAATGTGTTTTTAAATAGCACAAGCAATGATTTTGATAAAAATTTTGCTTATTTTGTGAGAGAAATACAACACTTTGTAGTGTTTTAGCACTTACTCCTGTGGAAAGTCCGTATTTCATCTAAATATTCTAGAACAAATACTAATAAATAACTGAGTATTTAAATACATTTCACAGCTATAACAGCCTTTCCTACATTCCAGCTGGTTTTAATAATGCTGATTTTAATAATTCTGATGCTTCTAGCATTTCAAATAGTTCAGATAAACCAAGATCTTTTTGTGTAGGCCTTATTTGAAGAAAGTAGGTTACGCTTACTCCAGTCTGTTAAAAACATCTAACACTTTGCACTTCTATTTTTTCTACACTGTAATTAGACTCAGGTAGAGCTGACTTCTATCCTGGTAGGTAATACAGTAAATCGAGACACTTCATGCACAAGTACATTGCATGCAGCAATTGCAACAGTTGTAACAACTCAGAAATATTCAGGGCAATGGTCAGATGCCTCCTGATTCCTCGCCAGAGGTTGGGTTGATGCAGCACCTCTGGCACAACTGAGGCAGAAGCATAGGAAACATTATTCAGTCACAGTAATCTTGTGTCTCAGGGACTCATCCATTTTTCCAATTCAATTTTCACATTGTCCTGGTCACAGCTGAACAGATTTCTGACAGCTGATCAGAAATGACAGTCCAGAACCATCAGCACATTTTAATACTAAATAAAAATACAAAGATCAAAGGTTCCTACACCTCTTCCAACCCTTAGTAAACTCACATAAATAAAATATTTGGTAATTTTCTTAATCTAGGAGGATATTATCTTTCCATATTGTCAATTCCCTGGATCTGGGCAATTAATGGCAGGATTTGGGTCCCATAGCATACTATTTACAAAGCTATAAGAAGCTGCAGATTTGCAATGGTTTAAAATGTGTTTGTGTCTCATACTGAACGTGGCTGTACACAGTAGCTGTTTGGGATCAGGTCTGAACTGACTGCAGGAGGAAGCCCTTAAGAATAATGAAAGCCTCTTTGAACCCTCTGTGATGCAGCTGTACAAGACTCAACAATGATCTTGGCATCCTTAATGAGAAAGTCCTCCTGCTAACCTCTCATCCTCTCCCTCTGACTCGGAAGAAGTGGTGCAGAGAGCACAAACACAGAGCAGACCAATAAAATAGGAAAGAGAGACTTCTAATGCTTGACATTAAGGGAGAGACTTCCAGCAGCTGGAGCTGTGCACTAACCCATTTTGGCTCCTGGCAAACCTTTGGATTAAGAACTACACTTCTGGGGTTATCAGTGAAGGACAAGAGGGTAGGGGAACAGTGGGTGCTACTGGAGAGGGGTATTTGGAAGGACTGTGGGGTGATCGGGAAATAGAAGGGACTTACTATGCAAGTACATCAAGGGGATATTTGATTATCCTGAGAATGTGTGAATGTGGAGATTTAGCAGGTCCAGTGCAATGTAGATAGGTATTAATAGTCAGGCTAGAGCAGGGGAAGCGACTGCTCAACAGGGAACAAACATTTCCTTTAGAACAGCCCTTGTCTGTCAATAAAGAGAATCAGCACAGGTACACCATTAAAAAAATGCTTGTTTATTTATGTTGCCATTGATATCTCCCCATGTAGCAGATCCCATCTTATCTTAGCTCAGTCCTAAGGGCTGCTGCTGTCAAAAGCCCTGGTTCTCTCTTATCCACAGTAAATGATGCATCTTTAGGTATTTGCTCAGAGCAGATTTGGAAGCACAGATTCCCTGTGCTGTGCTAAACTGTAAATACCAGCTTCTGAGCTGCTCAGTATACGCAGTTTCTAAATAATCTGACTATTCACTTGAGGGAAAGTTCAGTAGAAGTAAATTATTCTTAGGCAGTGAATATCCTCTTCAATTGCATACAACGAGAGAAAAAAAGTATTTATAACTTTCTCTCTTATCCACATGAGATATTGTGATTATTAAAGGTGTCCATAGGCAAAAATAAAGTGGATAACATCATATGTTATATGTCCTAGGACATATGTAATTTATATTTAGCTATGTTAGAGTGGCTATTCCTTTAGGTGTAGTTTCAAACATTTTGGAAATAAGATTATGCTTTAAGGAGCAGATATATCTTGTCAGTGGTTTAAAATTAGATCATATATTCTGCATGATTGAAATCTGCTCTTTATAGGATGTGCATGCATGTGTGTGTGTATATACGTGTATGCGTGTGTGTGTGTGAGAAAAAAAAAAAAAGATCCTCTTTTACTACTCTCTTCATCTGCACTTTTGAGTTCCAAAATTGAATTTTATATTAAATGAGAATGAAATTAATTGCAGTTAGGAGATTTTGCTGTGGAACACCTTCTCTAAAATTCACCCTTTGCTAACTGCCTCCTGTCACAAACTCCTCATCCAACAGCAAGATATTGAGCAGATGAATAATCCTGCCAAAGAAAATGCACCAAGCTAAATACGTAAGTAAATGCTTTGATAAACTAGATCCTTATTACTGGTCATGATGGCTTATCTGGAAAATCCCAACTACATCTTCTATGCACTTGTGTTATTCCAAGGGGGTTTTCCACAGAGCAGGAGGAAAGCCGGAGTGATCAGCCTCTGCTGCTTTGGCTCCACACAGGTGCTCTGCAGGTCAGTTGAAAGCCACTGGATTAAGGGCTTAGTTTTGAAAACAGCACTAGGAATTAGCACCTTGGAGTTAAAACACTAAAGGGAAAAAGGAAGAAAAGCTCATGGTTATGTGAATGCAATCAGCCAGCCGCTGTAGTTGCAGGGAGAGTGGCTCAGTGCCCGTTCCAGTGGGATGCGGGGCAGGTGAGGCAGCGTGGGCAGGAGGGGCAGCCCATGCGAGGGGCCCGCGGGCCATGTGGGTATCCTGGATGTGGGCCCGGACATCTCACAAGGCAGAGTTGCCCATTCCCACCCAAACGTCGTTCCCTCAGCCAAACGCCTCCTTCCTCCCTCGGGGGCAGCCCGGGTGGGCCCACGCGTCCCGGGGGAAGCCGAGGAGTAACCCGTGTCCCCGCCGCCCACCCAGCGTGCCTTCCCCACGGCGGCACGCAGCCCTGACAGGCGGCAGCCCTGACAGGCGGCAGCCCACGCTGCAGATCTCGCTGTAGCCGCCTTCCCTGGGCTTCTCCCGCTCCCCGCGGCGGAGGGAGGCGGAGATATTCTGGGCACCGGCGCCCCGCTCCTCCGCTCGCCCCGCTCCTCCGCTCGCCCCGCTCCTCCGCTCGCCCCGCTCCTCCGCTCGCCCCGCGGCCGCTCCCGCCGGTCGCCCCCGGAGCGGGGGCGCAGAGCGAGCGGCGCCGCCCCTCGCCCAGACACCAGGGGTCGCTGCCCCTTCCCCGGACACCAGGGGTCGCTGCCCCCCGCCGCAGGCGGCCCCGGGCGCGCCGCAGCCCCCGCGGCTTCCCCGCCCGCGACCTCCGACCCTGCGGAGGGCCGAGCGGTGCCGGCGAGGCGGGCGCCTCCCACGCCTCCACCCCGCGCTGAGCCGGCGGCAGGTGACGCGAGGTGCCTCGACGCCTCTCTCCGCGCCGGCAGCAGCGCCGCCTCCCCCGGCGCCGCACGGCGCCGTCCTCCTGCCCCGTGAGTGGTTGTCGGCTGACTGACAGGCGAGGCGGCCACATAGGGCGGCCGCTGCCTGGCGTACACCTATAAGGGCCGGCGGCGAGGGGCGCCGCGCGGTGCCCGTGGCGGAGCCGCCCGGAGAGCATCCTCCCACGGTCGGGTGTCCTCGCTCGGAGCGCCGAGCGCTGGCTCCCCCGCAGCAGCCCCGCCCGCCGACTCCCGCAGCAAGTGGCAGTCCCGCACCGCGGGCCCCCGTCTCCGGCAGCGGCGCCCGAAGGATGCGGAGCGGCGGGGCGCGGGCGGTGGCGGGGCGGCGCGGGGGGACCCGCCGCTGCGCTGGGCGCGGGCGCCGCCGCCCCTGCGCGATGCGCCGGGCAGCAGCAGCAGCTCAGTGAGCGCGGTGGCCGCGGCGGGAGGAGGCGCGGGCGGGCTCGGCGCTGCCGTCGCCGGAGGGGCTGCGCGGTGCCCCGCGCTGGGGGAGGCGCGGGCGGTGCCGCCACAGGTGACTCGCGGGCCGGGGCCGCGTTCCGCCGCTCCGCCGACCCTGCGCGTTCGCGCCCCTGCGCCGCGGCCGCCTGCGCGAAGCCCATCCCCAGCCGCCTCGCCGTGCCGGCGCTGCCGGCAGCACCGGGGGACATGGCTTTGCTCCGGCTTCTTCTCCTCCTGCTCCTCGCCCAGCGCGGACCGGGGGTTGCCGCCGGCCAAGGGCAGGCGGTGCGCGGCCGGGAGCGGGCGCTCGGAGGGACGCAGTCTATTTACAACCACATCAAGAGCCGGGAGCCTCCGCCGGCCCCGCGGAGCCGCTCTTCGGAGAGCACCATCTTGGCGCAGCGGCTCGCCGAGGAGGTGCCCCAGGACGTGGCCTCGTTCCTCTACACGGGCGACTCCCGGGAGTTGCGGCGAGCCAACTGCTCCGGGCGGTACGAGCTGGCCAGCCTCGCCGGCAAGTCGCGCTTCACCTCGCACCCCTCCCTGCACGGGGCCCTGGGCACCCTCACCCACGCCACCAACTTACTCAACATGATCCTCCAGAGCAATAAGTCGCGGGAGCAGAACTTGCAGGAGGACTTGGAATGGTACCGCGCCTTGATCAGGAGCCTGCTGGAGGAGGACCCCAACATCTCCAGGGCAGCTATCACTTTCAGCACGGAGCCTTTCTCCTCCACTCCCCAGGTTTTCCTCCAGGCCAGCAGGCATGAGAGCCAGGTTCTCCTGCAGGACTTGTCCTCCTCAGCTCACCGACTGGCCAATGCTTCTGTGGAAACAGAGTGGTTCCACAGCTTGAAGCGCAAGTGGAGGCCACATCTGCACAGGAAGGTCTTAAACACGGGCTCCAAAACTTTGGAGAATAGTTGGAAGAGGCGGGACAGCTTTGCTGCTGATAAGAACCACATCAGGTGGTCCTCACCATACCTGGAGTGTGAGAATGGGAATTACAAACCCGGCTGGCTAGTGACTCTCTCGGCGGCTTTCTATGGGCTGCGGCCAAACCTCATCCCCGAATTCAGGTAGGAGGAGTTCTCCTCGCTTTCTATTGACAATTTGGGGGTAGAGTGGGGGTTTGGTTCTGCCTCCCTGCTAAGGGAGGTAGTGCTGTGTCTCTGGAGTGACCTGATCAACCCCTGCCGCACGGGCTGCTCAGTCACACCGCAAGGCAACCTCAGGCCTTCCTATTGAGCTGTACCTTCGTTTGCCTTAGGGAGCTGTTGCTCACTAAGGGAATCGCTGTCATCTCCATCTGTAAGACAACGTTTGCTTTACCTGCTCCCATGGAAGCAGATGCGCATGTGGGTTACCTTCCTGGTGTGCCTGTGGTGGGGAGAGGAGAGCAGCAGTTGCTGGTTGAAGTTTATTTCTGCCTGCAAGAGGAAGATGTTTATTGAGGTGTTATTTCTTAGTATTACTGTGTAGTTAAACCTAGCTTGACCCCAGCTATGATTTTAACCAGAACTCAGAAACATCACCACTGTGCTGGTAAACTGCAATTTCTGGACTCCTGAGTGCATCCACTGGGGTGCTTGAGCTTGGTGAGTGGTCAGTACACTTGTAGGTAAATAAGTGATGGTGACAGTAGTTCCGTCATAGTGCATGTGGCTATAACCTGAACTGGCAGTAGGAAAGTGTTCCTTAGGACACTCCTGGCTACGTAGCTGTGTAATTGGTACCTGGAATATGTAAAGATTTGCTTATTTTTTATTGCACTGGGCTGTGACTAGCAGAGGGGAAGATATAAAAAGGCTCTTTCTTCTATCTTTGTATTTTGACAGCAGAGAGGCTTGCTCAAAGAATGGGAGGAATCTAGCTGAGAAGCCAGATTTTCCTGCTGGCAGTTCTGTGATGGGGTTCATAGGTAGCTCTGCCCATTGGGGAATACCCACTGCCCAGAAGTAGCTGGCATTTGTGGGAGGATGAGAGAAGAACACGGAATTTGCTTTGTGCTATGAGTTAGAAGTAGGTAAAAATAGATAAGAACACAGCAGACACCAAAGAGATTTTGCCATACCTAGGTGATGAGGCAATAGTGTCTGTGAACACTGTTTTTCTTGGCTTAGTCTGAAATCCAGTGGGATCAGCGTGATACAAATACAGTCATGAATCCTTGGGGGGAGGGGGAAAGAATGTTAAATGGAGAGTGGCTGTTTATTTCTCTATTGAATTGCTTTTTTTGCCTTGCAGTTTTCATGCTTATGGGGATGGTAGGGTTAAGATGAAATGAGCTCATCTGTAGGCTGTTTGTTGCTGAATTCCTCTCGAGACCAAAACCCAAGAATAGGTCTACTGCAGAGCTTTTCTGGACCCTAGGGGGTGCAGAAAAGTTCAAGAAACTTCTCATAGGTCACTGAAATGTGGTGTTTAACACTTGATGGACTTCAGGATGTTTGTGAAAGTTAATGTAGGCTGATACTCTCTTGTTGGGTTCAGAGGTTCACAGAACCTGCAGAACCACCAGGCTGGAGGTGGGGTGGCAGCTATCTGAGAAGGTAAATTTTGATATAAAGCATGATTCAAAGAAGCTTCAGTCTTGCCTTCCATGAAGAGGAAATAAACCCGTGTCTAAAGCTTCAATCTCAGCTCTATGCCAGGATCCCGTGATGCCAGAAAACATCTCAGTGGTGTAGGTTTCTGCTGTGGTAGATTTGGTGTGCAGGAAACACCAGGTCCCTTTCTGGAGTAACTCTGGCCGACCAAGGCAACCAGTAGATGTCCTCCTGGATGCAGTAAGAGCACTGCCTTCCCTGCCTCACCTTCCCAGCCTCTGTTTGCCACGTGAGAGTCACTTCAGTTGAAGAAATAGAATAACCTGTTATAACTCTGATACTTCAAAGGGCATCCATTGAGCTCATCTGAGCTTGGAGAACCACTTCTTATTTAGAAGATCTTGAGATGGAGTATACTGTGGAAGTTCTAAGTGTTGTATCGGTCCTATATCCAATAGTTAGGGCAAAACTAACAAAGTTTTGTTGTATCAATAGAGAGATGAGTTGGTAAGCATTTCTAAGAAAATGGGTCTATATGTTTTTTGTGACTATTAAAGAAGCAGGTGGAAGAAGTACCTTTATAAAGACACACATGCACATATTCTACCAAGGCTAAATGATAGTTCCTGTTGTTCCTAGTTTGAGATATGTTACATGAAAGATGGGCTTCTAATATAAACTTTTTTTTGGCATATTGAGAAAGTAACTTTACAGCTAGATAGGAAATACTGCACATAAAAGCTTCTAAGATTTGTGGTTTGTCTTAATATTTGCAGAATGTTTTCTATACTTGATAGGTACATGGCCTCAGAGTGAGTTCTGAAAAGGAAAAATGGTTCCAAGTATAAGCAAGCAATAGAAAAATGTAAAATGTAACGTAGTTACTGGAAAATTAGTGTGAATCACTGTAAGGTGCCTCTTGAAATAAGTTTTATTTCTCCTCACCACCAGTCTTTGACTAACGCAGTATTTTGCTTTTAAATTCTGTTTAAGGCCTGTATGATGAGGCAGTATTTATTAACCTTCATCTTTTGAAAAAGCTATGTTGGTTCTCCAAACAAAGTATCTTTGAAACATCTGTTAGGAAGATGTTAATGCGTTAGTTAACACGCTACTTCCACTTAATAATCTAATATGAGGTTGTTAATGATGATTTAGTGCATACTACTTTAATATTATTCTAGCTGTTTGTGGACTCTCTTGGCTCGTGTTAGGTTTATGGCATGGTACATGAGGGTAAGAGATGTTCAGGAATATGCTGTATCCATGGAAGAGAGTTCTTTAGACTACAGAAGGAAAAACCATTGCTCTTTCTTCTTGATATCTCTTCTTTGGCAGCAACAGATGGTATGTCATGTGGTGTAGCAATGGAAAGAGTTTAATGAAGGTCAATACTAATAATTACTCCTGGGTACTGGGTATGTTCAATACATGCTACTACTGCAGTGCTGTTGTCAATGGCATTCTGAAGGTGCAGCAAAAAGCAACAAGCTTTGCTCTTTGCATTGTGAAGGGTTACAGTACTTTATGCTGGAGGATGTGAGTGTTACAGGCCAGGGGGCTCTTGCAAACAACTTGCTGTCTTCAGTTTCACCTCCTTCCTTACCAAGAGGTTGCTGCCAAACTGTCCAAAGTGAAGGCCAAGGAGTGAATATGGGTGTCTAAGTTGTCTTTCCAAGGCTGACACTGTAGGCCAAGACTGAGATGAAATTGAAACCAAAGACAACTTGGTTGTGTTGATAAATGTACCAGAAGCTGTTCAGGCCTGGTGGGACCACATTAGCCCAGTGCAATGCTAAGTTAGCAGTGCTGGCTGGCTGTAGCTTCTTAGCAGTGCTTGCTGGTATTTTGTTGTCTGCATTTGCTGGTCCTTGGACCACCCAGAGTGCAGAGAGAGAACATTACCTGCTTACAAGATGCAGTGCAAGCTCTCATTCAGAAATGAGGATCCACAGAGACTAGAAGTAATCACCTGATGTTAACCATCTCTTCTCCTTTCTTAAGAAAGCTAAAGTGATGCGGTTTGCAGCTGAAATTCACCATCTAATGTGCCTAATTACTCCTCAACTGTAGTGCTGCAGAGGGTAGAACACGATAGCATTTGTCACATATCTTGTGTGACCCTCCTCTGCTATTGCCTGTCATATGATGAGAATGAACAATGTTCCATGGCGCATGATGGCCCAACTGGCCTCTTTGCAGCCCTGCTGAGGAAGTGGAAAGGTGTGAGAAGCTGCATGTTCTCTAAAAATATTTGCTTGGCCCCTGGAGAGGAAGTGAGAGGTTTTCATTGCTTGCAGCAATCTTGGAGATCACTTCTTGAGCTGCAAGAAAGATGACCAAGTAGGCAGCCAGTAAGAATATACAAATTAAAAAACAAAAGTCCTTCTGGATCACTGAATCGGTCCTCTGCTGTTACAAGCTCACTCAATGTCATCAATTGACAAATCTCCATCTGAAAGTAGATGGGCTTCCCTCTGGACAACCTGATGGTTGCATAGCTTCTGGTTTCTGATCTGCATTTATTCAGTCAGTTCTCATGCATTTATTCTGGTCCAGAACTGCTTTTTATCTGACGTAGCAATCTTTGCTGATGTTTACTGCCCTGACTTATTTATAGGCAGCAGTCCCTTCTCCACCTTTGTTTACTATACTACGTAAACTGGCTTTCTTCAGGCTCCTTTTATAAGCTCTCTGTTGCCATGGCCCTTCTTCTCAAGTCTTATTCCAGTATTTCCTGAACATGGTTAGTCAGATTCATGTGCAGTGTTTCAGCCTTGTGCAATGACATCAATTATCCCCAAATTCTGATTAATGAATTGCTGCTTTTGCAGTTCAAAATGTTCTCATATGTGCTCTTTTCATTTTCTTTAATGTCATCTTGTAATGTGTCAACATTTTGGGAACTGGTCATTGGTCTTGTGCTGTTTTCTGTCTAGTAGGAAATACTGTCTTCAGGATACAGGGGCATTGGCTTTTTTTTTTCCCCTTCCACTGTGCTCTGGCAAGTTTTACACCAAATCCAGGACAGTATTTGCTATCTTTTTTTTTTAAGGACTTTGCAGAGAATGCAATGAAATAATGTCTGTTTTGGCAGAAAGGTACTCAGTCAGCAAGCTGAGAATTTTTTTTTTTTTTAAATTTTTATTTTATTTTGAATGGTATCATGTTCTGGAGCATTTACAGATAGCTTCATTTTGAAGTTTGGCCAGATCAGGTGTTGCATCTCAAAATTTTCTGTCCTTCAGAAGTTTGCTACTTCTCTGTTATTTGATGCAAAGATAATCTTTATTGCACAGTTAAATTGAACTGTTTCTTCCCTAAAGGCAGTGTAATGTAGTGATTTCCACTGTACTATTAACAATGACTTGGATCACTCTGTTCTTAGGCTGTAATGAAACTCTTAGTTAAGGAAACATTACTGAAGACAGATTAAACCATGGAGGTAGAAGTATATATGACAAATATGTAATTTCTTGGGGATTGTACATGATTTCATATTCCACTAAATATTTCACAGCTATTAAATTGCTTGGTAAAAAAACCCCAAACGTAGACATGAAGTTGTAAAAACTAGTAATTTTTTCTTTTAAATGTGGTTTAATTTCTTCCTCTAGCCCCTTTTTTTAGTTTTCCTCCAATCTTTCTTTAGTTTCAGTACTGAGCCAAGAAAGAAAATTAATTTTAACTGTTTAAGGGGACTTTTTTTTTTTTTTGTGACATCATATATTAGTTGTGTAATCTAGAAAATATTTAAAAATAGTGAGCTTGACATTTTTTTATAATGTGTCCTGGCCCTTACCATGATTGAATATGTGGCTGGATTTAGAACTGGTTTTAAAAATGAAAAGGAATAATTTATTTCCTAGAACATCTGAATGTCTTGGATTTATATTCCTGAGAAGTTAGAACAAAGAAACTTCTTATCATTTACTGTCTGCTTGTAGAAACCCCTAGTATGCTTTAAGTATTCTCTAGGCAATCAATTATGTCTCTGCTGGCATTTTTCATATGAGGTCATGGATAGGGATAGAAAATTGGATAGTGATGAAACACAGGAAAGGAACAATAAGTAGGGATTTCTCTTTTTAGAAACACGATTCAGCTTTCTTCAGTATTGGAGAAACAGAAGGTCTTTGAAGAAAAAAGTTAAATACGACCATGGGAGCATTGAAACACGTACTGCATAAATGTCCACAGTTATGTAGCACATGTGAAGGTGCAATAAAATGAACTATTTTTTTTGGTCAAACTGCTGTTTGACCGTTTCCAACTCCTCTGTTCTCTATCCTTGTCCCCCTTGGGCAAGACTTCCAGCACAGCAGGTTATCAAAGCTCTTTTGAAGGGGATGGACATGTGGCAGTCAGTCCTTACTATCCGAGATTCAGATCCATCTATTCTGTTTGTGAATGTGGGCTGAGATAGAGAAATGTTCCTGAAGATAAGAAAAAAAGCATTGCTGTGTTGGGTCAGATGAAAGGTTTACCTAGCCCTTGATCCGAAAGCAACTTCTGACAGGTACATAAGTAAAAATGTAAGAGCAGTGGAAGTGCCGAGTTCTCCTGTCATCATTATATCCAATTTACCAATAATGGCCAGTCTTCGCGAGCAAAGATCCGGGGAAGGTCTTTACACCTTCCAGCCTGCGCATTGGATTTTTTAGGTGAGACACAGTGTGCGCGGAACTGAGCCCACCCTTTAATCCTAAGGTTATCTGCTGGGGCCAAGCGAGCTTGGACAGTGGCAGCGAGGTCCTTAGGACATAGGTGGGTTGCCTTTAAGGGCTAACGAGCCCCACCTGCCCGGGAGTGACCCTGACCGGGAATGGAACCCGGGTCTCGGCGGTGATAGCGCCGCGCCTTTACCACTAGACCACCAGGGGCTCCCAATAATAAGCAATAAAAATAAATTGGTTTTCAGACTTTCTGAACCAGTGTTGATAGTAAGTATGGATTAAACTGATCTTCAGGATTCTAATTTGCTTTTTAATACACTTTTATCTTCTGCAATGTAGTTTGGTGTTGTATTCCATAATATATTTATGTATCCCATGGTATATATATAGTTTGTCTTCCATAACTTTCTGTTTCTAAATTTACTGCTTGAGTCTAAAACTGTTGGGACATCCCAGATTCTTGAATGAACACTTTCCAAAGTTTTTCTTTATTATATTTTCTCTATGTCAGCCAGACTTAGTTGTGGGTTATATCAAATGTTTTTATCGCCTGCAGCCTTTGTCAATGGCCACCCATTTGTGGTCAGCTGTGAATGTGCCAAACAAAGAAGGGATAGTTGCGATGCCCAGCTTGTTAACTGTCCTGCATTGTGAAAGCTGACTTTTGCTAACATTGATGCATTCAAGAGTGATGAAAATAACTTTTTTGGCAAAAGCTGTCTTCACTCTGAGCAGTCTTTATATCTTAGTTGTGTGTTGGCCTTAGAGATTCAACTTCAGCTTTCATGTTTCTGATGTATTTGAAGTGTTTTTAATTAGTAGAACCTATACTTTTAACATACTGATTCTAAAAGATGTCTTTTGGTTTGTCTTACATTCTTGTAATTTGTATTATGTTCCTTGCCCAGGTTTATGCCTCTCTATTTTGCCCCCCTTTTTTTTTTTAATGTTGACTTCCACTTACTTTCAAGTTTTAGAATGGCCTTATTACCTTTGAATAAATCTTCAGGCTCAGAGGACTTGGTACAGTTATGCTGAGACCATCCTTACTGTGTTGGATCCCTCTATTTCAAAAGATTTTTGTGTTCCTAACCTTTTTTCTTCTATCATGTTCTCTACTGTTCCTTGAGAACCTTTCTTTCTCCCCATGGATAGCAATGGGAACATTACAAAAAAAAAAAAAGTTGCTGGTTTCTTAGTAAGTAACTTGATTTTGGCTCCAAGACCTTTTTTCATAGGGAGAATCTAATGTAAGTGGTACCCCACCCCACCATCACTGACACCTGGCATTCCTATATAAGGTGATGCTTTGTGACAGAGTTAAGATGCTAGCAGCAACTTAAGCATCCTCAAGGAAAAAAGATATTACTGCCCCTCAGAGTATCTAGGAAGCTCTCTAACTAAACTGGAGGGAAATCCCCAGAGAGGCAGCTCTGCATTTTCCCCCCGTGGCATATTTATGCCATAAATGTGAAGGCAGATTGAAGTAAGTCTTCAGACAACAGAGGATTCATCTTTAAGTATTCTGCCCTTGTAGTACTGTTCCAAATGGCCTAGAGGGATTTCCTTTGCAGGTGAATCCTAATTCATGTGCCCACGCTGCTATGCATTATTCTTCACTTAGGTTTATTTTTAGTGAAAGCTGGTTCTCCTATGAAAATGTGTGCTGAAAAGCAGCAGTCATGCTATGGCTGAGGAATTAGGTAAGTCCTTCTCTGTCCTATTAGTCTGGAATTAGAGGTAACTGTGACCAGGTCAAAATTAGGTTGTATGTAATGTCCCAGTAGCCTTTTGTGAATGTGGCTGGATATGCAGAGGTAACAATTTTAACAATGTCTAAGTGATGCAGAATCCTAAATATGAACTTTCGAAAGCAACTTGAACCTGCAGAAACTGCTGTTTGTCTGTAAGTCTTAGAGCTGAAAGTAATTTGGCAATTTGACACCAGCATTATTTTTGGATGCTAAGTTGATGGAGGAGCCTCAGGTGTCAGCATGCACTATTTGAAAATTAATATTCTTGAAAGTGTTAGCCTCCAAAATGACTGGTTGGAAAAGGCATCTGTCCTGAACACCTTGGTTATCCTAAATACAGCGGGCATTTGTCTAGAGGTGCGGGCATTTGCAGATTTGGGATGACTGTAGAGAACTTGTTTTTCTTACCTCCTTGTTTTGTGGTAAGGAGGACTTATGAAGGACATCATGTAGGACTGAATGAATATGGCAGCAAGAGTCTAAGCAGCTGCTTAGATTTGGGGGATGACGTCTGCTTCAGTGTATGATAACCATGCCTTATACCTTAATTATGATTGCTTGCAGTGCTTACAGGTACAAAAATAAGTGTACAAACTTAGAAGTCAAACTTTGCTTGTTTAGCTGAGCTGTGATGGTCTCTGTGCCAAAAAAGCTTTTGAAGATCTAGAGGACAAAGATATTATTTATCACCATTTAAATGTTGGCAGGCTATTATTCTGTGCAGTTCTGGCTCAAGCTGACTGGGAGAAAGAGAACATGCTCCTTCTGCTCTTTTTACTCTTTTTATGATGTAACAGTAGAGGCAAAAAAAATTATTCTGTAGATAGAGGTTTTACAACATGTTGTTACAATGAAATATTATAACTACTGAAACTATCAGGATAGTAGGTTGGGAATATAAGCTTAAATCAATTTCTGGCACACATTTCAAACTGGCAAACAGCATACCAACAAACAGTGCTACTGGAAATAAAGACAGACATTAAAGCCTCTTAAATCAAACCTCTGACCTGACAAAAAATCCTTGATGACATAATTCTTCAATGATTATCTGTTATGTGCAATTCAACTAATTCTTTCTTAACTACATGTTAAACATGAACACGCAATCCTTAAATATATATATATATTTTTAAAGGACTGAAAATTGTGGCAGGAAAAAAATATTCATTGTTATAAGGAGATTAACGAAATATACTTACCTGCCAGATGGTCCATAATTACCAGTACTATTGTTATTAACTTATGACTGGGGCTTTGGTTCAGCCTGGCAGCATTGTCAGTGCAGATGAATGTGTTGTGCTGACAAGCTGAGTCTACTCTTATACCCTTGATATTTGTCTGAATTGCTTCTACTGAGATAGCAACACTGCCATTATTCCCAATTAGTTCAATAAATATAACACAGGGAGTTGGTCTGTATACATTCTAGGAGGATGTATTCTTCCATATGTTCCATTTTCCGAATGCTGAGTCAAAAATAACTGAAAATGTGGGTGGCTAAACAGGCTGTGCCAGCTACTGTATTAATCAGAGATGAATTTCAGAAATATATTGTGTGCATATTGGTGTACTTTGTGTGTAATAACTGTGGGGTACAAGTCTGAGGTGGTGTTATAAAATGGCAAAGCATCACAAGTGAACGCAGTAGAAGTCTTGTACCACCATGATGCTTTCTGTAAATGCCACATGTATGCTCAAAGAAAAAGAATAATGTGCACCATGGGGGGAAAAATTGATAGCCTATGATAGGTTGTAACTGTTAGAGATTGCTTTCATGATCTTGCTCTTGGGCTGTACTATGTCTCCTTGCTGTAAATTTTCACCTCATAAATTTGCAAAGCTCTGAGAAAAGGGAAAACCAGAACAACTTAACCATATTAGAGGTTCAGGTTGTGCAGATGAAGTGTGTAGGTAGAAAAGTTTGTATTGAGTTGATGAAGATTGTATTTTGTGAAAGACAAACATTCTCGTAAGAAAAGTTTTAACACAAGAGAAACAAAAGGAATTTAGCTTGAAACAGAAAAATTTTTTGTTATTTCTAGAAGAAGTATTATGAAAATATTTTGAAATGAGATGACTTTCAGACCTGCATGACTTAACAGGGAGATCCTGACAAAACTGAAGCATAAAATGAAAGTGCACAGGAGGCAGAATCAGGGTCAGGTAACCTGAGAGGAATATGGAGACAGTCTGAATATGACTGTGACCATGAACATCTTGTATCAGCAATAGTGTGGCTGGCTGGACCAGGGAAGTTGTGGAATGACCCTCCCTGAGAATATTTAAAACTTCTGTAGATGTGGCACTTAGGGGACATGGGTTAGTGGTGGCTTTGGCAGTATTAGGTTAATGGTTGGACTCAATGATCTTAAAGGTCTTTTCCAAGGTCTTTGCTTTTGAATGGAGGAGTATACTCTGTGGTGCTGGATTTTGAAAAGGCCAAGGTATTTGATGTCTTCAAGCACTACTGGCTGATCAGCCTCACCTCAAGTGCTGAAAAGGTGATGGAGCAAATATTTGTGAAAACTCCTTCTGAAATACATGAAGAAGAGGAATGTCATTGGGAGGAGTCAGCATGGGTTTATGAGGGGGAAAATAGTATTTAACCAACCCAGTAGCCTTCTGTGCTTAGATGACTGGCTGTCCAGCTGGAGGTTAGTCATTACTGATATATCCCAGGGGTTGATATTGGAGTCACTTCTCTTTAACATTTTCATTTGGTGGTCTGGACAATAGGGTAGAGTGTTGTCTCAGCAAGTTTGCAGATGATAAAAACTGGGAGGAGTGGCTGAGAGACCAGTTGTTTGTGTTGCCATTTTGGGGGTCTAAAACAGGCTGGAGAGATGAGCAAATTAGAAGTTTGGCAAAGGGAAATGCCAACTGATGCACCTTTGGAGGAATAACCCATGAACCAATACAGGCTGAGGGCTTAATGATTGGAAAACAGCTTGGCAGGAGAGGCCTGGGGGATCCTGGTGGACACCAATTTGACATGAACCACCAATGTGTGCTTGTGGCAAAGAAAGCCACAGCCTCCTGGTCTGTGGAAGAGTTTTGCCAGTGGGTTGAGGAAAACGATCCCTCCTCTTTACCCAGCCTGGTGGGGCTCCATCAAGAGTGCTGTGTCCACTTCTGGTCTCCTCAGTACAGGAGACATGGATGTACCGAAGCAAGCCTAGTGAAGGACCACAAAATTGGTTCAAGATTGGAGCATCTGACAGACAAGAAGAGCTGAGCGAGCTGGTACGGTTCAACCTGGAGAAGAAAAGGCTCCAGGAGCATTTTCTGTGTATGCAAATAGCCAGTGAAAAAGTGTAAAGGAGAGAGAGACAGACCTTTCTCAGGGTTATTCAATAAGAGTACAGAAAGCGCTAGGGGCACAAAGTGAAATATAAGAAATTTAATTTAAACATCAGAAAACTTTTTTTTTTGATGCTATGAGGGTGGTCAGTCACTGGATCAGGTTTCTCAGAGCTGGTGAAGTCTCCATTATTGAAGTTATAAAAAAAACCCAACTGAGCTGAGTCTGCTTTGAGCAAGTGATTAGACTGAATGATCACAAGAGGTTTCTTGCAATGACAGTTGCTGTACGAATCTGATTTTTGCATCTATTTTGAACAAAATAATTGTGTTAAGGAGCTTTCAAAGGATATAAGTTACCTAATCAATTCTGATGTGAGAAATCCAGAAGTACGCTCCTTTTTCAGTACACGGCTCTGTGTTAAGATGCTATCCTGATTTCTGATACTTGTCCCACTAGAACATGGCATGAATTCTCCAAATTGCAGCATTTCTGGTACAAAGCCACACTCAAATGCTTGCTCAGTGTGCTTACTGCCCCTAATTCCTCTGGTGTGTGTGTGGTGTTTCTTGCAAGTAACGTTTAGGTACGTGTTCTTTTGAAAATATTTATATCCTTTTTTACTGACACTGTGCTCCTGCAGGGCCTGCTTGTGGTACCACACAGCAAACTCTTAAGGTCTTTCTCCTCTCCTAGCAATGACTAGTTTGCTCTTCATTTGCAATCTGTACTTCTCTTTGCAAAAGTGTTTGTAGAAGGAAAGAGGAGTTTCCTTTCCTCCCAGTTAAAACCAAAATGTGCACAAGGGAAAAACTTCTCTAAGATGCTTGAGTTGCAGTTCGAATAAGGTTGAAGCGATATCGCTTTTCTCTCTGTATAAATGGACCTGGTGGGATCTGCATATGACCAGATGAGAATTGGCTACCTCTACTGCCATGAGCATCTGAGTCAGGTACCTTCTTAGCAGGTTAAGATTAAGTTTGTAATCTGCTGATATCAACACCTTGAAGAGATAATCTGTGCAGTATGGCAGTTTTTCCCTTTGAGCTTATTGGTCACTTGGAACATGGAAAACCCAGTTCATTGGGGTGGAAGTATGGTTTGAGCATTTCCTGGAGAAACTGTTGTTCAAAACAAGTGTACAAGGGCACAAAGCTGTAAACTAAAAGTATATAAAGTATTCTAGAGGTGAGGTGTGTGCTATTTTAAATTGAACTGCTAGAACCAGCACTTAAATATTTCAGGTAATTTCCAAGTGTGTCTGGCGTCAGATTATTTAGATTTTAGGCAGGAGACTGAGGGGGATGAAGTGTTCTTGTACTGTCTAACTTCCTATTGGCTGTCTTATGTACTTTTGTAATGCATTCTTCTTCTGATCACTTAAGTGATGTGTTTGTGTTTCTCCAATGACTGTATAGCATGTCTGAGGAATGCTCAAATTTAACTGTTGAGAAGACTTAGCGCTTGGCTGTACTGGGGTCAACAATATTGTCCTGGTTTTGATCAAGCTTACTCTTATGCCTGTTCTAATTTTGTTAGTAAGCACTCAAATAAATGGCTCTGTAGATATGTTATTATTATTAGTGTATTATTGTGAGATTTGATTAAAAGAGGCAACACACTTTGAGGTGAGTGAGGTGTTCTTGAGGTAGAGGTTGGGCCACGTCCTTGTTAATTTGCAGTGTGAAAGAAGGGATGATGGTGTTTGTAGTTGTAGAAATTCAGACGTGTGGAAACGAAAAATTCTGTCTAAAGTGGCTGAAATGACTGACTTAAAAGGAATGGTATCCCAAATTTAAGAAATCAGTAGAGAGCATCCATCCACTATGAGTGAGTTCATGTAATGATCTAGCAGCTAGAAGCTGCATATTGACATTTTTGCTAAGTCCAGACAGCAGCAAAGCAGTCACAGATAATGTGCTCTCACAAAGTGATGCTATAAATGTTCTACGTCCCAAGTCATTCTGGAGGTTATTTTAGAGAGAATATAAAAGTCTGTGAAGTTTTTTTTTAAACATCTGAAACTTCAGCCTTGCAGCTTTTTTCTTCTGGTGATTTTTGAGTTGTTTATAAAACAATGTTGGCCTTGAAATTGGCTTGTTAGCTTTTCTTTCAAAAGAATTTTTGAGGGAAACTTGATGAAAACTTGAATCTTCTTGGTGTGGGACTTACACAGTTCAGATGGTCCTTGAGGACCTGTGTGTGTAGGAAGCTTTTTTCTGGCTTCACAGACATCAGTGGACTACTGCTAACTTGTGCTGCTTTCTGATGTATCAGGTTTTATACCAGGACTAGCTGGCAGGAACTAGGGGAGAGGGTTAAGATGCCTGCTGGAGGAGGATGCTGAGCTGCAGAGGGGAGGCCTGAATGTCACCAGACATTGGAGTGTCTCCAGGGAGAATAAAGAAAAAAACTTTTGCCAGTTGTTTTAGCAAGTAAGGTTTCCCTGGAGCGAAGGGGAGGATGTAGTTATCTCTGGACAGGGGGTGAGATGTGATGCCTGGTACCTTGTATTCAGAGTTGGCTGGTGAGATTGCTGCCTCAGAAAAAGTAGTGCATGTCTTTCATTGTATAAATTTTGTGGTCTTTGCTGCATTGTAAAGTGTGAAGGGCATATAACTTGTACTTAACTTCCACCTTACACTTAATGCATTGGATATACTGAGCTCTTGCCATAATACATCTCAGTAAAGTCTAAAATAAGAATGTGTTTGTGTGATCATGGCTTGGGGAGCACAAAACTGGTTTTTGGACACTTTATCAAATTCCATATTTAAAGGAAAGATGTAGTTCTGCTTTTCAGGCTACAGCATCATAAAGAAGTCTAACCTGTGTCTGGAGTTATGTTCACGGCTGTTTCTCTCTCTTTTCAGAGGTGTTGTCAAGGTTGACATCAATTTGCAGAAGGTGGACATTGACCAGTGTTCAAGCGAGGGGTGGTTCTCGGGGACACACAGGTGTCATCTCAACAATTCTGAGGTATGTTTGTCCCTAAGGGACTTCACTTCAATAACAAATCTTTCCACTATGAGTACAGTTCTGTAGTATAAATGTTATTTATTTTATAGGTGTTAAATGTGGTTTTTAGGCTGAAGAAATCTTTCCGTGCAAGGTGTTACGGTATGTGTGAGTTTCAGGAGTGCCTGCATTTTAGAATTATTGGTGTTAAATGAAACAGAAGCCAAGTTATTGTGAAGAAATAACAGTTAAAGGGGAAAAGAATATTACCAATGAAATGATTTATGAGGTTCTGCTTTGCAAGTCAAACAATTATTTTGTGCTCAAAATGAAAATAGGCTTTTAATGTCAGTGTCACTTTTGCTTGGACAGCTTTACAAAATATAGTGGAAGTTAGTTAGAATGCTAATAGTAATTTAGTCAGAAAAACATGGTCTTTTGATAGAATGATACAGAATAACAGGCAGAATTGGATACTGAAATTCTTTCTTAGTAGAAATGCCAACATTTTGACAGAGCTGACTAAAATGTTTCTGTTCAGTTCCTTCCTGCTTCCCCTTTCTCCTGAAGGTCTCTGTCTGACTCCATCTGTCAGCGTATCATAGATCATTCAGCCTGGCCAGTCATATGTTCAATGAAACTTTAAAACAAAATAAATTCAATGATTTTTCTTATTATGGCATATGAAGTTGTTTTCAAAGGCACCCATTTGTGAGAGAAGGCACCTCTTGAACTTCTGTGCTTTCAGAAGGGACAGTAGGGGAAGTTGACGATTGTCTACCAAGAACTCAGAATTTTTGTAAACGTTATTTTTTTTGGTATTTTTCACTTTGATTTTAATTTGATTATTTTCTTAAAATAAACTTGAATGAAATGAGAAATAAGAGTCTCTAATACAGACTGATTAAAGATTAAATATTTCTGCAAATGGAGAAAAATGTTTTTCTTTGTCAAGTACTTCTGAATTCAAGGGAATACTTTCCTAGAAGGAAGCATTGTTTCCCATGTGATCTGGTAAACCTTGTTTTTCAACATATGATAATTATCCTGAATGTGATTATATACTTTGGCATGTGCTCCTCCTTTTCATAATGTCTTCTGAGCAAAATTTATCAGCAGAGGGATAGGATTGTAAATGCATCTCTTTCTGCAACCAAGAAGAAATGAGGGGAAAAAAAACCCCAACGCTGTGAGAAGACTAAATAAAAACACGGCAAAAGGAAAATGGAAAAAATGAAAAAAAAGGTCAGTGGTGGGATCACCTGGACGTGTTAATAACACAGCTAAGGAGATGAATACCACTTCATGAAAGGCTTTTCAACTTGTATGCAGAGGATAAACCTGCCAGCTGTTCTTCCTTCTCCATGACACACACTAGACTGTTAAATCAACAAGGCTGTCATGGCTAAGGGAAGAACATATAGGTAGTAGAAGCCTCCCCCAAAATGAAACTTGCAGGCAGGGAGTGCCTTTTCTTACTGCACCTGAAGAGGCTGAAAGTCCTTGCTTAATAAGTGTGGGCATGGGGAGTTGCAGGAAGAATCTGTAGAGGAACTTCCTCTCCTTTTACCCTATGGTCACTGCTTTAGGAGAGTTCAGTCTGTAAAGAAAAATGTTCTTGCTTTAAGAGCAGGTCTCTTGTGGTTTAGCCTCAGTTGGCAACTAAGTACTGTGCAGCTGTTCCCCTTCTGCCAAAGCCATGTGGAGGAGAACTGGGGAAAAAATAGTGAAAATTTGTGAGTTGAGATAAGAACAGTTTAATAATTAAAACAAAGTGAAACATAATAATGCTAATGATAATAAAATATACTACTACTAAAATGATAGGCAAAAAAAAAAAAGGAAAATAAAACCTAAGAATAACAAGTGATGTTCCTACCAGTTTGTCTACTGAGCAAGATGTTCAAATATCCCTTTGGCCAGTTCGGGACAGCTGTCCTGGCTATTCTTCCTCCTGGTTCTTGTGCACCTCCTCCCTGGCAGAGCATGGGAAACTGAAAGTCCTTGACTTAATGTAAGCATTGCTTAACACACTACTGTTGCTATCAGTGTTATTCTCACGGTGAATCCAAAACACACAGCACTGTACCAGCTACTAAGAAGAAACTGTCTCAGCTGAAACCAGGGATCTTCAGGAGTAGATCTCATATGCTGCTTTTTGTACTTTGTTTCATTGGAATGTGCTATGTGGGATAAGGGTAACTTACATAATTGTGCAACAATCTTTTCCACACAGTTTTCCTTATAAATGCTAATAAAATGATACTCTTTGTACTCTCTTTTATCTACTTAGAGGCAGATACAGAAATCTGCTGATGCTGGAACGCTCTGCCCCCATTAATAAAGTTTGTCTCTAGCTGAGTAAGGAAGAGAATAGAGATCTCTGGACTTCCAGTTCTGCTTAAGTTAGACCCTCCTTGCTCTCTTTAGTTTTGTTAAGTGAGTTGAGTATTTAGTGCAGCATAGCCTTTGTGCAGACTGCTTGGTAAAGCTTTGCCATAGTGAATTTCTGGTTTGGCTCTGAAAGTCTGTTTATTGCATAGCCCATACTGTGTGGCTGGGATACCAATGCCATTAAATCTAAGGCATAAAGCTCAATATTTCAGAATATTTCAATATTTCAGAAATACAACTCCCTTCTTCCCTAATGCTATGAAAACATAGCTAGTGACTTAAGGAATGGACAAGAGGGGAAAAAAAAAACCAACCTCTGGATTACTTAAAAAGCTTCTTTCCTTTGTCTTCTATTTCAGGTAATTTTATAGTGGCTAGGGATCTACTAGGCACACTGCAGACAAATTTCCCTATTTTCTGTGCTGTTCTGAAGTGTTTATTTTCTAAATAAAAATCAATTGGGAGAGATGGAGGTGCATTACAGTGAATGTAAGCATATGGTAAGCCAGTGGTCTGTGTGTGCTAGACAGAAAAAAGAGACAGAATGGATGGGATCCAACTTCTACCAGAAAATAAAGAGGCTGTTGTTGAAATTACTGTGTTGACTTCACATGGTATGGCACAGAATCATTAGGACACGATGCTAAGTGTGACATTGGGATTTGTCTTTGGAGAGGCATCAAGAGTAACTTGATTGTGATGGAATAGTTGTAGTGCTAGTCCTTTCTTGAAAGACAAATAGCATCTGGTTGAGGAATTAAAGAATATTATGACTCGAATATGCAAAATGCTTAGACATACTATTCCTCCTTAAAATTCCATCTGTCCTTAGGTTTAGGTGTTCTTCATTAGGATAGGTGGTTCTTAAATATCTTGATTTATGAATGGTGCCCTCAAATTGAATACCAAACAAAAGCAAGCTCAGAGAACTTTGGATTTCCCATTTTTGACTACCTGAATTCCTGATACACTGTCAAATGTTTTCCTGATTTGTTCTCTTTTGTGGACAGTACACCCTGATTTCATAGCAGCCTAGATGAACTGGAAGAACAGGAGTGCACTCCTTTAACCTCAGGATAACTGAAAACTGTCCAGTCTAATTAGGCAAGAAGTTAAGTTTTTTTTTTTTTAAATTTTTTATAATTGTATCAGCCAAAAAGAGGCTGAGGGCCAGGTGTTGTTTTCATGACCTGGAGGAATAAAGGTCAGCTCATAGTGAAGCATAAAGAGCTACAATTCTCCTTCCTGCCCTCTAGCTTGACACTCAAATAGAGAAGAGCTTCACCAAAAGCTATATGGGCAAGAAATTTGGATTCTGTGGGAGTGCTAGGGATGAGGCATGTAATATCTGCAGAGTTAAAAATAATTAAATTGGGTAGACCATTAGGTAATGCAGACAACTCTGAAATTAACAAATGTAGAAAAAGTGTAGTTGCCCAATAACAAATCCAGAGTAATTTCATTGTACAGGCAATGTTTTACAATGTACTGTCAAAGACGGGTTATGGGAGTAAGAAAACATGCATTTTTACCCTGTTTGAAACCCTTGAAGACTGTTCTTTTATTATATTGGATTTCTTCTCCATACGTGCTGGCAGCAGCTGCTGGCACTTTTAGTAACAACTTTAGAGTTCTTGTAGAGACACCAAAAATAAAATCAAGGCTGAGGAGCATCAGAAGAAATCAGCTGGTATAGCCCATTGAGCTCGCTGACTGCTTCTAACCAGCAGCAGCAGTCTGTGAAAAGTGGCAGTGGACTCCTCATTGTTTCCCTGTCCTCAATGAGCCTGCCAACAGCTTGCAATGTGAGGCAGGCTCAGCTGACATCCCTTTGGGTTTCAGCAGTATTCCACAAATGACAGCGTGCAAAAATATCCAGAGGAAATGAGAGAGGCAGAGTAAACAAGAAAGCTGCATTGCTGTCTGTATACAGTGTCTGTATAACTGTTTGTAGAAAGATGCATAGGCCTATTGTGTGTATTTATTCTGCACAAACACAAAGCCAATTGAGAAAGGAAAACAAATGTGCATTACAGCCAAGATCTTTTTTCCATTGTCTAGCAAAACATCATATTTTATCGTACTGTATCCAGTACTACAGACAAGCAGCTGAAAAAGGGGGAGGCGGGGGCTGATTAAAAATAGAATTGTAATAGGGACTGAGTTGGAAGAGAAGGGAAAAAAAACCCAAAGGCTTTCCAGGTTTTTCAGGCTAATGTTTTCAGTGCCCTTGTCAAAGTGGGAATATTAATATGCATAGTCTGTGGGAGAAGAAGCATGACAGGAGATTAGCATCTGAAGTCCTAACCCAGTGGGTCATATTCAGTATGGTTGATTTTGCTTATTACCTGCATGTGTTTTCTGTCTTGTCTGTTAGGAGAAGTGCAGTCAGAATGAGAAAAATGTGAAAGAAAAGTGAATGGTCTTATGGAATATAGTTAGCTTCTAATTTGGAAACAATCATTCTTGAAACTAGAGATTCCATCCAAGGTAGGGCAAGAGAAGTACCCAAAACAGAGTAGAAAGTTGTATGTCAGGATGTATTTCCTCTTAGAAGAAAACATCTTTAATGATAGAATCCAAATACTAAATGCTATATCAAATCCTGGGCTGAAGGGGAAATCTGAGGCAGAAAGGGCAGTAGCTCCTTTTAGTATGCAGGGCAAGAAAACAGCCAGCACTTCTGGGATTCAGAAGCAGAAAGGTGTATCTCTTCTCTCCAACTGATCACTGCTCACACAACCCAGGGTATTTGAAGAGCATGCAGTAGACACAAAGAACATTTCGGACGCTATTTTAAAAATAACTTTGCATCATCTGCATTCATGGGAAAAGTCCCTTTATGACAGTAAACCAGATCTAATCTGGCACTCCCCCAGACACTGTTACATAAAATAAGGTGGAGGTTTGTCAGAGTTCTCAGTGATAAACAAGGTGCTATGAAAACCAACTTTCAGTTTAAGGAAGAGACAGGTTGCTTAGCTACAGCATTTTTGCTTTTAAGAGAAAAATTTTAAATGAGACTGTGTTTTGCAGGAGCTAATCTTGGTTATCAGTGTTTTCTTCAAAGCAGAAAACCTTTGCAACAATTCCTTTTATCCTAGTTAGCAGTATTAACTTTG
Organism: Myiozetetes cayanensis; assembly: GCF_022539395.1. Lineage (NCBI taxonomy): Eukaryota > Metazoa > Chordata > Aves > Passeriformes > Tyrannidae > Myiozetetes > Myiozetetes cayanensis. The sequence goes on from NW_026086604.1 coordinate 134,221,521, forward strand.
AGCATTTAAATCCATCTGGGTCAGTTCTATTTGCTGCTGTTTTCCTTCCCCCAGAGTTAAAACATGAAAAGTGGTAGATGGTTGGGTGAATGATGTTGTCTGTCAGAAATTCAAATAGCAGGGAGGTATTTGGTTTATCTTGCATGTGACAGGTGATGGTAGCATTGCATCAGTTCCCATTTCCTTTGGAGCTATGCCTACAGTTTTGGATCTTTCTCTGCTTAATAAAGGATCCCATCAGGCAGCGCTGATTAGCTGAACTAGTGCTTCTTTCCATTTTGTTTGGGAAGAGGAGAGGGGAGGCTCAGAAGCTTAGTTAGCTGGTGGAACATGAACAGAATATACATGGTGGTAGCAAAGGGGAAGTCTCTGAGCAGGAGGTGGGCCCAGAGAAGAGCTCTTCTCTGGAGAGAGGCTGAGAAGCTCTGTCTGTGGCTGGGGCAAGAAACAGAAGATCAAGGTGTACTGGGAGCCACAGAAAGCCTTACAGCAAGGAACCTGGGGACAGGTAGCCAGGCTGTACCATTCTCTTGGCAGACTGGCTGTGGATTACCTTTCGCAGATGTGAAGTGACAGAAGCTGTATCAAACCCAGGCATAAATAGAGCACGGCTTCATTCAGGGCTCTCATTTGTTATTACTACATTCACAGGACTGTACAATATCTGAAAAATGTATCTAATAGCATTAAGCACAGTTAGATATATGCAAATAGATAAATATTCGATTTCATTTCAATTTCAAAGCATCAGCTCCCTTCTGTGAGAGATTTTGATATGCATATTTTGGAAGAAATGCAAGTACTCCCATATCTTGTGAGGTAAAATAAAGACTATTACCACCATCCTGGAGCTGGGATGCAGAGACAAAATGATTATCTCTGAGCTGATAGATGCCCTGACTGGAGTTGAAGAGTGATCTCCAGGTGTGCAAATTACCTCCTCCAGAGTTTGGTTTCTGCAGAAAGGTATGACAAGCATGTGAGCTGAGAGTCCTGATGTGCTCCAGCCAGGGCCCAGGCTGGATTGTCTTCAGAGTGGGATTTTGGGGTGCATTACAGCATGCACCCACCCACCCCATACTTCAGGAAGAGTTAAGCATCCTCATATATTTCTGAAGCCTGTGTCTGACCAGCTTAATAGTTTTCTTAGTGGTCTTGACTTGTGATAGAATTCTGGGCAAAAATGAAGTCACCTCACCTCCTCTTAGGTAAACACACTGTTGCTACACTTGCTGTCATTGCAAAGGACACAACTTCCTCTGAACTGTGCAGACTCTGTCCCTGACTTGCACACTTAGCTGTCAGTTTACTCAGGCAATAAATTGCAGAGGATTTTTTGATTATTAAAATAAGACAATTCTGCTCAGGCACACATTGTACAGTTGTTTTTTTTTTTTTTTATTTGAACACCCCCCCGCCCCCCGGATTTGAGAAGCAGTTAACTGATAGAAAAAAATTCATTGTCTGTCTTACTTAGAAAAAAGCCTTTATGAAATGTAGCAACTGTTTTTCCTGCTTTTTTTATACTTCATGATACCTGCACAAGAGGCAAGTTTAATTTAACCTGGAGAAGAAAGTTCATTCCTCTTTTTCTATAACAAATTAAAATTAGATTGAAAACATATTAAAGATCCCTAGATGAAAAAGCTGGAGAGAATAGCTGCTGAATTTTCATATTCAAAGCAATGTAGTGAGTCATAGTAATAGCCTTAATGGAAAAAACCCTAATTTAGTTTTATTTTTGAAGCACAGTTTTATAGCATTAGACATTCAAATACAGTAATTTTTATTGGTGACTTCTAGTAGGAGGTGAATGCTTTTTTTGCAAATGAAAAATAACTACTTTTGGGTTACCTAAGCTTTTGTTTGAATCCTAGTAATCCATAATGATTTATTCTTATGGTTTGTGTTTACCAGTACTGTAAACTGATGGCTATGAGGTCATCTGTTCCCTGAGCAGGGGCTGGTCTCGTGGAAATTTCTGAGTCTTTACTAAGCTGCTTAATATCTTCTTTTGTTTCTTCACGACTTTCTCGCCCTTTGCTCTTTCAGATCGTTAGTATATTAAGCATCAGTACTAACATGGGAATGCAGAACATTTGATTTTTGATCTTTAGATTTTTGAGTATTACTTTTTTTCTGTGTTTTGGCAAGTTTATAAGCCATTACTGAGCTTCATCATATTACTGCATTTCTTTATCATTCATCTCCTTTAAGGGTTTTACTCTTCTTTCTGTCAGTGAAAAAGTTAAGAAAGAAAAAACACTTCTTCCTATATTCTTATGCATGTAAACTTCTTAAGATAAATAAGATATTTACCATCTTTGATTCCTCCTTAGCTTACAAGGGATGGTGAGGGAAAGTAGATATTGCCATAGAGACCATTTAGACAATTTTATATTTGTTATACTGCACTGTTTTCTTCTTGCAGCAGGATCAGAATTCCTCTGCAGTTAAATTTGGTCCCTACATTTACCACAACTGCTGTTCTCAAGGCAATCAGTTTTCATTTACTTGCATGAAATAGATAGTAGGATTTTTTTTCTTTTTGTCAGAATGTCGTAGTTAAGGTTTTTTCACCACTAATTCTGTGTAACTATTCTGTTAATTTTTTCTTCTTTCAAATATGGTTTGCTAGGGGGAAAGAAGTGTTCATGGAGTGATATAACTATGCATTCTAATTAAAGCAAAGTGAGTCCCATATCTTTCATCTAAACCAGTTATGGTCTTACTGTTATGTTTTAAAATACAGCTCTCTATGTTGGCCTCACCTGAGAAACAACCTGAGCTATCTCTATAGCTGATAATTGAATTATTTGCACCCCTCAAATGTTTTTTGGGTTTATGTTTTTATATAAATACATATTTACTGCTAATCTTTGTATGTGTGGACATGTATGAACATCATATAAATGCATGTGCATGAATGTCTGTAGAGATGTTTCTGTGGAGCTGTGATTGACTCGGTCCTTTGCACAGAGGCATTCTGCTAGAGCTGCTTTGTGATGAGATGTTACAGAGGCTGGGGAGATACTGGTCTTTATTTTGCACCAGTACGGGCTGCATGGCTGGAAAGCAGCTCTGCAGAAAAGGCTCAGTGGTGGACACTAAGCTGGCCACGAGCCAGCAGTGCGTTTTTGGGGCCAACAGGCTCCTGGGCTGCATTAGGCAGAGCGTTGCCAGCTGGTCGAGGCCTCCTCTGGAGGGCTGTGCCCACTTCTGGGCTCCTCATGTTCAAGAGTCTGGATGCTCTGGAGGGACTCCAGTGAGGAACCACCAGAATAATTCAGTGTTTGGAGCACCTGTTGAATGAAGAGAGGCTGAGTGAGCTGGGACTGTACAGCCTGGGGAAGAGAAGGTTTGGGAGATTTTATCTATGTGTGTAAATACCTGATGGAAAAGTGTAAAGGAGACAGAGACAGACTCTTCTCAGGGGTAGTCAATGACAGGACAAGAAGCAGTGCTCAAACTGAAGCAGTAAAAGAAACCCTTTTTTTTTTTTTTTTTAATTAAATTGTGAGGGTGGTCAGATGCTAGAAGAGGTTGCCCTCTAGGTGAAGTCTCCACTGCTCTGAGCAGGGGTTGGGACTGGATGACTTTCAGAGGTGCCTTCCAGGCTCAGCTGCTCTGTGATTTTGTGGTCAGCTGCTCTTTCATCTTTCACGTGATTAATTTTTGCTGTCTGATTTATATCCAGGGAGTATGATATCCCATTTGGGCTTTGTGTTTCCACTCTGCTTTATTTACATTTATGTCAAGACTGTCTTCCACTGCCAACTGCTTTTGCTTATCACTTGTTTCTTTTAAACTTCTTATAAGCGTGCATGTGAGGTTTTTTTGAGAAATCATTTACTTCAGGCACTTTTTCTATAACAAGTTCAACGCTTTTTTCTTCTACTACAATAGAAGAAATGAAGTATATCTAGATTATTACTTTTTTAGGTAATAGCTGTAAGCATCTCTACTTATTTGCTTTCAGTACTTTGAAAGCCTAACACTAAGATTTTGACTTAGTGCTTGGACTAGGTTTGAAATATTTTTATCCCTTCATACATATTATCTAAATATCTAACACTGAAGTCTTTAAGTGGAGGGAAGAACTGCAATATGGGTATGGTTGTGGGATTTAATTCAGCAACGTATGCTGCATTGTAAAATGTGAGGTTTCCAAACAGACTGAATTAGACTGCATGTATAGAATACTGCCCTAGAGTTAGGGAATTGCTAGGGCTATTCAGTAAATTGTTATAGGTTTGTATGAAATTAAGACATTTTGATACATTTTTTCATCCTGAAATGCAGCGATGCCAACACTAGCAGTGCATTTTCCTCAATCAACATTTTAAAAAGCATTAATTTTTAAAAATGAAAATATGTTTTTCAGGGTGCAGCTTTGTAATTTCTATAATTTGAAAAGCTGATAAAACTTGATTAAAACTGCACATTAGTCTTAGTCCTTTCTTATGGGGAGAAAATAAGAAAAGGACACTTTGAGAAAGTCCTGTTGTAGGATAATGGAAATAGCTTGGTGATAACATTGTGAGCAATTCTAGAAACCTGTCTACCAGTCAAAGCCTCACCAAAAGCGTGTCCTTTTTTGTCTCTTGAAAGGTTTAGAAACTTTTGATACCATTTTTCCAGTTCTGTCACTGATCATATCTGTCTTGTGCTGTTGGATATTAATTGTGTTTTTGAGCTCAGCCAAAACAGCTTGTCTCTCTCTTCCAAGAAAGGAAGTCAAATAAAGCAGCACTTCAGAACTTGTAAACTTTTACCAGACAATAAAACATCCTTACATTCCAGTGTGTACGAGACATGGCACAAATAGGTTTTAAGCGTGTGAGACCAAACGTTTGCCCTGTAGAGCTTAAGCTCCTGTGTTCGTATTGTTCCAGAGCTCTTCAAAGTAAATACTGCATTACAGTAGCTGAAGGAGATGTTTCTTGGTAGTTTAGTAATACAGAATTTTTATACTAACAGGATGCTTGTTTGAAGTAAATGTTTCAATACGGTGCTTCAATCATCCCGATATGAATATTCTGGAATATTTTTGTGAAAAACTCCAAGGCTGGATTTTTTTTCCATGATAATAAAATGAATTTTAATTTCAAAATTTCTTGCAGGACAGGACTCCATAATAATGCTTTCTAAGGGACCACTGTGTTGCTGCATAGACTGTGTAATTATAAGAAGCAATTTTTATGAAGTATTATTCAGTTAGCTACTTAAGGAAGAAATATTTTTGCATATTTAATGCACATTTCAGTTATGTTTCATTTCCATAGGTGATTGAGTGTTGCTTTTGATTATGCATAAGTGGATTATTCTAGCTGCTTTCTAACATTGTTTAAAAGAAATGGTACATTATAGCAGTCGTTTTTTTTACAAGCATAACCTAAAAAATATTTTCTTCAGTGATTACATGATCATAGAGACATTTTGCATCTTTGTCACTGTATTGTACTGCAGCAGATTTAAGTGTTTCCCCTATTTGTATATCTTTGTTGTAAAACTGCTAGATGGTGAAAATGTTGAAATACATATAATAATTGAGATGAATCAATTTTGAAATCTTTACTTCTCAGAGAATTTTCCTTGCATTAATTCTGCATTTAAATTTGCATGTATGCTCCATGAGAAAAGACTGTCATGTCTCACAGACGTGGGAGAAGAAAGTCGGTGTGTATGTGAAGCGCTGTGTGTGTCAGTGGGATCCTGTGACCAGAGGAGCTATTCCCATAAGCCAGAGCTACAAGCCTCAATGTCCTACTAGGAAAAGAGTGATGGAAGAAGAGGAGGGCTTGAAAAGCATAAATTACGTACAACATCTGAATACTTACCTTCTTAGTAAGGCTTATATGGCAAGAATAACACTGTTAACATTAACTCTTATTTCCAGTGAAAGAACATCTCACTTGTCAATTGGAAACATCAAACATTTGACTCTGTGCTCTTACTCCACTCCTTCAGTTTTCTCTAGAGATACAAACACTGTTACAAAAAACAGTCTGTGTGGTTGTTGGTTTTATTTTCCCCATGTTATTTCTTGCCTTGATTAAGTCCTGCATAATTTTGGGTTGCAAGCGTGAGAATGTTTGTAGTTATCTAGTCAGACAGTCCATAACTGTATGAGTTCATAGCAATCGCTTTACATTAGGAATTGGTCTTTCAGTCTGTAGCCTGCAGACAGTTCTCACTAATATAATTTTAATCCTTGTTTGGTCCTGAAGAACAGAAGCTGCTGACCCATTGTGCTGGCCCTCAGAGCTCCAGTTGTGCTTGTTCTATGACGAGCTTTTTTGAGAGCATCCTCTGTAGAGAGACATTTTAGATCTTGGAGGGAGAATGAAAGCAAATGGGATGTGTTCTTCCCACTTGCAGCAAAGGCTAATCAGCTCACTGTTCAGGGGATCATTCTCTCCATCACCTTTTCAGGTACTATTGATCTTTGTGTTCAATTTAACCATCAGTACAAGCAACATAAGTATACGTAAGTATAGCTCTGTGGACATGGTCCAAATCGTTAAGGCCAGACTGGTTTCTGGCAGGCATTCATTCTGACTTCTGGAGCACCTTTGTGCAGGTTAAGGGAAGTCTTCTGTTTCTGCTTCCTCTTTTTGAAACGATGTTACCAATAATTATTTTTGCTTTAATATGCCTTAGTGTCATAGTTGGGTCAATCAGACCCCTTTCTTTTTACCTTTTTCCTTCCACCAAAACCCACACCACAGTTTGGTTTTTCAGAAAAAAACAACCCTAAACAACTATATAAATTTGTGCTCTTGAGTCTGCAGTCTTATTTTAAATTGGAGTCTCTAGCGTAGCTTAACCTTGGTTTTAGGTTGTGTTCCTGGTTTTGGGAAGTTTGCAGATGTAAATGGTGCTATTGATGTGCAACTCTGCCTTAAGTCTGGTTTTGCTTTTCTCCTCTCTATATTGATTACCCACTGAAATACACTGGAGTTTTGGCTTGCTATTCTAAAATAATTTCTGATATTTTCTATTATTATTTTCCTATTATTTTTATTTTCTTACCAGCTTATGTAGTGTCTTTAATAAATACAGTCTAAGGGATTGGGCTGAAGTGAGTTTAGAAATTGGCAGAAAGTTGTGTGTTGTGTGAGTGTGTGTGCTCAGGTTCTTGGGGAGCAGGAGGCTGCTGCACCCTCCCTTGGGTGGGGGACTGCCTTCTCTCACTGTGAAAGCCCTTCTGACGGCCAGTGGGGGGTGTGAAGATGTAACTGTGCATTTGCTTGTGGTGTTTATTTTGCCCTGGTGACTTTGATCACAAATGCATAGTGATGCTGGGGATATTTGCATTGTTAACCAGGAAGATCAAGTCAAATATAGTCAAGCCTCTTCTCTCTCTGGTGTTTAAATGCAGACCAGATACCTTTCTGGAAAACCCTTATTAGCCATTCACATGGCATTGGGATCTGTTTGAATTACTGTGTTCTGTGTTACATAGGTGGTCAGGTTATATTATATAATACTCCCCTTTGTCTTAAAATATAGTCAATAAAGTATTGGATGTGCTGAATCATTTCGTTATGTGTGTCTTTGGTCCTGTGCTCCTCCTGGGGAGTATCACTGGACTGGTCACATCTGTCACTGAAAGTAGTCTGTAAGAAGAAAAAGGACAACTACCTTTTGGATGCCTCCCTGAGACTGCCAGTTTGGCTTGTGCAGAGGAAGTGCTAGAGGTGTGAACTGAGTGAATCTTCTTTAGGATAGGTATAAGAAACACCCAGCATTCTTAAAGCAACTAGCACAGTTTGCTCCTTCTCCCCAAATCACTGTGACCATATTTAAGGAAAAGGTTCAGATTCAGAACAGTGGACATTAGACTTCCTTAAATTTATTTTTTACTCTTTTTCCCCACTTGTATTAAGTAGGTTCTCCCTGAAAGCACTGCTAGCACTGATCTTGTGAGAGTTGACTCAAGAAACTGTGCTCTGACTGAAAGGTAAAAATTAGCTATAGGAGAATTGGTGAGTTGTCAAAACATCTAAAGATATTTACTGTGTATACTCAAAAATGAATATTTTTCAGCACCCTTTCAAAATAGTGTTGTTTTCATCTATTCCCCTTTCTCACTAAGAGTTGCTTGTCTCTGTCAGAATGTCGCTAACTGACACTTCGGTTTCTGATAGTCCTGTATGTTGAGGTGCAATCTGATCTTCTCAGGGAGGGCCCCTGGTATTGCTTTTTCAGGAGAAATGATAATGAGGATGTATTCTGTCACGTGATACTGTGTGCCAGAGTTGCTCTAGTTCTGTGAAGGTGTGAAGGTATGGAAACAAATGTTAACAACTCATCCCCCAAAAATCCCACTTGTACTGGGGAAAAGCTTTTGCATCACAGGTACACAGAATACATAGAGACATGTTTGTCATAATGAAATTAAATGTTTCTAAAAGCAATTGTAAATTAGATCTGAAGATGTTGCAGTCCAGTAGACTGTATTCCAGCCAAGGGAAAAGGGATAGGAAGCTTGGAAACAAACGACTCCTTCTTATGACTTGCACTGAAAGTATTTCTGATTAAAGCTAACATTTGTTGAACTACTTTATCAGCCTCTGTCCCTGAAAGGTAGACCATTAACTTAACTGTTGTATAAGGACAGTAGTTCAAATGTGGGGTTGTAGCAATTAAATCACTGATGCCCAGTTTGTCAATACACCCAAGCAAATTCTGACAGAGAAGCCCTGTGCTGTAGCTGTATTGCCTGTGCACCTTGCTGTATGCTATTGCTTTATAAAACAGCAATGTCTAGGTCACAGTGAGGAGATCCTTCCCTGTTTTTTTTTTTCCTAGAACTTAAAGTTGACAACAATAAATAAAAGAGATCAGCAGGCTTCTTAGCTAAAAAAGACAGACTCATGTAATGAAAGATAAATAACAGAAGCCTCTTACTTAAAGATGTAATTAATTGCGAGAGCATAGTGATGATATTAACTATATAAATCAGGGAAAAAGGCATTTTATTAAGTTTCAAATATGTAAACTGAGAAAAATGCAGTCCTATTAATGCAATTGTTTTTAATAAGGTAGGTGAACCATTTTTATTCTGTAGAGAACTGTGTAGAAAGTTGTTACAATACAAGTTAGAACCAACTTACATTTTAGACTCTAAATTTAAATCTACATTTTTATCAGGCAGTATTTTTATTGGTAAATCCCTGGGTTTAATGTTAATTTTAGATTAGCTGAAATGAAAGTAATGACAAAGTTTTTCTGTAATAAGACTTTTTTTACCCAATAAGTATAGTGGGTACAGGAGACAAGGATTCCTAAGAAATTTCCAGATACAGCAGAGCAAGAAGTTGTTGGCATAGAGATGCTATTGAGCACCTGTAAAGTTAGGTTGTCCACACATGGTCTCAGGGTTTTCAACTACACGATATCTACCCACACCCAAAATTCCTACATGAGAGCCACTGTAATAGTTTGGGCATTCCAGGCAGTCCTCTTCAGCTGCTGGACCAAACCTTCTGAGGGATCTCGTGTACTGACTTTTAACCGTGATATGAAGGACCACAGAAATCTGGCAACTGGTAATTTACATATTGGGATGATACGAGGACCATAAAAAAAATCTACTAGGCTTGAAGGGTTTATGTCTTGGTTTACTCCTTTCTCACTGATGTCTGGCTGTAACCATTTATGACAGCAGAATAACTTAAGTTGAGAAGTTGAAAATCCCTTCCCTGCTGCAGAATGTTCCAGCAGAACATTAGTGCAGAGGAGCCCCAGAGGAAATATGTCTTTTGGCTTTGAGGTGAATGTCATCCTTTCAAGGGTAGTTTAAAAGATTAAAAGAGGAAAAAAGGAAAACAGTGGGCAGTGCCATAGGTACCTGCACAGGTATGACTACTGCATGTAAAGTCAACAGAAGTTGGTCTGGCCAGGTGTTCAGCTTTTTCTCATTGGACAGTGGTGCCCTTGAATTCTGCTTAGAACTGAACTGAAACGGGCAACATTACCTATGCTATTTTACAGGTGTACCAACAGCAGCTGGAAGTTCATTAGTATTCTATAGCATCCTCTGGCCTTTAGAAGGACATGAGTTTCTGAAGACTTTCTTGGAAGAAGGTGGGAAAACCATTACGTTTTGGTTTTGCTCTACCTGAGAAGTCAAAGTAGATCAAATAACTCCATTATGCAAACAAGTAACGGATACATTATTCATCTCTGTCGCTCCCAGTTCATGCATTTTGTATATGATCTATTTCCTTCCATTTAATGAAGAAGCTAAAAACCCCTTTCCCTTTGTCTTGAACTAAGTAGCTCTTTTTTTCTCCTCTTCTTTTTTTTTTTTTTCCTTCATATATTAACAATGTTCTTGCCAGTGCTACCTTGTAAGAAGTCAAATCAGGGTCAGGGTGTCCAGTTTACCCAAAGTGGAAAGGCTGGAACTAGTTTTAAAATTCAAAACTCCAGCGGCAGACATAATATTTGAGACTTGTTTTACTGCTACAGTTGGTAATTGATCTGTAATTGTATGCCTAGATGGAATGAGAAAAACCTGATTTTGGAACTAGTTATTCTAAGAAAGAACCTTAACTAAACTATTGTGTGGCCTGGAGCTGCTTGTTTCGCATACCGGTCTTAGCTTGACAGGAGGAATCATAGAATACCTGCAGATTATTGAAGATTAATACTGACAGGCTATTAAAGGGCTACTTTTTCCTCTTGCTTACACAGGGTTTACTTGAATGTGACTCCACAGACTCCAAGGAGCTGCTTCTGAGTCAGCCTGTCAAATCATCCCTGAGCCTTGCATTTCTGAGCAATTTCAACCTGAGGCATTGCTCTAGCAGCTGTCACGTGTAAGGTGTTTAGTTCCCCCAAAAGTCCCAAAGCATGACTCAGAAGTTTTTAAAATTATTGCTCCTTCCCTTCCTTGCTGTCTTATATTTGTGCTTATTACCTAATTCACGATTTTTTACGTATTTTCTACACTTTAACTTCCACTCATACAAACTCAAAATCTCAAAGTTAATCTGTGCTCTGGCTTCTTTGTATGAGAAAAAATCAGGTTTATGTTTGTCCAGCCATATTGAGTGTATCATATACATACCAAGGACTGAATGCAGAAATAAGAATGAAATTTATTTTTCTATCTGAAACTAAATTACTTGGTCTTTAAGGAACTTGAGGAGCACCTTTCTCTGAGGTTGTGTGTGTATGGGTGTTACTGCTCAAAATAGGGGGCATAATTTCCTAGACATTCTTCCCATCCAGGTCTATAGCAAGACCAAAGTTATGAATAATTTGAACCAATCAGTGCTATGGCTAACACTGAGTGTTAAGTGCAGGTGAGTATCTTATTTCCAGTTCGTGTTTTAGTGTTTCACGTGTAAATGTTGTTTTGAATCTGCTTTTCCCAAGTATTTTTATGCACTTTGCCTACAGTATTTGTCAGTTAATCAGTAGGTAGCAATGTCAATAAGAGGCTTCCAGGGCTTACCCTGTATGGTTGACTGTACCAAGATGGAGTTTTTATTTATGAACCATTACTATAATTAAATTACTCTTCTTTTTTTTTTTTTTTAAGTTTGTTTATTCCCATCAGGAAATAAGAAAAGTAGGTCAGAAAATTGAGTGTAAATACACAAAGTGTTTCTGGAACCAGAGCTCAGCTCTTGCAGACTTTGAAAGTTCAGTTCTCTTGTGACTTGATAGGTGCTGAGCAGTCTAAACGATTTTTCCTTAGAATGTAGTGAAAAATTGAGGAATTGCCTTTCTTGGGGATTTAATTACAATTATTTGTGTTGTCTTTAGTGGCTGTAGGGTGGTTGGACCTTAATGACCTTGTTTTAAAAATGACAGTGTTAGGAAGAAAGGCTTGAAACCCCTTGAAACCAGTGCAAACAGTAATAAGAGAATTAGCAGTAAAGGAACCAACAATTAGGTTGGCTGTTTAAAGTCTTTCACCCTCAAATGAAGGCTCTGACCTTGAATCCTCTTGCAAATTGGTTCAAGGTCCTCTATCAGACCTCTTCTGCCCAGAGAAGTTGTGGATGCCCCATCCCTGGAAGTGTTCAAGGCCAGATTGGATGAGGCTCTGATCAGCCTGCTCTAGTGAAAGGTGTCCTTGTACCATGGCAGTGGGCTTGGAACTAGATGATCTTTAAGGCTCCTTCCAATCCCAGCCATGCTGAGCTTAAGTGCATTCTTGATATGAAGTCTGACTCAGGAGTGACTGAAGAAATGAGCTCAGTACACTGTGTAAAACTTGTCTTAAATCAGAAAAAGGTACAAGACCACTCTGTTTGTGATTTGTGGGCTACCTATCTTTGTAGTGAATTCTTTTATATGCCTCCAGGAGGAAACTTGTAATACTGAAAGTGGTTATTTGACAGGCAAAGATATTTTCAAACTTAAATAAGGGTAAAAATGACAAAAGTTGGCCAGTAAGACAACTTTCATCTGCCTAGCCCAGGTAGCAGCAGTAGCAAAGAAAGGTAGGTAACACAGAGTTTGGGACAGTTTACACAAATTGACACACGTCTGTGTGCTGCCTGGTTAAGTACAGGTAGCTGAGTTGTTTCCTGAGTTGTTCATCCTGAAGACATGATTTCCCAAGTGTTGCATAAATACATCCAGGACACTGTACCTCATATGTAATGTCAAAGAAGTATGAACCAATATAAAGAGAAAAAACTCTGAGGAAAATGCCACAATGGATGGCATAACCTTGTCTGTGGTAATCAAAAGGATGTGCCAGCATTTGTCTCAGTAATTGAACACCTAAGTAATTGAATTGTGTCTGACAGACACAAAGCAAGCCATTTTTATTTGAATTGATAAACACATACAGAGAATGCTAAGAGTACTTATATATCATCTAGTGAACTTGGTGAGACTCCCTAGGTAAGGAAAACCATGTTTGGAGTTTGTTTCATGGTGGGAAGGGACAATTAGCTGAGGTTTGGGAAAATCAGAGCTGGGTTGAGCCCTGTGGATCTCATTGTTATCTGCTGAGAATCTCTTCAGTCTCAATTCTCTTGCAAAAATGGTATTTTCCCTACTGAGTAAAAGTCACATTTTTTGACTTACCAGCATTGTCACAGCAGTAGAACTGATTATTAGTTTTAATAGACCAGAAATAAAAACTGGAATTGTCTTACTCTTGTGGATTACTGTCTCTACCAGTGCTTGGTAGAAATAGGGAAATCTTTTTATGTACATAGAAAAATGAAATTATATGTAAATTGTATCCCAGCTCTGTTGTTAGAGGCATGATGAATATAAATTTAATGAAATACAGGACCATTCCCATTGCACCCTCTGAGAAAGATGCTTATTACTCTGCTTTGGTTACACCTCAATTCACAGGCAGATGTGCTGCTTTAGTGAGATGATATTAGAAAAAAGTGCTATTTAATGCAAGAGTTGCAGAATCTAGGATTCCTGATTTCTTTGTCACACAATACAGAGTATATCTTAAAACATACATTTGTATTTAATCAGAAATTATAGAAGCATTATAGTATAGAAGCATTTCAGTCTGAACAGTCCTTTTTGCAATGTCTAGTGTTCACTGATTCCAAGGATTTCTTGCTGGAAAGGGAAAGAGGAATATTTACTGGGTGGTTAACGCAGATAAGAGCCATCACCCTCTGCATTCTCAGCTTGCTTTGATTAAGATCAGTTGGCTTGCACTGGATAAAGATGCATTTTCCTTAAGGCTTCATAAGAGCCAGAAAAATACATAGTTTTATATGTGTCTTTTTGGCATCTAAAATAATTAATTTCTGTCCCTTTTTTTTTTTTTTTAATCAATAGTGATGCTGATTTATTTCTTAGAAGGAATGATTCTTGTCGTTGTGGTAACAGTGACCCTTACCTATCATGAACATTAAAAGCAGACTCTCATTTTTAACTCAAAAAATTTAAGGGATTCTGTCATCCATTTTTACAGAAGGACCAGCCATATTCCATCAATCTGCTGTTACTTTTATTTCGAATTGTTTTTCTCTTGCTTTCAACAAAGTTTCCATGGTTGTGTTCCATCTGTTATCATTCTAATAGACTGCAGCTGATCTTTCACAGTCTCCTACCTTTGGAGAACACAAAGATTGTAAATATTTCAAGGTGAGGAAAACAAAAATCAAAGGTACCAACTGAATTACTGGAGAGAATTAAGTCTTGGAGTAGTAGCAGGCACAGGGACTAACAAGAAGCATTCTCATGTTATTACTGAAGGAATGTACCCCAGACTTACTTTTGCTTACTGTTACACCTTTTGTGAAGCAGTTCTGTGCAGTAATTTCCTGAGAAAAGAAGTCAAAACCCTAAAATCTCTTGTGCAGCTCAGGTTACCTAGAATTACGTAGGAATTTCTGCATAAACTTGGTAGACCACAAGACAATGACTTGGAGAGCTTTTACATTGCAAATGGTAAATGATCTGTTTGGTTGTGTGATGGGTTTTTGTGTGAAAATAAGTTTCTTATTTTGTATTTAAGCATGTCTAGCTTCAGTGTGTTTTAATCATGAATGTCATATGCAAATTCAGAGGTAACATGTGGCTATCAGCCTCATCACATTATGTTGTCTAAAGGTCTCCTTTATTATTGGTTAACTTCTTCTGCTATAGATATTTGGTTATCAAATGAAATTTGCCTTCTTTGTGAAAACATTTCAATCTAAACTATTCAGCCTTTTTTATGATGAGAAAGTAAGTCTTCCTGTAAAGCCCATTTTCTGGAGTTCAGCTCATTTTTATGGATCTTTTTATGGACTTACTCTGGTGTACCACTGATCCTTCACAAAATGTATACACCAGGAATGGGCACACGTCCCAGAATGTGCTTCACCATTGCTGAATTCAGAGATAATATAATCTCTCTTCTTCACTATTTGATATTTTTCCTTGTATTATATTCAAAGACTATGTTACCTCTTAGTCTTTCAGGTGACTGGAATGTTTACCTGGTAAATTTTCATCACTAATTTCTGATCATTCAGGAACTGTTCAGAGTTTTCTTCTGCTGATTTCAAGTTCAGTGGTTTTCAGACTCCATATTTTCTGAAGATCTGAACATTCATCATGTTCCTCTTTTTGTAACCTCTTTCCCTGACACTGTCTTTCATCTGCTTTAGCTCCTTGCTCCTTTATGTGTAAAAGTCATGTGTAAAATTCAGGTTGCTTGCTCTGTGAATCTGCTTAATCTCTGGAATTCATATTTTTCCTGTGTTATCTTAGTAACACTTGTTCTTGATCAAGCCTTCCTTTTAAACAGTGGTTTTCCAAGTTTGACTTTCCATTTCCTAGAACAAGAGGAAGAGTTTCCCCTATGTTTAAAAAACAAGAAAATTTCAACCAACTACTATCAAATACCCCATGGCCTTGAGTAGTCTCTAAATACAGAACTATGGCTACATTTATATCTCAAATATGAACCAGCTGCAACCATGTGAGGCCTATTGCTTTCATGGCCTTAACTTAAAAGGAAGGCACATTTATAACACAAGCCTTACTAATTATTAATAATAGGCTGTGCTGACAAACATAAATGTGTACTCCTAAAGCATTATTAAGGATTATATAGCATCTTGGTTAATAAGCAGATATATGATTAAATACAATACTAGGCTAAATATAATATTAGGTTGGAAGGTTCAGCTATAGGTAAACTCCAGCTCAGGGGTACCCCTCGCATTACAATTATTCAGAATTGAAGAATTTTGCATCATCATTTTGGGTAAATTTTTTTCTGCTTGTAAAAATGGAAAATTTTGCAGATATTTCTGTAGCAGAAGAGCAGTGTAGCCTATTGTACCTCTTTCCTTTGTAGTTTCTGCAGTAGCTTGGCAGCACCAGCAACTGGGGTACAGATGAAGCTTCAGGATTGTAGTAGCTACGTAACATGTCTAGACATCCCTGTCTGGCTAGGACAGTTCTGAAGACAGAATGTCCTGGCATCCTAATGGAAGTGGTCAGGATGTTTTTGTGCTGTTTCTCAGGGCATGAGATTTTCTTTCTGCAAACCAGCCCCTTCCCACCCCCCACCAGCTGCAGCTGTAGGAATTAAGGGGTTTCTGGGGCTTAGATGTGAAGTGTAAGCACTGTGTTGGGTTGTGGAACCTGACAGAGAGCAGGTCCCTGTCCCATGCACTAAGTGGTAATAAGGAACACAGGGAAAAAAATTACAGAAATCACAAACTGGGAAAAACCCCCCTCACGTATACTTAGTAACAGAAAAAATGACTTTGTAGTCTATTCCAAATTCCTGAGATTATTCATTGAAGGCTTAGATTCCTTCTAAATATTACCTGTTGCTGTTTTATAAATCTTTCTTGATAAAACTGATTATTGCATATTCCATGGCCTTTTAAAATTGACAGCACTTAATTTTTGAAGACCTACGAATTATTAAGGCCCAGCCAGATGAATGACCCATTAAAGAGATGCAGCATCCTGCTCCTGTCTGCTCTGTAGCCTCTGTCACCTTTTCTTCTGTCACAGACACCCACAGACACTGCTGTGCAGTGCCCACGTTTTTCTTCAGTCAGTATTTTGGAGTGTAGAGATCACAGTAAGTGGTTAAAAGTCCTGTCCACTTGAACAGTGTAAGATCAGCAGTGGGAACGATTTGCAGGATTACGTCTTTTCGAGTGACTTTTCTAGATGTCTTCAGATAGAGTAGCTGGATCTCTGTTACCTGAAGTTGCTGACCTGCTTCTGCCCTGGGCTACTGTTGGCATCCAAATAAAAAATAAAATACTTCTCTCTCTTCTCTGTGGAAGAGGTAAATACTACCAAAAGGATAACTTGGTGGGTCAAAATAAATCCTGTATTAAACACAAAGTGAAGACTTTATGAAAAACGTTAAATCCTTTTCAGTCTGTAGAGTTAAGACAGTTTTTCATGCTGATGTAACTCTTGGCCTGGGAGAAGCAGATCTGCCTCTATTAGCATAAAAAGGGTAGATCTATCATCTTCAAAAGTATTCTTAGCTTTTTTAACCCAGTTCTGAGAGTTTACTCTGTTTATTTATAGAGTAATATATTTTGCTTGTAATTAGTGACCATTGCTTATGTAGAACCAGCATCAGCGTTTGCTGGAATCTGGATGTTTTCTATGACTGTATTTTTCGGTTATATCTGGAAACTTGCTCTCTGATATTTTTAGCCTTTTCTTGTCTATGCACATTTCTAATTTTTGCTCTGTTTTCTTGCTTGTGTCTGAACAGTTTTGTTATTTCCTGCTGGCTAATGGCTTCTAGTGGGAATGGCTGCTGCTGTGGTAATGGGTTTTGATAGGCACGTTTCAAAGCTTCAGGAAAGCAAATATGATCTACTTAGGCTGTCACTAGCATAACAGAAGAAAAATAATTCTGTAGAACAAATGAAAGGCTTTTAGCCTTGTGAAGTTTTGTTTCTGCTCTTCTGGAGAAGTCTTCCTAGAACTGATACTCTGCTCTGCTGGGAACAACAAAACTGCTAACTTTATTTTTTAAAATTCATGTCTGTGATTTCTCTGTGAAAGCCAATGCACACAAAATCCTACAAGACTGATCAGACTTTGGTCCTGACTGAACTGGGTTAAAATGTCTCGGTTCTTTGTCCCTGCTTGGTATAACACATTATGTGGGGAAAAAGTAGTTTTCTTCTGCCTCTAGCTGTGTTACAGGAAATTGTGAATCGTCCCTTCCTGTTCACTTGCTTGGTGCCTCTCATCAGTTCAATCATACCTCTAGTGAAGCATGTCTTTGCCAAGCTGGAGAGTCTCACTCTTTTCAGTTTGTCATGCTCTTATACATGTTATCATTAGTTTTTTCTTTCTTGTTGAGCATTGTTTTGGCTGAAGGGGGCTGTCAGCTGAGGGTTCCACAAGAAGTACAAGTCAGAAGCTTTCTCTGTTGGGAGTGGTGCCTAAAAGTGACAAGGCCACAGGGGTGACTTGGATGCTCAATTGTGCCTTGCCCAGGAAAACACCAGGATCCTCTGCTGACCACTTGGCTTCTGTGAGGTGTTGGCTCCATGTTTATGGAGGCCAGGAACTGTAGAGGTCTGGCTGCAGTTGGTGTTGATGTCCACACTGACCCTTACACCCTAGCCCACTGGGCAGGACACAGCATGTACTGAGTATATAGAATGGAATCATAGAATTATTGAATGGTTTGGCTTGACAAGCCCCCTGCACTTGTTTGCCTTTAAACTGATGTTTGAAAGGCAAATATAAAGACTGGTACTTCAGCCCTGTTTTAATGTATATTTTTCAGATAATTGTCTTTCTAGTTTAAAAAGAAGTCAATGAAAATACTATTCAGAATACATACCTTGTATGGTAAACACCAGCAGAACCCACTGAAAAGCAGAATGTACAATTTGTCATCAGGAATCATTCCCAAATTCAATCAGTTATTAAAAAAGCAAACAGCAATTGAAAATAAATCAAATGGAAAAAAATCAGAATGAAAAATCTGAAGGTGTCCTAAGTATCAATGTGTGGTTATTTTTATTTCCTATTCAAGAGTTAAATTGAATTTTGTGTTGATAAAAGACATAGTGTGACATGCTCAATAAATGAATAGAGAAGTGAGATGGTACGTAAAGAGGAAGAAATCTTGGATTCTGTGGTGAACATCTTTCTCCTTGTTTGTATTAGTGAAAACAGCCTGATTTTTCTTTAAATGGATAGTGTTGAAAATCAGCTTGGGAATGTGGCTGATTTTGACTGAGGGCTGTCTTAAAAAAACTAGATGTGAAAAGGCATGGCTCTGTGTGTGTATATATGTGTACATAATATAACTGTTGAAGATTTGCATTTTATTTTGGAGAAACAGTAGTTCAAAGAAGAGTTAGCGGAAAAGGACATTTATTCCTTTCCTCAAATAATGAAACAGACAAATGCAGAAACATTAAAATTTAGAACATGATATGTATCATAATTTAAGTGAAGCTTTAGTGATGTAGGTGAATATCTCTTAAATTCAGAGATTTTTAAAAATAATTCTGTACAATATGGACCAGGAATAAATAGAGGATTTTGTGTATAGTGTGTAAGAAGTGCAGGGTTGCACTTGTTGTTGGCATGGGGGAGGAATGCAAGTGGTGGCTGACATCTGGCTTCAAGCCCAAAATGTGCTGTTATTGGTGCCTTCAGACGGACTCTGCCTTTCCTAGGCTCTCTGGTTCAGGTCAGCTCTTCTCACTGTGTATTCACAGCAGTCGTTACTTTAAAACAGAGTCTACTGTCTGTCTCCCAGGATTACATGACATTATTGGAAGCCTGTGGTGACAAAACCTCTGCAGTTTTGCTTCTTGTAGGCTGGTTATTTTGTCAATACTTTCAGCTCGCTTCCTTGGGACTAGCTCTATATTAGTTAAATTTCCTACGTCTATGCTTATTGACCTTAGCATATTTATTTAATGGCCTGCTATGTTCACCTGAGAAATGGAGTCTGTGAAAATATGTTGTACATTTCTGTTTCAGTTGGGAGTATTCTTTCAGCATTTACGTAAAATCTTGTTAAATGGCTGGATATAAATACACACTGGAGCATGCACATAACTCCTTTGAATGTGAGTAATTTTACTGATTAGTCTGTTAAGTGTATTCAGTGTTGCCTCCCATCACTCCCAACAGGCTGACAGACCCAGAAACAATTCAGGTTCCTCTCTCACTGTGATACTTGTGGCAAGGACTTGACTTTCTTACAAGGGCCTGGGGAGGCAAAGCCCTGCAATCTCTGCTATGACTACAATTACAGTCACCAGCTTTAATTCTTTGCTGTAGCCTTTGGGATATAGCTCTGTCCTCGAGAAGAGGGCTCAGGTTTTTCAGGTTGATAGAAGAATACAATCCCGCATCTTTCTTTTCTTCCAGCACTGTTTTGATATTGTACACAAGGAGGTCAATATCCATCTTAATTTTTTTAGTCTTTCCCCCCCAAGTGATGAATAGGTACCAGAGATACTTTCTCTTTCCATAATAGTTCTGGGAAGGAAGATAACAAATGCATCAAGCAGGTGACAAAAAGAAGAGAGGATTCCTTTGTGCACTGAATAGTTCAGCACCGAAATTCCTTGACAGGGAGGACTGTGGAAGCTAACAGTTCA
Source organism: Myiozetetes cayanensis (assembly GCF_022539395.1). Taxonomy (NCBI): domain Eukaryota; kingdom Metazoa; phylum Chordata; class Aves; order Passeriformes; family Tyrannidae; genus Myiozetetes; species Myiozetetes cayanensis. The sequence continues at coordinate 134,241,599 of NW_026086604.1, forward strand.
CATACATTCAAAAAACATCTGGACAGATGAAAGGAAGCCAAATAAAATGGATGTTATGAAATTCAGTGATAACGTGTCTTCCCCTCAAGCTGGAAGTTGGAAGAGTGTTGTAGAGAAGTAATAACTATGTATTATTCCAGTCCTTAAGGGCTACATTTGCTATTAGACACAATACCAGATTGGATGCCAGGCATCTTTGCACCTTTGGTTGGATTTAATGTGTCTGACCTGTGTTCTTGGCAACTTTCTTCAAAGGATGCTCGTAGTAGGAAAACCAGATGAGGTTCCTGGCTGTATGGAACAGAAAGCAGGAGAAATTGCGGGCACCGTAGCTTTCTAGCTTTATGGAGAATGGAAAAGGTTAAAAACAATAGTGAGTGTCTCTTTTATGCTTAACTTTCTGAAGTCTTCCCTTGTTCTCTATCACTGTACCTTACTAAGTCCTGAACCTATGCAATTTTTTTTTTTTTTTAAAGATCCTCTTACAAGCAAAAATTTGGACAGGACACATGCAACTGTACAGTGATCTCCTAGAGGCTGAAAAATTATAAAAGTTTCTGTTAAAATTCAAAACCTACAATACAAATCCCAGAAGAATACATGGGTAGGCTCCTGTTGCTGAGTGTGGTTACAGTTTTTTTCCACTAAGTGTATTCTACATGTGATTATCTTTTGATAGTGGATAGCTAGTAGCTTCATGAGTTCTGCTATAGACAATTTGTGTTGTCCCTCAAGCCATGAGTGGTTCCTAATGCATGCCTGGCCCACTGGGTTGCTTGTCTGGGACTGTGCTGCAGGTGATACAGGCTCTTTCATACAACCCTGGGTTTTTAGGGTGAAAAATTGAGAAGATGACAGTGTCTTGTTTTCTCCTTGCAGTTTTTTTTTTGTGCTGACTGTTCTGAGCTTGTAACTCCTGCCAACAAGGGGCTTGCTAACTTGTCTGCAACTCTCTCTACGTATGGGTCCTCTCTTTCTGGAGCTGAGTGTTGACTCTGTGCAGTAGAGCTTTCCACGGCAGGGTGTGAGCTTGCTCTTCCCTTCCAGCCTCTACAATTTCAGGACCATTAAGCCATGGACATGATTCAGCAGCAGAATTACCTCTCACACCCGCAGCACCTCCAACAGCCCACACAGTTTCAGTTTAGCCATCCAACAGCTTCGTTTATAGCTCCCCTTTTGCCCAGTACACCTCCCAGTATGTCGCATCATGCACTTACTACTTTTCACACTGCATGCATAGCTGTGTCCAGTGCAGAAATAGGCCAGATTTGCCCCTTTTATTCCTTCATGGTTTTTGTACACCTGAAGTACACAAGTCTGGAGCTGTTTCAAATTATTATGGTAGGCAAGTATTAGGTACCCTGATTCCAGATCTGGTTATTTTCAGTTATATCAACAAGTATAGCAATTTAATTGAAAACATTCTATTCTTAGTTAGCTTTGTTAGATCTGTCTGCTTACTCACACCTGAATGTACTACTGAGATCATCATTATGAGTTTAACTCATCTAGAGGTTTGTGCAATTAGTGTAGTCCCTTCTTAGTGTAAAGCAGTTTTGCCTGTTGGGAGATGAACTATATGTTATTCTAATGCCCGCAATATCGACCTGGCTGAGCTGTCATAGTAACAGCCAAAAATCCCACTGCCTGATATCCGTATTCTCAGCTGGCAACATCCCTCACTCCATTTAAGTGGTTTCTTTTGATGAAAAGGGTCAAGAGATCATAAGATGGTCCTTGCAGTAATGTCGAAGTGGTGATAAATCTTTTCTCTGCTACGGAGTGATAGATACTCTGGGTTGTCCTGTGGTGTTGGGTTTGTTCTGTGTTTGAAAGGAGACTTGAATGTAGTTTCACAGACTGGATAGCAACACTACAAAATTCAGAATATCATTCTATACCACCATTGGAACAAAATAAGACTGTTAAAGTCAAAGTGTTAAATAAATAAAAAAAAAAAATCTTTTTTTTTCTTTTTTTTTTAATTTTGGTGTAGGTATTGAAACAATATAGACTTCAAATTTTGTGTGTTGTGGGATCACTGTAAGATTGCTACAACTTCTGTATTGTTTCTATGAAATTTTTAAAGAGATTCTAATCCTTTTTTGTCAATTCTGAGAATCCTTTAGAGTGAAACAGAAAGTAAGATAATTTTATTTAACTCCACTGACTTAAATTTCCTCTAGGTCAGACCCAAATAAAACCTCATATATGTCCCCTTTTGCTGCTGCTGGAGTGTGATACTCACAGAAGGGCTGAGTGTGGTCCCTATTTACTTCCCTTGGTCAAATTTAACCTTAATGATATTTTTTTCATTACACTGGTTACTGCAGCGTAAAAAGTAATGAGACAAGGAATATATTGCAGTTGGTTGCAAAGTGCTTTATGGTGCTGCTACTGAAAGATTACAGGGTATACTTGGAAATTCTTACATAACCTTGTATTATTTGTGCCTTTGCCGAAGTATTTACTTACTGTGAATTGTGAGTTGTGACTGACTCTTTGATATCTGTTTCTAATCTTGCCTCCTCCCAGTTCAGATATAACTTAAGGATCAAATATATAACACTTTAGAAGAAGTTAAAGGAGAAGGTTAATGCTTCATAGCCTTTGAAATGTTTTTAAGCTATTCTTGGCTAGTGCAAGGATCCGATTTCTATTTCTGGCTGCTCTTGAATTATTGGTTGCTAATATTGCATCCAAATTGAAATAAGAGGAAAGTAAAAATGTTATAAAAATGAAATTATGTTATTTTAATGTCTGCTATTATGCCACTTGCCAGGAATAGAATAAAATGCTTTCTACCATTTGGTAATTGAGAATTGCTGTGTTCCATTAGTGCAAGGAATATTATGATGATGATGACCTGTGAGATATTAACTTCCCCAGCCTCAAGCAATTTTCTGTGGGGAGCTCTGGAAATTTGAGTTCACTGAGTCCTGCCCTAGTGTTCTTCAAAGATATAAAAGTAATACTATAAAGATTACAAAATCAGTTAATATTCATCTGTCTCAAAATAACTGCAAGTTAACAGTGATAAAAGTTAATGTTATTGAAAGAAAACATTGGCAGGTTTTGTTTTCTTTCCCTCATACAATCTAAACCTGATTATTAGTTTACTTTAGGGCTATGGCTTGTACATATGTGAAATGTTTCCTGCTTTTGGATTTGGATTAAACCAAAACTGAAAACATGTTCCTATCCAAGAATATTGGGAGTTGGAATCAGCCAGGACCTGGTAACTTGATGAACTATGCCACCTTAAAATTGTTTAAGATGGAAACTAGTCTGTAAAGTGAAATATTCACTTGGAAAGACTAGGCCACATCAAATCACATATCGTGGCCTCAGCTGTGGCTCACCAATTTCAAGACCACATAGGGAAGATACAAATTACTGGTCTGATCATCTGCTTAATTCAAAGCACAAAATGTAATTTGGTAATTCCTGCTGTGGAGGAAATTCATCTATTCTAGGATGTAAGTAAAAGCTGTCAAGTTTGATAAATCGTAACTGAACTTGCGTATCTGGGAGAAATTTACAATCTGAGATTAAAGACTCTAATCAATGAGAAATTCCTTAGTTCCTTTGGTAATCACTTTGTTACTCATGGCTGTGACCAGCTCATACTCTGCTGTTGGGCTGAACGGGGGAGCGGTTTGAGTGATGAAATGTATGCTAATGCTGTTCCTTTCTCCATTTCTGCCTTTCTCCTAGTGCACTTTTTTCGAACTGTAATTTTCAACTGGATGTTCAAAGGGATGTGAAATGACTAAATTATAGTAGACTGAAGAGTAGTGGGAAATAAAATTACCAGGAAAGAGACAATGAAAGGAGAGAATTTTAACTATGGAAAGCACCTCATCCTGTAATATAGTGAATATTGCAGCTTCTTTGCCGATGGGCAGAAGTGATGCATATCAACTGACATAATTAGGGTAGTAGTGTTGAAATCACTGAACTTGTTTAAGTTTGATGGAGAACAGAATTTGGCCACTTATGATCCATTTTTAGTGTATTACTCATATAAAACTGCAGAGATTGGTTTAGTTTTCAGAACAGATGTCCTTAATGTTTATTTGAGCAGTCCAAATGTTCTGGAGCTTCTGCTCGTCATGCAGGGTATTTCTTGAAGCTCTGTAAAACTCTTGGATAGGGAGGAAGATGTTAGTTCTTGCAGTGTAAGTGGGAATTTGAGACTGCATAAGCAACCTATATTTTGAACTGGGAATTGTGGCAAAGGTGATAGGAAGTTACCTAGCTTATCCCTTCATTAATTCAGGAAGGCTTAGCAGGGCTGGATTTTGAAAGGCACATCTTTGACTTTTGAGTTTAACAAGATTCTTCCTTGTCTGCTGTGCTCAGTTATTTGTGCTTTCTCCCTAATTTTTACCTGACCATTTGGTAACTCTTTGGAACAAGCTGTTAAAATTTATGAATAATGAACTCAAGAATGCTTTGTGATAGAAAATAATTGGGGAGGGTTTGTTTTTCCTGAAGTCACCCATCTCTCTTACACTTCCCTCTCTCTGAAAATCTGATTACAAATGAATTATCATGCTGTAATTCTAGCCTGCAATATGGTGACACCATTTTTGGTACAGCCAACTACTCTGTCAGAATTAATAAACTGTACAAATGGTTTTCTAGAGATAATTTCTTAATTTGATGTATTGCCGGTTTCCACAGGTTCTGGCGGTTGCAGTGCAGCCCTCTGTCTAAGACGTGGAGAGATACATTCAAATATCTTGCTCCTTTATTCACATAATTCACATTATGTTTCAGCTTGCTGGATATCCAAGAAAAATCACAGCATAATCTAATTCTGCATATTTTTTGTAGTAAACAGCATTTTATAAAAAGGATTACTTTTAATTTGCTTTAGATCAGAACACATTTAATCTATATATTATGCATACAGCTGTTGTACTAACTGTTGTATTCTGAGCAGTGGAAACTTTTTAAAGTTAATATTGCTCTACTCTAGTACCTTACGGTGTAGGCAGATGTCTCTAACAGTATTTATTTGCTTATATTCAAACATGATGACAAGTACGGTGTCAACAGCTGTGAATTTAGTTTTGCTAGCGATGTTATTTTGAAGAAGATGGGTTATCCTGATCCCTGAATGCAAGGGGGATCTTTAGCATCCATGTGCTCAGCAGCCAGGGATAGGCAGAAGGGACTTAGTTTTATCCTCTTATCAAGGCTATAAATAGCCTTATAATTAAAATATATAGCCTCTGCAATTTGAAGTTCTGAAGTAATTTCAGTGTCGAATATTATTGATGCCTTATCATTAGACACATGGTCTGCTAATTATGTCTGATTTGGGCTGTGCCTGGAGTCTCCTGTGAGGACTGTGAATTTTGGCCTTGGTTTCATGGAGGTTATGGATTAATAGAGGCATTAGCACTGCTGTGCAGCAACACCAGTTCCTGTTGTTGATGTAATTCAGGATGTTATCAATTGCCTGCAGAAGCAGCTTGTAAAGGTGGGATGTGGTGCAGGGGATAATAATTGCCCTCACTTTTCACCCAGCATCTCTGAGTGAATTTTTGCAGAGGCAATGACAAGAGCTAAGGAAAGCAAAGCTCGGGCATTGGGAAACAGGAGGGCTAACAGAGTGAGCCAGGAGCATGGACAAGCCTGAGCCTAATCCAGATTTTAGCTCCTGGTGCTGTTGAAGTTCCCTTTATCGGTTCTCCTTGAGAATATGTGTGTAATTGCCAAGATGTAAGTATGTTTTCTGAGCTACATTGTTCTCCCATCCAGCCTTACTTTGCAATAGTTCATGAAGTCTCATGTAAAGCCTTCTGGGTAGTGGGAGAAATAAGAGCAGCAAGACATGCAGTGGCACTAGAGCTGCTTAGATACATAAGGGCACAGAAATTAGGGAAGAGTCACTCTGGCTCAGGAAACTTGTGCTTCCTTGGAGCAGCCTGGACTTGGGTCCTGGCTGTGGTGCCTGGCTGCTCTGCAGAGAGCCTGGTCAGGCAGCTCTACCTCTGCCACACTACTTGAACCTATTCCACATGGTTTGCACACTGGCTGAGAACAGCACCGTTGCAACCTGCTTCTGCCTGCCTCCATCACACCCTCTTTGACTTTTAACACTACAGTCAGGGAGCCAGAGGTAAACAAAATGAAAATTTTGAAAGTGTTAAGGAGTTAGCATGCAAACCTGAGTGGCTGTGCTGGTCCACACTGGAGCTCTGCGCTGCTGCGGCAGCGCGGTTTCCCAGTGTGCCAACCAGCCTGTTTAAAGATGGTATCTCTGTGCTGCACTGCGTCCTGCAGCATCAACACACCCACTGTCTCCTGTTTGATTCCTCCTGTGCTGAGGGAAATAGGACTTTTATAAATATAAACAGTTGTGTCAGAGGAATTTGTGGATCTTTAATCAATTGCTTCTCTTTCTGAAGGCAGCCCTCAAGCCACTGACTCTATTAGTGTATGTCAGAAAAAGTAGCAGTACCATAAAATCACATATTTACACACAGATTAGCAAGTCACTTTGGCTTGGTTTGTACTTCTATTTTATGCTTTTTCTTCTAAGCTGCCTTTATCGAGAAAAGTGCTCTGTGGTGTGACCTCAAACTTGTTTCTAAGAGATGACCAAAATACATGGAAAACTGAGAGAAAACTAAAAGGCAATATCTCTGTGACAACTGAAGTAGAAAACCTGTAAGAAGATGATACTAAAGTTTCTGTTAGCCAGTGGGAATTTTGCTGATTCATGCCTGCCACAAATCTCCTAATGAAGTAGAAGAGCCAGGGAGACAGATCAAGTGTTTTGGCTGTGTGTGGGGGACTCAGCTTCCTCAAGATGATCTGCTTCTGGAGAGAGCTGGCACTTGGTGTATTTGTTAACAGGGCTTTTTCAGGTGTATCGAGCTGAGGCATCCTGGAATCAGAATACATACAAGAGGTAGCTGCTATGGAAAATGTTTCCAAGATCTATAAATACCTTTGAGGTAGTAATAGAAACGTGGAAGGAGTGTTGCTCTATCTTCATCCATAGGAAGATAATTATCTGAATTTAAGTCCAGGGAAATTGCAGGCTGTGGCAGATGTTTCCTGACAAACCTACGTGTGGTAGATTGAAACATTGCTGTCCCCAACCCTCAGCATGTCCTTGCTGTCAGAGACCTGCGCCCTTGCCACAGGGTTCTGCCAAGAGGTGCTGGGCAGGTACATTACTTGCATCCATTTTCTATCCTGAACTTTAATGCAGACCCACCTTTACCAGCTGATGATGGCCAGGCCATCAGTAGTTCAATGTCTGAGGCAGAATAAGCAGCCAGGGCAGCAATGTCCTCAGCAGCAGCTGGAGCCAGCTGTGCTGGCTGTCAGGCTAAATATTCAAAATGATTAACAACAGGTAGGTTCTCCAGAGAATATCTGCAAAACCCGTCTGCTTTGTCTACTTCTGTGCCTCCTCTCCTTATGAAGTATCTGAACACTGACAGCCTTTTAAACAGCCCTCTGTGTGACTGCCCGTGCTTTAGGCCTGTGCTGTAAGCTGTGGCTTCAAATGCTGATGCTCTCTAGGACAAATGGCTTATGCTGGGGTAACAGACTGCTGCTTTTTATTTAAGGCACTGTAACTGTCAACCTGAGACTCACTGAGCAATTCAGACTGGAAGGGATCTCAGGAGTTAATTTAGATATTTGTAGTCTTCCTGAATAAAATGTATTAGCTTAAACTTTTTTGCTGAGGTTTTCAGTGAAGCTGCATTACTTTATAACTCTTAGTCAAATATGGGAAATTGAAACATAAAAAGAAATTTAGGGGACATGTGACAGTACATTTTAAAGGACATGTGACAGTACATTTGAAAGGACATGGCCAGAACAGCCATGGGTAGGATGGTCAATTTGAAGAAAGAAAATTCAGATTTCTAATGCCACATCTAGCACCAAGAGCTGAAACTTGAAGAATAAAGTGGTTCTAACACTGGAAGCATTCAAATGTCAGTTTACTCAACAGCAGGGCAGACCCTGTGGGCAACGGTGGAAAAAAAAAGAATGAGACCATCTTCACATTGTTTAGAAAAGAAAACTGTTGTGCCTTGTGGTTTACATAGTCTGGTGCATGTGGCCCATAGATGAGAATTGACATGACTTCTTCCATCATATTTGGGTGGTTGCTACTTTAGATCTTTGCACAATTTCTGATAAGCAGATTTATAATTTCTAATTTATATACAAATTTTGATAAGCAGACTTATAAATTCATGTTCTTTGTTGCAGATTATCCTGTCTGATATTTCTGCCATCATGAGAAGCATGATGAATAAATACCTTACCATGTTTATATGCAGAAACATTACAATTTGTTATTCAATCTGTCATATTTATCCACTTCTGTTGACCATTTCAATGAACTGTAGGTCTTGGAAATTTTATGTTCCCTGTGGTCACTCATGAAATCATTATCGAATGGCCAATGAAGTCAGGCAACGAAGCACTTCAACAGAAACCCTAACACCATTTAATTTTCCATAACAAGAAAGGAAGGATACTATGTATTAAATAGACGGTCTAATAATGAAAATGTGACACGTCTCAATGTGACTGGTGGGTTTCTTTTCTTTCGTTAATATACTTATTGTCCCTTGACTTTTTGATGATGTAATTCCACGTCACTCCTTGCTCCTCCCTCCCCCTGATTTGGTCTGCCCCTATGGGAAGCTCCTCTCTAAATTACATATTTGGAAAAGTAGGACAATTTCAATTCTTCCTCCCAGAAAGGTGCCTTCTTCTCAGGCTTCTGAGTCATCATGGCTGTGACTCACATGGCTTGCTTTCATGAAGATGAGTCACTCCAAATTTTCTGGCATTAAGACTGTCCTACTGTCTATCAGTGTGTTATCTGCTGTACACCAGGAAATGTTCTGAGCCACAGAGTTTTAAGTAGGCAATAAGGAGAGGTAACAAAAGAGAGGGGAGATCTTCAAGTCAGTGATAGTTTGATTTATCTTCTTGGAGGATAAGGGAAGGTGGCAGAAGATGACGGTGATAAAGTATAGATTATTCTAGTGACATAAGCTGATGTTATTCCTCTGACTGCTGAGTTCCATAGGCAACAGTTCAGGGGACTGTTAAAGGGAAACTCTTTGCTGGTTAACTGTGAGAAAGAGAGAGAAAAGTCTTTAAGAGGCTGAAATAGCTGATGTCTGAAAATAAGCCTTTCTTCCCTCCAATAGCTGTAGGCAGCATATCAGCAGCTGTAGCAAAAGCCTAAGAAGCTGGATAGTGATCACGTGCTGCAAGAGTAAATATTCACCCTTTTTGTCAGCTGTTATTTTTTTTCTTCAGAGGACCTAGAGAAGAGTAGTAACAGCAAAAATGGTTTTGCTTTGATCATATGACTGTAGACATGCACTCTGAGAAGGCTCCCCAGAGACAGGGCAGGTTGTCTCTCTGAATTTTCCCCCATTTGGCTTTTACTCTCCTTTGTCCTTTTCTTCAAAGTAGGGAAATGGCACCTAGACATAAAAGCAGCAGGGGAGGAATCGTGTATGTTTTCTTGGGTCTGTCCAAGAGGAAATGTGCTGGATGGCTTCAGCACCCTGCAAGGCAAACTCAGGTATAGCTGGGGAATCTCGGGCAGCTGAGCTCTATTTCAGCACTGGAAGCTGGGAGCTCAGAAGGCACAGCAGAAAGGGCACTGGGTTAGAGGGCAGATTTAGATTCAGTTCCCCCCTCTGCTGCTGACTTTTGTACAAGTTCTGGTAAGTCACCAAAGGCAATAGAGAGGTTTCTTTTCATGCTGCTGAATCCCCCCACTGCATTATGGGCAGCCTTTTTTATGTTTTTTCTGTGGAACCTCATCATGCTTCACTTTTTTAATTTAAAACACAGCTTGAGGAAGAGCTCCTGCTAGTATCTTCGTGCTGCAATAGCTTGATAATTAAAGCTCTCATCCAGGAAGAAGGAGACCAGATTTCAATATTATTACTTCAGAGTGAATATAAAACCACTCAGATCAGAGGAGTAACATGCCACCAGGCTATTGCTCTTAGGTGGGACACTAACCTGTCTTCCTGTTGACTTGTGTAACCAAGGATTCAAGATGAATCAGATGGGAGAAAAGGGTTGTGGAAAGCTCTGTTCTATAGCCAAATGCTCAGGGATCTTGCTAGATATGGCCTCAGTCTACGTCTTTCTGTGTCCTGTGCAAGAGCTCTAATCCAAAAATGGGGAAAGGGGGCAGGATGTTCAAATAGGCAACTGCAGCAACTGCCTCGTGCAGAGACCCTGCTTCTGTCGGTACCCACATATCTGCCAGGAACAAGGGGGCAGTGAGGTCAGGAGTACTTGGCTTCTGCATCTTCCTCAGGTGTCAGTATCTGTTCAAAGAGTGTAAAAGCCTGGTGAGCTCTTGTTAAGGGACTCTGTCAACAGGCTAAGGACCTTCACTACTCTGTGACCCTTTTTTTGCAGGGGATGGGTGTTTGGGCCATCAAGGCTAGTAATGGAAGAAGTGTTAAGACTGAAGTCCACCAGCCATTTTTGGATGCGGTCCTGAGTGGACTGAGGTAATGGATACTCAGAGCTGAAGGCTGGGGCTACCTTCTTGGAAGGTTTTGTCACCGAGACTGAAAAGTTTTCAGATTTAACCAAGATGCTTGAACTTCCCTGCAGTATTATCTTTTCTTCGGAACCATCTTTTCAGAAGATAGCAACAGTGAAATAGACAAAGATCTTCGTTTGTAGATGTTTGTTCAAAAATAGAGAAACATTTAAAGTGATTAAAAAAAAAAATCACATCACTTTGATTATGTAACAGAGTTTGCATAGTTCTTTCGTCTATAATCTTATTTTGGCACAGTCATGTTTTAGAAGGGGCTTCACAACTCTATGGAAAATAATTTGAAGGAATTCAGTTTATTCTGAATTAAAGTTAATTTGTTGAAACATGCATTTTTGTAGTTATTAGACTTGTTTAACATCCAACACATTCAAACACATACTGAAAAGTCAAACCAGTTGATGGTGTCCCTTTAAATTTGCTATTGCTGTGCTTTCATCAAGCTAACTAGCACAATAGTCAGTGCCATGAAGAAGCTTAAAACATACATATTTTATGAGCTTTTCAGAGAACTGCCACACAAAAGAAGTAGGCTATGTCTACAGCACTCTCACTTCACCTATTGTAACCTTCTCAAGGGTTTTTTTTTAGATTAAAAGAAAACTGCAGCATATGATCACTGCAGAGCAGGGTCAGAGATTATAAGAAGGGGGAGGAAAATAACGACTCATGGTGTCTGAGGACACTTCTTATCACCTTGGTGCATGCCATCTGATCATCAAACTATTCAGAGCTTTATTCAAAGGTTATTGTTGGAGTAATTCAGAACATATTAACTCCCAGCACTTGTTTGTGGGTTTATTTTGGCTAAATGACATGAAATGTTGGCTGGGTGTTTCCTGGTTTTTGTTAACTCTGAAGGCTTCTGAAAGCTGGGAATTACACAGGATTCATAAAATACAGATAACATCCTTTACTCGGTTTCTATCAACCTCTGTGAAAACAGGTTTTCCCTTTAATGAGAGTGAAGAGAAATGCTTACTAAAATGCAATGCAGTAGTTGCCTGCTTAAAAATAAACCAGCATAGTCTGCATCCTTTTAGTGTTTTGACTGCTGGAATATTTACAGGTTAGTTCAACTATAAAATACCGCTGAGAATAGTAGTTTAGATATAGCATTATGTAACTAAAACTAAGTGTGCAACACACCTTGCATTTGTTAGGCCGCACAGAAATACGTGGAGCAGTATTATTGCATATAAATATACAGGAACTGCAGCAGTTATTCATTGACAAAGGTGGCAGCCAGGGACAGGGGTGACCTCCATGCAAGACATAGATGGTGTGTGCAGGGTGCTTTGGGACTGGGTGGGTGTGCAGTGAAGCCAGCAGAGTTTGTTCCTGCTGTCAGGGCTGAGTGGTGTCGGGATCTGTGCCTCTTGCTGTGCAGCTGGGAGGGTGAACAAGCACCCTGTGAGTCTTTAAGGCACAGTGCTTAACACACAGGATGCTTCTAACCTGTGAATAGCTGCAGGCTGCTGAGTACTCTTGACTCTAGCATTTATTTCAGATTTCTCGTGAGGCGGCCTTTGGAGGATTGTTCACACATGAAGTTTTAGAGGCACTGTTAAGGCAACTCTCCCTGGAGTTATTTTCCATTATTTACTCATGGGTTTTGTTTGTATGCCATCTTTTCTTGTTCCTGCTCCTGTCTGGCTAACCATTGAAACTGATGATCATACCATGTGTGATTATCAGACTGCTTGAGCTGTCTTTGCTCACAGCAGCAGAAATGTATGAGTCCAATGGCATCTGTCGGGCAGTTGTTCCTTTCTTCTGACCTCTGCTGCTTTCCTTCTCATCATTTTGGTTTAACCCAAATCCGCTGTGCTCAGGCTTTAGCAGATCTCTGCCTCTTGGAAAACTCTTTTCCCCCCTCTCTTGATAAGATTGCTGTCAGGGGGACTAGGGAGAATTGCCCTGAGCAGCACATCTTCCTTGCAGGAGCTGTTGGGACAGAGCATGATCCATCCCTGGGTATGGTGGGGTTTATCCAAACAGACCTCAGTAGAAAAACTCACATTCTTAGTAAATATTTCAGTCTATTGACTTCAGACACTTTACATGCAGCCAAGTGACTGACTTGCCATACAGGGCACACGAGCCTGTGCTCTGTGCTCTGGATGTATGTGGTCTTGGATCATCTCACTGGCAGGGTGAGCTCAATTCTACCAGATCAACTACACATATAATTTGTGGCCTGGGTTGGGACTGAAGCATGTTTCTTAGGGAAGGACGTAGTTATCTGAATTATGAAATCATCTTGCAAATCCTCCAATGCTTTGCCTCATTTATCAGTGTGCTGCTCAACTGCAGCAGCACATGAAGCAAGGGTTATCGAGAGAGCAGGCACTGTCAGTGAGCACTGGGATTTGTCCCAAATCCAGGTCTAGCCTGTGTTCTGGAATGAAGAGCTGACAGCCTTGGACTGTACAATTACAGACCGTATCCTGTGATTTTCTTCCTTGTGTTGGTGTTTCACTGGACCATCCTAAATTCCTCTCCTTGCTTCTGGTGTCAGATAAAGTAGTCCTATAAGGGTCACAGAAATATGAATTCCAGGGTGGAGGTAGAAGATGTGATCAGACTAGTCATCGTTGAAAGTCTATTGCTACGTGAAAAAGTAAATGAAAAGAAGGCTACGTGATTTAGTTGGAAATGGCACTAGGATAGAGCTGGGTGTGATTTGTAAAATAGAACAGTCATGTAGTTCAGAGCAGGTAGATGTGTAATATTTATGGTACATGGATTCAGAAAATGGTAGGAAAAGGAGGCAGTGCAGGGCGTTCAGAAATGCAGCTCATTAACGTGGGTGTGAAAGGACAGCTCAGGGACCCTGCAGTGGAGAGGCACATGTGTCTCACCAAGGCTGGAGTGTCCCCAGGAGTGTCACAGGACAGTGATCAGGAACGGCCCTCACCCACTGTCATGGTGTCTGCATCTTGGAGAGCTGTTTAGGAAAAGTCAGAAAATGAAGGGAACCGCAAGAGGGGAGTGAGGCTGCAGTTGGCTCTCCCCAGCTTTATCAGGAGCAACCTCTGATTGATGTCCCCTGTAGGAAAGAACTGACAGAGCAAGTGGGCTCTTGGGAGCCATGGTACAGGGTAGGACTGGGGCTGAAAACACACTGTGAATTGTTACTTCTTCCCGTTGGTCAGAAGCTGTGGCAGAGCTGCTCCAGGAGCTGGAGCAGGCAGTTCACAACTTAGGCTGTAGTCCTTTGAAATACAACCTGGTGGGTTTATATCGTGTTTGAGACAGACTCATGTCTTCTGAAAGTGAAGCATGAGCAGAGATTCTAAGAATGGGATTTTCTTAGTCGTAGAAGTGGGACATAGAGACCAACGATTGCTCATCTTTCCGTGGTCCTCACTTGGTCCTCACGTGGTCCTCCAGAAGTGCAGAGTGGGTAGACCTGAATCTCTCACTGCAGCCTCTGCTTCCCTGAATTACTTTGGGAAAAGGCGGTTTGTCTGTTCTCTGGAGAGAAAGTTGTGTTTCTTTTTCCTACAACAAGCAAACCCCAGGATCACTGGAAAGCGATGTCATTTCCCAGTTTCGCTGCACACTTGCACATTTGTACCAGTGAAACTTAAAAAACCCCTCCTTTTTAAGATTTTGTTATTTATTACTGTTGTTGGAGTTGTAAACACTGACCATCTTTCAAGCCAGTCTTTGCTGCTACAAACTGCTCAAATGGCAGGAGGCAAACCTCAGCATCATTGTGATGCATTGAATAGATAATACTGGATTTCATTTTTATGTTGAATAACAGGATGGGTAACAACTTTAATGGGAATGAATAGATAATGATGACAGAAATGATCCTAGGGCAGATTGAAATTATTCTCATATGGTCTGGGGAAGATTTGTGGTAATATATGAATATACAATTAATCTTGTGAGCGAAGGAAAAAAGAAAAATAAAAGAAGGAAACTACCACTACTTGAGTAACCTTATCCTAGGGGTGTAAAAGAGTCATGAAATGGGAAAGGAGTAAGCAACAAACAGCAAAGATGCTGTACAACCAAGTTATCCCCTAAAGCAAAAAGAAAACGTAGTTAGAATGCTATGAACTGTTTTTCTTCAGAAATTTCTGTAGTGTCTTCATATTGATATTTATTTAAAGCTTGGTTCAAGAGGATTTTTTCCTCTGACTTTGACTGTATTTGACTTAAATTCTTTATTATACAAGTTTGGTATTTCTGTTTTGTTCTTTCATTTCATGTATACTAGTTAAAACTGAAAAAAAATTTAAAAATCTATAGGTTGGTTTTAAAAATTGACTTCATAAAAATGTTCAGAGACATTTACACTTTGGTTTACTTTATTTCTTCTCCAAAATACAATATTCCAAATTCAGCCCATCTCTTTTGGTTTTCTTGGAGCATATTTGTTTCATATGTTCTCTTCCCTTATTTATCTTACATATATCTAGCTATTAGGCATTCATCACTTGTCTTTCATTTTTTGCACTGTTCTTTTGTTGTTAAACTGCTTGGCTGTTTATATGTGGCAGTTAGATAATGGAAGATTCATTGAAACTTTTAATTATTCCAGAGTATTACGTGAAAATGATAATGAAAAGATACCAGAATGTACATTTAATTGTTTAAAACCGTTCTTATGAATGATAAAGATAATGTGTATTTAGAATTATAGCTATTTATATGGGTAGATAGTTAAAGAAAGCATGATTTCTTATTTATGAAAGCAATACAATGTTCCTAATATAACCACTTCATTAGTTTCTAGATAAGTGTGGTTTGGAACTGAACAAGTGCAAATGAAGACAGTATATAAAATTAAAATCCTTTTAAGGATAGTCACTTTGAGGGAAGTATCAACACTGCCTGCTTTCAGTCCACAGCCACTGAGAAATAAATGAAAATTCATGTAATTCCCAGACAAACAACAAAAAAAATCCTTAATTTACCTGAAAGTGTAAATACATATCTACTAATTAAAAATCTTATTAGAGTGTTATTAGAATTTTTCAATACACTAAAAAGCAAATCTTAAATTCAAACAGAAAGCTAAGCACAAAATGCAAATGCGTGCTCATATCTTCACTGGAAGGAGTAGCAGCACACAAATCAAAGACATTTTATTCTGTCAGTAAGGATAATGGCAAAACCCAATAGTGGTTTAGTCAACCTTGACCTTGATTTTATTTTTTTAAATTAAAAAAATTACCTTAATGAATTGACACTTAAATTCTTGCATTTTCTTACTACTTATGTATTTCTGTTCTGACACTGAAACTCTTCCTTAGTGAACATATCTAATAATTATTAACACTCTGGAGACTTACTAAGTGGAAAAAGAAAATAGATGTTGCCTGTGTCCTAGGCTCTGACTCCTATTTCTCCTAGAAATATTCTCGCACCATTGTTGCACTGCTTTGGGAACAGCAAAGACGTTCCTCGTATGTGGGGAAAAGAATAGAGGGTTCTTGCTGTGTGCTTCCTTTTAAACATAGCAATTCAGAATGTCTTGAATTGAATTCATCAGGAAAATAAGACTCGAAAGTACTTTCTTTTTTTTTTTTTTTCATAAGCATTTCTCTGTAGTCTATTCTTATACCTGTAAAGTTGCATCTGCAGCCTTGATAACATTGGGGACAGTCTGATTAACAATGTTTGTCTCAACAAGGTGCAGCAGTCCCCCAGCTGTGAGGAAATTTCCAGTGATTCTCAAATTGAAATGCTGCAGGTCAAGGCTGCCCAGCTTGCTGTCAAGGCTACAAAGGTGGCAGATAATGGATCAAATGCTGCTGTGGTTTTTGTCTGGGAGTAGGTCGGTGGTGCTTACTAAATTGTTTAGGTGGCTTTGTATTATCTTTGGACATTTGGATTTTAAGACAGATGCAGATAAGTGACTTCCCTGGTTGAAGAAACAATTATGGCAATTATTAATGTTTTCTTTTAGCAGGGAGGGATAGAGTATCTGATGGTGGGCACTGGATAAATTTTGCTCAGGGAACTAGTTTCTGCTGTTGATAATCAAGTTAATTAATGATTGATAAGCAGTTAGGATTATATTAGGTCCTTGCTTAGTTGTTACTTCGAACAGGAACTGGTTGTAAATAATATTATAATCCCTCTTGCTCAGAAAGCATGAAGTTTTGAGTAATTCTTACTCTTTTCAAGGCAATCAATAGGAGCCCATTTTCTTCTTTCTGCTATTGGGTATTGTTGTGGTTTAACCCCAGAGAGAAGTCGAGCGCCAGGCAGCCACTCACTCCCATACCAGCAGGATCAGGGAGAGAATTGGAAGGGTAAGAACTAGAAAACTCATTAGTTGAGATAAAGACAGTTTAATAGGGAAAGGAAAAGCTGCACACACAAGCAAAGCAAAGTGAAGAATTGATTCACCACGTCCCGTGGGCAGGCAGATGTTCAGCTTTCTCCAGCAGAGCAGGGCCCCATCATGCATAACAGTGACTTGGGAAGACAAACATCAGCACTCTGAACGCCCCCTACTTCCTCCTTCTTCCCCCCATATACAGAGCATGATGTCATGTGGTCTGGAATATCCATTTGGTTATTTGGGGTCACCTGTCCCAGCTGTGTCCCCTCCCAGCCTCCCACAGGCCCCCAGCCTCCTCACCAGTGTGGCAGTACAAGAAGCAGAAAAGCCTTGGCTCTGTGTAAGCCCTGCTCAGCAATAACAAAGACATCTCTATATTCAACCCTGCGTTCAGCACAAATCAAAACATAGCCCTGTACTAACCACTGCAAAGAAAGTTATCTCTACACCAGCCAAAACCAGTGCGTGTAGTTGCAGAGACTGTCAGCGTGCTAATGTAATGACTTTTATCTATTATACTTGACTGAAATAGTGGTGGTGGACAGAAGAGACATGCTCTTGATTAGCTATAGTGAGATTAACCAATCTGCAGCTGTGGCAGTGCTTGTAGAAATGTGGAAGCTGTGGTAGAGAGAAACAAATCTAAGAAAAAGAATGTTTTTTGCTGATGATTTTTATTTTTAATTGGTAAAGTGTCAAATATATTGGAAACCCCCACGTTTCTGTAGTCACTTTTCTATGCAACTCACACAGTTAAAGTTGTGATTGCAGAAATGTACAAACTCAACAGTAGAAAAGTGCTGAAAATGAGCCCTCTCTAATGGTGTTCAGTCCCACCCTGGGATAAAGAGAGACAGATCTTGGCAAATTTGTGGGCACACTCCAATACCCCAATGCTGCTAAACAGGAGTCTGCCTGGAAGTGTTTTGGAGGCCAGCCATCCAGGTTAAATTGGGATAGTGTTGCAGCTCAGTGGGTAATGAGGACAGAACCTAGGCTCTGTGAGTGACAGAAGTGGGGATTAACTGTGTTACTTCTGGATGTATCTTTATTGTAATTTTAGCTTGGATTCTCATTGAAAAGGTGCATTCACCACTGTGTTGTGTGACTGTCAGGTCATCTCACACAGAAAATTTTGAGCCATTTGCCAGTATGACAGTGAAGTCACAAATATGCTATGGTCCTGTGTGCTTTGTGAAGAGAAGGGAGTGGAGGAGAAGGAAAGCTCTCCATGAGGTGAAAGACATGAGGTGACTTCATCTGTTTCAAACAGGAGTGCAGGAGGTGCTGTCACTGCCCCAGCCACGTGAGATGATTTAAGTAGAACTTACAGTGAGAGATGAGGTACATCTGTTAAGAAACCAGACTTCCTTCATTGTATTGCCTAGAGAATTTTTTTTAGATAGTAACAGTGGCATCCAGGGTATCAAGAGAGATGTTAAATCCTATTGTCACCCGTCCTTTATATAGTCTAAGGTCTAAAAGCAAGGGCTTTATATTCTGACAATACTATAAAGCACTACACAGCCTGGGCAGGCATTTTTCAGAAAACTGGTTTCGAACAAAATTTAAGGGACAGAGCTTTGTGCCAACCCAGGGCTTTCTGAATTCTTGCCTACTAACCACAAAAGGGTATCTCTGCAGATTGCTTTGATGGGGCTCTGTTCCTCTGTGGCCTTTTGACGATTTGCTATTCCTATAGCACACAAATGGGTAGTAAAGTGTTGCACAAAGCAGCATTTCACTTGTCAGCTGCACCCCTGCTGTTGATGCTTCCCACTAGGGAGCCATTGAGTTAAATGGTGCATAGTCAGCTGGATGTATTTTTCTTCTCTCCCATGCAATGACTTCACCTCATTACCTCCCAGGTGAAACTGGATCTGTCTGCATCAGCAACCTGCTTCTGATTTCAAAGAATGAGTTAGAGTTTATGACTGTTGACTATGGAAGGCAGGGACATTGGAGCACTAGCCTATTTTAAATCTATTAGACCAACTTTCTGTTGCAACCACTGCTTCTGGAATTAATTATTGGGTTTTCTTGGTTTTATTTTCAAATACCAGAGTAGAAAGTTGAAAAACATAGGAAAGGAGAAGAGGGCAAGACTACAGAAGAAAATTTAAACTCTTCCCTGTGACTCCTGAGAAAGGGCACAGTAATCCTAGATGTAATATTTAAACAGTGCTTGCAGCTCTCCACTTATCAGTTTAAAAAGTGTATAGCTAAATATTGAAGTATGCAGAACATGAAAATGCATTAGTAAAAGAAAGGGGAATCATATGGATTTGCTTGCTTCTCTGCTCTAGCAGCTTAGGTAACACAGCCTGAACCCTTTTAATTGTCTTTGTCAGAGATGTTTGACAATTCACCAAATCTATTACTCCATAACAGTTATTTTAAAAGATGTAAATCCTTTCATTTCTATGGAGAGGAGCAGTGACAAATAATTACAAGTGTAAGCTAGGATCAAGAGTATCTGCAATTAAAATCCTGTGCTCTCCGAGGGTGTCTGTAGCTCCAGAGTGCCTGAATCCAGGCTGCCCAGTGAGAGGTTCCTTGGCATTCATCTCCTACTAGGCTAATCCTACACTGACAGCACTTAAGAAGAAATCTTCTTTGTTCATTCAGCATAACCTATTTAATGCAAAAGCAACAACTAAAACAAAAAATCACAAGCTCAGATTGTTCCTTTACTCTAAAACCCAGTGTAGAGACTGAGGAGGTTGGATCACATGGAGTAGTTTCACGTATATTTAAGGCAGCTTCAGGCAAAGAATGAGTGGAGTGAAAAAACATCCTCAAATTCTGTCCCCACATGTAGTTTCATACTTCTTCATCTGCTGCTATTTGCAGTGTTGTTTCTTACAGACTCCAGGTGGGAGAAGCACTTCTCATTGAACCCTTGGGAGTGCATAATGTGATGGTGCCCTACCAGGCTGCCTTGTTTCTCATCCTCTTGGAGGTTACCAGCTCTCCATTAGCAACTACTCTAACAAAAAGTACTGTAAATGTGGCAACACAGATCTCTTGAGAAGAAGTGCCTGGGGAACTGGACAGAAGTCATAAGG
This sequence comes from Myiozetetes cayanensis, assembly GCF_022539395.1. Taxonomy (NCBI): domain Eukaryota; kingdom Metazoa; phylum Chordata; class Aves; order Passeriformes; family Tyrannidae; genus Myiozetetes; species Myiozetetes cayanensis. The sequence continues at coordinate 134,261,583 of NW_026086604.1, forward strand.
GTTGTAGGGTGCTGGTTCATCTTGCCTGAGGATGCCCTTCTTCTCCAGCCAGTATAAAGGTGCTTCTGAGTTGGTGCCCTTTTTAGATTGAGTAGTTGCTCTGACAAATAGTTCACATAAACCTCTGCTTGATGACTCCTTAATTCTTAAGCATTTTATGTGTCCTGTGCTATGGAGAACAACAGTGTGATGGGGTTTGTCCTTCATTCATTAATCATATCAAACTGATCTAACAAAAGAATTGAAAAGAAGGGAAAAGTCAGAGCAGAAAAACACTGAAGGAAATTAAAAAAGGGGGGGGGAAGAAAAAAAAGATCAGCAGAGCAATTCCTGCAGCTGCAGCTCAGCTCAGAACTGTAAGGATGCCTCTTCCTGAAAGGCAAGGGTTCTAGAAGGCAGACAGGAGAGGATGGAGCACTAAGTATAAAAGCCCAGGAAGGCCATATCCCAGAGCTCAGAAATTCTGACACCCAACTGCTCCTGCTGTCCTGCTGCTTCGTCCTTGCCTGCTTCTTCAGGCTGTGAGTTCCTTGGGCAGGGATCATGTGTCTCTGCCATCCAGTGCTCTCGTGAGTGCTATAAAATATTTCAGTGCTCTGGTGAAATGTGTGAAAGCTGAGAGGGCACCTTGAACAGGAGGTGAGTGTGTGATAAAAAATGTAACGGGGTGTTTTGGTGTGAGAAAATGGGAAGTACATTTTACACTTCAACTATACCCTACTAGTGTCACTTAATAAATTACTTAGAGTGCTGCCATGAGATAAGGAAACACCAAGGAGGTGTGAATGGATTAGTAGCCTGATACACAAAGGGTGCATCTGAGAGGTGAGATGCTTTTTCTAAAGCACATTCAGAGACTTAAACTAAAATGCCCAGAGATCAGTATCTTGTACTGTTCTGTTGAATCTGAGACAAACTACTCCCAGAACAGTTCTGAGTGCTAGAGCAGCCTCTAGGGGAAGGGGGGTGTAAGTTTGTGTCCTTCAACACAAGGGAAAGACCTGGACCTGTGATGCCTGCTGTACCGTGGTAGATGTAGGTTCTCCTGGTTTTTCAGTGCCCAGTGGGAGACAACCAGTTCTGCAACCCTTACTGAACCCATGTTTTAATCATACAAAATTTAAGCTCTCCTTCTACTCACCAGTGTTTTTTCATGGGAATGGATTCAGGCAGTTAAATAATTTAAGTATGACCCAGACAGTTCTTATTTTGTGAATAATAGTTGAAAAGTATTTCCTTATCCCTGATCTGTCTGGTGCTAGAGCTTTGATTCAGCCTGTATCTCATCGCTGTAAGTTAGCAAAATTGAAATGACCCAAATTTTTCAATGGAGGCACTAGTTCTACTCTCCTCAGTTGGCAGTATTTAAGTATTTGTGATATATCCATCACCTGTCATAGTTTTGTAAGGAAAAAATGGTGTCACATCTGCGTTGCTGCCAGTCAGCACTCACAGGCAGATGTGGGGCACATCTGTGGGATAGGGCATGAAGCAGCCAAGCATGAAAAGGGGATGGGAGGGGTCCTTGGTTTAATCTGCTGGTTAAGATGACTCTCTGGGCCCAGAGAGTGCTGGTGAACAGGGCTGCACCCAGCTGGTGGCCAGTCACCATTGTGTTCCCCAGGGGTCAGTGCTGGGCCCAGTCCTGTTTAACATCTTTATTGATGATTTAGATCAGGGCATTGAGTCCATCATTAGCAAATTTGCAGACAGTACCAAGTTGGGAGGGAGTGTTGACCTGCTGGAAGGCAGGAGGGCTCTGCAGAGGGATCTGGATAGACTGGAGAGTCGGGCCGATTCCAATGGAATGAAGTTCAACAAGGCCAAGTGCCGGGTCCTGCACTTTGGCCACAACAACCCCATGCAGCACTACAGGCTGGGCACAGAGCGGCTGGAGAGCAGCCAGGTGGAAAGGGATCTGGGGGTGCTGATTGACAGGAGGCTGAACATGAGCCAGCAGTGTGCCCAGGTGGCCAAGAAGGCCGATGGCATCCTGGCCTGCATCAGGAACAGTGTGGCCAGCAGGAGCAGGGAAGTGATCCTTCCCCTGTACTCAGCGCTGGTGAGGCCACACCTTGAGTATTGTGTTCAGTTCTGGGCCCCTCAGTTCAGGAAGGATATTGAGGTGCTGGAACAGGTCCAGAGAAGAACAACGAGGCTGGTGAAGGGACTTGAGCACAAGTCTTATGAGGAGAGGCTGAGGGAGCTGGGGTTTTTAGTCTGGAGGAGGCTCAGGGTAGACCTCATCACTCTCTACAAGTACCTGAAAGGAGGTTGTAGCCGGGTGGGGGTCAGTCTCTTCTCCCACGCAATCAGCAGTAGGACAAGAGGGCATGGGCTTAACTCTGTGAGGGGAGATGTAGGTTGGATATTAGAAAGAAGTTCTTTACAGAGAGAGTGATCAGGCATTGGAATGGCCTGCCCAGAGAGGTGATAGATTCATCGTCCCTGGAGGTTTTTAAGATGAGGCTGGATGTGGCACTGATTGCCATGATCTAGTAATCACAGTGGGGTTGGATCAAGGGTTGGACTTGATGATCTTGGAGATCTCTTCCAACCCAGTTAATTCTATGATTCTATGATTCTATGACTGCAAGAAATGTGTGTGGATAGCTGGAGATGATCCCTTCCTCATGGAGAAGGATGACTGTGGTCCATGTGCGATCAGCAGAGACCCCAGACTGGAGCCTGGGGTGTGAGGGCACCTGAAACCTCCATCAGGCAGGTGGGAAGGGGGAGACAGTGGAGGTCGGGAGCATCTGTGGTGTTGGCTTCCCATGTACAGGCTTAACTCCTGAATGTTTTCCTCTTGCTCTTGTTGAAACAAATAATACTCCTGTCTCACAGGCATGCTTTTTAGCCAGGATTCTGTCTGGTTAAAGTGGGGAGGACAGTGGACCATAGCCTTTGCCATGGGGTGGGATTGATGCTTTCAGACCACTTACTACCTCCTTGGGATCCACATTAAATAGGGCAGAAAGTAATATTGTGCTGTGCTAGATATTTTTGGCAGAAAAATTGTGATTTGCTAATGGCCTTTCCCCAGTTAAATGCTGTACAACTACATTCTTGTAATTAATATTTAATCAGACACTAATAGTACTAGCAGAATTCAGATGTGCTGGTGAGACTTTGCTGCATCTCAGAGCTTTGGGCTGTGGTGCTGCTTAGAGAACAGTTATGGCTATATTTTGAAATGATACTTTGACAGATAACTCTACTGGCATCTCTACAGTCAATGGAGAGGAAATATAACATACGTAAATATGACTGCACGTTGTTTCGCTCTATGAAATTTTACAACATTGAAAGCAAAGTAAGACCTTTGGAGGCCACAGCTCCTTCAGAAGACCAGACAGTATATTTAGAAAAATATAATGATTATTGGACTGGAATTGACACTTACTGTTTCTTTTGAAAATTTTACCTACAAAATTGAAGGTTAATAAAAATTGCACTAAGATTTCTCTTTCTTTCCTCTCCTTTCTGACCATCAGATCTCTTAACTATGCCGTCAGGTGACGTGGCTTTATCACTTCTGTTCCTGAGAATAAAACTTTGGTCAGCACCACTAAACAGGAAACCTCAAAGCCAAGTCATGATTAAAATACTTGGTGAAATTAAATTGAAAGCCACATATGTACAGTTAAGAATAATAATGGGCGAGATCTGTCTTCCTGGTGAAGCTAGTGTTGACATACCAGATACTGCCTTTCAGGTTTGAATGAGAATGCTTATCATGTTTTTCTTCGGTTGTCATTCAACCCAATGTTAATTACACTGTAGGGTTTCCTCAGTGACATGTTTGTTGAGCTGTATGTAAGTGACAAGATGATTATGTCTAAATGATTGGTAAATGTGTTGGCTTTGAGGGCTTAAATATTTGTATAGATGATTCTTCCAAAAGCTGAGGAATGCTTGGCATCTCCACAGATAACAGGATTACAGCTTTGTTACACACCTTATTTTAGGGCTGTATTTTAATTGTCTTGCTCATTTTGGTAGTTTCTTACACCAACAAAGCCACCATGAGAATCCAAGGGGCTGTTTCAGTGTAAGAAGCAAACCAGAACAGAGGTGACAGAATCTCCCATGCAAAGAAGGTACTTCTGTTTAGCCTTGAGAGGGATGCAGCTATGACACTACTTCTGTGAGAGCAAACAAGGAGAAAATATATCTGAAGTTAATGTCTTCAAGCTGGGAGTGCCTCTTACTTCTGTGAAGGGTAATTTGTTTGGACAACAAGTTTAATAGAATTCTGCGAAGTTATCTTAAAGGATGAAATTTTGTAATAAACATCCTGATTGAAATCTGTGTGAACCTAACAGGAAGAATATTCTAACAGTTTTCATTTCTAAGGAGCTGCTGACACATTCAGTTAAGGAGATACGTAAGGATTTTGAATTCCAGGGTGATGGCCTAAAAATGTTTCCCCCTGTTTTTCTGTAGATTAAGAAGCATGTCTTAGCCTAAATTGAAAAGTGAAATAAAGGAATGCGTGAAGCAGGAAAGAGAAGAGAGAGCTTTAACTGGCACAGTCTTGGGTTGTGCAGGAAGGGAAGCCTCTCAAGGAGGCAAATGGGACTGCAGGCAGGAGGGGGAGAAGGCAAATCCAGGCTGTGCATTGGGCAGACAGCCTTTCCAATCCAGTGGCAGCTCTAATGAAAGATGAGTTAAGGCATGAAAAGCATGATGGGTTTACATGATAAAGGGAGAGGATGCTGTCCATAGAGAGATCTGGGTGATGAAATTCTGTGAAGTTCTCATAGCTCAGCTATGAGTTACTGCTGCGTAAAAATTGGCCAATTTACTGAAAGGGAAAAGGTGTCTCTGTAATGTCAGTTCTGCCAGTGGAACTGCTTTTTTGAGGCATAGGCTTTTTGGTACCTAATAGCTACTTTGGTTGTCTAAGAAAATGTGAATCATTTAGGCATGGGACAAGAGGCAACTGGCAGAAACTGATGCACAGGAGGTTCCACCTGAATATGAGGAAGAACTTCCCTGTGCAGTTGACTGTGCACTGGAACAGATTGCCCAGCGTGGTTGTGGAGTCTCCCTCACTGGAGAGATTCAAGAACCATCTGGTCACAGCCCCAAGTAATGTGCTCTAGGGGAGCCTGCTTGAGCAGGGAAGTTGGGTCAGATGACTTCCAGTGGTTTCTTCTGACCTTAACTGTTCTGTGATTTGTGATTCTGTTCTGAGTCAGCTTTTTCTGTAATCTCAAGTGATGTTACAGATAAATATTCCAAAAGTTCTTTGGTTTTCTTGGAAAGAGCCTGTCTTTGTTAGTCCTAGCAGTGAAGTTTAGTCTGTGTCCATTACATTTGGCATTGATTATGGTGAGGAGGGTGTTCAGAAATAGTAATAATTAAAGTCCTATTAACACTCACACAATTGTATAATTCTCTTCCTCCCTTAAAGATCCCACAGTCCACTTTATTGGCTTCAAAAACACCTCAGGGATTTTTTTTCACCTGCTAAGACTGAAATTGAGCTGTTTCAGTGGTAAAACTTGGCAATAGGTTGTATACACATGCAAGTGTATACTTTCCAGCAAGGAGGGGGCTTGCTAGAACTGTAGGGATTGGAAAACAGGATTTGGGGATTAAACAGTTTTAGGAAAGTATTCACTGATAAAGCTGGAATTTGATGAGGACCTGGGAAATTATGTGGCTTAATGTGTTGTTTGCTAATTGGCAATAGCAGCAAGGCTGCCCTACCTTCTGGTCCTTCTGGAATCTGCTGGAAGCTAGAGTTGCAGGTGGCACTTTAGGCAGTGATGATCTTCATTCTTTAGATTTTATAACTTATTAATAATCTCAACAAATGAATTTATATTAAAAAATTATAGAGTATAGATTAAAGTATAAAAGCAGAAGGAAGCAAAGTGGATTTGATTCTGGCATCATTGTCTGGTAATTTCACTGAGATGACTGGAAGCACTGGAGTCATTGGAATTTTGTTTTATTTAAAATAAAGGCAAATGAGAACAGAATTGGATCCTTCTCATTTTGGCTTTCAAGTGTCAGTTACAATAAACCCCACGTGACATAGATTGTATATATCTCTTGTTCTGTGCCGCTCTGAGCACATTATTGTGATTCTGAAAATAACCGCTCATCATTTCCAGAAGAATTGTCCTTTCTGATGAACCGCTGTGTATTTTCAGCTGCTTCTGACATTATGCCACTAAAAGCTGGTTTGTCTCTCAAATGTGTTTCCTCAGTGTTTCCTGCTTTGGGTTTCAGCAGCACAGTTGCCTATGAGGATAAATGGCTTTGTCTGGAAGATTTAAAATTACAAGGTTGAGAAAGAAGTATGAGGTAGGAAGATACTGGATGCCATCCTTGCAATAATAAGATATACTAAATTCCCCCCCGCCCCCTTCCTCTGTAGTGTTAATTTTGATGTGAGAAAAACTAAAATGAGAGTAACTTTGCTGCAGTTTTCTGATGAAAAGAGATTTTCATAAATATGAGATTTCAGCTGATGTGATTTTTTTGAGGGCATGTGTCACCTCTGTTCAACTTGGTGGAGAAAGACAAAGTTAGACCACTCCAGGACATGGCTGGGCTGCAGCCCCTGTCTGTTCCTCCAGTGGGTTGCTGTCTGGCTGCAGACTTGTTCCCACCTACTCTCCCCAGGATTACGTGTTTTTATTAGATTGTATCTACATTTTGTTGGAATCTTCCTTGATATTGTTCTATATTACACTCTTACAGTTAAATATTTCTCATCGTCAAACCATCCTTTAATCCAAGTTCTGACTTGAGTGTAAGAAGTGATCCATGAGGGTACTGACTGAGCAAGTCAGCAGTTATTGATTAGGGCACCAGTTCTGAAGTTTGATGATTTGTAGCCTAGAAATATTAAATGAAAGATATATAGGCTATGGGCACAAAGATGCGATTCAGTGATTATGAAGTGATTATTATGAAGTGATTGCTGTAATACGTTGCAGTGTAGAGTTGTTACTAAAATAAAAATGAAATTTGGAGAAAAATGTGTTAGTTATCAGATTTATTAGGAACAGTAAACAGATATATTGTTACTTTAGCTACGGCTAACTGATGGTGATTTAAGCAGCCACTCTAGTTATTTCTGTTACTTTCAATGCAGGTTTACATGCAAACATGTTTCTTTCACGGCTAAATGTGCTTTCTCTGTTTTTTTCTTTTATTAACTTTATATGGTTGGTATTTATGTGAATTGATATAATTCATATTATTTTGAATTAACAATAGTTAACTTTTATTACTATAAGATTATTAGTGCAAGATGAGATGTCTCTTTTTTCACTCTCTGTGTGTTTGTTTTGGAGTTTTATAATAGGAATTGGTTATGAGATGTAGCTGAGGAGCCTGTAAGATGTTTCTAGGGAGGGAGGGAGGGAGACAGTTTTCAGGATATTATTAGTTTGTATGAATAGCTGGGTAAAATTTTTTAAGGCACTAAAGTAGCATTTCTGTGTTAAATCATCTGTCTTGAAGCATTGGAAACTATAATGAGAAAAAGCATGATGGGTGCAGTATACAAAATCCTTCCCTTCTCTACACATGTGACAGCTGGAGGCAGATGGAAGGGGCACTGGTGCTCACCTGGCTGCTGCTGGAAGGGTGTGTTCTGTAGGTGGAGGTGTTTAATTGCCCATTGACTTCTTTCCATTTGGTCCTTGCACAGAGAATTTTTCCTTCACAAAACTGATTTCTCCAACACAAGTTTATAAAAATTCGCTAGGGAGGTGAAGTTGTGCATTTACAGTAGATTGTAATTTGAAAAGTAGCCAAATGCTGAGTGCATCTCAATGCTTTTCCCAAATTTGCTTTAGTTTGAATATAATTAACTTCAGTGTCTATGACTTGCTCTGTCAGTACCAGCGTCACTACCAATATTAACAATGTTAACTGTTTGGCTGCCTTTTTTTTTTTTTTTTTTTTTTTTTTACACATTAGGGTAATTATAAGCAGCATAGTAGTCTCAAAAGAGCTAATAAAGGTAACAAAGAGTTACTGCAAAATCCAAGTACAATTTAGCTTGTCAGGTAACCTTCCTCATATCATGGGAATACTGTAAAAATATTTATATGATAGTGAGCAAGTTACTACTTTTTAGAGCAAGGAACCTTTATTTTTTTTCTTTCTTTTTTCCCCTCTGTTTCTATATGGGTATGATGTTGAACAATTAGCCTGGTATATATACTAGTTCACCAAAACACTTCTCATGGTATAAGGCTGTATGAAGTCCCTAATCTTGAGATGTCTTGAGAATTTGCAAGTGGGGTCAAAAAAGAAAGTCCCTCACCCCAGAGAAATCCATAGATAAGGAAAAGATTTATCATTTACAAGACAAGCAAAACAGAAGCCTGTAGATAAGCAAAGAAAACATTCTCCTGATGAGAGGTAGGTAAAGGTTGTTAGTAGGTAAGTCCCATTGACAGTCTGCTGAAGTATTTGTCCTTGAGTGACCATGCTGATGCCTATGAACTTCTGAACATTTTTTATCCTTATCAAGGACCTCCAAACCTGACCTGGAAGCACACAAGCTCTAAATCCTGCAGGTTTGCAGGGCTCTCATGCTGCTAGTGGAGAGTGCTTTGCTTTTTCACCTGATGTTTCTGAATTTTTTGAGCTTTCAAAACACTGCTTCTGGGTTTTAGGGCTTTCATTACATATTCTGAAGCTTACTCACTGGAAGGTTGATGAAGAGACTAGGATTTCACTGTAAGCTTCTACCATGGTCCCTTCATGCAGCTTTATAATTCTATAATATAGTGAATACAATCCTATGATGTAATAACTAAGATGGAACTTTCAAATATGGTTATCATATTATAGGATTGTATTTACTGTATTATAGAATTACAGCTTTTATGTATAGAATCCAGAAACTTCCTGGAATCTGTGAGGCAATGACAGTACTCAGGGAGAGTTTGCTTAGACTCAAGAGAACTCAATAGAAACACTTGTCTAGAAACTTTGCTAATTTATAATTCATTTGCTGTGCAGGAACATGTTAATACAATTTACCTGGTGGAGGTTTTCTGTTTTCTGTTTTTGTTTGTTTGTTTGTTTGAATAAAGTCAACGGTTGAGATGGAATTTTCGAAGTCTCAGAATAAAAATGTGGAAGACCTGGTCTGTGTCCCATTTACACTTTTAGAAGATTTAGAAATGTATTTGAACTGGGAAGGCTCTTCAGGCTTCTGAATGGGCTGGTTCCTGGATTTGTGTTTTACCTCATAATTGGGAATAAGAGTCTTTTGGAGGGAGGCAAATGGAGAGTCTTTGTTGTTCCTCGGGATGGGGTGAGCGATGTTTCTGGGGAAGTGGGTCACAAGTCCCATGTCCTTAGTGATGTGTTATGTTTTGCAGCAGATGAGAGTAGAAAGGACAGGGAGGGGAGAGCAGTAACAAAACATAGCAGTAAGTTAATTCTACAAACCTGTGTGCTATAATGCTGTTGTTCTTGTGGTATTGGCAACCCAGGAAGACGAGTGACCATTGTTTATTAATAAATATGAAACAAAATCTGATGCCATTAAATTTGTAGGTTAATGAACTTACTAACCAAGTATTTTCTCTCTTAACCTGAAAGTCATTTCATCTTCCATTTTCACCTCCATAATATTTACATGTTACCAGCTAAAATCTATGGATGTGTGATAGGACCTGGTTCCACCTCATTTGTCCTGGCTTTAGCTTCACTGGTCCCAGGGATTGTGCCACTGGATGGAAGTAGTAATTGTGTTGGACATCTGCAAGTGGTTTCAAAGTGAGAGTTAAAAAGTAACGATATAGAGCAAGAGTGGGTGCTTGTATGTGCATGCCTGTGTCACATTAAGGCTGTCAGGTCTTTGGTGCTATTTCTGTAGTGGCTTCCAATACAATGGATTTGCTCTGTCAGATGGAAAGTAAACTTGACATTTTGTTGAGTCTGAGGTAAACTCTTCCAAGCATCTTATTGTTTGCTGAGGTTTATATGCCTACATTGTGCTGCTACCAGATGCTGTTTCACCATTTCTGAGAGCTCTCAGAACAAGAGGTACATTTCTATAATTAATAATGGAAAACAATTTAGTTTTTAATTTTAATGTTGTCAGAAAAGATCCAGTCCATCGTGCTTTGTGAACCAGCTCCTGGCAGCTGCTGAATAATAGAGAGGAAACTCCAGCTTGCTTTCTCTTCAGTTGATGTACCATGTTACTTGTTATTCTTTAAGCCCTGTTTTCATGCAAGTTCATTAAATAGAACTGGTGAGTGATAGCTACCCTACTGCTTGAAGGCCACTTTGATTCCTGTGTTTTGGTGTTACTCTTCTGCCACTGTATAATTGCAAGTACTTGAGGAAGAAATAACTACAGTGCAGGTAAACCTGCTGAATTTCCTGATGTTCTCAATGACTCCTAGGAAACTGGCTTCCAAATTTGCAGTTGCATGATTTTCAGATAGTGTTATCAGTAGTTACCCTGCCAGGAGAAGAAATACAGAATTCCAGAGTTTCTGGTTCCAGAGATTGTTTGATGCTTTGCTTTAGCTTCCTGCTGCAAGCTGGAACAACATCATGTTTTATCTCTGTGGTGTGGCCATCTGTCATTTGGGTTAGCAGGGAACTCATTTTGGAATTGGGTAATCTGTCTGCTGGTTTGGGACCTTGGGTCAAAAATGGAGCGTTGCTGAACCAAGGGGAGGCAGAGTACTGAACAACTTAAAACAGAAAGTGTATTTCATCCTTCCAGCTTAGATTTGAACTTAACCTTCATTTTGGTATGTGTATTGTTATATATCATAGGATTAATTAAATGTGGCAATACTTCCATGGTAAAGATTAGTTATACTATGGATTTTTACAAGAAGAAAGCTGTCCTGCTTGGAGATCTCACAAGGGAGGAGGACTGCTAGCAAGACTTTAGGCCACCATGGCACACTTTTGAGTCTGGACTGCTCCATGGATTCCTTGGGCTCTGGGACCCATTAAGCTGTGGGTGATGAGCTCCAGTAGACACCCACCCCCCTAAAATTTCTGTGGGTGCAAGAGGACCCTGTAACACAGAGTAACACAACTCCTGTTGGAGACAGGACAAGGGAATATTTGCATTCCTACACATATCTAGACACAATACCTTAGTCTGAATGCACTTTACAGGTCTGTATCAAAGCTGATGTTATACCATGACCTTCAGAGAACTTTATAGTGTGTGGCTTTCACACTATAAATGGAGTTAAATGGAGTCTGGTTGTAGCTCTGTATGAAGGAGGATTTCAGCTTGGGCAGGAAATGGCAGTCAAGCAGAACAGGGAAAAGTGTCTTTTAATCACTGTGGCACAGGAATAGCCTTGTTGGAATAAGTGCAAACCTGAAGATAAAAATAATGATGAGCAGAGAGAAGCATCATGAAATATCAAAAGCAGTAATTTAGAGAGAGCCTTCCAAGGAATTTACATCCATGGTCAAACCCAAACCCTCCAGCTCCAGAAGGCAATGGAGGAGTGAGATATGAGTCATCAAGGCTACATGGCTTTAGATAAAAAGTAGCAATCTAGATTTGAAAGAAGGGAAGAAGAAGAACAGATAAAATATTTTCAAGGTGTCTGTCTAGAATGTGGTGGCTCCGTAAATGGAGCTGTATCACCAACACTCTGGCAAGCCTTAGACCTAGAAATGAGAACTTGCCTGTAGGACAGTTACTACCCAGAATTAAGGCATTTTCCTCAAAACTGATAAAGGTTGCAGGAAGAAAGTGAGCATTCAGAGAAAAAAGCAGGATTTCATGGTGTGCTCTTGTGGCTGATCTCTAAGGTGTCCTGGATGAGAAGCAGTAAGTAACTAGGCAAGTGGTAATTTATCAAGTGTATTGCTGGTTTATATTATGTTGTTAAAACATTTTGTTACTGATTTGTTATCCACAAATTAACCTGTCTTGATGAAAGCACTTTTAAAAATGCCTGTACTTGCCTAATGCTAAAGAAGAGGTGGAATGAGCTGGCAAACAGTGGGTGTTCTGTTTTCATGGTGCTAATGGGGCATGCAGCACCTCTGTGGTGCTTGTGCCTTGTAGTGAGTGAGTATACGGCTCCAGGCTATGGAGATCAGTGTCACTGTCAAGTAGTGGCATTTGGGGAGGTTTTTTTCTGATGGCAACCATATGGTGCTTCTTCTCCCTGTAATATGACCCTTCTAGTGGTGCTCGAACGGCAGTCTGACAGACCATGGTCTGTAGTGTTCTTGGGCAAGAGGAGGAATGATGGCATTGTCACAAAATCATGGTCTCCTCCGATAGATGAAGTGGGAAAAGTAGACAGGTGATAAGGTTGAAAACAATCAAGAGGAGTATGTAGGTTAACAGAGCTCGGGTCGTAGGTTCAACCTAGAAACTGTGCTCTGGAGGAGAACCCAGCCCTGAGGATAGGATGCTTGTGGCTGGAACCTGGATATATGTTTGACAAGTAGAAAAACTCAAATTCTTACAGTATTTTTAAAGTAAGCTTAACTTTGATTAACTTTCCTGATGAGTTAACACACTGTCAAACTCTAAAGGCTACAGTCCAGAATAAAGCAAAATTAATGAAAGGATACTGGTCAGCTTGGGGACAGAGCAGTCACTCTGCTGAAGGACATGATTGTCTTCTTGAATTAAAGAAATATGCTTTTAAAATGTATGCTGCTGATGGTCAGAAATGAAAGATGCCATAAAAATGACCAAAGATACTAAAATTTGAGCCTTTACGTAACTGTCTTCTCGATTATGTTTCACAAAAAATACTCAAGTAGAATTTCAGTAAGAATTAATTTTGTGGCTAGGAGCATCATTTACCCAACTTGGCACAGGTGGACTCAGCTCAAGACTGCTGTTAGTCCTGAGTAATCAAAACCTCTGGAAAAATAGGCCAACTTGTTCTAAAGATGGACTGAATACCAAGGTGCAGGAACATCAGGTTGTTGTAGCCTACTTTCCTAATATATTTTAGTATAACAGAATCATAGAATGGGTAAGGTTGGAAGGGACCACAGTGGGTCATCTTGAACTTCCATACTCAAGCAGGACCATTCTAGAGCATGTTACTCAGGGCTATGACCAGACAGTTCTTGAATCTCTCCAGTGAGGGAGACTCCATAACCTCTCTGGGTGATTGGTTCCAGTACACAGTCACTCACACAGTAATTCACTCACTTTCTGCTCATTGCCTTTTGTCCTATCGCTTGGCACCGCCGAGAAGAGCCTGGCTCCATCCTCTTGACATCCTCTTTACTTTATAGGCATTGATGAGGTTCCCTCTCAGTCATCTCTTCTTAAGGCTGAACAGGCCCATCTCCCTCAGCCTTTCCTTGAAGAGATGCTCCAGTCCCTCAATCATCTTTGTCACCCTCCACTGGACTCGCTCCAGGGGCTCCATGTCTCTCTTGTACTGAGGAGCCCAGAACTGGACACAGCACTCCAGATGTGGCCTCACCAGGGCTCAGTAGAGGGGCAGGCTCACCTCCTTTGACCTGCTGGCAATGCTCTTCCTTAAGGCACCCCAGGATTCCCTTGGCCTTCCTGGACACAAGGGCACACAGATGGCTCCTGGACAGCTTGTTGTCCAGCAGGACCTCCAGGTCCTTCTCCATGGAGCTGCTTTTCAGCAGGTCAGCTCCCAGCCTGTCCTGATGCGTGGGGTGATTCCTCCCCAGGTTCAGGACCCTGCACTTGCTCTTGTTGAATTCAGACAGTTCTTCTCTGTCCATGTCTCCAACCTGTCAGGGTCCTTCTGAAGGACTGCACAGCACTCTGTGGTATCAGCCGCTCCTCCCAGCTTTGTGTCTTCAGAGAACTTGCTGAGGAGGCATCTACCCCTTCATCCAAGTCATTGATGAATAAATTAAACAATACTGGGCCTAGTTTTGAACTAGGAGGAGACAACTGGGGAGACATCACTAGTGACAGGTCTCCAACTAAACCCTGTGCCACTGATTATGAACCCCTGGGATCTGCTCTTCAGCCAGTTCTCAATCCACCTCACTGTCCACTCATCCAGTCCACACTTCCTGAGTTTGTCTGTGAGGATGTTACACTGTTGGCTGACCTCTAGGAAGGCACCAGTGTCAGCTAAAGCTTTTCTTGTGACTGGTATTTCAAAGAGCAATCTCTGGTGTATAATAAAAGGTATATCTTCATGACGTAGTTTTTCCCTCATCAGGAACACTGAGAAGGTAACTCTTCTCTACTAAGATGTTATTTTCATGAAGCTTGTGGGAGCTTAGCAAGTTTCTGACCCCCACTGCACTGTCTGGAACCAGCCAGTAAGTCAAAAAAGTTACTGTGGGTTGGGAAACTGCAACACAAACTGTTGGAGAACTTTTCCAGTGTGATTACATATGTCTTGCTAGTATGTGGAATCAGCCTAAAAATAATGTTTTAAGAATCAAGAAGTAATTACTTGAGTGGTTGCTGGGAAATACAGTAGAAATGACAGATACATCTATCAGCTAGAAAATGTTGGTTTAGCAATGTTGTCCGTGTTAACTTATTAAAATATCGTGCATGGTTTCCCACCATTTTATTCCTCTCTTTGATTTGTGCATCTAAATTACCCATTGATTTGTTAGCTTTTGCATGAACTACAGGATATTTTTTCCCTTTCCACCTAGCAGGGCCAGCAGGCTGTCCATGCAGGAAGCACTTCAGCAGAGTCTTTCCAAAGAGTGGCACAATCTACTGGATGTTTGGCTGTGCCTTTCTGTGAGATGAGCTGTGCAATTCCCATACACCCTCTTTCCTTGATGAGTTCTTTGATGAATTCCCCAATTCTCTTGATGAGTTACTGTGTTGGACTGCCTCCCTTGTATTTCCTATTGGCCTTTAGAAATAAAGATATATTCTTAGTATTGCAAATAAATAAATAAATATTTTAAAGTTTATAAACATGAAAAAATGGATTTCAGAATGGAAGTAGTTTATATTGTCATAGCACCATTAACTGCATTTATTTGCATAGGCAGGCCAACAGAAAATTTGGTTGAAAAATTTACATCAATAAGTAATACCAAATTAAGGGGTTTTGCATTTCTTAACACCGCATCCTTTGTGGGGATCAGGAAAAGATACAGCTTTCTCCCCCACTAAATGATTTTGGAAATGACTCACATTCTTGCAGATTCTGGCAAGCTTTCTTGTCTCACTGTGTGGCTCATCTTCCAGGCAAACTTTGCAACAGTTTCTGCCAAGTCACAGATGAATGCAGAAGTAGCTGGCAGAACCAGACCTCCAGAGGTAAAGAACCTCTGTATGTTTTTGCATATTCCTTGATAGCTTCTGGAAGGTCTTCTGCAGATAATGTCTGATATTTCCAGTATTGCCCATGTGTAAAGCACACAGTTATCCGAGTGATAGGAAAACAAAGGAGTGGAGAGAGAGTATGAAGAGAATTTTCTCTAATGTAGGTAAGACACCGAGGAAGTGAATTAAACTTTGCTCTAAATGAAGTTTAACCTGTGCTAATGGTGAAAAATGTCTTAATTCATCCTCAAAGCCAAGGATATCTGGCCCCGAGAATATGCCCACGAATTAATTACACTGCATTATTTAATGGCTATAAAATTCTCAGTCCCTTTGGTGTCTGTTAACAGGTTCCCCTGTAATTGCTGTGCAGTTTTCTAGGAAAGGAGAAATTGTAATTTTGTTGTTTAGCATGTTAATCAGAAGCAAAGTTTGATGTGTTCTAAAATAATATTCAGGTTACCAGTGTCAATTCCAGACTGTCAAATAAAGAGATTTTACTGTTAAAGTAGCCTGACTGTATACTGCACAAGTGTTTTCAGAAGTAATGAAAAATCTGTCTTAAACACTGTCATTGCAGAGAATCTGTGAGTCGTCCAAGCTGCACATCTTCTGAAAATTGCTGTAATTCTTGTCCTTCTGTAAAGGACTCTGACTGTGGGAAGCACAGTTTGTAAGCTGACCGTGGGTTCTCCATGTGCATGACAACAGCTGATGATGAGTTTTCTGCTCTGTAGCCCCACCATGGCCCCCAAGTAACCTACTTTCAAACACTGTTAAATCAAACTTTTTCTCCTTTTACTGTCCTCTAAGCAGGTACCATGATTTGTACATATTTCTCATCTCTCATTTCTTTGCAAAATGCTTCACTTCTACCATTTTTCCCCCTAGTACTTGCATTTTTGTAGTGTATATGCACCCAAGGGCTGATAACACCTGCAGGTTGGGAGTGAAGGAGATAGGAACACAAGGGAATCCTGTATGTCCTCAGACATACAGCCTGGTCACCAGAATGACTCACATTGAAAAAGAGGTTAATTAGATGTTATAGGCTCTATAGTCTCTTACATTTAGTAAATTACATTAATTTTTCTACTCTTTTTTGCTTGTGGTTTGTCAGTAGTCACGTGTCATTTATCATTATTTGTGTGAATGAATTAAGGTTCCTTACCATCGGTATTTAGTTTCAGCCCATGCTTAACAAAACCAGAATAATGAAAATTCAGACTGAAAAACATTGAGGAATTTTTAGCAAAGCATCAAACTAGGAAGACAAATATTGTCCTGACAGCTACCTTTGCTCTAACCTCAATCAGATCAGGTGTTGTTGTGCTTCGATTGACTCAGATTTAAACAATTTGGTGTTATTCTAAGTCCCTTGTTGTTGAAAAACACGTTTTTGAACTTGCATATAAAAAATAATTAACTCCCCTAGTGCACTCAGAAGGGAGGAGAAGAGCTACAGGGACCTAAGTAACTCTGCTGTGTAAAGCATGAAGTGCCCAACCCTGTTCTGTCTTTTTGAAACAAACTGCTGTATTTGAAGACTAAAGCTTATGAGTAGTGTGGTTGGCAGGCTGGCTGCCTCCTAAGCTGTCTGGATGCAAGCAGGGCCTCCCAGGTGTTGCACAAGGTTCTTGGATTGTATGGATGTGCTCACCGTTCACTTCTGAGACTGCAAACACACTGTGACATAAGACTCTGCTCTTGAGGGGTAAATGAAGTGAGAAAATAACAATGGCTAAAGCCTTTTCAATGACAGAGTTGTCATTGACTTAGGCAGAGACACTTTGGCTTTTGTCTTCTCTTAGTTATGCTTTTTATGAGTAAGTGTGCTTGACCACAATGGTAAACGGGATCAGAAAAAAGCTCATGGGGTCTTACAGGATACCAACCTGCTCCAGCTGCTATTGTGTGCCAGGCACAAAATTACTCATATGTGTTTAGCATTTTCTAGAAATCCCCTATGTGCTGCCCCTGACTAGAGCAAAGAAATATGGGCTTACTTGTATTATTTTTGTTAAGCTTTATCTATCATGACTTTGCTCCTATTACGTCCTGTGAACAAGGAGTCGACTTTAGGAAAGGGAGATGTTCTCATTTCTATATGCATGTGGAAATACAGATTTTGCAAGCTACTATTCCAAAAACTAGAAATACCCAAGTCAAGGCCGACTGCATTTTTAGTTTTTGGTTTTTTTTCCTCCTTAAATTCTAAAATTACTAGTTTTCCCCCCTCTGCTCAAGAATGCTACAGGACAGATTTGTTTAGTCATTTATTTGAGTTTCTAAATTACATGTAGGACATGATGCCACATGCTCTCTCTTAAACTACTAGTTTCTTTTTGCCCTCTTCTCCCCTTCCATTTTCTGGTGTGGATGTAACACGTGCTTTGTGGGTCTGATGAATACTTTGTCAATTGGTTTCTGCCTAATCAGATCTGATGAAGGGCTTTGTCTCACTTGTGCCAGAAGATTTGGCTCAGACTTTCAAAGCAACTGCATAGGTTATTTGAAGGGTTTATTTTCTTTCCAGCAGAGATAATCTTTATCGCATTAGATTTTACCAACTTTGTCCTTTATAATAAGCAGCATAAAATTAAACCAATACATACTTAAAAAAAAAATGATTTAGATGTTGTGTCTGTTTGATTCAGGGGCTATTTATTTATAAATATTTTCAAGATAAATATTCATGGAATATCTTTTTTTTTTTAGTTGAATATATAATTTTAAGCATACTGTGTTAAGCCTGGGAGTCAGTAATTAGACAGATAGGTGGAATAAATGTGCTGTGTGAATTCTACACACACCTATTATTCTCTTTTTAGCAAAGATAATGATAAAGCTGATCTTAATGGTAATCAAGCCATCTGTAAGAACTAATGGCTGGAAGTTAAAGCAATAGAAATTCCATTTAGGAGTATGATGGCCTGAAGGGCACGTGGGTGAAGGATCATTTGATAGCCAACTGCATCTTTCACTGTTTGCCTTGACACTGGCTGCTGGGCACGTAGGAGATGCAATACAAGCCTAAATGGATCTTCTGATCTAACCTATAGTAGCTGCTTTCATTAATTAAATAAAGTATGATTTTTAAAAACCTTATGAGTACTGATGAATTGACAAATGCTCAGTAATATGGTTGGTTTATTCCCAGAGCTTTGCTCTCACATTTATAATGAAATCTAAAACCAGATCAGGTTTATGCTTACTTTTTTTTTTTTTTTTTTGCTTATGTGGAAGCAGTAATTTTACACACACCTGCTTTTTTATCAGTGCTAAGTTCTATATGGATCAAATCTGAAGTAACTCAGCAGCAGATTAATATTTTACTGGCTGTGTCTGCACAGTCCATTGTGTGTTGCTCAGTTCCTGTGCTCCTGGGGCTCTGAGGCCCGTGGCTGATTCTGTGGGCTGTTCTGGGTGAGCTAGTCCAGCTTTGCAAGGCCTGTGCTCAGGATCTGCCACTGGGGTCACTGGAACCAGGGTGCCACTTATCAGGGCAAGGACAAAAGCTACTTGTCTGTGCCTGCTGTGTATTGTGTAGATTCACCCACAGACAGGCAGGAAAAGCCTCTGTGTCGGTTTACAAACATGACACACAAATCTGGACTTTGTTTGCTAAACTCCTTCTGTGCAGCAGAAAACTCTTATTACTCAATTTATTTTTCACCAAAATATTTACCATTGGTTAATAAAATATGAACTGTTAAGTCTTTTGTGAAAAGAGCAAAAATTTTTCTTTCCAGGGAAAGTATTTTTCCCATTTTTGGCCACATGGTATTTGGTGTTCTTCCCTGCCTAGCAGTTGCAATTTCTTGAAGAAACTCAGATTGTAAACGTTTGCGTGAAATGTTGAGCACAGTGGAGTTTCAGAGTTTGAAACTGCATCTAGCCTAGATCTAGAGTGATCTAGACTTCTTTCTCTCCTTCTCTCCATTCCACCTTTCAATAGGCTGTCCTGATCCCTATTGTACCTTTGCATGGGATTATGTGCAATGCAATAAACAAGCTGACAATTTTTAAGGTGTGCATTACAGCTGCCAAAGTCTGGAAGCAAGGATAATGTCCTAGGTCAGGGAGAGATAACAGTATTTGAAATATTTTGTTCATTTTCAAGTTCTTGACTGGTCAGTGACAATAAAATAAAAGTTACAGACTTTTATTTGATGTGAATATTGAATGTTTGTGAAAGGATCATCAGTAAAACATTCCTTTTTTAACAGATTCATGAGCCTATGGCATATTTTTATATGAATAATTCTATGATTCTATGAATTTGTTCAGTGGGAAAAGATTATGAATATAGTAGTAGGGGTGCTGCAGTGTTCATAGAATACAGTACAAACTACTTCTTTTCCTTCAAAAAGAAAATGCAGTCTCTGTAGCACAGTATATCTTCATGTTACAAAGCAAGAAACCAGAAAGGCAGAAGTGAATTTTCTCCTTAAAAAGTCTTTTTATCACTTTAACTGCCTTTTTGCACTTGGTTAAAGAGGTTTTGCTGCTATTGGACTTGCATACACACTCATCCCATTTCAGTTTCTCCTGCCCTCCACGCTGTCAACAGTCACCTTTCTGCAGGGTAAAGATAAAAAAATTTGTGCCTTCTCTTTGCTTTTTTTTCTTTTTTTCCCCCTTCTTTCATGCTTACACAAAAGCTGAATGAATTTTCAGTGTTCTTGCATACCAGTTTCCTACTCATCAGCTTTTTTCCAATAGCACCCACAGGCCTGCACTGCCTGCGTGGACACCAGATTGGCAAAGGGTGCAAGAAAAGATGATGCCATCTAAGAAATGGAGGCAAGGAAAAGCAGAGTGGCTTTCCTCACATCAAGCAGAATGATGTCACAGAGCTGAAATTTTAGATAATAAAAATTTATTAATCTTTATTTATTTTTAATTTTTATTTCTGAATTTTTTTGAGGTGTCAGTGTGGGTCTTGTCCTTTCTTGGTGTACACTTGAGTTTTTGAAACTTGAATTTTTTTACTGAACCCTGTCCTCTGCACCTTCCTGCCAGCTGCAGACAGTTAAGAGATTGAAGCATATTCTAAAGTCAAAGTCAGGTGAGAGGGCAGAGGCTGTTTTAGTTAAATCATTTAATTGGTCACTGAGGAACTGCTGGTGTCTAGTTCTTACTCATGGAGACGTGTTGGTATAGGTACACCCCTGCTGTAAGTACACCTATGCTGATGGAAAAGGCATTTATTATAGAAGTGTACTTCAGTCTGATGAAGTGAAATAAGCTGTACTGGGAAACATCATTTTACTAGTGTTTCTACCTTTATGTTGCTGTACTGTTTCTTCTTCTCTGTACTAGGCAGATACTGTTTGATGTACTGTAGGTATTCTGTCATGGTAATAAATTTACTGTGGCTGACCTGATGTCAGAAGTAAGCAAGAGTGAAGTTGAGTTTAAACAAAACTTGTTTCACATATTGCTTCCTCAAAAAGGGACAAGAGAGTTTAAAAGTGTGGGGCTCCTGTTGACATACGTTTTCTCTCACCAATGTTAGATGTATGTCTGCAGCCATCTTCTCTAACCAGTTGTTTGTGTTTTAACTGGGTTATCCCCACTCTGCTGTGCTTGCCATTGTGTCGGGGGCACCAGCACCAGCTTCCAGTGCTGCTGGAAGAAGGTTGGTGGCTTGGCTGTGGGTATCCATGTTCTTTCTCACGTAGTGTGAGCTCCAGCTGTCTGAAATCCACCTACTGTGCTGGGAAAAAGGTCTGGAAACTCTTCAGGGAAAATCACAGCCATTGGATGTCCTGCCTAGAGCAAATGTGCAAGAGTCAAATTTGGCACTTGGTCAGTTCACCGGTGGAATAGGCTTGATTGCAGCTGTCTTTGCTGTCTGTTGGTGATGAACGACAAGACAAAAAAACTGGAGTGATATATGACTACAGGAAAAGCCACTGAGAAAATGCTGGCAGTCTGCAAGGAGTGCCTGTTTGTTCTTAGAAGTCTGTGCACAGTATCTTGTAATCTTTTTATGCTTGAATGTACATCTGAGTGTACAGTTGTATGATCATCTGCGTGACTTTTCTTTTTTTCCTTTCTCACAGTGCATGCCAATTAAAGGCCTTGGATTTGTGCTTGGAGCCTACAAATGTATTTGCAAAGCTGGATTCTATCATCCCAACATCTTCTCAGTGAACAGCTTTCAGAGTAAGTGCCTTTGCTTGAACTAAAAAAAAAAACAAAAAGAAGAAAACAGATCTAGCATTAATAATGCAGGGCTCCTTTTTATCCTCGTCTGGGTTATACAGTAAAATCCCAGTGGTTTGCATCTCTCGGATTATATAATCACTTAAGGAGTTCTAGCCCTTTGGTTTGTCATGCATGGTACTCTTGAGGATCCTGTAAAACATACCCACTTGAAGAATATTTGATTTGTAAATAAATTTAAAAACATGAAAAGAAGTTGTGCTAAGGGGAAATAGAGGTTTTTGGCATCTGTGCTCAAGCAGAAGTATTCTGGAAATTAATCTACTCATTTTCTCTTTGGCCAGAGTAAATGAGAAGGCCCTAGCCTCTGGCTTTCTGTGGGCTTTAATTGTTTTCATTTTACTTCATTTGCAAAGGAGAATTCAAAGGAACATCCAAGCTGTAATACATGCTGATGAGGTAATAGAGATGGTTCAGGCCTGGAAGTCTGCTTGGCTGTATGACATGGATGACAAACAGCATCCACATGCCCAGGGCACACATTGTATGGTACTTAGACTGAGTTGCCCACAGCAGGGGAAACAGAACTTGGTTGATTCTCAGCAGGGCTAACAGATAAACTGCGTACCCAAACTTGATGTCTGTTACTTTTATCGTATGACCAAATCTCTGCACAGATTGCATGCTGCACTTGTTGTAGTTGTACTAGTAGAGCTCATGCTGCAGTCACAGGTGCAAAGCTGCTGCTTGAAAGTCTAACAGGGCATCCTTCTCTGCCTCCTGCTTTTGGGTAAATAGCATCCCCAGCTTCTTTGCACCACCGTCCTTTAGCCAGAGGTTCATGTCATCAGCTCTCCTCTGTGAGAGCAGTTTGTATGAGATGCCCAAGGAATGGCAATCAGTGACTTTCACCAAGCTTGATCCAAGACTGGGTGTATTATCTCCTGTTTGAAAACAACTGTTCCCGTTCCACTGTAGAAATACCTCTAGTGCTATTGAACACTTAACCCTGCACATACATATCTGTGAGAGATACCATGTCTCCTGTATATATTTGTAGCCTAAATAGCACAGTTTGTTCAGTGGTTTACCTGGTGAGTGTTTGTTTCCCCTTCTCTTTTCATATTGTAAAGTGTCACAAATGGTAGCCTTGTGATAGTGCTGTTTCTCTGGGCTTGAGTGAATCTTTTGGTGGAGTAAGGAGGATGTTTGGTTCCTCCTGCAGTGCAATGAGTTCTGGTGGAATTGGGATTTAACTCCTTGAGTAAGCATCTATATATAAAAAAATCATTCTTAGATTTTTGTCATACCAAATGCCAAACAGCACATGAAAATAATGTATCTAGAGATCACAACAACATTGATCATCAGGGGTGAGATTAATTTTATTTCATGTATGGGCTTTCTATGTATTAGTCACCTAGGTTTCAACTGCAGTCAGCATCAAGAGCGTGGCTCCTCTGGAGGGTACTTTGTCTTTAGATGTGAAAAGTAATACCTCAGACAGGTAACCTTTTTTCTCCATTTACTTTAGAAGGAAGAGCCTATATACCTACCTTAGAAAGGACATTTAGCTCCTAACAGAGTGAAATTTTGTCTCAAGAAAGTGTTTGCATATGCTGATATTTTAGGGTGTGTAATTACATCATATGGGACCAGTTTGATTTGAGCCTTTGTATCTGTGAGTTTTGAAATAGTAATGAAGAACTGGTTTAAGTTATCCAGATGCAGCTCCATCTGCCAAGTTGTATAGATGATTTTGAAAAGTGAACAGTGAGATTGGAAATTACTGAAGTGATATTAAAAACCTGTGGTTCAAAGGAAAGTTGGCCTTGTCAAAGAGCTGCATTCTGTAAAAAGAAAAGAGGAAAAAAATTCCATGGTTAAAATGCCTGTAGTATGTATTTGGTAGTTCAAAATGATGATAATATAGGAATTCCAGACACGAATCCTTCAAGCAGTTTTGACAGAAACTGTCTGACCTGAAGATCTCTGTGGAGATTGGTTGGTGAAATCTGATGATAACAGATATGAAACTGAATAGAAATGTTAATAGTTTAGAAAGTATTCCTAGTGGAATAAAATAAAGAGGCAGCAAAGATTTGCAGGTCTTGAGATATAAGAAAGAAGATAGATAGAAAAAATGACCAGTTTTATACTTCTCTGGATTGAAAAATTGGATGGAGTGTGTTGTGTCTTGAAATGGGAGCATTTATCAATGATACTGGGATTCTGCTTCACAGCAGAATGTTGTTAACTACAGCTGCACATTGTGCCTGAAGTGTCTGACTTTTAAGCGGGGGAAAGGTTTTGCTTAAGTTCCAGATTAATGTTTTGGTTTGAGCCTGAAAGATGCCTGTATTAAATGGCTTTTCACGGATGTTGAGTACTACACAGTTTATTGGTGGGAAGGCTTAAACGATTGCTTTTCCGCCTCTCTGCAAACTCAGCTGTGGCCCTGAACGCCAGGATGCAACATGGCATGAACAGTGCCCCATGTAGGGAAGATTCTGCAGATCAGTTAAAGCAGTACAATGTTGCTATTCCCAGAGAGCTCACAGGTGTTGCAGGTTCCCAAAGAGTCTTTGGGACAGGGGCACAGCTGGAATTTAGGCTGTTCTCTTACTGAATAAGAAGCTGGGTAGGAGGACATTTCCCTCCCAAGTCTGCATCAGTTCTTCAGAACTGACAGTGCCAAAAATATGTAAAACCGTTCTATTTTTTCTGCATGTGTTAAGGAGGACCGTGGGTGCCAGTGGGGCACAAAGTTATTGACAAATTTCCAGGGTCTCTTTTGAGGTTGGAAATTGATTTTAGAAAAAAAAAATGTATCTCATGTATGCAGGTTGTGTTAACCTGTAAGTGCCTGAGTATATGACTACGCACTTTCTCCTAATGGCTCATTTTTAGGTAGCACTATTAGTATAGGTAGAATAGACTAACTGATGACTACTTACATTCTAGCATTTCTGGAACACCCTTCTTCAAAGCAGTTCTGTTCTCTGCCTCGTGGGATAATCAGGTTTGCTTTGGAAAATCCTTAGCAGAACATAGTGCTTTTTTCAACTTAAAAGTTTGCTCTTTAGCAATGAATTATCCATATTTTGTAGAAATTCTGCTTAACTCTTGTTGTTTGGATGTTGAACCTGCCCTGTGCAAAAAGGTGCTTGCACCAGAGGTTGCCCTTTTGTCTGAATACAGGACTGTGCTGTCTGTAACTGTGCTATGGTCACATAAAAAGTTCCAAGAGGGGTTTTCAGTTCAACCGGAATTCCCATTTTTTACACCTGCCCTTTTGGCTTTGGTTCTTCAGCAGAACTCACACGTGCACATCTTGGCACATATGGAGGTTGTTTCTGACTTCAGCAATCCCTTCCTGGGCTGAGGCTTATCACCATGGCTGATTACCAGTTTTTGATGCTGGCAGGTCGAGTTATCACACTGAGTTATTGCAGCATTGATGAAGCAATGGAGTTGTTCCTCATTTACACTATTACAGAACAGGAGCAGAATCAGTGTTTTGTTCTGATCAGTTCTCAGCAAGCACTGTGCTCTTTGCGTTCATCCACTGAGTTCTAATTGGAGTGTGGGATGATTTGGTTTGGGACAGTAGCAATCCCTGCCCTGGATCTCAGCAGCCTGTGGTGCCATTCTTAGTTTGCAGGAAGATCTCAGCTGGCAATATCGCAGCTGCTGAGGCATCCCTTGCGTGGCAAACTGTCCTTAGGAGAACTGAAGCTGATGAAGAGTTGCCCTCAGGACACCACTTCAAAAACAGATGGGCCAATCCAACAGAAAAATAAGCTGGGATAGAAGAGGGAAGAACTAGGAAAAAGTATGGTAGAGTGGATGTAGCTGAAGCATTTAAGCTTTTTGTTTTGTTGTATTGTACTTCATATTAGTTTATATCCTTATTCCTACTTTTCACCAGTTCTTTGTTATTTTCTCTTTCCTTATTATGCTTTTTATTTTTTGGTTACTGCATTTTTTTCTGTTCTTTTTTTCTTTTAAAACAGTGCCTTTTTACACCTTCCTCATTCTCAGTTTTAACTCCCTGCAGCACAGTGTTACTTCTGTCTCATTTGCATGCATGCTAAAAACTCTACAGCCTTATGTAGAGCGGAACTGACTTCTTGTCCATCTACCTTACAAGTGTCTAGAGTCTTTTGAGGAGGAAAAACTGATTTTCTTCACTGGAGGAGATGTGTAATCCCTGCTGAGACAGGAGAAGGCACACTGAAATCTCTAGCAGTGCTGTTAGAGGCGGTAACTTCATGCTTGGCTTGGACTGTCTGTGGTTTGAATTGATGTTCCATTGACTGTGATGAGTGGACAGGACCAGACATAAAGGGCAGAAATGTTCAACTGTGCAGTGGGCACCAGTGCCCTGACTCATACAGTCAGGGCAAGGATGTGAGTGGGCAAACAAGCTCCCAGTCAGTGGTAAATACAATTGACATTCTTTCCCAAGAACTTCTTTAAGAAGGTCTAAATAATGTTATTTCTTTTTGTCAAGGAGGAAGAAACCTAAAAATATGGGGGTTGTTATTGGTTTCTTATCACATTGTGGAAAACCTCAGCTAAATAATTTTTTTTTAATCTTTCTTATATTACCCATAAAACGAAGAATTGTTTCTAAGTCAAAAAATATTCACAGAAAAATCATTCGTAGCTGGCAGTGCAGACAGTGAAGATTTGTATTGATGATCTTCCTTTGTATACAACAGACAACAGTGTGTAAATTTTTATGCTGAAAATAATTTATTCAGTTGACATAATAAAAGATATTAACAAATGGCTCACGTGGCTCAGGAATGTGAGATTTTAAAGATATTAAATTAATCTTTTTGGAGATGGGCTATTTGAAGGGCAACTGTTCAAGAAACAATAAAGTAACAGGTGTGTGGTGGAAAGGCAGGTTGACAAGTGCAAATGTTGAGGAAATGAAGTGGAAAATTTGGTCAGTAGGTAATGCACTCTTGATTTGGATATGGAGATGGGAGGTGGGAGACTGTGACACACCTGTTCTCTGCCAAAATATAGTGTGGGCCTGTTGCTCTAGCTGTAATTAAGAAAATAGGGATCTAATGTTAGATTTGGAGAAGGTGATTTCTGGTAAAGTTCTTGGAAGGATAATGGGCTGAGGCTCATGGGTGTTTGCTCTGAAGAGGACTTCCAGTCCTACGATATCTTCGAGATATTATTCCTTAGAGGTTCTCCACCTTTTCAGCATGCCCAAGCGTGGTTATTTTCCAGCATTTCCATTCCTGCCTCCCACAGTCTGGGTCAAAAAGGCACAAGACCTCGTCTTGCTGTCTGCTTGTAACTAAGAAAATATGACTATCAGCGTGAGTCAGCACTACTCTGCTCTGTTCAGGTTTCCAACATCTTTGTTTAGAATAAAACTCCAAAGAGAAATTCACAATCTTCACGAGAAATACCATTGTGTTCTTTTCCCACTAGGGGATGTGGGAACCAAGCACCCTGCACTGAGGGCGAGGAGCACAGGGCTGTTGGAATGGCATGCAAAACAAACAGGCCTGGATATAGGGCCTCTTTGTTCCTTTCCCAGGCTTTGCCCATCAGCAGATGTGTGTTCATGTGCATTTGTACATAGATTTGAGAAGGCAATAAGTAATTGCCCTTGGAGATAACCTTCTGTTTAAAATGTTTCAAGCTAAAAGTCTGAGGAGAGTTCCATGAGCCCATATGCACGTGCGACATCAGTGGAATAAGATGTCTCTTGAGTTAAGACTAAACAATGGATGATTTACTGTTGTCAGTGACAAAGGAAATTTTTGATCAAAGACATTAAAGCAATTCTCTAGTCATGTTTAAAGTGAGAGAAGTTACCACACATTTTAACACACCTTTGATTTGGCTTCAGCCACATTCTCTTGTTTCTGTGAGCTCCTAAGGCTGTCTTGCCAATATTAACATTTTCTATAAATTCATTTTTCCGTCTTATTTAATAATATTCTTTCTTTTCTCTCTTTCACCTTTTTACTCCATTAATTGCCTGTAGGGTAAGAAGCGTTAGAGGGATTTACAGGCAAGTGTTAATAGATCAGAAAAACTTGGAATCCTTCTATCTGTGCTGTTGATGGGTTAATTTTGATGGGTGAGATGTCAGCTCAAGAGTCACTGATTTTCATAGACAAAATATTAATTTTTGCCAGTGGGTTTTCCAGATTTCCTGGTGTGCTTGTGTGAACAATGGAAAATTATACTTAGTGTAAGTGCACTGGTTTTGCTTTGGGGACAGAGTAGTGCAATCGTGCAACAACATGCTGAACAAATGTTAATTAAGAAGGGTTTTATCTAATTTGAAGCTCATTAATTCACTAGATAGCATCTTTATGAAATTGAGGAACAATCTGAAATAGGATCAGAGCTTGTACTATGAACATTAGGTAGTTAATGGGTCTGCTCTTCATGTGTCTATGTGAAATCCTTTCCCTCAAATCTTTCAAGTACTTTTTTTCCCCATTCAGAATTCTCCTTCATAGAATTTGCTGTGCAGATTTAGCCCACTTTAAATATAACAGGGAAGCATTTGATGTTTAACAACCTCACTTTTCGCTCATGTCTAAATTGCTGTGCATTTTCTAAATGCTACAAAGGAGAGTGAAGTGAGAAAAAGCAACACTGGCCAAGCTACTTTGTAACTGAATGAGAGAGGCCAACCAGGAGGGAAAGGATGCCCAGCAGAGTAATGGTTTGCTTCTGTCTGGATGAACTCCTCATCCTGTACAACTAAAGGTTTCTCCCTTGCCCTTCTGACACTTTCAGGAAAAGATGCAGAGAATCGCTTTTCAGCTGGTGAATTGTCGGAGGAAGTCTACACCTGCCTGCCCTGCAGAGAAGGATGTTCCTACTGTACAGACGATACTCCCTGCTATGCACAGGAGGACAAATATTTACGGCTGGCTATCATCTCATTCCAAACACTCTGTATGCTGCTGGACTTCATAAGCATGCTGGTAGTCTACCATTTCCGCAAGGCAAAGGTAAACTGACTTGTTTCGCTTTGGTATTCCTCACTGTGTGGTACAGACTCATTTATCTGAGGTGTATAGCTTCTCATTTCGAGAGTCAGTTTATCAGGTAAGGAGCCCAGGTCAAGGGGAGGATGAGATTTCCAAGCAGGGACGTTTTTCTAAATTGTTTATGTAGTTTGGGGAAAAAAAAAGTTGAGCAATTTTTGTCTTCCAATGAAATACTCTTTGTAGATGTTCAGCAAAAATCAAGGAAACCTATTATGTTCAAAGTAATTCTGGAAAATCAGGCCAATTATGCAGGTATCTAATGAAATATGGGGTTTTTAGAATCTCAGGATCTTGAAAATCTCTGTTTTAGCACTATTGAGAATGATGTTTGTTTTCAATATATTTGAGAGACTAGCTTGAAAATAATTATATGAAAGAGAAATACTTCCAGGTAGCTCCTAGAGAGTTTAAACTTGATTCTGTGGTTAAAGATTAGTACTTTTTTCACTAAAGCATGAGTATATTCAAGAGTATTTGTAAATTTCTGATGCAGCATTTATGTACTAACCTAATGAACTTTCTGCTTTTACCTTATTGCAAATCGTGTAAGATCTCTTGGAATCTCACTGTTGCCTCAGTAAATGTGGAATATTCTCTAAAACTTCAAGTTTAATAAAAAGAGATTAATTGAAGATGGCGTATATTCACTACCTACATTTATTTAAGAGATGTAGGTGTGCACACAGTATGCCACTTTGTTGAAATTAAGAGCCTCATCCACTTTCCATAACTAGATAAGCATTTCCATATTGGTTTTTGGAACACTTGATCCCACAATCTTCCTAATCCTGCAGTGTCTGTGTTACAAATGCGTGGCTCATTTTGAAGGACTTTAATATCCTGGCAGGAAATCATGGAACGAGCAATAACATTGTTTTTTTTTTTTCCTCTTCTGTTTCTGAAAGAGTCTTTGTGTTTCATGATATTGCACAAAATCATTCAAATGACAGACTTAATTGTATCTATAAAGTTATGAAAATTTGTTGTAGGCATCTTTTTAGTTGCTTAGCCTTAACTTAGCAGAACTTTGTTCCTGATTTTGTGAGATTTTAATCTGGTAATGGTACTTCCTTAATGTCATAGACAACATCATGAAAGAAGCAAGTTTGGCTTGATTTTTTTTTTTTTTTACACGTTGAAATATTGTTTTATAAGAAATGTCTGTATTTTCTCACAGATAGCTTGAGATCAGGCATGAATAAAATTACATACACTCTTGCACCTGTACACTTACGGTTGTTCTGATATACATATCCGCTACTGTAAGAAGAAAGATATATCTTTATTAAACATACTAGAGAAATCTTGTGTGTCACAAAACCTGCTAGTAATGAAAGGTGCATTTTTACTTTCGTGATGATTTCAATTCTCCAAAGTAGTCTTTGAGTAAAGAACCAGATGTGATCTACATCTTTAATTCCAGAGCAATACTAAAGAAGCATATACACACCTTTCCTTGTTTATGAAGAGCCTTTCAATCATTATGAAAAGGTTTGACCTTACTTTTTTTTTCCAGCTTGCCTTTAACCATTAGAAATCGAGACATCTGAACAAGTGAAACTAGATATAAAACAAAGCATTCTTTTTTCCAGAATGAAAAGTGATGCCTTTCAGGCATTGCAGTTCATTCACTTGGCCAGAGATATATTTGATTACAATTTTG
This sequence comes from Myiozetetes cayanensis, assembly GCF_022539395.1. NCBI lineage: Eukaryota > Metazoa > Chordata > Aves > Passeriformes > Tyrannidae > Myiozetetes > Myiozetetes cayanensis. Next base: position 134,291,722 of record NW_026086604.1, read on the forward strand.
CTACCCTGGAAGAGAGTTTACTTTTTTCTAGATGTGTGTCTCACAAGGAAAAGGGCAGGAAACACGAGACCGAAAAAAAAAAAAAAGTATAGTGATTAACAAACCCTTCCATTATGATTGATGTTTTCAAGAAATAGAAACTGATAAATTTTCCCTGCTTTTCATGTATTCATCTGAGTTTTTCTGTGATATTCCTTTAATGTTTTTTACCTTGTTGGTACAGCATGATTTAAAAAAGAAAAAGATCTCATGTGTTTACCATGAAATGAGAAGCTGTATGGAGGACAAACATACTGAGAACAATGAGTATTTGCTTAAGAAAACTGCTGGTTACATTGGGAAATGACAGAAATTTGGAGCGAAGGAAGAAAACTAGTAGCTGACTATGTACTCTTTGCCAAAGGGCGAAAGTCATGAAAATGAAAGAACACAGATTGAAATATGTTCAAAATATCTGCCTTTTTGAGAATTTCCAACTGTTAGTGAAGCAAACCACAATTAGTTTAGTATATGTGTCTGTGATTAAAGTTGCTGTGTTAAACTGCTCATTTCCATTGTGCTGTGTGGGTGTCAGAAAAGAGCATTTTTTTGGATTCTCTCCCACATGTAGCACTACAGTATTCAAATAGTTACAAAAAGTAGTTTTCAATACAACATTTTAACAGAAAGAACTGTTTACTGCTACCATACTGCTACTTTGAAGCAAACTTCAAAGTGTTTAAAAGAGCAGAAGAAGGAGTTGAGAACAAAAAATGTTAAATTAGGGCCCCAGGGCTGAAAAGAGTGAAGAGTAGGTATGTGCCATTTTGGTACAGTTGTTGATCAGTAAAATCAGAAGGCAAATGAGGTTAGGTTACCTCTTCAGTAAAAGTGACTGCAAAAGACTTCTCAATGTTTGTACTTTATGGAGCCTTCTGGTAATTACTACTTTCAAAGAGGTAAGGTCCTGAAAAGTTAAGGTTTGCCAGCAGAATGCACCATGAAAAGAAACACTCCAGGCACCTTAACCGTGCTACTGTGAGTATAATAATTCAGAAAAAGAATGATAAAGGTCCATAGGGATTCTTTATATCATGATGGAAGTGACAACCTTTCTCTCCAAAAAATCAACATATCTGTAATTGCAGATGCAGATCACAAGTATTTTAGACAAGTGAAGAAATACCTCAACTGTTCAGATCATACTGGTTGCACATCTTACGACCAAGGAGGAATTATAATGGAAAATTGCCATCGACCTGGTATCATCAACAGTGTAGAATATGTGCTAGATCCAAACCAGTTACTGAAAGATCAACCATTAATAAAAGATGTACTGCTCCATTGCTGAAGAGTGTGGTGATGAGAATGGAGATGTTTTGAACAACTGCCGTCAAAGTGTTATTGAAAAAATGTGATGATGCAGCTTTCACTTTGACATGACCTTTATAACTAACCTAGGCTGTAATAATAACGAGATACAGGGAAATCTGGTAAATATCAAAGTGGTTCCAGAAGTGAAAGATCTTGACAAAATTACAAAAATGGTAATAAATAGGCAAAGCCTATAGCAAGCCAGATAACTGGCTTATTAGAACCAGGCTTCTCTTTAGAGGAACCATTACAAGTCTCTGAAATTTTCAGTCTCTTCTTTTAGAACTTTTTAAGGTTCCTCTAAAGATTCCTCTTCAGACTTTTGAAAGAACTCTAGAAAACTGCTGAACTATTTACTGTGGAATAAGCTACTGCTCGTATTAATAGCAGTAAAGGAGGAATGGAAGATAGGAAATGTGACATCTGTGTTTATAAAAACTTCTCATAATGGTGACAAGCACTAAAGATCAGTAGGTCCAACTTACACAGTTGCAATTACCATAGAAATGGTAATAAAAAATAGAACTACTGGTCCATGGATCGCTGTAGGGAGTGAATTTTTGTGAGAATGTGATGCCCTACAAATGTATTTATAGCTCTGTGAAGGTGGATTATGAGCATGTGGGTATGAGAGTACTTTTTCCAAGGTCTGCCACCAAAAGCTCTTAAAAATGATGATCTCAAGGAGCTAGGTGAGCTACACTACTTATAGATAACCAAGAGATGACAGAGGAGAAGACAGCACAGGAAATATAGTATATAGAGTCATGTGTGACGAGGAGATGTTGATGTGTGAACATATATTCATTGTTCCTCTTCAGGTATCATTAGGGCGTGTTCATGGGATCTCTCAAATGGTTAAAAAATTTAAGTAGATGCATTACACAATTTTTGGTTGCTTTGTACCACTCATTGGCAAAAAATACCTTGGATCCCAAAGTATAAAGCAATTAAAATAGGGTTTGGAAGAACAGTGCAGGATATTTCTGTATATATTTCTATATTTCTAGGGTGTTTAAATACAGTGGTTTTGGTGAAACTGTGAGGATAGACCAGGAAGGATCACTCTCTGCTCTTTTTCTTCTTTAATAATGCAGCACAGGCCATGAAGTGAGGTAGAGCACTGGAGTCTGAATCAGAAAGCCCTTCTTTTGCTCTATTCTTGAAAAGCTTTGAGTTACTCACATAGACTTCCACATTTGGTATGTGGCAAACCAAAATTCAGCTTGTTCATCCAAAATATAGTTGCTCCAAACTAGTGGTACCACTGACCAATCTGACCATTGCCAATCTGTGAATGTGACGGCAAATTAATGACTTCAAGAAGTAGTCAGAATTGGCCAGCAGTATAAAATGGAACAGCCGAAAATACCATGAGCAAGCTCAGATTGATGCTGACGAATTCATTTCAGGCTTTGTCAAACACAGGTGAAAGTGACTCAGCAGCCCTGAGATCAGCTCAGCAGCAATGTTATTAAACTGCAAGAGTCGTAATTGGAGAAAATCACAGGCAGAAAATGTGGCCCTTTGCCAAGAGAAGGGAGAACTCCCAAAATGGTAAGAATAAAAAAAAATTTGGAAGGCGGCACAGAAGGAGCAGCAGAAGCTAAACCACTAGTGAAAAGCATTGTAGGGAAAGACAGAAATAGATGAAAATTGTAACAGATAGAGAAGATGCTACTGCTATAATGGGAAAAGACAAAGCATTTCAGCAGGAGAGTAAAGGGAAGAAATGTGCCAAACAAAGAGACAAGAGGAAAAAAATATTCACAGCTAATACACAAGGGAAAGCAGATATGCAGATCACTTCAAAGAAATCTTTACTCTAGACACCCCTCATGCCAATCAGTAGTGAAAGCTGGAAACCCTGAGCCTGGCATTGACACAAAGTGCAAGAGGTTGAACAACTCGAAGGAGATGAAAAGGGAGATGAAAACGTGAAATCCCACCAGAAAAGATGACAGCACCTGACAGCACCAGTTTAATGACACTGAGGAAGCTGTGTGATGAAGCCTGGGGAAAAGAGAGTTTTCCTCAATAGTGGAAACGTTGGAGTTCTGTTATACTGCTCTTACAGGGTGATCTTGCTGAATACTGCACCTGGGGAGATGGTGAGGCTTCTGCAGTGTGAGAGAGCTAAAGGGGCATTGGATGTAAAACAAGGACCAGGCTCAGTGCTTTTGGTGGTCAAGATATGTCTTAGCAATCCTAGAGGAGTCTGTAAAGGAATAGGCTCAACCTTATTTCCTTGATTTTCAAAAGGCTTTGACAGAGTATGAGAGGATCTTACAGAACAACTTTCTACCCTACCAAGTCAGATCTTCATGGCTGTATACAGAGGCCCAAAACATTCTCCAAGATGAACAACTAGGGAAAAAATCAGGTTAAGGTGAACACTATCAAACATTATTTGCTGTGGCATTATTATCGATTTTATAATGCAAACATTTCTACTAAAAACACATCCAGAAAGTATGAGGCTAAGCTAACAAAAGTAACTGGTTAGAAATCATGGATGCTAAAGCAAATATTCTCAAAAATGAGAAGCTGAACAGTGATTTTGTAAGAAAAAGTATCAACAAAATGGGAGAATTTGTGTGAGTAGTGTTATGTGAACTCATGGAGAGCTCAAATAGGGAGTCACCAACTGCCAGTATTGATTACATGCAGTGTAAGGTTGGAGTAGCAAAGCTACCAGAAAGAAACTGAACATTTAAATAACTATAAATAAATTTTTTTAAAAAACGTTTCCAAGTTAGCATAGAATTTCAAGGACTACAATTCTACCAGAGCCCGAGAGAGGAAACCAGCTGCATTGTAAACATGTTCATGTAAAAGTACCAGAAGGACATTACCTGCAAAGAACCTAAAGGGCTCATCAGTTATCAGGCTGCCTTTTCAAATGAACTGGAAAGGAGAGCAGAAAATAACTGACCTTTGCATTGCAGTCAAACATGGAGCTATCAGGTAGGACACAACTGCTCTGAGGAATTGTGAGTGCCTTTAAGAAATGCTAAGAACCTCTGCTGGCAAAGAGGACAGAGAAGCTGATCTCAGCCATAGCTTGGAAGGGGCTAATTGCTACTTGGGTGATGAAGGAGAGATGAAAATGTGACACCAGCCTTGACTCACACTAAACCTATTCAGAAGGGTCTTGTTTGCTGGGAATTCTCATTCAGATCAATGCTAAAGGCTTCAGAGTAGTTGCACTAAAGCCAAACTACTTTGCCATCGTCTTTCCTTGTCATGCATAGTGGGGCTGCCAGGTTCTGAGGATGCAGGAACTGAGGGCGAGTGTGGGAGGAAACCTTTGGGGGCTCTGGTCTTTCCGTCTGGCTAACCTACCTGTGACCAGCATCTCTGGATGTAAATCCAGCATATCAAGGTAAAATTGACAGCATTGAGCACACTTGTAAAAGGTTGTTTTCAGCTCTGAAAAATAATGGAAAAAATGCTTAGAGAAGAGTCTTAAACACAGCAATTTGGAATGATGATGTCATATGGCATTAATGATGAAGGACTGTGATAGAGGCCATTGGAATGAAGGGATTTGCCTCATTCAAGACCATTTCCAATCTCAAATATTAGAAATTTATAACTAAACAACTTTTTTATTGCACTGGTCTTCCCACCTCCCCGCCCCTGCCCCAGCCCCCCTTTAGGAACACTCAAGAACTGTTGAAAATACAGAAATACAAATACTTCTAATGAGAGAAGGAAAATGTACTTCCAGAACACTGGTCAGGGAAAAAACTCACAGTTAATAGGACCACATGATTAATCACCAACAGGAATAAATCATTTTACTTCTCTTGAGGGAACTGTGGCAAATAACAGCAACAAACTGGTTTTGTATGGTTTTTATTCTGTTGAATACAGTTTTTCATTGTTTGGAGTTCAGCATGGCTAGATACGCTGTGCCACCACTATTCTGTTTTTCTATTTTGTGTAAATATATTTAAGTGTTCTGCTAAATGTGATTTCAAAACTGTGAAGATAGTCCCTAAACAATGCAACTGTAAACACTGCACAGAACTGCACATAGATGGAAAGGCAACATGCAGATTTATGCTGAAGTTCCCCCTTCTAATACTGAGAAATCAAGAATGTCTTTTCTCCCTTACTGCAGCCGTGGTAGGATGCAGTGATTCAGAGTGAGGTAATCACAGGCTATTGATGTGTGATACATCTTTAAATATTAAAGTGTGCTGGCTTTGCAAACATACCTCTTTTGCTAATGTAAATCAGCCAATCCTTTCTTTTTTTTTTCACCGCCACTCCAGTGGCATCTTGATGTGCTTATGCCTGGATGCCTTTCATCTTTGGTGCACATTCTGCTTTTTTCTCCCTAGACACCAATTTCTGACATTTCAGCTGAAGTGGAAACTTGATAGAGGGAAGAGATCTTGTGCAGGTGGAGCAGCTCCCTTTACATGCTGTGCTGGTGGGCATACCTGACAGTTCACTCAGCAGATACACATTCTGTGCAGTGCTTTATACACCCTTTCTTCATCATATCCTTTTGTGAGAACCTCATTTCTTGTGAATTCTCAGGAAGTTTATTGTAGTTTTCAGGTGTACAACTTTAAAGACATTGCTGATGTTGTTTTCAAAACTGTTGGTTTTTTTAGTGGAATTCTTTTTTCCTTTATTAATAAAACAGAACTCATAAAATGTCCCTTCCCATTTTTCTGGGTAGTTGAGATGCATTTAGGGATGCTGTACTTTTTAAACAATCACATAAACAATTGCAGAGTGCCTTATTGAAAAGATAAGAAGTACAGGGGCTGTTAGCCTGTGGCAGCAGTTGGGTCTCAGGGATGATGTACTGTCTGCTGGAGTTTCCAAAAACAGCAAGCATTGGTAGGCATGGCTGCAAGGGTGATACTGCTCTGTGTTTGCAGGGTGTTGTGGCATTTACTTCATAAGCCCAAAGATTTCACTTTTGTATGTATTTGCATTCTAATACATGCTTGAGAGGCAGCAAGGACTTGTGAATAGAAAAAATAAACCTAGTTCTGCTATAGACACTTAAGGCCTAATGAAAAACTAAAGTGTGAAGAAACTAGATATGAATTATGTTTGTTGATTTCATTTCAGTCTCATGAAGAATAGCTAATGGGAAGAGCAGGGCAGTAGGAAGCACAAAAGGGTTGTGCACAGGGTTCTCTAGACTGAGTCTACTCCTAATGGACAATGTTCTAATGGTAGGTCTTCCAAATAACTTCTCATCAGTACTCAACAGAAGCTCTAAGAATTCAAAAGCTACAGTCTTCTCTATAAATCTTTATATTAAGCCAGGGCTTGTGTCTACAAAGTTGGATTGCACAACACTTTAGGGCCCATGTGGAAAACATCAGTGATTTTTCAGGGAGTTTGTTGTCTTCAGAGTGATGTGAATCAGCCGTGGACTGTGACATGTTTGTTCCACTTTGATTTCTCAACTGACTCCTGGCTTTTGCTTTCTTAATGTCTTGCTGATGAACACCTTGCAGTATGTGAGTCATTATCTTCTGTTCCACCAATACTCCAGAAAATTCTACAACATACAGCCCCAAAGTTCAAATGAGTGGAGCTGAAACTGGTCTTTCAGTGGAGGGTGTTGGCCAAGAATACAGCTGTCACAAGAGATGTGGCTGGAATAACCTTGAAGGCATATATATGTTTAATTGTGTTGCACTATGATTTCACTTTTAAAATAATGAAAAATAAAGGTAATCAAATCCTTGACTTCCAGCAGATATTTTCTAACAAGAAGAACTATAGCAGCATAGAATAACTTTCCAGAGCTACAAATTTAACTGTGCAAACTGCTAAAATTTTTGGTTTTCTGTTACTCTGTTAGTCTTGCTGCATCTTGTATTTGTAGCCCTTGTGGGGTAGTTGAGTAAACCAAATACTCTGTCACGTGACAATAAGCTTTCCCCACTGAGTCTTTGATGCAGTAATTTCAGGACAGTTGCATTTACCTGAAGTTTCATTTGGGTTTGTGAATGGGTATTTACAGATTTGCTGGGAAGAGAATTCCTATCATGTCAGCAGAATAACGGCAACATTATTTATTTATCCTGCTGTTTGTCTTGGAGTTGCATCCTGCTGTGACCTTTCCTTGTACAATCAATAGCAGTAACAAAGTCCCTGATGGCTTGCATGAGGTCTTTGGCATGCTTCCCTTTCCAAGAGCCGACTTCTGTCTGAAGCCGGCCTTTCCTTTTGTTGTGAGGGTCTAAGTGTAGGCTCAGAAGAATATTCCAAGCATAAGCCAAGTTGGTGGTAGAGGGACTTTGAACCAGTAAGGCTTTCAAAATTTTGTTTCAGTCAGTCATTTGCTGTGTGAGGTTTTTTGCCTTTGGGAAAAACATTTGGCCAATAGACAGGGCCAAGGTTTGGAGGCTGAAATGTGGCTTTTGATGCACGTTCTGGAGTGCTTGTGTCTGGACCCCATTTTGATGTTGAAAAAACAGTACGACTAAGGAGAAGTGCTTATGAAGATGAGAAAATAAACTTTTTTAGAAGTTTCACTCAAAGAGAAGGAAGAAATAATATAAAAAAGAAACTGGGAAAGAAAACAACAGAAAAGATGTAGCATGAGAACTTCCAAATAGCAGAAATAGAACTGTATTGGAAATCTTACTCTAGGAAAATCTTGCATTTTTTACTGAATATTTTTTTCATTGCAAACCTTTTGTTTAATGATAGCATGTTCAGAGAAACTTTATGTGCTGTTTTTTATGTGGAGTTTTTTTTTGGCTTTATCGTGTGGTGGAAGCTGAACACAGATCATTCAGACTAAAGCATATGCCTGTTCTTCATTCTTTTCTTCATTTCTTTGGGCAAAATTTGAAGGTTTATAGCAGCAGGCCTGTGCTGTCAGCTTCTTGTTAGGACGTCGTGCTATGAACACAGTCAGATTGCTTTCTGCCTTCTCTGTCTCAGCCAGGCCTCCCCCTGTCTAAATTAAATCGTGACATTTTTCTCTGACATCTTCTCATCAGCATCAATATAGAAGAAAAGAAACTTTGATCTCCTCCTGCTTCCCTCTAGGACATCCCAGCTACTGCTTTCTTCGTTACTGTAGCAACCAGCTTGTTACTGAAAGTGATTTTGGACTCTAGCGCTCACTTGGCCTCCAGCTATGTCTGAGCCTTACTGAACTCCAAGTTCCCTTTTAATATATACTTTCTGCAGACCTAAATTTATTGTCTCAGCTTGGTATCTTTTGTCTTGGCTACTGCAGAGTTCTTTCAGCTGGCCTTGGCAAATGCAGTCATGACCTCCTCCTATCTATTCAAAATGATGCTGCAAACAATTTTCTGTTCCACCACTTTGTATTGTCCTTGTTGCATCTCCCTGTTGACATCATACATGAGCTATACCTCTTGGTTTTTCAACTCTCCCACATGAGCTTTTTCTCTCTTCTAATGCCATTTCTCTGATACAGAAGTGTCAACAACAGCCTCTACATCTTGTTACATTTTTCAAAACCGCCCTTTGTTGCGTTCATATTTTCCTCGTTTGGTAGAGGCTTTTTGAGAGCATCCCCTGCTCTCCATATCATGGCTTCAGATTCAAGTGCTGACAAAGTATGTGACTCAGAGCGGGATACTGATAGGCTTGGACTACTAATTGCTGGTTATGATACATGATATTGCCTTGTTGTTTCATTGTTCTTCTCATCTGCCCTTATCTGTCTGTTGTCCCTTCCACTCTTACCTTTGTGGAGGTAGGACAGTCTTCTTCACTTTCTCCTTGTGCAGGGTCCACAATAACTTGAGTCTTCCCCGAGTCTGGGCCTTTTAGCAATGCAGTGGTAGGAAGAATAATTAAATTTTACATAGCAATATTTCCTTCAAAGGTGAATGTGCTTTTATTTCCAGTGGAACATACAGTGATCTAAACTTAATGAGACATTACTTAACATAATAGATTCTGAAGAGCTGAAAAATTTCACCATTTCTGGAAAGAGCATTTCTCAGATCCATTCCATTAGTTTGGAGTGGTTTAGCCACTTGGCTCCTGTAAAGAAAAAGTGAATAAAATAAACTAGAGTCAGATTTAAATTCTTCAGAATTATGAGATTTTGATTCATTTCGATCTTCATCTATAGTACATTTGCCATCTCAGTCATGTGAATAATGAGATTTTTTTATCTTCATGAGATTTATTCTAGCCCTTCTTTTCTTAAATTATTGTCAGTTTGTTTCCTCTGAGATATTATGGATCTTGAGCTTTGCAGTAAGGGTGGGGTTTTTATCCTGTAATTTACCACAAACTATTGCTCTTTACATGATTGAACCACCATTTGTATAGACTGTTTAGTGAGCTGTGGTATTGCCTTCTGTAATAGGTAAGGCCATGTTGAATGAAATGCTGAATTTCATTTCAGGTATTCCAAAGTTAATTGTAAACAAAAACAAGGGAACATACTAACAGAGCCCCACCTTCTGCTCCTGAAATTCATTTTTGTATCCCATCGGATTTTTTGTGTATTCCATTTAATCTCTTGCTGATTAAGCAGCTGTCAATATTAGAATGCATTTTATTCTTGAAGATAATGTTCCTTTCATTTAATTTCTATGTTAATTGACTGTATAACCTAGCAAAACAGGCACTTCAAGTGATCTAGATTTTTGATGATCATTATCGTACATATTCAGCTTTCAAACTAACCTTAAGTCTGTGAGTAGACTGAAATTGAACTTAGGTATTATTTACCTTATTATTGATTTTCTTTCATTGTCTGGTGATCTGATCTAAGCAATATGTCCCTGAGGAATTCCCACTCTTATAAGAAAAGATGTTCCTGGGACATTAACTATTTTTATTGTGAGGGTTCTTCACCCACAAATACTGTTTTATCATATATTTATTTTGTAGGTCGTGTAGTGCAACTAAGATGCAGCAGGACCTGTGTTTCTAAATACAGAACACCTTATCTTCATCATGATATGTCATACAGATTTCATTACTTGCATAACAGAAAAGATCAAGGGCCACATGAATTGAAAAAGTATTTGAGGATATCCTGTATGCCTGGCATCTTGTGCACTTATAATGAATTGATTTATGATTGATAGCCTTTGCTTTTCCTGACTTTTTTTCCAGTAAAAAGTAAATTGAATAATTCTGTTCTATTTGAGCTCAGCTTCAACTAGTAATAGAAAAATATGACCTTCATGTAAGTATTCTTCAAAGGCTTTAAAGGGAAATGAAAGAATATGAGGATTATATTTATTTGGTTTAGGAATACTGCACAAAACCTGCAAATGCCAGAAAATTCTGCCAATTTGCCAATATAGTTTAAGTGGCAATACATAACTGTAAGCCTGTCTTTGGAAAATTGGCCTTTGCTATTAAATCTTCTGTATTTGCAATCCATATTCTATTAGTAGGTATTATTCAAATAGAACAATTATCATTAAAAGTATTTGTCAGTATGGCAAGAGGTTGAAGAGGACGCACAATTTTCTCTTCACTATTTTATGGAGAAATTTTCAAAAGAGGTGCATCTCTTTCTCCCTCGAAGTGAAGGGTATTTCCTGCAGTTAGCTGGGAATGAGTTGCTTGAGTTTTGTTCCTTAACCAACAATAATAAAATTAAAGCATATCTTTGTTATCGAAATTGACAGTTCCCTTTTCCTGAATGGCCGTCCTAATCAGTCCCTGAATTTATTATCAAGAGAATCAATAAATTATGACAGTACTCACTGAGGGTTCGAACAAATCCTTCCAGTTGCTTTTGTGCTCATTCTTTAGTTCCCAGTAACCCTCTTCCAGATCTGAACAGTATTAAGATATCATCATCATGGCTGGGCTTCGCGAACGAAGATTTGAGAAGGGCTCTACCCACGCTTGCTACAAGCGCGCTGATGGCTAAAAAGGCCAATGCGAGATAGACAAGTCCGGTTGCAGAAGGCACAGCAGAAAGACTCCCCAGGTGATATCAGACGAGACGCGATTCTTTCTGCGTTGTCTTTTCTCCTCGAGAGTGATCCTGCGTGTGTTCTCAAAAGCAGCAGCAGCGTTATAGATGGTGTGTCTGTCTCCAGGCCTCCCGATTGGAGGCCAGGGTAGACCAATGGTGATGATCAATATGGCCAAGGCTGAGGGATTGTTTCAGGCAGTCCTTGGATCTCCTCTTTGGGGCTCCTCTCTTGCGGTAGCCAGTGGCAAGTTCCCCATAGAGCACGATCTTAGGGAGGCAGCAGTCCTGCATCCTGGAGACGTGCCCTGCCCAGCACAGCTGTGTTCTCAGCAGCATGGCGTCAATGCTCATGACTGCTGCCTGTTCAAGGACAGACGTGTTGGTCACACAGTCAGTCCAGAGGATGTTTAGGATTGTACAGAGGCAGCGCTGATGGAAGCGTTCTAAGAGACGCAAGTGGTGCCGGTAAATGACCCATGATTCGGATCCATATAAAAGAGTAGACAGTACAATGGCTCTGTAAATGCTGATCTTTGTACTTTTCTTCAGGTGTTTGTTTTGCCACACTCTTTTATGGAGTTTACCAAAAGCTCTGTGCGCCTTTGCTAACCTGTTGTCTATTTCTGCATCAATTTTACCATCCGAGGAGATGATGCCTCCCAGGTAATTAAATTGTTGAACTGATTTAAGCTCTGTTTCACCAATGGTGATATGGGGATGATGGGAGACTTCCTGAGGTGCAGGCTGATATAGAACTTCTGTCTTCTTCAAGCTGACTTCCAACCCAAAAAGCTCAGCAGCCTCTAACCACCACAATAAATGTAGTTCTCCCCTCTTTTCTACTCTTCTTAATATCAGTGTCTAGGAACTGGCAACTTTTATCTCTTGACAAAGAGCCAAACACCTTGCTGTTGCTCAGCCTCAGGGACAGAAAAAAGGATCTCTGTATTCTGTTTCTTAAAAGTAAACTTTAAGTGAGATAAAATTCCTTAGAGTTAGCACTTCGGGTTTTCCACACAGCTCTTTCACTGAAAAAGATAACAGTATCTTTGTAGCTGTGAAAAGATATATGGAATAAGAGAGAGGAAAAAGGTTCAGTGGGCTTTAGAAAAACAGCACATGAAAATCAAAGGAAAAATACAGTCATACTGAAAAAAGTTTTTTTGTTGGGAAGGTTTATTTTAATAAGAAAAGCAAATGGTAATAAAACGTTTCAACCAGCTCCACTTCAGACCATGTATTTTCAACTTGACAAAAATTTCTTTTCACCTCTGTTGTTTAAAAGAAGTAAAGAATCACTTGTACTAGGAAACAAGAATTTGAGGAAGGGCTTTTAGGGAAGTAAGGGAGAGATTTGGGAATACAGTCCAGTAAGGTCTCATCACATGTCCTCACATGTAGAGGAGAACGGATCTGCATCACAAGGGTCGCAAGGGCCCTCCTGGGAGCTCTGGAGAGCAAGCATATTGCCATTACATATTACCTTTAGCTAAGCTTTTTATTTCACTTGTTTAGATACAGTTTTGCATAGTAATTTTTCTTGTCGCTTCAAATATATCAGCTTAGTACAGCAGAGCGCACCTGGGCCTGTTCTCTGTATTTCCTTGCTTCTCTACCATTCTGTCATGTATCTGTACGTGTTTTCCAGTTTTACATTGAGTGGTAGATACACTTTACAATTTAATAAATATGGATGTGTTGTATTTAAAGTTGAGATCAAAAAAGAATTCTATCAAATTTTTGTCCCTGTAGTTTTTTGTTTGCTTCATTTATCTGTACAATAAGCTCACGTTCTGGTGAAACCATCCTTGCAAAAGGAAATTTTCTTTAAATCACAGCCTTTTTTGGTCATTCTTTATGTTACAGAAGGGGCAGAACTGTTTAACCAAAAGTGAAAAAAAAATCAAAATATGCCAACCTTTTCCCCTCACTAGGTTTCCATGGTATCATGCTCATATAGTACACAGTGACATGTGGCCCTGGAAGAATCTGCAGTCTTCCTGGACTGATACCAAAAGTCTTCAGTTATGTTAATTTGGTATTATGCAATGTAAGAGATACAGGATTACTTCAATTTTATTCTGGGTTTTAATTTCTTCTTTTTTTCTCCACTCTGAAAATACTTCAACACTCATATCACTGACTTTGTATGATGACATTTAGGAATTCAGTGGTAATTAATGCTGCTGTATTTCCTGGACTGCTTAGGACCATAGAGAATTGAAATGCAGTATCTTCTGTGCATATTTATACATCATTTCAGCTCTTTATTTTGTTACACTTGATGAAACTTGGACAGCTTATTTTTTAAATTTCCCTCATGCAAATAATTTTTAAGCATTTATTTATGACTCTTTAGCGATACCCAAGGGTATTTCTTAATGTGATTTGCCCGAGAAATTGTGTTACTTTCTAAAATAGAAGGATAAGGAATGACTGTTTACCTCAAAGGCTACTAATGTGGTCTAGATACAATGAGTAGATGGAAGACTGAGCAAATCCTAAGGCATAAATCAGTCCTTCACAAACAGTATCCTTTGCAAGCCTAGATAAGTAGATGGTATAGGTAGCTAAATTAAGTTTGAAAGTTATTACAAAACTAGAAGCAAAATAAAGTGCAGTATCACTGAGATGTCAGCAATATGAAACCACTGAGTGTGACTAAGAAATCCAGAAAGGACAGTTTTACTGGCACAAATAAGTAAATATAGAAATGAAACCCTGAAAGGGAAAATGAGCACACAGGCAAAGTGGCAATAAACAAACTGTACACAAGATGAACAGCCAGAGAAATAAATAAAACCAAAATAAATGCCAACAAGCAAGGCAGATGCAAAAAAACCAAGCAACTGTTAAGGAAAAGAAGAAGAAATTGAACAAATGTTACATGCAAGTTGAAGAAAATCCCACTGCATGAAATTTCAGGGCTGTATCCTAAAATGCCCTGATTTCTGTGATTTCCACCAGGGAATTTTATTTGTGCAGCTGGTATAGGTGGACACCAGCTGGTGGAGACTTTAGTTTATCATTAGTTTCCATTCTTTTGTTTATTTTCTTAAAAGAACAAAGGCTTTTTTCTTGAGGTATATGGTCATTTTCAGTGCTCTGTATGTCATAGATGCCCATAAAGTCATGTATTTGTGATACTGCCCCCAGCAATGCCTGAGGGGCCCATACTTGCTAAGTCTGTACAGTAGAAGATTTAGCTTTTGATCAAACAACTATCACTCAGAGACTGCTGGAAATACTAGTTTATCTAATATAACATACATTTATCTCATAAATTAATTTTAAAACATTCTGCTTTAGTTTTGGTTTTCTCCTCTTTAGTTATTCCCTGTTGTTAAAACTTCAGTGCTGGATGGAGTTTTTTCTTCCTGGACTTTACCTCTTGGGATGTAGTGGTCACTATGAAAGAAAAAAAGAATTCATATATTTTTAAAATCAGTTATTAAAATATCTGTTTTTCTTTGCAGTAGCAAAAATTAAGTTTCAAAAATGTATTTTGGGAGAATTCTCATACTTCCATTTCCATACTAATTTTTTTTCTCTACACTTAATGCAAAAATAGTTCTTTGGTTGTACTGTTTCTTATTTGAAGTTTTGTGCTTTTCTTCCTCGCTGTGGATAGCATCCCGATGTGCTAGAATGTCTCCTCCATTTAATGAGGAATCCTGTTAAGAAGAGCTGTGGTATCTTTAAACATTGGGTTAAAACCTACGGTTTCCTGGTATCAAAGACTGAGATGAAAGCACAGTCAAAACTTGAATTCAAGCTCATTTTGAATTTCAGTGTTGCTTTGTAAGCCACACTTCTTTTAAGGCAGGAGGGTGAAGGGGACAGACAGAATTCACAGAGAACGGTCCCTACCCAATCACAGGTGAGAGGAAAATCATGGATTATTACTTGTTTTGGAGGAAAAACTGTAAATGCTGAAGTTCTTTGGCCCTGCAGGTTCTCTCACAATCATACCATCCAGAAAAAAGCTCGATAAGGAAGGACTGATCAGGATGTGAAAACTTGTTTAGAAAAGGATGTTAACACAGAAGCTCTATGAAGACCAGACGTTTTAGATAATTTCCATCTTCCCTGCATGAAGTCAGTTTCACTAACTCTGTTGGCCATTCTGTGGCATACAGATGCATTGTATAAAATAAGAAAAAAGAGTTTTGAGTATTGCTCAGTGATGAGAGATGAGTTCACTGACCTCTGGCAGTGTCCTGTGTGGTGTTGGGCAGAGCCCTCTGCGTTGGTTCCCAAGGAGAAAAGTGTCGTCTTACAAAGATGTTATGAAGAAAAACTGTATCAAAACAAGTGAATCTTCCATCTATGGCAGAATCAGGGCCACAAAAGGAATCTTGTGGACACAGTCCTATAATGCTTTTTACAGTTTTTATAATTTTGTGCTTGGAATTTGACATCACAAAGTGTGAAACTCCCTTGGGAAGGAAATGGTTAAAGAAAAGGGAAGCAATGCTGATGTTTTGTCTTTAAGATAAGGCACAATTGCACTCTACATAAATCATCAAACTTGTTGGAATACATTTTGTGTTAGGAACAAGAATTGATTTTTTTTGTTTAATTTTACGATGTAAGAAAACGTGATGGAGAGACTAAATTAGAATCAGTAAGGAAATGGCATGGTATGTTTATAGTCCTGACAAGTTAATATCTGAATCAACATCTTTGTACAAAATTTCAGAAAAAATAAAGGCCCTTTCAATCTAAGAGCACACTATATTCAGTAAAATGGTAGATTATTCATACATATTATAGAAATCAAGTAATTAATATTAAATAAGTAAAAATATTCAAAGGATTTCTTGAAATTGAAACAATACAGAACAAATTCCACAGTTAAATTCATGTCTGTAGTTCCTGTGATCCATAATTCTTGGCACTTGAGAACAAATTCAGCAGTTTCAAATTTTATCCAGGTATTGTGTGTTGAATAGTATTTTGGATTTTGTAAAACACAACCATTTTAATGGGCCTGTGAATTAAAGAGTGTGGAGCATGCCAGTATGACAGACAGCTTAATATTCTGCTTTAATAAGCTTTACTGTGGAAGTGTTATACTGACAAAAGTGAAGATGCCTTCTGCAAAGAACCCAACATTGAAATGTCACACAGAGAGAATTTTCTAATATTTTGTGTTGGTTTTTGTCTTCTAGAGTATCAGGGCTTCAGGGCTGGTGCTGTTGGAAACCATTCTTTTTGGATCGCTTCTCCTGTACTTCCCAGTAAGTCAAACTATAACTTTAAAAAAAAATTATATCCTTGCCAACATTTTAAAACATTGCATGAATGACTTCAGTGAAAATATAAATGTCAAAACTAATTATTAGTTTAACCTGACTGTAAAATGTGCTGTGTTCTGTAAATATTCTTAAGAGCACTCAAATGTTTTGCTATATTTGTAATACTTCTCCATTTTAAATTTAGTGAACTTACCAGTCATTTTAACTTGAAAGTTTTTAGGTGTTCTGGGCTAAGATGAGTTTTTTTTAGAGATGACACCTCTAATCTATGCTATGGGAAAAATCAGCAAGGTGTGTAAAAGAAAGACACTGATTATACCAAGTATTTCTCTGGAATGTAGTACAAAGGAAAATAGTTATTTCAGTGTATTAATGACATATATTTTGATGTTTCTAAGGCTATGTGACATCTGCAACACCATGTATTTGGGAAAATTAGATTATATTATTTCTAGGCTGTAAGTGGAAAAAAAATAATTTCACAGTCAAATGAGAAATACATTACAAGGCTTTTAGAAATGTGGATCCATTCTCTTTTCAAAAATCCCAGGAAAAATGAGTTTGTTAATTGTTACGTAAGCCCAACACAATGGCTTGATAAAGCAAGACATCACAGTGTAAATTGAAAGAAGTTGATAGCATGCAGGTCAGGAGCCAGAAACAAAGGTGAAGTTGTGGGCTGTTTTAAAATATGTTTGCGTTTTCCTCTGTAGTCAGAATCTTCTGTGCATTTACAGACCAACATGTAGGTACTGAGAGATGAGCTGGATAACAAAAGTCTTTAGTAGTTGCAGAAAAAGCAGCAAATAAACTGTAGTCGAATGTGTGAAGAATACTGTAAGAAATACAAATCCTGATGGAATTTTTATACATTATTTTTTGAATCCTGTTGGCCTTTCAAGTTCTAAAGAAAAAGTGTGTGCATTTCTAGGATAGTTTTATGTGTTTTTCATCTTTCACTTTACAGATGTCAAGGAGGCAAAAGTTTTTGTTTTTTCCCTATTGTAAAAGTGTTTTTTACAACCCCAGCTTTTGAGAATGTCTTTCATATTTCATTGTGGTGAACAGAACAGAAAGCCCAGGCACTGTTTCTTCAGCCGGTGGTGTGAAGGAAGCATTTACAGAAATTTGTAGCATAAAGCATTCCATTTCACAAAGGGAAATGCTGGTTGTCTGTCTTCAGCCTTCAGGTGCTCAGCATCAGGGATACTGAGATACTGTGGGTGAAAAAGACTTCTCACAGCCGTTGACGTGAAGGGCAGTGCTGTTAAGATGCAAGAGCTGGTGTCGTCCACAACCTTTAAATGTAGAGACAGGAAGTGGTCCTGGGAGGGAGAGTTCAATAACCCAAACATCCCCTCAGCTTGTCACTGACATTTAAACATCTCCCCCTTTGTTTTTTCACTGACAATAAGAGTGTTAAATGTACAGCAAGTGCAAAATGACAGCTTGATGCATTCTGAGGAAAAAAATTGTACAGAAAATTCCTGATTAGCCTGTGTTCCAGTTGGTATGTAGATACTTGACCAGAGCTTGTCTTTCTCTGCACATCTCATTCTCATACTATATAAAACTGTCCACTGTGAACACATTGTGTTAGAAACTAATAGGCAAAATGTACCTGCTTTTTCTCTTCTGGCAGTTTTATGTTCCCACTCTCTTTGCTGGGGTATTCTTCCTTTCTTACTCAGGTAATTATGAATCAGACCGTTACTCCTACGGGTTGAAACAAAAATAGACAGAAATTTTATTGTTTCTGTTTTGAGGGTTTTAGGGGAGGGATGTAGAGAATTTGGTAGTGGGAGGTCGTACTAATGTTCAGACAGATAAATTAGTCCTGATTTCACCAACCCCAAGAATATGGTTTTCTAAAACCGAAGAAGATTGGGACTGATACAGAAAGATCAGCTCAATTCACTGATCCAGGGCAAGGCAGTGAAACAATGTATGTGTGAAGGGTATAAAGTATAGTCAGAGAGGTCTATTATTTAATTTTTAAGAAAGAAAAGCTGCAATTTGTGGATTATGGAGGGTGGGTCCTTGGAATGTGAACTTGATATTTTGCTGTACATGGACAGTATCTAAGTGTGCTCACCTACTTATTGTCTTGAAAAGGAGCACAAAACAGAGCAGAATGGCATGAGAAAGGAAACCCAAGGTTTGCTTTTAGATGATAGAATGAAATGCAAGTTAACATATGGAATGGAGTTCACAAGCATCACTACAGTAGGGTGCTGGCTTTTAACATAAGACTGTTTTCCTTTTTGTATCATCTCTTCTATTGTGATTTGGAATGTAAAACCAAAAAGCTTTACTTTCACACTCAGTCAAGTGTGGAATTACACAGCTTGGCTTAGTGCATGTAACAATATAAAGACATAGTGACAGCATTTCAGTTCTAAATAACTGAAATCACTATTCATTTAAGGATTCAGTGGAAAATTACATTCTTATTTAAAAGCAAAATCCCCTTAGAATTTCCCAATGCTGCTCCAAGTCTTTGCATCTTTATTCTCTGTTCTTCTACAATTTCTTAATTCTTGCATTTTCTAGATGTGCTCACTCAGTCTGTCTTGGATTGTTTTGAGATCGTCCAGCATACAAATTTCACTGTGTCCAAAAGGGGTTTATTGCATCTTTGACTTCTCCTACCCTCCAATTAAATGCAAACCAAAACCTTCCTTGTTTTGGTTTGAATTTCTTTCACTAATTGTGGTTGTTTTCATGTCTACATGCAGTAATCTATTCATAGTGTAACATCATTAATTGAAAAATAATATCACCATTCAGCTGCTTTTGGTGAGAAAAACAGCTGTTACAATGCCCTTCTAACCAAATGGGAAGTGCAAATGATGGTCTCCACCTAAATTTATTATTCAAATTCTGCTATACTGATAACAACACTCTGATCTTTCCTGAATTATAAGCAGGCAGATGAGCTTTGTGTATTACAATGCATAGATTTTACCCAGAAGTTGCTGGGCAGCTCTCATTTTTTGTATTTTCTGTAGTCTCACAGTAGCAACTCTAATTTCCCTTTACTTAGTCTTTCCAATTATCAATGGACCTCCTCCAAATGAACTCTAGGGTTTCTAATTAATTTTGCTTATATTTCTTTGTTCTTAGATTTTGAATAGAAAGGCAAAACCCAACCATCTTATGGATGAGTCTCTTGACTTCTGTGCTTGGCATCTGATTACTTTCCTTTTCCAGAAATATTAAAATTTACACCTTTCCTAACTCCATGTCTTGCTAATGCTTGGAACTCACTGACACAGGTTTAAAAACTTCTGCATGCTACAAAGACCTTCAACAAAAGTGAGCACAAGCACAATATTGTAAGAATGTTAATTGCATTAGAAGTCAGATCTCATCTGATTTTAGACATCTGTAATAGGCACAAGTTGAAAAATAGAAAATTCTGATTTGATATCAGGAAACGTTTTTTTACTGTGAGGGTGGTCAAATACTGAAACAGTTTGTCCAGAGCTGGTGAAATAACCATCCTTGGAGGTATCACAACTTGACTGGGCCCAGCTCTGAGCAACCTGACCTATTAGACCTATTTTGAGCAGAGGGCTGGACTAGATGACCTCTGGAGCTCCCTTGCAGAGGAAATTATTCTGTGAGTCTGTGTTTCTTGTATATGTATCCATAGCTGAAACAGTTAGCCTGTGCTCACCAAATCCTGAAGAGGAAATGGACCTTTTATGACTTGTTTTAGGCTTGGATCTTGAAGATGAGGTGCATCATGGCTAACACTTAATGAACTATAAAGGAGGCTTGAGGTACTTCCCTCAAATGGTGATAATTCTACCCTAGGCAACTAGGATTGTCTGATATATTAAATATTTTCCATAGTGCTAGTCTATGTTAACTGAAACTTCAAAATTAACTCCAAAATCCATGCAATATTATGATAGAGTTTCTACAGCTAGTGAAAAAAGTTAGTGAGTCTGATGATGCAAATTTCTTCTCCATGTTCTTGGTACAGCAGATAAGAAGTACTAGGTTTAAATTCCAACAAGCAAAAGTTATTTAGACAGGGGGGGTGAACCTTGTAACAATGAGATCTGTTAGATCATAAGATGAACTAGCTTAGGAGGCTGCACAGTATCTTTTTAAAGACTGTTAGGATTTTGTTCCTTCAGTCTTCTCATCCTTTGGCTAAAGACTATGAATTCTTTACCACTTTTCCTTGTTTTTCAGAACTGCAAATTATAGCAAGGCAATATTGTTACCACTTTAGAGAAATGGAGCTGTGGGATGGCAGAGCATTGACTTCCTAATGCTCATGAAATAGTTCAGTAGTGAATCCTGGAATAAGCTTTGTGCTGAGACATCTTGTTGCATGTGTTAGGTGTTAGGATGTGTTTCTGGGGCTGTCTTAACTCCCTCTTTCACACTTGAACTAGAATCACCTACCCTTTTGTGTTATGAGAAGGAATAGAAAGTGAGGAGTGGTAGAGCTTAGATATGGATATGGGGGTTTTTCCCCTCAAGTGATCCATAGGTAAATTAGCGTGGAAGAAGTGAACCATGAATGTTGGGAGGATGAGGCTGTGGTGGCTCCATTAGTCATAATAGTCCTGAGCAGAGCGAGGTCACTGGAAAGCTCTGGTTTTGACATTAATGAATGTGAAAATGGAACAGTGTGAAATACTTTAATGCATTTGTCCCTTGAGTATTCCTATAAGGGATGCATTACAAGAGCTCAGTCACTCTTCATTCTATACACACTGATGTGCAGTAAGGTCAACTGAAAGATTGGCTTTTTCCAACACATTTAGCACTGCAAGCCTGCTCTGATACCCCAGATGTTTTAGGCTGATTCTTTTTCAGAATATAATTACATCTTCTTTGCTCACAAAATAGTGTTTAAAGCTTTTAGGATTAACACTCGTCATTTTACTGTTCCTGTTTCTGGTAAAGAAGATGCCTGTCTTTGGTGTTCATGTCACTGAAGTCCAAGGACAGCTAAGAAAAATGTTTATGACTGTTCAGCACGGAATATTTTCTGCTTTTTGAATAAATATATTTGAAATAGCAGAAAAACAAGATACACAGTGTGATAGTTCTTCATGGTTCTGTTTCCACTAATATACATAGCTATCCTAAGAAATTCTAGTAACTACTATCAACCAGAGGCTGTTGTGTATATAATGATAAATATTAAGACCTGTGATTAGCAAGAGCTATATGATCTTGATTAGATATTGATATCGCTGTGTATATGACCAATGTTTGGGGTATTGGAAACTTAGCAGAGCTACGACATCATAATTTCTAAGAGATCATGCAGGTGGAATTTGGTGAGAAGTATTTGTTTATATTCTCTGTGTTTGTGTATGTCTCTGTGCTGTGTTCCCAGGATAACTTAAGCTGGAAGGGACCTCAGGGGGCCTCTTGTCCAATTTCCTGCTTAAAGGACAGTTAGTCAAGGTCATAAGATTTGTTACAAGACAAGGTGTCATGGTTATGAATGGTATTACGAATGGTACTCTCTAATTTAGTACTCCCATGAAAACCCCACATGCTGCTCCCTCTCCCCCTCTCTAACTGAAGGCACAAAAGGCACAGATCACAGGCTGAGATGACAACAATTTACTGGAAACAGCAACAAGATAGGAAAATGAACATTAACAGCAATATTAAAAACAGAAGCATACAAAAGAGAGAGAGTGATTCATATGCAGAAATGCTCACAAGGGCCCCGTGACAATAAATAACACTGGACCACTCCCCCTGCCATGTTTTCTCCACCAGAAGGAACCCCTTCTCCCCAGAAGGCAGTCCCTTTCCCACTCGTGACCTGTCCCCCCTCCTGGCTACTGCAAAAAATTAACCCTGTCCTGGCCAGAACCAGGACACAAGGTTACTAAGGGCTTTATCCGGCAGGTCTTAAAAACCTGCAAGGGTAGAGACTGCCCAACCGGGCAATGCACAGGCACACAGCAAAGTCACATGGTTGTAGGTTTTTTGAATAGTGATAAAATATGTGATGTTGCTGGAACATGTAGTGGGATTTATAAATGACAGGCTGACGATATGTCAGTGAATGTACAGGTACTGATGATACTTTCACATCTTGGACTCCCATGCTCATCCTTGTGACATTAATTGCGATACATGACAAAACTCGATTTTCCCCTTCCACAAAGGTACAGTATTGTAGGAGGCCAGTGTTATCTTTGCTACTCTGAAAGCTTTTTTGAGAACTGAGTTTGAAGGGCACATTTGTCAAAGTCCAAGTTCACTGAATAGCCAAGTATATGTAAGTGTGCAGGGCTGGAGAGAAAAGGACAGCAGCCAGTGACCTGAACCAACTGCCACACTGGGTTTTTGTTGACCTTTTTATTTTAAATTACTGTCTTGCACTGCTGGCTTGCAGGGACTTATGTGGTACAGTCTTGCCAGCCCTTCATTCAGTGAAATTAATATTGCAGTGAGGGGAGCGGGGCAAAATCTTGTGGTCTTTCCTATTTATTCATGATTCCACTGGAAAAACTTGCATGAATAAGCTTACTTATGTATAGAGGAAACTCTACATTAGTATATTCTTTTCAAAATAGTGTTATAAAACCAGACCACAGTCCTGAAAAACAGTGCACAATATTTAACAAGGGGTTTTAAAATTTTTTGGATACAGCATGAACAATAAAAAAAGTTAAATGAGTATAAGCAATGTTAAATTGCATGAGCAATGCACAAGTTAGAAATTGCTACATTTGAAAAATAAAATTGTGGGAACTCTTTTCTGATCATGCTTTGAAACACAAAAGTTATCATAGGGTAGAATGTGGGAGCATTCATCTGGAGGAAAATAGTGCTGGAAATATTCATGGTATGTTCCTTACTAAAGCCTGGAACAATGCTATAATAATTCATCCTCATTGCTCTGCTCTCCAAAGCTAAACCATTAGAGGTACTTGAGCAGGAGACCACTGCAGTGCCACTTTCAAGTAAAAGAATTGCTGAAGAACACCTGACTGAAAAAAAATCTCATCAGTGAAAGTCCTTATTTGGACTCACTACTTGTGCTGAATTGGACTAAAAAAACAGGAAAAAGGTCTTACTGAATGATTATGTACTTTATTTTATGTAACTCTTGTTGGATCTCAATAGCAAATAAGCTAGAAAGGATTGGACTGATTCTCTCAACCAAACATGTTTTGATGACCACACTGATCACTTGGCAAGTGAACTGAGTTGATAGGCATGATGCTTTAGAATATGTTTGAATTTCACTGTAGTGATGTATAACCTTATGAAAAAAATTAATATATGAAAAAAGGCACATATATTAGTTCAAAATATAAATGTGATGGAACTTTTACAGGAAAGATAATGGAGAAGGATATACCACATTTTTATTAAACTGTAAAACTAAAGACACAAGAGGTTTTGACAGTATAGATGAGCCAGGACTGAACTGTACCAAAAAGGGAAATATTAAAAGTTGTAGTCGCCATGTACATATTGTCAGTAGGGTATAGTCCTTTCATCAGTGATTTACCCTCACTCATTAGGTCTCTCTTCTTTTATGTATGAATGCATTAGGTATTTCCTAACCATCAACTTAAAATGTTGCACCATGAAGGGTGATTAACGGTTAATGATTAGAAGAGATGAGGAATTCAATACATTTCAATGGAGAAAGAGAAGAGTTAATGTTTTTGGAAGAGATCCTTAAGAAAGGAGATTTCATCCATCAGAGATGAGGCTGCCCTTATTCAGTCATTCTGCATGCTGAGTACCTAGGATGCAGACAGTGATACCTTTATGGTTTTTAGTAACAGCTGCTAATAACAGAAGTTAAGCAGTTTTCAATTTACAGGGAAAATTATATAACTAGTGAAATCTTTGCACTGGAAAAATCTTACAGAATTATAATAGTGATAGTGCAAAGTTTTCATTACTGTGTAGCACTTCTAAACTTCTCACTTCTAAACTCTGGGATAAGAGATCAATGGGATTTAAATCAATGCTGTTAACCCAAGACCACTTATTGCCTGATGTAAATAAGAAATTAGCATTTTACTTGTAGAAACTAGGAAAAGTAATATAAATACTTGTGAGAGCAAAGGCAAGTTTAAAATACAACATGTAAATTGCAATATAAAATTATTAAAACACATCAACAAGTAGTGTACAAGATATTCCGTATCTCTACTATTATTGATAATAATAGAGTCATCTGATTGAAATACTCAAAGTTTTAGTTTACCAGAGTTAAAAAAATGAAGAGGTAGGGGCCAGCAGGTAAAAAATTTGCTATGAAACTAGCCAGATTTATTTCTGAAACTGAGACTTGAAAGCCTAGGGCTTGGGTCTAAATCTACATCACACCAAGTAGGGAGAGATGAGATTTCTGTTGTTAGAAATAACAATAATACTGTGGATGCGACAGAAAATATTCCTTAGAGCAAGCAATTAGTCTTTATCAAAAGCAGCTTTTTCCTATGTGATGTAAACCTTCTGATTTCTTGGCTATAACTGTGTATTAGGACCACATTAAGAAGCACTATTTTCAGCAGACAGTGTTTTATACAAACTTTGATTTCTAGATTCTCTGCTTTTGTGGGACTAAGCACAGATCTGCAAATAGATGCAAGTTTTGAGGAAGGTATAAAGAAATATCTTGTCCTTCATAACCAATATTCATATGCTGATCTTTGAAATCTGAATCAGAAGTAGATTCCTTGTAGTGGTATGATGCAGTTCAGTAAGTTCTGGACATTCCTAGGGGAGAGAAAAAAAAAAAGAAGCAAAGAAAAACGTGCCAGTTCAATCAAAACTCTTATTGGAAATGGATAGAAGGATTTCAGAGCTAAAAATAATTTAAAGCAATTCCCAGGTAATACATATGGACAAAAACCATAGAAAATAAGAGGATGAAAAGAGACTTTCTTTCATCAAACAAAAAAATTGTAAGTGGAAGAAAATACCATTTTATACAGTTCTCTTACAGTGTATAATTTATCAAACTTAAATTATTTAAATCATCTGCAATTTTCATTATTATTTGATGTTAATATTTTAAATAACCTAGGGTGCTAAAGCCTTATTGCACATTGTTTAGTCAGTAAAAGCAATGTAAAGAGATAAGGGAAAGGATGATAGTGTGAAAATAGAATAGAGAACTTTGAGAGCTCTCATGGAAACACAGCAAAAGTCTAATGCAGCAACAGGAAAATTAATCCAAAATTGAGCAATCAAACAGTATAGAAATGAAAACAAGACACAAATGACATCTTGTACTTTGATACAGTCAGCACTCTTATTATCACAACTACATGTTATAGAAGATATCTGTAAAACCACAGATTGTACATTCAGTGCTTGTTCCTTGCTTGCATACGGGTATTTCTCACTACTCCTTACAAGCTTTCTTCTCCTTTACTAAAACACCACTTACATAATTATATAAGATAAATCTTTTATTCTTTCCTTTTGCTTCCTCTGTATTGATGTGTGGTTTCTCATCTCATATTTAAATTATGAACTCTTTGGTACAGGGATGTTTGGCTTAGCTGTGCCATGCACAGCAGGGTCCTGATCAATGAAAAAGAATCATGTTACAAATGGCTGTTGCTAATAATAACAATAAAGTGCTTAAAAATATTTTATTAAAGGTGTGAGCAAGGACACATTTAATGGTGAATTTTTCATCTTCTCAAAGGTCTGGTAGCATGCAACTGTTTTTACAGTGCTAAAAATTATAGGTACTTTATGAGAATGACCTGAGAATATTTGATTTAGGCTTGAAAAGATTAAGGCATAGAAGTACAAACAGGAAAAAGCCTGATACTTCATTCCACATGGACTGTATTTCAGAACTACTCTAATAATTTCTGTGGAGCTGCATCCAACTTGTATGAAAAGACACTAGATGATAAACAAAGCAGAAAGAAACTCTCACTGGAAAGCATCAATCTATGGGATTTAAAATAATAGAGCGGACGGCGAAAACTTGCATTGTCAAGGGGCAAGAGCAAGAAGAGGTCCTGGTTTTACTCGAATATTTCAGTCATCTTCTGAATAGTCACAAAATGATGAGTTTGTAACTCAGATTTGTCCATTTTTAGGGGACTACCTGAGCTCATAAGGTACAGGCTGTCCTGGTGAATGTGTTCAAGCATTCCATGTAAACTGGAGCAGCTCTGCTAGAGTGGGTTGGGAACAGACCAGCTTCCGATGACTGAGCTGCCTCACGGTTGGCATGCCTTTACAGATAAGGGTCTCAAACTAACCAGGGATTTAAAACTGCTTTTCTGTGGCCTGAGTAAGGTTTCTCAGTCCCTTGGTTTGACCTTAGCAGTAAGACTGGATCCCACACACTAACAGCTGGAGAGGGCTCAGAAGGGAGTTAAATGTTCCATAGTTTGGCATCGGCATGAATTTGAGTGGGTTTGTTTGTGTGGAGAGGGGTTCAGATGTATGCTACATTAGACAAGGTTCTTGTGATTTACAGCAAGGAGTCAGTCTTGAAGCTAATCCTTTAGATGCCGTAGACCCCTTGGCAGGGAAGGATTACCATTTTACATGTGTTCTCTTATATATTGCAGACAGTAGAGAATCCTTGCTTTGTATGTGCAGAGTGAGATTGACTCAAGGCTAGTGAGAAAAGCAGTAAGCCAAAAAGCAGGCAAAAGTAAACCTAAGCAGATATTTGGAGTATCTGTAAACTTTGTCAGTGTCAGGGTCATTGGTTTTAAAAGTAACTTGAGGGGCCAAATGCCTTGGAAAATGCAAACCATAGTCATAGCGTACACATATTCTGAATGTGTTCCTCTGGTGCAACTGGTGGTGGGCAGATCCACCACAAAGGCAGAGTGTGTTCCTTAGCTGTACTGCAGTCTCAGTGCTTTGTGATGGAGTAAAGTTGCGTTAAGAGTTTGTGACAGGAGAGTGTGCCCTGTGCTGCTGCCACGGCTGACTGCCATCCCGGCAGCAGCGCGTGGTCTCTGTGGGCACCTGCTGACTGAGGGCATATTACAAAGAGGTTTGGTTCTGGTTCGTGGTGTGTGTACAAAGTTTGGTGAGAAAACGTTTTCTGATAAAGGAAAATCTTAATAGTTCTTCATTTAACTTTTTTTTCCTATTAAATTTGTATTGATGCTGTTTTTTCCTGCATGACCAAAACTTTTTATATCACTTTCACTGAAGGAAATGTTTAAACCTGTTACATGTATATCAAACAGGT
This sequence comes from Myiozetetes cayanensis, assembly GCF_022539395.1. NCBI lineage: Eukaryota > Metazoa > Chordata > Aves > Passeriformes > Tyrannidae > Myiozetetes > Myiozetetes cayanensis. The sequence continues at coordinate 134,319,467 of NW_026086604.1, forward strand.
ATATTTTATATAGCATATGCTGACACTTATGCAGACTATGGTGACATTTAAGAAGAAAAGTAATGGAAGTTTTGTTGTCATAAGGAAGTGCTTTCCACTTTTCCTTCAAGTATTGTATCTTGTTCAGACTTACCTCTTCCTTTTAAATTTTGGAATTTTCTACAGGTAATAGTTAAATAACCAATGTTTTTGAAACATGGAGCTATGATTTAATCGTCAGATTGCTTTATGTCAATCCAAATATATAAGTTGTCACATTAATCAAAGTCTAAAATAATTGTATATATTCCAGTAGTGACCTAGTTTTTTAACTAGCCTAAGCCTCTCAAATATAGCATGTACTGGGGTGCTGTATACAGGCATGTGTTCTCAGTGTTCAGCTCTGTCTCTTAAATTCCTAATCTGACAACACCAACATGCCGAATCCTTGAAATGTTGTGGTTTTTTTTTTTTTTTAAATCCAGCAGAGCTTCCTGGCCCATGGAGTCAGCTCATCCTTTTTTCTGTCTTTATTGGTGGCAGTGCCTTGAAACTGTAAAGAACTGATCTATAAAAGTCTGTGTACTGAGCTATTTAGTCAGCTATTTATATCCATATTTATTAAACCTGTATCTACTTTCCAAACCTTAAAGCATATTTACATGTTTGAAATGATAATCCAAAGAAGTTACTGCCATAGTAGCAGGCGCTCTCTGTTCAAGTAATCACCAATTGTTGCTATGAGAAGGCAAAATGATGTCATAACAAGTATTTTAAAATCCTAAGGAACATTTTTATTAACCATTAATTCAATATAAGGCTCTGTTGGAATATCATATGCTCAGGTCTTGAAAAAAGGTCCAGGAATTTTGGAAGATAGCTAAATCAGAAACATACTCTAAATACCTACCAACTAAGTCTTAAGCAAGATTAATAGATTTATTAGTGACAACAATAAGGTATCTGCCAATTTTAGATGTCACCAAGAATACATAAAAAAATCTAAATTTCACTTTTAGCTGCTCTTTATGTAACTTTTCTGGAACAAAAAACATTCCACATAAAGAATTTTGATGCATTGTGCTGTTGGTTGTGGGATTTGACAAGTAAAAAGGAGCACTTTTTTCTCAGGCAGGATAAGTTGTCTTTTTAGGATAAGTGATAACAGTACTTACTAGATTTGGAAAAGAAACCTCTGCTATATCAGATTTTCCACAAGTACCTATAAACTGGGCTAACCTGGTAACATCAAAACCTTTCATACCAAATGTTATAATTGTGAAAGGCACTCATTTCTGATTTGACTCTCCAGTGTGTATAGCAGACATCAGATGTGATCAAGAACTTGAAGATATGAAATTGATAATTAATTGTATTTGATGAAATAATTAGTAATGTTATTGTTAATAATAATAATAGAAGATCAGATTAAATAAGCAAGTTGACAGACAAAGAATTCTTGAGAAGACAGTTGAGAAAAATCATTCTCTGTTATTGTCAACAAATGAAAACAAAAACTTTGGAACATTGATGTAATTTCAAGTAGTGTTTAGTCTTGGCTGATTAAGAAATAGGTTAAAGAACAGGATGAAGTTAGACAAAAGTTGAAACCAGAGTGAAAGAAAGAAAATTAAACAGAGGACAGAGAAGTTCCTGTTGCTAAACACTGAGGGCTCTGTTGGTCTGGAGAGCACAGCAGACATTCTTGAGACTTTGCAGTTACCTAAGCAAGCTCGAAGAAATGCTCCATGCATGTCTTTCGTAAAGTAGATGAAATTTTGTAGCAGGATACAGTGAGTCTGCTAGGTTCATTTCCTCAGACTGTTGAAAGTAATGCATTTTTCTCAGACATGTCACAATCAATCCTGTCAAAATCTGCCGGAATGGATTTGTTTTAAATCATGAATAGTTGTTATATATATAATAAGTGTTCAAGAACCTTGAAGAAAAAGAAGGTCATGGCCCTCTGAGTACTCACAGCTCCTCATCTAAATGTGAGGCTTGAAGTGTTTGTTTTGGACAGTTTCAGATATGGGGTCTCACCACTTGGTTGGTTTATCTCATTACTGTCTGTCTATCTTAGGAGCCTGACTTCCCTTTTAAAAAATTGCTGTGTTTCTCCTTGGCCTCCTGGAGTTCAGTTATTTTGGTTTCTGTTTACCATCTCATTCTTAGTTCTGGTGACAACTGTTAATTTTGCTCTTAAATATTTTGTCCTTCTGCTTTTATGTTTTTTTTATTGTACAGTTGTTTATTCAACACCACAAGCAGCTTGGTAGGGAGGATGGAGAAGGAAGTTCGTATAAATAAATAACTACAGTTAAATGCAGAAGACTGCCTAGCAATAAAATGCATAGAATATGTCTCTCCTGATAGAGGGTAGGCCTTTTCTTTGATAAATCAGTGAAATGTTTGGAGGACTCCCCCTGTGCTCAGGAAGGAGTGGAACATTTGAAGAAAGCCTCCTTCTGCTGTTTTGTTATCTGTTAATGAACACATTTTGTGGACCGTGCAAGTGAGATGTGCCAGGAATGCAAATGAGCGATCTTACCCTGAAAGACTGGTATTTCTAATGTTTTATTTTTGCAGCTGCCGCAACAGGAGGGAACCAGCAGGTACTGGTTCTAGCTATTTTGGTCAGTCTCTGAAAAGAGGAGACCAAATATGGTTGAATAGTTAAGCCATTAGTAGGGGATGTGTTTCCTAATACAGCTTCAACTTTTATCATGGCAGGTCTTTTAAGGACTCAGCTTCCCACTGGGGAAGCATTGCAACTCCGTATTGCAGTGCTCAGTTTTGGTGCCTCGAGGTCAGGTGAGGTACTCTTGGCATGAGAGGGCCATGTGCTCCCAGTCAGGCACTCTTGGCTAGCTTAGGGAGTTGGATGTGCTGAAGAGAGAGGAATTTGTGGTTTATGGTGTACCTAGTTTTTCTGCATGGGAACACGCCTTCCTTCACATGGGCTGCAGACTTGAACCCTCTCTTCAGGTACACCGTGCAATCCTCACTGTCTTACCCAGCATAGATGGTAGAAATCTGGCCTATAGACAGTGGGGTTTTTTCAATATTCTGCTTGTTAATGCTTTCCTTCTGGATGTGGCACTTGAGTTCAGTTCCTTCTCTCTCTGGCTCAGAAGATACAAACTTGTACTACCTTGAAGGAAGTTTTAATGCTTTGGCTCTAAGATGAGAAGTGTTAAGCCTCTTGTGCTGCTACTGTTCCATTTCATATGGCTTCATTAAGCAGCAGTTAATGGATATAAGCACAAATATTAATCTAACTCCACAGAGCAGTAGGGAGGGTATTTTACCTATTGGGTAGATTACCTGTTGGTTAAAATGTGGAGATCTGGCTTCTAATTGAATGGTTAAGTTATTTTTAGGTATGAGCAGAAAGTAGCATATGGGCCTCAACTGATGTCACTGTAAATATATAGCTTGAATTTAGTTGGTTTCCAGGTTAAATCATTTACTGTCAAGAACTTTCCTCAGAAACTTGCTAATTGTTGCACTGCAGACAGGGCACTGTTGTTTCATCTAATCCTACTTAATTTTCAAAAAAATAAAAAATCAGCTCCTCGGAGTGTCTTTTCCTCATTCACAATTTATTTATCTACAGTTACTTTACATGTTCGAAATGAGTGGCAATTATATTTGCATTAAATAAACCTTAAGTTACAGAGAAAGCATAGTTCAGCAAAACAAATTGCAAGTCCTAATGCAGTTCTGAGTGTCTGAGTTCAGATCTTTATGACCTGAAAAGACTTTATATCATGTGAGAGAGAGAATTGAAGTTTTTAATGATAACCAAAAAAGATGTTGAAGATCAAATATATGCCTGTCTAATGCAACTTTTTGTCTCAAATGTTTTTGTGGCTTCTCTGTTACTTTTGAAAAATAAATTACCCATGTCAAACAATTAAGAATTCATCAATATGTTTATTTGTGCATTTGGCAATGTGGTTTTATGGAAAACCTGAATGTCTGCAAAGGTTAGAAAATACAGTGTTTGGAGGATGAGATTTGCCTATTATCCCTTAGGGATTTTACTGTTGCTGATTGTTCAGGTGATGAGCAGCAATACAGATCATTCAGATGTCATGAAACTTTGTTTTCCATAGGAGGAGAATTTATTACCCCAGTTTCTCCCAGTCAGTGATTTCACATTGTGCAACACCTTTGTCACCTGGTTCCTCTCCTGCACCATTGTGCTTCAGAATTCTCACTCACTGCTTGGTGACCTCCACAGACTTTTTTAAGTTTTTCAAGTCCATGCTCAATCTCCTGAAGATCTGCTCCAAGATCTAAACCTCCTGCTTTCCACTTCCATGTAGCATTTCCAAGGGGAGGTTTCTTTTCTGAGTTGTTCTCTTTAGTTGGGTGCCTACATGTGTTGAAGCTTTTGAAGACTACTCTTCCAGAGTTGAGTATGTTGTTCTTAAACTATTAAGGAAATATTCTTCCCGAGGTCTGTAAAGAAGTGGCTCCTCTGCGTTCATCCAGCTGTGCTGCTGATACATTGCCCAAGATTGCTTCTTGGCAGCTTGTATCCAATATGCCTACTCTGAGATCACTGCTTTTCATTTTACAAGTTTTTCATTTTTCTTCTCTAATGGAAATGACACCTGTCCATTCAGGACACAGCCCTCAACGAGTTACTGTCTCTGTTACTTTCTTTGCCATCTTGTTTCTGTGTTTCTGCATCCCTCTTAAAATCCACAAAATATACCTTTTATTCTAGGCTCATTTCTTTTCAAATCAGTTGAGTTGTTCTAAAGTTCTTTGCTTCCTTTGAGACATCCAGTTTAAATTAGTAATAAATATTAAATTAGGCTAAAGCCTTTTCCAGCTTGTTGTCCTGTGTAGTATTGCAGAGTTGAAGGATGGGCTTTACGTGGTCTGACAAGTTACTAGCTGCCTGCATTTGAGGAGGAAAGAGTGCTTAGAGCTGTGAGTAAAACTTTGGAATGGCTATTTGCAGTGCAGGGTTGTTTGTTTGTTTGTTTAATTACTTTTAACTCTGAATATTCCATTTTACCCCACCCTCCCTTTATAGCCTATGGAGAAAAGTAGGCACCTCTGGAGGACAGCACTCATACCCTGCCTTAGGTACCTGTAGAAGGACAGTGTGGTTTGGCCTCTGCCTACAGTACTCCCCACTGAATACAGAGGGAGTTTGGCCTGGCTGTCTTGCACTTCAACAATTCACTTGTCTTCCCTAGCTCAGGTGTGTAGAATCTCTACACCGGATTTATAGTCCCTGTAGTATTAGATGGATTATAGTATCAAGTCACCTTAGCTGAATGTGGTGGTGGAAAGTCAATATAGAAAATATGACCTCCACACATACTGTGTGAGGGAGTGTTTAATGGCTCATGGAGGTGCCCTGTGAACCCTTCTGCAATAATGTGTATTTCAGAGTTGCTTTCTGTGTTGCTTTCCTTAAAGAAGAAAACATTGGCACAGATATACTTGAATTATGCTGCTATTTTGGAATCAGTGTGCTTTAGAATCTGCAGGAAAAGTAGCTAACTTTTGAAAGAGAACAACAAATACATCAAATCTATTTCTGTCTTTAAATGTATAGATATATAAATATTTACACAAACGTATAATTAATTTTATGCTGTTCTTTAAAAATCACCTAGATATCATATGTGACCAAAAGAAAATCTCTGAAGAGCTTGATCATCTTGGATATAGGAATTTATTTTACTAAATTTGCTTAAGTTTCTCAGTCATAATAATTTTAACAATATCTACTCAATACTGCATAAATATTTTTATTACATGGATTTATCTTAAACAATTTTTTTTTTACTTTTGACTAGAACCAAAGCGCATGAGCACTCTGGCCCTCTTAGCCAAGCATACTGTCCAAGCAATTCCTTTGGAAGATAACAATGTTCATGTCCTTGTGATGTAAGAACTATAAGAATGTCTTTCTACTGGGAAGAGAAGAAGTGTTGCATTCCTATTTCCATAGCTTCTACTACAGAGTGAATTTTGAGTTTGCAGCTGTGACTGGTTTCTTCTGGACTTTGTTAATTACTCATAATTAATTAATCATGTTAGTGACATAATTTGCTTGATGTGGTTAATGTAGATTTAAGATTAATATAGATCATACCAGCAGAGTATGTCACTCATTTTCACTATTCATCCAGTGACCTCTCTACTGAAGCTGATGGCTTCAGTTTACTTAAAGCATATTTCTCAGAAAGGTGTCCATTCCTCATTAGGGAACATCAGGAGATGGAATATTCCCAGCACTTTCTCTGGAGGTTTGTCACACTGTGGCCTCTGGCTTATCCCCACTGCTGTTGTTGCTACAGGTACATAAGCTGAAAATTAAAAGTCGATAGTTCCAGCAGTGATGTCTGCAGTAAACTAATCAGCACTGGCTGGATTGAGGTGTCCAGCTGGTATTTTGTGGAGAGAGTTTTTCTAAATTGCTGGTTGTCAAAATAAATACTGACAAAAACTTTCCTGAGCAGGGTTGCAGCTGGTTCTGTCCTGCTCTTTGCTGTGATTTAACAGTGTATTTCAAAGTCACGGTCTGTCCCCGTTATCTCTTCCCAATAACAGTCTTAAAAGCTGATGTCATTAGAATTCTTGCCTTGACTCATGAACCTGCCAATACATAGTTCAGAGAGAGCATGCAGCCAGGAGGGAGGTATTCCAGAAGAACCTAAACCATCAGGTAGTTTTTTTTCTCACGAACTTGGTGTTAAATACCTCACTGGCTTTTTTAGATTAAGACCGGGAGATAAGGTATTTTTGGAACTCTAAAGCTGCATGTTTTCTTTTCCCCAGGTAGAAGTCAGTATTTGGAAATATTCACATAAAATATCTCTGCACTGTATATTTGTAAGGATTTCAACCATACTGTATTGAGATATAAAAGTCTGTGGGACTTTTATAATTCTTTTATGACCTGTGTCATGCATTAAGTATACTTGACAAATTGCTCTGAATAATTTAGCCTATTATGTCTTGATATAGCTGCAGCTCTTGCAAGATTTATTTTAATATAGTTTCCTTTACCATTATGTTTCTAAAAGATTCCTTTTTCCTAAAATCAGATGTGATCTTAAAATTAATAGTTAGATTTTCCTTATTTTTAATAAAATAATGAAACTAGCATATCCTTAACCCTGTTGTTCAAATGTGTCAGTGATTTGGCAAATGACTGGTCTGAATAGATGTCAATTTTTTTTATTAGAGATGTTTCATCTCCTTAAAGTGTTTCTCTTTCTGCTTCTTTGGTGACCACGTCTTTGTTAAGAAAAGATGATAGTAATGCGTCCAGTAAGTAAGTTTGGGGTTTTGTTTTCTCATATGAAGTAGGTAAACTAGGACATTCAGTTGACTGTTGTCATTTACCCAAGTGGCATGTCACATGGGAAAAAATGTATCTGAGCAAAGGACAGAAATGGTTGGATTATAAAAGTTAACTGGTGGAAAAAGCAAATATTTTAGAAGATGTTTTGACTTTTCAGCTTCCTATGATTTTCCACTTTTATAATTTTGCATCAGCGAGAACAGTTTTTGGTGTGCCCATACATCCATACCTGTTGTGTAGATAAAATGTTCTGATGAAATTATTTCCATTAATTTTGAATTATGTTTTTTGAATGTAATGCACACTATGAAAAAAGAAGGATTGAATTATTAAGGAGCTCAGCTTTTCTGTATTTCACTTGTGCTTCTCTTCTCATCCATAGTGTACATGTGGATGGAGCCCTGAATGTCACATCTGCTCATCTTTGCTTTAGTGTTCCTACTGGCAGATCAGGTCTAATAAGCTTCACTCAAAACTTGACCATGTGCTTGATCAGGAAACCCACATTTTCATTTCTCTTTCAATATTTAATGGGAAAGTAATCCAAGGCCTTTCTGGTTTTTTCCTAATTTTAGGAAAAAGAACATCAAATGAGAGAGTGCAGAGTGTCGGTGTTAACTACACTGCTCTTGACGCTTGAAGCTCTTTTTGAAGACAAGAAGCCAGATATTTTTTAAATATTTCAGTAGTTGCCTTTCAGCGAAGTCAAAGGCTCCTACTCCCTGGTTAACTCTTAAGTATCTTTAAAATCAGATAAATTAATATTTTGTGCCTCAAAGCTGTGGCTGGTGACCTGCATGAGTCAGGAAAAGCTCCTGTGCACAGTTAGCTACGTGGATTCTGGTAGGATTTAAATTTTCAAGCACAACAGTTATTCCCGTTTTTGAAAATCTTATTTGAACAGATTTTAAACTTTCTGAGGCAACATCTTGATTTAAGTGGATGTCCAACCAAGTCCACATCTGGCCAGCTTGAAGTCTCTGAACCTCTGAGGTGAGCCAACTCTCAAGTCATCAGGGACTGACTTCTGAGGCTGTTCAGGTGACTTTTAGGGTAACTGTATTAAAGACTGTGAGGCTGTCAGGAGGGAACCAACATATGTATGAGGGGTAGACACATACCAAAGACAGACAAAGAACTGGCATATCAAAGCAGATGGATAAGAAGATCTGTTGGGCCAGCCAAGCCCATTCCTGTTTGGACTGCCTGAATAATATTCATTTGCTTCTTTTGCTTTATGGTACTGGTGAAGCAGAAGTACATTTGAATGAGAACATGGAAAACCTAGTATGTAATTCAGACTAAGATTAATATAGATCATACCAGATCTATACTGTCTTAAGATGGGACAGACTCTTCTGTCTTAAGATGGGACATTATTAGAGCTATCATATATATCTTCTTTCAGACTTGGATTTTTCAGTGTTAGGTAGTTTGTTCATTGCACTACATCTTGTCATGTTCTCAGTGGAACTTATGAGCTTCAGACCTTCTCCCTGTCTTGTACTCCATGCTGCAAAAGCATCCAATAACTCACAGCGGTCAGGAAGCTGCCTTTCTTGGACAAACATTTGCCCCCATGAAATTGGATTTGCTACCTCCAACAGCTCAGGGCCTAAAGCCCCTTAGACTGGGAGACTTCCTGAATGACCTGTTTAGGATCGTCATTCCCTGAGCCAGTGCCATTGAAATCTCTCCTTGTATTTGAGAAGTTTATGGTTAGAGATAAATAGTTTATTCTATTACAGTGAAAAGCTAAACATAGTCTCTGTTTGGAAATAGATGCAGAGAACACATGTGATAACCCAGTAATTCAAGGTGATTTCTGTTTCTCCTCAGTTCCCCTGGTGGTTCCCACAGCAGCCTGGTGCAGGGGTCTAGTCTTTTTGTTAATACTAGTTCTTAGCTTTTTTTCCTCTAAGAGGGTTCAAACCTGGTATGCTGTCTTGTTTTGTATCTCCTTTCTCTTGTTGATTGTGAACTGAGCCTTGGGGTACCCTTCAACCCTTAGCATTTATACCTGATTCAGCCAGGGCATCAGTTAATGACTCTCATAAGCTAAGGAACTGGTTTGTGACAAAGTTTTAGCCAATATAAGGAAAAAGTCCCAGAATGCCCTTCTCCACTGCATGGGCCTTGTTGGGCATAAAACTTCATTTGTTGAGGATCAAATATGTTTACAGAGTGCAAACATTGTATGTCTCTTTTTTAATCCATCATGGATTATAAATTGATTTTTTATTACTTGACTTTAGAATACTATTCATTAGGCCAACATTAATAGGAACAGTGAAGCTGGATCATTAGTAAGTCTAAGCAGGAGCTAGAATTCCTGGCAAATAAATGCATTTTCAGGCCATGTGTTCAGGTCGCTTATAAATAAGTATTTCCAGAGCTGGTAGGATCTGTGACATATCACTTTTTCTCTTCAAATTGGAGGAAAGACTTGACAGCATCTTGGAAGTCACATGGACATTTTTTTTTTCCTCAGAATAACATATTCAGGGGTGTCTTGTCAGGCATTAGCTGAGATCTGGCTTATGAACAGAGAGAAAAAAGAGGGAAAATAATTGAAGATATATCAGTAAAAATGCATTCTAAGTATGCCTTGTGTCAAACCAGAATGATCTTGAAGGTTCTGTTTGCTTAATCACCAGTTATGTCTCTCAGGAGGCTAAGTGAGCTCTGCTCTAAAATATTTGTTCCATAAAGAGCTTTAGAAATCTGTTGTTACTGTCTGATGGGGATGAATCCGAAGTGTAATAAAACCTAGTGATAGCAAAGGGTTCTGATGAATCAAGTTCTAGAAGTCTGCCCTTGTATTTTACACTGGTGCTGGTGGTTAGGAGCTTATACTGGGTTGTGGTCTTCCAAATGGCTTTATAGGCAAGACAGGTCTTTGCTGAAACAAAGACTAGACAGAGATTTAATATATATTAATATATATTAAAACAGGCAGTGAATATCTACAGTTGAAAGTATAGTGGGAAGGAAAAGAGGATTTCAGTAGGCAGAATTTCAAGCTGGACTTTGTGTGGGTGACTAGGAAAAACTTTATCTTCTTTTATAAAGAAACCCTAAAGGTCTTAAGTGGGTGTAAGTATTTTGACTTCGACATACATATTTTCTGAAATGTATTGCCCCCAGCAGCATAGTGCCTCTAGTGCTGTGTAGTGGGAATTTGATTCAGTTCCAGTTCAGAGGCAAGAATAAAACTTACTGAGTAGTTACTGTGGTTTCTTGCAGCAAAGTGCTTTATAGAGGCACAGAGCTGATGATCTGCCACAGCTTTGCTTTAAAATGGTGAGATTTGCAAGGATAGAGGGGTTTGATGGTACTGTTGTCCACAGGTGTATGAGAATAAAACGTTATGTCTTAAAAAGCAGGTATGGTTTAAAAAAATGGGATGGAAATGGAAGGAAGTATTCTTATGTAATATATATTCAGCTCCTATTATACCTCTAAAGTGTTTTGTGTAGTTGCACCGGAAATACTTGTTGGTGGTACAGGATTGGGTAAGGAGTTGTGCACTTGCTAATACTTAAGCAGATGATCTGAGCTGTGACTCATGTTTTGAACAGTGTTATGTGGTGCCTGTAGTGTGCACAGGCTCATGAATGCCTCCATTCATGCCCATCTGTTAGGATGGCATTGTGCCCACATACAAGTGGATTGATTGGTCCCTTTTCTAGGAAGTGTAGTGCCAGATTGTTATGAGTTTGGATGGCAGGCTTATCTAACATTGCAAACAGCATCTCCGTTGCAGGAAATCCCTTCTCAGTATTAGGACTGAAACATTAATAGGTGACTTGATGTACCCTGGAGGATATTTTATATGTTGAAAGAAACTACTGAAACATGGCAGAAGAAGGAAGACTGCCCATCTCACAGCACAGCAGGATACTGAGAGGAAGTATCTGATGGCTTGTTCTGTAGCAGAATTGCCTAGAGACAGCCCTAGACAGCTGTTGCAGTCAGGCAAGGGCAGATGGTGCTGGGCAGTGGAACAGATCAGATGGATCTCTTCACAGTATCTCCTAGATGCTTGTTAATGGAATTAGCCCAAAAGGCATTATGTTAAATGGCTGTGTCATGTCCTGCATTGAACTGTGCAGAGTACTTGCAGAAAATTCTGAAGTTCAATATAAAAAGTAGATAGTTTTCCTGAAATGCTCTCTGGGTTAAGTGCACACAATTTTAAGAAAAATGTGGTTATTTGCAAATGAGAAAATAACTATTAGTCTTGCATCACTTTTGTCTAAAGTAAGTGACTTTCACCTCACATCCATAACCAGGTGATGCTGATGCTCAGATTCTAAATTCTGAATTTCATTTCCATGTATCTGACATGGATAACATCCCTGCCCACAGCATTAGGAACTAGATGATCTTTAAAGGTCCCTTCCAACACAAACCTTACTATGATTCTACAACCAAGGGAAAAAACAGTAGAGTTCAAAAATGAACACTTTGAGACTTTTTGAGTTAAGGTCCTGCTCAAAATTTTTCGTGTTTAGCTTTAGGATTTGTAGCACTGACGACCGTATGTATTTTTTAAAGTTCTTTGACTTCTAATATTTTGAGACATTATAGCATTGCCCATTTTCTCTCAATATTGAGTATAGCAGTTTGATGATTGAAGAGGAGAATGAGTTTTTTATCTATTCATGTGACTTCTGTGGCTTAAAAATAGAAGTAAAAAGCAAATTGTCTTAAATACATTACAAAATAGTTACAGCTGGCTATGGAATGCTTGGTTTAGTCCTCCTGATGCAGATTATTAATTGACATGTAGTAAAGCAAATTCTTTAAAATAAATACCGAAGTACCTTTCTGGCCAATGGAGATGTGTATTTGAAGCCTTTAGGCCAAGATTCTGTTCAAGTAGCTGAAGCTGAACTTCTTCAAGGTACCTGCCTTTATCCCTGGGTTATCTATGGAACTTGCATTAGTAGGGCTGATTTACTAGACCCCCTACAAGGTAGGTAGAAATTATATGCCTGATTTAGGCAGACTGAATCCCAGTTAGTGCACCTTGGGGAAGTGCACAGTATTAAAATATTTTTGCATGTGTCTGGTGCTCAAGGTGAAGTGCAGAATTAACCATCTTTTAATGTGCACAGTAAAGTTAATCTGAAAAACAAAAGAATATTTTGTGATGCACAGAAGTATTGCTCACTATTGACATTATAGAGTTGTGATGAGGTGGATTTTTTTTTAAATGATTTTTCTAAATGCTGTTTATCTTTTTAAGAAGCAATGGCACTGAGCCTATAAAAGTCACTAATTGCTGATTTTTTGTGACGACAAACTCTCTTATTGTATTGAACCTTCAATTGTTTAATTAGTTCTCTTTGCACTTTTTCTGCCCCACCTGTCCTGATAACGAAAATGTACTGTATTGTGGGAGGTGCCTGTATTGACTTTAGCCATTGTCTTTAGAGAGTATGTGTGTCTGTTCATCACGTGAGATGAATAGCAGAGCTGGCTGATCGCTGTGTCAGCATGCTAAGTCCCTCTTCCATGACCATAATTCTCCAGCTCTAAACACACTTGACAGTTAGCCGGTGACCTTAGAAAGTCTTTTCATCTCTGACTCCACAAGTGGTAGCGTGACTGCTGGGATGGTGTTTTGGCGAGGATAATAATAGCTTAAAAGACATTGAGTTTAAAAGCAGACATCTAAATGCATTTGTCCCAATGACAAAGACGAGATAGTTCATGAAGTCTCACGCAGAGCTGCAGTAACTGGTACATGAACAGTCACTGTTTGGCTTCTCTTCTGCTGGTTTCCAAATATTTGTTTCCCTGATCTTTGCTGTTTAAGTGAGAGAAACTGATGTCTTATATTTAAGTGGATTCCAGGAGCTGGTAAAACAGATTATAACACGTTTCTTTATGTACAGTAAAGGGGTTTTATTACATCCATCAGCAAAACCTCTAAGCATTTTTAATGGGATCTATGCTGCTGTCATGGTCTAATGCATTATAAAAGCAAAAGAGGAAAATGAATTATTGTCAGATTTTTGGTGGGCAGAGTAGTCTTTTAGAACTGCAGAGGGATTCCCTTGTTCTGCTGAGAGCAGCATGGATATGTGGGTGAATCCTGGTTTCATCCTACGCTCCTCACTTGGAGCTCAGCAACCTTTTGTTGCATGTTGTTTGTCATTTGAAGAAAGCTTAGGTCTGGGAATAACAGTAGTGAATGGGGTTTTTGGTAAGGTAGAAGAGGCTGATATTAAACTTAACCAAGACTTCTATCTTATTTTTCTTTTTTTTTTTTTTTTTTTTTTTTTTTTTTTTAACCTAAGGAGAGTGAGGGATGGAGTGCAGCAGCCATACTTTGGACCAGGTTCTTTACAAGAATTGTATTCCACTTAGATTAAAAAATTGAGCATAGATTTAAGGCCAGTGTTTCTATAGCCCCTTGGCTCCAATCCATTAAAGATTATTCAATTTAAAAACTGTGCCTCTGAAATTCATGGTGATTACAAGAGACTTAATGCTGACAAGAGCTTAGAGAGGGCAGTCACCCGAACATTCTATTGAGCCCTGATGGTAATGGGAATGACATGTTCTTAGAATGGCTTTCTGGAAAGCCTAGGAAGCAAGTGAAGTGTACGTATAACAATTCCTGCTCTTCAAAGCTTAGGTCCAGGACAGACCACCTGCAGAAATAGGTAGAAATGGATGTTGGCCCTTGGAAGGGCATTGTAACTATTCTCCATCATATAAACACAGGAAGATCCAAAAGAGATCTAATCTTGGATCAAGTCGTACTTCTACAATGTCCCAGACCACTGGGTGAAGGTGCAGGTAAAATGTCTCAATATTGAAAAGGAAAAATTAGACCACTTTTCTGCAAAGAGCTTTGCCTCTGCAGCCTTCATGGTGAGCTGCCACATGCCAGCTCACACCATGCTGCATTCAGAGTGGTGGTTTCTTGGTTGATATCTGGCCAAATGCCTCAGATGCTCATACAAGCGATTCAGTGCAAATCAATGAGATTTTCTAGACACAAGCAGTTAATATTTCAACAAGCTACTGCAGATGAAATTGCTGTGTCAGTTTGCACAGCAAAGAGAGCTGTTGCCCTTGTTCAGAAAATTCTATGCCTGGAGAGTTTTCAGACTTTCCCATTTCAATTATCTGAAAAATTCTGCTTTCAGATCAACTTTGAAATGTTCAGGATCTCTGTATGCCAGTCTTTTTTTGACATTGTTTTTCTAGTTTGGAAGAATCAAAGACGAAATGTGGAGTTTTCTGCCCCCTGGCAAACCTCAGGAGGCAGATTACTGCTACAGACTTTGCTCTGTTTCTGCAACTGTCCTAATGTATATAACTGTATATTAGGGTAAAAGGTCATTGCTATCATTCAGGTCTTTCTCAGAAACTTTTTGCTGGATGCTCTGTTTACCCAAGCATGATCATGCATGTGTGGATGCATTTTGGTATTCCAGCTGATTTTCCACGGAGAAAAGCTGCACACTGTTCCCTTCCTTCCCTACATGGAGAATTTGTCATATTCCCAGAAAATATCTACCTTGAAACATGTCAGTCCAATAACAGTGAAAAAAAACAGATTAAGTTTTGCACCACAACTTCATTGAGCAAACCATATTTTTAAAAGAAGTAGTTTGATTCTGTACAAAAAAAAGCATGCCAGCAAAGCACAAAAGCTTCTCAGCCCATGTCTGCCACTTTTGCCCCCACTCTTCTAAAAGAAGTCTGTGTCACCCAAAGGATGCAGTGCTGGGCTTTTGGCCATATCCTGGACTTGAATTCCCACGTAGAAGAGCATTTACTTAGGAAAATAATACCATGTGGCAGCCAGTAGGCATAATACTACCTCTGCTGCCAGAATGTGCTGACTGTAAATGAAGCTGTGGCAGATGGCCTGAAATGTTTCAGTGCTTTCTTTTCTAGACCAGGATTACCCAATTAATTTTGTGCTGTGGTGCACTGGGTCGTTATACCAGGTTCTAGTCAGACGTGTGGGATGCGCTGGGTCTAACTGCTGATCAAGCAGGGTCTGCAGGTGGGGTAAGGGCAGCTTACAGCCAAATTCCTGGGACATCAGGCTCCTGGTGGGGCCAGATGAAAGATGGAAGAGGCCAGTGGTGTGAAGGAATATGGGATCATGCCTCAGAACAACAGGGACAAAACCTGTTGGAATGAGAAGAAATGGATTCTTGGTTCAAATTGTGACCGAGTCCACCGAGCAGTCCAGTTTTAGAGAAGGATGGCATTTTACTTGGTAATGAAGCTTCTATATGCACTGTACCTGCAGAAGCAGCTTTATGTTACTGCTTATGGAATGTTGTCCTCATGCATGTACTTGGTAGATAGGGCAAAAGGCCGGTAGGACCTTTTTGTTGTGATTAGAGAAATATGTAGGTGAAGAAAAAGATTATTTTCATTAGGAATGTGGTGATGCATCAGGAGATTGGGTATAGCTTAGGCAAAATATATGGGAAAGAAAACAGTCAAATATGTCATCAATATTTTGTCATTTTGGATAGAGAGAGGCTAGTGCAATCACTTTAGTTTGGCAGAAAAAAATGAGCAGTTATAATTTTGATAGGTTTATTAGGAGTGACTTTAAAGTGTGACCTAGTAAATACAGCCCATCAAACCAGAATTAGGCCAGCTGCATATTACTGGAATAGCTCAAGGAAAATGTCCTTGTCTGTTCTATCCTCTTCTCTGGGTACATGTTTTCACTCAGTTAAGAAAAGTCAGTGGAATTGCATTTAAAAGTGTTGTCACTTCACAGTCTGTCACAGGGCTTTTGCCAGCTCCCTTCAAAAGAAGTTGGTGCCTATAACTGTGCCAAGCTGGTTGATCAGATCATCCCGCTGCTTTACTAGAGAATCTAAATATACAGCAGTACGAGCTGAAATGTGTCTGCTGTCCTGTTTTGCAACTATTCTGCATTTGAATGAAGAACTACTTTCGCATGAAAGCAGTACTGAAGCTCTCTCTATCTTTCTGTTCTATAGGTTGTCATTTTGTATTTTGAGCCAAGTGTATTTCGCTGTGTTCTCCTAAGATGGGTTCGTCTTCTGGGCTTTGCTACTGTTTATGGAACTGTGACGCTCAAGCTGCACAGGTATTTCATGTATTAATTTCCATCTCTGTGGGAGTATGTGCAATCTGTGTGGAATCTTAGATGGAAGAGCTGCAGATATTATCATAAACAAGTGCTGTTTCTGATTTTAAGACCGCTGTGTATTTCTCGTCAATTTTCCTGTTCAAATTATATGCTACTAATTGCCAGTCGAGAGCTATGAATGAAGACAGGATATGATGAAAATATATGCATCAACTGTAAAATTGTGCAAGAACCCCTTTTCACAGAAGGTGAATGTATTTTCCTTGAATATAGAAAATACAGAAGTGTTCGTAGAGTGATTAAAAGTTTCCCTGTGAAGCGTTCATAGAGAGAAGCTTTTGAAGTGTTTAGGTACAGCAATGGTGGGTAAAATAATAGACTACGGTGTATGCACTTACTGTGTTTTCTTATGGCTCTTAAGTCAAGGGCTGCTTTCTTCAGGCAATCACAGCAGACAGGTTACACACTCACAAGCATCAGTACCTGCCAGCAAAAATTTGTGAGAAATTCTGCTTTCCATGGGGCTGGCAGTGCGTTCACATTTGATTCAGGGATTTAAGGTCTAGAGGCCCAACTTCAATTCCCACTTCTACAGTCCCTTTAAAAATTTAAGCCTTTTTTGTGTATGCTGTAAAAATCCTAATGCTTTTTCCTCTTGAAACTTTAATGAAAAAAATTACTGATACATTCTGCAAGTATTTTTATTCAAGCAAAGAGATAAGCAGTATATTGATGCTTGGACATATTGGATGAAGTACATTTGCTCATCTTTTTATCTTAGTTTTATTACTGTGCTGGCATGTTAGATAGAGGAGGTTTGATATTATGCTCATAAACTGAATAAGAACTAAAAATATCTTGTGTTTCATAATGCATATTGACTTGTCACATTTTAAGTGGAAACCCCTGCTTTCCCACTGACAAAGAGTCTCTTCTTGCAGCTCTCTTTTATTTGTGTCCCTGAGTATATGTGTACACTTTGGCTACTAAACTCTGATTGTAAAGTGCTATGTCTGGCCACATCTTTGCATTGAAATTGATCAAGGAAATCCCACACTCTCATGGTGTTTTCTGGGATCAACAATTTCTGACGCAAAAAGTATAACAACTAGAGCACTACAGCCAAGAGAGAACCAGTGACT
Source organism: Myiozetetes cayanensis (assembly GCF_022539395.1). NCBI lineage: Eukaryota > Metazoa > Chordata > Aves > Passeriformes > Tyrannidae > Myiozetetes > Myiozetetes cayanensis. Next base: position 134,337,048 of record NW_026086604.1, read on the forward strand.
TTGCTTGGATCTTTGTTATCTGTAACTCAAATATAGAGAAACAGCCTAAGACTGTGGGGCCTAAGACTGTGGGCAGTTGATGTTGTCATTGCAGTTCTGCTGTCCTACAAGGTCGTTATTTGTATGGTTTTACATGATGTGAGGAAGCAGTTGATCTTATGAAGTGAGGGCAGGCTGCAAAATTGGGCAGAAAGTCTTGCACTTCTGCTTTGCTCATTCAGCTGTTTGGTGTTGGCACCTGTGCTGACAGGGTCATCAAGCAGGACAAAGATTGAGTAAGAAAACAAGCATGAACTACATCCTCATTCTTGATCAGCACAAAGCCATGAAGGCTAGCAGCAGACTGGACTGTATCAACAGGGCAGTCACCAGAAGGCTGAGGGAAGTGATTGTTCTCCTTTACTCAGCATGCCTTAGACTGTATCTGCAATGATGTGTTCAGACATCAGTGAACTTGGGTGAGTTCAGTGAAAGGCCATCAAAATGGTCAGGGCTTGAAGCACTTGTTCTGCAATGAGAGGTTGAGGTTTGTTTGGCCTGGAGAAGAGATGGCATCAGAGGGACCTAACAGCAGCTATCCAACAGCTACAACGAGGTGGAGCCATGTTCTCTACAGCGAAGTGTATCGGGAGAACAAAAGATAATGACAAATTGACATATATTTCAATCTTATACAATATAAATTAATATCACGGTCAACGTTATACAAGGAAAGCATTTTCAGTGTCAGGGTGATTAAGCCATGGAGCTGGTTGCTCATGAGGTTATGAATTTCCATACTTGGAGGTTTTTAAGACCCAACTGGATAAAGCTCTGAGCAACATGGTATGGATTCACTGCTAAGCCTGCTGTGAGCATTGGATGGCTGCCTGAGGAAATTACAATTTGAATAATTCTGTATTTCTTTGTGAAACGTGAAGAGGGAAAAAATCCTATTTAATATGTCATTCTAGAATTACTTTCTCGAGGAATCTATGTTTTGTTTTCCACACAGGTAACCTGACTATTCGTTTCTTAAGATTCATGATATTGTGGGCATTTTTGGTACAGAATATTTCAGTCACAGAGTGCGTCTTGCAAAAGACTGAGTCAAGTTAGATGTATGTGTTATTGTATCCATTCACAGCAGTTATACTGATTAGGAAAAATGTGATGCTAATAGAAATTTGGTAGAAAATTTTTCATATCTAATTCAACGCACCATCCCTACAGAGTTGAGAAATGGCTTACTGCAGACACCACAAATATTCATGGCAAGACTGGTTCCCTCCTGCAGCTCGCCTGTGTCTTACCTGGGGGAAGAACCAATTGCTAGCAAGGAACTTGTGATTCTTCTACATTTAGTGGGAAAACCAATATTGTGTAAAGGCAGGTATTAATGATAACAAGGCAGTCTAAAGCTGTAGTTCTCAACAAATGAGGTGCTTTGAGTAGCATTGGAGCATGAAGATTAACCAAAGCCAGGTAGGAGTCACTGGAAACACTTGTTTTCTTTGTAGCTTTTTTTTTTTCCCCTGTAGCTCCTCACTTCCTAAGGAGGTCTCAGAGGTTTTGTTAGGGTCAAGCATCAAGGAGAAATCAGAAAAGTAGTCAAAAGCAGATGTTTAAGGAAGAGTAAAAGAACTGGAAAATCATGTACTGATTCATTCTTTGAACAACTGTCACAGTCAGTTTCTACAGTGCCTCATCTTAAATTGCCTCTTTCTTATTCATTGTGCATTTTTAAAATAACGAGCTGATGTTTGTGGAGGTGGAAGGATGGGGGGTAAGGAAATGAGCTTAATTTAAGAAATCTAGCTGTAGAGCCATGATCGTAAAATACAATACTTTCCTTAACAATGAATTCTCCAAAATAATTCTCTCAAGAAATGATGATGTTTCAAATTTAACCTTTTGAGTTTAAAGGATCTGCTGATTTTGCACCTTTCAGTATACTTGTGTGAGTGAGGAGACTCTGTGTCCTTTTTCAAGCCCCTTATTTTATGAACAGGTTATCTCATTATTTTTAATAGCAAGGAATTATTTTTAGTAATGAGATAACTTCTGACATCTTGGTGTCAGGATTAATACAGAATCCTTAATTCTGGATCAAAACATAAGAGTGAAAGAAAGCTATATACATGCAGACAAGTGTTTGTATGTGTGTGTGTATACACAGGATAGCTTACAGATGTTTGAGGAAAATGAAACCCAAGAATGGTGTCTCTAGTTTGTAGGAGTCTCCATTTATTATATTACTAAGAGAAACAGAGAAGACTGGAAAAGTGAGGAGAATGAGAAGGTATGGACAAGGTAATGTTCCAGGTATGGGAAACATGGCAATGACATAAAATGGCTTTTTTTTGTAAGTAGTGATGGTGGGATGGTCGTGTTAGTGGGAGAACAAGTTAACACTATGAAGCAATTCTGCACTTCATCTAAATGCTGTGCTGAGATTACACTGCTGTGCCTTGCCATCTGGTACAGTTGGAGCAAGTAGTGGACCTTCCTACAGATCTTTGTAGGTGAGAAAGAAAGAAGAAAAGCAGTATAGATAGCATCAGGTGCTTAGGAGTATGATTTAGTGGGGCACATGGTTTAGTGGTTGATCTGTCAGTGTTAGGTTTGTGGTTGGACTTGATGATCTTAAGGGTCTTTTCCACCCTAAATGATTCAATGATTCTGTGATTCTGTGGGTGTGGTTCAGTATCTGACTGAAAAGGAGACTCACGCTAGTGGAGAACCCAAAGAAGATGCTGGTTTGCTTCTTGAAGCATCAATGGCGAGGACATGGTGTCCTGGTTCTGGCCAGGACAGGGTTAATTTTTGCATCAGCTAGAAGGGGCAGGGCCAGGACCCTGGAGTTATTGGATACCACCTCACGCCATGTGCAGGGGGGATGGAGGGTTTTTTTCTGTCTTTGCTGGGGTGTGCAGTTGGGTGGCGTGTGCTGAGCACTCGCATGTGAATTGTTCACCTCTCTTGTACACTCTTAGTTCTGTTGCTGTTACTGTTAGTTTTCCTATTTCATTACTGTTTCTAGTAAATTGTTCTTATCTCAACCTGTGATCTTCACTTTTTTGTGCCTGCAGTTCTTCTCTCCATCCCACTGCAGGGGGAGGTAGGTGGAAGTGAGTGAGCAGCACATGGTCTGAGGTGTTTCAGTGGGAACGCTAAATTGGGGAATACCATTCCTAAACCATGATACACGGCTCTCTCATAGCTAAAGGTGGGAAAGAAGATACAGATGATTGTGTCTAAAAGTGGCTGGCAGGAATGTGGTGCGGAAAGGGCAGAAGGTACCTTTGCAGCTGGAACCTGTACAGCTGGATGGTCCCTAGACCAATATTTCACAGGCTGTAGTGCCAATAGATGACAGTTCCATAGTGCCAATACACCACTACTAGTTGTTTTGTCTTGGAGTAGTGGTTACTGTGTAACCTCAGCTTAAGTGGCAAGGAAAGTGAGATGAGGAACAGCTGTAGTGGTGAGCTACCCTGGTTTTTTTTTAAATGAGTCAGACCCTCGTGGTCATTTTGGCTAAAATTCAAAAAGTGGGATATATGCTTTCTATTGAATTATTCTTTTTTCTTATGGAAGATGAGAGTGAAATTACTTCAGACAAATACATTCACTGTTGGATTTTGCCAGTGGATGTGGTTTTTGTAAATGGTTGTTATCTCATGTAAAACAAAAGGGGGGGAAATTGTTTTCAAAGCAGATGATAGTGTTGCAAATATGCAGCATCCAGAGAGCTGGTCTGATACTGCCTTGTTGAATTGTTTGAGTTTTTACTGATATAACTTGACTGACAGGAATATGTATTTGAATATGTTTGCAAGACAGGAAAAGGAGTAGTTTGGTCAAGCTGTAGAGATGTTTACCCCATAGGGACTTATTATAATTCTTCTTACCATTTGTCTTTCTCTTCCCTAGAAGTGCCATATTTTAGCACCTGAGGTTGTACACACTGAGTCCTACAAAGCTTTGTGAAAAAAACATGTTGGGGCAGAAAACAGACCTTATGCATGTCTCCACAGACCAAAGGCTGAAACCCACAGCATCAGCAGGTCCTTCTCTGCCTGATCTGCCCTTGGTGGTCAGTGGGCACATAGTGCTGGTGGCTCCCCTGAGGCACTGCTGGTGCCTCAGGCCTGACTGCTGGAGGAAAGGGCAGAGAAACGAGGGTTTTAAGGCCTGGGGACAGATTGAAAGGTTGGGGGATGCAGTTTAGGGAGGGTGGGAGCTGGACTTGCTGCAAAAGTGTGTGCATATACAGTAGGAGCTCATAAGGAGTGAAATTTTACTCATTAGACTGGTCATGGAAAAATCTGTTTTCTTGTTAGCATGTCTTAACATAATTAATTCATTTCCTAAGTCATTTCTTGTCTGCTGCAAACCTTTTCTACCTTATTTAATTATTTTTTGTGGTATAGAAAAAAGCAGGGCTTTAGACAGTAAATTGCATATAGCATTCCTTCATGATGCACATGCAAGATTAAATTCTCATTTTTGTAGTTCTTCCAGATTAAATGAGTCGCATTCTGTTGTGTTGTGGCTTTTTTCCCAATAAGATCTGCATTATTAAAATCCTATTTAGCTCTTTTGTATCTCTGCCATTCTCAAGCAGTAACTAGCCTTAACTAGACAGCATAATGTTTAAGTTTCATATTTCTGAATAAAATATCTACTTTCTTATGTATAAACTAATAAAATGTAGCACAACTGTTACAAAAACACTCAGTGCAGAATTAATCTTGATGGAGCACAGTGTAGAAGTGGGACTAATAAACATTAACTTAAAGAAAAAAAGTCAGCAGCGTATAAGATTATTAGAGCACTGTGATCCTAAAAATATTCTCATCCATATTCCTATTAATATTTAATTTATATAAAAAATGTGTAGATAGAGCTGTACAGTTCCATGGGCTGTTTTTTTAATCACCTTAATAAATAGCAAACATTCTTCCTTATCATAGTAGACTGAATTTGGCTAGGAAAGTTCAAAGAGAAGGTAAAGTATCTGGTGTTTTGATATTAAATGATACTGCTATCATGAATAGAAACAACCCAGCAGTGGGTTGGAAGGCCCTCTGTAATGATCCACAGGTATCACAAGACCTTTCGGATGTCTTTTGGTGGCATGCAAGAGCACCATGGCAGATAATGGGAGAAAGGACTGGTTTTGCACATCAGATTACATGATAGCAGAAGGGCTACAGAACTGGAACTGCAGCCTATCCTTTCCAAGACCTTATCCAAGTCCAGGAACCGCCTCAGGTGGCAAAATCTTTGTGCTGTGATGCTGTACCTTCCATGTAGGTGTGCATTTGTGCATGCATTTAGCAGTACAAGTAATACAGCTCTACAGACTGGGTTTTTTCTCATTACATGGGAAGGACAGAATTGGTCCGTGGAACAAGGTATCTCTGCTGGGTGGGATTATGTCATGAAAGAGAAACCAGGCATTGCACTGCAATACTTGAGTTACAGGCTATTTGTGGAGGAGTGTGAAGAGGGAGTTAAGGATGTGACTCACACACAGGGGCTGATCACAGTTGAGTGGAAGGAGGGATTTGCAGATCACATATACTGATTGTCAGTGAAAAATCATGACTGGAGAGGAGGCTTCTGGTGGGCTACTGTGAAGGATGAGGAATAAGCCTGATACTATTTAGCATTTTCAGTTGCAATGAAGAACCAAGCAAAAAATGATTACTCATAAAATTTGTGGATAACACGAAGCTTGGTGAAATGATGATTTTGTTTCAGAACGTATAGTAATGAAAAGTAATCTTTATTAGAATCATAAAATATTTTGAGTTAGAAGGGATCATTGAAGTCCAACTCCTGGCTGGTGTTTGAGGGCTGGGAAAATGCTTGATACTGTGAAAGCTAGTCTGATTTTTAGATCAGCAAGAAGACTGAAAGATGACTTCTTGTGAGGTATGTAAACCAGCAGGGAGAGGAAAAGTAGTCACAAAAGACTCTTTAATCTATTGGACTGAGGTTTAATAAGATCCGTTATCTGGAAGCCAAAGCTAGAGAAATTCAAATGAGCAATCTGGCACAAGTTTTTCTCAGAAGGGTGCTTAGCTGTTGAAAAATCCAACAGAAGAAATAAGATCTTTTTTATGCTGCTTTCAGTTCAAGACTGACTTTTTTTGGAAGATTATGTAGTTATACAAATTCCAGGAGTTTCAATAGAAAAATGTAATGATCTGTGTTATACAACTGATCAAGTTATAAAATTTAGTGGTTAGTCCTATATTTAGCCTTTATTTTACAAATATGCAATAAAAATGATAGCTTCAAAGCTGCTTTGACATTATTCCAGATCACTTATTCTAATGTAGATCTTTAGGACTGGGGAAACTGATCCATGGACCAAATATTCTCACATATTAATTTTTCTTTTCTGGATTACTATGAAGGCCCAAAGTTGCCATTATGTTCTTGAAAAATTGAGTACCTGATCAGTGGTAACCAAGCACTGGTGACATAAAATGCTATGTTGTCTTGCTGTAACATACACAGGAGTAAAGCTCATCAGCATTGTACCAGTCTGCACACTGGTGAGTTATCCTCATAGATGCTTTTCTGAAAGATGTTCAAGGTGCTCCAAGAATTTTAGATGCAATGTATTGGATCCATGATCAGAACTGGAAAGGCCAAGACAATGCTGACTTGGCTGCTTGAAGCTCAGGAATACATACCTAGCAGGTCCTCTAGAAAGTTGTAGTATTTATTAACTCAATTGTAAGTATCAAGCTATTTATTTTAGAACTAATCTGCAATATTTTCAATTTACAGCAAAAAAATTTTATTAAAAAATAAAAAAATGTTTTCCTACTGTAAAGTATTACAGTACAGGGCAGATTTTGGGTGTTCTTGAGTCCTACCTCCTCCTTGTGCACTCTGTGCTTACTTGCAGCTATTCTATATGGTTCAAGCTGGAGCCTCTATTTCTGGCAAATCTAAAAATGCTAGCTGTTAATAATGAGTGTAAAATTTTGAATGCCTGTTTCTGTTTTGTGAATTAAGTTAGCTAGCAGTGGTGCACAACTCAGGGGCCTCTGAGTCTCTTCCCAGCCTTCAGCACCACTGTGCTCTGGCAGTTGGCAGCAGCGCAGTTGTGCTGGTGGAGCCGTGCTCCGCTCTTGGCCTCTGCAACAGCAGCATCTGTTACTCTTCTGAGATCTTCTTGAGCAAAACAATCCTTCTCCTTCCTTGCTGGGATTTTAGGGAGATGCCACCTGTTCTTTCCAGCTGTGGCCATGGGGAAGTTACAATTTCCCATGAGTACAGTGCTGCTGTACTGCTGTTGGCAGCACTGGCTTGCACAGAGTTGTTGGGAAGTGGCAACCACTCTTGTGACCACAAATCTTACTAAGCTTTTTGTTTCTCCTTGCCTATCTTTTTATATAACTATTAGCCCACTCTGGCTGGTATCAATCTTAACCAGTGCAGGTATTCTTGTTTTCAGCTTCCTATTCTAAAAAATGTCAGGCATTGGCAACCAGGGATTCACTGGTTCTGCCTTGTTGGTGTATGTGGACCAGAGTCTTTGTCAGATATGTTCTTCAGCATTATTTTGAGATTGTTTTTTGCTGTTCGCTTGTAAATAATGCAAATGGGCATTACATGTCTGAAATCATACTTCAGTTCAAACTACATAAATTCATGGCCTCTAAACGAGGGGCAATGTCAGAAGTACTGTGGCAGCTTCACCAGGGCTGGTAAAAAGAAAGTTGATGTGTATAAGCCATAGGACTGTTTGGTACCATTGTCTGGCTGAAATAAGGCTAGAAATCTATGAATTATTTAGTTCTAGATGTTGCAATCATATTTGTGAGCACATCTTTGCACATCTTCTGTTCTCCTTGACTTGGTTTTCTAGATTTTGCATGTGACCAGGTTTTAGAACTTTTTTCATGCTACTGTTCTTGTTTCATGAAGTTATGTATTAAACTTTGTATCTTAAATTACTTTTTTTAAAAACATATATTTTCTAGCTCTCTGTGGTTTTCTTCAGTCCATAAATGACCATCATAAATTCCTTTTGAGATATTTCTCTAGCACCTCAGAAATCATTCTCTTTAGGATTTGAACAAATCTCTATATAGTGCTGAGAGCCTTAAAACTGATAAAAGAGCTAGAATTACACTGTCCGAGCCATCCCTTAGTAACAGCCTTAATTACTTTATGCAGGATCTTGCCTCAGCAATAAGTCTGCCTTCTATCTTAGACTGAATAGGCTTTTTTTCTTTTAAATCGGATTAACGTAATCCAGCTCCGGACTTTGCTTCCCTGCACTTTTTCAAATGCTTTGGAGAATGTGGCTGCAATAACCAAATCTCAGTTCTAAGTTTATATTCAATTTGCAAATCATACTTTACTCGTTGAGAAAATGGCCTGTGTATTGCTCTGGGATCCTTGTATGTGGTGATTGTTAAACTTGTTTTAAAGTAGCAATTGTTGGCTTCTGGTGAGTATCAGCCAGCATTTGCCTCTGATGAACAAAAGCCTGTTTGTGCTGACTGGTAAACTGTGCCACTGTTTTACCCATGGAGAAGACATTGACTGTTTTACTATTTGAATGTATTAAAATGTAGGATTTTGCAAGAACCTATGCTATGTAATGTTTAATTTTGCCTGTGGCTCAGTCTCTTGTAAGGAAACTTTGTCAGTGTCCATACTCAGAAATATTGGCTGGTGTTCAGTTCAGTTTGTTTGCTTCCTAAGATGTTACCCCAGGTCTGGAAGCCCAGTGAATATAATCCTACTGTTTTTCATAATCTGTATTGGGATTTGCACTCACATCTGCACATCTGCACCATCAGAATCACTGATGTGAGCAAGGCACAAAATCCGTGTTGACCTTTCTGTGTGTTTTCATACAGTTTTCTATTTGGGTGGCAAACTTGATGGTGTTGCCCACTGTCTATTTATACTTCTCTTTGAACTTTGTTTCTGTGCTTGCTTTTCCTCTCATGTGGCGCTCTGCTATTTGTTTATCTTTGCTCAGAACTCCAAGCTCTCAGCAAAGATCCTCAGAGTCTTGGACAACCATTCTAACTGTTCTAGAATGGGTTTTGTGCTAACAAATGGCTTTTGTGTTTCTGACTGAAAATTTAGGCATGCCCAAGATAAACTGTCTCACCCGGAGGGGAATGTGATATGTGCCATGAATGAAGCATGAGGCAGCAGTACCAAACAATGCTGTCACTTGATTTTCTCTCGCAAGGTACAACATCATGCAGATACCTGAAAGTATTAGAACCCTACAACAGTGTGCCAAACATAAAATCATAGAATCATTTGGGTTGGAAAATACCTTCAAGATCATTGAGAGCAGCTGTAAACCTAACACTGCCAGGCTCACCACTAAACTGTGTCCCTATGTGCCACACCTACACATCTTTAAAAACCTCCAGGGTTGGTGAGTCAACCACTTCCCTGGGCAGCCTGCTCCAATGCCTGACAATCCTTTCTGGAAAGAAATTTTTCCTAATATCAAATCTAAACCTTCCCTGGCACAACTTGAGATCAACATGAGCAAAAAAATGAACTCTTAACAAATAGTTAAGGTTTGCACCTCACTAACATAGTGATGGTGCTTCTAGTCCTGATACCACTGTGCTTTTTACTAATACAGCATTTCTGTACCATGTCCCATAACCTCTCTTGAAGATGAGATTATTGCACAAGTTGCCTTAGCACTTGTCCTAGTCCACATCCTCCAGGTTTTCCCTGGTTGATGCATTCAAATGTTTCTTCCATATCTGTATTTGTATTTTAGCCTTACAGGGGCTGGGTTGCATCTTTAACTAGTCTTCATTTCCTTTCTGGAGAACCGGAACTACCTACTTCCTTGCTTCTTTGTCAGAGCACCAAGTGACTCTCTCTCCATTTAAGCTGTTGCCCTGTGGTAAGCTGCATAAATCATTTGGACTTTCATGAATGTGGTATATTCTGCCAGGATGTTCTTCAGTTGCCTATTCCTTGCCTCTCCAAGGAAAGGTAAGGCTGAGCAAGACCAAGAATGAGGCATGCTATTATCCTCTTAATTCATACATGTTTTTGTTGATAAAAGCTATAAACTGAGTAATTTCCAATTATTTATTTAGCTATATGTATGCTTAACTTGCCAGCTTACGGGATGTTTACTCTCTAATTAACTCCAAAACTACACTTAGTATTCATTAGCTGTGCATTTTTTTTGACCACTAGACGTTATTTTATCTGTCATTTTGGCTTGTGAGCCCTTCATCACCTTAAGCTTAATCATGATACTTTGTCGTTTCATTTATCACTTCCGTGGAGCCAGCAGCATTGGTGGTTCAGTCCCGTGCAGGGTGTAAGAGCAAGCAGACTTGTGTCACTCTTCAACCTTTCTTCAAACATCAGGTGTAGCAACAGATATGGCATCATTTTCCTCAAACACTGACTGGTGTTTGAAGAACATAGATGTCTTGTCTAGCATCATCAAGTATAGTGCTGTATTTAGTGTAGATTCTTTCACACGCCATTTTGTCCCATAGGTCTTCTGATCCCAAGTTCTGTTTAAGGTAATTTATTTGCTAGACAAATCCTAGTGGGTTTTTAAAGGCCTAATTCTTGAGTCCCGGTAGTTCACTTCTGAATTTTTCTTAATCAGCTGTCAGCCAGTTCTGTTGCTCAGTTTCTCCACCTCAAATGACAAGACTAATTCTGCACCATAAGTGTGTTACAAACTCTCTTGTTCCCACCTTCTTTTGGGTGTCTGTCTAAAACACCACTTTTATGAAGAAAGTCCTGCATTTGCAAATGTCAGTGCAACAGTTCTGTAGCTGGCTGTCACTGACTCTGCCTGCTACCCACACCTCAGTGCTCCTGGTTGCACACACAGAGCTTGCCTGGATTTAAGTCCAGGCACCCTGAAACACCTGAAGTGCTGCTTGAGCTGAGAAAGATAGATTGACCACAGAGAACTGAGTTGTCTGTGTTTTGTTTTCCTTCTATAGTGTTCAGATACCACCCAGAGGCAAAGTTTGCTTTATCCAGTGGCAGAATCCAGTGCTGCAGGACAGGAGGCTCATAGCCACCAGCTGCAGTAGCTCTCTGCCAGACCTTCCTAAAGACACAGTTCCCCTCAGCTGGCAAGGACCTTCCTGTACAAAGTGGCATAGCAGCCACACATAGTGTGCTCTGTCTGTTAAATCTGCAGCAAGCCAGAGTGCACAGGCCTTCTGAAAAAATAAACAAAAACTCCAACCCAAAGCCCTTGAGACTTCAGCTGTGAGGCAGAAAAAACGTAGACTTTATAAATCAAGTCAGTGAACTTTGTAGTTGTTTTCTGCAACCTTTTACTATAAGCATAGTGACTGTACTAAAGCCACTGAGAAAGTTCAGCCTGCAAACCCAAACAATACTATTTATCCCAAATCTCAGAAGGATTTCCTGTGTGGGCTTCTCAGTTTCTGAAATAAACACAAGACTGTCGAGAACAGCAAAATCAACTATCCTGAAAGATATTGGAAATCAAAATTAGTGAGGTGAGCTTTGTAGCTATGCTCTCAGAATGCAGTGAGCATTGAAGCTTAGCTGTTTCCTAGCTTGCAGCCTGGAAGTAGTCCTAGCAGGCTCAAATGTATGAGGAGCTGGCAGCACGCCCTGCCCTGGACAGCCTCAGGTCTGTCACCATGTCACATGAAAAGTCAAAGTCATCTGTGTCATCTGCAAGGCTTGTCAGATAGAATACAGAAACCAAATTACGTATCAAGACTATTTTGAATGAAAACAAACCACATTTTCTGTTCCTTTTTGTCTCCACACTCAGTTAGACTGGGTTGTTTTATTTTCATCTTTGTGCTACATGAAACACCACATTTAAGCTGTTTGTTATTTTCAAGAGTCCAAATCTGTTTCTTGTATGATTAGCTCTTGTTTCGTGGATGTCACCAAGTCTGAATTTGAGTCGAAGTCTGTTAATTAAAAAGGAGTCATATTAATTCCCCCTTTTTTCCATATTTACTTCTTTGGGTTATTTGGTTGTGAAGCAAAGTCATTGCCACTGCATTTCTTAGCACTATTTGATGTCTCTCTGATTGGAATATTTCTTTTTAAACAACTACTCTCTAAAAAAATTCATAGCTATCAACACGTCTAATGTGTGTATGACCTCAAAGTGGAGATGGCATTCTTTGTCCTTAATTTATCTTTGCAGATTTTACAGAGCTTCAAGCTTACTGCATTTTCCTCCCCTTCTGTTCAGTCCCTGTTGTTGGCAGTAGGGTCTCATTGCTCTATATGGGTAGATTGCCTGCATCTGCATCTTTTACATCTTTTACATTTGATTTCAGTCAGAATTTATGAGTGTTTTGTCTGTCTTATAGCAATCAACCTTTCCTCTTTTGTCCTGAAAATTGTGGCATTTAGATTAACTCTCCTGTGTGCTTGCTTCATGCTCCTTCAGAACAGCAGAATAATTCTAATTTTCATTAAATAGATGCACTATTCTTGTTTTTCTTGACAACTAAACCTTCGACTATAATTTAAATTATATTTTTTTCATTATTTTATGGTGAACACAGAAAACAACAGTTTGCAGAATTCAGCTTGTCAGTTGGTGCTGTTTCTTCCTGTGTGTGTGAGAGGAAACTAGGAGATGAGAGTTGGTGTTTCTTAGTTGACTTTTTTTAACTTGAATATTTTATTGCAGAATGACAAACAAAGAGAATTTTTCTTTTAGTTATTGAAGTTGTATGTTGCATTGATATATATAACCTTGCAGGGGATCATGAGTAATGGCATTGCCCTCTTCATTAGAATGGGTGACAGTACTGTCTAGTAATAAATTTGGAAAATAAAAGTGAAAATGTGTACTTTAGTGGGCCCCTGAGAGCAGAATTTGTGATACTTTATAGAATATTCAGTCAAAGCTCTGAAGAAGTTCATAGAGGAAGTTATACAAAAGAGCTTCTACTGCTAATATACTTTTAGTGCTAATACACTTCTAAAGCCTAATAAATTTTAAGATTTAAGGTGTGAATAAAAAGCTTGTCGCAGATAGCATACTAGGAAAATATAGTTTCTTCCATCTATACATCTGCACAAGGACTACAGAATCACAGAAGAGTTGATGTTGGCAAGGACTGCTGGAGGTCACATAGTCCAGCTCACCTGCTCAGAGCAGGCTCAGCCAGATCAGGATGCTCAGAGCCATGTACAGTCAGGTGCTGAATTTGTCTGAGGATGTAGTTCCACAAGGTTTCTCTTAGCAACCTATTCTAGTGTCTGAAGTGATTAATAGAAAAAAAGATTTTTCTTATGTTTAAATGCAATTTCCTGGATTTAAGTTTGTGCCCATTACCTCTCATCTTGACACAGGGCACAACTGAGAAAGAGTCTGGCTCGATCACCTTTACTCCCTCCCATCAGATATTTATGTACATTTATAGACAGTCATAAGTTCTTTCCTGAGCATTCTCTTCTCCAGGCTGAACAGTCCCTCTCAGCCTCTTCCCTTATAAGATGTTCAGGGCTTTCAGTCATCTCTGTGGCCCTTCACAGGACTTACCTGCACTATGTCCTTGTTTCGGTGGTACTGGGGAGGCCAGGACTGGACACATCACTCCATCTATCTCACCAATGATGAGTAAAGGGATAGGATCACCCCCTCAGCTCCCTGAACATACTCTGCCTCCTGTGGTAGAGAACACTGGTCCTGATATGGCCACAAGGGTACACACTGCTGGCTCATGGTCAATTTGATGTCCACCAGTATCAGCAAGTTGTCTTCTGCAAAGCTACTTTCCAGCCAGTTGACCCTCGGAGTGTACTGCTGCAAGGGGTTATTCTTGCCCAGCAAGTAATTCTCCAGACATGCAACTTTAACTATTTTCACAAAATTTAAATTCAGGCAGACAGTCAGAAACTAGTTTCCAAGAAACTGAAGCTTCCTCAGAAATACCCATGATTAGCAGGTTTTTTTCTGACTGCTACACATGCTTACACATATTGAGAGTAAACGTAGTTGAATAAGCAATTACCTGGCAATAGATCATGGAATTTTATTAAAGGATTAATTTTATTCAGATATTGCTGATACTGTGCAATGATTCTCAGCTGCTGTTCTTTAAATTTCTTATAACTGTATGTTTTATTTTATATGAAACTTTGGAAGAAGAGCATACAGAACGCAATTTATCTCCTCCAGAGCATGAATGTAACTGATCTGTTTCAATAATGATAGTGAGTAGCATGTCAGATTTTTTAGTTATTTGTCTTGTTACTACAGTATTATAAACTGAAGTGCATTCTTCTGTATTTGACTTTGCTCTGGCCGGAATTTGTCTTCTACTTTATCTGAGAAACTGCTGTGCACATACTGATATTCATTTTCTTTCATGGTCATTGTTCTACTTGTTCTTCCAACAGGAGAGGTGTTTGACATACTGAAGTACCTAAAAAATTCTGGTTTGGTCTGCTTACCTTTAGAATTTCTTTTATTCCCCTAAGTTTTTAGCGAAGGAAGCATGAATACTTTGGGCAGTATGTCAGGGAATTTATATGACTGTCAGCTTGGTTACCAACTATTGTCTGTTTATCCTCTGTACCATCTGTATTCAGAAGAGAAGACAGGAGTTTGAAGTAATAAAGGTTTGGAAACTTTGTCATTGTTGCTTTTGAGAGTGGAGAATGTAAAATAAGATGACTAGTAAAGCAAAGGGAGATCTGTGGTAGCACTGCAAACTTAATTAGCTCTATCTGCACCCCTATATTGATAGATTAGAGGCATATTTATATATGATGTTGTCCCTGCATCTCCTGAGAGCCTGGAAAGCCTGGAACTTGCAGTGAAAGACGTGAAGCTTCTGTGGAAACCTTTGCTATTTCACTTGCATGTTGGACTTTTTATTCTGCAGAGGGTCACCGCTCCTCAATGCCAGCAGCTGGCCCCTTGCTTTCTCCTCTGCTTGACATAGACTAATAACTCAAAACCCAACTGTACAAGGTCCTCAATAACCTGCTGTCATTAGGCAATTTGGTAATTTCTCCCTTCCAACCTTGGCTATTCTGTGAATTAATCAACCAGAGACATAAGAACTCCCCAGATGCCTCATGAGCTGTTATACCCTCGCCAGCATTTTCATTCCATTCAGTTTAAGCTACTCCAGGTGCACATTTACAGAGGAATATTGTTAGTAATAACAATATTTTATGACATAGAAATTTTATTCAAAAAAGCTAGTATTGTTTATGGTCTCAATTTCTATTGCTGTTGACACTGTTATATTTTGTGACAGGTGGAGATGTTCCTGATTTTATCTGTTATAAAAGTGGCTTGAATGTTATCTTTTGCAGACAAGCCGAAGAATAAACTTTCCTTTCAAATACACATGGGTATCCTAGCCATGATACCTTCATGCACAACCACAAGATAAAGTTAATATTTATTCCACAAGTGGAAGGAGAACACAGTGCTGATAAAGAGCTGCGTTTTCTGTAGAGTTGATATAAAACACTGGTGCCTGTCAATCACATTATAAAGTAGTTAACATTTGTTTTATTAAAATGGGCACAAAATCAGCAACAAATGTTATAGCTAAATATTACAGTTATGTGTCTTTCTGTGGCTTTCTGTACCACATTTCATTAACCCTTGTCATCTTGGCATCATATAATAAGGATGTTGGTAACTCAGCACCTCTTCTGAGTTCTGCTGAAGTACAAAAGATCTGAGAGTAGGATTGTTCCACTGGTTTAATCTGTGCTGTTTGATTATCTACCATGGTAATTAATGCATCTAAGTGAGAGCAGAACACATCAGAGACTGGACCTTTCAATGTATCCTGCTCCTGAGTGTCCTCGTGGTTGAAAAGAAATGCATATTTAGAATTGTTCTTGTTTATCTACATATGATTATCAATGAAGTGAAAAGATTGGGAGGATGATCTGTTAAAAAAGTGAATATTTATATGGCTTCATTTGGATATGTAAGGATGCACATACTTCTGGTCATTCGATATGGAAGCAACTTAACCAGTTCGCAGTAACTTTCAGGACTGAAATACTCTGACAGAAGGAAAGCAAAAGGAAAAAACCCCACACTCCCAAAGATATAAGGGCATAAAAATTATGGTTTGTTGCAGTGTATTGAGATGGGAGAGCTTCCTGTCCCTTCAGTCGCTGATGTTTGCTTCCTGCATCTTTAATAATGGATTGCCACTTTAAAGTAGTGTGTAGGAATGTCATTTCACAGCGGAAAAAGAAACAAGTGCTTGCAAGTAAATTTGTGAGGAGGCATTTCAGTGCCAAAAGATTTTGTGCATAGTGTTTTAGTGAGTGCTTCACAGATATAGTTCTTTTCCTGGTCTGCTTCTTTTCACTGGATTTTTTTCAAGGCAACATACTTAAACCAGTTTATTTGAAAAATACTTCTCTTGAGTGTCCTTGAAAATGCAGTTAAACACTCAATCAGTGACACCTTTGAGCTGTATTCACCTTCTCCTGCAGGAACCTCCTCCAAAAAGGCAGTGAGAAATCTCAGAAAATCTGTTTGACTAGTCAAGGTGACTTGTTTTTTGGTGGAAAACAAGGCAACTAGATACATCGGACCAGAAGTAGCAGTGTTTGTGCCTGATTCTTGATTTGTGTGTCATGCTCTTGCAGGGCAGGCCTGGATTTGATCTGGCTTGATGAATTTTGAAGTTGCATCAAATTTTCCACAGTCTTCTCTGTTTCTTGTGAATTTTGTTTCCAGACTCTTGGATCTGCTCCAGATCTCTTACTGTTACCTGCTGCTGTCTCCCAGATCTGAGCTTGCTCAGCAGTCCACAGACAGACAGAGAAATAGCACTTGTGTCAGAGAAGTCTACTGACCCCATTGTTTCTTAAAGAATTATATTTAATATCTTACAAATATAGATAAATACCAGATGTCACATGGAGTTTGAAGATTCACAAGAAAATCTCATCAGCATGAGAAACTGTTTAAGGAAAATGCAATTTGACTCCTAGGAGAGTCAAAGGAGAAAAGAATCTTGCTGCTTTTCATCTCCTGCAAGTGGAGTATTCAGAAAAATCACTGTCATTGAAGTATCTATGATGACAAATCCAAACCCAAACTCTGTGGTTAGATCTTGTAAATCAACATATTTGTTGCTTTAGAGCAAGGTTGGGGAACCCCCTCGTTGCTGGCGCTGTGGACACCGTGCAAAACACCTGCACTGGTCTGTGTGTTAATGGTGTCCCAGGGATGTCAGCTGGGAACTGGCAGCCTGGGTGAAACCAAGAGCCACATCTGCCCTGCCCTGCAGGATTTCAGATCCTACTGTAGAAAATTCAGTAGCAGAATTGTGTGATATAATTTTAAGAACATTATTTAATAGTTTTTAACATTTTTAAAGCAGATAATAAGATGAAAGAGATCACATAACACCACATTTCATTTTATGCTACTTTAACGTAGAAACTTGCTGTGTAATTAGGATTAAAATAAATAAATTGAGGAGATATTTTTATTGAAATCTTTTTATCTTATTCAATCCACAATGTAGCACACACTAACAGTTACAGTATCATATTAACCATATGTGAAATACAAGGTGTAAAACAGTGAAGCATCTATCCATGAACATGAAGACATTTATTTGTGAAATATGGTTATGTTGTTTTACTTCAACTGCTGACTACTTTTGGTGCATTTCTCAAAAAGCAAAGTGGAGTGATCTGTAAATATGCTATGGATATATAGTTCAGTCTTCACAATAAACAAACTGCTTAGCAGAGTGAACTGTGATTCGTTCAAGTCCACTAGATTTTTTTTCACTGTTGTTTGATCCAGAGAAGAGCCTTGCATTCATCTTATACAGTATCTGAATGAATTAATTAATCTATTTATAAAAGTGGTGAAACATAGTACAATTGTGATGGATTGTTAAGTCTTTATTAAAGCTGTAACATTTCACATCATGCAAATGGACCAGAATATTTACTGTCTTTAGCTTTAGGAGTGAAGTATTTTGGTTTTCTGGACATATTAAAAATGCTGAAAAGGTACTGTCTTTTTAAAGTGGGGCTTATCATTCTGTGATCAAAAGTACTTATGTAAGGAGGAGAAGAAAGGAAAGAAAATCTTTCTGTATCAAGATAAATAGCCACTCTCAAATTTACTTCGGTTTGTATTTGGGCTTTATCCATTTCAAGACTTTCCCTGTCTGCAGTGTGACTGTTTTAAGAACAAAAATGCAAGCTTTGGCATAAGGTGTTGACCAGCTACCGTATTGCTGACTCTAGAAGGTTGTTGAAATTGTCTGTGAATGTTTTCAGCAGTAGAGGGTGCCTGTATGGAGCAGCGCTAACAAGGAGGTGAATTTGTCATCCCAACTGGTTTTACTCATGTGCCTTTGTTAAATGAAACATTGTGAACTGGTATCAGGAGCGGATTTGCCTTTTGTACGTTTGACTCCACAGCGTTATGTGAAGCAAATTTTGGAATGAAAGCCTTGAAAATGTTCTCGACCTGTTGTAGGAAAAGGTTACCAGCAGGCAGCTTCTGCATCTGCTTTCAGTGTAAGCTTCCTGATAAATAGTGACCTTGAGATCTTCTGTACTGCCTGTTCTGAAAACGTTTGATAAGGGTAAATAACTCAATGGCTTTAGATTTACAAAAAGATAATAACCACCTGATGAATTTTAAGAAATAATTAATTTAACCAGAGCTTGTAAAGGCTAAAGGATTTATAATCATCAGTCCAAACTCCTAGTGGTTTCTGTCACAAAATCACTACAAATTTGAATGAAGAAAAGACTTCAACAGGAATTGGTTTCTTAGGGAGAAAATTGTCTGAGGAGCTGACCTCGTTTTTCAGTGAGTGAGGGATGTAGTTATTTAAACATATCTACTAGGAGGAAGGTATTGAAATGGGCTGTGTTAACCATTCAGTAGCAGACTTGGAAAGAGATGGCTTTGTGCCTATCCCAAGGACCTGGGATTTTCAGAATTTTAGGAATCAGATTCTGTGTCCATGAGCTCTTGATTTTGGTGCTACCAAAGCAACTGTGTGATGTAACCTTAAGCCCAAGTAGTTGACAAACAGGAGACATGAAGGTGTTCAAGGCCAGGTAGGATGGGACTTTCAGCAGTCTGTTCTAATGGAAGATGTCCCTGCCCATGGCAGTGGGGTGGAACTAGCTGATCTTTAAGGTCCCTTCCAACCCCAACTGTTCTGTGATATGTCACTGCTGGTTGTCTGGGGACAGATTGATAGGCTTTTTATTTAATTGTTTATGGGGTGCTTTGTAAGAGCTCTGCCTCATCAGAGTTTGACAGAGAAGTGTCAGGCGTTTCACTGGCACTCTGTAGTTCTGCTAATCTCAGCAGGATTCGTGGGGGTATTAGTGTAGTAAGTGGTTTATTAGAAGAGATAATGAGCACAAAGCAGATGAGGATTTAATAAATAAGGAGACTTGGTCTGCATCACTGAAACCTAGTTACGTGACATGGCAAGTCCCCTTGTTGAGCCTTCTTACCTCTCAGCTGCCCAGTGCTTAGTAAATACAGCAGCACACACTCAGGATGGGCAAATCCCCTTGAGGAACAGCCTTTTCTGATGAGACCTACCTGGATGATATGATGATATAAACAAAAACACTTTAAAAACCAACACACACACACAGAGCTTCAGTGTCTCCTGCAATGGGAGCTGACAGACAGCTGGAACAGATGTGGGCAACAGAGCAGTGAGCTGGGGAGCAAGGAGGCACTGAGGAAAAGCAAACCTCAGCTGGTCTGTCAAAAGATTCCTACTACAGTTCTTGGAACTGGCTGCAGGCAGAGCAAGCTTTCTGATCTATAATCCACCAGGAAATTGAGCCTTTCTCAGGTGGGAATTTAGACTTGCAGGTGAAAGGAGAAAATAAAGCCTATGTATAGCATGAAAATTGTCAGAATCTAGGCTACATTTAAAGAAGTAACAATGTTGTTTGCTCATTCCAGGCTTACTTACAGGTTGGCAGACAAAAGCTACTTCAAATCAATAAATTTTCATCAAAGGAAATCATATTTTTAGACTTTTTCCATGTTATTAAATATACATGAGACTGTGAGTCCAGTGCTGCTCACATGGGAGTGAGTGGTTTCTGATTGCAGTGGGAAACCTATTGGTTTCCTGTTGCCTCCCAATACCCAGAGCCTTCCCTTGAACTGCATGTAATTTCCCTCCCACCTTCCTCAGTCTGCTCAAACTCTTGAAAATTAGGTTAGCATAGTTTGTCTACTGTACATTTATCCAGAAGGGGAACTTTTATTTAAGCACTGTAGAATTACCTTTACACATGTAACATTAAAACTAATCTGGGAAACTTCTGTATGAAGTAGCTTGGCATTGTCATGACCCATCTGTCTTAGCCTACTAGTGGTAGATTTTACCAGGCACTGAGATAAAATACATCTTCACAGCTTGTTTTTCTGCCCATACATCTGATAAATTTGTATTGCATTAGTTCTCCACAGCAGAAAAACACTTTAAAACATTAGGGAATATGTCAAGGAAACTGTACTTTCAAAATCACTTTTTTGAAAGTAAATATAATTTGTTACAGAAAACAGACAGCACTGTTTCATCATTCAATACACAAGAATATCTAATTGGTAATTTTTAATGTACCATGAAGATATCCTCAGATATTAATACCATTTATTAACCACAGACTGCCAGGTAAGGATTTGAAGCCAGACATTATTCCAGTACAAAGGAAAAAATCCTTCAGCTAGTCTTCCTCCCTGTATTTCCAGTACTGTTGGTACTTAGAGTTTACCTTGTAACTATCGAGCAAGCTTATGATAGTGTTAGTGGTCTCACTGTGCAGACCAGCCTTCACAGGATCACAAAGTGGGTCAGGTTGGAAGGGTGGGACATCCAGTCCAACATCCTTGCTCAAGCAGGGACATCCTAGAGCCCATTGCATAGGATTGTGTACAGGTGGTTTTTGAATATCTCGAATGAGGGAGACTCCATAACCTCTCTGGGCAATCTGTTCCACTGCATGGTCATTCACACAGTAAAGCCCTTCCTCATATTCAAGTGGAACTTCTACGCATCAGTTTCTGTATGTTGCCTCTTGTGCTATTGCTTGGCACCACCAAAAAGAGCCTGGGTCCATCCTCTTGACACACACCCCTGTCAGATACTTATAACATTGAAGAGGTCCCCTCTCAATATTCTCTTCTCAAGGCTGAACAGGCACAGTTCCCTCAGCCTTTCCTCACAAGAGAGATGCTCCAGTCCTTTAATCATCTTTGTCACCCTACTACTGGACCCGCTCCAGGGGCTCCATGTCTCTCTTGTACTGAGGAGCCCAGAACTGGACACAGCACTCCAGATGTGACCTCACCAGGGCTCAGTAGAGGGGCAGGATCACATTCCTTAACCTGCTTGCAGTGCTTTTCCTGAGGTAGCCTAGGAAACCATTGGCCTTCTTGAGCACAAGGGCGCACTTGTGCTCTGTTACCTATTACAAAATCCAGTGCATTTGGAAGGGTTAGTCGATTCTTCTGAGTATTTTTTTGCCTTTCATGGCAATGTTCTTGACTGTGTATTTGCTATTAAAAAATTCTTCTCTGAAATGAAAAATGTTGGAGATTTCCTGTCATCTACGCTGTGATTTATTGCATGCATAGTGTGAAGGATTTGAGGTATTTTGATGGCTCTCAGCAATATGGGGCCAAGTTTTCTGGCTATACACAAGATGGGGACTCTACGAACTATTCATACACCCAAATATTTGCCAGAACTTCTTTTTCTAGTTGTTGTACCTTTTCACTGGACAGGAGATGATGAATATGATGCAGGTCTTTCCATGCCATTGTCATGGTGCCTTTCAGTCCAGGTTTGCTCAGGTTCAGGGTGGTCAGAATCAATAAAGCTAAAGATCATCCCAATTTCAGTGAACATTTTCTTCAGAGGTGCACTTCTTGTCTGTTCTGTGCTGAGGTGTTGAGAAATCACTTGGGAAGTAAACAATGACTAATTTGGACACTTTCAGCTGGAAAGTTGTTTAGAAGGCTGTTCATTTCTCTCTCGGTTGGGTTTTATCCTTTCCAGGGAGAACCAGTAACTGATGGTATGAGTCCATCTAAATACGGTTTCTGAGGTCTTGGGCCTTAAGTGTTGATATTCTTCGTTCAGTCATCTTTTCTGATGTGAAAATAAAACTTGCACTCGGTATTTGTGTATGTGTATGTAATTGTGTGTCAAGTGTGAAGCGTAAGCTCTCTTTGACATTGATGCAGTGCCATACATGTGCCACAAGTACCTTTTCACTTTTAGTAGAATCACATCAGTCTACAAACTCAAAGTAATTAGTGACATATTGACTGTTACTCCAGAAAAAGCAGGTAAGATATAATCCCTGCACTGCAGGAGGGCAATATACTTCCTAAGAGCTTGACCTGTTATCTTTCTGATGTAGCTTTCATATCACAACAAAAATCATCAGTCTGGAACAGAACAGTTTGACAGAATGACTCAGTAGAGCTACAAAATGACAGATGTTAGAAATAAAAAATAAACAAACTGTGTTGGGTCATTACTGTCAAAGCAGGATCCTTCACCTGTTGTTCCTGATGCTTATGCAGTCAGCAGTAGTTTTGGGGCCATCTTTTCTCTTCACAGGACAGATTATTGATATGACTTGAAAATTTAATATGATGTGATTTATTTTCAAAGATTACACATTGCATCTCAGGATGTAACTACAGCAGCAGTCACCTGCTTTGCTTGTTTTTTCCAAGTTGGTGATCCCAGCCAGTCCTGTGAACCGGTAGGCTTTGTCCCTCTGCTTCAGACCCACTTACAGCATCACTTTGCTTCCCAACTGCTGAGCTTCCCTTGGCTCTCAGTGTTTGCAACCACACCCTCCCCTTGTCCATTTATGTGGAGCCAGACATCCCAAAGAAAACCCTCAGACTGCATAGCTTAGTTCTTGACAGTGCAGCCAGAAGAGTTGGGAGTTACCTGCAGTGGTCTCCAGGCAGTTCATTCAGTCTGAACTGTGCCTTCTGTTTACTCTGTAAAAAGGATGGCTATTGTATATCAGCTTTAATGCTGCCTGTAAGTCAAAGCTTTGCTTGAAGGCAGCTGTGTCTTCCAGCAAAGCAGGTAGAGCACATTGCAGTGTTCTGTCTGATCTGCCTGTAAACGGAGCTGATGACATGTCACTGAAAATGATTGTTTGATTATCCAACAACAGCACAGAAAAGTGGAATGCAGTGGAATGCTGAATGGTTTTAGGTGGGAGAAGAACTAGAAGATGCTGAGGAAGATGGTGAAGTTTTCTCTTCTGCTTTAGATCAGAGACCATATGGCTCAAACAGAGCCCTAAGCTTCTACCAGGGCACTGGCTGGTGCTTGGTGCTGCCAGACATTTTGGGGGTAGGTAGGACAGGAGGAGAAGTCTTTCCATTTTACATTGACTTACTAGATACTCATAATTAAACATTAATTTCCTCAGGAACTTGCATTCAGGACTATATATATATATATTCACAAATTAAGTAGCATCAGAGAGAACATTCCTAGGCACTGGAACTCCATCCTCTGTCCTGCTGAATTGTAATGCTGAGAGTAATAGTATGGATGCTGGCTGTTCTGTGCCGGTTGCCATCAGTGCCAGGGGCAACACAGGACCTATTTGATTTTCTTGTGTAGATGCAATCCACTAGCTTCACTTCTTGCCTCCCTGTGAGAATTCTCTCTCATTTGTTCCATAGCTAGTTCTACCCAATACATAGATACAGAACTGAGTGATAAAGGGGGTCTGAGCATTTGCTATCCAGAAGTAAGGGCAGGGATTTGAATTGAGAACTCCCCTGTTTTCTGATAGAGGGTACCAGTCATCAAACACTACGTGCTTGGTGAGGCAGTTTGTTCTCATATTGCAGTGATTCAGCTTTTTTATAGTGAACTTTGACTGTTATGAGTCAGAGGTACAGGAGGGAAAATCATCCTCCAGGCTGGTGAGAGGTCTTGCTCTTGGGTGGGAAACTCCTGGGCACTTGTCTCTGCTTGGATCCATGTTCAATAATACATAGGAGATGAGAGCAGATGAAGCATGTAAGTCAGTGTTGAGGTGGTGAGCAATGCAACTTTAGATTCGTGTTGTGGCAGGAAGATGAGGGAATTGCAACTTTGGAGCTCGTGTTCTGGTTGAATACTTCTGTGCCACAACCTCTGAAAAGGAGATTTTCAACACTGTAAATCTAACCCAACTTTCCTTACATCTTTCCAGGAAAAAAGTGTTTGGAAAAAGCAGTGTAAAGGTTGGGGTACATGTAGGACTACATGACCAAGGTAGAAATGGTCATGGTGTGGGATGCTTATTTTTGCGAAAAAGAGGAGAAAAAAAGAAATGTGATTTGATCCAAATTGGAGGGAGTTTGACTGCTGTATTGCAAAATGTTATTTGTTTCACTGTGCTTAGATCAATAACGTAACAGCAGCCCACCCTCCTCCCTTAGAAAGCTGTCTCACAGGCAGCAGATAATGAGCTAGTACTGGAAGAAATCTAATGGGTCCCGCCTTGTTATGTCCAGAAAAAGCTCACATGTTCACTTTCAGCAGAATCATCAAGAATTGACTTTGAAGAGCCAAAATACAGGAATTTTCTAATAGTTCTCAGCTGGTTTGCATGACTAATTATTAAACCTTCATAAAAATGTACAATGAGATTTTTCTCAAATGACAGACTAAAGCTGTGAAATTTTCCAGTTCACTACAAAAAGAATATGTTTTACTTCTCTTCAGAGAAGCTAACTATTGACCAGCATTCACAACAGGGAGTAGGAAAGCCTTTGCTCCCTGATTTTTACTGTTTAGAAAATGAGGGTTTACCAGTGCTGCTCTGGAACAGTAGTGCTGTGGCTGAGCAGTGTGGAGGGAAGTGGCCTGCCTTGCCTCTGTGGAGTTTTCTGTCTCTCCTCCCTGAAGTCTTTGGGAAGCTGCTTCCAACGTAAGGCACTTAGCACGTAAAAGCAGAGCAGAACATCTATCAAACATGGAAAGATCAAAAATTGTGACTCCCTGTGGAGTGACTGTTGGGAGGGAAACAGCTGAATAATGTTGAACATATTCAGATCTCTGACTTCACCTAATGCACACTGTGAAGACTGTGTTTGTAGTCGAAAGCAGATTCATTTTTATGGATATGGAAAAGCTTTTGTGCTTCTGCCTTTAAAGGCAACTGCTCTATTAGTTGTTTTTCAAGGGAGAGGCAACATCAGTTCTTTCTGCCTTCTCTTAGACAAATATAAGCATAAATGTTAATCTGAAGTTTGTTTGTTTTTTTACTGCTGAAAAGGCAGGCCTGGCTGTGGAATGGTTTGGGAGGTGGCTTGATGCTTGGTACACTGAAAAAACTGCAGAGCTGACAAGGGCACTTAAAAACTCAATTTTCTGAAAAAAAAAAAAAAATCAAGATCCCTAAACCTCAGTGATAATTTGTACCTTCATGGATATTGAGAGTATTCACTGGACATGCTCATGCTTAGGAGTCAGGACAAAATCACTGAAACAACGTACCTCTTAACTTTGAAAAACTCCTCACCCCAGCCTCTGAAACAGTCTTTAAACTTCAGCCCATCTGCTTCTAAAGGTCTGGGTACATGAAAAGTTCCAAGGTAGCCTTTCTACACTGGTCATCATCGGTAGCTTAGCAGGGCCAAGGTCGGAGCACTGCAATGTTCCCCACGATGCTCCCAGGCAGATCTCGTGCTGCAGGCGGCACACAGAGATGTTTCATGCCACAGGAAGAATCAAACTACTCCCTCTTCCCAGGGTGATTTCCTCAAGTTTTGATTGTTCTCATGCTCCCAGGAGGACCTTTTTCTGCATTTGTGATGCAGGTGATATTTCCTTGAATAATTCTTGGTGGGAGTAAACTTTTGCTAATAGTTAAGTGCAAATATTTTTAAAGTGAGTGTTACATGGTATATGTGCCTGACCTATGGTGTGGCTTTTCTTATGATGTTTCTGTCCTAGCTTGAAAAATATGTTGTTGCTTCTAAATAAATCAGAAACCACTTAATTAGCCAAGTGCCTTCCACAGTTATTTCTATGATTACTAGGTTATTGTCTCAGCAGCATCTAACTCAGTGGGAAAAATATCCAAGTGTTAATTTGTTCTCTGGAAATAGCATGACTGAGGATGAGCAGACAGACAGCATCAAAACAGAATGAAATCTAACATACATGGTTGCTTTTTTATGGAAATGACCTTTCTTTTTCCAAAGACAGAAGTCTTCCACTGAGAGCTGGAAGGTACAAAGCAGCTTGACAACACAGCATGTGAATGCATGTCTTTAACATAAGCATAGCTAATACTTTCTCTTATTGCTGTGTAGCACTCTCCGGGCAGCAATCAGTTCCATTTAAATACGATTAATATGAAAGTAATAGTGTCTCAATTTCACTCTTGTACGTAGTGTCAGGGGAAAGAAAGTTGATTTTTTAAAAATAATTTGATAGTAAAATAAAAGGAAAATCTTAATTCCTGTGAGACTTGCTAGCACTCTTCTTAATTCTGCACTGTCTAAATTTTTCAGGGTTTTGAAGGTATTCCTGTCCCGAACGGCTCAGCGTATTCCATACATGACAGGTGGGCGAGTGATGAGGATGCTGGCTGTTATTCTTCTGGTAGTCTTTTGGTTTCTCGTTGGCTGGACTTCTGCAATAACCCAAAATTTGGAGAGAAACATTCCACTCATTGGCCAGGGGCAAACATCTGACCACCTGATCTTCAACATGTGCCTCATAGACCGCTGGGACTACATGATGGCTGTTGGTATGTCAATTTTCTAGTTTATCTTTAATTTCTGAAATAAAGCTTGATTGTTTTTTAATTTTTCTTCTTTTAGAATTTCTTAAAGTTTTGCCAGACTACCTAATATGATGTGAAAAGCTTCTATGGAAGTAAAATAATTAAAATATACTGAAACTTCTATGCCTTTCAAAGGTTTGTAACTTGGATTGTAGTAACAAACTGATGGGTGCTCAAGACGTTTCATCTTTGAAGGCAGAAGGTATCTAGTTCTTCTACTACTGAAGCTTTTCAAAAATTCTTCTGCTATTGAAGTCCAAAATTGTGGCTAGATCAGAGGAGGCTTTTTGTTTTCACACCAAAGAACTGGGCAAAGCTCTTGCATGAGGAGGGAAAGAACTTCCAAGAACACTCGTTCATAAACTTACAGAAATTAGCATCAAAGTAAAGGAAATAGAAAACACACATCAAATATGCCAACTTAATGTATTTGTTGGATGTGTTCTCAGTGCATGGAGTAGGCAGGAGCTAAAAAATATCAGTCCAAACTTAAAGAAAGGAGAAAAATGATTTGGTTTTGTTTCCTTCACTCTATAACAAACAGTGGGTTCCCCATGCCAGGGTTCAGTTAAACAGTGTAATGTTCTTTCTCCCAGTGGCCACACAGTTTTGGTGCTTCCATCTAGAGCCATTTTCTCTAGTACAGCCCAGGCTTGGCACCCACTTTCTCAAATACATCCGTGTTTTGAAATCTAAAATAAATTCTTACCTTACTAATCTTTCCCTTATTCTCCCATGGACATCCCATTGACAGAGCTCTGGTACTGAGGATTAGGGAGAGGTAATGGTGGCTCCTCCTCATGAGAGTGCAGATGAGATGGCCAGAGGTGGTCTGCAGGTATGAGGAGTGTTTTCTCTGAGAGTGGTGTACAGATGGCCAGTGCATGGCAATACACAGAGCAGAACACTGCTGCCAGCCTCACCTAGGAGTGTCCATGGCTCTCAGGTGTAATACCTCAAAGGCAGTGAGGCACACAGGTACCCCATCTGTCAATATGCTCACTGGTAAACCACACAGAGAGGAGTAGAAAGGGTTATGTTTTGAAATGCATCTTGATCTGGGCCCTTTTGGAGAGTGTACTTTGCAGTAATGGAATAGTACTCTTGCCAGAGATGTTTTAAAATTAATAACAAAAGAGAATTAAATGGGAAACAATAACCCATTTTGGATCAAAATTTTACTGCATTTGACAATGTAATTTCATTAAAATTTTGATAGTGATGGTTTTTGCATAATGGCAAACAAATGGTTTTAGTCTCTGTATTTTATGGTTCTGGTAGTGCAGTGATTAACAATTCAGATCCTAATACCTAATTGTGATCAATAGTCCCTTTTTGGTAAGAAATTGCATAAGTTACTGTCTGTGTAGTTTTGGAAAAAAAAAACAAGGATAATTTTTTAAGATATATTTACATTTAGAAGGGTTTAAAATGTTTTTCAGAATATACTCAAGGGCAGTAGAGGCAAAGTGAGCTCTCAAACCTGAATAAATTGGGTAGAATTTCTTACGTTCTGTCATTTTGTCTTCTTACCCAAATTACCTATACACAGAGTTATGCTTGTGCAAGTCTTCAGTAAACTGTGCAGTCACATCAGTGGTACCAGGAGACGTACACCTACAAGACTGTACTAAAATGTCTGTCTATGTATATTTATATATGTGTGTGTGTGCATGTGCACTTCAGGATTTTTATTGTTAATAGCAGTCTGAAAAGCTTACAGTCAATAGGAACTACTTCCAGAATGAGATGCTTCACCTCAGAGATGTGTCAGAAAAAATGCCCATAATGCCGAACCTCTTTTATTCCTGTAATTGACTGGGAGCAGCCTTGCAAAATATACTATGTGATAAATTAATTGATAGAGTATGCCATTTGATTTCAAATGCTAAAATAAAACCAGTGCATAGCAATTTTTTAAAGACTTGTTATTTCATTTAATATAGTTAGGCACAGTATTTTATATAAAACTAGTGAGTGTTTTGGGATATATTCTGTTACTTGTAGTCCTTGATGGAACACCTCCCTATTTCACTTGGCTGTCAACACTTCTTTGAAACGCAGAAAGGGAATTTTCAAGGTCGCAGATTGGTGAAGTGAGAATTAACAAGGCTCTGTTAGAAAGTCATAATGAGATGAATCCTTTATGCTACCAGAGATTAGTGGAGTTGGGATTTATGAAGCATTTTCCATACTAATCATGCTACTTAGACTCTGTCTCTAGAGACTTTTATTGCAGTGAACGTTTTATATTTACATTTCCATTAAGTTTAAGAGGATTCTCTCTGTGAGAGAAGTAGGGACCTAGACATAAAGGTTGTCACCATTTCTGGCATTGCCTCTTTACTCTGTGATATGCTGATGAGAAAAATTAGCATTCAGTAAATCTTATTTTATCTATATAACATAATGTGGGTTAGCGTGTGTTTTCCTTGGGGTTGGATAATTGTGGATAGCTTATTTGTTACTTGCCTGGATTATTTTTATTTCCTTTATGTTTGTTTCTGCATCACTTTCAAGGTTGGGGTATCTGTCTCATTGACAAGCCATGGCATGGGTGACAGTCTGAGATTGCAGAGAAAGACCTGGGGGCTTGAAAACACTCACCCACAAAGCTTTTTTCCTATGGCCTGAATACATTCTATACCTCTACCTGTCACAGTCAGATTCCAAGTTGGAAAAAAACCCAAGTGATAAACATCTGATAAACCTAAGGGCTTGCAGTGTCACAAATGAAACTATTATTCTTTATCCTGAGGAGAAAGCATCCTAAAAGTGAAAGAGATATAGGCACAGGATTTAGAAGAACTTTCCAGAAACTGGAAAGAAATACAAAATAATAAGTTTCATGAACAAAGCCCCAGGCAGGAGAGAAAAGCAGGCAGAGCGATAAACATGCCTGCACAAGGACAAATAAAAAGCAGAGGTGAAATCTTGGCAGATGGATGTTCCTGACTTCATCAGGGCCAGAGTTTCACCCAGCATGAATAGGATAGCTTTTAAAAATCCCCCATGCATCCTGTGTGCATTTTTCAGTGTTTTATTTAGTTATGAATGACATGTATTATCAAAGCACAGGGAGGTGTTTTTCCCCCGAACTTGTTTGATTCTTGGCTGGCAGGAGCAGTGTTACTCCTGTGTGGCTGACCTGAGCTGCTGCTACGGCCCACGCATCTGTAGGTCATGCTTTGGGTCTTGGGCATCAGGAGGATTTCAAACACAAAGCTTCCTCATGATTACTGCATACTCTCAGCCAGGAAAAGGAACAAAGTGAGTATTTCAGACTGTTCCTAAAAGAACTCCCTCCCACTGTTCATTTGCTGATATTCAACAAATACAATGTTTTCAGAGAGGGCAAGAGGTGCCAGGACAGGCTCTTACAGATTGTGCATTAAGACTGCTTGTACAGTTTTGAGCTGGGGCATTGTAATACATCTTTATGAGGCCCTTTATTAAATATTCTACAGCCCCTCTGCTGCATTCAGTGAATGAATGATTATTATTTCTTTTTATTATCCCCATTTGATGTGGCCCAATGCCATATTCAGAGTGTATGGTTCAGAACATGAAATGAATAAAGAACTGTTCATTTCCAAATGGGCATTTTGAAGCATTTTCTCCTTAGCATTGATGCACAAAGATTAAAGCCAGAATTGTCAACAGTAGCTATCCATTTTAAGTTTCTATCTTGAGACATCGAGGAACTGGTTTTTCAGAGTACTGTTTATAGCCTTCTCTGTGTGGAAAGCACAACCAGGAGACGCCTGTTAGAATTCCACTGGTGTGGATCTGGCTTCATGTCTCACATTAGGTGCTCAGAAAATGTATCATGTAGAAATAGTGATCACTTGTGAAAAGCTTACTCAAAGTGATAAGGCCAGAGATGTATAAAATGTTTGGAGCAGAAATAGGAGAAGAATATTGTCTTATAAAGTACCTTCAGCTCTGTCCCTTTTCTGCTTATAAGCCACTTCTGCTACCACGTACACCTCTTCCACAGTCTGCATCACCAACACTGTGTGCAGTTTATGTCACTCATCTCTAGGATATGGTAAATCTGGAAGAGTATGAGGAAGAGCACCAAAGATGGTGAGCGGTGCTGGAACCCCCAGCTTGAGCGGTTTGGATTGTGTTACCCCCTTTTTCTTGTTATCTGTTACATGGTAGATGAATTTCCAGACACTTTATTTAGTCAAAAATTCTACAAAGTATTTCTGCTCAGGAAACCATGTTTGGGTTGCCCTAGCTGCAGGTTTATGTAATGGTAAATGCCATATTTCGCAGCTTCTGCAAGCCGCTTGTGGGAGGAGGTGGCTTTGGGAGAGGCTGGAAGGTGTTCTGGCTTCCTTTGCGCCACCCTTATTGGAATCCTCTACTTGTACGACTCCAAGTCTTTCCAGTGCTCCAAGTACTTTGGAAACCATTGGCATTTGCTCGCATTCCCTTTAAGATGTGTGATAAAAGGCCCCACACTCAGCCAGTTTTCAGCTGCTGGTGGTAGATCTTTCTGATCCTGTTCTTCCTCTTTCATCTGCACACAAGTGAAGGGTGGTGATGGGGCACATGACAAGCAGAGTGCCCAGCTGACTTTAATAACAACAGTGAGCTATATAGAAGGAATAAGGCAGGAAAACACGTCTGTGTAGGATAATTTAAAAAGTGCTTTAGTATAAGGGCTCAGAGATATGAGGAAAGTTCCTAGGGATTTTAAACCTGAGCACTGGCATATGTTTAGTGCAGTGAGACTCTTAGACATGTTGCTCGCACTCAAGTCAGTGGATATGTTTCCATTGCTAGCAAAAGCCATCTCTAGGGCACCCTCAAGCCATGGGACCCCCAGTCTGGGGGTGAGCATGTCCCTTGCATTGCTTTGAGTGTACCTGCAAGGCAGTTTCGTGGCTATGTGGGGGACAGAGTATGCTGTGCCCCCCATCAGCCCGAGGACCCCTACTCTTCTTTCTCAGCCTTGCACAGCCACAGCCCACAGAAGTTTTGGTAGGGAGAAAAGTCTGGAATTGGCACCATTAGTTCTTTCTCCACACATAGATCTTTTTATTGCTGTGTGTAGCTGATTGAAATGATGCTGAGATATGGTGAGAGAGACAGATAAACCTTTGGTAATTTATAATTTGCTAGGAATAACTTGACACTAAAGACTTACACATGTAATCATAGTTTATTGAAATATATGAAAATCCTTTCAGTTGAAGAAAAAAGCTTCTCCTGTGGCACGGTGCAACTCTCCAGGTGGGAGATTGGACGCAGCGAAGCAGGAAGAGATTGCGTTGGCTGGCAACACAGGAGCAATCAAGGACACAATTTTTTCCCGATTTTAAAATGGCTCCAGCTGGCACCCTTAGTGAATAAACGGATGGAGGAGCTGTGCTTCCAGATCCATAGCTCACTTCATTTCAATAAACAGGATTTAAAATGTAGTGAAGTGTGACAGAGAAATAGATGAGTTGTTGTAGCTGTGTTATGGATATAAGTAGAGTGGTAATCAGTAATTTGTTTCCAAAATCTGAGCTAAAAATGGTATAGCTGTTAGAACAG
Organism: Myiozetetes cayanensis; assembly: GCF_022539395.1. Lineage (NCBI taxonomy): Eukaryota > Metazoa > Chordata > Aves > Passeriformes > Tyrannidae > Myiozetetes > Myiozetetes cayanensis. The sequence continues at coordinate 134,369,442 of NW_026086604.1, forward strand.
TACTGAGTTCAGAATACCAAGTGAACTTAGTCAAATCACAGTTTTAATGGGCCTTCCTTCATTAGTTTAAGTAAAAGAGACAGATCAGGTCACCATCTCTGGGGATCAGTGTCTTGTTCTTAGCCTGTGATGGTGCTTTTTAAACAAATAAGTGTGATCAGACATAAAGCTTCATACAGACCCATGAAAGTGGGCTTTAATCCTTCAGGATTAAATTCTTCTTTTTGCAAGTGTAATTTGGACAGCAGAGTGCAAGCGAGCACAGGGATGGGCGTTCTGGCTCCAGGGAGCTCCTTTCAGCATCTCTAGCCCCCAGCCATCTCCACTGAGAGGCTGGAATGAAGAAGCACAACAGAAGGGCATTTCTGCCAGGGTAGGAGGACTGAGAAGCAAATCAGAATGGACAGTCTGAAATAACTCACTTTCCTTTCCTGACCATGGCAGGAAGCAAACACACAATTTAGGATTTAAGCTTTTCACAAATATGGATAAATTTATTTCCACTGTCACCTTGCAATGACAGTGGCATTATCCCCATTTTACACGGGTAAAGCTGAGGCACAGTAAGATTAGGGTTATATGGTCCATTTAATCTGGGTGTCCGTTTTGCAATGCCTTTGGCTCAGTTACAGAGCTTAGTCAAATCTATATATAACGTTATGTGTGGTCTCACTGGCTACAAATAGAGCCCTGCATGCTTAGTTCTGCTGCAAATTGCAGCAAAAATTCCTTGTTTGGCAACCGAATAGCAAGAAGAATTCTCTCTGTGATCACCTCTGCGAAGTTTGGATTCAGTGGGAATCTCAAATGGGGGTTTTTTTCATGTGTATAGAAGCTTTAGGCACAGGCAAAGTTAGAGTTCAGTTGTGCATGTGCGCTAGACTGGTTTTCCCCACCCTGCAGTCTTTCCTCTCATTCACTAGACATCTAAATGTCATTTGCAACAGATTACAGAGATTTCTTCATTAGCTAACCTTTATTTATCCCTGGAAATGCTCTGTCACATTCATTAAATTAGTCTGGTCTCTTAGGAAATGATAGTGTTAACTGAAGACTATATATGCAAAAGAGAGCACTTTAAGGCTGCATGTGTGGTATTTTTATTTGGTGCTGTCCAGTTCTTAGGCAGCAAAGCTATAGAAGTAAGGATGAAGTACTTTGCTAGGGCCTCTGAGAAGAGTTGAAGTGTGTGTAAGCCGTGTTCCAAGTTCCATCTTCACATTTCTTGATTTTTCATGTTTCCTTATATGAATCTCAATGACTTTTTCAAGTCTTTAAAGAGAGGACGGTGACTTCGATCACTGCTCTCAGTTTGCCATATCTTGCTCTGCAGTTCTGTGCTGTCATATGAAGTACAGACATCTGCAGAGCAGGTTATGGAAGTGGCTGTGTTTTAACTCGGGGATTTCCTTCTGCTGGGGGCTGGAGAGGCGGGCACAGGTCTGGCTGCACACACTGTGCCATGCAAGGCATGACACAGCTTGGCTGATGGACACTGAAAGAAAATGTCCCAGGCTCTGGACACAGCTTCACCTTGTACTGGTTTTAAATATGAAAGAATAATTTGCAACACAGACAACTGCATGTTTAGCAAAACCTAGTAAATATATTAACCCAGATTTTCTGAGGAAGTTTGATTGAGTCAATAATAACAACCCTGAAGCTGTCCTTTTCTAACAACAGATATGTATCACAAGTGGTGAACATATATAATTGTCCTTCAGTATCAGAAGATGCAGAATATGAGCAATGGCCTAAACAAATGGCATACTCTTCATTTTAACAGGCTGGTGTCATCAGGCATGAGTCTGGCCCAGTATATTGGATGATCAAGCTAAGTAGTCCAAATTGCTTCATTTTCTAAAAACATGATCAGCATCACAAAGACAAGGAAGACTCATGCTTTATAAGCACCAGAGAATATATTAAGCAGGTTGATTAGATAATGCAAAGACCAGATAAGAGGTTCTGTGGATAAGAAGTAGGAAGTGACTAGGAAGAGAGATATTTAAAGATTAATTCATTTATGCACATGACATATTGAGGTCACTTTACATATTCATCTCCTACCTTCCATTCACATCTACATCCATTTATGCCTTTAAAGCAATTTTGCCTTTTCTTAACCTCTTATCTCTCAGAGATTTTCTTCTGACATCCGAATGCCTGGTTTGGACAGCTATAGAGTAGCTGCTGCAGGTTTTTTTAGAGCTCTTTTATGCTTTGTTGGTTTTGACTCCAGATTTTCTGTCCAGAGAGCTTTTGACAACTCTCTCTACTAGGAATTTCCATAATTTTTCAGGAGGGGAAAAGAAGGTTTCCTTGGTTTTGTGCTTAATATGTAAAATGCAGTAATCTGTAAGCCTTGTGATAAATCATACTTATAGGAACAAGATCATGTGTTTTGAGCTTTGAGTTTGGTCTTGACAGGTATGCAAGTATGCTAAGATATTCCTTTAGTGATCAGAAAGTCACTCTTTAGTGGAAAATTATTCAGCAAACCAATTATAAATTTCATATCACATTTCACAGATTTTAATCATTAAAGATGTTTGGTGCAAAGCAGTCACTAGTATGCCATACACAAACCTAATAAGGTCTTAGAGATGAGTGGTATGCAAGAACCTTTTTGCATGATGGCCAGATGTACTCAATTATCTATCTATCTATTTGAAGTTAGTTATATTTTGTTTTTCATCAGAGTAATAAATACATTAATATATCACCTTATTTTATATTGAGAAAGAAAAAAGGCCATATAGAAAAAACAATACAGCAGAATTTTATAACTCCTTCAGATTTTTGTCACAAATTGCACTAATAGTCTGTAGCTAATTATAGCTACTTGATTTCCCCCCTCAAGCACAGCTTTTACATTATACATTTAAGCTGTTTAATTAGTGGTTTAGGTAATAAATTGGTCTTGTATCAGTCTGTTTTATTTTGTCATTGCTAATGAAATTATTGTAATGTTTGGCTTAGCAAGTAAAGGAACTCTGTTATTTTACCTTGTGTTTTAAGAGCTATTCCCTATTTGTGTTGCATACCAGATGTCACACTAATTATTATCTGCAGACAGGAGTCTGCTCTATATGTAAAGCTTTTCTAAAAGCATTATGCACTGAATGGTGCAAACTACTGTTATGCTTCAGTATGTTAATGCTTTGAAATCACCCCTTGTTGTCTTAGGAACTCCTTGGAACTATGATTGTGAAACAAAACTGTGAAATTTTCAGAATTTATCAGATCTGAGATCAAATGCTACCTGCCTTCTTACTTAGCCCAGCTAAATGAAATGTTCGGGTTGTGTGTGGTTTTTTTAATGGAACTGTGGCTTTTTCACTTTCATTTGCTCTGTATGCAAAAAAAAAAATAATAATTCTTGTAAATCTTCCAACTTAGAGCAGGGATTTTTTCTTGTAAAAATAAACAAGATTCAGCCCACACTCTTTAGTTTAAGTAAGAATACCTTCAACACATGAAGTTCTATATAAGAATTTTTATACCTTTAAAAGCCAAACCTTTTCAAGTTCTCAGCCTCTCAGCACTTTTAACTGAACTTTTCAATCAGTAGGAGACTTGAACTCTTCTCACTTCAGATGAGACAGGAAAAGAAGAATGGACCATGGGTAGTTTTGTGGAGTATGCCTGTTACTTCATAATTAGCTTGTCTATTCAGTTCTGCTGCTCATTTTGGGGAGCAGGGGGAGTTTGGATGAAAGGCAAAATGTTAAGAAATAGGTTTTCTGGCACGTTCAGGTGATTCCTGCTGAACTGTGTTAATAAGAAGGGTTTCCATAGAAGACGGGACAGTAAGATAGAGTGATTTGGCTTTAGCAGCCTAATTCTAACCATTTTCTGCTTTTCAATGTCTTCTAAATTATTATGGAGCAATTAAAGCAATAAATTACAGTGCTTTGAAGAGCAATACATTTCCATGCCATGATTCTGCATATGGAAGGCAAGTACTTAACAGAAAAAAAACACAAAAAAACAAACACTGCTAACATTTAAAAAACAGCCTTTAGTATTATTTCATTGAAGCAAAATTTGTATTCCACTTGTCCAGGAAAGACTTCAGGAACAAGATCTCTTGGTAGGTCATTCTGCACAGGAGGTTTTAGGAAACCAGAGTAATAGACTTCATTGGTAGCATAGCTAATTTTCTAGGAATGAAATGGAAGTAGCAGCCAGTTTGCCCAGGCTTTGAGTGTGTGGGGGATGTGGGAAAAACATACCTGCATATATACTTCTGTTGAGTTCAAAACTAGGCTGGGACACATAGTCTCAGAAGATTCATACCATGCTTTTTTCATTTTGACACTCAGTTAAGGTCCCAAGTCAAACTATTACGTAGTCAAAAGATCAAAAGGTTTATTATTGTTGGGATTTTGGTGAGGAAGAACACAAACACGGCAGTATGCATGGATTGTGCCTCTTCAGATTTTTGGGTTTATGTAACTGGTAGGGCTGCCAGGTCTCTGAAGGATATGTTCTAGTAAAAGCAATGATCTCGGAGCGAGGCCATCTATTTTTCATTAAGAAACATGAAAAGTGTTGTTCAGAGTTCAAACTGAACTCTTACCACAGCACAGTGAGATCTGTGTAACTGAATTCATTTTATCCAGACTTGTGTCTTACTGATTTTAGATAAAATTAATAGCAAAATTAGAAGTTTCAAAATTATATAACAATGTGATATAGGTAATTTACAGCAGCTGTGGGCTACTAAAAGTGGAGGAACCAGAGGACGTTTTCTCATGAGATATCCAGTACTGATGTTTTATTTCAGTCTGTTGCTAATGATGGGGTTCACAAGCTTTTGTGTCCTTATCCAAAGCAGACCAGTAATTATTTGCTGATCACTACCATAGGGTGATGTCACTGATCACTGGTTTTAGTTACAGTATAATAACATTTATTGGCAAAAATAAGTATGAAATAATACTGCATTTGATTGTAGTTTTTACTGCTAAAATTCGACAAGGCAAAAGCACTGTGTGAGTTACAACAGGATCACACTCAGTTTCTGAAGCTGGCTTGGAGTAATGCTGGCATTGCGGGGTCTAACACGGAACTGCACGTTGCTGGATGACACTCAAACACTTTCAGCCTTTGTCACCCAGACTGGAAGGCAAGAGGACAGGCACCGACTCTATTCATAACCACATGGCAGAGCTGTGGGGGGTTTTTTCTGGGAGTTTTTTCAAGATGGGTATGAAAATCACCTCATTTGTATCAAAATCAAAATGATGTCAAATCAGACTGTCCACTGGAAATTGAAGTCAGCATACTGCTGAGTGCAGATGAGTTAGCTCTAACCGGATAATTAAAGATGATCTTGACCTTTTACTCCTTCTCCTTTCTTCCCTTACTCATTTTTCTCCTAACAGAAACACGTCATTTGTTATAATTGCATTAGACCCTGAGAAGTGACTCATCATATAATGGGTACCAGCAGAATTAATTACCATGAACAGAGGAATTTTTTAAATCCAAATATATTGTTATATCTAAGTTATAAACCTTTGAAATGAAAGTGTTGTCTTAAAATCATAGTCTAGTAGTAGCACCAGTATCTGCCTCTATAACAAGAACCAGACCTACAATTAAAAATACTTGCTATTTGAAGTGATGTCAAACTTTTGTAGTACCAAATATAAAAGCAAGCAAGACATTATTAGACATTATCTTAAAGTTTGTCAATTGAAAAACTGAAACACCATAAATGTAAAGGTTCCTGATCTGGAAAAAAGTGTGTAAAATTAAACCAAATGTATGATGTACAGTAACAGTATGTGAAAGAGTTTAAATGACTGTCTGTGTGCCTGTATACATGTGTATTGTCTTTGCATAGATACTCACACATACAGAAGATACTCTAGTACTTCACATTTCCTTCCATCTATAAAACTAATTGCAAATTATTTCTTTTTGTTCTTCTCACAGCTGAATTTTTATTCCTCTTGTGGGGTGTTTATCTCTGCTATGCAGTGCGGACAGTCCCATCAGCATTTCATGAGCCACGTTATATGGCTGTTGCAGTTCACAATGAGCTCATTATCTCTGCTATATTCCATACAATTAGGCAAGTGATCTGTAGATCTAGTAATTAACTATTTATCTTTCAGGTTTCATGTGGTGCAACTTAAAATGGATGAATGGGATAGGATGCATAATAAAAGGTCTTATAAATATTTGTTTCTACCAATTAAGAGATTACTAAACTTAAAAATGTTCCCATGGGATTCAAGAGTATGAAATCATATAATTAGGGGGTTTTCTTCAACAGAGCTTATAAATTAGGTATATGATAAATCAGGTATAGCAAAACTACTGTCTGTCTTCAGTTATCTACATACTGCTCACTGTTTTCTACCCCTAGAAAAACAGCAGGTAAGAATGTTGGTTTATATGAACTTTTCCTGGTGTGTAACAGATTGGTGAGCTGCAGCTATGTGTTAAGATAACTGTACTGGTTTGGGCATGAAGCACAGTGTTTTATATGCTGACATAAAAATATCGTTATGCATATGATGGTATATTAGTAATATAAAGCCCATGTTTCTTATAAAGTCTATAATGAGCTCTACATTTCATACTTGTAAATTATTTGGGTAGTATTTGGGTAATAAGGGCCTTTGCTAGAGCTACATGAAAATTACTATATATGCTTTTCCTACATAGTACCCTGTAAAAATGAATTGGTCCTAGAAATGCAAAATAGCAAGATAACATGAGTTTCATCTCACCCTGTAAAAACCCTTATGACTTTCTTATGATGTTCTCACACCTTCCTTTCCCTCCTGACTAATCTTATCTACTAAATTTTTTTTTATTTAACAATGCTTAATTGACAGTCTTCAAATACTCTTCTCTGTTCCTTGGTCTGTCTTGGTACTCACGTTTCTGTCTGTCTTCTTGCTGTTCGCTTTTGTGCTTTTTTCTGAGTAAACATCAGCAAAGCAAATCCTTCATCTCAGTTCTTTCCTGGTGCTCTTTTTCCTTATCACTGTCATACAGTTCACTGCATTTTTCAGGCTTGCAACTTTCTTTTTCCTTCCCCTTCTTCTAACCTTGTATCTCAACATCCACATACTCTCAAAATCTTTACTCCCTAACACAAACTTCTGCAAAGCTATTGTTTAAAAGCTATATTTGATTGAAACATTTTTTGTTTAATTCCTAGTGGATGTAAAATTCAGTTAAAATACTTCTGAATTTATTATAACCAATATTACAGCTTCTCAGTCAATTCCCCCCCCCATTAATTAATATTCCTAACCTGTGTTTTGGGCCATGTTAGAAGATACAGTTCAGTGCACTAGGAGAGCTATTTTGTGGGCTGCAAGTTTGTTTTAACAATAGAGCAGGATGAAAGTAATCTTGGATTAAAGAGAGGGAAAAAGAGAAAAATAGAAAAATGTGGCATTTTAATTCATGCTTTATGAAGGAGTCACAAAAGGATTAAGTCTTTCAGTTTATCTTATTGACAGTCCTGTGCCTCCAGCTTAAGGTCTGTTGATCGTGTTCTTCCTTTTTCTAATGTACATTTAGTATTGATTCTTTGCTATCTGTCTGATACATGATGGTTTGTTGAAGAAGTATCATGTAGCGTTTATGGATAGAAATGAATAAAATACGCATGATCCCCCCTGAGATTATGTCCATTATTTCTGCATACAAGTTTTAGTCTGTTTCCTTACTTTTTTTTTTTTTTTTTGCTTTCATCTTCCCTGCCAAGGATGCAGTTGAAAGGGTGGATATGTAGGACTTAGATTTATGTGACATATCTGAGTTGTCATGAAGTTGAAAGCACTGGAGTCTTGAAGGACACCTACAAGGCAGCCATCCAGTTTAAAAACTCACAAAGCTCATAGAAGATTGATGTGAGCACTAAATAAAACCTTGAACTGTTTCATTTTGTTTTCCTTTTAAAATATTCCCATTTCAGAAAAAAGAGGATTCTGGATTATCTTCAGATCAGCATAGTATTAAATTCCTGCATTGCTCTTTCTCTTATATTACAGAGAAACCTCAAATTTATGAGGGAAAAAAATCTCATTCAAATAGAAACCCCATCTCTATAGGGCTGAATGGATACCACAAATGCTATTTTGCTTTCAGAGGTATTGTATGGCCTGTATACCTTAATCAGTCAAGACCTCATGCATAAAACAAGCAAAAAACCTTCACAGAATTTGAGGATTGGATCTGTTCAGGGTTAAACAAATCCAGTGGGCATCAGGATGTGGGTGCTTTTTCCTGGCTGTCTGATGGATCTGGCTGCCACTGTTTCCATTTGCAGATTGAGCACATCCACTGTGGTGCAGTCACACACAGCTGCCCACATGGACCAGTGCAGGCCCAAAACAGACAGCCTGGTCCTGTTCTTCCTCTGCAGCTGGACATGGGCTGAGACCTTGGGTCTTACCAGGTGCAAGTCTCCGGTGTTCTTCCTTCACCTTATCACCTATCTGACCCAATTCTTGTCTTCTCCCAAATAAACAACCCACCCTTCATTGTTTTTTTCCTATTGGCCCAAGTTTTGCTACATCTGTACTCAAGTTTGGTATTTGTGATGCCATTAGCTGGGTAATCACAGTCGTATATGCTGTTACTGATACGGTTGCATTGGTGTCACTGACCTTGCAAGTTCTCCTCCCTCAAAGGTCCTTCGGTCACCTGTGAAGTTTGGCCATCTTTCAAATGACTCCCCATTAACCACCTGTGAAATCTTGCTGTCCCTTACAGCACTGTCTGTAACTTTTGCTCACTTCTTGCTCTGTTGTTTGTTACATCCAGCAGTTCATGTCATCTTCATCAGTTCTCATGTTGTGTTCAGTTAGCTAAACCTCAGGCCTGAGCCTCCTCATATCCCCCCACATCCCAGCAGCAACGTCTCTGTAAATGAAATGTTTCATGAACACAATAAAAGATTATCATTAATTATTTCTTGCAAAATATTAAACAAGTAATTATGACTGTGTTATTGCAGCATATAAACCAGTGTTTCATGCCAGACTATTCCTGTTAACAAAAGCTTATGCAAAATGTGCATCTGTGAACTTGGATAAGTTGCAAATGTCATTTCTGTCTGAATGATTTTTTTTAAACCTGCAAATTACAAGCCAGCAGTACATCCATTTATCCATTGCATTGCTTATCGTTTCTGTCTTTGGGAGCTCACTAAAGCAGACAAGCTAAGCATGCTCCAGCTAGCTTTAACTGCACCGCTTGTTCTACCACTCTTTTGGAAAGCTCAGCAAGGAACTGCTTTGTTTGGGAGGTTCAGCCACTCATTTCTTAGCATTCACAAGGCTCTTGGGCCCCGCAGCAGTGAGCTGGGTGGTGCTGCAGTCAAGACCATTTCTCTGCTCTCCACTAAAAGGCATTTTAGTTCAGTTCTCTCTTTGATGGCTTATCAGCTGTACTCGGTAGCTGCAATCTGTGGACATCCTGTGTTTATGAAGTGCACTGCGATTTATCATACTACATGTGCTTACTTAACCTAAAATCACCCCTTCACATCCTTAATGTATGTAAGCTGCCATAACTCAGCTCAGGCCAAAGAAACTGTGACAATATAAACCAAACAAAAAGACAGCTCAATACAGTGAGAAAGATGGAATAAGCAGTATCATTTAAGGTCTGTTGTTTCTTTTTATATTGGGGGTTGTTGGTTGGTTTTTTTCTGAGTTGTTTTGAAATGTGGTAAAAAGCATGTGGATGTCATTTTTAGCCTGTATGAAAGCAGTACAGAGCAAAACCAGTTGTGTTTGGCCATTCAATGAAAAGAAACCTAAGGAACATTAAAGATATTAAATCAATGCACTGGAGAAAATGCAGTGAATTGCAACCCTGAATTCTATTTTCAGATTCATTCTTGTTTCAAGACTTCAGTCTGACTGGATGCTGATGCTGTTCTTTGCACACACACATTTGACTGTGACAGTCACTGTTGGGCTACTTCTGATCCCTAAGGTATTTGAGTCTCCTGTATCTTTTCTTTTGCCAAGATGAAGGCAGATAAATGTTGTCATGCAGAAGCAATTCTGTATAAATCTAGCAAGCAACTGATAGAAAAGGAAGATGTAAAATTTGGCTATTTGGCTACCTAAAAAGCTGTTTTGGTGTGGCTTTTTTTTATTTTAAAAACTTACACATTTTCAAAGATTCTTTCTTTCAGCTTTCAAAATTCCAGGAGTTTAAAGTGCTTAAAATTTTGATGTGATAAATATAAGAAGGAAAGAATTCTGCCCAACTATGCTTTTTTCAGATACTTGGGTGACTGTGCTGCTGCCAGAGTTGGCAGAGATTAGACAAAGAGTTTAGGCAAGAGGATAGAAAAACAAGAATCAGGAGACTGGAGTAGCCATGAGATAGAGAGGTTGGGATTTAAACCAGGCAGTTACAGGCTGAAAAGGTAGAGCCCTTTGTAAATCAGAGCCTGGGATGGACAGATGCTGCATACTGGGAGGAGACATGGCCCATGACATGGAGCCAGGAGCAGTGTTGGGTGCCAAGACGGATGGGTAGGGGCACCAGTACGTGGGGGATGACAGGAGTCGGGGAAGAGAAAACGCTCTGAGCGCTGCAATCACCTCCCATTGGGCTCTGGGACTGAAGTGGCAATATGTCAGTCTCACCAGGGGCAGGAGAACTGCAGGAAGCTCCACCTGTTTCTAGCACTGATCCCCGGGATTTGAATGGAGCTCTTTCTTAAGACAGTACCCCAGCAAAACAAATGATTTTATAATGGCTTTTGAAATGACCAGTCATATTAATCAAAAGGTCAGGAGTCAAAGATAGGAGTAAAATTGAAAGTTATGTATGAAGGAAGAGCATTAAGCAGTTTGAGTTGATAGAATTTTCAGGTTAGTGAAGCTGCTATTCCCATCTTCTGCCTGTGTGTCTGAACAGGGTATGCTTATAATTGTCAAATATACATACATTGAACAGTCACAACGAGGGGACACATTGATGCAGCCTTAATACTGCATAACCTTGTTTTATTTCAAATTACTTTTCTGGTCTTTAGCAATAGTCTTATATTTTCTACTTTGTATTCATAGATTTTATAACATATCTTCAGAGGTGTCTTTCTAAACTAGCCTAGAAAATTTGTTGAGCTTTCTGAAGCTGACTCATAACTACTGATCAACATTTTAATTTTTAGCTTATTATCTGTATAACGCTGCAGAGGCTTTTCTTCCAGCATACCAAAGAATTCAGGGAATTAAGATTCTCAAGGTTTTGTTCTATTCATAAAGTCCTGAAGACAGATGACTGTGTGAACAATGGTAACTACAGATGAGTGAATCAGTATGAACAAAACAATTATGACAACCTCTCTCCAACTCTTGATTCAAGCGTTTGCTAAAACATAGAAGAGAAAAAAAATGTCTCCTTTTTCATTAGTTTCCATCTTTTTTCTTTATTTTTCCTTTTTTTTGGCCACCTCATGTCTTCCTCTTCAGGGTCAGGATCTAAAATGGAAGAATTGCTTTCTGCACGATTATTAAGCTGTATGGAATACAAAATAATGGCTTAGAGTTTTAGCTGCCTACTTGGAAATACTGTCTGAGAGTCTATTTTTACCCTAGCTTAATTGAAATACCGTTTAAAGAGGTTCAAACAAGCATCAAAATAAGTAGGAATTTTTTCTCAAGCAAATCTTTAAGATTTATCAAGTTAAGGTATCTTCATAAGAGTTCCTTCCACACAATACTGATACTCCATAGGACACTACTTATGCCAGCTAAGATTATAGATAGTGTTTTAAATTCAAGAATCATATGAAATCTATAGAAAGATCGTTGTACCATAAAAACTGCTGTAAGCTCTTATAGTGATGTTGGAGTAAACTTTTGCACTCATGGCAACCTCTTTTTTATGAATACTTATTGCAGTTTTCACATTCAAGCAATAACCCAAGAGATGATATAGCTACAGAAGCTTATGAAGATGAGCTTGATATGGGTCGGTCTGGATCCTATCTGAACAGCAGTATCAACTCAGCGTGGAGTGAACACAGTTTGGATCCTGAAGATATTCGGGTACATAAAACTCATTTAAATAGCATTCATTTTCAAGAACAACACTTTTTCCTACAAGTAAACTCCAGATTGCATGCATTTATCTTTCTTTGCAGATATCAGCTGAGAAAGGCTAGCTTAGATCTCTTATGGTTGTGGTATCGGGTCATGTAAAATCTCATGGAAACTATTCACTAGTGTGAAGAGATGCTGAATTATTAGTTGCAGTAAAAGTCATACTGGCAGCTAAGGAGGAGGAATCATCCACAGCAAGAGCTGTTTATCATAGGCTCTTTGAATTATCTTGAAGTGCTAACAACATTTGGTTTCAGTGTCATTAGCCATTTGTACGTAACATATACATAAGCATGTATAACTGCATAGATAAAACTTTAAAAACGTGTGATCAAAAGAAAAAAATTATTCCTATCTTGCATGATAAAAGGGGTTATATTCTGAGAATAAATAATAGCTATAGAGATCAGCAGGAAAGCATACACCTCAGCATTGTGAAATGTGAAACATACAGCATAAATGTATATGAAGGTTGTGTGCTGTGGAAGGTCTGTGCATGAGGGTTGAACTTATTTTTAAAGTGCAAAAAAAAATGGATTCAATTTGGTGGAGAAATAGCATATTCAAGAATCAGAAAAGACAGAGAAGTACGTTTAATGCCACTGTTAGAGCAATAGATCTTGCATCCGTCAGGCTGCTTGTTTGACTGCACTGGCTCTGTACATACTAGTTTTGCCATTCACTTTGCTTTGCAGGATGAGTTGAAGAAACTATATGCCCAGCTTGAAATCTATAAAAGGAAAAAGATGATTGCTAATAATCCCCATCTCCAGAAAAAAAGGTGCTCTAAAAAGGGCTTGGGGCGCTCGATAATGCGGCGTATTACAGAAATCCCTGAGACAGTCACCCGGCAGTGCTCCAGGGATGAGAAGGACTTGATGGAGCACAGTGCTGTGAAGAGCTTGGCCACACTGAAGAAAAATGCGCAGGATTCCACAAGCTCTGCAAAGCCAAAGGAAGAGACTTTGAAAAACCGGGTCTTTTCCTTAAAAAAGTCCCACAGCACTTACGATCATGTTAGGGATCAAACAGAAGAACCAAATGGCTTAACTACAGAAAGTGCAGAAGTTATACCTGCTGAGAAAACACTCCTGGACTCCTTGAACGGTAACAAATTAACCAAAAATGCTCCTGAAAAAGTTGAAGCTGTCTCCACTGAATCGGTCCCTTTGGTGTGCAAATCAGTAAGTGCACATAACTTAAGTGCTGATAAGAAGCCTCTGCATCCAAGAACGTCTGTGTTACAAAAATCCCTCAGTGTTATTGCTAGTGCCAAGGAAAAGACTCTGGGACTAACGGGTAAAACACAAAGTCTAGAAGAAAGCACTAAATCTCATAAATCTCAGCAGAAGGGTAAGGAGGCCAGCAAAAAGCACTCAGCCTCCGATAAGGGGGAACATAAGGATTCCCACAGGAAAAACTCTACCCAGTCTGAGGAAACAAAGAAAGCCCATAAATCTGGAATTATTAAACAGCAAAGGGTTAGTCAAACACCTGCAAATCCAGACACAGGCCCAGGTAAGTCTTTGCACAAGGACAATTTTGACAGAGGAGAAGTTTGTCCTTGGGAGACATATGACCAAATTCCTGGTCCTGTGCCTTTTGACTCTAAAGCTCAAAAACATGTATCTATTGCATCCTCAGAGGCAGAGAAAAACCACCCTTCCCCGCCAAAGGGGAAGACTCATCATAAGCTGAAGACACCTGAGGGGCACCAACAGTCAAATCAAAAGAGCTCAGAGAAGGTGGAGGCAGCCACTCGGGAGACACAAGAGCAACAGGTCTTTGAAAACGAGAAAAACCAGTCAAATTCCAAGTCTCAGGTCGCTCCTGGGCTGAAGTGTGAGAATGTTAATAAATATACACCTAATACCTGTGCTGGGGAGCGGGAGGAGCTGCCCCAGAAAGCAGCAGAAAAGGAAAACCTCAATAAATTGGCGGAACAGAAAAAAAATGCCTCTTCTGAGGGAAATGTGCTTTCATCTAACTCCCATAAGCCAAGTAGTTACTTACAGCAACCTTTAGCATCTCGAGCTGAAGTCTGCCCTTGGGAGTATGATACACCAGATTTACCAAATGCAGAAAGAAGTGTAGCTTTATTGAACACCTCTGCTATAAGTGCAAATAAAACAGCAGCACCTCGAAAATAAAGAGGCTTTTGGACTGAGGAGAGTAGCAACACAGAAGAAAGACAAGAAAGACAGAAGGGACTTAGGCCAAAAGGATCTGAAAATTCCTAAGGAGCATCACTTAAATCAAGGGAATCAGCACTACAAATAAGTAGAAGTTAAGTGAAGTAAATTATCATTAATGTTGTTATTATTTATTTGTTGAGTGCCAACAATGTGATTAGCAATGCCCAGAATATGGTCCCTGCTCCAAGGATTTTACTGTGTCAGTGAAAGAAATCTGCCTTTGTGAAATCACTTCTCATTTAAAAGAAAAATAATATGATGGTAACAAACGCACAGTGTAGATCTTAACCGAATTATTTCTGGATGCCGTAACTTGCTTTAACTTGCCCTTGGGACTTTAAAGATCCAGCAGAAGTAGGGCACAGAAAATATTCTGATGGCAGAAAGTGGTATCAATGAGCAGCTTATTAAAATGACGACTTTTCACTTTACATATTTAATCTAAATAGCACTGCTAACTCAATGCATCCCAAAAATATTTTCTATAATGATTGCTCTCATTTTCTTATTACTATGCGTTCAACTACACCGTTGTGTCTCATATTAAAGCATTCCAGATTGTATAATTTTTGCAGATAACTTTGATATTATGTGACACAACAACACATTTATGTGATCTGCAGATACTTTCTTCTAATTGCAAGTTAAAATATCTTTTTGTTTATATATAGAATTACAGTAATCTTTCACTGGCTATGGAAGCCGTAATTCTTATCAGGAAATTCTTTTGGTCTTTGGAGACTATTTTTTTTTTCCTTTCCTGTGATTTATATAGTGAATTTTTTTGTTTAATCTCTGTTATTTAAATTTATAGTTTGATACTGTATTATTCGGGAGTTTTATATGCAGTAAGTTATGCACTTCCCTGTTAATGCTCATAGACTTTGTTAGTAGTGGAAATTCAGTCGTCTTAGCTGCATATTAGGACAACTTGTCTGTTTTTTGTTACTAATTGGAAAATATCATCTATCAAACCAGAAATCTTACTTTAAACATCAATTGTGATGATCTTGTTCAGTATTCCCTACTGAGCATATCCTGCTAAATAAGTCAAGCAAGAATGACAGTGAATATACCCCAGAAATTATCACCTCTTTTTCTAAAATAAACAGCTCTGGGAAATACATTAGCTAGCCTATATAGAACAACATTGCACTGTTTACTCCTGATGGCAGACGTCAAAAACTTGGCCCTTGGAGTGACAAGTCCAAAATATTAGTCTTCCCCCACATACGCAATTGCAAGAGGTAATGGGAATTGAAATTATGGCATTTCTCTCCCACTCTCCAAAATGCTTTGATGTTTTTTTTTAAATTTATATGTGCACTTACAGTAAAAGTTAGTGTTTAATACAGTGCTACTTTTCAGCAATAGCACCAGTCCTCATCATGCATATGAGCTTAATTCATGGCCCATTCACAACTATGAGTCTTAGTGATGGTTCACCATCAGGGCCTGAGGACATATAAAGATTCTGAGTAGTATGAGTAATAATGAAAACCCCCCAGCCATCTAAATGGAGTACCAGCAAAGTGCTGTTCACTGGAATTGGCTATACATAGTGTACTCCAAAACAAAGACAGCTCAGTCCTAAAGAACTTGTGCAATTTGAGAGAAGTGATGGGATTCAGTGGAAGAACATGAAATGAGGATGATTGAATAGAATGTGTTAATATATATGTAATATATATAAAAATAGATATTTATATATGTTTAATATATATATATAAATGTCATATCTAATACACACATGCACATACACGTATGTAGTATAAACTGATTTTTGTGGCATCATAGAAAAAGTGGCTTAAGATAAAATGCAATGAGCAGAGGGGCGTAGACAACCTGGGCATGAGGAGGACTTTTTCTGTCCTTCGAAAGGGAGAGGAGTCTATGGGCATGGCTAGACTGACAGATCAAGATGGATCTGATCTTCCTACTGCCTCTGCTAAGCCCTAACCTGTAATGTGCCAACACTTAAGCCAGCAGGGGACAAGTTGGCTCAGGTCTTGGTGCTGTCTAAACACATTTACCTCACTTATAAATTCTCCTCATAGCTCCAGATTAAGTGGCTGAGCTGCCCCAGCCAACCTGGTTAGCCAGAACGATGCTCAGTTACACCACGAGGACATGCTGACTTAGGTCTTTACTAGCCCGGGCTTGTCCGACTCAATCACCCCTCTTTTGTAGGGTGTAATTATGGCCTAGGAGACCTGACTGGGACCCCTGCAACCCAGAATCCTTGTTTCCCCTATGAAAGGGAGTCAGACATATAAGCCTGAGTACTTTGGGCATCAGTGCACCCACTTTGTACACACAGGGCCACTGGCATCCTGTGTGCAACCCAAATCCAGCTTTATCCTTAGTATGGAAAAGAGCTGAGGTTAGACCCGGTGTGCTCAGATTCTCCCTTCCCAGTCCCAGACACTGGTGGAATTTGTCTGTAAATGTTCTGTCAACTTCAGTGGGACTTGGATCAGCTCTTCAGAGAGAAAGTAACCCTATATTTCTATGGGAAGAAGTCCATCCTGGGAACATAGCTTTCTGGGAGTCCTCCAGGAGCACACTGACCCTGTGTGCAGAGAAATACACAATTTTAAACCTGATGAGAGGGTTATCACCTCACACCTCCCCAGCCTTCAAGGGGAGGTTCTGCAGCCCATCTTAGCAGTGGTTTGTGGGAACAGGATGGGGGGACAGCTTATTGCAGGCTGCCCTGACTCACAAAGCCGGTGCTTTGTCAGAGCCAGGGGGTGAGGTTAGAAGTGGGAATCCATGGAGGAATCATGAACGTAGACATTTGTATGTTCTCACTGCCTCTTGGAGTCAAGGAGCAGGCACCAACCCTCTTGCCCTCGCTCGTCTTGCCCTCCATCCTTTACCTCGGAGCTGAGCAAGGACACACTGCCCATGCCCTGCTCTGTGGGAGCCGTGCTGGGGAGCAGCACACACCAAGGGTGAGGGGATCCACACTGGCAAAGTGTCTGCACAGTACCACTGCCCCTTGCATTCCTGGCAGGATCAAGCCCTTCATGCATGACTGTGTCTGTGCCACCGCTATATATCTATAATTCCTTGCTTGGTTTCTTTTCCTTTTCTTTCTTTTTTTTAAAAGATAACTTCATTAGAAACACAAAAGCAAAGCCCAATCCTTGGCTGGTGTAAAACAGCTCAGCTGCACAGCAAGCAAAAAGCAATGGTTGGTTTACCAGGGAAGGCACTGGCTTGTATATTCTTGTTTGGGTTTGATTTCTTTCATTCTGACCGTTTCCCTCACTTCTTAAAAAGTGTCTGTTATGGTTCTTTAGGCTCGTTGTAGTTACATCCTTTAAGACTGACACAACTGGGGAACTTTCCTTTAGAAGACAACAAAGCTTTCCCCAGTTTATTAAGCAACTGATCTTTGGACTACAGATTCAATTGGGACTTAAAATTATTTCACATTTAAGAAAATGAGGGGCCAAACTTCACACAACTATTCTATTTCACTATGATGCTGCTAGAAGCATTGCTTAATGAAGACATACTAAGTTAGACATAAATAATGTTCTGCATTTCATAGATTTTTCTCCACCAGCAAATATGGGCTAGATTGCGTAGTTGTCTTTTTCTGGAGTTTCGTTGTCATTGTTCAGCCAAGAGAAGTGCAACTCTAGAATAAAAATGTTACAAGGATGTTTTCTAGCAGATCTGTTCAGAGAAAAGACAATAAACATGAAGGCCACAAACATTTGCTAGGTTGTCCTTTTAAATGCATGTGCAAGCTGCATTTCTCCTTTATTTCTAAGCCATGGTTTATAAAGAATTAGATTTATACCAATCTTATTAGACTTGTATAATTTATGCAAGATTATGCGCTTTAAAATATAAACCAGTACACACCTATCATCAGCTTTGGTGGCATCATAGACCTGAAACTGGACAATACTTTTATATTTGCTCTCCTTAGGCTTTTGCATGCATATGACAACAGGCAGGCCTGAGCAAACACTGCCTTTGACTTTTAACATTTTAGCTACTCCAAGTTGTAGAGTATATAAAGCTGTAAGTCTCTTCACTTTATAATGTGGTTCTTATGACAATGTTATCTGGCAACCAACAGCATCCACCATGAAATACTTGATAGATTTATGTTGTAATGTGTTGCAGCATGTAAATAATGTAACTTCTCTGCAATAAAGCACATTTATATGAAATCTGTCTGCAGGCTTTTGTGTTGTGGTTTTCTAAAGTCATTATTGATCCAAGCTAAACAAGTTTCCTATCAAACTTCTAAAGTAGCTAATTTTACAGCTTATATGATCTGATCATGTCATTAGCATTTTATGGATTTTCCTCATATTTTCTTAACATCAGCCTTTAGAGTAGATGTGTATTGTGTTCAGGATTTCTGGTTAAGGAAACAGCTCTGTTTTCTCAGTGACTGCAATTTTGAGATCAAAAATTGTAGAGTCTGTTCTATTTTCTTTTGAATTTAATGGCAACTACAGTATTAGAAAATAATAGGAAGTAACTGGATGGCATTTTATCGTGTCACTGTAAAATCCTACAGCTCATCTGTACTGTATGTGTGCATACCTGAATTCCTCATCTAAGATATGTGTCTAACAGATATAGGAAAGATACAAAGAATGGTATCAAAAATATCAGAGACAGAAAATGGCAGCAGTGTAAGTGCAACTTGTTTAGCTTGGAAGAGAGATGACTCAGAAAGGGGGATGAGACCTGTATAAAATTGTGAAGGATTTGAAGATAATTAGGAGACTGGAATTTGCTGGATTTTATCATGCAGAAACTACAGAACACCCAGGGTGATCATCATGCAGCAGCTTAAAACAAATGAAATTTTCTTGTGTATATGGCATAAATAAATTGTGAAGCTAATTTTCACAGATTGCTGTGGGTATCAGGAGTTCAAAAAGCACTTGAGAGGTCATGGAAGAGAAATCCATCAAGATCCCTGAAAACTCTTTAATCCCTAACCTGTAGATGGCTAATAAGTAGTAGAATTCTCTTTGCATAATCATCCATTCTCTTTCCATAATCACCCACTGCTGGATAGATGGGCTTTACACTGCATGATGAACATTTCATGCAGCACAACCTCTGTATGTTTTTTATGCCTGCATAAACACAGATAGTTAGGCTCAATTAGCTTATTTTTTGTTGTCATCCTTGTGTTTTTTAATTATTATTGATGTACAAGTCAGGTTGGTTCTTGCAAGGGCACGTATATATGTTCACTTGTGCCTCTCCCAGTGCTTTCTGGGTTGAAATGCTGATATTGGGTAACCAGTCTGAGTTATAGTGTCAGGTGTAATGGAGACATGATGGGGAAAGAAGGGGAAGGGAATTACTTATGTTTTGTAAATGAACTGTATATATACAAGTCCTTTGCAAACAAGAAGTCCAGATACCAGAAAAACAAGGCTTGGAGATTTTTCTCTGAACCACTCCGTGGGGCTCAGCTCAAATTGAGAGCAGCTTTACTTTCTCAGGTGCAGGGTATCAAAATTAATAGTGGCCTTTTGAGCCCCACTTCTGACATTTCTGACATTTTCACAGTTTTTAAGAAGTAAGGGAATGATTTCCAAAGTTTTGTGGCTTTGGAAATCATCCACAGCTGTATTTTCAAGTGCCATCTTGCTTCTCCCGTTACATTCCGTGAGAGGAAACCATGGCTGTGCCTGCCCAGCCATGAGAAGCTGGGGCAGGGGGATGTTCCCCCATCAGCCTGCTGGCACTCCTGAGGAGGGGATAGAGAAGACAGATGGGCTCTGCACAGCAGTACGTGGTGGGAAGAAGAGAGATATACAGGCATGAATTCAAACAAGAGACTCAGAATGAATATTCAGAAGACTTTTTCCCCATGAGAAGTCAAACAATGGAGAAGGTTACCCGGTTGTGCCATTCCCATCCTTGGAGCTTTTCTTGGATAAAGCCCTGATCCTGTAGATTTGAGCAGCAGGTTGGAGACTTTCTGAATGATCCTATTGTTCTGTGAACAGTGTTTACTTACCCCTCACATGATCCCTTGGAAAGCCTGCAGGTGGATACCAGGCAGCTCTGACTCTTGCCCAGGAGCACAGGACACGCATTCATTTATACAATACGTAACTGTGGGCAAACCCTCTTAACAAACACCAGCTGCCATTACAGCATTTGGCTTTTCCTCTGACCTCCAGAGCCCAGATGATCATGGTAACAAAGTGAAGAAGGAAATTATTTTCTTTAGAGCTGGTTGGGTAGAAGTTTTAGCTGCCTATGTTGAGTACTTGAGCTGATGTACAGTTGAAAGAAACTCTATAAAAATTTTAATGTTTTTCTCTAACACTTTGAGAGTTTTTTAAAATCAGTGCTGGGTTCTGAAGGAACCATTAGGAAATTCTGAATCTGGTGGGGGTTGTGAATGCAGTTGTTCAAAATGGCAGTTGATTTGATTCAGGGTTACAGGGCTGCCAGCCTGCCTGCAGAGAAGTTATTTCAAGCTGAATATGATTTTGGGTTTTTTCAATAAAATAATATTTCTGACAGGGTTGGAGCCAACTTTTTCCAATTCATAAGGAGCTTTTTCATCAACTCGGAAATTAGCTTTAGCAATGCTAGAAATTTAGTAAAGGATATTGATCATTGGTTGGCAGGCTGCCATCATGTTACAATATTCAAACTTCTGGTTCTTTAACACTTGGAAAATTAAACATTATCACTCCATTTCTGCAGGTGATTTTTCTTCCCCCGACCCCTCACCTATTTATGAGTTAACTCTTTTGGTCACTGAAAATGCACAAACAAATCAAACCCTGGGCATTCTACCATGAAATTACTGAATTTTCGACTTGTGGATATATGAGTTGAGTTAAATTGTTCATTGTTTCAAAGCATGACAAAGCATTACATTGTACCCAAAATAGTCATACATTTTTGAAATATGCATTTGTGATCTTTTATGTAATATAGATATGCATAGCTTATATACAAGGTACAGAATCATTACTGCAGCTTCTTAGCTGCAGAAGGCAGGGTTTTCCAGTAGACAAGTAGCAATTAAAGAGAAGCAATTAAAAGAGAAGATTGCTAAACCTGCTCAATGGAAGTCTTTTCATGAAATTCAAACCACTCGGTGTCTTTTGGGTCTGTGGATATAAAATGTGTGCTAAGTTAAGGCCTTCTGTGTCTTTGCTTCTTGGCTGTTGGGGAGATGTTCTGAGGCAGAGCAAATGCAGACCCACCACAGCACAGGTTGTGATACCCACATGTGTGAACTCTTACTTCCCTGCTTGATGGTCACGTGCTGTGCCCTTAATGATGGGGAATCATGGAGTAGACTTAAAAACCTATATTTGGCTGATGGGCTTGGCAAACACCCATAATGGTCGCTCTCTGTTGTATTTTCTCCCCTGCTGCTCTGCAGAAGCTGCCAAGAGCAGTGGAGATGAGATGGGTTTGGATGCTGCAGGGTTGTCAGTGGGGCAGAGTGAGTCTACTGGAGGCTGCCTGGATCTTTTTGAGCACTATTAGTTGTACTGCTTGACAGATGATGTTGGCAGGGAGTTTAGACTGGCTGCCTTACTACAGATGAAAACCACGTTGATTTGACATACTTCAGTGCTAAAAATAGTATCATGTAATGATGTCTTTGCCATGAAAGGTTTTTTTAAGCTGCAGGGGGGTAAGAATCGTGTGGCTCCAAAGCAGTCATCTTGGAGACATCATCAAAGGAAAATCACAGCGGCACTGGAGAAGCCACCTGTCCAGCTCTGTTCCCACATGATATTTCATGAGGTACTTGGCAACTGCACAGGATTTGTGTAAGCCAGCAAAATTGGCTCGTGCTTCTCTATATACAATATATTTTATATTTATATTCATTTTAATGCTTTTGTTTTACAACATTTCAATTTGCCTTTATTTACAGCAGTTTTGATACCTCTGTGATGATTTTTTTGATCTTTTTACAGGAACTTGCTACTACACCTGATTTGTATCTCAGCAACTCTATTGCAAGGCCAACATTATCCTCACAAAATTATTTGTGTTTTAAGTCCAAAAGCAGTAGTTTCATTAAATAGTTTAAAATACAGTTGGATAACAATGTTTTTACACACAAGCTAAAGTACTTGCTAAACCACCTGCTCTGGTGTTTTATTCATTGTCTTGTAAATTTAGATATTATTCTCAATTCTTTGGGAACAATATTAAAATTCAATATAATGGACAAGCAGATCATAATAGAAAAAAAAGAGATAAAACTGCATACTCTTTATTTTGTTAAAAATGTGATAGTGAAAACGTTAGCATTTCTGGGGGAGAAAATAAAACAATGAGGATTTTGTTACTGCTTTCCCATTAAGAACCAATTATTGTAGTATTAAGGAGCTCAGAGAAAACTTTTGTACATTTCTAGTTGATCATATACTACCCTGTACATTCTGTCTATTTAAAACCCTTGTGATTTCAGCTGAAACAAGTATGTATCTTGTAGTTCTTGCCCAAAACTTTTTTTTTCTAGGGGTGCATTTGACCCAGTGGGAATGAGTTTCAACTGAAGGTGCAGAAACTACAAATATATATTGAAGTCCCATACCTGCGTATGATTTTTGGGGTTTATGCACCATTTTTATGCTGTTTCTGTTTTTACCTCACAGTAAATTACTTTTTTATGGAAGTAAATTTTTCGGATATTGTTACTTCAAAAGCATGTTCATGGTTGGAGTGTCAAACAGGTAGGTTATAGAAGGAAATATGTTTACACAAAACAAACAGTACAGTGTTTGGGGGCTTTATAAGCAGAGTTCCCACTTTCCTCTGCTTGTTTGTTGTCTCCTCACATGGGAAAGATACTTTCTACTGTAACTTAATATGACGCAAAAGAAGACTTAGAGGACAGGTTACCAAGTTACGGAATGAGAGGCAAACTATTAGTTAATTCTTAACACAGAAATTACTGATTTTGACTGCCACTGGGAAATCAATTTAGTCTCCATTTCTCTTTGAAAACTCCAGTCTGAAAGTCTAGTTTATTGGTTCTGATGGCAATAAAAAAATCTACAAAGTCAGCAATAGAGTCCATGCCCTTGTACAACTGCTTGGAGAAACAGGCTGATGTGAAGCCAGGTAGACTCTTGGTGTGGGAAACTATTTGGAACAGTACACAGAATGACACATTGACTATATCCAGCATTAATTTTGCACTACCAGGAATTAGTTATTAAAGCAAAACATGAAAGAAAATATGTTTGACAGTATAAACACCTTTTCAGCCAGACTGCGATGGAGAGACCATAAGCTCATACAAAGTAGGCCACCGAATTAGGTGGCCTGTGTTAAGTCAGGATCTGGTTCACATTCATACCAGGGAAACAGAAACCTGCTGCCAACAATTCACCTGATACAAAACCCTTAAGGAACAAAAAAGCATTCATTATCCCAAGAGCTGCCACTGCCCATTCAGATCCCTGGTTTCCAGCTGGTGGTCCCACCAGGTGCTTACTGCCCTTTGCCACCTTGCAGGTAGTACAAAAGGTTTGCCTTTTCACTGGAAATGTCACAGAGGCTTATGCTTGGTCCTGCTCTCTTTTCAGCCAGAGGCCAGAAGCATTGTGCTGCAAACTAAAGCTCCTTTCAGCTTTTTCTCATGGCTGTTCAGCTCCCTTTAATCACCAGAGTTACTTTCCCAAGCTCAAGTCCTGGGCAGATGGCAGCACTATTACCCTCATCTTCTTCAAACATCCCACTTTATTTTATTTAAATCATGCTACCAAACTAAAGCCATTTTGGTAAAATACATGCCCCCTGCCCCGACCAGAGATAGCCAGGACAAAGCCACACTTCTTCACTTTTCTGCCTAGCTGTAAATTTCCAGTGTAATATTTGGCAAATCGTTAAGGGGCAGATTTTTTACATAGGTACTGGTCTGACTCCCAGGCTCCCTGTGCCTTGATTTCCTGTCACTGTGTGAGGAAGACCTGACTGTTTCCTACTGATGGTAGGAAGAAGGATGCAGTTAAAATCTTACAGTCTTTAGATAATTTTCATAGGATTAATAAACCCATGTATGGTTTCACCTTCTGTATGACAAAGGATTATATTGTGTTGAATGACAGTAAAAGGTGATTCAAGAGCAGGTTATTATCAACTTCCAAGTTATGGAAGCTTGCTTAATGTAAGCAATTTTATACTCTTGAGAAATTTTCTCCTGGGTCTTTTATAATTTGCATTTTTCCTTAGCAAAACAAATAAAACCCAGACAAACTCCAAGTTGAAATAACCTGACCTTTTCCTATATTAAAATTCTTATAGTCTCCTGAGTTGTTCAGAAGTAGGAAATTAATATTTGTTGTTTTTTAGCACTGGTGTCAGGAGTTGTCCAGAATTTCCCTGCCTACCTGCACAGCTTGCTGGTGCTATCACAGCATTCCTGTGTACACATGGAGAGCAAATCAAAAATCCTCCTTGCTTCTCCAAATACTATCCAAATGTCACAGGGAGGGTCTTGGGTATTTGCGTCTCTGGTACATCTGGTACAGTTTTATATGTGTCTGTTTAATTTCAGCAGGTCTTAGTCTCTGTTCAATTCCATGGAGCCAGGTAAATTCAAATAAATAATACCAAAGTCTGTTCCTCTTTATATCCTTAAGTAAAATAGCTGGGCTCTGTTAAACAGAGCTGACTCTGCTCGGAAGAAAGCTAAGTTGTGGCACAATGTGGAGATCAAATCTGTTGTGAGCAGCTAGTTTGTTTGTATTTAATGTCACTGTCACAACCTTCATGCATAGCAAACTCAGATCTTGAAAAAGCTTTAGGTGCATTTCCTGATCCTCTTTTCTAGTGTTCTCTGCTGATCTTCAAGGGCTGTTTTCTCCCCTTCTTCTTTGCAAACAGTGATCAAAACGAGCTCATGTACTAACATTGGCTCAGATGCACAGATGTCTCCTAGTCTTTCGTATTTCTTTTATAACCCCTTTTACACGCCTGAGGCCCTGCTTTTGCTTGGCCTGATTGGAGCTCTTCTCCTTCAGTGGGGTTTTTTGTCTCTACCTGTTGATTCCAAGCAGGACACTGAAAACAAGAGACACTTTGAAGCCCTAAGAATCTAGGTGTTTTTAAAAATCTTATTTGCCCCATCTCTCCTGCATGCTTCCTTGTCTTTGATTCTCAGTTTCTCCATCTGTGTCAGACACAAACTTCGTGTTACGGTTTCCCTCTGCCTTCTCGACCAAGTCTGTGCTTGTACCTTTGCTAAAGCCCCCTGTTTTCCAAATTCAGCTTCAAAATCATTTCAGCTAGCAAAGACCATGTGCTCCATCCTGACATGCTGGACATTCATCACCCTTGACATCTGCTCTGAATTCTCTTCTCTCCATGGACACGTTTTGCTCCAGACACTTGTTGCCCCACTTGAGTGAACCTGCCTCTGGCTTATCTTCCTCAGTCTTTCTGGATTCCCTGATCAGCACAGGCTGGAGGTGGCATCATGGTTGCATCAATTTCTGTTGTGTTGTCAATTGTACAAAAATGCACATGCAAAATTAAGTGCTATTTCACTCTTTTTTTAGTCTTTACAGCCTACTATTATGGGAAGAAAAAGACGAAAAATAGGAAGAGGGTTAACTATCACGTGAGTATAATGAACATATCTGACACAAAAAAAATGTTCACCACTTTTCCAACTATATTTGCCTATTAAGATATTGTTTATGATTTGTAAAGAGCACTTTTCAAACAAAAATAAAAGAGATAAAAATAATTTTATGTTATTAAAATAATTCTGTTGACTAAACTAAATTCTGCACGTATCCATACTGTTTCATGAAACATGAACTTTACAATAATGTAGGGAGACTCCACACTTGTTTACATAAACTACAGATTTTTAAGAGAATTGTCTACCTCCTTTTTCTAAATGTTTTGCTGATAGCGATGTAGCCATGTGCACAGACTACTGCTTCTTTCAGGTCCAGCTCCCAAAACCCTGATTTTCCTTTCTTAGGACCATGCTGGATTAAGATTTACTGTCTTTAGAAAAAGCTGTTTCAGTAGCAGCTGGCTGTAAGAGGGGCTGTGATGCTGATAAATGAATCACACTGAAGGACAATCTCTGCTGCTGGTCTGCTGTACCTTCTGGGAACATCCTTCAAGTGTCTCGGATTTTGTATTGAATGCTCCCTTATTACTATTACTACCTGGAGGAGGAGTCCTTTGACCTTGCTGCTGTTGTCCCTCTGCTGTGTGACATTCTGATGATACTGTTCCTATGCTCTGTCTAATGCCAGACTTCTCTGTCTAGCTGCTCCTAAACAGATCAGCTTTCTAGATGAGGTGCAGCCTGTGCCCCACTGCTTTTCAGTGAATTTAATGCCTCTCTCTATGGGGTCCACAGACATCTTATATTCATGTTGTGTAAGTATTTTTTTAGTTGGAAAGTTGTCTATTTAACTGGACATTTTCTCTTGTATGCTACCCTACATGGGGCTTCTACATGGGACTGCAGTGTACAGTCTACTCACAGAGGGTTTTTTGTGCTCCCTTAGTCTCTGTGGCAGACTTGGCTTCCTCAGGGGTGTGTTGCAGTTGTTTGGCATTGCCAGGGAGGGATTTTGCCTGTTTTGGTGGCAATGTGTACTGGCAACTTGGTCTTCCTGTTGCCTTGTGGCACCCAGCAGCAGATGCTTTGGGATAGTTGGCACTGCCTTGAAAGAATGTCACCATGTAGAAACCTACATGTAGGTGAGTCTTCTTTGGGCCCTTGTATGGTCAATGGAGATTTATTCAGTATAGGTCCTGGGGCCAATGGCAGAATTCCTTTCACACTAAAGACAGTGCCTAAAGGAGGTAGTTGCCATCTTTCTATTTTCCAAGGAAGATTAGTATGACTAGCTCAAATTTAGAGGTATCCATGATGTCTCATACTAGGTGAGATATGGGATCCCACATAGGACGTGATTCATCCTATACTGTACATATTGGCACTCACAATGCCTTAGGCTTCTTTCCAGCCCCCCAACTTTTCATCTGGCAAGGATCATTCAGATGCCTAATCTTACAGCATTGGTGATTGTCTGAGTAAGGCAGAACAGACGCAGGCCAGACGAATTCTTTGCTTTTAAACGGAATACATAGTACCTGTTAGTATTGTGTATAGAATGGTCATGCACAGACATAATGTACTCCTTATCACTGAAAGGGAACTTTGTCTGTTGTGATCTCTCCCAGGAGCTGAGTGGGGATTTCATTAAATAAAAATGTCTCCATTTGAGTCCTGATTACTCTGTTTATTGCACATTTTGTATGGTTGCATGTTGTATCTAGACTCTGATTTGGTCCCTTGCACCCAGCAAATGGGTACCAGCCTACCATTAGGGGATCAACAAACCCTCATCAAGTCCAAACAATTATTACTCCACTCTTTCTGCAGCAGGGAAATGTTGTGCTTTCTGCAGTAAGAGGTGTCTGAAGGGATAAAATGTAATTACAGTTCCACCTAGAGCTTGGTCAAGCTCCATCTGTCTTGCTGAGATGAACGCTACAGCTACAAACTGTGCCAGGAGCTGATGTGTAGGAGTCTGCCTGAATTACCAGCCTGTTGTCTGCTCCTTTCACGAGTGTGGTTCTGTTATTTAGTGGCAGTCTGATATGAATCCCTGTGAAGCCAGAGGGAGTTTTTCCACTGACTTAAGTAGGTTTAAATTAGGCCCCAAAGTAAAAATTGTCTCTTTAGAAGACAGGATATAACAGAATGGTGAGGAGCTGTGAGTGGCTTAATCATTACATTTACTCAGCTTTATGACTAATGCCTATGTCAGTTAACAGGTTTTATTAACAATATAGTGACCTTGAAAACTTTGTGTGTCTGATTAACTCATTCTCTTTTATGAGTAAATGCTCTATATATTGATCAATTATGTAATTGAAATGATGTCATATAAAGTGGCTTGATGCTTAAAATTATTTAAATAATATATAGTTTGCAATTTCCCTTGAAACTGATGCATCATAATATCAGTATCAGGTAAAATGTATGTGTATAGTGAGATGAATATTAAGGGTATTAATCATAGGTATGAAGTGCTAGTTAATGCAGAATCATTGCAGCACTGAAAACTATTAAATGTTGATATGATGAATTTGGGATCTGTAATTTGCCACATATGAAAATCTGTATGACAGTGAGAATGGAAATCCATGAAGTATACGGATCATAATGGTTATGCTGTGGCAGGTCATGCCTAATATGAAGTGGGGCTTTAAAGATGCTCCATGCACAAGTAAGTGGGGAGTTACTGTAACACAGCAGCTGAGATTCACTGTATTAATGGTGAGGGTGCAAATGTACATCATACTCCAACCCACTCAGAGATCTAACCACCCCTTTGTTCTGCCCCTGAAATGTCACTTATCACTGAGCTAAATCAGCACATCTACTTAGCCATTTAAGCTCTTTCTCTTCCTCAAAAACTTATATGCCATAGCACAGGTGTGATATATGCAGTGTGATCACACCTCCCAAGATACATAGCTGGCCTGCTTGCTGTTGAAGCCAACTTTCTACACCACTCAACTAAATATCATTCTTTCATCGAGAAATAAATATCCATACATTTCTCTGTGCATTCATGTTGTGTTTTGCCCTGCATTATAACTGCAGTCCATAGCAACCATCAGTGTAGTAAACAATATGTATCAGTAATGCACTGTGGTCAAATATCACAACTCAGTGTTCCCCCTGATGGCCTTAGTAATTCAAGAAACGTATACCAGAACTCCATGCAAATAGACCTGACGTCCTTTCCAGTGCTTTCTTACTTAAACCCTCTATTTAACCCTGCCTAAATGTGCAAGGATAGTATTTCTGTGTTGGTCCCTTCATTCAGGAACACAGTAGTGTCACCACAGTGTGCAGCTGCTGCTGCCCAGGCTCCTCTCATCTCTTTTGCACATCTAGCACGGGGGTGTTGGTATCATGTCCTGGTGAAAGGGCTGAGCCCAGTGCAGGCAGATGAAATAGAGCTTTCTGTCAAACCTGCTGTACAGATCACAATGGCTCACCAAGAGAACCACCCTTCACACCACGTTCCAGCCAAATCTGTTCTGGGAACCAAGAGGACCCATGACTTTCTTGTGCTGCAGGAGTTGGGGGAAAAAAGAAGCAAGAGGGAGAACTCCACAAGAAAGGTGCATGGGAGGGATGAGGGAAGAAATTGAGGAAACCTGGGAAGTATCAACAACTTTATTTCAAAGACCACCCAAAACAGTATCTGAGTAAGAGCCAACATCTCCATCTATGAGTCTCCCTAGGTCCCCTTTACAGAGATCGAATCAATATAGTTGATGGAGTCTGGGACACAATTAGTGAAACTCCACATCTAAGAGAACAAATAAAACACTCCCCAAAATTTCCTGTAGAACATTAGAACAGGCTGCACAGGGAAGTGGTTGAGTCACAGCTCCTGGAGGTATTTAAAAGATGTGCAGATGTGGCACTTAGGGACATGGTTTAGCGATGGACTTGGCAGTGCTGGGTTAATGATGGGACTTGATCTTAAGGTTCTTTTCCAAAATAAATGATGGTATTTCTGTTTCTTGAACATGAATGATGTTAAGGTTCAAGTTCAAGCAACAATGCTGACCATTTACATGTCTAAAGGATAACTAGGGTAAAAGCCATCACTGTTGTCTTTACTGAGAAAGCCACACTTTCTTCCCAGAATACTGTTAAGCAGGATCACTACTTAATTATGAGTGAAAACACCTGCGTATGTCAGGTTTGTCAATAATTTCAATTGTTAAGCTTTCATTGAACTTCTGCAGGTATACTGTAATTTTCCCCCCGATATTCTATAATGATAATTATCCACTTTAATGTTATTTGAACAAGATTAAAACATTTAATAGACGTTCGGAGGAGTCTCAAGTTTGCACCAATTCGTTTGCTGTCAGTGAAGTCACTTTTGTTAGTGCTGTCCCTGTGCCTACAGTTCTCATCACCTGCCTGCTGCCCATCCTGGGCTCTTCACTGCACTGTGCTCTCCTGCCCCATGAACACTGCTTTGACTTCATCCAGAAATTATCTGGGAGCATCGACAGTAGGCAGGCAGCAGCAGAACACGACTCTCTGCTAAGAGTCTTCAAACTCTCTCTTATACCATACTTTCATGAATAGCCATCCAAATTGCATAGTAATTTATGTATAAAGATAGTTCTTGCGTGGTTTTGTATATATATATAATGTATATGTAAATACATGTATGTATGTATATATGCTTGTGAGTGGTATGTGTGTATATATATATATATATATAAAATGCATTTAAATACACACATAGGCACACATAGAATTATACACTATATCCAGCTATCCCTGATTTATTTCCTAGGTGCTGCCTAAGAATCTGACATGAAAGGAGTTATTTTAAAAAAATTCAGCCAAAAGCTCTAAAAGCAGGAAGCTAGTACTGCATGTTAACTTTCTTGTTATGCAGATGTATCCCATTACCACTGTAGTTGCAGATTTTCTCCAATAATGTTTACGCAATGCTCCAGATTTCCATTGATCAAGTAAGATGTCAGTCAGTCCACGTACATTGAATAGATGCCACTTCAGAGAACTGTGACTAAGAATAAAGTGCTGTCAGGGAGGTTTTCTGTCTTCCTTCCACTAAAGTGAGTCACTATGGAATGAACGGCTGCTTTTTGCAGGCAGACCTTTAGAATGAAGAGACTGAAACATCAGGAAGCTCTGAAACATCAGCCTTGTTCTAGAGAAATCTTTTTATGTAAAAAGAAGCCAATCTACCTCAATGTACTCTGACACGAGATGCTAATCCAAGTATTCTTCTGTCTTGGTTTATTTGGTCCTATCTGGCAGTGTTTTTCCCAGAGCAGAGGAATGTTCTGATGGTGTTAACTTTCCCTTTCAGAGGTTACCAATGTACAAAATGCATGTACCTTTTGTGCATGAGTGTTATAGATGATTGTGCTATTGCAGCTGTAGTCTTGATTGATGCCAGCAATATACGGTGTTCTTAGGATTCTACTGAACACCTTCAAGGTTCAGCATAGAACCTATTCAGCAGTCTAAAATGTTTTAAGTTACAAGAGAAAATGTAGTAACTTAAGAACTGTAGCAACTTACAAATACAACCTGTATTTTACATATGAAATATGATCATTTTTTAAAATAAGGCAATACCTACCTAAAATACCTTGGAAACCCCAGCTCTGCCTCTCTAGCACAGCGATCCAACTTCCTTCCTCCTGGCAATGCTTCTCTGAGATATGTGTTCTTTGAGGCAACACACAACGTGTTGTCATTAGGGAAGGACTGGGGAGAGCTGGAGAAATAAAAAAACCTATTCTGTGAAGAGTTTGCTTGCTTATGTGGGTTTTTTTCAAGCTTAATTAAAAAAATCCAGGAAGAGTGACTGCAGCTTGGAGATCCTGGCAACATGGGTGCATCATGGAGAGTTATCATCTCTTGTTTGACCAGGTGTACATTATGAATTCAAGAAGCTCCTACTGAGGAAAGGTACATCAGTACAATGTCATGAAAACATTCAATGGGATGACATTTTCTGGCAGCAATATGAAAGGCTTCATGAAAAATTCATCTTCACCATCTCAAGTGAGGGTGTCTGTGCTATTGTCCTGGCACAATAAGCATCCTCTGTAGCTTAGCTTTTACCCTTTGATATGTTGCTTTCAGAAAGGCATAAAAAAGCTTCCTGTAGCTATTGCTGCCATCTTCAACTAAGCCAGGTCACTGTGCAGCATTATTTCTCTTCCTCAGAGTTAATGCTGAGGAAGTCAACAATGCTGAGGAAGTCATCAATAAGATGAAAAAGTTATCTTAAGCTGTGTCCAAAAACATTGTTTGCTAGGAGGGAGCTGGAGGAGCAGCTTCACTCATGGTTTGCTCCTCTGTGGTTGAATGAGAGAGAAATGCATTTCTTCCCTCTCCCTCTTCTCCTACACCCTTAAATAATAATGCAGGAAGACATTTGAAATTAATAGTTCTTTGGTAGAAATGTGTATCTTTAGTTTCCTTACTTAAATGAAGGGACTTTATTAGTTGGAAAAAAATCAACTCTTGTTTACATGAATTTGTATGAAATAAATAGCTGCAAAGAGGACCATAAATACATGAATCCTAAAAGCTCAAACATGAGAAGGCAATTAAAACTCGAGGCTTTGCACATACTGAGAGAAAGAGTGGCTATACAAAAATAACTTTGAGGAGGATACTTCCACGGCAGAGAAGCAGCTAACTCCCACATGCAGCAACACATATATGCAGCCTACTTTTTTTCAGGAACGGATTCAAGGGTCCCCAGGGGTCCTATGTGAATGTTGTCACTGTGCATTCACAGCTTCAGGTGCAAGAAAATCCACTGCAATATGCACTTTATCCTTCAGAGGAGCCTGAGAAACCCAGCCTGGACTTGGTTACATTTCAGAAATCTTACAGATCCATCACCCCACTGCACATTTCATAGGGAGCCCTTCACTGCACAGGTGACTAAATTCACATCTCCTCCTCCTTTTCCAGTAGCTCTTGTCTCTGGGAAGTAACACTCCAGGCAATTACAAAAGTTTTCTTTCACGCAGAGGTGGATATACCTGGGTGGGTATTTAGGCCACCTAACAATGTGAAAGTGCACTGTTGCAGCCCATTCCTAAACAGCTGGGGCATCACTGGTCTTACCTGATGAGTTTCCAGGGTCTCTAAAATATTTTTTTACAACACTCTTTCATAAAAAAACCACAATTAGCGATTAAAATTCCATATCTGATTAAACTGTTCCTTGAACTCTATTTAAATCAGGTGCAAACCAGCATCTCCAACACCAGTGGCCATATCAATTAGTGAAAGAGGATATTTTAAGCAAAATTCTCTGTGGGAGGCCCCATTTTCCCATTAGAAACTTCCTGCTCCTTGATTATTTCTCTATCATCACTAATATTTATAATTCCCCTCATTTGCTGAGAACATCATCAATAATATGCACCAGATATGTAACAAAGTGACTTTTAAAAAGGAGTAGACTAGTTCACAATAAGAAGCCAGAAGTGTACCAGGCTGTGGATAAATCTATAAAAAGGATCTCCAGTTATGAGGCCAGAACCTCACAGCTATGTATGTGGACCTGTATTTCAACAACTGCCTCTAAGCAATTTATTTTTTATTTCTCTGAGCCTCAAGTAATGTTACTCCACTAGGAGGCAGTGATTGCATCGTTTGGGCCAAGACTAGGAAAAAAAATGGGGCCCAGCATATTTCCGTCCAAAGATGTGAAAAACTTTGCTAATTCATTAAGCAAGAAAAAGCAATAATAAAATCCCTATTCTTATGCTAAAATTAAATCAGAAGTGCAGAAAAGAGGGTAGCAGCCTGCCACTAGACTGATCCTTCTGAGTGCTACAGTTTAGGCTAACACTGAGGCAACTGTATTTACCGAATTCTTTTAAAAGAGTATCTGTCTCTTAGGGCTTGAGAAATCATCTTCCTCTCCACTGTGTTTTCTTTTTTTCTCTGTAAATTTGTGACATCTAGGCTTGAATCTGAAAGCTTTTCTTGTGTCTGAGTTTGTGTATATTTCAGGTGGTTTTGTTAAATGAATCTTCCTGGGGTACCATGGTACTTGCCACGTAAACAAAGAAGCATTTGATGCTGTGAGAAATTTTGGGTACAAATAGATCCTTCTTATCCTTGGGCTTTCCACTTCGGTGTTATTGCTCCATTCTTCCCTTTCAATAGGGAGCACTGAAATCCTATGGATACCATGTTTGGGTTATTTGCTGGAGAAAGGCAATGGGGAAATGCAAAGTATCTCTTTACTGTGGCAACTTCTGTAAATCAAAACATGACTGGCAAAAGATGTGAGAGACCATATTTCTGACTGAAGGCAAATGTAATTCTTAATAAATAAATAGTGTTTACAGACAGGAATAAAAATATAATGCCTCTCTGATTTGCCATTTTCTCATTAAGTCCTCCTAAATAAACTGTCTGTATAAATAAATTATATTGTATACATGAGGTCAGTGAAACCATACAAAACAGGCTGATGAATTTCCTTCTATATTGTAATAGAGGTAACATGGATATTATCTTCAGAAAATAGACCATAAGATGTATCAGTCAAAACTATAACAGTGGTTGGAATAATGTTATTAAACATGACTGAATCTTAATGTAGGATTACAAGTATTGTCATTTTGGCATCCATATATCTCTGTCTCCCAAATACCTCTGACCCAGTGGAAGATCCTAAAGGGAGGACAGAAATATTGCTTCCATAAGTCATTATAAAATAAGCAGCCTATTTTGAGGTGGTTCACTCACTCACTCACTCAGCTGTATGCTGATGTTGGCTCTCCTGATGTTAAATCCTGCTTTGCTTGGTGACCAGA
This sequence comes from Myiozetetes cayanensis, assembly GCF_022539395.1. Taxonomy (NCBI): domain Eukaryota; kingdom Metazoa; phylum Chordata; class Aves; order Passeriformes; family Tyrannidae; genus Myiozetetes; species Myiozetetes cayanensis. The sequence goes on from NW_026086604.1 coordinate 134,404,159, forward strand.
TTTTAAATCCTTTTTCTGCTCACAGGCAGATTGATAGTTTGTGATCTGCAACAACAAACTCTCAGTGCAACTTCTTATGCCATTTTCTTTTCCATTCTATGATTCTGTGATTCTTCCTAATCCTCCCTGCTGCCTTCCCTGCTGCCACTGCGTGCTGAGTGGTGGGGAAGGTGTGGGTGGAGGTTCAACCCAACACTGCCAAGCCTGTCCTAGGACTTTGGGAGCTTGTAGGGCTCCTTAGGGAGCAAAAGAGAGGAGATACCACAGGCCACCCTGTGGTATTTCAGGCATCTGAACTAAACACCTATTTTTTTAACTGGCAGTACTGATTTAGACTGCCATAATCTCTAATTATTCCTGCCAACCACCATTCTGCATGCCATGTGCCACCTCACTGCTCACCCAGCTTTGATGCAGTAAGGCTTCCTGAACTCTTCTCCATTTCTCATATTTGAATGTAAATATTTTTGGAGGGCAGTGTTATCTGCAAATTATTTCACTGGAATTTTCCCACAGTACTTAGTAAACAGACTACAGTAGACAATATTGTAGGCTCACCTAGTGCCCTGCTGAAAACATATTTATGCTGTTTGTTTCATTAACTGTAATTGGTTCTGGTTAACAAAACAAAACAAAACAAAAACCAACAAACTCGTGTAAGAGATTAGTAACTCACAATTTTTCTTTGTCAAAATTCAGGCAAGAAGCTCATGGTATCATGCATGACTACCTAACAGTTTCACCATTTCAGATCTAAAATGATTGTTACACCGTGGATATATACCATGGATAATAATTCTGGGTGATGTATGTTTTTCCTGAGTTATTCCTACTTTTTAATAATAAGGACAAACACATGTTGCTTTCTGTTTCTCTGTTACAGCCATTGCATTTTAAGAGCTCGAAAAAGCAGACTGTGAGAAGTGGGAGATCCCAACAGTGTGCAGGTGTTTAAGCCAACAGTTCATTGCAACTGAGCTGTGTCCAAAGTGAGTCTGTGAGAGCAGACCTGGTGAGACAACAGTTCAGACCTTGGTAGTGTAGGGATACAGTAGTGGCCATAACACAAGGGTATGAAGGAACCAGACAATGCCATAGATTTGCCTACCCCTAGTAGATACATCATGAAGTATCTAAAATTTATTCTTAAGCTTATAGTGGTGGCACTAGATTAAAAACATGGTAAGATTTACAAAACAGGTCTTTTTTTGTCATTCTATTTGTTCTGCATTTATTGCTAGTTAAATAAAGTAAGCCTGAGGGGATATTCTGCATGAAAAAGGCTTGTTTTCTTGAAGTTAAGTTCATTAAATCAAAGTCTGACCTTTTAGAGTTTACACTGGCTGAGCCTTTCTGCTCCCTGGACCTCCAAGCAAAACTGTTGGTCCACAGATCTCACTTTTTCATCAAACATTGCCCACCTTCCCAACCATTAAACGCTACTCCTTGTTCTTAAAGTGTTTGCTGCTGTGCATCAAAATGCAAACAACTAAAGGGCATCTATGAAGCAACTGTTGAAACAACATGGCTTCAATTCTAAAGAAAACACTTTGCAAAATAAAAATAGTTTCTGCAATCACAAATTTCCAAATCAGCACAAATGTATTATCATATATCTGGATACATATATGCACAGACATACGTTGTATATAAATTCATATGTGGCCACGTGCACATTTAAGCAGACACCTTTTAGCTTGCTGTGCTGGCTGTGCTGGGCCCTCACCTGAATACATCATGCTCTTTTAACTCCAGCCCAAGATGAACAGATTGCTGGCTGAATGAAGTCTTTTTATAGTTCTAGTCCATGGGGAAATTCTTCAACAAAAATGCTTTTCTGATCACATTTGCAATTCATATACACTGTGAACAGTATTCTATTAATTGAACACTGGAAAAAAATTCCTAATTATTGCATATATTATTAATGACCTCTACAATAAGCAAACCAGCAATGTTCAAGTACTAATGTACATTCTGAGAGTTTTCTCACTGTGGTTTCTGTACAACTGCTCTTCAAATGGTTATTTTTTCCTAAGGATTTCTACATTTAGATGACAAATCAAGCTTTTCTAATTGCCAAATTGTATCTCTTCACTAAGAGATACCTCACAGAGCTTCTGAGTCAGAGTAACCAGGCAACCCTAAGCCTCTAGACTAGGAGGCAAAGAAAAATGTGAACTCCTACAGCAAGAAGAAAAATTATCATTTCAATCTCTATTCAAAAATTTGTCATAATAGAAATAATGTTTGCTGTGACTCAAACATTTCAAAGAGTGATATAAATTCTGAGGCTCGAGTTGTCCCAGGCAGAAGCTGAGGGGTTTCTTGCCAGTTCTCCCAATGCTGCTGAGCAAACTGGATGCCTGGCAAGAGCTGGTCAGGCAGTTCTGGGTCTCTGAGCTCCAGTCATGGTAATGTCTTTTGATTTCTCTTAACTAGGTACGGTCATACCAGGGAGATACCAAACGACAATCTGTTGTTTTTCCTGGGCAGAAATCCCCTGATGGTCCAGCCAAAGCCAAGTCTTTATAGTGCAAATTTCTGCAAATCCTAATGATGACCTTCCCATCAAGGGCAGCTGCATAAGCCCAGCTGTGCTTTGACTCTCTGAAGTTTATCCAGTGACCTGACGAAGACCACAAAATCATATTTATTACCAAAAAAAAAAAAAAAAATCCTTACAAATAACTATTTATATACATTTCTTGGAAGAAGAAGCCAGAGGAAGAGGCCATCAGCCCTGGTCATGGTTCAGAAGGTGGCTAAAATGGGAAGTTAGTGCCGCCTTTGGTATGCTTCCCCATCCTAAGTAGTGCTGACTGTGTTGTGGGAACTGCAAAGAGGAGTGCTGCCATGGCTTTGGCAAGGAAAGCAGCAGGCTGGAGGGCCAAAAATTCAGTGGTGATTGTGTCCCTCTCTCAAGGTGGGCATCTACCACAGCTGGGCAGCTGGGAGGCATAGATGAAATCCACTTTGCAAAGAGCAGCAGTTTAGGTCATCAAACCCCTGTCCTGATTGCTTTTGATCACCTTGGCTGCTGGATGCAGAGTGCTAAAATAGCAGCAAAGTGGCAGATACTCCTCCCTCAAGCTCTCTAACCTTGCCTTCTCTAAAAGTGTATTTGCTGATGCCCAGCCTCCTCCCTGCTCACTTTGTGGAGCTTTTCCCCCAGTTGTGGCTGTCAGTGGGTGACCTAGTGGCTAGTGAGTCTCTTTTCCACCTGTGGCTGTGGTTTTGAGACTTCATCCCAGTCCAAGGAATCCTGCCTTTAAAAGGCTGACATGACAGCCTCAGATTATTCAACAGCGCTCAGCCACCAAGGGGTGCCTCAGGCGCAATTACAGAAGACCATGAAATGTCTCAGCCACACTGCAGGTACACTGTTGTTCCCAGGGGAGCAATGATTTCTGCAAGCGAATATCAGAACTTCCTTGTGTTTACCTAAAAAAAAATAAATTAAAACTAAATACTGGAATTATCTTTGCATGTATGTGTTGCATTTAGTCTCGTGTTTGCAATGGTGGAGAGTTACCTTATGGCAGATACTTCTAACAAAATCCTCAGGGACTACTTCTCCTCACATCTGTTTGCATCTCTGTTCTCTCCTTGAAGGATGCATCAAGGAGCAGCAGACCTCACTTTGAGTAGTCCCTCTGGCTTCCTGTTTGCATCCTTTTTCATTTTTTTCTTCTCCTTTTCCCTTTTCCTTTTCCTTTTCCTTTTCCTTTTCCTTTTCCTTTTCCTTTTCCTTTTCCTTTTCCTTTTCCTTTTCCTTTTCCCTTCTTTTCACTCTTTTTTTTTCTGTTTTCCCTTTCCTCCTCCCACCTCACCTTGCTTCTCCCCTCTTTTTTCTTTCTCACACATGTCCGTTAGTTTCTTCCAGCCTCATACATTCTGAACACTGGCCCAGTGACTGACACTGCAGCCTCTGCCACAGAATTCAACATCCTCACAAAGAAAAATGTTTCTTTTTGGAGCATTTCCCCTTGGCCCTGAGAGGTGAGGAGGAAGAGGAGGAGGAGAAAGACAGGCCCCAGTCCTGGATAGCAACCAGGTGCGTGCTGAACCTCAGCACTGGACCTTACCGCCATTGATTTCACAAGAACATGTGTATGTTTCCATGATTTGCCACAGGTAAAGGGATTTAGATATTTGTTAAAATGCATAAATTAAGGCCTTATTTGTCTATTTGTTTTAAGTAAAGCTCCTTCTAGAGTTAGATGAAGTTTGAGACATTAAGGGATGGAACTGGGCCTCATATCGAGTAATTTTCATTCCTGCCGTTCTTAGAGGCATGTTGGATTCCTCTGTTGGTGTTTTGTGAAAAAATCACAGCATGAGAAATGCTGTTATCCTGGTATCTGATGTGCTCTGGGCAGCCTGGCTGGACAAGGCTGCACACGGCAGGGCAGGCAGGACAGAGGGGAACGTTCGAGGGGCAAAACTGATCAATGGCCAGAAGACACCGGGGCAGTGCCGGGTTTCCAGCTGGCGGGCTGGAAGCGGGTCCATCGCGGAAGCCGGGAGCGGCTGGCACTCACAGGGCTGTGAGAGGGGCACCGGGCGCTTCCCTGCAAACTCCCCGCTCGCTGCGCATCCCGTGCCCGGGCACAGCAGCACCGCACAGCGCCCCGGTGTCATTTAGCACTGAAAAATTAATTCAAAGGGCATTCCCTAAAAAACCGCATTTGTAAGACGTGTGGCCTCACCCCGGCACAGGCAGGGGCTCACATTTTCGGGGAAGATTACCCAGGCGAACCGCGGGGCAGGGCTCCACCTGGTGACGCTGCCGCGGCTCTGCCGCGCCGGGCGGCTCCGCCACGGGCGCTGCTGCAGCTCCGGCTGCTGCTGGAGGCTCCTGGCTCCCCTTCCACTCGTACCGCCCGCCTAAGAGGGCCCGGACAATATTTCATATAGGGGAGCTTTAAGGGGAAAAAGTCCCTACAAGATTCGCACAGGTACGTGCTGAGCTATTTCTAGCACGACGTTAATGTAACTGCTCTAAGCAGTTATCTTGCAGCACCACAAAATCCTATTTAGCAGCTAAATAACATTTCCCCATTTTTGTAGGTCACTATACAGTTCAAGACTTTAAGAAAGGTCTTTCAGAGCTACTTCAGTGCTTATTGAGGCACTCACTCAAAGTTTCCCAAACTATATGATCAGAGTAAGGAGTCTAAGAATGCTTTATCTGCAAATGTCCTAAGAATTTGACATTTCTTAGTGAAATCTGCTGGATTTCTGTGATATTCAGTGCTCATAAAAGCAGCTGAGTCAGATCACTGGGTATTTGTGACAATACAGCCTTTCATCTATAATTAACTGCAATGGGAAAAGTTCCCCCAAGTGGTTTCCAAGTCCATTGCAACATAAAGTAAAAGATGTGGATGGCAGTGGAAGGGAAAACTCCTTGATTTATATGATGGTTACAAAATAACAGAAAAGTGAGATGCAAGGTAACTGAGTGAATATATAAGGATGCTGTGCAGTATTTATGCCTCTCCGCTTTACTGTACCGCCCAGTTACTTCCAGGTGACATGTTGGTGATCAGAATAAAAGGAACGGCCTGTGCTTCCAGGAAGGTGGTTTATACCTCAGTTTTAGGAGATGAGCATGCAAGGGAAGTGCAGTGCTCGGAGGGCTGCCCCTTGACCCCTGCTGCATCAGGTGGGCACAGGCACTCTCAGCCCTGGTGCAGAGAACTGTGTGGGCAGGCACTTTGTCACACCTATGTGGCAGCCCCCTCTGAGCAGGCATGGGATGGGAAGAGCAGGTCACCACAACATACTGCTGGGTTTGCAAGCACTGGACAGCAAAGGATAAAGAAAAGGATAGAGAAAAAAAAAAAAAAAAAAAAAAAAGAAGAAAAAAAAAAAAGGTGGGAGCTTAAAAGATTCTTAGTAACTTCAGCATGCTTTGCTGTATATGCTGGCTGCTGCTTCTTTTGTTCTTGTGAGCAACTCCATGGGCTTCCTGGGCCCTGCTTGGGTGCAAGGCATGTGAGGCTCAGGGGAGCTCATCACACAAAACAAAACTACAACATCTACAGCTCATGTCCTAGTGCTTTTTGAGACCCTGCAAGTAAAGAATGCCAGCAAAAAAGTTTGACATCCAGGATAATGTGTCTGCAAAAAACCATAAAAACACATCAGTTGTAAGCAGTGGGAGGATGGGACTATTTAAACATATCTGTCTAAGGTATGGACTAACAAGCACCACACTTTCCACCCCCGTAAAATCATCTTCTCAAACAAGAATGAATGCAGAGAGAAAAGGAACAGCATCTATCTGAGCATCACATGCAGCTCTGGGGAGGTCTCATCATAAAAGCAGAAACTGGCCTTTGTCAAAATACGGGGTAAAGGAATGAAAAGTAGAGCAGAGAGTGGGGATGTCACACCTGAAACACCTATGACTTCCATACTTATCCTCTTACTCCAAGGCAGCATTTAGCCTACAAGACAGTGTACACAAATATAGGACTGAAAAATGGAGGATTTAATTTTAAACAAATAGCCAAAGCTGTGATGCCAAGTTGCTGATGGCATTGAGGTGCCAGACTTTGCAGGGGCCCCCATAATCCCCTCAGATGGTTCATGAAGGTGGTCATGCCTTACCCAAGCTGCAGGGGTGGCAGATGAGCAGGAGACAAAGTACAAGCTGCAAATGGAAAATGGCCCCTAAGTAAGTGAGAAAAAGTTCTCAGAGACCTAGAAAAACCTCAGCCCGGTTCCTGATAGCAGCCAAAGAGGAAATTTGAATATTCAGGAATTAACAGTGGGAGAGTAGTGACTAACAGAGGCAATACCAGATGCCACAGTGTAAATACTGTACCGTTGATATTTGGAGCCACCTTCATTCCCCACAATATGAAAGCATAAAAAAGGCCTAAAAAAGTAGTCTTTAAGATGATCAGTGTATCTAGCAGCTACTGTTTGAAGAGAGTATCACTGAAAAAGTGATGATCAAAGGGAGATATACTAGAACTTTTTATGAGAGACAGTTTCTACAAGGTGAGCAATTATTCGGCAAGGCTCCACCTACAAGAGCTGGGAATCACCCTGCAAAATTTGTTCACAAAGGATTTAAAACAAAATGACAGCTTTTAAGAAAAAATTTCATTCACTGACTGTGAGAACAGCAGTGCAGGTGAGCAGACGAGCAGCCCTCGCTCCTTCCCGTGGTTGAAACCCTCAAAGCCATACACGTTTTCTTCATATTTGAAATTCAACCTGTGGGTTTGTTGCTATGTTTTTCACAGTGGCAGCTGTTTCTCTCTTGACTATCCTCCTTCAGTGGAAGTGCCTGCCTATTTAAATTAACCCCTCCACCTTGAGTTTTTGTAAACCATATAATGAAAAAGAGTCCCAAAAAATGTAATTAAAATTGCATTAGTTATTTTCTTATGTTGGGGAAAGAGCAATGGAAATACCCAAGATATGTTAATTTCTAGGAAGAAAGAAAAAGAGAGACTAAGAATGGCAAAGGAGGTCTATAAATTTTCCATGCACATATAATTTAGATATTAATATGGTGATAAATTAAATATAAAATACTTCTTATATTTAATTTCAGCATACATAAGAGGAAACATATTAAGTGTTGCTCCCCCTTTCTCTATACAGAATGCCTCTCTTCACTCATCTCAAAAGAAGACGTGCATGAATCTTTTATGTGGCTAGAATAAAGGTTGTGGGATATTTTACTCAAGGAAAAGTCTATGAAAAGAAACCTAAAAGCATTGACATACCTCAAAAGGACATGTTGTTTAAGAAATGTCCTCATTATGTGTAATTCATTTCAAGCTGCAGATTTGTGCATAGAGGTCTGTGCTTGAGCAGCCATAAAATCAAAGCCTCACTTAGGCTGGAAGGGACCTTCAGAGATCCAATGTGTGGTGGCAGGAGGGCTGGAGTGAGCAAATGTCATACACTTAGAGCACAGAAATGGAAATCACAGCACAGCTGTTGATCTTGTTCCTGGCATTTTAATAAGGTGCTGCCAACGCAGATCACAGCATCTTTCAGTAAGCTGAAAGAAGCTTTCACTAAAAGATGTTCAGCTGAGAAGTTCACTCAGAGGCCAAAGTGAGAATAATCCAAAACCCAAATTCTTGGCTTCATATTTCAGCCTTACAAATTCTGACACCAAACAAGAATACCTGGAATAAAGCAGTTTTAAAAGACCACTAAACCTTCATATCATGACAGCTGCAGAGACAATCAGTTACAAGACAGGGCAAGTGCTGGAGATGTGTGTAAGGGAAGGTGTGAGGTGTGTCCCTAAAACCAGTCTCCATTGGTACATGGGGCAAGAGGTGAATAAAATGAATTGTGCTCTGAAGAATGTGCCAGACAGCAACTGCTGGCTGGGTGCCCAGTGCAGGTTTCCTCTCTGCTCTGATCCCTGAGAGCATCACAGGGTGTCTCCCAGGGGAATGAATTTGGATGCCAGGGCTGGTTCTACTTTGGCAGCTGCTGCCTCTCCCCATCCCCCCTTTAGTTTACATTTGAAATGCCTCTGATCTAGATCTGGGAAAAATTATGACCTCCACAGTTACGTGCCCATCTTCTGCCCACTCCCAATACAGTAGTGAAGACAAGACAGAATTAAAATATTAACAAATTCTACTTTAGAAGGTAAAGTCTGGCCAAATCTGACATGTATTTGTCATAATAACATGTGAATTTGCTTCATTCACTCTTGTTATCACAGGTGGACATCACCCTCATAAGGTGATGGCAGAGTTTTGGTATCAGATCTTCCACCTTCTTTCTCCTTGGGGGAATGTTAACTTTGTCTCCTGCTGCTGTGAACAAAACAATTTAAATTACAAAGTGGTTGTCAGGTCCCCCAAACATTCTGTGACTCTGGGCTTACACCCCAAGGTGTCACACAGCCATGGGTTCCTAGCAGTCAAGGGGGACTGGTGGACAGCAGCCCCTGCCTCCCCGCTTCCCTTCCCAGAGACACTACTAGGGAACTAAAATTCAGGTGCAATTGCACTCTCTGGTTTCTTCTTTTTGCAGGGGAGGAAGATGTTTTCCTCATCAGTGGGTCAGCAGAGAAAGCTGTGGAGGAGAGAGTGAACCTCATTTGGACAGTGAGTGGTATCTCAATGCTAGTCCTCAAAACATGAAGCCTCTGTAGTGAGGAGTTAACCACCTGTCCCCTGCAAAAGCCTGCCTTAGGTGGGAGTGAACTGCCCTTTTTAAGACCTGTCTTGAGCCACTGATTTTTCACTGAGGAGATTATTTCAGCTGAAATCTTTGCATTTCGATTTTCCTAAGCTGGACAAGAGAAATCTCAGGGATATTCTTGAGTACGGCACAGGCACAGGCGTGAACACAACAAAAATACCAAGGATGACTGGACAGATAAAGACAACGCCTTAAAGTTCATGACTCTAGAATATTTCCTGTCTTTCTCTAAGTTAAAATAGGTTACACTATTGCTGTAAGAGTAGCAGTGCAGAAATACTCTTTACTGACACTGACTCTAATTTTTATTTTTATTTTTTTAAATTTCTGAAAAGATTACACTAGGCCCATGGGAAACTAGACTTTCTCAAAAGGATGCAAACATTCACATTTTGATCTACTCAAAGAAAGATTCATCCTGAGATTTGAGAAAACATGAATAATCTTTTATCCAAGACGCAGAGGCAGAGTGAGGAGGGATGGAGGAGGAGCCTGTGTGACCATGGAGAGGGAGCAGGGCTCCAGCCATTCTGCCTGCCACAGCTGCCCACGGTGCCAATTCACAGAGCTAGTCCTGCCAGGAACATGAGCGAAAACAGCCAGTTCTGGTTTTTTCTGCAATCCCCATCAAATCCAACTCTCTGTTTTTTTCGTGGGAGTAAGAAACTGATGACATTGCAAAGAAATATCTTTGACTTTCTAAAGAAATTACTTTGAAAGACATAGAAACAAGTAGATCACAATGTGTCCACAAGCCACTATAGCACATATCATTTGGTATCACTGCCTGAGCTCACTCATAGCCCCAGCAAAGAAATCCATCCAGCACCCACAGTTGTCAGCAGGATTAAAGAGCCCAAGCTTCTGTGCATTTTCTGACTTAATCTTTTTGAGGTGTAGATGTGGATTGAGATGAAAGGTTATCTCTTGATATGAAAAGCAGACCTTTGTGCGAACATTCTTCTGAGATACACAGCACATCTCTTTTTCTTTTTTGATCAGACCAGCAATTTCTGCACCTGATAGTTAGATCCCAGAGTCAAAATCCCTCAGGCTGCAGGAAAGCAGGGTTTCATCATGCATAATGGTAATTTGGGAAGACAAATACTATGACTCCAAATATCGCCCCTCCCTTTTTTTTTTTTTTTTTTTTTTTTTTTTTTTTACCTCCAGATTTCATTGCTGAGTACCATGCCATTCAGTGTGGGGTATCCCTCTGGTCAGTTAGGGTCAGCTGTCTCAGCTCTGTCCCTTCCCAGAATCTTGGCCACTGTCAGCATACTTGCCGAGGGGGGAGTATGAGAAAAAGAACTGGTATAGAAGGTATGGGGTTTTTGCAAGCCCTACTCAGCAACAACCAAAACATTGGTGTGTTATCAACACTGTTTTGTTCACAAATCCGAAACACCATATGGACTGCTATGAAGAAAATTAACTCCATCCCAGCCAAGATTAGTACACACAGAGAGGACGAGAGGACATTGCCTACAGTGCCCATTTATCATTCACACTTCTATTTACCATCACCCAGTATAAATTATCATTTGCAAGGTGCCCTCCTGCATTCTGTAATAGACAAGCAATGAAATTGGTCCCCTAATCTAAAACTGGAATTTAGTCAATGACAATGTTATATACACATTCTGCTTCCTTTGAAGACTTAGAATGGCCCTTGAGAAATTAACACCACCACATCTCCCTACCTTGACTGTTCTGAACAGTCACGAATGGAGAGGTAGTATATGAATCTGGATCTGCTGTGCAGGAAGCCAGTCTGGACAGCTCAGTACTGCTTCTTCGGGAGTATAGGCAAAATTTACTGACAGGATAAACCAAAACAGCTAGGAAGCCTTTAGCCTAGCCTGGTAGTAAGCATAAATTGTCCTGAAAACTAACACTCATCCCAGGTAAAAGGTCATGCATGTTGGGAGCTGTCTGCCATCAGGTACAATTCATAAAGCCTTTTTGGAGGAAACATTCATACTTTACATCTCGTGTTGGAGCCAGGTAGGTATTCATGCCATCACAGCACACCTGTAGCACAGGTAGCTGGTGATAGGGGATGGCTGGTGCCTCTGGGGTGAGGAGCAGCGAGCAGATGGCAGCTCAGCAAATGCACATCTAGCATGTGTTCCAGCTGTGTTCACTCTGGGAGTCCTTTGCTGTTGAGTGAGCACCAATGATCTGCTGTGATACACAGACAGTGAGCTGCAGGTTTCCCTGGGTCCCAGATGGAGCCTTGAACTGGTATCAATCAAGTGCTTTCGGTTGAAGTACTTAGAAATTGAGTTCAGGCCATTTCACTGCCAGTTGGTTACTGACAATAGAGCTAACCAAATATCAGAGAAACAGAAGAGAAAATCATATTAAGTACCCAGTTTTTGAGAGCTCCTGATGAAATATAATATTCTACAAAAACCAGGAGGCAGAGGGGGGACTCCTTGTGGAAGCACCACTGTAGATGGAAAAGTTAAGTAAAAGACTGAAAATTATATAATTTTGCTTAAGCTTAATTTTCTGTGTTTAATGTTCAAATCATTCAATTAATCATTTATTCTCAGCATAAGGTTTTGCATGCTAAATGCTAAAGCTACCCAGCTAATTATGTGTATGTGTACAGTACAAAGATAACTGCACTTGGGGTTCAGATGCAGCCTCTGGCAAGCACAAAGCCTCCATTCAACCAATGCAATGACAGAAGTCCTCACTGACTGAAACTGCAGCATGACCATGGGAGTTAACAGGGATGTCGAGGAGTGCCTTGGTCCTCAGGGGTGCTGGTCATTTACAGCCCCAGGTGAAGGCACAATAGTTTGTGATATCCAAGCCCTGCAAGGTTTCCAGAAGAGGGAGAATTCTACACTTCATCCAAGATGGGAGTCAGCTTATATCTGAGACATCGAAATGTGGACCAGTGAGGTCTGGGCTCTGCTTATTTCGGCTGCATCAAGATGAGAGGGAATGTAGGTGCCTGTCCCAGTGTCATGTCCATAGTCCCAAACAAGCAACACAGCTGAGGGCAGTGAAGCCAGAGCAGAATGTATCCCATTCTGCCAGGGAAACCAACTCTGTGACAGCCTCAGGTACACCCTACACTTCATCAAGATTACTGACTCTATCTGCTATCATGCAGCTCTCATAGATAGCTCACAGATATATATGTATGTAGATATCTAGGTTTGCATTTGTATTAACCTTATGCTGCATCCCACTCCCCCAAAGGCCCATGCAGTCAAAGACAACTAAGCCACTGACTTGCAGCTTAATTATAGAGCTGCATGTAAATTTAGGAGAGGATAACTGAAGCAGCTTAACATAACACCATTGTAAAGGATGGGGAAACTTCTTAGTGCTGTAAGGCTTCTTGATTTTCCCTCAAACTAAAAATAAATAAAGCAGTTTCTTTCTGTATTGAGGACATCTAGAGGACTATGCCACTTGCTTTCTCCATTGCATAGCATAAGCCAAGTCATGATTGCTTCACCTGTCATTGGGATACCATGCATACAATGCATACTAACCTGCTCCCAGATGGTGCATGACCATCAGAGGACAACAGGATGAGCCTTTCTCCTTGGCTGACCCTGATGATGCTCCTGCATTCACGCAGCAAAACTGCAATTGGTTTCCTCATTGAAAGGCTGAAGGAAAAAATGAAACAAAGCCAGGCTGCTATGCTGAGGAGATGCCAGCATGGCCAGAACACTGTTGCCAAGTGAGTGTAAGTGATCCCAGCTGCAAAATATACTAGCTAGCTATTAGATCATAATTTTAAAGTAGCCCCCGAATTTGGTCTTGTATCTTAATATGTTCAGTGCTACCACTAAGATGGAACCAGCCTAGTTAGCTTTTCCTTTGGTAGCCCATGTCCTTTCCTGCAAAGCCCAGAACAGACAAAAGTCTGCTGTGCTGTGCCTCATAGAAAAATAATAATTGAAATAGTTCCACCTTAAATGTTTGCTCCTAAAATTGGTGCCTCTCTCTACAAGTGTAAAGTAGGTGACTAAATGTTCTAGGACATGTGGCATGGTGACAGTCTAAATCAGGTGCTGTAATCACCAATTTGCTTATCCTTATGGATATTCAATCTAAGTGATTCAGCATCCTGAAATGTGCCAGCTGTGAGTATGGGTGCCTTGCAGCTCTACAATACAGATTTATGAGGCATTTTGTTTTCCTTCTTGTATTATACCACCGGGCATATGAGCACTACCCTTGCTGGCTGCCCTGCAGAATTCTGACGCCCCTTACCCATTCACTCTTAGGCACAACATGTATCACAGAAACGTGTCAGGGATCTGTCAGATTATACTTGTAGTTCTGGATTCCTGAGCAGGTGAAATTGGTGATAAACATGCAAAGCTCAACAAACTTCCAGTTCTTACACCAGGCAGCATCTGCTGATCTTTAAGCGTCATCTACCTGTCCACCATATCCAGATCATTTTGCTTCAGGCTTGTGTATATAAAAGCAGGAAAGCAGAGCCATCAGCAAATGTAACCACTCATGAAGGTGCCAGTTCCCCTTCCCCTCTGGCTGGGGAAGAGATGAGAACTGTGAGGTTTGAAAATCCAGTTCCACCTGCTGCAGCATCCAACAGAGCTGGCAGAGTGACAGTGTCCCCATGAGCTGTGGACATTAACCCCTGGGCAAGGGGCAGGACTGCCTCTGGGCAGCAGTGAGACCATCTGACCAGCACAGAAGCAGGGTCAGCTACAGGGTAACTTAAAGTTACCTGATGATACGTTTTTTTATCAGTTGTGGATTTCTGCTCAGCTACTGCTACAGGCTGGTCCTGACTTACTGAAAACTTCACTCTTGAGTAAGAAATAAAAATTGTTGGTTATTCATGTACTTGAGTGTACTCTCAGGTTTATTGACTTCATTCAAATGCTGAATAGACTTAATGGATGTTTCCAAATGAACAGAACTTTAGGATAATTAAAAACTCCAAAGGGAAGAAAGTTATCAATGATATCACGATTGTTTAGAACAGACTAGTTAGATACAGACTAATACTTGCACAAGGCTGTGTTTGCCATCCAGAACATAAAACTAACACTTGGCATGAAAGTCACAGTATCTGAGCAGTTCAGTCCTTTCTGCAGCATCAGTAAGTATTTCAAAAGTTACATATTGAAAAATAGTATGTCATCCTCCAAATTATGAGAATGCATTTTAAGTATTGCAGTTGAGGATTTTTTAAAATTATGTTTGGGTAGAATTCATAAAATAAAGCAAAAACTAAAATGCAGAGCATGCTCCTTGTCTCCAGGAACTGAGATTTTAGAAGAACACAAAACATTAAAAGAAATCAAAAAAATTTGAGTGAGTTGGCAAAGTACTGGTAGAACACTATATAAACAGACAGATAAAACTGTACTGAGGGTAAGCAAAATGCTGCTTTGACATAATAAGAAGTTAAAATAAATTGCATGAAACAGTTGAAGATCTTTTCTTTAAGGCTGCCATATCCCTCTCATGTCCTGAAAATGTAAAAATGAGGTAATCTATTGTCTCCCCACTCACTGTGACATCAGTTTCCAGTCCATACCACCAGCTCCAGCATCCCACACGTCTCCCTGTCAACCTTTTACTGCTCTCAGACACTTCACACTTGACAACATTTCTTGTTAACAGTCAATTTATTACATAGATGCCATGGACATTTGTGCTGAAATACCAGTTTCTGCTTGAAGAGGTTGGGGGTTCAGTTTGTTCTCCTGCTCTGCAGTAGCCTGGTAGCTTCCACAAGGACCTCCCTGGATCAGGCACTGCCAGAGCCAAGGATTTTGTGGAGATAAAGCTGCCTGAATAACATGGCATCTCCCTCTGGGAAGCTTCCTTCTGGTCAGCAGTGCAAGGAAAAGCCCCATTCCACCTGGCACATCACTTGTGCATCAGTTGAATGGATTCATAAAGTCAAAAATGCAGTTTCTGTGTGACTTGAGGCTTAAGACCAGGGAAGAGAAGCTCCCACAGTGGAGTTTTGAATCTGTAAGCAGTAATAGCAGCAAATCTCCTCCTCTGTATGTCTAGGTGAGGGTAAGTGCTGATATCTTACGCTTTAATTAAAGTCAAAGTCTCAGAAGACTGCGAGGTCTGACCCACTTTTCTTCTGAGAACACTAAAGAGCTACTTTGAAGACTTACTTGCACTTGGCCTGCCATGTGCCTACAGCTGTTCCTCTGCAAGGAAATCTGCCTGACTGTATTTTTCCCAGCAGGTAAATCAGAAAGTGAATACCAGATATTGGACACACAGAGGCAGATTTCCTCACAGAGCTATGGCTATTTAGGAGTAGAAAGGCCAGTCAGGCAGTCTCTGATCAAGAACCTTTGCTGATGACACCCCAAATTCCAGAGGTTGGCTCTCCCATCAGGAGTGGTTCCTGGAAGCATTCAGGAGATGGTGGAGAAAATGTGCAGGAACGGAGAAAACCTGAACTGGGATGTGACTTGGGTGGCAGGGTGTTCACTGCCTGGGCACCCACCTGCTTACGATTTCCTTTCCATACCAGGTGTGACAGTCTGGATGAGTAAACAGTGAAGCTTGGAGTATTCTCCCAACCCAAACCTACTACTCACAATGGCTGAACTGATTTTGGCTGGAAGGGGTTGGATGAAATTACTATGTTTTCTGCTAACAGGACTGACATGAGTTTGGAGGGAACTGCCTTTCAGTCACCTCTATGAAATGTCTGAGAGGTGTGATCTATGTAGCACCACTTCCTTAGGACCACATGTCATGGCATGAACAGTCCTATAGCTGTGTGACCTGTCTTTACCAGGACATGCATCATACTTCTTCCAGGTCTTGGAGATGTAGGATAGACAAACATCTCAGCTTTCTTTTAAACAATTCCTATAGTTGTGAAGATGGACATGAAAACATGATGCAAGAGCAGTCTGTAGGCACAAAACCGAAAATACCCATCATGCTGCCATTGTAAAGGGAGTAAGTCAGTTCATTTTAATTTTTGTCTGTTAATGATATGGTTTGGAAACTTCACAGTATTTCCAGGCTCAGAACAACTGGGAGGGGACTGTGTTCCGGGAAAGCCTGGGCTGCTGGAGTGAAGCTGGTGAAGTCAGTGGTACAAATGAAGGCGAAGGTTTGCAAAATCAAACTTTTAAAATGCACGTAACCGAAACAAGTGAGATTTGTCATCTCTTCAGGGTCTCTCTAAGTGGTTGCCCCTTCTGTGATGAATGTCACCTATTCTGAAATCTGTTTTCTTACTATAAGAAACAATTGATTTTTTTAACTCTTGCCTTTTTCCTGCTGTCATCTGATCATACTGCTTTTTTTACAGATCAGCAGCTCTGTTGTAGGTAGTAGCATTCACTGTACCTCATATACTTTCTAAGCCAGACAAAGGCAATAATTAAAGAGAATACAGAACATGAAGCCTATTTCTCTTGGCACTGCTATCAAAAACTGAGTGACTTTATTTTGTTTCACCTTAGTTGCAGTGATTGAAATGTGAAAATATGCTAGTAAGTGGCTCTCTCCTGCCTATTTATTAGGGTTCATTCAGGCAGGTGATGGCCCATATCTAGTGCTGAATCTCTGTTGCTTTATACAAGCTCCTCCTTTGGTAAAAGGAGGATCTTTACCCTTAGAAATCATTTTGAGAACTGACATAAAGCAGTGCAGTACAATGAAAAGCCCATTTAAGCTAATTAAATACTATGATTAGATGCATATGTTCACCTGAATACAGGAAGTCACCATGACTATGACATTTTGACTCTAGAACAGCTTCTGGATCACATTTTTAAAATTGTCAAGTTCATTTTGTGCTGCTCAAAAGGTACAAAATTCACCTGACAGCAGCTGACGTGGATGTGAGAACTTGCCTAAGTGCATTAGGTTCACTGCAGGAGGGAAACAAGTTTATACCAAGGAAAAAAGAGCTATGTGAGAGGTAGGAATAGCTAAGAAAGTGAGTGACTTTCTACCTGGATCCTTCAGCTAAACAGAGAGTATGCCACTGAAGACATTGCAATAGATTATCTGCTAGATAAGCCTCTATGAGGTTCAGAAAGCCCTTCAGACACAGACCCAGGTGGCAGGCAGCAGTGTCACCTTCATGCTGCAGCCTGTGTTACTGCCTGAAATGAGGACAACCTCTGACCATGTTGTGTCAGCAGCTAACAGCAGAACTCACTCAGAGCTGCTTTTGTATCCCACAGCTGGGCCTTTGAAGTAAAAGCTCTCCCAGGTATTTTCAGCTACAGTTGAGAAAGAGCTGTGGTGGATCTCTGATGGCTTCTAGGGCTGAGGAGGAAGAGCACTAAAAGCCTGAGCACCCAAAAGGACACTACCAATTTCTGTGTGTTATGGACTTCAGGGATGTATGGTTACAATGAGGCAGTGCTGCCAGGGTAAACAACAGCCTGCATCCACCATGACTCCAAATCCAGCTTCTCAGAAATTTCAGCTCTATGAAAAAATGGTGTGTGTTTTGGAAGCCCAGCCTGCCCTGGGATGCACATCACAACTGGTCCCCCAGGATTGCTTTTCTCTGGCTGAGTGCAGAAATGAAGTTTCTAGGTACCTTTTGGTGCCAAATGTCATCTTGACTACATTAGGATTATTAATTACTTCTATTAATTGACTGCACATACTTGTGATGCAGAGCAGCACGTGTGTGTCTGCCATATGGAGGCACGGGGATCCCATTCGCACCAGGAGTGTCCCCCCATCCACCCAGCACTGCCCATCCTCATAACAGGAGTCCAGATCCCCACATACCCACTGAGGCTGATGCAGTTACAACATTGACTCACCCTGTACTTACAGCCCTTACTTACAAGAAGTTATTTTGCTTTATTAGCAATTGGTTTCGAGATATTTCCATGATAATAATAGCTACCAATTGTTTGTGTACTGTCCATTTCTAATCTAGAACCCAGTTATAGTAATGAAAAAGAGTGTGTCAGAAAGTACCAGCAAATTATACCAAAGAAACCTCAAGATGGTTTCACAAGTTGTTATTATCATCATATGAGGTCAGGAGGAAACTGGTTTGTTTAGTGACACATTGTTTGATTTAGCAGCTGAGTGACTCACACCAAATTGAAGATTTGTTGCTACACTGAATGCTTAATTGCAAAGATAAGCCGTGCTGTTAGTTCAAAGATAGTGTGTAGGCTGGGATGAGCAGATGCCAAAATCATGAAGACAATTACTGAAGTTTAAATTATAAAGTCTGAATTGAAAGCTGTGATTAAATAAGGACTGTTCTTCATTAATCACTATTTAGGTTTTCCCTCTTTGTTTCATTCTTCACTTTGATAGAAGCAATCCTATAGAGAGGACCTGAAGCAGAGCTAAATATCAGTGTCTGATTTGAATCTTGCTTACATGGATCCTCCACTTCCACCATGTAATTAACGCCAGTGAAGCTACCCAGGTGCAAAAGTAATCAGAATTTTGGCCTTATTCATTCATTTATTCTGAGATGGGTTGACAGCATGCAGACTTCTCCCATCACCTCTGTGCCCTGCACCTGTCCCAAAAGGCATGTATATGGGCATCACGTAAACTGTTCCATGTAATTACTAATGCCTGCTCCTTCCTCACTAGCTGTCTGTGGTGGAAACAGGAGCATCTCAGCTGAGTGCCCAACATGAGTGCAGGATCAGTGTGGCAGAGAATCTGCAGGGGCATGGAAAAAATGGGGTGCTGGGATGGGTGCATCTGGAACCCTCTTGCTGGGGCTGCCTGGAGCTGGGCAGGGAGACAGCAAGGAGGAGGAAGAGCAGCTTTTCTTCTCAAAAATGTCTGTTTTAAAAGTGCTGTCAGAGGCGCTACCTGTTTCTTAACTGGGAGCTGAAGGTCTTGTCTCTATGTCCTGAGGTCTTTGGGGATTTAGAAGAGAGATAACAGAGATGAAGCTCATTCTGGAGAATATGTATGTTTAATCTAATGATTTTAACTTTTAATCTGATAAATCCATGAATGACATAAACCACGTCAGCAGGAAAAGTGTATTTGGTTAAAACTGAAGCTCCTGGCCTCATCTGCCTTGCAGCTGAGAGGTGAGCACCAGCTGAAGCCCAGCATTGCTGCTACAACTCATTGGAGAGCAGCCTCATCTCCCACCACACGTCCTCTGCGAGGGCCACCTCTCCTAGATCACCTGCCCACCCTCCTGCTGTGGTCTTACCCTTCTCAGGATCTCTCAAGTAAGGCCATCTCCTGAGCATCACAGTGCCTTTATTACATGAGGCAGTGATGGTGCCCCCAGCACATTCCAGGGTCCATTTGGGTTTGTCCCCTCTTGTGCAGCAAGAGGGGACACAGGGATTTCCCACAGTGGGTTGGCAGGACAAGGGGATCCCAATACCCCTGGGGAGCCCTGGGCAGCAGAAACGGTCAAGACACTGCTGCCACACCCCTCCCACGGGAAGGGGCGCGATGCAGGAACTCCCCTTAGCCGGTACGAGCTCCTTGCTTTGCTCACCAGCAGATGGGGTAATGCCTGACACCAGCAGCAGCAGGAAAAGCTTAACTACTCGTGCAGGAGAGCCCGGATGCTCCCCGCTTCCCCCCCACCCCCGCTTTGAGGGATTGCTGCCGGCCAAGCGCATTCGCTGTGCAGGCACGTAGCAGGAATGGCTGTGGCTGGCAGGAGCAAAGGTACAAAGCGTGATGCAGTAATGCCGCGTTTGCAGGGACACTGCTTGTGCTCACTGCTGGACCACGATGTCCAGCACGGGGTGGCAGCTCCGCAGGGGCCTCCGTCACTCCAGTGTCCCTGTGTGACGGGTGTGGGATCACCCCGTCCTGCGCGTCGGTAAACGTGTCTGCCAGAGCACTTCCCTCTTGTTTCTCTAAGTAGAGACCGTCTTAAAAATCCCCTTTCCTCAGCACAGAGGAGAGGATACAAGCTGTTAATACCCGTGGCTCCTCAAGGAGCTACAGCAGGGCCGTCTGGCTGCCGTCGGCAGGGCGGCTCGGCTCTGCGGCTCACCCAGCAGCACAAGTTGGTCGGCGGAAAATTACAGGAGGTATTCGAGCAGGGTAAGCATACAGTGAAAGCCTAAGAACAGAAATCACCGATAAAATAAACTCCAAAGCTGCTGGCTGAAATCCCACAAAATGGGCGCCAGGACAGATGCAGGCGTAGGTTTGTGATGCTGTCGGCCTGACACTGCGTGGTTCATGCCGCAAACCGGGACAACACGCTGAGGGGAGGCGAGATGGTTCTCGGTGTGCCTGCACGGCTCCCCTGGCTGTGACCACAGACCCAAACCTGCGTGGAGATGACAGAGCCCTTCATCTGCAGAGGGCACTCCAAGCACACCCCATTGCTCTCATCACACCCCACATCAGAATTTAACAGCTGTCGTAGTTTTATGGAAGTTACAGACAATAATATTTATTATAAACACAAAGCCAACGGTCATTTTTTCCCATTGCTTTGGGGAAGATTAAATAAGGAGCCATGACTTTATGGATGTAAAGAAGCAAAGCGATAATTGGTTTGATTCAGAAATCATGGTTTCGGGGGGCAAATTAAAAAGCAAAGCTTTTCCTTTTTCTAAGAGAGGGTACAACTGCACCGGCTGAGTCATCACTCCCAAGGGAAAAATAGGGGGGTGAAAGCCTCCCCACCGCGCCTGTGAAAGTGCTGTCTGTGCCCAGTTGTTCCCGTGAAATAACAATGTTGGCTGCAGGGCTTGTTCTCTCTTGCAAATAGATTAGGGTGCTGCCGCCGTTTAAGCTTATTGGAGATATTGCCCTCAGCTCAAAGGATTACCTTATCAGCAGCAACCAGATGGAGCGTATCAGGGCCATGCCAGTCATTCCACACCTGTTGATCCTACGTGGGAGCCAAAAAATTAATTGCTTAGAAGTGTGAAAGCAAAAACCTAAAATCATGGGGGAAAAAAAAAAAAGATTAAAGGGGAAAAGCAGGGAGGGCTGGGAACTTCTTGCCTGAAACTGGTACCTGTATCAGCACATTTTGGAGGATGTCTTTCTTATGTGGCACCTGATGCAGTTTGCAAACGCAAGAAGGTGGGAACCCCAGAGAGCAGATAATTTTGGAAAGAAATACCTATTTAGCGGCTACCAGCCGTGTTTAATTTGCATACATATGACTCGTGGAGATAACAGCAAATGCAAAAAGCTTTCTAAAAGGATGCTGCACAGCGATGCTGTCAGCTTCCCGCTCCCGGGGTGTCCCTTCCCCCCCTCGAAAGGCTTCCACTGGGGCTGGGGCTCCCTGACGCGTGGCCTTGGCGGGCAAGGAGCCGCGAGGAGGAGCTCCCATGTCGGCTGAGTCCCGGCACAGGGCGGGATGTGTCTGCCTCCCAGCCTCCCTGTGCTGCGGAGCGTGCAGGAATAGCGCTTCTCAGCTCCTTGCCCATGACAATCTCCAAGTGCCCGAGCGTGAAGAGGATTAGATCTCCACGGCTGCCACGGGAATGTGTACCATGAAACAGCTTGGGAGTAAACTGACATGAGAGCAGGACAGGATCAGGCTTGTTCCATCTTCTGTAAATCACTAATCACATTTTGGGTGATGGGAATAATGGCAACAAATTAGGGGAGAATGCATATAATTATGGATATAGAAAAACTGACATTTTTGGCATTGCCTTCTGTCCTGAGGAGCCCCAGAGGTGGGGAAGAAGTGAGGGTGAAGGGATGTACTCAGCTCTTTGCACCCGTGGGGCCTCATGCAGCTACCGCATCAGTACTGGAGGAGGTAGAGGCGTGGAATCTCACCCTGCCCCACAGCTGGCACGTGTCTCTGAGCACTCTGCATGCTGCTTAATTTTATACACAAAATTTAGATGCAGCTCTGCCTGTCAGGTACACGGGCTGTGGCTGGGCAGGCAGCACAGCAGCCTGGGCTCTGCGGCAGGCACCGAAAGGCAGCGCGCCCGCGGGGCGAGCGGGATGTGCTGAGCATCCCGGCTGGGGCAGCACGGGCTGCAGCCCCGGAGCACTGCGAACCTCCCAGGCGCGCAGGTACAGACCTCCTGGTGGCCACCAAAATAAGACAAAAAGATGCACCTAGTGTGCCTGTGCACACACTGGGGAGACAGGTTTCCTTCCGCTGCCTCTGTAGGTACCAGTAGCCCAAAGATGCAGGTGATGGCAGAGGTTTGTTCTGTGGATAAATGGGGGAATTACCTATCAAACCTCAGAAGAGCACTGCTCCGAGCAGTTACCCTAGAAAGCCTTATTTTTGGAAAGGTCTTATCATTTTGATTCCCTGAAACTAACTTGGCATGATTCAGACATTTTGCTGTGCCCTCCTAAATGACAGTAATCTTTCCACAATCCTTTATTTATGCACACAGAATAAAAATAGCACTGCTAGAAACAGCAGGGACTGAGGAGTGCTCCTATTCAATTTACACAGCACACATTATTCCTCCTAGTGGTTTTAGCATCCTTTTTAATTAAAATTGGCAAATCTCCTAGGCCAGTCTGCATTCATGACCTTTAGCCCCAAAATTGTTAACTCTTCGCTGGAATAACTGGGCTTTAATTCTCAAGCTTTATCTCTTCTTTTTATTTTCACCCATGAAGTTTTACAGGCAACTATCAGAAATTTCTATTCTCCTAATTTCTGGAAATTCATATGGGTTGGGAGATGGAGAACAGTTAACAGAGCTGAACTATTTTTATGCAAATAGAGGACCATTTTCTTAGCATTGTATTTCATGTCCTGTCATAGGTAACAACAGTTTTGTTGTCCTTAGTATACCAGAAAAACTTCTGGGAGGTGGGAACAGCACTGAAACTGAGGTCTATGTATTTGCCACCAATAGAAATATACTTTTTTTTCACCTAAGATGCAGCACTGAAAATGAAATGGCACCAGAAGCCTTGTTGGGCACAGCAGTGCCACTGTCCATACTGCCATATTGTTGGACCAGCTCCTGATGTGTTTTCAACGGGGGCTATCAAGGCCTCTCTTGACTCAGTCCCTGAGAAGGGGGTATAGCTGAGATCCTGATGGGCAGTTTGGGTTGAGTCACTGGGCATCACGTGCCTTTTCAGGCATGTTTAGTATTAGGGAAATATGTAGAAAGTTAGCTCAAAGATCATTAGTAGTGGAGTGAAGTTTATGTAGAAAAGATCTACATACCCCTGCTGTAGAGGTGTTGGGATTCTTCTTGAAAGGTCACTGAAGGCTCCTGCAATGTTACTTGAAGAAATAGGTGCCTGTAAGCCTTTCCCTTCCTGACCTGTCTGCTAGAAGTGTTCTTTCAGACTGGATGAATCACTTTCCTGGAACTGCCTGTTCCTCTCCACTGACTTTAAAGAGAGTTATTTGTCTTCATTTGGCCAGCTAAATACCACCCCAGGCAACTGATGGCAGGGGAGAGGGGGAAAAGCCTTTTCCATTATAAGAAATAGGGCCTGAATTTCTCACTGACTGTTAGTACAGGAGGTGCTGATTTAGGGGCAGAGTCTCTGCACAGTGCTCTGTAAGACTGGAGGAAAGCAGACACCTCCAGGGTAACCCTGATTTATGGACAGCACTGCCCTGGCAGTGTCCAGCTCTCCGGGCTGCAGACAGACACCAGCAGATCCTGCTGCTCTGCAGCCAGCTCACTCCTCCACTCCAACACAGCAGCAATCAGCACAGATGAGGTGAGTTGAAATATTTCACAGGAAATATAACAAATGGAAGCAAAACTAAAAAAAAAACAATTGAAATTTATTGTAGCAGCTTGGCCGTGCATTACATCTACCATGGCAGAAAGCAATCCTTTACTGAAAAGATGTATCTTAGAGTGCCACAAAGGAGACTCATGAACAAAGTGGTTGTAAAATAGTCATCAAAAATGTGAGTGAGAGCCAGGAGGTTGCAATCCTCATGCAGAAGAGTTGCAGGGAAGAGAATATAAATACACATATATTAATTTACTAAACATTATCTGTCAAAAAGATCACAGTAAGATTTTTGTCTTTCATGAAACAACAGTGACATCCAGTGGTACTGTAGGTGTAGCCAAGGAAAGATAAAGCCTTTCACCCCTGAGGTGACAGGTTCCTTCACCCTGGGACAGGCTCCCTGTGCTCCAGCCTCTTGGAGGAGGCTGGCAGGATGCAGAAAGCTCCAGCTGCCCACAGCCTGGAGCAGCACCTCTGTAAGGGATGAACCTGTAAAGGAAAAGAGAGAGAAAAAAAGAAGGTGGTTTTCAGAGCATGGAGTGAGAACACATGCATTTCAGAGGCTTTGTAATTGCACATATAGGTTAAAAAACCCAGCCTGTTTTCCAAAAAACAACATCTGCATGTCTATCAAAGTCTACTTCTATGTAAACAAATGCATCCCATAAAAAACCCGACTCTCAGGCACTTAATTTCACTTGCTCTAAGACATAATTAAAATTGCCTTTTCCTTTTCTTTAATTTCCCCTCCATTTTCTGTTTTCTGTACTAATTTATAGCCTTCTTAAAAATATTTTCCATGGGCTTTCTCTCTAATCTCTACCAATTTCCCTTTACTTTTCTACCATTTAGATTTGGATTGGCTCAATTAAATTTTCTTTTCTACTTCTGACTGGATCTCTTGAATAAGCTCTCAGAGAGCATCTGCCTCTTTCTGCTGTCATTTTGACTTACTTCCTTATCGCTTTCCATTGATTTTCCCATAGGACTTAATTTTAATCCAATTTACAGTGTCCGTAATCTGGGTTGTTTCTTTTAGTTAGATTTAGATTCCAACTAATTTTCTTTCTATTGACAACTGTCCAACTTTCTTCATTTAAATAATTGTACTCACTCTGTCTCGGCCAGGCTGTTCCCTTTCCAGCTGGGGCTTGCTGGCTCTCAGCTGCTGCTGGCTGGAAAGCAGAGGCAGGGACTGAGTGGCTGGGAGATCAGGTGGCAGGAGGCAGAGCATCGCAGGCAGACATCCTCCCCACCGTGGCTTTCAGTTATTTAGTTGTGGCAAGAGCAAGCAGTGGGAATGCAAATCTTTCCTCTGTGCCAGCATCCCCAGCAATCTCCACGCAGAGTTCCACTGGATGCAGGAACACAGTGCTGGAGGTGATTGGTTCGGTGGGGTCCTGAGGGACATCAGATCCATCTTCCCAAGGACCCATGGACACTGATGGGAGTCGGACTCTGTGTGGGTCTACCACTCCTTCGGTTTGTCGAGGAAGAGTTATTTGCCAGGGTTGCATGTAAAGAGGCATTAACGCGTGGTGTAAAACCACTACTCAGTAATAAAAGCATTTGAAACCCTCCCCCTCATCCCTGAACACAAGATGCATGTTCTTGTACCCACAGTAAAACAGTGAAAATTTGAAATTATGTCAGGCATAAAGCCACAGTGACCTGTAAACACTCTTCTTACCAGGGTAACTCCAGGAGGTGTACGATGCTCTTCTCACTTTGGTTTCTTTCTTTTTTCCTGTCTTATTTTTCTTGCATAATTTACGCATCCAATTCCTTCTTTCAAATGTGAATAAAAAAGCTGTTTCATCAGATCCATGTGGGAAATCATAAATGCTCTTATCTCTAATAGCCTAACAACACATTTGGGAAAAAAAAATCCACACTACAATATGAGCACATTTTCCTCTCAGAAATGTACTTCTTTATAATATTTTTTAAAGATAGAAAATTAGTCTTTGCAGCTATTTTCCAGTAGATCTATCTTACCTTTCTTCTGTAGGAATATTGGTCAATATTCCTACAGATATTCCTCTTAGAAATGAGATAAAAAGTAACAGTGATTGAAAGCAAAGCTGCAGTATTTTCTGCTGCTTACATTGAATTACACCACCACAAACCTCAGCTGAATCTATTAGGAAACATTATGTGCTCTTTCCCTGCCATACACCCATCTTTTGTGCCGTTGCCAACTGGCTCAATCTTTTATCAGCAAATAATTTTCACTTAATGAGAATTTACTCTTAAGTGCTTTCTTCCTCAGGAGCACACATTTCCTCCTCTTCCAGCCTGAGTCTTTCTGTGCAGATTGCAGCAGCTATTGGAGTATGATGAGCCTTATTACAGGTATTGATTTGTCTTAGGCTGCTGTCTAGACAACTATTTGCATTGAACCATCACACCATCACACACCCACACAAGGATCTGCCCCTGTGTTTCAGTGGCTACTTGCTTTACTCGTAGGGGCATAGGCAGGCTTATTCTGGTCAGCTCAGGTGATCCTCTGCAGCTGCACTGCTCCACACTTGTGAGGACACAGTGAGCAAAGGTGGAGGCTGCCGGGGACCGGCACATCTCACAGACTGCACGGGTTTATTTTTAGATCAGTACATCAGACACGCATTTGACTGATGGGAACTTGCTCTCAGCTGCTCCTTCTCTAAGTGACTTTTTGAAATAGCTCAGTGCTCTTCCCTGCAATGACTGCTCTATGTTTCCACTCCTGAGGGCCCTGAGAGCAAAGGCTGTCTGAGCACTGCAGGAGGAAACTAGAGAGGCCGAAGAGGACAGTGAGGGCAGCAGAAAGCCATAAACATGGGCAGGGTGAAAATCATGACAAATATCTTCAAGATGCCCTGTTATATTCTTATCTTGACATGGGCCCATTTCTTGCTATACTCCTTGCACTTGCATAATTTTTAGCAAATAAAAAGTCCCACCAGAGTTTTGGAGCCCAAATTTTGCTCTCTAATAACATGCAAAAACACTTGAAGGAAGTTTCCTGAGCAACATCCTATTATTGTTGTTCATGTCTGCATTGATGCTTGCTGTGTTGCATATAGATGTGTGAACACTCGCTCTCAAACTATGCTTCACTTCTGAGGAAACTGCTGCCAAGACACTCTGAGTACTACAGCTGCATGCAGGCCTGAGCAAAACTTTCCAAGGAACAATTTGCAAACACAAAGAGATTAATTTCCTTCAAAAAATTCTCTGAAAGAGATTAATCCTGTTTCTTTATTGTCTCCAATATCACACTGGGGCTGGTTTTCATGTACCCGGAGATCTGTACTGAAGTGCTGTTCAGTACAGCTGCTCAATATTTGTATCTTCATTTTTTAAGGGCCACAGTGTTATTTGCAGTCTCCATTTGTCTTCTTCTTTTAAAGGGAAAAAATGAGCACCACAACCATAATCTTGTCTGGTAAAGGATGAAAGAAGTCTTGCTCTAGAGCAATTTTAAAATCATGAGGCTGTTTCTCTACAACAAGATGTGTTAAAGCAATGAAAAAGTAATGCTTTATCGCCTCCTTACCTCTGCTGAATCTCTGATCCCAGCTTCCCAGGCTGCATGGTACCATGAATGAATGAGAAGCACTCCAGATTGGGAACAGGACCCTCAGCTGCCCCAGGCAGTGGATGTCCTCAGCTGTGTGTCCTCCTCTGCAGGCTTCATTGGACTGCGTGGTTCCTGTGCAGGAGATCACACTCCAAAAAAAAGTTCTTTCATCAGTGCATCCTCAGGCATCCTTGTTTTGGTGTATTCCACACTCCTAAAATGTGGGAGACGGAGTCTGATCATTCCCAACTGAGCAAGTCCTGCAGCTCTGGCAAAGTGCCTTAACTAGCACACAGCCCTTACAAGAGAACCAGTTGAGCTGAACCCACGGGGCATTATGGCACCTACCATACCCCTCTGGGTATGTGTGTTGGTGGAAGGCGTGATCCCTGTTCCTGGAGGACCCTGTGTTGCCTCAGATCTCCCCAGGCAGTCGATGCAGGGAGTAAGGCCCCCATTTGAGATGAGCTGGGTCTCTACCTACAGCACCTTTCTCCACGCAATACAGAAGTTAGAAAGAATGGGCATTCTCTCCCCTAAAGTTCTGGGGACACAGTGGACAAATTAAACTCCTGAAGTGAACATTAAGTCTACCTCACACATACCCTAGAAACGGCAAGTTTACAGATATGCTTCCCTTCTCTGCTGTGACCAATTTATAGAGTTATGACATTAGGCATAATTAGTTGTACTGCTGCATTTGCAATCAATTTTAAATTAGCAACTTCTGCCTGTTTGTTTGTTTTCAGTAAAACTGTCTCAGAGTCTGAAAGTAAGTGCAAATTAAGAAATAATTGGAGATGTTTATAGTTCGTCAGGCAATCTCCATAGGGATTTGAGGGCTGTTCAGAAGATACCTGTTGTCAATCACCACTGGACCTCTATCTCATGAGCACTTCCATGCAGTCAGTAGCTTATATTTTCAGAAATGACTAGTGATCATTGAAGCTTGATATAAAGGAATTGCTATCTACCTGTACACATCTACTAAGGTGCCTGAAATCAGACCCCGAAAGTGCAGATTTGCAGCGCCACTGGCCTCTTGCTAAATACAGGACAAGGTGTGTAAGTCTTTTTCAGATCTTTGGCATATACATTTAGTTCCTTACATCTCATGGACTATTTGCAAAGCGTAATAGAACCATGAGTAAATGTAAGGAAGCAGTAGTAGGTATCTATCTGGGTGTTCAACCCTGACTAAAGGAGGTGTTTTCAAAGAAGTCAGTTTAACAGACCCTTGGTGTGCATGCTCCCTTAAAAATTTTACCTTGAAGGGAAATTATCTGGAGAAATACTATCCTGCATTGGCATAGGAAGAAAAGGAGTGATTTCATTCTGCTTGAAATGACAGAAGCTCTTGCAACTGAACTTCGATGGGAGCGAAGTGTTTCATGGTCCTCTCATCAGTGCGGCTCACACAGGCGTGCAGCTCTGTTACCATAGCACCAGGGCTCCTCCTCTTACCAGCACATTTCCCATCAAGTGGTGGCTAAGAGTTTTTTTCTTAAATCCAAGAATCCAAAGCAAGTAACACTTTAATGGAATATCTTAAAAAGAAAATATATGCTCTAGTATTATTATATTGTAATAAGGATACTAAATCTGTGAGTTTCCCTTTGATTTTTCTGTCTCCTCTCTTGCAAGATGTTGAATTATCGTCTTCCATCAATATACTATAATTTCCACTAGCTAGAATGGAAATTTGCCATGAACTATTAAAAATGGAGAGGAGAATAAATATAGGTACTTATAGCTACTTATAACAGCACTCTGTATTTTGTTTCCTACCATGACATATATTATAGATACTGCACAAATTGATAGACAGTAAGGGCAAATCCCTATTTAGTTTTGGTTCAAGACCAAATTAAACAGATAAAATAACAAAGGAATCAGAACAAGGTAGTAATGCCTCCTTATATTTTCAGCCTATGGCCTGGATTTAGGAGCTTCAGGTATTTTTGTGGTTGTGAAAAATAGCAGCCTCATCACCCAAGATCCTTCATTCTTGCCTAAATAAATAGTCACTTTCAGGGCACTTTTGATCCCATTGCACCGAGCAATAGTCTAGGCCGTTGATGTTTAGCTAATTGTCATAATTAAATAGGATAACTTTGACCCCGTGTTTACAGTTTGTAAATATGGAGACATTTTTAAAAGTGCTCAGTTTGTGTTCTGGAAGTAGTTAATCATTTACAAATATCTAAAAGTATATTTTTCAGCTCCACCAAAAAGCTTTTGTCTCAGCCTATACATTTGTATTGGCTTCTCTTCTCTCATAAATCAGTGTGTTCTCATTAAGCATCAGGAAGGCATACCACCCATGTCTTCCCATAAATTTAGTATCTTTTAATCAAAGAAGGAAGCTTTGTATTGTAGCAGGCAGCTTATAATGTGGCTTTTACCAAGCTGAGCCACTTATTTGTAAGCCTCTCTATTAGGGAGCTACAGATAAGCCAATCGAGAGCTAGGCAAGGTCTGATGGCTGGAGCCCAGGGTCTGCTCTCAGTGATGCTGATGCAGAATTGGAGCAACTGCCCTGGAGTTAATAGTTGGATGTATAAAAGTTGAAAAGTCCTCCAGCCACACTCATCCATCCCACTGTGCAGGTGTTTCTTCTCTAGAGCTTCCTGTTGTTGTCAGATGAAATATTTTGTTCAGAGGGAAACAGGAACACCATTTTGTTTTTCAGCACCCTTTTAATCTTACAGCAGGATTAAAATGCTTTTTGGTTTAATGCTAATCATATGGCCCCTGATTTTAGAGTGGCCTGGAGTTCCTCTGAATGGTTCGTGTGGCGTGACGAGGCTGCTTCTGAGAGGATTAGAGAATTGTGCATGTCATTTAAGGTCAAAAAGGTCTCCCATTCATTTTCAAAATACCGAAACTTCTTTTCCCAGAAATTCATTTTCCCTGCAAAAACATCTATAATAATAATACTGAAGTTAAGATGTCTTTATTTCACTTCAGGGGCCACTCTGGCAAAGGACGCACCGCACATGTGATCAGCAGTGACAGCAGTGTGCTCTCACTGCCAGAGGGATGCCCTGAGGTACCCCCAGCCTTTGGCTCCTGAGAGAAAATCCCCTCTGGCACCTTGTTGTCACACCAGCAGGGCATACCCCAGGCATGGGGTTTGTTACAAGATTTCTCCTTTTGCCAAGTTGGCATAGTGGTGTTTCTTTCATGTATTACTATTTCCTTTACCTCATTTTCCCCCTGAGGCAAGACCACCTGGAAGATTAGGTTCAGGATTATGCACACATGGATTAAAATCTCCTTAAGGGTCAAAACATCTGTCTGCAGACCTGCTACATATTTTGAAAAAAACGATTTTGCTTACTTAGCCCGCTAAGTTCTCAGACACAGTCATGAAAGACAGAGAGACTAAATCACCTTGGAGAATTAAATAATTTCCTTATAAATTAGCCCTTGCCACTTTTCCAGTTGATAAATTTAGCAACATTTTTCAATATCTTTTCCTAACCCTGTGTTACATTTAACTGGAAAATTTAGTTCGTGCAAGAGAGTGATGCAAGACATTTGAAGGTTTGGAGTCTTTGTCAGCAGAACTGATTGGCAGCCTGAAGCAAAAATAACTCATTATAGTGGGAAATATATAGAATAGATTAATTTCTTATTGCATTCAAATGATTTGAGGGAGGGAATTTTCTATGCTAAACTCCTTCTCCCTTTCCTCCTGCCTCCTCTCACCTCTCCCACACATTCTTAGGTGGTTCCTGCTGATATTTTTAATGCTTCTTTATTGCTATATATATATTTTCAAATCTTTGAGTGTTTAATTTGTCCCAAGAGCAGAGGACTAAACAGTGAAAATAATCTTACCCATCTCAGCTCTATCTGAAGTGATCTCCATCTTCAAATAGTTATTCTTCTTAGGCATATTAGTTTTATTTAAAAATGTTTCAGTAATTTACTTGATTTACAAATTATTCACTTAACATTCAAATTTTGTCTATGGGAATATATTCCATATAAAATCAGATTAAAACCCTTAACTTGGGAGAGAGAGATGTATAGAGAAGGTGAAAAGTTAGTGACTGTTTCTCACATGTAGTAAATAAAGGGCATTAAATGACATTTCCAGCAAGTCAAAAAGATGAAGCAATTTGTCACAGAATTCATAATTAAACTGTGGAATCAGTTGCTGCCACAAAGTATCGAATGTGGATACCCATGCAAAGACGGGCACTGGAGATACCACAATGAGCTAACCTGAACTTTTGTCCAGCTCACCCTGCTGGGTCTTACACTCTCAGGTTCTTGTTATGTTTCTCACCTTGCATCTAGAAAATTTAACAACTAGTCTAGTTTCAGAATAGTACATAACAAGTAAGTCCATGCTAATCCATGGATGTAGTGGGAATTCTTTCTGCATACGCTGAAGGCATAACTCCCTCACTCCATGCGGGCAGGACTCATACAGCTCGGGCTGACTTCCTAGCCCTATCCTCATGGCTCATTCAGCATGTGAAACAGATGCACCCTTTTGTTTCTTAGCCCTCGAGGAGACTGATCCCATTCAGATGGTAGATGGCTCTTTGAAAATAAGAAAACAGAATTTGAATAGACATGCATGAATACTTTGGCAGGGAAAAATGTTTCATTTTTGTGCCAGTCCTTCATTGCCCTCTCAGGTAAATACATTGCCTGCCAAGGAGATCTAATGTTTGCATAGACGCAGAAACATGCAACTCTTCACCACTGTGTTCCAGGAAAGACAATAGGAATGAAGCAGCCTGGACTTAAAAAGTCTAATTACAGTCAGACTTCAACTTTAGGTCTTTTCCCCTACCTTTAAAAAAGAAAGGATACATCTGTATTTCTTGGAAAGTTGTGCCTGAAAGCTTCTGGCAGCAAGCGTTTTGCATCATCCACTTTCACAAGCAAGCCAAAACTTTGGTGAGGGGAACATTGCACAGCCCTGGAATGAGGCTCGGCAGAGAAGCCCAGGTCAAGGCTGCTCCTCCCTGAGCTCTCTGCTCCAGTGCTCCGGGGGTAGGGTGGTTCATGATGCTGCCAGAAAGCACTTTTTGTGAAAACTTGAATGCATTTAAGTAACCACTGCCTATTCTTGGAGGTCATCTATGAAAGGCATCTCAGGAGGCTCTGCACCCTGTTTTTCTTTTGTAAATTGTGCACCTGGGGATTAGATAAACAAAGGATATGACCTGAACTTCATGGTTATGAAGTCCAACAATCTGACCTGAATTCATGGTCAAGCTGACCTGAACTCCTCCATGATCCTGACCTGAACTCCACAGTAAAGCTAGGCTAGTAAAGGTACATGAGATTTTCTTTAAAACAAGGGAAATAATGTGGTTTGGTAGCCTGTTGTAAGAGAAAAATGAATTGGATCTCTTTGATTCCTTGTGCCCTAATGATTTAGAAATACCAGGCTTTTCAGGTGGGCTCCACTTTCTTAGGAGTCAGAGTGTGCTGGAATCCTCTCCTCCTTCCTAACTGCAGCAGAGCTTAAAAAAAAGTATTGATAGCTTTTTGTATGTATAGCTCATCTGTGCATGTATTTTGGCAAGGTGGGAAGAGCATTTGACAGCTCAAAGAAGGAAGAACCTCTGTCACTCTGTGGGTGCCCATGTTGTCTATGCCCATTTGCCCAGCAAACGGATAGGAAACCCTCTTGTAGAAAAAAAGGTCAGACAATGCAGTGTAGAAGCTCCACAGCATTTCATCAGTGCTTCAGCCTTTAGGACTCCCAGAAGAATCAATATGCATCTGTTTGGTGTGACACTGGGGAAGACAGGATGCTCCTTTATAGTCACCCCAATGTTGTTTTTCTAGGCTGATGCACTGTTTCAAAGTCATGCACCTTCACATGGCAGCACTTTGGCTTCTTTACTACTTCTGATCAAGTTTTTTGTCTCTTCCATCTTGGCAGCTCAACAGATCAGCTCCATTTAATTTGAAATAAAGACAATGGATCAGAGCACTGAAAATTTCCACTCTTTGAGAAGAGAAGTAGTAGTCAATAAGCAGCTGCCACGTGCACAGGCCCTTTGTGAGGGCTTTTCTCAGACTCAGCAGGGAAAATGAGACTCAGGCAGACTGTATAATCAGTGATTCTCTCAAGCTCCTGAAAAAGGGCAAATAGACTTAAACATCCAAATTTAAAAAATCAGAAGAATGGGCCATGAAATACAGTACCTACAAAACTAGCCTGCTTACAACGGTGCTCCTCACTTTGCAGAGAATGTGGCTCCTGTGCGTGAATAGCTGTGGGGAGAAAAGGAAGAAAATAGGAGACAGCTGTGCAAAATAAATATCACTTCTGTTTTAAGCATAAAATATCTCTAAGCTCATCAGGGTTTGTAATAGAGGGATATTATTTTTCGTAAATGAAAATGTCAGAAGTCCAATGTAAGGGTTCGTGAGTTTAATAGAAATGGTCTCTGTTGAGATGGTGCGCTTTGTATTCTAGTCACGATGCATCAGCAGTTTATTCTGGAGTTCATTCTGAGGAGGTAATGACTAGGAAAATGACAAAGAAAACTGTTACTGACCATTAGTGAGCAATCACTCTGTCATATTACCAAGATAATTTAGATAAATATGGGGTTTAGCTGTCTCCAAGGGAGACGGGATGCTGATATCTTAGATAGTGCTGCTTTTTAAAGCTTTTCCATTTGATGAATATATATTTTTGCCTCAAAGACACAGACTAGTTTCCCATATCTTCCTGATGGAAATAGTAATAGCTCATTTCAGTGCTGTCATCTTTGCTCAGTTGTGTAAAGCACGAAGCTACAGAGTTTTGCAACAAATATGGAAAGCTCTGTTTGGAAACATAAGGTATTTAATAAATGAATGTAGAGCATACCATGTTTTTCTTCAATTGGCTTCCATTATTTTAGCAGCTGCTAATTATGCAGTGTTGATATTTAGAGAAAGAGTAACAGATTTATCTGTTCCATCTGGATAATCAGGCTTTTAGAGCATGTCCTTCTACCAACATTGGACTTAACTCTTCCTGTTCCTTTCTTCCTCCTGAGGCCACATCAGCTTAAATTAAAAGGTGCAAAATTCAGTTAAGATAACTGGAAAATTTTGTTCTAGTTTTTAAAAGTAGTTTCACTACAATCACCACTGGCATAAGATGGCTTACAAGGAGCTGCACTGGATCAGCTGGATGTTAAGGCATGAATTCATAATACAAAGGCCAAAGACTCTCAAGATCCATCTGGCAGCACTAGGTTTAGGCACCCTGTATAACATGGGCTTTTCCATGTTGCACATCAAATATCACATCTCTCTTCAAAAGTATATAGTTTTGCAGGAAGGTTTTGCAGCAGTCAGATGATTGCCCAGATCGAAAATCAGGTATTCAGATACAGAGGACCCAGAAAAGCAACGTTTGCATGTTGTACATACTGAGTTATACATGCACAAGGCAATCTTGCACAGCATGCAGAAGTGCTGTAAAGCCATTTCTGTAAAGAATTCAGTTACCATAATCTCCATATGTCCATGAACTGCCCCAAAATGGATGTGCATCTACACATAATGCTTGGCAGGAGCCACTCAGCTCCTGTTCCATCATAACCTGAGCTTTCATGTTTGAATTGACTCCACATTCTTGAGCATTGTCAAAGTTATGAGTTTCACCTAGAACATAAAACATTCTGAGCCATGACCAGAGGGAGGTGCAAATCATTTTGATTCACCTCCAACGTCATCAGGTCTTCAGGCACAAATGATAATTTGTATCTTCAACTTTAGTAATCTTTTTACTAGGAATCAAACTAAACAAAAGGAGGGCTGTGGTAGTATCAAGAATCAATGGATGGAATGTGGTGGAGCTGAAAGAACAGAACTGGTGCAGAGGGCTTGTCAATGGACAGACTGGAGATGCAGGCTCTACTGTGTCTTGGAGTTTGATGGAATAGACATGATAGCTGGATAGTGCATCTGGATTAATTTGGGATGCAGAATAAACTACCATAGGTCTTCTGTGGAGCTGAGATTCTGTAGGGCTGAGATTATATGGGGCTCTGACCAGTTCATGAGAATAATCAGTAGCTCTGACTGTAGCCCACATGCACACACTCCTCTGGAGAAGGGAGCCTTTGCTCTCCAAAAACTACTTAATTTTTTTTCAGCGTTAAGTCATGATTTCTCAACCCTGGTGTCAGCAGTGCTGAGTGAGAGCAGATACAACCACCAAAACTAAACATACACTTAACAAAATAGTGAACTCCTTTTGGATGCTTGGGGGCAAGTAATCCCTCTCTGTTGCAGTCATCCTTCCTGGGGGGAGGCAGTCCCTGTGCTTGAAGGTAAAAATGATACAATGAAAGTATAATTATTTAAGGCTAAATTTTTACCATTAATGTATCACTGATATAATTCACAGCTGGTTTACTCTGTTGTTTTACTGTACTCAGGCAAGACTTTCCTGGTTTTTTCAATCTGCTTTTTCTTTGCAGCAGAAGTCGTATTGAACATGCTATGCCATGGCTATTTCCATAGCAACAGACTCTTCTAAATCTTCATTAGAATTTCTTGGCAGTGCTGTTTTCTTTCTCAATGTCTGGTTTTTGAAAGAGAAAGCTTTAGTCAAGCACAAACCTTCAGAGAAGTTATACACTAAAAAAAAAAAGGGAATGGATATATTTATTTTCTAGAAAGGTCCATCAGAATTTAGTAGGATTTTTGAACCTTCAAAAACTGTGAGATAAGATGTATGCTAAATAGATCACATGGTATTTGATCTCAGAAGATGAGTAAAAATATCAGCCTCAGGAAAATACTTGTTTCTTCATATTTAATCCACACATTTTTCCCCAAAAATTCCTGTTACAATACTTCCTTTCTTTCTGTATAACAGATTTTTCACTCTATGCAGGTTCTTCTTTTGAGTCAGATGTGTTTTCACCAAGGCTGCCTGGCCTTTAACGAGGGACCAAAGGGAGATTATGAAGTCACTTAGCAGCCACTCAATTGTGTTTGTTTTCTTTTCCCCCTAATACATCTTTACTTTTCTGAGCCTTTCAGCCTCCATGTGTTCAGTTCACTGAAAATGCAGCTCCCAGAGCAGGAAAGGAAAGGATATATACTTGTTAAGCAGTCAAAAAATTTGGGACTAAAGATGCTGATGAACTGGCATGATCTTTTTAATATTATGTAAAGGTTTCAGGAGCTTTCTGATTAATCTGAATCAATCCTAAGAAATAACAGAAGAATAACAAAGCCCCAGTGCACTTTCTGCAAACAATAGCATAAAGGCCAGCGATTATTTAATTTGGTTATATAAGCAAAAAAATTTTTATTTATCCTAGCTGCTAAATTAATATCAGCATGGTGGTCCTGCAGCCTCCAATCAGTTCTGTACTGGCAGAGCAGAGTTGTAGAGCTGGGTCAGTTATAAAATACCACTTTGGATCCCTTCGCTAGGCTGAGCAGTGCAGGTCAACTTCACAGAAAGCCCCTGTCTTGTCAGAGTGACCATTGGTGAAAATGTTTAAACCTACCACAGATGGACAAAACATATAGAAATGTATTTCCCCAACAGACCCTGGCAGGACAGCAACCTCAGGATCCATTACCGCACTGTAAGATATTTGTTAGTTTACTATTTTTTCAATTCTTTTCTTATATTTGTATTTAAATAATTATTGTAAAATGTGAGAAAGTGTATTTATTGTTCAACATTTTTTCTGATGAGTGTGGTAGTAGTGGCCAGACCACAACCACAGGCAGCCCAGGGCTTTGCCATGAGCAGTGCCCAGCAGCTAGAGAGCAATAAAAGCACAGAGTAAGTCTGAAATGAGGCCTCCTGGCTCTACCATTTCAGACTGAAAATTTACACCTCAAACACTTGTTAAGACAGAAATAATTTTATATTTAATTTTTGTCAGTGGATTTGTCTTCATGGAATTTGTCTCATTAGACCCATGGAAGCCACATTTAGAAGTTACAATTTTGCAGCAAGGAGTAACAGTTTTACTGTACATCGTGGGGAAAAAAAAACCTCATTTGATTTGCTTTGGGTCTACAAATTTTTCTTCTGAAGTCCATCTACTCTTTCTCACTATTGTGTTCGCTCTGTCCAGGTCACTAGTGCTTTTATAAGGAAGTAGCCTTTTCATTTATTGTTAAGCAAATGCATCCTAGTGTAATTAATCAGTACTTTAATGGAAGCTGCACTGTATCAATAACCATCCTATTTTCCTTCCTCTGAACTTCTTCCATTTCCAGTATGTCCCCTGTGGGCTAAAATTTGAGGACCTAAAATACATAAACAAGTCAAATTCAAACACATCATGCATTTCTACAGAGGCACAGTCATGTTCTCCGATTTGTTCTCTGTTTCTTTCCTGTGATTCCTCAGGTTTGGTTCATTTTTTTGCCACTCACCCCTTTTCCAGATTGTCTATGATTATACTGCAGCATTCAGACCCCCCTGGTAACCACCTCCACTGTTAAAACTCATCATTTATTCTCATCCCCTTCTTAGTACCTTTAAACCAATGAACATGTTCAGGGTAGGACCATCTCTCTTCAAATACTTGACTCCATATATGTTGATGTCTACTATTAATGCTGGCTGGAAATCATCTGATCTTAGGAAGTTGTTGAAGTTTGCTCCATAACTTTTCTTACTGACCCTTATGTTTTTTCCACCTGTATTTGTAACTAGATACCACTAGTACAGTCTGATGGCTCGTAACTAGGATCTGGAGCACAGGCTGTATGAGGCACGTGCTGTACAAGAGCACTGAAGGTAAAACAAGACAAGCATTACCAGGGCTCTCATTTCACATCCTTCTCATTTTTGAGAGTAATTCTAACACTTATGCTTTCATGTGCAATATGGATACAATTCATTGTTCATTAACAATATCTGTTAATAACTGGACATCTTATTTAATAATTTCAAAATGTCATCATGTTGAAAAAAGTGTCACCTCTACAGACACCACTACAGCCATCCCTACAGAGACCCTTGGAGACAATCCTACAACCTTCAAATTCCCCTTCCTCCCCACAGCCCTGCACAGCTGAACAGCCAGTAAGTTTTAATAAGGGAGGAAGGAAAACACAGGATGAAATGACAAAGCTGCCAGTCAAATCATTTTCCAAGCTGTTATGCTTCCCTGAAATGGTGATGCACTTATACAGCCTAGGGAGATTTTTAAATTGTTGTTTCTCACAATACCATTATTCACATTGTGGACACCTGATAGCACAAGGGAGGCAAACTGTGCCGCTGTCCACCCGTGACTGGGAAGAGACATGACCCAGTATTGAAAGCCAAAGAGTAGAGTCTTTATTTTCTTCTATTTTTAATGATGAAAAAAATTCTATGTTATATGTAGTAAGTGACACTACAATATTATTTTGGCCTTCAGTCAACATACCTTTTCACTGCAAAATCTTTATTTTACAAAGAGAGGACAAAAAAAATCAGCCTTCTGTCACAATTTTCTAATGTTTTGTGGTCAGCTGCTTGAGGACACCATTACACACCAGCCATTTTTTGAGCAGGGATTTCAGTGCATCATAAAAAGTAGTTATATCCTTGCATTAGTCTATTTGGGGCTAGAAAATCTAGGCAAGATATATGAAGGAAAATGATCTGTGGGAAGTAAATGAGTTCCCATTCTTGCTGGATCATGCATAAGATAAGGTCCCAACAAGACAAAATAGGGTCACTTTCAGATAAAATATCTGTAATAATATCATCAGAGAGTTTCTTTGATTAAAGACAACTTCTAGAGGAATTAAGTGATGTTATGAAAGCAATTTCCAAATATAGTTGCAAGATAACCTTTACTGCACTGCTTTTATGGTTATCAATTAAAATACATGTCTCCATGAAATTTAATATGTCAGTTGTAATAGCTTTGTAAATCTTAATGTTCTTCCATGTGTAGTTCCAGAGGTAAATTCATGGCAAAAAAGAGGACATACTCTTTCCTGCAATGGAGTATCTGGTACTCCACAGGCATAATATAAAATATATTATATATGGTATATGTATATATATATAGTATAAATATATATATTATATATATATATATAGTATAAATAAACATAAGCTTTTACACATACTACACACACATATCCATACAAACACATGCAAGAAAGTTAATCAGAACCTTGTATTTCTTTTAAACATGCTGCTTCTACGGTGCTCTATGTTGAACTAGTTGATTAACTCCATTATTTGAGATAATGTGGCTTCAACATTGGTCACATTTTCCTTCGTCCATAAATTCAGTATGAAGTAGACAGACATGGATTCTTGACATCTAGTCTACTGCAAACAAGATAGAGAAATGAATAAAGAAATAGATGTCATTATTTGCTTAGGTTTATATTCAGAAAGCAGAGTCCTGAGCAAGCTAAGTGATCATTTCTGGAGGACAGCTCAGTGCCTGGTACGGTTTTGATGGTTTTGGACCCTAGTTGCCTTTTACCTACACTGAGCATTTCAGCCCTTAGGGATTAAGTGTGGCCTCCTAGCCCCACACATTTCAGATCAGACTATCCTACACCTTCCTCACCAGAGCTGCTTTTGTCCACCATGTTCACTGGTAGGAGAGTAGGGTGATGTGGTGGTGTACTCCTGTGCTGTCTTTCTTGTACTATTGTGCTGTCTTTCTAAGTCTCCCTGTCTCACATTACATGGGAATTAGCATCAATTTTCTCAAGCTGTCAAAAGGTAATCCTTAAAAAGGACTTGTCTGGCAAAACTTTAGGAAAATTCAGCATACTACAGAAAATACGCTTTGTGAGACAGACACAATGACACATGCCTGGTTGTATTGCTTTGCTCTCTGGTGAACTCCTTTTATAACTGTATTATGAGAACCTGGTGTTCTGGTTTTGGCTGGGATAGAGTTATTTTCTTCATAGTGGCTGGTATGGGGCTGTGTTTTAGATTTGTGCTGATCACAGTGTTGATAGTATAGAGATGCTTTTGTGATTGCTGAGCAGGGATTACACAGAGCCAAGGCCTTTTCTGCTTTTCTTACTGCCATACTGGCAAGAAAGTTGGGGGTACATGAGAGGCTGGGAGAAGAAACTGCTAGGACAGCTGATTTCAGCTGAGCAAAGGGATATTCCATGCCATATGACATCATGCTCAGTGGGGACAAGAAGGGTGAAGAGGAAGATGTTTGGACTGATGGTGTATGTTTTCCCAAGACATTGTTACGTGTGATGGGACCCTGTTCTCCTGGACACAGCTGAACACCTGGGGCCTGCACATGGGAAGCAGTGAATTAACTCCCTGTTTTGCTTTGCTTGTGTGTGCAGCTTTTGCTTTCCCTAATAAACTGTCTTTAGCTCAACACCTGCATTTAATAGCTTTTACTCTTCTGATTCTCTCTCCAATCCCACTGGTGGGGGAAAGAGCGGGTGGCTGCGTGGTGCTTGGTTGCTGGCAGGGGTTAAACCACAACACCTGGATAGGACTACTCATCCTCTTTATGCTTAATGATCCCATGTATTTAACTGATTTTTCTTTCAAAGTGCTGGTGGGGACATTTGCTCTCCAAGAGTTCTGTCATGGACATGCTATAGCCTTGATTAAAGCAATATATAATATTCAAGTATAATCAAACTTGTTTTAGGTTTGCTGAGTTGCTGAACATCACAACCGTAAATTATACGTGAACATTTCTCCAAAATAATTCAGATACCTCAGGTAAATGCTGCCAGTGTTATTACAGAACCTTTCATACTCATAGAGCCTTAGCAGATTTATTATTAAGTTTTCTTCCCTCAAATATCCTCAGTTTGCTGTACGTGACAGGTATAAACCCAGAAGACTGACCCTTCACAAATGCCAAGCAAATATAAAACAGTTGCAGTGCCTTTTGAAAACACATCAGTCACTCGCCTCCCAAGGCTGCAAGTTTTTGATCTGAGTCATTGCAGCCTTTCCTACTTCTTGTTCTTTGTGTCCTTTGTCAGGTTCAGGATTGTGTCAAGCCTCAAGTGAGCCTGCTGCTGCTTGCCCTACTCCTCCAAAAATCATCTACTTCACTTCCAAAGGGAAGAGACTATTTGGCTTTTGCATTATTATCCTGCTTCCCTCAGAAGGTGTCCTAGTACTGTCCAGTATACCTTCACTTGGCATTGGGTGAACAAACAGGATGTGTTTGTTTGCTAACCTGGGCACCCAGGCACTTTCCTTGGGTATCTGGTTTTCAGAGCATTCCCTCTAATTGTAAGAACTTTCTGCTAAACTAAAATATCAGCAAATTATGTCCAGGCTTTGGTTTTATAGGGTACCCCAATTCAGCAAAATGTTCACACCAGCTTTAGTCCTAAAACTGGTCCCCTTCTGGCTGGTGCAAATGTAGAGAGTTGATGACACATGTTTTATAATAAAACATGGCACAAATCAATCTGTTCAGTGTGGTGTTTGACTTTTGGATTCTGATCTTTCAGATGACATTGATTACTCTGCATCCAGCAAGTTAGTATCAATCTTTCTGACATTGTAGGGTCTCCATAGATAAAGATCTCGATGCTTTAATTTATTAGACTGACATTTTGTTCTGCTATTGAATAAAAAGAAAAGGAAGAGTTGAATGCCAGTGTTCATCAGAATAGCTATTTCTGATTCAGTCACTGACTATCTGGAGCATAAATATAGTCATTTCATATAAGTGCAAGACATTGCTTTTAGCTTTGCATTTAGGGAGCAGATCATTCAATTCCCATTGCATTTAATTTTACTATAGGGAAAAACTTAATGTGACTTATGAATAAAATCATTATAATCATGATTATTGAGCAAGATGAGAATAAAGTTTGCCAGGAATTGAGCAATTTCTGTTCCTTGGCTTCATATTCTATTTACTGAATAATAATGTCATTTGGAAAACAAATGAAGACTAAGATTAGCCTTGCTAAAGAGATGACAAGAACTGCTATTAGGCAACATTTTCTCAGGTTGTTACAAATAATGTTCCACGTTTCAGCATTTCTAGAACTGATCATGTAAATATTTTTCTTTTTACATAACTGACTTAAACCATATGTCTTAGAGATTAAAAAAAACAAACGTGTCCCTCATTTAGATAACCAGATCCTGCTATCATCTCAAGACTAAGTCCAAGTCCATATCAAAGTGTCATTGATATGTCTATTGGCCATGACATAAGATGTCATTTTTCCTGCTTCTTGAGGACACAGGACACGGAGTTGATTATTATCATCATCAAGTCTTCTCCTGGACTGGGGCATTTCTGTGCATGATGGTGTGTGTGTCCACATTACCACTGAGGTTTGACCATGAGAGTGCAGTTTAAGCAAACCCTCACCACCTACCACGCAGTGTAATCTGAGACCCTGCAAGTGTCTCCCTTTTGGGTGAAACAGAGCAGAAGCTGGGCTCTGCAGGCACACCTCAAGTGCTTCGGTCAGCCCTGGGTGTTTGGAGGCTGCCCAAAGTGGCCCTCAACTGTGAGCAGCATGGAAATCTGGCCCTCAGCACTGACTGCTTTGCTCATCAGCTGTGCCACTGCCCTGCAACTCGTCCTGCCAACAAAGACAGCCATTATCCACTCATTCCTCATGTCAGGAAAATGATGTTAAATGAGCAGTTGACAGGTGTGTTTGAGATGTGGCTGGTAACTGATGGATGTCATGGGACTGAGAGATCAGTCTATCATAAGGGCACAGGAAGCTGCTGTTCTCACTGTTGTGTATTGCAAAGGAGAAAGATCCCTCCCATCATTAATATCTGAACTATCCAGTCTTAACACCTGCAATAGGTGGAGAAAGCAGGACAAATATTTCAAAAAGAAACCCAAGATTTG
This sequence comes from Myiozetetes cayanensis, assembly GCF_022539395.1. Classification (NCBI taxonomy): domain Eukaryota; kingdom Metazoa; phylum Chordata; class Aves; order Passeriformes; family Tyrannidae; genus Myiozetetes; species Myiozetetes cayanensis. Next base: position 134,447,404 of record NW_026086604.1, read on the forward strand.
TTTACATTTTCAAGTGGTGGCAGCAAGGACACTTGATCTGTAACAATTTGTTCCATGGCTTATTACTCTCCCTACCTAAAAAAGGAGATTTCAAAAAAATCATTTCAAATCTGTTGAGTTTGTTGAGCTTCAGCTGCTCACCTTTGCACCCCTGCAGCAGCCAGCTAGTCCTGGATTACTGCAGGGCTATCTTGTTGAGGCTACCCCCGCCATGTCCAACCACTGTCCCATCCAGCTCCTCTTGTATGGCTCATACACAGGACGTTGCTGCACCCCTGGCTTTTGCTGTCCCTGCCACATGCAACACATGAACTTTTTGAGGAGAAAGGAAGTAGTCTGAGGATTAAGTTCCTTTCACTGAGCACCACAGCAAGAGCAAAGACAGTGCATTATCTTTGCAGGTGACTGTATGATTTCCCAGCTGGTTCACCAGTGGGGCATCCTCGAGGCATTGTCTGTTTAGAAGTCAAGAGCAGAGCAGTGCACATAGTCAAGAAACTGGTTGTCTAGGTGCTATCACCAAGCTCTGAGACACGGGTATAGATGCAGACCCATCTCTCACCTTTGGAGCTAGGGTTACCTGTGTGAGGAGCTGATGCCTGACATGAATAATCCCTCTGGACTTTAGCATCAGTGTCCACATGTATTTCTAATGTAAAGCAAAGGCCAGCTGTGTATTTAAGAAGTTAAAAAACAGGGAAACATAAGAATTTGGACAATTGTATGTCATATTGATTTTAAAAAACATGTCCTATTTGGCATTTTCTCCCACAAGGTGTCCTTTGGATGAGGGGTGTGTGTGTGTGGAAGGAGGAGAGTTTCAAAAACTCTTTCAAAAAACTTGTATCCAAATAAGGTAAAATTTAATAATCTCACCCAGGACAATTGCTTGGATTCTAATAAAATATGTAAATATGGTAGAGATTAAAATTCTCCTGTCAGTAGAGAATTTAAATCTTTAAAAGTTCACACTAAACCAGAGGGAATGTCTCCTGACACAGGCAGTTCAGTTCAGCAGGATGCCATATGACTGTGGCTTTGCAGTGTAAGTCTAGTGAAGAAAAAAACTACTGTTCTGCTATTTTCTGAATCCTCCTGTACACACAATAATGTCAATTAGCTGAAGGGCTTGCAAGGCGTTCACTGCTTGTGTGCCCTCGTTTTAGTTCTGCAGGCACATCTGGCAGGGTCACACTTCACTAACACTAACTGGTAGCATATAAATGGGTGAGAAACAATTGGAGGAATATTATTAGCCAATATGAAACTGCATTAGTCATGTTAAGACAGTTCTAAAGTAACAGCTATTGTCATTTTAATTAGAAAATTAATACCATTATTAGTATATAACAGAAAACTGTAGTTAGTTCTTCACCAGGAATATGTTATACCTATTGATTTTGTATAACTAGGCAATAACTGAGCTCTTTTAACAAGAAATAGCCTTATTTTTTAAATATATTTATATTTCAAGAGGTGGTTTTGGTCCTTTTTGTGTGTTTGGGAGAATGTGGGACATTTTACTTTTTTGTGTTCATTTGTATGTTGCAAAAATATATTTGTCTTTTTATAACCAGGATGATGCCAAATGCTGGATAAGGGTTTGTGAAACCAACTGCTATGTACATCAACTGTTTTAGCTCTTTTATTGCCCTAGCACACTCAGAGTGAAAACTTTACAAAATATGAAGCTCGTGAGTCTCCACATCCAGTAGCTGCTGCTTAATTTCTACAGACTACAGACTACAGCTGAACAATGAGGCTCTTCCATGCAAATAAGCTGCTTTCTAAATTCAATATAATATTAGTGCCACTTAGCTGTCAGCAAGCTTGAAGCTGCACAGTGTCACTGGATCAATGAATTGACTATTCATGAATGGTTGTATTTTAGTAAATGGAAAAGAAGTCTTTTAAGGAAAAGTTTGTCAGGGAAATGCATCAGAATTTTACTGGGATGATGGCTGGCTTTGGGGAAGTCACATAGTTAAATCCCCAAACAGATGAGAAAACTAATCTTGGCTGACTGTAAATGCAAAGTGCTGGAATGCAACCGATAGCAATTAGTCCATCAGTGCTTATTCCTCTTTGTTTTCTCAGCTTTAACTAAATTACCTGTTTCTCTACAAAAAAGAACAACCTAAGAGTGTAACTACTGCTACTTGTAACATACAATTGAGAAGTTTTATCTTTAATTTATCTATAATTGATAAGCGTTTGCAAATATTAACTAAATAATCTTCAGAACTTCCCATCATGCATAACCAAAGTAATAAAGTGTTTTCTAGACCTTAAAGGTAAAATTAAGATGTATTTGGTGAAATTTCAGGGTCTGCAAGCAGCTCAGATGTGTTTTTAGAGAAAATTGTATTAAGTAGAGTGTTCTCTCCACACACACGAGTTCCAGTTTAATCTTGTTAACTGTCTGTGTCTTTAGCAACTTTCAGAACCTGTAAAAACAAGGTAAATTGGGTTGCTGCGAGGCTGTCAGCCAACCACTGCCCTGCTGGCCTGCTCTGCCTGTGCTGAGCCCTAGAACCCTGCACAGCAACTGCTGGCACTGATGAAGGAAGATGTGAAGACTGGCAGAGAAGCAATCACTCTCAAAAGGGCCATGATATATTTTCCAAAAGTACTTACTACCCTCTTTCACATACCAGCAGCAGCAGAGCGACTGTGTGATCTTTCACTGTTCCTCTTTCCTCATTCCCAAACCCAGTCACACTTTATTCTAGTTCAGTTGCTTCTCCAATGCCTTTATAGCCCCTCTCCCTGTACCATGGTTGTCAGCTATGCTGTATTTTATTCTACACACCCCCTGTGCTTGTATTAGCAAGACAGAGAAATTGCATACCAGAAATAGATCTTGGTCAGGAAGAAAAAGGACACAGGCAGGGCAGCAGTAACAGAAATCAGAAAAAGATCAGAGTAGGAACTGTATTTTGGTGTAGGTACAGAGTGTCCTAGTCATTTACCAGAGCAAAGAGGGCAGTGAGACATGGATCACACAGTTGCATTTTAGCTCTCTGGTAGAATTACACATTTCTAATGTAATACAAAGTGAAGAAAGAAAGGGCTTTTTGCACAGGATGGAGCCAGTCAGTTCCATTTCTCAGCTGTATCCCACAGCAGCTTCAAGTCTGGTGGTCCAGGGCAGGCTACACATGACAATTCACATCTAGGGAGGGTACCTGCACTGGGATGGAGCATTCCATTGTCCAAGAAATGAGAAAGGGCAGCCAGTACATTACCCAGGAGGGATGCCAGAGAGGCTGAAACATAAGATAGTTCTGGAACATTTCCCAAAAATCTGGATGTATTTCCAAGCAAACTGAGGCAGCTGCCTTGTGTAATAGCTGTGATATCTTGACTGAAAGCAGTTATCACTCCTGCATAGCTAGATGTGAAACCAAGGGAAGAACCTTTCCACTCAAGGGTGTATCTATTTAACATCAAAATTTAAGAGATTAAATTTCTGCAGTGTGAAGACAGTTCAAACATGCAGAGGAGAAGTTCCCCCTGTACCAGTGCTACTGAACTGAACATCAGACAGCTGGTGCCCCGGACCAGCCCACCTTCACTAAGTGATGGGTCCTATGCTATTGTAATTAGAGATCCTGAAAACCTCACACCTCCTTTGCTGCAAGTTCCCTGTGGTTCAGAGTGAAACCATCTTGTCTGGGCACATATGAGAAACAAAGAATCTTGTGAGGGAGCAGGAGCACAGAGCAGCTGAGGGGAGAGATGTTAAACTTGCTGGGCGATTAGGAGAATGGACATGTAGTGGAGATGAGTAAGGTTTGGTGCCATCCACTGTATGGATTGAAGATGATAATATGTCTCAGGAGAATGCTGTCTAAAGTATTTATCACTAGGGAAAAAGTGATAGAAGGAAGCCCATTTCTTGAAATTTTGGTTTTTTAATCAACATTTACATTTCCTCCCACCCATGCAGAAATAGAGTGAGAATAATGCTCTCACCTACTGAGCCATACACCATTTTCAGTAATTTTCTTTTTGTCTAAGTGATTCTTCAAGTATTTTAAAGAGCAAGGAGGACAAAAGCACCTTTCACAAGGATAATTACCTAACACACCTGCATCAGAAGAGGGCCTCGTATTTGATTACTTTAAAGAAGAAAAAGAATCCAATGACAAACAATGAATTATAAATCTATTATTTGGGATCACTCTATGACAATAAATCAATGGCCATATCCCTCAGTTCCATTTTAAGCCTCTGTAAACTTCTCAGTACCCCTTAATTGGTTTGATTCTCTTATTGATTTTTACAGCTTGCAGGGTCACTAAGGTTGCAGAAAAGCTCTATCTCTTCTATGCTACTCTGTGTTGCCACCCACTGTGTAACAAGCCTCCTGTTACCTTTTAAAATCTTAACTTGCTCTCTTTCAATATTTGAAACAAAGAACTAAAAATCATCACTAAGCATATAAGAAGCTCATTGCCTGTAAAATAATAATTTTTTTAATAATTTTGAGTGTAGTAAAATACTGCAGAACCTTATTATAGGGGTTTTAGCATGAGTTTGCTGAATTTGCTTACATATTTCAATATTTATGTCTGGAAGAGAGACAAAGAAAAGGGGAAAAAGACAGAAAAAAGAAGAAAAAAAGGAGTAATTATTCAGAACTCAGTGGCCTGAATTACTACTCACAGTAGACACAGGACGATGTACCTCCCCTCCATCATTGTCATCACCTGCAAGGGTTGCTAATAGACATTATGATGATCTCTAAATAGAAGTGCTAATAGATGCCATTCTAATGCTGTCCATCATAACAAATTATAATAATTTACAGCACATCCATAGAGAGGTAGGAACAAAGCAGAGATTAGTAATTGAAATACTGCAGTGGCAATTAAAACACTTGTGGCTAGCAGCTGCTTCTAAATTGCTGGAAATGGGTATTTATATAAACAAGGGCTTTCCTTTACCAAAAGGGGCTTGTGTGATGAATAGGGTTTGCTGGTCTCTTTTCTGGTTTCCAGGCTTCAAGCAGCAAATGCAAAAGTTCAGCTGCAGGACCATATTTACTCCTTTCTCCTGTGAAGAGCTGCTTTAGGGCATCTGTACAACTGGGTGTCCCCTAGTAACAAAGCAACAAAGTTACACTGAGTAATAAACCACCTTCTTAATTTGTAATCCAAATACGGACACGTTGCAGTATGCTTGTGGTATATAGAAGTATGTTGAACTTGTAATGATTGCTTAAAGTGACCACGCTTCCAAGATGGTGATTGTGACTCTTTGTGTAACCTTTCTTGTTCCCAAGATCCCTCACTCTTATCTGTATCCTTGGAATGTCTAAGAGATAACTGAAAGGTCATCTATTGGTTGTTAACCCTTTGTTATCATTGGTTGTTTGTAAGACATCCTGTGCTCTCAGTGGTTACATTGTGATTCCCCCAAGACCTACTTAAGCTGTTGCCAGAACAATAAATCTCTCTCTGCCCGCTTCCCTGCTGCCTGACTGACGGCCCCATGGTCCCTCTGGAGGGCCATGAGGCGCCATGGGGTAAAGGGGGGAGGGAGCACATTCCCCCTCGGAGCAAGGGGTAAAAGGAAAAGCCTCTTGTTCCGGGGTTCACCCTCCTCATCCACCTCAGCGTTTGTCACAGACATTTAGTTTTTCATACACTTTTTGAAAGGTCTTACTTAGGTATTTTTGAGACTCAATCTGAGACTGTATTCTAAAGAACTCTGTTTGGTCTTTAGACCATCAAGGTGGTTCCAGTTTGAGGGAGAGGATTTGTCAGAACTACCCTTCTATGGAATTGCCTTCTATTCCTGAGGATATGCAGAGGTATAGCCTTGCTACCTAAGGACATATCACTGGCAGATTTTCTCTTCTGATTTGTGTTCCAAACATAAATAAGACAAAATTAATAGGGATAAGATATTATTTGAACCCACTTATGTCTGTACACATTATTAACCAACTAAACTTCTCTTTGGTTGCAGAACCAGTACTTTCAAGACATATTTCAGTAGTAAGGGGCCAAGGTGTGGAGGATGTGGGGCCAGGGCTGGCTGTGGTGCAGGGCACAGGGAGATGAAGGAGAAAGTGGGAAGGAGAAGGGTAGTGCTGGCTGTGAAGCAATCTATGTTTCAGCACTTAGGTACCAGTGGGAGGGTGTGATGGCAGGGCAGATGTATTTGAGAGGCATGTCAGGGACATATTTGTGCCCCACACAAGACAGGGCAGGCAGAAAGGGTTGGTACAGGTTCATCATACATAATATAATGAGTTTCTGTGGTTGATGTTTCTAAGGCAGGGAATCTATTTCCAAGATGATTTAAGAACAAGGTAATAAGTGAGCAAAGATGCTTGCTCGCTTGTTTATTTGTGCCTCTAATGGATGCAAAAAGCTAAGGAGAAGAAGATGTTTCTAGGAAAGCAAAATGAGTAGTATTAGAGAACATCCCAGTCTACTTCACTTTATAAAGACCTCCACCCTTTTACCTTCTCTGTATAGAAATTGTTCTCATAACATGCATCCTAGATAGGCTTTACTAGTGCACTGCTACAGACTGAGAGACAAATATCACCCAAAAACATCTTGACAAAAGGTAATTTTCAGTATCTGCTGACAATATTATGCACTAATAATCTACCTTTACCTTTATTTTCTGTAAGGAAATTCTGTAGAGGAGGCAAAAGAGAATTTTTGCAAGAGAGAAAGAAGAGATAAGAGAGAAAAGCAATTTTATCTCCATGAATTGAATCCTGTCAATTAAATTATAAGGTACAACAATGTGGAACAGTAATATATTAGAAATGTTGTTACCTTTTATAGACCACTGGCTGTGATTTGATTACTGTCAGCAAGCATATGGAGGGGAGGAAGATTTCTCAAAGTGCAGGTTCATTTTTTTCAGGAAATAAAGGTATTTAGTCAAAACATCATACTACAGACAGGCAATACAATCTATTAGTAAGAAATTAAAACTGGACAATATCAACTTGATAAGAATCATAGAATCATAGGATGGTTTGGGTTGGAAAGAACCTCAGAGATTACCTAGTTCCAACACCCTGCCATGAACAGAGACACCTTCCTCTAGACCAGGTTGCCAAAGCCCCATCCAACCTGGCCTTGAACACTTCCAGTGACAGGACATCTACAACTTCTCTGGGCAACCTGCTCCAGTATTTCACCTCCATCACAGTACAGAATTTTTTCCTCATACCAAACCTAAACTCACCCTTTATCATTTTAAAGCCATTTACCCTTGTCCTATCACTACACACCCTTGTAAAAGGTCCCTCTCCAGCTTTGTTATAGGCCCCCTTTAGCTACTGGAAGGCTGCTAAAAGATCTCCCCAGAGCCTTCTCTTCTTCAGCCTGAACAACCCCAACTCTCTCAGCCTGTCATCATAGGAGAGGTGTTCCAACCCCCTGATCACCTTCATGGCCCTTCTCTAAACTTGCTTGAGCAGGTCCATGTCCTTCTTATAGTGTATGTATCCTTTATGGTATGTGCCAGTTAATGATCTAAATTAATGAAATAGGAAGGTAGTAGTTTATCCATTATTCAAAGTCTTAAGACTACATGATTTTCAAAAAAAAATTCTCTTGAACAAAAGTCTGCAGCTATATTATGCAGGAAATCATAACCAAAGGAATATGGTGGTCCCTTTCAGCCTTTAAAACACATAATTTTATTTGCAATCTGCAATATAGGCAGAAATACCAATTTGTTGGAAACTTCTTCACAGGTGTCAGAGGATTCTGACACACACCTTTTGTTCATTTTCATTCTCTTGCACAACTTTGCAAAGCCTTGGCTAATATTTTTTTCTTGAAACACCAATTTTTTTAAGCCACACATCATTTCAGTTTGATCTCTAGGCTGGCAATTAGTGCCAGTTACTATTACAAATTTCTATATTACTGTCTGTTTCAGCTGTTACAGAATTGATGAAATCTGAATGTGCTGAGAGATTTCCACTGTTGCCCACCCAGACAGCTGTAACTGCCCCATTTTCTGTTGTAGGAATAATCCTTGTTCACTGCTCACAATTTATGACGGAAGGAGTCAACTGTGCTGGTATGAACCTTTCTATGTTTTTTTCTTTTTCTTTTTTTTTTTTCCTTTTGCTATTAAATGATGTACCACTCTCGTGTGATAGTGCCAAAGTCATTATTCTGCACTTTTTCATTTGTCTTATATCTTTCTGTTCCTTATCATTGATTAATGATTCTTATAGACATTTGCCTTTGACTTCTGTTTTCACCATTTTTCATATTTTATGATTCTATGCAGACTATGTGTGTGATAAAGACTTATCAATATCAACAATGTTCTAAATCTGTTTCTTTCCCAAAGATCATTTTATTTGTCTGAATCTCTGTTTACCCCTTTCAAAAAAGGGGTATTCAGGCTGTCTCTCACTGATGCCCTGCTTCATGTTGGCATGTTTTGTTAAGTGACTAAAAAAATCTAAAATCTAACATCTGGGGTTTGGAGTTTTGAGGAATTGTTTGCTTTGTTGGTAGGACATGTCTTAACCTGAAGGTGATGTTCCATTGCAGCTGACACAGCATTAAGATTCTGAAAATTTCAGTGGAAAAGAGTTCTAAAATAACTGTTTTTCTTTATTACAGAGTGCATAAATCCTGTTGACTTACTGGTGCTTATGGCTTCCTCAGACAATGCCAGGGAGCTGATCATAGAATCATAGAATCATAGAATCATAGAATTAACTGGGTTGGAAGAGAACTCCGAGATCATCAAGTCCAACCCTTGATCCAACCCCACTGTGATTACTAGATCATGGCAATCAGTGCCACATCCAGCCTCACCTTAAAAACTTCCAGGGACAGTGAATCCACCACCTCTCTGGGCAGGCCATTCCAATGCCTGATCACTCTCTCTGTAAAGAACTTCTTTCTAATATTCAACCTAAACCTTCCCTGACAGGGCTTAAGCCCGTGCCCTCTTGTCCTGCTGATGATTGCCTGGGAGAAGAGACCAACCCCCACCTGGCTACAACCTCCTCTCAGGCAGTTGTAGAGAGTGATGAGGTCACCCCTGAGCCTCCTCTTCTCCAGCCTAAACAACCCCAGCTCCCTCAGCCTCTCCTCATAGGACTTGTCACCAGCCTCATTGCTCTTCTCTGGACCTGCTCCAGACCCTCAATGTCTTTCCTGAACGAGGGGCCCAGAACTGAACACAATACTCAAGGTGTGGCCTCACCAGCACTGAGTACAGGGGAAGGATCACTTCCCTCATCCTACTGGCCACACTGTTCTTGATGGGACATATCTGAAGTTGACTTGTACAGTTGACTGGTACCTGTACGTCAGTCACTGGTAACTGATGGTACCTGCTTTTCTAACTAACTTTACATGTTGCATGTTCCAACACCACAGTTTTCTTTGTCTATTTCCTTCCTTTTCTGGATGACAGCTAAAATTTTCTTTTCTCAGTGATGGTTTTCTCTGTTGTATCATGTGCCCTTTTTCATATCTTCACAATAATAACAGCTTTTACTGTGCCTGCAGTGCTGGTATTACCTGCCACATGGTAAGACCTGCATCACCAGGTGACAAAACACTTGTTTGAAGAACCAGCCACACCAGGGTGCAGGTACCACCCATCAGTTCCAGTGTCTTGACACTTTTTACTGCTTGGGTTTGTTCCCAAAAAATATTAAAGAAAGAAAATTTCCATAGGGTTGAAGTAAAGGCCCTTTTACAGATTGAAAGCTGAACAAGGAGCAAGAAGCAAGCGGTAGTATTTAACAATCACTTTTTAGGATGGGGAGAAGTCAGCAATGTGAACCAGTTCTGGGATTAGTTTTGTTCAATGTCTTCATCAACAACAGTGAAACCTCTGGGTTTGCAGATGGACAAAGCTTTTGGACAGTGATATACAATCTGAAACCGTGCCAGATGCTGGTGAATGCACCTGGCAGGACCAATACAGGAAGGAGATCTTTGACCTTCAGGTGTCCTGAAGTCCTTGTCTCTTTGTGTAGCAGCAAACAGGAAAGCCAACAAAACGTTGCCTATTAACAGCAACACTATTGAGAACAGGAGGGAAGGTTGGTGCTACGTGTTACTCATGTTGGCACACCCACATCTCCAGTGGTTCTGGTGCGAGCATCTCATGCACAGAGGCAGCCCAGGGATCAGAGAGGTGGGACAGCTGCCCTACAAGGAGAGGAAAGAACATTACCACTCTTTGAATGGGGCACTGGAGGAGAGCCCAGCCTTCTAATCTGTCCTCATAAGGCAATAGTAATTCACCCACTGAGGAGGTGCTCAACACTTACAAGATTGTGAAGTTCATGCAAAAAAATTAATGCAGATGTGTTATTCACAAAATCCCTATCAAAGTACACCACCTCTGACAACATCAGAGACAGAGCTGGTCATCTGGCTGTGACCCAGTACATTCATGTCTCTGACACAGTAGGGTGGTTGCAGACATTACAGCAGCCAGGCCCTTCCCCTCCATCCACCAGCAATTCCAATCCCTTCATTGCCCTGTGCCAGACAAAGTGGGGTGAGCCAGCTTGTAGAGCAAGAGAAAACATAGCTTATCTTCCATGCAATCTGCATGCACTAATGTACCCTGGCAAGCTGAAGATAGAAGCTCAGATCTGTCTGATCTGAATTTCTGTTACCTGAAGAGTTAGGACAGCAATTTTTTTTTCCCCCACACTGCCAGGTCTTATCTGGCACGTGCAGAGCATAGTCATATATAACAGACTTCTGCATTCAACCTAATTCTTACTAAGCAACTTCTGTATCTCCCCACTGTACTTCTCCAAGCCTCAAACTACTTATTAATAACTTATATTATGAAGAATTAACAGTAAACAAATTTCCCATGAGACTGATGTTTCAGTTCCTGTGAGTCTGAGATGTGGCTGATTCTGTTTAAAAAAGGAAACAAATAAAATAGTGAAGAATTTTGTATGGTCTTTATCACCTTAAAGGAGTGGGAACATTAAAGAATAGGAAAGTAAATCTCAAGGTCAAAAACAATGTTGTCATCACACAGTCAATGCTATTTCCATCCACAGTATTTCTGGTAAGAATTTACTCCATGTGATGCAGCAGGAGTGATGTAGATGTTCTTCACACCCTTGAAAATCCTCCTCTGCACTGCAAGGAAGAGGTTCAGGTACCTTACTGGATGGATGGAATCAGGAACCACATCAGAGTCAGGATGTATTTCAGGGAGCAGAGACAGATTTGACCCTAAGGCAGTGTGCCAAAGTCCTGCAGAGGCCATGCCAGAAGAATGATTAAAGACTTCTTCCTCTATTTTAGTTGTCTGAGGAGAGATTCTGAGAGGATTTTCTAAGGAAATGAACTCCCATAACAAAGCAGTGTTCAAAAACCTGTGGCTTCAGAAAGGAAGGAAGGTCTCAATTCTGATTTAATTCAAAGATGTTCCAGATTTTCTCTTAAGTCTCAAAACACACATTTTAAAACATGCCAGCAAAAACTTGTGTCATAACATGGAGCAAGAAGCTGAAGAACAGAAAGCCTGAATGTGAGTTGAACATATCTGACCTGGAAGTAAACTGACACATGCAAGGAAGGCTGCTGTGACTGCCAGGTCAATGCAGGAGGAAGCAGAGCACAACATCTAATCAGAGGATAGATACCTTGAATCTTGTATGCAGTGTTCCCAGAGATCAGCTGTGGTCCTTGGAAATACCTGTTCCTCATGCCACAGAAGACAGCTGTGATATATAGCTGTCACTGTTGTTTTTCCCAAATGCCAATTGAGGAAATCTTGCGATTCATAGGAGTCTGAGGAATAACTGCTTCTGTCTGTGAGACAGACTGGACTGACTGTTACTTGTTTTCTTCCCTGTTTCTGTCATTGCAGCTGAATATCAGATAGGGAGATCCAAAATTCAAGATTTAGCAGTGCCCTAAAAATTAAAAAAAGAGAAAAACACACACAAAATGCAAAATCATTGCCAGTGCTTCTGCTTAAAGCCAGGCAGGCTGCCAGTTCCTACAGAAAGGAAGATTAAGAGATGAGAGAATTACCAAGTTCAAAGGTAGAATGCAATGGCAAAACACTGAGTCCAATTCACTGCCTGTGGGTAAGCCCTGTGTGAAACCCAGGGAGTCAACCAGCTTCTATAAAAGACTTTAGGTATTTAACTGTATAAAACTAGCAGAGTTTCTGCCTAAATGTTTCCGTGCTTGTTCCAGTGTATCGCAATAACTTCCCAGGCTCAGTGACAGTATGAAATACCCTGCGTGTCTCCTTCCAAGGAAAAATGACATTCATAACAGAAGTGACATCATCACTTGATTCAAAGCATTGAACCACTTACTCTGCACAAAGTTGCCCCCAAAAATATTTTTTTTAATAGTATTTCTAGCTTTTATCTGAATCAACTATCTCACTTCCACAATCCATAAGAAAGTTTGTGTTTTCACTCACGCCACTTCACTTACCTTTCTTTGCCCCTCCTTCCTCCCTGCAATGGTCCAAACTCACCATTCCTTTGTTGTTCGTATTCTCCTTTCTGAGCAGGCATCCTCACCAGGTTTGGACCTTTCCTCCTTGATTCCAGGTATCTCCCTGGTGCAGTAAAGGTTACCTGCACTGTGTCATGAACCTGTTGCTCATCTGGTAACTGCCCTGAAGGCAGAGATAGTCCATGTGGAGGAGGTGTTTGCACTCCCCATTCGACGTGAGCCCAGCTGAGCTGGGGTGGAGGATCTGATTTGTCTGGATTTTGAGGAGATCAGAGGAGGTCACACTTGGAAATTAAAGTTTAATGATCACCCTCTCAGCACCAATAAGAACCCCCGAAGGCACTACAAGAAGAGGGGCAAGGCTTTAAGATGGACCACAGGATGACCCCAGAGGAGGATGGAAGTGCTGGGACTGACATGTTCTGCCCCATATATAAGGAGATGAATTCTCTTGAGCTGAATCCTTTCGAGAAACTTTTGTTGATGTTTCTTTGTTTGAAGCAATTTTCCAGTTCAGAGGAAGAGGACCAAATAGAGGGTAACAGCCAAAGTTTGTGGAAAGAGAGGATACTCAATATTGTAGAGAGAAAAGCTTCCAAAAGCCAGGATGTTTTTAAATTGTGAATGCCATGAGCAGATATTCTCAGAGAATCAAGTAGATTACTCCACAGTCCATACATTAACGTGGTTCTTTGTGATCTGCCACATTCTACACATTTTGTCAACAGCATAGGCTATGTTTGCTGCGAGGCCTGTCTGTCCACAGAGTAGAAAGTTGAGAAACCAATGGCAAACATAAATGCAGATTCAACCTTTTTTTCTTCTTCTAAAGAGTATTTTGTACAATAACATAAGGCCAACACCTCAACCTCAGATGTCCACCTGCGTTAAAGCAGGTGAAATTCCACTGGCAGAGCCTCAGACACAGCTCATGTCCAAGGCTCAGCACGTCCATTGGCCTTTGTATTACACCAGGTATACACAACTTGATGGCAAGGAGTGTCCTCTGGCCTGGCATGACAAGAACCACTGTCATATGTCCCACTGTGATCAATATGAAGGAGATGGGAACACATCAGAAAATAAGAGCAATATGAATACACCTGGCCTGGGAAAGGGCAATTCCATGTGAGGAGGGGACAGACAAGTGCCAGTCTTCAATTCTGTGAGCATATAATGGCTGGCTGCAACTCAGTACATTTGTACTTTTTTTTTCCCCCCCAAACAAACACTACCCAGAAAAAACTCTAAAAACCAGATTTACTCAAAACAGTGGTTTGTTGGTTTGTTTGTTTCATTTCTTCCCTTTTGCAGTGGTATCAGGACAACATCAATTTATTTACACAATTATAATTTTAATATCTAATTTTTAAAAGCAATAGTAGAAGTAATCCACCTCTGCAGCTCTCTGTGAATCTTCGCATCATGGCATTTCCAATAATCTGTCTGTTTCTGGTCTATTCTTTACATCCCTTTCTTTCCAATGAGAAAAGGAAAGTATTTTCCTTCCTTGTTCTTTCAGTAGTGAATGACAAAAAGTACCAAAATATTAGTACATATTTCCATGATTATACATGTGACCAAAATATTTTCTTGCTACAGTCCAAAGCCCTCAGCAAAAGTCACTGTGCACAGCAAAATGGCATACACAGTGCACAACTAAAATAGCTTGAAAGGGCATGCTTGTAGTACATTTATATTTCAAAATGATGCAGTGATTTCACTGTATCATTGACAGTATTAGACTTTTCTTCGTGTCTCTTTTCCTAAATAAGAGAATGCCAAGTAATGACACACTGTGACATGAAGTAAAAACATTTGCTTAATTGGTTTAAAAAACGTTGTGAAGAAGTCTTCAAATAAAAATTACAGTGCAAGAGTTTATAAAACCAAGCTTCATTATATGATCAATGTGTTAGTGGTATTACTGATTTCTGTAGATTATTTCTAGTAGAAATTGTATATTCATCTTTCTTGTTCTACTCATTAATTACATAGCCAACTGATATTGAATTGGTTCTCTAGTGATTATTTCCTTCTCTCTAGAGTTTTTGAGATGAGCTTGATGATCTGATATGATTTTTTAACTAACATTAGGTTGACTGTGAAATAAAGGAGTATTGCTGAATGAGCCAGCAAAGTACCTAATCATGAACTCAGTTTTAAACAATTCTTAAATCTCATTAACATTTGAACTGACTGTACATTGATGAGCATACATAAGATACAATGCACCAGGATGCTTAGAGAAATGGTATGGAATACATACATACATACATACATATATATATATATATAGTATATGTATTTGTACGTATACATACGTACATTTTTGTAGGAGGATTGAGGTAAATCATTTTCAGACTTGCATTTTAGTATATTTGCTCCAAAGATGGGGTGAAGAAATTAGTTCAGCAATGGTATTCCTTTGTTGAGGGCTCTTGTGGATGCTATCTTGTCACTAAAAGTCACAGATAAAATATCAGAAGATGTACCTCAAAGACCATTGAATATTCTTTTCTGAACCCACTGGTAGTGTGGGATAAATGATAGCCTGTGTGACAATCACAAGACACCACAGGCAATCACTTCTTTCTTGCATGGAACAAAGGGTGTCAATAGAGGAGACCCCTCTCCCACTTAATGGAACTTCCTGGATTTGTCTCTGACCTGTCCAGCCTGCTTTCCTGCAGCAGCTTTTAAGCAACAGTGCACAAGTCTTTGTTACTGTTAATCACCTTTGGCTGGCCAAGAGACTGCAGACCTTACAGCATTCATCCATGACTCTGTCTCCACCCAGTTTTTCTACTGTACTGCAACTGTTTTAACTCGTTTGCTGAGCTATTGTGCTGCTGACAGAGGGAACATCAAATGCCTTCTTGGAACATCACCTCAAATAGGTATGTTTTTTTGTCAGTGATGTAATATGTATGTTTATACTGCTAAGTACAGTTAAGTTCCCTTCTATATAGAAAAGTGATACAGTGACTCTTGGTGTTGCATGATTTCTGTGGTACCTCTGGCTTTCAGTGCTAATCAACTGCCTAGAATAACAAACAAACAAATGCCTAGGTAGATGAGCAGGGGATTGCGCACATTGCATTATTAATAGAAAAGAAAGATTACGACTAGCTAATATGCTTTATGGTAAAAATGTTTGCTGATACTAGTGCGTGGGAAAGTACACTCAGTGTATTTGGAAGCTTAGAAATGAGTCACTTCATTTAGCAGAGGAAATAAGCACCCAGAAACTGTCTGACTACTAAGCTGCTCTGATTTTCTTTTACTTGCAAAAATTCTTCCATGCAGGCCTAGAAAAGGTTTGAAGTCGTACAAGTGAGGTGTGCAAAAAAAGAGAGGCATAAACAAGGTCTAAAATGGTTCTCGCAGGATCTTTTCCATATTCCCATGTCTGCAGAATTTGGCTGCTTTTCAGAAGTCTTCTTTCCAGCAGGGCTTGATCCTATAAACCTTTGAAAGGCACAGAGCTCCTGAGGTCAGAAGCTGATCCAAAATTGGCAGAAACAGGGCCATTCCCTGACGTTCCATGTTCCCAGCTCCCACCTCACACTCACTCACGGGGTGGTGCAGGCAGCCAGGTACCTGTGGCTCCATAACTTTTTCAACCTTTCACTTTTGCAAGGGAATTGAACCCCAGCAAGAGCACTGATTCCTGAGCTATTTGCTGGGATTGTCCCCTGCTGGGCCAGGGATCCTGCCGCAGTGCTGCAGGCACCAAGGAGCCAAAAACATACCACTGTTCCCTGCTCACTGCTGGCCCTTGCTTGAAAAACTGATTTCTAATGGCACCAGTGATTTCTAAAGCAGGGCTGCCTTTCTCTGTAGGAAAGGCTCTTTTGGTCTTGGCTCTTTTTTCTTCCTCTCATTGGGAAAAGAGTATAGAGAGGGTTTGACAAGGAAAGCCCAGGCACTTTGCAGCTTGCTGTCACCCTGAGAATAATAAAATCATAGAATCATTAAGGTTGGAAAATACCTTCAAGATCATTGAGTCCAGCCTTTGACTGAACACCACCTTATCAACTAAACCAAAGCACTAAGTGCCACATTGTTTCTTGGACACTTCCAGAGATGGTGACTCCATCACCTCCCTGGGGATCCCATTCCAATGCCTAACCACCCTTTCAGTGAAAAATTTTTATTATATTTTATGTCCAACATGAACCTCCCCTGGCACAGCTTGAGGCTATGTCCTCTTGTCCTATCACTAATTGCCTGGGAGAAGAGACCAACTCCCACCTGGCTACAACCTCCTTTCAGGTAGTTGTAGAGAGTGATAAGGTACCTGACCCTCCTCTTCAGACTAAACAACCCCAGCTCACTCAGCTGCTCTTCATAGGACGTACTCTCCAGACCCTTCATCAGCTTTGTTGCCCTTCTCTGGACATGCTCCAGCACCTCAATGTCTTTCTTGAAGTGAGGGGCCCAGAACTGGACACAGTATTCAAGGTGTGGCCTCACCAGTGCCGAATACAGAGAGACAATCATCTCCCTGGTCCTGCTGGCCATAATATTTTGAAATCTGGGAGGGCATCAGCCTTCTTGGCCCACTGGGCAGACCTCCGGCTAAACATGAACAGAAGTTTTGTTAATTTCGCTTAGAGGTTGTAGGTTGAAACTGCACCCCTGTCTCATGGCTCTGGAAATGCTACTAATTCAGTAGGTAATGTCTTCTAGTAGCCAGATGTCACAGCCGACCTGTCAGTGCACTTCACACCAGGCAGGGCAGACCCCATCTAGAAACTCTGGCACAGGGACATAAAGGCTGAGGACAAGGCAAAATCCCAGCAAGGAAGTGGAATATTGAGAAAAGTAGGATTTAGTCACAGAAGGGTTTGTGTAGTGTTTGCTGCACCACTGGAAGCCACTGAAAGGGTGTTGGATGGAGAGTGAGATGCTGTCAGACCCAGTGCTTCTGTGTCTATTGTTGCCCACATATTTGGGGTTGCTTCCACGAGGTGCAGTACTTCAGGCACAGCCTGCTCCAATGTGAGCCTCCCATGGGCTCACAAGTCCTGCCAGAAAACCTGCTATAGTGTGGGGTCCTCTCTCCGTGGGTCAGCAAGTCCCTGCCAGGACCCTGCTCCAACACAGGCTTCCCAAGGGCTCACAACCTTTTGAGCATCCGTGTGCTCCGGCATGGATGTCTTGCATGGGCTGCAGGTGGATCTCTGCTCCCCCATGGACCTCCATGGTCTGCAGGGGGGCAAGCCTGCCTCACCATAGTCTTCACCACAAGCTCCAGGGGAATCTCAGCTGTGGTGCCTGAAGCATCTCTTCCCCCTCCTTCTTCACTGACCTTGGTGTCTGCAGTATTGATTCTACCACCTATTCTCACTCCTCTTTCCTCTGGCTACAGTTACTTCTGCACAATAACTATTTTCCCTTCTTAAATATATTCTCACAGAGGCTCTGCCACCATCACTGATGGGCTCAGCCTTGATCACTGATGGGTCCATCTGGGAGCCATCTGGCATTGGCTCTATCAGACATGGGGGAAACTTCTGGTAGCTTCTCACAGAAACCACCCCTGTAGCCCCTCCCCATTCCCCCTGCACCTGGCCCCACAAACCCAATGCAGTATCAGAAAACATCTATATTTGTATATGCAGGTATAATTTGGAAAAGTGAACCTCTTGCTCACAAGAGAATTACTGTTTTCTTTATACATCGTAGTTAAAAAATTTAATGAGCTTACAAAGTTGTTTAGTCATAGAGTTTTGATTCCAGAAAGGGGTTCGATCAGACCAAAGCAAGAGTTTAGTTGGGTACTTAGAGAAAGGGCAGAGCTAACAGACCTCTTGGACTTCTTCCTCTATATCACAGCACTTCCTCAAGTGATAAGTATGACAGGAATCAAGAGATATATCAGTCCGTTAAATATGATCTTTCATTCTCATGCCAAATTCTATCTTTTCATATAGCCTCTCTTGATTAGTTACTTTCTGTAAGACTTACAGGACAAGGTCCATTGGAATTTAATCCCAGAGTGGAGGAATTACAATGCACTGACAGAGATGCTATGTGTGCTGTATGCTGACTTCTTACTGATGTACTTAGCTTGATTTTTCAAGCCTGAAAACCTGAGTAAGTGCTTGAAAAATGTGTTAACAACTCACATTTATCTTGGTTCGTAAAAATGCAGGCAGAACTAATTTAGAAAACCCCTTTCTTTTAAGGAAGAGAGACATTTACGGAAGGTTTAGATTAGTTCAGTGGATATTTAATGTAGGCAGAAAAGATGATTCAGTGCTCAGGGAGTGAGATAAAAGCTGCTGTGGTTCCTCTTCCACACAAAGACATGTTAGCAGTGGTCAGACCTTTGACAACATATTAATTCATTGATGAAAAGCTTGTACTTGGCTTTTCTGTCCTTTGATGTCCTAGAGAGCCTTGGCTTTCTCAAAGCACTCTGTGGTACTCTGTTGCTTTGGAATATTTCTTCCTATGCTTCACTAGGTATGATTTTTCCTGAACAGAAGGTTTTTTTTCCTGAATTTGGTTCATGCCATCCAGAGTTACAAACCACCTCCTATGCACCTCCAGTATATGTACACATGTGCATTTAAATATAAAGTTTAGTTTCAAACCCCTGTATTGTTGTACTTAGGATGCTAAAACAAATAATATTTGGAATCCTGCCTGCAAAGACAGCACAATATACACACTAGTGCTGGTAAATCCCCAAGTTTAGTTCACTATCTGGTTAGCTGTGGGGAAGTGGGAATGGAGAACATATATAGATGGCTTTAGCCTATGCAGATGAGGGATTGCTCTTTATTTTTCTTGAATGTTCATTAATAGTCTGGCCATTCACTGACTTGTGACTCTTAAACACAGCAATTAAAATCACATTTTTAAAAATTTGGTAAAAGTCAGTTGCCTGAAATCAGTTATTTAATCATCCAAGAATTCAACAGCACTGAGTAAAGGGGGGATATTGTGTATATCAGGTACTGTAAAAGGGAGGACACTGAGCACAGTAAGTATTAACACTGGGTCTCAAGATCATCATTAAATGCTCATTTTTATTCACAAAACAGAAAGACTAAAAAGCTCATTCTGTCACACAGAACAGAATGACCCAAGAGCTCATATTGTCACACAGAGCCTGTTACTCTAGTGACTATTTCACAGTCCTAGATGAGCTGGGTGAGCCTGCACTGCTCCTGTTAGGATTGCCAGATAGGATAAAGAAAACACTTTCTGTTTCTTCTGCAGGCTCAGCACTTTCTCCTGTTTGTAGCTTTAGTGCAGCTCTTTATCTTCTCTCCACAGCCCAATTTTCTTTCCCAGTGGCATCAGGACGTTATTAGGCAGTCTCATAGCAGTCCCTGCTGTCTTAGTTTCCTGACATATCATGGCTCTTTTTAACTACCCCAGGACCTATTGTCTCTCACGCAAAAAGCATATGGAAGTTTGGCCCTTTGCCTCTGATGATTTCAATCAAAAATTGCCATATATATTTCTTACGTTGCTCAATATATGGATCTTATATCTGTCCATCTCCCTTGGTTGTCAAATACACTTTACTGCTTTGATATTGACTTCCTGCAGTCTCACATAACTGCACTTGGGCAGGCATAGATATATGTTGTCAGCTGATGTAGCAAAGGAAATTGTAGTAATAATTGGAGACACAGCCATTAGCTGAGTGAGCACAGTGAGGTTCAAGCTCCACTGCTGGTCTGTGGCATGTGACTGTCCAAACCTATGTGATTAGTCAGTCTCCACTCAGGAGAAGTTTCTGGCAATTCAAACGGAAATGTAAATATGCTTGGACAATTCTTCTACACTTTGCCTTCTGTATTTCCTCTGGATTTCATTCATGGCTATCTCCATCTCTGGCATCTACTTTTCTTACCTGGTGATTCACACATCATGAATGTCTCAGACTCATCCCCTGGACCAGGTCTCTGGCTGTAATGCTGCACTGTCTTGGGACTCCTAAATACAACATTTTACACCTAGAATATCACCATTTCCATTAATTTTGTTTTGGTATTCTTAAGTGGATAAATTAATCCAGTATTAAATAAAGATCCTCTCAGGACATTGTTGGAAGATGGGCCCTGTTGAGACAAGGGGCTGAACTTCAGCCAAATGTATCCTCCAATGCTTTGCTGTTTCTTGACTTACCTGGCTCACTTCACACTCAAGAGAGAGTCCCTGGGGCAGCAGGATGAATTGGGATGTTGGCCTGACATGCAAGTTAAAGCCCAAGGCTAATGTGACAAAGTAGATCTGAGATGATTGCAAAGTTCTCTTCCCATTTCTGCAGTTTTAAAGAAATGATCTTAGCAGCTCATACTGACAGAGTGCAGCTCCAAGGCAGAAGGAAGAAAGTGAAGATTCTTACCTATGTTGTGCTTAAATTCTAGACCTTTTATAAGATATAGATTAAAGGGGAAGAAAATAAACTACTGAAGTTCCAGCCTGAGTGACAGATGAAGCACCCTGCAGAGACCTCCTCCGTCATTTCTAAAGCAGAGGACCTCATCCTGCCAGCAGTCCAAGATGCTGGTAAGGAAATCCAAAGCCACAGAAGAATCACCTAGCTGCAGCCTCCAGCTAGCTGGAAATGCCTGTCTCCTCTGTACACATAAAAAAATTAACTGAGACCTCTCTAAGGAGAATAAGTAAGGCAAACCAGACTAATTCAGCTAACCCGCAGACATGGCACTGAATCCATGGGCATAATCAGTCATTTTTTTATAGTGAAAAAAACTGACTGTGGGGCATCAGCTCCAGAGAGACAGTTGGGATCTCATGGGTAGATTTATTGGGTAGCCAAAATCTAGAAATTCCCTTTTGGATGTTAAACCAAGAAGGTAGTTCATGAATTTAATCCCAGAAGCTGCCCTGCTCCTAGAATGGGCAAACACAGCAGGATTAGGTAAACCACCAAACTTCCAGAGTCCTGAGATTTTACTTTGATGGAAGGAGAAAGAGTCAGGTCTAGCAGAAGAGCTGTGTGATGGATGCTGCTTCAACTTTTGGCCAGAAGACAAATTGAGCCAAACAAAAAGTTCAGTATAAATCACAAGAAATTTCCTCAAGAAATGCCTTGGTTTTGTTGTCTGGGATCCTCAGCTTCTTGAAAGACCTCCAAGGCATCCACAGGCTGCATGAGGTAGGTCCTCAAACACTGAACCTCAAAAACTGTCCTCAGAAACTGAGGAGCCACTCTGAGCTTCACCCTTATTGGCACCGCTCTCAGTTCAGACAGCAGGACAGAACTCTTCAGACGTGCTTCATGACTCAACACCAGCCAGTATCAAAGCAGACCACCAACTCACTGATTTGCACAGCGGTGACTTTTATTTCAGTGCACCACAAGAGCTTTGTCTCAGCTGGTGTCTTTTACAGTGTCCTTTAGATTGGCTTTGAATTAGGCTAAAGCAGTAAGTCATACTTTATATATTTTGCAACTGCTGTTGTATCAGCACTATTTTTGACATTCAAATATATGCAGAAAAATTAGCTGAGTTGGTTAACTCCACACTCCCAATAAGAAGTGCTGTCAGTATCTGAGTCAGGCAAGGCTGCAAGCCTCCACTGGGAGGCACCTATGGCTTCAGGTAGGCTGCCCTGGCAGAGTGGTCCAGACAGGTCCCTTGAAGGGAATTCCTAAGTCCTGCTGCCTAGTCAATAGATCTGCCTCTGGATTGTCTTACAAGCACTCCCACTGCACTGGTAGGGAGAAACCCGAGAAGCAGCTGGTCTGGCCCTTCTGTGAGCCTGTTCAACCCCATGTGCCAGCCATAAACAGCAAAGCATTGCCAGGGACACTCCTGACAAGATATCCTGGTCTCATTCACTGAGCAGATATATCCAGGAGAGGATGGTATTCTGAAGCTTCCCGCACCACCTCACCTACTGCATGCCTCTGAGAGGTTTGTGTTGGCTCACACTGTGCACCAGACACATAATAAGGCAATTTAATAATCGATATACAAGTGGTAGAACACACCTTTTGCACAATAAACCTTTTGCCTCTTGAGGGCACATATGAAACATTTAAACATCCATGATCCGTAATCTCATCTGTCCTTGCAGCATCTTCAGATGTCTCCCAACATTTGATTTTACTGTCTTTTTCCTAGTTTAGATGCCTACATGTCCTTTACTAACCAGTTAAGAGGTTTGAATTTTCCTCACAGTTGTCACCATAATGTTTCCTTTTAGTGTAGCCACTTTTAAACAGTGGAGCTAGAAATCTGAAAGACATACTGGTAAGACTAGTTCCCAGACAAAAGTAAAGAAGCACGATTTCAGAAGAATCTTTGCTTTATTTAGACAGAAGGAGCACGAGTGTAAACAAGTAATATTTATTGAGGAGGAGCTATGAAATTACACTATAAAAACAGAAAATAGCTGACGAGTAACTTGTTGAGTACTACAGACAAGCATGCATGAATATATGACAGAAATACCATCTTATAAAAAGTAATGCAAAATTTACTTGTTTTACCAAAGCAGAGGTAATCAATGCCCTTTTTTTCTTCATTTTGTGTTTGTTTTTACAATGTCTTCAGTTCTGCCCTTAAAATGGGCTAAGTATTTACATTACTCATTTCTAGGTTTTCTTAGACGCTGAAATAATGCTGTTGTGACTTACCAGTATGACAGAACAGAAAAAAGTCCCAGCAGAGGTGGAAGGGTGGAGGGACACACTGCATTATCTTTGTGCCTGTACTGATTTTAGTCTGCATGGTACTAGCTAGCCAGAAGTATTGTTCTGTTGGTTGTTGCTGTTGTTAAATGGTTCAGGTTTCTGTAGTTCCTCAAACCTGACAGTGTTTTTATCCTGAAACTGAATGGATTTTTTCTTTCATTTGCACATGAGAGATTATTATGTCATATCCCATTCCTATCAGCATTAATAGGAGCTACCTGCAAAAATCTTTTGAAGATGCTGAGCCAGGTTATTCAATAGCAATGCATACCTAATTCTGCTGTGGAGACAGCTGGGTGCTGCCCACAGAACAGAACTCTCTGAAATGAATAAAAATGGTGTCGTGGACTCAGTGGATTCTCTGCAAGTTACCATCTTGAAGAACTGAGAGTGAAGATGTCATGGGATTGAGAAACATTCTCTAAATGAGAAGCAGTTTGTCTTTGTTCTACTGGTTCCTAGGGAAAAAAAAAAGAAAAATCAACATGCCAACCCAGAGATTCAGATACGGAAAAATAATAAATACAGAAAATAGTACACAGTACATATGGAAAAAATAGCAAACATGAAGAAAATAGTAAATAAAAAAATGTTCCATTACCACTTCGGTGAAACTTTCCATTTTAAGAAAGATTTCAGAGCATAAACCCCAGTAAAATTTAAAAAAAAATAGATCTCAGTGTTACATATAACTGAACAAAGATTTCTGCTGTCTACCTAACATAACTTTCTTGTTTCTCTTCTTGAATAAGAAGCTGCTCAAGGTAACTTGCAGAGGCAAACTTATAAACCATAATCAATGCAACTATCACCCCACTTTACCTAGTTGGATTTAGAAATGGCAGAACATATGATATATGAGAAGAAAAAGCATTTAGAGCTATCTAGAGAACAAAAGCAGAGGCCCTTACCCTCCTAGCAGTCTGTGAGGTGCTGGCAAGGAAATCAGAAGCAATTGATCTGAATTACAAACCTGAAGTTCTGACCCAAAGTAACAAACCTGAAGGAGACTCAGAAAGGACTATCAGAAGCTAAAATTAATTTTTTTAGTAGCTCCAGCCAGAGTCTTAAGAAAGCTGCTGCTGCTGAGGTTTGCCTGGAAGCCACATGAATCACACTGACTTCTCTTGACTTCTCATAAGCTGTTTGAAGGCTGGAGGTTGGACATAAGTCTGATTTGCCACCATGTCTTTGACTGTAAGCACTTTGTCCTGTGTTGGGGGGGCTTCACCACCAGGCGCTTCAGCACTGAAAGTTTTTACAGACTGAAACATTGGCTACTTTGCAAACTAAACAGGTTTTGTTTAGTTCTCAGTTTTCTGTAAGATGAATCTCATGTGTGACACATCTCATAGCTACAGCCTACTGCCTGTGCAAGAAAGCATGACTACTTCAGCCAAAACTACTGAAGACAGAGATGCCTATTTTGAAAAGAGGGGAAAAGAGATGGTCCATGTAGTCAGATGAAGCAGGACAGGGTTCATTGATCTATCTCATCATAACTCCACTGGTACCTTGATAAATTCATCTTACCATACCCACGCAAGAAGACTGCAAATAAGGACATGCATAATCATCTTAGCTTAGGTACAGGCACTCTAACTGAGAAGCTCAATAAATATGGTACAAACTAGAATTAACTAAAAAAAAAAAATCTGTGAAGAATATTAACTCAACTTTGATTTTCTTTTTTTAACAGCCTTTCGGAGAAAAATGTTACCACTTTTAGAGCAGCTGGTACCTCAAAAAGCTCTCTGTCCCCAAGTGAAAAAGAAAAAAAGACCCTATGTTTTAGTTAAACTGCACTTGGCATCATAGCAAGCATTGTAAGATGGTACTGCCATCTTCATGAATAAAGAACATTTGATTTATTTATTAGTTTGAAACTGAGAAGATTCTTGGAATTTGCTGTCATGCAAGAAGACTTTCTAGTGTGTTACCTGTTTTTCCAATTTGTATTAATGAAGCTGCAGAGAAGAAGAAACAAACAACTTAGTCTTTCATGATTTTTTCCAGTTATTTTCTAAGTAAACATATTGAGTAATAGAGTCCTCTATATTCATATTCTCTCGGGTGTGGTTTAGGACCCAAGACACCAGCTTGCCATCTAGGTCCTGGGACACAATCCTTTGTAAGAAGTGCCTAGGAAATGAAAGTCTTCTGTCATCTACATACCAGAAAAAAAAATAATGGAAAGGTTATTTCATACCTTGTTTTCTCACAGCTGGTTAAGAAACAGAGCGGTAAGAAATGAGTAAATACTCACCCATGTACCTTGTTGTTTATCATTTTGCCCATCAGGGAGTACAGTTAGAAGGTAAGGTAGAAGATTTATTTGAATAGTCCACCAGAGATGCTCCTTATGCAAAGTCTGCATTAGTTAATGATACCTTGTCATTCTGAAAGCTGGTATTTTTCTATTATATCAGAAACCATAGACCTCCTGTAGGCTGATGAAATACTTTTTATTAGTCCCAAGGGCCTGGCTGTTCAATAAATTAAGAGCAGGAAATCCAAGACATGTTATCTCTTCTCTCTAACACTACCTGAATTAATTGGCAAATTGTTCTCTGTTGCATAACAGGTGCAAAACACATCATATCCTGGACCTTGCTCCTTCTGAGACATCCATCCGACGTGCACTGTTGCTTTCTGTGCAGTGGGTCTTCTGTACCAGGTTTCAAAACTGAAATCTTTCCTGCTCTCTGTGAGCATGGAGATCTCTGCTGCCTACTGCAACACCTTTGGTAATGGGCTGATGATGTGCATGGAGACTGCAGTATATTCATAAATCCTAGGAATAAACAGGGCCAGAAAACGTAAAATATTGCTCCTTATTGTTATCTCCTATCTAAGATGACAGTAAGGGAAATAACTGATTTTCATTTAAAAGCATTACTTGTCAAGGGTCAGTCCCTAGCCCATTCCAAACTAATACAAGTTTTACTGTTCTCTTGAATGACATCGGGGTTAGGAATGTAAATTTTAAGAGGTGTATCTGATAATCAGACACCCAAATATGCTCTCTCAACCAGAAAAAAGGCCATAGTATACTCCCTCATACAACTCTAATTAGTAATTAGACTTCATTACTTGCATGCAGTAGCGTTCTGAACATTAACACAGTTGACGTAGCTTTCACATAGCAAAATTAAGAGTTTCTTCTGGAGTCAGACAGGTCCAGGGAGCAGAGAATCAGGCTTGCTTCCTTCCAGCAGTCATAAAACAAGAAAGAGGTTTGCATTGTATGGGAAATGCACACAAACCTCTTTTAGGAGAGATTTTGAATCTCTCCTAAGCTGCAGTCCCTTTTTAACAGACAAAAAAGTTTGCATTTGCAGACAGTTTGTAAGCAATTTTCTGCTTGCAACACACAGCTCCTTTCTTTGGATTCAAGCAGACCTGAAGGTAGAAATCCAAGCTCAATTGTCGGCTGGCAGCAGGGGAGCGGTGGGTGGCCCTGCTCTTTGCTGTGCCTCGGTGGTGAGCACCAGCCTCCCCCGCTGTTCTGATTTCGCTTTCTCTCTGCATCCTGCCGTGCCTGCTAAGTAAGGCAGCTGTCACAATCAAAGCCCGAACCTCAGGACACAAAACCATCTCCGGGAACCACCTCTTTTACACTAGGTAGGCTGACTGAGGATGGTAGTGTATACAGGATAGCTGCAGCAGCCCTGACCTGCGCATGGCTTAGCAAAACAAACAAAATCATATTGTTGTCTCAATTGTGTGTGAAAGCAAAGATTAACTAGCCGGTTTTAGCAAAGGGGGAGAGGAGACCGTCTTAGCTTGTGCTGATATTCTCCACAGGAGACCGTGTCAGGCAACAGCAGGGTAGGAAAACATCCTAATCCTGAGGCCAAAAGGCTGCAGTGGGAACACCAAATTTTCATAGCTGTGAACCAAACCTGTGGCTATCCAGTCCAGCACCAGGTCTCCAGCAGTGAGCAATTTCAGCTCCATCAAAGAAAGGTACATGAAGCACTGTAACAGGCAAAGGTCAGATAAGAGAACCCCTTATAAAATGCCTCATCCTAATTCTTAATTTGGGGCTAGCTTGACATTTGAAATCAGAATTTGTCTGGTCTTTCCAAATAGTGTGTTTGTGGGTTCACAATTGTGTATGGATAGGTGAGGGGGGGTGGAAATAGCATTAGTTATTATAAATTGTTATATATAGTACATACAGCTTTAGATAAAGGGAACGTTATTATGGTTGCAAAGTCTAGAACTGTCATTAAGACAGGCTATGCTTAAGGCTGCCTGCAAGTTAGGCCAGATCACATGTTAGAAAAAGCTGTTCCTTGCAGTGCTACCTTTGTAGTAGTGGGTGATACAGCCCTACACTACTTCCAGCAACATACCTGGAGCCCCATTCTCTTCCCTTGAGACACTGTGTTCTGGTGTGAAAATTAGTACAACATCCAGTTCACACAAGTCTCTGTAGTGGAAAACCTGTCACCTCCAGGACGCTTGTAATTTAGGGTGAGATTTAAATTAAATTTCACTTTGCATGATCCATTCAGCTGACATTGTTCAGAATCAGCAGCTGCAAAGGCTGCTGAATTTGAGGAGCAAAGTTTATGCCACTCAGCCTTCCTAAAGACCATTTTCATTTTTGGGACTGAAAAACTCCACAGGGTTAGATCCATTACGGCTCCTCTGGAGGTTTCCTTAGCAAACCCTTTAAAAGACAAGCTCAAGATCTGACTCTGGCAGTGAAAAGCAGCTAGACACAGTAACTGCTGGACCATTATACTAATTGCAACTTAAATGTTTTAAAGAACAGCCAGATAAGTTTACCTCAGCTTTGCAAAGGTGTATTATTTAACAAACACACACACAGTATAGTCTTCTTTCCTATCTAGATAATGTAAAGGAGAAAACTTTTGACTTGGTTTTTTTTGAGTGCTGGCTTTGGGGCTTTGAATGTTGGCTTTTTCATTTAATTTAAATCTCGCTTATTGAAACCTTCAGAGCTCATTGAGTAATTATCTTTACTCCAGACGATTTACATTGCCATGCTGTTGTGACTTACAGTTCATATTAAACCATGCCAGGTATCATCTGAGGCACAAGTGTATGTGAGTAACAAAGCCCATACTACCTAATGTAAAAATGATATATAAATTTACAAAATGCATTCTATGACATTTACTTTAAATTTTTTTATAATACAGGTCATAGCATAGTACAGATAAGATGCATTTGAGAACTAGGACACTAGTCAGAAAAACATAAGGGGGTTATTAAGTTGGTCTTGATTGTCTTATGAGTGCTTCTGATTAATATATTATCAGACATCTTCTTAAACGTTGACCCTTGCTGAGTATGACAGCTTGTATGAAATACCAAAGCCAGTCACTCTAGATAACATATATTAGTCCTCAGAATCTATAAAACCAGTCTACCACCATTTGACAGATTAGAAACTAGCTACTTGTAGGTCTTAAAATTAAACATGAAATTAAAACCAGGCATATTTCTAACGGAAGTCTGTATCAATCTATCTTGCTCCCAAAAGAATTTTTTTCCTAACAATAGCTGGGAAGCAAACATTTTTTTGCTGATATTTTCTGACAAATTTTGCAACAAATGGGAGAAATTGGGGGAGTACAAATAATGGAGAGAGATCATAACGGATAAAGCAATTGGGACCATTTAGCACTCCAGCTGCAATAATCAATATGCTGATAATACTTCCAGGAACACAGAATTATTGATACTTTAACAGCCTTTCATTGTTTTAAATTCTTTGTCTTCATTTGAAGGTACTCTGAGATGGACAATAAACTGATACCTTTCGTATTTCACTCAGTGCTTTAAATTACCTTCTGTATTTAAAAAACCCATGGTTTTATTTCAAAAAGTGTTTGTTACCTAGAAAAATCCTAATGACAGTTTGCCTCTAAAAAACTGTCACCACAGAAATGCTGGGAGTACTCTGTGGAAGCAGAGGAGAATTGCTTCTGCTCTTGCTAACAGATGAGATGACAAAGCTGTCTCATCATTCAGGAGAATGAAGTGTTGGAAATGATACATCCAGCTAACTGGTAGAGCTCTGGGATACAAGCATGGAAACAAAGAAAAATAAGAAGTTTAAAATCAAGATGGCATATAGCTTGCCTCCTCCTTCTTTCTTTCTTTCTTTTAAATCAGGTTGTTTGTGGGGTTTTTTCAAGATAAATATGCTTTTTCAAATGTGTTTACAATCAAGCAGAAAAGAGGAGGAGGAGCAGCTGGGAAGACAGGAAACTGCAGAGCAGGAAACCAGAGCTCAGCATGTCTGTGTCTGTGCTGCTCACATAACCAGGCACAGACCCCTTCAAAATGTAATCCTGTTTGTGTCACTGTTTGCTATACTCCCTAACTGGATTAAAAGGAAAAAGAAGAAGACAAATCCAAATCCTCCAAGGGCTATCTTTGGAACATCCTCAGAGATTAATGACAGGCTCACGAATAGGAAACTGTTTATAAAACTCATTTGTGGTGTGCCTCTGGATTAAGAGGCTGAGGAATTTATAATAGTACTAGCAAAATAATGGAGAAAAACTCCAAAACAAGCTTTTCAGGTTATTTTCAGATTACTTTGTCATTCTCTTTTTGGGGCTAGAGTGATACAACCAACCTGTCTCTTCTTTTGTCTGAAAGAAAAAGAATTTTCCAGATATTCTTTATTTGTTTGCTATTTTGCAACTGTTTGGGATTAATGAAGTGCGGATTTGTGAAGTGTGTGAAGTCTGGCAACGTGCTTGTTACCTCTGGCTCCACGGAAACAATGATCTACACTGACAGCAAGTTCCCAGTATGTCTGAAACAGTGTAAAATAAGTAAACAAATGAGTAGAACAAAAAATACTTGGCACATTCTGTGTATCTGTTGGAAGTATTCTGGACATTGAATGATATTCCAAACTTTAAATTGTCCAAGAATAGTAACGTGAGCCTCAAATTTGCAAACCTCACAAGTAATTTCCATTCAAAATCATGGTATTGGCTTTACAAAAAATAAGTTATTAAAAAAAAAACATAGCCCAATGAAACTCATGAAATTTCTTAGGTTGTCATTGTTTTCCATATTGTTGCTGGATATTTAGATAAAATTTTACAGTCCCTTAGATATTATGAGGATTAGAAACTTAATTTTTCCAAATCGTAACCTCAACATCCAGTTAATCCACAGATTAAGGAGCTGGTGCCCTGTGACTTTTGGCAAGGCTACTGGAACTGATACAGTCTTGAGAGAAGTTGGCCTTATGTAAACCATAACATCTTTAGTGCCTGAAATTTAACTGAAGAATTGTGATTGGTGTTTGTGGGAACTGTGAAAATGGAGAATCTTCTGCACTAGCTAACACTGACTGAAAAAGTCATGCCAGGTGGAAGCAAAGTGAGCAAGTGTTTTGGAGACCCTCTGCTCAGGTACAACCTATGTGCAACTTCCTGTACAAAAATTTATGTGTTCTGGCTGCTGACCAAGACAGATTCTCTCTCCTTTTCACTCATACAAAATGACATCTATCATTTCTAGCTGACAGTTCCATTTGTGCACTGTGACCCCTTCAGAGGCAAAAGAAAAGACACACTTGTTCAACACTTCTATCACCTGATATGAAAAGACCCCCATTTGCCCCATTAATAAGCATGGTTAAATGGCAGGACCTGGAATGTAATGAACTCAGAATCTGGGTGCTAGATGCTGTACAGGTATTATGCAACAGCCTCTCTACTTAACAGGTTCCGGGTTTAGGTCTTTAATTCGTGGTGGAAAAAAAAGTATAAATAATCTCATAGAAAGAAGCTTCTGGGTTGGAGTTTTTTGTTTTGTTTGAGTTTTTTTCAACTCTTCTGTAAGCACATAGAAGAACAGCACACATAATAAATACATGCACATATCAAACATAAATTTAACTACTTCAACTTTAGGTACAGTGATGCTGCTTATACTTCACTACTTCGCAGTCCTATCTATATAACAAAGTACATTTGTGTTTAGTAGTGTTAGTAGTGATATTTATTTAATGGGTATTTTGCTTAATGCCAGAATGCTGATTACCTAAACCTTCAGGGGCTATGAAGAAATACAACTGTAAAGAAATACATGCACACATCATAGTGTAACACGGGTGCTTCTACTCTAGGATATAAGTGAGACCTTCTGTACAACTGATTCAAAGATATGTTGTGAAAAACTATAAAGTGCCAAATCTGAAATCTCTAAGCAGTTAGTTTGGGAAAAGCTGTATTAACAAGATAACTATCAAGATGACCCAAATGACCAATATTACCACGTGACTGGTGTTGTTTATCGCTTAGTTTAGTTTTGTAATCCCACAATTTTCAAGCCATGACTGAGGGATCTGTTGTGCACACTTGGAAATGGCAGTGCTACAGCCCCTGATCTTTACCTGCACATTTTCAATACTGGCACTTTACGCTGCCCCCAGGTATGCAGAAAGCAGCAATCCTCAGATATCCCAACACCTTCTTACTGGTTGACATCACTGCACGTAAGCAAAATCCTTTAAGGTTATTTTAGTGATCAGTTTGTTCCAAGAAAAGGATAAGGGTACTCTCTAAGTACTCTAAGTAACTGCTGACACTAGAAGACATTTTGCAGCATAGATCTTCTCTATAGTTATCACTTGGTCCCTGAACTTCCCTACTGCAATTTTTTTAGAACTGTGGAAGGTCTTATATCCCAAATTTTCCAATACATCTTGTCCTAATATAAAAAAAATAAATTAAATTTAAGAGCATTTTTTAAAAATTTAGTTTGAGTTGTGAGTTCAAACCGGGTCTGAGTTCGAACTTTCTTGTGTGGAAAACAACACCTCCTAACCCCTAAAACTTTGCTACCTCAATCCCTGTAGAATAAAAAAACAGATGTGAAATTTCAACACAATGCCTTGCACATGTGTGTTTGTAATTTTTTTCCCTACTGAGTATGAATCAATAAGCACGAGTTAGGCTATCACCATGCAAAGGCAATACTTTTGTGCTACATCTGCAGCTCCTGGGTCTAATGACAGTATCTGATATAGGCACATCTTAGTGAAAAACTGTCAGTTTTCTAAATCACTCTACTTTCCTGCAATTCCTGCTTTTTAATTACTATAATTCTCACCAGGGCATATAGGCTTGTTGAGACTGTGAACTCAGTTTTGGAGTGGGAAATTTCAAAATTCTTTTGATTGCAATTTTAATTGGATTTATTAATTACCACTGTGCTTTATAATTATTTTCCTGTTTGTTAAATGTTCCGATCTACACATGCAGTTAAAAAACCCTGAAAACCACATTCTGTGAAGTTAAAATAACACAAACATTTCTCTTGTAGGAACTGGGTTAGGTCATGAAAAAGCTGGTAAATAGTCACAGCTTTTCATCTGCACTGATCTGGTTTGGATGTGAAAGGTTTTGTATCCTATTAACAATCTCCTGAGCTAACCAGCCCCTTAAATGTGATTACAAGGATCACACATCTAAGACCTTCCAAAGGGGTTATGGAGCTCTTTTGATCAACTAAAGAAAATATCTGGCAAAGCTCAGGGTTGCTCCAGAGAAACTTATGCATTCAATAAATACCTTATGCTCTTGGACATCCTTCGTAATTCATTATAGTGGTTGGTATTTATTATCAAAAGAATACTAAGCTAGCTGTAGACAAATTCTGTGGTGTTTTTCCTAGAGGATATTTACTCAGGTGTTGCAGGAAGTATTGCTTCTCTGTAATAAACACCAAAAGGGGAGGAGTTCCTTATATTTGCCACAGGCTGTGCTCAGTTAAGCAGCTAGAGAGGTCAAAAAGCAATTCCCCAGAGAGGTAAGTTCTTTGATTCTTATAGTGGTGGTCTTTCTTCTGATAGTTAAACATGCTTGTTTATTTTCTTGAATTATTCTTTATATATCTGCTGACCTTTTTGTGCATCACTTGTTATTTGCACGTGTACCTAGTTAGACATCAGAACACCTTCTCATGTGTATAATACCATTAAAAGATCAATTATAAAGAAAATAAGACAGATGAAAAGAGGGAACATGTCTCTTAGGTCCCACAAGCCCTCTGTGGCTGAGGTCTGCCCAGGATTTGGAGCCTAGAAGCCGAGGACCCCCTTTTGTAGGGGGTTCCATGGTAACCTGTATAGCTGAATTCTAAATTTGTTCAGATGTAGTATGGTCTTTCACAATACAGAAAATAGTTTATTAAGTAAATCATAGTCTTAATTCGGTGCCTTAATCACAAGAGCATCTTCCCCCTTTTTGTCATTAGAACCTTCTATGAATATGAAAGTATGAATTTATCGGTTCTAAAGTAAAAGAGGTCCATTCTATTTATGTATGTTTCTGGTCCGTTATATTTCAATGAAGAGTAAGACTTATTCTAAAAGCAATTGTCTAGCGTGATCTAATATTGAAGATGCTTTGAAAGGGTGTGTGTTCACACTGCTTTCATATTTTTCACACAGTAATTTAAAAATAGTTTTTGGACTTGCACCCACAATACTTAATGAAGTTAAAAACTATGTTGAAAGGCAAGGAGAGAGCCTGAAACTAATCTAATCACAGTCTGTTAAAAAGATTGCGTAGTATAGGTGCTGTCTCATGGCATTAAGGGCAACTTATACCAGGTACAGCTGGAGATACACTTCATTTATCTTTCAATATATATATGGATGTTGTCAATACATAATATTTGTCATTAATTATTTCAAATTTATTTGGGGGAGAGAAAGAGTATACTCGTACTTACTCAGGCATTTTAAAATCTCATCTGAAAGGCTCCCTAGACAAAAGCAAACCAATAATTTTGGGGGAAATAAGGGGCAAAAGCCAAGGCATGTTGAGATGGAGAAAGAACATGAAGGAGAGAAAATAAGGGAAAAGAGGAGTGTGGCTAGGCTGTATGACACCAAATGTGACTTAATCATTTCATGCCTAAGTTTTTCAGCACAAGTGGTGTCTATTTGATGTGAGAATTGTCATCCCCTAAGGACTGAAACTCCCTGTTTGTTTGAATAGTGCCTACTTTTATAGGCCTTGGAGGCTGGTTGTAACGTTTAAACTAGGACCCTTTCTGCAGCAGCCGTTACTTACACATCATTCAGGATCATCTAATTGAAGTTTCTTTGAGTTTTGCAGACCAGGTCACCTGAATAATTAGTTAATACAGAAGACAAGTGTGTACCACACTCCAAATAGACTCAGTTTGCTGAGTACTATCATGGGGTTTTGCCTTTGAGGTCCTTTCGATGAAACAAGGAGTGCTCATAGGGAATTTCAGGTTTTCAGAGCTAAGGGACAGTGACTTTGGCACACAAATGCGGACAAGGTGGGCAGCAGTGGTTTTAAGACAGCACTGCTACAAGTGAAAGGGGACATATCAATCAGTCACTGAAGTTATTGTCTTTCCTGGTTCCTATGACTGTGTCTAAGCATTTCTCAGCTCCTTGCTCAAAGTCTCAGATGCATGCCAGCTCTGCCTGGGAAGAGAGGTATGAGTGCTCACCATCCCCTTTTTGTACCTGGGTTTTCACTGAGAGGCTTTCAGACTTTCTTTGATCAAACTCTGGTCAAACTTCTGCATGATCAGAGGATTAGACTGTCATGCTTCTGCATATGACTTGCCATCCACCAGACACGCAGCCAGAAGCAAGTGGGGTGCCAGGCACTCCTAAGCACAGCAAAAAGCAATAAGAATTTTGCTCAGGGAGGGGGAAGCTCAGGGAATGTTGTTCAAGACTAAAAGATATGGATATTTTTACAACTGAGGCCCTATTTTGCCTGTGCTTCCAATTCCAATTAGTAAAATGGGATTATAAAACTAAGAAGCTCATTTTGTATTTTTATAGGGTCTCCTCCAGGAGAGGAGGAACAGTTATGAAGGGACAGAGCAGCCAGCAACAAAGGGAGTTAATAAAGGCTATATGGGACCTTAAATTCTCCCTCATAAATTTCTATGTGCATAATGAAGTGCATAGCCTAAATATCTTTTTATACAATAAAGTAGTAGTGCTTTGATGAAGGAAATTAAAGAGGCCTCTCATCTTTATATATATATCTGGCTCATGGCTGTTTAGCTTTGGGGTTTAAGAAGTTTCTATTGATGATTTTCCAACAGTGAGGAATTTTATAAGGTCTCTTGTCCGTGTGATTTCTCTGATATCTGGGATGGAAGAAGCAGCCTTTCCAGTTACAGGAACATTCACATGGAAAGGCCATCCATGAACTAACTACCTGGTGTCTACTCTGCTCTTGTGAAAGACATAGAATATAGATAGCTCTGAAACAGCTCCCCTAATATCAGACCTGTCTGAAAACGAAATCCAGGTTTAAACACTCTTATAAAAATGGAGGGAGATAAACTCAATGCAACAGCAGAAGTCTTTGACAAAGGCACACGATCCTCAGCTGACTGAGTTTGGCTGCCTCTTTGCAGTGAATGTGCAAGGGATCTTCCAAAGAAAACCTAAGCAGCATAATTAAAAGTCCTGTTGTACCACATAGGAGCTGTACTAATAAAATTCATCCAATTCCCAACTTTTGAGTACTTTCTCTTGCAACTTCACCTTGCTATTAGTACACCTATGTTGCGCTCCTGCAGTGTAGTCACCCCCCTGAAACGGGTAATAACGTGAGCTCGGGGCGTGCACCAGATCTGAACTATATTTAGCGGTCCAGGTAGGTCCATTAGGTTTTCTCAGGGCAGAGCAGCCATGGGCATCCCCAGGGCCACGAGCTGCAGCTCTCCCGTGCCAGGACCGCGGCCTCTCTGGGCCGCCCGGTGCCGTGTAATCCCCGTGGGGCGGATCAGGGTGCGAGGGCTGTGAGCCGGCTCTGAAGGAGGCCGGCCCGGGATCCCCGGTGGCCGTGTCCCGGGATCCCCGCTGCTTGTGGCCTGGGGCGGCTCCGCAGCCGCCGCTCCCCCTCCAGGAGGGGAGCCCGGGCCGCCCCGGCGCCCCCGCCGCGCCCTGCCCGGGGCGGGCCGAGCCCTCCCGGCTTTGCCGGCGCTTGCGGGGGATTAGCGGGGCAAAGCGCTCATCCGCCGCTGACCCCGAGGCAGGACCGCAGCCGGACCGGGGCCGTCCGCAGGAGGAGGAGGAGGAGGAGGAGGGCGAACCCGAGGCACGGCCGCCGGCGGTGGCGCAGCCCCGGCCCCTCGGCGGGGCTGGCTCTGCGGGGAGCGGAGGTTTCGCTGCGGGTAAATCCCCGGCCGGGGAGCGGCGGGCAGGGCAGAGGGGGTAGACCCGGGGCGGGCGGCCGCGCAGGGTCTCTCAGCGGAGCCACGCCTCGCCGAGGATCCGGGGCGGCCCGGCCCCCCCGGGATGCTGGCCCGGCCCCCGAGGGTGGTGCGGCCCCGGGCCGGGCCGGTCTTCCCGCTGCTGCTGCGGGGCCGGGACGGGCTGGGCCGGACGGGCGGGAGGGCTGGGGCTCCGCGGAGGCGGGAGGTGCCGGCACTGGGTATGTGTGAATGCGGGTTGGCCCTTGCGCTCTTTCGTTCAGGTGAATCCTGCTTGTTTCTACTTTTTTTTTTTTCTTTTCTTTTTTTTTTTTCTTTTCTTGTGAGTGAGTTTCTGGGTAAGGAATGCTTGCGGAGTAGTCGGGAGCGACGCCTGGAGCGCGTCGTGCCCGCGGTGGGACCAGCCGGGCGCTCTCGTAGCAGAGCAACGCCCTGCCCGCACCAGGGACACGCGGGACTGTGGCGTGGCCTCGGCAGGACACGCGTGAACTCTGCCCGTGCCCAGTGTACACCCACACCCCGTAACTTCTTGCCTGCTAATGCTAAGTGCTAGCAAATTTGCTTGTTGTGTGTAATGCTCTCCTTATCTTGCTGTCAAATGACTATATCACCTTAATATCAAGCCCTGCCAAAACTCATTGATACAGCTGCTAAATTAATTTTGAGTTGCCACTTAGCTGCCGTTAGAAGTTCTGAGAAATAAGGAGCGAGGTCGCACATATTGATTTTTATGGCCTTATAACGTTTTACTGTGTTAAAATAGGAAAATTGAGTGATGCTTTAGCTTTGAAAGCTACGTTATTCGCTAATATATTGATCTAGTGTTTAGTCATTGAAAAATTATTCTCATCACTTGCATTGCCTCTCGTCTGGGAGCCACAAAATGAGCTGGATATTATTCAGTTCATGGATTGCTAATGTCAGTTCATTACTTCTGGTGGCACAGAGTCCAAATACAATTTGATAATGAACCATTCTCCCTCCTGTTATTAATTTTGTTTTCATGATTGTAATGCCCCTGCATAAATATTATCTGTTGGATGACAATTGCCAAAAAATCTTTAGCTCTCATTTGTTTTCAAAATATCAGAGTTTTTAGAATTGACTACAGTAATTAAATTTAGCATTTTGTTTCTATGTTCTTTTCATATCCTCTTCCTTTAACTAAAAGTTGTCTTAGGAAAAGCTGGGGTTCTGTACTGGTGTCACGTTTAAACTCTGAAGGATTGTCATCCAGTGGGTAGCTCCTATGCACGAGATTAGATTGAATGCTTACAGCCCTTACTGATCCTTTAACCTGGTGCTTAAAAAAACCCTCTTCCAATGGAGTTCCCTGAGAATTGTAAACCTTAGCATGCAGTGGGACTTTGACTGTTGTGGTGCATGACAGGGAATGGAAGAAAACCAAGGTGGAACCTAACACTGAAGTAGATCTCTTGCATCCATGCCCCCTAAAAATGTTCAGAGAGTGAAGAGCTGAAGTGTCCCATGAGCAGGGCTGGCCAGTTCAGTCTGCAGCAAGTCAAAATGTCATGATCAGCTGAATAATAATCAGCAGATGAAATGTCAGTGTGGACACCCAATATGCATTTATCAGTAGAAGGAGATCAGGTACCAATACCACACAGTACTGTTTCTCTACTGCATGTAGAAGTTTTACAAAGGTCAAGGAGTCCAGAGGCATCAAGTGTCTCTGAAAGCTGTCTTGCCTTGTTGGGAAAGTTGTTGCTGAATGTCAGCAAAGAGAAAAAGTGTCTACAGAAGAGAGAGTAAACACTAAAAAGTGGCCTCTTAATTGGATCAGTTTCTTGCTTGAACAGCATTAGGATTGACATATATACTTTAAATTGTGCCCAGGAAATATATTGTCTGCTACTAGGTTAAATTTATCAGCACTCCTTGCCACCAAATGCTTTAAGTAACCATTTATTTCTGCATTTACATTAATTTAGGGTTTGGTTGTTGTATTCAAAGTTTACTTGGCAATGTCACTGCATGGTGCTTGCCTTTTCTACATCGTCAGATAACATCCGAGTTGCCTGACAGCTTCCAGGTTGTAAGATGTGGCAGGCTTGCAGTTTTCCCAACTGTAGCATAGGGCTGATATTCATTTTGTCAGTTGTCAAGCTATAACTCTTTATTTCCAGCATTTAAGTAGCATAGAATTCATCTCATCTAACATGTCTGCAACTGAAGATGTGTAATTGGGTTCCTTTTGTAGTCAATGGAAACTTAAGCAGTAGAACCAACAGAGTCTGAAGACCAAGCTGTTTTATCCTAAGATAGATACTAAGCAGGTCAGGTGAATCATTTTGATTGCTTTGCCTGACTAAAATGGAATCATAGCATCTAGCTTAGGTTCTAATAGGTGTATTCTACACACCAACTTAGGTGAAGCCCACCAAAGTTGATGTGACTTCTGTCTTACTCATGTAAGCACACAACAGTGAGAGAAATGGACTGACTGTTAGAGAAGCTTGTT
The DNA here is from genome assembly GCF_022539395.1 of Myiozetetes cayanensis. Taxonomy (NCBI): domain Eukaryota; kingdom Metazoa; phylum Chordata; class Aves; order Passeriformes; family Tyrannidae; genus Myiozetetes; species Myiozetetes cayanensis. Next base: position 134,486,300 of record NW_026086604.1, read on the forward strand.
GATTTTTACTGTTCATACTGTTCATCTACCATAGCTGGGGCTAAAGGGATTTTTCATTTTCCTCTCTGGAAGGTTTCTTGCAGATGGGAAGGACAGTTGTTTAGTTCTGGGAAAAGACTGGGGAACATATAGAGTGGAAAGTAGTAAGCCAGCTGATGTGCAGTCGAAGAGGATAATTCAAATAGACACGTGCACAGGACAAAAATTATGTAATTATACAAATTTTGTTGTTGTTTTAGAGTGAAATCATAACATTAAGTGCACTGAGCTCTTGACAAATTAAGGAAATAGCCCACCCTGTTGTGTTCCAAACACTTGTCTTTAACTGATTGCCAAACTAGATAATCTGCTCACATTGAGCTTAGATTTGGGTATAGTTCCCATAGGTTGTATCATCATTGAAATCAGAGGACAGATATTCCCCTAGAATTAAATGGGAGTGGTATTGGAATTTCCAGAGCAAAACTTACTCTTTGAATGATGGATAAGATAATATACTGCGTAAATTACTCATTACAGCTACATCTATGCAAGCTGAGAATCTGAGCTGCAATCCACCTTCTAAATTGAATGATCAAATTATTTGGACATTTAACCAGAAATTTCTAGGTGCTAGTATGATGAAGGGCATATTGTAGCCTCATGCTCTTGGTTTGTTTTGGGAATTCTGTACCTTTAACTTTCTTATTATAGTACTTGTCAGTGTGGCATAAACTCCTGAAATAAGAAGAAATGTGTTTTGGGATTTTATTGTGCCATTGCATTAAGCATTGCAGGGCCTCACTGTGATCTGTGATCAGTACCAGACCAATGAACTTCTAAATTAGATATTGGATAAAGGTGATAAAGGTGGTGAAAAAGTGAAGGGGGGGTTTATTTGATATAACAAGTCTCAACAGTCTTTTTTTCTGTTTGTTTGGGTTTTGTGAGGTTTTTTTGTTCGTGGTTTTTTGTGTTAGGGTGATTATTTTTTCTGGCGTCTGTTAGGCAAGAAGCCTAAATTTCACAATCTGAAGGAGTGCAAGTGTCACCTACAGAGAGGTAACAGACCTGACAGGCACTGTGAGCTAGTGTTGCTGGCACTTGACACCTACCGGTCGTGACACGTGTGAAGATATCTGGCAAATTACAGGGTAGGATATGTGCAGGAGCTATCTGTTTAGACACAATTGATGTTTGCAATGTGAAGGAGAGAGTGATGTGGACAAATAAAACAAAAGACAGTCTCAGTAGATCTGCTTTGAACTGGTTCCAGTTTTCAACACTTCAAGAAGATTGTGGTAGCCAGGAGACAAGAAGCTGATGGGAACCTAAAGGCTGGATTCATTGTAGTTATATATGAATTGGTGTCTGCTTTGCTAATCATGTAGGCTCCCTTTGTGGAGAAAGATGAACAATATGAGGCAAGGTGCCTCTCTTGTTTCATTAGCTCCTTATGGAGGAAATGGTTATATTTTCATTCAAGTGAGATGAAGGTCCATTCAGAAACTATGGGGAGGAAAGGTTTAGAGAGAAGTTGCACACTTAGGTGGTATGAAACAGGAGTAAAAATATTGGATTAACATGTAATATTCTATATGAAATTCAGGTTCTATTGTGCTTTCAGTGCAAACTTACAAGCTTATTCCCACTTGATGGTGTTTTCTGTAATACTCTGTGGCCTTGACTGTAGAGCCTCCACAGGACAATTGGTTTGTGTCTGAAGCTTGAGGTGCGATAAATGTACTTAACTGAATTGCCTTTGTAGCAATCAGATAGTCCACAGGAGATATACTGTGTTCTTATGAGCCTTCCCCTTCCCTTTCCAAACTAACTAGATACTGAAAATGATGGAGAATGCAGTGGTCTGCCGGCATGGATGCTGAACAGGGTATCTCTGGGTATTTCTAATGTGTGGCTTGAGGTCTGCTGCATAGGGTATGTTTGATGTGAAGCAAAAAATAATATAGGACTGGCTCATAAGAATTCTCACTCAATTTGTTATTATAACTGATACCAGATCCCCCTCTCAGAGAACAAAGGCCAAACAAACTAAAAACACCAACCAACCAACCAAACAAAAGAAAACCTGAAACAAAACAAGAAAAACCCCAACCACATTGGCTTATTGTCTTGGAACTCCAAATCCATTTTTTCCCTACCTCAAATACCCTGAATTTGATCACTGTGTCACAGTCTGTTTAGCTCTCTCAAATTTACAGGACAGTGTACTCTGGGATTTAAACTTTATTTCATGACCTCTTTAGGAACTGTAACAAACACAACAATTACAGGCTCAATCCCCTTTTGAGCAGGTCAGTCTATCACGTGAATTCATTTATTTACCATTCAAGCCATAAGTCATCATAACTTTTAACTCATGAACTTACAAGCAAACACAAAAGAACAAAACCTAGCTGGGGGTAAGAGACTGCTTATCCCTGCTCCTCAGTCGTGGTGCTGGTGTCCCCTGTGTCACACCAAGGAGCAGGAGAGCCTCAGCAGGTCCAGTAGCAGCTCTTGGGGTAAACTAATGTTTTACACCTTCCAGCTTGGAGGCATTTTATTTATACCTCCGGCTTGGAGGGCCTATACATTTTCATAAGTTAGCAGATTCTGGGGAAACTGCAGTAGGAAAGCTAATACGAGACAGATTTACCAGTAATGATGGTGCATAATTGCTCTTGAGCTTTTTTAGGCCACCTGTCAGCCTACTTGGTGATGCTCTTGCTTTGAACTACTGACACTGCTCCCAGCATCCATCAGGTCTTACCAGGAGCCAGATTAGTCAAAATCTGAGCAGAAGTGGAGTAAACTGTCATGCTGAGCACAACAGAAGTATTTCAAAGTGGTTTTTTCTAGTGGTTCAAGGGTACATTCCGAGCTTAGAGGTTTGGATCAAGTTGTAAGTTGTGGTGTTTTTTAAGTAAATTTTTAATAGTGAGGGGTATGATAAAATATCTAGGTGGTTGGTGATCCAGACATATTCCAGAGACAGTCCAATTTATTGCTGAAATATGAGGCTAAATCATTATCAGCTTTCTCAACTTCGGTGAGACGTAATAAAACATTATTTATCACCCAGAACAGAACACTTGAAATCATTCTATTTAATATATTTTTAATAATAGAAGAGGAAGCTAAACAATTTATCTGCAGGGGCTTGTTCTTGAACTTGGTGAAAGTGAGGAAACACAATGTTCAGTATAATTTACTCAAGTTATGATTTTGAAGCTATTAAATCAAAAGAATTATTCACATTAATTCTTTCTGGAATAGCACTCTTAAATTGTTGAACTGACAGCTATTGAATGCATGTTTTGTGAGGTATGTGGTGACTTTTCTTGAGATGATGATGTGCAACTAATATGATTTTCAGAGGAAAATGCAAGCATATGACAGTCTCTTTAGCACTTTTTTCTGATACCCAAATAGCACCTGCAGGATCATGTTTCCTCAGCCCTTTATCAGTTCTCATTGTACCAGTCTCTGCAGACAAATAAGCAATTGATACTGCAAGTCAATGGATTTCAGCTGCATACTGTCCTTATATAGTGAGTTAATGAAGCCTGGGAAGCTGTCTGAAACTGTAGGTTTGGTACCTGTTTTTTTTAGAATGCTCTGCTTGATTTAAAACATCTGTGCAGAGAGGTGGACCTTTATTTAGGGGTGTATTTGGAGATTCAAGGTATCAGAGTTTCCTGCTTGGCTCTGGCACATGCTAAATATATGAAACTGGCCTCTGAGTTCCTGCATCCTAAGTGCTTATCTTTGAAGGGGAGGGGATAAATCTTCCTTTCTTCAACTCCACGTAGCTTCTACTGTAAACTGGGTCAGAAGCTCCTATGTTTTCTTTTAATGAGAGACATAACAGGCCCTAGATTTTGATCGAAAATTACATATTCTATAGAAAACAGCCTGTACGCTGACAGGTTTCAATATGATTTGGATGCCTCAGTTCTTATGAAGGCACCTATTGATAGCTTTTTACTTTTTTTCTCTTGAAACAATCACTAGTTACAGATTTCATATACAGTAACAGCCTCAATTCTAAAAGAAATTTTGAAATTCCATCAGTATTGAATCCCTTGAAGAAAGGGTTTGGGATTATTAATCCTAATCCCTTTATCATCCCTAATTTGGTTATTGTTTTGTGTATTCCCAAATATAAGATAATTACAAAGCATTTATATATGAAGTGATTAAAAACCCAAAAATCCTAGAGTGACATTATATTTTCCTTGAAGTGCATGGGAAAACTTCCACTGGCTTCACTCAAGTCTGAAACTGGTTCAGATTTTCATTTGAATTTCCCTTCATTTAATACTATCTTGACAGCACATACCTGTATTAAGTTCTTGCTCGTTATGCTTTCTGTGCATGCACACTATATGCAAAAACATTTCTAGTGTTTGAGGCTGCATTTCTAGTGTTTGAGACTGTGTTTCTCCTCACATTCATAGGAAACCAATTGCTATTAACCATTTGTTGAGTGAACATTGAGATCTCTTTTTCCTAGGAGCCATCATTTGAGATGCTTCCGTTGACTGGGAAGACAATAATATTTGATAGCTTTCCTGATCCTTCAGATACCTGGGAAATAATTGAGACTATTGGCAAAGGAACATATGGAAAAGTTTTCAAGGTGTTAAATAAGAAAAATGGCAGCAAAGCAGCAGTCAAAATTTTGGATCCTGTTCACGTAAGCTACTTTAATTATTTGGTTTGTGCTTATTTATTTGTGAGTTTATGTAGTCTTCCTTTCTCTTTATCTTTGTATATCATTTGAATTAGAAGTGACAGTGAAATAAACTGCTTCAACCTGCCAAGTATCAGGCTAGCTATCAATGCATTTTTCTTATCATAAATAATCTTTGAAGTGGTTGCATTAGTAGAAGTCAGAAGTATACCTAAACTGTGTTACTTTTACTTTGGTTTATCCTTGTTTATCACTTATTTTCAGAAGCAGAACTGATTATTTTCCTTTTCAGTGCTACAAGTCCTAGCTTATTCTGTTCTTACTGTTGTTCTTTTGCCTTTATTTTCTTTTGACATAGTAGCCAGTAAGAAAGATATGTGCTTTTAAGTGCTTAAGATGTACCTTCAAGCATCTAAGTACACGCTTGTTGCTGGGTTACGTGCTATGAGTGATGCTTCAAAAATAAAATAGCATACTTTATTGTTATTGTTCATTCTGGGTTTTCAGACTGTGCCAAAATATGTAGATATCACAGAGGGATCCGTCTTTTAAAGTGGAAAATGCAAAGGTAGTAGTTCCTCCTCGCAAAGCACCAGGTGACTGGGAGGTGGAATTCTTATGTTGTAGAATATGGGTTTTTTTCTCAATAACTGACATTTGTTGGGTGGCAGATTAATGCTCAAAGAGTAAGGAAGAACATTAGTCTGGTTTGTAAAGGCATACATACCCCACTGACTTCAGTGGTGCTGCATGTGGCTTGGGATTTTTCTCTAGAACAGTAACCCACAAAACATGCACAAGCAGCTGTTCCTGTTTCAGTGGCCCATTTGAGTTCATCTTTTGCACTCCCAGTATAGGGTTGTGAGGCTTGTGCTTCCATTGCATGACCTCTGGGCAGGAAGGGAAGAGCGTGTCATGCCATGAGGAACCTTACAGTTCTGGAGTTGTACAACCACACAGGGCTCTGTCTACCTCTGCATAACACACAGAGTATCAAATTATGATCCCGTGGCCCGAAAGTCCATGAAATAGTGTGTTGCATTATCTTTGCTGGGTTTTTTGTTGATCTACTCTTTATTTCAGCATGCTTTCAAAACAGCAAAAGGATGCTCATCTCAATTCAATACCACCTACCTCTTGCAGAGTAAACATAATTGGCAGCCAAGCGATAAGGATCTTGATGACTTCAAATGCACTGGAAACTATTTCTGACTCTGCTGCTTTCTGTAAACAAGGTTCTTGTGCTTACAATGAATAGGCAGGACTTCCTTGCCACTGGTGTTTGTCTAAATGCCTGTTTAGCAGGAAATGCTTCCGCTTTCATGTGTTTCACAAGTGTTCAGGAATGACTCTTAAGTGGCAGCTGGCTATGGCAGGAATTACTGAAGGAATCAGGAAAAATGTCAATGTTGTGTACACTTTTGAGGTTGTAGGAAAAGTTTAAGGGATGATGGGAAGAAAGCAGAGGTAGTAATGCTGATGCTAGAGGAAAGAGAAATAGATTAAGAAGGAAAAACTGGAATAGAATCTAAAGAAAATGGAAGAAATAGAATGGATAAAGGTGCAATAAGAAAATGAAGAAGGACAAAGGTATAACTGATGAAAACAGATTCCTTATTTGAAAATGAAAAATTGAAGTAATGCAGTCACAGCCACACTCCAAGACCTGGCACTTTTAACTGAATGTATTACTGTTTTTATTCTAAGAACACTACTATTTTCTCCCTTCTATCTACAGGATGTCTGGAGTAGCTGCTGTGCCTCCATTTTATGCTAAAATGGCAATCCTATGTTAGAAATAGGGTGAAAGCAATAAACAGGTTCTTTTTGTTTAAACTGAAAGTATTATTAACAGCTGCAGAGGGAGCCATTGCAATGAAGAAAAAGATACTTTATGTATTTTCTTCTTTACGTTTTACAATTTTTTTCTTTGAAGATGGTTTCAAAATTGTGCCACTTGAGAGGTGGACTGGAAACAAAGCAGAGGAAATGTGGTTTTATAGGACTTGGTTTAACTGATATTTCCAAATTAAACTGGGAACCTACATTATCATGGGGGACATAAGGCTGAAATTAGCATTTCATATTTAATCCTTTAGAGCTCAGATTCTTTTTGTTGAATAACAGCTCAGCTTTTGAAACTGAGGAAAGTGAAGGTGTTTAAATGAGAATATATGAAGATGAAACTGAGAAACTCTCAGTCTTGTCCTCATGACTATAAGTAAATACCATTGTACTTTAGAACTCTTAGCCACATAATCCTGTATATAGGATGAAATATTCACTCAACCGTTTCTGATAGAGATACTTTTATGCAGGTAAATATATTAAATTCAACCAAACATTTCAAATTTTCTCCCTTCAGAAAATACAGAGGAAGATTTTTATTTTTAGTAGGCACAGAATGAATATTCATGTAGTTTCTCCTTATAATTGTATAAGTCTCATAAATTCTGAGTACCCCTCAGGAGATAGAAACCTCTATTAAATCACAGTAGGACAGTGGGCTAATTTTATTCCTATTTCCCCAAGGCAGTCAGAACAATTGTATGTTTTGTGTTTAGTTTCTTTGCTTTTGACTGTATTTTTTTCTTTTTTTTCTTTCTTTTATTTTTGCTAGATGAGTTTTCTCTCTTCATCTCTGCTTCCACTCTTTGTCCTCTGCCATCTTCAGTACCGTGGTTCTTCCTTCCTTCCTTCCTTGTACTTTTTTTTTCTGTGTTATGCTTATGGGAAAAAATAACTTAAAGTTAGTACCTCCTTTTTTTTGAAAGATGAAAATTTCTGCTGTTTTTTGGTTAATCCAATAACAAGATTGCTAAAACACTTCCTCGTGAGAAGACTTATTCTTGTAGTCTCCATATGAAACTCAATGGCCTGTTTCCTGAAGATCCTGCTGACTGACAAATTTCTTGGAGACAGATGGGTTGAACAGAATGAGAAGGAGCATCATTCATTGGAAAAACAAAGCATCCCATTTCTCTGCCATGGCCACTTCTATTTGGCAATGGTGAGACAGGTTTTTGACACTGAATAGATGCTTTTCATTGATTCAAAATCCACTTGTATGGATAGTGGAATTCACAAGGTAGCCCCCTTCTAGATTGGATTTTTCATTTCTTTTCATGTAGTTGTAAATAGCAAATTGTATTAAAAATATTTCAAATCAGGAAACAAGTATGTTAACATTTTTTGAGATCTAACCAATAGGGAAGATGACTGCAGCTATTCTGCCTTACCTGTGGTCAGGAAGGATTGAGTATTTTCTCAACAGGACTGAAATATTATCTAATCGTGTCCCTCAATGAGCAATTCCAGCACATAGATTAGAAGGGTTTGCCTGAGTCATCCAACGCCTGCCATTGCTGGCATCCATGTTTGGTCTGAAGGGGTTTGCACAGCTCTTGGTGCATGTGTTGGCAAAACCTGTCCTCACCTTGCACCTCCAAATGGATTTCCCTCACTAAGAAACCTAAAGTCTGTAAGGAAAGACTAACAAAAGCCACAACTCTTATAGTTCTATACGAAAACCCAGAGAAATAATGGATGTCACCAGCTTCTATGACTGTAGAAAATGAAAAAAACCTCTGGAAAGTGGGATGGTAAATGAGTAAGATGTGGCTGCAATCATACTTGTTTGTGCACAGAGAGGTAGAGAGGTAATTCCAACCGCACCATCTCTAGCTCGGGATACCCTTAAGACTAACGCAGTAACATGTAACTTCCCAAAGCATGTGCATATCTGCCTAGTTATGGATTCCACTGTCTTTGCCTTGAAGTCACAGAATGGGTAAGGTTGGAAGGGACCAACTGTGGATCATCTGATCCAACCTCCCTGCCCAAGTATGGTCATCCTAGAGCACATTGCACAGGGATTGTGTCCAGATGGTTCTTGAACATCTTCAGTGAGGGAGACTCCACAATGTCTCTGGGTAAACTGTTCCAGTTTTTGGTCATGCACACAGTAGAGAAGTTCTTCCTCATTTTCAGGTGGAACTTCCTGTGCATCAGTTTCTGGCCATTACCTCTCATCCTATTGCTTGGCACCACCAAGAAGATCCTGGCTCCATCCTCTTGACACCCTCCCTTCAGATGTTTATATACAGTGATGAGGTCCCCTCTCACTCATCTCTTCTAGAGGCTGAACAGTCCAGTTCCCTCAGCCTTTCCTTGTAAGAGAGATGCTCCAGTCTCTTAGTCATCTTTGCAACCCTACACTGGACGTGCTCCAGGGGCTCCAAGTCTCTCTTGTACTGAGGAGTCCAGAACTGGACACAGCACTCCAGAGGTGGCCTCACCAGGGCTCAGTAGAGGGACAGGATCACTTGACCTGCCAGCAGTGCTTTTCTTAAAGCACCCCAGGATGTCATTGGCCTTCTTGGTCACAAGGGCACACTGCTGGCTCCTGGACGGAGCCATTGTTGTCCACATGACCCTTGCTCCTTCCCCATTCTCCTGAGGGCTGCTCTGTCATACCCTGTATGTTCATTAGTGGAAATTGATAAAGACAAAATTTAAAAAATATTACTGTTTTGTATTGAGTAAACAGAACCAAGCTTTGTAGCCCTTTAAATGGTACGTTGATGTTCTATTTGTGTTTCCACTTCAAACTACATTTTAATTGCCAGAAAATGCTATGTGTTGGGTTTTTTTAAATGGCTATTGTTTTTTATTTAATAACTGCTATGTATTTCTCATTTGTGACACTAGGATATTGATGAAGAAATTGAAGCTGAATACAACATTTTGAAAGCTCTCTCTGATCATCCCAATGTAGTCAAATTCTACGGCATGTACTATAAGAAAGATGTGAAAAATGGAGATCAGCTTTGGCTAGTTCTTGAGGTAAATAATACAGAAAAATGAGAGTCTTATTCCAGTTGGCATTTCAATGTTGAGTATAAACCCAGTGAATGAGATGCAAGTAATTTGTTCAGTGTTTTCTTCTAGAGTGGTTATGTGTAAAGTGGTAAGTGCTGTTTAGTCTTTTCAATATCCTGATTTAAAGTTCTGCTCTGAGTTCAGGATTCTTATTTTGATACTGTATGGATAGTGCTGTGCCTTCAGAATTAAGATACAAAATCTAATGGGACTCATAGGATTTGCTACCTAAAATCTTTCTTTGGTGAAAGGCTTGCCATGGGAATCTTCCTCTGGTAGCATTTCTTTAAGTATGACTAACATATAACAGTTAAAGAACACAGTATGGAGATTTTTTCCTAAATGAAAGTGTAGAAATTATTTAACTGAATTAATTTTTTGTGGTTCAAGAAAATGCACAAATTGATAAATAAGCCAATAAAAGCAGGCTCCTGCCCAAATGCTGTTGAAAAGAGCAGGATTTCCTCAAATGAAGTCAGAGCAAGGTAAGGCCTGTAATTTGTGTGTTTCAGTCTTTAGTTTTGACTAATCTATGAGCAAAGAGCTTGATCATTATGGTTTTCATAGATTCATAGCCTGTTCTGCAAAAACTTCCTCTTGTACCCAGAGGAAAATAGAGAAGAATATCTCTGACAGGAATAGGGAGCTTTTCACAACAATCAAGGCTTTTGCTGTCATTTGATCAGTGTTTGATAAGGTTGAGATTGAAGAATTGGTTGTACTTTATGATTTGTTAGCTAATTAAATACAAATCTTCTGCCAAATATCTCAATGATACAAATTATTAAGTTAGACTGACATAAAAATGTCAGCTCTCTATGCAGTAACCATCTTGGAAAAACCAGTTTCCTTTGTGTCAGCTGGGCATTTGAAACTCCCATCTCTGAAACTTCTGGCCTTGAAGGTAGGGATGCCAAATAACCAGGATGCAACAGACTCTGAAGAAACAGTCAAATGTTTGCATTTTAAATTCATTTCACAAGAAATTGTGTTCTTAATGTGAAAAACACAAGCCTGCATATGGAGTATGTTTTATATCTGCTCTTTTCATGCCAAGCTGTACATATTAAAGTGATAGTATAGCGTGTGTGGAGGAGTCTTGGATGCTTTCTGTCGCTGCCCATGTAGATCCATGAATGCAGTGGATTTTGGCTGGTGTGTGTATTCATAGATATACATAAGTAGAAAAATAAATTTTAGTGTTGACTTTGGTGAAGCTTTCCTTTTAATACTTGTATATATGAAAGAAAATTGTCATGAAACAGGTTTCTCTATTGAAGTGGCACCTTCTTTTCAGCTTGTATTCAGCTTTACAGGGCTGTTGCAGTCTGCTTTTCACAACAGCTGTTAAGGTGTCCTGTAGTTGGTAAGACTGTATATCTTTTCATAGTCACCCTTTTGTGTTCTGTGTTGGGATCCATGGGCAGGAGATTTTGGAGAAAGTGTCACAAATTCCACTAGGAATGGATTGTGATACATGGCAAAACTCAGCATTTAGTAATGGATTTAGAGCCACCACCACAGTTTACCAACAAAATTATTCTCTTGAGTGTTTAAATCCATATATTTAGGTGTTATCAATTTTTTTTTCCTAGAGGAAAAAATCCTCACCTCATTGGGGTGTGTCCTATGCAATGTATCAGTGGCAAACTATCCTGGAAAGAAAGATTGTTGCCAGGTTTCTTTTCTCCTAATTCTGTCTTCAGCATTGGTTACATGAACTGTACCATTCAATTCTTATGTCTTTTTTAGTGTATACAGTGTGGTGATTTTTGATGTATCTCGTAGATTTTGGTAGCTCTTTCGTATTGCGCTTGGTCATATTTGAATTTGGGGGAAAAGAGGCTAATCAGGTTTGAACTAGGCTAAAGTAAGTGGCTGAGGTACAGTTTGGAGGCCAAAAGGGACCAAGAAGCTAAAAAGACTACCCTATTATATTGATAAGAGTTCTTGAGAGATTTTAGTCCCAAATATTGGAATTATAATACAATTGTCATGCCTCTTAAGTTAGCATCTGTTCTGAATACTGGAAAAGACGTTGAATGCATTTATGATGAGATTACTGCAGTCTTGGTGTGAAATATTCTACCCCACCTTCCATCTCTGTTCCCCCAAATGAATCTGTTCTTACGTGATTTGGTACCTATTGAACCTGTGGTCTCAAATTCTAGGATGAGATAGTTGGACGTTCCATTTTTAACTAAAATTGGCAGTTTCATTTGCTTCTTCTTCCAAGGCATATGTCAAAAATGAGGCAGTGGATGTTCACAGTCCAGGTTAAAGGGATTGTCCTCTGACTAGAAATGATTAAAGCAGAAAGAAATAGTTACCTACAACTAAATGGAATTTGGAGCTGACCTATTGGTGTGGGTCATCTGACAGTTATTAGTATGTCTACAGAAGCCAAAACCAGTTGCTTCAGAACGATGGAAATTATCTTCTGCAGAATAATCCTGGATAAACATGACATTTCTGCTGAATCTCCTCACATAAATAATTGCCTCATAGCACATGCCTTCACAGAAAATATTTTTTCAAATTTTAAGTGAAATTCCTCACTTTCTACTGAACATTTGAATTTAATTTTGTTTGCTGTGTTTCTGTCTCTCTGGTTATGTCTTCTAACTGATCTTGTTAAGCATTTTGAAGTTGCAATTCTGTGAGCTGGAAATATGCTTCTGAGAGAGTAGGAGCTGTTGTTCGAGGTTCTTTTTTCTTTTAAAAGAAATGATTTTTTGTATTATATATATTATAAAGTATCAAGACGTAAGTAGCGAGTCTCATACTTTGATTTAGCATTTCAGTGTAGCTTTAATTGGTAAAAAAATGTGTATAATGGTTACTTAGGAAAACAACCTTTTTCATAACACACTTCATGTTACACTCTAGAACAATATTTGTAGGAGGATTGTAAAGTTACCATGTTGTGCTCATCTTAAAATGTGTGAGGACCTAAATCTGAGATTAGTATAGAATATGAATTTTCACTAATAATTAAAAACTAGAGGAAATAACAGTGTGAGACCTTTTAGCGTCATTACCAGTTTTTTGGTAATAAAGGAACCAAACTTTCTCAGCTCAGTATTTTTAAGGAAAATACCTTTGGGAATGAAAGTGAAACAGGAATACATCTGTACAGAATACTCTTGACTCTCAGTTCAGAAACACCCTTATCTCTGTAGGCTGTGCTCAGATAGACTGAACATCTGTTCCTCTTTGGATGTTGTTCTAATCATGTTTATAATGAAGAATACTGCTGGAGGGAGGATTCCTGCCAGGTGCATTAAGCTTCATCACATGCATCCAGAGATGCAGGCTGAAGAAACTAGCCTATTGAGACTGTGTTTAAAAGAAATCCTAGGAGTATTATGCGTGGGATGAATCAGCTTAGCAGTTTCATGTCAGCAGACATCAGCACGATGACACAGCTAAGGCACAGTGTGCTGTAGCCCATCTTTTCTGCTCTGGATGTTAGTTCAGAAGAGAAAATGTCTAAGATAGTTGGAAATCATATCAGGCCCCACAGGTGAGCATGTAGGTCCAGGGCAAGTGGGGAGAACAAGTGGCACAGCCCTTGCCTGAGATCTGTTGCAAAGAACAACCTAGTCAAGAAAGAGTGAAGGCTGAAAATACCCCCCAGTAAGGTAAGCAGTAGGTGTTACACTGCTTTTACTTGCTACTGTAAGCCAGAAGCCAGAATCATAATGCAACATATTCCCACAGTTTGTTTCCTACAGAGATCAGGTAGAACTTTAAGAAGCATCTTAGTCCATTTTCAAAAGACACATAGTTATGGATGCCATATTTGAGACGAATTTGGGTTTGTGAGTCACATAAGTAAACAGTATATTGTATTGTTCTTGACATATTTTTATAGGAAATAGAGGAAACATGCATTATTTTTATAGTAATTTTTTTTACCATTATTTAATGAGTTAAAACTTACCTTGGTAGGGGAAAAATTTTGTAAGGAGTTTTTTTCCACCCAAAAATAGCCTAGTTTTTTAATACCAAAGCGTTTTGTAGCAACTTCTCATTTTTGGAGAGGTAGAAGGAATTGCCAAGAAGTGTACCACAAATACATTCCTTTCACTGTTAAATGCCAAGAAGACTGACAAAATATTCTTTCTAGGTGTTTTTCTTCCTGTAGTGTGAACATTCCAGGAACATTTGCAATGCCCTGCTGAGTCAGACCAATGGTCCATGTAGCACAACGTTCTGTCTCCTGTGGTAGCACTAGAAGATGCTGTTTAGGAAGGGTCTGTTGCCCAGTTTTTGCAGTCCATTTCCCTCATGCTTTCCAGCAACCATGAATGCTGTAATATGGATGTCCTAGACTATTCCATTTGATATCCATTTATGGACACACTAAACCTGATGATGATGCATGCTGTAAGAGGAGACTGTATAGCATGGCAGTAAGTTTAATTTTTGTATCACTATTATATATTAATTTCTGTTTATATAATATTCCACATAATAGAATATAAGGTTTTCAACATTATGAAAACATTTCCAAATCTAATTATTTTTCAGTGTGAAGAAATTTAGAATCCTGTTCATTTGAGAAGGAGGAATATGTTACAGTTTCCAGTGGACTGCAGGCTCTATTTTCTGACCAGCTCTGTTGTTAGAAAGTACCTTCACAAATGTTTCAGTAGCTAGTGCAATCTGTGCAGGTGCTGGTTATGCACAGTCCAGATTGAGTCAACCTGATTCATCTTTGTTCTCATGTAGAACCTTTCCTTGATCTAGTGTAATCTTCATCAGAGAAATCATGTGCAAGTGTAGAGTAGCTTGTATTTGGAATCTGCTTCTCTGAAAAAGTGCCATTTTAACCTTTCCTTTTCCCTCAACCTTTTAACATGGGGAAAATTATTAAATAAATTGATAACTTACATAATTCTGCATTGTTGCAGACAAAGTGGTATACTTTGAGTTTCATCTTCTGGATGTTTCTTGGTGTTAACTGAACCTGCTAACCAGACACTGATAACTCAAAAGAATTACAGAAATATTATCATGATGAATTATTGTGATTCAGTTGGCAGCTATGTTTGCTAATTTAAAATTTGCCTGGAGTGATTCAAATTTGTTACTTACCTTTGATCTTTTAAAGTTAACTCTAAGAGAAGAAATTTTAAATGTACAAATATCTAAATTCTCTTTTTAAGTCCTTGGGATGTTTCTATTTGTGATAGGTTGGTGGTTTTTTTTCGGAAAGAAAAGGTCTTAAACCCCTAAATAGAAGCTCTCAGGAGTTTGAATTAAACTAGAATACAGAAAACTGTAGTGCATCAGTTCACCTGCTACTCTTTCTGCAAACAAAGTACAAACCCATAGTTAATCAGAGTAAGGACATAGTAACTTGTATGGGTAATTGTAAAGGTAGCCCCATATGGAATAAAAGGAATTAAGTGCCAGTATATCAAACTGCCAGCCTGCTATACCAGGACGGTGGCAATCCATTGCTACTAGTTTATTTCTAGTGGCTTGCCTGGCCTGGGGAAGCTTGTGCATCTAGGATACCAACATGCTTGTAACAGGTAAGAACCGAGAGACAACCTGTCTAACAGACTGTTGCTGTGTTACAAGCCCAGAACAGCCCACCAGTGTAGTTCCTACTCAGTTGCCAATTACGAGGGCTATTGCATTTGTCTGGTGAGTCACTTAAATATAATGAGTGTGTAACAAGCTGAGATCCCCTGATAAAACTCCTCTCTGGTTTTGTGGAGATCCTTTAGAAAGGACTACCATTCTTGAATTTGCTTCAAGATGGAGAGCCCAGCACAATGTGGAGAGTATCAATTACTCACTCCTTTCCAATCCTAAAAGTGACCCTTCATAGCAGAGAGCTTTCATAGAAGGTTTAAGCAATAGAACAAATGGCTTTGGAAGAGGAGAACTGAAGGGGTAACAGAAGTCAGCTGTGAATCTCAGGCAGCTGCAAGCATTTGTCAGCACTGTGGTACAGGAGAGTTATTAAGGAGGAATTGAAGGAGGATAGTGCTACAGTTTTCTGGGTTTTTTTGGCTGCTCCTTCAAAGCAGAAAAGAAAACATGTTATCCCTACAGGTACCCAGTAATGGATGCCAGCCCTGTGAGCTGATCAGGGTTAGAAGTAGATCTCTTGCTGCATAAGAAATGGTATTAGGACCTGCTGTGGGTCTTGACAGTAAAAGCAACTAGCTTATGTTTGATGTGATTGAGAAGGGACAGTCAGTGTGTAGTTTCAAGGGAATAATGGCATGTTCAGAGATGGCAGGTTAGGGATAAGTACTCACTAAGGCCAAGAGAAGAAGGTGTTCCATTAAATCCTGGGTAAAATTAAGAATGTGGAACAATACATGTGCATTGCTGCATCTGGCCTGGAGTGAATCTGCTGTGCTGTTGCACTGCTGTATCTGCTCTTTGGAGAGAGTTTAGTAAATCAGATGCTTCCAGATGTTTGCAAATCTAACTGTGGTCACAAAGAGAGCCTTAGAATTCATGAAATATGTATAAATTTTCTTCCCAGATTCATAAATGAACAGTGACAGCATGATTTACATATGTGTCAGAGAATAATGAGTATAATTAATGCCCAAATCTCATGTAGCTTAATAGTCTCGGATCCTTCACTGACCTACTATATGTGGAAGAGTTTCTGATGATGTTGCCTTTTCAACATAGTATATAATTCTATTAAATAGTGAAACTCACTGAAGTGCATCCTTCTTTTTAAACAACAACAACAAAATCGTCTGCTTTTTTATATAATGTCAAATCTATGGAGTATATTTATCTAAAGAAATACCAGTCTCAGCACGTCCAGTTGCCTTGAGGAAGGGAGATTTTTTTCCACTGGAATTAAGATGCTAATAGTGCAATTATAGGTTGCAGTGTGGTTTCTACAAAAAAGGAGCAACCACTATCCAAAGATGCAGGTATTGATATTTTTTTAATTTTTTATTTATTTTTTTTTTATTTTAGAAAAGGCTAAAATATTTCACTGCTGTTGTGTGGCTTAACTTGAATGTGAGGCTTCAGCTGTTTGAGAACTGTGAGTCTGGGTGATGTAAAATATGAAGAGAGACAAGAAACTCTGGAAAAAACAAATACTACCCCTCTCCCTCTGCAAAAAATAACAACAGCAACAACAAAACAAACAAAACCCCAAAAACCAAACAAAAACCCAAACCTACCAAAGCAGGCTGGGCACAAAAAAGCTAAACTTAGATCAAGATGGGTAGTTCTCCCCTTGTCTCTTGCTGAGATTTCCAGCACCACATACTAGTCCTAATGGCTGGCAGTAGTTTTCTCTCCATTAGCTTGATCTCCTTCCTCTCTCAGCTGATGGTGGTGTCACTCTTCGTGGCACCTCTCTGTGCATGGAAGAGGGAGAGAGGAGCTGCAGTCAGTGTTGCAAGGCAGCTGATGCCTGTTCTTGATGAGCAAAGATGTTTGGCTGAAAATATCTGCAGCCTCAGAGTCTGCAGCCTGCAAAGAGGGTACAGAGCCTGAGGAGTTGCTGATCATGCAGACTAGTACATCTGAAGATTAGTGAACAAATTCATGTCATTGCAGCTGTTGGGACTTCAATTGTTGAATTCCATTAGACTGAAGATTTTGTATTAAAAAACCCAAACTGTTGTGGTGAATCAAGAAGCATTTGGACAACATGCTCAGGCACATGGTATGAGTCTTGGGGTTGTTCTTTGCAGGGCCAGGAGTAGGATATTCTATGATTCTGTAAGGAATGAGTAGAAGTATGAAAACTGGAGTTGTTCTTATTACTGTGATAGTTTTAGCAGGAGTGGGAAAATCCAAATTCCATGAACATAGTGGAAAACAACTAGTCTGTTTGGGTTTTATGTCGGGGTGGGGGTGTGGGGAGGAAAGCTGTAATTTGCCTAAATATTATTAGGTATTTCCAATTGACATATATAGAAGAAAAATTAAACAATTGAAAATTGATTTTGCTGATTTTTCAGCATGGGTCATTTTTCAGTAATGTGTATGGTTATAATTGCTCCATTCAGACCAACACTGAATATTTCAATCCATTACGTGTCTGAATCAGTCTTGATTTCTCCATTTCTAGAATATCCCTCTCTGCTTCCCAGTTATAGCATTTTTTCATTCTTGAATCATATCCTTTTTTCCCAAGACCAGAGATGTGTGGCTACAACTATCATTTGATGCTTTGAAGTTTTACTAAACACTCATAATTTCTCTGCATGAGGACTATTTCATATTACATTGTGGTTTGCACAGTTCACATTTTTTAAACAACTGGTGAGGATATGTTATGGCCCACCTTGCGGGAGAATACTTACATACAAAAAGCTGCTTCTGAATAACCTCTAATGATTTTTGCCACAATGATGTAAAGCAGAAGTCCAGAAAAAATAACCTGAGTTTTACCATTCTGCTATGTAATTAAATAGCATGTGAATACTATGCCTTTCACATTCTAATATTTCACATTACTTTGCTTTCTGTACATTTTACTTCTTATTACAGTTTTACTAAAAATGTGAGGTTATTTAAAACCAGAATAAAATAAGCCACCAAAACCTGCCGTTAGCATTGGTTTGGGTTAAATTGGTTGGGTTAAATCTGAGATAACCAAATGTCCTTTAGCATCAGTCAACATAAGAATGCTTGGGCTAAGACATGTTGCTCTTTGCTTCAGACACTTGAGGATTAAACACTTGAATTAAAGTGTGATAGATAATATACTTTTGCTGGTTTTGTGCTCAGTCTACATGTTAGGTCTCTTTATAAAAGGGAGTGACTGAAGGCACTATAGTAGGAGGGAGAGTAGTCTCCTCATTCTTTGTTGGGCAGAAAGGGCTGGAGGCTGCAGACTATGGGAGAAAAGTACTATAGCAAAGAACAAGGAGCTGGGATGTGCAGAAAGAAGAAAGCCAGGTGTCAGTGGTGATGAAAAGTTTCCTGGGCTCCAGAAAGAGTGTTGGTATTTGCTGCAGTTCAGAAAGGGGCTGACTTTGCTGAAACCAAACCCTGGAAGTATGGAACTGGGTTACACCGACACAGTGAGCAGAGATTGATTTACAAAACACTTCAATTTCAATTCTGTCTGATCTAGTCTCTCTGAGTTAATCATTCCAGTAATTTATTAAAAGAAGAGGGGGGAAAAAGAAGAGAAAAAAGAGGCTTTTGAGTTTAGCATCATTTTGGTTCTTATAAAATTCCTTCAGAATGTTCTTGCTCATTAGGGCCCCATGACACTTACAGAGTCTGTAGCTCCTTTTGTAGTCACCAGAGAAAGGTAGGCATGTCCAAGAGTGGTTAAGCTGACAAGTCCTGCACGCTCCTGCAAGGAGAGAAACTGCCTTTTGGATGAGTGTGTTTCAGCTTCACTCCTTTTGTAAAACCAGCCTTTAGACAAGCCCCATTGTTTGGATTTGCACTTCCCCAGTCATGCTTTTAAACTCAATAGGGAAGATTTCTATTGCAGTAATTTAAATTACAGGGAATTATACTAAATTATTGTCTTCATGTAGAAACACACATAAAATGAATTATGTGTATTGTGGACACGGTAGTACTTGGAACTACTGTCTGAACCCTGAATCAAAGAGAAATGGTGCTACAAAAGAGGAAGGTGCTTTGAAATGTTCCCTAATTGTTGAAGAGAGAACAAAAGCAATGTGGTTCTGAGCAGGCAAAAAAAGCTGTGAAGCACTTGCTCTTACTACAGACTGCCCCATTTTCTTATGAGATTCTATATGTTTTCTAGAGCCTTAGCTAAGTTTGCAGCATTCAGTAGAAATACCTCTGTTGACATTATTGATCCTAAACTTAGGCCCTGCTTTTTCTCCCTAGCTGAGTGAATGTTTCTGCTCTCTAAATGTTATTTTTCTACTACTTCTTGTGTATAATAGAGCAATGAATTGCAACTAAGTTTTCTCTATCAAAATGTTCTGTCTTGGAAAGCTGCCAATTGCATTTGCTCTTTACTGACCAGTGCCTTAAAGTTTTGTATGGAGGTTAGCTCTGATTTTGCAAAAGGATCCTTCCATTTATTTGATTTTTAAAAAATCAAAGCTGTGTTATGGTGTTGCCAGGCCATGAAGACTTAGTTGAAGCTCCTTTAAAATTTCTGTTTTAAATATGTCTAGATCTCCGTTGCTTTACAGAGCACTATTTGAAATCATGGCTTGGTACCACTTCAGCTGTATAACCTTTTGAGGAGGAGATTTGGACAGGTGATACATTAATTTCTTCATTAGCAACAAAGAATGTGAATTATGGGACAGTGCAATATGAAGTTTGCTTCAGGATGAGCTAGCAGGGGAATTTGGTTGTGCTATGCCCGGTAAACCCTTTTAACAGCACCATCACCTACTTGCTTTTTTTCATTCTGCTAGAGACAAAACAATATTACAAATGTTTTAGAGCAGAAAAAAATCCTCCTTTGAGGGATTAGTTCTCTTTGTTCTTGTGTATGTAAAGCCTTGGTGACTTCATTCAATTATGCTGAGTTTGAAAGAAGAAATTTAGAAAAAGGCAATAATGGCATAGTTGTGGCTTTTCCATTTTGGCCGCGATGTGAAATGGGGATATCTTTATTCTGACTGAGAAAGATAAGAGTCTGTGAAGGCTGGCATTGCATAAGATGAAATAGGCAAAGTTTTCCTCTGGCTGTCTTGTCAGTGCTTGTGCGTGGCAAAGAAAATGGGAAGTTAAAAGCCAAACTGAAAGGGGAGAAATCAGAAGCAACAAATAAACACCCGTGAGGCTGTGACTAACACAGCCCTGGAGGTGCTAGATGATACAAGAGAGCAAAATCATAAATACCACATGGTTTGTGTTCACTGAAGCTAAATAACTCAGGAAAGATGTCTGTTTCAGTGATACATTTTGTTCATGCTAAATTGAAAGCAATCAACTTTACCTAAAAGCACGGAGCATTGCTATGGTTTTCTTTGGTTATGGATTGTCTTGTCCAGTTGCTGTGAAAAATAGGAGCCACAGTGCACATCTGTCTTCCATTTGAGATGAAATTAAAACTGTGCTGCACAGACAGGAGCTGCATATTAAAGCATTCGGCCCACTGAAGAAAATAATTGAGTTCCCTGTAAGTCTTTACAAGGACCTTCAAGTATTTGTGGTAGGTCTTAGGTGCTGCCAGTTGAATGTGCTCTGTCAGTAATAGTTGTGAAGATACCTCACACTGTAGGCAGAGAATAGGAGTTCATGTGATCACAGCTGATCCTGAGAGACAGACAGGCTATGGAGTTCTTTCTTGGTGACAGAAGGCAAAGAAAGTGACTCTGGAGTTGGCTGTATCAGGTAGATTCGGTTCTAACAGAGAAGATCTCTTTTGAAAAGTTGAAGATGGAAGGAAATTCGAGCGAAAAAGCCCCAGAATAATTGTGTTCACTTGGAGCAGTAGGGTAAGGATAATGGGCTTACGAGAGTATGCTTTACCTGGCTTGGGGTTCTAGTAGGTACCTGTATTTAGGAAACATAATGTAAAAATGAAGGAAAGTGCCAGGATAGCTGGCAGGTTTTAAAAGACATTAAAAACAAAATATCAAATTAGCTGATGTAGAGAAAAAAATAGAAGCACAATAAGAGGTGTTGAGAATGCATCAGGGTCTGCTTTTTTAATATTTCAGAATGCCTTCAAAGAGGAGAAACAAAAATGCTCAACTAAGGCACTTAAAAATAACTTCCAAGGGGCTAATGTGGAGAGTGGTAAAGAAAAGGTTACTAGAGAAGTGAGATAGAAGAATATTTAGTATATGTCTTTACAAAGTGAGAAAAAATAATGACCTAGGGAAATACAGACCAATGTACATAACTTTGATACCCACAACAATTTAATAGAAACCATTGTAGAAATATCCAGAACCCAGTAACATGGTAAGTGGTTGATTTGGACTGGGTCAGAACAAATGGTATTAATAAAATCTCTTTGTTTAACAGGATATCTGTGGTAACAAGGGGAAAGCGAGAGATGAGATATGTCTTTTGTAAGGTTTTTATATGGTCCCATGTGACATTTTTGTGAGGAAAATGGGGAAATACAGAAATTTCACATAAACAATAATGCAAATAATCTCTTTCTCATAAAACTGGACTTAGATCACTTTGGGGCTGGGAGAATCTCAAGGTGAGAATCTGCTTTTGGTCTGTTTCTGTTCAGTAGTAACTTGAGTAATGAAAAAAGTCCACAAATAAGTTGAAGTGGACACCTAGTTTAATTACAGGCATATTGGAGAATAGCATCAGATTTACAATTGTGAATACCAGAGGAATTTTTTTGAATCATGGGAAGGTGATTCATACAAAGTACTGCCATCCATAGGAAGAATAAATGGGACATACCTGACCATGCTGTGGTTATGCATACAGGGATTCTCTGCAAAATGGAGGTTGTTCTGTTCACCTTTTCCCAGTGAAGACAAGACGTCCAACGGAATTTTCTCTGCAGTCTGGGGACAAAACGTGTCACAAACATCAGTAGCAAATTAAAGGCAATCCAAATTGAGAAAACGTGGCTAATTTCAAAATATTACAACAACTAAGTTTGTACAGCCTAAAAAAGAAGAAGAAAAGTTATTTATTATGACAGTAGTCTGACAGAGGTGATTTTAAAGGGGAAATTATGGTAATTTATTGTCAGATACTACTGGAGGGAAGGACAAAAATAATGTGATTTTGTTGGAAGCAAAAATATTCAGGTTAGATAGTAGGAAAAATGCTCTGTCAGGCTAGTGAACTACAGGCTATTTAGAAAGATTGGAATCTCCCTCAGTGAGAGACTTTTAGGAGAAAGTTAGACAAATATTTGACATTTCTGAAAGTACCAGGTCTCTATACAAGTACATATTCAATGGACTAAGTAATTTCTTGAGGTCCCTTTTACTATCTACTTCTTTAGTTTTATGATAACTAAACAGCAACAAATAAGAAACTTCTGTTCTTACAGCAGTCAGTACTACAAGGAAGGTACAGTCAGCTCAGAGACTGGCAGTGCTGCTGCACTGCATGCTTAGGGGAACAGGTCATATTATTGATCTATTCTAAGAACAGGGGAAAAAAATAGAGGTTAGGGCCTGAGATGCTTTTAGCATTCTTATGGTTGATAACATTAAAGCAATGTTGGACTTTTTCGTAAGTATAATTCATGCATGCCATAAGTTGTGCATATGTGATGTGCTACCCAGTCATTTATGTCTGTGCAGCCTGTAAAGATAGGGAAGGCATTAATTGTAATTGAGCCACTCTGAATTCAAGCTACTGAAGTAAGATGAAAGCACCTTAACAACTGCAGGATGCAAACAAACATTACCAGCTTAGTACAGATGTATAAGTCCAGAGCAGTTGGATGATTAAAGGCTGTAATGGCCCTAACAAAAGTGCAATTGAGAGTTTTCTTGAAAGGGAAGCTCATACTGAATCCTTATTCGATGGGCGTCAGAATCAAGAAGAGCTGCAGAGGAGAAATGTATCAACTGGGTCAGATGAAGAGTGACTAAGACCTAAAAAGAACACCTTCATGACTGTGATGTGATGGCAATTTTAACTGACATTTCATGTGTTAGGATCATTGTATAATTTTTTTTTTTCTGAAGTTAGCTTAGCATACTAATAGCTCAATTAAAGTAGCAGAGGGTTGTGGCAGATGGGTGGGTGGAGGACTGCATGTCATCCCAGTATGAGTCTTTGCCTTTTTGAGTGCCAGAAAATCATAAGGGAGGAACCCTTTGCTACTACTGTAGAAGAGTCATCACCTCTTTTGATACAGCTATGTATGGCCATCAGAGCTACAGCTCTCTAAGGGAGGTTTTCACATGGATCAAGCATTCTATGAAATCATTCTTATCGTTGGCCTAGGCATGCAATATTTTCTTAGTTCTTTCCCACACTTTCTGCTGTCTGAATATCCAAACTAGGAACTGAATATTTTAAAATTCAAGTATTCTGAATCATATAAAAGTACATTGTGGAAGGGACCTTTGGAAGTTATTTGGTCCAGCCCCCTGCTCAAAGATTATTAACTGCAATGTTACAGGTTTGCCTTTTCAATTCAAGTTTTAGTATCTCCAAGGATGGACATTACATAGACTTACTGTTATCATCTGTTCCGGTGCTTAACTCAGTGGGAATTTTTTTCCTTTATGTCCAATAGGAATCTGCTGTCTTGCAGTTGGGAATTGTTGCCTCTCATCCTTTGCTGTGTTCCGCTGGGAAGATGTCTCTGTCTTCTCCACTCCCTTTTAGGTAGCCTCAAGGGTTCAGTTTACCCTATTTTTAGTTGCTTGTTGTTGCAGGTTATATTTGCATTCTATTAGTGCAGGCACAGAAAATACTGCTGGTAAAGAAAATGCCTGTAAATCATAAGGGAACAATAGAAGAAGTGACTAACATTGGATTGATGAAAATTGCTCATGTACAGCGTTATCAAGATGACATTTCTAAATAGATTCCTGTGGGAGGATCCCTGATATCTTCCCTTCCTGTGTCTGATAGGCTGGACATTATAAGAATCTGTCCCCTTAAACTGAGTATATTGAAAGCTTAAAAGAGGGTTTCTATCTGATACAAACCACAAGAAACGCACCTGTGTATGCAATAGAAAATGTGTGTGAATGTGTGGGGTTTTTTTAGTGTGGGAGAGAGAAATAGAATTATTACTCTTTCCTCCCAGAAGAGCTCCTGTCTCATGACAGGTGAAAGGTCATTTGATTTGGTGAGTTACTTTGATCTTTAGGATAGGAAGCAGTGCCCTGTGGCAGAGCTCAGATAGACATGTGGCTTCTGCTGTATGTTTGTGTTCTCAGCTCTCTGTGCATTTGTTGTTCTCTGCTTATAGTGCCCTTTATCGAGGTATTCTATGTTTTAGAGTAATGACACAGACTGACTAGAAACTATTTGGTCATGTAAGTTCACAGTCCTTGCAACAAAGTAATAGCTATCAGCACCTCCCTTGTTTAGATGCTCACTGAAAACTAGGAAGATCTTTTTTAAAAGTTATCTCTGTTGCCTTCATGATTTGTTGGCATCCAAGCATTACAGTTAGCTTAACTCAAACACAGTGACTTTGGTAAGAGGCTACACAGTTTTTTTAATGTGGGCAGCATGCTACTAAGAAGCAGCAGAGGTCATAATTATAAACTGCGATATTCCCAAGCAAGCTCGGTCCAGCACTGCATTGGGCAGCAGTATTGTAACTTTCTGTAGCTTCTTCTTTTGAGAGGGAAGAGAAGAGCCTAACTCATTATGAGAGGGACTTTTTGACATGTTTTTTGTACGTTTCCATCCAATACACGTGCAGTTTGATACTCTGAGTCAGGAGAAAGAATCACTATTTCAGCTTCATTTATGTGCATGCTTATAGAAACCTGCAAAAAATAGACAGTAGAAGTAGGAAATTGGACCAGATACAACATTTTATCCATGAGGGTAAAAATAGAACAAGGTTAATGGTTAATACTAACCTGTGTCATCCTTGTCGTCATCATTCCCCCCTCCTGCCCACACAGCGTAGAGCACGCGCATACAGTGTCTGCCATAATCTCCTTTTCTAATTGTGGTTGTATTCCAATAATCCCTTTTCCTCCTTATAGCTGCTTGCATTCTAATACCTAGCCCTTTTTCCTCTCTTCCTCCTATACTGGTGGTCTCAGAAAAGTTGTCTTACTAATTGTCTGATGTAAGTAAAATTACAACTCTTTGACACAGAAATAGCAAAAGAAAAGTTACCCTGTGTGTATGCAAGAACCTATGTCTATGATATCCTCAGCTGAACTCCATCTAAGCAGCCACTCTGCCTTTGGAATTGGTGGAGGATTTCCATGGTGGTATGGCTGACTTCTGGGTTCTTTATTTCAAGACGTGTTTAGCTGACCTTTTACATACCAAGTTCAGTTTTCAGTCTAAAATAATCACAGTTTTAGTAACTTACATTACCTGATATTTTAGATAAGTGTTAATCTTATAATGCAGATATTTATCTCATGATAGGGATTTATGTATTATGAGAGTAGAAGAAAATTTACTTAAAGCAACATGTGTAAGAACATAAAAATTAACATTGCTGACCCAGGCAAATAAATTCAGTATTGGCTTTACTGCCTAAACATTAAAGAAGGTGGTTTCTGAGATACAGTTTCCCCCTTCACCTGCCTACAAAAATAATATATTCCTTTCTGTGGTGGTTTTTTGATCTTGAACAGAAAGGCTAACAGGTGTCCAGTTCTGTAAAGAAAAAAGAGGATCCATCTGTAAGAAGCAAAATTTAAATATTAGATAATGAAGAAAAATAGTTTGAAGAATATCATATGTGTAATTTATTTCACAGTTGGTTTGTTACTAGTCAGACAGTTTCAGTGCCCTGAATTAAAGTGCATTAAATTAACCAGAATTGTTATAATCCATTTGGTTTGATTAAATATGTTGGCGATGTGGCAAAGTTAAAACAATAGAAACCCTGACAAGATAATGTCATTGTAAAAAAATAACTAACTTGAAAAAGTCAATGGAGAAGGCAGACCAGCATGGCTAATGGCAGTAAATGAAATCCTGCTTGGGAATCTGATCCTTATCCAGCAAAGCCCTTAATCTCATCATTTAAGCATATGAGTTCTTCTCTCTCTAAGCATGCATATTGTCCCACTTAGGTAAGGGTGAGGTTAAGTGAGTTCCAAGATTGTTGCCATAGAGCTCAGCATCTGTCAGATCGGAGCCCTGGCTGACCTGATGAGGGAACCCATCTTGCAGCAAGAGTTATGTGTTGAATGATATTTGTGTAGGCATTCAAGTGGTGCAAGTTCAGTGCAAGCCAGGGGTTCCAAAGGTAATCAGAGAATTATTGCTGTATTTGGGTACAAAGGGATATAAAATGCTTTGTACTGTAAGGTACAAGTCTTTTTGTAATTGCAGCACAGAAAAAAATGTAGAGGTATAGAAGAACAGATTAAAAATATACAAAAGATTCTGATGTCTGGAATTCTGCAGTTGAAAGGTTTTATAGATAAATTATACCCCGATTTAAATATACTTCAAAAGTAGTGAAAAGGAATTACTGTTTTGTGCTGCATTTTTAAAATGTCTTACATGGGTATTTAGTTTCATGTGAAAAGCTACTGGATGATACAGTATAAAACTTACAATCTGTTTTACTGTTTTATCGGAAACAGCTACGCCTGTACAGAGGCAATGGCTCTTCAATCAATGAGTATTGTCAGTGCATTATGGATAGTTTAAGGGCTTAAGTACCAATTCCATCTTTACAGGGATGTAACTGCTACAGAGATAGTCACTAAAGTTTCATTGTTGCTTCTTCCTGTGGAAAAATTGTAAGTGATAAAAATGAACATACTAAGTACTGCAGGTCTAAACTAATCAGCTGGCAATGTGTGCTCACTGTCATTTTTAGAGAGCAAGGCCAGACCTGTTCTTCTGGATGGAGGTTTGCAGGAGTCTAGCTGGAGAGAGGCTTATCCAGAGTAGGTTGTGGCTCTGCATCTGGAACAAGAAGCTGACAGGGTTGATGCTACAAGGGCTATAGTCTTACACCAATGACATACCTTGTTTCAGTGGGAGATGAGACCTTTCTTTACACAGTGTTTCATCATCTTCTGTGATGGCCATCCCTTGTGTGTCACATCTTTCTACACTAGGAATTAAGTGCCACTTGGCCAAAAGGGCAGCTCTCTCCTTGGCAGGGACATTTCTCTGCTGCCTGTCTTCTGATGCTTTAAATCCATTTTATATTGTATGTAGCTTTTGTACCTGAGAATTGATGCTGTAATAATCTGTGTTGCTGGTGAGATGCACATGATGAATATAAGAAGCAATTAATGTGCCTCACAAAACATGCCTTCACAGAAAATTTATTGCACTGTAAGCTATTTCTGTTTCAGTGAAAAGCAATCATGTATACAGCAAAACAAAGAGATGGACTGCTGTACTTGTGTTTGGACAAGATGAATTAAATGTAGAAAGCAGCAAAGAAGAATTGGCAAAAGTTGCTGTGTATGTTGTTTGTATAAATGGTGGATGTAAGGACAAATCTGTGGATTGCCAGTTTACTAGAGCTCATTTGGCTACAGATACAAAAACTACTGAAAACAAAAACCAGGTGGCTACTCCAACACTCTCTAATTCCTTTTTATATTTCCTTGATGTTTTGTAGCTGTGCAATGGTGGATCTGTGACTGATCTTGTGAAGGGATTTCTGAAGAGAGGCGAAAGGATGAATGAACTTATAATTGCTTACATTTTACGTGAAGCTCTGATGGTAAGATAAGCTTTCAGTGTAAGTCAACATTCAGCTCAAATTTTTTTTCCTTAAGTGAATGAAGATTACATCCCCACTAATACAGATCACTGTCTTCTGTTATATCGGTGTTTAATGAAATCAAGGTGATTCAATGGTTCTTTTTAAGCAGGCAAGGTAGAGAACAGTTAATCTGTTTGTTTCATTATTAAGAGAATGAAAATTGATTTCTGACCATTGATCAATTTGCTTTGTAAATACAGTTCAGCATCAAAATTGCTTTTCTTTTGAGAAGTAGCAGAAATATAATCAAAATACTGTCCAACTTCTTATGACTGGATCCAAAATATTTTTATAGTAAAATATCCACATATCTAGTGAATTCAAACACCACTGCAGGAATTTTTTTTGCTCATCAGGATCAAGTGTCTTTATTTATCATTTTCTTGTAACTGAAATTTTACTTTCTCCAATGAAATTTAGGCCTTTGCAGTTTTCTTTGAGTTTATCCTCTAAAGGTATAATGTAGGTTTATAGTGCTATTTTTCTGCTTTCATCTTAAAATTTCTATTTGACATAAAGTAGGGCAATTAAAAAAATATCCATTCTGTGTGGTGTGCCAAATGGTTTTCCAGAAAGAATGTAATCTCTGAGGTTTTGCATTAAAAAAATTTTAAAAATGTTTCATACTTTTCTGCCACTTTATTGTTTCCGCAAATGTATTACAGAGAACTGAGCTGTTATTAAAAAGTTTGTGTTTACATCTCACCATCCAGGGACTTCAGCATTTGCATGAAAACAAAACTATCCACCGTGATATTAAGGGAAATAATATCCTTTTGACCACTGAAGGAGGAGTCAAGCTTGTGGATTTTGGTATGTTATGTTTACTTATATATACAAACAATATTTTACATCTGAAGTATGGAAAATAAAATAGAGTAAACAAGCCAGAAAAGATTAACTATGTTAATTTTTTGTTAAGGTTTTGAGTTCTTCATTAAAAATCACTTGGATAACTGAAGTTCCTTTTTTTAACTTGATAGACATTTTAATAATTTTAGTAATGCTGTTTCAATAGTATGGCTAACAAATAGAAATTGTAATATGGTGGTGGTAAGTGCCAAATGCTTTGGGGCACGCTGTAAGTGAGGTGGCAAAGTGAGTCAATAGGATTCCAAATGAGGTTGATGTTTAGTTCCTCCAGGACCATGCACTGGAACTCAGTGAAATTAGGAGCTGATAGGAAAAAGCTTCATGTTGTAGATGTGAACATTTAAAACTTAACTAAATACATATACTCAGACACATGTATTTCATTAGTTTGATTTAAAACAAAACAAGAGATACTTGAAGGCAATAGAGGGGGGAATATTATATAGGTAATCCCCACTTTCCAAAGTCTGAGAAGACTAATGGATTTTGGCAAATGTAAATCTTAAGAACTAGCATTGAAAGGGTCTGTTCAAGTCTGTTAGGCCTAAAGTGATTCTTGAATGCTTCACTAAAAGTGAAAAGGAGAGACACAGTTAAGTGGATGGAACCTGTTATTTACCAGCCATACCACAATAATTTACCTTAAAAGTGTATTGACTGTTGTTTTATATGAGGGGTATAAAAATTTGCAATGTTTGTTGTTACGAACTATTATCATCTGATAGCACACTGTCTTTTTATGTTTAAATTTATTTTATTGGTCACTATTTTACAGCACAGTAGACACAGTAAATAAAATATTCCGTTCAGCAGATGGAAAGTCTTTATTTTTCCTTTGCTCTCCTGTGTTTTTAATGAGATTGATTCAATTGATACATAACAATTGTTTAAACAAAGAATTTTAACTACCTTTAGTATATTATCTTTCTACCAGTAGATTGTATTTATGCAACTCTTATTACTTCACACTCAGAATCGCCACAACTGTTAGCATTAGTAATTCTTCTGAAATGTCATGTATTTCTGTTATATTTCTCAGATAAAATCTTCCATTGGAAAGTCTGGAAGTTTAATGTGTGGCCAAAATCAATATTTTTGCCCACAGGCTTTTAATGTGCTGTAGATACTAATTTTTTAAGGTGTTGAAAGCAATTAGAGCTGCATAGGATCAATGCTTCTGAAAACTAATTCACTTATGCAGATGTCAAAACATACAAGCTGTAGGGATGAGGACCTGAATTCTTTATTCCCCAGGTACTGCAATCTACTGATAAGGCTGTAATTGAAAAATAATCTTAAATTCTTGAGGGAAAATTGCCATGCAAAACACAGATTAGACTGTGCACAAGAAACAAATATACATGCACACACATTTATGTGAGTTCAAAAGGGGCCTGCAATACCTGCAGCAGTCCTTTCTCTCAAAGTAATATATGAATGGCACCTTAACTTAGGAATGGATTGACATTTTCACTGGCTTTTCTTTTTATTCTTTCTCAAAAAAACCCACCCCAATCTGAAGCCAATAATTAGTAGATTCAAGTGGAAAAAATTTATACAGTCTTCACAAAATCACCATGGAAGACATACCAGTCACCCTTCAAGCTGCTGTTTAAGGTATTCATCTGGGATTTGGGAGATTTGTGTCTTCTACTTAAGAGGATTTAAACCCACGTTAATCAGATTCTGAGATCATTTTTTAGCCAGGAATGTGAGTTGATCAAAATCTCTCATGTTGGCACTGCTACAGACTGTTGTACATAAACATTTATTGGATCAGGGATTGAAACTCAGAACCATCTTTTATTATACAAGCCTGTGAATTGGTTCAGAATAAGACACATGTGCAGTCTCCTTTTTAGCCAGTAAATACTCAGAGGAAGAAAAAATTTTAGTTTACAGTGAAC
The DNA here is from genome assembly GCF_022539395.1 of Myiozetetes cayanensis. Classification (NCBI taxonomy): domain Eukaryota; kingdom Metazoa; phylum Chordata; class Aves; order Passeriformes; family Tyrannidae; genus Myiozetetes; species Myiozetetes cayanensis. The sequence continues at coordinate 134,516,946 of NW_026086604.1, forward strand.
AAATTGTTACATGGGGCCAAACAAACAAAACCAACCCAGATAATCATATCACCCTTTCTAGTGTGCACACAGCTTTTCTGTTGTGGAGAGGGGAGCAGAGGCAGTGAACCAAGGATTCCTGAAACCACCAAACACACATGACCAAGGAAATGAACCCTTCCCAAGATAATTTTGTCTGTGCCATTCTTCTGCATGCTGAATGCTGCTGAGATGTTCCTGAAGAAGCCTTTGCTGTTCTCCCCTGATTCTTTTTATGGTGTTTTTTTTCTGAATAGGTGCATAAAACCTATATCTGAAAGATGGGACTGTGAAGTGCCTTATGGAACACGAAACTAGGAAAGGAGCTATTCTCAGTCTGTGTGTGTTGTGCAATTGTTTCACTTGAACTTGTGCCTTTGTGCTTTTTTTAGGTATATTTAGGAACTTTTTAAGAGTCATAATTGAAAAAACCACCAAAAAACAGTGAATTAAATCACTTTTGAAAAAGCTTTTCTTTCCCTCATTGTTTTTGTACTCTTTGAACGTGGTGTGTGGTGTACTGCCATTGTGAGACCTTCCTTGCACAGCAGTACCGAATTTTCAGAAGCTTTATTTTGTGCCATAGTTTATACACATTGCCTTATGGTCATTGTACCATAAGTATTTACGTGTGCTAGGACCATATTTTCTGAACACTAAAGAGTCTATAATGGATAACCTTCACAACACCTTTATGGAGACGTGAATGACTTTGATTCCCAGTTAACAGCTGGAGATCTGAAACTTTGAGAGACTGGGTTTCTTGAGGTGACACATAAGGTGTGTGGAAAAGCTCTCCCGAAGTCCAGGCTAACAGTCTGAACTGTTCACTTTTCTAGAGGTACTGATAGTTAAAGAAATGAGAAAGACTTTGAAAAAAAGTACCATTCCCATGCCTCACCCAGATTGTTTTGAAGAGTGAAACTTCTGCTTTCCCTTAAAATTCTACTGTAATATTACTTAATCACCCCAGTAATATTCTCATATCTAAGAAACACCCAATACCAGTATAGGTTAATGATGAAATGAGGTCCAATACCTGGAGGGAGCCTATAAGAAAGTTGTAGAGAAACTATTTACAAGAGCATATAATGACAGGAAAAGAGGGAATGGTGGTGAGGCAGGAGCAGGTTGCCCAGAGAGCTGTGGATGCCCCATCCCTGAAGGTATTCAAGGCCAGGTTGGATGGAGCTCATAGCAACCTGCCTTAGTGAAAGGTGTCCCTGCCCATGGCAGAGGGTTTGGAACTAGATGACCTTTAAGGTCCCTTCCAAACCAGGCCATTCTGTGATTCTGTAACATCTCCACATCAAAGCTTCTGGAGCTCAATTGCTTATCAAGGAGCTGCCAGATAAAGTTTTAGTTTAAATTGTCCAAGGCACAAGAATTTTGAAATGCAGTTACCAGTGATGCATTCTCTCTCCTCACATCCATCCAGCAGAGAGAAACAAAATAATTTTGATTTTCTACAGATAATGAGTGGCAGCCAAAGGAATCTACTGTAAGTACATCTTCTGATCACAGATTCAGTCCCTAAATTAATTAAACTTCTAAATATATTAATAGTCCATATTTTCTTTGTAAGAGAAGAAGGCTGACTGAAAGCAGTCTCACTACCTGAACATTTTTGGGAATTAGCTGTTAAGCTGTTGTGATAGAAAACCTTTGGGGTAGAGTCTTACACCTGCAAATCACAGCAATTATGCTCCAAGCAAGGAGCATCCTCTACTACATAATATACTTGCATTATATTCAAGTGTAGCTGCTGTGTTTTCTGTACAAGATATGGATTGGATAGAAAAATATACATTTACATTAAATTCCCTGCAGCACTTTCAAGAGTGACTGCTATATAATCTATTGTATAAAAAGAACTGGAGGCAAGCGAGGTGTGAATTAAATTCCTTTTTGATAAATATTCTTAATTGTATTCACAGTTGCTTATTAGTGTTCTTGGAAGGAACTCTTACATCTATTTCACAGAACTCTGGTTGTATGCAGTGGATTGATGTTAAAGAGACAGATTTCAAATGAAATTTTAGCCTCTTAAGGTGCAGAAAAGCATCTTACAAAATTTTCAAAAACTTTTAGCATGTAAATCAAAATAATTGCTATATACCTTTTGAAAGTCATGTGAAAAATTTGCTGCCTAAATATCTGTCAGTGTCTGATCTCTTGTCATCGGTTAAAAAGCTGGCCTGAAGTCACTTGCACACCTCATCTGTAATAAAAATTCATATATACGTCTGCATCTTATAATGTGTAACCAATGTCATAGGAAGCTGAGGGTATAACATCTGCTTTTGCTAACAAATACTTGCTTCTTTGAATAGTCCCTCTCAATTCAGTTTCTTTTCCTAAAATCCGGATGCTGCACAGGGCCTTTCATGTATTAGTGGTAGTGTAAGACACAGTTCTGTAATGTCCTGTTCCAAAATGGGAGAAAAGAAACTTAGCTGTGTTATTATTGTTATTATTTTAACTTAGGTCTGAGAAAGTTGAAGTGACATTTCATTTTGAAAGATTTGAAGTTATTTCTGAAATCCCCTGCCATTTCAGTGAGTTTGGGAGCTTGAAAGTCAGAGCTTTTTGTGCTTCTTATGTTACTGAATGAAGAGAATCCTGGAGGACACAACTGCCTATCAGCAAACTAGACCAAGTTGCTGACATGTCAGGAGTCATGGAAGAAAGAAACATTTTTCCACTAAAATTTTGAAAGTCTACAGTCACATGGCAAGTGATTCTTTTAGCTACAAAGAGGAGACTGTAACAGTTATGGAAAATTTCACTTATGTTTTTGAGGGTTGATCTTGTGGGCTGATCGTCTTGACCAAGACCACAGGTAGCTCATACTTCTTTGGGACTACTGAAGCCTTCTGTCAGAGACTAGAAATATCTCAGGATGAGCCTTGGACATGTCCAGACAAAATATAAGTGTAAATTAAACTCCACTACTTTGGAAATGCATAGTTTTCCAGAAGCACTTTCTTGCTGAAGGCCATGCCTTTCTGTGCATCGAATGAAAACATATTTTCATACCACATGTAATTAGACTTTTGATGTTATTACTATGAAAGGTCATTGGGAAAAAGAAGAAGTAAGACAGTTAGATGGATATAAGAAATATTCAAGTTCCCATTAGGAAAATAAAATGTAGGACTCGTTAAATCTTTAGAATTCAGGCCTATTTCTAACTAACTACATGAGATCCCTTGATTCCTCATAGTTTGCCCAGCACTGTAGCTGTAGGAAAGGGGATATTGAAAAGAATTGGCACTGTCCATTCTCAGTTGTTTCTCAGGCATTTTGTTAATGGTACCTAAAACTCTCCATCATTAGAGGCTCTGGATAAGCAATGCATAAGAAACATCTAAGCTTTTAATAGGTAAAGCAGGTTCTAGTGGAAGACTTGGAAAAAAGGTAACACAATCTCACTGCTGCTGGCAGATGGTGGAAAATTACAAGCTATGCTGCATGCAATTAATAGAATAATGACTTCAAGGGTTCCTTTAGTACTGTGGATAAATAGATTGCATAATTAAAACATGTATTGTAATATTAATGGAATATATAGTGAAGGTAAGGTGATTTTTGTACTTCAGACATGGTTAGTTTGCATTTTTTGTGCTTTTGTTTCAAAGTGTTGGATTTAGAAGGTTTGCTTGAATATTGTCTTGCCATTCAGTTTCAGGCAGTTTCAGGTATCCCACTTTGCATGTAGCTAGCACAGTTTTGTCATGGATAGTAGCCCGAGTCATTTAGAGATTTAACCTGAGAATTACTCATTGGGGAAAAAATGAACTGGGGGAGGGAATACTGTATTGCTCTATTTAGACTCTGAAAACTGACAGTGCTTTGTTTAATACTTTAACTATTTCTTTCATGTAACTTGGAACTTGCAAGTAGACAGAGGCCAGCTTTTGTGTTTGGAATGTAATTCAATTATTATTTTGCTATGGAGAGAATGAGTATTCTTCTTCTAAAGCTATTTGAAATCTTCCGAAGTAAAGAGCCAAGGAAATCTTAATATTGGCCTTCTACAAATGGCCTTCTCATTATTCAAAGTTGCAATTTGGTGAAACCAGTCAATGGTAAGACACTTTTTTGGTAGTGTATTTTTATATTATCTCTATGTTTACTTTAAAATGCATGCAAGATTTCATTTGTGCAATACTAAATGAAAGTATTAATTTCATAATTCAATTGAGTTATTAAAATAATTTTTTCCCTAAAAAGAGTAATTCTGCCAACATTCTATTGTGTCTCAGTAGTGGTGCACTACTTCTTCTTTACAAGTTATGGACTGTTACTAATGCTTTACCACTACTAGTGATCAGTAACTGATCAACATAAGTTAGAATGCACGGGTGTTTTTATTAAGTTTTGTTGCATGATATTTATGCCTATTCTGATACAGAAATACAGGCCAAAATATTTAAAATTCTGTGACTGTACTAAACTGGTTGAGTTTTTGAAGTGTAGATGAGGCAGAAGCTTATAATGATAATGCAAGAGAAGTAAAATCAGTTACACTGTACAGCATGTCCAAAATAATCTCAATGTAATTAATGAGTCTGTGGTAAGACTCCTTCTTAATAGTTCCATCTGCTTAATTGTTCACCTTTCCTGGTTTTGTGATGCATGAGGGAGCTTTCTGCTGGTCTTGTGGGGAAAAAGTCATCTGTAATCTTGGATCAGAGTTTGGTGGGGGAACCACAGCACTGAGCTTCATCCTTTCCCTGTGACACCTCACCAGCCGTTGTGTTCTCCTGCTGTGACACAGTGCTGAGACCTCTCCCTGCCACGAATAGCCTTGATAGATGCAGTCTGCTGGCTGATCAGAGATCAGCCTGGCAGTGTGGCACTGCAGAGGGAGGGAAGGCTCCCAGGACTGTGCAGAGAATGCACGTGGTACAGGTTGGGCTGCAATGGACAGGGAGTCTAGAGCCACCTTGTGCTCAGTGAATAGGATGAGAAGTCATTGTGAATGATCCAGGTTTCAGTGCTGGGTCATTTTAATCTCTGTCCCTTTTAATATACATCATGTCCTGCTGACATTGAAGAGGAGCTTAGCATGACCTTGAGTAGTTTTTCCAAACTTTTGTAGATTACTTATTCTGGAGTAGTCAGAATATCCCATTTCATCCTTTTGTGCTTGCCCTGCATTAGCTATAAATGCTGTCTGAATCATTCTGCAAAAATGAAACAATTAATTAAAATAATTTAATTTGAAAGTATTCAAATTTTTTTTCTGCCCTTAGCTTACTTTAAGCAATGAGTCATAGCAAGGCTTATATTTGCCTTAGTCATTCTAGCATGCATCCATAATAAACTGTCTGCTTCACTGATTCAGATCAGAACCAGACTGTTATTGTGTTGTCATTTCTGCATACCATATAGCATGACATTCACATGTTGCTGCTAAAAGCATTTACTAGGAGAGAATGGCAGAAGCCAATAAAAGTAAAAGACTTTGAAGAAAGCTTTCTTCATGAGCAGCTTGTCAAACTGCTTTGAACACAATCAAAGTAATAATTCCAAAGTTTTCAACTCAGGGTTAGCAGGGATAAGATGGATTGCATTGACTTGAGCTGTGGAGGTTTTTCATTGTTGAATGTTTAATTCTTTGTTGAAGGCTTAGTCCTTAAAAACTTATTTTATGGGCCATGTTTGAATGAAAACCTTTGTGCTGTCCAGTACCAAAAAACAGAAATCATGTGGCCAAATGCTATATCCAGGATAAGCTGTTCATTTGGTCTTTCAAATATTTTCTTCTATTAATTCACATAAAGATGTCACCGATGGCTTAAGCATTAAAGAAGCTTGATGCTGAAAGCTGGTATCATATGCCAGAGGCACATGAAGCGAGAAAATAACCCTTTCTGGCCACCAAAGACTTCATTTTCTCATGGGTCACAAAACAGTAATCTCTTGAGGTTATTAGAAACCCCCTGGTCTCATCTGTGTATACTAAAGTCCATTCATTTTTTACCTGAAAGTTGATCCCAATGACTCATTTGTACTGAAGTATTCCAGTCCTGAGGTTTTTAAATATTCTGTTCGATTAGCAGAGGTGTTGCCAGTCTCGCTGATTATCATAACAGGAAAACCATGTCATAGAACAAATAGAAAAATCTCCAGGGCTTTCCCAGTCATACAGGGAAAAAAATCTTTTTTGGGTTTCAAAGTGGCAGTCAGTTTGAAATCTAATTTATAAGGAAGGCAGCATCTGAGAAGGAGGACTTTCCTCACCATAATACTGCACCAGACTGCATGTAGTTGTACAAATCCCTGAGGCTCTAGAGAAGACTAGTTCTCATATTTAAATGCATCTGGCCAATTGTGCATCAGGGGAACAAATGTTCCTGTGCATCCCTTTCAGGGAACCAGCTGAAGTCCCGAAGCATGAGATTTGATTAGAATCATTGGTGTTGTGGCGCACTGAACTGTCAGGAGTATGTGGAGGGGGGGTCTGTGGTCACCTGCTCTCCTGGAGGCTGTGGAGAGAGGGCTCAATCAGAATCACAGACTAAGGGAAGCTGGAGTATGCTGCCACACCATCCTGCCCATTCTGTAATACAGAAGTTCTTGGATTTCTTAGAGAAAGGTTGTTACGTATCAATACAGTGGCTAACGTGTTGCAAATGCCATCTCCCTGCCGTGTGTGGAATGTGAATTTAGTAAAATTTATTAGGGCTTGCCCTTCCCTCACTATCATCAACCACTAAAATGTGAATACTTCTGTCACTGGACATAGTCATAAAGCGGTGTTGTACAGCCTCCCAGTTTAGTGTCTGCTCAGATTGGGCACGATGAGACAAATCTTTCCCGATAATAAGGAGCTAATTTCTGCACTGGTTTTCTTTTATTGAGTGCTAAGGTCAGAAGTAGATAACATTTATTTGCAATGTTATTCCAGTGTGCCAGTTTTTGCAATGAAAAGCTTGAATAATACTGACAGGACACTGATAAGTGTCCTGTTTTCCAGTTTTTATTAGTAAAATTATGTCTGAAAAAATAAAAAACAGCTATATATGCACAGTATTTTCTTTCCAGTGTGCATTGGTACTATTAAGGCATTTATAAAGCTCTTAACTTCTATAAGATTTATAATTTGCTTTTAATAAAATACCATTTTATGACATATGTTAGGTTTTCTTAGGACAATATTTTTTTGCAACAAAGCAGTAGTAAACGGGAAAGGGAGGAGCAAGATGTTTTTGTTTGAAAATATATAAGTTAAAAAAAGCTGCCGACCTATATGGTTGACTGCTTACTGAAATGCTGGAAGAAATGTTACTAAGTATGGAATTACATCATCTTTCCTCTATACACAGAAAAAGCCCAAGGAAATATCATTTGTCATAAGACCTACACTCCATAATCTGAAATGCCACTTTAATGCTAAGAGCAGAAGAATTAAAAAACCCAACTATACAAAAAGCACACAAACCCCCAAGAGTCTACAGAAAGTAGTGGTGAGCAATTCAAATTAAATCAGTTTTTTACAGAAATAAAAGAAGAGTGAGGAGGAAAAAAATTCTTTATTTAATAATTACAGTTCAAAGAGAAAAAAACAACAGTGCGTAGACAGACAAGATTGAATACATGAATGTTCCTTATCTCTACAGAAAGTTATGATTATTTATAAAATCTGACACTGGAATCACAAAAATTCAGTTAGTGCCTTTCTTTGCCTGCTGATCTGAATCCCATTTCCTTGTCCAAGACTGCAGAAAAGAGCTTGGCACAGAGGACTCCCACAACACACAGAAAGGGAGAGGGGAGAGTAGCCTCAGCTCCCTCCAAACCCGAGGATCTCGCGTAATGATGTCTGCTGGCATCACTGCAATGGTTTCAGACATGTGGTGATGTGTGCTTACTAAATGGCATGTTTTTCTGAGGGCTCAGAACAGCCACAGACTCTGTGAGCCGGAAGCTGGACTTCAGACAACTCCTTGAGGTGGCAAAAACAAAGGCCCTGCTTAGCAGGGCTGAAGCAGGATTGATGGACTTTGTGCTAAGACTCACATTGTCCTGCTTTCTGTGGTGCAGAACACTGTGTATTGGACTTTCTGCAGAGAGAGAGGAAAAAGATCCAGCTTCCTCAAGGCTGGTGTCGAGTAGAGGGAGGCAGCCACAGAAGCAGTGGTTGCCCTTGTCCCAAAGGAACAGGCTGGGTCTTTCTTGCTGCCCTTATTTTTGGATGTTACATTCATTTCTGTGATGCAGATATTTTGTGAATCAGAGCTGAACACAGAGCTTTAGAGTGAAAAAACAGATCAAGCTCTCCATGGTTTCCTGACTACACTGAAAAAACCCAAACCAATCAAAATCTACCTAGACAGAGGTTTACTTAGTATTTCCACTGGGCAGTTAATGTGAATTTCTCCTGTTATGAACCATCTGCAGGGTTTTCAGGAAGATAATGTTAAGCATGTTCAAACCACACAGAGTTGAAACTGCCCAGTGGTGGTGCTCACTGGAGCTTCATGAGTTTCAGAATAATGAAATGGCACTCACAGAGTGAAACAGAGCTGTCTTTCTTAAAGAGAAAGCAGATGTATGTATGAAGGCAAACTAAGTGAGCTTCAGTCTCAGGCAGATGGAGGTTGGAGCATGTAAATGTATAGCACAGGACCTTTCTGGCCATCCATGATAACAGCATGTTAGAATATGCCTCTGGTGGACCTCAGTGTTGGCTATTACTCAAATCCGTAATAGTTTAGGACTTGCTAGCTGAGGGGCTGCTTCCCTCCATGTGTGGACCTCACAGTTATTTGTGACTCATAAATCCATAATAGCTCAGGACATGCTTGCCGAGGGGCTGTTTTTCTCCATGTGTTGTACTCTTCCCTTTGCATGCAGTGGAGTGATTTCCAATTGATATACCCTGATTTGGTAAGGAAGGAAATTGGTGGCAGACTAGTCAGAAGTGTGCTGCAGCCCACTTGAATTCCTGATATTTCAGTGTTTTTTAATTTAAAACTGCAAGGAATCTTTAAACTTCTGAGTTCACTTTCCAACTCTTGGCCTGAAATAGTTAATTTGCTAAACTACAGCTCATGTTGCAAAGCTGATTTGCAGGCTTGTTGCTTTGAGAATGTGCTTTGAGCATGGAGAGACTCCTGCTTTTGTAAGAATTGTTGAAGTTTCACTGTTTTGTTGTTTCTTTTTTATGGCAGAGTAGTTAAGAGATGAGGATAAGTGTCTTTTGTAGTGTTGACCTGAAATGTAGATATAGATACAGACATAAAATTAAACAGGAGCTTAGTGTCAGTACTGAGCATTAAAAGCTGTGGAAGGTACCGTACTTTTCCACCCTCACTGACATGCTTTACCGCTCTCCTAATACAGGAAAAACTATAATTAACCAGTCAAAATATATGGAGCCAGATTACTAATCACTCATTTGGGACTAAGTCCTGGTCCTGCTGAAGTCACTGGAAACAACCGACGCGGAGAACCTCAGCTAAAGTTCTGTGTACCTCTGAGGACTGGGCCTCTCTTTCCAGAGAACTGGAAATATGTATTTCAGATTTGCCTGTGGAGGAAATTGCAGCATGACAAGACGCGGACATCACCATTCAGAAGAGCTGTCTTGGATGGAAATAGCCATTGTTCTGATTATAGCTTCTCTTCGTTCTTGCAGGTGTGTCTGCTCAGCTGACCAGCACTCGTCTCCGTCGGAACACCTCCGTGGGCACCCCGTTCTGGATGGCTCCAGAGGTTAGATTCATGTTGCAGAACATTTTGTCACCGGTATCCAAGCTGCTCTATTGTGCATTTTTGCTCTTTCTTTGTCTTTTTTCCTGACCACTGGTCTTTTCACCGAATGAAACAGCAATACAATTTTTTTTTTTTTAAGTGTTTAAAAACTTTTTTCTTACATGTTTGCAAGTTAAAATGGGGTTTACTTTTGAAATTACCAGCTCAGAGCCAGGGAGCAAGACATTGAATGGCTTACTAAAATGTTAAAGAGTATAGAGTATTACTATTGATACCTTCCAGCCTTCCAAGCTCTGAAACTATGGGTGTTTCATTTTCCCGTGGACGGAAGGAGTGAGCCCAGGGTGATACTATGATGCATTATAGCTTTTATTTTTTGACTTATACACCTGGAAAGTTCTTAATACTATATATTCATAGATGACAGCAAGAAATGGAAGAGGTTATTAAGAATGAAGATGTACTATGATCCTGTGAAATTTTTCCAGCCTGAAATTGAAGCATATAAAGATACATTTTAAGCTGAGGCAGGGAAAATATTTCCTTATAAATAAACTTACCTACTTACACTATTTGTGTCCACACAAGCACATGCAAGTACATCTGTTATAGCACATGAAATGACTCTGTTTATACACATTTTTATCAACACACTCTGTTTATATACATTGGTGTAGCCATGTAACTAATGGCATACATGTTGACTTAGATCTGCAGATAATGGGATGAAAAAAAATCTAGATTCATCCAGCATTGTGGATGAGCTGAAATGTATATGAAATTTAATACTTTTGCTGTGACCCAATGGCAAACACTTTGTTCAGATCTACTTGATCTGGAAATTGGCTAATTTGGCTGAATAAGGACCCAGTAAGAGATACAGGATTCAGCTTCTGCTTTCCAGCTTGTTTCACTTCATAGAGACAGCAGCATAGCTCCATTAATTAGTTTGCAGGAATAGTCCATTTAACGGAGCTGTAGGGTTGCTGAGTTTCCTTCTACTTTCTCAGCCATGGGATGCAGTTTAACACCTTCACCTGGAAAAGCCAAGGATTTGCAGCCTTTTGTCAGATCAAGGAACATCTGGCCAGAGAACCTGGTGTTCATGGACACTTGCTTTCTCTAGTTTAAACGTTGCTTTTTTTCAGCTTTCTGAATATGTGCATGTCTGATTATTTCACTGAATATCTTCATCCTATAAGAGATTCCCCCAGCTCTGGGAGTACTCTTACATCTGAATATTTGACCATCCAGTGACTGTCCCAGCCTTTTACTCCAACAGGTGATTGCCTGTGAGCAGCAGCTAGATAGCTCCTATGATGCCAGATGTGATGCATGGTCACTGGGTATTACTGCAATAGAGTTGGGAGATGGAGATCCACCCCTTGCTGATTTGCACCCCATGAGGGCACTCTTCAAAATACCAAGGTAATATTTTCATCTGTTTATTTGTTGGGTTAGACTGAACATTTTCCTTTAGTGATACTTTTCTTCAAACTTAGACTGTGTAAGCTTGTGGACTTTCTTTGTATTATTTATACTAGGAGGAGGTCAGAAATATTTTGTCCAGCTGTATTTTCTGCAGGCTCTGCTTCAGGCATGTGTGCACGTTGAGAAGTTCAGAGCTGACTGTAGCTACATTTGAGAAAAAGTTGTAAGGCCTTCTCCTGAGGCCACATGAGTGCAGGACTTAGCTGAGTCCTCTGTATTCTTTTACAAAGAATGACTTGTGATAGAAAGAGTCTTAATATGCTGCTGTGCTGAACAGGTCCCATACCTGTTTTTAGGAGTTATCTTCTGTCCTTTGAAGCAAAGGTTGTTCCACTACTCACATACATTTAGGCTTCAGTTTTTATTAGCTTGTGCTGCTTCTGGCAGTTCCACTATTACTGTCCTTGGGCAGTGCAAATAACAACTTTTTTTGTGTTTTCTTTGAAGCTGGAGATAAAAGTACTCAAAGTGCCACTTACAGCATTTCAAAGAACATGAATCTCCAAGTCTGTAGGGAATGCTCATGCTGTAGTTTGTGGATTTCACTCTAACAGTTGGAGCAGTACCACAACAACTGCTGAGACCACATAAGTGCTTTGAGTCCTTTTCAGCCAAGACACCCAAATTAGTTTAAATTACCTTTATGTTTTAGAAATCTTGGCTGACTTGACACTGAAGCAGAGTATCAATGCTCTTCTAACCCTTGCTTCCTATGGGAAAAGCAAACTACTGTGGTCAGTCATTGCAGCTAGGACTTCAGAAATACTTCTGGCTTATACCCTTACAAGCACTGGGCACCTTTCTGCCCTGGAGCAAATACAAGATCAATACCCTTTCATTACATTAGGTAAAACCTGAAAGTGATGGACTGAACGTTAAGCAGCACTTAAAGAAAAGCAGTTATGACAATTGATTGAAAAGAGACAGCAGGTAACCTCAATTGATTGAAAAGAGACAGCAAGTCACTTCGTCTGTCGGTTGTTCATTTGTCTTCATGACCATACTCTGTGAAAATGCCACCTCTGAATGCAAGACTGTCAAGACCATTTCAACCAAATTACACCTAGAATAAACAGCTTCAACAATAGAAAAGAAGTCATATGTGTTTAGACCTTAATTTCTGATTATTTTCTGAGGAATGAGAAATCATTAATAATAAACCAGTTCCTTCAGACACTTTGTTCAGCAAGTTGATTAATTCGGTCCTTCTGGGAAAACTTAAAATAGAATTTCTTTTTAAAAATTTTCTTAAGAAAGTATATTGTTTCAGGCTTGAAAAAAGAAACTTGCCATTACAAGTGAATAGTGACTAATGGATTGTTAGTTTAATTTCCATTTATTGATTTGATTGAAAAAAATATAGTGGTTCTCAGCTACACTTGGTAGATCATCTCGATGCTATTTCTCCTTATTAGTTACATAAAGTAGGAGAACCAGTGAGGCATTGCATCATCTACCCATGCTCCTTTTACCAGTGGAAATCAATATCTTTTTTGGTGGCATTCTAAAACTCATTACTCAGCCTGCCTTCGCACATTGTTTTTGTCAAGTGAGTAGCTTATTAACTTATCATCACACTGATCTTTGCAGAAATCCCCCTCCAACACTACAACAGCCTGAACTGTGGTCACCTGAATTCAATGACTTCATTAACAAGTGAGTAACAACTGAGACCACTCTTTGAATATGGAACGTGTATATGTCATGTGTAAAATATCTCTGTATTCTTTGTAGAAACCTGTTGCAACTAATACTGTTCTTTAAAAGCCAAATTTGTAAATCTAGTTTGACTTCCAAGTGAGGCTCTAGATTTAAAACATGAAATAACATTTTAACACACTGGCTGTTTCTTAATTTAAAGAATATTTAGTTTTAAAATTTACTAACTTAACTTCTTGGACTCATCAATTCTGTGAAATCGTATCAATTTTCAGTGCACAGCTGTTTTGATTAAGATGGATGTATTTATTATGGAGTCATGAATGAACTCCAGACAAGAATTTCAATGTTTAACTGTGAACCCTCCATGATCTTATGTGTTTTTCTGCCAGCACAGGTGCTTGACTAAAGATTATGAGAAGCGTCCAACAGTATCTACTCTTTTGCAGCATGATTTTATTAAGCAAATTGAAGGAAAAGAAAACGTGCTACAAAGGCAACTCATGGAATTTATTGACGTTCATCAACAAATGGGAGTCACTGAAAAGGCAAGGTAAAAGTAGCTGAAAAGTAGACTAGTTGGGACAGTGTTGATACTGTCACTGTTCCAGAATGGCTAGTGCTCAGAGAAGGATTCAACTCTTATAGCTTTAACTGGCCAAAAAGTAGAAAGCAGCATCATGATTCATGAATGGTTTGAAACAATCTTTAGAACTACCTCCCCTTTCTCCTGTGACTCAGAATGCAGCCTTAGGATCCCAGCTTTTAGAAAGCTAAGATTAGGTGAAATTAATGTTTGGCGTTTCCTTACATTTGCACGGTCAGCTAATGATTAGTTTAAGCAAGTACGCTAAAAATAGCTAGTCAGGTTCCTGCAGTAATTGGATTTTCATGACTGAAAGAAATGATAGTGGTAGCAGACCTTGTTCTGCAAACTTCAAATCTTACATCTTATTGAATAGATACTTCCTTTCTTCCACTAGTATTTAGTAATATCAGTTCTGAATAAATCACTTAGCAGCTGATGGCCTTTATTTAAAATACTTGAAAATGTCTTGGCTCAATTTTACAATTGAAAAAACCCCACCCAATGCACTGATGTATCAGATGTGAAATGTAGTTGATTAGCATTGGTGTACTCCTGGTGTGACTGCTCCTGTGCTTCAAGGTAAAGCATAATGATTTTTCTCTTTTTTAAAATGGAACATGAATTTTAAAAATACATTTTGTCGTTATCATTTGTATGGAAAAAGCTTATAAATATCTGCCACACTTCTTTTCACACATTTATAGTAATAACATATACAGCAGTCTTCTGTTCTAATTTTGGAGAATTTTCTTTTATATATGTCTATTATAATATTTCTATCCTCTATGCTTTGAGGAGAATAATAAAAATATATTTCTAAATAATTTATTATATTCAAGTTTTCTTTGACTTTAAATTAACATGGGATGCAGTAGTACTTTCTCTTTTCTGGCATTGCAGTAAAAAAATATGCAGTTGGCTTAAATTTGAGCCTCTGGTTTGTATGCTCTGTATATTGCAGACTTGACATTTCCTTAATCCAGAAAGATTATCAAATTGAAACAAGCTTATCAGATGTCAGTGCTGAGCACTAAACCAACAACATAATCCAAACTTTAAAAGGTACTTATTTATAAACCCAGGGAAATGATATGTGGTAAAATAAGTCCAAACCACTAAATTATATGACTTAAAATCCTGATAACATTTGTGATATTGGTTATTTTAAAGCCTAAAGAATTAAAAAAAAAAAATCAAGCTTCTAAGTCAATTAGATACTGTGACCCTTTTTACCCATTTTATAGAACTCGTGTTTGGTTTATATCATATTTTTTAAATCTTTTTTTTTTCCATGTAAATGCTGCATAAAGCAAACTACATGAACTTTTTTTCCTGTACAATACAAACATAAAGTGGCCCAATTTGCATGTGCATAAAGAAGTCAAGTGGCACAAGAACAGGATGATCTACTGATACTTTCTCTGTTCTGTTTAGACTGTGTTTTAAAGTTATGGCTCTTCATGCAAACTAGAGTTTAAGGGAATGTATTAATATGTATGAAGTTACCTATGCTTTTGCAGTTGTTCAAGTGTAACTTCAACATAAATTTTCCCAAAGGAAAACAGAATTTTCTCTTTCAAAATAATAATAATTTCTTATCTGAAACCATGCCAAAAATTAATTATTTAACTAAGAGTATAATTTAGATGGCATGGTTAGACTGATAGCTTAGTCCATATTTCAGTTTAGCAGTTAAATACTAAAAAATAGTATTTCCAACCTAAATGATTCTGTAATTTTATGAAATATGCTGTAAGACTGACTACAGAATAGCATTTGGTTTTTCTTCTGCTGTGAATGATGAAAGATTATACAAAGATGTTTGAATTCAGTAGCCATACTTTTTTAAAAGACATTATGTATCTTCTGACCTTCAATCTGCACAGAGCAAAAAAAGTGTTAAAAGCAGTGTCTGCACAGAAGTACCATGTAAATCTGATTTAGAGTCAAGACATGAGCTATATAGTGACAGGGCACCTGGAAGAGCTACATCTTAAAATCTCTTTGCTTTCTTTTCTTGCTTATGGTGTTCTGGAACTGTTTTTACAGTGGTGTTTAAGGTCCCTATTGTAGAATTTCTGAACTTTCACCAGTTGCTGGCAATGTTCCTTGTAAACCTTCCCCCTGCTCTCCAGGTCACACTCTCAGTCCATAATTTGAAGGCATAACTCTCCTCTTTCTTGGCACTGGGAGGCAGGCAGTTTAAGGGATTAAAGAACTCTCCCTTCCAGCAAGGGAAGAAATCCTGCTACCTGTGCTGTGTTGTATAAATTGGCATGGCATATAAAGTCAATAAATTTGGTAATGTTGAATTAAAGCTGAAAGTAAAGAATCCAGTTATTTTCTCAGTGTGTGTTTACTCTCCTCGTCAAATTCGACTTTATTAGTAAAAGTTTTGTATTTCAAAAGAAAAAAGAAAAGTACTTGGAAATTAATAGCTGAGGTCCAGCCACTGGGTCTTCTTGTGTGCACTATTCCTGTTTTCACTCAAAATCAAGTCACCTTCTTTCCACGTTTTGCTGAGGTGTAATTTGGTTCTGACTGCCTTCTGCAGTGGTAGTCTGTTTATGTGCCTGTGATCTTATCTTGTTTGCTGAATGTGGAGTTGATACAGTTCAAAAAGAAGAGCTCATATTACATTATGTCACATTCTCAGGGTTGTTTTTTTTGCGGGAGGTGGAATTCTCAGGTCCAATCTTTGTGCTCAGGATGGATGCCACCCTACAGTCACTCCCATTGGCACCACTGTTCCTGAGGTACTTTCTTACACTGAGGAGTCACTGATTCATTGAGGCCCAGTCAACTGCACCTTCAGAACCTTCCCATTATTGTTATTCTAGTGAAGAGGATCCTAGGTTTAGGTTCTGCATTGTACTGCATCCCCTCAAGAGATGGCAACAAGAGAAACAACAAGAGGAAGAAAGCCCACCAGCCTCCTGCGTAACTGAAGAAATCTCAATTCATGCTGATAAAACTTTAAATGGCAATATGCCATAGCCCTGCTCTAGGGAAAGTGATGGAAGATAGTACTGGTTTTTCAGTAGCTTTTGAGCAGTGTTATAGCACTAGCATATCTTGTGCTACTCAAGGCTCAAAAAAGCATGAATGCTAGCAATGAGCTTCATTACAAATTCCACTGTTTTACTTGGAGCAAATGCAGTACATTTTTCTCTAAAATCATTACTTCTTAGTGCTAAAAATACCTGTTTGCAACTTAACCATTCCTAGCTCAGAACTCAGGCTGAAATTACAATGGGAATAGCATGAGAAAATACCCCTTGATACATTAACACTTTCCCATATCATCTCCTCTGAAAAGTCTTCAAAATCTGCTGCTTGGAATGATGAAGATAAATATATATATTTATATTTTTATATATTTATATATGAGATAAATTCATGTTAGAGAAGAGGTGAAGCAGGCACAGTTGCAAACTAAGTGCAATTAATTTAGGGGAGTGGTGGTGTTTGTGAGGAGAGTAACCCTGCAGGACAGGGTCCCTGAGCTTGACAAGAGTCTTCGTGGTATAGCTGTTAAAAGGTATAATTACTGGTGAAAATAATTATTAAAAATGAGCACTGCAGCATATACCCCAAAAGCATTCTAAAAATACACTTCTTGCTAGGCCAAAAGAGGGGAAAAAACTCTGCATTGTAAAGAGTTGTACTTTGCAACAAAAATAGCTGTCTTTGAACCGACCTTCAGAATTGTCGCATCTACACCTGACAGTCAGGCTTGTAAGACTTTTATCTTGAGTTGTTTGGCTGTCTTATTCTTGACTGCTTTTACAATAATCTCTTCAGAAATATGCAATGATTAGTACAATGTGTATTTCCTAGGACTTGTGACTCATTCCAGAATGAGCTGTATATGCAAGGGATATTCACTGCACCTAGATTTCAGGGAATGACTCTGGTTCCCAAATTAAGAGCATCATCTTTATATACTCTCTTAATAATTATGGGAAAAATTCCCATTATCCTGCAAAGTGATGCAAAGTTTTGCATGAGCTGAATTATTCTTTCAAGAGTTTGTCCTTCTGTATTGGCCACGTAGGGACAGCACTTAGATCAGTAACAGGATGCTAAACAGTTGCTCTGTTTAACTATTTGGAAAGGTCAGGGAGATAATTTCACAAAAATTCATGTACAACATGCACAAAGGTTGATGTCAATTTATCGACCCCTATTAAAAGCAGGGAGTACCATATAGTTTCCTTTCATGACTTTCCCTAATTGCCCAGACTTGTGTCATTTATTTTCTGGGTGTTCACTCTCTCCCGTTCTCTCTTGACTCATTCTGGCAGTGGAAAGCAGCTGACAGCAATCCTTAAAGCTCAGCTCTGCAGGGCAGGCTTTAGCAGAGGGTAGGTCACCATGCTGGCTTCACAAAGACAGTATAAGGAACAGAATAAGATAGTCCAGTCCTGCCTTGGTCAAGGTCTGCAGGTGACATCTGGATTGGAGTAGTGGCTTAAAAGAGAGGTGTTGGAGTTCCAGTCTAATCTTTGAGCCCTTGAAACCACTTCTTCCTGTCCGGGAACTCAGTGTGGGTTTTGTTGTACCAAGAAATGTGTACACCTGCACTGAGGACACTCCTATGTAGCATGGCTATGCTGCAGATTTTTCTCAGGCTGTAGAAGCAATAGGGAGTTTCTGGCAACAAAGGCCTTAGAAAAAGCAGATCTCCAGTCCGTATGCTTCTAGCAAATACACATCTCTGTGTCAGAATAATATTCTTCTGTACAATACAATGGACAGCAGCACTACCTGGATGAAGAATAGTTTATCTTCTGAAGAGAACAGGAGGAAGAATTTCCTTCTGCACTCAGAACTCCTTGGGAGTAATGCCCTGCAAGTGGTACTTTACTGTTGTGTCAGTCCACTTGCTCAGCAACTTATTTCTCCTGAAGGTGGGATACCTCAGCAGGCATTGCTTACTTTGGAGCTTCTCCTTTATCTTCTCAATATGGTTCTGACCATAGTGCACGGGCCTGACTCATGAGGGTAATAAGGAACTAATACCAAAGAGTCCATTTAGAAACCTCCTATTTACTCAGTTAAGCATTTTTCCCCTGATATTTGTCAGGGGTACAGCTGTTTCTTGAGGCTACTGTGAAGGACCACTCATCTCCTTTTTTTTGCAGGTCATGGTAAAGCAGCCACAAACTTTGTCAAACTGATTGTGCAGAGTGGGACATATCCCCAGTGGCTAGACACAGGGCACCTCTGAGTCAAAAGCCCCGTAGCTCTGCAGGGCAGTACTGTGCTCTCGGCAGCATTGCATAAGCTGCAGCACAGCTCCCTGAGACTGCAGCTGGTGCCATGAATCATTTAAATACAGAGGTTGTCTGCAAAGCATTGTGCAGATGCAGCTGGAGTCTTATCACTGGAGTCTTACACTTTCTAAATTCAGGTACAGATTTTTCATACATATCAGACAGTAGTTTTATTTAAGCATATTTCACGAGATTTGTCTGTTGAAGACAAAATTTTAAGTGTGAATTAATATTGCTCTGCGTAGCCTCCAGAGAAATAGAATCACCAGCTATGACAGATCCTGTGCAGATTTCTCTGTGGTGCTTCTTTGTCACTTTTACTGCAGTTTGTAACTGCTGGGAGGTATACAGCTGTTCCCACCTTCACCTTACAAAAACTTCATTATTTTTAGTTTCTTCTTTACACCCAGCCCTTTTCCTGTCACCTTTTAGTCTATACATGATTCTCCAACTGGTTTAGGCAGAGAGTTCAACAGGGCATTATGAGTCACACTTTCCTCTTCATGGTATTTTTGGAACTATCAGAAATCTTTTAAATACATTCTGACAAATTGAAGAAGAAAAAGCTGCAGTTGCCTCATTTTGATTTAACTGAATGTTGAAAGATAAGCAGGGGGGATGTTGGTGTGAAGGAGAATGCACAGAAACAATGCTGCCTTGACTCATTTTCTTGTCCATACTGTGTTGATGTTTCTGGCCTTTAGCTGCCTGAATTGCTTGTCGAGCATGGCTCTGAGATCTAATGCCTCCAACAAATTTCTGAGCAGAACAGAGAAACATGGTTATTTCAGTTCACAATGTCTATGTGAATGATCTTAATGAAATTTCAGCACTGATGTCAACAGCACTGATGTGGAGTTTTTAAGTGGTTGGAGTTTTAGCAAGGGAAGCAGTGCCCTTGAGGGGTCTGTGCCCTTTGACAGCAAAGTGTAAAAATACTGTGTTCTGCAAATCTGCCACTCTTCTGTACTCTAGAAAACAGAGAATATAATCTGGTACAACAAGCTCTAGTGTTCTCATAATGTCAGCTGAAGAGGATTACAGGAGAATTGATTTTAGGTAATTAAACTTTCCTGGCATAAATAGAGATTGTTTCCTAAAAAGAAAAAAAAATAGAAAAAGAGAAGTGCCCATGACTGGAGCATTCTCCTTCCTTCCTGCAAGGCAGTTGCTACCTTCCTACATTAAATTAAAAATCGGTAATAGAAACTAATATTAGGAAATATCACTCTCTCACTGATACGCAGTAGCATATAAGAATTTAACATTTTAAAAAAATATGTGTTCAATGTGTAACAATTCCAGCAGAAATGGAAAGCAAAGCTTGACAGATGCCTTGTTTTGGGTCTTCCTGTGGCAATGGAAAAAATAGAACAGCAGAGCGTGGCACAGTCCTGCAGTCCTGCATCCTTCCCTCATGTATATATTGATAGGTCTTTCTCAAAGTCATACTGATATTAGATGCATCCTCTGGACACAAAATGACCTTCACAGAGGAATAAAGGAGAAATTGTTTCACTTTCCAAATTCAAATTTTCAAATGAAACTCTTAAATAGAGTTGTAAGGAGGAGTGTGGATTATACAGGGGATAGTTTTGTATTGAGGGGGTAGGATATTATCTGCATCTCTGACTTTGAATGCAGTAATGTCTTTTAGCTTGGAAAAATGCAAATGAAAAAGCAGCCAATCATGCAAGGCTGAAGAGTTAATTTAAATCTTAATATTACCACATCCTTGTTAATACAATCTACAGTACATACTACCAAAAATTGTGTCGTAGTGTTATTGCAAGGACAGTACTATCAGAACAGCTCCTGTGGTACAAATGTGTTCCAAAAGAAAGGGAGGAAGAGGTCAAACCTAGGAGAGGTGCAGTTGCTTTACACCAGACCTATCCCTTTTGATGATGCCTGCTTGTGTTCCTGTGTGTTTTCTGCTTCAGCGTATTTACATACATACCAAATTAGAGCCCAGTTATGGATTTATTGCAGCAAAAGCTGCCTTTCTTCCCACACAAAGGCACACACTCCTTCTGCATGTTTTTTTAATCTACTTGCACTGCTCATGTTGGCATAGGTCCATGTGCTGCATGTTCTGTGCAGCATGGCGGTACATGGTGTGGCTCTGGTACTGTGCTGTGTAGCATTCCCATTGCTTTTCACCTCCATTTAGTTCAGCCTCACCATCATCCCTAAAGTGGTATTAACAAGTCTTTTTTGGCAGTAGTGAACACTGAAAGAAAACCTTTGGAAGCAGGTTGTTCTCGCCTGCAGCTCCAAGGTCCTAACAGTCTGACAGTAGTTTGCAAAATAGCTGGGTGTAAAACTGGCAAGACTTGGTCCCTCTCTTCCATCAGGGTAATGTAGATCCTCTTGACCCATATGGTTCATTATGCCTCCTGGTCACTGGGTATTGTGCTGCAGTATCGGCACAGAGACTGTGAAACTCTGTTAGCGCTTACAACTAAGACTTGCATATTTGTGTCTTGATATTAAGGTTGCAGAATTAGTCAGCTATGGGAGTGAAAATCCTGCCTTTGCACTGTGGACAATTGAAAGATTCCAGTGCCAGCTGGAACCTATGTGAATTAGTAAGAAACTGCCATTACTGGCACTAGGATGAGGACAGGCCAATCTGTCAATCCTCAGGGAATGATTGTTAGAGACAAGAGAAACTGAAAGAAGTGCACTCCTGTCAGCATTTACATCACCTGGATCTTGATTGCACTCACAGTTTGGGAGGGCATCATTTGCCCATTTCTTCCAGTCCCTCTTCATTCCTGGCAGTCAGTAACTGATGCCAAAGTCAGTGCCTGCTTGACTTCCTGCACCTACATCCCTCATCAGTGCACAGCCAGCACGACCTGAAGTAGCACTCATGAAGCCGGTGATATTCATGGAATGGGTACAGGCCATTTAACTCTGCAGTAAATCTTAATTTGGGTGTTCAGAAGTCTCTTAGCTTTTCCCCCTAGATGTTTACTCACTCTAGCTTTCCATCTTGGTGCAACTACCCTCTTTCTCCCATCATCTGTTCACTGTATAATAAAGTTCTTGCCTATGTAGAAAACACCTGTCTGCTTTTATCCATGCCATACATTCAAATATCAAAATTAAATAAAAAATTTTCCTGGTCTTGTCTGGAATTAAGGCAAAGAGTGAGTGCTTCACACAACACAGTTTCCTGGCTGTGTTTACCAACATATGTGTTCCTTGTGTTTGAGAGATGCCTTCCTACCTATAGCATCAAATGGAGTGAGGTCATATCAGGAGATCAGATTTACTTGATCGTTTTTCTGTTCTTGTGCCTTACTGCACATCTGAGCTTGATTTAATTTGTGAACTCTGCTGTTACTTATGCAGTTTCCCTTTCCCTGATTTTCACTCATCTCATAAAACAAATAACTAATGTGAATTGTAAACCTTGCATTTTCTGCTGCCTTTGCTCTGTTTAGCAATGCCTTTACTCTTATATAAAGAATGATCCTAGTCTCTGTGAATTTTCTTGCTAATTAAAATAAGACTGCATAAAGTTTTCTTTGGTTTGATTAAAAGAGAAAAGAAATCTAACTTTAAGACAAACTTAAATGAAGTTTAACACAGATAAGAAAAATATTTGAAGTTTTGTTTTCTTCTCTTGTATGTATTTTTCCTGTAGAGCCCAAGAAAATTATTCTTGGTCAAGACATATTTCACTTACCCCAGTGTTTCTGTAGCACTTTGCTCTACAGTGTGGTCATCTCAGCCAGGGTTTTAGAGCACTGTCGTTACTAAGCTAGAAAAGTTTCTATCCTGAGTGCTTTGTCTGCATCATCCTTGCCATACTGTTTCATCACACACCCCTGACTTTGCCCTATCCATAATTTTTATCTGGATCATTTTTCTTTTTGCAGGTTGGTGCCAGAGTTTGGCTGTTATATGCTTTTTTTTTTTTTTTTAATCTGTATTACATCACTCCAGTTTTGCAGCTGATGTAGGGGTGTGATCAAGCAGGGATCTGTACAGTGACAAAGTTATTCATGGCATCAGTTGCAGGATCGAATCACAGATTTTGAATTGTCAAGTACAAGTGTGCTGCACTAAGAAGTAAACTCCTGTTATTCAGACATTTGTGTGGTTGAATCCAGAACAGTGGAAAGCTGGAATGTTTCAGCTGAATTGCCTTCAAGACGGTTACAGATGCAAGATCTGCTCTGTGTTTCCTTACACCAGGAAATTGTATGTCTTTCTTTTCTAGATTTGAACGTATTCATACAAAGAAAGGGAACTACAGTAAGTCACTAGTTTCAAATCAAGAAGAAGTAGATGATTTAGCAACCTTGGAGGTACTGGATGAGGTAAGAACCTTCTTTTTCATGTTTTCCCAAAGAGGACTAATCACATATTAAAACACAATGGTGTGCTGTTGATTTTCAAATTCAACTGTATTGTCACACTTCAATTGTGTAAATGTACAATGACATTTCACCTTTTTATAACAAATATTTTAGATAAGATTTACTGTGTCAGAATGGTTCCAACTCAAGCTAAAACAATCTCTGCAGTTACAGCCATAGACTGAACAGTATTTTAACACCATTGGCTTAACAGAATTTATATCACTGGATATTCTTTCAGCTAAATATCCAGTTTGCAATGGTGTGTTAACCTGAAATTAGTCCAGGTCCAAGAATAAGCACCTTCTTCCCTGTTGCTTGAACATCTTGAATTGTCTTAAACCAGCTTACCGTTCTCCTCCCAGGGTTCTCCCTGTCTTACTTTGTTCTGAAGATGTACTGGGATCAATTTATTTCTGCTGATGCTCTGACCTGTCAATACCTGCTGGTGAAATTTTGACAAAATTACGGATACGAATTTCACTGATTTGTCAAAGTTCAAAAAGGAATCTACCAACAGGGAAACATGCATAAGGGAGGGGGAAGTCTGCTGCGTTTATGCTTTAAGCTTCAAAACCAGAGAGAAGAATCAGGCTACAGCACATTATCTGCAGGTCTTGGAGGCCATCAGTGGTTATAAATAAACTGTCATTCTTCCTCTACCAGGCTGTGCAAATAATTCACATTCTCCTATCTGTAAAATTTCTCTGGTATATTGTATCTTTTTTAGTTCAGAATATTAAGTGTGGCTCTTGAGCTGGTATACTCCATAATGCTCTACAGAACATCTTCTGTCTTCAAGAGCTTTGTTATAGTAGCTTAATATTTCATTAATACTAATTGAACTAATCCAAACTTCATTCACTGCGCAAAGTTCAGGTTTAAGTATTTTTTTAGTATTGGGAATACCAATACGCTAGTAAGACTGCTTTCTATCTTTTACCATGAAACATGTAAACAATCCAAGCTAAATGGATTTTTCACACAAAAATATAGACAAGCCAGAATATATCCCATCTCCTCAGAGGTGGAGTATTCTCATATAAGTCCCCAGGAAGCCTCTGTGTAAAGGCAACATTTGACTATGTGATATGTTACTAAACCAAATCCAATTTAAAATGTCCACGTGTGAATGGCAGCTTCTCAGAACTGTATTCTTTCTTCCACTCAAACTTTTCATCCAGTTTAGATAACCCATCATCAGAGCAAGACAAGAGAACTTCTATCAGTGCAGGAAATAATTTCAAAAAGGGCAGATGTTCCCCTAAAATAACTCTGTAATGTGAATCTGGTCATGGCCAAAAGCAAGGAGCATTCAAAACCAAAAAGGAATGTGTTTAGCAAAAAGTTTATCAAGGTTTTCTCCTTATGTTTTCCTGTGAAGGAAATGTAACCTCTTCAGCTATTGAGAATTCAGCTTTTAAATGCATTAACAGGACACAGTGTGCAACACTGAAAAGGTGCATGTGGAGGGAAAGCAATTCCTTCTGTAGTCTTCTGCTGCCAGTAGTTCTGTTCTAATGAGTATAGGGCCTAAATATTTTCACATGTACCTCAGAATAATCTCAAGGCTGGTTTGAATTTCTTCATCCAGCTCTATGGCCTGTTTTGATTGGAAACCTAACCAGACACTTTACATACTCTGTATGCAGAACATTCTGAGGGAAATTACATCAAGGAATTTTAATGCCACTAAAGGGCCCTTCTTTTTTCCTGGTTTAGGGAGAACTGGCTCTGCAACAGCAAAGAACCATCATAGCAGAGACTGGTTGTTAATACAGAAAGATGCCTGATAGTTTATGTTAATAGGATCCAAACAGTTGAACATCTGTGTCATATCATAACTGAGAGTAATGTTAGAGCAGGTGTAATGGCAGTCATGAATTCAATCATATGGCTCTTGCTTGATAACTTAACATTAAACTGTGTTAGAAATGTGGGCAGGGCTGTCTCATGGAAACCTCTAATTAACTCGTTTTTCTAGTCACTTGGGGATCTGTAAGTGTATATTGTTCAAAGTGAGTTTGGACAAAAGAAATTAGAAATGCCAGTGTTTTTGAAAGTATTACTTTTGATCACGATTACTTGTATTCCTGACTATTAATACTTTCCTTCCCTATCCTTACTTATTGTAACTATTTGAATGTTTTTTAAGTTTTCCTGATATTCTTTTTCCCCCCATATGATTCAATGTTCCTGTTCTTTCTCCATCAGAATACAGTAACAGAACAGTTGCAGAAGGGTTATGCCAAGGATCAGATATACACATATGTTGGGGACATTCTCATTGCTGTCAATCCATTTCGGAACATAGATATTTATTCTTCACAGGTATGAAAATCTAGGTTTGATTATTTTAAACTACCACCGATTTCCACTAAAATATAAATATTTCTGTTAAGTAGAAAGTAAGATCATTCTTTATACTTACTTCAGTTCACTCTGAAAAGCAGAATTACCAATAGAGTTGTTTCTTCAAGTGCATATTGACACACACCCTTAACGTGCTGAATTTCAGCACAGAAATGAGACATAAAAAAACCCCTAATTTCTGGTATCTTTATGTCTATAGTTTCTGATCTCTTTATATCTGTAGTGTAGATCATACACAAAATGACCCTATACAATGTCAGCTTCTGTGAATTTGTCTCCCCATGATACAAAAGGGGATAGATATGAAAATCTGGTCATGCAATAATTTGGCATTATTAATTATCAGGTACTACAGGTATGGAAAAGATCTAAAGTTTTGACATCAATATCATGCATGAATACTAGGAGGAAGTGAAGCGCAAATAAAATTAAATTATAATTTAGTCCTTGATGTCTGGCAGTATTAAATTTTCTACTAAATAATTGAGTTTCATAGCATACTCAGGGCTCAAATTATAGAAAATTGCAGTTCATTTTTTTAGCAGTTCTTATAGTACTAAGTACATACAGATTCATGGTATAGTGAGTGCAGTAGCAGCTCACTTGGAAAACATCACTGCTGGTAACCTTAGCATGCTATACACTAATCTAAAAATAAAACTAAGCTCTGATTAAAAGAAAAAAAAAAGTTGTTAAGGGACACCAGTAATGTTTTCATTTTTCTTACACTTAGCATTCCAAACTGTACATTGGAGCCAAACGGACTGCCAACCCCCCTCACATTTTTGCTGTTGCTGACATAGGCTATCAGTCCATGGTGACGTACAACTCCGATCAGGTAAAGATGAGGTGTCTTAATTTTATCCTTTGCTAGGCTGAGAGATGTGTAATGAGCTCAAAGTCTTGCTCTTGTTCTCTGCAGTGTATCGTTATTTCTGGAGAAAGTGGAGCTGGCAAAACGCAAAGTGCCCATCTGCTGGTTCAGCAGCTCACTGTCCTGGGCAAGGTATGTCAGAGGGGATGCCTCTGTAAGGCTTTGCTATCTTGTGCCTAAATGACTGAACCTATGGACAGGGCACTGGTTGTGGGGCAAGACTGTCACACATTTTCAAAAGAAAACTGGAACATGATGCTGATCCATCTTCTCCTCCTCCCTTCTGAAGTAGGGTCACTTGAAAATATGTTGGGGTTTCCACAAGGAAGTACCCACTGCAGTGCAGGCTGTGACTTAGTCAGTTCCCTGTTTTGAGTGTCTTCGAGTCACCCAAACTGTACTAAGTAAAGTCCTCCTCCAGCTTTTCACGTCCTTCTACAAGCAGATCACTGTCAGTGGGACACGGTCATTCTGGGAAGTGGCCACCATAATTGTCCAAATAAAATGCCATTTTTTGCATGTCCCAGGGAGATGCCAGCAAACTGATGGATTGGTATGGTGTACTAGAGCAGTAAGGATATACTAAGAAGGACCCTAAAAGCAGATCGGCTGTCTCAGAGGGATGAACCACAGAGATCAGTTCTGGTGGTGCTGTTATCATTATGTGTGTTATCTCTTCCAACCAGCCATTACTTCTGAAGATTGCTATATTCTGACAGGTTTCATTACATACATATATATTTATGTGCCTTTCTTTCCATATAATTCCCATGGGAATGGCTTCCCCGATTATGTCACACTTCACAATACAATAAGAAGAGTAAAGAAACACCTTTTGTACCATTTATGAATGTATTTGAATAATTATTGATAATTTGAAGCAATATCTTTTTCATATCCAGGCTAATAACAGGACTCTACAGGAGAAGATTCTCCAGGTGAACAACCTCGTAGAAGCGTTTGGGAATGCAGGCACTATCATCAATGATAACTCAAGCAGATTTGGAAAATATTTGGAAATGAAATTCACTTGTGGTGGCACTGTAGTTGGAGCTCAGATTTCAGAGTATCTCCTTGAAAAATCCAGAGTTGTCCATCAGGCAGTGTAAGTATAAAAAATGTATTTGACCTAATTTGGGGGTTACAGAGTAGGCCTACAATGCAAGAAATCATCTTGGTTCAAAACACAAAGATGAATAAAGTACCTGATTTTTTTTTTCTTTTAAGTTATGTTTTAATAGCTTATAAATCTGTAAGTTAGCTGAAAACTACTCCTGATTTCACTTTTTTTCCATTTTTTTTATTTCTGGGTTATTTAATCAAAACTCATAAAAATACACATGTGATATATAAAATATATTAGAATGTTCAAAGAATTAAAAACTTTCTAATAGTTCAGTTATACATTTCTTTGTGGAGTTTTGAAGTATTGTGTTAAATATATCACTTGGATTTAATTCTGCTACATCTTCTCTAGTACTGTAGCTTATTTCTTTGTTTGCTTGTTTTCTATTTTGGAATATCTTGTAGGGCTTGTTTAGAAAGGGTTATGGGTCAAAAGTAGAACAGATCCATCTCTGTCGTGTGTGTATCTCATAAAATGTCAGAAAAATTTAATTGAATTTCCAATTAAATTTATTAATATGCAATTTTTTTCCTAATGTCCAAATAACAAATATTTTGGCAACTCTATTTCTGCCGTAATAACAATCGGAACAACAGAGTTTGAGACAAGGAGTGTTGTCACTGATTTAAATTTTTCCCCTTGCTGATCACTAATTCATTTTTCATTCTTTCTGCCTTTCTGCATGACCTTGTTTTCTGTTGTAGGTTGGTGAAATGTAGAACATCAAAATATCACTTGGATTGTTTCAATAAACAATTTAAAGTTAGAGGCAATTTTATTAGATGTTGTTTATTTCCTCAGTTGAACATAAGCACAGAAACTGCTTTTTCAGAATAAATCAGCTTTTTCTTTAAAACACCACTTTTTTCATAACTTTTAATGGGTCTGTTCTGAGGCTGTCAATTTATATTTATATTTAGTCATATACTGAGACAGGCAGTCGACAAGGCATTTATGTGCCTCAGTTGTTATTTAGGTAGGTGTTTAGGTGTCTGCATTCACAAGAAAATGCCACCAAAGTGTTTGGCATGAGAGCCACTGTAGGAGGTTAAATTTTGAGGAATGTACTTCCAAGGGCAGCTGAAGCTCTTTGTATTGAGGGTGTTGTCTTCACTCAGGTCTCTGTGTGGCTGGCCCATAAAGCTTGTCAGGGCAGAGAACTGGCATTTAGGGACTGCACTGCAAGGAAGTCTTTATCTTCTGAGAGACCGTGACTCCCAAATTCACATGAAGACCTAGGAATGACTTTTCTCAGAAAACCAGTCATTCATTACCTGGAAAATGGGAGATCCATGTTCCAGACCCACTTCAAGCCAACAGATTTTGAACCTACTTCCTTCCCTTTCCAAGAAAATACACAAACCTTCAGTGAGACACAGTGAGATTTTGGAGAGTGTGCAGACCAGTGCTATGCAATCTAAAAGTTAAGACACTGAGGGGAAAGGTAAAAGATCTAATCTGTTCCTTCTCCTTAAATGGATCTTGTTTCCTGCTACTGGCTCTCCACAGTAAAATATGCAAACTGAGTTGGTACTGGACTCTGATCTAGGTACACCCTGTGCAGAGAGGACTGCACTGGCTCCCAGTGACTGCACTGGGAATCTCATGAGGTTTAACAAGACCAAGTGCAAGGTGCTGCACCCAGGTACCAATACAGGCTGGGGGATGAACTGATCAAGACCAGCCCTGCCGAGAATGACTTGGGGGTGCCGGTGGAAGAGAGGTAGAACGTGAGTCAGCAATGTGCACTTGCAGCCCAAAAAGCCAGTCATATCCTGGGCTCCATCAACAGAAGTGTGGCCAGCAGATTGAGGGAGGTTGATTCTGCCCCTCTACTCTGCTTTGGTGAGACCCCACCTGCAGTGATGCATCCAGCTCTGGGGTCTCCAGCACAGGGAGGACACAGACCTGTTGGAGAGAGACCACAAGAGGGCCACCAAGATGATTAGAGGGATGGAGCACCTCTCCTGTAAGGAAAGGCTGAGAGAATAGGGTTTGTTAAGCCTGGAGAAGAGAAGGCTTTGTGTGACCTAATTGTAGCCTTCCAGTACCTAAAGGGAGTCTGCAAGAAAGATGGAGAGAGACTTTTTGCAAGGACCATGCAGTAGCGGCAATGGCTTTAAACTGAGAGTAGGTTTAGATTAGATATTAGAAAGACATTCTTTTCTGTGAGGGTGGTGAGGCACTGGAACAGGTTGTCCAGAGAAGCTGTGGATGCCCCATCCCTGAAGTGTTCGAGGCCAGGCTGGATGGGGCTTTGAGCACCTGGTCTAGTGGAAGGTGTCCCTGCCCATGCCAGGGAGCTTGGAACTAAATGATCCTTAAGGTCTTTTTCCAAGCCATTCTATGATTTTATGAATTAAGGGTGCTCCTGAGACACATGCCTCAGCTCATGCAGAAAGCAGGGATTTGAACACAATTCCTTTTTGCCATTCAGTAGTGGCTGACTTGGGCATCTCAGGGCTCAGTGACGGCTGCACATTTTCACCTAAGCATCCCATTCTTCCTCATAAGGTGCACAGGAAGCTTGAATGTGCAATAAACCTCTGACCTGGGTTGGGCACCTAGGGCCAAGTCATAAGGCCCTTTGCTGATTGTCTGCTTACGTGCTTTCTTAGTTCAGGCTAAAGGACACAGCAAACATACTGGAATTATTGAACAAGGAGTGTATAGCTCTCCCACAGTCAGAAGATGTTTTAAAGTAACTGGAGTTAAGCAGCCCGTTTAATGCAGGTGGGGGAGAAATGTGCGAGATCTTACAGAGCATCTACCAATTGCATCAAAGGCAGAGCAGCATTTAGCTGCTTGTAGCACCAAGCAGCCACCCTGGCAGTCAGGACAAACACATAACAGCACAGAAAGGGTGTTCACAGGAACTTCTGTAACAGCTTCTTTCAGAGCCCTTTGTCAGTTTCTATGAGTCTTGCCTGTTATTAAAATAACATTTAATAATCGTATGTATGTCATCAGTAAACGTAGCATACTTAAATTACTAAACCAGTTGGTTGTTTCTGTTGTTTCAGAGGAGAGAAAAATTTCCATATTTTTTATTATATTTATGCTGGTCTCGCGGAAAAGAAAAAACTGGCACATTATAAACTGCCGGAATATAGACCTCCCAGGTAATGCAGTTTATTTTTACATAAATTGATTACTAAAAATGCAGTGTTGAATTCTCAGCCTCATTTGTATTCTAACTCTGTATCCATCAACTCTTTCAGATATCTGCAAAATGATCATTTCAGAATAGTGCAAGATTTCATGAACAATAGCTTTTATAAGTCTCAGTTTGAATTAATTGAACAGTGCTTCAAAGTCATAGGTTTTACACTGGAGGTGAGTGCTGATAACCCTTTTCTTTTGTGAACTTTCATCATCATGCTAGGCTTCACAAACGAAGATTTAAGAAGGGCTCTACCCACACTTGTTACAAGCGCGCTGATTTGTGAACTTTACCAGCTACCTTAATCAGGAAAAACTTATGTAAAGCATTCAAATAATCTCCCTTGTTATTTTCTTCTTTTAGCAGTATTGTGTTTATGTAATACAATGTTGCACAGTCAACTTAACTTTTATATTATCCATTGCAATTTTTAAGGTTTTGAGGCATTGATAAACCAATGAAATGGTATTAGTCAACACGACTTTGAAATCAGTGAACATAGCACAGCTGAGTAATTGGGGATAAAAAGATTTTTGCAAATTAAATGCATAGAAAATGATGTTGTAACTGTTTATCAGCCCATAATTCTAGGCCTGTGAATATGAGACTCATCTCTGTTTTAAGAGGAAGTCCATGGTGGGAGTTCTAAAAATTCATTGCATTGATGTGAGTATTGATGAACTCAATACATTTTCACAGCTCCAGAAATAAAGTTGAATGGAGCTCTTAGATCTCTTTGGAGTGAATCTCATCACTAAACATTAACTGAACCCATTCTTTCTTTATGATCTTGTATCATTGTTTTGCTGGCCATTAAACCCTCCTCTCAGTCTGTCTTTGGTAGAATTAAAATTTAAAAAAGGACTCTGAATTTATAAAGGAGGATGCAAGAGAAGGAAATCCTATCCTGTTCCTTAGTTCTATCTTAGGAGAAGAGGTGAATCACAGCTGTCATTTACTGCATAATTTATCATAAACAATAATAGGGGTATGATCAATACAGTATCTGTGACATACAGCACTAGTGCTGCAGAATGGACGTATGTTTTAATTTCTGCCACAAAACTCAGTGTGATAAGGATATTTTCACAGAAAATTACTTACTGCAGTTGACCGTTTCTGGCTTTTCTCAATGTAAATATTTGAAATAGATAACAAAACAGATTTATCCACCTATGCTGTTCCTCCATAATCATTTTGCATTAAGTCACAGTAGCAGTGGCATTCACAGTCTCTTTCTCCTCTACATGTTATTCACAACTACACTTAGTAATATCACACCTGTACTATCACATCCTTTCGCCTATGCTTTCACCTTTCCAGAAGCAGCCTGAAAGGACATGCATGGTTCAGCACCAATACCAGTTTTATCGCAGCACCAGAGACCTTGATAAGTCCTAATTTAAACCATGAAAAGCAGCAAATCTGTTTTTGTTACCAATTCTTTTGTTCACTTGGATGGATGGAAACAATAATCCTGATCATCCAAAAGAGATCTTCCAAACATATTGAAGATCCAGTTAGAATTAGGTCACTGGCTGCATTGTACGTTTCTAGGATGGATCTTCACTTGATTAACTCAGCAAACCACCATGAGCTGCATCTCTAAAGGAATTATTTACCAGTAGAATCTCCACAGTTTCAGAAGCAGATTGAGTGTTGGAGGCAACCTGCTTTTGGCTACATGTGAGCCCCATCCATGTTAGCCTGTCTCACATCCTCCACAGGGTGAATTATCCTGTCTGAAGCTGTGTTTGCAAGAGTGAAGGAACAGTCTCTTTCTCCCACTGAGGTTCTCACATCAGATACATGTGCAAAGACAATTTTTTTTCATCGAGAAAAAGATCCTCCAAGACAATGAGTTCCTCTCCTAAGGACATTCATCTCAGTGCAGAGAGGAACTTTCATATAAGCATGTCCAATGTTATATTAGCAGAAAACCATGGACAGAAAAAATTCTCCACTCCAATTAAAACTGAGATCTAAACAAGACTTTTTTTTAATTTGAAATTTGATTTTAACTGATTGGCAGATTTTAATAGTAACTACTGTCAGTACTCCCTGTCTTAAAATTAGACTGTTTTATTTTAGGCTGCATAGCAAAATTAATAGAAAAAAGGACTGCCTAAGGGGAACAATAATCATGCTGTATGAGACAGATCAAGACAGATTTCAAACACACTGGAAAAGGGCAGAAAAATGTCAGCAGTTATACATACTGTACAGCATAATGGCAGAAGTTTAGTTATCCATTCCTTTGCATTTTAACTGTGTTTCTAAGCTTAAAATGAAAATGATTGTTTAATCCTAGGTAAACTGTGTGCCAGTTACCCTCAGCATAATTTTTTAGAATGAGTTTATCTAGTTTGTCTTGCTGTCACTTGAATCATTAATTTATTAACTGCTAGATTAACTTCTGAAAGTGTTGAAAACAAGATCAAGTATTCTAGAGCAATTAAGGATTTTATCTGACTAAATGATGCCTGACATGGTACCAGCAAACTACTGAGTATTATAGATAAAATGTTGTGCAATTATGAAAAGTTCATTGTTATAAAATACCAATCACATTTGCAAAACTGCTTCTTATAAAACTACTATAAAAGTTTCCAGCCTGCTATTTATAAAACACGATATACTGTATCCCTCAAAATATACAGTGTCAAAGATTCCTAGTCTGCTTTGCAGGAACCCCTCAGCATTTCTGAAAAAAAATGCTCAGATCATCAGGTATACTGATAAACATTCACAGTTCAGATGAAAATTTGCAATTCAAATCTAAATCAAACCTGCAATGAAAGGATTATTTTACTAATTCCAAATATAATTTTGTCATATATAAGTTCCTAAAATAATCTACTATATATATCACTTCACTGTCCAGAGTAATAACAGCCATTTTCAAGGCAGTGTCCCTCTTCAGAACCTACTGAATAATTTGAAATTTAGATATGTGTAAGTAAAGTCCATATTAAGGTGCTTTGGTGAGTTTGTAACTGATGTTTTTAAGGGTAAAGTGCTTCACTGAATCAGAGATGTGAGATCTCACTCTTCTCTCAGTGAAACTCCTTCTGATGACATTGGTGGGGACAATACAGACCTATTATTTGGAGTACCTTTGTTTCCACAATCCAAGAAACCTAGGTGCAGATTTTTTCTCTGTCTTTGTTGATGTAGGTATTAATTTTTTAGACACAGTTGTGCCTGCAGACACAGTGAAGGATAGATATAAATAACCTCTGAATTCTTTCTGTGTAAGAGGATATGTACACAGTGTTTTGTGTTTTCCCTACTCCATGTCAATCCTGTTCTGTCAAAAAGTATGGGACAGAGATTAGGCTATAGTTTGTCTTGCCTTCTTTGGTTGTCTTGAAAACCTTTGCTGAGTACAGAAAAGGAATAATTGCTGAGAAAAGTATTCTTAAAAGTAGTGGGCACGTGGCAGACAAGAAACAGCACCCATGGATGTGCCCGTCACACAAACCACAGAGACAAATCCACCTGGCTATTAAGCATTGTATCTTTTTTAATATATTTTTCAGGAACTTGGAAGTGTGTACAGTGTCCTGGCTGCCATTTTAAATGTGGGTAACATTGAATTTTCTGCAGTAGTATCTGAACATATGATTGACAAGAGCAACATTTCCAACCCAGTAGCCCTTGAGAATTGTGAGTGATTTTTTCTTGATTCAAGATTGTTTTTCTTATTGTTTTGTTAGCAAATTTATTTTATTGCAAGAGAGTTATCAATGAACCTGTATTTGCATGGAAATTTTGCAAAAATGATTAAAAGCTGAAAGTCAATTAATTCTAAGCCCTCCTATATTCAAATGCAAAAAAAGAAAAATATTTCCATGTTATGCATCTTATTTGACTAACCAGTTCACTGATATACAGGAAACATGACTAATACTGCAGATGCCTGAAAAGAAAATCTTTGGAATTTTTCCAAGGTTATTTGAACATTTGATGGAGAACCTCATTAACACATTGAATGGTTTTTTCCCAGTTTCTTTCTCAGCTGCTCATTACTTGTTCCCCACATGTGCCTGTTGAAATACAGCTCACTAATTCTTTGGAAGGGATGCCTTACATTATGGGTTGCTGAGAAGTGGAGGAGGCAAAGGGGCAAAGATTGCTACACTTTCTCAGTAATTACAGTTGGGGAGATAATGAAGTATTCACGCTACCTTCTTACATGTTTTCCTGCCATAGATAGAAAAATATTGTGGAACTGGGAAAGAAGCACCCTTATTTGGAGCAAAAGGAAGACAGCAGTGGCTTGTATGAGTGGATTATTACTGAGAGGGGTATTCATACCTCACAGTTTCAGTACTTCTGATGGAGTCACCTAGATTCCCTAGCATTTCTCCATAGACTGTTTGGAGAAACAGCCTCCTTGATAAAGGAATTTAGAATCTATTCATTAACGGTAGTAGAAGCTAGGAAGATTGGTTACTAAATTAGATACTGACAGTTGTTTGATGTGAAATTCCTCATTAGTCATAATTCAAGACTTTGATTTGGTCCCTATTTGTAATATATTGCACTTGCAGCTTTGTTTGCAAAAATGCCTATTTCACCTTCCAAAATCTGCCTTTGAGCTATACCAGTGACCTTCCTTCCTAGGTGCGTCCTTGCTATGTATTCAGGCAGATGAACTGCAAGAGGCCCTCACCTCTCACTGTGTAGTGACTCGAGGAGAGACAATTATTCGTCCCAACACTGTGGAAAAAGCCACTGATGTCAGAGATGCCATGGCCAAAGCACTGTACGGACGCCTCTTTAGCTGGATAGTCAATCGCATCAACACTTTACTCAAACCTGACAAACATTTAAGGTAAAAGAAGTTTTTCCAGAATAAAAAGAATTTTTTTTTCTGTGGGAATAATATTGTCTACATTAGAGCATTTACTGTACTCATGTTGTTTTAATCTGCTACCTTTTTGTTTATGACACCACCACATCAAAAAATGTTTTTTCCTGTTCCTAGTATATAATGTAAATACAGTAGCTATGGATAGCACAGGCATCCAGTGTTTTACTGTTTGACCTTTACACGTTTAACCATTTGTAAATTACATACGAGCTACTTATTCTTTTGTAATTTTTCAGGGTCAACTTTTGACGTTTGTTGATTATATAGATCAAATTCTGCTCTTATTTACAGTGATGCTGTTGCTTTTGTCACTGTTGTTATGACTATGGTTTCATATATGTGTGAGAATAGCTTTCACATTTACTGAAGTTAAATGTCCACTCTGCACTTACAAAGTGACATTTTAAACATAGAGACAAGAAAAATACTGGGAATGAGGATGTAAGACATTTTGCAAATTAATCAAAGAAGAAATGATGTGGTTTCTGTTGTAGATCCTATATGTCAGAGCTCTCTATAGTGGAAAAGGGGTAAACTTATAACTACCTTAAAATGAACAGCAATAACAAATAGCTTTGGTTTGCAAATCTGGATTTTCTGGATTTTTTTTTTTAAACATCAGAGGAGAATCAAGGTTGCAATCCTAAAATTTGTCTAAACTTTTAAGTATTTGGTTACAGAAAAGCAACAATAAACAGAACTTTAATCAGTAAGTGAAAGGATAGAATTCATGAAAGATAGGGCAGCACTGCCAGTCTGTGTGCCTCTCTCACTTGTCTGTTACAGAGCCCTTTTCAAACTGAATACTTATTAGGCTGGTGAAGAGGAAGTAAAATTTGACCTGAAATGTTCACTATTAAAAACAAACAAACAAACAAAAAGCAACCAGAACTTTGTTTTGATTTTATGGTAGTAAAATAATTTGCACCTGCTATTTTTATGTAATTGTCTCTGAGAAGGAATGAGGAAGACAAATTTTAGCAGTTTATTCACAAAAGTGTAATTTTGAGATAGATAAAATAGTCACCAAATTCAGGTAAAAACCAACAAATACATTTGTTCCCTCCACAATGAAATGCTTCTTTTTTTGAGATGGACTTCACAAAGAGGTTTAAGTGCTATTAATGAGTGAATGAAGGGGTGTATTGAAGCTGATTCTTAATTTCTGATTTCCTAAATCTTTATTAAAAAAAATTGGTTACAGATAGCCCCTCAAAGGGATTTTATAGATAATATGTGCTTTATTTTTTACTTTCCTCAGAGAAGACAATAATGTCAGCTTCAGTTTGCTATAAAATTATATCCTCTTAATTTTTTTGCTTCAGCAAATAAACATTAGAGCTTTTTTCAAGTAGCAAAAATGATCACATCTTCAGTATGCCTTAGCTAAAATATCAAACCAAAGTTTTTACTAGTAGTACTTCTCTGGAATTTAATTGATAATTCAAATTCATACCACATTTCAGTACTTAAAGTTGTTATTTAGATGCATAAAAGGTCTAGCTATTAGTTCTTTTGACTTTAATGTTAAAATAAAGAATTTTAATTGTTGTGAGTAAATAATTTGAAGAAATATTATTTTGTGACAACAGTCTTTAATTAAATGCTGTTGAGTAAAGCCTGTGTTATTACAAGAGAAAAAAAAAGAACTACTTCTTTCTGTACTGTGGTCAGCTGCTTACAACAGAATAATTACTAGCAAATATTAGTCTAACAATAAAATTGCAACTCCCCTATTCGCTTACCAATTGACTTGGTCATTAAGTGATTCAGTATAGCTAGTCTGCAAATACTGTAATCTTTGAATTGATCTGCATTTATTGTATTTCAAAGAAAAAAATTATTGTCATTTTAAGAGATATCTGGTTTAGCAAAGATTATCCTATGTAACTGGTGTACAGATTAGGCCCATGATTTTCCTTTGTGAAACAATAATTAAGATAGTCAGTGTAAAATAAAGATAATAACAATGGAAAGTTTATTTCATCTTTGCAGTGAAAATGATGATGGTTTGAACATTGGAATTCTTGATATCTTCGGCTTTGAGAATTTCAAAAAAAATTCTTTTGAACAACTCTGTATCAACATCGCCAATGAACAAATTCAGTTCTACTTCAATCAGCATGTCTTTGCCTGGGAACAGGTATGTGTGGATTATTTTGATAAAGCTTTAATATTGCTGAACATATAAAACCTTGAGAAACTACATTGTTCGTTCTCCATAATAGGTTGTAAATTGCAGATTATAACAAATATTTTTTCAGTATGTATTCTGTGAAGCATTGCTTGTTATTTGCAAGTAAAATGCCTATATAAAATGCATTAAACTTGAAATTTACAGTATCTAAGCAACATAACACAGTGATAATCTGTTTGATGCAAACGCAATGTTGTTTTCTTGAGAAATAATGACTGTTGTAATGTATGATTCTATAGTAAAAAAATAAATGAGTGGTAACAAAATTTTGGAAGTGTAGTGTTCATAATAGCTTACTAATAAGCTTAATGAACACTGAAATTCCATTATTAAAAACTGCAAATCTCACAATTATTTTGTTCTTGTTCCGAAACTAGATCATCTCAACTAAATAATGATGGATTTAATCTAAATAATTTAAAGCAGAGAGAAAGAAAAAGTGTTGTAAATATAAAAGTTTATGAAACTGAAGAGGAGAGTGAAAAACCTCAAAAAATATCATCTCAGCTTTGTAAATAATTACATGATAATTAAATGAACCATCTTTAAATCATTATTCACTATTGTTATTTGAAGAAATAGCATTAACAAAAAATATTAAACTTGGTGAAAATAGAAATATTCCAGAATTCTGTGTGGCAGAACAGTCAAAATTCAAATTGTAGGTGAAATAATACTTTTATTGTTTTACCGAAATTATTGGGATTTATAATACACAAATGAAAATCCTCCTGAATACTAATTTTAGTTATTAGTAGAAACAGAGTATTTTGTCAGTGTTAATCACTGATTGCTTTAAGGATAAAACAGATACAAGTTTGGAGTGTGTCTCTGTATGCAGGTGTGTACATGCATGTGCCAGTCTAGAGCTGTACATATCTATGTGTAAAATGGAAGGAATTTTTTATATGGATCAATGCTTTATCTTTATCCTCTTTCCAATTATTTCAGGAAAGGCTATCTTGCAGTCTTAGACCTTGTAGTTGTTTTTATAGATTTATGTGCGAGATTCTCAGACACAAGTATTTTCTTGTTTTTAATACCATCTAAAATTCAGAGAAAATTTAACCTGAACTACTGTAATGACTTAGATGCCTTCTTTCGGAAGTGCACAAATTCACACAAGAAGGTCACTTGGCTACTGCTCTTTCTAACAGTTGGAAGATGGAAATAGCACAGACTGCAGCACCATTATTTATTCCTGTAAATTCAAGCAATGACCAGGTCTCCTGGACTTGCGTATGTCCACTTGGCTCAAATGTTCCCTAACTCGATCCTCACACACTGAGTCTTTCTTCCCTCTGTTCTCAGGGGTCTGGGATTATCGGTCAAGACCAATGCAAAGAAGGCATTGAATGTTTCAGCTTTTTCCATATCATCCATGCTTGCTCAGCAGCAGGACCACATTCTCCCTAGCTGCCTTTTGCTGCTAATGGACGTGCCTTGGGTTTCCTGTCCCTATCCCTGTACACCAAATATTGTCTTAGTATTCGTTCTCTTTTTTAACTGGAGTCAAGTCTTGCTCAGTATAATCTGCCTTTACTCGTTTCTAAGTATTCTGATGCAGAACATTTTGGCCAGACCTATATTAATGCAGAGGTTTGTGGTGTCACCATGTAGTAGGAACAGAGCCCTGCTGCAGCAAGGTCAAGGTGGTTATTTTGCTACTGAGCAAGGGATGATAAGATGGGGGGGAAAATTAACTTCTTATTTTGACAATATCTAGTTTACCCATTTCTCCCTGTAGGAAATTAGGACAACAATGACTGACCCTATGGAAGGGGAAGCTGATCTTTATTTACAGAATCTCTAAGTACTTCAACTTTACCCATTTTCAGTCATCTCTCATAGATGTCATTGACTCCCAGTCATGTAGAATGCACCACAATGTGTTCAAGTGGTCTGCCAAGAATAATTTGTGAGTGACTCATTGAATAAGGGACACCAGCTGGCAAACCTTCATCGTGTCTCTTAGCTTCTTCTTTCTGCAATAGTTTTTGGACAGATCTTTTACAGCCTTTAGCAATCATCAGTTGTTACAGGGCAGTTCTTTGCCTCAGAACCTTATTTACTTCAGCCTCCATAATCTTCAGGCAAGGTCATTATCTGACTTCGCTTGTTTGAAGTATATATATCTTTATGCCTACAGTCCATTTCCTTGGTGGGTTCATAGGAAAATCATGTATGATGTGCTAACCTTGCAGTCATCCTCCTGTTGTCAGATTTAAAGGGTGTTCCACTAGCTACCTGTCTGCAGTGTGTTTTTATGTAAGTGAAGGCCTTCTGTTTTGATGTAAGCAACACCTTCCTCAGTTTTATTACTATGAACAAACGTTCTGCATTCAAATCACAGGCTGTTCTTCTAAGACTCTTTTTTCTGATGCTTATACACACATTACCAGTTCTAATATTTCTATTGCAAATGTCCACATCTGACCCGTAATACCAACCAAGTGCATGTCTACTTTAATTTACATCATGCCACTACAGATTATATCAAACTTCATTACATTATCTTGTAGCAGTCTCCAAAGATACTAGTACAGCAGTGCAGAATGAGCTGTATAGATTAGGTTTGTGCAGGTGTGGGTGTAAATCCCCTCCTTTCAGAGACAGGAAATGAGAATTTGTGTTACAACCCAATGGCACAGATTGATTTGCAGTATGATTCATAGTCATTATAAGACATCGCTTTTCACTTACTTATGACATGGTTGTTCCAGTTTTACATCACAAAAACAGCCTTCAAAAAAGTAGATGGCTTCAGAATCTTTTCTGTTGACTGCAAGGACTCTCCTGTGTTAACACCAGTAATATACTTTAATTGTAAATACAAGCCTACCCCTCCCTGCACACAAATAAGAGAAAGCAATTTGAAAGAAAATATAATTGCTAAATGTTCTATACAGGGAAAAAAAAGGAAATATTTTCAAAATCACACAACTGAATTTGATCTTTTTTATGATACAGTGTATCACTTATGTAAAAGCCAAACATTTGGATGGCCCCTGCAGTTTGCTGATGTATCTGCCTGACTTTACAAATGACTTTACATGCAAGGGTTTGTGTCTCCATCACTAAAAGACACTAGTTAAGTTTACAGGAAGGCTGATGCCAGCAGCCACCAAGGCCTTTGTGTTGACTTTTCATTAGCCCAAGCTGATGGTTTTGCTGATATAGCAATCCTGTCGCTGGGGACGCAGGATAGTGTCTCTTCACAGCCCTGTGCAAGGCCAGACAGACATGTCAGATTGTTCTGTGCTACCTCAAAAATCTGTAACATGACACTGCACTGCACCCTGTAGATCCACTCAAGGAAGACTGAAAAATTTAAATTATTTCATACTTCCCTCAAGAGAAGTAAAATGTATAGGCACATTGTTTCTTCCTTCTTTTCCCTGCTTTGCCTTTTTCAATTCCTTATCACATACAGTTAGAGGAAATCTGACATATCTAGTGGGAAGTCGAAGCCTAAATCAGTTAAATATAGTTTAGTTCATAGTTAACCCATGTCAACCTAATAAGTAGTGATTATGTCACTGGAGAAGGTGAAGAAGTTTGGGCAACTTGAGCAATGAAGTCACAGGGCAAGTTAACCTCATAGGGTTGAACTTTGCTTTCAGTTTTGCAGGTGATATGGTTTTACCATTGTTAGTGGTTTCTTTTCTGTATCTGAATCTGAAAAGTGTTCACAGTTTTGCTTTCCATGGAAGTGTGGCCTGAGAAAATACGGCCTCAGTAGTGACAGGAATTGTAGGAATGAACAATGGTACTTGTCACAACCTGAGGCTCAGGGTGTCTGCTAGCGCAGAGTGTCTGTGAAGTCAAATGAAGGGAATTTATTCTTTATTGTTGACTTAATGTTTGCATTTAAGAATAAAGGCTTTTAGGCCTGAGTGCAATCTTCTTTCCCTAATTTAACAGAAAGACTGAGGTGGGTAGTATAGCTTAAGAAAAGATAGTGTAGATTCCCAATAGTCAATGGAGACAAATAGCTGTATCCCTGTTTCTACTCACTGAGGAGAGAATGTGGGCTCTCAACGTAGTCGCTACTTTAATATGTCCACCAGTCTCGCTGGCACAAGCTTTTTTTTGGTTAATATTAAGCAAAGCAGAACTTTTGGACCTTCAGTGCCATTCTTCGAGATGTTTCCCTTACGTATTAGATACTGATGCTAGTACATTTTTGTCAGTTCCAGGATCTGCAGGTCACATTGTCCAGCAAGACAACCTTCCCATTTCGTTCTCATTTGTGATTCCTCCATAAAAAGTAAAAGGTGTAACAGTGATAGCTAAAACATTTTGGAAAATGGCAGGTTTGTTGTCAGTTGGAAGGATGATACTTTTTGCATTAAATGTATGTAGTGTTTATTTTACTTTCTTATGACAATTTAATCTTCTGCTTTAAGCTGGAAAAGGTTCATTCTGAATAAGTCTCTGGTGTTCCCATTTAAACGAAAGTGTCATCGTAACATGTTCTCAGCAAAATGCCATTATATTATTAAACATTAAGACCATTTCCTAATGCATTTAATATTTCATTGTTATTAAGTGAAATCAGGTTGCACAAGCTAATGTTAGCTAGTTTTGATCACAGAAAAAATGCCATTCAATACTGAGATGAGATGGGAGCCCAATTAATAGTGTAACTCAGTTATTCCGTTTGACCTCCCATCCACAGGAATACTTTCTAATGGATTATGCTTTAGAATTTCAATCAGCAGCTATTTTACAGAGCTTTCTTGTCACAAAATATCATGGGAGATTATAAAATCCTGTAGCTGATTCATCTTATTAATTCAAATAAGATCTATTTC
Source organism: Myiozetetes cayanensis (assembly GCF_022539395.1). Classification (NCBI taxonomy): domain Eukaryota; kingdom Metazoa; phylum Chordata; class Aves; order Passeriformes; family Tyrannidae; genus Myiozetetes; species Myiozetetes cayanensis. The sequence continues at coordinate 134,559,516 of NW_026086604.1, forward strand.
ATTACAGTTTTATGATGTGCATATCAAGGCTTTTATACTTTCTGCTTGTATCCTAATAACATGGTTGAAACCAGCATTGCATTAAAAAATGTAATACAGTATCATTTCTAAATCATCTGTCACAATGGTGCCTGGGAGACTGGGTTATCAGCCATCCTCCAGGAGCCCATGGAAAGTGATGGAGTGAACTCCTTCCGTATCCTACTGGGCAGATGGCAGCATTGCCAGAACTATCAGCACTGGCTGACACTCATTCAGTTGTCGAGGTGCAGACACAAAAGTCTGAATGGTCACATACGCAGCAGGCTTGGAGGTCAGGCCCTGCATGCTGGCCAGGCAGTGATGGGAGCAGATGTTGCTGTTACAGCATAGTTTAGTACAGCTACTACAGAGCTCCTTTCTTTTTCAAGGAGAACACTTTTATCAGCTCTCTAAACCAGCCTCTCTCACAAGCATTAGAAAAAGTTAATCATTAGACAAGTTGGTTGTGAGAGCTTATTGGACGATGCCTGAGTGTCACAGAAACGCTCTTCTCTTCTGATAGATTCACCCTGAGCAATCTCTTTCTCTTATTCCACTGATAAGTGTAGTCTTGATAATCCTAAGCAGTAACAGTTGGTTCCATGAATGTAACATCTGTGTGTCAGTACAGCTGTAGCCCTTGGTTAAGCTGCTCCTACTCTGGTGTTGTCTTTAGGAGATAACACAGACTCATTCCCTTTCTACCACCAGCTCCTACAGGTATATAATTAACTTTTTGCCTCTATCGGTGATACATTTATTACTCTTCTGTTGTGTCTTGCTACTCAGGTCATTGATTAAAATAAAAAGCAAAACTCTACCTGTCCACTGCTTCAGGGCAGACATGAATGAAGTTAATGTTACGTGTCTCAGATGAGGAACCCTCATGGGGCTGTAGGAGAGATTCTTACTGAGTACACCCTTGTACAGCATGAACCTGAGCCATAACATATCCTTAGAGTGAAAAGTGTCCTGGGAAATTAGATCTATCTAGATACTGGAAGGGTTTGGGTATATATTTCATGTCGTCTTTCAAATGGATCAGCAGATTTGTTTATTTGCGCCTGTATGTCCAGGACAGTGTTATTATTTTATCCCTTCTGCTCTTTCTCTCTGGTTTAGAGACTAAGAGGTATGAAATCTAACAACATGTGCTTTTCTGTTGTATATGGTAGTTAACTTCTTTTTCAAATGCTCAATGTATTGCCTTCTTCACTCATTCAGACTCAAGTGAATGACACATAAGGAGAGGTCTTTCAGGGTTAGAGGTCTTTGAACTCATTAATATTAGCCATCATTCATGTTGATGACACTCTTCTCACAATGAATTCAGGATAGCAAACCTGTGATGTTAACACCATACATGAACACAATACCTTTATGAAGTCCTATCCTTTGGCAGAGGGATGATTTTTAAAGTAGATCAAAAGGCTTAGCTGTGTTTCACAGTACAGCCTGCACAGGACTGATGGCAGACTTACTACAAATGGGAGCACCGTGCAGTGGATAACTGCTATTTCTTATGTAATGCAGGCAAACATAATGGAGGTGTGGCAGGCCCTAGAGCATCCTTCTCTTGGTAAATCTATGCCTGTCCTCTGCCTTGCTAAAGGATTAAGGAAGGTCATTCTTGTATTCTTCAGCTATAATCTAAATTATATTCAAGATAAAACCATCACAACACACTGTGGACATAACACTTGTTATCCTTTTCTTTTCAGTCTGGTGGAAATCCAAAGATATTTGTAGTCTTCAGGAGAAAACCAACCAGACAAAACCAACCTAACAAACAAAAAAACCCTGCCCCACCAGCTTTTCTGTTGTTTTCAAATCTTGGGGATTACCTTTCCCTAGTTCCTTAAAAGGAATGAAAATGAGGTAGAGGCAAATCTAAGCCAATTTATTTAATTTTTAGAACGCATGTATACAATTCTTCAATTATTAGAAAGTATGTGCACCTTCTCCTCTTCTTTCCATTTTGAGGAAGGTGATCAAACAAGTAAGGCTGTTGTAATCTGTGGTCACTTTTGTAAATCTTGGCCACTGCACATCACATAGATGTGAACAATGAATTGGGAATGTAAATCTAGCTCTAAATAGTTAAGAAATATTTTCTACATTGCAGACCAGGGAAGTAACTAGACCCCCAGGTCTCCATCTGTAAACACTATATCTTCTTCAACTCTGTTTTTTTAATTCTTGCTATTCCTGGAAAGTATCTTTCTTTACCAAATACGCCACGGAAATATTGAACTTACATATTCAAAAGCAAATATCTCAACTGACATTTGTTTCTGCAAAACCTTGATGTCTTTAGTCCTGAGGCATAATTTTTAATGTAGTTTTCATTTCCTACAATTAACAGTTTGTGAATTATGTCCTGAGGTGGTTCTGTATACACAGACAAAACATGCCTTCTGTTGCTTGCTACAGAATGAATACCTTTATGAAGGTGTGGATGCAAGGGTTATAGAATATGAGGACAACAGACCCCTTTTAGATATGTTCCTGCAGAAACCAATGGGTTTATTGTCTCTGCTGGATGAGGAAAGTCGATTCCCACAAGCGACAGATCAGACACTTGTAGGTAAGTATATGATTTATTTCACAGTCTTGCCTCGTTTTCTCTTAGATTTCTGTTTGACATGTACAGTTTAAACTTCATACTAGTTATGTTTTTGGTGAGCCTCCATTCCAGTGTCATAGTATGTTTGAGGGAGACATGCATGTAGGGATGGTTGTGTCCTTGAAGTTCATAGAGAAACATTAAGATTACAAATGAATCTAAGTTGCTGATCCGGGTTTCAAATTCTCCTGCCTTCAGGATTTTTTAGCTGCAGGGTTTGAAAGGTAAAGATCACAGTGGTGTTGGGTTAATGGTTGGACTCAATGATCTTAGAGGTCTTTTCCTACCTTAATGATTCTATGATTTTCTGAGGTCACACAGAAAAAAATTGGTACGAAGTAAATAACTTGTCCAAGAGCTTCCATATTCTCTATCCAGTGCCTTTTGTTACAAGACCATGATGTCCTTGAAAACATCAGTGTCTGTTTTGTGCCTCTGCATTGCCAGAGAAGTAAGGCAATATACTTAGAGGGATACAGCTTCAGAAGAAAAGTATTGTACAGTAACTCCAGTAAGATGAGCTATGTGTTTCCTTTCAGAAAAATTTGAGGATAATTTGAAGTCAAAATATTTTTGGAGACCCAAAAGAGTAGATCTAACCTTTGGAATTTATCATTATGCAGGAAAGGTAAGTGACCTGATGATAGTAGTTGGGGATTGTTGAGTGGTAGAGCTGGAAGAAAATAGAAGAGGTCAGCTGGGTTGGTTCTCAACTGTCACCTATTCAGGCCTGACATGGGCATGTTGGTGATGCCTTACATGTCAAAAGTAAATTGAAAAGTTATTATCCCTCATAAAAAAGTAAAAAAGCAATATCAGGAGTGTATTTTTTCTTAAATGTCACCAGGTAAATAAACTGGCTGTAGTATAGAAGATCTAAAACACAACTGTTACATAATGCAACTTAGTGCTCTTCCTCTTAGTTCCTCAAAGCCCTGTCCATGCTTGTTCCCACTGCTTCTAATCAGGATCCCACTCTTTTCTTCTACTTCCTCCTACACCCCATGCGCCTTACTTAGTTCTGTACTACTGTCATCGCCCAGATGGGTAGTGCAGGCCCTGCTTTCTGCTTCATTTGATGAGCAGTGTCTTGCCTTCCACTTGCTGCACGTGCCTTTCAAACTCAGGAGGAGTTGCTGTTGCACTGCAAGATGATGCTGGTCACGTGAACCTTGCTCTGTGAAAGCAGGAGCTCCTCCCTCCTTTTGAGCTCTTTTAAAGGGTACAGAGCGAGCACTGATGCCTCACATAGTAAACCATGTTGAGTCTGTGTAGTGCTGGAGCAGCTGGCCTGGGAAGAGGCAAATACTACGCATCAGCTGATGGAAAACAACTTACGCCTTGTGTAAGACAGTCAGCTACAAAGAGCCTGCAGTAACTCCTCTGAACCTCATCTCCAGCTGAATTGTACTTCACCAGCATAGCATATCTCATGGCTGAAGAGTGGAGAGTCAGGTCTCCCTGTACCATTCCTGTTACCAGCCACTGAAGATGGGGATTACACCAGTACCCCATCATCCCTTTCCAGTGTTCAACAAGCTTTTTCATTAGGAATTTTCTCCTAACTTGTGTCTCCATTGCTGTAATGTAAGTGCTTTACTCCTAGTCTTGTTTGCTGTGGAACTCTTCCTTTACAAGCCTTTTTCCTAATTGAAGACTCTTACTGAGTTGTTTTGTGAGAGGTCTTCATTAAGCATGCCAGTATCTTCTACGCTTTGTGACAGGTCAGGTTTTCTTGTGGATCCTTTACAGCATCATTGAGATAGAGTCCTGGAGTTACATTTTGAGTTAGGTGCACCATTATTGGAATTTTTAGAGAGATTTCAATTGCCAAAATGCAGTTTGTGATTTTGCAAACTTCCTCTACAATTAATACAGAGATCTGTAAGAAGAGTGGTAAGTCCTAAGTCCAGTACAGCACAATATGAATAGCACAGAAAGATTGTACAGTAATGTGGGTAATCCTGTGTGATATGGTTGAAATCAAGTGCATTGTTAATTGTGCATTTACACATGTACTCGTGTAAAGGAGGACTACAATACACTTGTCCTACTGATAAATCCATGCTGGCTAAGGCTACTGTTAACATATGTGCATTAGGGAAAATAAATGTCTCAAGCTACTTTGAAATGATGGATTTGCTTTTAGTGATCTGCATCATTTCTCAGTATTGAAAAGTTAGAACTTTCAGTGATCAAAAAAAAGACTGCAAGCAAGAGTGAGCCTGATAGCTGAAAAACTATCTGTGTATCTTCATATATTAAAAGCCATATGCCAGAATGCTTAAATTTACAATTGCTTTTCAAAAACCAAGAAGATGCATAAATGCACTTTTTAAACAGGTTCTATATAATGCAAGTGGATTCCTAGCCAAAAACAGAGACACTCTGCCAGCTGATATTGTACTGCTACTGCGATCATCTGAAAACAACCTGACGCGACAGCTGGTAACCCATCCTCTTACAAAAACAGGTATTGCTATTGTGGTAATCTTCTTAATCTTCTCTAGCCTTCATGATGAACACTGCTAGGTTTCATATGACTACTCACTGATGACATTACACACTCTGTGGCTTAACTTTCCAACCCTAGAATCTATACAGAATGGAGCCCCAGCCATCTCAAGCTGCAGGGGAGGGATTGGTCTGGTCAAGTGCCAAGGAAGTGGTAGAGACTTCTTTCAGGGTCCTCTCTTCAGGGTAGGGGAGCAATACAGGGAGTGGAGTGCATCTCTTGAGTTGAGGACTGAACAGAAGAGATCAGGTAAGTCATTGGCCTTTTTTTGGGCATGGCATATATATAAATTGCCTGTTTTGTCTCAGTGCAATTTATCCCTAAAATACTAGAGAATGAAGGTTGGGGCTCTTAACATCTGCTGCAAAGAGTGAGGACACACTTCTCAATTTACTCATTCTTTTAGTCCCTTACAATAGGTGACTGATGAGGTCCTAGTAGTAAGCCTTTCTCGAAGAGTTCATAAGTTGAGGTGGAGGAATAAGATTGGTTCTACAGAAATTATTCCTAAGTTGCATCTTAGTTGAACTATGTCCTTGCAAAGTGTCCTACCTCCATTTTAGGGTGATGGGTAAGTCTCCTTACAACCAGGTTCTTATTGTGTTGTAGTACTCCCTGTGTGATGGCATTGATGCCATACAGTTAGTACTTTACAGCTTAACTTCCTTGTACAACTACATGGGAGATGTGTTTCTAGCAGATCAGAAAAGCTAAATTTGAAGAGTCTAATGGAAATTTCCCTAAAATGTTATTGTAGCTTGCAGAAACCAAGGTTTTGGCAAGGCTTCTATTCTTCACAAAGAGAGCTTTGCTCATGGGATGCAAAATTTGGTCTTGAAGTTCTATATTAAGTTAGTGTTCCTGGGAAAGCACAGAGCTCAATGTCCTTGCCTGAACTTTTTGACTTGTGGATATCTGCTAAGATAGTAATAATTTCTGTAGAGTCAAAGTAAGGGTCTGCATGGTCCCAAGAACTGATCTCAAGTCTTAATGTTTTGCAAGATAATTCTGAAGGCTGTTTTGGTCTTCTTGTTAAATATTGTAAAACACTGTGTGAAGCCTTTTGAAACTGACCAAAACCATCCAGCTGTAGCCATCCAAAAGTTAGATTTCTGATCTGTTATTCATCTAGAATCAGTGAAATTGTAGAGGTTTACCCAGAGTTCAGCCCATCTTGCCTATCTCAGGTGTTTCTCGTAGAACAGGAAAAATCTCTCTGAATGTGCCTCTCTGCACTGGATACAGTAGGGATTCCTGTAGACACCTCACTTTCAGATAGATAAAGTTAGGTGTGAGTAATCCTCTCCTTTTCCTTCCCACCCTGTAATATTCAGCTGAACCCAAAGGAGGCTTAGCCCTTGATATCTTCACATAATATGTGATGCATTAGCTCACCATGCCGTATATTTGCAGCTGTTATTCCAGCTCTTACCCACGTTTTACTGATAGCAGCTGAGCACAGAAGATATAGTCTCTCCCAGTGGAGAGTGAGATCCCAGAGGAGTTTTGTTATTAGCAGAAGCAGTGACAATGTGCAGCACTGGTTAGGGTTTATCAACACAGAGAGACGTGATGGAAAGCTCAGAAGAATTTTCATTATTCCTTTAGAAGACAAGTGTCTGTGTAAACCATGCCAATGCACCTAGTCCTTCAAAGTCATCGTGAAGGTATTGCTTGATTAAGTGTTTCAAGGTTAGAGTCTTAAGGCTATGTCTGTGTTAGCAAACCAAACAGAGCCAGAGAACAGTAGCTGAAACACTCCTAAAGGACTGTCCATTCTGATGAATGGGACAGTTTTGGATCATCTCAGCTACCTGCCTTCCAGGGATACCTAGGCACACAGCAAGAGAAAGTACAGGCCAGCAATGGTTTCCAGCAAGCTCTGTGGAAGGACACAACGTTATTTTTACCAGGGGGGTTAAAAGAGTAGTGAAATATGGTGTTTAGCTGTTTGAGTCATGCCATGTCACTTGCCCTCAGGTCCAGAGAAGGGTGCTAGCACTTTATTTTTTTTAACTAATATATATGTAGCATTAGAACTATAGTAGTACAATAACAATCTTTGAGTAAAACCACATGGATACTCTAAAGAGGTATCTTTCTTGCCTTCTGCAGCAGTCTGGGTTTTTTTTGTGATCTAGTAGATGGCATATGAGCTGAAGGAGCAAAATCATCCCTTTTCATCTTCATGCAACTTCTTCAAAGCTTGTTCCAAGGGTGAAAGGGGACACAAGGACATACCCTGAAAAACTGAACAACCTTTCTAATCATATGGTTACAATGGGGACATGAATAAGGTGGTGCAGCATCAGTTTTAGTTTAGATGAGATGTAAACATTTGCTAGGTTGCTTTTTTCCATCTTCCCATAGGTAACCTGGCACACACTAAAAGCAAAACTACAATCAGTTACCAAATGTGGACCTCCCAGAAAACAATAAGTCATACAAAGGTAAGAAAACAATTTTGTGATTCTGCACTGAACATTAATTTAAACTAGAAAGGCAATACTGGTTTTCATATTAAAACCTTAAAACCTTCCTTGGTTTTTCTCCCTCTCCTATTTTCTTTTCTGTTTAGCTGGATATCTTTGTGTTGTGCAATTCATATTCCTTCCGTGAGGTAAAAACCTAACATTTCCCTTCTTTCTGGCTATAGTTTTATAAAAACTTCAGGGGAAAAAACCACCATTATTTCCTAGCTGTACTGTAGCAAAAAGAGAAATTAAAATATTGGTGTGGAGTATAGCCATGTTCCATAGGGAACTACCAAAATAACAGTGATGATGGAATACCTAAAAGGACCTCAGACATTGTCAGGTTATTTGTGGCAGTTATTAGATGCTCTGTTATCACATTGTGCCCTCTGTGTGTGAACGTTCGTGTATTGTGTAGCAAAGTAATGTAACGTACTGGTGTAATTGATTTGTGCTGTGATCATGCTGTAACTTTTGCCGCTTAGAATATTTTTTTAATTATTTATGTTCTCTGAGGGGTGTCTTCTCGTGGCATTGGAAGGGTGCTACAGGCTCACTAGAGCTAAAAAGTATGATTTCTTTCTTCATCTCTATAGAATGAAGCAGGAGATACTGGACATCATCCTAGAGAGACAACCAGCATGAAGACACAGACAGTTGCTTCGTATTTTAGAGTAAGATATCAAATATTTTAATATAGATTTCTAGAGTACAGTAAATGTTTATCCTTTCACCTTTTGAAATGCACCGGTTTACTTAGAGTCAACAGTCATCCATTTAGAGTTTGTGAACTGCATATATGGTGCAGTGGTCTGTGCAGCATAAATATCTAGAGAAGATTGTGATGTTTTGTCTTTAGTTATACTTGATTACACAGCCACATGGCTGTCATGATGATGTATGATGATCAATATTAATCTTTCACTTGCTTGTTTTTCTACCAAGGAGATAAAGGGAGGCTGAACATTAATGGTATAGCATTTCTTTAGGAGTTTAAGAAAAAGGGCAAAGTTACTTGGAAGCAGGAGCTCCAGAGAATGGTCACTGCTCAGAGGCTGTCGTGAGTCAATCCTTGTGGCTCCTTCAGCAGCTCTCTGGACCTTCCCAGACGCTGGCTGTGATGCTGGTCTTGCAATAGAAAGTAGCTGTGAAGAGCATTCTTTCCTCCAAAGTGGTGCACACAGTTGGTTCACTTGAGTTCAACTCTGAATTTCCAACTCTTACTTAGCTATCTGTCTTGGCAAACCATAAAGTGGCTGAGGTGATGTTCGTGACGAATTGGATGCAGGACTCGGAGAAATACTAAGTGCGTTTGCCAGCAACGCTACACTGGGAAGAGCTGTCAACCCTTTCGAAGGCAGAGAGGCCCTGCAGAGAGACCTCAGCAAATCAGAGAGATGGGCAGTTACCAACAGTAAGAAGTTTAACAAGGGCAAGTGCCAGATTCTTCACCTTCAAGTGAGCAACCCTGGTTGTGTGTATAGACAGGGAAACCAGAAGCTGGAGAGCTGTGCCACAGAAAGGGACCTGAGGGTTCTAGTTGATGGCAAGTTGAATATGAGTCAGCAGTGCCCTGGCAGCCAGGAGGGACAGCTGTGTCTGGGGGGCATCAGGCAAGGCATCAACAGCCGGGTGAGGGAGGGGATTGTCCTGTTCTGCTCTGCACTGGGGTGGCCTCACCTTGAATATTGTGTACAGTTTTGGGGACCACAATATCAAAAAGACTTCAAGCTATTAGTGTCCAAAGGAAGGCCACAACAGTGGTGAAGGATCTGGAGGGGAAGCCATATGAGTAGCAGCTGAGGTCACTTGGTCTGTTCAGCCTGGAGAAGAGGAGACTGAGGGGAGACCTCACTATGGTCTTCAGCATCCTCACAAAGGGAAGTGGAGGGACAGGTACTGATCTCTTCACTCTTGTGACCAGGGACAGACTCAAGGAAATGGCCTGAAGCTGAGTCAGGGGAGGTTTAGGTTGGATATCAGGAAAAGGTTTTTCACCCAGAGGGCGGTTGGGCAGGCACTGGAACAGGCTCCCCAGGGAAGTGGTCACAGCACCACATTTGACAGAGTTCAAGAAGGGTTTGGACAATACTCTCAGGCACAGGATGTGATTCTTGGGGTGTCCTGTGCAGAGCCAGAAGTTGGACTTGATGATCCTGATGGGTCCCTTCCAACTCAGCATATTCTATGATTCTCTGTCCCATAAGAGTTCATTTACATCTATGACAGAACAGTAAGGAGCCATATCTCTGTTTAGTAGATACAATTGCACAGCTTTGTGGACTGTAAAAGATCATTTCAGCCTAAGTATCATGGCAATCCAAAGCTGCAAGGTGTTCTAAAGTTCTAGATGGAAAAAATACTGAATCTCATTCAAACCTAATGTCTGTGATTCAGTGCATTATCAGAGCATCATAGCCTGCATCATATGCACATCGAGCATCATAGCCTGCAAATGAGTTAATTATATTTACACTTTTCTGGTACTATTTTCTTTAGTGAAAATCCGTGCTCAGATCGTGCTAGCTAATGCTCCTAAATGAAGATTCAGCTTCAGCCCCACTGGTTTGTTCACACACAGAAACCTATGAGTGATTGAGAAAAGCATATGCCACCTCAGACTGCGTGGGAAAAAAATTATCCATTAGCGTGTCCTACTTGTTTGTGTTCAATTGGCACACTAGTGATGAAGCTAATTAAGCACTTTGCTGCAGGATGCAGCTTCCGTCCAGAATGGAATTGCACATTTTAATAGGAAACATATGGCTCTTGACGTCCTACACTGGTTTCATGTATCCAACCTACTGCTGAACAGCATTACCTCCTGGCTACTTCTTTCTGTTGAGTCAGGTTGAATCTTGAGGACTGAGTCTATTCATTTGTGTTTTAATAAGATCCTCCCACGAAGCAATTTTGCACAACACCAGTCAAGGTTGTTTACAGCCAGATTCCCCTCAGTTGGCATGGGGAGCTACAAGCTGCATCTCCTCTGCTAGCCTGGTACCCTGGTGAGGTGGGAAAAATGCAATTTTGTGATTTGCAAAAAAATTCAAAATTGTGATTTTGTGTACTTCCAGTTTTGCCCTCCTCAAAAGTTTCCTCTTAGCAGGGCAGCTATAGTATCTCATCAGTCTATACAATGAACAGGATGTGCCAAGATCAGAGCAGTTTAAGCAGCCCTTCTTCTGGGGTCCCCTTATTTTCCTCCAGTCTAATGAAGGGATTTAAATTTTTACTGGCATGCTGCTGTTCCACTTCCCATCCATAGATGGATGATTTACATCCTGGGTGAAGAAGGGTCCTCAAATAGGTGACAACAAGAAAAAGAAGAAATGGGCTATAATTACCTAACAAAGCTCCAAGGTAAGCAAATAAGCGTAAGGAGACTTTCCATCATATATTGGACATTATGGAAGTTTGTAAGAATATCCTGAGTGAAATTTGGTACATTTATTTGGAATCAGCGTTTCTCTCAAATAGTAACTTAGAGATCTTACCAAAGCTAGAATTGTTGCTGTGTAATTTACTTCATGTACTTTGTAAGTACCAGCTTAGTGAAATATAAATGGACATGATTCTGATCGTATGAAATAAAATTTCAACTGCACATGGACCTATATACAAGTTCTATAAATATCCTGGTGGCAGATCTTTTGTTATTTTTTTGCAGTATTCTCTGATGGATTTGTTATCCAAAATGGTTGTTGGACAGCCTCATTTCGTCAGGTGCATCAAGCCAAACAATGACCGGCAGGCAAACAAGTTTGACAAAGAAAAAGTGTTAGTTCAGCTGCGTTACACAGGAATTCTGGAGACAGCAAGAATTCGAAGACAGGGTTATTCACACCGTATACTATTTGCTAACTTCATAAAAAGGTAACATTGATGTGAAGAAGCTCTTTTCTCTCCTACCATTGCTGTCCAGTATTTTTTAAGCATTAGCAGTGTTTTTGGCATGATCTTTTAAGAAAAAATACAAAGGCATTTCCTGTGACAAAGAGGATTATAGTCTGGATGACAAAGACTAGTTCAGGCACAAGATTAGTGACCTGTTTTGGATGTGTAGGGCAAGATGATGCATCTCAGGATGATTTTTCAGGCTCCCTGTGCATTTCAGTAAAGTTTTACTTGCTTATAATCTGCACATTTTTTTTCAAAGACTTGAGGTTTAGAAGCGTAATACTTCAAATTAAAGCCAAAAATTTGGAGCCACAGCATCCAAAGAACACCACAATTTCTCTAGCTCCTGGCCTTCAGCACTGTGCAGCATCTGCTTGTGCAGGGTAGATGATTACTCGGTATTGCTAGTCTAGGGCTGAAAATTTCATTAAGTGCATAGTTCTGTTTAAAATATAATTCCTACGTGTTTTTTTAGTCACTTGTTAAGAAGAAGAGTAATGAACTCAGTATGATATTAAAATTCCTTTAACTATCTCTTCCTCAGCCCCAAAAATCTGCACGTCTCTATTACAAGTATAGACCCTGAGAGATGTGTGGAATGGAGATCAAAACTGGGAAGAATCAAGCAATACCCATTCAGACAGAAGCACTTAAAAGTAATACTGCACTAGAAACAGAGCTATTAGCAGAGTGCCACAGGTGCATGAGAAAAGAGGGGAACAACAAAGGGATGTTTTTATAGCACTGTTTCTGGACAGAATAATCCTGGGACTGTTGCTCTTTTGGAAGAGTGAAGCATGGGAAAAGTTAGTTGTCACCACACCACGATCTGCTAAGATAGTTGTCACCACACCATGATCTGCTATGGCTTTTGGTGACTGCTCTATATGAAAAAAAAACAAAACAAAAAACAAAACAAAAACCAAACAAAACAAACAAACAAACAAAACCAAAAACAAACAAAAACACAAAAAAAACCCAAAACAACAACAACAATAACAAAAAAAGCTTTAGGTAAAAAAGAGAGGAAAGCAGCAAACACAATGGCGTAGCTCTCCAGAGAGTGTGCCCCCCTTATTTTGGGCTTGTCACTGTAGGTGATAATGGAGGGATTGACATTGTCTCCATTTTATTATTCCATGAGCAAACTGTTACCATTATTTAAAGCCAATAAACCCAAGGTTTAGTTATAAAGGCTGAATAACAAGAAAAAAAGCAGAATGTACAGTCAGAATACACACATAATTAATGTAATTTTCTTGAATTAAAAAAAACAAAATAGGTATGGTTAATTTTGTTATGGAGCATTTTGGAAAGTCTTGGAACAAACAAGAACTTTCCTACCCAGCAGCTGAGCTGACGTATTACAGGTGATTTTTATGCATGAGCATCGTGACCTCTTTTCCTAATCAGAATTAATTCTGAGTAATGAGTCTGGCAGATTGAATGCTTACAGATAACAGCACTTTTGGAAATAACATTTGTTATTTGGACATAACAGACATGGAACATAACAGTTCCAAAAGGTTCTGCAAAGCTGAATCCAGGGAGGTAGCACGAGCTGGGATGCATCTCAAAGGTAGATGGTCTAGCATATGACATAAGATATGAAATTTTCATAATATTTCTAAATATGAAATAATATAATTTAGGCAGAAAAGCTTTTAAAATATGTCTATTTTGCCACTGAAATCACCTTCACGGAATGCAGAGAGCAGGAAAGTACTAGTGCAGTACTCTACTTGGGTTGCAGACTTTTTAAAACCTTGTGGTGTTGATATAGAATTAAACAACCCTCCAGGGCATGCAATATGTCACTCATCCACTTTGGATTGAGTTTCTCAGTACTGCATATGAATCACAGCAATTTCTTTCATATGTTGTTTTAGTTTTTTCAGGGCTATATTTTCTTTCATGCAACTGTTTTTATTATTTAAATGTCTTTGCATATATTGCTCTTTATTAATCAAATAAAGAATCATGCATTTGTCTTTAGGTATTACCTCATCTGTTATAAAACAAATGACGATCCTCCAGTCAGCCCGGAAACCTGTGCTGCCATATTGGAAAAAGCCCGCCTTGACAACTGGGTTCTTGGAAAAACTAAAGTAATTTTTTAATATACTGTATCAGCATCACTGCAGTATGCCCTTGTTAACTTATTAAGCAACTTGTTTTCTCACTCATCTGGTTGGAGTAGCTCTTGGTCTCTATTAGTTTTAAAAAACAAAATCCCTTTGCTGGGTATTGTTCCCTGATACCTGGCTGAAATCTTCAACCTGTAAAGGGTTAAAATTCTCACCAGCTTTAGTGAGGCCACAGTGCAAAACAGCATGTGACAACAATACTGCTTGCATTTTCTTTCAAAAAATGTTTTAGTGTGGATCCCAGTAAGTTTAGTCCAAGCTTCTTTTCTTAAGTAAAAAAAGTTATACTTCCCTGCAGCAAACAGGTTTTCCTGACTTTCCAGGCTTTCCAGGCTTTCCAGTTCGAGGCTGCTGTGGCAGACTTTGCTGAGCACTATAAGAAGAGACAGCAGGATGATCCCATTTATGTCAAGTGGAAGGAAAACTTTATTTTGAGAGAAACACGCATCTGTTCCCATACATTTGGTTTTGGTTCTAGTGCACTAATCTTCCCAGTGTGCCAGAGAGGGACACCCACCCACCCCCAATGATAGATTTCAGGAGATCTAACAGAGAAATAGAAGCATCAGACAAGTATTGCATCAAGTCTCTTTATTTGCTACTGTAACAGAAGTGCTAGGAAGGATATTAATAGGGAGATGGATCCTAAACTGCTTGAAATCACCATAATGAAGAAGAAACAACTGTTTTTCTGAGACATCTTCCTGGATACATGGGACAGAAGCCATGAAGTTGCCTCAGCCTTTATTTCCCTCTGCTGTCTTAGTGAGGTTAATGGACAACACACAGTCAAAAGAATCATATCTCGGGATGGGAGGTTATATTTACTTTAATTAGGGTTAAAGTGTATCTGTACCAACAAATGGTCATGACTGAGGGAATTCTGCGAAATAAGCATAATTATTGTCTTAATTGAACAAGTCTTTCTACACATTTTATTTTATCCTAATATACACTAGGAATGAGTTGCTATCCCTTGTGCTAGACTAGTTTTTCAGGGCTTATATGAGTGTCATGCTTGATAAAAGCAATTTAGTAAATAAACAATGCTTTAGATTTAAAATTGGAAAGTGGACAGATTGAAGGTTCCAGGTTTGGATCATATTTATGTAACATGCATTGGATTTGTAAGGTTAGCAAAACTATCAGCCTCATTCTTTTGATTTATAGTTAGTTACAGGCTGAAGTTTTGCACTGGAACTTAAAAACATCTTCCCACAAAAACATGAATAAGAAGGGACTGACTAGAGATGCTGAAAGGCAGAGTAAGGTAAACCAATATCCTGAACAATGAAAATGCTATCTCTAACAAGAATGATCCTTTAGGTACTACAGCTGAAGAGTCTGTTCATCATTTGAAACCAACTTGTAATTCTTGTTATGTTAAATGGGTTGAGTGAATACAGGGCCTGGGAGGGTAACTAAAATTTTTGCTTGTTTGCCTACTCTTTTTAAGGTATTCCTCAAATACTATCACGTGGAGCAGCTAAATTTAATGCGGAAGGAGACAGTTGACATGATTATTTTGATTCAAGCTTATGTCAGAGGGTGGCTAGGTTCAAGGAGATACAAAAAGATAAAGGAACAAAGGGAGCAAAGTGCTATTAAAATACAGTCAGGTAACAGCTTTAAAACATTTAACATTTTGCTTAAAGCTAGTGCATGTGTATGGTTGATAGATGACTGTGTATGCTGAATGTGGATTTTGCTCTTTTCCTGCTGTTACATTTGACAAAGTATCTTACATTTGGTGATATCTGTTCTTATGAAGAAAAATTTCTTTTAACCAGGTTATGACAATCGCTTTACTGAAATTACATTTCTCAGTGTTACATTTAAAAGGCAATTTTAAGAATGGAAGGATGTGATTGCACAGATGATACTGTTATTAATAATATTCTGGCATGCACTGACAAGGTTGTATAATATAATAATGAAAATAAAATGTATTAACTGTCCTAGATAATAAGGCCAATTACCCAGTTGATGGAGGCATCAACTGAATTTTTTAATACTTTCAAACATCATCTTGTTTTACATTCTGATTCTCTTATGTTTTGTATTCATCTAATTCATAATAACTTTACTTACCAGAAAATGTAGTTTTTATGTAGATTTACTATTTGTGCTCATTTGCCATGTTTATCGAAAGATAAATGCTGCAAAATATTTATGAATATTTTAATAGAGGTCTGTAATTCCAGACTTTTTATTCTTAGAGCATTTTTAGTACCTAGTGAATTATTTAACTTTTGACATCTCTTTTCAGCTTACAGGGGGTTTGTTGCTCGTAAAGAATATAAAAATGCAAAACATAATAAAAAAGTGGAAGAATATCTTACCAGATTTCAAGCAAGTAAGAATTGTTTGCTTTTGTAGCTTTTATTGTGGTATCCATTCACAATATGTTGATCCAGATTCTAGCTACACTGAGTGACTATGCTCATTTAAACATTCTGAGGTATAATTTATCTATTATCTATCTATGTACACTGGTTGAAATGGATCACTGTATTCTGTTATCTGTACCTTAAAGTGGTTTTTCCACATCTGTGAAGTGGGATGCTCAAATGCAAGTGCTAGTGTGTACTGAAGATCACTTCACTGCAGTTGGTAGAACTTCATCAGTGTAGAAAACAATCTAAAACCTGCATAAAATCCAGTCAAGCACTGAGAATAACTGGACATCTGAAAGTTGTCAATTATATTAGGATATTTAGCAAATGCAAAAGTATGAATTTACCACTTTGCTCTGTTGGTATCCCCAATGTTTCTTCTTGCCCACCTTCTCTGCCCTGTCTGCAGTTTCATTTCAACTTTTTTTCAGTGCATGAGAAGCCAGGACAAAATGGAAGTCCATTTTTACTTATCTCCCTCAGTTCCCCTGCACCCCCATTTATTTCTAAAGCAATGCAAAACTCCTCTTTCAGTTTGGAAACAAAGCTTAGACAGCTAGTACCTCATAGCAAAGTTATCAGAAAACTTCAAAGGTGAACCAGAATAAGTCTGTAAAGACCAGATGTAATTCATATTAGCATGTCTATTGACAACATAACTTGATTTGTTTCAAAATAACTTCTGTTGAGTTGGTTTTGTATGAAAATGGGATAAGACTTGACTCATAAGTTCAAGAAACTCTGTAAGTATTCCAAGTGCTTTACAATTTGCACTAAGGCCCTGTCAGACTGCAATATAAAACCCAATTGTGCTACTTCCAATAAGTATTTGGGTTTCTTTACCCTATATCCAGTTATTAAGGTGTAATTTATATCCTTTTATATGGTATTTCTGAATGAGTGCACCTAGTGGAGCCCAGGTTGGTCTAGGTTATGAGTGAGGAATGCTAAAGCACATAAAACTGAGCACTAAGTTATATGAATGTGTTAAAATAGACTCCTTATGCTCCTTTCTCATTCTTAAGTGAGCTTGACCTTTCCTGTGATGCAAAGGACTCTCAGCACAGTTGGAGTAAGAGCTCCCATAATCTACTATGTCTGCAGGATATCTAAAGCACCATAAAGTTCTCTATCCTCATACTCTTGGTACTGCATTTGGAAGTAGAGTTCAAAATAAATACTTTGACAAAACACTATGTCCTTTTTATTTTGCCAGGGATTAGTGGATTTCTGCTGAATCCCTGGAATTGCAGACTTGTCCAAATCACAGCACTGTGGAAACAGTGCCAGTTCCCATTAGGAAATTATTTGCAAGTTCAGAAATTTTTGAAGCAACATTCTGAATGCAATTCAGTTTCTGATTAAGACACTTCATTGTAGATGTCTAAATGTGACCTAGGTGTCTAAACTGCTTTTAGAGTCAGTAGAGCCTAGAGTTTGATCCATTTTTTTCAAAACCACCAAATGTTCAGCTCATTTGCCCCTATATTGATATCTAGTGTAATTTGAGGTGCCCTTGTTATCCTGCCTGGCCTCCAGCTTTATTCCAAATTGTTCACCCAACTTTCCCTCTCCAGAAAGTCCCACCTATCTTATTCTTTCCGCCAGCTCCACGTAAGATGCCTTGGCTATCCTGGAGCACTTCAGATGGCACTAGATACCAGTGTGCCAGCAACTGCATTAGGGCCCTGGTGACTTATTAGCACCTACCTGTCTCAGGGAAGACCCACGTCTAAGTCCTTATTTCTGGTTCAGACCAGAGACTTTAACCTGTGCCTCCCACAAAGCACAAGTAGCAAGTTCCTGTGCCACAGTACACCTGGTTACTGTGGAGCTTAGCACATCTTTCATGCTGAGATTTTTCGTTTTGAATAATGAGTCTTTGCAGAAGGAGCATGAGCTGTCTGAGCTATAAAATTTTCAGTTTTTCTCTGATCTATTGAATGTTCATCTAATTCCAAGCCTGTGCCAGCTGACAGCCTGGTAATCTCTATAGGCTGATTATCAGGCATTTCCTAGGGAAATAAAATACAGAGTCAAATCAATTGCCTGAATCAGGCAAAGCAGGTACAAGAAGCTCAGAGTACTGTGTTCTAGAGGCACTTCTGTAGCTCTATGCTTCTGCTTCATTCTGCATCTTCCTGTATTTTCTTTAGCACAATATGAGGAAAGAGCTTGTTTTTATCCTCATGTAGAATGGGTACAGCTTTCTAAAATCTCAAAAAAGTTTTGAGGGACATAATAATTTCAGATGAAACATAATCATAATGGGCACCCTGGTCTGTATTTCCTTATTGGCTTTGATTTAATGCTGTTATCATTTGACTTTCTGAAATGTGTGTGACACCCATTGTTTGTTGTTTTGCATTACAATTTTATCAGTTGCCAGAGGATACTTACTCAGGAAGAAGAGGAAGGAACTAACTGAGACAAGAAACAAATCAGCGATAATAATTCAGTCTCACTACAGAGGATATAAAGAGAGGAAGCTCTTCAAAAGCAGAAGGTAGTGTTATTTTCTCTTATGTCACTCAAATGTGTCCCTTTCCAGTAATTACTGAATAACAACATTGTAAGCTAAGAGTGAAACAAATTAGTGTTATTCTAGATATGTAGGCAGAGGTAATGTACATTTATGTGGAGGTTTTTCATGTCAGTAACTGTTTTTATCATCTTTTCAAGCCCAGAGAATAAAGGCATATGTAGGAGAAAGATCAACAATACTGTGCTTACCTGTAATATTAATGGAAACTGTAGATGACTCTCTTTTTGGAACTAGCTCATCATAAAAGTGGTCAGACAAGAGTGAGATAGATGTCTGCAAGGAACTGTTCCTCATCCTAAGCCACTGTTTGAGATCAGCATAAGTGATGACAGAACGAACCCAGTTGTCTTGCTCAGATCAAACAGCTGCAAATTAGGTGAAATGAATCACATTCTAAATATCTCTGCAATGTCCCAATCTCTGAAATGGAACTAGTAGCACTTTGCTCATCTCCATCATTTTTTCAGTGATAGAATTTAAATAGGTGGAAACTAGTCCATAGCAGTGGCAAACAGCTGTGAAGGAGCTCAGAGTCTTTCAGGGGAAGGAACAAGGTGACAGATTTCACCTGGCACTGAAGTTTTATTGATAGTAACAGTTTAAGGAATATGTTTTTCAATATGACCTGGACCTATGCCCAGGATCACTCTTCTTGCATTCCTAGTGTGACTTGAGACAGTTTTCTTTCATGAGTACCTTTAGGACTGTGTGTATTTATATATTTCTGAGATGCTAAAAAGTGCCTTATGTTTTTCTTAACATTTAAATTAATTCTTTACTGCTTTATCAGCCTTCACACAGCCTAGATTGTCTCCCTCGCAATTTTCTCTGAAACTTAACAGGAATGTCCCTTTTCACTTTAAGAGGTAATTATGATAATAATGATGATGATGATAATAACAATAATAATATATTGTCCCTTTTCACTTTAACAGATAATAATAACAACAACAATCTTTAATTCCAACTATATGCACTAAATCTTTCCTGTGTTGCAATGTATCAAATTGCCATTTAGTACACAAAGACCACCAAAGGTAGTTGTAAAGTTATTACTATTCTTCATTTCCTTCAGCTATAATTTTTATCCAAAACTCTGTTCCATCCAGGGAATCACTTAGAAAGCAACAAACTGAAAATGCAGCATCCATTAGCAAGAAGGAAAATGATGAAGAACTTCAAGATAATGAGGAAAGTCCAATTGGAGTGAAGTGTACCCTTTCTAAAACGAAAGAAGCAGCAGCTATCATAGCAGAGGATGAATTATCTGCTGTGGAATTCCTTGAAGCACAACTGCGGCCAGCTCAAAATGATGCACTGGAAGAAGACAGCAACTGAGGAGAGTCAAGATAAAGCTGATGCAGTCACTGACAGCAGGTGCTCTGAGTACAGTGACACAGGGAACGTACAGGAGCAACAAAAAACATCTACTGAAGAAGAGGCAGCTTCTTTGAAGCAGAACCCTGCAGAAGAACATAGTAGCGAGGGTGAAGAACAGGACTCTTTGGAAGAGTTACCCAGCAAATCTTCTTTCAAAATCAAAGCTGAACCTAGTCGCCAGCAAGATCAAGATAATCAAGACACACTTGGTGCAAAATGGCAAAATCAAGAATCTGCTGTGATCCACCCCAGGACCGACAGGGATGTGGAAAGAAACAACCTGAAGCATGAAGCAGTGATGCCTACAGGATGTAAAGGAATTATGAGAAGAGAGTCACTTAGAAGAGGCTCAGGAAGGCAAGCTGAGGCAGAAAAACAAGGTTCAGAAGACAAAGAGAAGGCAGCAGTGGTTATTCAGAGCAGTTACAGGGGTTACAGAAGGAGGGGACAACTCAGAAAAGAAGGGAAACTACCCTGCAAAAGTCAAGAGAAAACTATAAAGGATCCAACAGAAGCAGTATGCATTCAAAATAACAACCCCCAAAAAACAAAAAGTAGGGAAAGCACCAGTACACAGGCTGAAGACTCTAAGACACTGAAGGGAGACTCAGAGAAAGAGGCTTGTGATTTGGCAGCCTTTTCACGACAGGTAAGAAGCTTGTAAGCAAGGTATGTTGAGGAAAATACTCTGGCAATGACAGAATGGCAAAGGTATTTTACTGGCTTCAGTGGCACAAAGGTTTTGCTCTCTAGACTAAGACAGATATTTTGTCATTTGTGTTCTATAAAAATGCATATTTTGGTCTGCAAGAGAAAATAACCTTGTCAGGAAGGAGGAAAAGACAAAGAGCACTGGCAAAAATAATGTTTTTAAGTTAAATGTTTTTAAGGTAAGTTAAAGTTTTTAAGTTAAAACTTTACCTTTGTTTTTTGAAATGTGAAATGTCTGTGTAAATGAAACTAAAAGTTGCTGTGCTGATGTCCAGGACTTGCACATGTGCAGAGAAGTATGCCTATAGCTGTAGAAGCAATCTTGCATCAGCAAGGCACCATCTGCTCACAGATGTGAACCAATAAGAAGTAGCTGCAGGACTGGTGTGGAGTTTCCTATGTGTCTTTGGTTTTACTTTTCTTTAGGAGAAGACCTCAGTGAGTCTTCTCACTTTATTAGAACATATTATCCACAGCTGGCAACTGCTAGCCCCTGTAAAGGGCTCACTCTAACATAGTTTCTGGAATAGCACTCTTTATTAGTACAAATTGTAACAGGTTAATAAGGTTCAAAGATTGCCAGAGACAGTATCTGGCTGCAAAAACTTATTTAAAGCAATATACTATGCTATAAAGCAAGCTCTATTCCTAATAGCAATATTCAGCAAGCATAGAGTATAGGTCTTAGCCATAGTTGTCCCTATAGGGGGAGAAGGCAGGAACAGCCTGTCAACTTATCCCAGCAGATTCAGTGGAGTCTTTCCCATTTTCTTCCTATTCTCAGCTGACTTTTATACTAATTCTTTATGATTAGGTGGAGCTTGAGTGACTTTAGTCATGAATACCTTTGTTTTGGATTGGCGTAAAATTCTCTTGCTTCTCTTTGAAAGATGCAATCAAAAGAATATAGGGTCCATGCTCAATGGCATGGACCTTAGAGGTGGGTAATTTGGGGATGGAGATGTGCTTTGATGTTACTACTAGGCTTTAAAGAACCAAGTTCATCTGAGGAGAGGGATTTCGACATAGTTGTTGGCTCGGCAACAGGACATCATCTATCTCCCTTGGCTGACAGGTGCTATGCAGTCTTGAAAACTACAAAGTACCACCATGTCCCCCTCCCTGCAGGAATTTCTGTGGAGGGAGGCCACAGTTTGTTCACTCTGCTCAACCCTCTGTTCCATCCCCCATAGCAGGTGCTTATGGTATGGGGAGGTCTTGTGGAGCATGTCAACTGCATTCTATCTGGGGAGTATCAGCTGCATTTTATCCTGTAATTCTTAGTCTCCTCTAATTTTACCCTCAGCCATCTTCCTACACTGCAGTAGGTGGAGCAATACCTTTTAAATTAATTCTCTAGTCCACTCTTTTACCTTTGATTACCTTGGAACATTTATAATTATTTCTACAATAATATAAAGGCCTTTGATGTATTTTTCAGATATCAAAATTATCCGAAGACTACTTAGCATTGCAGCAAAAACTGAATGAAATGATATTGTCCCATCAGCTGAGACCTGTGATGCTCTCCAAAGATAAGCAAGCTAATGGCCGTCTGTCTTCTCATGTTTGTCAGCCAGGTAATGTTTAACCTTACTGTTAGCAGAATTTTCATTTGTGAAAAGGACTGTGAAGAAGCAACTCCTAGTCATGTTTTTAAAGCCCAGGGATCTAGCAGTGAGTTAGTTACAGCTTCTCATATAACTCAGGCAGTATATTAAGCCTCATATCATTACACATCTGGAACACAGTTTCCAGAGAAATATCCAAGTCTGGTTGGAATTTATGTATTTACAATTTTGTCTCAGTGCTGCTTAAGGTTGGTGAATGAATCCTTGTGAGACCTAGACATAGAATCTCTAGGAATACTTTTATTTGGTAAAAATTCTGTATTGGCGCTTTTTAACTCATGTGTCACTCAACTGTGTGTGCTATTGGTAGGATATGGGACTATGCTTTAAAAACAAAACAGTTTTTTAGGTAATATGTCAAACAATTAACAAAAGGTTGTTACATATATGCTGAGTAAATTTTTAGCTATCCACAAATGCAACTGAGGTTATTCAAAACCTGTAACTCCTACCCTTGTTGGTGGGTATGTTCTTAAAACTGCAAGTAAAGTTTTATTAATATTCGTCATCCATTTAACTCACACACTTAAGAGGACTCAAAAGTTATTTATATTCCAGTTAACGTGGGCAGTGAAGATTCCCAAAATGCAAGCACACTTGGAGCAGCTTAGGTGGCACTGGGGAGGAGTACTGGGAGAATAAAGGTGGAAGACATGGAATTCTGAGTATGTGGATCATTAAGGCCTGTGCCCCACTGAGAGGACCAGAAAGAGCTGATTGAGCTGCTCAAGCCTCTTCAGGTGGAATAGACACTACAGGGAATTTCCTCAGTCCATGTCTTGGGCCATAGCTGTGGAGGAAGATGAGGGCAGATGTGGCAGATAACTGGGTGGGTCTCCATTTCTGCAGCAGGGCTTGTGCTGCACTGCCTCTGGGGAGGACCTCTGCTCACCTCTGCATAGCTGGAACAAGTAAGATCCAGGACTGTCTCTTACTGCCCAGAGATAATTGTGCTATTTTTATCATACCATTTGAATTTAGTTGTCATGTGTGATGAAACTGCTTTCTGTTCCCATGAATACATTGAAAAGGTTCTCAAAGTACTTCAGTCCCACTTTGGAGTCCTCTCGTATGGGAAAGCTGCTAAAATAGGGGCTTGGAGTTTACAAATGCTAAACCTCTAAGTGTAAACTGGTTGCTGGTAGATAATCTATGTAGTTTAACCTGTTTCCAGGACCAGAGTCTGCAAAAGAAAAGAAATGGGAAAGGGAAAACTAAGTGCCATGACCTTTCATTAAGGGCAGAGCAATGTTTGTGATTGCCATTAATGGGTTTGTACTGAGTTCTCTATTACATATTGCTGACTTTTGACAAGATACACCTGAGGAATTAAAAATGCATATTTGGGAAAATAACTCTTGGTTCTAATATATTTTCCTGCAGAAGCTAGGGAAAAGAGGTAGATAGAAGGAAAATGAATACACAAATTAGATCTCATCACTTCCACAAGTAAACCAGATGAAAAATGTAACAGTATGTTCATGCCATGTGCAAAATGCAGCGAAGTCTATGCTTCGCACTGCTAATAATTCAAGTAGCTCTGTGGGAGACAAAAGTACACCAGTGTTTGTCACCTGTGTCTCCAACCCTGTCTAAAGGGGTGACCAGTCAGCCACTTCACTTCCCTTTATGTCTGAAAATGGTGTGCTGCTGTAAACCTCTGTGGTGTCACAATGCAGAAGTTTTCCAGAAGTAAAGTGTGGTAACCACTCCACTGCAAAACCCTTCTTGATGTGGAATGTGAACTTCCTTTTCCTACATTTGAACATAATGCCCATGACAGGAAAACTCTTTCTTTCCAGCTATGACCAATTCACAAGATACTAAAGCAAGAAAATACACTGCAGGAATTCCCCAGCCTGCCTTCAAGACAGTTGGAGCCCAAGCATTAGAGAGCTCTATCACAAAGCTGCATTGTCTTAAGTAGATGTTTATTATAACAAACATGATCTAACTAGATGTAGAGAATATTTAAGTAACAATATGCCTGTGTTCAGTTCATTTAGATTTGAATGTCTAAAACACAGGAGTTACCAACATTCTGGTTCATGCTTTCTTCCTGAATGCAATATAGTAAAATAACTGCCAAAACCCCCAAATATCTGAGGTAATATACTGCAGACAGTTATGCTAAAGTGAAGCAGATAGAAGTGGTGATCCACTATTAAATCCTATCTTCTTGCCTACCTTATGTGTTACAATAGGATTTACACACATACATTTACAGAAGGACATGCTTTTACTGCAGCTTTCCCTCTACAGCTACTTTTGCTGTCCTACCTTTATGAATGCTGGGATTGTTGAGCTTTAGATGTTCTTTAAATCATGTGGTATTTATCTATTTGTAATTACTTTCATCATTTACATTTATATACACTTGTTCATCAGCTTCACTAGGTTTATATGTTGTTTTGCAGCCATTACATGTGAATTGTATTTTATAGCTGTGTGCTGGATAGGAATGCTTGCCTGCCTTTGTCTGTGGGTAGGTGGCTATTGCGCAGTTTGAGAACTTACCACTTCCTCTGATAAAATATTTTATGACACTGCTACCCACAGAAGGGGAAGAACTGAGCGACAGCTGGATGGTGTACTGGGAAAAATGTTCAGATTTTTGAAACTGTTTGAACTGAGGTTTTTTAATGAAAATGCAAAGCTTGCAGTTCAAAGGTTAAATGAATCTTAAATCCACAAGGTTAAGTTGTTCTTAAGTGAATTTATTTGTATTTATAAAATGCATAAAGCAAGCCGCACATGGTTCCTAGAATAAACAATATTCCCTGTGGCTAGAATCCCTGAGTAGGTTATATTTACTTGCTTAAATGCTTTCAGCTAAATGTAGTGGCTGCATCCCAGAACTGCACCTTTGGACTGCTAGTGAGCCTTGAGTTACTGTGGTGTCAGAATAGAGGCACAAATAGCTGCTGTCGAGTTTTTTGAGGTCAAAGCCTGCAGTGAAGGGAATTCGATCATTATGAGAGCAAATTTTTTTTCTTTTTTCTCCAGATAAATAATAGTGCTCATCTTTCTAATTATTAAATGACAGTTCAAGTATAAAATCTTGGGAAGAGAATTTTCTGTATTTAGAATGAAGTTTACATGGTATAAGGAACTCCCATGCAGCTGAGGACCTTCTCAGCTAGACAAAGCAATGAGTCAGGTAGGGTTTTCATCCATGATTCCTCCTGCTGTAGGCTGTCAAAACAATATTTATGGGAGTTTAATGGGCAGAATTTGTAAGGAAAAGGGAGTCTGTGTAGCACTGGGTGAGCAGAGCAGTATTCACTGGCCAGACTTTCTTCTTTGCAAGTGAGCGATCAGGCAGGGAGCACTGAGCACGGAGGGAGCACTGGGACTGAAGAAAAACAGGGTAATCAACCACTTCTACCTTCTGGTTGTTCTCAGCTATTGGAGTGGCCCTTCGGGCACCATACAGCCAGGACATAAACGATATGTGTTGGGAGTAGGTCAGATCCATGGCAGAGTATAAGATTTAGGAGGTCATGGAACTGGAGTACAGCCATTTTCCTTAAATATCTTCTCTTAAAAAGGAGTAATGCCAGGTTCCCAGGCTCTCAGATGCTGGAGCAAGTCCAGAGAAGGGCAATGAAGCTGATGAAGGCTCTAGAGAGTAAGTCCTATAAGGAGCAGCTGAGGCAGCTGGGGTTGTTAAATCTGGAAGAAAAAGAGGCTCAGGTGTGACCTTATCACTCTCTACAACCACCTGAAAGGAGTTCAGGTGGGACCAGTTCTTTTCCCAGGTAACCAGCGACAGTCTGGTGGGATATAGTCTTAAGCTGTGCCGTGGGACGTTTGGGTTTGGCATCAGGAGGAATTTCTTCATGGAAAGGGTTGTTAATCATAGGAATGGACTGCCCAGGAAGCGGTGGAGTCACCATCCTTGGAGGTGTTCAAGAAATGACCAGACATGATGCTTTTTGCCATGTTCTAGTTGACAGGGTGATCAGTCAAAGGCTGGGCTGGATGATCTTGGAGGTCTTTTCCAGTGTATATGATTCTGTGATTCTGTATTAGTGTCAGCCAGAAACTGAAACTTCCTTCAGTGGGGCTGTGGAAATTAGGTGTGAGAGATCAAACACTTTCAACTTCCGTATGCAATCAGAAAGTTCTCAGTTTCTTGCAGTTTCTACTTCTAGGCTGTGACAGAATAAGCCCTTTATTTTTTCCAGATTGCTATGAATTTGCAGCTATCAACCATAATTTCCAAATCTGGCTCTGTTAAGCATCCCTTGAATAAACAATACTTAAAAATTAGTAACAGCACTGCAAATTCCAACCTTGAGTAATTATGTCCTCATATTGTATACAATTAGAACAGTAAAAAGGTATGCACATAGATATTGTAAGCAGTAATACCTGTTAGCTTCTCATTATCAAGTCCCGGAATTCCAGTTACTATATTTGCATTTGTTCTGATTACTTCCAAGTCCCTCTACAAATCCTATACAATTATTGCTTTTACTCTTGTTTTATTTCCTGCTTTATGCTGAGGCTGGCTTTATATTTCTGCCCCCATAAGATGTGGAACAGCTCTAAATCAAACATGAAACGTTTCACTTAAATGACCTGAAGATGGGTTTATCTGTTTCTCCAGGTGGCCTAATAAATAGAGACCTTTCATCACGTAGATGCTTATCACAGCTGTAACCATGCTATTTCTCTAGTCTTCAGTATAAAATCTGTTGTAAGTCATAGTTAATTTACATTAGCATCCATAGATGTTGATTCCCTGAGATTGCTGTCTTCCAAGCTTATCATTGTGTGTAAGAATGTGCAGACACAGTTCAACCTAAAGGGCTGTTGATACTGACTCATCTTTATTCAAACATTTCTTGCTCATCCTTGAACGTTTCAAGCACATGCAGCTCTCCACAGTTCCTGTAGTTTGCGGTGCTGTTCAGGATACACTTACACATTGTATGCATTTCAGCATATTTGGAGCTTTCAGTGAGGGCTGAGTGTGAAAGTATTAATATTTGTAGAATTGACTGTGTATGTAACTTAGGTAGGAACCTCTGAGGTAGTGCTAAATGAGCTAGCTGAGACACTGATAGGAATAAGGAATTTTCCTTAGACTTGCTAAAGCTTCTTTAATGTTACCTAGCAGCCACACTGTTCACATGCCTTTGCTGACCCTTAACTCTGTATTTCATTCATTCTCATGGAGATGACTCTTAACTTTATTAAACTTTCCATCATCACTGGATTAAATGTATGCTTTGACAGTCTGCTTCAGGTTTGGGCAGGAGAGAGATTTAACTTCCTGGGAATGTGTTAGGACATGGCTGACATTCGCAGTCAAAAGCAAAGAATCCAGGTCAAGAGAGCACAACCTCCTCTTTTTTTTTTTTTTTTTTTTTTTTTTGACTAACCAAATACTGACTGGATGCACTTGGGCAGTTTGAAGAGGAAAACCCCCCCTTTCAACCTGTTGTTCAGCCTGTCTTCCTCTTGGTAAAAACCTTTAAAAAGGAACATCTGTGTTGCATCAAATGTTGTTTCCAGTTTCTCCTCTGCACTGCTTCTAGGTCACGTGTCTCAACACTGACAGCACCTGCTCAGGTACTGTAACAGCAAGGGGTGGGCTGGCTGCAGGGGCAGGAGTATCAGCACAGTCCTTCAGTCCAGCTCCTTAGCTCTGCTAATGACTAACTGAGATATAACGTTAAGCAAGTCTCCATGTGCATCTGATTTACCCTGCCAGTAGGATAGGGATGATAGTGCCAACCTAACACTTCCAAAGCGCTTCAGCGGCTGCTGTGCGAATGGTCTTTGTATCAAAGTACCTATTTAAATGATTGTTAGAGGGAAAGCATCAGTTTTCCTTTTATATATAAAGCACACAGCCAGATCTTCCTAGAGATACTTGAAGTCTTAAGGAAAATAGGCTACAAGATATTTTGCTATGGAGAGACTGGACTTCAATAAAAAGTATTTTCTTGGTAATTGTCTCTAGAAACAACATAATTGCCCTGTTCGTAAATGAATTATTTCACCCCTCATTTCTGCTTCATTGCCTACTGAAGAAAGGTATAGCCTATCTAGAAAACCAGGACATCAAATTCACCATTTATGCAGCTTGGGTATTTAATTTGCCTTCCATCTTTAATTCTACAGAGTAAATAATTTCTGACAATCTCAGCAACTAATAAAAAAGCAAAATTTACTTTGTATTATCCAATACAAGGAACTACACATCTGCTGAATTTCAGTAGCGATGATCACACAAATCTAAGTGCAGAAGGAAATCACAGCTTTGCTTGCTGGTCAAACAAAGGAAGCTAAACCTTACTGTGCAATTTGGAGGCAAAACTCAGAATTGCATTTTCAGCTCTATATTTAATTTTAGAAAGGAGCGATGGAGGTCCAAGCTTACAAGGCTGCCTGCCCAAACATGGTATTTCTGTCCCCTCAGTTCTTTTGCATAGCTCATACATATGTACAACACAAGAGCCAAGATGAAAACCCTTTTTTAACATTGTCAAAATGGTATTTTTTGAATGTAAAAACTAGTCTTCTTTGCAGAACACATACACAAAAAGTATACAAGTAATTTCAATTGGAATAATTGTAATCTAGAATACAATAATGCTTTATCTGTTTGACAGTGATGAATTAAATAACATAATAGCATACACAGTGATGAATTCTTAGGGGACAGTAAAAAAATCTTTAGGTATTATGAGAGCCTTTTCATTGCAATTTTCCTAAAGCCCACAATTTGGCTTCATTTCTTTTTTTAGATTTTCATGCAGTCGTGATCTTTGACACAATTTTTGAAAATGTCCTACACACAGGGTGTTAGGTGTTTCTGTTCAACTGCACTGAATTTTAAAGGGTTTCTTTTAAGGTAGTGTTTCCAGTTTAGACTCCTGTTGTGTTTAAAAATAAAATAGAGAAGATATGCCTCTACTCTTTCACAAATGGAAAGTCAGATAACTCAAGGTGGCCCATTTGAAATGCAGCAAGGTAACAACAGCCCACATTAAGAGCACAGTCAGGTCTGCTATACCTATTGAAATCAAGGAATGTCATTTATATTTAATACAGCTTACTGAGATGGATTTATTGCATCTAAAATTCACTGTTTAACATGAATTATCTGTAACCTGGCTTAGAAAAACACCATTGTTCTCTTAGTGCAAAATCTTAAAAAAAATACTTGTTCGTTTATTACATGAGAAGGTCTGCATTTCAGATAAGAAACTAAAACAATAAATGCAATCATTATCCAACTACAATTTAAATTAACATTACTCATTCTGGCTTCTCTGTATATCCGTGACCTTTACAAGCCTTTATTTATCACAAATAACAAAAAACTTAAACAGCTAATTTTGCAGGACTCAACACTGATGTATTACTGATTGTTTCTCATTTTAAATGATTGTGCTATCTCCTTAATTAAAAAGATGTCTGCTGTACATGGGAGAGCTTTTATCATGTAAAAGGGTTTCTGATGGTCATTAGGGATCAAAATACATTTTTCCTCTAAGACTCAATCACATTTAGCACATCAGGGTTATAAAGTCATTTCATGTGAAAGAGTATAATATCACCAGAACACACTTGAGTAATTCATTGGGATCCAGATCCCCATTCTACCCTCACACTATATTCATTTATGAGTAAGGAGATGGTTTTTTCTCATGGATTGTCCTGAATATTTCTGTAACGGGACAAGATAAAACCTCACTGGATAATGCAATATACCTTAGACATTAGGTTCATTGTGCCTAAACCTTGTGCTGTGACTTCATTCATCACCCTGTATGTGTCCTTATGACCCATCTCTATCGTTGTTCCACTGCCATGCAACCACCTTCTACTTCATCATGAAGGAATTGCTGTCACCCCCTGTCAACTTCTCCTACAGCTGAAGGGAACAGAAGGTGACCATGCTCACCATGCTGTACACTTCTGGTCTCTCGGCCTGCAGACCCAGCTCTGTGGTCTCCAAGAATAGGCACAAGGAACCCTGCACTCTGTTGGCTCTGTGACAAATAGCCTATGAATCCTTAGCAGCCCTTTATCCTAGCACTGTCAAAACTTAGATTTTTAACAAGCAAACACCCAAGACATTTTTATATTTCCCTATGTGCCAGCCAATGAAATCCATAAGTCAGTGTCTAACTCTGAACTGGGAGACTGCCAGAAGTCACTAGTTCCATTCTGTGTTAAAATCTTGATTTTGTTTCCATTAGAGTGAAAGCATATTTGCATGTTTGCAGAAAGTTTTTGTAGAAATAGAAACCAGAATTTGAGGACACTAAACTAGACTACACCGAATGCAATGGACATGGTCATGCTGTATTGCCCAATGATAGATGATTTGGCTTGAAATTAAAAACCTCAGCAGGAGACCTTAAGGAAAATCAACACTATGATAATATAGAGGACCAGCCTCTGAAACAGAGGCCTAATGTTCCTTAAAGATTGAATTGAGTCTGAAAGAAACATCATTCCTGCCACCTGTCCCTCATACAAGACAGGAGCCTCCCAGTAGCCATTACCCTTCAGAGCCCTTTTCTGAATGTGGAGCACCAGTCCTTTCAGAAGGAGAGGTCTGTGCCAGGTAGACTGCTGGGCTGTTCCAGCCTGGCATTCGTTATGTGGCATGTGTTCCTCTTGGCAGTCAGGACCCAAATGGATAAACCCATTCTCCGCTCATGGAAATGCCCAAATCATTTGCTTTCTTGAGTTATTGTGAGCAGTAAAAGTGGCTATGTGGATTTTTTTCTCTCTCTTTGTTGAAATTTTCTCCTGTTTTTTTAAAAGCCTCCCAATTCTGTGAAGAAATAAGCGCTTCTATCTTCTGATTTTTTACAGTTATGGCCAAAGTAGAAGACTCTCGCCCAATGCAGAGACCTCCAAGAAGGCCACGGAAACCCAAAACATTAAATAATCCAGAAGACTCCACCTACTACACTCTAATACATGTGAGTTGAAGAAGCTTTTGTGGGCTAAAACTTCCAGATATTTCCCACCTAAATCCTCTTTATAATTGTCCAATTCCCTATATTCTTTTGTAATGCAGCATAAAAGCTGTGTCCTGCTGAGAAGAGGCAGGCCACGAACTTCACATTTCAAATGAGGCTTGAAATTGAAGTTCAGAGTTACTCTGACTGGGGACTCATGTCAGACCAATATCTACTTTTGAACCTAAACATACATATTTTCATTATATGCCTAAGCAGCATTTGAGTTTTCAATACCCAAATCAAGTGCCCTGTCTCCATAGTTTCTTTGTAAGTCACAGGAGAGTCACAGGTTCGTTTGGAGAGCTATTTTGAGCATCTAAATTAGTGCTTGATCTTGCAGAGAAAGCAAATACTAAAATAAGCTGTATTAGTATGCACACTGTTACTTCCTTTACAAATGTGTCAGATTGTGATTATGAAGGAATTGGCAAACACCAACAGCTCAGGAGACTAATGGATTTGAGTGTGTCTATATATAGCCTTTGGTCCAAGTTCAGATACCAAGTGCTGCATTCTACTCTTGACTTCAGTGCCCTTAAATATAGCAAAAAAGGCAAGAAAGTAAGCAGAAAGAGAGAAAATGTAAAAACAGCTCAGAAAGCATTTTCAACAAAAAAGCAATTAAACTGATTTGCTCCAGGTGCCTGTATCTTAGTGACCTATTTTAGCAGCCAGTGAGAACCCAGCTAATAAACTAACCGTAGCAATTGCTTCTCCTTTCAACAGAAGGTGTCACCAGGGCCTTTAGGGACAGTTGTGTCTGGCATACGAAAAAAGACAAATATGGTTATGTTTTATTCTAGAGGCTTTGAAATAACACAGCTTTCCAACAGTGATATTTTGAAAAGAAATTACATTCTTAAAAATATTCATATGTAAGAATAAAATTGTTTTGCAAAAGCAATATTGGTAAGATAAAGGAATGAAATGAAAGGCATGACAGAGAATTCTGTATTAGGAAATTTCTGAGGAAAAGAGTAATGTTGAAGTAAATGCCTGTTTAGAAAGACAAGACTATAGAACCAGGAACATGAATGCTAATTTGTTACATGGTCAGCTCACATCAGAAAACAGCCATGACATCAGTGCAAAGAAAAACTGCAGTAATGCCAGGAAATTTTTATCAATTTTTTAGCAGCAGTTTTTCAAGGTATTAATCAATATTATCTTCAATTAATTGTATTTTCAAGAGGGTGTGAAAAAGAGAAACGTGTCTTTCTGACATTAAGTTCACTGGTCAGGGAAAAGTTTAACATAAACACCTATACACTGAAGATTAGAAAGGAGACCTACTAGTTCTTAAAATTCTTAGACCTTGGGTAAGTCATTGAGCTCTAACTTTAGATGGTGGGCAGCTTTAGAAGGTAGTCAGTTTTCCCAGTATGGATTTTCTACCTTATTAAAAATCCCTGTCACCTACAGGTATTCACAGGGTATTTTCAAGCCCAGATCACCTGAAAGTGAAGGCACACAATAGGAGCACATTTTTAGAAAATTTATCTTATGCAAACCTAGTATTTCTCTCAGATCATGTTACAGATATTAATTAGACACCTTCCATTCTCACTCATCCTCTTGCATATCAAATGAACTAAAGGGGTACACAGGTATAAATGAAGCCTGACAATAGCCCATTGTTCATATAAGGCACTACAAGTTTATTTTGGGATATATTTTTTTCAATCACCCTATTGTTTTGAAATTATATGTCATGCTCATTTGCCTGCATACTGCAGTCCATCAGGATTTCTGATTTTCAGTGACTTTATGGTCACTAATTCTAATGAGTTTTCACTCATTTGCAAAAAAACACAATTAAGGCCACTTGCACTTAAAAATACTGCCTTTCAAGTGTGATGTGTTAGGTGCTGCAACAGTGTTGTTTTGGGTGTAGAGACAGAAATCTATTAGAGATAAGACATTATTCACATTCCCTGTAAATCTTCTCTCCTCTACATTTCTAGGTATCTTGTGTCCTAAGGGTTCTTTTCCACCTAGTATACTATTTTTTAAATGGGGCCTTTGTCTATTTTACTCTACTAAAACCTGTGACAAGACTACATTGGCATTGATGAGAATAGGATTATGCTTGCTCCCACTATGTTGCCTCTATTCATGGAAGTTCTCTTGGC
The DNA here is from genome assembly GCF_022539395.1 of Myiozetetes cayanensis. Classification (NCBI taxonomy): domain Eukaryota; kingdom Metazoa; phylum Chordata; class Aves; order Passeriformes; family Tyrannidae; genus Myiozetetes; species Myiozetetes cayanensis. Next base: position 134,592,996 of record NW_026086604.1, read on the forward strand.
ATCACAGTAAATTTGCCTCAGTGAGATAGTGTTGTCAACTTCATTAAAACAGCTATAGCTATTTGAAGGTTTTAGATCTCCTTTTTTTCTCTTCTGATCATGATTAATTTAGCTTTCTTTTTTTTTTCACAGTATGGCAGCTGAAATTTGGGAGCAACAAAGCTAATCCCATTCTCAGTCTCAAATATTCTGTAAAGAGATTTTTCTGGGATGCTTACTCAGCATTATTTTCTTTTAATGAAAAATATACAACACTCTCCTACCTAATGCTGATGACTTGTATCTTTGCATAAGCTTTCCTTTTAGTATTTTTAATTACTTTTTACTTTCTTAGAAATCAATACAAGATGAAAAACGGAAACCAAGAAAAGAAAGGTAATTTTTTTCATTATCTCACTAATGTCCTTTTAATACTGTAGAATAGTTTTTAGCTGTACTTCAACCAGGAGAATAAGGCATTGAAAAAAGAACAGTAATTTGGTGATTCACAGGAAGGACATTGTATACAAAGTTAAAATACGTAATTTTCAACGACTAAAATCCATTCTAGAATTCAGTCCTTCAGTTTTAGTAAAACACGGCCCTTTACCATGGCAACACAAGCATTCTAATAAGTTAAGGTCCACATCAAAGATAGTTCTGACACAGAAAATAATTGAAGGTGCTTAAAATTCCAGTCAAAGCAAATGAGCAACCAGTTCTTTTTTGTTAGCAAAAATACAAAGACTGTTAAAATTCTCTCCTAAAAATATATGACTGTTTGGAAATAATAATAAAATTAAAACAAGAATTATAACGGATAAAGAAGAGTAGCCCTTGAAATTTCAAACATAGCTGTTTTCTTCACAGTATAACTAACCTATTTCCATGGATCTCTGCAGAAAAAGGAAGCGATAGGTATATTCTGCCCTTCTGTATCTTGGATCCTTATGTGTCCTGTAGATGTGGTTCACAGCTCCTGGCATACATCATAGCTTTATTTTATTTATGTTTCTATACTTAACTTTTCTGGTGCCCCCTCAGTGACACTGCTGTGGCACCACAGCGTGCATGGGATGGCAGCCTGCTCATAGGCGCAAGATAAAAAGGCTCCTTGCGCTGTCCTCAGCTGAGGCTGCAGAATACAAACTCCATAGCTAAAATATGTATCTTAAAGGGTGTTACATGACATTAAATGCATATCAAATGTGCTCAAGGCATCTAGCTTTATTCAACCACAGTTTAAATTGCACTTGACCATGCTACAGCTTAAGGGATTGACCTTATGTCCATGTCCCCCACATCTGGTCTCTTTCATCTTCTTTTCTGATGTCATTTGGATCCTGAAAAAATTTCACATCTATTGACTCCAGTTTGGGGGGAAAAAAAAAAAAAAATTAAAAACCATCAAAATCTAGTGCTTTCTCTCTTTTGCCTCAGTTAGGTTTCCCTCATCTTAAATCTAGTTAATCACTTTCCTGATAGCATCTTCCTTCATGTGCTGACTCTGTATCAGTGGAACATAGCAATTGAAATCAGTGAATTATTTCTGGTTTCTACCAATCTGAGACTTGAATTCTGGACTTCTCTTTTCAGATTGTGCTTTTAGGATATTTTTTTTTCCTAGCCATTCTAAACTGGATGTCAGGATTGATTTTTTTTCTGTATATATAACACGCTGGATAGCATTCACCTAACAAAATAAGACACATCTGCATTATTATTTATACCTGAACTAGTTGCTTTAGACTTTCTTCTTGTACTTAGAGAAAAAATAGTAATCTTTAGGAAAATGATTCATCTCTTGCTCAAAGAGATATCTAAAATAGGTCAGATTAATTACACCATAAAAATGCCTCTCCACTAAGTATAATGGCAAGTCCAAACAACTTGAGTCCTATATGTCTCCTTTATGAATATATAAAAGTATTTAGCATTTCAAAATTCAGTATCTGCATTGTACAGCAGTCACACTTCAGAAACTGATTTTTTCTGCCTATATGTGTTTTTCCTTAGATCCTCAACACAGAAATAGAACTGATAATTATATTTGGTTACGTTGGTTTTGAATGTTGAATGTAAAATTGAAAAGTTAAACTGCTAACTTAGTGTTCTTATTTATTGACAGTCTAAGCAAAGTGCTAGATTTAGATATCTACTACCAAGAAATTTCATCTACTGACTCCACCTCAAAGGACAGCAGTTCTACCACAAGAAGGAAGAGACACCCAAGTGAGCGCAGGACTTCAATTTTAAGAGCTACTGAGCGGTAATTCATACAAAATAGTAATAGGAAAAAATAAATGTTGTATACCCCTGTTGAGATATTCAAAAGATTAATAAAAAGAAAAAAAGATACACTTTCAAATTAGACATAAATCTATTCTTTTAGTCATGGAATCTTGCCAAATCAACTTGTAAAGTGTATAGCTGAAAATTTCCCATCTTCATACAGGACAGATAAATGCCGACGTGATTGGTGTTCAGCCTACCTACTAGTTTTCGGTGTCCCAAGGGCCAGATGAGATGGACAGACATTATGCTGTTAAATCTCTGATCTAAAATCAAATTAGAAGCAGAACCTAAAAAATTTATTTCTGATCAGTTAGGTTTTAAATAGGGTATCATGCTCCAAACATTCTGCACATTTTCTGCAGGCAAGACTCCAGCTTGACTGCCTCCTTTTCCTGCTCTCCTGTAAGCAGCATTCATGTCTATAGCCTGTGGCGCACCTCACCAATGTGGACAGTCAGGAGAAAAACCTTAAATGGAGGGTTCACTCGACCTCCTCTCTTCCCATGTAGACTTCATACAGGGTGACCACTGCTGGGTGGAAGGAAATTCATATTCTCACTCTTGCCAAGGCACCTACACACATTACACACGCAAACACATAGTTATATATCTTAATATATTTTTGTATTCTTGTGTCTTTATGAAAGTGTCTTCATTCTTTCTTGCATAAAGTGAAGAAAAACTTGGAAAATCATCTAGGTCAAAGGTTTAAGGGAAACACTAAGCATGGGATGATGGCTGATTTGAAAATGTATTTATATAATAGAGAAAACGTTTGTAGAACATTTAGAATGTAGAATGTTTGTTTTGTGCCCCTTACATATTTTATTTCTGGTCTCTTTTTAGGTAGGATCTAAATTAATTTTAGGAAAATGTTGTGAAGGCATGGAATTAAAAATAACATCAGGGAATTACTGTATAGTTTACATTCCTTGGAACATGTTGCATTTCTAAGGTGGTTAATTACACCAAATCTGTCACCCTGAGGTCTAGTTTAGGTGAATGAGAGTTTTGCTACTGAGCTTACTAAAAGGAATTTACCTTTTACTGTGTGCTGCTCTGATTGCATCCTAATTAGCCCTAATGAAACAAAACCTGTGTAACTGTTAAATTTACACTGTTGTCTCAGAGGGCAGATGAATGCAATTAATAAACATTTCTGTACTTCAGTGGAGCCCCTGGTGGTCTAGGGGGTAAAGGCGCCGCGCTATCACCGCGGAGACCCGGGTTCGATTCCCGGTCAGGGCCACTCCCGGGCAGGTGGGGCTCGTTAGCCCTTAAAGGCAACCCACCTACGTCCTAAGGACCTCGCTGCCACCGTCCAAGCTCGCTTGGCCCCGGCAGATGAACCTTAGGATTAAAGGGTGGGCTCAGTTCCGCGCACACTGTGTCTCACCTAAAAAATCCAATGCGCAGGCTGGAAGGTGTAAAGACCTTCCCCGGATCTTCGCTCGCGAAGACTGGCCATTATTATACATTATTATGTACTTCAGTATCTCATGAATGGGTGTCATCTGGATCTAAAAGCTGCAGCCATTTCAATCTACAGAAGTGAAGTTTTATTTGGCAGTTTACCTTTGGCACTGGTATAGGACCAATGGTGGGATGCATCTTTAGTGTAGAACACTACAAATTTTTGTAATTATTTCACTTTTTAAATAACTGAGTTTGGTTTTTAATCTTGCTCCATTGTAACAGCTGGTGCCAGGTCACCATTCCAGCCTGTCAGAGGGAACTTCCAAAATGCATCTTGCCATGTGAAAAAAAAAAACCAACATAAAAATAGATGGACACTTACACTGAGCTCCACTGGCAGTTTAAGAACAGACCAAACAAATTTATGCCAACCGAAAATCTGGTTCAGTAACCATCAGGCAAATGCTACTGCAAAGGATCCCCATGTTCTCGATGTTTTTATGTCCTTTTATTATGTCCCTTTCGTAGAAGAACATGTTCTTCAGTGTTCATCTGCTTTTAGCATATAATGTGTTTGTTCCTAGGTGCCTGCTCTATGCAGCACAGGAAGAGGCCTAGCAAAGTCAGTTGATTTCTTTCTTTCTCCTTTTATTTTCCTCCCACGAGGCTGGAGGTTAAGCAGTCGATTAGGAGGGTTTGCCAAGGTAAATGTTTTGACTTTAATTTCTAAAACACTTCTGTGCTTAATCCCTAGGTCGAGGATTGCAGAAAGACCCCTGGAAGAGAGTAAAGCTGAAGATAATCCCTATGACTACAGACGACTGCTGCGGAAGACCTCACAGCGCCGGCGCCTTATCCAGCAGTTCTAGCTGCTGCTGCTGTTCCTGCTGCCATTTGGCTTTTATTAGCATAATTTTTTTTATCATTTTATACCATGTGCTTCCTTTTTTTTTTTTTTAAGTCTTCAATGTTTCAAGTTTACAGTGTGTGTGTACATGTGAATTTGAATTACTGTGGTTTACTGCCCAATACCGTTGCAAAGGGACACTGTCAGTCATATATCATACTCTTAAAAAAACCCTAATATAACAATCAGCTTTCTTTTGGGTACCATTGCTACATCCTAAAATTATTAGACATTAAGCAGCTTAAATGTAGTTTACTTTTGTCAGTGCATTTTTCTTTTTTTTCATTTAATCAGTCTCATTCAATTAAAATAATCATTTACTTTATAGTTCCCTAGATAAGCTTTCAAATTCTCATAAGCACCTTCAGAAAACCTTAGTTATTGTTTCTAATAAATTGTTTTACATGAAAAGAAAAAATTACAAGAGCACCATAGGGGCATTTCTGATCATTTTAGTTTACATTGCCTAAATTTTGGGATTACTTGTTTGTGGTAAGTGTCCGTCTAAAAAAATGAACATAAATGATTAATTGGATAGCATGTTATGGCAGTTTTTTTCATTATTGACTTTGCTGTAAAGCTAGTAGCCAGTTTTAAAGGTCAATATAGTGTGTATAATTTATGTTGGAGATGTCCATTTATGGGAAGTATATTCAGCCCTCTCCTCTGCCTCAGCTTTGTGACTAAGTGATGAACTTTTAAATCGTGTTTGCTTTGTTCTCATTTGTATTAGATTTTTTGGAATCTTAATCTCTGGGGTGCCAAGAAAGGAATAGAATTACACTCTCTGGTTGATTGCTGCCTAAATGTAATGATCATTCTTAATCAGTTCCACTAGAAATTTAGTGGAAATAAAAGCAATAGCCACGGTGTTCAAATTCCCCCCGATTCTTTATTCAAAAGACCTTCTTTCACAGAAACCACACAGATAATTGCAGTGCTTCCTTTCAGGATTCATAATTGCACGTTCCCAGCTGCAAAGCAAGAGAAGGCAAATTCATGATGCCAGCATAAAGGCCTGATCCTGCTCCCTTGCTTAGCTTTCCTAAACATGACGATTGGTAGAAGCAGCCAGCCACAGGGGTTGGGTTTTGTCTGTTCCTCACCCTCATTTGGCTCTTTTCCCAGAGACAGGTAACTATTGCTTCCTGATCTGCAAATAGTTATAAGGCTGTGAACCGGATTAAAATTTGCAGCAATGTAAAATTTTGCTATAAATTGTTTAAAATTTGAAATCTGTTTAAAGTTGCTTTCTCATGTATTATTAAAACAGTAAAGTAAATAAAAACACACAAAGCAGTGATACAGTTGGCTGCGTCTGAATTACACCCAGAACTGACGAAATACTATGGAGTGGGGCACGAGCAAGGCAGGGAAGGGCTCACAGCAGCCTCTGGCCGTGGAAAGCCGAGTTACTGTCTACGTAAAATGCATTGTGATGCAGCAACTGAAACAGACCTGTAATTTCACATGAAGAGATACCTAGACTGATTTCGTTTAGTTTCCCACCATGGCAGTATTTTGAAAGACCAGGATATTTCTGTGAGGTCTCACGGGGCACAGTCCTCGTAACCTTGTGGGTGCCTGCAGAAAGTGGAGAGATACCCTCACAGAACACAGCGCGGGAGCCCCAGGGCCTGGCTGCGAGGAGCATGGGGACCCTGCGTGACCAGGGCTCTCCGGCAGAGCCAGGCGTGCTCCTTCCTACCTCCCTGCAATTTTAGGGCTTGAAATCCCTCTTGTGCCGGAGAAGAGGCAACCGCGACAGAGAAGGGCTCCATCGGAGACCCGGCCGGGTGGAAGAGGGAAGTCTGGTTGGCTTCAGAAACGATGTCGTGGAGGAAAAGGCTGCAGTTGTTTTCTTACTCTTCCAGTCTCGCCTCCGAGACCTGCTGCCTCCACGGGGCTGGAGCAAGGAGGGCGGCTCCACCAGGGTCCCCATCCCGGGAGATTGCGAGGATACCCCGGGAGTGGGCAGGGGACGCGGGAGCAGATGCGGGAACCAAAGGCCGCCCCCAGGCAGCCGTGGCGTCGGGCAAGACTCCTCCTGCACCTCCGTAGGAGCCAGGACCCCTCTGCCAGCCCGGGAGCAGGGAGGGCAGCGGGAGTTGCCCATCACCGAATGGGCCCTTCCACTAGCGCCTTCTTCGCGGCGGCCCGATGGGGCGGCGGGGGCTCCGGAAGGTTGTCCCCTCCCCGCCCCTGGACTGCCCCGCTGCTCGGCGTCGGTGGCAGGGGCTATCCCGACCTCGCCGCCGCCCGGGAGTGCACTGCTGGACCTGCAGGGGTGCCCCGATGGAGGGTTGAGGGGCGGGGTGTGTGCGTGTATTTCTCGTCACTTTGCACCTCACAGGACTGAGGGCGTAGTCCCAGCTTCCCCGTACTCCCAGCCCTCCCCCTCGGGGCGCAAGGCTGGACCACCGCGGCCTCCCGCGCCAAGACGTGTAAAACTATCCTTCCGTTCCGCTCAGCGCTCGGCGGAGCCGGAGGGTTCGGTCCTCTCCTCCGACCCCGTCGGGCTGCCGTCGCAGAGGTCGTAGGGCCGTCGGTGGGGTGAAGACAACACAGGCCACCTCGCTCGCCTTATCCCCCCCGAGGCAGCTGCAGCGCCAGCGCAGGGTGACCCTGCAGCTCGGGTCTGCCCCCAGCGCTATCACCCCCCCACCGCCGCCCCTCGATCCTTTGGTGCGGGGCGCGGACTCCCCTGACAGCAGCCGCCCCCGCCGCCGCCCGCCTTGGCGGGCACCTCCCCCGGCCCTCGCGGCGCCGCCCGCCCCGTCCCGAGTAGCGGTGCCTGCGGGGCGCGGCCGCGGCATCTCGGCGGAGCGCGCCCCGGGGGCGCCCACGGGAGACGCTCCCACCCACGCGTGCCCGGGGCGCTCCCGCCCCTTCGCTGCCGCCGCCTGGCGCAGCCGCGCGCACTTACACACCCGCACACTCACACTCACGCACACTCGCTCGGGCCGCCTGGGCTGCAGCTCTCGCCGCAACTCGCCCGCCCCGCTCCGCCATGGCAAGCCCCGGCTCCGGCTTCTGGCCCTTCGGGACCGAGGAGGGCTCCGCGGCCGCCGAGAGCCCCGGCACAGGTAGGGGGACGGCGGGCGGGACCGGCCCGGCGGTGCCGCCGTGACAGCGCTGCCCGATCGGCGGAGCCCGCTTTGTGGCAGGTCGAGCGGCGGGACGAAGCGGTGCGGGCGGCGGGGACCGACGGTGGCTCCTTCCCGGGCCAGGGCGGCTGAGCTTGGCGGGGCAGGGGTTCCTGGGGAGCGGTGCCCGGTGTCGGAAGGGACGCTCCCGGCCCGCGTCCGTCCCTACGGACCCTCCGCTCCGTTTTCTCTTTCAGCCAGAGCCTGGTGTCAGGTTGCCCAGAAGTTCACGGGAGGGATCGGAAACAAACTCTGCGGTAAGGGCGGGAGGCCCCGGCAGCTCCTTGGGAGCGCCGCGGGACCTGCTCCGGGGCGGGGAGCGAGGGGACGGGTGTTGATGCCGCGGTGCTGAGACCGTGTGTCCGTGTCGCTGTCAAGCCCTGCTCTACGGAGATGCCGAGAAGCCCGTGGAAACCGGCGCCAGGGCAGCAGCCCCCGGGGTAGCGGAGCCGCGGCCGGCCTGTACCTGCGACAAAAAACCCTGCGCCTGCCAAAAAGCGGAGGTGAATTACGCCTTTCTGCACTCAACAGGTAACGCCGCTCCCGGGCCAGGCTGCTTCTCTAAAACTAACGGGAAAAAAAGGGGATTCGGTCAGGAAATCGCCTCCGCCGCGTTGCGCGGAGGCGGGGGAGCCCGGCGGTGCCTGGCGGTGCGCGGAGGAGCTCCGCGCCCTCAGCCCCGGCCCCCTCCGGCGCCGGGCGTTTGGCAAATCTGCCAAAAACCAGCCAAATAACAAAGAAATCCCGAAAAAAGACCCCAAAGCAGTAAAATCACGCGTGCTGGAACCTGCAGCTTTTTCCAAGGAGCACTGACAACAGCGACCTTCCCTTTGAAGACCCTTCGATGTAATTAAGATCTGAGGGGAGGAGGGAGAAAGAGCGCTCTCTCATTTGATTTAATTCGAGGTATTTTTGTACTTCATCTTTTCTGACCTTGGAGGTATCGTCTCCGCCACTGAGTAGATTCCAGCTCCCCGCAGACGTGCGCTAGCCAGGAACTCTCGTTTTCTCGGCAGCCCGGGACACGCTCTGCCTGCCTGGCTCCGCCGGGGGAGAGCTGCTGGTGCTGCTTCTTGCCTGACCGACCCCGGGGCACCCCAAATTAGGGGCTTCCACTACAGTCTGGCTCTGAATGAGCCGTCGTGCTTAAACAAAAGCTTTGTGTACAGCGACAGACTGTGCAGCATTGCCTCAGAAAAAAACATTAAATTATCAACAAGTTAATTAAATAGGAGAGTCGCCGCGAAGGTATTTTATTACAAGGCGAACGGCAGTTTTAGGGTGCTTCTTGTAGCATTTGTTGCTCAATCTTTTTTTTTCCTGAGATTCTTTTCCGTTTTTTCTTGTTTACCTGCGCTCCCTCTTTGTCTTAAAAATTGATCCGAAATATACTGTGGCCGGCCAAAATCTGCTATTTTAAATAGTATATTAAATCCTAAGTGTTACCTCTCAGAACATTCCTTAAAAACAGCCTTAGCAATTTGCTTATTAAAAGAAAACAAAAACTATTCATATTCAACACAGAGATTTTCTAAACATAAATGGGAGAAGCCTTTATCCAAAATCTGTGTATCTGGTTGTAAAACGAAGTTAACTTTTAAATTTCTCCATTCCCAGATCTTCTGCCAACATGCAACGGAGAAATAACAACTATGTCTTTCCTACAAGACGTTGTGGACATTTTACTTCAGTATGTGGTGAAAAGTTTTGATAGATCAACAAAAGTCATTGATTTTCATTACCCAAATGAGCTGCTCCAGGAATATAACTGGGAACTGGCAGACCAGCCACAGACCTTGGAAGAAATTTTATTGAATTGCAGAACAACACTGAAATATGCAATTAAAACAGGTAATAGCCATGCTCATTTTCTACCCTGTATGGTCTCATCCATTGATTGAAGGAGCCATTTCATTTTAGCTTCAAATGTTAAAGATTGAAGCAGCAACTGTATTTTGTCGGTTCCAGGCAATTTCTAGCGAAGACAGAAATCGTTTTCCAAAATGATAAAACACTCCAGCAGCCCCATCTCTGTAGCTGTCAGTGCAGCCTCGCACACCCTTTCCGATTTAAAATTAATGTGTCTGTGCGTCGGAGTTGCCGAGTGTGCCACTGTGCAGCCTTTGCACCACCTTCGCCACTTTCCACTGTTCCTTCTCATCCATTTCACGTGCGATGCCCCGGCGGTCGCCCCTCGATCCCTGCAGACCCGCGGGTGCGGCGGGCGCAGAGCTCGGGGCAGCCGGGAGTGGGGCGGGGAGGGGTCGTTCCTGCATGGGGGGCAGCAGGGACCAGCCCATTTAACAGCCCAAATCGCAATAAATACGCTGCAAATGGGAGCTCTAAGCAGCCATTTGCTGTGTCTCCCTTTACCTGCAGGACACAAAAATAGGAGAATTTAACAGAACCATGCACAGGAATGTTGAGGGGTTTGCCCCAACTTTAGGCTCAAGCAATAAAATCAAAGCCCGAATTGTTTTAACAGCCATTTGTTAGTTTGTTGTTTTCCGCTGGGGAGAGCAGGGATAGGTTGACTTCTGCCTACCTGGGACCTCCTGTTAGTCGTTAGTCGTGCCCACCCTGCGGGCTTCGTGGCGGGGGGACAGCGTGGGGCGACCCCAGGCATGGGCAAGCGCCCCGCTCTGCTTGGGGGCCACCTTAAATAAACGGCGGCGGAGCGGGCAGAACGCGGAGCCGAAATTACGGCTGTCATTGGGAAATAATGTGGAGTCCGGGGAGCTCTTAGTGGGAATTTGAATTACTGAGAAATTGCTTAAAAATAAATGTGTAGCAGTTACTGAAAGAGACAAAAGGCTGATTTGAGACTAGAGGTTGAGGGGAAAACAAAAGGTTTTGTCACCTTTTGAGAACAGAACAGAGCCGTCCAGGTAGAGATTATGAGGGATCTGTGTAATCTTCGTTTAGAGGTGAAAATGACCAGCCACATGTTTTTGATGCATGGGTTGGGTGCTGTCAAAACGCCTTTAAAATACTGGAATAAACAGATAAATTATGTCCACGGGAACAAAGTCGATCAGTCCAGTGATCCATGTTATGTGTCTGGGTAGGTCATAGGAAACATGTTTGCACAGAATCATGTAAAACGTGGGATCTGTGATTCTGGGAAAAATAAAAATAGGGTTTCTTAGGTGATTTTCATTCACTGTTTTTTGTTATAGCCTGTTTTCACGTAATAGACCTATTTAATTTTATGCATCAAAAAAATACCCTTTAAAACAATGTTATAATTTCTCTTCCTCCCCCTAAATAGCTGAGCCTTTCCCTTCTTGGCATTAAATTTTTCTTTTTTTTTAATGACGATAATGCTTTTAAGGTCTGAGAATGGGTACTGTGGGGGGTTGTATGAAATGCAGCGGTGTAATGGGGTTCAGTTGGGGGGTGCAGAGCCACCTCAGCCACCTCATTTGGCTGCTGCTGCTCGTCAGCATCCTGGGGTGACAGCCCCAGCCTGGGGGGAGGGACTCACAAAATGCCCGGGATTTACACCTGGAGCCCTTCAGCATGTGCTTCAGAGTAAAACCCTGGAATTACCCTCAGAGGAAGGACAGTGTTGTGAGGTTTTTGGCAGCGGGGTCTGTCTTCACTCCTGCCTCAGGAGCCCTTCAGACACGGCCCCTCCTGGGCTGTGTTTGGCTGCAGGGGCCCAGGATGCTGATTGAAAAATAAATTGTATTGCTTAGATTAGCCTCACAGCTGGATCCCCAAGTCCAGGGATTCGTGGAGCCAGATGGCTGATTTTTTGGCTAAGGGGCAGGTGTCGGTTGCTCCAGGTGTTGTCTGCATGCCACTGTTCGCTGAGGTGCTCAGGGGAACCACACTTTCTGCCCCTTTACTAGCAGAGACAGAGTTCTTGCTGAGAGAATGTGAAAGTGACTGTGAATGCAAGGAAAAGATGGATGCAGATTTCACTTACTGTGCAGTGCAATTGAAATTGAATGGAGTAATTGAAATACAAGCATTTAAAAATGGCTTGGAAATGCTAGGAAGGGTGCAAGAAGCTGGTGGGGGCCCAGCTTTGCTCCCTGGCAGGCCCTGATGCCGACATGCATGCAGTGAGGCTGTGAGCAAGGCCAGGCTCGGTGCTGCTGGCCGTGCCATTATCCGTGCTGTCTAGCCATGCCTGGCCCTTGTCATCCTTTCCTGTGGAGGCTGTGTGTTCATGCTGGGCACGCCCGTGCCTCAGACCAAGTGCAGGCAGGAGTAAATTTGAGAGGGTGCAGGGCAAAGGCACGCCCTCAGTAGGGAAAGCCCGGCCCTGGGGTGTCCCTGTGCCTTGGCCCCGGTCCTTGGCAGTCATGTCCCGATTTACTCAGGGATATCTGCGAACACATTGTGTGCTGCTAAACCAACAAGCAAGCAATAATCTCCTACTTTCACCTCTCTCCCTCACACCCTGTTGGTCTCTTTCCCAGTCACCTCTTTGTTCAGTGACAACTGTGACAAAAGATCTGCGTTTCAGGCAGACGGCACCCGGGTAGTGATTTTTGACCATCTCTCGCAAAGTCTTCTTACCTGGCCAGTGGAGCCTGTATTTTAAGCAAAGCCACAATTTTCCATGCCCATCTAGCCAAGGGCAGAGAGCTCACTCACGTATATGGGTGTCACATGGACAGACAAACCATTACAGCTGGGGCCGGGGTCAGGTTGGGGCAGTACGTTCTGTGCCCTTACGTGTTACAGTCGTGCTGCAGAAAGGAAGGGCATCACTGAGCGGAGGGGGCTGTGTCACAAGGGTGGGTGCTGGGGGCTCGCCTGGCAGCAGCAGCTCCTGCTCTCTCTGTATTGACATCTCTCAACACAGCGCTGCTCCCCCCACCTCGCTCGCTCCAGGGCACCACTGCCCGACCTCCGCATGCGGCCGGCCCTGTTCCCACAGCGGTTCCCAAAGCAGGTGGGTTGCTGTGAGGTTCACTTGAAGAAACAGGCATTGACAACAGGGCTGTCGCCTGGGGGTGGGTACGGGGCTGACAGAGAGCCGCTGAGACACTGCAGCTGCAGATTCGAGTTTTGCTATTCCCCAGCTTTTCAGTGTGGATTTATTTCCAAAGCAGGAGTTTTTGTAGCCTCTTCGAGCTTTCCTGTATCCCAGATCCACTAAAGGCTTTTAGCTCCTAATTTTTGTTGCTTTCTGGTGAAATTTGGGAACCAGCTTGGAGCCAGCTGTAATACTGAACTTGAGTTATAAATACAGACATCTCTAAAAATGCCATCATCAGGGGAGATGTGGTTCTCTGCAGGCAAAACCCCTGCCACGGGATCAATGAGGCTGTGGTGGCATTGGTGGGGTGCATGGGTGCCTTACGTCCACCAACCCTGAGCATGGGTCAGATCCTGTGCATTCTGCTGGATCTCAGCATCATTCCTCTGTGCCTCAGGGATTTTGGCTGCCTGTCATTGGCAGCACAGACCAGGGGAAGGTGGCAGTTCCTATCTCTGGTGGGGAGAGCTCAGTGCAAAACGGGATCAGGCTTGGATGGCTGTGGCACAGGGCTGGTCTCAGGTTAAGGGCACGGTGGAATTTGCATGTGTGTGTGTCCCCTGCCCCATATCCTCAGCTCTGGTCTGCCCACTCAGCTCAGCCTGATTACTCTGCCTTTGTGTGCTGCAGGGTGGGAGCTGGGGAGCAATTCCCTGTGCTGTTCTGCCAGCCATGTGTCCGCGCCTGATAAGGGGCCACAGGAGACTGAAGATAAGTTTTCTCTCACTGCTGGGTCTGCATTTCCTCAGTCATCGTGCTCTATCTTTTGTTTTCTCTGATGGCAATAACAGTTCGTCATCTAAGGGTCAGGACAGGTGTTTTCCAAGCAGAGGCTGCCTTCCTTTGAGTCAGATGGCATTTAAGTAATTGTGAACCATCTATAATTTGTACCAGTAATTATACCACTTATCAGGGGCTTGCGGGAAGTGACCAGTAAAAATAGAGTTTTAATGGTTTCTGGGTTTAATGACTCTGGGCATATTTTTAAGAAAAATCTCTAGCAGGATTTTAGAGAAAAAATTGGGAGCCAGTTAGATTAACCAGGTACGTGGACTCTATATTCACAAGAATATATTCTTGTGCATCAGTCTGCTGGGGCAGCAGTGCTGGTTTTCATGGGGTTTGTTCAAAATCACAATTGCAAGTAGCCAGGCTATTTGTAATTCCATTCTGACAGGGAAGAAATGACAAGGACCACCACCTTCCCTGCCATCTTCATACAATCATCAGCCATTGAGTCATGTGCAAAGCAGTCACCAAAATACTCCATTTTCTCATTTCACCCTGTCTATTACAATCATTAGCCATTCATCACTGATGTTATATGTACTGGCAAGCTCTTCAGATGGTGTCTCGTGTGTGCCTTTCAAACCTAGTCAGGCAAAACCATATCCAGTGACAACATGTGACACACTAACGGGAGCAAACAGCTATTTTTGTGAGGCAGCAATGTGCTAATTTTCAAGGCATATTGAAAGGATAATAGGGAATGTTGGAATTCATTATTCTGTGTTCAGTGTAATTACTCTGATTTTACTGAGTTTGGAATGAGAAAGAAGAGAAATCATCCTGCCTTTTCCAAGAAATGTATTTACTGCTATTTGCTTTGTTTTATACCTTGAAAGTGCTTCCTTCTCCATAGAAATCCGGAGGTAAATACAATGTTCAGCACTGAATAGTTTCATTCAGAGTCATCAGCCTTTTGATAACATTTTCCGTCTTGTGCAGGGCACCCTAGATATTTTAATCAACTTTCAACTGGATTGGACATGGTTGGATTGGCAGCAGACTGGCTGACATCAGCAGCAAATACTAATATGTAAGTAGCGGATTTTTTTTGCCATAATAATATTTAATATAATTTTACAGTTTAAAATATTAGTTCCTGTATCTGAATGAAAGAATACTGTTATGTTAAGACTGCTGGGGAAAAAATCAATCTGCTTTTTAGATGGTTACTACAGTCATTTATACAAGACTTTCAACTTTGTCTTGTAGGCTGTCTTCTATAAAATTTCATCATACTAATATGATGTTGGTTTTGCTACCCAGAAAGATACGCAAAAGATATATATAGATAAGCGTTTTGCATGCATAAATATGTAAAATGAAGGGTGTGCTAAGTGAACAGTTGCATTCATGTAGAGGGGTTGTGTACAATCCATACTCGGAACACGGAGAGCCATTGCTTTCTCTAAGAAGGATACAGAATTTAAAGTGTGGAGCTTTTTCACTTTGGTACTAGGAAGCATTTTTGTGTCCTTGGTTAGCTTATGCACTGTCTTGTCATTATGAATAGGACTGAGGACACGTGTGCTTTAGATGTGCACACAGGTTTATGCAAGGCGAAGGGCTGGCTCTGCCCACTGTCTCTTGAATACAGGGCAAAGCCTTGAGCCTGGAAGAGGTGGGCAAGATTTTTTTCACTGAAGAGGGTGGAAATGGATTCTCAAGCACTGTCTGCATTTCTCCTTCTAGACATTTGATGTCAAATCCGAAGGAAGCCTGTGGAAAGTATTGTCAAACAGAACTCTACCCAGTGCCAGATAGAGTATATTGTGTCTACAATGTAATGTAATATTGCAAATAGATGTATTACTGTTATAGATGAAAGCATTAAATATGGACATTACTACGTTTCAGGTTCACCTATGAAATTGCTCCAGTGTTTGTACTTTTGGAATATGTCACACTAAGGAAAATGAGAGAGATGGTTGGCTGGCCAGGGGGCTGTGGCGATGGGATATTTTCACCTGGTACATAACGTTTCAAGCTTTCTTTATTTTTCAGAGTACGGTATATGATGTCCCTTATAGCTAAAGAGTAAATATAATTAAATATGCATGTTTGAGAGGACACTTGCTAGTAACCACCAGTGGCCTCTTTGAGATAAAGTATTGCATGTTTATGAATTTCAGGGATGTGATTATGAGGGTCTGTCTGAGCAAATTGCACTCCATGATGAGCAGCCGTAATGGCACATGGGAAACATAATCAGAAGAGACATTTGCCTTGCAGTTTCACTTTGCCCCCACTTCTTATGGATTACATGAAATAGAAAGACTATTGTGTTAATAATGGAGGGAAGAAACACAACAAAGCTGTCCCTCACCACAGGGAAATTGAAGGAAACAGGAAAAGAGGTAGCATCCCTTCCAGTAATTTTAATGGAGTCAATAAGACCCTGCCAACAGCAGAGTATGCTGTCAACTTTCCATGTAAACTGGCCTGTTTTGCTCACTGGGGTATTTGGGTAGCTTGTTAATGTGAGTGCTTAAAGGCTTAGAAACCTGGTTCTTTCTGGTCAAGTCAATAAGGCAAAAAAATTAGTGTCGAGAAATCATTGACTCACAAACACTACATTGTTAAGACTTTTTTATTTTTTTAATTATTCCACTTAGTCTTTTGATTTATATTCTTCATCACCTCCTCTCTTACTCTGGAATTTCATTGCTAAAATTTTTACCTGTCTACCTGACAAAATTGCAAAATATTGAAAGAATTTACATTGGGCATAACGTCTTGGCTTGTCAAAAGAGAACAGACTGATAGCTGTTGCTGAAGGAGCCTTTCTGAAAAGAAAGTCCATTGACCTAATGAAGAAGGAAAGAGTGCACTGTTGAGCAAAGGAAAGGCCTCACTGATAACAGCACAGGATGTTCAGCTCTCGGAGGCCGTGAAGGTCAGGCAAGGCTCATCATCAGCTTCTCACATCTGAGTGCACATGTGGAAAGTGGTGTGGGGTTTTTGTTCTTGCTCTTTCCACAGATGAGAAGAATTGACATTGCTTTTTGAATGAGTTCTTATTTAAAGAGTGCTGAGAGCAAAAGCTCTGACAGCTTTTACTGTAGCGCTTAGAGATCCCCCTGAAAACCTTGGCCCCCATCATATCAGGCATCTAAATGTGTATCACATGCTCAGGACCTAAGTCAAAGCTTTTGGAAACTGAACAGTGGTTGGTTACTGAACAGTCCCTGACCTGACTCAGTACCTCTGGTTTTAGTTCCTTACCTTGCAGGCTTGAGATGCAGTAACCCCACAGGGCTGGTCAGGGACCTGAAAGAAAAGAGAAGAGCAATAGCAATGCTGCCCAGCCAGCCCTCATGGGCACAGGCTGGTCATGGCAGCAGACGGAGGTGAAAGGCTCAGTGCATGTCGCAGATCTACCTGCATCTGGCAAACTCAGCTAGAGATCCTTTGAGTCAGGAAAGGTGTCAGGGCCTCAGGAGGAACTACAGGCCTTGCTGGGACTGCGACAGATCCATACCTGACCTGGGGCCAGGGTGTTGCTGGTGTGTCAGGTGCCAGTTCTCACTTCCTTGTGCTGACACCGGCGTGGGGATGAGCTCTCTGTCAGGCGTGCACCTGCATTGGCCATTTGCAGGGCTGCCCCCTCTCACCTTTTCTTCCTCTGCAATTTCTGTTTTGTGCAAAGTGCATCTTTCTAATTCACTCTCTTAAGGCAGAAATACTCAGTGTGCAGGTTCTGCTTTTTTAGGCAATAATCGAAATCATCTCTATGTTGTCTTCTTGCTTCAAGCTGTCATGGCTTCAGCTGAAGACCTTTCTGTTGCAAAGCAAATGTTCTTGCTCTCTGCATTCTCTGGAATGAAATAAACAGTATCAATACATGCAAAGCATAAAGGCCTGATTATTTTCTTCAAATTCTGGAGGTGTTTTGTTGCCTGCACTTAACTGTGGATGTAAACACAGCTCCAAAATTAAAGGCAGAATGCAGGCTTATTAAGAAGCTTAAGGTTAAACAACTAGGTAATGATAATAGGAAAGCCTGGTAGTGAAGAAATTTAACACTTCAGTCTTGATTCTTTTGACACCGAGCCAATGACTTTGGACAAGATAGGCCAAATTACTTCAACTTGGGCCCATTAGTTCAGTCACACAAGTCATCAACTTGACATCTGCATTTTTTAGAGACAGGGACCTGAGCACTTTGTCCTAATCCCTCCATTTCCCATTTTGTAATTTCTGAAAAGAAGGGTAGAAGTATGTTACATCTCTCAAGTTGGTTGAAAAGGGAAGAAAACCCCCAATTCTGTACTGACCCCTCTGCCAGCGATGCCATCTTTTGGTGGCATTTTCCCTTGGATTCACAGGAGGGCCAGTGAGGTCAGGGAAAGCTCAGAGCAGAGGCAGCCTCACTGCAAGAGCAGAGCTAGGATACTGATTAGAAATGAAGGGCACAGTTTCTGTGGGCTGTGGAACAGTGTATGTATCTCCAGTGAGATAAAAACAAATCTTACAAGAGTCAAAACAATGTGAAATTTGCCAGCACAGATACCCAGCAGTGCTTCCTTCATCTGCTTAAAGGGTGGATTTTAGCTTTTCTCACTTTGGCTGTCCAAGCACTGGGTGTCTACCATGGGCTGGTTATAGCAGCTCCCACATATTCATGGGAGAGGGGTGGATGTGTCTGCAGGGCAGGTCATCTCGCCTACTGCAATTCAGCTACCAAATGTTCAGCTGAACCATCCTCTGGAGGTATACATCTTGTGCTCTTCACTCCATTTTCGGATTGATGAATGTTGCATTAGTTGAACTCTATCTTAGCAGCATTTCGACCTGTTCATTTCGAACCTTTGCTTTATATAAATATGTATGCATAAACATCAATATGTAATCAATCTCTGTATATACATATATATACAGGATGAACCTGATGGATTTCATGTACACATGTCTGTGTGTGTGTGTGTGCTTGTGTGCATACATACGTAAAACTACTCAGCCTGTGCCTCAGGTACATTATATTCCCATAGTGCTCATGCAGCATTAATGTAAAACCAAACATTGTTCCACTGTAGACACAGAGTCAGTTAGTAAAAATCTCAAAAAGGAAAAATTAAGTGCTCGTTTATAATTTATACGTTGACGGTTGAAATATGGGAACAGACCACTGCAGAGCTGTCACCTTGAAATGGGTAAAATATCCATCTCAAAATGGGCATTTTTAAGTCAGTGTATGCCAGTGATTTTAATGCAAGCATTAGGGACATTTGACCTTTTCCCCTTGCTCCCATTTCAGGACATATAAAATGAAAAATACGTGTTAGAATGACCCTTTTTCTTTTCCTTCCCCCAACTCCTGTTATCCAGAAGATAGTGTCTGTTGGGAGTTACTGGGTGGGGCATTAAACACCACTCTGATTTGGGAGGGGAGAGCACAGATTAGATTGCGCTTGAAAGTCCCTTAGGATGTTGCCTTGTGGTGGCACCTGCCTGGGAGGTGGAATAGAGTGGGGTAATGTGTTGATGGGGTATGGGAAGCTAACACTGGGGACAAGAGGAGAGATGGTAACAAGAATGAGGATGAATGGAAGCCCCAGTCATTTTTTGCCATAGTACTTTTTGTATAATCTGTTATTTGGGTGTAGTAGATCCTATTACTACACAGCCCAGCTGTGAGCAGCATCAGGAAGAAGAATCCATGGTTCTGCTGTGAGGCAGAAACATTAGCATGAGAGTTAGATAAACTGTAGCAAGACTTGTCATTTTTTCTGAAATGATATTACAATGCATAGAAAAAGTAACAGTATATTACTGTGGACTCCAGGTGGTGCCATATCTAACATGTATGCTATGTTGATTGCACGTTTCAAGATGTTCCCAGAAGTTAAAGAAAAAGGAATGGCAGCTATTCCCAGACTGGTTGCCTTCACATCAGAACATGTATGTGTTTCTGTTTTTTCATATCTGTTACATCTGCTTGTATGAATTTATGATGAAGAAAATAGATGAACAGGAATTTGTAGCCAACTGTCTTCATTTCTGTTATTCTTTCACTGGGAATAAAAAAGTGGGAAGGGGACAGCTTTTTGATATATAGAGGGATGATCTGTGCACTTATCTGTGGCTAAAATCCAGGGAGAGCAGGCTCTACAAACCACTGCCATTTTTTTGTTCTCACTTGTGTCCTTATAAATGTTGATGAGAGTGGCAAGAACCACATCAAATGATGAGAACTCATTATTGGGCTTCAGCACTTTCTGCCGTGAATATACACTGTTAGGTCGCTCTGGGGGAACAGAAAATCCCTTTGAGTCAAAATGTTTCCAGCTGAAACCACTCCTGCTGGTATTTAATGGGAGGGTGATAACATACATGAGGACATCACTATGGTAGTGCTGTGTGTGTGTGCAGCAGAGCAGCTGCAGTATTTGGTGGGCAGCTGGGCTTTGCTGCGGGTTTCTGCCTGTGGGCAAACACTTCAGCCCACGAGGGTTCATTCACAGGCACCACCACGATCTGGCAGTGCCAGAAGTGAGGGGAGGTGGGCACGGGAGAAACCAGAGTGGTCCTAGTGGGAGAAACACAGAGTTCTTTGCTCTTTGAACAACTGGGGTGGGGGTGAATATTTTGGCTCTATGACCATGTAAAAGTCCTTGCAGCTTAAAGTGGAAAACGCAAGTGCGGGAGGAAAGGGAAGAGGAAAGGTTGTCCCCAAGAGGGACTATGAGCTGTTTTCAAACTTCGTGGTCCCCTTCTAAATTTCTCTCCAGCTGTGTGGGCTCATCCAGAACTCATTCGTGGCTGAGTCTCAGCACATTTTTTGACTTATCATAGAACATGTTTCATTCTATGCAAGTGTGAAGAGCAAGATATCCTAAAAATTGATAAGAAAAGTCCAGCAATAGGGATGAAATGTGATACACAACTGTGGGCTCCACATTGCAGAATAATTGTCCCCACAGCAGTTGAAGAGAAGGGCAGTCAGCAAATGAGTAGCAACTTTCCAAAGCTGGCTGTCCCACTAGAGGTACATTCATTATTCATGTGGAAGTTACAAGCCCAATAAGTCTTGCAAATAAGGTTCAGCATGATTATTTAAAGTAACAAATCCTATTAATCATTGGAGAATTTCACTGTATTCATAGATGGAATGTTAAACAATGACCTAAATTGTGATATCAGTCTCAAAATAATGAAGTGAGTTTTAATAATTGTGTTTTCATGCCAGGGAAGAAGCAGTTCCCTCAGCAAATTAAACATTCAAAGATCAAATATACTAGAGAATCCATAGGACAGCATCTGAAATCCATTACATTTAAAAGTATCTTGAAATTTCAGTTTTTGTCTATGGAGTATGTAATGGCACATCTTCTCGAGAGGTTAAGAAACCATACTATGTGAAGACAGGAGCCTTTAACCCTTAATTTCCCAGAGGATATGGGATTATGGTTTAACCCTCACAACAGCAGAAGCTGTTACAGGAATTCCAGAGGCCTGGAAGTACAATCCTTTTTAAGATAGGAAGGATCTGAAAAGATACTAAGATACGGAAATTTCATCTGTCTCATTTATCACATCATGTTGATCTTCTGCTCACTTTTAGACTCCTCAGCCTCATTGTGGTTTCTCTCTGCCTCAGTTGGATGCTCTTGTAAGACAGTGGCCATGGAACAAGCAGACTGTAGAATTAAGGAATCACAGAATATGCTGAGTTGTAAGGGATCCATCAGGATCACCGAGTCTAACTCCAGGCCCCGCACAGGACACCCCAAGAATCACATCAGGGGCTTGAGAGCATTGTCCAAATGCTTCTTGAACTCGGACAGGCTTGGTGCTGTGACCACTTCCCTGGGGAGCCTGTTCCAGTGCCCAGTCACCCTCTGGGTGAAAAACCTTATCCTGATATCAAACCTAAACCTCCCCTGACTCAGCTTTAGGCCATTTCCTCAAATCTTGTCACTGGTCACTACAGAGAAAAGATCAGTACCTGCCTGTCTACTGTTGTAGACCACAGTGAGGTCTCCCCTCCGTCTCCTCTGGGCTGAACAGACCAAGTGATCTCAGATGCTCTCCATACTGTCACGGTCCTTTACCATCTTTGTTGCCTTCCTTTGGACAGTCTCTATTAGCCTAATGTCTTTTTTATATTGTTGTATCAAAACCGAGCATAATATTCAAGGTGAGGCTGCACCAGTGCAGAGCAGAGTGCTCACCTGCCTCACATGGCTGGCGATGCTTTACCTGATGCTCCCCAGACACAGTTGGCCCTCCAGGCTGTGAGGGCATTGTTGACTCATAATCAGTTTGCCATCATCCAGGACCCCCAGGTCCCTTTCTGTCTCACTGCTTTCCAGCCTCTCTTTCCCCAGTCTATTTACATAACCAGAATTGCCCTGTCTCACATGTAGAATCCAGTACTTGCCCTTGTTAAACTTCATATTGTTGATAACTGCCCATCTCTCTGATTTGCTGAGGTCTCTCTGAAGGGCCTCTCTGCCCTCAAGGGAGTCAACAGCTCCTCCCAATTTAATGTCATTAGCAAACTTAGAATTCCTTGGAGTTCTGTATCCAAGTTATTAAGGAAGACATTGAAAAGAACTGGGCCTAAGATGGAGTTTTGCAGAACCCCACTAGTGACTGGACACCATCCTGATGTTACCCCGTTCACTATAACTCCATGTGCCCAACCTGTGAGCAGGTTGCTCACTCATCACGTAACACGGTTATCCAACTGTGTGCTGGACATTTTGTCCAGAAGGATCCTGTCAGAGACAGTATCAAAAGCTTTGCTGCAGTCCAAAAATGTTATATCTTCTGGCTCCTCATGATCAGCTGGGTGGATTACTGTGTCATAGAAAGAAGTCAGGTTTGATAAGCATAACTTCCCCCTCATGAAGCCATGTTGGCTGTGACCACTAAGTGTGTTGTCCTACAGACATTTTTCTTCCCAGAATAATCTTTTCCATTATTTTAATGGGCACTGAAATGAAACTGACAGGCCTGTAGTTTCCAGGGTCCTCCTTCTTGCCCTACTTGAATATTGGGATGTTTGCCAGCTTCCAGTCAGCTGGGACCTCTCCAGATTCCCAAGACTGCTCAAAAATCATCAAGGGAGGATTTGCGATGATACCAACTAGTTCTTTGAGGATTTTCAGGTGAATCTCATCAGGGCCCATAGATTTGTAGGGATCCAGCAGGAGCAGCAGATTCTTACTGATTTCCCCATGCTCTGCACGAGTGGCATGATAGTAAACATGGCTTAAAGGTGGTGTATGTGTTTAGAAACTTGGGAATTTTGGTCTTGAATTTTTCAGTCAGGTGCAAAGGTTTCAATATCAGCAATTTTCAGCCAGGAATTCCAGCATCTCAGACAGAACTCTGTTTTCATTACTACCAGTCTAGAGCTTCCATCACTGTAAATGAATGAAGCTGTGTCACATTTGCCACCAATACTGTTGTAATCAGAATCGGGCCTCAATCTGGTGCTATGGTATGTTCAGCTGCCAGTGGGGGAAAAGGGAAGGGAGGAGTAATTCGCAGTTCTTAAGTAATTGCCTCGCTAATTTAAGAGTGCATCATGTTCCTAAATTAGGAGCCTCACTCTCTGCACAGCCAGTGAATAGAGGCACCTCTGGAGAGAAACTCAGAGCATCCAAATTAGGAACCTAAATATTCCTTAATTTAGATGTTCTGAATTACATTTGGGAGGGATTCACCTACTTCTGTGCACTGACCATAAAGAGCCTCCTGACATACACAACCTACATTCAAGGCCTAAAATAGGTTATGTGACTGTTCCAGCTATGCTTGTTCCCAGTAAGCAGATCTTCCCCATGCTGTGACTTGCCTCTTGCTCTGCCTGTGTTTCTGTTTCACCAGTGATGGTGAAGCACACTGCATCTACTTGGGTCCGTCTTGCACAAGTTTAATTTCACTGAGATGCACTTGCGCTCAGGATTTAATTCAGTCCTCTGTATTCATTAGGGCATCATCAGTCTTCCTTCATCTGCACTGGGGCAAGAGCAGTGATGTCCTTCAGGGCAGCTGCTCTGGACTGCACATGATACAAGAGACCTTGACTCAGAGGGGAAAAAGTGATGGATGCCAGTTGTAAAAACCTATTTCAGTCTATCGTTTCAAACACAATGAAAAATCTAAAATGAAAGTGTCCTCCTGTGCCCCAGCATATCAGCTCTAGGCTACTCTAATTATTCAGAGGAACACATTCCTTTCTCAGCATGGAAAAGGGGCTGAAAGGGAGAGCTGCCTTCTTGGAATATTTTAGTTGTTTCATTTGTCTATAAGGCAAGGCCTGTTGAATTTTAACCCATTAACTGTTGTGATTTTGATCTGCCCAACTAGCACTGTCTTACACAGTATCCAGCTGTGAATAGTATGGAGCAGGGATTACACCTAATGAGCAAAAGGACAGTCACCCTGCCCTGAGGAGGAAAAGGGTGCAGAGGGGAAAAGTTTACCTGTAAAGAACTATGTGGGTTCAGGTTACAAAACAGCCTTTGGCCTTTTTAATTGATAGTAGGAAAGTAGCTTAAAGAGACTTGTAGCATTTTTGTGGACATGATGATTAATTAGGGGCTATATGGGCTCAATCCACAGTTTGGAGAATGAAAAAAAGGCTAGGCGTAGTTGGAAAGACATTGAAAATTTTTTATTTCCTCTGTTCTCCAAACTAGCAAGACTGTGCCCATGTAGTTCACATCAGCTTTCTTCCTTTCCAACTCCTCTACTAACCCCCTAAGAAGGAACATCTTGTCAGGTGCTCAGGAAATAGTAATATAATTCCTATCATGTTTGGAAAAGAAAATGCAGAGTAGAAGCTGGCAGGTAGTTGAGTCTCATCTGACAATAAGCTCTTCATCCAGTTAGAGACCCAAGAGGACACAGAAGAGGATCTCCTTGCCCCTGGTATTTCCCCATCTGCGCTGCTCTTGCCATCTAGCTACTGCTGGAGGCTTCACTAGGAGTGCAGCTCTGGCATCTACAACTGAAGGGAGGGTCTGTTTGCTGTTCAGGTATCAGTGTCACAGACAGCTGGACATGCCTGGAGAGACCTCATCCTCTGGGAGAGGTGGCTTGTCTGTGGAGGTAGGGGAGCACCCTCCCGGGAACAGTGCACTGAGTATCCACACAGCAACTTGGTCGCAGGAGGCAGTTAGCAATAAATAAACTCTTCAGCTTCTTGCATGCTGATTTCCCCTTGTGGATAAACCCTGTTAGTTGCAAATAATGCATCAAACTACACCACTGTCTGTGGGAGAATCTTTGGCAAAGATTTTGCCTGAACAGTTTTCTGAAAGCTGTTACGGAGCGTCTTTGTGCTGATGCAGAAGGAAATTAAAAAGTGACTTCTGTCGCAAAACATATAACTTAATAGACCTCCATTTTACACAGGGTGTAGAAGATTTTGGTTTGGTTTCTCTGTAGAAGGAACAAAAATGTGATCTCTAGTCCTACCACTTCCATGGCACATAGTGTTGCCCTCTGGCCAGGCAACTTAGGAGACAGTTTGCAGAACTGTCACCTACCAGAAGCAGTCCAAGGGGTGTTGTGTGTGGTGTGGCTTCCAGAGAAAGATCTGAGGAGCCTGGAGATCATGTTTTCTATTTGGCAGCATGGATTGCAAAGCTGTAAGTTATGCTTATGAGTATACAGAGTAAACAGGAATTAGTTTTGTTTCTACCTGAGGAAAATAAAAATCAAACTGAAGGGTGCACGCGTTTTTTCTTTGCATTACATATTGCATAATAACTAGAAAAGTATTTTTGATGGTATTTGAAGCCAGGGCGAAACAGAGAAAATTTGTTCTTATTTGAGGAACAGCTTAATTCAAGTATCACCATTCAAATAAAAGTAAAACCATTTTCCAGAAAAGTAGTGCTCTAGGGCAGTCTGTCCCAAAGGGAAAATTCATCACTTGGGTCTAATCCTTCATCTGGTCAATATCTCATGGCTTTTACACTGCCACAGGATCATCCAGAACTCAGTGCAACATTTCTTACCACACATAATTCTGCAAAACTATCCACAACAAAAAAAAACCAAACAAGTGAGTCTTGCTGGGTTAGAAAAGCAGCATGATATATGTTTCAAAAATACCAAAGATGTAAATACTAGTATGTTCAAAAGTGTTATTATTATCCTCATTTCTCTCCTGATATTAACAAATAACTTTAAAAACTGAATAGCAGGAGCTAAAGAAAACAATAACAAATATATATTGCATTACAGTGTATTTAAAATTGGGAGAAGACACGGTATACTCCTTCTGTAGGTAATGGAAGGAGAAGCAGTAGCTTACAATTACATAATAAATATAAAATTCATGTCACTTAACGTTAATCACCCCAAGTGTAAACATTTAATCTGAGTTAGTGTATACACTTTTTATAGCCAATAAAAAAAGAGCAAGATCTGCAGAAGACAACTCATCTAAGTCTAAAATGGGTGCTAAAGCCTCCAAGATGCAGTGCCTTCTGGAGGGACCTTTTCTTCCTCACTATTGAGGGAGCCTGGACCAGCCACACATTTTTAGATGATTCACGTTAAGAGAGAAGTATCCCAGCCTACACATCCAGGGATTCCACATTGTTGAAAGCCCAAGAGAGGTGAAGAGGAAAGTGTGTTCACCCCTTTTGCTGGTGAAAAGATGATGGGGTGAGGCTGGGAGTCCAGGACTTCTGGACACTAGCCTGCCAGCAACTAAACCTACAGGCCTTGGAGGGGATTCAGCTGCAGGGTGGCTCATCTTGCTCACCATTTGGGAACTGGTTCTGATAAGCTACGCCCACAAAGCTCATACCACTCTGGATTTACATAAAGAGTAACAGCAATCTGAAGAACCAGCTGTGCCCTTTGGGGCTCATGGCATTAGGATGGTTCTTCCTGACAGCTTCAGCCATACCAGATGATGAACAAGTAATTTTGCAAGCTATAAAAACAGAAGCATCTGTATATTGAAGCACTGGTCACTTAAGATAACAATGCCATACTTTTCATCATCATCGTATTTTTAATTATTCTAATTCCTTCTTTTTCCAAAAGGTCCATTCATTCTTGCATGTGTAATACATTTACGCTCTGTTTTTACCCTGAAAAGCTAACTACAAAAAAATGACTATCAGGCAAACAACCCTATACCTAGGAGTATTTGAAATTTTAGATAAAGAGAAAATCATCCTGGCTGAGAATCACTTTTTTTTTTTTTCTGATGAATAATATGCTTTTGTCACTAATATTGGCTAATATTCTATACTCTCTCCTTCACCACTGAATTTCAGCCACATTTCTTTTCAGAAAGAAATTAGGCTTCTCTCTATCTGGGATGTATTTGTAGTCTTCCAATGCACCCTTTTGCAGTGCATGAGGGGAGGGAGGAGAAAGCCAGGAAACCAAATGACAACCTGTTTTCCACCTGCATGTCCTCCTCTCTCTGGCCGGCACAGAGCAGTGCTGAAACTCTGGACCTGCCAGCTTTTCCAAGCCTTGGTTTTCCTTCAAGACTGCTGTCAGGCCATATGCCCCTCTCCACCCTTTGTTACCCTGGTTCTCTCACCATAAGACTTCAGACCAGTGTAACTCTTACACGGCTGTGTTTTGAAAGGTGATGTTCAAGCTCACTTCCTTGCATGGCTGAAAAGTCTGTTGTCTGGGTATCCTCAAAGGGGTCACATTTCGTGTCCTTCCCTGTTAGCCCAGTTGAATCATCTCTCAGTAGTTCTGTCTAATCAGGTTTATTTTGGCAAACCTTTTCTTCTCTTTGACCTTTATATTTTTCTATGTTCACCATTGCAATTACGCAGGCAACAAAATTTTCAGCATCATCACAGGAATATTAAACCGAAGTTTAATATTTATGGTTAGGAAAATTTTCTTTGCTCTTACAATTATATTTTTTCTGTTTTTCCTTCATCCTGGCTCTTTCAAGAGCCTCTCAAGCAATTGAAGTAATTCCTTGTCTTATCCCAAGACAAGAAAACATAACAGCAGTCGTATATCTTTGACTGTATACACAGATAAAGCCATTTCATATTCAGAGTTTGTTTAGAAATTGTAATTGCATTTGCCCTTCTGTGCACAGACTTCTGTATTTCTTCCCAGTTTATCCCTAAACCAATTTGGTTCCTGACCACTGAATTCCCTTCAGTCTGTAAAAAGCCTTCAGGCAACTGAGCTATCAACACTACATTCTTCTTATGTTCCCTAGTGCAGTTTTAGCAGTGCCATGAGACTTCTCAGTGAAGTCTTATTGGCCATATTCCAGTGAATGCCTTTAAGCGCATGGGCTTAATTTTCTTCCTCATAGTAAACCATTCAAATCTGTATTTTCTTTTTAAGGCACTTTGAATAGTTCTGTTTTCTAATAGAAAAAAAAATTACAATAGTGAATCTTTTTTAACTAGTGTGGAATAAGGAGCAACATTAATTAATGCAATGTCATTGACTCAAAACCCAGTGAAATATATCTCTGACTCTTCACTCCTAAATCTCTGCCTGCATTTATGTATTACACTAACCAGTATGGGCACATCAGTTTGTGTAATACATGAATAACAAAGAGATTAAATTTTTTTAAGTGTATAAATGCAGTTCTCACTTCATATAGCACATCTGTGAACTGTCGTTTATACTGGCAATATTCTAGCTCTGTTTTCAATTTCTACAAAGTTCAAAGATGCCTTCCTAATATTGGGAATTTTTTATGAGTCTCCTCCTGCCAGTAGCCTTCTCGTGGCCTGTCCTCCCTTCTCTTACAAAGTTACACTCCTGCCCATAGGGCTCAGGGTGGCCCCAAGGCTGGGAAGAGACTTCTGTATCTTCAGTATTTAGAGGTTTGTGAATTGATCACAATCCAAGCCTTCATCTACAGTGCATTTGTACTGGGAAAAAGTCCACTGCATTTAGTGAAGGTGATGAAGTTCACAGAAATATGTTTGTTCAGAAATTTAGTTTTATGAAATAAATAATGTGCCATGAAAAATAGCAGTGTGATGGCTGAGCTGTGATGTTCAATGTATAAATACTTCCTAGCTCCTTGTGACTCACAACTAGAAAAACAGCAGGGCAAACGCCCTCTGTAATGTGTTTATACCACTGACCAGTGGTTTTAATAGGTTGGACAATCCCATAGTGTTAAAATGAAACATTTGCAGTGTCCAGAGTGCTAGTGGCTGCAGATGCTGTACACTTTTTACTCTCACAGACAGCAGATATCACAAGACTTGGTCCATAAGGAAAGGGTAGAAACCTCTTCACCTGATGTCATTCAGCACCCACTCAAAACCAGCCACCCTTATCTGGATAAATCCTCACATGGAGGTGCCTCTTTTCTCCAGAACGCAGAGGAAGCCTACTTGATGATAAACTTGGTTAGGCTCACTGCAATGAACGCAGTCTAATACAGCAAAACACTTAAGCTCAAGCCCACATCCCCTGTAGCTCATCTAAGTGATGAGTATGCGTTTCATTTGGTCATCAGTTTAGGCAAAAGTCCAAACTGTGTATGTTTACATTTCAAAATGCGCGTAGTTCAGGGACTGGGGTGGTTTGCTGTACTAGGGCCTTAAAAGCTGATTTTACATCTGGACAACATGTTCAATGGCTGCTCAATACACACTTGGTTAAACTGCAGTCATGTCCCATGTACCAACCCACTGCATTTTAAAAATGAATGTAGTATGAAAAATATTTACCTGAGAAAGTATTTTCAAATTACCCATGCATCAGCAGGGAATCTTGGCTTAAGAGAATACTGAAAAAAGAAGTTCAGGAGTGGAAACTCTTATGCAACCTTAACCAATAGGAGTCAAGACTCAATCAAAATTACTCCTTGAGCAATTTTTAAAACACAAGAGGTTTTTACTTGTGAAGTTGAATGTACATGTTGAGGTTCTAACTTTTCTTCATCTTTCATTAAGTTGACTTAGAATTTATTTTCATTCTCAAAGTGTTCATTATGTATGGAGCTCTTTAGTGTGCAGCGAAATCCCTCTGACTTCAGGACCTTTAGGTGGAGCACATGTGTGTAACCATTGTGTTAATCACTTTCCCTTGAGCTCTCTGCCACTGTTGAAGCCAAATACTCACTTGACAAAGCATTAGTGATTATTTCACTGCTTTTTAGTCTTCTGCAGACTAGGTCTTCCTTTCTTCTTTAACATTGTGGACACTTAAAAAACCCTGTTAGATTTTTATGTTCCTGATCTTTTTTATAGTGTTATATCCTAAGCTAGTGGTACTGTAGTATACATAAAGAATTTCCATTTTTTAAAGTTTAATAATCTGTAGTTAAAATTACTTTGGACAGTATTGTTAACAGCTGGGTTTGAGTTAATACAAAATCAGATTCTTGGGGGTATAATTTGATATAAAACTATTTCATTATCATTTAAATTAGACTTATAAACCAACACTGGCTCAGAAGTTAAGTCCTGTAAGGGAGAGAAAATTAGGCTGACTTGCACTCTGGTATGCAGCTTCCACATTGTATTCCATACATACAGATTAACTAGTAGTCTTATTAATAGACCTGTTCTGATTTTAAACTGAAGTAGCTCTGTTTATTAGTAGGAGTTATTCACTGGCATGAGATCACAATTAGGCTTACTATCTTAATTTCTCTCCGTATCTTATTTGGCGTAAAGTTACATAATAACACATCACTCTGGACATCACAAACTAAATGAGTTCTCTGGGGAAGAATATTTTGTATCAGTAAATCAAGCTCACAGCTGATTTCGGACAAGCAGTAGAAGTTGTAGTTATGCGTCAAGGACAGAATTTGAGTCCATCATCAGCCACAACTGTGTATTTAATGTTCCAGTAGTAAATCCAGATTAGAGTAATTGCTGTTTCTCAGTTGGCAGTAGTGACCTGACACAAAGCCTCAAATTAAAGTGTTCAGTTTCCAGAAAGGCTACGAATGGAATTATTGCCTGTGTGGGACTTCTTGCTGAAGGGCTTGCAAGAGGGTTGTGGTTTATATTAAATTAGATAAATAATAATAAAAATAATAAATAATAAATGTATTTTTCAGAGTCACTTTTCTGTGAAGAAAGGAGCTGCAGCCTTGGGTATTGGTACAGATAGTGTGATTTTGATTAGATGTGATGAAAGGTAAGTGAAGATGTCAAATACAGCTCTTGTCAGTACATAGAAGATCATCAGGTGCTCAGCTTAGAGAGAGCATGTGGGATGTGCTCAGCAGTTCGTATAATTTGCCATAACTCTGTCATCTTCAGCAGCCTCACACTAATTTATCCCACTTGAGGAACTGGCTCTGTCAGTAGCTTCTTCATGAGTCAGTTTTTGGAGTTCATCAAAAATGTTGAAAGGTCCCTTTCTCAGGAGTTTCTGATACTTCTCTTTATTTCATCCTGAACTGAAGCAATATCAAGCTAACATCCTTCTTTATGTGTTGTGCTAAGATACTGGGAGGAAGCTTGTTTTGGTCAAAACAGAGCATTTAGAAAGTCTCGCATTTGGATCCATTAAAATGAGCAGAAGTGGGCCTTTTTTATGACTGTATTATTTAGGAGGATTTGCTAAAGAAGTTCTATTGTTTCATGCCCCCACCATTTTTCATTGCTGGACTACATTTCACTCAGTGCCCTTGATGGGGACACTCTTGCAATGAGATGTGAAGAGAAGGATCTTGGCAGCATTGTTGGCAGCATGAGCCAAGGAGGATGATGGCCCCTGGAAAGGAGTAGCACAGCAGGAAACTAATCTACAGGTGTCACATAGGCTCCAAAAAAACAGTGGTAGATCCCAATTAAAATGTTTCAATTCTCTATGAAAACCCACTTTACAAAATCAGCATCTTCTGATGAAGATTTTCAATTTTAAGGAAAAAAGTTTCTATGGGACAAAATTAATAGACAGTCCTTATTGATTCTACTGACAGTCTTTTCAATAGAAAATGCTATTTGAGTCTGTCATTGTTAGAAGGTACTGAATTGCTTCTGTCTCTAGCATAAGGTTTTGCTGCTATCAAAATTCTCTGCTCCCACATTAAAAAACAAGCACCAGCTAAGCAATTTACAGTGCTAATCACAGTGCCTGCATATTGACTTGTGGACTTATTATCCCTATTAACAAAAGACCGAGCACACCTTGAAGAGGATTTAATGACAATGTCAGAACAACCAACACACATCAAAATAAACCTACAGTTATTTCTATTCACTAAAGACAAACGTGAATCAATGAAGTCGTGTCTTCCTTTTCTTCTTCATGCAAATTCAGCATGAAGATTTTCTGTGAGAACCACAATGCTTACTGTGCCCACGCTGAAGTAAACAGCAGGATTACTGCTGTCTCACCAAATCCCAGCAGACACCACAGAGACAGAGCAGATTGTTTGCACAGGATGTGGGCTGGTGTGGTTGAGATGACCCTCTGTGAAGATGTGTACCTGTGGACGGGTGAAGGAGCACCATGAGATCTTTTTGATGTTTCCGGCATGAACAAGCATACTTCCTGGTGGCTCTTTCCCATCCTGACCCACACCTGCCAAGTTTGCCTAGTGTGCTGGTAAAGCTTGACGTTGCTTGGGCATTGCACTCTCTTGTCCATGAATTCCTGCGTGTACTCAGTGAGACCAGGGGCTGGACAATCACTTGTCTTGGTAAAAAAATTTTGGGCAATGAAAGCATCTGCCAAGTTCTGTGTGTGTTTCTATTCACAAGCTTACTAAATTAGAAACTATTAAAGACCAACAACATCTGAATTATATTTTGAGGAGGAACTAATTAATTTTTTTTTATTCCGCTAAATAATGGATCCCAGAAACAGTTTTTGAGCACCAGACAGCTGCTTTTCTCTGAACATGTACACATGTCTGGGGGAAACTCACAATGAGTTGAATACTCTTTAGACCTTTCTTTGAATTTCTGCAAGAAAAATTTGGGCTAATTTTTAGATTTATAGAGGTTTTTATTTTCAGTTATTCCTTCAGTGTTTTAGTGCTTTGAATATGCAGGAGAGATTTTGCAAAAACTCAGCAGTACAAACCTATTTCTACTGAAATAAATATCATCTTATTGTAGGCTATCTAAGGCTAAAAACTTAGAAAACCAACAACATCTTATCAAAATAACTTAATAATTAAAAAAAATTACATGCATCAAAATATAATGAAAACAGTTCAGGGGTTTTGTGCAAAATCAAACCAAAAGTAATGGGTTTATTAGTTTCCTGGTAACTCCCATTTTGATTTTTAGTAAAGGTGGTTCCTTTTTTCATAGCAACAAAAATCAGGGCTTAATGAAAGAAAAAATCTGAAAAAGTCTTTAAAAATTGAGATTAATCTAAATGTCCAACACTCGAAGCCAGTAAAGACTTTATTTCTGTAATGTGGAAAGCTATCGTGTTTGTATTGCTGTTATTCATACTCTCTCTTCTTTGATAGTCTTGCTTGTGTCTAAAGCAAAGAATACCTTAACCTCAATATTCAGTAGCAGCACTGGTTTGTCTTATACCTGATTCATTTGAAGGATTTCCTAAATTAGCCTTCAAGCCTTATACCACTGAGTCTGAATCTGAGGTAGATGGATCATACTAGAGGTGTTACAAATACAGTCAATGCAAAGAGCCTGACAGTGCATTTAATGAGTCTAGACTGGTAGCTTCTCTCACACCCTGCTTCAGGCAAATGCAAACATGTAACACATTAAACCATGGATTAGTCACCCTGGAACAAGTTCACCCCTGGGATGGAAACACAGAGACAACTGTATACAGCTGAGTTGCACTGCTCATGGCCATGAAGCTCAGCTGGCATTTTCTGTGCCTGCTGAGAGGGCACTGTGGGATTTGGCACCTGGCAACTTCTTGGGATGCTGATCATCTCCTTGGGAGCCTGGAGCTTAATCCCAGGACTGTGACATCGGACAGGACCAGGAGGCTGCATGGGGCAGCATCAGTCTTTAATGGGGGTGGCCATGAGATAACTCCTCTCAGTTACCATCACCATATTTATGCAAATAAATTGACTAAACAGTTAGGATAAAAACTAAGACTAGTGGACTGCTGCATAACCCTTTGGCAAAAAAGTCAATTTGCTCCTACTTTGGGTTTCCTGTTAAGTGAAAAAGTAACAGCAAAAAACTGATTTCAAGATCGAATTACTGATACAACTCTCTCTTGCTCCAGAGGGAAAATGATCCCATCAGACCTTGAAAGAAGAATTGTTGAAGCCAAACAAAAAGTAAGTTTACCCTTTTTTCTTCTTCAAAGAAGAAAAAAAGCCAAGAATGGTACAGCTAGTTGTTTTCGCTTTCCTTTGTAAAACAACACAGGCTTGCCCGCTAAGTTTTTTTTTATTTCTCAGAAATGTAGCTTGCCAATTAATGAGGCAAGAGTTGCTGAGAAAATAGCTTTAGAGCTACTTCATAATGTCCATTTGGCTTTCTTTTTACATGTTGTTCTGCATAACATCCTCCTTTTTCATAATACCAGCCTGTGATGTAGTTTCTCAGCTGAATATTGTCAAAAACAGAGTAATCATTTTTGGGGAATTTATTATATTGTAATGCATTGAAAATATTCCTCATAGACTCACCAAATGAATTGAAAATAAACTAGAGTCCACACATCTCTAAATATGTACTACTTTTGTATATGTTTGTTAACAGAAGCTAGAATTAAAACATCAGATTAAAGTATGCAATGAACTCAGCCCAATGCTTTCAACATTTATGTAAATACTCATTAGACACACAGCAGTCAAAGCTCATTAATAACATAGGTCTTCATTAAAAGCTCACTTTTTCCAAGAAGGGCAATACAGTAGATAAAAAATAAGGAAAAATGACAGTAGAGGTCCAGTCAAACCTACGGACTGTTGTAGAAAGAAGGTTGGACCTTTCGGATGGCTTAAACCTCAGTTCTGCCAAAAAAAAGTAACCACTCTGGACTTCTGAGTACTCCTTATGAAATCAACAGAGCTTCAGATGAAATTAAAATGAAACACTGGTATAAATTTCGGCAGACCCCAGACCTCATAGTGCAAAAGTGATGGATGGTGAGTGCTCTGTTGTGAGGCACAGCACGTAGCAGAGGGAATCCAAGCGATGGTCCCTGGCCTCTGTGAAGGCTGCTGTCTTTTCCTTCCTCATGCTGTCTCCCTGCTCTGCATGAGGGATGGGGCTGGAGGTGAGCCCCACAACTCCCCTGTCCACTGCCCCAGGGGACACCCCCATGCACAGTGTTCCCACTGACAAAACTGGGACACCATACATCCAGGCACTTGCTGGGATAGTTCCAGTGCAATCCAGGGCACAGTCCACCAAAAATGCTTCTCTCACTGTGGTGGCTGGGTGAGGTTTGTTCTATGTGACACCCTGCAGCACAGACTTTTTTGTTTCAGGCAGGTGGTGTGGACCAGGTTGTTCTGTTGAGCCCTTATCTGTCTCATGCATCCTAATAAATGGAGGATGCTGGTTTGGAAGTTTGCTGCCACCTTAAGGTAGAAACTAAAATATCACTGACATCTCAGCTTGGAGAAAATCAGTCCTAACGTAGCAGGGATGTCCTCCAGGAGACTCTTGTGGGTTCACTGTGAGGGCAGTACAAGGGGAGCTGGGGCTGTTGCAAGCTGAGGGGGCTGCTGCACTCTGACCATGCAAACCTCTCTGCTTCCTTGCAGGGATTTGTTCCTTTTCTGGTGAGTGCAACAGCTGGGACAACAGTGTATGGGGCATTTGATCCTCTCATAGCTATTGCAGACATCTGCAAGAAGTACAAAATCTGGATGCATGTGGATGTAAGTACCATCTTTCATGGAGGGCTGGATTACAAGGCATATTAGTATTAATTTACTAATTTTGGACAGTGTTGTCTTTTACAAATCCAATTGTGTTTGGGTCTTGTACTTAACATCCAAGCACTGACTTCCCACTCTTCTAAACAACTCAGGTCAGAGGGATGTTTTAGGAGCTGTGACTGTAGTTGTACTTCCAGCAACTGGGACATTTAAAGATGACCTAATTCAAGTGCTTTTAGCTTTCAGCTTTATCTCTAAATGCCATTAGTAAAGAAATACATAAGAACCATACTGAGCACTGGCTCAGCTTCTGCAGCAGCTGCAAAATAAATACATAAGGAAAAGTCTATGTTGGTCTGGAATAAAGTACTTCAAATTGCTGATCAGGTTAATGCAAGTGCTAGGGAAATTTATCAGATTGGCTACTTAGCCTTATCCAGGCTCTTGCCCTGAAATCTTTCTGAAGGATCATCTTTCAGCCCTAGAATGGCTTCTGTGTCATTTTTGCAAATCTTTTCTCCAAAGAGGCTTGGTAATTTACTTTGCATAGGGCTGAATATCTTGCTTTTGGATTACTGTGTCAGCCAAAATCAGTCCAATTCAAAGCAAGAATTTGTATTTACCTTAAATACTTCTCAG
Organism: Myiozetetes cayanensis; assembly: GCF_022539395.1. Taxonomy (NCBI): domain Eukaryota; kingdom Metazoa; phylum Chordata; class Aves; order Passeriformes; family Tyrannidae; genus Myiozetetes; species Myiozetetes cayanensis. The sequence goes on from NW_026086604.1 coordinate 134,628,908, forward strand.
TTGCATGAAACGCCTGCTTGTCCCAAATTTCTGTGAGGAAAGCAAATGAGTATAGGGCAAGCAGTATGGTGTCCAAAATATGATGAAAACTCCCCAGAGCAGCTGAGATCTCAGCCTGGTTTCTTTAGCACCACTTAGTTGCTAAAAGGCAGCTTACCCAGGAGTAGCTCTGCAAGTCGTTAATTACAGCATGGGGCAACTCGATGTGCCGTGTCAGAGGAGGTCAGAGGAGGGGCGAGTGAGGGGTTAGCAGATGATAAGGGTGGACGCCTGGTTTATGGCCTATTAACTGCTGCTTCCATGCTACTGGAAAAAAATTGCTAGCACAGCTAATGCCTCAGGCCCCATCTGCCTGGTCATTTTGGAATGTGCCACATCAGCAAGAAAAAAGAAAGGGTCTCAAACTGATGTGAACACACAGATGTCATCATGGAGAAAAGCAGAGTTCTCATTAAGATAATGTGTCTTGCCTTCCAGGGAGCGTGGGGCGGTGGGCTCCTGATGTCGAGAAAACACAAATGGAAGTTAAATGGCATTGAAAGGTATGATTTATTAGTATTAATAAAAGTCATTTATTAAATGCATTTTAACGCACTTTTGATTACCGTAGTGATGCCTGTGAATGAAATTAAAGATCAGTATTATCTCCAAGATATGGTAGGAAGAAATCATGCAAACTGTCCTTCCAGTTGAAGCAGCATTGCTAAGTGTCTTGCCTTTGTTCAGTGCTACAGTAGCATGGCACTTTGTTTTGTAGTACATCCAACAGACATTTTATATTTGTTTTTCTGTTCTTCTACCATGCATTTACAGATCCAGAGTTATTTCTGCAGCTTTCTCTGATTCAGTGTCCAGCATGATTTAGCAATTGTATTTTTCTAAGAAATTAATATTGGAAGTCTTGTGCACGGAAATCTTAGGTATAAAAGGTGGATGCTTCTGCAGTTTGAGCAGGTGTCCTACTCTGTCACTTCTGGAGAGAATAGCCCTCTCCAGGCTGTGTTAATGATGTCTTCTCAGTATATCTGGGCCTGGATATATACCCATAGTCATAGTCATGAGCTTATAAACATTGCAGATACATACAGATGAACGTAAGTGATTCTAGTCCAGGCTGAAAGGACTGAACTTAAAAACAGCTGCTTACTCAGAACCTTTTAGGTAAACTGTGGAAATCCTTTCTGTAGGATGTTAAGATTTACCTGCATTCAAGGAAAGACAAATAAGAAGCATTTGGGGGATTTCCATGAGCCACAACTGAGTGGGAGCTCAGAGAGTATTTAGAGAAAGTTCATATATGTTTGCCCCATTTTATATTCTTCCCAGTCACCTATTTAGTCCACTTTCTAGAGACAGTATACTGGGCTAGATGGAGTCACTCTTAATCAGTGTATTTCCTAAAGCTCATGGTATTTGAGAGCAAATCATTACTCCCTTCTACCTTCTTTATCGATAAATCACATTGCTGTTCCTTGTCAATTAAAATTACAAACAACTTCCTCACCCTGTTCCTGGAGATTAGGAGGATGCATTGATGATTCAGTTCCTTTCTCATACATCTCATATGCAAAATTTGGAAAGCGACCAATGGTTCTATGAATCTGATTTAGTTAAGACTGCCTGCAACACTGCAAAATTACATATCATGCATTAGAAAGACATATATCCAAATATCCAGCAAGTTAGAAAAATCCATCTAGTTGCCTATGAGGGCAGAGTATGAAACAAAGGGTTTGCCTCCCAACTTGCTGTTTAAATTATGCTGGAATGAGAAGTTCAGGTTAAATCTATTTTGGAGAATTTTCCAAACAATATGCTTTAGATCCAGAACTGCACTGGATTTTATTTAGTCCTTTGATAAGCACCATCTCCATATGTTTGGCAGTAAATTAAGGAAACTTGTTTTTTCCAGTGCTGTTTCTCTGCTTGATGGACGCAGTGGCTCATTTCAGTTTGTCCAGATCTGAGATGTGGGAACATTTTGAGCAGATTGAACTTTTATGGACACTCCTGTTTCATGGTAGATAACTGAGTTGTTACAGGTCTGAATAGAAGAGAACAGAAGCTTGTACTCATGTTTGATAGGGAAGAAAGGTACAAGGAGGGAGCACTAACTGGAGCACACTGTGCTCTGAGTATTCACATCCTTCTGGTATCAGGCAGTCCAGCAGAAATGCCCATCACAGGCAGGAGGAGTTGCAGGACTATCCTTACTGTGCCCTCCACTCCCCATAGGGCAGATTTCAAGCTGCTTGAAGGCACCCTGGAGGAGGCATGTGCCCCAGTCTCTGGAGCAGATAGGTGTGGCCACCGCAGGAGTCTCAGCCTGATGTCCCTCTTCCGAAGGCTCGGGAGGTGACAGCTACATGAGAGAAGTATGTTTGCAGTGAATGAGTGCTCCCATATAGGCTCTGGGCATCCTTTCTAGGGCTGTGGCTGGTCAGTGAATGCACTTCAGTCTGTATTTAATGATGGCTGAGGACCAAATTCTGCCAGCTGTGAATCTCTCTTGTCATCAATTTGAAATCTCCAAAGGAAATTTTGGGTTTTCTATCTTTGGCCCACAGCAAAAAGAAACCCAAAGGTACTTGGTGCTCAGTTATTTGGGCAAACATGACATGCTTTGAAAAACATCTGCAGATTCATGTAGCTTTTTTTACTTCACTATTTGTCTCAGTCGGCAATTTCTTCAAGCACATGCTGATGGCCAAAGCCCAGAATAACTGATAACAAATGAAAAATGGTGGATTTTTACTTTACATAATTAATTTTTTTCTGCATGCATTTGGTATGTAATTGGGTAAATAAATGACCTTATGGTAAATTAAATGTTTTAGACAGATAATTTACATCTGGCTATTGTCAGTAAATAATCCTTCTCCTTGAGAAAACCCATACCAATATTATTACCTAGAGATCTCTTAAAGAATTTCTGCTTGATTTTGCATAGGCACAAATAAAAATTAAAAAGTATCATATCAAAGGAAATACATAGACCTGAATGCATGTTCAGAATCATTAGCTTTGATGTTGTAATCAGATGACTGACTGAGCTGATTAAAAGCTGCCAAATACTCAAAAAGCCAAGCCAAGTGGCCAGATGTTGCCTGTGGAAGACTTTTCCCTACAGATTTTGCATCAGGCACTTGCACAGTCCCATTTAAATAGCAAAGAAGAAAGCACAGAAGTACTGCCTGATGTCCATGTGAGTTTTGAGGTTGCTTGCTTTGAAGGAGTGGAAGCAATTTGGCAGGACATGCATAAACCTGTCTCCAAGTCCTACAAAGGACAACACTGCCAGATTCTAACATACCTCTGTTCACATTAATGTTGCCTGCAAATGTGTCCAGGTCCTTTAAGTTTTCACATGCCTCAGTTGACTGATTTATGCCAATTTATACCATGAAAATGCAAATCACTGCACTTGATGAAATACTGTGCACTGTGGATCCTTGATAGCCTGCCAAATAGGATGCAGATATATACATTTATCAGCTAATCATAATATGCAATAATAGTCATAAATAACCAGTCAAGCATAACACAAAATTAAAGTAATAAACAACTGGACAATCCTCCATTCAGCCCTCACCACAGTCTCAAATGCCTCTTCTCTAGGCTGTATTGTATCAGCACCCTGTTTATTCACAAAGTTTAGGCTGACAGCAATTTTTCCAGCAAATGTGTCCTAAAGGGAGATGGGATCAGACACTTCTGCGGCAAGATGGATCAGTCCTGTGCTTATTACTGTGGTCATGTGAATTGCCATAGCCAAGCTAAAATTGAGGAGCTATGAAAATTTACCATCATCAGAGGAAAAATTACTTTGGGCCAGGTTTTCCAAGTTACTCAGTTACTTAGTGATACCCAGAAGTATTTAAAGGAGTTTTTAAAAAATGCCTTTATGAGCTCCTTACTAAAATCTTGCTGAAACTGGAATCAGAGGGAGGGAATCTGCTAGTTTGCCAGCTTCCTATCTGCATCTTTAATCAGCTGTGCGATTTTAGAAAGTTCATCAGTCAAGTGGGTGTTTTTAGGAAGTTTGCCCTATGTTTATAATGTGTAGATGACTCCCCAGAAAGTTTAATACTGATTAAGTTTAATGGATAGAGCAATTATCCTGTGGTAAGTTGCCAGGATTGTCATCCAAAAACCAGCTAGCGTAGATTAGTCCCCTGTGTAGGCATTGCTTTCCTAATATCAACCCTAATTTTTTTCAGCTTTGTTTACTCAGAAAAAGAAAAAGGTGTGGGTTGCTATATGTTCTGATTATTTCTAAATGCCTCTGGTTTCATGTGGTTTGCTGTCCTAGGGCTAACTCAGTGACCTGGAATCCTCACAAGATGATGGGCGTCCCGCTGCAGTGTTCAGCCCTACTAGTAAGAGAAGAGGTATGTCACAATGTATGTGCTTCTCTGCTCCTTTCTGGCGTTTTGCTTCTGAAAATCCTGGATACTGTCTTCATAAATGTGTCACAGCTAATATTTGCTAATGTGACAAGGATTATAGAAGAAACTGAGAAATAGACCTCTAGTTTCATGCTCAGGCTGTGACTGCAAAAAGAATTAAAGCAGCTGTCTAGCAGAAATAATAGAGCCAGTCAATGCCAATATCTTTACAGAGTTTTTTGACTTTCCATTTCAGATGTCCACAGTTAAGTTGTGGGTGCAGAGCTGTGTAACCCCATAAGTTTCTGTGTAGCATAAGGTGTAACTCTAGGCAAACTCTCACTCTCTTGGAATGAATGACATGGTATACATGCAGCGCAACATTTGGTCCAGAATTGAGGCATCTTTAAACTTTCTAGACTGTTGTGATATTCCTACCCATCTCTGATCTATATATGCATTTTGGGGCGCATGGAAGTAAAAATGGTGCGATAAGTTCAGTTGTATTAAAAAGTAGACGTTTCATTTAGCACTAGAATTTGAATTACCCTTCAAGCCTGTAATTTTCATATAACCATCAGTTACTGGGACAGCTGCTATACAACCACCACTTAATAGACCAGCTATCAAAAAGCTGGTTGCTGTTTTGCTAGCAGCTGTACAACAGATTGTAATACAAAGTGATTGCACTTAGGAAGAGAGAAACTGGCTTTTATTTGGCCTCTGGGTCACTTCCCTGAGACAAATCCTGCCTGGCTGAAGTCAGTACCATCCTTGACCTCTAGTGAGAACAGATGGCTCAGATTAGGAGAAAGTCAGGTTTTTTTCTCCCCTCTCATTTTGCTGTCTCAGTTTTGAGTTACACATAAAGATTAGACTAGATGATAAACAGCCAAGTTTTGATTCTTCTTGGACTGGAAATTGCTGTTTTAGGCAACAGCCCTAAGGTATACTATAAACTTGGTTGAGGTCTTTACTGGAGCCAGAATGTGGCTCTCTGCATTTTATTTTAAAACCTAAAAAGGAAACCTCATGCTTTCTTGAGCCAGGTTTCCTCACCTTGTTGGCTTCTGTCCCTCCCACAAAGCTGCCTCTCAGAATGGGATGTTGCAACCCAGAAATAGCTCTAGCTGGCTTTTTAAAGGCCATATGCTTTTATGTCTGTTCAAAGCTTTCTGTACCACTTAAGCATCCAATCTGCAGCTGAGGGCTTTGCAGAAAAGAACAATTCCTACAAAGAAAAAAAAAACCAGTAAAAATCAGAATTTTATAGACCAAACAATTGAAAAGTGCTGTGATACTATTTGATCACCAAATTGTCTCAGTCTAACTCGACCAGAAAAGATGTCTTCCAAGGAAAGGAGGAAAAAGGAGCCAGAACAAAGAATAGAAAGCAAGATCCAAAAATGAACTTAAGCATAATGATGCTAAGAAACACAATGTCCAGCTTTTTTTAAAAAAATGCCTTGGGTCTAGGAATGTATTACACATTGCTGGGTCAGGTACCAAGGTGTCTCAGGCACTGAAAGGGATGTGAAAAACTTAGTCCATTGAGCAACTAAGCCTAGTTTTGTCCTTTTTTTTCCTTGATCTTCCTTTTGCACTTGGACACATATTCCACTGAATTTGGGCATTTGTAATGTCTCGCACAAGGTAGCCCTCAAAGCAGTAGCCATACATGTGCCGACATCACTTTGCGTGTGTCTTTGTTTCTATAAGGGATTGATGCAGAGCTGCAATCAGATGCATGCTTCCTACCTCTTTCAACAAGACAAGCACTACGACCTGTCTTACGACACGGGAGACAAGGCTTTGCAGTGTGGACGGCATGTTGATGTCTTCAAGCTATGGCTGATGTGGAGGGCAAAGGTAGGACTGCCTGCTATAGATTTGTTTGCCTTAAAGTAATGCACACCAGACACAGTTGGCTTTTTTTTTTATTGTAATCATCACTGTAGAAGGTATCTGACCTGAATTTCACATATATAACATGAAAGAAAGAACACGATTTTATACTTTTAACAATTGAGTTTCAAAGCAACACAAATGATTTTGAAACTTGAACTCTATGGCTTTGCATAGCATTTGCTATATGTAACTGTAGGAGTCTAATGGCATAAATCATATACCTAGGAGTATTGTTACAAAGATTTCTGGAAATAAAAGGATGTTTAAATGACATTCAGAAATTAAACATGGCAAATCAAGACTGGAAAACCTGGTTTCATTGCATGCAGTAGATATGAAGCCATCTTTTGAAGGAGTAGAGGAAAACACATCAAAAGATCTTCATTGGGAAATCTGTAAAACACCAGCTCTAATGATTAATTTATCCATATTTGTAGAATATTGTTAAATGAGTTCTTGGGTGTATTTATCCAATCTGTTATGTCAGGTTGCCTCAGGTTTGTTCAGAGGAGGTGACATCACTGTTTTAATTTCCAGAAAGCCTCATGTACTTCATTAAAACTCTGAGGAGGTGTGGGAGTCTGTAAGGGAGGATGCACGTTTCTGTGGTTGCAATAGCTGTTATGCTAACTGGGGACTGCAGAGTGGTAGGAGATTTTAGCCACATGTCTCTCTTTTACGCTGAGCCTTTCTCCCAGGGCTGTGCTAGCTCTATCCTGTTTTGAAATCTCTATTCACAGACGGATAATGACATGGGCTTTTAAGTCAGTTCTGCACTGCCAGAACAGATTTAGCAGGGACATGCATCCTTTGCTCAGAAACATTTCTTCTGAATCCCATTTTTTCAGTATGCCTTGTACTGCTTTTTCTCTTCTCACACCCTGCTTTGTAATATTAACATTACAAAATAGGATGTGTGTTTCTTAAAGAGTTTATCTATTCCAGCTGTTTATTCCCCTTCCTTCCTCTTGAAGCTGAATCCTTTGTTTGAGGCATCACAGTTGGTGATTGCAGGAGCAATTATGATGTCACAGAGAGGATTATGACTTCTGCCAGAGAAGAAAAAGCAGGTTTTTTTGCAGATCTTAAAAACACAGCTTCCGGGTTTATATGGTATCTGTTAGAAAAGAAGAGAAAAAAACAGTAAAGAGGCAGTGCAGTATCTAAACAAAGTGTGCATTTTCACAGGCTTCAGACCGGGCTCTAAAAGTGTATCTGCCAATTCTGTGCTTAACAAAAAAAGAAAAAAAAAATTATTGGAAAATCCCCATGTATATCACCCCTGGAAGATTAAAATTCCTTATTCTGAAAATAGTGGGAGACTCCCCTTGTCTGGAACTCAGTACCTTCTAACAACCCTCCTCTGTGCCAGTCCAAGCTGTCCAAAACCTTCCTCAGCCTCTGCAAAATCTACAAAGGGCACCCTTTGTCAGAGATGTTATTCAGGTTCTCAGCATAATGTTCTTGGGAACCAACAAGTACCCAATGCTTATTTTGCAGAAGTGGCTACAGGAGAGTCAGTGGCAACAGCTAGAGACAAGCGGGCTCTGCTTCACAAAGTGCCCTCCATCACATAGAATCAGATCCCTAATTGGTCTCACAAACGCTTCCGAGAGGGGACTTGTGCTGATGTGTTGGTAATTGTTGTGTGGTCCTTCCGTTATTTTGATTCACGGAACAGATATTTACGTAACTTCTTTTCTTCATCCCTCTCTAAAGGGAACCACAGGATTTGAAGCACAAATTGATAAGTGCTTGGAACTTGCAGAATACCTATACAATAAAATAAAGAACAGAGAAGGGTATGAAATGGTGTTTGATGGAAAGGTATGTATTGCAACTTCTTTTTCTCAGTTGGTCAACACTGTTTGCCTTGGTTACCTATTGGGATGCTACCAACAGGTCAAATCAAACAGCATGAGACAGAAAGCAGGGACCCTTGTAACAAAACCTGTTGTTGTGCTGATATCTCTCTTCCTCATGGGATCCAGGGACAAGGAAGTTGAGGCAGCTGTGCATGAGGGTTCCGTTTGCTCAGTTTAACCCTGCTGAAACTAAACACTGGTATCTCAGCCTAACACAGCACACACACAATTAGAACCAGCTGCTGTGTAAAAGAAACAAGTTGCAGTTTCCTAATAGCAGGGTCTTTTAGGAGTGGGGGTTACAGTGCCCCACACAGCTCCAAAAGTACAGTTGTGCAAAGCGGTTTTATCAGCATCCTCAGGTGGGCAGTCGCAGGGGACCTGGGATAACATGGGGTGATCTGCACTGTGATCCCTGCTGTGATGTGGTGCAGCACAGCAGGGCAGGGGCTAGTGTTACTTGGGAGTCCAGCTGGCTCATGGGGCAGAGATTGCACCTGTGTAGAGTGCAAATATCTCTAGGTATGTTATTTCTGTGGAGGAGTCCAGCTGAGATTGGGCACCTGGATGCCAGGTGTTCAGCTGGATTACAGTGCCCAGGGCAAGGCAGTGCAGCCTGGGTTGGGTGGCTATACCTTTGAGTGGCACCAGACTATCTGGTGTTTGACCATTGCTTTGTGGGCAACCCTCTCCAGCTGTGATGGCAGGGGACAGGCCTGGTAGACACCCCTGTCACAAAGTTCAGTGGTGTTTTGCTTGTAAAAGAGAACAAGGTTAAACATCACGATGTTTCTTCAGAGATTACAAGCTCATACCTGCACGCCACTATGGAATTGATTTTTCCCACCTCACACATCATCACTGAATTTGGTCCACTGGGTCTGATGATGAGTAAAGGAACTGACAGAAGTAAGAGATGTTGTAACTCACACATTTAGCATCCAGCAAAAATGGACACAGCAAAGCAGGAAACTGTTGGGAGATTGCAGAAATGCACAAAATGTCAACTACTTCTTTATACCTTTTGCCTTAGTGCTCCCATAGTCATTAAACAAGATAAGACCCTGTGGTGCATGCATATTAATATAGCAGCTAGCTGAATCAAACAGAGAAGTAATAAATTTCATTAAATGTAAGAAAAACTGTCTTATGCACCACCTGTGGCTCCTGTTTACAGAATCAGATTCTATATTATTTTGTCATCTAATAAAAGTAAATGACACAGCCCTCACCTCTAAATTATCTGTAATAGACTCTTGCCTTAGCTACACAAGCCTTCCAGTCCCTGGAGGGGACAGGATCTGCAAAATCTAGATGCTTCTCAGAAAGGCATAAATATATTTGCCCAGCTGGATGATGTGTTTCTGCGTCAGATGTGATCTGACACCCTGAGAATAAATTGCTTAAAATTATCTTTTCTGCATTAATAATCATGATGACTCTCAGTGGACCACAATAATGAAAACCATTGACTGCTGTCACAATATGATGTATGAGAGGGAGGGAAGGCATGAACTTAATTGCAATTGAGATACTATGAGCATTTCTTACATTGTAAACCATTATTATTCTGTGTTTAGCCTCAGCACACAAATGTCTGCTTCTGGTACTTACCTCCCAGCTTGCGTGGCATGGAAGAGGGCGAAGAAAGAGCGAACCGCCTGATGAAGGTAAGCATTGTCCTCCGGGATATCGCGCAGGGAATGCTGAAACCCTTTCAGGCAGGCAGTCCCCAAAATGATCTCCCAGGGCACGGTCACCTCATGATGTTCTGGCAGATATAATGTCCATGGTTGTTTTACTGCAGGTTAGTTTGGCACCAGCTTGCTCTGGTCCCCAGGTTTGTGTTCCTTAGGTTTGCCTGATCTCTAGAGCATGTGTTTATTAGCTGAAGTTACTGTGAACTGCAGTCACTAAACCCAGCAAGTGCAGGGGAAGTTCAGTAATACTACAGCACTTTGGCACATGAAAAGAGGATGGTAAATGATTGTAACCATGTTTTGAACACTATAAAAACCAGCAATATTGAGAAAGTAGCAGAGGGAAGTTTCCCCAGTGATTTTATGAGCAGGACAAAGAAACAGGATAAACCCAATGTCTTTTCAATGAGACATTTGTTCCTTAGTGGGAGTCAATGTTTTTATCGATATTGAATGTGATTTCATTTCAACTGCTTCTTGTAGCTCTTCATATTTTGTAAGAAAAGAAAGTGTACTCTGCTTTAGTAATAATGAGGATGAGGATGATAATGAAAATTATAATAAATACAATAATAATCATCATCATCACCCCCTGTTCTTTGTTACTCTGCAGGTGGCACCAGTGATAAAAGCCAGGATGATGGAGTACGGCACAACCATGGTGAGTTATCAGCCCCTGGGAGACAAAGCAAACTTCTTCCGGATGGTCATCTCAAACCCTGCGGCAACTCACCAAGACATTGATTTCCTGATTGATGAAATAGAACGCCTGGGACAAGATTTATAATAACTGGGTGTGAAAGTCTGTTCCTGGACCTCTAAGTAGACAATTAAGTTGTCACAAACTGTGCGAATGTATTTGTAGTTTGTTCCAAAGTAAATCTATTTCTATATTGTGGCGTTGGAGTAGAGTACAGTTTAAAATCAAGAAACATGGCTCCTTTAAAGTCCTTTCCTGAGTTTTAGAATGCCTCCTTAATAATTAGCACAAAAAGCTGCATGGAAACAAATAAGGAAGAACGGAAGATACTTAAAATTTTATCCCCAGTTTTAACACAGTGATTACTTTAAATTAAAAAGCAATTAGACTGAATGATGCCAAAGTTGCCCAAAATTATGACAAAATCAAATTGGGAGAAGCGGGCGGCGGGAGTGGTGAGATGCAGAATATACATACTGTATGTTTGAAAGTGAAAGGATTTTGCCTTTTTCATAGTATTAGAACAGAATTTCTAATTTACCTATAGCAACATTTCAAATGTATTTAAATAGGTATAGTTTTACAAAAGGAAATATATATATATATATAAAAAATCCTATTTTGTAAACTATATATTTTTATTTTATATGGGTTATAAAACTGCAAGGACAGAAGCTGAAAATTAACTAGGATTTTTTTTTCTTTTAATGGAGGTGCCTCAAATATTTATTACTGCTTATTTTAAAATATAAGCCCACATAATACATTTTTTCTCCATGTCATATGGGTTGTACATCTCCAGGATTGATTACTGAAAAACCTCAAGAGTACTGCAGCTCTTACAACCACTTAATAAGATCAATTACAGTACAACAATAGGATGCTATTATTCCTAATTATGTTTCCCACTTGGCCTAAGCAGACGCACAATCAGTATACAGTGCTAACCGAGACTGAAATAAGGTTGTATTTGGATGGTTTCTGTGTTCTATGTTTAAAAAGCCTATTAAAAAAAAAAATCACATGTCTGAGTAAATGCTTATCTCAAAACTATTTCTGCTATGAGCGGTCCGAAAACTACATGGAAAATTCTAATTTTCTGAAATTCTTACTAAAAAAATAGCATACAACCTCACAGCTACATTAGGGAGGTAAAGACTTCCTACAGATTTACAGTCTGTAAGACAAGGCCTAAATTAAATATGCCTGTAATCTGAGTGTCAGGGATGAGATCTAAGTAACAAACTGTTTTGTCAAAGGATTTTCACAGTGCTGAACACCATCCTTGTCTACAATGGCTTTTGAAGTTGCAGAAAAAATTTGAGATAAGGCTGCATCTGCCAAAAAGCAACCACACAGATCCTCACAACCTTTTTAGAAGCACAACTCTCGCAGAATTCATTTGCTGCATTATTCCCTAACATTAGAGGTGTCTCTGGCATGGAAACTGAAATTTATCCTTTTTCCCTCCAATGTCTGGAAATGTTGGTAAGAGTTCTGGAAGCTTAGGCCTGTCGACTTATAACCCTACTAAAATTTTGGTTTTAACTTTGACTAAATGGCCAACTTGTGTTTGTAAAGCAATATTGTTTTGCTGTCTCTAAAATACTTGAAACAAAAAAAGAAGTGCAATGTGGTTTTAATTTCATCAGTAGATAAATGGAGTATTGATTCAATGTAATATCATGAGGACATAAAGAGGAAATAAATTGTGTCTGTAATTGTGTTGCCTTTATTATATTGATAGTACTGTTTTGTCACCTCAGATTGAGGCTGTGCACTTTAGATTTAACTGTACAATGTTGCAAATCAACATGTGTTGCTGTATAAGCTTGTACAATATATTATTGATATGTTATTATTTGTGTGGTAGTAGTATTGACTCTTGGTGTTGTAAGAACTGCATTCACACCCGTCCCTCTACTATATCTTTGCTTGGTGTTAACCTCTCCTTGTCAGCTTTTGGGCAGGCCTCTCACCTCACTTTAGTGGACTTCCATTGCTGGCTGAAATGCATAATGTTGCAAGTCAAGCTTTAGAGGAGATACCAATTCTATCAGGAAGGCCTTCAATGTGACCTTTGCTAAACGTGTCAAAATCAGCAGACCAATCACTGAAATGCTGAGTAGAGCAGCAAATTATATTCTTTTTTCTTGCTGGGAAAAAGGCAAGCAAAGAACTTGTGAAGTAAAGATAGGACAGGGACAATGATGAAGGTGATCAGTAGCCTGGTTACATCTTGCATGTGCAATTCCGTTTTAAAGTGCTAAGTGCAAACAATGTATTTATTACATGTATGTGCCAATCCAAGATCTACATTTGGTGTTCCAGGAGAACCAGCTTTTTTTTTTTTTCACACATTACTGTACTTATTGCAGCCAGGAAGGAGCGGCATAGCAATCTGTTCTTGTGTTTGACCAAAGTATCATATCTGTGGTGTTGATCTAAATCCAAATAAAGGTGTAAAATGTGACTCTGGGTCTTTTCGTCTGATGGACACTCTGAGAGTTTATCACTTGTGCTATTTCAGAGCAAGGCCCCAATAAAGAGAATGTTTAATTGGAACTTTCTATGTCTCCTGCTGGATTTTTTCATTACGAGATGTGTTCTTTTAACTACTGTAACATAAAAATACCAGTTCTATCACCAGACCCTTTCTGAGGCAATACTCCAGACCCTTTTTTAAGGCAATACTCAGCATCACCATACAAGGGTAAATCTGTCATCTGGTATTCCTTAAGATAACAAGATAGATTTAGTTGCTTTTTTCTCCTCAGACTGGGTCAATTTTTTTATGTTTTGTTTTGTCTTTTTATTCCACAAGTACTCATCCCCAATTAACCGTAGACTCAAATCAGCCTTCAGCACAGCAGGGAAAGCAGTAAGAGCACTTGCCAGGACAGCCCAGACTATACAATGGCAACAATTTAAAAGGGCCATGAAGTGAAAAAGGCAACCAATACAAAAACTAAGATTTTAATCATGACGTCTCCCCTGACCCAGGGCCTCCTTCCTTCAAAATCTGCCACCTGTCTGCTCTATTTTCTTTCCACCCTCTGAAGTGTTATCCAGTGTGATGCCAGCAGCAGAGAAAGAAAACCAAACTATGCTGTCAAAGCAGCAGCAGTGAGAAAGCTTTTACCTGAAATGGGATTTTCTTTTGTATCATTTCTTTATAGGAGAATTTGTGATTAACCCCTATGCTGAGTACCTGTACAAAATCCAGCTAGATCTGTATGGAAATAAAGAGAGGGAGAACATGTGGGGATGTTACTGTCCTTACCTCAATGAAGCTTTTCATTTGTCACTGGGAGAGGGAACCTTCTTGAGCCCTACCCTCACAGGAGTGTGTGAAGCTTGGGCTTTGCTCTAAATGTGTTCTCTCCCAAAAGCGTCATGGAGCCTCCCTGAGAGACAATGGGCTGGAACAGATTTGCCCAACTGTGTTTAGCAGAGAATCCTGTCTGTGCATAGGCAGAGAGAGAGGTGTGAACATCGATACACGATTTTGAAGTCCATACCTGTAAAGAACAACAAGGCTATCTGTAAAAGTGATCTGCTGACACTCAGTAGTGAATAGCTCATGTGGGGTTAATATAGAAATAACAGTGCAGGTGGGCTCTCCTGCAAATCCTCAGCCCAGCATCCACGTTGGTCAGAGCACGAGAGTGGCGGAGGGGCAGATGAGAAGCTGAAGTTCTCAGCCCAGCTGGTTTGACAAGACAAGATGGACTACATAAAGACAGGGCTGACGTGGTGATTGGGTCTCAATGATTTTAGCATCTTGTGAATGCCAGTGTTCTCCAATAGGGACCCAGAGAGAATCCCACACCTGTCCTAAAGCTCACAGCTCCAAGTAGGGCAAGTTTAAGTGTCAAGTTAGCTGTAATGAACATGTTCCAGCACGGTTAAGGAAGGAACAAAGCAAGACAGAGCTCAAGAAAACATGTATCTTTTATCTGAGTCAGCCAGGCTAACTGCCAAGTAGAAAATCATTCTGAGTAGAAAGTGAGCCCCACAGAAACCCACAGAACAGTCTTTGATGTGTTAATGTCTTAGACTTACAGTGACTGAACCATCAACTTTATACCTGACCAACCTAACTAAAGGGAGTAATTCAGCCCTTAAGGGAAAGCCAAGTGCTGCAGCTGGAAAAATTACAGCCCTGACTTTGCTCTTCACTGAAAAGATGGAACGTCTGCAGATTGTGGCACTGTTCATTACAGCACTGTAGGATGCAGGTGTATAGATTTTACACTGTACTTCAGAGTAAGAAATTGGGTCTGAGATTAGACTTAAAAGGAATACTCTTTTTTATTAGAATAAAAGCCTTGCTGCTGAAATTCTTACTTCACAAAGAAAGATGAAAAAAATATGCTCTGTAAATTCATATTGCATGAACAGAGCAAAGGCTGTTTTCTCCAGGCATAAAAAAGTCACAAGTCAAGCAAGGAAGCAAACCTCCAGTTCTACCACTACCCTGCAACAGCTTCCCCTACTCATGTTCTCACTCCAGCTGATGTCTGGTGCTGAGAATCCCAAAGGCATTCAGAGACCTAACTTCCATGATGTGAACCCAGGTTGCCTAATCTCAGTCCTTTAGTCACTTTCAGCCTGTGACCTCTAATCTCCTATGGACAATGTCCCAGAGGTCTCTGGCCAATAATCAGGAATGGTAACTTCAGTGTGCTGCTCTGCAGTATGTGAAAGTTCTAAAGGAGTCCTCACATTCCACAGAAAGATTTTAGATGTTCATGACTCAAAAGGCTTGCAAACCACACAACTAGGCAACCTTTATTTCTAAAACACTTCATTTGGCATTACAAGTAACAGGCATACTACTGTTGCCTGCATTGGGCACTACAATCATGTAGGATTTATTTTAACTATTTAGCTGCAAAAATATATGCTCTGCACAATAAATATGAAATCAACATGCAGGACAGGGAGTATAAGAGTGCATATACTTCATTTGCCCCATTACCCTAGAAACTTTTATCATTTTATATAATCCTGTATCAGTAAATTTCCATTTTCTCCCACTTCTACACTGTCTGCATGATGGACTCCTATTTTCCTACCCATCCTCCTCTGTCCTGGTAATGAAAGCAGTTCTGGAAGAAAGAACAGATGTTTGGGACTTGACGTAAACATATTTTTGTTGCTCTGAGAGACAAAGAAAATGGCTTATGATAAAATAGTTAGCTGCAGACTGCAGCTTTTTAAAGACAGTCTATAAAGAGTGATGAGGCAGTGTGGTTGAGGACTGCGCACACGCTGGGACTGCCCAGCAGAGCTCCCCAGGTGCTCCTGTGCTGAGAGGCAATGCCCACCACAGGAAGTGACTCCACAAGAGTCCCTGCCAAACAGCTACTCCAGCTAATTTCCCGGTTCAGATGAACCACTGCTGTGTGTATTGCATTGGCAGCCAACAGAAGCCCGAGCCTGGCAGCAGTAAAAGCCGTAACACTGTCAGCTCCAGATCTGAAAGCACTGAAGAGACGTGGTGCACAGGACTTCAACTCATATGGGGATTTTTCTCTTTCACCAATGTTTCCTTCTGATCTGAAGAGACTGTGGAAATAAAATATGAAGCTTTCAGGCAATTCTGTGTTTGGATTCAGCTTTCAATGAGCTTGACTTGGGAACATAGGGTGTTCAGAGCTGCTCTGTTTCCTTTTGTGAATTCCCAGATGCATGACTTCCACCAACATGTTTGGTAAAACCTCCTGGCTGCAGAAAGCTCAAAGAAACCAGGACAACAGTTCTGCACAGTGGCTGCAGAGAGGATTCCTGGAGATTGGACCAACAAAGCTGTCCTTCCTGGGGGAGGTGGGATAGTGCGCTTTCCTTCTGCAGCAAACAGCAGGTCCCATCTGGGAACAGCACACATCTAGATGAGTTATGAATCTGCATCCCTTATCCTATGGCTATTTGCTCTTGCACCAGCAATTTGGGCTGCTACCCCAGATAAGCCTCTCTATATTAAATTTGGGAGATTGAGAATTAAGCTGTATTAACAGTGATACTAATGAGAGTTGGCAAGCAGGATATTAATAAAA
Source organism: Myiozetetes cayanensis (assembly GCF_022539395.1). NCBI lineage: Eukaryota > Metazoa > Chordata > Aves > Passeriformes > Tyrannidae > Myiozetetes > Myiozetetes cayanensis. Next base: position 134,645,531 of record NW_026086604.1, read on the forward strand.
TGCAGTGTTCCTTAGGTAAACCCCTACTACTCAGTGAGATTCATGACAGTTCTGAATGAAATTTTTAAACTACAAGATTATCAGTGTTATTTTCTGTAATAACTTCAGATAAAAATAGAATTGTTTCCTGTTTAAAGGCTACAGACCCAGTAAGCTACCTCAGGAATTCATATCCAACAGGTAAATTATAAATGGCAGGGTTATGATATAGTATAAGTGCCTCCATATCTCACTCTGTCCTTTTACTTTCGACACAAATGAGTTGTGATACTGCTTACAACAGAAGTGTTTTCCTTGCTTAAACAAACAGGTATCTGTCTATTTACATCTCACATTTACTAAAATTTCAATAGATGTCAGTAGTTGAAAGAAATAATCACATTAAAGTGAAATACAAAATACAAGTGATTAATGATAGTGCTCAAAATTGCCTGTTGATGTGCCCAATTTACTTAGGGCCTTGTTTGTGCATATTACAGTTTAGTTTGCACTGATTCATTTCTCCCTTTGCCATTTCTCTTAATTCACAGTGTCATGTTTTTATGAGCTGGTGTTGCAGAAAAATCTACAAGCACATCATGTATTGTTGACATCACACTGGCAACCCAAGAGGTATGCACAGATCACCTCACCACTTTGCCATTGGTTCTGAAACAACCCGCCTTCTATTTACTGCTGTGATAGACTTTGTCTTCTGCAGACGACAATTGGCAATCACTTTTCTCCTTTTCTTCATCTAGTTCAGCTACAGTCATTATGAAAAAAGAGGTAAAAATAATCGAACTCAAAAAACCTTCCAGTGATTGGAGCTGATTGCAGATGCCTCAATTGCAATGCAGCTGAAACTACTGATGTATTACAGTGCTTGAAAGCAATTTTCTTGCAGTAACTCTTAAATAAATTGTAGCTATTGATCACTAGCCTTCATATTTTCTGCACAGAAAGTCTCCTCTTTGTTTACATTCTGGGCAGCCTTGCTTGCTCTCAGGCTTGTTTTTAGAGTGAACCAACTAAACCACTTCTAGGGGAAACTGGACACATTTGACAGCATAGGTCACCACAGAGTCTGATCCAACCAGACAGCACAGATGCAGACTGCACCAAGTTTGACTTCTGCATCACAGAGGATGTTGCAATTTAGAAAACACTCCTGCTCTCTCTCGGGTACGCAACAATATGCTGGTGTCATGCATAAAGACATCATTCTGCAGGCTGTAGCAGAGCCCTGTCGGAACTCATAGAATCATACAATCACTTTGGTTGGAAAAGACATCGAAGAACACTTAGTCCAACTCTTAACACTGCCAAGGCCATCACTAAACCATGACCCTAACTCCAATATCTACACCTCTGTTGACTGTATTGTCCATCATCCTTTGCTGTATTACTACATAGTCATTGAATATGAACTAACTCAAAGCTGACTCTCATGAAGGATTGCCACAGGAAGATTAACAACCAGCAGACAAAATAGGTTGAAGACTAGGAAAGGCTCTCCTCTCTCGTTCAGTGTTTTGGCCATTGGGACGTTCAAAAATGACACCCTGAGGTCTCAGGTCCAAACTCTAATTTTGTCTCATTAGACCTGATCTCATCCACACCAGCACACTGCAATGAAGTGATTGTAAGTGTGTATAGGGACAAGAAATGCTCTTAAAGCTCTTCTGTGGACATGTAGTCTGGGTGAAGCTGTGACAGGGTTGGTACAAAACTGGATAAGGTGCCCAGAGAGTTTTTTGTAGGTGGCACAGAGAATGGCTCTGCATAAATCTGTTCCAGACTTGATTTTGTTCAGCTTCTCACTAATGACTCAGACAGTGAAATACAGACTATGCACATAGTGTGGTGTGGTGCAAGGAGGGGCAGAAGTCTGAGAAGAAAAGGGGATGGGCAACAGCTGAATTCAAATCAATCTTGACAACCTGGAAAAATAGTCTGAAAAAATAGGTTAAAGCTCAGTAAATGCAAGTGAAGGGTGTTACTTCAAGCAGGACTGTGGTGGGTTGACCTGGGTTGGACACCAGGTGCCCACCAAAGCTGCTCTATTACTCCCCTCCTCAACACTGCAGGGAAAAGAAAATATACAAAAGGTTCATGGGTTGAGATAAGGACTGGGAGAGATCACTCACCAGTTACCTTCGTGGGCAAAACAGACTCACCTTGGGGAAATTATCTTATTACCAATCAAATCAGAGTAGGATAATGACAAAATAAAAACTAAATCTTAATGCACCTTCTCTCATCCCTCCCTTCTTCCTGGGCTTAACTTCAATCCAGATTTTCTGTACCTATGCCCCTGCAGTAGCACAGGAGGATGGGGAACTTTGGTCAGTTCAAAGTGTCTGAACACATTATTTCTTGTCTGATCCTTCAAGACCACAGGAAAAAAAAATCCCTTCTTCTCTATAGCAAAATTCTAGATTCAATATTACAAATAGCCTTCCAGTGATAAAGGTAATAAAGCTGCAAAACAGATTACCTTGGAAGACCATGGAATGCTGGAAATCTTCAGAACAGAGTGGATGAATGTTAAGCAAGAAACACTTTGAGCAGAGCAATGGACCAGGGACCCTCCTTGAGTCCCTGCTGCTGTATTTTTTCTGTGCCTCATGGCAGCAGCCCTGGGTTAATCTGTGACTACCTGTAACTCCTTTCAGTGACTCTTTTCAAGAGCATGTCAGTGCTGTGGATCAGCATTAAGTTAATTTCTAGGAAATACATTGTAGCAAGACAGCTGCAGAGATCTCAGGCAGTCAGTGTCATAACAGATGCAAGGAACTGTACTGATTTCCCTCCTCCAGCAAAGGCAGTGACCTTCTAACCTGCCAGCTACCCAGACCGCTGCTACCTTGCCTTAACTATGCAGTTGGTTGCCTCCTAAATCATTAACTATTGCAAAATGCAGCAGAAAATTCCTAAAAATAATTCTTAAATCTAAGTACCATGAGATAGGTCAGAACCAGAGAGAGAGAAGGGGGTGATTTTGGTGGAGAAGCAGCCCAAGTGCTCATCTTGACTCCTTAAAACAAGGACTGGGGAAACAAACTAAGCCTTCTGCATTCCTTTCAAATTTATCCTTTTGTTTTGCCTGTATATTCTCACCACATTATGCACTGGCTCATTAATCATTTGTTTATATAGATGTTACAAGATTTTAAGTAGATAAAACAAGTCACAGAGCTGATAGTCTTCCTATGCTGGCTGTGCCTTCAGGGCATGGGGAGGCAGAAGGGAAGAATAGGTGTAGGACCAAGATTAGCTGGACAGCTAGTTACTGTTTCCCTTGGGTCTGGAGAAAGGGGACAGGTACTGATGCTGCATCACAGGACAGTCCTGGTCTAGTCTTGGATGAAATACAGAATCGAGGTCTGGCTGTGGTGACTCTACTTTAATTCTTCTTTCCAGCTGGGTGATTTTGGATTCTCTCTCACCCTGACTCGCCTTGACAATTAACCCCACACAGTGGTGAACAAGTGATAAAATGTCCCTGTAGCCTTAGTTACTGACAAATAGGTGTTGAAAGAAGGTGACTGTAAATTTTGCTCCTCTATACCCACACAAGCTGAGTTTGATCGAGCCCTGCTCAAGTCTGTGGTAAAATTCCCACAGACTGCAAATGGACTTGGACTGAGTTTATGAGCGACATAATTTAAAGGATGTCTTGGCTGCCTGAACTAATGTCCATCTGTTTCAATGCCATTTATGACACCTAAAAAATCAGCTGATCCTGTGGGCTAGGCAGGAACTGAGAGGCAAATGCCAGATGGAAACCTAGATTGTCACTGCTGCAAAGCAGCTCTTTGTATGCGGCCCTTTCTCAGGGACCCTTCCCCAGAGCAGTGCTCGTGCATCCACTCTTCACCTTCTGGTCAAGCGGTTTCCCAAGCAGAGAGGTGCCTTTAGGGTCAGCTGGAGGGGGAGGAAGCAGCTGATTGCCCATCCTCGTGTCATCCTTCCAGGTCCTCATGTCCCATGACAGGCAGTGGCCAGTGTGCTTATCTCCTTTCTAGACAGGGAAGGTCCTGCCAAAACATCACAAATGTCTACAGGACCAAAAAAAAGGGTTCCTGACCTGCACGTATTTTTTTAGGTAAATATTCAATTTGTATACATGAGGGAATTAAAAGATGCACCATAAACTGAGTAACAGCTACTACACTCTGGCAGTCCAAATAAGAAATCATATTTACCTTAAAAAATTAGGAGGAAAAAATTAAGAAATAAAAATGAAGAGATTTGGAACAGGAATAATGGACTTTTCAGTTCAAGAGACAGCTAAGAGAAAACTTTTCTAAAAATCTATTCAAATTGACCTGAAATGAATTTGTATTGAGGAACCAGATTAAGTTAAAATTAATGTTGTGCTTTATTTGGGAATTACTTCATCTATTAAACTTGATTTTTTTTTATACAGGTAAGGTTTTTAAAAGAAACCATAATTCCAAAATTAATGTCACATCATCAGCTTAGAAATGCAGAAATTATGTATCTCAAACGTGCCTAGACTGTAACCACACTTCTGTCCAGCATAGCTAGGAGATCGATCAAAGCTGCTTTGATCCAAGTTACAACTGGAGTCCATCTGGCCCTTTTGTCCTCCCATACCTTGCTTCACTTCTAACAGAGTTCTTCTTTTATCCCACATATTTGCCTCCCTGGCCATGGGGAAGGATCCTGCAGTACAGCTTCTCGATGAAATCCCAGCCTTGCAAGAGTCAGCAGTAGAACTCTCATCTATCAGATCACAAGATTTCACTGATGCCCTTGCAGCATTCTGCACTTGATGGGTTTTTCTTCATGGGAAGGATGATGTTTCTGGAGTAGGTAGTTGTTTTCTACATTACACAGTTGTGATCTGGTTCTTCTCACAAGAAGACCTCCAGCGAGTGGCAGGTTTGACTGCTTAATAGAAACCAGAATTTGACAGAGGAAGGGACAGAAAGCTGCTGTAAACACCAGACATCAATAATGCAGAGCTCCACTGTTCTAGAAGACCTGAAGGATTTACCTAACACATTGGTACCAATGCAGGAGGGCCACTAAATGTGTCATCATTTAGAAGATGAATTTCTTTGTCAGTCTTTCCTGTAATTTCTCTGTATTTCAGTTGGATTTGGGAGACCTTACAGTTTTTGTGCTGGTGACTCATTTAGCAACATGAAATGTTTTGTTTCATTCTCATCTTCAATATCATCATTTTTAAAAGACAGAAGCTGATCAGGACTGTACAGTTAAATTGTTACATTTGTAAACAGACTAATAATACATTGGTAGCACTTGGGATATGCTCTACCCTTCATTGCTAGCTATCTGGAGAAAGCTACTGAGAAAATTAAACACCGTTTTATATATAATTACAGTGATTCCTATTTTTTTTCCTAGTCACATACTTTCATCTAAGCATTTTAACAACCAACATTTATAAATTCATTAAATAAAACTGTTCCTCTCATCTTGTTTTCTTGTTTCTAATGCATGAATACATCTCTCCTCAGTACCTCATTTTCTTGTATTTTTTTCCTCTTGTGTTTATACTTACATCATACTTTGTCTTCATCCAAATTTTACTGCCATATGTCTATAAAGATAATGTTTTTATCAATGATGCACACAACAGAGATGAATAGCAGTGTGGAATTAAACCACAAAGTTGTTAATATAAGACACTTTAACTGTACTTTGCACTTTCTGACCAGAAACATTTATTTTTCTGTAGAAGGTATTTTACATAATGTAGCTTAGAAAAGCTCAAAGCACAGGTACATGGACTGGTTTGGAGAAAAGTGAGTCAGAGAGATTATGGCAGGGCATGAAGTCAAGCTTTCACATTTCAGGAATTAATTGGCCGCTAAGAAGGAGTGGCTGAAGCGTAGGAGGAGAGTTAATTTTGGTGGGCACCAACAAAGAGCAGAGAGATTCCTGATACTTTTATTTCTCAGTCCTGCTCCAATAAAAATTAAGCTTGTGAAAAGGCTTTTCAGAAGTCAAGGCAAGCTGATGCGAGGATGCTGTGCTGAAAAGATGATGCCTGCTTGCAGGCTCACCACGTCCAGCCAAGCCTTTTGCTGCAAGTAGCACATGCAGTGAAGTGGGGCTGGGCTGCAGCCCATCTGAGCATCCTGGCACACCAGAGAGCTGGATGTTGTGGTAATGCTTTGTCTAGATCAAGCAAGTGTATGTCAGAAGATGATCTTAAAATAAAAGCTGCAAGTATTGGAGGTGCTTTGAAACCAACTCCAGTTCCTACAACTTGTCTGATGCAGTCGGTGGCTGAAATCCTGACCATGCTGAAGTCAGAGATAGAAGTGCTGCGAACTCCAGAAGTCCCAGCACCCCAGTGGCCATCTCTGCTGCTTGCTGCCACATGCCACCACAGCTGGTTGGGTTTGGTGGTGGGTTTTGGCATCCTGACAAGGTGAAGAAACAGAGGGGGCTGCATTTTGGCTGTGGGTAAGACAGTATCCTCCACAGATCCTGTACTTCTCAACAGGACAAGCTTGACACAGGTTGACAACTAAGTCTTTTTAGAACAAATCATAAAGCCACCCTGACCACACACAGAGGATAGAAATCACCTGAGGCTGTAAAATTAGCTGCTTCCAACCTGCTGCTCCAAGGCAGAGTGATGGGCAGAAATTTGCAGGAATGAACAGATTGGATGTCCATCCTCTAGGGTTAGGGGTAAGGGAGGACTGCCAGTCACCCTCCAGAAGGATGGATGCTGATTTACTCCACAAGGAAGGCAGAGAGAAAAAAATTAAACTGTGAAAGTTTGTCCAGCTCCTGCACAGCACACAAGCCATTGCCCCTTATTCTGGGTGGACTGTAGAGTGGCAAAATAATTCTTCGTCAAAAATTAAACAATGAGCTTGTGTTTCTGAATACGAGCAGAATACATGAAATGGATTAAATTACTTGTAAAATGAGGATTATATAATGTTTTAAAAAGCATTTGGAAAACTCAGTAAATAGAGTATACAGAAGCACTTCACTACTATATAAATAAACAGAAACTGGAGCATTCGAAGGAGAGTGTGAGGTCCTGCTGTATCTTTTGAAGCATTGTACAGGCCCCAGTGGCAGGGATTACCTTCTCTGTTAATTTTGCAGGGAGGTTTATTTCCTGCAAAATTCCACAATGCAAGGGTAACAAAAGTGTTTTGAAAACATATCACGTATAGGTAACAGCTCTGCTCAGAGCCTAAGCTATACATGCACAAAAAATATATGAAATCAAGTGTTTGTCAAAAGCAAATGAAAGTAAAGTAACTCTACCAGGGTCAAGAGACATTTTCTTCCATTCACTATCCTAAGCTGATGTTTTCTTTTAGAAGAGCTTTAGGTGGAATGTGCCTGAGATGTTTTAAGCAGAAGGACAGGGATCAAGATAAGATTAACTAGCATGATGAAAACCTTGAAGTACACATAAGTCCATGTGCCTTTATGTATAGAAAATCATGTAGGACCTATTGTTCAACAGTCATTATGATCGTTAGCATTCACACAAAGTCCATTAAGTCAGCTGCATTTCATGGCCAGTGACTGATCTGCTAGTTTTCTATGTCTTTATAGAAATAACTTGGAAAATACTTAAAAGTATCCTATAGATTTCTTCCTCTTTATGAGCTGCTAAGACTACAAAGAAATCACTACATTTTCTAAGGATGAATTAAGAGAGAACAAGGATTTTTTGTCGAATGAAAGAGTTTTATATCTTCTTTGTCTAGCTGCTACTGTGAGAGTTGTAGTTTAAAAACAGAAATAAACACAGCTGTCTTTAGTCATAATGTTTAGTAAGCAAGTGGCCTTACTACAAAGAGATGAAAAGGGGGGGAACCCCAAGACCTGTAGTTTTAACAACCTCCCAGTTTTAAAATTCTGAAAAAAAAAACCAAACGTGGTTCAGTTTTTAAACGGTAGTTTGAAACTCATTATAGTTTTTTGTAAACCCCGTGAAGACAAGGATATTTCTGGAGTGGTTATGAGTTACTTTGCAGAATTCTATGAAAATTACAAGGATTTGGCTGCATATGTAGTTGTAAATGGAAACTATTTTGTTACTTTGATTCTAGTATGGTAAATTACTTTCTCAGACATATGCTTGTTATTTTTTAATGGATTTCAGTTTGTTTAATCTGCTTTGTAAACTAAACTATTGTGAAATGGTGCAAGAGAAATATTTATTTTCAGATTCATCCCCTGTTTTACAACATCCCCTACTGTATTTTTCTTCCTCCATCTTATTTGGATAAAGTGCCAGAGGCAAAATCAGTTTGCTAAACTCAACACATGAGTAATCATGTGGCCATCAGAGTATTCAGATGGACAGTTATTAACCACAATTATCTAATGAGAATAAATACTCTGTGCATGTAATTGAAACCCATACAAAATGTGCTGGCATACTATATATAACAATTTGCTGTATAATGCTTACTGTGTTAGGAGCACTCACCAATCCTCATTTTCTATCTGGTGCTTCACAGCCTTTAATATTCTTTTACAAATGGGAAGCAGTCTGCTTTCCTCATAGTACAAGTGGCTGTTTAAATGACATCAGAAACATACCCCAACCTACAGCAAAACACTATTGATGCTTTTCCCAGCTTTCCTTTGACAAGCCCTAAAATGACAGCACACTGAACATTAAGTGGGACATTCTAATATGCAGCAAGAAATTGTCCAGCATTAACTCAGCTCACTCATTGCTTCTGAGTGTTCTGGAGCTTATTCTGGATACTGCTGCAGTATCTGTGGAATCTCTAGAAGACGTTGTGGTCCACGCTCAGGTGTGTGTTTCCTCTCTCAGCCAGCACTGTCACCAGCACTGTTGCCCATTTCAGGATACTGCTCAGAGAAGCCATTTCTCCTCCCAAGAACAGGCTTTCCTGTTGAAACAAATGTTGATAATTTCAAAGCTATCAGGCAGCTACTGAAATCAGTCTGAAAAATGCCATGTCAAATAAAGCACAGTGCAGTGACAGATGTGAAGCTCAAAATACCAGTTTGACGATTTTCCGAAAAGTCAGACCCCACTCAGAGATGTATTGCAGGTTCAATCCCTGGAGGTCTGGGCACAGACATGTGTCAGTGAGCAAGAAAAGCTATATGTGGGAACAGCCACAGGGCTGTAGCGAGGCCAGGCTGGACCATCTCACTGCTCCCTGGAGCACAACTCTGCTGAGACTGAAGTGCCGCAGGGTTTGAGCAGCCCTGTTGTCCCTGCCATGATGCATCAGGGCATCGCCTTGTTTTATCCTCTGTGCTGAAGGTTTGGGTGCCCATCTCCTGAAGATTGCCTTGTGGAGGGATGAACTGCTACTGTGCACTTTAAAAGCCACAGGAGATTCAGCGCAAAGTCAGACAGTTCTACCCTCCATCACTTGTACCCATGGCATACTATAAGGTGTGTCTCCATCATATGTGCAATATAAAACCATGGGCATTCTGCCCCTGGCTCCTGAATTACTACAGTATTTCATTACAAATATTTACCCAAGGGGCTTATCTTTTGTTTCTGCCTCTGAAATACCCCCTTTCATTACACATCCCTCTTAAACACTATCTGACCCCTCCTTGCAGTTTTACCCCTACTGTGATTCTCCCTCTTTCCAGCAAATCAGTGTGACAAATTGCTGTGACTGGACATCATCTTTTTTCCACTGAAAAAAATTTACTCTTTTTTAGTTTCAATTTTTTAGTATTCTGTCTTAAACAATGGTCAAGCCTCTACTCTCTATGCAAACCAGGCAACATTTGTTTCTTGTGTTTCTTTTTTCCCTAGTATAGATCCTTAAAAGTGCTGGAGCTTGAATCCCATAGTAGCACATTCTCAGATTTTCAGAGTCTTTCTAGAAAGATGTGATTAAAAATAGACAAAGCAATTGCTTTGCAGACCTCAGCATCTTCAGGCTATTTTCTCCCACTGATCGCTGAAGCTGACCACTAAAGCCAGGTTTACTGCCTGATGGGCCATTTCAGCATTCAAAAAAAAGACACTTAAAAAGACAGTGGCCAGCTTTACCGAACCGTTCTGTCAGACCTATATAAAGTCACCCTACCAATAAATTTAATCACAATGAACTCAATAGCTTTTTACTGATGTAAAAGGCTTGTATTTCCAGACAGAGAAAGGGACTTTATTATAACACACTATTGGCAAGTGTCTGCTTTTGTCTGTCATTTTCCTTCTCCGGACTCTGATTTTATTATCATATTACTGTAATGAAAAGCACAAATCATTCGGGCAGCAATAGCAAGCAGCTGTATCTCACTGGGGTGATGTCACCAAATGACTATATTTCAAGGTTTTGTCATTACATAACTTTTGTGAAAAATACAGACTAGTTTGAAGACTAGCACGCAAATAAACAGGAGCTGCCTACACAGGTTTCCTCTGAGTCACGTCACACAGATATTTCAGCCCTGTCTTTGTCTGTGCCCTTCAACCCTGAGTGGCTGCAGCGGCTCCTTGTACAGCAGCTCCCTGTGGAGCCTTCTGCGATCCTCCAAGAGGAACAGGGCCCAGGGCTTGGGATTTCCCCAAGGGAAAAATCAAACATTACAACACAGCAGGGAAAGTTCTGTTTTCCCTGTAGCTTCACACACTGTGAACAAGTGTTTCGTTGCTACTGCTCTATTCGTAATTCAATTACTTTGTGCTTTGATCTCTCTCACCTGAGAGCAGGAAAATATGCTTTCTGAATTGCACACATTTATTGCAACTTGTATGCAAAATTCACACAGTAGAAATAGGGCTTGTTTTCAGGTTCAATACCCTCTTCTTGAAATTAAGAAGACACTGGGCTGGGGCACTAACTCAACATTGTTTCCACTTTCTGTTGATATTCAAATTGCATTCCAACAAACTAAGCCCACTCATGTGCTAAGAAACAGCTGTGAACAAATCTTTTTTGGGTCTTTGTGTAAAATGTTACAGGATGGAGACTGAATCTGGAGAAACTGAGTGACCTACCTTTAAAAGGCAGCTAAACTTATCAATGTCTTTAGATGATACATTCGAGAAAGACCTAGTGATTGAGCTATGTAACGTCATATCTGGAAAACTGACCCCAATTTCTGGTTACTGACCCTCATCTTACCTGCTACTGCTGCAGAAAGCTCAAGTAGCTGTGCAAAGGCAAGTGTGAACACACAGACTCTGCCAAAGGTGATGATACATTTCTACCAATAAAAGAATTACATGAGGAAAAACTGATGGGTTTTGGTTTGGAAAATTTTGTGAGTAACTGCTTCATTAAAAAAAAAAATCAATCCAAAGCTATACAAAAAAAGTCAAGGTGATTATTCACTGTGAATCCTTCCTAATTACACTATTATGAAAATGCTATTTTGAGCTGAGATTTTTCCTCTTCTAAGTTGTTATTGGTACCTGTAAGAAGGGCATTACTGGTTCTGTTCCTGTGCTACTTCAACAGCAAGATGGAGTCAGAGGGACACCAAGAAATTCTCACCAGTAAAAAGAACGTAGGGTAAAAATTATGAGAAAGGGCAATATAAAACACTCTACTTTTTCACCAGAAGGTGTATTAAGCTTTTTTCAGGGGCTCTGTGTTTTCACAAGGTAGGTACAAACCTGATCAGCAACAGCTGCTTGACCTGTGCTTTCCTTCAAGGAGGTATCTTGGGTAATCATTACAAAGCTATATTGTTCTTATGGTTTATAAAGCAAAAACCTCTCATATCCAGATAGGAAGTCTAAGTGGTGTTTTTTGTGAAAAAGTGACGGTGATATTTGCACATTTAATGGTTGTAACAACAATTACCATTTGAAATCTGTGTATCTCAAAACACCAGTATGACTCTTAATGTGTAGATAGGTAAACAGAAATACTATTGTGGCCTGTGCAACATTGCAAGCTAGAGGCTTGTTTTGCATGGGACAAAAACAACTAGATGTGATCACCAACAAAGCCTCAAAATCTGCAACCCCACCTTGAAACATTAGAGATTTTGAGGCACATGTCCTCACGGTGGCCAGTCTGTAGGAGCCTACTAGATGGTGTTCCAGGAATGCCTTAACAGACCTACACACTGATGTTGTTAATCAGGTGAGTCTTTAGCTCACTGTAGTCCATTTCTGGACAACAAACTGTATTTCTTACCATCTCATTCCATAGACCTCCCACAGATTTCCTTTACATACAAAAGTCAGACAGGATTCAGCACATGCTCATGGAGACACTGCTCTGTCTTCTATTCAGGCATTCACAGTCAGAGATGGGGCAGTGACATTTCATTCTCTCCTCTGCTTCAATGGATTTAATCTCATACCTCAAGGAAAAACACCTTGCACTATAATATTTTGTAGGTGTTTATTGTCGGACCCTGCTTCTTTTACTTTTTTATTTCCCTGAAAAAAATACAGTGGTTTTGAGTGAAAGGTGGTTAATGGAGCTCACTCCAGAAGAGTATATTTATCCTAGCAGGAGATATGCTTTCTTCTAGCTCAGAGAGACTGGTATAACTGTGCACATTTCCTAAAAAATTCTCCTCTTTGGGGCTCCTCTCTTGCGGCAGCCAGTGGCAAGTTCCCCACAGAGCACAATCTTAGGGAGGCGGTAGTCCTGCATTCCAGGAATGTGTGTATATATATATATATATATATATATATATATATACACACACACACATACACCACTTGTTGCATATCTACAGCTTGTATTGAATATATATACATGTATTGACAGCCTCCTCACATTTGCATACCCATGTACCCATGTCACCTTCAGAGCACAACAGACAGAAATAGTAGCAGTAGGGATTATAGAGCAGTCCTACACACTTGATTCTAACCAATATACACATGTTACATGTGAACAGTGTTACCTGAGAGGCAGCTGCTACACCACGCTATCAGCAGTGTTCCTGACAAATTCCAGAGCTGTTCCAGGGTTGGTGTGTTCCAAGGGGAGGCATTAAATTAAAAAAAAGAAAAATAATAATTAAAAAAATTTACATTAAATACAGATCATTAATGTTTAAAATATTTGAATGTTTAAAATTGAATATTTAAGTCATTATTTCCAAAAGACATTGAGAAAATGCACTTAAATCTGATTCCATTTTGAGCAGAGCAAATGACATGTAATTTTTTTCTTGTTGGTTCTTATCTAAGTACAAGGAGTATTGAGTTTCTGAGTTCCTGAATGTTGTACAGCTATTCTAGTGGCTATTTGTGTATATTCACTGCAAAACCTCTTGCCTTTAGAAAACAGAAGATCAAGTATCCAATGTTAGATTCTATCCCTGATGAGATTAGTGGGAACTTTGCCATTGGTTTAGTTGGAAGCAGAATTAAACTTTTATGTGTTGCACTACCTTGTTTGTGGATGACTAATTATCAGTTTGCTTTAGTACCTTTTTCAAAGCTTATTGAAGACAATTAAAATCTTTTTTTCATGCAAACAAATCTCTCATGGTGGTATTTTAAGAGTCTATGAAACTATCACCATCCTGAATATCACCAGCACTTTAGAAAGATCCCCTGAGGAAGCTTTAGGAAGCAGAAAATGCAAGTGTGAAGAGAATGGCAGGCAAACACACAGCTGCGTCTCTGAGGCACGTGTATCTCCTGGAGGTTTGACTGAAAAGGACCAATCGGAAGCAAAGAGAGATGGAAACAAAAGACTAATCCACAATACAAGTCTTCAGGCTCAGAGACTTCAACGGTTCATTTATGTATAATCTGTGCCCTACTGCAGTTGCTTTTTAGGCGAGTGAAGACTGTTGTCACTATCTGAATTCAAGAAGAATGAGATTACAGAGCATAAGCACAAATCCATTAAACAAAAAAAACCCCCATAACTTCTGATTGATTAATAAATAAATAAGTAAATTAAAAGTTAAAATAGTATGCTGTTTTCTGTGCATTCCTGTAATACCACAGAATCTGAACATCTTCCAGTGGTGCATTGAATGATACAGCTAATTTTGGTGTGCATGTTTTGCTCTCTCTCCTGTTACCGCTTAAGGGCTCTGTGTGTGTGTCCATGAAATGTTGTGTCCTATATTGGTAAGGACTCTACCTGACTGGGAATTTAACCTCTTTACCACTCTATGTCAAATCTAGACAAATTAATTGAAGAAATACCCTAACTGAAATTCTTCATGACTGTATATTTTTAGACTTGTCCACAGGAAAGCTCAATCTTTAGCTTTAAAGTAAGAAAATGAAGATTTATACCCCTCCCCATTGAGTTTTTAGGGTACCCCTTCAGAGAAAGTTTCAAACAGTGCAAATAGTATGAATATTTCTGGGTTTTGGCTTCGGTGAAGCATAAAAGCATCATTTATGCGTTAAACACATACAGACACTGCAGTTCTCCCCAAGAAAGCTCCTGTTACACTTAGTTTGTTTCAAACAAAATTTTAGTGTCCTCTCTTTCTGATGCCTGGTGGTCACAGCTCAAAAAAGTAAAGTGCCTGTTTTTAATATCTTAAAGGCAGAAAAGAACTGTCCTTTAGTGAAAGCAGATGGGAAAGCCTGGGATTCCAGGCAATTACACACACATAGTGATCCAAGAATAGAGCAGCTGATGATTTTAAGCTCATTCAGCCTGCTGGAATGGTTGAGTCTTCTTTAAGGATAGACTCAGAGGAGTAATATTTTTCAAGTTGATGGACTATAACCCTTGACAGTCACTTAAAAAGAATACAAACTTTTGGAAAACATAGTATGAAAGCAATACCTTCTGGTATTGATTAATTTTCCATTCACAATGTGCCTGGGATGACCCAACATTGTAATCAGGCACACTCACAGAGTGCAGACCCCAACAGCCCCTATCTTGCCTCCATCACACCCACTGAAATCTCTTTGAGACATGAAGTGAATTGAAGCCCCACCAGCAGCAAATGACTTGTGTTACCACTGCATGATTGCATCTATTAAAAGTAATTATAATCATTAACCACCAAGCACAGCAGGCAAGAAAGGGGAAAATACTGTGAAGCACAACAGACATGGGAGATCCAAGTCACCTTTGCAGCCTTCTAACACAAAGTTATCATGGACTGTATAGTTCATTTAAATTGTAGCAGACCAAGAGTCCTCTGAGGTGTAGAGTGCTGTGGACTGCTCATGAACAGCACAGAATTCCTGTGTTCTTCATATCAAGCAGCCCATTCTGATCCAAGGTAATGTCCATACACAGAGATCCAACCTCATGTCCTATGGCATATGCCCACTGGGTTTGTACTAAGTTATTCTTGTTCTGAAGGAGGATAGAGAGGTTTTACTTCCATGCTCCAGGTCTGCTTGTATGGGCAGGAACTCAAGTGAGAGTGTTCCAAAGCTGATTTCAGTGTACATTTCTAGGAGCTTGGCAGAGTTGCCTGCAAAATCAGAGGTCTGGGCACTCTGGCCACATTCCTTAATCCTACAGAAGCATTTGAGGGCTGCCAACAGAAAGGTTGCTATTCCAGACTATTATTCAGAAGATGCTGAAATCATAGGTCAGAAGTATAAGCCAATGTATCAAAGATCCCTACTGGATTTGCAAGAAAGCAGTTTCCTTCAAGAAGGATCCTTGGTTTCCATACAAGATTTTAGATCTGTTTTTATGCCCCTCCTTCTCCAAAGAGTTGCCAAAGTCTATCAGCAGTAGGGTGAGGATGAGCTGGGATGAAATGAAACACCTTTTTAGATGTAAGGGCAATTTAAGGTTTCTGGTTCTTCTTAATTTGAAATAAATTGAAATAAGCCATTTTAATAAAAAGTAGTCATTCCATTCAGGAATAACCAGGAAAGAGCATCCTGAGAATAATCACATAAGGATTTTTCCCACCAACAGCTCTAAAAGTCAAGAAGAAATTCTGAAACAACAGCAGGTTGCTAGCAAATCTGTAGCTGACAACAATGTGGTGTGAACAGGTGTGCTGTATATATGTAAACCTAAATCTAAGATCTGAATGCTGCTCCATTTCGTCTTTGTAGCTGTGGCCAGTAGTTGTTTAAGATACAGTTAGAAGGTAAGGGTAGACTGCATTCTTTGTTCTTGAGTCTTCATTCTTCCTGTTCTTTCATGGATTTCCATATTTCCATGGACTTGCACTCATCTTTGACATTTACTGGGCACTTATGCAGTGCTAGCAGTGATGACAAAGCTGTTTTCAGAAGTATCTGCCATGGAGCCTCTGGTGATATTTTAAACCTATCAGTGACCCAGTTTCCAGAACAGCCTCAAAGTCAGCCATAGCTTCACAACTTGGAGGTGATAAACTTCAGCATTGCAACTCTTGTTCATTGCAACTCTGTTATGAAAAAAGGAGCTCCTTAAACCAGCTTTCCCACTGAAGCCAGCACATAAGCTTGACTTGATTCCCTACAGAAATGCAGTCCATTAGGCACTGTACAATGGAGGGTCCTGGGCTTTTTATTGATTGGAAGCAATCTAGAAGTCCAGTCAATGTGAAATGTGGTGCACAGCTACAGCAAACCATAATATGAAAGAGTGTGCTTCTTTGCTTCTCACAGTTTTGCTATGACCTAAATATAATGGGCTTGCTTGTTTGGACGGTAGGGCTCTGTTTCTTGTTAGAGGCAAGTCTACATTTGCTTTGTTAATCCCTTGCAGAAGTGCCTACTGAATCCGGAAGTTTATTTTCACTGAGGTCTTTGTCACACTTGAGTCTTTGCCCAGTACAGGGAATTGCTGTGTTTTCCCATATGGCTCCCATATTTCTGGAGTATATTTTTGTCTGTAGATATATAAATATATATGTTCTCCTACCCTGCCCCTCATTAAAGTAAACATATGTACCATAAAATCTCCATGTCATGCAGACAAAGCTTTCTCAGTACCTATGTCAAATGCAAAAAACATTCTGCTGTTCTCTGAACACTTCCTACAGTGCAGCTCTGCTGATGTGCCCGTGTTCAGCTGTTTAAAATACCTGCTGGGAAAATGCTCATGTCCCTTAATACTTTTCAGAGAGATTGAACATCCTAACAAAAATCAGTACACCTGATTGCATGAAACAGTCAGTAAGAAGCAACAAGAAGTTCCATTTCTTCCAGAAATTTTAACTCATAAGGGAAAGCTGCAGAAACTGACTATTGTGCTGTAATTAGACATCTGTGTCAATGCTTTCTCACAAACACACATCAGATTTCTCCTTTTTCCCAATAGCCTACATAGAATGTTTTAGAAGATTTAGTTTCGGAGGGTCCTATACCTAAAGAGAATTTCAACCCATATCAGGCCAAAAAAGCTAAATCCCATTGGTTTTTACCCCTTCTTCATGTGTAAATACTATAGGAGACGTGTGGGGGTGTTTATATTTATGTAAAAACCGAGGCACCTAATTAATTAACTTGCACAAAATACACTGAGGGAAGATCTCATTAGAATCAAGCAAATGATATTTTGTGAGGTATTGGCAGCCTGTAAATTTGGAACTGATTTATGTTAACATTAAAGTAAGTACATTTAATTAGCATTGATTTTAAAACGGAAAATGGTCTCCCAGGATACTGTAGAGCAATTCCTTATGTCTTAATTTGTAACAGATATTGCTCCAACAAACAGATTTTAGAAGGGACCACCCTATTTCAGGCAAAAGGAGATGTCTAAACATGAAAGAGGTAGAACATACCCTGTAAGGAGGAACTGTTAGGATAATCTTCCTAGATCTCACAGGGAAGTCTCCTTGACCTGCTTGCTTGCTGGAAATAAGCAAGGCTCTCCTTTCTTTTATATCTATTCACATTCCATCTTTTAGACAATAGATAGATGGAGGTCTCACTCGCACTAAAGATATAATTGTGGTAATATCATGCTCCAATAAGCACTGAATGACTGGGTAGATTTACAGAACAGACTATGTGGTCCACATTCCATGCTTCATTTTCCTTTTAATCATAAGACATTTCTTAATCCAGAAATTGATTTTCATGCTCAGTTTTGCAACACCATAACCCTTCTGTTTGGCACTTTTTCCTGGGACATCTCCCAGTGCAAGTGCACAGAGCTGCAAACCTGCTCATGAACGGAGGTGTAAGAAGTGAAGTAGTGCTCAGTACAACAAATGCTGGGAAAATCAAGCTGAAGGGACACAGATGCTGGGAATAAGCAGAGCATCAGCATTTGAACTTAGATGCATTTACAAAACTTTTTTTGCCTGTATTTCTCTTATATTTTTAAACAGTAATTGGGCTAGACTGACAAGGAGAAGAACTGAACTCTTGATAACTGAAGTTTTTATTTTGAACTGGTGACAACTATTTAAACAAGACATATTTGCTTTCTCCATATGTAGGATTGGATCTCTGGCAACCACCAGTCCTCTTAATACATGGGAGTTCAAAGGAGGACACAGACACTGGCTGCATTAGGAGGACAAGGCTGCACAAAGTTTCCAAGCTGTGGTGAGCACTTTGTCACATGAGCAGTCCTTGGGCTTCCATGGGATATAAACTTACTGGTCTAGAAACAGTGACCACATACAGCTCAGAGCTGCAGATCTCTTCGATATTTGTTTTATTTAAAAGCACGCATACAACCATGACACATGTCAGGATAAAGCTGTTAGATAGCATCACATATCTCTACATTGCTAAAAGGAAGAGATTTTATGGATAACAGAAGTGAAATACACACAGCTCTTTCCAAGGAAGTGAACACAAGGTTATCACATATATCTGTTGACAGTAACAGATGGTAGCACTAATTGTTGTTCAGAAAGTTCATGTTGTTTCAATTTCCTCAAGGGCAGTGGATGGGCATGGACATGATGTGTTTCTATATTACCACATTTGTGCAGCGCTTAGGGAAGTGTTGCTGCTTCCCACTAAAGGTGGGGTGACCTCGAGGCTTCTGCTGTAAGGGGAGAAGAGGGCTAAGCTGAGAAAAAGGAGGACTGCACCTCTGGGAGGGAGAGGGAGGAAGACAGGGAGGAAGAGAGAGGAATAGTCCCGCACCATTCAGAGTAGTACACTGTCAGTGTAACAAAGAGAATTCTTTTAATAGCAGAATATGAATGGAGCAAAATGTGAGCCAGATTCAGTAATGATGCTTGATGTTTCCACGTCCGGTGGAGAGCAGCTACAATGGTACAGATGCAAAGGGGTTGTCAAGGAAACAGACGGGTCTTGCTTCAGATGCGCAGTGAAGCACATACTCCAGACATCCGTACAGCCTCATTACCACTGCATCTGAATACCTCACAGTCGTCAGTAATAAATTTTACCCTCATAACACTCCTGTAGTGTAGTGGCCCTTTACAGATTGAGCCACCTGCCCAGTGATACCGGCACTCCGTGGTCAGACCCAGAAATCTAAACAAGAACACAGCATCTGTACCCATCATCCAGCCAGTGCCGTGACTTTGATATGGGTCAACAATAAACTTTGTTCTCTTTAGAACAAACAAACAATTAGAACAATCATTAATTCTCATTACTTTTATAGTAGAAATTGCTATGCTGAGACATGCATTTTTTTAGATTCCTAGTGAATCTAAAAATTCAACCTAAAATAATGGCCAGTCTTCGCGAGCGAAGATCCGGGGAAGGTCTTTACACCTTCCAGCCTGCGCATTGGATTTTTTTTTAGGTGAGACACAGTGTGCGCGGAACTGAGCCCACCCTTTAATCCTAAGGTTCATCTGCCGGGGCCAAGCGAGCTTGGACGGTGGCAGCGAGGTCCTTAGGACGTAGATGGATTGCTTTAAGGGCTAACGAGCTCCACCTGCCTGGGGAGTGTCCCTGACCGGGAATCGAACCCGGGTCTCGGTGGTGACAGCGCCACGCCTTTACCACTAGACCACCAGGGGCTCAAAAAAAAAAAAAAAAAAAAAAAATTCAACCTAGTGAAGAGGAAATAGCACAGGGCTCTCAGGGTATACCATGGATGGCAGGAAATGCACTGAAAACACATGCCATGGTAATAGGCTTTCAGTCCTTTTTAAGAAATTTGGAAACAAGTAGAAAGAGCATCAGAAAAAGCTAAATAATCATCCACAGTGGATAGAGTAGTCCACAGTGGTTTCAGACTGTGCAATGGGTTCAGAGTCATTCTGAGCTCTGAGTGTCAGAGACTGTTCTGAAAACCTGCTCCAAAAGCTTGGCAACAGCCTTTCTTCAAAACAGGGGGGTTCTCTAAGCTGTGGTTCAATTGCACAAGGTGAGCTGTGGCAAGGAAGAATGGTATGTCCTGTCCTGCTGATCTGTGGCTGGTTTATCCGAGGTACTGCTTTCTTTTAGACTGGTCTGGGAAAATAGGTAACTGAGCGTTAATTCACTTAGATGGTTGAAGATAACACTTTTGTCATTATTACTACAGACCTGGGCCTGGTATCAGTAGTCCTCAAAAAGGGAAATCTTGAAGATCTCTACTGCCTGCTTTTGTTTAAGGAACTTGTTCATATGCTCACGAGAAATATTTTTCTCAATTTTTTCTCAAATATAAAATACCAACAAGCTGCAAAAGACAAATTAAAATAAGTCAGTGTCAAGAGTACAGAATCCTATCCAATTTGCCTTTACAAACACTCTTAAATATTTCTGCCAATAAAGCTGAAGCCCAAAAACCTTTTCAAGGTCTATGATATAGGAATTACCAGATTTCTTCCCACACACATTTTTCTTTCTAAGAAAACAACCAGCATATCCCGTTGTATCAAATCAAGTTAAGGGTTTAGCTGGTATATGCAGAAAATTAGGGAAGGGAGTGACTGTGACCTTCTTTGTTTTCATTCTTACATCCTCTGCTCTGAGTATTTTCTTTTGTCAGATTAATTCAGTCTTTGAAGACTTCACTGTTGACCTCAGGGCACGTAAGGCATGTCAGCATGGATGAAATAGACTCGAACCCCCAAAAATGTACCTGAAACATAACATTTACTTTTACAATCATTAGCTCATTCAAAAATATGACAGGAGAAATACAAAAAAATCTGTATTGCTCAAAACATTGTACAAGGCAACCTGCAGACTGTGTATTTATCTGCTTTTGAAAAGGAGTGTATGAGGGCTTAACATTCAATTACCACTTATCTAAATCTGTACAAATTTCTATCAAAAGGTTACAGTGAATATCAGCTGATACATATTGTGATACAAGTAAGGATATAGAAAAGATAAACATTTGTAAAAGTAAAGACTGAAATTAAAATCTATCATTAACTGATTGCAAATCAGAAGCCCATGTAACTTGTAACAAAACAATTTGTGGCAAAGATTTGTCACAAACACAGCTGTTTCATGCATAGCACCAAAATCAAAAGACATCCTTTTCTTTGTGCCCAAAGAGCTCACTCACCCCTCCCTCCCTGTTTGGTTTTTTTTTTAAAGAAAAATAAGTTAACTGTGAAGGCAAAAGATGACAACAGTAGATAAAGAGATTGTTGTACCTACCTCAGCTACGCCTACAGTAATTCCTCTCATTTACCTGTGGCATTACCTGCATACAACTGATGAGCCCATCTGTCTCCAAGCCAGCAACGCCTCCAATCTGGTGAGCAGCCATTTGTCAAAACTTTCCCCAGGGTTGGAGACCTGCCTTTTTCCTGCCCTTATCAACTACCCATTATTGCCACTTTTATGACTGCTCAGCCGAGGCAGTGATAAATAAGACCTTGCCCTGCTCGGAGTTTTTCCCTGAACAAAAAAAGCCCTCTCTAGCAGACAAACCTGCTGCTGGGAATCTTGATGGGCACAGAAACACCTCTGCAGTAATGTGACCATATTCAGCATTGAGTGGCCCTGAAATCAGAAAAGGTTTTTCCTGTCTCTGTTTCTCAACAGGCTGCTGCAGCCCCACATCCACACCCTTCCCTGATTATAGGGAACCCCACCGCCTCGCCACCCCCTGCTTCAAGTCAGAGAAAGGTGTAACAATTTGGTTGCAAAGGAAAACAGGTATGTAGCTGTTTGGGCGTTATTATCTATAGTAATATGGAAAGATATCACCCAAGAAAATAAGAGAAAAGAGAGAAAGAAAGAGAGAAAAGACTAAGAGTTAAAATGTGTAAGGGAAAAGACAGAAAGAAAGAGAGAGGAAAAGTAAGAGTTTATAGTCACCACCCAGAGGTCTCTGATGTGCTTGGTTATTGTCACTGTCATTGCTGGTGTCTTGGTCTACCATGGAGTGGTGGGGAAAAGAAGCCCATGAAACGTGAAGTCCGATGGGTTTATACACCTTCAGAAGCCCTCCTGGTGCCTCCCCTGTGTGTGTGGGGAGGTGCTGTTTTTGCACAGTCATTCTGTTTTTCAGAGGCTGGAAGTGATGGCTTTTGTAGAGTCATTTAGGCTTGGGAACAGGGGCGCTTTGGAGGCACCCCTGCTACAAGTGAGACCTTCTCAGGGCGGCAGTGAGTGTGTGCAGAGAGGGCCTCTTTTGACGTAGTCAAAACTCCATGCTACAGCATCTGCAGTTTCTAGGCATTTTGTTCAGATATGCAAACTAGGTTGGGCTCCTGGAGCAAATTTCTCTTAAGTTGCTGTTAGATGTAACACTGAATACAGGCAACCTTCCAAGCAAAGCATTGCTTACCCTCAGGAGTACAGCAACGAGCAACAAAAATCATCCCACAACTGCTGCCTCAGACAGAATCACAGGGCTCTCACCTCTTGGGTGTCTTGCAGTACTGGACACTTTTCCAAGGCTTGATCAGATGTGTTTGAAATGTATTATGTTTATCTGGCATACAGTGGGAAAAAACATCCCCAAAGGTTTTAGCACGAATGAAGCCTGTGTTAAAGTTACTGATCCGGTGGTAGCTTTGGTTTGAAAAAAAGGTTTAAACAAATCCAGGTACATGTTGAAGAAGAAATGAAATACAGAGCATTTTCAGGCATAAAGGCATCTTAGGCAATTTTTCTTATCTAGTTGGTATAAAGCACACTTTTTCATTCTCCTTTCCTAATAAAACCAACAAATGTACTTCTCCTTCAACAAACAGTGTAGTTTACAGTGTATACTAAATCCCTTTTACTTTTTTGACCTTCTGAGTAGAGTATGAGGCTCTTGAGTTTGATGCAAACCATCTCCAGCTCTTGACTTGAGACACCTGCATTTAATCTATGAATATTCTCAGAAGTTTTTTATACTCTGCAAGGGAAGGCTGCAATCATGCAACTCAAATGTGATTACCAGCCTAAATCACTCACCAGATCAAACTTGCTTTGAAAGCCTATATCTATCATATGGACTCCTGAACTGAATTCAACTTCTAATTTAAAACTATGAAGCAAGTCAGCAAAAAACAACTGTGACCAGAACAGTCTGTTGACATTCCATATGCACAGAGGTCCTGAAGACACTTAGTACTTGTCTACATTATTGACTGCAATATAACAGAAAAATACTCAAAGGAGAATTAAAGGTACCATTAGCAGTCGTGATGATAATGTGGAGCTCAGAGAAGGCTCATTTATCTAATGAGAAGCAGTTCCCAATATAAACATAGTTAAGAGGTAATGATGAAAACTGAGGTTTGCATGCCAAAACCCACAAGTATATCCAGAGGTTTCCCAGTATAAGTTGGCATTCAATTAACCCAATTACCTAACTTAATGTTCCAGCTGAGCAAAATGCTTAAGGATATTTAGGATACTCTAATGTTACTGAAGTTTACAAAAGTTGGTGGGTGGGAAGTGCTTTAATGAAGAGACAGAAATGAAGCCAAATGTGATCAACATAATTTTCAGTTGAACAAATTTTCAGTTACAACTGGTTGAAAACCCCAGGAATTTCATTCACAAAGTTCTGATGAAAACTAGTTTAAATTCTTATATATGAATACCTAAAGACTGAAGATTGCCTTTTCCTTCTCCCACTTTTCTCCCCTTCTCTCCATTCTCCCTACCTTCACTCTCTTATTTCCCTTTCTTTCCTCTACCTTTTCGGTGGAAAAATGCAAAGGGGAAAGTTGGAGACATTGATTTTATGAAAATATGCAGGAACTTCCTTAAATCCTTTTTCCATAGTTCTTCTTTTAGAGAAAATGCTATTTAACCAAGGAGATTATATATATATAAAACATGACAGGTTTTTACCTAAAGTTTCTGCTAAAACCAGGCATTAACACCCTTCTAGCGAGAAAGTTACATCCAGCCTTTTAAGGCTATTTTCAAGAGATGCCATTTAACTGGATGGCACTAGACTATCTGGAGAGTGGTTAGTTTCCCTTTGAAGAGCCTATGAACAAAAGATGCAATCCTGCAGGTCACAATGTGCCTGCAGAGCTCCAACGAAGGACTGAAGGAAGCTACACAAACTGCAGCTGACCGAGAAACTCTGTTTTAGTAACAACAATCCAATTATTTAATGCAAACAAGAGTTTCTTGGATCCCTCTTTTGCAGTCATCTGACTGCTATATGTCCAGAGCCAGAAGTGAAAGACATGTAGATACAGAGATGCTGAAGTCCAGCACATGGGCAACTCAGGTATTTTGAGGCACACTTGCCACCTCTTTCTGTCAGGCAGCACAGGCACTGCCACGAACACAGTTAATATCTTCTGAGCCTTATTTTAAGGCAAACCCTCAGAGCAGAGGAAGGGGCACCAGGCTTGGTGGCACAGTGTGCTTCTAGACATGTGCATAAGGATGTTGTACAAGTGAATGTCGGGCCCCTGAAGAGACACGTAAGGTGCATCTGAGAGAGCTCTTGTGCAAAGTGGACAAACAACAAGATGGTCTGGGCTGTTAGGGAAAGGGCATAAACAGAACCAGCTGCTGAAGGCCAGAAGAGAAGGGGCAGTTTTTGATCCAGCCTGGAGGAGGGTGGTTCTATTTTTCAACAGCATTTCACAAATACTTCTTTTCTCCTTCCTCTTAATTTTATCCTTGGCTAATTTAGGCTATCTTAGCAATGTCTGCAATCTCCTTCTTACAGCAATTATTTCTTTAAGTCCTTCAAATCAGTACAAATACAATTGCTGAACTCATCACATAAAATACCTCTTTTTTTGCTTTTAATGGAAAAGGCTGAAATAAATTTTTGGAGAACTATCTTTCAAAATTATTTCTAAATGGAGGTCATTTGACAGCACCTCTCTTTCATTCATATCTAATAAACAATAACTTCTCCAAAAAGAAGAAACAGATGTACAATTTTAAAAAATTGTAAAGTTTCTGCTGAGAACACATGAGCTTTAACTTGCCCAGACCCTGACAGAAGTATAGCTGTGCTACTACAACACTCTGATCTGGACCCCCCACAACACTCTAAAATCTTCCACATATGACAGAGAGCCTGTGAAGCACCCAGGCAGGACAAATTTCTTTCTTCTCTATATTCCTAGGGTGCTAGCCATGACCAGGATGAACTGTGCTGCTCTTTTGACAGTATTCATCTCCTCAGATCTACAGTTACTGTTATAACCATAGGAATAGAAGGCAGGCAGACAAGATGATCTCTAGAAATGTGCACTACTACTATTCCTGTTTAGTGACACTTCATGAAGCACTTCAGGTGACTAATTCTGATTATATCTGTGAAATACTGACCCCAGAAGAGTCACTGGTAAAAAAACATGATAGCTGCAACCAATCTTCCTCAGAACAGAACAAAAACACTCATGAAGCCTTATCATTTTATTTATTTCAGTAAAGTTCTCTTAAAACATATTACAATACACTATTAACTGAGGCAAGTATCTAAACAGTCTTTTTAAAACAAGGCAATATTTCAAAATAGGAAATTTCATAAAAAGCACCATTTGAAACTAGTGTAGGTTTCACAGTGTACTGCAATCTGCAGAGAACAGAGGAACATCTAAAATATTGGAATAAACTTAACAAATTCTGCCCAGTTTTGACTTCACAGAAAGCATAAAAAAATGCATAGGTAATAAAATATATTCAGGTAAAATCTTTGAACTTGCAAAATGTTTCACAATACAAAATAATTCAGGTTTTTGTAAGCCAAATCCTTTTTCCTATTGAATGAGTAGCACTATACCACCTAAATTATTTTCCTTCTGTAATGGTCATGTTTTCTATAACAACAGGTTGCCCATTATCTGCAGAATGCAATGAAATAACCACCTGCCTTCCTGGATGTATTAACTTAAACTCCTTCTGTACAGCTAGATTCTACCAGACTCATACTTACTCTGTTACTTTATGAATACTTCCTCTGGAAACACTCTCTAGCAGAAAGGATTGGAGAGACTGTCTGCAGCTATTTTAACCATATTCATAAATGTGGTTGGTATGAAAAGATGCAAAAGAAAAGTTTTTAAATGCATTCTGTACTTCACAGTACTATATTGTGCTATTAACAGAAAGAAACCATATGGGAAAAAATTAATTTAAAAGTTCTAAAGTTGTAAATATAATTAGTAAGATATACTTGTCAATAAGACATGCAATTTATGACAGCAAATGGGATAAGCGCCATAAAAGGAACATTCATTTTGCATTGATTCCTCTTGAACTTTATCTTATTCAGGATCATAGTGCACCACTTAACTTTGCATGGTATGAGGCAATATATATCATTTTCATAGATGCAGAGGCTATATACTATGCCCTTAATTAGGCTATCCTAAATCCACACTGATTCCAACACATTCACTTCAAATTCCTGTTGCTATAACCATGGTCAGTGAGTGACCTCAACTACAGATTCAGGCATTTCCTTTTTTTGAAAGGGAGAGATGCTCTTTTTTGTCATTTGAGGGCCTTATTACAGATGAGTAAAATATTATCAGATGCATTATCACTACCAGATGGATGCAAAATACTGTGTTTCTGCCACTGTGCATCTAAAAGTCTACTCTGAATTTAAGGGCAATTCTGGGCATTCCCAACAGAGTCCTCCAAGAACATTTACTGCATTGAAGAATTCACACTCTGGAACCTCTCTTAGCTGTAATAATGTTCACTTGTACCTTCCTCATAGTTTCTGCATCATTTAATAATGGTGCACTTCAATGTAAGTACCACCACGTGCATAATACAGGATTGGAGCATCATTCTCTTCCCTGTTCAAGCAATTCCACTGATCTCACAATCTCACTCAAATAAAGCATACTCATACAAATCATGCCATTAGATTTGCTATATGCTATATATAGGCAAATGTTTATTACATTCAAGTAACATCTGCACTTTGCTAAAGATGTACCAGCTTATGTTTAACACCACATTCTGATATGTGCTACACAGGTTTAAATCCGGAATGACTCTTAGGGAAGCAACAGCCTTCAACACAACTGCATAGCACAAAACAGAAAGGAAAATAAGGGGTTCTGTTTGTAAGAAAGTGACTTTCTTAACTTCCTCTGAAACAAAAACATAAGTACATAATTTCTAGGTTTCTCTAACATTGTCTTCCCCTGAACTCTTACCTTAGAAATATCCAGGTCTGCTCTCTGCAGAGGTCCTCTTACATCACATGCACCCTTCTATAGAAAGCAGATGGGTATGTCAGAAAACTTTTAACTCCTGTGCCATTTCATCTTTGTTTAGTCTCAGTAGGCTTCCAGAGTGAAGTACCTAGAAAAGCTGCTCTGCTCCTAAGTAATGCAGCTCTTCTGCACACAACAGATACACGTTTTCATTCCCCAAAGTCTGTCTCTATTACTACAAAATATCCCCCATAACAGTATTTTTCAAATGTTGAACACCTTTAATGGTAGTTTTAATTCATCCTTCCTTACGACCTTCTGAGAACAAATGAGACCCTGGCTACAAACAGGCACTGAGATCTCTGTCACAAGAGAGATTTGGGGACACCAGGATGACTGGTTTGTGTACTTGTGCTGGCTGCAACACAATGCCCAGTGAGGTGTCTTGTAATGGACTGCTTAGATTTCGCAGCTGAAAGCAAGAAAAACTACTGTTCTTTATTTGGAGCAGGAGAGCAGTTTGTCCAAAGCCTCCATCCTTGAGGACACTCTTGATGAATAAAAAAGGATGATGGAAAGATAAATTCAGGTGTTAAGGACACAGTTATTAACGTTACAAGTAAAAACAACCACCAGATAGAGGACTTGCAATTGGGTTCATTCTGTTACAGAAAATTATAGCAGAAGGCTATGCAGCAAAATAGTGTGACAAGCTCAAAAACAAATGAAGAGCAAATGTATATTTTAGATACACATACTCAGGCAGACATTTATATTAAAGGTATATCGTGCATAATATTCCTTTTCAGTAAGGTTGATTTAAGCAGCCTGAAAGTGCATTGTTAAGGTCCCTCTTCTATAATTACATTTGTAACACAAATATCTATCCTTTTGTAGGAATGCTGAAAGAAAGCTGGGAAGAAATGTGGCAAGGCATGCCATTTACCCCTAATAAAAGGAATGAGAAAGGAGAGTGAAGCAGCATCTGTGGAGGAGAAAGGAGAAAATGGGACAAAACACTTCACATAGATAAGAAAAAAATAAGAATAATTTGATGGAAAGGTTGGAAGAAGACAAAAATTAGTGTCAATGAATACACATTTTCTTTGAATTAACTGAGGGATTTAACAAAAAAACCCACCTTTTTAAATTCAGCATCTGTTCAGCAAAATAAATAGGCTTTGTGAATAGTGTTCCTTTTGGGTCAGAAAAATATTTTGTTACTTATAAGAAATCGAATAAAAATTTGCCTAATTTTCAAAAGTCTTACTTTCAATACATTCCTTTAGTACTTATTTATTTTTGCCTACCCACTCTTACTTTTTAGGATACACTTCCTTCTCTTCCTGCAACTTTTCACAGGCAAAAGTAAAAACGGGGAAAAGCCTTCCCAGTAATTTAAATGCAGATTATTTCAAAATTAAATTAGAACAGTTATTAGTTCCACTCTTTTTGTTATAATATTCTATTTTCAACCCAGTCAATTTCTATAATATTAAGAATGTGTACTCCAGTGTTGCCATATCATCACCTCTAGTTTGAGGCATGTTCTCTCCATTTATAGAAAGCACATTTTGTAAAATGTAGACAAATTAGACTCAAAGTGCATTTAGTCTTATTATTAGCCTGTTGAGAGAAGAAGCTGAAAGCAGGTTTCCATTGGCTGTGCTGCTTTTGGTTACAGTACTAAAATGTATTTACCCTTACCTGCAATTTTTTGTGGTCCAGAAATAACCAATTTTAAGGGATGGCTTTATTAAAAATAAGAGAGTTTGATCCGAATTCAAGGTTCCCCTGCCTGAGGATGTTAACAGAATTAAAATCTTGGAACACTGAAAGCTTGTGTTTTCTTTAAACACTGATCATTCAATTCAGATTATACTTAAATACTCCTAAAATTGGGAGCATTTTGGCAGGATGATCAGCTCATGTCAACATAGTATACAGTGTCAAATAGATATAGAATACAAATACAATTTAACCCCCAATTCTGTGCTGACTTCATTGCACAGAATTAAGATGAAATCCATAAAATAGACATACTGGTTCCATGTTCATGAGTGATCTGATTGATCCTTCCACGCACACAGTCAAGAGAAACTGATATCAGTGTTCCATTACGTACTCCAAAAGATGCACGGAGGGACACACTGGTCCATATGCTTCCCTCTGGCATCTGACCTCCAATCTGCTGAGCAATTGCTGTGGGTTGCATGTGATCCATGGTCAACTGATTGAGAGTCATTTTGAGTGCATTGCATGAGTGGATTAGCTTTAAGTTAAATGTAAGGCTGGCAACTCCCTTTTCAGTAAAAATAAAATACTTCTGAGCAAGCTGTCCAGAAGAAATCAGCTGTATCTGTTTCTCATTGGATGAGACCTGGGTGAAATCCAGTAATTTGTTTCTCACAGCTCCAGTAGGCAGACCTGTAACAGAAACTGTGGCTGATATGGCACTAGAAACTGCTGAAGGGATCCAAATGAGGCTAAACATACTAATTCCAGAACTATCTCCAAAATACCGAACATTACACTGTGCAGGAGAAAGTATCTCAAAGCTAATCAGATCTCCAGCACCAACTTTCGTGGCCCCAGAGGCAGATATCGACGTGTCTCTGTAATTTACCCCGGATTTAAATACATTCATTAGCTCTCTGTTGGTACCATTCCTATTGATATAAGAAATTAAGGAGAAACCCTCCCGGACACATGTATGACCCATGGAATACAACGCCTGGTGAAATACAAATTTGACAACACCGGTTTCAGTGAACTTTATAGCTCTGCCATCATGAGATAAACTTAGCATGTAAGGGTCAGAAACAGAAATTATTTTAAAGGTAGGTCGATAATTTGTTTG
Source organism: Myiozetetes cayanensis (assembly GCF_022539395.1). Taxonomy (NCBI): domain Eukaryota; kingdom Metazoa; phylum Chordata; class Aves; order Passeriformes; family Tyrannidae; genus Myiozetetes; species Myiozetetes cayanensis. The sequence goes on from NW_026086604.1 coordinate 134,675,715, forward strand.
GTAATGCATTGCTGTTGACATCTGTGCACTGAGTGCTACAGCACCTGTGTCATGGGACAACCAAAACAAACTGAGTGGGGTAATAAGATCATAAATATTTAAGTCTTTGCTTTGATTGCAGAATTGATTTGGGCTCCTCAGATACACAGAAAGAGTTTGGCTGGGCTCCACTTCAGCAGCACTGCTCAAACTAGTGCTCTGGAAATACTTTCCTTCTGGCTGTTCAATCCGAACACCACTCAGTTCATAGCCTTCCTCGCTGCCATTGAGCTTTAGGGAAAGTTGCAAAAAATTCCTGCAGCTGTGCTTTACTGCAAAGTTTAGGTCAGTCCACAACAGACCATGTTGCCTGAATACCAGGCTGCCATCTTCAACAGATAGGATTTCACAGGGAAGCTTTCCCTTTATCTTCAAGTTCAAGCCAGAGTAGACCTGAGAGATGCCAGACTTCACAGAGGGTAGAATAATATTTGCAGCCCAAGACTCTGAGAGCTTGTTTTCACCGGTTGCTGAACAAACAGTATCACTGACAGTGGAACAGGGCATGGCCACCATTCCATCTTCACATTTTAAACACGCTTGGCATTCCTGCATTTCCTTATTAAAGAAATAGTCGTCTCCACACATTCCCAAAGCTGCATCTTTCTCAGCAACTCCAAGGCATCGGAAACCACCTGTTCACAGGAAATGGACAGTTTTTATTGTCATACCTTTAAAATACTAAAAATTAGAACTCTATAGCTCCACATATCAAGTATCTTTGATAATGTATCTAATCATAAGGGAGAAAACAGCGGACAGTTATGATGTTAGATAAGTTTATGCTATTAAAGGAACACTGATAGCTGACAGAGAGGAAATATTAGTTATAACTCAGCTTGTCCAAGCCAAGCACAATGGTTCAGAGTGAAAGAGGAGCTACAGAGTGGCAGTTCTAACCAAAACCTGTAATGTATCAGATGCAAAGACAACGCGCTCCAAAGACACTCCCTTCCCTGAGGTAAAAGGCATGGTGACTGAGTGGCCTACTGAGCAGCTCAGATACTTTCAACTAAGGGAGAGTTCCCCCACATGGAGAAATGTGCACTGCCTGCCCAGACAGGTCACAGGGTATCCCTGTGATTGCTAAAGCAGTGCTTTGCAACCAAAGGAACAGGTATCCCCAGCATTCACTCTGTACACAGTTTTTAAAGAACCTGCAAGAGACAAATAGGAAAACCAAAACTGTAAACAGCATGCTTAAAATCAGTCTGCATAAGCCCATGCATTTAAAAAGTGGAAAACCACTGTCCTGAGACACAGGATGCCAACAGTTGTGATAAAGCTAAAATAAAACTGCTGCAAACAGTAAAGGGAATATCTAGACATGCTGTTTGAAATTACTTTATTTGACATAAAGCAATTTTGTGCCTTATGACCTTAGTGGGTGAAAGAATGCACATCCAAAGAGCAAGTTTTAAAAACAGACTGTAATTTTCTATGGCAATTTTCCAAGAGCACTGCCAGCTGCCAGTGCTTCCAGTTGGAGCAATCAGAACCCAAAACCTTTATGTATGGAGCTTTCAGGATCTAAATCAGCAGACAAAATCTGAGGCACCCTAAAGAATAACCACCTGCAGTTTATGCCTCAAAATGTAATCACTAATGCACCCACTTATGCTTTTTGTCACCATAATTATAACTCAGTAATCAGCTTTATTATAGCTCTTCTTAAATATCCTTTACTATCTAAATCCTGTATCATAAATTTGCTTTATTCTTCAGCTGGAAAGTTCCTGTTCCTGCGATGGTATTTCCTCTAAGACTGGGACTACAAGTATTTGATATGGATCCCAACAAGCCACATTTCCCCATTGCTAGCCCCAGGCTGGAGCTGGCTATGCCGACTGCTGATGCAGACAGAAGAGCTCGCCACACATACTGCAGACTGCAAGATAGAGCAGTACACGTGCACTGGGCTCACAGGGGAGGTCAGAATATTGGCCAGAATTCACTAGACACTGAGTTACTTTATACAGGTTTCATATATTCACCCTCATATCACTTTGTCTATTTACATTTAATTCTCTGAAGCGATGACTCTCCACTAACACCAATATGTAGGACTGTACAATTTATGATGTGAAAATACTCTTTCTAAGACCAGGTACCATTTTCTCTGAGCTCACTGCAGAACAGTAAGATATTTTACATTTGATAAAAAGTCAAGAGAAATGTAACACTTTGTTCCCCTCTGCAAGTGTCTGGCTTTTTTATGAGAAACAAAAGCCAAGTAAGTAAGATCACATTTTGTAACTAAGAACATTCTAAAGGGAATACAGAAAAAAAAAATCTCAGACAAACTTTCCCTTTGAAATCAGTTTTAACCATGATGTAAATTGTTCATATGACACTTCTTTACCACGTCTACTTCTCATATCAATAGCTCCACCACCACTGAGAAATAGTGGATGAACTGATACTGAGTACACAAATACAGCTGGTTTGCATGGCAGAGAAGATTTGCAGTAGTGCCTAGAAATCCTTTTTATGCTATTTGCTTCTTTAAAATATTTTAATGTATATTTGAGGATTTTTATAAACATCAAGTTTTACAACTGCATGTGGTGATTACTCACTATAATTTGCTGTCCGGTCTTTTACTGGTTAGATCTGCAGCAGGTGTTCCCCCTGTGTGTGCTTCAAATAGGTGACTTCAAAGCAGCACACAAGCTACTTTATACTATGGACACAGTGGCAAGAGTAACACTCTACACTTTGCCCAGAAGAAGTCAAGCAGCAAATGATAGCCAAACATCAGAAAGCTAGCACAGCAGCATGCTGTGACTGCTTCCTACTGCTCTTTACTGTCTGACAATCTCTCCCACCTCTTCCTGGCTCCTGCTCTGGGCACTGCTCCACCTGGTTTAACAACGAGTTCAACCCAGCTCAACCTGAGGAGCACACTCCTCAGCCCTTGCCACTCATGGAAGCCAGGCAACTGCAAGGCAATTAGAGTAAGCCATACATGTATTTTGCTGCTGTTACTACTCATAACTGCCTGATGCAAAGATGAGATTCAAGAAGATTAATTATGGGAATTCATCTCTTTTTAAACCCTTTACGTCAAATTTGGTTCATCACATATCAACATGGCTTATTATCGGGGCTATCTGTCCAAGTTCCCATTCCTCTTCCCCCTGCATCCCACAGTAAGTTCTACAGTAAGTTCTACAGTAAGTCCTCCTTAGCTAGCATGGCATTCCAGGGAGACTGCCTTTGGTTGACTCTATTTCTTGGACAACAGTTTGACCACTTTCCTGTGATTATCTAAGAAGGAAATGATGCACTGGAGTCCATTTTCACTGACTACATACCTCCAACTGTTATTGAAACTTGATGACTACCATTTAATTAAATAACCTAACAACTCTTACCCCAGCTAAAAGTGAGAAAAAGCAGCAGAGGAAGAAGGTATGATGTAAAGGAAAGTGGAAGGGTGAAGAGGGAAAGGCTCCTAATTGCACATTTTTTGATTGTTATTTGCCCTGTCTCCTCTCATACTATACAGTGAAGATGAGTTGCTACAGATGAAACAACCTTTGCGTGCAGCTCAAGAAAACACGTTCAACATCTGGAACTCATATGTCAGATCACATCTCTATCTTCCCTACATTACCCAAAAGGGACATTCAGTTTCACCCTGCCTTTTAACATGGTAATCACACTTGTAGAAGATAATAAGCTACCACGGCCAGAAAGTAGCAGTTGTCTCTAATAAAAAATAAAAAGAACACTCTCTTCCATGACAGATGGAAACAACATTGACAGGACATTGATTCCTGTGGTGATGGGACTGATTCACAGGTGATGGGAAATAGTTTGTTTTCACATAGTTACAAGCCACCATTAAAACTGGGAGAGGATGAATCAAGGGAAGTGTCCTTCCCTTTCAAATAGATTGCTGCTGCCCTTCTGTGGTCTGACATGCCATCATTACTCATCTGTTTCTTGGCAGTATTTTGCCCTCACTTTCCTCCAGCAGTTGTACAGACCCTCTTGGTCTAGTTCCCCCCTTCCACAGAACCCACTGAATAAATGACTTAAAGCCTTCCCTCTTCCAAGCCACAGACAAGAGCAACACCAAATGACGACCGCATTGGTGGCTCTCCTTTCTTAGGACCAAGCTCTTATGGGCTTCCATCCAAAAACCTACCAATTCAACCAAACCCAACGCCTTACTTAAGAAGAGACAAAGTCTTACACCTTTCCAATGCTCTGATTCAAATATTGGGCCCTAAGCTGTCTCCCCTCTAACTGTTCATCATTAAGACTGTCTAAAAGAGTCTTGCCTCTTTTTTTGGTAAGACTGATGGTAACTCCTCTACAGCATTTACCACATAAGGCAACACTAAGTGCTCTCTTGCTCTAGTCCATTTCCAGTTTCCTGTGGTGTTTTGTACGAACACCACCCAAACCAACACAGTTCCTGCCCAGAGGAAGGAAGTACAATATAAGAGAACCCATGCCCTGTTTTCACCCTTTCCTAGAACCAATTCCCTCCCACATTTTCCCTCCACCAGTGGCTGGGTAGGAAAGATACAAGATCAGTCATAATCAGCTGAAAACAGCCCTTGCCACTCAGAGAGGCCACACTCCTTCTACAAGTTAGAAGTCTAGAGGAGGAAAACCATAAAATCTAATGAAGCTCTCCTTCAGTTATTTGACTGTGAGACTTCAGGTACAGGTCACAGCTGGTGAAATGCTCTGTTTGGTCACAGAGTTCCTTTTGAGCTTTTTTGGCTGAGAAAACTTAGACAAACAGAAAGAAACTTAGTACCTGGATGCAATTTGCTCACTATGTCTATCAATTTTGCTCTTTTGTGTCTGACTGCCATTAGAATACAATGAAGTAATGAAGTTGAAGTCTGCAGAGCAAAACACCAGACAGATCTGTTCTTAAATGTCAGAAAAATTCCCCCAAGCCCATGCAAATGATGGAAACTGTTGATTGTTCCTCAGTATTTGACAATATTGTTGCTAAAGGAGAATATGATTGATGGAAAGAGGCTTAATAAGACCCTTTATGAGATCAAATCAGATATCTACTCCAGTGCAGCAGAAGGAAAATGACAACTATTTTTCTCCATTAGGAATGATATCTTTGATTTTGACTCCATTTGTACCAGCATAAACAAGAAGAAAGTCAGGTCATAAGTGAAAATTAAAACAAAGCACATAAAACCCCATGAAAATAAGGCAAAAGGGACCATCCAATGCTTCCTGTGGATATTAATCCCCTATATAGCCCATCGTCCACAAAAACTGCTACCAGCTTACAGATGAGTATTTTTCAACCCCTTTGATTCCAGCAAGCTGCACATGTCACTACTCATTAACATACAAGTCTGAGTCCTTATCTATTTTTTTGGTCAGTTCCTGAAGATCTAGTTATCTTTATTCTTTAATTATTAGAGAATATAACTTACCTGGAGTATTCAGGCATTTTATCCTCTCACCACAAATGCTTGGAGATTCAGTGCATTCATCTCTGTCCTGTAAATCACAAGATTCATACTGAAACACTATAAAACGACAACTTAAATTTGAAACAGGATTTCTTCAGGCTCTGTGACACCCATCTGCTAGTAAGAGGCATAGGCAGGGATGGAGAACAGGCTGATCCCATAAGCGTGTTGGATCAAGAAAATTTTGATTTGGATATGTCAACTGTTCTATCCAAAAAGACCGTGTGGTATCCACAGAAAGCTAGCAGTGTGCAGATGACGAGCTGAACTGAGTGGTTGCACAAGTAAAGCTTGTTACATTGCACATGCTCCAGAGTGATGCATCACTCAACTGATCTTAATGACACTGTAACAAGTGTTAGGAAAGGCTTTTAAGGACATTTAGTCTGGGAGGAAGGTGCTAACCAAAAAACACACGTGAAAAGTAAATGAGAAAGTATTATCTCCTGTCAACAAGCCCTCCTTTCACCTTACAGCAGTCAGAGAGGAAAGAATAACAGGCTACATTTGTATTTAAATGCTAGCACTAAAGAAAACTGAGACGAGCTCTGGACAGACACTTTCAGGTTCTCAGTATCTTGGGCGTAGGTCACTGGCTGGTCAGGTCATGTTAAGCTAAGAACTGGGGGCAATACTTGGCAAACAAGATACTGCTTTAAATATCAAGTTTCCCATATATATTAGAATTTCTAAATTACAGAAAGCGAACAAAGAACCATTTTATTTTGCTTACTTGCTGGTTTTATGTTGTATAATAAAATGTGTTTAACAATAGAAGCGTCTGTTCTATATTTGTATATGTTTGCATGTTACGTTTCAGCAGGAACTAGTTCTTACATTTGTTTTAACTGACAACTTCTGTTTCCAAACCTATAAATAAATGTCTGACTTATAGCTTTGCTTAGTAAAGCTTTCCTTTGCTTTCCAGAGATGTTTAGAAGTTCCTGTAGAGTGGAGTGGGATTAAACAAACAAATTTAGCATGCAGAAGTATAAATGTTTTAGGATGCCTTTTCCCACCATGATGAAAAGAATCAAAGTTCTGCCAGCTGCCAGGTTTGGGAAAGTGTCACACCAAACTGGCACAAACTAGTGTCTTATTTAGAGCAGTAAAAACTAAAGAGAAAGCTCAGAAAAAAAACTTCTGGCAGACTTTGAAGTGCCATAGACCCGTTCAGTGAAACACATGCTCCAAACTGGATCTCTGCAGCTCTCCAAGTAGTTATTTCCAGAATGTTATCCCAGTATGTCAAACCCAAAACTTCATAAGCAATAACTGAAAGATACAGAATTATGTTTCACCTGGCAAATCCGATCAGAGTTTGCAGAACACTCGGACATTTGGAAAAAACCAGCAGGACACAATGTGCATTTCTCACATTGTGAAGGTGTCTTTTGGAAATTGCAAAATTCATCACTTTCACAAAGGCCACAGTCCAGCAAAGACTCCCCAACATTAATCACTTTTGCATCCACTTCCACTTTATGCACAGAGTATGACTTCTGGAGATGATTTCTGACCTGGTTCTGAAGTCCTTGAAGATGACTTTCAAAATAATTTTGAATATCTTCTTGCAAACTCTGAAATGACACTTGTTTCACCGTATCAAAAAGCATGCCATACTGGACTTTGATCAAATCCATTTGCTCATACATTTTTCTTTGCTGTTCAAGAATCTCCTGTTGCTGTCTAACCAGTACATGCTGCTGCTCAGCAAGTTTTTGCTGCAAATCGACAATGATCTGCTGTTGGCTTTTTAGCATTTCAGTAAATTTCTCATGCCCTTTTGCAAGGTGCAGTTGTAGTATTAGGGCATCTTCAGATGGAACTTCATTTTCTCCTGAAATAAAAATGATTGATTATTGTCCAAGCTTCCTGTATTATCTCTTCAAAAGCATTCCAGTTTTAGTACGTCAATGAAAAGTTGCACTAAATTCAAGTCATGATTATAAGGCCAGTTCCTTTACTATCTTTGTAGCCACTTCAAGGGACCACAAGGTCTTCCACTTCATAAGCGACAACATTTGCCCCTGCTTCAGGGAATAAATTAATCATCACTGGGGTTCAATACAGATTAACCATTCCTACGTACATGGTCAAATACAGTAAAGACTAAATGGCCAATTTTCACTGCAGAGGCGATAAAATGTGGTGATAAAACTTGCTGCAAATACTAAGCCATTAAGGGTAGTAAAAGTAAGGGTCAATTGCAAAAAGCTGCAAAAGCAGTCTACAATACTGAGCAGACACAATAAAATGACAAAGAAGAAACACAAAGGAGATAAAGGTGAAATAAGGCACCCACTGAAAAAAAAATTCAAAGTTTTTTATGTCAGATGTTGTACTCATAGATTATTATTACCCCTTGGAAATGATCTTGAAGTAATACATCCAGATATAGATGTTGGGCTACAGAGTCATGTAATCAGCAGTTCAGTGCCCAACAGAGGTCAGAAAGGCAAATAAAATGCTAGGATTTATTAGAAGAAGAATACATAACAGAAGGTAATATATCATTACAATATTACAATAATCAATAGAGCATCTTTAGCACAGCATGCAGTCTTGGTTCCCCATCTCAAAAAGGAGTAAAAAAGAACTCAAAAGATTCACAAAAAGGGCAGCAAGGAAAATCTAATGTATGATACCACTACAGTATGGAAAAGTAGGTAAGACTTTCCAAGATCAACTTAAATAAAAAGAAACTAAACAACTGTGCTATATTAGAGGTAGTGTGTAATCAAGCAAGTGGATATGGAAAGACTCTTTATTCTTTCTTCCAAAACAAGAATTAAGGGACACTAAATGAAGGCAGTAGCTTCCATACATGTTGAAACTTCAATCAGTTCCAGAAAGCTGCTGGCCCAATATATTAGATAAAAGCATTCTGAGGCTAAAATATACACTGACATCAACCAGATTCAGGAAATCTACACAACAAACTGTTGGAGCTGGGAAAATGATTGAGGAAAATATCATGCCACACATTCCACAGTATCTGCTGCTGGACCCTGCCTGAGACCATCCTGAATCCAAACACTCACACATCTGTTTTTACGCAGCTCTGATTTATCTTTTTATAAGTGCAGAACATGAAAGATAAGACAATGAAAAAAGACCGTAGGCAGCTCCTGTTTACAGTTCCCAAATTATTTTACTGTACAGTTCCCAAATTATTTTCATTCACAGCATAAGGCACACAACTTTTATTTCTCAGTATGAACTTTAATATTAATGCAGTTTGCAGAGTATTGGATTTGAGAAAACAAAGACCAGGATCTAGGAAAGGCCACACTTCCCATTCAAGTTGGAAATTTCAAAATATCTGCTAAGTTATACCCCCGTACCTCCTTCTGTCTAGCATTAACAAGTAGTTCTGTGAAAAGCAGGAACACTGTCATCTGATTCTCTGTGAATTTGTGTCCTCCGTTTGACTGGCTAAATAAGTAGCACTACCTTTGCTCAGTGGGACCAGTAACAATACCATTTTGAATGATTAAGACATCACAAATTTATCCACAGGGAGAAGAGAGATGGGGTTATTGGGTTCTTCTCATCCTGGCAGTCTGGGCTTTTCCACACACACAAGCAAAGCTATTAGAGCAACTGAAGGTTAACTAAAGCTCTGATTCAGGAAGAAACATAAAGTAGAGCTTTATTTTTAATCAGATACTTAAGGAGTGTTGTCTTCAACCAGTAAGTGTCTGACTTATTGGCATTAAGGACAGCTATAATTTTAAGTACTGACTGCAATGAAGCTTACTCACTTGATGGCCCAGATTTCTATTATCTCTGCCCTAAATGGCCTTCCACAACTTTGTAACAATGGATACATTCCAGTCAGTCAATTTAGCTTTGCTCCTTTCTCTGTCTAAAGCTCAGCTGGAGAGAATGTGAGGCCTAAAAAATGCATTGAGTGGCTTTTTTCTACCATTTTTATCCATTTTGCAGTATTATGACTAAACTTATACTCACCAGTACGAGAGGCCCTTCACTGCTACTGGCAGTTCACAATGCCAGACCAACAGAGAGCATTATAAAGCTCTTGCAGGAAAGGGAAGGCTTTACTGAAAATAAACTACATTCAGTTAAGCAGAAGGGTTATCTTGTTTGCCAAAATAATTCTGAATAAGAAATCTAAAACAACTCAGATGCTGAGTGCCCTATTTTTCCCATTAAGTATATAAAGATAAGACATGCTGAACATGTCAGATGGGGCTGTCCCTATCACAGATGTCTAAAATTATGAGGAGAATTCCACTGCAAGTGATGTTTAGTCACTAGCAGATTCCAGTAATCCCATCTTTCCACATTTCCCAGACAAGCATCAAACAGGTACACCCACTCGCAACACGCAGATGTGCCCAATACCACAGATACAGTATCATTTTCCTTGCACACACGTCACACAGCCATGGCAAGGCCTGTTTTGCAGACATCTGCCCCATGCTTTCAAGATCAATCCATGCTGCAAATACATCACATATGAATCTCTGTTACATTTCCCTGGTATGCCTGGAAAGGACAGAACATCCTGAGGGCGTGTTCTATGGACAAGGTATCCCTCAGACACAATCTGCCACTGCACAAGGGGCAGAGGTTAAAAGTACTGTGAGGAAGGGGAGATTTTCATTGGCACCCAAGAGCACACAGACATCTGACCTTGACAGTCAGTCCTGGAAACCACAGGAGATGAGAGCAGTGGGTTGCAGGCACTACTCAGTGCACAGACAGTAACAGCATGAGAACCTACAACCTTCTTCAATCATGTTTGGCAGGTATCATGGCTGCACATTATTTTGCCGAGATGCAGGGGTTTGCAGCTGCAGAGAAGTCTGCTCAAAAGAAAACAACAGAAAGATGGGTCTGATAGGAAAAAATGAAGGATTTAATGACAATTATTGAGTGAGGAGGAATACAAAATGGTAAGATGACAAAAAACAGTTCCTGTGTACTCCTTCTTTTGGGATGCCAGTCTTTCATCTGAAGTAAGGTGTACTCACAGTGATGTTGAGAAAAAGCAGGGACAATTTGCAGAGAAATGGGCTCATCTGATGGGAGTACAAGTCTGCACTCCAGCATTTTCACTTGGCCAAGGGACGTGGTAGTTCAGCTGCAGTTGGCAGGAGTGTTCCAGATAGTAGCTGTGGTCCTGGTGATACTGGCTGAAAAGATGATGATGATGCCTCTATGACCCCCACAGATGGGTTGTGCTGGCTCTGTCAGGCAGCTGGTGGAGAGTAACAGTCACCTGCCTCCTGTAGATGAGCCTGCAAACACAGATACCATGCTGGGAATCAGCTCGAGCCCTGATAATGGTCAGTATCTTGGAGGTCTTCAGTTCATCTACTTCCAAGCCCCCGGCCATGGGCAGGGACACCTTTCACTAGACCAAGAGCCCCATCCAACCTGGTCTTGAACACTGCTAGGAATGGGGCACCCACAGCTTCTCTGGACAACCTGTTCAGTGCCTCACCATTCTCACAGTAAAGGATTTCTTCCTTACATCTTATCTGTTTCAGTTGAGAGCCATTCTACCTTGTCATGAACATCACATGCTGTTTGGGTCACTGCTCTCCCCAGACAACAGTAAATGCATTTCCCCTAATTAGAGATCTGATTATCACCTTTTAACTTTTTGTTTTAGTAGAAGTAGCTGGAAACTACAACTTACAAAACTACAAACCATGCTGATTTCCAAGAGCAGCTGGAAATGGGGATTGAACAAGGAATTCTCTACAATGCTACAGGGAACTCAGTGACATGTGTTCAAAATAAGATTCCAGGCAAATGCAGAGAATGTTAGAGGTTGCAAACAGAGTAGAACACTGGATGCTTGCCTGTACACTGACTTGATGGAAACCAAAGACTGTCAACATGGCTTATTTTTTTGTTCCTCATGCCAAATACATGGAATTTCTGCTAGATGCTGATGAATCCAGTATGATGTTCTTCCACTTCTAGGAGAGAAAGCTGCCTTGTGAAGGTCTGGATCCAGTCTTTGGAATGGGCAAAGCATACCTCTACATCCTTTGTCCAGTCTGGAAAGAAGTACAGCAAGACTTATCCTCACCAACTGCAGCAGTTGGCAACACAAGATAACAACAGTGAGTGGGGAGAACTTCTGAGGGTGCACCTGTCCTCATCTGAAAACTCACACATAGAAGCTCATGTGTTACGACAGGTTTGCTCAGTGTGTGCTTCCATGCCAACAGTGCCTTCCATGAGATGACGTGGTTCAGTGGGCAGTGCTGTACACTGCTTTCTCTCCAATATCTAGGACACTTCTCTCTGCCAAAGGAAGATGAATGCACAAATCCATGACTGCCACTGGCCATAATCCGTTCTTGAAGCATTCAAGGACTTTGTTAAGGGAAACTTCTAACTACACTTTTGTTCCTCCAAGACTTCACCCGGCATCAGGTCTACAAAGAATATAAAATGGAATGAGTATAGTGAACTCTGTGCTAAGTCTCCAAAATCCTGAACATCTTCACACTGTCCCTTTAGCTTTAATTTCCTCTGACCCACATCACAAGGGACAGAGGACCTAACCTTAAGACCAAGGAGATGAGAGATGCATGTAACTTACCATGTTAGCTGGAAGGGCTGGTGGTACTGGAGACTGGGCAGCACAGATTGATCCGAGTCTTCTAAAGACAGCCAAAGAATAAGAGGATATTTGGAGAAAAAGGTCACGCTGAGCTGGGTGTTCTTTGTAAGACCTTCATGGAGATACAGCATGTCTGCTTTCAGCACCATCCAAAAGTATTACTCTTTTCTGTCTATTCAGAATCCCCTTATTATTTGCCAAGGCTTGTATTACACAGAAAAGGATTTTGGTATGGACAAAGAAAATGCAAATATCCTGGATCCTGGGTCCATCTGCAAAACGGAGGCATGGCATTTATGATGATAGTACAAAGAGTACGCACAGAAGCAGAGGAAATGGAGGCTACCCATACTGACTTCTCTGTTTTCTGTCCACCTTTGGTCACAGAGCATGCAGAGGTTCTGTAAGACATCTGAGAATAATATCAGGCAAGATAATGGTAGACAGTGTTCCTGCACTAGGCATGGGGGGGCTTAAATGTCAGCTCTGGGACTGGAATCACCAAGGAGTGATTCCAGTGATCACAGGAGTCTCCTTTGGAGATGTTCCTTCACTAAGCACACCTTGATAAGCAGTAGAGTCTTGGCATGTGTTCTGGTATCTGAAGCAGCCATAGCCCTCAGATTTGCCACATGGATGTGACAAGGCTTAAATGACCTTCTCCATGCTTTCCATTAGCTTTTCCCATCAATGGGAAATAACTTCCCTTCCTCACACATTTTATGCCTTTCAGACACGACATGAAACCAGAATCTGAACTGCTTTCTGGTTTTGTAACACCCGCTGGTGCTCTTCTTGTGGGTAAATCCATATATCTCAGGCAATTAGATATATCTTCTACTGACCTATGAATGTAACCACAGACATACCTGGCTTCCTACAAGGATACCAAATTCACCAAAACTGTGCTCATCAACAGACAGGTAAGTGTTCTGAACGATGTTGTGTAAGACAGGCTCTGAATTTTTTAACCCCTGGCTATTGCAGTAAGACAGTTTGGCAGCAGCAAGTTTCTTAGCAATGGCAACTGTTCATTCACTCCGGGTTTGGAACATACACACCCCCCACTAAATCCTTTTACAACATCACATTGCTATAAATAAAAAAAAACAAACAAAAACAAAAACCAAACCAAAACAAACAAAAACAAAAAACAAACCACAAAAACCAAAACCAAACAAACAAACAAAAACAGGAATACTAGACTGTGAAGAGAGAGAGTTAGGTCTTAGACGTTTAAAAGCACCACTGAAAAAAGTTTTGCCATGTTTCAATGGAGGGGAGACGAAGGGGAGCAGAGAGGGGAGTGAGGGTAACAAGTCCCTCACATGTTGTGAAGACCAGTGCCAGATTTGCCTCCTGACTCTCCAAAAACAAGGAGGTTTGGTGCAGCCGCTCAGGCACCCCTGCGTCCGGGCTCGCTGAAGTGCCTCAGCTCAGCAGACACCTGCCCCGAACGAGGCACGCAAGACCGCGGCTCTCGGCGACGACGCTGAGCCGCCCCGGGCTGCAGGAACCCTCTGTCCCACGAGAAGGGGGTGTTGGCGTGGTGTGGGGACTGTGCCCTCCCGCCCCCAGGCCCCCTCACACCGCCCCGCACCTGGCTTGACGTCGCAGGTGAGCTGCACCCCCAGGGCGCCGCCGCCCCGCTCGGGGCCGGCGTGGGCAAAGTCGTCCCCCGCGAACTGCGCGGCTCTGTCGCTGGCGCGCAGCAGGGCGGGCTCGGGGCAGCCCTCGGCGGGGGCGGCGCAGGCCGGGCCGCGGGGCCGCGGGCGCAGGCGGGGCGGCAGCAGGCGGCACTCCAGCCCGGGGCAGTCGCGGCGGGTGGCGTTGGCGGCGCAGTCCCCGCCGGGGCAGGCGGGCGGCGGGACGGCGGGCGCTGCCTTGCCGTGCGGCGGCCGCAGCGGCGCGGCGGTGTGCAGGAAGGAGCGCGGGGGGCGGGCGGCCCGTCCCCCGCAGCGGGGTCCGCGGCAGGGCGGCGGCGGCGCCTCGCCGCCCTCGCAGGGCGGTCCGCGGCAGGGCTCGGCCGTGCCGCCCCCCGCGCTCAGCAGCGACAGGCAGACGCCGAGCCAGCAGCGCGCCCACCACAGCCGTCTCCCCGGCATCTCCGACAGCGCCTGCAAGAGAAGAGAGGCCGCAGCGGGTCAGGGCAGCTGCCCCTCTCTGCGGGGACTGCCCGAGCCCGCCGCTCCCTCTGCCCTAGCCCGGGGTGCACAGAGCCGCAGACGCCCCCCCCCTCCTTCCCCCTCCTTTCTGCAGGTACCGGCACAGCATCCCATATCCAGGAAAAACTTTTCACACTCACCGACCCCCGTCCCGTCCCTCCCCGGCGTGTCCCGGCGTAACCTGCGGGAAGGTGCGGGGCCGCGCCCGGAGCAAGTGCGGCCTCGGGGCTGGGCTCCTCAAAGCGAGTGCCCGCAGCTGGGACTGACCTCCTCCGAAAGCTGGAGGGGAATGGAAATGTGCAACATTCCTGGGGCTTCGTTAGCATCAGATTTCCCAAGCGCCTCCCTTTAACTCCTTCGCTCCTCCAGCCCCTGCCGGCTGCCGGGGACGGCGGTGGGACGGAGGCGGGGGCTGCCCCGCGGCTCCGGCCCGCCCGACGGCTTTTCTTGGCAGTGCCATGCCAAGGCGACCGGATAGAGATATGTACATGTCTAAAAAGGTTACCTTTCATTCCGAGTGGTTTTATTTCACCTGGAAAATCTATCCAACCAAGCAAAAACCCCAAAAGGAGTAAAGTATACGCGCGACGCAGTTGTCAGTAAATAAAATTTCAGGAGGCTGAAAAAGTTATGGGTAGTTTGGATTTCTTGGTTCCCACTTCGATCGTCAGGAACCTACACCAAAGCTAACCACGATCGCAGCTGCCGTCTTCTCTGAGGCTACCGCAGAACCGACGGCCGCAGCAGAACCTAAGCGAAAGACCGATTTTGGAGCGGTCAGGCATGCGGCTATGGCAGTGCATTTTGCTTTCTGATAAAGCAGCTTTACCAGACCCTTTCTGGCAGCGCTCTCACCGAGGTGTGAGAATCAGCATACCTTTCGAGAGCTCCGAGGCGTGAATAACTCCGCGGAGCAGAAGCCACCTCGCTTATCTAATCTCTTCCATATGGTACTGGGGGAAAGCGACACCAAGTAGGTGTCCACTTCAACACTAACTGCTATGCCGCATTTTGCCTTTGGGAAGCTGGCCAGCACCGATACAATGGCTATGGGCAGTGGATAAAAGAACAATTACAGAAAATACTGTTTACTGATTCATTAGCTTCAGCTTCCTTCCATCCACGGCTCACACAAATGTAAAACTCCTTCAGAGTATCTTTGCAGTACTTTCACAGTCTCTTTTACTATCACTTATACAGAAAGGAGAAACAGGGCATTGTTTTGTTACTTGGGGTTTGGGGGGTTTGTTTGTTTGTTTTGTTTTTAATTCAGACTGGTTCATTTACTGTTTCCCTTGCTACCGAAAAAGCATACCAAAATGCATCACTTGCAACTGGCTTGCCATTTTTTGCCTAAGCATTACTTCTTTTGAAAACACCAGCTTGCTGAAACTGAAATGCTGTGGAGCAGCAGCGGTGGCTCCAGACACACAGGGGTTGTACCCTCTTCTGAATTCTGCAGGGCTGGTGACCTGCCAGGTTGTAGAGCTCCTTCCTGCCTGGGACAGGAGTACCTGTAAGTTCTGCCAGACCAAATCCTACATGAAATGCCCAACAGTTCCTAGACTGTCTGTCCTGACCTTCAACTGAAGTAGAACTCCAGCATCAACTACTCCTGAGAGATCCTAGGTTTTCCTATGGTTTCCAGTATCTATACAAAAAGGTATAGAGTAAATGGAGATAAACCTTCAGGATCTGTTCCTCCAGGGAATCCACAGCCCAGCTGTGATAGTATGGAGTTCTGCATGACCTAATTTTTTTCTCCTGAATTAATAACTCTGTATTTTCTCAAGTTTCTTGATAGGTTTTGCAGCCAATACAATGCTACCACAGCTGTATTATTTTGGGGATCCATGCCAGGGCATATAAGGCTACTTAAAATGCAAACTCATCTTTGGATCATCTTCAGAAATGACATAAAAAAGCTACAGAGTTGGGGATGATTCCTAGAATAGCTACACCCGCAGGCTAATAATTCATAAAATTACATGAGATGTAATGTTCTCAGACAACACAAGTCAAGAGCAAGTTTACTGAATTTGAGGTGATGGGAAAAATAAGAACAGAATTTACCTTCAAACATGAATCTTAATAACAATGTTTTTGCAGGAAAAAAAAACGCCTTTGTATGGGCAAATATCATAGCAGTGATAGTGCAAACAAGAGTACTGGTTCACATAATTGATTTTGGAAATGTCTATAGCACAGAATGCCACAGTGAGGAATGCTGCCATCAGTCTGACAGGTAGCATAAATATGTGTATGCTATCCCTTATGACTGAGAAACTGTCCATCAGTTAAATGGGAGTGTGATATATACAAAAAAGAATGTTCTGCTGATGTCTAGGATATGGCATAGCAGCTATATGACACTATTTGTAGGTACTACAGAGTCACTCAGCAAACCTGCCGAAGATCCAAACTGAAGCCAATGGCTTGTAATGTCAATACACATGAAGCACTACCTGTTGCACTCTTGCTTTCCTTCCCTGCACGGACATTGTGTAAGCAGGGAGAGTCCCTACTTCATGTGCTTGCAAAATGGTTTGGTGCAACACTTTTCTTTTTCCTCTTCATGTCATTTTTCAGATTAGCTGTGTTCTCTAGCACAACAGGAGCGGCTCAGATCAAAGAAGTAAGGAGGCTCCTTTATCTACATTATGTGCAGTTTGGGGAGGGTTCTTCAGATCCCTCAATTATTAAAATCGATACAGAACTGGTCTGTACACCTACCTCCCCAGTCAGGCACTGCTGCCTGTTTGCTGTCTGTCCAGAAAAGAGCTTATCCTGTTGGATTCCTCCAGAAGGGACCCTCTCTGGCAGAGTCAAAACTGAATGCGATAGGCGATAAAAGACTGGGAATATAGCTGCAAAACTGCCCTGCTGCTCTGAGCCAGCACACAAACCCAAAGAAAGCCCCTTATCGACTTGCTTAGCCCCACCTTCAAGTAGAGGCAGCAGCGCTAGTGCTCCCCGTGCAGCGGGAGGTGGGGTTTGACCGCCTCGAAATCCAACTCACCGAGGCCAAGTGAGACCCTTTACGGAGACTCAGCATCTCCTCGAGGCCTGCGGGAGCCCTTCGGGGGCTGAGGGTCCCTTGGCCCTCCCAGGGCGGGGTGGCCGCCAGCAGAGGGCGGCAGGGCCCCGTCCTCCTCCTGTCCTGTCCCATCCCGTCCTCCTCCCCTTTCACTTTCCCCTTTTCCCTCCTGTTTTGCTCCCCGTGGCCGCTGGTTTGTGGTCTCTCGAGGCGGCATCAGCCGCGGAGGGGAGACCCAGGAGGACGCACCGCATCCTTTAAGGGCCATTTGACCAAACCTCAGCGATGCATTTTTTTCCTGCTTGTTTTCTTGTTTCTAACCAGTTGAAGCAGCTGGATGAAGTAAAATATCTTTTCTTGTGCGCTTTCTGCATGAGCCAGTAGTTTGAAAAAGTCCAAACAAACCTGCATTAGGCATTTTTGAATAATGTTTGGAGTTAGATGATATTTTGCAAAATGGATAACAAAACCCAATCAAAGCAGTCATATATATGCTATTGCTCAATATGATTTCTTTTTCTTAAATTTTCTTAAATTTCTAGTTTAACCATGCAGCATTTTTGGGAAAATCCCTGCCAGGTGTGATCTAAACCCCACACTGTTTTCGCGCCTTTCACAGTCTTTTACAATAGCAATGAACAACTATTATTTGATTCTGCAGGCTTTGCAGACATGCTTAACTTATCAATCTGAATTACAATTACATCCAGCAGCACTGCTTACAGTGCACACCTTTCAAGATACGCATTTTTCTTTAATCAAAACCCAAAGCAGAACAAAATAAATATCTTTGTCTGATTGTTTTCAATTATTTTACAAGACTTGCTTTTTCAGGTTAAACTCCACATATTACTGTCATTTTTAGTAAATGATGGTTTCCAAAGAAGATTGATAGTTAAATAAATAATTATGAATCAGATGAAAACCATGGGCAGTTGTTTTGAGTTTTTCCATTAAAGCTATTGGGACTTTTGCATGATCATTAGCTATGAAAGGAGGAAAAAGAAGTGAAGGAGAAACAAATCATGTTAGAATGTATCTAAACTCACTATCAGATAGCATTTGAAATACTCTAATTTTGCTCAATGCCTTGTATCCTTCATTGCTTTTCAAAACATTACCAAATTTAAATCTCAATATGTTTTCAGTATTTTCAAAATCGCTAAGTTTTCTGTTTAGAAATTCTTTTTAATATTCACTAACCTTCAGCCTTTATTTCTCAACTGACTTTCAATACATTAATTCTATGCATTGTAAAAGGATTCCTAGTCAAAGTATAGTTGAACTGACAATAGTACATGGCGAGGGATTGACAAGTCTTGCCTAAAACAGCCATTACCAACAGTTGCTGATGCAGAATGGATAGACCTCAAATTTTTATTCCTTCTTTTCTTGAATGATTGTGTGTCATGCAAAATGGCATGCAGCGATATCTGTGATGACTAATTTGCCTGTAACCATGCCTTAGAGGACTGAAGAACTAGATAAACAGAGGAGAGAGATGTGTCACTGAAGTAGTACTTCTCTCTGCTATGTCCTCCATGAAGAACTAGCATCAAATCTCTCAAGATAGCCTCCCTTAGATGCCTAGACTGTCAGCCCTTTACAGGTAACAGTTTACCACCTAATTGGTGTGGGAAAAGAAATGTAAACCCATAGGTTTCCAAAGGGGAAAGATGTGGAAATCCCACTGAATAATGACAATAATAAGACGAGCCCACCTAGAGATCCTAAGTTTTCATGAAAACAATGAAAAGGGGAAACAGTATAGTTCAAAGGATATACTTTACTGTTGTTAACTTACACACAAGTTGTTACCTTGTCATATGGGTACTGAGATTTGGAAAAAAATAGGAGTTATTCTCTGTGAGAAGATTAGTGCCATAAATCTCAGATGACCCATACTGCCAGTCCCCACCTGCACAGAAGCAGTAGCAACAATTCTGCAATGCAACTAGAAACAAAAGAGGAATCTCCTTGTCTAAGTAAGTTTGGGAATGGCCTCATTATCCAAACAATTTTAAGGAATTACCTGAAATAATTTTTGTGTTAATTGATAAAAAAAGCAGATCAAATTAGGCTAGTAGTACAAATTTAGTCTTTGTGAGTTATACTTTATGGTGAAAATAGTACAAGAGCAAGAAATACAAATATTTTTCTCCAGTTGCTGCATGAAAACTAGATACTTTTCACAACGTAGTTCTTAACTGTACTATAGCTGAGCAGGAGAATGCACACACCACAGCTTCAAACTGATAGCATTTCACTGTTTCTGCAACCTAGTGTAGTTTCTCTGTAAAAGAGTCTGCTGCCTCATACCAGTGTGCTAATGTGCTCTGCAGGGCTGCACACAGCTCTGCAGACATGCTCTGTGTTGCAACTGCTTCCTCCAAGTGAGCTGTATCTGCCCTGTGGATAAGCCTTCAGTCTCTCAGACTTCACATAATCTAGGATTTTACAGCTGGAGAGTACTACGAATACTTAGAATTGGTCAGGGCTCAGAATTTGCATTTTCTGAGAAATCTTACTGGTTTGAAATCTTAATTTGTCCCAATTTAGAATGAAAACTGTTAAAGCATTTCCTAGGAAATAGATATTCCACTTACAATGTCATTTGAGAAACAAAGATCCACAGCATTTCCAAAAGGCAATGATTTCTTCTACAAGCAGTGGAGCCCTGAGTACCAGAGGTCCTTGTATTCTTGGATCCCTGAGACAAGGAAGAGGCCATCACATGGGAGAAGATCTGACAGAATGGAAAACTTGCAGCTGACCTGCCTTGCAGTGAACTATCAGAAGTTATCTGTATTCCATTATGAGGCTTGCTGAGATAAGCTTTGATGAAATGCTTCACTCTCAATGAACCAGCAACTTCTGACAGAAAGCATGCCAGTAGAATGGCGTTTCCAAGAGATGCATTCATAGCTGGATGACACAATGATAAAAATATCTCAGTCTTGGCTACAGCTAGCTGGTCAGCATTAGTTCAGTGCTACAAGTCTCAGCCTCCTGAAGTAATAATCTTTTGAGTCACCTTCTGTTCTCCTGCAGTAATGCCACGTAAGCATTAGAAGCACAGCACAGAATCCCTGTTAATGTATTCATACTTGGATAGAGAGAATCTCTTGGACAGACATTTCTGCATGCTACTTGGTAGGCTTATAGTTGAATACAGATTACTAGGCTGCCCAGAAATTCTCCTGGTCAAATGACCTTGATAAGGAGCTTGTCTTGTTCCTCAGGGTCCTTATATCATGGTAGCGGGAACAGCATGCAAATGATGAGGGAAGATTTCTCTTGAGCAGCTCCAAAGCTGAGTTTTGCAAGACTCTATTGCATTCACAAGCTTTCATACAGGTCTTCTACTAAGAGAAGAAGTTGTGCTTGAGGAACATCACACATACGTACTTTCAGGCTACCAAGAGCTGTGGAGCAGGGTCCCCTGCTGGACATATAATGTATTTTAAATAAATGTCTTTTCATCATCATCATGGCTGGGCTTCACGAACAAAGATTTGAGAAGGGCTCTACCCACGCTTGCTACAAGCGCGCTGATGGCTAAAAAGGCCAATGCGAGATAGACAAGTCCGGTTGCAGAAGGCACAGCAGAAAGACTCCCCAGGTGATATCGATGAGACGCGATTCTTTCTGCGTTGTCTTTTCTCCTCGACAGTGATCCTGCGTGTGTTCTCAAAAGCAGCAGCAGCATTATAGATGGTGTGTCTCCAGGCCTCCCGATTGGAGGCCAGGGTAGACCAATGGTGGTGATCAATATGGCCAAGGATGAGGGATTGTTTCAGGCAGTCCCTGTATCTCCTCTTCGGGGCTCCTCTCTTGCGGCAGCCAGTGGCAAGTTCCCCATAGAGCACGATCTTAGGGAGTCTTCTAGTGCAAGAGATTTGTTATACTTTGTTATATTGTTCCTAATGGCCAGAGGACAACCTCAAATCTAACCTGTTGTCTCTCTTTTTCATTACAGGAGTAGCAGAAACTATCATTTACTAGTAAAACTGTCTCAGATTTTCCCATTATAAAATATGGTTTGAATTTTTTTTATACTTTTGCCAGCTTTTAAATCTTTGGATTAATACATGATCATTACATAACCATGGATTAATACTGCCTCTGGCAGTGCTATACAGAAAAAAGTGTAGAGGCCATATAAAAAGCCATATACTGCATGCAGAGAATGTGACTGAAATTAATTTACATCAGCAGCCTTAATTCTGGCATTTCCCGAGTCATGAAAGTTTTATTTTACAGCCTTAATAAAAGCTTTGGTTTTATATATACTTACGTGTTAAATATTTGCTATAAAATAAATCACTGGCAGGTTACCACCTATCAAAACTCCATGGCCCCTGCAAAAGTAAACATATGTAAGTATGGTATACGTTGGACTAAAATTTATCAACTACTCTCAGAACATCAAAGAACCCTGAGGGAAGAGAGATGGTGGTTAAAGAAAATACTTTTAAAAGGTAATATGAGTGAAAAATGAGGAAAAGGTCCTGGATTCACTAGCATCAATGGTAAATGCCCACAGCTATAAATGGTGTTGGGATTTCATGCAGGAAACCAAAGCAGAAAAAAACCCCAAACCCTAAAAATATGGAGCTGGCTGGGTGCAAGACTGGATTCATTATCTTTGAAATTCTTCAAATCACAAAACAATGTTTCTCTAAACCAAGAAATATTTGGCTTAGTACAGACTGTATGTGTAGAGGCTTTTGACTTACGTTATAAAAAAGAACAGACTAAGAGATCTAACATTTGCTTCCAAAACTTCTGAACCAGGACTTGTCAATGTGGAAGTAGAACTAGATTGTCCAGTTTATTTCTTGCTTTATTTGATGGATTCTGATAAGATTAGTCTTCTTGAAACTTAAAAAGCCCCACAAAAACAAGAAAACAAACAAACGAAAAAATCCCAACTGTGTTTGAAATTATATACCTAACATTTTGAAAAGATTTTGGCAATGTTCCTTCTTATAAATTTGTGTTTAACAGTTAGAAACAATTACTATGTCAAGCACTGGCAAACAGTGACGAAATGAAAACTATCCAAGGTAAGTATTAGCTGTGAAATCTTCCAGTGGACATTCTAGACCAGAGACATATCAGGTCGGAATCTCGTAATGTTTCTACTTTTGTTTGAGATGAACATATAATCACTGTTAAAAATGAGGACTTGAATCTGGAATTCAAAATGACAAAATCTTCAGTGTTGTCTGTAATTCACTAATGTTGAAAAATATTACCATTCAGTCTTGAAGGTGCCAAAGAGAACATGTAATAAGACAGCTAGATAATCTTTATGCACACAACTTACAGAAGGGTAATTTCAAGAAAGCAAGGCTGCAGAGCTACAAGAAAAATGGGAATGTATCTTGGTGCCTTTTGCCTTCAGGGCAAAAATTGGAAGAAACCTTCAGTTGTAATAATTGCTAAGGCTGGTTTTTTCCTTTCTTTTATTTCATGACAATTTCTAGTTTTCCAGAGTAACAAGGGGAGAAACAGCACAGTAGTGGTACCATGGAGCATTTATACATTTCCAGTTCTTTATCTTCATCTTCATTCATCCAAGAGCAACTGAGATTTTTCATATAGAGGAAAAGGTTTTTCAGACATACCCAAGGAAATTGCACAGCTGTGAATGGCTTCTGCAAGGATAGGCAGCATTGTAGCAACTGCCAATTTAGACCTGTGCATTTCCATTTGCAAGCTTAGAATTTTAAGAAAAGGGGAGTTATTCTTGGGAAAATGACTAAATTAAGACTGTTTAATCTACTAAATACTGTAGACTTGACTTTCATTTACCTCATGTGAAGGAGATTTACTACAGATGTAAATTAGGTGCTCTCTGTGTTTTCCAAGCTATAATAAAACCTCTTGCAACAAATATCCCATATTAACTTTTCTTTGTGCCTTTCTATATAACTGAATCTAATAAGGATTCCATTTTCTCCTTAAGAAAGGAACCACACTCTTTCTGTATAAGACCAAAGTAGATTAACTTTCTTGGTTCTTAGTGCAGAAATCTGCACAGTAACTAACAAAGTTCTTCTCAGTAATGCTCCAGTGTCTGGTGGTCTCTCAAATACCCTCTGTAAACAGTTTACATTGATCTTTGCTCCAAGCTGTGAGATATTTAGGGATCTCTTTTCACTGTGGCTATTTGCCCACCATCAAGACCTTATTTTGGTAATCCTAAAAATAGGCTAGGATCAATTACAAAGCCTTTTCCTCAATAATGTAGTTCTAAAATAAATTTAGAGTCTAAGATTTTGGCAAAAAATCACATTAACAGTCAAACTGGAAATGTTTCAAACACTGACTGATCAAGACCCAGCTGAGTTTATTCTACTCAAGATAGATTTTCATTAGATAGTCCAAGAAGAGTGTTTGTTTTGGCCTCTGTTTCTAGAAATAATATTAACCTGGCAAAAATGTTGTTTCTATAAAGAAAAAGGCTGTTGAGCAGGCTAAATATGTGTGTCTTTCTTCTCATGTACTACACTAGTTTCACTTACATCCTGTGTTTGTATTTTCAGGAGCTACATTAGAGTTTCTGTGCTGTGGTTAAGTTAAATCACCTGTCTAGCTCTCTGAGGTACTTACCTGGCCAGAGATTGTGAGAAGGTCACAGTCCAATGCAGGTATGTTCAGAACACATCTGAGACCTGAAGAAGTGCTCTCTGTTCATTCTTCACCCATAAGGATTTGATTAATGGACAGTTAAGGTACAGACTTCCAAGCATGTAGGCACAGTGACATAGCTAATGGAACCCAAATACTTTTTACAGCTCGAGGCAACATTTAGCTCTCTTGACACTTTTAGGTAGCTTTAAATGCCATTAGCAACCTGGCTACAAATGTCCTGGGGCAGACTGGAAAAACTAGCTCAGGTATTCAGCATCCTTGTTTAGCTCCTTCAGTTACTCTCCATTGTTTTGTTCTCAGTATTTCATGCTTTAAGGGAAAGAGCAGGTTTCCTTACCCTAAAGAAATGTTCGATGCAGATACATTGGAGAATGTGAGACCCAGAGTTACTAGATGAAAAGAGGCTCATAAGAGAGATTAAACCTATGGGAATTTTCATTTTTAGTTAAAGAAGTTTATGCTTTTTATTTCATATGACCCTTCCAGAGGAGAAGTGGCATATTGTATTGTCAAGCAAGACTATCTTCACGTCATGGGACAAGAACCTGTTTGCAAACTTGTAAATGTTTAAGACTTCTTTCTGGAGTATGTTCATGTAAATGAGATGTTCCTTTTGTATGTGTCTACATCACAAGGCATAGAATTCTTTCTGTATAGAAAAGGAAAAGAAAACTGAATTTAAAAAAAAATAAAGGTGCTGCAGTTGATCTTTGAAAGTCCTATTACCTTTACAACAGTTCACCTAAAGGCAGTGTGCTTTACACAATATTCCAAGGAAACAAATCAAGTGCATACTGTGTATGTGACAATACTGATCCCTTAAAAAAAACCCAGTGCATGCCAGTTGATGAAATTACTTGGAATGCATATTTATATGTTCCAGGTTCACTTAAAATGTATGGTTTTCAAGTTTCCTCTTTATTCAGCTGTCAACTCTAGTTCAAGTTGAGCCAATGAAGATTTAAGAAAATACTTGCTTCCACATGCTTTCATTCCCTTTTGTAAACTGGGCATCATCTTTAGCTTAGATATATACCCAGATCCTCTCAGGTCAGCTGTGTCTAGAGACTGCTGATTATTTTCTTGCAGCACCTCTAAAATAGGTGCTCTCTTTCCATACATCAAAGCTTGAATCAAGACTCTCATTTCATATCCTTATTCTTGGTTTCCAGATGTGGTCTTTCCCTTCTCATTTATTCTTTCTTGCTCTGAAGATTATTTTCTAGGCCCAATGCTTTTATTGTATCACTTAGTCTCTGCATTCCTTAGCTGGCACTGGCTTCCCACTTATATCAAACACAAGCTACTGATCTTCTTTTTCAAGTCCCTCCATGGACTTTCCACATTCCACACTGCTGCTCTTCGTTATTGATTCATAAGCTCTCTTGTCTTCTTTGCCCATTTATTAAAATTTACAAAAGCCTTCACATTTTATTCTTCACATCTGAAATTTCTAAAAAGTCTCTGCAAAAGGTTTTTTTTAAATCCAGGGACAATGTACTACACATACTTGCTACTCTGCAACAGCTACCAGTACTTAGGAGGGTCTCTGTCACCTGGGGATAAACCTAAATGCTGTTGCAAAGGATTTTCATTCGAAAATGAGCAAAAATAATACTGAAGAGTAAAGTATGAAGAGTACACAAACAATTTGAATTATGTCCAGAGATAATACAAGAGATGAGAGTAGTGTTACTGAGGTAAACGGGTGTAGAAACAAAAACAGCAACATGAATGAGATGCACAGGGTATAAACACCAAACACGGTGGACTGAACATGGCTATGGGACAAGCACTTCCTCAGCTGCTTTGCTGAAATAAACCACCCCTTTTCAAGGAAGTCCTGGACAAAACTGATTAAGAGCTTGAAGTTATTTGTTAAATCTATATAAGAAAATAATCTTCTTATTAAAGAGGAATATTATCAGCCAGAGATCTTTCATGTTTATTGTATTTTTAGGGTAGAAGGAAAAGTTTTCTCAAAAGCAAGCTACATTATTTGAAAGACTTTCTGCAAAAATTTTACCCTGAAGCCACATCCTGCCTTCATGCGTTCTGCAAGAAACTCTTAAAATTGCCACAGACATAGCTAGTACATAGGAACCCTCATCCTCAGGAACATGAAAGACTAGTAAAGTGTATGATTCTGTCTGGAATATTTAAGCTGTTGAATGATTTTAACTTCTCTTGCTGGGTCAAAGCTTGCTTTTCCTTATTCTCATACAAAGCTCTGTTGTGGTCAGCAGATGGCTGTACTATTATGCAAGAGTACAATTTGTTGTTGACAAAAGGACACTCATATGAGGGAAATACGACAGTATTTAATATATTACTTATAACCATAATAATACTAAAAATAATACCAACTGTATATTGCAACTGTGCAATGCAGAAACATAACTTATTCAATGGAAGGGGAAGTGAGAATTTACTTCCTCCTCCTAAAATTAAAAAAAAAAAAAGTTACCAAAGGAAGTACAATGTTATTATTGTCAAGTTCCTCTTTTACACATTATTGATTCTGTTGAATACAAATAGAGCTCATATTCAACTTGTATTTTATGGAAACACTATATTGTCAACTTTATCTGGAAAACACAGATTTCTAGATCTGTCTCAATAAGTTATTAATTGCCTTATGCTCTTGTGAATCATGTGAGATGCTACTCAAGTAAAAGTGACACATCTGGCCACAGGTGGGTTGATGTCATTTCTTGGCACAATGGAAGGAGAGTCTCACCTTGACTTCTGCTTGACTCACAGACATGTGGTTGCAGACCAACACCAACTATAGGCCATGGAAAACTGTAAAAGAGAAGATAGAAAGGATAAGGTCTCCAAATTCTTAAAAGTAATATTCAGAACTCAGCTGTACATTACCTGGACAGGGTAAATACTACCCTTCAGATAATCTACAGTTTTATGGAGGCAAATTTTTATGGACAATATGGAAATAAAAAAGTTCCCTGGCAATCTTATAATTATTTATCAGCAGTCACGTAAATCATGGATCATGAGCTGAGACCACAACTGCAGAGTATTAAGCTCTAGCAAGTAGCTTTTCTCTTAGTGTTCACCATACAAGATTGTTGCAGGGTAGAAACTAATGAGTATTTAATTGTTTAAAGATTGTCCTGTAATTCACACAAATCTAACATAATGCTGTGAGTTGGCCAAGACAGGTCAAAGCTGTCATGGCATGACAAAGCTCTTGGCCTCAAAGTTTTGCATTACACGTACGTATTCTGTAGACTCAGCTTGCACCGCTATGACATCACTTGTTCTGGCTCACTGGGACCTACCAAAAAGGATTGACTGTGTATCCCAATTCCAGCTGTGAATTCAATAGGCATGAGTTAATCCCATATGCACCTCCCTTTGAGGTGGGGCTAGAAGATGAAACTCTGAGATAGTATCCCACAGCTGCTTCCATGTTTAATTGAAGGTCTCGAAGCAAGCACTACTTTCTACTTTGGCCCTTCATGAGCTGTAAGGGCCACACACCTGAAACTTATTTTGCAGGAACTATCAGGAACTTCTGCTGTAGAATAAAATAGGCTTGATGACTATTTCTGAAGGTTTCCATCATTTCCTTGCAGATAGTGTTTATGCTGATAGGAAACAAGTGATTACACAAAACCTCTACTCTACCCTTCTTCACATTAGGAAAAATATTAGAGGTAGTTTATAGTTCTGCTTTCCCCATACTGTCCCTCACCCTGTATTGCCCATTATGCCTGGCCAAATGCTATACACTATACACATGCTCTGAGTGACAGACACATTTACTATACACAGCAGAAAACTTTGCAGCCTAATATTGACATTCAGCTACAGAAAATCAAATGCATGTGCAAAAAGATGTAACCTAGCATTTGTACTTGAACACTACCCACTGAGCCAGAAAGAAGAGTAAATACATACTCAGATGTTGTGGATACTTTCTGACAAGCAAAAAAATACTGACAATTATCTCCTTAAAGCTTTCTGTAATCACTGTGAAAATAATGAATGGCTGGGAAGTGGGTGGTACAGGTTTATTTTGAACTCCAAATAACAGAAAAAAGTCTCAAAATAGAATTACAAAGCTATTGGAACTACTACTGCATAGTCAAAATAAGACCCTTAAGTGTTTCAAAGGCTTTCCCTGGGCCTCTAGGTAATAGTAATAATTTTAATATTCACGTGAATGTAATGAAGCAGTCAATATGTAGTAAGTAAAGGAGAAAGTTTAAACTGACCAGAGGAATGATCAGAGGACCAATTTCAGTGCTTGTTCTCACACAAGTTAACACAGGTTGACCTTTGGATGGAAGAAACTTCAAATGAACATTCCACCCATGTAAATCATGCATACAACATTTTAGCAATCAGGAAAGAAAAGTGCATAGGGAAATAACTCACAGAGGAAAGAACTGAGTATGGAAAAGGCTGAGCAGCTTTAAGTTAGTAATATATATCATAAATTAATTGCTTTTAACAAAGGCAGATAATTCTGTCTTCTTTTGTCTTTGAATACCTTTTATATTCACTTCAGTAAGAAGCTTCAAAATCTTATTCATATCATGCTTAGTTTGTCATACATGTGAAATCTAACAGACAGCATTAATAAAATCAAATGGCCAGTTAAAATGATAGCTCTCACTAAGCTAACTTTTGCATACATTGCTCTGAGCAATACCTAAAAGCCTATGTTGTAAGGCTAAAGAAATTATGTTAATAATAAATGCTGACATTTTCAAGCGAAGGCCCTCAGGTTACAATTTTCTAGTTAATAACAAGTAGCATTCTGAATAAGTTAGATGAGATTTCAATATCCCATTTAATGACATTTACAGGTTTCCTTTTAAGGGTGCAGTTTCATTTTATCATAACATTAATAAAGCTAATAAACAAGATGTATTAGGCAGGCTTTTCCTACCTCAGCTGCAATTTGTGTTAGATGCTCAGCTCTCACACTGAAGAAGTGGGCTGACTTGAACAGATGTTTGCAAGAAACAGAAAGGGATATATACCCTCTATGTACACTTAGAAAAAATATGGATGTACACTTGTATGGATATTTGTATGTGACAGCTGGAAAACTTAGGTTATGATCTAAAACTCATTGAATGCAAAGAAAAAGTCTCCCTCAGGCATCTCTGACTTTTTAATCAAGACCTTTGAAATTTTAACAATGTAAAGCCTGGACATCTAAATTGTTGCCTGAATACATTCTGCATGTAGAAATAGAAGCCACTGACTAACCTGAGGCCCTACCATACAAAGACTAGGAAAAAAAAAAAGTGGAAATCCATCTCAAAACAATCACAGCAATTCTAGTAACTAAGCTTTGATCACAGACTTTTTGGAAGTACTTCTGATTTTCTGCAGTTAAGAGTGTGAATTTGCTAGTTTCACTATTAATATTTTTGGATTAAAACATCTTCAGTTTTTCATCCAGGTTGAGGATTTGTTTTGCTTTTGGTTTTCACTGTAAGAACCAATGCATACAAGCTTTCCTCTTAATAGTTACGGAGAAATAGTTCTATTCTCAGTTCTGAGTTGCTTAAAGATGCCTTCAAAAGGATGGAAGGACAGATGGGCAGAAGGACCTGTTCTTTAGCACACTGAATTTTAGCTTACTCATTTGCTCTAATTTTAAAGAATTTTATGTGATGTAGCTTCTGTATTCAATGCAGTTGTACTTCAATCTGGTTTACTGTGATTTTTCCAAAGCTGTTATTGGTAATTTCTTCCATATAAACTCTCAAATGAGAGCTTTCTATCTTTCTCATAGGAAGTTTTATAGTTTGCAGGTTTTCTGCAATACTGCACAACCACAAATGAATTAAAAAAATAAAACCAAACCACACCTAAAGAGAATTAATTCTTATTGGAAGAATGTAAAACCTATAGTTGCTACTTGCTTATCCCTATACATTTGCTTTTGGCCTTATCATCTAAGAAGATGCCAAACATTTTTCCAGAATGCCCTGACAGTCTGATGTGGTGATGTGATTCACCTCATACTAATTGCAACCTTTTTAAACTTTCTGGAAAAAACAGTGTCTTGGTGAAAGAAATTATTTGGTGCACCCCAGAGTATCATCTTGACACTGTGCCAAAGATTTTCAGTGTCTGAAGAGTACTACTTGAAAAAAGGATACTCCAGCCTTTAGATATCACTTGCCTTAAACTAATACTTTTTTATCCTGCTCGTATCTATACCTTTATCCTCTATGATCAAAACCTTCTTTCTTCCATGTGAAAGTTATTTTGTTTGAATAACCAAAAAACAAACAGGCCTTTCAATTGTATTCTGTGTGTTCTGCTATGACAAAAGGTCTAATACACTCATTGATATTTATTTTCCCTTTTTTTCTTTTTTTTTTTTTTTTTTTTTTTTTTTACTGTTGGCCAGTGGCACAATGGCTTGGAAATACCTTACATATCTGCAGCCTTTCCATTCATAACACTGAGGGTTATGGGCTGATCCTGCATTACCCTGGGCTGGTAAGATCTTAGTCAGTGTAGTGTCTTATTTACCCTGTAGAGAGAAAATTAGGTCAATCTCTATAAAGTTGGGTCATTATCAGTGTAAAAAGTGATTTCAATAAAATTTAAGGGAACACATTCATGGTTAAAAAAAAAATTTTTTTTTGCCAATGAAATGCTGGTTTCCTGACACTAGAAATATATCTATCTGTTTCCTTTCAAAAACAGATGTTCTGCTTTAAATTATCTGCTGCTTTATAGAAATTTACATGACTAGGATAAGCAATCCAAAAGGACTGTGGAGGTTAATAAAGCTCTTCCCCGTCCTTCCCTAGCTGAGGGTGTATAGTGACAGCATATCTGCCCAGGGATCTTCTCACCCTCAATAAAACGAAAAAGAACCATTTCTAACTCCATTTGTTAGACCTTGAGTCATGCAATTGTTGTGAAACACCCAATTGTAACTTGGGTGGGGTGCATGTCTCCTCTTTCCATTAGAAAATGAAAAGCTTTGGGAGAAGAGCAAGCAGAATGCAAGACTGGAATTCAGGGGCAACGATTCCGCTGCATATTCATTTTATCTGAGAGAAGAGAAAACAAATGGGGAAGCTTTACTTATTTCCCCCTCCTCTTCCTGCAAACTTTGCCTCTCTCTAACCCTAGGACACACTATTAATCAAGTTTATGTCTGCCATAGCATTTCCCTCACCACATTTCTTCCTTATGAATACATGATGGCCTCCACCCATCCCACAGGAGCACAATCCTTGTGGTCCTGAATGCAGTCCAAAAGCTTCTCAGATAGCACTCAAGATTTTCTGGGATTTCTCTTATTTTCTCTTTGCTTTCCAGAGGTGTGCTGTTTTCATCTCCACTGTTCCTCTTAGAGACAATGATGCCTTTCTGTTACAGCCAGGTACAATGAGAGCTGGAAAATACTGCCATTCAACTTTCTCAGCCTTTTGCAAGGTACTTGGAGAGGACCAGAAAAAGGCTAGAGACAGAGAAAACAAGTACAAGCAGAATAGATGTTTTCTACATTATCATAACAAATATCTTGGTCATGTATTTAACAATAGCAAAATAAGTGTGAAACCACTGTGATCAGGGTGTGCCCACGTTAGTGGTAGGTCACGTATAGAAGTGCAAATATACTTCTTGACGACCAGATGTACCATCAAATATTCCTCTTTTTATACAAGCACACTGTTCAGTGCAAGGTGCTGATTTAAAAATTGACTTTAGGATAATTAAAACAAAAAGACTAATTATCAATCAATCTTTTGAAATTATGTCTTCCCTTGGCACCATAATGATACCAAAAGTCAAAGGGAGCAACTTCAAAGAAACTCAGCAAAGAGAATATGCGGTATCATGAAATCTCATACTCCCAAGTTGCTGAACTGATAACTGTTCATTAACTATGTGCATGAATTTTCAAATGCCATTTGTCAAATTTAGATGTGTTTTCACGTGCCTGACCAAAGACAGCTCTGACCTCAGCAAAGTCTCAGGTAAATTTTAGCCAGCTTCTCAATGAAATTATTTGGGTTTTCTTTAAATAACATGAGCAGAAAAATGTACTATTCCCTAAATGCATTCTTAAATCTGGTTGTGCTGTCTCAGCTGGAATTTTTCAAAGCAATTACCCCTTAAAGCATTGAAACATATTTGCTGTCAAAAACATGGTGGTAATTTAAAATGCTACCATCCTTCTGATTATTTTATCTCCAGCAGCGTTGGAGGAACAAACATGGGATTTCTTGTCTGCTTTGGAGCCAAATCTAGAATTTTAATACAAATTGCCTGTAAACACAAGACAAAGCAAAACTACTTGATGACTTCCCTAACTGAAGTAACAGAAGTTGGAGATGGTGACATCTTCGCCTTTTTTCACTACACTTTACTGTCAGTGCCTTAGATGCAAAAGAAAAAAATCTGCCTAAAGCATTATTTTGGCAAAGTCATCGACATTGCAAATAGGATTTTAAATCAAGAGAGGGGTCTGTTTGCACACAGTCTGCAACACTCAAAATCTCATCTTTTCAACTTGGTGATATAAACCCTTCCAAGGCCACACTGAATTTTCTGACACTTGCCTGTTTAACATCAGATGGAAATCTCTGATTTCTTTTTTCCTCCCCATCTTTTTATGGAATTTCACGTTATAGAATCATTTCTACTCAGTGAATAAAATCTAAGCACACTTCAAAGCACACTTCCAAGGTATGAAATCCCATAAAAATGCCATGAAATAAGTTTGCTGCCTTGCCGGCAGCATCGTTTAGAGTCACTAAAGAGAGCAGGGAAGGAAACATATTTCTGTCTGAAAACCAGAGGACACCTGACGGCGATGCCCGGCCCGGGAGAGGCTGCAGGGCAGGGCTGGGCTGGCTCAGGCCGGGATGCCCAGGCCGGCCGGGGTTTCCCCGGTGGGGACACGGGCACCGAGCACCGCCCGTGCCGGGCCGAGGGCGGAGGGCGGCGCTGGGCGCAGCGGGGCGGCTCCCGCCCCACGCAGGGCTCCGGGAGCCCGCGGGGCCGCCTCATTTCCCGGCAGGCCGAGGCCGGGCGAGCTCCCGCCGTGCTGAGGTGCCGTCGAAGCCACCCCGCTGCCCCCGCGCCCCCTCACAGCTCCTCGGGAGCCGGCGGCCCCCGCCAAGGTAAACTGGGCAGGGAGGGACCGGCCGGGCCCCCGAGGGCTCTCGGCGCCAGCGCGGAACCCGGCGGGGCGCCGGGCTGCGGCGGAGCGGGGTGTGCGGTGTCCTGCTCGCCGTGGGGAGGTGTCCGGCCGGCAAACAGCGCTGCTCAGGGTGGGGAGGCGCGGCAAACCCCGCTCTGGGCACGGCTTGTGGTGTCCCCGGAGGGCGTCAGCCCGCAGAGGGGGCACAGCCTCGCACATCGGCTGGGACAGGGACCTTCCGACGGCACGGCGTGGCCTCGGTGGCCTGAAACGGGGTCGTGGCGTTTCGTGCCGCCGTGCTGGGTCCCGGTGTTGATTGTTCTCCTGGGTAAGGTTAATCCCGGTCAGAGTTTCCCTGTGCCCAGACACTGGGAGAGCGAGTAGGAGGATTGATCATTTGCAGGGCAGGGTTGCCAAAGCTTTCCTGCAGCCTCGTGAGGCCGGTGGGGTACCGAGGGACGCGCAGTGCCCTATTTCAGGTGAGAGCATAAGGAAAGTGAAGGCAGGCGAGGAAAACTGCAGACCGACCGACCAGAAAATACACCATGAGAATGTGATAACCTATCAGTCTTAAATTAAACATGTAAGAAGGTGGTGTAGTTATGGCAAAACAGCCAGTACAGACTTCTGCAGGAACACAGTTTACATCTCTGCTGGTGGTGTATTTGACCACGTTGAGTTTGAGAAAGTCCATCCCACATGATGCCCTCAGCTGACCACCACAGAGAAGTAACTGAAATGCAGTCTCCACAAGTTTAGGGTGGTTTTTCAGATCGTTTGTGCACCAAAAGAGAAGTTATTAAATCCATTCATTGTCACACTGGGAACATGTATCCAGTGGTGTCTTTTAGGAAGCATATGATCCAGCCTGTCTTAACTGTCATTAAAAATTTCCTGCAGGAATACAGCCTACAAAGAAAATATGCAGCGTTCCACCAAACTAGCATCTTAACTTTTTGAAGTCACTTCCTGCCCCAGATTACTCTGATTACTCTGGTTTTTTTGGCTCCAGCTTGACTTTGCCCCTCAGAACTTCTGTTCTCAGAATTTTGGCAGTCATTTTTCCTCTTTGGTTCTAGTTCTTCTTTATGAATTACATGACATGCATGGTTTGTCATCTCTTCCAAACCTGCATCTAAAAAATACTCATATCTCATATGACTCTATTGATGTTACTGTCAGTTACCCTGCTGCTGCTCAACGGTGGTGTAAATGTAGTCAGGGCTTGATTTGATACATCTTTTTCATTACAGACAAATGGGTAAGCCCCAGTGCTCCAGAGGATTATGTTCCACCTGTGTAGATTCCTAATCATTTGTCTTCACTATCTTTACAATTATATTTTTTGTAACTTTGCAAAGAATGTGAATTTAGGTTAAAATTTTATGTCTAAAACAGAATATTTAACTTTTTACTGAACCTCTTCAGTTCTGTTTTCCCCTGTGAGCTTTCTAAGAAGACTATTGCATTTGATTGTACTTAATGCTTTGTGGAAGCAGTGCTTAAGAACGGGGATAATTTGGTTTGAAATATGTCTTACAGATGTGTTTGGAGGTTTGAATCAATGGAGCACTGCAGATAACTGAGTGTTCCTTGTTTTATATTCTCAGAAAATTCTGATCAATCTGGGAACACATATAACTGGAAAAATATATTGTCTCTGAAATGGTACTTTTAAACATTCTCTGCATTTTCTCTTTCTTTTTTTAAATACCTCCTGTGGGTACTACAGACTGTTCTGGTGTTTGGAGGGAAAATGACTGAAGGTTCAAAGTAATTATTGAGTAAATTGTGTTTTAATTGTTTATGCTGGAATTCATGATAATCAGATGTGCAGTATCTTCAAGCAGGGTATGATGCATTTGAAGTGCTGGTTTATGTTGTTATCAAATGTATTTATTACAGCTAAGTTTGATTTGTGCTATAAGTCACTATACTTGACCAGTGTCTATTAGATCACATGCTATAACTCAACCTGTAAATCAGGCTCAAAATTTGATCTTTTTTAGTAATGTGTAAAGAGACTAACATATTTGATAGGGTAACAATTTGCACAGAAGGGGCAACAGTATGAGCAGAAGGGCCTGTTGGATGTTGGAACAGTTTAACTCAGTACTGTGGCCCAGAATTTCTTGGGTAGTAAAAAATTTACCCAACCCATTAAGATTTTGCTTTTGTTTTGTTTCTCCTTTCCTGTCAGAAGAAATGTCTTACTGCAGTAAAAGGAAAAAGAGGCAGAAAGCTTTCCTTGTCATGCTTGCCATGAGTCATGAAGGGAGAGGTAGGACTTGGGCAACCTGTGGATGGAGGGATGAACTGTTGCATCTTTTTGGCCCTGTAAAATGTCAGAGAAAACTACCAGTCTGGGGTATTGCTGCAGCTGAGAGAAGGGGTTGCCTTGTTCAAGAGAGGACTTATTTGCAGCTTCATGAATGTCTGACCATTGAGAAGACGATCTGGAAACATGGATTTTCTTAAAAGTGTGTTTCTGTTTCAGAGGTTGTTTTACGGGAATGTAGCTGAATTTGGATTTCCTGCATATCATTCAGATATCAAGGCCCTTATCCTTTTGTGCTTTTGCTGCAAATTACATGTGTTTTTCTTTCCCACAGACCATTTTTTCGTCTTTGGTTGCAAT
This sequence comes from Myiozetetes cayanensis, assembly GCF_022539395.1. Classification (NCBI taxonomy): domain Eukaryota; kingdom Metazoa; phylum Chordata; class Aves; order Passeriformes; family Tyrannidae; genus Myiozetetes; species Myiozetetes cayanensis. Next base: position 134,711,498 of record NW_026086604.1, read on the forward strand.
ATGTCTTGACTTGTTTCGTTGTAGGCCTGTCTGACCTGTTGTGATGATGACTTCACTTGGTCAGGTGTTGTTCTGGGGTGAAAGTGAAAATAAGACCTCTTATTTGCCTGCAGCAATATGGAAGCTTTAGTTTATTTCCTTTGGGAGGACTTAGTGACAATGGTAACTTGCATCCATGTAGATCTTCCAAAGCACTTTTTGAGCTCTATAGGAAGGACCTGCCTCATTCAGGTTTAGACATTGGCATTTGAGTCACCTGAGGTTCTGAGTCACCTTTACAGTCTCTTACGGAGAGAAAGAGATGCTGCTAAAACTTAGTTCAGCAGCCCAGTGTTAGACAGCTGCCATGCTCTATAAAATTGCCTTTCTTTCCCTTTATTGTCTAAAAAGAGCCTGGGATGACCAGGTCAGATGCAGATGTCATAGAAACCCTGTCATATGTCTTTTCACGATTAGGACTGGTCCATGATACAGTAAAATAGCTTTCGGAAAAGCAGGCATTTTAGACAGCTTTCCTTATCATCCAACCTATTGATCCATGGATACCCTAGATATTAACAATATAGCTGTCAGTGTAGAAGATGTACGCTGTACTTTGAAAGAAAGAAATGGGGTACCATTTCCTTCTCAAGGTTCTGTAGGAGACTTTTGAGTGTCTACATCAGAATATATGAGCATGTGTTCCTCACCACCCCTCAATATTAATTTATAGTATTGCTCCTGGGCTTTGAATGGGAAGGAAACACAGATGACTTAAAACTTTACTGTGGGAATTCACAAAGTAGTTTGGTAATGATTGTTTAAAAAGTTTAAGCCCGTCATTAGTTTCAAAGGCTTTCTTCCAATAAAGTGACCTTTCAGCTCTGTGGCTAGGTAATTGCGCTCGTATTTTTTTGCTACCAGGAGCTTCACCAGCCTGCACACAGCACTGTTTCTTCTTGTTGAACATTGATTCAGCATGCTATGAGTTTAGGCTCAAATAAATTAGGGCTACAGTCATTAGAAGTACTAGGAGTATTTTGGGGAGTAGATGCGTTATGAATCCTAGAAGAAAAAGAAGGTTCAGTATATACGAAATGAATTTTTCTGTGTTACTCTGTTTAGACATGGATACAGAGGCATTTCTGATAGAAGTTTTGCTTTGGATACATCTCAGTCCGTTTCCACTTTTACTTTCACTCTGTGTTTGCTTGTATGTAAAGCTGCGGATGTAAAAGTGTGACATGTAACATTAATAATAAAGAATAAAACTCTATGCATCTACTATCAGTGATGAGCAGACACTGCATGGCTGATACCACTAACAATAGAAAGTCCTCAGCTGTCCTCAGCCAGTCCAACTGATACAATAAAAATTTTGGTGAAAATCTTGTCATTGTACCTACACCCATCAGGGATAGTGGTGATGTGTGGGGAGCAAATCTGAGTCCCCAGTTTTAGGCAAAATGATGTGTCTGCCTCAAAGGCAACTCACCAGGAGAGCAGGGAAGTTCAAAAGAATTGTCAATTAATCTGTTGGTATCAAGTCCATATTGGCAGCAAATAAGAACTTGTTCCTCGGTGGCCTTAGTTGATCCATTTGATATTCACTGCGTCTTCAGGTAACCCAGACTGCAGACACATGATTACTTTTCTTCTGCCTCAGAGCAAGATTTTGATATACTTTTGAAGATTTTTCTAGTACTTTCTAACAGTACTAGCAGCCCCCATTGCCTCACTTGCTGTGGGGATTTCATTGAAACACAAAAATGAGAAGGATGTATCAGCCAAAAAAGCATTTTTGAAAGGTGACGTGTTTTTTCTCTCTGATTGCAAATGAAAAAAAATTAATGTCAGTCAAGTACACATTACTGTTCTCTGTGCTTTTTGATGAAATCTTATATTTGAAAGATCTGCTGTACATGTGGCTTGGAGGGCTTCTGAAATAGCCTTGAGCAAGTGAGAATATGGGCCAAAAATACGAACACAGATAACATTCCCAAATACTTGTAGTTATAGCTTAGTTTTGTGCTTTGGTGACCACATCCTCATGACTGAGGGGAAGCTGACAAACCTGATGTGCGAAACACCAAACGCAAATGAGCCAGTGTTTTTGGATACCAGTCCTAGGAAGGGATTCAGCATAAACTTAACTGCAGTTCTGTCCATGGAGGTTATATTTGTACATGAAAGGCAGCGAAGCCCTTCATATCTGTCACTAGATTGACCTCTTTTGCCTCCCCGTGTGTCGTGATGGAGCTGCTGTGACCAGATCAGTTGTTCCACCCCTCCTCCACTTTTAAGGAAGGAAAGAGAGGATAGCAGTGGCATTTCCTTCTTATGGAAAACCTTAGAGAGATGGAAGAATGGAAATGGAAATGTCACAAGGTTCTTCTCCTCTTGCTGCATTTTCTTTTCATAACTATTTCCTTTGTGCAGTTCAGGGCTTTCTGGGTTATGACAAAGCAACCACAGCTATACCAGTATAATATCCCATCTGTGGTTACTCTAATCTTCCACTTTCCTTACAGATCTTCATCTGAAACCCACTGATTAAAGCTGCTTGTGATATATAGATATATAGATATATATTTGTTTATATATAGACTGAAAGAAACAGCTTTGCTAAGAGAAAAGTTAATAGTGGACCTTGAAATTGTACCTGACTCTTCAGTCAGAAGTAAAGCTGAGAAAAAGGATTATAAAAAAAAAAAAATCTTCATTTAATGTTTCTACTGTTTCTACTGTTAGTTTTCCACTGTGGTACTAATCACGGTACTTTGGTGAAATGTCTATAAATTCATATTAGAGTATTACTTGCTTTATTTGATTTTAATATATGAATTGTTTATGAAACAAACAGGTGGGTTTCATGAAATTCTTACAGATTTGCTTTCACCCTATTGCTTCACTCTTACCTGCATTTTATGTTAGTGTCTTTTCCTCTTTCAGTCTTCCGTTCCCAGACCATGCGTGCCCTCTCTTAGGCATTTCTGGCAGTAATAAGAACATGTGATGATAAGACATGGTGACTTAGGGTTTTTGCCAGTGACTATAGCATAGGAATAAGTTATTTGTTTAGGGAGACAGTTGTATCATGGAGATAGCGTATCTTGTGCTTATCTAGTGGCTCGTTATGGGAGGGAGTGAATGTTGGAAAAGATGAGACAATGACTATGTAACATAGCAGTTCCTGCACTCAAATTTGGTACCGTAGCTTTTCTTTCCTTTTTTTCCCACTCTTCCTAAGTTTGTGCTTTTACTTGCATTATTCCACACTCAACATCTCTTGATTCTATAGGGAATTGAGGAGGGGAAGGATTTTCTTCCATTTTAGACCCCTCTGTGCCTTCCTCTCTCATATGTGGGCTTCCTTGACTATGATTTTTGATTCCTAGACAATCTATTAATATGGGATCAGCCTACTTCATGGATTGTGAAGCTAATGTCAAAATCTTCATTTAGTAGAGAGCCACAAGATGCACTTCCCCTAGCTCAGTGACATAAGGATAAGGGAATGCAGGGAATAGTTCAAGTAGCAAATGTGCAATTAATAATTAGACTATTGTCATTTGCTGGCAATTTTTTAAAGTACAAAACAGTCTCTTGTTGTCGTGCAAGTTCTGTACAGCAATGTTGGGTAACAAGAAAAAAGGAAGGAAAACATTACACCAACATCAACAAGCTACAGTTTATGGGAAGGAATGTGAAAACTGAATAAATTTGTGCTAGTCAGACTTACATTACTCTGTCACTATTCTGCTTTGCCACCATGGCAGGGAGGAACCTAGATCTGAGATTCGTATTTTCTGATAACTCATATGTCTGCAGTTGTTTATACCTGAGTAGACCAGAAGCATACACATTGTCAACACAAGAAGAATGACCCTGGATAAGCTGGTTCATGTGCTCAGGGTCCACACTTCCATCCATCTTTCTGGCTTTCCCAGGAGAAGATAAGTTGGGAGAATAGAGATCTTGTTCCTGTGTGCCAGTAATCTGGCACAGAATAGGGAGTTGTTTCTTCTACCAATCTGTGGGAAGACATAAGACTGGAAATACATCTCCTCCTACTACACAGTGTTTGTGCTGCCTGTATGGCTCATGTGAGGAAATTCCCCAAAGTGGACCTTCTGCAGCAAATAATTCTATGACAAAATAAAAAGAAGATGACCAAGTCTGTAGCCATACATTCTTTCTATAGTGTTCTTAGACCCACAGGCTAGGCTGAAGCACATTGACTGATGGGAGGATACTACATAAAAATGAATAGAAGTGGCACTGCTTTGGAGTTCCACTGAAAAAATCCCATTTGGGAGCTGACAGGAAGGTACAAAGTGAAGTTCTGGTGCATCGAAATTGCTCCCCAGCTCTCTCCTCCCTGTGTCTGCTTTACACTGGGGTTTTCTTTTTTTCCTCTTGCATAAGGTGCTTTTTACTGACAGTCCCCAGTTGCTTGAGTACAATTGGGATACATTTTCTGGAACCCAGGATCCAGACTCTGTGTCTATGCCTGAGGGTTACTCTGGAGAGGATCTTAGTGAGTGAGCTGTCTTACACCCAGTCTGCATGCCATATCCCTCTACACCCTTTTACCATAGCCACAGCATGTGCTGCCTGTCACTGGTTAAGTGTTCCTCCTGTCCTCTCTCAGATGGAGAGCCCTTTGCTAACCCCTTCCTCCTGACATACTGTGAGTAAGCTTCTAGGTAGTCCTTTAACTTCTCTTAAAGGAGCCCCTGTGACCCTTCAGTAATCTTGCCATCTTGCCCCACCCTAAGAAAAGGACCCACAGCTGCTTCTCCCATACACCACTCTTGGCAAGGAGGTTAAAGAAAAGAGTATATTTGGGGCAGTGTATCAGGGAGATGAGAAGGCTGGGGAGCACAGAGGTCATGGATGATGGGGCAGCATCATCTGAAGGATGGCCTCACAGTGTCTTGTAGTGCTTTAGAAACATATTAAACCTCTCTCTCTCTCTCTCTCCAATGGAAAATGAAGTACTCAAATAAATATCACTGAAAAAGATGGTGGTGTACTTGTGCATAGAGGTCCCGTGATGTTTAAATTATTATTGTCATCTTGGTGAAAAAAGGGTAAAATACAACTGCTGTCATCATTAAAGTGGAACAGTATAGCTTTTAGGTCTATGAAATCTGGATTTTTGGGACTAATAAAGTCTTTTTCCGAAATCAGTCCTTACTCCACATTTGTCCTTGCAATACATGTGAGTTAACTGTGGAATTCCAGAACAGCAAAAAAGGCAATAAGCTTTCAAGAAGCTTAAATGTATAAATGGCATACCTGTGATTTCTCTGAAACAGAAGTACAACCTGTGAGTTTGGAGTGCTCATGTCTAAAGATGTCTGTGCTTATATCTGAGTGGAGGATTCTGGAGTTGGTAGAGTACAAGCTCTACTATTCCAGGTCAACATTAGAAAAGGATTCTCACTGAGCTGTATTTATATGCCATTTTTATTTTAATCCAAAGCCAAATGTGACTCCCTTTTAAACTAGTAAGGATGCTTTGCAGGTGTGTAGTTGTACAGACTTCCTGCAGCTACTGGTATTTTAGTGTGGCACTTCTATTCCATCGTGAGCAGAGTTATAACAAGTCAGACCCATCCCTGAGGTAAATATGCAATATATTCAGCTGCAGATTTCCCAGAAGAATAGGGAATGAGAAACTGCTTTCAGAGTTATCAGTGTGTGCAAGCTTTTTCTCAGAAAATACCATGCTTATCAATGTTAGGTAAGTAAAGTGCTGGAAGCAGTCTAATTGCTTTTGATCAATTATTTTCAAAATATGAGTTAGTGTTGAAATAGAAAAGAGTAACAGGGGCATGTTATGTAGGTGAGAGGAAAGGCAACATGCTATTTGCCGACTGTGATTTTGAAAGCTTGGTGTCAGCTGCCGTTTCAACTTCATCACTCCAAAACTTCTATTTCCTTTCTTAGTATCTACTAGAATTTATAACAAATTGGATTATATTCCTCTAGGCTCAGTTCTGCAGATAGATGTTCTCTTTTACTCTACTTCATAAAAATGTACCTAAATGTCTGTTAAAGACTTTATATTAGACATGATGAAGCAGCTGGTTAAGGAACTTCCATCCTGCCTGGCTTAGTTATATAGGAGACGTGAGTAGTATGAGTTTTTCTTGATACCTAACTGTAAAGTTGTTGTAAGAAACCTAGTTAGATCTATTTCAGACCTGCAGTCAATTTGGCCACAAAGGTGTCTTCCACAGTGGTGAGTATCCCGTGCTTCAGAAGGAGGTACAAGATGTCTTGTGCTGGAAGGTATGGTATAACGTGTCTATCATGGATGCTTGACTCTGGTTCCAAATTGCTGGAGCCTTATTTTAGGTCTTGAAACATGAGGTTCATCATCCTTGCCTGAAGCTCTCTGCAATAGTAACACTTCTAGCTGTAACTGCTTGTAGAGAAAACTAGCTTGCTTACTCACCAGTTTTGATGATGAGTTTCACAGTTGCACTGTGCACATTTCCCTGGAACAGTTGTGTAGACTTTCATTTACTATCCCATTGATTTTTTGTTATAAGTCAGGATGAAATGATGCCTCAGTAACTTTCCTCTAGGTTTTGATGCATTTTTTAATCACCCTAGTTTCACATCTGTTTCCTGTGACAGTTGCCCTCTTTCCAGATTTGTTCTTTATGGTGGGACTTCTGTCACTTTCGTCACACTTGCATAATTTTCTTCTTTTTCTCCATCTTTCATATGGGATTTTCTATGTTGCATAGTCTGTAATATGTAAGGGTGAATCTCTGATCTGAGCACTTTAATCACTGGGCTACCAATGGGTCTCTCTAAACGTGAAAGATTTCATTCTGCTCCAGAAAGCCTTTAAGAATTAAGCAATAGCAGGAAGTTGCAATGCTTTTAGTGGTAATTTGAATAGTCAAAAAGGAAGTGTTCATTTTGGTGGACGTGGTACTCTGGACACACACTGTAGTGCAGGGACTAGGAGCTGAAGATGTGCATTTGGTCTTCCTGTGTGACTTGTCAAAATACACTTCATGTATTTTTGTCTTTGCCATTTGCATATGAATTTAGTAAGTGTGTCTGTAACTTCACATCACTAAGTGGACTGTTCCTAATACTGTTCGTAGCATGAATGCACTGTAAGGATCCACTGACGCCAGGCTATTCCTCATTCCTTTTTGTTTTTAGCCCTTAGGTTGGTTAAGCTTCATGCACTCAACTGAGGCTGAGTTGAAAAGATGAATATCTTGTGTGCAATACTGCTGGTGTTTCCTGTTCAGTATTTCACAAGGGCTTTGAGCTTGTTTTCTAACTGCAAGTGCAGAAGCCCTTTTACCATGTGACTTAGACCACTCTTCCGGTGAAAGGGACTAACTTTCAGTATGTCTCAGAGCTATCAAGTACTAACTGTTCAAACTCTACTTAGTGTAGTACCATGCCTAGGGTTTTTTTTAATGTACACCATGTAATCATATTGTCAGATTTCATTATATTTTAAAATAGTTTCTTCCTTTTTTTTTTCCTAACAGGGTGAATTTTGTGCCACTATTTTACTCCTCATTCTGTTAGCTTCCACTCAAGTGTTAAAGATTGTATCAAACAACTCAATTTCCCATGTATTGTTTGTAGACATAGTCCCATTGTCTTATGTAAGTGTGCAAATCACAAAAATTTCTTCATTCTTAGAAAGTTGGTTTTATTATTCCCTCTAGTATCTTAACAAATCAAAATGTATGCAACCATGCAGAAGTCATACACTGATTATAATTATAGAGTTCATATTATAGACCTGAAATGCAGCTCCTGCTCCACCTGTCAGTGCATGACACAACAACATAGGTGAGGTTCTGGTTAACCCAGGTAGGATTGTGCAGCTTGAGAGTGAGTGCAAGGACTGCTTCTCCATTCTTGTATCTGAGCAAGGAATTTCTCCGTGTTTTTCTTTGGTGCCCTTGAATCCTGGACCATCCCCATGGAAAGACACTGTTGTTCATCGTCAGTCCAGTATGTTGCTCATTGCAAGCACAACGAGTTGGACCGGGGAGTTTCCCATGAATCTCTTCCTGTGCATCTGCTAAATTTCTCTGGTGTTAGAAGTGAGAGAACTCAATTCCAAGTCCCTAGTTCATAGCTCAAAAAATGTAGAAATTTACATCTCAATTTCAAAATAAGCATATATAAGGAGTAGATATGTAGGGGAAGAAAGTTTTGTAGGGTTCTGTTGCCAAATTTAGAAATACAGTGCACAGGAGTTTTGCATTGTCATCCAGGGCAGGAGGGCTGGTTCTTGGGAAAGGTAAATGGTTGGGGCACCTGAATGGGTGCAAGTAGGGCTTTGGAAAATTGTGACAAAGCATGGAACAGAAAAAAGGCAGACACTAAAGGCAAGGAGAAGTAGAAGCAAATACACAGAAACCATACTCTTTCTTAAGCTGAAATACAAAGATGCTGTAAGTACAAAGAGTACAACAAAATACAAGAATTCTGCTGTTCATGTCTCTGAATTTAGATTTAAATTCTTTTTATCAGTAAGGAGGCTGCTAAGTATGAAGTTGGGGAAGTTAAAAAAGAATAATAGATTTAGCATGTCTAGAGGACTTCTGGTAAATGGTGGGGTGAACTTATGAGTCAAAATACAATGAGTCAATACTTATGTATTAAATAAACCTGTGAGCGTTTAATATACATAAACTAAATAGTGAGACTTGGTGGTTAGAATAGCAAGCTGAAGAGAAAATGTCTCAACCCCTTAGATATACAGTATGAGAAAGGTGAGACTATTAAGTAAAATAAATTCAAGAAAACGTTGTGAGAGCTCAGTCAAAATTTGAGAATGTGAAAATCTGAGGAAATAAAAGACAAGGAATACCTTTAACTGTGTGCTTGGTGTGACTTCAAAGAGTGGTCTAGAAGGCATCAGTTTGAAAATCAATCACTTTAAAAATAGGTTAGGTTTCACATATATGCCTTTGTACAAGGCCCTCCTTAGCATGTTTATTTGTGACAACCATAATTTCCTCATTTTATTTCAGTTCTGATTTTTTCTCTGCATACAATCTTATGTATAACCTTGAAAACTTAGTGTAAAAGTACTGTTCTGGGCGGTTTTTTTCTCTTCAGTTTATTGTAGTAGACAGTGATTTTAAGAGTTCCTGGTATTAGTACTAAATTAGTACTAAGAGAAAAACCTGACAGAAAAGTTATTGCAGAGGACGACTGAGTATTGTGGCAGTTTTGGTCACTGAAATATAAGAAAGACATTAAGCCATTAGAGAGTGTCCAAAGGAGGGCAGTGAAGATGGTGAAGGGCCTTAAGGGGAAGCTGTATGAGAAGTGGCTGAGATCTGTTCAGCCTGGAGGAGACTGGGGAGAGACCTTCTTGCCGTCTACAACTTCCTCATGAGGGGAAGAGGAGGGGCATGCACTGATCTCTTCTCTGTGGTGACCAGTGACAGGACCCAAGGGAATAACCTGAAGTTGTGTCAGGGGAGATTTAGGTTGGATATTAGAAAAACATTCTTCACACGGAGGGTGGTTGGGCGTTGGAACAGGCTCCCCAGGGAAGTGGTCACAGCACCAATCCTGACAGAGTTCAAGAAACCTTTGGATGATACTCAGGCACATAGTGTAACCCTTGGGGATGGTCCTGTCAGGACTAAGAGTTAGACTTAATGACCCTTATGGGTCCTGTTCAACTCAACTCAGCATATTCCGTATGTACTCATGTATCTACATACTCCTATTCTGAGTATGAAACTTAATATTCTTCTGGACACTTTGGTAAATCTTTTCCCTTTTTTTTTGATAGTAGCTCATACAAACCTGTACACTCATACACATGAGTTTCTGGTTTGAGTAAGTTCAAGGCTATTTATAAAACTCTGAAGAATTTGCTGGTCTGAAATGGAGCAACATCCAATGGGATAGTTTCCAAATCTGCAGAATATTTTGTCTGTTTGTTCCTATTGGGGCAATCGGAAAAGAGCAGAGAGGAGAGGAGTCAAAGAAGAGGAGACTGGATGGACACTCTTTTGCAGTTCCATGCTATGGGGACTCATTTTATTATCCTTCATTTTTCTAGTTCTTGACAAAATCTCTGAATATGTAGAGTTCTCCTATCAATTTAAGAGATGTGTGTTTTAATATAAAAGTATTTCCAGGGTATTCATTAGTTATGAGAGTAATTTTGTTTTCCTAAACCCAGTCAATAAGAATTCAGGAGAAAATAAAGACACCAGTAGAGGCAATGGCTTGGTGACAATATGACTTTGTCCATCTAGTGATGGTGGCTGTCTGTTCATTAAAAATGACACCTGAAAGGGACACTGACATATTTCCTTCTCAAAATATATGTTCATGCCTTCTCCCTTCCCCCATGTGCTTAGAGTTAAAAACCCCCAAGTATTAAATGTCATTTTGAAGATGTCAGTGGGGAAGAGTCATCATTGACTGTCTCAGCTCCAGTTTACAGTGAAAATTCTTACAGAATTATTTGCACATTGATTTTTCATAGGATTACATTTTTCTTATAAATCAAATGTGTCTAAATATTCAGAAAATCATATAACTGGAAAGAAGGAACTCCAAATTTACTGAAACCTCTACAAAGCCTGTGATTTGGTGAAAAGTCCAATATTCAGTTCTCTTGCCTTTTTCTTTTTTTTTGTTAACTAATGAGGAGTATTCTTAGGTTTGATTTTTTTCCTTTTTAAACAGTTCTTACTCCTCCTCTTGATGACATTGCAACTGGTTGCAACTCGAGTAATTTTTTTGTCATTTTTATATTCCTGTTCTGAAAAAATATAGCAAAGGAGGATTTCAGTTTGTCAGAAGAACTGTGTGAGGACCTTTTCCCGAAAGTTGATCTAGCTAGTGCTTAAAAAAACCCCTCAAAACCATACAAATAGTTAGAACTGATGAGATTTCCTTAGAAGATATTTTGATCTTCTAAATCAGAAAACAGGAAAACATAAAATTATTCAGTATTATTTAAACACTGATGAGATACTTCTCAGGATGAACTGCAGCTCCATTTTTTGTCACCCAACAAATGTATTTTCACTCTCCCTGATCAAATAAGTGCCATTTTATCTATCCTTTCTATGAAAATTGATTCTCCAAGTGCCAGGTGGGTAGGAAGCTACACAGCTGTTGATTCAAATAAATGAATTAAGATTCAGTAATCATATGCCATCCAGCATACTGCTGAATCTACAGAAACAGAATTGTATATGCAGAGCTCTGTATAGTGTGATACAGACAGAGAGAGGGAGCCATCCAGTGTGGATTTGTCAGCTGGAAATGAAGCAAAAAGATGACTAACTCTCCGTTTGCTCAGTGCTGTGTGATGTGTGTTCCCTGTTCCGTGGGCATAGCTGTGCCATCTCCGCTGTTGGGATAGGGTAACCCTCAGCCCTGGCAACCACATCTTACTAAAATGTCTTTGACAGTATCCAGTTACTAAATGTTTGATTTCTAGGATCTGAGAGAAATATGAAAGTTCATTTCCCAGTTGCCTGTGCCTTATTTAGTTACACTGACTACAAAAAACGTCTAAAGGAGGTAGATTGTACCCTGAGCCTGACGGATGAAAGCTGTACATGCCTAGTGAGGTCTGGTGCCAGGAATAATACAGGTGGTAACAGGACAAGTGGAAATTAAGCCAGTCATGCTGACATAGATGCCAGAAAGATGAAGTCCAAAGTAAGTAGAGTAGCTCAGATTACTCCAGTATTAACTGTCGTGTTACAGATGTGTTACCAAGTGATTTTCAAACATCAGACTTCAGTGATTCAGTTGGCCTTTATAATTTAACTATGGATATATGCTCTATTAAAGGGAAAGCATTAAGATCAAAGAACAGGGTCCTTGCTGGTCTCTCTCTGCTCTGGCACCTGGAACTCCCTCCTACACTGACCTTGGTGTCTGCAGGGCTGTTTCTCTCACATTTTCTCACTGCTCTTGTGCAGCTGCTGTGAAGCATTTTTTACCCTTTCTTAAATGTGTTGTCACAGAGATGCCACCAGCATTGCCAGTGAACTCCATATTGGAGCTGACTTGAACCACTGTCCCTCTCTGACATGGGAGAGTTCCTGGTGTCTTCTCACAGAAGCCACCCCTGCGGCCCACCACTCCCACCAAAACCTTGCCACATAAATCCAATACAGGTGCACACAAACCCAGTGAACCAGTGGGACTACTTATATGTTTAAAGTTTGGCCCTAGTTTGACCCCTAATTTTGTGCAATCAGTACCACAGTTCCCAATCCCTTGCAGGCTTGAGCCTCTTAAAAAATTGTTTCTAGTTCTTGTCTCTGGTAATGTTCCATGTCAGACACCCTTTTTACAGTGCTTCTTTTCCTGCAAAGGAACAAATTTAAGAGGAAGAGGATTATTACAGAAGCTGTGTCTCTGCCATATCTCAGCACCACCAGTGTCCTCATCCTGTCCTCACACTGCCCTCTTGCAACAAGCACCACCATTTACTGGCATGCAGCATGTACCCATTTCCCTTGTTTCGGTGCTCCCCCTTAGGTGTCTTCATGTTAGGTAAGACTGGAGTTCTCTCAGTGCACTGATATTTGAAAAAAAAAGAGAGAAATATTCAACCAAATAATGGTACCTAACCATAGCCAGGTCCTCCACTAGGTAACACCCTCTAAACTCCTGTAATATTAGTTGTCTAAGCCAAAGAAAGAAGGATTTCAAGATGAAACATTCAGAAATTTTTCAACCTTAAACTTTGTTTCCCTCTCCATCTCTCACATATATTTCTTTGATGTGTAAGGTACAACCATGGTTTATTAGCCAATGATTTCCTATGAAATGTAAATAATACAAGGAGATTGTGGGAATTTCTGATAAGTGTAGATCCCAAGTGTGTGTTTAAGCATACTGAGAGTCTGATCTGTTAGTAGTTACTTCTAAATTATGTATTCAGGTTTTTGCAAGTCATGAACAATTGTTTTAAAGTTAATTTTGAACACAGTATAAAAGAACGTTGCATCTCTTCTGGTTTTGGCTGTTACTGGCCTTGAAAATGAACTTTTGATGACTTTCTGCCTATGGAATTTTTTCTTTCAGATGGAGCAAACCTGTGATGATATAGATGAAATGTTCAGCAATTTACTTGGGGAGATGGACATGCTGACCCAGGTAAATAATTATTTTTTTCCATCAAAATTAGTAAAATAGCTATTATGTGTCAGGGAAAAGAAGTAAATTTTCTACATTTTTCATATACTTCCACTCTGAATAAATACAAATATATTATTTTGAAAAACCTTCAATTAAATTTTTCCCTTGACAGTTAAAATAAATGGCCTGAAGTATAAGGTAATATCAGTGCAGGGTAGGTTCTTAGAGAGAGCTAATTGCTTACGAAAGACATTTTCTCAAAAAAACCCCAAGTCACCAATTTAAATTCCTCTGGACTTGGTCCAAAGAAATTAAAAGATTTTGTCAAAACAGGAAGAGTCTGAGTCTGAATTTTCAGGCATGAATGATTTGCATACATGGATAAGTGGGATGTAGCCTGAGTGTCAAATGTGAACTTTGGAAATGAAAGCAACATTTTGAATGTATGCATAAAAGTAATCTTCATATATGGCACAATATTAAGTTACAGCTAGGGTGGCATTCAAGAATTTATAGAGACATTATTGCCAGTGTAGAATACACTCTTGAGAGGAAAGTATAAAAGAGCATGAGCCTCTTTCTAAAGCTCTAGTCATTAAATACTTCCTGCATAACCTGATGAAAGGATAACTTCTATTCCTAGAAAAAAACCCTACAAAGACAATAATATTGCTGTATTTTAATAAATGCATGCTCAAAAACACTAAAGTTGCGATCTTGCATTCTTTGTGAGTACGTTTATAGCCTCTGTTCCGAGGGGATCTTTCTTCTTGGTGAATCCCAGTGCTTGACAAATTAAATGCCAATAATTCTGAGCCTCAGAGTAGATATTGTGTTTAAACTGTGTGAAAACCAAGATTTCAGGTGACATTCTTAGCTGTCAAATCACAACACTTTGGCCCTTGGTAGCCTTTGTGCTCTTGAAGGGCTCTTTATAATAGTGCACATTTTATCTATAAATATTTATATATATATATATATAAAGAGGAGGGTGTTTATGGTAATTTCATGTTATTATTATGTCTTGAAAAATTAACAAAAGACTGCTTATGATAAATTTGACCTCCTCAGATTGGACCTAGCACTGTTAAGAGTGCAGGTGATGCAGAGTGAGCCTTTTGTGTCTGCTCACCAGTGCACTACTTGATAGGGTGGAATCTTCCTAAGATGGAGACTGACTCCTTCACTCCAAAGTTCTGGCATCACCTCTTACATCAGCATGGGAGAAGGAGACAGGCCTGTCTGAAAGTCTGAAGACTTTCAGTTAACAGACTTGGATCTTAATTTCTTTGGACTCTTAAAGTCCAATAACCAAGAGTGTAGATAGTTTTTCACACTTTTTTACCAGTCTCTGTGTTCCTAAGGTATGTGTAAATCATAGAAGCACACAGAGATACCTTTACATTGCATAACAAGGATGAAAAACAAAATGCAAGTTCAGATTTGGGCTTTTCTGCCAGAAACTAGGAATTCTCTATTTAACTAAGCACATTTACAGTTTACATTGCAACAGCATGTTTTCTTCATTTGTTGTATTTGGGTGTGGGGGTTTTTTTGAAAGAGCAGAAGAAAGCAACAGCTAGGGTACATTTACATTAGTAATTAAAACACTCTGGAGAGAAAATGGCACTGTAGCTTACATATGTACATAGCTAAACTCTTTTCACACCCTCCCCCAAAAAGCTAAAGAAAGCTAAAACTCAGTCTGGCTTTGTCCACTGTCTGGACTAAAAACAGTTCCGTTTTCTGCTGTTCCCCACACCAAGTGTAGGTGTTGCTGGTGTGGTGACAAGACTTGCTGTCATCATGGATCAACATTGGACTGAAAAGCATGCAAAACCCTTGACGTGATTGTGAGGCAGTGCTTGTCTTGGCCCTAGTTAGTTTACCTGTTTAGACATAATCCCAGAAACCAATGTGTGTCATTCTATTCCTTGAAGAAGAATTGATTTCATTAGATAAGTTCAGGTAATTGATTTAGAAATGTTAATATCTGTAATAGTAATTATATCATCAGATACCCGTTTTTTTTATTTCTACCTTAACAGAGTTTAGGTGTGGAGACTGTACCACCTCCATCCCCCAAAGTGTCCAACAATCAATTCAGCTTTACAGTTGGTTTTAAAGATTTAAACGGTAAGTAGCTGAATGGACTCTTTCATGCCTTTTATGCTTACTTAACATACCTCACAGCAACAAATAAGAAGAAAATCTTTACATACCTTAGATCAAAAAAATCCCAAACGAAACAAAAGAACCCTGTTTTGCTGCAGGGGGAGGTATATTTGTTCCTCTGAATTTAGGAAACTTGGAAGGGGCCAATTTTTTTGGGCGTTAGTCAGTCTAAACAGGAATCAGGCTTTTAAAAAAGTCTGGGTGTTGAGGAAAACAAAAATAAGAAGTCTCCCAAATAACTTCCTAAAATGCAACCTTTTTAATGTAAAGATTTCACTTGATAGAAGACAAAGTTCCTCAGTGTAATGTCAGAACTGCATAAGCGTTTTGTTTCAGCTTCCACTGCTTCCACTTTACATTGCTTATTCTCATTTTGGTTTGCACTGCCACTTTTGCATGTACAGCTGCTTGTTGATACTGTGGGACAAACCAAATGAGGGAATTTATCCAAGTTTAAAAAAAGAACCCTCCCTATGGTTTTGTTTGTGCTGGATTTTTTTTATTTTTTCCCTTCTTTTTTTATCCGGGACTGGTTGTTTGCATTTGCCTGAGTTGATGTTACCCTTTCGTTTTGTCTCGTGATCAGTTCTCTATTAGATTTTCTAATGACTCTACCAGCAAATTGGGTAGAGCTATGTAAATACATAGGACCTTATATAAGCCATCTTTCTCACTGAAGAGAAAAACTTATTGAATACTCAATTAATAGAAGATGATCTAATGGCATATTCACACT
This sequence comes from Myiozetetes cayanensis, assembly GCF_022539395.1. Lineage (NCBI taxonomy): Eukaryota > Metazoa > Chordata > Aves > Passeriformes > Tyrannidae > Myiozetetes > Myiozetetes cayanensis. Next base: position 134,727,534 of record NW_026086604.1, read on the forward strand.
TAGTCTGATGAATGATCTGTTCTTTATTGGAATATATAACCGTTTGTCAGTATCCAGTTCAGTGCTTTCCATCCCTTTCCAAAATTTCACTTAAAAATTTTCCCAATTTGTGATATATTTATTTTTTAACTACACTCTTTAAAGAAATTTAAACGAACAAATCTGTTTGATCTTAAAAAAACCCTTTTCTTCTTGAAAGCTAAATCATCCTACAAGGGTTTTATTCCATGGTATCTCTTACACCATGGCTAGTTCAAAACACAAAACAAATTACCACAATTACTGATGTGCTACAAATGATATCATATGATTTCATGTGTCCTAGAGCTTTTTGATTCTGCTTCATGCTAATTTTAGAGTTGTAGAATAGTAGCAATATATGAAGATATTCTTGATTTAGGCCTCAATTACATGTTTTGTTGCTATACCAAAACTCGCTAAGCATTTATGTGTGCACTTAAGTGAATAGCTTAATGGGAGCTAATGGAATTTCTTGCATCCATATCACTAAGCATGTACCCAGTGACCTTGCCGAATCAGGACCATGTTTTATAACATCATAAGGGCCTGAGACTGTATCACTGGAACTGAAGCTTCCTGTCTGATTTAGTTTTTATTCATAGAGTTCCTTGTACTGTGAACTTCAGCACGAACAGATTAATGGCTATTCCTAAAGCACATTTGTTTCCCAAACCATGTATAATGTTTCCTTTCCCATAACCCTTATACCTTACAGTAACTATGCCTTTTGCAGTTTAATCTCCACTGAACTGGAAACAGCCTTTTGCATTGCGCTCACTCTGACACATTTTGTGTTTTTCTTTCCAGAATCCTTAAATGCCCTAGAGGACAAAGACCTGGATGCTTTAATGGCTGATCTTGTAGCAGACATAAATGAGGTTGAACAGAGAACTTTACAAGCCCAGAAAACTTCTTGCAACCAGCAAAGTACAGTCACTCAGTCTTCAACAGGCTTGGATAGTGACATTTGTTCTAAATCAAGTCTCTATGTTACCATTACTGGCCAGTCTGGGGATGACTTGCCCCCTCCACCTCCAGACCCTAATTTAGACCTTCCACCACCACCTCCACCACCTCCTTCTGAGCCACTTACCCAGGTAGGTCTGGGTGGAACCTTATTCTAAGCATTCACTTGTTCTTGTAATTTTGCAAGTGGTGTTTGGCACTGCAAAGCTTTTGGATATCTCAGGTAGATAACACCTTGGGAAAGCTCTGCAATGACGAGACATACGTGAACTGTGGAGTTAGGTTTCTGTTGTTGTGAGCTCAGCAATTTCTGCCTGTTTCTTGACTTATTACCCACTCCTTCACCTTTTTAATCATCATTTTGATTGCCCAGTACAGGCATAAATCATCGCAAAGGTTTTATTGTAACAGAAAATTTATCACTGATTTTTTTTAAGAAGTACTGATCAATTAATATCTTCTTATAGAGAACTTGGCTTTGGCATCAGTGCCAAACATGGCCAAAGATCCCTCCGCTTTGTGGAGATGTCACTGTGTTCATTCAGTGGAATCTGTGCTACTAGTACTGATAAGACAATGCTGCAGATGTTTTCCAGATCCGTCCCTGGCCTAAGTGATTTCTTGCAATAGGAAAAGCTGTTCAGTTATGTGATATTCAGCATTTGGTAGGAGACTACATGTAAGGCTGAGCACAAGAAGTATCTCTCCTAATCCTAACACAGAATCACTCTGCTCTTCTTGGTCTTGTCTTTGAAAGGAAGTATTGAAGACCATCTGAAATAGGGGACAAGTGCCCTTTACTTACAACGTGCCAAAGATATCAGCAGGTAACCATAAACAGTTGGCTTACCTGTGTCTTAAGTTTTCAGACTTATCACAACGCCCTCCCTGTTTATGTTTCTGCAGAGCTGTTTTAACAACTGAAATCAAATGTGATATTTCTAGTAGAAGCTTTAGAAATTTATTTCTTTGATGTGAGGTTGTGGAGAGATAGATAACGTAAGAATTCTGCCCTGTAACAGTCCTGTGAGGAGAGCATGTGCATTAGAAGAGTGATGTGACCCAAAAAACATGAAATCATCTCTTTCAGTGTTTATGTGTTTCATCAGTCTTTATGTGTGCAGTAACATGATAGAGATAGGATGTTTGCATTTAGGGAATGGAAATATTTTGGGGAACATGGAAAAGTACTCTGTCAGCTCATGTAGAACTGTACCAGTCAGTTTTGCTTAAAACCATGGTCAATTCATTACTGTTTAGAAGTCCACACAGATTGAATATGAATCACCTCTGCATCACTACTTCCCCTGTGTTTGCCATCATACAGCAGACATTCAGCAAAAGAAACAGAAAATGGGCTAGGAGGAGGACGTTTCTGATGATACAAGAACTGATTCACTGGGTAAAGCTTCATTTGATGCATAGGACCTTTCAGAGCTGTTTGAAGACTGAAGATCATAAACATGTAGAGGAACTGTGCCATTTTTTTGCATCTCAAAGATAACAGCTAACTTCCTGTCTTAAAGGAATATCAACATTTGAAAAAGCAGCAGCTAGACAGCTTTATAAGCTGAATTCTTTTATTTAAATAGTATTATTGATGCAGAAGAGATGCTATCAAGATAAGCTCTATCCATTGTCCCACAAATATGTCCCCATCTTGATTTAGACCTTCAAGGAAATACCAAGCTTCTTAATAACCTGGTGTGGAAGCTGACAAGTGTGGTGTGGAAGGGTATCTTGTTAGATGGACTGAGACTGGCCCAACTTCCAGACTCAAGGGCTGGTAGTCAATGATTTGCTGGCAGGTGGCTTGTGGGATCAGCACTGGGATTTGTACTCTTTAAGGTTTTCATCTGTGACCAGAGTGATGACATAAAAACCCACCTGCAGATGTGCTGAAGATGCTTTTAGTTAAGGGCACTGATTGACAAGATGAGTGGCAGATATTTAGTGTGAGGGGACCTTGAAAACATGAGGACTAGGCCAGCAAAACCCTCAGAAACCCGGCAAGGTACAAGGTCCTGTGCCTGGGGTGTAATGACCCCATGCATTTGTACAGTTCAGGAGATGACAGGCTGAGCAGCAGCCCTAGTGGAAAGGAGATGGCATGCTGGTGGATACCACAGTGAATAAGAACCGTAAGTGCAAGGTCATCTCAGTAAACTGGCCTCTGTTGGGAGGAGTACGGCCAGCAAACTAAGGGACCCCATTATTCCTTTCTCTTGGCACTGACAGGCCCACTCCTGCTATACTGCACTCCACTCTGTGGAGATGTTGGATGTGGAGATATTGGAGAGTGTCTGGTAGAGGTGATGGGATGACCAGGGGCATGGAGTGATCAGGGGCCAGCAAGGACAGTCTGTGGGAGCTGGGCTTTTTTAGTCTGGCAGAGGAGGCTGGGGAGTTATCTAATAACATCCTTAAAATACCTGGAGGGTAGATACAAACTTGTGGAGCCAGATTCTTCTATGGTAATGTTAGGTAACATGTACAAGTTGTAGCTTTGTAGTTTCAGGACATTAGGAAAACCTCTTCATTTGAAATGGTGGTGTAACACTGAAACAGGTGATCACAGATTCTCTTTCTTTCAAGGTTTTCCAAACTTTGCCAAGGAAAATCGTGGCTAACCTGATCTAGTGCTGGTGACCATCCTGCTTTGGGCAGGGAGACTGGCTTTGGACCTTCAGACCTCTCTTCCAAACAGCATTTTTATGATGCTGTGATCTAAAGCTCACTGAAATCAACTGAAGTTCTTTCCCATTACTGTTGTACTGAGCTAAATGTCTGTTAGCTGGCATCTTGTATTGCCTGAGGGTCAAACAAGATTTCAGAGTGAGAAGAGGATATAATTGCTAAACACAACTGGTATTCTATATGAAAAAATGTAGCTTAAAGTCACTTCTCCCTCAATTAAAGTGTTCCTCTGAAACAGTGCCAAGTTAAATCTACTGGTATTGTCTGGTCTCTTTTCAGATACAGGGAGAGAGGCAGAAAAGGATGGGAGCAGGTGGTAGAAGCATTTCTAAGGAATATGTCTGCAGTAGGTGATTTCTTCATTAGGGCACTGGTTCTGCTTTCTCCTGCAGCCTTTGCCTCATTTTATGATACACATTGTATTTAAATACTGATGACATACCACTGTGGCATACTGTCCACAAAATTGCCTACAGGGCTCTTACATGGATTGCATTGTGAATGATGGAGGTAATAACCATTTAAAATTAATATGGAAAGAACTGATTTCAAATTAATATTCACTGTCTTGGTTAGTATTTGCTTTGACGTGACATTTTTGCTTTGTAAAATGAAATTCAGCTGTAAATGAAATCATCAAAACCATGTTGCTGTAAGGCAGGATTCTTGAAAAGTGATTCTTGAGCCAATCAAGGCTAAAGTTTTGTCTTAACACTTCTGGTTGGTGTAACCAAATAAGAATGGTGTTAGTTATTCCAAATGCAGCTGTGATACTAAGAGTCTCTTTTCTAACCTTTTAAGTGTGCCAAAATTAAGAAGTACAGCCTTTCTTTCAGGGAAACATAGAGATGTCTCACAAGTTTCTGTCAATTCTGACATTTCTTTTTAAAACTGTCTTTAAGCTAAATAAGGCTTTCTACATTTTTTGTGGCATTGTCTGGATGACTTTATATGCTTCTGTTTAAAGATTTCAGAAAATGTGGTGATGATACTGTAGCGGGAAAAAAATTTTCATAGCTCATCAAAGCATTTCTCTAACAGTGCTAAAATTTTGCATTTGATAGCTAATTTTCTTTTTCTACATTTAGTGAGACAAAGCTTATGAAAACATGAAGGCCCTCAGGTGAGAGCTCTGATGCACAGATTTGTACAATGTGTGAACTCTGTTCAATACAGGTTACATGCAGGTGAAGCCTGAGTTTTACCTGCCTAAAATTTTCATCAGAAAACCTCCCCACGCCACACTCAACCACTTTTGTTAAGATGGTTTTTCTGCTTCCTGAAGAAGGGTGATAAGGGGAGGGCCACAGTGTGACAGGCTCTTCCCTCCCTAGAACTTCTGTTCAACTACAAAAGATTATTTGGATTCTTCAAGTTAAGCATTGCTGAGCTGTAGCAATGCAAATTTCCATACCTGTGTAGAAAAAACCCAAATATATTGTTAACTAATTGTCTGCTATCGATAGTGGAAAATTTGGCAACAAGAAGCATGTTTGAAGCAGTGATAAAGCAAAATATGTTTAGTTCAGCAAAAGGGGTATCAGTCAGGAGTACTTTAGTTTTGGTTGAACCTGCCTCAAAACTTGCGATGAATAAGATAATCTTAGCTCTTAACCCTATTGAGAACTGAGTTTTCTTCCAAGCAGCTGCTTCCACAGTGCTGTTTTATTCAGGCTGGGCCTTCCTTCACCTCCTCTTTTGTATCAGTTGTACATACAGAAACATAGAAGAGTCCAGTTTTCAGGCATTCCTGTAGCTTTTGAGAAACAGATCATGTAAGAGCTGTAGGACTGGGCAACAAAAGGAAGCACTGAACTTGTAAATCAAAGCATTGGCTGGAGGATATTAGCTCAAGGAAAGCCAGAGATTCCCTGTGTCTGTGAAGTTTCCCATGGCAAGCCTTATGTTCTTGGTATAAATAACAGGAAACAACACTTTTCAAGTAAACATAAATTGCTGGCGTTACTTAAAAAGAAATACAACAAGTATCTTGTATCTTTTCAGGAAGAACGAGAGGCACAGGCTAAAGCTGACAAGATTAAACTTGCATTGGAGAAATTAAAGGAAGCCAAAGTTAGAAAGGTGAGTCTTAAAATAGTAAATGCTACCATAAGAGCTACCAGCTAAGTATCTATTATCATGATTCTTAATAATAAAGTTCTTACTAAAATGACTAAGCTTTTTCACATTTTATCTGTAAAGATACTCTGTGGAACTGTCTTGTCATCCACCTTAAGGACTTATTTTTAGGATGACTTGGAAAGCTCTGCCTTTTTTTTTTTTTTTTAATTCTGGGGCAAAGCACACTTTTGATAGGTTGCTTTAGAGAAAGTGGAATGTGCATTAAAATGTTGCTTACTTATGCTGTCCTAGTTTCACAAGTATTAAACTTTTCTTCTACAGTGGATGTGGATTTAGCTAAACCCTATTAAATTAATGAGAGTCTTCTTGCTAAATCTTTTCACAGCAGTGTAGTTATGTACAAGGATAATAGAAATTATCTTAGACCAAGAAATTAGAAAGCTTCCAGCCAGTGTCTGCACAGTGCTGCAATGTGTCATGTAATTATGCCCACTCATCCTAAACTGGTGTTCCAACTGAGCTCAACAGGAGCTGCAGGTGTTCAGTAACCCTGAAAAATGGATGTGAAGAAAAAACGGTCATGACCTTTCAGTCTTGCTCAAACAGAAGATGGGAAGTGTTGGAGATCAGAGCCTGCAGGGCTGCCAAGAAGAATTGAAGTATCCAATAAATTTGGGGTGGTCCAGACTTGAGATGATTCCCACAGAACACTTCATGTTCATGTACAAATGCTACATCTGAGAGAATGTATTGAGGGGATTTCACCAATTTTGGCTTTCTTTACCTTTGTTGAATATTAAGATTGCTCATTGCTCATCCCCTTTTCCTTGCAATGTTAGCAATTCTCCTTTGTGAGATTTCTTTTTCTCCCCACACTTTTTTTTCCCACCCTGAATATTTGGAACCATGTGGTAGAAGTAGGGCTCAGTCTTATGGCTGTGTCACTATTATGACATTACTATGCCATTCTTGAAATCTGAATTGATTAATTAATTGTCAAGAAAACTGGTCTTCTCTCTTTTACCAAAAGTGGAGAGCAGAGGCCAGGGAGGGTAGTGAAAAGCAAGCTCAGAGCTTGGACTTCAGGAGGGGGCGGACTTTGGTTCTTATGTGCACATTTTCAAATAAGGAGCTATTTAAACAAGACTGTATGGAAAAGTCTGCCCAAGTCACCAGTTTGGTTCCAGTTTCCATGTACAGACCCTGTAGAGAATTGTTCTATTGTTTTCAGTAATAATGGAGCATTTAAAGTACTTTCCTTATAATGTATTTATGGGTTTTTTTCACATTTTACACACTACAGCATTTTCTTGTGTTGTTCCTCTGAAAGAAGTGCACGTTGTGTTAACATATACTTCACCATATGAAGAAATAATGAGTGTCTTAGGTTAATTTGGTCAATATAAATAACTCATCTGTTTGCTTATTGATGGCTGTTGGACTACTGCCTGTCTTAGTACAGTCCAATTTCAGATTACTCTATTGGTGTGGCAAGATTCTTCTGCTCTTTTTCTCATTTAAAGCTAAGCTTTCCACATTTCTAGCTTGCATTAGGAATGCTCTGTCCTTTTGTACTTGCTTTCCCTATTAAGCATTTTCCTTAATTGCACGTGTAATAGATGTAGAGAAGAGATTAATCTCTGCTTTTTTCTCCCTGGCAATTTCACCTGTCCTGAAATCTTGCATAGGAGAAGGTTCAGTTTTCTTTTTTGAGAAAAGATCTTTATTTTGGTGGCAATATAACGTGAAAACTTCCAAGCTGTTCTATTCCCTAAGCTCACTGTGGAACAGGGTGCCTTTGAATCAGTAATAACCTTCAGCCTTAATCTTTCTTATCTGTGTTAGCAGATTCAGACTAGCCTTTTTCTTGCTTCTGAAATTAACTGACTCTTCTGTGACTCTACTCAGCTCGTTATCAAGGTGCACATGTACGATAACAGCTCGAAGTCGCTCATGGTGGATGAACGTCAGGTGACACGGGATGTTTTAGACAATCTCTTTGAGAAAACCCACTGCGACTGCAACGTCGACTGGTGTCTGTATGAAATGTACCCAGAGCTGCAGATTGGTAAGTGGTGTAGTGACACAGCATATAGCAAACAGACACAGTGCGTACTGTGCCGTTGGTAATCTTGAAAATGTAGTAACATTTCTCCTGCCCCTGTGTCCCCTGGAGTTGGAACATCACACACTCTAAGCTGAGGGATGCTGCAGGAATATATTTGAGCTGTTCTTGCTGTAGAAGTGAGTCCATTCAGCCGTGCTGTGAACTGCAGAAGGCTCCTTGCCCATCACCATTTCCACTGTTCTATTTTACAAAAAATGAAGAAGCTGTGTGAATTTCAAGGTGGTGGCAGACCCGAACACACCAGTACTCAACTCTGCTCTTTGAAGAGAGGATGCAGTGCTTGAGTGCTGTCAGCAGGCTGTTACATACTGGCCAAACAAATGTTGTAGTTAAACAAGACTGTGAGAAGCATATCAGTAATTTCTAACGCTTTTCATTTGTGATAGTCACTTTCCTAAAGTGTGGCTGTGAACAGGATGTTGCTCTCTGATGGCTCTGCTATTATTTAGGAAGTAACTAACCTGGCCTGCAGGTCTCTAGGAAACAGGTGTGCAAAACTTACATATTTTTTGATGCAACGTAATGAGTTTTGTTTGAAAAAGCCTTCAAGGTCTGATTAAGATCAGAGTATTCTCTAATTGTGAATTATTTCAGAATATTCTTATTGCCCTGACTGCAAAGGTATTGACATCAAAAGGAAAAGGAAAATTGCCGCAACTTTCTTTCAGGGTCGCATTTGACCTAGAGAAATGGGAAATGGTCAAACAGCCTTTAATGTTCTGAGTTTACAGTCCCTTAGCAGAAAATGCACAAATAAAGTCAAATGCCAATATTACAGCTTTAAAAGAGCCCCAGCTGTAATCATTTTGCTAACCCAAAATAAAGAAATTTCAGAATAGCTGGAAAAATCCTGACTGGTCATGAGCAAGGAGACACTCATCTGCTTGTAAGATTGGCACAGATATTTACTACCAATGTGTTATTGCTACTTGATTATGATAATGATGCTGCGTTCTTTTGTACCTGCTTATCTTAACTAAGGAAAGACTACAGATGTCATTTGACCCTAGAAATCTCATAAATATGAGATGAATAGTTTTAGTGTTTTTCTGTCTTAGAAAGTTGCTCCCTTTTGTCTAGTGTGACTTCAGACAGACACGTCTGAGCGTTAGTATGACAGCACATAAAGAGATTGTTTTCTGAATCTCCATAGTTATTAAAAAGAATGGACTTGTGTTTCTTCGTAATCTGGATAGACATTTTGGATTTCCCATCATGCAGTTAAATCTGAAGGTATCAGGGAGATTATATGCTACAAACATTGAGTTAATGATTAGATTTTTTTTTTTTTGTAAGTAAAAATTACTTGTGTTACTTTAGTCCCAGCTAATGCTACATGCTTTGGGTTAGTGTTAGGGTATTGGTATAGTAAGGAATTACTCTCATAATGAATAAAAATTATTTTAAAAGCCAGGACAGAAGAAAAGTACCAAAGGAAATAAACCTATAGCTGGTTCAGGAAAAAAAGAAAAATCTATTAACTCCTGATGCAGACATCTATTACCAGGTCCAAATCTGCTGGCAATGTAGCCTTTTTGTTTGCAGAAGGGAATTTCAATATGAGTGGAATGGTACATATTCTTTCTTCTGCTTCCAGTGCACAGCAACATGTAGTTAATTTTCTTCAAAATCAAAACAATGTGAACTATTCTTTTTTCTTGTCAGTATACTTCTAGGCTGTTTTAGATAGCTTTATTACTATCAGCTTGAAGACAGGCTTTTCTACAGTTCATCTTTCTGCCTGCTTTTCAGGCATTTAAGAGAATAAAATTACGTTTAGTTTAAGAAGTAAATCTGAGCGGCAAGTATTTCACACTGATCTAAAGGTCCCAGCTAGTTTTATATCACAAGACCTTTGACAGGGTATCTTATATATACTGTTATTTTGAAAGACTGTAATTGCAAATAAAATAAACTACAGTTTTAGATTAATTATGTTAAATATCACAAATAATCTCAGTAGTGAGATGGTGATATAACACTGGCCTGTACATACCAGCATGTATTTTACAATAAAGACTATTGCCTTATAATAAGCATCCAGATTTGACTTTTTTTTTTCTTTTCTGGTAACAATACTTGTTAAAAAGACCCTCCTGGGGATGGTAAAATCACACCATTTATACATGAAAATCCTGGTACAGGAGATGAACAAACAAAAGTATATGTGGCAAAAATTTGTGTTATGATCTGAGAATTGTTTTATGGCTGTCATGGGCTATAAGGTACTATTTACTCTTCAAACCATTACCTGGGGTTTATATAGTGCTTTTTATTTCTATTTTTTATCTATGAGTTGCTAAATGAGTTGTGTTGTTTGTGCAGTTAAAAGTTACTGTGTACTTGCAAACTGGTACTGAAGCTAATCCCGTTCTGTGAATTTAATTAATTCACAAAATTTTAGTTTGGATGAGATATACTGAACCCTTGTCAGAAGTAGCAAGAAGTTTTAAAGAAAGCCTACAAAATGTGTCCTGTGTTATCTCCTCTTACCCTAGGCCAACCTAGGCCATTGGAAGATGTGATCATTAGAGCACTGAAATGGAAGTACAGCTGTTCCTAGGGGACTGTCAAAATCATACTGAAAATTGGAGCTGGGTGAATTCCCTATCCCAGTATTGAATTTGTAAAAAAGTACAGGCTGGGTCCTTCCAAAATGATCTGTCAAATGACACTTAATTCCTTTTCCTTTGAAAGGGGGTTTATATTACTGTTCAGCTACTTTATATAAGTGAAACTGCAGAAGAAGATATCAGAGCTACATAACCTCAGCGTACCCTGTGGCTTTCCTGGGTGGAGGACCTGGGTTCAGAGCAGATCAGGAAGGGACAAAACTGACACTAGGTCTCCCACACCCCTGGTAAGGTTTTTAGCTACAGTGATGGTGGGTGAACCAGTATATCTTCACATCAGCTCTCAGTCTGTCTTCCTATTTCCTCCCTTTTTCTATTTGTGTTTTTAAATACAGTTGCTTGAAACTGAACATTTTATTTTCAGTGCATAGAATTCTTCCCTACTGAGAAAAAGCAATTTTTCATTTGTTCCAATAAGTAAAAAGATTTGTTTCAATGTGTTCACCGAAGTGAATATACACCTCACTGATCATATTGCAAACCTTAAAAAACCAAAAGCAAACAAAAGCAGAGAGCCATTGGAAGACATGGGTGTAACCATCTGTTCCTGGTGGGTCACTGTTTCCATCCTTTGTGATCTTGAAGCAACAGCACAGTGATTCAGGAGAATTCCAAGAGCATGCCACAGCTACATAAGACATCTTCTGTAGCTGCTTTGCCCTTCCATGTGACATGATTTCATGTGGTTTTACTCTTGTCTGTGTAGTGGAAAAGAGCTGGATGGTCCAGCTCTGAGTGAACATCAGATAATGATTACATTCTTATACAGGAATTTCTGCAGCCTCAGGAGAGGGGAGAAAGAGTCTGAACGTCTTACATTACCGTTTCTGTCTCTCCAGAAAGGTTTTTTGAAGACCATGAAAATGTTGTTGCAGTGTTATCAGACTGGACTCGAGACACTGAGAATAAGATTCTGTTTTTGGAAAAAAAGGAAAAATATGCTTTATTTAAAAATCCCCAGGTAAGCTAATATGATATTTGGATTAGAGTCTAAACTTAGGTCATTTAGTCTGCATGCTGCCCATTGTGTTAATAATTTGCTTTCAGCTCTGTCAGGTCAGAATTAGAGAAAGTAAAACTTGTATTTTCAACCAGAAGGAACCCCAGAATGTTGAATGCAAGGATTTGAAAATTAGTGTTTTCTGTTTTTTTCTGATGCTATTGTAGAGTCCTGTCCATAGTGTTAAAAAATGAAGCATGTAGTTCACCTCCAGTACAAGCCCTTGCTTAGGCACAGCTCTTAGAACTGGGGTGAGATGGCACAGCTGTAAAAACCTGGCCTTTGTCATTATTACAGCTTCTGCACTTTTCCTTCTGATGAAAATCAACCTTTCCTTTAAGGTCCGGATTTTTGTCAGTTGTATGTGATACTTCATAAAGAATATGATGAGTTCTACAGAGAATTTATCTGGATTTCACTTAGACCTGGAAGAAGCATTGGGTGAACAGTAACTCGTGTCTAGCTTTGTAAGGGAGGGTCTGCACACTGAATTGCATCAAATTATTCAGGATGGATGTGTACACAAATTGTGTTATTTCTTTGCTCTGTGGTCAAAACCGTATTTACAAACACCCTTGCACATACAGCTGATGCATTCTGGGCCACAAGATCTTTTCCCCTTGTCAGTGATCTGTTAGCTCACTGAGCATCTGGTTTGTTCCTGAGAGCAGCTAGAGGAAAATCAGCAATTCAGCATTGCCAAAAAAAAGAGTCAAGTATATCATTTGGCAGCAAATCTCACCAAGCTGGTCATTAGGAAGTTGTTTTTTTATAGAATGAGCCAATGTTTCAAATAAAACCTGTGGAGAGGAAGTTTCTTTTATTGACACAAGTACCCACAGTCAAGCAAAGAAAACTTACCCTGCAGTGTACATGGAATGATGTTGATTTTTAATATGAAACAAAAAAGTTTGTAAATAAAACATACATGATGGCTCAAGGTGTCATACTTTCTAATGCACATGGACATACCTAGTAGCAGAGGTTCAGTGGCACGTTTGATTAGTACAGTGGTAATGTTATTTGGGCAAGGCTCTAAAGCTCTCACAGGAAGTAAATCTTTGATGAGGATTCTGGTCGTTTTGATTGGAATGAAATTAGAAATAAACGTGACTTAAACCAAAACCAGAGCAAGAGTGTAATGTAACTCTGTTCTCCCATCTTAACTGGATAGGGACCGGTCTGCAGTCACTGAGCTTTAGCCCCTCTTCAGATAAGCTCTAAAATGAACAGTCTAAAGGGGCTGGGTAGTTGCAACTATCATACTGTTGAAATATTTTGCCAGTAATAAAGTCTAACCATCTCTCAGGCTTAGTAAATTCAAACATTGTGAGACAGGTAAAATAGGACTGTCATATCAGCAAACCGTCTTTGTGGCAGAAAATAATCAGTATTGTACAGACAGAACTCACGCTAGATAATAAAACGTGATAAAATACATGATCTGGAGTGAGTCCCTGAAAAGGTAAACCAAGTGGAAGTGCTGAGCTGGGGTGGGGTAGGGCAGGGTGTATGATTACCTAACTAACTACATGAGGAAATTATAGTGTAACCAATGGAAAACTGAAATCTAGTGGTCTGATATTGTACTCTCAGTATTTTCAGCCTCCTCCTAGCTCAGTCAAGGCTGCCTCAGAAACTCATTTTGGGAGTACAGAAACTGCAGAATGCTTTTTTTGATACACCCAATGCAGCAGTAGTTGAATTCTTTGTTGGTCGTATTTAGGACTTGTTCTGTTGGAGGTTGTTTGTGGAGATCCCACAGTTTCGTAACTCGCAGATACTTTTCTGGGGAAAAAAAAAAATAAAGGCTAAATTCCGAAGGTGGACAGGTGCCTACAATTTATTCTTAGACAAATCAGTGATACAAAATTTTCATTACAGAGGTTTGACACAATTAAGTGCTTTAAAAAAATTTATTATAAAGGTGTTCAGATGCCTCCCTAAAACAAGTGGACCTCTGGAAAAGGTCTGTGACCTGTGCCAACATTAATCGTTTCTTTCTGTGAAGTAGTTGTAGAGCTGGTATAGATTAAACAACAATTAATTAAATGCATTTCATTTTTTAAGAGGCAACTGAGATTCTGAAACGCAGGATTTATTCTCTGTGTCTGTGCTAGGAACATGTTGCTCAGGTAATGCCAGTGGCTTTTTTTGAAGATTGTCATTATTGTCATGCAGTATTATCTAATATTTCTCTGCAGCTTTGTTTCTAAAATATTTTTTAAAGTGTTTGGAATACATTGTAGAAAAAGCACAATCCTGAGGTGTCCACCTCTTCCATGAAGACAGGCACACTTTTGCCCTTTCCTCACTGTGATATAACTTACCCAGCAGGGAACTTGCTGACAGTGACTCATCTAGAGAGATGGAACATCACAAGTCTATGACTAGAGTGAAACAAAAATACATACTGATACATGGGCAAATAAAGAAAACGTTTATAACATGGGAAAGGTGATGCTTTATCGTGTGGTTGAGTGATGCTGTGCTTTTCTCTTGAAAGGAGAGGTTGTCAGGTTTAAAGACCTCTTTTCAAAAGCTCAAAGAATAATTCTCAGCTAAAAGATACTCTAAAAGAAAGAAAAATGGAGGAAAGGAAACACAGTTATTTTTAAGGGGTAGCTGAATCTAAACTCTTGACTAAATGCTGGTCATGCTCTTAGAACACTGTATTTTACTTTTCCTTGCATGAACTTTGATTTCCTGTGGTTTTCTTTTGATAAACGGTGCAGGCAACAGCATGTGGGGGGTTTTGGTTTTGGTTTTTTTTATTATTATGGGACAGCATTTATGAAAATTATTGCAAGTCTGTACAGTGAGTGCTTTATGCTTCTGCTCCCTCATATGTGAGGCAGAAGTGAGAGTTACACCTTCCAATGGAGAACCCATAACTGAATTGACATTTTATTTCTTCTGAAAAGCAAGAGTTCTCAACAGTGTCAGAAGGGGGTGGAGTAAGAACTTGTAGTGTCTTCCGTAACTGGACAGCTACAGTGAGTTTCATTGCTTGAATATTTATTTTGAAATCAGTGAAATTGGGCTAGTACCCAGTGGGTGATACTTTTGTTTTTCACGAGTTTGGCAACTTCCTATGAGTCAAGGTTTTTATTTTGTCTCCACTGTTACCCAGTGAAGGAAACATAAAAGGGTAGCAGGGAACCTGATTATTGAGTGTGTTGACAAAAGTGCAAAAAAATAGAAGTGAGAACAGGGAAGTGTTTTTCACTGTACTTCCATTGCTTAGTAATCTTAATTTCTCTCTCTTTTTGGGGGTTTCAAAGAACTTTGTCTTATATTTATTTACATTTTTGATCTTCAGAGCAATTATAGGTATCTTCTAATATTTTTAGTGTGCACTTTTCTGGGGGACACATCCTGAGTTGCAGATATGACCATGTTCTGTTTTATTTTTTTTTCTGCACAAACCATGCTGCATTCAGTACACAGTGGCAGTGATCTGAAAGGGGATGTGAGCTGGCCAGTTGTTGCCTCATTTTGGGTGCAGTTTGGATGAATGTAAACAGGCAGCCCGTTGCTCGAAGAAGGTAGTCACGAGTACGAAGCAGCTGCCTTTTTGGTGCATAGTGTCTGATCTGTGCTGTTGTGGACCTTGCAGTAGTTTGAAAGCAAAAACACAGCCTAAGCAGGAGGGGATGCAGGGGCAGCATGCTGTCTTGGAACACCTGTTTTTTGCTGTGTACTGACAAGTATTTGCTGCTGTATTCCCAGTTATAAGAGGCTGTTCATGAGAAAGGATGAAAGGTATGAGAGAGGTGATGTTTCATTTAGGAAATTCTTTTTTATGAATATAGAGATGTGAACGTTGATCAGTGCAGTAGTTAAGGCTACTGTTTCTACCATGATCGAAGTTTGGTTTGCTTACATGGCACCACAGATGTTTTTTGAAACTATTGAAAACACTTTCTGTCTTCCACTGTTCGAGGGTTATACAGTGGAGAGAGATACAGCCTGGTTTTTTTACCTGCCTTTCCATACAAAAGGAGATGGCTGTAGCCTTAAGTAGAAAGATTTTATGCATAGACTTGTCTTTTGAATGTAAGAAATAGTTAATTCTCAAATCTGTAGATGTATGCAGAGGGCTGCCCTGTAGCCATATATTGTCCCATTAATGACCTGACATTGCAAACCAAACATGCATTTCACAGCAGTGTCCTCACACAGGAAAGAGCTTGCCTTTTATCATGACCTTTGACTACTGGACTTGAAATGACCTCTTATGGACACATGTGGTTTGCCTCCTCTAGGATGAATGCTTCTCATCAAAAATAGGAGACCACACAGTGATAAAACAAGTACAGTGCACAGTCTGCTCCACAGGTTTTTAGCCACTGACAAATAAGTACCATGTACTTCCAGATTTCAGGTCAAAGACACAGAGAAGGTAATCAGTAACAAATGAAATGTGTGTTGACAGGTGAAAGATGACAGTGTACATCTGTGTAGTGTTGAGTTAGGTGACAGAGCCCTGCTTCCCTGATGAAAAAGCTGTGGTGTTAGAGATCCAGCATGGATATTGTTGCAAACTTTCTTTACGATTGATTATGTCAGTACAGGGTGGTCTGTGCTTCTGCTAAATAAATGCCAGATGCCTGAAAGTGAATCAGTTGTAATCAGAGGAGCTTTGTTTTCTTATTATCAGTGCACAGAAGGCTGACTGAGCCAGATGAATGCTCTCCTACCAGTAGTAAAGCTGATGAGCCAAGCCTTGTTCAGACAGTGATAAGGTGTGCTTACCTTGATAAATCTTCATTGTGTATTTTAGGGGTTGTACTATGCCTTTATAATGATCTGTAGAAGAAGGCTTACAGCTTGCATGTCCCTCTACTTTCCAAATCCGTCCCAAAGTTTGAAGGTCCAACCCAGCCTAACAGTGCTCTCTGAGATTTCTCTTCATACCTTCATCAGTGCCAAAGCGGGTGTGCCAACATTAGGCCAGCAGGGCTGTGATAGTGCTGTCTGTCAAGAAGACCTGTTGCATGTGCACAGAGGACTGGGCTGCAGCTGCTCAGAACAGTGTTTGTTTTTTTTCCAGAAGGATGAGTTACTCATTGTCACTCAGATCTGTGGTTTTGGACTGCATAGGCAGGCATCACTCCAGGTTATACTGAGAACACACTTTTAAGTGGTGCTTTTTTTGAGCTGGCCTGGGTTTTTTTCCACTGTGAATACTTTCTTCAGATGTAGTTGCAAAGCTGTGGTCCTGAGTGTTTGCTTACCTTCAGCTGTGGACTAAAAATATATCCACGCAGTCTGAAACCAGCTGCATTTCCTAGGATAACTGTCTATTGTATTAAATGTTTCTCATACCATAGACATGGCATCAGCACATGCCAAATGGCAGGTGACTGTGTTTCTGATATTATATATTTCTGCCTGACTTAATACTAACTTTTAAGAAAGCAGTTTTTAAAGAACTGTTTTTGAGATCCAGACCTCTTCCCCTTCCTCTCCTGGTGCCCCTCCAAAACCCATCTGCTCTGAGGCTTGTGTTTTGGCAGACAGCTGTTCACAGCACTGCTTGAAAAAGAAGATGTGGTTGTGTGGAAGATCAGATAGACCTTGTTGCTTGTAAACGTGGTATGCTGGCAGGGCAGATTTGCTGCTTGTCTGTTTCTTTCTTATATGGTAGTAACATCATGTTCCTTCATTTACACGCTTCTCACTTTTATTTTGGTAATGTTTGCATTTATGTTGCAGTTTAGTTGTCGTGGAGTTCTAGGCATGTAAATATATTGTCCCTTTCTCAAAGTCTTGAGACATGAAAAAATGGAGAGAGATGATAAGTCAGATAAACTGAAAAATTATAGAACATGAGAATTTTGAGTGTTATCATTCTGGCCTCAAGCCCATGGATCCAGATGCTGCTTGATGCTTGGCATCCTTGATCTGCCCGCTTCCTTCACTTTCAGCTGCCTTACAATCTGCAGCCTGCCAGGCTCTACTTGTCTGGCCCTGCTGTTGAGCAAAGGCACTGCACATGCTTCATCACACAAGCCATAGCATGCTCCTGAGCTACCTTCCCGCTGCCAGAATTTGCAAGTATGTCCAAGTGCTGTCCTTTTTTCCATCTGTACAATGAAGATGGATGCAGAATTGTTGATCCTGTTTAACAGTGGGTGAATTTATTTTTACTGGTAAGTATGAGCCTGAGGTGCTTCCCTGTTTGCAGGGGGATAGGCACTGAGTCCTCTGAGGGGGCTGAAGCTTTACAACCCTCTGGCACAGAAATGGAGGGGAGGGTAGGCTTTTCTTTCGGTAGGCTGGAGCACGTGTGCCAAGATATCATGGTGATCATTTCTTCTAATTTCTTCTAGATTTTTTAATACTTTCTTCACTGCATAAGAATACTTTGCAGAATATGAGCAGGCATTTAAAAGCAGAAAGTAGTAACTTTGGATAAAGGTTTTAGCATATAAACACTTTTACTAAAAATTAAGATCTGAGTTACATCCAGACTGCAAGATTGGGTTGTTAGAAAAGGCTTTCTAGCCTTTCGATACTGCCTTGCATTCACTGTATATCAGCATGCAATCAAATGTTAGGTTCTCTACCACTTGTAAAATAAAGGAAGCAGTAAAAATTGGAATGCTAAAACCAAACCCATTGATCCAGAAAAACAGGCAAAACCATAAACCACTGTTTTTAATTTTGGGAGGCTGTATACACATGGGTAAAACTAATTTTTTATTACTTTTGAATTATATTCAAAATAAAGAATTAAAACTCGTGAGCAGGCAGGTGTGATTAAACTTTTCTATAAGAAGGGTCCATGAGCATCTGCCTCTTGCACCTGCTGACTCCGGTGCTCTATTTAAATACTCAGTAACTACTGAGTGAGTTTGTAGTAATTTAGTTACTTGTATTGCTGGCTTTATAATGAACATTCATTTCTTTTGTGTCTTCATCAGAATTTCTACCTGGCAAACAAAGGGAAGAATGAAAGCAAAGAAATGAATGATAAAAATAAAGAGGCTTTGCTGGAGGTAAGTCAATTTATTAGGTTGATGATGCAAATGTCACCAAAATTCTGCCACTACCTGCATCTGCTCTGCAATAACAGCATTTAGTTCTTTGTGGGCACGTATGTAACAACAGGAAATTCTGTGATCATTGGCATCTTTGTATCTCAGGTTTAATAGGTAGATTTTCCTCTGCATCTGCTGCCCCTCATTGAAAATGCAGATTGTGTACCCTTAGGCCAGCCCTTGGGACCTTTTGTAGTTATTAAGGTTGACCAGTAGTAAGCAATTATCTTTTGGGTTAGAAGTAGATGTCCTTCTCTAATTATTAGCAGTACTAAAACAGAAAAAGAACCTTTCCACTTTTCCAGAAAGTCTGTTTAACCTCTTACCTTTCCTGCTCAAGTTTGCTTCAGTTGCATGCCTGAGAAAAACCCAGAGAGCTATCTGAAAGAAAATATTATCACAGTTCTCCAAGAAAGCATTTTGGGTTTTTAGTAAAAGTTCAGTAAGGAAATGCTTTTCTCAGCTGACTGAGGACTCACATTTCAAAATTAGTAGATCTCAGGAAGGCACCAGATGTCACCCAGCAAAAGTCCTGGTGAATTCTAAAATGCAAATGTTAAGTGATAGGTGTGTTGGCATTAAAAATTATCCAACAGTAGGTCCTTCGAGCAAACAATTCGTGTTGTAAATGCTAGCATGTATTTAAAGGTGAAAGCAGAGATTGCGAGGGAGATTTTCTGTGTATGTTTTTAGAGCTCTGAGGAGTCCCTAAAGAATCTCTCTGCAGAAGTATTTCTTTACAGAACCTATAAATACAGCAGTAGAGAAAAAAAACCAGCAACAGTACCAACTGTTTTGCTCTATTGCCTTCACTGAGCATATCTATATCTAGTTAAAACCTTTTGTAGGTTTTTGCTTGACCTGTTAAGGAATGGAGGTTTTGAAAGCCTTCTTTTTCACTGTGAGCACCCAACTTGGATGGCAGAGTTACCACATTAGCTTGCAAAAGTTTCCTTTGCCTGTCTTAAGGTGTTCACCTCCTGCATTCCCCATGTTCATGTGTTCATTGTCACGGGAAATATCTTTACTTTTCAAGAAGCATTTTTTGATAGCTATTTATTGATAGGGTTGTGCCTAAATTGATTTATTTTGTGCATTGTTGTTCTTGTTGCACAGGAAAGCTTCTGTGGGACATCTGTCATTGTGCCAGAGCTTGAAGGGGCCCTTTATTTAAAAGAAGATGGAAAAAAGTCCTGGAAGAGGCGTTACTTTCTTCTGCGAGCTTCTGGAATTTATTATGTACCCAAAGGAAAAACCAAGGTCAGGAAGCCAAATAATCCTCTTAGCAATAAAACAATTCATGGAGGTAAAAGTGTAAAACTCCCAAGGTGACATTTTTAAGAGCACTGTCTGGTGCATCTGAGAGGGTTGGGGTTTTTATAGTTCATCTTTGACTACACCACTTGTGCAAATACTAGAATGTAGTCACTGAATCCTGTCATGTTTCTCTCCTTTTGATTTGTGGGGATAGATAAAAGCATTGAGGAAATAGCACTGCTCCGGAAGTCAGTAGGGGAAAGACAAACAGCAAAGCGCCCATCAGCTGGTGTTGTGTTGCCAAAATGCTTCGCTGTTACATGGGTTCCCTGTGAAAGAGTATTTTAAAAATTTGTCAAGTAAACTTATTTCTTATCACCAAAAAGGTAGAATTTTGCTTTATTTGATACTTTCTGCACCAGTAACCAGCATGCAGAAATGCTGTACTTTTTTTCCTACACTGATCTGTAGCTAGAGAATGTGCTCTGCCTTTTAAGGCTTTTAAAGACTGCCCTCTGTGTAGAAACAAGTGAGACAGAAGCATCTACCTGTCTGAATCAAGTGCACTGACATTTAGTATTGCAAAATATTTAGATTCTGAATTGGCAGTACTGGAGAAGCAAAGGGTCCTAGATGTGTTGCACATAAGGGTGGCTGGCTTTTCATTTCCACAGTAATGAGGTAGAATGGTGGATTCTGGGACTGATGGTATTTTATATTTTTTTTTTGTATTCTGAAAACCACTTCTGTTACCACATACAGCTCTGCTAATGCTTCATATTTGGAAATTCTGGTGCTGCTGGTGAAATTTTACTCTTAGGATTTGTGCTTTAAAACTTAACTGTTCTGCTATTTCCTGACTAAATTACAAAGGAAAAAAAAATATATCTTGTGAAGGAATGCTCTTCTGCTGCTCTGGTAACCTGTGTTTAAAACCAAATCGCAGTGAAACACAGATTACCTGGCTGCTTTCACAGCTATTTACTTTGACTTTGTGTGACCCTGAGATAATAGCTTTCACTCCTCAAATCACGCTGCACACACAGCATCCTATTGATTAGGATCTAGAATGCTATTTGGAAGGCACTTAAGGTGGAAAAAGTGTAAGAATAGTCCAGTGCAGAGTCCATCTTGGACATTTCCTTGTAGCATGCCTCCAATGATGATCAGTAGTACAACACCAAGGCAGGGCAAGCATGTCGTGATAGCTACTCAGCCTTTTTCCATCATTCAGTGATACTCATTTCAGTGACTTTCCATCATAATGCAAATGAGGGAAGTGCTTTCTCTTTTCATGGGATAGGCTGCAAATGTAGGCTCAGATGGAACCAGAGAGTCACCTTGTAACTGCAGGTTAACACTTTATTGCCTATTAGTTGTTACAGCCTGTGTAACAGGCTGTGTACTACCCTGCCTATAACTGAGCCATTTTTAGGAACAGTGCGAGTGCTTTAAAATCACTGTATTACCAACTCAGCCACTCACAGGGATTGAGCATCCTGAATCTAGTTCTTTGGCAAGTAGTCACAGCTCTTTCAGATAGTACCAGTCAACTGTTTGCTCCTGCATCTGTAACAGCCTTCAGCAAAAGGGTGCATATGTCCATGTCTTAGACATTCCAGAGAAAGTCAAGTCTCTGAGCTCAAATCTGTGTTTAGTGGTTATCTAAGTTAGTTACTGCACTCTGTATTGGAATAGATGAGGCTCAGTACACATGTCTGTTGTGGAGACAGTAATCTCTGGTAGATGAATGGAGTGCAGTGAGAGTGTTAAACATCTTAAAGCACTACAGCAGAATTCAGTAGAGCTCTTCAGTCATAGCCCTTAAATTACGAGAGTTCATCTCATGTCAGGATGGTGTGAAGAGTGTACATGCACCTTGTACATCATTCGGTTGTGGGTAGAGTGATCTTTCTTTGAGGTGCAGAAACAAAGAAGTGTCATACAATAGTATCTTCAGCTGCTGCAGCTGTTTTAAATTCATTGTATATTCATGTTATCACTTGTTACAAGAGAGAAAGAAGTCTGTCATACCTTTGGCACTTTGTGTTGGCTGTAAAATACATGTTGAACGTGAAAATGCAGGGACACATTCAGGTAATTCTACACCCATGCCTGTGGTGGTTTTTGTTGTTTTGGGGGATTTTGTTAACAAACCAACACCAGTCAGCACTACTGTCTTAATTTCTTTCTTCAGCATTGCTCTACTTATGTCCTATTCCAAAATGGGCTGTTAATTGACAGGATCACAAAACAACAACATCAGAATAGCAGATACAGTTTAAAAATCTCTTTCTGTTAATTGTATTGCTTTGTCATCTTAACATTGCACAAATACTGGCAATAAGTGCCTTCTCCCTTGCATAAAAATCTGTTCCTTACTCTAAGAAAATGTCAACTACATTCGTATTGGTCTTAATCACCATTGTTTGGTACCTAAAGGAAAGAAACAACTCGTTATACACTGCATGGATTTGGGCATGTTCTGGAACCTAGGTCCACATAGTCACTCATAAAATCTCTGGCATCAGCTGCAGTGGAGAGAGGGGAGAGAGAGAAGTCCTACTACATACAGTGTGGAGTGTTTCCTCTCCCCATAAATCTTAGTTGTAAACTCAATTTGTAAATAAAGCCAACTGGAGGGTGTATTGTAATGAAAGTATCAATGAGAACAGCATAGAAGAACCAATTATGCAGAAATATAACCTCATTCCTAGGGGTAGAGGGGGTTGTGGTTTGTTGTTTTCTTTTTTTTCCCCCTATAATTTCCTGGTTTCTTGGTTTAGCCAACAGTGACCACATGACATGGCTATTTTTGCATTTCCACCCAAAAGACTGCAAAAGCTATGCTTTGTATGCAAAATTCTTCACTGAGAAAAGTGCCAGCAGAAGAAACCTTGTTATTTTAGCAATATTTTGTGAACAATACTATGATAAACAGAAAAGGAATGATGCCAGGAAATTCAAGAAAGCTCAAAGCAAAACAGATGAAATGTGTGCTTATGTCCTGATGAGAGTTTGTGTGTTACGTATACAAAAGACAAACAAGCTCTTGAAGGAATTTAGAACCCCAAACCCTCTTTCTCCAGGCAGAACTGTAAGGGTGCGATTTCTTACTATGGTATTCTCTTTGGTCTTACTATCCAAAAGCCAAGATCTCCACACAAGGCAATGAAGCACAGAAAAACCAGAACAAGAGAAAACTGTTACACTGTGTTATGTATTATTTGTAATATGTACTTACCCTCTTCCACTTGTTAGTTTAAGAATGCACACACTTTAAATTAATCTTTTTTTTTTTTTCAGTCAGCCTCATGACAGTTACAGAACAAAAAACATTGGCATTCCTGCACTTGATAAAGGTCCTATTAATGAGTTTCACATCAAAATTCAATTAGTTCTAACAGTGATGTGCTTGGTTTTCATTTGTAGACATCACGGGATCTGGCATGCTTCCTGCAGTTTGAGAATGTGAATGTGTATTACGGTTATCAACACAAAGTGAAATACAAGGCACCTACAGATCACTGCTTTGTCTTAAAGGTAACGTACAAGAAAAACAAGTTCTACAAATGTCACACATTTTCTTTTATATGTAAATGTGTTTAAATTTGGAACTCCAGGGACCCTGATGAGATAAAATACCTCCTGCAACATCATGTGTAATTTCTTCTTTGCTTCATTATTGATCAGCACCATACATTTAGAACCTTAATTTTATTACTGATAGTCCTATGCTATGTGTCTACACTGCATCTATAAAGTTGTCTTCAAATCAGGAATGAATGTGCTGCCTGTTCAGGTGACTGGGCACATTTGGACAAATGGCACTCAGGGCAGATGTATGATGAGACTGGCAGTCCCTAACGTTGATGTTATGAGCACCATGGATTATATAATTTTTAAAGTATGTCTATTTTTTTTGCAGCATAGTCATACCTGTTGAGGGGTTGTTGAACTGAGACACAAAACCTTGCAGGAATAGACATCTCGTTTGTCATATTTTATTGCACAACTATTTGTGGCAGGAGGGCAAAATACATTGTTCATCCAGTCATGAAAATCAATGCTTGCTGTTGAATAAGTATCTCATTGCTGCCTTTCCAGGTAGTAGCACTGCACATAGGCTGGGAATTCTGCATTCCTTTCAGAAAAGGAAAAGAAGCCCATGCTTTTCACCTAAATCAGATAGAAACGAAGCTTTGAGGTTGCAGTAATTGGGCCTTGCTTGCTATCTGTCATTAATACAAATTTTAGAATACAGTGGGATTGCTGTGTACAAGGCAGAAGATAATCTTGTTGCTGCTTTTCTTTTTAAAGACCTGCAGTGCAACAGAGTATTAGAAAACACAGTATCTTGTCATCTCAGAAAAAAAAGTCTTTAAAGGACACATTCATATCAGATGTCACTTACAATACCACATCTCTGGCTGTAGCTGCATACTTAGAGCATTTTTTTAATTCAGTTACAAAATATCTGCTAGCCTAATTTACACATGGCCAAGCAGAAGTGGTTTATAGACACATACTTATTTTCTGAAACAGATGTATCTAATTAACACAGATGAGCAGTTTTAATACTATAGTCCTCCACAAAATGCTCTGCAAGAAGGACTTTATCCTTTTTTGTAAAATATGGGTGAGCCTTCTGAAGTTAACAGGTAAGTATTGCTTCTGGAAAGTGCAACCTCTAATGAAAAAAAAGGAAAAGGGGAGCTGATGTAAAAAATAATGGGAAATTGATTTTCTAAACAGATGACTGGTCAAGGAAGTATCTGGCTAATTTAGTGACGGTTATTCACATTCTGTTCAGATGAGAATAAAAGCATGATTTTTGAATGCATCTAGCAATGTGGATAACTGTTCACAATAATTACTTCCATCTTTTGTGAAAAGAAGTATGTTATTTTCACTAGCAATAAGTCACAACTCAACTAAAATACTTCCTTTATTTCATGTGTGATGTTAGTGCTGTACCCTCAATGTGAAATGAGAAGAACAAGATCAAAAGCTCACTAGGGAAAGCTTTAGTGTAATAGGCTTATAAATGTATGAGATGTACTTTGCTCCGATGCTTCTAAAACATGTTTGCGGTAAACATCATATTGATCAGATCATTATTTCTGAGCAACACGACCTAGTGATGAGTAGATTATTTTACGGTGATCGTTCTTCATTTTAATTCCTACAAATCATCATTTGGTAGATTCCTTACTGGCTCAGTTTCAATCTTAGCTTCTTTTAACAGTTGTCTCTTGCAGTGGTTGGAGTTGGTCAGGAAGTATGGGCAAGTATTGATGCCTTATAATCTTCTGTTATTTCAGAAGTGGAAGTCTCTCACTTAGGGTGGCTTTCTGAGGGTGGTGCATGGAGAGTTTAATATTTATTATAATTTCTGTACATTAATTTGAATTCTACATATACCTTGTTGAAGGCATGCTGCTGCAATGAGTTCTGTCATATCCTTCTCTTACCTTTGGAGGTTGGAGCTGAGGATGTCATACATCTTGAGATCTGTGGGCTGAGGGAAAAAGCAAAGTTAAATGTTGGTCTCTCTGATAGGATCTTGGTGACACAAAAGTGTATGGACAGTAACGAAGAGCCATCTGTCACACTTAGTCACATTTTGTTCCTCTCTGTTTTTATATGGAAGTCTCCCAGAAGAAAATATCTCTCTTGTTGGGAGAAACTTGTCCTGACATGTCAAAGGAAACAAACCGTCATCCTTGATGATTTCTTATCCTGCCATATTTTGAGAATGAAATCCTCAAGATGAAATGACAGCACTTTTGCAGACAGGTGCAGTGAGCAAAAGGTAATGGATTTCACGGGTAGACATTTGTCTTTATTATACTGATAACCTAGTAATTTTGAAGGAATTTGGATGCCCAGTTTAGTCCAAGCCATTTGGAAATTTCTCCACAGCCAAGGCTCTGCTGTGTCTTCACAGCTCTTCCATTCCCCTGTGTGTCCCTCAGGACAGTGGGATCTGTGGAGGTTCTTTTCTGGTTAGGTGCTTGTGTTTCCTGCAGGATAACATTATCTGTCTTACAACAAATGGGGTAAAGTAATTGAGAGAGTAGCAGCCATAGCCCATGCTAGCTGTTCACTGAGGTGGCTGTGAATCAAAGGAAATTTTTACATTTGGGGAAAAATGTTAGTCTTCGGCCCTTATTAGCTCCAGCAAGTTGTAATACCACTTGGAATGTTTTTGAATAATAGCATACCACTGCATTTTTTTTAAAGAATTGTTGCTTTCTGAGGACCCTCTCAGGAACTGCTGTGTCAAAACAGCGAGCAGTCATCAGCCAAGTTACTTGCTCTGAATGTCTCAAATGTATCAAAAGAAACTGTCCAGCTCACAGGCAAGAGACCAGATTATATTTTATGGTGCAGGAGATACACAAGGATGTAACAGCTTCAGCAGTACTTTGCTTCTGTGCTAGGCAGAATATCCTGCTGAATTCAGAACCAGGCATAATTTCCCAGCCTTGAGCATTGAGTTGAAAAAATACTGTATTTATTTCTGACTGGTTAAGCTAATTGGCATCCTTACTTCAAGAACAGGGAAATGTCCTTTGTTCATTGAAATGGCAGCAATTGGCCGTGAATGGGCTGGCTTGGAGTTGAATATGGCCTCATGTTTGAAGGAAACATCCTTTCTTTTCCTCCAGTCCCCATTTGTATGATGAGCCTCCTAAACAAATAACTAGGCTAAAAACAGTAACATTTGTTTCTGCCTTTAAAGGCAGGGAGAAAATATAAAACATTTTATTTTGCCACCCCTCAACCTTGGTCATCTTTACATCTTTATGGTGTGTCTTTAAGGAGGGAAAAGCACTCAAGAAATATTACAAGAATGAGCAGAATGAGAATGGGTTTTTGTGTCGTTGTGTCAGGCATTGCCAAGAACTTGAAGGAAAGAGGAGCACTATAACTAATGTTAACCACAACACTGGTGACTTGGTTTTAGCTAGAACAGTGAGATTTCTCAGGTTGTCTGATGCAGACGTGAACAATATGGGTGTTGCCTCAAAGTCTTCATGACTCTGAACGTTTGAATTTTCTTTGAATGTTGCTCCACCCTGGATCTCTCTGAATGGGATATGTGCTTTTTCTGCAGATTTTTCTCCTAGGCTACAGTCAGGTGTGGAGCTTGCAGAGACAGTGAGCCTTTAGTCCTTGTGCCTGACTCAGCTAACATGCATTAAATCCCCAGGAGCGACAGCTCCCCCTATCCTGTTTCTTCTTTAATCTAGCAATTTAATTTCAACTTCAGTGGTCATACCTGGGTTACTTAGCTGATGCTGGCTTGGGTACTGGTATTAGTGTAGCAACAGCAAGATCATGCACATCATGGGCAGGTTGTTTGATACTTAGCCTGAAGCTGCGGTGCATTTTGCAGCCTATGATATTGAAACTGAACCTAGACTATCTCAAATATAAATATTCTTGTCTGCAGATCCACCCTGTAGGGTGTTCCTCTTACAGCTAGAGAAGCATAATGTGTTGTGAGTGCTCCTTTCCTAAAATTTCTTCCCATTACCTCAGCACCCCACTGTTATCTACTATAGCTTACAACAAAAATGAGGTAGTTTTTGCTTATTTGTTAACCATCAAGACACTGAGGAGATAATGGCAAAAAGGGTGGTGTGCCAGAAACAATTAAAAAGCACATCACAGTGTTTACTGAGCAAAAGAGAGAGCACTTTGCTGAGCTTATTGAGGAGTTTCCTTTCAGGATGATTCAGGACACAACTGCAGTAACGGAACAAAGCAGCTACTTCCTCATATCAGCTGCTCTCAGGCAGCAGAAAGCCCAGCTGGGACCAACTGAAAAGGGCACAGCTGGTGGTTGGTGTCTGAGAGCAGGGTCACCTGTAGCTGTCCCTGGCAGCGCACCAGAACCGATGTGGCTGGGTCCTGAGGATGAAACTGCACCCTGCCACAGAGGCTCCAGTGGAGTTAGCTTTCAGGAATTCTTAGGCTTTGGGGCAACTATAAAACTTGAAATGTTTTATTTCCCAATGGTTCCTTGGTCTGCACTGAGCTCTAACCTTCTTAAATGCAGTTGTTTTATACCACTGCTAAACAGGCCTTCCTCCCTCAAGGGAAGTCCCACATTTAAAAAACAACACAAAGAGCCCTCAGCATAAATAAAGCCTCTGAATAAAAGAAATGCTTTCAAGACATCTGCTTCTCTAAACAGGCAGATTCTTTCTATTTTCTACTCGGCCTAACCGTAATGCTGACATAAATTTCAAGATCCCACCTTTTACTTTGGTGTCAGATAAAGCAAGTCTTTTCTTAATAGAGACCTCCATATGCAGAAAAGAAGAAAGGAAAGGGCAGCTAAGTGTGAAAGAAGACCCTCACTCAAACCTGCATCTGTCAAGGTCAGATCTGTCCCTCTGTTCCCAGCAGAGTGGGCAGGAGAGGGTCACAGCACAGCTCTCCCTGCCACCCTGTGGAGAGTGCTAGCCAGTCCTAGGAGAGGAACAGTGAGGGAACAAAATTCTCTGTCCTTCACAGAAAAAGCAATTTCACACACTGCACACAGCAAGCAGGAGTGGTTTGGTTCCTCAGTTACCTTTGCATTTACAAATGCAATATACATAGATTCCCTGTGGATCTTCTTCAGTCACCATGTACTATGTTACATGGGAAGTGCCGTGGAAATGGATGGTAATTCCTTTCCTGTTCTGAAGCTGAAAGTCCCCAGGACCAAGAGATTCCACCAGGAAGGAAGGGGTCTGTTCATCGTGCTAGCAACAGCATCTATTGCACGGAGCAGAAATTGTGAACATAATGTTTATTCTGTGCATTGAACGTCTCTGTGTGTGCATCCGCGCACACACTAGTCCAGGAGCTGATTTTGTCACACCATGTTGAAAAATCTTTCAAAGCAGACAAATAGCAAGGTAATCTATATGCAAATTTGCTGGTTTAGTCAGTCTGATGTGCCTGTGACAAAGAGTGGATTTAATTATAGTTTATTGGTGCTGGTTATGCTTGAGTAATCTGGAGGTAATGGTGCATAATGCTGAATTAATCTAGGATGAAAAAAAATGGTTTCCTGGGGATAAACTGAGACAAAGGCAAATCATCCTCTATTTCTACAGCTGGGTACATTTTCCTGTGCAGTCAAAACAGTTAAGTATTCCTGGCATCATTTGGAAAACAATTTTTTAAAAGAAATGATCCAAAGAAACTTGGGAGTAAATTTTCAAGAAGAATAGCTTCTGTTTGCAACAACAGCATCATTCTAGCAGATAATTTGGTATTTAGCTGCTTAGCTCCTGATTCCCTCTTCCCTCACACCCAGTGTGCTCTGTCTCAGACTGAGTCCTGTACATAATGCATTCTACACAATGACAATTAAGAAGGTAGAAGATGAAATTTAGCAGTGTTTGAGATAGAAAACACTACAGAGAACAACTATGTAGAACAAATGGCTAGTGCAGGAAACAAGGATAGAAAACACGAGATTTTATATGTCTTTATGTGAAAGATTTGGAAATTGTGTTAGCAGGAATGCTTCAGGTAAATGTTTCAGAGTAAAATTCATTGCTAGATAAACTGAGAAAGCAAAAGCAGAAATACTCTTTATTGCAGAACACTTTTCAGATATGTGGGATTACAGTCATAATACATGCACAGTTTTGCAAGATTAATATATAAACAATGGGGAGAATAAGGACAGAGAATGGACAGTGAGGAGTGGAATATAATAGCTTTGGAAAATATAATTTCCTCCATAAAGCAGACCTCTTTGGTTACAATAGCTACTATATATATTTTTAATGACCTAAAAAATTTGCCTCCATCATTAATGTAGGTCAAAAGAATAATTTCCTTATAATAGGACAGTTACTGTTTTATCTTTAGAGTTCACAGATGTCTTCAAAAGAGGATTTAAGCCTGATCATCTTCATGCAAGGAGTGCATGACATCAGAATTTGGCCGTTTTTAATAGTAGATTGCAAGTTTGAACCACTTCAGTGTGATTTTTGCAAGGTGCTGAGTATTAATTCTACTTGCGGTCATGGGAACCAGAAGAGTCTCATCCTTTCTGGGAAGCTAGTTCAACACAGCATGAGTTTAT
Organism: Myiozetetes cayanensis; assembly: GCF_022539395.1. NCBI lineage: Eukaryota > Metazoa > Chordata > Aves > Passeriformes > Tyrannidae > Myiozetetes > Myiozetetes cayanensis. The sequence goes on from NW_026086604.1 coordinate 134,757,472, forward strand.
CAGTAACAGTTAAGCTATCCAAAAATATTGACCATTTTGTGAAAATTCAGCTGAAAGCCAAAGCTTTTGATCCAAAGTTAGTCAGTCTTTATGCTTCTGGCTGTTGTTTCTGCCTCAGAGACTGAGCAATGATCCATATATTTTGGGGCAAGGAATCCAATGAGATGCCTGAATAACTTCAGTTTACTTTTCATCTTCAGTGCTGGAAGAAGGCAAAGAGAAAGAACATTTTATTGGGATAATCTCCAATTTCATGCACACATGGCCTTTAGTCATTTGTTTTGGCAGACACCACAGAAACCACATCATTCAGTTTCCATTTCTTCAGGTTTTCAATGTGTTCTTTTTTTCCTTAGGCAAAGAATTTATTTTATATCTGAAAATGTAATCTGTGGACAAATATTTTTTTAAACCTCTGCAGAAAATAACCTCTTTATATTCAAGTGCTTCTGCTTTCTTTATCTCTGGACAGTTGATGCTTATAGACAGATGCTTATAAGACTAGATTCTGTTCCAGACCTCTTTGGTGCTTTCCTGGGTGAAACACGGCACGTCACTTTGCAGCCTGACATTTGAGGTGCTCAGACCTTAATACTTGCAAAATCAGGCTCAATGATGTGATTAATTAATCATTATTAAGAGTTTTGACATTGACAGAAAAAACTTCACTTTAGTCTGTATTATTTCAAAGCACTGTTCCCTTTTTTTAATGTGAGAAAAATTCTGAAGTCTCTTTCTACCTGCATATTCCCACTTTTTATTCAAACTATGACTTCTACAGTGGTTGCTTTTTAAGCAGTTGTCTTTTGTATTTCATTTTGGTGCTGCATGTTTCAGAGCCAAAGGTGCTAAACCTTTCCTGAGAAGATGTTTTCACTTTGCTGTCAATTGATTTTAAGGATCCTCTCAGGACACGGTTTGCACCCTATAAAAAAAAAAATTATCTGCGTCTATGTGTGAGATGCGTAACATTAACTGAGGTTAGTGCCATTTTGCCTTAAAGTACAGTATTTCTCACGTGGCTGTCATTAGTGATATTGTTATGACCTCTATTAGTCCCACAGAGAGGTTATTGCAGGGACTTTGAATCTAGTTTAGCAAAACCAGACTTGCATAGTGACTACAGCTCCTTTCATCTGTGTGCAGTACTAAGCACTCTTCTGAGACACAGGAGCTGTGAAAGGAGGAAATTGGTCCACACAGAATCATAGAATCATCTAGGGATCTTCATACCAAGTCAGCATTTCCAGGGACTTCCAGCTGCCTAGATTCTTCTTTGAACTGCGTACCCTGAGTCACCATTTTTATGCACTATCTAATAGATTTTGCCTGAAGTTTTTACTGGGAAGTTAAGCCTGTAAAGGTCAGCATCGGCAGCAGAGACTTCTGCCATTTGTACTGCTGAAGCAATTTCACTATGGTACAGTTCTTCGAGAGAGCAAGCTGCTGGGGTGGGGTGTGACAGTTCTTGGCTGAAACATTAGGTAACTTAATTTTGTTATGCTACAAAGTAGCATAACTAAGCATGCTTCATGGATCTAAACACCACAGGAAGCCAAAGGCCTCTATCTGGGCCACTTAATAATAATCTTCTATAGATATAAACCTTCAGTATTAAACTTGATGCTACTGGTGTTTGATTCCGTGGTCTGGCCCTGCAGACAACTGCTGTAGGCAGCCTCTGCACTGACAGTATGGAACAGTCCTCCTTAAATGCAATCTGAAGCCCGGGAAAGGGGATGGGGATATTTCCCGTTGACCTCAATGGGCTGTGGGTCCAGTACAAAGTTAAGCTTTATGTGTCATTGATAAAGTTATATGTAAAAAGAGCCAGTGCCTCTGCTGCTTCTTGGAAAGTGAGAAAAAGTACAGTTCTCAGCTGTTACAAAGACAAGATATAGTGTCTGAACAGCTCTGAGGTGTCTGACTTTCCTTCTGAGAGCTGAGGGTTCAGCAGCCTGCTAGTTTGGTCTGTAATTGACAGCACATACTTGTGACTCTGTGCTTAATCATGGTTGCTGATTGAAGTAATTTAATCAAGAAACTGATTGGGGCAATTTGGAATAGGCCCCATTGGTGAATATCAGTAGTTAAGATAGATTGCCTAGTGGAGACAATAGCCAGTAAAAGAACAGGCTAGAGGGTAGCTAGTAAGTTACTCCCATGATGTCCAGCAAGGGACACTCTCACCTTGTTCACTGACAGTTCCCTCTCAACTTCTCAGGATGGTGAGAACCCCACAGTCTGAAAATAGTCACAGTCAGGGTAAGCAGTGAGGTAAGGAAGCTTGCTGCTGGTGTCATGTTATTAAGATTATCAAGGAAAGGGCAGACTGAAGAATTCTGGAAGGCCATTGTGAGGCTGAGGTTCGGTGCTCGGTGGATGTCTTATATATAAATCAAACATTAGGAAAGGCTCAGATGATAAAACAGTAAATGTTGCCTTAGCATGGCACAAGTTTATGGTCACCTGTGCAGTTCTGGCTCTCTCATGTCAAAGAGGATATATAATAAACTTGGAAAAGTATCAAGCAGGAGCAACAAGGATAAGCAAAGGTAAGGAATTACTTTGAATGAATGACTGAAAAGACTAGAAGCCTGTAGGCTGAAAAAGAGACAAATTCCCGGGAATATGATTCAGATCTCTAGGCTCAGGGGTGGCATGGAGAGGTGTGGGTAGGGGTCAGGCATTCATGTCTCCTCCAAAACAAGAATGTTACACAAAGCTATTGGCAGCCAGGTTTAGAGAAGAAGGATTCTTCACAGAGTGTGTGACAGACTGTGAAAATTGTTGCTAAAAGATGTTGTGGATGCCAGAACTCTCTTTGTGTTTAATAAAAAGCTGAAGAAGTATCTGGAGGAGAATCTAAATATGGAGAAATCGCCTGTGCTCAGAAAATCTCTTGAGCTGAAAATAGTTGTAGACAGTGAGTACAGAGAAGGAAGTATCATATACGCTTATCTTGTTCTTTCTCTTCCCCCATTTGTGTCAAAGTCTAGATACTGGGTTCAGGGACCTTTGATCTTACACAGTAGGGATGTTCTTGTGAAACTAACACTTCCATAGGGTGCCCCAGAGGAGAGGTCTGCAGCAGCCCCTGTTGAGCACCCCAAAAGCAGATTGCTGTGGCAGGACTGTGTGTATGAACAACATCATTTACCTTGCTTGCTCTGTGCCAAGACCTCTTCTGTCTTGTTATGCAGTGTGGACTTTCTTCCAGATGTTTGCATGAATCATTTGTTAAATTTTAGAAGTCTTTTTTTTTTCTTGTATTAAAAAACTGTTGGTAGCTGTGATGTTTGAAAATGAGGGAAAGATATAGATGCAGTGGACTTCCTTGTCATGAAAAAGGAGGAGGAAAAAAGATAAAGCTTGCCTTTTTCCTTTTTGAAAGCTTTGGGTGCCATCTGCTGGGTTCAGTAGGTCCTTACACACTGGAGCAAAATTGCTAGTTGCTGATTGAAAAATGCCTGAAGAATTGAATTTACCCAGGGTTGCAGGGTCTTTCTTTGCACCTCCTGGTTCTTTTGTCTCTGTTGGTAATAATGTAACCCAGGTGTTTGGGATGTACTCTGCTGCACAAAAAAGTGCCTGCTTACAGTTCCCTTTTAAAGATACCATTCAGATTGAATTCTCTTATGATTTTCAGTGTGTTTGGTTACATAATAGAGAAATGGTGGAAGGTAATAAGGATTTTTAGGCATTGTGTCCTGCCCATGTATTGCAGTAGCAGAGCCCACTCTGAGCAGCATTCAGGCTGTCTGAGGCTGCAGGAGACAAGGACAGGCAGATGCTGGGGAGCTGGAGAAGGCTGTTTGTCCAGGGGCCTTGTTACTGCCTCCATTTGATACGTGACAGAGGTGTATAAGAGCAAGATACAGCCCTGTATATTGAACTGTGTGAAGGGGTGGTGTGTGAGTGTACCAGGTGGGTGAGGGTCCTTGAGGTGGGCATGGTGCCTGCTCTGCAGTTAAGGCACCTGGAGACGGTGAGCTGGCATCTCTAGGCTTGCAGTGAGACGTCCCTAGCTCTCAGCTTGGGAGTGCCCCAGAGCAATGCAAGAGAATAGGATAGCCATGGGCCCTTCCAGAGGGCTGGAGCAGACTTTTCATATTCATTGTCCAGGGGAGATGGTCAGCTGTTTGTTTGCAGAAAAATGGCCAACAGGGTGACCTGAGTGAGCAGGTGAGCGCAAACATACAAGGACTGCCTTGGGACTCATGTGCCACTGAGACTACTCAAGACTAATATCTGTTTGGTTTTTATTTCCTCATAGTTATCTCCCTGGTGTGTTCACTCTTGCTCCATAATTTGATGATGCAGGGATTTGCCAGCAATACAGCCTTGTGCAGTCCCATCCTCTCATCCATCCTGTGCCACTCATTCCTTTGCCAAGCCACAGTGGCCCTTATCTCCATGCCCTACATGAGGTCATGCTGTGTACTGCTGGGTTTAAAAAAACCCCAAAAGTACAGCATGATAAAATGGGTTATATTTAATCAAGACCAGTTCCCTTTTTTTGGAATCAGTGTGGCCTCATGAACAGTTGGGTCAGTGCAAGCAAGGGAAGCCTGGTGTCTGCAGTGCTGAGGGGAGTGCAAGAGAAACGTGGCTGAGGAGCAAGGCCTCTGTATTTGGCTCTGCTTTTGAACCCCTGGATCACCCAGGTGTGGGCAGGGTTTGGCCTCCATGCCGTGATGTCCCAACCACCAGCAGGCATCTGTGGAGACATCTGGCAGCTACATGAGCCCAGGGCTGGCAGGCTGCTCACAGCACTCTGCACTGAGGGATCCTGCCAAATTCCTCACCTCCAGCACTGCTCTGCTTTGGGGGCTTAGTGATAGGTATAAACCCAGGGTCCTTGCTGCTGGGTGTAGGCATGCCTCGAGTTTTTAACTGCACAGGCTGAAAAGAGAGGGGTGTGACAACAGTGGATCCTTGGAGCATATTTGGCTATTATTTTGTGCATTCACAGTATTTCACCAACTGTGCACTTATAATTTCTAAGAATATAGATAGAAATGAACAAGTAAATAGGGGGTAAGTAAGCCTTTTCCTTTGGGTTCATTCTTTTCCTTGCATATCAAGAGATCACAGTATGTTATTCCATCCAAGTTACTAAAGACTTACATCTTTCTCTGCTGTAGCAGGGAAACCAAATTCCTTCTGAGCCTCGGGGAGAATTTTCAGTCCTAGGCAAGTAGGCAGCCTAGCATTTTGGTGGTCTTTGAGTTGCAAAAGTATGTCAGCATATACCAGTACTACCTTGAGCAGTAAGGGGAAGAGATCCTAAATTTTGTCCAAAATTAAAAAAAGATTGAAAAATTGTATAAGTTTCTGATACGAACAAATGAAAAAGAATACTTCTGATGGTGTTGCAGTTTGAATGATCGTCTATCTAGAACATATCACAGTTTTACATAACTGTTGTAAAACAACAGCAAGAGTAAAGCAGAATAAAAGTGTATAGTAAGAATGCTAGAACTCAGCCCAAAGAAAGGCAGTCAGTTAGGAAGAAAAATCTGTTTCAGCTCAAAGTTTATGCTTAAACAAATTTAACATACTCTTTGAAAACTAATTATGTTCAGCATTCAGTCTCGGTGCCTTACATATGACAAACTGCAATGAGAAACAGACTTTCTTCCAGTGTTTATACATTGAGTGTTAGACCTTGAACCCCAGAGCATTTGTAGACTTCACTGAATTCTAGATCACTGTTACATTTCTGTAGCCCTTGAATTCATATTACAATGAATTGTAATTGAAGCAAAAGCTGCCAGTGGCAACTCATGTATAGTTCATAATCACTATCTTTTTTATATTTTCTCATACTCTGTTTTTGCTGCCTTTTTTTTTTTTTTTTTTCAAATCATCTTCATATCATTTTCCCACAAGGTCACTGTGCAGTGCCTCAGACTTTTGTATAGTGATTTAATTTCTGTGTTTGTCTTATTTTGTGAATTAACATCTTTCAGCACCCCCAGATTCAGAAGGAGTCACAATATATCAAGTACTTGTGCTGTGATGATCGAGCAACCCTGCATCAGTGGGTAACGGGAATAAGAATTGCCAAGGTGAGATTAAAAGTAAATTTACTTAAGTATGTTTTCTGTAAAATCTTGTCTTCCTCGAGTTACTGACTGTCATCACCTCAACTGGAAATCTTGTGACAAGAATGGACATTCATGCTAATTTTACCATAGAAAGATCAGAAGTGCATAATGAGAATGGATTTGCTGAATGTTCAAACCTTAATTATCAGAGTGTTTTTCTTATTAACACAGGAGTGAGTTTGGTTGCTGTAAAACTCATGTACTCATAGAACTTACTGCACAATTATCTGGCTCAATAATAATACCCTCTTCAAGAAGATCCTAATTGGCAGCCCATTTTGTTTTGCACATATGGATTTATACATAGCCTTGGTACTGTCTATACATTTCTATACAGTCCTGCTTCTTTCAGCTGTTAAGAGTTTTTTTTATTCCAGTTTTGCTGCAAGGTGACATCCAGCAAAAGTATGCAGTGAACATCAAATTATTTTGTGTCTGACACTGACAGAGCTGTTTGCTCTAGAGCCTGTGATTCAATGTCTCAGGTCTCCAGTTTGAAAATGTAATACTTGGAAAAAGATTGGAAAAAGAGATTTACTGGGAGCTGTTGGTTTTAAAGCCAAGTTTCAAGAATTTTACAAATACTGAAACAAGCATAAAATGTAAGAATTATATCGGTAGGACTGTGTTAGGTCATGGGGATTCATGTTTTGTTGTGCTATTACAGAGATGCTTTCCACCTGGCCCTGTACAGAACAGGGCACACCACCATATAGAAGCTACTTTTTAACAAAACTGGGTAGGAAGAAACAGGGTCAGAAAAGTAGGCCAAGAGCAAAATGAATGCTTGGCCTATGTCATTCCTAACACATGCTCATTTTATTGTTTTGCTTGTTTTGCAGTATGGCAAAACACTCTATGATAATTACAAATGTGCAGTGAAGAAAGCTGGCTTGTCCTCCCTGTGGGCGAATCAAGGAACGGTGGAACCAGCTGCCCCTGCAGGATCCTCATCAGCAGGTACCAGTGCTGTCACAGCAGCTGAACTCACATTTATTGCCCTCTTCTGTTACCATCAGTGTTGCATATAGTCTTTGTTCAGAAAACTGTCCTATTGATTCAGCAAGACAGTATCTTGTAGACAGGCTAGTGGTCTGTAACAAAGCCCAGCAGCAGAGCTCTCACTTTGAAGTTAGAATTTGGAAAGACAGTTCACTGAAGATCAGTTTAAAACGGTATTTTTCTGTTGGCATCTGTATCCTCTGTCTACATTTTACAGACTGATGGTCCATGTCTTGAAGCTTTCTGTTTGCCCTTCTCTACACTGGCTGTTTTGGAATTTTTCTTTCAATCAGTAATAGGGTTTAGTGATATATTCAGAGATTGATCATTTCAGAAAGCGATTATTACAGGGTGAGCCACTCTCTTTCCTAGCCTTTCACTCTTTTGCATGGTAACAATGTGGATGTTTTAAGAGGAGGACACAAGAGTAAGAAAGGATTGGATTATTTCCTAGCCTATTACTTTTCCAGTAGCTTCATCATGCCACTGTTACAAATCTTACTATGATACAAATACAACAGTGCATGATACTAGCTGTAAATTGCATGAATGTTTTTAGTTTACGTGCTTAAGCTTACTTGCTTTGTTAGGAAGGGCATGCTGGCCAATACTTTCTGTCATAAGACAAGCAAAGTCAAAATCAGTGTTGTCAGTTAATATTCTGACTTCTCATGTAGATAGCTCAAGATCCTTCAATTACCATTCTAAGGCTTCAGTTTGCTTGTTCTCAGTACGTGTGAGATACAGGGTGGTCTTCCTACTATTCCTTGGAATCAAATCATGCTAATAAATGGATTTCTTGGGTGGGAAGACCCAATAACAGACTGTTTTGAGATCGGGGGATTTTCTTATGGTTCGGGGAGGGGTTTTAGTGGAGTGTGGGTGGATGGGACAGTCGTGTTCTGGTGTTGATAGCAGTAGAAAGATGGCTGGCCAGTGGGGCTCCAGGCTGGTGCTGCAGTCTGTAGAGGATATGGGCAGGATTGAGGCCTTATAAAGGCTATATAGACATCTGTGTGACTTCAGCTCCTGACTAGAATCCATTAACACTGCATGTGTTCAATACAATATACTGCTAATTTTAACTAATGGATTGCATTAAATGGTTAAGTAGCCTAGAAAGATTTTAGGTACTGTATATTGTCTCTATGGAAATATCTCTGAAGGATCATTAGCCTTCTAATTGAGGCAAGTTGCTGTGATTCTGGCAGTCTTACAGTTACCATTGCTGCCCTATATAAAACCCAGGGCCCAACTATAATACTAGAGTCTGAAATGCCTGACTGTGAGCAGTTGTTTACTCATGTTTTGGAAATGGAACAAAGCATGTTTTCTTCTGTTTTCAGATGGCCCTATAGCCATTTGTTTGGACTGATTTCAGTATAGGCTAAAATCTGCTGTAGAAAACTACAGTCCTGTGTGAGTTTAGCAGGGCCTGTACTCTGGTAACTTCAGTGGCTGCCAAAGGAGGGCAGGTGGGACTCTGTTCTAGCATATCATGTGGCCACTATTCCATGGACACTGCTGCAGCCAGCATTTGTGTGTTCACATATACCCCAAACTGTGGGGTCTGTGGTTCTGAAGTGTCCCAAGTGCCAGGCACATCTCAGGCAAATATATTGTTTCCCTGTCAAGCTACATCTGCCTTACTGTGTCTTTGGACACTAAAAAGAACCAGGGTATGTAGTGGTCCAGCACAATATCATGATGTTTGAAAGATGAAAGAAGTTGCTTTATTCAGATGTTCCTCATCACTACAAGGTTGAATATTTTGCATTTGGGTATCTATATTCTACATTCTATTTTGACTACTTTTATTTTTCTTAAAACAAATACTAATTTACCATAACATTTTGGAGAAATTGACTTGCAAAGAATACTATAACATTTGAATTAAAAACAAAAAATCCACATGGACTCACGTATTATATTGACTGGGAGTCCATTAGCTGGCTGACTTTATGTGTGATAGCATATGTGGAGGTATGTGGCAGGAGATGATATATCAAGTTGCTTTCAAGTCTTGCATAGTTTATTAAATCCATTAACAGAAGAAGAAACAGATTGCTGTGTCCCAGCCTTCTGGTGTATCATATTTGCCAAGTAGAACATTTTGCCTTGCACTAGATAGAGTGGATGTCTCTCTGCTCTCCTTCATTTAGTTAGATCTCATTATGACTGAGGGCAGCAACATCTTTGAGCGGTGTGAAGACCAGATTCTTGCTCTGCTATGAACAGCAGACAAAGGGAGGAGAGACAGTAACTTACTCCACTTGAGGACACAGCCACAGAACCCAGGGATTTACTCCTCCTTCCACTGAGCACTTAGAGCCACGAGATTGGTTTTCTCTTTGTTGACTTTTTTGTTAGTCCTTCAACAAACACAAGACTATAGTTTGAATGATCCAGATGGTACTTTGGATTAAATAATACTGAACAACAATGCAGGCACAGGCATAAAACATAAGGACTTCAGACCACTCCCTGTCATCCCTTGAAGCCTAAAAAGCTGTAGTAAATTAGGTGCATTGCAGAGTTTGTCCTAACTTCTCTGCCAGTCATGTAATTTGCAGGCATGGCAATAAAAATAATTTATTCTATTTCTTACCATAGTCATGGAACCTCTTTGCTAATCAGTAAAGTACACTTCAAGATTAAAGCCACCACTGTTCTTAGATTTACACTGTAGACAGCTAAAGGTTCACTGGCATCTGAGAAGTACATGAGTGGAACTTTACTGGATATCAGAACTGTAAATTGTAATAGAGCTAAGGCAGTCATTAAGGCAAAGTATATCCCTAGGCACCAAACCCTGTATTCTGTTTTGACATGTACAGCTTCCAAAAATCCTGCACTAAACTGGAGGGTTTATTTAATCCTCATCAGACTATATGGGGGCTGAGGATTTTTCATAATTAAACTCATAAGTTTGTCCTTTGGTCTCACATTCACTCCATTTGACAGTACCGGGTTAGTTATGCATATCCCTTACACGTGCAGGAATGGTGGGCAGACGTCTTGCAGAGCTTTAACTTAGACAGGCTGAAGATCTGCATTAATCTGAGAAGACAGTGAAATTCACAAATCTTCACGTCTACAAATGGGGGAGAAGTTTGAGCTGTTATCTCATTTACTAAAAAAAGTGGATCAGCCCCTCTGTGGGACTTTAGACCTTCAGCTCCCATGACTGATTGGTATGAAACTGTGGCACTTTTAGTCTTTAGTCTGAATTAAAGGGAAAAAAATGCCATAAAAATGGAGAATTTGGTAATACTACAGCACACTACAAACTTCAGAATGCTGTTATGAAGGTCAGATACTCAAACAACAGCAGGCCAGAGGGTGGACTTTACTATGCCAGTTAGATTTCTGCTTAGCTTCTCTTCCAAAGACAGCTTCCCATCTCTATTCCTGCATCAGCCTTAATGGTCACCTTCTGTAATCACCATTTACAATAGTCAGAAGAAGCAGCTCTTCATTTGTCAACAGCTGTACACACTCTGATAATTTCTGTCATGTCTTCTTCATTCTGCCACTTGCACTTGCTGTAGTGCATGGAGGCCATGGAGGCATGTGGACAGGTATGGGGTTTTATCTAAGGTAGTTTGTTTATTTTCCTTAAGTAATTAACTGAATATGAAAAGTCACAAAATGAGCCTGAATTAGAAAACAGATATCTATATGGATTTTAGTGAATTATGTATAAAACCCCTGTGGCAAGTGGTTCCTTGTGAAAATTATAAAGACATTTTTATAACCTTTTTCTTAGTTGGCTATTCCCTGATCTGGTTAATATCACAAACATGTAACACTCTCTTCCCTTTCTCTCCTCCCCTTGTCACAGCTACTGTTGAGTCAAATGGACAGATTCCCCAAATTACTCGTCGTTTCAGTGCAGAATTTCCAGACACTCAGAAGAAGGTGGATACATCACAGGCACAGGTGAGCAGTTACTAGCAGTGCATTGGTTAAATGTCACCTGTGAACTAGTTCTTCAAGTTTGGGTTTTTTCACCCACTGGCTTCCCCCCTCAAAGTGCCAGTGTACTTGCTGTGGAAAGGATTTGGCTTCTGGGAAAAGTGGCTGGTTCCTTTCTGCCCTTCCTTGTGCTTTGCATGCTGCAAACAGTGTGTGTGCTGCACAGAAGCCACTGGTGGGAGGTGAAGGCAAAGTCACCACCACTTCTGTTCTTCAGAACAAGCAGCCATGAGTTCATGTAGCGGGAATAGAAGTGTGCCTACTGGGATTATCTCAAAGTGTCTGTGCTGCCAGAACCTTGGTGCTGTGTTCTGTCTCTGCCAGAAAAAAAGGTCTTGCCTTAGAAAGTATACAAGTAAGTGTTTTCAGCAAGGAACACTGCACAGCTGAAGAGGAGTGTGTAAGAAAGGAGAAAGTGTGAAGTAGTAAGGGAAAACATTACGTTTTCATTAGGCTTTAAAAGCATTCCTTTGGTTAAGCTCCAAATTTTGTGTACTTGTACCATTTTTGGCTGTAAAAATACCATAGGGAACAGTATGAGAACTTCAAAAACATCCTACAGAAAAAAGCGTGCATTTGTTTGCAGTTCATTATTCAGTCTCTCCACCGTGCAGGAACTGCACAGGACAAATAAAATTCAATTCTTAGAATTTTTCTCTCACCTGCATTACGTGTCCTACACTTCTTGTTTCTGTCTTTGAGTTCCTCCTTGTTTCTCTGTTCTGGACCCCACTTCCTCTGGAGTAGATCACATGCTCAGAACTCAGCCAGCAGTTCCCTCCTCGTGTCTGACTGACTTCCATCTTTGTAGGCAAGGAGTGAGGAAGAGGAAGCATACATACTATGCCTTGGCAAGGATTATGAGTCAAGAGCTTATGGGTTGGGATATGGGCACATTAGTAAGGGTGACATTGTTGTGGGTGTGTGCTACAGGCCACCTGATCAAGAGGAGGAAGTGGATGAGGCCTCCTCCAGGCAACTAAAAGCCATCCCAAAGTCACAGGCCCTGGTTGTTGTGGGGGGCTTTAACTACTCGTGACATCTGCTGGAGAAGCAACACAGTGAAGCACAAGCAGTCCAGGAGATTTCTGAAAGCACTGATGACAACTTGCTGTCACAGGTAGTGGAGGATCCCACAAGGAATGTGCTGCTCGACCTTCTGCTTACAAACAGGGAAGGCCTTGTTGGACATGTGAAGGCTGGGGACAGCCTTGGCTGTAGTGACCATGAGATTGTAGAGCTCAGTATTGAACAAAGCAGTAGCAGGACAGTGAGCAAGATTACAGCCATGGACTTTGGGAGAACTACCTTTAGCCTCTTTAGGGATCCTTTTGGAAGAATCCCATGGGAAAAGGCTCTGCAAGGAAGATGGGTCCAAGAGAGTTGGTCAGTATTCAAGGTTCACTTCCTCCAGGCTCAAGAACAATGTATCCCAGTGAGAAAGAAATAGGGCCAAGGGTGCAAGAGACCTGTGTGGATGAATAAAGGACTCCAGTCTCAAACTTCTTTACTGTGCAGTTGACTGGACACTGGAACAGGTTGCCCAGAGAGGTTGTGGAGTCTCCCTTGCTGGAGATATTTAAGAACCATCTGGACACAATCCTGTGCTGTGTGCTCTAGGATGACTCTGCTTGAGCAGGGAGGTTGGACCAGAAGACCCACTGTGGTCCCTTCCAACCTGAGCTATTCTGTGAGTCTGTGACTGGTCTCACAGCCCCTACAAGCCTGGGAGGGGATAAGGATAAGCTGAGTCTTTCAGGGTGTACCATGCTACAGTTCGAGCACTAAGCTCGCTGGATCTAAACTGGTAAATGAGCATAACTAGAAATGAATGCTTTGTTTTCAGGACAGTAGACTTCTCCACGTCTACGAGAAAAAAATATTTGTGTCGTAACTGTCAACAGCTACCAATTCCTACCTAAAAAAAAATTAAATAAATGATTATATGCAGATTATCACCAAACGGGCTTTATTTATCTTCAGTGTTGACTAGCAAACACAATTTAAAAAGAAAAGCCACCTAAAATTTTGTCAAAGTGAACATCTCCATAATGAATTTGTATCCTGCATTTTATGTTTCTTAACTTGTATGATGGATTCTTTCAGTAATTTTTACTTCAAAAAAGTTGTCAGAGGGTTTGAATGTCATGTCCTTGGGTCACAAGTAGTCATAGGTAGAACTTAGTGGCTTCAGGGACCTGTTTGTTGCATTTTTGAATTCAAAAGCAGAGGCAGTGTGTGCATGTGCCTTGCCCAGCAGGCAGAAGACATCTCCTCCAGGCTTGTCAGTGGCCCTGGCCTGTGGAGAATCTTTCCCTGGTGTGCTCCCTCCCTCAGAGAGGCCCAGGCACTACCCTGCAGGTCAGGGCACGTCACACCACGCTGCAGTGCCAAGGACAGTGAATCCAGGCATGTAAACCTTAAATGCCCAGATCTCTCCACCTTCTTCCCCATTCACGGCTGTTGTATCTAATGAATTTGGCAGAAAATTTTGACTTTATTAGTTTAGCTTTATCCAGAGATCCAGCCATCACAGATAAAAGGGGAGCTGGAGATACACAATGAGGACAACAAGATCCAAAATTACATCTGCTTTTTATGTTCTTTAATCTTGCTCAGTATTTTGGGATGTAAAAACATAGCACAGGTTGGGGATTTTTGAAGTTCCTTAAGATCTCAGGGAATGAACAGCAGGATGGAACATCAAGAAAGTATCTTTACTTTCTTGTTGTAGTAAACATCAGATAAGTAAGGATACTTACTTGATGTTAGTCTTACTAACTGCAATTATTTGAAATTTTAAAAGCACTCATCTTCTGAGAACAGCACTTGAAGATGCATTATGCATACTGTCAACAGGGGGGTTTCCACTGTCAAAACTCTGTGGGCAGCTCCAGAAAGAAAACAGAGAACTATTTTCACTTTTCAGGCAACATGTACTCTACTTTGTTTCACTGTCTACTACACTCTTCTCATGTATTTTCATATATTTTCACATCTTTTCACTGTTCTTAGGCAGTTGCATTATTTACACGTTCACTGACTCTGCCTGTCTTTTTATTTTTCTGCTTATTAAAGGCTAAGTCAAATAACATCAGTGCACCTGGCACGGCACAGTCATTGCTGAGGCCACAGACAGTCCTGATTAAGAGGAACTCACTGCAGCCTCCTCCTCCACCTGAAAGGCGATCATCTGCTATTTCTGCCTCACCAATTCTACCCCCCAAAGTGAAACGAGACAGCGGCATTTTCCTAACAGATCCGGAGAGCTTTCCAGCCCCACCGCCTACACTGAAGATTGATTTTCCACCACCACCACCACCGTCTGAATTCTGTGACCCACCTCCTGATTTTGTGCCTCCACCACCACCAGTCTCCAGCAGCAGTAATGGAGACCTGCCAGTGCCCCCTCCCCCTCCCCCTGTCTCCAGCAAACCGCCACCACCTCCAACAAAGAAACCTGTGCCTCTTCCTCCAAAAAGGCTAGAAACCTCAGGAGCAGAGGGAGAGCCACGGTCAGCTGGGCCACCTCCCGCTGCGGCGGGAGGCAGGCAAGCAGATTTCATGTCTGACCTAATGAAAGCTCTTGAGAAGAAAAGGGGCAACAACTCCTGAACGCTGGAGCAGGCGGACCTTAACACATAGCTGGTTTTGTGAGGTATCATAGAAGCTCACGCTGGATCAGGCTCCTCCAGGAGGAATTCTCCTTCAGAGTTCCTTTTCAGGTCTCAAGAAGGCGGGGTGCCCTTTGTCCCCAAAACCTGCTCCTCCGCCCCTACATCTCACCACCCCCTGCCCTTGACTCCCATTCCTGCACCAGGCCAAGGTAAGAATTGACTGGACAGTCTTGCTTCACTCCAGAAGGACAGCCAGGGATGGCAGAGCAGCACTCCAGAGCCAGCCAGCAAGTGAAATGCATCTTCTGTGGCTGCCTCTCTAGTGAACTGGAGCTAAAGGAAAAATACAACAACGTTCTCATGTGAATTTTGAGAAGTGGGAAGATCCCTTTTCACGGAAGTGCCCTTAAAGTTGTCTTTATTGACACCCCCCCCACACCTATGGGGATGTTTATTCCAATAAAAAGACCCTCTTTAAAAATGTTTTAAATAGTCCTTCTTAAAAAGTAAAACCTCAGCTAGATTATTCTGATATGCATGTCAGGGCCAGGACCATTTCCAGACACCCCAAATGTTACACACTCCTGTTTCTATATGTAACTCAGTCACACCTGTCAGCATTCTCAGCTGCTGCCTTGAAATCTCATTTATTTGGTTTAACCCTAGACAAATAAAAATGTTTATTTTGAAATCACATATGCTTCCCTTGGTAAGCAGGATTTTTCTTCTGTTGGTTAACACTTGTCTTCAAACTGTACCAAGAAATAATCTCTCTTGTGAAAGACTTTGTAATTATCTTGTACCTGATAGGAATGTCTCCTCCTACAATTTTTTCACTTGTTCTCCCCATTTAATTCTCCATTGCTCATTTAGGAAGCATTCATTGTTACTTCTCAAATAAAAATAGCTTCTATTTTATATCTGCACAAAGTGTCACAGTTAATGAAGAGGCATTTTACTGGCAATTGGAACCACTTAAAATATTTTAAAGAATTTTTGCCTATACCTTCTAGTCTTTTTTTTATTATTATTATTATTCCAGTCTTTGCTTTTTATGCTTTTTTCTAACTCAAAATACAGAAATATTTATATTATCTTAGAAGATCAAGTGTGCAGGAGAAGAGGCAAAGTGTGTTTGTCAGAATGGATTTCTAGGTTCAGAAGTGGTGGTGGAGGCAAGAGAATGACAAGCTGGTGGCCGTGCCACAGCCTGTGAAAGTTTTGGTTCACCTCTAGTCTTATTTTTGGCTTAAGGTTGGTTTGTCAGTACCCACATACATGCACAACAAGCCTGGCAGAAATAAGAAGACTGTAACCAGCACTTGGTGTTGAGGAGCCAGGCCCCTGACAAGCTGGAGCCATGAAGATGAAACATGCCCAGCCAGCACTGAAGTGGTACCTGGTCAAAGCAGGCAGTACAGGCTTTTGGACAGAGCTGGAGTGGAGGGTGGTGATGGATACAAGAGGAACTTGAGGATGTGCCGAGGCCGTTTCAGAACTGAGATGCTTCAGCCAGGGAAGTGCCACGTAAGTCACTAAAACAAGCTCATGTGACTTCCCGCAACTGAATCTGTTCTCACTTGAGACAAGCTGGAGCTAAGGGATGCTTTCCCTGCAGTAATCGTGCCTATCAACAGCTACTCAGGTACAGCCACGGGAAAGCCTCTCTGTTTCCTCCTTCCTTCATCAGCAGTGTAAGCATTGCAGAAGTAAAGCTCAGGGCTGTGGGGAGGGGAGATGTCTCACGACTGTTGCTCTGCAGCCCATGGCTGAGGAGCTGGCATTGCTAGCATGACTAAAGCCCTGTCTACTGCTAAGTAAAAGAGGAGGAGGAGGATGCAAGCCTGAGTGCTGGCCCAGTGCTTGCCCACACTGCCCAAGTGGGCCTAAGCACAGTGCCAGACACAACGCAAGGAACTGCCCAGGACAGGCACATTCCCAGAAGACAGCATGGACAAGTCTAAAGCAGTTTTCACTCCCCACACAGAGATCTGCCGTGGTGCAGATGTGGCCAGTCAGGACACCAGTTCATGGGCCAGGGGACTATTTCCTGGCCCTTGCTTACCAGTACAGAGTCCATCCAGCTCTTACTGTTTTATAGCTCCCTTACTTTTCCTGAACTGAGCAAAGAGCTGTCACAAGGAGAGTGGTGGGCTCTCCCTATGCCCAGCACTAACACAAATGTTACCTGGAGGTTTTTAACTGGCATGCTGGGGCGTTCAAAAGGTGTCTTGGCACCTTCAAACAGCCAAACTGGGAAATGCTCTTGAGACCAGTGCAAGGCTTATAAGCTTAGTATGAGCCTTAGTTAAAAATGCAGGGGGAAAATGCTAACTAGCTAAAAGTAGGAGGGTTAAAACTAGGAGTTTAAAAAACCCAAAAAAACCAAACCAGAAAAGAGGATTACTGTTTCCCAATCCCTTTCCATATATAACTGAGGTAAGCATTTCACAGAATCATTCAAGAGCTGGGTGTCATTTTCTGACAAGGTATTAGGAGTGCACATCTTCAACACAGGTGACAACAGCTGTCTGCTATCCAGCTATTTTTAAATCATATTAATTTTATGAAATATACACGCAGCATCAAAATAAAGTGGGACATGTCCTTAGAAAAATGTTGCACAATAAGCTGATTTCTCTGATTCAAAGAAGCACTGAGACTTCTACAAGGCTTTTCTAGCATTTACCCTTCTCATCAGAACACTCAGCCTCCCGCCCTATTTCCTCCCTTCTCTTTTGTTACAGCACAATAAACTCAATTTTATACAATTTACATCTGCAATCATAACTTTTTCACTTAATCTCACATAAAAGAAGTTGAACTTTCTTCAAAACAAAAAATAATTAAGGCCTACAGAGAACTCCAGAAATCAAGTAAAATGCTGTGATGATTAGACCTCTATCAGCTATTTTGTGTATGTACACGGTAGCGCTAAATTTCTGAAATGTAAGATTTAAACTTCATTCAAAGAACAAAGCTGCCATCTTAATGACACACAATTATTTGGTTTCATCTGGTACCAAAACATGCTGCAAAATACAAAAAGATCTTCCAATGCTGTAATTCAAAGCATTTGTAAAAAACAGAAATTAATCCTTCCACCTCTGTCTAACCTATTGCCATACAAATAGTCTGTAGATCATGGCAGTATGTACATCACTAGAGCTTACAGTATTTTAGCCCGAAAAGATGTGAAATTGCAACATGTTATTTTTAACCTTCCTTCATACCTCAAATGGAAGCAGTCTCAGCAGCTGCCCTCTCCTCTGGGCTCTTACATCACTAATCTGGAAGAAGGGCCTCCTTCAAGACATTACTTTTACATCAGTCCTTAGGATTAGAAAGGTTAGAGTCATGTGGAAAAGTCCATATGTGGGGAATCAGCACTGCTGTCCCTTCAAAATTGTCCTCCAATACAGAAAGAGGGTAAGAACATGAACTGAGCACACCTGTTGGATTACCAGCCCCAGTATTGTTATTCCCCATCTGTTCTTGCATCACTGCTCTGTTCATGTAACATGAGGGAAAATCAGCTCCAGAAGGACAGGTGGCAGCCAAGGATTTCAGGGACTATATCATGAAACACAGTATTAATGTTTGCATTACCATAATAAACCATAATGATAAAAACCTGGGAGTGGAAAGGGACGTGGTACCAAATGCTGAGCACGATGTGGTGTCACTTCTCTATTTCTACCAGTATTGGGATAACCATATGCTTTGTGGTTTTCATGCCAGGCACTTTGAGAGTGGAAAAGTAGAAACTTAAATGCATAGTGACAAAACTACAGAATTGTTATTTAGCAGTTATCCTTGACAGTCTCACAGTAACTGGGAAAAATGCATATTCTGTTTGAGGGAAACACACAGAACAGATTGGGTATCATTAAGACTTGGGAATTCTCATGGTCTTGGGGAATATTCTAAGGCAGTGTGATCACCTTTAACAGTCAGTACTGACTATTATGAAATCAGAGTAATTACTAAAATCAGATTATGTAAACTCATGGTAAAACTAGGGAAAGAAAATGGAGACTTGCCTTCATATAAATCCAGGAAGAAGACATAACTGAGTCCATGAATGAACTCCTGGAGAAGAGAGAGAGCCGACCTACTCTCTGCAGCCACAGGAATATGTGAAACCAATTTTCAGGGCTTGGTTCATTCTCTCAGATACCTTTTTAAGAACCTGAGAAGCCTCACAAGGAGTAGTACGTGCCACTGCTTGTAAAACAGCTCCCATTTGGGCTGTTCTGGTTTTACCTTGAGATGCTGGAGGCTTTCTTTACCTGTAACTATGGGTGATGCAGAGGTCCACTTGCCCCTAATAAGATTTAACATTTATAAAACACTTTGAAGAAAAATGCAGTATAAAAATGCTTTGTATTTATGCAGTTAATCCATTAAGTTAAAGATGTACAGGCAGCCATGTCTGGCCCCCACAAAACAGAAAGTTCCCAGACGTTTGGTAAAACGTGAATTGGAGATCTCCCCTTTCACCTAACTGGAATCCAGGGCTCAAGCTGCAATGCTGCTGCATTTCCCCTGCAGACACAAATACATTCTTTAATCATCACTTACTTGAGTGCAACCCCTTAGGTGGTAATGCTGACGTTCACACCTTTCCTCACGACACCATTTTGCTTGGAATTGTCCAGAAGATGCATCAGTGCCAGGGTTTCAGTGGGCTGGAACACATCCCAGTGCTAAAGGGCTGTGACAGACCCCCAGCAGCCCACACCTCTGGTCTGGAGGTAGTGCCAGCTCAAACACTGATCCCAGTGATTGAAGGAGAGCACTTTCTACCTGCACAAGGAATGCTACCCAGGCTGAAGGTGGGTAAGTTGCTTCAACTTCAGACTGGAATTTCAGAAAACTGTATTTAAGTATCTGCACTGTGCCTCCCATTATACTACTTACATTTGAACAACTGCATTTACATTTGAACAGCTGTGTATCTGAGGGGAAACCATCCTGAATAATTGTGTTGGCTATAGCTAAGAAATAAAGGCATTCAAATATTTTTTCAGTCCCTAGAAGATTTCTAATAATATAAATTTTTTCCACACTAATTATATTTCTAGAAATAGATTTGTGAAATTTTAATTATACCACTAATAGCCTCTATTTCAATCAAGTGGCACTCACAAAATTTGGAGATCCTAAACCAATGCATTTTGGATTTGGGAATAGACAAGGTAACATCAAGAAGTAACAAAGCCCTCAAATAAGTGATTTTTTTTCCTGTAAATTTTCTAGCATACTGTTAGCCATGACTGCTGATGTATTAATTTTGCCTTAATTATACACTAAATTTTGTGGAACTAGAGTATCAAACAAGGATAAATAGCAAGACCCAGGGCTCAAAAGACCTTTAAATACTTTCCCTGCATGATTTTTCTAAGTCCCTTACAAAAGGTGGCTGAATAACAAAAGATACATTTACCTGACTACCTACATAGTGAGATATTTCCAAGACAACCCTTTTCCAGGTCCAATTGGTGAAATTTTCTTGAGGCTTTTTATGCATGCACCAACAATCTTTCTACTATTATCAAAAGATACACTTTCAAAGAGCAGTGGTCCAGGCTTGATATGCACCTGACACCAGTAAAGACGCCAAAATTTATTCTGGGATAAGTCACTCCCAAGACAGACATCTTTGGTCACTATTTAACTGAATTTCCTTTAAGCCTCTATTGTCATTTTAAGGAGACAAAACAAGATCAGAAAGAGATGTCAAGGTGTAAGATGATCCCCTGTACCAGCTCTGCAAAAGACTTAAGAAAATCTACGTCTGCAGAATGCAATGATATTTGACCAGTGTGTAACAGCAAGAAGAAAATGAATCAAAATACCATAGTATTAAAACTAGTTTAGATGGATTTTAAACTGAACAGTCACTAAAAGCTATTAAGACCTACCTGGTCAGCTATGAGTTCTGAGAGGTAAAGTGTGACATTTTGGCAGAACTTAAATATTGTTACTCAAAGTAATGAACAGAAGAATGCAAAAGGCAGAGCTATCAACACCAATATAATTGGCTGATGCAAGCACACATAGTGATCCATTTCTTTAATCTTACACTTCAAAAAGTTGGTAAAGACCTTGTCTTGCCTAGTAAAGTAGCAGATTCCAGTCCACAAAGTATAAGGGAGGAGAGTGGTCCATTAATCCTGTGTGAAGGCCTGAGCTTCGACCTGGATTGTTTTTCCTGCTTGTTCAAATTTCTCTCAGGATGAACAGCTTACTTTCAGGTCCTTGGCCCAAGCTGGGGGGCGCAGGGAGTAGCCTGCTTGCTCTGCAGCCTCCTGTCTCTGGAAGGGATGTTGTAAAACCTGCTCGAGGAGACGGACCTGGAAGCAATTAAAAATGGGTAAGTTTTTATACAAAATGTTGTCCTGCAAACAAGAAAAGTTTCTTCCACCACCCTCCTGGTTCCAGATACTATCACGTGAACTGCTTACTATTATTAGTACTACTATTAATATAGTCACTACTATTTATAATTAATGCTATTAATATTTTGGTTAATATTTAAAACAGTAATTGGTATTAGTACAATGTTGGTCAAAGCCCAGTACAGTTCAAAGTGTAAATGCAATTAGCTATTATGCCAATTATTATTAAATATGTCAAGAAAAAAAGGAATAATTTTACCTCAGAGAAATCATTCAAATTAGCTTTTTGCACTGCTGATTCTGCCATCCAATTCCTAAGTATGTATCTAGGATTAACAGCTGAAACCAAGAGTAAATAATGTTAAATTTAGTTAGACACATTCAACAAAAGGAACATACGGTCATTGAAACGTGTCATTGAAATCTTCAAGAAGGTTTAATTTGCAGATGAAGAAAAAAAAGCATAAAAAGGAAAAGGAATTAATCAATCTATTTATTTTTATGAGTTGCTAAAAGGATTTTTTTAAACTTGCACAATGAGCCAAAGTGCCAAACAAAAATTAGAATGGTAAGGAACGTGACATTGATACATAACAAATATCCCATTAGGAACATTAGGAACAGCAGACTTTTCAAGTGTGATGAGTTTTACCATGGCCTGGGTTCCTGCTACATTGTTGGAAAGCATATTTCAATGTTGTCAATACCATCGTAGGGATTATTAATTATTAAGATATCCGCTAAAGTATATGTACTTAGATACTCCTATATCATATAACAGAAGTTTAGCCATAAAGGCCTTTAATGTTGCATTTCAACTGTAGTTTTTATAACCTACTGTTTCAACTTTCCTTTTTCTCTCTCTCAATTTTTCTGGCCAAGTATTTGATTTAGTTCAGTAAATAGGTTTTCAATAGTAAAGTGTATTAACTACTTAAAAAGAATACTTAAAAGGTGAAAAAGTTAACATATGACTCATACAAAAATTATCATTTACATTAAAACCGTGAGTCATATTAGCAGGAGAATATTTGTCACAGAAATATCTTCTTAACAATTGCAAATTGACAAGTTTCACAGTGGAGTTAAAAATATCTGTAATTAACACAAGTGACAAGATAATTATGAAAGAGTAAGACAAGCAAGATAATAAAAGGACAAAGGGAAAGAAATTTTGTGGCCTTAAAAGCATGATCTGGTCTACATCTTTTTTTACATGCTTCTTTTGTAAAGAAATACAATTGTAGACTTCGATTGTCAAAACTTTTTGATCAACTCTTAAGGAGCTAAATTTAGGCAGTATAAGATAAAGTACTACTAAGAACTGAAAACTAAATAAAGGGAGGAAAAAATAAAAATAATTGGTCAACTTCAAATGATTCAAGGCAATGTACTTGGAGAAGTGACACATAATAACAATTAGGGAAAGATGATGAATAAGGAGGTGCTAATGGCAATACGTTCAGGGTCAGTCAAAGACAGCAATATATAATTAAGGTGTGACTTCCCAACCCATATAAAAATCTGAAGACCCACAACCGTTTTGTCTTTAATATGAAAGGCTGGGTAAAAATGCAGTTGACTGTGTTGAGCCAGATTTCTGCTGCAAGCTGTAATGACAAGGGACAGCTGTTTCAAGCAAATGCTTAAACAAACAAACCAAAAGAAAAACCAAACAATTTTAAAGAGACCACAGGGGCATCTAAGTGATCTATTTAAATGCATGGATGTAAAAATGCAAAAGAAAACAAACAAACAAAAAAACCCAAAAACATTCTTGGAATTTCATATCCACTGTTTCTGCTGTGATGCTTACCTGCAGTACCTTTGCCATTCTGTGTTTAGAATAACTTGGAGAATCAAAACACTTTCGTTTGCCTTCTATGACTGACTAGACAGTCCACAAGGAGTTTTTTCTCCAGGTGAGTTAAAAAAAGTGGGTGACTATCAGAAACCTGAATTCTGTATAACATGTTGAAAGGATCTGGGCATATTTAAGCATAAGACAAATCTTGGTCCACTGAGCCAGCACAGGATGCCTACCAGAACCTTTCCTGTCACCGCAGGCTCATCACTGGACAAGAGCAATGCCAAAGTTCTGAGAAGTGCAAACCAAGACATTCCCAGACTGCTGAAGGAAGGAAGTGCAGATCAAGGAGATGTTACTTGCACTCAGGAAAAGCGGATACAGCAAAAGAGGAAGGGCATCTCTCACAAGGAAATCAAATCCTAGGGGCCCTTTCAGAAAGTACCCTACCTTATACTGAAGAGTTACAAATTGGGCAGCAGCCACAGCATTCCCACACAATCCACTGATCTGACTCTGACTGTATTCATAATGGAAGGGATTTGTGTCAGACCAATTTCTTCATAAACACAGACAATTAAATTAAGGTTTTTTTTTTAAGGAGGGGAAAGGCAGGATATCTAAGGAGGAAGCAAGCCTCACTGTAGTCAAGGAATTACTTGGTCATTTGGCTTATGTAAAAAGTACATACATATTCACAAATCTAGCCATACACACATGGTTAGATTCTAATCATAACAGTGACCATAACATAACCAGAGACAGCCACAATGAATGTACAGGGTTACAAGACTTGCAGCAATGTAATGAGAGTTTCTCCCATTCATAGAACAGTACATTTTAGTTCTTCCCAAAAGGAAAAATAACTAACACCAAAGAAACTTTTGTAAGGACTTATTTGCCATTTCCAATTATCCAGTTCCTTTGGATTGCTTTACTTACCTATCATTCTTGTTCTTCTTTTGGTGTCTGAATCACCCTTGTTACTATACATGGAAAACAAACCAAAAGAAGAAAAACAAAGTGCTTTTAGCTAATGATGATTATGCTGATTTATTTTTAGAAATATCTGACTTTCATTAAAATCATTAAGTGTTCTGCTTTTGTGTTAAGCGGAAGCAGGTGTGAATCTCTAAGAATGATTAGACTTGGAAAAGACTGCACACCTTCTTGTAGGTTTTGTATCCTGTATTAATTTTTCCTAAGAATTGTATTTATTGAATAAAATTACCAAGTACCTAAAATATATGTCTTTTCACTACTATTAGCCATGCATACAATATACAACTAAGAAAAACATGTTACATTCTTTATTAAGACAAAAGAATTAACATTCCTATCTATGCAACATCAGCATTTTCCAAACACAGTCTGAGTATTCATGACTGTTCAACTTCTATCCACTGTCATCATAAAGCAATGTTATTGCATAGTAAATATATATATATGTTACCAGTGTTCATTCCTATGTATTTGCAAAGCCTCTTTGTGATTCTTGGACTGAATCTGTAAGACTGGTATTTTAACAGAAATTGTTAACCAAAGAAATCTGATAAAAATACAGACCACTCCTCCCATGTAATTTTTATTTAGCTGTGTGTCAAAACAGAACTACAATAGTAATTATTATTGAATCCAGCACAATCTAGAACCAAAAAAGGCATATGAAACCGTGTTTGGGCCACTTTATTACATCCACTGAAGATTATGAAAAACAACTGCAGATTAAATTTGCCTGATTCTGGCAAATACACACTTGAAAATGCATCAGACTTACCGCTTTAATCTCAAGAGGTACATAGTAACCCATTCTGAAAATAATTTGTGTTTACCCAGATCCTGGAGAGCCCAAAACTCCTAAAGAGAAAGAAACAGTTAGTGGCAAGTAATAAGAATTTTCTTTCTGTTAAGCAAAAACAAAAGTAAGCAAAAGAATACTGTGGTTTAACCCCAGCTGGCAACTAAGCTCCACATAAACACTTATTCACTCTTCCCCTCGGTAGGATGGGGTAGAGTATCAGAAGGTTAAAAGTAAGAAAACTCATGGGTTGAGATAATAAAAGTGTAATAATTGAAATAATTTAATAATAATAGTATGTTATCAACATTATTCTCAATCTAAATCTAAAACATAGCACTGTACCAGCTACTAGGAAGAAAATCCCAGCTGAAACCAGGATAATGAATATTAAAAGGATTTAAGAGAGAAATATATGATGACCCTTCAAGAATTTTCTTCTTCAAAATTCTACTAGCAACTTTTCCTCTGTATTAAAATAGAATACTGAGGAAAAGAATAGAATCAGTGAGAGAGGAGACAGAACTTGGAAAAGGCAAACAGCAAGAAATCAGAGCTTGGGGTTACTGCCTCCAGTGCTGGACAACCACAAACCAGGCTTCCCTGGTTGACTGAGAGCTAACAGCTGCTTCATATTGCTCAGCTGAAAGAAGCCGAAGCTCACAGATAAAAAATGAACTTCAGGGAAAGAACAGATTAGAAAGAAATGGACATAGATAAAAGGAGGTAAGCAACAGATATATAAGGAAAAAAAGGGAAATTTAAGGCAAGAAAAAAAAGTTTTGATCCCATCTGGGGTTCTTTTTTTTTAAGGGATAGGAGTAAAAAAATATAATGAAAACCGTATTTGATCATAAAGATGGGCACAGAAATTACTAAAATTTCAGAATGTTTCCAGTCAATATTAAATGTGAGGACTGCTTTGGTGCTCCCAAAGGCTTCTGGCATTTTTAGGTTAATTTTGATGTGCAGTTGAAAAAATCATAAGTGATCTACAAATCAATGTGAGAACTTACTTTGCTACTGATAAAGTATTGGTGTGTAAATTAACAGCAGGTGAAATTATTTTAAAGTTAAAATTCTTTAAAACAACTAAAACTTTTTAACAGCATAAAATTGTACCTGCTTTTCCACATCAGTTTTGGGACTCAGAACTTGTGGGCTAAATCATTTTATTGTGTGAAAATAAAAGAGATGGGGTTGCTACCAAATGAAGGCTGGAAATGACCCTTGGTGTAACAGCAGGGTCACAACTACACCACGACTGCTGGTTCCTCAGCCAGCACCCTCAAAGATGGGGAGATGGAGTTGCCATAAATTCCACTACTGCAGTAATCCAGGAGTGACTTCATACTGGATGAGGGTGGCTTTCATTCTTTCTATCACATGTAGGCCACTAAGAAATGGAAAAATCCCTTGTATTCTGTGACCAAAATACCTTCTCTTACAAACACACCCATCCTTTTATTGCACCCTGGGCAAAATATTAACTCCAAAGCTACAGCTTTTTTTTTCTTTATTGCTTACCTCTGGAATATCTCAACTTTTTAACTCTTAATGGCTTCAAGCTCATAGAAAAGGTCAGGACAGACCTCTTAGCAGAACATAATAAGGAAAACTACTTAATTATCTTGGACAAAACTAGAAGGAGAAACAGCAACTCCTCATTTTCATTCTGTGCTTTACATACAGTCATTCTGCTTCTTCCTAAAACAACGTAGTAAGTCCACTTGGTCTCATTTTAAAATAGTTTCAAAGACAAACAGAAGTAAGGGAAGGCAATGAATTTTCCCAGGCAAAGTGAACAATATTCATCACGTGGAAAAGGCACTGTATTAAAGAATGCAAAAAGGCTTCCTATTTTTCTTTCCAGATTAGGTACATACAAGCTTTTCAGAATTTCCCCTCTGCATTTTTACCCAGTTATTACTCGCCTAGCATCTCACTCCAGTTCAAACATTTCAACTATATTTCCACTTCCAACGACTGCACTAAATCCAGGTAAAAATTTGATATCTTTTAAATATTCTCATCTCTTTTATGGTTGTACTTGGTCCTGAAGAATATATTTAGGCTGAGCTAGCAGCAACACAGGATGGCATAGCAGGCTGAGCAGAAAACCATAGCAAAATGTGTTCTTATGCTTTAAGTTAAATTTAAAACCAATCTTGTGCTCAAGAAAGGGCAGAGACCGCTCTGGGCAAAGGGCTCTAGCAAGAGTTTATGACAAGATGGGATCTCACTTATCATTACATACTGTGACAAGCTGATGGGCCTGAGCAGAGGTTTAGGCCACCTGGTAAACCCATGTTAGGAAAAGTTCAGTTGACCTGAGGTTGAAATTTTCGTTATGAGCCCTGTCCAACTTCACTTGTTGGATAAAAGGTATTCTTAAGCAAGACAACAAGAAAAAGGAGGGGAGGGGGAGGAAAGGTCTTTGTAGCAGACCCACCTTAAATGTGGAGAAAACACATTCCCACCTGTGTATAAGAATTTATGACTACTCATCTTGGACCTGTACCAGAGGCTGAAAATCTGACTTCAGCACTCTTCATTAAGGCACCTTCCATTAGCACTTTTCATTAACATATCCTTCATTATCAGACACAGTCTTAACAAGGGGTGGTAGCATGGCACAGATGTATTAGCCTTACTCTCCCTTAATAATGCTATAATGACATATTTTCCAGATAAATCAGGCTCAAGACATCCTCTAGTACATCAGGGTTATGTCCAACTTGATTTACTTGTATTAATACCTCAGGAATATGGAGCTCCCTTAACTGGTCTTCAGTAATTTCACTCAGTTCTCGAAATGTCATTGTAAAATCAGCCTTTGTATCTTCCATAATCTAGTGAAATAAAGATCATTCTATCAGTGCTTTTCCAGTATGGGGTATCAGTTCAGGTGTTTGCCAACAAAATTAGCAAAGTAAACTCACTTTTAAGAGGAAAGCAATCAAATAGTTATCATTCTCGTTCTCCCCAAGAAGACCCAATTTTGCTTTGAATAGTTCTGTGAAACTGAAAATAATAACAAAGTTAGTAAATTGTTACATAATATAATTTATAGTACTGTGACTAAAAGGTTTGAGTTCTGAAACTGCATACCGGCTGTAATAGTGCTCACCGTACCCCTCCAAAATCTGGGAAGCTCTGCAAAAACAAAAACAAAAGAAAGCTCTGCAAAACCAAAAGAAATGTCAAGTTCTATGGAACTAAAATGCTACTGTGGGTAAAGTCCTACTGTACACTAAACAAAGAAAACTCCTTCTGAGTGATATCTCAGAAACATTGATATTCTGAATCATCTGGGATCCATTCTTCATATAAGAATATTTACAACAGGCTCTTAAAATACTAACTCGTTACTTCAGAAGGATGCAGGGTCTTCAAAAGTGAGCTTCTTAAAGAAAGAGCTAGAGAAACTTAAAACAGGAAACTAGAGGCAAAGGCCCTACCTCGGTGAAAGGAGAATGAATCACACAAGATCGAGTACCTCTTTGTGGTCCTATTTTGCTATTATTTATGACCAGTGAACACCTTTCTCCCCTCCCTCCAACCTTATTCTGGCCAAC
Source organism: Myiozetetes cayanensis (assembly GCF_022539395.1). Lineage (NCBI taxonomy): Eukaryota > Metazoa > Chordata > Aves > Passeriformes > Tyrannidae > Myiozetetes > Myiozetetes cayanensis. The sequence goes on from NW_026086604.1 coordinate 134,785,769, forward strand.
AATTAATCCAGAATCAATTTCCACTTAAAAAACAAAAAAAAATTAAAAGCTAATCACTTTCTTTCCTATGCATATGGTGATTAGAGGGTCTCCCATCTCACTACTTCTTTTAAGCATTAAGATATTTCAAAGATTACTTACAGCTGCTTTTGCCTGGGATCCAATATAGGTTTTAGAGCTTGTAAGAGCTTGCTCAGATTGAACAGCCCCACATTTGCCTGATTTCCTATTTTATATCTCTTCTCATCATCAGATGTGTTTGGAACAAAATCTGTTTCAAACAAAACACTTCTTTTCCATAACAGAGCAATTACAATAAACAATCAATGTTAAAATATTGAGAGTGAACTCATAAAAGACCTAAAGCTACTAAATATTTAAAGTCAGATCACAAGGATACTTATTTACAGTGAATTAACTCAAGATCTATTAGTTGCAAATCTAAGGAACACATCCTTCACAGACAAGTTCTCATGTGTCACAAGTGACATTTTCCTACTTGAAGATACAAAATAAATTCAATGTTTAAACTGAAAAAGACCATTTTCACATTAAAAACAATGTCTTTTACACTTAGAAACAATGTTTTTTTCTACATATAGCACTACTATTTATCACACAGATTAAGCAAACAAATGTTCAACTAGATTCAGGATTTATAAGTATTTCTGTAAAAGTCTCATGTTTAATAAACATGTATTTAATAGGACACCTAAGCAAGATTTTTTTTGGTTGTACAAGCAAACTTTATGTATTCACGTAAAAATTAGGGCTAATGGGTTCCAGTATGCAAATCCATTATCTGAGAGATAACAAATACCTGCCAGGCAAGTTGTAAGTATCCAGAAGTAAAATGTATGCCTATCTAAGTGGATGTAGCATGAACCCCTTGCTCAGACCAAATGCAGGTAAGCTGATCAATGCACACAGCACTGCCTGAGTCCTCAGAGGACACCAACAATAAACAGAGCATTAAGGAGGAGACCTGTGACACATGTGTCAGATCTGGTAAGTGGTTCAAATCTGAATTTTAACTCTAAAGACTTTCATCTGGCTCTAGGATGCACTGCCTGTGGCTGGGACAGGGTAAGGTTTCTTTTCAGCAGCCTGTACAGCACCGTGTTTGAGACTTGTGACGGAAACATTGCTGATAGCAATGTTTTACACGTTGCTGAGCAGTGCTGGCACAGCATCAAGGCCTTCTCACTCTGCAAGCCCAGAAATTTAGGGTAGGGGTGGCCAAGAGGCTCAGAGGGGACACAGCTGAGACAGCTGACCCCAGCTGACCGAGGGGATATTCCATACCCTCTAACATCATGCTCAGCAATTAAAACGGGGTAGTTTTTCCAAGGCAGCTGTTGCTCAGGGACCAACTCAGCATCAGTCTGGTGGTGGGAGGTGGTGAGTAGTTGCCTTTGCAACTTGTTGGTCGCCCCTGCCCCTTTTTTTTCCTCTTTGCTTACTCAACTGTCTTTATCTTGACCCACAAGCTTTTTCTCATCCTTGCTTTTCCAATTCCCTCCCTCATTCTGCAGCAGGGGGGAGTGGACAAGTGGCTTGTGGTCCTTAATTGCTAGCTAGGGTCAACCCAGCACATAATAGAATATTCAATATATAATAATATATAATAATAATTCAATACTGTAAAAACAATGACATTTATTCTCATGAGATTTCCTCAATTTGAGGCTGCAAGCTCATGAAAACACACAGTGAGATAATTACTGCTGGTTCTGAAGCTTACTCAGATACAACCACTAAACCATAATCTAATAATACGTATTTATGACATACTGGATCTATATATGTATCAATCCCAGACCAAGTTCATACTTTTAAAGAAAGGTTGTGTAGGTTTGATTAGTTTTCTTCAAACATATAATTAGCTGCTGTGACTATAAAGCTAGAGCTTGATGCACGCAAAATTACTGTATTGCACTTTTGCTTTTGGCTACTTCCAGCAATACATAATTTTTAGTTTTTAATGTTCTGTTGCAGCATCTATTCAACTGATGAAGTTCAAGTGGAAACCTTCTCATGAAAATTGGTTTAACAATAACATTTCATGAATGCAACTTGTACAGTCTATCATGAAACTGGCCACTGATACAATTTTTTTCCCTAAAGCTCTTCAAACAATACATATGCTGAGGATTTTTCTGCTAATAATGTTAGGAGTTTTCATGCACATAGAAACTAAATAATTTAATTAAAAGAATTTACGTAAAAAAAAAATTAAAAACAGGTGCTACACTCACTTGGGTCATAAGAGTCCATAAATCCAAATGGACCATAATCTATTGTTATGGACAATAAACTGAAGTTATCTGTATTGCACACACCTACAATTAAACAAAGAGGAGAAACAAAAGTTAAAATTCCACCTGACCCCATAGTCTGTAGGGAATTTGCTGTGAAACAGATCCACTGAACCTGAGAATTCTGGAGCAGCTACTTTTCAGCAACGAGGCTCTGGAAAGTCACCCACTCGAGGCAGGGCAAGGAGGAGGCGCTGGGTGTGCCCCTCGCTCCCCATGCCGGGCGGTGCCGCTCCGCCTTCGGGCAGGGCCACGGCTGGGCCGGCAGCGCATCGCTGCCTTAGCTTTAATAATGGACACCTGCAGCAAAGGTGGGCAGCGCTGCACCCCACGTGCTATAAGAGGCAGGGTTTTTATGCGGATGGATCAAATTCAGAGCAGCTAAACTTGTGCGTGGCATTGACACGTTGTCTTCGTACACGGGACTGCTGTAACAGTTCTGGGGATTCGCGCTCCCACCAGGAGACAGCAGAAGAACTGAAGACAAAAGTGAAAAATAAACCCCATTTTTAAGCATATGACTATAAAAAGCCCCTCCTGTAAAGCCAGTGCAGCTTACCATGTGCAAACCCCACAGACATCCACAATGCAATCAGATTTGCAGTCTCTGATACGACTGTAGAGAAAAATTCCTAAAACCAAATACATCTTTTACTTCAAGTCCTCTGTATCAAAAGTAGTAAATGACATAAACATTTTATTCACCTTAGAAATATGTAACACATTCTATTTTAAAAATGTATATCTGTCTGTCAGGACTTTTCATTCACATTCTAAATCATGCAAGTGCATAATGAACTTATCCAGCAAATACTATAGTTAAGTAAGTATTTACAGATGCCCTAAAAGAAATTAAAAAGTAAAATTAAAAAAACCCACAAATACACTATATATACTAGTGTGTATACTAGAATGTACAGTATATACTACATTTATTTTAGAAAAACTTCATGACCACTGCTCACTCAAAATCTGAGCAAAATATAACAGCAAATGGAAGAAAAAAAAAAAAAAACAGAAAATGGAAGCTTCACAATAAACATGTCCATAATAAAAAGTGGTGAAGAGCGATCATATTTGATTTTGAGAAACCAAAAAAATCAAGGAGCAGATTTTTGCTGCATAGAATTAATAAACTTTTGCTAATAAAAACTAGAAAGCTTAATTCAACATTTAAAACCTTTTAAAAGCTGAAACTCTGAAGAGCACTGAGTAAGTTTTGCTCACACACTTGTAGAAATTAAAAATAACTTTTAAAAAAAGACTTACCAGATATCTATTTGAATCATTCATAGCTATTGATGGAAAATGTTCCTGGATGATAAAGTCCAGCAATCTTCTGTAATAGGAGAGGCAGAATTCTTTAAACAAAACTGGTGCTTTTAGAACTCATCGTTCAAAACTCTTGTTTTCAAACAGCAAACTCCTAATCAACAGCTTGCCACAAATAGTTATTAGAAAACTTAGTCGATTTATTCCAGTGAGTATGGGATTAAGCTCTTCCAAATGCTTAGAGATAAACCTAACCCTAAAGTTCCAGTGATAAACACGGCTGGAGATTGCCACACAGAGTAAAGATTATTTCCACACATTAAACCTCCAGAGCAGAATAGGATCTGGTTTGGCATGCAGCAATATCCCTTTTTTAGGAAAACAGAGTTTGCATATCCAAAAAAAAGTATACAATTACAAGGAATAATTCTTCACCGGAATTCTCAAAAAGAAAATTTTATGGCTGAATTCTTTAACCAAAAAATACTTTAACCCAAAAAACCCAAAGCATAACTTAAAAACAGTTCCCTAATTCGGTCTTCCAGTTTTACAATAAAAATCTGCCAAGATTAAAAAACAAAACAAAACAAAGAGTACTAGCTGTGTAGAGTTATGTGGGAAATTAAACTGAATTATCAGTTACTACAATGTACAACTGCTTGTATGAGTTATTCCTCATTTGTAATTATCCCAAAACAACTTCTATTGCTCCTTTTAAATATTTACAGTAGACCTAAAAATTTGTCATGCTGAGAGGCTTAAAACTGTGCAATGATTTCTTACCTAGTATACTTCTCTAATTCTGCATGTTTCTGAAGAGCCTACTTTATATGACATACTTATGCTAATGATTTATTTCATATTTCTGTTAATTTAGCTTCACAGACAACTACAAAAAATGTAGGAACTTATACTTTCAATTTACAAATCTTTCCAAAGCAAACAATTCCTCCCTAGTGCTTAGTTACCGGAATTATTTCAGCTACAAAACCTCTCTCATTTTGTAAGGCCCAGGCTTTTTACCCCAATGAGGTATCTTTTGAATGCTTGTATAAAAATAGCAGGTTACCTATGAGTAATTCTAAATTATGTAATCTTACTTTCTAAATAATTTGTCTAAATTCCAAGTGTATACATGCATTCTAATATATATTCAATTGTTGAGAAAGCTATTATAGCTACTACAAAGATTAAATTCAAACCTTTGTAAGTCCAGTTCCCCAGAACGAGCTAAGATTTCTAAGGATCCTATACGAAACCATGACTTGGCAAGACGTAGCACTATTGCACCTTAAACACAGAGACATATGTGTTTAAATGTAAACAGATTATCAGCAAAACAAAACAGTTGAAGAGTAAAAGCCATCATATGTTGTTTCTATACACACAGAATTTCTATATGCACAGTTAAACTGGTATTTTTGTAAGTATGCCTAACATGTAACAGATGAATATGTATAATGTGTAATATTACTTCACTACACATACATTTTAATGATAAAGCTTAATTTGCTATACCAGTAACCATGGGCAAACTTCTGTTGGTGCATTAATACTAGAATTACTCCAGAGATGGTAGGAACAGAGAAAGAACCAACAGATCTTCCCCATACTGCACCATCCCACTCTTTATCACATTAATAATAATAATGGCCAGTCTTCGCGAGCGAAGATCTGGGGAAGGTCTTTCCACCTTCCAGCCTGCGCATTGGATTTTTTAGGTGAGACACAGTGTGCGCGGAACTGAGCCCACCCTTTAATCCTAAAGTTCATCTGCCGGGGCCAAGCGAGCTTGGACGGTGGCAGCGAGGTCCTTAGGACGTAGGTGGGTTGCCTTTAAGGGCTAACGAGCCCCACCTGCCCGGGAGTGGCCCTGACCGGGAATCGAACCCGGGTCTCCGCGGTGATAGCGCGGCGCCTTTACCACTGGACCACCAGGGGCTCCTTATCACATTGATAATGTAGCAATGGCACAGCCACTGCAGCATTCCCACCATCCTAGTACTGCTACCAAAACAATGGAAAATTTTCCTATGTAATTTTTGTAATGGCATGTGAAAATAAACATTATATTCCTGCAACACATATGCCACAGTCATAGAAGACCTGTTCACAGGGCTACATCTCTTCAACCAAGGTATGTTTCGGGCTGATTTTCCCAGGACAAGTTTTATATCTCAATAAATTAAATTAAACCTATTTAGTACTTTTTATTACATATTTTTGCATGGAGAATGAAGTTAGTGTTGTAACATATTATGTCAAAATATGTTCATTACCTCTTTCTTTCTTAATGTTTCCATTGTAAAACTGGTCTCTCCACACATCATCATCACTTACAACTAAGCTATAACAAACAAGAAATGAACATTAAAAAGTTATCTCAGCAGAAATAATTTACAACAAAGATCAAATCACATTTTATATAAATTCATTTTGTTCATAAAAAGAAATATCTTTCTGGTGGCATAGCTTTGTATTTAAAAATGACACAGGCAAAGAGTAAGCCAAGGCTTATCAGGGTTCATTAGCAAGGTGCATTTATTTTGTACTTAATACAATGCTGTCCGATTTTCATTATTCACACTGTTCATGGGAAGGGGGCTGCACTAAAAAAACAAACTGCATTCACTTGGAACCTCAGTGACTGATTGGTGTGATTATAACATTAAATGAGTTATAACTTCCCTGAGGACAACAGTGAAATCTTGACAGAGAAATTAGAAACCAAATTAATGCATCAGATGGAGGTTGCCTTTTACATGAGCCAATACTGTTGTCTCAGGAACTTTGGGAACAGATCTAGGACCCTTAGCAATCAGGAACTCTTCAAATATTATCAAGACACAAAAAAGACGTAATTCTAATGATGCATTACAATTATCCCTTCTTCACTGGTCTTAATGCTGAGATTTTTAAAAACAATCTTTTTCTTTTTATTTGCCTTGAAATTCTGTACATACTTTACATTTTCATATTTACCCAAATGTTGAGATGTGTGTTTAGAACAACATGCTCTAAAATATTTCACAACTTACACTTTTTGAAATAACATATGTAATTTCACTGTATTTTCTGTTAAATCAGGAAAAAAACAATCCTCCTTGATATTTAATGCAGCCACTTGTATCTGCTACCTATTAGGGAGTTGAAGACAGCACAGAAGACAGAACTAAACTCTTTTTGGAGGTACACAGCAAAGATCAAGAAACAAACCCAATATTCCATTCATAAATATGACTGAAGACAGGCACAGTGTTAAAATAACTCTCAAGAGTTAAATTTTGAGAGTACACGAGATTCAGGGTTTACATACTTAAGCATAAAATTTTAGAAAGAATTTAGTTGGACCAAAAATGCGGCGTATGCATAGATAAATATGTACCAAAAAATAATGAAAAGAAATTTTCTGAATTCTTACACAGTGCAGTTGCTTGCAACAGCAACTGTGGCTTTGAAACTAAATTATTGTTATTACATTCACTATTTTTGAAGATATCTATTAGATATTCAAACTGAATGTTCTGTTAACTGCAAAGAACAGGCAGTGAATTGTTCCAGAAGGTGGGAAATGTATCTAGAAATCAATCTGCTCCCATTACTGGAGCTGTATTGATACAAGTAGCATTAGGACTTTTTTTTTATTATTATTATTACTCATCTGGAACCAATTGGTATGTCGGAAGAAGAAAATCTTTGTTCTTTAAAAGAAAACAAAAAAATTCAAATACAGGGAACGAACCTCAGATGCTAACAAAATACTGTGTGTGTCAGAGCACCAGGGGACAGGAGTCAGAATAATAATGCTAATAATAATGCTACTAAATTTTCCTAGTTTGAACAGACCTCTGCCAGAAGGGTTGTTTGACTCTATAACTCTTAGCAGGCTCTCTGCAAAATTTCTGTAGAATACCAGCACTTCTTTTATTGCTGACGAAAAATCAATAGGGGTATCAACATTTAGTTACCAATACAAGTTAATGGACATGCAACACTTAAGGGCTGGCCAGGCAGCTCAGCAGCCACATAAAGATACATTCCCACTATAAAAGTAGTTTTCAAATGGTAAGTACCATTACTGGAGAGAAGGCAGCAGCAGAACAGATGTACACTCAACCATAGGAAATGGAGCACTGAAATTGCTCTTAACCAGAGAAGCTTGGAACAGCACTCACAGAAGGATAGATGGATCATATCCCACCCTACCCAGTTCTCACTTAGGGGCTGGACTTTACATTCCAACGTGCTCTGCCTGCTTTTCTGCATGAACATCAAGCCCTATGCAAGTAAAGGCCACCCTGAAGACTATGCATATTAGCTCACTTTTTTGACCTAATGCGTGACACTGCTCACTGGTAGTCCCAGTATGTGACTGAAATGGTACTGTATGAAGTGTTCTTTGTCTGGCAGTACAGTCATAAACTGTAGCACCCCATTGGGAATGCAGTACTTAACATTAATAGAACAAACCAACCTGCTGGGTGTTCTGGGATAAGCTATAAGGCTTTTCCTCCCACTTCTGCCAAGATGTGACAAGACCTCTGTAAGTCCGTCCCACCAGCCTCAGTACAACAGCTCCCCATTGAGAAGAATATGGATGTCAGCTGGGGTTTTTCCAAATTAGGTCTTGCAAACAGTCTGGAGATCTTGTACAGCAGTTGAGAGAGCCAGGCATTTAACCAATCTGCCAGTAGAGAACTAAAGCACACTGTGTGCTCGGTAGAAATCGTGCACAGTTAAAGAGGACTTTCGTACTAGTTTGGCGCTGAACAATTTGTTGAGATGACAGCAAAGAGAGGCTATAACCTGCCTGATGCTTTCCTGCTGATATTCAGACAGATTTAAAGTTCTGCATTAACAAGCAACAGCAAAGGGTCTCAGGATGAAGTCAGTGAATAAACCACCAGAAATGTCATTTACAAGCACTGCACTTCAACAGAGCAAATGTGATAAAACTAATGCTAGAGAGATTTGGAGATGCTTTGCAAATACAGATACCTGGACATGTGGCAGCTGAATACAAGCCTCTTCTGCAGAACATTTACTTTCTTTGAAGCCTTAAACGTTGGAGTACAGACCTGAGACTACTTAGAACACAAAATCAACTTGACATTTTAAACACGATAATCTGAAAATAATCCGTTACTTGATTCTGAGAAAATCATCCAAATGAGTGAGGTATTAAGTCTCATTGGATTTGAAGAGAATTAGTTTTGGAATTTTTTTTACAAAATCTCCCTCTTTGCTCAAGGGGTGTTTGCATAAATAAAGAATTGAGAGCAATTGCCTACATTCAGTACTACCTCCAGTATTAACATATGTTCATGTGACGGACAATTTTTCCAACCAATATTAAAAAGTGCAACTGACTGACCATAACAGTACAAAAATAGCCACTTTCAACATTTTCCTAGTTGGCTGGATTCTAGGAAAATTCATTCAAATGTTTAACTTTAGTGTAATAAAAGACTCATTTATTAACCATGTTCAATGTATTAATAGACTCATTGATTATCCACATACATTAGAGGTATTATTACTGCTTACAGGGCAGGAATCCAGCCCTGCTGCTTTTGCAAGTCGGTGGTGAGAGAACATTTATTTTGTATTTTAAAGAGAAGAAACTCAACTGAAATATTATAAACCGTGGAGAGGCAGGTTAGTGTCAGATATAATCACTCAATCTAAGTTCCACTTTTTACTTTCTTTACAAGACGAGCCACATTTCAAACAGGTAATTCTGTGAAGACAGTCTTACCAGTGAACAACAGCTGCTTACTGCTAGACACAGACAGTACACAATATTGTTTTCAAATGAAGTAGTATTTTAAAGCATAGCAAAGACAAAAGTGATGTGATTAATTGCTGGAGCTTATTATTATTGGAAAGTTTTATCCAAAAATCTACGGAACTGGAGGGGTATATTCTGTTCTGATTGCACCCATATGAAAAGATTTATCGTCTTGGGAACTAACTGCCCTGCATTATTGATGCTCAGTCAAACTCAGTCAGAAAATTACCTGTAAATGAAGATACTGTGAAAAAGAAAAGAAAAATACCTAGCAGCTCTGCTTGTAGGAATTCCAAGATAGTGCATGGCCTCACTACATAAAAACTCTCTAACAGAAGAGCGAAGCACAGCTCTTCCATCTCCATTCCTACGAAGAACAGAGAAATAAGGAATAGGTCATAAAACCAAAGCAAATTTCAAAAAGAAAGCATTCAGTTTTGGTGTACACAGAATAACTGTAACTTACCTGGAGTATGGGGTCTTTCCTGACCCTTTCAACTGCAGTTCCCACCTCTCACCATGCCTGCAAAAGTACCATTAGCATTTTTAACAGTACACCTCAGGCTATCTATCAATCAACTAAACTGAACACAGAGTTGAATCAGTCATTTAAAAAAATGTCACACCTGTTTGTATATACTCCGACCAAGTGGGCTCTTCCATCCCCCAGCTGACCTGCCCAGGTACCAAACTGACAAAAAAGAAAATCAAGTTATTTTCTTCTACCATTTATAGCAGTTATACTTGAAATGATACGAATTACATGTAAGTTCTCTGTGTTCTACACAATATAATGACACATTGTCTCATGCAATCATTAAGAGGTTGATCCCTAAAGCTGTATTTCCACACTCACACCAATAATTAATCGGAAAACCACAGAAAAAGAATAATGGCAGTAACCTTCCAGCTATGATGTACAGCTACAGACCTGCCTCTTTTGTATAACGAGCCTTTAAACTCACACAGCTTGTTTTGGTTTTTTTTCACTGGAAATTACAAACCAAATTCTACAATTCTTCTCCATTAATAATCATACCACTTGCAATAAAACTTAACTCTTAGTAATCATGGTATTGCAGTGAGGCTCTGCCCTTCTTCACTCCTCTGAGTTGATAATACCTGTCACAAATCAGAGCTGGCCAGGCTGCAGGGGTGCTAAGCAGAGTCGGCAGCTAATGGAAGTTAAAAAGATAATTTGCTTCAGGCATAAACAGAAGCAGAGGAAGTAAACATGGTACTGAGAAAGAATATTACAGTTTTCTTACACCTGCAGCCCCTTATGAAATTCAAATCCGCAATCAAAATGTTACTAAGTGTTCATGTACTTACAGGTATTATCAAGGTATAACTCATATGAAAATTCTACGTAATTCAACTTGGAAGAAGTGAGTGCCACAGTTACCTGGTGACCCCCATATCTATGAGCCAAAGGAACAGATCCAAATATCACTTTCCCACCACTGACGAACTCAAGAAAATCAGATGTTCCTTTGACAGATATATCAAGATCCAAAATATTTTCAAGAACTTCCTGGAGAAAAAAGAGTACAGATGGTACTTGAACATGATTGAATCTTCAGTGGTAATGAATATGTTTTCTCTACAGATTTTGTTACTAAAAGACAGTTCACAACATGTTTTATATATGTTTAACAATGTTTTAAATATGTTTAAAGTATATAGTGATGAGATGCTTTTACAATAAATAGCATATGAATATTAAAATATACTTTAAAATATACTTTAGTATACATGTATTAAGAATCTCTACTAATTAGAGAGGAACAAAAAACAACAGCCAACCTTTGAAACAGCTACAAGACGAACTCTAGATTTAAAAGGTGTAGGATAGACAATTGAAAAAATGCAGTTTCTCACATTACGGACATAATTTTCCTGGATTACATCAACTGGAAAAGGATCTGTAAACATGAAAGAGAGAAAAAATGTCTTTTAAAAAAATTAATCATATGTTTCTAATACCTTTCATCCTAAATCAAATCAAAATACTTCAGAAACAACTAAAACTGAAGTATTTGCCACAATCTACATTAAGCCTGCATGAAAAGCAAGCCCAAATAAATTTAGGTTTTTATTCTGTTTGTAATTTTTGAAAAGTAGGACTGAATTCTGCAGTTAAAAGAATCTAGCAAGGCATGCTATTTTTAAGATCTAAACCATATCTAAGCAGTTTCATATTGCACTGCATTATATACAACCCTAAAAGATATTTACATGAGACAGAGTTTAGCTATTCCCACAACTAAATATAGTTCAGTGCTGCCCAATGTAGCGGAACAGATTTAACTGCACCAGTAACTGCTGTCTATAGTCCATATACAGCAGTGATCACCACGTAACCTGAGAAACCCGATGAAGTCTTTTCTGAGCAATGTAAACAGTGAATGAAAGGCTCCGAAGATGTAGTTCTCGCTGTAGCAGAACATATGTACTCAGAACATGTGCTTCATTTTTCTTTGGACATGTTCTGTGCCCCGATCCATGGTAACAGAGGACAAATATTGTTTTAAAACACTTAACTAATACTGTGTGGTTTACCATCTTCATGGATTTTTGCTTGCAACAATCTTACAATTCTGCATTAATTATATAATCCTAATACTTTATAGCTATTGTTTTGTGAAAATTTTGAGTTAGCATCTCTGGACCCTTACTGTTAGCAATGTTTCTCAACACCTCTACTGTAAATCCTGTTATAGCCAGCTTACACAAGATTTATCACTATTATCTCTTAATGTTCACAAGGAATTGTGTCACCTGATGAAATGAGTTCTGTAACGTTAACATATAAATTACCATAACGATTACAGGCAATTATGCGTGCCTGGGAGCTACAATGCTTGGTGTACTGCCAGTCAGGTGTCAGGTTATCAATTTTGCATTAACTGGGAAAAAAACCCAACCAACCAACCAAAAAAACCTCCTTACCGCCAGTCTGGTTTTAATTTTAAGAGTAGTATCTGTGTATATATCAGGTCTTCACTTAATTTCTGCTTTAGTAGCTGCCACAACAACCCATCAAGCAAGAGCCGCAGGGCAGGGCAGGCGTGCACAGCCCCGGGGCAGGGCAGGGCAGGCCAGGCCGTACCTAGGAGGCTGTCGGAGGGCAGGCCGTACCTAGGAGGCTGTCGGAGGACAGGGTCCAGGCACAGAGCTCCGCCGCCCCCCGGCGCCGCGGGCACTGCCCCGGCTCGGGCCGGGAGGCGTTCGGGGCCGGGCAGAGCCCGCGGGAGCCGCACAGCGCGGCCAGGCCGCCCCACGCCAGGCATGCGGCCAGCCCCAGGGGCCACCACATGTCCCCAAACCTTCAGCGAGTCCCCAAAAACACTGGGCCTCAGGTCTGAGGTCTCCCTCCCTCAAAGAGAGGGCGGCGGGAGGCGCAGGCGGTGCCCGCTGCCCGGGCGTCGCCGTCGGCGCCCCGCGGAGGGCGGTGGCGGTGCCCGCTGCCCTCCCCGCCCGCCCCACTGCTCTGCCGGTGCCCCGCCGGAGGGCGGTGGCGGCGCGGGGCTTCCGCGTCCGGGTCGCGGCGGTGCCGAGAGGCGGTGCCGGCGCGGCGGGGCTGGGGGACACCATGGCCTTGCGGTGGTGGTGGTGGTGGTGGCGGTGCGGCGCCTCGTCCCGCCGGGCGCCGCCGCTCGGCTCCGTGCCGCGCCCCGGCCCCCGCGCCCCGCCGGCCCCCAGCGCGGTGAGTGCGGCGGGCGCAGGGAGGTCACGGAATGAATGGGGCGGGGGGCCCGGGCGGGGCGCGGGGCCGGGCGGTCACCCCGCGGCCGCCGCTCCTTCGCCGCCCCGCAGCCTCCCGCCCGGCAAGGGCGAAGGCCCGGAGGCGATTCCCGGCCGGGGGTTCTTGCAGGGGGCAGGAGCGCGCTCGGTGCAAGGTTAAGCCGTGGGTTAAGGGTTATCGAGGCAGCACTGGTGAGTGTGGTGAACCTCGCAGAGCCTTATCTAGATGGGAGCAGGGAAAGCAGTTCTCATTAATGTGAGATTTTGAACGCGTTTGTGTGTGAGTCGTAATGGGAGCAGTTCTTTCACTGCGTGCGTTTACAGCTTCTTCGCAAGGCCAGGCGGCTGTTCTGACCCGCGGGAAAGGGCTCTGTCTGATGTGTGCAGCATCTTCCATGAGCCAGTCTTACAGGGTTAAGCAGCAGTGCAATGGAGGGAGTCTGTGTGTGTGCCCTCATCGAAGGAAGATTAGCAAGAGATCAGCTATTTTTTAACAACAGAACACGGTCAGATGTACGAGAGAGCAACTTACAGAGGTCTCAGCTGTAGCGCTGGACACTGAAGTCACAGCAATGAGTTGCAGAGCGATAAGTTAGGGTTCCTGTCCTTCCCTTGTGTCCTTGCATGGCCTTTTTTCATACGTAATGAGGATGAAAGGGTGTCCTTGAGCCCTTACAGCGCTTTTGTTTCGCTGCCTGTGTCCAAGGAGAGACTTAAATCTGCATACGAGGGGACACTGAGGCATGAGAAGCAGGTTCTCTAGTTCTAGGACTTCTTGAGCATTCCTTTTGCAGGCTTTTCCGGAGGCAGTTTGGTGAACACGTGGATTGCAGTGATTTCAGGCTGGCTCAGGCCAGCAGGGCCCCTGAGTCAGTACCTGGGACTGTGCCTTCCCTCAGGCTCCTGGGCTATGTCTGCAAGCAGAGATCATTGGAGATATTGCTAAGTGTGGAAGTTAGTTTCTGGACATCTAGCAGGGAAATAGGCAGGTGTAAATTATCATAAGCAACAAGCTGAATTGAAATTGCTTTAGGGGAAAACAAGGACAAGTTCTTCTTCTGTTAGTGTACTGGTTTACTGAAATAGCTCTTGCCCTTTTCTCTGTTCCTTGTCTGGTGCAGTCCAGATTTATTTACAAGACAGGGAACGTTTGAAAATTATACCTTGCACGAGTGCAAAAGCAAGCTTTCGTTAGAGCAGTTTTGGTAATTTAACTGATAAGGCTCGTGGATTGGTCCTGCAAGGGGAGAAAGTCCAACACTTCTGAGCAGAAGAGTCAGTTTAATGTGCCTACTGGCACATTCTCTCGCTATCACTCATGTCTCACATGATATGGAAGGAGATTATGAGACTCCCTTTGGTGCTGTGTTGTTAAAATGGAGAAATAGAGTGGTGCTGATGAACAGATACATGTTTTTGGAAGTGAATGTTTTCTGTCAGTTTAAAGCTCTAATAAATTAACCCTGGTTTTATTTTGTACAGATGTGTCACTTTACCCAAAGAAGTTCAGCTTTGTCGTTTCCAAAAATATGTAATGTATTTTGGCGGTAAGTTGGAGAGTCATATTGTTGTGTAACAGGTAAAGACACAGTTGTTGGGTGAACTGAGTAGTTACACCTGTGAGCTATAAACTTTGCTCACTCTAATACATAGTTGGATAATTCTGTGTAGACTGCTGCTGTGGTGCTGAGTGTGAATCCAAGTCCTCTATCCTTGAGAGTAGCAGGCAAAGCAGGAATGCTGCAAGAAAATACATATAGTTCACTTTGGAAAAGGAAATCTAATAAGAAACATAAACTCCATACTCCAGGAAACAAAAAAAGTAAATCAGGCCTATGCTTGATGCATACAGGTGGAGCTTCCCCCCTTTCCTGATGAACTTTCATAGCATCATCATGGTACCTGGAAGTATTGATTTAATTTAGAATGTAGCTGGGTGTGCAAATGAGAAAATTTCAAATCCAATTCAGGAATATTTTTCCAGGAGTTTACAAGAAGGGTAAGAGATTAATAGAATACTTGTATTACGGGAAGATGAAGGCTTTATCTCCAAACATAGGCTATACTATCTATAGTGTAATCAAAAGGAGTACATTGAGAGCAGTGTGGTTTTGTGTGTCTCAGGAGACTTCTGTCATCTGTTAAGAATGGGGGGGGGGTGGTGTTTGTTCTTGTTTACCAAATGTGATTTGCCAGCTCCTAAAGGTTTATGATCACCAGTATATAGCTGTGCTGTCCTTACACCTTACTAAGTGTCTGAAAAGAGTGTTTTGATGCCTTCATATATTTTAGCCATTTGGTTACATCTTGTGTGAGGAAAGAGGAGGAGGAAATGCTTTCAAATGTTTCTGTTTGGGGAATCGAGGAAAGTTTGCTTTTAACAACTGTCTTAAAAAACACTGTCACCAGGTTTCATCATACAAGTATATCCCACTTGTGCAGCTGCAGTAAGACAGTTAGTGATGAAAAATACCAAGACCCTTTTCAACTTGGTAGAAAAGACTTGAAGAATCTCTATGAAGATATTAAAAAGGTAAGGGACTTTGGTGACTATTCTGGGATGTTACAATGGTTGTTTTTAATAGCAGCCATGAACTTGGAGGACATTTATTGAAAGAATATTATTTATGTTTACGGACAACTATCTGAAGCTGAAACTGAAGGCAAAAGGATCAGTTCTCATACTTTATAGAACCAGAATGCAATTTTTTTTCTCCTGATTTGCAGTGATGAAATATATTTATGTTTCAGATTGCTCATAGTAATTTTAAAAACAACTTCAGCTTACACTGGGTGGGATGAATGCAGGCAATAACCTTACAAACGCGTATTGTTTTACTTACACTAAAGAGATGGACTTTGGACTTCTGTGCTGAAACGTTCTTGTCCTTTATGTAGGAATTACTTGTCTCTGCATCAGAACTTAAGGAAATGTGTGATTATTACTTTGATGGGAAAGGAAAGGCCTTTCGACCGATGATTGTGGTGCTAATGGCTCGGGCTTGCAACATTCACCATAATAATTCCAAGTGAGTTGGTCACTTTTAGATACATAAATCATACTCAAAAGTTATAATTCATGTGTTTCCAAAAAATACATCCAGTAACTTTATGAAAATAAAACAGTCCTCAGTAAAACCTGAATTGAAGTTCCATCTTGAAGCTGTATTTTTGTAGTTACCAGAGCAAAAGGCACTGCCGGGTTTATTACATGTTTCCTTGTATAAAATTGTGGACTGGGCTTGTAACTGGTAATGGATAAATAATGTTGCCAAATTTAGTCAATTCTAGCTTCTTGCATAAATGCTTTATTAGAAACTATATGAACCTCATTAAAAGTATTTTCATTTGTAACCACTCATGTTCCCATTAAACTCTTGTCACAGGTAAGAACTTTGCTGTGAGAACAGACTCTCATAGTTTTTTTCAGTAATTATGCAGAAAAGCCATTAAGCAATTGGTATGATTATATTCAAAGCTGTGAGACATTTGAAACAGGAGGGTTTTTTCACCTTCTAGATGCAAGTTTCTACACTGTAATGTAAGATTCTAAGCTTAGAGCTGGTGTAATCCTTATGAGCTTGTCTTTTGAAAGCAGTTTTAACTGAGCATTCAGAATGTCGTGCTCACCTATACTCTCTAACACTCCTTGGCTCATAGCAAATGCTTCTCTGCACATCAGTTGCTATGTTTGCATTTTGAGGAAAGATGTTGGCTGGAGTGTTCTCTGCCTCTCTGCCTTCCAGCTACGCTTCCAGTCTTGCCTTGTATAGAATTTCAAATAGCAAATCTTTGGTCTCTTTCCAGAAGTGTTTCTAGACTAATTTGTCAGTGTTAAAGGGGATTTCTCTGAGCTCTTGTATCAACTTTTCTGTAGCAGTAATTTAGTGCCTTGTTGGACTTGATTACCACCTCAGAGCATGGCATATATTTTGCTGTTTTATGGTACCTTTCCCTGAATACCCCCTCCTATGTGAATATAGTTTCGAAGGAGAAAGCAAAACCTAGTTGGCAGTGTCCTTTCCTGTGTGTGCCAAATCCCCTTGTTTTATGAAAACATTGTCCAGGATTAATGAACTTTGCTCCAACTTGGTTCTGTTCTCCATTCAGGACTGCTCTATGTCATGGTCTTAGAGATAGCGAAAGGAATAATATTGGTTGTGAAACATCCTCAGGGATGTCCTTTGTCACAGCACTGGTTGGCTTAATATTTTCATGAGTGATCTTGACCTGAAAAACAGAAACATGACAATGGCACTTTCTGATGATAAAACCGTTCTTGATGATCAGCCATCCATGGTGGAATGCAAGGAAGCACAATAAACCAAAAATTTCTGCTTGAGCTTGCAAGTGTCCTGTTAGGGCATGTGTGTCCTGTTAGGGCATAACTCCAGTGTGGTTTGCAGCCACCTTCTCTATGAAAAACCTGAAAGTTATCCTAGCATGTGCCAACCCTAGTATATCCAGTTCAGCTTGGGTGTGTATAAAACACTTTCTGAAATCATCAGATTCAGTGTTGGATCTCAGTGTTCAAAAGAAGTCCAGCTAGCTTCAGGCATGAACTGCAGAGATAATTAGGGAGAATGAAGACTTACAGTCTGCAAATTTATCAGGAACAGGGTGAAAGAGCTATTAAGACAAAGACTTACGTTGCTAAGAGGATGGAAATTTAGGAGACTTTTAACAGCTGGGGCAGTGAGTTTTTGGAGCATCTTTCTAGTCAGAATAATAGTAAAAAATAATTTTATCTCATTCTAGTGTGTAGCATGAGGAGCTTATGAACGAAATTATGCTTGCAATACTGAGAAGGCTGGAACTGATGTCATACAGTGTGGGAGTTGAAAAGTGAATCAAAGAGTGGTAGAAAGACTGAATTTGCCTTTGTGCTTCAAAGTGTATTTGCTGTTTTCTGACTTACGTATATGCTCAAAAACATAGTCTTGTCCATGTCTCAAAACCATCAAGACCAGTTTTGAGACCTGCCTTATGCCAGTGAGAAAGTGTGATGTCTGACTTCAAGTGACACATATGCCTGGGGCAAGTGTTTGCTTTGCAGTAGCCAACCCTCAGCATAAGTCCTCTGATTTATACATGCCTGTGTCATTTGGCAGCTTTTGTACATCTGTTGCAGTTTGGTGTTTTAAAAGCCTCCTCAATTATCTGAATGTTCCTTGTATAAGCCAGACTGAGTCACTATCTCTGATATGTTGCTTTCAAAATGAAAGCCTGAGTGGGGAGAAAAATGTTTCAGCAAAGAAATATAATGAAATCTCAGGGTATTTACCTTCCTCCTCTTTGCCTCTTGCCAATTTCTCTGAGCCTGTGATTGTAATTAAATATCACATATGTTGGTACAACTCTTCACTGTAATGCTCTTTGGTTCATGCATGACGACCGATGTTTTTTATGGGGTCTGGTAACACCAGGTGCTGCAAAGCATCCTGGGGGTTGTAGTTCTAAGTACTCTGTCACACATGCTCTGTTGAATGCTTGTATGGGATTGGCTTAAGAAATTACCTGTGTGACGTGGCAGCATTTGAAACTGCTATATAAGCTGGGACTCCTGGAATAAACGCTCTCTTGTTACACACCACGTTGGTGTCGCTATGGTCCCCATGGGACTTATTATTTATTATATTAATAACTGCTACATATGGCGCCCGAACAGGGACCTAAGCCTTATCCTGAATCAGGAAGAAATACGGACCAGACGTCAGGTACCAGCCTATATTTAACGCTGAGGGACGTCCGCCGTGAAAAAGAAAGAAACGCCAGGTACCAGAGGAAAGGAAACTCTGATGGGCGAAGGCGGGAGAAACCGCGATTGAGCTCGAAAAAAGGCCTGAATTCGGTAGGAAATTGCCTACGTTTTGAGAGGACGCTCTCGAGAAGAAAAATCTACGTCCCAGGTGAGAGGGCGGGAGAAAAAAGAAAAAGAGAAAAAATGAGAACTTTTAATTCACGTGAACTGCAGAATATTGCAAAAGCCTTAAGCTTAATATTGAAAAGACTTTGGAGACAAGTTAACAAACATAAAATAGCTGAACTTTTAAAATTAATGAAAATAACTGTTTTAGGACTGCTGATATTTACAATTCTTAGTGAAATTGCTTGGAAAGAGGGGTGGAGAAGCAGGGAAAAAACAGAAGTAAAAAAGAGAACTCGTCCACAGAGAGAAACTTTGGATCTTCCCCTCCCCCAAACATTGTAAAGCATAGAACTCCACGTGCTACTGCAGTCTGGAAAGGGGGAGGGGGTCCGAGAGCACGGAAGAAAAGCCTTAGAATATACCTTTTTGTACTGAATTTTCGCGGATGCGTGAGTTCCGGGAAGAAGGCGCGTGTCGTGGATTGTATGACTGGTAAAAGGGAACTAACTTTGAATCCCCAAGCCATGGCAAACTTGCAGACACGTGGAGACCACGCCGGGGCATGGGCGGCGCCATCTTGCCCATGCCGGGAGCAGGAGGTAATGCCTTCTCTTCCTGTTTCGTGGCCATGTTGTGGACTGCCTCTGCTGGAGGCACACATGGAACATGGGCCGTGCTGGGAGCCGGTAGCTAAGCAACAGCTGCTGTGCCTACCAGCAACAGCGGCGCGATGTTTAAAAAAGATACGTGACAGCCGCTCGACATTGCGAGCGGCGAGGCCGGCGGCGGGCACAGAGCGCGGGGCTGTCGGGACGCTCGGCAGCCGCAGCGAGTCAGGCCAGAGACGGAGCTGCGCACGGCTCCGCAGGACTGCTGGCGGCGGGCGGCGACTCCGGCCCCCCCGAGCCGGGCGGCTCCAGGCCGGGGCTCGGCAGCGACGGCGACTTCCTCTCGCGGTGCCGGCTGGTGTCGACCAGGCTGCGGCGGCGGTTCCTGCGCAAACCCAGATGGCAGCGGCGGCGGCACCACCGGGAGCGGCGGGCCCGGCGCACAGCGTGCAGAGGGCCGGACAGCTGGAGCGGCGCCGCCGCGGGGCGCCTCTGTCCGGAGGCCGCAAGCGGGCCAAACCCGGCCGAGGCGCGGCCGAACGGACGGCGGTGACCCGAGCGCGGAAGCCCCGCCGCAGCTGGCGGCGACTCCCGCCGCGCCCCCGACCCGCGTAGAGCTCTCGGCGAAACTCCGTGTGGAACCCCGGCTGGGAGGGCGGCCGCCGTGCCTGAGGAGAAGCCGCGGGGCGGCCCCGCGGCCATCCCGGGCGGCCGAGCAGGCTTGCGCCGGGACTGTGGCACAAGTTTGTAAATGCAGCTGGGGCGGCGCGGGGTGCCGAAGGCGGCGCGGCGGCTTCGGCGAACACGTGTCAGCAATACGGAGCTGTGAGGCCTTCGCCGCCCGCCTGCACCTGGAGCGCGAACAGCCCAAGCTGGCGGCCGGACCGTGCCTAGAGCTCACGGCCGCGTCCCACTGCACGAACCAACCCGCCCGTGCCGCCGGTGCCCTGAAGCGAACCAGGCGGCCGCAGCAGCGCGGCCCGGGACAGCCGCACATGCGGCACAACGCGGCGCCAGACCGAGCCGAGCCGAGGCCCGGCGGCGATGACCGGCGACATGGTCCCCACCGTAAGCGTGCCGGGCCATGGCCACAGCGACTCCTGCTCCTCCGGGATCCTCAACAGTGACAACACCGCCTCCCCACTCCCGTGAGAGAGGCGGCGGTGGCCCGGGCAAAGACCCGGGCTGGGACCAAAACTATACAGACACTATATTATTGACTGTTTTTACATGTTTTACATATAAGCCTTTAGAAATTATTACAAATGTTTTTGTCTAAAGTAATTTAGTTAACTATCTTTAATTTTCTAGTTACACTAATAATAGAGAAATATTCAACATTGCCTTATTAATACATTTTTAAGTTTCTAATTCCCTGTAGCTTTATTTAAATTGCTAATAGTCACATTTATTGAATATTGTTTAAAATTGTTAAGTTCTTAGATATATCTAAATAAGTTTAAGTTTGTAACTATCTCGTTTAAGTAGTAATTAGCATCTTTAAGAATTTCTATTGTTATTAACAGATTGTAATAGTAACCTACCTATTCATTTCTCTAAGTACACACTCAGAAATATACACACTACTTACCACTCTTATACCTTTAAATTCATTAACTTTCCATATTCACAACAAAAGAAAGGGAGTAGACAGAATATGCATGTAATTAAGTAAGTAAATCCTGAGTCAAACAATTTTCATTCTGACCAAACACTACATAAAAGTTTAAGTTGTATAGCTAGAATATGAAGACAAAATAAAGATTACATGTATGCATGAATGAAAAATGATTGGGGTGGCCACCCAAATGAGTGAGAGATTGTGTGAATGTATGAATGTATGTAAACCATACTGCACCTTATATATGAAACAAACACAACATACACTACCTCTACCAAATCTCATTGAAAAAGAACTCAGAACATAATGTTCCTCCTTTAAACTTTTCCTTGTGTTTTAATAAAGTAAGTTTTCCCTAGTTGTGTGTAAACCCTCAGATAATAAATGTTTTTGTGCTACCCAATTGCATAGACCTCTTAGGTAAATAAGGATTTTAATTAATAAAGTTTTGTTATTATATAGAACTCTTACGTATATAAGGTTTAAACAAGAAATAAGTTTACTATGTCAAGTGAAAAACGTTTTGTTAAGAATTGCACTGTTTTTTAAATTTACACTGTCTTGTTATTAATAAAAATGGGGGAATTATGGGGTCTGGTAACACCAGGTGCTGCAAAGCATCCTGGGGGTTGTAGTTCTAAGTACTCTGTTACACATGCTCTGTTGAATGCTTGTATGGGATTGGCTTAAGAAATTACCTGTGTGACGTGGCAGCATTTGAAACTGCTATATAAGCTGGGACTCCTGGAATAAACGCTCTCTTGTTACACACCACGTTGGTGTCGCTATGGTCCCCATGGGACTTATTATTTATTATATTAATAACTGCTACAGTTTTTTGCGGGTTGGCTGGGCCCTGTCAAAAGAATGCGTGTTCATACTGTGGGTACCCACTTCCTGTGACTAATGAAGTTTTATGGGCGTTTTCTTCTCTTTTGCTTTCAAGCTTCTGGAAGCAGGCTGTGTTACACCTGCTGTGCATGTACATATGCTTCCAGTTCACGCTGATACTGGTTTCGTTATTATTGTTTCTTAAAGCAGCGTTGTTTCCAGGTGACAACTTGTTCTTCCAACTTACTAATGTTTGTGAGGAAAATTTTATATGTAGAGAAGGAAACACTGTATTTGTAAGTCTGCTATTCTCTCTGTAGACCCAAGGGGAAAAATACTTGCCTTTCATTCTGCTTCTCACAACACTTTAAGATGTTTTTCCTCTTTCAACTTGTCGTTTCCCTTAAAGCATTTTGTCATTCTTTTCCTCAGTTAATATTGATTCTTCTCCCAGACTTGTTTTATTTTGTTGAAGCTTTGGTTCCCACAGATGTAGTCACAGACACTGACTGCAGTATCTGTAGACCTGCAGAGTGAACCAATATCCTGTGCTGTTCATCCCTAGCATTTTTCTTTTTTATCTTGCCTCTGGGGTTTGCGTTACTGTTGTTGAGTTTCTGCTTCATCTTGATGCCATTTTTAACTGTCATATAACTTGCTGGACCCAGCATGCTTTTGCCTGCTCTTTCATTTGTTGGGGTTATTTTTTTCTTCTTTTGTGCAGTAGTTGTATAAAAGGAATACTTTGTTTTGGCTGTTACAATAAAAGGACTCAGATTAGTAAGGTTATAGTTCCTGATCTTAGGAGGCAGTGCAGAGAGACCTCTTTGTCTTCACAGAGTCCCACCAGAGTGATTCAAGAGAATGGAATGGAATGCCCAGATAGCTCTGCTTACAGGTTAGGTGACAGGATCATTTCTGTCCAGATTTGAGGAAGACAAAGTATTTAGAATATGCTCAGCAGGTCAACTGTTTTCTAGCGTGAGGCCACTTTATTGTAGTCATAATAAGGAAAATGACAGTTTTAATAAAGAATTATCTGAACTGTTATCAAAATTATAAGTGGCTGAAGCATTCATATTGTTCTGTGTTGGTATATTGTTTCTTTTCTCTTGAAGTCTTAAGTGCCAGAAGTCCAAGTCCCTTGGGCAGTGGCTTTTTGCTTATTGATAGCAACTTGGCTATGTGTGAGAGTGAGAATTGTTGTAAATACTTTAAACTGAGGTCATACAAATCCTCAATTTCACACATCTGGTGGCATTTCTTCACATACCTGTGTGTAGAATTTCACAGAATTACCACTTAGCTTGACAGAAGCTAATGTTTCTGTTTAGAGTGTATTCTCCAAAGGTGTTTGCAAATAAGAGAGTTTTTGTTTCTATTTCTGCAAGCAAACTGAGAGAGATGAAAAAGAAAGGGCCAAAGAAGTACAGAGACATCTCAATAGAGAAAACAGTGAGCACAGATTTAGGGGGGAAAAGGGAAGTAAATTCATCAGAATAGTGTGAGAAACATTTATCTATGATGACCATGCTAAACCCAATAGAATAATATTTCCTAAAGGTATGAGGACCTGCCAGCAACCTTAGTCCTCTTTCACTCCCCCAAACTGTGGTCGTCAGAAGCCCGTACTCTGCTGTTTTTCAACTGCTATGCAATTTGCTCCCATGTTAACACATGCATTATTTGTGTTTCCCCTAGTTTGTAGTGCCCCTCCGTGTCACAGACAGTGTTTCTGAGGTGGTTGTTTCAGCCACAGGGGCTTAGCAGCAGAAATGCATTTGTTGTGTTTATGGAAAAAAAAATGAAATGTGGTTATAACACAGAAATTTTGCAAGTTCTTTTGCGAATTCTCTTGCAATTTCCTGTCTTTAAACTGGCAGTATTTACTTACTGGCAAACACATTGCAAAGCTCTTTGTTTTAGAGAGTGTAAATACTGGTTTGCATCATTTTGAGTTCCCCCTCACTATTTGTGGGGTTTTTGTCTTTTTTTTTGAAGAGGGATATTTGTAGAGAGAGATGTTTGTTTTAACCTGTAAGGTCAGCCTTGGTCTTGTTCAGCGTACATGAAACAAGTCTTGTAATGAAAAACACCTCAAGGTAGTGTAAGTCTGTAGAGTCTTATCACAGAACCAAGCAGGGGGGTCCTCCTGAAAAACAGAACATACTCAAGGACTTAAAATTTAGTATTTTGCATGTGTAAAAAAGATAAACTTGTACAAAAAAATTGTGTGAATACGTATCATCTTGGGGTATCTTTACTTTGAGAATGATCTAAAAATGGCATCTTTCCACTATCCCCTGAATAAGTGTGGGCCCAGTTATCTATTGACTTGAGTTGCTGCCACATTTTGCTTTTGTCTTGCAGGCAAAGCTGAATGAAAAATGGCGGGGCATGAGAAGGGATCCTGTTTCTTGTGTTTTCCCCTAAAATAGGCATGCTCTGATTCAGAATTACTCTCACAAGATGCTTGTAGGAAACTATTGCAGATTTTTTTTTTCCAGCAATGGAAAGAATCTTGCTCAAGACTTTGTGGAAATAGTAGTTTAAAAAAACCTTTCAGATTAAATTATCACATTTGATATAACATTCTGGAAACCAGACACATGAGCCATGAGCATTCCTATGCCATTTTTAGTCATTGTCAGAGATGACATGCACTGAAGTGCAGAACTTTTCAAAACCTGCTTTTCAAATATCTGGTTTTGTACTGTCTTCATACTACTGAAAGATTTTGGTGTGTCAGTTGAGTGTTGCCATTTACTGCTGCTTCCCAGCAGGAAGTCCAGTCTGCTGACATTATTAATGAAAAAGGGAATCCCCAAAAGGAGACCAGTGCATGAAAGAGGCTGGAGACCTTTACAGTTTTTTGAAGGTAAGTTTTCTCCTACTTAGTAAGAATAGTTTATTTTGGAAAACTATTTACACTGACCTAGCATTTGACTAAATTATTACTCCACAGTAAAACTTGCCTTCAAACCACCATGAAGGTTTCCAGCTCATATTTTCTGTTGTGTAAAAGCCACATTTTCAGAGCCTTTGAGCTATGCATTCATCCTGCTATTGTTCAGGATATAAAACTCCCACTGACAGCAGTGCAGAATTCTCTGTAGAGGTAGGTGTCAGAATGCAGTGTTACGTCAGCAGACTGCAAGATGTTCTTCCATTTTGTGATTAATCACTACATTTTAATAGACATAGGCAGTGCAGGAAGGTTTTAAATTCCCTACAGCTGAGCTGGAATTATTGTCTTTTGTTTCAGTTCTCTTTTTGTTCTGCTGGAAAACAGTGCAATTTTCTGTGATATATAGATACCCTACCAGAAGTAGGGTATCTATATATCAGAAGTAATTTTTTTTTTAATTATTGAATTTTGTTGGTGTTTTGTGTCCATGTGGGCTTCTTACAGCTATGACCTGGCTGGGATAGCCATTTCTGGGATCCTGCATGTAACCCATGATGAAAAGAGGTAGAAAAAAAAGATGGATACAGAATAAGACAGTGACAGTTTGGATACTAGGGTAGATGGTCCTTTGTGAGAGCTAGGTTTGCTCTTTTATGCTCATTTTGCCAGTCTTGTTCCCTAGATATTTGCTTCTATGTTTTTCCATTACCTTCTTTTCACCTAGTTTAAAAAAATAAAGTAGGTGTGAACTACTGAGAGTTGACTCATCAGTGTTAGTTCTTCCCAAAGGCTGAATTCCAGTAAGTGTTAGGTAGTTGGTGTTTCCAGTCCTGAAGGGATTGCAGTGTAAATCCAGTTGAGTCCTCAGGCTTTTGAAGAACCTCCGAGGTTTTAAGGTAGTCAGATAACATAAAGGATAAGATCCATGAGTTATGTCACTCAGATGCAGAATACAGGTTTCTGTGCCTTCGATCTCTCCAGCTTGCTGGTTAGTAGAGTTATCCAGCTTTGGAGTTTGTGATGCTGGTTTATAGGCAGAGCAACACAGAGATAAGGAAAACTTAAAACTCATCTACAAAGGTACCTGTCATTCTTTTCTCTGCTGTTTTCCATCTTCTTGAAACCAAGAGTCCTTGATGCTGTGCTATTTATTGCCGTCTGGATTTAGAGGGATTATAGTCAATAATGCAGGAGTTTTGCAGTAGTGTTAATACAGCAAGGTAGAAATAGGCCTTTAATAAGGATGGAAACGTCCCATCGCACTTACTGTATTAATGGGATCCTAACTTCTCTTGTATTCCCAATTCCAGGTTTGAAAATGGGGTTCATATCACAGAAAAGCTGCGACAGCTGTTTTCAGAAAAACATTTTTATTGTTTTAGTAGAGATTTCTTTTAGTGTATTGCAGCATATGTAACTGATTTAATTGTTTGACTATTCTTGTTTTTTTGTTTTAGGGAAGTGCAAGCAAGCCAGCGCTCTGTGGCCATAATTGCTGAGATGATCCACACAGCCAGTCTAGTTCATGATGATGTTATTGATGATGCAAATTCTCGCAGAGGAAAAAGGACGCTTAATCAAATCTGGGGAGAGAGGAAGGTGAGTTTGCTAATAAGTGCAAGACTTGCCTTTGAATTTCAGCAAAGCACAAACACCTAGGGTTTTTTAAAGTTACTATCCTAAGGTCTTGGGATATGCTGGAGAAAGTATGAAGAGGTGTACAGAGTTTGTGGGTGCGACAAATGTGTGTTCCGTTTCTGAACTGTTGAAAACATTAGATAATGAGTGATTGTAGTGTGTAGTGTTCGGCCTGTTCAGCCTTGAGATGACTGATAGGGGACCTCATCAGTGTCTATAAGTATCAGAAAGGAGGGTGTCCAGAGGATGGAGCCAGGCTCTGCTCAGCGTTGCCAAACAATGGGACAAGAGGCAAAGGGCAGAAACACGCACAGGAAGTTCCACCTGAACATGAGGAAGAACTTCTTTACTGTGCAGTGACTGCCCACTGGAACAGGTTGCTCAGAGAGGTTGTGGAGTCTCCCTCACTGGAGAGATTCAGGAACTGTCTGGACACAATCCTGTGCCACGTGCTCTAGGATGACCATGCTTGAGCGGGGAGGTTGGACCAGATGACTGTGTGGTCCCTTCCAGCCTGTCCCATTCTGTGATTCTTACTGATTTTACATTTCCTATACCATTCTCTGCAGTGCTGTTGAGTACCTTGAACTTGCACTTCATCCTGAGCGCTGTGTATTAGTCTGATCAGTAGTGAAAACAAAAATGTTTTCAGTCAGCAGGAAATTTTTTTTGAGAGTGGTGTATTTCTTCATAGCTCATTACAAGGAAGGTCTTAACCAGAAAATGCAAGGAAGGAAATACACTGCTGACGCACCAGAACTTGAGGCAATTCAGAGTTCACGTGGTGTAAGTCACAACAGAATAGTCAAATAGAGAGCTAATGTTCAAAAAAAACAGGCAAACACATGTTCAGGTATTGCGTACAGGGAGGACAGAGCTTATAGAGAAAAATAAAAGATTCAAAAATTATTCTGATTTCAATATTTGGTGATCTTCTGTTTCTTCTGTTACAATGACATATTTGTGCTTTATGTAGGAAAGTTATGTGATGTGAGTAGATCTGCCAAATAAAGAAAATTGTGGGGTTTTTTAATTTTTTTTTTTTTATTCTTAGGCTGTTCTAGCTGGTGACTTCATCCTCTCGGCTGCTTCTGTAGCTTTAGCACGAATTGGAAATACTACTATCATCTCTGTTCTAACTCAGGTGATTGAAGATCTGGTGCGTGGTAAGGTCTTTTTCTATTTATTCTTCAGATTTGCTTGCCTAAGCAGTAAACCCACAAATAAAACCTCCCGTCTGTGCATCTTTTTAGGTGAATTCCTCCAGTTGGGTTCCAAGGAGAACGAGAATGAGAGATTTGCTCACTACCTCGAGAAGACTTTTAAGAAGACCGCGAGTCTTATAGCAAACAGTTGTAAAGCAGTATGTACGTCTGTCTCTTCTCGAGTTAACACACCATACTGTGAGCTTCAGAGCTAAACTCCCAGTTATGGCTGTTTTCTCTGGAAAAGCAAACCTTTTAAATGGTATTCAGCCAGAATGTGAATGGGTTTGAGACTGTGAATTTTATCACAATTCAGCTGTGTAGCCTCCAATATTGTTTTTCACTTTTTCTTTTCTGTTTTTTATTCATACACAGATTTATTGTTATCCTCAATTGACTCAAAATAAGGATCACAGTGGCAGCCTTTAATTTATGAAATTCTCCAACCTTGAGGCAGTGGTTTTCATCTCAGTTGATCATCCTTGAGCCTATAATTTGATTTTAAGTCATCTTTGGCGTCTGTCCCTACCCATTGGTATTGAGACCTTAAATGATAACAGTGAGAGGAAACAATTAATTGTTTATACTGTACACCACCTTGTAAAAGAACAGAAGCATGCACTCCTTGATTTGTCTGTGGGTTTTAATTATCAATTGCTATATCCAATTCTATCTGTCACTGAGTTCTGTTACTTGATTACAAAAAGAT
This sequence comes from Myiozetetes cayanensis, assembly GCF_022539395.1. NCBI lineage: Eukaryota > Metazoa > Chordata > Aves > Passeriformes > Tyrannidae > Myiozetetes > Myiozetetes cayanensis. Next base: position 134,814,286 of record NW_026086604.1, read on the forward strand.
CCAATTCAAGATTGTTCTTATTCAAAAATACGTTTAGTTTTAGTGCAGAAAATGGAGAAGGTAGGCAATAATCTTATCCCAAGAGAGTTTTAGTTTTTTCAATTAAAGGCAGTATATTGGTGTATTCTAGTGTATTCCATAGCAAGAGGGAGTTCTAAGAGAATTAGACTAAAAACATACACACATTTTTTTGTTCACTTTGACAGTCTCTCTAAAATAATCTTTGCAGATAGAAGGAATCACCTTCCCACTGGGTGGGTTCTCCTTACAAATGTGCTAACTTGAGCTTTTTCCTTTTCCTGACTTGCCAGAGTTAAGGCTTTAAGCACTTCTTTCAAGATTGCGCTGTAATGCTGGGGGGGGGAAGGGGGCGGAATGTTTGGCTGCCTTTCTTCTAGTGGCTGGTCTGAATTGTTCCACTGCTGAATTGCTGGAATTTTATATGCTGTAAGATTTGTGTTACAAAGGAAAACTGAGTGAGAGGACTGTCTTCATGGCAAAACCATTCTTGCTGCACAGAGCAGCAATGAATTGTATATGTGTATGTCTCCCTCAGTTTCTTTCTGCCTGGATTAGGAGAGCTCCATTGATAGCAGTGAAAAGGGAATTTTTTTTGTTTGAGATGTAGGGGTTTTTTTGGTGTGTTTGGGTTTTGACACATTTTTGTTCAGATGGCTTTGGCTACTAAGGAAATGGATGGAATCAGAATGGAGTTCTGTGTTCTGAAGCGACAATGATAAGCAAGATCATCAGTTCTAGCTTGAAATTCAGTTAGGGAATCAAGAGTATTCATATTTTGTTTTTAGGGACAAAGCTAAGGAGAGAGATTATTGGTTTTCATATCAGTTACAACCAGGCTAGTGTGCCATTAAAAGCAGTTCAGTTCCTGTTAATGATAGGAAAAAACTGATTTGTTGCTGTGCATAAATTAAATGAAAGTATTAACTGGAAAGATGTCAGACAAGTTCAGGTGGCATCTTAGCATTCTACATTCTTAGAGATGGAAGAGTAGAGTATTCCTGGAAAAATGTCTAAGCAAGATTATAGAGAGTCTGTCAGCATCAGATGTATTAGATACCTTCTGCACTGCCAAAGCATTACTGCATTTAAATCAAAGTCCATTAAGTCAGCAAAATACTTTTTTTTATAGGCAGAATAGTCTGTTCAAGAGGTTAGAGCCATCCCAGTCTCCAGTTTATTTCTACAATAGTTCTGCATGGGGGAATGTTACAAAGTTTCAGTCAAAGTAATAAATTGCAAAAGGAAATGTGGCAGATGGCCCAGACGGTCACTGAAGCCTTAGTTACTGAAAGGCATTTTTCAAAGAAACACGAGAGGTGACTTTGGTTCAAGAATTCAGAAACAATAAAGCTGAAGTGGAATTTCTGTTCAGTCATCAGGCAAGCTGGAGATGGCAAAATAACTTGAGCAGGTTCTCTTTCTTTTTTTTACCCTGCTACAATGTGAATTCCTAAGCCTCATAAGGCTGTTTATATTTTGCACAGAATACTTTCAGAAGAGGGATTAAATCATGCTTGCTTTGAGATAAGTGTAAAGTTGTACTTGAAATTCTTGCTTTCTGTATTAGGAGAAAGCATGCAGCCTCCTGGCATGAGGCGAGGCTGTGTGTGGAAGGTCTGCCTTAGGGACCCAAGAAAACAAACAGTCTGCAGCTCTGGATCTGCCTGTGAGCTCCTGCTGCAACTAGTTCATCATTTGATGTGTGCACAGGGCTCCATCAGAAAACCTACAGCGGTGTGGAAGTGGTGTCTAGGAAAATAAGATCTCTGATCCCCAGCAGAATTGGTCCTCCCAGCCCAGCTAAGCACACAGACTGCAATAATGGCCAATGACAGATGTAGGGTAATAGCATCAGTAGTATCAGATATTACAGTCAGCTAGTAAATTTCCTTATTATTTAAAATGCAGTCAGTTCTTTGGGGATATTTCTTCTTTATAATGTTTGCTATGAAAAAGATTAGCATAAACATCTCACAGGTATTCAGGCAGATAACATTTCTGTAGAAGTACAATTCGTCATAAACAGGTACTTGGTTAGCATGTTAAAATGTTAGTTACTTGAGAAAAGGTCAAATGCATGAAAATGCAGGTTTGGGACAACATAGTTGTCTGCAGTGTAGGGGGGCTTCTGCTGGGTAGTCATCTCCCTCTCCCAGGGAGGCCTTCACCACCCCCTTGGCAAGAGCAGTTACCAAAAGGGATTTGAAGATCCTGGAGGAAGTGAGGATGTGCCTGCAGCAGGGAGGGACAGGCACGCTGTGGATGCATCGCTGCCAGCGTGGCCAGCACATCCAGGGCAGGGACTGTTCTCTGTTCAGCATGTGTGAGACCACAGGGCTGGGCTCCCTCATCCAGGACAGACATGGACACTGTGGAGTGAGTTCAGCGAAGGGCCACCGTGAGGACAGGGACTGGAGCAAATGATATTGCCAAGAGCCAAGAGCTCTTTAGAGAAGGCAAAGGGGGAATCTTCCTGCCATCTCCAGCCTTGTGATTGGAGGGCACAGAGAGGATAGAGAGATGTGCAGCAAAAGAACAAGTTAATGGAAAAATTCAGCTGGCTCTTAGGAAGAATTTCTCCATGAGGTTGGTCAAACACTGCAACAGGTCGCCCAGACAGAGTGTGGGATTTTTCATCGTTGGAGATGCTCAGAAGCCAACTGGACATAGCCCCTAGAAACCTGATCTAACTATGAAGTAAACTGCTTTGAGCAGATGACTGGACCAAATAACTTTCAGAGTTCCCTTCCAACCTAAACTGCTCTGTGATTCTGCTGGAAAGAGGAACAGTGCTTATGTCTAGAACAGCAGTGGATGAGCCATGAGTGAGAAGGCAGGAACCTGACTGCTTCTAGAGATGGGCATGGAGGAGAAAGGCTGGAAAAGGGGAAAATTTTAGAGCCTTTTCCTTTTCAGAAATCTAGGAGTGCAAGAACAAACATCTCTTGTACTGTGTATACAAGCATATCCTGGCCCAGCAGCAGGTTTTCCTCTTTGACCTGCAGGGCACTGGTAGAAATGTGCAAGTGCTTTCAACATCAGCTGCCATATTGTCACATATTAAAAATCAGAGCAGGATCTATCTACCCAGAGCTGGTTATGTATTTTATGGATGTGAAATTCAGTAAAGAGGCAAGATTGATTTATAGTCTCTCATATAACATAACTAGAAACAACTTTTTATTGCAAGAAGTGTGTTTGAAATAATACCAAGCAGATTGACTTGCTTTATTGAATTTAGAGAACATTTCTAAAGAATTTGTTTCACTTGGTATTAGGATTTTTCATCACAATTTGGTGGAGGACAGGTCAGAATTCTTGCAAGATTAAATTTGTCATCAACAAGTCATATCTATTAGGGGAGCTATAGGATGTTTTTAAGAGGTGAGCTTTATAATTTAAACATGTCATTGTATTGACTTGGTTACCCTGATTTATATTTGCAAATGGATGCTATTATCCCAGTATGGCTTCAGTTAAACTTCATGTGGGATTGACAAGCTGCCTGGCTGCATCCTGGTGAGTGTCCAGGTGGGGGCAATAATCTACAAGAGCATTTTGAGAAATTGCATCCTGAAGGAACTCCCTGGTAGACACAACCCAGCCATGTTGAAGGTTTATGGTCATGGTCAGAGGGTTGCTCACTTTAGGATGACTGGCAGATTAGTCTCCTGGATTTTGTCTTTTTTTTTGGTCTTCTTTTTGTCTATGAACAAGAAATGTTTCTGAACCTGAACAGGAGCTATGAAAGTCTTCTCTTGCAAAGATGCAAGAGTTAATTGTGCATTGATGAATTTTTCTTGTGTTAAATTCTGTATCTAAGGGTTGTTTTTTGCATGAACATACACTGGTGGGATTCTTTGTATAGGTGATGTTTGTGCCCCCTGAAAACTGTCCACTGACAGGAATAGCTCCATTCTTCCTGACTTCTCAGATTAAATGAGTCAGCTCCTCTCCTTACATGGCACTTCCTCTCTGCCTCTGCCAACTAGTGCCTGTTCTGATCCTTTGCCATTAACCAGGATTTTGTTCTACTGAAATCCATATTTTAATCCTCCACATGAGATGAAATGTGGTGGTAGGTAAAGATTTTATTAAAACATTCCCCCTGCCCTGCTGATATTATGTGATTTATATTACAGAAGCAACCAGAAGTTTGCTAGGCATGGTACAGCAGTATATGTTAGATCTCTGGGGCAAATACTGCTATTTAAGAGACAAGTACCAAAAGGAGGATAAAAGGGCAAAATCCTCTAGTTTGATACTCCCTAGCAACATCTATTTAAATATCTCATATTTGCAGTTCACTCTGTTTAACAGCCTTCAGGATTTTGTATGATTATTAGGCATAAGTAGTAGTATTTTCCTGCTATACCATTCTTCTCTTTTAAATAAAATTGGTAAGTGAGATGCTGTTAATGCCTTAGGCATACAGATTCCTCTGGGTTTTAGTTATTATCCATGGATGCAGGTTATGAGTGGGAGGTGTTCTGATGCTCAGTTATGGAATGCACTGATGCATGAAATAATCTCTAATCTTGTGCCATCACATTTATTAGAATATAATGTTGTTTCTTATTTCCCTCCTTATGTTCACCTTCAAAGCTACTACTGGACTTGCTTTTAATTTGGGGTTGTTTTTTTTTTTTTTTTTTTTTAATGATCCTACCTTACATAGTCCTAAAGACGAATTTATATAAATATATTTGGGGTTTATATATATGTATTTTTATATTGTGTGGTTTTCCCAACATGTAATTTTAGTCTTATGTTAAATAAAATGTATCTTCACTCCTTCCCTTAGTCACAGCAGATTTGGAATGCCTGCAGTAAACCAGGATGGATTTTTGCCCCTGTTCCTAATTGCTTTATTGAAGGATGAAATAAATCTGAGTACATAAATATAACCAACTTGATTTTGTGAAGTGTACGCTCAGTGCTTAAATGCAAAAGCGTAACTGTCCTTACTTTGAGGCAAGATATTAATTCTCAAAGTTTATGTCCTGTGTTTTAGTTTTGTGGAGTTTACTCAGCAAAATTTCTGTCTCTCAGATAGCGGATTCCTTTATCTGTACTCAATTAAAATGTTTTGTTTATCTCAGTTTAGTGATATTTTTGCCAGCTTGGTGTGCTGTCTTTTCTTTGCCACTAATTATCCCTCAATACCTTTGCCTGCAAGCTAATTAAGTCATCTTCCTGAGCAAGTCAGTTACAGTTAACATCACCTTAAAAATAATCTTCCTTATCTCAACTGCCCCTCCTGTACTGGGTTCAACACTTCCAGCTCTGTGATCTTTTATGAGACATGTAAGGTCCGTTTATCTGATGTCTGACCTCCAATTACTCCCTAGCTGATTTATATATGTAATAAATTTAATTCCCCCGTCACTGGACTGTATATGACCACTAGCCTGCATGTGCAGTGCATCCACATCTCCTCTCTTTATCCCTGCATTATAATTTTTAAGTCTAATAAATATTCAGTAAAGCTAATCTCTTTCCAGACTTGAATATAGTTTCAATACTACACTGCTTTTCAGCCTTGTTTTCTAGTAAGCTTGGCTCATTGTGTGTCTCCATGAGCAGAGATAAGCAAGAATGTGCCCCTGAGTCAGCTTTTTTTTTTTTGCCTTTCCCAGGTCCCTCCTGCCTGTGCTGGCTATGTCACACCTATGGACTAAAAGTGGATGCTGACTAAAGCTTTATATTTACTTGGGTTTTTTTGTCTTTTCAGGTTTCAATTCTAGGCTGCCCTGATCCCAAAGTTCATGAGATTGCATACCAGTATGGAAAAAATGTTGGCATAGCTTTTCAGGTAGTGCTTTTGTTGAACTAAAAGGAATGTAATGTCTAAACTTCTCCAAACTGCCTTAGAAATCAAAGTGGGCTGTCTTAATCCTTTCTGCAATCTTTTCTTAAACAAGGATTATTCTGTATTTAGTTCTCATTTTTAAAAAAGAAAGTTTCTAAATAATCTGCCTATTTATTTTTTCCCCAGCTAATAGATGACGTGCTGGATTTTACATCGTGTGCTGACCGTCTGGGGAAGCCAACAGCAGCAGATCTCAAGCTTGGATTGGCCACAGGCCCTGTCTTGTTTGCTTGTCAACAGGTAAGTCAACAGGAATCTGCTTCCTCCAAACAAAAGTGTAAACTGCTCCTCACAGCACACACCCAGGTCCAGCTCAAACACATCAAGGCCGCAGAATCCGCAATAAGCGAGGCCTGGGCCTAAGTGAAAAATCTGTGTGTTCAGGATCAGATGGATTCTGTGTGCACACACGTTCTGACAGGCTGAGAATCACCTTCCTGCACAGCTCCTCTTACTATTAGGCCCTTGTAGGTACTCACAGAGTATCTGCATGTTTTATTTAGGTTATTCCTAAGTAGCTTTTTGCTTATGTTCTCTCCTGAGACATCTTGTTCTTCCCAGGCTTGACTGTGAATGTAGGCTTTTTTGCCAGGTTCTTGGCTTTGTATCCATCCTGGGGCCAAGAACTGAAATCCCTGCCTAGCTTTTAGGTGGGTACCTCTATTTATTGGATTTGATATCTTCATCTCTTTGTCCTCAAGTATTATCCAGTTACAAATGTGGGAAGCTTTCCCTTCTGAAGGCTGGATAAGAAAAAAAGGAGTGTCATAAATAAAACAAGGTTAAAATAGGTCAAGATTTTTAGTGCCTTAAAAATTATTTGGAGGAGTTCAAGGAAAACAGAAGTGCAAGCAGCACCAAAAGAAACATTAAAATTGGTGCTAATCCATAAACAGGGAGGAAACTGGTACCTTGCTCAAGTTTCTGGTTCACTGGAGGAAAGATTTGAGACTTAAAAAGCGGTCCTTCCTACCAAAATTCATACAAAAACTGGTACATTTAGTTCCAGCAGAGCTCTAGTCTATGATCTCTCAGTGGAATTGCTGAGAGCTTACATGGGAAAAGTTTTAAATCATTTAAAACAGAAAAAAACCCTCAACAACTTTGACATTTATTTCCCCCTCTTTCTTAAAAGAGCCTAGGGTGGGGCAAGGTGGAACATATGCATGTGTTTGCTTCCTTATCCTTAAGCATTTACAAGGATCCGTAACTCAGAAAAGACAGGAAAGGACAGAGTATGGGCCAATTAACAGTGCAGATGAAATGCATGTTGAGAACAATCTTCTCCACGTTCTCAGTCCCTCCCCACATATCATCTGGGGAATTCACGAGCATGTTCTTGAATCATTATTTCAGGACTGTTAGTCATCAGCAACTGGAGTCATCTAAAGAACAGGGACAGGCTCAAGCAGAGAAAGAGGATGCAATTGTGAAACAGTTTGGTTTTGTGTGTGCTAAAGTTACAGAGAGAAACAAGACATATTGCAAATAGTCTTGATTTTGGCAGAGAATGGGTGATACTGATTGTCTTGTGTGTGTTGAATATTCCAGTTTTTTAAATTAAAACTAGTATTAATTTGTTTGGGTTTTCTCTCTCTGACTTTCAAATTCACCTATCTTTTAATTAGCTTTATAAGATAAATTAGTTCATAATACAGAAGTACAAGAAAAGAAAATCTGTCAGTTCTATTTTAAAATCTTGTTCTTTGTAGGTCAATTTTAAATGTTTTTACTCATTTATATCTTTGATAGATGGGAAGCATATATTATTGCATTGAAAGATAACTTGACCGTCTTACAAAGTTTTCCACATAAACTTCATTTTCTCTGCTGAAAAATTTTTGCTGTTTTCAAGAAACTGGAAGAACAGCACTACAGACTTAATAGATACATAAGCAAGGCATAAGTTCTAAAAAAATGTGGAGCTTTAACAGAGACTTATCTTTGCTGCTTCTGAAAGATGTTTCATCCATTTGTATCTGAGAATAAAAATTCCTGAGCCAGGACTTAAAGATAGTCCAAAATGTAATTGTTAGTTATAGGCTGTCTTTTCTGTTCAAATTAATATTACTACTATCCTGCAAACCCCTTCATATAGCTGGTTATCCCCGAGTTGTCTTCTGAAAAACATTCTTTAATTTTTTAATATGCTCTGGATCTTTAGTGACAGCTGCCTTTTTTTCTCATCCTCTCCCCTCCCTCTGAAATACATCTTTGTGCATTAGAGTATTAAGGAGAAGCCTTTATAGAAAATAAAAATGTTTAGCTTGATGTGATACCTATTTTTTCAGTATTTAAAATTAGTTCACTCAGGTGAAAAAAAACCCACCCCATTTATGTCTTAAGGAAATACACCAGTATATGCTAATTTTAAAGCCATTCCTAAACTAGTACAGCTGAAGAACGAGGGTTTATTTTTATTATAAGCATTCCTGTCCAATGCTTATACACTGTCTGCTAAATCTGCAGAGTGGCTAATAACAGCTTTGCCTTACAGGTTTGGGGATTTTAATATCCTTTAGTGCTTAAATATAAAAAGTGATTTTAGATTCATGTATGAGTCATCAATAAACTTCTAAATGCATCTCCAAGAGGACTTCATATGAGCAGTAGAGAAATGTAACTTAGGGGTGCTACGTTTGTACCCGAACAAGGTTGTGGAGCTGCAGTTTCAGGACCAAAGGTGTGCTAGGAAAGTAGATCATTGTTTAAAAGTGTACAGCAATAAAATCATCTTTCTTTGACTCTAATCCTTTCAAACAAGATGAACCAACACCTCTTTCCTTTAAAAAGAATTTTTCTGCAGAGTAGGTGCCGTGTATGACCTTACTTTGTTAAGCACCAGGTTCTTCTGTTTCTATGCTATCTGGAGAAAGAGCCTCCACATTTAGATAAGTGATGTGACTTTCTCAGACAACTGACTTGAGTCACCTACTTGATTTGTAGGGAATTGAGCATGGACTGCTAACTACAAATGCTGTGTGACTGAAACCAAAATACCTTTTAGTTGCCATTTCTCACTAAAAAAAAAAAAAAACCAAAAAAACTCCGTCCTGAGCTTTCCACAGGGCAGAGCCTGTGTACACAAAATACCAGCACAAAAGAAAGTACAAGTGGATATAACAGCTAAACAAACCTCCTGTGTTTGCTGTTGTACATGGGGGGAAGAGGTGCTTCTCTGAGCTGTGCCAACACTAACTAGCATTTGTGATAGAAAATATGCTCCAGGGAGTAGCCACATCAGAAATTACCACAGTAGATCATCTGCTCAACATGATGAAATGGCAGGGGCTACCTTTTGCTACCAACTGGCTTACAGGCAGCAGAGCCAGACAAATTTGTTTTAAATGCTTGGGCTTTGCTGTACTACAGTCCTATGCAGATTGCAAGTATGAATCTAAAGCTATACCTGTAATAACAAGGGTGGCAGGGGAAGAGGTCTGTACTTTGGTGTCATTTTAACCTTAGCATAGCAGGCAGCTACATGGAAAACTCAAAACCAGTACAAAAACCTTCTCCCTTTGTGCTTAGTTTCCAGAAATGAATGCTATGATAATGAGGAGATTCAGTAAGCCAGGAGATGTTGAACGTGCTTGGAAATATGTGTTGCAGGTAAGATTGATACCAAATATTTCTGCTTTCCCTGCTGAAGTCAGTCTGAAATTCACTGTCTCTGAAGTGAAATAGCAGGGCTGCATTGTCAGATACCTGCTAAGTAGCATGCAATGTACAATGCCAAGTAGGAACTCTTCAGCTGTCTTAGTGGCACAGTGTTTTAAAAGAAATAATAGGTACTGAAGAGCTTTTTTTGCCTTTTTTTCCCTCCCATAGCATAAAATCCACATAATAAAAGTAAAAAGCTTATGCCTAACTCAGTTCCTTCAGCTGAGGAGTAGCTGTATCCAACAACTGGTATAAGTGGCACATCATTACCAATCAGTCTTGTAACTGCAGTGCACACCCCGTATCAGTTTTAATTGACTCTGGTCTGAAAAGGCTGAGTAATGGTCTGTGCAAAAGTAATAGCTATTTTTTTCAGAGGAGCACATTTTTTTGCACATCCCTATTTAGGGCAGGAGGGGAGGCGTTAAACCATTACTTTCTAATACGTTATTAATACCAGTGCTGTTTTTTGTAAGTATACTTAAATTTAGCACGGATGAGCTTTAGTATTTTGACATTTGATCATTTAGCCGTTTCCTTTCACTGTCTTCCCCCCTCAGAGTGATGGTGTGCAGCAAACAACCTACCTCGCCCAGCGCTACTGCCACGCGGCCACGCGAGAGATCCGCAAACTGCGGCCGTCCCCCGAGAGAGAAGCCCTCGTCCACCTGACAGAAATGGTTCTCATGCGAGACAAGTGAGACAACTCCTTCCACTCGTCCTGGCAGCTACTTACCAGACTGTGCCTACATTTATTTCAGAAGTTATTTGCTTCCAACACAGGCTACCAAAAATTATTTTTTTAAAAAAAACTCTTTTTTTTTGACATTCTACCTTTTTTTTTTTTTTTTTTTTAAACAAAAGTTCAGAGTGTTTTACTGCAGGAAGCAATGCAATTCAGAGCAAATCAAACTGTGCTATACAATTGTTTTAGGGGGGGGCTGTTGATTGTGGGGGATGGGGAAGATGTTTACATGTTGATGCACAAAGGCCACAATGACAATAAATATAAATCAGTGTATGAGAACTGAAGTTGTTCCAAATTTCACTTGTTTACACTAATAAACAGAGCATGCATGCACAGGAGCTGGTAAACTCCTGTGAAGCGAGATGGTTTGAATGCTTCCCTGGCTGTTTAACAACAGAAGCAACTGGAACTGTACATACAATACTGGTTTAGTATAAAAGACTATCTGTAGATTTTAATTGGTTATATACATCAGTGAGTTCCAATTCATAATGAAATACAGGTATGCTATTGGTGGCTACCTGCTAGCAGTTAACAAGATGCAGAATCTGAGATTGCTGCAGTTCAGATAATGAAAGGCTCAGTATTTGTAACTCACACTAAAACTGATTCACCAGCCAGTCAAACCTGAACTCTATCCCCTTCCATCACTCATTTATAGAGTATATTCGGTACCCTTCTAGAAGCCTGCTTTGAAGTCCCAGACACATTCTTCTCACAGTAATTATCCAGTACTACCACATTCCTTTTCAGGTTATTTCAGCCACAGAATCTGTAGAACAGGGAGGCAACAATCTCTATCTCTGCCTGTGATGCCTTAACACAATGGCCAAGTTTCTGTCATATGTGTTCCCCCTGGGTGCTCTCTGGAGGACACCTTGCTGTCTCATCTCAGCAGGGCACATCACCAAGCCACACACAGTTTCCTCAGAGAACAGTAAGTTACAGATGGTGTCCAAGTTTTACTGCATCGAGATAACTAGATTAAATCAAGAATCCTTGCTATAATTAAATGTTGGAAGGAAAAGAACTTTTAAGAGTATGTGTAAAGGTGTAATTCAGGGTTTCAGATCTAATTTATTTTCCCTCTGTGTGATAAATTCATGTTACAAACATTTGCTTTTCACTACATTGCCTGGGATGACACAGCCATGATTTTGCTACCTTAGCATTCCAAACTTTTTTGCCAAACCAACCAACAAAGTAATGGACAAGACCTTTGGTTCACTTATATATTTATGAATGGAAAAAAGTCATAATGTAAATTTACTCATTAAAAAAACTTGGGTACAAATTACACATACATAAGACCACCCATTTTCTGATTCACATGGACACCTTAGACCCAAACAACTCATTGTAATAGACTTTAGTGAGAATACTCCAGGTAAAGATTACAACAATTGGAAGCATCTTGGATTTTTAAAAAAGTATATTTCAATACATAAGTTTGTATGCATGCTTTAAACAAATATAGTTCAAGAATGAGCAAAGAGTCTAAACAAAAAGTAATATGACCAGCACTAACATTAAACTTCTCATCCAGATTTTAATATGTTAGTCTAACATAGTGTTAGTTACCATGCTGTACTGAAAAATGTAATGGCACAATCTGATCATGGTTCATTAAATATTATACCCTACTTCCCCATAATATTTAGGCTGGTCATAAAATTAACAATGCATAAGTAAATAAGTATAACCAGTTATAGACATTGTTTGTTTTACAAATTGCCATCAGGTAAGACATACTGTCCCCAGAGACTCAGAGATGGACATTCAATCATACCATTAAAACAGTATGGCCTGAAGAAATGGGCACAATTTTTTGAAAGTATATTAAGACAATCCTGTTAGCTTTTAGTTACCCCTTGTAAATAATCATGGTATGACTGAATACAAGACCAAACTTTGAAAAGCAAAGGATTTTAATCGGCATAGTGCATGATTGATTCAACGTAATTCCCAGGAAATAAGCCAGTTACTCGATTGCAAACTCCTTCATACCAGCCGTCATCGTTCTTCTTTATCACATAAATGATTGCACCCTCCATAAACGACAGCTCATCGTCTTTGTCCTTTGTATAGTCATATATAGCAACAACTGTGGATTGGAAAGGGACACGTTTAGCATTTTATTAATAGCACCACTATTAAAAAACAATTGTACTTCAAAATATATTAAAAGACCAGTTTGCTATACTGGGATTCTCCATAGTGAATTCACACGCCTTCCCTGTTGAACATTAAGTCCAGAAAATAAAATTTCACTTTGCTTGCAACATTAGCTACCAATAAGAAGTGGGTGGTGACTACCCTGAACGCTCAGTTAAGTTGCTGACAGAGAGGTACATCTGACTGTGACACAGTAAAGCAGTGCTTATGGACACCTAAAAGCTCAGCTATTAAATAACTGACTCCATAAGTGTGGCAGCCATTTCTGGTCAAATTACCTCAAAATATTTTTTTTTAATTATTTTAAATTATTTCACTAGGGTCCCTGCAGCTATATATATATATATATACACACACACACTGTTCAGTGTGTGATCTTCGACACATTGCTGTGTAAAGCTGCTCCAACAAATGGATGGTCTTTCCTACAGAGCTTCTGTGTGATAGGAAGTTCTGGCATCAATTTTCAAGAAGATGCAGTGAGTGCAAGTAGAAATGTTACTGTAGGAGAAAGCAGAAGTGAATTTACAGCAACAGCTGCTATTTTTCAGTACGTGCTTGGTGAATACTTTACTCTTACCAACCTCCAACTCACTGTGTGCCACTAACGAAGCAGAAATCTCCCTAAGGAAAGTAAATGTTGCCACCAACAATACTGGAGTTAAAAACTACCACTATGAATATACAGAGTTCAGACATCACAGCCTTACCATTCAAAACAGTGAACACAGATTTATGCAATTGATCAGCTTTATGAATTCCAAGACTCTACTACTTTACATCTATATACATTCTCATAAATCTAATGTCTTAGGCAGGAAATCAGCATCTCTATTATTCATGGGAAGAGACATTTACTGTGTTAGTAGTTTGCTGATGGGGGAGTCACTGAAATTTCCTCAACACATTTTATAGTTGAAAGTTTAATGATCCACTCTAGCTATCTAGTTCAATGTGATAAATACAGGCTCAATTTCTGGCCTTTTTGCAACAGTTTCTAGATGATTGCCTAGCAATCCTGAGCTGGCTAAAGCCACAGTCCAGCTCAGAAAAGATGAAAGCCATACAATTTACATCTGCTTCTCATAAAGAAGCTTTTTGGTTTTCATCTGTTCTAGAATGCTCGACAGTATTTTATAATTTGTCCAAAAAAGGATTGTACCTTATAACATTAGGTGTAGCCACAAAAAAGCTAAGGAAAGCATGGGTCAAGTTCTGACTTAGGAGGGACAATGATTGTTCTCATCAGATCCACATTAAGTCCTTCATTCCCTTCAGATACCATTAATCCTCTGATATTGCACTAATGCAGCTGCAACATCTCTCTTACCTTTCTCTATATAGTTTTTAGGTGCCCAAGCAGGATCTCCATCTGCATAGGGATCGCTGTACTGCACAACAGCAGCCTCCTCATCCTCATAATCCACAGGAGGTGGGGGTGGAGGAGGAGGAGAGTCATCAAACATCGGCATCTCGTCGGGGGGCGGAGGTGGGGGAGGAGTCGGGCTATCAGCAACTAGAAACGTTTGGAGATTATTTTTTTTTTTTCTTAAATCAAAAACAGTGTGGAGGTGCAAACAAACCTGAGGCTGTACACTGTAAATAAAAGGGGTGGGGGACAACAACACATAGCATGCACTATGATTCCATGCACTGATTAGAAACAAGAGGCTTTGTATTAAACAGCTACAACACACAACTATATTTGTTATTAGTGGTCAAATCTACGTATAAACGCTACTAAAGCACATGCTGCGGGGCATAAGCTGAACATCAGCAGAGAGGAAAGCTTCCTGCTCCGACGTCCATGCGCTGCAGCGTTAGCTATGGGAGGACTCCGAGTGGCACCCTCTGAGCCAGGCAGCAACAGGCCTCTGGACTGGGCCAGCAGCTTCATCTTTTTTTAACAAATCCTTTGTCTGTAACCATCACTTTATTTCTGAACACTGCTTCCTTGGATTCCTTCTCTCTCAGAGCTAGCATTAAGGGGGCAAAAAGATCTGTTGTGGGTCATAAAAAAGGGAAGAGACTAGTATTTAAGATTTAAACAGGTAAGAGAAAGCCAAGTAATCTTCTGCAGAAGAAAAGCTTTGTACAGATCCTTATCTTGCAGACTAGCTTGTGTGTGTGCGCACACATTCAGGATTTAATTAATAAATGGAAAACTACAACAGGCAGCTGCTCCTCTTAGGGAAAAAGTGCTCAAGGAATTAAGTGTATAATCCAAAATGTGTAATTCCTGCCCTGAGATTCTCCAATCAGCACAGTTACAAATTGCTTTGGGAAAAGGAAAAATAGAAAGGCATTATGGTACAATCACTTTTAAAATCAGTTCATCGAATTAGATTCCAGTAATGTTCACAGCAGCTGGCAGCAAAGGAGAGAGATGGCATGCTCAGATGCAAGACACCAAGTCACTTATCCTATTCCTTGGGAGCTGTGGTCCACTACACACAGACCTACATGTAAGCACTAAGAAGCCAGAAGTCACTGAAAGGAAGCTACTATCACTAAAATCAACTTCATTACATAGCAATACAGCTTCATTTTCAAGTAATTTGGGATTCTGCACGTTGAAAACAGGCTGAAAACCACTGTTCTAGGCAAGGTTTGACAGAATGAGCTATCAGGCTCCAGGATGTGCAGGTCCAGCACAAAAATTTCGAGAAAAAAGCCAAGCTACAGAGTAAGGGAAGAACAGTATTGCATTTAGTGAAGCTTTAGCTACTGCTAGTTAAAATGGCACAGGAGATTAGAAATAGGATTTCTGTTTGCTTGAACACCCTTTACTTTCACCTGGTTGCTACTCCAGTGGTGACAAACCTTTCCTCTTCATCCCCATGGCTCCTGACATGGGGCTTGAGCACAGCTGGGTCATACTGGCTGTGCTGGTGCAGGGGAAGCCAGATCTCCTGCTGCAGAAGCCAGCAGGAGCTGCTGGGGCAGAGGCTGCCTCAGACCTGGCATCCAGCCTGCTCCCTGCACTTGGGTCAATTCTCTTCTCCACCTGCAAGCCCAGCTCCTCTTCAACTCGATCAGCTGAGCTGCACACCCCACAGCTCTCTCCATCAGTAAGACTGGCTGCCACTGTATTAGGGATTCCTCTCCCATACAGAAGCCCATTTATATCACTTGGACACAGACTAACAAAGTCTTTGGTGGAGTGAGCACTATGTCTTGCCCCTGTTACTGGATAGCACTCACAGGCAGGATTCATTAATCCACCATTAAGGCACATGACAACACCGTTTATGAATGGATTGATTTTGTGCAGTAGTTTCAGCACATCTTTCACAAAATGTATTTCTCCCCTTAATTTCTGTCTGCAGCCAGGAAAAAAAAGTAATGAAACAACAATCCTTTGTGATCTTGAGAAATCCTTACCTTAAGAAATGCAATTTTTTCTTTTAAAATGCAAAGAAAGGTTATAGTTATTGAACAGTGAAATTGCATATTTGAAAATAAGAAAAGAGGGCAGGAAATGCAAGTGTAAAAGCACCAACACATACTCTAACTGAGATGCAGTGCAGAAACTGCAAGCTTTATGGGAAACATTTAAAACAATTCAACTTCACATTGAAACGAGGGTAGAGAATGGAACAGAAAATTAGACAAGTGCCACCCCATCGAAGTATCCCCTCGCCTCTTGGACTTTAACCTAGACTTTTCCTCATTCTAAACTTAAGCATATTCTAGGGTAGCATCACTTCTCCTAGGGGAGGGGGAAAAAAGCATACAAAAAGCCAGGCTAAATGAAAAAGGGTATAAGGATAAGTATTTATACAGCTCCAAGTTGAGATATCTTTTCTTGTATATATTCCCATCCCTGTTCTTTAAATGGGGACCAGCATACTCCTTTTGAAAGGACTGGGTGTGTCAGTACAGCAATTTACATCCAGTCAGTTGTCCCCGGGCACCAGACACACTGGAAAACCTCTCTGAGGAAATACCCATAGTTTGGGCACAGGGCGCAGGAAAAAAAGAGAAGGTGTTGCATCATTTCTAAGCCCTCTATCCTTGTGCTCGGAAAGAAGCCCCACAGAGCAGAGGATGTTGCTTTCACCCACAGATCTCTGTGATAAGGAAAAGACAAGTCCACCCACGTCTCCCTAACGCCACTCCCCCAGAGACTTCT
This sequence comes from Myiozetetes cayanensis, assembly GCF_022539395.1. Lineage (NCBI taxonomy): Eukaryota > Metazoa > Chordata > Aves > Passeriformes > Tyrannidae > Myiozetetes > Myiozetetes cayanensis. The sequence continues at coordinate 134,830,900 of NW_026086604.1, forward strand.
TGCAGAGAACAAGGCAGATGAAAGTCTAGCACACAATGCCAAAACTCGACAATAGCCTCTACAGCCAGTTTTGCTGAGCGTATGCGCAGACCGCCACACGCACCCCTGCCTCCAAAACGAGGCAGCAGCAGCTCAAAGCCATACTTGTTATATAACTTTCAAACCCGAGGGACTATTAGGAGGAAGAAAATAAAAAGAACAATTCTTAAAACCATATTTCAAGCTTCAGCTGTTTTGCTGCAATCTCATTCACAAGTCAGCTTGCATTTTGCTGTTGCACACACAAATAAGTCTGTCCCTTTCACCTCTGCTCTCCCAAGGGCTGTGTTATCTCCAGGAGGACAATACTTGGAACAATTCAGAAGCAGGTGTCAATTTTCTCAAGTTTATCTGCAAGTGAAGACATTCTGTAACCTTCATTTTCAGCAGTTTTCTCTCTACACTTTGAATTTTGGAAAGGTTTGTCAACACAATTCCGTGGCATAATATTCTACATCAACATGATTCTTACTATATACCAAGCACAACACCAAAGTACCTTCATTTTGAATGAGAACCAGGGAGATGTCTCCTAGGTGCCTCTCTAGGGGAATGCTCAGAACATGACCACTTAAATGCTCTAACAGGAGCTCAGACCTAGAGGCCCCTAAATGGATGCTGGAGCTATATAGCTAACTGTGTAGCAGGAGCCCCTGAGATCCTAGCAAACCTTGTAATGGTTTCCAAACACTTTAAAAACATTTTTTATTTATTTCGTGCCCTATCTACATTGCTTTCAGTCTGCTGTTAAAAGAACTGCAAGGTATTCCTACAGAAAAGATATCCCCAGATCAAGAAAACGACTTTACATCTGCACTAGCACAGTGACACTCACCTGAAAGGAATCAGGCAGTAATGGTAAAAGCAGAGTTACCAGTATAGAACACCTTGCAGCACAGGTCATAGCTAGGGAGCATCTCCCTCACAAACCTCACAAGTAGAGCTATGCTGCAAGAAGCTCAGCAGGGAAATCGGACTAGAGAACACAAAGAAATGGAGAATGAAAGGCTGCTGAGAGGAGAGATGCCTTACAAGCTCCTTTGTAATGGCATTAGATCTTAAGACTGCACATTTTCAATTGACTGTACAGCTTCCTGAGAAGTACTACAGTATTGGAATCAATGGTTACACAGTATGTATTCTGACATTCTACATAAGCCTTTCTAATTAAAACTAATCAATTATCCCTAGTGGAAAAGGCAGGGTGATTCAACATGAAATTAATATTTTCAATTAAGATACATTTTAATATTCACACCAAACATATGCCACATTTCACACTGTATTTCTATAATAAATTTGCAGTTCATAACTTAAATGGGTCAGTAATAATCATGCATATGTTATAAAATATTGAAGAGTGTGCCCTTCAGCTCCAATAGCATATTGACACTAGAATGCAAGATGGTATTAGCTTCTGGAAAAGGAAACAAAATAGAGTCTGACTTGCCAGCCATGCATGCTAGAAGAGAGTAGGCTCTACCCTTTAACAGCTCAGCTTGTCCAAACTTACTGTTTTCCTGCACCCTGGCCACGAAGCCTGTGAGAGGTATCTGTGGAGTCAACTGAGGCATAGGGGGAGGGGGTGGAGCAATAGAAACTGGTAGCAACACACACACACACACCATATCGGGGAAAGTCAAACGGACAAAGGAAAAAAAAAAAAGAAACAAACAAAAGCAGCCGTCAGTAACCAGGACCACAAAACAAAGTATGTAAAGAACAACAAGAACACACACACAAGAACCTTCTTCAAGCTTGTGTTTCCAACAAGGCTGAATTCGTGGTTAGCCAATCAAGGATCAAAAAGAACAGCGTGCCCGTGTTTAGCCAGATAACAGCCGAGTGTAGGCTGCGTGTCTGGAAGCTCACAGGGTGTGAAGGTTCTTGCTCTTTCACACGTTTTGTGTGCTTCACCTGGGGAGCACATAAAACTGAGCTGTTGTCTTGCTGCTAAATACGGATTACTCAAATTTAGTAGTTATCTTTTCAAAGGGCACTACTAGAAGTAGAGGTGGTATTTCGCATGATTCTGGACTCCTTCTCTAAAATGAAAGGAGAGCTCTGCATCAAGTGCAGGAAAGCAGCACTGACACAGAGCAAAGACACGACTTTGCAAGGAGAACAGCGTTCCAAAATCAATACCTCACATTTCACACAGAGAGCACCTCCCATCGTTTTGTTCTGGTGGGATGGGAGCAATGGGATAGCGTACTGTGCCTTTGGCTTTCATAGAAAAGGGATCTTATTACTTGCTGATAGAAAAAATAGGTGGGTTTAGAGCGGAACGGAGCTTTACTAAGTCTTCTGCGGTTAGAGGGCACTCGGCAACCTAAAGCACTGGCAAAAGCTTTGACAGCTGCAAGTGGCTACTCTAGTGCACAGAGCTCCCCAGGAAGCACTTGCAAGCACATCTTTAAATATGCATCTATCTGGTGAGCAGTGAGAGTTGTGACACACAGCACCAGTGCTCAGAGATGCTGTGCTGACAGCCCAGATGCTCAACTCTTCCCTGCACAGATAGCAAAGAGGAATGGGAACAGTGGGGCAGGCCACTCGTCCTCGGGCAGGATGCCTCCCTGTGAAGCGCAGGGAATGAAAAACACAAAACAAAACCCCACCCAGAAACCTACAAAACTTCAACTCATTTGTTTATACTGTGTCCCTTCTCAGTGGAATTTCTCTTGCACTGAAGCAAAGAAATTCCTGTGAAGATGGGAATTCAGCAGGGTAATCTAGTTGGAACCAAATTTGAAAGAGGTTCTGTACTTCCAAGTAAGCAACAGTTTTAAATAAAGCCATAACTAAGATTAATGTTTGATGAATTAAAATGAAGCATTTAGTTCATTACAAAACCAATAATCAAATAAACTGTATGTGATAAATGATCAATAAAAGAGAGAGAACAAACAGGTGTCTCACAAAATTGAAGTAAACATCTAAGAAAAAACAGAGTATTTGTTAGCATGAAAAGTAAAACCTTAAGGAAACATGGGACCTGGATTTAATGTCAAGACAGTAGCATTAAAAAAAATAATCACCAGTTACAGAAACAGAGGAAAGCAGTTTCACGTAGAAAAACACACCCGTCAAAATACTATTTTAAAAAGTTAACAATCAGTATTTTGAAAACACCAGAGAGGCTAGATTAAGAAACTGCACCTGCATTTGAGCAAAAAATTGCTTTGGACAAATGTAAACATTCAGAAACAGTGGTGTGCACAGCATTCAAGACTACTGAACTATTCCCAGAAGTAAAATCCTGTTTATTCAATAGAACACAACTGTCCAAGCAGGAGGGAGTTTCTGTTGTTATGGTGAATTAATTTGGAGGAACAAGAGTGTGGAGGAAAAGAAGAGCTAATATGGGTGAGAGCAAGCAGGAGGAAAATCAGGACTGGAAAAAAAAAGATAGGTGCTGTGTCTACATACGAAAATACTTTCTGATAAATGTAATACTTCTAAACCACTCAGAAAACTCTTCAACTCAGCATCTCAAATATTTTATATGCATTCTTTCCTTAAGAGTAACTACACAACAGCAAACAGTGGTCCAAAGAGATCTTCAATCCAAACATCAACATTTCTTTTTAAAAGAAATATCCCTCTGCAGTTTACAGAGTTGGCATGCTGAACACTACCAGGGGAAACCACTGTATTACTATCTGTCCTCTATGTATATTTAGTCAAAATTTATGGAAACAGCAAGGAAGCTTTTTGATAGAGCTTTCTACCGACAGTCAAGTGGATCCTTATTTTGCACACCTTTCTGCAGCAAACCTTGTTTGCCCTGTTGGGTAGGGTAGGCAGGAGGCTGCTGACTAAAATCGGCTCATTTGCCCATGGCATCCATCCCTTCCCTCATTCATTTCCTCCTATACTCCTCTTAGTGTGAAAGCACAGAGGAGTCATCAAGTAAAAGAGAGAAAGACTGAGTTCTTTAAGTCAAGCTTAAAACTAAGAACAAAGGAGAAACTTGGAATCACGAAAGGATTTAGGAAAGAGACAGAGACAGGGAGGAACTGTGTAACGGGAACATGAGCACTGTGCTCTGACAGTACTCTTGCCCCTAGCCCAGTAGTGGGGGAACTGTACTACTACAGCCATATTAGATCTCCTGCAAAAAACACTGGTTTTAGTTTGTGTTCTCCAAGCACACCTGAAATGCCAAGTATAATGTGCCTATAATTAGACAGGCGATCATAATAATTTCTTGTCATGAGTAACAGCAAACAAGTCAGAAGGGAAAACAGTATAATTGCATATACTGCAATTACTGTACAACTTCAATATGGTTTTTCTTGTTTGTTTTTCCTTCTATTTTGGGAAAGAAAGCAGTAATCTTATTGATGCTTTTCATACATTAATTAAAATGCCATGCATGCTTTTACAATAATTTTGCTCAAAACAGTTTGTGATTTCAGAGCTCAGCAGCTTACTTGAATTTTGAGAATAAAGAGGCCCGCCATTAACATGAGGTTGAGCAGAAAATGGGGCAGTCACAGAAGGATTCCGTCTGTATCCACCAGAAGATGCTGAAGAAGTGGTAGAGTTGTGTCGCGAGATTTGCCTGGTCATTGTGCCATACTGGGAACCAGGAGCTGAACCAGGAGCAGCTGAAAAGCATTAGCCAGAGGAACCAAGGAAAAGACTTAAGCAGAACATTTCTTGTGATAGAATGCAGAAAATAGAAAAAGTCCAGAACATGGGAAATATTTGATTACAGTTCTCCAATAATTTAAGGTCAGTAACAGGAGATTAACAGAAAAACAAACATTCCTGTTACAATCAATAATAAGAAAAACCACACAGGACATAAACCAACACTCACATAAAGGGCATTGAGAAATGCTGAGAACTACTTTGAGAGACTGGATTGAACTGGAAAATTGAATCAGCTTCCAACTCTTCAGTGTATCTCAATTACACCATACCCTTTATTAAAATGCACAAAGAAAAAACCTCCACATTCTGCTCAAAACAAACGTTTTTCATCGTGAACCTGACTTTGTCTTCAATCTAATATACGACACTTTAACAAAACAGTAAAATAAAGGTCATGAGTTTCAGACACTTGGCACATTTATCAATCATATTTGCTAGTTGTGCTTTTATACTGATGGAATTTGCACTAACAAATCAGAATCACCAATGCCAGCTGACAGAAAGGTATGTCACTCATTCTTCAGGATAAACACCCATATTTACCTTCCACATGCTTGCTGCACAAACTTCAAGGTTAACAAAATAAAAGTTCTCTTTTGGATTAACCTCTGACTGATAGAAGAATCGCACCTTGCAAACTAATTTCTCTCACACATTTGTGGTCATGTGAGTCAATGCAATTCCTAAATGCAAAAACTGTTTTGCAATAAAATGTTCTGTGCTTTTATGTACAGGTACGATATAAATATATTAAAAAATGCACACACACACACACAAACTGCAAGTGATCAGAAGTTTGCAGTCCTGTGATGCTATCCAAAGTCACTTTCACTTAAGATTTCAGTACGGGAAAGTGCAAAAGGTTATGTGGGTCAAGGCCTCCAAAGCTAATTTCATAACTCAATCAATTTTGTCATCAGCCTGTGACAGGAAAGGGTGGGGTATTTTTTCCTGTCTGTTTTGAAAAGTACTACTTTTAGATCCCACCCTAACTGCTATATGTAATGTTTGAAGCAATTTTTCAAGAACTGTGAGTTTATATCCTCAAGTCTTCCAGTTTGACACCTGCCTGCAGCATTACAGAATTGAACCCAAGCCACTGGCAGACACTTGTGCTTTCCAGTCCCCTTACGCCCACAGAGAAGGATTCACACAACGCCCTACACAAAAGTTACCATTTTTAAGCCAGAGTGCAACTGTTGTGGCTTAGTTCCAGCTAAGTGCTGGGGTGAACCAGCAGCAGCAGGGACACAGCCGAATACCAGCTGATTCTGTGATCTTATAGATCACATTAACTGGATCTTAGCTTTATTGGGACACAAATTTCAAGCAACCAGCAGCCTTTCCCCCAAACCTTGTGCATTTAGCTTTAGAGGCTTTAACCACAGGAAATTAGTGGAGATTAGATTTGTTTAAAAACAAACAAACAAAAAAATCCCAGAGCTGATTTTTATATTAAAATCATGTAGGTCCCACCACAGAAGAAAAATCACCCTCACTAAGTCCATTAGGAAAAATTGATTATTGATTATGCAGCATGACTGCAATCACTTCAGCACTGACAAGTCTCACCTATCAGACTGCCCATCGGGAGAGGTGGTGGCAGTGGTGGTGCTGGCGGGGCTCCAGGAGGAACAGAAATGTGTGCTAGTAAAATAGTTTATATTCCCAATTAGGCCATATTATTAAAAAAAGAAAAAAAGAGAAAGCAAGCAGTGGTACTTCATAGGCTTCCCAAACAAATAGGAAAATTCAACTTCAGTTAACTGATACAAACTCAGGCCCTGATCATACCCTGGGTTCTGTACCTGCCAATCTTTATTCCCATTGATTTTTACGGGATGCCTGACAATAGTAAGATTTCACACCTATTTGTACCACTGCAGGATCAGAAACACCTGGGAAAGGAAAGCCTCCATGTGTATAAGGAGCTGAAGACTTGTCCTCTGAGCAACAGAGAAATCTCTGCAATAACAAAACTGGATTACACCAAAACTCCACTATTTTCTTGTGCAAATTAGCATCTGGACTTGCAACATACACAGTAAACAAGTGACTGAGTTGGTTTATTACCAAGATAATAATTCCTGCCATCTTATAATAAAGAAGCATCCTATCCATTCTCACCATTCATCATTCTTAAAGACAAGGAAGTATGCTTTCAATGCTGAGAGATCCTGCACAGTTCTCTTTCACTGCAGATAGCAAAGTCAGAAGGATGTTTCAGAAGACAACATTTCCCATTAAATATGTACATAGCTGCTGCTGCTTATCAGGGCATCCAGAAATGCCAAATTGTAGACAGGCATTTAAAAATACACATAAGTTTTAAAAGGATACACTTTGTCTTCCACTCCCCCTGCACCCCTCGATTGTCTTGTAAAAACATGGGCCAACAAAGGTGTTTTAGCCACACGCTATTCTGTAAGTGATTATCCTGCAAGCACTTTCGGTAAAGAACTAAAATTTTAGATGTCCCTCAGCACTCATAAGAGATTTCCTGAGCAGACTATACTTCAGGACAGATTCCACCACATTGCATTCAGTCAAAATCCTTCTGCAAACACAAGCAAGTAATAAGCAGCCTTAAGTTATCATGGGAAGAGTCCCACATACCTGGCCCAATGGTTGGCGGGGAAGGGGTAGGCACGGCAATGGGAATGCCAATACTGCTGCTTCCACTGTTCTCTCGACTGCCGCTTCCCCCACTACTACCGCTGCAAAAGAAAGGCACAAGCATCAGCACAGCACCTCCTACCAAAGCTTATCAACAGTCACACTTTTTGTGTGAGCTCTGCTAGCTTAACTCAATTACAGAGTTTGAAAAATCCCCTATAAAATGCCTCTGTCTTTACCTACCATTGCATGCAGCTGATCAAGTCTGGATACATTACACTACTAATAAATAGAATTAGCTAAGCTGATAAACATCACTATGAATAAAATATGTAATTAAATGCTTCAAAAAACAAAAAGGTAATCAACCATACAAGTTCTAGGCAATGGAGTAACAACTGCAGGAGTAGTTCAGGGGCCCCGTAATAACTGAAAGTAGTATGCTGGGGCTGAAAAAGTTCATGCCTAAAGTCAAAATAATTATTTAAGATTATTTATGCTGTCAGCTGAAGGAACATTTCCTCTACTCAGAACAGAAGTCTAGATTGGTAAGGTTTTAACCTAGAACCGATGGGATAAACCATTTGGGATGGGGTGTGGGGTATGGTGTGCATCATTTTCAGTATATTTAACCCTCTCCCCTACCCATGCACATACTTTTTGTGTATGAGAAGTTTGTTTCTAAGACAGTCTGAACATAACAGTACAGCCAGCTCACATTTTGTCTAACTAATATTATAAGATATATCAGCCAGAGGCCAGCAATGTAGAACATACTTATGGTGAACTACTGGACAACATTTCTACACATGCCTTTGGAGGTCATAAAAGGTCTCCTTGAGGGAGCTGAAAAAGAATCAAAATTCAGACAGAATCTATCCTTATTCTTATCTAAGAGCACTCCCTAGTTCAAGTCTTGAATTTACATAGATTAAATTGATAATGTAAAGGAAACCAAGGAGACAAGATGTTTTGAAGCCAAAACATCACTTTCACTCATCCATGTTAATTAAAGAGTACTCTGTGATATTATAGTTTATTTACCATTCCTGGAGAGTTACAAATCAGACAACAGTCAAGTGCAAGTCATTCAAATATATCTTAAGAAAATAACACTGTTAAAAAAAGAAAATCAGTAATCTGAAATGTAAGGCAAGATAATTCCTTCAAAATTAGTGTTCCGTCTACTGAAGACCTTGATCTTGTAACCATGGTTGCAGCTGAATTTCTAACTGCAGTCTACATAAGACAAGATCTTGTGAGGCAAGAGTAAGAAGCATTCACAGTAGCCAGCTAACAAGACCTTCGATGCAGCGACATTTAGAATTTATTTAATTCTGACAGTATTTAATCATCAACTGTGTCCAAAATATTCTCCAGTCCCTGTTAGTGACCTACCATGTTTAACTGCCTGCTGGAAGTTTAAAAGAAAAAAAAAAATATTAAGAAAGAAGCTCTCTAAAAAGTAAGCTAACCTTTTACTTCTAACTAAATTCAATCCTTCTGTCTCTTTTCCCCCTGCAGTTTGAGGTCTACAATAAAAATCAAATTGAAAAAAACTGAACTCAGTCAAGAGGCTGATGTAGCCTTGCAATTCAAGAAAAAAATTACATTTTAAAAAAGGTACATTCAGGACATGTCATATGAAGACACCTCTTTGTATAATGGAAGTCAACAGTGCAGAGAAGTTCTGTTGATGCAGTGATGGTATAACTCACCTTTTTGCCTTTCAACAAAAAGTCAACAGGCACAGAGCTTCAAAGCTTTTCCGTGATTTTACTAAGCATCAGCTTGCCAGGCAAGAAAGAGTTACTGTGAGAAAACCCTCTACCTGTGTGTTCGTGGTCTCTGGTTCAAGGAAGCCGTTCTTCCTGGACTGTGCTGACTGCCCAGCCTGGCAGGACTGGTCATGTAATCATTGGGGACTGTTGGCGGTTTGACTGGCTCCAGGGTTTTGTAAGGAGTATTTCGTCTGGTAAAGGAAAAAAAGATTTGAAGACAGAAAGATAAAGGATCAGAAGATCAAGAGGATAAATAAAGGAAGTAGTAAAGCCACTTGTTTTCTTAAGTTTTCATGAGAGATCACTGCACAGTGACCCACATTACAGTACATTAAAGAAATTCCACTGGGCCAGGTAGACAGGTCACAGCCAGCTGTCTAAAGTAGTCTTACATAGACAGATGCATGCAAGTTGGCCTATAGCACATAAACTGGTCAAAAAAGCCTAAACTAAATATACCACCCAAAATACATTCCTTGAACTACATAACATACAATAGCTACATCCACATAACGTTCTGGGGTTACCTGTCAGTACACTGCACACAATAAATGAAAGTTTAACAATTTCCTCTCCCTTTCCTTCCAAATGCTTTCCAGAGGTATTCTTGGCTAAAAGTATTCATCTCATTACAACAGGAGTAAGGCTGAATCAAGATTCACAGAACAAGTGACGTTTGCAATCACCAGTGCTTTTCCTAGGAGCACTGTTTCACACAGTAATCAAGCAATCTCATCTCACATTAGCAGATCTGAAAGTGCCTCACAGCTGAGCTTCATCGCCTTCATTTTGCAGCCCAGGAAAGCAAAGCCCAGAGACTTGCAAAGTCACCTACCAGACTGCACTGAATCAGAAATATAACACAGATCTTTCAAGATCTATTTTCCAGACCCCTTACTGCCTTAAGAACAGTGTGTTGATTGTACTGAATAGCAGAACTCTTTGGTTCTCACCAGTAACTAAGAGATCCCCTGCAAAACACGGAATTTGGCAATGCATCAGCGAAGCAAAACCAAAAACACTTAACTACTGGCATTTAATCATTTGTTCGATTACTGGTTATAACTGAGTTGGTAAGTTATACAGCTTCCTGGTGTTTCAAGAAACTCATTGACTTCCTTTTCACAATATGAAATGCAACACTACTAAACTTAAGATGTAACAATTTATTATTAAAACCTCTCAAAGAAAAAAGCGGAAATATTGTAATTGTTTCATGTACTGTGGTGTTCGTAAATTAGTTTGCCTATATAAAGAACTCTAGATGATTTTAATATGCAAGCTGCCACCACCTATAGATCCGCCAAAAGAGGTCAGTTGCGGAAAAAGTAAAGAAATTTTGTATTCCAGTTGTAAGAGAGATCTAAAGACTATCAAATAAAATTATAAGCAAGGAAGACAATGTGCTTCCAACAGAAATAACCTTTGAAAGTATTGTTTTAAAGTACTCTACCCTGGAATGCGCTAGCAATAGCAACTACTGTTCAGCTCTGCATTACTAACTATTTTGCCTATACAACATACTGTCAAAAGCAAAACCCCACTGCATCCTCAGGTTCAGCAATGCCTCACCTTCTCCTTTGTCCTTCTCAGCTTCATTGAAGAACTCAAACTCCTAAGCGCCAAAGCCACCAGTTTGTTTCCATCACTCAAATCCAATCCTTTCCTTTGTTTTTCTGCTAGCCTTACAGGGGATGAAAGCACTCTTTCCTGACACTCCTCAGAGCTCCCCACCTCACTGTCCCCTATGTTTCAGTGTGACCTGATAATCCTTGCCAAGAGGGAGAGCTACAGGGAGTCCAAGGCCTTGCTCTGCTCCAGGACCCTCAAGGAACAACTTCAACTACTTCCACCATCCAGCTCCACCAATTCTCTTATTCCTACATGGTACTTAAAACCTGAGCATCCAAGGTTTTCCCCAGCCTCTCCCTTCAAGAGACCCTCTGCTTGCTTCAGTCCTTTCCCTTTTCACTCCATGCAATTTGTGTGCAGGACTCCCTCCCCACCATATTCCTTTGGATAGTCCTGCCTTGGAGGGACGAGCTGCACAACAGGCAGCACGTACTTAAAGGCCCGTGTTACACACTACGCTCATTCCGATTTACACGCTTATCTCTGCCTTCTGGATCAAAGGGAGAAGAGTAGTATCCCTGCGGTTTCTAGCGATTTTTTCTGCATAAATTAGGGTAAGTCACGCCTATGATATTTCATGCTTTGGCAGAACACGGCTGCTCAAGACAAGAACTGCACTTCCTGAACAAGAAGGGCAGATAGAAATCTCTCTTACAAGCCCACATAATTCCTCCCCCTCAGCCAACTGCTGCCTCTTGTCAAGCTCATCTGGAAATGACATTCAGCTGATTAATCCTTATCAGGCATCAGCTAAGGCAACCAAAAAGCTCTGGTTTGTTCAGGGGAAGCATTAGAGAGACAGCTCACCAGTACATCAATGCTGCTGTTTCACTAGCAAGCATCCAAGAGGACATGAAAGAGCTACCCAGGTTCCCAGGGCTGATAAACAACTCCTTCTCAGCTGGGATAAGAGACACAATTGGAATACTGATTTCATGCCCTTGAGCAATGGGAATTTTCACAAAACATGCTGAGGAAACCTCTAGAGTAATTTCTCAGTGGAATACGCAACAAACAGTACCATCAAAGTATCGAATCGGGATTAAAAAAATCACTAAGTCCTCAACAAAAGCAGTTGCTGCTTCTAATTTTCCTTGATCATTGCTCCTGATCCCCATTCTGTTCTGTCTCATTATTCTTCATTTTTCCAGCTTCCTGCCCCTCCCAGACAACATACCTGGAGCTAACACAACCACGCCAGCCAGCCAGCTTTACAATGCCTCAGTCCCCTATAGCATAAAGGAAAGGCTGGGTGTGACAAATAGGTAGAAGGTTGTTTAGGATGCCTTTTGGAAGCTGTTACACAGTTGGACAGACAAAACCATATGGCACGTGCACTGAGCTTCTTAAGTATTAATGCTTTGGTCTCTAGCAACAACTACTTGCTGGCACACCGAGATAAGCAGATTTCACTCCCCGCAGGTCCACAGCAGCAAAATAGATGCAGGGAACTCTGCTCACAGTGGGACTTGGGAATAGCAAAATCCTTCCTCATTTAAGCATAAAACTAAAAATGCACAAGCCTGCAAGAATCAATGTTGCCACTGTAATCACAATGCCACAAGTTGTGCTTAGAAAATGCAACAAATACAGCACTGACATCCATTTCATGGTTCATCTAATATTGAGAAATGAGTAGATAAAAACTTTACCAGTGAGGTCTTTCCCCCACTGAAGTTAAAACCTAAGAGATTGTTTTGTGTCACTAAAGATTTCTCCCCAAAACAAGAGACTCCTCATTTACCCATATCTATAATAAATCTTTCAAATCCTTCGAAAGGTCATCAGGAAAGTAAGAGTCGATACAGCTGAAAGAGTTTATACAGGAAAGGTAATTGTGCCTTTTTTTGCTAAAGGCAATCAGAATTGTCATCTACCCATGAATTTAAGAAGCACCAACACTGGCACAATTAAGAGTTTCTGTTACACAGTCAGGACCAAGCAGTCCATTCTTACCCCAGAGTTCCCCGGCCTGACATGGGAGGACTCGGTGGTTTTTGTGTAGGCGGATTTGTTCTTGACAAGGTGCCAGTTCTTGCAGGCTGGTTATTTCCATGCTGAAATAAGGGAAAACATGATTTTATTTTTGTAACAGAGCAGCTCTATTACTGACAGCTTTTTTTTTTCTTTTTTAAGTGTAAGAATATGAAGTGAGAATTCCCAGACAGCTGTCAAACAGCAAGTTTTCAGCTACACACAAGACAGACACCAGTAAATACAAAGAGTCTAAATACAAGCTTAATATTATTTTTGCTATCAATTTCCAACAGACATCAGAAAGATAGGCAATTGACAGGTTCATGCACAAATCTCTTGAATAAATTTTTTTCTTTAAAGGGAAGCCACATTTGTATTCATAGCCATTCAGGTGTTAATAATTTAAATCAGACTTTAACACTGACAGTACAATACAGCCAGCACGGCCCAGAATTTCTCAATTTGCCCTGCTATTTGACTAGCAGAGTCATTCAGGTTGTCTGGGAAGTCTCCTGCAAAAAATGTAAGTGAAGGGATCAAGGCATCTACTGAATTCAGAGCAAAGCACTATACGTGTTAGAGAAATTAATGTATCTATGTATAAATGCAGATGTCAATGTATCACAGATATATTGACACACGCTAAATGCTGTCAATAAAAAAAAGTATAGCATATTTAATCTAAATATCCTATGGAAAGCAGAGGAGAGTGTAAGAGAGCGCTAGTTTTCAGTTTTAATGGCTCTGCAGCCTCTACTATCAGTCACATGAGGCACTGTGGGTCAAAGGAGAAATAACACTTCTTACCTTGGCTTTTAGCCACTTAACGTTGGCAAGAAAAGGGGGGGAAAAAGGTAGAAATTAATGGCAGATCCATCACAACTGATAGGACAGCTTACACTACAGATAATCACATTTTTAAAAAACCATTTGTGTCTACTGATAATTAGCTAGCTCATCCCAGTACACTAATAGATTTTACTGTCTCAGTCATTGAAAGTTCTCTGCCCGACAAAGTGACCAGAGGAGAACCACTTGTGTCAAAATTAAATTTAGCTAAACTTTGCCAGATATGTCTGCCAGGCTCCTCATGGGCAGTAAAGGGTGGAAATCCCTTTTCTGACCATTCAAGTCCAAATCCAAATGAATGCTATTTCAATAGCAACATGCACTTAAGGATCCATTCACGGAACCACAGTTTCAGCTATATGTGCAGAAGAGATGTGCCTGTTGTTTTGACACTTAACCTTCCTGTGTTTTGAAGAAATCCTAGCTGCTGCATTGAATGGTAAATAAAGAAAAGGGAATTTTCAAATAGGATGAGCAGCAGCACCTTTCACCTCTGGTTTATTGATTGAAATCTCATTCAAGCAAGCACAACACTGGCTGCTGAAAATTGTGTTGGCATGGCTCTAATGGTTGTTATTCTGAAATTTTAGCTCTTAGATTCAAGTAATCCTGTGACTCCACTGTATCATTTTAACAGCCTTTGTGATTGCAGAGGAAAAAAATATAAAAACGTTGCCTTATGATGAAAGCATGTAAAAATTTAAATAAATTCAAGTCAAGTTCTCTGATTTTTTTTTTGGTAGAGGGACCTGGGATGGTAGGGAAATGGGACACAGGGATAGACACTCATGTTTTTGAATCAAAAAAAAGATTGGTTTCATCAATTTGGGAAAAAACAAAAACAAACAAACAAAACCCCAAAAAAAGCAAACACAAACACCCAAAACATAAAATAATCCTTTTATTATAAGCATTATATATATATTATATATATATATATAAACGTTATAAAATAATACGCTTTTCTTTGAGATTGTTTGGAAATAAACTGTTACTTCCAGAAGAAGCCTCCTAAGGCATAGCATTTCAAACCTTCTCTTCCTTCTCCAAGAAACACAGATCAGTTTAAAGGCATCCATGAACTCAGTAAAAAAAGTAATTAAAACATGCTATACAGCAACGTGCATTTGAGATTACTAATGGGGTCTGCAAAACCACTGAAAAACAGCTGGGGTTTACAAATGAAACGAGGTTGAAAGCCACTGCCCTAAAGTTATTGATATTACAGAACAGAAACACAAAACCTCTTCCAAAATTCAAATGAAAAGGTTTAGCTCTGGTAAGTAAATTTTAAGGTCAACTCTTTTACTCCCAGTTGGGGCAGAGGTTCATCACCAGAGTGGCAGGCACTTAAACCACTTCTGTCCCCACATACTTATTTCATGGATAAACACAAAGGCTCAGTTTCCAAGATGCCAGAGTAGTCTCCAAGGAATTATATTTTTAAAACAGGCCTTTAGCAATGAAGTTTGCTTTCTCCTCTCACAGGAATATCTGACTCTTTCCCTTACTTTCACCAGTTGCCAAGGGCAATAGCCTAACACAAGGAATTTGTTAAAGGAGACCAAAAAGTGAAAAACTCTTGGTCTTGTCTCTCCCCAGCAGCCATAGCTAAAAACTTTTTAAAGGCCCAGCAGGAAGGGTGGCATGGTTTCTTATCCAGTCTCTACTAGTAAATTTGCCTGCCTCAAAGATATAAACCCAAAATGCTTCCTTTCTCTCCTTCCCTTATGCAGTGTCATTCAGCATTTACGGTATTTCCACCCCCTTCTTAATCCCTGTTACATTCTGCCTCCCCTGCAGTGACAATATGATTATCAACATCTAGCAATGATTCAGTTATCTTCATCTTATTTCAAGCCTTTCTACTGCTAAGTACTGTTTAACACACTAAACATTTATCTCAAGTCCAACAGCTCTTGACCTTTATTCCTACCTCTAGCACTAGTGAGCGTCATCTCTTTTCCTACCAGTTAACCAATATACAGACATACACACGCTTGACTGTGCAGAAGAAACTGTTGTCATACTGTTTTCTATAAGTAAGAAGATCCTCTCTGTTGCTGTCAATATAAACAAGAGTCATACAAGCAGGAAAACAAAAGGCCAGAACACAAAAAGAACTGGGATTTGCATGGGTGAGGAACTCCTGATCCAAAAGACCTAAGTAAGGGAGGAAAGCAAATGAATCTAAGCAAGATGAAGCATATGGCTATTTAATCATGGTTAACAAGCTAATTAATTAGGAGGACACTTTTTTTAAATTTATTGGCTGAGCTTATGAGGTTAACATTGCTGCATTTCATGGTCTGAAAACAAAATGTAATGCTTTCTAAGTAACTAAAGAAAACTGCTTGGAATTGGGAATAGTTTATGCAGCAGAGTCTAGACTCAGCATGATTTTAAGAAAAAGGTAAAAAAAAAAGCAGAAAACCAAAAGGAGAAACAGGCAACATGTTTAATGTACATTCAGGCATCTCTCTACAAATGCCTCTAGGCCAACCAGCCAGTTGGCAGAACATGACCATCACCAACTTGCCTGATTAGTACTGAGAAGGTCAGAGCCTGGAAGGAAGGAAATGCAGGGCATGAAGAGAAACAGCAGCATGCATAAGGTTCACAGCTTGAAGAGGGAAGAGACTGTTCTGAGAGGGTATAAAATAAGAGATGGGAGATGCAAAAGGAAAAAGGCTTAGTCAAATAAAGAGCATCACTGAGAACTCCTGCAGAAGCCATGACTTGCATGACTCGCTTCTCCTGCTACTTATAGTACTGTACACACAGGAGACAGTTGCCAGCCAGATATCAGCATCCTGGATGCCACACAGAGTAGAACAAAAACACAGTGTGTAGGCTTGCTGGGAATGCTTGTGATGCTGAGGCAGAGAACTAGACAGACCAGGATGTTCCCAGAAAGAAGACAGCAGGGTAAGCAGCAGTACTGGTTGGGCTTTCTTGCAAACATCGTTAACAGAGAGATGTTTTAAAAGAAGCAAGCAGAACAATTTTGCCTTTTCGTGGAAAACCCAACAAGCATGTGGCAGTTCTGGATAAAGCTTTAAGGGTTGTCACAAAACTAAGAAAGAAACCAGTCTCAGGTTCAAGAAATAGGAGTCAACCTTGTTGCATTTCCAAAATATCACAACTAGGGCAGTGACACATCTGCAGGGTTTCAACAGCATGGGAGAGCAGGTTGACCAAGGACTGAGCCATTAGTGGACTGGAAAGGAGTAATGCAATTAAGGCAATGGGCAAAACAGGTGTTTGCAACAGCCATGCAAGGCATTTATCAAAGCCAAAAGGGAGGCTGCTCCCGTAACTGATGCCAGGAATTTAGAACACCTGGACTGAAGAATTTTAGCTGTGGGTTTGGAGGACAAACAATGATTGCTCATATCAGGAGGCTTACTTGATTAAGGCAACTATTTTGGCAATTCCAGTATACTCAGTTCTGGTAGTCTAAACAGTACAAAACACCTGCAGATAAGAATTGCATGAATGGGTGGGGTGTGAGGCAATCAGAAGTACTTGATGGTAGCCAAATGATGTTGAGACATTGAGGGACTCCAATGGCTGGCCTCAGGAGGCAGCCATCTAACTGTTTTTAATAATTTTCATGCCAAATAACAAGACATGGGGGAACATTAGTCATGATTCAGGGAACTATAAAGCTATCATTTGAGCTACAAACTGTGCTTGGAAAACTAGGGATGTTGCACACAACTCATTTATGTGAGCAAATGTATCTATAAGCACACAAAAGGCCACTTGCACACAGAAGCAAAATTCTTATCACTGTGATGTCCAGCAAGTTTCTCCTGCACATTTCAGTTATGAACTCCCCAGTTTCAGATTGCAGGAACTTCAAATCTCTGTGCAGGCTAGTTGTACTTCCCCTGCTTTATGTTGCTCACTATTTCTCCAACTCCTGGAATTTAAAGAGCCAATTTCTCTATATCCTGCCATATTTAGGATCACTGAAAGTCATCATGAAAGACCATGCAATCTAAGTGCTGATCAATGAAAACAAAGGTTTACAGAGTGTGCCAGTCTGATCTCCATTAATAGTAAGTATTTCCCTTAATAGTAAGTTACAAGTAATATACTTGTAACTTTAATATATATGGTCTACAAAAGCAATAATCAGCCTAAGATCCGTTACCTTTGACCAGTAATCACAGTCATCAACTGCAATACAAAAACACCCCACAATTGCTCCTGACTCTTTAGTCAACCTCCCCTTTCACTTAAAAAAGGTACTTCCTTTATGAGTCATGGGAGAATGTCCCTACAGAAAGGTAGCTGGCCAGCAGACCTTTTGAAGTGCTATCATATATGTGCAGCTTGGCAATTTTGCTCAAGATTGCCTCCTGCCTCACCAGTGGAGCCGTTTTGGAATACCACAAAGGTGACATAGGGCAAGAAAAGCAGCAGCTGGAAAGGTGTTTGTATATGAAGGTATGGGATGGCTGAGGAAAAGAAAGAATAAAACCCCAAACCTAGAACACAGTTTCCTTACAGAAATCAAGATATGGAGTTTGGAAGAACATGTAATCAAAGATGCCTTTCAGCAGGCAGGCTGTATGTGGGTGTCAGACACTCAGGGTAATGCACTTCTGCCACCAGGTTTGTGCAGTTTTCAAAAAATGATTCCTGTGTCTCAGTTTTCTTATCAGAATGTGCCAGAAGCCTTTTTTGTTCTTTATCTCCTTATAGTCCACAGTAAAGCAGATTTTTTGGAGAAAATTTAGGATTGAAATCAATACTTCTTTCAAAATTGAACATATGTAGGTAAGTCTCTCTGTCTCTCTTTAGTGAAATCTTACTTTTATTTTTTAACTAGATGATAGACAAACCTTATATTGTTCCCTCAGCACTCAGTACTCTTGGTCAGAGAAAGATACAGTGATTCCTGCCTTTAAACATTTCAAGCTTTTTCAATTTAGTTGGTAGCCTTGCATCTACCTACCATAAAAAAGGTTAACATAAAAAAAAAGTATTTTCAAAATTAGAAAATAAAGAGACCTCAAAGTTTTGAGTTTTCTTTGCAAGCTGAAAGGCTTTAAACCTACATTGTATCAGATGACACTAGGCGCGCTTCTGATTTCTAGTAGCAAGTGCCCTACGGAAAGCACACAGTGTTAACACTGACAACAGAGTCATTAGAGTTGGCAACAGGAAGTTACTTTTTCCCCCAGAGAAGCATTCTTTACCCTACAGCAGTATTTACTGTTTGGCCGTGACCCCAGAGGGACGATGTGACATTAATGAAATTGGCAACACAACGTCCTTTGAAGCGTGAATGTCTGATAGAGGCTGGTAAGGGGACAGCAGCAGCGGCTCAGGTTCAGGATCCCTCTGTCACTTTGGTTTTATTACAGTGAATTATTTAAAATTTAATACTCCAGTGGCCAACACATAAACAGTGTAACCCTAAAGGGTAAGTAGGCACGATTAGGTAGCCTTCCACCCTCACATCAGCATCTCATCTGCATGTTTGTTTTGCACTGACACAGATGTAAGCATGAGGACTGCAGGCGAGTAGCACAGGCTGAGAAGGGTGGGTGAGAGCAAGACTCCCTTCTTTAAGCCTGGTGCTTGGTAAGTTCTGGCCCAATCCCTACTTTAAGGGAGTCCTTCCAACTTCTATTTGCTTGAGAAAGATTTCTGAATGCTTAACTCCTGTTTGACTTCCTGGGCTCGAAAGCTTCTTATAGTTTTAATGTGCTGAAATGCAAAATTTTTTATGGTGACAAAATTACAATTTTTTTCTTGAAGCTGAAAAGCAATCAATCTTCACATACAATTTAAGTTTGGTTTTGAAGAACTATTAGTTCCATAAAACAAACTTGATCCAATTACAGCTATTAGGCATTTCAATTAGGCATGTATTCAACATTTTATCTGCCTGTACCATAAGGCATCATTTCAATTTCCTACTTAGCTGCCATTTTACAAATTGCTGCAATTCCACCTGCCTCCTAATCGAAAAAGATTATAATAAATTCAAAGGCCAATGTGAATTTGGCTTTTAAGGGCAAATTCTAGGGCTTTTAAGACAGCTTCCAAGCTTCCTCCTTCTCCCCACTCTTAAACTAAGGATTTTCTGTATGAGTAATTGTGTTTGACCTATTTATTTGCTGGCACGGTATATTTTTTCTTTCCTTTCACCAAAAAAAGGAGAAAAAGAGGAAGGAAATGTTAAAGTAGCCTCTGCCTAATAATTTTAAACCAAGCTCCACACAGGAGGGTAGACATTCATATCATGACAGTTGCTCTTGTTTACCAAGAACGACTTCAGCTACATTCCCCGATGCCCAGAGGGTGACAGCTGAGCAACTACTTAACAGACCAGCAAAAATGCTTGCCTGTGTGTTTCTCGGAGCCATCCACACATATCTGTGTTGCAAGGCAAAGCCTTCTTGCTAGCAAATCAACTTTAAAAGCCTTCCTAATTTTGACTGATGCTAGCCTTGGCTTTATAAGGACATATATAAAACCCAGCAACTTTCCTCCTTTTGGAGACATTGTCTATATCTGTCCCTGCAACTCTGTCATGCTAGGATGCTCTACAAAAGCTTTTCAACCAAAAAGCTGCTGGAGGAGGAAAAAGCACTGCCTTCTGAGGAAGTGTTTCCCATCAGTGAGGAATCCTGCTATAGAGAGCAGCTGCTTCTATCACTGCCACCTCCACCCTCACCTGCCCCCACAGAAATTGCTTCATGTATGTGAGACAGAGGGAAGCAGGCAGAGCTGTCCTCCCTGCCCCAAGTGCAGGCATCTGCTTTTGCATCCCTTCTACACAGCCATAAGAAGTAGAGACAAAGAAAATGAGCTGTGAGTATATATAGGAGGTGTTCCTGCATTTGCTCAGATGGAAAATGTATGGTGAAGACAGCATTTACCCTGAAGATTACATCTTTAACTCTGTGAGACATTATTTTTATGTATACTTTTTATATAAAATAATTCAGGATCACCATGCAAAAAATATACTGCATATTTAATTAGTATCAATATTTAATGAAATAAGTAAAAGCAGAAACAGGGTATAATCCAGTCTGTATCTTTGATTTCTCTCCTTGTGTTTTTCCTTTCTGTTTCTTTATCAAAGCATGCACCAGAACACAACAGAGTCCCACTAACAGCAATAAATTGTCATCTGCAGATTTCAAAGTGTTGCACAAATTTAATTTAATACTTAAATGCCAATGTATGTGTTGTACTTTATTTTACTGATACTGGCTACAGCAGAAGACATTCAAGGACCTGCAAGTTAGCCAAACCGACAGTTATTCCAGGCAAAACTCAAACTTCTTTTCCTCTAGAAAAACGTGGTTTATAAGGCCCTGTTGGACATGTTGCTGTCCAACTTGGGGTGAAGTCTTTGCTCAAGAAAATAAGGCTTAACAGAATCCAAAGCATCTTCTAAGACCATTCTGGACAAAGTTTGTAATTCAATATGCTTCCCCCTGATTTGTATGTCCAAGTGGCAACTCAGGTTCTCAGCATCATCTGTTATTTGTGCTGACTTCCAGCAGGACCTGATCTGGTTTCTGAAGTTGTTTTGGTTTGATTTTCTTACAACAGCACTAGCTACATCTAGGTTTGCAGAAAAAGCAAGTTACTTCCTTCAGAGCTTTGATCTGTGTCAGTCTTGGAACCCAATTAATATGATGGCTAAAACATTTAATTATGTCATTAATTAGTGACATAACATAGTGAGTGTGTCTCAACACTCTTTTCAGCAGTGTGTCCAGTGAATGTCAACACTAATGAAGGTGTCAAATGCATGACAGCCACCTTGAACTATACACCTGAGGTCTGGTTGGCAGCTTATTTCATTTGTGTAACAAGTCTACACAAAAAATACCAACTAAGTGTTTCATGCCTTCCACAGTTGTAAAACTAACTCAGGCAAACCACTCAATGAAGAAACAACAGCAAGATATAATTTGCAGCTGACTTCTAATGAGTTGGTAAATTTGGTTACTATTAGCAGCTATTTTTACCTCTGAAAAGACCAAGCTTTTAATATAGAATAAACTACTAAACATCTAAAAAAACCCTTTACCAGAAAAATCCCATAAGAGCTGCCTAGAAATAGGTAAACAGAACTTCATTTCCACCCCCTAAACAAAGAGGACCACATGAATAAAGACATTGGCACTCCCAAAAGCAAACAGTCATACTGGAAAATGCAACTGCTACACCTGAACAGCTTCAGCCTTCATGGATCAAACCACCTGTTTTGAGCCTGCACAATTGCAAATAGTTCAGCAAAGCATCAATTGCAGAGACTAACAGTAACTATTCTACTTTTAAAAAGTCTTCTACAGCACCTGATCCCTGGAGCACTTAAATGCAGAAAGCAATAACCTGACACTGAATTCCTGTGTTCTTTATTCATAGAGCGCTCAAATGCAAAGTGTACTGAAAAATCACCAATTTCTCTGACTCCAGTGTTTCTATTTTGTAGAAATTCAGACCATGTCTTTCAGGCTTCTACACAAGACTGTTTTTCATCCAGTCTGGCTTCAATTATTGTAAATTGTAAATTCAATTATGTAAAAAACCAAGTTTAAGACAGATTTAGTTACAAACAAAAAAAATTAATCAGGTAGTCTGAAGTCACTGCATTAATTCATAGTCTAGATCTGTCAGGATCAACTTCCTTCTAACTTGTGTTGGAATTAGACTCCTCTGGCCACTGGGACGGTTAATACGAAGCAGGAGGGACCCTGGTACTCTTTTGTGTCAAGTAATTCTGAAATATCTGTTCCTCAAGAGCTCAGCCATTCAGAGGGCACATGATGGGCTGATGGAGCTGCACAGCTGACTGACCAGAGCACATCAAGTTTTAGAGGATGCAGGGGTGTTGAATTAGTGCCATCCAAGGGAAGATTGTTGTAAACTGAATACACCTGGAAGGCCTGCTCTAGAGGGATACAAAGGTATTTATTATAAAAAGATGTCCAGGGAGCAAATGGTGTTACATTAATTCACTTCAATTATGACCACTTCAAGGAAGGTAGACATTAATTTATGAAGGCTTTTATTTAGAGAAAAGGAAAATGAGACTCTCTGAAAGCATGGGAGTGAGACATCAAAAATCACTGAGATTTAAAAGCAAATGAGCTGACCCCCTTTCTGCTGTCCACCCTCCAAAACACCCCACCCCACCAGCTAGTTTCCCCAGAAGAAAGGACTTAATTTTTCTCGATAACTAAAGAAGTAAAGGGACAGTGACAATTTAATCAAAAGGAGGAAGGAGCAATAATCCTAAAAGTCAGTCATGGCTCTTTTTGACAAGTCATTAGCCTAAGATCATGAGCCATTATTTCCTGACACTATGACTACCACTGACAGTCACAAGGTTATGGCTAACAGTGCTCAAAAAACCTGCACTGTAAAACAATCCATTTTGTTATTGAAATGTTTGTATATGGGAGCATATCAAAACCATAACCCTTCCTATCATAAAGGAACTAAACATTTTAACATCAGTAACATTCTGCCCTGCCCCTGTCTCCTAGTCTGTGTTACTTGGAGTCCTCAAGTATCTGGGTATTCTTACCTTTACGCCATGGCCAACATCATCCAGCACCGTGTAGTCTATAGGTTTTCGAATATACCTTACAGGACGTTCCATGTTCGCTGGTGCTATAATTTTGTGAGTTCTTGATGTGTTCTTATTGGTCGTCAAAATGCCTATCTCTCTGCGAGCGACCTTTTCTTTATGGATGTCCACAGTCTAGATTAAAAACAAGAAAGTATGGGTTTCTTTAGGCATTTGCTGGTTTGGTTTTTTTTTATAGAGCTCGCTACATGTTTAGGTTTTGCTGTTAGATAAAGAGTCTGAACTAAGTTAATGCTGCTGGAAGGATGCCAGTTCATTGATGAAATGAGTTTAATCTACACGAACGTTGTTAGAAAATTACACCTTAATGAAATAACCAATATTAATAATAAAATTACAATTATACATTACTGCTTTGACACTCTAAAGACACTATGCAGATACAGTCCTTGCAGATGAACCCTCAGTGTTCTTATGACAGGCACTAGTAATAAATTACTCCAGCTCCACAGCTGGGAAACCAGGACAGACAAGCTAAGCAATTTGCCCACAGCCCCAGAGGGGGACTAAGCTTGGGAAGTCTGTGCGGTAATTTCTTTCAGCAAAGCCATCAGTGCATGTCAGAGTAAGAGTCTGCACAGAGAAGGACTAATTTCAGCACTGAGGCTAGTTTCAATCGTACTGTTCATAGCAGCTTTACTAAAAGAGTAAAACAAAGCCTTAAAGATGCAAGTAAAGGAATATAAAGTATGCTGAGTACCATAATTTTATTAGAAAAATACCTAAAGAGACAAAGAAAAGCCAGTCCAGCAGTCTGTGAAAAATCAAACTAAGCTTCACATAACAGACATATGTTTCTACATGCAATACAACCACTGCTTAAACCCTAGCTGAAGGAGAACAGGTGCAAATCAATCATCAGATGCCATAGGAACTCCCACCTCTAGAAAGCCTATTTCAAGCTTCAGGGGTTGAATTTACTCATTTAAGTACCTACTAGAACTTCAGGGTCTTGTTGCAGGAGATGGTGTATGACAAAAACCACCACTTGGAGCAAAACCTATCAAGTCACCACTTTTTCCACTAAAGAAAGTAATTCTTAGTCTGTAAGAATCAATTCTTCCTAGAGAGACTGTCATAGGAAAAAAAAAAAAAAAGAGTGAAAGTTCAGAAAGAAAGGAAAATCCTTGTCCATCAGTATTCACTTAGGTATGTCTCTAGAATTAGTCTAATCTAAAATGAATGTTGTGATGTGCAAAGTTTTGTTTAGTGAAGCAGAGTCAAAGATGAAGCAGAGAATTAGTTTTCACTCTACTTCTGTATGAGGCAAGATGAAAAAAAAAACCAAGGTCAGTATCCAGGAAATGACCATTTCTAGGAAAGCCAGCATTCGGTGTTCACTGTGAAATGTCTTTAGCAGAACTGCTTTTTTCATTAACTGGTACACATGCTTAAGTAATCTTAAATTCTCCTAACTAGAGAAAGACATAAAACCCTCCTTAACATCTTTGTTAGATACCATTGCAGAATATAAGTGGGAACACAAGTGGAGAAGCACCTAAAGCAGGAATACCAAGCAAGTTTGTTTTCATAGCTTAGAGCTGAATAACAGACTACTTGTAACATTGTAAAAGGTTCTTTTACTTTGGGAGCACTGAAAATCTTAACAGAAGTAAGAGTTGTGATTTTCCAGAGCAATGCAGGACATTAAAAATGTATGTCTGCATTAGCTTACTTGGAATAAATTAATTAAGTATTCCAATAAAACTTTGGAGAAAGCTTTATTGTTCTAAATGCTCATGCTCTGAAGAATCCCCAAGTCAGGAACTAAAAAAAACCTCTTTTCAAGTGAGACAATCCTATATATCAAGCATTTACCACTACATCAGTATCAGATATCACCCACTGCAGCCACATTTGCTCTGACAACCAATTTCACAGATGATAGAATGAGGACTAAAGAATAAGACTACTCTTATTTTTTCAAATCCAGCTGTTATTTGTTCTTTTCCTTTTAGAGACTAAAATATACATGTTAGTTCTGCCTTTAGTTTATTTCTTGATCTTGCTGAAAAGGACTATGACTGTTGTGCTACATGTTCTTGGATCATCTCTCTTCCAATTTCTCCATACAACCTGAACCCTTCTGTTCAATAACAGCAGCTCTCAAAATACCTTTTAAAACTCTTTAATAATAAGCAGCTTTTCATATTTTGTAACACACAAGCATTGCATGGGTGAGAAAAAGAACCAACTAGTTAGAGTCAACTGAACAACACAGCAATATAGGAGGCTGAGAACACCAGTCTAAGAAACACACTACAATGTTTCAAAATAGGATGTTTTAAAATACTGCTATGTCCCTTGAAATAAACCATGTTTCTACTTCATTCTCACAAAACAAATCTGTTGCTACTAATAAAATCATTTTTGTTTAGTGGATGGAAAAAATGCATAAGTTACTGCAGCAGAGGGTAAGAAAGTCCAGGAAAAGATACTGTACCATATCTGTTTTGGAAACTAACTTAAATAATGCTGCAACAAATTGTTGTTAATGGAAAAAAACCTCTTAGAACAAGAAAAGAGCATATATTAATTTTATCAGAAAGCTTATCCAAAATGAAGCAGTGATCTGTAAAGCCTTTGCACGGATTTCAGTAAGGTAAACAAAGCAAAGAGGAGACTGGCTGTATCATAGCACAGGGCCAACAACAAGCCTTGAACAGCATTCAGGCATGCCTGTGCAAGAGACTAATTTGCTGTTCAAAGCAAACGAGACTGCAACTCCCACCACATCTGGTGCACCGGAAAAGCACGGCGGGATTTTACCCCTATGCAAAGCAAAGGCTCACAGCATATGCTTTGCCCAGAGCTATAGGCTGCCCATCAGAGCTACTAGACAGCATCTTACTTCAAGAAATTACTTTTTTTCTTAGATCTGCATATTATTAACTCTGATGTGAACAATTGTTCATTATTCTATTTTTATTTGTATCTATTTGCTTGACGTTCATGTGGAATGTTTTTTCACTTCCAGAAGAGGAAATACTCAACACAGGAACAATTATTAGTAGGACAGCATAGTTATCCAGCCAGATGAGTTAATGTCCAAGAAGCACACACCACATATACCAGGTAACAGTCAAAACAGACAATTCTCAAAACTCTGGTCACATTTGACATCTGTAGCTATGAGTGTTTGCTCTGATATGGTAACAAGGTAGCTAAACAGTAGTTGGTTTATGATTTCACACACAAAACTTACTTTTAAACATCAAAGAGCAGCAAAGTTTGGCCAGCTGACTTGGCTTAACACAGGTTAATAAGCATTAGCTAAGAATCAGACCATCTTTGGGTATGTTTGGCCTGTGCTGAAACATAAATATTAAGCATAACTTAAAATCTGGGGTATAGGGATGGGCTTCTCACTCCTAGCCAACATAATCCAGTGATAAAAACTTCAGCATTATAGTGACTTGGAGAAGAGGGAAAAGCACAACATGTTTCCTTTGGGAGGCAAAATTTAACTCAAACCCATTTGCCATTATTGCTGGGTGCTAGGGACTATGCCAGCTAATCCAGAAGCAAAGTTAAGCTTGGAGGTTGAAGGAACTGTTAATTATTAGCTGCCTCCTCTGTCTTCTTCAAATCATATGAAAAAAACCCAGTTGAACAACAGGATGTAGAGTTAAAATTTAACTGTTTGCTTCCTCAGAAGTAGCATCAAGGCCAAGTGCAGCACAGTAATGATATAGCAAATAGTCATTCTTTTATTATTCTGTGCTGTAGATACCACTCTACCCATGTGCTAAAGTGTGCAAGCCCAGAACAAACAATTTACAAGAAATAGAAACTGCAGTACATCTGGCCAAGCTAATTCGAGGATATCTAAATATTTTAATACAGCTCACACATCTAGGCATGTAGAGAGGGGGACAAGAGGGGAAGAAGGAAAAAAGAAAACCAATTCAAGCTTCTACAATCTTTTTAATCCTGAACCACTGCAACTCAAATTTATGAGCCAGATACACAGCCACCACTTCTCTCACTAAATGCATGCACAGCTGGTAAAGAACAGGAAATAAAAGAAAAAGAATCATCCCTGTCAAATCAATTCCACTAACAAGGCACTGCCAACTTAAGGCTGTCCTGAAGGACAGGACAACTCATTACACTAATACCACAAATTTACACCAAGAAAATACCCTTTAGATTTGTACTCCAGAAGTGTTGTGCAGGAAAACTCCAGGTTTCCTACTCTGCTCCTCCCCAGTTCCTCACAAATGAAGCTTTAACAGCAGACACACTGACCTGTGTGGTGGAGCTGGAAAAATCTGCCAGGCTTTTGGGAAGAGTAATGTTTAGGGGAGAGAACAGCTCCCCAGTCCTCAACAGTGAAAGTGGCGGCTACCAGGTAAAAAGAATGGACAAACAAAACTCCCCAAAAGAGACACTAAGATATAGTGTAGAAAGTCACAAATTAAAAAAAAAAAAAAAAAAGGCAAATACAAACCACCCCAAAACCAACCGACCATTAAAAAAACCCCACTTACCAAACACTCCCCCTCCCCACCCACAAGAGCCCCAAAACTCAAAATACCAAATGAGTTTGAGGAACAGCAAAAAGACACTTCAAGGACATTTCCTTCATTTAAAAAAAACTTAACATCCAAACCTCCTAAGAGGAAAAAAAAAAAAAAAAAATCTAAAATTACACCACTACTTTTACTGACAGCTTTTCAGGCCATTTCATGCAATGGTTTTAAGAACTTTTGTTTTGACATATGAATGGCCTTCAAACCAATGTCCTGTGCTGCACAGTGCTGCAAGGTGGTAACTTTTCAATTTGTCCCTAAACGCACTCAGACAAGAAGGAATGTAGGCTCAAAATCCACAGGCTTCCTTAAGCTGCTACTTTCTCTAAATTCAGGGACAAGGAAAGCCGGGTAGCTTTACTGGCAGAAGTTTTCTGTAATTTTGACATTGTATCCCTTTTGTGATTTTTCAGTTTGTTGAATATAGAGTTGGGTCTGTTAGTAACACTGTATTTCAAGTAAAGCCCTGGTTACAGGGTAATCAGTGTTATATATACACCTAAATGTTAACAGAATAGATTAGAATTACTTTATACAAACAAAACCACAGATTTATAAAAGAATGGTATAAGAAAAAGAGCCCTAAGACGTCTAATTGAAAACAAGCCAATTGGAACAGTAGATTTGACGTACCCCATCAGGCTGGCAACCCATCAAATATAGTATCTTGCTTCAGCAAAAACTGTGCCTGATGTGATACAAAATACTGGGCAAAGACACAGGCTTCACAGTGAATCTTGTCAATAAAACTACAGAATATATGGGATAGACAGTGCTGCAGAGAAAGTTTAGTGTCCAACCTTGACCTCTGGGACAACTGTCTGGATTCTAAGCTTACTACTTTACATTTGCATATGAAAAGTAAGTTCTGTTCTACTACCTGTAAAAATGAGCCACAGCTTCAGACTTAGGTGAAAATAGCAGTAAAATACATACAGTTGAACATTAAACACATTCTAACACCAAAAATATTTTCTACAAGTTCATACATACAGACTATAAATAGCAGTGTTAACCAAAGGAAACATAACTTAAGAAACAAATACTAAGGTGCTTTCAGCATCATTAAAATAAATAAAAAATACCCAAACCCTCAGTCTTTGCAATCTGTTCCTAAACCCAGCTTTAAGATCAACCCTTACTGTCATTCTCCAAAATTACAGATTTCATTGTCTTGCTCTACAGTTCATACAATAAGCTTCCCTGAAATGAAAAAAAAAACAACTGATGAGGCTAAGAACGTAAGTCTGTTTCTGTTTTAGAGATAGAGATTTATTCCACTGCTACTTCCACAAAGAAATTGTATTTAATAAGACTCTAACAGATGAGTTATGGATAACTGAGTAACAGCACTGAAGAGATCCTGGACACGGCACACCGTACAGGCCACTTGCAAGGAAGTGAGTTTGACCTACAAAAAGAACAGTAAAATCCCCAGCTTTAATGAGCTCAGCCAGACAGCTAACTTCTTCAGTGAGAGCACCATTTTATGCTGTTATTTTGTAAAGAAAATTCAACAGAAAATTTAATGTTATTCAACACAGGAAGTGTGAACATATTTAAACTGCAAGAGAAATATTCTACAGAAAAGATCAATTATAGGTTTAAGGCACATCAGGCATAAAAAAGCACAAGCGAATAGTTTGTGCGTTTATGACACATACAGATGTCTGCACAACACTACAAAGTATGTATTTCATTAATTCACGATGAAAGTGCTAGTAATTCAAGCATTTGACTTGATGACTAATGCAAATATATGTTGTATGATCCCCACCAAGATACAGTTTGAGTTTACCTATGGAACTAAAATAATTTATTTCCATCTCTTATCCAGGAGAGTCTGAGCACTAAGCAAGCCTGGCCTCACAGGAGACACAGAGAGCAGAGTGTCAGCACAACTGGCATTGCTCACCCTTGTTTATCACTATGCACACACTCATTCAGTCCATGGGGATCTTCTCCAAAGTATGAGGCTGACTGGCATTGGGAATTAGAACTGTCAACTCCATTGACTAGAAATTGTTTGAATACCCAAATTGTGAGTGCACCAACTCAATTACAGACCAAAACTGGGCAGTTTGGTGAGCATTTTTTCTTACCATTTTTTCTTTCTGTTCTTCAGCACAGACATTTGGTTAAGTTAACCAACATCAGAGAAGCATATAAAGAAACTGAACAAAACATTGACAGAAGTACTGCCCTGTTATCAGTAACTAGTGGGACCAATCCTGTCTCTAAGGCAGAAGACTTGATGAAATCTTTTATCATGTTCAGTTAGCCATCAATTGTGTGAAATTCAAGTCCCTTTGAACAAATCTTCATCTCAAGTTACCATACTAGAGGCTTTATACTGGTTATCTTTCACAACAAAAAGAGGAAAGGCCTTTCTTAGCATCTCCCCCTTCAAGAGATGAATTCAAGACATCTTTAACAGCCCCTTGGACAGTCACCAGAATCAAGTCTGCTAAAGTACTGTCAACTTATCAGTCAATCCACAGAAGAAAGTCAGTGCCAGCAACAAGCAAGTTAGTAGAGAAGAAAAAGGGAGATGCTTTTTTCAGTTTCCCAAATTCTTTTCAGAATATAAGGATTTCAAGGCTTTATTATTTCACATACACAATCCATCACTACAGCTAATAGTTGCCTGAACACCATTGTCTAAAAATCATTTGAGAATCCTCAGAATACCCTGCCATGCCTTCTGAAGCTGCATCATGAAAGACAGATCTCCTATCACCTCTGAAGCATTTAGACATCCGAGTTTCACCTTGTGTGTTTATTTTGTACGTGGTGCTGGCAATGTAGGAGGCAACTGAAATAGATTTAAGAGCTGCAAATGCAGTAATATTTTCTGGTAAGTTTATAGATAGAAGTTTCTCACACATTGCCTTCGGCATGTAGACAAGTGGCAGTAGTAGGACAGGCTCTCCAGAAAGTTTCATCTCCTGAAGTCCTGGTAAATCCAGGCCTCTTAAGGTAAAAGGCTAGAGGAGCCAGATAAGCCATGTCTCATGTAATCTGATATGTCACCTTCCTTTTCCTGCAGAGAGGGCTCACATTCAAGAGGTTTTACAGATTAACACAATGAACTAAGGCCATCAACACAGATATATACAGCAACTTTCACAGTCCATATAAAATGTTCACCATCAGCAGAGGGGGGAAAGGCATTAGACAGATTAAAGGAAAAATAGTATAAGAAATACTAAGTCCTATTTCAAGAACTAACTCATATGTAAATATATTTAAAATACATTTATACACATGAAATATATTTATATACATGAGCTATATACATACATATATGTATAATCACAGTGCTAACAATGCATCTTACAAATATCATCCATTGGGGAAGAGGGTTTATAAAGTGTTGGTCGTGGGCTTTATTTTGACAGTTTATCACTGTATTTCTTAATTATGTCTGAACACAGATTATATGCCAGTTTAATCCTATGGAGCTAGCCCCCGACTCAAGAATTTAAACCTTTTTCTTTATAACAACTAGCAGATTTTCTCTGATTCTCCAAGCAACTGACACCAGCATAAAGCAGACCAGACCTGAGCAAGGTTTGAAGGCATTTTATACCTTCACATACATTTTTTTTCTGGGGTCTCAGGACAGCTGGGTTGGGGGAGAAGTATACCACAGATACCTCATTTACTCAGGACAATTTCGTTTCTGCATAGTTTCAGAAGCACTGAATGCAAAACAATAACGCACATAGTTCCATAGCATGTTTCTTAAGCCACACTGATTTCAAGGCATACTTTAAAAAAAATGGATTGCTGACTGACAGAACATATGCTTGTAAGTGTTAAAAAAAAAAAGTCTCACTGAAATCAAGAAGCTGAAAACAAAAGCCAGAGAAACAGGCTTAAAGATTACTGGGCATAGACAAATAGCCCCACCTTTAGCCTTTCTTCCAAAAGGAGGACTAGGATTCACTGAGAAGTGGACCCCAATTTCCAAAACAACCTGTGGAGTGGCATGTACACCTATACAATAGCACTGAAAAGGAAAAAGAGAGGCCTGTTCACCTAAAGGATTATTTATATGGACGCTTTTCAGAGTACCCTATTGGCAAATCTATTCACATGTTCTGCTGGGGAAACTGAGCAGAAAGGGGATGTGGGGCAAGGACAGACCAGAGGGGCTGGGAGCAGGTACATGACATTCTAGGACAAGAATCAGAGCAAAGAAACCAGCCCACTTGTCCAAGAGCCAGACTTGACTTCATGCCTGATTTTTCTTTCCTAGTGCCAAGTGCAAATAGGACTGCTATGGAGGACACATTCATCCTTCAGACAGGACAGAAGGAAAGAAGCTTCTCATGTTATTCTCACTTATTCTCTTCAGAGCATGGTCACGGACAATGCTGAGAACATAAAATGGGGCAGCTGACAGAAACCAGTAGGTTTCACCTGTGAAATGCCACCTCAGAGAATTAGGGTCTATAAATGAGAAATATCTGTGGAGAGACACAAGGGTGTCTCATCACACCCTCAACCCCTGCTCCCCACGTTCCCCAACTGAAAGGAAGACGATGCCAACACAGAGCATAAGGAGGGGAGGTCTGCAGGAGTGTCTCTGGGAACAGGGAGAGGGATGTGGGATGTAAGACTGGCAGATGGTAACTGAAGGCAAATGGAGTTTAAGTCCTACAGAGGAAGAGATTTTTAGCAGCTCTACAGAGGCCCTCATTACAGGAAAAAAAAAAAAAAAAAAACCAGTAAAGACAACAGTCCTCCCTCCTCTCTCCATTGCATTGGTTAAATGCCAGAAGCACTTTGCTAAAGTTCACAAGCATAGGGGAAATGGAACTTCAAACATCTGGAGTATGGAGGTCAGACAGCGCTGCAGAAGCAGCTGGCCCTGCACGCAGGAGGCAGCTGTCTGCCAGGACGTCAGTCGACTGAAGGGAGGAGGTGGGATGGGTCTGTGGCTAGAAGAAAGAGCCTGGAAAACAGCAGATTGAAGTTCTATTCCTGGCTCCGCCAGACTTCCTGTGCTACACCAAGCAAGTAGCTTTGCTGCTTGGGCCAGTTTCTTGGAGCTGTGCACCTGCAGCAGCGTTGAGAATAGACATAGTGTAGGAGGGCACAGGTACAGGCACCGCTGCCACAGCTGCCTGCTCTGAGCACAGTGAAAGGGAAAAAGTTACCCCAGATTTCTCCATAAAACACCTTCCACCCGTGCTTTTAATTGCTAATGAAAAAGCACAAGTGAGTTATGGGTCACACTTCCCACGCTTTGGCAAACCCTACTTGCAGATTTTACCCATTTGAGCAAACAAAACAGAGACACGGTAAAAAAAGAAGTGAATTATGAACATTACTTGTTAAAAAAAAAAAGCTCTCTAATGACCTCTGAACCTCTGATACATGTTCATGGGGAGTACAACAAATTTTTGCATTCTAGATAACTTTTTATTTCTTTCAAATTTAACTGCTAGTTCAACATCTTTTTTAAGAGGTTGAGTATAATACATAGGTAGAAAAAAATGCATCACTAATGCAGATCTCTGTGGGAAGACACAGAGAAGGGGAGATGGGGAGATTATCTGCATTTATCTCTACCTGCCTTCTAAAGTCTATGGCTTTTGAGCATCACATGTTGGGAGTAAGAAGAGAGAAAAGTAGCTTTCATGGTGCTATTCCCTGTTCTAAACACAAAATCCCTGATCACTCTAGAGTATGCTTTCCAGTACTTGCAGGAGATTCAGCTGTGGCTGAACCCCACACCCCACCACTTCATAACCACTGCACGACAGGAAATACAGACCCAGCTCTGCATCAGATCAAAATCACAGCATATGGCAAATGAACAACTGGTAACCATCTACTTGAGTTTCACACTGTACAACAAACACTTTTTTGAAAGTCAGTTCTCTTACTCAGTCCTCCCTCTAACCCACCATCTCCCCTTCACCAAGACAGGGTTCCAGTAAGAGAACCACCAAGATAACATCCCCTCTCCTCTACTGTTCTACACAGGGAACCAATCAGACACTTCAGTGATTAACACCAGTTGATTAAAATCAACCTTTAAAGCAGAAGGCACTTCAAAAGAGAAGTGTTTCATCTGTACTATCCTACTGATACATTTTTGACAAAACAACATTTGGGATGTGTAGTCATAACACGTTATGTATGTATCCAGTCTTAAAAAGCAGATAAATGCTTTTGATTATGTGAAGTCAAAATCCCAACTGCATGTGTGAGTGTATTTCAGTACATGAAATTAGATTTTAGTAACTTTTTTACGGGTATTTCTGAATGTATACACGAATCGGTTCATTAAAAAAAAAAAAAAAAAAAAGGCAGCAGCAAAATATGCTTATGCAAGCTCCCACATAAGAGTTGCAGTATTTTAAAGTTGTTGAATTAGTCCCTCTTTTCCTTACGGGAAGCAATGCACTTGTCTAGAATTAAATAAAACATACAAGCCTAAATATATTTTTGACTGAAGGAAAGCACATGGACAGAAAGGAAAATGAAAACAGCTTCTTCAGTAGTTTAGACTCACTAAAGAACCACCATGGGAGTAGAACAAAATTGTATGTCAAACGAAAAGCATTTTGTGTGCCAAAAAAAGCAATGTCGTAGGAGATGAACATGTGCAATTGCAAAGAGCACTGCAGGTGGCTGAAAAGGAAACCATCTAAAAAAAGCTTATAAAAAAATAAATAAACTCAACAAAACAAGTTGGAATTTTCTGAAAGTTTGTCTAAGGTAAAGAGCTGTAACAATGACAAGTCAGGATGCTCATGCCTGAATAAAAACAGCCCAAAGCCAAATCCCTCACACTCAGTTGTAATTTGGCAAGTCAAACTGGGGAGGAGATGAGAGAACCTATACCATGAGAAAGGGAGCTAATATTCTCTTAGCTCTAATTTATCATCTCTTTAGTTCCTTATTTTATCATCTCTAATAGCAAAATAAAATACTTTCCAATAATAAAGTTTATGTTAACTGGATTATTCTCATTTGTCATGTGTATTTACTTGAATGTTTTCTGCATTAATTTTCAGACACATACTTTTCTTAAAAAAAAAAAAAAAAAAAAGCCAACCACCAAACAACCAAAACCAACAAAACCCACATCATTACACAAAACATCTCTCCCAGGCACCCCACTTCTCCATGTGAATTCAGGGCTTATGAGGTGTCTAAGACTGACAGTCCTATGACAGACCACTACCTTAAGCCACAAATCAGAGACAACATATGCTGGAATGATGCTGGGTATCCTCTAACCACCTACCAACATAGTTATGGTTACAAATCAACCAAGGCACAATGTTATTTCTATACCTCTTTGACCATATGCCATCTGATGGCAGAGATATAAGCCAGTGGGAGATGTGCTAGTTTTCAGCTGGGTCAGCTCTGCACCAGGAGTAACTCATAACTATTAATTAAACAGACATCATGTGGCTCAAGGACACACTATCTACACCACAAACCATCTTGGCTTAGTGCCACAAACACAGCTTACATACATGAGACATCTTTTTGTCTTCTTTTGTTTCCTAAATGTTCAAAGGTTGAAGATTGCATTTTGTTCAGAAGAGAATTACTAAAGTTCCAGATTTTTTCAAGATTTTTTACAAAAACGTAAGCAAGGTTTTATGTCAAACAACACTATGAGGTGCTACTCCAGTGGAGGGATAACCAGCAGTGGCCAGTTTTTTTCTCTTGTCCCTATTGCAAGAGACTCATTCTCATTCCCCATTGCAAGATGAGATCCACTACCCGTGAGTCTTAACAGTAACATAAGGTGGCAGGAACAACCCTCAGCCACCACAGATTCCACTTACAAGTTTTCAGTATACTTATTCCACTCTATAGTTAACTTAGTATCTATGCTACTACCTTCAGCATACTATTGCAGCAAAGAGCTCTTCCATGTCACTTGAATATTAAAACAACAAGGATCTGACAAGCTCCTCACTTTTGTTTTCAAAAACAAATACAGAACAAGACAGTTCAACTTCCTGATGCAGTCTCCCCTTTCTCAAATCCCCTTCAGTAAGCAGCTATCCCTTCTGAAAGTACATCAATACAGGACAAGCTTAGAAGCATCACAAACCTCACTCAGCCCAAACTTCTTCTGAAAACCCAGTTTCTACAGTATTGCATATGGAAACCTATCAAGATACTCTAACAAAAAAGGAGTTAACAAAAATTCCCTCACACATTTCCTACGACCGCATTACTATTTTGGACTGAGTCATACAGACTTCTTGTAATTTGGGATATATTAAGAAAAAGCAGAAGACAGACAATCAAATCACAAGTATGAATGACGTTTACCAGTCTAACAGGGTGGGGAGGAAGGGCCAGGGCAGAGATGGAATTGCTAAGACCGCTCTACTTCTCCATTGCCATTTTTATTTCCACACACAACTCAAACAGGAAGTTGCACATTGTTTCTGTAAATGGATTTCCTTTAGCCTCCTACTCTTGGCCACGACTGATATGAAATACTGCAACTACATCTGTTGGTAACATCCAGATGGCCTCAACAGTCCCAGCAGCACTTAGCCCATACTGAGCCAGCAAAATCTTACCCAGCAAAATGTTTCCTAAGGCAGAGCACTCTGGCAGAGAACCTTGGCCAAGAAAAAAGCGTGTCACCAGTCAACCCTCCACCAGGACATCTCAGACTTGTACATGCATGGACTCAGAATGAGATCTTTGCTGGGTCCTGTGCAAGTGCACATGAACACAAACACTGCAGCTTGATGGCAGGTTGAAAGACAACATTAATCTTGAAGAGAAAGTCTTGCATGTAGACACAGGGAGGAGTACACCACTATGTTCCTGCTGCTGAATGTGTTATCCTGCTATCGCTACAGTAAATTCATTAGTTACACTGATCATGTGCTCAGAAATTAGCCATTTCCACTGTGCAGTTATTAGCATAATGATTAAATCTGATTGCAAATGCTTGGAGAGAAGATCATCAGCCACAGGAGATGACACACAGAGAGAAACCAGCTTAAGGAAGCAGCTAGTAGTCTACAGTTTTGAAGTTTTGCCTTCAGGATAATTGAGCCCACAATTCAGGGCATAAGGGGCAGAGAACAAAACACTGGTTGCAACAAGAGAGTGTCAGGAGAAAAGAGACTGGCCATCTTCTACCATCACTTTATACAAAGGTTAGAGGTGCACTACAGAAATATTGACCAGTGAAGTGTTTACACCTGAGGAAGGTAGACTAGTGCCCTGGTAAAGGTGCTCCAAACACCGTGGTGGGTTACGAGCCTCTGAACGGCACCACAGCGTTTCAAGAGGCAGCCTTACCACTCACTCCACAATAACAACCACCACAGACACTGACCTGTGCAAAACTGGACAGCTAAACACACACTGAAGAACAGTCACTGAATGCCCATAAGAAACCTAATTGCACAGGAAAGTGATGGAGATTGAGCTACCTTAATCAGGGAGGGAGGTGTCAGTGAGGAGAAAAATATCTCCCTGAGAGATGAAGGGGTATATCACAACAAAGTTCAGTGGACTACAAAAAAGACAGCTGTGCAAACTTCTGTGGCCTATCTCCTCCCCACTGCTTTGGTAAAGTCTGGTTTTCCTAAGCGAGGCCAATGTACTTTTTGGATTTAAACTATGTATATC
Source organism: Myiozetetes cayanensis (assembly GCF_022539395.1). Lineage (NCBI taxonomy): Eukaryota > Metazoa > Chordata > Aves > Passeriformes > Tyrannidae > Myiozetetes > Myiozetetes cayanensis. The sequence goes on from NW_026086604.1 coordinate 134,868,282, forward strand.
CATTCAGCAATACAGAGTGCGTTTACTCACAGAAATATATAGCTAATATAAACAACAACCATGCATTTGTTTTAAGAACTACCACAACGAAGAAATCTAGGCAAATGGGTAGAAGGGGAAGAGTACACAGTAAAATTATTTTTATCTGAGTAAGATCTGCAGACTGTTCACAGTCTTTCTTCCCAGAATGTTTGCTTAAATCACATAATTGTTTGCAGAACCTCTGATTTCCAAAAATGCATTTGGAAAAATTCACACATTTTCTTTATTCAGTTTCTACTGACTAGATGATGCTTTTCAATATTCTCAAAGTAGGTGACCAGTCAGTAGCATTCTCTTAAATGTATTCTAGGCAAACTTTTCACATGGAAATCAATATTTTAAAAGTTTTTCAAATAGCTTCCAAAATAATAAATATGTTAGATACACTTATTCCAAGCAATTTAGCCAGCTCTAGTTTGGAGAACCTCTGAAGAATTTCTGCACTGACTGAAAGTCTAAACATTTAATGCAGCCCAGAGAAATACAGTCTCATAGAGATGCTGAGTTGAAAATATAATGCAAGCAATTTAGAGTTGTGGTCCCCTCAATCTCCTTTTGCTCCCCTGTCTAGAGGTCTAGAAGTAAGAAGCACGCTAACTGGGACTGAAGCTCGATGTTCTCTGCCAGCCCAGGGGCACAGCACACTGCACTGCAGGAGAAATGCTTCAAGCAGCACAATCCCCAGTGACTGAACTTGAATTTCTCTCAGTGAGAGCTTACGGAAACCATCCCCCGCTTCCTGAGCTTTTTGTTATTTGTTAATGTGCCACAGCCTGTATTCAGAACAGGGAAAAACTCGTTATATAAACCAAAGCACCACGGACGCCCCCAGAAGTTCTCTCCTCCGGTTTTAGCATCCAGATGTCAGTACTATCAAATGCTACCACTACATCGGGGTGCTTCAAAATTGTAATATATTAAGCCCTTCTGCTGTCAGCTGTCATGCTACTGTTAAAATAAGGCACTGATGGACATGTCCAGAGGTCACAAGGATGAGCACTGTTCATATAACAGTATGTTAATGCTGTGATATGCTTAATAATACATCACTTTAGGAGGAGGCTAAAACAGAAATACGTAAGTGGTGAGCAGGCCATCCTCAGTGTGTGGAGTGGAACTAATAAAATAAAGGATGTTCTAGCTCCTATCAGCTTACAGTCTTATAACTCTGTCAGTTCTGGCTCTTACCATGAGATTTAGGCTGTCTGAACAAAATAAACCAAACTTCAGAGATTACAAAGTTAAGAAAGTCTAACTTGTTTCAGGCCTTTTGACTGGACCTGTCTCTTTATCTTAATGACCCATAATAACATGAAGTTAGCACATTTTTGTTATGACTTAGAGGTTTTCTCCATTTCCCAAATGGAGATTGTTCTCAGTTACCTCAGCATCTCATCACCACAGTAGGCAAAAAGTGCCTGGAGATGGAACACTGAAATAACAAATATTTCTACTATCCTTCCACTCTCCAGTGCCATGTTTCGTTTGCCAAGACACACACACACACAGATCAACTGCATAATTTCAAGTTAAGTTTCTTTATAATCTAAGTTTTAATTAAAAGTTCAAGAACTATTTAGAAAAATAAACAAATTGCTAGTCCACACAAGCTGGCATGTTATTAGCTTACCATACACGACCTATGAGCCATTAGAGAGCAAAAATATGTACACTGCTCAAAAACTTCAGTTAACATCTTTTTCAACCTAGCTTAGGAAACAAGCCTTATCCACTGTGCAACTCATGTCTTTTAGTCCTGTTCTGCATCTGGCCACTGCTGTATCTTGCTCAATACTTGACTTAACAACACACGTAAGAAAATCCTATAAATGGACAAAGAAGGATCAGCTTCCCAAAGACGACGTTTATCTCCTTTCCAGTCAGATAAAGGTTGATTTGTGGTTTGAAGGCTTATCCTGCAACCGTATACAGCCTAGTTTTGAATGCAGTTCAAAAATATAACTCAAAATGAAGAAACAAACAATCCTATAAGACACTGAGTTCAACAAGGAAGCAGAATTTCCTACATGCAAATCAAGCCTTTCAGTTGTTATTCAATTTCCTTGTTCTTGTATTTTCAAACGATGGCACAACTGACCTTTCCTGAAGCAATGATTTGTTTTACTATTTCCATGATGATCCCTGTTAACTCTAAGGTCCCCATCCTACTTGTTCTTACTTTGTATAGAAGCCTAACAGCTTTTAATCACACCCTTGTTGCTCTTGGTTTTGCCACATACAGGAATTTGAGATAGCATGGCAAGATCAGGTTGACAAGACAATATTCCTCTCTTGCAAGTAAGGACAGAGAAGCCAGTCAGAGAAATAGCAAGGTATGCTTCGACCCTGGTGTGAGATCACATTGAACTGTACTGATGGATCCATCGTAAATAATCACCCTAGGACAACATGCAAGGGAAAAAAGCAAGTGCTTTTAGACATGAACAACTAAAGCTACAAAACCACTGCACATTAGCACTCACATGAGGATACATTCAGCAAAAAGCCATAGCTATTCAGCAGATTCTCAAAGAAGAAGTAAACAATATACATGACCTATGATTCTATGGTCAGATACTACTTACATTTTTGTGCCCAGAAGATATAATTAGGCACAGTATTAGGCAAAAACATTAAATAATTTAACTATTTGTTAGAACCAGAAACTAACATTAGAAAGGAAAGTGACAGCTTCAGTAATCTATTTTTTGGAATTAAGGAAGAGGTAGACCTATTTTATGATCGTTATTTCTACATGTATGGTGAGAATTCCAAGTGGAAATTGTAATAAAAGTGTTCTCTGCATATATATGACCTGTAAGCTTTTATAAGACATGCATAACAAGTATCAATAGGTCCCAGAAGAGGACTCTGCCAATAAAGAGAATAAAGTCAAACCCAGCAGCGTCATAAAAAGTAGCACAGCATTTGTACTGACTTATAAAACACTTATGTAAATTGCTACTTGGTTTTCCACCTGCAGATCAACATTAACCAAGCACTTATGTGCCCCAGCAGAAAGCACCAAGTAATTCCCTTCTGAACGGCACAAGAAGCCCAGCCACAGGCACCCAGCAGGTCGTGTTCCTTTGCTTGAGTGGCAGACTATGAAGAGGGGCAGCCTCAGTGATGCAGAACAACCAAAGACTCATCTATTCCTCAGTAAGTTCCTTGTACTTGCTTTTCCCCTCCTTTCCCCCAAATACAGCCAGCTCAAGCACTGTCCAACTGCCATGAAAACCAATGTCCCAAATGGCTATGTGGGATGGTATGGCCATGGCAACTGACTAAATGCTTTGGGAGCTGGTTGCCTGCTGCTGTATTAGCACAGTGTTCTCATCATCACCTCATACTCTGCATTTATGCAACTAAAACACTGTCAGACATAACAAAACCTTCATTCAGTGTAAACCAGGAGCTATTCACATGTGAAGACTGCTGGTTTACTGAGACTTGAAACAGAAGGAAAATTAATTCCAGGTAACAACCTAATCAAAAGTATCTGAAGAAAACCCCAAGACTCCTTGAAAAGTCCAATATGTGACTTTATAGCAGGTTAGTGACATGATTCATCTATGTGGTATAACTTCCAGATATGAGAGATTTTCATTTAAAAGACTGCACAAACACCAATGACTCCTCTGATGCACAAAATTATGAAAAAGGCCTTTCAGAGTCATGTTCACAGTCCTGGGATTTTTGGCTTTGATTTCAGAAAACAAGAGGCTGCATCAGGCCTTTTAATGTAGTAATTAATGAGGTATCTAGAGCTTACAGCCAAATACTCACTGAGCAGTAAGGAGGTTTTAATGGTCTAAAACACAGTGAAAACTATGCATTTGGACTGTCGTTTCAATGGACTATGGAATGGGCATAAATATATGAAGGAATTCATCACAGTCAATGGCTATGAAAGTTAGCAACTTCTCCCATTCCCCAAAAATATGTTCAAAACCCTGCATTCCCATTTTCTTCTTCAAAGCAACTGCTCTTTCCCCATCACAGAAAGGCTGACACTGTGGGTTCTCTCTCATAGGTGTACATAACTATCATGGGCAGGTTTGTTTTGATTTTTTTTGTTCGTCATGTGCTGGGGATTTTTTTGACTGCATCAGCTGAACTGCACAGGAATCAGATCCTGTGTGTATTCATTTGTGGACATGAAGGGAATTTCTCAACAGAATAGCTGACAAGGCAACTCTTACACATTATACTACATTCTGAACAATTTATATATATCATGTAGAAGCTGATATGCACAAAGTTAACAACAATTTTCATCAGCAGACAGATAACCAGAGCAAGCACAGTACAACTTCTTGAGCCTTGGCCTCTATCACAGAGAGAACAGGAAGAACAGGATGTGAAGCAAAGGCCACAGAGATAACTGTCAGCACTTTATTAGGAGAGGGAATGTCACCCAAGGCAAGGTTAATCTAAACAAAAGGTCCAAGTTTATTTGCCATATTTAGAATATTTGTGTCTGTTGACAAGCACAAGCAATCCAAGGGAACCAGATAGAAGACCTTATCTTTCTAATGTATACAACATAAGATGATGCTCTAGTTCCTGCAGATACTTTTGGTCTCTTCACGTACTTTTGGATGTCTAGAAGTGAAGCTTATAAGAATTTGTAGACATGTGGTGGCAGTTTCTCCCCTGACTTCATGATTGTCTCCCCCCCGCTGACCAATTACTTCCTATAATTTAGAATGTGCCTTGCAAGGATACAAAGTCAACTTTTAGGATATACCCAGCTAGTACAGTGTAACACTGAAAAGAGTCAAGGCAGAGGGTAACCTGTTCCAATGCTGCACCACACTCCACCATAAAAACGATTTTCCCAACTCCATGTACTAACCTGCTGAGCTTTAACTTGTGGCTAACTGTTCAACATTACACTGCCACTACCAAGTAAAAGACTAACTGCAAAGACAGACAGACTTATGTATTAATAGGCTGCTTTCTCTTTGTCAGACCAAACAAACACAACTCCTTCAACCCTTCCTTGTAGGCTGCATGCTCCATGCCCCTGACCATCTCAGCATCCCTCTCTCCTGAACTATCTCCACTTTACTAAATCACTCCTGACTAAGGCAGTGGTGGGGGAAAAAAACAACAACAACAACAACCAAAAAAACAACAAACAAACAAACAAACAAAAAAAAACAAAAAAGCAAACCCCAGGGATATGGTGCTTCAGATGAAGTCTCATCTCTGCAGAGTTGACAATAATCGCTGCCTTTTATCTGCCAGCCACACTCTTCCCAAGGCAGCCCTGCCACACTGCTTCACTTATTCAGATGGCCTCGTGTTGTTGGCTCATGCCCAGCACAGCACCCATCAGCACACCAGCTCCTTTCCAGCCCATGGCTACTCAGAGTCACCTCCCACCAGGGTTATTCCACCTAAGATGTAGGGTGTTGCACCTCGCCCACTTTGCCAAGGTTTTTGCTGGTTCAATAAGGCTCCTCTGTACTGAAGCTCTGCCACTTAGCATACGAATCACCTTTCCTAATTTAGAGTTATTCCCAGATTTGTCGAGAACATGCTTTATGTTCTGAATGGTCTCCAAAGAATGTTCTGAACAGTGTGGGCTGCAGTACTGACCCTGTTTGTTAGCAGCAATCAACCATTTGCTAGTTCTGGTTCATTTTCTTTTCATTTAACAGTTCTTTCATCCAGCCCATATGTTCTTCAGGTGAGAGACAAAGGTGAGGGTTTTAAACATTCTCTTCTTTTTAAAGAGGCAACTTCAGGGTAAAAGTACCTGGACAGCTGTACTTTGGAAGCACAGTCACCACTAAGAGGATCTGGAAAGGTCTTTTGCTCCCATCTATAAGTGTACTAAAGTACTTCACATAATTGCTTGTTCCTAGGCATGACCACCCACATTCATTAGCACATGACTTGTTACTTTTTCTATCCTCTTTCTACTTCTTAGCTTTCAAACATGAAGTTAAACTGTGTTGTGATCATACACCACAATCCGTAAATGCAGTATCACATAATCCAAAGTACATGCACACTAGGAAAGCTATTTCCCACAATCTCAAACATCAACAATCCTTACTGTACATGCATTGCCTTATGCCTCTTCAAGCATCAGAGACCTGCTGAGAGTCTAACAGCTCTTGTGCTCCTCTTCCCTGCCATCAGACACCAACTTTCTACTACTTAGGAGCTCACTCCAATCCCCAGAATATCTTCGGTAGAGCTTCTCTGAAACCTAATCCGCATCACTCCTGACTGGTTGCTCACCCAATGGAAAAGGCCTTAGTATTTGGGGGTGGTGTCTATGTATGGTTCAACACAGACTGCAGCTGTAAGTTTCAGAAGGCCTACAAGAAGACATCTGCATACCTGCACCATTGCCCTGACTTTAGTTAGGCAGTCACACAACAGAAACAGAAACATTTGGCTTTCTGCTTGCACTCAGCACTTGAATTATGTGTGCAATTAATTAGACATGGGTGGTAATGGGCAAGATTCTTCTGAACTAATTCAGCATTTTATACTTTTTTTTAGTTCTAAAAGCTTCTAACTTTTAATGGTAACAAAAGATGCACATGTGTCTCTCCATTTTTTTTTGCTGACTTATGCTTTCAGAACATATTGTTTTTCAATAGGCCCTATTTTGCATTACAGGAGAGCTTCAGATGCAGAAGAAAATTTTAACACTGAATGTGTAAGGGAGGCAGTGTTTCCCTGGTGAAAGGAGTCTATTGCTTTCTTCATTCTTGGATTTAAATACTGAGCTATTTAAAAACTGTTTATGTAGAAAAAAAAAAAAAAAGGAAAGAATAGCTGCTACACTCAGTACTGCTGCTGCTCTGACATAAATGTGAGCCCTGATCTGATACATTTTTCACTTTTGACAAAATAAACAAGGATGTCCCTGTCAGCCTCTCTCCTCTGACGAATTTGGCTGTCCCATCTGCATTCTCTTGAACTTTGTGGAAATGAAGCAGCAAAAAATTTATCTTAAAGTATATGTCAGCTCTCATGTCCAAGAGCAGGAGAGGAAGAGGGGAGTACAATCATGAAACAGTGCCCAGTACAGGGGAGATGATCACTCCCCTAGTCCTGCTGGCCACACTATTCCTGATATAAACCAGGGTGCCACTGGCCTTCTTGGCCCTCCGAGAACACTGCTGGCTAATGTTCAGTCACTACCAGTACCCCGTGGTCCTTTTTTGCCAAGCAGCTTTCCAGACACTTCTCCGAGCCTGTAGTGCTGCATGTGGTTTTTGTGACCCAAGTGCAGGATCCAGAACTTCACCTGGTTGAACTTTGTACCACTGGCCTTGGCCCATGGATCCAGTCTGTCCAGATTCTTCTGCAGAGCCTTCCTGCCCTCCAACAGATCAACCCTCCCACCCAACATGATGTATCTGCAAACTGACTGAGGGTGCCCTTGGGCTCCTTGTTCAGATCACTGTTAAAGATATTACACAGAACTGGCCACAACACTGAGCCCCAGGGAACACCACAGGTGACCAACTGCCAGATGGATGTATCTCCATTCACCAACACTCTCTGGGCTTGGCCATCCATCCAGTTTTCTACCCAGCAAAGAGCACCTCTGGCCAAGCCATGAGCAGCCAATTTCTCCAGGAGAATCCTGTGGGAAACTGTGTCAAAGGCTTTACTAAGGTCCAGGCAGACACATTCACAACCTTTTCTTCATGTAACTGAGCAAGTCCCCTTGTCACAGAAGGAGATCAGGTTGGTCAAGCAGGACCTGCCTTTCACAAACCCAAGCTGGCTGGGCCTGATCCCCTGGTTGCACATGCCACATGAGGGCACTCAAGAAGATCTGTTCCATGACCTTCCCTGGCACCGAGGTCAGGCTGACAGGTTTGTAGTTCCCTGAATTCTCCTTCCAGTCATTCCTGTAGGTTGGTATCACATTTGCTGAACTTAACACCTTTAGTGAAGTCTTGATTCTTACACTGGTCCAAAGTATACACTTACTATCTTTCTCCCCCAAATCTCACCTAACAGGATGAGTAGGATCCCTTACACTAGAAGGGTTTGCAAACTTTCTTCAGAACAGTGAAGTCTCTGCTCTGCCGTATTAAAGCAGCTTGGAAAGGTCAAGTCAGCTTGGCAATGCTCAAAGTCAATATGAAGGACTTAAACCTTCATAGGTTAACTGAGTTGTATGTGCATAGCTTTATATATGGGGTGTAGTGACATGGCAGGTCACTCCAGAACCATGCTGAAAGACAACTATGCAGAAAATACAGATACAGATGGGCAGCCTTTTGCTGTTGCTCTGGCTGCTATGTGAAAGCCATTCCTGGAGCTGTTCACTGCCTCTGTGTGCTCAGAACAGCACTCCCTCACCACACTCTGATTACTCATGAGAAGCCTCTCTGATTTTGTGCTCAACAAGAAACCAAAGCTGAGTAATTTATTTGCTACAGAAGCAGGTACACTTTCCACCTGTAAAATTAGGCTCCAGTAAGAATATAACACACTAATCTATCACCTAACTTCTCATGAGTGCTTTTTCCAGTGAAGATACACACCTAGAAAAAATACTGAGTGGCTACTAATCAGGACTAACTACCCAGTCATTTAGCCAAGAGTCATTCTGGAAAACATGCATAGGGAACTGAAAAACATTATGAGAACAGAAACAACCTGCAGGTCAGAAGAGCCACAGGATTTTCTTCCTTAGAAAGAAGAACTATCAAATCGTACCTTATTTCACAGATAGCTGCTCTTTATTGCAAACTCCAGAATAGAGTAATTGACTGGCAATGCCTCAGATTTGTGTTTCTAGGCAATAGTTCTTTCTTAGAAAAGAATGCCATTTTGAGAATTTGTTCATCCCCAGGCTTTAGTGGCATGAAAATATTCACAATTGATACAGGCAGAGGGAAAAACACTCTGGAGATCTTGAAACATTTAAAAACAATCTATCACAGCAAGTGCACGGCAGATTTAAGAAACGCAGTTGAAGCATTGGAGCAGAAACATTTCAAAGCAAATAGCTGAGCTAGTATGTGTGCATTATCTGTATCCAGTTTAATTCTACAAAATTAGTCTGCAGAGGCTCATTTATAAGCAAGGATTAGTTTTAGGAAAGGCCAACCAGGACAGAAACTACAAGCAAGTGACCTTGCTAAACACTCCTCAAAAGCTCTACAAAGCACTGATTGTTCACAGTCTTTAGCAAACAGTTCATGTATCAGGTGACTCAACAGCTTCCAGCATAGTGCCTTCAATTCAAGCAGCAAATAGTACCGAGAGTTAACACCTTTTGTGCTAGTATCAAAACTTTTGGCTTTTTCCATGGTTAGTCATATTAGTGGGCCAGTGAGAATTTAACAATAATTGCTTCATGCACACTGCAGCTCTGAAACATGTAAGAAAAGATGTGCTTAGTATAAAGGGGCATCCAGTGCTTGGGAAAGTCTGTACAGTCCTGTATCCGGTCATTTCTTTAGAGTTAATCATAATCCCAATATCAAGAACTCTGAATATTTAACAGAAGAAGAAACTCATCTACAGCAATTGCATTTCCTCTTACTTTTCTGTTTCAGTGGCAGGTACTTTTTAAATACTTCACACAGCTTTTAACACTGTTTAGTTCTCAGCACATATTAACTTGACAGCCTTTTCGACAGGTTTATTATTAGGAGGGCCCTTTCATGTGCACTGGAATCTTCTCCCTGCAGACATGTTTCAGTGAACCACTGTGCTGCCATTTCACAGAAAGAGGTTTAGAAGCCACAACTCTAAAAGAACAGTAAGAAGTGAGCAGGGCCTATGGGGAGGCAGACAGCAGGGACCATGAGAAGCATTTTCTTTCAAGTATTTGGTCTAAGGTGTACTACTAACAGGATACTGGTTGAACAACTAAGGTTTTTAATTCACTGGCTGCACTGAAGAACATTCTAGGTTGAATGCTCTGATATTTGTTTATGAAACATCTCAGATAGACATAGGACTATCAAAGCACAACAATGATCTCACTGAATTTCAATAAGAGCATATGACAGAATGGACACTGGGCTTTTAACAACTCGCTCAAGCCCATTTCAAAACAGCACTGTAAGGGTGAAATAACTGACTCCTGTCCCTGCCTTCACTGGCACTAATATGACACACACCTGGTTATGCAACAAGCCACTTCCAGATTAAACACAGCAGACATTTTTCGGCTGAGTTAGCATACAATCAGTCAAATGATCAGGTACAAGGCAGGCAGCAGCAGCAGCAACTCTTTCCCCCCAGAAGCAGACAGCCAGAGTGAAGCTTCAGCCACGGGAATACAGGCTGGCACTGACAGGGATAGGCCTGTTCTTCCCTGTCATCTATTTCCTTGTTCTCACTGCAACAACTCCAGCAATACTGCAGTCACAGTACAAGTTAGGTCAGCTCACTCAGTCAACTGCCTTGGCAGGGAAGGGTTTGGCTTGAGCAGGTAATGGGCAGCATGTGAATCCCTCTGACCCTCAACAGAGCACATGAAATTACATCCTGCAAGGGTATGAAAACAAATGAACTTACCGCATATGTTGCAATGTTAAATAAAATACCACCACTCATATGGCACTTCTAACTGGATTTACTTCAGAAACAGAACCCTCCTCTCTAACCCACCCTCAACTGCAGCTTCAGATCTTGGAATCTTAAAAATTAATTCCTGCTTTAAACCAAATATAATTCCAGAATTTCTTGGTACAGGATCTATTTTATTTTGGACATGACCTTCATCACAAAGTGGCTTTCATAAATATTAGAAGAAAAAAGCCTTACCATTTTCTATCTTAATACTCAGAGAATTCAAAGAAATCAACATAAGCTATCCAGTTCAATAATACAAGAGACACAATAATGCCTCCTCCAACATTGTCAGCCCTCTATTGAAAAAAAAAATTACCTGGGAGATATGGTTGATGGAGGACTCCATCCTCCGTAGCTGGGATGCTTGGATGTCCAGCAGTTGTAATACATTGTTGGCCAGTGCATTGATCTGATAAGCAACACTGGCTAGAGACTGAGTTGTGTAGGCTTTGGTCTCTTCTAACGCTTTCCTTTTATCTGGAGCCTGTAAAGCAAAAGAACAAGACATCTGATTTAGGCCAGGAAAAGGGTGGGGGCAAAGGACAGGAACAAAAAATACAACCTATATTTAGAAGGATCTCCAATCAAGAAAGATATGAATATGCAGTCAAAGTATTCAATCTGCATGTACATTTAAAAAATTCTCAGTCATATGGAGAAGATAATGAATTTGAAAAATATTTAACCATAATAAAATTACATATCAAGAAACAATTCATTTAGTAGGAAAAACAACGCTATCGTGATTTGGTGGAGTTAAGGAGGATTGGACAGGCTACAGAAACTTATCTCAAAAAGCCTCCAATTCCCAATGAAAATGCACTAAAATGCACTTTTTCCTTCTCTTATAAAGTCACGTAGCCCAGGTCAATTGAGACAGAAAAATATTTTCCCACAGTTGGGTGTCCTCTACTACACATGCCATCTACAGAGCTAACCAGCCAGCTATGCTGGCTACTACAATCCAAAAGAAGGCATGTAGAGCATCAGAATGGCATGGACAGAGGCCTCCTGCATGTTGGAGCATTTGTGAAATTACCCCTCCTCACAGAAAACCTTAATAAACTTTCCTTGACAGCTGAGAAAGTTCGTCATTGACTGAAGGCACACATATTTTGAGGTATCAGAAAGGAGCATAAGCTTCCTCCTGAAGGGCAAAAATACAAGAAAAGGATCACTTTCCCACTGAAATCACACCTTGTTAAGGCAAAGTCCTCAAACTGTCCTGAGGCATTGCTCTCTAGTCAGAGGGCAGCTTACTGCCCAAGATCAGCAACTGCTTACATAACTTGAATTGCATGGCCCAAGCAAGTCCCTTCTCTCTGGCAGGATGGGAGATACCAACACCATCTCCACAAGGAAAACACACACACACACACACACACAGAGAACACACTGTGAAGTGCTCCCTGTATCACACCTTGCGAGCTGGAGTGGAGGCCAGCTCTTAACCTGTTACCTAACCTGCAAACTGCAGCTGTCCAGAATTCTCTTTTCTTCCATTTGTAGGAGAGGTGCACTGCACAAGGAAGAGTTTGCAGTATGTAATAATTCAGCGCTAGCATAGTTTCGACCCAATTTTATTTTTTTGTGGAATAGACAGTTTATCTTTGCAACCAAAAGAAAAGGTTCATAATAATAGCCCCTTCCAACTAGACTTTTTATTGTTGATTTCTTTGAATAACACTCTACACACGTTGTATGCAAGAGTTACAATGTTAAGCACAAAGTAAGGAAATAAAGACATTCCATTAGCACTCAAGCTAGTCCAGTGTTTTCCACTTTCCAGGCACTCATTCATTTTTAAATCCTGCCTCTCATTTTTAAGAAGAAAACCAGAAGGCAAGCTGTTCATATACATTATAAAAGTTGCATTGTGACCTAAATACTGCAACACATGCTGTGCTAGGCTACCTTTTAATTACAGAGTTTTTTAAACATGGCTGAATTCCTCCCCAATCAAGGAATTTTGTTCATATTCATGACTAACATTCCTAGCAATGTTCTAACACTTATTAGAACACTTGGTTAATGCCACCCTTCAAATGGATTCATACACAGATGCCTTCCTACAGTGTGAAGCAGCAAGAACAGTTCAGTGCAATCTGTTGCCAAAAGGCAGAACAGCTATTGCATGTACTAAGGACATAGTACATAAAATTCCATTTTTTAGTATTCCCAAGCAAGAGCAAATACCTTTCACCTAAAAAGAGTATTGATATTTCTAGCTGCTAGAAAACATCAGTAAAAATAATGTTTCTTTTCTAGAAAAAAATTTACTAGTGAAGAAACTGCAAAACAACTACTACTACAAGAAATAAATCTCCGAAAGCAACTTTCCAAAGAGGCATTTTAAACTTCAAATCACCACTAGCAGTGACTTCTCAAAAATGCTGTCCTACTGAACTACAGACTAAAGAAAATAACCGATAATTTATAATTGAAGTTCTGTCACTATGGACAATGGTGAAAATGCAGGTAGCAGCCTCAGTAGTATCTGAAATAAAATGTTTACTGAACAAGACACAGCCAATAAAGCAGCAGTCAACATGAGTGTAACTTCATACAAACTCAAAGGCTCTGTAGCCTTTACTCAAGCAGTTTTCTTATTACAGAGTTTCAACTATATACTGTTGGACTAAACACTAACAGGTGACAAAGTCACAGCACTCAATTAATGAGTGTTGTCAAATGACAAAACTTCAAGTTTCTTTTAGTCTTTAATGATTCCCTGATCAAGTGCCTTGTCCTCATTTGCCTAAGCACCAAATGGTTTAGTTATTTGCTCAAATTACTAGTTTGGCAGGAGGATTAAATTAAAATAGTTGTGATGTGGAATGTTTTTCACATCCCATAAAGAACTAGTTTAGAAACATTTTCAAACCTTGCAGATAATGCAGGCAATTTCAGTTCGTAGATCAACTGTTTAGATTAGAACTAACTTGACATACAGTCTTTTGCATTTTTTAATGGAACTGCTGGCATCCACAAGATATAAGCTAAAAGCTCCACAGACAGCAAAGGGGGGAGGGTAGAGGGAGAAGCCAAGAACTATGTGACCAGCAACAGAAGGAAGATGGGAGTTCCAGTGTTCTTAAATTGTTACTTTCACCTTCCTTTTTAAGTAAAAACTAAGAACCATATAGAAGATAATGCAAATGTTTGCATTCCCTTAGATACTTCAGCTATAATACATAAGCATCAGTTAGCTATTCACATTTTAAGAGAACATGATGCAAAGACCACAAACTGACTTGTTTTCCTAATGGTTCAGAATTACTTTAAGATATCGTACTGGAAGTTTCAAATATACTGTTTTTTCTCCAGTTGTCCTTGATATAAACCGAAGTTTAAATGTCCTATAGTAGCAAAGTGGATATTCTTATGTTCTTTAAATACAGATCACAGCTTTTTAAGTTTCCCTCCTGAAAGCTCCCACCTGTATCCTCAGTTCACCCTTAACAGTCCTGTTACTATGGCAAAATTGCTGTTTGAAAATGCTTTCACATAACTAGATTTAATACTGAGTAAAAAAAAAAAAAAAAAAAAAAAGAAAACCTCTCCTATAATTCAAGCAGACACATAAAGGGACAGTTAAAATTGCATGGAGTTCCACACTGCATATCATGTGTTTTTGTCAAATTCAAACTTCAATTATAAAGCTTCCTTTAAAAGTTTACATAAACACTACAGTAAAGTCAAAGATGATTCTGCACCCAAGCAACTGTCACAGTAAAAAGTGAAGCAGCTCATTTACGTAGTCTTCAGTTCAGTGACATGTCAAGGTCAAATAATGAGGAACCTGTCCATCACTCTGCAGCTGATCTTTACAAGTTGCATTTTCTTCCCCTCTCCAAACTACCACCCATACAGGCACATCCCCACAACATTGTCTGTGCAGTGTTCAAGCCATCTCTCCTCCCAGCTTTCTCTCTCAGCTAATTCCCAACACCTTCCAGTTCATACAGCACATGTACAGGCTTCCTTCAAAAAATCTCATCAGCTCACACTGCAAATCAGCTTCAGAAGTCAAACTTTCTACTGCAAACACACCAGCCCATACCCTCATTCCTGTTGTCCAACCTCTGTTTTCTGTTTTTAAACTTTCAGTTCAATTCACTGGCTTGAAACTCCCTGTAAGACAAATTCCCCACCAGAAGAACTGATTCCATTTGACAAAGGTATGAAAGTAGTTCATCAGATCACACCAAGGCTGGCTGCCACTGCAGAAACAAATAAAAATGTCTCCTTAATATGTGGCATGTGTTGCTCTACATTTTTCTTCTTCGGCTGTTGGAATTTGTACAAATTCAAGAACAGAAAAACACATCCAGGTTGAACTACTAACAGAGAACTGCCCTAAAGCAGCCCAATAATCCCTAAGCTATACAGAGCTGTTAAGTATACCTCTTCAGACACTCAGCAATCAAGCTACAGGGACAGCTTTACACTCGGTTTTATATGCCTTTGCTCATGCACATTTAACAAATCCAACAGTGCAGTGCATCTGTGTTTGCTTCACAAGTAAACACAAGGTAACTGTTCAGTTTTACATCTTGGTTCTCTTTTTAGAAAAAGAATTCCACCTATCATTGACTGATTAAAGAGAAAATCAGGATTATTACAATCAGTTGCCACATGAAGAGATTTAGCCATCTCTGTCATATATCAGCATTCACAGAATTCAACTATGCAAAAGTCATCAATACTTTCATTAGTATTCTCTTCTGTCATTATAGAATGTATACTTCCTGATAAGACAAATACTATAGCCGAGGTTTCGAAGTTCTGCTTCCTTCACTTAAGTCTTGCCATTTTAGCTCAGAGATCCAAATCAAGCCATGCAGCCAAAACTTTTAGCTTACGGGTTTACATCAGCCACAATCTACAGTACCTTGTTTTGAAGTCAATTGGAAATACTTCTATAGAACGGTGAAGAGGTACATTCAGGTAGTGGCTTGGAGACTCCTAGACATGAGCATTTTAACCTCCCTGAGAACTAGCTGGGGACACTCCAAGGTAAAATGAATGGATTTCTGAATTGTGGACTGAAAAATGGACTTCTGAAAGTGGTTTCCCTGCTCGAAAAACAGGAGGTAACTTCCTTTAAGAAAGAGCTTGTAACATTATATGGAACTTCCAGATGCATCTATGAGTTTGAAGGCACTGCTTCACTGATCTGATAAGGCTTTTAATAACTCTTAGCTAGTCCTGAGGGTTTATCTGTTAATTCTGACTCCTAATGACAAGCTTGGGCATTTCTATACTATTCACAGTGTATGTTCAGCTTAGACCAAGTATTCCACATCCAAGCTGCATTAATGTGTTTCAAAGGTTTAAATATGCCATATACACTAGATTAGACTTTTAGCTCAGTTGGCAAACTTAATTTAGGTTGAATATCATGAACTGTAGATCCAGAGATCACTGTACATAACCAAGGAACTATGTACTGAAACAAGTGGGTAGTCCATGCACACATGTTCTCCCATATTTGTAGTTCATAAAGCTTGTTAGACTGCTTTGTAAACACACTGCACCACAGTAGACTTTTTGGCTGCTAGCAATAGTTATTACATCAGAATATCAATCATAAACGAAAGAAGAGAATCACACTGGCAAGTCGCAGCAGCAAATGCCACAAGTTTCTATATTCTGAAGAACTTTCAGAAGCCAACTATCTACCTGGAAGCCATCCAAGCAGATCTAAACAGACTGTGGCTATTACTAGCAGGTGCTCAGCAGGGAGCATTCAGGATTTCTCTCATCACAGATACAGCCTTAAGGAATATATCATTCCAAAGTGGCAAGGGAAATTAAGGCTTCAAAATTTACAAATAGGGATTGCTTACACTATGTATGCCATGCAGGTAAAAAGAGAGCATCAATCAGATGTGTCAGCTGTCTCCTGGAACAGGTTTATTGTGCTCATCCTATTGAAGAAATTCTCTGTGCAATGCATTAAGCTAATATTTACTTTAAGGGGACGATGCACTGAGTATTTCCCAATTTCCACAGAGCTATATTTGGCCTGGAATTTACCTGCCTACAAGTTACAGACTGTTCCTCGCTGATCAGCCCCTCAATTCCCCTGCTGAAAAGTGAAGTAAGCCATCAGGAGAGTTAGCTCAGAAGTTTAAATTCAACCTTAGCCCACCATACTAGGACAAAAGACATCCTCCCACAGCACCGCAGATAAGACTTCAGAGGATCCACCAGACACTTCATCTACTGTCTTGTTTCAACATAAGCAGATCAGCCACTATCCATATTCATGTTACTGGAACCACCTGCTCTGCCATTCATATCATCATTATTATTATCAATAAACACGACTGTGGGAAACATAAAAAGCAAGCATTTATGCGGGGACAAAGAACAGGAAGGGACTTAGTCCAAGTACAGCCTGATAAAATGACAGGACCAACCAAGCCTCCATATGAAAGGGAACTAAAGTTAAAAAGCCACACGTTCCAGATCACTGGCAAATCGCTACTAAAATTCTACATCACAAAGATCAGTACTACAATATGTGCAGTAGCAAAATGTTCCAGTGTTTTACTGCAGTGATTTTTGCCATAACTTGTCATTTTGTTGTACTTTTCTACCAATCCTGAATTTGTGTGAGTGAAAGTTCAAGATTTTAATTATCCAATAGCTTGCAAACTATTAATAGCAACATATTGCAGTCACTGAACATGTCCACCTCCTGTCCAAGGCCTCCTCTCCAGGGGGTTGGCAGTCAATCCCTCACTGACAGTGAAAACAAGAAATAGAACAGACTATTCAACACACCTCTCTACACATAATGTTAAGTAGTGTCAAATAGAAATATCAAACCTCTCAACCACTTAAATAACAGATTGCTGCAGAAGCATGAAGGAATTTAAAGACAGCGAGGCATGGAAGGATGCCTAACCATTCAGAGCAGTTCCAAACCAAAAGATCCCTCTCACTACAGTAACCCCAAAATTAAAATTAGGATGACTAAATTCTTTCAAGTTCATTCAGTAAACAGTAATTCTTCCCATCTACTAAGGCAGAAATCCTCAATAAACACAGCCAGGTTAGCATCTAAACCTCAAGTAAATTTCCTTCCAGCATCCACAACAAAAAAACCCCATTGGAACGAAATAATACCATATCTGTTGAGTTTCTCCAAGATAAGATGCTGTAACTCAGCTATACAAAACGCAGAAGAACTGGTAGAACTTGAAATCTCTTCTCCCCAGGTAAAGACTGTGCGCAATAAAGCTGGCATTCATTCAAGGCACCAGAAGATGAGGTGATCACCACCATTACTACACCGCAGCCCACAAGCAAGATTTCAGCCTGCTTCTTTTCAGAAACACTATCTTGACAAAAATCATTGACTAGTCAGCTTCTTTATCTCAAGGTCAAGACACATACTGAATTATTATAGTTCAACAAACACACAGGGCAGTGTAACCAGCACTGCCTCTAATTCGCAAACTCTGTTTCAGACAGGCCCTTCCCCCAAATCCTGTACATGCCAGACAATCAGCTAGAAGCAAATCCTTCATTTCCATCAATAATATTCCCCTGACCAGTCCTGAATAGCCCTGATAGCAAATTAGCATTTCTATGGGCCGAGACCCATTTAGTCAATCTCACTGTGTCCTCACAGATTTTCTTTTACTTGAAAGTTGCTTTTCATTCTGTTGAGTAACTGTAAACAGAAGAGTCTCAATTTTTTAATCATTATCTCTTCTGGGGAAGGTAGAGGGAGAAAAGCTCCTTCATTAAGGAGAGAAGTTTATTCCCAAGGATAGTTTAAGTGACATGTATATATCATATATATACACATACATACGTGTATATATACACACACACATAAATATATGTGCTTTAAACAATAAATAGCATTAAAAAAAAAAATCAACTTAGGAATTCCATTTTAATCCAGGATGCAAATAGTATAGGAAGAAACAAATCTATCCAACAGGAATGCAATTTCCAAACCAATGCAGACTCTGACAGATGGAGCCTGGGAAGGTACACGCCAGCTGCTCTGTTAGGAGCATTTTCCACCCAACGCAGCAAACAGTGTTCATGTTGGCTTTGGACTAAACCACTCCCCTTATTAAAAACAAAAAAATTTTACATATATATTGTTGAAAACACAGTTTTCAGTTCTTCTGCCAAATCAAAGATGTCACAATAAACATGTATGTTGGCACAATACGCTGTTACTGCCTGTTGTTTTAGTCTGTGCATACAATCATAACGGCATGCCACACTGAACTCAAATGACACGAACAGACATGTCCATGTGCCACTTTCACACAATCCCTGCACACACAACGACTAAGGCTTCAAGACTGTAGATGCAGTAAGCATAAGAAATTTGGTCCAAGTCTTACTTGCTCTGTTTTACATGATTTAGACAATACAAGCTTCAGGACAGAAACCTTCTTACTGTAAAGTAATGACAATATGCCTTATGACATCAAACACAAATTTCTTCAGAGCTGACAAAAAGCAGGCTCTGACATCAGAGGTACCAGCCAAAGCTCCAAAGCAGTGGAGTCACCATCCCTGGAGGTATTTAAGGAATGTGTTAGATGAGGCACTCAGGGACGTGGTTTAGTGGTAGACTTGGCACTGCCGGGGTAAGGGCTGGACTTGATGACCTTAAAAGTCTTCTCCAACCGAAACAATTCTGTGCATCTATGGTTCTAATGCCACCCTCAGACTGTCAGATAGAAAAAGAAAACCTTGGCACATCCATAGCAGCCTTCCTCCTTCAACACTAAGAAAGCCACCCAAGGCTTTGGAGCGTATGATTATTTTGGCACGCTAGACAACAGATAACAGAATGTAAGTTCTCTAACTCCCTATTTGTTTCTTTATACGCTGTCTCTCAAATATTGATCTTTTGTTTTCTGTTTGTAATGGGGCTTGAAATTAAAATGGCTTTCTGTTTACTTTCTTAAGTGACAGCACCACACACAAATTTTAGCTCATCTAGCAAGACATGCTCCCTAATATGTCAGACTTATTTTTCACTTCTTTTTCAGTGGGAGTAGGAAGGAGTCCTTTTAGCATTTATTAGTTACCTTAATATCCTCCTTGTAATATAGTGGCAGCAATACAGAACCAAACTTGAGTTTCTCTAAGTGGAGAGAAAAATTGGAACTGGGCAGATTTTCACGTCATACAAACCGCTGAATCAAGGCAGCTCAGAGTAACCTGCTTTGGAGCAAAGCTTTTCAGCTCATACTGTGCAAAAAAGTTTAATTTCGTTATGTTCATAACAATGAAATTGTTGATAACAATGATAACAATGGTTATCAACATAACATAGTTGATACCCATGGATTTTATTTACCTCTTCAGTTTACTCTCAAAGACTCATGAGTGCTCACATATAAGTTGTTTATTTCTGTTTTGACAAATCAAACTGAAGGTCTAAGCCCAGAATTCTGAAACAAATCTATATCAACATGATAAAATTCAATAACCTTTCATAGGCAGGTTTCCAAGATTACCTTTTTCTTTTCAGATCCTCACCCTTGTCCTCCCTACCCTCTAGACAGGCCTGAAATCATATCAGACAGCACCAAGCAAGCAAGGTTAAGACAACAAGATTTAGCATAAATGATCAAATTACAGTGATATCTCAGCATGTCCTGGGTATCACAGGTTACACTGCAGATGTTTTAGTATTTAAAGGGTGGCCACAAAGAGGATGGAGACTCCCTTTTTACAAATTATTTCTGGGGAGATTCTGATTAGACACAATAGGAAAATTTTTCCCAATGAGCGCAACCAGTCAGTCATTGGAATTATCTCCTTAGGGAAGTGCTAGGCCATCTTGCCCAGATGATGCTTTTCCTAAGAAAGGTTGGAGGAGATGGTCCTTAAGATCTCCTTCCAACCTGGTATTTCATGAATCTCTGTCAACAGTACTCTGAACGCAGACAACAGGGTAACCTCAACTGCTGTGTGCAAAACAGCCACATGCTGAACCTCAGCATCCACAAAAGCAGTTGTCCAAAAGTAAGCAAGCTCAAAGCTACTCTCTGCACTGCAACAGGTTTCTCCACATGGAGATGTCAGAGACATGACAGGACCAGCACAACAAAGCAGGGAGGCGAGTGGGGAAAGAGAGCATAGAATGTCATTAGCAGGCCTGTCCAGCTCCAAAAGAATCTCAAGACACTAAAATGCAGAGCCAAGAGTTACACAGGCCTTCTAACATTCAGCAAATGTCTGGACTGCAAGTGTTCCTAATTCAGGGAGAGTTCTCACGTTTGAGAAAGTCACTTTCGACACACAGCTGCTGCCCAGATTTTACAGTTCAGGCAGTTCCCAAACATCACAGTATTCTTAAAACAAAGAAGAAAACAACGGCCATTATAGGGTCAAATTCTCTTCTCATACTTCGTACCACCACACAGCTGACTATTTAGTGTCTCAAAGATGAATATGCTCACTCCAGCAGGAAACCATCACACATCTCACAACACTGGTGCAATGTACTTAAGATCAGAAAGAAGTGGATCCCCACAGTTTTGTAGTAGCTTGTTTGCCAGCACAAGACATACTCTCGCATAGCACACAGGCTATACAGTGATCTCATGGTAACAAAGCAATGCACTGCAATACAAGGAGTGATTGTTTTTACAAGAACTTGCATGTAAGTGGAGAAAATCAACATAGTTTCTGTTTCTATTTGATCCCATAAACAGCTGCCAGCATTGCTCAGACTTTTACACGCTCCTGGACCTGACTATGATTTTTATCTGATAGTGGCTGTAAGCACACTACATTCAGCTTGGTTTTGAATAATTACTTTTTATTATGTTAAAATTTGATCCTATGGTTAGCAACAACATTTCAAAACCTTATATGCAGAAGCTTCTTTGAACACTGAGTTATTTCAATCGCAAAAAGTAGGAAATTAGCTTCTCTAAAAACCACACACAAGAGAACATACAGATCAGGAGAATGGAGAAAAGAAGAAGAAAGAGTAGGGATGGTAGTCAATAATATTTCATTGCTTCTTTCCCCCCATCAAAATAAAATGAACAGAAGAGCAGATTACTATAACATCACAGTATTTTAAAATTATTTAGTTCTGGTTATTTCCACATCCAGCAACAGGTAAAACCTAACTTACAGAAATCAACAGAAGAAAGCAAGAAAGTTCTTCAATAGGAGACCAAGTTCATGAGTGAGGGAATTGCTTTGTTTTGGTTTTCTGAACAAAGTCCCTGGTGAGACAATTGCTGTGGTGTTAGCACAGCAGTACTTCGAGTGAGTGACTTTTCCTAGAAATACAGCTGCAATGCTTCTGCCAGACAATTACAGCAAAGTTTTCTAATCAGTGTTGAAGTTCCACTGGTATTTTTATGATGCCTTTTCCCATGATTTTAAAGACTGCATCCCCCTCATGTACAATGTAGATTTAGGCAAAAGCAGGAAGTGCGAAGAGTCATAGAGATGACAGCAGAGCTTGCACTTCCATGCAACCAGATGCACAAGAATAGTCACATCCACATCACTCCCTGTCTCCCCCTCCAGTAGTAAAACACCTGAACTATTCCATTTCAGCACTTGTCATAGAGCCACCAGGACACCTTGCTACCTCGCCTGTAATCAGCTTGACAGATGAGTGGTCTTATTACAGCCACAGAGGAACTGTGTTGGGAGAAACAGTCCTTCCACAAGAGGAACACATCAGCCACAGTTGTGTACCCACTCATGCCCACAATGCCTCTGCATCTGCACACCCAGAAGGAAGCTGGGTTAAAACACAGGGGAGGCCAAGGGAGGACACCTACAATTGTGTAGCAGCATGTGGGACAATGTATCTGTCATATCCAACTGCTTCAAAGCTTGGGATGGCCTCTGTACACTGCAAGAGGCAGAAGTAACAGTCCAAGCAAATTTTAAGCCCATTAAGTGTGCTGGCAAGGCTTAGCTACCAGAGATAAGATTCCTACTACAATGTGAGCATCTGCAAGGAAGCCCAGGACTGGAACAATTACATTTCATAAGCTCTGTTGAAAACTCTTTAATTTAAAACAGTAAAAAGTGGCTGTGTCAGTAAAAAAAAAAGAAAAAAAAAAAAAAAAAAAACAAGCCATGCTCTCAGTTTTACCAAAGACTACAGTATTTACATGTAAATTAACTCCTGCATGAACAGGGGGATAGAAATGGAAAAACTTTTTATACAAACCCAACTTAAACACTGAAGATATATTCAAAGCAAAACTGGAGATGGGTCTTTTTACTACCTCCCTTCCTAACCAGCTCTTAAGTTAGGATACTGCTTTTCACCTTCCTGCCTTGTTGTTTTTCAAGGGAATTTGGAAAGCAAAAAACCCAAACAAACCAACAGCAAATATGTTTCCAGTTCAACAACTACAGAAATTAATTTTGCTAGTCATAAAAGATTAATTTTCTTATCATCAAGGATGGCCACATTTTGCACCCATTCTACTTAATGATGGTGCATTTTTCTTAACTTTCACAGTAGTTGTTTGCATTTAGTAATTTTCTGAGGAGGCAAGAAGCTTAAGTGAGTGTCTTTGCTCATTATTTATGCTCTCCATTTGCATAACTCCTTCACAACTGCTCCATTAAACACCTCTTCCCCTCCAAGGCCAATTTTAAAAAGCCTCCTGCTTTATGAGACTGACAAGTATGACTCACAGTATTCCCCACGTTCATTCCCCCAGGCATCGTGGGATGTTATTCAGCCAGTAAGTACCTGTTCCAGTTCATACTCCCCCACTCACACTGCTGCTGCAGTAACCCCTTACAGCAATCTGGGAAAAAAACTAAAGGTACCTCTCCAGTTCTCTGCTGTAGGTAGGAAATAAACAGTAAAACTATTTGCTTTTAATGTTCTTCTCAGCACCAGAGGTAGCAAGAGAGTGGCTGAACACAGTGAAGGAGGGTTTACACACTCTCACCCCCCCAATCCTCCTGTGCTTTCACTCCTATCAGAAACCTGAGAGTTTCTCAGGAACCTCCAAATTGCTTTCCAATCATCCTTCAAACCATTTCCATTTTCTGTCAGGAAGGTAGAAAGTGATTCAACAAAGATAATGCTTTATCTACTCTTAAGCCTCTTCCATGACCAAGGCACACACTCAAATCCCCCACACATCCCCCATTCAGGACCAAAACCAGCAACATTTCTCCCCTCAGCAGAGAAGTAGAAAACGAACAGGTAGAATATCCCTGCATACTTGGTTTCTATAACCAGTAAACAAGCTTCTCTCATAATTACAAAAATATCTCCCCCGGTCTCCGAACAGTCAATATTCATTCACTGCAAAGTACTGAGAGGGGCTGATTTTACAGTTCTTGTTCCTGGACAGTAGGTTTTCAAAGAGGGAATGTATGCTAATAAGTTTTCCACTGGTTGTTATCCTTCTCCACTAGTTAAAGGACAAACTGCTAAAGAGGAATGAAATGCATATCTAGAAATGACACACCCACTACTGAAGTGATACAAGACTTGTTCCACAGTGAGCAGTGTTGTATGAGTTCAAGCTTCAATTACGTCTATGGCGACAACAATTTTCTCTAACATCCAAAGCTAAAGACACCTTAGAAATTAGATTCAAGACCTGTAGCCAATTAAGACAAATTTCAGGACTACTGCAGCAACCAGATCATTTCAGTGCTGGGAGAACATATGGTATGTCACAGCAGGAAACACACCCACGGTATTTGAAGAGAGCCCTTGTAGATCCAAGCACTTCCAAACCAGACGCACATTTTATCTAAGGCAGCTAAAGCCAGGACTTTGAATCATAGAAACAATAGCTCCTCCCAAGGATTTAGAAATCCTGCAAGTCAGCCAGCAAATCAAAAGCCGAACAATCCCCAGCCAGGTCTCCAAAGATCTTGCCAATGTTAAATGTACTGATCCATCTTTCTCTACTTGTTAGTCTGATACTCTTTGGATCTTGACTAAAACATCATCCAGGCCACCTGCCATGAGGTTTCTCAGTGGGAACCCTGGAGGCTATAATCATATTTTATAAAAACCTTCCAGGATTGGGTCCAGCTCTACTTCGTTAATGCATACCTGTGTCTTAACATGTATGTTAAGAGAACACCATTCCTCCTGACACATTCACTTTCCCTCACTGTTAAGAGAACCAAAGACCTTCAAGTAGAGAAGTTTTATTAAGCCCCTTCCACTCCTTGGTCTCAGAGCAACAGAAGGACCAGCTTCCCAAACAAGACAAATTTTTTACAAAGGAAAGGCCTGGCTGCATCTATCAGAGGCCTCCTAAGAGTTTTACTACTAGGGAGAATCATGTCAGTCCCATTCCACATCACGTCTTAGCAGCTGCCTTCCATTTCCTCTGTATCCTGCTCATCCTGGCTTTCTTCGGTAGTTACAGACCACTATAGAGCCAAGGCTTTAGTCTCAACTCTGTGCCAATAAAGATAATCTAAAAAAGAAATGTATATAAATGTCTTCAGTAGCAGCAGGTTTCAAGTTATTCAAACCCATGCTAGTAAGAAGCTGTTTGTCTAAAAGGCATCACGAGAAACAGCTGCATAATTTAAGCTGCAAGGCAGTAAAATATGCAGCTAAATAATAGAAAGATTAATTAAAAGAAATAGGCAGGGGACAATAGGTTTTCAGAGGAGATCTGAAATGAGACTGAAAGTAAACAATGTAGAGAGAAAGCAGGTGAGAGTTTCAAAGGCAGAAGCTGTGATGAGAGCACTCTTGCGTCAATGGCAGCAGAACTGAAAGTCCACAGTATTTGGCAGCAGTAGAAGAGTAAATGAGTCAACAGGTCTAACAAGCAATCTCAGCAAGCAGAGAGGAGACTTGAGCTGTGAGAGGGAAATCAGCAAATTCACATTGAGATCACAGACTTAGAGAAGCTCATGGAAAGAGAGAAATGTCACTAGTAACATTTAGTGACATAAGAGCAACTAACATTACCAGGTATATGAATGTGAAAAGACAAGCCATGGCATGGCATTCTGCAGCTACTTAGATGTTCATGCATTAATCTGATGCACCTGCCTGGACACCTTGTTCTTCTCTTGTCTCTTTGTTCTATGCAGACGTTTTCTTATCACAGGCTCCAGAAAACACACAATCATTGCATAGGGACCACAACTCAAGTATTAACTTGTAGCACACCTGCTACAATAAAGTCAAATAAGATGCTCAGCTGACAACGATCGCCGCAGGACAAATACTGGTTGGTGGACTCGCTGATCGCAAAGTACAACAAGAAGATCAGAGAATGAAAGTAGATACGCATCTGGTGAAAGATTAGCTGGGGAAAAAAAAGCCAACAAAAAACTCCATGCTTGCCTGATAAAGCATAGCTTAGAAAAAGTATAATCATGTGAAACACTCCTGTGAAAATAGCCAGCAGAGCCTACACTTCAGTTCTTTTCCAAGGATTGTTATGCTTCAAGTGGTAAACAAACAATGTTTTTTCTCAAACTATTTATAGTTTTAAGACCACCCAGTAAAAACATTACACTCAACTCTAAGGATGTCAAACCAACATTTGTTTTAGCAAGACTCCTCTGCACGAGTTCCAAGAGGCCTTCCTGCTTTCTTTACAAAAGTAGGAACAGTACTACATTTTACTCCTATTTGTCTTGGACGTTACAATAAAATTAGGATAGTGATGCAGAATCTCTTCCCCATGAGTTCTTTCACTCTACAGCACTGCAGTATCCGAGCTTCCTCACACATGGAGCAGAGTGCTTGCACCTTAACTGTTGCCATATAAAGAATACACAGAATTTATTACTTTGGGCTCTTCAAAGAGGAGAGGAAGAAGAAAAGGAGGGATGACACTATCACAGATATATCTGCTATCTTAACATAAGAAATATTAGGAACATAAGAAAGATGTATTTCATCGCACAAGAGACAACCTTTACTGTTCTTTTAGAATATTCTGAGATGCTGGAAGATACAGTATGGCACACATCACCTGTGGAGGTTATGAAGAGATTTCATCATAGGAGAGGCCCAATACAGGAGAAGCTTTGATTTTCAGATACTTTTTCAGTTTCCCAAACCCAGCACCTACTAAACATATTTGATCTGGAATCTTCAACAAGAATATTATTAAAAATAAAGTCTCCTGGTAAGCAGTCAATCTTTTTCAGAGTTAAACTAACTTGCTTTGTCAGCTTAGCCAGCAGGTTACCTACCAGTTTCATCTCACCTTAATACAGATTGCTGATTTTTACAAGTTGTACCTGAAAATACATATTTCACTCCAAGCTGAAACTCTCATGCAGAGTTCCCCATCCCTCCTTTTCTTCTAAAATATCAGCATCATAGTAACAAATATATGCTCTGCAAAGCATGGCTTAGGCTTTAGGGCTTGCCTAAGTAATGAGCAACACTATTTGCATAGTCTCAAGGAAAGGTGGCACCTACACTCCTATTAATTAACCCAAGGAAAATAACACATTCCCTCTAATACCAAGAAGAGGAGTTTAGAGTTCTGCTTTCATCTGCTATACAATAAATTGATTCCTCAAAGAGCCCACCTGTTAGAAATGCTCTACCTTCTATCTGAATACCTGGCCCTAAGCCCACGAAACACTTGATTGAGCACCTCCAGTGCTGTCAGAAGGACATGCTGACAGGCTAAAGGCGCATGAGGAAAGGCACCTGGAGATACCATCTTGCTCAGTTCAGGAGCACATGGTGACCTGTTCTCTGCAGCACCCTGGTCTTGGCCCTCGAGAGCTCTGTGCAAAGCTGCAAAGGGCTATTTCTGCAACCCCCAGGAGACACGAAGCCTCTGTGGCAGCTGCCTCACCAGCAAGGTCAGGAAAAGGGAGGAACCACACTGAAACACAGTATCTACTATTACAAATTCAGCAGTTACTTCCCTTTACTTAGAGGTGGAGGGAAGGGATAGATCCCTGTGACCAAGCCCACCCCTTCTGTCACCAGTGCTTAGATTCAGGATGGGGTGGAAGGAATAACATCAGAGGAAGACTGCTCCAGGTAACACAAATACTAAAGAGAGCAAGAATGCTAGGGTAATTATGAACAAGCCTGGACACTGAGTAACTGACAGCCCACAAGTAATTTCCTACCATGCAACAACAAATAAAAACCACACTATGCCTCTTTTGACTCCAAGTCACTACATAAGAACTGAATGCAGGAACCAAAGAGAGCAAGATACCCTCTTAGCCCTCAAGGATGCCTTGCTATACCAGAACTGACACTTTGTCCACACAGATGCCACCCCACTATTCTGTAGATAAGCAAGATTTCAGTCATCAGAAATGTCAAACACAGACTGCTTTCACTAATGAGAAATAGAGCGGCATCTTCCAGTGCCTCTGCCAAGACCCACCAACACACAGACAAACAGTACTGTGAGCATTATATAACTCCAGAAGTTAGCAAAGCTAAAAATTAGAACCTCAAGGTTCTTATGAGAGGAGATACATAAAATTCTTAAAAAGTAATTGCTGCTAATGAGTTCAGTGATGGTTTCAGGTGCATATTTTCCCAAGGGATTCATTGTGCTGCCTCTGTGGACCCTGTCTCCGTGTTTCTGTGGATACGCACTTCTTGCTGTGTTATAGCGTAACAGAGGCGACTTGGAGAGGGGTGGGGTGCCATAGGGAACCCTTGTGAATAGCACTGAAGTCCACACAATCAGGTTCTGTTCCCAAATCTGACAGCGTGTCCCTACATGACCTTGCGAGTCAGTTATAAATTCCATTACCCCATTTATGCTTCTTTAAGACAAAGACAGTTCAAAATGCTAAGCAAAGGTATTGGGAAGTTGCATCAGTTCTTTTTTTTCCAGAGTTAGGATTTGGGGTTTTTTCCCTGTTAAACTTAGATCAGATAGTTACTGGAACTTTGGTACAACACTTCCTATTTGTACTCACACTGTTCCTGTACTCTTACCTTCATTACAATGGGATCCACTTTATGAGACCTTCCCAAGGCCAATCTGTTTTCCCTTTACCATAACAGCTATTTACTACAACAACTCCCAGAGAATTGGAGGGAACTAAGTATTAGACTGTTGCCTCTCTTATTCATGCTTCTTTCTTCCTTTCAACAGTTCCACAGGGCTGGGCACAGCAAGTGTAGCACAGGGAACAAAGATCACACTTAGCACAGACTAGCCTGCAAGCTTCTTCCTTCTGACATATGCACAAACAGAAGGGAGTGGACAGTGCTTCCCTTGTGGAAGAAAGAATACACACCTGTAAAAGCTTATCCCAATCCACTTTACTCCGCCTGATTGAGGTAACACAGGGCTGACATAACAATCTGCTGTAATACTAGTGAAAAATTGAGCAGAAATAGTAGCCGACACCTTGCTGGCTTCTTAAACCAAACGTAACAAAAATAATGGAAACATTTCAAATTTGGAAAAGCTCATCTCATGTCATCTACCTCTTCTGGACACAAACCAGATATATAACACTCTAGGATCCATTTCCTGTATATGCAGGGTAATCCCCAGCTGATTCAGTGAAGTTGCACTATTGCCTTATTGCTCCTTTTGAGCTAAATATAAAGTTGTATTTTCCAAAATACAAACAACACACTTGCACAAGCACAGAAAACCTACACAAGACACAGAAAAGCTACAAGCCTAATCTACCAACCTGTAACTGTATTATCATTTTTAGAAAAAAACTAGACATAGAACAGCCAGTGCCTTTTATACTGTTGGCAAAAATTTGTTTAAACTACCTTAAAAAAGAACAGGATTTTAAAGTATAGCCTAACATCTTTTCTTAAAGAATATTACTGAAACCTACATAGCATAGTAGATGATATGCTCATATTTTATCTCATTGCTCTGAAGTTCTCTAATTTTGAACTATATTTGGTGTTACAGCAAGTGAACTAGCTTAATTTGCTTCTTTTGTAAAATGTTCTAAATTTAGCAACAAAATGGGGGGGGGAATAAATCACTATTTACTCTCAATACAAACTAATTAACCTATGAACATAAAAGCATGCAAGTTCTCACAGCACATAAAGGATTTGTATTAGTGACAATTTAAGAAGTTTATCCTTTTAGAGCAGGTCATTTCCTGAATTAGACATTCTGAGTGAACTTCTTTGTACTGAACTAATCTAAGCCACTTTCCATGCACCAGGCAAGGAAATCAAGTGTCAGACAAGTTACCAACATTTAAAGAAAAGCCACAGAAAAATAAAAGTTACTTCTTGTCCAATACATGCTATCTCCTTTATAGGAAGTGTAGGACATTCAATTTTTCAAACAAAGAATTCCTCCACGCATCTTGAAAGATAACATAAGTTATTTATGAAACTTCTTGCATGCAACACTTCTGCTCGACCCTCTACATTTATTTTTCTACTGACTGAAAGATACTCCAAATTTTTTGCAATAGCAGTCAAACAAATTTGTCCCTGGATTTGTCCATTTTACCCAGAATAGCTTGTTAATTCATCGTTCAGTTTCCACATATCAGTCAGAAGCTACAGAAGGAAATAACATGACAACAAAAAAACCACACATTTAGGCAACACAGCACTTACTTCCTTAAAAGGTCTTTCCCTTATTTATTTTTTTAAAGCTGCTAAATGTACCCACTTGAGACCATCGAGCTCAGAATTTACACAAGTAGTGTAAGCTATCCACTTTAAGGTTCTCATAATCATATTAAAATTATATTTGATCTTAAAAACAAAAAATTACAAATGGATCTTCAAGTGGTCTAGAAGCAAAGAGACTGATGAAAATTATGTATCTGTGTATACATAAACAAGGATACAAGAAACATCTAATTCAGACAATAGGACAGAGTTGTAAGCAGCATTTTTTGCACAGAGAGGTCTCTCTGGGCTACACCAGCTAACTGTAGTTATTCAAAAGGGAGTCATCAGTGCAGTAACACTGCAGATGCTGGTTTCCTGTGTCACTCTAATGCCTCACAAGCTAGTTATTGTAAATAAGTTCGTTAAAACATGAAAATAATTCAATACAGATTGAAAACTGTAGACTGGAGAATCTCTATGGAAGTTAATATTTTTTAGTGATCATAACTAGAACCGTACATGCTTTAACTTCTTGTTATTTCTGTATTAATTCTGATGTAGTTCATTCAGTCTAGGATACTGATGACACTCCTCACTCCTACCTTCAACTTTATGTTACAGATTTCCAGATAACCTTTCAGTTACAAGCACACCAAAAGGGACTTATCTGCAGGCAAAAGGATTTGGGGAAGGCATTAGCTATGGGAACTTACATTTTGAAAATATTAAAAAAATTCATTATATCTATATTTAAGAAAAATTACTTCAGGAGATGAAATGCTTGCAGTTAAAATATTCAAGGTTCAAAAACTCCTCTTAAAACAGTTCAGAGTTTAAATCTCTGACCTAAAAGAAAATACAAATCTAATTTCCTGATTGCCACTGAAGCTTCCAACCAGAGATATCACAGATTTTAAATCTTGTCACAGATTAGATACTTAATGCCTTTTTCCTTCTATTCAAAGCCAAAATCACAACCAAAAACATCACAACTTACTTCAATTACTACTTCTACATTTGGTTTCCTTTCCTAATTTTTTTTTTCCTCTCTCTCTCCCATCCCCCCCAAGACTGCCGCCATCCTGTACTGTACTTTTAGCACTGTAGGTCTTCCTTAGAAACTTATTTGCTCTGTTTCTCCTGAATTGTTTTTCCTTCCTAACAGATAAACTTTCTAGATAACCAAAATACACATTATTTGAATGGCAAACTGTGTTACTGGCTGGCATTCCGATATAGTCACAATGTGCCTTAGCAAGAAACTGCTTCCTGCTTTTCTAAAAACAGCAGTTTTCAGCTTGAGAGTCCCAAATTCTGTCATCTTTCCCAAATGCTTCAGTAAAAGGATGCTTACTGTCCCTAAAGCTACATTTACCTTTGGAAGCCAAGTTCCAACCAGGTGAGTTTTTCCCCCCATTCCTCCTCTTTTTGTTGTTGTTTGTTTTGTTTGTTTTTTGAGGAATCCCTAAAGACACTGAAGGAAAACTGTCTTCAAAAAATCAGCATGACTGGAATTTTACCAGAATTATTCTCAGATTGAGTAAAAGAGACAAAATTCCTAAATTTTTAAATTAAAAAATACAGCTATAGCCTGAATACAGCAATGTTGGGGGTGGTAAATTATTTTTCTGATTTAGTCAGCAAAGAATATAAACCATAAGACAGAGAACATCGTTCTGCTATTACAATTACTACAAATTGTTAGTGCCAGCACTCAGAATAGTCAGACAAACCTGTTCCACCTCAATAGCACAATGCAGAGTGGGTGACACAGAACAGTAATTTTTCCTACTACGGAGCACATAGCCTTTCCCACAAGAAAAAAGAGAAAGCTCTCCAAATTCTAAGCTACTCAGTTTCAAAGAGGCCGAAGTGATTCAGTTAAATGTTACTATGTAAGTTACAATATGTAGCCACTTGTGAAGTATTTTAACATTCACTTCACCGCCAGGTTCTTTGTTCTGGCCTGTCTTTTTTACAAAATGCTCAATTACAATAAACACATACATTTTATATCATGTGTGTGTTAAGCCTCTTCCTCTCCTTTTCTCCCTTGCCATCCCACAATACTCATACTCCCAAATCTCATAACCCAGTGCCCTGGTCATACTGCCTAATCCGGTAGTGGCCCCACCACAGACACTGGCAGTATAATCTGTTCAGTAGTCCAACTGGACAGCAGATGGCTTTGCATCAAGTGCTGATTAAAAAACCCACCTCCACCAAATATCAAAAAAAAAAAGAAAAAAAAGTAATTTTATCAATATATTTACCATTTTTACCAAGCAAATGTACAGTACATGTAAAATACAAGCGAGGTATGCATTTTCCAAAGCCACTGCTCAAGTCTTCATCAGGAATTTTAGAATTCCAGCTTCCTTTCAAGAGGGGTAAACACAGCTGTACGCAGATAAAACAGACCACACCAATCCCACATCCAGCTGACCTTGATACTCGAGGTGAAAATGAGCTACCAAATTAAATTAAAAAAAAAAAAAAAAAAGGAAAATGAAAAGCCACCCCAAATGACCGGATGGGAACTTGCTCAAGTGTTGGTTTTTTTTGGTTTGTTTTCTGGAAGAAAGGAAAGACAAGTTTTATGACTGAAGAAAATGATGTAACTTAAGATTCTCTGTAACTTTCTGACACAGGGAAAAAGTCAGGAGTAGGAGACAGGTCAAAACTTGTGCTGCAATTACCATAGCCATGTATTTGTCATATTTCCCATGAGTAAAACCAAATGAACCTCGCCTCTAAGAAGCATTTATATCAGCAGCTTTCTTTGGGTGGAGCAAACAACTCGGAAGCATAAATAGACATTAACTCATACTATCTCATATACCACAAAAAAACACCCCAAAATTTGAAAATATGCCTTGATAGAACAGTTTTAATTCAAATGTTTAATTAAAAAAAAAAATCACTTCATATTATTAAAACCGTGTTTCCATATTTGCTGCTCCATTTAACAGTAAAATAGTTTACAGTAAGACAGGTTACCAGCAATGATGGAAAACAGAGACTTTAATAACCTATATTAAATACTCATCACAGGCGATCTAGTATTAGATTCAACAAGTTCACTTTACAAGCTGTCTAGTAAGTCAAGTCATGTTTATTTGCCTTTCGTTTTCAATTTTTTTAACTAAAAAAAAAAAAAAAAAAGTTGCATTTCAGCCTCTCTGGATGGTTCTGTATCTGCATCAGTATGACCAAATATGCAGACTTACAGAGTCATGTGATGTAAATCCTGAAAAAATAATAATAATAAATTGTGCTTAAAGTTGTTCACAAAAATAGACTTCAAGCAAGGCCAAGAACCACCTCGCAATCTAGGGGGGGAGGAAAAAAAAAAAAATCCACACCGACCGGTTGAGAGACTCTACAGCCAACAGAGCCTCTTCCAGCCCAGGAGCCCGGTCCGCAATCACTGTTGCAGGGTGTTTGAGTCGGGCAGCCTGCGAGAGGCACAGATTGCCATTTTGAAACACCGCCTCACGCTCACACGGCAGTGCCAGCGCACGGGCAGCCTCCTGCCCCCGCACGCCGCTCCCGGCCGCGATGCGGACCCGCAGCACCGCGGCTCCCTCGGCCCCGCCGGGACCCGCACGCCGAGGAGGACCCGGCGCGGCTCCCCCGCGGCTCCCCCCGCGGCCGAGCTCCGTGATGTCACCCTGATGTGTGCGGGGCCCCTTCCGCGCCCCCGCGCCGCTGCGGTGGCGGCCCCGCGCTGCCGGCGGGCCCCGGCGGAGCTCGGTGCGGGGCCGCCCCGCACCCGCGCCCCACGTGCGGTGCGCCCGCCCCGGCCGCCGCCCCGCGGCCCGCCGGCTCCCCGGGAGGGAGCCCCGCTGCCGGGAAGCCGGGGGGAAACCCGGGATACTGGGGCTGAGCCGCCCGGACGGAGAGGCTCGGGGGCTCCCGCGCCCCACTCACCCCCCACCCCAGCCTTGGGAGGTCTCCGGGATGTGACTCATGATAAACAAATACAGAGGGGGAAGGAAAAAAAAAAAAAGAAAAAAAAAGGGGGGGGGAAAGACACACCCTCCCCTCGGAGCCGGACTGACATAATAACCCCCTCCCTTCCCCTCTGGAGCAGGGGGAGGGAAGCCTGGCCCTTCAGCTGGGAAAGTTGAAAGAAAAGGCAAACGCTGGGGACCGGCTGCGGGGCGGGAGCCGCGGCGGAGGCAGCCAAGCGCCGCTGCCCCTCGGGCGGCTCCGGCCCCGCCGCCCGCTCCGGAGAGCAGAGCCGAGCCCAGCCCAGTCCAGCCGAGCCCTTCCAGCCGCCCCCGGTGCGCTGCCCCGCCGCCTCTCACCTGGATGTAGTTGTTTTCGCAGTAGTCGGCGACTCGAGTGAGGTTCTGGTAGCTCTCGAGCAGAGCCCGCTTGCCAGAAGGGATTTCCTCCTCTAGCAACATCTGCAACTCTGCCATTTTCCACCCCTCCGCATCGCTTCCTCTTGCATTAAAGAGACAGCGGCAGCGCCGGGCTCGCAACCCGCCTGGTATTGTGGGATTCCTCCTCGCCTCGCTTTCGTGAACGCTCGCTTTCCCCACCCATCCTTCCCCCTCCAAGGGGAGTGGAAAGAAGAAAAAAAAAAAAAAAAAAAAAAAAAGGAAAACCCCGCCCCGCTGTGCAGAGGCAGTCGGGAGCTGTAGGCAGAGCCGACCGCATCGCTGATGGCCACTGCCCGCGGAGATGGCGGAGCAGAGCCCGCAATTCACCGGCCAGCCTGGCCCTTGGGGCGCGAGGGCGGCAGCGGGGCTGGCGGGCCGTTCCTCTGGGCACTCAGAGACCAGGGGAGACCCTGGAGTCCCTCTGGGTGCCCAGAGGCGAGAGGATACCCTGCTGTCCTTCCCCCACCCCGCTCAGAAAAGCCTCAGCCCCATCCCCACACTGCTGCCCCAAGCACCTCTCTGCAGGAGGGGCCAAAAGAGTGGTTATCTGGCCACCTGACAGGCTAGGAATTTGGAAGATCACTGAATCATTTAGGTTGGAGAAGACCTTTGCGATCATCCAGTCCAACCTATGTCCTAACACCACCATGTCAACTAGACCATGGCACTGAGTGTGATGTCCAGTCTTCCCTTAAACACCTCCAAGGATGGTGATTCCACCACCTCGCTGGGCAGCCTATTCCAGAGATGACAACAAAATTGGTAAAAAAGGTAGAGGATCACGATTTGGGGCAATTAGTCCCTTCTAGTGGGTTATTATTCCCCAAGAGGGTGGGAGAAATAATGAATCTAGCTTGTGTAGATCTTTGTGAAGACCTGCCCAAAATAACTACTGACAATTAGCCATTTCCTGGATCTAGTTTTATAAGAAGAGCGTAAATATTTGACTGGAGTAAATACATTATTCTTGGAACTCATTTACCTCAGTTGATAATCATTGTTCAGGTCCTCCTTTGGCTGTTGCAAAGGTATAGAAGACAAGAGTCTGGTAATTACCTAGAACAATCTTTCTTGTGTATGTGTTTTCTGTAACCAAAGTCCTGAATTTGCCATAAGAAAAGCCAGTAACAGCAGGTGACCAGTCTGCTGGGATGTCCAAGCCTGCCTTTGCAATGAGTAACAGGCACAGAGGAAGCCATCTCCATGGCTCGCTGTTCAAGCCATGTGCTGTGCACCCACAGTTACTAATGCAACTGGTGTTAGTCCTTGCATTTTAGAAGTTGTCCCAGAGAAATCCACACAGCAGTGAAAAGTCAGTGTGTTTAGAATGTTTCAGAAAAAAATACTCTCGAGCATATTATAGTAAGACCAGACTATGATCTCTGGCTAATCGTGTGGTATTTTACATGTCCTCTGGAGTCTGTCTTCTGTTTGCAGCCCTGAAAACTGTTCTGGTCAGGATGCCTTGGTATACCTGCTGCTGTCTCTAAATCAAGTTGGAAAGAAGAAAGCATAGATCTCCCTTCCCTTCTGAGGTCAACGAAGTCCAGCATCTCAGCCTAGAACTGTGGAGGTACGGATGAAGAGTAGGGAGCCTGGGAAGAACCAGTGGGCCTGGGAAGGTTTTGCAGCTGGACTTACAAAAAAACAGCCCCTGTCTGGGAACAGCTAGACAGGTGCCAAGAAAGGGCACTTTTGGGAGAGGAAGGAGCTCGTACATTCACAGCACTTTCTGTGGGATAGAAATGCATCTACATTGCTATCTTCTAGTAATTTATTTGGCAGTTTAGCAAAATCGTTTCCAAAGTGGCTTCAATAACTCTCTTTAGGACAGCATGTAATTTCCAATAGAACATTTTATTTTGGATTTCAGGTATCTTTTTAATGTAAAATAATGTTCTGAAACTGTATTGAGATATAAACAAGCTTTAAATGTGTCTCAGGGCAACTGCGCTACCTTGGGCACTAGCTTCTCCTTGTTTTCAGCTAGCATAATACAATGACAAATTTGAATTCTCTATTCAGGCTGGCTGCAAACTGCTTAACACACATTGCCTTGGATGAGTCTGTAATTGCCTACAGATCACAGACTGGCTTCATGGAAGCTGTTAACATCCTTAAATGTAGCACAACTGTTGCTGGCGCGTCTTAATATGTTATGGCTGCCCCTGTACCAAGAAGCGGCAGATGTGTGGGGCCTTGCACATCAACTTCCTTCAATATGAGAAAAATCAGTGGCATGTGTTTTGCCAAACATGTTGTGCTTCACTTTGGTGGGCAACTTTGTCTTACAAGCAGATGGCAGGACAGCTG
Organism: Myiozetetes cayanensis; assembly: GCF_022539395.1. NCBI lineage: Eukaryota > Metazoa > Chordata > Aves > Passeriformes > Tyrannidae > Myiozetetes > Myiozetetes cayanensis. The sequence goes on from NW_026086604.1 coordinate 134,905,164, forward strand.
CTGAGCAGGGCAGTGGTGGCTCCCAAGAAGCACATCCATGTCAAGCAGTAGAGCAGAGGCTTCAGGAGGGCCTTCAGCCTCATTCCCTCCAGTGAATCTCAACCCAAAAGGCCTTGAGCAAACAAAAAAACCCTACCAACTCTATGTCAAGACGTTCTCACAACTCAAGGAGACGTTGGAAGAGCACATCAAAGGTCGCCACCTTGTGACAGGTGCATTTTCTGCAGCCTCTGGGGTACAGCTGGGCATTGTCCTCACACCTGGGGGATACACCTGAGGTAGATACAGAAACACCCAAACTGGCTCCAGGTCAACTCAAGCAGGACTTTTTAACTGAGTGCCATACAACCATGACAGAACTGCTGTGAGTGCCATCCAATATAAGAGGTACTGTGAATTCTGGTGTGGACATGCTCAGCTGATTAGGCCTTATTAACTTCTGTCCCATACAGGCCCTCCTGCTTTCAAAATGACTCTCTGCACGGTCACTTGAGTGTCTTTGCTGTGTGTTCCTCGTGTCTGAGGTTCTTGGAGGGTTCATTGGCACAGATGCAGTAGATCCAGGCTGACTCCAGGACTGTGCATGGTGTGTATGTTGAACGACTCCAAAACACCGGAAAGCACAGAAAGACATTCAAGTAGCTACGGAAGTCCTTGGCAAATCTAACAGAACCACAAATCTAGCACTGAGCTGCAGCCAATAAATCTTGGACTTGAGCTGATATTTGCTGAAAACAGTAGTGTGCAACTGAACTGCATTCGCTGGAATTTTCTTTAGAAACTGTTTTATTCTGTTGGATTTTTTGCTTTGGTTTAGTTTGTTGTTTTGGTTGGGTTTGGGTTTTTTTGAGCTATCACACTTTCTCATTGCACCAGGCAATAAACTGCTGACTAGAAGGAAAAGTTACCTAACTTACTCAAGATACTTTGAGTGTGTAAGAGAGCTGGGAATTAAAATTTTCCTGGCTGGGGTGGTTGGACTGGTAGAGGAAAAAATTATGTTCATCAAACTCCACACAAACAATCACCCAAATGAGATCCTATAGAGTAAAATATATACCTCTCAGTGCCTCAACTTTCTATCTGAGATTTACTCCTCTTCAGTGGGACATGATGATCTCCAGGGGCAATACTGTCTTTCTGGGCCATAGCCCATTTTTGACTGGGACAGAAGAATGAGCCTCTATTCTAAATGCACCTGTTTAGAACAGCATCAAAGTAGGAGCATCAAAGCAACTTCTCCTGCACTGTAATTTGTGTAGCTCTGTAACTGTCTATTCCCCTTTCTAGGCCATAGATTGGCATGTGTCTTTGTTTTTCCCTTGGGAACAAACAGTACTTGCCTCAGTAGTGCTGATTGGAAAATAATCCTTTATTTTTTGTTGGACTGTTTCTCAGCTGGATCGATTCCTGATTCGGTTGTTTAGCTGCAAAAGCACTTCTGACAGTGCAATGGAAAGGGAGATGAGGGATTTGAGGGGGCAGCTGGAAGCACAGAGGACACAGGGCCCGTTCAGCCACATCAACTCTGCTGCCAAATGCCAAGTCTCATGTTCTTGTAAGAAAATTTTTGTTGATTACAGTGATGTAGTTATATAAGTATGGCTGTACTGGGGCAATCCAGTGTGACTACTTAATACTATAACTTTTTTTTTCCTGGAACCAAATGTTGCCTTTTTGGTATTTCCTACACCAAATCAGAAGTAGCTGCCCAAGAAGCTGCATAGCGGCGTTGGTTTGCTTTCCTGTTCTTCAGATCCAGCCCACAGAGCCTTACTCAAGAACCAGAATAATTACCCATATTGATATTTCAGTTATCATCACAGGGTGTCTCAGTATTGCAGAGATGAATGGGGCTGTTCCTGCTTCTTGGAGACAATTTGTCATGCTTTCTGCGCTCTTACGGTCACCTCCGCGTGCCCTTTTTTTCCACTTAATACTGTTAAGGTTTTCGTCACAGCCGTTAACAACCAGAGATGCTCCCTCCTGCCTTGCCGCAGGAGCAGGGGTGTTTAGGGCAGGACTGCCTCCCTGAGCCTGGTCCAGGGACCCCACTGCACCCCCACGCCAGTTGCTAGGCAGCCGGCGAGCTCTGTGCGGCAGAGCCGGCACAGCCAGCCAGGCATTGCTAGGCAGCCCGAGCTGCTGGGAGCACACAAATAATAAGATTCAAAATTGTGGCTTTAGGAATGCGCAAGATAAGAGCGGCACAAAAAATAAATAGTTTTACTGTATTTTGACATGACCTTTCTCCTCCAATATATTTTCACTTGTGGGATTTGCTTTCCGTCTCAACCTCATTTTTCACAAAACTCTCTCCATCCCTCCTGCATGCTTATCTTTGCTCCTCAGCAGTGCTGTGGTGTCAGCAGTCCTCCTTTTCTGTCACCTCCACTACTCTTTTCTCCATCTGTCATCTCAGTTGTTCTCCCCCCATGCTCCACTGGATCCCCAGTTCCTTTGGCCTATTTAATTTTGGTCTCCATTTTTTCATGTTTCTCAGCTCAGCCTCTGGCCATCAGGTTGCCTCCTGACTTTTCCTTTCCACTTTCACTGCATCAAAGAATTCCTTCCATACCTTCCATTCCCAGATCCCAATCTGGGTCCATTGTGCTGTTGTCTCTTCCAGCTGCCCATCACAACGTAGGCTTATCTTCTTAATCCCTCAAAATATTGCCAAGGCAGAGAAGGCATCCACTGGGAACCATGGGAAAAGTGGAAGATCTAGACCCTGGTGATGCAACCATGCCTATTCAGAACCTCAAGAAAATCTATTCCTTTCTTCCTAGACCTACACCAGGGAAGATGGCTATTTGTGACAAATGACAAAATTTGCTTCTTACACCAGTAGCAAATGAGGCTAAACTATTTTGTTACAAAAACATTTTGAGGAAGGGCTGACTTTAAAGGAAACACTTAAAGCAGATTTTGGATTTTTGGGAGTAATCCTTTTTATTAGCAAATGAGGTTTTTTCCTTCCTTTATTTTATGGCTTTGGAAGGGTAATTTGAATATGAAAAGAGTCATTCTATTGCAAGAGGTAGGCATGAAATAAAGTCAGCTTTCTGAATGGACCCATGCAGGTTTGGCCCACTCACAGAGAATAGGTTGGGATTTCCTAATTTAATAGCTGTTTGTTGGAGGATGCCAATCCTTTAAAATGGAAGTCTTGCTTTGATGTGTATATATGAAATAAAAATTTCCCTGGGAAAGGTTTTTCACCTTGCATAGAGCTCCTGGTCTAAAGCAGACAGAGAGATACCTTACTCCGGAAAAAGTAATATTTGCATAATTAGCAGTGAAAGGGAATATAGCAAACCCAAAGACAAGTCTCCTGTGTCCCTGATTTGAAACCAGGCACTGAAAGGGTGAGTGACCCATATCAGCAGTGTCCTACTCACTCAGCTCTATGGAGTGAGCATCCCTAGCAGGTAAAAAAACACTGCTTAAAGTCTTGAGAAATGTTCTGAAGTCTGAAAACACTGTTAGCGCAATTTCTGTTCTGTTTTGCACAGCTTGATAAAGGCTATGAGAATAGCACAAACAAAAATGTTCCAGAGCGAATGCATATAGAGCCACCCCAGGCTTAGTGGGACTTATTGGCTCAGACATTGTTTGCAGAGCTGTAACTGCTTCCTTGAGAAGCAGAGCCTAAGATGGCTTTGCAAATTCATGCAACACTGCAAACACTGCCTTGAGACCGCTGAGTAGTGCTGAACAGAGAATTAATGAACTCTTTTGGACTACATTTACCATACACAGAACTGAAGTGTCTCTGGTGTTCGTTGGAGCATCTCCAATATCCAGGTTTTTCTGCTCTCCTTCGGTTCCCAGTCCCCTATGATAGCAGATAATGTAGGGTAGATTGTAATAATACTGTTGTCTAATTTATACACACCTCAAAATTGATTACTCCATGCTGATGGCTGTACCTAACCACCCTATATATACCTAGACTAATTTATTCCTATCTTCAATATTAAGTTTCTGTATTTGGTACAGTGGATGAATAAAAACCAGAAAGCAATAAACATATGTGCTTCAGAGCCAATATATGAGCTATCTCTGTGGATTTTTTATTTTTTTAACAGTTACAATTATTTATATAGGTCTGTTTTTATTCTTAATAAAAAGAAATTAAAGATTCATCAAAATGTGCTTAGCATAATGCAAAGCTTTAAAAGAATATATTATTGTGAAGATAATTTAATCACACAATTGCAATTTTTCATTGTATTTGAGGAAATCTGAGCATGGATAGGAATTACTTTTATGTACTTTCTATTTAGAAGATTGGTGTTTTTCTAAGCACCACCGTTTTTTTGATGCAGATTAAAAGCATTCGTATTCTGTACTGATTAATTGGTGTGCCTCTTTTGCATTTAAATATATACTTCATTGAATTGCAGCTTTCCATCACAAAGCAGGAAAGAAAAAATAATTAAATGATAACATCATGCTACTACAGAAGGAGTGCTATTTCCCCAATAAAAATAAATATTTGACAGCAATTCTGCAGTGACAGTATTACCCAGCACAATATTTGGATGGCAAAATAAGGCACAACATAATAGTATTTTTTTCAGCAAGTAAAAACACATTACAGTTCTTGGGTCTGTTCCAGCTCCCAGTGAAACAGTAAAGCCTCAATTGGAAGCAATACCGAGTGTGGCTGAGAAGTGTTTGAAAAGGACTGTCTTCAATAGCACTGAGGGCAAAAGGAATGGTACTGGATGCACAGCAATCCTCAGATGCAGTTGCCTACCAGAAAATCACTTCCACACCAAGATAACATTGACATCCTCCTTGGTATTGTCCCAGTCAGAGCCCAAACACAGACTGTGCAGATAATGAGGGTAAAAAGTCATTACACATAGACTGAGGCTATTCTCTGTTGGGAACATTTAAAAATAAATCAGGCCATTTAGTGCAATCCAACGGAATTTAAAGGATAAGCATTGGCTATTCAGAATAAATAGGGTTTTTCTTTCCTGTTACTTTTCATTATATAACAGGAACAATCTCTTGTGCCTGTGAGATTGATTACATGTCTAGAACTTAGTTTAGATATTAATCAATCTTAGCAACCACTTCTTGTTTCCTGTAGCATAATGCAGTAAAAATTGTCCTTTAATTACCACTAATGAAAGTTACCTGCAGTGAAAGTGAATATATGCCACTGGAAAATAACTTGGTTCAGAGGGCAGCAAATGCAAATACGAACAATCTCTATTATGCACGGGCACAATTAGTAGTGAATATGTAAATTACCAATGGCAGCTTCCTGCAATGCTCAGCTATTTGCTGTCACCATTAGCTATGAATATTTCAATTTCTTTGGTCATAACCATAATAATCCCACAGTATCTTTCTGGCCAGTGTGTTCCCAAAGGGTTGGGGACTTTTAAACAGTGTCATGTAATAAATACATACTTATTCAGTATTAAAAATATGTCTAACATTCTTTAAAATAATTCTGAATTTGAATTGGGTTAATTACGCTTGCCATCACTTCCCTTTAAATGTCTGACTCTTCAGTCTGTATCTGACATGTTTGTACTCTCAAAATTTCTTCGGTGTACAAGGTGGAGCCTATCTAGGTTTTTACATCAACTGGAAGATGTCTCATAACTAGGTATCTTTTTTTATATGCTAAGAAAAGACTCGTTTAATACTGTTCTGATTGAAAAGGAGATCAGGATGTTATTTTACATGGAAGATGTATAACAGACCCCTCACTGTACTGTGTGTGAAATCTGTAGTTGTCTCCCCTTGTAATGCCTTGTTCTCAGTTGCTTATACCTTTGTCAGTTCCCATGTAGCCCTAGTAGCACATATTTGTATTTCAGACTTTATTTTTCCCCTTCAAGGAATTTGTGAGACAGAAACGAGAATAAATGCTTTCTATAGCATCATTACAAGTATTTCAGCCAAAAAGTTACACCTCCAGCAGCTCTGTAATTTGGATGAGGACTTTCAAATTTAGCAGAAGGTAGTTTCAGGGCCATACCTCTGTTCTTCCTGAACTAAAAAACTGATAACATTTGGTTAATTCCTAAATTTCTAAAAGCAATGTATTTGCATACTCTCAGCAGAGTTTATAAGAGTTAAGATATATCCACTGAGGAACTGAGCTATGCTGATAATGTTTCACTGTGCCCTGCAAGGGCCAAGGTATTTTCTCCACTTTTTGTTGTTGTTGCTGCTGTTCATACAATATCACTGTGGTGGATAATAGCAAAGGGATTGTATCCCTGGCACCTGGAATGTAACAGTAGAATGAATTCTGGGATGAGAGATGGTGGAGAAGTTTGCAGGGGCCAGAAAGAAGGGGCATGTCCAGGTGTGAAAAAGGAAGGGTAGAAGAAAAGGTCAAGAGGAGCTGTGATGAGATGCAGATTGTTTAGGTATGTGGTGTAACTGGATGGGTCGATCGTGGCAGAGAACAGGTGGGCTGAGAAGAGCACTAAAAACTACAGACACTTCCCACACGTGATATAGACTTGGACGTATTTTCTCTTATTTTCTCACAATAGCCAAAAAATTCACAGGAATCTGTGGACTACAGTCTACAATCATTGCCAATTGCTCCTGCTATGTAAAAGTCATTTGCTGTAGATCTGAAAAATCAAATCTTGAGGTTGATACTTATGTTTACCACACACCAAAGTCTTAGAAAAAGTTTAAACAATATGTTGACCAGTTAATTCACTAGGGAGTACCATCACAGACAATGTGATACTTGTCTGGGTATCATCATACAGGCTAATAAAGGGGGCAGGTCCTTTTTATCCAAGAATTTTGTTGAAACAGGCTCTCTTTTGAAAACTCTTTGGTTTCCAGTGAAAGAAGAAAGGTTTTGTAAAAAAAAAATTGGATTGAATATCTTTTCTCAATTGGCTAATACACTCAATTTTTAATTATTTGTATTGTGTGGCCTAAAAGGTTTCTTATCTCATTTCAGATTAAAAAATTCAGTATTCAAATGCTTTCTTGTTCTGCATTAGGAAAAGAGCAGCAAATCTGACATACAGTACCTCATTTGAAGATATTATGTCTTCATAACTGAAAAAGCCTCATTTCAGTAACCTCTTTAACTGTTACTTACAATAGTCTTCTGTTGTAATAATCTATTAGAACAATAAAACTGCTATAAAGTGATTTTTCATTACAGTTCTATGATGGATATAAACTACATCAACCTGTAACTTAAACCTGTAGCTTAACTTATTCTGTTGCTGTGGTTCACCTCAGAGCTGGGTGGTGTTGGTTAAAGTAGCAGCGAGTCAGTCACAGCCTTGCCACCTTCCAGCATGGTTGCTGGTGGCCATTACACACCAGCATTGGTCTGGAGGCTGGTAGCTGCCAAGTATTCCCCTGCTGCATGGCAGACATCTGCATTTTCTGGATCATAGTATCACTTATTTGACCCCTTAAGCAATATTAGTAAGAGTTAGCAAATGACTATGTGAATATTGTGTGTTATCAGTACATAACTAAGATATCAGTAGGAGGGGCTAGCAGGTCATCCAGTCCATCTCTTGAATACTGCAAAATTATTGTCTATACTACATAGTCCAGCTTTTTATGCCCTCTAATTTTAAATGTTCCTACTGAAAACAGCCTGGAGCTCCAAATACATTAGCTGTCAGGCTGTTCCACTGTCCGCTGTGGTACTGCACATCTTGTGCAATGTTAAGGGTGACACTACCATATAACTTTTCACAGATTTGCATAGAAATGTATTTTTCAAAGGTTCAGTGAAGCCACAGGGCAATATATTTATTTATAAGTGCCCAGGAATAAGGGTCACAGCAACAATCTAACAATTCATGTAGAATCCATTGCTAGCGCTTATTCACAAAACAGATTGTATAAATTATGCTGTCTAATGCATAACCATTTTTGTATGAAAATTTTTAATCAAATAAGAGGAAGTGTCCAGAGAAAGTCAGCGAAGCTGATGAAAGGACTGGAGACTAGAGAATAAGTCTTATAAGGAGCAGCTGAGGGAGATGAGGTTGTTTAGCCTGGAGAAAAGGAGGCTGAGGAGAGACCTTATCGTTCTTTACAACTACCAAAGGAGTTTGTAAGTAAGGTGAGGGTTGGTCTCTTCTCTCAGATAACAAGTGACAGGATGAGACGAAATGGCCTCAGGTTGCACCAGGGGAGGTTTAGATTGGTTATTAGAAAAAAATATCTTCACTGAAAAGGTGGTTGAGCTTTGAAACAGGCTGCCCAGGGAAGTAGTAGAGTCACCATCCCTAGAAGTGTTGAAAAAACATGTGGATGTGGCACTTTAGTGGAGAACATGGTGGTGTTGGGTTAATGGTTGGACTTGATCATATTAGAGGTCTTTTCCACCCTTGATGATTCTAGGATTCTCAGTGTTTTGTAATCATATGCAGAGTAATACCAAAGCTATTATATCAGTTTCAAATTCATGCTTTAACTTGTGTCAGAAATCTCACAACAGCAGGTGGGGTTTTGTGTGTTCTTCTGCCCTCCCCCCCACCAAGCAGATTTCTCCTATCATTTGTCTTCTGTATTTGTGTAGGGAAACTTCAAAATAATGAAAGAACATATTTTGCCTTCAGCTGGCATGCATTTAGATGTGAAAGCAATACACCAGTTGTTTTACATGATAGAGCAAACTGTATTTGATATAGCTCATATTTCTTATCCTTCTCTGTTGGTTAGTACGAAGAGATTTAGTCACAAGAGGTTTTCATATAAATCTATAATCTGAAAGCTAAATGCAGGACACAAAAGCATAAGTCTCTGATTTTAACTGAGTGGTTGGTATGAATAGCATTTCTTCATTCTTGCTATTCCTGACCTTTAGAAATCTGGTATGATATTTGATTATATTACTCAATAATTAATCCAGGATAATTTAGCACATCTCCTACCAATTAAAGTTATTTGGCTTTGCTCCACCATTTCTCAACATCATACTTGTAGAAAGGAAAGGATAGAAATTTGATTACTATAAAATATACTGCTACATTTGTTATACAGGGAGGGCCACACTTCATGATGAAAGAACTGATCCTATCTACCTACTTAATACAGATGTTTAGGACACACTCCACTTTTGTGCAGGTGTGAATGGGTAAGCATGTCTACCTCATAAATACAAAAGCACCAACAAAACAAAAAGTTTTATTCTTTCTGTCCTGTTCCAGCAGGATAGAAATACATGTCAATGTATTCCCAAAGTGCTTCAGCTCAGATGTGGGAACATGGTTCTTCAGGACAGTGTAACTAACCCCAGGCACAATACCAAGTGTGCCAGGACCATGGAGGTTTGCTAAAACATCTGCATCCATGCAAGAGGCTGGTGCTTGGAATGGTTTTGTAGCCAAGGCTTGGCCATCATTGCACAGCCCCAACAGGACAAATCTGTAGCAAGGACTTGGTCAGCACCTTTAAACTGTTTAACTGAACCGGGTTTGCTCTGGCTGAAATGAGTAGAGGAGCATTTACAAGAGCAGTTCCAGAGGCAGATCAGAGGGGCAGCAATCAGCAGCTGTGGATGTGCAGGAGATGGTCACCTCTCAGCTGTCTTGGAAGTAGCTGGCAGGGAATGTGTGAATATAACCTGAATGTGTGGAAAGAGATTTTTAAAAGCATTTACTTTATTTAAATGTAATTTAACTCTGTCAATTAAAAGGGAGTAAAAGTTGAAAATTAGTAATTTCTGTCTATTGTGGTTTTAATTCCCAGCCTTTGATGGAAGGTGGAATTCAGTTACCCTAGAGGGTGAGTTGACATCCTTTTTCTGCTCTTTTAAATAGTGCCTGATCTGCGAGCTAATCTAATAAATGAAGATATTTTGTGCATATGCGGCATGCATTTTAAGGAGCTTCACTGTGCTGACAAACGGCTCTGAGTATGGTGGGCCTCTCTAGGAAGCACATAATTTGAGGCACATGAGAGGGAGCTGTAGACCTGAGGAAGTAAAGAAGGTCCATTTGGAGTGACTGAACAGGCACCACAGAGCTGTTGCATCACCTGTTGGAGCAGGTCCAAAGGAGGCCATGAAGATCATCAGAGGGATGGAACAACTCTCCCATGAGGAAGGGCTGAGAGAGTTGGGGTTGTTCAGCCTGGAGGAGACTGCAGGGAGTCCTTGTTGTGGCCTTTCAGTACTTAAAAGGGGCCTATAGGGAAGATGAGGACAAACATTTTAGCAGGGCCTGTTGCAATAGGACAAGGGGTAATGGTTTTAAACTAAGAGAGTAGATTTAGACTAGATACAAGGAAGATGGTTTCTACAATGAAAGTGGTGAAACATTGGTACAGGTTGCCCAGAGGGGTGGTAGATGACCCAGTCCTGGAAACATGTAAGATCAGGTTGGACAGGGCTCTGAGCAACCTGATCAAGTTGAAGATATCTCTGCTCATTGCAGTTGGTTTGGACTAGATGACCTTTAATGGTCCCTTCTAACACAAACTATTCTATGACTCTGTGATTTTTATCACTACTTTATGCATTACGTATGTACAAATATAACATATACGTGTATGTAGTCGGTCACTGCATTGTTTCCTTTGTTATAAAACAGAAATTCTTTCCTGTACTTTCTCCAAAGATTTAAATATCTTAAAAACTTTTTGGAAAAGGAAGTCAGTAAATAGTGTCTGCAGTACATTTATCATGACATAGACTCTGGAATAGAGAACCCTACTAATAAAAAGGTTTAGTTTTTAAGATTTTTTTTTTTTTCAGAACTACCTTGCAAATGAATGAGAAAGCACACAGAAAGTTATTAAGTGAAAAACAAAAAAGAACCTCCTCCTGCAAAGGTTAGAAACAGGACTGAGCTGCTTATAATGCATGAATTGCTAAAGTAACTGACAGACATTTATCAGAAGGGTTCATAGTAAGTCAAAGGTAATCTGCAAAGAAATGTGCAGCTCCCATTTAAAAAAAAAATCTTTATAATTTCAGAGATCTCTCCTCCCACAGGATTTCAAACAGACAGTACAATACCAGGAGACTGAACAGATCACAAACAGAAATCTTTAATCATACTGTTTAAAACCCATATTTTTGATTTACATTAATAGAAAAAAACCAAGGGAGGTCTAGTTATCTGCAGCTTCTAAATTTAGATCTTCCTAAATCAGCATGCACAGATTAATCACATCCAAGAGTTTTAAATGAGCCAGCAAAGAGCATTATGGACTGTTAATATTCATTCCCAGTCAGTTTTCAAACATTGGAGAAGTTCCAGAGCACCAAAAGAAAGCAAAGGTCGTGCCAATATTGAAAAAAGATATATAGGTATTATAGTCTTATCAACTTAATATTGATCCTGAGTATATGACAGAATGACTAATAGGAGATTCCATTAAGAAAGAACTAAAGAAGGATAATTTAATTAATTTAAATCCATAGGAATGTCTGGACAAATATACATCGTTTCAGAATAACTCAATATGATTTTCTGTGAGAATGTAACCGTGTTGTAGAAATGTATTAATACTTCTGTAAAGTATCCAACTTAATAAAACTTTGAAAAACCACAATAAAAAATTTAAAAAGAAATAGCTATTGTAATAAAAATCATTACGGTGCATATTAAATAAAAAAATGGCTGACAGACTCAGATAATATTTGCAGAGAGTGCAGTGATTAGGAGAGTGAGAAATAATTAAAAGAACAGACTCACTTGATAAAACAATCTCATAAGTAAGTTTCAGAAACAGCATAACTGAATGCAACCAAATATTGTTCCCATCACTCCAGAACGCACACTTACAACGTGGGTCCTGAGCTACAAGTAGGGCAAAAGGATCCTGTGCTTTGAGGCCTTCATCCACCTCTACATCGAAAAGAGTCAATGAACTCTGGACATACGAATGAGAATACTAAGTTTGGAGAAGGCAATACCTCAGTCCTCCCTTGCTTCTGACATTAATACAAGTAATCCTGAAGCATTGTACCTAGCAGGAGTATCAGTGATTCACAAGAGATGTTAAAATATTGGAAAGACATAACAATGAAAGAATGAATTCACTGGAGTGAAAACATCAGTGAATTCAATTCTAAATAAAAGAAATCCAGGAGTTGCTTGATTTCTATTTATAAAGATTTGTAGGATTGTTGGAGAACCCTTCAGGAGGATAATAGTGGGCTCTGTAAACTAGGAGACGTAGCTACAGAAGGATTAAAAACTGATAATAAAAGCTAGGCAAACAAATAGAAGAAACAGGGCATACTCTGCTGTTCTGTTTCTTTTGCATGGCAAAATGTAGTACTAACATTTGATCTGAGGATGTGTTCAAGTGATCTTTATGACACTGAAGGCTTGGTCTCTTTAATGGGCACATCTTTGGTTAAAGACTTATAATGCCTCCTGAAACTGCTCTCTGCCCTCTGTTAGATAACAGTGTGACAGATTCCAATGTAACTGTTGTCACAGTGACGTGGCTGCCCAGCTCCCCACCTACTTTAGGGTTGCATTTCTGACTTTATCTGCAACAGACCTTTAAATACATCTGCTTAGGTGCATTCAAAGACTTCTGCGGATTCAAAGATAATATTTATTTTTTGCAGCTCAATTTCTTGGGGCTATTTAGAAACCAACAGTAATTTACTCAGAAATCTGTTCAGCAGGTTCTTTGTACTAACACTATCTTTCCTCATTAACCTTTCCTTCATTTACAGAAGCTTTGATATTAATCTTCTAATGCTGAACATGTTATAATAACCAAAATATCTTAGTGCAAAGAAAAGTAAAAAACCACTTAAGATACTTGATTTCCCAACTTTTTATCCATCCTATTTATTCATACAATATTTTTCTACTTAAGAATACTCAGTCTGAGAATTAATTCTCCATTTTAAATGGCAAAACCCATGAGGTTCTGATCTTGAGATGCTGCATGTTGCTGTAGTTCACTTGTCTTCCTCAGTGAAGTGGAGAGGCCTTATCACCCCAAAACTTAAGCAGAGATGACTTTTTTATTTCAGTTGAGCAGAAATGATCAAATAGTATAAAGTTAAACAGTTCCTGAATGTCAAACTTCTTTCTCAATAAAGCTTCCTAGATAAAGTTTGCTGGATAACGTCCTGTATCTGAATATGAGAATGAAAAATCTGTGGTTTATAACTGGAAAAAGAGTCTAGTTGGCACTGATTTCTATGGAAGTCTGATCTTTTACTATGACTCCTACAGCAACAGAGCTGGTGGTCCTGTGCTGAGACACCCAATTAAACTCAGTCTTAAATCCTTCTGAGAGCTTGTTGGAGGACTCACTCCAGTAATTCAACCCCACTCTGTCAGATTAGGTTGTTGAAACCCTTTGACCAAAACCACAGAGGTATGTTTTCTGCCCGGGTAAATATCCAAAATGATAAACGCAGGTCTGAAAATGCCTGAGTTTTCAGTTGAGTTGACAGTTATATCCCAGGCTTTGCACACTGGTAAATGTGTGTGATGAATACATTTTCACAAAAACATTTTTCAGATTTGCTAGAAAGAATAATAAAATTCATTTGCTAGAATTTTTAAAGAACAAGTATAAACTAAGGATGTTTCATTTTTTTCCCTTCCAGATACTGAAAAAAAAAAAATCACAAGAGCTGTCTGGCTATAAATATGCCATTGCATAAGCACATTAATATGATACAGTCACAGTATTTTGTTTGCTATTCCCAAGAGGCAAATTACACAAGGATAGGCTTCTAAAACTTTAGCAGCAGTAGCTGTGAAGACGAGAAGCACAAATGTCAAAACAGAAATAATATGCCAGATTTTTCGGAGTCAAGTTCTTACTCATTTGCATTAGGAAAATGTGTAATACCATAAATATTTCCAAATCAATCAAGTAAATCCAAATTTATACCACTGTAAATGACAGTAAATTGAACGTCAGATATTGTGTATTTTACTGAAGGGAAAGGAATAAGTATTTATTATGAGCTGTCTGCTGCTATTATTTATTATAAGACACAGTTTGTCATCGCTGCAAGATGAAACTACATCCTTTACAAAGCTTAGTTCATCACTCTGTAATGGAACAGGATTTTAAAAATGTTCTTTCTACAATATGCAAAATCTGAACAATTCTCTTATAACTATCTGCTGGCTCTACAAGAATAATACCTTGAGGCAGTAAGGAAAACTGAACTTTATTAAAAATTTCATCAAAGAAACGAACAGTAGGCTTGAAGAAAAAAAGAGGGGCTTAAGACACAATATGGCACTGCATTATGCTTTAGACCTACAAAGATATAAACCTGCAAAGGGTTGTGACTTCATAAGTGCTGTATGGTTCAATGCAAAGTCAAATGCTGCTGGATGTCTTTGGAAGTATGATCATACTTTGTTCTTCAAAGAGCATTTTATGAAACAGATCTTAGCTTATACATTGTTACTGCATCTACTTTTTTGAAATATGTGAGAAATGGGGGAAAACAAAAACGGGGGTTTGAAATATTAATCACTGAAAGACCCTGAATTGAATAGCTCAAAAGAGATTTGAAATGGAATCTATTAACTTTAATGCCTTTGACAACAAGGAGGCAAATCCTTAAGCAAAGAAGCTGCCATTAATAATGGTTAAAATAGTTAAAAATAATTCTATTATTTAATCCCTGACTGTGAAATGAATTGGTATTTCTAGTCGAGTTATTAAGGGCTGTATCTGAACCTCACAAGAAAACTTCCATCCCCAAAAGCATTCTTGCTTGTGTCAAACTAGTCCTTTGCCCAAAGGGCTTTTCCTGAAGAACAGGAATTGGCCTACGTAAGTGAGCAAATTTCAGACGATGTTTTTGCCATATTCATGGTAGGCAAATAGTTCTCTTTCTCCAGACCTGTTGGTTTTGACACAAATATCCTTCATGATTTCATTAAAAAATCCTCTACATAAATGTTATTTGATACATTAACCTTTCTACTGTAAACAATGTAGAAAGCTGCTCCTTATAAAAAGCTCCTCCCTTCTTAGACAACATGTTTTCATTCTTCATCAGCATGTAGATTTGACTTAGAAATTGTAATGCTAATTTAGTTCTTCACAATTATGACTATTAGGTTTTAAATAATTCATTCTTCCTCCCCGCTGGATTATACACTTCAAAAAGTAAGCTTGCTAAAATTACATGCTCTTGGATCTGGTAGCTTACAGAACTTGCTCATAATGCATATGAGACTATGGTCCACTTTCTTAAGAACCATTTAAAAATATTCTGTAAAATATATTGCTATGCTTCAGACCCTTGAGAGAGCAATAGGCATAATTGGTTCCAGTTTCAGCTTTTCACTTGCATAATTTAACTGACTCCTTTGTCCCTCAAGTAAAATGAAGGTGCTCTTCAAGCTGGGCTGGGGAGTAGCTTGGCACTGGAAGCAACTGCTAGAAAACTAAGGCAGACCTGGGATAGAAATGAGAACAGTGTGAATGGACTGTGGTGGCTTACACACAGCACAAAATGAGGATTGTAAGGTAGCTCCACACATGAGGCTTTGATAAACTATCCTGTGCTGTAATACTACTGAACTCAATAACAATCCCTAATCCATCTGTGAAGGATAGGTCCAAGGTTACACTCAGGATCATGCTTGTCTGCCTTTTCTTCAGACATCTTAAGTATACTTCTTCACCAACTACAACAGCATGCTTCCATACAAGATTTGTCTCAGCGCTTCCAGGAAGGCCTCATTTCAGCAATTTGCAGGCTCTCCATAAGTAGTTTGTGAAACACAGAGTGAAGGCAAGTGTGGCTCACTTCCAAATCACACTGGTAGCAGAGTTTTATGATCTCTCCTCTCTCACATGTCAGCTGATGGGCATCACTGGTCAGTCTTTCTATCATGGTTCCTGAGGTTTGGCTTCTCATATGCTGGATCACAAAAAAGAATAAGAGCAAGTCATACGATTGCTTTGGAGACTGCTTTTGTGGAATAATGTAACACAGCCCGGTTTAACACATAGATTATAATTAGATTTTACAAGCATGTGGTCATTCTCAATAGCTACTCAACAGACAATAGTGAAACATCATATAATTTTGTTCCCCAAAGAATGGAGCCCTCCTTGAGATAAAGCTGCAGATCCACTCCTGGCTGTCTGCAAGAGATGAGAGGGTCTCCTTTATTACCTGTACTCAACGTTTGGTTATTGTTAACTCTTCATGGAAGTCTGCAACGAGAGTGCAAAATATACATAAGGACATCTAATAACAGTGCTAATTAGTATTATATATGAGCATTAAAATCAACTAGTCATTTGTGACATGTTCTCACAATATGTTCACCAGTGCTCAAAATTTGCCTCTCATTTAGTATTTCGTCCTTGTCTCAGAGCATGATGGTACTGATTATTTTGGGTTACTTCAGGTGCCTCATTCTGGATGTGCAGATCTTACATCTGCACATACTCTCACACATCTTCAGTTCAAAGGGCAGCTTCTGTTTCTGCACAAAACCATTAAATAGGTTGTCATTTGCATCTCTTTTAAAGCCTACTTCCAGTGAAAGTCTGGGAACATTCATTATAAAAATGCAGACTGCATTTCTCTTAAATCAAGTAAAAAGGCAAACATCATTATAGATTATCTCAGGTAAATGGAATTTACACATCAGCTAGCCTCACAAAAGGCCCCTAATCTTTGTATTACTTTTTTGAAATTAACTCCTTGCATGCTCAAAGAAGACAGAGACCCCTTTATCTTCAAAAAAACTACTTCCCTTTGATCTGGGTTTCAGTCATTCCTACCTTTGTGGATTAAAAAAGATGTTAGATCTCACAAGACCTGTAGAAATCTAGCACTCAAATCAAAGAATGCAGATAAATGATTCTGTAACATTCATGAGTTGAGCTGTGCTCATAACATGGGTTCATCGTTTGCCCAGTGTGGGGAATCCTATTTGAACACCTCTGGAAGTGTTAGCTTCTCTCCAGCAAAGCTCTCCCCAGGCCAGCTGGCTGCTGACCTCGTGGAATGTACTAGCTCAGCAGAGCCGGGGCTGATCTGCTCTAATTCCCTCTCTCTGGAGCTTTTCGTTCCCACCAGAGGGCATACACTGTGAGCACACAACTGCCTGCAGAGGAATTTAAAATATATACTGTATACTAGATAAATGAACTGACTTGAATGCCAAGATTTTGTACTCGATTCCATTCAATGGGGCTATTAATTCATCCTGTTGCTCACTGGGTAAATTATTCCACTTGCTACAAAAGCAGTTGGTTTAGCAGACTTTTGTTTGACTTCGCAGAGTGCTGGATGGGCAGCACTTTTGAATAAGGCCATTCATTTATTTAGCTGCCGAGCTAGCTGGTGGTACTGAGCTGGTATTCACCCCCAACTCTGGATACCATGGAAATAGTTGCTCCCTGGGTTCTAGGTTTTTAAACTCTCATGCCTAAAATTTTAATTTAAATAGAAGTCATTAAACCTATTTAAAAAATAGCGGTAATTTAGGTGAATTGTGTGAATAGGTGTGGGTATGAGGATGGCTGTGAGGAGGGGAGGCAGCAGCACAGCAAACTGCCAGGGTGGTGGGCGGTGGATCTCCTGAGGATAACTGAGGTCCGTAAAACGGCTGGAGTATGGCATGGATTGAAATTTTCATGTGTTGTAGCTATACAAGCAGAAGGGAGAACGGGGAGCAAGAGGAAGACGATGTAGACACACAGAAACTACGTTTCCCGGCGTGCCCCCGCGGCCCCGGGGCGGTGCGGGAGGAGGGCAGGGCAGGGAGCCGCTCCGGGAGACAGAACATGGGCGCCTGAGGCCGGGGCGGAGGTAGGGCGGGCTGAGCGCGGGGCCGGGCGGGGGTGCGGGGCGAGGCCGGTCCGAGGGGCTGGGCGGGCTGTGCCCGGCCCCGCCGGAGGGGAGGGGGCGGGGATCGGGGCCAGGGCCGGGTGGGTACGGCCCGGCGGCTCCCGGCACCGCTCCCGTGCAGGCGGCTGCGGCGAAGGACGCGGCCCGGCAGCCGAGCAGGAGGCGGCGAGGGACCGGGGCCATGGCGGAGACCGGCTCCGTGCACGCCACCAGGTTCGAGGCGGCCGTGAAGGTGATCCAGAGCCTGCCCAAAAATGGTGAGTGCGGCGCGGGGGGGCGGCCTGGCGGCAGCGGCGCCATCGGGGCCGGGCGGGCACCGGGAGCGGGCAGGGCCCGG
Organism: Myiozetetes cayanensis; assembly: GCF_022539395.1. Lineage (NCBI taxonomy): Eukaryota > Metazoa > Chordata > Aves > Passeriformes > Tyrannidae > Myiozetetes > Myiozetetes cayanensis. The sequence continues at coordinate 134,923,310 of NW_026086604.1, forward strand.
CTGTGCCCGCGGCCTCCGGGGCGCTCCGGGCGGCGGGGCCGCGCCGGGCCGGGCGCTGTCAGAGCCGGCGGCCGGAGAACCGCTGGAAGCCTCGGCGTCAGTGCCGTGCTCCGCCTCTCCCGGGGAAACGCCGGCTCGGGGGCTTCCGAGCTCCTCAGCTGAGCGCATGGACGGCAGTGCCTGTCAGCTCCTCGCGATTTCAGCCCCCCTGAAAACTTGACGTTGGTTTGACGGAGCTGTTACCGTGCGTTCCCTCTGCTGAAAGAGTTAACAGAACGGAAAAGCAAAAAAAAAAAATAATATCAATCAACCAACCAACCAAAAAAAGAAACAAAAACCCCAAAATCAGAACATATTTTTTTTGTAAGAATAGTGATAATAATTAAAAAAGTTGGTTTTTGCATACATCATTACTTACATTTCTATAAGTAAAACTGGATTTTTTTTTAGGTACTAAGATAAAGACCACTGTAAACTTCTCCTAATGATTAGAATTGAACCTCAAAGTATTTGATTTGATGGGTTGGCTAAGAATTTTCCAGGCCAGCTGTTAGAGTTTTGTATTTATATTTTCTACCTCTAAAAAAGTGTGTTCGCAGAGGAAGAAAAGAAAACCAAATCAGGAGGTACGGTGAAACTGTTACTGAAAGTGCTGTCAAATACCCAAAGTAAACAAAAACACTGCAGAAGGGTATGTTTTGGGTTCATTGTGTTTAGTTTGGTTATTTTTTTTAAGTTCTGGAGTTTCTCAATAAGTTTGTAACAGCAAAGTGACTAGCAAGGTACTTTCTTTACTGGGGACTAAACCTGTCCCTTTAAACTGAGTGAAAGGACACTGCTTTACGTTACTTATTACCTCTTTTTTTTTATTCTAGTCGTGGAGTTTGACCTTAGGAGTAGTAAAGGTTATAGTCCCTCAAACTCAATCTGAAACTCCCTGTTTGTGAAGTAAATATTTTCAGTGGTGCTGGTTCATGGTAGATGAGGTGAAGATGTTCTGTGTTGACTTAAATTGTACTGCTGTGAATCGCTCTGTAATAAACTGCAGGCTGTTTCCTCACAGAAACGCTAAGCTTGTAAAATACTTGTTAATATTCTTGATGGCAATTTAATTGTGTTTTAAAATGCTTTCACTAGGTTCATTCCAGCCAACGAATGAAATGATGCTCAAGTTCTATAGCTTTTATAAGCAAGCAACCCAAGGACCCTGTAACATTCCACGACCTGGATTTTGGGATCCCATTGGTAGATATAAATGGTAACTTTTCATGAGTTGTTATTTTGTGTTTTTTTAATGCATGGAGTGGAGGTGCTTAGAAGAGTGGCACCTGGAGGCAGAGTTTAGTGAGTTTCTTTCTTAAAAGAAAGAACATTTACAACCTTTAATGCTTGAATTAATTTTCTGTTGTATTCCAACTTCCTAGCTCAGATAATTTATAGCTTCTCAGAGTTGCAGGTGGAAACATTCCCTTGGTTCTGCAGGTGGGCAGGTTTTTCTTGGGCAGCCACCATCATGGTACCTCAGCAGTGTTTATCTCATGTTGTAAGATGAAATTATAGGTGCTCTGCAGAATGAGTGATGTGGATGAGTGCCTGGAGTTATTCCTTCTCGAATTTTCATGTATGGTGTGAGCCTGAAGTAAATAAGAGCTCATTGGTAGCCACTGATACAGCTCAAGCTCTTGGGGAAAGGTTGCATTTATGTGTCTTTCTGTTTTGCCTGCTCAGTGGCAGGGCTCCCCCCTGTCTGTATTTTCCTTGCTCTGGGAAGACTTCTGATTCACCAAATTGCTGTTCTCTTTGAAAAGCCAGTGTGAATGTGTTGTTTATTATATTTTAATGATTATTTGTCCTGAAGAATAAGTATTATCACTGTCTTTGTGGTCATGGTGGACTTGGGATCTGTGAAATGATTCCTCTTTTTTTTTTTATTCCTTCCTCTTCGGGTTCCCCAGGTTAGGGTGTAGGGATGTCTTTGCAGAGGACTAGGGCAGTAAGCTTCCACCCACCTGGCTGGTTGTAGCTGGAATGTAAACCACCAACCTTGGTGTTTTTCTGTAAGTGGGGCAGATACTCTGGGATGTCAAATCATGTGCAAGACTGAGGAAATGTTTTATTGCAGTCTGTGTTCTGACAGATTCCTTGTGCAATACTGATAAATTTGGTTGCAGTTTTCTGTCTAGCAGAGTTGGAGAGGGGAAGATTGTATTTAGGTCGTAAGTAGCTGCTGTGGTAACTGAGGGTGATGGTTAACACTACTTGCCTCCTAGGCTGATGTGTCTTTCCCTAATTGCTAAGCTCAGAAAGGAAAGATTTTTGCTGTAGCCTGTTCTGACTTGGTAACAGCTGTTTATAAATGCTGGCTGAAGTGTCTGTGCCTGGTATTTTTGTATAGCAGAGTCTCAGACTCAGTCAAAAGGGAAATGTCCGTGTCTCATATCTGGGCTTGATAACTTTCTGTGTACAAGATCATAGCTAGTCAGGGGAGAATTCTTTGGTCCCCACACTTTTCAGTTTGTTTCTTTATTGGTGTACCACTGTGTAACTATCATAGCAACTTTTATATTTATACTTTAAAAAAAATGTGAATTGTTCTTGCATTTTATTTGTATCAGAGAAACTTTGAGCATTACGTAACTGACCTACTTAAGGCAGGCTGAAAAAAAATCCAGTATGCCCTGAAGATGCTGAAGGTGTATGTGCCTTTCTTTCCTAGGGATGCTTGGAGTGCCTTGGGAAACATGTCCAAAGAAGAAGCCATGATAGCCTATGTTGAAGAAATGAAAAAGGTAAGTTTACTGATGAGTAGAAGGGATCTTCTAAAGTGTTCCAGAAATAAATTATGGAACGTGAAGCAGTTCTTGCTGACTACTGTTGTCAAAGTTTCAAATGAGTTATCCCCCGTGTGAACTGTTAATTTCAGTATTGTGCTGTTTGGCCCATAGGGAGAAGAAAATTTTGTAGCTTTAGAACAAACTACATAATTTATGTTGTTTTCAGAGAAGCAGGAGAGCTCTTGCTTATATGAAACTTAAATGACAGTGGTAAAGAAAGTGAATTATTGAAATCATGGTAAAAGGGGCAGTGGGGAAAAGAGTGAAACCTAAAGTACGACAGAAGAAAAGCTGTACTGCAAACTGCAGTACATTTCTTAGAGGTGGGAGATCCTTATCCTGAAAAGGAGAATAAAACAACTCTCCAGAAGGTCTTCAGGAGCAAAAGTCTCACTCTCATGTCTGGAGACAAGATTATAATCAAATATATAAATGTAATAATCTTTGATTTCTCAGAAAGAATTCATCAACCTGAATATTCTGTACTTGTCATGAAAATATTTCTTGTATATTATAGTTGCAGTCAAACAGTTGGCATTGAGTAATGTGCTCTGTTTTGGAATAGATGTGCAACCTGTAAACAGTCATAGTTACTATATTAAGCAGGAATTGCAGCATTAACTAAACAGAGTTAAAGTTTCTTGTCTTAATAAGTAACTGTTTTCACTGCAGCTTATTCACTGAAGCTTTTCTACGTGGCTTTTCCAGTTAAAACATTATTTGCTGTCAATCTGGATAAAAGTGTAATTGTAATCTATTATTATAATGAGGTGAGGATCGAGGGGAGAAAATCTAAGTTCTGTTCTGAATACAGTTGCTTTTTTCCAATGCCACTATGTCTACCTCGAACTCTTAACCTTTTCAATGATTGATACAACAAAAACCTTTATTAGGCAAGGAGCTGGAGTCTGATTTACTGGTCTTTTTCCTGTCTGTAATTTTGGTAATTTAGGTCCTGCTGGTATTACTGTGTCTGCTTTAAAATGAAAAATAAGCAACTCCAGAAAACATAGAGGGCCAAATACGGTTTGATTAAACCTTACTAAATTGTAATAATACCTCTTAAATGTGTGCCACAAAGTTTAGTGCTTTATATCAAATCTTGGATCCAAAATGTGTTAACACTTCAGTAGACTACCTTGTGGTTTTTTTCAGCGCAGTAACTGCTTTGGTCAGGACACTAAAACTAAGTGAAACTGCAGTATTTGTTCTAAAAAAACTCTAGTGAGCCTCCTTTGAGGAGATCTGCTTACTTGACCCTAATGAAGCACAAATATTCTGCCTCTCTATGGTTTACAAGTAGGGATTGGAGAGCAAAATGACTTCCTGCCTTGCTCAGCTTTGAAACTGGGGAATCTGTTTACCCTGCTTTGGTGCTGTATCAGCTCTCACATTTGAAATACTAGCTTCAGCTTTTCCAACCCAATTGATTCTACTTGAAATGTCAGTGGAAGTGCATTTCAGATGGATCCACTGGGTTGTTCTATCAGCACATACTGCACTAATCCTTGTGCTCTGACTGTGGGCAGTCTGCTGTTGCAGCACAGGTATCCGTGTCTAAGGGGGCAAAAAACCACTTGTACACTGATATCACAGGACTGTGTTTAAGGGTGTATAAAATTGCCATGTTCCCCCAGCCCCTGGGACATGTCCCTAGCATTAGGGCGTTGTGTTTGGGCTATGCATACATCAGATGACCGTGTCACAAGAGGCTTTTATTCTAAACTTGTCTGTTGGGGTTTTTTTGCCTCACTTAATGTGGTAGCCTTGAAAATTACAGATGTTGAGGAGTGTGTCTGGATGAGGTTTTGCAGAGCTGATGAGAGATGAACAAATGTCTTCTTTCTAGTTAAAGTAAACAAAATGCACCTGAGCTCAGATTCAAGGTTTATTTACATTTCAAGTAGCATTTCTGAAATTTTATATTGCAGTACTGTTGAAACTAACTTATTTACACTTCATATATATTGTTTTGTTATATATTAGAAATAAGTGATATCCTAGCATGAAGAATTATTAACTTTATGGTGCTTCTAATTTAAAACATGAATCTTTATATGTGAGTTGTCTGATACAGAAAGAAAACAGTAATTCAGGATACATAAAACTTATTTTGCACTTTCAAATTTTGAGATTGCTTATTATGCCTAGTGCCTCTATAAGCAAGCATTTGATTTTGTTTATGGAAGTACTTGCTCTTTTCATACTCACATAAAAGCAGTCAGTTAGAAAAGATTCTAAGAACTGCTCCACGTAGCATAGAGGATATTGAGGTCTGCTTAGAATAGATGGAGAGCAGTCGTGCGCAGACATTGTAGAAATGCTTGTGTGAAGGAGTTTACAGAGCTGACTCTAGAAGTAAACACATAACAAATACAGCTCTTTTATTCTAGAATGGGCTTCTGGTTTCTCTCAATGTTATTGAAGTAAAAAAAGTAATCACAAACCTGTTCTATTTCTGCTTCATATCCAGCTCTGTGTCGGAGTATTTCTCCCTAACAAACACGGAATGAATTACATACACTGAATAGATCAGAGAAGTGGCAACGAAACAGCAGTTTGATAGGACTGTTGTCTCTTGGTATCCTTAATTGGTTTGCAAGTGATGACTTTTTACATGATTGTCTGCCTGGAGCTCCTGCTTTGTGAAATAATGCCACAACTTTTGCTCCTACTGCTTAGTGGTGTGCTTGGTGCTTTTGAGCAGCATGTTCTGTGGCAACTTGTACCTTCATCTCTTGCTTTCTTGGTGCTCTTCTGGAGGCGGAGGTGCCCCATAGCTGTTAGTTTTGCTTCAACCTCAATTTTTTTCCTATAGCTATTGAAGCTATAGCTATTGAAGCTATAGGAATTTTAAAATATAATAACTAAAAAAGTAGAGGGTGAAGGAGGAACAAAGCTACTGACAAAAAGCTTGGTTGAAAGGACCTTAAACTAGACAAAAATATTATGTGCTTTTAAAATAGTATTCAATTATTGAATCTCTTCTGTTTAATCTATTTTAGATTTAAGATTTTTACATTCCTATCAGATGATCAAAGGTATTATTTTTGTAACTTAAAATGAAGAAATGCTCCAAATTACTTCAAGAGCAGAACTTGGATTTAGTTTGTTCTTCTTCTAAGTGTGTCTTTGTCTTGTCCCAGTTTTGTTGTATTGTGTCCATTTTTATGTTTGGGTTTAGGTGGACCCAGTAGTATGCTTTTGATCTGCTCCTTACATTCCACTAAAGATGTCAGGATTTGACAATATGAAGAATGCTCTAAGAAAAATAAGTCTTTAGGTTTTATTTTCTCTGTGGAAAGACTTGTCTATAAAATAAATATATCAGATAACAGCAGCCTGTTGAACTTTGAGATGGTTTAGTTTGAAAGTGCTGAAGTAATGGATTCCAAGGTCTACTAATAAATACAGTGCCAAGGCTGTCTTTTAGTGTTGGCAATTGCATTTGCTCTGTTATCTCTTCTTCACCTAAAAAAGTTAATCCAACTAGAAGATTCTTGTTTAGTAATTTAGTTTTATGTTGTTTTCCTGTAATAAAAAAAAAGGTAAAAACCAATCAGAATAACATGTTTAGTGGCTTAGTGAAATGTTGCTGAGCTTTACAATGACCATCAGTTTCTAGAATCAGTTGAAATCAATGAGTCATTGAAATGCTGTTTCATAAGATGCTTCATATTTTGGATTTGTGCAGATTCTTGAGAGTATGCCAATGACGGACAAAGTTGAAGAATTACTTCAAGTAATAGGCCCATTCTATGAAATAGTAGAAGATAAAAAGAACAGAGGATCTGACCTAACCTCAGGTTCGGACAAATAACTTCCTTTGTACTACTAATAATCATAACTCAGTATTTTTGGGGGCTTGTTTTCTGTAAATGATTTTAAAGCTAAATGTTGCATTTTTCTGTTCATTCTTTTTACCATATGGCAGTTCGAATGGAGAAAGTCTCTAAGTATTTGGAAGGTAGGAATAATAAATTATATGTAAATCCATCGTTTCCATTGTTTTGGTGCTGTAGTAACTTCCTGCTAACACTTGTGACTTCTGGGCTTGCCATGTCGTTAGTCTGGGCTTTGTTTTATTTTAGACCCAGGTGATTTTATTTTAGACCCAGGTGATTAGACCCAGAGGAAGCTGCATGTATAGTCCTTGTCTACAGGCTTTTTGAGCTGCTGAAGGAGCCCTCTTCCTGAAAAACAGGAGAATATTTAAAACAAAATAACTCTCCCAACCAAATCTAGTTTCTGCCTTTCCATTAAGAAAAGGAAGAAATAACATGTACTGCTACATTCTGATGTTGCTGTGGATTATCAAACTAAATGCAGTTCTGGTAATCCACTTTTGTCATCTGATTTAAAATTGAAAGAAATCCACAATCAAAACCCATGCTTTTTTAATCAAGACTACTCTAATACATACAAGTTTTCTGAGGCTCAAGTTTATGAAGGGGATATTTAAACATTTTAAGTTCTGACAAGTGGCAAACCTAGTGGTGTCACAACTGCATAAAAATCAGTGTGGTGATTTTTATTTAGCAATACCATTGTGAGAATGTTTTGACCATAACAATTATGATGTTACAGGTAATGTGTTCATAAGGTTGTCATGTAAGGCCTACACTTGTTTAAATCTGGCTTAAAATTACATTTAAAAACTGAATTGCAACAGGTTGAAACTTGAAACAGTTTATATAAAAACATTGCACAAATAAACTATTTTAATGTGTTTAAGAACAGGAGTCACCTAGTTAAGTTGCCTTTTGTATATAGCTTTTTTCCTCCTTTCTTGAAGGAACATAGTTTTGGTCTCAAGTCTCAGAGAAACAGAAATAATTTTTCATTGTTTTGGGGGAAAGGTAATGGTAGAAGTTTTTAAATGGCCATTTTGAAAGTGGTGTAACTTTTTTCTCAATTTAAAGTTGTGTATACTTCATGTGTGGGAGGTAATAAGTTTACCTGACAGCTGGATTGATGGGCAGGTTGTAAGAGTATCAGTAGATTCAGGTCAGTGATCTGTGTAATAAGGATTTACTTAGACTTGGTGTCTATGGCACAGTGCCAGAAGTCACATCTTAAAAGAAGTGGCTTTTCTAGGCACATAGAGAATCATGGAAGTTAAACTGTTCCATAACAAATCTACCATACTTGTCTTTTAAAGAAGGAGCTTAAATGTAAGGCAGTGTAAGTTAAAAAGAATAGAAAATTTCAGCTCTGCCTTGTTCTGTCATCATTGCAATAAGTCTGCTGATATGTTGTTATTCATACCGTTTAAAGCTGCAACATCTGATGATGCCACAATAAATTGAGAGAATTTTCACAGAGTCCTTTGTATGTTATAACTGTACTATTGCATTTCTTTGGTGCTCCTGCCACTTCCCTGATTAAAAGTGAAGCTAGAAATAATTATTATTTTTTACAGTACAGATATAAAAATATTTCACAGAAGTATGGAGGCATGTATACCTTCAGTCTTCTAGATAGACACTAAAGATAGAACCAGTGTACCCAAGTCTTTGTTTGAGATGGTGTAGACACCGGGGACAATACTGATAAAAATTGATACATGGTTGTGTTTTGATTGTGTGAGTTCCTCTGGTCCTGTTTCTTTCCCTACTCCCAAGCCCCCATTCTCTGTAACTTCTGTTGCGGAAGATGTTTTTTCACGGGCAGGCAATTGGTATGTTCTGGAAACTGGGACCCTTCTTTTGACTGTCTTGCTTCATATTGCACCCCCATCATCTGGTCCATTCTGTTTTGAGTTCGCTTTCCATCCTTCCATCAAACTTTAATCTTTAGCAGATCATTATCTTGTTTAAGAATTGCATACCACTACCTCAAAATCAACAGTTTCTTGAATTAGTGAAAGAGATTGTCTTGAAGTTCAGTATATATCTGCTATGGATGGTGTATCATCTCTATCAGATTGGCCTCAACAGAAAAGTGTAACCTTTTAAAGTTGAATTTCCACTCCTTAATGTTTCATTGAGAATATTAAATACAAACCATTGAAATGCTGTCTTCTGGAATCAATAGAGCTCATGCCTCTTTATTAAAGATCACTAAAGCCTGATATGCCAGCATTAAAGTGACTTGTAACATCTACTTGAAAACAAGGACAAATTTACCAGATCTAGACTTGAATGAGTTGGTAAAGAAGGGAAAATAGAGAATTCCCTCCAATAGGCTGAACAAATCTGAGGGTTATTTCAAGAGCATGTAACCTGGGTGGTGGTTGGAAATGTCATCCTGCAGCTGTGTGAGAAGCTTGAGTTCTCTGTAAAGCTGTGTCAGTGGTCTCCTTCTGACAGGTATGAAGTACTTCTGTGCAGAGAAAATTATTGGTGAATTATTTTCAGATACATGAAATACTGGACATCAAAGAAATGGGCCCCTAGCTGTCATAGCACTGCAGAAAAGAAGAGGTAACTCTTGCAGTATTAGAGGGACCTTTTGATTGCAGCTGCTGGAAGAATAGAGGGACTGTCACTAAGGTGGACGGTGCTTTAGAAGAGCAACCTTACAACTTTTTGCTCTTGCTAACAAATGCACAAGAAATCTGATGTCCAAGCCAATGCTAAAAAGGCAAAGAAGCTTCAAAATACCATTGCTCAGTAAATTTGATATCTTCAGAATGGGCATTTGAGCTTTCTTACTGTGCTATATCTGAAGAAGCCAAAGATGGGCTAGAATTGTGACCCTAGTGGCCTGATAGTGGGTGAAAATATCAAGAGTTTCAGAGCCAACTCATCCTTCAGAATGTTTCCCTGAGAATGTTTGTGGATGTTTTCTTTTTTCTGGATGTGAGTAAATCCAAAGTGGGGCAAGAAAATCTGTACCTGGCAGGCCCACACTGAGTTAAGGTGTACGAACAACTAAGCAAAATATCTGGAATTTGTTCACAAGGTCTTCAGTAGAATTTTTCTGTGTACTCTTTCTGCTTTGTGACAAGGTATTTAATCTGTTTTAAAATCCTACTTAATAAAGATGACCCTTTGCCTGTATGCTGAGCAGTAGCAGTGTTAGTAAGCCTTTGTGAAGACTAAATGTTCCCTCGAGTAATGACAAGTTATGCACTGCAGAGGCTGTGGAAAGTTGCAGCATTATAATAATCCTAAATTTTGTCATCCTAATGAGTGCTTTTCTTCTGAAAGCTTTGCTCCCAGCTGTGTTGCAGTTGCACCAGATGAAGGCCTGTTGAAGCAAGGTGACTTGTATTGCTGCTTATGCTGGTTTTGGGCAGTGCAGATTGCAGTATAGACTGCTTATGGTAGGAGCCCACTCGGGGCACTGCTTCAGGAGCAGCTTGTTGGGAATGGCAGAAGCTGACCTGGCTCACAGGCAGTTACAGCTGTTAAACAATTTGCTTGGTGTCTTTCTGCATTGGATATGGGAGCTAGGTTTAACAGACAATACTCACTGAGGTCTGTGTGCTTTTAGAACAAGCAAATACATGTAAACATTTGTATTTCAAAGGCAGTAGTTAGTACAGCGCATAGTTCAGCTTTAAAAGCTTAACTATTACTTTCCAGGTAGAAATACTTTTCTTTTAAAACGCAATATATTTTTCAACTGTGTTTCTTTAGATTGCGTATGACTAGTTTATCTTTTCAAATAGTTTTGTTTTCTCAAAGATCACCTCAGGTTATTTTCAGCATCTTTACTTTCTAAAGGAGCATTTGGTGGCACGCTCTTCCTTTACTGTGAAACGCCCTCCTTTTGCTTCATAAATTCACTTTTTTGTGGCTGTTTGTCTTCAAAGGTACTTGTTAAAGAGATTTCCTTCCCTCTCCTTCTGCCTTTCTTTACTAGGATTTTTATGGAACTCAGTGGCTGTGAATCTTAGTCTTTTGTAAAAAGGGGAAAAAGAGCTAAAATTCCTGTTGCTCTGAAACGGCTGTGCTTTAGTAAGTTATGTTAGTGGCTGCACCACAGCCAGGAGGTGCACTAAGGCAGGCTAAGTGTGGGGCAGGAGGGCTGATGGGTGTGTGAGGGTTTTAAAATTCCATCCTTTTAACTTTTTCTCCTCTTCTAGTTTCCAGTGATAAACTAACAGATATAATCAAGGTTACAGATTATATTCAGGAAGGCTAGAGTGAAACTTAGTATACTAATATTTTTGTTAATATCTCAGTAGTGTAACCTTCAAAAGCATCTAGAACATTCTCTTCAGTGTTTGCTGCAGGATAGGATTATTATATAGGATTTAAGGGCTGGGCCAGCAAATGCCAGTCAGTGTAGAGTATCAGTGAGATGTGGATCAGTGTCTCAACAAGCTGTGGCTTGTCCTGTTGCAAAATGTCTGATTCAGGCTTTACACACCAAATCTGAGCCCACTTTGTGACTCACCTTCAAGCTGATGGCTCTATGTGAGTGCTGTCTGTGTTGGAAATTAGGGCAGAGCATCAGTATAGCTCTAAGCCTGAGGATATCAACAGCTTCTTTCTCATGCAGTGATCTATTGCCACAGGGTGAGCAGCAGAGTATCCAAATGTGAAAATGTAAGATTAAAAATTGTTTCTTTCAAAGTGGAGGGAGCTACGAGAAGATTTCTTTCATGAAAAGAAAAGCCTGTCTGTATTGCGTTTCATGCTGAGTTGAATCAGCAGTAACAGTTCTAGTGCATAATTGGTTGTTGAACTTGGATTTTTTTCCTTCCAGCCAGACAAGATTTCCCTGCAAAAGGGAAAATAAGTGTCAAAAGCTCTTCAGGTTTTGAGAATCTAGAAGATGTGTATCCACTTGCTATAAAATGCTGGTGTCTATTTTAGCTGTCTCATAGTTAAGCTCTTGTGACAAGAGAACTGAAATGCAGATTTCCCACAGCTCTCTTCCAGAAAGACAAGCTACAAAGAAGCAGTAGCTGGAGGTATGGGAGGCAGGGGAAGAACAGATGTAGGTAGTTGTATCTTGATTGCTGTCAGAAAAGTTCCCAGTGGAAACAGGCTGGTGTTTCATGTGTAACTTTGTTTAGCAAAAATAATTAATCATAGCCTCTAAGATGTATGGAAAAGCCATTTGTGTTATCTGTGAGGCTGGGTTTGATATGGGCTTTGTAAAAGGCTGTTCAGCTGGTAGGCTTGGAGCAGATGGCAGGAGAATATAATCTTATTTCCTTTTTGTTTGGTTTTTCCTTTGTATAGAGCAAAACAATTTTTGATTCAGGCTACAATGGCTAACTCAGCAATGTTGCTTTGTTTTGTTTTCAAGCATAATTCAGTTTTCTTTATGGGGTTCTGAGTTCACTGTGCTAATGTTTTTTATTTTCTGGGACAAAACTGAAGAATGTAATAATGCTCCTCTCTACTTGCCACGCACAGTGAAATTTCCAAATAATGACTGTATCTCTTCCACACAGAAGAGAGCTTAGCGAGTTCTGCTTGTTCTCCCAGAGGGAAGTAGTACCAGACTTGGGGACATCCTGGATCCTGGGATGATCTTACTATTCTTGCAAGTTACAATAAATATCTAAGAAGCAGCAGTTCCTCATGTCCATCCTCACATGTTGACCAAGGTGTTGACACTAAGCTGGCAAAGCCTGGATCCATTGGTCCTGCTGCACATGCACCATGTAACTGAGCTGCGTGTGCTTGGTGGCCCTGTACTCTGGACATCCGGTGACCTTCATGGAACTACTGCCAGTGCTGGGAATGCCTGTGAAGCAGCTGCTCTTCTCCCTGGCCTTCTCTGTCAGGAAATCCCAGGCAGGTTGTCTCTACTGGCAGAAGGCTCAGGAGCATCAGGGAGGAAGGAAATGTACCTGAGCCAACCCCTAAACTTGGTAACCTTACTTATATGGAACACATTCTGAAAAGTCAAGAGAAAAGGCACTGGTGATATGGATGGAGATGAGAAACTCCTTAGATACTGAAAAGTATCAAAGTCTAGGATAACTAGTCAGTAATCCTAAATACTGTAATTGCAAGTTCATATAAATGTCTGAGAAGTTGCTGTTGTCTGTGTTTGTTCTTACCCACAAACTGTTATTTTTGTTTATTAATGGTAAATAAAGACATGAGTATTGTTGATTAAATTGTATTATTAAATACACTGGCATCTCTTTGAGAGTAACAGCTTGAAAAGCACATAAGCAGAGAGAGGAATGCTGACAAAACAAGGCTGTAGTCTGTTGGAGTATATTAAAAAAAATAAAAAGGAGGATAGGCCTAATTTTCTTAGGAAGAGCTGTCTGCCATGATCTGTGTGCTTAGGCAGTACATTTTTTCAGAGAACTTGCATTTAATGCACTTAAAACTGTAGTAGTTAAAGTAAGGAATTTAATATTTTTCTCTCTGTGTTTCTGACAGATCTTCTAAAATCTCTTTTTATTTGTGATGGCAACTTGTTTGAGTACTGTAGAACAGATGTTACAGAGCAGACTGGGCCCCTGGAAATTTTCTTTGTAGTGTCCTATATTAAAAAGAATGGAAGGAAATGAGAGTATAGAAACCCTTGTTCTAGCTGAAGAGCTTATTGCTCCCAGATGCTTGCCTGTGCCCCTCCTCTCTCACTGCAATCACTCCTTTCACTACTTTGATCCATCAGTTTCAAAAATGAGGTGGAGATGTGTGTAACCAAGTGTATTGGAAACAGCAGAACATGGTTGCACAGGCTTGGAATGGAAACAGGGAGCCCGCTTGGGTTGGTAACAAGCATGAAACATCAAGTGGTGATAGCAGGAAAAGAATTTCAGTTACCTGATTATCAAAACAGTTTTATACAGCACATAGGTCTCTTTGAGACTTAACATAAATATTTTGGCAAAGTTTGAGTCTACTTAAACACAGGTGTGCAGGGAGATCCCTGTATAAGGTGATATGGTGGAAAAAGTCCTGAGTAGCTAAGACAGCTGCTATTGAGCAGATAGTAAAGTTGTGATATTTTACAAAAGCACATAATTTTTATTAAACACTGAAGACATACACAGGTAGTTAAATGTTTTATCACGTCTTTCATCTGCTGTTGTAGACTGACTCCTGGTCACTGGTGTTTCCACAGTGTGTGAGAGGCTGTAGAACTTGTGTGAAGATGATACTGTGGTGTACTGGGCTAACCATCAGTACACCTCCAGCAGTGCACGTTAATTTTGTATAAGAATTATATGCCTGTTCAGAAAACAAAAATACAAGGCATTTAAGAAAAACCTGCTAGGCTAGGTTTTCTCTGTAAAATTACCTTCAAGCTGGGGCTGATCCACAGATCCTGAACTCCCATCTGGGTAACAAAAATTGCCTTGGAATATGTGGAGAATTAGAAATCACATACTTATTTCTGAGAAACTTGGCCTCATTATAGAGGTTATTCAGAAGAACTGTGGTGCTGCCTTTAAAGAAATATATTTAGAATGATTCATAGGGAATCTCTTAATAGAGCTGACACAAGAAAATAAACATCTAGTGAAAGCTTGTAGAGAAGCTGCAATGTCTGTTCTTCATATCATTTCCATCTTGCCGTTTTCTTTTGTTAAATCCTTGTTGCTTCTGTTTTCATGTTGTTACTGTTATACAGCTCTTAGTATATAGGATTAAAAAAACTCAAACCCCATGCTCCAGGTTCTTACAGAAGAGAACTCTTTCTATGGCTACAGAGCAGTACAGCTTTGATTTAGAAAACTGTCACAAATCTCACAGTTTGATGCAGGCAGTGAGGTGAAAGTAATAAACCAAGAGGAATTCTACAGTATCTAAACTAGGGCAACAGAAAAAGCTACTAACATTTTGCCTGCAGTTGAAGTGAGTAAATGGAATAAAGGGGTGGGGGCTGGCTAAGTGGGATTAGCAAAACCAAGTAAGGATTTAAAAGCTTGCTTAACTTGTGTCATTCACATTAAGAAGATACGTTCCCTGGGGAACAGCCATTAACCTATCAACAGGGCCAGCAGAAGTCACTACTAGTTGGCTCTCTTTACTCTTTAACTCTGTTCCCCCTGGGATTAGTCATCATATCTGGTTTCGTAGCAGATGCTCAGAGCAACAAGGAGGATGGCAGCAAACTGTGGTTTTACAATGTAGCAAAAGCAACTGGGGATGGACCTGAGGAGGATAGGAGTGCAAGGGTTCCGGGGAAAACCACACCATTAAGTGTGGCATTGCCAGTGGCCAGAATTCTGTACTATGATGTGTTCTTCAGAACCTGCATCAAAGTGGTGCCTCTTTATGGTCTTTAGGAACACTGTTGCTAAGAATGTCTTTGTGGAAGAAATATGATCCTGATGGATTTCAGTTTATTCAGATGTTCCATGGTGTGATATCATAAATCTATAGATACATTCTCTCAGTTCCTCCTCTTTATTTAAATGTATGTGACGTATCGGAAGTTTCCCCAAAGGAATAATCTCCTTACTGAAAGTAAGTGAAGAAAGAACATACTTGAATGTTCAAAGACATTCTCTTCAAAAAGAAAAGAAGTAAATCTTAGAAAGAAGCTTATGGTATATCTGTGGTTTTTTACAGTATCTTTGGTAGGGTGAAGAGCTTTGCAGTTTTAATTCGCCTTTCTTCACGGCCCAGTGTTCCTCCTAGTCTTGTCTTTCCTGTTTACTCCCACGGCTGGGTAGGACACATAGATTATTGTGTCCCCACCCCCTTGTTGTTCAAAGGGAAGGGTGATTTGTGCCTTCCCATGCCAAGGGAGCTGTGTCTGTGCTTAATGCTCATGCTGTGAGGACAGAATTGCTGCCTTATCCTTCTCATGTTGCTGCTTTTCACAAAAACATCTCAAGAACTGGGATTCACAATTAATGAAACATGCTTGTGAGAAAAACTGGCAATATGTTGGGATTTCAATTTTGTGAAACAAATTTCATTGCAAATAAAATGTTCTTCAGTGAGGAGAAAATGGCAGGTGATTGCTTATATTCTCATAGTTGACAGGGTGAACACTTGCTTTCCAATTCTCTTTTTATAATAAAGAAGTGGGTTTTTTAATCTTCAGATAAGAGTTGGATTACATCAATCCAAAACAGTGATGCAGGGTGTCCACAGAAACCTTACCTTGCAACAAAACTAAGGTGAACATAATATTTAACATATTCGTTATTACTATACAGTAAGTTATTTTGCATTTTTACTTTTTTAAAGTGCTGTGGATAAGCTTGGAAATGAGAGGAATGTGGGAAGGCTCTTCACTGGGAGCTTAAAGCAGAAAAACCCCTTAGCTCTAAATTACCATGCAGCAAAGAAAGTAGTGAAACTGGTTTGGCAACTCCAGTATAATTGGATATCATTTTGCTGTTTAATGTTAAGCCTAAATATAAGAATTAATCTCTCAGTGTTCTGACAAGGGAATGTAGAAATTATGCAAATGAAATGCTGTGGTGACAATTTAAACAGTCAGATTTCAGCCTTGGAGTCAACATGTAAATTGTGTGAGTGTCTTACAGAAACAGCTCCCTCTTTGTACCTTGATCGCTCTGTCCTAACACAGGAGGCTTAAATGATCATCAGGATGTGTTTAACCATATCTGTTTTACCAGAGGTGCTAGAATTGTCCTTTGTATACTCCGTATTTTTAAAGAATTGTTACCTTGCAATTCTTCATACAGTCAGAGTGATCCTTGTTGTTTGTGATCCTTGGAGTGATCCAAAATGTGGCAAGCAAGGATGTAGCAGTTACTTTGTCTATTTCAAAATTTATTTTTTAAAATATTTACGAAAAAATGCTCAGTATATATATTAGTTTCATCAACTTTTGCACTGAAATCAGAGAATTTATTTCCATATGCCTTTGCTAGATAAAGATCTGTGTAAGCTTGAGTCTTCTTACCCTTTTTTCACTGCCTAGATCACAGCAAGAGATATATTAAATACTATCTTTACCTTACTCAGACTTGTGTTCACATAGTTGAATGTTTCAAAATTTGCCTTTGAATTGAGAGCAGTTTTGAAGCATTTCAGCCCAAAAGGGAGCATCTATTAATTTTTATATTATTTATATTTTTATTTAATATTTTATTGTTTTATATATTATTATATATAATAAAATATATAATGATAATATATTATATTATTAATTTTTTTAATAGAAGGAGTTTAAAATTACTTGGCCACATCAGTCCCAGCTAAAACATTACTACAGCTGTACCCTAAATACGGTTACAGTCTTGGTCTGAGACTTGGTAGTGAAAGTAGCCTCCTGTCTGCTCCCAGGGGGCTGTCTCAGAGTCACTGAGAATCTCTGCACCAGCAGCCAGGCACTCACTGATGGGCTACAAAAGAAACACTAAATCAATCAAGAAAGAGTTTACAGAAATGAGCTGCTGTTACTTGTTACATCTTCTAATATGGAAATAGTTTTGTAGAACTGCTGCTGATAGTTTGAGGGGGGAGTGGTTACATGTTTGTTTCTTTTAAAATACATCTTTTTCTCTTCTTTGATTTTTTTCTTAGACCTCAGTAATGTCATGAATTCCACTCCAAATATAAAGGCTGTAAATGGAAAAGCTGAAAGTAGTGACAGTGGAGCGGAATCAGAAGAAGAGGGGCTTCGTGAAGAGGAAGAAAAAGAACTGCAGATAAATGGAAAGGGTACGTTTTCTGGACCATTGTCTCTGCCAAAGTTATTCTTAACCACCTAAATGGCAAAAAAATCCCAAAGTATCATGAATGTTTTTACTTTTTCAAGAGAATTAGGTGCAAATACACAGGGATGCCTATGTGAACAATTTCTGTCTCCCAGCCTAGGTTATAAGAATTCAAACTAGTACAGATTTCTGAGCTGTGATGTACAGTTTTTCACTTGCATAGCAAGTTCTGTCAGTAGGTTAGGTAAACATTTATACCCTTTATTGTTTTGGGGTTTGTTGCCAGTGCTTTTTGTAAGAGCTGTGAATGGCTACATGGCCTGTAAGTGTAGCATTGAAAATTACTTTTTTTTTCTTCAGAGAAAATAGAACAGAACTTTCAATGAGACTCATTAGAGGGTCCATAAAGAGTTCAATGCTGGAAATACCAGCATCTAGTGAAAACCAAATGAAATTATATATTTAAAATTCTATACAGATTTTTTCCTCCAAGGACATTAGGCTTATTATTTAGTTTAGCAGAGAGACTTGCTTTGGATTTGCTTACTTATGTTCTAAGTATCATCTGTTCTTTCTGCAGATTAAATTTTATATTTATGCTTTTTACAAGAACAGAACAATCCACACAAATGTGAATCCAGGAGCATTTACACGTTTTGTTCTGCAGATACATTTTACATACAGTCCATTAGAAAATGAGGTACTTGAAGAAATATAGTTTGAGCTGTTAGGTGCATAGCTTTCTATTTGCAAAGTTCTCTTGTTCTTTTACAGACTATAAGAATGTGAAACCCGAATCAGCAGCTGCTAAGGATTTGGAAGGTATTGTTAGGAATGGCTGTTACAAGGACAGCTTTATCACAGATATGCAGAATGGCATCCAGACCAAATCTGCCTTGAATGGCTTAAACCCAGAGGAAGAAACAAATAAAGAGGAGCCAAGCCTAGAAATAGCTAATAACAGTGCTCACCAAGGTATTGTCCCTACAAAACCATGTTTTCATTTGCACATGTTTTTAATGGAAAATACTCTTTTCTTGAAAGCTCAGTCCTGGGATTCAGAGACTAGCAGTGGTGTCTCAGTTGCAGAAATCTGAACACAGAAAAACCAAAAAAAGCTCAAAAAAATTAATTAATTCCATAATAATTAATAGTTTAAAATAAGGCTTTCTCTTAGGATCTCCTGCAGAAAGAGAGATGAATTCAGAAGCAGAGAGGCCCAAACTCACAGAAAGAGAATTGTTTTCTTGTAATATCATTATGCTACCTAAATAAATACTATTTGCCTTTGAAAGTGAATCTGTAGTAAAATAAAAATCACTAATATCATATTTATCATTCTAAGAGGCTGAACATACTATAAATGCCAGTTTGTTGAAACTGAGGTCTAAATACATAGTTTTAAAACTACCATAACACCAGGCAAAACTGCTTCATACAGAACTAAGGGAGGAGAGTGAACAGGGTAAAATTAAATTTATAATGCAGAAATGTCAGTATGAGGTATCGTTTTCCCACTAGTAAATGGAAAAATAAATATAATTCCTAAATTAATATGGCCTTTTTATTCAGAATGTAAGTTTAGGATGACAATCGTAGATAAAAGAGCCATGAATTGAGGCTCACATTTTAACTCATTGCTTTACTCTTTGCCAGGGTTGGCTCAGCTGGCTCACATTTACAAAGCATATGTGCTATCCCCTTTCCCTACAGGTGCAAGTGAAGAGAATACTGAAGAGATCTCAGCAACTCAGCACTTAACCAGTGATTCAGACAGTGAAGTTTATTGTGACTCTATGGAGCAACTTGGACTAGAAGAGGTATGGGATTCAGTAGCCCCTTAGGTGTATTTTGGAACTGGTATGCTTATTTTTAAATAGGCTTCTCTTGATCAGGTGAACATGGACATGCAGAGGTAAATGCTGTCTTGCTGTTTAAAATATCGGATTATGTTCATTTTATTGTCAGTCTTTTACAGCTTGGTTACTGCTGATCTAAAAGCCTTGAAATTTTTGCCCTCAGAGAATTTATTTGAGGGGAAGGCATGAAAAACAACAGTACAAAGAAACAATTGTCAAAAAACCCAAAACAAAACAGTACAAAGAAACTAAGATCTGTGCCCACAAATTAATTTAGGATCTCACTAACATATGTAGGGAGCAGAGTTCAGCTATTTCTAGGAAACAGGAAGTGTCTTTGTAACAATGAACTTTTTGCTTGCTCTTTTTCTGGCCTGATGAATCCTGTATTTGTTTCTTAGAATAAATAAAGAGTAAGCCTTAGCAGGTGGCTGTAGGCCAGTGCATAAAAGTGGGTTAGGTCTAAAGAAGTGGGAGATAACAAGGATTTCTGTGTTCTCTTGTATTCTCTGCAGTCGTAATATACATCTCTGACTTTCGTCTAAAAAGGTGGGCACCAACTGTGCTGCCATAGTTTTGACTGAATTTGTGCTCCCGCTCATTGTATAAACTGCAGTCTTAGCTGACTTATGGGCTTGGACCTCCTTCAGAGGTCCAGGTTAAGTGTAGACTTCATAAACTGTACTCAAACACCTTGTTTCCTGATTCTGGAGAGGAATAAGTGGATAATGTATAGGATCAGAAAGACCAGTAGGCACTCTAATATTTCATCATTCTCTTGTCTAGCTCTTTCCTGAGTAAGCAGAAAATTCTTTTTAACAAATTTTAACTGTTAATGAAACATGTTAGGAAAGATAATTTGATAGCAGTGCTGCAAGTTGTCTTATCTAGGTGATTTCCCAATCATCTTGTTTATTGTTCAAGCTTGTTTGAGATTCACTAATTGAAGTGGGTGGATAATTTGTCAGTTTCCCAACCTGCATGAGAAGAGTTCTAGTTTTGCACAAAATAACAAATGTTCAGGTATATGTAAATAAATGTACAAGTGGAATTATAGATCAGTCAATTCAAAGTAGAAGAGAGGTTCACTTAAATAATTAAATACAGCTTTTACTTGGAACAGATGTAGCAAACACTCTGCCCTTCAGTTCTGGTGATCCAGGTTTTTGAGCTGCTGTGTGACAAATTTGGGCAGCAGTTTCCATTTCTTTGTCCCTCCTTTTGGTTATTTTGGCTTTTCCATGAACTTATTTTTCAGCTGAGTTTGCTTCCACATTTGCTTGTGCAGGTGCTTGCCCTGGCCCTGAACGAAGGGTTGCTTGAGCCACCGTAAGGCCGTGCAGTTGCAGAACGTGTGGCCTGAACAGCTCTTATGTCATCCATTTTCAGTGTCTTCCTGTAGTACCACTGATTTTGAGTGAGAAGTCGATAGAACACTCCGCCTTTCTTTTGTTTGGTGAGAGGTGCAGGTGCAGCCAAGCTGTTCTGAACAGGTTGATAATAAGCAAGGGGATCTCTTTGCTGTGAGCGCAAACACTGCCTGCTCAGGGTTGCTAATGGCACGTGACTTTTGTCTGTGTGGCTCCCAAATTTGAGTTGAGACTGTTTCACTGTCTAGGTAGCAAAGCAGATTTTACAAGGGAAAACTGAACATTTTCAGATCTTAATGTTCTGATGTAGTGATTATTAAGTATTACTGTATGTGGGAAATATCTAAAGAAATTCTGGTCGTATCACTGTTCTGAGAGCATTTGCTTCAAAGGCCTCTTCAATCTGAAAGTGACATTTAGACAACAGTGAATACATTCTATGGGAAAACAACTGTCCCCTTAATAGAAAAGTCTTAATTATGGGCAAAATATTTTCTTAATTTGAAAGTAGAGATGTTTCTACCTTGTTAATGGTAAACTGTCCCATTTTACAGAATTTAATTACTTGCTAATGTTAATTTGTAGCCCTTGGAGATCATCACGTCAGCTAAAGGATCTTTAAAGCATTCATCCCATTTCTTGGATGTAGATCACAGTCTTCTATTAGAAAATACGGATTTTCCAAGGCGTGCTTGCATGACTTATGGGAATCTCCAGTCTGGAAATACTGGAGAGGGAATAGCTGAAGAACAAGGTGAAGTCAAATGTGGAGGAGAAGATGGCAAAGCTGGTAATGGGGGCCCTCACAAGGAGAAAAAAGGTGGAGAAAAAGCAGATTTCTACAGTGTCAGACGAGGGAGAGGTACTGTGCATGCTGTGTTTGTGTTCCCCCTCTCCTCGCTGCCAGAAGTTACTGGTGCCTGAGAGGCACTTCCCAGCACTGTCCATTAAGAGAGTCATTTATGTAGTGCTTCTGCCCTTCACTGTAACAATAGATAGCAAAATGCTAATGACTGTGGGTAACCTTATATTCCAGCTGCTGTTGTGGCACCTGGGTTTTTAGAAATGTAATCATCAAAACCAGTCTGTGCCTAAGAGGAGTTTTCTTAGAAGTTACATATTTATTGATAAATACATATGCATTTATACCTCTATGGTGGCTTATTTGAAACCATGGAATGGCTTGGAAAGGTGTCAGTGACACATTGTTTTGTGTATTATTGGAATGTTAGCCACACCTTTAAGTGATCCTGATACTATTCATTATGATTCTTAAAACTTAGTCATTCTTAATCACATAATAGCCCAGGTGTTCAATTTATGTTGGACGTCTGCTCTTTTTAATTCCATAATACTTCTAATGCTGTCACCTAGGAGCAGCACCATATTCCAGTGATATGATCTGCAAAGCCAAGGATAACATTATTTTTTCTTGTACAAAACAAAAAAAGGCAAAAAGTATTTTATTTATATATATATGACACCTATATGTAATCAGATGCAAAAATTCAAAAGAAAATCCAAGTAGAACATTTATGTTTAAAACTGCTATGAAGTACATACTGTAGTTTAACTATCTCTTCTCTTTTGTTGTTTTACTGAAGTTTGTTACTTGCAGGCAGAAACACGATATGCTAGTTGTAGTTGTATCTAGTTTAAGGGAGCATTGTAGGTTTCAAATAATTACCTTTCCTCATCACTGTATTCCAGTGATCTTTGTTTTCCAGCTGGACACTGCCAAATTTAGAACAGACCTACACTTGACAGAAAAGACAGATCTTACTTTCTTTTCGCTAGGGCAGAATTTACTGCTGAACTTGTCTGGATGTGAATTAATAGTTTTTCCCTAAATGTTTTTGCAGTTTTAGGAACTTGAATGATACTGTCTCACTGAGGCTGTAGGGAAACATCTCATGACATTTCAGTGACCTCCCAGTGCTTCTGATCTGTCTGAATACAACCTGTGATGAGGAGTACCACCCTCCCGGGTGGAAACTGAGGGAGGAAACTGAACTGTTAAACATTTTCAATTGAGTTGGTAGCCCATTCTGTGTTTTATGTTTCTGTTTTGTTCTCCCTCAAAACAGGGCACAGACTTCAGCCTTTAGGAGACGGTTCCCAGGGGGGCCAGATGGGTAGTGGAGGGGACGGTGAGCGCTGGGGATCCGACAGGGGACCCCGGGGAAGCCTCAATGAGCAGATTGCAGTGGTGCTGATGCGGTTGCAAGAAGACATGCAGAATGTCCTCCAGAGGCTGCATATGCTGGAGGCAGCTACAGCATCACAGGTACTGTTCTTTGTAGTTATTTGATTAATTTTTATGAAATGTCCTTGGATATTTGTATGCCTCTTCAGTTGATAATTTCAGATAATATTTTCTTGAACTGTGAAGACATTTGAGATACATTCTGTATCTCAAGTTCAGTCCAACTTAAATTTTCTTATTGGTACTTACTCTCAAGAACACAATTAAGGACTCTTTTACATGTGAGCAAGAACATGTACTTCAGCTTAGAAATTAGCCATACATTGTTTTACTGATCTCTGATAAGACTGATCTAAGCCACAGTTATTGATACACATTACACAGTCACTATATATGGAGATTCCATAGTTAATGTTAGTAATATATGATCCCAGAGAATTTCTTCATCACTAGATCTCAAAGCATTTTCAAAGAAAGTGAGAAATTATCTTAATCGTTCAGACTGGTGAATGTTTGCAGGCAGAACTTCTGATTCCATTTTTCAGTTAGCAAGACCGATTCTTCTCAGCTTTCTTTCCTCATGAAGTAATCCAGCTTTCTTGGAATTTCACATCATGTACACAAGACGGGCAAAGGAAGTCTTAAGTAATTGTAGGCATTTACTGATGTAGTGTTTCTTTTTCCCTCTGTTTCAATGGAAATACTGTTTCTTCAGGAGAATAGAACATGTTGTGAATACAGTTGATCCAGAAACCTGGAAATGTTTGGTTTTGTTTGACTTGCTGATACATTCTGATCTACCTGAGAATGAGAGAGCTGTACAAGCAGTATCCTATGTGATGCACATCCAAATCTAAGGCAGCCAGGGAAAAGGATTTGTTAAAACCATGATTTTGCTGCTTCACAGCTATTCCAGAATCTAATGTTTTGAATTCAGATTGATTTTCTTTTTTTACCTGAGCAATATATGAAGAAATAGTGAAAGACTGTTCTCTAGCAGTTCATGCTGTGCTTGCTACCCATACCTAGGGAGAAATAGAAGTTTCTGTTTCACACTTGCATAAACTAAGAACTAGAAAACCAGCTGCTTTGTTTTTGTGGAAGCACCACAATAGTGTATGGGAATAGTCTTGAAAAGTTTCTGGTACTTCCATTTTCAGGATTGCCTGGAAGATATGGAACAGAGTATTCTCTTTCCTTTATGGTGTTGGACATGGCTGTAGCTGTAGCTCAGGGCAGACTAAAACAGTGCTTTTCACCTTATAGTACAGGGTAACGTTGAAACGTCATCATGCAAATTAAGCTGGTGGGATTTCTGCTCTGGGTCAGAACTGAGACTGGACCAGGTTTGAGGAAGTTGCAATGACAAGTTGAACAAGGGTGCCTTCAGAAACTGTAAAGAGGTCCAATAAGTGCACTGACTCATTTTCTAAGACACAAGAGATGAGATAATGCTATAAAGAGTAGTGGAAACATCAGAGGTATGTGGTGAAAGGGGGGCTGCAGAAGAGTCGTTCTGTGTATTAAACTGTGATATATACAGATTACAAAGCCTTCACAATATGAAAAACCTCATATCCTTGTTTTGTGAAGCAGAAGAATTTTAATTGAAGTTTCCATTTTTATACTTACCAGCCTTTGTTTGTATTTAAAGGCAAAATCTGCAACACCACATTCAAATTACCAGCCTGCCTCCTCTGTCAAGGTAAAATACTGTTTTTACTATTTGTAAAAACCAGTGTGAACTGTGAAAAAAGATGAGCTGAATATTTTATCTCTAGCTCTTGGTATGTGCTTTTTATATTGTCTCTTCCGTGACTAGGAAATAAAAAATAATCTGTCTGAAGAAATTACTTGATAGATTAATCTTTTCTTCTGGTCTTACTATTATTTTCTACTTTGGTACTGTAGCATTTGAAAGTGATTTAGAATTATACAGGTGATATTCAATATGTGCACACAGATTGCTGACTGGAATTTTTTTCTGTTTTCCTTAGAAACCATCATGGTGGCCCTTTGAAATTTCTCCTGGTATTTTAGCTTTTGCTGTTGTATGGCCATTTATTGCCCAGTGGTTGGTACACGTGTATCTTCAAAGAAAGCGAAGGTAAAGATGTGCATTCAATAGGACCCATATGCTGTATTTCACCTGTTTAAACCAGCACATCGTATATTGTGTTACCTAGGGCATAAAATTCTTTGCTTTGAAAGTTTCTCAATATAAGAAAGTATTGGTTAATTTGACTTTATATGTGGTGTGCTTTACATGTGGCAACTTAGATTAAATGTGTGAAATGTGATGCAGGATAATGTCAGCGAGCATACGCAAGTGGGTGAGACTGGATAGCTTGGAAGCATCTCCATGACAATCTTTGATCCTCTTACTCCTGATACCCTCTTGAGCCATTTTCACTGTTTCTAGACTCCCCAGTCCCCTTGTGCCATGAGAATTTTTTTTCCTGTCACATCCTTTGTGGAATACCACCTGTCACCTATTTCTTATTTAACATCTACCAGTACCTTACTGTGATATTTTTATATCATCTACTTTGATTTCCTTCAGCTGAAGGACAGTTGTACTCTCGTCTTGCCTTTCCTCTCAACTCTCCAAGCATCAGAAGATGGAGTGTTCTGTAGTTGCTGTCTATTTCAGCCTCATAGTTGACTTTGTTAGCTCAATATGCTCTTACCTTTTGTGTTTTTTCCCTCTGTCAGTCTGCAGAGAGTTTGCATGTGTGTAAATCTTAGGAGAATTAGCTAAATCGGTTTAGCTTTTTGAAGTTTGATAGTTTTCATAGTATATTTTCTCATCCAGAAAATCACAGAAAGACAGAGTGGTTGAGGTTTAAAGGGGGCTCTGCAGCTCATCTGGTCCAACTGCCCTTTACTCTACCAGGGACACCTGGAGCTGGTTTTCCAGAACTGTGTACAGACAGTTTTTGAATATCTCCAAATATTCAATTTGAGAGAGACACCACCACCTCCCTGGGCAACCTGTGCCAATGTTTCTCTCTCCTCAGTGGTGCTCCAGTCCTTTAATCAACTTTATGGCCCTTTGTTGGACTCTCTCCAGTTTGTCCATGACTCTCTTGTACGCAGAAGTGGACACAGCACTCCAGGTGTGGCCTCTCCAGTGCTCAGCAGAGAGGAAGGATCACCTCCCTCAGCCTGCTGGGAGGATAACGCAGGCCGCAATACCACTGGCCTTCTTTGCTGCAAGGGCACGTTGCCAGCTCATGTTTAACTTAGTGTCCCCTTGGATGCCCAGATCCTTTTCTGCCAAGCTGCTTCCCAGCTGGGCAGGCCCCAGCATGTACTGGTGAACTGGGGTTGTTTCTCCCCAGGTGCTGGACCTGGTATTTCCCCTTGTTGTACTTCATGAGGTTCCTGTCAGCCCATTTTTCAAGCCAGCTGAGGTCCCTCTGGATGGCAGCACCACCCTCTGGCACATCAGGCACTCCCAGTTGTGTGTAATCCACAGATTGCTGAGGGTGCACTTGCCCCATCATCCAGACCATTGCTAAAGGTGTTTCACAGGACTGGCCCCAGCACAGACCGCTGGCATACACCGCTAATTACTGACCTCCAGTTAGACTCCTGTCACTGATCACCGCTCTTTGGGCCCAGCCCATGGAATTGTAAACAATACACCGCCCACAAAGGCTGCAAGTCTGCCAGGAAGTTCTCCTGGCTCAGAGCTGTCATTGGGAGCGTTGGTGTTACTGCTCTGTCTGATGAAACAGAGATTGCACTCCTAAGGCTTTCAGGCAGTTAACGCACAGTTTGCTCATTTTCTCTACTGGTTAAATGGAGATTTCCATTTCATCGGCAATGACAAAGTTGGTTTTTTTATATCAACGCAGGGTTTTTTTTGGTATCTTATGTGAAGCTCTTACAAACTTCAGTGTTTTGCTAATTGCTCTTTTATGGCCATCTTCTCTTGCTCTCTCTTTGAACAGCTGCTGTTCTTGCAAATCAATTTTGCTATCTGTTCTCACCTCTGTAGCACCCTCAATCCATTCACAGGTTCAGTCAGAATTCAGTCATTAGAAAAGCACCCTTACCAGCAATTTTTCTAATATATTGTCCTAGTGATTCAGAGCTTAGATGAGTAAAAAAAAGGGTATATTATTTTTTTTTTGGATTTGTCTAGTTTTAGTTTTCATTCATTGGATTTTCCTAGATCTTTATCTACTGGGAAAAAAAGAGCCCATGGTGTGTTTTCCATGGGTACTTTATTGGTATCACCAAGTCATCTTGTGTCTCTTCCTTAAAACAAATGGAGCAACTGGAATCTTAGTTTGTCTTCCAGTCTTGGGATGATTCTAGTGGCTCTTACCCAAATGCTTCAGTTTTTCAACACTGAGTTCAGGATCTGTACCACAATTTGTACCACAGTGTGAGACACAGATATAGCACAACCCTGTGTTTTGTTTACTTATTCATGTGTTGTACTGAGATGAACTTCAAGAACAGAAACTAAAGAATTTTCTGTATTCTTCAGCTTTCCTCTCTATTTCTGACAGTCTGCCCATACAGAATTTAAGGACTATCTGCTTCTTTATCACTTCTCCATCTGGAGTTCCATCTCCTTTAGCAATGTGTGGGAAGTTGATCAAGTACACTCAGTGAGAAAATGGAATTGCAGAAACAAGTCCTTTGTTGTCCCATTGCCAGTTTCAGCTTGTACCCTCTTAAGGTGTGCAAGCTCTTGGGCAACACCTGTATCGTGCCTATATTGATCGTGTCTGTGTATTTTTGGTTTTCAAGTCCCTGAACTGTCCTGGAGCAGAAGTCAGGAGTCTGAGCTGCCACATGAGGTGTTCTCATCCTGCAGCTGTGGAGCCATAACTCCTGAACTCTTTTGCACAGTGGAGCAAATTCCATGGAATTGGTGGAGGGACAGCTTTCTGTAACCAACAGCTTTGTGTTCAGCTCATGTCCCTGGGCAGGGGTAGCTCAGCTCTCTCCCAGCACCTCTTAACTTGTCTCCTCCTCCTTTATGGGGAACGTAATGCTGAAAATAACTGAAGAAGGCTTGAAAACCAGATCACAGATAAAAATATAGTTTTAATAATAATTGAGAGTTGTCTGGATTCAGGTCATGATTTTAGAACCCTCTAATTATATGTTTTCTGGAATCACTGCCAAAACAGCTCTAAAGTGTTGCTGTGCTGTGAGCCAGCACACCACTGACTGATGTGGTCAGAGGCTGTTCTGAGGAATTCCATCTTCAGTTCAGAGTTCTTAGTGAATTTTGTACTTGAGGCCATGTTACGTTTTATCTGATAGGAAATAATTCACATGTAACTTCAACTGTTTAGACAAATGAAAAATTGTCTCATATGTGAAGGTACATTAAACTATTTGGTTCCTCTTCTAGAAAACTGAACTGAGAATTTCATGGCTTTACATAAGGACTTCTAGGAGAAGATGGCCCTGGAAAGCGAAGGAATTCTGAATTCTCATAGAATCTCAGAATCTGGGATGATCTTCCTTATGTTACAGTAATATTTTGTACTACCTTTGAGCTAAACATTTAAGGACTAATATTATTGAAACTTGAATGATTCACAGCTCCTAGGTTGCAAAAAAATTTAATAATTCCATCCTCAAAACCATATGAACATTAATTATTTTGGAATGTGCTTGTGGATGGGCCTTCAGTAATTGCTGGCCTTGCTGATGTCAGTTGAGGAAGAGAATAACATCTCTGTAAAAGAGTAAGTTAAAAATATGTAAAACTGTCACTTTAACATAGAAATAATTTTACAACCCCAACTTCCCTGCCTGTTTTTCCACAGGGTTACATAACACCAGGTGAAAGCTCTAATAAAGTATGAATTCAATACATTGCAAGCTGTTGGAAATGTACAATATAGCTCTGAGGAATCTGCTGGTTATTTTTTGCTGCTAAACAAGTGTGGGACAAATTTCCATGTAAATTGGTCGTAAATGAAGTTGAATCCTTCACTTATCCTGTAAAGTTGTAAAGGCGATTTGGGAATTTGTGTATGTTCTGAAAGTTAAAGCCATTAATAACAGGAGGGCTGTCAAATACAGGTTTGGAAACGGTGTGTGGTACAAGGGATCCATGTAAAGAGGAGGCTGCACCTTATCTTTTTAACTTTGATAATTGTACTCTTGTTGACAACAGCTTATTTTAACTGAAATACATAGTTTAGGCACAAGGTGCTTTAAGATGAGATGAAAACTAGCTCTGTAAGTCTATCTCTAAGCTTTTAAAAAGCTCAGTGCACTCTAAGGTTTCTGTTGTCAGTTTGTGTTAAATTGAAGTAAGGTTTAATCCATTGTGGACTTTTCCCAGGTCACATTTTGGAAAATACCAATTCTGGTATTTCTCTCTTATCCTTCTACTTACTTTCAAAACAAAACGTTTCAGCTAATTTTGGTGCTGATTTTTTTTTCCCCCCACAGAGTATTTATTAACCAATATACAGATAAGAGTTACAACTCTGTCAAGTTTGCTTGACTAAAGCATGCTTTACACTCGATTTTAAAATAAATTAATATATAAGTTGTTTAAACCTCTGGAAAAGGCAAATGCACTAAAATTAGATTTGACAGAGAACCTAAGACTTTGCTATAAAGAATTATACCACAACATAATCCATGGTTAAGATCTGAATCTTCAGCAATTTCATGATTATTGATGTACTTTCATTCTCCACCTGGATTACATGTTACAAATAATTTTTAAGGAAAGTTTTTTTCTCCTTCCTGAAAATCTTTTATAGTTTGGAAAGCATTTTTCATAAAAGCTATACTGTATAAAAATGTAATCAGAGAATTTAATGTTTGTTTTACCAGAGAAATTTAAATCTTTTTAGTTACATTCAGGATTTTTTTTTAGTTACATTTCTCCTCTTCTGATTTTCTTACTGTAAAGCTGAATTAAAAATTAAATAA
Source organism: Myiozetetes cayanensis (assembly GCF_022539395.1). NCBI lineage: Eukaryota > Metazoa > Chordata > Aves > Passeriformes > Tyrannidae > Myiozetetes > Myiozetetes cayanensis. The sequence continues at coordinate 134,953,030 of NW_026086604.1, forward strand.
AATGGTTGTAATCTCTTTGAAGACCACTGTAACAAGTAGATGGGTTTGTGTGCCAGAGATGAGTTTTTGGCATGAGATACACTGAAACCTCAGGTTTGAACAAAGCTTATCCTGGAAGGGAAGTTCTGCTGTGACCTGAAGCCCTTGTGTCCAAGCTTAAAGTTCCTAGAGTGATTGACTTCTCACCACAAAAAATATAAATCATACAGGAAGGATACTCTAGCTTGAAGGTCACGTGAAAATAACCTCCCTGTCCTGTCTTCTGCCAGGACAAAGCACCCTGGAGAGCCTCCCCCGTTCAGAACCATGTTACACGTAGATATCAAGCTCTTAGAGATGGGACAAACATTCCCAAAGGTACTTACTTGTTAACTTCCCACCGAAATAAATGTGGGCTTGTACTATCCTTGTTATTTATTCATGTTTCAATAAATGAATCCCTTAATATTTTGTATTTTATCTTGAACTTTCTTAATGTTTACTAAATAGTGTACCCTGGATGGTGGGTGGGACTCTACAGAAGAGCCTGCTGGCTGTGTCGTGAAGAATCAGTCTCAACCTTAAAAGTTGTAATACAAAACATGACTTTTGTAACAATTTACTTTTAACTCAGAACTGGGCCTCAGCCTCTAGGGCTATCTCAAACTCACTGTCACTGCAACAGATTCCTAGTTAACTGGTGTTTCAGCTTAAAGGTAAGGAAAACTATTGTTGTGTGTCTTTTTTTTTTTTTTTTAATCACCTGTCCAGGTACAAAGACACAGCTTTAATGTGGAGGAGATTATTGGAGCTCAGAAATGGTATACATTGTTCAAGCCTGTGCTCTCCTCAGGAGTGCTGGCAGTCAAAACAGTTCTGCACAGCACTGAAACAGCTTAGGCCCAGCTCAGAATTGCACTTCTGAAGCAAATGTCAAGTTGGTTTCCTGCAGTGAGTCAAGCTTTATTTAAAAAGCAGAGTTTTGCTCTGTCTAAAACCAGATTGGAGATATTCCACCCACTAAGAGTTGATAAGAGAACCAAAACAGAGCCTGGTGTGTGTGCGTGGTGCAGCTGTTCCAGGCTCAGGGCCTTGTTTCTTATGCTCTGCTCCTGGGGCAGCACAGCAAGTGCTGAGGAGATGAGCATTTTTTTTTTGACTCATTCTAGTTACCACAGCGGAGGAGGAGGCTCCCAGAGGGCATTACAGGCCAGCTCAGGACTTTGCTCTCCTGCCATTAAGTACACAGATGTAGCTTCTACTAAAGCCTGCAGACACAGGTTAGCGTGTTATGAACTGAAGGCCATGCACACCTGTAATAAAACATATTAGTTATTTCCCCATGCACAATCACTCCTTGCTGAGGTAGTAGGAAACAGAGTTTGCTTGTGTAAAATCCACCTCCCATGTTCCCAGCAGGGTCAAAAGTATACCATAAAGTTTGAAGAACAATATTTTATTTAATACAACAGTATTCTATTTTATATATTTACACAAAAGCGTGCAAAGTAAATTTTTTTGAGAGGAAAAGAATGCATTTCATTGCAAGAGTAACCATAGGTAAACCAGACCATGCTGAAATTGGAACCTCCTAACTCAACAACACAGGACATTCAGCATCTTGGCCCCCAAACTGCACTGGTACAGAGGAGCCCAACAGCAAGTGAGGGGTAGGAGTAACTGTCCAAGACTGCTATTTCTGCATAACAAAGTGTGACACTGATCTCTGCGGTAGTTCTTAGAGGAACAGGCCTGTGCTAATGGCAGATAAACTGTCTCCCAAGATAAACTGGAAGCTACAGAATTTATATGTAGGTTATGCATAGCAGGTTTAGGCCTGTAGGAAGCACCATGTAACAGCTGGATACTTGCCAAGTGATATGTTCCACAGCTTCTAAGGATCAGAAACTTTTGCCAGCTTACTTAATTATTTATAAATAATTACTAATGAGAATAAACTTTAAATCTCTTCCAGCTACCACATTATAGCTTTTTGCACTTTTACGTGTAGTATTTCAAGGGAAGCAACAAGTGGGGCAAAACTTTAAATAGAGTTAAGAGTTGACAAGGAATTCCATGTTGAACAACAAAGCTGAAAAACCACCAACTACAAACAAAACCATACCACAAACCCCAACCATCAACATGTTACACCCAACTCTGTTTGCTATAACCAGGATAAATGCAAGATACTGAAGAGAACAGGTATTTGCACATCTTCAGTGCTGATGGTGCAGAATTTAAATTTTGGACACCAATGTAGAAGTAACTCCATACTAAACATTAGGATTTGTCTGTTGGTCTATTTACTGTTCTTACAGAACCTATGTTTTTGTATTGCATTAATCAACAGGTAGAAAACTAACAACTTTCTTTTAGAATAAGGTTTTTACAGAAGCTTACTTGACCTTTGTGACTGATTCAGAACTGTTTCAAGGGGCTAGAGGTTTTCTTTAGAAGACCATACCACTGCAACAAGTTCTTCCACCTTGATGGGAACATGTTATACTGCAAAATGGGAACAGGTGTAAGCATTCATTAAGCACTGAAGATGAAGAGCTGGTGGTGGTGTTCAGTTTATATTATTTACTCAACATGTAATCGTAGTCCATTCTTGTAAGACTCACTTTCTTAAACCAGATTACTGGAAATGGAATAATAAGTTTTATAAAACATCAGTGATTGCATACCTTAAAGTATCCCTCCTACCCCAGTTTATATATTCCAACTGTACAGCAGAAACCACAAAAGAACTTCTCATCACATTCCGAGAACATGGTTTATGGACAACTGCTTCAGTAGTGCATTACTTTGTAGCACCTTTTTCATGGAACAAGGTAAGAGATTGAACAATTCAGAAGTTTTCTGAAACTGCAATCCTTAGCAAAAGGAGTGAGACTCACTCTATATTTTACAACAAGTTTGAGTTATCACACCTAGAGCTGGGATTGGGCAGTTTGAGCTGTTAAGAATCACCTCTCTCAAGTTTTTCTAGGAAACTTCCATTTTCCTCACTTTTCCCATTCCTTTCCCAGCAACCCGAGGGGACAGCAGGAAGCCTAGCAGGCAATGTTTGCTCAGAATTGCACCAATAAATCCTGTCTTCCAGGCAGCAGAGTGATGGAAGGACAACTTGCATCTGCTACAAAAGGGGTCAGTGCATGAAGCCACTTCAGCCTCTTGGCAAAAATCACTATTAAAATGCTCAGCTGGCACATGGCCCTTGGCTGGCACCACCATGTAGCACAAGTGATCTTTATGTAACAAGTACAAACCTGAAAAATTAAAATCTTCATTCAGTTAGCAGAGAAAGATACCTATGCAACAGAAATACTGAAGATTATTTAAACAGGATTACCTAAAAACAAACCTCTGAAACCTAGCAGATACAAGTTTTGTGTTGCATTTAAAGATAGATTAAAGTATATTTATCCCTAATTCAGATTTATAACACTGAATATACGCTTCTATCTTACGTTCTAGTAAAAATCTAAGCTCTTGTTGTGAGTTTACAGAACAATCTATCGCTTTGCAGTACATTATAGTCTTCAGTATAGAGCAGCTTCCATATGAATACTGCTTCACTTGTTAAAAGCCAAAATCATCTGTTAGCTGACACCTGACATGAGTGAACACGCACACACAGGACATTTTCTAGGTAAAACTTGTACCTGCTAAAATGTATGTTCAGTCCAGCTTCATACAGCCCAAGTGGTTACAACGCAACAATTTAAGCAGAGGATTTTTTTAACAGAGTTAAAGAAGTGCTTCCAACCCAGCCTGTCATTACACCAAACCACCAATAGATGCAGTTAGTATGCATTTTTGTCCTTTCCCTACTAGGTTTAGCTAGGAAATAACATCGCACCTCCTAACTGGAATTACTCATTGCTATGAAAAAGTCCCAGCACTGTCAAGAGTTACCAGCTCCGAGACAGTCAGTGTTCTGGGTTCTTAGTAAGGTGCAGTGAGTGCACAAAGGCACTCGATACCAGTTGCATACAGTAGTTTCACTTTAGAACAAAGGAGACTATAATAAAAAGACTGGTCATGTAAAACACTAAATTTGGCCCAGAAACTCAGTCAAGACCAAGCTAGTGTTACCAGATAACCTGTAAGTGTGCAAAACCATGGAGAATGTTCACTTATCTTGATGCTACAAGCTAAATCCAGACACAGTCAGGTGCTGAGCGTTATTCCTCGCTTCAAAGTAAGAGGTATCAGTTTCATCATCTGGCTGGGGTATAAACGGCATGGTTTGATTCTGCAGATTATCCCAGTCCACACCATGAAAGAGGGGGTGATGTTTCAGCTCTGGAACAGAAGTTCACGTAAGCATTATAAACTTTCTCAGGCACTTTGTGCCCTTATGCATAACTGTCACTAGATTTGCTCTATATTGCTTTTTAGAAATTCATAGAAGGGCAAATTGCAACTGGGCTTTGATTACCCCCAATCTCAGTGGCATCAAACTGTTGTCCTGCCAACTAGCTGCCTTCCCCTGTCTGGGGACCCTGTTCCACACAGAGCAGATCAGAGGTGTCCCAGAAACATTTCTCATGCTGGGGCACCAGAGAAATTCTAAGCATCACTTCAAAGTCTGTTTATAATTTTACCAAAGTTCTGTGCTTCTGAGTAGACACGTGGGAGTCACTCCCACCTGTTGCCACTCCAGGTCCTCTTCCTTTTGCTGTCTCATGGATTTGATTCCCTCCTCTGCTTTGCACAGTCCCCTTTGGCCTAACACCAGACACGGAAGTCTAAATGCCCTTACGGTGAAGTTACCACAGACCACCAGACTTTACTTTCCCAGCCTCAAAATGGGATAACTAACCAAGTTCCCGGACTTTCTGACTCAAGGAGAACTCCCCTGCCCTATCCATTCTGACCAAAAGGTGACCTCCTGGCATGAGGTTCTGATATCAATTCTGCATAACCTGGAAACACCACTCCCTGATGAAAATGACTTTGCTACTTTGATTCAATCCAATAAAACACTTCTTTGTCTAACTGGGATACAAACCCATGTTTTTATCACCTGCACCACAAAATTCAAAGGCAAATAGAAAAATAGGACAGGAGAAAAAAGTTTAAAAAAAACCCCAAAACACATTTGGAAGGAGGTGGAAGTTTGACCAAGGCACTCATCACAAATTTTTCACCTAAGCACATACCACACGCTTTTAGCTGATAGACAGGAGGACATTAACATTTATTATTTCTGCATTTCCTGATCAAAATACAACAACACAACATGAAGCGTTTATTTCAGACAAAAAGGCAGAGTGAGTCTTAACTCCTTCCAATGGTTTCAGCAGCCACACAAGCAGCAGGGCATTGCACAGATCCACTATCTCAGAATTGTATGTAGTTCTGCTCTTAAGAAAGTTCTCATGCACCAGAAGCTGCCTTTGGCCAAGAAGGCATAAGCAAACTTCTTTGTCTTTTCCCACAATATTCACATGTACCACAGCTGGCACTCAGCTCCTGCTCACAAGACTGAAGAGAGGAGTGAAAACCAAACCAACACCAGATATCAGTGTTGTCTGCCAAAACCCACTTTAAAGCTGCTCTTATCTGGAGAGACTGAACTCACAGAAGCACAGCAGCAGGACAGGACATAACTGGGGTTTCTCAGTACCTAAGGCTTCATGCTATAACAATAAAAAGAGAGCATGTGTTTTGGGGAGGGGAGAGAAGATGACAGCAATGGAAACTTAGGTACAATGAGAAAGACTTAATGGTTGTCCTGAAAACTACTCATCCAACTTCACATCAGTGGCCTATAAACTGGACAAAGAGATGGGATACAGTTATAAGGTTTGACAAAGAACAAATTTCCGAGAAGGTCAGATTGGAAGAAACCATTATGTCATCTAGATTAAATTTCTATCCTTGACAGGCAATTAGATTTCACTCCAAAACCCAGGAACAAAGACAATAACTTGTGTCTAACTAGAACACCTTCAAACTGCTTTTTGGGAGACCATAGAATTTTCTGTTGACATCATGATCTTCATTTATACTCCTGTGCCTTCTCTAATTTGATCTGGCCTGGTTTTGGCTTCTAGTATTTTAATCTCCTTATGAGTAACCATTTCCATAGTCATTTCCTTCTCTAGTGATTTCTTGCACAGTTCTCTCATAAGATTTCTTCACCTATTTCCAAAACATCCCACTCTAAACTTCTTTTAAGTTATTAATGTTTTTTTTATAAAACATAGTAACTGTTAACAACAACAAAGGTTGAAGTCCTTCTAAGAGGGGAAAAAAAATATATGTAGACTTTGTATAGTATATATTGTCCAACTCGTCTATGCATTCAAAGACAGGCTGATTCCCAAGTAAAAACTCCTTTGAATTTACTGTTGTAGGAGAATTCTCTCCCAAAATGGAGCCAAAACAGGCTTTAATCAAAGTTCCCAAAAACCATTTAGGTTAAGAACTCCAAGTTAGAGTTAGATAAGAGAGGACTTTGGTACGTCAGATGTCAAACACTAATCATGCACTAAACCTAATCAGGCATTGAAGTTTATTAGTCTAAGTTTCAGGAGGAGGACATCACCACTTTGAAATCTGCAATTAGTTGCAAAGAACACACTTTTAATACTAACCTTTCAGTCCAGCTCTCTTAGTAGTGTCAATTGTTAGAAGAATATCTATTGCATTTTGGGCATTATCAGACAGCTTTTCTTCACCCTCAGGCCAGGGAATATCTACAGACAAAGATGAGTTGGTAACTCAAACCATAAAACAAGTATTGGAAATACATAATTACCCTGATTACTGAAACAGATTACCTCTTTTCAAAATATTTTGGAAAACCTGTGCTGGTGTTTCATCATTAAAAGGTGGAATTCCAGTTAGAAACTCAAACAGACAAACTCCAAGGGCCCACCAGTCTACAGCAGAACCTGATAAAAGAAACCCAGGTCATTACACTTACACAAACAGTATTTGCAAAGACTTGAAGATTAGCCATGGAAGAAATTGAAGAGTGTTTAAATACTACAAATTTCTTGAAAATGAACGAAGAGACAAAATAAGTTGTATTTAATATTCATGCAGATTAAAAATACATTAAAGGTTTTTTAAAGCCACTCTGCTCCTTAATTCATTATAGATAACACTGAGGTTACTGCTAAAAGCTAGGGGACTCTTAATAACAATCTAATTATCAAATTCCATGATAATCCAAGAGCTGACTTCTCCAAGAGACTGTTTTGTCACACGAAACAGCTGCCTAATGTCTGCTCTAGACCTGGATGAGTGCTCCATGTTGTAGCCTGTATCTTCCTCTCGGTTCTTTGAGAAGACTCCAAGAATTCAAACTATTGAACATAAATTTTCATTTGCCTAAATTTATGTGAATGTCTTGAAGACAACTTCCAGAGATAAGCCAGCACACAAGAAGCTGGAATTACTTTTCATTAGGGTAATGTGTAGTTCCTAGCTCTCTCTCCTTTGTAATGAAATATAGTTTTGGTTTTCCACATTGCAGGGTAGGTTTTTTTGCCAATTCCCTTTTTAATAATCTACACAAAAACAACCCAGCAAAGCAATCCCAGACACCGCTGCATGCATTCTAAGCCTTCTGCATGTTTAAGCCATGCCTGCTCCACAGTATAAAGAACAGATGCCAGAACAGATGCTGTAAAATATCATCTTTGAAAGGCAGTAAGTCTAATTGCTCTTGGATTTTTTTGCATATCAAAAACATTAAGACACTTCTAAGTTCAGAAAACAAATGTTTTGAGCCGTTTCACGAGGACTACTGTTACGTTTAGAGATACTGAAACCCAAAATGCGCAACTAGTAATCTAATGCACTTTTAGCAACTTGAAAGAGCAGTAAGAGTGGCCCACCAAGCCAAGCACATCGCAGCAGTGAGATCACACTCACACTTGTTAGAGTACTTGGATGTTCAGATACAACACTCCCAGCTCCAGTCAAAGTCTAATAAGATCACAACTCTAAACAATGTAGTAACACAGCTTTCAGCAGAGATTTTTCTACTTGAAGTTTAACTAAGATTAGATTTACTACCATGTATCTCTGCTAAACAGAACCCAAGGAACAGCATAAAGTTATGTCAGGGAAGGTCTAGGTGTGATATTAGGAAAAAGTCTTTCACCCAGAGGGTGGCTGGGCACTGGAAGAGGCTCCCTGGGGAATTGGTCACAGCACCAAGTCTGACAGAGTTCAAGAAGTGTTTGAAAAATGCTCTCAGGCACAAGTTGTGATTCTTGGGGTGTCCTGTGCAGGGCCAGGAGTTGGACTTGGTGATCCTTGTAGTGATCCTTGTAGGTCCCTTCTAACTCAGGATATTCTATGATTCTATGACTTGAAGCAAGAAGCAGAAATATGAGGTCTTGAGCATCTGAGCCTTCTTCACCCATAGATGAAGTAAATCAGACTGACTACATAAACTAAAAGAATGAGAAGTGTCTCTGGTTTACCCCCACAAGTTCTTTAAGAATGCTGACTTTCCTTCTGAAGTATATGCTTACATGTATGATTCCTGATAGCTTAGTCACACTGGCACTGATGTTTCCTGAACCTGTGTGGGAGCATCACACATTTTTATGTGGAATGCATATTGGACATGTTTTTCTATATAAGAACATTGTTCACCCAAACAATGTTCTTGGAAATTGTGATCTAATTATACTTTGACTGTTCAATTATGCTGAAGACTTAATTCCTGCACGAAATATGAAAACTCACCAGAGATCAGAGTCCCTGCATATGAAAAGACAACGAAGTAAGAATATTGTTACCAAAAAAAACATCTAACAAATATAAACATCAAATATCACATATGATTCTCTGAAAGCATAAGAATGCAGGTTTTTTTATTAAGGTAGTAACTCCACAATAAAGAAAGATGGCAATGTTAAATCTAAGTTAGAAACAGAAATAAAATAATTTTGTAACGTGATTAATTTAGGATTAAAACTACCTTTACAAGCATCTCAACAACACAGGAAGTGCTTAGTGAAGGAAAATTTGGAGTTCCAAAGCCAGAAAACCATAGCTTCACTGAAGGTAACAGGGAATGGCAAAAGCTAAGCACTAATGATTTTTGAATAGTTCACTATCTTATTACTTGAAGGGTTTTCAGTTCTAGAGAAATGTAAATATGTCACCTTTCCAGCACTGACAAATGGCTGGTTTGTCTTACCATGAGGCTTTGTCAAAAGCAGCTCCGGTGCCAGGTAGTCTGGGGTCCCCAGGATGCGTTCACCTTCTACTGGGGCAGCTCCTCTTCTTACACTCTTTGGAGTCCGATAGGGTGTGCCAGCATCCCCCTGACGAGGCGTCTTAAAAGATGCAACAAAGATTTCAGATGTGAAACAAAACCAGCTGAGAAACTCCCATCTCCAGGCTTAGTAATGGATATAATAGTTGATACTCAAGTTTAAGTCAAGAATATGTCACAAACTATTTCCTGAAAAGTGCATGTAAAATGTGCTTCCATTGCCTTATCTCAACAATCTTGAAGCATAAAGTCAAAATGCCTATTCTTCAAGAAACTTATTCTTAAGTTCTTCTTCCTGTGTGAAATCCACAGCAGCTATTACTGTTTACATCAGTCTTTGCAATAGGCTTGTAACTGGCACTTGACACAGTATACCATTACTTTTTCCAAGACAAAAAAAAAAGGAAAATAGTGGGCACAGTGGCAGCTACCAGCAGCTGAACAGCATTTGCAGACCGTCTTGGGAGGGGTGCAGGATTAAAAAAATAGAAAAAAATAATCAAAGACTTCCCATTACATCAGGAAACCTATAATTGCTCAAAGGAAATACCACACTGTACTAGAACTAGAATGAGATAAAAATAGTACAGGCTTTTCTTATCAGTTCACTGTAACAGCAATGGATTTCTCAAAGAGGTCAACAGGCAATGCCTTTAGAGCCACAGGCAAATCAATGAACAGTTATTGCTAAACCTTACAGAAATTATAATTTTGGCCACACAAATGCAGTAAGAGAAAGTCTGTCAAAGTGACTTTTGCTGACAGGCTACCTCAAACTACTTGAGTTTTCCCTAAATTTACAACTGAAGTAATTTCAGGTTTCTAATGGTCCAACGCATGCACGAAATTTCCATGTCTCCTTACCTACCTGATAGGCCTGATACAGCCTTCCTTTCTGGGATGGAGTGATAGCTGTTGGGTAAGAGCCACTACAAACAGGTGAAAGATCCATTATATCTAAAGAAGTCATGCTACACGGCTCAGATACATTGGACATATTAATTGGACTATTGTAACTTCGAAAAACAACAGCACTTTTTTTAAAGAGACTCAGAGCTTCCATCATCTTTTCTGAAGGAGGAGATACTGTGTTAAGGCAAGCTCCTTCCCCGTGTTTCTGGTCATTATTCTTTTCATGATGTAACAGCTTGCAGTCCTGGACTGTATGTGCTTCCTCTCCACTTTGTGGGGCATCTTGGGACTCTGGCGACATTATCAGCACGCCTTCAGGTTGTGGCTCCTCAAAGGAGAGGTCTTTAACGCTTTTGTCCAAATCTAAAAGCTGCTTTTCTAAATGGCTTTCCGTGACAGACATTTCTGTAAATACATCAGAATCTGCACTGAGGATCCCTAAAGGTTTCTCGTCGTCAGTATCTAAAAAACTTGAGTTCATGTACTCCTTTTCATCATCCTTTCTGTAGTCTGCATCCAGATCACACATAAGATTTTTGGCTATAGTTGGAGTAAGGGATCTTTCTACTGTTTGTTGTTTGCTAATAGAACACTTCACTTCCTCCTCACTTCTGCAGGTGTCACGTGGGCATCCATCATTACAGAGCACTAAGGATTGAATTTCTGTTGTCAAACCTGTCCTACTGTTTGCTGGAAATTCAGAGATCTGACAGCCACGTTTATATTCTGCGTTGCTTTTTTTAACATAGTTAAGTTCCTGACAAGGACTGGTATCAACTAATTCAAAGCTTCTTTTAACACCTGGTTTTTCAAAAATTTCTTCCTCTTTGAAAGGCTCATTCTGCCTTGAAGATGACTGCTGTGGACTGGAATTTTCTGCTGTTTCATTAGTTCTCTCTCTTTTATTTACACAGACTTCTTCTTCCCGAGTCTTTTCAGAAATACATTTTCTTACTATGCCTTTCACATCCAGTGTGGTCACAGGAGTATCTGTTATATTCGAATGTTCGCTTCCCAACTTCTGCCTACAGCCAGAATCATTTCTGACAATGGGAGAAATAGCAGACTCAAGTTCTTTTTTCTTTAAAACTTCCATACTTTTGCTATTTGGCAACTCAACATTTGAAGGGAGAGCCGACCCACTGTTACTTGTTTTGCATGTTCCAGAACTAGGTTCATCTTCATTGTGCTGCAAATGAGCATATTAAGCTTTAAGTATCAAGAAAAATAGGATTACAGCACTATAGAAATGTGTCCTCTGAAATTCTTGATTTTCACTTCCATAATGAAACTCAGATTTGCAAGCATCACTTATTCTAACCACTACTAGTGATGAACATAACATAATATTTAAAAATTAAAAAAAAAGTCAAAACCAAATTAAGGATAACTTGATAATTGGACTTTTCTTAAGAACATAAAATAAGCCTGCTAGAGTACAGTAGAAAATGCAGTATTTTTAAATGCCTAAGGATGAAAAAAATACAGCAATTGAAGTTGTATTTGTGATTTTATGTTAAGAAGTTAAGCTACAGAAGTTTCCAGTTGCTAAGAAAGCCCAAAGCAAAGAACTCCATCATACTGCCCTGTGGCATATTACACTTCAGAGATGACAAAAGGAAAACCTGATATTACTAATATTTTGATAACACACTAATAAAACCAAGGCCTTGAGAAACAGACAGATAAATAGAAAAACCAGACAAATAAAAAGAATTATGAATTGTTTTAAATCCAAGTTTTTCTGCACAATCTAAATAAGAATTATGGCAAAAGACTACAGAGCAAAGGAGCACTTTGGTTTAGGTCTGTATTTGTAGAGAATTTCATTTAAAGTTTAAAATAGGAGAAAATATTTTGTATCAGCTACAATTATTGGTGTTAGGTTAGTTGATACAAAATTCCTCAGTAATGAAAACCTTAAACTCTTTCGTTTTAACAGTTAGTAGAAGTTTAAAGTGTATTTTCTTTATTATTTTCCCAAGTTGCAGTGTTTTAAAGAAATAAAGCTCTAGGGATAAGATCAACTTCCAAAGTGCTCCCAGCATCGGCCACCTGTGCAGGACACAAACCAGTGATGGCCAGTAGAAGCCTTCCTTTCACTGCTTTGCTGCAGGCTCTAACATCTGCTTTTCCTGTTATGTTAGACAGGACTAATATTTGTTTGAAGAAAAAACTGTATCAATTTGATCCAAAATCCTACTCAACAAGAATTACCAATCCCTGCTCCTTTTTCTACACTTGAAATAAGTGTAAGTAAGTAGAGGAGATTTGCAACACTGCATACACAAGTACAAAGTAATTTTAACTTTTAGTGGGAAGATGAAACAGTCCTGACCTCTACGTCTTTCTCCCACCTGGGGCTGCTGCAGCATTCTGATTCCACACTGGACTGGTGAGTGTGTGACTCACTACTAACACTGCAAGCACCAAACCTCTTTCTTGACTGAAGCAGAGTAGGAGTCAAACTTCTTGCTGGCATCACAGGCGTTAATTGAGAATTATCAAGATCTTGAGGGGAAAAAACAAATCAAACGTTGATAAAAGTTGATACAAATTGACCAGGTTCACACTACGTCAAGCTTTCACATCCAAGGAACTTATGGAAAGCTTTCTATGACAACATAATTTCTCTTGTCATCTTTCCCACATAGTCAATTTACACTTTTTTTGAATTAGGGAGTTGCCAAGAACATAAAAGCAATATTAATATTACCAGCATAGTCACCTTCTTTCTCATTTCAGGTTAGAAATGAGAAAGCAGCAAGGTAAGACAATTTAAAGGAAAGCACTCACTGCTACATTAAATAATTTTCAATGATAAAATGTCAAGAACTGACACTTTTCTGTCGTGGTTTTGAATTCAGTGGTTGTGATTTGAAAAAAAACCCCAAAAAACATCAGAAGATAGCATAAGTAGTGTACGTGAAAACATGTCAGACGAAAAAGCACACTTTTTATGAAGTGGGTCCAGAGTACTCACATAAAATTAAAAGACCACAACCTTAGAGCCAGAGTATTCCCTCAGCACAAGGCTTGGTATACTCACGTGTTTTGAAGAATTTAGTTGAAAGAGGGGTATTTTCCTTTTGGACCACAGGTAAGGGAGAAACCACTCCACGCAAACTGTCGGACGATTTACTTGAATTGTGCGCTGGCATTTTCATTCCAACAGGAGAATACTAACAAGCAGGCAGAAGCATAGTTAAAAATAAATGGAGTCTGAACAAACAGTCAATCCAGGAATGAGAACATGACTTCACACATTTGTTATTATGTTTGCATTGGAGTTTGGCCATGCCCATTTACCACACCTTGAAGCACAACTGATAGTCAGCAATTCAAAATACAGACCAAGGTAATCACTTCAGAATTTTAAAGTACTGGAAATATATAATAAGTTAATTCTCCCAGCTGGCAGAAGAGATGCAAAAATAGCCTTATCATGTTGATTATTAAATTTAAGATAGGAAGTAAACTAAAAGAATTATGCACGTCAAAGACAGTGACAATTACTTACAAAGCCCAGAGAACTGATAAGAGACAACAATTGTCCTGGAGTACGTGAGTAGTCTTGTTTTGGCTTTGCCATTGATGGCGTAGTAAGGATATCTATCATATTTATCTCTGCAAACAGAAAAAAAAAAACCAAAGAGGCCAGGTTTTCATTTTGCTATTAAAAAATGGCAAAGTTGTAGACATTTACTTAAGTTTTATCAAGAGGAAAAAGAAAAAGTCATATGCACAACAAGCATACAAAAGAAGCCATCAAACCCAACTGAAGATGTGCCTATACATTCTTATTCAACATAAGCTGTTTCTTCCTATACATCCATCACAAAGTTACAGTTTATATATAGAGAAATTGTAAAAGTCCAAATTCTTTTCCAATAGACTATGCTGGAAGTATTAAATTTTCTAACTTGATACCAACTTTGGTTTTTAGGCAGCAGTTCCAGCCTGTGGCCCACAGATTAAGATGGCAAATTTGATTCAAAGCCTGCCATCTCTCCAAAAGACACCTCAAAAAAGCTACAGAAGAACTTTTCATAGGAGAAAATGCAACTTTAGATCCTCTTTTTTTTTTCCTCACTAGCAGTAAGTAGGCTTATAGCTTGCATATCATGTTCAATTAGACACAATCTCTGCCATCAGAACATCACTTAAATCAGTACATTATAGAAAACACAGTATACTTAGGATTTTCCTTCATATTCTTAAAACGATGAATCAGAAACACCATAAACAACTCCGAATTTCTGCATTCCTTTAACTATTTAAAAAAGGTGTACCCACCAGCAGCTGTCTCAAAAAAAACATGAGCTGGTGCTGTGCAGTATAAGTTTGGACAATCTGGCTAAAGGGCTGGAGTTACAAACTAGTTCAGAAACAGGCTATTCACCTTAAGACCTGAAGCCTATTACCTGTGCCAGGCAGTTATTTGGCTATTCAACTGTATTTACTGCTACTTGAAAAGAGAATGTCAAAGCACTCTTCTTCAATCTTCTGTTACAGAGTTAGCACCTCTCCCTGTCCCTCACATTAATGTCTGCAATGTCTCAGCTAATTTGCTGGAAATTAATATAGGTAAGGACTGAGAAACACAAACTGAAGGACAGAAGTAGTCAGAGAAACACCAAGTTTTTCATTTACTCACTGATTTCTCTCTGTGGACTTCAGAAAACTTTGAAATCCATATCCCTCAAGAGAAATGGCTCTAGATCATATTTCATGCAATCTTGTGCCAAAGAATAAATATTTTACCTTCTGAAGTGCAATGTATAGAGCAGACCCTTTACTAGCATGTAGCTTATTGGTACTTGCCTACTAGAAATGAGATATTTGTGCAAAATGTGCACTTATTTAATTGAAAGCTGCCTTCTATAGGGATGCAAAACACTCAAGAATACAGAAATGTGACTCAAAAATACATTCTAATACAACCAAAGGTAGACAACTCTTACCTCTGTTCAGAGTAACTCTGGAAAGCCCAAAGTCTGTCAACTTTATGTGGCCCTGATTAGAAATGAGCATGTTGTCTGGCTTCAGATCCCTGAAAACATGAATATAGTTGGAGTCAGCAAAAAGACCACTGAGCAACACTAAGAAAGTCAAGTGACCAGAAACACTCAATACAAAACATTGGTTATAGCTGTTTCTCAGTAATATCTCTCACCCAGCAAAAGATTCCAATTAGAGGAATACACCAAAACAACTAAACATATCTAACACTAAACATGCTATGAACATCTCAGGCCTTGTAAAACCTCTATGCAGGTCACCAAGAGCGGCACATTTGTGTTTCAGCAGGTTTAACAATTGTTCTTCCTGAGTACCACTATCATAACACTTACTAATGTGCAGCTCCTAAAAGTGACAAGCAAACCTCTAGTGACAGTTTTCAGGTGTGTCCTCTGTATCACTCCTGACTGCAAAAAACTCTCACTACAGGGGGAGTGTTTGGGTAGTCAGTGTCCCTTTGTCCACAGTTACATGTTTGAAGTACCCAGAGGTCCTGAACTAACACAGCTGCTGAGACACCTCTGGACTGTGAAAGTAGGCAGGGGAGAGCAGTGTGTATTTGTCTGCTCAGCACACATGGACAGATTTCATTTTAGGCATTGTTTCATGACATTGCTGCCGTGCACACATGCAAAAAGAGCTTCCAGAAGCTCTAGCAAATGAGGCAGCTGTGGTAGCTGTTACAATAAATTGGTGATTGGTTATGTGATAGAGTGAAGAAATTAAACACACAAACTACCAAATACTTATTTGTATGGCAAAAAAAAATTACCTGTGGATTATCCCATGCCTGTGAAGATAGTCAAGGGCCAATGCTGCTTCAGAAATATACTTAACAGCCATTTCTTCATCAAAATATCCATAAATATGGAGAAGAGATTTGACATCTCCACCAATAAGGTACTCCATCACCTGCCATTCAATCATTTTAAATTTAAAATTTAAAACATTTCAAATTTGCAAGTATCAAAATACAAAATAGTTTTCACCCATAGAAAAATATTATTTCAAGGAGCAGAAGCTGCTAGAAGCTGGATTGTGCAAACTTCATTTCCCACACAATACTTTTCACTTGGATGAAACAATTAAGGCTTCAAATGACAGAGAAGATGAAACATTTTCTTTTAATAGATCATTTGCTTATTTTATTTGCCTGGGCTACTCTCAGAAGTTAATTTAAAAGCTGACTACGGTAGTTATTTGAGAGTTGACTACAGAAAGAGTTCTATACTATAGGAAATGAAATGCAAAGCACTCCTGTGAAACTCAAGGCCTGAAGCCAAAGACCAATGATAACCTGTTCTATACAAATCAAAGTATCTCAATATTTGATTCTGCGAGTACTTATACACAATACTAAATTCACATCTGAGCCTTGCAAAATAAGTACAAATTGCCAGAAATGTATACAGAGCTACTGTGCATTTAAGACAGTGTCTAAAAAGAACACACACAGAGACATTACTATGGCCCAGGTCATATTCAAGATAAAAGACAGCAGGGCTTCAGAAGTCCTTCACCCTGAAGTCCTCTACTGCATGCAGCAGTTCAGAGACTGCAGAAAAAGAAGCCTTTGTTTACGCTCCAAACGCATTGTAGGAGGAGTGCACAGCAACCTCCCCTCAGAACTGGCTGCGTGTGCTTACAGCAATCGAGACAAATTATGCCAGACCCTTTGCAGACAGCCTGAATCCATAGGACCTTCTCTGGAGGCAGTATATAAACTCATACACAAGTCCTCCTGTGCTCCACAGTGCTCCATGTAGACTAGCACTTGGTTTTGCCACTCAGTCTTGTCATGTAGGCCAACTGTCATAATGAGTTTTGAGCACGGGTAAAACAGATTCCCTTTAAGGGAGCCACGGAGTGTCTTTCAGTCATTCGGATTCTGCTTGAACAGAATGGTTTCTTGTTTTTCCTAAGATTTCTACGTATTTCTAAGACATATCAGCTATTAGAAAATAGCTTTTCCTGTAAAAAAGGAGAATGTGGGTGAAAAGGTACCAGGGGAAGAGAAATATTTTACTTGTTGAACAATTCTGAGAAAGAAGAAAGTAAAAGTGACTAAGGAATATCCACTCAGTACTATAAAAATGTTTCTAGATATCACTACACTTCACACTCCATTTTCAAGACAATCATAAAAGACTACAGAAATTTTTTTACTCACCAAATAGATGTTATTAGCTGACTGAAGTGAGTAGTATAAGTGCACAATGAAAGGACTTTTACTGAGAGCCAATGCATCCCTCTCTGCCTGGACCTGGTGAACCATGTTTTTGTTGATCATGTCTGCTTTTTTCATCACCTGAAAAACAAAACAAAATCAAGTAGATAGACATTCCTTTATTTGCTAAACTTGCAGTTCTTCAGTCAATTAATTTATCTATATATTTAAAACTTGCATACATGAAATAGATCTGTGACTTCATAGACAGAGAAAATTTTAAACAACGGGTTATTAGACAACCATTTCCACTGTTCTCCTAATTCAGTCCTGAATGGAAATCACACTACCAAAGATTTACTACAATTGCACACACTGGAAGATAAGTGTTTAGGCTGCATGCGAAATTAAGCTGCACTGAATTAAGCCTCTTATCCACAGTACACAACTCAGAACCATGAAAAACTGTTCAACACTTAGAGAGGCACTTGCTGACCGAAGTCTTTCTTCAGAAGCTGAGATATAAGAACAGAGATTGAAAACAGAGTGCAGCAGTAAGCCATCCCATCTTGGTATCTCCAAGTGCAAGACTGCAACTGTTCCAGCCTCTAATTCTTAACTTTGCAGAGAAAGCAAGAAAATTGTAACTTTTAATTTAAAGAAAAACTAAGTCATACACAAAAAATTTGTTTCTTTGAGAAGGAGCCTCAAAGGTATGCAACTCATCACAAAGAAATAATAAGCTTAATTGTGATTTAGGCTCCAATTCCTGCTTTGAATTACTCCACTCTGTGATAAGCTCAGTCAATATTAACCCTGAACAGAAGATGCACAATAGCACAGCTGGCAAGTATTTAGGCAAGTATGGCATATGCATTAGAAGTTTGCCCACTCACACCATCTTTTTTCAGATATATATGGTGATAATAAAGCAAGTTTAACTTATCCATTCTCTATGCAACATAACTGTAAAAAGTTGAAAAATTTGCTCAAATTTGATACTTTCAATGTAAATGTTGACCTTAGTTGTAAAAATATTTAGCATACATTAAATTCAGTAGTTTGAATAACCCATAAGTCTCTCTGCAGTAGGGGTAAAGGATTTCCACAAAAGCTTTTAGGTCACAATACTTTCAATAAACTAGAGTATGATACTAAAGTAACACAATTTAACCACTCTATATGCAGCACCTAAACCACAGAAAGTTACTTTCCACACCTATCATCACTATTATCAAAGATGATACCGAAAAAATTCCAATTCATACACAGAATGCATAGAATTACACTTCTAATAACTTGTGGCCTTAATAAACATTTAGCATATGTTAAATGTTGTTGTCGTGAACCAGTCATAGACCTCACCGCAGTAATGATGAAGAACTTACACAAATGCATTGATCTCAAAATCCTTAGAGGAAAATAGTGTAAACAGACACACACAGCTCTGAAGAACAACATCTATTTTGCATGACTAGCTTTACCTTTCCTCTTCTTTGTGTACTACGCAGTTTGTCATAATCCTTTTACTAACAAAGTCAGGCTCGCACAAATCATCAGTAAAGTTTTTACTGCTGGCAGACTTAGATTTTAGCCTTCTGTGGATCAACGTAGAAAACACGACAGGGTATTTGTTTGTTTGTTTTAATGCGTACTGGGCAACAATGTTTTGCATGATTTGCTCTCGTCACTCATCTCAGAGGCGGTGTCCGCAGCCCCGGGCAGCCGCGGGTGCCCAGTTAGGGCAGCTGTTCACAGGGGAGAAGCAAAGCGCTTGGCGAGGCTTTTCGCGCAGTTCCCTCGACTCTTAAGGTACCTCTACAAGCCGCCGTCATTACCAGAGCCCCCCTGTCAGAAGCCTCGGGGCCGCGATGACAGTGGAGCACAGCCCTGCGGACAGCGCGAACCCGGCAGTGCCCGAGAGCAGCTCCCTGAGAGCCGGAGCCCCGGCTACCCCCCGAGAGCCCGGGGGGGCTCCCACGGCGTCTGCTCCCCCGAGAGCCGGGGGGGTCCTGCTGGGGACCCGGGGCCTCCCTATCCCGCCGGGACGCTCCCTTCCCACACGGGGTTACTCGTGAGCAGAGCCGGCAACGCCGCGACCCCGGGCGACCCCTCACCTTCACGGCGTAGAGCCGGCCCGCCTTACGGCCCAGGTACACCTTCCCGAAGGCGCCGCGGCTGATGGGCTTCACGATGGTGAACTCCTCGATGGAGGGGGGCCGGGGGACCTCGACGCGCCTCGGGCCGGCGGCTGTGGTAGCAGCGGCGGCGGCATCGCCCCCCGGCTCCTCAGACCGCTCCATCCCCATAGCGCGACCCGGCCCGGCCCGGCCCCGCCGCGATTCAAAGCGGCGCCGGCCCCGCCCCGCCCGCGCCGTCACCAACGGGCCCGGGGCGCTCTCGCGAGAGCCCGCGCGGTGCTGCGCGGGGATCCAAACCAGCCCCACAGCGCCCGCCCCACAGCGCCCCCCCCACAGCGCCCGCCCCACAGCGCCCGCCCCCACAGCGACCCCCACAACGAACCCCACAACGACTTCGACAGCCCGCCCCAGCGCCCCCTCACAGCGACCCCAGCGCCCGCCCCCAGCGCCCCTCACAGCGCCGCCCCACAGCGACCCCCGACAGCGCCGCCCAGCGACCCTCACAGCGCCCGCCCACAGCGCCCCCTCACAGCGACCCCCGACAGCGCCCGCCCCACAGCGCCCCCTCACAGCGCCCGCCCCACAGCTCCCGCCCCGCCGGGGAGCGGAACGGGGACCAACGAGCGAGGCTGCCATCTGGCTGATAACTACTCGGCTTGTCATCTCGGTTCCCAGTTTGGCAGTAGGCTGTCAGTTGCCACGACCAGGTAGATTGTCCACTCTCCGTGGGAAGCTTGAAGGTGTAGCGATTCAACAGAACTTGGCGTGAGACATTAAAGAACTGGAAGATAATATTTATTTACAAAGAAACGACTGAATTTGGTCCCACATACAAATTTTCTCGTGTCCTTCACTCACATCTGAGTTCAAGAAGCATTCGGACAGCACTCGGGCACATGGTGTGATTCTTGGGGTGTCCTGCGGAGGGCCAGCAGCTCCCAGCAGAGATCCTGTAGGGTCCCTTCCAATTCAGGATATTCTGTGATTTTGTCATACTTGCATACTTGATAGCTCCAAGAGCTGTGCCCAAATGGCACAACCAGGAGGGCTTGTGTGTCAGAGAACTCGGCCCATCCTGTCCTTACTGTCTCCTGGTGTTCTCGGGGTTGGTGGTGGCAAACTGCTCTCTGGGCAGGTCTTTTGTGATCAGAAGTTAGATTAGTGTGTTCTGTTGCTTCCCTCTAGTTCCTGATTACTTCAGCTGCTATTTATCTTGGGCAAGGTTGCTCCATGTTTTGTGTCCTTATTTTGGATATCTCCGTGGCTACATTCTGCCTCCCTGTTATGACAGCAGGGGCAGGGATGGCATTTACATTGTGCTCTGACCTTGCTGCTTTCCCCCTGTTCCCACAGCACAGGCCTTCTGACAAAATATTTGTGATAGCGCTTTATTTTATCACAGCACAGGCTGCCTGTTTTGTTTACACAGCACAGCCTTAGGTGTTTACCAGTTTTACTGCACTCAGTTGTGTTCTTGGTCCCTTTTTTAACCCTTGCTCTCCTGCCTTTATACTGCTTTCACATATACATTGCTGTTCATGTTTCATTCACACTGATCTTAATTGTTTTGTTGCAGTCCGTGCAGCAGCAAAGAGCTATTGCTGCAGAGGTCAGTGCAGAACTGGGGGTCTGTATTAGTAAACACAGTAGATTAGTCAACAGGCCCTTGTTTTGCTCTGACACATCACTTATACTGTGATACTGCACAAGGAGGCCATGTACTTGTGAAGGAGAGCTGCTATCCCACAGATTCCAGCAATACAAGCAATTTAATGAGCAGATGTAGAAAATGTTTTCAATTAGCTTTCTGTAATGGTATTAAATACAGTCTATCGTGGCCTGTGTCATTTAACGTTAGTTTAGCTGTATCTCACTGCCCCTGATGGCAGCAGAGAAGCCCAGGTGAGAGCAGGAGGGATTTCTCCTTGTGCTGGTATCCTGTGCCAATAGCAGGTGATGCCAGCTGTGAAACTGCATCAGGCAGCTCATATTCTGGCACAGCCTGAGCTCCTCCGAAAGAGGGCCTACGCCTTCTCTCCTTTCCCCTCAAGGCACCACCGAGTCGTTGCACAGCTACGTGGCAAACTGCTTCATGGGGTGGATCCAGGTAAATGTTCATC
Source organism: Myiozetetes cayanensis (assembly GCF_022539395.1). Taxonomy (NCBI): domain Eukaryota; kingdom Metazoa; phylum Chordata; class Aves; order Passeriformes; family Tyrannidae; genus Myiozetetes; species Myiozetetes cayanensis. The sequence goes on from NW_026086604.1 coordinate 134,974,633, forward strand.
AACGCTTAGGTTTTTTTGCTGTTGCCGGGTGAGGTTTCTGCCAAATCAGCAAGCTGAGCCACATGATTGGGATCAGGAGAGTGGTAGTGGAAAACAGAGGAGATGTACAGGAAGGCAGGGGGAAGCAGCGCTGTGGCTGTGCTCATCTAGATCAGTGTAACCTGGTGTGGGATAGCACTTTCAGTGAGGAACAGTGATCAGGTGAAAGAAAGGAAACGGTTGTAAACCCCCAAAATAATTGGACAGAACATGGAAAAAAAATGCACAAGAAAGGAAAAATATCAAAGACCAAATTCTGCCTCATGTAGATCCATCTTAACTGAATGCAAGTAACAGTATGGGGGTACTGATTCTGTCACCGAAAAAATGGGAAATAAACTCTAAACTAGTTTGCTGGGTTAGAAAGTCAACATTACTTTAATCAGTGCTGAAGGTACATGGGGATACCTCCACAAAACATGTACATCGTTATCAAAACTTTTTACATTTTAGCAAAGGAATTAGTGTTCATCACTTACAAGTTACATAGTTCTCGTATTAATTAGTATTTTATCTTATACTGATTAATGATTCTCTCACTTCTCATGCTTATTAGTCCCCATGCTCAGTTTCTTTTGGGTCTGGAGGGGCGATTACTTGGGTCAGTGGTCTGTGGGTCAGTGGTCAGGGATGCCCTTACCAGAATTACCTTTTACCCACTTGGAGCTGAATTTCAGCACAATTACCGAGTTAGTTTTATTAGTTTCTTCCTTATCTTAGGAGTCCCGCCAGATGTCCTGGTTGCCCATAACTTCCGCGTTCTTTCATTATCAGTGGTACATCCCTCTTCCCAAGCCACGCTAATTTCCTCCCCCAGGTCTGAGCGCATCAAAGCATGCCAAGCCCTAATTTTCTTCCAAGACACGGGCACAGAGCTTGCTTGTTAGCCGCTATCCGTTTCACGGATTAAATCTCCCTTATGGTTGATTAAGCCCTAATATTTCCCCCCACCGCTGCACAGGCTCCCTTTTTAAAGAAACACAACTTGCTCGGTAACCATACATAATTTAACGTGTAAAATTCTTCTACGGGCGCGGCACGCTCTTACCCCCCTTGCCCCCAGAGTGTTTTTGGCGCTGGAGGGGCTCCCGCCGAGCGCAGCCCGCGAGGGGCCCGTTCCAAGCGGCGGCCCGGAAGCTGTTCCCGCGCGCCGCTTCCGGGGGGGCGGGCCGGTCAGCGCGGCCGCGGGCGGACATTTCCCGCAGCGGGGCCGCTCCTGCTCCCGGCGGCTCCCGCGCCTCGGCTCGCTCGGCTCCGCTCCGCTCGGCTGGGCGGCGGGGGAGGCGCCGCTGCCCGGCGTGCCCGGCGGGACGATGTTCTCCTTCTCGACCGTGCAGCCGCAGGTGAGGGGCTGGCGGGGCGGCCCCGGCCCGGTGCGGGGCCCGCGCTCCGGCGGGCGGCGCTCGGAAGGCCCGGGGGCTGCGGGGCTCGGCTGGAGGAGCCGCGCTCCGAGGAATTTTGTGCGGGCAGAGGAGCGGGTGGGGGTCTGGGATCCCTCACCTGGGAAAAAGTAAATGGAGAGAGAGAGAGAGAGGTACAGTAAAAGCTTGTGAAGAGTAAAAGCCTTCTGAAATGACGAAACAACCGGAGATGGCGCTTTTTAGTGTCTGTACTAGAAACGAAGGCTGGTGGTGTGTGTTATTACAGCTCAAATTAAATGGTGCTGATAATTGTCATGAGTTGTTGCGAAAACCGAAAAGAAACGACGTAGAGCGTTAGTGGAGAAAAACCCCGTTAATAATTTGTTATATAGAACAGTCTGAATGCAGTCGCGAAGGCATCTGTTATTAGACAGTGAGTTTGATGGCACTGGTGGGTTTTGTGGACTTTGATCTGAACCAGTGGCTTTACTTTTATGTTTTGTGTTAGAGGGATTAGTATGTGATGGTTTTATTCCACATTTATTTTATTTGATTGTTGTTTTCAGTTGTGGAGAATGTGTTAATAGCCTTTGTTAGTGTAGTGAAGTGGAAGAATTTGTACGTTTCTAAGACTATGTAATTAATTTCACCATAGTGGGAAACGCAGGAGGGAAGTTAGTGGTCGGGGTGTTGGCTCTGATCTCTGGACACTTTATGGTTTAATTATAACTTTGGACAATTACTTATGAGGCAGTTTTCATGTCTCACAGCACCGTCTCTCTAGTCAACACAGAGATGAAAGTTCTTGCAGAAGGACATTCACAGACATACCTGATTAAACTTCGGTCAGGTATCATTCCAGCAGCCACAGCTGCACCTCAGCTCATTTCAGTGATAGGTACTGAGACTTTGGAAGTGTTGAAATTATTTGTACCGTATATTCACAAGAGATGTGATCATGTGCTAGAGGAGGAGCCCTGATAAGTGATGCACTTGGGCTTCTGTACTGATTCATGAGGTGGAGTCAGCTGAGAGCTGCTGAACTGCAGATTTGACTGTCTGTGTGTATTAGGTGTGTTGTTAAAGTGAGCTCCCAAGAAAGAAAACATAAAGGCAGTTTTTGGAAATAGCTCTTATAATGCAGGAAAAGTACAGATATTTCAATTTATGAAAGCATTACTTTATAGATAAAAATAGGTGCTGTTTGGAAAACAATACAGGAATCAATAGTACTTAAGAAAAGTGTTCTCTGAATTAGTAAAACGTTTATTAAGCCTCATGATTTAAGGGTGTTCAAAAGCAGCCACTGAGCTTTCTGTTCAAGTTGTTTCAAGGGGAACCAGCTGGATGGGGGTCTCTTGTTTTTTTTGTAACTACACATTGAAGGCAGTCTTTGCATGTCCTAAGTGTTGATGAAATGTATCTGCTAGTGTATTTGCAAACCTAGTGGCTTTATTTAAACTAAACCTGTGTTTGGAAACCAGGAAATACAACCCATTTTGTTTTTTCTTTCCTCTTCCTGGCTTTGTGAGCTTCTAATCTGTCATGTGCATTTAAACTTTCTTTTTTTCCCCTTTAACTAGAGATATCAGCTAACACTGTGGTGTTGAAGCTGAAGTCCTCAGTTAAAAGGCAGTGTACAAGGTCCACAATTAGAAGTCAGGGTTTGGAATAGAAATATGATTAAATAGTTTAAACAAGGTTAAATCATTATCTGATTTTTTTTTCCCCAAGGCTACTGTTCCTCTGAGTCACCTTATCAATGCCTTTCATTCACCAAAAAGCTCCACTACTACTGCCAGCAAAGCATCCATACAGCCTGTCCAGAGGGACACCTCCCCGGAGCACGATCCTCAGAAGACCGAGGTACTAAAAAGCTTTAGAAAAAGTGATTTTTACTTTTACCTAAATTAAATCTGAATAATAACCGTTTAAGTGAATTTAATACTCAACTGGTTTATAAAATAATGTGACTAAAACTAAAGAGAATGTTTATTATGTAGAATGTAACTTTTTGACAGAACAGCAGTCAGTCAGTTCTTCATCAGTAAGGATTCTACAAAAATTGCAGTATTTCACTAAGAAACAAAGCTGGTACTTGTCTCAGTAATTTACAAATGATGAAGGAATTTGTTTTCACTTTCAGCTTCAGTTTTTCTCTGTCAACGTAACAAGAACTTTTAATAAACCCCATGTTGTCTTTTCACTCTAAGTTCTAACAAGGTTTTTCATTATTGCTTGTAAGAAAATGGACTGTAATTTAAGATACCTTGAAGGTTTGAGAGATTAAATAGCATATTTGCATAGTTTTTTATTTTTCAATTAAAATGTCTTTTATTATTATTAGGTATTCCTTGTTCTTGACATTGAAAATTGAAACACAGGAAGTGCAAAGTAGTATCAGATCTTGCCACTTCTCTTTCAACTCATTTATTTCAACAAGTTTTATAACTAAGGAAATTTTTGGAGGAAAAACGCTGAGTGTCTCACTAACTGCAGAACTTTGGAAGTCAGCATGGATTGTACTGTTTATTGCTCTGTTGTGATTCCATTTTTGTTTCTTTATTTTTTTACTTTGTCTGTATGTGAATCTGTATTTGCTTTTGATGCTACTGAGAGTTTTTTTCCCTAATGTAATCTTATGTGAATTTTAAACACTAATTTCTATTTTTCAGTCTTTAGTTAAAAATTTAAGAGACCTGGGATTGTCTGATTTGAAACCTAACCAGTTCAAAGAGTTGGTGAACAGGTTACTTCCTGGCTACTGTGCAGAAAACAAAATCTCTTCACAGTGGCACACGTCGTACGTCTCTGCTCAGTCCTTCTTTGAAAATAAGCATGGTATGTTTGAATGAAATGCTTATTAGAATTGGTGGGAGTTAAATTATTAAAGTGAAAACAGATATTCTTTAGTTTAATCTCTTTTGCTGTAGATAATTCATTGTTTAAAAGCATATTTATTAAAATAATAGTAATGTATTTTTAGTTTTATATAGATTTTCTTTAGAGTGGTGTTTTTGAAACTTGGGAATTTCAGAAAAATTCAGCTCGGTTTTTGGAACTGTTTTTTAAGATTTCAAATTGTCTACTGTTGAATTTGTCTGAAGTCAGCTGGTAGTACAAGTGCATGCCTTTTAATGATGAACCTGAGCTGTGAGTTTTTCCACCAGTTTGTTTCACCAAGACGTTAGATTTTGCTAATCTGCTAATTCAACAGGGTCACAAACATCTCCAGTTTACATTGATGATCTCTTTTTCGCTTGAAGCAACGTCGTGCAAAGACATTAATTAGAAAGGAATTCAGGGTGTGAACTATTAACAGTCCATACAGAGTATTTTGTGTCTGAAATAAACCAAGAATGGTTCCTTACAGTTAAAGATTTTTTATTGGAATTAGTCTAAAATGCAGGAAGTAAGGGCCATTGTAGAGTGCTAACACCTGCTGAAGAATGTATTAGAAAAAGAAGCTTAGAGCTGACATTTGAGATACTGCCTATATAGTATAGCAATAGAGAGAAAGAGTGTGAAGAATAATACCCTAGGGCAGCTATTAGAGAAAAAGTATTAAATTGCATTGTGATATGAGATATAAACAAAAAATAGCCCAGAGACAATTGCCTGAAAGTGAACAAAATAGTTGCATGTGCTTCAAAGCTTTGATAGATGTTCTGGTAGTTTGTTTGATTAAAGATGCCTGAAGGACTGTAGTATTTAAGAAAGGAAAAAAACCCCAAACTATGCAAGAAGTAATACTGAGTTACCATTTAAAATAGGGTGTATTTACACTTTGCTGTATCTTTTTACAGGTTTCGTGGATGTTTTCAGTGTTTTACGCTCATCTTGTTTGTACAGACAACATCCCAATCCCCTCCAAAATTTCTGTTCAGATGTTCGGTGTTGGCCAGGTATAAAGCAATAAACTACATTGTTTTTAATCTCTATAGTACTTTTCTAGTCTGGGAAAGGGTTTTTACATTTGTTGTAGAGGCATCACTCAGGAAATACCAGTAAGCTCCAGGAGGAATTTTATGTGATATTAACACTTCAGGTCATGAAGTTATTTTTGCATTTGAGTAGTATGTTTCCAGAATCAAGTTAGTAAACATTGTGTTACCATAGAATCTTGTTTCAAGATGTCAGTATTTGTGGATTGTATTCTTAAAGATCATAGATGAACTGACTATTTTTGAATCAATAATATGTTGAATCCAGTACTCATCCAGTTAAGCTTTCTGAGGGCTTTGGTGGTTGGTTTAAAGTACTCCAGAGCTGCCTGATCAAGTGTTGAAGTGAACCTTTTTTGAGCAGGGGTCAAAGATCAGCTGCAGAAGTTCTTTTTATCTGGTTCTGTTCTAGTATAACAAAATGCTTAGTGAAAACTATATAATCGACTGGCATTGGTGTTTATTTTAAGTGAAAGAAATATTCTTGGCTTTTTTCCATCACAAGGTTTCTGATGTGATAGGGGATGACATACAGTGCTATAAGATCGCTGTGATTAAATGATTTCATTTCCTTTGGCAGTTTCTAAGGTAACAGCACACTTAAGCCCTTCCAGATCTCCTCAGGGCGCCTTATCAGCTGAGCTTGTAGATAAGGCTTTATTCTCATCCTTCTGGATTTGCTTCCGAATGCTCCATGTTTGTTAGCCTGCCTGGATTTAATTCAGCTGCATGCCTCCTGTTCCCTGAGTTGGGCAATCTATAATTCACAACATGAGCTCCTGATTATTTTAACATAAAATTTTATGTGAAACATTAAGCAGGTTGTATGCAAGTTCAGATTACAAATATGGTGTGTGATTACCTGACTATCCATTTACAGTACAGTGGATATGTTGGGAAGATTATATTCTGTATTCTTTCATATAAGAGTTTCTGACATTTTTTAGACTTTTTTTTTTTTTTAAATGGTGGGAGTAATGAGTAGGTTTTAACTTTCATTTATTCTTACTACTTGAAGTTTACATACAGTCACGGAACTTTAAGACTTTGAGATCAAGAGCAAGACGTCTGCAGTCAACATCTGAACAATTCACAGAACCAAAGAGTTCACTTTCTTCACTTTTGAAGGTAAATACGAGTAACATTATGAAGTTGTTTGGGGCTTATTCAGACCACCTCTTTTTCTTGAATGAACCTTCATAATTTACCAGGGGTATTTTCTTTCATTAGTATGAAAGAATTTCTTAATTCTGAAACTTGAGCTAATGGAAACAGATGTTATTTTCTTATTAATTCACATATTTGCCTCCTATATCACCAGTACAAAAATGATTTGAATATTTAGGTAAATAGTTTCAGAGTATATATATGGTTTTAAACTCTAGAAATAAAACCTTTTGTATTCTGTTTCTGTGGCTTTGTTAAAAATAGCTTTGAGATAAATTAATTATTTCTTTGAACAGAAGTACAGCTAGTTTAATATTCCAGAATGTTTTCAAGTCAACAGATAATGAAACCAAGTTTACCTAGGTACTCTTTGCTTCTAATTGGTGGTATGGAAGTTGGGCTAATTAAGGCCTTTGATCTTATTGGGTGTGTAAATTATCTTTGACCTCTTCCCTTCTTTTTGGCATATGTGGCTTATTTCATCGGTGGATTAGGTATGCTGTGGATGAAGATAAACCAGAGCTAGCTCCATGCAGTGCTGCTTGTAAATTTGATAGGGCACATGAGATATGTTTGTTTAAGCTCCATTAAAACTAAACTTACAAAGAAACCTTGCAATTGGAAATAAAGCAAAAAGCTTAAGCTAATAACTTCCACTAAGTCCAGTGAACAAAGCTGGTTGTGTACAGATCTGCCTTAGGCTGTTTTCTGTTTGGAACTGGGATCTGAGAGAGCTCTGAAACTGATTTGCTCAGCAAAAATGAGGGTGCCCCTGCTCAAACCGTGGGGATTCCACACTCGAGCTACTGCTCTGTATCATCTAACTAACCCTATAGCATCTGAATTATATGGTTTTGTGATTTACATTTTTCCCCATCCCCCATGCTAACTAGGTGGTAAGTTAACTGTGTGTCAAAGCTTAGTGTATACTAACAGTGAGTGCTTTGGAAAATATTTCAGGGCTTTATCCTGAGAAAGCGACGAATTGATGTTGAAAACTTAGATGCGCTAATGAAAACAAAAAACATCCCAGAGGCACACCAGGATGCTTTTAAAACTGGTTTTGCAGAAGGCTTTTTGAAAGCCCAGGTATTCCTACAAAAAACACTTGGTAAGTTGTTTTAGTTCATGTATCTTGTCTTTGCAATCAACAAGTAGTTTATTTCAGCCCAGGTTAAATATGTTTTTGTTTTCTTTTACAGATTCCTTAAGAAGATCACGTTTGCTTTCTTTCTTTCTCTTCGTTCTTTGTTTTTATCTTGCTATATATTCGTCATTTTTACCTGGGAAAGGTTCCTTTTCCGATGCTGGTTAGTTAACTTTTTTCCCACACTGTTGCACTTGTGTTGTTTCTTCCAGCAGGTTTAGCATAAATGAAATATATTTCGACATTATGATTGTATTAGGATAATGTTTCAGTGTACTAATGAAAGACTTATTTACTGCTTCTGGCTACAGCCTTTGAGATGACAGTGTGACAAAGCGTTTATGAAGACAAAATAAGTTTTGTGTTAGTATAATTACTTTTTTTTTTTTTTTGTGAAGCAGTTAGATGGAACCAGAGAAGTCAGAGTGTTCACCAATTATGTATTTGTCTTTCAATTTAGATGATGTGTTACCTAGATCAGCTATAAGAAAAATGGTTTGATTTTTGAATTTGCAATCACAGCCTAGTTTATAGCGACTAGGAACGTGCATTGTCAAATTGTCATCTCAAGAAGTCCATTGGAAACAGTGGAGAGATCAAAAGTCTGAGTTAATGTGACTGGAGATACTCAACTTGATGCTAAATTATCACCTGGGTCTCAAGATTAAGTCAGAGTATATGCAGAAACACTGAGGGGGAAGCTCTGGCTGTGTACATGCTTCTGATTGCAGTTTTCTGTACTAAACGTGACTAAAAAGCACATCACTGAATTAATTGCAAAGATTTTAAAGACTTTTTAAAAAATTAATCTTATTCTTGCCGGACACTTGTAAATGGACACGTGCCCTTTTAAAAGGGCAGGTGTCAAACTGGTGTCTTGGTGTCTTACGAGTTCAAGTGCAAAATTCAGTCTTGGAATAAAATGACTCTGTGTAAATTTGTTGTTTGTCATCTGCTGTTTGCTCTTAGTACGCTTTCGAACATCAAGTATCTTTGATGCAGCAGTTGATCCAATCCAGTTGAAAAATGTCACCTTCGAACATGTAAAAGGGGTAAGATTAAAAGTAAAATGTCTGCAAGATCTTGTTTAACTAATTATTGTGAGTCTGAAGAATGTCTTGCTCTGTTCAAGAAATTTCTTTGTATGAACTGAAGCTTTGTATATGTTGGCCACTTCATGATAAAGGAAGGCTTTAACCACTCTTGTTCTACTTTATATTTTTGTGGCATTTAATAGCTTATAAAAGGTGCACTCTCTACTTGTTGAATGACATTTTTAAAGGCTAGAATAGCAAAAGGCAGACCATAAATATCCGTGTTAATCTATTATTTGCAGAAGTTGATTTGTACAAGAAGATAAGGCCATTTGATCATTTCTCCCTTCGTGCCATCTCTTTCTGATATTGGGATAGGAGATACAGAGAATCCCAGAAAAAAGTGGGCATGTCACTGCTTATGGGATAGCTTTATTTTTTCTATTTAATTGTTCTTTGGCTGTTAGTGGCAAAATGAGGACCTCCCCCTGTCCTTCCCCTTGGACAAACAGATAGAATTAATGTCTTTTTAATTAATTAGACTAATATCTTGAGGTAGAATTTTGATTTTGTATTTATTTTGTTGGTCAGATCTGGTCTTGAACTGTTGGGTTTTTCCTTCATTTTTACTAAGTTTAATGTGTACTTATTCCTATGAGCAGTTCTAGGATAGGTTGAATTAAATGCATGGACAATTGGTATCCACACAAATATTTTTTATTGTCTTCTGTTTGTATTTTTGATCAATATGCAATTAGGGACTTAATCTCTACTCAACTGTGGAAATCATGCAGTATTTTGTAAATGCTTATTTATATTTGTGTCATGTTTTTAATGTGTAGGTTGAAGAAGCTAAACAGGAATTGCAAGAAGTTGTGGAATTTCTGAAAAACCCACATAAGTTTACTGTATTAGGAGGTAAACTTCCAAAAGGTAAGAACCGCTGCTCAGCAGAAGTGAAAGACCTATGTAGCCATGGCTATATAGCTTGTTCTATACTGAGTGACTTATTTACAGCCTAGTTTCTTACTGGTTTTTTCATGTATTATGCAAATGAAAATTTTGGAGTTAGACAAAATTTACTGTGCCTTCTTTATTTATTAAATTAATAAACGTAGTTCTTTGCCCTGTAAAGCAAGGGGAGGGGTTATGTAACTGAACTCTTAAAAAGCCTTTATTTCTTCCTTACGGCTTTCAGCACCTTTAGTGCTTGCTAACTGCTTTAGACAGCTCAGAAACAAATGTTTTCTTTTAAAAGGATGATTAAGATTGACCATAGTGGAAGTCCCAAGTGAATCTGAAATACGTCAACCTGATAAGTCTGTTTCTTGTTAGTGCTCTACACTGTTTAAAGACAATTACTTGAAATGATTTAATTAAAAAAAAAAGTTCCACAGAAACAGCCAGGAAAATGTCAGTTTGAAGAAAACACTTAGAGAGTCAGCTGCTAAACATCATAATTTTGTAGAATACTGTAGGTTTCTGTTTCTATTTGATAGTGTTACAAGTCTTTGTGTTTAAATGTGCATCAGAATGCATGTAGGTTTGTTACAGGAATCCCCTTCAGGCTGCAAGTAATGAGCAGGATCTGAAATGGGATGTTAACAGCTTTTTGAAGCCAAGTGTAAATAGTTCCAATGTACGAAAGAAACTGGAGTCCCTGGTGGTCTAGTGGTAAAGGCGCGGCGCTATCACTGCTGAGACCCGGGTTCGATTCCCGGTCAGGGCCACTCCCGGGCAGGTGGGGCTCGTTAGCCCTTAAAGGCAACCCACCTACGTCCTGAGGACCTCGCTGCCACCGTCCAAGCTCGCTTGGCCCCGGCAGATGAACCTTAGGATTAAAGGGTGGGCTCAGTTCCGCGCACACTGTGTCTCACCTAAAAAATCCAATGCGCAGGCTGGAAGGTGTAAAGACCTTCCCCAGATCTTCGCTCGCGAAGACTGGCCGTTATTTATTACGAAAGAAACTACCCATATAATAAGACTGGATTTGGTGGGTTTGTTGTTTGGGTTTTTTGTTTGTCTTTTAGGTATTCTGTTAGTTGGACCACCTGGTACTGGTAAAACGCTTCTCGCACGGGCTGTAGCTGGTGAAGCCGATGTTCCGTTTTATTACGCGTCTGGATCAGAGTTTGATGAGATGTTTGTTGGTGTAGGAGCGAGTCGCATCCGAAGCCTGTTCAGTAAGTTAAATATTTGTGGTTTTGAAATCTTTTCATGTGGGAGATTAAGTATTCAGTGGTGTTTATGTGGTTGGATTAGATGCAGTTCTGGTTACTGGAAAGTAAAAGTGTACGAGGCTAATAAATAAAACTTTACTTCTGTAAGTAAATGTTAGAATTCTGTGAGCATCATTTAACTGGAGAATTTTCCCAGTCATCAGATGAAATTATAGCAAAGATGATAACTGATGTTACAACAGTCCAAGAAAGAAAAAGTAATTTAATTAGAAATGTGAAGTCCTATAAATTAAATGAAATATTTGAAATGATAAACTTAGTCATACATAAATTGTTGTAAATTTTGAATTGTAAATTTTTAAGATGAAAAATAGTGTTAACCTTCTTAATTCTCTCATATTTTTATTTATCTGAATTAGAGCTTTATGGTATCACAGTATAGCAATAAGCTGATATTTCCCTTTTCACACCCATCAACAGGCTCAAAATAAAGGACATTATAATGAAACTTTCAAAATTAATGGTTAGATTTATAACTTTCACAAAAGAGGCTATTTTAAGTATGCCACTATGATTGGAGAGAGGGATATCCAGCTTCTCTCTTAAATGGAAAATTGGTAGTGTCAAATATGTACAATGTACAAAGTAGTTTGCATTTGTAGAAGAAACGTGATTCCTACATGTGGAAGGGATGCAAAATGTAATATGTGTAGTACCTTAAAAATGCATTTCCTTTTGTTGACTTTAGAAGTTTAGAAGACTGACTGGTACATTGATATAATTTTTACAGATATGTCTGGCTGGGTGAATGAGTTGCATCTTGGCATGCATGTACCAACCAGTGGTTTTTAAGTTTATGGCTGCATTTTTATTTTGTGTGTTTCATACTTGTAAACTTGAGTATGAGCCCTTCACTGTTAAATAACAAGCAAGTTCTATTAAAATAAGTTAGCATTGAGAACCGTCACATATCATACTGGTTTTATTTAATAGGCAAATGTTCTCTACCCAAGCCTATGAAAGAAACTGTGGTAGGGAGTTCATACAAAATACAACAATTTCTTAATGTATTTTACTGGTGATTTCCTGTAACATGATAAGAATAACTGATGAAGAGATGAAGAACCTTGCTTCTCTTTGTGTCTCTCCATTTCAAAAATACATTTTTTTTTAAGCTAAAATCAAGACACTTCTGATGATGTCGCATAGAACACTTTATAACCCAAGAGTAATAGAAATAGTAGAATCTTAAATTACATATGATATGCTGTTTGTTCCTTTGTGTGGTTCAACGCCCTTCTGCTGTTTTCGTTTTGTCAGGGGAAGCAAAAGCAAATGCACCTTGTGTTATATTTATTGATGAATTGGACTCTGTTGGTGGGAAGAGAATTGAATCCCCAATGCACCCCTATTCAAGGCAGACCATTAATCAACTTCTTGCTGAAATGGATGGGTAAGTATATGGATTCTGAGGGCACAGAAGGTGCTTGACTGACTGGTATTTTGGATTTTGGATGAACTTTTTCTCCTTGACAGCTTTGAAGTTTTATGTAAGTTTTTGTAACGATTTTAAGGATATAAATTTAATATGCTTTTATGACTACTTTCTAGTACTGCCAGTAGTTGCATTAACGGCCCTGTTGTAAAGAATATAGAAGCTTCTGAGTTGTAGTTGCACAGTAGCTGCAATTATTTTAAATGATTTCTCCTTTTTTTTAGCCTGGTTACATATCTAAAGGAAGAAGTTCAAGTCAGATCAGAGCATGTTTTTAAACAGTTGCTGGGTTCAGTGTGGTCATTCTTGGATCATATGTTGTGGTGTGAAAACATGTTTTTGACTGGCCAGTGAAGTCACTGAAACTAGTAACAGAAGTATGGACAAAATTGTAAATTTTGTGTCCAAAAAAAAAAATTCTCACCCTTTTATCCACACAGATTTAAACCGAATGAAGGTGTTGTTATTATTGGTGCAACAAACTTCCCTGAAGCATTAGATAAGTGAGTATAATACATTGATCATTTTTACAGAGCAAATATTAAAAGGCAAAAACCCCACCTGCAACAACAACAAAGTTGCTTTTGATAATCTTCAGGTATTAGAGTGTTATGGCTCAGGTTTTTCCCTTTTAAAAAGGATGTGTATGACCAGTTTTTGGTATTTAATATGTTGCAGAGTTAATGGAGAAATAAGCATTTAAAGTTTGACCAGCTGCATACCTTGTTCATAATGCAAAATTTTCAAATGCTAAAAGCCCTTTAAAGCATGTTGTCAATAAACATCTTCCATCGGTCTTTTTATAAGGAAATAAGAAAAAGATATTCTTTGCATCTATGCAAGAGACATAATCTTTGTAGGTGTTTTTAGAAATAGCAATGAATTTTTTTTCCTTGGTATGTTAGTAAGTTTACTGCAGCATTTTTCAGCCAATGTACTAAATTGCTGTTTCCTTTAGTGCTCTAATACGTCCTGGTCGCTTTGATATGCAAGTTACTGTTCCCAAGCCTGATGTGAGAGGTCGTACGGAAATTCTGAAGTGGTACCTTAATAAAATCAAGTATGATCCATGTAAGTAAATACTGCAGTATCTTTTTATGTAACAGTTTTTATACTGGATCAGCCCCCTCATGTGTTCGCCCTTTATTACATTGGCAGTTATGGCTTTACCTTGTGTCTTTAATAAAGAATACAAAAATTGTCTAATACATAGTGTTGTAACGATTTTCTGAGGCAGTGTTTCTTCCTAGTCCCCAGGAGTTCATAGTGTCTTGACAATTAGACTTCATTTCTTCTAAAACTGAAAATTTTTTGTTTAATGCATTTTTTTTAATGGAACATGATTCTTGCTTACAATTTTGGGAGCGGTATGGACTCTTAATGACAAATTTGTTTGGGTTTTTTTTTTCCCCCACAGCTGTTGATCCAGAAATTATTGCACGAGGCACAGTAGGATTTTCAGGAGCAGAACTTGAAAATCTTGTAAATCAAGCTGCCCTGAAGGCAGCTGTTGATGGAAAAGATATGGTAACCATGAAGGAACTAGAATTCTCCAAGGACAAAATTCTGATGGGTAGGATTTTATGCAAAAGACATTCGTGCGTATTACACTACACAGAGGCTTCTTGTGTGATTAAGACTTTTACAGGGAAAGAGACATTTTTATGCTGTTGTTTGGTTGTTTTGGGGGTTTTTTTTGCACTGGGTTGTTTTGGTGTGGGTTTTTTTTGTTTTGTTTTGTTATGTTTGTGGTGGTATGGTTTTGGCAGGGTTTTTTTCTTTCCTTTTTTTTTTTTTTTAAACAAATAAGTCTCCTATTAGTTATTTCTGAATAGAAGCTTTTGAGACCTGAGAGCAGTATGTAAAACTCTTAAAAACTTGATACTATTTTTAAAATCAAAAATGCATCTTGTACTTCAACTCAGAGGGAGACACAGGCTTAATTTCTTATCTTTCCCCTACTTACTCATAAAGGAAAGGAGCAAATAAATGACCAGAAACCTGGAACTTCTGTTTAACTAACTCGTCATGTGATAGCACAAAACTTAAACATCTGAGACATAAAACACTAAAAATCTGATCTGTTCTTGCTTGAGAAAAGACATGGAATTTTCTCAGTTGCTTAGACTGCATCTTAAATCTATTCCTTTAAAAGTAGCTTGTCTGTAGAGTATATTGAGGTCCATTTTTAGACATTAAAATCTGACTCGTAAATATTTTACTGTTAATGAGTGTTAGTTCCCTTTGTTTGCACGCTGTTCCTCAGCTGCTTTGTACTCTGTTTGAGTATATGCAATGTGTGGATTGTGGAGATAAGCTGTACAAAAAAGTTAATTTCATTTTCCTCTGTTCAAGGACCTGAACGTAGAAGCGTAGAAATTGATGAGAAAAACAAAACCATCACTGCTTACCATGAGTCTGGGCATGCCATCATTGCGTATTATACTAAGGATGCAATGCCCATCAACAAGGCCACCATCATGACACGAGGAACAACACTGGGACATGTGAGTGTTTCTCTATCTAATTCTACTGGTGTATTTTTAAAATTTTATTTATTTTATTGGTATTTCTTTAGTTTTATTTTTATGTTGGCTTGGTGGTGTTAAGGAATTTACCAATGATGCTGTATGTTGTGTTTTATGTTAATGCATATTGTAGTCTGTTATGAGCAATCTCTTGGAAAACCCACTGGTCATCTTTTCTGTGTGATAGAAAGCTTTCTTCCTTCATTTCAAAATAAATGGGCATACACTTGTATAACAATTCAAATGTACAAGGGAAGAAATGTACGTTTGATTCTGCTGCAGTTAAAATAGCACCCAACAGCAAAACTTTGTCTGAAGGACTGCTCATTGTAGGGAATAAGGAGAACAGATTGTTCTGTTTTTTCTGGTGGTAGGTATAAGTTGCTCAATTTGATGTGGTGCTCATGGTCTGTTGGAAGCTATTTCAGTGGTTAAACTAAGAACCTCCGAGCAAACCTGATGAGTACACAGACACGGAGGAGGCCCAGAGCATTTAAAGTGTTGCATAAAAGCCTTTGCATCTGCTTTGGATATAAGCAAGAATATTTTCGAGATTGCTTCAGTATTTCTTCAGGTTTTTTTGTTACCTGACCGCAGTTCTGTATCTTACAGGTGTCTTTGCTCCCAGAAAATGACAGATGGAGTGAAACCAGATCCCAGTTGCTTGCACAGATGGATGTCTGTATGGGAGGAAGAGTAGCAGAAGAGCTCATATTTGGAACTGATCACATCACGACAGGTCAGCTGATCGGTAGTTAAAAAGGTTTTGGATCAAGGCTGTAGATTGGCATGTTTAACTTGGTTTCAGTAATGTGACTTAAATCTGTTTGCTCTCTAGGTGCTTCCAGTGATTTTGACAATGCTACTAAAATTGCAAAACTGATGGTGACGAGATTTGGAATGAGTGAGAAGGTAGTGTTATGAATCCTTTAATATTTATATGGAACAAAGCAAGGTCTGTTCTGTAATTAAAGCCTATGTGGGTGTCAGTGATCACTGAAACTAACATAAGTATTTTGACAAAAAAAGTAAGCCTTTTGACCTGGCCTGCAGTAGAAAGCTCAACTGGAAAACCTGTGTATTTGACAGTTTAATAATTACCTTGCAGGCTTTTCACTTCAAAATGGCCTTGAAAGTTACTAATGACTTCAGAAAATAGTTGTAAAGCCAAACATTTTGGAATTGAGGGTAATCTTGGGTTTGGGAGGGTGAGGAGGGTAACAACATTGAATTTTCTTTAGATGCTTCTTTAGTCATGTTTATTACCCATCAAGTTTAGCAATTTTGGTTTGGTTTTTCTGTAAGAAAACACTTAATCAGGATCTGTACTGTGACCTGTTGAAGTAGAATTCTGCAGTGACTACACAGTTGATGACTAGGCTTCTTGTTTTGCTTCTGCTGAAAGGACTTCAGCAAGCATTTGAGTCTTGATTTTATTTGTTTGCATGTAGAAGCAATAGGTGATAAATCTTGTCCAATGTTTTATGTGTATTGCAACAGTGGCAAGATAAAGATGTTTTTGTTGTTGTTTAGCTTGGTGTTATGACCTACACTGATACGGGGAAAGTCAGCCCTGAAACCCAGTCTGCAATCGAACAGGAAGTAAGGACGCTTCTACGGGTAAGCCTCTCCCCCTCCACTGATATATTTATTTTGAGATGTGTTGAATGTCTGCTTTCTTGATTGTTCGTTCTTACAATGTATACTGGTGAAAAGACACAGGTGGATGAAAGTATTCCCAAGTATTTAATGTAGCTGCAACTTTGAATCTGTGCATATCAAAACTTGGTGATTGCCATGCACAAGTAGTGTGAATCAAGTTGGTGGTGTCCTGTTCTTTAGTACACTCTTTAACACTTCCTCTTATCAGCATTTGTATTTTGCCTATTCAATTAGTAGGTGAAAAAGTAGGTCTGTAAATTGTTTTAGAACAGATGTGAATGTTTTATGTTACTCTCATCTTCCATAACTGTAATTTTGTATAGAATCACAGGAATGGCCATAGCAGATCAAAGAGTTGCCTTCAGTATCCTGTTCCTCACAGGGAACAGTGTCAGATGCTTAGAGAAATCTGTAACGTCTGATAATCACTGAACTTCACAATCACTGTTGTGGTAATCTGAAATAGTTTGGTACAGGCAGGAAAATTACTTATAACATTTAAGTGTTTAAACTTCTGCTGTAGTTGTTTTTGAACTGATTGGATCATGTGAGAACTACCAATGCAGGACTACAGGTTGAAGCTGGTAATGCTGGCAGAGTGCATCTACTGCAGCAGCTGGTAACTTCCAGGAGCTGGTAGCTTTCAGCTTTTTAAAAATGCATAATACTTGGAGTTTTAATAGCCTTTGAGGAATAATCTGTAAATGCTGTAGTTCTACTCATAATGCAAAACTAAATATACCTGTTATAAAAATCAGGAAGTTTTCAAATCTAGAAATCTTTTCTAAGTCATATATAAAAATACTAAGATTTGTCTCAGGATTTTATTTTTAGTCCTACTTATGCAAAATATAGGTGGCATAAAGTGTTTGGTTGTTTTTCGTTAATTATGCCAGCTAAGTTTTAAATCTCTGTGAGTCAGGAGCTGTGCTAGCTATGATATATAAGGCACAACTTTAATGTTTGTTTCAAGCTGTATTTCCTGGAAACATTTTTTAAAGTGCAATCTTGCTGTTGTTTTTGTTCTAAAATCTTAAACTCTCCTTCTACGTGTTTTTAATACTAGGACTCATATGAGCGAGCAAAGAACATCCTGAAGACTCATGCAAAAGAACACAAGAATTTAGCAGAAGCTTTATTGAAATATGAGACTTTGGATGCCAAAGAAATCCAAATTGTTCTGGAGGGGAAAAAACTAGAAGTAAGATGATAACTTCTGGGATATGTAACTGATAATTTGAAGAATGTACATCTAGCAATGCAGTAGTCTTATGCAGCATAGCCTTTTTTTCTCTTCCTGATGTGTGTATGGCATTAGTGTCACTTAATATTAGTCTGTCTCTTGTGAGCTTCTGTTAACTCATCTATTTGTTGTGTCTCGTCAGAAAAAGACACAAAATAAAGCTAGTTTCTCATCCTCTGTTCCCGATACTCTTCGCACAAGAAGTTATTCAGAAGGCTAAATCTCAGGGTTGAATTTAGCGTTTTGGTTCAATCAGATGTGTTGAAGCTGAGAAGAAAGGTGTGCAGATACACTGGTGTGTCTCGGCACAGCATCCCGGGCCATGCTGCTACGTGTGCGTTTGAAGTGATGCAGTGTGGAATGTGTTCTGGAGAGTGGCAGAGATGTACAACAGTAGTGTGTGGTGTAACCAATGCTCATACTCTGTTTGAGGCTAGAGACCACTATTAAAGACTTCTTACTTAGAAATGTAACAAGACATCTCTACGAATGAAGTAGCTGCATTGTGGGAGCACCACGTTAGACAGAAACATCAGTGGTCGTGCTTCAGTACTCTTGGGGTTAAAATACACACGTGTATGGCTGGGAGAGAAATTTTAATGCAAAACCAACAGGCTAAATGTGTCTAAGCCTCTTTGGACCATGTTTGGGGCAGAACCATGGCAGGGATAAGAGAAGTACCTGTGATCTCTGATGTGCTGCTGACAAGATTCTTAAAATTTTATTACTGCAGTAAATGGATGACAGTGCTTTGATGACAGTGCTTTTACACTGTTGAAGATTCTACACAATTAGTTTCTACTAATACTATGTATGGGTGTTTGATAATCCAACAGATAATTTCTTCAAAGAGGGCAATGTTGCTTACTAAAGAGTAGTTCAGAAAATGTTTGAAGCACGTGCTGTTTCAAATAACATTCCCAGTTCTGTTCTACAGTAGAAGTAGAGAAATAAAACCTTTTCTTTCAACCCTTACAGAAACCTCTGGAAATTCTAAGAAAATAAGGAAAAGATTTCAAAAACAAAAGCAGTTTCCAATCAAGTTGAAGTGATTGCTAGCAATTATATGCCAGTATTCTTTAGATCTCATGGAACTGGTTTTTATGAATAACACATCTTGATCATAATCTTTCTGCACAATCAGTTGTAGCCTTGTGGAACTATATGCTTGTGTTGCAAAGAGGGCTTGTTTTAGCATATTAATGTTGAACGTTACCATACTTGGACATGAAAATAGTTGGGCTGGTGCCAATAAATGTGAGTGGAAACTGGTAGCTACACCTAAAACTAGAAGTAACAGTATTTTAGAATTTTCTGAGTGTAATGCTTGATTATAACCTAGTTTTTTAGTAGAAGCACATGCATTTTTTTCTCCTTTCACAACCAGAGTAATTTTCTTTTTGCCTGTTTTTGTCAGCTTACTATAGTGACATCCCACCCTGCGTGGGAGAACTTCCAAATGTTATAAAACAGTATACAAAATGTCTAGGCTGACTACTTAAGAGTTGTACATGTATTTTAGAAATATGCCAACAGAAACAGAAATATACTGCATATTTGGCATCTGGTTTTGGAGTAATAAAGGTTAATTTTAATTATGCAGATTGGTTTTCTTTTTATTCATTGTAAATTGCTATAAAATGTAATACCAAGTTCCCTACTATGTAAATTGAGGTGTATATAACATTTAAAGTTGTAAATAAATTTGAGAATTATGGCAAAATTGCACTCTCTCTAATGAGATTTCTAGGGAATGTTCTCCCTAGAAATTCAGACCTTTTTGCTGCTTCTGTAGTGGGACTTGAAAGGGAACTTTTCCAGCTAAATAATGTGAATCTGCATTTAGAAACAAAAGCAAAAATTTTGTTTGAAGTCACTAAAATCTATATTGAGTGATCTTGTTTGAGAGTTAAGTCCTTTAAGTCCAACTTATTTTTCTCATTCAAAAGCTTCTTGCTATATGCATAGAAGTTGAAAAGTGGTATCTCATTAGGTCATGAAAGATTTTTACAAGATTAGCCATGAAGTGTAAAAGGGATCTTTGCTTTCTGGCCAACTTAACAGCACAGGTATTAATGTAGAGTTTGTTGTCATTCTTGGTTGGTTGTGTGCATGTGACATCTGTGGAATTTCAAAGAAACTTACCTGTTTAGGCATTGGGTTTCACCTCTGTTGTTCTTGGGTATATCTAGGAGCTGGAATTTCTCCTCACATAATCATGGGGCAGAGGTAGGAAACCACTGGATTGGGTTTGTGTGGCAGGGTTTTTGTACGGAGGATGCTACATGGGTGGCATCTGTGAGAAGATGCCAGAAGCATCCCCAAGAGGGACCCACGACTGGCCAAGGCTGAGCCCATTAGCCATGGTCGTAATGCCTTTGGGATAACACACTTAAGAAGAGGAAGAAGGTCCTGTGCAAGAGCAATTGCAGCCAGAAGAGAGAGGAGTGGGAATACGAGAGAAACAACTCTGCAGCCAATAAGGGCCGTGAAGGAGGGGGAGGAGAAGCTCCAGGCACTGAAGCAGAGATTCCCCTGTAGCCGGTAGTGAACACCATGGTGAGGCAGCTCTCTCACTGTGGCTCATGGAGCTCCACAAGGCAGCAGAGACCCACCTGGAGCCTGTGGAGGGCCCCACACCAGAGCAGATGGATGCCCAAAGGAGGCTGTGCACTGGAGCAGGCTCCTGGCAGGACCTGTGGACCACTGGAGAGTAGCCCCCTGGAGCAGGTTTGCTTGCAGGATTTGTGAACCACGATGGAGCACTTTGTGAAGACCTGCTGCCTGTAGGAAGGATCCATGTTGGAGAATTTTGTGGAGGATTGCCTCCCATGGGAGGGACCCCATGCTGGAGCAGAAGAAAGAGTGTGAGACCACCCCTCCCCGAGGAAGGAAGAGTGGCAGAGATGTGTGATAAACTGACTGCACCGATTTCCTGTCCCGGTCCCTCCCCTTGCTGCTGTAGGGGGAAGGTAAAGAAAAGTGGCAGTGAAGTTGAAACCAGGAAAAAAGCAGGGGAGGGGGAAGGGAAAGTTTTTAAGATTGGGTTCTATTTCTGATTTGATTGGCAATAAACTAATTTCCCCAAGTCAAGTCTGTTTTGTCCATGACAGTAACTGGTGATCTCTTCCTGCACTTACCTCAACCCTTGAGTCTTTCTGATGTCTTCTCCCCTCTGCCTAGCTGAGGAGGGGACTGATAGAGCAGCACTGGGGCATTCCTGGTGTCCAGCCAGGGTCAACCCACCACAACCACAAAGGCAGCTTCCAGGCGTCAGTCA
Source organism: Myiozetetes cayanensis (assembly GCF_022539395.1). NCBI lineage: Eukaryota > Metazoa > Chordata > Aves > Passeriformes > Tyrannidae > Myiozetetes > Myiozetetes cayanensis. The sequence goes on from NW_026086604.1 coordinate 134,995,713, forward strand.
GAGGGTGGGAATAACCTCAGTTCCCTTTAAGTCCACAGCCTCCTGCTGTTAAAAATGGGGCAGAGCTAGGTGCTCAGATGGACTGTTGGCTTTTTAAATACCTGTAAAACTGGTCACAAACATGGTGGCACATAAAATAAGAAATTCACACTTGGCCGTGATTCTGGATTTTCTCCATTTCCAAGGCTGACGTGCCAGAATTTTGCCATCAAGCTCAATACAAAGAAAATGCAAATTTCCAGATAAAGATGTGGCCCGCTCTTTCTGGCTGCTTCCTACTCAGTGATGACCTGAATCAGCTAAAATGTCAGAATTTTCTAAATCTCTATTCCTTAAACTGAAATTAAAGCAATCAAACCATTGGTAGCTTGATCTGCTTGGAAACCTCTGCTAGAAGCAAGGAGAGCTATTTCTAAAGCATGTTCTAAAACACGGTCAAACAACAGGGTTTGAGTTAAGAGATGAGAGTACTAACTTTAAATACGTCACTCTCTCTGCTTTCCTCAGAGGTAGCTTTCCATTCCCTTTTTCCAAGAGCACGACTCCTGTTCTAGTGTTTATGAAGAGGCCTTCCTCTGGTGCTGGCCAGTGTGAGTGCTTCCTCTGCTCTTTCCACAGCATCACTGCAGAAATGGCCATATCATATGCCATAATAAAAGCACTAATATGGACAGTGAAACATTTCACGGGATAAGAGGGGACTCTGGTGCATGGGGTTGAGGTTTGGTTTTGGGGTTTTTTTTCCCAAATCTAGCTTTGTGGTTAGAGCCCTGTCCTGGGAATTTAATGCTGCTGGCTGTAATTCTGAAATTCAGTGATGTACCACATGGGCTGTAGTAGCACTGGGTTTTGACTTTGAACTCAGCAGCAGACTTCTCCTAAGATTAATTCAAGTTTTCAGTCTTTGACTACTATTTCAAGAATTGTTTCTTCTTCTAGGAACAAAACTTCTTCTTGAACTCTATGTCATTGCAAGACCAACTTTTTTTTATAAACATTTACTCATTATTACGGAGCTACTTCTGCAGAATATTCAACTGCCTTAGTGATGAAACAACACCCCCAAATTTTGTTTATCTTTCCAGGTAGAAAGATCACAGAAAAACTGAAATTAGAAGGAAGCATAATGTAATTTGCAGGAAAGTTCAGGATACCTTTTGTAAAGAATTTAGTGTAAGAATTCTCGGGCTGTCATAGGTAGAGGGGAGATGTGGTAGGGTGATTGGTGTTTTATTTGTTTCAATTGCCAAAAAGCAAAAAAGCCAAATCAATCTCCAAAAAGCTCTAGCACCTAGGGATAAAGGTGGAAAGATGCATCAGCTGAAATGCACTTCTGGTTTCATGCATGTTAAGTATTCCTCCAAAAAACTGCTTTGTGCTTAATTTAATTTTGCTTTTACGAAGTGATCTAGGATATGTCTTAATGATAACTGTAATCATTCAGACCATAGAATTATTAAGGTTGGAAAAAACCTCCAAGAGCATCAAGTCCAACCATTAACCCAGCATCACCGTGTTCACCACTAACCCACATTCCTAAGTGCCACATCCATATGTATTCTTTTAACGTTTCCAGGTGATTCTACCATTTCCTTGGGCAGCCTATTCCAACGCTTGACCATCTTTCAGTGAAGAAATTTTTCCTAATATCCAACCTAACTTTTCCTGGCACAGCTTGAGGCCATTTCTTCTTGTCTTGTCATTTGTTCCTCGGGAGAAGAGACTGACTCCCACCTCCCTACAACCTCCTTTCAAGCAGTTGTAGATAGTCATAAGGTCTGCCCTGAGCCGCCTTTTCTCCAGGCTAAACACCCCCAGCCCCCTCAGCTGCTTCCCATAAGATTTGCGATCTAGTCCCTTCACTGGGTTCACTGCTCTTTGGACACACTCCAGCACTTCAGTGTCTTTTTTGCAGTGAGGGGTCCAATACCGATCACAGGATTTGAGGTGTGGCCTCATCAGTATCTCTTTAAATTTGAGCAGTAACATAAAGTTAATTTCAGGTAAACTCCATGTGGTCTCTGCACTTTTTTCCAATTTGACAAGGTGTGCACAGGTTAAAAAGATTTTGAGGAGGTGTTGGGATTTGATTTTTAGTTTCCTTTTCTGTAGGAACTTGGTTAATAATGGTTTTTGGACAGAAAGTTGCCAGTATTCTTTCATAAATGCTTTTGTTGTATCCCAGATTTTGCAAATATTGAGTAACTGGTCCCACAGTTTTTTCTTGGCTGTCAGTGCTTTATCTGCAGCTTTGTTATGTAGCTTTCATAGCGACTCTTAAATGGAAATACCTGTAGGTTATGATTCACTGCTCCGAAAATTAGTATCAGTACTTCCTGTTTGTCCTGGAAGTTAATCATCAGTTTGTGAATGACTGGATTTCAAGCCTGTGATCCCCATAAACAGAGATATCATGGAAGAAATAGGATTCTGCCTCATCTACTGGGTCTCATATAACCAGCCAGAAATCCACAGGGGACAGAGGCAGACCCTGGCTTTGTCACACTTGCTTGATCTCTCAGCAGAAACCCTACACAGCAGCAGATTTGGACTGAATCGGTTTGTAAGTCCTACATCAGTTTTTCCAAAATTACAAATATCAGTTACCATAATTTGATTTCCAATGAGTTGCTCCTTATATTAGCAACAAATTACGAATTGAATTCTCATCCACTGTCATGCCCCTACAGGTCAGAAGACTACCTCATATATTCTTAGCTCTCAGTCAGTGAAAGCTCCTCTCCTCTATTAACACGTCAAAGGATGGGCTGTCACTGGTGAACATGGTGGAATTTATGGGTTTACAGTTTTAGGACTGACCTACTCAAACCTGAGTTGGTTTTCCACTTCGCCTTCAATCAGGGCATGATTCTCCCTAGTGAATCCTTGTCCCGTCGTGCACAGCATCTTCCATGGTGGTTACTCAGGAGGTGCATGCAACTTCAATAATCTACAGCATATCCCTTTGCAAACTGCAGCCAACAGAAGATACACACAATCTTCTTAAAGGTACCAAATGTTTAATCTTAGCTAGAAAACTGGACACAAAGACAAGAAGGCTTTGAATAGAAAATGTGAATCCATTTGTCTTCCCCAAGGGTTTCTTGTGCTGTATTAGGAGCCTAAGCAGACTTTGTCTCCTGAAGGCTTAGGAGTCATTTTAATACATTCAGTAAACACAAAAAATATTTAACAACATTAGGATGTTGAATCAAGCACACACAAAAATGAGAAATGCAAATGCACTCTAAGTTTTCATTTCTTCTGTTATTTTTCTTGCATGGCTTTTTTGAAGCCTTTCCTTCCCTGATGCATTTATTTTTCTGTCCTTCATATTTTTCATTTCTTACATTCCCTGAAAGTCACTGCATTTAAATCAATACATAATATATATATAAAAAATATATAAAATAGAATACATGGACAGTCTTAATGTAGTCATGAACAATCTTTATAATCTCTTAAGCTAAGCTCTGGCTTTTCAGATTTGGTATCATGGGGTGATCTGCCAAATTTTCCAAAATATGTTAAAAACACTGGAATGAAAACAAGACCATGAAGAGCACCAAACAAAATGACAAGAAACATGATCTTGAAAAAGGTCCTAAAGATGTAGGTTTTTGCTGCAGCCAGGACAACGACTCCTAATATAGTAGAAACTGCACCTTGTAATACCGGGTAGCCGAGCAGGGACAGAGCTTCAATTGCCCTTTTATTGGCTGATGACTCTCCACTTGTAACAAAGGCATAGGAAATATGAGCAGAAAAATCTACCGAAAACCCGATACAAATGACCAGGTTGATCATGGATATGGAATCAAGATTGACGTTCCAAAATGACATGAAACCGGCAACACCAACTATAACAGAAGCTATAGCAAAAGTCACCCACAGGCAACACAGCGGGTTGGGAATGAGCAGAAGGGAGACAACGAGCATTGCCCCGGCAGCTACGACAACGTTCTGAACGGTGTTCTGCACTATTACCAGGTACTGGTCGTAGTAGATGAACGCTGGGTGATACACCTTCAGTGGAATACTGCACTGCCTGGCTGTCTCTCTTAACTGATTGAGAAGATTCTTCTCAGCAACCGCTGTGGTCACGTTCACTGTCTGGATAAAGAAACGTGAAGCTTCTATTTCATCCTGAGTCTTGTTCATGTCCCATGTAAAGTTGCTATCATATTGGAACAGTACAGGTAAGTTATTAAAGAACTGAGTCTTAGTGTTTATATTTATGTGAGTCCTTTCAGCGAGTACTGTGTATACTCTCAGCCATGACTCTGACAGGGTCTTATCTACGTAGGAAATGTTCTCTAAATTCTGTGCACAGTCCTCAATGTCTTGACGAACCGTCTCATTCCAGTAATCTACCCTTTCAGTAATGACAACCATGACCCTGGGTCCGTATGTTGAGAAGTATTCCTCATCGTCATCATAGTATGGAATAACATAAGAGCCATCATTAGCCAGATTTCGAAGATCAATGCCTTCCCTGATCTGAGTACACCCGTAAACACTGCCACCCAAATATGCCCCATACAGCAACACCACGAGTAGCTTGATCCATTTATTTGTAAAAAAAGGCCCGTAATACTCTTTAAAGAATATGCTCATTGGATGTTCCCCTTCTGGCTCAGAGGACTGCCTGGAACAGCTGCCGATACAGCAAGCATTGTACAAGCAGGACTTCTCAGCCTGATCTTGATCTACTCCCACACGCATACAGGTCAGCCAGTGTCGGTTTCCTTGCTCCCTTTTATGATTTAATACAAGAACTGCCCCAAAGAAGGTCATGGTATATACATAGCAGAAGACAAAAGCAGTGCCTGTATAGAGACAAAAAGCTCTCACGGATGGAAAAGCGGTCCAGGTGCCAATGAAGAAGGCCAAAACATCCGTGAGAGTGGTGATGGTCACGGAAAGTGCTGCCTCTGAGTAAGTCTCAGCCAGCAGAGATTTAACATTGGATTTCTCTTTTTTCCTTGAACTTTGTTCCCAGGAAGCGATCATGATGAACATGTCATCAACACCAACTCCTGCAAGAGGAGAAAAGGTTAACTGCATTGCAAATGGCAGCTTTCACTTACACCCAACAAAACTACAACATTAATGACATCTAAGTCTGCATAAAGTTTTGAAAAAGAAAGTTGGGCTATTAACATTGCTTTAGTGGTGATGTAAGTTACAAGAGAATCAGGAAAACAGATCCTTTGTGTGTATTACCTTTCAGAAACTCCTGGTGACCCGATGGCTTGATAATCCCTCACCCTTATCACTGTAGCAACTTAGACCAATAACTTCTTCCTCTGCCATCAGCACAAAGGGAGAGCAGTTGCAATCCCAGTCTTCCAGTGGCTCACTTTTTTACACTCTTTGCCCTCCACTTCTCTCCAGTTTATCTTTCAGCACTTATTCACAATTTATTATTCATTTATCTTCACATTTATACTGATGCACTCACAAATATACCCCCCAGAATCCTCCTAAACTCTGCCACAAAGACTGGATCCTGGACTTGGGGGTTTGCTAAGATACCAGAGTAAGTGAGCTCAAGTTCAAAAAGGAAGAGCCAATGTGCCTCTCTCAGCTCTGCCAGCTCTCAAGATTTTAATCACATACCTTTCAGTATTTTGACAATGTTGTCAATTCCCCAAAAATTAACCACACAAAAAGGGAAAGCAAGACTGTGTGAGTAGAGGAGTGAGAACAGATGATTTAGTCAAGCTTAAAAGAATAGAAGAAACCACTCCCTGCTGCCCGAACAGGCAACTGCCAGTAGACAGGCAAAGATGAAGTAAGCAGCACTTCAAAAGGTACTAGTGGATGGCAGTGAGCCACGCTGCTTCCAGAAAGCAGGCAAGCACAAAGTAAATCATCTGATGTACTGAGAAATTATTTGCTTTAATGCAAGGAAGACAAAAGTCTGCATGTTATTTCTGATGATCTGAGGGGTTTAAGCCCTTTCCCATGTATACAAAAGGGTCTTTCTGTCCCTATTCAGAGCCACTGCAACTGATGAGCAAACAAAAGCAAATACAAAATGTGTTGGAATTATGCAGGAAACAAAGAAATGATGCGTGCCCTAAGGAGCATTTGCAGTAGACAGCTAAGATGATGCACAGCCTCTATTAACCTGGAAATTCCATGAGCTTTCCTCATCATGAGATCAAGCCCAAGAAATCTTCACATGAATTTATCCTATAGGAGAGCAGATAAGGATTTTAAAAGAGGTAATTTATTTGCTGCAACATTATCGAAAGGCATTTGGAAAGTTCAGCACTGGCTGTCAAGCAGTCTGTGCCACAGTGATGCAATGATACCAACTTCTTCAGGTTTTTGTGGGGAGCTGCTTACATAAATGGTGCATCACTTCAGTTGTGTAGCTGAATGAGACTGGTTAGTACATAGTCATTATATTGCAGAGGATTAATCACTGTGGACATTACCAGGGACACTAGAACAATGCCACAAGTGCTAACCTTACCACTCTAACCTTACCACTCTCTCATTTATAGTTTTCACACCATAGCAGTGGAACTAGCTATGGGAAAAGCTGCCCTTGCTCCAGAACACAGCTGAGCTGAGCTGAGGGGCTCACCCACCTGTAGGAGCTCTAAGGAGGCTGCATCTCCAGGTATCTCCTCCCCTCACTGCAGCACAGAATGTTGTATGATCTGATGCTCACATCATAAAAGACGGACACCATTAGGTTGTTTTAACTTTGTATCTGATTCAGACTCACTTTTCTACTTACCCAGAATCAGGAATGGTGCATTTGCTACAGTGACCACAAACGGGGCTCCACAAAAGAGCATCAATCCAAAGCTGCTTAGCACAGCTAAGCCGGCAGAAACCACTCCACAGCAGGCAAGCCAGACGTTATTTCTTATACAGCTCAGTCTGAAAATATTTCAAGGAATATCTTAGTTATGTGTCAAATATTGCACAGATGTCAACAATACCCTGTCTGAAGAGAACAACTCATGAAAGTTGCTGGGAGAGCTCTGAGGTGTCAACACTGGACAAGATTAATTTCTCTAGGAGGTGAGCATTCAAGTTGGTTATGTTTGCACTGAACATTTGTTCAGGTATTCATTTGGTACTTACCATGAACCCCATCTAAGCAGGTGAGAAACATGCATAGGTAGACAAGAAAGAGCAAAGAAATACATGTTGCCTCTTATGAAATGCCACGATCTGGAGCTTCAAGAATGCCTTCACTAGACAGAAGCAGAAAACAACAGAGGCAGGTGAAGAAGAGTAGAAGTCACTGCGCATTGAGCCACAGCTTAGAAGGCATTTTACCTTAAGCAAGAGACGATTGCAAAGGTTATTGTCAAGAAATATGTTATGGAGAAGAGCGGGATCACACTCTTGGTATTTCCTTCAAACTCCTGTTGTCTGGAGAGTGATGTAAAGTAAGTCACCTGCCATTAAGAGAAAAGGAAAGAAACGATGAAGCACTTGTTTTTCTTTTTGGTCTTGGCACACATGCACAGGCAAGGCTAAACATCACCTTGGCACTAGAGCATTGCCGTGGCTCTCACAACCCGCAAGCCACCCGCTTTCTCCCCGCACCGTCTCCTTTCCTTTCCACGACGGGGCTGCCCGCACATTTCGGGGCTCGGCGGCTCCGCACGGCCGTACCCGCCCCTGCGTTACCTGAATGGAGCTGAGGTCCAACTCCGTCAGCTTCGACGAGATGTTCCGCAGGAAGCTCTGCAGCCACTGCCGGCTGTCCTCCGCCTCGGGGCCGTCCTCCCGCAGGTAATACACCAGCTTCAGGGCCCGCGCCGACAGCAGCCGCCCGCCGTCCGTGTCCACGCCGCCCAGCGCGGCCCCCAGGAAGACGCTGCCGTTGACGGGGAACTGGAGGCTCCCCGGGGCGGGCGGTCGCTCATCGCCCCTCCGCGACAGCAGCGGGTTGGGGCTGGCGCAGCTGCCGGCGCTGCGGGCGCAGAGCCGCTCGTAGTCGGCGTCGCGCACGGTCTGGTCCAGCCGCAGCACCTCTGCCCACGCCGCGGGCTGCAGGACCGAGGTGCCGTTGGTCGCCACGGCGATGAGGGCGGCGTAGGCGCCCTCGGTGGGCAGCCGCGGGGCGGAGAAGCGCTGCGAGTCGTCGGTGGGGAAGTGCCGCCGCACCAAGTCGCGCTCGGCCTTGGCGGGCCCCCCCGTCGGCGTGAACTGCCCCTCGATGTCGTTCGCCTGCCGCTGCGGCAGGAAGAGGAAACCGGCGCCCAGCCCGCCCGACAGCAGCAGCGGCACCAGCACGAAGGGCCAGGGGCAGGCGGCCACGCCGCTCGCCAGCCCTTCGAAGAGCCGCCGCAGCGGCCGCTCCACGCAGTCGGTGTTGCGGCAGGAGCAGCGCTCCGCGGGGTCCCGCGGCCCCGCCATGGGCGAGGGGGGCACGGGCTGCCGGCCGCAGCTCCTCGCCACGGGCGCGTCCCACGCCGGGGGCCGCCGGTGCGGGCTCTGCCGGCGCGGGCTCTGCCGGAGCCGGAGGAGAAGAGAGGGAGCGGAGTGAGAGAGGAAATAAAGAGGACTGGAGAGTCACCGTCTACCCCCGGGGCCGCGCAAGCAACTCGCAGTTTTCAGCGCAGGGTGCGGCCGAAGCCCTCCCTCCTCATGACGAGACGGGCAAGGAGGCAGACCAGGCTTCTCCGGGCGCGCCTACCCACTCTCTTTCTGGCTCCTCCGGGCGCGCCTATCCACTCTCTTTCTGGCTCCTCCGGAGATGGAGGCAAGCTCTGGTAATGCTCAGCAGGCAAGAACTGGTCTAGAGGCAGGAGCTACCCAGTCAGGGTACCCAGTACATTGGGCAGAGGTCAGTGCCTTTAGGTTAAGTCTGAGTGCCACATTTTGTGTTTCCAAATGCTAAAGAAATGGTGACAAGAAGAGCTGGTATATGCCTGACATGCTAAGAAGAGAGCTGAGAGGGATAGCTAATAGTCTGTACTTGCATCTTTGCATGCTGTGTGGGGACAATCAATTAATTTCTAATATCCCCAGTGGCTTCATCCCAGGGTGATGTCAGAATGTGTCTAACACAAGTACACTGTCCACCTCAAGCCCACATAAACCGGTGAGGGTGGTAAACACCAAGAAAAGGGAGAAACAAGGCCAGGGTGGGAAGAGAAGGATGGGAGAAATGAACACTGGAGCAGGAGAAGAAAAGAGGACACCTGGGCAGGGGCTGGAGCCAAGGTGCTGCTGGAGCAGGAACTGAGAGGTGCAGCCTGGAGGAGCTGCTGCCAGTGAAGGAACCAGCACTCGTGTGCTGTCCCCAGTCTCTCGCACTGGCCACTGCCTCAGCAAGGGGGCTGAACATGGCCTAGGAGTGATGGGACTGAGGAGCAAAAAAGTCAGTGAGGGGAAGAGGTGTCAGAAGGGAAGCAGAGTTTTTTCTTGAGGGTTGATTGGCTTTTTCAGTCTCCCTTGATACCAGAGTCTGTAACTAATAGATTGTTAATTGGCAAATAAATTATATTAATGAAAATTCCCTGAAGGACTAAATAGGTTTTGCCTGTGACAGTCCCTTCCTGGAATTTCTCTTGATATAATTTGTGACAGTTAGTCCTTATCCTTTCCCGGGACAAGGATATTGCACTTTCAAATTCTCAGTCAGAGCTAGAATGGCTAATTTCTGCCTCACTTTTTGGAATACCAGGACAGAGGGGCATTTCTGTATCCAGGTTGCTCATGGAAAGTGCTATGTCACTTGCGGGAGATGCAGTGAACCCTGGAATAAAAAAAAAAGTGGCATCAAGAAGTCTTCGGCCCCATTTTTCCCCACCATAATGCAGCATTTGGTATGCCTGTGCCATTTGTGAAGGAAATTTGACTAACTTGATCTTTACAGTGCCCATCATAGTACCTGACAATGATAGCGAAGTTGTCTCTGATCCCTATCCTATCCTATCCTATCCTATCCTATCCTATCCTATCCTATCCTATCCTATCCTATCCTATCCTATCCTATCCTATCCTATCCTACCCTAATCCTTTCCCTTCTCTGTATTTGGATGAGGCAGGAGTACTCTGTAGGCTGCTTAGCTACTGCCTGTGTTTGCATGCCTGGCTGAAATAGGACTTTGTTACCTGTGCAAGGCAGTGACAGCCCATGGCCCTGAGGTTACCTGACTGCAGATGGCTTGGCAGATGCAGCCCCTCAAACCCCTGAATGCAAAGTGAGCAGTCTGCTTGTCAAGCTGGGGGCTATCAGGTGGGAGACGTACCCTCTGTGCCTTCACTAGCAGGTGTGCAAGAAAGAGTCACATTACCTGGGGCCTTCAGGAAAATGTCCACAAAGCAATAATGAGGGTGGGGTGGTGATGAGGGCAGCCAGATGGGAGGTGAATTCCTGGTTTCCTCTAAGGTGACTTGTCTGTTTAGAATACAAGATTTCAGAGAAATCCCAGACGTTATTCTGGCACCAGGACCCGGAACTAACAGATGTTTATTCACGTTGAGGACCTGCTTTTCCTTCTCTTTGGGAGTGCACAGTGACACTGAAATTGCCACCCTCTCAGTGGTGGCAGGATGACTGGCTGCTGCTCCTCTGCTGTGTGATGAGACTGGTATCTGTGTTCATTTGATTTTTCATTTTTTCCATTTTTAGGAAGAATGAAGCTGCCTAAGTATTTTCACTGTCTGGGTGATACTGTGGATAGAAACTGGCTGTACATTATCGTGATGGACAGAATTTCATCTTATCAGTGTAGGACCTGAAGAGAGGCAAGGCGAGTTGTCATATTTTATTACTTTAGCTCCAGGAATATTTCTTTCCAAGGTGATGTAAAAGAAAAATTCCTGTCTCCACCCTGATTTCAGAATCATGAGGTTTTCCATGAGGACCACTCTATGTTCTACTTATAATACCCTGGAATGCAATGATTCTGATGTAAGGTGAAGCTGCTGGAGAACCTAGTCAGTTTTGTATTTGCTCATCCTGCTAAAGTGTCCATAACATTTCACTTTCCTGAATGTACATAAATGATTTCCCAACTGACTTCCATAGAACCACAAGAAGTTTACCTCTTAATCAGTGTGAGATTAATAGAGTCTGTTATCTTTATAGGCTGTTTGTTTATTCTGTACATGTTTATAAGCTTCCTTGTACATTGATCTGTCAGGTCTCGACTATCTTCAGGAAGTGTAAATGCATATTATTTATGGAGAAAGACCACAGAATAAAACTACAGTGCTTCTCGTTCATTCCTGCTTGGATCAGCCAACGTCTGCTTGAACTTTTATTCGTAGGGATTTTTTTAGTTTTTATTTTAAACACTACCTTATTATTTTGAATATTTACATATCAGAGAATAGTGATCTGAGCACAAACTGAACTTTGATTCGTTAGAGCTCAGATACGCAAGAAAGATCTTGCAGAGATTAATGCAAGCATTTATTCTGTTATCTATGGAAGGGATGACCTTTGAAATTTCATTTAATTTCATTTACAGTAAGGTAAATTTTCTACATCCTTGAACAGGAAATTTTCTACCAACTAATGTAATCATTGCTCATCTACTCCAGTGTTTCTGTGCCAACAGGATATTAGAGAAGTTATCTCCTTCTTAGGTAATCCAGGCTCTCCTGACATTTATCTATGTTTATTATGGGTTTGCATATCATAGTATCTTCTGTTGCTGGTGCAAACATGGAAACTGCTTGTCTGGCCCTATCTGTGCCTATATATTTTTATCAACATGTGTCTTTCAACTTTTTTGAGGGAACCAGGATGAGTTTGCAGAGATGTCAGTACCTGGGTAACCTGATTTACTTAGAATATAGCAGAAATGTAGAGAATTTCAGCTTCTTGGATTCCTGTCAGCTTGGGAATGCATTCCCTAGAATACTGACATGTCACACAGAGACTGACATGTCCTTGGGAAAAGATCTCTTTGATCCCTGAGTAGTGACAGCCACATTAGATATTGCTTTTCATAAATGAACCAGAGTGCATTCTGATCCCCCCTTGGTCTTCCTCTGGTACCTTCATTTTTCTTCACCCTTTCCATTTTCCTCACTGGTCACCTAGTGGAATATTGTGCAGGGAAATCACTCCCATTCAGTCAGCAACCCTCTCAGATGACTAATTGTAAACCACAATTAGTTGCTTTCCTTTCCATTTTGCTTTCTTGGATAGGAATTATCCTCTAACTGAAAGTCTTTTTCCTTCCTTTCCCAGGCCATTCCTCAAATGTTCATTGCTTTCACTTGGTGTGGGAGTGCAGTGATCTCCTGCGCTGGTCCAGTGACCAGCTCTCTGCAGTGCTCTATTGCCTTTGCTGACCAGACCTTCATAAACTGTTAAAGGCGCTTAGACACTCATCTCCTATGGAAGCAGATGCTTATACTTCACCAACTAGTGTGGGTGGGCAGTTCTAGGTGAAAGAGTTTCAATCTATGCATGCTAGATTTAGTACTTAAATCTGCAGCAGACTCCCCCCTCATGGTTCACGTGCCTGCCTACCCTTTCCATAAAGTCTGTTCAAAAGAATAATGTCTTCTAAGGACTTTTCTACCAGCAAAAAGTTCAGCTGTCCAGATTCTTCTGGCTCATTCTAAGGTTACGGGATTATAGAGACAATTTTTTTGGGAGAGACAAATTGACAGGAACTACTTCAAATCCCTTTGACGTATCATGCATTATTGTGAATGGGCAAAGTTTAAAAAAAAAATCAATAAGCAGAAGAGCAACAAACAAATCCATTCTTCCTGAATAGTGAGGACCTTTAGTGATGTGGAACAGAACCTCAAAAGGCAGGCAGACCAAGTCTGTGCAGAAGACATGTACAGCAGTATATTGCTGTTCTTATCCCAAAGTCTTCTTGAACATCTGTAATCACCTGTCTTCCTTTCTCTGTTTTGTGATTCCGCTCTTAGAGAGTTCTTGTCATGTGAGATATCATAGCCATGGTGGGGAGAGCCCTGCTGAAGGAGAAGTGAGGTAATTCTCCCTTAGGAGCATATTGAGTCAAGTATGTCTCAACTCCTTTGTGCTTTCTTTTAAAGCAACGTGATATCTGTCTCTGAATGGGATCTTCTCTGTGGTTTTGAGGGTTCTAAGGGGTGGTTTTGATTCTCCTTGGTTTTTTTTGTTGGTGTTTTTTTTAGATCATGCAGAAAAATATGCATGCATCAAAGATTAGATTATGATTCCTTATAGATTAATTATCCATGACATAGGGTGTTATCAAATGCCATTTCACTTGACACTTTGAAGCTTTACTACAGCTTTCAGAAGAAATCATAAATCATTTGAACTTTGCTCAGTATTTCAATATGATAAGGAAGCACCAGTCAATTATTTTTTCACCAGTTTTATTTTATGTGACTTCAGTCTGAAGTCTGCAATTATGGTCATGAACAATTATAAGTTTATAATATTTTTCACTTTAAAACGAACTGTATATTCATAACTGAATGTTAGGAATGTTTGTATTTTACATTCAAGGAGAAACTTTTTTACATAGGGCAGGCCCAGATCTTCAAGGCTTTGAATGCAGCAGGGGGAGTCCTTGTCCTCAGTACTTGCAAAGAAAAGTTGTAGGTATTTCTTCTCTCCCAACCTAAGCAGACAGGCTTGGCACCTGCAAACATAAAACAGCCATCCAGGCTCTGAGCAGCATTATATGTCTCCTGCTGTGCTCAGCATTTAGGACAGGTTGGATCCTGGTGTTTCCCTTTTCCATGCACAGGTGTTCTGTGACAGGTATGTCGATTCTAAGTTTCTGTGTGGGAGATGGGCCCTTAGAAGCTATTTCCTGTAGCTTTTAAGTTGTCTAAGTTTTAATTAGTATGACTCCAAAGTAGTAGCTTCTCCCATGTTCCGGTCTCAGTTTCCTCAAATGGATTGGCACTGTGTTAGAATAAGAGCTGTTCACATAGGAGGAATCTGTCAACAGAAAAAAAGGGGTAAGTTAGTTGATGTCATGTAGACACTTGATGTACTAGTGTCAAGTTGTTACCCAGCTGGAAAAGATAGCCTCTGTTACACAGAGATAACTGCAGAGAAGAATAGACCTGTGTCTGCAAATAAGCTATAGAGACACCCCTATCCCCATAGCCACACATAGCAAGAAGACTTGTAGGATAACCTGGCAGTGGACCATGTTGTGGATGATTCACTGACATTACAGCAGCCATGAAGAGATGGTGTCCAGTTAAAAGCTTTCACTGTAAAAAACAGTAATAAAGGGTTACTGACTTCTCCTAAAGGGTTATAAACTTCTTAAAGCTCAACAAGGGCAGGAAATAAAATTTGACACATGAAGATCCTCCTAAACCAGACCCCACTCCCTTGCTTCCCCCCTCTTCCCCTCCCCCTCCCTGCCTGGGGGATGGAGCTGAGAACTGGAGGCATAAAAGGTGAAAATCACAGGTTGAGATAAGAAAAACTTACTGAAAACAGCAATGAAATAATAAAATTAATAGTAACATCAACGATATTAATAAGAAAAGTGTACAAAGAGAGGGTGTTTTACATGCAAAAAGTTCACCAAGCCTGGGACAATGAAAAACAGTGGCAGACAGACCCTACACATGCCACGCTCCCCCCTCAGAAGAGAGAGAGACCCTTTCCCCTGCCCCTGGTAATGACATAAGATGGTACAGAATAACACAATGTTTTGACCACACCACCTCCCACTGATCTGCACCAGAACCAGGACAGCTGGAGCAAGGAAGACCTCCCCTTGGTCTTAGAGAGTTGGGTTAGAGATTGGCTAGGCAGACTTAACACCTGCAAATCCATGGGCCCTCATGGGATGCACCCAGGAGTGCTGAGGGAGCTGGGAGATGTTGTTGCTAAACCCCTCTCTAGGGAAAATGTTAACCATATATGAATGCAACACTGTGTTTCCATTACAAAGTCAGAAGAAGAGAAAGATAAGTTTGGTAAGTTTGGGGTGACATCAGATAAGGGAAAGTGAAAAAGGCATCCAGTAGAGACTGCTGGACTTGATCCCTTCAGACGTTACTTTTGGATATTCCACTGTTTCTCTGGCCTTTAAGAAGATGACAGTTTTTAGGAAGAAAGCTCAATATTGCTTTTAATGTCCTGGTGGAGTCAGAAATGTTTTTGGGACTTTTTTGTTTTGACAGGGCTTTTTGTGCTTGCACACTTAAATGCTCCTTCTTGATGAAAGAACATAGCTATGGAATCAAACATGAAACTCAGGGTGTAAGTGAGTTTGTGCTTAATTTCCAGAAATGATGCCTCCAACAAATAGATGAAGCTTTAAATATTAGTTCAGATTTGTTGATATTAAGAGCAAACCATATTGAGTTGTTATTTTAAAGACAGAGTTTTAAAATCATATTCTTAAGATCATAAAATTTTACTGGGCTATTTGATGATGATCACCTGGAGCACCTCTCCTGTAAAGACTGGCTGAGAGATCTGTGGGTATTCAGCTTGGAGAAAGAAGGCTCTGGGGAGATCTTACAGCTTCCTGCCAGTACCTAAGGAGGCCTACAAGAAAGCTGGAGAGGGACTTTTTGGAAGGTTGTGTGGTGATAGGACAAGGGACAATGGTGATACCTTGGAGTTTTGATGTTTTAATTTTTTTATTTTTGTAGACCTTAGAAGTAGTTATGTAGTAAATGTAGATTTTAGAGTAGCAGCATATTATCCCTTTACCCTTAACACACCAGCTCAAACCCCTGTTACCCATTCCCATATCAATTCCCTAAATTCCAGATCCTGTTTAGTCTCTTTTTCAAGGTAGAATTGTAGAAGAACACCCTAACCCTACGGAACAAGATATAGCCATAGACCCAACAACCTTCAGGCCTAGAATTCTGGAAGGCCTCCAAGGACATTACATGCTCTGAGGAAGATGAAGAAGAGGGGGTCCCAAAACGCCCCCAGACCCAATTCCCAAGAGGCGTGGCGGGGGCAGAACCTGGGTGGTAACAAGACGGGGATTGGGTAAAAATCATTATAAAAACTGTGGACATCTGTATTTCGGGAGCGCGCACGCGCTGGGGTATTCCAGAAAGCCTGGGGACTCATTAAAACTTTTGTATCCTTATCTTATCTCCTACCTAATTTGGCTTGGAGTCTTTTTTTCCCCACAGCCATTTAGGCAACAATGGCTTTAAACCGAAAGAGAGTAGGTTTAGATTAGGTATTAAGAAGAAATTCTATACAAGTTGCCCAGAGAAGCTATGGATGTCCTACCCCTGGAAGTGTTCCAGGTCAGGGTGCAGGGGGCTTTGAGACAACTGGTCTAGTGGAATGTGCCTCACCCATGACAGGGGGTTTGGAGCTAGATGATATTTAAGGTTTTTTCCAACGCAAACCATTGCAAACTGTTGCAAACTGTTCTGTGGTTCTATGGTTCATGACAAGGTATCTCCAAGTAATTGTTCACTAACTGTAGAACGTTAGATAAGACAGAGATATTACTCTTGACCTGGTGTAAACCTATTTGTAGGTGATAACCTACAGATTTACTACTTCAGGGAAAATAGTTTTAACTTTAGTCAGGGTCACTGATTAATCACATTTGCTTTCGTTTCTTTGAAAGGCCTTAGCATTTTCATCATGGTTTAGCAGGTGTATTTGCATAAGAAACCGCACAGAGTCCCATATAAACAACTTCCACAGATTCAGCCAATTACTCCATCCTACTGGGAAGTTATAAGGTAAGAGTTATATGGGTCACTGGATAACTCTCTAGGTGACAAAGACATATATTATGTTATTGACTGGAGGTCCTTATTTTTCTACTTTTTGCTATTCAAGTGCTAACTTAGGAACAATGCTTGAAAGTACCTTTGTGATAAAAGTTTCTTTGTTAGGCTTTGTGGCTTTAGCTTATCAATTACATTAAAATAAGAAATAATAGAATCATAGAAATCATAGACAATTTTGAAAGAAGTAAAAGGAAACAATTGTTATAGCATTTCAGAATTTGTATTATTGATAAAATAGAATTTACTCCTAGTGAGCCAGATTCTGGTCTCCTTGTTCTTGCCAGGTGTCTTTTTATCTTTTTCAGTCTTAGTTAATGGATCCGGAAGTAAATTTTTCAAAGTGTGAATCTGAGCAGTTATTCATAATTTCACCTTTCAAAGCAAACCTCCAAGAAATGATAACTCTGAATAATGTGTGGGGCTGTCAAAAAAATCTCTGCTTCACTGCTGTCAGTCAGTGACTGAGAAGGGCTCTTTGGGACCTTATATGATATCACTGAGTGAGAATCTATCCCTCTGCCACAAATTCCCCCCAAAACCTTACAACAGGCATCTTCTCCTCTTTGTGGGTTGAAGCAAATCCAGGAGGACCCAGGAGGACCTGTATCCTCTGAGGTGGGCATCCGAGGGAGTTCTAATTAGTTCAGTTGAGCTGATTTTTATCAGATGTGTTCCTTTCCCAGATTAAGGAAAAAAATGATCTGTCAATTCTATAGTGAGGTATTTAATTTGATCCCAAAGAATTATCTATTTTTGCCATTTAATTGGTTGGAAAAATTAGTATATTACTGTAAGTCTTTTCTCAACAAAAATCTTTCCCTGTGGAGCTGCAAATGAGCTGAAAGCCAGTTCCTTGTAGAGCTGTAGTGGGGCTACCTGGAGACTGTGCATTGTCAGGAACAGTGAGATCGTGTGGCTCTCAGCGTGGTCTGTGGGGGTCAACCTCTGCCTGCAGATGAAGCTGCTTTAGACCAAAGCTAGGCAGCCTTGGGGTCCAGGGAATGAGGTGTTGCTTTCCAGGCAGTTTTCTGGAGTGTGGAAGACGCACCTTTTGTTCCTTCAGCAGCTTGGTCACCGGCTGCCTCTTTAAGTGGTCTGGTTTTAGGTGGTAATTTGCAGAGTCTGTGTGGGAGATCTGCTTTGTGAATAGGAGGGAGACAACAGAGCTGAAAGTCTGACTTGGTCAATGCACTGTCCATTTCTGTACAGAAGAAGAAACGCAGAACAAATCTAGGGCAAGGCTCAAGAGCAGATCGACAGGCAGGAGTAGCAAAGGTTAAACAGTAAAAAGGATGTATCTGTGAGTGAGGGAGTTTGGGGAATTAAGCAGGGCAGGGACAGCAAGAAAAATACAGAAAAATACAGAAAAATACAGCACAACTCTGGTCACCTGTGGGGAGTGTCATTGTTATCACAACCAACAATAGCTCATTCAAGATGAATCAAGCTTTGAACAAGTGTATGTGGTATATGTGTTTGTGAGAAGTTCACCTTTTAACCTAAGACTTATGTAATGGTAAATGCATAATTGTTTGATCTGACTGACACTGCACCTGTACTGTGCAGCCCAGGAGATGGAGATCGAGACTGCAGATGAAGTTGCTATTGTTGGAATAGGATGCAACTTTCCTGGAGGTAAGTTTGGGTAAAAGCAAAGCTGGCTGTGAGTGAACATTGAAAAGCAGAGTAATTTATTGGTGTTGGAATGGAGGAAAACAACATGATCCTCCCTTAGTAGACTTTGTTGCTTTGCTACTCGCAGGATCTTTTAAAAGGTCATGCTGTGGTGGAAACTAGTTAGTTCAAATTAGTCTGCTGACAGACAGACAGACAGACCGAGCGAGCGATCTGCAGTGCTGGCAGCGAGCAGGGCATTGAGCTGCACAGGAAACTCACACAAATGAACTGGATGGGCCTGGGATGATTTGAACTTTCTGCAGGGGCACTGTCTGGGGGCCTGTGCATTGGTGCAGGACTCTGCATCCATAGGCTCAGGAGAGATCGAGGGCTGGACAGCATCACCAGCTGTGCCTGTAATATGGATAGGTTGGGTTTTCCTCAAAGAAAACTTCCTGCTTTGTTGCAGTATGCACCGTGGGTGCAGTGAGACAGTAGGGAAATGGGGAGAGAAGGTGGTTAAGGATTTTGTGGGGTTCCTTTGCTTTTAGACAAGCAGGAAAGGGACCAGTCATGCTTTTCAACTTCCTCTCACTAAAGAACGATCTGTTCTTTCTCTGGCAACTCTAGTGAGCAAGCTAGATTTCCCTGTGGGAGTTCCTTGTAGCTGATTGTGCATCTCTGAGTCTGCAAAGGGAGGGGGAGCACATAATTTAATCTATCTTAAAAATTTTGTACAACAGGAGATGGAATTGACAATTTCTGGAAAGTCCTGGAGGAAGGCAAAAACTGCACAGTGGAAATCCCCCCTGAGAGATTTAATGCCAAAGAGTGGTATGATCCAGATGATAACAAGCCAGGAAAAATATGTACAACACGAGCTGCTCTTCTCGATGAGTGAGTCTGCTACTCTCTTGTGCCACTGATTTTTGTTATACTTAGGCTAACTTGCCTAGCCTTTCAGGGGATGCAAGGCTCAGGCAGAATATATAAATTAGGCCTAGGAGGCTTTCTTGTATCTCACATGATGAGCAGGCAGTTGTCACACTGGTGTGTGACATAGATGAGTAAATTTAGTTGCAGGCTGTGTCAGGCATGTCTAGAAGCACATATGGCCTTTGATTACACAATACAACATGTCTGTACACACTCACCCGGTGTTGAGATGTCACCTGCCTGCCATGTGTCGGAGGTGTCTGTGTTTGGGGTATACAGAAGTAGAGAAGCATTATGCATGAGGGGTTGTTTAGTGGACCTGAGTTGGGTGCCAGCCTGTCAAATGATTGGTACTGCCTATAGTACTGTTGCTTTTCTCTAGGCTCATACTGTCATGATTTAAAAAAAGAAGCTTTTTATTCTGAGTCATTCCTCCATAATATTGAGGGACTATGTATGTATAAGTATCAGGTAAAGATCATCGTGTGAAGAGAATTTCTGAAGGATCAAACTGCGGGATGCATCCTTTCACTTGTGTCCTCATGTTTCATATCAAATTATCCCAGAGATATGGGTACAAATGTTCGAGGGCTGTGACTTATGTGAAGAATAGCAAATTGCAGTATTATCAACATAAGTGTCCTTTACTTGAATTCTGCATTCACCTTAAATCCTCAGGCTGCAGACCTTTATTCAATTGAGAAATTCACTTGCACAAAAAAAATCTTATTGGCTCCTGAGGTTAACACTTGGCAGGGTTGAATCGTAGGGCACAGAATTACTTCAGTGATTAATTCCATGTTAGATATTGAATTCTGCATTGAAATCAAGAGATGATAGAAGGCCACAAAAATCTGATTGAAAAAATACAAGATTAAGGTTGAACTTGGTCTTTTGTAAGCATGGGCCTACTCTGAAGATGGTAGAAGACAGTATTTGTTTATAACTTGTTGGCTAAGACCACATTACAGCAGAGGGAGACTCATTCTGCATATTTCATAGTCTGAGGAGTCCTGTTGGTACTAATGGAATAACCATGCAATTAAAAGTGTCTAGGAGTGGGCTCTTACCTCTGCAATGCATAATCATTGATAAAAACACATATTCTGTAGTGAGACATCAAACATCCTTGGCCTATACACGGTTTTTTCTAAATTTCATAAATGGGAATTGTGGTTTAAACAACAGCTTTTGCTTTGCTTTTCATGAAATTGCAAAACGTGTACTGTGAGTCTAGAAGTAAACATGTCTGATGCATATGTTGTACCATTTTCTGGTCTGTGCATTTTAGATTTAATTCCTTTGACAACCACTTGTTTGGGATTAATAACATGGAAGCTGAACGCATGGATCCTCAGCAGAAGTTACTGATAGAATGCACATACAAAGCCCTGGAGGATGCAGGAGTCCCTGTAGAAGCTGTCAGTGGCACCAAAACAGGTGTTTTTGTTGGTAAGACGAAAATTTCATGTCAAAGAAAGTGTGTTTGAACCTCCCAAAGACTGGAGCACTCCTTCATGAACTTTCCAGACTTATCTAGCACTGGAGATATAAAGCTACTGTGCTATGGCACTACTGGTTATCTTTGATAAGAAATGCTAAGTTACTCTGGAAGTTCATGAAGCAATTCCTGTATTTCTTTTAGGTGCTTGTCTTTCTGTCTTCAAGTACTGAAGTTGAGGCAGGAAACAATTAAACTGCCTCCCTACCCCCTTCTGGGAATGATACTCGCAAGCCAGGCCTACGCTTTTTTCCAGTACACTGTTTTCCAGTATAATAATATTGGTTAAGGTGTTGTGGGGGTTAAGATCCTTTAAAACCAGTGAAAATCCTCCTGTAGACATTAAAATGGTACCAAGGTGCACTTGTCCAACTGCTTACCTCAGTACCAGGAAAAGTTATGGAGGAGATGATGGTGTGGAAGGACATTTTACAAACCAATGCTAGAATAACAGCACATTATTGCTGGTGTAATCTGTGTGTCTTTAAAGAGGAGTTCTCTGGGGGAGTTAAGCTGATGTACCTATAGGGAGAAACTCTTTAGTTTACCTTTTAGCCTGAGACATGCCCTTCTCCACAGAGGGCACTATTCCTTGCTCTCTGAATAGGGGTGCTGCATTTTCCACAAATGCCACCAGATTTGGGGATCCAAGGTACTTCAGGTATATGTGTTCACAGAAAGAGGACACAACTGCTCTCACAGGACCCGTTCTTCTTTTCTATCTCTGTCTCACTGGTTCACAGAGTGGGGGGAAAAAAAAGCTCTGAGTGTAGGTTGTGCTGTGATTTTTAACTTGGTAATCTGAGGGACTGAAGCTAACGTCTCGTACATTTATGTCCCAGTTACCCTCTTTGTAAGTTGTTGATATATATTCCCATAGCTAAACCAAAACAACCACTCTCCAACTGAGATACAGGTGCCTAAGCAGGCTACAGAGGGCTTAGCTGCATCACACAGTGAGCTAAGCCATCAGGAAAGGCCTGTCATTTACTGGGCAGGTAGGAATTTCAAGTGTTAGGTGTGTTTGTGTAAGGTGGGTCCCAGGGAAATTGCTGGGAGTTTTGCCTTTGACTTGTGTTGAAGCAAAGGTTCATCCCAGGAGCACTGATGCCACATGGTTTACTATTAAAACTGAACACCAAAACACACCATCAGGTTTAGAGCTGTATATCCCTGTTGCTGGCCTGGGTTAACTTGACACGTATCTTCTATTTTACAGGACTTATGAATCGAGACTATGAAATCATAACAAGCAGAGCAGTGAGTGCAATAAATCATTATGATGGTACGGGAACAGCCATGAGCATTGCTGCTAACAGGGTCTCATTCACATTTAATCTGACTGGACCATCCCTGACTATTGACACTGCCTGTTCATCTTTTCTTTTTGCCCTGCACTACGCCTTGCGAGCCATTAAATCAGGTACTGGGACTGAAGAGATGCGGGACAGTGAAATTAGGATTGCTACTGTTTCTGTCTATCACCTGGGCCATCTCAACATGAGTATGTTTCTGTTTTACTGCAGGAGACTGTGAGGCAGCAATCTGTGGTGGGGTGAACTGCATAATAGATCCCCGCACCTTTGTATCTCTCAGTAAAGCAAAGATGATCTCTCCAGAGGGAATAAGCAAACCCTTCTCCAAAAAGGCAGATGGCTATGGAAGGGGAGAAGGCTGCGGTGTTGTTTTCCTCAAACCACTGAAAAAGGTAAGATAGCTTGTGAAGCAGCCTAAAATATGACTGGTTGCTTGCCTGGATCTTGTATCTTCAGCTCTAATAATTACATTTCCAGAGAAGAGTTTCCAATTCATGCTTAAGATTAATGAAGGATTTCTTGAGCATTAAACATTTATGGATCTTCCCCTACCATGGGAAATGGATCACACGTTTAAAAGTTATCATGATACTCTGCCTGTTCTTGGCTTTGTTGTGGTGTTTTGTTCTATCCTCTACAGAGAAAGCATGAGACTATTACAGAATCACAGAATGGGTCAGGTTGGAACAGCCCACAGTGGGTTGTCTGGTCCAACCTCTCTGCTCAAGTGGTATCATCCTAGAGCACATGCCACAGGATTGTGTCCAGATGGTTCTTGAATCTCTCCAGTGAGGGAGAGTCCACAACCTTTCTAGGCACTCTGTCCCAGTGCACAGTCACTGCACAGTAAAGAAGTTCTTCCTTATGTTCACATGGAACTTCCTGTACATCAGTTTCTGCCTGTTACTTCTTGTCCTATTGCTTGGCACCACCAAGAAGATCCTTGCTCCACCCTTTGACACCCTCCCTTCTGATAGTGATACACAGTGATGAGGTCCCCTCTCAGTTATCTCTTCTTGAGGCTGAATAGGCCTCAGCCTTTCCTTGTAAGAGACACTCCAGTCTCTTAATCATCTTTGTCACCCTACACTGGACGCACTCCAGGAGCTCCATGTCTCTCTTGTACTGAGGAGCCCAGAACTGGACACAGCACTCCAGATGTGGCCTCACCAGGGCTCAGTGGAACACCTCTAGAGGGGAGGAACACCTCCCTTGATCTGCTCTTCCTTAAGGCACCCCAGGATTCCCTTGGCCTTCCTGGCCACAAGGGCACACAGATTGTTGTCCACCAGGACCCCCAGGTCTTTTTCCACAGAGCTTTCCATCAGGTTGGCCCCCAGCCTGTCCTGATGCGTGGGGTGATTCCTCCTCAGGTCCAGGACCCTGCATTTACCCTGGCTGAATTTCAGACAGTTCTTCTCCACCTGTGTCTCCAACCTGTCAGGGTCCTTCTGAAAGACTGCACAGCACTCTTGGGTATCAGCCACTCCTTCCAGCTTTGTGTCTTCAGAGAACTTGCTGAGGAGGCATCTACCCCTTCATCCAAGTCATTGATAAACAAGTTAAACAATACTGTATTAAACCCTGGGGAACAACACTAGTGACGGGCCCCCAACTAGGCTCTGTGCCACTGATTATGACCCTCTAGGATTTGCTGTTCAGCCAGTTCTTAGTTCACCTCACTGTCCACTTATCCAGTCCACACTTCTTGAGTTTGTGTATGAGGATGTTGCAAGAGACAGTGTTGAAAGCCTTGAGGTAGACAATATCTGCTGCTCTCCTCTCATCCATCCAGGTAGTTGTTTAAGCAATCAGGTTGGTCAAACATGAGTTACTTTTAGTGAATCCATGCTGACTACTCCTGATCACCTTCTTGTCATCCATGTAGATAGAGATGGCCTCCAGAATGAGGCGTTCCATCATCGTTTCAGGGATTGAAGTGAGTTTGACTGCCTGGTAGTTTCCAGGGTCCTCCTTCTTGTCATTTTTGAAGACTGGGGTGAATTTTCTTTCTTCCAGTCCTCAGGCACCTCTCCTAATCACCACGACCTTTCAAAGATGATTGTGAGCAGCCTGTGGTGTCTGCCAGCTCTTCCAGCACTCGTGGATGCATCCTGTCAGGGCCCATGGACTTGTGGGTGTCGAGTTTTTTTAAATGTTCTCTAACACAATCTTCCTTGACCAAGGGAAGATCATTCATTTACCATTTATTTACCATAAACATGGTAAATAACATTTATTTACCCTGGTCTCTTGGGTTAGAGATCCCTGAGCGCTGGTCTTATCAGTAAAGATGTTCAGTAACTCTGCCTCCTCTGGGCCTGTGTTACCAGGGTCCCCTCTCCATTTACTAATGGTCTCACATTCTCCTTAGTTTTCCTTTTGTTACTGATGTATTT
Source organism: Myiozetetes cayanensis (assembly GCF_022539395.1). NCBI lineage: Eukaryota > Metazoa > Chordata > Aves > Passeriformes > Tyrannidae > Myiozetetes > Myiozetetes cayanensis. The sequence goes on from NW_026086604.1 coordinate 135,020,192, forward strand.
GAAAAAGCCTGTTTTGTTATTCTTGATATCCTTGGCCAGATTTCATTCTAGATAGGCTTGGCCTTTCAAGTCTCATTTCTGTTTACTCTGACAACCTTTTTATATTCACTCTAAGTGGCCTGACCCTTCTTCCATCTTCGGTATATATCTTGCTTATACTTGAGTAATACAGGAGTTCTTTATTCATCCAGACAGGTGTCTTGACCCCTTGGCCTGATTTCTTTCTTATTGGGAGGCATCATTCTTGAACCTGGAGGAAGTGAACCTTGAATATTGACCAACTCCCTTGGACCCATCTTCCTTGCGGGATCTTCTCCCACAGGCTTCTTCCAAGAAGAAGTAAGCTCTCCTGAAGTCCGTGGTTGTAATCTTGCTTGCTGTCCTACCTCTTTGTTCAATACTGAGCACTACGATCTCAGGGTCACTACAGCCAAGGCTGTCCCCAACCTTCACATCATCAACAAAGCATACCCTGTTTGTTAGTGTAAGGTTGAGCACATACCATTCCTTGTAGAAACCTCCACTACCTGTGACAGCAAGTTGTCATCAATGCTTTCAGAAACCTCCTGGACTGTTTGTGCTTTGCTGTGTTGCTTCTCCAACAGACGTCACGGTAGTTAAAGCCCCCCACAACAACCAGGGCCTGTGACTTTGGGATGGCTTTTAGTTGCCTGGAGGAGGCCTCATCCACTTCCTCCTCTTGATCAGGTGGCCTGTAGCACACACCCACAACAATGTCACCCTTACTACTATGCCCACATCCCAACCCATAAGCTCTTGACTCGCTCATAATCCTCACAAAGACAGAGCTTGATACATTCCAACCGTTGCTTTACATAAATGGCAACTCCACCCTGGCACCTTCCTGGTCTGTCTCTCCTAAACAGTGTGTAGCTGTTCATGACAACATTGCAGTCATGCGAGCCATCCCACTACATCTCTCGTAATCACAATGAGATCGAAGCCCTGTGACTGCACACAGATCTCTGGTTCTTCTGTTTGTCCCCCATACTGCATGCATTGGCGTACAGGCAGTTAACAGAAGTATTCAACGGTGACAATGTCCCAGTGGGGGTGCAAAGGCATATCCCATAGTCCTGTCTAGTGGTTGCGTCTTTATCTGATGGTGCTTTTTTGACATATTCCCTCTTAAGTCTTCTGCTGCTGTTAAGGTGTTTCTCTGATGTTTGCCTGTTGGCTTCTGTTATCTCAAGAGTCCCTGACTCGTCTCTGTAAGACTGCAAGTGTGCTCCAGTATGGCTGGTACATCTCAGAGGCATCTGAAGAGGGCCCTACCAAGTACCCTTCCGCTCTAACGTTTTCATACTATCCCACAGTTTGCCAAAGACGAGCCTAATATTGCCCCCCTCCCCTATCATATTAAGTTGAAAGCTCTGCAAATGAGTCTCATTAGTTCCTGGGCAAAGACTCTCCTTCTTCACTGAGAAATGTGAGTCCCATCTGATGCCAGCATGTGTGGCTCTGCCTAGGCCATACCATTGTCAAAAATCCCAAAATTTTGGTGGTGACACCAGCTGCGGAGCCATGAATTAATAGGCACATCCTGTCTGTTTCTTTCAATATTGCTGCTTTCTGTTATTGCGGCTTTCAGCTGGAAGTATGAAGGAAAAAATAACTTGTGCCCCTGACTCTCTTAGCAAACATCCCAAAGCAGTGAAAATATTTTTACCATTTCCTCTCTCCCTATGTGGAAGATCAGTAATGGGTAGTAGTCTGTGGGCTGCACCAGTCTTGGAAGTTTCCTGGTGACATCTTTAACCACTGGACTACTTGTATTATTAAAGATAATTTTACCTTTTTATGAAACAGGCAAAGGAAGACTACAGCAAAATCTGGGGTGTGATAAACATCAGTGCAGTAAATCAGAACGGTAGGTCCGCAACTCCGATCACAAGACCATCTCCAACAGAGCAAGAGAAGTTACTGCGCAGCATTTATGAAAGTCGTGTTGATCCCTCAGTTGTGCAGTACATTGAAGCACACGGTACAGGGACTGCTGCTGGAGATCCTGTTGAGGCTGAAAGCCTAGGTAGTGTCATTGGTAAAAACAGGTCTTCCCGAGCTTCCATTCTGAAAATTGGTTCAGTGAAAGGAAATATTGGGCACACCGAATCAGCTGCTGGAGCAGCCGGGTTAATCAAAGTGCTTCTGATGATGCATCATGGAAAGATTGTTCCATCCTTGCATTACTCAAAGGAGATGAGCAGCATCGATACAGAGAAATTAAACCTTGTTGTTGCCACAGCTGTAGAGCCCTGGGAAGAATCCAGTGAGTATGGAAGAGTAGCTGGCATCAACTGCTTTGGGTTTGGAGGAACCAATGCTCACGTTGTAGTCAGGCAGGTTAAGCAGCCAGAGCCTCTTCCTGCCTTTAAGAGGCCCCTGGAATTATTTCTGCTGTCAGCAGCATCAAGTAAGTCTCTTCAGATGACAATGTCTGACACAGCTGAGCAGCTGAGCACAGGAAACTCTGTAACTCTCCCAAGCCTGGCCTATACCTCTGCCTGCAGAAGAAGCCATGCCAACTACAGGTACCGAAAAGCGTTTGTCACAAATTCCCTCCAACACTTGCAGCAAGAGCTGAAGTCAGGCAGCACTGAACCTGCCGTGTCCAGGGTGGAACCACAGCTGGTGTTTGTGTTCTGCGGCAACGGCGTAACGCTGAAGAAGTTCAGCGAGGCTCTGCTGAGCTCAGAGCCAGTGTTCAGAGACAAGTGTAAGGAAATAGAAGACCTTTTTCGGCAACACACCGACATCAGCGCCCTGCCAACGAGGGATCATAGCCCACAGGATTTGTTGAATCCAGAGCTCTCCCAGCGCTTGCTTTTTACCCTGCAGGTTGCCGTAGCTTCCCTCCTGAAGTACTGGGGTATTAAGGCTGTTGCTGCTGTTGGCCACTCGGTGGGGGAAGTTGCTGCTGCACATATTGCTGGGTACCTTTCCCTGGCAGATGCAGTCCAAGTGATTTATCACCGGAGCAGGCTGCAGGCAAAGACCGCCAGTGGCAGAATGTTGGTGGTTGGAAACATCCCTGTTCAAGAGATTGCTGAGCGTCTGCATCCCTACTCGGGAAAGGTCTGCATTGCTGCTTTCAACAGCCCAGTTTCCTGCACCTTGTCTGGGAATGCAGACTCTATGGAAACTGTCCAGAGAGAGTTAGCTCAGGCTTTCAGACACAGAAACATCTTCCTTCATGTTTTAAATGTCCCAGCTGCGTACCACAGCCCCAGCATGGATATGATACTTGAGGAGCTGGAGGAGAAGATAGAGCCTTTAGGAAAGCAGAAGGGGGAAATTGAAGTGATTTCAACGCTGACTGGGGTGGCTGCATCTGAAAATGATTTTGCTCGTGGCAAATTCTGGGCCCGGCATACTCGTGAGCCTGTTGCTTTCAGTCAAGCCATCCAGACTGCAGCTAGAGACAGGGAAAATGTGGTGTTTGTGGAAATAAGTCCTCACCGAGCATTGCAGCGAAGCATAAAGGAAACTCTAGGAAAAGGCACAAAGGTGTTCTCCTCTTTGGAAACCGATGCAGAATATCAGACGCTCCTCACCCTGGTAGGAAATCTGTTTGAACTGGGATATAATCCCAAGTGGCAGCACTTCTATAATGGGTATCAAAGTGTTCCGGTGGCCATTCCACGCTATCAGTTTGATCGCCAAAAACTCATGGCTTGTCTGGATATCCATCAACAAGCAAGCCAAAGAGGTGTCAGTGCCAGTCATCCTTTGATTTATGGCATAAACAGTGACAACGTGGAGTTTGGCTGCCTGCTGTCTCAGGACACAACACCGTACTTATACGAGCACAAGAACAATGGGGTGGCCTTAGTCCCGGGTGCTTTTTATGCAGAGCTTGGTCTGGCCTCTGTGATGAGCAGCTCACAGCCCAAAGTGCCTCTGAGTACTTGCCAGCTGAGTATTGGTTTTTCTGCGCCCTGTGTTCTCACTCAGAGTTCCCAAGTGTTGAGTGTCAAGCTGAGTCCACAAAAAGATGTGACAGCCTTTGAGATTCTCTCTTCCTCCAATGCAGTTTATGCTGCCGGCCAAGTGGCAAAGGGGCCTGAAGCTGTGGTGGAAGAAAGCACCATCTCCTTCCAAGACATCTATCAAAGATGCAGAGCAGTGATTAGCAGAGAGGAGGTTTACGAAGCGCTGTCTCAGGTTGGCTTTCAGTATGGCTCCATATTCAGGCAGCTCAGTGATGTGCATTATTGCCAGGAACTAAAGGAAGCTATAACAAGCATAAAGGTGAACAAGGAGACTGTCAGAGAGATGTACAGCTACTGTATCCACCCAGTGCTGCTCGACTGTTTTCTGCAGATGACTGCTGTCTTGACCTCAAGGACACTCCAGTCCAGAGCAGGCTTTCCTTCAGGGATTGGCAGCCTGGTGGTGCTCCGGCCACTGGAGGAAGAAATGATGATATATATGAGAACAAGCAAGTCCACGGAGAACTGCCTAGAGGTCTGTGGATGCTTTTTGGACAAACACGGCTCTGTTTTGGCTGAGCTCAAGCGCGTTGCTATCACTTTCATGAAAGAAGCGTCTTCCAGGGACAATGAGTTTCTGTTTGAAAACAAGTGGAAAGAAGTCTCTCTTTCACAGTCAGTTGGACACCTGGGAGTTAAGCCCAGAGTCCTAGTGTTTGCAGACAAATTTGGGATAGCTAAGCAGCTCAAAAAATACTTGCATCCTGCTTCAAAGTATGTTATGTATGAAGACTGGGAAGCCCTCTTGGAAGGCCACACAATGAATAAAATGAAAGCAGAGGTTGAGGATTATGATGAAATTCTCTTCCTGTGGGGAATTCAAAAGTTAAATGAAGATTGGCCAAACAAAGTGGTGGATCAGTTGGCAAAGTGTTGTGAAGCCTATCGCCAAGTAGTGGTGGCATTAAGAGAGAAACGTCCCGCTGTTCAGTCAGAGTGATCACCTACAGAACAACAGAAAGATACGTAGACCACGTTAACTGTGGGTTTGCATTGTATGGCATGACCAGAACTTGTATTGTTGAAGTTCCAGAAATCACATTTCAGTTGATTGACCTCAGCTCTTGCAGTTCCCTGGACATCTCAGTGCTAGCAGATGTTCTTGTCAAATGCAGAGGTGGGGACTATCCAGAAGTTTGCATCAGCCAAGGAAGACTTTATGTGTCTGAAATCAGACGCACACCTTTTGTAGACACAGATTACATCCACCCTGTAAGATCTCTCCAGAAGTCACAGACATTCACTTTGTACACTTCGGATCCGTACACAGTGACAGACTTGTCTGGTGAACTATCCACCAGCACCTCTGCTCCGCTTGACAAACAGAGTGTTGAAATTCAAGTGGATAAAATTTGCGTCCACTCAGAAGATTATTTTCCCATTAGTGTTTCTAGTTGCAACTTTGGTAATACCCTGTATTGGAACTCGCAAGCAGGAGGCAAACACAGACTTTTAGCTCTTGATTTCAGTGGCACAGTAACAGCAACAGGAACTGATGTGAAAAAAGTGAAAGTGGGAGATCATGTGGTTTCATGTTATCCCACTGCTGCATCATCCAGGGTTCAGATTCCAGGAATAGTGTGTTTCAATGTAAAGAAATTCCCCTTGTTTCAGAATGTCCCTTGTTTGTCATACTTTATAATTGCCTGGGAAATCTTCACTCAGAGATTACCCAAGGGGAAACATGGCAGAACGTTGGGTATTATTACTACAGAGCCATTATCAGTTTTGTGCCATGTTCTTTGTGCAGCAGCAGAAGAGATGGGTTGGAGAACAGTCCTTGCAAGGCCCACTCCTGATAAGTTCCAGTTTATAAAGTCTATGCAATGCCCTTGTTGTTCTTCCTCCAGTCAACAGACTGTCTCGGGAGGATCTGGCCCACATGTACTTTCTTAAAGATGTGGTGATCGTGTGTGGCAATCGACAGTCTGAATGTATCCAGAATGTCAGTGAAATTGGTCATGAAAACATCAGCTTCCACATCCTTACCCTTGCCAGTGTTTTCCAGAAAGCACCTCTAAAGGAATTGCAGAAGACTGTACATGTCTGGATCAGTTCCATGGATATGAAACAGTTTAGGCGTCTGTCAGGTTCTGTTTTTCAGCAGACGGACAACTTTGAAAGGCTAAACTCTGTGGTGTCCTATTTCGCGTGCACTTCTGTCCCCCTTGCTGTACTGAGAAGGCAGAAGGACATCAGCATGGTATCAGACATACCGTTGTACGAACCCCAGAAGCAGCTGTTTAAGCAGAATGCTGTTTATGTGGTAGTGGGAGGGCTGACTGGACTTGGCTTTGAAACGGTGAAATTCATAGCTGAGAATGGAGGAGGGTGCATTGCAATACTCTCCAGGAGAATTCCGAGCAATGAGAAGCAAGAAGAGATGAAGGCTTTGCAGCAGCAGTACAAAGGGAGCAAAGTAGTGTTTGTGCAGTGTGATGTGACTTTGACCGGTGATGTTGAGAAAGCTTTCAGGTCCATTGCAAACACCTTTGCGGGGAGTCCCATCAAAGGTGTGTTTCAAGGTGCTGTTGCTTTACACGATGGCCACCTTGAAGTTCTGACCTTGGCTGACTTTCAGAAAGTGCTGAGCCCAAAAGTAGCAGGGACTCTAAATCTCCACTGGGCTACCAGAGGCCAGGAGCTTGACTACTTTGTGTGCTACTCCTCTGTTACTTCCTTTCTGGGCAACGCCACCCAGACAAACTATGCAGCTGCAAACTCTTTCCTGGATGCCTTCTGCCTCTACAGGAGGAACCGTGGGCTTTCAGGCCAATCCATTAACTGGGGTGCTTTGAACCTTGGCATTCTGCTCAATCAAAACCACATCCAGAGCATTCTGGGATCCAAGGGCATAGACATTCTGCAAGTGCATGAAATTCACGAGTATCTCAGGAAAAGCTTACTTACCAATAACCCACAGCAAGCTGTCGTCAAATTGAACTTTCAAGTTTTATATCATCATGTTTTTACTCGGGTAAGTTCACTCAAAACTCGCTTCATAACACTTATGTCAGAAGATTTCCGGAACAAGCTTGAAAGCCCTGAGGAAACTCAAGTCCCAGATACTGCCTTTCTCAAATCAGAAGACTACGTCACCTCCCTTGTGAGTGACCTCACCGGATTGAACCCCGAGGAACTAACCATGAACACATCCCTTTCATCTTTGGGCATAGACTCTATGTTAGCTATGACAATTCAGAACCGTGTCTTTCAAGAGAGAAAGGTGGACATACCTCTTCTGAAACTGCTTGATCCTCACACAACTCTGTCAAGTTTAGTGGTAGTTTTAGAAGAAACAAGCAATGCAAAGAAAGTAGTTGAGAAGAAGAACGGTGCGGTTGAAAGGGCAGAAAATGAGAGCCGGCTGTAGGAATCTTCTCCTCCAGGAATTGTGTAACTTTGGAGATATCCAGGCCTTTGTAGCATCTCAGAATACGTTGTTGCAGATGGGGTAGAACATCTGGTGATGTTGAATGAACTCTTTTACGATGACCCAGAAGACCCCACACAAGGTTCTTTTGTCATGGTGCTAGCTGTATGAATCTCAGCAATTATTTGACTTGTTAGTGTTTGCATCTATGAATATACATGTAAAGCAGCATTAGTAGTATTATAATCATTATAGTAGTTTTGTATTTTTCTTTTTTTTTACAATATTTTCAAATTAATTTGATTGTGAATTCTGTGTAAAGACTTTTTCAAAGTCTTTCAGATATTGGGAATTTCAAGATTTCTTCTGAAAAAGAAAACTTGATTTTTTCCTTATGATTATAAAAATATTAAAAATTTTCCAGGTGCAAAATATTCACTAAAGCAACTGTTTTTCTTTATTAATTAACCATTTTTTATGACAGCAAAAAGGAACAAGAATAGTAAAACAACTTAAAAAGCAAAACCTAAAGAGTATCATTATCTTATTTTTTGTCCCCATTCAGTCCCCTAGTTTAAATTTTTCCTAATCCTAACATGTGCCCTTATTTTCTTCCAGTGACACCTACCTCACACTTTTGAAAGCAGAGCCCACAGGCAGACAAATTCCATGATACTTATGCAATAATAATAATAATAATTCTAGAAATTCCAGCATACTTTAAAATGCATTATGATTAAAAATCATAGCATTGTATTTGGTTTGAAATCTTACTGTAATAAATAATTTTCATACCTGTAAGAAAGCATCTTCTATTGCAAGCTTAACAGCAAATACTCTGTATTGAAGTCAAACACAGAATACAATTTCCATGAGTGCAGTCATGAACTGTGACTTTATGTACCTGAAATTAATTAGGAGGACAGTCTTATCTACTACTTGCAGACACGGTCCCTCTTCAGTTAGTTTCTTCAGTTCAGACCAAGTATCTCTAGATAAGTCTACAATGAGGAAAGTATTTTGTATTACACAAAAGTTATAAATGCCTTTGATCAAGTAGGAAGCAGCATTTTTGATTATTCTTTACTTAGCACTATTAAATCCTTGTAGCAAGCGTGGGTAGAGCCCTTCTCGGATCTTCGTTTGCGAAGCCTAGCCATGATGAAGACAAATTTAGTGTTAAACCTTCTCAGTAAAAGAGAGATACATCCAAATCTTGTCACCAAATTATACATAAATAACATTTTCCTAGAGACTCACCATTAACATCACTGGGATTCTCAAGAGCAATGAAACAGAGCAAGAACAGTACACTGGATGAATTGTAAAATATTTGTTTATACTAGGGAAGAGCTTATGGTTGTTTTGGAAGTGTTTATTAACCACGGAGTTGATTTGATAAAAAAATTACATACCTTTTTGCATCTCCTTTGTCTAAAGTAGAGGGAAATTTCTAAGGACTTTTTTGGAAATTTATAGAGTTTGAGTTGGAGGAGACCTTTAGATAGACTTAAAACTCATGACTGCTCTCCTGAAAATCCATACCGCGTTCATAGTGTCTGTGGACAATATCTATCAGGATAGACAATATGAATTCTGAGCTCAGAAGATTGTCTTAAAAACAGCTGGAATCAGAATATAAATACACCTTACTCAGCAGAAACTGGAATACCTTCCAAGAACACTGGGCCTGGCACTGCCAGTGATGTAGATGGACAATGTAGTCAGGATTTAAGACTGGAACAAGGCTTAATCCTGGATTTAAATGAAAATATTCCCTGTTTATATAGTATTCAGGTGAAAGATAGCAAATATTTGCTGCCATACAGGTTTCCCACTCTGAAAGTGCAATAAAGTGTTTGCACAGCTCTTCATGCCTGTCTGTATCCAGTGCAAGCATAAAAGGGATTTCATATATTCAATTCTGGTTATTAAATAAACCAATTACAGACAAACTACTTAAATCCTAGCAGAGATGAGAATAGCTGACACACCTCACAGAGCAGACAGGCTGCTTGTTTTTCAGCTGCAGTGTTAACTTTGAGAATTTTGACAAAAGCATGTGGATCTGGAAGAAAGAGGCTGACCTGTTCTTGTATCATTTTCATGGATGGGCTTAGCAAAAGGTGACATCCTCAGTGCAAAAAAAAAAAAAAGAAAAAAGAAAAAAGAAACCCACAAAAAAAAAGAAGAAAAAAGAAACCCTATCCCAGAAAAAACATGAAATGAATTTGAAAAGCTGTACTGTAGAAAGTCTTTGAGGCCAGTAATCTCTCAATCACATCATTTGCAGCACGCATCAATCGTGTATTTTCGCTGACATGGACTCCCCCAGTGTGTTATGACAGACTGCAGTCTGGGAGACAAAATGTGGAAGAGACTGTAGACGCTGTTGCAGGTAATCCCAAACAAGCTGTTTCAGGGAAGTCAGTATGGTTCAGAGACTGCATAATCTGGAGCCATACTTTCCTCTTTAACCAAGGACTCTTATTAATCCCCTGTGAGGCAAACTTCCTGATATAGGATAAAGTGCAGCGGAAAATAGGTGCTGATCCGAGCATACGTAAATAAACCTCGTAGAGATGTCTAAGTTATGTTCATTACGCATGACTGACACTCCAAGCACTGCAGCTGTGATGTGAGTTTCATGTACAGAGTGACAACTAGTGGCTTCAGGGGCTGCAGTTGTGAAGAGAACCATGTCTCACTCAGGGTAGTATGTGTCTCAGAAAAGCAGACATCCTGGAAGTACACAAGGCAGAAAGGGTTTGGAGGATTTGGAAAACACAGATAGGGTGTGATATGAAAGGAAGGGACGAATAGGGGATTGTGTAGGGCAGCGACGGAAATGAATGCCTCAAGCTGTCAATGGTAAACACAGCTGAGCAGCTGCGTGCAGGAAATCAATTGCTCGCTCCAGACTCGCCAAGTTACTTGTCCGTAGAAATGTCAAGTTTTCTGGTGCTTTTCAGAAATAGTTGCTTTTAGCACTCAGCAGAAGAAATATCTGTCTTCGTTTTTAAATGTCTCAGTTGGGTTCTACAGTTTGAATCCACTACTAGAAATCACGGAAAACTCTGAATTTAAAGAAATAGAAGTGGATTCATCACCACCTGGGATTGCTGCTTCTGCAGAGGAGGTCACTGAGCAATGCACAAAAAACCTGAGGCTCTATTGTTTTTAGGCAAGCAATAGAACAGAAATAGGAGAAAAACTGAGAGTAAACATGTCTTCAAAATTACATGATATGGAATAGATATTGTGCAGAAAATAAGGATTATTCCTCCTCACACACTAATGTTGGACATCAGGAGCCTGTTTGCCCTCGAATGTAATCCAGACTGGCAGCCCCTCTGTGCATCATTTGCTCTTTCCCTGAATCATTTATCTGAGTGTCCCAGTGCCCATTCCACAGTACCCATTTAATCACAAGAAACTTGTGGCCTGTCTGGACGTATCTGCTGTCCATGTGTGCCGTGTTCCCCACTTGGCTCCTGCCGCAATCCAATGGTTCTGCACTTCCTCCTTGCACCAGCACCGGCCTGGGAGCCCGTCAGGTGGGTGGGAGGACGATGAAGTGCCGGCTCCGGGAAACAGTTCCTGAAAACATTTTAGCTGTCAGCAGCCTGCTCAGTTTCCTTTTTTCCCTTTTTTCTTTCCATAAGGCTCATTTTCTGTTTTTAATTCCCATGTTTATTTGCTGCTGAAGCCTTGGCAGTGCTTTATCTGATGGCTCAAGTTTGCACTAACAGTCATGAGCACGCAAGCCAGATGAAAAGTAAATACTCAAATGCTGGCTGGGATCGGAAATGTCAAAACCAGGGAAGCAAAACCAAAATTGCAGCCTGACAGAGGCTTACAACTATGAAACCTCAACGTGAAAGCGGTTTGCTCTGGACAGTGTGTAGGAGATAGGAGAGATTTGTTCAAGGATTTTTATTTCTGTTCACTATATTCAACAAAGTCAAAGAAAAGATGGTAAGGGATAGTCTAAAGCAGGATATATTTTCCTGGAACCATTCTTGGCAAACACTTGTTTAGTGTGATCCTTGAAAGACTCCAGCAATGACAATTCCACAGCACCCTTCAGCGTTTTGTTACACTTAGTGTAAAGAAAGTTTTTCCTGCTTCTTGATACTTCCCTCTTTGTATAATTCTGTTTGTTTTCATGGAATACTTTGGTTCTTTCTTTATGTGGCTCTTCTCAAACTTTGAAGCTCTATGTTTGGTTTCTTAAAACTCTGAGGCAACTTGGTTTGTTTCGTATTTATCACTTGCTGATGACTCAGTTCCAAAATCCATTCAATTTCCCAAAATTATGTCACTAATATACATTCATTACGAAACTATTTGGGTTGCATATTTTTAAAGCTGCTCATGGATATAAGTATTCTGCTATGAACCAGAGGCAGCTGTCTGTGAACCACATTGATAAAATTAATACAGTAAAAAATATAATTTAAGGATTGACCTTGGCTGTTACACAGTCTCACATGCTTACATTTTCCCCTAGTGATTTTCCTGATATTAGTTATAAATTCAGGACTGGGTAAATGGTTTGGCAAAATATTCAAAGCTTCATGACTTGGCTGACTGATGAGCACCAAAACCAGATGTTCATCCCGATGTATCAAAGAAGTAGCAAATGTACTTACTGCACAGTGAGCAACTGAAATCATTATTTTTTCACTGCACTGAAAAAAAAAAGGATGAAGTGGGAGGATTTGTCTTCTTTCCCCAATGACAAGGTGAAATTTAAAAAATTTCCTCTTTTTCTAAAAAGCTGAGCAAAACACTCTCTTTGGCATTACATGAGAAGTAGAGAGAATGCTGGTTCTTTTCCCTGCTGTCGGCTCACAAAAGCAAAACAGAAGACACGTATGGAAAACTTCTAAATATCCTACTTTTTGATGGACATGGAAATACTTGGGAATTGCTTATGGTGAGGATGGAAGTCTAGTTTCAGATAGAAAGAGGAGTGAATCATGAATTTAAATGTGCAATAAGTGGCTTTGATGCTTCTGCTTTAAAGGAAAGGACCTAAATCACTGCCAACTTAAACTGAAATCAGAGGACTTTCCACATCAGGTCATTCAGGAATGAACATGCCACTGTCTGCTAGAGTCTGCTGGGTCCAGCACAGGGCAGAAACATCCATTTTTTCCTTGTCCTCCAGGCTTTGCAGTGACTTTGTAAGCAACACTTGTAACCAATTGCTACTTAAACTTTTCAGCACATAAGCCTCTGGGCTGAGTATTCTTTCTGCTTCTTGTTATTGTCAGTCCTAATCCTACCATATTGTTAAGGGACAGTGTCATGGCTAAGGGCTCTGCTGTTATTAAGCACTGTGCCAACACCACTCAAAAGCTACAACGCTCAGCTTTCCAAACACAGTGGTAAATCTTTGAGTAATATTTTCAGTCATGCCAAAGTGACTTGGGGCCCTAAGCCAGAACTTACTTAGAGATGTACATTTGTATTGGCAAAAGCATTTATGCCTTGCTTCATTCAGCCTCACTTAGTGTCTGTCTGTGCTTCTACATGCCAAAGGGCAAGAGACAAAGAGATACATCCTTGCAAAACTTTCAGTTGATCCATCTTTTAGGATGCTTTGAGTTACTTTGCATGCAAAGTCAAGCAGCAAGAGTAACGTTAGAAATACCCACACATATCCATACAGGAACACTTAATTCCTTGTGAGATTTACAGTGAGAAGAGTGACTGCTTTGGGACAATGACTTCTGGCTTTCTCCTGCTTAATTCCTGGTGCCGAAGTCATTTATTTACAGAGCAAATCTCTCAAAGCTGACAGATTCTGATTGCGCTAAGCTGATGAAATATATGCACTTTCCTGCCAACTAAGGAGATATTTCCCAGATAATCCAGCCTACTGGCAGGACACTGTCTCTCAAGAAATGTTTCCCAAAGGCATTGCAGCTGATTTGGTGCAGGAATTTCCGTCAGCTCCAGGTGGCAGCTGAGACAGTGCAAACTGGCACCATTGGAGCCACACCATGATTTGATGGCCCCACAGAGCTGGTGCCTGTGGCAGCCCCAGGGCCAACACAGAGAGGTTCAGCTGGGTCTGGGGGCATGCTGAGACCAGCAGCTCAGCTTCACTGTCTTCAAATGTCTCCTCCCAGTCCACACCATGGGGCCTGAAGTCCCTGCAGTATGCTCCCCCAGTAGGAAAGGAAGGTGCATGGGGATTGTTAGCAAAGAAGCAAGAAGTGGGCCTCTGACACTGTCTTTAGCTATTTTCCAGGAGTAACAGGATCTGTTTTGCTTCACAGCTGCACATACTTTAGTGTAAGTTTATGTGCGAACATTCACTTACAAGTAAGAATTTCCTATCTTGAATTAATTAAAGTTACTTAAAAAAATAAATCTCCTTAAATTAAGTCAAGTCTCTTAATTTTGCCCTCACATAGCTTTGTACCAGGATTGCTGGAAGCGTAAATTAGACCAGATGTAGTCAATTCAGTACCAGTGTGTGTGATGAGGAAACACTCCTGCGAACTGATCATCTGAAGATTTTTCAATATATTTCTTGTCAGCAGTCACAACAAAGCACTTCAAGGCAGCAGCGCAGTTGGACAACAGAATCCATAAACAGCTCGCCATGGCCTGTGATTAAAACAGAAAATGGCTTGTTTAACTTCAAGCACAAATCCCACCACATTACTTGGCCCGTATCTACAGGGGTTTTTCCTGGGATCAGGGCAGCAGTCATGGCAATGCCTGGCTTCTTGTTATAACAGTTCATCAGAAAATAATTATAAAAGTTAAATCGGTGATGCTTACAAAGTGCCTGTAAGGACACACGAAGGAAGGTATTCTGTTCTCTCTTCTATTTACATCTGTACACAGAGAGCTGTTTTTTCTCAGCCCATTGACTGCTCATTCTTCTACACAGAAACAAAGACAATCCAACTCTTAGTCTAAAGATGGAAAAAATTCAGGAAAAATGCAGTAAGTAATATTTACTAATCTACTAGGAGCAGATTTTCTTTGCTGGTCTTCAAAGGAAAGAGAGAGAAGGCTGAAGAGCCAGCTTCTCAGGCTGGATTTAAAAATCACCATACTCTTCACATAGGCATTTACAGTATCAGATATTCCCAGGTTCACTCCTGGAACATCATGTGAACAGATATGTGATTGGTACTTACAAAGTTAGCCCTTATAAACTGCCATTATGCATGCACATGGAAATGCAAGCCATTTTGAGGTGTAGATGGTAGAAAAGAAGCAAGAGAGTGAGCTGTCTATTCATCTCTGATGGGTGAATCACTCTCAAGCCTGCGCACTGATAAGAGTAATTAGCAGTAATATACAATTAGCAGGGAAGCTAGTAAAATGGAAAGAGGGCACTTCACTTTAAACCCCAGGAAAATATAAATAATTTGTTGTCATGATTAATATGAAGGTCTCTTTGGCTGTTGTCTCCAACAGCAGAGTTATAGAACTTATCAAAACGTGCCATCTTTTCAATGTTCTATAATTTAGCAAAGCCCCAGGATCTGGAAGCTGAGAACTGTCCATTCTCATTTCTCTTCAGGTATCATTCTACCTCCTTTGCTGTTTGCTAAATTTTTAATTAAACTCGAACTATCTGACTTGAAGCTAAAGTTGCCTTGGCAGTTAAAGTAAAGAAAGACTCCCAAACCCAAACAAAACTGTCCCTGTTCCAAGAGGAATAATCATGAGGCTGAATGAAATAATGACTACAGATTATCTTAAAGTGACTAAACATTAAGAAATTATCAACGGCAATTTTTTTCTGGGCTTCCTTTTAGCTTTTTGAAGAAAAATTATTCCAGTCCCTCTTACAGAAGAAACTGGTTTTCTGTTGTTTGGCAGCATGTGGTTAGAGTTCTAGATGAAAGTCAGGTATTTATTTTCATTTTAAAAGCTGTTTTTGTGGAAGATGACACTAGATGGTAGCTTCTCCTCAGATTACCTTCATGCCCTTTTTCTGCTGTAGACAATCTCCCTCAGCTCCTCTTCTCATAATTCTTGGTTCTCACTTTATCATTCATACCTCCTCTCAAAATAGAAGGATTTTTCTTTCTCAGCTCTCCCTACCATTCTCCAGTTAGCTAAATCATGTAGTAATCTCTTGGAATTATACTACTCACAAAATTTACAAGCCAGAAGGTCTAAGGTGCTTTTTCATTATAAAATTGCAATTTTCAGGCAGCTGCAAATGAATTATCAGTGTCATCCAAAAGTCTGAAATTCTGAAAATAGGAACTTCCCTCTGTTTCAGACATCTCCATCACCCTGCTTTCCTAGTTCACCTGATAAAGGTGCCATTGCCACCCACTTGCACAGATTGGTGACAGTGGCGCCTCAAACCTCGCCACTATCACAACTTTGAATTGAAAATCAGGAGGCAGAGCTGAGAGGGAGAGAAGAACAAAGTGTGAAGAACTTGTGAAAGCCAAAGGATTTGTCCAGCTAGGTTTCACTTCATTTCCTGGGCTGAGATTTTAGGAGGAAGCTGTGGTTCCCATTCTCATTTGCCCTGCTGAGCCTCCTTTTTTTCAGGGCTGAACACCCCGAACTCCCTCAGCCGCTCCTCACCAGGCTTGTGTCCCAGACCCTTCACCAGCCTCGTCACCCTTCTGCTGGACACGAAAATGCCGTGTATAACTGTCCTGTACACAGTGTCCTTTAGCAGTGAAGTTTGTCCGTTCCGAGCAGGGAAGGCTCTTTTCCGAGAACATCCCCTGGAGCCGCGCGCTCCTGCCCGGGCCGATCCCGGGCCGATCCCGGGCCGATCCCGGGCCGATCCCGGGCCGATCCCGGCGCTCCCGCCCGGCCCCCGGGAGCGCTGCAGTACCGGCAGTGAGCGGCAGGGGGCCCCCGCCCGCCGCAGAGGCGCGGGATGCGTTCGCTTCCCGGGAATTTACAGCCCCGATCCCTCCGGAACAGCGCCGGCCTAGAGGTGCTGCGGCAGAAGGGCGAGCGCTCAGGAGGAGGTTCATCACGAAGCTGAGGATGACAATCAGTGCTGATGGTGGTGTGAGCACGTTCTGCTGCCGCTCAGGGGACCCGTCAGGTTTACGCTGGACTTGATGAACTTTCCTCGCCTAAATGATTCTGTGATTCTGCAGCACTGAAAGCTGTGATACAGCCCGTTTCAAGGGCTCTATCACGGGCACCTGCGTTACTGAGGGTGGTGTTTGGGAAACAACAGGGCTCTGGGGAACTCCTTGCTATGGCTGGTTAGAAGGTCAGCAATTTTTTGCTTGCTAAGGATGGTATAAAACCTTGAGCAGATGCTATTGTGAAGTTTTTGCTCAGGCAATGTGTGAAATGCTTAGTTAATGTAAAACACATATTTATAGTGATTTTTTTAAGTGTACATAATTTAATAGTTAAGATCCTGGTTAGTGATGACATGAGAAAATGGATGATAGCACACAAATATAAGCAAGAATATTATAATAGCTGTGGAGGAATTAGGAGGACCCTGAGTTCCCCTAACATAAAGTTTTATTCTGAGGGAAGGGTTTGGGGTTTTTGTTTGTTTTGTTTTTTTCTTTATAGAAAGCATGGTATTCAAAAGGGAAAATCTAAGATTTAATCTAAAGCTACCAGTTTACAAGTGAAAGGTGAAAAAGTGTCAGTCTTAATATTAATACTATTCCACATGGCAACCAGCAATATTTTGCATTCCTGTTTTTCTTTTCAGATGTTTCTTCTGGTGCTGCTGAACTTCTTGCCCCTTGAATGCTTTGCTTTCTGATACTAGAAGCACTGCATGCTCATCCTTCTTGAAAGGGGCTATTTATTCAGTAAAGTTTTTGTCAGACCACTTATGTAACTTCAAAACCAATTCCCAGTGCTTTCCTTTTGTTGCCTCTTTGTGAGAAGCATCTGGATTCTTGGACTGAATGAATATTATATAAATACTATACACTGTGCTGCCCTATCAGCATCAGTTGCTGCAGTTGGATCAGCGATGCTATACAGACACAGAAAGGAAATAGTCTTGATAAATAGGATACATAGGATTTTTCCAGTACAGTATTGAGAAAGAGCTGCCACATGAAATCCCCATTTGACAGCAGCACAACGAAGATAAAGGCAAGCTACATAAAGTGCCACAGCAGCAAATGCGAATCTTTCCCTTTTTTTTACTGAGTTCTTGCTCGCTGCAACCATCACCATGCCTAAGTGAAGAATAGCAAAATGTATTGGTTTATTAGGTATAGGAAAGCTGATGACTGACAGAGAAAATCAGCTTCACTCCAAGGCACAGATGGGAAGCACATACTGTAATGAATTTGTCTGCTTTTCCTTCAGACAATGACAAGTATTTAGCATTATGCATCCCCTGGGTATCAGTGTTGAACTTGAGTGTGAAATACACAGAACATTTCAAAGTGATTGTACTGTTGGCACAATTACAAACACACTTGATTAAACCATCCTACACAATGAAAAGTGGTTACAAACAACAGATTCAGGGTCAGCTTTTCTTCTTGGCACAGACCTCTTCAGATGGCTTCAAGTAAGTAAATTTACGGGCATAATCTTTGAGAGAGTTGAAGTGGTGACATTAACTGTGTTATTGAGTGATAATATGTTGTTAAATTATTTTTTATCTTCCCTCTTTGTTTATCCTAGTACTAAGCAGAGGGATTTACATTATTAGTACAAACTAGCAGGGAGGACTTTGGAATACAGAAGTACTGACACTGTTCAAACATGCAGTCATATATTGACATTATTCCATGCTCTTCCCACTAAGGATGATGGCACCAGCTCTGTCAAATAAGTCCCACATGGCCCACTGCTAGTAAAAATGCTCTTTTTCCATTAGTGGAACCTGCCAGGAGGGAAGAGAAGACTCAGCCCACAATATTCTGTCTTGAAGTTGCCATTGACAAAACATTTTACCTAAGTATTTTCAGGCATTTGATGAGGATCTAGTGTCAGATGGATTGGAAAAGGAAATGACAGGAAGATTGTGAAGATTTTTGGGACAGACCTGAAAAATGAAAATGTCTTTTCCAGATCTTTCCAACATTCCTCAAGTTGGCCAAAAAAAAAAAAAAAAAAAAAAGAGAAGGCATTTTGCATCTAAAGGCTATTTTAGTAGAGAATCCAGAAAGTGCTACTCGGTGAAAAATCTTACCTTTGAAAACCTCTTGGCTATCAAAGGAATGAATTAGACTGTCAGTGAACTATTAAATTATTTAAAATATGAAGGATACTATTGAAAGGGGTATTGGAGATGATGGATTATACCTATTTGCTACATAGTGGCAAAATAGATGCATAGTAGTACAGTTTCTAGTGTGCCTCTTTTTCATTTCTAGTGATTTATTGGCAGGAGGCCTGTAAAAATAATGGAAAACCAAACAAAGCAACCAGTTAGTTAAAAAATGATAGCATTAATGCTCTTAATCTGCTCCAAAACCATATTTTTATTTTAAATAATATTAGTCGCTTTTTAAATAGGGTATTGTATACTGTGTCTGAGGTCAGAGCAGGTACGAGGTGTTTGCATAACTCACAGGGTACAAAGCTCTCTCTGCTATTTCTGGGTGCTCAGAGCACCACTGAACCAAGACTGCATATTCATAATGCATGTTTTCTTCTTGAAGCTCATGTGTATCTCTGATTATAATTCCTACAAATTACTTGAATGTCTCCATGCAGTTTAAAGTCATGTCAGAGTCAAGTCTTTTTAAAGAAGTGATTTGCAGAAAATGAAAATGTACTAAGCCCTTTAATCTTGAATCTTATCCCCCTAGCAGAAGAAATAGATCTGAGTAGAAGAATGCTAACTGCTCATATGAAAAACTGGAAAATGTATAAGAGGAAAAAAATACATCAACTGCTAATACTGGCAATCTAAATCTTTTGGACACTCTAATTCTGAGAACTAAAAAATGTGAGTTCTGCTGATGAGGTATCTCCACTGATGGAGAAGGAACAGCTGAAAATGTATGAAAATTTACAGGGTGTAGTCTAAAAATAATTTAACAGAAAAACAAGTTTTGAAAAGCACCATTTCAAAAGTCTGTTTTTACAATGAAGGATGCAAAATTACTCATCAAGTGCTTAATCACAATCTTCTATAGTTTCTTGGCTGCTTGCTACTATGAGTATTACGATCCAGACTCACTTAGTTGGCTCAGCTCTTCCCTTGATGGCTTATATGATTTACTATCCATCCTTCTGAGAACACAGGCTCCAGGAACACTCGTTCCAATCTCTAACACATGCCTGCTCTGTGCCTGCTCTAAAGAAGGCTTTGGGGTTCTGTTTGTTTGTTTGTTTGCTTGTTTGTTTGTTTTTGTTGTTGAGGTTGTTTGGTTGGGGGTTTTGTTTATTTTATTTAGTTTGGGAGGGGGCGGTGTTTGGGTTGGGTTGGGTTTTTTGGCTTTCTTATCCTTTGAATCAAACTGCTGACAAAAAACCCCATGTGGGTTGTGACACAGCTGTTGCTATTTGGACCAGTTAAAATACTAGACACATACTAACTCCTGCTGAGTGCTGAATATTCTCTTGTATCAGGGAAGATGAGAGTAAAGAGAATGAAGAGACTGAATAAGTTTATCAGCTTTTACAATGGTCAGTGATAGCTGAGCTAGGGACAGCAGGAGTTTAGTAGAGCACATACCATATTTTTTGAGAAATAAGTGTGATGTGTTTACACATGTTCAGAAGCAATTCCATTGTCTTCTTGGTCTCATTGGCCATCCTTTGCTAAGTTTGTTTAAGATTACAGAGTTCAAGACTGTTGAATTCAGTCTATCAGGTTAAAGCTTAAGCAGCCCCTACTCTGTGCCTGACTTTCTCTGCCTGGAGAGCCTCCTAATTTTCTCCAGACCACTGGTGAGCATATACTGGGGAGGTGATTCTTCACTCTCCAGTTGGAGGGATTTCTGGTCCTCTGTCACTCTTGGTTTAGGGTGCAGTGCCTTTGATTTCAGTCCCTTTTTTCCCTTCAGCTGGACAGGACGTGTGAGGAACAGAGGGAACAGGCAGCTTTCTTTATTTGAAGCATTGTTTTATATTGACAATAGCAGCGTAGGAACACCTAAGAGAAAAGGATTTTAAGTAGCACAGCTTTATATCACATATGGGGCACCTGCCATCCTGATCTCAAGCAGACTTCAATTCCCTAAAGACTGTGGGCTGTTCCCCTGCTCCAAATCACCCCTCTCTTCTGGCTCTGCCTGCGTGCCTTGCTGTTAACAGTCTCTCACCTGCTTACAGCAGATGTCCTTGGAATTTGCTGTGTTCATCAGTTTGCTGATCTCTTTCTTCTGTGTTCACAAGAAAACCTATTCCAGTGAGTTCAGCAGTGGCTTAAGGGTAAAACACACAAAAGAATACTGTTTTTATCAGTGGTCTTGTAGATTTGCAGTCTTCAGCTGCTATCATATGTCTGCTTATTCTTCCAGTGCTGTTACACAAAATCAACAGATTTATAAAGAAATACACCAGTCACAGGCACACGATCATACACTATTCAGAAAATAACAGAGAGCAGCTGTGATACAGGGAGAGTTGGTAATGCTAACCTGAAATTGCTGGATCATTCTCTTGTCATTCTTTAGCTTGAGAAATGAAATAACAAAATGACAACTCCTTTGGGCTGAATTTTGTGTTTTTCATAGTTAAGACTTTTTGTTAAATGGGTTTTCTGACTTAGAAGTCCAATTCCAGATCTTTACTTTATCAGAGAGAGAAACTGAGTGTTAAAATAGAAGCAGGTAGGTAAAACAACTGGAAGCTCTCCTGGGCCTGTAAGTGTGATGTTGGATTTTCTACTCCAGACTCTATGTTTAGCTAATATGTTTGTATGTGTTTATAGAAATATCACTTATGTATATATATACTTAAAGAAATAATCTTATTCTTTACAATTTGAGTACATCCACTGTTTTGTCTGCTTTTTCTCTTTTTTTCATGTATTAGAGATGCTCAAAATTATACTGTCAGAAAAGCTAACCTGTTTTACATTTTATGTGTATAGCATAGGAGTGCCAAAGGCAACAGCAGTTGTTCCATTTGTGCACACTCATGTTTGCAAAATATGTCCATAACATTTTTTTTTATCACTGTAGTACATTTTGCATACATACAGTTTGATACCAGTAACAAACTACACTGCCTTACATTCAGCCTCTAAGTAGTCCGTCTTTCAATAGGCAGAATCAATTCAAGTTACTACATGACTGGAAAATCTCTAGAGAACAAATTTAGGAAATGGTACAGGTGATTTGATAGATTGGGCTCTACCATCAGGGCAGAATGAATGAGCATCCCAGTTCTATACTGAGAAGCCTTGTTCTGAGGAAGGTGCTCACTGTGTTTTAGATAAGACAGAAAACTGAGGCCCTCACTGCTTGTGGTCTTCAGAAAACTTAAACTACTTTCATAGTGTCAACATTAAAACTGTGGCCAAGAGCCACTCATGTAATTACTTTCCACTTACTCAAGTCCCCCAGCGTTGCAGTGGCATATGAGACCCTCCTCTACTTCCAGCTCTCAGTTCATATTCAAAATCACTCATTGTTAATCAGCTACTGTGCTCCTTCTTGGAGTGGGACTCCTAACTCTTGGGACTACTGTATAACATTTAATACTTCATCCTTCAGCATCCTCTGAAAGAAGGAGACAAAGCTGTGGGGAAAGAGTAGATGAATGTCTGTGTATTTAAAAGCTTGCTCCATAACTCCAGAGGTGAATGCCTGTCATGGCTGGCAGCAGTTTAAATCTCAAGCAGAACTTTGCAGGAGGCTCACAGTTGTGATACAAGCAAATTTTCTGAAACTTTGACATTTCCCTTTCCCTTTCCTCAGAGGATAAAAAAATAGGTCAGTTCTAGGTATGAGTGTGAATTCTGTGGTTTGGTCACTTTGCACAGAATCCGGTTCTTTGGTATCACTGGTAACCACAGCTCACTGCCTTGGCTATAAATCTATCTTCAATTTAATTTGTATTTCTTCTTTGTACCTCTGCAGCAAAGCCCTTCATAACTTTAGACTAGCTTTCCAGTCTTTCTGGAGTTTATTCTTCTAAAGCCAGCATCACCACTATGGAAATGAAGAGAAAGAGTGGGACAGAAAGCTGATAGTTAATAATTTTCTCTTACTGGATGTGAGAGGGATGAAAGCAATGCCCTTTGGAAGCACAAAGAGTTATAGTGAATGGGGTAACATCAGGATGGAGGTTGTGTCACTAATGGGGTTCTGCAGGGCTCCATCTTAGACCCAGTTCCTTTCAACATCTTCATTAACTACTAGGACACAGGACTCGAAGGAGTCCTAAATAAGTTTGCTGATGACATTAAATTGGGAGAAGCTGTCGAATCCCTCGAGGGCAGAGAGGCCCTTCAGAGATACCTTGACAAGTTAGACATGGGCAATCACCTACCACATGGAGTTTAACAAGGGCAGGTGCTGGATTTTGCACCTGGGACAGGGCAACCCTGGTTGTGTGCACAGACTGGGGAACGAGAGGCTGGAGAGCAGCACCATAAGGAGGGACCTGGGGGTCTGGGTCAATGGCAAGTTGAATGTGAGTCAGCAGTGCCCTGGGGGGCATCAGGCAAAGCATCAACAGCCGGGTGAGGGAGGGGATTGTCCGCTCCGCTCTGCTCTGCACTGGGGCGGCCTCACCTTGAATATTGTGTGCAGTTTTGGGGACCACAATATAAAAAAGATATTAAACTATTAGAGAATGTCCAAAGGAGGGCCACGAGGATGGGGAAGGGTCTGAAGGGGAAGCCTCATGAGGACTGGCTGAGGTTACTTGGTCTGTTCAGCCTGGGGAAGACTGAGGGGAGACCTCACTGTGCTCTTCGACATCCTCAGGAGGGGAAGTGGAGAGGCAGGTCCGATACTTCACTCTCGTGCCCAGTGACCTGACTTGAGGAAACACAAAGCCAAGTCAAGGGAGGTTTAGGCTGAATATGAGGAAAAAGTTTTTCACCCAGAGAGTGAACAGGGCACTGGAGCAGGCTCCCCAGGGAAGTGGTCACAGCACCAAATCTGACAGAGTTCAAGAAGTGTTTGGACAATGATCTCTAGCACCTATGTGATTCTTGGGTGTCCTGCTCAGGGCCAGGAGTTGGCCTCAGTGATCTTAATGGGTCCCTTTCAAATAAGCATATTCTACGATTGTATGATCCTATGATTCTATGAAGTTTTAGCTATCAGGTAACTGATATTCAGGAGAAAACAGTTTCATTCTGCAGGTAGATATTTATTTCTCATTCCCCTTTTAGTCTCCAGTTCTTTCCAGTTATTTCTTTATTTCTAATAGAAATGAACATGGAGTAGCTTTCTTTGCAAGAAGTAGCAATCCTTAGCAGCAATTACTTGGTTGGAAACTTCAATGGATACTCAGGAACCTTGCTTAAGTGGAATCCATGATGGAAGACATCCAGGAAAATCTATTGGAGGCTCAGATTGTACTGAGTAGTGTTAGAAGATTTAAGTCTCTCCAGAGATGCTTAAATCTCAACTAGATTTGACAACCGCAGCATCTGCTGCAACTCTTGTTAAAATAAAATAAAGTAAAAGAATAAAAAGAGATAGGAGTCAAATAAAGGTAGATATTAATAAACCATGCTCAAATGAATGGTGAAACTGTCAGCATGGAATCTAGAAAGAGAACAAGAGATGTAACTAAAATCATATCACAAATAAATTGCACCAATGTCAGTGCCTAGGCAAAGATTTTCAAATAGCAGGTCCCTGTACAGGTGCATGAGGTACTGGCAACAGAATAAGAAAAGTTCAGCTGTGACTCAATTTCACTGGGAAGGAGAGAAAGTTATTTATACAATGAATACAATGAAAACAGTTATGTTTCAGGACTGCCATCCACATTTTTTGTGCATCTGGAACATATTTCTCTTGGAGAACAAGTAAAGATAAATCCTCATTTGAAGCCCAAAGAACTCAACAGAAGTCTTCAAACTGACTTCAGTGGATTTTTGACAAAGCCTGTGATTGGCACACCACATAAGCAGAAGTTGTAAATGAGAATCAGAATAATATTTTTGGCTTCCACTGTTGTGGACACCTTTCCTAGCATTTTGGATGGGGATGCAAAAACATTTTAATTAAAATATTTAGCTTTCTTCCAATGCTCATAAGGCAACTGCACTGCTAGTGACAAAAACATCATCAGAACCTTATAAACAGCAAGAAACAATAGGGCCCTGGAGGGATGTAACCCTACCAGAGCTAACTCATCCATTTAATTTAAACCTGGATCATTCGCTAATCTGGAACCAGAGTGCCCAGTGCCAGGCATTAATGAACCCTCAATGCCCAGTCATGGGGAGGCTGCCACAGGGACTTAAAATACCAATTTCAGGAGCTCAGAGGTTTCATGGTATTTTTCCCTATAGTTTTACCTCATTCAGCAGTGCTTAAGTTTCTTTTGGGCTTTCCATGAGTAGGCACTGACCCAGTATTTAGACTTTAATGAAGAACAGAAGCATTAAATGCTATAAAGTTTTCCAATAAAGAAGCAAGCCATTACTAAAATTCACTCATTTTATCCTAATAACATTGTATTTCCTGCCAATAGCTTAAAATACGCCGTTATTCTGCCTGAAAAGAAAAAGGTCTTAACTCTAAAATAAGACTCTGGAAATGATATAATATAAACATGTGCTGACATTAATTACTGTAATATTTATGTATAAAACAGATGGTAGTGCTTTCAAAAATGTGTGAGCAATGATCAGAATGAATTCATTAGGCATTTATACTGCTGTCATGTACTCGCATAGGTGTTGCTTTGGATCCTGCTATATGCTAAGGGGCTCTTTCTTTTTAAGCGAGGTTTTACCAAACAGATGGAAAACATTATTAACTACTGTTTTCCTTTCTTGTCAAAGATGTTTTGTCTAATCATCGCTATAATTACACATCCACATTGTAGTAAATCACGCTATATAAACATTTAGAACAGAGTGGATTATTAGGGTGAAATGCAAAGTATTCCAGACATTAAAACAAAACAAACATGGACTGGGCTCTGCTGAATAATAACAATTTTTTACATCAAGGACAGACAAAACATAATTTAATAGCTTTGGCTTTTCTTACTTCCATTTATGTCCCATTATTCTACATACAGTGTATCCTGGGTGCTTTCAAAAGCCTCCCTCCCCTTTCTGTGTGCGAATATTTTAGTGAGGAGACATTTTCCTTACACATCGTGGTGCCACTGTTTTCTTCTTTTCATTTAAGATACAAACACAAAAGAATTCAGGAACAAAGAGGACAACAATGAAATCTAATGAGGGCCCTTAGTTTTCTGAGTTAGCCATGAAATTTGTATTCTAGCTGAAGCAAGTGTGTTTGATGAGGGTGACCAAGTATTCGGGGACCAGAGTTGCAGTACTCACCTTGTCCCTCTGCACTGTCAGGTTCAAAGTCACTAAATATCTGCATGAACAACTGCCTTTCTGTCAGGCTTGTGACTCCACTCGAGGCTGCTGCAGCCCCACTTCGGGTAACAGCCACAGCCTGGGAATGGCTGGCACAGGCGGTGGTTTGGCACCGACCCCTGTGCTTTGGGGAGTGCAGTGGGGATGCATTTGATTTAACATCTATGGTGTAGATGCCTGCATTTGTGCTAGTCACTCTTTAAAGTCAGGAGCTTTTACAGGAACTTTTAAGAAACAGGAGCTTTTATGGCACTGGGTTAATTGACTGTATTGACAGGGCGAATTCTGCTCTGGTGCCCTCATCTTTCTTCTTCAAGGCTCTCTGAACTTCTAGGATGTAAAAGGTCCTGCTTGAAACTAATATCTTCCTATGATCACAAAGGCTTGTGAATGTTGTCTTAGAATGTCAGAAAATTGAGTTATTCTCCTTCTGTAGACATCACGAAAGGTGTCTGTTCACTTGTTACAGACAAAATTCAGATTCCATCAGAGGCCAGAATATTTATTGCATCTTATATAGGGTTTCCACTTGGAAAACAATAAATACCCTAAGACTGTGCACAATATCAGGACAATTTTCACATCTTTTTTAGGAGTCAATCTGCATCAATATTTCCCCCTTCTAAATTAGTTAAAGGTTATTGCACCAGCTCTTTCTTGCAAGATCAAAAATTTATGATAGGTATAGGAGCCAGGGCCAGACACTAAAATACAAAAAGATTTTATTGGGTTTAGACCTTTCCTGCATACTTGTACATCCAAAATAGAATTGTGCAATGTCTTGCTATTTCTGAAAAGACACTATGGCCAACTGCAGAACTAGCAGAATGTCAGTTATACTGGGCAAATAAAGCTGATTTATAGGGGAGCTGAAATAGTGAGAAAAGAACCAAAAGAGAGACATAAGTAGCTTCTATGAAAAGCAAACTAACTATATTCAATGGTAAAAAATGACTGTCTGTACAGAATTAATTTAACAGCTTGATCCCTTGGTTTTGGCCTTCTTTTGTTCAATATCAAGTACTACTTAAAGGATAAAAATGCTGGAGTATTTTTTTTTAAGCAAAACCAAAAACCAAGCCCCAAGAAAGGCAGATTTAAATTTCATCATGTTTCCAATAAAATCAGTGTAATTTTCCTCTTTGCATCAATCCTGCTTTTATTTCTATTAAAAAAAAAAAAAGGCAGTACAAAGCAAAGTTTTTCTACTGCAGATCAATATATTTCTATCCACAAACATTTACACAGGATGTTGCAAGTTCATAATGCCTTAGTTTTTATCAGCAGCACCCTTTTTATTGTAATTCCAATGTTCCAAATTTGGGTAGTTCTACCAGCTGGTTACAAAGTCCGCAACAAATTGTGAGCATTAGGGTTTGATTAGTGCCTGCTACAATACAAAACCTCATGCGAATTGTTACTACATCAAAACCAGGTTGATCATCAGTAAATCCATTATACCTTTCCACAGATACAAGTTTTTACAACTCCTACAGCACATACCTCAAAACCCAACCTCCTCAGCAATCCCTCGTGGGTGGCAGAGGGTTTAGTGAGCTGAGTTTTGCTGTGTTGAAATAACCCCAGAGTACTACCATGCCATTAGCTGGCAAGGCAGTAGGTGTTTAATGTTGCTCTTTCAAAGCGCATCAAGGCCACTGCAACTTTCCTGGCTCGGGAGATGCATTTCCAGCTGCTGCTTCACCCTGCCAGTACTGTGCAAGGACTGCCCATGTGCTCACCCTCTGTGCCCAATACTGCCCTGAGGCATGATCGCAGAATCACACAGGATATTCTGAGTTGGAAGGGACCCACAGGGATCACTGAGGTGAGGCTGACCAGATGACAGCTCCTACTTAACTGCTGGTGCATGGTTAGGATCAGTCTGTTTGCAGTGGTGCTTGAAGGGCTGTACAGGAACACACTCTAACCTTTCAGTAAGCTCTGTTAAGGACTACCATGCCACTTACCTCTGTCATCAGCAATGCAGGGGCCTGGCACGTTGCGCCTTCTAGAAAAAGTGGATGTTCAGGATGCCTTTCTGAAGAACCACTGAAGCATTAAAGGAAAAGCCAAGGAATGTCACACCTGGTACAGAAATCCATGCCATGTGAAGGTTCTTTCATGCTATAAGAATGTCAAAGATAAAACCAGATCTCTGGCTGCTTTGAAGCCACCTGTTTGTATTGGAACAGGATGCAGAATTTACAGAATCACCCTTTTAAAGGTGACCACATTTTAAAGCTGACATCAGCAAGCTATCAAAGGCATTGAGACTGATTGATAATAGCAGGACCTCATTAATTAGTGGAACATCTTTGATATAAAGTCTACAGCAGAAGGAAAAGTCTGCTCTAACCCTCAGCTGGACACCCTGATGGGGAAGCCTCCTCTGGTAAGTACTGTTCTTGTATCACATATTGGAGCAGATGATCTGTGGTAAAAGGATTTCTGTGGTAAAAGGATTTCTGTGATGCTGCTGGACTTTTCTATTTCTAAGGTCCTAAGATGTATGATGACAAAATATGATGGTAAATATTAAAATATTGTAAGATATAACTGCTGTTTACAGCTAAAACTTTTTTTTTTTTTTTTTTTTTTTTTGGTGCTAGCTGGATGTTGTTGTTTTGAGCAGATTTGAGCCATTACACAGCCTCGTCAATGTTGTAAGTGTATGAAGGACGTAACACTTAAAAAGTTTTGTGAAAATACTATCTGGCTTTTCCTTTCCACAGACCCCTCTTCATTTCTTTCTGTCAGCTGTCAGCCATAATAAACTCTTACCATCAAAATGTAGCTGGGGAGGTTGATCAGGAGAGGTTGTGGTGGAAGAAGTTGTTTAAGAGACTGCTGCTCAAAGAAAGCAAAAGACCTCAATCACCCAACCATGTGTCTCTCTCAGTTTGCCATGGACGACACAAAATGGCACATATATTCTCCTTCTCTGCAGTGCACTTCACTAATATTACCCTAACTGAAAATTTATCGAGGGTTATGATAATGAGACATATTTTCATCTTATTGTTTAATACTTGAACTCATGTCCCTGCTTCTCAACAGAGAAGGATGGAATTGAGTGTAAAAAGCCTTATCCCGATCTCACAGCTGCCCCAGCAAAGACCTTCTCTGGGGCTCAGAGGAAAGAAGTAGGAGATACTGACTGAAAACAACCTCTGACAGCACCTTCCTGCATCCATGGCACTTGCTTTACGGCCTGCACAGAGCGTACGTGCTGTGAGCAGCTCCTTCGCATCCAGATTATGAGTTTGGAGAACAGACACTCATGGGAATTGAATTTGAATTTCCAATCCTACTTAAGGGCTTATGCCTTGTCATTTGACTTTTTGAGTTTCCAGAAGGATGGCAGGAAGGAAAACCTGGGGTGAAAGCCAGTGCATACACCTCAAGTTGGTCAGCTCCATATCATAGGAAGAAGAACCTGGCAGAGTTTCATCTGGTAACCAGAATTATCTGAGCAGTGAGAGGACACACCCAGTGGGTGCTGCTGAGGTGAGCTTGGCACCCACCGCTGCTGAGCTCTACTAATTCATTGTCATCAGTGAGCTCTGCAGGCAGCAGCACTGCTGCTACCAGGTCAGCACCAGAGCCCTTTGCTACAGCTGAGGACCTTGAAAGCAGGATTGAAGAAAAGACAAGTGACCTCAAATTTATTTCCATACTAGTGTCCAGTCAATGTACTCTTTACTAGTATTATCATTACTATTTTCCTAATGTTCCTGCCATTGTGTGGTATGGGTTAGTATCACAGAGAACAACACTACAGACCCAAAACCTTGTAGGTTTGCTCTATTTGCAAAACTTTTGGCAGACTGTCAAATACATTGCTAGAAGCTGACAGCTCCAATACTATTTTCTCCATGCTAGCCAGTGAGAGATCAACAGCAATGTAATTACCAGAGTAAGCAGAGATCATAAGAGAACAGTAAAACAAGGGAAATGGTGAGTTTAGCCTGTCATTCCTGTTGATTCTGGATGGTTTCAGCTTGTAATTTCATAATGCATCATGAATTTCCATAAGGCAAAGAGCCCAGCACATGCAAAAAGAATGTTTGGAATATTTGCCCATAGGGTTGAATGCTTAATATAGAGAAAAGTTTTGATCTATGGAAACACAGGCTGAGACTGCAGTAGGGGACAATTAGCCATCTGGACTCAGGCATTACAGGTTGTCTGGAAAGTCTCCTGCAGTGCAGATAACTGTAACCTCCACACAGGAGCAGACAGGCCCTGTGACTGTCCCAGTAACCTCTTCAGCTGCTGTTTAGTAACTCTCTAGCTTCAGTAAATTGACTCTGAGCTTCTGCCAGCATGAAACCAGGCACAAATCCTGGCAAATAAGTTCCAAAGTTACCTGTACTTACACTGTGAGTATGCCATGACTGCAAGAGTCTAGCTTGATTTGCAGACAAAAGGAGATGAGCTAAGTTACACAGTATTAGACTCACATAGCTGCATTTCAGTATTTGAACCAGTGTGTTGTGATGCACAGTGGAGACACTGATCTTTCCCGGATGCCAGCCAGTGGGAGCACTGCACAGACAGGACACAATCAGGGAGAAAAAAGGGCTCTTATTGCCCCTGAGCAGCCTCCTCCAACCTCCTGTGCTCAGCACGAAGCTGAGAGCAAAAGGCGGAAGAGTCTCTAGAGTTTCTCTGCTGGGAGGACACTTGTCAAGAGATGGGGTTTGCGCCAGGGCTGACAGGAAGCAACTTAAGACAGATCAGTTTAGGTCACAGGAAACAATTTATGAGCCTATCATGTTCTGGTTTTCACTAGACTGAATGCTGAGTACACAGACAGTACCTGGTCAGGTTTCTTCACCAACACACGTATTACACACCGCTTGCTGTGATGGACGGTGACATGCCAGGCAGCTGGATTTCAGATGTGCAAACTTATAAAGCACAGATGATAGTGTTTATGCAGTGAAAGGTTCATTAGCTAGGACTAGAAAGTCAGACTTTTAAAAGATAGGTTAGAAAAAGCCACATTACAATGTTTTTGATAAAAAGAAGTATCACAGACTTTACAGAATTAGGAGGAAAAGCCCATGTACTTTTACTGAAATATTTTGTGTTGCATCTCATCTGTAATAAAGCTAGAGGAACTATGGAAAAATGTCCATCCAGCCCTTGATTGCTTACTTAAGAATTTATATACAGACCATGTCTCATCTCAGACATCTCATCTGTGGCATGATCAATATGCATGTTGAACCAGCTTTGGAAGAAAGGTGCAACGTCCAAAAGCTGTAAAAACAATAAAAAACACATGACACTACCAGAAGATGACAATGCTTATTTTACTTTTTATCCATTCCTCAATTTTTCCTGATTTTTCCCTCAAGAGTTCAAAAAGTTCAAGCAATTTCTATACTTTTAATACTCTTGAAGTCCTGCTGTATCAGAAAATAATCTATGATCCTTTACAGAGGCTTATTAGTTCAAAGATTCTGAATTTTGGATGCCTCCTAAACTAGAAATATTTCAATATTCAATGTGAAATTCTTCTTCTGACATCTATTAGTAAAACAATAGTTAATGATCTAGGTCACGGTGGTGAGAAGTATCGATGTTCTCAGCAAGTCATCAGATTTTATCAATCTCTGAAGAATTTTTAGAAAAACTTTTCTTTCTTTCCTGAAACAATCCGGTTTTGACTTGGATTATGTCAATCTCTACACCACCACTCAAGAAAAATTAAACTAGACAACGAGTTTGGAGTTGTAATTTAAAAACAATGGAAGATTGTATCACCTGTGGATATATGATCTGATTGTTATGAACTCCCAGGACACTGCAATGAGCCCAGTAGTGTATGTGATGTCTGGAGAAGATGTCAACCACTACCTGAACCTGCTAGTTCCTATTCTGTGCACACAAGGGCATTATAAGGCAATATAACTTTGATGTAATGTTTGCAGTTTTGTATCCTGTTTCCATAATATTTGTGGGTGGAATTCCAAGACTGAAATTACCTTTGTGGGGTTGAATGAATATCTCCCATTAAAAAAGGTTGCTTTTATCAGTTGTCTGCATAATCTAACATAGCGGTACTCCAAGTAGATGGCTATCCTCCATGTTACAAGACAAATTTTGACTTACAGGTTCTGTTTATAAATCAAGATAGATCTTGGTGGTACCTATTTGCTTGTATAAATATTTGCACAAATTTTCCAAGAAATAAAGCTAAACTAAAAATAGAAGAAAACAGGTAGAGATAAAAATTCCCTTTTTTTTCTGCTTCATTTACATAATTAAGATGGAGAAGTGCAAGCTGCTGTAATAGTAGCTTGCAGTGGAAATGAAGGTATTTTCTTACTGACTGTAGTGGGTTTCTGTGGTTAGGTTTTGGTAGCGGCGCTGGGGGATGCTCTAAAGGAGGTGGCTTTTGTTAGAAGCTGCTGGAAGCTTCCTCTATCTGGTGGAGCCAATGCCAGCCGGCTCCAGGATGGACTTCCTGCCTCTGGCCAAGGCCGAGCCAATTAGGAGTGATAATAACACCTCCCCTCGGGAGCAGGGGAAGGGCTCCTCTCCCTGAGCAGCAGCAGCAGAAACAACAACTGACCGTAGTCCCCATTCCTTGACCCCTGCACAGCTTGGGGGGAGGAGGGAGAACATGGAAGGAAGGAGGGGTGGGGGGAAGGTGTTTTTAAGATTGTTTTACTTCTCAGTCTTTTGCTTGGACCCTGTTAGTAATAAATTCAATTAATATCCTCACTTTGAGTCTGTTTTGCCTGTGATGGTGATTGGTAAATAACCTCTCCCAGCTCTTAGCTCATAAATCCTTCACTTCTTTTATTCTCTTCTCTGTCCAGTTGAAGAGGGGAGGGAGAGAGTGGCTTCAGTGGGTACTGGGGATCCAGCCAGGGTCAACCCTCCACACTGACATAAAGCTTACCCATTTCCTGTTATCTGCATAACCCGAAATTGTCTAAATTTATACTGAGTGGGGACTGCAGGAGTGACTCAAGTGGGTCTGAGACTGGGGTGGGGGGGGAACCCCTCAACCATTTGGTTACTGCACCTGCCCCTCCACCTGTGCCAGCTCTGCCCATGTAGGGCAGCCACAGGGAAGTGAGAGCAACTTGTTGATCTGACTGGAACCTTCCTTCTGCACAGCTTGTTTTCAATCAGGAATTGGAGCTTTCCCACTGCTCATGGTCAGGAGGCAGTGGGGCCATGCACCTGTGAGTGGGAATAAAGATAAAGTCCTCGGTTTTGGCAGCACTGTGGTCTCAGAGAGGCTTCTGTAGTCTGTGTGCTCCCTGGGTGCCTGTGCTGTGGAAGATATGACATTGTTTGGGCATCTAATAAAGGCACCCCCTTAGCTTTAGTCAAAATAAGATTGTAGATGCTATGCAAAATCTTTTCCTCATATTATAGCCCCTCAATCACATAACTGATTTGTTTTATTGGCAAGTATATTTCTTTCCTGAAAAAGCACTACTGGGTATTAATGGATTAGGAAGGAGGCCTTCACTTTGAGAGGTGAGAGAATAAGAACACTGCATGCTTCCTGTAATATAGATGGTTATAATCTCAACTTTTGTCCCAGACCTAGTCAATATCTTGTACAAATTAATAGTTAAACCATCCTTTAGTTTTTGCTTAAGAGTCTATAACCCTTTAAAGCCTGTAGTTCCCTGTAACATCCGGACATAACATGACAGCTCCTTTCATGATACATCTGAATATCTGAATTACAAAGCAGGATGAGGTTTATTTTGTTTATACCAGTTGAATTAATGGGATATTTTTACTAATAGCCATACATCCTAATTTACCATATGTTTATGAGACAAAGAAGAACTCCTCTAATTTTGTTTCTTGAAAGGGTAAACCCTGAAACCTGTACTCAGCCTGATCCCTCATCCTGGCACAAGGGCATTTCCATGGAAGCTGTGGGGGAAAAAACTGAATCTTTTCTAAGTTGCTAGTACAGTCACAGGTTACGTTGGCTTGAACAGATAATCTATTGTGTTGCCTAAATGGCTGTGGGAGAAAAAAGACTCCAAGCCAAATTAGGTAGGAGATAAGATAAGGATACAAAGGCTTTAATGAGCCCCCAGGCTTCCAGGAATATCACCCCTCATGCCCTTAAATACAGGTGTTTACAGTTTTTATAATGACTTTCACCCAATCCCCGTCCAGCCACTGCCCAGGTTCTACCCCTGCCAGGCTTCTTGGGAATTGAGTCTGGGGGCGTTTTGGGACCCCCTCTTCTTCATCTTCCTCAGAGCATGTAATGTTCTTGGGAGGCCTTCCAGAGCTCTAGGCCTGAAGGTTGTTGCGTCTATGGTTGTATCTTCTTGCACAGATTTTACACAGAGGTAGAGAGGGTGTTCTCTACAATTCTACCTGGAAAATGAGACTAAACAGGTCAGTGGAATTTAGGGGAATTGATATGGGAATAGGTAACAGGGTTTGCTGTGTGTGGTTGGTGTGTTAAAGGGTAAAGGGATAATGTATTGCTACTTTAAAATCTACATTTACTATATAACTACTTCTAAAATCTACAAAATTAAAAAATCAAAACTCCAAGGTATCAATTGCAACTCCATGGAATTAGTGAGGGAATGGCTAGCAAATCTGGGTTGCCCTGTTCTCCCTAGTAGTGATAGCTTCTGGCAGAGCGTGCCCCTGCCCTGTCTGCTCCCAAAGCACCGAGACCATGTAGAGTCTCCTTTTGCTGCTCCTCAGATGTCACAGGCAGCACAGCAGGACCATGCCTTCATCTTGGATTAAGGAAGAGGTAGGATCTGACTGAATTTGGCTGGAATATGATCTTAGCAGACAATGCAACTTTAGAATAAAAAGAAGCTATGGAGCTAGCCAGTATTGCTTACGTCTGTAATACAGGAATTGCCTTTCACATGTCAGCTAGCAGCCATCTGCCAATGTGCCTTGCAAGCAGAAAGCTTATGGTGTCTAAAGGTCAAAAGGAAGTTTTCTAATATCAACTTTCTTTGCCTTTGTAGTCTTTGTAAGACACAATGCAGCATACAGAGCTAAGGTTTCACAGTATTTCTGCCTCACAGTAAGGTTCTATAGCAATGTCTAGCTCTTTCATGATGCTTTCCATCACTAGAAATGTTCTGTAAAGGACCTTATTTTCCTGTACTGAATTTACAAATGAAGAAAGGAAGGGTACAATAACATAAATACATAATGACATTTTTATAGGTCATCCAACCACCTCCTTCAAAATTGCCTCCTGGGCACCAAAGCACCATGGTGTGATCGAGCCACTACGTAACAGGGCCTTGCCTGTGTGTGCTCATCCAGAGTGCCACACCTGTTGTTCGCATGGGAAGTCGCATATCATGAAACATCCTGTAGCCATGGTCGGGGGAGAGAAAGAGTAAAATAATAAACTCTAAGTGATTTTAAGAGCTGTTGACTTGGCATGTACTAAAAGGTACTACTATAGAATGTTAAAAAGTACTACTATAGGCAGGAGGAGTTTCTGATTCTGTTCAGACCTTTCTATGTCGTTGAAAAGCATCCTCTGGTTTTATGATCAGCCTCCTCTCTTCTATCTCTCCTCCACAAATTGATTTTCACAGTCACCCTTGTATCCTGACCTCAGGTCACAGCTGTCCCCATTTTCAAGATCCCATCATCTAGGTAAGCTCTGCCAAGACTTCCCTGAGAACAGCTCTACACTAATTCTTTACCACAATCATGTTTCTTTGTATTAAGAAGTTGACATTTTCTGATAAATTACATCTTCCTTCCTAGAAGAGTACAGGTAAATACTGGAATACCTCAAATCAACTCAAGATGCTGATTATTGGTTATAATTAATAAATTAGTGTCCAGCTGTTTCTATATAAGTCCATGAACACATCCTGAATACCAAATAGTATGTAAAAATACTTCCCTATGTATAGCATTGAACATTCTCCATTCAACACAACACGCTGAATCAGATTATATGAACAAAAACTTACTGAAAATATATGCTTGCAATTGCTTGTTCAGAGAGTGTTAAAAAACTAAGCTACACAAGGTACAAGGTGATGATCTGACAAATCACAGCTGAGATCCAAAAAAAGGGAAAGAGGCAAAACCAACAGAAGACACTTCAGAGTGTGAAAGAAGCAGAGGGCATGATTTATGAGAGGAAACCATTATGACATAGTTCTGCTTATACAGAAATCAGTGTGAGATTTATTAGTAGTTCTGCAGGAGCAGGACCAAACCCTGTATAAGTGGGTAATGAATGAAAACAAGAGGTCTGGTACTGCACTGCTGACAGTTTACATCCTCGTGTTCTCAGTGTGTGCATTCAAATATTACGATATATAGATTCAAAATAACAAAAGCTCAGGGTTGAATAGCTCTATAAAAAGTTGCCAGGTTCCTGGAAAGCAATTTAACATCAAAGGCTTTTTTCCCCTATGGGAAAAAGATAACTACCAATATCTTAATACCATATGAAGAATTTCTCCAATTTCACAAACTACACTTGGATGTAAATGTATTGAAACAGATTGTAAAACTCAGAAATTATCTGCAAGTAAAAGACTCTGTATGAACTTTATTGTGCTGACATTTCAGTGAAGATGAGACTAATTTCACTGATCTTAACAGGAGATGAGAAAAAACTAAAATATGAAGTTATCAGAACTGTTTATAATTAGTAATAAAGATGAAAAAGCACTGCTGTGTTGTCTACTAATAACTAATAACACTGTGGACATGAAACATGGAAAAAACAACAGCCAAAAAACCTCAAAAGTTCACAGAAGTCCAGAACCCTGACTGCCCATGGAAAAGCCAAATAACATGTTTGCTGAAATGCAATAGCAATAAGTATTTGTGCATTGTCAAGTATTAGTCAAGACAGGGACACAGGTATTGCATCTTGAAAAAAATATTTTGTTTAAGGAAGTTGCACAGATTACTCAGAAATCACAGAAAACAGGAAATTACTCACATCAGAGGACTTCAGAATCTCCTGCCACTTACAGGGATGAACATACTCAAATGTATTATCTTATTAAAACAACTGTGAATGCAAAGGATACTTAAGATCTAAGGATCAAATATATATGAGATCTGCAAAACTTCTCCCAAAGTTCAGCGTACTTCTAGGACCTGAGATGGAAAGCTCGAAGTGACAAATGGAAACCAAAAGCTTTAAAGACCTTAGCAAATACTAAGTATCAATTTGTAATTGAAACGCTTGTGGGAAAAACTGCTTTGACACAATGGATGGCAGATGATGGAACAAAAGATCTTAAGGTTGAATACAAAACCTTGGGGCCTCTAGTAGTATATCCAAAGACTAAATGACAGATCTAAAAGCTGTAACTTCATTCAGGTTACTGGATGCTCCATAAACAGAGTGGAGCAGATGAAACCAGAGAGTCAAGGGGAAGTATTACAGTGACGCAGGAAACCCAGTGGAAAAGTAATCTTTTCAAACCCAGGGGAAACAAAAACTATGTGTAACTATATATATTGTATAACAGAGGAGGATTAGGTGAAAGACAAGGAATAATCCTTTCATGCCAGGAAAATTCAGTCATCTAATTCAAACTCCTGATCCAGAAGAAATTATTTTGGTTTGTTTGCAAGTGTTTTAGCTTACATGTTGTCACGAGATGACAGCAGATTATACTGCTATCCAGGACACAAAGCCTGATCACTATTT
Source organism: Myiozetetes cayanensis (assembly GCF_022539395.1). NCBI lineage: Eukaryota > Metazoa > Chordata > Aves > Passeriformes > Tyrannidae > Myiozetetes > Myiozetetes cayanensis. The sequence goes on from NW_026086604.1 coordinate 135,057,709, forward strand.
GAAGATAGATATCACCAAAAAAACCTCAATGCGTTATAGGGAAAATTCTTGCCTGAATAAGTAGGGCTAGTTTTCTCTTTCAACAATGTCAGAAGCCTGTGATTTTGCAGAAATGGATACAGTTGGTTTCTGTTCTAATGAAAGTCTCCAGGCATTTGTGCAGTGGAAATACAGAAATAATAGGAAATCAGTACCTCAGCTTGGTATTAACAAGATTTGCTCATTTACTGGCACTGTTTCGTATCAGATGAGAAGGAAAAAGATTATGAACTTGAGCTGCAGATTCCCATTGCAATTTTTGTAACAGTATGAGGGTACTATTAGTATCACTACACTTTGACTCTCTCCATCTACATTTTGGCTTCAGTTGCAACTGGAGATTGTATTTTGCCTTGCTTTCTCTTCTAAACTGGTCTTCAAGGTTGATGTGTCTCACAATTTCTGGCTTCTACCTCAAAGAGCTGAACTTTAGTGGATGCTAAAGAGCCTTCTACAAAGTTTACAAATAACACTCGGGAAAAAGGTATTATACAAATATATTTATAATGACTGTATCTTTTTATTATAGACTTGATAGCAAGAAGAAATGACTACCTACACCTCTTCTTAAAAGGGAGTTGCAATAGATTATCAGCATGCCTCAACAGAATGTTTCGTAATATTAGCATATTATAAGTGCAAGAGAAATGTGATGAAAGTGCCACCACATTACTGCAAATCATTCCCAAACTCTGATGTGCTGCAGTTTTTATAAGGGAAGATCTAATGATGCACAATGTTTGTTATCATGCTGCCATGGCCACCTAGTGAGGAACATACTTTAAAAAAGTCAAATTACACTATCCTTGGCATAAGCCCTCTCTTGGACAAAGAAACAAGGGTCCTTTGCCAAGTATGTTGGTGGATGAAATAAACTGCTCGTGAAGGAGAGGAGAATGTCACATTCTTTGTGCTGTATTCCTTTTTAATGCCCATATATTCACAGTGAAGCCCAAACCATCTGCTGGAGGTATTGGCAGAGACAGGTAGCCCATCCTCTGCCAAATGCCCATTCCCACTGCCTCCCTTTGCCACAATCACATTACCATAAAGGGATTTCTATGTGGCTTCTCTCATAGGTTTTTAAGTTCCTACTGTATCAGCTGTTTTGTGCGTTAGAGCAACCTTTGAGCCACATGGTTATTATTACTATTAGTATTAAGTCTTCTCCTGATTGGAAGCTGATTACTTAACATGCAAACAACAACCATGTAGGATTAGGAGTGTGAAACAGATAGCCTGACCAAGGTGATCACAAGGCACAGTGAGTTGACGAGCTTCTCAGCCATGGTGAGTCTCTCAGAGAGGCAGGGAGGACAAGAAACTCAAATAATAATGAAAACTACAGTTAGCTCTAAAATATTGTGTCTGGACATGGTGCTAGGAAGGAAGGTTTGGATTTAGAAAAATAACTTTTCCACTTGTTGGGAATGATTGGTTTAGATCACTTAAAGGATCCCCATCAAAGCTATTAGCAAAAGCAGGTTTAATATAAATTTGTGAAAGCACAACTTAACAAAGTTCAGTGGCAAGGTTCACTCTATTATTTACTTCATGGCTGGAACATACTAGGGAACATTGGATTAGAATTAACTTAGAATGGTTTATATGTAGACCAAAGATGCAAAAGGGTATGGATGAAAAAGGGTAAGGGAAGACCCTTCCATTGAGCCACAAGGTTCAGAGTGGACTCCTTGGATCCTAAACTCCTGCTGGACCCACAGTCAAAATGTAACTATGAACAAGTCTTACAGTATGATAATAATCAGCTATCTTGAAGAAAAGACAACAGGAGGAAAATCTTGCACCTCAAAAAAAAAAAAAAGATGAAGAGCACTTTGAAGATGACTAAAGGGTAGAATGCAAGCAATATGCAGACCATACTTGAAGTTCAGCATAACTGTAAGCCACCTGTCAGTAGCATTTTTTGAATGATTCAAAAGGCCAACATGGACAAACAGCAAGATAAAGGAGATTTTAAAATCCCTCATGGCATCCCTCGTGTCAGTGAAGGCCAATAGCTTCATGAGTTGTATTAGGAAAAGCATTGCCAGCAGGTCAAGGCAAGTGATACTTCTCCTCCACTCAGGTAGAGGTCATGCTGGAGTGTTGGGCCCAGTTTATCAGAATGATTCTGACTTAACAAAATCAGTTCAGTGAAGGGCCATGAATATGATGAAGGGACTGCAACATCCTTCATACAAGGAGAGATTAGGAGGCCTAGGACCCTTTAAGTCTGGAGAAGAAAAGACTCAAGGGATCTTATCAATCTGTATAAATATCTGATGGGAGGGAATGGAGGAGAAGTTAGGCTCCTCTCCATGGTGCCCAGTGACAGGACGAGAGGTGGCAGGCACAAACTAAAACAAATGAGATTCCATTTGAACACAAGGAAACACTTCTGGGTTTACTGTGAGCGTAGTGAAACACTGAAATACGATGTTTAGAGAGGTTGTGGAGTGTCCATCACTGGAAATATTCAAAAGCTGCCTGGATATAGTCCTGGGCAACCTGCTCTAGCTGACCCTGTTTGAGCAGGGAGGTGATCTCCAGGTGATCTCCAAAGATCCCTTTCAATGTTATTGATTCTTCGGAAAGTTGGAGCCTCATTTCCACTGCTTCTCTTTGCCACACTCATGCTACTACAATGTTTTTTGTGAAGTTAATTTATTCTGCACAAACACATCAGAGTTCTTTGAGAAGCCAATGCTACATCTAGTTGATGCATTCTACTTTGCATTCAGTAGGTGTTCAACAAGAGCCTTCATCAAAGATCATAAAGAAACTAAGCTCCCATGGAAAAATAGAGATCTTCACATAAACAAGTAACTGATTAAAAGACAGAAAGCAAAGGCTAAGAGTTAAAGGGGGTGGGGATTCACAAGTGGTATCTGAGAAGGAAGATGGTAGTGAGGCCTGGGATGCACCACGTACCTTTCTGAACAAGGGGGATACAGAAGGGAATATAGTTTGATTCTGCAACAGCAGAATCATTCAGAAGAGTGAAGAGGGGGAATGAAGAAGAGTTGGAAGGATCTTGTACTATTGAGACACTGGGAGGCACGATGGCTAGACAAAATTCAGCATATGTAGGTGAAAAGTAATTCATCCTGGGAGAAACTGTCACGTGAACAGAAACTGAGAGATCTGGGATTGTTTAGCCTGGAGAAAATACGGTTATCAATGTGGATCTTATCAATGTGAATCAGCACCTGATGGGAGTGAAGAAGAGAGAGCCAGACTCTTCTCAGCAGTGTCCAGTGACAAGTGGCAATGAACCACAAAGAAGCCACAAATCAAAATGTAAGAAATTCTGTCCTGCTCTGTGATCCTGTTTCAAAAATATCCTAAAAGTACATTTGTAATGAAGAGCACTGACCTGTCTGTTACCACTCCAGAATGAATGAGAGGGCAGGATTTCAAACAGACAAATACTGTTTAAACTGTAGGAGTAAAAGGACGGGAATAAATAAGTAAAGGAAGGATTTAGAAAATATTATAACGTACAGGTCTATGAAAATGGTAGCTCAGAGATAACTGGTAACCAATAAAACAAATAGACTGTTAGAAAATATTAGAAAATTCTCATAGAACAAACCTAAGGGCTCTCATTTTCTTCTGTACTTTCTTTAGTTTAGTCTCCTCATCTGAAAGATGATACAGCAGGAAAGCAACTGTACAGCAAAGTTAAAATACAATAATTAAAATTTTAATGGCTTCCATATGAGGAATGATTAAACAGATTCCTCTGGTTGAAAAAGTTAGAATTATGGGAGGGTATGCTGGAGATCTACAAAATCATGTGTGGCATAGACTAAGCAAATAGACAGTTGCTCACAGTTGTGCCTGATCTGAGAAGGGAAATCAAATAAAGGTAATAGGCAGAAAATACAAAATAAAAATCAGCATGTATATGTAGTTAATCTGTGCAACTAAGCCTCAGGAGGCTCTATGTGTTATTTTGGGTTAAAAATACATGGATGACAAACTCTCTTCTATGAAGAGAAATATTGCTATTATTTAAGAGAAATACAGCTATCATATTTGAAGACAACATCACGATGGGCTCAAAAGACCCTGGGTCACAAACTGCTGAAGTCTGCAGTAACATTCTGGGCAAGTGCCATTTTGTGCTTGTCCTGCCTGTATGCTGTTGCCTAGGCAAAGCCACTTGCCCTGGGGACAGATGGACTTTGCTCTGACCTGATAAAACTGGTGCCATAGTAGGCCTTGGTTTGCCTCCATCTGAATTTACATTTCTGAATGCATTTCTTCCAATGATTGTTACAGATTAATACAAATTGTTGTTTGGCTTACTTGGCATCTGCCTTGATGTTATGTCTCTGTCCCTCGCCCACTAGATTCTCCAATAGCTAAGGATTTCTTCACACAGTGTTGTGCAAAGAGCAGGATAGTGATGACAGTGGTTACTCAATCCACTCCGTCCCTTTCTAACAGATAATCCTGCAGGCACGTGTGATCTAATGCTAGATGAGGTATGTTATCCCTTCAGAGGGGATTATGGATGAAATGGTCTCACAGCAGGGAAGGAGTTATTCCTTCCCTTCCCCCTTAACATTAACCATATTAAATACTGAAAGCAACTGGAGAAGGAGAAATAAATAAGGTCTTTATTAAATGCAAAGTCAGTTTTTTAGAGATTTCCCCCCCACCTTGAAATGTTAATTTAAAGTACACCCTCTTTGAAAATGAGAAGAGTTCTTTCAGAACATCTGCTTTCTGAGAAGAAACCTGAGTTGCCTTGCTTGTGAGAAATACAGATCTTGCTAAAGTAGAAAGGCACTGAACAGAGGTGTGTGCCTATCGTGCCTCCTTTAGCACATTCACTGTATTCACAAAATGCATCCTCAGCTCTCCCACATAGGAAGTCCAAAGCAAACACTAAACTGGCCTTTGAAAAACTGAGGAACCAATGTGGAAATAGTAAGCTTGTGTTACTACCTTTCATTTTGTTAAGACTCAGAGGAAACACTTCATTTCAACATGATCTGTCGAATACTTTGTGGGGTTTTTGTGATTTTGTGATTTTTTTTGTGATTTTTTTTCTATCTTCTGACCTTTTGGTGGCCCGTTACAAGTGGTGTTCCCCAGGGCACAGTATTGGGCCCAGTCTTGTTTAATATCTTTACTGATGATCAGGATGAGGGGATGAAGTTGTTTGTGGACGACACCAAGCTGGGTGGGAGTGTTGATCTGCTGAAGGCTAGGAAGGCTCTGTAGAGGAATCTGGACAGGCTGGATCCATGGCCCAAGGCCAGTGGTATGAGATTTAAAAAGGCCAAGTGCTGGATCCTGCCCCTGAGCCCCAACAACCCCGTGCAGCACTCCAGCCTTGGGGAAGAGTGGCTGGAAAGCAGTCCAGCAGAAAAGGACCCAGGGATGCTGGTTGACAGTGGCTAAACATGAGCTGGCAGAGTACCCCAGTGGCCAAGAAGGCCAATGGCATTCTGGCATGTATCAGCACTAGTGTGGCCAGCAGGACCAGGGAAGTGACTGTCCCCCTGTACTCAGCGCTGGTGAGGCCACACCTTGAGTACTGCATCCAGTTCTAGGCCCCTCAGTTCAGGAGGGACATTGAGGGGAGGGAGTGGGTCCAGAGAAGGGCAACAAAGCTGGTGAAGGGTCTAGAGGGTAAGTCCTATGAGGAGTGGCTGAGGGAGCTGGGGTTGTTTAGCCTGGAGGAGGCCCAGGGGAGACCTTATTGCTCTCTAGAACTGCCTGAAAGGAGATTGAAGCCAGGTGGGGTTTGGTCTCTTCTCCCAGGTAACAACAACAGAATGAGAGAACACAGCCTCATGATACATCAGGGGAGGTTTAGGTTGGACATCAAGAGGAATTACTTAACCGAAAGGGTTTTTTAAACATTGAAATGTACTGCCCAGGGAGGTGGTAGAATCACCATCCCTGCAGGTGTTCAAGAAACAACTGGACTTAGTGCCATGGTCTAGTTGACAAGGTGGTGATCAAAGGTTGGACTTGATAATCTCAGAGGTCTTTTAAGAATCAACTTAAATGATTCTGTGATCTCAGTGGTCAATACATTAGATATTGTGCTGCACTGGATACAATTACACTTGCTATGAAAAAAGAGAAATTCTCAGCACTCACTGTTCAGTATGTTCATGAAGTACACGTGAAGTGCAACTGTAGGAAAATTCTAACATTGAAATGTTGTTCTTTCTGCATCGCTTGAAATATGTTGCCTCTCACCCTTTTCATTGTTGATGTGCAGTAGATTATTGATTTACTTAAAATATCAATATACTATAATACTTCTTATTATTTAAAATGTAGTTAATGTTCTGTAACAAATCTAACAATCCTAAAGAGTAATCTATTCCTGTACCATTATTGTTTACAGATTTCAGTGGTTGCTTTAGAGACATTTAAAAAAGAGTATTTAGGTCATCCAGCCTTAAAAGCTGTCCTTGGTTTAAAGGTTCATGACACATTTTCAAGATTACTGCTTGCATTAGTTGGGATTAAATGATTAATCAATTTATCTGAACAAAATTCAATGTGGTTAGCCTTTTTCACCATTTTCCAGCAAAGAAGCAATATGTGCCTCTTGAGAGCTATGTCTCATATCTAGCAAAATAAAATTTCAAAGCATGTAACCAAGTTTTTCATATTATCTTCAGGAATCACATTATTCTAGAACAAATCATGAATCTACTCATGATTTCTATGCAAGACTTGGTTAATGATCTTCAAAATATATGTTGGTTTTCTCTGAAAAATACTGGTATATCACTCTCATATACAACCATGGCTTTTTGAGTGGCTGAAACAATATTTTTCTTGTTGTTCTTCCCCAAATAGCTAATTACAGCCCCAATGCTGTGTATAATCCAGTTTTTTTAACTGTGTTGACTATAAGCAGTGTATTTTAATTGCCCAGAGCTAATGTGCTTATAGTCTTAAATCCCCCTTACTGTTCACAGAAACCAAGCAGACACTGAGAGGATCAACAGATGGGAGTGTCCAGCTCTGACTGCTGTTGGAAGGGGGAAGAAAAAGATTATTATGTAGTTTCTTCATAAAAATTGGCTGGATTCTTTAGAAAAGGAGTGGCCAGCCACAGCAGGGTCATTTACATCGCAGTGTGGTCTCCAGAGAAATCCTGCCCAGAGTTCTGGGACTGCTGCAGCACTTTCACTCCTCAGTTTTATTTGCTGAATGTGAAATCTTATGGATGTGCTGACTGTGCTTAAGGATGTCACACAGAAAAGGAACCTCCCTTAATCTGACACATGTAGTGTTGCTTTTACAAACGTTGCAAATTATTGCATGAAGCAGCAAAAAAGAATGAGTGTCTGTGTGTGTGTCACCTCTGCTGGGAGTGACTGGTGAGTTTAGAAATCATGCTTGTTTCACTGTGAATCATAACTCCTGACTCACTGCCCCAGCAACGCATGGGTCAGCCTCACAATCTGGAAACGGGACAGTAGGATTAGCCTTTGCCACAGGAGGCTGCAGGTTGCTGTAAAACCACTCTCTGAAGTGACTGAGCTTCTCAGCTTCTGCTGGACATTGTGCATGGTTGGCATAACTGAGAAAATCTTTGTAAGTACCAATGAACTAAGGACTTTGACACCAAGACAGGTGCATACTCCTAAGACTTTTGTGTACCTAAACAGCCTAAACAGAACGTACACGTCAAGGCCTGATTTTACTTGTGATGGCATAGAGAGAAAGGAGGATAGCCATGTGATTAAGGAGATACTCTCCCATCATGAATTTCACAGCTTATGCTAAACTAGGCAGTGCTAGCAGAGAAAACACAAACCCTTAGCTCCCTTGGCCTATCCCCCCTGCTGTTTCTGCAGTCTTCTATAGCAAATGCCATTATCCCCACATTTAAGCTGTGGAAGCTAAAGCAGATGGTACAAGTGACTTTACCAAAGGCTCCCAGGTGTCTTTCAGACACAGAATGAGACAGAGGGAGCTCTTTGTTGTTTATCCCATGTTGTCTCTCATGTTATTGACTTATTATTACTAACACATTCATCTCTGATGCCAAGGTTACACTGCAGCTGGTTCAGCAGGAACAAACTGGATGTAGGTCCTTCTGGCCTTTACTTGCTCTCAGTGGCTGCCTAAGGGCACTGTGCTGTGCTACTGGTCTGGAGCCCCTTGAGGATACATGAAGTGCAAGGACCCTTTCATTGTAGAGCTCAACCCTAAGGGAGTGACTGTAAATAAATTCCTACCTTTTGAGAAAGGTATTCACAGTTATTCAGTTCCAATGGCCTGTTTTCATGGTCAAGGATAAAGCCAAGTCTGTAACACACTGGACAGGGAATTTTAATGGTGAGAATACAGGAGCTATCATTGTCAAGATGACTTTGCCTCTTTGTCACATCCCTGAAGTAATGAATAGCTCAGGGACACTGAGCTGAGATAGACCTGCCATTTTTCTACTTCTCTGAGTCCTGTATCAGACCAGGAATCAGGCAGCCTTCATGCAAGGCTATAAAGGCATGAAAGGAAACTCTGAAGTGCAAATTTCATATCTCTCTCTCTCTCTGTGTATTTATACTTCTCCACACATAGTAGTGACCTGCCTTGGAACCAGTTATGCTAGTTTTCCACCATCACACTGCTTCCCTTAGCAGTGTATGTAGAATAAGGAAAGTATATATGCATAATTATTTACAAATACTATATACAGTCAAGTTATCTGCTCATCACCTTCCTGTCAGAAATGCAGAGATCACCGAGAGGAAATCAAGAGGAAACAGCATAGCATAAAAAAAAATAATAAAATAAATCCCCAGTGTTCTTTTAGGAAGACTAATTATCAGGGAGGGCTAAGCAAGTTGCTATGGCTTGATGCTCCCACATCTGAAGTCAGGATCAAATGGGATAGTAAATGATAAAAGAAAAACCCTCCAGCCTCTTTCAAGGGATTGAGTTACTTGTCATGAGTTAGCGAGGACTCCTAATGAGTGCTGAAAAGCAGGCAAGAAAAAAGACATGCACCCATGGATTACAGCAGGCTAGATGTCTCTCCCAATCCAGAGACAGCATCACTGAAGAAACCCTAAAAAAGTCTGTTGAAAGACATCCTGATTACTTTACATCTTTCAGTGAATAAATAATACTCTTGTTTTGTAGGAGCTATGTCTGAGCTACTTTAATTATCCACTACCATTGGCTCCTGAAATAGGCCTGGCTTTCCAGAGTTAAAATAGATACACAGACAGGAAACAGGTTCACTGCAGCAGTCAGATCCAACCTCAGAGTAAGAGGACTACAGAGGTCCACCTGAAGGAGGACAACATGGAGAAATACCTATTCTCAAAGGGCATGCTTAGGAAAGTCTAAACCACCACACCTATAAGCACGAGCTATGGAATTGTTCATTTAGGGCAGGTTTTGCCTTCTTTCTTGCTTATCATTAAGGTCAAAGATCTGAATGCCATCCCGATCAACCCTTCATTCTAAGAGAGGTATAGAATTATGATCTGAATCAGGACTAATATCCATATAGAATAGTTTGATTCTACGGCTTCAATAGAAAAAGTCAAATTCCAGAATACAAATACTCTCTGACTTCAAGGCATTCAGTAGCCTTAGTAGAATTCTTTGCTGTTTGGATATACCTTCAAAATTAAAACCCTCGTCCTGTTCCATGCTAAGACCCCACAGCTCTTGTACACTTCATCAAAAACTACAGAGTATAGACCTACTGCTTTCTTGTGTGACTGCAAAGCACAGTCCAAACTAAGTCACACCTTCAACAAATCTCAGATTATTCCTAATAAACAGGCACAGTCCTGTTGTAAACACAGCCAGCTCTTTGCACATGTTTAATTATAGAATATGTCTACATAATTTAATAGGATAATTACTGTTATTGTATTCATCCTGGGAGTTATTTTTGTGAGGTAAGAGTCAGGAGAGTTGACTGAGATCCTGTAAGCGGAAGGAGCAAGGCAACAAAGAGGTTTACCACAAAAACACAAGAGAACGGTTCCTGTGTTGACCCTGGAACTCAGTTGAAGGCAACTGTGCAGCAGAATCAGGATTCTGCTGAAAGAACTGTGCCCTCTGCAGCCAGCATCGTGACAGAAACCACCACGGTCTCTCAGTGCACCTGCCTGGCGCAAATTGCTGACATAGCCTGATCTCTCGCGTGACTGTGGCAGAGCCTGAGCTCGTTTATGTGTGTGATGGAATCAGTCTCTGGCCTGCCCAGAGGATGCCCAGCTGGGCCAAGGACTGTAGCACAGGCCAAGGACAGTCTCAGACCCACACCTGTGATATACTCCATTAGTTTAGAAGAGTCGCACTTGTTCACACACGGCCTGAGGTAGGTCTCAAGCTGTAACAGCAGGTTAGCTAACTTGGTTGGACTTTGTCACAGCAATCAGTTTTAGAAGAATATTTTGGGCTTTTAACGAACAACAAAAAGATTCTGCTGGCAGAGAAGTAATTAGTGTCGCATACCAAGTGGTCTGCACTGCTGGTTTGTGACCAAATGAGCCCATTGCGTGGTGGTGGCTCCTGACCAGCCGCTTTCCTCCAGAGGCGGCCGCTGGCCCTGCTCCCGCACGGGGCGCTGGCCGGCCGCCAGCGAGCAGAATCACAGAGTCAATCAGCCTGGAAAAGACCTCTGAGATCATCGAGTCCAACCTATGAACCGAACACCACCGCGTCAACCAGACCGTGGCACCGAGTGCCACGTCCAGTCTTCCCTTAGACACCTCCAGGGGCGCGGACTCCGCCACCTCCCTGAGCAGCTGGTTCCGATGTCTGATAACCCTGTGGCACTTTATCCGGCTTCCTCTGTCCCCACATCCCACATCCCACATCCCGCACCCCTCGGGACCCTCTCCCGTGCCCCGCTGAGGCGGCGGGAAGGGCCGCGCGCGCCCCCGCCCCGCGCACGCGCGCCCCGCGGGGCCCGTCCCCGCGCGCTGTAAACAAACCGCGGGCGGCCCCGCGCAGGCGCAGCGGAGCCGCCGCAGCTGCGCAGGGAAGCGTCGCAGGGTCGGGGCCGGTCCGGGGGCGCCGCCGGGATGGACGAGGACGTGCTGACCACCCTCAAGATCCTCATCATCGGCGAGAGCGGCGTCGGCAAGTCCAGGTGAGGGGGCGCCCGCCTCCCCGCCTCTCCCGACCGCCCGGGCCGACCTAAGCCCCTTGTCGGACGGCGCCGACTGGGCGCGGCCTGCGCTGCGCCGAGCGGGGCCCGCGGGGGGAGCGCCCCGGCCCCTTCTCGGCAGGACAGGGGTTATCCCTGCCTCCTCCGCAGCCGCCGGCAGGGCAGGGTTTATCCCTGCCTCCTCCGCAGCCGCCGGCCTCGGTGTCTGCCGGGCCCAGCTGGAAGCAGAGGGGACGCGGAGGCTCTGCCGGCCCGGCCAGCGGCAGCTTGGCCGCCCTGTGCCCAGGGCAGCCTTGTGTCCTGGGGAGATGGGTGCCCTCGTACATCTCCGCGGTGCTTTGGGGTTAATATCTAGTTCATAATGTTTACAAACAGTCATAAGTGACCCAGCACTGGATGCGTGCGGGGGAACACGGGGAGACAGCGGAGTGGTTCGAAGACAGGTTATAAGGGATGTAAATGCAGGAGGGCATCTGGTAATCTGTGCCACACTGGTAATTTTAAATTTAGTATTTTTATGGCAGTAATCTGTGTCTTCTGCTGTGACCCTAAAGTACATAGAAGTTGCTGATTAGAAATAAAACCCCTGTATTTGTTAAAAATCTGTTAGTTACTCATTTGAGGTAGCTGCTGAGTTGATAATTAGTACAGTAGGCCTCAGGTGACAGACAGGATCTGAGCAAATTTCTTGTAGTTGAGGTCATCTCCTGTGTATGAGTGGCCATATGGAAGAATTTTTCCTGAGGCAGATAAAACGCACGATGGTTTTGTATACCCATTTATATACTTGTTTCTTCACATCAGAAAACTTGTTAAAAGAGGCATTGTGTGGAGGAAATAAAATTACTGTTAAATGACAACACTGCGATTGTTCAGGTACAGGAACTTAATATTGAGCAATTCCTGAATTTGTGGGTCCCTTACCTGTTACTTGGCTAGGGAAAATCAGATGCTAAACTGGTACTAGCACAGTGTAGCAAATGGTTGGAGTTCTGACTTCTGAACAAATTTTGTCTTAAACCTGGTCCCTGTGAGTGTACTGGAGTTTGTAGAAGATGATAGCTATATGAAAGAAAGGTGGAGATGGTAGAAGTTTGCTGGGCTTGATGTGCAAGACTGGTAAAATGATGGTTTTATTCTAGTAGGAGTATAAGGTTTCCATATTCTCTCTGTTTTGAGTGAAACTAGTTCTGGTTGTAACTAGAAATAGCTGCTTTTAAATAGCATCCCCATACAACCGTCTGAAGGTACTGGTAAAAACCGATATACTCTGATTTATTTTAATTACTCTTTGGTGAATAAAGCTACCATTTGGTTTTGGGGTTCTGGAGTAGGGGAGAAAAGGATGGTCTTTGGTTAACTTTAGAGTTGCCACCCGGTGTCATTGAAATAAAGGAATTTCAGTAGTCCTTTTTTTTTTGTCAATGCAGGACTGTGTCCAAATGCTAAAAAGCACTTGACTACTGAATTCACGTGCAAAAAGAAGAGAGAGGAGTAAAGAAGGGGGGGGGGGAGACCAAAAAGTAAATAAGTTTTTGTTTTGTTTCTCCAGCCTGGAAATGAGTAGAAGCTGTTGGGTCATAGCAAACAGCTGCCTGCCACGTGGTAATATGCACTTGCCACAGATGCCTAAGTCTGGTAATTTTAGAAACTATGCTGAGAATCTGTCTCTTGCAAACATATTTACATTTGGCACAAGTAGAGTGGCATTATGGGCACTCCTTTAAGGGACCCGACACTACTGCAGTGTGATGTGCCATTAAATCTTAGTTGTAACTGGTTTTCTATTGGTAGCAAACATGCTCATCAGGATAGGCAGAAGTGTGCGTGGAAGTCCTTATATACAAAAAGATACAAAATCATAAAGCAATGGTGAGCTACTTCTACTCTTCAACTTCTGTGTCTTTATTTCTGGTGGGTGTTGTCCTTACTATTCCCCTGTGTGCCCAGTTCAAGGAGTTATTTCTGGGATGAAAAGCTGACTTGGAATTTTTTTCTCAAGCTTACAGAAATAATATGAGGCAATATTGAAACAAAACAAAAAAATACTACTTTTATGCCAAATTCTGGGAGAAGAAGAATAGAGTAAGGTAGAAATAAAATGCTTTGAGAAGTTGATCATGTGACTGTTCAGGCAACTGATTTGAGACCTCGTGTGGTGCTTTGTTTTCAAAGAGGCATCCTTGGTAACACGTGCAGTGAGGAGTCGAGGGCTCAGGGAGCAGAGCATGTCTGCTGTATTCTTTCCGTGTTCCCTTCTTATTTTCTGTAATTTCTCTCCTACGAAAAACAATGACCTGTGTTTTTGTTTAGCTGTGTGACCTTGCTGTTCCTTTCAGACTTGTGATTTATAGGCTTCCAGCAAGCTATGGGTATGCTGCAGTAATAATATCTCTTATTTTTCTTCCCTCCCTATCAGCCTTCTGCTGCGGTTCACAGATGATACATTCGACCCAGAACTTGCAGCAACAATTGGTAAGTAGGTACTGATACTACCTTAGAAAAATGCAAACCATTTTCAGCGGAAAACTGTGGTTTGTTCAGACTTGCCTGATGTGTAGTGAAGTTCAGGCGTGTCTGCCTTTCTGTAACGCAGGGATGACATGGACGCAGTTTTAGTGTGCGGTGCTCGGTGTAGGGAGTTGACTGTACTGGCCTGTAGTTGTCCCCTTTATGCAAAAATTTATCCTTGGCTGAAAAAGCAGATATGAGTGACACCCATCACCATGCAAATAGAAGTCAGGGAAAAGCTCCAGTGGAGTAACCTGCAATTCATTGTTTGCAGCATTTTGAGCTAAAAGGGAAATTGAGAGCTGCTGTTATGTCTTCTGCTGATTTGTCTCTGCAAGACAGCTGTCAAGTAATTTGCATAGTAGTGTTACTGTCCAGATCTTGTGTTCTAGTAATGTGATACTTAGTAGCTATCCTAAGACTGTTTAGTTGGGGATGTTAACTCTTGCAACTTCTGACAATACTAGGGTGTACTGCGCTCTGTGTGCCTTCTGCTTTTCCCCTGTAGGAGGAAATTACAATGTGCCTTTTTCTCTTCTACTTGGTCATCAGTCCCTTGCCAGCTAGACTCTGAGAAAAGTGGAAGAGAGCCAAGAATCTAGAGCTGCTGGGAAAAAAGCAGTGATGTGTCATTGCTGTGCTGGTATGATACCTACCAGTGTGGGTCAGCTGTGCTGGAGGAGAGTGGCCCAGAACGCAGGGCACCCTATGTAGATTGGTTGTCAAAGGAGCAATATGAAACTTCTAAGAATGTGATGCAACTCTATGCTAAAGTAATAGCTGAAATAATGGAAAACATTGAACTTATGTTTTAAATATTCTATATTCAAAATGAATAATATTACAAATATTATTATTTTATTATATAATACCTAATACAATGAAATGTTATATTTCAAATATTATATAGTCAGATATATCGAAAATAATGAAAAAATGGAGATACTTTTTCACACAATACATTTCAGTTGCACTTTTAGTTTTCTCTGTTGGAAGAGTTCTGTTCAAGAACTTATATAAAATTTTTTCTTTGAGTTCAGCTGTTGGTAAACAAATCCAGCTCTAATTGATTAAGAATTCTATAAATGGATATTTTTCCTTAATAAAATACAGAAGTACTATTTCATATAAAGCACTGAGCAGCCAAGGGGAGGAATGTGGCCTATTTTTGTTCATTCCATTGCTTGTAAAAAATGAAGTTGTGCAAGGAGCCCCACCTCAGTTTATGAGGGAGGATAGCATGGAAGGAAACAGGAATGTTATAGATCAGGTGGTGAAGATGGCAGTCTTGTATTCTAATGTAATAGTTTTGGCACTGTGTATACTTCATATCCTCTTACTTTCTTTAAGTCAATCATGTGGGGCGGGAAGTTAGTGCAGAATAGCCGCTTCAGCTTTCGTGATGTTTTGGATACCAATAGACTCAGTGAGGGCATCTTTATTGTTGGTTTTGTTTGTTTGTTTGTTTGTTTTTAACCATGTTTGTTTTTCATTCTGCTGTTTGCACATGATATTCTTTACCAGTGTAAAAAACTGACATCTGTACACTATTTGAGAAACAAGGGAATTATTTCTTGAAGTAATTCTTCCTCTTTGTGTTTGCCCAAATGCACAAGCTCAAGTGTGGTAGCTAATCATTGGTTATTAAATAACAACAGTTCAAGGTTTACTGCTGGCAGATCCTACCCTGCTCTGTTTCTGATTTGGAAAAGGAGGAAGTGTACTCAATGTGAGCATTACTTCAGATAGAGTTTGATTTCTCAAACAAATACATTAATCTGGAGTGAAAGTGATAATTTGGCAGGAAAAATCAGTTTCTAGAGACTGAGCAAGATGCTGGCGTAGATCACCCTGTTAGGTCCCTCTAGATGATGTTCATAGTATTGTGCAGTAGAGCTACTGTGCCACAGCACGGTGTGTGGAGCACTCATTAGGGGTAGCAGATTAAGTTTTTTTCCCCCACTTAACTGGATGAGGACAGAATCTGGGTTGTTCTTACTTGTTTTCTTGTTTCCTGCAGTGGCATTGCCATTTTTCTGGTGAATGTATTTCTAAGAAGCAACATGGCAGCTTTAAATTCGGAGTAGGATTTGTTGTTCATATAGATACAGCAACTGGAGTGAGCTCTTAGAGGTAACTGTTCTGTGCTGCATGAAGACAGATCCTAGATGCCAAATTCAGGTACTTGCAAGATGGTGAAATATTGAAACATCTTGTGAGTCTCAACATGGAGTTCTTTTTTTGCTAATTAAACACTACTTGTTTTGAGTTTAGGGACAGAAAAGGTTTTTAAACCTTTCTCGTTGAAACTTAAGAGTACGGTGCTTTTCCAAAATCAAAGGATCACAAATAATGTCTTCTTTCAATGTGATCCACATACTGACTGCTGAACTGCTTAAAGGGACTGTATGTTTTTACTTGGATTAGAAAGCGAAGTGATGACATGTTTGGTTTGCTTATTTATTTTTTTTTTAACATATAGTAAGAACTGCACACAAAACCACAATCCTGAGGGAAAGTCTTGGCTGCAGTACAGTTGGTCCCTTGGAATGACCTGTTGAGGTGTACCTTATCTTCATGCATTGCACAGACCTACTGGGTACAATTTAAGTGAAACCCAAAATGATTGTTCTGTGGTGGCTTCTCTTCAGAACTTTGTAAAAATCCTGTGATATTCTGGGAAGAATAAGCTGCTTTGGGCAAATAGCTTCAGTTGGATTAACAGTGTTTTATTCAACCTAGCAGATTACCTGTCCTCCTTGCATTCCTTGGAATGGCTTGTTCTCTGGGCTTCATCACATGGATCTTAATAGACTATATATACCGTAGTGTTTTCTGTTTTTCTTACTGCTCATGCTTGTCTTTACTTGCTTGCTCTTGGTATGAGAGATTCTAGATAAGTGTTCAGTGCAATCCCTGTTTCATAAATGAAGTGATGTATTGCACAGATCTGGTGTCTCTTAACTTCTTAGCTTTCCTTGCATTTGGAGTCCTCCAGCTCTAAGCTGCCCAACACAGTCTAGCTCATTTTGCACTTCCTGTAAATCCAGCATGGCACACTGGTCTGTGTGTGAGAGCAGTATCAGTGACAGAACTATTCCTTGCAGACTGGAAGTCCATTGTATGCTGGTGAGCAGTGCTGAGGCAGTAGGTGTTAACACACAGGAGTACACTCTATTGTGCTGTCTTGTTTCTGGCTGCCTTCCAAGGCATGGTGGAAAGCAGTGTCAGCTTTCTGCTGTCATGGGTAGAAACATCACTCTTGGAAGGTCAGAACTGACACCTGTCACAAACATGTCTGTATTTCACTCATGTATTTAGAGAACACAAGTACCCTGTTTGTTCAATTCAACAAGATTTTCTTGAGCCTTATATTTTTTTCTGCTTATGCTTTTATGTCAGAATAACAATCAAAACCATAGTTATTTAAAAGGTTTTTATGTTCATTGACTTTGTATGTGTTGAACTCCTTGGTTTGCTAGAATTATATTTGACATGCCTTGATCACTTTAAAGGATATATCTTAGTGTACTATTAGTTCATTTTCATACTTTTGCTTTTCAATTGCCAGTTTAACATGGGGTTTATTAGCAATTTTAGTTTCTTATTTTACTTGCATCACTCATGCAAAATTAAAAGTTAATTTTAAGCCAGCAGCAAGGCTAACAGGTATATATACACTTTCCATTAAATGAAAATGGCTGAGCTGTGCAAGCACAAGATACTGAATCTGTTTACTGAACAGGAGAAGGATACTGTGGCTTCAGAATACACCTAATAAGTTTATCTTAAGGAAAAAAGTTTTGTTTCTTGAAACTGCTGTGACATATTTTGCTTTTTAAAGTATCCAGTAGACTTGTAATACCTGCAGTTACAGGTTCTGCAATCAGGCTAATGGATAAATAATACCCTGTGAACTCTGGGACATGCTGACTGAACAATGGTGATTTTTGCAGTTTAGGGGAAGAATTTTGCAATTGCATTGGAAGAAAGAGATTCTGTTAGTCTAAAAGCTCCTGCTGAGTGCTGAAAAATGGACAGGACAGGATGTTCTTTAGGATCAATTTTTGTCAAATTGCTAGCATAGCAATCTTCCATGAACTAGGTAAAGTTCCAAGAACATTTGTTTAAAGTTAATAGCAACTGTTCTTTTCTGTGAACATAACTCTAGAACTCTTGTGCATGACACTGAACATTATATTACTGCTAAGTTAGGGACTAGGAGCCTTAGTCCCTGAAAAAAACAAAGTTCTGTTCAGTTACTACCAAAGTTAATGTACTTTGGGAAAGTTTTTCTTGAAATAAAGCATATAGGCTTCTTCCAGTGCAGAATGTTGTCTGAAAATCAGCTGACACTTCAGGAACACTAGTGAGCTGAAACTGTGAAACAGTGGAATAAAAATTGTGGTTTTATTTTTTTAAATAAAGCTCTTTTAAATTTCAGTGCATCATCCCAGTGCAACTGAAGTTTAAATCTGCTTGTAATGTGCAGTTTCTTAGTCATCCTATATAGTCTTTGTGACTTTTAAGTTGAACATATTTTGGAAGCTGTTTGCAGTCGTTTGTAATCTGCGTGACCTTGGGAATATAAATGCAGCACACTTATCACGAAGCCCTACTCATTTTGTGTTAGAATAGATAAATTCTTTTTCTGGTAGCAAGTGTAATGGCTGCCATTTTAATTTGAAGTGCAAGAAGGTTGCTGTTGCACTTTAAAGTTGTTCTTACAAAGGTATCAACTTTCCACACGGTTATTTCACTTCAGGGCTGCTGCCTGGTGGGCAGTGAAAGTCACTCCCAAATAGTTGAAACATACTTTGAGTTAGTTACTTGCTATTAGTAACCTAAGGATTAAATTACAGCATAATGGATCATAACTGTACTCAGCCTCTCAAACTGATGTGTGTTGCTATATCCTTTAAATTTGCACAGTCACTAACATCTTGTCCTCTTTGGCTTGAGTTTTCTGCAGCTTATCCTTGAGCAGCTAATAGGCTGCTAGTTCCTGTGGAGGGAGGACACATGAGGGGGGATGAGTTTTTAAATGTTGAGGTAGATGACTGAACAGCAGAACCATTACCGTGTTGTCACTTTGGTTTTTTTCTTGGTCACTGAGTGTGGTATTGGTGAGTTCATGGTGTTGCTGGAATTGCTGTAAGAGATGTACTACATGTTGAAATAATCCAGAGCTTATTTGACATGTTTCATAGAATTATAAAATTGTACAACGTGCTGAGTTGGAAGGGACCCATCAGGATCGAGTCCAGTTCCTGGCCCTATGCTGGACACCCCAACAATCACACCATGTGCCTGAGAGTGTTGTCTGAACCCTTCTTCAACTCTGTCAGGCTTGGTGCCGTGACAACTTCCCTGGGGAACCTCTTCCAGTGCTCAGCCACCCCCTGGGTGAAAATCTTTTTCCTGATACCCAACCTAAATCTCCCAACTCAGCTTCATAAGGAGAGAGGGAGACCACGTGGAGTCTAGTGTATTTATAGAGTCCAGTTTTCCCTCCCAGATAGGGTATCTGGTCAGTCCCTTCCAGGCCAGAGTGAGCTGTGCTGTGGCCAGTCACAGGCTGCAGGGCTGCGGTGTGGATGTGCTACCAGGCAGGTCTGCCTTGACTGACGGCCTGGCTGCAGGGCCTGCAGCTCTGCCCTGTGCCCTCAGCACTGCTCCTGCAGGTCTAGGCCCAGCCCTTCCCCACACGCACACACACAGTGGGTTGGTTCTGACCCACATCAGTAATTCAGTGAGATTCGGATCCAGGATCTCACAGTCCACCCCTGGGTCGGGACAACCACTGAAATCATATTTAATTGGATTTTCTTCTTGTAGCAGCAGCAGTAGGAGAACCTAGCTGACAGAAGATGGAAAAGTACAGATGAAAGAGGAAAGCAGTGGGCAATTGTTATACCACTAAGCAAAAAAGAAACAGGCATTCAATCAATATTGAAAATCTACTCTATGCAAATCATTATCTCCCACCCCTTCAGTCTTTAATATTGCAAACGAGATGTAATTCAGAATATGGTAGAGAGTTCAGGAACTCAGTCTTGTCTGTTGCAGTGACTGGAACAGTTCTTTCACTGTCATCCATGGATAGCAGCCTTTTTCGGTGATGTGCAGCGCTTCAGAGTCTTTGCTTGCTTAATAATACACTAAGCATTAGACAATATTAGAAAACAAATAAATACACATATCCCAGACCACCCTCATCCCTCGTACCAGCCAGGGTTCAGGAGCATTATTGGAGTGTATCATGGGAAACTGATATTTGCAATTGTTGTACAGTGGTGTGACTGCTTCAGGGAAGTTAAAGGTACAGCTGGATTTAAACCATTCCTACATACTCAGGCCTAGTGCTTGAAACAAGAGTTTCTGCATTATGTTCCATGTTACCACAATAATGGAGTGAACATGTTTCCAGGGCTTAAAGTTACAGCAAATTTCCAGAATTTTTCACTCCTCTCCCTGGAAAGGCCCCTCTTAAAAGTCACATTACAATCAAAAGCGGGGTGAGCTTATCTGAGGGGCCCCTTGTAAAAGTTAATTTCCAAAATTTCACCCCTTTTTGTAAGTTACATCACAAATTCAGTGCGATCTTCTCCAGAGATTACCTCTTGAAAGTTACAGCAAATTTCCCAAAGTCTCCCTCCTTCCTCTGGAGAGTTACCTCTTAAAAATTACATATATGTTACAAGCAACAAACACGCACAAGAATGGGCTTCCCAAGGGCACCTCTTAAAAAAAAATTCTCAGTATTCCACTCCTTACACCTCTAGAGCACTATATTTCACTACAAGGAACATTTTGCATTAGTTTTCTTACTTGCTCTGAGGAGGTAGGAAGGAGTATACAAACCCATGTTCAACCACAATTTCACAGTCACATGAAATCTTGTATGAATACTCATATGAATCGTCAAGGAATCTTTTCACTTGAAGATACAATTACAGAACAAACATTTTAACAAAACTTACTATTACATTTTTACACTAGAATACTCTGTACCAGAAACACAAAAGACAAAGCATTCAGTGATTTTACTGTACAGTCTCTGATTCTGTTGTTGCTTTATTCAGCTTCACTGTTCAGTGTGGTTTTTCATTGTTGGAGTTGACTTCATTTTTAGGAAATATCACAGGAATCAGATAACAGTTCTTTCCATTTTTACTGACGTGGCTCGCCATTTCTTGTTCAGGCATGCATCCAGTATTCTGGTTTTGTGGAGACAAACTTAGACATTCCAAGTTATTAACAATATAAATGTATACAATGATTTGCAATTCAGTCTTTGACCTTTAGTTATAGGAGTTAGAATACTATACTGATCTTAGTAGGTGGCAGCTTGTAAGAGCTGTAGACAACAAAAATGAACTCAGTTTATTTATTCAC
This sequence comes from Myiozetetes cayanensis, assembly GCF_022539395.1. Lineage (NCBI taxonomy): Eukaryota > Metazoa > Chordata > Aves > Passeriformes > Tyrannidae > Myiozetetes > Myiozetetes cayanensis. The sequence goes on from NW_026086604.1 coordinate 135,078,791, forward strand.
TTGAGAATCTTTGCTTTTTAGGCAGCAGGTTTAGCTTTAATAGGTTCCCTAGCTTTCCTTGAGGAAGGTGGCTTTTTTGCTTTCCCAAATGGTTTTGGGCTTTGCTTCCTGCTTCTTCACACCCCGACAAGGGGGTTTTTAGAAGCAGCCACAGTTATCCTGAAACAGAAACTTCCCTCCCCGCCCCCCCAATGGTACAAGCAAGCAATTGATAGGAAAGTGGAGTGATGCGAGGAGTTTCATTTTGCTCTCCCCCCTAAATCCTGTAAGGCAGGAAAATTCAGAGGGAGAGAGGTTTGTATTTCCTGGGCCCTGCCCCGGCCAAACTGCAAGACAAAAAGCACTTCTTTCCCCAACCAGAAAGTTGCAGAGTCCCGGTTTTGTAAAGTAGGAAGGCGCTATCCCTTGCTCCTGTGAAAAGCAGGAAAGTTTTACTTTACCTCCACCCCAGAACAGGGACAGAAGACAAAAGAATCCACCTCCGCCCAGCCACGCGAAACCGGGAGTTCAAACCTTGCTGAGTCAGGTATTTAGGATCCCTGGCCGGAGTGAATTAGGCCTCCGCCCGGTTACTAAGCAACAAACGCCTTAAGTTGTGTGACCGCTAACACCTTGTCTCTTCCTTTGCAAAGACAGACTTCAGCAAGAGAGGTTTTTTCTTTTCTCCTGGCAAAAACTGCTTTTTGTCAGGCGTTTTATTTTCTTTTGCCAAAACTCTCTACTTTTTGCTGAAAATACCAAATTTTGCCAGTTATTCCTCAGCACCTTTTCTGAGGGCTAGGAAAATTTAAAAGGAAAAGAGAAAACAAAAAGTTTTTGCAATTGTTGAAATGTTGGGCAGAAGCTGACATAATTTAACAAATATAAATTTCTCAGTCACGAGAGCAGAGAGATCAGTACCTGCCCCTCCTCTTCCCCTTGTGAGGATGTTGAACACCCCAGTGAGGTCTGCCTTCAGTCTCCTCCTGGCTGAACAGACCAAGTGACCTCGGCCAGTCCTCACAAGGCTTCCCCTTTGGACCCTTCACCATCCTCGTGGCCCTCCTTTGGACACTCTCAGTAGTTTAATGTCTTTTTGATATTGTGGTGCCCCAGACTGCACACAATATTCAAGGTGAGGCCACCCAGTGCAGAGCAGAGCAGGACAATCCCCTCCCTCACCTGGCTAGCGATGCTTTACCTGATGCCACCCCCCCACCCCCAGACACGGTTGGCCCTCCTGGCTGCCATGGCACTGCTGACTCATGTTCAACTTGCTGTCAGTCAGGACCCTCAGGTCCCTTTCCACAGCTGCTCATCAGCCTCTCGTTCCCCAGTTTGTACACCCAACCAGGGGCACCACATCCCAGTTGCAGAATTAGGCACTTGTTAAATTAGTGTAATCTAATGTTACTTCTCGTAGGATAGCAGTCATGTACTACGTTAGTCTCTGCCTATATCGGTTTGCCAGGCTTGATGAGACTTGGTTTGAGATCAGGAAACAGAGCAAATAGCTACCTAAATGCAGCTGCCTTCATTAGTTTTAAAGTATATTGTTCTTCAAGGCCAGGGGTGTACTTAAGGAAAACGTATTTGTGAGTGATGAATAGAAATTTAACTCATTTGAATTACAAACTTGCTTATGTCAAAACACAGCTTGTTTTCCGAGTTTGATTTTTTTTTCCTTTTCTCTTTTCTCTTTCAAAGATAGCTGTAGTATGTTTGAAGAACTAAAATATTTTTCCTGTTCTAGGTGTGGACTTCAAGGTGAAAACTATTTCAGTTGATGGAAACAAAGCTAAACTGGCAATATGGGTAAGTCTCTCCTGAAGTTCCTAATGTGTTGCTTTGCTTTAGGAATAGTGATGGTTTGTTAATGTACAGTTTGTATAGAATCCTTTTCTATTAATATGAAGGTGATTTGGAGAAGTGGGAGATTAATACTGCACCATTCAAAAGGTGGAATGAACTGTGGGGCAGCTGGCTGGTGGGGTAAGACAAATTGTTGACTGTGAACTGCACTGATTCCAGGTCTAATTGGGATAGGAGTAGAGAAGAGAAGGAATTAAATGGTACTCATTCAGTCAAACTTTAAAAAAGTGAATGTGGCCATTCCCAGATGTTTTTAATGAGTAATTCATTAACATCTAGAGAGTTAACCCTCAGTGATCTGAGACATCCCTGTCTATATCACTCTTGTCTATACTTGACAGATTTTAAATGGGTGAAGTTCTTTACTAAATTTTGCCTATAACTCTATACTGTGTATTAGGTTAGGAATTACTATTGCATGCTCAAATGTTACCCTTCTAAAATCATTTTTAGCCTAAATTTCATAGCCCTCATACAAGGACATCTATAGGCTCAAGGTTAGAGTTATTTGTAGCAGATGCATCTGAAAGAGGGGCAGTGTTTGTACTCACAGCTTTAGCGTATTCAGCTTCTACTTCAGCTAAAAGTAGAATTTTCACATTTATGACCATGAAGAAAGAAAAGGTACTTCCAAACTCTTTTTAAAATACTCTCCATAAACCTGCAGACTTATGTGACTTGAAGCATCTTTTGAATAATCAGACCCAGTTGTGTTGTCTTGTAGCAAGAATAAAACCTTGTTTCTCATATGAGCAAGATACTGGACTTTTACTTTCTTGGGAAGTAGTGGTGAAACATGAAATATGTATTGCAGTACTTCTGTTGCTTTGAAGGCTGTTCATATCTCAGGTAACAAACAGGATTTATGTATTACTTACAACAGTAATGATCACTAAAATAAATGGATTTGACATGGAAAATAACTGAAATAGCTTGACAGAAAAAAAAAGACATATAGAAGGAAAACCAGACTGATAGCAGAATGATGAATGATAATGGGATGGAAAATATTACTTAGGGCTAACTTAAAAGTTTTTTTTTTTTTCATATTGATAAATATAAAGAAATAATCCTGCAGCAAACTGGAAAAGAAAAGCTTGTAAATGTTCATCATGACACAGAGGCAGTTTGAGATGTGTGGGATTGACTGAGTGGTTTGTAGAATGTTGGAAGTCTAGTTTTGTTATTCAGGTTCTTTGTCAGGGAATCCCGTGTTTCATGTGTGACTTCTCACCTGGGTAAATTCATTAAATATTCTGTCATAAAGTCTTCAATAAGTGTGCTCTATAACTTAATCTCTGACAAGAAAACAGCAATATTTAGGGGTTTTTTTGCAGAGCTTTTGACACTTTAAATTCGAGGCTGTAAACTCAACTTTACTTAAAACCAGAGAAACCTCTGACTTATTTCTGCTTCTGCTCTGTCATAGGGTGTTAATGCATTAACCCTGGCACTCAATCCAGTTTAATTGGACCAAGTGATTGAAGTGAGGGAACTGGTTTTGGTGCCATGGGTGTGGTGCTTGTTACAGAATCTTAGTACTGCAGCTATGCTGCTCATGCTGGTTGCTGCAGTACTAGGTGCACAACAAATGCCCTTGCAGAAATGGCTATCTTACTGCCACGTAGTCCAGTTATTTACTACATTTAACAGTTAAAAGGTGTTTCTCAGGGCAGATTACATAACAAAGTTAATGTGTAGTAAAACAGCAGGAGATGGAATACTCATCTAATCTCGTAGTGAAATACACTTGAAGTCTTATTTTGTATGTTCTTTAGAAGCAGAATTCCTGAAAGCTAAACTAGATGGTGCTCAAATTCTGAATAATGGAACTTTCTGACTGGCTTTTTAGGATACTGCAGGTCAGGAGCGGTTCAGAACATTAACACCCAGTTACTACAGAGGTGCACAAGGTGTTATCCTAGGTAAGTATAGCCTTGCATGCTATTCTGAATGTTTGTGTTTTTCATGCATGGGAGTTACATAAACTCATATAACCTTTACATAATATCTAATTGATATTAAAAGTCATTGTATCTATGTTGAACAGTACATATTAAAGGATCTTGATGTCCGACCTCTTTCTCTTGTAGTCAGTCTGACCAGCGTGAGAACCTCTGATTTTGCATGAGATTAAAATCTACTGCTATTTGAAAGGATAGCTTGGAGCTGTGGTCCCTGTGCTGTCAGGAATTTGTCTTTTATTTATTACCTTTTATTTTTACCTGTGTTTACTAAGTCCAGTGTAAAAAAAAAATTCTCCTCAGTGTATTCTCTCCATATCAGTATGTATACAGTTTTCTCCTTCTCCCTGTTCTTCTTTTTTTCTAATGAAATTTATAAAAGCACTGTGGAGTCTGTCTGGGATTTTTTGTTATTTGTCTCCCTATTGATGTGATGTTACACAGTCAGAATCGCTTAGAAAAGACTAGCTGGGCATATAGAAAGAACCAATTTGTGTGGGGAAAACCCAGGCAAAACCAGTAATTGCAGCTTCAGAGTGAAGTCTTCATTTGCTTTTCCTTTATATATGGAAACCTGTTATGTAGTCACTGAGCCCTGGAGTTTTGCTTTTCCAGTGCTAGAAGGGAGGAGCTGACTAAAGTAAGGACAGGGAAGTGTAATTTTTTTGAATGCACGTGAATTGAGAGAATCTTGGTAAGACATTGTGTCCAGTTAAATTGTTTAGCTTGGAATAACCTCTGTCATGTGACTTCCTGATAGGTTTTGTTTTGTATGTACCTTTTCCCAACTCTGAGTTGCATTGCGTTTCTGTCAAGGCATGTCTTGTCAAGTCACCTGGTTTCTGGCACTGAAACTACCACTTACTGTTGAAAGCTGTGAAAGTTTCAAGCACTGTGGGAGTCAAAAAGTTCTGTTGTTGAGATTTGCTCTCCTGTTTTATTAAATACCTCCTATTTCTTTGTTATATTGCTTCCTAAAAATGCAAACCAAGTTGCAGATTTGATTGAAACAAACTGGTTTTGCCTGTCTGAACGTGGGATGTGAAGATGAAGGAAAAATACTTTCATAGCTTGAAATGCTAACTGTTAGTTATTGGGTAGTAGATTTTAGAGTTAGGTCTGCTTTTTTTTGTCTGCTCTTTGTGCTCCTAATGTGGCTTACTGCTTATATTTCACACAAATACTAAATCATTTAAGACAGTAAAATACTGAAAACTCAGTAGTTCCATCAGTATTTGTGAGGATTTGCTGATCTGTTTATTTTTTAGCTAAGTCAGTAGCATAGCAGTGGTGTTAAAACAAGTCTTAATTATCACTAATTAATTCAGTGCTGGTGGTCATGCCATCCTTCTTGCATAGCTGTGGGGTAGTGATGTTATTCAGTATCCTACACTGGGATCTGCAGGTGCAGAATTCTTTGGAGAATGAGTCTCCAGCCTGTAAACTGGGGTGTCTCACAACAAATTAGTCTAAGCTCAGTAGTTGACTGAATGTTAGAGTTGCTCTGCATCAGTGATTTGAGCTGATGGATGTCCAACTTCTTCCAGTTACTGGTGTAGAAGGTAGATTGGAATCCTTGGGACTTCTTCAATTTTCGAATTCAAAAAGCCATAATTATTGCTCCTTTTATAGTGTAAGCTGTCATTCTTGGAAAAAAATTGTGGAAATACTATTTTTCGTATCTTTCAGTTTATGATGTCACAAGAAGAGATACTTTTGTTAAGCTGGATAACTGGTTAAATGAATTGGAAACATACTGCACAAGGAATGACATAGTGAAAATGTTAGTTGGAAACAAGATTGATAAGGTAAGCCACATTCAAGTGCAGTAGGTAAGTTGGTGTATTTTGTTAATAATATATATTAATGCTATGTCTTATTATAGGAAAACCATGAAGTTGACAGAAATGAAGGCCTCAAATTTGCAAGAAAACATTCCATGTTGTTCATAGGTATGTTATAGGTATTTGCAGAGATCTTACTTGGTTTTTGTTACATAATGAAAAGTACCACTTCTGTAGGACTGTAGTCCTTGCACACAGTCCAGTTAATGATATTTCCCAACTGCTGTAGGTACAAAGATGATGGGTATTCAAATTGTTCTTGAATATGTCCAGATACCTATTCTGTGAATGAGTATACTGAAATTCATAAGGATTAAGGACAGAATACAGGCTGTGCCATAGCCTGATGAAACCTGTTTTGGGGTTTTGTCTGATTTCTTTTCCCAGCTGACTTGCTGAACAGAAGCAAAATGCAAGAGGAAAAACTGGTACTACTAACCAGCCTTCAGTATAGAAAAATAGCTGGTGGCTGACAGAAATCTGTATTAGAACTGGGATGTTAAAAATAGATAGGTATATCATTAACTTAAAATGGTGGGTGGGATTCAATAACGACATAATTATGACTGAAGCAAATATGTTGGTCTCATTTTGCTGCAAAATGAAATAGGTATTGTAGGCAAAGCCTTGTAATGATAAATTAAAAAATGGGTGAGGAACTGACTCTTTATGCATATGTTTATTCCATGTTTCTCTTAAGAATCAGCAGGAAATATTTTATAGGATGATTCCAGTAGCAAAACAGTTCATTGATGTGTCCTGTACTTAGACTTATGTTCTTCATCTCTGACTAATGACATATTTTTCTTTAGTATCCTGCTGTGTTTCTCTTCAGCTGCAGTGTCAGATGTGGAAATAGAAGTTCAAAGTTGAGGCACAAGCTGTTAAATGCATGAAAGATGAAAAGCAAAATGAAAATTAGACTATAACTAAATATGTGTGTGTGTGTGTGTGTGTGTGTGTGTGTGTGTGTGCACGGTACCTATCTGCAAGGCTGTGTAGATGAACAGGGCAAGCCCTGGTGGAACTGAACAGTTTGCAATGGTGTCTGTTGCTCTCATAACTTGTGAACAGATTTTTTGGGCTTAGTCGAGTAAGGCTCCTGAATGAAATTACCTAGAATTCTGCTAACTGCAAAAGAAATGAGATCCTTTATTGCATTTTATCAGATAGGTTTTATGATGGAGACTGGCCCAGAATCCTACAGTGTTGATTCTTGCTTCTTATGGTGTGGTGATACTGCAGTTCTGACTAACATACAGAACAGCAACCAGGTTTATCAGACAAGAACCCTCCTTTTTCTTACTGGAGTGCTTTCCATAGAAAAATAAAGCTAAGCTATAGCTGCCTCCATATACTCTGGTGAAGTGCAGCTTGAAAGCTCTTCTATTAGATACTCTTCTGAGGTGCTGCCTTACGTGGTGACATAAATCTGCATACCTGCTAATTTTGGCACTGTTATGTTTTTGTAGAATATATTGTAGAAGGTTATAAGGGTAGGTCGTAGGTTAAGACTCAATTGAAAGAGAAATACTAAAAATGTTACACGAAGTTACACTGACACTTGACTTCTTGTGTCCCCTTTCCAGAGGCAAGTGCAAAAACATGTGATGGAGTACAGTGTGCCTTTGAAGAACTTGTTGAAAAAATCATTCAGACTCCTGGACTGTGGGAGAGTGAAAGCCAAAACAGAGGTGTAAAGTTATCGAACAAGGAAGAAGGATATGGAGGAGGAGGAGCATGTGGTAGATATTGTTCTATGTTATAAACTTGGGGAAGCTTATTCTTTGCGTATTTAAACAGATAGTGACATCCTTCTGTACATGAAGTCATTAAATGCTATTTTTAGGGACCTTGCAGTTTGCACATATTTGTTTTGTATCATGGCAGTGAACACTTGTAGGAGAAATGTTCTGCAGCTTTCCCAGTTTGAAAATGTTATGGTAAGCATGCCCAATTTGCAATCTTCAGGTTTTTATAAGTAGCATAAATAATGTGCAAGAAAAAATGCACTAAAAATTTTACAACTGTATACATTAATTGTGTAACTATTCTAAACAAATCCATCTAACAAACACATTACTGCATTGTCTGCTCTTTGTCTTATTTTTAAATTCTGTTGAAATTATAGAACTATATAGTGTGCACAGATCTTGCAAACAGTGTGAGCTATAAATGTTACATTTCATTTCTTCTAGTAAATGCTTTTTTTATGGTATTAAAACCAGCAGGATTATACAGCTTTTAGACAAAACTGCTAAACTTTCAGCAGAGCTGTCTAAAATACAAATTGGCTCAGGCCGTAGGTATCAGCACCTTCTTGAAGAAATGCTTTGAAAGCTTCCTTTGCAAAGCTGGGGAACGCCATGTTTTCCTTTTAATCATCACTTCAGTTGATGGCTTAACTGGAGTTTTAATCCTGTGATATTTATATGCTAAATTTGTGGTACTCTTGCATTCTAGTTTTTTATGATACGTTCTGCTCTAGACTTGCTGCAGAAAGTCTTCATTATTGGCAAGGGGTCTGAGTGATGTCTTTGTTCTTTCATTGTGAATCAATTTGCCACACCTCAGTATGGATTCCTAATTTCTGAAATGTTTGTAATATAAGTTTATCTCAACTGTAGCTCACTATGGCTGTGAGATCTCTATCACGTCTGCTTTGTGCAGCTACTTGTTCAGAAATAAAACTTCCTGTCACAGACACTAAATGGGAAGCTATAAGGCTTCTTGATCTCTGTATGAAAAAATACTATTGCAATGAGTATTCACTTGAATTTACTGTATCAAAGCCAATGGTTTGTTTCAGAAGACTTGTATAGACTTAATAAATTTTTTTCCACGGTATTCAACTTTTCTAACCTCTTCCTATTGTGGAGTTGTATGTATTCTAGCACATGTAGTTTAAACAGTGTCACTTCTTTCCTACAAATTATTTCTTATCTCTGAAGGACAAGACAAAGATGCTGTGTTGTGTGTGGTTTTGGTTTTTTAAAAATAATCACTGTAGCGCAGTTGGTAACTGAACTATTAAGCAGTTTCTTGTAAATATAGTGAATGACAGTACCTTTTATTACTGCAAGGTTTTGTCTGAATGTCAGCATACATGATCTGTGTTTTGCAACAGGTCTTGGCTGCTTCTGTTAAAATACACATTATTCTTCACATGGAGATTTTGTTTTCTATTCTGTTTTATACTTGATAGAAAACAGTACCAGAATTTGTAGAGACTTAACCATGGTAGTTGTTTTTACCAAATACTGTATCTAGTATTGTTAATGTAGTAGGATAATACTAAATATGTAAATGTAATTAATATTAAATATACATAAATATTGTATTAAAATGCTAGATTTGCACTACTGTTTCATGCAGAATATATGGGCTGAGTAAATCTTGTTTGTTAGCATTGAGGTCAAAGGATTTTGGGTTTTGTAGGCTAACAGCAGAGGAAAGTTGTAGGAGTATTAAAACTCTGAATAAGTTTATTTTCTCATCAATAGTTGGCAAGTATTGTAGTGCTGGCAGATGACTGTAATTTATTTCCATATTTGTTTGACCCCCTACTCTGGATGCATCCCTATGTTCAGAAGAGACTTCACTTTCAGTTTCTCTCAAAAGGTCCTTTTGTCACAGGACCTGGATTCATCTTTTATTCTGTCTTTGCCAGATCTGACAGCTTTTGTCAGAGAGAGAGGGAACAGCAGGGCACTCTGAATAGTGGGTATTGTTCTGCAAAAGAATTAAGTCATTTACTCCTTATTCTATTGCAAAATATTTCTGGGGAGAGGAGTATTCTGAAACAGCATATTCAGTGTGACTGAGAGCAGTTAGATTTTTTTTTTTTTTTAAGCAGATGTTTTGTAATTGACTTGCAACTAGCTTTTCTGTCTTCATCTTTTCAGCATGTTTGGTTATGTCCCTGAGGAATGGCTTTTACTTTCGTCATTGCTCTGTCAAGAAGCTGTGCACTGGAGGGCTGGGTTCCTGTGCTTTCAGAATTTGTTAAAGTTATCAACAGTTACACTTACTCTGCTACTTTTTTTAAAATCCTTCCCCTTCTCTCTCTTTGTTGTTTTGTTTTGTGGGTTTTTTGGTTTGTTTTGTTTGTTTTGTTTTGTTTTTTGTTTTTTGATGGGGAGTGGGGAATGGAACTACCATCTTTCAAGTAAGTCTCTTCCTGTGCTTTCCGAGTTGTTTTTCCCCTTTGTAGGTCAGATTATCTCCAAGTGCACTTCCACTGTTATAACTGTAATGCAAGCGTATCTGAAACTATTACAAGCTGTGTCATAACATCTGCTCAAAACTGCTTTAGGCCTCTGTCTTTCTGGAATAGTGAGTATTGCAGTCAGAGAAGTATGCTCAAGAGATCCTTCAGCCTACCTCAGTAGGTAGCTGAGGGATAATGGAGATAGCTGTTTGCTCTTCATCAGGTAATCTGAATGTGACCATTTCCATTATACAAAGCACTAAACCACAGTGAAGTAAATAAGAAATCTCAGATGATCATGAAAGGCTGTTAAAACTGAAGTTGCTTCCAGTATGTTTACTCTAGTCAATAAAGTGCTGATAAGCAGTTTAGTACTCATGGCTGGCAGACATTTCTATAGGCTTTACACTAGCCTGGAAGAATATAGCATAGCACTTGCATCTTCTTAAACTTACACTTTAAAATACTACCTAGTGTTATTAAGGCTTTGTCTTGTATTTCTGCTGCTGTTTCAAAAAGGAAGGTGGGACAGGCTTCTGGTGGAGGTTTCAGGATGTTGTCGGTTTTTCATAGCTGGCAGGGCTTTTATCCAAACTACAGCATATCTTTTCCTGTTCTCCTGCTGCATTAATGAGATCAACAGTTGGCTGAGTCTTACCTAAATGAAAATACGAGTTCGGTGAGTCCTCAGACAATAACAATGACTGTGCTATCAGCCATGGCAGAACTTAAGGGTACAGTGGTGGCTTTGCTGCCATCGACTACCACGGTGATGACCATTCTCTATGATTCATTTTTAGTTATCTTCTTTGCCAATAACCTGGTACATAGTGACCTGCAATAACCCTTCTGCTCTTGCCCTGTACTTTGATGTAGTAATTCCGTGTATTGAGGCTGAACTGATGCACTTTTTCAAAGACTTGCAAAACTTGAGCAGCCTGTTGCAATCAGTACAAGTGACTGCTATTTAGCTACTGGAGGATGGATACAAATGTTCACAGTGCTGCATCCAGCCCATATGTGCCATATTGTCCAAAGCTCCTACAGTAGGTTTGTGGCTTGCTGTCCTTCGTGAAGGTGACAGTAAGCAACATTAGCATGAGCAGGGCTCTTTCGTGTTGGCAGACAAATCATGGCATAGTTTTCAGAGCTATTTGAGCCTCCAAGGGCAGAATATAAGGTGTTTATCCTGCTCACTTTCCAACAACATGAGCTTTTGGGGGAAAAAAGAGAGAAGCTTTCCATTAAAACTTCCAAATTTTGTCAGGTTTCCACATCCTTTGTTCATGAGTACCTGTGTCACCTTAATGAAAAATTTATGAAGGGTTATATGGGCAAAGAATTGTGAAGGTGTGTTTCCAAACTACTGCCTACCTATGTTCTGTGATTGATTTTAATGCAAGAGTAAGAACTTTTATCCTTATCCTTGTGTCTGAGTAACATCTGGTCCTTTCTGTAGGAGTGAAAAGGGACATGGTGATTAACTAAATTTTTTTTCTCATGCTCCTAGTTTCTGTAGGATCTATGCATGTTTTATATACAACGATAGCAAAAATTCCAGTCAAATTCTAGAACTCCTGGGCTCTAGGTCTTTGTGTTAGACACTCAGAAAAACCCCAAACTCAGAAGAAGGACTTAAAATAGAAGTGTCTAATCGTGATTGGAAGGAAACACTTCTAGTGTTTTCTGTGTTTCATCACCTCTGGATTTACTTCTGGGAATAAGTCTACTTGGATCCTTTTGACAGAAGTGCTTGGTTCCCAGTTTTTAATGCTTGTCAGTCTGGAATTTCTGAGGAATGTGGCTATCCAGATGTTCTTGACAGCATGAAACTTGTTCTTTAACATAGTAGTGAGAATCTCCAGATCTAGCTACTCTAGGTTTAGGAGTGAAGCTGTAAACTGGGGTTCAGGGAAGAGCAGTAGCTTCAGTAGCTGAAGGCAGTTTTGATAGCATGTAATACTTTTTATTCACAAAATATAAAATATTGTAATGCACAGTGTAGTGAAGCATATCTACTATGAAACATACTTTTATTAGTATACTTTAATAAAATGCATAGCATATAAATGTAATGGGTAAATGTTTTATATTGGTTAGAGATTATATATTATCTCTGAATTTCAGCTTTAAACATAATTGTTTTAATTCAGGGTAGGTATGAGAAAGATACCAAGCCTGTGGTCAGGTGTCATCTGGGAGGACAGAAGTAAGGATGCTTATGGAAGCAAGATGGAGGGAAGCTGAGGTAATGGCCTGAAGTTGTCAAGAGAGGTTTAGTTTAGATATTAGAAAAAGGTTCTTCAGCCAGTGGATGGTTGGGCACTGGAACAGGCTCCCTATGGAAGTGGTCACAGCACCAAACCTGACAGTGTTCAAGAAATGTTTGGACAATACTCTGAGGCACATGGTGTGATTCTGGGGGTTGTCCTGTGCAGGACCAGGAGTTGGACTTTATGATCTTTGTGGGTCCCTTCCAACTCAAAATATTCTGTGAAGAGTTGAACCTTATATACTGCTAATGCCTGAGCTTGATGTGAAATGAGAAGCTGAAGTTCTAGGTAGATTGGGTACTTAGAGTGCCAGAAATCAGTGATCATGTTTGCTTAGATGTGATTTGACTTCTGTTTTTCTCCTGAACAGAATGTTGAACATGGAATGGTTGAGGTTGGATGGGGGTTCTGGTGGTCATCTGGTCCAACCCCCCTGCTCAGGTAGGGCTACCTGACTCAGGACTGTGTCCAAGCAGCTTCTGAGTATCTCCTAGGAGGGAGAGGAGACTCCACCACCTTCCTGGGCAACCAGTGCCAGTGCTCAATCAGCCTCCCAGTGAAAAAGTGTTTCCTGATCCTCAGCTGGAACCTTGTCTGTTCTGCTTTGTGCCCGTTGCCTCTGGTCCTGCCACTGGGCACCAGTGAAAAGAGCCTGGCACTGTCCTCTTTGTACCCTCCATTCAGGTATTTAAATACATAAATAAGATCCCCTGTGAACCTTGTCCAGGCTGAACAGTCACTGACCATCATCTTTGTGGCTGTTCCTTTGGCCCTCTCTGCAATGTCCACGTCTCTCCTGTACTAGGTAGCCCTGAACTGGACACAGCACTCAGGCTGTGGCCTCTCCAGTGCTGAGGGGAGACTGAAGATTGCTGCCCTTACCCTGCTGTCAGTCTGCCCTCTCACAAGGACACGTTTCTGCCAAGGTGCTGCCAATTGGGGTGGCCTCACCATCTACTGGTGCCTGTTGTTATTCCCTCCCAGGGATAGGACTTGGCACTTCCCCTCTTTGGGCTTATGAGGTGGTTGCTGGTCCTTAAAAGGGAGCTCATCCGTCCCTGGGTGGGCTCGAACCACCAACCTTTCAGTTAACAGCCGAACGCGCTCTCCGATTGCGCCACAGAGACTGATACAGAACACTTTGCAGAGGAGCTGAATTCCTGATTGTGTTTGATAAGTGCTGCTGGTGGTGTCTGTGTGTGCTGAACAGCGACAGACTGCTACTGCAGGCACACTGCTGCAGCAAACCCGGTGTCTCAGAATAAAGGAGGGAGATTCTTTTGGTTTAAAGTAGCTGTGCATCACCAGTTAACCTCTCGTGGGACAGGAGGGCTTGGAGTCATGTGCTAGGCTGTCTGCTAGCAGTTCTGAGGTGGGTTAAGAGCACTGCTTCTCCAGCCAAAGGTACAGAAAGGCCCTGCAGTACCCATGTGCGTGTTAATGCAATTAAAGCAAAACCGAGTTACGCTTCAGAATATGGATTGAGAGACATCCAAGATGCTGACTGCAGAATTCTTAGTGCATTTGGAAACTGGGGCTTAGAGGTGAGAGAGCTGGACATGTCTTAACAAACAGGGAAGATTTCATGGTGAAACTTGCATTTTTATTTTAAGTTTCAGACCTCAAACAAAGTGCTGATAACTTCAGTGTGTAGTAGGCATATGAATTTTTTACTGTCATTAACCAGCCAGAAAAAGATTGAGCCTTCTGATCTGTATGCCCTTGTGTCTTGATGGAAACCAAAGGATATGAAATACTGAGATACGTGGCAGGAGCTGAGTTCTGTTCAGCCAGTGAACCTGTACTTGGTTTATGTCTAGTTTCCTGACAGAAGGAAACTGTTTTAATATCCTAGCCTTTTGTTGTTGTTGTTCATTTGGTGACGGAAATATAGCAAAATGTTGGCTTGAAATTGCTTTTGAAAGTTAGGAAACTTGTTCTTTGCAAGGCTGTGCTTTAAAATGCTGCTGACACCATTTTTGATTAAGTGCTCTTGTCACTGAGCTGCACAAGCACAGAAGATGTGTGGACTTCAGAAGCAGTTGGAGCAATTTTCTTTTAGATAAGAACTGGTAGGTGGAGAAAAATGTACTTACAGTAGCAGCAGCAGATGACTTCTAGTATGGATTTTGACAGGTGCTTCATTTCCTCTGGTGTTTTAAGCTGCACTGTAAGAGTCTACACCATGTGCCTCAGAGCTGTGGGAAGGTCTGTCTCATAGTGCGCACTGGGGTTTTGTTCCTTCAGCTGCTTTCCTCAGCGCCTAAATGGGGTGGTACTCAGCTGCTGTCTGGCCTGCACACCCTGGTGTCCTGCCAGGATTCCTGGTATGAGGTAAAGGTAGACATCCAGGTTTCATCCTGAGCTGTATTTGGAGGGTTGCTGGGCTGCATGGACCTGGGAACTGAAATGTCCTCATGGGTAGAAAACAGAGAACATGGGGAGGAGTCCAGAAAGTTGCAGAGCCAGACTCACTCAGTGCTGGACCTTGAGCGTTTAGTGGAGTGTTAATAATGGCCTCTAAGTTTCCAGCATAATCTGTTGGAGCACTGACAGCATTCAGGCTTTGTCAAGAATGTTTGAATTGCAAATTGTTGGTTTTCAGGGCTACAGCCATTACTCATACAGGCATTTCTGTAGCTTGCAGTGTTTGAGTTAAGGCTTCTAGGAGGGGGAAAGAAGACTTACCAAATTAGCAGATGTGGTTAAAAAAGTGTTGAGACACAAAGATCCTTTTTCAGATCTGTGAAATAGCTGCAATAATACTTCTGTCGCAGCATTTTGCTGTTTCTTGGTGTGAACCAGAAGATGTAACAGCAACTTTTTGTGTCAGATCTGAATGCCTGTGCCTCCCTCTAAGTGTATACCTGTCCAGGTAGAAAGGTGGTAAATGAGGAAGAGCGTGGAAAGCATCGATAGACTGTTACTGTGGCACAGTTTCTGTGTTACAGGTCAGGTATTGGTGGCAGTCTGGCAGAGGCAGTGCAGATCTTGATGGCTGACTGTACCCCTCCAGGAAGCAGCCTGTTTCCTGGGTCTTCTCTGGTTTGATGCTCTGGTATTTGGGAATGGACCTGCTGTGACTGTGAGATTTGGTTGTCTGACCTTACTCTGGGAGCAGGAGCCTGTTCCTACTACGCTATTTCTCTCTCCTAGGATTGTGTGCTAGCTGGCAAATAAAATAAAGGAAACTTGTGTTGTTTCACAGGCAAATGTGGTGAAATATGATGGACTGGCTAGCAGATTTATATGGACTGAGCCAGCAGGGGAGCTGGGAATATCCTGCCTGCTTTCCTTCTCTCTTTAAACTGTAAGAAAAGGCTATCTTGATCTTGTAATTTCCTTTTGTCTAGAAAGGAGAGGCAAGCTGTGTAAGGCAGTAGGAATGAAAAAGAAGTGCAGTGAAGTTTCCTCTGTAAGTTGCAGATTGATGGCAATGATACCTGAAGGCCTGCAAGGATATGCTTCCTTTCTCTTACATTCAAAATCTGACTAGCAGTCTTCTCAGCATAGGGACAATTATTTGCTATGTATTTCACAGTGGTAGTCAGAAACAATGAAAACATTGAAATGCACGTGCCATGAAGTAAAAATTAATTGACAGTGTACAGACTGGAACATTTTATTGTACTAGTTTGAAGTCTGAATACATTTTGTTTGCAGATTTAGTCTTGGAAAACAGAATAAGAAAGGACTAAGATACCACAGTAGTAGTTCTCTCTACACTAGGAAAGGATCAAATATGCTTGAAACATTCATGTATTTAAAATAACATTCTAACAAGAAATCCAACAATGAGGATTTTGTTGCCTCCACAACCAACCTCTTCCACTGTTTTTGGAATCTTAATAATGTAAAGCTTGTCCTTCTGTTTAACCTTTATTTCCTTTGCTGCAATGAGAGCGTGTTCCCTCAGCTGGGGCTTTTACTGAAACCTGTGTTTACCAGGTGGTGCCTACATGACCACTGGAGCTGAGCTGAAGTTGGTTTAATTTCTGGTGTCAAATAAAGAAGTTGTTACATTTCCCATTGAACAGGATATCTGCTTGTTGTCAAGTGATGCCT
Organism: Myiozetetes cayanensis; assembly: GCF_022539395.1. Classification (NCBI taxonomy): domain Eukaryota; kingdom Metazoa; phylum Chordata; class Aves; order Passeriformes; family Tyrannidae; genus Myiozetetes; species Myiozetetes cayanensis. The sequence goes on from NW_026086604.1 coordinate 135,094,998, forward strand.
ATTCATTTTTTTTTTCTCTTTGGGTAATCAATACAGAACTAGTAATATAGCAAGAGGCTCTCTCTGAGCCTGAACCTCTTCTTTTAATGTATCATAATCTGCGGAAGTGAACCAAAAAGCAAAAGCTTAAACCTAGTAATAGACTCAGTTCTCGGTGTGGTTCTGAGGACAGCAGCTTTGCTGCTCTGTGTCTCTCTATTTTGTTATGCAGGAAAACACCTCTTAGGTTTTTTTGTTCGCTAAAACGTGAGACTTTAGTTTAATGACCCTCTGCTTGTCCACATATTTCAGAATGTCTACTTGAAGTTTTCTCTCCTAGCTGAGTCCTAAAAGGCTGTGGTATTGTTAGTAGTCACATCCGAGCTGAGGAAAATCCTTGTGGATGATCAGCCCTAGTTGTGCCCTGATGCAGCATAACAGGAATCAAGTCAGTGGACTTGGAAGTGTATGAAAGCATGTTAAGGCAAAACAAATGCTGAAGAGACCCTAATTTTTCTGGCAAATAGTGGTTGAGTGTTTTTACTATCTCTAATTAAATCGTGTTATCATAATAATGTTTCAGTTCAGTTATTTAAATTCATATTTTCTCATTTCCTCCATGCTTATGCTTCTGTCTTGACCCAGGCTTGTACTTGCTGTCTCCAGTGTGCTTTCCTGCTGTGTTTAGCCCTGGCAGTGCAGTGCAGTGCAGTTGAAATCTTCAAGTGGCTGTTATTAAAATGTTAGTGACCACATGTAAGTGATTAACATCGGTGTGGTTTCCCTACACTTAGTGGAAAGTTCTGGGTCTAATGTTAATTTAGTAATAAAAGGAGATTAGATTGGAAATATTTAGGGATGTTTAGTCCTTCAGGCATGGCTGAAAATGTGAAGGGAAGAGACATAGTTTAATGGCAGCTGGTCCTGAAATATACCATGATATTTTGTAACCACTTGGAAACTCTGTCTGCATCGCAAGAAGGATTATTTTGGTATCTCCAATAGGGGTTCTATTGCACAAAGCAGTTGCTTACGGACCTTTTGAATGTTTTGCTGTTCAAATAACACTTCAGGAAACATGTACCATGTTGAAGGGATTGCTGTCTTCTCCCACAGAAGAGGCAGAAATCCATCCCACACTGTCAGATGATGGTGAGGTGGCTGGAAGAGAAGTGCTCTGCACCTTGACCTACATCTGTAGAGCAGGAAAAGTCTGTGTCCATCCTTTCAAGTAGCAGAATGCGCTCTTCATCCCCTTTGATATCTAAATATTTTTACAGCATAACCAATATGGGGAAGTGAGGGAGCAAATTGGAGGTGGGGGTGGGCAGACTCTGGAATTAAAAATCTGCTCCTTTTTGCTTACTCTACCCTCAAACTGCTTGCAAGTCAAATGGACATAAAGGTTCCTCTTCTGGACTATGTCCTTGCTCAAGTGCATGTGTGCATTGTGCAAAAAATTATACCCAATCATGTGTAAAATAACTTTAAGATGTGAGTTCTCATGCTCTGGAACTTCTGCCTCCCTTGCAGTCTCTGCTGTAGGCTTTGCAAGGGTTAGATGAGTTTGCCACTGAGCAGCACTCTTTCCTCCAGAGCTTTTATCTTTTAAATGACCTGTTGAAAAAGTCCCCCTTTGTCTCCATGCAAGCGATTTTTATGAAGTCCTATCAAATCTCCTGATCCTGTTTTCATCTTATGGTGCAATCTACTTTTATCCCCAAACCCAACTCTCCAAATTTGCCAAAGAAAACACTGGGCACTATAGAAAGACCATTTTAAATGAAGCTGTTTGGAGGAGCCTGTTAGGAAAGTAAAAAAGTAAAAGAAAAGGAAAAAAAAAGGCAATGTGTGTTTCATATCTTGCATATATGTTAAAAAAAAAATCTTTCTTTTATGCTCTGATTAGAGACTAAGTGGACCCTTGAAACCACAGCCTGTCTTGTTATTGAAATTTTATATCTCTCAGTTAATAAGGGACTATGAAAGTGATGGAATTTTTATTTAAAGGCCAATGTGAACATTATAATATGATCTTTTCAGATGTAACTAGGAAATGCTGCTAAATGAGACTTCTGAAGTTGATATGAGAGAAAGAAGATAATATATGTGTCTTGGGCACCTGCAGCTGTCTGATACCGTAGCCTGTGAGTTCTCCACGATCGTTAGCTCTCCACAGTGCTTAGCGGTTGGCTTGTAGAGGCACTGCAAGAGGAGTCTTCGTTGCTGTAGAAGCATTTAGGTGGCAAACTCCCTTGGAGTATTTGGACACAAATTATTTGTGTAAACTCTCACAAGGACACAGAAACTTGCAGCTTGATCTAACATACCCAAGTTCCCGCTTAGTGTCCTTGATGCCAGCCAGCTCTTTCTCCCTAGTTCAGCAGTTGTAGCTCCCCTTAAATAGCTCACTGACGCTCTATATAAGCTTCATTTAGATGGGCATATGAGGAAATAGGGATTATGGCCTGACCCAGGAGCAGTCAGTTTGTGTACCCAGGGATGGCTGTGCACTGCTTTTCTACCACTCTTGGCTTTGGGAATGCTTCCTCTGGATTAGGGCAGATTTCAGTTACAGTTTTGCTCCTGGAAAGAATGATCTAGAGAGCATGTGCTGGGTGTATGTGTGCTTTCAATGGACTCATCTTACAGAGTTGTGCTGCTGTCTGAAGTTCCTCTCTGACATTTATGTGATCAACAGTCTAAGTTAAATTTATGGAGTGTGGTGCTTATGCATACAATGTAGCACAGACTTTTTCTTAGACTATCTGATATGATATGTCAAACTCCTAAAAACTGCGTAATTTTCCCCTCTGATTATTTTCTGTTTGTCCCAAAGAAGGAAGGCAGATTTTCCTCATGTGACCCATTTCCAATGAATGGTGCTTAAAAATGTTTAATTCTGCCAGCTATCCTATCTTCTGGCCAATCTCATTTAAAGATTAACACTCTTGATTCATCTCATGTTGCCTTTTGTCCCTCACCCCAAACATTTTGTGCAGTTACCTGCAGCTCTGGAGTCTATAAAAGTCTTTATCAGTCCTTTCAGACCCTGGCATAGTTCTGCTTTCCAGTTCATACTTCCTATCAGCACAGTGATTAAAATACATTTTCATCCTTTATTAAGGGCATATTGTATCATCTTTCTACTGCATTGTCTGGGATTAATGTCTGTATAGCTCCAGATCTTATACTTTTGTTTTTGAGTACTGATACAGGACCATAACTTCTCTCCTTTGTTGAATTTCAATGAAATTCAGTATTTATTAGACATAGCTATCAAATGACCAACATCATCTCAGCTAACTGTTGTAGGATCCTTGGATGCAAGTTAACTTAATCTAGCTAGCATAGCTTAAAAATGTAGGTTTAGTACATTGTAGCTCTTCATTTCTAGTAGGAATTTTTTAACATTCTCCCTCATTACTAGTGGATTGAAAACTCCTTCATGGGGAGGAGGAAAAAGAAGAGCTCAGGTCAGGTAAAAGGAAATAAGTATTTGACCAGTGATTGTATTTTACCTCTCAGCGCAAGCCCCAGAAGGGCTGGGGCACTCAGGCTTGCTGGTAGGGTGTCAGTGTTAGCTGCTGTGATGGGAACTCGAAGGACACTTGGCTTCTCTTATGCTGATCATACTCCTTCCAAAAATGTTTATGATTTTTGGAATCTAATGATTTAGGTGTTCAAGTTGAATATTGTGTCCTAGGTCATGACAAGAGTTGTGAACTTGCAGGAATCCTATGTTCACACAAATAGAGTGTCTTGGCCTTACTAATTGTTCTCTTTTCACTGGTAGTCCTTACCTGAAATCTTGCTTTTCTATCAAGCATGACAGGAAAACTTATGCAAGGATTTCCTTTTCAGAACAAAAGCAAAACCTCTCAGCAAAGCTCTCTGACATTCTGCAAATGCACGTATTTTTGCCTTACAGATGGAAAAATTGAATCTTTGTATGTGTTGGCTTCAGGATTAAGATGGCATATTTTCATTTATCTTAGCATATTAAAAATCACACCTTTGGTTAAACTGATTCAAGCTACCACGTAGAGAAGGCCAGAGGTGGAGCACACTGAATAACTCCTTAAAACCGGGCAAAAATGATGACTTTATCCTATAGTGGTTGAATGGCTCCAGCTGGCTTTTGTTGTATCGTACAAGGAACCTCTGTCTGAGGCACTGTCAGGATTAACAGCCTGGCTGGTTTGCTCCTTTTCTCAGAATTCTACTCCCTCTGTCTGACTTCCTGGATGCTCTGAAAATTGCTATAAAATCATAGGTGAAAAAGTATCTTCCACAAAGAATAGCTCACCACAATAGGCAGATTTTTGCAAGACAAGGAAATTATTTAAAAAAAAGGTTTTTATCACAGGGTAAACCAAGGGAGGTGATGAAATGCAGGAAAGGAGGAAGAGCAGAACTTGTTTTGGACCAAGTGCTTTTCAAGGTCTCTTCCATAAGATGGCAGCAGCTTATTTTGTGAACTGGAATGGGAGACTGATGTGAAAGAGTATCTGCTGGAGGCTCTACAAAACAGACATTCAATCTTAAGCTTCAACTCTGTTTGATTGGTACACATCTCTTATACTTGTCCCAGTATAGATCAGTTGTGAACCTTACTCTATGAGCAAATCTATTTTCAGTTGTTTGGTGCAGTGGTGATTTTATGTGTTTGTTTGTTTGTTTGTTTTTTCTAAATAGAGACACAAATTCTAGGAGGAAAACTCACCAAGAGAGTTGTTAGTATCAAATAACACTTCTGCATTTGTAAGGGTTTAGTGTGCAGGATGTGGAGAGAGTGACAGGGTTGTTGACGTTTTTAAGTGTTTTACTTTGTGCAGTTATTTTGCTAATAACTGCCCAAAGCAACTTGAATTCTGTGAACAGAAGAGGTAGAAAAACAGCTGGGATTTTCTCTCCTTAAAGAAATGGAGATCAGTTTCGTAACACTGTACTGTTTCAATGGAATCGGGCACAGGTTTTTCTTTTGAAGAAGGAGATTGTAGAGAGAGGGGATTTTTTTTTTTGTTTTTCCTAACAGAAAACAGTGGAAGGAAAACATTTGGTAAGAACTATTTTCTGAAGCCTTACGACATAAAGGATTTTTTATTTCAGCTATTTTCACTTTCCTTCCTAAATGTTTTCCACATTTTCAGTGACACCTACTGTGGTATGTGCAATACATTTGTGCAGTACATTTGACTGCCTCCCGTTCTTTCATGCATTTTTCTCTGCAGATGAGTGTCAGAACTTATCCCACTGCTACCAAGTACTTAAGAGTCATAAATTGCTGTGATACCCACTAATAGAAGATTCTGTTTAAGTGCAAATTATGAATAATTTTCTCAGTGTTTGTGCTTATTCTGAATAGCTGGATAACATGGGAGGAGTGAAAAGCAGCCTGTTTTTGCTTTCCCTGGTGCTTATACTTACTGGCTAATGTTAGTCATCTGTTTTGGTTTCCTGTGGCCCATTAGTATCCAATCTATCAAGTGTGCAGGAGTCACAGTAATAAAGTTGTAAACTTGAGGAGTGGAAGGAATAAGACTCTGTGGTATTTACCTTTAATTAATTATTAAATTAAGCTGTTAAAGTTCCATGATTCTGATTTCTGTGTGTTGCTGTGTTGCAATACAGCCCAAATAGGGTCCAACATGAGCCAGTTCTGACATTGCTTCCCTGTCCTCTAGTTCATAGTCTGGCTTGGTGAGGACCCCAGGGCTGGATCTTGTCTGGAAGTGAATGGGCCAAACACAGCAAGTGTGAGTGGGTTCCACAGACATGCTGGGAAAGAGATATGCCCAAATTACTGATGGGAGTTTCACTAATTTTAGTCGTAGAGGACAACTTGGGTGTTTAGAGGCCAAGAGCATCTCTTTCTTAACTGTTGGACCTGCTTTTCTACTGAAACCATCAACTGAGATGAGTTGCTTTAGCCCTTTTTTCTTTCTCTGAACTGTGTGCCCCAAGTTGGACTAGGAAAAGAAGGACTTTGAGCTCACAAATTTTGGCCAGTGGCTAAGTTTAAAGTTTTCAAAGAAGTTATGCTTGGCAAGAAATGCAGTATTTTAAGGGGTCATTTCATTGTTACTGGTGTGCAGTGTGTGTGTTGCCTGATTTATACCAAGGAGACTCCTGGAATGTGTGTCCTGGTGACTTCTTTCTTTCTTTCCAATTAACTTTAAAAAATAAAAAGAAGAGATGAAAGCAAGTTATTTGAATAATATTTGAAATGTATTTATTCTAGAAAAGTTCACATTCTTTCCAGGGGTCCACTTTCTTTCACTTTCAGAATGGAGTCTTTTTCACCTCAAATTATTTGCATTGTGATAGCATCCAGAGACTCTGGTCGGGATGACTCCAGAGGGCTTGGGGAAACAAAATGGGTGAAATGAAAAGTAATGAGAGAAATTTGGAGTGTATGGGGAACAACTGCAGAATTGGCTTGTGGCACTGAGCACAGCAACAAATCAACGCAAAGCTAGAGCCTGGATGGGGAAGACCAAGTTCAAAGTGAAGTGTGCCTGGTTTATTCAGTTTAGGTGGAGTGAATGAGGTTGAGAGAGATGGCCCAACATGTAGCTGAGTGTTAGCCTAAGGATGGGGCTTTCCATGGCCACATAAAGTGCTTTTGATTTTCTTTTCTGCAAAGTTTTGTTACAGAACAAGTTAGTGGCAATAATTTTGGTTAGTAACTAATTCCCTGGAGCAAATAGTTTTAAGTCAATTGAGTATCAGGTGTTGCCACATATTGCTTTGTTTTGGTGTTCAGCCACAAATAACTCATGACACTATTTTTGTATTATAATACACCATAATTTACTGCTAGCAACCATGTAATTCCTAAGAGACAGAGTGGCATTCGACCTATAAGTTCTTTAGTCCATTCTATATTGAATCCAACACAATGGGTGCAGCTGAATGATTTAATGTCATCCTGAAAGAATTTACACAGACTGCTGAAAAAGAAAACAGGCCATGGAAATAAATTGTACTTAAATGTGTTCTTAAATATAGGGATACAATGCACACAGAGAGTGTATAATGCTGTCACCTGCTGAACTTTTTCAACAGTCTTGAAGCCCTCACCCTCTGTGGGATAAGAAAGAAAAGGTATCCACTAAAGTAAATTCTACTAAACAGTAAATTCTATTTCTGAAATGCTCCTTTCATGTCAGACAGGTGGAAGTTCAGGATTCCAGTACAGTCCAGGAGAAATGCAAAATGCATACTAAGCATGAAGGTATTTTGTTTACTGGCACAGTGGTTTAAGTAAGAGTGGGAAATCCAATAAATCTACTAAAATCTTCCTACTAGATGAAGGTAACTTTGGCAGCTTTCAAGCCTGCTGTGCATCAAAGCAATTTGCTAGTTCACTGGCTGTTCATGAGCTGAGTGGAAAAAAAAATCATGGAGCTGATCAATAGCTTTAAAATAAGTTGGCCTGCAGTGGTATATGCCAGGGCTGGCACTTGGTACAAATATACCTGTTCTTGTGGCCAGATCCTGACATGACACCAGCTACTGGCTTGTGTAACAGCAAAACCAATAGAAATTCAGTGTTTTACTTGACAAGACCAATTATCCGTGGAACACATGAAGGATTGATGCTTGTTTCATTAGAGTAGAGAAATAGCTTATGCAGTCATCTCTGGCTTGCACCACTCTCAGTGAACTGACTTTGTTTTGATTTTGGAGAAGCTGTGTTTTAAAATTGTCAGTATTTAACTCAGAGAGGCTATTTACCTTTTATTTACTGGAGAAACCATGTGATTCCTTGAATTAGGATGTTCATTAATTCTACTCTGTTTTAACTATGTCAGAAACATACTAAAAAGGGCACAAAAAAATTCAGTGCCAGATATTTCAATGTACTTTAGATGATTTATTTTTTCTATTTCTAGCTTATTTTATTTAAAATTATACTTCAATGCTTTCCTGAACATCGGCCTAAATAAATAATTTTTATTTCAAAAACAATGGAAGTAACTTCAACCAATACATAGAAAGATATTGCTGAGCAAGTGTAATGCTTGTTACGTAGATTTGTATGCTGCTCTTGAAATAGTGCCTATGGCAACTCTAAATCAGATTTTTTTTTTAGTATTATTGTCTCTGGTGCTGCAATAGGATCTGCTTGTTAGGAAGCTCACAGCCCTTGAATCCCACAGAGCTCTCAGGGGCTTTGTGTGAGCTTGAGGATCTGTACCAGAGTGAACTTTGTTGCGAAGTGGAGGCTGTGATGTTGAAAATGGAGTGAGAAGATGGAGTACAGAAAACTTGAGTCCTCTTGTAGCATCTCCTGCCCAGGGGAATGGCATCTTCATGGCTGCGAGGGTTTAAGCAGGTTGCTATTTACTACTCTTCTATTATTTAGTTAAAAGATAGCTAAAAGGGGACTACGGAGGCAAAACGAGCAGTTTTCTTTGCCCTGTGGGTTGGTACAGTCTGATGTCATTCTGTTTCTTGGAGAAACTGGTACCAATAAAATATGTACCAGTAAGAAGCCAATTTATGTACCAGAAATGACTACATGTGTTACATAATTAGAATACCTGTCCCAACTTCTGAAACCTATCGCTGCTGGGCCTGCTTTTAATCTAGCATCATCTCTTCAGCTTACAAGTTGAAATGTAGCTGGGGAGTGTTATGAGAACCAGATGGGAAGCTTGGCTGGCGGGGATGGAGACTACCTTGGCCCGCTCCGAGCCGAGTGTGCTCTGTACCTTCGAATGATACCTTAATCCATGATAAAGACAGACAGCTCACTTTTCCAAAATCAAAACCATATTCATCAATGGTAACCTCTTTCCAACACAGTACAGGCTACTGCTCAGAGAGATGCTGTCTGGAACAGCTTGATACAGGCAGAACTAGATGACTACACATGGATAAGATAAAATCATTCAGCTACCTAATAAATAAATTTGAAAGATGTTCTAAGATGATACAAATTTAAGTACTAACTTGATTTATTATCCCAGAGGGATATTTGCTCCACCTTTCAGTCACTGAATCTTGATTTATGGTACATGTTTTTAGGCTTGATTTCTCCCCCCCCCTTTAAAGGAAAAAAAAATGTAATATATAGTTAATTGACCCAGTGCTCTCTGTCCAACTAGCTTCATGCTGCTTAAATTAATACAACTCATTCAAAAATGTAGTTGAATGGTTGGGTTTTTAAGTCAGCAAGGATTCAGTTTTGGTAACTTAATGTTATTTCTACCTGGTAGAATACCAGTAGAAGTAAAGTCAATAAACTCTAAAGGCAAATATATTAAAGAATTCTTATGCATCATGATTTGCCTCTTGCCATCGAGGGAAAAGATTGTATTTTATACAGGAACTGAGATGTTTCCCTTTCTGTGTTCCTGTGTGGATTTAACTAAAGCAGCAGTGAAGAGAAACAAGAGTTTCATAAAGAAAGCCTTGTTGATAATTATAGAGTGGTTTTAAGCGTATGTTCATAGCCTTTATTTTTCTTGTTCAGAACTTTATTATGGATCTTTAAGTTTCAAATGACTCTTGATATTTTGCATGTGTGAGACAGATTTTAGGTAAATAAACATAACTTATTATTTTGGGACAATACTTCAAATATACATTTAAAAGGGCGTGTTCTTTGTTTGACCACATATGACTCCTATAAATCTATAAGCTAACTATTTTAAACCAGATTATCAGATTGTAAATAGGATAGGATGGAGCTAGAGGGAGAAATAAATACCGTTTCTAGTTAGCAGTTCTAGTTCAGCAAATTGCCCATACATGAAGCAGATATAAATTATGAATTAGTTGCTCAAGGTTTTCATCATAGTTGGAGTTAGAAAAATTAGCTTCAAGACCATAAGAAGTTGTGTTCATTTGCTAAATCACAGGCTACATTTATGTTTATCTTTGACATCCGTCTTTTAAACAGCATGATGTATTTGTCTTCTGTGTATTCCATCAGGAGCAGAAAATGATTGAGGAAAATGTGTATCTTAGTTTACCAAGTTCTGTCTACAAAGATAAAATACTTCTTTGGCTGGGATTTTGCCTGTTGCTTTTTTAATACCTCTTGAACTCCAGTGGTGGAATTTTTATAGCCCTGCACACAAGAACAACTTGGTGGTACTTGTAACCTTCAAAAGTAAGGCATTCATTGATTTGGAAGAAAAACTTTATGTAACCTCCCTTCTTTCCAGGTAATGTTCTCCTTGGCAAACAATTTGTATTAAACTCACAGTCCTCAACACTAAGGATATGATTGATACGGCCAGTACTCTGTGTTATATACCATAGTGTTTGAACCATTGTGTGTGTTGGTGAATTATTTTCACAAACCATTGATTCAAAAGGCTGTGGAGTTCAGAACAGTATGTTTTGAAACTTTGAAGTTAACAAAAGACCCCCAATTCACCAGAAGAGCGGGTCTTAGGGGCACGGTTTGCAGTGTTGCTACCTATTTGATGGATACCCAGATATAAGCGTCATAGTTCTCTCTCTCAGTAATATATTATGTCCATGTTTTGCTGGAACTGGTAGCAAAATTAATAATACAAGTCCATTTTTTAATTTTTTTTTTTTTTTTTTAATATTTAAAAGGTTAAGATTTCAGAGAACCAGACCTTAAGCTGTATTCCCTCTGTTTTGAACTGGTAGTATCTCTATTTGCATATAACGTTATGAATTTCTTTGATTTATTCTTTTATTCAAAGTAGAAGAAAAACATTCAAGGCCTACTGTAGGTTATGACAAATAAAATTCTTAATTTCTTACATCTGAAAAACCAAGTACCACCATAGCCTGGCTGGTTCAGATTTGTTCTCTCCAAAGGTGGTATACTACTCCTTATTCTTGCTTCATTTGAGATTCCAACCATTTAAAGAATGTTATCCTACTCGTATATACAATCCATTTATTTCATTGTACGTACTTTGTTATTTAATGCCACCCAAAGTTTTCAGGGTGGCTTAGATTATAAGTAAAAAGGCAGTGTCAACTATTAACATCTACAACTTAAACCAGACCTGATACAGCAAAGGGAAAAACATTAATCACAAGATGCTTGTGTGCCAGCAGTGGAACTTGTCCTTGCATGGTAAGACAAATCGTACAGGCTTTGTTCAGGTCTGATTCCTAGGAATACCTTGAACAGCAGCTGGCCTTCTGGTAATGCTGCACTGAGAAAAGTGGTGGCAGAGCATCTCTGGAAGGGTGGCTCTGACCCAAACCTGCCAATGGACAGGAGGAAGGGAGGGATGATGCCCTGTGACAGAAAATCTAACAGTGGGGAGAGGCACAGCCCTGGGAGTAAGTTACACTTAAACCTGAGGTGGTGCAGAAAGGGGAGATGTGAATGGCATCGACTGTGGAGACTACCAGGGACAGAACTAAAAACTGTCTTATTTTTTCTTTGTAGCTGTAGTGCCTGTGCCTCAAAGGAATGCTTTGCATGGCTTAAAGCAATGCTGAAATCAGGAGATGGTGAAGATGAGTTAAGTCTCCTCTATACCTGTGTCAGTGTTCTCTGTCTGTCATTTGCTTCATACACAATGTGTTTTAGTATGAAGAACCCAGTTAGAGTGAATTGTTCCACAAAGAAGAAAGCTTAGATTTTCACCACCTAACCAGTATTTCCTGAAGAGTTGCCAATGTCTCCTGAGCAGAGTTATGATCTTTCTGCAATAAATCATACTGTTAACTGACCTTAAACCTTCCCTGCCCAAATGTCCTCTCTCCTGTCAAGTGACATTTCAAACAGGAATATTAGCATTTAGGACAAGGGCAGTGTGTGCTACAAAGCACATTCTTGGGTGCTCTGCAGATAATAAACTCTGTGTTAGTCATGATGATAATTTTTGGGAAATTCAGAATGTCTCAGCACATATGCCAGATTCCTGGATTTTGACCGAGAGGGTATTATGAATAGTAAACATCAGTATCATTTCCATCCACTGTAGCTAACTACTGTCCTGGGTGCAGATTAGTTTATGCACTTGCATTGCACACAGACGTATACAAAGTTTAGATTTCTCTTGAAAATGCTTGGTGTTTTGGTATCTAACTAAATGAATAAACATATAATCTTTCAGGAGCTGGCAGAACAGCATCTAGTTCTCGTTACCCTCTTTTTTTCTCTCCACCCTTTGACGCTCACCGTAATTGCTGACAACTGCTCTGGCCACTCAGCTCAGTGTCTGCAAGATGAAGTCCTACATCTTCCAGATGTGGCACCCAGTTGCCAGCATTTTCTTACCCTTTGGTATGCTTTGGGCCTCTGCTTTGGCCTCAGAGCTGTTTACCTGTCTCAGATTCTTCTGCTGATGCTCTTTTAGCCGTGGTGAGTAGTACTGAATTCCTGTATTGCTCTCTGTGATACTACGGAAAGCGAAAAGAATGGGGAATGCTGTGAGAGACAATTACATGGAGCTCACAGTAAGCTCATTTTACTTACAAACACATCGAGAGCAGTCCAGTGATTTCAGAGCTCATGTCTATTTTTTCTGTGACATAGATGCTAGCCCTCTCTACCATCATGTCACAGTTCAGAGTACCTGCATATTTCTGCAACAGCAGCAGTTGATTTTCTATTTTAAACACAATGGTATTACCAGAAAATTGTTATTGTTAACATTTGCGTAGCACAAATTAACTTTTAAGTGGCTTCATGCCATTAAGTACAAATGTAACAACTCCAGTATAGCAGATTGTCCAAGGAGAGGAAAAATAACCCTTCAGACCCACAGTACCAGTTTCACATTAGAGCTAAATTGCTGTAGCAGATTGAAATGACAAGACTCACATTTTTAAATGAGCATGTAAACAAGGCATGTGCCCAGACTGGCATGGGACAGGAATCCTAATTTGCACATATGCCTTGGGATTTGTGCATGCACACAAAAACCAAAAAACAATCTGGCAAAGAATACATAATGCAAGACCGAAGGGATGAGTTTAATATTCTAATACAAGTAGTGTGTAAGAAGGCATAAACAGAACTTTCAGAATCCAGTATTTTCTTTAATAAGTAGTACCAGGACAACTCACCACAAATACCCAAGAAAACCTTTTTATGGCATGTATATATAGAGCATGCCTAGTCTAGAGTATTTATACATAAATATAGTCTAGAGTAGAGGCCTATTAATTGACTTTTTTAGCTTCATAGATGCAATGCAAGAGGCTAGACGTTTATCAGACAGGTCCTTTCCTGTCTCAGCAGGTGGAACATGGGATGTCATTTGTCCTGGACTGCAGCAGTACAGTACACATTTCTTGTTCTTCTCCATTACAGGTGATGTATCCAGTACCATTGTTCTATGAACAGCTCTTTAGGGGGCTGTGAGGTGCAGGCAACCCCACTGTGCTTTCCTGCATGCTCCGTGAGGGAAGCTGGGTATCCTCACGAGGCTGAGGATGACTGGGCTGAGGCAGGATGTGCCCAGCTGAGGCCATGTTTTCCCGCTGCACACTGGGGAGTAGCGGGTTTGCTGCCACTTCGAAACAGCAAACTAAATTTGCTGGTTGCTTTGTGACTAGCAAATCGAGGCTTTGTAAAATTATTCTGTTTTGCAGCCATGAAAAAAACCCCATCTATTTGAATGGCGGAGATCTGGTTGTCCCAGAGCACGGGGTGTGTGGTGGGGAACAGTGACAGCTAAGGCTGGGTGATCAAAGGGGTTGAGCCCTGGCACACGGCCAGCCTCGGCTGCAATGAGTGCAGCAGTTATTTGGGCTGCAAGGCCAGTGCTGAGGCTGGCTGTACAGCAGCCTCAAATACTAATTAGTGTCTTAGAGCTAGTTTCAGAACTGCGATGTTTCCACTTTGGTTTTGTATGATTGTTTTACATATCTGGAATTTTGATAACTGGCCAAGTTGAAAGCCCATTTTTAGGTGAAATCCGTATATTTCTCAATGAAAAAAAATCGTGTTTTAATAGTTCAATAACATCAGTCTGTCTGACATCACTATGCTTTATTGTTATACAATAGCTGACTTTCAAACGTGATGGCACTGTGAAATAATTGTTTGCATGATTTAGTAGAAAACTATGAATAGAGGATAGGGGCTCTGTCAATCTGTATCTAAGCACAGATGAAATGACTGACCCTGATCCTCTCATATATATGCCCTTTTTTTAATATATTTTGAGGAAAAGCGCACAGAAAGTCTTTGTGTTACAATGCACCAAATAATCACTTTTCCAAAAGTTGCTCTTAAAAATGATATTACAAAGAAAAAAATAAAAAACAACAGCAAACAAACAAACAAACAAAAAACCCACACACACCCACACAGCCACGCCCCCCCCCCCCCAAAAAAAAAAAAAAAAAAAGAAAAAATTCTCTCCTCTACAAAACTGTATAAAAAGTCATGGGGTGGCTTTTCCAATAACATCTTGAACTTGTAATTCTGTAGTGTTGTCCCTGAGCCATTAATGAAATCCATATTGCAGAGATGGCCTTGAAGTAATGGAGGAAGGAAAAAGCAGCTGTATTTGCTATCCTGAGGCTCTGTGTTTTTCATTATACTCTCCCTTTTTTTTGTTTTGGGATGTATTTTCTGGAGCAAACAACCTCCCTGGGAATGGTCTGCTGCAGAGGCCAGGTTGAATTCCTGGTGCTGGCTCTCCAAGGGGTGTCAGATGTGTCACTGCAACCTGTTAAGCGAAGCACCAAGGTGCTCATAAAGGAGGAGCAGCATTTTCTGTGGGTGAAAGTTCTGGCACAAGTATTTGACTGACTGACTGTGAGTATTATTACTGAAAAACCAAACCAACCAGCAAAAGATACTGCCAGAGTTAGCCTAATGATCCAATGAACACTTTACATAGCTGATGACCAGGACAGGTTTATCCCCTCTCAAAACGACACATTGGAATAATATTAGCTAACAGTCTGTAGCCTGGCTGGGGTGTCTCCTCCCAGACACATAATTGGTACTGTCACCTCTCATGCTGTATGGTATGCAAAGCTGATGTCTATGAATTTTGCCCATATGTTTTTTAAGTGCACTGGGCACAGTCAGCCTTAAATTCTGAACAAATAATGATGGCTTAATTAATAATGGACTGAAAAAGCACAAAATTAAAGCACATTAGAGTGCATGCATTAGCAAGATGGTTTTTCAACAAGCTGTCAGCTAGCATATGTAAGAAAAGTAAAGCTACTATAGTAGAGACAAAGAGGTTCCACTTAGATAACTAAAGCCCAAATCATCTTTGATCAGGTTTGCAAAACTGGATTTACCTTGCTTTTTCCTTACTTCATGCAGTCACAGTCTGTCTATACACGCTGTGGTTGGAGCTCATGAAGGCGAAAAGAGCCACAGAGAAGGGTTTACTGCCATTCAGCTCTCTATAGTATGCAAACAAATCTTCTCCCTAATGGAAGACTACAAAACTGAAATAGAATTATTAGACCCTGGCTACGCTTTTAAAGGATCAAAATAATATAGGCACATCGCTGCTTGATTTTTGGCTCTCTGGTAACCAATTTCTCCCAACCTGAATCTGCACATTGGTAACGCAAAATGTTTTACTTCACATTAAAGTAAGAGTGTTTATTTATGCAGCTTCATTTCCAATAAAAGCTATGCTTTACAGTGCATTATACGGAATGACAGCGGTGCACTGAATTGCAAGGTCACGCTATAGATCATACTCGCTCTGCCAAACACCCAGTCAGGAATTTTGGAGTAAGCTGTAATAAGGGGCTGAGCAGTGAGCAGAGCCAGAAACAATACAGGTTAGAAAAATGTTTGGTTTATTTAGTGAAAGAAGAAAGAGTTTGACTGATTAGGGAGGCTTTTCCTACCGTATTCATTCTGGTCCAGGTCCTGGAAAGAAAGTTTGGGATGGAACTTCCTGTAGTTGACCCTAATCTCTCCTCAGAGCCTCATGCATCTTCCTCTAAACTGAGGAGTATGGGGTGTGTTTGAAGATCTAACTAGCAGTTTATGCTCTGCACTGTTACATTACCAGACTCTTGCCCTTTTCCATTTTGTAAGTGAGGCTACGTGTCTGGTGAAAGGTGGAGAAGTGTCGTCCTTTGCACACAGATTAGGTGTGTGCTACTGTGCAGCTGAAAGCAGTGGGTCTAAATAGTAAGAGTGCCTTATTCCAGATGTTTGCAAGGGTAATTTGTCCTCCAGAAAAAAAATTTACCCTAAGACAGAGAGAGCAACAGAGATAACACTGCACAGTGCAACCACTGTACATGTTTGTGCTTTTTCTGTCCATGGAAAAACATTTGAAAATAACTTAGCAGATGTCTGGAAGGCCAAGAAGTGCCAAAGCTGGTGTGACAAATAGCCTCTTTTTTAAGACAAGTAAAGTTTTCAGGCCCTGTTTCAGATGTGGGACAAGAGAAGCAGCACTAATCATGAAAGTGCAGAGGCACAAGATGAGTTATTGTCACACCTTCATGGAACACAAGAACAAAGTAGAATTTCAGTATTGAAATTCTGTTCTCCAAATGTAGCTGGTGAGTTGCACTAAAAGCACTGAGGATGCCTGTAGTAAACTGGCCTCTCAACAGAATCAGAGCTGAGCAACAGCACGTGGTATTTCTTAACAGACACAGCTGGTTATTTTTTGGGGATATATAACTTATTGATGTCTTTGTACTGCCTGAGGGGCACACACTATGGACAGCACAGAAGTGGTGGTGCCATTTTAGAAATCTTCCTTTTGACTTGGAATTCACCAGGTTATTCCCTGCAGAAGAAAGAAACTGGTGATGGTATCCTTGGTACAGATCAACTTTATTTATTTATACATTTGGATTCAGAGAAAGCACATGAAACTCTTTCAGGAACTGGTAGAAAACATCTCCAAGTCTCTCTCACTTACTCACTTTGACAGAACTGCTTGGTCCCTCAGACATACCTTTTTAGGGCTCTCAAAGCACTGATTCTTTGACCAGAAGTTCAGGTTTTTATTGTCTCTTTGTCTCTGTCAGAAAATCACATCCCACTAGGTGGTTGTTGTTATCTTCAGGTGCCATTGCAACATGGGATTGTTGGTCCCAGGACCCTTGCCCCAGTGTTGCAGCACAAAACACTTCTCTGTTGGTGATCTCATGCAGAGGACTCAGTACCTGCACTTAATGCAAGTTTTCCTGATGTATTTGCCTGAATATTGTCATCATTTTCAGATGAATCAAGGTCAAACAAGAGTGAAAGACAGAAAACTGGGATAGGGACAACCAAAACAGAGTATTAAAGGACTGTTGATGAAAGTCCAAAAAAAAAGGTACCCTGAACTTCAGCAAACACAAGAAATAGTGATATCAGTGGCCCAAGCTGAGGGTCTTTCATAAAAGTATGTTCTACCTCATCCTTTCTAGTTATTGGAGTTCTTCACACAGGCTGCACATTATATCTGTATGCTTCTGAATACACCAGAGTCTCCAGGGTCAGTCTCTCATTCTCCCTGTCAGTACACATCTCCACTCCTCTTGCAGATGAAGTGGTTGTCTTCTGTTCAAAGTCCTTCAGTCTCGTGATGCAGAAAGATTCTGTTCTGACCCAGCTTAAGGGAACTTTACAGTGCTATTGCTTTTATGGTGAGCTTTGCTGCCAATAGTCTGATTCAAATTTTATTGACAGCTCTTCATGTTCTTGTTCCCGCCTACCAGACGACTGGTCAGGTCAGGTAAGTCACAACTTTTCTGGTTTAGCCCACTTGTGCTTTGGCAGATCATCACTGTGCCCACCAAGATTTTACATGAAATAGCATTTAGAGGTTAACACACTGAAGATATTATCCATGCTGTCTGGCAATACAGAAAGCTATTATGAAAGGGCAACCACTGGGCAGAGCTGATGTCTCAGATCCAGGCTACAAAAACAGCTGCATTTCTTTCCTGGGCCAGATAAGCAGGCTGTGACATTGCTCCCTGTGTACTTGGCACTGGTGAGGCTACACCTCAAGTAATCTGTCCAGTTCTGGGCCCCGCAATTCAGGAAGGACATTGAGGTGCTGGAGCATGTCCAGAGAAGGGCAACGAAGCAGTGAAAGTTCTGAGGGATCTGGGGTTGTTTAGCCTGAAAAAAAGAAGGCTCAGGGTGATCTTATTGCTCTCTGCAACTACCTGACAGGAGGTTGTATCGAGATGGGGTTCAGCCTCTTCTCCCAGATAACTAGAGACAAGAGGAAATGACCTCAAGCTGCTTCAGGGGAGGTTGGACATCAGGAAGAATTTCTTCACTGAAAGGGTGGTTAGGCTCTGGAATGGGCTACCCATTGAAGTGGGGAATTCACTGGAACTGCCCAAGAAATGACTGGACATGACACTCTGTGCTATGGTTTAGTTGAAAAGGTGGTGTTTAATCAAAGGTTGGAGTTGGTGGTCTTGGAGTTCTTTTCTAACCTTAATGATTCTATGATTTTATGGGCAGTGTACAGCTACAATGAGCATCCCAACACTGAGCTGCCTATGAATGTGTAGCCTACACAGATTAAAGCTGATATTAGGAGCAGCTGGAACCTAGTCTGATTTCAAAAGTAGTTGAAGAGTTGTTATTAATGGGCTTGTCATGTCAACATGTACAGGGCAATGTCTGAACTTAACTGCTTTGCTGGGGTCTGTGCTCTTGCACCATGTGTAAAGCAAAGGCAGTAAAGCCTTGGTGGACACCAGTCTGTGCACTGGTTGGGGATGGGTGACTCTTGCTACTAGAAGTTTCCTTTTGAGGAAGACTTTCTCTGGACAGATTCAGGTTTATGTCAGTGGTTACTGTTGTAATTTCATTAACTCCTCAGTAAGTGAAGAAAAAGTGGATCTGACTGAAGCAGAATAGATTGCTTTTATTGAATTCTTCTTTAATTAAAGCTCTTACTGGCTTCATGCTGTTTTGGTGGCATAGTTTAGATTTTTACATTCAGTGACAGGAGAAGGGAGAAAAAATAGGAAATGTTTGTTTAATTCACGCTATAGAATGTAATGACAAGAGATTGTTTCCATACGTACTGTTTTTGTTGACCTTTTAACATTTGGAAATGTCAGGAAATACCATTACTGTAGGTCTATCCAGCTTTAATGCTACAATAACTTTATAGCTATTCACAAGGGAAATTATTATACGTTGCCTGAAACAGTGAAGGTGTATGCAAGCATACACACAGATCTCTTTTCTCCCTCCCTGCCAAGTAGATCTCTGTGGTTGCATGCAGCCTCTGTTAAAAATGCGACTTTTGTGTCCCTGAAATTTTGACTTTGCTTTCAAACCTGCAGGGTTTACTGAGGCAGCAAAGAGGTATTTTCTGGGAAGTTTAAAGAAACTTAAAATAGTGTAGAATGAATTTTAACTTACTGAGATTAGGCACTGGCCAAAATTGTACAGGCTTTTCAAACTTTGCTTGGTTTGTGTTGTTTTGAGATTGGGTTGTTCGGATTCAGGAAGGTTGAGAAGGTGCTACTTTGATCTATGCATGTTGTCTTGCCTTTAGAACTGAGGAAAGAGTTCCAGTCATGACACTGATATTTAAGTCTCCAAAATATGGAAGGGTTTTGCTAGTGAAGCAAAGGCTGTATCAGTGGTGTACCACACAGTTGTGTCGTGTTGTGGTGTGTCATGGAACAGCACCCAGCGCAGTCGAGCACGGCAGGACACCGTTACCTTGGACAGCACCAGGAGAGCCTCTGATTTATGACTGTCCCCTTGTCTACAACAGAAATGGATCAGCAGGGAGACCCAAGAGAAAGTTATTAACATCAAACACACTGTTTGTGAGATTCTGGCCTAGCAGCTGAACCATAAGTGATTTGAGAGGGATGGGGAATTTGTCCTTTTGTTGGAAAAAAAGAACAGAGTAGCTGATGGGAATTACTCTTTCCCCTCAGAATGTCAGCCGAGGGCTTCAAGTACAAAACAAGGGATCTGAAAACAGCAAACACACATGCATGTATTTAAAAATATTCTAAAGTGTTAAAATTAATACTTAGAATGGGCATTCTTATTGCATGTCTTATAGAACCAAACCAATAAAATTTTAGGGAATTACCTCTAAGGTTATAATTAACTTTACACTGGCTGTCTAGAAATATTCTGGACCTTCCACTGTCTAGTGGAGAAAGCTCTTCTGTCTGCAGAAGAATTGCAGTCAGTTGTGGATCTGGTTGATTTTACTTATCACACATAGAATTAAAAACCAGTGATCACCCAAAATACTCAAATAGAAATGCCTTACCTGATAACTGTTATCTAGACTGATATTCTGTACTGATAAGGTACAGTTGTTGTCACTTCACAAGCTTAATTTGATTTTCAAACAAAGTAATTTTGAAATACAGCAAATGACTAGTAATTGTCAGGTGTGATTTATTACTTTGCAGAAGTTTGGAAATGAGAATTGTGAAAAATGTCTACCCTAGATTATCAACAAATCTCTTTCATTGGCTGAGATCAAGCTGAAGTTTATGTGGATTGTTCCAAAGAATACATAAAAAAGATTAAGTTTTTAACAGAATTTATTGAGATTTATTTGTCTATAGCCTTTTAACCATATATATATGTATGTGTTTTTATAAATATAATCTCATTCACACAGAGTAATCTGGCTACACTAAGTCTTCCTTTTACACTCATTTATGTAATATCAATAAATGTTACCTTGCAGATGTATTGACCAATAAACTCAATTTAAGTTTATCAATCATAATTTGCTCAATGTGTTCTAAAACTATGAATATTATTCAAAATGTTAATGGATTATCCTGTTAATGATTTAAATTGCTTTGTTTGCTATTCATTACCTCAGTTAGAGAAAAATCTAAATTACCTTTAGAAAGCGTCAAAATTAAAAAATATCATTAGTGGCCTTAGGATTTGTACGTATGGACACGTGCCTGTGTATCTGTAGTGTGGATACACACACAAATGCACATATGGGATTCAGCTTTGTGCTCGATCTCAGCCAGTAGAAGAAATTTCTGCTACTTGTGGATAGCCAGTTTTCACAGTTGTTGTTTCCAAAACCTGGCAAAGCTGTAAACTATACCTGACAGTTTGGACTGGTATGGTCATGCTGTCTCTAGGTTAGTAGCTTGTATGTACTTTATTACTTTGGCTACATAATTATTTATGATCTTTAAATATAAACTCAGAGAGTGTTACGTGTGTGAATGCTAACAGACATGCTTCATTTAGGGGTGTAATGTGCTTCCAAATTATTACATGTGATTGCTGGCAGTATCTGTTGTCTTTCTGACACCTTTCCCACCTACATATTAAAAAAGAACTTTCCTTTTTTTTTTTTTTTTAATTTGGTGGATTTCTGATGAGTACTATTAAGCAGAAAAATGGACTTTAATATATCTGATAATCAACCTAGTGGTGACCTACTTTGAGATAAGATTTTATTCAGGTTTTTCTGGACTGTTTTGCATCTGTGAAGGATTGAAGATTTATTGGCCCACGTTGTTGCTTCTAGTGCCTAAAGCAGGAACAGCGCTTCAGTGTGCTGGCCTGTTGAGAGTCCCCATGTGCTAGGACTGGAGTGATTCCCAGGGTGGGCCTCCTGCTGCAAGATGACCTAAAGGGAAGCTGTATAAAATAATTGCTTGGTATAGATGTCTGGTATTCCTTGTGAGAGGAGCTAAAAGTCCGGGTAAGCCTCTGGAGCCGTCCAGATCAGACAATCAAGATTTGAAGTTGGGTCATTTATAACATAAGCCAGCTGAGATGATTGCTCGGCTACAGACAGGGGAAGGGGGTAAAGAAGACAAACCTGTCTTCTCCTCCCTTCTGGGAGCCAGCTGATGAACCTTCTCTTCCACATGTGCCCATGCTACCGTGTAAATTGCCAGGAGATGCAGTAGACGTTTAATCACAAATTTGGCACTGTTTTGCTTTCTCCAAATCAAGGGGCTCATCTTTCCTTTGCGATCTGCTGAACTGAGCACATGCTTAGCCATTTGTACAGCCTTGTTAACAGTTTTTGTAATTCTGTGCCCAGTTTAAGTGATGTAACTGAAAAGCTCTTAATGGCGTAGAACAAGTACGTATCAGGCAGCAGGTATATGGGTGAAGTTATCTAAATAGCAGTAGTCTTCAAAGAGTCACAAAGACTAATATATTTGAGGTATTGAGGCCTCGGTTTTGCAAAAATGTCAACGAAGTCTGCAGCTGGCTGTGCTGGCAGGGACGAAAAATCAGCAATCCACAATGAGGTACTGGTCATTAAACATGAGGCTTGCTCCCTCCTCACCTGCGCTCCCCTTGCTAGGGACAAAAAAGCAGAAGCTTTTGTCAAGACCAGAAAAGTCCTCAGGCACAAGTGGTAGGTGCTAAAAGAGCAAAATATGCATGATTTGATGCCTATAGATTAGCCATGAGTGCAGTGTTGAAAATTCTTGGCTGTGGGTCAGTTTAGCGAAACATTTGGACAACATATCCCTGCACTGACGTTTTGTAGTCTGGAAATCCAAACTGAGGATAACAATTAGTCGTTCCCTTTTCTTTTGTCCTTAATTAGGATGGGGGGGTGTTTGGGGTAGGGTGGAAAGGAACAAATGAAAAACAATCAATCATTTCCAAACCTGTCAGAAGGTGAAGATCACCTTAATTTTAATCCATGGCTTACAGTTGATTTGTATTTGATCTGAACCACCACACATCCTTCAGACTTTAATACATCCTGGCAATCAGACGTTCCAGGGCTGCGTTTTTCCCATTACTTGCCAGACAGCGGCCGGGTGGCTCCTTGCAGAAGGCTCCAAGGAATGGAGAAAGATGGGAGGTCATCAGTGACCAGTAAAGGATCAAAGACAGGGAAGCTGGGTGGTTTCATACAGTCAGTCTCTTATGGTAAATGATTTTATATGACTCAAAGTCCAAGTCTGGTGCAGTCCATTGTTACTGCTTTTCTAAATATCCTGACTTGTTCAGAAATGCAGTAAAAGGCTTCCATCCCAGCCCATTCAACTTAAAAAATGGAAAACAAAATCCTCTTAATCCCTCCTTGGATCAGTCTGCACAATGAAGTAGCCAAACTGGTAGTCACAGTATTGCTGTGGTGCTCAGCCTGCTGTGATTCCTTCACCGCGTCCCTCTCAGATCACCAGTGGGATCAGTCATTCTCTATTAGGCTGGAAAAGCTCAGAAAATAAGAACAAGAAAAATGTTAAACGTGCTGTGGAATTTCATTCCACTTCTATAATAAGCTTAGCAAACCCTCAAGCAGAGAATATGTAATTTTAAACAGATTTTTAAATAGTTTTTTTGTCAGATTTTTAAGTAGTTTTTAGAAGAAGAGCAGAACCAGCTGATAGTACTTTTTTAGGAGCAGAATCAGGGGCTTTCTGGGCTTGATCCCTATGGTGCTGACTGCTCCTGGCTTCTTCTGCCATGGGCTGAACTGCACCTTGTGGGATCAGGACCTCTCAGGGGTTGGTAAGGGAGTTTCAGGGTGCTCTTACTCTCACCTACAGTGCAATGGTAGCAACAAAAGAAAGTGGTAATTGGACATGGAGTCAGCCAGCTGGGCCTTGCAAATGAACTGGCTCCTTTTTAAGGGAGAATGACATTGCACAGCAGTAATGGTAGTTTCAATAATTTCTCCATCTTTTTCAGCTTTATTTAATTCCCCTCTTAAGAAGTGTCTGCTTTGAAGGAGAAGAGGCGACAGGAGCTTTTCTATTATGGGATTTCTTTTGGGCACCTTAAACAATGCCTATAAAGCAGAGGAGGAGGATTGCAAGCCAAAACCATCACATCTCTCTCCAGAGTCCGTCTCTTTGTTCTTAATCTCATTTGACTGGTAACTGCTCAACAGAGCAATAAGAAAAGCATTTGAAGAATCCCATCAATCCAGCACAGATTTTTAACACAGGCCAGTCCAATTAGACTGTTATGGGTGGCCAAAATAAGATCCCCATGCTCTTGATAAGTCACAAGAATAAAATACTGGATGGTCATGCTGTAGTGAGCAATTTGAAGCCAAAAACAAGAACATTTCAAGTCTCAGTTTCTGTCTAGAGAAGCAGACGACATGGAAAGGATCTCCTGCTCTCGATTTAAAAAAAATAGAACTGGAAATGAAACAGATGAAACCATTAGTTTAATTCACTTGAAAGCTTCTGCTTTGAGGAGAGCTATGCCATATTGTTCTGTACAAGGACACCAGATTAATTGCCTTTTCTCTCCTTCACCTTTTATAGTGATGCTGCACAAATGGTATCAAGCTGACAGAGAAAATTATAAATATACTGTGTCTGCAATTTAGCAACATTAATCACACAAATTTAGTAGTTTTAGATGGTAGTAGGTCATCCATTAGCTGAAAAGTTGACAGTTGCAGCGTAGAAGCCTGAGTTCTTGCCTCATCTTCCCCTTTCAGGCCATCTATTTCTTTCTCAGCAAAAACATCTGGTCATTTAAAAACTGTAATTTTCATACATTTTAGCTAACAGTGGAATGTTGAAAAGCTGTTCTGAAAAACATAGTTCTTTCCTGTGCCAAACCAGTTGGCCTAGAGTTAGCAAATGTTGTTATAAATCTTCCCTTTGCTTTTTCAACAGCTCTAAAACTACAGAATTAAATGCTTCATAAAGACTAGCCAGTGGATGCAAGCTAGTATGCTGAAGAAGTTGATCATGCAAAGCCACCAAGACCTTTTGAATGCTGCCCCAGTCCTCCCACAGAGCTCAAGCCCACAGAATTGCCACCCCAAAGGAGATGAAGGATCCTTTTGATTTCTTTCCCTCTGTCCAGGCACAGCTTAGTATAAGCTGTGTATAACTGAGTATAGTCGCACTGAGTAGAGTCAGAAGGAAAATAACAAAACAAAAAGCTTAACTTCTGCTACATGGATCCACTTTTCCATTAATGTGTGTCAGTACAGATGGTCTTTCCCACTGCTTGTCCTCCAAATCTTACCCCAGCCTTGCATGTACAGTCATAAGTAGTAGGCTGGAGGATTCCTCCCCCACCTCCACACCTCATTTATTTTACAAACAAAGAAGAAAAAAACAGAGAAAAAAACAGCACAGTGGCTTTTGTCAACCCAAAAGTACTAGCAATATGAAATGGTAAGATAATTTTTAACCTTTCCGAGGTAAATTTCATGCAGAAGGAACTGGGAACATCAGAGGTGTGCCAGCTGGTTTGTGTGTGCTGGTTTGTCCCACCAAACAACAACCCAAGACTGGGGGAGTGGCAAACCCAACTTCTTCCTCCTCCAACAGATATATAATAGTATATGTCAAATACAAGGAGGGGGAATCTGGAAGTGCTCTACCCCCACTGATCCTATGGCACATGGCTAGGATGTGCTGCACACAGACTTGCTTCTGTTGGAAACCCTGTTCTGAGTTAGACAGGGGGATATAAAATCTCCCCTCCCCTCCCCATCCAAATCCCTGTCTTCTGTTCTTGAGGCTGATTCAGGAGAGATACCATCCCATATGCTGTGAAAGGTGCATGGATCTGTGGGCAAATCAATGGTCCTCTTTTAAGAAACACATAGGGAAACGAGATGACCCAGTCACTCAGTGCAGGGTTCTTGGTTTGCTGAAAATTCAAGAAATATTGAAACTCCAGGTCTGAGCCAAAGCAATTCTTTTTTTAATTATCATCCCGGTTTTGCAGTCCTGATGAGGACAGCAGGAATGGAATGTTCTCCTCTACCAAGTCCTGAGTGCTAACAGCACTCACCCAGAGCAGCAGCACTGGGACAAAGCAGGAGTAAAATACTCACCACATGGGATATCTTACCAGAGCCATGACAAAAGTTCTTGTCAGAGGCAGGCAGCTGTATTTCAGAAGAGCCCAGCAGGGCATATTATTGAACATATGGAGGAGGAAACTTCAGATTGCTCGTCTGTGTGGCA
The DNA here is from genome assembly GCF_022539395.1 of Myiozetetes cayanensis. Classification (NCBI taxonomy): domain Eukaryota; kingdom Metazoa; phylum Chordata; class Aves; order Passeriformes; family Tyrannidae; genus Myiozetetes; species Myiozetetes cayanensis. Next base: position 135,120,795 of record NW_026086604.1, read on the forward strand.
AATCCAGAACAAGTACTTGGCCGCCAGAAATGCTGGGATTCGCTCACTGTCATGCTCATCATCTACAATTAAAAGTGTTCTGCTTTGTGTAAGGATTAACCAGAGTAAAGATGAAAACCCAACTGCTAAGCTGCAAGCTGAGTTGTCTGTGTATCTATTCACAAGAGTCACTAGCCAGCAAACAACTATTCTCTTGCTCAGTAGAAGGAGGCAGATTTCAGAACCCTTTATTTGAGAAAGAACAGGGACTAAGATATGTCTTCCTCAAAGTAGGTAAACAGCCTCAGTGCTGGTGTTCTGCATCAGACATCTCACAGGCTCATTTTTTTTTTGTTTCCATATAAAATGTAAAATAACTATTTCTTCATCCTGAGAAAGACATTTTTAGCTCTCCTCAAAGTAATAGACGCTGGGAACCTGAACAGGCCTTTTTGTGGCAGAAGACAGGAACCAGTCACACATTATGATAGGAAGAAGAAAAGTTATCTCTGGCTGCTTCTACCAGTCCCTTATGTGATGTTTATCAGCCTGGTACCTAAACCACTGGACTGGGATGGTCAGCACACAATAGTGAGATGACTCTTGCAGAGTATAGCACCAGCAACAAAGGTTGCCCGTTTCTTAATCCTGATACTATGATTTGCTTTCAGACAGATCCCCTCATCTCAGCCAAGGCTTTCTACAGTCATAAAGCTATCAAACAGACAGATAATACCCACCCTTGGCAGGACCAAGAAGTAAAGGTACAGAAAGAAAGGTGTGAATCCCAGCTGTTGGCTGGACAAGTTTTCAGGCTCATGTTTCAATAGGGCCCATGCGGAAAAACACTTCTTATTTCCAAGTCCTTCAGCCAGTCATGGTTAAATTGCAAACTAGCTCCTTATGAGCCAATACCTCCTGTCATGTGCTGTCCAGGAATGTGGAAGCACATTCAATGTCTAATAGAAATGAATTGAGTAATGCTGTTTGCGTGCTTCCAGTCCAGGACTCTCAACATACTGACAATGATATGGGAGAAGGACTTCTTACCCTTCATTTCTTCTCAGTCTAAGTCCATGAAGCCCTTATGCCTGTGTAAAATTTTATTTTGCTGGCATGGTGGTGTTTTATACTAAAACTACACAGATATATGGTGATTTTGCAAGCTGTAAATTACATGGAAATCAGATTTTTGGTTACCTAAACAACACTTCCAGATCCTAGAAACAGACTGCTACTTTCCAGGTCTGACCATGCAGAAGAGGGACAGGTATCTCTAAGACATCTGCCACCCAGTCTCCCCTACAGCACATTCCGACCCCTCCACTCTGAAGGCTGGTGTTCAAGGCAGTAGCAAAATTATTTCAATACCGCAAAGAGATCTGGCTTTGGTTTTAACTTGCCACAAATTCAATTCCCTTATATCTGAACTAATTATCCTGTTTTTTCTCACTGCTGGGCTTTCTGCCTGGGCATGTTTACCTAAAGCATGATGACATTGAGGTTGATAGTTATTTTGCAAGAAAAAGTGTTCAGTTTGTCCATCTCACCTCTGCCTTTGCCAGCAGCAGCCACCAAGGCTTCCCTTCCTTTTCCACTCACTGGTCCTCTCTTAGAATTAAGTTTTCTGTGTGCTTTATAACCAGAGGATCCACATGGAACTTTTGAAGCTGTATTTGGGAAGCATGGACTTTTCCCCCCACCCCTGCTTCTCCAGTGGCTGTAACCAGCAGCCCATTTATAGCTGTGTCTGTGCTGTAAGCTCTGTAAGTGCCATGTGCTGCATTAGCCCCTTCTGGGCTGGGAGTGGGGTTTCCTGGCCGGCACTCGAGGCTGGCAATCACACAGGCTGTGACTTTAAGAGCCAAGGAGCAAAAATTCAGAAAGCCAGTTAACAAAGAGATTGCATATGTGTGGCTCGACCTGAGGAATGAACAATTACTTTCCTGACTGGTCTGAGAGGGGACTGCTTTATTTCAGTATCTCCCCAGTTACGGGCAGAGCAATCCTTCATTAGTGACTCTATGTGGAGACTTGTATCAGCCTCGGAGCAAGCTCAGCTCCTTCAGCTTCTTAAACACATCCTGGATCATTGTAGTTTTCTGTTAATGCTCTCCAGGAGCATGAAACGGCTCTCACTGTTGGTGAGACACAGCACGGGAAGATGAGAGCCCTTGCTCACATCCCATCACTGCCATCCAAGATGATCCAGCAAAGGTGGTCTCATGCATTGCAAGGAAGGTGGTGTCACTCCTTTCTCCCACTTTTTCAGCCATGGCCCTTCAGTTTGGTCCTCCATACAGTGCAAAACAGAAAACTTTCCCTTCCCACATGGGCAGAGGGCACATAACAAAATCTATGAAACTGAAGGGAAGGAACTGAAATTCCTCTTTTTTGTTACATTTAAACCTGTCACTTTTAAGATGTGCTGCTGCTTCTCCCTACCCAGTGTTCTCTGCTCTTCCTAAGGGCAGCATCTCACCTGAAGCAGGACACACAAGTGGAAGTCGACCAAATCCCACTCAAAGCTTAACCTGAGTTAATGGATCTCTTTATTGGGTACATCCTTCAACTCTGATCTCCTTGAAGCAGAGAGCATCTATTTTAAAGATAATGCCCTGTGATAGGTTGTTGTTTATGGCCAAAGCTCAAAGAGATATTACTGTAATACATGTCAATGAGAAGGGGTCTGTGGTGGCTGCCAAAAAAGTTGTAAGAATATTCTCTCTGCAAGGGCTATCAGAAGGGATGGAAACAGTAAACAAAGGACTGGAGGCAGAAGGGGAACAGACAGATGAAGACGTGCATTCAGAAAGTGCTGGAGCCCTTGCAGTGAGCTCAGATTGCTTACAAGGCATTCTGTGCAAACTGTTTACAAAGGCCCAAGTTTAAATTATGGTAGTGTCAGCAACCATTAAAGTTTGCTGCACTGAAAGTAGTTTATGCTTGTCAAAATTCACCTCTACTCCAATATACTTGAAAGAATTCTAGAAATAAAAATAAAAGTAAGATGACTATATTCTTTTGGTTTTATTTCCCTGCCCCCCTCTCAAAAAAAAAAAAAAAAAAAAAAGAAAAAAAAAAAAAAAAAAAAAAAAAAAAACCACCACTACATCAAAGAGGTCCTGTAAAGGAGTTCAGTTTCATAGTTATGCTTTCACTGATGATTTGACATTTCCTGTAGTAATTACGACAGGCTGTGCCATCCATAGCCCATACAGTTTTATATAAAAAGGAAGATAAGAGTATATAAGCATTTAGGAACAAGTAGTATTTGCACCATGATAAAAGAGGTACATAATGCCCTCCCACCCCCCTGCAAACATAAAGGAATTGTTAATTATCTGTGCTGAATGGAATTAAGCAAGAACTGTAACTCTGATGGTTGTCTTATTCAGGCAGGATCCTCCACCAGAGGATTTAATTGATATTTGAACCTTACTGAGGAGGGACTGAAGGGCTCACCCTGCAGCACAGTGTTTTTATTAGACCAACATAGTGGGGTCACTGTTGCTCAAGTGTTAATTTTATTCCACTCAATAGTGCTTGGGGCAGGAAGCTTCAGGTCAGGTCTCACTGCCATTTCCGAAAGGTGGAACTCAATTTGCCTTCTGAGGCTACTCCCAAACTGTACAGCAGCACAGTTGGACTTGGAGGCCCTTTGTGAAGGGAACACACACATGCTTTTCAAAACTGATTCTCAGATACCTGCCCTCTCCCACCTAACAAAAGCAATATTGTATGTCAATTGACTCGTCCTCCTTTCCAGGAGCTCGAAAGTTAAGCTTCATTGTCACTGGGTTTTCCCCAGGTAGCAAACAAGCCTCTCAGAAAACAAACGTTTGTAATTATCCTGGGCTGCCACTGGATGTCAGTGATTGCTGGACTTTAGCAGTGAATTTGATTAAAAAAACATAAAAGACAATATTTTCAGAGCTGCCTGAGCCAAACAGTACCAGAACCAGGCAGTGCAAGTGCAATCAAATGATAGGGCAGCCAAGCTGAGGACCGGAGGGGCTGGTTTGTCTCAGGCTGCATTCTTGCCTTTGCACCCACACATGAGTATGCACTCATTTGTAAAACATATTTTAAGACAGCTGGGAGACTGGTGGAAAAAGAGGTGCTCTTTGGGCTGATAGGCACGTTAGAGTTCAATGGTCTTCATTTGTTTCGCTCAGCTGCAGGTTTATGAAAGCTTTTCAGAAGTTGTAATCTGAAAATGTGACATTGGCACACATAAACAAGGAACCCATCAAGAAAGAAAAGGCTATTTGTTCATGCTGAGTGAGTCTCAGGGCAGAGTGAAGGAAGGCATGAGGCACAACAGAGCAATACAAAGTTTTAGACAGGCACCCCCTGATTTTTGCAGACACAGACAGCAAAGGTATGTGGTAGCCTGTGTGTGCTAGGTGCAGTAAGTTGATGATTCCAAACTAAGTAGATCCTTTCTTACAGAGGAACTGGTCACAGAAGCAATACTATCCATTCTAATGTGTTTTATGGGCACACTGGATGTTTCCCCTATATCTGTAACTGGGGAAAAAAATTCTGAATGGAAATATTTGAAGACAGATCTGTTAATGTGCTTTAGCAGCCTTCAAGAATGGGGAAGGCAAACCTGTAGAAGCAAACTGGATGACAAGAAGGAGGGAAGAAAGGTTGACATGTTCAATTTGTTCTGCTTCCATAGTTAAAATCTGAGGAATGTACACAAATGCATGAATGCTAAAGTAGATAACAATGTTGCACTGCAGAAGGTAGTTGCACTGAGTAGCTTCCCAGTGGTGTGGGGAGCTCTGAAGAGGCTGTCAGACAGTCCAGGCATGAGAAACTGCATGGGGCTCTGTGTCTGGAGCATCTTCTCCAAGGCATTTGCTGTCCCACGGGGAAGGTGCAGGCTACCAGCACTGCTTGGGACACTTTGCTGGGAGAAGGGCATGTGCTCTTCCCAGCCTTCCCTTACAAGAAGCTTCCAGGGACAGGACCTGACCCTTCTTCTCACAGAACTGCTCACTTTCTTCTGCTCCAATTCCCTTCTACCTTTCATAGACCTCCATCCATACCTCCCTGTCACAAGAAATGCTCCATTTCAGCAAAATGAACAGAGCAACCCTCCCAGCAGGGTGACCACACAGAGCTCTTGGTGGCTCTGTATACTCACAGGAGAGAATGTGAGAGCACTGAAGTCTGGCCCTCTAGTCCCCAGCAAAATGCTCTAGCCACTGGACTAGGTAGGAGTATCAAGGATCATATCACTGGACACATTTTAAGGAAAGAACTTTCCATGAATTTGTACTAAAGCATTATCTAGGATGCATATATGCTCTGTGATCAAACTCAGTCCTCTAGGGGCTTATAAAAAGAAAAAACTCAAATCCAGGGTTCCAAGTGGTTTTAGGTATAGGTAGGACTGACCTAAGTTGGTTCCAAACACATGTTCCTTAGACTACCACAAAAAACAAGTGGGAACTGAAGAGGAGAGAGACACTATGGGGGTCTCCTCTTCATAAAGAAGCATTTTCAAGATAACCTGTTTTAGAGTTAGCTATTTAAATCTTCTTTGGCTTTAGACCTTAAAATCATAAGGTAATTAAACATCCACCACAGATTTAGATAAGTGTTTCAGTGAAAAAATAACCAAACACTTAAAAGAAAGTATATTTTAACACCTTAAATACAACTTCAGCAAATATCAATGGATTTCATGGCAGCTGGGTAGAAGAAATAAAAATGGTTTCATAGCAGCAGCAGTAAAAGAGGCTGCTGAAACCAGACTGGTGTCAGCCCAACTTCACAATTTATGTCATTTGAGCAGACCTATGAGATAAATAAATAAATCTACAAGGTCCTAGTCACAGTGTTTCACACTTCTTCACAGAAGCTGAAAACTGTGCACATCATGGACCATGACTAGTAGGACACTGCGGTAGGTACCAGAGGCCGACTGCCACTAAGAACAGGATGGAAGGATCCTACAAGTGCAACAAGTATGGTGAAGTAGCCCACATCCTATGTCAGCTGCCTCCAGGAATTTCAACACAGCAGGTACAGAAGCTTTGCAGTTGTTCCCATACTACAGAGAACCACAGGTTTGTAGCAACTTTGAGTGTGCTTCATCTGGGACTGCAGGAAAAGATGAAGCAAGTAGAGTGGCTGAAAGAACCTCAGGCCCTTGAAGCTCCCTTCTGAGCAGCTTTTACCCTTGAGTGGTGGCCTTGCACTGTACCACAGGCACAGTGGTACAGCCGTGAGGAGCTGAGCCTGCTCCCCTCCATCCTCCCACTGCTGCAGCCTCTCTGAGACTTTGGCTGCAGCGTGTGCAGCCAAACTGCCGAGGGTGAGGTAACGTGGTGGGTGCTGCTGGCAGGCTCTGAGACCCCAGTACCAGGGCAGGGTCAGGGCTTGCTCTTGGTGTGCTACCTCATTGGAAAACCAGCTCAGGCAACCCTACTTGGCACTGCTGTGACTCGAGGGAAGAAGGTCCCAAAACATCCCTTATACTCCTGCTCTACCTAAAGACAACATGTTCTTTCTATTAATTTTAGCTCATGCTGACACCTGAAAGCCCATTACAGAGGAAGTCACTGAGGGTACCTGATGTGGGGTAAATAAACCTTCCATAACTTACTAGGAAAACAGGAATAGAGGGTAAAAGTCCTTTTCTTAAGCCTGTTCCTGAAAATAAAGACTTCTTTCACTCCATTGTTAATGTAAGTATTGAGACAGTCTTCTCTTTCTAGAGTCTGGTTTTCCCAGCCCGTAGGGGCCTGCAATGGATCAGCACCCTCCCTTTACCCACTCTCCCTTGACACCACATCTTTGATGCTGTCATTGGTAAGTGCTTTCATTAAATAAGAAACTGTTTGGATTATTTGCCACAGTCACGTGCTCAAAAATGCTAGTTTTAGAACTAAAAATGATCCCTTGTCCTAGCTGTCATCATCTTGCTTGTGAACCATTTAGCCTGACTGTCATGGGATGTGAATGACTGTTGGGCTTGACGGCAGTGCCAGCTCTGCAGGACTTTGTAGCCATGAGAAAACACTTCTGCACGGATGGCCAGCCCTCTCTCACACCAAGTACTGCAAACATAGCAAAATCAGTGGGGACATGTAGATTTCCAGCCTGCCATGCACAGAGTGTGACTGCTTTGCCTTGAAAAGATACCTGTAACAAATGAAGTAGTTTTCCTTCACGAGCATATGCCTTCTGCTTTAATTTTTTGTGAGCAGTATTTTATATTTTCACATATATCCAGAGGCACACTTTAAAAGTCCCTTGGAAAAATGACACACATACTTTATTTCAGACTCAGTAATTTTATGTCACGCTACACAGAAACTTCAGTACTTTATAGCAACCGTATTTCTCTGGATGCATTTACCATCACTATTAGTAGGCTAGAGAAAGAAGAGTGAAGAAAGCTGGCAGGTGTAAGGTTAAGAGGAACACATTTCAGAAAGCCTTTTTCAGACTACCAAGCAAAGCTGTTATATGAACCCTACTCTTCAGGCTAAAACAGGCAGCATGAAAAAATTTCTCTCCCTTCTCCTCCAACATCTCCCAAATAGCCCATTGTGATAATTACTGTCTTCTGTCTTTAGCCATATGGTCAGAGAGCTCTGACATAGGGCAGCAGATTAATTTTAGATCTGTCTACTCTGTCCTATCCAACAGCTCGTAAAAAGTAAAGTTTCCTTTGAAAGCTCTTGCACTCCCCAGCTCTCAGGCAGCTTTAGGAGGCAATATTACAAAAAGGGCTGGAAGCACCTGTACTATTTCAGCAGTGATTGAGCAAGGTTTTTGGATAAGCTGTTTAACTCACAGTAAGAAACATGCCCTAAACCAAGCCAAAGTCCCTAGGCTTAGCCTGATTCTCCCTGTAAACTGATCACACAACCAGACAGCCACCCAGCATCATCCAACCCGGGTGGCAACACAGGTTTCCTGCTGCAGCCAGAGCCTAACAGCAGTGCCAGAGGGAGCTGGAGCAGGCAAGCCTGTGGTATTCACACAACAGCTAATTTATTATCTGCTGGGCACACACACGACTGCCACTGCAAATAATAGACACTGCTGGCACCACGAGGGAGAATAGACTCCTAAAACTGCTGTTGCCTCCTGATCTCGCTGTATCCCATGTACCTCTGCTGGTCTCCATCATATCCTACTTAAGCACTTTGCAGTCATTATGGGCTTTATTCTCCACCACTTCTCACCTTGTGCAGTCATTTGCACCTGTGTAAAGTGACTGCAAAATGAGTTTATATCTACTTTGCACAGGTGTAAATGATTACACATCCGTGGAAGCTAAGACTATACTGAAGCTGCTCTGGCCAGAAATGGCATCTCTGTTGAAGCATAAAGAATCTGTAGAGGGCAGGTGATACAGTTACTCAGTAGGGGAGAATAATGAATATCCCACGGAGAGAGTATCCTTTTGTTTTAGCGTGAGCTTGCCACATCTTACAGCACACAATAGTTCTCAGAGGCACAAAGGGAATATGTGAGTTTGTATTTGATTTTTTAAAAGGAAATTTGACGTGATGTTTTGTTGCAGGGGAAGAGAGGTGAAGCTGGAAATAAAAGAGCTTACTGAAAGAATTTCAGTGGCTTGAGAGAATTTCTAGGTAACACAGTTACTGCTAGATGTGCATCAACTCATTTTGGACAAGGATAGGTTCCTGCCTTGTGTCTGTTAGTGCTACAGAAAACAGGGTTTGACAGTTCTTTTTGATGGGAAAAAAATTGAGTGGGAGTTCTATCAGCAAACAGTTTAGTTTATAATGGAGATAAATTGGTTTGAGGGAATTTGACATTGAGTTATATAGGTGAAGAGCATCTTTTAAAGACAATGTTATATATAAGTCTGCTGAATACTTACATGCAAAGTTCATGTATGTTAATGATAGTCTCAAAAGGTTTAAGAAAGAAATAGGACTATCACTTTTTAACCTGAGTGGTTGCAACTCCCAGTCCTGCTGGTGCGATCTGTTAGGAAGAGAAATTGCTCACTAAATAATATGGGATTTAGGCTACAGCCTCTTTATTCATAGTGCATCCAAAGATTTTTCTCCTCAACACAGGAAGAATTAAACAGCAAGGGGTCATCATTCTGCTCATAGTTCCTTGTCCTTTTTACAGGACATTTGGTCAAAGAATTTTTCTGTTTTAGAGCTTTCCACCAAGCTTGTTGGGTCAAGATACTGAATTTCTTGCTCTTCTGCTATATGCTGTCTCTACTTCAGACACCCAAGTTTTACAAATCAGACCAAGAGAGACATATCTTTCCACAGACACGTGTAGTGTTTTCCGTGGTTCATATTGAGGCTGTTGAAGTTGAGTTCTACAACAATTCCAGTTCCTTCCAGTTAAAAGATAGCAGCTATATTAATCTTTAAAAGCACCTTTGCATCATTCTCACCAATGTCATGAGAATGTCTACTACAATGGTGGGAGTCTAAAGTATCTCCTACACAAACAGAAAAATGGCATCTACCACAATCATATTTTAAGTGTAATTAAATACTGAATTATTACATAATTATGCAATTCCATCTTTTCAGAGTATTTTCACTTTACTCCCCCACAATTATCTTATTCCCATCCAAGCAGACTTGAAAATGTACAAATAAAATTTTTACCCCACCAAGTGCTTTCATAATACAATACAATAATACAATAAAGCATCTCAGAGGCCTGAAACGTTTGCTGCAATCAGGACACTTTCAAACCACTTACGTTGCTGTAGCAATACTGTCTCTAAACTAGAAGTTTAGTATCTCTTAACATCTGTTTTCTCTATAAAAGGCATTTTAATATCCAGAAAAGCAAACTGTGAATGGTCATAAGGGCCTTTGTAACTGCACAAATGCTAAATTATGTTCTGGTGCCAATTGCAATGGTTTTCTGCCGCAATCTCACCAAAGCTAGCTGATGTTGTGCAGTATCTGCAAGCTTAGAAGTAAACTTCTTGTTAGGAACCAAAGTCCTTCCAGAACCTGGACATCTAGGAGGAGCAGCTGTTTCAGGACAGCTCCACTGTCACTGCGTCAGCAGAAACTCCTCCTTCACTACCAATGGCCCCAAACAAACTGCTTTTTCATTACGAAATACTCCCTTTCTTGGGAGTTTTATTGCAGCCTTATATACTTAGGCTTGTCTCAGGCCATCTGTAAAGCCACCATGTAGAGATCATGGCTTTTGATGTGTGCAGCAGAACTGCCCTACTGAGGAGCTGGGAGGGGGAAGCAGTTCCCTCAGGGCACAACACCACAAGACCAGTGCACCAGTGTTATGTTGAGATCCTTAAAAACAGCTTGACTGTGCCTCTGCAGGGCTGTGCTCAAGGTATAACCCGTTGCCCCATGACAGCAGTGAAGCAGCCTCATTTAGTGGCCACTGAGGGCTTCATTCTGCCACTGTGAAGCAGATACTGAGGTCCACAGCTGTTTGTCAGATCCAGAGAGGAAAACTCAGCTGCAGGGGTCCTTGTAGCCTTGAACAGTATATTTGCTACATCTGTTTACTAGTTGTGCTGCTCTGCTAGTTGTACTACTGCTGTGCTTTCTGGGCCTCATTCTCCTTTCCCCCCTTTTATTTACTTGTCATCAGAAATGTCTAGCACACAAGGGGGAACAGATTCCTTCTTCTCATATACCAACACTTGAGCAGCTAAAATCCCTTTGAGATCCTAGGTCTCAAAACCAGTTTCAGCCTGTGGGAAGTTATTTCTTTGTCTGAAAAGCTCCCATGATATGTCACTTATAATGGTGCCATTCCCTGCTCTCTGCAAACCAGTTGTCTACATGTCATTCTACTCACCTGCCACCCATATTTTTAAAGAATTTTCACAAGCAAGGTTTGTAAGACATGGTTTCCTGGCTCTTACTCAGCTATTAGGCATAATGAAATCCAAACTGTTTATTAGCTCATCCACTATCTTGATTACCCAGAAATTTAGCTCAAATTCCAGATGTCCAATTTGCAAACCCAATTTTCCCAACTGTTGGACAAATGCATGTTTCCCTGTCACTGTCTCCATTTGAGACCAATTAGTTGGTTCACTTTTGGACAGTCTACCCTTTACTTTTTTTAGCATGTCTGGTCTATTAATGGTTATCCTTTAGGCAGTGTCCACTTTTTCCATGCATTTCCAAGATACCAACAGATGATTTGTAACCAGTCTCCTCCTTCTGTTGTTCAGCTGTAGGATCTGAACAAAAACCTGGGGCCTCATTTGTGTACTTCTGGGCTTCACTGACATAATGTGGTGTCCTTGCAACTCTACAACTGGGAAAGAGGCTTTTTACTAGGCTCTGGTGATGTTTTCTTCTGGCCCAGACTCCTATTATAACAAGCTGACGTTTTATAGCAAACTTTTTCACTGTACCAGCACTTAACTGCTTTCCTTAGTTTTTACATTATTGCCAACTTCTCTTGTTTTACAAACCAAATCTATCACTTTTTCTAATTGTTCCAAAATGCCACAGACCAGACTAGAGTCACCTTTTCCATGTGACATATCTGTGCTTGTGGGGTTCCTGGCAATGATGTCCATCTTGCTAGCAGCTGCTTCCTTTCCTGATTGGCTACTGAACAGAAAAACTCAAATGATGGGGCAAATTCCCCAAGACCTTGGGGTGTCTGATTTCCTTTTGCTGATCTGGCCCTGAAAGTTGAAGTCCAGCTAAATGTGTATAAGTTGTTCCACTGCCCATTTATCCTGGGAGTCCTTGTTTGCACCAGATTATGCCAAGAACCGGTCTTGTCTGGTCCTCAGCCAGGCCAGAGGATTCAACTTTCCCCTTGCTGCTAATTTTTTGATCTGGCTCTTTCTGTCTGATGGCTGCCTGTGCACCATATCTCAACAGCTCCCGAAAACTTGGAGCACTCGGTTGTCTGTCTTGGGCTGCTCTGTAGGACAGACAGAGCTGGCTCGTGCAGGCTGCCTGCTGGAAACCTCTCCCATTCCTCCTACTAGCCACTCGCTTGGGTGAGACACTGAGCAGAGCCAAGAAGCCTGTTAAGGAGTTTTCTCTCAAAGAAATCAGGTTTTGTATTATTTGAACTGGACAATCTCTCTTCTCCCTGATTGGCCTCTGAGGGTTACAAATGGAGTAGAAAATAGTTTTACTGAGGCCATTTGGCTAACCCACTTGTGCAGCCAGGTGGCTGACTGAGGTCTGCTCTAACCTCTGCCTCTTTCATTGCTTTCTCAACACACTTTCTGAGGTCTGTCATTCCTTACTGCTGCTCATGTCTGTTAGCAGGCTTTGGGTTGTCAAGGCACCCTTGAGTCTCCCTGGATCCGTGGAAAACCTCCTTGTTCAGAGCAGACAGGTCTCTGCTTCCAAATATGGGGCTTCCCAGTCTGGCAAAACACTGTGCAGCTGTTGCTCCAAAAGCAGTTCCATCTCCACCTACAAGTCATCTCTCCACCACTACCAAGAGATTTCTGGATGCTTCTTCCTTTTTTATATGTGATGCTTTCTCCCTTAAGGATGCCTCATGCTGCTGGCTCTAGGTCAGTGGAGTCCTTTTTCCTGGGGGAAGCTGAATGAGTTCAAATGTACTGAGGGTTGTCCCAGTCCTTTCCCAGCACCAGGCCAGCAGCACAGGTAACAATGATATGCTGACATGCAACAGCTCTGTCTCACTGCCATGAGAGTGGAGAGAGAGAGAGGAGCACTGGGGAGAGGAGGAGGCAGAAACACCATGGAGGGTGAGATGGAGGGACAGGTAGAGCAAGGACTCTGGTTGCCTGCAGGCTTTGTAGGATGCAGATGTAGCCTGTGAGCCCCATGATTCCCACTTGGCTTTCAGATTTGCTTCTGCCATGGTTGATTTTGAAGGCATCTCCATTGTCCTATCTCTCCTGACCCTGTGCACATACATCTCAGTTTCTCTTCCTGGAGCCTGACTCTTGCTCCTGATATGCACAATAATGCATCACACCCCAGGTCACTCACCAAAATTTAGAGTGCTGTGGGCTGTGTTGCTTAGGAGGTGGAGGTGATGATAGCATTAAGCTTCTTTTATTATGATCCTCTGTCTACAAGGAATGTGCAATGTGCAGTGTCCCCAGACACAGGAGGAATTAGGAGCTGATTTTTCAGGTTACAATTGCCTTCTAATCAGTTTAGCCAGAATCTCTCTTTTCCCCCACCCTGACTCTGTTCTTGGAGCCATAGTCTTCATGTCTCTTTAGGCCCTGTCCTCAGCTTCTCTCATCTGCTCTGCCTTCTTTTCCGTAAACACACAAAACTAATAACCAGTGAAATATGAGACATTTGTAAGCAGAGGTTATTTCTTCATATTATTTCTGCAGGAATGCATGTCTCTGCATAGAGGCCACTTTGCTTTTTGTGGTTACACAAAGCATCTTGAAGGCTTTTGTCTCTTGTATTTATCCCCAAGGAATGGCGGCTCCTACAGGCCCCCTTGACTCCTGTGAGGACAATCTCAGTGCTCTCCTGGCTGTGCAATTGGTATCTCACTTTAAAGAAATGGCAGGGTTGAGTTATTGTAGGTTACAGCCATTTAGCTTCACTGTCACTAATTTGCTTTAGCACTAACTAGAAGGGCACAAGATTACTGCTCAGTCAGGTGTTTTCATGATGGCCTTAGTCTAGCCTTGTTAGTTTTCAGTCTGCAGACAAACTGCTGCTCTGGTTGAGAACTGTCTTGGGATGATGAACAAAAAGTTATAGTAATGTGTAGGTCTTGGAGAAGGAGTACCCTCTTCTGCCTGTCTGAGATGGATTAGCACATCACCATCCAAAAGGCAGCTCAGAAGCTTCTTGTGCCTACTGTGGGCAGCAAATGGAGCCTTCAGCCTCAAGAACAGTCTATCAAGGTACTTCTGCCAATGATAAATTCAATCATTAGCAAAAAGGTACTCACTTGGGACCTGTGTGATGTAAAGTAGCACAGAGGGGGGAAGAGGGGTAGAGAACCAAAGAGTGGCTGGATCAAAGCTCTGACTTTGTAATTCAGATGGAATGAGCTCAAACCTTTTGAAAGTTACCTATTTGAAAACATTTCTGCTAACTTTTTCCTCACATCAATTTGCTTATAGATTAATTTTCATAAGCTTTCCATGGGAGGAAAATTGATAATGTGACCCAAAATATTTCTTTTCCAAAAATGTCCAAGTTACAGTGGAAAAAACCAGTTCAGCCACATAAAGATGTGATAGTTATAAAAGCAATGTGAGGGACTTGCACAACTCTCCACCTGCAGCAGCTAATTAAGAAGCAGTGGCTGAAGCCAGGTCTTTCCCCTTGCTCGGAAAGGACTGCTTCCTGTCCTCTGGCACGGCAAGAATTGGGGTTTGCTTCTGTGATTATCCACTGCCTCCAGCAGACTGTCAGCATGGGAGAGGCTCAAAGCCCTTTCCCAGCAATGATTGCTCTTTCTTGGAGGCAACAAGTGATTGCAGAATTAAGTCCTAATTCTGTTTTTCTTATAGGGTTGCAGATAGGTGAGTGATCAAAGGAGCAGAGTCTTAGGAAAGGGTTAGGTATTTACACAGTCAAATAAACTGTATAAAGAACCCACACCAGCGCTGCTGTGTTAGGTCTTCTACATCCATGTGGAGGGACAAGGTCAGAGCAGCTTATCCTTGGCCATGGATCTCCTGTGGCTCAGTTCTTGCATCACAGCAACAGTGTCCAAGGTTTCAGAGAATCATAGAATGGTTTGGGTTGGAAGGGACCTTAAAGTTCATTTGGCTCAAAGCCCCCTGCCGTGGTCAGGAACACCTTCCACTAGACCAGGTTACTGAATGCCCCATACAGCTTGTCCTTAAACACTTCCAGGGATGGGGCATCCACAACTTCTCTGGGCAAGCTATTCCAGTGCCTCACTACCCTCGCAGTAAAGATTTTCTTCTTAGTACCTAATCTAAACCTACTCTCCTTCAGCTTAAGGACATTCTCCCTTCTCCTGTTACTACATAGCTTTGTAAAAAGTCTCTCTATGCCCTTCTTGCAGGGCCCCCTTTAGGTACTAGAAGGCTTCTATAAAGTCTCCCCAGAGCCTTCTCTTCTCCAGGCTGAACAAATCCAACTCTTTCAGCCTTACCTCACAGGAGAGGTGTTCCATTCCTCTAATCATCTTTGTGGCCTCCTCTGGACTCGCTCCAACAGGTCTGGGTCCTTCTTATGTTAGGGACCCCAGAGCTGGATAAGGCACTCCAGGTGGGATCTCACAAGAGTGGAGCAGAGGGGCAGAATCACTTCCCTCGACCTGTTGGCTGTGATTGTTTTGATGCAGCCCAGGACACGAATGACTTTCTGGGCTGCAAACGCACGCTGAAGCTCAGTCCAGCCTCTCATGCGCAGGCATACCCAAGTCCTCTCCCCATTCTCCACCCAGCCTGTATTTGTGCTTGGGATTACCCTGACCCAGGTGCAAGACCTTGGGGATCCACAGGATATCACATACCACAGAAGTTTTGATGTCTCTGGGCATCGTCAATGGTCACCTCTCACTGACTCCTCTCCACCCTTTGCTGCCTCTCTGTGCCCTGCCTACTCCACTATGTTCATACCCCGGGACTCCCAGGGTCAGGCAGGCTGGAGAGGATGCTGAAAGATGTTACATGGTCGGCTAAGATATTAGGCTGAACCTGAGTAGTGTCTCACAGAGACAGCTTCAGCAGCTGGTCTCAGAGCTAAGTGTCAGGTCTATTGCCAGCCTCTGCCTGGCAGCAAGAGAAAGCCTAGTGACAGTTTCCTCCTTTCTGTCTGGAGGTTGAGCGTCAAGTTCACCACATGCCCCTGAACTTAGACAGAGAAATTATTTCTTGAAAGCTCCAACTCAGCTGCCACGGCTGTGCATGAAAGCAGTTGTCCTTTCTGGTTACTGCGGTTCTGGTGTGCAGCACTAGTGCAGGTTTGTTCTTCACTGTCTGCAGGTGCTGTCCTGGTGTCTTCTGTGCCTTGCACAAAACCAGGCATGACCTCTGCCCAAAGGAATTCCACCAGGCAGCGAGATGTCTAGCTCCTAGAAAATCACCTGCAATTATTCACACCCTCAAAATTGCAGGAGCAAAATGAGAGCCTGCTTTTCAAAATCAAGTCCATTATGTGTCTGCAAAGTATATAATCTCCACATAATTCATCAACACCATTAATCTAAACTCCTAGGTACTGAGCTCAATAGCGCATGTGTTTTCCATGTGTGTGCAATATCAAACAAACCTGTGTTTAACTTGTCAGAATGTAATCAACTTCCATTAATTACTTCAGTATGAAGTCTCCAGTACCAATGGTTCTTCATACAATCACTCAAAAAGCTTTTATTGGGGAGCTAAACAGCTCAATAACACTAATTAATTGTGTTTCTTGGACAACTGAGATTGTATAAGTGGAAAGGTGGTTTTGGTACATTTCCCACCACATTGATTTTCACATTTCTGGAACGCATTTCCCCATAATAGTCATTAGTGCACAGAGAGAAGAGTTGGAAAGGTGCGGTAGAAGCACGGCATTCCTAAAATATGATTTGAGATTTGTACTGGATCTGCACTGTTTGCCAGAAATTCTAACTCTGGCAAATAACTTAGCCTTTCTAGGCTGTTTGCCCAATAGGCTGAGTGAAAAAAACCAGCAAACTTAAAAATCTGCCAATATTTATGTACCAGTGTGTGATTCAATTGTTTTATTGTAGAGTAAAAGTGACACAAGAAAAAGAGGTGGACAACGGAAACCCAGCAGGTTTTGGGGAAAAATATGAAGCATTTGAATGTCAGTGTTAAAGAATTTTAAGACCTTTAATTAAACCACCCCAAAATTCACAAGTTCAACAAAACCAAAACAAGAAACAGCGCAATTGCTCTCCTGGGGCTTTCAGGGCTTTACTTCTACACATATTTTTCTAATTCCACGTAGAGAAACAAAGAATGTGCTTTTCCCACCTGAGAAGTGTTGTTTGGTGATTCATGAAGCTTTCTCCCTTGTCTGAAGCAGAGGTTTCTCAGTTACATGCCCCAGGGTTGCACTGCTGCACACTGGTAGAGAACTGGCTGGGAGGGGCATTGCCAGTGGGGAGGGTGTGAGGCCTGGGGAACATTTGGGATCATCAGGATACTACTTGGCGCTGTGTATGTATGAATTTATATATCAGGAGTAAATGAATTGTTGCTCTCAACGGCACAGAAAAATAAATAAAAAACCTCTCTCAGCAGGATTGTGAATGCTGGTTGTGGGTTTGGATTCATGTTTCAAGGCCCCATTCACTACTGGGTTTTATGTTTGCAGGCCTTCTCTGCAGTTCCAGTGCTATCTCAAAAGCATCATCTTTTTGTCTACACAAATAGAAGCACTCAAAATGCAAATCTGCTTATGCACAAGTTCATAGTTTTTGCCTTAGAAGTGCTGGCTCCTCCCTCAACATAAAATACAAATTCTCCTCAATGGAAACGTGTGGCACAGCCAGTGCCTTAGTAAATCAAGACCAAAGTTTGCTTAATCCCTACAAGATTATTCTTATTCAGTAGTTGCTTCTTCTTTAGTAGTAAACATTGTCACAAAGAAGCCACCATTTAGTCCTGTGCCCCATCGACCCAGGCCCTGTAAAAGTCAACTCATCCCTGTAAAAGCTTCATTTACTAGGTGTCAAGGATGTATTAGGAAGTGCAAGGAGGGAGAGAGAAAAGTCAAAAACAAATGTATTGTGACAGTTTAGGACTTTACATTTTCCCTTGGTCTAAAGGGTAGAGTTAATTCCAACCTGCAATTAACTGAGGAATGAAGTCTGTATTTTAATTCTCTTTGAAGAAAATAATAAAATAATCAATAAAAATGATTATCAGAAACTGGAACATCTGCTGCCATGTTGCTTTTGCTGGTAACTTGAAAAATAGGTGGTCTGGCAATTCTAAGAAATAGAGGGAAATCATGTCTTTACATACAATTAGATTGTAATTTCTTAAAAGACCAGTTAAAATTCTTGATGTTTCATGCTTTTTCATTCTGACTATGGAGACTACATTCATTCTGACTACATTCTCCAGGCAGATCTCTCAAAAGCCATTTGATAAAAAGTTGCTGCCAAGAGACAGACAACAGTATCAGTATTATGCATTGCTCCTGCAAGGATCTCATGAGACCTTTCTGCCATTTCCTTAAGTAAGTATGTTTTCACAAGTCAGTTTTTGCAACTCTTGTTAAAGGAGTAGAATCTTAATACAAGAAAATAAATGTTGATCTAAATAAAGAACTAGACTTGTAGTCTCCCTGAAATATTGGCAAGTGACAATCACGGTCTCTTTAATCCCTGACACCAGGTGAAGGTAGAGGGGGGAATTCATGTTCAGTCTCTAACAGGTAATGTATTAGGCTGGTCAGATCTTTCAGGTTTAGGACATTTGACTGTTTTCCATCCTCCAGTGATCAGTAGTTTAATTCAGTAACCAGCTCCCATTAGCAGATATTCCTCTTTCCTAACTTGAGAGCCAAAGCCTATTTCTATCCTGCTGTACTTGGATCCATTTCAGGTTTCATCATCCTCCTGAACATTTCTGTCCAGATATGCAAGTTCTTCACATCCAGAATAGCTCATTTTGCACACACAAACGGCTGGACTGTCAGTCTTGGTGGTGAACACCTTGTGAATCACGTAGCTGGCAGAGAAAGGGGGTTGAATTTGCTATAGTCACTGGATTTGATACAATGGTAATAAAATTCTTGTATCTTTTGTATCAAAAGTGACTTTGTCTCTCTTTGGCTAATGGAATTGCCCATGCTTGCAGAAAAAAAAAAATCATCTTATCATAGGGAATGTGTGCAACAAGACAAATTCTGATTTACTTTCCCCTTTTCTATTTCTGGCTCAGTCTCAATCTTTGTATATAGCTTAACTTTGCTTTACCTCCTATTCCTAGTTTCCCTAGTTTTTTCCCTATCCCCTAGTTTCTTTCTGAAGTGAGCTGCTCATATCTAGAAATATATTCAAAGTGTCCCTTTGAGTCAATATACCAAGTCTTTACATTCCCAGCAGAGCTTTCCTTCTGAATGATCCGTCTTGTCACATAAGGAACATTCCTGATGTTTTTTCACAGGCCTGCCAGCCTGTGCACACTTGCAGAGCAACTCTGGGGATTCTCCAGCAGCAATTTTCTTGGCTTTGTGGCACAGAGTGTGAATCCCTGCTCAGATGACAGGCGTTTGTTTTCCTGTTATTTAGCAGCAGTGACCGCGAAGCAGCCTGTCAAAAGGGTGTCCGTTAACATGTTCAGCAACCCCTCCTGAAGCTTGAGGCAAACTGTGAAATAATTTCTTCCCCTATTGGCATCTTTTGTGAAACTAGAATTCCTCAGCATTCACCAGATGCTCTGGAGCAAGTGTTATTTGAAGCAGCTTATAGGATCTGTTCCCATGTTTTTCTTTGTGGTCTGTCTGCCTGTGTCAGGCTCCAGAAAACAGGGAAAACATTCAGTCTCCCATGACATTGAGTAGAGGGAATATGGGCTAATCCTGCAACACAGCCTTCAGAAAGCTCTGTGCAGGAACTCCAGGTTCTGCTCAAAACAAACATACCTTCTGGAGGGTTTCTGCCCAAGTATTTTCTATGGAGGCCAAAAGCACTTACAGATCCTTCAGGAGCTGTTCCATTGCACCTAACTGGAAATTTCCTTGCTTTTTACTTCTGGCAATTTGGGCTTTCATGTTAAATGTACATCCCTCTCTGTCAGCTTCCATGTTTTTCAAGTCTGTTGTCTTCCATCTGGGAGCCACCTTTGTCCTTTATGTTAGACTCTGAAAGGCTGTGAAAGCTAAACAGCCTCCGATGGATGGCTGCCCGGTCTCCTTTGCTGGCTGCCTCGTGGGATCAGAACTCACTGTCCTTCCCCTCCACTCTTACGCCTGGAATGTAAACACACCTCACAAAAACAGAGGAATAAACCAGCTGCTATTCACTCTTTTAACCATCTATTGAGCAACAGACCTTCATGCCATGTTTATAAGGCAGACTGCTGAAATGGAAAATCAGGGTGGAGAGACGACCTCGAGAGACCATCCTGCCTCAAAGTAGGATCAATTACACCTATTTAATTCCTGATTAATATGTCTCTAACTTGTTCTTAAAAAAGGCTTCAATGATGGAAAGTCTGCCACCCACATAGACAACATATTCCAGTACTTCCCTATCTGATCCCCCTTCTTCTGTTGTCATGTTCTATCCAAGAACTCACCTACCACCTCCTTTGCTGCAGTTAAAACCCACTATTACTCAACTTTACTATGGTACAAAGAACGGATTATTCTCTTTGTGTCTCTGCTGACCACACATACCTGAAGATCATTATCTTTACTACACTTAATAACTCCAGATCAATCAGTTTTCCCTTCCAGAACGTGTTTGCTCCTAATCTAGTAACTGGGTGCCAACTAAGTTGATCCTTACCTCTTGTAACTGCAGCCCCAACAGAGCTCAAACGAGCAGAAGACATTCACTTACATTTCATATAGCTCAACACCAACATATACAACCCAGTGCACAATTTCTTTTTTCACAATAACAGAATGGTTTTGGATCATCTCCACCTTGTGATCAGTCTCCATCTTCTGCAGAACTCCCAGCTGCCTCACCATGCTCTGTGCAGTCCATCCCTTTTGTTCACAGGTCTTTGCAATACAGTTAGTTGATGAATTCTGTTATTTTTCAG
The DNA here is from genome assembly GCF_022539395.1 of Myiozetetes cayanensis. Classification (NCBI taxonomy): domain Eukaryota; kingdom Metazoa; phylum Chordata; class Aves; order Passeriformes; family Tyrannidae; genus Myiozetetes; species Myiozetetes cayanensis. Next base: position 135,141,451 of record NW_026086604.1, read on the forward strand.
GCCATTTTTCCAATGTATCAAGGTAACTTTGAATTCTAACCCTGGCCTCTGAAATACTTACAAGGAACACCAAGTTGACAACAAAAAATGTAACAGGATTATACACTGCAAGAGCTCTGCTTTTCCTGCCCAAGACCACCATGGAGAACAGTGGAGGCAGGGGGAGCACACCCCAGCAGCAGCCACCAGAGGCCTTTTCCAGGCTATATGCCCTGTAGGAACTGGTTGTATAGAGCTAATAGCACATATTGTACAGCTGGGGAACCTTTCCTTTATTCCTTCAGACAAGCTATTGATGAAAATACCGAACACAAGCCACCAAGGACAGACTTCAGTGGAAGTCCTTGATGGATACTTCCATTTTGACAGAGTTCCTAATAACTTCTCTGAGTTTTCTACTTGTTTTATACACTCTCAATGGTAATTTAAGCTCCATGATATTTCCTCTGCTTATTTATAAGACAGTCATGTGAGATGTTGCCAAAGCCTGAGTAGAGTCCCAGTAGCTGTCTGATCTACTGCAAATCTTCCACACACACAGTTTGCTCTTCTGTCACAGAAGAAAATCAAATTGGTTTATGTGATTTCTTTATAAGAAGTCCATGCTGACTGTTACTTACCATACCTTCTTGCCTTATGCACAGCTTGACTGGCTGTTCCTGCAGGACCCTGAGGTGTCAGCCAGCTATCTGTACTTCCCCAATTTGTCCCTCATATAGATGGGCAGCACGTGTTTTGGAGGATCAATGGACACCCTTGTATAGTGCAAACAGCCAGATATGGGGCTGTTTATTCTGCCCTACAGGATCAAGAGCAGCTGTGTCTCTTACTGCCCTGCTATTATGAGGAAGGTGTGGCCAGGATCAGGGTACAGGTGAGCCTCTAGTGTTTGTTCTGGTGGTTTCCTGGTTGATCTGCAGGGACTGAAGAAGTGGGTGAAACACAGATGAAGGTGATGTGGCTGCATCTTAGAGCACTTTGCCCTCCTGTCTGGGTCAGTGCAGCAATGCCTCAGACTAGAGTGATGCTGAATCACCAGCACCCGAGGGCTCAGTGTGTCTCTGAGCTGCAGCTTCTCAGAAGTATACTTCCTACCTGAGCAATGGGAGCCATCAAAACAAACTGCTGAAAGTAAGACATCAAAATACTTTGCCAGAATTCTCAGTAAAAGGTGAAAAATGGAATCTCTGGGATCTTTCATGCTCAAGTGGAAACCAGTATCAAAGCTCCATTGGTTCTGATGAAAGGAGAATTCAACCCAGGGGCTATGACATTTAAGACTTCACAGATGAAAAAATAATGACTCCTCCTGGTTCTACATGGGACTGGTTTTCTTTTCATTCTCATAGAACAGGCTAAAAAATTTACACTTGGCCTTTGGTTTCCATGCTACTATTTTGTTGCTGTTAAGGGAATGCAGTAAGAAGTAGCTCAGTATTAGTTTACATAATAATGTTTCCACATGCCTGTATTTAATTTCTAGTTGTAAATCCAGGTTCTACCAAATCCCACTCTCATGCTGGTACATGTCCTTGTGAAACAGATATAGGGAATATTTGATGTTATAAATTGGGTATAGAGTTCCCACCCCAGCTGCCCATTAGAAAATCTCAAAAAAACTGCAACCTTGTTGTATTTTTGTTCCTGAAGAGGAATGATTGATACTTCTTAGAAGATGTTTGATACTGACTGCATTATACAGCAATACCTATATAGTTGTTTTGATAGTAAACACTTGTTGCAAGTAGCCTTGTTTGAGACAGCAGTAAGAGAGATGTGGTTTTCCAGGAACTCAGACCGTAAAGGAAAAGCTTTTAAATAAAAAGGTGAAAGGAGGTGGATAAATATAACTTCTGTGTAACACTTCACATACTTCAAAGTGACAAAAGCACCAGACTTTCCAACTGAGTCTCTTCCAATTTGGCCCTGGGCATGGCCTGATGGGGTTATGCCAGTCTGGGCAGGCTGCTCTCAAGAAGACCTTTCTGCTGTCCACCTACAGACACCCTTCTCAGGAGATGTCAGCTTAAGGACTGTAGTCAGGGGTTTAAAAGACTAGAAATTACTATGATTTTCTCTGCTTTACATCTTGAAGCATGGGCAGACACTGTTGGCTGTCTGTTGGGGTTTTTGTCCTCGCTTTTTTTGTATGTGGTTTCACTGCCAGTGAAAGGTTGGTGCAAATCTTGGAGCACTCTTGAGATTTCTGGTTGCCATTAAACTGCTCACCTAGAAATACACTTATTCCTATTGCAGTCTCTTTTTAAGAGATGTGGATGCCTTCTTCAGACTGATGCCCTTGCTTTCTCTTGCTTCCTCTATTATTTGTAATCAACATGCATGAACGAACATCACATGGGTTCTTCCATTACCACAGTGGGTGTCTGCTCTCCAAGGTTGAGAAGTACTAGCAAATGCTGTGCTCACTATCTTAATTTTCTGTCTGAATGCAAATTCCTTTCAATATCCCAGACAGCAGCAAAAGTCTCACAGTTTCTCTTAAATCTGATGTTTTTTGAAAGCAACAGGACACCGGTACAAAGGTGACCTACAGCAAAAGCAGCATTGTGCTTGCTGAGATGATTCAGCATAAAACCAGTACTCTCAAAATGAATTACTGAGATACAGACTTTATATCCACAGGTCACCACGCAGAAGTGCTCTCATTTTCAAGACACTGAGCATTAAAAGTTCTTTCACGTAACTCTGGAGGGTGTATTTTCCCATCCTGTAGATATTTTTGAGATGGTAACCCCCTTTTTTGTTGTTTTAAAATGGGTCATATTATTATATAAACAAATTAATATAAATAGTCAAAAGGACATTTTTAAAAGTCAGTAATCTGGAAACCTCAATATTTTGTAAGTTTCAATGATTCCTATTTTGGTGTTGATATCAACCCTTTTTACTATAATTATCTTACATTTTAGACAACAAAAAGTAAATCTGAAAAACTAGACTTCTTCATTAAAAAAAAAAAAAAAAAAAGAATTGGGGATTTGATCATCTCCAAGCTTTCTTAAAAGAAATCCAAAGAAATTAAACACAAAATGTTTCAAATTTGCTGACCTGGCATCTAATTCACAAAGATCTAGCTGAAATACTGCTGACCATTTTTCATGACTACACTGGCTGCCACTGAGCACTTGGAACATTTTAAAATCCGGCCACATATTTTGTGGCCGTTTCACAATATTCCCAAAGTTAAGATTCCCATTTTAAGAGCGGCCCAAAGCAACTACTTCAGTTATACACTCTCAGTCCTTCCTATGAATAGAATTTTTCTCTGTATGTGAAGAGAGCAAGCATGAATAGGAAATCTACCATTGAAAGGAGCCATCTGTGCAGTCCAGTGAAGGCACTGGAGACCCCAGCGTGGTGCCTGTTGGACTCTTGGTCCTCTCCCACCAGCACAGCACAGGGCGGGGTTTTCCTGTGCTGCCCGACTTACGGATTTCTTCTGATCGTGATGAGCACATTCTTTCCAGTTCTCAGGCCTGGTAGAAGAATTCTTTAAAAGGTGCAAGAAAGGAGCTTAAAACCCCTTAGAGTGCAGATTCTCATCCTCACACCAGTTAGTATGAAGAAGGTCCGGCAGCCTTGTTGAAAGTTCTCAAGTCACAGGGTAATGAAATACCTTATCTTACGCCTCAACTAGTACATCCATAAATTCCTGAACAGCAAGGAGTCTTTCTTAGAGATGCATTTCATGCTTCCTACGTGCTTCAGTGTGTTCCTCAGCTGATGTTGCAAAGGAAGGTGGTGGTGGCCTGAGTGCACTAAGTCTCTTTGTGGTTTTGGTCCTAATGGCTTGCTTCTTGAGAGCATGGTTTATCTTCCCCAACTTTATCTGTGTCATATTTGGGCATCTGGTCTCAATAGCTCATTCTCCTGCTGCAGTCAGTGAAGTGATGGAAGTGCTGCAGAAGGTGATGCCTTCTCTAGGACATGCGACCGAGATGAAATTTTAAATTATGCTTAACATTAGATACTTACAACTCTGTAAGTGCATCAAACTGAGTGTGCCACTTACAAAACTGCACTTCTCTCTCCTATCATAGCAGCAGGGTGAGACAGTGAGGGACATCTCAAGATGGGATTCCCATCCCATATTCCCTGGTGTTTAGAGCATCCCCAGCAAAGAGTCAGCTTTTCTGCACAGACCAAACTCAGGTTGAGGCTTGCCTGGGCTCACACAGGAAGCCTGTAGCAGAAAAGGGCCTGCACTCCAGTTCTTCACCAACAATCTTTCTTATGCTTGAGATAATGTGCCTTTACTGTAAAGAAAGAAATGTCCCTAATTTGTGGTTATTTACAGCACTGTAAATCAGGCACATGCCACAAAGTACCAATAAAAATTGTTTAAAATCAGCCTTAAATAGCTAAACTCTCAACAGCAGCTCATAAAATGAGACTTGGCAGTTCTTAGGTAGTTATGGTTAAATTGACAGTCCTTTTGGGAGTTAAGATAGCCAAAAGCAGTAGTAGTTAGGAGTGAAGTGATAGATGGTGGAGCTTGTTTGGTGAAGAGCCTCTATTGCACTCCTGAATGTTCATATGTTCACTGGCCCTGGACTGGCAGAAGGGAGATAGCAGACTTTGTCACTGAACACCAGCTTGAATCATGCATCCTTTGCTGGTATGGCCCTAGAAACTGCAATGCCAAGAGAATGAGCTTTGGTGTGAAGGATTCATTGCTGCCTGCATGTAACAGGAGACTTTTCAGGCAGGAAGAATGATAGAAGGACAGTCAAGTCCAAAGCAGGCTGAAAGGAAAGTAAAGAAAATCTGCAGAAGGGACCAACACCATGAACAAAAAAAGCCCATCCATAAAGAAACCAGATCTCAGCTCCTTTTAAAAAGTCAGGTGCACAAGTTATATTAGCCTTGAGCCAGGTCTAACTTCCGCTGCCAATAACCACTTCCACTGCCAATAACCCAAGCTGACATAACAGCAACATTAAGGAGGCTCAGGGTTTTTTCTCTGTTGCATTAGGCATTCATGTCTCTTTTCCACTTCTTTTTTTTCTCCTTTTTTTTTTTTTTTTTCCTCAAGGTACTTGTATTTTAGCCAACCACCTCCCTTCTTGTTAAACAAGAGGAGTTTCAAGATGGGGCCCAAACCTAAACACTGGCTCAGCAACCCAGCACTATGAAAGCTGTGGATTTGGGTCGCAGTTCTGCTGCTAATGAGAATCAAGCACACCCGGGCACTGGCAAAGCAGCTCGTAAAACATGAGCTCGCATCCAGGCTGGATTCCTGTAGCCTCCCTTGCAGTGTGTCAATGCAGTACTTTCACGCAGTTCAGCCCTTTGTATCATGCTTCATCTCCCTTTCCTGCCCTAGCTAGCTGGGCTAGCTGAGTGTTTCACCAGAACAGCTCCCAACTATCAATGTCATCCTACACACAACAGTTCAACCACACAACGCTTACTGCCCTCTTTGAAATGCTGCACCAAAGCAGAGAAATTTGTGGACATTGTGAACAAGTGAAGGCATTGAACAAGCAACGGCCCAAAAGCTTCACAGACATATGCACATCATGCTGAGTCCAGTCCATGCTCTGATGGGGACCTTGGTGAAGCAGCTCAGGCTTGATGACAAACTTGGTTACCTTGTTTCTGAACCAGGCCAAGTTTCTGTCCAGATGCCTCAGAGTAGGCATGCAACTGTCTATATTGGCCATGGAAACATGACTTGGCCCTTAGACCTTCAGAAATACTTGGATTTGTTAGGTTAGGAGTCTGTAACCCTTTGAGGTGCTTCCTGATTCTCCAAGAGTCTCATAGTTTGTTCACAGTAAGATAGGAATGACAAGGGTCTATCATGCTTAAAGCAGTCACTGAGACCGCTGAACTGGTGCTCACTGGACTTCATAGCTGCTTCTGGAGTACTGGAGGATCTGGTATTCTCAGTCTATGCCAAATCTCTATTTTCCTGCAAATAACAGGCCCAGTTTTAAGAAAGTGTGGTCACACTGAGTGGGTGCACACTTGTGTTGGAGGTTTCACAGCAGAACATGGGGTTTCACAGCAAGAAATGTTGGTATGTGTGAGAAAGTCAGCCCTGATAGAAGACAGCTGCACCCTTCCCTTTGCCACACAGTAAGGGGGCATCTGGGGCAGTGCCCAGCCCCAGGGGCAGTGACAAGCTTTGCTGTTCTGCTTTTCTCTCAGGGCAGTATTAGGATCGTGGCTCTGCCAGGATTGCTCTGAGGCCCTCAGAGTTGTTTTGAATGCACAAATTACAAATAAGACTTGTATAGTCCTAGTGGAGTTTGATTTAAAGGAGCTTTTCTGCAGCTTTGGAAAGGTGCATGACTAGATACATTTACTCTCATCTTCAACCCCACACAGGGGATTCACCAGCAGATACACCCACCTCGTCCAGCGTTCGAAAGCCGTGCAGGGGAATATGGCCTGGGACTTCCTCAAGACTGAAAGAAACAGAAGCAATATGGAACCTGAAATTCTCTGGGAGGATTCACGAAGGAGGATCTGAGCTTGGTGGCTGCAGTCCCACTACCTGGCAGTGCCTTGGTAGGGAGGATATGGTGTGCCCCACTGGCACGCTCCCTGACAGGCTCTGAGTGATTCCTCATGTCAGTATTCACCCACTGTGGTGAAGTAGGAGAGAAGGCAGTTCCCTGGTATTTGAGAGATCCCCAGGGCAGCCACAAACTCCTTTCTCTGGTGCAGGGCCACTTTTGACTAATGCAGAATGATTCCTACACTCTCTCCTACTGTTGGGGATGACACAGGGGTACAAAGAAGGACTTTCTGAGCATTAAGAGTACAGTGAATTCAAGCTCATGATTATTTTTATAATCAAAGCTGCTTCCTGTAATAGCACCTCACATTTGGTTCTCCACTGATGGATCTTCACTTAGAGTATTGTGGGTCTCCACTGATGGACAGTTTAGGTAGATAAAAGTATAATTCATCAAAGCCAGAGAACATAATCAAAATCTATCAGAGTGAAGAGATAATTAAGAAACAGGTTTAAGTCCACATAACCTTTCCCCTAGCCAAAGCTAAGTCCATTCTTCTTTGCACAGTACAGACATTTTATGAACCTTCTTTCCCTATCTTCTCCTTCTAGCCCATAGTGCAGTGATTACTCCACGCACTTGCTCGTGGGTATCCAAGTCTAGCTGTCATCCTTTGTCAAACTCCAAGTTAAAACTTAAGCCACCATGTTATCAGATGTCCTCAAAATGCTTCACCTGACATACATATTTATACATTAGCCCACCAATAGAGATTGCAGCTCTTGTATGGTGCTGGAAAAGGAGACTGTAATCCTGATCCCAATATATATTCTAACTACTGAACAGAAAATTGGAGCTCCCCTTACTCTCAGTGGTTTTTAAGGGTTTGTGGGTCCTCAGCTGTTACAAATGATATGACAGAGTAGATGGGAGCAGAATGAGTTCTTTTTTCATGTCAGACTCAGGTACAAAGTAGATGCCAAGTAGCTCAGCAACATTAGTGTGTGGGTGTTTTTTCACATTCCCAACAGCAAAAGTCAGCCTGTACATATTCCCTCAGGAACTCACATATCAGCTGAATATCCAGATCTTTACTGACATCTGGGATGTCCACAGATATTACAGCAGTGTACTAAGATCACAGATCAGCAGGAAATAAAACCTGAAAGTGCTGATTGCCCACCAAACCTTATCTATCACCCTTCTTATGCAAGTGGAGCAATTTTAACTTAGGAGACCACTTGTACTGGGTTTCTACTATGACCACTGAGCTTCTGAATGGGTTGATTGCATCTCTTTCTCCACAGGTGTTCCACAGCCAAGTATCCACACAGGGTAATGTAGGCAAATGTAGTCTGTACTCCCAAAAAACCCTAAATGACCAAAGCCTTTCCCATCTGATGGACCCTCTCCAATGACTCAGGTCAGTGGTTAGAGGATTTATAAGCATCATGCCACGTTGTCATTAGCAGTCATTACCCCAACCTCACTGTAGTTATTTTCATCAGGGATGTACTAAACCACTTCACACAACTGCACACACAAGGTGTGTTAATTGGATAACTAACATTTCTGTTCCATCTTTGCCTGTCACATGCTTGTATCCCAGCATAGAGAAACCCTGACTATTACAGGAATCCAGAAATGTCTAAGGACAGATAAATGAATATTTAATTCAAAACAGCAAGTTGTTGTTTGCAGTTATTTATTTTACTAAAATGGTTACATATGTTGAAACAAAGAAGAGCAATAGTAATAATGTTTGTTTTTCCAATATCATAAATAATTATTGAGTTTTCATTAGCTGTTGGCTCAGCACTGATCATGACTTTTGTTATTTAAAAAAAGACACACATAATTCATTAGAATTTGTGTTTTCAGAAAACTCTAAAGCAGCAGTAGAAAAAAATAAATTAAAGGAAACGGTAACAAGAAATTAGGCCAAGTATTTCTTAAATTTAAAACCCACTTGATGTGTTTTACAGTTATTCTTGTGCTTTGATCATTTGAAAAAAGAACCATTAACGAGTTGTTTATACAATGGCTTGTCTTCTCCAGTTTTACTTCAGAGAAGTCCCCAAAAGTACCTTTTTTACAAGACAAATTTTGTTGTCATTTATACAGACAAAAACACTGAATATTTCTAACAGAAAGGTTTGTCAAAACCATGAATTTATTGTCACAAAATATTTAATACCAGAATAACTTATAATAGTATGAACAAAAGTGAAGTATTAACTCTCTGCTATTAGTTATAAACTCACATTATTATGTCAAAATCCAGTAAAGTATCAAAAATTAATGTCATGGAATCTTAGACACATAATGATGCAAGTCAGTAAAACATTACTTCAACTGTTCATACAGTCACAACATACATTTCTTGCTTGGCACTTTAAGTCAATGCAAATCAGCAATTTAGAAAACAAAGTAAAAATATATATGTACAAAATATTTTCATATCAAATCATTTTCATTGTACACTAAATAAACCCAACAATGTTATGTTACATCAAGAAGTTTCCTAAGAAGTCACACCAAGGCTGATATTTGCAATGTATCTTGACTATTTTAGTGCAACTGAAACAGCCTCTACTTGGAAGTGAGTTTCATCATTAGCACAGTCCTGCTTCCATTGAAGTGGGAGTTCTGCCATTAAACTCAGCAGGAGCAGAACTAAGGTCTTGTCTTGTTCATTGATGGCTCACCAAAAAGAGAAACAAGGAAAGGGAGAACTAGGGAAAAACCTGATAGAATACCCACAGGAAAAAAAATCCAAATCCTTGCAACAATCAGCTCTTTTCCAGTTTTCTATAACTGATTCAGTATAAATTGGTTTTGGCTTTGCCACTGTTTATTCAAGCACTGTAAACCTCATTAGACTATTGTTATATGACTTAAAAATAACTTGTACACCTCCAAATAAAATTTAAAAATAAACCTGGTTTTATGCTAGTTATTACACTCAATAGCAGTCAAGTTTAGAGACATGACATTTAATACATGGTTTAGTATCTTCTTAAAATGCTTCTGCCTTAAATGCTGAGATTTTTCAATGTTCCAGTTCCCACTGGGATTCTACCTTGGGCTTTGATAGTTTATATTATAGATTTTTCTCACTGAAATATGAAATGTCAATCAACTGTCCTCATTTATGCAGTACATACAAAATGAAAATGTTTAAACCACATTAAAGGAATAAGTTCCACCATGGAAACATTTTTGAATTCCATTGCAAATAATAAATGGCACTACAGATTTGGTTTTGTATAAGAAGAAAAAAATCAGTTTTACTTCTATCAGAATTTCAGTAAGTCACTAGTAAAGCTTTAAAATTCTAGAAATTTGACTTGAATTTATAGCTAGTCTGGCTAACACCTTCTCAACTAGAAATCTTTAATGAGCAACACAGCTGGGTGCATAAGTTCAAAAGAATCTGAACAATTAACTTATTTCCTAAATTTTTGTGTTCTAGAGTATTGCACTTTTCAAAGGAATGATTTTGGTATTTTAATATACTGCATATACAGGTAAGAAACATGCATAACAACCTCATTGTCACTTTGACAAAACATACTGTACAATTTTTATAACACTGTTGATTAAAAAAAGAGAGAATGATGTAACAATTTCATTAAGACTCATCAATTTGTACAAGTCAAACAAGCACAACTCTCCAGGGCCTTCAGCAGTAATGTGTTTAGCCCTCGGCTGCTTAAGCCCACTTGGAATAATATACAAAGTTTAAGCATTATGGCATTGTCATTTTGAGGCATAACACTGTTGTACTATGCCCACGTTATAGCTTATTTTTTCAAAGCAAGGCACTTACTGTAATAGCAATGCAAACATCTTATGCGCACTTTGATTAACATAAAATAAGTTAATGTTCTGATAAAACCAGTTCTTTTATAATTTACATGCTTTTTATAGAAGCAATTGAACATTTCATTTAATACAATGGAAACGTCTGAGTCAGAAGGGACCTTAATTTTTTTAACTGACCATCCTATAAGAGGGGACCTATTTTCCACATTTGCCTCATATCTGTGAATCCGATTTTGCTGAAAACCAATCCTGTGAGGAAAATGTCCATTTGACATTAAAAAAAAAGAAAAAGGACCCATCTCTCAAAACTGCTGAACTAATGGCACTTTAACAGTCTTTACTTCTGATATATGTGATGATTTCTGAATGATGCAGCTGGTAGTTCCCTGCAGTTTATCCTTCCCCTGGGCAAGGTTTGTTAGGGCCATAGCTGCGTTGATCTCCTTCCAGTACGTTTCATCTTTGCTGGTTCCTTTTCTGTTAGCTGCACTAGATTCAAGCAATAACAAATATTTACACATACAGCTTACACAGCTACATGGTATCGGGAAAACCATAATAACAGCAATCATTTTGGAAAACTGTGAAGTCCCTTACCTTTCACACTTATTTGGTCCATTCTCCAGATTTTCTGAAAACAGAAAAAAAAAAAGTCTATTTTATTTTAATAGTTTTAAAAAGAAACACATTCAGGGAATAGGCATATTGAGAAAGGACCTAAGATTTCTTTAAAAAATTGATACCAGATTTAAAATAAAACCTTTGCTTTGGCACATAAAAAGGACAAGCTTCATGCTAACATCTGCCTGGAGATAGCTACACTGAGCTTGGAGCAGGGCAAATGCCAACCAAAAATGCTGTGGAGAGGTTCCCAAGCCACAACTTTACAAAAATAGGCTTTTGTGAAGCAGAATCTCACTATGCCTCACCAGAATGGCACTGGCAGAACTGGTGCTGAAACCTGCCCAGCATATCCCACGCCAGACTATGCCAAGGAAAAAGTCATCTTGGCAATAGTGAGAATAAAGGTAGTCTTGAAGGTTCACCTACATTCTGCAGGGTGATAGAGCAGTTTTTAAAAACATAAATCCCAAGGACATAAGGAATTGCAAAACCTAAAAATAAAAATCAGCTTCCTTGCCCTTCAGTGAATGCCTTCTTGTATGCACTAAAAATAGGACTCTCACCCATGCACACATGATGTGTGTGAGTTTTAATGTGCCCCTTGCTCAGGCCGCGCCTCAGTCCCAGAGGCAGCCTGAGAAGGATACAAGTAACAAGCACACCTTGGTGTGTTAACCTGTGAAGGTTAATAGCCTTCAAAGATGAAATTGCATCTCAGGCATAAACTACACTTTCTCATCAAGAGTAACATTTGTTCATTCACTAAACCCTCACATCGCAGAGAAGCCAGAAATATTTACCAAGCAGAAATGCCTAGGCTTAATCCAGTGGTTTTGCTACCCTGACACAGAAATACATTATAGAGGAGCAAGAAGCTGATGCCCAACTGCAATACAGAGGAAAACAAAAGGAACAGCACCAGAATGAACACTAATGGCTACAAGACCCCAAAAGCCTCTAAACCGACCATAAATCTCATAAAGTAAAGCACATCTTTATGAGACCAGATTACCAACTACAGATCAACATTACTGCTAGATTTCCATTAGATTATTAATTGAAAGTTGATCTTGTCTTTAAACAGAACTTCCAGTGGAATAGGTGCCAAAGTACATGGAAACCCTCCACTTATGAGCAACCTTGCCCCCACGGCCAGCAGCCCATTGTCTCACACAGCCAATAACTCAGCCCAGTCCCACTGCCCAGCACATGCAGGTGATCACTGGAGACCACAGCCTCACCAAAGGAATGCAGGGAGGCCACCTGTAATTTCAGAGGTCAGCTGTTTGCCAAGTTGTTTGCCTTAGCAGGCTTCCATCCTTACGCAAAACAGCTTTATAAAAAAATGTTCACCAAAGTTTAAATTTTGTTTTAAAAGCACACATCTTAAACCAGTATCTCTTAAGCATTCCTAGATCAATGCTTGAATGGGATTCAAAAGGGGGAAGTTCAATCTATGCAGAGCACAATGAACAAAAGAAAAAAGAAACATTTGATCCAGAAAGAGGTACCGAATGACATCAAAAGTCTCCTTCTTCACTCTGTACTTGGCTACAAAGAATTTTTCAGCCCTGTTTCATTGTTTTTTTAATTAGAGACAATTTTCAAGAAGAGGTTTGGACTGAATAGGTCAGAAGGCATAGAAATGGAAATGGTATGTAACAGAGAACATCACTGCCAGAGCAAACCTGGATATAAATACACCTCTATCCAGCATCTCTCAGTTTCTTTCACTGTTGGAAAATATTTCCTATGAACAAAAAAATTGCTTGTACAAACTTCTGAGGAAAGTAGGTGCGAATGGTGACACACATTCCAATTCCAGCATTTATTTGAAGGAGTATTTGCAAATATTTTTTACTGGTGTTTAGCCAGCTCTACAAGAAAGCGGTCTGCCCATGGTATATAAAAGCAGCAGCAAAACTAAAAAATAAAATCCAGGAGAAAAGAGCTGCCCATTCTTTAACTTTGCTGAAGATGTTTCCTGAATTATAAGTCTTTTCTTATTCTATTCAGGTTTGATGGTTTTTTCAAATAAATAATTTATGTCAAAGAAACTCGAAACTGGGTTACAGTAAAACCATCACTGATAATTTGCAAAGCTCTTGCTAATAACTGCTTTAAAAGCATGTTAGTACAGTGAAGTCTGAAAATCCATCATTTTGAAGCACAGGTCCCCTTTTTCTTGCCAAAAATTCTTTTGGCTATACCAAACCTCTGACAGCATATGCCAGGTTGGCACTACCATAGGATGCAAGCAGCTCACATCTGTCTGAACCACTCTTAGTGAAGGAAATAAACATTACCATCATTTTTTGATTGGGGATAACCACACTGAGGGAGACAAAGACCATTCCTTATGTGGTCCTTGACATCTTGCCAGTCAAACCAACTTGATACAACTGAGAGCAAAAGTGGGGTTCATCTCACATGCCACTAAACTGTCATCTAAGTCAGGTATCTTTATCCAGGCTACTTGTCCAGACTCCATTCATAAGCAACAGAGATGTCCTCTAAGAAGTGGTTTCAGTCCATTTATCTAACACTGCAGTCCAACATCCCCGAGTGCTGCTGCAAAGTCAGATCACTAAGCAAGACCTCTTCTGTGACCACTCCTCACACATTTTCCCTTTGGACAGCATTATCATTCATGTGGATATGCTATGAACTGGATGAGGGAGGACCATATCTCTCCTTTGGATATTTAGTACATCCATAATCCATATCTGTATTTGTATATAGGTTTTTAGTACACTGGTAGTATAACTACACCCTTAATGGCTTAGGTCAGCCTGGAAGAAAGGCAGTCCGGTCATGTCTGGCTCTTCACCCACCAGAGAAAGTACATAGATGACAAAATTTTATTGAATTTATAAAAATGACCAAAAAAGTGAATCTTACCTAACATTCCCAACATTTTGCTTTTTCTTCATATTTTCCAATCTATCTAGTCTACCCTCAACTACTAATTAAAGCTTTTGATAATTAAAGCTTTTGATATTTGACATATCTGCACAAGAATTGCAAAGTATATTTCAACTGTAAAAGCAACATTTTGGTGAGGTTGTTTCACGAAAATAATCAAAGAACAGCATTCTCAGAATGGAAAGTGTTCAGTTTCTTGACCATCACACAACATGTTCCTAGATTTCTTCTCTGAGGCAACAAGGAAATGGCGATGGTGGCTGGGTAACTTCTCTGGAAATGGTGACAGAATGAATGGAAAAATGATGCAACATACTCAATCTCACTGAGCAGCCTCTCACTGAGCAGCCTCTGCTAAGGACTCACCCCAGAGCAAGTGCTGGTGGGCACTTAATTCATGAGCCTTCTCTCAGTACATCAGAAGCAGCACTTTATAGGAGGTACCAAGGATGCACCACAGCTGTCCTCTCCAAGCACTCATACGCCTTTGGTGGCAGCCACCTCTGCTCTCTTCTGAAGGAGTGTGGCCACCTCTCTTGGATCAAGGCAGGCTGTCACACAAACTTAAAACCCTACACACTTGTCAAGCTCAGATCAATGTGTCAAATGGCTCCAGGGAAGGCCAGTGCTGATGAATTATTGTATTCCACACTGTTCTCAAGATTTACTTAAAAGGATAAATAATGGCATTTACCCTACTACATACATACATACATACATACATACATACAACTAAACAGCATAAAACTGGTCAGCACAAATAATTTTCCTGAAAAAACAACAGTTGTGTTCAATAGCATATTTGTTAAATGAAACCCAAAAAAAGTTGCCGCCGAAGGTGTTTTGTTTTGTCTCAGAAAGGATTATACTTCTTGTCAAAGGACATTTGTAGGCTTTCAGCATATATTGAGATCCTCCAGTAAATCTACATAATATTAAACATCAGAAATATTTTTTTGTTACAAGTTCAGAAACCACTTAAAACAGTGGTCACTTTCTCTACAACCAGAAAGTTTTAAACACTGTGAAAATGGAAACTCAATCATTTATAATTAGGGATTGTCATTTATACCTCACTTTCTGATGCTTCATTCTGCTCCCAGCTGCAGGCATCCAAAGAATCAGCTTTCACCCAGCCAGGAATGTCTCATTCTGCTCTCAGCATCCACCCAAAGAAACCAGCTAGGTGGGATATTTGTTCCCTCTTGTTTATAATAGGAAGTCACTATAAATCATTTACCAATGGAATCCTGTATACCTCTCCATTAGTAGGAGTTTTCAGTATACAGTTTACTGTAGGATGTAGTGCCAAGAGTGCAGACATCAGACAATACCAGCTTTGTGGTACAGCATGGTATTTTTCAGGACTCACATAATTATTAATAATATTAATGGCTTTTTTTTTCATCATGAAATTTCATCATAAATATTCACTGGCTGATCCTGACAACTCTCTTGCAAGGCAGCCTGCATCCCATTTTAGTAGAGATGGAAATGGGCCTCAGAAGTCTAAGGACAACATGCCTAGGCAATATTTTGACCATTTCAAAATCATTTAAGAACACAATTTTCCTGGATTTCTCTTATATTTAAAATATAATTTTCTTTCATTCCTCTGCTATCAAAAAGGCTTACCCAGAAGAAAGTAAACTCCAGGGTTCTTGCAGGCAAACCATCCTTAAACTACACACTAGTGCAAACCATCCTTAAACTGCACAGTGGCATCACTTACTTCCAAATTACTACGTACAAAGGTACTTTGGCTACATGGTGTTTGTGGCACGTTCAAACACTTCAGAACAATTCAGATTCTTACAGTTCACCACATCCAAACTAATAACTTTTATATACTTGGACAGCTTCAGAGGTGGGCTAAATAATGTTAATTACAGTTACATTTTATCCTTTGGATATAAGAATACCAGCCTAAGAATATCATGTATGTGGTGATGAACTGACTTTACGTAAAGGCCCTGCCGGGAACACCAAAGGCAAGACTGACCACTTGAGTAGGACCAAGAAGCCTCCACATTGCTCCCCCTCTCGCTGTTATATCCAGCTCAAGCTGAACTGCAACAACTGGCTTAAACCCTGCTTTGTGTTATCGGGGAACACTGACAAAGCAAGGATGGCTTGAAACCAACAAGGGAAAGAATGTGTGAATGAGGGAATAAGACAGAGAGGAAAGGGTACAGAACATTATGTAGCAGGGGAAAAATGGACATGGATGTCAAGACACAGCACGTCAGTCTCACATGACAGTCATATTTCTTGAAGCTACTTAAACATGTACAGATTCCTGATGAATTACGCACCTCCTATTCTAGCTCAAAGCAGAGGAAAAAAAATTAAAAAGAGCTGCTGGCCTCAAACGGTGAACACTATAAAATATTTGTTGGTTCAATAAAAGGTCCTGTATAACTTATCTTCATTTTAAAATTGGCAACGTTATTCAGTTGTTTCTCTTGCTGCCTCTCCTGAACTTCCTATTGTTGGTTTTGGAGACTCTGGCTTAACATGTGTTGACCAGCATTTTCAAAACAAGCAAGCAGAGGAAAAAGAGGGAGGAACAGGAAATAAATTGGGGCAGCTGAAAGAAAAACCAATTTTACATGTGTGAGCAAATCAGTGATGAGATGAGGTAGGTCACATGCTCACACACACACACCTTGACTCCAGAATTTTCCAAACTGTAATTTCAAGGCACATAAGAATTTCAGATCTCTGTTTCTCCAAGAAAAAAGTCAGGTCAATTGGAGTTAATGTTCCTGTATTCTTCTGCATTGCCGCAGCTTCTTTACCCACAAAGGATCCCAAAGTAAACCATGAATCACACACCACTAACTTGCACTCACATCTGGGGTGGGAAGGTGTCTTAGCCAAGGCTGCTCAGCAATGCAAGGGAGGGGAAATTGTAGCCCAAAGTACTAGGCCAGGCTCTTCTCTTATAAGAAATGTCATTTAATCTTGGTACGAAGACTTTAGCATCTTTAGAAAAACAAGAAAACCTCATCTTCTCTCGCTTGGAGGAACAGCAGTTGGCTGTCCCACGATTACACTTGCAGGCTCCTGTTCTGAGCCTGATGTAAACAGAGAAATGAGTTTCTAAACATGCTCAGCCAGTGACCTACACCACTACAGGCCTTCTGCACAGAGACCGGACTCATCCTATCCAGCACTGAAACTCTTAAACCCTTTTCCCTTTGCGTCATCCTACCAGGTTTCCCTCAGGGACAATAGACCTATTAAGGATGACTTATGGAGAAGTGCAGACAGGAAAGCTTACACTGGAAGTGACTCCAAACCACAGAGTCTCCTACAGAAATATTCCCCAAACTCGCCCCGTTGGCAGACCTCCTGCAGATCACGGGCCACCTTCACATGGGATCCATTCAGTGTTGTCCCTTGTGAGGCCACTCCTGCCCAAAATAGGTCCCAGACTGGGAAGGTCTGTGTGAAACTGCCCAATTGGGGTTGGCAGTGCTCATGCAACAGAGCCTTTTGGTGGAGGGATGGAAGTCTCTCTTGGAGTTTCAGGTGACCTGTGGCTGCAGACACAGCGAGGCAGTGTGACCTGGGAGAGCACATGATACCAATCACAGCTGGTCTGATCTCAGGGGGGTACTGGGTTTCTACTGACATAGATTTATTACCATATCCCTTAGTTGGGTGGGAGGAGGAATGCTGTCAGAAATTTGTAGGAACGAGCTCTGGGCCCAGACTCTAGAGAAAGCTCCTTTTCAGCAAACCTTTATTTTACCACTGCTCTCTCTCTCTTCCAGGAGGAGGTTACAGAGCAGCTTGTAATGAAGTCACCCCACAACCCTGTTACCTCACTCCTTCGGCTTCACAATGGCAGCAAGTATAACAACTGACCTGTCATCAGCTGTTATGTCCTTTCAGATGAACAAACTGCATAATGACAATTTATGTTCAGTGACAGCTAGAGCGAGTGTTTTTCCCTGTACACCCAGTGTTTTTTTCCAGGAACAGCTACAGCTCTGGTCTGACATCTTCTATTAAGACCCATAG
This sequence comes from Myiozetetes cayanensis, assembly GCF_022539395.1. Lineage (NCBI taxonomy): Eukaryota > Metazoa > Chordata > Aves > Passeriformes > Tyrannidae > Myiozetetes > Myiozetetes cayanensis. The sequence continues at coordinate 135,159,351 of NW_026086604.1, forward strand.
GTTGGGTCTTGCCAGCGTTAGAAATATCTCTTTGCCATCAATTCCCTAGGACCAAGCCTTTTCCATGAAAATCTTTCATTGAAATTTGCTTCTTGCACCAAAATTTCAGATATAATCTTTAACTGTGAAGGATTGCTACCACACAAGATTTTTTCCTGAATACCTGGGAACCCAAAGATTTTTTTACATTCCGCAGCCTAGAGCCTGCTGCAGTGGGAGTAGGCATCTAGTTACATTTTAATGCATGTGATTTTTATAAAATGAGTGTACATGCCCACAGAGACTGCGATAGGTGTATTTTATAAATCATAAAAAGAGAACTGAGTTTGCAAGTCTATATTAATATTTGCATTAATAAGTGCACTGAAAGCCCCACATAATAGTAGGAATGGTGCAAATGGTCTTACAGTCTTGGACTATGCACATGAACGTAAGAATTTATGAGCTAGCAAACTAGATAAAAACCTTGCATAAATCACTTTATTGTTCAGGCTGTCATGGCTGGCTCTAAATTTCCCATGACCAGTGACAGCGTGTTCTCCCTGGTGTGATGCAGGGCACGGTGTGAGACTTGTTTTCTTAGCCAGATCTTAGCAGAGCTTACAATGGGAGCTGGGGCTGTGGAGTGTTGAGGCGAGCTGTTAACAAAGTGACGGTTATGTGGTGTTATTTTCTTTTCAAGTTTGCTGCAAAGCTGACTGAAATCAAATCTTTTCTCATTGAGTTGGCATGTAATTAGTAGTGCAATGTTGTCAGATTCCTTGGTGATAGTCTCCCACATGCATTTCACAACACATAAACAAACATCTGACCTAGGCTTCTTTTTTTGTGTGTGTCATTTAGGAAGGGATTTACAGCATGTGCTGTGCTGACTGACTGGATAAAGTCGTCCGCCTTCCTGCTGTAGATCATTAAGGGGTTAACTGCGAAAACCACGTTTGGCAGAAGGTGAGCTGGAGAGTGAAATAATGAAAAGAGGAGAAAGGGGAAGGGAAAGAGAAAAAAGAAATAAAGGAAAGAGTATAGGAGATGTGACAAAAATGAGAAAATGGCAAATGAAGATTCATCGGGAAAAAGAAGAGTAAGGAATATGAAGGGAGAAAACATTCCACTGTGTCCATTTTCTTTAGTTTTAACACAAAAATATCCCTTTTCCCACCCAGGAAACTTGCTGTTGTGCAGGCAGGCACGTTCAGGCTTTTACTCTGGATCTAAAGAGTTTAATTGGGAGCTCTTAAAGCCTAAAATAAGGCTTTAAAAATAAAAAGCTGAAGTAAAATGCAGCCAGGATAAGCACTATTACACTCCAGCACGATTGTTTTTCATTAAAAAAGTGGGGTGAAAGGGAGGGTTTCAAAGCCGTATTTCAACCCTAGGCTGACACTACAGCAGTAAAATCTGATTTTGTTATGCTAGTTGGCTGTGGGTTTGGGAGCAGACCCTACATATGCGGTGTAACATTATGATACGAACGCATGCACACAGGATATTTTCAGAAGCCACTTGCAGAATTTGGAGAAATGTGCCCCCCTCTCCTGCAGCCCCGCTTGCAGGAGCCAGCTCCTCTCCCGTCCGTGGGAGCCAAGGAGGCTCAGACATGGCATATGCTGCACAAAGGCAATTTAAATTACAAGGTGCTGTATTTTCAGGCAAGTGGAGGAACTTCTAAGTCAATGCCAGAACCGATTTCCACGGTGTGTTTAGCCAGCAGCATGGAGTAAAGAATGGATAAGTCTGTCTGAAAGAGGAAATTCACAGCTTCTTTCACTCGCCTGTAAGATAAAGAACTGACTGACAAATATGATCTCTTTAAACACAGCTACTTCCATCCACTGCATGGGGTAGTCAGATGTGCACAATACTTACCACAGAATCACAGAATATCCTGAGTTGGAAGGGACCCACACAGATCATCAAAGTCCAACTCCTGGCCCTGCACAGGACAGCCAAAGAATCACACCATGTGCCTGAGAGTGTTGTCCAAATGCTTTTTGAACTCTGTTAGGCCTGGTGCTGTGACTACTTCCCTGTGCCCAAACACCCTCTGGGTGAAGAACCTCTTCCTAATATCTAACCTAAACCTCCCCTGGCACATGTGCAAATACTAAAGCCCAGTGATGTCCCTAACTGATGTCCCTAAGTGATGTCCCAAACTTAATGTGCTCTGTGAGATCATAAGCATAAAAATTCAAGCAGCTTGTAAGAAAAGTGCATCAGCAGGGCTCCAACAATTAAACAGCCATAAAAAGTGGCTGTAGGTTGCAAAAGAGCCTTATAGTAACCCAGACAATTTCTTGCACAACAGATCCTGCAAATCCAGGGATTACATACAAAATTTTAAAAATTATTTATATCTCTAAGAAGATACAGATATTTTCAAATATATACACATACTCCTATCTTCTTGTACATTATATGTGCATTAAAACAGGAAAGACTAAGCAGTCTGCCTTCACACTAAGTATACTATGAGATAAAGTAGCAGAATCACACGTGGTGTTTTCTGTGGTCACCGCTTCCCAATGGCACAGGATGGAGTTGGGCCAGAGCCAAACCCACAGCAGTAGATGAGACCTTTCCCTGTACAACCTCAGTGCCGTGTCACAGCAATTCTGAAGCTGTTGCAGGAACAGGACATAAGAAGAGAAAAGACTATCAGATGGATATGGCACCATCAAGTAAATCATGTTACTGACTGACAGTCTCTCTGCTTGTGCTACAGGTTTGTGTGGGGCTCAGTTAGTTGTTCTAACTGACCTTTTCACAGGTACCACAGTATATTCCCTGGTCTCTAGACTCCAAGTGGAGAGCCTTGGCTCTCCAACTTCAGCAATGCTGAGCGCTCACAGGTGTAAGTAAGGTCAACAAGAGCATTGCTTTGCATGTATACAAAGCCGTGAAATCATGAGCATCCATGAGGTCTTATGTATCTAACATTACTTCAAATTGTAATTGTTTGGTGCCTTGATTCCCCATTTGTGAAATCCTACAGAGGTCTTATGAAAACACCACATGGAATGTATGAAAAGGTACATCATGAAATTAATCATCCTGTCCTCAGAGGTGCTCAGCTGCATTCACATTACTGCAGCAACAAGCACCCAATGAGGATATAAGCTGTGTTTTGAGGCATCTTTCAAACCAGGCCCACTCACATATGTCAGAAAAGTAGCTCCTTCCTCATCTAGCTCAAAATGTGATGGGAACCCCTTTATTCAGCATCCTGAGGAATTACTGCAACCTACACAGAAAACTGTAGTCACACATCTCCCTGACCATATGCATAATAACCAGCAGAAACAAACACTGCTGATTGAGCCGCAGAGGGAAGAGCTGCCTGTGGATTATTCTCATCTCCAATTGCACAAAAGTGATTTTAATGTTTGATTGCATTATTTTTGAGTCAACTGTTTAGTTCTGTTTCCTTTGCTTTCCCTTGTGAAGCTATTGCAGTCTTCATGCTCCTACTCACTACAACTTGCACTGTTATTATTTCCATTACAGGATTTCTTCCCAAACCTAAATGTTCCCAGACATCATCTAAACGGGCCCTCAGAGATTCTAGTAAGTATTGGAGGTATCTCAAGAAGGACTGTGTTTTCAGTTTTCCTATTCACTGAGCAAATGAGAGGCAGTGCAGCAAAACAGGCAAAAAGGAAAGGCTCTTGGAGCAGAAGAACAACATGCCCAGAGTTATTCAGGAAGATGTGCCCATTTGCCAAGGACTTGTGAAGAAGCAAAAACATCTTCTAGTCCAAACATCACCTTGTGTTTAAAACACTTTGAGTCCTAGTGCAGTGCAATTCCAGTAACTCTGCAGGAGAATCGTGCTTAGAAGAGCTCAAGGACTATCCTGGCTACTGTGGAGATTGCTGCAGTGCAATAGCTCAGCCAGACTAAGCTTGAATCCTCAAGGAGCAGCAAAACCTTAGTGCTGCAGACACTCACAAATTGAAAGCTGTAAGCAACCTTCACAGCAGAGTCTCTGCCTAAGACAGACGCAGCTCCTGCACTCTGAAGGAGCACGTGTGTGAGGTCCTGAAACAGTAGTAGCCCAGTACTTAACATTGCAAAGGCCTTGGATGTGAACCGCTTTGTGGACGAAGACGGAATTGCTCCTCTGGCAAAACATATGAAACTGTCTGTGATAACGGGAATGAGAGCAAGGATGACTGAACAAATATTTGCAATGAATGCCTTGTCAAGACAGGGGAATTGCTACTGATATGATCTTTACTTTCAACGTTACTGTTTCTGACAGTCTTACAGACTCTGCAGATGTTTATTGGCCACTATATCATTCTTCAAGAATGTTGGCCCTTTTCCAAAACCTGAAGAGTCTGAATGTGAAGGGGTTTGTTATTCAACACACACTGCTGCTTTTGGAGACAGTGATTTTCAAGAAACCAGCAGGGAAGCGTCGTCAACTGATAACAACACAGGGGCTGGATTCAGACATCTCAGCACTTGGGGCCTCAACCACTAAGGCAGGCTGGAGTAAATGTGCACCACGTAGCAGGGGATGTGTATCCACGTGGCAGAGAACACTGCCTGAGCCATGACAGCAACGCTGCGCCACATTAATGGACCTATATCATAGCAAGGACTGGTGCAGACAGAAAGGGCTTACTAACTCATCCTGACCTTGATACACTGCCTGCAGTTCTGGGTACAGCACAATTGCATGAATTTTAGAGGCTCTGTGAAACTCACTCCACGATGCTGCAGAGATTAGTTCTGTTCCATTCGGCTCCTTTAACTGCAGGACACACTGCATAACAATGAGGCTCATTCATACCCCTTTGCCATTCATCTCAGGAAGAGCAGCTCGCAAAGACGCAATTGCTGAGCTGTAGAGGACCCTAAGCCACAATATTTCAAGACAAACAGATCTGCTTTCAAATAGAGAGTTTCTGAACCATGGGCAATATGCCCAGGCTGTTTCTCTGACTGAAGATGCCAATTCTCTGAGATCATTGCAAACAGCTCTCACGTGAAAAAGCTACCACAGCCCCTGCAAACTGTACCTAAATAAAGACCACACTAAAATAGCAATAATAATAATTGTGACAGTAATAACACATATCTTTTAAATAATGAATAAAAAGTAACCAATTTCCTTTGTGCTGATAAAATTATGAATTATTGAAACACAATGTACTATTACCACAGGAAAAATGTACTATCCAGAAGTATTAAATGTATTTCTCCCAAACAGGCACTGACACCCTGACTAGTGTAGCCCAAATTGCAATAGTGGACGTGACCTAAAAGCAGTTAAAGCCAACAGCCTTCTGTAAAACCTAACTGAATTGCTGACTATCAGCTTCCAAGATCAAAGACAGTGTTATCTAAAGTAACCCCTTGTAATATTTTCCCACAAAATAAAGTTAATACTGTAAAAATGTCAGGTTGGTGCAGAGATAATGTGCTTCAAAAATATGTAAGACAGGTGCAGAAGGCAATAATTTCATATTTACTACATATTTGTTTTACATTAGCTCATACATGTTTTCCTGGAAGCCAGGAGATTTCTGTCAGGGAATTCTCTCCTGCAACAGTTTGCTATATCAGACTTAAAACACATATGCATATTTATGGTAAAGCCATATAGTATTTATGGTTAAATCAACTGACACACAAAAAAAGTGAATTTTTACTAGTTTGGAAGCTCTGTAGATCAAAAACAACTCAGAAGCTTTATCATCATGTACAAATAACTAGTCTTCCCTCCTGTCACCATAAATAAATAAAAAATCCCTTTACCCAGCAGGGTTTGCAATCAGGGGAACCTGCACTACATATATTTGAATAAAAGTATGAAAAATACCTGCATTCATAGAATACAATTCCTTACTCAGCTGCAATTGGAAATCATTGTGGACTTTTTGTTCAAGGAGCAATCGAATTAATGTTATCTCAGAGTAATTCACACTTCTGGAATTTGTTTATGTCTTCCCTGACCCGTTCAGATACTTTCCTAAGGGTAAGCAGCATCTGCAATAGACATGTATTTGTACAGAAAGCCTTGTATCCTCATCTCCCTTTTAAGAATTAAGATCCTGAATTTCCACTTTTACAGAGAAAATCAATGAGACAGGAAGCCATGGTTCCAGAGATAAAGAACATTCATATTTTTTAGGAAATAACTATGGTGAAAAAAGTGAGTTCCTTTGGTCTCTCCAACACAGCTTAACTCTAGGCTTTGAGCTTTTGGATGGAGGGTAAGAGAAGGACTTTCAGCAGCCACGCAAGCGAGGCAGCTACCACACAAAGGCTTTAAGCTCTGTGAACTGTTGCATGTTCTCTAATTAACTTACTGCTATTATTAGTAGCACTTCTGTTTCCACTTTCATAACAACAAAAGCTTTTTCTTTCATTTTGCAAGAACTTTTACTTTTCATTTTTGCCCGGGAGCCAAAGCTTTCCCACAGAGCCAAAGCCTATACATCACAGTTTGTGAAGTTTATGAAGACCTGCAAAGGGCCTGCAAAGCAGACACAGCAAATCCCCCAGGCAGACAGGGCCTGCATTCCTGCCCACTCTCCTTTTCCAGACTGTACACCACCAGCAAACACTGTACTTGATGGTAGAGATTCATCAGGATGCACAGAGCACTGACACAACCAACTTAGCTGGCTGTCTGTCACAAACCGTTTTACTTCAGAGGAACAAACTAGTAGGGTGATGGCAAAACCAGCCCCTCGGAGCACCACTGGGAGTGGTTCCCCCAGCCTGCAGGCAGGGCTGGGCTAGTGCTGGCAGACACTATCAGCCATACTGCAATTACAAGTTCAGCATATCTTTTTAAAATACTGTCTGTATAGCACTTCCTAGACAACTACCACCTCAGGTAGGAGTATCTTGAGAGCTGCTGACCACCCTTAGCCCCATCTGCAGTGAGGCTTTTGCCTTCTCACACCTCAAACATAGCTGGCTGCTGCAAGCTGTTATAACTCAAGGTTTAAGTTCTGCCTGATGGTCCTAAGCTTGCAATTAGTACTCGTCTTGCACCCTTCGAACACCCAGAGGACCACTCTGAGGGCTTAGATGACACCTGGTACACTCCGGTTTTATTTTTGTAAGCCTTATTAGCCTTTGTGATGAAGCAGAAATCCCAGAATGCACAGCAGGACACCGACACTATGACTATCTGTACCCTTAGACCCCAAGAAGGAGCTGCCCAGAAGAAACAACAGAGTCTAAAAACCCTGGCATCAAGGCCTTTTTCAGATGATTTTGGTTAATGTCAAGAAGCTACACCTGCTCAGACAGGCCTGGGAGCAACACCTGCTTTATTTCTGAAATCTGCATTTCAGTAGAGAGAGAGAGCAAAGTATAGGAATATACAGGAAAGGATAGCCACCTTCACTGATTGCAATTCTCAATCAAAATAACTTCTCAGTCATGTTATCTTATTTTCTATCATCTCTGTCTTTTTCAACTTCCTCCCCACTTCCACCTGGCTCTCATTTTTCTTTTGCTGCTATGACAGGGGAAGAGAAAACCGAAGCAGGAAGAGACTTTGTCGAGGCTGTTTCAAAAAACATCCAAGACTGCCTGTTGGGATGGCACTTTGCTTGCAAAGCCAAAGTCATGCTGTAGTAACCCATCAAATACAAGGTGCTGTGCACGTTTGGCTGCTGGCATTAAACTGTTGCTGCTGTAAGAATTGGTTAGATATTTGAAAACAGTAACTGCTACCCCCAAAAATGGCAGATTGGGAAGTTATGACTTACAAATATGAGGTACAAGGACTTTGGGGAAGTTACCCCTGGCCACAATGTTTTGTACATGTCCTACCAGTGAGTTTGGTGTGTAAGCTGGTTTCTATACAGCACTTAAAAGGAAAAAAAAGAATCTCTTTGAAAGAATTGCCTCGAAACAAAGATATTGGCAATGGATGAGACTCAGTTTCTGTAATTACTGAAAGACAAATTTTTGGTCAGGCCTTCTATCTGAATTCTCTCCAAAGCCTCTCTGAACTCCAAATGCTGTGACCTTTAAAATCAAGGGAGTAAAATGTTCTCTGTTCAAATGACTGGTATTGTAAAAGCAGAAAATTCACATGTTAAAATTAAGGTTTAAATTGTACTCCTGTTTTGCAACAAAATCAGACTTGTTTCTTTTTATGTCTCAAAGAAAAACAGGGTCTCTAGAAAATGTTTTGAAGGAGACTAAGTTATGTTCACTTGCACAGAACATTTAAAAAAAAAAGCATTTATGTTTCAACAGAAAATTTTCTCTGATTATATAATGAAGTTTCAGCTGAGTTCACAGCTCTATCTCTAATGTTGTTTTTGGTGTCACAGACACAAGCAAGAAATATTTCTGTACAAAACATCTCTACTTTCTAAGCAGCAGAAAGGATGTCCTCCTTTGGACAAATAAACACTTTTCATTTATTTGAACAAAAAATATTAAAATTAAACATAACAAATTTTCAATCAACACTTGTTAATTTGAAACACTAAAAATTCTCCTATATTGAAAGCAGATTGCTCTGAAGAAACATTCATTTTCAAGGTCATAATAGTGCTGGCAAAACTCAAAAAATTGTAGTCCAACTTGCTTGTGTTCAGCTGTGTTTACTTAGTCTCAATTTGACAAAAGTCTGCCTCTGATTATACATAGCAGTCATCTGCCCACAGATAAATAGATATTACACAAATGTTTGGAGGGAATGACATTTGGCTACCATTATTTTTGGAATAATTTACTCTGCATCCTGAACTTAAAACACCAAAATGATTCATAATGGTTTTTGGACCCAAGTATTTCCATTTAATAAATAAATTTACCTCTATGACCTTTGTGGACTTTATATTGTACATGTTTGTAGGAAAAAAAAAAAAAAGACAATTTATTGTTAAATATCTTGTATGCATGGGAAAGATGGATTTATACAGAATTCAGACCAAAGTCAGTGGCAAAGCTGATGCACTCATTGCAACAGTTCAGAGCCCAGCAGAGGGCTCAGGGTGGTGCTGTAGAAGGGGCTCCAGTTCACCTCTACAAGACATCCCACCCCATCACAACCTGCAAGCACAGGTACCTTGCTCAGCCCTCTGCTGAGCACGCACCTGCAGGGGAAGCCCACACGAACAGAAACTGTAATGCAGTGCCTAAGATATCAACATGTTTTCTATTTCAAATGTACCTACCTCAAATGTAAACTTCATCGTTTTCTGCCCATTTGTTTTTTAAGAGGGAAAATTAACACATATTCAATGCCAAACTGAAATTGGGCTTTATCTAAGGGAAGTAGCTGTTTAATGAAATTTTAAAATAGTTTATATTTTAAAGTAGACATGCAGTATTTCTCTGATGTGTACAGAAGTCTTGTCCAGTTAAAAATATTACTTAACTTAGAGCATTTTGTGTCCAGAAATAAAGCAAAAATTTACAAATAAATTATAATCCCTACTTCCATTCCTTCCCTGATGCCTCCTCCTAATTCTCTCCCCTTTAAACCCTGGCCAGTTCCCCAACATCAGCAACTGCAAACCATGCTTCCACATCACCCACTGGAAGTATTGAGGGCAGTTCAAAGTCCATGAGGGATATTGTTGCTGCTGCACATTTCAAGTGGAAAATGTTTCCAGAGAGTGGTGATAGATGGAAGAATAAAACCTAGACCTGACAGAGTCAGACAGATTAGTTTCTGTAAAGTTAGCATGCTTTCAAAAATGTCTCTTCAATTAGAATACCAAAATTAAGAAAGCCTCTGATGCAATAGGAACCATATGTGTTTGATGTACCCAGCTTTCCTCTTTAACATTTAAATACTCAGTTTAAAGAAAATTAAGAAACTTGTTTACAAAGAACTAGTTTATGTGTTTACAAGACTAGCTGAATGTTTTTATATGGAACCATTATATACAAGTCATTTCCCCTCATTCTCCCTTGTTTCAGGAAGGAATATTACTATGAAGAAAGAATGTGTTTTCAATGTAGACAGCTGGAGGTACAAAGAGCAGATTTCTGTCACGTGGAACAAATGCAGTGAATTCCTTCTTTACAGGCTGTTTCCTTACAGAGATTAAGTATTAGAGCTCATTACACTATGATGCAAAGCCCCACTCATTCAGAAGTGTGCTAACAACTGTGACCAAAGAAGAGTTAATTCAGATGGAATCCAGAAAAATGAGGCAGCACAGAAACTTCATCAGCAGTCCAATCACATGACAAAATGCGAGGCATCTCCAAAGCCACTGCCTGCCAAAAAAAGAAAGGCTGCTGCAAGAAAAATACTTTCACAGCTTGATATCTGGGTCTTGTGACTGCTATCCAAACAAGGAGTAAAAGTGGTACTATATAATGTGGCAGGGTAAACAGAACCACCCACTTGCCACCACCAATCATGTTTTTAATTCAGATAAATTCTGTTTCTTTAAAACATTATGGGGGAGAAAAGAAACAAAACCTTTTGTTGAACTTGAAAATTATATGTATAATCAGATCTGGCATGACATATTTTAGGTTCACATATACCATGAACTGTATAGGAATGTATGTTTTGACATAAAGGATCAAATTATTGTTCCATCCCAGGTGATGTCCGTTCTACACAACTGACAGATGCTCATCTCAGAGGAGCACAAAGACACTGCCCTCAGCCAACTATGCAAGGTTAAGAAGAATTTCTATCCATAACTTACAGATGGTGACCTGAAAAATTTTAAAACAGAGTATCTGATCTGAAAAATTTACAGAAAGGAGCAGACACAGAAGTTCAAACTTTCAGGAATGCTGGGTCAGGGAAGCCTCTACACTTGGCCAAATTGTCTCACAGTAGCCTGAAAACTACTTAGAGTTTTCAAAACAGGTCTTGGTCAATTCGGCAAAGTCTGGGATGGGTATGATTAAGCCAAAGTATGGAAAGTATTCTATACTTCTGTGTCCAGCTTAGTCAGGGATTGTGGATGCACCAAGAAACTGAGAAACTAATAACCATACACCCCCCACACACACCACTAACACCACTTCCACCAGCACTAGAGTATTTCCCAGCCCCAGGCTAAATTGTGCTTTTGCCTCAAGTTGTGGAGCAATAGTTTGGATTAATTGGCTTTGTATTCTAAGCAAGGTTCATATCCCTTTCTGGAAGTGTATTTGTTGTTAGTCTGTGTACTATGGAATAAAAATGCCAAGACATAGTAATTAGATTCAAAGATGCCTTCCAAGAAGGGTAGCAATATCTTGAGTGCTTATCTATCCTTGTTTCTCAAACACTTTGAAAAGGAAAACGTCAAACTTCTCATTTTTGACTGTGAAAAATGCTAATATCTCCTTTGCTTCTCTAATTTATTCTAGAGCCCTTCCCTGTTACACTCTAGTTTCCTACCATTACCTCCACATCTGTTTCCCCAGTCTTACCTTCATCCCTTCGATCTCTTTTTCCTTCGTCTTCCTTTTCATGCCTGTTCTTAATTCTGCACTCTCAGCACTATCTTCTCTTTACAATCTCCCAAAAGTTTCTGTTCTTTATTCTCCCACCTTTATTAATTTCCTGGCTGTGAGTTTTCCTTTTTTTCCCTTCATTCCCTACCCTTTCTTCTATCTTTTCCCTCCCAGAGCTAAATGATACCCCAGTCATGACCTACCTGAAAAAAGAGCTACATCTTTTTAAGTCCTCTGTCAGTACTAAAGGGATGGAAAATGTCTCAAAAATAGCTAAACGACTATTCCAGTTACTGTCCTGGACAAACAAGTGTAACTCCCATCAACAGCTGGAGGAGTTCTGCACCTGAGTCAAGCTATTCCCCATTTACCACCAGTGATTGTTTGGCGTGGGAGTCCTGCTATAGCAATCTGTCCTCACATCAGGGCATGCAGAGACAGACAGAATTTCATGCAGTGGCCACAGGGTGTTGGTGATGAGAAAAACAATTCTGATAAGTCCTTTCTTCACTCTTAACTGAGAACAGCACTAACATAAGCGAAAACTTTGTTGTAAAAAGTAAGGAAGAGGTTTGTATAAATACAATGCACTGCTTCACCCCTGTGTTCTGTGGGAACTCTAAGAAGATACTGAAACACCACAAGAAAAGTTCCTTGTATGGCATGCATCATGTAATCAGTATCACTAGTAATTAAAGTCTTTCTGTTGGCTTCAAATGAAGTGGTGTAACATCCTGGGAAAGGACAGAATTGCACCACACAAACAGTTAGGTCAAGAGGATAAAAAGACTAAGAAGCATTAATTTCCTGAACTTCTTAAGATCTGCCCATCAAAACAGTAAATGTTTGCTTTCCAAGACAAAACAAGCTAATAGAAACATGCACTAGAAATCATCTTTATGGCCAACAGTACGGAGAAAAGACTGAGCAACACTTTTGTTTTCCATGGTGAATGTATTGCTCCTGGTAACACTCCCCTGCTGAAAGCCCAGTTCCCCCTCCAGCTGTTGCTGCCTGGGCAAGCTAGGGCTGCCTATGCACGGCCCAATCCAACTTGCACACCTGATCTTACAAAATTTTCTCTGTTTTCTTTGTCTCACTCTTTTTATATTGCTTCTGGTAGTTTTTTGTGGGTTTTTTTGGTTCTGCTTGCTTCCCACCCTTACTACTCTCCAAATGCTTGCTGGGCAGGCACAGCAATTCCATGTAAGGAATGCAGGGAAGAGAAGCATTCCTTGATTTTTCTGAGCACAGTAACTTGCATGACATTTGATCATAGACAGAGATTAAGTCATTCATGAATAGGGCCCAAAGGGAGGAACAACTCCAGAAAAACAACCCTCCTCACTGGTAGTGAAGCATCCAGGACTCCACAGTCATTACTGCCACACTTACAGTTCGTAGCCGATCTGGCAAAGTGAGGAATCCAACTGCAGGCTCTGTGGTTTAAATAAAATGTATCTACAGCAGCTTGGATCAATGTTTAAAAATGTTCCATGTTATTTTAGTCCAAGGACAAGCTTTTAAAGTTAAAAGAAAACTTTGGCTTTAATTACAAATTAAAAGTGAAAGTTGTTTAAAAAGAATGCATATTCTGAGAAGAACAGTAATAGAAATGATTTAAAATTTAAAACTCATTCTTCTCTCTCCCAGCATGTGGTAAGTCTCCTTGTAAATATTTAAATCACAAGTTTGAAAGCTATTAAATTATGGACAATATTTAGGGTGCTTCTACCTCGCTGTTGTGGATCTTTGGCATAGCTTGAGTTTTTCCTACATTTATACTTTCAAGCTAAAATAAGTGTCAGATTTTGATGCACGTTGCAATGGCCAAAAAATAACCACAATGGTAACTTTTACCTCTTTTTTCCCCTAAACTTTGTTACCACATATGTGTGATACAGCAAATGTCACCACCCTATATATAAATGCAAAGGGTTTATTCCAGAGCAGCTATGAGCAATGCGATCCCAAAGTGGTTAGGTGCTACAATGGAGAAGCTGCTGCTCTTGGGATGATTTTCAGCAACAATTGCCCATCTGAAAATCATTAGTGCATAGCAGTGGATTTTCCACATGTTCATAGGCTGGACAAGCAGGTTGCCCTTGAAGTATGGTTCCCTGGGGGAAGAAGGAAAACCCAGAGAAAAGTATTCTATTGTCAGCTCATGGTTTCACTAGAGCCAGACAAAAATATGGTCAAGCATTCACTTGGCTGCACTGCTGGCAAAACGATAGGGTACCGAAATGGGGACAGCTAATGAGGAAGGTAAAGAATGAAGCTTAGGAAGAAGAAGATCTTAAAGGAGTACAGATTTTGTTTTTTTTTTTTTAATTTAAAAAATCAGACATAGGGGTAAGTCTCAGATCACTGACCTTTACTTTTATAATGCCAAAAAGGTTTAGAAAGGGTAGTATTTTCCCAATAAAATATCTCATCTTCTAATTCAGCTGTTCAAAACACTAAAGTGTTTCGAAAAAGACAAGAAAGTACTGAAGGAACCGAAATAAAAAAGGATATAATTCTAACTAGGCAGTATTTTCTATTTAATGCCCCATTAATCGATAATTTGGCTTGAAGGAGGAAAAAAAGTTGGCAAAAGGGAATGGAATTCTTTAGCTCCTTGTTTTACTTAAGAAAAATTCCCAACGGGCTTCACTTAAACAAAGAACTTTAGTTTTCCACTGGAAAGACAAAAAGAAAATCTTGGTCTAGCATGTTCTGCCACATGCTTTAACTACACAGTAAAAGAGTATGTACTTGGATCACAGGCACATTTCAAAAGTGTAGTATTTATTAGCTGCTCTGTTGCCAAGTTCCACTATTATCATTTTATTATAACTAAGGTATATTTTTACTAACTAAATTATATTTAGGTTTTCAGTTTAAGCATTTGAAGGTCCCGGAGTGTCACGTACAGATGACATACAATATATCAAAGGCACTTGTTGCTTTTCTCCCTCCTCTCCTCTACAAACAGTTACCCTGTATTTGTGATCTCAGGGCATCTGACTTACCTAAACCCATAATCCAGCTGTAAAGATACGCAGGAGCCAAGGGAGCAAAATCCTTGGATGAAGCCGAGCTCACCAAGGACAAACCCTGTCACCAGATAACCCACCGCACGCATGGCCCTCACACCCTGAGGGGTCCAGCACAAACCCACCTCTCCCCTCCACCCTCTTCAGACACCTTGCTCCAACACTCCTCTCCTGCCCTTTTACTAACTTACCCAGACCTGGTTTTTTGCTGAGGCGTCCTGTTCCCAGCTGGGGCTGTGGGAGGGTTTTTCATATGCAGGAAGTGTTTTGTGGTGGGACACAGGCTCCCCACGAGTGAGGGTGGACAGGAGCCAGCAGCTCATAGCAAGTTTACCCCAGCAGAGCCATGTCCTGTACCTCCTGTAAAAGAAGTTTTGGTCCCGTGGGGAGTGTGGAGCTGCTGCCTGGAGGTTGTCCAGAGGGGATGGAAAGAGGACATGGCCATGAGGCAGGAGAGGGCTTTGGTGGGCTCACATCAGGCTGTGTACTGCCACTGCTCTGGACAGGGAAGGGGTGTTTCTGAGCAGCCATGAAGCTCACAGAGGGATGACAGGGCTCCTCAAACCCCAGCAAATGCAGCAGTACTGTGGCACTGAATACAACCTTTATTTTTCCTATTTTGTGCAAGGAATGAAGGATGAACTGTACCCAAATATGCACATTTACATGCTCTGAGGATCACAATCTTTGATCTGTGAGTAAAGATCCCACTGAAAGCAGCTGGAGTTCACCAAATGAAGTTTGGAAAGCTTTGCAAACGCATGAACATTGCATGTCAAACCATGTAGCGTGCTTTGGGGCCAAAACACTCAAAAACCAGACCAGATCTTGGCAAATTGGATTTTTGCTTTGTCCAATATAAAGCACTTCCAAAGGCTTAGTTTTAAAACATATCTGAGTGCCTGCCCATCAATTACCAGGTAAAGATAAAGGCACTTAGAGTTGGATATTAGATGTAATAATTGGCCCCTTCTGGAATAAGAGGGCAGAGAAACAGAGATGTGAATCTGTGAGTTGAATGAGGTATAGAGTAGTGAGAAATATTAATGACCTTTTTCCTATATAGATTCACAACAAATGTAACAAGCACAAATGAATGCTTATGTGCACTTGTCGCCAGGATAAACTATTATTGCTCACAGTCTCATTAGATGAGGAGTGAAAACAGCACCAGAAAGGGTTGTGACACAACACTAAAAGGAAAACAGGCTTATAAAGATACCTGACTTTTTTATAGATTTAAAATGTTTAAGTAAGCATTTCTTTACTTCAGTTTAGCCAGAAAAAATAGGCCTTTGCATAAAACCAAGGAACACTGTGATCAATACCTGCAGGTCAGCCTTGTCGTCTCTGCTGACCTCTGTGAAAAGGATTCTCAGCTTTTCTAGGAAATCTGGAGTAAGCACCTCAGTGAGACATGGGATTTAAAGGCAAGATATCTCATTGTGGACAATACAGCTGAGTGTCTCCCCTGTCTTTGCAAAGTTCACTGCCATGGTGAACTACTGCACAGCTCTGGGATGAAAGAGTAAGCACAGCCAAATGGCAAGACAGAAGGCTTGAATTCCGCAGATATCATCATCATAATAGAGTAGGGAGTATGTGCATGTGTGTGTATGCACATATATATATGAAATACTGTATGTATTGCAAACACTACTACAGTCTCAGGTGCTGGCCAGAGCAAGACAGCTTTTGTTGTTTCTCCTCACTTCAAAAAGTGTCTCTAAACATCCCGTTTCAATAAGAGGTTCAATAATTAGGAATAATAATTAGGAAGCCCAGAGCTACTGCAGTTATGACACTGTAGACAGAGAAGGGCTCCAGGCTTCACACAGCACCCCTGCTCCCCTAGCTGACACAAGACTCCCAGGCTACACTGGGCTCTCACTGACTCTGCTAACACAAACAGTGCTGCAGACACACAGAGCTTTCCCTGACAAAAGGAACAAAGGCTGTTGTCTTCTGGAGGAAGCTTTATTTGAAGATGATCCTGGGGAAATGAATTAGTGATGCCGTAACCAACAGCTACACCAGCTAAACAGCGTAAGAGGGAGAAAAGTAGGACAATGAATTTGTATGTCCATTGAATGGACAATCTACCACTCCTCCTGTTCAAAGCTGCCATAAATAGCCAGGAGCAGACCATTTAATTTGCACACCAGCTCCAGAAACTGCTCCCTGAGCAGCTGCCAGTACAGACTCCCCATGGTGTAGCCCACTATGGGGCAAAGCTAGACCCAACTCCTTGGGGTAGGAAGAGCAATTAGACAAAGAGGGACCTGGGGTGAAAGTCTCCCTGAAGTCAACATCTGAGACAAATTCTCCAGCACACCAAGATCTCATTAAAACTGCCCACAGTGTCTAGCCCACAGAGTACATCCAGTGCAAGGAGAGCAATCCTGCCGCTGTTTTGCAATGCATTACAAAATACCTTGGCTAGCAGAAAGAATTTGAGGCAATTTGCTCCTGAAGAGCCAGGTCGTGAAGAGCCTTCATTTTTCCAGCAAACTGGATTTAAGTTGACAAATAGTAACTGAGAGAGAAAAAAACCCTGACAAAGTAAGGAGAGATGGAGAAACCAACAGCATTTAACTTGATCTTTGAGGGTGTAAATCTGTCAATACCCACAAATGACCACAAGGCCACATGCCAGTTTTCACTCTGAGATACCATAACTAAGACATTTGGCTGGTACCTCACATTGGAAAGAAAGTTTTTACATTTAGAAATGTAAAACATTGTAACATTTAAGGAATTTTGGCTACAGCCCACTAGCCAGCCTTCCCCCAGCTTCAGCTAAGGGATTATTTTGAATGTTGCTTTGCTTTTCATGCATCTGTTGCCTAAATCAATGTGGAGGCATGAGGGAGGGACTGAAAATTGGCCCCAGAAATACGGTATATTTTAGTGTCATAATTGAAAGTCTTGGCAATCCCTTTACTTTGAAATGTCAGTGCCATACCAAATGATCTGGTCATCATAACCTCAACTTCTGGCCATCAGTGAAAGAACAGAGATAGAGTCTCCAACATTAGGTTTCAAGGCCACTGTGAAAAATTAAGGAAAACACATTTCATGGCTCACTGGAATTTTGCTTTACCTATTTTTGTGTGTTTCTTTTCAGCTGTTCCAGCTTCAGCTGTGTATCTGATCTCTTTCTGTTTGAATTGTTTTTACTTTTTCCAGATTTTCTACAATGCAGTTTACCTCTCCAACTTACTCTCCTGCTTTAAACTCCTGATCCTTTTTTTTTCTTTTTCTTTCTTTTTTTCTTTTTTTTTTTTTTTTTTTTTTCTGTAGCTCACATAAAACTCACTTATACAAGCCTTTTGCATGCTTTGACTGTTAGGACATATTTCTCCTTTAACAGACCTAAGTGCTGATCTGATGCCAATTTAATGCCATAAAGCATAAAAGACCTGAACAGGTCTTTAGCAATCACTGGTAATTTCCACATCTGGGTCTTTATCTCATACCCAAATTTTTAAGTTTGTAGTGATGTGGATTAAATAAAGCTGAATACAAATCTGTTTTTCTGGATAATTAGAAAATGAACTTTACAGATGAACATGAGGGAAGGTTTTCCAGAACAGTTGTTTTTATGAGCACTCCCCTTCCTCCATCAAAATAACAAAAGCCTTATACACAAACAATAACCTACAGGTTCCTGACATTTTCCAAATAGTGAATATAAAGTCATCCACAGCCCAACATTAATCCATGCAGAGATCCCTTCAGCCCACTTCTCAAATTGTGTCAAAACCCTCCCAAAAGCTCCTCTGTGAATACACACGGAAGATCAGAAGTCTGGTCTCACCAAACTGCTTTCATCATTACACTTCTGGTATGCACATTACGGACAAATGACCTAAAAAATTTCAGTTAAACACATAAAGGAGTGTTTTTAAATTATAGAATTACTTTCAAAAACCACAAACCTGGAAAGGGAAATAGGATTTGCTGGATCAGATAAGATTACTAGTCTATCTGGTCAGGCACATTCAATGCATAGCTTTTTAGAAAAGAAAATTAAAATGGGAGGAAGCAATGGTGAATAAAACTCATTTTGCAGTTCAATACTGTGCCAGTTTTGACAGTATTTTAAGAAGAATCCAATCAAAAATCTCACTGTACAGAAAATAATCTGGTCTTTTTATTTCCCTATTTTTTTTCTATTACTATCAGTAGATAAATTCTACCACTTGCACCAGCACGAATACAATTTCTTAGCCTACTTGAGAGTCATCAAACACTGCTTTGATGCAAGTGTTTGCTACTCATATCAAAATATTGCTATGGTAAGGAAAATGCATGTGCTTGCACAAACACAGAAAGACTCAAAACATATTCTTAATTTACAGCTATATGACTGAATACAAACAAGCTGCTTTTCAATAGTCTCACCACAGGCATAAAACATTTCAAACTCCAGGACTACTGAGAAGCTCACAGTTTTATTCACCAATCATCATGCTCCAAATTTACAAGCCTAACTCAGATGGTTATTGCTGGGATGTACCTGCTTAAATCCCTTCCACAGATGGGAGAAGGAACACTGTTCATGCCAAGTTTCAGTCTGGATTGAATTTTTACAGCTGGGTCATAAATTTGCAGATTAAAAGGGTTCTAATGGAAACACAGGTACAGCCTTAACTACAGCAACATGAACAGCAGCAATGTAACACTGCACGAGGGACAGTCTGCGCTACAAGCAGAATCTACCAGGAGCTACCCAACGTTGCATTATTTCTCTCCAGCAGCGGAAGGAGGCTGGGACATGCAGGAACCCCATGCCAGGTATGAAGTTTCAATTCAGATGTTTTTCCAGAAAGAAGTGAAACTTTTATGGGCCTGCCATTCCTCTAAGTTTACTGCCCCAGAATATGAAAAGTCCATCCGTTGCTCCTCTCCAGCTACTACCCTGTCCCACCTGTGCCTGCACCCCGTCCCCTCCTGGTCACACTTTCTTGCACTGCACACAGATTAGCGTGTTAGTAAGAATGACCAACGATGGTAGTTACCAGTGATAAAGACAACAGATTTTGTATGTAAAAGTAATTAACTGGGCAAAAAAGGAAGAGGTTTGTCCCTATAATTTCTCTTTCTTCATGCAGGTGCCATGAGCAGATGTCTCAGTGCAGGAGCAGATACAGCTGGAGTCCCATATGAGTTCCAAGAAGCAGAACAGGCACATTTTGATGTTGGAGCCTTGTCTGCAAGCCACTGATCTGCCTCCAGACATGGCCTTGTGTGCTCAAACACAACTTCTCCATCAGTGACATGTTAAGTTAAATGTGTGACTTCAAAGTCACTTCTGAGGGGGTGACAGAGCGCATCTCTGTGTTTCTGTCTTTGCACATCATCTTGTGTTTTGTTGCTCTTTTTCGCTTTTCCATGTATAAAATAGTGCCGTATTTTTCAAGTTCATTGGCCTACATCCCTTCTTTAGCACAGACAGCTGATAGTCACATTTTGCTGCTGCGTTTCCTGGGTACAGAACAGAGCAGATATATCCTCCTTTGTGCCCTCAGAAGCATATTGGGGTGTAGGTGCAGTGGCAGGGCCACTCTGCACGCACATCAAGGCAGCAGAGGGCATGACAAGGCAACGAGGCTATGGGGACAATCCATGGGATGCAAACCATTCCTCCTGCCTGGTGCTGCCCCACTCCATCCCTGGCTGTTGCACCAGGGATGTTGCACCAGTGTCCAGGGTTTTCTGCTGCTCTGCTCCAGCTGGTGTATTGCTCGGTTACCTCATGTCATTATCTCCCCCAATCACCCCTCTGCCCTGCTCATTTGAAAAGTGCTTCCTTTTGCAACACATGCAGCCACTCACAGTGGCAGTGATGGCAGCAGGGCTGGCGTTTGCAAGGCTGAGGAACCCCTGAATCAGTGCAGAAGCCACAGCAAGGCAGTATGGGAGCCTGGCATTTCTACTGTTTCTGACTGGCACACAAACTTGGCTACTGGGAAAATCCTGCGCAGGCAGTGGAAGGGGAGACGAAATCACATCCATTTCACTAAATGAGTTTTCCCAAGCTGTAGTTTCACACACTCTTTAAATACCCCTCAAATTAACTGCTAATTTTCTAACTAATTTCCCTATTATATTCATTACTAACCATGCAGTCTACAGCTAAAGCTGGAAAACAGTCTGATTTATGATCATGTCCTTTTCCATGCACATAATTTCCTGAAACATTCACATTTGGGCTGACCCCAGGTTTTAAGACCAAGCATAATTCTGAAGACATTTAGAACAATGGGAAAATGGGGATAAATATTTTTTTCCCTTTGAAAACACCTTCACTGAACGAATGAGGCTTGAGCTTGGCCAGGAAACAGCCTTTGCTAAGGCCTGGAGCATTGACTAACTCTAAAGAGGAGTATAAAAATATATAGTTGTTAGCAATTGGTGACAGCACCACACATTTTTCCTGCTGTGTCTGAGAGAGGTCTTGGGCAAGCACAGGGGTCTGCTGCTTTTTTGGCAGCTGATGTGAATATTTGCATTGGGAAAATTTTAGCAGTCTTGGAGAAAAAGAGGTGGGCTTGCTGCACCGGCACGGGCAGCGACAACCTGTGGCCATGGAAACATGGCTGATGCCCTGATTTTTCTGGTGTTTCTGATTTTTCAGTCAGATGTTGTCATCTTTTCCATTTCAAATCATTCATGCAAGAACAACTCATTCTCTGCGATGATAAAGCTGTCAGGAGTCCTGAGACGTGCTGCCCTGAAGCAAGCTGATTTCATGAAAATCCTCAGCAGCCAAACAACTGTCTCAAGACAGTTTTTACTGAAGTATGTAGAAAATTTGCCATGACATCAACAGAAGCAAAACCAGAAGAGGTGCCCACAGCACCCTCTGTTCTTTGGGGTCTCCACAGCAATTATACCTGAGTTATAGAATAAACACAAACATGCTTCTACTTGAAGCACATCTGGCCTGCACAGACCCCAGTCTCTGGAATCTTTAACATTTTGGGTTTAAAGGAAAAAAAAAAAATTAAAATCCCCAAACATTCATAGCCTTTTGCATCTGAAAACAAACAGGCAAAACAAGGATGCACAGTTTTTGCACCCAGCACCTGTGAGAAAACAAATACTCTCTTTTCCCACAAAATGAACCACTAAATGTAGGAAGTGGAGAGAAATGACACAGAGAAGTGTCCCCTCCAAGCAAGGCTGGCTCCAGGCAAGGCTCCTCCTTGACCGCTGGCAGTCCCTGGGTGCCCAGGCTTTTGGGAGGGCGCTCTGCCCCCGCCTGTTGTTGTTCCCAGCCTCCCAATGCTCTCTTCCTTCGGTTCCTCATCTCAGAGAGGTCGGAATCACGACCTCCCCATGAAAAACGATTCAGTTTTGATGAAGCACTGTTTTCCAGGGTCCTGTGGAAATAATCCTGATCTTGCAGCTCAAATACTGAGAAACCAAAGAGATTTTAAACCCAGATTATTTGATTTTTGCTGTTTGAACTGAAAGAAACGCAAAAAGTGAACAAAATTTAACTAGCAGGTAGCAGGTAGGATCCTTATAATTCTCAAGTTTGGGCTATCACATCTGGTATATTAAACCTGACACTTCCTGTGTAGTGAAGCCATTTCCTTTTAATCTTACTTTTAAAAAAACAACAGAACAGTAAATTAAACACAATCTTCTCCTCAATTCTCAATTCTATGCTATTTTAGTGTTGACCAATCAGGTCATGTAATAATAAAATTCCTGCAGAAATACGATCCCCACTGTGTAACCTTCAAATTGCAATTATGCTGCTGTGTGCATTTAATACTGTACTTGACATTCACCTTTTCCATTTCACTTCTGGATGACATTAGGATCCGCAACAAGGACCTCCTTCAGCTCTCCCAGGTTACCATTTATTTCAAAGTATCCCCAAGGCCTCCAGCACCGTTTAGATCAAACTTGCATAAGTCACTGGTATGAGCAGTTTTTGCGGGTCCCTTGAGTTGTTTCTGAAAACAGGTTCCATTGTGTTCATATTATGCTTTCAAACTTTATAGCTCATTTTTAAATTACATGTTAATTTCCAAAAATGTTAAATTGCAAGGAAAAGTTGGCAAGGACCACACAAAATCATAGCACTGTTCTGTAGCTTGTGTGTGTGTCTCTCTATAGTACTTATGTGCATGGCTACACCCTTACATTTAAGTGCTCTGTAGGAATGTGGGTCTGATCCTACAGTGTGCTGAGGGTCTCATCAGAGGTGCTCAGCATGCTGCCGTAAACGACCCAGGATCAAGCTTTATAAATCACCAACTTTACAGGATCCAAATGAAAGAAGGAAAGGAAGGCAAGAGGAAAGAAAAAGGCAGTAGTAATGAAAACATCAGAAACAGAGAACACTCCTGAGTATAAACATCTAAAAATAGAGATCAAACACCTTCAAAAATCAGCCAGTCATTCAAGAGTTTGTTTAAAAGCCATCCTCCTTTCCAGGCCTGCAAATCTTTACTTTCCTCACCGTTTTTATTTGTTCTGGCTTTTCTACTGTGCTAAGTGACATATAAAGTGAAATCAATGAAAAATCTGCCTGCAGAAAAAGGACTCCCTGTCCTGCTATTTTGTCTCTTTTTCTCGTTTTAATTTTTGCTTTCTCTGCTAGGCAGCGATATCCCAGAAAGTTGGGAATTTTTCATTTCCTTGTGCCGTAACGATGCAGAACATTTTGTTCCTGCAGGTGACTGGCGTTAGGGTACTCAGGGAGCACTGCAGCGTAATTACAGAAAAGTCAGCTTTTTAGTGATCCGTAACCCAAAGACTGACGTTACCGCTTTAGATTCACGTTCAGCCTCACTGTAAACATTATTAGATCTTTTCCTGGTAGATTTCTGAAGTGCTTGTTGCAGTCAGACTGTTGTTTCTGTGAGCTTTTGTACAACAAATACAGATAGGCAAGTCTGGTTTCAGTTATTCCTGTCACACAGAGAACCTGCTGTGAGTGACAGCATGCCAAGGAGTTAATGAAAACTAGTTCTCCAACATGGATTTTTAACTAAACAAAAACACTGAAGCAAGCCTTTCGGTGGTCAGTTTAAGACACATGTTTGACCAATTATACATATTTATATATTATACCGGCACTAGGATTAATCCGAACTGAAATTTTCTGCCTTAAGTGAACACATTTCTGTATGCCTTAAGCGTATCAGCTTACAACAGAAACTCACATATGTGACATACCCAAGCACTCCTTCGCTCTTTCCCGGCTGCTCCGTTCTCCCTGCACCGCCCGCCTGTGCCGCCTCCCGCTCCCCAGGCCAGGGGCTGGGGGAGATGGCAGTGTGGGCACTGCACCTGCAAGGGCTCCAACTCAGCGTTTGCTGCCCCTGCCCCAGCACTGAAGCCACTTCCCACGACCTCACAATAATTGCATGGAGGTATAAAATGAGGCCGCTCTGCCGACAGTCAGTTATATAGCTCGTCCTTGATCTTTATGTGGGATTTCCCAGTTGCATGAAGCTGGGGTAGCATATGGTCCCGTGTTTATAAGCATGTTAATGACTGAAATGGGAAACGCTACATCCCGTTTTCCTTATAAACTTTAAACTGCAATTTCTTGTTTTTGTTATTGGACACTGCACTTGCACCCTGTTAATTTGGCGCAGCCTATTGAGACACACGTGGCCACGCTGACCCTGGGCACTGTGAGAGTGAAGTAGCTCCAGACACACTGATGTACTTGGGCCCATAACCAGAACCAGACAGAGTTTTCTACTCATGATCTGCTACGAAAAGTTACTTTTCCAGGGAAGCACAATAAAGAATTTGCTTCAACTCTGATGAATGCCTGTCCTTAGGAACACAACAACCTTGCCAAACATTTCTCAAAAATAAAACATCGACCAGTTTTCACCCTGTGCTTTTTGAAATACTGCTTAAAATGTCTTCATAAATGAAAACATCTAATAGGGATTTCACAATCCTGCACCAACTCCTTTGTGTTAAAAATTAGCTGTTTCATTCAACAAAAAAATTGCCATGGGGAGCTCCTTGCAAATGGTGATATCCCACTTAAAAATACACTTGCCACTTTTAGGAAGGTAAGAGTGGTACAGTCAGAGCCTGCTATTTTGCTTAACCCAAATGGATTATAGTTGTTTTTGAGAACACAGATACAGGTCTGATACACGACAGCACTGAGAACTCCCATCCCAGGTATTCAAATTACAGAGAAAAAAAAATCAAAAAAATAAATCATCCTTATTTATCTCTTCTTATCTAACAATCATGGATAATTTCATCTGTTTGAAAATAGGTTTCATAAATGGATGACAAATTGAAAATATATGCTTTGTTCATGAAGGGCTTCATTCCTGCATGTTATAATATCATCAGAAAATCATTAATGGAACTTTAATCTTGTAGCTGAAAAAAGCCCATTTGTACCTATTATTTCCTGAATGTACACAGATGCATAGGAAGGATATAACAAATAATATTGTGTATACACATGATCTTTTTCTTTCTATATGCAGATTACTGCTTCTCTGCTTTTGAAGTGCAAAACCAATAAAACTATATCCTGAGAGCTGCTGGGTGTTCTCATTAAAGGCAATAGCACTTCCAAACTTTAAGGAAGCTATTTAGGAACTGACTTAAATACAGTCTCAAGAGGAGTTCCAGGAATGTCACTTTCAAACTTTAAGGACAAATATACTGGTTTTTAGTCATTACAGCACAGCTTGTGAACTTACACAGTTAGAGTGTGCCTGTTTCAGGCTTCACATTAATGACCATATTTTTCAGTGCAGCTTGAAACTTGTCAAGGACAACTTAATCCAGTGGTAAATTTATTACAAATTTTAAAAAGTCATTGTGTCCATTGTGTTCATTTTTAGGTTACGGTGTAAAGTACAGAAAAACATAAGTTTACATATCTGAGCTGCTGCATCTGTTCTTGAGTAACTTTTCACTTAAAAATAAAACTTGGCAGACAAGACGCCTGTAATGCAGACCAAATGTATTTGGTATGTTGAGAAAAAAAAGTTAAATGAACAGAGAGAGTTAATTTTGAAACTTACTAGTCGTGCATGCACTATTCTTGCTCCCCACGAGATCCCATTCCTTTACGGGACCCCCACTCTCTCCTCAGTCATCCCCGACAATCTGCATGCACAAACGTCCTCCTACCCCCAGCATGAAACAGGCTGCTGAAACCCTTGTGGCCCCTCCACATGGACACAAAAAAAAGAAAAAAAAAAAGACCAGAAATATGTCAGAAAAAGGAGAGCAAAGGCTGCAAACTTGAGAATTTGCAAAGGCACCCAAACCTGCCCGCCAGGGAAGCCAAGGGGAATCAAGTACAAAATCTAAATCTGTATTAACTTCAGTACAAAGTCCTCCAGTACTTTTCATCAGTATCCATCCCAAAAGCGATGCTGATCACAGGGTAGCCCCTGGCAGAATAACGTGCTAAGAAAGCCCCCAAGACAACACATAGGGCTACTGCAACGAGTGGAAACCCTGAGACACTCATGGAGACCCTCGGAGACTGGGATGCAAAACTTCATTTTTTTGAAAATGAAAATTTTATTTTGTCTTACATGCCAAGGAAACGCAGAAGAAGCTTCACAAAAGGACCTTTCCAGCACTCCCTGTTCCTACAGGGATATGAGCAAATCCTGATCTTGCCCTGATTTGAAGCAGTTTACTGGCATGAACCAGGTACCTCATGTACCTTCCTCTGAGTGGTAACATAGTGGATGGTATTAAATCATGTTTTTAATAATAAATTATCTGTGACCCTTCAAAAAAAATCAAGACGAGGTATTTAATGGCCCCCTAGCTCAGTGTACTGTGTCTGGAGAGTAATGCCAGAATTAGTCTAATCCATGTATTCAAGAGATGCATGAGCAGCAAAGGGCCAGACAAGCACTCTGAGGACAGAACAGATGCTGTACAACAGGGAAAGGTGTTTACATGCACTCCACTGAGGGACATATGACTCATGTAAGTGTCACAAACAGCCACCTTGAAATTTCAAAGCCCTTCTCTTCCTCCCTGCTGGGACCATGGAGTACTTCAGTCCTCCCCTAGTCCTCCCTTACTGTAACAGAATGCTCAAGAATTTTCTCCTTCTTTAGGCTTGTCTTAGTGCTGACAAAAAATGGTCTGTGTCATTTCAAAAACTGATCCACTCAAAAAGCAAACCAGCTTCACTAGCAGTCAATAACAGAACTTAACTGTAATCTGCAGGCAGAACTTCTCCAGAGAATGAAAGAGTGGACAGGATTTATCCACCCTGATACCAGAGGACAGACAGGAGTGACCTACTCTCATGCAAGAGGATGGGCAGGAATTATCCACTGCCACACGAGAGGATGGACAAAAGCCTCATAAAAGGCACAATCATGTGACACTCATTCCACATAACAACATCTACTAAAGCTGGCTGTATTAGCAATGAAATAGAAAAAAATCCCTTACCTGTCCGATAGACAAAATTGCCCTCTGTCTCTGATGATGATGGAGACACCAGTTCTTCCTCAAATTCATTGGAACTAAATGAGCCAGAGTGATTCCTTTGCCTTGTTTTTTCCATCATAGCTGCATTAGTAGCCATGACATGTCTCAGTGAGTCATTCAGGTAACGATTCAATAAGCTGCTTTTATATTTGGGGGGTGACACGTAATCCTCATTGGCACTTGCTTCTGGTCTCACTCCTGTTTTTATTACTGAACTTTCAGTTTTAATCACAGCATGATGAACTGGTTTATTATATCCCCCTTCATTCATATGGTTTCTTGAAGGATTTTCTCCATCTGAAACAAAAGAACAAAGATACAGTAATGCACAGAATACCTAATATTTAACACAAGGCTGTCTCTACGTTTTGAATTGTGATAAATATAACTAAAATTAGACAACAGCTTTAGCATTGGACACTAATTTTCATTTTCTTCTGTTCACACGCTGCTCATAGCAGTTCCCAAGGTTCTCAGATGTTCTAGCTATTCTAAATTAATTAGCTGTACAAAACAGTCTTTGAGTCTATTTCGCTCGAGTAGCACAAGGCAAGTAGAAAAAAGCTGAAAAGTGCCTTAATCAATGATAAGCATTTAAAAATATGTGTAAATAAAACAAATTCTTACTTGAAATTTGGTTCTCCTGAATACCATATCATATTTAGGTGCATTTGCTTAAACTGTACACTTTTAATTGTCCTGCAACCAATCTTTTCATGGGAAGTGCATACAAAAGAAATGTGAGTACAGACTGAAATTGAAACAAAGATATTTGCAACTGAGTGCAAATTGACATGTATTCTTTTGAAAATTCACTTACAAATTTTTGACAATGTTCTGTAGCATTTGTTCCTGTCCTTGTATCTCCATGTCACAACTGCCTGAAAAAAGTACCTACAGACCTAATTAATACAAATGTTCTATAAAAAAATATAGGGCATTTAAAAAAAATAAATCTTGCATTTGCTAATTTGAATAAGAAAAGAATTTCAGTGCATCTTTTATGGAAAATGTTTGCTTGTAAAATACATAAAATAAGTAACAGTAATATTCACTCTACCATCTAATAAGTTCCATCAAAGTTAATAAGATTCTCTTGTTAATCAGATTCTCCTGTTAATTATGTGATTTTGCTACAGCCCTTTCATCAAGGAAAGTAACAGTCAAGTGATTTCTCATTTCTTTATACCAACAAATGTAATTAATTTTTTCCTTTAATGCAGATTAAAGGAATGAACTTGTAGAATCTAATGAACAAACAATTATCTGTCTAGTAACAATGAAATATAATAACATGCAGCCAGACTGCCACCTTGAACTTACACAATCCCACTTTGCAAGGCTGCGTAGTAGCTGGGACACAAAAAAGGCACCAAATTCACAAAAAAAGTAAAGGTGGATACACTAAGGGTGTTTTGTGATTAAAAATTAGAGCTAACTTAGGGTATCTGATACTTTCTAAATATATTTTAGTCCATTTAAAATTGATAAAAAGAGCATCCACAAACCTTCAGAGCATGAGTCATCGCTGCTCACGCTGAGTCGTTCAGCATTTCCTTGAACATATTTGTTGTACAGTTTTATTCGTAAAGCCCAGCTAAGGTCTGGTTGCCTGACAGTGTTCTTCAGGCGACGTCTTGCATTGGCAAACCAGTTTGATACCTGCATACAAATGAGTGTGTTAGTTTCCTTTGAAAATTACACAAATAAACAAATCCAACCCTTGGAATTTTCATGAGCTTTATGTATGCTTCAAAGAAATGACAAACAAGAGAAATAAGAACAAAAATCCATGAAATCATCACTGAGCAGAGAAGGAGCCTCAAACAAGAAGGCAGGTTCAGGCTTCCCACCCTTCACAAGTGTTAGCAAAACCACATTATAGCAAGGTTTCAATTAAGGAGTCATAAATACTAAGTTTATATTCATATTTAATTTTTTTATTTTAAAGATAATGCCTTGAGCTTTCAATATGAACCTTCAATATACTACTAACATCCTAAATTAAAACTAATATCTAATATTCAGTAATTTCCTTTGACATTTATATAGCCTACAATAACGCTGTTGAATAGAAAAACCCATTATGATTTTGTATATATAAAAGCCTAAATTCTCCCTTGTACTGTATGTCTGACAAGCAGTGGATATCAGGAAAGTCTTACACAGAGTACAATGTACTTAGAGTCACTGCAGAAATCAACCGTATGCTCTTCAGAGCAACAGGTTTTATGAACTCTTTTTGTTGTGTACACTCTAAAAACTGGTGAAGATGCAGATTCCTCAGAAGGTGACTACTAAACAATAGTCTGGCTTGTTTTCCTTCCCAGCTGCAGAGCGTTTTCTGGAGTTTGACAGAGCAAAATGGATACAATTTAGAATCCTTTTAGCACACAGGGTCACCACAAAGTCGGGCTCAAACACAAGGATTTCATAGTGTTTTTGGCACTGAACAAGCAAAAAGGCACAGTCTACTCTTCTGTGCAGGCTATGCTAATCAAACCACCAAATAGGATGCATGTACTTGCAGTGACTTTACATGAAAGTACACCTTAGAATATGCCAGCCTTGATTCTACTATAACTTAAAAGTATATAAAATAGAAAATACTGACACAGTGACATTACCATAATTTTACTACAAGCAAGAGCAGAGGCAAGCTACTTACATTCTAACAATATTTGTTTAATGATAAATCAAGCCGTAAAAGTGCTATCTACTCCTTGAAGGAATAAGTGTATTTTGACATGACCTCTGCAAGAAGGAGGCAGAATAGCACTAATTGCAAAGGAGCACGTAAAGAATGTCAGCAGCCTATAGCCCCACTCACATCTTTGTGCTGTGAACATGCACACAGAGAAATCAAGACCACTACCATCATGTTCTGACCTGGGAATGATCATATCATTTAACTCGTGATAACCTTCAAAGCAAGTTAACAACATGTTTTATTAATACATGCTATCCCATATAATAGAGAGCCAAACTGTAGATCTCACTGTTGGATTTTGGACATAGTTTTGTCATCTGTCTATTATAGCTAAGATTGTATAAATCACACAGAAGTATCTGTCTAATGATTCTGGATCAATAATCCCTTCTCAGGTGATTATGAAAAAAATAAGCACTATCTGCTTAAAGGAAAAACAAAACTTCAGCTCAGAGTCACACCCAGAACTCAGTAGTGGCATCCTAAACCTGTCACTTAGATTTTCCTTAAAATCCCATTTACATGAAACAGGGTTCCACCGAAAATACAGTGAGCCCTGGATCAGCGTTCAGATGCCAAACACGTAACTTAACAAGCCATGTAGTTTTCTATGGCAGGTTAGAAGACCAAAACTGTAGCTGGCAGAGTAAGCAATCTTCATTCTATTCCAAAACTACTTGTTTATATTAATCACATTGACACAGCAATTTTTATTGTAAATGAGAAAGGGTGAGCTGGAATCCATGCACTTTCTAGTGCTGTTAACAAACTCACTCCAGACTGTTCAGCTGAAGGAGCAGTCACCTGGCCACCATATGACTTAGTGCAACTCTGAAATCAAGTACTAACAATAGAGATGGATCAATCCAGGGTCTCACTGAACACGACAGCAGTTACTGCAGCATTTTACAAAACTTGACAGCTTTCCAACCTCTCACAAGAAAGATTTCATTATGCTGCATTTCATTACATATTGAAATATTTCATCAGTGAAGTGCCATATACAGAGAAGAAAGATAGGATAGTATTAGAGTGACTCATACATAAAAGCAATTAAATTTAGCAGAGTGATTTCTGCATGGTACTCTTGGTTTATTTTGGGCTCATTCTTCCCGTGCCAATGCTTTGCTTTCTGCATATCGGTATGAAAAGATGAGTCGTATTTTAAGTCTTCTGCCATGGGAGAAGGAAATAGTAGTATTTGATCATTATCTCATAATGAGATAAATATACTGAACCTTGTCCTCCTGCTCTTTACGAAGCAGATCATCTTAAGTGCCATCATACAGCACATATAGGACAATCATAGGATCGGGCCCAGCCAGCATGGGTTTGTGAAAAGAAGGTCCTGCTTGACCAACCTGATCCCCTCCAAGGGGACCCACTTAGTGGATGAGGGGAAGGTTGTGGGTGTGTCTGTCTGGACCTTAGTAAAGCTTTTGACACAGTTTCCCACAGCATTCTCCTGGGTTCATCCTTGAACAGAAAGGGTTCTGGAACTCTTTGGAACAGGCTGCCTAGGGAAGTTACCATGGTTGAGTCACCAACCCTGGAGATTTTTAACAGAAGTGTAGACATGGTGCTCAAGGACGTGGTTTAGCGGTGGACTTGGTAGTGCTGGGTTTGCAGTTCGGCTTGATGATCTTAAAGGTCTTTTTCAATCTAAATGATTTTATGACTCTGAAAGAGCCCAAAGTCAGTTTTTAGAAGAGAAGCCTTCTTCTAAAGCACAAAGTAGCAAATCCATTCCAGATACCCTTATCCTAAATGCAATTACAACAAGGCCCAACAAAGCTGAAGAAAAGTGAGGCAAATCCATTTAAGAGATTTTTTAGGCTAAATCTGTGATGTGGTATCTCTGGGTGCTTTCCTACTCTTGGGCACTGGTATATGTCACTGGAAGATCTTGGTTGTTAAGACATCACGAGATTCGACACCTCTCCCACTCTTCAGGAGGGGACAACCTCCAGCCGTGCAATCTGGAAGAGGCTGTACTAGACAGCACCTTCATTTTGACCCACAGCAACCACCTGGGTTATTATAGGTTTTTCCTGGCTCCTTTACAGCCAATTTCAAAATGTTACATTGTCTATCCATGCGGTCTTTTAAAAGCTTTATGCCTGCTGCTGTAGTTCCTACTCACAAGTGCCTGTTTGCACCACATTTGCCTAAACTATTGCAAAAAGAAACAACCAAAGCTGCCAAAAATGTCCATCTGTTACCATAGTCCCAAGTTACATTACTGTGACTTCCAAAAATAATAAACCCCCAAAAACAACGATTTACATACAAGCCAGTGAGAAAATCTTTGTCACAGAAACCTCCCAAGAACTAAGTATCTTGAAAAACACACATGATGAAATTCACTATTCTGGTAAAGTAAGGATCATGTAGTTCTTCAAGAAATAAAAAGATAAAACCCAAGAGGAATGACAACAGATGTTCTTTCCAGCATTCATTTTTTTTACAGCAGCTCAGTTGTTCCCAAAGATCATCAGGTACTTAAATCGGCATCATGAAATATTGACCCTTTGGCTTTACTTTAGAAGAGACTTCCTAATTTTTATTGTAATTTGTTCTGCTTCACTGCTTAAGAGTGGCCAGTTTCAGTAAAGGAACAGACATCAAGCAATTCTCCTCCTCCAGTAATCCAGATATGCTTTTATAAATCTGAATACTATTAAATCCGTAGCACCACATGACCAATATATTAATCCTCATATTGAAAAACTTTCTCCTCAACAATACACCCATTCATATTTCTTTCTGGAAGGAATATACAACCATTTTTCTTTTTTATTTCACAAGAACATCTAACCAAAATTTAAAATGAAATAAATCAAGCACTGTGGTAATAATACAAATAAAAATGTAGCATATTAATAGGACAAATTATTGGATTCTGAATTGGAATCTAATTGGAGTAAAACATAAAATGCCTTTTCAAACTATATTGCTTTTTTGGTTTCCTGCTTTGGCAGTTATGGAAGTAGAAAACTCTGGACTGTTGGACTGAAATCTGCAATAACATTTGCCTTGAGGACTCCCAAAGACCTTGTTGGCCTGCACAGGAGTAAGTTAGCCCAGAATTTGCCCCAGGTTTTGCTGTTGCTCCTTAAGAAACAAGATGATTTATGATTCCCGAAAAATCCTATCTCCTTGAAAGACTCTGACTTTTGTTCAGCAGTGCAGTCGGACATGCAGCTGGAATAGTCCACTTGCTGTCCCACTGCACCCAGGAACAGAAGAATAAGCCAAAGTATTAGTGAGGTAGAATAAATTAATGTAAAATCAGCCAATTGGGTGACAGCAAAATTAATGAAAATAAAGTTGTGGAAGATTTGACATGTAAATATTGTCCTAATAGCAGAAGTAAAAAACAGGGCTGGATGTTCACTCTTTGTCTCACAGAAGAGTTGGTTTTATCTATGCCAGGACCTGCAAAAGCTCCTTGCATAGATGGTACATACTGGAATAAGCTTCATTAGATGAAAGAAAAGCACGGGGAGAAGAGTTATAGCTATAGTATCTAAATTACTATGATCAACCTCATCTTCCAGGCAGTTGACCTCTTCCAAGGTCATCAGTCAGGAGAAAAACAAAATAACCCAACTATTCATTCTCCAAACAGCAGTTTGGCAGAAACTAAAAGGGATTTTCAACAGTATCTTTTGCCTCCCCTAGGGCTTGCAACGACAAGGCATCAGCACCTGATGGATCCCGAAAAGAGGATGGAGCTGTCACCTGACAACTGCCTCCATGGGAGTAGAAAGCTGTGGGAGCAATCACCACGGGACAGCACCGAAAACCGGAAAAAGAGTAGGAAATATGGGACATGAAGGCATGTAATCCAAGGAAAGCATCATACACTGACTTCTGGATCTTCAACAGTGTCCAACAATGCTACTTCATTAGAAAAGCAAGTTGCAGGCAACCCTGGTTGATGCTTTTGCAAACTGTCCCTCCTGGGACAGAAGCAAAACTTTCCAAGAGACACTGAAGCCCAGTCCCAGCCTGGTCTTGGTTATACTACTCATCTGAAAGAGCACAGCCTCCAGGGAAGCTATTTCAGATGTACCCCATGTGACTGAGATCACAGCTAACCATGCTCTTTCTGAGAAGAAAAATTTTCATCTGGATTACAGTCTTGTCCTTTCTGAGTATCCAGAAAGTAAGTGTGGAGTATGTGTTGTTTTGTTCTTCCAGACTCTGGAACTACTGCTGGTGCCAGACCTGTGTATTTACATCTCATACAGATGCAATAGTATTCCTGGGTTAAAAGAGCACTGTACCTAAATGATGGAAGAAACACCTGGGGTTTCTTTCTGATGGTGTGCTTCTCTAAAGGAAGATAGATGTGCCTGTTTGCACAGTTCTTTCAAATATTACAGTACAGAGAAACAAGGCTGGCCAAATTCAAATTCATGAGAGTCACGGGGGTCTCAGAGAGCTAAATATAACCCTCCTTGATTATTTGTAATTTTAGTCTACACCTTATGTAGATCATAAAACTCTTTTGAGTAGTGGCCATCGCTCACTTTATGCTTTTATAGAGGCTAATACAGCTTATCCCCATCAGGATTTATCAAAGTTGCCATGAGAGACATGCTGCAAAAACCCACCGGTTTTTTTCCCTTGTCTATTCGTTCCGAGGCATTTACATAAGAGCAGAACTCCTCAAGATGATATTACTGTGAAAGTCTCCCAACATGGATGTATGTTTTAAACCCCATACAGGAATATTCTAAAAGTCATAGTCCAATAAAGTACTCCTGTTGAATTGTGCCATTGAAAGTATAGTGTTTATGTAATCATATTTTTAAAAGTCTGAGCAAACCTTTCATGTATATTTTTTAAAAGCAAGAGAAATTGTTTTAACTACATCTTCCAGTTATAACTGGCATTTTCTGAGACATTAATATTATTTTTGTCAAAGTTATAGTGTTTTTTCTAGTGTAGTAGTTTTACAGTGAGGTACTACAGTGTAAAAGTTTTTCATTTCTCCTTTGCTAGAACTGAAGTTCATACCACAGGTTTTTTTGAAGTAGAACTCAAAATAATAATCATTAATTACCACCCACTTTTTCTAATACTTCGTGCTATTTTGATCTCTTTGTGTCCTTTGCAAAGTGACACATAATGTGTTAGGCAGAGTGCCGAGGACCCAATCCTGCAAACACACGGGTTTCATTTTATGCACCTAGCAGTAACCTGCAGTAAGGAAATTTGATTATTCACAATGCATAAATCTTTTCAGCATCCAGACCTGAGATAGCATCACTCGGCAACCGATAGCATTTAACCACATATTTCAATAGAGTGCCAGATGGCAAAGAGAACAAAGAAGTTAAGATTTATGAACATTTGCAGCAAACTTTATGCCTCTTACGGCAAGACAACTGTCAGTCATTTCAGGGAAAGTATTACCTGAGAGAAAAATAATTACTCCCCATGTCTAATTACACTACAGTGATAATTCCTGCAAGGCTGTGAAGCGCAGTCACTCTGTGCTGAGCTGCTGAACACAGCACGTATGGTAACACTAATGTCTGTGCAACAGGTGATGACAATTATTATCAGAACAATAGAACAGTTTTCATCCTAGCCCATTTTGGAAAGGGAAAAGAGTAGCTCCATACAATTTCCTCAGCAATTCCTATTCTGCGCTGAAATCTCCCATCACTGATTTTTTTTTTACATGAATGCTTTTAAAGACTAAGTAAAAGTATTTTTCACTGTACTTATGAATGAGATGAAAGGATGAGAGTATCTATTCCTAGGAGGGCAAGCACACACCTTTTGCTGATAGTCTTTAGCACTTCACCACACAGGATAGCTCAGATGTGGTAATTCTTACTTGGGAAAGACGTTCCTGCTGGGGCAGGGGAGCCCTGGGCAGGGTGGAGGAAGGATGCACACGGGACCCCTGGTCTTGCTGGCTGCACCGATGCTCCCCGATACCCAGCGCTGCCCTTTGCTCAGCTCACAGAGGAGCTTTCATTGACACAGTCCCAGTCTCTCTCGTCCATGAAACGCCCCAGAGCAGCCTCAGAGGCGGTGGTAGAGGATTTCCTTACCTGCACCAGGGTCATCTGGGAGCCGAGGGCCAGCAGAATCTTCTCGGTCTTGGTGGGGTATGGGTTGTCGCGGTGCTTGTAGAGCCACTGCTTGAGTGGCCGCGCCATGTCCTGCAGCGCCTGCCGCTTGTGCCGCACCTTCCCGCCGCTCTGCCGCGCCCTGCCGCGGAGAAGGGGCGCTGAGGGCCGGGGCTAAGGGGCACCCGCCCGCTCCCCCCGCCCGGACCCGGCTCCTCGGCGCGGTCGCACCGCCGGGGGCGATAGGAGCGCCCTGTCCGCGGGGTGCCCCAGCCCCGGGATGCGTCCCGTTCGGGTCTGGTCCTGCCCGGGGGTGTGCCCTGCCCGAGGGAGCCGAGCCCCGTCCTCACGAGGTGCTCGGGGACTTTCACGGCCGCCCCCCTTGCCCCGGCCGGCTGCTCAGGAGAAAGCGATGCCCACAGCTCCCCAAACTTCCCGTGGAGGGTCTGGGAGAACAGACCCAGAGCGGGCGGATGGCCGCGACAGCGCCGCGGGCCCGAGCGGCTGCTCTGCGGGGATTTCGGCAGGGCCAGGGTTCCGCCGGTGTAAAGTGGTGCCCGGCACCTGCGAGGCGTGTGACCGGTCTGTTTACAGAGCGGCTTTCCTCGCACACTCCACGGCTGCGGTGCGCGCTGCCCCGGGGCCAGCCGAGCCTGACATCCCGCCTGGATTTATCTGCCGGTGATATTCAGAGATACCCGCGGCACCGAGCAGCTCCCGGGTCATTTTTCTCCTCGGTGTTTCTGGGGGAGCCGGCGTGCCGCTGCCACCGCCGCCGGCAGCGACGCGAGGCAGCCCGCTGAGCCCCGCGCCTGCCGAGGGAAACGGAGTATACCGGGGAAATGAAACGCGGGCTCAGTTAAAAAAAAAAAAAAAAAAAAAAATTAAAAATAGGCAAAGGTGTCTCTTCGTAAAAAACAGCCTCAAATAAAAAGTGAGCGAACAAACCCGAGGGAATCGGAAGGGAAAGCCAGAGGCGGGCCGGGGCCGGCGGCAGCGCCGCGCGAGGAGGAGGGGGCTCCGTGCGATGGCGGCAGGGGGCGCCCCGAGGCCGTGCGGGGCCGGGCGGTGCGGGGCCGGGCCATGCGGGGCCGTGCGGAGCCGGGCCGAACGGTCGCAGGAGCTGCCTCGCCCGGGGCTCCCTCGGCAGCCCCGCTCCGCCGCGATCGGCTGCAATAACATTGCGGTGAAACACAAGCCGCGTCCTCTCGGCCAGCACCGCCGGTAAAACTGCGAGCTGATGCAATCGCTAAGGTGGAAATTCGGCAGTACAAGCAGCTCCCCGGGGCTCCTCGTTTTCGGAGCCGCCTGACTGCGCTCCTCGGTCTTTACTTTGTGACATTGACCCGAAATGTCTGGTCAGCGCTCGCCAATTCAACCCGCCGAGCTACGGTTGACAACGCGCCGGAGCTCGTACATCTTCTGATCACCAATTCACCTGTTCCAGCACAAAAAAAAAAAAAAAAAAAAAAAAAGCAAGCAGCCACAGGCAGCTCAGCCACAGCTGCCGTTTTCCCGTTCTAGCAAAACCGATCCTACCATCACCTAATCCAGCTCCTGACTGGCATCTCGCTAGCCTGTTCTAAATCCTGTCCCTGGGAACGAAACGACATCGCAGGTCCTTCCCGCCCGTTCGCTCGGCGCGCTGCGGGGCCGGCGGAACAAGTGCCGGGGCCGCACAGCGCCCGCCCGCCCCAGCCCCGAACGCGAACCGCGGCCACGGCACCGCCGCCGCCCCGTCCCCCAAGTCCCGCACGTCCCGCCCGGCGCCTCTCTTTTGGGGACTTCAACTGCCTGAAGCGCCCGAACAAGCCGAGGGAGCCCCGTTGCCCCCGGTTTGTTTTTGTTGGGAGCCAGAGGGGAGGTCAAGCGCTGGAGGACAGGAGCTCTCTGCCTGGCACATTCCAGCCCGATCGGACGCCCCTGCATCACCTATTGCCGGAATTTCCCACCATAGCTGAGGAATGAGAGTCCCAGAGAGTACGGATCGGGGGACTCGGGGGAGGACCCAGACACAAACCCATCTCGCAACCCCAAATCGGCGGCGCGGCGACCGGGAGCGCCGGCAGGCAGGGTCGCCCCCGAAGCCGGTGCGCGGCGCGGAGACGAGCGCTCGGCATACCCTGTCCGCCGGTTGCGCAGGCTGAGGCTCTCCTTGATGGACGGGCTGTCGGGAAGCAGCACCTCGGCGTGGTGTGGGCCCTCCACCACCCCCACGTAGGGCCGGCCGCTCCGCTCCCGCTCCTTGGCGTCCTCCTCGAAAAGCACCTGGCCGCTGAGCTTGCTGAAGACGATGGTGTTCATGGTGGGGGGCTGGGGGCCGCCGTCGTGCTGGCCGCCGGCTCCGAGGTGCGGGGGCTCGCTGTGCGCTGCGGGGAGGCGGCAGCGGTGACCGGGCAGCCGCGCCGAACCGCGGAGACCCGCCCGGCACGGTTGGCGGGGGGGCAGCGCGGAGGCACCGGGCGCCGCCTGCCCACCCACGGGGGCGAGGCAGCCCGTCCCTCCCACGGCCCGGCCCGCTCCCACGGCCCCCCCACCCAACCCCGGCCCGCTCCCTCGGCCCGGCCCGCTCCCACTCGCACCTCGCCGCCGGCCTCCGCCGCGCTCCTCGCTCCGTGTCGCAATAGTTCAGAGCGCGGGTTTTCTGTGGGTTTGGTGTTTCTCTCTCGCTTGCTCTCTCTCTCACTCCTTTTTTCCCCCCTTTTCCTCCCCCTCCCCTCCCCTACCCCGGAATGATTTTTCCCTTCCTCCTCCCCAAACGGGGAGGGAAACAAGTTGTTTTTAACGACCACCAAATGCGCAGAGCCGGTGCCCGGAGGCACAGCCGCCGCGCAGCCACTCACATTGTCGGGACCGCCGCTCCCCATCCCCAGGGGAAGTCACCGCCAGCGAGGGGACCCCAGCATCCCCAGCAAGGGCACGGGCCCCGCCCGGGCAGCGCGGCGTCGAGGGGCGGTGCGTCGAGGGGCGGTAGGAGTCCGGCCAGGGGCATCCGAGGGGACGGCAGTGCACGGCTGGGCAGTCCACCGTCTGTATGGGGGCGTCCCCCGGGGAAGGCGGCTGAGGACACCGGCTAGCGTCACGCTGGTCGCGGGAGAGACCCTCGTCGGGGACGCGGGGAGCAGCCGCAGCCCTGTGCCACTCATTAACGCCGGGGTTTAATGAAGCCATACCAGGAAACATCTCCCCCCACGCTTCTCCGTCTTCTCTTGTGTGTCGTCTCTACCCCCTTCTCCCCGCCCAAGGATTATAAATTAGCCCACAGCCCAAGCAGGGAGACAGCCCGCTGCCTTTAGCATCCTCGGCGCGACCAGCGCGCTCTCGCACAGATGCGATGCTCGGTAGCCGGAGATGTCTGCGGGGGCCCCGTCCTGCTCCCACGGAAGTGCCCCGGCTCCCCCGGCCCCGTCGCTCCACACCCCCCGCACCCCGCGCCGCCCTCCGGCGCAGCAGCCCGGCCCCGGCCCCGGCGGGCTTAACATTTCGGTTTTCTGTGCGCAGAAACGGAGAAGATGGCCACAGTCAATATTTACAAGGATGTAATTCAGACGCTATTTGACCGCCGCGGGTGAACAGGGAGCAGCCGTCTGCGCCCGCGGGCACGGCGGCATGTGCGCGGCGCGGATACCCCGTGCCCGTACCACGCGCGACCCCACGCTCTCCGTGACACATCGCTGTCCCTGTCCTTGCCCCCGCAAGTGTGACCCCAAAGGACCTGAGTCGGTATAGCTCCTACCTCTTGTATTCCCTCGCCCCCTGCCATCACCCTGGCCTTGTCCCCACCCGTCTTCCCGGGCTGCAGAGGCCACCGCGGAGGGGAGCGCGGTTCTCCACGGGCTCTGCGCTGGAGCGGTGGGGACAGAGGGGGCAGGTACCTGCTGCACTCCGGTCCGAGAATTCCCCTCTCGCCCCCCGCTCCGGGCTCAGCCGCACCGTTTCTGCCCCGCCGTGGGGTGTTTTCTGGGATTCACTCCCATCCCCGCACTCCTCCTCTTAGGGGCGTGAGGTCACGGACTCTCTCTGCGACGTCACACAGCCACACGCACTGGGGAAAGGGTCGCTGGAAGAGGGAGGCACCTTGGCGTCGGGAATCACCGACGCGACTGTAATTTCTCCATTTGCTGAAGGGAAGCAGGAGAGAGGGTGGAGAAGGGCAATGCACTGAAGAGTTTAGGGAGAAAAATTGCTGTCCCCGGGGTGGGAGAAAAAAACATGAAAAACTTGCTGCCAGTGCCCTGATGAGAAAACAAAAGGTAGAAAAAGGTGTAAATGACCACGGGAGTGCTTCTGTGCAGGCCATGTATCCCACACTTCCACTGACCTTTGGGCAAAGCCCTGGTAAGGCTGCCCCACAGTGCCCTGGCCAGAGCACTCAGAACCAGCTGGGGAAGAAGGGGGCATAGGGGATCACTGTGGGTCGAATGTCTCCTGTTAGTCTGTGCTAACATGCTGTTTAGGGGCTTCCTGAAAAACAAACAGCTCCAATCATGCCCAGCTGAACTGTTTATGAGTTGGGAAGTATTGTTATAATTATATCTCAGCAAAAGGAGTCTGAGAAAGTGACAGGTTTGATCAAAAACAAGGGCCTGAGGGTTCCTGCTCAATCCAGTGAAACAAGAAGGTAATCTCAATCGTTTGCAGCCTCAGTAAAGTGTTTGTCCTGTTGTCTTCCCACTCTCCTGTCCCAGCATCTCTGGCACAGCAGGGGTGATCCCCTCTGGCAAGGCAGGAG
This sequence comes from Myiozetetes cayanensis, assembly GCF_022539395.1. Classification (NCBI taxonomy): domain Eukaryota; kingdom Metazoa; phylum Chordata; class Aves; order Passeriformes; family Tyrannidae; genus Myiozetetes; species Myiozetetes cayanensis. Next base: position 135,199,821 of record NW_026086604.1, read on the forward strand.
CAGGCTCTGGTCCCCAGCTCCTGAGAGGAGGTGCAGATGGGGCTCAGCAGGGTCCTGTGGGCCCAGCAGACTGAGGCAGCTTCTGGAGCAGTGGCAGCCCAGGCACTGCAGGGTACTAAGCAAGTGCCCTTGGAAGCCCCTTCCCTCCTGCCTGTCCACCATGGTGGAATGGATGCTCATTCTCTGTGTGGTGGCTCAGGAGGATCTGTGAAGACAAAGATAATCCTTCCCTGTGTCTACTGATGATGGTGCTGCTTGGGCATGGGCTCAGGGGATTGTTGTCTGTGCTGGCAGGGTACATGGCTGTCCTCAAGGACATCTGTGGTCGCCAGGAGCATGGGACTGCGTGCTACTCACCTGCCTGCCCATGCAGAGCTGGGCAGGGAACGGGCAGCCAGGGCAGCAGGTTGCTGAGGGCCTGGCACATCTCACACCCACACCCAGAATAAATCACAGCAAAAAGAGCCGATGGCAGAAATCAGCATTTGGAAAGCGGCTCTGGAAAAAACCAAAAGTCTGTGTGGGGCAGGCGTTGCCAAACGCGGTGAGGCAGTGGCAGGAGCAGTTGGCACTGCGGCGCCTTACAAGCCTCTAAAGCAGTGAGATCTCCCAAATCATCACATGTAAATCTCACACACGCCCGCCCCCTCCATATTTTATTACTTAGATCACAGTTGAAAAGCTTAAATGAAAACAGCGTTTCTATTTCCAGAGCTTGTTTAACATCGTGAATGTGATACAAACTGTGGGCTTCATGTTTTTAATTAAGGTTTCTTACCCGGCCATGCACGGAAAAAGAAGTCAATAGTTACTAGCTGCATTCCGCGGCCTGCAGCCGGCTCCCCTGAGGATGGTGCAGTGCCGACTGACAGAACCACTGTGGCTCCCATGCATCCCACAGAGGGGCGGGGGCCACGGGGCGCAGTAGGAGTTCAGGCACCTGCCAGGCTGGAGCTGCAAGAATCTCATTGCTGTCCTTTCCAACACCCCTGTCCCAGCCCAAGCTTGCATGCCCAGCTTCAGACAGCTGGTAGGCCAGGTTAGCATGCCAGAAAGTGGCAGCAAGGCACATTTCCAAGGGATATCGTGCAGAAAGAGCCTAAAAGAGGTGCTTTGGGGCCTAATGTGTCTCACTGGAAGAGCCAGGAAAAAATCAACTGTGCTGTCAAGCTGAGAGGAGAAATTGCTCCTGAGGCTGCAACTGATGGAGCTACTCAGTGCCAGGCCTGCTCCAGACAGCAGAGAAGCTCCAGCCCCAGCCCCACTGCCTGCAGTGAGCAGCTACCCTGTAGAGCCCCACTGGGGCTGGCTGTGAGCACCGCTCTGCCTGCTATCCTTTCGCTGGCCATGAGCAGAGGACAATCCAAAACCAGTTCATAGAATCATAGAATATGCGAGTTGGAAGTGACTTATTAGATCACTGAGTCCAACGACTTGCCCTGTGCAGGACACCCTGATAATCACACCATGGGCCTGAGAGCACTGTCCAAATGCTTCTTGAACTCTGTCAGGCTTGGTGCTATGATCACTTCCCTGGGGATCCTGTTCCAGTGCTCAATCACACTTTGGATGAAGAACTTTTTCCTGATATCTAACCTAAACCTCCCCCAACTCAGCTTCAGTTCACTAGAGTTCCATCTATGCTCCTAAATACAGTCCTCAGTTTTGGTCTGCACTTCCAGTAAAATGTTGCTTTTTATCCCTTGCTTCATGCTCTGGTTATTTTTTAAATGCTTTCAGCAAACATTTCCTTAGCATTGCATTCTCACAGCTCCTCCCTCCAGCTGCAGATTCCTCCACAGTAAACATATATGTTTGAAATTCAAAGAATTTCCTCATGTCCCTGGTACACTCTGCACTATGGCAGGCTGGTGGCTAAATAACTGCAGCCGTGTAAGTTGATGGGCCTGAGAAATCAGGTAGGTGAAAATTTGGTTAGGATAATGCAGAACAGAGTGTTATCTAAATAGCCACACTCACAGGGAGAGCAGCTGCAGAGACCTGTTGCCATCCCAGTCAGCAGCTGGATCAGTGCTGAGCAAAGTCCTGAGGCACATGTAGACAAGGATGAACCTGATTAACCAAGCTGGAGATTTTGCTGGATCAATGCCTAGAATAGCCACTGGCTTAGAGTAAGGGGGGCTGAGTGCTCCATGCTTGGAAGCAGTGAGGTCATCATACTGATCATACAAAATCTAAGGCAAAGCTCTGAAGTTGCCACCTGATTACAGGCCTTTTTGCATGCAAAGACCTGTGGAGGAATGAGTGTTGGAAGGTTTCTCAACAGCAGTGAAGGACCACCTGAGAGATGAAATGTGTACTTATTTCTTTTCTTTGTGGGTATTTGGTTTGGAGGAACTGGTAAGAAGCTACTTTGAACTGGAACGATGTATACAGGAAACAAGCACACCAACATTATCCATGACTATTCTTAAAGCAGCTTTGGGGGTGGTGCTGCAGTAGATAATATTGTTAAACTGCAGGGCCAAAGACTGTGGGGAGCTCTGTGAGCAAGGAGGGCAACAACAGCACGAAGGTGAAATGAGGAGCTTGTCAAGAGGATGTTCTGAAACCTGGCAGATGGGACAATTAACCAAACCCTGGTTTCAGTTCCAGGTACAGCAAGACCAGACTGAGACTAAATGTTAGACTGTAGTTCCAGTGTAGGCTTCAACTCAACTCAAGTATTTCCTTACCATGTACACCCAGGAAGGGTGTTCAGTAAGGGAGCTGCTCTGATGTCTGCAGGCTGCTGAATGCTGCAGAACGGTGGACCAGACATCACCTGAGGAGAAAGCCGAAAACAAGAATTGTACCGGGCTCTGTACAAATGGAGGGGACAACCTTATGTGAAGGTTCAGTTCTTGCCTTCCACAAATCAGGAAGAGTGGCATGCTGTTTGTGTTTAAAAGACTAGGCTGAGGGCATGGGCCAGGTTATAGAGTGGACTCATGTGCTACAACACATCGTATTTTGTGATCTGGCTCAGTTCAGTGATGAAACCTAGAGCCAGGGTGGTGGCATGGCAAGGGGAAGTGGTGAGGGAGCTGTGCCTTGGAGCTGACCTTAGTAATGGTTGTCAGGAGTGGGGGAAACAAGACCAGTTTGAAGGCAGGGAGCTGGGCTTGCAAACCTGAGGAAGGGCAGGTGCCTCTTTGTGAGCTGCAGCAGGCAGTTGCTGGCCCTGTTTCTTTTAAGAAGCACAGGGTCCTGTGGCTAACCTCCCTGGTGACACCTTCAAACTGGGGTTAGTGGTGGCAAAAGCCCCAGACCAAACTGCAGATCTAGAAACCCCCAACACACAGCTGTTGTTTCATCTAGGAGAGTGGAAGACTCAGTTCTGTTCTACATCTTTCATGTGATTTTTCTTAAGAAATAATAAACAAAAAATTAAAAAACAAAACAAGGTCTCCAACCAATGATCTCAGTTATTTCTACTTCCATGTGAATCTATCCCCAAAGAGTCAGGAAAACAATCTCCTGACTGGTGCTCAGGATCTTTTTTTCTCACTGCTCTGTTCCACCTTCATTTTCTGTTGCATTTTTTGGGTTTCTATCCCCTTGGGCCATGTAAAACAAAATTCTTTCCACAGGGCCTCTGCTGTCCATCAGGTGCCGTGTGCAGTGGGCACAAGTAGGAGGAGGGGGGCCATGGTGTTTGCAGGAGACGTGTTTTCCCAGTGTCCCTTAGCTCAGGTTCTGTTAGAACTCTGTGACAAGCCAAAAGGGCAAAAGGGCTCCAGAGAGGGGCCAGATGGTTTCTCTGGGAATGAAAATTATGTGTAATGCAGTGTTAATTAGGAGGAAACGTGGTCAGCAGGAGAAGCTCTGCAGCTTGACCTGGTATAGAGTCGGTGTCTCAAGATCAGGCCTCTTGGTTATTAAGTGTGTGAGCTGGTCTCCATTTCCTGCTCTTAGGACCCAGGTGGGATCTGTGTGTGCCCCAGAGGAGGTACCATTCATGGTACTTATGGCCTGCCTGTTTTCTTCAGTTCTCTGCCCTTTATGGAGTCAAGATGTGTGAGTTGCTCTAGTCTGCATCATTCCTCCTTGATTGTTCTTTTTTTGCTTAACCCCAAGGAATACAAAGCCAGAAACTCAAGCCTTAAATATGTACAGGAGCCCTTTTTTCTGTACCAACAGCAGGTGAAATACCTCAAAAGAGGATGATTTCCTTAATTATGTGTAATGTATCAACATAATCAAAATTAGTAATTTTGCTGTGCTTTTATACATTTTATTCATTTAATAATTGTGTTTCTTTTAACAGAGTTTTAAATTCTGTATTTAATATTCCCAGAGGAAAATCACATCCTTGGTGTCTTTACTGGCCAGGGAGTGACTCAGTTCCATTTAATGCAGTATCTCAGATGGTGATGTCTGCTCTACATTTGGAAACTGGATTTGTGGATTTGTTTGGATTTACCATTAACATTGCAGATCACATTACAGAAATCACTGCTTTGAAAAGCTAAGCATAAATGTTGAACAGTTGATAACACTAACAATTATAAATCTAATTTTTCTTTGGTCACCTGTGCAAAAATAAACACCTCACACTGTGTTATTGAATTCCCTACTATTTATTCCTGTTCTACTTCCTCTGGAAAGCACAAAACCAGGTAATTTTGCCACCAATATTCTTCAATACTATCAATAGAGAGATCAATCCATAATTTTGAAATTATTATCTGCAGAATGGTGCAAACAATGAGGAACTTTTGCTCAAGTCTGTCTTTTTTGGGGCAGGAAGAGAAGAGGGTGTGCATGTAGGTGAGAGGAAAGGTTGTGCAGTAATGCGCAAGGACACTGTGACTCATGTGGCATCTGCCTGGGACCTGTCCCCTCTACCAGCCTCAACTCTCAAGCATCCCCAAATACCTGAAAATGTGAACGAACCCAGCAAGGTATGGGCTGAGGGGACAGAAGGAGTAGCTGTGAGGGGCTGACTCCATTCCCCGCTTGAGCCGCACGCGGCTTTGTGCGACCTCGAGGATTTCACAATCCCCGTGCCTCTCTCCTGCAGCTGTAACACAGGAATAATAACACTTCCTCCCCTTTCTCTGCTTCCTACTCTGCCTTTGGCACACGGCTAATACAAGAGAGCTTGATCTCAGTTGGAATCTATCACTGCTACTGACATGTTAATAATACCAGAAGAAACGTTTCCTCTTTCCTTTGTACTGACAGAACTCTGCACGGGGTAGCAGCTCCCAACACGTCAGCCCAGAGCGTATTCACTTTCAACCCCAAATCTAAGGCGTTTTCCGGAGACAAGACAGAGAGGATACAAGATTCAGGCTGACTTTCAGGATTTTAAACAGGGAGAAGTAGTCATAACATGCTTCAGTTTGATGGCCCTCCAGTTATTGCATAAAAAACCTCTGAATTATCCTCAGCCTCTTGGCTGCTTACACAGCGTTAAACCTCGTGTGGTTGAGTCAGGGTTTCGATGATTTTCTGTCTAGAAGCTCCTCTGGTAGATATCAGGTCCTGGAGAGGACAGGCAGAGTCAGACTGTGTTGCCTCGGCAACATGGATGTGATTGAGGAGATTTTGTAACCTGAAGGAAAACCCCAAAGTTAATGCCAGTTTTTATAAAGACTGTGTGGGGTCAGGCACCAGGAGCTCCCTGGAGAGAGCTGCCTCCAGGACACAGGATCCTGCTCTCTCCGACTCTGCTTGGGAGTCACACGGTGGTGGGTTGGTTTCCCCCAAAGGAAGCCTGAGAAAATCGGAGGATAACATAGGGTTGCGGGAAGATTCTTCTAAAGATGACTTGCTATTAATGTTTTTGGCCTGAGTTTGAAAATCTCCTTCCTTACTGCTTGCAGTCATACAAAAACATCTCCCTAGCTGCTCTAGCTCTTACATAATTGATAATTTATAAATCTCTGATGATTTAAAAGTTTTCAGAAAGTTGTCCAATAATAATAAATATGTTTACTCAAGCAGATCAAAAAAGTCAGGCCAATACTATTAATCTGTTTAACCAGTGCTGATAGCTGTATTATCTCCTTTTTAGCAGAACTGAGGTTAAAACCCTGTGAATAGCTTTAAAACACACAAATGCTATTTTAGCAGAGGCTAAAGCCAGAGACTCAAAGTGCAGTTTGGCTTTGATAGCTATTGCCAGCCTGGGATGTGGATACCCAAGGAGAGGCAACAAACTCATACTCTGTCTGTGCTTGCCTGCTTGTGTACAGAATAGATGGGTTCTGCAGGGTGCAAAACATGAGGTGTAGCAGCATAACTCGTGTAAACACTGTTACTATTTATTATTGGTGAGGCTGAGGCATGCAAGCCAGTGAAGGAAATAGCTGGCACATCTTCGTTAATTCCTTCTGGTTCTAAAGTAAGTAGTTTTCAGGAAATAATTCTCCAAGACCTTGGCTGCACACACAGTGTATTTATTCAGAGTTGGCAGGGGCACCAGAAAACATATAGGTTCATAGAGCCCTCGTTTCTCTGGATCCTGAAGGTATTTATCAAAAATGATTTTTAGACAGATTAGAGCCACGCACGTGCATGGAATCAGGCCTATGACAGTCGCTGGTGTCTTCAAGCACTTTAGGTTTAATCATAACCCCCATCCACCCTATGAACAAACTTAAGAAATTCCCCGATGTCATTAAGGATTATTTTGAGAATGAGTAGCCGTCCACCTTAGCTTGGCAAGTGAATATTGGCTTCACAGGTTTTTCCTCCAAGTTACTTTAATATAACTATTATATTTTCCTCTGCATTGTGACGATTCGACTTGTGACCTCAGGGATACTTTACTTGTTGCTTTGAGATCTAGCCATGACTAAACCCAGAAATTTAGATATATATTCAGACTTTTTTATCTGAAAAATGGACTGAAAATCTTGAATATCAGTCTCTCTCATGAGATGTCCTGATTTCATGCATTACAGCAGGGCCAGAAATAACATGAGAACAGCTTTTCTCACAGTATTTCAGTAGTTCTTTTCTGGCCATTGCCAAAAGCAGGATGTGAAGACATGCACGAACATTAAAGCAAACTCTTATTAGAATAGTTCAAGTTCCTTTTGCATTGTGGTAAAAATTTGTGTCAATTTTCATTCTAGTCAGACTATTTCAACCCTTTCAGTACTTCAAAAATCCGTCAGTGTTTTTTCTTAATAAATCATTCTGCTAGCTTAAATGTGATTTGTGGGTTTTCATCTTTTTTCTTTTTCTTTTTAAACACAGGCCAAGAATATGACAAAGTGTTCAGACCCAAATTGCACATTTGATTGTATGCATAAATGTTGGCTATCCCACTGGCTATTCCATTCCTCATTGGTATCATATTAAGCCTCCAGTGTTTGCTGGATTGGGACAGAAGGTGCCCTCAGATGCCCGAGGCAAGACTGCAACTGCAGTAAGTGGGGATGTGCCCCAGCAATAAGGACAGAATAGTTTCAGGTTTGCATAATTAAATTGTTTCCTTCTAAGCTGTCAACAAAACCAGGTGCTGGTCACCTCACAGTCTTTCCACAAAGTGGTGAAATGGTATAAAGTTACCTGCTTCAGCTGCCAGAGAAAACACTGGGAATAAGTGCAAGCACAAAGCAGGGTCATAGCTTGCTCCTGTGGGCTCCTCCAGTGTGGGATGTGCACTGGGCTGACAGCCCTGGCAGGGACAGGGCACACCTTGGTGCTGTGCCTGCCCCTATTCCTGGCAGTGTCTGTACAGTACTTGCTCCTGCCCCTTTTCAGAGGGATAGGCTAAACAAGTGCTCTGCCCAGACAGAAGTTTGACCGCTCCTGGAGTGAGGCTGTCCACCCACACTGGAGCCATGGTGGCATCAGGTGGGCTTACAGAGCTCTCTGCAAAGCAGGGCTTTCCAGATATCTGAACCAGGGCGCAGAGGAGGTCAGCTAAACCTTTTTGGACTTTACCTTCTCCATGAAGCATATTCCAGCCTGTTTAAATAGACCAGGGCATTCCTTACCTGCCTATGTTTTCTCTTCACCAGTTCAGTAAGGAAAGAAACACAGGGATGTGGTGAGCAGCTTGTCCACGCAGCACCTGCAGGGACACCTTGCTGTCAGCGGCAGGCTTGTCCTGATGAGGAGCCAGGCACCTTGCCCACGAACTAGTCTCCGACTGGAGGGAAAATGAACAGAATTCTGGACTGCCCAGGGCATCAGTGAAGGCCCAGATCTCCTCAACTGATCTGTTCACTAGCTGCAAACTTCAGATCACCACATCGCACCAGGTGGTTGGCTCAAACACTTGGTCTCCTCAGGAAAGCTGTCACCCCGTCTGGTTCTGGATGGAGAGGGTCAAACCATGGTTACACACAGAGAGGAGACCTCTACTTTTTTGCTGATGCTCTCTCCAAGGACAGCTGAGATGTAGTGTCTTGCTCCAAATGGGTGAATCAGAGCATGAAAGTACCTGCCTGGCAAGCCAAGAACTGTCAGGCCATTTACAGGATATAGTTCAGGATTTGCAGATCCAGCCCTGTAATTATGAATCTCAGGATCTCAAATCAAGAGGGCACTTCAGGAGCAGTCAAATCCTACCAGAGGCTTTTGCTGGACACCTTTCTACAGACAATAACAGGATTAACCCCACCTGGCTACATAGTATTTCAATTGGAAATTGATTTCCTTCTCAACATTTGCTGATTCTCCTTCAGTAGCCTACAATATCTGTTGGTTGGGATGCAGATATCTGTGATGAACAGATGATCTTTTGCAGTGCACAAGTGACACACTACTGGTTTTACTGAAGAAGCCTTTGAGGAGGACACCCACCTGGCCTCTGAAGTTCAGAGACTCTGAGACCTTTTTCAATACTGTCACAGCCACTGTCCTGTAAAAGGCTGTGCCTGAGATGCCTGGGCTCACTTGGAGTGCTCTCTCCAAAAAAAAGGCACTTTGATTTGTGCCTGTGTTTATGTGGGAGACTCTCCATGGATTGAGCCATAAAGTCTCAGTTAAGGTAATTCTGTCTGGCAGCAGCACTAGAGAGTTTGCAATGAACATTTACAAACCATCCAAGAATATGATTTCTTACACAAAAGATCCAGCTTTTTAAGGCTTTTACCCATGGAGCTGCTTCAAGCAGTCCTCATACCTCAGTCCTCCCTTGGATGGACTCTGCAGCCCTGGACCAGGCAGCTGATAATACAGAAATGCTTGAAATGCCTGGAAAGGACACAGTCATGTCAATCGTCTCCAATGAAGGTAGCAGTCACAAACACATGGGTTTGCCAGAAGTCCCTGGCTGGTTCCAAGACGCTTTCGTTTGTTTGCATTGCTAATCTACCAGAGACTGAGACTGCTCGAAGAGATACCAAGCCTTTTGTGAGCTTTCTTTCACCCTGCTCCTGTTGGGATCTGCCGGACAGCAGCCATCTGAGAAGGTTTGGGGAGACTGTACAGTTATCAGACTGAGACAGAAGGAAATAGTCTGAGCTGGAGGCAGGACAGCCTGTACACATACTCATTCTTCAAGTCCTCTTGCTTTCCCTGTGGCTTAGCTGCTTTGTCAGGGCTGTCAAACCCAAGGTCTCACTGCAGCGAGGTCTGGACAGGCTGGAGGAACGCCCTCCTGAGATGCATCCCCATAAAATTCAGTTAATGCCGTAACACATGGAGGGCATTTGGCTCACAGATCACGATGGGATCCCACTATAAGAAAAATTTCTTTAAGGCTTTTCAAAACTTTCTTCTTATACCGGAATGCTGTGTACTTGTATTTATGGAAAGGGAAGCAGTATGAGGGTAGTATAGGGTGTATAGGGCACATGTCCCTTTTCCAAGTAGATGTAGCATTGTTTCATGCCCCTTGTTGGCCAGAATGATTTCCCAAAAGAGAGGTTTGCTTTGCATCCTGACAGCCTGGGTTGCCATTCCACTGCGCAGGATTCCAAAATCTTTGTTTTATCAAACAAGACACTAAATCATCTTTCTTTGCTTCTTAGTAAAGTCTTTCCTTAATAAAACCTTTCTTTCCACCTTGCTTCCTTTCACACAGTGATGTGACTGACCAGCACCTCCCCTGCAGCTGAGGATGCAGCTGCACTCACCTTGGGCCCTCCAGCAAAGAGCAAGGTGAGAAGTAGAGACTGCAGGTGCAGCTGTGCTACCCCGGTGCTCCCAGGGCTGGAGCATGTTGGGTACCTGCACGTCACTGGTAATCACTGAAAGTGACTTCTCCATCCCTCCCCTTAAATTTTCCTTGGGCAGGAGCGATATCCTACACAACCTATTTTTGAAATTTTTGTGCTGTTACTTATTCCCCAGAGCTGCCCAGGGATAGTGTTCCTCATCACAGCAGGCTGGGTTTACAAGCACATCCTCAGCTGTTGGGAGCTCTCCAGGGATAGCCTGCAGCCCCCTTCAGCTCTCACTCAGCTACATTGGCATCATTTTGTCTGCAGTTACTCAAGACATAATTGCCCACATCACACTTGCTACTGGCTGAGGCAAAATGTTACCTGTCTCAGCAAAGTGAGATTTCACTTATTTTTCCACATATTTTACTGACTGAAACTTTAAAGGGGTATCTGCAGGTGGTAACCACATTTTGTAACCAAATTCCCTCCACATTCTCAATACTTTGTAAAACTGCTACTGGCTGATTACAGAAGCACAGTCTCGTTACTTCGTTGACCTGTTTAATTTAAAAATGTAAATCTCATAAACTTCTGACAATTGCTAACTTTCTCATTGGATTAACTTCTTGGACAGTTTTATTGATTCATTCTGTGGGGTTTTCCAAGGTTTTCTTTGGCTGGGTCAGCTTTTCTAAACTGCCACTTAGATTTGCTATGAAAATATATGCCTCTGCATTCAGTGCACACCCTGTCAAGATGCACAGTGGAAGCCCTGAGCCCAGGCTGATTATCAGCCCCCTGCCCAATGCTGCAGGGTAGCTAACATCTCCAGTGAGGCTGGTGGTACTGGGAACCCCCACAGAGAGGCTCTGTGATTGATCTCAGTCTTTCAGGACTTACACACTTACTTGAGGCTGCAAAAAGATGCTTCACATCCCTAAAGCTGCTTCTGGAGTTCAGCATTTTGGCCAGCACTGTCTGAGGCCCCAGCATCACGGTTGTGTTTTGGCCTGGTTGTAATGGTTGTCCATGATGTGGAATAGCTGTTCCAAGGCCACAAGGGTCCTTTCTCATATTCGCTTTCTCTGATGGAGACTCTCTGAGACTTGCAGAGGGTGCTGTGGAGCACTTGAGCCTGCATTTCCCATCTCCCAGAGCAAGACATACATGGTAGAGTACAAACTGTTTTCCTCTTAAAGCTGAAATGTATTTCAGCTCTTTGGGATGGTGGGTATAGATGTGGCAGTCTTGTAGGAGAGGAGACACACGATTCAAATTCAGTTCTAGCAAAAGTTATAGTGGTTTCTATTACACATTCCTACAAAGTTCAGAACAGATTAAGTGGTAATTAGATATCAGTAATTGCCAGTGGAACTAAAATCATAACATAGATCTCAGTAACTGTTGATTTAGAAATGTCCACAATAATGAGTCTACACCCATACTTGTAAAACCCCAAGACTGGTGGAAAGGGCATGTCCACACAATGGAAGCGTCTCAAAGATATGCAAAAATCTGAATAGCAATGTAAGGGGACTGAAAAGAGTTCTGTTTTGGTTTGTCACTTTTTTTTAATGCTGAGTTTGGAAATAATTAGGCTTCAGCTTCTTCAGACAAATCACTCCTCTTTGTTTTGTACCTCTTCACGCCACATCAGATCCAGTGCTTGGCAGTCACCTATATTCCTCAGTTGCTGTGCTGAAAAACATTCACCTAGTCATTACATTCTGGGAAGCATACCAAAGCTGTCCGCTTTTCCAAATATTTTTCCTTTTACATGACACCCCACCACAGACAGTTGTGGAACGGGCTGGAAGGAGGCATCAATCTGACCATAACTTCTGTTTCTGAACATATTTTACCCCTCATACTCCAGTGCATATGGAATATTTCTCGCTAAGGGTTGCTCCAGCTCCACTTTGCATATTTTCCTGCCTAACCTCACACAGGGGTAAAGACTAGGTAGTCTGCTTTTCAAGTGGTGCAATTAAAAAAAGAGTCAACCATAAGTGAGTTCAGTGAAGGTCTGCAGAGCAAGACTGGCAGCCATGGGGAGAGGGATTTTCCCTATACTGGGTAAACACGGCACAAAAAACGTCAATCCTAGAACCTCTGACTATTGCACCCATTGGAACAGAGTGCAGCTATCAAGGACAGTGTGACTTTGGTTATGAGAGTGAAGCAACACTGATCTCTTCTCTCAGAACATTAGGAGCTGCTTTTCTTTTGGGCTGATCGCCCCCTGGAAAGTGGACAGAGAAGACCCACTGGTTTAATACATGATGTTGTCCTCCAGTGGGTCTCAGCTTGGCCCTAATCAACCCAAGTCCCACAGCCGAGGTTTACATAACCGCTGACCATCCACCACCAGCCTCCTTCTCCTCTTTCTTTTTGACTCTCTGAGTGTCTGTTTGTCCCAATATGTGTTCCCCCACCCTTCCGTCATTGGAAGGTTTAATGCTGAGTGAAAAACCACGAACAGCCTTTGAACGTGTTCTGCCAAGTCTCTTTACAGTACAATACTGGCAGGAGTAAAACAGTGGAGCCAGGCAAATATGCAAGCTTCATCACATTAAAGGAAGCAGAGCAGTACAGTTATTGCATCATTCTAAGGCTTCCCAGACATTGTTGTTATGTTTTCATTAGAGCAACAGAACTGCGCTTGGTGCTTTCTGCTGGGGAGCCAAGGAGGCCCCAGAAGGCTGTCAACTGGGGAAGAGAATGCGGCAACTGGAAAGATGAGTGGTTTATTGCACTAATTTTATAGCACAGCCTTTACCAGTTAGTGGTAGAGGGAACCAGCAATATGATCTGTGTTCACTTTTTTTTTTATAAAAAAAGACACGTAGCCAAAAACTTATAACTATTTGCTTGTTCAAGACAAGTTATTTGGAAGTTTAAGTACTACTGAATCAACCAACATTTTTCAACACTAAATCATTTCGACTCCATATCATATGTTTTTAATTTTATCAGCATCTGTATTTTTTAATTACCATTTTTATTAAAGCTTTCTTTTTTTATTCTTTTATCAGAAGCAGGACACAAATCCTTAGCTATTTAATCTGGGTATTAGAAGGTGCAGTTCAAAGCTCAGCCACTGAAGTATAACTCTGCTGCCAGATGCACCCGCTGGACCACAGGTGCTCGGTGTTGCTTTCCTTCATTCGTCAAGCCCCTTGGAGAAGTCGGGTGTGACACAGCACAACTGGACAGAAACTTACCACCAACAACAATTTCAAAAAACAATTTTGACCCCCAAATGAAGAATGGAGCAGCGTCAAAAGCATTCAGGATCCTGATGCAAAGGCGAGTTGACTGAAAACTGCTGGTTAGGACCTCGTTTCCTGGTTCACCATTAGTGCAATGTCATTCTTCTGGTCCTTCTCCAACACGCACTCAAAGCAACAACAAGCAAAGGTTTTGACTTTTGATTGACAGATTCCCAAATGATGGAAGAAAACATGTGAAATTAGTGAAGATGGCTTTGTGTCACTGCGGAACTACAAAAGTAGCAGGATTAGGCCACAATCACATTATATGGTAGCCAAAATCAATGCTTCCTTGCATGAGTTCATGAGCCTTTCAGAAAGAAAACATTTGTGTTCAAAGTAGAATTGATTGCAGTTGTAAAAGATCAAGCAACTGAAGGGTACTGTGCTCCATGCAGGCCAGGATAAAAACACATAACTTGCCAATGACAACAAATGGAAAAGAGAAAGGAACTTGCCAACTGAAAGGTGTCTGGCAGATAACACAAAAACCAGTCAAGAGAATAAACACAAACCACGGTGATGCTGTCCATGGAAATACTTCCCAGTAAGTCGTACTACTGAAACGATAACCAGGCAAATCACAAGTTACAATGAAAATTGCACCCAAGGAAAAGGTTCATAAGAATGGTTGGCTTCAATAGCCAAAGCAGCAAGACATCAAATACTGAGGAACATCGCTGTTTAAGCAGGAGAGAGAACAGTAATTGGTAAAATTAATTCCTTCAGAAGTGGTGTAATGTAAGTTGCTGCTGCAATGGCTATGACTGCAAATGTGCTGGTCCTGGCCCGTGTCAGGTCACCCAACAGCCTGTGATTAGGCTGAGCTGAGGCGTAGCCAAGGTGCAGCACTGCTTCTTTCTGTTGTTCTGGATCCTGAGCAGTGCATGACAAAGCTTACTACAATTTGCAGTTGGTGAGCAGTCAGCTTCTGAATCTGAAATGAGCTCTGCAAACAGCCTGCATGGAAACTTGAATTCCACTGCTGAAGAAACACATTACATGTTTTCATCGCAGTCATCCTGCTGTCATGTATAAAACAATAATTATGTTGGTGGAAATGTGCAAGGAACAACCATTTAATTTATTATGAAATGAAAGTCTTAAACTAACATATTATCTATTTCAGCCTCCTGGGACCATTCATATCTGACCCCCATCGTCAGCAGCTCATTCAACTCATTTTAGGAGACGTGGAATGAAAGAGGTACCATACTTTCACACAAAGTGATCAGTTAGCCTAAAGCAAATTAGTGAGTCAAATCTCAAGACAGCCCTATGAGTCTCAAGCTCATTTATTTGCCAAAGGAAAGATCTGGTGATGGAGCATAAAAACAAAACCCCTAATACATCTCAGATTCATTGCACCCAGGCTGTGAAGTTTGTATTTCTCTAACAACTTGGAGACAAAATCATGTGTCAGAGCATATGCACTTGTCATTAGTATGAACAAGAGGAAATGAACATAAATCCCAGATTCAAATGTGTAGTTTGAACATCCTGGGACAATTAAATTATTGATAATGGTTATCTGTCACCAAGCAATAAATCATAAAGACATGGAGCGGCAGAAGAAAAGCTATCTTGCTGCTGACAGATGTGTAGACTGAAAGATGTGGTGGGCCTATAAGGTTCCAAAAATAATTGCATAAAGGTGAAAGATTTCTTCTTTTACTCTTTTTCTCATCAACTCTAGTATTTCCATACTCAGAACAACACTTTCTCTTGACAACTTTTCTTACTTGGGCTCTATGTTTTCTGACATTTAATGTAATTGAGGAACAAAGCTGACAATGAGCAGCCGGCGAAGAGCAGGACTGGCTTTATGGCTGCCAGTTGGAGCACGGTGCTTTGTGCAGAGCTGGGAGCTGGCTCCTGAAATTGTGAAAAGTGATGGATACTCCCTGCTGACAGTAACATCAACATAAATAAATTGGAAAAAAAACATATTACAAGACCATGAAAATAAAGGAATCGCATAGAGGGAGCAGACGATGGCACATGAACAGGACAGAGGATGACTCTCCCTTTTAAATCACTACATTTTTGCACCTAAAATGATTTGTACATCAAATTGCTCTGCGCTGAAGATCATATCAAGGTCCCATATACTCTGTATAGACATATTTCCTAAGAGGCTACAGGTTTACATGGACAAGTAGCAGCTGGCGGGAAGGGCAAGGAGTGAAGGCATTTCCCTTCCAGGCACGGGAGCTGGGAAGTGGGAGCTGGCTGGTGCCTGGATATACACGGTGGGAATGCTGGACCTGGGTGGCAGTGGCTGCTCGGATTGGTGCCAGGGCTTGAATAGGCTGGTGGGCACTGCCAGAAGGGCTGTGTGAGCAGCAAGTGGGACCCAGCTTTGTGAGGATCCCTTTTCAGAGAGCTGCAGTGCTGGGAAACTCAGTGCAGCTCTGTGGACAAAGTGGAAGCTTTTCAAATGTACACGTTGTACTGTACCGCTCAGAGGGGTCAGGGATCACATTCATTTATTCATTTTCCAACAACTAAATCTCTTTATATTAATTACATGGAACCCACCAGTTTTGGCCAAAAAGAGATGTATTTTTTTAATAACGGTCCTTTGCCTGTGTGGCTATCTGTATCGATTTCAAGAATTCTTCTCCCTGTACAGAACTTAAAAACTGCAGGCATGGTAAAGGAAAAGAAAACAGCACAAGTAAGTCAGCTTAAGTCTGGGATTAACTGTCTGAGGTCTTAAAATAAAGGTTTCAGAACTACTCGGAGGCATAAGGGCTACCAGTGTGAGTGAGAGTGGCAAGCTGAGGCCATTTCATTGTCAGGAACATGACATTTATTGCCCTGACACCTGTATCATAAAATTAAGCTTACTTTAGAACATATTCCATTTGAAATCCATGCTAAACAATCAAGTGTGCCTTGAGAGGTCATGTTAAGGACAGCAGTTATTTTCAGGGAGGCTTTTTTCCCCTCAACAGTTAGAAAAATAAGCCACCATTTTACGTGTTATTTGTAAGTGACACTGTGATAAACTATTTGTATCTACAGCTTCTCTCACAGAAAAGACAAAAATAAAATCAAGCCTCTCCTCTTCCAAATGAATTTGGCAATCAGCATTTATTTTAGAAGTATTTTTGGGTATAATGATGAAACATATGATACTACTACAGCTGTGACATCAGTGTAATAATATAGACACGTTTATTCAAAATAACATACGAGGCATGTGGAACAGAGTTGGAAAATACCTAAAATAGCATTTGTTTGGTCACTGGTTGCTGACTGTACTTGTGACAACCCTGTGATTACGCTGGTGTTTGCACTGATCGAAAAATACTACTTGGATTAATATTTTGATCTCCACACTATTAGCACCTGTCAATAGCTGGTTTCCTTGAAAATAGTCTCTACACCTTCCCTAAGGGCCCAGTGCAATTCCCTTTTTTCAGAATTCCATGAGTCTTCTAAAATGAAATTTTAAATGAGCCTTCATGTCTGCTTCAGAGAAAACAAAATAAAAAGGTGGATTTGCATGTATCTTCCTTAGAAGATATTATATCTGCCTTAGAAGCTTCTGTCAGGAGGAGAATTAGTTGCCTTGAGAAGTCATGTTAATTAGAACAAAAATGGTAAAATTACAAAATGCTTGCAACCAAGAAAATTGTTAAGTGAAGTAAAATAAGTGAGTCCTTAACAAACGCAAGTTATTTCAACATTTGCTTTTTCCAGTTTTGTCAGCAGTCTTTGCTTGTAATTAAGACATTACTGCTCTCAAAGAAATGCCTTAGTATTATATATAAATATATAAATATATAAATATATATAAATACAGTAGGTCTGTAATTTATAATATCAATAGTAATTTCTGTGCTTTTTTGAAAGCAACTCTAATTCTGAACATAACTTTATGCAGAAAAGTAAAGTAACTATGCCAATACAATGTAGTCTTCAGTTTAAAAATGAAAAAAACATGGGAAGATAATGTGCAAATGTAAACATAATATCCTGCTCTTCATTTAGAGATGGTAAATTTTAATCTGAGTTAAGCACGTGTTAATTAAAATACATTTCACCAGCTACTTAGAAAATTAAGCACTATTTTGTTTGATGTTGGTAGAAACGGGAAATCTGGAGTGACATCTATTGCTACAGCTGTTTGCAGTCCTCATATAACACCAGATGTGAGATAGATGTATCTGCATTTTCTGCTCTCCTGTGACTCACAAGTGATCAAACATGCAAAAACATCATGAGAGGATGACTGGGCAAGTTTATAATGAAGGGAACTGTTCAAGACATTCATAAATCGCTGCACAACCACACACACAGTGAAGGAAAAGTTATTTTAATGTTGCAGACAAGCAAAAACATTTACATCTACAGTGAATTAAAATACAAGCGTATTAATTGTAGACAGGATCTCTGACATATCTCAACTAAAAGTCTTTAAAAAGATATAATTGATAAAAGACACCCCAAATCAGGTCTGAATGTTTTATCAAACCTAAGTGTGACAAACCAATAACGTAAAAACAAATGTAAGTTTCCACAGGTTTGTTTTATTAAAGTATCCTCATGTAAATGAGCTCTGCTATGAAATACAGGCGCTGGAAAGGATAGTCATGTGTTTAAATGTAGCTGTACTGCTAAACAAGTGTGTTGGTAAAAGCTGCTAAAGCATCAGCCATACTTTGCTTTTTCCGTTGCTAGAGCCAATCTGCGTATGTTTGCTATGCAACCAGCTGCTGCCTCCTGCAGAGGGTCATCTGTAGAGCCTACCATCACCAGTAGGAGCTAGCAAAAACACAAAAGAGAAACAGCACGAGAAAAACAAGTAAGTGTGCTATTGTTTCAATAATGTTCAAATCATATCTGGAACCACTGCATGAATTTACCCACACACATAATAAATAAAATACAACAATCATACTAACAACACTGTATTTTATATATATATATATATATGTACATATACTATTACATACATACTTTTGTACACATATATGTATTAACATCCACATAAAAGTTCAATGCCTTATATTTTATCATATTTGTACCTGTGAATTGGTATTTTCATGTCTTATTTTCTGGTTATTGTACCATGTCTGTCTATTGGTTGGGCTTGGATTTTTTTGTTTGAAGTAGAAATTGCACGTGCTTTATTTGAGTCACAGTTTTCCCCCCAAGGCTCACCAATGTAATTGTACATGCTCAAGATTTTTAATAAACAAAGCCATGCTTTTTTTTCTTCAGTCTTGATCACGGAACTGGATCCAGGTGAAAGGGCCCTTGTGTCCCATTCACTGCAGTAGGTTTCTTTATTGTCACAGAAAACCACTCATGTTAAACTGCTTGAGGGATATAGATCTGGGCATATCAGTCTTAAACATTTGCAAGTGAAAAACAAAATCTCAAGAAAGGCACCAAATTTTTGGAGTTGATTCAGCTTTTCAGTCATGTGGAGTAAATCCTCTACTCTGGAAGCCATTCAAATTTTTCAGTGGAAATTCCTTGGGAGTAAGGTACTGTTCAACATGAGTATGACACAAGACAGACCTTGATGATAAAACATTTTTACATATCAGAAAACCATTAATAATGGGTTTGGATCTCATTTTAGTGTGTTGTAAGTCAGTGATGCAACTGCAAATGCAATATAGCTGGAAAAGAGAGGATTCTAGCTTAGCTCAGATCAGCTCCACACAACCCCCAGATTTCTGAAAATTTGCCAGGCCTAATGTGCGTTCAGGTATTTTGAAGCTCAGACAGCTCTAATTAAAATCTATATTTTCAGTCTGCAATACTTAGGAATCTGTACTCACCCAAACAATGTTGAGTCAAACCACAGAGAAATCTGTTATCACTCAACTCTGGTGCATATTTTTCATACAGCTAAAATATTACACAAAATTATGAACTGCTAAATATAAAAGCATAAATTGAATGCAGACATCAAATTCATATGCTACCTTTTTCTAACCTTCCAGCAGTTGAGAGGCATGGGCCACAGCTGCACACATATGGCATTTGCTTAGAGAGATCAAAGCATTTTGTACTTGAGGAAGTAGTTGTGTTAGCCAAATGTACAAAACAACCATCTTGCCAGTCACCTTTCACCCTTTGACCCTACATGCAACTTGTATCACAGTGCCTGTGATAGGCCTGAATTAAGTCAGAAAGACTATTACGTAAATTAAGCATCAATGATAATTTTTTTTTTTAGCAATTCTTCTTATAATTTCCATTACTGTAATCGGATGTCTAGGCCCACGTAGCTAGGTAGTATCATTCTTAAAGTATGAACACTCCTGAAAGGGTATGCCAGATTTAAAAATGACGTGAGAAGAAGTGCTATGAGAAAGTTTTATGTTATTCTGCTTTATTTGCATGCAAAACCTGGGCCAAGGTCAGCAACCAGAGAAGTCAGGGGAAGGTACCACTGGCTTCAAGTGGACATAAGACCAAGGAGCACGTCTATGTGTACTGATAAAACTGTTCTACAAAGCACAAAGACCAGAGTGCAAGTCTTACCAAATGACTTCTATTTTTGATTCTGAAATATTGCTGGATGAAGGTCTTTCTGCCTTGCCTTTTGCCATGAGCTGATTTCTTCTCAGCTTAAATTATCTAGTGATTGTTTAGGTGCTTCACAACTTTCTTGTGTAACTTACAGAAAGAAACTTATAAATCCTTCATATCCCTGACTCAAACCCAAAAATATGTATGCACATACCATTCACAGAGTGGTTTTGGTAAAGCTTTAATTTCAAATTTGGGGACAAGGAAACTATAAGCCTTATGTAATTATTCACTTCACAGATCTAATGCAAGGTTTTTCCAGTGTAATGGAAAACTGGAAGTTTGAGTGTGGAACTCAAACTTCCATAATAATTTCAGATAATACTTGTTATCAATGTATAAGAGCAGAGGTTCATCACAAAAATAACGTTGTGGACATACATTATCTAGTAGGAATATAGCAAAAAGCGAAAATCAACCTTTCCCTACATGTTAGGCAGAACTCACTTCAAGGTTAATTATCTCTTATCATAGCCATCACTTCTTTCTAGGCTCAGAAGACTTAGGAAAACAGGTATTTTTCTGTCTCTTCCCATGGAGAGGTCAATATTAAGAAATTACAAGAGCTGTAGGAGAGGGTCCGTGCTCTTTGTTGCAGGTGCATTTTGGAAAATCAGGGTTAGGCATCAAAGAACAGAATGCTATACAACACTGGTTCCAAGTATCCAAATAGAAATGTCTAATGAATGAGTAGTACAAATGCAACCAATGCAAACAACAATTTTTACAAAGGTGTCAAATACTGATTTTTCTCTTTCTGAGTTCAGGGGATCAAAGATCAGTTGTGCTCCAATTTGCTGTTCTTCTAACTCACTTGCCAGTGGTAACATCTGTAAGAACTGCCATGTCATGCAAAATCCTGTACTACATTGTGTCTCAGGATTTTTACAATTCGACTTCAAAGGAATATTCTTGGAAACACTGTCCAATTCAGTAGCTGCCTCTAAGGAATGAGGATATACAGCAACATTTGTCAGTTAACCTACTCCTTTTGTGCTAACAAAAAGACAGCTGAAGAGAAGATTATCAAAAATGCAAAACATTTCATTGAGAAGTAGGTAATTCTGTATTTAGAAATCCAACTTTGAAGATTTTGATATAAATCATGCCTTAAACGAAATAAAAAAATATTCTTTTTTTATATAAACCAAGACATTTATAATTCTTTCACTTCCTGACTGTCACTCCTTGACCCTTTCATGTGTTCAGTTCAATTTACTAGCAATTTGGGTCATCCAGTTGAGATATGGGAATATATTCATAGATAATATACACAAACTACACCCACATATTAGATACATTTGACAAGTCCAAGAAATATTTTATTTTCTTTTAAATTCCAATGCACTAGTGCAACATAACATGTCATTTTTCTTGATGCAATGCCCTTGAACTTCATGTATCCCTTCTCTTTACTGTTCAGGTATTGTTTTCTGACACATGTAAATGCTAACAGATGTGAGATGCAGTAAAAAAAGCATGTGGTATAAATGCTTCTTTCTGGCACATGAAAGGCACTTTCCATAGACAGAGAAAGCATCTGCAGCATCATGTAGCCTTCATTTGCTGTTGGCAGGTATCTATATTCTGAGGCAAGAGTCCAATATTTTTTGCACAGTTAGCACGTCATACCAGCAAATAAGCACAAATACAAGCTGTTTGGAGAACATACAGAGCATATGTAGCATTTCTGGATTCCAAAAGCAAGAGCAATGCACGGCCAAATCATTTAAATATTCAGAACAATTAAGATTTTGCTATTGCTATCCCAGATTCAAAATAGCACAGAATTGTGATACTATATTAGGAGTGCACAATCACAGAATAATTCAAAATTGAGGGGATCTCAGGAAGTCTCTAGTCTAATGTCACGCTCAAGGCAGAGTTAGATACGAGGTTACACCAGGTTGCTCAGAGTTTTATCCAGTCTGATCTTGAAAAACTCCAAGCATAGAAATGGCACAACCTCTTCCAGCAACTATTGCGGTGTTTGACTGACCTGGCAGAGAGAAAGGCTTTCCCTGTGTTCAGTTATTCTTGTTTTAGTTTATGCTCATTGGTTTTCATCCTCTTGCCATGCTTCACTGTGGAAAGCCTATGTCTATTCTTCTGATGACTGACCTCCCTGTAGGCACGCTCTTGACCATCCTGGTGGTCCTCTGCTGAATCTACTATGGTTTATCCATGTCTTCCCCACACCGGAGGCCAAAGCAGGGTGCAGTATTTTAGGTGTGTTCTAATCAGCATTAAGGGGTACAAGCACTTCCCTCAACCTTCTGTCTGTGCTCCTGCTGTAAGCCCAGTGCTTTGATTTCTTTGCTGTCAGAACACATTGCTGGCTAATGTTCTGCTTGCTATCTACCAAAATCCCTATATCCTTTTCAATAAAACTGCTCCTCAGACAGTCAGCTCTGAAGACGCACTGTGCAAACTCTTATTGTTGGGTCTTATGCACTCTGGCAAAGGTGTAACAAAACCAAGAAATTCCTTTATTCCTCAAGGCATTAGTAAGAGGTAAGAGGATAAACGTAATATTAGTGGCTAATGATGCCACCTACCACTGCCTGAAAGCACATCCTCCTTCTAATTAGTATCTTCACCATCACAAAATAACCAACTGAAAAAGTGTTGTTTCAAATAGGATAACACAAGCATCAACAGAAGAACTTGTCAGAAGTCCCACTGCCCTGGATGAATAAGATAGTTATAAAAATGGACTAGCAATTCTCTTTCCCATGAGCATGTCTTTCTAGAATTTTTCACTTCTAAAAAAGAAGTAGCTCAAGGGGATTTTAAAAAAGAAAAAGATAAGTAAGTTTTGTACCAAAAAAACCTAAACCTGACAAAATCTCAGATGATCTCCATGTACTGGTTACCATAACTTAGAATTACTCACTTTCCCTCAGTCACAGTTACTGCAGCTTCCAGACTTAGAAGGTGAGAAGCAGGAAGCATAGGATGTCATGTTTTCAGAAAGAATAGAGGTTTGCATGTAATAATCTTTACATAACAAGTTAGTCATGCGATGTTTCCACAACAAGTTTTCCAAAACAGTGGAAAGTGTAGAACAACGCTGTTGGAAAGAGGCTCCCTTGCTCATAAACAGATAAAAGATCAGCCTATTCAATACTCTGAAGTCCTGTGAATGTGAAAGAAAATTATGAATAAAGAATAACTGTAAAAATATTTAATGCCCTTTTTTGTTCTGGCTTCTTTAGGTTTTCTGCCCTGTAAAACAAACCTTATTTGATTTTTTCTAATCAGAAGGAAATATGGACAAACTCCTTCAACAAGATTCATATCTACGCTGGGAAGCTAGTCAGAGTTCACATAGAGCTTAAAATTCCTGGAACTAAAGACATTTGCTTCAGTACAACATCTTGTAGATTGACATAGTATTTCCAGTTGATGGTAGGACTTGCCTTTTTTTTCTTAAATTTAGATTTATATCTGACTTATTTACATGCAGCATTTCCTGAAGGATGCTAAATTTCTAGCACTGTGATTTTCTAATTGTGTAACACTTCTTCTTCAAAAAAAGACATTTTTCACATGTTTTTTATAAATCTAACCTAAAAGAAAAAAATACTTTAAATAAAAGCATATGGTAGAAGCTTATCCAAGAAAGTATCAGTCTAGATCCAGCCAGCATTTTCTAACTTTCAACACCATATTGCACACTGGAAAATATTAAAGCACCTAGTTTGAGTGTTACGTTACACATATTCCTACAAAAACACTTCCAATAAAATTAAATTATAAATAATAAAGCACTCCACAATCAAAGCATAATGAAGGTTAAGCTAAGTCACTGTTTCTAAACTACAATTCAGGCCAGTTTCCTGATTTCCTCTTTCAGCTGAACGAAAGGGTAAGACAACATGTACCATACCCAGACTCCTAAGAAGAAGATGTTCGTGTAAGTTCTGGGATGTTTTCTTTAATTTTTTTTTTCCTCAAGTGGCAGAAAGAGAACAGATTTCAAACCTAAAGACCCATGCACCAGGGAACACTCTGAGCTAGCAGCCATACAAAGTCCAGTACCAAAAAATTCCAGCAACAGTAGAAGATGGGCAGGGCAGACACTCGTGTGATGATGATTTCTTCTTTCTCATCTTTCCCTTCCTCCCTCAGAAAATTAGGAAAAGAGTACAGAAGCTGGAAAACCTGTGCACTCTCCACAAACAGCTACAGGACTTTAAGTCAGGATGAGAACAAACTTGTCTGCAGTTTGTTGTGCACTTCAACCATCTCACTTGTCTCAGGACTTACGACAGGTGACTTGTCCCCAGCAAGTTGTTTTTCCTATGTGACTGTATGTGACAAAATGTCTGTTGGCAAGATGAATCCCACAAAATGCTGGGAAACATGGGAAGAAGAAGAGTAGGGCTTGATAGTGTCAGTGAAGTACCCTGAACATATGATAACTAGTACCTTACCATGAGAAGTTTACTCTTTCTTTAGAATACACAGCTTAGTGAGCATCAACTGATTTTACACCATGACAGATTAGTAGTTTAAAATCTTTCTGGGTACAGCATCATTTTTTCATTTTTCCTGCCTGCTGTCAGTCCCTTTTTTCTATTTTTGTTTAGTCACCTCCTGTATTACAACTAAACTGAAGGGGTTTTGGGACAAGGACCATATTTCTCCAACACATCTGAATGGAAACAGCACTCTTGAAAAGAAGTCCTCATGAGCACACAATAACAACATACAAAATAAGAATATAGTTCTCATATTCTCCAATAAGGTTAAATGTTGCATTGCATTACTTTGGAGAAATGCATACAGCCTGAATGCCTAAAGGAAATTATAATATGGTACATACACATACTTGCAAATGTTTATATAGCCACAAAATATGTATAAACCCTACAGCTCTCTCTCCACCTCATCTGTTTCATTATCTATTTCTTATAGAGTTATTTAGAGAAGGATGCCCTCCTTCTCTGTAAAGACATAATAAATGGGCAAAGAACTGTGAATATCAGTGACAAGGAGAAATTGACCAAAATGCTAAATGGTGAAATGCAAAATAATTTAGAAACTTTAAATTTGCAGACCACTTTAAAGTACACTAAGTTTAAAGGTTTTCCCATCTCAAGTTGCAACTTACAGAGCAGGAATATTTACAACAATTTCACATGTAAATCTAACTAAATATAAACATATCATGCAAAGGTAAAGTTGCTAAGTAAAACTAGTAGTAAAAGTTATTTCTTATCTTTGTTTAAAGGATATGTAACCTATTGGAGTCCTTAGAGGCAGACAACTTGAATCTACATTCAGCTGTAAGATGTTTGGTGCAATATTAAGAAAGAATTCAGTCATCATGAACATTCCAACATACAAAAAGTCTTAGGGGATATGAAATTCATCCCACAAAAAACAACAGGCAGATCTGATAATCCAGAAGTGATGAAGCCCAGGATCTCACAGCATATTTTTATTTGAACCACTTTCTCTATTTTATTTTTATTTCATTGTAGTTTTCAAAAGAAGATTAACATATAAAAGGCTTTTGGTGGGATAGAGAGAATAAAGAACTTTTTGGTAATCTCAAAAGAGTGACATTTCAAAAAAATTTTTTCAATTCATTTGAAATTGATTTTATTAAAATTAAAACATGAACATTTTTACTTACATGTAATGGACATTCAAAACAGTAAACTTATGTCATGGACGTTCCTGTCCTTTCGTAGAATCACAGAATCAACTGGGTTGGAAAAGACCTCTGAGATCATCAAGTCCAACCCTTGATCCAACACCACCATGGTTACAAGACCAAGGCACTAAAAGTGCCACATCCAGGCTCATCTCCAGGGATGGAGAATCCACCACTTCCCTGGGCAGCCCACTCCAATGCCTGATTGCTCTCTGTGTAAAAATTTCTTCCTAATACCCAACCTAAATCTCCCCTGGCACACCTTAAGACTGTGCCCTCTTGTCCTACTGCTGATTGCCTGGGAGAAGAGACCGATGCCCACCTAGCTATGTATTTTGCTTTGGCTCAGTACCATGTTGGGGACTATCCTTCCTTTAGATCACTGCCAGCCTGATCAATCTTTCTTCTTTGTATTTCTTGCTCTTGATCCATACTTACCTGCTTTTTCACACTTTCCCTTCCTTTTCACTTTACAGGAGCATGACTTTTACCTTGCCTTTCTTTCTCAAATATTACTGAGAAGGTAGTATAGGAAACTGAGAAAGAATTCAGTTTTGGTTTTCAAATTTGTTAATATGTCTATGAATATGAATATTTTGTCTTTTATGCCTAGCAATCATAAGACTGTATGAAAGCTAATCCGGGGCAGTTGCAAATAAACAATCAACAGCAAATCAGAGGGAAAAAATGAGGTTTAAGCTGTCCATTAACCCTGAAGGGTTCTGCTTGACTTCTCAGCAATAACCTGAAAACATGCTGTGGGGTTTTTTTAACTGTGGTTTGTCTGATATTCCTGAAATGCACTCTAGTCTGTCTTTGAAGACAACACTGAGCTGCAGTAAAGAGACACCACCGTTTCCAGACTTGTGACAAATTTTGCAGTGCTTACTGGAAGGGCATCTTATCCTTAGAACAGGGTATAAAATCTGACTGCCCTAGTATTTTAAAAGTATGGTAGATCTACTGGTGTTCGTGAACTGACTTCAAACTCTCTTCTGTACTCATTTCCAAGTACTGGTTTTGATCTCTAAGGTTAATATAGCTTTAGGTCCAGTGGTCTAAGTGTCTGTCTCTCTTCATACATGTGATCATTATAATCAAAGCCAGTGAGGTGCTTTTGCTAGTAAACCTTACATATCAAAGTCTGGGGATAAAAGAAGGATGTGGATCCATACAATAGAATTTATTTCAAATAAGGAGCCAGGATATCTCAAAGCTCTTTTTTTTTTTTTTTTTGGCACACACGAAGACTGTTCTATAATCTTATGTTTTAATACATGTGGGTGGCAACAGTGCATACATTTACATAAACTAGAAGATGAGTGGTACTGTTCAACTTATAGTCTGGTTTTAGACTACTAAATGTACTAGAAAATGTTCAATTAGAACACAGGGTAAATAAATGTATAGATGGTATGAACACAACTCAGCTTTACTCATACAAATATGCAACTGTGATGAAGCAAGAAAAGAGCTGGGGCTTTCATAGGCAAAGGTCCATGTACAGTCCACATATTCATTCATATTGGCAGATTTAAATGTATGATATCAGAACATTAAATGCATGTAGTTAATTCTCAAGAATCTCAAACTGCTTTTTTTTGTTATCAGAGAAAAACATATGGAATAAATTAATTTATACTGAGGAGTCAACTTCCAATAATCAACCCAAATTTCTGAGTCACTTGAGCATTTCTTTATGAACAGAGTCTGATTCAGTGCTCATAAAATATATTTACAAGTGCTGGAAATTCGTGTGCTTTTTTACAGTCTGTGTTGTGGAAAAACATTACCATGTGCACTTATTGTGACAGATAAACACTTCAGGTTTTGCTGATGAAAACATAGAGAGTGGCTTGAATTAGTACTCCATTCAGGTCATATTCAACCACAGTACTTGTGATTTGCATACAGTTATCTAGAGAGGAGTTATGTATTCTTTTTAAAATAAGCAAAAATCTCCTCAAAACCACTCAAGGACTCTGGCCACAAAGTGTTTGAGTGGTTGCTGGATTTTGGAAGCTTTGTGAGATCAGAGACTTTTAAAAACACTGTGTAGCCTGCGAGTAAGCAGGCAATAATACCTGCCTGCCTGATTTTTGTATGTCAGCCAGGAAACACTAGAGGCCTTGATCTGCTTCCTTCCCTCTCTGAAGATGTAACTATGAAGTAAGGAATGAAAAGTTAATTAATAAAAGTTAAATTTAAAACTCTAATTGAAGCAAAAGCTTGTTCCTCAACTTTTTTATTAACTGCTCAACTTCAGTTCCAAGCTTCAAGTTTTGGAGATGTTTTTGGCTTATTCATTTGCTTGGGCTTTTTCAGTTTTATAAAAAGAAAGTTATAGTTGTGTTTGGGCAAGTGGAGGTTGTACCACATGCATAAAATCTCTGCTAAAGCTGGTTAAAGCATGCGGGGGAAGATGTGAAAATTAATTTTCTAAACCCATGCAACTCTGCTTTAATATAGAAAGAAAAAAAAAATCATGTGGACCTTCTAGCTGAATGCTACCACTGCAAAAGGTAAAAAAGAATCACAATTAATACTCTAAACCTGGTATGGCAGTTACTTTGTCTCTCGGGTAGGACGAAATGGCTGGAAAGGTTAGTTAGTTAACTAGCTACCCAAAATATTATTTCACAACACTAATGCTTGCACAAGAACATCATTAACCACATGCTGGACATTCTGGGGTGAATGTGTTTGCCACCTAATGAAAACAATATGTGGAAGCTGGTTTGAGACAAAGTACTACTCCTACACGGGGAAGGTACTCTCTTCTTCATCAGTTCCTCACTCAAACAGGCAACTATTTCAATAAAACAGTGCATCATGGACTTGATTCATGACAAAAATTAAGGAAATAAACATCCTTCCCTGATGAGGAGCATCTTTATGAAGAATATTGAAATTTGTAAAAGAATGGTTTCTCAAAATACAATTCCCTCATATGCATTTCTGATTCTGAAGAATTAAACAGACCATCAGTTTTTTCCCCCACTTCCCAGGATGTTAACAACACAAATTAAAAGATAAATAACTCCTACATTTAACTGCAAATTTTATGAGAATTCTTGGATTATGAGACCAAGAGCAGAAAAATTAACAGAAAGAGCCTGAACAATCAGAAGCACAATCAGGGCTTCAGGATGTCCCTAACTGTACGTTACATTAAAATTTTTTCTGTCCAAATTGTTTGCAAGGACTTTATTGCCTCATCCAAATGTATGTGGACATCTTTTCAGTTCTAACATACAGTCATTGGCAGTCCCTTTGAATCTGCAGCATGTGTAGTGTGCAATAATGTCCAGTGTGGTAAATCCAACACTTCCATGAAAAGGAAAAATTGCAATGAGCCGTGACATATTTGCACAGGGCATTTGACCTCCATAGCTCAGCACTGTGAATTGCAGTTTGCAATTGTCTCTGTCTCTACTACCATGAAGAACTGTATTGTCAGCAAAGTTTGCCACCTTACCACTTACCACCCTTTCCCATCATCATTTATGAATCACTGAATGGCTCCTGTGGCTCCAAAACTTCATCCTATTTCCTACACTTTGATTTCTCATTTTTAACCCATTATTTAAATCCTCTCTAGAACTTTGCTTTCTCATCACATAGCACTTGAACTTCTTTGAGAGTTTTTGGTGAAGAGGGCTGCTGAATGTTCTCTTAAAATCTAAGCCCCATCAATTCCACCCTTCCAAACAGCAACAGGATTATTGCACACAAATAGAATAATCAACAAACATGAAAAAACAAAATGCTTTGATGAGCAAAAGACTAATAAAATATTCTTTATGCAATGAATTTATAGCAAATCCAGTGCAAAAGTATGACAGACCTCCTTTAGACATATATACACTCCACTGACCTATAATGCCCCTGGATTTCAGCAATTGTGTCTCTCTGGAATTCTGAGAGGGAGCTAATCCAGTCTCATGGCTGTTGGATTTGTGCAGATTGCTCGGATCCAATATAAGAGATAAAAAGAGCAAGTAAGCCTGAATTCATCCCACATACCTGTGGTCAGGGTAGACAGTAGGCAAGAACTGGTGAAAGACAGGATGTCTGGAGGACCAATATTGATGACAGGTGTTGTAAGGACTTTCTGGATATTTTCAACTTTTCTGAGTTGCCACAGGGCCCTAAATTATCTTAGCCCGAGTCCAGTATTAGGAACTGTCATACCTGTATGGCAGTATGGTAGCACCTTTATGAGTTCCTGGTTTTTCAATCCTACGTCATGGAGATATTTGTTTTTATTTTTATCTATACTTTCAACACAAATGCAATGAATTAACTAAAATCAACCTAAAGGCACCTTCTATCTAGTTTTACAGTTTCTGTAAATTCAAAGATAACATATAACTTGCAGTGTATCAGACTCCTTTGGTAATTAGTGTTACTGGCTAATATTCTCTTGCTTTAACACTACATTTTTTTCTTCAAAGCTTCTAGAGACCAAAAACTATCATAAACCATGGCAAGAAATTCTGCACTGATTAGCAGCTGATAAATACAGTTAACAATCATTCTTGTTGATAAGTGCAAAATTAAATAAAATCAAATTTTCAATAAAATAAAATCGTATGGACTTTCACTCATAGTCTGGGATAAGATACATTTTAGCTTTTACATACAATTGATTGTTAAATAAGCATAATTGCATCAGCAATTCATAACCTTTCCCTACCCTCACTCAAGTCAGGACAGAATTCTCATCAGCCTCCTGCTGCCTGGCAGCCTCGTCAGCTCTTTAGAATTGATGCCAAAGTGCAGAACACTGACCAGGAACGTTAACACTAGAGCCCATCTCATTATCCCCACATTGCAAATGGGCTTTCCCTCAGCATCTTCACCTTGAAAGTGGCATCAGTAAGATGTGCCATGTTACTTAAAAGATACCACAGAGCGCTCTTTGAAATGGCAACATAAAAGAGATTACAATGACTAGGGCTTGAAGCCAAACTGAACGGAGTGATTGATTTTACAGGAAGAACTTTGTTCTTGGTATTTCTTATGTTCAGCTTCTTTGAATAGCTCCTTACATACAAGGAAACTATTTTTGATCAGCTGAAAGTCAAAAATAATTACCTGGCATTCTGTCCTTACACATTAAGCCCTATATCTCTCAGTTAAGTAAAATAATTTTATATCTGACAGTTTAGCTAAGACATTATTCCATAAACATAAAAATATTTTAATATTCTTCTTTCCGATTATTGCCAAATTAGAAAGAAATGATTCACACAGTCACAAGGATAAGTCTGGTGCAGGGAGCTAAACAATTGCAAGAAGCTGCTCTGTGTATTTCTGTGGTTTGGAAATAGTGCCAAGTCGGAAGGAAAAGACATTCTCTGCATTTTCTAAAGCAAGATAAATACAGAAAAGAAATATAGATGAAAGATGGAACTGCTATCTGTGGACTCTGCCAGATTCCTTGGCTTTTTGGCACACCTATTGAAGCTGGCAGACTTAGCCAGTAGCAATCTTTTCCATTAAAAGGAGCAGCATATATTTGGATTTAACATACTTTGTTTGTGCATTTTTAAGCTTCAAAAATGTCTATTTAAATTTTTTTTAATGATTCCTTCTGTACAGTTGGCTGCAATTGCACTTATTTGAAATGGCTCATTTATCACTAAAAGAGCTGCAGGGCACAGCTACTGTTAAAGAGCTCCAACAAACCTACAGCTTGGTGGGACAAGCTTCTTTTTATAAGACTAAAAGATGTTTAAAATGTGCCAAGAGGAGCTTTATGCCAGCCTCTAGGTTTGTTATCCAAATGTTACGAAATTAGAGATCTCCTGAAGCACAGTTTGCACAAAGATAAGCTGATCTCTCTTAGGCTGCAGGTTTTTCCCATCCACGATCAAACAGATTTTAAGAGAACACTTGCTACGTATCATAGATTTTAGTAACATGAAATTTTGAAAAAAATAATCTAAAATCTGAGGCTTAACCTATACTGAAGTCATACTTCATTACCTTTATCAATGGTGCAAAAGCAAAATGTTTTAGATGTAAGCGCCTCTGCTTTATGAATGGTGAAATTTTGTTTATTATGAAGGGAAAGGGTTACTGGTTCCTGTTTCCTGGAGCTGAAACCTTAAGAAAAATGTTCACACCTGGCAGTTGCTAGCACAATAGAAATTGCAGTGGTGTAACACTGTCAATTTTCATTAATTATTTTGAAATGAGACAAAATATGCTAGTATTGGACTTCGTTTATGGAATCTCTTATATCCAAAATTTAAGTGTGATGTGATCAATACATTTATGGGTGAAGGGATTTGTCATTCTTTCCGTAGACAACAGATGTGCAGAAATTTTGGAATCTAGTGCCCCCTTTCTTGATGTCCAAGAACTGTAACAACTAATTTATATAAAGCAACAGACATCAGCTGGGAGTATGTGCCAAACATGCCGTATCTCCAGCCTGAACAGTGGAGCCTGAATAGAGTGAACCACTACAGTTAAAAAGGGGGTTCTTCTAAAATTAAAATAACCATACAAATATGTAAATTTCAAATACATACTATTATACCCCAATAATACTATTGCATATATATTACACTGAGTACTTTGGATTTCTTTACAAAGATATTATCTTAAAATTTGTTTAATAATGTATTATTCTTTATACAGTGTTCTCACCAAAGGACCCCACAAGAAAACAACCCCATTGCCAAATACTCCTAAAGAAGTAGATGCCAGTTTTTTTGCATTTCATTTTCTGTACTCCGGATATGTAAAGTATGTGATAAAAGATTGGGTTTAGAATGTTTTCAGTAGAAATTACTATTAATTGTCTTCCATATTTTCTAATTCACATTTATTTATTTGACAAGGATGGCCTTATGAAAATCCTTGCACATAAAATGGTTAGCCAAAACTTCTTGTAGGGATTTATGACTTTAGCAAACAATGACCAGTTCTCTGGAAGCTCTGCACAATAAATTACAGAAAATGTATTTTTTAATACAGTCATTGTAAAGAAGTATAAAAAAACTTCCAAATGTGAAAACTACATTTCACATAGCTTTCAGAAATCATGGTTAAACAAGCTGGTTTTATATCTTCAATTCTTACAAGGGAAAGGATGAGCCTAACCTTTTTTCCACTAGAACTGAACTCAAAAAGTGCAAATATCTCTATTAATTCAACAAAGAATTCTGAAACTGCACTACAACTGTTATGCCTTCTTTGACAAAACAACCAAACCAATCAACCAACAATCCCATAGGGAAGACACCTACCATTTCCCCACCTTCCCCCTGAGGCATCTCTTTAGGTTGTAACCTCAGGAAAAGACAGGAACAAATCTGATGGATTAATTAAAAAAATATTAAAATCTATGATTATACAAATCAAATCCCCTTCTTAGGAGCATGAGTCTCTGCTTTTCCCACCTTATTGTACCAAGCAGTTGAAAATCAGTTTTCAGCATACCTGGTGATGTTCTTACAAGCTAGAACAATTGATATTCTAGAAGGCATCTATTAATGTTTTGTAATATTAAGAAAACAGAGCACTTCCATGTTGGGCAAATAATACCATAAACCAGACCACAGAGTAAGGCTAGAAATCAGTTCTATGCATGGGTAGGTTGGTTAGGCACTTTCAATATTAAAAAATATCAGAACATAAATGGAAAATCTGATCTTGTGCATTTCAGGTATGTACTTTAATTAAGTTAATTAAGTTAATTAAGTTAATTAAGTTAAGTTAATTTAATTAGTTAACAGGTCCTCTAGCCTGAAAATAATCAGTTCTGCATGTACAATGGAATAAGAAGAGGACAAAATGGACTTGTTCATACTGCCACACAAAATAACATCTTTAAATAAATCTGTTTGGAAAATAAAAGCAGCTCAGAACAATGCAAAGCTCAACAGAGACTCATTTACTTTGACTTCACATAGCCTTCAGTGCAGACACACACAAGCAAAAATCTGCCAACAGCACCAGTTATGGTTCCCATATGTTGTAAGTGCTTTAAGTCTGGGTGACTGGCTACTATCCAGTGGATCTAGGTTTTTCCAAAAAGCTTATAGGCAGTATTTGATATTTATGTTTTACTTTAGATAACTGAGTTATCAGCAGTAATTGTATTGTGGTTTGCTTGACCTATCATATATAATCATACCTGCCTGGTGCTGCATCCAGCTGGTGGCTGGTCACCAGTGGTGTCCCCCAGGGTCAGTGTTGGGCCCAGTTCTGTTTATCATCTTTACTGACGATCTGGACGAGGGGATTGAGTCCACCATCAGCAAATTTGCACATGACACCAAGTTGGGGTAAAGTGTCAATCTGCTGGAAGGCAGGAGGGCTCTGCAGAGGGACCTGGATAGGCTGGATAAATAGGCTGAATCCAATGGTATGATGTCTAACAAGACCAAGTTCCAGGTCCTGCTCTTTGGCCACAACAACCCCCTGGAGCGCTACAGGCTGGGGACAGAGTGGGTGGAGAGCGACCAGGCAGAGAGGGACCTGGGTGTTCTAATCAACAGGAACTGAACATGAGCCAGCAGTGTGCCCAGGTGGCCAAGAAGGCCAATGGCATCCTGGCCTGTATCAGGAGCACTGTAGCCAGCAGAACGATGGAAGTGACTGTCCCCCTGTACTCAGCGCTGGTGAGGCCACACCTTGAGTATTGTGTTCAGTTCTGGGCCCCTCAGTTCAGGAAGGACACCGAGGTGCTGGAGAGTGTCCAAAGAAGGACAATGAGGTGATGAAGGGACTGGAGCACAAGTCCTCTGAGGAGCAGCTTAGGGAGCTGGGGTTGTTTAGTCTGGAGAAGAGGAGGCTCAGGGGTGACCTCATCACTCTCTACAAATGCCTGAAAGGAGGTTGTAGCCAGGTGGGGGTCGGTCTCTTCTCCCAGGCAATCAGCAATAGGACAAGAGGGCATGGGCTTAAGATGTGCCAGGGGAGGTTTAGGTTAGACATTAGAAAGAAATTCTTTAGAGAGAGTGATCAGACATTGGAATGGGCTGCCCAGGGAGGTGGTGGAGTCACTGTCCCTGGAGGTGTTTAAGAAGAGACTGGATGTGGCACTTAGTGCCATGGTTTAGTTATAATGGTGGTGTTGGGTCATGGTTTGGACTTAATGCATTATCTCAGAGGTCTTTTCCAACCTGGTTGATTCTGTGAAATATTTTTACTTTTTTTTTTTTTTTTTTTCTCCTACCATTCCATTCCTATGTGTCTGTTTACCTCCACCCCGTTGTGTGTTACTTTTAAACTGAAAGTTTTTTTGGGTCATCTTCTTATGCAGGTACTATCACTCTCTCGTAAAGTGAACTACTTATCTGTGATCATTGCCTTTAAGAATCATCACAGTACACAGAAATAAACCCTAAATAGAAAAAATAATACTTTTAATATTTCTTAGTTAATTAGTTTGGAATTCAAGCAGAAGGTTTAAGTGAAAGCATCAAGAGATCCTCACATGAGATACTGGAAACCACCTCATCGCAAAGATCTCCCTAAATGTTTAATAATGTTTATGTATCATCTGATTGTGTACTTGCAAAGGTAGAATTTCATTGGCAGGCAGAAAAGGTATTTTTTAGCTTCACACTTTATAATCAAAACCACTTGTATTCTTTTCACAGGACTCAATCCACTTCTGTCTACATAATTTAAAAGTATTTACCACTTTCTCAGCCAGTGAACTCCTTCAGCTTTCTAATGAATCTTATTTCTGCCAAGGCTGAAATGCTCTACTATGAAAAGGAAATATTTTGTTTTAAAGGCATGACAAAAAGAGTCAGTATGTTGGTCTCTTAAAATTTTCCTCTCTAAAACAATAAAATGCTTGAATACGCTCTGTTGCGGCTTTTAAATTGCAAATTATTCTCACAAAAATGAGAGCTAAGTCATCTGACATTTATAAAGTGTACTGACAACAATTAAAATCTGAGATAATCTCCTGGAAAAAAAATCATCTTATATCAAAAGGTCTAAATTCACTGGTGATCTTTACTCCTGTGCATGAAGGCCAACATTATAGCATGTGAAGGTTTAACCTGGGGAATAGTTTCCAAAAAGACATGGAAATCAAAGTAGAAAATTGGCCAAATAGGAACTCCGAGGGCAATACTGTGGCCAAACAGAATAATGAAAATCTCTGATGTTCAAACAGAGCTTACATAGAAAGAGGGAAGTTATTTTACCTGTTTTAAGTATTCATACAGATATTACTGGAATACTGAGTTCTGCTCTGAAGTATTTGCAATTCAGTCCAAAAAGAAAGTTCAAAAAATAAAAAACTCAGAACTGACACACAAACACAATTAAAAAATAAAAAAATACAGAAATTTCATCATTGATTACACTTGCTTAGCTAATTAAAAATATGACAATGAGACAAGCAATTTGATCCTTTTTAATAAAAATTTATATGAAAACAAAAGTTATGTAGGGCTTTTCAGTTTACCAAGCAACAGTATCATGCATGCAATTGCATAAGATAAAGCTAGACAAACCTTAGGCTACAAATAAGGTGCAAATGTTTTTATGGGGAAGGTATTTAACTACTGGAACAAGTTATGATGGCTCTGGTGGATTTTCCATTGCTGGAATTTTTTAAGTAAAGAGTCAGTGTTTTTCTAAAAGATATACTCTATTCCAAACAGAAAAAAAATGAAGCAATGTCTCTGGTTTGCATGAGCAAGGCTAGTCAGACCAGGACATTAAAATGATCCTTTTAGTATTATAAGGTATGTACCTATGATTATTTAACATAATGTCCAGTTTAAAGGACTATAATCTTATTCAGGCTTTTTAAATATTGGCACATTACCATTCTTCCAGCACTGCAACTTCCCCTGTACCACAAGCTTGTTGAAAATCAACATTCAGGAGGATATTAATTTAAATTCAGCTGTCTGAATGCTAGCTGTTTAGTCTGAGCTAGTCACCTAGGTTCTTTCTATACTCAGTGGAGAAAATTAGGCACTTTCATGAGTCTATTCCTTGCAGATATCTTGGGCATCTATTTTCAGCTAGCACAAGTCTGCAGGTGTCTCTCTCTTTCCATTGACTACAGAAGGTGTCTTAGTTTAGACTACTTTAAACTCAATACCTTAAAGTGGCCAAAGTTAGATGAAAGGAATCCATCCTTAATACTCCAAAGATCTCCATCAGAATCCTTGGTTTCAAGTCAGTTAGATCCACTAATTTAAAACATCTGGCATTATTAGATCATATACAAAGTGTGCTTCAGTTACTGCTGGGCAGATTGAGTTTCATCACCATCATAGCATATAAATTCAAGTCATCTGTACTCTTCTAGGAACAGAAATATTATTATTTTTTAATAGCTCTTTCTTATTGCACTATTATTCATAATTCTGTCACTCCTATCTAATAATGAACTGGACTGTATATACATTTTAAAAAGTTCTCCCCTGCCTTGGGATGGGATTCACCCCACTAAACACAGATACCTACAGTGTAGATGTGCAGATCTGACCTTTAAACCTCCACTCCCATTATAGCCAAAGGAGACCAGAAAACATTGCCAGTAGAAACTGAGGTGCCTTATCTTTGCATAAATGTCCAAACTGAGAGATGAAACACAGTAAAGAATCAATTCCTCTTCCTTGACTATTGTAAAATTTGGGATGACTATTTCACTTTGGTGGGTGCAAAATATAAACATTTACAGTTAAGATGAATTATTAATTTGATTAATTTTGTTCTTCCACAGCCTGACTATGGCTGCTTGTTTCCCCTTGTTCTTACTTTTTAAATTACTATAATAATCTCCTCAGAGATCTCACTATGCTCATAATAAAAAACTGGCCTCAACTCTGCAGGTGATGAGGCCACTCAAACTTCCTAGGCCTTCTTTACACAGACATAACAGTGATATTCCACATAAACAAATCCTTTATATCACTTACAAAGTCAGAAGTTAACTTCCACAATAACAGAATTCCTTTTATCTTTCTCCATTTGCAAAGGAAGAATGACCAGGTATAATCAGTTACATGTTTTCCACCTGTATATACTTTGAATATTTTTTAATACATTAAGTCTTTTAGAAGGTATATTATAAACAGTTGTGTAAGTGCCTATCCCAGACACACCAGCATCCTCACTTACTCACTTCAGAAGCAATCCCAATCTACAGTTTGCCAACATAATCAAGAAAAAGAGTGACAGTAGCAGAGAGTAGCATTGTAATGGTTTGACATGGTCTCTAGGACAATGATTTAAATATTTTTTTTAGTATCTTCAGATGACTCGAATTCTTCCTTTAAAAATGTTTCGACTCATCTTTTCACTACTACAGTAACTGCACTTTGTCAGTCTTAATTTCCTCCACAGTCTTTCTAGAATTCATCTTAAAAGAGCAACCCTATAAAACACCTATAAAACACTCTTTAGTTAACAGTTTGAGATCTTTTCATGAATGAACTTATCTGTACTAAGGTTTCAGCAGCAGTCAAATATAGGTAGGCATCTTTGTTCCTCTGCAATCGCTTAAAGGGAGATTTTCTGCTATTTCCACAAAGAATGTGGTGATGACTTCCTATTGCTTGTGATTTTGCTATTTCTTTTCTCTATAATTGTGACAGACTCCAAGTGTGAAGGGTGTCACCTGCTATTCCTGCTTTTCTTGCTTATAAACTGCTAAATCCCCACTGGATTTCTCTTCTCCCTTGGTCTGTGGATAGCTATCTCCAGTCTTGAATTCAGATCGATACCTGTTTGATGTTTAACATGTTTCTCCTGCTGTCTGGTGTCTCACAACATGTCATTACCGGGTCTTTGAAAATATAGATCTATTTTCCAGCACAGCCATTAATTTTTACTTCAGAAAGAGGAAATATTTTCTGATTCTTGGTAGAAAGAAAGCACTGATTCATCTGTCACAGGTCATAACCATTGTTCCATTTCCAGTCATAAGAACACTGAGCATGGAACTGAACATAAAAGAAAAACTTTACAAACTGCCTTTCTAAACTTCCTCCAAACTCACCCTGTTTGTTTAATCAGAATTTCACATGGCAGCTGACATACACCAGTGATTTCCCAAGCTTTTTATCATATAGACTTGCTTCTGAAAACTGAATGCATTTTGGGTGCAGTTAGAAATAGGTGAAAACTTTGAACACTTTTATTTTCTCACAAATGTGTGCATACACCTGTTGTTTGGTGATTAGCAAATACTGTTTGAAGCAGTGGCAAAGTGTGAAATACGAGAATCTGGTTGAAATTACTTTCCCTATATAATTTTATTCTTGGTTTCCTGGACAAAAACATGTATATACACATTGGATAGGAAATGATCAGAAAGCCTAATGCTTTTAAAAGGCTCTGACCAACTGTTCAAGCACTCAGCAATTTCAGGGTAAATGTTTCCCTGAAGCATCAGACTTTCTGTGCATGTGAATGAACACAGCACATGAATATGTGCTGAAGAACACCTGGGATTATGCATGTATTGCAACCTAGTCAGAACTACAGCAGCTGTGATGTTAATCCAACTGGGCATGATTACTGAAATACCAGATATCTGGAAAAAGGATGAAAAAATATCAAAGGAACCCAAACAAATTTTCCAATAAAAATGATTGGTCCTGGAAAAACCTGTACATAACAACCCCTTTTATTTAAATACCAAGTATGCTTTCAGTCAACTATTCACTGGAGAGGCTAGAAGAATGAAAACTCCTGGACATTCTGTCATCACTGAGAAGCATGGAGCAAAAATATCTGGTATCACAGACAACAGTGCTGCAACTACTGTCTCACCTGTGCTGGGCAGATGAACTGAATACACCAGGCAAGATTCACCACTGTCCTCTCAAATTTGAGTATCTAAATCTCCTCCACCCACTTTCCTGCCATCTGGGAATGCCTCTCTAGCCTTTCTGGAACTCCAGTAATTGATTCTTGATGGCAATTCCAACAGTGCCACCACAGAAGTCAAGCTTATAAGCTTTGGCCACCTGTTCCCTGAGCTGTCATGGTGCACACGTTGATTTGCTTCATGATCTACTCAGCTCTGCCAACACAGAACAAAAGCACTGGGACTAGCACATCTGGAGAAACTATCAAAGGTCCAAGAGAACATAGTTTCTTAGACTGCCCAACATGTTTCAGTTATTTATCCTCACCGGATAGGAAACACTGTGTCTCACTGGTCTGATCTGTCTTCCAAAAAGGCCTATTTGTTCCTTCACTTTGTTTTGCCATTCTAGGCATAAGACAACACATAAGCATCAGAAAGTGTTTGGAAACATCACAACAGGGTAATTGCTAATTAAATCAGACTTTATTCAGGGTTAGTAAACCTAGATGACCACAGGTATTGTCCTCTTGTGGGTAGGAGAATTACCTACTCTGAAAAATAAGGGCAAAATAAAACTACATCCTTTCTAAAAAAAGGGTATGTGCTGTAGTCATAGTACTAGAATAAGGTAAATCATCTGACACTGATCTCCATGCTACCAAAGCTAGACAGGTGAGAAAGTTCAAGACAGCTCAAAAGAGCTCTGATGACCTCTCACTGCACTTTTGTCACTTTATGGTCTAGGTTCTTCCTGGTTTATTAACACGAATCTCTGAACTCCTGACCTACTGGCCATGCTCCCTGTAACACAGCCAAGGACCCTGTTAGTTTTCACTTCTCCCAGGGCACCAGGTTCATATTCAGCTTGCTTAAACTACACTCCAGGTCTTGTTCAGCAGAACTTCTACCCTGGCTGATAGTCTCAACATGAACCAAAATGCAGCTGCTTCCTGTCATACTGCTAATGCTCATCTGCTTGTATGACACAAATACATGTGTGTGCTGGCTCAGGTGATGAGATTCAGTCATACATCTCCTGTGTTCAGGCCATCCCTCAGTTATAAGACGAGAGGTACTTCCACTTTGGTTCTCTAATGAACCAAATACAAACCCACATTCAAACACTGTACTACAAAAATACAAGTTTCTGGTACATGAGAAGAGAAGCACACCCTGGAAAAAAATTTTAGATGTAATAAATATAACTCAAGTTTCTTTATTTTGCAGTTTTAGTCTTTCTTTTATCAGTTCTATTTTCTCTCCCTTAACATATTATAGTCAATCCAGAATCTTGTGAATAATAAAAAAAAAGTAAATACTTGGGATATTTTTCTGTACGTCCCTATTTATTTGTAGGTGCAAAGTAATGTTTTTAATTAGCTTAAACACTTCAACTAGGACTGAAAAATAAAGATGAACGTAGACAGAGATGGAATTATTGTAAAAGTGCATCATCAGAATGGGCTTTATGTTCATTGTTCTACAACTTATAAAACCTAAATTCTGCATAGTAAAATAAATGAAAACAACAGATGACAGGAGGTCAGAAAATGGGTTGGCAAGTTGAATGGAGAGATAAGCAACACTAGAAAGTAAACAAGTGCTCGTGCTGTAACACAGTATATATTGCTTGTGCTATTTAACCAGTATAATGCAATTGTGATGGGAAGGTGTTATTTTCCAGCACTGAAAGGCTAGCTTTAATCTGAGTAAGTTCAAGTACTGGCATTTAAACTGAGTCTTTAAATATTTTTGTCCAGTGGATCCTTTAAAGCCAACTACAGATAAATGTATGATGATGCAGGACCATTCACTGTGCCAGAACTAAAACTGCTCACAATAAAGTGCACTATCATAAGTGCAGGCATAAAATCAACATTAATAATAACACTGCATCATAAGTCAACTCTTACTGTCAATACATTTACCTGAACATCAAGTAAAATGAAAAGCCTGCATATAAAGAATCTTTCAGGGAATTTATGACAACTGAGAAGTCCTGCTATCTCCATCTCTGGAGCCATAATGCTCATCTCTCCTGTGCCAAAGGAATAACTCTTCTGGCTTCAACTACTGAGATAAAACTTTGCTAGAAAAATCTTTTTGAGACAAAAATTCTTTCTAGGGCAAGGTCTCTGCAGAATATGCTCATTCTTAACTCCTAAGATAAGAATTTTTATAAGTAAATGCAAAATTCACTGAAACAGTTTGAGGTGAACTAAGCCTTTGTATTATTCTATCTTAATTTGTCCCCAAATGCAGTTACACTCAGTTTCTAGGTGACTTTCTGCCATATTAGGCAGCTATCCATTAAGATAACCCAACTTCTTTTGCAAATTTCACTTGAGAATGACAAAATGCTGATGAGATGTCACTACCAGCCTAGGTCACAATTAAATAAATGTCCACATCATACTTCCATTCCCAACAACAACTTAGCTGAAATATCTTTAGCACTGAAATCCTTAATTCACTAATTAACTACACATTTTTAGGAAAAGTTTGGAAAGTTTGAGGCACAGAGCAGCGTTCAAGAACTATTTCAAATTAAAGAACTCTTTTTTGACTAGGCCAAACCTCTTCAGTAATCTGAACCCCAAATAAGAAAAACCTTCCATCTCACCTTCACCACTCCATCTTCGTGCATCGTGATGCAGTTGTTGGCCTCCTCCGAGAGCTGGTACAGAGCCAGAGCTGCAGCTCTCTGCACTGATGGATCACGCGCCTTCATGTAACGGACTAAATGACCCACAGCCTTGTGCTCTCCGAAGGCAGCTCGATTGCTGCCCCACATGCAGCAGTTGCAGATGGCCTCTGCTAAGTGACGTTTTAATTTGTTATCATTCTGAAGAAGGTAAAAACATAATACATTAAAGTCAACTCACTACAACAAAAAATTCATAGAAAAGCAGAACTGCATTCTCAAACATCTTTAAGGCGCCCCAACTGAACTGCTGTACAATTAAAACTGGAGAGAGTTGTAAGGCATAGAGCTAGGAGAGTCTCTTAATATTCTTTTTGTAGGCAGTGCTGTGATTTTTTACATTATTTCAAAGGTACTTT
The DNA here is from genome assembly GCF_022539395.1 of Myiozetetes cayanensis. Lineage (NCBI taxonomy): Eukaryota > Metazoa > Chordata > Aves > Passeriformes > Tyrannidae > Myiozetetes > Myiozetetes cayanensis. The sequence goes on from NW_026086604.1 coordinate 135,242,283, forward strand.
TGGACTGACTGGAAATTAGATAAGATAGGATTAAAATGTAAAATATAGACCCACCACTGAGATTCTCTGCATGTTTAGATTTGTTGTGTTCTCAATCCTTTGTGCTTTTTCGTATGGCAGCTGCACCTCTCAAAAGCAACATTCCACAACAGAAACTATTAAAATGAAGTTCATCTTCAAAAGCAATTTTAGTAGCAGACACAGAGTGTTTTCATGTCCAATATACATCTCATATAGGAAGGATTCTACATCTCTTCCTTGTAGCTGCTGCAAAATCTACTACTCTTGTCATAACCTTTTAGCTGGGCGCAATGCATTCCGATGTAAGAAATTCAGATACTTTGTATAATATATTTATATGTTACTTACTGTGTTTGTTAGTTTGGATAACAGAGGGACGACTCCATGATCTGTCATAACAGCTAAGTTTTCTTCATCTTTAGCTATATTTGCAATGGCTGCACATACAGCAGTCAAAACTTCTCTAGTCTTTGATTTTAGAAGACTGACTATCAGTTCCAAACCACCAACAAAGGATCGAACCATCTCCCCAGAATCCTAAATGAGAATCAAAATAAGTATTGTTTTTACATATTCGATTCATATTTATATGCAAAATTTTTAAAAAAGAGATTGGCATGACATATTTATTCAAAACTGCAGCTATTGCTGTGTTGCCTTCACCAAGAATATGGCTAATTTGGAATTCAAAGCTCTTTTGAGTGACACATGAGAGTTAGACTGTTTTACACACCACCATCTAGGCAGAAATTCAATGCCTAAATAAAGGTATCTATCATTTTTTATACCACAAGGTAGAGCTGTCACTTCATAAGGGTAGAAATCTCCTTTATTGGTTGTTACCACTTTGGCGAGATGGTCAGTAACACATCCAACACAGCAACAGGCACTCCTGTTTACTCATAGTGCCTTCTATTTCCTACATTAAGTCTGACAGATCAGACAAAGGAGTGGTAACTTTATTTTCTTGTATTGATGCAAACGAGTATTCAGGAATATTTAAGAGGGGAAGTTACACAAGTAATGACAGCTACTGTGGAAGAACCACGATGCACCTCAGAGTATGAAAAATCAATGTAAAACATGACTAAAGGACACAAAAATTACACCAGAAAAATGTCTAAGTATGCTCTAAGAAAGGATATAGAAAAGAGTGTGTCTTGATCTTGAATACAGTGGTCATATCTGGTTCATTTTTTCCCTCTTGAAAAAAGTTATAATAAAATCAGAAAAGGTTTAGAGAAAGACAAGAAGAATAATCGGGGTAGGGAACTTCTTTGTAGAAGGAATGACTAACCAACTAGGACACTCAAGGCAATAAAAGAGAAGAAGGAGGAGCAGTGCGATACATGTGTACAGAATCTTAGGTAGACTGAAAGGGCACACTGGGATCTCTCTTCTTGGAGAAGAACTGGGAGCATCAGACAAAATTAGCAGGTGGCCAGTTCAGAATCAATGCTATCTTTAGACAAAGCACAGTTGAGAAGTTGGAAGTCTTTGGAGCAGGACTGCAGTGCCTCGTAGAAGTTTACATGTTAGACAAATTCACAGGAAAAAAAGAATCCATTAACAGTTATTCAATATGAAAGTATTCCCTCTGATTTAGAAATTTCCTGAGCCACAGATTTCTTGAAGGTGGAAGAGCAGTCTGGGAAGAGAACCAAGACTGCAAGTTTGCCCGTTCTGCCTTTCTTTAGGCATCCCTTGTGGGTTAGTAGGAGGAACAGAACACTGTGTTAGTGAACCTTTGGTCTGACACATCATTGCCTGTTCTCATGCTCTTGTGTTTATTAGTGAACTCTTATTATCAAGCACATCTTTACATGTCATATGTAAACCAGAAAACCAGTAGTTTTGGCACTGTGAGACTGAACTAACAGGTATGGCATTCAATTGGTTGCCTTAAGCAAAGAGGAACTGGTAGTATGTGATGAAGTGACTTGCAGCACACAGTACTTCAAGTACCCTTAAAACAACATGAGGAATAAATCTAAATTTTGTTTAAGCACAGATTCTTAACTAAGTTACACCGACCAATGCTGTACACAAAGATTCATCGCACTCTGTTAAGCAGAGATGCTTGAAAAGAAATCTTTCTCTCTCTTTGGTAAGATGTTCTGCCTTTTAAAATTACATTATTTTAGATCTCTTTTCAGTTTCTTTGTGGACAGAACCAATGCCATCATGGGAAAACATCTACTGCTTTGAATGATTTTTAACACATTTACTCAATCTGTGGGTAACACTAAGCAATATCTTGCCAGCAGCCATCTAGAAGGGGTTAGTTATACAGAACCTGAAAGACAACACCGTAAAATGCAGCAGCATTTTCAGAAACTTCATTGTAAACATAATAATTAACAAAGGGTTGGATGGAAATTCTAGTATTGCAACGCAACCTAGAGAAATGACCATTTCTACTTGAAAGGGTCCAGTTGAATGGACCTCCACAGTAAGCATAGATGCCTGTTTAATCAGAACTTTGTTTTACAATCTATAATCTGGCCAAGGCATTTTCTGTTGATTTTCAACCTTTCAAATGTGGATCTGGAAAGATGACTGGTTCTCTTAAGGTTCTTTGTCCAATAAATACAGAAACTAGCAAACTACTTAATTCTGGCTAACTTAAGTCATCTGTCCTTACAGGTATCCTTAAGAAAAGCATATCAGCTTTTGACTACAAAACAGAGACAGCGTAGGGTCCAACTGTAATGTGTTAGCTTTGCTGAGCAAATCCATCAAATCACTCATGGATTTGGTAAACAAAGATTTCAGAAGATGCTGCAGCTCGTCTTTTTTTAGTTCTGGGTCTAAATGTGAAACAGAACTCTTTAGCTGTGATGTTTCCTTCTCACAGAAAGCAAAAGCAGTGGGTAGGCATATTGGGAATGAAACATTTTCTGTCACAGGCAGTACAAATCTTGAGACTGGAAGGGAGAGGTTAAAGCAATACAGTGTAAGGGTGAAAACCAGATGCCACAGCATATGGAAAAAGGGCAGTATCCAAGAGCAAACTTTATGCTGAAGTCTGTAAAATAACCCAGAATGAACAAATAACAGAAGTCCTTGTAGAAATTAAAATAGAATCTAAATGCAAAAGAAGGACAATACAGGTTTGTGGCTCAGAAAAGCAGCTGAGAGAAACAGAGAAGGAAGGGCAGTGCTCTGCCACTTCTATTACCATGTGAGCTGCATGTAAAGGCAGGTGGGCTTAAAGCAGGTTTCCCATGGATACACTAGCATAAATCTTCCTCTATAACTGCTACTGTATACATACCACTATGTAAATGCATCTACAGACAATCACTTGATTAAAAACACTGATTCTCGGTATCAGTTTTCATGTTTGTCTTGAAACTTTAAAGTTTGACCAAAGGTGGTAGAGTTACAGAGAAAGTTTTCTACACACACAAATTTCATATCTATATGTATTCAATGGCTAGGCAGTTAAATGACCAGACACAGGAGAAGGAAAGAAAATGAGGTATTTTATATTTACTTACATTCCTTGAAAGTCACTACAGAAATGTGCGTTACCTTGTGCATAAGTACTGGCTAAACAGATGAGAAAGGCTTCTGTTCAACAGGTAAAAGCCCCAGTACAGTGGTTAGGATTTGAAAGGGGCCCTGAAGATTATTCTACTTTTCTGCATGGCTCAGATATCTGTGTATTATTATTCCTGCTTTCGAGAGATGTTCCATGAAGAGATAAGATAGCCTGTATCTCATCTTACTGAACCAATCTGTACATTTTTATTGTCCTACCTGTACATATTTTTTCCCAGGTGATCATAACCCTATTTGTTAAACTTCTCTTCTGACAAGCTTATACTTTCCACATATTGTAAAGGAGTACAGTCCAACTGAAGTGATGGAATAATATATAAACAATCCAGTAGTAAGTAAAAGAAGAGTTTCAATAATCATCTGTGAAACCAGCTAAACACAAGGACAGAACCTTCTACACGTGACGAAAAGCAGAGGGAAACTGTAGAAACCATGTCAGGAAAGTTTCCCAAATGTGACTGTGAGTGTAGTCTGGTAGTCTGTGCAAGACAAAAGAGAAATGCAAAATATCAAGAAATTTGAAGAACAATGAGCTGAAAGAAGAACTGAAATGAGAGCTTTAAAGTCCATTATGTTATGTACAAGACTTTTTTTTTCAAAGAAATTTAAACAACAAATGCAATCTTTTTTTTTTTTTTGTACCATTTGGTAAAACTGCATACTTGCTTTGTACAGTAAATGTCTACTTTTTTAAAAACTATGTGTATTTGTTATATACAATTGCCATACTTCATTTATATTTAAAGAAGAAATTATATGAAATTGTGCCTGTGATTGCAGAGGTTTGGACTTAATTCTTTTGAATCTATGTTCTTCGAGTATACCTGTACTAATGATCAGATAGCTGCTCATAGTATAAAGTCTAAAGTAACTTAATGATTTTAGTTTCCAAGTGCTCTCAGGCATTTTCATCTATATCATTTTACTATCATAAGAAAGAAAAATAATATACTACAATAATATACTACCTTGGAAATAATTTTTTACTTTGTGTTTCAAAAAGAAATATCTTTAAATAGAAAATCTTTAAATTCCACCTTCTCTATTAACTGACAAACAACTTACTTTGTCTGACAATCCAAAGGGGTTGTAATGTCCAGCTATCAGTGTGTGTTAAGCTTTCACATTTACCCATAGTACATTTTAGCCAGGTGTTCCCCTCCCTTACCTATTGTGACAAAATCTTATTTCCCAGTTGTCCTAAGAAGGCTTCTCAGGTAGAATGAGGCCAGAAAAAAAATGGCATGGTAAGAATAAAATCTAAGACATAGTCTTTCTAGAGAAAAATATTGATAAAATCATTGATAAGCAATAAAATAGATAATTTTATTGAAGAGATCCGAGTGCATGTGTTAATGATAGATTGAATACATCTGTTTTAACAATAATATTTCCTGAGCTGAACAAAGTAAGAGGCCAAACCCAAAGACATTCAAAGAAGCAATAAAAAAGTTAAAAAAAAATGAAGAGGGGAAGAAGGCTTGACTGTATTAACAGTAAATAACTTAATTTTAAGTCTTCATTATTATTATACCTTTTAATGTAATATTTAACCTGAAGTGACATATAAAAAGCATGGACTGTTAAATTACATTTTAAGTGGCTGAAGAAGACAGGAAGAGATAACAGAATTTTTCATGACTTCATGTGACCACATCTTCTAACTAGCTGACTGCAAAATTTTTATCCTCAGAAAGTATGATAGATACTATTTTAAAATTGGATTCACAGGGAGGACTTTGCAGTCTCAATCAGTAAAAAGAAATAATCTATCTTGCATCGATGCAAGGCCAGCAAAGTTACCTGCTGTGCTAATAAAAGCCTCACCCCGCTACTCTAATCACATGTTTTCATCTTGCTGAACTGCATGACTATTAACAAAATTTAGTTAACTTTCCCTTTTCACTTATTTCTATATTGGCTTCAGCCAAGAGCAGAAATATTGTGAGACAGACCAGCTTTGAACATTTTTTTAATTAAGAGCAGAAACTATCATGGTATTCACAGAAAGAGAGATTTGGAAAAATCACTCGATCTTCGCAGTATTTATACATGGAGAACATTCGGGATTTTTGAGTTTCCTCATCATAATATTTTTTTGTGTTTATTTTCATTAAGTAAATAGAGTTCATCAGTCTTGAGACATACAGTTCTTGTAGAAAAACTAATGGATTCTTTTGTAACTTCTTTCCTTTCTTATTTCTTCCAAAGTGGATACTGTTTTCTTTATTTGAAAGATTTACAGCTAAACATTGTATTACAAAAACACATTGTTTTTATCTTTAAAAATACTCCCCTTGAAAGATAAAAGTTTCTCCATCAAAAACAAGTCATATTTCACTCTTAGAACATCTTTAAAAGTTTAAGGTGTCAAAGTTAATTTGTCAAATTGAATTGCTTTTGCCCAAAAAAATGATGGTATGGCTGTGCAAACAAACTTTAGTTATCAAGAGCCATCTTTAAACTACCTTTTCTTTAATGAAGGAAGCTGTCTATTTTCATTCGCTATTGCCAACTGAATAACTTCTCATCTTAATGCATAAACCAACTAAAAATTCAAAATAAAGAAATGAGACAAAAGTTTCTATGTTATGGTTGCTCAATGAAAATGGGAAACACAGTTTATATAAGCAAGTTTCTATTAATTTTTCTTATTAAATAACTCTAAAATAATATTAACCAGATTATTTTATATTTAAAAGTTAATTTTATTCCTGTTTATTCAGCTACAGAGGTTTCCACTGTAGCAGAACAGATGAAGAAACATCTTTTGAGATGAGACTACTTCACTATATCTCATAATTTTTTTCTGTGTTGGACCGATGCAATGTGTTGGAAAAACAAGAGTGGACAACAAAAGGAACTGTCTTGTCCTCTTCACCTCACTGAAGCAGCTAAAGCCATAGCAACAAAGCAGAGTGACTTCAAGATTATTCCAATACTACTCTATAGCCTGTAAGAGCAGAATTCCTCTCTCCTGGCTCTTTAGGAATTTGATCATAGCACAGTCAAATACTTTGCAAGTGTATTTCTACTGATAGTTTCAACAAACAAAAGTAAAATCCATTATCCAGGTGTACAGCCCAAGAATGCATGAAATGCATATGGTCTAAAAAACAGTGACATAGTCACTAATAGTACACTAACAGCAACTTTTAGTAGTCCTTTGGTCTGTTGTTTTCTTTACGTTTTAATCTGGTAGATTACACCTGAAGTTTAGTCCTGGGTAAATGCCAAAATCCTTTTTTTTTTTTTTTCATAGAAGCAGTGGAACTACTATTATCAAAGTCTTTTGAGGCCACAGTTGGCCTCAATTCTTTCAGATTATCTTGAGGAGCATTTAAATGATCAAAGTATGAGAAACAACTAATGTTGAAGAACTGGAAAAACTAAAAATTGTTTCCACTGGTTTTAGATTGAATTGAATTCAAACACAGCTTAGAAAGCTTCGTATAATTATTAAAATGTTTATGAGATAGTCATCACTAATATGTAGTTTTGTATCATAGAGGTGTAAGACAGCATTATTGGAACGTTCTGAGGATGGTCTATCTAAACAACCAATGCAGTGACAACACAAACTAATAAACTGTTATAACATTTATTGTTTGTGTCTTTGCAACTCTGTCATGGCTCTATAAAACAGAGTGGAATTTAAGAAGGCAATCATATCATATTGTACCACTCACCATCACAGACCAGTGAGAATGCGAACAAGCAGCATGGAGTATAAAATATGTTTTAGTTCAGTCAAAAGGTTCAGCACTAGATAAAATGATTGCTTGAAATTTTATGGTCTATATTATGCAGCAAATGAAACAATGATCTCCATGTTCTTCTCTTTCCTAAAGATCTATGGAAGTCCCATGGGGCAAGAGAGAGGGTAAAGACAGGAAAAGAGTGAGATGGACAAAAAGGAAAAACACAGAAGAGAGGGAAAACAAGAATTGGAGGAGGATGGAGTTTAAACCTTTTAAAATCCAATTAGCAAGCCTGATTCAAAAGTGCAGAAGCTACATGACAAGCTGTTGACTAGCATGTGTAGCCATTATAAACTAAGCTACAAGAAAAGCTGGTCAAATATTTTCCAGTGGAACAGTATTCCATCAGAAAATGCTAATGGAACGGAACCAAAGCCTTCCATAAGAACACAACGACTTCTTGAAAAGTTTTGACAGAAACCAGGCAGAAAGGCAGGCTAAATTACCAATGTGTCTCTTCATCTTTTCTCTTGTCAGCCAGATGGCTGGTGAGTAGCCTGCCAGGCTGCTTGGCTTGTAGTTTTCATAGAATCCCTGACTTCTTGCCTGATGGGCTGCCAAACAGCTGGAAAGCCAGGTCTCCAGGAGCTCCTGAGTTTTTTGGCTTCTCATGGTCTCCAAGCTCTCAGGCAGCTGCTTTGCATGGAACTTGGGACCCAAGGCTCCTCTGTGAGGGAGATACAGGCTAGACCCTTATTTTCCCTTTGCTTCATAGCTTTCAGTTTATGTGTTTTACAGAAAGTGGACTCCTGTATTTGCAGACATTAAGGACCTCACAGCAATTTATGTCAGTCCATTTGGGATCTCCAACATGTCTACAGGAAGCTCAGACAACTCCTGGTAGTAGGTTCACTAAACTAGGCAGCCTGTGTCAAGAAACACTGGATGGGCTGTTTCTGCATGTACCCTGCAGGCATGGCAGTGGGATATGGATTCACCAAGCCAGGTCTGGCTTCCTGGGCTTCCTAAATCTCCAAGGACCCTGGTTCTCAGGAAGGCTTGAGGGGCAAACCAAAAGTTCCTATTTGTCTCCCTTGTAGTATGCTTTCAAAGTTTAGTTCATAACAAATTCTTATAATTTGGAAGGTCTAAATCCAGGTATCAGGGATTAAAAACTGCATAAAATGAGAGTAAACATAGAGAAGTAGGTATGATTGAAGTAAAAAAGTAATACTTCCAGAGAACACAAAAAGGAAAATGGAAAGAGAGCAGAAAGAGCACTAAACTTGAACTGCCAAACTTTCTGTATAGAATTGCAAGAAGCATAGTAAGGAAAACTAAGAAACTGAAAAAGGCTGTAAATATGCAAGTAGGGAATTTTGACATTATGGGCTTAACCAAAGAACAGTATGTAAAAAAAATATATTGGTACTGCTAAAATAAAATTTTAAAAATATAAACCAAATTAACAGCAGTGTGCAGTATGGAGTATGATTATCTTTATACACTACAGTTTTAAATCAGTAAAATGTGTAAAGAAAGCACCTTAATTAATTTAAAACAGCAAATAATTTTACTATTTGTTATATATTAGAAGAATTTCCAAGTTCAACTACATTTCTTTGTTACTTTTAGTAAAGAAATGCTCTCTGCGGTTTCGTACATATGGTTATGTTAAAATTTCCATAACAAGCAAAATCTATGTAAGAATCCTACATAGCATAGGTCATCAGCAGCATATTTTCCATCCACAGGTTAACTCCAGACTGCTGGCTGCAGAAGTCACTTCCTCAGAATATAATACTGTTGGAAGACTGAAGAGGAATTAACCTTCACACGTACCCATCTCATTACCCTTCCCTACTAAACCTGGTTAAGTTTTGATTTGCTTTTGGTTTCTCGTGTGTCAGCAGGGACATTCTCTTTCCCTGTATGTAGGAAATGCACAGACAACTTCAGATAGATGATCATCTTTATCACACCCATGATATTCCACTGCAGGGCTGAAATCACGATTTATTAGGAAAGTGTGAGATGTCATTTTACAAGTACATTTTAAGAAAACAGAATAACTTCCTAGTGTCTCAAACCCCCAGTTTCTGTCTGTTTACTTACATTACTTTGACAGACTCTATACATAGATGGCTTCCTGAGGTTCTTTAAGAAAGCCTTACAGTTGAGCTATAAAAAGGCTAAAACTGAAACTTGAGAGCTCATATGCAAGTAGAAAAGGACAGAAAAACATGATGCCTGACGTTACCATTCCTATTCTAATGTTTGCGCCCAAAACTCTACTAAATATCAGGACTGAAAATAAACCTCTACAACTTTTTTTTTCCTTTTCCTTTTTTTTTTTTTAAATTTATTTAAAGATTCTAGTAGAAGGTTACTCTGTGAGGAAATAGGTATTTTCATACAAACTCAAGTTGGCAGTATTCCTCTTATTGGCGCAATGCCTTTGGGTGATTTTTATAATAGCACAAACAATATTTTTGTAAAATTTCTCTAAATGTTTCTGTTTGGGCTGATGTATGTTGGGAGAATGTTACAAATACTGTTTTTCAAAGAAGCATCATAACCAAATATTGCTGTTCCAACATCAACAGAGTTCAGTAGACTTCTCCTAGCCATTTTTCATAATCATTTGTGTTTCTTGGACAGCGCACTTACACTTTGTCACTACCAATGTGCCTGCAGTAGTAATGTTTCCTTTCGGAAGTAAGGAACTAATTAATAAGAATCTGCTTCTATGAAGAAGATAATTCCTTTGAATAAATTACATTCTTGTCTCTTTATGTCTTAGATTTTAAAGAAATGTATGAACTACTTTACCCAAACCCATGACATATTGGTCTAAAACTCAAAAGTAGCACTTTCAGGTGCTGTGCGAATTTTCTCAGGAGAGTTCTACTAAAAAGATTGTATCACTGACAGTAAGATCTTCACTCTACAAGAAAAAGAAATTCTTCAGGCTAAACATATCTAGAACTAATGCTGGCATATGAAATAATGATTGATGTCAAACTAATATTATGGTTGTCAGAGCTATAACAGTTTATGTACTAGAGTGTACAATTTACATTCTCTATTTAAAAAGTTATAGATCTGTCATGGACCAAATATCACTGAACTTTATCATATTGCTGTAACAAACAACATCACTTAGCTGTATCATACACAATTCTATTCCATGGGAAGCACTCTGAAACAGCTACCATGATGTGACTGTCAACATATAATCTAGGTCTATGGGAACTTGGATTCTTCTCCTTTTGCAATTATTGCCTAACAGCAGGCAAACTAGTTAGACCCAAAAGCTCAAAAGTGACAAACATCTAAACATCTTGAGAATTTGAGCCTTGGCCTTTTGTGATTCTTATCTCCTAATGGTAAAACAGCAATGATGGACATCCCAGTCTTAAACAGAGAAGGGAAACATACTCACATGTTATGACAATAACCACCCTATTAGAATGATTGATTGGCTTCTAAGATTTTGTAAATATCAAAAATAACCTTTACATTGCTTGTACAGAAAATGTCTGTGTGGGAAAATGGATGCTGCATTACATGTTATAAAAATTTGTTTCTGATACTATTAACAAGTTCTATTTCATCTGTGAGCCTACACAACACAGAAGAGAATGACTACAGCTGCCACAAAAGAACACAGAAAGAAAACAAATCCAGATTCCATGCTCACAGCTATTTGAAACACAGTTTGCAGTCCCAAGTACAGGCTTGGAAGAGCCAGAATGCACATAATCCTTTAAAGTCATAAACTTATTACTGGTTTTGAATCAAGCACTGCGTAAACCAAACTGCTTTTTGGAGGATCATGCAAATCGTTGAATAATATTAACTTTGAACAGAAAAGAAAAAATTTTCTTTAGATAGAAGTAGTTGCTGTACTTCCACAGTGTGCCTATAATCACTGCTTTATACATATTTCTTTCTATTCAGTGTCAGCGGAAAGGGTATTATTGGTAGGTTTGTTTCAGTGTGCCACTCGGCCTCAGGCTCAAACAAAGAATTCTTTGTGGGGTCACAGATTAGCATTTGGGCAGGCAGCCAAGAGAGATGAAAGGAGGATAGCTACACTAAGGATGTACATAGCTTGCACTCATCAAATATCTTGGGAGAAAAAAAAAAACGAGAAAAAAAACCAAGAAAAAAATCCATTTAATTTATAATTTCAGTAGCTCTCCTCTATTCCCTTAGTTTCTGAAAAAGTGCTTTTAGTGGAAGTTTTAGCAATGTGTAGTTCTACTCTGACTCTTCAGGTCACAGAATCTTACACATAGTAAGTATTACCTTGGTACTGAGATCAAGTAGTATTTTAACATTCAGTTATAGCAATATTGTTCAAGAGAGAGGCAGGTATATTTAGGTGCCAAAAAACCTTCATTATACTAGAGCTTAGAAAAAAAAAAGATGAAAAGATAATTCAGAATAACGAATGTTTTAAAAATGGCAAGCTGCCATTGCAGAGATCATTGTGAAGAAATACAAAATCCTTAAGTTATAAAAATTAAGAACAAATATTCCCGCAACACTTTAATTCATATATCTGTATCTACATCAAATCATCTATTTAAATTAAATAGCAGCCAAACAGTGCTCAATTCCAAACAGGAAATACTGCCTGCAAAGGATGCTGAGGATATCTAGCACTCTGAAGGAATTCTCACTCTTTACATAGTCAGGATCTCATATTATATGTAGAAGGATGTATATTTGTGGTAGAATAGATACTAGATGCAAAAGTTGCATCAATTATGAAGTAAATTAGAAATGGAAGCTATTATTGTACAAGGATTAAAGAATAACATTGGTATTCTAGGAAAATTCTAATGGGAAACAAAATCTTGCCCATTTATTCTACCACAGGTCAGTGGTGGGAATTCACAGAAGACGACTTGCGGCTTATACTCACCATTCTATCTCCATTTGGAAACTGTCATGAAATACATGAATAGCTCAGTTTTCTGTGCACAACTGACCTGCACAACCACCACTATTCACAACTGGCACTTTTTGTTGGCAGTCTGAGCAGAAAACCTAAGGATTACATTGGCACTGAGTCCGAAATATGCTCTGAAATCAAATGATGGTCTCTTGAGAACATAGCTGAAGTTCCTCACAGTGGAGAACAACTAGAACTACCTGTGCTATTCATAGCCTGTGAGTAGAAGCTTTCTGTTTTCAGCATGCTTTATTTGGGAACAGTAAGTTTAGATCCTGGTAAGTTATTAAAATATATTTTCCAAATACCATAAACACTGTAAAGACAAAACATATTATATAATGAGCACTAGATGGAGGACTATTCACTTTTGAAAAGTGAATACATATGTTTTTTTAAGCAGTTAACAGATTGAAATAAGGAGAGTGTAAGTCGCAAACAGCAAAGTATTGCTGGAATTCAACCAAATATAAAAACTGTATGTGTGTGTATATATAACACAAATCTGTTACTTTCAGTACTTTCTTACCTTAGCATTTTCAACACAAGGACAAAGAGCCCAAGCTGCACTTGCTTGAACATCTGGGTCAGGATTTTTCAACAGTGACCATAACAAGCGAACTCCATCTAGACTGTCAATTATCCTATTGCAGAACAGAACAACAAAGAGATAATTAATTATGGAGTGGACAATGTTGAATCTCAAATTACATCAGTTTGGCTGGAACACTGCTTTAACAAACACTGGCATGATTTTAACACACTGTTTTGCTTTATGCAAGTGCTTGTGTATTATTGTCAGCTAATCACCATCAACATATTCAGTAAACAGTGCTTATTAAAGCAGATGAGTGTGAACAAATAATGTAAAGACAGAATGTTTTCTACCTAAATCTCATTAATGTTTACTTTTTTCCAGCACTGTCATTCAAAAGTCTTACAGAAGATAAAGTAAACTACATTATAACCAGAACTCATAAACGTGAAAACAAGCATGTGACTTTTTAACGATCTGCATGTAAAGTGAAATCTGAATTCGAGCATACTGGCTTCTTTCATATGGTAACAAATACTTTCCAAAACAAATATTTGTGCCCAAAACTATGTACTTAACTTTTTATTCAGTCTATGCTTAATGTATTTACCTTGCTCTATGACATATTTTAAAACACTATGTTTCTAATCTAGCATTAGAAATTAAAATGGTCACACCACAGAGCATCCTTTGTTGGGCATGAATAACGTCTAACTTGTTTCCCATGTGCTCCTTACTAACAAGACCAACACTGAACACTATGTTATAATTATTTAAACACACTGTAATCAAAGTATCTTCATGAGTAGCTGAGAAATGAATTATCAGTGGAATCATCTCTACCATCTGTGTTATGTTTACATATCAATCAGACTTGGGGATCATAACTTCACATTAGGTTCCAGTGAATATCCTAAATGGAAAGGAAGGTCAAACAAAACTTAATAACCTTTACTAACATACCCTTAAAAAAAAAAAAAAAACACACACAAACAAACCTGTGTTAAACTCAAAGCAGATGAGCTGGAGATGAAGAAAAGCAACTACATCTTCACTGTCTAACCTCAAAAGTAAAAAATTCAGTTGCATACAATGTGTTTACATCTTTCATTGTAAATGTGAGCTAAATTGAAATACAGATTGAGCTTCAAAACAGCAGATAAAATATCTCATTTGTGCTCACTATATATGGTTTGCCAGGAAATTTTAAAACTAATTATAAAATGAACTTTGTATGTAATCCTATCACCACTTGGAGCAGAAAAAATAATTAAGGACATGTAGTCTGTCTAAAATAAGAAAGGATTTTATTCATAACATTTTCATGCAAACTGGTTAAAAAATTATGTTTTTCAAAATAATACTTTTTGCTAACAAAGCTATGGTTAAGCTAAGACACTCTACATTTTTTAAGGTCTGCCAATTTTAGTACAGCTTATTTTACATGCTCAGATCCAAATCAACTGCAAGAAAATCATGCAAAGGACAAATTCAAAAGTCTTAACACAACAAAATAAACCAGCATAATCATGAACCACAATTACACATATATGTTCACATAGTAAGGATGACTCAAGTAAACACTTCAAAACAAGCTTTTAAATCCCTCCAAACCCCAAAGACTTTTAAGGAATTTTAACATTACTCTTCTGTCACTTCAGAAAGCACAAGGCATTTTTTCCTGTATTGGAATTAATTAAAAAAGAACCCACGAATCTCCCCTCTAGTCAAGTGAGTACTGATCATATACCAACATGAGGTACTTCCTCCCAAGAGGGGTTAAATATAAATGACCCAGTTCCAACCAGTATATAAAAATCAAGAGATAGAAGCCAAACACTGAGTTCAGATTTTTTCACCATACTTTTAAAAAAAACAACCTCTAGGCTGATTTATCTTTCCATTTTTAAAAGCTTCCTTTTCAATTTAAAGTTTACTTTCATTTTCTTTTCAGTTTCCTTGTCCTCTCTTCAGTGTTTCAAGGTAAACTAGCCTCACTCTATTGTTCATTTTCTTAAGAAGAATTTGCCTTTCGCTTGAAGACCAGAAAGACTAGTTGTCTTAGACACAAAACAACCCATCTCAGAATATCTATAAGTGTAGTTCTCTGACCATTCAATATGTATAAAATTAAACCAGAAAACAGTACAGACAAACCAAAAAAATCTCCAAATTACACTGTATATCACTGAGTACTGCTTTCTCACAGTTACACTAGATTAACTCAAATAAAAAGAATTATGCTCTTAAATTCTCATTCTGGAAGAATTATCATTGTGTAATCACCATGCAAGCACAAATCCTTTTATTTTCATATTGATGAGAGCATATATTTACCAATTAAGAAAGTACTGCTAAAGACTTTACTATTTTATCTTTCTATGGTTTCACTGCACAATCCAGCAGATGAAGGAAACGGATGCTGAGTGAGCGTATCTGCTTTAACAGCAAAGGGAACACTAAAACAAATGGTCCTGAAAAATGTTTCCTCTATAAAAGTGCTTAGACATTAGTTTCCTTCCTATGTGAAAATTCCTTTTTCAGGCTGACAAAAATACACATTCAGGTTTCTTTACAAATAAACAAAGAAAGAGATAGGAAAACAGACCTGTAATCTTGAACATTTCAGCTCTGATGGTATAATGCTAAACAGTATTCTGATTTGGTTTTGTAAATAGTTTTCTATCTAATTTTCTTCCCAACATTTATTATAATATAATTAGCAGGATGCTGTAATAAAGCTGCTTACTACAATACAAGCAAATATGCCATAAAATATACTTGGTTGGCATTCAACTCTGTATTCATCCATAGCTAGCACATTATTCACTCTGTGGTTTCACTCACTTAAATTATATATTTCATAATTATTTGTCGACATTCTGATGATAACATTAAACTACAGTTAAATCTGGAGATAGCAACCACTTATGGGACTGTTAAAACACAGGTTTTTTGATAAAAATGCAAAACATTTTCTTTGAAAGCTGAATGGAAACTCATAAAATTTGAAATTATATGACATTTAGTTGATATAAAAATCTTAATGTTTAACACTTTAATATTCAAATATTTAAGTGCTTTATAGAATAGCTGATCTGCATATATGCACTGTATCTAATGTACAGGACACTATCATTAATAGTCAAAATCTTAACAGGTATGAAACTCATCCAAAGTAGAAATGTAAACTTTATTGTAGGTAATTGCTGTCTGGTGCTTCACTGTGAGTATGTAACAACATATAAATATGTGGAGTTCCAGTGCAAGAGCCCACTGTTGTGGCTCCATTCCTTAACACAGCTGAGCCATCTTGCAATAGAACTGGACCACCTCTTGTAATTCAAAGCTCTGTACCTTGCCATATACTGATCTTATTTGATCACTGATAGAATTTAGAAGAGGTGTAGATTATTCTGCTCCTCAAAATAACCAAAAGTAGTTGCACTGGCAGTTAGAAATGGCTGGAGTGAAGAGGCACTCCTGTGCTGGCCAGACATGATTAGAGCAGAGGTGAAGGGATACGTAGCTGGCATCACTCCTACCAAACGGCAACTGCAAGGTCTGTGACCAAAACATCCTCCTACTTTCCACACAGAACCACTGATGTATGGTGTACAGAGAAGAGGTCTTATGGGCAAAAAATGTTAATGCAATTAAACCCATTCAGAGATTACTGGAATGTTTAGTATTGCAGTGAATTGGTATTTGCTATCTGACCAGAGCAGATAACTTAAGAAGATATTTTTTATTGACTTTTGTTGTCTATCCACAGGCAAAAGTTGCTTAACACAGGCTTTTCAAATTATTTAAGAATCTTGGCATCATGAAAACATTGAACATCATGAGCGAGACGTGGGTCACAATTCCAACAATTTACTTTGCTTTTTAAATATATCTGAAACTAGCAAAGCTGTTAATCCAAAATAGTACTTCTTTTTCAAATTAAAACTTAATATTGAACACTTCCAGTAGTAACGTCAACATGAATTGCTTAAATACACATCCATACACGCAGCCTAGACATCTGTTTGTCATATCTATCATCTTTCTCTGTTACAACGTTATTTGCCAGAACTTTGAGAACTCTAGTTTAAATGCCTGCCAATTTAGACCACAAACACAAATGTAAATAAACAATGTTAGACTGACTCTGTATTGTGCTCACTGGTAAGATTACAGGGTTTAATTCTGGCAGAATGTAATCTCATCTTTTTTGAAACCACAATTTAGCATTTTTCTTAAAACTTTCACTAGTTGCTGTGGACTGCTTTGATAAATAGTATTATATACCAATGACTCAAACTCCATCTGTTCGGCTAAAATAACTGTACATTTCGGTTTATAAGATTCTAAACCCTCAGTTTTGAACACTAGCAAGGAAGTCTATGGGTTTTCGAATGCAAAGGGCAAATGAAAATTTGGTGGTAGTCAAAGAATAAGCCCTAGTCCTTTGTTTTCTGTAAAAGAAAAAGAATAATTGTAAAAAGTTCCTCAAAAAGATAAATACACATAAAAAATGTACTGCAGCATCTCTGTCAATGGTAGTGTAGTAGACTGAGTATGGAGAACAGCTTCATGCTGTCCACATAAGGGTAAGGAAGTTCAGTCACATAATTATGCTTTTTTAAAGATAAGTCAACTTATTTTTGGCTGTGACAGAAGCTGGCTGCTGTTCTTTATTTTAAATAGCTCAATAGAGCCAATAAGAATCACTTAATTGCTCAAAGTTGCCTTGAAGTAAAGGATTGGTGCAGAAAAGTAACATTAGTGTACTTTCCATTCAACAGTTGTAGGAGTTATAGTGTCAGCCAGGAAACATGGCAGAAATAAAATACACAAAATGCATGTAGAAGATGTAGATTCACTTACACTTATCTACTAGTCTTTCTTCATCAGTGCAGGCTTCCTCCATGGAACACAAGAAAATTGTACAGCATTTCCCTCAGAATTTAACTACACTGATTCACAGAACACTCTCAGTTTTTTATAATCCATAATAATATTTTATTTCATATAATAAACCCATCCTCTTCATAACATATCCTTGAATCATTCACAGAAATTATGTGAGCCCTACACTTGGTCTCTATGGTTTCCACATACCTACTGCTGCAAGGATAACCACATTCAAAATAGAAGACTGCTCAACTGATATTTAGTCTCTAAGCCACACTTTGTTAAACAGACATGAAATGTAAGAATATATCTGAAAATTCTAAATCGTTATGAGAACCTATCTTTATATTTTTCTGCTTTCTTTTTTTCTGGGTTTCCAGTACATATGGAAGTCAATGATAGCAGAATTCAGAAAAACCGTCATAGTTTTCAAAGTTTATGTAATGCCAAACTAAAAAAGTAACTCTATAAACAGAGCCTGTCTGTACCACATGACAAAGAAAACAAGCCTCAAAACCAGCCAAATTTGTCAACACAAAGGCTAACAGTAGAGAAGAACTGCTCGCCTAGAACCTGTCAAGCCGTTCTGAGAAATAAGTGATTATGAAACAAGGAATGTAACCGGGTACCATCTAGATGAGTAAGAAAGACCATAAAGATCTAAGCATCAACCTGCAATGGGAAGTTCTCATCACCTCTATACACTTACAGGCTTCAAGTGGCTTTGCTTTGCTTCTTTTTAGAAGATAATCTTGGCACATCTCCATATCCTTGTTAAGATGTGCCTTTTTGGTTAAGAACTTCAGAAAATGTTTACAGAAAGAGACTGAAATCCACGGTAGTTTCTAACAAGGCTGCTTATTGTTTTGAGCCTATATTCTGTAAACAGAAAAAAAGTCATACTACAGACTGTGTGTGTATTTCCTTCGTGTCCTTGGTGACTTATTCTTCCCCCAAAGGAGAGCACTTTGGATGAGGAGATACAATTTCAGCTTCTGCTGTATTGGTCTGAGAGGAGGAGAAAGGAGAGGAACAGATGTACTTCTTTTTTTTTTCTTTGTTGCTTTTAAGTGCCCTCAATGCTGTGAGAGGTAGAGCATTCAAGCAAATCATTTAAACATGTGAACAGTTACACTGCTCTGCTGTCAATGTTTTAGCTAAGCATTGCTTTTAAAAAATCTGCTGGGTTTGTATCAAACTTATCGCCATTTGGATGAATCATTCTTCGGGAGAAGACAGCAGCATTATCTCTTCTAGTACTACAAGCCTATCTAGCACAATACATCAGGTATATGCCACAGGTTTGCTAATAATAATACATTTTGTGTAACAGGTTTTTTGTAGTATTCTACTCTTAGCCAAGATCTTGCTACTTGGTAATATTTTAAGATACTTTTTAAAACACTTCTAAGGTTGAGAA
This sequence comes from Myiozetetes cayanensis, assembly GCF_022539395.1. NCBI lineage: Eukaryota > Metazoa > Chordata > Aves > Passeriformes > Tyrannidae > Myiozetetes > Myiozetetes cayanensis. The sequence continues at coordinate 135,261,392 of NW_026086604.1, forward strand.
CTTCAAGAGAGAATTTTTTATGTGAACAAATTTTGATTCCTTTGTTCACGCTTCACAAACTATAAAATTTTGTCCTAAAAAACCTGTACTCTCTCCTTCTTAAAAACAAGATGGACTTTGTTCTATCACAATTTTAGTAGCAGACTTGTGTTCTTTTTTATGATTATACAGAACACATTCCAGTATGAAGCTATCCATACTGCATACTACAAGTGACAGTTCTGAGTACTGGAGTATGTCTGAGGTTTTCTAAATACCAATTTATATTTATTGGCATTTCAGTTTTTCAGTATTTGCAATGCTAATTCTGTTAGGTTAATACATTACACTAAAGGTTGATTTTTAGTGAGATGTCATGAAAGTGATTTCATTTATTTATAGTTTTATGCTACATGGCTAACTGCTCATACAACCTATGTTTACAGTTGTGTACCATCCAGCCTTTTGCCACTGGGTGACAGCCAAAGCATGAAAACAAAAGCCCTATTCAGGAAAAGAATTCCCTGCACTGCTATATGAATATCAAGTGAATTATGCAAATCAGAACAGGAGGAGCTAAATAAAACTCTCTTTCTGACCTTCCTTATGTATAAGGAGGGAAATATGCTGAGAATCTTGAAGTAAATATTCCTGTAAGGGAACTGTAAGTGCAGTAAATGCCGACCTCAACATTTAACTGGAACACTTAATCATAAAACTCAAGAACCTCTGTAACTTATACAAACCTACATCATAAAATCAAAGAGAGGAACAACTCTCTCAGTAAAAAGACAGCCTTCTTCTTTGGTTTTGCAAAGAAATAAGAGGGGAGAAAAGGGTCCAAAACTGTCTGAGTTCACAAAAGGAATGATGGAGAGGGACAAAAATATAAAATACTAGAAGTACACTACTTCAAAAAATTTAAGTTTATTTTCATGACAGTAAATGGGCACATTTCCTTTTCAGAATAACTTTCTCTAATTCAGCCTTTACAATTATTATTTATGATTTGATAACAGATGTAAAAGGACAAGGCAAAATACATACCTGTCATGCAACACTTCTAAATGGTGCTTGGTAATTTTGAATTTTAATAAAAATCAATTTAATAAAGGTTAATTTTGTTTTCCTCAAAATGCTATATATATATATATATATATATAAAATATGTATTTCCTTAATTTTTTTTTTTATATAGCACATTTACAGGAGGATGTAACTAACCCACAGAATCCTGCAAAAAAACCCAAAAAGTAAAATATCCTTTTAGGTCAGATTAGAATTGACTATATTTGCATCAGAATGACTAATATTTTTTTAATATTTAAAATGCTATGTATAGTAATAACTCACGTCATATTTTCAGTTTCTGTTGCACATGCTCCTACGGCTTTGTTGACATTCACGAGTAATGCCTGGTCAGTTGCAGTGAGTAACTTCACTAAAGGTGGTATTCCACCACATCTGCGGACAGTACTTCGATTTACTGGCTCTTGGCAACATTCTCCCAGTGCTCCAACGACGTTTATAAGGACTTCTTCAGGCTGATCAGTAAGCAGTCCTACCAAAGTTTCTATGGTTTGATATTCCCGAAATCTAAACGACAGCAAAAAACCTTAAGTTATTATTTTCAGTATGTTACCACTATAAATTTAATTTACAATTAAAGAATCATTATTATTGAAGTACAATGTTTAATTTCTGTATGTAAATCATTGTGCTGAAGAATTCTAATACAGGTAAGCCATTCCAATCACTTAGAATAAGTGTGACATAGAACCTACCTTTCTAATGACATTTCTCTAATTTAGTTATCTAGGAATCTTTTCAGTAGTTGAGGGTTTTCTAAAACTTGACATGTGGATGCAAAATCCACAAATAGCTGAAACAAACCAGAGGACTGGTAGTTACTATCCTTACCTCAGTACTTTTTCCTGCTGTGTTAACAATAGTGAGAGTAATGGTCTACCAGACCCTACTCCACCTCTCTGAACCAAAGGATTACGAGCCTTTACAGAGTTTGCCCTGAGCAGTTCTATACTTAGCTCAGGCCTAATACATTGCATTTTCCTAAGGTCAGACCCATAGTTCTAGTACACTTCTATTGCAGAAGTGTTAGATTCCAATTTGAAGTTAAGAAATAAGTTGACAGAAATTTGACTTGATTGCTATATTAATACTTTCCTCATTCTTCATAAAACTTTTGATACTGAAAATCAAAAAATATGTTTTTTAAAAATCCTGGAGGTCCTATCCTACACAAAGATGTGTGCTAAACCTCAGGAGTTCGTCTTTCAGAACAAGATGTTTTCCTCAGTGCTAGAATCATCTTCTAAGTTTGTTTTGTTCAAAACTTAAGAGGATTATTTACACTTAAATACTGTATGTTCCTGTCACACAATTTCTGACACACCTTGACACTTTCACTTGGTATATTAAGATAGATCTAACCTGTATCTAATCTAATTATCAGAGATAATTTCTCTGAGGGTACTACTGAGTTCTCATTTGTACTTCCCTCCCAGCCCCTACATTTTGTAAGTGTCTACTTGAGCTACAAAAACTGTATTTTCCAAGAATCACTTGCACATGTGGCTTTTCTTTCATTAAATATATATATATATATATATTTCTGAGATTTTTATGGCAGAACTAGAGCTGTTTCAATTAAAATTAATCTTTCCAAGCTGGATTATCAGCACAACAATTAAAGTAACTGAGAAATGAGAAACTTTTTTTTTTTTGGTTATCGAAACCTTTGCTTAAAAGGACATCTTCCTCTCTTTGTTCAGTGTAAATTGGAAGTATCCTTATACTTATTTTTTTCAAGAGTAAACATCAACAGCATGAATAAAAAAGCAATAAAATAAGTAAATAATTTAAAACAAACCAAAACAAAACCAACACCAAATTGATTTTTTCTGGTTACTTTTTCTGTGTTCCATATCAAGTGCTTCACAGATGGAACGACAGGAGCTGGCTCTGCAACAGGCTGGCTGCACTCTGACAGAGCTGCTGGCTCGGGCCATCTTGTGTCCAGAAGCAGAACGGCTCCTTGTACACTGGAATCTGAGCTGGGCAGGCCCAGGCACCCGTATCAGCTCACTGCTGAGTCAGCACATCCCCTCAGCAAGGTACTTCAGGTATAGCAAACACTGTGCAGCACTTTAAAGGTAATTAAGTGTCCCTGTGGGAACCAGTAGGGTTTGTTAGTTCCAGTTTCATCCCTCCAGATCTACTGAGGTGTTTTCATATTGACCTCACTCTCTTTTCTCCAGTGCCTTCCCATTTTGAGTTTGGACACAGTTTAATGCTTCAGACTCAGCACTACATAATACATGAATTCAGCTGGAGCTGTGCCTGGCTAGTAACCTTTGTGGAGCACCAAGCACTTGCCAAAGATATGTGAGTAGCCCAACAAAAATCTGTTTGCATTTGGACAGAATTATTGGCTACAGCTATACTAATAAATAAAACAGGCGAGGGCTCATTCCCTAGCCCTGAGGACGAGAAGCACAACACAGCATCCATATGGCTAAAATCTCTTCTCCTCACAACTCGGGGTGGCCTCGCCCATTCTGCCTAATGGAAACAATCTGTTGCCTGCACTGGTCCCAAGGAGTGTCTGGGCATTGTCTGGGAGGGTGATTGCTGGCACAGGCCAAACTGTGTAAGGGACTGTGCTGGCCAGTTGAACAGTACGGATAATCCTAACATAGTGCCTGAACCCTGAAAGATTTGGCCCTGTTTAGTTTACTAGTACAGAGAGAGCCATTCAGTCTGTCTCATCACTAATTGATCCAAAATCAGGATACCTCTGTGCAGATACCCAAAGCCCATAGAAAAGAAGGATATACCCTTCTGAAAAGTTAGGTTACCACACAATCAAGAATGCAAAAAGCAGTAGGACAGCAGTAGAAGATGTAAAGACCATGGGTTTGGGAACTTAGTTAGGACAGTCAAAAATCCAGAAGGTAAACCCTTATAGTGAAAATCTTCCTAATTTTTATTCAGCCTTTATCTATCATTTGTATTTATCCAGCAAAGTACGCTGGAATGAAGGCTGCAGGAAGAGGTTACCTCTTACGTATACTCTTTCTAACATATGAAATTTGTATTCGTTTTACAGAACAGCATAACTTCTAGGAAACCAAAACTAGCACAACCTAGGAAACCACACCATGCAGCAGAGACAGCTTTTTTGTTGGGGGGGTAAGGTGCATGAATATGCTAAATTAATTTTAGATGAGGGGGTCGAGTATTCTCAATCATTAAGCTGTTCCACAAAAGGTGGAGGGTGATAACTTCTGCTGTCACATTCTCCGCAATTACTCAGGACCCTCGTACAGAGAGGTTGTAGGTACCTATGGTAGGACTCTCATCAGTTAATTCCACTCATTTAGAAGCTGGGTCTTCAGACTAAGCTGCTTTTCTGAGCCCCTTCTGTAGTCAAGAAGAGCACATCGAGACTAATTATCCTAACTCCAGTATATTTCTGATATGTATTAGACATCTACCCTAGAATGACATCATTTGCTCTCTGTCTCTCTTGATGTAAAACATTAAAGTGTACTACGAACTCTGTCTACCATGCCACAGTGATTCCAGTTTGTAAGCTACACAGAGGAGAGGGGATATCAGGTAAGTCCACATATCAAATGTTTAGTACGTGCTAGTACACCTCCTGACTCAGTGTCCTATGTCTTAGCTATTCTTTAGAGGCACCACTTGTCTCCATTCACTGAAGATTCTAGGAACTGAACACTGTCTTCTCTGTGTCCTGATGATGTCAGGTGGAAATTTTTTAAGTACTGTGAAACCTAAGTTCAAAGTCCAACTGATTATAAAGAATGTTTTTAAAGAACCATGACACAACAATTTTGAAAAAAAACAGAGGCCCATAAAATCAAAACACAATCATGTAACAAATGCTTGTAAAATTAAATTGTTACTTTGACACGTTTTCTATACTGATAGCACATTTCCAGATTGCTCCTGTCACAGCTGCCAGAAGTTTCTTGTTTTCAGAGTTATCAAGCAGAACAGACAGTGGTTGTAGACCTCCATGTTGTCTAACCAGGTCCCGTGTTTGTTTATCTTCTGCGCACTATACAAAACAATTAAATATATACATTATATAAAAACATGTAAAACCATGTCTTCAAAAGCTAGCTGTATTACATTGTAACTAGTAAAATCTAATAAAGAAGAAAACATAAATATTGTATTAAAGTACCAGAATATGCTAACAACTCATTAAGAGAGTTTGACAGTTTGCTTGTACTGTCACAATGTCCACTTTGTGGGTAAACACAAAAAATCCAAAGAAGCTTTTCTCCACTGGCTACCTGCGCAATTTAGGGCTTGCACAAAAGAAGAGTAAGTAGGAACTTAACTACAATATTAAATATGCAGCTAAAATATTCACAACATTTTCATAAAGTAATTTCTTACATGTTAGAGAAATAGTGAAATTAAGAAATATTAAAACTGACAACTACATGAAAACAAGGGGCTAGTCCGTGGCTCTGATCTACTGATTATAATACGATTACCTTAAATATGGCACTTGCACAATGCATCTGAAGCTCCTCATGTTCACTGCTCAAATTTTTCACCAGGTTCTCAATCATTCCCTCTGTCCTTATTGCAAGTCTGTAACTTGGCTAAAAAGATAAACTGCATCTCTTAAATCCAGTATATTGATAGTTAATAGGTCACAATAATAACACAATGCTACAATTCTAGGGTTTGGTATTGAGCAGTCTTGTACTTTGTCACAACTTGTCACTTTGCCACAAGTAATCATTGCCTTGAAAATACTACTCATGATCTCAAAGGTAAGCAAACACAGAAATCCTCTGCAGTGCTCTTCCAATCACCTGTAAAAGCAGGTGCTGCAATGCCTATTTTGTAGCCACTTGGCTCAAAGAGAATGCAGAATATTCTGAAAGGTGTCCAGACTCCCTGCTCAGAGGCAAGAAAGTAAAAGATGGTTCAGAATGGGATCAAGAAGTACCCACCCACTTACTTGAGAACCAGCAGCCAAAATAACAGATTTATACCTAGAACAAGGTTAGAAAAACAGGCATTGCAACAGGGGATCATTGTTTAAGAGAGGGGAAACATCTCTGCAAGAGATGCAATCAGTGTTCTTTCCAAGTTAGGTCAGACAAGAAACCCTCAAAAATGTCACCTTCTCAATACAGACTTACTGAACCTAAAATCTGCCAGGTTTGTTTCTCATGCAACATCTCTAAATTTGTGTAATTCAAGAAACTAATTTTTAATAGGCAAAGTGTTCAATAATGGAAAATCTTTTGAAAAATCTTATCTTCTGTGTCTCAAATTCTCCAAGGGAACTTATTTATATTTTTTACATCAAGTGCAATACACCTCACATTCCAATGGGATTCTACAAATGGAGGTACAGAATCATAAAAAAATAGAATCATTTAGGTCGGAAAAGACCTTCAAGACCTTTGAGTCCAATCATTAACCCAGCATTGCCAATTCCACCACTTAACCATGTCCCTAAGTGTCACATCTACATGTCTTTTAAACACCTCCAGGGATGGTGACTCAACTGCTTTCCCTGGGCAGCCTGTTCCAATGCTTGACAACCCTTTCAGTGAAGAAATTTTTCCTAATACCCCACCTAAACATCCCCTGATTCAACCTGAGGCCTTTTTCTCTGGTCCTATTGCTTGTTAGCTGGGAGAAGAGACCAATCCCTCCCTTGCTACAACCTCCTTTCAGGCAGCTGGAGGGAGTTATCAGATCCTCCTCAAGTCTCCTTTTCTCCAGGCTAAACACCCTAAGCTCCCTCAGCTGCTCCTCATCAGACTGGTGCTCCAGACTCCTCTATTTCTGCTGTCCTTCTCTGGACTCCCTCCAGCACCGCAAAGTCTTTCATGAAGTGAGGGGACCAGAACTGAACACAGGATTTGAGGTGCAGCCAAATACAGGGGGACGATGACTGTCCTGGTCCTGCTGGCCACGCTATTGCTGACACAGACCAGGATGTCACTGACCTTCCTGGCCCCCTGGGCACTCTTGGCTCATGTTCAGCCAGTGTTGACCAGCACCCTGAGGTCCTTTTCTGCCAGGCAGTTTTCCAGCCACTCTTCTCCCAGCCTGTAGCGCTGCCTGGGGTTGTTGTAACCCAACTGCAGGATTCGGCATTTTGCCTTGTTGAACATCATACCATCGGCCTCAGCCCATGGATCCAGCCTGTCCAGATCCCTCTGCAGAGCCTTCCTGCCCTCCAGCAATTCAACACTCCCACCCCAGTTGGTGTTGTCTGCAAACTGATTGAGGGTGCCCTTGATCCCCTTGTCCCCACCACCGATAAAGATATTAAACAGAACTGTCCAAGTCATGTAATCACATATATGGCCACAGTAAAAAATATTTGTATTTGAATTTAAAAACTGAATATACTCAAATCTGTGAAACCTGCCATGGTTCGCACACTACTCCCAGCCATTTAAATAAAAAATATATGGTCTTTACTTCATTACAAGCTGTGACCTTCTCAAAAACACTTTGATCACACAAAGTGTCTACTTCCTGACAGGATAACTGCCCTGATTTAAGTGACATTAAAATGTAATACTTCCTTTTAGTAGCCAGTTGTTTTACTGCTTAGAAATAACTTAGCTATATGCGTTTACTTACCTCTGAGGCACATTCTTGTAGTGTTCCCACTACTGGGATTAAGATGTTTGCATCTGAGCATTTGAGCCATGTAGCTAACAATGGAATGCCACCAGCTTTGCGGATTGCCTTCTTGTTTTTGGTGCTTTTGCTGCAGCTCCAGAGTGCCAAAGCCCCACAGCGTGCTATTTCAGTATCTTTGGCTTGGTATGGCTTTCCCACTGAAACACACTCCAACAACCCAACCTGAAAAAACCCCACGATTTTTTAATATTCAAAGGGAAGTTTGATATTATACTGCTTTCTAATTATGGTAAACACCATCATAATAATCATTTATTCAACACATGATGTATTTTTTTAACAAAACTACACATATGACAAGGGTACAAATTTTAATGTCTGCTTACCAGTTTCTTGATTCCTCCATATTGCCTTACTGTCTTTCGTGCTCTTTTAAATCTAGCAACATTAGCAATTGTTTCAGCTGCCAAACATTTGAGATCTTTATCTGGAGAGTCCAGTATTTTCACCATGAGCTCTAAGCCCCCAAGATCTGCAATTGCATGTCTGATCAGTATATTGTGACTAATTTCCTTCAAGATTTTTAATGAACCAATCTAAACAATGGGAAAAAACAGATGTTAAACATTATTTAATTATAAAAAACATTGACATTATTTAAAATGCTGGGTTATCTAAAACATCATATCTTTTATATTTAAGCAGGAGAAAAGAAGGAAACTAAAATTCAAAGAAATTGCTTTCTTTCTAAAAAATCTGAAGAAAAAAAGAAAATAGAGGAATGAGTAAAGAAAGAAATCAATTTTCTTTACACTCTGTAACTCTGAAAATTGAAAAAATATTCCAATAGAAAGAGCATATTCATAGATCTGTTTCACAAAGCTGCTTGCCTGACAATTAGTTTCTTCTGTATCGAGTAAATTAATTAACACTTCAAGACATCCAGTGTATTTGAAAGCCAGCTGACACGATTCTTGAGCCAAATTGAAATCTCTCATTGAACACAGTCCAATTACAGTAGCTGTTGGATCGCCTGTCTAAAATAAAGCAAATAATTAACAAATCTGTAAAATGCTTTTATTATAAAACTCAATCACTCTACTTGTACTCGTAAAATCACTACTAAAGAAGATACATGGAGAGTACTTTGCTTCTATGGTGTTAAATAACACAGACATAGTAAGAAAGGGAATTACTGATAAAGTCTGTAAATGGCATAAAGATTCAAGTGAGTGAATAGCTCAAGTGACAAATGACTAATATGGCTTTCTGTGAATGGACCAGTAAATTAGGCAGTCAAGTACCGTGAGCTTTGTACAAGTGTTCGCAGATAGCAAAAGAACACACAGTGAAGACCCAAATATTTCAGAGATCCTGTCTGCATTTTTGCATTGGTATTCCGGAGATTTCAACAGGAATCCTCCATTGTGGACATTTCAGAAGATTTTTTTTCCCAAGACTGAAGCCCCTGTAGAAAGGGTTTATTAAAAACCCTTGACATTTCTGAACAATAACAAATTGCCACTATTAGATAATATTCAGCTGAGTTATAAAGGAAACGGTGTAATAGTCGATTCAGTAGAGGTGGAACATATCCCCTCACTTCAAACTTCCTTATTTCTGTCCTATGAAACAACAAATATTATGTCAACTTTGGGAACAGCTCAAGGTTATCCAAGGCCTTTTAGCCAAAAATATGGGCTGGACAAGTTGGTAGATTGTAATAAAAAACAGAATTAGCAGGCATTGAATTTAATATTCTTGTAACAATATGATATACTTGGAGCTACACAGAATCTGTTAAGCAAAGTCTAACCTTACAAAAGTCACCAAGCTTGTGGCAATGATGATCCAATCCAAGTGGACTCCATAAGGATTTTGACAAAGTCAAAAAACGAAAGACCTAAGAAAAGAAACTAAGCCACTATAATATTAGGATTTCCTACTATAACAGGTAAGACCATTATTTGGATTGGAAAGAATGACTGAAGGACAAGAAACTGAGGATAGGAGCAAAAAGTCAGTTCAATAAAGGGATGTGATTTAGTGGATTTCCATGGATTCATGTTGAAGTTCTGCAATTCAACATACTTGTAAACACCCGGAGAAATAGAAGGACTAGTGAAGTGACAAAGTTTGTTGACAATATTATGATTCAGGGCCTGTTGTGACAAGCTACTAAAAAAATTACTAGGACTAAGAGGGCAGTAAAACAGCTAATGAGAAATTATACACATCAGAAAAAACAATCCTAACTCCATACATGAAATGACCATTTTTCAGCTGATCATTAAAAATTAGAAACAATATCTTGAGGCTGGTGGAGATGGCAATCAAATAAATAGAATATGGGGACTTTTTTGGCAAAAAAATATTGAACAGAGAATGTCACTATACCACAGTATAAATCCATGGTTCACATACAACTTAAAAACTTTATGCAATTCTGCAGCTTCCCCTTCTGTAGCTTCCCCTATAGAAACGTTACTATAGCACTGGAAAACTTTCAGAAAAGAGCAGCAAAGACAATCCAAAGTTATTTTAGTCTAAAAGAGGGATGCCTGAAGGGATATCATAGAGGTTGACAGTGTAAGGGATGGCCTTGATCAGGACAGAGAGGGGCTGACTGTCCTATGTTTCTTTTAATACAGATATAATCTCTTTTAATGATGGGGTATAGTAGGGTTAAGGTAGTTGGTTCTTCAAATGAAGTAACTGAAGTGGTCCTGGGTTTCTTCTCCCTTAATAAACTATGATAAGAACACTGTTTCACACTACTATAGGTTATACAGTCAAGTTTCCCACATTTGTGAAAATCAGAAGTTAGGATAACAGGATACAAAAGATGAACTATAACCACATAAAACTTCCATCCTGATCATTGTCTCCCCTCCTGGTGCAGTCATTGGGATACGCTGTCTTTTGATCTGCCCAGTACAGGGGGTTTTTAAGTCTAAACTGAGGGTCATACTAATAATGAAAACAGAATATAATTTGAAGAGTTCTGTTTCAGAAACAGTATATAAAAAAGATTAGGGATGTTGGATATGAATTTGAGATTACAGTGTAATATTTGATTAAAAGGATTAATTTGGGGATAAATAATTGGAAGAACTGGATAGGAACATACGTATTATCTCTTTTTAGGCACTTGCGCAATTACCACTGAAATTCTGTGTCTAATTTTCCTTTTTACTGTTCTAGAAGGAAAGGGAAAAGTTGGAGATGATTCAGAAAAGAAAAATTCAAACTATTGTAAGCCTGGAAAACAGTTGCATTAAGAGAGACATGAGGAATACTATTTAGTTTATTAAAAAGTAAATTAAGGTATGAATCATTCAGAGTGACTAAAAAAATCTATGATGAATAGGAGCGTGATCACAGAGAGCTCTACAGTCTAGCACGGAGATTTGATGACTTGAAGTTAAAGGCACTAAAACTTAGATGAGGAGTAGAGTGCAAGTTTTCCATTGTGTGGTTAATTATCCTTTGGAAGAAATTATTTAAGAGTGATGATAAGTTTTCCATCAGAGGAAATTTTTCAGTCAAGATTGGAAGTTACTCTAAACAACAAGCTCTATTTCAGTCACTGCTACTAGAAAGGAAAAGATCAAAGAACACAACACAGAGTTAAACCATATGACAATGGATTCTTTTGAACCTCTAATATAGGTTTACTGTTAATAAAATCAGGGATGAACCAAGCTGAATGGAAATTAGGAGGGCTGAGCTACCACGTAGCTGCAACAGAAGCTGGAGCACATGAACAGAGCCAACTGTGGAAGTCACAACTTGGAATACCTACTAAATCAAACTACAGTATCCACTCTGCATGCCTCTGAATTCTAGAGAAGCTTTGGAGCCCATCCAGATCTGAACTGTGCTGCCCAAGCCCATCTCTTCTAAATGACAGTTTTGAACCTGTAAAGGACTTTTAGCCAAGTCCTTCTAGTTGTGCTCATCATAATGAAAGACAGAATGTTGAAAAACTCAATGTTTGCTAATACGAAACAAGTAGATCTAGAAAAACCAAAACTTTAGCAGCATATTACTTAAAAGTAAACAGAAAGAGTGAGACAAATACAGTAAAAAAAGTATTTAAATTCAACGTTCTCTTTCAAGACTTAGGATAAATGTAGTTGAAAATCACAAGTGAGAAAATACATCCAAAAAGACTGTAAGAACTACTTCATGAAGTTTCAGACCAGTAACTCACATCAGACAAAACACTTCTGCTAATCGATCAAGTGTATGCTGATGGTACTTCATAATTTTTATTTAAATGTCTCATAGCAATAGATATACACAGAATTTCCCCACAGAAAATTATTTAAATATAAAGGTAATTTTTAAACATCTGTAACATACAGTGTGCTAAAGGAAGATGCCAGCACGTTTTTTAACTCATCTTTTTTTAATTATCGTTATCATCTTGACTTCAGAAGAATGAAATGTGTCTTGCTTTAATAACATATTTTCATCTACTTTGAAAATATGTCCTAGGGTATAAAATATTGTAACAATTTCTCAAATGTTTTCATAGGGAAATCAGTTTATCCACACAATCAAAACAAATTATTTATTTTTAAAATCCATTTGATATGATTAAAAGACTACATAGAATATTCTACAGCTCAAAAAAACAGCTCTCCTTTTATGAAATCTGTAGTCTTTTCACATACCTTAGGCTTTGTTATTTCCTTTGGTTTGTATAACAAAAACTTTGCAGCAGGTGTTTTAAGAGAAAACTTATCTTTTTATTATTTTACATAAATGCAGAAGTATATCACTAACATGAATAGTGATGTCTCTTCTTTTGAGGACTGCTTCTCCTACGGTGAAACTCCACTTATACATAACATAATAATCCATAATTCCCTTATCTTACATGTATAATAGTCGGCATATGATATTTAATATAGACTAGATTTTTAAAAAATAAACAACTTTTATTTTTCTTATACTAAATAAAAAAAAAGAACTGCATATAAAATATATATATGCATTTTATTTTTTTGGCTTCAAAAATGAACACTCCACTTGAAGTGTTTTTAATGTAAAACCACAATAAAATATTTTTCATATGTGCTGAAGCATCAGTTCCACAAAATAAGAAATATTAGTGACGGTTTCAACAATTCTTGAAGTTATCACTACAGCAAGTACTGCAGTAGTTACAGCATAGATTTTAACATGCATGGAAATAGTTACCTCTCCATTAAGTTGACATAAAATCTGCATCATGTTGTTATACCGTTTGAAATCTGATATGTTGGATGCAAATAGACTCTACTGGCAGATCAACAATCAATTTTAAGGCTTGAAATTAAACACAGACTTAGTTAAAAATGTGCCTCTTTTCCTATATATTGGTATAACATATATATACATAAATTAAGCAAAAGTAAACCAGTATCACCATTACACTACCAGTAAAACATCTTCTGTGCACTGTATGTGTAATGTCTCTGTTGTGGTACTCAGAGCTCACAAATGACAATTACAGAACTACTGACAAGATCAAATAAGAATGAAGATAAAAGAAAAAACACAAGCAAATTAGGACAAAAGCCAAAATACAGTTACCAAGGAACACACAAGTTCAAACCATCATTTTGTTTGATACTTCTGTAATAATGAAGAGGAAAAAAACCTGTTAGTCAATGGCAAGCTTTCAACTAAGAAACTAAGAAAGCTAAGAGCTTTAGGGCGTCTTTTTTTATGCATTAATCCCTACTATTTTCTACTAATTATTACTTAATATCAGTGATGGTGTAGTGAATGCTCTGCCTATGCTAAGGACATAATTAACTAGTCAAAAATTACTTAGATAACTTAGATGTTTTCACACTAGATGAGTTTAATGGATTTTGCTCTTTGGTGCTGAGAGAATTGGCTGATGCCATGACAAGCTTGTAGAACCGTAGATAAAAATCTGTTGTTATCAATTGAACACAACACAACCTACCAGTATCACAGTGTTGCCAAACAAAAAAGCAAACTTTCCAGAGAGATTTACAACCAGATTTGTAAGATACAAGAAAATATCCTTCTCTGGTTCACTGATTAAGTTTAAGTACTGTGCTCATTCTAGATATCACACTACAAAAAAGATACTGAGAAAGTTGGTAAAGACCAGAGGACACATCAAACTATCTCAAAAGTATGATCTCCACAGAAAAATGGAAAGAACTGGAGAGGTTTACTCTGAAGTAGAGAATAAGGAGGTGGTTTAAAGAACAACTACAATGTCCATCATCTGTTCACCAGATCCAGTGCAGGTAAGACAAGAAATAATAGGGTTAAACGGCATCAAGGCCGATCTATTCAAGGTAAATAAATAAATAAAAAGTAATGGTAAGGATATGTGAATTTTTGAATATATTGCTTACAGCAGTTATGAAAGGTCCACAGCTTGAAAGAAAAGATACAAAAATAATTGTCCAGAAGACACACAAAGAATTGATGCTGGTTTGGAGGCAAGTAGATGGAGTCAATGACCTCCTACATTTTGCTCTAGTCCTATTTTCCCTTATTTATTTTTTGTGAACTTTTACTACCATGAAATTTTGTTAATATTAAGTGATTTTGATATTTCCTTCTTTTCTTTAAAAAGAGGACTGAACCATAATAGATAATATGATTAGATACAGAGAATAGCTAGTAAAATAGACAGGCTTAAGATTTCAATAGTGTCCCATCCTAATTAAACCCTTCCCAGTCAATGCAGAGTGTTAAAATGATGATCTCAGTTCAGCAGGAAAGAAAAGATATGAAATTTCCTCTAGAGTCATCTCTGGAAAGGGTAAACACCATTAAAGGTTTTTTTTTGCAGATGATCTGCCAGCAAACAGAAGCATTAGCTCTTCGGGCAGTGGAGTCTGCAGAGGAGCTGTGTAAGAGGCTGTGGGATATCTAACCTGGTACAGCCCCACTGCATGGCACTCTGACCCACCCTGTTCCTTCTGCCTGAACCCTCTGACATTGTAAGGGGCATAATTAGGCCACTTTGCCTGCTGCAAAAGAGATCTGTATCACAGTTCAGAATTGTCACAACTGACACCAGGGAAAGGGCAGTTTTAAGAGAAAGGCATCAGGATACCAATGTCCTTTGACAAAATTCCTTCCTGCTACTGCCCAGGTGCCTTTTCCTAGTATCTCTCTTCCCCTCTTTCAACTGAAACCTAAAGGCCTTATTGGAGTACAAGTAATAAAAGTACTAACAACATTATAAAGAAGATTATTCCAAATTTGTTGCTCAATTTGTAGTAAAACAAACATACATGCATGGAAATACATAAACATGACAATAAAGTTAGAGTGCATTTCAGTTTCTTGAGAGAGTGTAAGATTAAATAAAAAGACAATTATACAGTTTTTGGCTCACAAATGTCTCTATAAATATGGTACCTATTTGAAGGGGGTTTTAATTAATTTATTTAATTTGCCTTTCAATTTAGAGTGAAAATGACTTAATGCAACCAGAAAATGAAATATTGTTTCACTTTGCATGGCAATATCAAGAATGGGGTTTTTTTCTGTTATTGCTGAAATTTATTTTTCCAGAGTAAAAGTTTATTTTATTTCCTGTATTAGGTAATTCCTGGATAGATTAATATGCATGTCTGTGATAACATGTCCATGACTGAATAACAAGAAAGAAAATTGCTGTTTCAGGGTAGTTTTTTTGTCATTCTTCTATATAATAATACCTCGTTTTGATTACGAGTATATATAACCAGAATGGCAATTACAATATACTTGGCAAAACTAAGACCAAAAGTACCAAGTCAACATATTTTTAGAAAATACTGAACAAACAAAATAGCATAATGTGATATCCAAAAGAAAGTAGGTCAAATTATAGAAACCTTTATTATTATACCGGAAAAATTCCAATTAAAATTCATTAATGGAATGAAAAACTTTTAGAACAAAAACATTGTTTAAATGGAATTCCATCCCAAAATATTATTATTACAATATTGTCATTTGTATAAAACAAGAAATCCAAAATAAATAGTAAAGTATGAAACAGAACTCTTAGTTTAATACTTTGTCCGTTTTTTTATTTTCTGCTGAACTTGACTCCCTCAAATCACAGACCTTTTGTAATTTTTTGCTGGAATATAATTCAAAATTTAAATAAATTTTGACAAAGCTTAATGAAAGACTGAGTACTGCAGTGCAACATGTATAATATGCTTCAGCAAGACAGTTTTTCTATGCTAGTGAATCTCTAAACACTCTGAGTTTTGTTATGGTTTATATATTAGTTCCAATTTTTCCTTTTAGTTTATAAAACATACAAGCTGCAACTTGTTAAGACATGAGTTATGGACAAGTATAACTGAGTTATGGAATAATTCCCTGACCCACTTCCTGAATCTTCTGGCATTCTTTAGCTACAGCCTGGCAGTATGTAAACCATACAGATTAATATAAGTAAAGCCAGTGGAAAATCACAGGCATCATAAAATCTCAAAATCCAAAACATTCACACTGGACTACAACAATGCACAGAAGCTGCAGATTTAATTGCAGATTAATAGCTTGACCCTGACCCTACACAGTGGCAGAAGTGACATATATGTCATGACCCAGATACAGTGAGTATAAATTGTTGTATTTTATGAAATCGAAAAGAGTTTCCAAACAAAAGAATAAGTCTATTATTTTTGCACGAACCAGAAGGTTTTGTTAGGCAACCACTGATTCTCCCTTGAAAACTCTTCTAAGACATGGATCCATTCCATTAGCTCTCCTTTTCTGATTCACAGTAATTGGATTCTACTATAGAGAAGGCAAGAGCCTAACAGTTCATGTGCAAACATACGATCTTTTACTTCACTGGACTAGGAATAATAAGAGTATATTTCCTAGTAACTTCTCAAACCTCAAACTTGGAAGGAAGTGAAATGGTGACCCCAAAACCACAGAAAACCTGGCCAAGGTAATATATATCTTAACAGTGCAAGTTTATCTTCTACTTCTTTGTGAAAGTTTCAGTTTAGGAGTGTATTTCTTCCCCAGTTGCATCTGGACAATTTTGTAAAGACACTTCATCTGAGGAAAATGAAGCATATATGTTTTTAAAAAGAACATGCTACAATTAGAAGGAAATAGAATTGAATTAGAAAAGGTTCTAGGATTAAATTTTAAAAAAAATCCTACATAAACAGCACTATTGTTAACAGTATTTTAACACTGATTTTAACACTGTAAACCTTGACTGGAGACTCTGAGATGAGACATATGCTGTCCATAATACAGATGTACTGTTGACCTTCTGTGATAGTGTCAGACTTGCCTAAGCAATTTTGATTTTGCCTAGTACTTGGCTCACAAAGAGGATAAAAGCCTTAATGTTATTACAGATATTTCAATTTTATGTATCCAACTAATTTGGGAAACCAGTGGAAGTGAATCTGAGGAGAAAATTTAATGAGGTTGAACTAGGAAGGACCTGTGCCTCTACAGACTACTGGAGAGCTCACACACTGCTGAAACAGAAAAAACATTTGAAACTAGCAAAAAAAAGATTTTGCAAGAAAAACAAAATTATAGCAGTAGTTTATGAAAAACTAAGAGACAGGTGTCCTCTGGAGAAATAAAACAAACTTAAAAGCAGGGCTTAGTGAGAGAATAGAAAAACAAATATAGATGAAGACATGGCTGCAGCACAGGCTTGCCTCTGAAATAACTGTGTATAGTGAGCTGTGATTAAATTGAGCCTAGTCAATGTGGAACACCTAAAAACAATGAAAAATATTGCTCTCTCTATTTAAAAGCTCTTTGTAGCTTTCAGACACAATTCTGTTCTAATTCTTTAGGAAAGATAATGATTTGATTATCTACTCCCTGAATATAAAGCCTGAAGTTGGATTCAGACAGCTCTGGCAATTTACTATTATTTTACAGGTACTACAGTTACAGTGTCAAAACCATAGTTCATTAATTTAATCACCTGCTTTCACAATAGAATACAATCCTGCAGAAAGAGGAGAATCAAACATCAGTTACTTTACATTCTTTTCCTCAGTCCTTTATGTGTGACATACTTCTTTCTCATCTTTTATTGAATTCCACTTTTTGCTTGCTTTTTTTTCCACTTTATTTCTAGATTGTCTTTCATCTCATCAGCTATGAAACTCTTAGGAATGTGTGACCCTCTCAACATTAATTAAACCCCCACTATACAGAAATTCATCAGAGTTGGTGTTAATGGTCAAAATTCAATTGGCTGCTATGAATTTTATATGTCTCTTGTGATGAGAAATGATTGTTTGTACAGTATTTTGAGAAGAGAGCTATTCAAGTGCTTCAGAGTTGCCAATTATAATAATAATTTGAGAGTTCACCACTTGCCAATATTTCCTACCTAGTAAATTTATCATAAAAGTATTTCTTTTTTCTTGATCAGCACAATCTAGGTTGTTAGAAAATACATATCTTACTGTAATATGCCGTTTTCCTATATTTTTATTTCCTTTTTTTTCAGTAATCACATTCTTCACTGAATTTTAAAATAAAATCTTGGCTAATACTGGAAGATGAGAGCAAGAGACGTTCATGAACAGTAGAGAAGAGAGCGATATGAAGGCTGACAGGTTTGCCAAGGCTGACAGGTTAGCCTAACATGTGCCTAGAAACACTAGCAGGTGGCATGTGATTATGTCAGATACATTTGGTATTTTCTGAAAAATAACAGTCTACCACTTAGCCAAACTACAGGAAAATTTATTTTCATTTGAATAACCTTCAAGTTACTCCACCATATACTTCCATCATGGAAGGGGAAAGATTTATTGTTAGACACCCTACTAAAAAGGTCAGGTAAACTCCCTGCAAAGTTGGTCAGTCCTGAAAAAAAGGCATTACACAGTGTCAAAAGTATTTTACATACAAAAATATTTTACACACACATATATGTGCTTATTTTGTATTTAACAGCTAAAATATAATCTCATGCAAGTCTGGCTAATATGATATTATAAAGGAAAACATGCTACTTCTTATCCACAGATAGTGGAAAAAACAGCATGATGTGCAATATATGTTCTACACAGATGAGGTGCTTTGACCCCTGCTATTAGATTCTGACATTTGCATCTGTCACAGATATAGAGCCAGATTTCAAGACTACAGACAGTGTACTCGCAGTTCTCTGTGCAGTTTGCTGTTCAGGAACATCCACAAACACCAGAGATTCTTATCTATGAATATAAAAAAAATTTGAGCAGTATTACAATGTACAAAATAAAAAATGTTTGGTACTTCAGTAGGTACATTGTAACACTAGCACTATTTTTTTCTTGTCTTACTAAATTTGAAATTACTTTCTGTGGAGTTTCACTTTAAAGAATTAGTATTTGAAGATCCATTTTATTTCTTAAGCTGGGATGTCCATGCCTTTTTTTGTGGTTCGGCATTTTAGAATAAAATAGAATTACTTTTCTACTAATCCCAAAATACAATTGATTTCTTAACCCATTTCTCATGAAGCTGATTTAAATTTTTATAATGACTGTTAGTGTAACTTTACCAACACAGAACATTTCCAGTACCATTATAATTTAGGAAAGCTGTACTTTTCCATGAAGCAGTTAAAAATACTGTGTCTATCCTCTATTTCATATAAATTTTGAGAAAAATCTACAAGCTGCATCAACATCTTCACAAGTGCCATAAACAAGTGCCATAACCAATTCTTATAAAAGAGTTGCTGTATACATGACCTGCTAAACCATATAATTTTCATGTGCACAAGAAAATAATGATTTTTTTGAAAGGCTGGATGTTTTCTATCACAAAATTTTATGAGGGAGATATCTATTTTTCAGGTGTCTAAAACCCTGTACCTCAAGTATGACAAGTCTCATCTCAGACATAAACTGTGACTGACGTTATATTAAGGTATAGTAGGGAAGTGTGCAAGCAGTTATTGACTGCCTCCTGCTTCCCCTCAATGCATAAAAAAGTCACATAGCAAACCTTGCACAGAGAGTGCAAAATAACTCCCCACACACATACAACTGCAATTTAAGATTTGGTCCTCAAATGTTCCAAAATATGCTCCCTGTTACTGTCACAGTTTAGACCTTCCTCATCCACATTCCTGAATTTCAGGCATACATGGATTTCCTGTACCCTCGTTTGCTCCAAGTCCCTTAATCCCAGCTTCCAGATGT
Source organism: Myiozetetes cayanensis (assembly GCF_022539395.1). Taxonomy (NCBI): domain Eukaryota; kingdom Metazoa; phylum Chordata; class Aves; order Passeriformes; family Tyrannidae; genus Myiozetetes; species Myiozetetes cayanensis. The sequence continues at coordinate 135,281,245 of NW_026086604.1, forward strand.
TTCCATGTTTCTTCCTCGGAAGTAAAACTACCCCATACAGTTTATCAACAATATCTACATGAACCTCTGACTTGAGATCTTCTACCTTAGCTCCTGGCAGAGTCTCTCTGTATCATTTCACTGTCTGTTTGACCTTCTGCACTTCTAAGCTGCATCTTTCTTCCCCAAGAATGCAGGACCCACTACTCCTTCCTGCAAACCAATACACAGCTGCATGTTGCTAACTGATAAATTTGAGCTTTCTGAAAAGAGAAAATAAACTGTGCCTGTGGTGCAGAGGCCACACTACATCCTCCTGGCTCAGGTCTGCCTGTACTGTAAAGGGGAAGCAGAAGTGATGGGCAGTAGGTCTTGTCCAGCCAACAATCACTGCACTGCAGTGAAAAAGCGAGAGAAAAATAAGAGAAGAAAGAAATAATGGAGAGAAAGAAAAGGAAAGAGGCAAAGGCCAGAAGGAATATTTCTGTACGTTCCTGCCTCTCTGGTCTGTCTGACATCTTTATGTAAGCCCACTACAGAGGGGCCTCCTGCCAGCTACAAGAATGTTGCTTGAACACAGCAGCCTTCCAAAGGTCCTGCCAAAATTCAGCTGTGGAGCAGCCCTGAATACACTCAGTGTATCCTGCAGGTTTTGTGCCTTTTCCTTGCCCAGAGAATGAGATTTCATTGAGTCATGTGACACGATATCCTTCCTTACAAACCATCCACTGCTATGCAGCACCAGGGCACATGGGCACGTGAGAGCTGATGCTCAATGCCACACTCAGAGCACATCCTCCGTGGCTCCTGTGAAGTACTATTGCCTTTCCCCAGCTCCTGGACCTGGCACAGGATGCAAACAGCTGGGGACAGACATCAGATTTGTCCACCTATGATTCCAAAGTAGAAAAGAAACACAATGCTGTTCTGGGAATGAGGTCTTTTGCACTGGAGTAATTACAGATAGATATGAAATTAATGGATTTTTATGTGAAGTGTGAGATTTGACTGTTTTCACCAGCATACCCCTGAAATACAGCCAAAAGTAGAACGACTTTCCATGTAAGAAACTGAAGGATGAATTCTGTAACTTCCATGGTCCTGCAGAACTCTATCCAGAGCTAACCCTGGCATAGGTGTACACATAAATCACGCCCTTACAGGGAACCAAGATCAAGCACCATAAGGGTTTAAGGGATTACAGACTTATTCTAGAGACTGGAGTTATTACTGGCAGTCACCAGGCCCAATTCACTTCTTAGCATCTCAGTTTTATCTCAAAAACTGGCAAGAGCCAGTGCTCAACCATGGGCAGCACAAAACCCAGCTCTCACCCTTTTTCTTTCTCCATTTTTTTTTTTGTTAGTGAGTGGCCACAAATTCTGCATTTCTACCTTATGTTCCCTGTTTCTAGTAAAATGATAATTGAAAAAGATAATCCCTTCATCCTATTCTTAAGATTTTTCTTAAAATTTCTTAAAATTTCCTCTAGAAATCCAATACTTCAGAAGCACAAATTTAATAAGTAATGTCAAATGTAAAATAGGCTTTTCTGGGTGAATCTCACTGTTACAAACATCAACAAAGCACCTCATTCCAGTTTCATCTAGTCTGGCCCTAAAAGATACCTAAACACGAGGTCATCACCAAGCTTGCTGATCTCTCTTCGCTGCTCGCTGTTAAGTCGATGGGGAGACATGGAGAGAACACACATGTTCTTTCTTCTGTTTCACAGCCCTGGGAAGCTTGAAGGTAGGACAAGGAGCCAGACCACAGAAGCAGCTGCTTCCCAGCGGAACAATTCCAACATGGATACTCTTTCCCAGAAAGGAAGGGGAGTGGAGAAGGGCAAAAAGTCAGAAGGGAATTTCCCCTGCGCTGGAATTTTCTCTCCATGAAGAGGTATACAAGTACAGAGGCTACAGGCACAACTCACAGGATCCAGCAAGTTTGCTTTATACAAAAAGCAACTGCCTTTTCAACATTTAATGAGAGTCTAACATTGGTATAAAAACTACATATCTTTCAGGTTTTATGGAAGTTTTTTCTCTGTAAATTCATCTTCATAGAGTCTTGCTGAATTATGATTCACATTTACTTCAGCAGACATTAAAAAATGCTTGCACCTACAAATTATTATATCTTCTTGGTATCTCAAACACCTATTGTTTAAGGCATTTCATTCATTTGTTCAGATGTGCAAACAATGCATCCAACCTTTGAAGACACACAAGCCCTCTGAAATTTGTGCTTCTATATAAATAGGCTTGTAGATACTTAAATAACACAGTCATAAATTTATTTTCTCTTATGTTGCATCTGTCATGAACACTTGCCTACATGAACAACAAGAATGCCAAAAAATCTCCTAAGTCTGGCCAGAAGTGTAGTATTTATACTTGAATTAAAACGAATTCCATGTGCAAGCTGAAGTAGCACTCCATCAATAAAACATTTCAACCACTGTCTGTGGTATGGCACTGAGGCATCTCTTTTCAGCTTTATCTGACCCCAGGGAGTTCTTGCTTTACGTAGCTAGGAATCAACACAGAACTATTTTAAGTATATCTTCAAATACTTTGTTTAATTTATACCTAATTTAAAGAACTATGTGACGACTCAGTGTGCATGAATACATGAGCAAATATACATCTGAATTTTCAGGACAAAACCTTTCCATATTATGGAATTTTGTATTATAAACTTTTTAACAGGTACTTGCAATTTGATCAGAAATGCTCCTCTTTCTTCTTCTAGTTCCAAACCATTATGTAATTTTGCTTGTTGACAGCTGGAACAAAATGTACCAATTTCTGAAAGAGAGGTACTTGAAAAATGTATTTTCCTATTTGCCATTATCAGTCTTTATTCAGAATGGTTTCATGCAAATGTAGATATGAATTTCAATACTGAATAAAGTCCAATACTAAAATCCAAACATGACTATGTGAAGAATCTAGAGAGGAAAGGGAGTTTGAGAATTATGTAACCAGGAGACAAGAGCCTTGTCAATAAAGAGGGTGGTACACAAATGGGCCAATGAAAAGACTACTGTGAGTTCATCAACAGTAATTAATTTCAAATATCCTCTCTAGGAGGACCTTGTGTCTTTACTAAAAAGCAGCATGATTGCTTCTCTGAGCTCTCAGAAAAGTACAAAGAGATGCTTCATAACACAGACCAAAGCAAGTTATTAGCAAACTGAAAGATTTCAAAACAGCATGTTGAACTGTAATTCCATGCAAATAGGAAGATTCATGCAAAATGTATACATTGTGTGTTCAACATTAGGAATAGCTGAGCAAGTTACATGCTCAGTGTTACACCAGGTTACATTTGCAAAGTGTTATTTTACCACAGCCAAAATAACAAAAATATAGAGGTTCAACCTAGAAAAGATAATTGTAGAGAGACTCGTGTTATTCATGTTCATTTGTGTCTCTTTGGCTACAACCACTAGCAAGGCTCCACCTACACGAACTGTGAGCAAGCAGTCTGCCTACTCTGAATACAGTTTAAGACCGAGTTACTCTTCCACAATGGTCAAAGGACTGAGACAAGCCAAAGCTTTGCTTATGCCTCACAAATGTTTAATTGTAGAATCATAGAATCATTAAGATTGGAAAAGACCTCCAAGATCATCGAGTCCAACCTTTAACTGAACACCACCATGTCAACTAAACCATAGCATGAAGTGCCACGTCCATTATTTCCTGAATACTTCTACAGACGGTGACTTGACCACTTCCCTGGGCACCCCATTCAATCCTTGACAACTCTTTTAGCGAAAGAATTCTTCCTGATGTCCAGTCTAAACCTCCCCTGGCGCAGCTTGAGGCTATGTCCTGTCATCCTGTTTCCAGTTGTCTGGGAGGAGTGACCGATCCCCACCTGGCTACAACCTCCTTTCAGGGAGCTTGTAGAGAGTGATGAGATCTCCCCTGAGCCTCCTTTTCTCCAGGCTAAACACCCTCAGCTCCCTCAACTGCTCCTCATAGGACTTGCACTTTTTTGCTTTACCAAATGGCAGTACCATCATTTTATCAGTCGGATGTGTGTGCTCTGCACTCAAAAAAATAAACAAGCCAGCGCTTTTATTAGTAACTTCACAGAACATAAATTCCAGTGCAAACTTGTAAAGGAATTTCTCCTGAGGGGAAAACATAATTAGAGTTTTCCAGAATAGTAGAGGGTTGTTGGGGTTTTGATGTGTTTCAGACATATTCAGAATTTAAACTGTGTATATTTATAGGTTCCAAAAGATTTTCAACAAGTCTGTGTAAAAACCTTTCTTTTTCATTTGTTTTAGAGGATGCCTGTTTATCATACATTTTCTTGTCCACTAAAGCATCTATCCAGACACAAGACCATGTTAGAATTACTTCAGTCATGCATTAATCATAGCTGATGAAAGACTTTAGGCAACTATTCAGTTTTAATAAAAACTCTTGAAAGTTATTATCCACATAAAGAAATATCTTGGAACCTTTCATACAAAAAGCAAAACAGAAACCCAATAATTAATAAAGAGATTATACCATCTTAAGTTTTAAATAACACTGAACAGATGGTTTAATCTAAAGGTCTATATAAGCCAAAAATAGCAGATGAAAAAAAAAAAAAGTACATGATAGGAAAATCCACAGTTCCAGGATTTGAAGATACTGCATAGCAGGGCTATTCTAAAATATATGGAAGATGGAAAGGATGAGGAGCTGAGTCCTCAACCGAATCTTTTTTATTTTTTATAAAATTTATCAACACTTTTTAAGTACCTTCACATATTTTGCAAGTTTCTGAATTCCCCAGTACTCAGGTGATAAGTCAGTGATTCCTTCCTGACGACGTATAGGATGTTCATCCTCCTCACCCTCTGAGGAACTGTCACTAACATCTTCTAAACTGCTTGGTGTTTTACTAAAAATGAATAAACAGGATCACCAATTTTAAACAGCTAGCAGCTAATTGGGACAAGCACATTTCAAACAGGTATTACCACAGTGCCTAATAAAAGAATTAGAAAAATATACAACTGACATTATCAAAGAGTAAGTATGGTGATATTTACTGTAGATAGGGAAAATAAATTTTTTAAATAGAAGGAAGAAAAATAAGTAACCCATACCTTCCTGGAGCTCGACGAATTTTAACAGATTTAGAACTGGCACTGGATTTCGTTTTCGGAGATACAGTACTACTTCTCCCTTCTTCAGTATCTTTTTTTGAAGCCATGTCACTAGATTTGGGTTTATTAGAAAAAAAAAAACAAAACACAACAGAAATAATTTTTTCCAGAACATTCTTCAGCAGATTGTGACTCAGAGAACTGACTGTCTATGCATTAACAGTTTTGGATGGATTCTTCTTCAATGAATGTGGTTGGTTGCTTTTTGTACTCACATAAACAAATGAATTTACTATCCTCTGGCAAAGACTTTGAGTGCTTAGCTATGTGGTGTATGAAGACATCTCTCTCTCTGTTCTGAACTGATCTCACTGGCTCATTTTCATTTTATGCCCTTTATTCTTGTCCTAGAACAGACAGTGACTAAATGTTCCCTGTTTATCATCTCTGGTCATGATTTTCTGTATCTTTCTTCTTCTCCTCTAGTCATCTTTTTTTCCAGGCAAAAGAGTTCTAGTCTGCCTAGTTCTTCCACACACTGACATGTTCCATAGCTTTGATCATGCTGAATACAATATATCTTGCTTTCCTTATATTCCAAAAGATTCCTAGGCCTAGTTGAGTACAACAATTGGTGCTTTTTTGTCCCTAACTTACAATGTTATGAAAGCAAAATGTCTTTTCAAGCCTTGGCTGGTCAACCTATCACGGTCACAACAATAAAGAGAATATTACTCATGATTACAGCCAATTTCACTACATGTAGACTTGAACAATGACTGGGGAAAAAGGTTAGCTCTTGCCCTGGGAAACCATTTTTTTAAATTGATGACTGTAGGTCAAATCCTAAATCACTTAAAATGTTTCTTGCAATGTCAATGTGACGACTTGAAAAGATACTGACTGTTTTTTGTAGGATGGCAATCAAAGATTTTTCTTCAGATATTCTTCTTCCTCCATTAACATGAAATCAGGAACCATTAAATCAAAACAGAATTCTGATTTCAGAAGAAAAATCCAACAATATCCAACATACGTATACTCTGTTTTGGGTATTATCTCAAGATTTGAGATAATCTCATTAGTGAATTTTGTTGCTAAGCAGAGCTAGAAAAGTGGCTCATATAATATGAAATCATTAAAAATTGGTAGTAACAAGAAAGAGCCATTCCTATTTTCCATCATGAAAGTGTGGTTTAGATTAAATTTTTCTACTGTCTTGCTTTAAAAGGCATTTAACACCAAAAATATTATGATATACCAGTACTGCATACAATTGCAAGACATTTCCCTGCCTTGCTGTGGAAATGACATAACATCAAAGTTGTTGCATGAGAAAAAAAACCTGAGAACTCTCTTCTTAGAAATTAACGTGTAGTAAGTTTTGTTTCATTGCTCTTAAGACAATAATGCAGACTGCACCATGCAGTCCAACCATTAGCACAGTTTAGAGAGATCTGTAGACAAATTCAATTATAAAGATAACTACTTATCTTGGGGAAGCAGAAAGCCCCGTATTTTTCCACTGCATAGTTGGTTGTAACTTCTTGCCAATGGATCTTTTCCTTGCAGAACTTTTCCCTTTCTTTTCTGTAGAATCATAAACATTCTGGGATTGGCCAGAAACCTCAGCATCAGCACCTTCCACATACTGATAATTCTTCTCATGTGCTGGTTCTTTAAAAAAACTATATTCCTAATAAAAGGAGACATGGTTTGCCAGTTATATTGCTATATGAATAATGAAGTTATAAGCAGTTATAAGTACAATTCCAGGATTCTGTGCTTAAAAATTTTATGCGTTATATGTAGAATTAGATTCTAAACAAAAAGTTGTATTGTCTTTAAAAAAAAAATTAATTTTGAAAGTTGCAGTTACCATGTGCAAATTAAAGTTTTTTAAACAAATGAAGTAGCTAAATTTGGAACTTTCTGGACATAGTTGAAAATTTGGTGGTGTTCAGTTTCTAATATGTCAAATAATTTGTGACACAAGCACTTTTACAGAACCTAATTTCAAGTGAGTTTTAAGATACAGTACTGCAAAGTCAAGTCACTCTATTTCCAGTGTATCATTCACATAAAAACTACTTCCCTCTATAAGGGACTTACAAAAAATTCCCACAAAAAAAGTAATGAAGAAAATAGGCTATCAAAACTGGACTTCAGTTCCAGGTAATTTAATTTGATATAATAGGCCAGTCTTCGCGAGCGAAGATCCGGGGAAGGTCTTTACACCTTCCAGCCTGCGCATTGGATTTTTTTTTTTAGGTGAGACACAGTGTGCGCGGAACTGAGCCCACCCTTTAATCCTAAAGTTCATCTGCCGGGGCCAAGCGAGCTTGGACGGTGGCAGCGAGGTCCTTAGGACGTAGGTGGGTTGCCTTTAAGGGCTAACGAGCCCCACCTGCCCGGGAGTGGCCCTGACCGGGAATCGAACCCGGGTCTCCGCGGTGATAGCGCGGCGCCTTTACCGCTAGACCACCAGGGGCTCCAATTTGATATAGTTTAGAATTAATATAAACACATTCTTTTTCATTTTTTTTCACGTTCTGTCTCTCAGGACAAAACATTGTTGAACAAGTCACATACAAGAATGGAGCTGAGTGGCACCTACCAATCCTTCAGCTGTCTGTGTCTAGTACCATGGCTGATCAAAAACATGCAGAACAGAAAGGACTCTTGTCAACTCCTATTCTCCATTGGAACATATTCAATTTTTACAGGAAAGACAGCATACGATCATTACTTATTATGTTATTATTGCAGCTGTCACTACCAGATAGGTGAAGACATTCCTTTAAGTATCTGATTCAGGGCAGTTTTAAGGAGGCTGTCACAGTGTGGTCTGGTTTTGACCAGTCCTTGATGTGAATCGGCTGTTCCAGGCTTGCTGACCCGACTGTCTAATTCCACACTGACTCTTGCTAATTCTCTCATTCTGAAAATGTACTCCAGACAAGACAATTTAGCACGTGATAAACTAGATGATTCACAGGGAACTGGTGCTGTAGCCTGACTAGCTAAGCAGACATTAAAAAATATGTTTCCTCCAGCACTATATGCCAACACAGAAACTCCGAATGTTAGCTTAAACAAGGCCAGGCAGATATTATAAAAGTTAACTGGTTTTGCAATATATGTGTATGTAACAAGCTTTTTGAAGCTCTCCTCTCCTCTGAAAATAAATCAAAACTATTTTCAGTCATATTTTACTTTATGTAGGCAAACTGTAGGCAAATACAGTTTTTCTCTGCTTTTGAGAGTTCCAGAGCAGAGATTTTCCCTCAGGTACAAATGCTCTGCAGCTTTACAATATTAACTTGTTTACATTCTAGTTTTAGAAAGCAGAAAGTACTAAACCAGCTCTTCATCATGGCAAGATGATATGATATTCCTAAACCATTAAAAGGAATAATGTATACTCTTCTGCATAAACATATTTACATAGCCAAGCAATACTGAGTGCATGATTTATGTGATAATTGAAGGATAAATTCTATTTATTTACTCTTATTTAATGTGTACACATTTATTGAATAGTTACATTATCTTTATAAGGGTAGAAAACCCATAAAATAAGATATATTATGTCTATTATCAACAGCATCATTATTCTACATTAACATTTAGGAATAGAAATGTAAAAATTATTAAAATATTCCCATGAACATCAAATTAAGCCAAATCACTGCAAATACATTAAAACAGTAATTACGTCTAAAACCATCCATATGTTGTTCCATTAATGAAGTGTACACCAATATATAGGTATATCATTAAAAAACTTGTCTATAAATGAAAATTTTTTTAACTTATGTCCCTTTCAAACAGAATAACTCACAAATTTAACTCCATTACTGTAAGCTACTGTATTTATGTGTACAAGTTGAAATGTTCTGTTCTTTCAGAACTGTCAAATACCTGGATCTCAAAAAATAAATATCAGCCCTACATCACAAAAAATCATAACTAAAGGATATGTTTTAATCTCTTCCTTCTTTCAATAATTAAAGTTGCATATATATAACCACAATAAAATTTTGGCAGGTTTTGGCCTGTAATGAATTTTACCACCAAGTTATTAATCTGTTATAACTACACTAGAAATCTTAAAAAAAAAAAGAGTTTTTGTCAGGAACGATGAAACAAAAAATAAAACTGTAGTGGCACTGTGTGGTTCTAGCTAATACAGAACTCTAAATTAAAGCCAAAACACTTGCATTTTATAGTGGCTGAAGCAAGACATGGTGTGCAAGCTGGATGCTTAACTCTCAACTCTGATATTTAAATCAGACAGTTCTCATAAAAAAAAAGCCAAGCTATTATTTATCTTTAGGTTACACACCATGAAGATAAAAATTTAAGTGGTTTTGATCACAGAAAAATATTGTCATAAAAAGTTGACCTTTTCCATAAGGATATCATATTTTCCTGCTTTAGTATTTCCAGTGCTCCGTAGAGAACAATACCAGAAGACAAGCAAAACATTTAATGCAAAATTAGAGTCTGAGCTCATATGTAATTCAAACCCCATCATAAGGTATGACAGAACAATACATGAAATGGTGTATTATTTGCTATTTACAAAAGAAACATATTTAGCAGAAACTGAAACAAATCCAAAGAAAAAATAATAAATGCACTTCAATGATTAAAATTCTTCATATAATCACTGATTTATCTTTGATAAAGAACATAAATGTTCAGCCAAGTTTATAATGTAATTTGTAACAATGTACACTTGTATAAAGTAGAAGATACACCCAGTACCAGTAAATACATACCTGTTTAGCCATATTTTCTGCAAATCTAGGCGATCTCTCTCTTAAAAATGTGACTATATCTTTATATACATCACTTTTTCTTTCATAGTCAAGCCCTTTACCCTGTAGCTGGCCCTTAAAAGAAGAATACATTTTAAATTATTAATAGCTTTGCCCCACACAGGTAATTTAATCTGCATCACAAAATAGTGCTAAAGCACAAAGGTCATACTGTAATGAATTAAGTACAGAAGTCTCATGCTCAGCGGAGTCCATCAAACTTCACCCAATGCTTTGTAAAGATGTATGGATCATCTCCACGCATCCCGGCATATGACCAAGACCTTACATGGAATTTTGCAGGCAATTACTATCAGTTAATTGTACCGTGTGTAGTTCCATTGAAAAGAATTTACAGCTTATGGCAAACAACCAAGTAAATACGAGCTTGCAGTGCAGTATGGCAGATGTCTAAAAGGATCAGAAAATTATGTGACCTGACTGACTGCACTTTACGAGCTTCGTTTACTAAAAATGTGCCAAGGCAAGATTTCCCTGCATTTTTTAACTCTTAGGAAATCAGTCTGTAGAGTTACACCTGACGGACGTCAGTCTGTCTTCACAGTGAATGTAAGAGCTCTGGTCACTGCTTAACACACATAAGGGGCTAATATACCTAAATAAAACCCATCTGAAAGGAAAAAGGTAACTAAAATGAAAAGGAGAAGAGATAAGTAATTTCTAAAAAGCTTCCAATGAAAGGAGAAAGAACTGCTTATCATTTATAAAAAGACAAAAGCAAGCTCTATTAGCCACACACAACAATATCACACTTCAGATCAGAAGCAATGAGGCACTAAAGAGGCATCAAGTCCCACAGCACCTTTAAAAAGGAACACTGTGAAGAACTGCTTGAGTACATTTAAAGACCAAACCAATGCTGTTAGGGAAGAGTGCAGAGTACACTCCTAGTATAAAACTTATCGAAAAAGTACTCAAAACATATGGAAAAACTAGCACACATTTATTACTGTGGCTTCTCCTTCTGTACCAAAACGTGAGCTCTGCAGGTCTTACAGCCCCTATAGCACTACCCAAAACCTGACTGAGGTTTGATTTTAGCACATAAAAGTATTCATTACTGTATGATATCTTTTATTATTACTTACTCCATTTAAAAACACTCCTGCTGTGTTGCAAGTGATATACAAAGGATCAGTGTCATGTGGTTTGATGACTAAGTAACAAATGTCTCCATGCACTTGTCTCCAGGGAGGAGCTCGGCAGCCATTAGCGAACACGTAATCTGTAACCAATTAGCATTAGCGTTTTTATCCAGTTTAAAAGTATTTTTTAATAGTTATGTTTGATGATTAATGTAACACATATACAAATCAAATTCCCAAACAATTCCTTACTGTTATGAATTCACACTGTTAGGTATTAATCATGCAAAACTCTTGGCCCAATCCAACCAAGAACCACAACTGTTTTCAGCACTTTTCAGGATCAGGGAGTCAGTTCACTTCCTTTAATTCCACTGAAGATATTCACATAACTGAGACGTTATTCCTGTATGTAAAGGCTGAAGAACATCACTGCATGTCTGAAAATACTTTTTATTTTACTTTATAACATTATGGTAGAAATAAACACTTTAAATGTATTACTGAAATTAATAATGGTCTATGTAAACATGAGATATGATCAGATCTTGACCTGATGTATATTCCAGTGATTCCAGTACTGTATCTTCTCCTTTCCCAGAGAAATTCTTGAGAAGATTCACTTCACTGTTTACAGCAGCTGGATTTAGTCTTACGCCTCTGCAATTAATAGAAAATGGTTTAAAATGTATTCATCAAAAGGATGTGCTCAGAGAAATGAAAAGAATATTACACCATTTCTTTATTTGATTTGAGTCTTATTAGGAGCCACAAAATATAAAAATAGGTCATCTTCCATAGCGTTTCTTAATTTTTTCTATAGTTTAATGAAATTTTAGTACCTAATACAAAGTTACTGTAACTATGAAACAGACTCAATGTAATACTTAATACAATTCCATGAAGAAATAAACAGTTCCTTGAAAATATTTGACTGTAACTTTGTTGTTTGTACAAATGACTTCAATTTGCTAACAAAATGCAAAACATATGCAATAAAAAAGCCACACTTGTGGGCACACACTTGCATACCCACACCTACAGAAAAATCTTCATAAAAAATGTTTTTTAATAACTTCAGGAATAGTGAAAGTTATTTCCATAAATTTCTTTATATCACACCAAAAACACATGCTGTGTGTTGAAACCAATCTGATTTAACAATAAAACAAAAAAATGCATTGGCTGAGATGCTTAGCTTCCATTTGAAAAGCACTTACTGTGAAATCTGTTTCAAAGAACTACTAAGCAGTTGCAAATCCAGCTGATGAAGAAGAAGAATGATCCTCATTTTCGTCTCTGTTTCAGGGTCATAACCTCTTTTCACTTTGTCAAATAAATGCAAGATGGACGTATCTTCTCCTTCAACAGTCGCATATTCAGGGCCAAGAATTTTCACTATAGGATCTCTGTTAGCTGTAAACATGAAACAGAATCATGTAATGTGCTACTATGTTTCAAATGATTGGATGAGACAAACACCTTTTGTTTCAATTGCTGTATGATTTCGATGCTATTAATTTACAGTAAGAACTTTATAATGTTCATAGGTATTCATCAAACATTATTGTCTGATTTATTTTTTCTATTGCAATTTTACTGCAATTTAAAGAATACAATAACATTAAAAACAAAAAGAAATTTTTCTTAATAAACCAATTGCTTTTCACAGCAAATATTAAGATTCATTCAACCAAGGAGTGAATATTAAATAGTTTCCTTTATCAACAGTCTCCTTTCCCAAAAATATGCCTGGCTGATTCCCAAAACAGGAAATCAATGGGCTTAACTCACTGAAAATTGATAATTTTGGAAATATGATTTAGTGTTAAAGAACATCTTTAAGCTTTTCTAACAGCATTCCCAATGGCCCCATTACTTCCTCAGCTATGCCAGCTGTTCTTTTTGGTAAACAGTGACATAACTACATGTCAATGTGTTTTACAAAACCATTTTGCTCTGTTGCTGCCATGCATCTGTGAATGGCTCTGCATGATACACTGGTCATATTATTCTTCCCTATTATTCATGGTTGACCACTGTCAGTGACAGGGTCCTGGATCAGATGGATCTGAAGCTTGATCCAGTATGCGTATTTATATTTTAGTACTGCAGATGCAATTTCTACTAATATTACAATAGAATAGAACTGATCTCTTCTACCTCCAGGTAGGAGGAGGAGGATATCCAGTTTAGCATATCAACAGTCTTCTTGTCACTTTGAAAATCTAGGTCTTGAAGATGACACAGTAGAAATGCTCGTACCTATATTTTAAAACCACTGTGAGAAGGAATCTGGAAATGCTCATTGTGAACCTTGTACAGGTAAGAATGTCTTAAGCATGTAATTTTTTCTTTGGTTATTTTTTAAGGATGTAACATTTTAAAGGAATATTAAACTACATACATAGGAAAAACTGTTATTAGCCTCAAAGAATACTTTTTTTCCCAGAAATTTAAGCCTACTGTCATAGCTGCGCAATTGCTCAGTATACACAGATTTGTACATGAGATTCAACAATTTTATTTTAACTTTATTCCAGATTTCTTTGTTATTAATTTCTGTGTAAATAAATCAAGAAATAGAAACTTCATTAAGGTCTGGATCAGCACCTTTAGCCACCTTTGTGAATGAATACCTTCTCACATACTTAAAACGCTTTCTTTCTGCATATTTCATAAATTGCAGAAAACATTTTAAGTGAGGAAAGATTTAAAAAAAAAAAATAAGAAAGGAAACCTTCAAGGCATGCTTGTGCTTCCTTTAACTTTTTTTCCATAGCAATGTGTAGCAAACGGGACAGCTGGTCAAAACTGCGAACTCTGAGAGTTGATGCCGAGAGAAGCAGCAATGGTTGGCCATCTCTGCTTGTGGCTTCAGACTGAACAGCCGCTTCACTAGAAAAATTAAATTATATATTTTTAATATCAGAGAAAAATGTGTAATGAACTGACTGCAACCCTTACTGCCCATCCTCCTGTGCCACTCGGGAACAAGGAGGTACAGAAAATCAGAAGTGAAGTTGAGCTTGAGAAGAGGTAGGTGTGGGAGGAAGGCAGAAGGTTTTAAGATTCGGTTTTATTTCTCATTATCCTAATTGGTGGTAAATTTAATTTCCGTGAGTGAAGTCCAGTTTGCCCATGACAGTAACTGGTGAGTGATCTCTCCCCGTCCTTATCTCGACCCATGAGCCTTTTGTTGTGCTTTTCTCCCCTGTCTACTGCTGGAGGGGGAGTGATAGAGCAGCTTGGTGGGCACTTGGCAACCAACCAAGGGCAACTCACCACACGGGAGTCACTCCTAACACAAAGAGAAATCACATGGTTAATCATGGTTAGGCACATGTTGTGAAAAGTCTTAGGAATAGACAGTTCAAGTTTTAAGAATCACTAACTTACTAGGTCTGCATCACAAACGAGATAGAAAAGACTCAAAGTCTCAAAAAGAAACACTTCAAATTTTAGCTCAGAATTTTCAATATATATCAACAAAAATCCCCCCCATATCCACTAAGGCTTGCTTTATGCTGAACGAGCACAATTTTGCTTCATAGTTCACCTTCTGCATTTGAAAACACACTGCAATTCAGACTTACTTGATCACATAACCCTCTCCAAATGCCGAAGAGTCCAACTGCGTTTTCCACTCAAGGGGCTCTCTGAAGACAAACGCTGCTTCCTCGGGATGTTTAGTGCTGAACTCCTCTGCAAACTTAATAATCTGATTTAAAAGCGATTCGTTCAAAGGGGTGATTTCGAGCATGCCGGTTCCAGAGCCAGCAGCAGTCCACTGAGCCGCCCTCTCCAGTGCCGCTCCCATGGTCTGGGACACTCAGCACAGGAGTCCACCTTGGCAAAGAGACACCGCCACAGAACAGCCAAACTGCGCTCTCAAATGGTAAATGCCGCTGTAATTGGAAACAAACATATCTAGTAATTATTAGATTCATTTAACTCATAAAAAGCCCCAAAGTGGGGAAGAGGGACTTGAAGAAGCCAACTCGCAAATTTTAAAGAAATAGGGAAGTCAGGTGCAAGCACAGTTTATTTCACATTAATTAATTCCGGGTGCTATGGAAATGCTGGGAGCACACAGCGGGCGGCCTCTGTTGAGGCTGTAACAAAAGGTTTCCCCCCCGTTAAAATCCCCTGTGCAGGCGGACACACCTAAGTTCCCCCCCGGCACCGGCTCTGAATGGCGGAAAGGCGGGTGTGGGAACCCCCCCGACCAGCCTGGAGAGCCCGAGACCCGCCACAGGGACCGGGCCCGGGCCCGCCTCGGCCCTGGGGGCTGGGGAAGGAGGGGGAGGGAGCAGGGAGCCCGGAGCCCGGGGGTCGCACGGAGCCCGCCCGAAGTCGCCCCTCACCTCGGCCCCGGCGAACCGCGCCCCGCCATGGCCGGCGGCGTTGCCGGGGGGACGGGCCGGCGTTACCGGGACAGCGGCAGCAGCCGCGGCCCCGGCGGGCATTCCCTCGGGCGGGAAGAGGAGCGGTATTTAAAATAGCAAAGCAGGCTTATGTGTCTTTTGGTGCGGAACTAAATAATGTAGTAACTACAGTTACTTTGCACCAGAAGTTAAAGGAAGACCACCGAGTGGATTTTAGCTCGAGTTTTAGCCTGGACAGCTCAAACCTTTCACTCGCTTGTCAGCTGTTGCAAGGTTTAATTGATGAAGGTTAAGATTGACCACTTTTAGTTCTTGAGGCAGTGTGACAGATCATATTTGAAATGCTTTTTGTTAAAGGAAATGTATTGTGAAATTATTATTTCTTGAAAGAAGTAAAGGAAATAGGTATGGGCAGAACCAAGGAATAAAGTCCTTTCACATACTGAATACTACACAACACTATACATATGCAAACAGAGAGCTCCAAACACAGAATGGAAATTAATACTATTCCTCCAGTCCTATTCTAGATCCATATACTGTTGAATAAGCCATCACTCTGGATAAATTTTTAAGTTATAAAGTTCCAACTGTGCTCATCTCATAATGCAGTCTCATCTTTTGTGCCACTGAGCAGATTAGAACTATATTCTGGGATTTCCTTTTCCACTCCAGTTCTATTATTTGGGCCCATTAAAATGCCTGCCATGTGATAAAAATTGGACTTCTATTTGAAGTAGGAAGGAATGGTTACCTGCTGCACAGTGACTGAAGTTAGGAAGCTGTGGGCAGCTTTCCAGTATGTGTGTCCTTCTGAAGGCAGTATGTGTGTCCTTCAAGGACAGTCCAGCAGAAATACCCAGCTTCCAACACCACAGAGTTAACACAGCCAAGAGCTGTTTTACCACCTTGGAACTCAGCTGGGTAAGAAACCTCTAATAATGAGGAAGGTCATGGAATGTATATGGAGTGTATCTCAAAGAATAACAGTGTGAGATTAATACCCTTCTTTCGTAGAGATGATTGTCCATATACATTTTACTTACTGAAACTTTCAAGCAGTAACTATGGATAAGTACACGCAGTCTGCACAGTAATGACTTAAGAATAGCATTAGCTGTTCTTGTTTCACTGCATAACTTAGAGAAGATAAAAAATGAATCATTTCATTAGGTGAAACTGAAAGAGCATTTTTAGTAAAAAGCCTGGGTAAATACTTAATGAAATTTCTTTTCTGTATGGAACACTATGTATGAATACATTTCCAGAATGGATTAAATCTCTTATTTTTACTGAAGCAATGACTATTAAAAAGTTGATTTTGATGGGCAGAAGGTGCAAGCAGCAAAATGTGAAAGGGAGTAAAAGTATCCCCACCATGGGTGGTGGGGAGTGAAGACAGTGAGTTTTCACACAGAGCTGAGTATTTTAAGCAAGAAGTCGGTGGAGTAAGAAATAGAATTCCTAAATGAGATCACTCTGTTCCACTGAACAGCAAGAAGAAAAGATATTTCAGTTACAAAGATAAATGGGATGATTTGCCCTCAAAGACTATGCATCGCCACTGGCTATAAAAGGAGCTTTAGTAACTAGCTCAGGCTTAGTTACCAGTGGATCTTCCTATGGGGACAGATAAATGAAAAAATGAAAAAGCAGAACAGACTGCTCTAACTCTTCTGAAGACTAGAAACCACCTGATTTAATTTATGATCTCAATTTGTGTGACTAGTTTATGTGTATTTTTCCTGTACAAATGTTGGTCCTTTTCCTTGTTTTTGACACCTACTTTCCTCCATAGATTTTACACCCAGTTTCTGAGTTAGAATATTTTCTCTTAGACTTCACTTTGCTAGGCTAAACCAGTTCAGTTCCTCTAGACATAGCCTACAAGCTCTTCACTTCTCTTACCATCTTAGTATCCCTTATTTGCCTGTGTTCCAGTCTGAGCTTTTTTGTATTGAATAGATTCAACACTATTTGTAAGATCATTTCACCAGGACCTAGTACAATGGCATTAATAGTCTTAATCTCTTTTAGAAATTCCTCAACTACTACATTCTAGGATTCCATTTGGTTTTCACATTTGGGGTTGTTGTCACCTTACAATTGAATAATACAACCAATTGTTAATCCATCACTGTTTTTTTCAGCTGATGAGTTTGTAGCTTTCTACAGAATTTGAGCATATAATATTTCAAAATCAAGTTCCATTTCTAAAGAAAAGAAATATTTATAGCATGCAATCTCTACCTTTTGGTTCCCATCCTCTTCCTCTTTCCAAAGTAAGTTTTGAACCTGATAGAAAATTTGAATCATATTTCACAGGGGGTTGTGATCTTGGAAATAATTAAGTGATATGAACAATTTCTGTTCCTGCTTGTAGTGTCTGTGCTCTGTAGGTTTTTGCACATTTTCAGACACATATCACCTGTATCAAGTCATTACTGCAATTGTTGCGTTGGTATTTCAGCTCTGGGTGATTCCCTTGGTTACATTCAGGCATATCTTGCTGGATGACAGGGAATATTGCCTTCTTACATCAGCTATCACTAAAAAATAAACACTTAGGGACTTCCTCACTTAGCTTGACTGAAGGATATTTAATACCACTTTTTGCTTTTTTTTTGATTGATCAGTGCTATCAGTACGTCCTAGCACGATAGTGTAAATGGATATATTAGAAAAAAAATTTGCTTGAAAGCTAAAGTGTTAAGTAAAGTAATCACTTAAAGAAATATGAAAGTATTCTCTTGGGGACTCAAAATCAGTGTGCAAAAAATTCCAGGCAATAAAGCTATAATGTGTTCTCAAAAGCAGCTTACTCAGGAACTGGGTCTGCCCAGAGATGGCATATGCACCATGTTCAGCTAATTCCATAAGCCAGTGCATTTGTGTAATAGAGACTTTCTGCTCTAAGTTATTTTTACATTTTTAGTGTAAAAGACATTTTATAAAACAGTAGGTGAGATGTTTGCCTTGAGCATAGTCAAAGATGAGATCATTTGTTACTGGCACAAAGAAATGGGGAATATGAAGAATTTGTCAGCATGGTGAGTAAAGCAATTGGAAATTTCTTTTACAATCTCAGAGTTGGAGCCAGAATGTGTAAGCAATTTTTCATGTATATTTTTCCTCACATTGTTGTAGTATAGGGCGTAAATTATTACTGCTAAAGCAGAACAGTAATACCCATTGTAAAAAAAATTGTGGAGGATAAAAAAGGTACATAGCACCAGCTGGTAAATAATATCAGCTTTTGTTAAATAACAGTTAAGCTAATCAGCTTCATGGTCAGTTTGTCAGACAAGCTGAAAATCAAGAGAAAACAATATAATATTTGTCAGTTTCCTTTTATTGTTCATCAGTTTGCTTTTGTTGCAAAATTTACATATTTTTTCGTTCAGAAAACAAACTAAAGTCCTACTGTTGTGGTGAAAAGGGCTTGGCAAAAGAAATAATAAAAATAATCCATTTGTACTGCTTTTATTTCATTTTGTATCACTACAAATGTACCATTTAGAAGACTGGAATTGTTAACAAACATTTTTATGCATCTTAAATTCTTGTAATCCATTTTTGTTTGTTGTTTATTGTTTGTCTTTTTTTTTAATTGGGTAGCAGTGCTTTGTGGAAAGGCAGAGTTTCAGCTCAAAAGGTGACATACATGAGAATGTAAAAAGAGGGAGAGGGCATGATGAATCTGTTGATATCTTTTCCTTCTTCTCTTTTTCACTTAGTCTCTGATTTCTGTGTTGTAATCTCCTGCTTACCTCTTGTTTCCTGAGTAATTAAGTGCTTCAGAAAATGTCAACTGAACTGCAGTTGGGGTTTTTGCGGATTGGACATTGTGCAATTCAGTGTCTTGGCCCTAGAAATTAAAAACCAGAAAAGACCATTTTTCAAATGGGACTCAATGAAAGGGGCAAAGAGGCAGGCAAGGGTGCATGGGTGTCTGGCAAAAAGAGAGGTACTTCAAAAATCTTCAAGGAAAATAAAGCAGGACAATATTTTGGTTAGTAAGTGATAAATTAACAATATCTGCCCAGTTATTTTCTGAGCAACGACAATAACAGAGATTCTGCTGCTCTTTTTTAGAAATGGCTTCCAGATGGGATTCATGTTTTACAGTCCAAGATTGAATGTGATTTAATAAGTTTCTATCAGTAAAGAACATAATATTTCAGAATATGAATTGTGTTACTAGACTGTGCTTCCCTCTGTTTGTAGATGACCATTTATTCCCTTTTGTTCATTTCTGTTTGCTACTGCCTAGGACTTTTGAATATTTTTGAGTATAATCTGAAAGAAATAGTCGGTCTGGTGTAATAATCAGATGACTGTAGCTATGTCACACTAATATTGAAGTACTAGTTTACAAGACTGTGAAAGACTCAGTAAATTAATTTTGAAATTTTTTTAAGACTCAGTAAATTCGTTAAGATTTTTTTCTTTGTAGCATCAGAACAAGATAGAGGGCAGGTTATCAGGGGTCTTAAGAAGGTGAGATATCTTTTCAGAGGCTCTTTTTCCTGGGTTTGTGGGGAACAATTCTATTCAAAGGTTTTTCTTTTTAATTCCTACATTATCTTTTTTTGTGTCTTCAACCTCAATTCCTGCTTCACGTAACATTTTGTCTTGAAATTTCTGCAATGAAAATATGTGTGCCTAATAACTCTGAAAGAAAAAGCTTTTGAGAAAGGTATTCTGAAGTAGAGTTATCTATGTATATAACAATTTTTTAAATTGTTTTAAAATCTGGACTTTTACAGGAGGAGTCACCAAAGTATTGACTTCATGAGTCACCTTAATTTGTTCATGTAGCAATACAACTCCTTGCACAGAGAAAGGATTAATGGCTAATTCTCTTTATCTTTCCAGTTAATTCTTCCCTGCATAAAAATTTTATATTTTGTTTATATTTTTCAAGGGAGAAAGAATATCTATGCATTTTGATGTTTATATAAAACGCTTTTTCTGGAACTAGTTAATTGTTCTGACTTTAATGGTATAGCACTTCAGTATTAATGGAAACTACATATTGTCTTTTAAAACTTGCTCACTGGTTAGTTGAGTTGTTTTTATGAGTGGATTATAACTACAAGGTTAGTACAGTTTCTGTAAAGAAATCAGAAAGGTATAGAAGCCTTGTAAGGCTTCACATAAATAAACAAAACAAACCAAAATAAATCCAACAATATTTATTCAAAATAGTGTGTGCCAAGTGGAATAGACACACTCATAACCTGGCAAATTAGAACACCTTACTCTAAGTTAGGTGTATCCAGAAACACTTTGCACCTTTGCAGTTTAGAAAAGAATTTGACTTTCTGGCCAGTAAAACAAAAAATGGAGAATTATTTTTAAATGAAGGGAGAAAAATTGCCAGCTGCACTTCTTAATTATGTGTTTAACCTTATTTGAAATAACTCAGTATTAAAAGCAATGCTGCAGACAGTGTGTCTTGTACTGTATTGAAGAGAGTGTTTTTAGCTTTCAAACACAAACCTTTTTCAAGTGAATGCTACTGACGTGCCCAAATGCCTTTTGCTTTCTTAGTAGTTTCTAAAAATTGCTTCCTTTTTCAAGGGGAAAAAGGGAGAAAGGATTGGGCTGTTTGTTTTGTGGTGGGAGTGTGAAAAGGAGATTGTTTTAAAATTAGAATTAGAATGTCATAAGTAATCTTCAGTTACGGATTTCGTTTCCTAGAGGAAAAATGAGAGGTATTGGTGGAAAGTATTTTGGACTGTAATGTGGTGATATTAGTCAGGAGGGAGGGTTTGACTATTTCATGATGACCGGATTCTCACAGGAGGTGCTGACACAGACGCACAAAAGACACTACATAGCTAGAGAGAAGGTTAAAACACTTTTCAGGTATTCAGCTATGAGTTATTACTGTGGTAGCCCCATTTCACTCCTTAGGTAATCACCAGCAGTAATTCTGGATAATTCCCTGCTTAGTTTTTACAAAACTAACATAAAAATATTAAAAAAAAATAAATCTGTATCATTTTTCCCCTGTTATATAATCAGAAAGAAAGCCAAGACTGACATCAGAGCGTTTTCTCTTCTTTGTAGGTCATTTCAAGGCAGAAATTCAAGCACCTTGGAGCAATCACTGGTTTTGAAGAGACTGCTTCTATCATTTATGGTGGTATGGTAATATTATATGGGAAAATGTGAAATTGTGAGAGGAGTGGAGATCAGAATACAGCCAAATCACTACAGGGTTTGAGCAGCAATTGGCTGTAAAATTAATATGGAGCAACAGTTGGATGTTGCAAGGTTGAGCGTTAATCCAGTGCCTGGTAGAAAAATAATGCATTTATCTAAATTTCTGCTTCATAGTGATTGTACTGTGTGAGCTATTAAGCAAAACAAAATAAACCCCAACTCTAAGTCCATAGAATATGTTTGATGAATCTGACATCTTCACTCAACTTGGATGAAAAATAACTCCTCTGTGGATGAGAACAGAGATTATAGGTCCATTCCAAATCCTTTTACGGTAGAACTTCAATCTGGGGAGGAAAGTTGCCTTTTTATCAAAATTATTTGTATTGAGAGAAGCAGAAATGCGTGTTGCATATACATGTCTTCTTGCATAGTGTACATTCTGATACAGTTAATTCAGCCAATTTTCTGGTATTGTTCTCAAGATCTGTGCCATGGATATTAGAGTCCTCCATATGGGTACATTTTCCTCTAATTTTTTCCGCTCCTTTTTCTGGTAATAGCTGTATACATTCAAGCATTTTAGTTTAAATTTAGAATCATCAAGGTTGTTGTAGAGGATCTGAAGTTCTGCCACAGTTAGGTAATTATTTTACTCTAGAAGGAGTTGCAGGTAGCTCCTACATCTTTATTTTTTAGCTCAAGCAGAGATAGAGATGAAAACTACCTTTTTTTAAAAATTCTCTATTATTTTTCCACCTAATTTATGCATAAATTACTATTTCAGCTTATTACAATAGCCATTGATTTTCAACATGCCTTCAACTCTGTAAAATTTCGGGGCTGAAGCAGGCCACTTTTTCAAAATGCATACTTATGTGCTCTGTTTAGATTTGGGAAGAATAACACTGAATTCTTTGAATGTTATTGTTTCCTGGAGTACCAAGTTAGCATCTATTGCTTTGGTATTGAAAAGGTTGCTGATTTTGATGCCAAAAGACTCTCTTACTAAGTAGTTCGGGATAATTTCTCAGAGATGAAAGGGGATTCTGTCCCTAAGAGGAAAATTGTACATGGCAAGACCACATGGCAGACAAGTATCTGCTCCCTTTGTCAATGATGGATTTCTGTCATCGATTTCATGGCAGGAAAAATTTGGTCTATCAACAATACTGTCAGACAGCAGGCAGTTAAACTTAATTTTTCCCAGACTCTTTCAAAAAAAAATCTAGGACCTGTGGCATTCTAAAATATAGTTTAGTTATATTAATAACATTTTTCTTCTAAGATTTCAATGTGAAGGGTTAGTGATTTGTTCTGATTTTGATAAAGCTGTTCACGCTGGAAATAAGGATGCCATGGGTCAGAAGCAATTAGGCTTGAGTCTGAAAAAATCTACTACCAATTAGCTGTTTGCAGCTGCTGTCAAGTAAATATAAGCATATTTGATCACGGTAAGCCCAAACTGATATGCTTTAGTGATTCATTTATTATGGTATTGTAGTCTTTGATGTTTTGTTTCAGGAATACGACTAAATTTTAAGCAGTGACATTCAAGAATTAAAAACATTCTGTACCATTAAAGTGAATAAGTGTAGAATAAAATTTAATGATCTGAATCTACTCATTTTTATGCAAAGAGTCCTTTGCATCTACTACTGGCTGTGCTATAGTGCACAGTGTGCATGGTATGGAAATCAATGTCAAAGCTGGCCCATGGCCTGGGAGCAGGGTAGCCAGTTTGTGCAATGCTTTGCCAAAGCTAATTTACTTTGCTAAAAACCAGGGTAAATTAGACTGTATGCAGCATTAAGCAATGTGGTTAAACTGCTTCCAGTAACCAAGCTGGCTCCTTCGGAGCTGCTCTGGCTATCTCTCTGCAGCACAGTGTTGTGCAGCATGGACATGCCCTGACTAAAATTGATGTGTGTGAAATTTTATTCATGTAAGGAAGGATTGATGAATCATACCCATCCTCTCTTCTGCAGAAATTCTGTCCTCAGATACAGGCAGAATGTACAACTAAGCATGTTTTCAAATAACTACAGTATAACTGTCATTGCATTTGACCTCAGTAATGTGATTCTCTGAGTAAACACAGAAAGGCACCACAACTGCTTATAATTAAATATAAGTAGCTAAGCACAGATCTGTGGTATAAATAGATGTGTTACAGCTGACAGTTAAAGTTTGAGTTCAGTTTACGTGTGAGCCTTTGCATTACTCATGTAAATCAATGTTCTCACTTACAAGAGAACCCTCATAATTTACCACTACCCATAAAGTAGCCTCGCTGTAATCAA
This sequence comes from Myiozetetes cayanensis, assembly GCF_022539395.1. Classification (NCBI taxonomy): domain Eukaryota; kingdom Metazoa; phylum Chordata; class Aves; order Passeriformes; family Tyrannidae; genus Myiozetetes; species Myiozetetes cayanensis. The sequence continues at coordinate 135,305,146 of NW_026086604.1, forward strand.
TAGTGATTCCTATATGGAATTACTGCGCAGAGCAGCGTTTCTTCCATCCATATTCTCAGTATGATTACTGTATGGTTTGGCACCACGACAGAAGAATATCCAGTGAGCTCAGTAGTTTTCTGCGTGGAAGGACTTAGTTGTCTTAATTTGGTACAGAAATTCTGTTCAGTTTAAAGTAAGCAAAACTAGAATTAAATACTCCACATGGGGAAGGGTTGAGTATAATCTTCCGGGGGGGGGTAATTGTTTGCAATCTCACTGTATTGAGACTTTACAATTAAATTCAGCTTTTTTTTTTTTTTTTTTTTTGAGAATACAGTAATTAGAAATACTTGGTGTTTTCTGCCATATTGATAACAGTAAAGGATGATCTGGTCATTTTTTTTCATCTCTACTTCTGGTGATAATTATATATGCTGCATTTGAGACTGAGAGCAAACCATATTCAGATGAACATCAAAACATTTTGCAGTCTTCTGATCCTGTGAGCTTGCTGCACTACACACACAGACATGCTGTGCTCAGCTCTGCAGTCCACCAAACAGGAATGATGAATGCAGAGGGATTTCTGAACTCCTCCACTCCTCTTGGGAGCCTGGGGGTGCCCATGGGGGTGCAGGGCTCTGAGCCACTCTCCCAAGGCACCTCATGGAGCCACAGCCAGTGTCCAGTGGGATTTCCTTCCATAAAACAGGCTGAAGCTTTGAACAGTAAGGCAGGGACTTTGAAGCATGCAGGAGCCTGACTTCTCTGTAACTCGCCACTCCACTAGACAGCTCCACAAGTTCATGGGCAATTGCCAGTTACCCACGAGCCCAGGACATGAGTGAGATCCATCCTGGAAGCAGCCAGTGATGTCAGTAAGTGGTAGGTGTGCTCTGGGCCACCTGGACTGAAGCAATCCCCTCAGGAGACTGAGGTCAGACCTGTCTTTTAGTATGGTTAAAAGAAGCTGTAGCTGGAACTTGAGAGTTCAATGTACTCACGAAAACCTCTGCTTTGGCACTTAGCAGACTGACAGGAGCAAAACAATGGAGCCAAGTGAATTCAGATTTTACAGTCAGTAAAGCAGAAGTTTTATGAATCGCTTTTTGTGCATTTGGATTGCCTGAATTCTACCTGTGGTGCCTTGTGTGCATCCTGAGAGTGTGGCTCTGTGTTCCAACAGAAAATAGAGGTTACATCTCAAATAAGCAAAATTTAGAAAATAAATGGGTTTCTGTGTTAGTATGTATTTGTGATTACTAAAGTTAAAAACATTCCTCTTTTCTAGTCATCCATGTAACTAACACCTCTGGTGGAATGGAGCATACCTCTTCTAGTTACATAAAACAGACACTTCCAAATGTAATGTTTTAAAAACTGTGATTAGCTAATGTGGGAATAGAAGAGTTTTCTATTAAATATGGTGAGCATGCAAAATAAATAGCACTTTCAAAAAAACCAAATAGTAATTCTCCCTGGCACTGGATTACAGCATCAAGGAGTGGCAGTACTTAAGCTGACAAAACTATATGATAGAAATCTGTGATCTGCTTTCCTGTTCTCATTTTCTATTTCTTATATGAAAGAGACTTATTTTTTACTTTGCCCATCTTGATATATGGATAGCTTACATACAAAATCCTATACATGCTTTCATGTAATTTGTGGTTTTTAAGATACACATTACACAGTCATGTTTTATTTTGTAAGCAGAAGAGTAACTCTTCACTTCAAGAAGTATCTTCCCCTAAAGTGTCTTACGTGTCTTTTTCAACTTTTGCCAACAGAACAGTGTAGTGTTTTTAAAGTGTTATCTTTTTGCTGTATTGTTAAGCTTATATTTCCCACCTTGAGACTATGGGAAAACACACAGAGGCTGTTGAGTCTCCAACTTTGCATATAGTCAGTAAAAACGTACATGTACTCACAATATTGCTTTGATAGGAAGTTCTTTACTGACTGCTCAGTGATACAATAATATCTCCATTTAAAAAATAAAGTAGCAAGACAGATGAAGGACAGACAAATGCTAAACAGCAACTTTACTACTTCTCAGCTTAGCAGACCTATCTTAAACTCAGCAGTTGTTCACAAATATTGCCTTTGTATGTAGCTAGAACGTTGCTGTTTCTATTTTAGGTACAGGAAAGGACAAGTTTAAGAAGGATAAGCCCCTTCAAGCTGTTCTTCAGCCATATAAATTGAACTCAGGAAGATTTATCTTTGTAATCCCTGCCTCCGCTTTGCTTGCCTGCCTCATTGGGATGCAGGGTGCCTGGTTTCTCAGTGTTCATCACAGCACAGCTCCCACTGCCTACAGTTTGCAGTGGCAAGTGCTCAACACTTCTACAAATTACACTCCTCCATCCTCGAGAAACACAGTTAACAACCACATGTGCAAAGTGACTCGTATCACACAGGAAATCTGTGGCAAAGGCAGGGATACGATACAGTTCCCCAGGGCTGTACTCATGCCTTAATCATGAAAACATGTTCTCTTCTCTACAGTTGTCTGCTTCATTCACCGTGTCTTTACAACGGCTGCAACAAAGAAAGTACAGATTGCACTGAGCTTTCGCTGTGCAGTGATTCATCCTCCAGCGCAGGTCCTTTCTGTGCGCTAAATAACACAGAGGAGCCATGGAAAACTCTCCCTGCCCAAAGGAATTACATCCAGTTCCCTCTGCCTCACCACTCACATAATCCACCAGGATCCTTTTGTCTGCCTCTTCTACCACCAAGAGAGTTTTGTGCACGGGAGTGATGGGATTCCTGATCCAATTCCTGTGCTTAATCAGGCCCGACTGCGACAGCGGCGAGCGGCAGGATCAGGGGAAAATGTTTTGAACGCCAATAGCCCCAGGGCTGGAGCGTGCCCAGATGTTTCATGGAATGGCTCTGGCAGACCAGTCACACACAGGTGTTTATTGGCTTGAAGTAAAAGTCAGGAATACCAAGAATAATTCATCCGCCACTTGGCTCTTCAAACAGAACAGGAACGAGCGCAACGTGCAAATCTAAATGGCAGATAACAGCAGCTCTTAGCTAACACACACACTTCACCCATGGAACTGCTTGCCTGATGAACTTTTTATTTTGCTGGAATGAACTCATTTTAGTTATGAAAACTGATTATGCATATTGTTACAGGCGTGCAGCCAAGCAACCGTACAACTCGCTTTTTCACTAATATCTGTCATTTTTAGGAACAAAACATGCTGCTGCTAACTGCAAATACAAATCTACTTCTTAGAAATATGATTTGCAGTTTACTTTCTCTTTACATTTAAAAACTATTTAAAAGCAAAACAGATCTAGCTGGATCAAAAGTAGCATTGTGCACTTAAATAGACTAATTTTCACACTAAAATTACTTTAGGGAGCAAAGACTTGCTATATGTGGCAAATCAAAGGAGAAATGTAAGAAACTCTTCCAAAGAGGTTTGCTACTCTGCACGGCAAAAGCTCTGCACAGCCTCTCCGTGACCTGGACTCTGCACGATTTATTGGTTATCTTTAATAAAGCGAAAGCCAAGCGCCTTTCCTGCTTTGTTACTTCCATTTTAGCACTAGCAGTAGCAGACAGACAGGCAAAGTTTAGTTTTAGCCTGGGAGCTAAAAGAAATACTTCTAACATGCATATGTACTGTTACAGTCTGACTTATATATACTCAGTAGTAAAGTCAGCAGGAATTGAGCACTAAAACTGGAGAAGAGTAAACGGAAAGAGATCCTGCTGTATTTGCAGACTCGTGGTAATAAGGAAAGCGCTCCCGACTGCTCTTGGAAACTTGTCCTGTAAGTGAGTAAGGGGAGAGGTCAGACAGTGACAGACTGCTCTTCCAGCCTGAAGTGGGGGTTGCACCAAAACTAAAACCCCAAAAACAGTTTGAAACATGCATTTAACTAAAAATTAATGTTATTAAAACAAATTATACCCATCATTTAGAAATGTAATCTGAAAGTACCGTAACTCCTGGCTTCTCTTCAGATGATGTCTGGCAGCGTGCTATGTATTATCCACAAAGTATCTTCCAGAATCCCCAGCACCCTGGCTTCAGGAACCACTCTGAATCTCACTAAATTCTGATGATTCTGATGTCATTTTCTAAGCTTAAAGTATTCTTTCAAGTGACATCAATCATGACTCAACCTAGCCTTTCCTGCCGCATATGACAAAGGCTCCTATTTTTAAACTTCCAGACAAACACAGCCTGTATAACTTTTTTTTTTTCCCCAAAAATATGTCAGTTCAAATCTCACTATTCTAAGCATATTCTGTTCTTTTGGGATACTTGTCAGCTCACCTATTTGTATCAGGTTTATAAGAAATTAAATGTTTTTCTAGAAGCAAAATAACAGACTTGGAGAACAGAGCTTCCACCTTGCATTATTCATGACATTTGTGAAAATCTGTGGTTCTGTTGTCAAGAAGCACAGAGACTAATTGCACAGAGCCAACAATTCACTCAGTGTAGTGGTTAAAATGGATAAATGGATAAAAATTATTTGTGTTAGTGCTTGCAGTCTCTTGGAAATGTCAAATACTTTCTTGACATTCTAAAACCCATGCTGTACAGCAAAAGTGGGAGAGCCCCATTTCATATTAATTTAGAAATGCGTAAAACTGATTATCCCCTTCTAGCACTCTGTATTTGACTGCTTCATGAAGACCCAAGATGCTGATTGTAACTGGCCATGCTCTTCCAGCTCATCATGGCTCTCATTCATCTTCTAGCAGACTGGTGAAAGTTTTACTTCCTGTGTAAAAAGATATTTACAGAGATTCCCCACAACCAGTTTTCCCACTTGGAGTAAGCTGTAAATGTTCATCTGCCCTGTTTCCCACGCGTGGCAGTCTCGCCATTCCCATGAACTGGCTGTTCCTCTTGTGTAAATCCCTAGCCCATGCATGTATCTCCATGTATTTCAGTACTGTCACTTCAGGTTCACACTGTTTGCTTTAATCACCTTGCAGGGTTCAAAGGACACCTGCACATGTTCTCATCTCTGGTCTCTAAAACATTCACCAAAAGTCCTAGTATAAAGGATTTATGGTATTTCTTTGGTTCACAACATTTATGTCCTTACCATACATCTGTTAGATTCTACTTTTTTTTACTCTGCTCAAGTAGAATGATGCACAGGTGTAATTGAACTGACAAAAGTTAATATTTTTCTAGAACAGATCACGTCTAGTTAATGCAACTGACATTTTACTCATTGTTCTTGTTAGTACCCACATTTATTCTAAAAGAATTGTGAAATGAAATCATCAAAAAGCTACCAGCTGCACAAGTCTTCTGAAGCTTCTGTCTGAGTCTGTCTTAGACATTACAAAAACATGCAAGAAGGCTTAGAGATAGTCTCAAAAAAAAAAAAAAAGAATAGAAAAGGAATATCCAGGTGGCTTTTAAACTGCAGAATACAATAAAGTAGAGTTTGGAAAGTATTACACAGAAATATAATAACAAAAAAACCCCAAGATACGCCGTTTACAAGTTGAAATATATAGTGCTGTGCCTTCGCGTGAGCCGAGATCAGTGGAGCAGACAGAGCTCGCCCTACAGGGTTTGAGAACTGCTTGACAGCTCCGAGTTTACAAACGGGTGACTGGCAGCTTGAAGGCGTGCTGAGCAACACTAGAAAATCTTTTAAGGCTTAAGGTTAATGAAGGTTAATTATTCTGAAACACTGTTTTGTAGATTTCAGTAATAATTGCCTAAAGCGACAGCGATGAATTGCTGCCTCCATTTTGAGAGCACTTGGGAAATTACTTAAAAGTGTGTGAGAAGATTTATCGGGAACACATTGTAGGTGTAAAAGAAATGAAGCCCTGCAAGGACAGCTAAGCAGCAAAGGGCAGGGCCATCTAATGCAGTCCTACAATTTCCATTAAATAATTCAGACAAAGAGTCAATAGATTTATCAGCCACACATATTTACTACCATGTGTTTGACAGGACTTTGATGCGTTTGCATTGAAATTCGCTCCCAGATCCTGATCTCAGATATTAATCCAAAGATAATAACCAGACGACTCTCACACGTTTGATTACTTGCCGAAATATTTATCATCTTTGCTGATTGCATCTTATCGTAAAGCCAGAACCTGAGCTCAGAGAAGTCATCAGCTTGGTTCCAGGGTAAGAGCTGCCAACCTCATTGTGAGGAGTGTTACAGAAGTCAAAGGGACCACACATGAAACGAGGCACTAAAGTTCAACAGTAAAAGCTGAACAGCAAGACCTGGCATTAGATTACAAGGTCTTCAGAGCAAAGGCATTCCTGATTTCCCAGGCACAGAAAGACAAGAGGTAAAACTCTGATACTGTTAAAATAAAAATGAAACTTTTCTAACTTCACTAGCACTGCATGTTTATCCACTGCCATCTCATCTGTGCCATAGAAACTGCAGGAACAATCCCGAGTGCTGAAGTGGTACAGAAGGAAGTCATTTGAGGCTAACCATAGGAGGAGTTCCTACTATCACTCACTGAGGGGTTGAAGTGGTGTCAGCTCTCCACCGATATTTCACCCTTGTCCCATACACATGATACAGAAAGCAGCAGCAGCCATTAGCTGCTCACAGTGAAGCAATGCAGGCTAAGCACTTTCCAATAGCACAAAATGAGGCAATTTACCAGGAAGAGAGGGAGTTGCATTAGCATGAAAAAATTCTAAGTTATTCACAAGATGCTAAAAGAGAAGGAAGAATCATCAATCCTGAGCACTGGAACCACGAGGATCCATAAGGATTTTACATGATGCTGGTGAGCCCAAGCCAAGTAACCACTGCTGTAAGTGGAGCTGTGAGGGGAGCAGAGCAGTAGCACTGCCTCCCTGCAGAGCTCTCACATATTTGGAGAGAATCTTGCCTCTTGTGTTTTTCCCTTAGATTTTGTGACAGATAAATTAGCGTGGCTAGGAGCGACCCAGGGGTTCCTGCAGAAAATATAAGCATGAGTGTCTCACAGGGGGTACATTAAATGTGGTTGCAAGGACAGTAACAAACACCAATATATAAATGGGTTACGTTTATTGGCAGCAGAGTTAATACAGCCACCACCATCTCTCTGGTACAAGGTAGGTGAACGTGAAGGAGGCTCAGGATTAAAAGTGCAATGACCTTGTCAGCGATACACATGCACCTCAACCGCACCCATCTTGGGACTTGTTGGACTTGAACAGACTCTACGAGTAGGCAGGTTTTAGTACCATTTCAGAAGATAACTTCTGGAGACCACAAAGTCAAGAGCTACATTCAGAGTTGTGACACTGTGAAAGGAAACCACGTGCACAGTCTGCCAGGGCGCAGTCAAGGACTGCATTACCTGGCACAGAGGGTAACTTAACTGCTCCCTGCTAAATGTTTGTATGTGAAAGGCACAGGGGTGGTGGCTGCTCCTTCTCATAGGTCACCCTGCTGCTCACATCATCTTTCTGTGCTGTTTTCACCCACAGGTTGCTCACTTCTGTGCCAGACTTGCAGACGTGCTGGTGTTCAGAGCCCAGCAGTGCCCCAGCTTCTCCCTTTCAGTGGTTCCTGGCCAGCCTTTCCTTTCTGCTTCACATTGTCCTTGTTAAACTATTGGCCCCTGACATGGAGAGGCTTTTTGAGAAGATTGGTTAGGAAGAAAGGAAACGAGATTAAACAGAATGGGTCACTTGAGAACACTTGCAGAAATTTTGTCTTTATTTGCTTGGTCTGGTAGCTTTGGAAGATAGGAACTCCACATGTTTTATGGTTACATTTATATAACAAATAAAGTCTTTAATTACAGCAACCCTTACTTTCAAGCAGGCAGTAGGGAAGCCAAAAAAAAATAGAAAAGTTTGCTCTAAGGGTAATAGTGTCTAATAATCAGAAGTGTCACATAATCCTCTGAAAATTAAAAATGGAATAATAAAATATTTTCTCCATTTACTAAGTTACTGTATAATCTTATCAGGGATACCATCCCTAATTTCAAACACTGTCGTGTTACCTGTGGCAGCCTCTCCCGTGGCAAAGAGTGGCACCTCCTGCTTGGCTTGGAAGAGGTTCCCTGCAGCTCCCCTGCTGTGCCGCAGCATCCCCCGAGCCCACACCGCTGGCTGACAGTCATGGAGAGCGTAGTGTCAGGAGCAGGGTACGAATGCAGTTGGATTTTTGAAGGGAAAATAGAACTTGATACTTCAGTTCCCACAGAGTACCACCACAGAGACTATTTTCTGTAAAACTAAACCAGCGGAGTGATGTTTTACACCACAATATCACATAAAAGGCAAGACAGTTGGCCCAGTGATACTCCTACACAGACAAATTCCTGTGTCTCCGGACAGGTTCACATTTCTTTATCTGGCAAGCATAAAATTGTAGTCTGTGTACAAAGCAGCCTTTTCATTTAGGGAACAATTAAGTTAATCCCACAAGATTTCATGTTTAACTAGTTTTGTAGGGAACAAGTTTGTAGTCTGCATTCAATCAAGGTCTTTTGACTTTCAGAAAATAGGGGCAAACCAGTATAGTTGAAATGTAAAATTCTGAGCTTCCTGAGATGTGTGAGTCCTGCCTGAGTAAAACTATGCATCTATTTGCTAAAACTTTGGTATTTTATTAGGAGACTTCTTTCTTTAGTCTGCCTTTTGTCTTCCAATCAAGCAATGTAAGACTGCTTTTTTTTTTTTTTTTCAATAAAATAAATTGGTGCACACTAAAGCACTTGATAAATATATAGCAATATTTACATGTGCACAAAGGCTCAGTTAAAGCTGCTGTTGGCATTAAGGTGACATCAGCTGCACTCATGGCAAGATGCAGGCTCTTGGCCTTCAAAGTCTCACCTATTCAAGAGCGTGGTCAGGCTCTGTGCTTTTTTCAGTGTGGTTAGAGCTGGAGTTGGATCCAGCTGTGGCCAATGATGATCTGAATTCAATGAAGTCAAAAGAAGACAATAATTCAGGTTCAGTTCTGGTTTTTGACAAAACAATGGTTCAAATCAATCTTTGGTTTTGGTTCTGCTTCCTGCTTAACAGCTGTGTAAAGAAAAACATCTGGAATAATACCCCAGCAGGGCCAATAACTGAGGCTGCTCTTTCATACTATCCAGATAGCACCAATAATAACAAAGCTTTCAAGCTAGTTTTCAACGACGACAACAAAAAACCCAACCAAACAAGAAAACTCCTTTTGTGCCTTACAGTCAGTAATAGCCAGGACTGCAAATGGGACTTGGAACAGACTGCCTCCATTGGCACCAGGCAGGGAAACAGGACAAGACCTGCCATTCTGGCTCTGCAGGAGAGAGGCAGAGCAGAGCTCACGTGCACGCAGTGAATTCCCTTTGCAGCCACGCTGGGCACATGGCTGCCTGGACCAAGCTTTTGTGAGCCCTCGGCTGCTCCTGGGCATTGCACAGCACAGGCTGAGGCCCTGACACCAAGCTCTAACCACCTGATCCTCCTGTGGGATCCTAAATCCTAGATCTGACTGCCCCATTATGCCAGCACTGTCTCTGGTGCCAGCTGGTAAGAAGAGCTGCTCTTACTGCATCTCTTTGCACCTTCTTGCTGCACTGCTCTGCCATCTCTCTGACTTTTTTTAGTGAACTCCTTTGAACCTGGGACAGTGTCTTTGTTCCACGCTCATACGGTACCTAACACAAGCCAGTCTGTATTTGGGAATAGGGCTCCAGAAGCTGCATCAGAGTAGGTTTAGTGGGGAAGCATAACCCATGCAAGGAGTGCAAACCTCCATGGAGTGGTCTCAGCCTGTGCTCACATCTGGGCAATCGCCCCATCATCAGTGAGTGTCTCGATCATGAAACCTGACTTCCCCCAGCCCCTGAGGTGCAGACCAATTTCAGGGAACCACAGCTGCTTAAAAATAAGCCAGTAATGCAAGTCTAGGAAAGGGAGGGGACACGTCAGGAATGTCCAGACGTCACACAGGAAACAAATCAACTGCCCCCAGTGGCCATTGCCTTAAACAACCGAAGCCAACACTGGCTGCATAAAATTTAAAATTGCTCCTGGTCTTTTTTACCACGCGCTGCTCTCATGCATCAAACAATTCTGTTTTCATGGGACAAAACATGTTCATGTGCTTCTCCATCTGGAAAAAACACTAACTCTTCACCTCTGTTTCAGACACACAGCACCCCAGTGTCCGTAAGGAAGGAGGTAAAAAAATGTCCTTGTATCAAATTTTTGATGTCTGTTTTTCAAGATGAGTTAATTATCCCTTTCCCCCTCCTTGTATTACCTAGATTACTAAACTGAAGCTGTACAAAGGCCAGAGGAAAACAAAAAATGAAATTGCCAATGATGAAACAGAATTTGGTAATTTTGTGTTAAAGCTGTGATTGACTGTACTCTTGCAAAAGTTAAAGAAGTTAGAAGAAAGTAAAGCAACAGCTTGGCCACATCTGCAGGATCTGTGGTGCTCCTCCTGGGTACTACATTTCAGCTCCATAATTCCCACAATCTTAGCTTTGTTTACAAAAGCAGATTTACTGGTGCTTATTTATATTTACCAAGGAGGGAACAGAAACCACAGCACAGTTGCAGCCAGATCTCTGATCTCCTGTACAGTGACTCACAAAACCAAAGATGCATTTTCAGGGTGGTGCTTGCATTTGTAACACTTTGCAGTTCACCTCTGCCCTACCCTCAGACCTTCTGCTTTTAAAACGTACCAAATCCCTTAAAACCAGGTTTCTCTGAACCTGCGTATAAGCCTATAGAAAGCTTGTAATATCTTTGTAAAACACAAATCTAAATTTCACTTGAAAATTGTAGGATGCCTTCTGGGGTGCTTTTAGCATATTCAAGTTGTGAATACTAATACAGCTACTGAAAAGAAACAGATCTAATTACAAAAGGAATTGTGACCCAATTTTCTCTATTTATTGCTTATCAACAAGTTTTCAGATGCTGTTTGTGCCATCTGAACCCTTTTGGAAATCCTGACGGTATTTTTCTCCATTTATATACTGAAATGTGTAGCTGGCAGCTTTGTGCCGCTGAATCTTTAAAAATTTGTTTAAACAGACATGGGTGTACAACTGAAACAGAAGCAAAATGAAGTCTCAATAATCACACGGATATACCCTCTTTGTTCAAATGCTGGATGTCAACTACACAAAATACCGTAGTATTTTATTATAGAGATGTGAAATCATTCCATACAGTCTTCCAAATATCCAACTTGCATTTCAGACGCAGATACCAAGTGGGGAAAGTCTCCAGCTGTCTAGAACTCCAAACTGTCTCATTTGTACTGTCATTTAACATAAGACAAAATTTAAGACCAGACTGTAACTGTTTCCAAATGTTTTTTTGTGTTTCTGCTGAAACCTTTAACTGTTATCTAGCACCAGAATTCTTAAACAACAAATACACCCACTGTCTTCTTTTAATTTTGTATTCAGACATTTTCTGTTGAATGCTTGCTATCATACATTAATCATGATAATATATGATAAATACTTAATGACTGAGAGCAAAAGGATCTTGGGCAAATTGCAAGTAAAAATGATACTAAGAACTGATACACAGAAATCTCTTAATCCTGTGGGGAAATTACTGTAGATAGAATGGTAGCAAAAATAGACTCAGATTATAACTTTACCTTCAAATCTCTGAAGAAACTATTCATCCTTTGAAACAATCTCAAAAAAGCCAAATATGAACTTTACTGAGGAAAAAATTCTCCATGCACAGTAGAAACCTGGACCAAAATACATGTGGGAAATGCAGAATTCTGCACTAAAACAAAACAGAAGGGGCTTAAAAGTCTTCAATCTAATCCTAGTATGTGTTCGACTTTTTTTTTTTTTCTGTAAAAGACATAACACAATACAAAAAGTAACTCAGTTTAAGCATTACTTTGAGTCCTGCAAATGAGCACAACCTCCTGTGGGACTTGTGAGTGACCTAGAAGCATGTGTGTCCCATGAAACACTCCGAGTCAACAACTCGGATAACACTCCAACACTCTGCAAGCCCAGATGAGCTGATATTTCAGCTTGATCCACTGACAGAAGCTTTTCCTCACAAAGAAACTGGTTTATTTTGGGGTGGGCTACAGGAAAAGGTAAATATCTATTCTGAAGGAGCCTTTGGCAACAAAAATGAAATATTAAGAATTGTTCTTGTTCTAGGGTGCTTTATTTTTCCACTTAAGATATTTAAGACTCCTTCCAAGCCAAACCACTCCATGAGTCTATGATATGTTGTGGGACAAATTACAATAAAGAAAGAAACACCTTCCGTGGTATATCAATAATTTATTGTTTTGCATAAGAAGGTAAGATCAGATTTCAGGTAAGACATCAACCAAGAACCTGATGGCAAATTCAAGTATAGAGCATGGTACAATATTAAAAAATACTACCCTTTGCTTGGCTACGGCAAACAGCTAGAACACAATAAAAACATCTGGACTTGACTGTCAAAACATACAGTTCTCTAAAAACCCACACAGCACAACTTGAATATGTGGAATATTGGAAACATGTTTAGTCGTCTTCGTTCCCAAATTCTTAGGAGTCAAAGGAACAATCCACCCCCCTGCTCCACTTGGTATCCCAGAATAGTTCAGCACACAGGCTCAGCATCCATCATGATAAGCAGGCTCCTGTCCTGTTGAAACTCTTGGGCTAAGACATTTTTTCTGCCTTGACCTACTGTCATCTCTGCCTGCCTCATGGAGGCCAGGGCTTTGATTTTTAGCTTTTGAAGCTAACACTGCAATAATGTTGATCTTTCAAGAGTAATCTAGTAATGTAATTAAAACCATTTCTCACTCCTCAAAGACTCTGTGCACGTTTTACTCTGTTGGTTGGATTTATGTTTTTGAGATTCCCTTTCTTTTGCAGGTGTTACTGTTCAGGAATTAGCTCCTGGCTCAGAGATGGGGCAGGCAGCCATCCGTCTGGGAGACTCCTGCCAGGACTGTGCTGGGGATCAGAGGGTCAGTGTCTCTGTAAATGCTGCTCACTGCTGCCCAGGACAGCAAAGCTGTGTAGAAGATCCTCCCAGACCACACCGAACCAAGAATGGGAATTAAATTAATTTCATTTCAAAAGGACAGGAAAAACAGCCTGCAGGACAGCCAGAATTGTTTCTACCAGGGAGTTTGCAGATTATTCCAGCATCTATTTCATAAAGAGAAAAGCAGGTCCCTTATGTGAGCGTGACAGTGTTCTGAGACAGCCCAGGTCAGAAGCAGTGTAAGCAGTGTTTTAGGAAGGACTAAACCCCCTCTTTTTGGAAATGGCCAGATCCTGAGAGATGCTGAGTGCCCTCTCAGTTTCAAGAGATGGTGAAGGCACTCGACATGTCTCAGGCAAAGGCAAACTGACCCGGTGAATTCCACATCCCCTGAAAAAATAGTTTAATTTTCAGTAATTTAAAAAAAAAAATAGAAAATGTTTTCTCAACTCAGATAATCTCTATGCAATTTATTTAATCAACAAATTCCTATTTATGTTACAAAAAAGTTTAAATCCACCAGGAAAATGGTGAAATTTGACAAATGTTACATTATAGCTGTTCCAGCAGAGCATGTGTCCATACACTCAGTACATCTGTAACTCTTGCATAAACATTTCCAGACTCCTGGGGATTTTGCTGTTGTTTCTTGCATTTCATTTGTTTTATACGACTGTAAGCCAAATGCAATGACCCACACATTAAATACACATTTAGAATAAAACTGCAAAATCTGATGGCTTTATCAGCGTAAGAACTGAAATAAAATATTTACATGGAATGTTGAGCTCCATTTACAAGAGACTGTTTCAAATTACAGACTTAGTAATCTCTTTAATAAATGATCACATTGACAAGAAATTTAAAAACTTAACATCCCTTTTCAACCCTTTCATAAATATATAAAGTTTCACTAAATTCTTTTTTCTTTAAACAAGACATCTATATTCTCTTTACAGATTAACAGGAAATAATGGTTTCCCATTTGAATGTCACAGATGGGATGATCTGAAGTCAGCAAGTTCCTATACACATTCTGTACTTACAAGACATATTCACAACACAACACACAGGTGTTACTTGGTCTTCACATGTGTACTCACTTCCTGCAAATCGGTAGTAAATAAAGAAAAATACCAAATTATCTCTATTAAAAATACATCCTCTAATGTGCATTTGATTACACTGCCACATCGAATCTTAAAATGGGGTTTCCAGCTGTGTCTGACCAGTGATAAGGACATTTTTTACAGTGAAGTCTACAGCATTCATTTATTTTTGAGTGGAGACAAAATACATATTACTCTACTAAAAAGTATCACAACATACTCAACAATAGAAAGAATTAATCTCTTGCAACTGCTTCCCAGATATCCATGGTTTCCTCACTATTTGAAAATTTCTGATGGGAAAATTGTTCTAAAGGATGCCAAAAAGTATTTTAAATCAATTTAAAGGGGGAAAAAAAGTTATTTACTTTGTTGTTACTCCTATCACTTTGCCACTGATTTTACGGAAGATTAATCCCAAAGACTTTGAGGTTGTATATGTACTAACTCTTGTTTTTTCCTATTTAAATAATTATTCCCATTAATTTTCTTTGTTGTGGTAGAAAGCATGCGTGAGAGTATTTTCAATGTGTGCATGCTCACAGCTGAGTACTTCACAATTAAGCCACTGAATACATCTTTCTTTCCATGATTATATAAGTGCAAAGGAATACTAAAATCACTCTGGACACGTAAGACAAGGTTCACATCTACAAAAGTAAAAACACTTATCTTGATATGTAATTAAACCTATGATGTTTTCCTCATAAAAATGTTGGTCACTTTTGCCTGTTTCAGTTCTCTCAAGCATTTAAGGGGCAGTAACTTCCAAGTGCCGATATGCTCTCTTTGGGAGCAGTTATGCTTAAAACCACTGAAGTGCTGATCTCCAGTATTGACTCGTATCTTCTGCAAACTCTCTGTTAAAAAAGCTCACCTTGGAAACACACAGATGATGATAAAGAGGTGTTTGGCAGTTTTGTTACAGTAGTATTAACTCACTTTCTGGAGCAGAGTAAAGCTCCGGTTTAATCTGACTGTTCTGCCCCAAATTGTGGGCAGGAGAATTGAAGACACAGGAAAACAAGACCAGTTCCAAGTGCATGAAGAGTACACCTGCTGCTCAGCAGAGTTAAAAGCCCTCCTACCAAGAAAACCACCATCGAGTACTGCCTGATCATGCCCCAGACCGAGGCGCTGATACAACAGCAGATGTTCCGGCTGTTTAAAACGTTACTATGAATGGAGCCAGCTGACGGGAACCCAGAAGGTCTCGGTCTCCAACCTGTCAAAAGTTGTTTTAAGCTCACTGTAAGCTGTAGCGAGGTCATCGTTGACTATCACCTTGTCAAAGAGGTGGCCGTACTGGCTCTCCATCACGTGGGCAGATTTAATCATTTCGTGAAAATCTTCTTCCTAGGAAGAGCAGTGCACTGTCAGTCCATAGCAACATTGCACTAACTCACTCTGTACTAAACACAAACTAACACTAAACAAAATCTTGCTTATTTCTTATCTTATCAGAAGATGGAAACCCTACTTTTAGTTAAAAAATTAGAGAAATTACAATTACAAGTGATCTCAGAGAGTCTTCTCTTCAGCTGACTCTGCTCAACAGGCAATTCTTTCATCTCTCTCCTCATAGTGACACAATCAGTCACTGCATGGTAATTACAGAGACATTTTCTGTTAGCAGCACCACTGGAAAATGTTTCTAGCTGTTTACTTTGATGGTACATGTAAAGTTTCATTACTTAAGTCTCAGCTTGATATTAGTTTGTGATGTATTACAGCACAGACTCTTTTAAGAGCTTGGTAGGAGCTGTCATTCTATGCTTGGTTAGATCTGGTTTAGTGGATTCTCTTCACGTTTTGCAAGAGAACAAATCTTAGCAATTTGTTTAAACAAGTTTAAGAGATTAAACCTGTCTTAACTAAGTAATGTCCTGAAGGTTGCTCTTAAGAATGAGCTCCTCTTACATTTTATATATCACAAACCCATATTTTTTACAGTATGTAGTTTCCAAACTATTTCAAATGCACAATCTACACAGATACTGATTATATCTGTGATTCAGTTTGAAACGAAACCTAAAAAATCCTAAATAACATCTGAATGAGGGAAAATGATATACATTGTAAATGTAGATTAAAAGTCTAATAGTGATCAGCTTTGCTGTAGCTTCAGTTAAAATATTTCATTATATTATAAGGAAGCAAGTAAGTTACTGTTGGGTAATCTGAATTTTTTTTCTGACTATTGACAAAAAGTAGCATTTTTTACTTGCTTAGATTTTTCTTCTTCTTTTTTACAGTGTTCATTTCCCTATAACATTTTAAAAACCACTGTTTCTCTAATCCACAAATATGGGCTTTTTTTTAAAGTAGCTTTGACTTTTTTAATTGGTTCTTTATATTTGAATTTTCTTCTAAATTTGGACCCTGTAATACAGTTGATAAAACAAGGAAGTTCTTATATTTGAATAAAAACTTCTAAGCCCATATGCAAATTTTTCTAAGGAAAGCTACAGCATTCTCTCTCATAAAAACATACTTGCACTATGGGGGTCCTTCAATGACATACAGTCAGAGGACCACGGAAAATGTAAATACCCACAAACATATCAAACAATGAAAACACCACAGTAAATGTGTGATGTGTGAGAGTTGGGAAACAGCAAGATGCTACGTGTAAGCCCTGACAAGTGCTGTCAATGAGATCCAGTGATCACCTTTATTTCCAAGGCAAACCACTACAACAGAACTCTTAACAGGTTCTCATGTTTTACCATGTCTAATTATACTTACTGTGAAGGGTTTCGCAGTGCCCTTATCATCTTTACTTGAAATAATCTTGGCATTTTTTCTGGTCTCTCTCAAACGGTCAAGTGATGGAGGCTTTATAAATATAACAAATGGTTTAAACTCATATGTCCGTAAGTGTTTCACTGTCTGGGAAGAGGAAAGATTTTAATTAATTAGTTTATTTTGCACAGTGGAATTTACTCTAATAAAAGAATCTCTCCACTAACTAAAATAAACCCATAAGGCACTTCTAGGCAGGTATTTTTCATTTAGTGCCATCCTGCTCTGCTGACCAGCACTGATTCATGTAAGGAGAATTTTCATGTGAATGGTAAGAAAACCATTTCTCCAAGGGTGATCATGGCTCTTTATTTCCACATGGCTGCTGGTAAACCCTATCATTCCAGGAAAGGCTGGGCTATGCAGCACGAGGATGGAAGGGAACAGCAGGTATTCAGGAGAGGAGGAAAAGTTCAAAGGTTCAACAGATTTTAGCAGGAATAACACTCTGTGTACCCATGAAAAGTAGCAGAAAAAGGTGTCTGTGACACTTGGTCACAAAAGGTCAATGGTTTCTCTTCTCAATACTTTGTGCCCACCACACAGCCCCCTGCTGTTCACTCTTCCTGTGCAAGCTGAGTGATGCTACGTGTGCAGTTAGAAACACATTCGTGATTTGGATTGTAGCACAGAGTGAAGCAGGGATGGCCAGTAACTCAGGGTAGTGTATGGACAGCCAAAAGCTTTCTCTCCTCTCCACACTGCCAGGGTCCACAAGGAAATCCCATGTTGGAGAGTCCCAGAACGGTTCACAAGTTTGGGTCCCCAAGAGAATTTCGTGCTTTGCTGGAAAACTGGGCTGCATGGGGCAGGCAATGGTCTCACAGAGCAGGAGCCCCTGCCCAGCTCCCCTCCTCTCCTGACACAGGGTATGGCTTCCCTGGCCATTCCTCTGCCAGTGCAGCCCTGCCCTGCTCCTCGGGCACAGCCCCATGTCCGAAACTGCCCCAGGAACTGCACACAAGTCATACACTGGCCACCCTTGGAGAAGAAATGTTTTGGCTGCATTTAAACAAACTAGTCCAGCTCCTGAAGAACTGTGGTTATTAGTAGCAAAAAAATTCCCAGTGGAGCTGTTCAGTCACGTTGAAAGACAAGGTCAGTGCAAGAATAAAGGGTTTAGAGAGGAATGTTCTTAACAATTATTCAGCCAACATCATATTTAGTGCATTCCTTGACTCATGTCCACCCTGCATGGAAACCTTTGGCATGAATGGTCTGGTGAAACATGTGAGAGAGGATTGCTGGACTGGGTGATACCTCAAAGCTGTTCCAAAATTAAAGCTTCAGAGAGAACCTTTAGCCCAAACTAACAGAAAGATGAATGGAAATATAGAAGCATTCTGTAATTAAATCTTTGGTATTATGCTGCAGGCTTTCAATTCACTTATTTCCTAGCTGTATACTTGCCAATCTGTATTTAGGTTTCCTTCCTCTCCTTTCAGAGAAGCTTGCTGTGATAAAGGCACCCAGCAAACCCACTCAACAGTCATTCTGTGTGGGATGAAACACACCTTTTTAGAAATAATTTTTTTCCTGGAATCCCAATATGCAATGTGGGGAAGTGCAAGAGTTCAGAAGACGTTTACTTACATGAGGCTGCACATCCAACAAACAAACTTTGTTTTTAGCTAGAACTGATCGAACAGAGTCTAAACTTGTACCATAGTAGTTGTTCTTATACTCTCCATACTCGATAAACCTGTGGCAGAAGACGAAAACAACTGGAATCATTTCCATTTTTGTGCAGAAAAAACCTTACCAGTTTGGTTTATAAGATTTAATTCGGGAGCAAAAATATTGTACTTTACATGAGGGTTTTACCATGTTTTATAAAGGAAATGCTGTCAAGTACTTCAGCATGTCAATTTTAAGAAATCTTCTACTTTACCGCTTTCAAATCAGTAACACCTGCTTGTATTACAGCTAAAGAGAAAAAAGTACTGTAGTCCAACAGCCCACTAATGTTTTCCATCACCTCTTTTTCTGAACTAATGCAATGCAATAAAACAGTGGATAAGCTAAACAATAGAAACTACTGAAATTTCATTGCACACTACAGAATATCCAAATTCTCTGTCTCAGAAGAGGAGGAGGAGTGACGACGGTGCTAATGGAACCAAGGCGGCTGGTTATTTGCTATAAAAGTACAGGCACTATTTGCCAGAAAAGCAAAGCACAGTTTGAAGTTTCAATAAAACCCACAGCCTTGTGTCTAATACACTTTTGCCCTCTGAAACACTGGGGCAGAATTTCAAGCTGCAGTATTTTACAGGCTGCTGGAGAGCACGATGCTACCATTGTCTCCATTTGAGTTTACTTCCTAGAAGGTGTACAGGCAGGGGCTTCACTGTAGATCTCTAAAATCAAAAGCAGAGGAAGTGCCTGGCCTGAAAGAGAGCAGAACTATGCAAACATTGACTCAGGCATGTCTGCAGCACTTCCATGGCCCTCTCTCCTAGAGCTGCAATGCCTTATTGCTATGACAGAAGATGCTCTATTAAAAGAGTGCTCCCTGATCCTAAGAACCTACAATTTCAGCGTCTTGAGGAGATGAGGTACTAAAACTAGTTGGAAGCTTAGAAACAGTTGTGTTTGCTGCTTTTTTTTTTTTTTTTCTGTGTTCTTTGCCAGCTGCTTATATAACAAAATGTAATTTTAACACATCTTCAAATCACTGCAACTTATATCCACTTTATTATCTAAAATAACAACCAGCCCCATTCTATAATAAAACCATTGTTTTAACTGCAGTTCTAGTTAAAAATCTCTTCAACATACTTGTTATTCTGTACGTCTGTCTCAAACAAGTGCTTGGAAATGAAAATGTATTCGACACCATCACTTTCTTGGCTTCTCCTTGGACGGGTAGTGTCTGCAGTTTCATTAGATAAAAAAAAAAAAAAAAAAAAGGAAAATATGCACAAAACAATATAATGCAAACCAGTTCAGAAAACACTGAAAAGCACAAACTCTTTGTGCAATACTAAGTGTAGCACTTTCTTCACTTCTGAAGGACGTAAGGCTGCTCCAGAGCTGGTAGTTGGCACACAAGCTCATGACAGGATTGCATTTTAAAAGTGTGCAGGAAAAAACTATTGGAAAAGTATCAGATTATCATTTTTTATTAACTATTGGAAAAATCCAATAAAATGAGGACAGCTGAATAATAAAAGGAGCAGTAGTCCATAACAATTACCCCAGCTTTGCCTCTTGTTAAACTTATTAGCATATGAGGCCATAAAGGGAAACAAAGCTCACCAACCTGATTTATAAAATGTTATGTTCATTAACAACACTTGCAGCTTATGCTATGTGAAGCATAATAATAAAAAACTGGGTGTGAAATTTATGTTTCAGTGCTTTTCTTTTTCTGGTGATCAAAATTGAATTCTGTTTTTTTTCAGTAGCCTTGTAGTATTTGCACTTCTGACTTTCCCCCAAGTACCAGGTATAGGGGGTTTGCTTATAAATGAAACTTACTTGTGGAGGTTGCCACTTATGATTAATGAACTCATTCAGAAGTCCTATTTAATACAAGCCTTATGTTCCAGCATTTTGTACTGCCCATCACATATGAATATACACAACCTGCTTGCAGCAACACAGTCTTAAATGCCACTTGATAGCACAGTCTTCTTAGGCTGACACAATGAGGAACATTTCCAAGGCAGGAACCCCCGTTCTCCCTCCAAGTCCTGACTTACTGAATTTCAGGGAGAGGGATTTCTTTACATGTTTGTTTTAAATCATAACCACAAATTTGGAAGAGAAAAGAGAGAAGGCAGCTTGATGAATACTGGCAATTTTTAGAGAAATATTTTTAGGCAAATGCTTCAATGTGTTAAATATTTTGGGAACGTGTGGCTTTTTTTGCTGTTGTTGTTTTTAATACCCAGCTGAAGCAAATATGTGCAAATGAAATGACTTGCCAAACCAAATGCATTTATTTTTCTACCTTGCAAATTCAATCATATATATATACTTGATGATATACCTGCACTTGCAAAAAACCTGTGACAGTATCTCCAAATTTCGACTCATGTTTTTGAAGGATCCCTATAGGAGGTACAAGTAGGAAGCAAACCAAGAAATGGAAGTCCAAAACTGCTGAGTTCTCCATATTAAAGAAAACCCAATAAAGTATCGTAAAGTTAACAGAGCACAATGTTATTCAATTTTATAAAAATCACACTATGTGGTCACATAGGGGGAAAGAGGAAAAAGAATCACCAAATCAACTTTACTAAACCTAATCAAAGGGATTAATTTAATTTATTCATAGATTACACTGTTTATCATCAGTCTTCATTTTTCAGCCTAATAGAGAAAGGCCATTTTGCTGAATGCAAGCATTGGTAACAGAGTGTGTTTCACTGCTGTACAGCCAAATCCAGGATGTTCTTCAGCTGAGTTTCATTTACTAAACCTTACTGACATCAATCACGTTAAACTTGTACTAAATGTGCACTGCTATGCCTCTGAGCCAAAACATCTGATCAGTTTAATCAATGCTATTTAATACAGAACTGCAGCAGCACTTTTAAAAATTAGAAAAGTAATTTGAATGCCAAGCATGCATTTAGGGACCCAAATTTGAAAGTGGCTTAAAGGTAATGCAATAGTACAGGCTAATAATGCAAGTATATCATTAGGGGAATAGAAGTGCATTTTTACTTACGTGGCACTGTTACCCCATAGTGCTGGGTGTCACTGATCAGCAATTTCCGTTTAAGTTCATTCAGTCCAACCCCTACAGGACCTGGAAGAAAAATAATCATCCTATTTCCCAACAGCCAGTTCTCTCTTGTCTTCAGGGGCAAGTACTCTCCAAGGTAAGACTACATGGCATAGAGCTATGACATACACTGCCTTTCAATCAGTCAGAAACACCCATGATTTTTTAGCCTCTCCTAGAATATACAGCACTGACAAATTTCAGGGGATGTAGTTGGCAGTTACTCTGCTCTGACTTTATAACTGAAGAAAAATCAGTGAAAAAAAAAGTTGCCATCAAAGCTAACTTTCTTTTCTACAGAATCTACCCTCAGTACACACCCATCTCCATCCTCAGCCCTACTACAGAACCCTGTACCCTAACCTGCAGCTTTCCAGAATAAGAACTGGTTTGGCTGTTTGTTTTGCCAGAATACTCCCAACTTGAAGACTAGAGGACCCCAGCTGGCATGTGCAAAGTGCCCCCAATCTGTGTCAGCATGGCCTCACTCCCCCCAGCTGCTGCATCCCTTGCCTACCTACACCAGATTACTCTGGGGACAATTGCTTCCAACTTCTCCTCGTGCCCTGGAAGCACTGCTCCTTCCAGCCCCTGCAGCAGGCAGGAACACTGCCTGACTCCTGGCGGGCTGTAGCTGTCACCATCCACCTTTTGACTGTATGAAGGTGGCACTGCACAGGGAGAGGAAGGAAGGACAGCACTTGCCAGGTCACAACCCGTTTGGGATGTTTGGGTTTCTTTCTTTGTTGTTGATTTTCTTTTAAACTGTGCTTGTCTCCTGCCTGCTGTCTGAACTGTTCCAAAGCAAATGTTTCCTTCTTCACGCAACTGCCAAAGAGAGACCACTCTTGGAAAGAGGATGGCAGGAAGAAACAAAGACTGCATGGAATTTTTTTGACCTGTCTCCTCCACCTCCACTTGAGTAGTGCTGTACTAGAAGCTACTGAGCAGACTTTCCTTTTGGCTTTCATGTTGTCCCTAACTAGTAGCTCTTTGCTAGTGGTGACCCATGTCTCAGTGAGGGCACGGTGTCCTGTGAGGTCTCAAAGGCTCCATGGGCACTTGCTGCCTGCCCCAGGGGCCCTTCCTGCAGAGCTCCAGCCTGCCTGTCCCCTTTCGTGGCAGGGCCATGGTGCTGTGTGTGAAGGGAGCTCAGCTCTGCATGTTCCTGTGTTTATGACAATGCAGCAGCTGTTTCTACAGAGCCAGGTCAACAGCAGAACACAGAGGAGAGTGAGTCACTGGAACCATAGCCCAAGTAATGCAAGGATAATACATGTGGTTTTAAAGAAAATACTTGTGCATCTAATAAAAGTGACACATTTATGCACGGAGTAGTTCTTAACAAAGACATTTTAGACATGAAAAATACAAAACATAATAAACATTTCAATGAAGTAGTGTTCTACTGACTAATTAACAAAGTCCATGAACTGATGCTTCAATACCTTCAGGTGCCTATTTGTAAAAACAACCACTCTCCCTATCTGAAGTTAGAAACATATAATGATGAAAAGCAAGTGGTTGCTACTGTGCTGCTACCCCCAGACTGTAGTCTCTGTAAAATCTTAGAGTTTCTGCATTTAAAATTTCTATGTGTTTACATCAGTTAAACGCACAACTACATTTCAAATTCCATCTCTGACCTTCCTGTAAATTAATCTATCAGTATGTATAAATGTTTATTTAATATGGTGTACAGCAGCCTCTACTGGTGCATGTCTGCAGAGGACATCAATGTGTTATGTAGATAATAGCATTACTTTTGGTTTATTTTTTTTTAATCCTTTTTTTAGTAGTTTAGCTATTTAAGGCAAATACGAATTTTTATAAAATAATTAAAACTCTTAATATATCCTAGCAAAATAGAACAAAACAAGTAGAATTCGATTTAAAAAAATTATCACTGTATTGCTTTCAAGCAAAAAATCTTTCCCATCAAATCTAAACAAATACTACTTCATCAGTCTACATGCTGTCAAATCAACAATATGCTTTTAGCTCTATTTATATATAAAGAATCCAGGCTTCACTTCCTGCAACAGATGCTTTGGAAACTTAGCTCAAATCAGTTTCCAGACCACAAGCTCACTACTGCTCTGTCTCCAAATTACCATTTAAAAATCACCTTTAAATTGAATTACTGAAAGGTGTAGATTCTTCTTTTTCAGTGCTGTCTTCACAGAATTATCACAATACTGAAGGCTGATTCCTGCTTAGCAAACACATCCACAATGCAGATTTTTACACTACATCTCCCAAGTGTAATATACAGTTCTCTTCTGAGTATTCTTTTCATTTTGATGTAGCAGAGAAAGATGCCAGTTTCTCATAGTTAGGAATCTGAACACAATTTGAACTCAAAAAGAGAATTAAGTGGCAGGATTGAAAAGGACAATCCAGATTCTTACAGTCAAATGTCAGGCATGTGGGATCCATGTCTGTAGTGTAGTTTTGGTTTACTATAAATCACCCCAGGCAGCAATATTTACAGTTATGGTGACAGATTTAGAGATACTTTGTTTACTTTTTTAGAGGAACATTTATATTGTTTGCTGTTGCATGTTGAGTTGTGCAAGCTAAGTAATGGCTGAAGCCTGCAAGTGGACTGTAGTGCCTACCACACTTCACTGAGGAACATTTTCAGAATTAAACCACCAATCATTAAAACTTGCATTAAATTTTGTACCACTCAGACATGTCTGAAGAAAACTGAAAAAGCTGTTTGACTTAAGTTTAGGCCTCAGGAGGGTTAACCCAACCAGCCATTCTGCACCCACTGACACATAATGAGCTCCCAGAAGTCTGTTTGGAAGGAAAGAAAAAGAAAGTGGTCTTTCAGAGAAGATTTTGGGAGTGAGGTGACAATATCTCTGCTGGGATCATAAGGACACTGTAGGAAATACGCCTTGAGAGAGGTTCTGTGGCTCAGTCCTAGTACACCATAATACAATGACTGTGCATGCATGTCCAACTGTAGCTCAATGAGACATGTGGTAGGACAGGAGAACCTCCTTATTTTGTTTCAGTACATTCTAACTGGCAGTGGGAGTGCAGTTCGAGCTCTGCTGTTCTCTGAAGTAGGATCAGTGAGTTCATTCCAGCGTTCTCGTGGGCAAGGCTAGGCACCAGGTTACATCCCATGTATTCATTCCTGAGCCCTGCTGACCCTCCCGTGCCTTCAGCCAGCAAGGCTGAATGCAGATAGCCATTCTAGGTCTCTTTCTGAACTGTCCAGTTAGATTACTGTAAGTAGCATGGTCATGGTAGGCCACTTTCCTGCACTACTGCTGTAGATCAATTAAGACTCTGCAAGGCATTTTGCAAGAAGACAAAGGGTGGCATAATATTGAATAATTTTGTTTTTAGTAGACTCATCACATTCACAACAACTAAAAGCACAGAAGAAGCATCTGTATCATTACTGCTTCAGATGGTATTATTTTAGCTCCAAGGATATGCAGGGCTTTATTCATGAACTTACATTAACAGACAAGGTAAAACCTTGAAAAACTAGTACACTGAGCTGAACCTGAGTGTAGCATATATCACAATACAGAGCACTAAAAATTTGTGCTCTTTAAATTAGACTAGACAAATTCAAAATTAAGCAAAATTTTCTGTTCAAAGTTGTCAAACTCACTCCCCTTAAAAAAGGGCAAACCAAAACCTGAAAAACCCCCTTTAAACAGTAAATTATAAATTTAGACCTAGCATAACAAAACAGACACTTAGTGCCCCCACCAATTACAGCTATAAATTAATTATCTGTCCCTTTGTTTCCTGTTACTACTATCCAAACTATATTTGATGGATTATATTGAATGCTGCTACTGGCACACAAAAAGCTTTTTAAATAGGTTTGCTTTTACTCTACCTGTATTGCTTAGCTCTGCTAGTTTTTCCACATTTTGCCCAAGACATTTTTATGGTATTGGCCAGACTAAAGCTGCTCTTAATATCCAGAGAAAAACATTAGAATTACTGAAGTCTGCAATAAATTTCTGAATTGCTTTTGTTACTGAAAAAGAACACTTTCTCCATTTGATTTATTGCAACAAAAATCAAACGGAATCTCTAAGCATTCCTTAGATCATACATAAGCAATTTGTTATAAGAAGTCTACTTATCACACTTTTGCACTACACTGTTGATGTAACTGTAAAATCAACTCAACCATGTTATTACTTGTTGTATATAGCCCACAATCTCACAGTGATCACACTAGTAGGTGGCTGATTTTTAGTGCTGGAGAGTGACAAAACTGTTTATTAAAAACTAAATTTAATGTTCCCTTGGATATGAGCAATATAAAAACACAGCTACTCAACGGTTCCTAGCAGTCCCTAATAGAGGGTCATATTTCTTTTCTCTGATGGTTTCAGAACGGAGGAAGCTTTACTAATGAAGCATCAGCCTATGTGCTACTGCCCAAAGAAACAATTAGCAATGAGACATTACTCACTGGTAGCAGTGATTACTCAGTACTCACTGGTACTCCAACTGTTATCTTTGAAAATCTTAAGATAATGTACTTTCTCTCTTTTTAAGAGACTGAAGCAATGCATTTTGATTAGATAATAAATGCTGTGAAGAAGACATGGCAGTGACAGATTACAGAAGAATGAAAAGCTGACTAAGGATGACATGTTGAGTCTCATGCAACGATGCTTACATTCCTTCTTGGCCTACAGAGGTCTACTTTGCATCCACCTTTCTTACTACTGCTCCATTTACATATTCTAACACAATAGGTGGTTATGTTTCTTTCCATTTTTATTGTCAGTCTTCACCGACCTCAGGTATTTATCTTGTTCTTTTTTTGCCCATAGATACATTGATTTCTAAGAGCATAACACCGACATAATTCTTTTGAGTTTTAGCACAGCTTGGCTGGTGCATTCAGACTAGTAACCACGGTAGCTGTATTTTAATGTCATCTCCCTTCAGTGTAGCACAGTCTCCTAAAGCATCCCTATATGCAAGTTGGGACATCCTGTCTAGAAAGGTGGACTACTAGACAGATGAAAGAGTGGATATGTTCAAATGGAAGGGGTTATTGGCGTGTACTCTACTACTCATAACAAGAGGGGTTCCTTGGGTGTCTACCCTAAGACATACTCTGTTTCATATCTGTACCAAGGACAGAATGGGTCCCTTACCAAGTTTCTGATGCCAAGATGGGTGATGCAAATTTCTTGCTCCAGGGCAGGGGTTCCATTCAGAGGTACCTTGATATGCTACAGGCATGGGCTGGCAGAACTTTGTGAAATTCGATGAGGACAAATACACAGTCCTGCAGTACAGGCTGGGGACTGACTGGCTGGATGACAAGGACTTGGGGGTTCAGGTGGGCAGCAAGCTAAGCGTGGATCCACAGCACTCACTGGTGGCAATGAAGGCCAACAGGAGACTGGGCTGTATCAGCAAGAGCCAAGTCTGCAGATAGAGGGAAATGATTCTTCCTCTTCACTCAGCACTTGTTAGATCCTGTGAGGAATACTCTGTCCACAGTGAGCCCTGCACTACAACCTTTTTGATAAACTGGATCAAAGAAATCAGAGGGCCTCCAAGAAAAGCTAGCTTCGAAAAGAGATGTCTTGTGGGGACCCACCAGTACCCTTCTAATACCCACTGAAAAGACGGAGGCCACTTCTTTACTGAGGTGTGAGGTGGGAAGACGAGAAGACATGATGGGAAGACATGTTCCCAAAGCTGTTGCCATCAACTAATTGCTCCGAATTTAGTGTTAATCCTGTTGAGTGGGAGGTTGGACCAGGTGACCCTCCTGAGATCCCTTCCAATCTAAATGACTCTGTGGTAAGTATTGTGCTGTCAGTCCTCTGTTTTACCAGGTCAAAAATGAAGAAAACAACTTACCAACCAAAACGACAAGTCTGTATTTGTCATTAGGTTGTCGTCTATATTTTGCAACTTCTTCATAGGTTGGGATATCTGCTGTATCGTACTGATCACTCTTCTTGCACTCATACATAGACTTGTTTGTTTTTTTATCTTTTCTGCTAAGACGAAAGCTTCTTCTAAAACCGGCTGCAATAAGAACAGGGTTTTTTCAAAGTAAGAAGATAAGTCTCCTCAAAACGTTTGAAAACAGTCTCTTCCAAACATTCAAGGACTGGAGCATGGAATAAAAAATGTATTATAGGTTTAATAAGCCAGGTCATTTGAATAACATTTCCCATGTTTTTAAACTATATCAGGTACCTATTTAAACTGTAAAATTAAAATTACCAATAAAAGCATAATTGTTGCAACAAAAAGCTGTAAAATATAATTGCAATATTTTGTAAATGAATTTAGATAATTGAGATAACTTGATTATCTTATAAATCAATATTTATACACAAGGAAATTCATGCAATCTGGACTCTCATACTACACATAATGCAGGCCTATTAAATCACCGTGGCATACAGACCAAATAAAACATATGATAGAAGCACATCTGGTGGTTGAAAGGGTTAATGAGAATTAACTCCTTGAACAATTCTGTTGTGCTTAGTTCCATGCTGATAGTATATAAAAAAGTGCACAAACCCCTTCCCAAATATGTTTATAAGTAAACCCAAACACTCATAGTCAAATTCCAAAATACTAGGAACATCTTAGACAATACAGTACCCACATCATGAAATTAAAAGTTAATACTGCTATTAAATCTGCATTTACAAGGCATGACCATCAGTGTGACATCTACAGTGCCTATCTAGAAGGCTTGAAATTTTACACAGCTTGTAAGTACTCTCAAAGGAAACAATCATAGGCATTTTCAAGCAGAACATCACAAAAACAGTCTTTTACACTATATGTTAAAAACTAATTTACTCTTCTCTTAATGATTACTTTCGATTTTACAAATAAGTCCTTTACATTGGATTACATTACGTTTTACTAATATCTCTATGGCACCATTTTTGTTCTAGAAGAAACTAGAGGAACAACTGTAAAGCTGATTTCCCTATCTGCCAGGAATGGAGTAAAACACAAGCTATACTTTAAATAGTGAAAAAGTTTGTTTTGTTTCCCAGAACATTTCACAGGACAGTAAACACATGTAAATTTATGGTGACCTCAGATTTTCAGCCACATGTAATAGCACTTACGTTTAGGTGTTTGAAAAGTAATCATATTACAATTTCTTCTTCAAAGGTAGTATCTGGCAAGTTTAAAGACTCAATTTTGTAAATATTTAGAACCAGATCTGAAGAGAAATGCTACAAGGCTTAGTCACAGGCTTATCACTTCTCACATAGTTCCACTCAGCATGAATTGTCACAGAACCTGGATCACAGAGGATGTTAACCATGTTATTTAATTGATGTGAGCCCCTATACCTATGGGAATCTACAAAATATGCATACACACAAAAAGTGAAGAACAATTTGAGAATACCATGATGCCAATCCATTCATATTCAAAATATAATTATATAAGTAAAATGAAAATTGATGAAAATTCCATCCATGGGAAGGGCTGATGGCATTTTTAAGAGGAACAGTATGGTCTAGACTAACTAGGAGATGGGCTGGTGTAGAAAAGGGATCAAAATACGAGATATGAAAACGTAATGAAATAAACTGAGTTATGCTATTATTCAAAGAAAACAAACACTGAAGTAACTGCATGAGAAATAGAAATGCCCTGTTGAAGAGCTTACACACCCACAAGAGGGCCTGGGAGATCTTGCCTGCCCTAGGGTGAAGTCCATCACGACACAAGGATGTTCTCTTACTCATTACTATACCTGATGTCATAGACAGTTATATAATGATTAAAAGTAACTTTAGCAATAGACACATGACGTGAGTTACAAGTTTCCTGAGGCCTCATCTGAAATGCTCCAGATTAAAAAAAAACCAAAACATAAAACAAAAAAACACACCTTTTTTTTGTTGTGTTACAAAGAAACAAAACCCACAAAACCACAAACAAAACCCCACAAAAACAACACAAAAAAACTAAAAAAGTGAACAAAAAACCCCCAAAAACCTAAACAAAAACCAAAACCAAACCAAATCACAAAAAAAAAAAAAGGAGAAAAAATACAGAATAACTCCTCACCCCTGACTACTAAATGGCTTACAAAATACAAAATAAAGAGCTTTGTCACAAAACCCAGAATCCACGTATCTGGAAAAGGTGAAAGGTAAGATCAAATGAAGATGAATCAATGGTCTCCACTACAATTTGGTGTCAACCTTACAAATACCAAGAGCTCTGTGCCCCTGAGCAGCTGTCTCAAATGCCACTCAAATACCAACAGCTTCTCAACCTCTCCTTACATGTTGAACTTTTCAATCTTTAGGAAAAATATTTTTTCTGCAAAATTTTCATATCAATTCAATCCCCCCTGTTAGGTTTTATTAAGGCCATTTGTAACTTGTTCTTCTTTTCTCCATCCAATTTATTCAGATTTCATTACCAAACTGCCAGGTGGTGAGTTATTTAAGAATTTTCATTCCTTTCATTCCTTCAGAAAGGAGGAAATCCTTCAGTGCTGCCTTCAGGCTGATTTTTCCCTTGCCACTTTTACAGGCTGCAGAGAAAGCATCACAAAGACTCAGGTGACATCATGCCCATGGCTAACATGGGCTTCCTTGAACAAAACACTTGATATTTCAGTGACTGAAACTTATCATTCAAATGAAAATAGCAATATTGTCCTGTATACTAAGAAGGTTCAACAACAAGTTCAACTAGGACTTAGACATTACAGAAAAGCTATTATATTAATTAAAAAGAACAAACATGAGATGAAGATTACAGATGTCCAGTATGGCTGACTTCTCTGTAGTGTGCTGGTGAAGATGCTCTGTAAAACTACTGACTGTTAAAAACCCGTGATATGCTGATTGTTTCACCACTTTATGACTATTGCCAATTTGAAAGTTCTTTTGAACTGTTCTTCAAAGCCCATCCAAACAGTCCCATACAGAAACCCAAGAAAGCTTGCTTTTAAGGAGCATTCAAAACCAAGGAAAATGTACAATTCGGATAGAAAAGGTGAGACTGTTTCAAATATATCCAACACTTTTATGATACTGCTGCAGCATTCCTGGAAACATGATTCTTCCTCTCTCACAGCTGCCATTATATGTCCTCTCATATGTGGCTTAACTTTACTGTGATCTTCAGAAGCTATTTTGTGAAGAACTGTTATTAAATATTTTCAGAACTGTTAATATATATTTTCTATCGAATGTCTGCATTCTGTGCTGGGAAACTGTGACGGCACAAAAATGTTAAGCTGAACTGAAACGATACTGTATTTGCAAGAATAAAAGCATTT
Organism: Myiozetetes cayanensis; assembly: GCF_022539395.1. NCBI lineage: Eukaryota > Metazoa > Chordata > Aves > Passeriformes > Tyrannidae > Myiozetetes > Myiozetetes cayanensis. The sequence goes on from NW_026086604.1 coordinate 135,336,070, forward strand.
ATGAAAAGGCAAAAAATAATCTGCTAATGTTTGCATATTTTACAGTTCAGAAAAGATGAAAAACAAACTTCATATATTTAAATGAACAATAGAGCATCATTAAAAATATAGTGAAAATTACTACAGGAAACCAAACCCAATACCAATATGCAATAGAAAAAATAACATTTCTATTAAATGATTTCTCTTACAAGTAAATTTCTATAAAGAACAAAAGGAAAAAGCGTTGCTTGCCCAGAAAATTTGATAATATAAGTGTTGACGAATATGAAAGGAGCTGCAGGCTACACTGTCTGAGGAATATGGATATCAGCAGAGATTAACCTCAGCTGCCAAGTATGCAGACTATAAAATAAAGGGAAAATTCTGTCTAAATTTTGTGACAGAGTATTCTGAACGTTGTGAAGCTCGCACCAGCTCACTGGTTACAGCTACATGACTAGAACCTTACTGAACATGCAAACCCATAAACTACTGCTGGAATGTAACAGATTCGGTGAAATAAGAGCAGCCTCTGAGAAGAAAATATTAAGAACAAATGTTCTCAAACTACTCCTCAAAACCTGTAACACTTCTCAACATAAAATAAAAATCAAAAATCATTACTAATAAACTTAATTAAGGCCCAATAACAATCTAAGAGAAACCACACAGATCTCTAAGAATGAAATAAAAAAACTCTAGCAGAAAAGTGTGATTATTCTTTTAACCACTAGCAGCATTTGGTCACCTCAGAACAACATCCATACACTCACATGGAGAAATCCACTTGGGCCTCACACAGAAATCCAAACTGAAAACAGGCAATTTGTGAACCTGTCTCCCTTAGAATATTTTAAAACAATGCTGATGAAAAACACAGTGGGTATTTAGATTTAATTACATAATTCTGAAGAAGTAGACTGCAACTATATTGTGTAAATTTAAATCCAAATATATTCATCAAAGCAGAAGGTAATTTCTCAAAGTTAGAGAAATTACACTAACAAGAAATAATATCATATAAATTCACCTGTGGTTCATAAATTCACAAGTAAAGTTCCAGAATGCTATAAAGCACTTACACATGCTTTTGTTAATTTTCACTCATTAAAGTGCTTCAGTACATGTTCAAATTACATCTATTCTTCACTGAATTTAGTTTAATCTTACATAATTTAGAGTGAACAAATGCTATTTAATTGTAAATCCATTTATGAGCACCTTTTGTATTCATATGACTTACAAATGTAAGTTTGGCACCATGGTCATTATCTAGGTTTGTATGAACATAGTGTTTTTACTAGATATTTTTGGGGTTTTTTTCTCCCCAAATATTGGGAGTTTTTTTATACTGGCTTGTATACTGAGTATTTCTATTGTTACACAGGAACTGCACAAACACAGAGCAGACTTCTTACTCTGTTTGCTTCTGGACTGATTCCCAGCTTGCACATTTAGACAGGGTTAATAAAAATTTAGATTATGTCTGGAGTTTTAAGGCGAAATTGAGAATAGTAAACAGATGATATTCATCTACATTTACTGTATGTTCATAAAGGTTCAAGTAATGTAGCTAGAATTTAAGCTTGGCAAAGACAAACTCCTAACATTCTCCCCAGCAATTCCTCAGGAAATTACAGCAGAAACATACGATACTGTACTGTGACTTAAATATTAGAATTTGGTGAAAAATCATTAAATTTATCTGAGCCCCTTTAGAGAAGAGGGTTCAAATTAAAAGCAGCGTAACCTTGGACATAACAGATCTGGACCCCAAATGGTACAGACATTTTACTTTCTGAACACTGTCTCTTCTTTTACTCTTCATGACCACCTTGTATGTCTCTAAAGTACACAAGCTTGCTGAGAATGTCCTATCGTCACAGAATAACCTGGTTCACAGACTGAAAATGCCAGAGCCATCTCTATCTATCTATCTATCTATCTATCTCTCTCTATCTCTCCCTCTCTATACCTATCTATATCTATATACAGAGCCCTGAACAAGCCATAAGATCAACTGAAAATTCATTAATTGATACCAGAATTATTGTAGTTCCCTTGATTTGATTATATACTATCAAGGGCAGCACGAAACATGACTCAGTCATTTTGGTTTTCAGGAAGCAACTGATTTTAGAATTTTGAGATATGAATGATTTACCATCCTTAATTTACCTCACAATAACTGTCCAAGGTCAACTCCCTCATCAGTGGTTAAGCTAGTTCAGTCTACCTTGCTCTTGTAACAGGTTACAGCAAATAGACAGTTTCTCAGATATCACTAAAACACCCTGAACTTGTTGTTCTGATTCAAGCCCTTCAGTGACACTGTTTTAGGTTTTGTTTTCAATGTAGTATGTTTAATCAAGGCTTTATGTTGTAATAATGATGAGATTTGCCTAAAAATTCTTAGTTTCTTAGTAATCAAGGAGTGCTGTCAGTGCCTACCATGTTTCAAGAGCATACACATTCAGAAACATTCAGATGCTCACTTCGAAAAACAGGTGTGCAAAACACAGGTGGACATTCCCAACAAGTTGTCTTCAAGAATCATATTTGTTTTCCCACTCTCCCAAAAAGGCAGGGGAAAAATGTATCTTTGAAGGCCTTCACTGCCCTTGGGATTGAAGGAATATATTCTCAGACCAGTGGAAGGCCTTCCTAAGCAGGAAGGTGGACTGTACCAGTTAGATATGGTATTGGCTCCCATTACCTTACAGAGAGTTTACAAAGTGTCTTTGCCTAGGACGCCTTTACCTTATAGACTATCCACCTTTTAAACCTTGCACAGCACATAAGTAAGAGTTCTATGTCCTCTCTGCATCTGGTCAGCAAGTTTTTTCATATTATTACACTCTAAGCAGTGCCATTTGTCCAGCCCAGAAAGTTATTCCACAGCAGTTTGTTCCTTAAGAAAATACAACTGAAAAATTATTTAAGAGAAAAGCAACTCCAAATATGTCTGTATAGGATTGAGCTCCTAATGGTTTGTGAAATAAGAAGACACTGGAGTGCATGAGACAATTTGAATTACAAATCACTGTGTCCTGTTACCATCTGGAAAAGAATGGTAACATCAACTCTCAAAGGCCTACCTGCCTGATCTTAAGATACAATAATTTTTAATGAACAATTCTTAGTGAAGAGCTCCAAGGAACCTCTGATTTCTAAACCAAATAGCTACTTATTCACAACAAGTGAATATATTTGTGTCCTTACCCCAAAACTGGTCATAACATTAGTTTTTGTGTCTTCTGAGTCTCCAACATTTCACTTCAAACAGCACATACTCAGCATGAGAAGGCTGAAGGTGCCATCTCTGGACTAATGGCAGCACATCACTATATGAAAGCTCTCAAGAGAATCATTGCCGGAACTGTACAGCAATTCCCCAATACTTTTTGTAAAGTTTTGCCTAAGTAAAGTACAGCCCATCTTGACTTTTTGTTCTTTGCACATAGGACAATAGTAGCTCCTTCCTTAAGACACCGCCTTCCTAGATGACCAGGTCTTTTTGGTAACATGAGATGAAATTATGCCACACAGGTTTTGTAGAAAGGTTAATGTTCTTTCAATGATATGGTCTGTGTGTGCCTGATGTTTTTTATATACCACTTTTAAAACCATTGAAGTGCAGTATGAAAATCATCTCTAATTTACTGTTCTGGTCTAGGATGTTTCACTGAGCCTAGTGGCTTGGAAGTACTGAAGTACTTTGACAAGTTTCTTCCCACTCCTCTTGTAGTAGGAGGATGAAAGTCTTGGGAAAAGGGCTGGTTGCCACAAAATCTGCTCCAGCCAGCCTTCAGCTGGCAGGAATTCTGGACAGTTTCAACTAAAATATTTTTACATAGCTTTTAAAATGGCACAAATTAAAAAGTTGAAACATATCATGGAACATTCACCTTTTTAAATGTTACTGTTGTTTGAAATTTGGAATCTTGAAGCTGAAGCCAGCGGACTTGTTCCCTTCCTCTTCCCTGCTCCCCGCAATGATACACAGAGCTCAGTTTTAAAACTAAATTTAAGCTATTGAGTTATTATGACTTATTATATTTTGTAATGTGGAAAATGAACTGATGCCTGCAAATTTGCTCTGTACTCTCACTGAATCCTCCCAAAATGGTTAGATAGACATGTACAAAGATAAAAATGTGTAAGCAAAACTTGAATAAAACCTTGAAAGAGTCTTTAAAGAATAACTCAACCTTTTCATGACACAGTAACCTTTTTGTTTTATTAAACACATTGCTTGCTTTTTAAGAGTAAATATTTTCCCAAAATTTATATGTTTATTTTATTTTGACTTTAAAATCAAACCACTATTTTAGGAGCCTATGTTTAACCAGATAAAGGAATACACTACATACACCCTTTATGTCAAATCCAATGAGCCATGTTTAAAACCTTTATATTCATGCATTTTTCATGCAGAGTAAGGACATTTGTATGCAGATTACCCCCAAAAGCAAAGTGGACACAGTAGTTCCAGGGAAAAGAAGCTGAAAGAAAGGAACAAAATTGTCTTTTGTAACCAACTGCTCACCTAGATAGGATCCACTGTTGTGACCAGCACATTCAGCATCTTCTGGACGAAGGGTAAAAGCATACAGAATAAGAGCCAAGAAATAAAGCAGAATAGTTAGAAGCCCAGCAAAAAATACAGAAGAAATTACTTTAAAAATGACAACTGTACAAAGCATAGCATTAAAAAGCCTTCAATAAGCCATTTTCTTAAAAACATAAAACAATATTTATTGTTTTATATTTTAGCTGGAGATATTCTTGGATTTTGCAGCATGCACACTGATCTTTTTACCTTCTCAAGCAAAAGTTGTGATGACAACAAACATTCTAAAAAGGATTCTAACACTGTATTATTCACATTTTATCAGTTAATAGAAAATATGCCACTTGAAAGAAAGCAAAACGATTCGATGTAAATCAAGCTTTTTTGGAAATTATACATTATCAGACTTTAGCTTTAAGTTTTGGCTCACTGGATTAGACAGAAAGGTTTTTGATCAAAAACACATCCTCTCATTTGATATAAAATAGCTATAATGTATATTTTTACATGCCAGAGGCCCTTTGATCAAAAATATGAGCTACAATTTCTAGTGCCTTTATAAACAAAAGCCTCTTAAGTACAAAAAAAAAATACAAGAGATCAGCTGCTATTACTTTAACATATGCTGCAAGCATAACAGTAACCAGCTACACTCCTAGGGGAGACAGTAACGATGATACCACAGAGATGAACTTTCTACCATCTCAGTTTGTCAGTATTAATTAGAAATGCAAGACCTCTCAAAGGCAGTGTAATTAAGTCAGAACCATCACTTTCCATCCCAGCCCACCCAAGTGTTGCTAGTATTATTTAATCACACTACTTTTCTACGTATATCTTGCAGAAGTTCAAGAGAAAGAAAGCAGTTTAAAACAATAGTTCAAATTACTGATTATTACATACAGCAACCAGGAACATTCTGATATTTTTATCTACTTAGAAAGATGATTCAATGTACTTGGTGGCAATATAAAAGCATTATATGCATAACATCTCTTAGAAACATTGGACTATATTCAATTTAATTCTAAACACATGTTCTCTAAATAAAATTATTGGGCTATGCAGGGAAACTTTTGTACATGTACCTTCAATTTCCTCTGAGAAGCACAAAGGAAAAATAGGAAAGGAAATCATTAAATGGAGTGAAAATATAACTTAAGAAAGAAAAGTTAAATCGAAGAAGAAAAATGCACCTACCACACTCAACCGCTTCCTCATCTTAGAACAGCCAAAAAAACAAAGTATTATTGTTTAATACTTCATAAATAGGAAAAAATTCAGCTATGTAAGCTACTCTCAAATCCTCTTGACAGCACCTATTATATTGAGGCATATACCGACATACCAGTACTGAGTTTAACTTACATGTTTAACTACACTCAGTTAGAAAAGAACCTAAAAAGGCATTGAAATACTGCGTGCACTTTAAATATTCTTTCACTAGTCCTTTGGTAGCAATGACCTTACCCAGTTGTCATGGAAGATCTCTTGGTGTTAAATGCAAAGTTTGTTAATTCCAATTAATCAGTCTTAGCCTAGAATTTCTAAGAATCACTACTATGAACATGATCTCAGTATTTTTCTGCACTCACAGTAACAGCTGGTACTGCCCTTGGAGATGGATTTGAGAGGTTTTTTGGGTTTGGTTTTTTTTTTTTTTTTTAATTTATTTCAAAAATCTACAATTGTAGCTGGAAACATGCTGAAAGAATTTATATACTCTTGCAATTTTTTCTCTGACAATATTCTAATATAATAGATCTACTGAAGACTTTCTGCTTACTTATCTGCTGCCTTGAGAGTAGATGTAGTAGTACATTTTTGGCTTTTAAAGAAAAGCAAGATAAATATAATGAAATTTTTGTTCACAAATGTAGTATATACTAAGGTCCAGATTTATAGAGAGATTTTACAACCTACATCTCATTCAAATGTCCTTTACAATCTGGATAAATATGCCTAAAATATAAATATTTCAAAGACTTTCCCTAAAGCTTGTCTTTCCTCAGAATGATAATATGGAAGAGGTCTTTTCATTTCATGTCATGAAATGGATGAAAAAGTCTCTTCAGCCACGGGAAAAACACTGTTTTGTAGAATCATTTCTTGGTACCCTTTTTCTTGAGGAGTTACATTGTAAAATACTAATTTGGAAGACTTTGCTGAATCTTATTTCAAGTTTAATTTTTACACTCAAGGTCACCATATGGTTTAAGTAGGCTGGGAAGTCCTCTGAGGTGAACACTGCTTGGTTGACCACATCTGGTGCCTTAAAAGACTGATGACAGCTTTGTGACTTGAGAATGAAAGTGCTGGATCCATTTTCCTCTCTTGACTTAAAAGCTTCCAGTTCTTGACAAATACCCTAAAGCTTGCATCTAGGGTGGCAGACTGGCATTCTAGTACTGCTCTCTTTTCCTTCTCAGTGTTGAGAGAACTCTTATGTATCCTGATACGTACAAGTTTTTCTATATATCCATTTCCATGACTTTCAATAGATTGCAACGTATCTCCTGAAAACAAGTCGCTAATACTCAAAACCAGTTCACATAAACAGATTTTAAAAGTCTCCTGAACGGAACATAAAAAACTGGGCCAGAAGAAAAAACAGATCCATATGTACTGATATACACATGTACAGAGGTCTGTACAGGTTGGCACTCACTCAGCCCTGACCACTGCAGACTCCAAGGAGTCCTGCAGGTGTGGTGGATGGTGGAGTTACAGCAGCAGGGCTGAGAAAAGCTGAAGGGAACTCAGGCTCCTGAGCTGGCCTTGCTAGGAAAGGGAATGCTCTTATGCATAAAGGAACGTTAGGATTCCAAAGGGAGCCAGCTGACCACAGAGAGCACAAGCCAAAATGTCTACAAGCCAAGGTTTAATAATGAGATAAAGTGAAGGAGTTCTGAAATTTCTGTATTTTGTTAAAAATCTTCCTTCTTAATACTGCTCTTGGCTTTCTTGGGCTACTCTTAAGGCTGACAGCAACAGTCTGTAATGAACTGATGTTGGAAAGCAGTGGGTTCTCATAGCTTAACGCAGCTATGAACAGTCATCAGCATGTATCTCCCAGCTTGATGTATCCCCAACTTTTTACAAGGAACTTTACCAGGGCTATTGCGTGTCCCCAGTAAAGTCAGAGGTTATTTGCCAGGGAACTTCATATTGTGATTCACCACGAACTAATACAGCTCTGTGCACCTGGAGCAAGTGTGTGCCCAAAGTTCCAAAGTTCAGAGGCATGAAAAACTGGGACCGATACAGCTTCACTTAATTGGAGTGGGGTGAGAAAGGAAATAGAGGTCTAGAAGGGACAAATATGAGACTAAAAGAGGTCAAAGACCAAAGAGGAGGAAATCTAATGGCAAGTAGGAAAACAAAAGAAATGACAAAAGGAAAAAAACCTCAAAACATAAGGCAACGGGGAATAAATAAAACACTGAGAAAAGAAGAAATACAAACAATTAAATGTATTGTGGAAGAGAGAGGAAAATTCCAAAGAAAACAGTCATGGAATAGGTTTATGAAACAACAAAGCTGTGACAAGACATAAATGGGGAAAAAGAAGGAGGAAACACAAGTGCAATGGAAGCTTAGGAAGTAGGTGTTTTTATTAATTTTAGAAAGGTTTCAGCATAGCCAAGACGCTAAACTATAACAGTGAAAACCAATATCACATACACTTTTTTTGTTTTGGTATGTATTTTAACTGAAATATAATCAAGATTTGGTTTTGGGGGCCTCACCTAAATTATACTACTTATTAAGCTCAAAACCAGGGCCACTTCCAGGAACATTCTCAACTCCTTGGAACAGTCCAGCACCAAATTAAGATTTTTAGCTTTTGTTGACTTTCTTTCAACAAAATTTCCATCAAAGAATTTTACTTAAATGTTTCTCAGTCTAAAATGAGATCCAGCAGTTCTGTTCTAGTTTCTTATCAAAAACAAGTTACATTATCCCTTAAATTACACTTCACTTTAGTAAGCAAAAAACTGTGATGTACAATGATCTGCATTACAGTGAATAAACACTCATGATTCTTTAGTGATGAACAGCCCCACTCAGCAATCAACATTTATACTGTTTTGCAGGTTTTTATCTTAAAGAGATTTGTAGATTGAATCATACATGTATGTTCATGCTGTAGGAAATTTAAAATTATCTAATTTAATCCTCTCATAAAGCCATCAGATAACAGTATCTCTACAAAGACAATTTAGAAAATGAAGAAGGACAGTCTTGCAGTGAAGGACAAAGCAAGAGTTTAGGAGGTCCATTTCCGCTTCTGTCTCATGTGACCTTGACTCAAATGTCATCCAGCTTCAGGTATCCTTAATTTCTCTGTGATAGCAGGAAATCAATATTTGTAAGGACAGGAGACTTTCTGAACAAAAAAGCTAATGTACCAATTTATCTCTTCAGGTCTGCTTTACTTTTTGGTTTTACTCGTAACTACCTGCAGGTGGGCAATCAAATGTGAACACAAAAATACTGAGAAGGAAGGCAGAGTTAAGATTGTGAAGCAATTCTAACAAGCAAAAGAGTCCTACTATAAATTTATCCTAAATGTTTGGTCTTCAAATACGAGTGGTACAAAGCATTTATTCTTCTAGCCTGTTTAAAATCTTTTGTTGGCAGAACACAATCTTCAATTCACAAGACACTCAACTATGGATAAACTGGGTTACATCTTGTTCGAATGAACACCATTTGGCTGCAGTTAAGTCTTTCCTCTTGCTCATACAATGCCAATCACATATGGTAAATCAAAATTGAAAGTAAAATGGGTTTTAAGCCTTAGAAAAACTATATGATGATGGCTTTGCCACAATAAGTATCTACATTTAGCATTAAATATATAGAACAAATGTATTTTCATGGAAAAGACATCTCTGAACAGCTCTGTCATATATGCTGCATACACATGTATATTTATAATAAACTATATACACAGAGTAGGGATATACATATACCCATATGTATGCACTGCACAAGTTAACAGAAGTTACAGGCTACACTAGTATAAAATATAAAGTTACCAGTAATTTTCATACCAGAGACAACACATACATAACAGAAGAATAAACACAGTAACCGCTGTGAAAGCAAAATTATGCTGAAGGAATATAATGTCTTGGCCAATTATTGTAGTTTATGACAACTGCAGAATAGTACGTTATTTGGTTGTTTTTCAAAGGGATTTTTTTCCTCAAAAAACCAGATGATCACTTTTGTCTACAAATTAAAGTAAGCTACACATGCAGGAATAACCAAGCCTGTTGGCAATGACTGTTAGAGTCAGGCCACGAGTAGTCTTTGTATTCAAGTTAAAAAACGGGGAGCTGTTAAATAAATGAATTTTCCCCTGTATTGAGTCTCCTGTCACTCCAACTTAGCCATCACGCAGCAACAGGAGAACTCACAGAGACAACTCTGGCTACAAAGTTGTGTCCAAGCTAAGTTGACCTCCTAAATCCAGGAATGCTGTTAAGTATTACTGAGGATTCCCAGGTGAGCAGGTTTCTGCGGAGCTGGCATTCAGCAGTGGCTCACAAGCTCAGACGCACAGAAGCTGATTGCATGCAGGCAGACACACTGACCAAACCTCCTCCTGTGCCTCAGCTCCCTCACACCTGGTCAGGTGTACTGCACATCCACTGCCTCAGCACTCCAACAGTCAGTAGGAGTAGGGGTCACTCCTGCTCACACAATCCCATGCATCTCTGTTCCTTTACTTTCATTGCATTTTCCTATTTTCTCTTCTAAGCTGCTTGTCCTTACAACATTTCCCCCAGTATAATTTTCCCCACAGTTTTAATGTAAAATGCTGCTTTTTGCTGAAAAGTCATTGCTGTTAAGTATTGGAGAAGAACACTGAAAATGCTTCAGTGGTTTGTTATCCCTCCATCATTTCTGCACTAACCCTGAGCCTGGGAATTAACATATGAATCTTAGCAGCAGCTCAGAACATCTAACTGCCACTTATCTCATGCTTTTAAAACTTATCAAGTATTACTGCTGAACTTACTAAGGTTTTTTGCCAATAACAGCAAAACAAATCAGGTCAGAGTTCCTGTTAGTAATTTTTGCATTCACCATTTCAAAAACTTTAACAAAACAAATATATTAGTGTTTTATTTAAACAGAATCAATAAACAACTGAACCACAGTGCAAGTAATAACAATAGTAATGCTGCTCCATAATACTGTTAATTGCATTAATCTAATAATTTCAAAGCCCATCCTCTGTGGGGTTTTTCCTAATAGTGTTTATGGGCAGCTTTTGTCCATCTGTTCTTCCATTGCCCTTGCTGCAATACCCTCTCCTTTTCTTTATCGTCAATAAAAAAATTCACTTCCTCCCTTTTTCCTTTGTTTTTTTTTTTACTCCTACTTTTTCTGCATCTTTCTCTCAATGTAAAACCACCTCTTGTCACTGCAGGCTCCACCTATATTATCAGTTTCCTTCAACCTTACTCCCAGTTACCATCAAACTGTGCACCTTCCCCATTTGCAAATGGAAAAGTGTGATTTCACTTACCTTTCAATATAGAGTGTACACTGTTCTGCCCCCTCCTCCAGTGTACACAACATGTTAAATGTTTTTCACTTTAATGGGTACAATGATTCTGGTTTATGTTTTGAGAAAAGGGCTAAATGCTGGGACAGATACATGTATTTACAGATAGACACAGCTGACCTGGCTATTAAAATGAAAATAAGATTTGGCATTTCCATTATAAACTGATTCTTTTAATAACTTAGAACTAGGTTTGATTGTATTTCTGTTTTTTTCACTGCAAATAATTCTTGCTGTAAAAGTTCTGTGGAAAGTATTTTCTCCTTCCTCAGTAACTATATGCATATGAGCACAACCAAAAAAGCCCACCTTTATTTTGCTTCCAAATTTACGATACACAAATATGTGTACAGATTAGCAACTCTACACAACATGCATTGCTATGCTGAAAAGAGTAAAAAATTTAAAACAGGAAACAAAAAGAAGGCTTCCCAAAAGTAATCCAATCTTACAGGTTCTGAAACATACTTAATTATCAAAGCAAATCCTGATAGATGTTCATGTTACTTTAAACAGTTGTTGACTATGTTTCAGAGAAGTCCTTCTCTAGGGAAATACAACAGTCCTTTCCAGTTCTAGAACTGGCTTAAGAAGGAAGATAAAAAGAAGTTGTAGGACACTTCTCATATGTTATATGATTTTGACTTATTTTTAGATTAATTTTCAAGTATAAAGACACTACTACCCTGGAAGCCCACTGGAGAAACCAGAGCTGACTCACATCTTTTAGGTATCCAAGAAAACAGAATACTTTATCTTGATTCTCCCCATTAAAAACAAAGGTATGTGCCCAGGTTTCTTCCTTGTTACAAAACACGGGAACTGTGTAATGAGTTGACTGAGCAGAGCAGGCCAACATCCACTGCTAAATATCATGTTCCAAGAAAGCTTCCTAGTGCAACTCTCAGTCCTGTCAGGAAAGGGACTTCTATTAGCAGCTTTGCTGAAGTCAACAAGTTTTCGTTGCTTTTGGAAGGCATAAAAACATCAGCTGGCAAATTGCCCTTTCCCTTCAAACTCCTAAGGAAATTCAGGTCACATGACTGGATGGGATCAACTGCAATAGCAAGCACCCTCTCAATACACTGCTTGCTCAGGATGATCTACAGAACATGTTTCCCTACACAATTACCCTTCCAAACCTTGGAGAACCCTATACAAGCTGAAGGCCTGTAGTACAGGATTAAAAAAGAATCTGATGAAATCAAGCATCCCCAATTTCCCACCTTCATATACAGGGCAATAATCATTGGGCCATATGGCACGTTATAGAAAAGGGCTAGAAAAACCAATTGGACCCAGCAGGCCTTTCCAATTTTCTGTTTGCCACGTTACCTTCCTTACATGTTTGCAATGCTGGCAGAATGCTGTTTGTTCAGCTGAGCAACGTGCAACTTTTCAGCATCTCCCAGTTTTGGCAAGGTGACTGCCGTGCACACACACAGACACAGCCTCCACATCTCACAGCTTCACTGCCGCGCTTGGTGACATCAAAAAGCTGACTGACTTTAGAAAGAGCACAAAGGCACGGAGTTTCCCAGCTTATGTGGAATTTTCCTGAAAATCCAAGCAAGTGGAAGGTTTTCCTCAGAGCAACTCGAGCAACATCCGAGTCACGACATTTTTTCTAGAGCTTAATTCTGATCTTTAAAATACCTTCTCTATGAAGGAGCTGAATTCCCTCCCAGCACTAAAAACATGTTTAGTCTTTGAATGAAGGGATGAACCTCTACTCAGAACAGCACCTCCTCTCTTCCCATGGAAATCTGGCAGATGTAGCAGCAGACTGTCTTAAGAAATGGGAAGGGGAAGAATGACAAACCTACATTCCTCTGCAGTCTCCCCTCCTTCAAGAGGCACCACTGACTTCTAGATGGCATTTAGCTGGAACTTGCTTTGTTCCAAGAAATTCCAAAAAGTGAGCAACAATAGGCATACTGCTTGACCCTAATGTTCTGTCATGTTTTAAAGGAAAGGGGAGGAAGAGACAAACAGCAGAGACAACAGTAGTTATCGTACTGTGGGGCTTCTCTGGGTTGTAATTTTGGCAATTCCCAATCAAGTTCAGGCTGCCTGTTTGGAAATGAGATGCATCTTGTAAAACTTTTCACTTGAAGGTCAATAGAAAGATGCAGTCCATTACAAAATAATTCATGCAGTGTTGCTGCAGCAGCTGATTTACCTCTTCAAAAGCACCAGTGCCACCTTAATTGAAGGCTCTTGTTGAGGATATTATCCAGATTCAAGAACAGTGGGCAGAGAGAAATAGCTATACCCTTTTCCAAAACTGGGGCAGACACTTTTGACCTAGAACCTAGAAAAACAACAGATTTACTACAAGCTGGAGGAGCTCCTCTTTGTTTCTAAGGTCTATGTATATTAGAAAAGCTACAGTGCCATTATAAACTCTGTTACTGTAATAAAAAAGCTAATCAAGGCCTTTGGAGTTAACAGTAGCATTAGAGCACAAAATCAAACAGTGAAATGGAACGAAAGGGAGAAAATGCAGACTATTAGAAAAATAACAGTAATTGTCAAGCTTCAGAACACAACAGCCATAGCAAGAAGTTAGGGAAATCGCAATAGAAACCTTGTTGAGGAGTTTTAAAGTTAAAAGCATTTAGTTTTGCACTTAGTGTGCCAGCATCCACTGTTTGCTATAGTATCCATACTTCTTGTTTCAATGTTAGAGAATGAAAGGTGGTTGGAAATTTTAGACCACTTTCTGAATGCTTCTAGTTGAACTCACAGTCACGTTTGTATTTAAGATTTAGATCCTACTGAAGCGTGATAGTTTCTTACATTGCTCACTTTGTTATGAGTCTGTACAACTGAAAGAAATAACAGGTCAAGTAAAATATGCAATAATACTTAAAACAGATGTTGATGTAAATTCCACTCAAGAGAAAATATTTGTTTCAATGTATGCACTTTCTTAGAGCTGATTTTTCTTACACTGTGCAACTACTGTATCTAAAAGCAGAGACTATTAAGAATTAATTTGTTTAAAAGCCAGTAAGAACTGATTCTGTGAATGTGTATCAATGAACTGAATGTCCTGACTTTTAAAAATTCTGCTGCTTCACAGGACACAAAAAATCACCAATTACATGGCGGAGAGATGGAGAGACTATCAGATCTTTTATCTTACTCTCATTATAAATTTGTGTTGATGCAGTCCAAATCATATAAATTGTTGAGCCAATTCTGTACTATTTCAACAGGAAAAGAACACTCTTCAGCCTTTGAAATAATACATATCAAAATATTAACTGGGCTCATAACTTCAAAACCAAGTCAGAGGGCTGGGGAAAAATTGTTAGCTGCTTTTAAAAATTTTAATTTCAGCATTTGTATTTATTATCCTACTGATACAATGTGACCAAGAAGATAGTGTGCCCAGAGAAATGCATCCTGTAGTCACAGGGCTGAAACAAACTGCTACTTCATATGGTTAGATATCTGGAGTACTATTTCTGTTCCAGGTTCACAGACTTACATGATTTTCTGTTGGAAATTTTCTGTGGCTGAATCTGCACTTCTGGTCTTCTTAGTGCAAATCTCCTATAAAATGGGAGGTGGTGGGGGAAAGACACAAACTCCTCAGTTTTCACTATAAGTTTGGGATTAATAAACACTTAACATCATGAGACTACTGCAAAATATCCAGAAGATTTTATATGAAATTAACATAAAACAATGCAATCTATTCACAATCTAAAAATATTAAATCTTCAGTCTCAAAGTTTTGTAAGCTCTCCAAAACCTGCTGCAGTTCTTATTCCTGCATAGCACATCAGTTTGAATACAGATACTGATGTGCTATTTTCCATATGGTATTTCTTTCAATCTGGAACAGTGTTATCCTATCAGTTTTTGTCATTATTAACTCTAGCCAGAGAAATAAGGAAATCCAAAGTATTTCAGTGTGTTTCCAAGTTCAGTTGTCTTGCTGCAAATGCACGTTTATCATACCCATGTAATCTATGAGCATTACACGTGCCAGCTATGCTAAACTACCAACTCAGCAAATTAGTCTCTTCTCACAAAAAATAATGAAATTATGATTCTCAGTAGCTCACCTCTCCTGGAAATGCTTTGAAGGGATCAAGCCTGCTCTGGGATTGGCATCACCTTCGTGTTTGGCCTGCCACCAGGTTGCATCATCCTGGCTCATGATCTGAAGGATATCTCCTTTTCTGAAAGCAAGTCCAGCTTCTTTACAAGGAATTGCTTTATCCTCATTAGGATCATAGTCAAATAGGGCTCTGATAAACATCTGAAATAAACCATGTATTACCTTTAGAATTGAAATATTAAATGGAATCCAAAGATACCTCCCTTTTCTGTTTCTACTGTTCAAAACCATTAAACTAAAACAACGTAAACATTTACAGCTGTAAAACATCCTTATGGATGTCTAACATTAGAAGTTCATACGGGAACATTCAATTCATTATTTCTGCAGCCGCAGCCTCAGTGGAGTAAAGGCTTTATGACTCAAGGCAAGTGGGACTTTGCAGGTGCAGAGCGTGCCCATGTGGGAACAGAAGAGAAGGTACTTTGGAACCAAGATGCCATCCAGTGTCTTCTGCCTAGTGGACGATGGAAGAAAAAGGAGTACTTGGGAGCAAGCCAGGTCCTCGCAGAAGATGGAAGATTACCTATGTCAACTTCACAGCTGTAGGGCTTGGGCTTAAGAACAATGTTACACCCACTCGTAAATTCAGCGCCTGCCTAATGAATTGTACAGTGCTACACTGTCACGTTACAAAAACTGAGTCCAGAGGCATAAATCACATTCTTGCTTCTGTCACCCAAGCAAACAGTCACTCAGCCTAACAGTTACTGAAACACTCTTGCTTACCTTGCCTTCCTTCATTGGCATTTCTTCCTTCACACTGGGTATAATTTTAAATGTAATTGCTCCCTGAGACTGAGCCTGGTGAACATTTGAAAAGAAAATTTAAAAGAAAATTTAAAAGATAAAGAAATACAAATTAGTTTTAAAATACTCAAAAATAATGAATCTATCATCTCCCAAGCACGGTCCACGGAGTTTGACAACTTCACTAAACCAAACTTTGCCTTACAAAAGCACTTGAAATGCTTGGCTTTATTTGCTTTATTGGTGGGCAAAGAAGGACTGTTAAAAACTGGGGCCTGCCTGGTTCAGAGGTCCCAGTTCTTTACTGAAGGCAAGGGAAAATGCTACAGCTAAAATGTATGCATATTAGAAGCAAGTGCTGGACTCCTGGCACAGTTTGGACATCCCTGGAAAAATCGAACTAACATTTCATTTTTCAAAATAAAAAAAGATAGAAAAATTCAAACAGGCTTGTGCCATATTTATCATATAGAGCTATTGGGGGGGATTTATTCTCTTGGCAACTTTAGAAACTAGAAAAGAAAAACATATTTGAATATATTACGTCTACTAAATGGAAAAAAAGCCCTCCACTATAAATCTTAAAACAAGTTAGCCATCATCAACCACCTCATCCATTCATCTTTCCTATATCCCACTTAAAGTGTGTCTGGCTGCATTTTACTTATTAACCACAATATATTCCCACTGCCTCAGTGACACTTTGCTATTGAAGGAAGTGCTAATCAGCTGGAGCCTCTGCTACTATTGCATGCAGCCGACAAGTTTCATAAAACTCGCTGAGTGCAACAGACAGCCAACGATTTGAGCAAAATGGAAACAGGCCTGTCCACTACCAGCGAGACTAAACTTCTGCCGGCGTGTCTGCGCTCCCAGAGCTCACTGTTTGACAAGCAGCAGCCAAGTTCTTACTTTACCCGCCGTAGGACTGGAATCAATAATTTTGTTACTTTTGAAGCAAGCTCTAACTAGCTTTTGATGTTTATACTGTACCTCGAAGAGGTAGATGGGGAAATTATTCACACCTTGTCTTGTGATACTGTGTTTATAGACATTTTTAAATATTAATTTTTGTAGGAAAATACAGTTGTGTAGCGAACATGAAACCATATAGTAAGTATGAATATCAGCAGGCTAACACTTGAAATGAATCATCTTGCTTACTGAACTGAAACTGTGAGACAGTTACTCCATTCAGCAGGACAGTGAGGTATTTACGTATGTAGAAATGCCTACAGCATGAATAAAAGAGTTGTCATGACCCTCATCAGTTTCTTTATGTAAAAATATTAAATATTTCTGAAAAATTCTAAATTACTTAATTTGCAATAATGTTTCATAAGTCAGTAATGAGCCTCGCTTTAGAGACTGTGCAGTTCAGAGGAGCGCAAACAGAGGAATATATCGCTATATAATGCAAATAACTGTCAAATAAAATCTCAATAAGCCACTTAATAGTCTATCTAGTACATGTATTAGGAATTAACTGTCACACGGAGTGAATGCATTATTAATGAATACATTTAAAATAGTTTTAATTCAACAGATCACAGTGGGCCTTAAAAACTGTAGATCATACACTGAAGTCTGCAACATTCTGCAACATATTTATAACATATTACTGTATTTAACTCTTTACCAATAAGCCATAACTGCACATATATATAATGAGTAGGAAATCACTCTTAAAGAGAAGGTTTGTAAATGATGGCACTGGAACACAAGACATTATATTCGCATATGCTTTTTTTTCTAAGAAATAAAGTAGAAATCATAAGTCTAATTACGTTTTCTTCGCTCTCCTAAATTAATTTTAAAATGTTTAGTATTTACCAATATGTGTATTATTTCTTCAGGCTTTTTATCATCTACAGGAATACCATTGACTTCCCTCAGTTCATCACCAACATGAATAAGACCTACAGAAGAAAAAGAGGAGTTGTGAAACTATACCTATGTATTATACAAAACCTACCATTAACATTCAGTTTGCTTCTCCCTTGTTCCTACACTTTAACTGAAAAGGAGGAATATATGGTGAACATAACAACAGCTACTGTCATCCCAGGTAAGTGGTTGGTTTACTCACCTCCCTATCTTTCTCCTAAAAATTAGTACCATTTTTCTACAACTTTTCTGGACTTTTTGCAGAAGTTTGAAAAACGTTTATGCCAATTTTTTTTCTTCTCATACTGCTTTCTTACTGCTACACAGCTGCAAGTACTGCAAAGATCACTTAGGCTGTGAGTGCTAAATTGTGGCACAAATGCTTGCTAATTTATCTATCTATCTAGATTTGCTCCATTACCCCATTTAAGAGTAAAACACAGCTGCCCTAGATTTTCTTCAGGGAAAGAGGCCCTTTAGTGTATAATTCAGGACTTCTTGCAGACACTGAGCATCCTAAACTAAACTATAGCAGTCAGGGATGTGCCGTTACTTTGAGAACTACCAGCTGAAACTCCAAGTGGATGTCCTAAAATAAAATAATGCCAGCACCCTGAGTTTCTCCATCAGCAGGTTGTAACCTTGGCATATCCCATCACAGTGTGATTGTTGGGGTGTCTGGCACAGGGACAGGAGTTGGACTTGATAATCCTGATGGGTCCTTTCCAACTCAGCAAATTCTATGATTTCTAAGTGGATGTCTTCAACTGGAACAAACTGGAACTGCTAACTCAAAGACACATCATTGCAACTGAACTGGGGAAAAAAACAGCATGAATACCAGTATTGAAATATCATTTTGCAAAAGTGTCCAGAGTAGAAATACTTCTGTTTCTGATAGTATTTAATTGAGTATTTAATTTCTACAAAATATGCCATATTATCTCATCTTCTTCAGATGAGCAGTAACACCTTACCACTTCTATCTGCAGCTCCTCCACGCATTATCCTGGCCACCACAATTGCACCAGTTTGTTCATCCCTTTTAATAGTAGCTCCCTTGGGTAAAAAAAGAAAAATGAAGAAAAGGTTATTTGGTTAATCTCACCAAAATATTAATATGCTACACTAAAAACCATTTGCTATGTATAACTGCAAAAAGTTGACATTATATTACTATGTGAATAAGCCAGGAACAATACTTGCTCATGAAAAGAATATATAAAATATGTTGCTTTATAACTATCCTCTTAAAATGTGCCTTCTTTTCCATTCAGAACTCATGCATTCTGTGAGTACACAGCTTTAGAAAAAAAAAAGGAATCATGATGGAAAAAGTTTGCTTTTCAGATTAACGTAAGTGCAGTGTAACTTACTTGAGTCTGCTGCTAAAGCTGTATTAAACTACTGCTGAAAATTGATAAATCGTTGTTCCTACATTAAAATAGGCCACATTACAAACTATGGGTACATAAAATGTATCTGTGTTAATAGTTGTTGCACTTTATGCTCAGAACTGCCTGTGCACCCACTGATCATCATTTTGCTTTACAATGCTATCAATAAAAAACCACGAATGTGCTGTATTTGTGCCTTTCATTTTACATCTTGTATTTATTAGTATGAAATTCTATCCATAAGCAAAGTAATTTTGCAAATTGCCAGCCTTATTCTTATGTATTGTTTATTATGTAATTATATCAGTAAGCATTTGTTTGCATTACAGTTTCAAATTAGTCTGAGTTTCAAAAATATAGATTTAGCTGCAGCTAATCTCACTTAAAAAACTGATGATTAGACTTCTGTGCAAGAAGAACTGCATATCATTAGGAATATATTAAACGTATTTTTATAATTTATAAGTTGTATACTGACACCTCTAGCTTATAGCTCAATATTAAGTTCTGACCTTGCAGCAACAGCTACCGACTTGAAGTTTATTATTAATATCTGAAAATTTGTAACTGTTTAAAAGTAAAAAGCTTTTTTTTTTCCTGAATATATCCATCAAAAAGGGAAAAAAAAAAAAAAAAAAAAAAAAAGCAGCATTAGGATTTTAGAGGTAAATGCAAATACAGGGCATTTCCATTACACTGTCTGTATAAAACAGAGGCTCTCCTAACGAATCAGGGAGAAGCCTTGATCGAAAGGCTTTATGCCTTTTAGCCATAAGTCAATACCAATAAATGCCACCAAATGCACATGGCGAGTGATGACTGACAGCGCTCCACTGCGATCACCCCGACACCCCAGCCCGGTGCTGATGTCTGGAAAGTGGTTCTCCACTTTGCCAGCCCTTTTAGACAGACCCTAGAAAAAAACCTGGGTGTAATCGAAGCCCACAGGATTGACCCAGACAGCATCTGGAAGTAACAATAAGGCTCTTGTCCAAGTGGAACAGTCACTTCACGCTCCATGCGATTATCACTACTGGCACAAAATGAATTTTCCTAGCACTGATTAACTGATCTGAAAGATAGCCTGGTGAAGATAAGAGCTAAATTGGAATTTTCAAACAAAGGACAAAATCAAGTTCAAAATTACAGGGAAATTATTTAACCCGAGTTTGCTCACTGTCAGTAACTCCTCTATGGCAAACCCAAAGTGAATGGGCAATACCACAAAAAACACTGCTTGAGTTTATGTATTTTGCTGTATCTATAGTACCCAAATTAAAAAGGGGGTTCCTAAGATTCCACTTCCCTCCCAATTTAGCACTCTTAAAAAGAAATCATCAAACACAAATAGAATTTTTTTTGAAAACCTGAAGAGTTGATTTTCTGAAAAAGCAGCTTCTCTTGTACTGCTGCCAGCCCTGCTTAAACTATGAGGTACATATAATCTGGCAAGAAATTCTCCTTATAAGATGTTCAGCTCCAGAACTTTCAGTTACATGTGCAGTGCAGCTCCTCATTTAGAGCTTTAAAAATGGAAGAAGGTTAGACTGGACCTTGAGAGCTGGAAAATATTTTCAGTATTGTGAGCCAAAAGTGTAAGTTACCCTAAATGAGACATATACAGATGTAATAGCATAGCTCAGTTTAAAATACTTTTAAAGAGAAAAATAAGGAGTTTGGGAGCCATATGGTGATCAGACTGAGAAAATGCTTAAAGGTATGCCATGCAAAAGCACTAAAAATAATACAAGCTCCTTCAGCAAGGCTCTTTCACTGTTTTTTGGTTGCCTTTTTTTTTTTTCCCCATTTTTAGTGTAGTACCACTGATTGGTAAGCATTGCTCAGGGTTTCACAGATGTGAGCTTTATTAGTTCATCCATTTATCTGCTGGTTCCAGAAGAAAAACATTCTAAGTCTCTATTTTTAAAGAAAGAAATATTAGCCTGTAAAATAAATTACTAATAAGAGAATTTGAAAATATTTGAAAATTTTAAAATATTACATCAGTAATATTATTGCATACCTTCCTGTTAAACAAAAGCACATGCAGATGTTGAATGCAAGTAAGTACTTCAACAAGCTGTATTTTAATTCACTCTCTATTGAAAATGCAAATATCAGTTACCTATCTTACAGAGTTATTTAGAAGTTGATGCCTGATGAACGTTAAGGGTGGATAGGGAGGGGAACTCCAGGCTAGAGGCTTTTCCTTTTACCTCTAGCTCTGGAGGGGAGTGGTGCTCCCTCCCCCTCCCCCCACCACGAGGTGTCCCATGGCCCCAGCAGAGACCACAGGACACGGCAGCAGGAAGCGAGGGCAGAGAGAGTTTATTGTTCTGGGTAACGACTTAAATACCTCCTGGGGGGATTACAATGTGACCAGTGGGAGTTCAGGAGGTCTTACAACCAACCAATGACAACAAGGGGTTAAGAACCAATAGATGAGCTCTCAGTTATCTCTTAGACATTCCAAAGGTAGAGGTAAGACTAAGGAACCTTGGGAAGAAGAAAAGGGGGGTTTACACAGAGTTACAAAACCATTTTGGAAGCATGTTCACTTTAAACAACCTTAAAACTTCTACATTTTCTTATACACCAAAAGCCTACTGCAACAGATGCTCACTTACATGTAGACTATGTACACTAAAGTTGACCCTACACCCAAATTAATCCCACCTAAAAAACAGTTGGCTTCATCCACTAATGAGAACTGAGCTACGGGAACTAAGAGAAAGGAAAGTGAAATCTGTAGAGTCTGCATGGGCAGAACAGGCAAATGAGTCTTTTACATAACCACAATTCATGTCACCCAAGTTCAGCTATGGAAATCAGTTATGTGGTCCAAGGTAGGTGCCCAAGCTACTCCTATACTTAATGAAAACTGATAGTCAGCTCTGGAGAATGAATGATCCTTTCATTAAGTCAGGCGCCTCAAATAACCGTCCATTCTCTGGAGTTGCCTCTTTTTCTCTTAACTAAAGACATGGAATGGCACAGAGGTTAGTTTCCAAATGGCTAGATTTATGTGAAATTAATCTGCCTGATGAAGAAGCAACCATCTTAATGTGAAGAAGCATCCTATTCAGAATAACAGCTGTAACAAACCTGGAATATAATTTGGGAGCTGGAAGTAGTGAGAGGCCAGGAACTGAACTCCTGGTAGTGTGGTTGAGCATCTCAGATATCAGGACTGCTAAGCAGGAACAGGGCTGTAGCTGAAAATGCCTTGGAGAAGTAGGCATAAGTAAAAACTCTACAAGCTACCAGATAAAAAGCCATATACTTCTGATAAAAAGCTGTAATTATAGCCAGGTGAATTTTGGATTTTCTCTGCAAAGAGATGTTTCTACTTCTCTTTATGTACGGTTCAAATTTCTTTGTTAAAATAAAACCTCGTAACACAATTTCACCTCACTTGAGGGAGACACTGCTAGAACAGCATTTGCAATAGACCAAATCAAATACCGTGGAAGGATTAACACGTTTAAAACATCTCTTCCAAAATACTGGGGGAAAGTTCAGCACTGACTCTGAACTGATGAAATCTGGCAAACAGAAGGCCCTCCCACAAACCATGTGTTTCCTTCTCTTCTGAAATGATTACTCTCGGGAACTCATGCTTCATTCATATATGATTAACACTGGCTCAGAACACCAGTGAGGTGCTTAACTCGGAGAAAAGCACGAACAAATACAAGAGGAAATGTGGTGCAGTTTTACATAAAAATGGTCACTAGATATATTCCAAAGAAGTTAAGAGAGTGACTTATTTGCTTCATGGTGAGTACTGTTGAAAGTCATCCAAAGGAAATGCAATTCAGAATGTCCAGGGTGTGCAACTGACATAAAGCTCACGGCTCTGCAGGAAAACAATCTCTACTGCTTGGGTACAAATAGAGTATGGGAATGTGTCTTAGGTGAAGGAAAAGTTCAAAGAGCTCGGTATCTTCAAGTCAAGAAACTATACTATCTCTATCCCAGTCAAAAATATCATATGGTACCTCCAATCTCAAGCTCAGTTGCTTCTGGTAGTAGAATTCTGATATAATGCTGTGAGTGGAAATCAGACTTTTTGACCCAAGAGTAGTGAACAGATAAACCAAACAACCAGAGACTCTTTGATGTGTACTAAGAATATCCAAGACTTTAGAACAAACTCTGAAGGAAAAGCCATTAAAAGGACATGGAAATAAATAGAAAATGAAATTGTAATTAGCTCAGTAAAACACAGACCATAGCATATCCTTTCTTTAGTAAAAGAACTGAACAGGAGTAATATTAAAATGGATTAAAGGTGAGTTATTGAAGAGAAGGAGGACACTATAGACTTTTCCTTGAACTCTTTCTGGAGAACAAGTAATGCAACTCACCATAAGCTCTTCTCCAATGAAAATAAAACATCAAGATATGCTGAGGATCTGGAACGATCACAAATACACCCTTCCCATACATGTAAGATACAACCTTAGAAATGCTGATTAAAGGACAGCTTTTGGAAGTCATTCAGGCCAACCTCCTGCTCAGGGCAGGACTGCTGCCCAGCCCAGCCCAGCCCAGCCACTGCCTTATGGAATAGGTTGGAGATTCCACACTTTCAGTTAGTCTGCACCAGTGCTGAACTTCCTACCTAATGAAATACTTATGTTAATTCTTCATTTAAAACTCCCAGGGCTGCAACTTGTGGCCATTGCCCAGTGTTTTAGCATCTTTCACTGCTGAGGAGTTTGACTTTACTGTCCTTGGGACAGTGTTGATAACTCAGGGACGATTTAGCTATTGCTGAGTAGTGCTTGCACACTCAAGGCTTTTCCTGCTCCTCACCGCACTAGTGGGGAGGCTGAGGGTGCAGAGTGCACAAGCAGTTGGGGGGGACACACCTGGGACAGCCAATCCCACCTGATCAGCAACATATCCTACACCACATGCTGTCATGCTCAGCAATAAAACTGGGGGAAGAAAGAGGAAGGGACGATGTTTGGAATGATGCTGTTTTTCTTTCCAAGGAATGGTTCCAGGTGATGAAGCCCTGCTGTCCTAGGGATGGCTGAACACCTGCCTGCCCATGGGAAGTGGTGAATGAATTCCTTCCTTCACTTTGCTTGTACATGAAGCTTTTGCCTTACCTATTAAGCTGTTTACCTCAACCCACCAGTTTTCTCATGTTCATCCTTCTGATTCTCTCCCCCATCCCACTGGGGAAAGGGAGTGAGTGGTTGAGTGGGGCTGAGCTGCTGGTTGGGGTTAAACAGGTACCTGGATGAATGGGCAAGAGTGGAACTGGAGCAACAGGACAAGGATAACCTTTAGCTTAGGCAACTCTGTGCATCCCTTTAGGAGAGTTTAAAATCTCAAAAGCCAATAAACAGTGTATATATTTCATATACATTTTTAGAAAATCTGTTTTGTTTTAAAAGTTACAATTATCCAATCCATTCTGGGATACTGTTAACATGGTATTCAACTCAAAAAAAAAGTATTAGTAATGAATCATGTTTGCAATATGTAAAATGTAAACTAAGATTTTATTAAGCTTTTTCTGACAAATTACAAAAAAGGGTGCTTTCATTAATACTAAAAAAAAGACACTTGATTAGGCCTCACTTCATACTGTATGTTCAAATTTTTACACATCCTTTAGAGTGAATAATCTTCCTGATACTAAACAGTAAAGCAAGTTTGTTTTCTTCCTCAAATAATTTCTTTGATGAAAAAAATAAAAAGCTTAAAGCCATGATTTAAACATTTTGGGGAAAAGTATTTAGTATGTTAAAACAGTAAAAACTCTCCATATGGTCAAACTTGTAATTATGCCCACAGTCACCTACAGTCAGACAGTATGAAAATTCATTTCTTGTTTACTGATGCCAGAAATCCTTCAAGAATTAGAGCGACAGTAAGGGACAAGCTACCCCTGTATGTCTAACAGAGGCATCGCTCTCCCACCGTCATCTCAAGTACAAAATCATGACTTTCTCAAAGTAACTTTGCAGATATTTCCCCAGGATTCCTATTCATTAAAACAAATATCCAGTATAACATAAAACAAAGCTCTCACTGGTTTGTAGGAGAAAAAGAATATAGCTAAATTTTATACAAGATGACTCCCACTCTACAGCAAATAAAAATAACCAAATCAGTAAAGCATTTTAATATTCTTGTAATACAACCTAGGTTTAGTCCTTTCATTTTTCCAGATATCCCCATGAAGATATTAACTTTCTAGTATTCATAATGCAAAGTACAACAACAGACATCTTAAATTTGCCCAGATTTCAATTCAAGTATTTTAAAATATGTTTTTATGCTTTCTTTTCAGTGTATTGAAAGGTCACATTTTTTTACATGAATGTTAACAGGCACAGTTCACAACACAGGTCAAGATTTCTTTGGGGATTCATTCTCCGTCTCTCATTTTGAACTAAGTTCATGATTCAAATTCAAGATAAAAGACGAATATGTTATTGATCTAAATGCGCAGACTGGCTCACATATATAATGCTTAAACACTGTGAATGAACAAAATCTTATTATTCATTTCATGTGCTTTACTAATAATGACTGCAAATGGAAGTCACAAGTGTATTACTCAACATTATGAATAACACATTTAATGTCTGTCTCTCCACATTTCAAGTTATTGTCACCCATTCACATTCATAATCTGAGCACTCCCCACCCTGCATGCAAACACAAAACCCCCAAACCAAAAGACAGGGTTACCTACCAATGGCTCCCGGTTTTTGACGAGCCTAATTATTTTAACAGAATCTTCTTCTTCATCAATATCATCAGGCATGGGGGGCAAGACAGGATCATAGTTCTTCTGAGCAACAGTGTCATGTACAGAGAGCAAAGCCTGGAAACATTAACAGTCAGTACATTATCTCACATCTGAACAGTTTAGAGAAGACAAAGCAGAGGATATTATTTACAGCCTGACTCTATTACTGCGATGCATGTAGATTGAATAGAGTTCCTTTATACAGTTTTAACACATTTCAAACTGATGAAACGACTCCATAAAATATATGCTTCCATATATACAACGCATGCAGTAGTAAATTGTGGATGGGGAACACGGTCTTCATACACACAAAAAACCCACGTGCTTTGCACATTAGCTTGAAATTATACAAGAAGTATGAGCAGGAGGAAACCCAGGTCTCCAGAAGGAAGAAGATAATTGTACTTGTCCTAAATAAAAAGTTTCTTCAATACACTAGGCAGTCCTATCCAGGACTTCTGTTCAAGCACGAGATGCATGACATGAAGCTGTTGCTCAACCACTTCCTTCACAGGAGCTCTGGAAGCTTCCCTGGATCCCTTTCATACCAGCTCCCTTTCATATGAGCCTCAAATTATCTTAGGCATTTTTCATTTATTATGGAATTCATTATTGAGATTGAGGAATATTCTGCTGAAGAAGATTTGACTTAGTCAGGTGTTTATAAACCACCTATTGCACGTCCTTTTTCCTTTCTTTCTATGTTGTTTCTCCAGTTTATGCATAGCTTGGACCATAGATTTCAAAGAAAAGCCTAAAAAAGATTGACAAAAGGTTTCATATTAAAAATTAAATAATTTATGACCTTTCAGGGAAAAAAAAAATTTTTGGCAATGGAAAATAGAACGCTAATTCTCCAAATGCTCAAAAAAAAAATCTCAGTGATAATGTAAAATTCACAGCTTTTTCCAGATACAGAACTCTTAAAGTTCTTTTCTATTTTGAAAAGACTTCATTATTTGTAATACTTTTTAAACTGGTGAAAAATCGTTATGTAAAGCTTTTTACTTTTGTAGAGAAAACTGTTCATTGTACCAGAAATAATGGCAACAGTCATACATGTAATTCTATCTACTGCTTTCAGTTGCTTCTGTTTTCAAAGAGTTGCCTCTAAATACTTGGATATTTTTCCCAGGAGTTAATATTACAAAAGTTGTAGTTTGAACAGCAGAAGTAACTGTCAAATTGATAACCTTCACAACAATAAAATAAAGCATTTTTGAAAATGTCAAAATGTTTAGGATGAAGCAGAACACATCAGTGTATGACATTAGAAGGTATCATATCAATGACCATAAAAATTGATCAATTATAACAATTACAATAATGATTATGAAGAAAATCCTTAATAAAAACCAGAAAATGGTTACATTTCTCTGATGTCAGTTTACTTCCTACTTGATAATAGGCACACAATATTTGACTGAGTGCACAAATGATCAGAAACTGTATGTTCTCAAGGATAATGCAAATGTTTTATAAAAGCATGACACTGCCATTATGCTACTCTAGGATTTTTTTTATGAATGAAGGAGACTTAACAACAGAAAACAATGGCCAGGCAATGCTACAAGCTATCATGTCAAAAGCTGAAGGCAAAGAGCATACGGTAATCTTGAAATTCTGAAGTTTAAATTTAAAGTTAGGGCTTCAACAAAATAAACACAGAGGAAAATCACGTCTGCTTCATGATAAATTGTTATTGTTTTACTAATTTTTATATCATATAATTTGATAAAAATACTTCAACACATTAATTATTTCTGGTCTTCCCAACACACAGTTATGAATTTGTACTACTTACCATCAGAAATTACCATCTCCCTCCAACCAAAGACAAGTTTTACTTTAGATCTGAGGTAAAAACCTCAGGCTAGCAATTATGGAACCTCCTGGAAATGTTTATTGTGAAGCATTACACATGTAAAAGCCATGCAATCACATGCAGTCATCTTAAGATGTATGTGAAATATCAAAGATATACTAAAACAAAAGCAGTGTTTGCTTTCACTTCAGGCTACTTACAGTTAAGACTTCTAAAACTCTGCAATTACATTTTTCCACATAAAGCTAGAGCACATTCATGGACTGGTTCAATTTAATGAGGTTCTATATTGCAGTTTAAAAACAATCAGGTAGATAGAGAAAACAGATGAAAATAACCCAAAGCACCATTTTCAGAGTAAAAGGCAGCCACTTAAAACATGTTCAAAAGAACCTATCCTTAACAATGAAATTTGCAAAACAGATTCTGTCCACCACTCCACTGAATTATGCCACCAGTGTTAATAAGCTACTTCCCATCTCTGACTGCCAGTTTAGGCTCCTGGACAGCCCATGCAGAACAAGGATGCATCCCAAATGTTACAACCCAATGCCAATCAGTGTCTGGTATTTATGATGCTTTTCTTCACTCACAATGACTGGAACTTATCAACCCATCCCCTTCTTCTCCCAAAGAACATATTAAACACGGTGTACTACAGTTTGCAATGTAAAATCTTTTCCTCAGCACTACTTTATCCCAGTGCAAAGATACATATTTTAGATAAGAGTAGGA
Organism: Myiozetetes cayanensis; assembly: GCF_022539395.1. Taxonomy (NCBI): domain Eukaryota; kingdom Metazoa; phylum Chordata; class Aves; order Passeriformes; family Tyrannidae; genus Myiozetetes; species Myiozetetes cayanensis. The sequence continues at coordinate 135,364,727 of NW_026086604.1, forward strand.
ATGTCAGAAAGGATGTGCCTTCTCTCAGACTTTCAGAAGAGATTCTGTCATCACAAATGTGTTTATGCTGCACACTGAACATGCTTGTCTTCCATCGCTGCTTCTTTTGCCAGACTATTCTCTGTCCACTGTAGTTGAAATAGTCATCAGCACAGATTTTGTGCAGTAACTAATTTGGAAACAAAACTTAAAAATGAATTTTGATTTCACTCTAATGTATTCAACTAGAAGTTATCAGAGGCTGTCCTTGAGAGCACTTCTGTGTTTTGAACACATGAAGAAACAACTGTATTCACAGAGTAAAGGGACATTTCTTCAGCAGGGTTTTGTACCGTTCCATTAACATAATGTGCGCTTAGTCCAAAAAACTATGCATCAGACTAGACTTGTACAGACAAGTTTGGGACTTTTTAAAAAACAAACAAATTACAAGTGCTAAGAAATAAAACTTGGATACTAAGATGATTAAGATTTACCAAGAATAATTTTGCAGTAAATGTACAAGGCAATGCAAAGGTAGCAATGTTATCTTTCTGTACGTAAGAAGTGATCAACTTATTAATTTCCATGATACTAATTTCTTACCTGTCAAAAGAAACTGCTAGAAGTGCAGATCAATTATTATTTTTTTAATGTTTTGGTTTTGTTTTCAAACACACAGCTCTTTGGAACTGTGCACACTGGATCCAAGATTTGGGTCATGCATATTTAAGCACCTCTGGAGAAAAAGATTTTATTTCAGCTCTAAGTTCTATACTTATGATTCACTAATGTAAACATGGTCCATATTTAGAACTTGAAAGAAGGTATGATTCAAGCCCCTGCACTACCTAAATATAAATATTGATGTTCAGCTAAATTCTTAGACATGATCTAGCTGGAAATGAATACTTTCATCAAACCTCTGAAATGTCTAATAACTAGTGCTTATTTTTCATATTAAAACCATTGCTGATCATTTCACAGTTTATAAATTGAAATTTTACACTATCAACTTACACAAAGAAAATCTGACATTGGAAACATTATAAGTTCTTTTTTAAAACTGTTCTGAAACTTTAAATGTTTATTTAAATTGAGACTGTTATTAATGAAAACAGTTCTACATTTTGAAAAATGTGTATTACTTACCTACACTGACTATGTTTTTGCTCCTCTAAAACAATGACAAATGTTACAGTATTTTTTGCTTCTGTTTATGTTTTGAGATGTGTAAGAGTAACAATACACCAAGTAGCCCCTGACTCATGAACACAGTTCCCCATGTTTTTTAATTCTCATCATTAAAAAGAAAAATCTCCATTTGAGCTTTGCTTTTCATAGGTATTTTGCATTGAGTAGTCTAACAAAACGTTTCAGAAAATAGTAAGTCAAGGAAGCAAGACAGAATGGGCAAATAAACAAAAGCAGCCTCGTTCTTAATAGTACTTGGAAAAAACAAGATTAGAAATTTAAATAGTGAATAGTCATCAACTGAAAATTTGTAGGGACTCAAACCAATCTTCATGAAAGCCAAGAGCTGCAGCAGACTGTGACACTGCCAGCCCAGCAGCTGGCCACCGTGCCTACAGAGCAGATCACTGCCCTGGCAGCTCAGTCAGCAGAATGGAACGAAATGGCCCATGACTTTGCTGTCCCAAGCCACAGCTTGGATCATTTGCACCAGCCACCTCCTCTGGCAGTTCAGCTTGAACTCCATCAGGTGAGACAAAGGCATTTTCCCACCTCTTTGCTTTGCTATAGTGCCAGTAACTACCACTGAGCCTGGCACAGAGAAGTTTCACTGGAGGAGAAAAGTAACTTCAGCAGCAGCCACAGCAATGTGCCCTGAACTCACTTGGCAGAGTTCATCCTCCAGAGAGCTCTAGCCATGATATGTTTTCCTTTGTGATAAGGTTACAGATGAAATAAAAAAAGACAAGACAAAAATGCTGGTTGAGAAAATTATTTAAGACTGGAAAGTTTAGTTTATGAGTAGCTTGCATAAAATTAAAGTCAACTCATCCAGCAACAGGCACCAAAGAAGAAAAGCTGAAAGAGCTGGGAGGAGACTGAACCCACTGAAGGAAAGACCGTCAAGAGCATCAGAATGGAAGGAGATGCACAGGAGTCATAAAAGCCAAACATGTGCAGGAATTTAGAAAGCAGGAGAATAAACCATCAGAAAGCTGAAGCATGATGGTGATGGCATACAGACTCCAGGCACAGAAAATCAATTTGACTTGAGAACAGTTTGGAGAGGAAAGGGATAAAAATAAAAGGTTTCAGAATCAAGCTATACATTTAAGAACACCCAGTAAGCAGCACAAAATTAACAGGGAAAAGGGAGATATGAAATTAGATAAGGGATGGGGGAACAACCTTTCTTCTATAGGAGCATTAGTCTTTAAACCTACTATCTTGAGTACATGATTTTACATGGATATACCGATGAATTCCATCCCACTAATTCTATTGCCCATCAAATGGGTGGTAAAACAGCCCTCAGAAATCAGCAGCACATGTCATTCTCTTAACTACCAATTCTCTTAACTGCTAAGGGGAAACGTGCAACCCTAACCCTGATGCAAAATATGGGTTAACAAGATAACAAGAAAGGCAGGTGAGAACAGGCACCTCGACTAACAGATAAGAACAACCACATTAGCTGAATTCTCCAGCCTGGCTAAAGCATGAACATAATCCAGAAGCAGAAGCAAGCAGTAAAACTACAGGCAGAAGAAACTCGGTTGTGCTGTTGAAGTGGCCAGAGGATGGCTGGACTAACAGCAAACTGAATATTTTTTGGGGGGCAGCAGAATCAGTGAGAGAGGATGCAAGTATACAGTAATCAGGATCTAGCAGACATTCCTTCTGATACTGCACTAATCTTATTACTTTCCATTCTACACAAAATTCCCAAGTCAAATACATGGAGTACACAATGTTAAAGAAATCAGTTAACTGCCAGTTAAATCAGTTTGCTTTTGCTGCTGAGGATCACTTACACTATTCGATCAACATAAGCAAAAAATTTGGCAATGATGGTAAGGAAAACGAAATAAGGTCCTTCAAATTAAACACAATTTTCTGTTCGTGATCAGAAAACCAATGGATGTAGTAATTAACAGGCAAAAAATCCTATATATTCTTTATAAAATACCCAGAGATGATAAATTGTGTGAGAAGACAGCAGTTACGTATGTACAAAGGAGAAAATTACATTCCATGTTTGCAACTGTCCCATCTGTACTTAAACCAGAGTTGCCCTCCAGTTCAAACTAGTCCAGCTGGCAATTAAATCCCTTTCCCTTCCAATCTGACTTTGATGCACCTGGGTCACAGCAGTGATTCAAAATATTTAAAATACATACTGTACATGTGTGGTTTCAAGTTCTTAATATCTACTGTAGACTAATGTTCTTAGCACAGCAACATCTCAGTTGGATCAATATTCAGTATATATTACTTTTTCCTCTTTACTGCAGAGGACTTTATTCATGACTATATGAACTTCCTTTCACAAAAGGGTAATTTCCTTGCCTGAAAATGCCGTCTCTTGATTTCAGATTCACCAGTCTGAACTGATGGGTTTACCTGCAGCTGGTAGCCAGACAGAGACAGCCAACAGAAAAATGAACTTTCTGCATCTTCAGACTCCCGCTTCCTCTGGCTCAATGTTCACAGCCCCTGGAGATGCTTCCAAAGTCAAACTGTTCTCAGTGTTCACAGAAACATGCAGCATGTCCATCTGTGTCATCTGGTAAAGGTGTTAATATTCTTCCAGATGACAGCCCTGTGTTTTTTCTCAGTTGTGGATAACAGCAGAAAAAGCGCTGATTTTAAATCAATAGTGAAGAATTTGAACAGTCTGCTTTACGTTCACAACATGATTCATGTAGCTGAAGTGCCCTTGAAGCTTTAAACCCTGTTTAAGTTGCTTCCAAGAGCACAAATAGATGGTTTTCAGAGTGGAAAATGCTGAGACAGGAGCACTCTTTCAGTATCTCGGCAATCCTTAATCAACTCCTTTTTTGAAGAAGCAGCAGCTTTGCAGTAATATTAAGTGTCTGCAGTGGTAGTATGCACCTTTTCTTGGTTAAAAACCACCTGAAGACACCTCAAAGGAATCATATGAAAATATAAACCAAAGAAAACCAAAAGCTGAGGCTGCAATTGCCTTTTCTGAGAAAGTATCTTTAGGAATGGTCCAGCCTTTGACATCAGCATGATGTCTAAAGTCTTTAAAAGAAAAAAAAATTATCAATCCATGAGGTTAAGAATCTGAATAAACTTAATTCCTCCACAAAATAATAACATATATTCATCTACGGTAAGGAGGTCTTAAATTCATCCACAAAGTACTCTCACTACCTGGGAACCTAACTAAAAATAAAGTAGAAGACAGGAGACTGTTTGAACAGAGAGTTCAAATACAATACAGTCCAGCAATTGCAAAGGAACAGCACCACTGAAGGAAAAAGCAGCATAAAAAGATGACATCCAAAAAAGGGAGTACTTGCTTCATATTATGCAGTTTCTCCGTTTTCACCAGTCTACTTTCAGTAGCTGAATGGAATTGCTACTTGAAAGGGATGTGACTTTATCTGTAGTGATTTTTTCCTTCTTCTACATTACCAGCTTTAGCAATGTTGCCAACTTTTATGTGCTGTATCTGAATGCTACAGTTACATGTATGCAAGTCAACATTCTTAGGTGGGTGAGAGTCAGTTCCCTCATGTGAGAAAGTCACAGAGCGTATATATACATAACCAAAGAATTTATTTGATTTACTTTTGAAATTTTGTATTTTATGCTGCCAACCTGCCTGGCTTCACTTTTATTTATGATATCTATCACTTTGTTTGTTATATATTGGCTGCTAGTGAGCATTCTTATATCCATGCATCTAAACATTGACAGACAAGCTCTCTGCAGGACATCAGCTGGGTTATCACATGAGACGGACCTGAGAGCATGTCCTGAGTAACATAATGGTTGTTAGTAAATATATTCATGCAGTATTCTTCCATTTCCTCTACACCATTTTATATCTATGCTTATGATATGTTGTATAATGGCCAGTCTTCGCGAGCGAAGATCCGGGGAAGGTCTTTACACCTTCCAGCCTGCGCATTGGATTTTTTAGGTGAGACACAGTGTGCGCGGAACTGAGCCCACCCTTTAATCCTAAGGTTCATCTGCCGGGGCCAAGCGAGCTTGGACGGTGGCAGCGAGGTCCTTAGGACGTAGGTGGGTTGCCTTTAAGGCTAACGAGCCCCACCTGCCCGGGAGTGGCCCTGACCGGGAATCGAACCCGGGTCTCCGCGGTGATAGCGCGGCGCCTTTACCACTAGACCACCAGGGGCTCCGATATGTTGTATATTGTTATATGTATCCTCTGTCAGTCCCTGCCACAGTAAGAGTGTGCCACAACTCCGTCTCTGCCTGACAGATGCAAAAAATCAAGGCTTTTATTGCTGTTTTTAAAAGGACTGTTTTGCTATTATATTTTTGTTTTATTTATTCCATCCCAGGAACATGAACATTCCAAAAATAAAGACAGAAACATATTCTGCCAGCACTCCCCACCCAAAAACGTTTTCTAGAAAAGATGGTTTTGAATTATGGGTGCAAGCAGAAATAGAAATCAGAAGTCAAGGTCTAAAGTTAAAAATAGTTAAGAATAAAATCTACTTTTCCTCTAACTGGGTTGCCAAAACGTGTGATGGTCACTTTCCCAAAGTGGCAAGCAATTTAAAGACAGGAAACACTGGGCAGAAGGATCTCAGTCGTTTGCCAACTGAAGTCTCCTCTGCCCCAGCTGCATGGCTGGTATGCTCAGAACATCCATGGGCTATCCATGAACCTTTACTAAACCATCAGTACTGTGGTCCTTGCTGATTGTTGCAGTAATTTGCATCTATTGCCTAGGGGGGAAAATAAGTATTTCTCTCTCCCTGCTGACATTTCACAGCATACCATCAAAAATCAAGCAGGCTCTTGCAGGTTTACAAATTAATGGCATCTGATATTGCAAGTGAGGATTACGTGGGTAACTTTTCAGTTGACATGAAGTACATGAGTACATGGAGTACAGTGTACTCCAGCTCACCATATTAATAAAGCTAAAGCAATTTAGTAAAATCTCTTAATGTGAGAGCACAATTCCTATAACCAGTCCTACCAATAAACAGACAACTGATGGGTAAATAGTTATAAATCATGGTAAATCCTGCTTCCTGCACAGATACTGTAGTTTGTGTTACCATTTGTGGGCATGAATATTTCATAAAGAGGAGGAGAACAGTGTCTCAGGACACCTGCAAAAGTAGAAAACACTGGTGCCTTTGGGAAAACAGGTCTCTAACAGGACAGGGCCAAAAGGACCTGCCTAGGATACAGTAGCAGCTTAAGTGTAGCTCAGATGTTAACTGACCTGAAATTTGTATTTGAGTTCCCCAGATGCAAAACCTGAACAGTTGTAGGCAAATCCCAATAATTTCCAGTGGAAAATGCTGACTTTGCAGAAAACACCTAGTTCAATGAAAAAGCCCTGACGGAAAATCCTCAGCAGGTCTAAATACAAAGGAAATGTTGGAAAGAAGACAAAGTTTAGATTAAGATTTTTTTTTAATTACATGAGACATGGAATGCTTCATGAACTTTTCAAAGCAAAAATGGATTTTGTTTTATATTATTATACCACAATATTTTCTTTCAGTGCTTTGGGTGTTAAAGTTCTTGCAGAAAAAAGCCTGCAGTCTCCTGGACAGTAATTTAATTGTTGATTTTTGCCAGTGACTGCAGGGCAGCTTTAGAAGGCTCTGCTGATAAAGGCTTTAAATATTTGCTTTTTTAACAGAACAAGTAACACTTTGATCTGAACAGTCTATTAGGCCACTGTGCAAATCCAGTAAGCCTCAGATGGTAGGGATGGTGGTATCAGCAGTTGTTTATGAAATAAAGGCTAGAATTTACAAACTTTCCAGTAATACAAGAAAAACAGAACAGGACAGGACAAGGTTAAAGGTATGCTTCAGGCTCAAAGAAGCACTGTTTCTTTGTTTAAAGAAATCTCATCAAGCATAGGAATCATTTATATGAAGAACAAAGTGCCCTGGCTCTATTATCTGCAGTTTTGGTTTTTTTTAACTCACAGTTCTATTCTGAAGGAAAGCCAAAGAGATGAAAATATTTACAAATATAAATTATTTTGTGAAACTGAAAGTCAAGTGTACCTGAAATGAATTGCAAAGAAAAGAGAAAGCATAAATCCTATTTACAGTTCTCTGGTGCATGCATCTTTGCCATTTGAAAGCAATTAAAAAAAACCAAACTGAAAACAAAGAATCTGTATGTTCTCTGAACAGCAACATTCCCAGTCACACAAGAGCAGTTTTCCCTTCACTCTGCAAGTTATCTTAAAGTTACCTCCAAAATTCTGTTCATTCTATGGTAATGAAAGGAAAGAAAAATACTGTATGTCCGCCTCTTGTTCCCTCTATGGCTACAGGTACAGTGCCCAAAATGACCCAAGTGCTTTACATTCTGATGAACCATGAGGCACTGAATTCATTCACAGTCCTGCCTGGTGCCCTTGCTTAGGTACCTGGTTTATGTTTCAGACCAGCAGCTGGCAAACCTTTTAGCACACATAAACAGAAGATAAACTCTACTGAAACAGGTAGAACCACCATTGCAAAAGCTTAATTTCCTCTGGGCCATAACAGGTATAAACATCCTTCAGAACAGTTTAGCACAGTGACATTAGCTTTTGACATAATCATTGTTCTGCCCATTACACCAATGACCAAAAAGGACATATTTTATATTAATTTAAAAGACACTAAATTTACCCTAATAGAGATTAATTTCAAATGGTAAATTGCTTTGTTTAATATATAATTATCAGAAGTGTAACTGCTGTTATAAACACAAAGGCAAGTGTGAACTAGATCTGAATAACATGTCCCAAACTTGTTTCAAAGGCAGAATAATCGGGATAACATTGTTCAATGGACTAAAAGATGGCTTGTTCTTTTATAGTCTTTTTTGTTTACACCCACACCAATAAAATAAGCGATGAGAATGTTAATTCCTACAGTTATTTGTTTCAGTTTCTCAACAAATTATAAAAATAAATAACAATTATGCTCTTGTGCTATGGCACTGTCCCAAAAAGAACACAGCTTTTTCCAGCTTGTCAGGAAAGGGACTGAAATCTACTATTCAAGACCATTTTTAATTAAAAGTGGAGGAGAATTTGGAAGCTTTAAGGTCTCTCATTCTTAGCTTGATCATCTGTCATATGTACATCTCCTTTCCTACAGTGTTCCTCCCTGGAGCTCTGCCCTGTTACTGCCAGAGTAACTCTAGTGACCACTTCTTCCCATTTCCAACCCTACTGACAGGTAAGACCATTTTGCTAACTTGGTTGTGATATGTTCATTAAATAACAAGAATTAAACTCTCTTTTAGATATATTTTGTGTTAATGTCTTGAATCTTAAGTGTTCCAATTATATATTCCAATTTATACAACTGCATAGCAATGAAAAATATTTTGTCTCAAGATAACGTAGCTATTAAAAAAAAAAAAAAGCATAGTGCTCTCAGTCAAGAGCAGTAGAGAGTCATAAAAAAGCCTAATGCAGGGCTGGTAGCTGGACTTTGATGATCCTTGTGGGTCCTTTCCAACTAAGGATGTACTATAATTCTGTATCAAAGAGCTAATTTCTAGTCTGCTTAAAAATAAAATACTGTATTCAACTGGATTTGGGTTCTAAGGTATGGAAATACTGTTCTATTTCTTGATACCTTTAACAAGGTAGAGCTAGATTACAGAATGCAAACTCTAAGTCCTTATCCAGTGCTGGAAATTAAAAATACTAAGTGTGGCTGGCCTGTGTCCATGGGGCTTCGCAATTATATTTTAAATCTAGAACAGAAATGAAATGTCTAACACACAGTTAAACAAATCCACTTGATTTCCCAGAGCTACGTGCTCTGTTCTACTTCCAGAGTCCTGTTTTAATCAGAAAAGATAAACCACAACCATTATTAGTTCATTTAATTACGGTAAGTGATGCCACATTTGAGAACAGGAAAAAAACCCACTCAGTGTAACTGGATATTGCATACAGTTTTAAGAAGACTAGAAATGCCCAATTTTTTTTTTTTTTTTTTTCAAAAGAAAATGCACCTGGCAAAACCTTGGAATTACTTTTAAGACATTTTGAAAATCTCAGGTCTGATAAATGCAACTGCCTCAGAGAAATTAATTTCTGCTTTAAAACACTTCTCTATGGATGAAAATGCACCACAAATTCATCAAAGCTTTACTCATCAGATGCAAACACTCAGTAATATATTCAATAAAGGAATTTCGTATAACAGAATTAAAATATAGAAATATTTATCTAACCAGACAATTGCTGGAAACCTCTCCCAGCCTTTTTTGGCATGTTAACCAAACCTGCAAAGTTATAATCACCTTGCTAGACTTGTCCCTTTACACCATCAGACTTGTGGAGGCAGTGATGTAGTGCCCTAAACTAATCCTAACCATCCCTCACCATGCCATAAACATGAGAGCAGAGCTGTAGGAAAGTGGAAGCTCTCCTGGCTCCAGCTAACAGTTATAAACCAGGTCAGGAGAGGAAAGTTTCCCCCACAGAATAACATATAGCCAGCTTAAGTCAATCCCAATTTAAGCCATATGTGTTTTTAAAGAATGTCTATGGAACCTAATTGGAAAAGATGGATCAGTAATACCAAGTAATTTCAGATGTGTGAAAAAGAGCTGTTCTAGACAGGAATCCCAAGAATCTCGAACTAGACAAACACAGAAACTCTCTCTAGCCATCAACCTAATAATGAAGGGCTAGGAAAACCTATGTAACGTATGGCATAATCTCAGATACGAGAGACTGAGGGCATCTCGGAAGTACTGGAAGTACTGAATCCCAGAAACTTCCTTCTTTTTTCCTTCTCTGCCCAAGAGAGAGCAGGGGAAATCAACAGAAGAATCTCAACTATAGCCTCTCTGTACAGGACGCAGTACCACTCACCTGGTCACCATGATGCAGGAGGAAGCAGTGATAACCTTCTCTCTGAGGCAGGTTTGCCATGAGGTGGCAGGTGGAGAAGATAATGGACAGGCAAAAGATCTTGCATAGTGTCAGTTCTTTCCCTTACCTCACCCAAACACCTGCAAGCTCTGCAGGGCAGGGAAACATCTGTGCCTTGTGCAGGATTTGGCAGTCTTGCCACACAAAGGGCTTGGTAGCCTGCAGCTGGCCACGTCCTCCAGCAGCCAAGAAAGACATTTGCTAAGTCACTGCAGTTGTTCAGTCATATTAACCACGCTGAGGGGAAGGCCCTTGTTTCCATGAAATCCAACTAAGATTATCACATTGCCCTGCACTGCTACCAAGGAACAGACAGCAAGAGTGAGTGGGAAAAAGCAAGAGAGGGAGAGGGAGAAATGCAGTTGTGGTAAATGAGTTGTCTTCAGACTCAACCCACCACAGCTCCAGAAGCGTGAAGCACACATGGACAGTCACTAGGGAAAATGCCTAGAGTGAAGTTTAGGATCTCTGCAATTTGATGCACCAAGAAATCCTCTCCCAACAGGCCACTGGCATTGCTTACCCCTTCAGAGAGAAACAGCTTGTCACTTTACAAACTATGGAAAAGCCAAAAGTGCAAAAATCTTTAAAAAGCAGGCATAATTGATCTTTAGGATTTTGTAGCACTTTGAAGATATCAGAGTGTCTCATGTTTTGAGATCAGTGTTTTACAGGTAATATAAAAAACCAACTGTTTTAAAAAGGGCTCCTTTCCACTCTGCAGTTTTCATCTAAACTTACCAACTACTGCATTTAATTACCATTACAATGTGCATCTAGAGCACTAAGGTCTTCATTCTCTGAACAGTTGAAAAATAAGGTGATACTATGCATCAACAATGATACACAGGGGAAGTTCTGACTGGATATAATGAAACAGTTTTCAATAGGAGGATAATTAGGAATTGGAAGAGGTTGCACAGACCGTGTGTGGAATGTCTGTTCCCAGGCATTTCCATGGCCTGATGGGAGAAAGCCCTGAGCAACCTGCTCTGATCTTGATGTTGACCTTGCTTTGAACACCACACTGAACCAGACAACCTCCTTCCAACCTCAGCAATTTGATGGTTCTATAGTCTACTGCCAGATAAAAAGTCTCAAGTTCCTTGAAAGCACCACAGAGAACCTCAGGAATCTCACAGAAAGTTTTCAAAATTAGGTTTTTTAAAAAATATTACCCATTAGGAATTTTGTCCCAAGTAAAAGGTTGCACTACTTATGCGTGATGCAATTAAATTAAATTAAATTAAATTAATGACTGAAAACCGTCAAGTAAAAGCACATTTGTAATGAATGTATGAACCACATGCCATATAAGTGAGCCAAAGAAAAAGAAATATCAAATATCTACTCTTTGGAATATCCTTTGCAAATAAGCGATGACCTGGCAATTAATTCCTTTTGTAAGTATGAGTAACAGCATAATAACTTAATAGGCAACACTAGACGTGTTTCTTGATAACAGGTATTTCTGATTAACACTGTGTACCTTCTTACAAGCACACACACTCAATCATTAAAGCAGACAAACCCCCAAGCAGCCTGAGGAAGTAGATGCAGAAAGCACTTTGCAGGTGCAACAGATCCTCACCTTGAGATTGGGTTTTGCGAGGAGTTTCAACAGCTCTCTGATCTCACTGCTCAGTGGTTTGCTCTGCAGCTCCTCAGCCAGCTGGGTGAGAGATGGAATCAACACAAAGACCATTAGCAAAGCATTGTTTTACCCAGTGCATCAGTGACAACCCCGAATCTATCTTGTTCAAGGTTATTGCTTTCCAGCGTGTTCAAACAGAAGCCAGCATGAAGGAAAACACCATCAATCACCGCGCTTCTGTTTCTGGCCCTCAGTGGACCAGATTTAAGCCAGGCCTTTTGGCTCAGTTTAACACAAGTAATCATTTCTGGCAAGGGTGCAGCCAGATCACATTCTGATTTATAGCAATGGGGGCAAATCCCAGCACTTCATTTAAGTGAATGGTCCTTTGCGTGCAGACAAAGAACTGCTTGTAAAAATGACTGGATCAAACTTTGACACTGTCTATAAAAAACAGTTTTGAATGAGGTGGTGAAATCCACACTGCTTCCAAAAACCCACAGTAGCTGTGCTGTTTAGGACTGGGATAAGAAAGCAAAGTGCCCCTACAGTGCAAGCAATCTGAACCTTTTATTATGTTTACACATACACTGGAAGGAGCTTGTTAAACGTGAAGCAGGTTAATCAAAATATAGTTTATAATAGGTCATCAGCAATTCAAGCCCTTAAAATGCACAAACTATGTCCTAACAACAAGATCAGTAATTTATGTTTGGTTATACTATAAAATTGTGGCTTGGTGAACAATAGAGCAGCAGTTTAACATTTAATCCCATGGCTATTTGGCTCATGTCTTGGGTTTTTCTTATCATGACATTCTCAACTAATTTGGACTCAAGAGGCATATTATACTGCAGGATTTCAGACTCAAACTATTTTTCCAGAAGAAGGAAAAGCTAAAATACATTTCACAACCATGAACTTCAGTTTAAAATTCTGAAGCTACATGGCTCATAATCCAAAACGTGATTTCAGATAATCACTTATTTTCTTTGCATTAAATCAGTATCATAAAAATGTCTCAAAGAAAGATTGGCTATTTGCAGCAAGTAACTTTATTTGTCTAGCCTAATTTTAAATTTGTACTTTCATTTTGTATAAATTTTCAAGATAAATGGGTAGACATATATTTTGCATAAGTATATCTGATAGACAAATCTAGAGGCAATTATAGACATCATACATGGTTTGAATACGTTTTTTTCTAACCTTCAAATTAATACAGGTGTAACAGGACCGAAACAAAAATTCATCACCTACAGTCCCACAGCCCTTTAAATATAATTCACAGCTAAAAATACCCACCAAGTACATCAGTGCTAATATTAACAATATTTTTGCCTTAATACCAAAAGACTAGAAAACAATCTCTGTAGGAAAGGTCACAATGAATTATTTTAGACACATAAAGCCAAGTACTGAGGTAATCTGAATGCAATCTAGTCTGCATGTTCTATGGAAAAGCTCTGCAAAGCTGAAAATCTTCTGTGATAGCAATAACAGCAGGTATATGACACAGGTTACCCTTGGTTCTCTTTTCATTCTTTATCTTGTACTACTCATCACTAGAGAATAAATGTATTCATTTGTGTTTCTCTGGTGAAGACTAGTAACCACTCAGTAGGAGTGATGGCTTCAGCATTTCTCTCAGATGAATCGTGCCCAAGCATCTATTAACTCCAGCAGAACTGACATTTGCTTTGGTGGTGCAAATGCAAATGCAGGCACATCAGGTTTAGAACAGTGAGACACAGAAAAAGTATTTTGCTACTGTTTTAACAGACATTTTAGTCTCATAATTTAGAAAATTATTTCTTCAGAGATAAAATGGTTACAGATGTTTTCCCTCATATAATTTATCTGTTTTTTCCAAATATTTCCATAAAAGTCTTGAGGCAAATGTAATACCTTGTAATAGAAGAGGAGGAGAAAGACAAAGATTATTAAAGGAAGAGGAAGACAAAGCCATGTTGCCAGATTAGCAAACAGGTATCACCAGCACATTTCCTGTTGTGCTTCTAGCAGTTTTAGACAGGATTTTTATTTGTTGTTGAAGTGCTGAGATTTGTGACAGCTACCAGCAGCAGTACAAGCTCCAGGGCACACTTTTGGGCACACCATAATCATGTCAATCACCTCCTATGCCAAACACTGCAGGAAAAGCTGTTTGAGAACCACCTCTATGATTCTTTGTTGAAGGAACCATCACATTTCACAACATTCTTCTGCCACTACATAGAGGGGAAGATGTGGAGTGAGGCTGGTGATATGGTGAGTACCAGGGCCTTGTCTCAAAAGCTTCAGAAGAAAGTTCTGAAACTTCTTTTGCCAGAACAGTCTTTCTAATAGCCTAGAGGCTTTGTTTGCTGTATATACCTATACTGCCAGTGCTGTTTGGATCATCTGCACAGAATTAAGAGCCCTAAGTCAAAATAAGAGACAAACAGAATCTCTGCTGGGAAATTCAGCCTTAAAGCAGCCCCTGAGGGTGAGAAGAGAGAAGGTATGGCAGCTAGGAATATGAAAATGTTTAGAAAAGCCTCATCACAATTTTTACTTCTAAAATTGCTTTAAAATATAACACAACACATTGAACAGTTTTATTTATGATCACAGCCCTCAAATTTGGGCTTTAAATTAAGCAGAAAATATCCACTTGTGAATATCTCCTCCTTGAACTCTAGAACAGTTACTATGACCAGGAAGACAAAATATTAACTTAAAACCTATTGAAATGAAAGTGTGCATTATAACATCAACATTCTCTTAAATCTCTGAAGCTGACATCTAGGCAGACAAACATGTCAAAAACTGAATAGCGTTTTAATCCTTAAACTTCATGAGTTCTGGAGTTATAAAGCCCACTGAATGTAAATCTGGTTCCTCAAAGTTTGCAGATAACTATCAAAACATATAAAACCCTGCAGTGTGGTAGCCTGACTTCAGCCACCAAAGGACATCTCACCCTACGGGACAGTGCCCATAAAATCAGCTGTTCAGCCACACACAAGCAATGAAGAACCAGTGAGAGTATCTTTAAAAAGAAGCTGTGCTTTACAAGTAGGCAGATGTCCAGGGACAATCATGTCCCAGCATATTTACATTTTAAAAATACTACCATGTATACATAGTAATACATTCAGAGTTAAAAACCCGACCTCTCTCAACTGAGGAGTGACAGAATGTTTTAATGTGGGGATTTCCAGAACTATACCATTTAAATGGGGCTGAACAAAGAATGAGATTGCTCAGCATTTCTGAAAATATCAAGAACTAAGTTTTGCATCCAAAAATAAGAAATTATTCTTATTAAGGATTTTAGCCCAGAGATCCATAACAAAAATATTAGCAAGGATTATTAATATGTCAGCAAGAATTTAATGAAGAGAATTTCAACCAGCTTTCTAATTTTCAAAATTACTATCAACATTAGTCAAAGCTATTCGAAGGTTAAAAAAATATTACTAATATATGCCTGATGTCAAAGCTAATGTATTATTATAGTTGGTATGTTACAGGATATAGCTCTCCTCCTACTGAAACATGATTAAATTACCTTATATCCTTTTTTCAATAGTTTTAAAATATGCTTAATTTAGTTTTTCGTTAAAATGTTACCATTCTCGATTCACATTTAACCATTTTTAAAATTTAAGAATCAAAAGCTATTAATTACACAAAGAGATAGTTAAGATTTAAAAACATCTATAAAGTATGTGAAGTTTCAAACAAGCTGTATTTGAAATGGATCCTAATACATATTGCCTTTTCCAAAAAACAGCCTGACATCATCAATTGCAACAAAGATTTCTGGATTTCACCTAAACCACAGTTTATTAAACATTTCTCTATTCTGGCCTACCTCAGGTTCAGTCATAGTTTATACAGGTGTGTTCACAATTCATCTGAATCCTAGAATTAACCAAATAGCAAGAAATGGCAGGTTGGATTTTTTTCTTTAAAACAAAAATTATAGTAACAGGAAATTAACTACTCCATCAATGCTGACCACTTTTATAATTTATTTTTTGGTTATGAAGGTAATTTGGAAAGCTCCAATATCGATAAATCACTACTGTACTTTTTGTTACATAGTTTTGATTTTTTTTTTAACAAGCCTCCATCCTAGGCATTTCATATGCTTCATTTCTTTAATATTATCTGTTGTTTCTCATGTTCTGTCACCAGTGCTGCTATCTCATTTGTCTTTATTTTTCCAAAGCATTCCTCGTCTGTGACTTTCTCAAACACTAATATTTGACAGCTTTTCCCCTCCCAGTAGAGTTCCAACCTGTAATTTTTATTACATAGTTACTAAAGCAGAACAAGAGGCTATCTAGATGCAATGTTTTTACAATGTTTCACATGCAAGTGAATAAAAATCAAAGTAGTATCAGCAACAAGCCTGGTGATGACAGAACCTTTGGAAACATTTGCAGCTTCTTATGATTTCAGCTCAGTGGATTACATGCATATGTTTGCACCATGAGTTCTGCTCGCAGACAGTTTTTTGGGAGAGTGGTACCCGTGATCTCAGCAGGGGACACTTACATCATCTGCCAAGGCTGCTGCACCATGGAGTATGGGCACTGGGTTCTGTTTTTCATAATAGTGCAGTTTTTCATGAATCTGGAAGACAATAGCACAAAGTAGTAAGTTTATTTAGCAGCATGAGAAACAGTACAAAATAACCCCATTGAGCCAATGGATCTGTTGAGCGTCTGTAACTAAAGAAACATCCTTATAGTAACCTACAGGCAGCAATCATGTAAATGCAATTCATCATCATCCTCTGTTGAAGTGCTAAGAATATGAAATCAGATGGAAAAAATGCTCAGTATGTACACCAACCCACAGAAAAACTAAACATTTGTGATTTTTCTCTCCTGGCTTTCTCTGTCCATATTTCTAACATATTGCTTCAAGTATCAATTACATTTTA
Organism: Myiozetetes cayanensis; assembly: GCF_022539395.1. Lineage (NCBI taxonomy): Eukaryota > Metazoa > Chordata > Aves > Passeriformes > Tyrannidae > Myiozetetes > Myiozetetes cayanensis. The sequence continues at coordinate 135,381,374 of NW_026086604.1, forward strand.
TATTGCTGCTGAAAACACAAAGCATAAAGTGTTTATCCCCAAGGTGGATATAAAAAACCCTGTAAATTATGATTTATGAAGTGAAATAATAGCCTGCCACCCACATCTTGACAGACAGCTTGGTGGAGAGGCTGCCGTCATTAAAATAATTCAGAAACAAGGGCAATGTAGTGCTAATATGAATTCTAACACATCTGAAAGAAAGAGGCAGTCCTTCCGTGAGTTAAAGTCATTTAGGAGCATTTAAAGTTTTTAATGGAGAGTTATCAACATTAAAAATGCACTATGTTTTGGTTCTTTCAAAAGGGAAAAGGATACACCATCATTTAAACAGTCAGCCTGTTCCCTCCTCCACAAGTTATGCATTTCAAAATTTAGATTTTTTTTCCAGTATGAATGCTTTAAAGACCCAAAATATTTTGAAGCTTCTAACAAGTTTCATGAAAGCCATTTCAGAATGGCATAAAGGACTATATTAAACATTCAACTTTTTTTCCATTATCTTCCGAAAGGTACACAGATATATAAATATTAATTAAAATTTTTAAAAATGAGACAACAGTAGTCTGAACTGATACAAACACACCCCCATTCTAAGATTTCTACTTTAGTTCTGCTGCTCTGAAGGAGGTATGAACTCCAGATGGTTGGAGGAGTTGCAGAAGGAGCTAAATCAGGGACTGTGCTTGGCAAGGAGGGGAAGACAAGGTCTGGCAGAGGCCGTGGGGCACAGAACTCAGCTGGGGACTCCATCACCTCCTTGGGGAACAGGATTCCCAGTGATGACCTAACACTCCCCAGCATACTGCTGGGGAAAGAGCAGGACAGATGCAAGACAGCAAAGGCAGCCTTTAAAGAGCAACCAAACCACTGTGTGTACTGAAAACATTCAATGAGTTGACCAGATCGCATCCCTTTTGCACCAACTGCACCAACCTCCAGCCTTCCTCCCTCCTTCCACATTCGCTTTTCTCCGTTCACTTTTACCCCCAGCAGCACTCACTCCTCTCACTGCCCACGACTCCCTCAGCCTTCTCCCTAGCTCGTTCTTTCCAATTTAAACTGAACTCCTACAACTACACCCATAACGAGATAATACCACGACAACAGCACTTACACTTGCCATTTTTCCTGTCTTCTGCTGTGCTTCATAACCCTTTCTACGTTCATGTGTGTTTTTCCTCATTTAGACTACATGTTCCTCAAAGTAAAGGCCGTGCGATGCTCTGTTAATACAACGTGGCACAGCAAGACCTAAGTCTTGATTGACCCCTTCATCATTCCTGCAACCTTGATAGGATTATTTCAGTATGTCATTGGTTAAAGGACACTGAAGTTCTGAAACATCACAGTGAAGCACGAAGACATCACTTAATGTGATGTCTTAATTCACTTAATTGCTAAGTTATAAAATAATTTGTTCTCATCTGGAAACTACATGTGAAGCTCTATTGTCTCCAGAAAATGAGTCTGAATTTTACATAGCTTAAATAGACATTGTTTACTTAGCAATTACTCAGACTAATTCATACTGGATGTCACAAAAGTATAAATGACTGGAGAACTTCATATTTCTAGCTCACAAAGCACAGAAACTAAACAAAACAAGGAGCTGCAGCTCCCTGACTTTAGCAGAAATTTGTGATTTACTTAGACTGTGAACTTGAATAACTAAAGGGCACAGTAAATCAAAAAGTCTCAAATCCATCATTTTTTGATTGCTTCAGCCAACACCTTGATTTTATCCAGGCTGAGCTTCCATCAGCTCTGAGGTCAGAAGCAGTTCCCTACGCTACCTCCTAGTTTCTCAAAGAAAACAGAAGTGCCACTGCTGATGAAGCTGGATTTACCCTGAACAACCTGCACGTATCTCTACCAATGAAATTAAACCAGGAAAAAACAAACCAAACTAAAAAAATGCTGAGATGTCATGGCATAACCCATCTTTGTAAAAATGTTATACCATCATAAACTCGCGCAACACAAACAGGGTTTTAAGAGGTGGCACTGTGTACCTTTAACTAGTTATTGGCACTGTCTGTGACTAGCAAATGACTGAAAACAAATTTCTATTTTCCTAGGGGTGGATACTGGAATCCAGTTAAGCATTTAAGGAAAATCATTAAGATTTTATTTGATTATGGAGGAGTTGTAGGGAGTTGCCCCCTAAATAAATCTGAAGCAAAACTCAGAAGTGAATCAAGTAAGCAGGAAAATTTAACTGTTACTGGACAGTTCTAGATCTTGGCTTTTGCTACATCAGGTTGGAAATTTGACTACTCTACTGTACTAGCGCAATGAGTGACTTTAGGGATAAATATTATGTGGTCTATGATAAAAGACACTGCAACCTCAGCACACTTCCATTTAAGATGCAATAGAGTGGGTTTTTTTCCCCCAAATATCTGATTTTGATAGTATTTTGCCTTGTTTGTCTGATGAATCTATTTTTTGTATCAGATCATTATATGAAAATATGTCTTCTGTATATTTGTAATTTTAAGCATTTACCTGAGGAAGTTAAAAATGACTGGTCTGTGCAGAAAGATGCAATCAAGGCAAAATACAAGGATTACCCTTTATATCAATATAAAATTATCATATGCATTATAAAAATGCTACTTCCTACTGCCCTCCTACAGTTACCACCCACCTCTAACTTCTGGATTCATAATGTATGCAGCACTTACATATAATAACTTCCTGAACACAGTAAGACAGGAGATTTGGTGTAACTCCTCTGATAAAGCAAACATTTCAGTGAGGCAAAAAATGCATTTTCAGGCAACTTCTTCCCTCTTTGTGTCTCAAAGACACATGAAGATGTTATATTCTGTAATCTTCCCCCCAGATCACAGTTCTGCTGACTGGCCTCTGGTTCCTCATGTTGTATTTTTAAGCCTTTCTTGAAGACAGGTACAGCACCTGCCTCTCCCTTGTCAGTGGGAACTAGGTCATCTCTGTTGAGGTCATCTCTGTTGCCTTTCAAGGAAGACAGAGCACACTTTGTGAGCTCACCTTGTGGCCTTTGAATTTCCCAGATTTCAGGGTGATGAATGACTGCATTTATGACAACCACCTTTAGAAAAACTACTGTGCACACAGCCATATGCTTTGGCAACCTCTCCACAGCCTTTCAGATAATTATTTTCCCAAATCTGAAATTTGTAAATCATGCTAATACACGCACACCTAGCTCTGCATTTCCAAATTTCAATTCTTACACAAGTAGAATTTGAAATTCAAATTATCTATCTACATTGATTGAAATGAATAGTGTGAAACAGCCAAACAGAAATTAAAAGCAAAACAGGACAAGGTGGCCCCTTTACTCAATGAAATTAAACTGCAACAGAAATTAAAACCATCCTGGAACACTTTGAAAGAAATATGAGAGTGGATTGAAACCAGTAAAATAGAGAATTCACCTACTCAGGATAAAACATATCATATTTGCAACCATTTGTTTGAGCTTCATTCTGAAGAATTCTATTCAATACAAAAGGCAACTTTAGCTTATAGTTTGCAGATATACCAGATGTCCAGTAACTTTAATACTACTGCCTTCTCTCTACTAGAAACTTACAGAACTTATGGAAAATATAGGACTGTATCATGCTTAAAAATAGGAAATACAGTACATCTGTTTTAAGTTCTTCTGACATTTACATGTAAAGCTTGAATGCTGAAAATCTCTTCACAGATGAGTCAAAGTCTGTTAAAGCAAGAATTATATACTGTAAATAAAACATAAAAAACTGTTCTGCTGAACAGATGACCAAGCTGCTGGGCTTTTGTTTTTTTGATTATTTTTTTTTATGACTACCTATTCTTTTCACTGTAGGGTACTTTTGGAAGATTTATGAGGTCCTGCAAAAACTGACGATCTCCTCCAAAATTATGCCCCAAGAGGGAAAAATAATCATTTGCAAATTTATACAATTTTTGGCACATTTGTAAGCAAGAGATATTGTTTCTGGATTTTCCCAGAGAGACTGAATTAAGCTTTCTATAATAAAGCGGAGCAGTGTCCTTAGCCTGGACTATTTCAAAACCCACAAGGAGCTTTCTAAGTCAGAAAACCAAACATTTTAAGCAAAGAGTCTACAAAATAAGCTTAATTTCTCCTTTCAGATTTCTTAATTTCCATGTACAGTTCTAATATCATATGGCTGAAAATAAACCAAGGCAGTGGGATAAGCATATACCCAGAGTAATACTATCAGTTTCCAATACCCCAGCTCCTTCTGGGAAGGAATCCTTTCAAAACAAGTATAATTTTATTTATATTTAGTAGACTCTGGTACAGTTTTGTAAGCAGGACCTTTCTGAAAGACTCTACAGAACGCTACACACTTGACAAACTACATACCTGGCTTCAGGTAGTTTCTAGGAAGTTCTCCATCTATAAAGTTTCTGGAAAATTTCAACAGAGCTCCAAAATGGGCTATTTTCATCATAAGATGATGCCACCCAAGAAATGCAATGTGTCAGTCATGTTATCTCTTTTTCCTGAACTTGAAAAAATATCATCTTTAACTGGTTGACGTACCTACAGCTTCATACATATGAGCAGAATGTTTTAAAAGGAGATGCTGAAAGTGTCAGCAAACTGAGAGTAGAGTTCCCTGTAACTGTTGTGAAAAAAATCATTTCCCATCAATGCCCATAAGCTACACTAAAGATGCAGAAAACTGTTATAAGGACCGGAGTTTCAACTATCCTGTACAGCAAAGTGAAATAAATTTCCAAAATAGAGACAAAGCCTACTTATGAAAAATATTTTTGAGACATCAACAGAACACTCAGACTTTTGTCTTTCAGTTTTTACAACATTCTCCATCCCTAACTCTGCTTCTCTATCATCACATTGTTTTTGTCTTTCTGTTCTCTCTTCCACTCCTCTTTTCCATCTCAAGAGTGTTTTTTCAGCTTCCTTGCTTCTGGTTTCTTTTTTCTACTTTCTAAACTGACAACCAACACAGTTCAGTTACCTGGAACTCCCTTGCTGCCCATAGGCTCATATTACTACGAACAGGGTACTCGGGGGGGGGGAATGTACTCAATGACACACCTCTCAGTTGTTTGAGCAAGCACTAAACCTAAAGTTTTACACACAGAATAGGTTAAAAGAACGTTTCCCTTCTTTCCTCCAGATTATATCACTTGTTACATGGATTGAACAATCTAAATTTTACAAGGAACTAGCAAAGAAAATAAAGCCAATGATTAACACTCTGAAGACATACTAAGCTGTAGTGATCCACTGCAAGATGTAGAGCCCACACCTATAGGCCTTGCAAAAGGCAGAAAGGACCCAAATCAAAACAAAGGTTTTAACAACAGTTAGCAGCAGGGGAGGAATAAGGTGCCAAAGAGATAAGAGGAGAAAAACTTAGTCTTTTTAATAGAACAGTTGGCATAGGTAAATCAAGTGTATGTAAGAATACAATATGCAAATATTTGTAACCCCAAAACCACTGACCCATCAGTGAGCCATACTAGCACATAAAACACAAGAACCATCACATACATATATGAAAATATTCTGTCAACCATACAGGGGTGTCACCAGATACTCAGACACGTCAACAACTCTGGATAACAGGTTTTTGTTATGGCAATGACACCTTCCTGACAGTACACACTGAAGAGGATCCTGTGAGAAATTTGCACTGACCATCATTCTAGGGCAGACCGTAACTCCGGACCAGCATGCATCACCTTTTGGGAAGCATCAGAAGCTTATACCCTCTTATTAGTTATACAAACATTCCCTTACTTGGATTTTATTTTATGGGATGAGATAGCACTCAGCATAAAGACAAGGTACCTGCAAAATTCATCTGATTACACACATGCATGAAAATATGCAACATCATGTTTCTTTAATGCAACAGAAGAACTGGCACTGAGGCCCATTCACATTTCTGGGGTTTTACTCTGGACTAGCCTAGTCTTTGTTTGTTGAATATCCATCAGCAGGCAATCTGCTTGTTTAATTTCAGCAGAAAGGAATCCATCTCATGTACTGGAGTGCTGATGTAAACCAAAGCAGTTCAAGTTGAGAAGATGGGAAATTGTTTTAAAAACTGCACTAGTGATTTGAACTAGAATGCCAATACAAACACATACACAAAGCATCAAGACATCTCTAGAAGACAGGCATTGAGTATATAGCTGTAGAAAGTCCATAACAGTTGGCAGAACATCTCCTCTGACCACTCTCTTCATTATATTCTTCATAATAAATCAAGAAGAGTGTCTGAAATGAAAGCACTGACATGCAGCTTCTGTATTTATTGGCTTAATCACTTACATGGATGCATAATAGAAGACTCACAGACAGAGAAGCTGTTAATTGTCCAAAGTTTCAGGTTCATGTACATTTGGAATAAAAGTATTTAATTCCCCTGGTGGCACCACTACAAAGTGGTGCTACTACAAAGAGGAGCATGTATATATTAAGAAGCCACAACAGACTAAGAGAATGGAAAAAGAAAGCAAAAGAGAAACTGCTGAGGGACTGTGTGCTGGTTTTGGCTTAATCTGCAATCTGTGTTTTGCATCTGTAATGTCTGGAGCAAGAAGAATCATTCCAAGGCACTCATGACCGTAAAAGACACATTTGTGAACAGTCCCCACATCTACACAGTGAGATTTCAAGATGAGAATTAGGGTTTTCATTTGATCACTAATGGTATGACCTTAACTGTGGGATCTAGACTGGGAGTTCACTGTCTAAATTGACCAACAACTTTGAGTCAAGGTAAAACAAATATTTTAGAAGGAAAAAAAGAAATGATGGGCTACAACAAAACAAACAAAAATAACCATTAATAATATTCAGAAAAATAATTGCATACCATCATCTCTGCTGAAAGAGAATGCATATTTTGCTTGATGTAGAATTGTAATTAATAGATTGCTTAATTCTTTCCTTTTCTCCTTCCAGAAGCCTAATGTATCAGATGAAAAGAATAGAAAAGTTAGCTAAATCTTTGCTTTATCTTCATCATTTAGTCGGTGTCTTTAAGCCCATTTAATGGCCAGTCTTCGTGAGCAAAGATCCAGGGAAGGTCTTTACACCTTCCAGCCTGCGCATTGGATTTTTTAGGTGAGACACAGTGTGCGCGGAACTGAGCCCACCCTTTAATCCTAAGGTTAAGCCCATTTACACTGCACAGAAATAGACTGAATGCAAAACTACTCATTTGTTCCCAAACCTTCCTATAGTACTTACCATTACAGCTTTGGTACACTAATGAATTTAAATCCATGAACAGCTCTCAGTACTATGGCATGATGAACACAAGGTGTAGGACAATGGAGCAGCAAATCAAATGCCAACTGATTTCAAATACCTAATGCAATGTCTTGAAGATTGACACATACAGCCTTTAAATCACATTCTATTCACACCAATTGACTTGAACTGCAGTTAGAGACACAGAATATTGCTAAAAAATTAGCATTATGTAATTTAGAAAAGACAAACAAAATAGAAATTAATAAACCATATTAACAACTTGAAGTTTGCAATGAGCATTTCAATCCCCATAGTAACATTAAATTGCTTGAAATATAAATTAAGTGATTGCACAGTGCAGAAAGCCTCTGAGACAATGTTACAAGTATCAAAGCAAGCCTCTGAAGGCATAAAAACAGATATTCAGAGATCTCGAGTCTGGCCCAATTTTCCACAGCAAAAAGTTTCAGCAGAACAGATGAGCAAATCTCTTTTAAGCCCTTGTTCCAAAAAGCAGAAGCATGAAGTTTGTAACAATCCAAAAGCAAGCTAATGGCATGGAAATATTTTTACCTAAAGAGTCAAAACTCAGTAGTCAGAAATTACTCAGAACAATGACAGATAACCTTAACAAAAGAACTAAAAACTTGCACCATAATAAAGAATCATGAGTTTGTTTACCAGTATAGCATGAAATCACTAAAAAATATCAGGAAGTCTGTAGACTGTCTGGTACAAACTGTTGTAATGGGCTTGGCTGGGACAGAGTTCATTCTCTTCACAGCCTGTACGGTGCTGTGCTGTAGAGCTGTGGCCAAACCCTGCTGATGACAGAGCGATGTTCAGCAGTGTCTGTGCAGTATCAAGGCCACCTCTGCTCTTGCTCTGACCCCCCCAGGCAGTAGACTGGGGGTGGCCAAGACTCTGGGAGGGGACACAGCTGGCACAGCTGACCCCAACGGACCAAAGGGATATTTCACACCCTATAACACCCTGTTTTTCCAAAGCAGCTACTGTTTGGGGACTGGATGGGCATCAGTCATCTCGTGGTGGTGACTCCTTTTGCAGCACTTGTTTCCACCCCTTACAAACACCTAGAACAAGGGCATAACCAACAAGGCATCTGAAGTATCTGATAGAAACCCAAGACCTCAGCTTGAGTCTTACCTCATCTGCTGCTAAAGGGTGTTTTCTTTTTGAGGAGTGGAGGGGGGTTATAACTGGAGATACAGTTTGAAAAAAGAAGGAGTTTGTAGCCCTGATAGAACTTGGTACCTAGTTCATTTAGCACTCCTTTTACTAATCAACTCATTCAAAGAAATGAAACAAGAAATGAGACAAGGCCCAAGATTAGACTTGATGGGATTTTGTAAATTTCTGTCAGCTTAAAACTTTATAGCCACTGAAGATTAAACCCACTCATGCCAACACTGTAGAGAACATTACAGGTATCATAGGAAAGAAATCTGTTACCAATGTCCAAAAGTTGCAAAAAAATCATTTTATTTTTGTGCTACAGCAAAACACCTGAAACGAAAGAAACGTCCAACACTCTTTTTGTGGGTCATATGTGTACTTGAAATCCATTATTTGTAAAGAGACAACAAACAAACATGCATATTGGGGCCAAAGTGCTCTGATGTTACCAAAATCTCTGCAGTTGTGTTAAGAGAATGCAAACCAAGCTCCAAATACAGAATCATAGAATGGTCTGACCTTTAAAGATCATTTAGTCTACACCCTTTGACACGGGCAGGGCATCTTTCACCAGATCAGGCTGTTCAGAGTCTCATCCAACTTGACACTGAACACTTACAGGGATGGGGCATCCACAGCTTCTCTGTTTCAATGTCCCTCCATCCCCATCACAAAAATTTCTTCCTTATGTGCCATCTAAATCTACACTAATATCTGTTCAGCCCTTAAAGATTAAGATTGCTAAGAGTCCAGGATGTGCAGGATAACACTTAAAAAGTGTCCTTTACCCAGCAATCACAATGACCTCTAGTCAAAACAGAACTCCTCCAGAAATTTCTATTACGCGGCATTTTCAGAAATAAATTTTCAGTACTGTATGCACAATTACAGTAATTCTCTAAGTTACAAAATGTGATAATAGATCACATTTAAGGGCATTTTCCCTGTCAGGTTATGTTTTGTAAAAAGTACACAATGGCGTGTTATCGAGAGGTGTACAAAGTTATTGAAGCAGCATTACTTTAAATCAGGTGCTATCAGTGCAAATCACCAGCAGTGCTTAGCGAGGCCACAGCTTGCACTGCCACTCTCAGCAACCACTCCTGCTTGAAATCTGATTCAGAAAGAACCTGGTTATGGAGCACTTTTATGTGTGACAGAGTTGTAATGGTAGAAGAGCTTATTAACAGTGATGGGATATATCATGTGATAACTATGAATTAGATTGTTAAAGCAAATAAAAGTGTAACAGAAATGAAGGAAAGAAATCCTGGGGGAAAGAAGGTAACTTTTCTCAACTGGCATAATCGAAGACAAAAATGAGCCTTGCTAAAAATGCTGGTCATGTGAATTATTGGTCATTCCAGTCAAATAATCGGTTTCTATTGCCTAGCCAGAAATTGCATGATAGAAAAACTGCCTGTGCATATTGCAGTAAGTTGTATGGTAAAATCCTTTTCTCCGTGGATTTTTTTTTTTTAAATCTGTGGTTTCTGGGTTCCATCCTCAGTCATTTAACACTGTTTCTCATTACCTTATTTGTCTGTCGTTCACCCTTGATTGACCTTGATGAGCAGGGAGGCATCTGAGGCAGATGATGATGATAACAGAGAAAATGAAAAGCTTCGGGAAGAGGCAGGAAGAACACCTGCACTCAGGAGTTTATTTAAGGCAGTCTCACAAATGAAGCAGCTCTGAGACTAATCCAACCAGGGTTATGAGGGCATTGTCAGATTTGATTTTGCCCTAGAGAGATATAATCAAAGTCTCAGGTCTGTAAGGACCCGTTTCTTGATTTTTATTGTAAAATGAAAAAGCATCTCTTCTACTCTTTCTGTATTGAGAAAACCAAGCCAGGCATTAAATGAGCAATCGATGAACCAGGTGATCCTGCCCTTGCTCTCTGATATACACTGCCTCTGTGTACTTACACTGCACCTCCCCATCACATTTGTGTTTGTTGGAAAAAGTACTTCATATCTGTTAAGTACCTACTATTGACACTGTTAACAAACACATCCTGCATGCACAGTGGCAAATGCCTACAGATCTGTGTCTCAGATCTACGTCTTACAATGTTTCTAATTTCAGAATTTCCTGTCTTCAGGCTAGTGTCACCAAAGCATATGACAGAATATCAGTAAATGCCTCTATTATGCTCATATACCATGACTTCTTTTTAGCTGAAAAGAGAGCCATTAAAATTGAGTTCAACCATTAACGCAGCACTGCCAAGTCCACCACTAAACCACATTCCTAAGTGCCACATCTACACATCCTTTCTGGACAGCCCGTTCTGATGCTGGACCACCCTTTCAGTAAAGAAATTTTTCCTAAAATCCAATCTAAACCTCCCCTGGTGCAACCTGAGATCATCTCCCCTTGTTCTATCACTTGTTACTTGTGAGAAGAGACCAACCCCACCTTGCTACAACCCCTTGTTAGGCAGTTCTAAGGAGTGGTAAGGCCTCCCCTGAGCCTTCTTTTCTCCAGACTGAACACACCCAGCTCCTTCAGCTGCTCCTCATCAGACTGGGCTCCAGACCCTTCTCTATTTCTGCTGTTCCTCTCTGGACTCCTTCCAGCACCTCCATGTCTTTCTTGAAGTGAGGGGACCAGAACTGAACACATGTAAGGATTTGAGGTGCAGCTGAGTGCAGGGGGACGATCACTGGACTTCACCTGGTTGAACTTTGCACCATTGGCCTTGGCCCATGGATCCAGCCTGTCCAGATGCCTCTGCAGAGCCTTTCTGCCCTCCAGCATGTCAACACTCATGTTCCACCTCGTGTGCCTGCACGTGGACTGAGGGTGCCCTCGATCCCCTTGTCCATATCATTGACAGAGACATTAAACACAATTGGCCCCAACTAAGTCCCAGGGAAAACCCCGGTGACCAGCTGCCAGATGGATGTGACTCCATTCACCAACACTCTCTGGGTTTGGCCATCCAGACAGTTTTCTACCCAGCAAAGAGCACCTCTGGCCAAGCCTTGAGCAGCCAGTTTCTCCAGGAGAATGCTGTGGGAAACTATGCCAAAGGCTTTACTAAGGTCCAGGCAGACACACCCACAGCCTTTCCCTCTTCCCTTGTCACAGAAGGAGATCAAGTTGGTCAAGCAGGACCTTCTGGCTGGGCCTCATCCCCTGGTTGTCCTGCATATGCTGTGTGATGGCACTCAAGATGACTGGCTCCATGACCTTCCTTCCTTGGCACCGAGGTCAAGCTGACAGGCCTGTACTTCCCTGGATCCTTGTTCCAACCCCTCTTGTAGATGGGTGTCACATTTGCTGACCCCCAATCAATGGGGACCTCTCCAGTTAGCCAGGGCTGCTGGCAAATGATGGAAAGGGGCTTTGTGAGCACTTCCCCCAGCTCCCTCAGCACCCCTGGGTGGATCCTCTCTGGCCCCACAGACCTGTGTGTGTCCCAGTGGTGTAGCAGGTCACTCATCATTTCCTCCTGGATTATGGGTGCTTCATTCCACTTCCTGTCCCTCCACTCCAGAGCTGAATACCCAAACAACTGGTCTTACTATTAAGACTGAAGCAAAGAAGGCTTTAAGTACCTCAGTCTTTTCCTCATCCTTTGTCACTGTGTTTTCCCCCAACAAACAATAAAGGATGGAGATTCTCCTCCTCTCCCCTTTTGTTGCTAAAGGAGGTAATACGGTAATAAGACTAATGCATTAGTTATTCTATTTTTGCAATGTTAAGCAAAAACAGATTAAATACTGGCTACAAACCCAGTTATTCATGCAGAGTTTCTTAAAATGTTTATTTTTCTGTAAAAAAAAAAATTCACTTTGAATTCATTGTTCCTTATACAAAAAAATAAAGGTCCTATTATACAAGATTTCACAGACTTCATTCAAACGGACCCTTTTTGTCAGTAATAAGCAAAGGTTTTGATGACTTTGCTTATAGGAAGAGGGTCCCTAGATAGACAGAGGAAGTTCAGACCAAAGCCAAACAAGTTGCGCTTGCTCCAAAATAAATTTCCCTGACACTTTAGAGCCAAACAGTCTACATGGCTACTGTATACAGTATTTTCAAATTTGTTTTTCTGTACTTTTAACCCCATTTCCAAAGGAAGGAGTATCAGAACAATTCTAAATTTGAATGAAGCCACTCTCTTGTGTGAGCTAAGGACATGAAGTCCTCGAACAGAAAGAACAGAACAACATCACACTTTTTTTTTTTCTTTTAAATAAGCAGCCTTCAAATTGCAATCCAGAGAGGCTGAAAGATCCCTACAATTTTAATGCACGTAAATACATTTTCAAGTAAAATAAAACCTGACCAGTAAACTCACCATGTACCAGTCTGAATAGTTCCACTCAGAATTTGATGAAAGTATAGCAATTCTTTTCACCAAAAGCACACATTGACCTATGTAAACACATCTTAAATTTTGTCAGAGTTTGAGGGGAAAATTTTGTAAGAGCAATACTGAACTCAGGATTCCAGGTCACAAACTGCTCTTTCCAATTTACAGCTCTTAAACCTTCTGTCTATACAGTCCCACTCTGCCTTCCCCTTCTCGGTATTATTACTTTAATAAACACACTTTTCAAAACAAAGCATTCAGATTTAAATGAAAGACAGAATTTGAGGTGGGCTCACAGAAGTGTGTATTTCTCTCTCTTCTTTTCCTTTAAACAATGATAAGGGTTCATAATTCACAACAAAAGATACCAAATCTTTCAATAAAGATCCTGGCTCAACTCTTAGGAAATTCTGTGCAGTGCTGCAGACCCAGCAAACTGAACATGCACACAACAAAACTGTTAAAGTCATATATACAGACTGCAAATTAAAATGGCAACAATACTCAGGATTATGAAAGATTTCAAAGCACACTACCAGAGGAATTAAGCATCATTTTCCTCATCGCTAAAAGGAAGATAAGTACTTATCATAGACACAAAATATATTTAATTTTCAAACCAATACTACTAAAATGAGATCTCATTAGAAAAAGTATTGTAAGCTTATATTTTTCTTTGGTATTCCAATTACTGATAGTGAGACACTTGTAACGAATTGCAATATCTCTTTATATGCAAATTATACCAGGAAATCTTTATTTCTAAGTTACTCCTAAAATATACTTTTACTTAAAGAATACTTAATGCAAGCAAGAAAGGAACTGTAACTCCCACTGAAGCCCTGCAGTTTTGTAAAAGAATACACAGTAAAATTGCACAGTTGTAATGAAACAAAAGGAAAATAATCCTTACTGCAACAATCAAATGGTTGTTGTTTATATAGATTGTAAATACAAAACTTGAGGAAAACATTTAATTCAAGACACTGATGAACTTAAAAAGATCAGGAAAAATATCTACAGTCTCTTTTATCTCTATCCCACATTCCAACAATAAACTTTTGGGGTTTTTTCCTTTCTTTCTTCCATTTTTTTCCCACTTAACTACTCCGTTGATATTTACTTCTTAGGTATCAACTGTCAAAGTGATGCAACAAATACTTGCAAAATGTATGTTTAACTAATATGAATTACTATTTGCAGCAAACAATCCAAAGAATTGATCTAAAATATTGGTCAGATTTTAAGAAATATAAAAGTTTAAAAGTTTCTTTAGCTTTATGGCAAACATTTTTTAAACAGTACAAGTATTAAGCAAAGTACTGCTTTATATAACAAAAGTATTTCTTCCTTTGGGGTTTGGTACTTTAAATATAAAGATCTTTATGAACTTGAGAGGAGGATTCTTTCCTTAGAAAAACTGGCTTTCTGTACTACAGAAAAACATAACTATTCTTTGCTCTTGAATATGAGATTTGAATACTTCAAAGAAAAAAATATCTAAAAGACATAAAAGAATTACACTACTAAACATGAACTGGAAAAGAAAAGAAAGAGTCCAGAAGCTGCTGGAATGTAAAGAACAAAGATCATGTCAACAGCTGAGTGACTTTGGAAACTACCATTATCTAAAATTCTTCTGAGCACAAAACACACCAGCAACAAGAGTCATCTTACTGAGGGTCATCTATGAAAATGGCAATCCTGAACACTTCCTGACTGGTGATTAAATTTGATTATATGATTCAGCAACTAAAAATACCTCAAACAATATTCCACAAATTGCAACTGCTTTATGCTAATATGTTGATTAGCATGGAAAGTGAATTCAAAAATGAATTTACAATCCTTTCTGTGCCAATACTAATACCCATTCATGTTAAATTATTCCTAAAGTCCAAATTAGAGAACTGAAGAGGTAATTTGCTAAGAATATGTAGACAGCATGTTAAAAAAAAACTAATTAAATTAAATTAAAAGAGCACTTTCAAATAAGAAGGTAACAGGACCTGTTTTAAATAAACAACTGTACTGTCCTGCCTTGTCAAGTAAATACAGTTGAAGAAGCTTTAAAGTGAGACAGAACTGAAAGATGAGAGCTGTCTCTGGAAATCTGCTGAGAAAGTATAGAAATATTGTGCAGTAAGAGCAGGTACTCTCCAATCTGCTGCTAACAGACTTCCTTGAAATCTATTAAGTAAGTTTAAGATTTCATTTAGATGGTAGAAACAAAACAAATATGTGCCTAGATTTAATCCTTGTCTCAATAAATGCCTCATCTGTTCTTTAGAAAACACAAGCACTTACATAAACATCAAAACATTTTAATTTCCCCACAAGTATGTGTTACCTGTAAACATTTTGCTTTGTCACCTTCATTTCTTCTGATACTGTTTTTAAACACTCATCAAAAATCGGAACCAATGTTTTTATTTTTATATCATTATAAAGAACCTAATTTCCAGAAGTTTTTCCCAAAAGCAAGTGATTTCCACTGTTCTCTTAACAACATAAATCCAAAGGAAAGAACTTTCCTAACACAGTTCTAACACGAATGATGGCCAAACTGCCCGTTTGATTGTCAGACAGTTGTTTTTTTCAACAAGCTCCATTTTTCACATAATTTTTTTACAGAAATGCCAATTAAACATTAATTAAAAGAAACAGACAAACACCTAGGGCTTGCTGCATTATAGGCTGAGAATTCTGGCACAGAATTGTGCTCTTTCAGTCTTGCCTTTCAAGCAGGGACTGCTTGATAACTTTAAATCACAAAGAGTTTGGTTTATTCCTGCTTAGCACAATAAACATCATCCTTACAATCCCAACTCAGATCCAATTCAGGTCAGGTTCCATGGGTTCCTAATAATGCTGAAGAGATCACATCTGTACAGCTCAGTGTTACAGAATTAACCTGTTCAAGACCCAAACTTAAATCACAGACAGGGACATCCATGCTGAGAGTTAAAATTAAATACTTATATATAAATATACACAAGCATACATTTATCAATTAGCACCATCTAGTGGGGTCAGTACATTTTATGCAATATGAGAAATATGCAGCTCACTGTTCTGGTTTTTCCACATCCTAAGCAACATGTTAGAGTTACATGCTGTGTTACAGCCCAGGTCTAGCACGTAATAAAATTCAGACTTAAAAACACAACTAAACAAACAAACAAACAAAAATCAACAAACCAAACCCAGACAAGTCACCCCAAACCTCTCTAATTTTAATGCATAACATTATTTTTTCCTATTTAAATTACATTTTAAGAAAAACACTAACAGTGAAAGCTGTAAGTCCATAAGATGAAAATTCAATGATAGGAAGAAAAAAAATGAGCCTTTATGCATTCATACACATGCAAAACACAATTACAATTTAATTACTATTCACTATTTTTACTCTTTTGTTCCCTATAACATGCCTCAAGACCAATCTGCCACTCTTTAAAAGAAGCTACTCTGAAGCACCCAAGTGATGAAAAAATCCCTTTTATTAATGGCCTCTATCATCAAAGCAGAATTCTGCTGTAAACACAACTTTTGCTAAAATGGCATCAAAGTGTCACAAACACTGGATCCCAACACAAACCACTAATAAAGTAACTATCCTATTGATGTGTTCAAAGTAATTAATTTAAAAGAGATCACCTGCACTACAAACAGATACTAAGGACTAACCTCACTTGCTTATTTCTCACATATGAAATCTAGAAACTGATTTTTAGTCACTTCTGCATTAAAAATTGTTGGGGACTTAAATAACGCAAATAAACAATGCTGAAGAATTTCAAATGCAAAAGCCACCAGTGGTAGACTCCCCCATACAGGAACCCTTGGCAAGAAAGGTTGACAAATTAAAAGCACCAGCACATGAAGATGCTTAAATGCACCAGGCAAAATCTCCACCAGCCTCTGCCAACAGGCAAGAGAGTTAAAACCACCACCTTCTTCCTCTGCCTGCCTACAGTCCATGTTAAAACCCAAAGCAAAACAGAACAGGGAACAATCACTAAAATTAGGTACATGCTTAAGAGCATTAGGACAAGTTACCATTGTGAAATTAAACATTTGCTTAAATGTTCCTTAATGAAACCATGGCCATGAAACCAAGGAATGCCTACAAGGACATGCTTTGCATTCAAGTCATCCCTTGTTTCTAAAAGAGGTGATTGACGGCACAGCTTTCCAAGCAGATCACAACGTATCAAATGGATCTTGGACAATGAGAGACAGACACAAAGCCTCTTTGGGGTTTTTTCCTGGGAATAATGGTAAAAGTAGGTGGAGAAAATACGTAAATATGGTGGGAAAATTAAGCTCAATAAAACCCAGCAATGGAAGACACGCAGTGAGTGTTTCAGAAGGCCCAGAATGTAAGATAAGCTGCTGAGGCCTGCACACTGCAGCCAGGGGCCAGGCTACAATTTAAACTGCATGCAAATCAAAACAAGGAGATTCTAATAAATCAATACTAACAAATGAGATTTATAGCAAGACTTTTAAATTTAAAAGAACATGAAGACAGCATCTGAATTTTATTTAAAAGGACAAAGAGATGTGTTAGGAGGAAAATGTCCCAAGTAAGTTCTACCAGAAAATTACAACAGTGCTAAAGGATAAAACTATTTCTTAACCCTCCCTGCAGAGGACAGAGAAACACCAACACTGAATGGAATGTGTGTTGTAGGATAAAGAGGAATATGAAAAAAATGACAAAATATTGGAAGAAAATTGCAGTAATTTAGGAGAGATTTACTGCCATTTCCCTGTACCTTTTCAGACCACTGCACTTCAGGTTTTCCACTAAATCATCTAAACATGCAAACCCATTTCATAGGAAGCTTCAAATCAAAGCAAACATATTAATTTATTTTTATATTGGAAGGGGTATCACAAATGTATTTTCACAGGTGTACAAAATTACAGCCATGCCATATCTTTAAATTTTGGAAAGCTGCTAGAAGACAGAAGAAATTGCCTAATGACAGAGGAGACATAAGTAACAAAGATAAGGGAGTTGCATTGGCATTCCTACCATTATAAAAAAGAATACAGAGATAAGTTGAGTAATTTTATTCTTCAAGATATAAGGATCTATAAAAATACAGACCAGCAATACAAAATCACAGGGATATCAAGAGATTTCCTGACAGTTTCCAACCCAGAACTGCCCCTCAACTCCAGCTCCTTTTTCAAGTAGAATTCAATCATAACATCAGCCAGCATGACCTAGCCTGGTTTATACTGCATTTGAATATGAAACCAGCAAAAAATTAAATAATATCAGGAAGAAGTATCATTAACCAGGGATTTTGTGGGTTTTTTTTCATTTTTATGCCATTAATTAACATTAACAAAACCAAAAAGCAACAACCTTCCTTTTCCATTGTGCAAAAACATCATTTTACCCTTGACAGAACAATAAATCACAAATAACTCACTTGAGTTCCTCCAGCTCAACTGAAACACACTGAAGTACTCTAACTGCACCTATCTTTGGATGACTAAAGGTGTATGAGAGGTCACTCTTGTCTTCATTATTAAAGGTTCGGAAATTCAATGGAAAAGCTGAAATAAGTGAAAACCAGGATGATCTTCCCACAGAGAAGCAATGACAGAACGGTTATGTGAAGAGAATAAATGCACATAACACAAAGGGAATTAAAGGTCTTTCGTACATTAAAAATTCATTTAGCAGTAGAAAAATAAATAGAAAATAATCCAGTTCTAATAAGTTAAAAGAACAATACACATGCTCAGAAAACAGAGAGAGAGCAGAGGCAGGACAGAACATGTGATGAGACTATATCCAGGTCTTCCTCACTGGTTACCTAATACACCACATAAGGAAAACATTGCTTCCCCTTAGGGAGAAGACAGTAATAAAACTTGGTTAGATTATTAGTTAGAATTAGTTAGAAACTGGTAGAAAGTGGATGTTTCCAGATGAAGGAGCATAGGCACACAATTACAAATATTTTTTGCTTGGCACATGCTATGGTATGATTTGTAGTTAGCCTTTAATGACATACTAAATTTCAATATGATCATCTTAGTATTTCAGATGCCAATTAATATGATGAAACATCATGGGTTACTTTTTTCCTAGAATGTTTGAAACTTCAAAATTCAAAATTGCACCCTGATTTATGGTTTGATCCTGATTAAAAGTGTGTATATCTGCAGTGTCATTACTGGATTATTTAATCACTAAATCTCAGCAAAAACTACTCTTTTCCATGAAACCCGATCTGTAAAGCACATTAAAAGTGAAAATACTTTATGAAGATGATATCCATAGTAAATGTAAAGCAGTACTCAAGCTATCCCTTACAAAATCTCTAGCATTTATAGCTGGCAGTATTGGGGTGTTTTTTAGCTCTTAAATATCATAATTGAGGCAGTCATGATTGTGAATAATTGAGATCACTGGAATTACATTGTGCAGGTTGCGATTTTTACCAAAAGTCAACAAGAAAAGTTAGAAAGAGATAGAGAGACAATACAGATTTTATTTCCAATGGATAAAATAAGGCTGTTTAAACCTCACCTTGCTCACCACTCAGTAAATATCACGTTCTTCATGGAGGGTCACACTGACATGAGCCACTGGGGCAGAAAAGAGCCAGTGGCTCCAAGGTTCAAAATCTCCTCCTCTGGGGAGCAATGATATCCTGTTAGAACTCTATGAAAGAGAGTGAAGGAGAAAGGCAGCAGGACAGAATCAAAGGAAAAACAACCTACAATTGAAGGAGAGAGCACAAAGTGCCTATTTGGCATTAACATTCTCTGAAACAAACAGTCCTGAAGTGCTGACCAGCAAAAGCATCAAGAGGGGTGTAACTGATGCATCCAGTACAGCGTGTGAATTACAGATAATGAAATTAAAATAAGGAATGGAATTCAGAAGTCAAAATGGATTATTATTTTATTCATCAACAATATTCACGGGTATGTGTCTCTGTGAGATCCAAGTCCAGAAGATAATGAAAACAGTAGTGTGTTTGTATTTCCCTAATGAATTTAATCATGTTTTTACTTTGCTAGCAGCCTTTAGGCTGGAGTAGCCAGCAAATAAGAAGAGAATCATACCTGGAAGGACTTACAGTCTTAACCAGTAGCTAGGTAAAGGGCCTGGGGTCCAGGCATGGCTATTTAGTTGGGCTTAACACCTATGCTGGTATTTGAGGAATCTGTAAACATGGATCTGCTCAGAAACCTAGAGAGTAAAAAGGAGTGTGTTTTCAGCAATGCCTTGATCAGGTGGAGAGGAGAAACCAGCAGAGAGGATCTGCCTCTCTGCTTTTTTTTTTTTTTGGTGCTTTCATGGGCTAAAGCACTGGTCTCCCTGTGGCAGCCTTTCTGGCCAGCTCGCTGGTGGTGCAGGTGCTCAGCGCTGGCCACATCCATCTCTCACCAGACTTGACCTTTGCAGCCAAGACAGAGGAGTCCTCAATTCCAGCGCTGATGGAATATTATCTAGTTTGCAAGTAATGAATAGTGTAATTTTGCAAATCCATGCAAAGCAGGTGAAAGCAATGTTTTCCCTAGGAATTTATATGGCCACATTAACAGGGTATACAAGTATTTCCTCTTTATACACTTACAGTCTTAATTTTCCTAAGAAACAAGATTAAAAAATAGAAGCCTGCAGACATACATGGGAGGACACACTGAGGGAAAAACTGGTCTTAGGGCGGGGGGGAAGACTGCTGCAAAGTACAGGCCCACTAAGGCATCAGTGTTTTTTGAAAACAAATTCAAGCTCTAATTTTAGACCATTCAATGTCACTACAGGAATTGGAAAGAATTTTTACACTGTAGATACCTCAGAGTGGTTCAGCTGGAGCAAGAAAGCATGAAACCCTTTTCTCTGTAGCATGAAAACAGCCTATGTCACCATACTGAAGATGCTACAACAAAGTGAATCTGTATATAGGGAGCTGGGGTTGTTTAGCCTGGAGAAGAGAAGGCTCAGAGGAGACCTCATCACTCTCTACAACTACCTGAGAGGAGGTTGTAGCCAGGTGGGGGTTGGTCTCTTCTTCCAAGCAACTATCAGTAAGACAAGAGGGTATGGTCCTAAGCTCTGCCAGGGGAGGTTTAGGTTAGATGTTAGGAAGAAATTATTTACAGAGAGGGTAATCAGGCACTGGAATGGGTTGCCCAGGGAAGTGGTGGATTCTCCATCCCTGGAGGTTTTTAAGATGAGACAGGATGTGGTACTTAGTGCCATAGTCTAGTAACTGTGGTGGTAGCGGATCAAGGGTTGGACTCAGTGATCTCAGAGGTCCTTTCCAACCTGGTTGATTCTATGATTCTATGGTTTAGGTTTTGCTGTTGCACTGAAGGCACAGTCAGGTTACAGCAGCTGCCCGTAATAAATTACCATCCTTGATTTGCACAGACAAGTAAGCCTTACTCTTTGCTTGTTTTGAAATCTTATTTCCTCAGCACCTTATTGGTTATTCTGCAGTGACTGTGCACCAGGTGGAGAGCACTGGCATGTTAAACCCTTACACACTGCAGCTCTCAATGTAACTTACACTTGAAGTGACTTCACTGACATCACCACACCTGCACAGTGAGCACTGGGTTCCACAGATACACAGAAATGGTTATGAGAGAAACAAAGCAACCTGTGGCTAAGACAACACCGCAATACATACAGTGCCGTGTGGAAGTCTAAAGGAACAGTGCATGGAATAGCATACTATGGTGGTCTCTTCTTTCAAAGCTTTAAAAAGGAAAAAAGGGGTTATAATAGAATAGAAAAAAAGGCTTGAGGGTTTTTAAAAAGTGGTTAGGGAGACATAGAAGAAAGAAAAGGAATGGGGAATAGAAAAAGAGAAGATGAGTAAAACTTGTCTGTATGTCTGTATTTCATGTAGAGGAGGAAAGACAGTGAGTGTGTGTGTAATGTAACACATATATGGTCACATACAAATGAACTTCACAAGGATTAGGTGGACAGTGGATACAACCAAGATTTCCAAAAAAAGAAGGAAAGTTAACATAAACAGTAACAAAACCTGCTGGTAGGAAACCCACGCAGGTATTTTTGCCAAATCTTAAAAATAAGATTTTTATTAAATCTTATTGTATCAGTTTCCATGCTTCAGGAAGATTTTATAACTATCACATCCCATCCTTCATAACTCTTACAATGTTTTTGCACTGCGGAGGCTGGTTTGGGTAGTTATAACTTTCTGTTCTTAAAAGGAAAATAGTCCAAGACAGTAACAAAAAAAATTGTTTTAAACACTCCTTCACATGTTCTGCCACAGAACTTCTGGTTCAAGGGAAAAGAACACTGTAGAAAAACAGTTTAAAATTACATTATCCTTGGATGTCTTGGATTTATCAGACTATTACTGAGAAGCCTCTGAGATCTCTGATTAGTCTCAGAATCATAGACAAAAAATGTATCACTTTGGTTAAATAAATACTGTACAAGCTTTGTAAGACAAGAAAAATCTGGCTATGAGCATAGATTTGGGTTCTAAAACTTCTCTTTGAACCGCTGTACCAGTCTGGTCACCAGGCTGGTACACTGCCCCCTTGGTAACAATGAAATTACAAACTATTTGTCTTAGAAGGATTGATTTACTTCTCCTATGCCCAGTACATTTTGGCTGGATTTCTGCTACTATTTGGAGGTTTCCCAGCAGAAACTTTAAATCAATTACGACTGATCCAAAAAAAAGCCTCTGTCTGGACTTTACCCTAAACCAAAGTTTTTTCACATTCCAAAGCACTGATTTATTCACAAGTTCCAAGTTATACTCATAGACCAACACTTCACACCTCTGATTTAATAAGCTTATCTGCTTTATTTTTAATTTCAAAAGTTTGTTGGTACACCCACCTGGAGAGACTTCTGATATCAACCCAACTTCTACAGCTTTTATGAGACTAAACTGTCAACAAGGAAATTTAATTGATACTTTGGGAACTGATATTTGAATTGGGTTTTTATTATTATTTTGAACAGAGTGGTCTGAAGGAGGAGTTGATGACAGGAACAGGACTTCCCCATAAAAATCTAGATGAAACATTGCAAGTGCCTATTACTAAACACATTAGCAGCTCTGATGTAGAAGCTGCGAGATGCAAGAGACACCAAAAGTCTAAACTCCTGACAGAGAAGTTAACACTAAAAATTCAGTAAAACGTCTACCAAAAAGTACAAAATAAAACCATATGCAAAAAACCCACAAAAAAGTATTTACCACAGGAGAACCCATTCAAGAGTCTTCAAATAGAAGGACAAAAGGATTATTTATGTCCACCAGCTGTCTGTTTCCTAGTAAACTACCTACTAGCTACAATTATAACAAATATTTTTAGTTGAACCATCACATAGGAACCATATTTCACAACTGCACTATTCCATCTATTTGGCCCTAACTTGCATTTTCTTACAAATAAGGTTACACAATCCAAAGCTATACCTAAACAAATTGAAAGTGCCTTTTTTCACTTTATTAAAGGCAAAAATAAGCACAGGTATGCATGAGTGAACACATATGGAAAAACAACTTTGTTTTTACTCAGAGTAACATGCATAAAGTAGCAGTAAACTTGTTACATGTTACAGTATGTGGAAGGTTGGTGGATTTAGCTATGATTTCAAACAAGAATCCATTTTTATTTTGCTTATTTTTTCCCAGTTATTACCTGATGTACTGCATTTTTATACAATAAAAGCAGAAACAAGTGAAAGGGTTCAACACACACACAGCAACCAGAAACCCCCCCAGTCTCAACAAGAGAAGCAATCACTTGCTCAGTGTCTGGCTGCTAGTTACCTTTTTTCCTAATGTTTTCATGGAAACAATATCAGCCTGAATAAAGTAAAGATCCTGTACTATTTTCTATAAAACTTCAATTACCTTATTTTGATTAATCTGATCACTGTTCCCATGGAAATTAAGTTTAAAGGCAGCTGACTGCCTCCAGCTAGGAGTGATCTCTTTACTTGCAGAGTTCAGTTGCTGGCAATTGAGCAAGTCTCAAAAAAATCACTTTGGCTTCAAAAGTAACACTTTAAATTTATGTGGCATTTCATAAGGAATAACACCTTGCATTACACTTTTTTTGAATGTAATAATTTTGATGGAAGCAAAACGACTCATTGCTTCAGTGGTAATTACTCCAAATACAAATGCAAACTAGTGTCAGTCATCAAGAGGTTTTCTTACAGAACATTATTTTTCCAATAATTCTCAGCTTTAGGTAAGCAGAAAGTATGTGGCAAGATTATATTTCGGTATATGAATTAGACCATTACCTACAAATAGTTTGGATGAGAGGAGTACTGAAATTCTAGCACTTCTCCATACATACTGTGTACATACAACCCAAGCAGAAAGCTTCCAAAATGAACTGGAGTTCAAGCTTCCTCTCCAGACAAAGAGAAAAAGAAGAGTGTTAAATTTCTTCCACGCAGCTTCAGTATTTCTTTGCAGATTCAGTATCCTAATACTGCCCACAGACTGTCCACTACCTACTGCCAAGTAGTTCTGTAGGGCTGACTATTGTGTTTTACCAACAGGAATTAAGGCAAGACTGGATCAAACCTGTTTCAACAAGCGACATTCACTGAACAAGGACATCCTGACAAAAACTAAGTTTTCCTTGATGTCTGATGATCTGGATTTAAAGAATGACAAATAACTGCCACCTATTATCTAGTTCATCATTACTAATGATTTCAACGATACCAAATTCCTTCTCCCCTTGCCAAAAATAGCAAAAGTTTCCAAACCAGCCCCAGGACCACATCTGGGCACTGTTTGGACAGTCTGCTTTACAAGAGTGATCACTTTCCTTCTGCCGTGAGGAGGCTTTGCATGCTCTCCCCAACTGAGAGATGTAAACTATAACGTAAGAAGCAACCTCGCCTGATTCTCCTCTAGAGCATGAAGAACAATTATTTTTCATTGGCCATGAACTGTTACTGCCTGCCAACCACCACACTCACACCTCCTCCTCCAGATGGCCAGGTGGTCACAGCGCCTTTTCCTCCATTTCTGCCCATCTCCAAAGCAAACAGCACTTCAGACCTCCACATGAATTTACAGAAATGCAGCCTTTTCCCTCTACTGGGGAGGCACAGCTTTTTAAAATAAATACAGTTCAGAACTCAGCAGTAAAGAACCTCAAGGATTTCAAGTATCAAAGCAACATTTTAGTGAATGAGCTATCAGTTTCATTAATTCCACCCACTCCAAGGTGGTCTATACATCTCTCCAATTATCCAGTGCTTTCCCCCAAAACCAAAACCCTGTCACTCTGTTAGACCTGAGGTTAGGTACGAAATCCCAGTCCCACTTTGTCTTCTAGTGCATTTTCCAGGCTTGTTGCTCTTGGGTAATGCAGCTCCTCCAAGCTGCTTCTGAGGTTGCTGGTTTTGTCTGCCCCAAAATCAGAAACCACTCTCACCATTCTCTTAACAGGTGCAAATATCTTAGCCACCAAAATCCCCTCACAAACACACACTGCCCTCTTCCTCTTCTACATAATAAAACAATTAACAGAAAAAGAATTATTGAGATCTGCATAAATCAGGCAATTCAAACAATAAATTATGAAGATTGTATAAGTATTATTTCTAAAGGAAGTATACATTAAAAACAAAGTAATGAGAAAGTAAATAACTTTTGTATGTCCAGAAAAAAGTATTCCAGTATCAGTTTTAAACTCGAAGTGCAGAAGCAGTCAACGTTAACATCACTGGGCTTCCATGCTGAAAGTCAACTCCACCTCAGTATGATCACCAGCCTTCACTGTTCACCACTTGTCATGCTCAGGTCTTACACTACCTAACACATCCTCCTCAGCCACCATCACCCTCCCAGGTTTGACACACTCAAACACGTCACTCCTTCCATCTGTGGCTCATCCCCATCAAAAGTACAGAACAGTAAGTTCAGAAAAATCAGTTGTCATACTCAACTCATATAATCTGAAGCCCATTTGCTCTACATTCCTATAGGAAGAAGATCCAAATGTGTGGATGCTTGAGCTTGTGCCCAGGCAGGAGCATTCACTGTTTGGCTGCACAACAGGTGAATGCATGTGATCTGGGCAGCACACACCTGGATGTTGGGTACAGAACACCTCACAGGGTAGGGGAAGCTGCACCACACGAGCTCTCAGGAACACCAAAATAACCTGCAGAGCTCTTCCCAGGTGAAAGTTTGGACAGTTATCAGTTAGTCTATTCTCTAACATAAAACAAGCCATGAAACCTTACTGAGATTCTCTGATTCCTATTGTAGATGCAAAACTCTTCATCCTACAGAGGAACAGTTTTTTTCATGGAGTTTGTGTGTAAAGCCCTGGGTAAAAACTGTAAGTTATATACAAACTTGCCTTTGAACTAGGCTTGTACTACTCCAGATTTAGTACATCATCTGCAGGTAGTTGATTTTATCACCAAGAATATGTCAAACCAATCCCTTTTGCTTTGCCCTAATCAACTCAGTTTTTATAAATATGATCTTTCTTTTTCTCATTGCCAACAAGGGAACCACAGTATACTGAAAGCATCTACACTTTCATATTGAAAAATGTGAGTATTCACACTGAAAATTTCCACCGCTTCTATACTAGAATGACTGTCAAATTTGGGCTATGTAATCACGATTCAATTTGCATGCCAAAGAAATTTCACCAGGATAAACTCAACTGGTTTATTTTTTGATAAGTTTTTAGCAATTGACATGGCCAAACACTGGCACATAGAAACTACTTTCTTAGAACTTCAAGCCAAGTCATATCCAGGTGAAAATAACAGAAAATTAGCACAAATAAAGGTTTTGAAGGGCCAGCTACCAAAATACGATGCAGTCATAATAAAATCAGACTGGATTGACCAAATATTCCTTACTTTTCAGTAAGGATAGTTTTCTTTTTCAGTGCCACATACAGCTTTTTGAATGTACAAGCTCTTCCCTATCAAGAGAAAGAGCAACACCACTTGCTGTGGCTTCTTTTTCATAATGAAAAGTACAGTACTGAGTTGGCCAAAAACAATCAGTACACAGCAGTTGGTTATGAAATACTTCAGTAGCTGCCCAACAGAAAAGCTTACTCAATTCCTGAGCATTACATCCACGACCAGAAATGTTTAAGGCGGCAGCGCAAGCAGAAGCTTCATCCTGGAACTAAACAGACAAACAGTAAAACGTGTCTGGTGCACTAATAGCAAGCAAACACACATGGAAATTCTTGCAGGTCCTCTAAAAATAATCTAAAAGAGTAGTTAGAACAGATCTTTATTTTTCCTTTCTAAAAAATATCCAAGCTGAGCACATGTGTACTATTTCAGGTACCAGCTATGTTAGTGCTCAGAACTGCCCTGAAGGATCTTCTCTTCATGTTTCTATGCCATAAATCTCTGCAGAATTAATGAGATCTCTGCTACCTAAAAAGTAATGAGATGGCTGAAGATTTTTGGTAGGACTTGAGAGAGTCATGTAGTAAGACAAGGAAGTAACAATTTGAGGGAAGCAGAGACAAATTTCAAACACTATCCAGAAACAGTTTTCTCTTCCAAACTGTCAACAACAGTTGTGATTTCCCTCTTCTCTGTACTTTGCAAGCTAAAATCTAATAAACAGATTCCTTTGTTGAGAAAAGGGACAGCAAGAACAGTTGCATCAGTGTTTGCTGGTTTTACTTACTACAATAGGAATGTACTATAGGGAACAATCCAGTATTTGCAGGGGAATGGACTGGATGATCTAATACAACTTTTCCATTTCTGACTTCTTAGAACAGCTCAGGCTGATCCAAGTTCTCAAAGAGAATTCTGTCCAACAATACTGAATGAAGAGAACTCTAAGGCAATGTTTGGGGCTTTTTTTCCTTCCCTTTATCTTTTCAATAATTAGAGAGCCAGAATAGCAAACCGTGTGCTATAGAATACAACCATACAGAAAACACTATAATAATTAAATACTCATAAAACTTGGAATATCTGTAGAAAAAGTAGAAAGTTCATTTTATACTTTAGCCTTTCAATCAATTTGGAGTATTTTATCCATTTTATAACTGAAATTATTAAACACTAAGTTAAGAAGGTCAGTTTAGAAATTTTTAATAAGCAATGTTAAAATACAGGAATATTACTGTCTAATTAGTAGTGTACACACACTCATTTTCTTCATAAATGACCCATACCAGGATCACAACATCCTTGGCTCAAAGCTAGTGCACGTTTTTCCCTTTTTTTTTCTTTTATTACAAAATATCTGTCATCATTCTCTGCCTGAGGAATTAAAAATATTTGTCTTCGCAAGTACAGTTGACTTTAAGAAGTTACTGCTAGGAAAAACAGTCTTTCAAATAAGACACCAGAACCCAGAAAGAAAGATTTGGCACTTCTGAAGTCTTGTAACAGGGAAAAACTAAGGCAGATGGGGTTCGTTCTTCTGCTCTTACAGCTCTCTTCCAAAAAGGCTACGGACTGCCTTCTCTGAAACTTGATAGGATACTGAATAAATCTTCTGAAAATGCATGAAAGGTCAAACAAATACCGTGAGTTTCACATACAGTTAAGCCCATCTTGAGGTAGTTATATGAACTACAGAACCTTTTGAAAGCTCTTCATATCCTACTTTACACACCTGAACTCCACAAAAATCAGAATGTAAGGTTTGACAGTCTGACACGCACTTGGGTCAGACCAGATGCTCTTAAAAGTCTCAATTCTTGTAATTAAAAAACTTTGTCTTTTAAATTAAATTAATATGCTGTATTAAAAAGGGGGGAAATAGTGAACACTAAAGACACAGTTTCAAGATTTCAAGAACTAAATCTATTTTAAGATAGTGTGAGGCTTAATAGGACATTAAAAGAACCATCCACAGAGTTACATATATGTTTAGTACTTGGATGTCCAGTGTACAAGATAAATAATAGAGATGGTTGGAATATTTCAGTGTCTTCTTGTTGTAATTGCAATAAAGTGACCATTCATTGATCACCTTTCCCATTTTTCTTTTCTGTTAAAGTCAGAAAGTCCAATCCACCCTTCAAAAACAAACAACATGGTAACTAGGGTATGCAACCAGGAGAACCGGTAGGAAAGGCAACTGCTCCAAACTGAGAACTTACTCCAAGTGAGTAAACCACTTACTGCTGTTCTATCATCGTCTTCTTTTGGAATAAAGGGCAAAAGGGAGTAAGTGAAGGAGTTTGAAAAGGTTTAAGTTTTGCCTCAATAGAAAATTAGAGGAAATATTGAAGTGTTGATGTTTCACAGATCCACACTCATTTTCTAGGCAGCCTTCTTTAATTCCCAACCCAGAACTAATTCAGCAACTGACCTAACATTTTGCTTAGATGCACACACTGTCAGCCTATATTAGAAAGAGGACTGGTGTTCCTCTTACAGCGATCTCCTGAGCCACCTGCACAGAGAGCTGCAGCAAAGCAGTAAGGAGTCTGGGAATCAAGGCACTTCAGAAGCTTCGATGAAATTCTTTAGGCAAGCAAGTATGGTCAAGCACTGTTCCACTGTTTGCTGGTTTTGCATATCAACTGCCAGAGAGTACTTGTGTTTACTTTTATATGCAAATTCTCAGCTATTTTGAAAAGTATCAACACATACTTGGCCAAGTGTCAACATTATATCATTTTCCAGAATAAAACAGCTGAAAGAAATGGAAAAAGGTGATTCTTTCAAACCTACTTAGAAATAATCCCAATTTTCAGCTCCCTCTAGATCAGTAACTGACAAGGGTAACAAATTCTGCTCAATTATATATTGTCTGGATATGTTAATGGCACAGGTTACTACCATCTACCGACTCATTTGAGACCTCAGTTTTCTTCCATCTTGAATCAGCTCTGCACTGGTGACTGAAGACACACTTACCACTTTGTAGGAATGGAATGTTTCTAACCAGCTGAGTGGACCCATTTTTCTGCTATAAGCAATTTCAACATTATCAGCGTAGCTCTGTGTCCTCCCATGGCACGCCTTGATTTCTTGTTGCTGATCATTTTCATGGCACAATACCTTACTTAAGTATTCGTCCAAACTTATTTTAGGTTGTAATTCAGGCCAGCATATTTATGTGCAAAACAATATTAAATGGAGGCAAGCCAATAAAAGAAACAGCTTACTAGAATTTCAGTTGACTTTGTTAAAGGAAATTATTTTAAATTAATGTGGCTACTGAACTCTTGCCATACTTGACCTCAGAAAATATATTCCTTCTAATTTTTGCTGTGAACATTTATTTATTTAAGCTAAACTCCAGGTCTTGAATGTTGACCATAAAGAAGTCTCAGATTTCCTGCTACTATTTCGTACTCTTTTTTTTCTAAACAAGGGCAAACAACATATGTTTGCTGCATTAGCATTACACTGCCAAAACATCACTCTTAAATGAAATCATCTATGTATTTTTGGTAGAATTTTATTTAACAACTTCCACCCCGACAGAAACAGAGTTAAAACAAGGCTGTTTTGTTTTCACTGAGCAACAGTTTGGTCACTGGTTTACTAGATGGCGCTCAAAACATTTTTCCATATGCTCTTCTCAAAGAGAATCTGACTTAAATGTGGTTTACCTTCACCAGTGAATGAAGGCTTTTTTCACCAAACATATCCCAGAGGAAGGTCAGGTCTTCCTGGCTGTCCACATGTGGCTGCAGCTGGGCTGGCAATGCAGCCAGCAGCTCGTACAGACCTATAAAATGAAAATAAAACACAAAGTGTAATCTTGGGGTGATCTCATTAATTTCACTTAACAGTTCTGTGTAATTGGCTGCCTGGAGCATGTCATTTTAACTGAACAGGGAGTCTGGAGTATCCACCATAACACTGACTTGTAGAACCAAAAGGAACATTTAAAAAAAATTACTAAGAAACAAGTATTAGCAGCGTACTTTTTACCTTGTCACAGTACATCCATATATATTTGCACAAGGTTATGCAGAAAATTCATAAAGGTTTTGAAAAAAGGACAAACCCAGAAAAAAACATAAATTCCTTTGCTTAATCGTTATTCCATTTCCCTTGATGTTAGCCAAAGAGTGAAATGAGTCATGAATAGGAAAAACTTCCTTAAAAGAACAGAAACTGGATAGGGTGGTCCATTAAAAAAAGGTTCGTGGTTTCTCTAAATATTTCTTGCTAATATATTGCTTAATACTTTTTTCAATTCTGTGTTCAGTGGGGATCCACAGCAGTACAAGAGCAGCTTCTCTGTTTCTCAGGATTAAACCTTTAAAGACAGAACCAACAGAGTTTTCCAAGACACGCATGCACACAGAAATATTTCAGTAACACTTTTAATTTGCAGGTATTAGAGATCCTCCGTAGGCTTCGAGTAGTTGCTGTTCCCAGTTATTTGTGGCACAGCTCACCAGCGCTCTCCGAGGGGCAGACAGTAGCACACTGTTCCACAGTAGCGTACGGCATGAAATATCCATCGTGCACACAGGCCATCAAAGCTCTGTCCAAGAAATGTAGCAGCGGTGTTTGCAGCAGTCCTCTTTAGGGAGGTAACCTGGCACGAGTTGATATCGATTCATAGCACATGTTTAATTTTCCAGTGGGATTACTTGGGGTAAAAAGGACAAAATGCCTTTTTCTCCTGTCTGCTGTCTACAAAAACACCAATAGTCTCCCGGGATCCAAGATACACGGTCCTGTTATTATTTTTAGTCAGAGTAAGTGCTGCTGTTCATCACAAGAACAGATTTACAACATATTCTACTGGTAAAAGAACACTGTTGTAAATTACAGGTTACCTATTGTTATTATACTTATTATTTCCCTAAAACTCATGATTTGGAATATTTATTAGTAAATATAATTTCACAACCTTTCCAGACACTGCATATCCCTTTCAACATTACATACAGCACCTTTGGGATCTGATTATTTACATTTTCATCTTTTTACTGCCTCTCAGTAAAATATTCTGGAAAAAAAAGTTCTTTCCAAATACATTCTTTCTGTGGTCCAAACATTTCTTGGTGGTTCATATTCATTTCTCTTAGAATCTTGCTTTTATTTAAATATGTTCTTGTTTTCTCTTCAGAAATACTGCAAAAAGAAGATACAACTCAAACCACTACAATTTTGCAGACAGAAAAATAGACCACTGAACTCTGCCTAGGAAGATGCAGTCAGAGATTGAGCTGACACCCAGAGAACAGAGGTTTGAATGGGACTTGTGGCTTCAACTTCCCAGACTACTAAAACTTCAAGAACTTAGCAGAAAGAGTTATTTTTATCACATAGTTTATGCTTCAAAAACATTTTCATTTAGAAAATACAAAAAGTGTTATTTTTCTGTCATTTAGAAAAATTAAAAAATTCCTTTACACTCATCCACTTTTGTTACTGTAAATATTTCAGTAACCTTAAAATAACCTGAAGGTTGTTAGAAAATGGAATAGGAAGTCCAATGTAAGCTTGCATTGTGGCGTAACTGCTTAGGAACAATTCACGTTTACCATTCAGAAGAAAGAAAACAGTAACTTCAGCCACTCCCTTCAAATAAAAGATGTATAACAGAGTAAGCTTTCTTTTCCTTCATCTGTCAGATCTGCTTGAATTCCACATATAAGCAACTATAAAACTATTCTATCCTTGTAAGTTGCTCCTTAAAGCTTTGATAATCAAATCCCCAGTGAAAAATAAAACAAAAGTTCGTGTTTCCTGATGGATTAACTGTTAGTGACACAGGGTGAGGCTGAATCTGCCCATAGCGAGTTCAGGTTTTACACACAAAACTCCCAGAGAGAAGTCCCTCCTGCCAGGACTCAAGAAGTGACTAACCCTGTGGGTGCTCACACACATGAAGGTTTCCACATCTGGCTCAAAAGTTTCTGTGGGCTTCACTTATTCACACAGGTCTGAACTGACCCTTCTGGGAAATGGGTGTCCCCGTCCCCAGGGTGCTACTCCAGCCTCGACAGCAATGCACCCAATCCCTGCAACTCTCCTGGGGAAGGGGAGACAATCAACAGATGCCGACTGATTTTGTCTGCAGCACCAGAACCCAAGGACTGTGTAATGCAGAATGCTGGAGAACGCCACGCTCTTGCTCTTCAGACTCCTTGAGAAACTGAGCACTATGTAGTCAGGAGTTAAAAAAACAACTCAATCCAGGAACCAAATGAAAATCAGGCAGCAGGAGGACTTAGTGAATTTACCTGGGGAAAACAGAAAGCAAAGATCTAGAACATGTCTGTAGTTACATTTGTGTAATTCCAGATCATCTGACTCAGCTACAGCCTCCTTTCAAACCAAAGCTAATGACAGAAGAAGGTATTAGCACTTATAAAGCTTTACCTTTTCTCTTCTTCCTTCTTGTTCCTTCTGCAGATCAAATTTTTTCAGATAGGTTTTCAGACTATTATATATAAAGAAAGTCAATATGTGGATCTTCTACACACACCTCCAAGTAAAAGGTTATTTTCACTTGAGTCTCAATTACATGAGTGAAGAAACAGTGAAAATTGTGGCTGGCATGTGATTTTACCAGCAAATGGGATATAAAACAAAGTACTTTTCTGTTATGGACAGGGACAAAATAATTTGTCAAGTTACTGTAACCTCATAATGAAGTTAAAACAACTACATTGGTAGCTACACATTGGTCTAATTTTTCCAGATCTGATAAATTGTGACATCCATCTTTCCAACACCTGAAGGTTGGTAGCTCAAATCCCTGCAGCCCTGTAAGGTCTCACTGTACAGAGATGCTGCCATGTGGCAATAGAAGTAATCTGAATTTCACAGCAGATAGAACTTTAGCCCAATCTCAAATCTCCTGCAAAACTTCTAAATAGCATCTCAGGTGGTTCTACCACCAGAGACAAAGGCCACTGAAATAACTGCAAGTTTCTTGCTGGTTTTAGTACTGCCAGGTTGTTAAAACCAGGGGTTTTTTTCTTCAATTGTTTCAGTAGCAATTATGAAACCTGAAGTGATGCCACACAGAACACTTGATCACTTCTAAAACCAAAATTTAACTTTCAAAAAGCTCATAATAAACCCCTTCAATATTCAGATGAATAGTTTGGCAAATTAAAAGCACATTTTCATTGCATAAGCCACAGAATGAGGTGTATCAGCACCTTTGAGCTGAATGCTACCACTGCCTGCCAGGCCATGGTTGTGCTCTTCCCCTCAGTTCGATGTTTATCTTGAAGTCCCACCTCCTAGAGTCATATGACTTGCATGGACCTCACATTTTTTGAAAGATTCCCACACTTTAAATAAACACAACAATGAGCTTTTTTAAAAAGTATCTAGAAAATGTATTAAAAAAATCACGAAAACAACAAAAAAATCCAATTGTTTTTAATGCCTGATGGTGGCAACACTGAAGAGTGTCCTGGGGGAAAAAATTGCTCTTATGATACACTATTGCTATTCTACTTAGGTTCTTAAATTTTTTTTAGTCTAGTTTGCCTACGTTTAACCAGTATCTATATTTAAAAGGAATCATGTACCCACTGGGATTTACTAGTGTCAAAACCCAGTAAACATGACTCACAGAAGAAAAACTCACTTACTTTGATTTTTAAAAGCAGATCATGTATTTAAAGGTCCCAGAAGATCTGAGCATACATAAAAAAAATTAACATCGCATCTAAACATGGAGATGTAAGACTATTATGCAATTATAAGAGGGGAAGTAAGTCTGGTCCATTCCTACAGCTTGGTGGGGGAGAGGGGGAACCCAAACCAGATCACAATGTAACCATCCCTGGACATTCCCAGATCAGTGAAACAGAAGAGGAAAAAGGGCCCTTGCCAAATTAAAAAAGGTCACATAATTGAGTGGCAGTAATAGGAGTCAATTCCAGATAAATGAGGAAGCTCCCAGTTTTAGATACTGGTATGCTGCTATTTATATTCATGTTACATAAATTAGGTACAGTAGCTAACAGTGCTGTGAATTCACTAAAAGCCTACAGCATGAGAACCTTACTAAAAGTAGACCAGTATTGCACAAGGGAACACTATAAAACTGTTGTAAGAGTGGAACGAGGAGGGGGTTTGAAGATACTTACAAAGTCTATTAAATCTGATTACCTGATTCAAGAAAAAAGAAATTTAGAAGTAATAAATTAACACTGGGGGTACAATACACTTTTCATAAAATTTAGTTCATTCAAGAACAGTGACACAGGGAATTAAAACCCACTGACTAGATAACCTTGCCTACAGATTTAGTCCATGTAAACTACACGCATGTAGATAATATAAGTACACATACACAATCTAAAACTAAAATTACAACAGTCTGCCATGGAAGGAGAAACTACCCTGAAGCTTTGGACTTGTTGCAGCACCAAATAAGATAAAATAGTAGCTGCAGAATAAGGCTTGCAGCATTCAGCCAGCTACAACTAAAGTAATTTCAAGGGAAAATCCAGCTGTGTTTGAAAACTCAACACTGTCCCTGCTTAAAAAGGCAAAAGATAAATTTCCATTTGTTCTTTTAACACACTTAAGCAGTTCCTGTCTTCAGAGTATCTTCAGCTTTTTCTAAGCTTGACTAATACAATTTAGTTTTATTCAAGGACTAAAATGTAGAATAATGGCAATTCCAATTTAAAAATGTGTACCTTAGATTAGCACATGCAATCCGATTTAAGAGTAAGCAGCAATGGAAAACTTTTAAATCAGAAACAACAGGACATAAAAGATTTTTCCAGTTTTAGAAAATTGCTTCCTTTGTAGTGTTATATTCTACAGAAGACAGCTTGTTCCTAGGAGGAGAATAAATGGCTAAGCAATTGATGAAACTGTTCCCGTACTGAACCACTCACACTGCAGATTCCAGATGCTCTACATTCTTGACATCAGAATGGAAAAATTTACTGTTAGTCTAGAGAAATTTAATATCACCATTCTTGTCATATCCTTCATAGCTTCATTATTAGGACAAGTCTGTGGAAGCTATAAACTAGTGCTAAATGATAAAAAATATGGTCTCTGCGTTCCATCACTCTTGCATATTACACGAAAACACCAACTTTGTTTTGGTTAGTGTAAGGAAAGAAATGGAGATAAATGGATGTGCATTTGCTTTCGTATGCTAATTAATTTCCTGAATTAGCATTCTGAACGATGATGCCAGACTTCAAATCAAAAATTTTTACAGCAACTGAGGGATAATAAACACTAAAGAACATATATCTAAGCCCAGAACAACACTGTAAAAATTTATTGTATTAATAAAATGGGACACACCAACCTTTAAATTTTCCACTTTGTCAAAGGTAAAATAATCAGCACGATTTGCTGCCATTTATAACAAGCTGACATTTTTTCACATTTGAAGTGTACTTAATAGTTCTACAAAGGTTCAGGCAACACTTGCCTTACACACAAGCAAACAGCATCACAGTAGAAACACTCATTCTGACATGCTTGTTGTTATACAATAAAATCAGTCATTAACACCAAATATTAAAAATTATTTAATTCTGAAATTTGAGATCAGTGTTTATGCATAGGTTCACATAAAAACAGATGCAGTACACATACATGTTGGATAGACACACTGCACTGTCCTATCAGACTCCAGTTATAAAAAGACCACTATGTGCTCAAATTTATGTGCTACAAAAAGCTCTTTTTTTTATGTTCTCTTAAGTAATTCCACTCAATATATGGGCTTCCTGACACTGCAAAAAGTTAAAGACTAACAATTTTTCTTTGCAGAGTGATTAATTCATTTCAGCATGTACATTGTTTTAATTTTCCAGTTTAGTGCTTATGCAAAAAAAAAAAAAATTACAATTTTCAAAGTTCCACAACACCGAGTAACAAGATAATAATGACATACAAGTGATCGACATTTTGGGAAAAATATCTGTTTTGATTTATTTGTTAATTCACAAAAAAAAAGGAAAATGCTGAAATCCTTACAGATGGCATAGCAATACAAATATTAGTGTTATGTATTTTTTCTAATGAAAACAAGAATTTTGCTATAAGTGTTTTCAAAGAACAAGATTACATATTCACTAAGGGTAATAGTAGTTTAACTTAAAAGTTGTACCTAGTTTTTAATTCCTCCAAGCTATAGTAAAGTTGTTAGCCCACCTTAAAACAATGTTATGACAGAAAATGTTGAAAACGAGCAATCATTTAAGCCCACCACTTTTAAAAATATTATTTCCTTCAAAATGGAAAAGTCTTTAGTTTTGGAACTTGGCTCCCGGAGCTAAAGAATCCGCAGTTGTTTGAAACAGTTATTGGTCTTTTAGGATTTGTCTCAACATGTGTATTTCAGATTTAACACACCACATGCCGTTAACGTTCTGATGTGAGTTAAACAGTTGATCTCTATTTGCATCCATATGGGGCAAGACTGTTGCTGCAAAGTTCTTGCTTGTACGGCTCATCAGACTGCTTCAAAATTGAAACCCCTCAAAACTGAAGTTACTGGACACTATGTCAACATAGATACCTTCAAAGTTTATAAAATGTACTTCATGAGTTTTCAAAAACTGACCTATTATCTGCAAGAATAACATAAACACATACATAAAACTGATTTAAAGTGACCCATCAGGCACAAATTAACAAGCAGCTTGTGAAAAACTCATACAAAGTTTTCATATTTAAAAAAAAAAACAACTCCTGACTCCTCCAATGAAGCCTGCATACCATGACACCTTGAATAACCTTGACTAATTGACTGCTCCTTTCCACAGACATCAGCTTGGCAAGTCTTTAGTATTTCTATCTAGATCTTCATCAACACTGGAGGAGGCAATAGCAAGTACCTGGCAGGCAGTCAGGAAACAACTCATTCCAGCACTAGGAAGGCACTGGGCACACTCACCATGTTTAACTCTTTAGTCACAATTTGCAAGGTTGTAAGAGATTTGGCAGTGGGGAGGGGTGACAAGGAACACTAAACATGGCATTTTATATCTGCAAAAGGAAGACACAATATCTCATTAAGAGACTGAATAGCAATGGAAATCAAGACTATTTTCAACTCAGTTGGGCCTAAAACTAGTGGAAACACCATTTGATTACCATGTATCTCAAACTTTTGGGTGGAGGCACATGCTAATCACATATCTCATACTGGATACATGTCCTGAGAGTAGAAGAAAAAGTCCTCCAATCCTAGGCGGTATTGATGCCCCAAATCAAGTCAGTATATTATTTCAGTGCTGTGATTCACTGTATGACTGAGTTTAAGGTTTAACACTCAAAACATCAATCAGTCATATATGTACAGACAAATACACTTGATATACAAGTTGATAAAGGAATAGAGGAATACACAAAAACTTAAAGTCAAGTACATTGACAAGCTGTGAAAGTTCTCCTGGAGAGAAGGTTGCATGGAGACCTATAAACAATCTTCCAGTACGTGAAGGGGGCTACAAGGAAGCTGGAGAGGGATTCTTCATCAGGAACTGTAGTGACAGGACAAGGAGAAATGGGTTCAAACCAAAAGAGGGGAAATTTTAGGTTAGATATAGGGAAGAAATTCTTTACTGTGAAAGTAGTGAGGCACTGGAACAGGTTGTTTAGAGAAGTTGTGGATGCTCCATCCCTGGCACTGTTCAAGGCCGAGGCAGGATGAGGTATTGAGCAACCTGGTCTAGTGGAAGGTGTCCCTGGCCATGGCAGGGAGATTGGAACAAGATGGTCTTTAAGGTCCCTTCCAACCCAAACCATTCTAGGATTCTACGATTCTACATCTTATCTTGAAAGCAAATTTAGGAAATTAAACTATTTGAAATAATTATTTCATAGTTTATCCTTAAAATTAATATGTTGTATTGAGGTGTCTTTTGTGTGTTGTTTTTTTCTCTTTAAACCAATGTGTTATTTAAAAAAAAAAAAAATCATATTTAAACCTGTGTGTTCCACAACAGGCAACTAACAGCTCACTGGGAAGCTTCTCACTACCTCTTAGTAGCTCTAAAGGGCCTTCAGATTAACAGGTTTGGTTTTATTAAGTCAGCCAAGACTTGATGTGACGTTGGGCTGAGAAGACACAGAACCTTCTATCTGACACTAAATGCACACAATGTGTAGGCCCTGTAAGTTAACCTGGGTGCTGGCACAGCTACACCGCAGCGGGGCAGCACGGCAGAGCGCTCTCAGCAGAGGACACCTGGCATCACTGGAACTGCCAACCATTTGTGTAATTATAGCTTTTGGTCCAACCAACATTTCAGCCTCTGGTTAGAAACAATGCAGGCTATTTATTGTACTTTCAAATTCACTACAAAGCTACGCACTGCTCGACAAAAATGAAAAAACTGAGTAAAAATTGTTTCACCTGCCAGACCATTTGAATTAAATTTGCATCCAAGAACTGTAACACTTTTAAAGAGTTTACCATCAGTAAATATAATTACGCACATTTTCTGATTCCACACCGCTGAATCAGTCTAGCATAATATAAAATAATAACACAAAACAGAACAGTTTAACAGTTTAGAGAAATTTCATTTCACTTTGAACAAGTTTTCCAACAGTCACCATAAATGTGCTGATACCAAAATAAATACCCTTTCCAACACCAGCAAGTTATATTTTAAAAAATTAAATCAGATCACAATTAAAGCTAGCCATACACCTCATACTTTCCCAAATCTTTCATATTAACATTAGCCGAAAAGCCACTTAATGCCTCTGGCAGATGGAGATGGGGAGAAATCAAGAATGTACGGATAAAATATTGGCTCGATTTATTAATTCAGTATAAATTTTGTCTCAGCTAGCATATCCATTTTCATGAATATCTAACCATATCTGTGCATTTCAACGT
Organism: Myiozetetes cayanensis; assembly: GCF_022539395.1. Classification (NCBI taxonomy): domain Eukaryota; kingdom Metazoa; phylum Chordata; class Aves; order Passeriformes; family Tyrannidae; genus Myiozetetes; species Myiozetetes cayanensis. Next base: position 135,420,966 of record NW_026086604.1, read on the forward strand.
TGTGAGAAATTTTAGTAGCCTTGCAATGGTGAGGCAGACGAAGGCATCATTTACATCCTGCCCTTGCTGCAGCTCCCCGTGCCTGAGCCGTGAGCAACAGTGTGAAGCTGACAAGCAAAGGCTCTCCCTGTGCTCTGCTTCCTCCACGGCACAGCAGCAGGGCAGCAAAGGCAGTTTGGAGCAGGATTCAGTCACCCTGCAAACCTCTGCCCTGGCAGCCTCCAACGGAAGAGCTACTCCCAGAAATCTTTCCTTCATCGCTCTCCTAAATTACCTTTCTCTTCATCTCATAATAATGAACCCAGATCTTTGGCCACCATTTTACGTTACTACATTTTTCAAACATGCTGTAAAAATGGAACTCCCTGATTTCTATCTCCCTCCTTGTCCTGAAATCTGCTTTAAAAGGCTAAAATAGAAATTTTAGCACTTCAGATTCATTTGGGTTTTTTTCCCTGTAGATGTTTCTGCGTCCCCCATCTCTGCTCAGCCAACTACTTCACTTTTTCTTCATATTATTAGTGCTTCTTTTCTTTCTCTCCACCTTTTTATCCTTTTCATTATCAAGCATGCTTAGAAAAAATCCTGTTGAATCTGGCAAGGTGATTAAAATGCATTAATATAGTAGTAAATAAAGGGAACACAACTGTATGAAAACAGTAAAAGCAAGGATGACACCTTTTTATGTTCAGATGACTGCAAAATCGTCTTTGAACTTTGCATTGCCTGCAGTGGTCCAGCGCCACTGGGAGGTAAATCCATATGGACTATGGAGCTACCACATCAATGTACTAGCCCAGCAAAATATTTCCACCAGCATTCAGTACATTCACATCAGCAGCACTCAGCTTCAGAAGTCAAGGTAATTCTTAAAGAATCACATAATACACTACTAAAGATGCAGTTTGGAAAAATATCTAACATTTAGAACAGATTTCACATATCTACTAAGTATTGCTACAAAACAGAGAAGAAAACATCAAAAACTGGAATATTTTGAAGGCCATGTGAGCTTACAATTCAGTTAGTAACAAATGTGCTGGGCTTTTTAAATTAAAAAACTAACATGTTAGTTTTATAGTTTGCAATCTGGCACAGTGCTTGCTCCTATACGTTCTCAAAAAGAAACAAATATAAGCCCTGCATATTTTCTTTCTATAATTTACAATATTCAAATTCAAGAACTGCTTCTGACTTTCACTGTACATAAGCAATTTCACACAGTTTTATTTGGTGGCTAAACTTGGCCCGTAAATATGACTTTCCTGCTGACAATACATGAATCAAAAGCACGAAGTCTGCTTTGCACATTGGTGCGCTGGTTTTTGAGGACAAACAGAGAAGCATTTTTAAATTCGTCACTTAAGCAAGCTTGATACAGCGTTGAGAGGAAAGAAATCTGTAACAAGTTTACGATGTTTTTCACATTAAAACAACACTTAAAGCATAATGATGTCATCTTGGCTCCACCAAAGTCAGCAACAAAGCTGCCATCTACTAATGTGAAGCCAGAACTGCAATCTTAAATCTTCCTAAATATACCAGACAATGAATGCCAGATCTCACAGACTTGCTTTACCTGCAAAAATGCAGGTCTTCTTGCTCAGCCTTCAAACTCTACTTGATGGGCTTGCACACAGAGGTCGACTTCTGCAACACAGAAACTAATGAAAGTGTCAGACACAGCCCCAGGCATGAGCTCAGCCTCCCATTCACGGTGGTGGCTTTAAGATAATCTTGACCTGACACTGACAGGACTATAAACCTTAAAGGAGGATCACACAGATGCTATAAACAATGAGTAACTTTTTTTAATTTTTGTAATATAAAAATAGGTTTTCTATATGGCTAATGGAGAGTGGAAGAGAAAGAAGCATGTGCTTATACATAAGCCTTTCTCCTCTGTCTTGAAGTTAGTGGTAAGGAATAAGATTAATTTAAAAGTCCCTGTATGAATACTTCTAGTAGAATGTGTTTTAAACAAAAGATTGCAAATAGTGTAGCCATGACTTTGATTTACCATAGTTCAAAGTCTGGTAAATGCCTCTCAAAACAGATTAAAGAAGCACAGTCTGCGTTCAGAAGAATATACAGGTTAAAATATGGTATAACAAAAGCATGTATAAGTATGTAAGGAAGCACCTGCAAGTACATGGTGACACTTCTAATAAAGGCTGCTGATGAAGTAAAGGCAATGTAAAATTTACACAAGCAGGACAACATTTAGTCTGATCAAATACAGCCCCTCATGAACACTATCCTGCTTTTGACACTGGTCTGATGCTTCAGACTATATTAAAATAAAAAAAAATAAAATAAAATCATTAAAGCTCCCATACTGGTAACTGAGTGTCCAAGGGTCATGGCTTGGCAACTTTTGATATTCACAGATGATGCATTTCTGTTTACTAGTCCTCAGTAAACTCTTTTATCTGTTTTTAAATCTAGGTTGACTTTTATTTCACTCACCATTTATCAGACACAAAAATAGGTTCAGCTGCATTTTGTTTGAGTGCATTTAAAGAGAAAAGTCTCAGCAAATAGACTGAACAAGGTTGTGTCCCTTCCCTAAAGGTCCCACTAAGTGACTTGCCAACTCCCCAGTGCCCCAAAAAGACCCCTCATGGACTAAAGCAGTTTCAACTACATGGCACAACACCAGTCTGGAGGGTGAGAAGAAAACCAGCTTATCCACCAAGAAACAACAGAGGTAGGGAAATCTTTATGTTTCACTTTTTTTAATCTAAGAGTGAGAGGAACAGCAGGAGAACTCTGATTGGAAACCACCCACACCATAACCAGGGTAGAAAGCACAGTTTGATACAACCATTCAAAAAATGCTTAAATGCCTATCAGCCCCCTTCAGGATGTATTGTAAAGAAGTGGAATAAAAAAGAAATTACTCTCTTTTCACTCCAAATGTATCTTTTTATTTAGAGAAACAATTTACAACTTGCAGCAGAAAAAAGATTGATTTAACAAGTGTTCTTTAACAACAAGATATTAATTGTGTGTATCATATTTTACAATAGATTTCACGGGACCATGGAGATACCTGAGCTTTACCACACATCTTAATTATTAAGGGTGTATTAGCAGCATCATATTGATTAAATGGCTCAGTAAGACATATTTTTAGAGGCATTTTAACACACACAATTTTAAAATTTGTATTTTTTTCCCCCCACTTTTTGGAGCCTTTTTCTTTCTTTATTCAGAGATGATGTTCACGACTATTATTTTTGGACATATTAACATTCTTTAAACGATATAGAAGTAATAATTTTTTAAAAAATTAAGGTAGGTTTTGAAAGGACACAAAAGACTACATGATAAAGAAAGCAAAGGTCCAGAGTAGACACTGACACATCTTCGAAAACGCAGCTTTAGCAAAGTGAACAGCTGCAACTCGCTTATCTCCGTGGGGGAAGAGGGAGAAAAGAAAGTTATGCAGAGGTAGGATTTGGTGAGGTGACAGTCAAATCCCTTCAACGCAGGAATAAGGAGACAAAAAGACAAACACAACCCTCCCTACCTATTGCAACAAATAAACACACACAACAATTCTAAAGATTAATATTTTCATCTAAGATAAATTTTACATGGGCCTTAGGTATGGGGGGGAAAATCACTGCACTGTACAGTCAATTTAAAGTAAGAATTAAATGCAGTTCCTATATAAATACTTTTTGCATTCCTGACTTGAAATCTGCCTCTTAATTTTCCAAATCCTGCTATTACTTCTTGGGCTTAAAACTACACAGTACAGGGATGGAAAACGGGGGGTGGAAAGCAGGGATCTTAGTATTGTGTTGTAACCTCAGCTGCATCACTTATTTTAACAAACACCCTCGAGCAAAAATATTAACTTTAGTTGTCCCTAACAGAGGGTCAAAAGTACTGTCAGAGAGAGGGAATGTCAGCATAACAAGAAGATGAGATTTAATCTTTGAATATAACCTAATATTGCAAAGAAGGTGAAAACTATGGAAAGCTACATAGCTGCATTCCCACTGCCTGCAGTCAGTGACAGGAACTGGGCTCTGACATGGAAGGCAAGGGAAGGAACAGAACTTGAGACAGTATTTTTCTTCTCCTAATTTGTTACGGAGTTGTCAAAACTGAATAGTCTGTGTTCAGAAATAACTCCACTGATAACTGTAACTCACAGAGGGGATAGTCTAGACTGCTGCGAATATTCAGGCATGCATGATATCATCATCTTTTTTTTCTTCCTCCTTCTTTTTCCAGTTAACATTGTAGAACCACGCTCAGAGGTGAATCCAAATTATTCAGATCCATATATAATATTGTTTGGAGTTGTTCTGTTTTGGGGGCTGGGTATGTAGGGGAATAAGGTGGTGGTGGGATTTTTTTAATTAATTTCTTTTACCTGTGGTGTTTCGTAGATCTAACTTAACTTCAGGGAGAAAAGGTTATGTTTAAAGTCTTAAATTAAGCATGTGTTAAAAACATAATTAATTATCTTATTTGACGATTTCTTGAAATAGAGACCGTAGACTGAACAAATAAGCTCTGGAGGAAGCGTGCAGCCCTCCTTGGCTTGCGTACCTGTGTCACTCCCAGATCCAGTTGATAAGGCTGGCATGATTTAGTCTGCAGAGTGTCACGCAGGAACCTCAAACCAGCACTGCAGCCAGAAGGCAGAAGTTAATTTCAGTTTAACTGCTCGCAGCCAAGCCGTCTACAAAGATTTATGCTATTTCCCAGTTTCTCCTAGAAAGAACAGAAACAGAATTTTACAATTAAGAACACTGTTAAACTGTAAATTACTGCAGCTAGCCAAATCCAACCATTATCATGAAATAAGCTTTTATTTAAGACTCTCAAAACAAATTGCTTCGCACTTATTTATGACTAAGATTTTTTTTTCCCCAGGTGAAACAAGTCTTGTTTTCTTCAGTCTAGCCTATAATCCTACTCTGCATTAAAAATAATTTAACACATTTCTCTCATGTAAATTATACTCTTTAATTCCAGCAGGCCAGGCATTTTGGAAATAAAGTCTAGGAATATTTTATTAAAACAGTGAATAATTGCAGTCACTCAAACTTTGCTACTACTTATCTCAAGAAAATCAAATTGCTTACTAGCATGATAATTTTTTCAGTGTTTCTATTTAACCTCCTTTCAACTGTTTTCAGATCATTTAAAATCTAACATGCAATTTTTATTTGTAATCTGGAAATGTAATCTGACTTTTAACTGGAGTTGTTAAAAGCAGGACTAGTGCAAATGCTTGTCTAAGGTAAATTGCAGTTTGATTCGTAGGGTTCGTGGAGCCATTACCAGATAAGGATTTTTTCTGTGATTCATTACTACAAAATCAGTATTTTTTTAACACATCTTTTTTAATAATTGCACAGGCCTACTGATAGTAAATGTGGGGTCTTTCTTTTAACCACTTCTTGAGGAAAATTCAAAGTAAATGTAAAAAAGTTAAAACTAATCTCAAATATAAGTGAATGCATTTAAATTTAAGTATGTTAAAATACAAAACTGGAACACAAACTTGTGAGAAGAAATTCAGAGTTAAGACTGGAAATGTCTACTAATAGCAGGTCAGAGGGTGATGTGTTTGCAGGGTAAAGGAAGGGAAAGGGGAAAGTAGAAGCTAACAGAAAACAAGGGTTTTCTCCAGATTTCAGTAAACAAAAAGGATCCTTGAAGAAAGAAAGCAGCATAGTTCTGCCTTAGCAAAAGAAAATAAACAAATAGAGCATTCTGCTGCTGCTATTGCTGGTTTGTTTTTTGTTGGTTTTTTTTAAAGCACATTCATATTAATCAGAATGACTTTTGAAGTCATCTTGGCTCTGGAAGTGCATATTTTGGACACATTTGTACTTGGCAACAGTCTTGTGGAAGAGTAATATACAGGTGCTGTAAACACTGTATGCTGTTCAAAATTCCGTTTTGCACCAAAAAAAGTCCCCATGTAGCTAAAAGTATTGCAACATATTAAGGGCCATCCACGAGATTTTGTTTAGTAAGTTTTAAATGTATTACTAGATATAAGCCAGTTGTTAAGTCATCCCTAGGCATGAGCCTATAGTTTAAATAGCGTGGTAACTTTTTTTAAGTTTCTTTTTTTCTGTCCCCTAAGCGTTTACCCAGTGAATCTGGATGGGTTTTTTAAGACAGCAAATACAGCACAAGTTACACTCTGTACAACTTCTTCTAAGATGAAAAGAACCAAGTAAGAACTTAAAAACCTGTCTACTAACACTGTTTAAGAGTTTGGGGCTTTTTAGGTTATAAAAGTTTGTGGTGAAGAAAAAAAGCAAGTTTTCAGTAAAAAGCAGCAGCTTCCAAAAAATTACTTTGACATGCATCAAATCAGCGCAAACTCCATTAACTTTAAATTTAACACAGGGATAAGGAAGTTTAGTATTTCAGAGTGAAAGCTCATCTTATGATGACAAAGTTGTAAAACGTCTTTATGCAAAGCTAGCCAGGGCGCAGTTTAAAAAGAAAAAGAAAAAAAAAAAAAAAGACATCGTAGCCAAGGACACGTTGTCCTTAATAAGGTCCTTAAGAAGGAACATATTCATTTCAGATTAATGCTGCTTGTTTTCTGTTAAACACACAGAGTCCTGCCCCAAGCTCAGTGACAGTCCCCAGTGTGAGCACACCACAGAAACCGTACGAAGGATGGAGGCATTTTCACTTTTTGTATATGTAACAAACTGGTTAAAACGAAACTATTGACTGTTAATGGGACATCTTTGATTTATATGCAGCTTAAAGTAGTTTCATCTATTAAAAAACCCCAACAAACCGCCAAATAAGGCATTCTCATTATAACCACATTAGTATTAATCAAAAATTCAAGAAGAATTTCCTTAAAGTTCACTACAAAATGTAGAAAATCTTGCTGATCTACATACATGCAATGCATTTAAACTCCATCAGTTTGTTTTTCTTTATTTCACAGTAAATCATTCAGAAAAAAAAAAAAATCCAGTTCCTCATTATTTAAGAAACTTATATACAGCATAAAGTTATTCCCCCCAGATCCTAAATATATATTAATGAAAAATAAATGAGCTGATGAAATCCTTACCAGTAAAATGCTTAATATTTTGCTGGAATGGGACAGATATTTTTTTTTTCCTAACGTGCAAATTAAGCTACATTTTTGCAGTGATGATGCTATTTTCTTTGGCTCACTTTATTTAAAATGCTTTGGAAGTTTTTGCCGGAGCCCAGCCATAGGCATTGCTGACTGCTGTATGGAATCGATTTGCTGCAACACAGAAATACCAGCTGTTACAGTATGTCCTGAGAGGGATTACCGAATATTCCTAAATTGAAGTTCAATCCATCTTTCCATAAAAATTAGGAGCCAGGGCCAGGAACGTAACAGCAGTATCAAGTGCACCTGAGGCATTTACAATACCCAGCAGGACTGTTACAACCAGCCTTTAAAAAGGGTTTATTTTTGAAATTTCATTATTCCAGTCGTACCTTGCTTCTATAGATCGCACCGTATCGGGTTCTGCTGGCACCGCCGCCTGGAAGCGGCTGCTCCCGCCCGGCCCTCACGGCTCCCGCCTGACCCCTGCCGGCCTCGGGGGGCGCCGCGCCCGCCCTCCCCACACCGAGGGCAGCGGCTCCTCGGCAGGCCCTGCTCGCTCCAGCCTCTCGCTCCCTTCCTGCTTCTGCTTTCAGTTAGTTAAACCAGAGTGTAAATAACTGATTAAAATGAAGTAATAAAACGCATCATTTTGATTTTTTTTTTTTTTTCTGCCTGAGGTTTTACCTGCCTAACGAAAGGCATCTCTTGTTTCCAGGGCGTTGAGGTTGAACGGTAGGTATTAAAAAAAGCCTCGATGCTTGTAAAAGGCACAGAAATACTTCCACCCGGTCTTCCCACAGCTCCTGCACACCCACACAAGCACAGTCACCAAACCAGTCACAATTCTAGTCACCTCCACCACCAAGTTCATGGCCAGGAGCAGGGCAGAAGCCTCCTGGAAGCACCCTCCCAAACAGCGGAATTCCAGAATTAGAGCTCTGGATCCAAGGGAACCATTTTTCTGAATAACCCACAAGTAAGAGAGGCCCCTCACCAAGGGATAAGGGGATAAATCTTGTTCCCGATCACCCCTGTTGTCTGGTTGACTGGTAAGGATGGACAGAGGCTGTCAGATAATGCAAGCAGGTGAGAGGCAGCTGAAGAGTGCCAAGATGAATGGTCTTCCACATAATTTCAGCTTTAACAGCTTCTTTCTAGCATCCTCTATTGCTTTTGAATGGAAGTGATTCTATTAGTCATGCATACGTTCTCTTTTAGCCAAGTTATTTTTTCTCCAAAAGGTGAGGTAGGAAAGCTGATTTAAATTTGTGTTTATGGCAAGCACCACGCATTTGGAGACAGAACACATGAAGTCTTACTTCTGACTCCCCACCCAAACCTTGGTAAATTCCATAATATTTATTTCTGAAAGGGTGTTTTACAAGTTACTCAATATTTTTGGCACTTTAATGAATATGAATTGATTTTCTTCACATTTGAAAAGCAGGCTGAAGACTTTTGACTGTTTTATGACAGATAAAACATTATGAACCTAGCGATGCCACAGATCAAGGGAGGAGTGAAGGGGTGGGAATGGGACACATAAACTCAGGTTGTTTGATACAAGAAACATTCAACCTTTTTTTCTAAAGGATGCTACAATTATGGTGACTACAACCCTGATTTCGAGAACTAAACCAGAATGCCTGCAAATTGTATTTGAACTACAAGATAGAGATTTCATGTGGAGACAGGAAATTTGACAGCCATTCAGTCCTGTGTTCATTATGGAGCCTCAAGTAATTGAATGACTACAGACATGTATACAAGTCTCCAAAACCTACTCAGCACAGGAAATTGCCAAGGGAGGTTTTCTAGACTGTTTTGGTAGACAAAATCTGAATTGAAAATGGTGTTCTACTCTTTTGGAAGTTGTAATGTAATGGGATCTATCAAATCCTTATACTCTTCTGAGGAAGTTTTCACCTCCTCAATCACACAGTCTCTGACAGGCTACTGGAACCTGCTCGTGGCTCCTGACAGGCTTCCAAAGCTGGTCAGCCACCCTTAGAAGTAGTACAGGCATGCTGGCAACAGGAAACTTCCAGAAATCTTGAACTGGAATTACTACACAGGCAACATGGCACACAAACATGATGGGACTTCAAAGATGCTGCAGAAGCAAGAAGCTACCTCTGACTCACTCAGTAGTGTGTATAATAAAAATTAAGGGTGGCAAAAAATTCTGTGTATAGAGTTCAATTAAAAAAAAAAATAGGAATATCTATGGAACTACCAAATTTTATTAACTAATATACCAAAACACAGACAACCCGGACTGAAAACTGAAAAGGCCAACAGCTGCCTTCACTAACCTTCTTGTGGTCTTGCCATCATATCAGTCTTCAGCCATCAGAATAATTAAATGCTTTTGCATAATATTTTGCTGTATAATGTTCTATCAGTTTTCTTCATTTTGTTTAGGTTATGCCACAGGGATGTTAGAAAAAACTTCACTTTGTTAAACGGCTTTGAGAATCGTAGATGTGAATTTAAACACTCTTAAGCATACACTGAAAACTGCTTGACATTTTATTTATACATTTGTGGGTACACCTTTAACAAATATGCAGTTCAGAAAAAAAATACCTGTGAACTCAGTATATCTTGTAGTGTGCCATGTCTCAAATTTAACTGTGAAGCCCTGATGCATCAGGAGAGACCTCTCTGATGTAAGGTTTCTCCTTATAGGAAAATTTTTACAGATGGGAAAAAAAAAAAAGATGATCTAAATGATAAAATCTATGATTACTAGTACAAGAAGAGAATATTTAAGAAGTCATGTGCTGAAAAACATTAAGACAGAAATGAATACCCCCATCAGTCTGCGGTGGATTTTTCCAGCAGCTGATCAACACCAGGACAAAGTAAGGCTGATTTCCAGTGAGTGGCCATCCTGATTGTGGTGTCAAGGCTACATGTTTGGACCTTCATCATTTTGTTCTCTTCCTCTTCAAGAATCAGCTCTCACTAGACACTTCCCTCACTGGGTCATTAACAGAAAACACACAACTCCAACCACTACCTGACCACACATTTCCAAAAACATGCCAGAAGCTCATATATTGACATCTTTTCTCTTCTGTCATGTTTGACTGAGTTTGCTCAAACGGCTCAGACACGTGAGGGGAAAAAAGAGCACAGCATATGATTTCCTTCCTTTACAACTGCAGCAATAAATAAGTTTCTTCTTCTGGAGAGCATAATCCCGTGGCAATGGAAAAATCTCACTTACCTAAACAACTCCAATAACAACACTGAAACTGGTATCACAATTTTCCTTTCCCAGACTGTTTTCCCCCTAAATATTCCTTCACCCAGAGAGAGAGACTATAGAATAAAACCTGTTTATACAATTGTGAAGTACATTCTTTTAACGAGTCAATCTAACACAGAAAAAATAGAAATAAAATATAAATTATATTAAGATATAAAATAGTAATTCATTATTAATTTATATATTATGATAGATTGGAATTTGAAAATTTTAGACAATTCCTTGCAGCCTGAAAACATCGCCATGCTACAAGTGAAATATTTTCAGTAAGTAGCAATATAATGAAACTTTTTGCAGGTAAGACTTTTTGCAACCTGCACCTTTTCTGTCTTTAACACAAAATCCCCTACATGAGCTCTATCCAGACTCAGATTTTAAATGTCAGTGTTGGAATTGAACACATTCCTTTAAATACATGAAAAAATTCCTTTAAATAAATACACTAAAGCTACCAGTTTAATTTAAAACAGCATCACTGTTGTCGATGTCAGATACCCTTAGACAGACCCAATTTTCTGCAAATAAAATGTACCAACTGACAGAATAATATTAGTTTAATATACTAGTTTAATAAAGCTATTCATTAAAGTGTGACCTAAACTATGTCTCAGATCAAAGGTTGCTCTTTCAGTTTGAGTTACTGGTTTGGGCACACTTTTAACACTTTTCCCCTAGCTGCAAACCATTCCTTTTCTTGGAAAATAGCTGTCAGCAGGTACCTCAGCCTCTCCATTAATTACCTGCAAAAATAGTTTTGTTCTGGCATGGTTTCCTGATAGTCTGTTTGAAAAGTGTAAGTAACTACAGTAAAATAATAAAACTTACTGACCCCCGAAATACTTAAAAAATAGACAATTTTCCTGTAAATGAGAGTTCAGAAAAACCTGCTGCAATGAGTCATCCCATAATCTCAACCTTCCCTAACAGATAATACAAATATTTTGCACCAAAGGGCTCTGCAACTCCAATTTTAGAAACATACCTCATATTTTAATAGTATTATAATGCAGTTTGATTCCACTTTCTTTACAAAAGTTGATGGAAAATCTGTGATAGAAATAAAGCCAGGATTAAGGCGATGCTTAATAAACTAGCAAATATTTGATTGATTTAAATATTTTAGACACGTATTAGTGTCAACAATGTTATTTACTTCATTGTCCTGTGGCTCAACAAACACGTCTGCACCAATTCTCGGGTCTGTTAAAGAGCCATGCCCAAAAATCATCCTCAGAATTACATAAATATTCAAACTATATTTCAAACACTGAAACATCCCCTCCAAAGTCAGAATGCTATTTTTCAAATTCACAATTTTGAACACCTCTGCAGCTAAATATGGCACAGTTAGTTTACAATGCTTCCATATTTTATTACAGAAATTTTGATCACTAATCTTAACTAATCTTCTGAACATTTCTCCTGTGTTCAGAATAATTTTCCATAATACACTTCTGTCAAAATGTGATGATTTATTTTTTTGGTGGAGGAGAAGATGGGTGAAGAGATAAATGAATAATTAAGTATTTTTTTCTGAAAGCAAAAGAAGAATACACAAATAAACCCCACTTTCTTAACATATGTTTTTATCAAAAAACCCTCACTAAAATAGTTTTCATTTGAATAAGTTTCAGATTGCTTTCTTTAATGTGAAGTTTTAAAATTCAATATGAGCACTTTGAAAAGTAAGTCTTAGCTCAGTTTTGAAAGAAAGTTTTGATTTATTAAGTGGTACTTTATTAGTTCCATCTTGAGCATAAGTAACAAAGAAATTCCCCGTGTGTACACACATACAGCAAAAACAAAATATTGCACATGGGGCAGAGAGCTAATCAGAGGAAGTCTGTGCCTGACTTTCAGAAGTTTACAAGCTTTACAAGACAAATTTCTATGTGATACAAAGTTTGTAGAAGAAACCAAAGGTAAAGGTGAATAGCCAGGCAGTAACACATTCCAGTGTCTCTGCACTGCTGGTACATCAACCGTACCAGATGCTTTGTGCAGTCTTCTGTTCCTCTCTGAAAGTTCCCCATGACCATTCTTAATTCTTGAATTCTCCAATTGTATCTAACTCCCAAATGTCACTGAAAAGCTCTCTTCTTGCTGCACACCCTCCCCTCCTCCTCCTCCTCCCTGTCCAGCTCTGGGGCAGCACCAGTGCATCAAAGCCACTGTATGACTTGTCACCCAGCACACACTTCCTTCCATTTCTATTCTCATTATCTTCATTTTCTCCAATTCCCTCTTTCCAGGAACGAAGCTTCCCCCTCTCAGACCCCACTGTCCCAATTCCACCTTGCAGTTTCTTGCTTCATATCTATGACCATTTTTATCTTTCCCCTGGATGACTCACTGTATGTACTCACTATTCTTGTCACAAATTCATGAACCTCCACTAATTAATCTTGCTTTTACCCCCTCTCTTTACAAATACTCCTATCCCCTAACACTTCACTTCTACTTCCCTTACGGTTTTAACTTTCGCCTGTCTCCGTTTCCACTCCCATCCCACCACTGCCACAGCCCTAATGACCCTCTCTGTTTTTCACACCACTGCTTTCCAAACTAGAGACAGTCTCCAAGTCTATTTCTGACCAGCAAATCCTCGCTTTACCACTCCCCAAATATCTCCTTTAAGGCTCTTCCCTTTCTTCCAGAACATGGATTAGCCGAGCTCACACAGGCGAGAAACCTTAAGTGTGTGACATGTGCAAGCAGTCGCAGACAGGAACTGATCAGAAGGGGAGATTTGTCTGTCTGCAGGTCAGTACCATCTCCAGGCTGGAACCACCCTCAGAGTAACTCCTGCGTTCTGAGTTACTTATAATCAACACTCAGTAACATCTGGAATACTCTCTAAAAATTTTGGAACCAAGCATATATACCATTTCCAAAATTATATATTAGCATTCAAAAGAGATACAACCCATCTCTAAACTTGATTTACTCTGAGTACAGCAACTCTGCACATTTTAGTTATGCACAAATTTAATTAGCAAAACAGACACCAATTGAAGTTAATTCTAAATTCTGTCTGGCCACCCTATAGCCTAAGTTATATTCCCACGGCAATCAGACTGTCTCTGAGGTTCAAGTCATATTTTCACGTTTAAAAGCCACTTAATTTGAATATGAGATACTGAGGGATGAAGAAGAGTCAGATTTAAGGCAAGGGGTAAACTGTATGTCAAGTTTACACTGCAGTAAAGACAAACTCTCAGATTTCACTTCATTTGGCCAAAGAAATCATAGTCAATCTTTATGAAGAAAATAATCTAAAATTATAAAAGGTCAATAAACACAAATGGTAACAGAACTTAACTTGGCAGTGCTACCTAAATGAAGAATTTTTTCTCTGTTTTTCTTGTTCAACTCACAGTTTAATACATTGCTTTAAGTCTTAATGTATACCAGGAAAACACAGGATATGCAAAGAGTCCAAGTTAATGTTGCTGTTGGAAACTTAATGTTTGCATTTCCTGGATTTTGGAATTTTAACTAGGTGAACAATACTGCATTGATTCTATTTTGGCATTTGCTAGAAATACCAAAGTATTTTTCTTTCTTTTTCGTGTCTGCAACTGTATAAATCAGAGCTAAGCAATTTGATAGTGAACCTTTGACATTTTTTCTTATTCACTAGTCCTCTCCTACTTACACACCTTGAAGTTTATTGGGAAATGACAAAGGTACTATACAAAACAGTTAGCTGTCCCAGCAGGTGTAGCTAAATAAAAGTATATAAACATTCTTAAAAATATCTAATGCTTTGAAACATAAAATATTGTGAGTACAGAAGTTTTGATGACGCAGTGTAAAACTATACTACAGTACAATGTTTCTTTGAGATACTGTAACTGAAAATTCCCTAACAGCACTGGAAAAGTTAACGCAGGAATGTGCACTGTTCCTGCACATGTCATACACTCATGCCCCTATAAGAGGGTGTATCCCTCTGAATTGAAAAGCTAAAATATCTAGGAAGTTAAAAAAAAAAAAGAGATGGATGGAAGGTAACTGAGTTCAGCTAAGTGGAGTTACTTCAGGAGACATATATATTGCACAAAAACTGCAGTCACTGCAAAGTATCTGGTCTCTTCAAGTACGTAATGATGTGTGTTCCTTGCATTAGTATCCTTGAGATGGTAAGGCACAGTGGCTATGGCACTCTTGGCTCCTATTTTGACAGATAACTTAAAGGTACAACACCGACAAAGGTAAGTACTTATTTTTTAATCATCCTGCATTCTCAGAATTCAGAAATTCACTGGGTTTTTTGGTTGTTGGTTTGGGTTTTTTTAAGAGCTGGGATAAGACACCTGTCTCCAGTGCCACATTTTCCAGTCAAGTTCCTACCCCTGAGAACGATGTAGCTGGAAACATGCAGGTGCTACCCTACGACATTTAACTATCTGCAGAACCATCCATTTTCTCTAAGGATTTGCAAGATTAATGAGGCTATGAAAGGAGAAGGGTTGAATAAAGACAAACATCAAGAAAGTCTCCTCTCTCCTACCACTCCCTAGATGGATGGGAGGGAATGGGAGGAAAGGAGTCACAATACATACATCAACTGCAAAGCTTCTTTAGTTTTTAACTTCTCCTTTCTAAACTTACGATGATTTATAGGGCTTTGTGCTAAGTGACCATCAGGGACACACATTACTCTTAACAGTTGTGACAGATGGGACTTTAATGAAGAGACCATACTGGAATTGCAGCTTATAGTCCATCAACCAGCGCTGTGGTGACCATTCCAGCACTACCACACTGACAGACAGGACATCTGCTGCCTATGGAGGTACAGAGCCAGGCAGCAGAAACATGGATACTGCACTCAGAGCAGAATCCAAATGGGCATCAAAACCAAATTCTGGGTTGAACCAAGTTTTACCATGACTTGCAAAACACCAGACAAGCATTTCTATAAGTATTCAAAGTAAGAGATGTTTTAATGTGATGAAATGAAAACGTCCCCAGAAACTTTCAACTTACAGCGCTCTAAGCCAGGAGAGGGAGCTCCTGCACTTTTTGTAAGTCAACATAGATTTCATCTTGTTTTTGGTAATTACAAAACACCTCATCTCACACCACCCACAGACCTATATATGGTTACTTGAAGAGCAAATATACAGGAAGAATCCAACATGGAACTTTATGATATATAATGCTCTATTTATATGTGACTGATACTAATTTAAAAAATGTTAAAATTAGCTTTATTTCCCCTCCCTGTAAAAATGATCATTTTCACATTACATAAACAACATTACTGAAATAACAGTCTGCAAACCGTTTAATAAGTGAAATTACATGATCTATAAACAATAACACAATAGGTAGGAAAACCCACTGAATTTCTTAATAGCCAAGGGGTGTTCTTCCTATCTTTGAGTAAGTTGAACACATATCTTGTCTAGAATTACACAAAATGAGGACCTGGATTTTGATAATTTTAAGAAAGTTAGGAAACTGGAGAAGTGCCAACTAAAACACATATCTGCAATTTATTACTATAGAATGTTGCTGCAATTGCATTTTGTCAATTCATCTTTTTACGAAAGTGGTGGTTTTTAAAACATTTCAATCCAGAGTAGTATTAATAAGGCACTTATTTTTCTCCTTTTCTAATCAGGATAAATAACAAGTATTTCACAGATTTTGTGGCTCTGGTTCCTTACTATAGAGGCACTATTTACTCAAAGTAAGAGTAGACCACAAAAGAAGTCAGAGGGGACAAAACACAAGTTTTCATAGTGTGCTCCATCAGAACACATTCGTTATACCAGATTCAACACTGTGATACCAGTTACATTTTCTAGGTCGAGGGAAAATTCATGGAATAAAATTGATATTTAAAACATCTCACTATGGCACATTTTTCAGCCACTTCTCTTCAAACTACATGTAACATATTCAGTTCATATTCATGTTCAGTTCCAGCTGAACTAACACACCATAACACTGGAGATAACTTGAGCTTCTCTTTCAGTTAAAATGTCCAAGACTGAGCCAGCCATTACTTTTATTGGTAATGGTCATGTAAAGAATGTCCGAGAAATTTATACCTATTGAAAGAAGCCAATCTGTGAAAATTCACCAGAAAGCACATGTTAGTTTGAAGAGGAAAGATGTCTAAAATGTAAGTCCCGATTTGTGGTGTGTATAGGAAATCACGTGTTTCCCTCTTGCAATGGTTTGAGTTCCAGGTAAGCTCTCGTTTCCCAAATCACATCCCTTTCTTCTGTTTTGATCAAAATTCTCATCCTTCCAGGTTTCCCACCAATGCTTTGATAAATATCAACCTTGATATATGGTTTCATACTCCATATAGTAAATGTGACAACATTCTGTGTTTCTTCTCAGAGGAAATGAAGGACATTTCTTCCGCTCCTTACTGATGACTGTATTAGCATTTCCCACACAGCTCTCAGCTTAATCAGAAATATAAAACCTAGCATCATCATATTCCAGCAACCAATTAGCCATCTGGTCTATGTAACTCCTCATTTGACGACCTCAATATTCTTGAACTAATGCGCTGTGCTTAAAAACAGAATTGATTTACCGAGAATCTGCTCATCAATGTCAGCCTAACTGCAATAGTATTTTCTAAGAAATCTGAAAATTTGGCCTCATGATAGAGAAAAATGTTGCTCAGAATTTTCCCATTGCATCTTCTATGACCTTCAACTAGGGTGGTGAAGGAGGAGAGGAAGAAAAGTCATAAAGATCAAAAGCAGGGCAAAAGCAGCAGTAATATTTGCTGCCAAATTTCACATCACTGTCAGCTTTTACAGTATAGCAATATAATTATGTAGTATAAATTTCATGCAGTTTCATAACTACTCTTCTCTCACTCATCAGTAGGCTTCAGATTTGTGGAAAATATTAGAGTATAACTCTATTTTTCATGGTATATTATTTGCCAAAGTATCACTGTCACAGCTCATTTCAGGTATGGCAGTATGATTAAAGAATACTAAGGGGGCTTTGACATGTAGCCTAATTTTCACAAATATTGTAATTGTTACTCATAACATTATAAACTAGCTTAAACAAACATTAGGGCCTAGAAGTTAATTCCCTAGAAGTTATTAAGTGAATACCAGAAGATATTTCATCATTATGTAGCCCACCAGTTTGAAACAAAACAAAATACCATCTCGCAACTGAATGCAATATAGCCAGCAGCAGCCAGGGAGTGCGAGGGAAGTGGAAGTACAGAAGCACATAAGCTCTCTGGAAGAGTTTTTAAGTGTGCCCTAAATTCTTACATCCAACACCCCAATGGAAAAAGCAACTGAACATAGAGAACAACAACACATGTCCACTGGTCTTGGCTGTTACACAAATGCACTAAGGAGTTTGATTAGCACTGGTCAGATAAAAGAGATGAAGGGTTTTTACTGCCTAACATTTGACCAAAATCTTAAGATTCAAAATAATTTTTCAAAAGGAAACTCCTCTTCATTTGAATGTCAAGCATAGGGGTTTGTGGGGTTTTTTATATATTTTCTTTTGAAACTCTGTTTTAAATATACTGTTAGTCGAGACGTTCTTGAAGCCCAAGGCTGTGCTACTCCAAGGTCAGATCCTCTGGCCATCAAAGTCTCTTCTACAGTTCTTGCCTCTGTCCTGCCTCTACCTAGCTGGGAAAGCAAGGTGGCAGAGAGAAGAAGGAAGAAAACTCTTTTCACACTGTTTCCTAGTGTGAAAACAAGTAGGAATAAGAGAGACTCATAACTTCACAGCTTGTAGATACAAATCCAGCTTACTAAATAACTTCTTTTTCTAAGTCCCACATCATACTACTTCAAGCAGAGAGTGTACATAAAACAAACAGATAAATGATAATACCCAAATTCAAAACAAACAAATCCCCCCTCCGAGGGCTAATCACACCTGAAATGTACGAGTAAGTACATGTAAATAATCAAATAGTGCATTTTTGAGGAGCAGTAGAGTGTGCTTCTGTGATGAATATATATCTTACATATTGTCACAAAAGAGGATGAACAGGAGTTCATCTCCCTCCTCTTCTGGCCACATGAGAAAGCCCTTCAGACCCTCATGAACTACAAACATACTGGAAAAATAATCAGAATGAGGAGTTCTAGGTTAGAAAGCAGTGCAAAAATGACAATATTGATAGATGGTTTAAAAAGAATCTCTTTTGTACCACTATGCTTGAATAATACAGAACAACCACACCGAGCATGCCCAGCCTTTAACCTCCCCACAGTAACAGGCAACAGGAACAACAGGGTTTGCAGAATATCTCACTGAACACCCTGTGATAACACTATCACTTTTAATACAAAAGCCATAAAATCTACAGTATGTCAAAGATCAGTTATTAGTAATGTCACAGGTGCTTGTGCAATAGTTATCAATGTGCAAATGTACAAGTATTTGAAAAACATTACTGCTGCATGAGGGAGAGCTGAAAAAAAAGAGGTAATAACAAAGCCTCTAGTTGTCAATTTAGCTCTGAATAAAGAAATAAAATACACCAACTAGGCACTCAGGAACTTCTTCATAACCATGAAAAGCACCAAAACATGCTGTTCTACACTGGGTACAGAAGCAGACAGGTTGAGTTTGAGCTGGGCACACCCTGGCCACCACTCTCCTCCCTTTGCTCTCTGAGACCCAAGAAGTTTGACAACCAGCAGTGACCAGTCCAACCACTGTCTCTGGTAGCTGACACACCAGAAAGGAGGCACCCTGCTATCCGTGACCAGCCACTTCTTGGAAGAGACTTAGGAGGACTGTGATAAGCAGTTACACAAGTTTCATTGTTTTTGTCTTATCTTTCAACTCCAAATAAACCCACCCTGGCCTGTGGGCATAGGTCAGTCTGCAAAATTAAGTGTTCATGTGTGCAAGGGAGAAGAGTATGAGGCTAATGGGGAAAAAATTGTCCTTGCACTCAATGAGAGCTAAGAGAATCCCTGAAAACAAAGTGCAAATAAGTATGACCAGAGAATTTGCTATCAAGTTTACTTCCAAACTTTACTAAAGACACATGCAATATCTAATAGCCTCACCATAAAAGCTGGCTTGGAAGTGGAAGGTGGCTCCTCTGATAAAAATCTAGTAAGTACACCTTGAAACAACCTATGTTGTTCTCTGTTAGCACTGAGTTACTTAAGTCCATATTTTACAGTCACGAGTAATCATTCTTCCTGTATTCACACTCCCCAAAATATACCACATCTTGCTCATTGTACAGGACAATCCATGCTCACTGAGTATTCCATCTGTCTTTATTCTCTTACATATTGGCCTTATTTGCTGCAAACAAATGGAGTTCTGAAGAGAGGATCACCTTTTGCTGCTTCTGCATTTCCACACCACTTGCTCAATATACTAAAAAATATTGAAACATCAGAAGTTAATTTTCACTGTAAAAAAAATTATTAAGGTAAGTGCATTTCAAAAAGACACCTGTTATTTTTAAGTACCTCGTCAAAACTGACAAAAAGTAAGAATCTATAAAAATATTCATACACTAAAATTGTCTCAATTTCAAACTCCAACAACAGAATAAATTTAAATAGGCTTCAACGGACAGAGTTTTCTGAAGTATCACCCTGTATTACTAACAGCCCTTTTACATAAGCAGAGAATATTTTCTTCATTTCAAATTACTCAACTAGTTCATTTCAAATTACTCAACTAGTTCAATTCAGTAACTACCTAAAATCCAAGTGATCCAGTTCAACACAGGAATGGTCATTTTCATTTTCCTGTATACAAATGAAAAACTAAGCATGACAGGAAGATCTGCTTGTTCTACTTTCTCAAAAGACAGCAAATTCAATGTATTCCTCTAAATTATCATGAGGATTAGTATTTCACTTTTTAAAATGAAACTACATGCATATATACTAATAAGTGTTCTCATAGGAATGCATACCTGTATTTTAATTGATATATATCTTTATATTTTCAATTCAACAATGACTCAGTGGCTACTTGCACAGAAATTAAGAACAAAAAATATTATTAAAAATTCACTAGTTTCCCTTTATTCTTACCAGTAAAAGTACAAAAAAGATAATTCATGTTAAGGTTAACTGCTTAAATTAAAATGTATGGAAGTACACTGTATAGTTCTGTAAGAAAAAAAAAGTGGCATTAACTAAATGGAATGAATATCTTAAGAAAAAGCCAAGATGTTCCAGGGCAAATGAGGTAAGAATCTGGAAATTTATTTTCAAGTATATGCTAACATAAATTGTTGTAAAACCTGGTTATTACAAAACAATTTGATTTACGTAAGTTCTCTGTAGTTTTACAGTTTTCATACATTTCCAAAATATTCATGCAAGACAGCACCACTGTACTTAACCCCAAGTTCAAAGAGAAGGTACAGATGGACTTAGGTCAGGAGTGCTGATTAATTTGCACTGCCCTTTTTGAGATGGTCTAATATTTAAGGGCATTTTAATGAAGACCTACATGTGCAGCAGCACAGTTCTGATGAATTTAAGCCTCTGCAGAACAGACAGAGAGGACATTTGGAAGCCACCTTCCAAAGACTGGCACTGGGAACTCAAACTCAAGTATGTCTATTTAGCAGTATCTTTAAGAAGTTTTAATTACCTAGAAACACTAATTAAAGTGTGATTAAACTCAGTAGAACAACTCAGTTGCAGAGGCAGGAACACGATGCAGTTCCCTGCTCCAGTTTCCATGGCCTCAACCACAGCCGACCTTCCCTCCCCCTTCCGCGATAGCTGTGACAGCCTGTCCTTGCCACAGCCCTACAACTTCAACAACAACTGAGGCTGAGACATCTGTTCCAAGAGCGTGTTGTGTCATGTAGGACCATCAAAACATTTATACAAAATGAATTCAATTAAGCTACAAGTGCAAATCTTCAGAACTGCTCAATTTTAGAGCACCTGACTACTATTCCACTGATAATTCTTTCAAATTTGGTTGTGAAGAGACACGATTTTCCACAGTCTTAATACAAAGCCCACACACGTTATCACTGACAAATGATCAACCACCTACATAGGCTCATGAGCTGAATGAACTGGAGCTTTCTGAAACCCTGCACTAACCCTTGCCAGGGCGCTTACAGTAACCAGCAGCAGTCATTTGCCACCACCCACAGAGACAGCAACAAGAGGGCACTGCACTTGGACCCCACGAAACCAGCATTACTGGCTCTGCTGTATATCCTTAAGGCCTTCTAAGCCCACTGATATTTGGCAGACCATGGATACAAAACCAGCTTAGCAGAAGGTGCAAAACATGGCACAATCTGAAGCACAGAAAGACAAAATTTCCCTGGCCCACTCCTGAACATAGACATTCCAAAACTTTGGTGTAAATCCCACGGTCTCCACACCTCTTCTTGCAGTTGATAAGAAATCCTTCCAAACTGCAGGAGAAAATGCAAATTTTTTTCCTGCATTTCCAAGAGAGTACACAAATCAGCCCAACACCAGAAGGAGAGGAAGATCTATATCCAGATTTGTTTAGGCACAATAAACATGCTGTCTTATTTGTTAGCTCACAATGTTTTCCCCAGTTTCAAGAAACTGAAAGTCTTCTTTAACAGACTAACTCAGAAAAAAAATGTCATGGACAATCAGCAGAAAGATTGTCACATTTAAAGTTACGAAAGGACAAAAAAAAAAACAACACCACAACAAGGTGAAACTTGCTCTTATTAATCTGCAGAAGGTGCTGGGAGGCTGCCAAGTTAGTTAATCCAAACACACAAACAAGTTAATGATGACCTGAGGGAGCAACGCTGGATTTACACACAGAAGGAAATACCATGCAGGAAAATGTTAAAAAACTGCATGTACTTCAGAGCACTATGTTATTATTTCAAAAGCTCTTTAACTCACCAGATGGAACCGTGTAACAGAGAATCGAAGCCTCCCCGAGGAACCCTGTGGTGGTCCCCATTCCCATCACAGGATGAGAATTCACAACAGAAATCTCAAAGAAGTAAAACTAAGAAGTCCCCTGGTTATAAGCACTTTTGGAATACCCCACCATGCACCTTCTAAGGACCAAAATGGCTTATTGTGTTGAGCAAATTCACATGATCCAAACAATAAATACTTTACTTTTATTTTTTTAATTAACAGAGTGTCACAGAGAGACAAAATCATGACCTGTTCTGAGTTGCCATTCAAGCTGTAATTTCCTTATTTTAATACCAGACAGCAGAAGGAAGGAAATATACTTGTTCACTCCTGGCTTCAAAGATGCATAAGAAAGTATTTTGTTTTCCAGTCAACCACTGATGTTAAGTAAAAAAACAATTCACAGCCTCTCTGGGAAGAGTGAAATTATCCACATTCTGAAAATGTTTTCAATTTTGACAGTGGGAGAAATAAAAAGGCATCACTTCCAGTTTCGTAAGTAGAGATCAGTTTACAACCTAAAGACAGGATCAGACCACTTATATAAACATGGCTCAGAGAATTCTACAAATCCACTGATAAACAATTTCTAAAATAATTATATCATGTACTGCATTTGTCCTGTTTAAAATAATTCTCTAAAATCATCACAGAAAAGAACAAATATCTTGCCACTTTACCCAAGAAAGATAATCTTTCCAGATATCAGAAATATCTGTTATGAACAGAATCACTGTATGTCTTTTGCTCCTACATTCAAGGATATTCATATGTTCTGCTGCATTTTTATTTCATTTTGAAGATACAACAGAATGCAAACTGAACTGAATCTGGTACTAATGGTCATTATTACGAATCAAGTGTGCCTCCACCAAGGCAACAACCCTTCTGCAGAATCAGGAAGTTCAGAATCCAGTTGCAGTAAGAGACTCCAACATTGCACTGAGGACAGGCTACTCAGTAAGAACAACTGAATTTTCTGTCAAGACAATGTTTGTATTGTAGGACCATCTCAAGTACACTCAAAAACAAATACACATTTTACATGCTGAACAATCACCCTTGTAAAATAGATCCAAATATTTATTATTTAAAAGGAGTCTCTCCTTTCTTCTCACTGCTACACCACTGAAATACTCCTTGGCTCAATCTGCCTTTAACACATAGGCATATTCCAGTATTCTGAAGGCTATAATTTTGCTTAGTACCCTAGAAGCAGCTGTCCCAATCTTCTGTATTTCATGAAATTCTGCTTATGATACAAGCAGTTTTGCTTAGCAGTTGACAGAAGCACAACAAAATGTTTTGCTGAGATCTTAAAAAGTACACCTCACTCAATGAACACATCAGACTTCTCCGCACTTCCTAAATGTTTTCATCTATGTAGTTTTATCTGGTCGTGCAGAGAGACTCAGCTGTCATTCAGGTTAAGTTTGTTTGTCACAAATCAGTGATATAATTGGCCTGTAGGAATGAAAATTTTCTTATAACCATACTTAAAATGTTATTTTAGTCAGTGTAAGACACCCACAGTCTGTTTAGGCAGTACTCATTAGCCACAATCAAGTCTGAACTGCAGCTAATTAAAACAATGATTACTGGTCTTTCCTGGGAACTCTCCTGTCCTAATTCCCAGCACAGGGTGTGTATGGTAGGAAGGCTGAGCAAAATCTTGTCACCAGCTTGCACGCTTTACAGATGTCTCTTTGGTCCTACCGGGACAAACTGAAACCCAGGGATAGCAGACTCTTCCATTCCTTGTCAATTTTGGAAATGCTTGATCGGAACTGTTCGTAGACTACTTTGATTTGATACTTTATGGAAAAGGAAGCAAAGAAAAGTAAAACACCCGGGAAAGTAACTGACTTCTATTTTAGTATGAAATTATAGATATTTAGCACTTATTTTCAGTCACTAATTTTAGGTTTCTACTAATCCAGAATGCATCTGCAATGCCATCACTACTCTCTCTGTTCTTCTGGTTTTTGATCCATTTGTGAATAACACGAACACAGCTGGAAAGTCAGCTGTGTGTCCTCAACATGAAAGCAAGTCATTGATAATCTAAAACTGTTTGATGAGCCAAGCCCACCAATCCATATTCTTCCACTGCTGGCAAAGGCTTGACACCACCTTCCTGCTCTTCAGGCAACTTCACACAGTGGATAAAAACAGTATGTAAGAAAACACCCCAAACCACTCAACACTTAGCCACACTAGTGGCCAGATTCCATATAGTACAGAATCCAATCTTCAGGAGAGCCAGCACAGAGTATCTAATACACACTGAAGATAACAAAATAAAAACTATTTCCTCCCCCACCAACCAGCAGCACAGCATCTGTTTGGGTCAGACTGACTCTGGACTATCACCACTAATACTGACAGGTTCCTAAAGCTGCTTGTGGAGCCCATTTTTTGACTCATGAAAATATGTTGTGAGAATAAGTTCCATATCAAGTAAAAAGCATTTTTTGCATTGTGTTCAGTACCCCAAATTCTCAGAAACAGTGAATAAACAATTTCCTATTAGTTTCCTCCCACTATTTATAATTGTCTTTCATGTCTTCCTTCAAGCACTTCTATCCCAAACAAAAATAAGTTCATTCACTTCTTTTCTTTTTAATGGGGAAGCCATTTCATGATGTTCCCCATTTTTCTCTTTTCAATACACTGGCTAAATATCCCAGAAGATTTAGAATTACATCAGTCCTAAAAAAGAAGCAAATTTTCAAGCACCCACAAAATTCTGGGGGGAAATAATTTTGCCCAGCATTTTAGAAACAGGCTGCAGATTTTTGCATTTCCTTTCTGTCTGCACAGCAGCTCAGGATCATCGCAGCATTTCAGCACATATGTGGCAGTCAGGGCCCGACCTGCCCATACACAATAACTGGGTCACAGAATTCAACGCCCATCTCATCATGAGACTTGCAGCGGGTGATGGAAAGGGACACATGCTCCGTTTCTGATTACAAGACGCTGCATCTCTTTTGTCTTTCCTGATTAGAGAAAAAGACCGAATCCTCAGCCTCAGCACCCTCCTGCAGTTATCCTGGTCTCCAGTTTTTTTAAGCCAAGCATTTTCCCGTCACCCAAACCTCAAAAGCAAGCCTTTTCTTCATAGTGCAATTCGAAAATATACTTTCACAGTAATATATGTTAAAAGAAAACATTGTTTGCAAAGCCTCAAATGTGCATATACTCAATATTTTTCTGTGCTTATCCCAGATAAAAGTGAAACAAACCCATTTACAGTAGGATGAGAGATGGCATCAATGTCAAATGCAGTAGCTCTAAACTAATTACGCAAGTAGCACAATCAGAAAAACTGTTCTTTGAACAACACCACACAGGCTGTCACAGTCATCAGACATGAAATAAACATATAACCCCCCATGTGTAAGTCCATTTTCCTTGACACATCTGTTGAATATTGCAAAGAAAATGCAAGATCCCCACCTGCAATCTGTGAACAGTCTAAAATGCAACATCCAAGATAACTTATTACAAAAAGTTGTCTCTCCAGAGTTCATTGTATTCGTGGCATAACAAGGATATTGTTATTTTGAAAAAAACACAAAGTTCTGACACACATAATATCTAACTTAAAAACCGAGAACTACCGTTTGACACTTTCTCTAAGATGTTTCTGCCAAAGAAGATTTTTCAATTTAAGGAGAGAAGATTTCAGTAATTAAACACATTAAACGACAACTCTCCATCACATAATAAAGTCCTTCAAATTCAACACCTCCTTGAGCCAGTCATTACAAGTTGCACATTACAACCACTTCTCAACTGATCTAGAAATAAATACAATATTGACAAAAGTGCTAAGTAACACATTTTAGACAATAAATTTCTGATGGAAAACAGAGAAAACCAGAATTCAGAATGCTCATTAAAATGAAAAATGCCTTCTGCGATTACTCAATAGGAAGCTGAATACAACTATTCACTGAAATAAGCAAATTAAGTTTGCCTTCTTTTCCCTGAATTCCATTAATATGCAGATATTATGACGCAAAAGAAATCTGCAGATGCACTTCTATCCATTTTTATTCTGTTTTGAACTGGAATGTCTCATCTTTGCCGATATATTTACAAAGGCACAGAAATATGACTATTTCTGCCCTTCTCTAGACGCATCTTCTTTCATCTGTCCTACACACTTACCTACATTAAATTTATGACCAATTCCTGTATAAATTGGTAGGAGTTTATATATACAAAAAAGAATTAAGAACCAGATTTTTTTTTATATGACTGTTCAAAAACAAATTATAAAATTCCTGGGTTTGGTTCTTATTTTCTTTCTTGGGCCTTATATAATCATAGTTTCTAGTACAATCACGTCTTTATTTTCTCCGTACCTGATCAACTTGACTATTTGAAAAAAGCAATTTAATTTAAATTTGGAAGTTGTTTGTATTGCTAAAGTAGTTATGTTCCATGTAAGAAAACATTCAGGCACTTAAGCTCTTAGCATCTGTAGCTAACACTGTAGCTTGTGACTTCAGATCCCATGACTATGAAAAATTTGGGCTGGGCACACTGTGCATTTGGTCAACAATTTCAAGGCAGATCCTTCAAAATTCTTTGTGATTAAGATTTAATTCAAGGCTAACAAACTACCCACCACCTTTAAAAAGCTAGAAGAATTTTACCTGCAACTATGAAATTAAGGTAAGTACCCTAAAAATTACAGTGCACAGGTTACTTGAAATCCAAAGTACCCGTGTGCTCTGAGCAATCTGAAAACAACCACCCAGCTACGTGACGTGACCGTGGAGCTGCTCCAACACAACAGATACAGACATCTTTCTCTCAGCACTCCACTGCAGAAGACAAGATCACCCTTAAGCTGGAGTCCAGCTTGCCTTCTGGTTTAAGATATTCTCTTTGCATGAGATTTGAAGATGTGAAGGCAGTCATTAAGGGCTGGTTGGAGGTGGACCCGTGTCTCAGCAGATTGCTGGTGAGCTAATGACAGGCAGGACAGGAGTCGGCAAGGGAAGGACTTTGAAGGGAGGTCTGGTGCCCTGTATAGAAATCAGTAAGAAACAGGGATCCTGCAGAATAAAAAAAATAATCACATCATACAATCAACAGCCTTGTAAATTCTTTGCAGCAGAATTGTGTTTCCGAGAGAAGCAGAACCAGATGTTGTGTATTACAAGGCAGATGAATACGGCAGTAACTGACAAAAGAGATTAAGCGATCTGAAATATTTTCAGTGTTTAAATCCCCAAGAAAGAATATATCCTACAGATATTATTACAGGATTTGGAATGACTAACACTTAAATATAGCCTTGACATGATGCTGAATTTGGAAAATATTTTCCTGTTTACGAGCTCAAGTGAGTGACAGAACAATGGTATCATTCACAGAAAATCATGAAAGGACATAAGAGGAATTTTAGACATGGTAACGACATAATGGTATGAATTGTATTATTCAAGATAGCAATGTGCTTTTTAAAACTACAGGTTAAGAGTTTCCAATAATTTACTTGAAAACCAGTGATAATACTAATAAAATACTTCCCAGTGCAATTTAACACTACTATTTTTTGAAGTTGATAATATATATTCAGACATTGAAAGTAATGAAAAATTTAATTTATATTTTTGTAATTGATGCAATCAGCTTTAGCTAATGACTATATATAAGAATAGTTAATCTTAAGCAAGATGGCAATGTAGAAAAACCCAGTCTTGAACAAATTACTGTGCAATCTGCATCCCAAACACATAAAAAGATGAAAGTGCTAGTGTTGATTCAGGAAAACAATGCACAAATAATTCAGCCTTTCTAAATTAAACTTAGGTTTGTGCAAAAAAAATAATAATAATTGTTAATATTATTATTAATAATACTCTTTTTTAGCTTTTCATTGAGTTCAACATGGTCTATAAAAAGCAAGGTTTTTAACTTCCCTCAAATTAAACTATAATTCATTACCTCCTAATGCAATACTTTCATCTGCTAATGTCACTAGTGAGTGAGCAACTGAAAAAATAGAAAGACCTTCCAGTAAAATATTCTTAAAATAATATCTGTCTAGAAAGATCCACTCCAATTTAAAAAAAAAAAAAATCCTAGTGTGTGTTACTTTCAAGTAATGATTTATTGAGTAGGATGCCTCTGTAGCTTCTAAGTTAGGACTGACATTTGAACAAGACACACCCAGGAACAAGTATATCAAACTAAAGGAAGCCTAGTTTTCAATGAAGACAAGAAAGGCACTTCTGCCATCACATAAAATCCAAGAGACAGGTTTCCTCTACTCCATTAATTCAAATGAAAGAAATGCACATTCTCAAGAACTTCTAAATCAATGTTCTTCAACTAAAATCGCTAGTTGCACCTTTTCTGATAGTTTCAAGTGCTTTCCATTATGGATATTAAGAGATGAAAGTATTGCATTGTCCTATCAAGGAACACAACCAGCTCTCCCCCTTTATCTCAGTTCTCCCCAGACAACTTCCTCCACAATTAATCTTTTGGAGAATCTGTCAATCACATTTCTCAGTGCAAGGCTTCTGCCCAACTTCTTTAAGATTCCTTTGGATCTCTTGGTCCTTGACAACCAGCTACTCCTCCTTTCCCATCCAAGGAGCTGCACACAGCACATTCTGAGCAGTACATTCTTTCCCCAGTCATCTCCTTGCCTACATCCTAATAAAGGTACTATCATCTCCTTCACCCCCCACTTCTTTCTTCCCACTAGAAATAGAACAGTGCTTAGATGATCATGGTCTAAAATTCTTCAGAGAAATTCAGTTATGAAGTCCAGAACAGAGTGTTTTTTTTTTTGCCATAAGACACTCTTCAATCTTAAAGAAAACACCTTATTTTGAAACAATATTCTGAAAAGGCAGCTGCAGTGTTAGAAAAACAGTGATGCATCAATAACATTACCCTTCTTTGCCCGTAGCAGTAACATCCACAGTACAGATGTTCACTGCTTTTAGTAGTTCCAATGCTATCCAAAAGCAGAACTGAACCCAGCAAACTTGGCAATGTTCACTGGTTGAAGCACCAAGAAAGATGTGTTTTACTTTTCTGCTCCAGAGTACCAGAACAAATGACTGTTGGCTGTAATGCAAGCCTTAGCCTAATGTTCATACTCACATCTGCTATTCTTCAGCTGTCAGACTGAAGAGGAACAGCAATAAGCTACACAACTCTGCTAAAGCTGATTGAAACGCAAATGAGAATCAGCCAACATGCAGAGGAATAACAAGCTTCTGAAAAAAAAAAAACAACACTTATCTCCCAGGGAAAAAAAGTGGTGCTCCAGAGTGTTTCAGGTTATTCCTTAAAAGCATTTGAACTGAGTATCAGTAAATACCAGCTCATGAAAGAAGATTTAAGGAAAAAGGTTTATGTTAACATTGCTTTCTGACTTCTAAATAAAACTGAAGTAGAACACCTCCTCTTGAAATATTTAATTAGGCAGGAAATCTAAATCTCATATCCAATTTTCTTTCACCAAAATCTCTTTATCCTCAACATTACAGTAACTTCATTTATTCTTAATATTAACAGGTGCTGTTTAAATTCAGTGCCAGAGACAGGATGGGACATAAGCATAATATTACATTTGGAAACATGAGTGAAATTTGGCAGAAGCTGCCACGTTGAGGTATCTCAGACACTGCACATGTGCTCCTTGCTGTGACCTGTGCCAGCTATGAAAACTAAACCACTTTAAGGTAAGACGTCTTGCAGATCAGATGTACAGACTGCCCTTTCTTCATATTTCAGACAATACAGGACACAAAAAACAATTCCACAATGGCCTTCTGTGCACACATCTTTCCTTCTGCTTTACAGCCAAACCCAGAAATGTGCAATCATACCAGTGTTCAACACGTTTTTCATTAATTCTACTTCGTAGCACCCAGGAATTGTATATTTAAAGAAGTCACTCATGCATGAAGGCAACCATCCTCTCACACTGAGAAACCCAGAAGATTTAGCAGGTTGGAGCTAAAAAGCAACAGTTAGTATGATTATTTTCATTTTTTCATTGAGGAAAGGTTTTCCCAATTTTTTTCACTTTCAAGCTAAGTAACTAATTAAGAATCAAAGTTAGCTAAATTTCATTTTATTACAATTTTGCCCGAGCAGAAACCCA
Organism: Myiozetetes cayanensis; assembly: GCF_022539395.1. Taxonomy (NCBI): domain Eukaryota; kingdom Metazoa; phylum Chordata; class Aves; order Passeriformes; family Tyrannidae; genus Myiozetetes; species Myiozetetes cayanensis. The sequence goes on from NW_026086604.1 coordinate 135,451,397, forward strand.
ACTTTTGAGAGTTATTTGTATCTGGATTCAAAATCTCAATGTCTGTCTTTGAAGAAAAAAAAACAAGAACATGAGTTTAAAAGGAAAAAAAAGGAAAACAATTTCATGCCCAGAAGTGCTATGATCAATGACAGTCACTACTGTTCCATCTTCTTATTACAGTATCTCAAGTTGTTAAAAAATGTTCTGGTCAAACATTAGGTAGAAAACAGTACTCGGTTGCTAACAACATTGAATTGGAATAAAACCAGATTGTTTAGATGTTGATTCTACTACTCTCCAGTAGCAACATTTGCTTTCCTAGAAGAGAGAGAACTGAATCCCTGTTTCCAGAGAACACCTGATGCATCAGCCTGAGGAATACTTTGCACAGGACTGCCCCTTCCTTCCTGATGGAGCTGCCCATGGCACGTGGGGACACGGTTCGGTGGTGAACATGGTGGTGTTGATGGTCAGGCTCAGTGAACAGAGAGATCTTTTCTAACCTTAGCCATTCAATGAGTCTACAGTTCAGTCAGAAATGCACATTGATGGATTTGAGACAGTAGGTAAGATGTTTGAGCCTGCAATCTCGTGGTTAGATCACTCACCTAAACACGAACGAATGGGTTATGGCCCTCTTGAAAGAAGAGAAAAATGTGGGCTTGAGATCCCTCAGGTTGAGAAGGACCGAGAAACAAGGCCTTCTACTTCCTTGGACTAACCAGCTCATTAACTGCTAGTCTACTACACATAGGATAAGTACCAAAAGCATCTTCCTAGGAGAAAACTGCAGATATGAGTGTGGAATTTATTTTCTGATCAATATAAGGGTTACACTAACGCCTAAGGTACACTCTGGTTTCCTACCAATCAGCTTCACTGTACCAGCACTCCACATCATGGATTTCAAATTCCAATCAGGAAATCAGAACCTCACCATCACATTGTCCTTAGATCCCTGCCTCCATACTTTCTTTGCCAGGAGCCTAATCTTTATGAACATTAGAAGGGTTATGTTCTTTCTTAAACCTGGGACATAAAACCTTCCACTGCATTTTAAACAGTGTTTGGTTTATTTTTTCCAACACAACAGCCTTTGGGATTTTAAATGGGAAGAAAGTAGGTCAAGTCTTCCTACTGAAGCCTTTTCAAATTATTTTTTCTTAAAATTTTCTTAAAGTTTTTCTAAAATTCTGCAAAATGTATCCACCTTTTACATCTTCCTTTAATATCTTAAGAATACAAGTTTTTGAAGAGCACATTGAGAGTCTGACAAGGAGCAATTATCTATAAATATTAGTCAGAAAAATATTTAAACATAATTCCAGTTTTGATTCCTTTGTAACAAGTCCGACTTATCTTTGATCACATATCTTAGCAATAACTCATTGAAATGCACAAAGACTTTGTCTGTGCATAGATCAGCCACAGAATACTCATCTGAACATTTAGCAGCCTAAGGAAAAGAACCAGAAAAACAAAGTAGAACCCACGCACTTAAAGCAATCAAACATCTGCCTGCCTTGCGACACCTCTTTCATAGGACTGCCTGTATTCCTAAATTAGAGGATATACTTCGAGACCCTACTGTTTGAACAACCTTGCTACTCGAAGACAATTTCAGAGTTTAAAATACAAAATTTTCTAACTTTGTGTTTCTGTTGGTGCACTGCAATAACAAGGAAGCTACTATTCACATTTTTTTATCAGCAACAGAACAAAGAATAAGACACACCCTTCTCTGGGAACTGGAAAAACCTGATATGTGAAAGCTGAAAAGTCTCCAACTACCTATACCTTCATTTTGCTCTCCTTTCAACAGAAACTGAGTGAGGCTGCAAGGACTTGGCCTTAGCCTAGCAAAAATAAAGCTGAGCAGAAAAGCGAGGGCTGTGTATAAACACACCGAGATAATTATAAAACAATAAGAAAAATCTATTTAAAATAAAAGGACAATCTTGGCACAAGAACAAGTTATTACCAACTGATGATGAATAAATTTAGGTTGAACACTGTAAGCAGCTTCCTCATGTTTAGGGTAATTTAGCACTGGAACAGGCTTCTAATTAAAATAGTGAGGAGAAAAGGCTCAGCTGCTTTTAAGACAGCACTCCATATGTCTATGTCTGTATGACATAAAGCCTGCAAGAGCATGAAAATAAACTTGATGAATAGGCAGGTCCTTTCCTGTCCCGCGTTCCTAAGAGAACAATAACTGTCAAGCAAATAACATCATTCTGATACAACTCTAAGATATAACCATCTGTCAAGAAATACCCAAGAATAATTACACCACAGATAGCAAAAACAGATATTAATACCACAGCAGGACAAACTGCCAAGAATAAACTTCAGGGAAGTATCTTTTCATAGGATGTCTTAGACCCGTAACCTCACTTCTCATAATTCCATGTGCCCTCTGCAGAAAGCACACCACTCATGCAGAACTTGCTCCCAAATCTTAAAGAGATCAGCTTATTTGGTCTCCATGCAACCAGGCAGTCCTATCCTCTGCACCCCTAGCGTTCTGCACATACACAGCAGATCATCTTACCCAAAACAATATCACATCTACTGTGCTCAACGGGCTCTTTATTTGCTACAATCCTTACTATGTTCATCTCGGGCAGGAGGATTCAAAACCTGCTGTCAACTGCTTTGCTATTGAGAGGTTCAAATTGCCACTTTTGCCCTCATATCATCAACTACAAAAACTGCAGCAGCCATGAAGGCCTAAGAAAACTGGTTAGACACAAACAGTCCCAGGAATAACACATTCTATTAGGCTAACTTTTATAGTGCAAAGTGCAGACGGTCTTTCAGGCATACCAGCCTTTCAACTTGCTTGATATGTAAAGATACACAAAGTATAGAAGTTGGTCTAAATAAAGACTATCACCTGCCCCTACAAGTCTTTCAGGCTAGGAAGCTGTTTTACACAAACAGGTACAGGCCTGGCTAGGGGGAATTTTTACATCTTTACTATTGCTACATATCTGAAATTGAAGACAAACTGCAAAATGTTTTTGGCCTATAGGCTCCACCTGCTTCTCACGCATCCTATTGTTCCCTTCTAAAGGCTCACACTGAAACGCAACAACTGAGTGAATCACAGAAAAGGGGAAAGTACAAGCTCATCAGGAGCTGTACATCAAAGGCAAAGCGAACACCACCATTCACTTCTCATTCCACACAAGCTCAGGACACTCAAGGAAATACCTGGCAGCACAAAAGAGCAAACTACAGGAAATATTTTTTTTTTCTATTCAATATCTGATTAGGCCATAATAGCCAAAATCCATTTATTAAAATAAGCATGCAAAACACACTCTGAGAACAGGTTCTTTGACTGCTATAAAACTAATGGTCCAGACACAGCCTGTCAGTCACAGAAGTTTTGACATCAATTCCTGTTAACAGCTAAACTGCTACACCAAAACAAAGGCTGCTTTACAGATATTTGCTATTCTCTTTTCCTATATATCCTCTCTAGGTCACTTCTGAAGGAAGTATAACAGCTCTTACATTCTCATCAGCAGATCTAGAGTATATAATTTATCCTTAATCAACACACAGTTTCATTTTAAATTTAGATCTCAAAGGTATTTCCTTTCCTTGGTTGATTTCTCCTATCACTATTCCTTGCAAAACTATTGTGCTTAAACCCATGGAAAAGTTTTTCAGAACAGGAATAAAACTTGTGTTTGTGCCATACAGTTTATGTAAATTAATCTCAATCTGTATTTTCTTAGCTTTATTTTCTTAGAGAAGCACAGAGCATGATAGCTGCAAGACAGCATTACAATCCATTTTCAGCTTGTTTATATCACACCCCAGTGTTTTCTACCATTTTAGTTCATCTGCTTACACTAGAATACCAGTCCTTTTTTAAACCTGTCATCAAAAAAGCATACACTTTTATTCTCTCTGAGAGCCTGCAGATCTGATTTATAGTATATTCCAGACATATGACTGCATAATTCAGACAAGTTCAAAAAAGTTATGCTGAAAGAAGATACCAAAGACTTCCCGTTAGCCCTGCTGAGAATAAGCGGACACGTTTTACTTGACCTACCCTACTAATCTCAGTAAGCTGGTCCTTAGCCAAGCTCAAATGACCACCTTCAAATCCTTGTTGCAACTCCACCTCAAGTCTTTGATCATTTTTCATCTGGAAGTAACACATGGATTTCTGCTTCTTGGCCTATGTACAGCTTCCTCGTAATCCACCAGCTGATCTCCCTACTACCACAAAGTGGGAATACTCATCTCAACTTTAGCTGCATTTCGCTCCATCACACACAGAAGGGGATATACTGGATACTCACAAGATAAATTTCAGTTATCTTAACTCTTTATAGACCATTTTGATCATTTTGCCATAGAATTAGACAGCAAAGTACATAACTACAGCCATATAATAAAATACATGCCTTCTGACAATTAATTTTTACACTCAGCAGTCTGACACAAAAGCAGATAAACTGTAGGATGATATCTACTTGATCTGTTTTTCATTCCTCTACATATGACAAAATCATAAAGAATTGTAAACAAAGCAAAAAACTGTTTGAAATGTAATTCATTTTTGCACAAACTTACCTTAAACTGGAATGAAGTTAGCAAGAATATTTTGTATCACAAAAGGCCCTTACCTTAGCTAAGTACTAAAAAAGACAAATGGAACCCTTCAGAAAAACTCTAAGCACTGCAGAGCATACAAAAGGAAAAGCTGTCTACAAAGAACTAAATTAAAGCACTCACACAGCTGTTAAGAACTGCACCCATCTCAAAACGCACTCACTTTGTGTCTTATGCTTCTTCCAAGCTGCACTAACAGACAATTTACAGACTTCCCTGTCAGGTATTCTGATGACTCTCCTACACTCACCCCTGGCTGGTTTCCAGCCTGAATGATTTTGCTATGTCACTGTAATAACAGCAAAAGAATCCTATGTCCCAAGTAGCACAACCATTTTTAAGTATATTATTTTGAAACAATACTTTCTGAAATAGTGTCTTGGAAATACGACTCAGGGGATTCCTATGTACAAAATCTGGATCTCAGGTGTAGTTGTTTATGCTAAGTCTCAGGCTGATAAAGTCACACACAAAGTTGCAGTTTTTATTAGCAAGGGTTTTTTCCTTCGATTATATTTAATTCCAAATGTATAGAACTACACAGGACATTCTAAGAGCTGGTACAATCCCATTCCAAGTCACAAGCCAAAGACTCCCACGAAAAAAAGTCAGATCAGGAACCCTCTGATAAGACACTAGCAAGAGAGAAAGAAACCTGCCTCAGCTTGACTGCCAGAGCACAGCCTCGTTGAGCCCCATGGAAGAAAGGTCTCAGCATCACGTAAGGAACTATTACAAGAAGTCCAAGCCGGTCTGACAATACTGTTTGTTCTCTCTTCAGTATTGTCTAACAAAGAAAAGGAAACAGAACAAATCCTGTGCCCCGTGACAGTGCAACTGACTGGGAATCACTGACACAGACAGAGGTACCTTTACATCAATTCATGTGAGATCTGAAGCCACTTACTTTCTTGGTGACCCAAATAGCTCATCCCTTGACTCCTTAGAAAGAGGCTTTTTTACTCTTTTGTTACAAGATTCCTGTAGGATCCAGTGGATTAGATGAGCTTTTCCTTTAGTTTACTATTTCCAGGGGTACAGTACCACTACTCTGTTCCCTTCCAATAGACGTTCAGAAAGAATTTTTCCTGAAATGTGCTGATTCTATTAAAAGAATGGCAAGCACCTTCCCTACTTCGCCTCATCATTCTTCTTGCTCTTTTTCTTTGGCCTGAGAAAAGTTTTGCTGCCAAGGGTGGTGGGGAAGACTCATTAGTGAGAGAGGTTTGCTGCAACAATTATCTGAAGCTCAAGGTCAAATGTTTCTCTTGGTAACAGCTGCAGATGCACACACCTACCCACACACATTCATTCTCCTTGCAGTGAGGGCTGCCTTGGACTTGAGTACATACTTTATGAAAGAAGTTTCATATATAGTATATTTGCATATGAGGAAGAGTTCATGCACAAAAACATCCAAAGAAGAGAAAAACATCCAACGAAGAGAAAATTTGTAGCTTCTCATGTGTTTGTAACTTCTAATTTCTAGATTTGTGAGTGTATCTGCAACACGTAAACATTAGATTTTGGATTACCTTGCCCATTGTAACATAGTAAAAAACACCGCAACATTCAGCACAAGGTAACTCCATGTGAGGCTTTCGGTCAGGCTGTGGCACGTTCTTACTTCTGTGTCGGGGAGGCAGGCTATGTATGCCTGTCACACACGCCCTGTATCAAATCTCTTGTCTCTAGTCAAGCATTCAAGCAGGGAGATAACATCTTGGCATACCACTCAAGAATGAGTTTTTGAGAAGAAAAGGTCGTATTATTACTTACTAATTCAGAACAATATATCATTTAAGGTCTCTAGAAAGCATTCCAAGAACTATGGAGAAATCTGTTTCTTTCTAAAGGCAGCAAAATACATACAGAGGAAAATACACATTCTCCTGAGTAATTTCCATTATTCAGGAAATTATATAAGGAACAACAGTAGAGAAACATTAACCTTTATTAAGGCAGAATCAAAACCAAACTCTGCTTGAAAGAGGAAGAAGGTAACAGCATGCCTTTCAGTCATGTGTGATGGCCAGCACATAGGTCATAAGGCCCATATGAATTAGAGGGCAGAAAGGGAAAGGTTAGTTCTTTGCTCGCTGACCTCTCAAGTGCACACCTAAATATAAGGAAAATCAGCATCTGAATTTGGGCAGCCAGTGAATGAGAAGCAACCCTACAAAGACAGGGTATGAAGACTTTTGGCCTCTGCAGTGAGGACACAGTCAGTGTAGACTGGGAGCCAGGAGCAACACGTGCTGGAATTCTGCAGACACCACAGCAGCTCCAACCATCCCTGTGCAGGCACGGGAGAAAGGACACACTCTTATTTTTATTCCACTGATGAAGGACTTTAAGAGCTGCAAACTAGCAGCTAAACAAATGTCAGCGTCTAAGATATCACACATAAGATGAGATTTGCTTTTGGACGACTGAACTAAACTTATTATTTAGAACTTCACAATGTGGGCGAATGTAAGAAATCTCAATTAAAACATGTAGCTGCCCTGACATACTAGAAACTGTTTATGTAAATTGAACAGCCACAGAATGTCCAGTTACTCAACAATTCCCTGTTCCCGTGGTGTGTTAGACCATGTTAATGTGCATGCATGTTTTCTTTTCAGGAACCTGCAGGTACTCCATTCGTATTATCAAGATGGTGGTTTTTTACCATCAGAATCATAGAATGGTTTGGGTTGAAAGGGACTTTAAAGATCACCTATTTCCAACCCCACTGCCATGGGCACAGACACCTCCCACTAGACCAGGCTGTCTAAAGCCTCATCCAACCTGGCCTTGAACACTGCCAGGGATGGGGCATCCACAACTTCTGTTTTTTCCTCCTGAAGTTTTCCTCCACCACCATCCCAACTGACCAGCCTGTGAAAATGTACCACGCACCTGCTGGCACTATGTGTCAGTCTAGAGACTTTTACCTGTGATGACAGCAAGTTTGTTTTAATAAGCTGCAGTGTTTTGGTAAGTAATGCATGTGTCTGTTGAACTGATACATGCATTTTAAATATTAATGCTATATCAAAGCTAGATGAAAGCTTTAGAGAAGACAGAATAAGTGATCTAATAAGGTGGGACATTTAACTCCCTGATGTAAGTTAGCAGCACTTAAAATGGTGAGCTCAGTCCTTGAATAAAGAAATGCCCCATTTTCTTTCAGATTTGCTATCACCCACAGCAAGTCAAAACCACTAGCCAGAACCCACTAAATAGTGTGATAAAGGTGAAAGTCTGGAGAGTAAAATGGAAATTCAACATTAATGAAGAGGCATTTACTCAACAGCCATCATGGATTACATATGTCCACCTACACAACAAAGCTACAGAATTAAACATTGTGTTACAACTGCTGTCTGCCTCTACTCATAGAGCAGTTAAAGAGAGAATTTTCCTACATCTGTCTTCCCTAGGGGATGTTTTAATTCTGAACCGTAAGAAAAATCTAACACCACCTTTGGGTTGTTGAGCCAGAAGTGAACCACTGGTATAGAGTTACTGGGTTGAGATTACCCATCTTCATATTACAGATGTTGGTTATTATGTTTCTCTGCACTTTTTTCAGTCAGTTATGGTGATGATAAACCAAGCAGTAATGATTTGGACCACACACATCCCACACAACTCTTCTCCAAATTTGAAAAGAAAAAGAGCATTTGGTAAAGTTTCTTAAGTTTTCTTGGTATTCTATGACTTATTACATGTAATTAGGAGATCAGCCAGGTTCTACTGTGAGAAGAGGTTCCTGAGTTTGCAAACCTTTCCTTACAGGTATCATATAGACTCTTATGCTGTGTGGAACATATGGGTCTGGTTTTTACCAAAATTCAAATATTTGTTATATTAACGTCTGCACATTACTTTTTATATCATGTATTAGGAAAAAAAAGTTTTACAACTCTGCTATAAAACCTTCTGTACCAAAAATATTTAAACTCTTCCTCCACAGCCATGTCAGCTAAAGATTCTTCTTTTTAGACAAATTTCTGTGTTGGTTTCTAACATCCTTCTATTCCCATTCCAAGATTTTTTCATTTTGAAATGAAGGTACTTAACAGTCTTCACATAACAATGTGAACAAGTTCAATAAAAAGCCCTAATGAGAAGGAATCTTAATTATCTTTATTGCATATGTCATGAAATGCATAATATGTCAGTATGTCAATAAATGCCTATGTCATGAAATCAGGCAGTAAAATAATATTTAATACAGTACAGTGTTAGAAAACAGTTTCTGCAGCTTCTGGGAAACAAAAGCCTTTACAGCTGGCATAATAAAGTTATCAACTTTTTTCCAGTTGTCAGTCTGGTCCTTTGACTCCCATTTCCTCCAGTAACTGCCTTGTGAATCCTTCCCTTTGTGGCACTCACAGCAGAACTTTGCACATTTAACTGCCCAGGAAGACATTTTCCTCCACTGCAGCAGTCCAGAAATCTGCTATTTCCAGTGACAATTTCTCCTCCAGTCTGGGTGCCAGCATGCCCACCATCCACTAGAAGAAGTATCTTTCAGCAGGAATGAACAGAGGGAAACTGCAACAGCACTACACTGCATTTGCTAGCAGTAGCCATGGTTCTAAACAAAGGAAAACATCTGTCTTTTCTACACTTGACCCAAAAATGTGTTTGCCAGCTGACTGACTTCTGTCTTGCCTCAGTACTCGGCTGCTGCACATGACTTTTGCTCTCCATTTTAACTACCAAGATTTCTTGAAGCTGGACAGTCCTCCCTGGGAAGCACCCAGGGTGTCCTGGCAGACCTGTTCCAGGTCCCACGACCCAGACACATGACTCTCACGGCAGTCAGATGAGGGACTGAAGGCACTCTTCAGCACTTGGCTCAAAGCATGCCATTCACAGTTTTATCCTCTGAGGTTTATTTGCCATTTCGATACCCTTGCTCAGACTGGTCAAGGCAGCTGGAAGGTGCTCCAAGTCACTGTCTGTATCACATTTCAAACACTCAACAAGCTTTCGAAGCAGCTCAACCAGGGCACTGTCAGACTTGCTGCGCTATAGTACTTGTAGTGTCCTCTTAATACCAAGGCAAAGTTTATAGCACATATAATGTTGATGTTGTTAAAGCCACAGATCTGCATCTTTGGAAAAGTAACCAGTCTTTGAATAAGAAGCCTCCAACAGCTCTGTGGTACAGACTGGATGTTCCTTTCCCCACAGGAAATTAAATGCTAGAACTTCAGTAGGTGGGACTGAAGTTACAGGTCAGCTATACGTAAGTGTACTGGAGGTAATACCAGACTTAATCAATTAACCCCGGAGATTAGGCAGCAAAAGGCTCCTTTCAGGGTCTCTCGGATCCCCAGATGGCAAGAGAGCAGCAGCAAAGCGAGAATAGGGTGTGCCCCAGGCAAGGCAGCTAACAAAGGGCTGCTGTTTGTCCTGGTGGGAGCAGCAGTAACTGCCTTGGGCTGGTAGCCGGGAAAGCATTAGGGGAGGAGCAAGGATTTTTAGATTTGACATAGAGCAGAGATTTCAAAGCCTCGTTAGGCTTTAGCCTTCATTCACCTTAACAAGAGAGCAAGCTGCTCATTCAGAAGTTGATTTTGATCACTTCTCTAGCCTTGCTAGTTTCAAGATGAAGCAGCTTCAGCGTTCCCCCTTCCACACATTTCACTCAGAATGCAATCCTAACACAAAAGTTAACTGTGTTCGTAGCTTCCCAAATGACCCAGATTACAATGAGATAATTAACTGCTCATGAACAGCTATTCACTGAAAACCTCTATCTCAGTATCTGTTAAGCCACTGAAAGCCTTCATTACTGTATCTGTCAAACCTCTACAAAGAAATTCAAGACTATTTCTTTAGATCAGTTCTGGTTTTGCAGCTCTTCTTAACTGAGATAAAAAAGTAAGGCTTTCCATCAGCTGAACTTGCAAGGTGTTTTCTAAAAACACAAAAAACCTCTCTCCTCTCCATCTGCCAGTTGAAGCTTCTGATTCAGCCATCGTGTAATGTGTGAAATAAATATACTTCACTCTCCTATGTGTAATTAGCAAAGTCAAGTCTGTTTCTTTAAATAGCACTCATGGCATATTGTCTGTGAAACAGCAGCTCTGCATTTCATATCTGAAACTACATTGTTCCTCTTGGAACAGCTTCATTTGCTAAAGCCAAGCTCAATCCACCAAACAATACATTATGGATGCAATAAAGGTTTTCTGTGCTCTTAATATAAGTGGATGTGTACATTTCCATGTTCTGAGCCACAATTAGTAGCTCTGAAGCAGTTTTACTCTACACCTAAACTTGTTACATAATTTATAATGCAACATGTTTTGTAGAAGGCTGTCACTGACCATTGGCTGTACTTGCAATACTTTCCTCTTTTTTCAAAACTTCTATCATATGTGATGAAATAACAAGAAAACTTAGTCATTCTTGACTCAAAAAAGAGGTTTTCTCTAAAAGACAATAAACACACAATTAGACGACACACAATTCTTAAACCAAATAATGGTACAACATGGTTTCACAGCTTTATTTATTGATACTAAGCGTGATATTAAAATTATTCTTGGTCTTTAATACTAACCCACACATTGTTCAAGACTGTAGAAAACAAGCAACAGCTTAGTCCAGTATCAGAAAACAATGAGCAAGAGTCATCATAAGGTAGTCTTACCTGGATGGACTGTCTTCACTTCAAACAGGGGCTTAAGATATGCATTTTCCAGATTACGAAGCTGAGAATCTATGGAGCCTGAAAGAAAAAAGAAAGGCTAATAGTAATATGGCACTAGTTCTAGTCAGTGTTGGAAATACTACATATTTTCACTTTTTTAATTCTAAATGTTAGGAGAGTAAGTTTGAAATAGCTAACTTTCCAACAACTGTCACTCTACAAAGCCCTGCAGAAATGAGAAAAGCCAAGAGACTTATTTAAGCTGCAGGGGAAAGAGGATTTCAAGTTTCATATCTCTTCTGCCCCCCAGATCTGTCCCAGATAACTTGGTCTTAAAGTAATAATTAAGCAAAATAATTATTTCAAAATAGGTACCAGTAAGCTTTATCTAACATATAAACATCTTTAAGACTTCAAACACATGATCCCATTTTATATGTGAACAATACGCAAGTTCTGGAACAAAATTTTAGGTGTAAGTCTTCTACCACTGCACTTAATGGGTCCATATTGAAAACACCTCTTGACTTCATGCTTATAGTAAAGATGTTCAATTCTTTGCTTCTTGATAACTAATCACTCTGCTTTTAAAGCCAGCAGTAACATCCAGATCATTACTTGCTGTGCACACCAACATTTGGCAAAGGATTAAATATACTGGAAATCCTTATATATTAGCAGCTCATCTTTTCTCTGGAGCTTGCAACTGGGAGGTAAGGTTGGTTCCAGCCATGATTCATAATGAAGATTGACAAACCATTTTCAGGACAAAACCTGGAGTCCCGAAGGCCAGTCTGCTTGATGCCACTGCTTAAGAACACATGGAAATCTGTTAGCCTACCAAAGTGGGGGAAAATCCAAGTGGTGTTCTTTGGTAGCTAAGCATAATGAACACAGATATTCAAGAGCACCTAGGTAAAGTTTTGTGCATATTCAGACATGCCTTATTTTTGCTTTCTGCTGGTTTTCCCCTAAATGCAAGACTGCTAGCTAAAATAAAGAGCATGTCAATGTATCTAGTATTTATTGCTGTCTTTGGAAACTCACTTGTCAAAGGCTTTTAATGAATACTTCATGGTAAAGCTCAAAAACGGTTCAGTAAGATATAAAAAGGTGGCATCAGATCTGTTCTCAGACCTGCCATACAGCCAACATGAATGGGATAGAGTTAATGATCTGAGCTGTCAAGGAATGTTAGGGACACTGCAGTGTAAAAGTTATTTGAAGTGTATTAAGTAATGTTTGCTCCATGTCTCTCTATTTCTGTAATCCAGGGCAAGGCAATGTGTTAGATAATTGCAATATCACTTGTGATATAAATGCCTACAATCCACAGAAAGCGGGTATAAATAAATTCGGCTATATTATTATACTTATTATACTATAAGACTAAAATTAGGAAGGGACAGTTTAGTACACTGCATCTTCTCCTTAATGAACAAAACCCAGCAGCAACTAGGATGAAAACTTTTCAGGAGATGAGGTCAGAAAGAGTATATACACCATAGGCTGGAATTAAACTGCATTAGCACAACTATGCGGGAAGCTTTCATGACTCCTACACATAATTCACGTAGTTCTACATGATGAAATGTGCTTAACTCACTGCAACAACTTTCCAAAAGACACTCTGGAAGACAACTAACAGACACTTTGCTAGCAGCAAGACTGGATTTTTTTTCCTGCTTTTACTTATTATCATACAAGTTCCACAGTAAAGCTTAATGCAGAAGAACCAGTTTAGAGGGAAGATGTGACTGAACAAGTTTTTATAGGTCCCTTCTGCTCCCTTCCATACGCTAGAGATAAATGAAAGGCTCACAGGTGGCCCAGGTGCTTGCAACACAAAAACAGGAGATTCAGTCCAGGAAAGCAGAACTAAGGTTGGAGTTTCAGTGAAGGGCAACATTGCAACATCATAAGAACAGACGGGAGTTGCAGCAGATTGAACAACAACATCTTCGTGAGAAGCACAGTGCTGCCACAGGGCACTCGGGAAAGGACTGGAAGCTGCCACTTAGAAACGTACTTGTGACCATTTCCTATCAGGAGCTGGGATGTCTAAAAATGTTAACACTGCAAATAAGTTAGCCTGCTTTCCCTGCACCTAGTATTGACTTTTAAAATGCACTCTTAAAAACTTACAGGTCCGACACCTGCCCAATTCAAATTCCTAATGGCATGTTACTACACAGAAAACATTTTATTACAAACACGAAAATGCAATATTAACTCAGGTTCAAGGTCCGTCTGACACAGTATCCTGTTTCTAACAAGGACTGCTAGTGAATGGCTGAAGAAGAGAACAGGAACAGAGTAAACATAAAACAATCCTTCCTTGGTGTACTTTGCCAGTTGACAGCAATTGGCAGCTCTGGGACTTCCTCTGTCTCCTTTTAAGTGTACACATGTAAATATAAACACATCCACAATAAAGTCCAAAGCTATTTGATGTCTGAAATCATTTAAATCAACTTATCACCATTTACATTACTGCCTTACTCCTTTCCATACAGATGAATAAGCAGGCACAGTTGAAACTGATGATTCTCATTTACTCATTTCCTAGCTCTACAAGATTAAATCCCAAACCTTAAATTAACTGTTGCTTTAAGACAGTTTTTAGAAGCCACATGCAATCACACATCCTGAATACAAAAAACCTTACTCAATCCAAACAGTAACATCTAGCAAAATCCTAATGCTAATTCCAAGTCAGATTATAGATTTGATCATTCACATCAATTAAGAGCAAACAATACTTTCAGTAAGTGAATAACCTAGTTGTAAATTAAGTAAAATATTTCTATAAATATGTCCAAGATGTAAAGATCCCTCCATAAAAGAGACCTGAAGGGCAATAAATACCTCATACCAAAATTCTAATTACTGTATTTTAAAATTAACACCTACAAAACAAATGCCTCATTAAAATGGGGCTCTTGATCTAAGTAAACTTAAAATAAGAACTCTCAACCTCATACAAAAACCCTAACCGTAATAAACAAATTCTGAATTCAGCTACTGAAGACTGCCACGAGGTCTAACAATGCTGAGCAGCACTGTCCTGACTGTTCAGTCTTCTTCAAAAGGAAGAACTCGGATGCTGGGTGATATGGTTTAGTGGTTTGAGGGTTACTGTGGTCGTGCTGGGTTGATGGTTAGACTTGATGATCTTAAAGGTCTCTTCCAACCTTGACGATTCTACGGCCACTGAAAGCTACTGCCCCTGCAGTTTATTTACAGTTTATTTAGAGGGAAGGAAAGGCAAAGACACGGTGAGCTGTTTTAAGAAATCAAATCAATGAAAAAGCTCTGGAAATGCTGAAAGGCAGCTTGTTATAAATACGTATTGAATAAAACGAAGCTAGGAATTCAAAGGTGAAAGCACACAAGCAGCATGCAAAGGCGCCTGCTGCTCTTCCCAGCTCTTACATCAAACATCATCATCCACGTTTCCCCACACGCAACACGGCAGATTAATAACACTGTTTACTGCTCCACACAGATTAAATGTAGGCATTAACAGGAGCTGGCTCCACAGGTGAATTAAGTTATTATCAGCCAATTCATAAAAACGCCTCCCGGCCCCGATGCCCCATAAATCGCAGTTGATAGGTCTCCAGAGCCCGGCTGCGCAGCGCGGTGTCCCTTAATGGCTCAGCCACATCCATTACTCGCCAGAGCGAGCTCTGCGCAACGAATCCCGGCAGCCCGGCAGGTTTTAAAAGCCGGGCACGGCCGAGGCACTCGCCGTGATTAGATCCGCCGTGAGCTCCCCCGCCCGCTGCCGCCCGGCCGGGACCGCCCGCGGGGGGGCTCCGGGACCCAGCGCTCCCCGCACGGAGCCGCCCCCGCAGGGGAGCCCCGGGGCGGGGGAGCGGCCCCCGCGGCTCCCGGGGGGCTCCCGGGGACGGGGGGCGGGGGCCATCTTGGAACAGGGCCCCCCCCGCAGCGCCCGCACCGAGCGCCCTCAGCCCGGCACCTGCCGCATCCCCTGCCCGCCCGGACACCCCTCCCGCGAGGAGTCCCCCGGCACGGCACGGCACGGTACAGCACAGCCCCGCGGGCGGCTTGGAGCGCCTCGCCGCGACCCCCGCCAGCCTCTGGATCCCCGCGGGGCTGCGGCTCATACCTGCGGCCGGGCCTCCCGGGCGAGCGCGGCTCGGCGCGGCTCGGCTCAGTTCTGCTCAGCTCGGTCTACCCACGGCTCCGCTCGCCCCGGCTCCACATCCACATCGCCGCCGCCGCCGCCGCCGCCTGGGCCGGGCCGGGCGCGCCGGGAGCCGCCCCCGGGGCGGGGCCGCCGGAACCCAACGGCCGCGCGCCCACCGCCCCCCGCCAGCCGGGGCAGCGCCCCATTGGCCGGCGGCGGGAGGGGCCGCGCAGAGCGGGGCGGTGATTGGCCCGCGGCGGAGGCGAGGCCCGCCCCGCGGGGGCGCGTGACGGCGGGCCGAGTCCGGCCGCGGCGGAGCCCGCGGGGCGCGGGTCGGGCGTGAGGGCGGCGGGCACGGACGGGCTGAGGGCATCCCGCGGGGTCCGCCGCCGAGCCTGTGCGAGTGTATTAGAGCCAAAGCAAAGCTCGTCGCACAGTTATCTTTTGCGCCGTTGAGCTTCCTCCTGCTTCTGGTTGTTTATTGTGCTAACGTGTTTTAGGTTTTTGAGTTGGGAGCGCCCTTGCGTGTACGCCTTCTGCTCTATAGAAATTTGTTTAAAATTGTTTGCTGCATGTGTGAGCTCGCTTTTTGTTTGTGCCTTTGTAGCAGTGGGTAGCTCAGCGCAGAGGGGAATAGCAGTGACCTGCAGCAGCAGTTTGTCCGAGCCTGGAAAACACCACTGGCAAAGCTAATTAATTCCTTTCTCAACTCCATGCCTTCCGTACAATGCACGTGCCAGCAGTGAACCGTGTTATTTCACTGAGATCCAAATATCTCGTGGTAATGGGACAACGTTCCTCTAATGTTTATTGAAAACTTCCCTAAAAGGCACAGTGGGAAAACAGAATTTTGGTTCGCTTCTCCTCCTGGGTATTGTTTCCTCCTATTTTGTTTCACTCTGAATCCTCAATGATTATATTACATGTGATCCTCCCCGGGTCTGGGTCCCTGTGCTGTGCTCCCGGCCCAGGAGGAACCTTCTAGTGCTGCTCCAGTGCCTGGGGGGTACGAATCTATTTAAGAATAGATTCAAGAATGGGTTTGGTTTTCATATATTAAAATACAGCAGGTGTTCTTCCACTCTTTTTCAAGCAAAGTAATCTACTGGTATTATAAATACGTGTGTTTGCAACAGCAGTGGTGTCTAATGTCCACAAAACCCAGCATTTAGTGCACTAGACTGTCAACTTGCAGAAGTGCAACCCTGGTCTACTCCCTTCTACTCCATGCTTTACTGAGACTAGTTCCGGGCTAATCTCCTCCAAGTGTGTCATTACAGGTGGTTTTGGACAGCCTTAATTATCCTGCACTTATTGAGCCTTTCTGGCATTATCTTCAAGTAGCATTTTGAGTGAAGTGCTTAACTTCAACTGTAATAAAAATTCATTGAGATACATAAGTAATTCCTTTTAGTTTCTAATAGATGCTGCTTAACTAGTAGCAGACTATTAGTTTCTTACAGTTTCCTCTCATTTCTTGGGCATGTCTTTTATTACTAGACATATAGCTCTGTAGTGTATAATGTGACTAATCTCATTCAGCTCCCTTTGACATTTGTTCCTGTTCAGTTTAAATTTAGGTTTTTTTGGCACACTACAGGATTACATGATTTCATTATGTTGTCAATCATTTTTTTGTTTAGACGAGCAAATCATTAACAATTACTTCCTTCTTATCCATATCTTCAAACACGGGATGTGATCTTTCCTTTTGTGATCCATCAGCAGCTGAAACATTCCTGAAAGGAAACCGGTTGAACATAAGTGGTTTGTTCTTGAATAAATTATTCTCAAAGCCAGTTGAGTAATTACAGTGCCTAGAAATGCTAGACACCTCAAATGTAGCTCAGTTTCTGGATGAATATTTTTGTGGGCTTTGACATCATATTTTAAATATTCATCTCACTTTCCTTTTAAATAAATATTTCACAAGATGAAACAAATGCCAAGCTAATAATTTCCTTCTTGCTATGCTGAGTACCACCCAAGCACTTTTTCATATCCTAAGACTTAACCTCATTTGGAAAATTAATTAATTAAAAAAACAAAGGTTTGAGTTCTAATAATTTATATGCAAACTTTTAGTTGAGGCCAGGCTGTTGTAGGAGAAATTTAAATTCCCCAGGATGAAAGTGCTGACAGACACTAAGCAACACAACTCCAAAACAAGGCTTCCAGCCAGAAAGATGAATTGCCATTGTACCCATCCATGTATTATCCTTCTTTTCCTATTGTATGTAGGGTTTGGCAAGAGTGAGGTGAGCCCTCCATTGGTTTTGGAAAAGGGTGTATTCTCCACAAGCCCAAAGCAAAGAAACTCATGTAAGCTGAACACTCACTAATAGCAAACAAGATGAAACTAAGAAGAGAATGAAGATCTTTGCCCAGGTCAGTGTTTTTTTCAAACCCAAGGGTTTTTCCAAACCACCTTCAGAGAACATTCTTCAGCACGACTTTGGTTAAGAACTAAGCATCCCAAAGTCATTAAATCAGTCTGAGTTTGAAAGTCTAAGAGCCAGACTAGCAAAAAATGGCTAGGGAGGCAAATTTAGGCAGGGTAGAGGACCTGCTCCCTTTCATTTCCTGACAGAGGTTTCTCTGGTAGAAAAGAGCAGAAAAAAATAAGATACTTTAGACGTTGTTGTGAGTCCCCTAAACACTTTAGATATGGCTGATATGGCTGGGATATTTTCTTCTGTCTTGCTGACATGGTTGGAAATCTGCAAAAGCAGCCTCCTACATCTCTCTCAGGGGGGTGCAGCAGTAAAAAGACATCTCAGGTGTCTGCAGATCACTGTATGCCCACAGAATCTTCCTGGTTGTCTCTAAAGATGCAGCCCATCACAAGGTGTTGGCATCTCTCTCTTCAGTTGCTAAGTTTTTGTTACGAGGCGGTTAAAAACATGTTAAATACGTTCCTAAAATTATTTTTCCATGCAGGCAATTGCTGTATCTGGCACAAAGATATTATATGATCACTAATGGGAAGTGAAACTGAGCCAGTTTCTCTTCAAAATGTGTCCAGCCCTGTGGGAGAACTCCTGCTTTAAATATGTTTAGTTGTGTGTGTTTAGAAACTGCTTTGGTGTTCTTCACCTCCTGACACTGACAGGAGTGCTGTGCATAGCTAAGATTCTTGCATAATTTAAAAGAGCCATCTCAGGTGTCTCCCACTCTGTTCAGAGCATTCAAGCTGCGTTCTCTAGATTTTGGCACACAGTTTGTATCCCATTACATTTACAGAAAAGTTTACCAGAGTTGCTTATTTAGAAAATTTTCTAGAGAACAGGGTTGGGTTTTTTTCAAACACATCTATTTGAATCGCTCCAAAAATATTTATGGCAGCTGCCTCCAGCCAAGTTTATTCCTTCATTTTGGTCTGATACAATATTACTCTTTTTTTCTGTCTCAAATTCCAATATTGTTGGTGCAAGTGAAATAAATGGTCCTAGACATCTTTTTCTTAATATTATTATTTCTGTTGCCTTGTAAAGGTTTGCTTGGTTTTTTGTGTTACTCTTTCATCTTCAGAGTATTCCAGCAGATGAGCTTGTGGCTAGCACAAAGGACTGGCTGAATGGAACTGGAACCAGCAAAATATCTGTTTCAGTCATTGCAAACTGAGGATACTGGAAAATATAATGTTTCAGCCATTGCGAATCAAGGATACTGGAAAATATGTTAAAATGGATTCATTTATTAAAAGCATATTTATTTTTGTTCTCACTTTTTCCTATTATAATTGAAAAACCTGAATTTTTTTGTTCAGCAAAACTCTGAAGTATATCTAGGTATAGTAAATGAATTATGCAAATTATTTTATTGAAAGAACATGCACATTCATGTGTACACATTATTTGCCTGATATATTCCTATCACAGATGCAACCTGTAGTAAAGTCCTAGTTTGTTGAAGGAGAGGAGTGTTCTAGAGAGTCCAGATTTCTGACTGATACAGTAGAAATCTGTCATGTTTGTGTGGGACACATGGAGCTTGAATACATTAATATGAATAAATATTTAAATATGTTGAACATTGTTTTTTGTTGCTTTAGGTTTTTTAGGTTAGGAATTTTTTTCTAGCTACTCTAAGGTAATTTTAACTTTCTTCTTTCATTGTGTTTATAAAAATCTCAAAATACATCATTTTTTTCCCTTCACCTTGTAAAGTCTTGGTGTCTATAATCATAGAATACCAGGTTGGAAGGGACCTCAAGGATCATCTGGTCGAACCTTTCTTGGCAAAAGCATCAACTGAATGGGTTACCTTTTTGTAGAAGGCAATCAGGTTTGTCAAGCACGATTTGCCCCTGGTGAACCTGTGCTGGCTTTCCCAACCACCTGCTTCATCTGACTTCATCTGATAGCACCCAGAAGGATTCATTCCATAACTTTCCCAAGGACTGAAGTAAGACTTATGGGTCTGTAATTTCCTGCAGCCTCCTTTAAGCTCTTCATACAGATGGGTGTGATTTAACCTTCTTCCAGCCTTCTGGGTTGCCCCCAATCTCCACAACTTCTCAGAGCTTATGGAGAGCAGCCTCACAATGACAAAGGCCTGAGGCCCAACAGTGCTGGTAAAGGCAGAACGCTGAGAGCACTGAGAGCATTGAGAACCTCTGCCTTTTTAGTTGATGGTGTTGGTGACTAATTCCCCTCTCCTCACCAATATTTTCCTTCTGTTTCTGGTGTACATACCCAAAAAATCCTTTCCTATGTTTTTTGGCATCTCTGGCCAATTTCAGTTTGAGCTGAGCTTTTGCTTTTCTAACTCCATCTCTGCACACTCTGACAATGCTCTTGTAGTCCCCAATGGGTATTCATTCACTTTTCCATCTCTGGTATGCGTCTCTTTTGGTTTTGAGCAAATGCAGAAGCTCACAGTTAAGCCAAGGGGGTCTCTTATTGCACCTACTTTGCTTGCTACCATCCAATTTGCTGAGCTTTGCAAAACATCCATTGATGCTCAGCTCCATTCAGCTTGAGAAGTTCTGTCAGAGTCTTCTTTGACTTGGAGTCTTCCTGTTCTGAAAAGTTACATTTATTACATTATAACTTTAATTATTAATGCTCTCTCAGGTTTTAATGATGGCTGGTTTTCAATTCATATAATTCAATAGTTTTTCATACAATTCCTCCTTGTTTGATCAATGTCTAACCATCCCTTGTTTTTCGTACTAGAATCTCACATGTTAATGATTTATCAGTTCTGATTTGCAGTTAAAATAATTCCATTGCTGTCATGCAGAAATCAAACATCTCCCCAGAGTTTTGCTGCCACCTCCTGATCCCTGGCACACCTACTGGCATCTTATTTAATATTGTTTAATGGTTTGGATTTGCTTAACTAAGCCACTTACCACCACCAAATTGCACTGTACTAAAAGCAGACAAATCCTTCATACTTCTTAGTATTCATATTACATTTTAATACAGTACTTGGAGAGGAGAAAAACATACAGTTGAAACTCAGAATAAAAATTGAGTGTTTGCAATACTTCTAAACAAAGGTGTATTTATGAGTTAAATGCTGATGTTAAAGTTTCTTACAAAACAACTTCAGGATTTGCGGAGGAGTTGTGAAAGAATTAAAGACATAATGAATGCAAAGTTCAGGATGTATTGTCTCTAATTAGGCTTCCAGTTTACTTTGCTGAACTCCTGGGAGGGTGAACTGTTTGCATCATGAGATAGCTACAATGTCATTGCTTTCTTTATCTTTCGTGGCAGTTACAGAAAACTACTATTATTAGTGAATTTGGATGTGGCTGCAAGCCAGGAATGTGCTGTTCCATGAGTGTGATCCTGCATGTGCATTTTAGTCTTCCACTCACAGACCAAAGAAGACTCTGATGCTCAGAGATCTAAGTCAGAAGCTAGGGAGTGCGATCCAACAGCCACGCCTGTTTTTGAATGGCAGGCAGAAGAAGTGTGAAGAAAATTAGAATTTCCTTGGATAAGCGCCTATCATTTCATTTTAATTTGCTATCTGATTGCCTGATCTCATTTCCCTACATTTTCTCCACTAAGCCTAATCTGTCTAATCCTCTCTGAGTGCAGAACACCTGTGCAAAACAGAGCTAAGGCAAGGAGCACAACCCACTGCTTCATTCCCTTTGGGCAGCGCGTGGCTATAGAACAGAAAACAGATCTCCCTTTAGTATTATCCTAAGTCATCATCATGTAGAGCTGAAGTACTGAGTTTAACCTTTAGGAAATGCCTTAGAAAAGTGGCCACTGCTCATGTACAGACATGACACCAAGATTAATAGGAAATATACAACTAACATCTCAAAAAAGCACATCACCTAATAAAGAAGAGGGAGCCAGATGTATTTTTTCACAAATTGGCATACACTTATGGCATATTTTGAGTTTAAAATTCTCTCATGGGGTAACTGATGCTGAGTGCCTCTGGCAAACAGTCTATTCCAGAGGAAAGATGGTTCTTTTGAGCTAACCTTGCCTTCCTAGTTCACAAACGTTGTTATGTATGTGGCTGCAAATTGGGGAATATCAGAACTGGGGACATGTACAGGCCAAAAGTTATCATGCCTATAGATGTTTCCCTAATTAAACAGTTACAGCAGCCATAGTGCCTGAGTTGTACCACCAGCACTTATGCATTTAGTCAGTGATAGAGAGGATTTTCTAGACTGAAAAATGAGCACCTATTACTGATGAGATGCTCAATACAATCCAGCTATTACCAGTCCTTATTAAGCATACTTGTTCTCTATGAGATTGTTAAACTACCCTTGACTAGGGTTGCCTGACAGAAACTGCGAGCCTTGTATTCCCTCCAGATACCAAGAAAGATACCAGAATTTAATATAAATTTTTCTCCAAGATCCAGCAATATCTACACCTTCCTCTTACACCTTACAAAGTATGGTCAAGCCTGCCCTTATTATTAGGATTGCACTCAGCTGTGCTACCAAATGGCCACAACAGCACAAGCTTTGGAGCTTCCTAATAAGTGCCAAGTGCCTTAGATCTGTGCTCATTCATTGTCTCTGGATGACTCAGGCACAGGCAAATGCCTTGCAGGCGACAGGGTGATGGTCTCAGATTTATCTCTTCCTAAGTAGAAGCAGAGATGCTTTGAGCTCAGGCTGCAGCAAAGCTCATATCCAGGAAGAAGTGGATCATGGGTGTCTTCTGGATAATCCACTGGCAAACCTCTTCTTCCTTCCAGGGTGAAGCAGGTGTTGCTTTTCATACTTCCTAGAACTCCTCTGTGCTTGGGCACAGCTCCTGCCTGGGTAAGGCGATTTAGACCCAACAGAACCATAAGCCGCTCAGAATCAGCAGAAATAGGGGCCATAAGTCTGACTAGAGCTGATGAATTCCTCCATCCCCAGACTCCTCTCTGACTGCTCTGGAGAGGGCTGAACTGGGACCTCTACTGTTTCTGCAGTTAGGAAAGCTTAGGGCCTGACTGAGAGAAAGGCAAGTGGCTGCAACTCAGAGCTGTCATTTTGTCTGAGAGTGGTGGTCTTTCCAAGTGAACATTTATACCTCCCTAGATTGGATAACAGATTGTGGCTCTTTGGTTTCTATTTTTGGTTATCTCATCTAGGGTGAATGGTAAGCAGGCTGGCTGCGCTTGTTGCCTGCCAGCACAAGCCAGCCAATCTAGCACAAAATCTCATTATCAGTCTTTTATTTTCAACTCACTTAAACTCTGGTACTGTTCAGGTCTGCCAAAAGTGATGTTCTGCCTCTATAGGGGAATGGTCTTTTCTGTCTGGAGAGTACTTTTATCTCCATTCTGCTTTTTTTTTTTGTGCATGTATGTGCACATATAAGGGAGGGGCTGGAGGAAGGAACAGCTCCCCTAAGAGACAAATAGCCATTTCTCTCCCTAAGCTGGAAACCTATTTAAATCTGCTTGATGGGAATCAGCCCTTCAGCTGATTCCCAACACATGCACAAGGTAGAGTAAGCAGCTCTGCTGAGTTTTTAAAGAGCCCATACAGCCTGTTACGCAGGGTTCAACATTTCCGACGCAGGACCCAGCTTTCAGCTGCACTGATCCAGAGCAGAAAGTCAATACTGGTTTGGCTGCATCACATGTGTATTTCTCTTGCCTGGAGAAAATATCAACCAAAGGGTTTAGTAATTTCTGAAATTAAATGTAGGAAGGGTTTTCAACAGGAAAACCCCAAACTTTTTATGGAGAAAGATTGCTTTGAAATTGAGTAAGGGAGGCCTTTGTCAGATGCTTTTCCCTGCACCAAAGAAAATCTACTCTGATTTGCCCAGATTTTAAGATATTTTAAATCCCAGTTTATGAAGACACTTACTACTCCTTAAGGGTTAAGATTGTCCCAGAGCAAGCTTATGTTTCTCATAGTTACAGTCCTGTTTGTGCATCATTCCCACAGTTCAAATAAGGTTCCCCAGCCCCTCTCAACTCCCAGTCTGGGCATGCACTCTCTGCACAAAGCCACCACACATGGTGCAGCCCACGAGTACACGATGGAGACAGAATTTCCCAATAATGGCTGTTTCCAGCTGCCACATGCTGAGCTGGAGCCAAGCAACGAATGGAGAGCAGGGACACTTTCCTGCACTTTCAGTGACCTCTCAGCTGGCATCTGGGCAATGAGAAGGAGGAAGCTGTCTGATTCAGAGGCAGACGAAGCAAGAGCCAGATCTGAAGCCTTTCTGTAGAGAATCAAGAGGCTGTACTGGAAGTAGGAGTACGTGGGGTGAAAACTGGGACTTGCAGAGAAGGCAGATACTCAGGATTGGCAGGACAGGAATACTGTTTTGAGGCCACCAAAGGAAATGACAATTGGCAGAGACTGAAGATCCATAAGAAGGGTATTAGAGTTGTAGGATAAAGAGATGGTAGAGGTGAATGTAGGATGGGGGAAACAAACTGCCCAAGAAACTGAGGCACAAGAAAAGGAAACTGATAGAGAAGCTGGGATGGTGAGGGGAGGCATTCTGAGAAAGCAGTCCCAGAAGAGAGACTGGCCCTAGAAACCAGTGGATGTGACACCAGCTAGTGGACAGAGTGCGCAGTCCCAGATGGGAGAAAGCCAGGACAGAGAGTCAGGGGCAAGTTCAGATTACCCAGGCAAGGAGACATGGAAACTTGGCTTGGCTTGGAGTTTGAATACAAGGGGTTTTTTAAATGAGTCTTGGTGAAAAAAACAAATAAGGCAACAGTTGCAACAAAAGAAAAAAAAAAAGCCAAATTATCATCTTATTGTCAAAGACCTGTAAATGTACACTCTGAGAAGACAAGAGGGAGCCCAGGACATGAGCAGCTGCCTTACCTGAACACAGCATCCAACCCCACACTATTCACACACTGGACTGGCTGCTGCCAGGGGGGACTGTGCTGTGCCTGCTTGACCGGCTCTAGCCTGCAGTGGGAGAGTTTGCTGACTGTGGGATTTCTTGGAAGTGATATTGTCGGGCACGGCAGGTTAATGAAGTCATCTGCTACATGGGCATCTTTTCCAGGGTGGATCCTCTAGATCTTTTAGTGCCATTTTTACTTGCTCTCCACTTGCCACAACTTTGTGGTCAAGCTGTTGGCTGCATTCTGATGCCAGATATTAGGAGGAGAGGTTTTGGCTATCTTGGGTGACAATATGGTTTTTATTGATTTTAATCTACCAATAATATTAATCATGGCAAGATAAAAATGGTGAAATCTGTTGCACATGAAATGTGTCACAGGCCACCGTACTCATTAAATGAGGAGCACATAATAATTATTATACTTACTGCTAGTTTCTTGAGTAAACCCTTGCATTTATCTTGGAAATAGTTCCTGATCTTCCTCTTCTGACTAAGAAATATGGCTGTGACTGAGTGCCCAAGGTATGCTGATTCTCTTACTTTGGATTGTGTTTATCAAACACAGTCAAACCTGTATTCTCCAGGTTTTCTGTGTGCAGAAGGTTGTTAAGCCACACAGCCCAAGCTTGCCATGCCTGATGCTGGTCTTCATGTCTCACTGCAGAACACCATTTGGGTTAAGCCAGTCCACTGTCCCTTAAGGTCAACTGTGTTCCAGCAGCATTTAAGAGTCTCTTATATGTGATGTTTTGCAGATGATGAACAAATACATTTAATGAGGTTGGTGCTAGCACAGATCATTGTGGGAATCACTCTCCTGGAGCTCCAAGGGGGGGTTGTGGCCCACAGACCAGCAAAAATATTTACCAAAGAGTACCAACACTTCAGCTGATACTCTTGGAGGAAGGATGACTGAAGGCTATCTCTGGACAGATCTACCCCTGGTCAGATGGTGCCAGGGGTTACTCTGAGCTGAGTCAGCTACATTTCTCTCCTTCTCTGGACAGATCTTTTTAACATAGCGATTGTGACAGTGTTGCTGTTTTGTTCCAACAGGAAATCTGACAAAATGTCACTCATGGGACTTCACCAGGGCCTGCTGGGGATGGTGCCTGTCCTGCCAGGAGAGCTGCCTTCAGGCATTGGTAGCTGCAGCTCAGGAGAGCACTGGGCAGTGCTGTTGAAGTGGCACCTTTGTCTTCAGTACCTTTTTGCCTTATCGTGGGCATCCAGCCCTGTAGCGTGAGACGGGTGTGGAGACGTACAGACACGGATAATGTTTCTTTTCCACTTTCTGTAGCAATTACAGCATTACATTGTGAAACCTGCATATTAAGCTAGACTAAACATACTCCTAATTTCAGTTCATGATTTTTATGATCTTTTTCCTGGTAGTACCTAATGCTTTATGTCACTTTGTTCAAAGCACAGTTTCTGCATCCTCAGCTACAGCTATCTTCAGTGTGTCTGCAAATCAAATCTAGGTTATCAAGTCAGCACCCAAAACAAGGGTTATGAAATTAAGGACTAACACAATAAGAATTCCTTTGCTGGAACTCTCCAGCAGAAGCAGAGCAGACTCCAATCCCCCAGTGACAGAGTTCTGCTATCTTAATTGTAAAGCAATCCTATTTCTTCACGCAGTTGCCTATGTTATTCACTATTCATTTTCTATTTTCAGCAACAATGGGAACAAGGGTCTGGCAGACCACAGATACTTTTGGTTCAGAAACCATTTCATACCCACACCAGGCCCAAAAAACAAAAATGCAGTGTTGTAAGGAAAAACTATGCTAGAAGTTAGAATTACAAAATTAGCTTTGTCAAGTTTTAGTGATTGATTGTGCAATATTAAAATTGTTGGAATGTATTTTTTTTTCTGAACACAGATTCATTTATTTGCTCTACCTCTTTGTCAGCTCACATTCTTTCTCATCACAGGGGGTGTCAAGAAAAAATTACAGGAGATAGGAAAACCAGGAAAGTTATTTTGGACTACTCCATATAGGCAGCTGGAACATGCTGGCATTGCCACTTCCATTTAGAATAGGAAAGACCAACAGAAAGGGTTAAAGGACATTTTTGCAAACAAAATCCCGGAAACAGTTATGTTGGGGTAAGCATAGGACTACACATACACTTCTTATCAGAAGCATTATAGTCCCTCTATATAAGGATTCTGCAACAGAAATTATTTGATTTTATAAAAAAGGATTGAAAAGTAGACAAAGTACGTGATTAGACTTTCCTTCAACTTGGTGATTCACGTGTAATTCTGCAATTACCAGATCCAATCTTACTGCAAGTAATGTGGTTATTTCTACCCCTGAAATGACCAGAGAGAGAGGGGTGGAACGATCTGGTTGCAGGTTGTTAATGCTGTACATGTGACAGCACTTTGTGTGCAGTCACTGTCACTGCGTGCAGGGAGCCTTTAGCACGTTCTGTGTCAGGTGCTGCCTTGGGGAGCTCCGGCTTTTTGCACTGATGGAGTGGGAGCTCCGAGCCACCCTCTCTCTGGGGCAATTGCCAGACACAGCACCAGAACTGAACTGATACTAAGTACACAAATAAAATGCAAAAATATTGAGGGAAAACTTGTGGGCCAAGTGTGATACTTACTAAACCTGTTTGTCTTTCTTGACATCAGCAAAGGCTGATGAAAAGGACTCTTCTATAAAAACAAAACCAGCCTGTGTTTGCTATGTAATGTGTTTTTTTCCTTTCAGATTCATGTTGGCAAGGTTTCTTTAATGTGAAGCACTGTGAACTTAAAAGAAATCTCATTATCAGCCTTCCTAGCCTTAAGCACTTCATCAAGTATTCCATGACTGCTGGCTTGCAGATGCTGCAGTTAAGGTGCTGGGTGGTGGGTTTTTGTTTTTGTTCCCTTAGGCCTTTTTCTTGTTTTTGTATGTGGCTATAAATATCTCACTCCTGAGAAAAGACATGAAAGTACTCATATAGACATTAATTAGACACCACATGATTTTTTTTCTAGTTCTGGAGTCACAAAGCATAACTTTTAATTACCCGTTTTTGTTTGGGGAATAGTAGTTTCTTCTTCAGGCACATTTCAAGATGATCAGAAACATGTATAATTTCTTCTCCAGAATTCTTGATTTCCCCTGGCCAACTTTTAATGAATAGGGAAACATTTATGCCTGAATCAAAGAGTTATGCACCCCTGAGTAAAAGTTCCGGTTCCTCAGTTGTGGGTCTCAGCACAGCGCATCTCTCATGTATTGTTCTCAGAGATCTTTGAGATAGAGATCAAAAATGTGAGTATAGTTCATTTCAGTTCATTTCTTAACATCTAAATTAAAGACAGAAAACTTAATTCCAATGTAGTAACATTTTTTTATCCCTGCCCCCAAATAGTTGGTACAGTAAAACCATATCACTTTATTTAAACTATGTGCAGATGATATTACATGCTCATATTGTATATTCAGGAATTAAGGAGAAGAGTCCTTTCTGCAAACAGTTTAGCAAAATTCAGGCATTTGACTTCAGACTGACTGTTGGTGTGGTATTTTGGGGAGGTAGCTCTCATTGTGCTAGAAGCTAGTAATGATCTACTGGTGTCAGAAACAGCTACAAATTGCTGAAATATAGGGCTTTCAGACAGAGGATCCATTGCAGCCATGATTCACTGGGTGCATTGCTTCAGCCTTCCAAACTACCTCTTGCAGTTCCACTCCCATCAGCCTGCAGGTAAGAATGTGGAGCGCAGGACTAGGTGTGCTGGCTGCGCTCCGCAGCTGTGCTGAAGCTTTTGAAATAGCTGTGCGGAGGAGGAGGACTCTGCAGAGGCATCTGAAGGCATCCTAATGACTTTTAGCCTTTGATGTGCTTGGGTTTACCCAATTTAGATTCTCAGTACATACAAAATATTAGAAGTTTTTCCAGTTTCTAGTTTCGTTCCTCTTCCTTTTTTTTCTATTTTTTCCCTTTTTGCTTAGTTTCTAAGGAAGCAAGGCTTAGGTGTCTGTGTCTCTCCAATAACTACTGGATTTGTTACCAAGTTTCAATCAGATTTGACACAGGTCTGAAGACATTTGAGTTCACTCAGAGGTGAGTTCAATTTTGTGAAAGCAGGCAGCTGATAGAAGAAAAAAATCAAAATTGGTGACCCCACACCAAAAACCCACAAGAGCTCAGCTCTTATTAGATGTCAGGGAATCTATTCAGGGGAACAATGTCTGTCAGCACCCAAACCATCATAAACTGTTCCATCAGAATTTTGTGTGAATAGAAAATAGGGGAATCACAGATCCTTGGTGTAGAGAGTGTTGTACCATCATTGCTATTTCCTTGTCTAGTATGAAGGCAGGAATGAACCTTTAAATATGACATGGATGCCCTTCTTTTCTTTCTGTCTTGTGCTGTCCCAGTGTCCCCCAAACTGCATCCCTGAAATTTCATTCCTGCCTCCCAACTAACACACCAGAAGTTGATGGAATCAGATTTGAATTTTGTGTATTTGCCATCCAAACCAGCATTTCAACTGCCTGCTCTACCAAATACATACTGTAAAAAAGCTGTCCTGCGGTCATATGCTATTTGCTATTTTATTTGATTGCAGATGTCCTTCAGTTCCCTAAGGATTGCTGTGTCGCTTTCACACTTGGCTTTCGTTTGCTTTTCCAGCCTGTGTTCTTATCAGGAAGACATTTGTCTGAATTAGTGACACACCCATCCTATGGCCATAAATTTGCATTCTCACTAATTTACTTTGTAGCTTAAATTAAAAGTTCTCTCTTTCTCAGATATTCCAAACCTGCTTTTCTAAGCTTTACATCTTTATAGAAACATAATCCCAGATTGTGATGAATGGCTTTTCGGGTCCTTAGCACATAATGGTCTGGATGTCATAAAACCTGAAAGAAGAGTATTTATAGCAATATTTTGCTGTTAGAAATTGCTACTATTAACGATTACAGATTACCAGAGAATATGGATTAATCTGAAGAAAGAGGTGCATTTGGCAGGTGAACATCATACAAATCACTCAGTTTTAAGCTGCTTTAGCGATCAGAGAATAAACCTGGGCTCAGAGAGAGAACTGGTAGTCACTCAGTGTACACTCTGGTTTTTTTCAGTTTCTAATTTTGCAAATGATGTGAGAGCAGATATAGAATGCTGGAAAGATATTGACTA
This sequence comes from Myiozetetes cayanensis, assembly GCF_022539395.1. Lineage (NCBI taxonomy): Eukaryota > Metazoa > Chordata > Aves > Passeriformes > Tyrannidae > Myiozetetes > Myiozetetes cayanensis. Next base: position 135,481,323 of record NW_026086604.1, read on the forward strand.
ATACATGGATGATTGTGGAAGTGCTGGCTACCCTTGTCATAGATGTCTGTCTTTGGGAAAGGCCAACATATAAAGCCATATAAAGGCATCTCAGTGAGTATTTGAATTTTTAAGGCATTGAGCCTTAGGTATCTCCCACCTGTGAAGAAAGAGCAAGAACACCACTGACCAAGTGGCTGTTTTCAGGTGCAGAGTCACATTTTTATGGAAATAAAAGGCCAATCACCCACTTCCCAATTCTCTTTTTGTTTCTTTTTTAATATGGCTATATCTTGAAAGTCCAACCCTTCTGTGAGTGAAAATGAGCTTGAGTTATGCTTTCTGCCACTCTTAAAACCGTGTAATTCTGAATGCTCTGTCAGCGAGCACCTACATTTTCCCTGTCAGCAAACAAAACTGCCTCTATCTTATCTTGTGGCACACGTGTTGGTCATTGACTCTGGCTACAGTGGTCGCAGACCCTCTCATCCCCTTCTCCCATCTAGCATCCTTTTTTGCTCCATCCTTGTCATGCACCAGCTGTGTTACAGCACCATCTTTGGCTTCTCACCTCAACCTTCTTCCCTTGTCCCAGGGTCTCTGTCCAGACACCTCTTCCTCTCCAGCCTGTTCCTCCCTTGGGTGATTATTTCTTCTGGGTTTCCCCAAACCAGCAGCAGGGTCTAAAGAAGTAGAGGAGAAAGTAACTGAAGAAAAACACCTTGGTCAGCCCTGGACTAACCCAGAATCACTGAAGGCAGGATCTCTGAAACCAAGCTGTGAAGCTTTATCAAGACCACACTGATACTGCTCAGGCTCATAATTTAGCCAGGCTGAGGTGGATTTCCAGACTGGCTAAAGCACTCCTTGTGCCAGATTTCATACTTTTCCTCCAAAATATGGAGCTTTTGAGACTGTCTAAAGATGAGGTTGCCATTCTTTTTAATGTAAGGGAAACAGCACATTTTTTCTTATACTCGTTGAAGAGCAAAACCATTTTGGCTGAAATTTTTATACACAGTCTGAGACAATTCCTGATACAACACACATGCATCACATGTATCCAGCCTTAGGCAGACACCTGCCATGGAAAATGTGAGTCCTGGTGGCTCAAGACTGACAATGGCATCAGCAATGGAAAATGTGCTCTAATAGTGGGAATTATCAGGCAGCATTTAACAGGTGGGCTTTTCCAACACCACTCTAAATTATCCCTCCACTGAAAAGCTTTTAAAAAAGTCAATGAACTTATTTGTCCTTTGCAGTAATGTTCCTCTTTAAAGCCTTTGGCGTGCACTTGTTCATATAAAATAACGATTTGCGGAAGTGGAGGAAGTTAAAATCCCACCCATCCTTTTCTCTCCTGGTTTATTTATTTTCCATGTGAGATTAATGAGTTTCCTGCAACAGGGCTAGATCCGCTCGCACATTGTGCAGATAAGTTAATATTTATTTCCTTTTCCAAAGGAGAGCAGACACCTTTGTGTTCCCTGGTTTTTAAAAGCGGAGATCAGTGTACAGTAAGTCAAACGACACTAAAATCAACCCTCCTAAATTATAAAATGCTAGCTTTACACTGCTGACTGCTGTTAATCAGATGGGTAAATCAGGGTGAGCTGTACTGCTGCATGTTAATATGGAAGATTAATTTAACTGGCTTCATTTATTTTACCACCGGATACTGTGGAAAGAGCACATCTGCTTATTGAAGAGGTTTTCTTCAGTTTAGTGCCTGTCTGGTGTCAGGCTCCACTGCTGTGTGCAGTGAAGCTCAAAGAGGCCGGTTTCCTACGGATTTTTCTCCCACGTTCCGCTTACCCTCCCAGTTCCTTCCTGCATCCCTGTGCTGTTGCTCCTTCCTGCAGCATCCCCAGGTCCTGGGGGTCCTCTCTGGAAGAGTGGAGGACCTGCTGCAGCCGTGCTGGCCAGAGCCCCCTCTCCAGTAGGTGCTGTTCCATTTGCTGGGGTGGCCAGGCATTCATCTCTCCTGGACACAGCTGCCAGGTTTCACTTTTGGACGTGCTCTGTCACACACCAGTGTGACAAATGGTGGGTGGCAGGAGGAAGGCTGGAGAGGAGATGTGACAGGCAGATGGTGTGAACATACACACTACATTTCCTAGGGAAACCAGGTTAAAAGGAACTCCTTATTGCAGAGCATTATGTAAAAGACATGAGAAATGCTATGTGTGATTTGGTTCAAGAGGCAAAGGATATTTATACTGTTCATTTAATTTCTTCTTCTAGGGTCAGCCTCAGTTCAGCACTTATATCTTCTTCCTCTCTCTCTCTCTCTGGTTAAGTCCCCCTTAATAATCCAGGGGAGAAAAATAGCTATTTTCTTCACATATGATTTTAAATTTTCTGTTTTAAAAGGTAAGCTGGACAAGTAATATGAAAAAGTTACAGCTGTCTTAGGCCCCTGAGTTTCTAACTCCCTGCTGCTGGAAGTGTGAATCGGGGCAGTGCAGCAGCAGTCGGTGGAGCTATGCCAGGGTAAACGAGGGGAACTATTCCAACCATGTGTGCAAACTCCACCAGAGATTTACTCACCTTCTGAAACCAAAGAGCTGAAAAGTTCATTCCCATTTCACTTATCTGCCAAGGCTGAAGTTCAGTAATTCATACTTTTACAATAATAAATAATGAAACAGCTATACCAGAGCAGGGAAGGCTTTGATTAAGCATTTCATAGCAAGTACAAGAAAAACATTGAATCTTGAGCTCAGGAGCTGGCAGCTATGAGAAGCAGGAATGCCTTGGTTCAATTTATAAAAAAAGAAAGAAAGAAAAAGAAACCCTCCAGGTTTCTTTCCTATGACTTTACAGGCAGTACAATAAGCCTGGCATTTCAATAAGGGAGCTGTCATAGATACAGCTTTCATTGTCTGGGCTTCTACTGCCACAGATAAAGAATAAAAGAGCCTGTGACTCACAACACTAGAGCAATATGTCTCTTATCTGACATCCCAGTCTCAGCTAGAATGAATTTTTCAAGACACATGCTAACTGCAGTTGCGAATTTCAGAGCAAACAACAGGCAGGCAGTGTTACTGCTGCATTATCTGTAAACCTCGTACTTCAGAAGCCTCTGTTGGAAAAGCAGGCCTGCTGTTCTGAGCAGTGTGGGTACTGAATGTTGCATTATATACCCTCACAGAGAGCATCCTGCGTCTTCAAAGGGTCCTGTGGATCTCAGCCCTTCCACTCCATTAGAGGCAATGGGAATTTTGGAGCTCACACTCTGCACCCCTCTGAAAAGGGGCCTCCTCCCTCAGAAAGAACAGGCAGGAGGAAACCAGGACAGGACAACTCATTTCCCACTTGCTGTTTTTAAAAGAAAACAAAGCATAGATGATTGCAGAAGTTCAAAGAGAGGATTGTAAAGTTTTTCAGAATTGCCCTGGGGCTCCCAGGAAGGATAAGGTCTGACAGGGCTCATAGTTTTATGAAGTCAGGCAGGGACTAAAAAAGATGAAAGTCTGTCGTGCCCTCCTTTTCTCTTTTCCATACTCATCAGTAGCACATGATTGAGAACTAATGAAGTGGCTCAAGAATGCTGCTGCCATGAAGGTACAGTCTGGGAGAAGATTTCTCATTGAGAAAGTAAATCTTTTTTTGCAAGAAATACACCATCCAAATTACAGGAGTGCAACAGTGCTGCATGAAGGAGGTTTTAACTGTTTTCCCCACAACAAGCCATTTAGATTTTTCATCCATAATTCCAGTCTTTTTGGAGTTAAATTCTCAGGCATTTTATTTTTAAGATTGGAGAGTTGCAAATGAAGATCAGTGTGACCTAGAAAATCTATTTGCTTATTTTACATCTGGCCTCAGCCTTTGTTTTCAGTAACCTGAAAATTCTGATTCACAGTTCTTGACACTGAGTTACAACGGGCTGAAAGGACTTGACGTGCTGCGGCACTGCAACTGCAGAGCCCACAAGGAACAGGAGGGGGACACAGTCAGCGAAAAATGAACTTTTAGGTCAGGGGTTTGTGAACTCTGGTCACCAAAGACCTTGTTTATTCTTACGGGACTAGTTCCCATACCACTTTTGCCTTCAGATTACACTGCCATCTAAGTGCCTAATTATGGACTACAGACTGGTTCCATTACATTTCTTCTCCTCCTAGCCTTGTCACTCTTGGACTTGCACTGATCTAGTTGCAAAAGAGAGATGGACTTTGTTTCCTTCCCACCTATGTTTGTGGCCTAATGACTTATGGTCATTTAAACTGTTGACTTTTTTTTTTTTTTTCCCAGCTGAGAAGGGAATTAAAGTGGTGTCTTATTTCCAGAGCAAGAGCCCCAACCTCTGGGCTGTTACTCAACCTTGTGCACTTTGAAATGAAAGTGGCCCTGGCTGCTGCTCTCTAGGTGGGAAGGAGGCACGGAGCTGCTCAGATCAGCAAGGTGGCTGCATTTCTGGACAAGGGTGGGAACAGAAGTTTGGATACAAATGATGCTCATGTGCCCATAAACTCAAGCACATAAACAAGCTTCTTATGATTGGTCTCTTGGGCTGAGGCATCACAATTTCTCTCAGGGTTTGCTTCAGGCATGTAGAGCTTTTTGTTGGACTTTTCCCACTGAGGTTGTCCTGCCTCCCAAGTAGTGAAACTGAGAGTTCTCTCTGCCACCAGAAGCAGAACTGGTAGTTCTGGTCTCAGCTGTAACAACTTTTTTCCTGGTGTCCTCTACTGCATGCCAAAGCTCAAGGCTAGATGCCTGGTCTGGTGTGACCACCTGATGAAAGAGGTGCTGGTAGCAGCTCTTTCCACATTTCCCACCTCCAGATTTGAAGACTTCTCAGCAACAGATGTAAACATTGATTTTCCCTGGAAGAATCTCTAGAAAGAAGGAGACAGAGAGGCTTTTTGTCCCTGAAAGGACAAACCTGAAAGTGACCTAAGGGAATGGAAAGCAATTGCAAAGGTAGTAGCTCCTCCTTGGCATGGATTTCTGGTATAAGAAGCTTCCTTGGATCCTCTAAATGCTGGAGTTTGGGCTCTCATGCCTTTGTGTCCTCAATCTTTGCAGACAAACAAGAACAGGAACTTTCAAATAAGAATTTGTTAAGTTTCTTATTCTTTCTAGATCTGTGGCAATGTATATCAAGCTTCATGCAAGATAAAATTCGATTTTATCTTATGGTCAGTAGGCAAAAGTATTTTTAAGGGTATATGATGAGACTGTTGTGGTGTGGGTACTAGCAGGTTTACAGTTCTTAAACATTTGCAAGGAAAACCTAAAGGAGGACTTCAGTGAGAAATATGAAATTGATTTGGCATTCCCTGTGTCCTCAGATTCTCCTACATATGTTCTATACTTACTGTCACAGATTCATCCCACAAGGACAAAAAACCAAAAAATAAGGTGGAAACTATGGAAGTAGAAAGAACATTATCATTGCACAAAAGTGACCAGGAGAAGAGAAAAAACCCCAACAAAACCCTCTTCCTTTCAATTAGTGCTTCTTTAGAGATGCTGCTGTAGAAGTAAAACACTTTTAACATAAATTTAGTAATTTCCAATATCCCTTGAAGGTCTTTTTCCACTATCTTTAAAGTTAAGAAGTAAATTAAAGACTTATACTTGTCACGAGCTGCCATTTGTCTTGAGCTCATTTGTCACAAACAGGCTGAAGCTCCGTCAAACGCTGTTCCAGTGTGGCTACGCACTGAGCTGCAAAAGCCTCTTAATCAGCCAGGAAAGATGGGCAGTCCTGGCAGGTCACTGAAGCCAATTTTTGAAGAGTGTTCAGCCTGCTTCTCTGGCACAGCTCACGACATGACACCACCCCTGCGACTGGAAGACACATCTCCCTGTTTCTATCTCTGTTAGTTCCCTAAGGGTTGCACTCATCATCAAAACATCATTCATCAGAAGTTGGCCACATCCTCAAAACACCAAATTTCTCACTGGTAAAAAAGGAAATGAAATACTGGTGGAATTTACCCTTTTTTTTTTTTTTTTTTTTTTAAAGAAAACAAAAGCGTACACAAAGCAGGAGCTAGCTGGGACTTAGCTAACAAGGCCCTTTCCCAGGTTCCTGTACTGCCACACATTTTGCTCCTGGTGCAATGTACAGCTGCAGGCTCTACACATCACTGAACACAATGTGCTGGCCAGCTTTTGCCAGCGGGGAGTCTGATTCACATGCTTAGAAACAGAAAGAAATATTTCCCTTTCCTAACTACCGTAATAGATTTTCCTGATTTAGGAAACAAAGAGAAAATAAGCTCTGCAAATGTTACAAGCAAATACTGACCGCTTCCGCTTTGAATTCCCGTTGTCATTTAGCCCAAGTGCTGCTTTCCTTTTCTCATGAATCCTTCTGGTGGCAAACACGCACTTACCATATCCACAAGGTAATCTCAGACAGGAAACTGCCAACCTCAAGGCTCTCGTCTATACCAGCAGTGCTTCAGGTTTGTTCTGCAGTGGGACACAAAGAGACCTGATGCCACAAGAGATGAGACCTTTGGTCCCATGGCAGGGGATCCCTGTGGATCAGCTGGGAGGTATGTGAGCTACCTGGGGGTCGAAGTGTGCACAGCCTGCTGTGTTACCTGATACACCACATGCTGCTGATCAACACATCAGATCTACCCAGCTTTGCAAGAGAGAGACAGCAGGGGTGGAAGTTTGTGGCTTAACTGCAAACATCTGTAAAGGGGGTATTTCACCAGCACGGGATACAACTGAACAGGTCTGTGACAACACAATGAGGACACAGCACTGCTTGCCAGCTGTCTTGGGAAGAAAGTTTGTGTCTGTAATTGCTACTGTGGGTAACATGCAGTATGAAGGAAGAGCTCTCAAGTGAACAATGTTTTGCAATTTACAGCTCCACCAAGGACAGCAATGCTCAGTTTTGCATGAACACCAATCATTTCAAACAAGCCATGTCACTAAGGAATCAAGGCTTGCATCAGAACATTTTGGACATCCCCCTTTCCCCTACAGCTGTGCTGCCTGTAGGAAGAAAGCATAAACCTGCAAGAAGGCTGCTGTGCAAACCCTCTCGAGGCCTTGAGAGCAGCCGTGTGGAAGTGGCTCAACTCACCATCTCAGTAGCCAGAGGCTGTGCCGAGGAGAGATGCAGCAAGTCTGGCATATTCTGGGCATGTTGGGACTTGCATGCGAGTCCAGACTGAATGGGTCTGTGCAGTGGCCCTTTGCCCACAAGTTCCTGTCCTCTGCTGTGATCCCCCAGTGGTGCTTGTAGCCAAATTTGCAGTGCAGGCTCTACTAATAAAATATTTGTGAACCTGCTCAGTGTTGTGTTTACCTTGTGATGATCTGCGTGTTGTTGCTGACTGAAAGCAGCAGGTTGTGTTCCTGCAGCCGCTCTCACAGCTGCTGCCACATCAGGGGAGGAAGTGAGAGATGCTGCTGGCTTGTGGGACCAGCTCTGCTGATAGCCTGTTGTCTCTCTTATGCATGCAGATTACTCTATTGCATCCCTGACTTGTTGATAAGGATTCAAGGGATGCCACGCAGCTCCTCGAGGAAGCCAGAGAACACGTCACTGAAGATGACTTTAAGTTAACTGAGATGTTCTTTTCATTTGTTCAGTGAAGAAATAACAAAAAAGACAAAATATAACAACTAGAAAAATCTCAAATGAAAAAAATGCTGGACCTGTGGATGAAGATCATCCTTTGAGCAATACACACAAGATACTGCCGTCAGGCTGTCTGCAGGTCTAAAACCTGATTTGAATCCTGCTTTTCCACTGTCATCAATCAGCTGGAGGAATGAATCAGCTAGTGACCGAACCAAGGACCAGACTGTGAAAGGATTTTAGATGCCTGCACATTCACAGGCATCCATCAGGACTTTAAATGTTCCCGTGCAGTAGAGACCACTTTCACTGAGCTGCCAAACAGCTTTACGATTATGGTCATGAGTGATCCTAAAGCCATAGGCAGTGCTACAGGAACTGAGTTGTAAAAGATTAACATTTAAAATATGTTTTCTCTGATCCCAGAAACAGCAAGGAAAGTGTCAAATCAGGAAAGCCAGAGGAATCCCAGACAGCAAAGGAATCTGCATGGTACAGAGGGAAGTGCTACTGCTCTGTCAAGCAGGAACATACAGTTTGCTGTTCTACTCTCCTATTTACCTCAAATTTGAGGGCAAATTTGCTTATTATAAGCATTGTTAAATCAAATGTGTAATTCCAGAGAGAAGAACTTGGTCTACTTTCAGTGAAAATTTTTTATTTGAGAGGTTTCTGAATTCCTAGATTCATTTTCAGGTTTTGCCAGTCCATCAATGACAGTTCTGCCACAATAATGTTTCTCTCACTTCCCACAGTTACAGGTGCTCTGTAACTGGCAAGTTACATCTTTAAGCCATCTTGTGTGTGTTTTAACATGAAAAGTGAAAGAGTAGTAATTTACTTCACAGTGGTTGCTTTGAATGACTTAAGCATCCCAATCAAGGATATACAAAAAGCATGTTGCATTTAATTGCCTGCAAGGTCTGAATTGTCTTTTTTTTTTTTTTTCCTGGGGTAGCTGGGGGGAGATAAACCGTGTGGGGCTTTCGGTAGCTGCGTCTCCTGAATCGCTCCTCGGAAGTGCGGGTCTATCCATGGACTCTAGAGGGAAGCAAAGACAAGCTGGCTTCTAAGTCAGCTCTCTCCCTTGGATGCCTGTGATTAGGTGGGACGGAACGGGCCCTGCCGCCCGTTCTGTTTAAAGGACGCAGGAATTCTGCCCTCCCGGGAGTGTCCTAAATTAAATATCTGGCAACATAACGGGGGTGAGTATTTAAAAAACGTTAAAGGCACTCACAAACACAAAATCCAGCAAAGGCTGCTCTGAAATGCTTCACGTTTATTTTCCCAAATCCAGGACCGCCCCCTCCTGGCGGTCCGGGCGAGCCGGCGGGTCCGGGTCCGGGTCCGGGACGGAGCTATCCCGGCTCAGCTCCGGGCCGTTCCTGCCTTCCCGAGATGTACCGAAGGCTGAGCCTTCCCTGTCGAGCACAGAATCTCCATGGCTCCTCTTACAAACATATCGGGTTTTAAAATGAAATGCCCGAAGCGGCAGAAACACAGCGCGAGTGACAAAATAAATTGTTTAATCTCCCTGCTTGGTAGCAGATGAACGGTAAATCAGATTTTATCTCTTCTTAGTGAAGTGGAAATTATGGAGATGAACAAACTCCTAAAAATAACAGAATAGCTAAAATATCTGCTTTTTCTAGAGCAAATGTAGCCCTTTGGGAAAGTGCAAAAAATACCATCTGTGTTTCCAAAACCCTGAAGTTAATTTGTTGCAGATATCTCTTTATTTACTGAAAATGGACATATTTTGTGTGGCAGAACAACATGTTGCAATGATGAAAAATAACCCGAATAACTCCCATCCAATTAACTCCAAAGGGGGTTTTACCTGAAAAAGCTCCATTTAAAGGTCACTTTTTGTTTAAATCAGCCATCAAGCCTATCTGTTGGGGGTTTTAAGTTAGTTTCATACACATATCGACAGCTGTTCACAGAGGAAGCTGAGAGGGGAAACTGTGAAGTAGTTGTGACATGTATGGCAGATTATCTTTTTCTGATTATCAGACAAGAAGTGTAATTTACAAACAGCTAACACCTTGGTGAGAGGTTTCTTCAGAACGGACAACTCTCCAGGCTTTCCTGACAGCCTGTTCTTTTCATGGTCCCTGGTAAGCACTCCCATTCCTGTAGTTCATGTTCAGTGTAAGGCAGAATTTAGAAAATAAGCTTTTTCATACAAATGTTTAACTGGAAATTAAAAATAATTCAGAACATAATTCTGAGATGATGAAAATGAGTATTTGCTTTAATACAGCCTATCTGATGGAAAGCCAAGGGAATCCAGTATGGTACTTCAGCTGACAGCAGCTAAACATCTTTGTTTTAAACGGTGGCTGGAATTGAGCCATGAAATACAGCTGGAAATGTGGATCTGAATTTCCCCAAGTTCAGTGTGTAGTTTGGGTTCATTACAAAGATAAGTTTGGAACCAGATTTTAATCTTTTTTGAAGCATAGCAGGTCCCCAAATGTTACCCTGTGAAATTCAGAAAGGGAGGCAGCACATACAAGGCTGACACACCACGGTGCTGTTGTTTTATATTTGGTGCAAAGACTTAGTATGTCTGTTTTTTCTTGTACGGCTTGAACATTTTAGAGCTCATCCAGACATCAACTGCTCCTGTGGCAGCAAAAATCCCCTTGAAGAGTAGTTATTTTGTTTTTTCCCCAGACAACTGGGTATTGAGAATGCAGAAAGTGACGCAACACAAAGAAGTGAGCCCTGGAAGGCAGTGCCGTGGCAGAGGGGATGACAAGCTGGGCACTGTCACTGCTGAGACGAGTTCAGTGCAGAAAAATGTTTCTGGAATGCATATTTGATTCCTTGTCCCTGGCTCATTGTTTGGGAGCTTAGATCAATACTGCTGCAGCAAAGACTCCCAATAAACTGGAACAAAACAAAACATGCATTCACATTGCCATTCAAGAGCACGCATTTTCCAGTTAAAGTGAAGGTCAGTCATAAATTACATCTCTAATTCCCTCAGGATTTCTCTCTCTTGCTCTGTTTTGGCAGTTTAGGACCCCTTTGATATTTGAGCAAGGCCTTTCCCTTTGCACATCTGATCCTGATTACGGTTTATGGCAATGGTAATTCTTTACCTCCCCAAGGCAGCAATTTTAAGAAGCAAGTACAGTATGATTGTTTAGGAGAGAGGCACACTCACAGCGTATTAACCATTTCTCCATAGTTGTGTCTCTTCCCCATGGATTGCCCTTGCACACAGCAACACTGAGCTCTTCTCATGGGAAGAAGAGCTTCCCATGGAATGCCCTAAGGTACATCAGAGAAATCACTGTGTCTGGTGGCACAAAAAATTAGGTTGTTATTTACCTATCAAAGCAGTGACCTCTGAACAATAAAGCTGTGGCTTGGATAGGTTTTTGGATTCTGTTTCCTGGTGAACACAGAGTAATAAGGAATCCATAAGCACCAAAGCTTTTCTTCTGTCTCTGAAGTGCAGCACCAGGTCTCAGAGGTTTGCCCTCCCTGCGCCTCTCCTGCCTTACAAAATGAAGAGGAATGTTCTTGCTCAGTTCCTGGAATGCAAGTCTGTAAAAAGAGGGTGTATTGCCACATAGATCAACTTTGTGCCAGTCAGAATTGCCAGTCTGATAAGCCAAAAATACACTGAGGCTTTGCACGAGGGAATGGGATGGATGGAACTGGGATGTGCACTGCTTTTCTATGTATGCAAAAGACACAGGCAAACGCGTCCAGCTGAGAGTGTATCAGGAGCATTTGAGACACTGTGAAGGTGGCAAAAAATGTTGGATGCAGATATGCTTTTTCCTAGGGTGGTATAAGGCATTTTGTTACAGGCAATTACAACTGCAGTAAGATTTTTCGTGTCAGTTGGTAACATACACTTCATTCTTCTAATGCTTTCGATTCTCTGGCAGCTTTCAATTCTACTGGCAGCTCCTTGGGTTCCCTGAGAATCTTCACGGACATTGCAAGGTGAAGGGCTATTGAACATGAATAACTGCTCTTCAAACTCTGGCTTCAATCTTCTCCCAAACAAAAAATGTTCTTACAGACTTCAGTGGTGATGGCAAAAAGATTTAATTGCCCTTCAGGCATTACAGATCTCATCCTGTTAGCAAAGACTAGTGTTGGGGTTTTTTGCGTGTTTTTGTTTTGTTTTGGGTTTTTTGTGTGTTGTTTTATTTTGTTTTGTTTTTTCCATAAAGGTGACCACAAACATCGCACTGGGAAATGCAGGCTGCTGGCAACTTCTGCCAGTTTGGTGTTTGATTCTGGTGCCTGGCAGAAATACAACTGAATTGGCAGAATTACCAATGGTATTTTATTTTTTTGTTTGCTTGCATAAGACATTTTTAAAAGCTGTCTTTTCTGATATGTCTGTGCATTCTAAATGCATTTTAAACAGGTCTTGCAGAGTGCAGCAGGAAAGGCCTTCCCAGGAAGTACGTATGGCATGTATTTTGCCAGGAAGATACTAAGGAGATGTGATAAACAAAGGATATTCAGAACATTTTCCCTGGAAGAAGGAAATTTCCTAACTCCTCATACGTAAGCCTTTCATAAAAGTAATGCAAAACTTCCACAGAGCAGGAGAGGAACAAAGCAGTACCAGTTCTCACTGTTCCAGTGACACAGCAAACCTGCTTGAAGAGCATTTTATAAACCAAAATTTCCACTAAGTTAACGCTAAGGAGGGTTCAACATGGGATTTTTCCCCTTCCTCTATTACTTTAGATAGACTTTCAATATTAACTCAGAACATACAACTTGTGAAGAATACCACATGAAGGGAGAAAGTCTTTATTGCATATTCCTGCTCATTTTCACCTGTGTGAAAGGTTGAAGAGCTGGGGGCCGTCCACCCTGCCTGGTGGCTGCGTGGGGAGCACGTGAGCCAGCGGGGAGGCCCAGCCCTGCGCTGCCAGCAGCTGGGTGGGTGCCCAGCCTCCAGAGGGGAGCACTGTATTAGGAGAGCTCTCCTTCACTGGGCTGCTCTCTCATAAATCAGCCTAATTATTCTAATGAAGAGAGCTGCATCCCGCTGCTGCGAGCCCTGCTGGTTTACGGGGAGGGGGAAGTAAATAAAAAGGAACAATGTTGGCTGCTGCTGTGGGAGGGACACAGGGAGGGAGAACAATAGTCTTGACTCTCTTCCCTGCCACCACCCCTTCAGGAGGGAAGAAGAGGGATGGCTTCGTGCACGCCCCTGGAGTTATTCCAGGTCAGAACTGAAATCAGATGCGGGGCTCGCAGCACCCGCTGAAGGAAAAAGCAAGTAAACCAGAGGGCAAAGGTGTGTTGTTTTCCAGGCTTGGAGAGAATGTTGCTGAGGAAAGGAAAGTACGGGATACATGGCTTTGTAGTGTCTGTCTGAGCAACCAACGCACTACAAATACTGACCTGAGCTTTAAGAGCAGCATCAAATCTTTATGCCTTTGGGGTTTCTTTTTAGCCTAAAGGTAGATTTTACTTTCTGAGTTAAAACTTTACAAATTTGTCTCTTAAAAGATGTATTTTGGTTCCTCTTCTTGCTTTGTATAAGTTTGGCTTTGCAACCACAAAAATTAGAAACTTGTTTTTGTGTAATGAAATGTTATTTACTACATGAATCTGGGAGCTGAAGCTTTAAGAAAACCACAAACTACTAGGAGATTTATGATAAAAATATGACAGCCTAAATTATGTGCAGTGCTACTCATTGTTTTCTATATTTCTGCCATGTTTCCTCTTATTGTCCTCTCTCTGTGATGACTGAAACAAATCATTCAAGTCTAGATTGCATATTATGATACCCACAAAGCCTCCTTGCTATTGTTTGAGCCAAATTAAAAGCGTTTGTTAAAAATAATTGTGAAATGGCATAAAAAAATCTCTTCATTTTGCTGAGAATTTCATTATTTCTATTGTGATAAATTATTCATGTTAGATATTAAATCGGTATGTTTTAACAAAAAAAAAATCTGAAAAATTAGACAATTCTGGCAGTTCTGACATTTTCCTCTCAGGAAAATTCCTCTGGATGTTGTCAGCTGCTTATCCTCTCTTGTTAGTTTTCCTAAAATGTCTTCACTCTGCCCTTTATACAGCATATTTACTTCTATCTTTAGCTTCAGACTGATAAATTGCTCTGTTTCTGAATCCCATCTTCAGTCTCCAGCTAAATGGTGTGATCATATTTTTGGTCCTTCAGACTCCAAAGCTCTGCCAGTACTACAAAACCCTTCTGGTTCAGTCATCCTCCCATTCACCTTTCCTGTACTCATTTGCAGGAGCTGAGTATACTGTGATGTTAGAAGATCCCCCAGACCCTCTTTCAGCTCTGAAATTACTTATTCCTCTAATGTTCCTGATTCTGGGAGGCATCATGGCAGGCTGATACTCCTCCTGGCAGACAAGCCATGTACTGCTGCTGCATGCACTCTCTCCCAGGAGTCAGCAGCCCTCCCTCCCCTGCCATCCCACAGGGCTTCCAGCTCCTGCTGGCCTGGAAGCTCCAGAACTCAGTTTCCAAACCAGACCTTGCTCCTTGATTCCTGCAGATCATGTTGGGGCTGGACCAGAAGGAGCTTCCTTGACAGTTCTGACTAATACACAGTGACTACAGAAAGCTGAGTGAAGTTGGTAAGGACAGTAAGAGAGGAATTTAAATATACACATAGAGAAAGCAAGTTCTGTCCTACAGCATCTACAGCCACAGATTACAAATGCCTTTCTTAAAGCCATCATAATTGCACCTGACTTGACTGAAGTGTAAAATGGTGTGAAATCTTCAATATGACCAGCTTCTGACATCGAAAAAGACGTGTGAGGCCAAGCACAAAGTGTGAGACCATTGTTAAGTCATGAAAAAGATCTAGAATTATTTATATTTGCATTTCTCAGCCTTTTTACTTGCTTTTGTGCTTTCAGTCTTTTCCTTACAAGAAATAGAAAAGTAGCTGCAAAGGGTGGGGAAGGAGGACGAAGAAAATGCCTTGACTGCAGGAGCCAGGCTATTGAGAAACACACCAAGAATCAGTGAATATTAAAATCCAGAGCAATAGCAAGCAGAGCACAAGACCCACAAACTTTCAGTGAGGCTTGTGGTATAAAATCCATGGGCACTTGCTAATTCTTAGTATTATCTCAAAATGCATTTCAGAATTTTAAAATTAGTTTTGTTACTTTTTTTGCTCCCATAAAAACAGAGCTGAAGTTTACACTCAAAGTCCATAACACTGCATTACTTTGTTTAGTTTTAGGGGCTTTGTGCTCTTGCAAATGAGATTATTTTAATTACAAATTACATCATAACTTTCTGATGTAACACTCCCAGTGTAGCATCAAGTGGCTCCAGCAGCACACCCACCCACACACATATATTTATTTCAGTTACATTTCACACAGAGTGGAAACAGAGAAGAGGCTTCCCAGTCCTCCTGAGTGCCTCAAGATGAGCCCACCTGGGGCATTTTGTTATGGTGGACATTATCTTCATTTATTTCATCACCTGCTGTCTCCCAGCACCCACAAGATGTACCCTTGTTCCACAGTCCTTGCAAAACCAACTAGCTTGCTCATGTACTGCGGGAATGATGGGCTTGAGAAATGGAGGCTGGGCTGTGCTCTGAGCATCCAGGCTGTAAACAGGTACCACACTTAAAATCTCCCCTGGATGAGATTATTCAGGAAATGATTCAAGGCAAATGACCTTGAATCCTGTGCTCAGTTCTGGGCCTCTCTCTACAAGAAAGACATTGAGGTGCTGGAGTGTGTTCAGAGAAGGGCAGCAAAGATGGTGAAGGGTCTGGAGCACAAGGCTGATGAGGAGCAGCTGAAGGAGCTGGGGGTGCTTAGCCTGGAGAAAAGGAGGCTCAGGAGAGACCTAACTGCTCTCCACAAAGCCTGACAGGATGGTGTAGCAAGGTGGGGGAGGTCTTTTGTCCCAAGTGACAAGTGACAGTGAAAGAAGCCTCAAGTTGTGCCAGGGGAGGTGTAGGTTAGGGATTAAAAAACATTTCATCACTCAAAGGGTGGTCAGGCATTAGAATGGCCAGCCCAGGGAAGTAGTTAAGTCATCAACCCTACAGGTATTTAAAAGATGTGTAGATGTGGCTCCTGGGGACATCGTTTAGGGGTGGACTTGGCAGTGCTGGCCATGATAATCTTGGACGTTCTTTCCAACTTGAATGATTCTATGGTTTTTGCTACCTCTTTAAAACATTTGGCTGTGCTGTTCCACCAAAGAACCAAATGCAGAGGTTATTTAAAAGAAAAATGTTCATGTAAGGCAATATGGGATGACTAAGTCCACAAGTCAAGAGACACTTCACTGTGTTTGTTTGCTTCTGACTTTGCCAACACCTGAAACTATAAAATACATTATCAGTTAATCTAAGTTAAAAGGTCATCTTAATGTCTGAGAACAAAGCTTTACTCCAGCTACACCAGTGGTATAACAGGTAGTGTAATAATACATGGCATACCAAGCCAGTGAAAAGGTCTTTTAACTAACAGTTATAGACAAATGTCATACCTATATAAGCAGTAATTTGTACAGCTTTACTAGGCTTATCTAAAATAATTAAAAAAAAAAGATTTTGGACTAACAGGTCTGAGACCAAAAATCCATGTTTTTGAGAAGCAGTACTTGCAACCAAGAAATTGCACATAGGAGTGAAGTTACTGAAAGACTAACTGGTCTGCAACAACAAGCAAACACAGCATTTTGTTGTTTGTCCTTTCCCTTCAGTGGCTGCTGGCTTTTAGAATTTGCATTATGAAAATTTTTCTGAAGGAAAAAATAATGCTCCCATGGGGCAGCTTTAGCTGCCTCCCATGTGGAATTGGCTTTTCTTGCAGCAAATTACCCCACTTATTATTCTTTATACCTTTAAAGAGGAAAATTCTTTTCCTACTCAGCCCAGTAATGATGTAGGAGGGAATGACTCAAAAAAAAAAAAAAAAAAAAAAAAAAGAGCCCTCTCCCGTTGCTACTCTTGAAGGAACCCCACTTGATTCAGCAATTTTGTCCTTTTGTGCTTTTCCTCCTCTTTGATGGAGGCCAGTAATGCCCTGCCCAGGGTTGTTTGACTACATTATCAGAAATCTGCTCTTTGATTATCAGAAATGAAATTATGCACTCTAATAAAAGAAAACAGAATTTGTCTGATCTAGAGGAGCCAGTTTGTCACCAAGACTTTGCTATCAGTAAATAAAAACAGAAACCTTTATGCAAACCAGGACTTCAGGCAGTGTGAAAATAACTGAGCTACTGTCCTCTTTCAGAAACTGTTTGCATTCAGTCACCTCAGACAGTAGGAAAACCAATTGTTCCTTAAAACATTTTAAAGCTCTGTGCAGACACTGTTGGTACCCAGAGATTTCACAGCATGCAGACTTTTAATTGCCTCTCCTTCCTCTCTGCACTCGAAGGCATCTGCAATGTTTATCTCTAGTGCATCTTACTGGGGAATAGACTGCTTTGTAAAACAGAGCAGGATTGCAGAGTACATTGCTGAATCCATACGATGACTTGACATAACTTTTTAAAAGCAGCCTTACTGTGAGCACACTCCACTGCCTCTTAGCACACGTTTATTATTTTGCAACAGAGGTCACACTCAGAGCTTTGAAGAAGACATAGCTGACCTACAACGGCTTTCTCAATGAGATCATTATATGCAATGTCCAGCACCACATTCCTTCTCCACTTTTTAGTTTCAAGTTATAATCTTTTCTCAAATACAGAGCAAACATTTCTGTAACAAACTCATGTCACTCTGAACACAGCCTTTGTACCAATTAAACTACAGCATCCCATATAAACCTTCCTTATCTGCAGACAACTATAAGCAAAGTCTGTGTTCTCTGGGATAAAAATATTCTTATTGACAAACAAAATAAAACTTCTCTTCTTTAGTTTCCACAGCATATCAGGAACATGACGCTCCCATCCATCACTTCAACCTACAAGCCTTTTTAGGACAGGATTTTGATAGGATGAAACTCAGATCAGGTGGTTTCTCTACAATATAATATTCTCACACGGTCCAAACATAACTTTTAGGGCACTTTCAAAGAGAATGAAATCTGTTTATCTTTGCAAACAATTTCCCAAGTGTGGCAGAACATGTCTGGACAATATGAAGATACTGAAACTATTTCTGACCCACAACATGTCAGAAGAGCACCGTGTTTCTCATCAGCAGGTTGGGATAATTAAAAACACAGTAAGTAAGGGGCTAGGAAACAGAGGCAAATAGTTGCAGGAGGTAGATGAGGATGGGGCTACAAATGATGGCTTATGTAGTTGCAAGACTGTGGAGGCTACTGAAAGCAGAGGGTACACAACCTTATGCAAGTTGGTAATGTCCAGCCTGTTTAAATTCTCTTTTGTAATGGTAGACAGTATTGAAATATTAGGCAGCTTTTTACCAAGAACTCTCTATACTTATTAAAAAGTTTAGTATATTTATGTACACATTTTAATCTAAATATATTTTATTGTGATATGTGAAATAAAATTCTGCTGTCAGGTGTCACCTCTCCTAGATTAAAGTAGTTTTTAAGCCAAATTCATACAGCCAGCTTCTTTTTACTACAGGAGAGCCCTATCCATGCAGATCTCTGGAGTTCCTCACTTGCCATGCTACTTCAATTCCATTAACCCAAAACCGAGCTGTGGTGGCACATGGTTGCCTGACAGCCTGTTGCTGTAATGTGGTCTGTAAGCTGTTATGGATGGACTAGAATTCAGACATCCCACTATATTTAAACACCAAGGAGTCTCCATGTCTTAGAAAACCTGGTGGTCTTATATAAGGTAATAAGAAGCCTCATAAAACAGCAGGGTCTATAAAAACAGGCTATCTGAAAAAGGTTAGGCTTGTGAAATGTAATTAATTACCAACTATCATTGAAAGTTCTTTCTGTTCCTGTGACCTCCTGCACTCAGGTCCCAAACACATATGAGAAGGGACTTGGAGAGAATGTGAGAATGGCCACTGGAGCTGGGATGCTTTGTCATGCAGAATGCACCCATGGAGAAAGGAGTAACACTTCTAAACAACGTCATGATGCTGCATGCAATGTGGAGTGAGCAACAGCAAAAGAATATGCATCTCATCAGTTATAGCCATCCCTTCCCCCAACACACAGGTTGGGAATGCATAATCCCACTGGTTTATGACAAAACACCAAACAGGACATGACTCCCTGGGAAGCAGTCCAAGTCAGAGCATTCAGTTGAGGCTGAAAAAGCAAAGTCTCCATTCCCAGATCTGTCCCTGATTTGAGGCAGATTACTACTGCTTGTCACTGTCTATCAAGGGGGATAAAGATATTAACATTCTCTGTAGGGTATTCTCTGATCTGTTCATGGAAGCCTTTGTTTATATCCTACATAAATATATATATATATATATTTATATATGCATCATTTTAAAACTGCTAAAAACAAAATCATGGCATAAACCCAAATCTTGTTTCAATTAAATTGCTGCTGTACAGGTAGTTTCCATCTGACATTCCCAAAGAAAACATATTCACATGCACAACATGAATGTGTATGGCAGAGTGCCGGGGAGGCCTCAGTGAAATACTGCATTAAAAAACAAACAAACAAAAAACCAAAAGTACATTCCAAACTGAGCAAGCAACACTTCTTGCAAATCATTTCAGCTACTAAGGGGAGCCACAAAATTTGCAACTTGACTGAAGGATTAGACTGCGTTTGACCAGGATCTTGGTGTACAACATGGTGAATACAAACCATTTACAAGTTTGTGGGCTTCAGTGGAACTTGGGCATCTGTATTTTTGGTCATAGGTATTTGAACAACTTGAATCTAAAGCAACACTTCAGGCTTCAGAGAAAAAAAACACTAAAGGGAACAGGATTTAAAATCAATATCCTTCTCATGGAGTCACATCTCATATTGCATGTCACTAAAACACAGAATTCCCAGAGTTCAAGAACAGGAAGAGGTTACACTTTTCTAACAAGCCCAGTGACTCTGGAGTGTACCAGATTTCGTGTGTCCCACATGGTCAACTCTTTTTTTTCAGGGCAAAACATCCCTTGCTGAGCCCAGTTCTGCAGCAGCTACACTGCTTCCAGTCATTCCTGAGCTTCTGCATTTAAAGATAACCTGGTTGTGATCAGCTATCGCATTCCTTGACTGAAGCACGGACTGGGTTTTCTTTCTTGCAGCTTGCTTCAGTGCACCTTGCAACACTAAAATATGACCTTCCTAAGCAGTTTGTTTGAATTGTCTCACATGCACCACACCATGAACCAGGCTAACAAAGATGCTTCTGTTTCCACAGATGGGTGGTCTCTACTAAAAAGGCAGCTCCTCTTTTGCCTCACACCCCCCTGGGAAGAAGTATCCATTCCCTTCATCCTAGCAACAATACTTGAAGAAGGACCAGTATGTAATAAAAAGTACCCTGGGTTCATCAGTTCTAGCAAATAATTCCATTTACTATCAGGCTACAAGAAACACAAATGTCAAACAGGATTTCTGTTATTGAACAGCTGCATAAGCATATGAAGAATTACTGTTAGTTTTTTTTGTTTTCAAACACCTGATAGAGCATAATTCAGCCCTTAATACTAACTATATTAAAAAACAATTTACTGCATGAGTCCAACAGTCATGCTGATATTCAACTCAAAGTGTTCTTACTGTATAAGGAAAAAGAGGCTTTAAAAAAATTCAAGCTTGCAGAATATGAGAAGGATTTTGTATTTGGAACTGACAGACATGCCTGATCAGAATGGGTTTCCAAGCTGTTATCAACTTGTTAATAACCATATAACAACAAAAAAGAATACTACAGATAATACTTTGATCTACTTCTGAACACAGGGAGGGAGATTTGAAAGCCTTTAAGAAAGAAATATGGTATTTTTTTACTAAGTTCAACTAAATCAATTATATGAAGTGGTTTTAAAAAAGAAATGAAGTTACAAATCTGTCATGGACTATGATGTAAATAATTTTCTAGAAGCGTTCCCATATTATACCAGAAATCAATGGAAAACTTCAAGTGCATTACAGGAGCTCTCACTGAAGCAGGAGAATCTATGTATATGAAGCTCAAAAAATAACACCTATGAAGATTTAACTTTAAAATGCTTTGTGACCTGTCTATTAGGTATCATAATCTTATACATTTTTCCAAGTAAGTGTTGAACACTTGTTCATCCTCCTTCTTACTCTGTTTTACAGTCTCTACCTAACACTCCTGTGGTCTTGATTTGGGCTGGGCAGGAAGCTGTGTGTCTACCTCATAAAAGACAATAAATGAGAACACTCAACCCTGTTCTAAGTCCTTCAGAGCCAAGAACACGTACTCTACACAGGAGTGTTGGTGAGGAGAGGAGAAGCCATCCCATGGAACCTCACAGGCCCAAAAGTGAGGTGTGAGAGAACCTGAAGCTCCCATCACAATCAGACAACTCATGATCAATCTTGCTGCGACGGGAAGACTGACAGGACTTTTATCAAATGCCTTTTCTTGAACGTGATCTCTGTCTACAGGTGTCACCTAATACAGATAAATTCTATTCCAAAAGTTAAATTTTCCCATTTATGATGTTCAAATGAAGCATACTTGCAAATATTACCAGCTTCGAATCATGTAGCAAACAACAGGTTTGCTACAATCAAAATGCTAAGATTTTACACCATTATTTTCAATGCTGCTGCTAAGATATCCAAGGTCGTAATAAAATTTACTGATTTTCTGTAGTAGTTACTGCAGCATATCCATAGTCTTGCACAAATAGACAGAAACCCCAGATTGTTCCACCCCACAAGATCTCGTTAAACTACTTTTGAAACCACTACAAAATAGAAGTGTTCTAGTAGCCTCACTTCTACTAACACCATATTTTTGTATAATCAAATTATAACACTGAACCACTCTTCACATAAATCCCACAGGCTAAAGCCATGAGTGACCAAATAAGATATAGCTCCCTTTTCTGCAAGCCAGAACCTCTCCATGTTTTATTAGCAACATGCAAGTAGATGGATTTTACAGCTAAATGGTGAACAAAACTTCATCTGAAAGCCAACTTAGGCAGACCACAATCAAGGACTACTCCAGGGCAACAAATTAAAGACAGATTTATAAGCAGTTAAGGGACAAAGAACAAAAAAACTCCACTCCCAGTTTAAAGAAGACATGGAAGAGACACCCAAGAAGCAGACACGGTACCTGACTCCCCACCAGTAATAAAATAGACACTGACAAAGCAATTGGTGCACAAACTAAACCAAAGGCTAGTCTGTCCTTCCCCCAGGAGGAAAAAAGAAAATATTTATATCTGTATTTAAAAACACACACATAGATTAAAAGTGAAGCTAAAAAAGCACTCTAATTTTAGTAAAACTTGCCTATCCACACATCAAAAAAACCCAGCAATACACAGACAAACAAATCAACATTAAAGCATCTATTGATACTTCTTCACTCACTAGTGAATAGAAGGAAAATACATAAATTAACTGTTTTGTCTACTTGCATTAAAATGCAGGAGCCTGGGATCTACTCAGATTTAAGGCAACTGACACAAGCTATACCTTCTCATTCAAATTTCTCCTAACAAGCAAAATCAAAGGAGTCATAGATACTGGTCTTCTGCGTAAGACTCATCTGTATGAGTTAACTGTAGCCATTTGATGCTCTTGCTAACAATCTTCTGAATGTTCCTATTCCAGAATTACAAGTACCTTGTTCAAATTTAGCTTAATCCACTTAACCCATGTGGAGTGGGACACACTTCTACAAGAACTAGATGGAATTAAGATACTCAGTTCTGAAACAGCAAACCAAGACAAAGTTATCTGAGTTAAGATTCATTGTTTGAATTGACAACTTTGGGTATTTGAAGATGCCTAGTACTCCTAGTCTGAAGAATTCACAAGGAATTCCAAGTCCAAGGAAACAAATCTCTTGCATTCAGTAAGTTAAGAGCCAAAAAACTGCCATCCTTCTAACAAAATTCTCAAAGATCAACCTCACACATAGAGTGTAATAGAGCATAATACAGACAGGATTTAGGGTTCTTTACAAAACCCAAGCAGCTCAATGATGACTGCTCATAGGAGAGCAACCAGGGCAGGAAACAATATCACTGTATCCTGTGTGAGCCTGGCAGTACACTTACCCAGCAAACGGGAGGCTCAGATTCCACAGCTTCCTGCTGCAACTGGCCACTGTGCAGCTGGGCACGCAGGTAGGTGTGGCCAGAAAGAAGTAAAAGCCAGAAAGATAAAGCAAAACATAGGCTGCCTCTGTTGCTGACTTGTCATCGGGCTTAAAGGAAGAAAGGTCAGAGTTCAGATGAACTTCAGATTAATTGGGTAGCAAAAGCTGAAGGCAGTAGGTCAGTACAAGGACACTTAAAGTAGACAGAAATTAGGAGAAACTCCACCTGTCTTTCTGTCACACCCCCTCGTGCTCCAGTCATCCCAAACTACAATTCCACATCCATACTTTTTCTTCTCTATCCTAAAAATTAGGGCCAACTCCAGTCCACTCACCTCCATTTCTGTAAGGTGATCAGCAGGAACTGCAGGTGGGGAGGTACCTGAACTGATGGGCAAGCACCAACAAAAAGAGATGGTTATGGATTGGACAGTTATTGAATGGCTGTTGGACCATTTCACCCAGTGGCTCCTATAATCACTTCCACACAGAAAATTACTTCAACACACCAGCCACGAGCAGTTTCTTTGATAACCACCAAACTCTATCACACAGAATAAACTTAGTTTACTTGGAAGAAGTCACCAGTCAAATATTTTCAAAAACGTGTTGATCACTAGAGTTACTAAGTGCTGGGTCCATATTTAAGAAGCATTGCTATAAAAGCTGGGAATCACCATATCGTTATGTTGTTACTTGGAAACCAGGCAGAGGTGCCTCTACATAAATGCAAGGCCTTTTACAACGTGCATTTCACTAGATCTCTGAATGAAGCACAGGTACGAGTATCAAAAACCACATCTCCTCACGTATCAAGTAAGATACAAGACACCCAACACAGCCCTTTAGATTAGGCACTTGAATTTGGGAACCCAACTTTTGCCATTAAGGCTCCTAGATTGTAATCACTCAAGTAAAGCATCAAATCTAACCCAGACAGTCACATAAATTCGATACAAAACTTAAGTCAGGAATAAGTACGATGCTTTAAGCATCATTTACAGCCTACCTTATTTCAGGTAAACTTTCTGTTGCAGGCCAGCCCTACAGAGCTGCTGCAATCTGCACATTATCATTTCTCTTCCGGCAATACTGTGTACCAATTGACTTTACGAGTCTCCTACTTTAAACAAATTGAAGCTGTTTAACAAAAACTATTTCTGTCAAGATTTATACTACCTGAAAAAACAGTGAAAAAGGTTTAGCACTTCAATAAAAGGATACAGTAAGTTCATTTCGGTCAATACAGAATATAATGGTGCTATTTTTGAGTAACAACTCTGCAGGTGTGGAATGACTCCCACATAACACTGTAGTTATTCTACAAATAGGCAAGCCCTAGAGATACATATTATTTCTCCTCATTTTTAAGTTTAATTTTAAATGAAATTTTACAGATTGGGATCACTGATGGAATTCTAACAACATTTTAATTTTTTATTTGAATGTTGGGAGGCCCCAGCAGCTACATTACTAGCCAGCAGTTATGTTTTCCCC
Organism: Myiozetetes cayanensis; assembly: GCF_022539395.1. Taxonomy (NCBI): domain Eukaryota; kingdom Metazoa; phylum Chordata; class Aves; order Passeriformes; family Tyrannidae; genus Myiozetetes; species Myiozetetes cayanensis. Next base: position 135,505,575 of record NW_026086604.1, read on the forward strand.
CTAGCTTTGTAACAAAAAATTCAAGTATCTCCAGTATGTTAGTTTTGACATTGTAATAGCTACAATTATATGCAATAATGGCTATGAGTAGACTTCTTTAAAGACTTATACGACTTCTTTTAAAACTTTAGCTTTAACAGCCTCAGTAGAACAAGAGGTGTTATTTATGATTGTTCTAAGGCAAAGAAACCTGTAATTACTGTGTGAGACTAATGAAAGAAATAAATTGTGCTGTTCTCTATAAATGAATTTTCCATGATACAAATTCTTTTTCACAGACAATTTTCAGTTACCTTGCTGACAGCAACAGCAGTTTACATATGCAACTGAAAGTTCCTATTCTTTAGTTATACTTTTTCCTGAGTCTTCCTATTTTGTTGTAAATCAGTTACTACTATCATTCTAAGGAAAGATAATGTCATAAAACATTCAGTCAAATAAATCACTTTTTTTGCTACTAAACATAGCACAATTTTTGTGTAACACAAACAAGGGGGTCCTGAATGCTGTGGTACTACAACAACAGCAGTACCCCTGAGATTATCTAATTTTATCACCTCAGCATTACCCCAGGAAAGCCAGTGGAAATGCCATACAAGTAAACTGTGATTAGCTTGGTCACACTAATCCCTGATGTAGCATGGCAACTGGAAGAACATAAAATTTGTTTCCTTTGATTGGTGACGAGCGATTACTGAAAGTATTCACACCTACATTACCCTCTGTACTTGCACCTGAGAGACACACTGTTATCAAGTAAGGAGATCACAACTGCACTTCTTTCAATTTAATTAACTGGTATTGAATGAAGATTTGACTACAAGATACAGCTTAAAAGTTACTGCTGTAACACAAAATGTGCAGGACAAAATGCATGTGTATGTACAAGCACATAACTACAGAGAGGTTCACCAGAAATAGGAAACAGGATTACATCAAGATTTCTGCCTTGCTGTCCTCCCTGATCTCTAAACTAAGTTCTCCTTTACTGTCGTCTGTAAGAATGCCTGACAAGATGCAAACCACTTCTCATTTTCATTTGTATTTATTTCTGACCATTCCAGGATGTTCACTATTCTTTACAACCTTATTACATTTAATAAATCAGCATAGAGCTAAAAGGCACTAAAAGGGTTTTCAGAAATTCTATTACTAGGTTTTAGCCAGGACTGTCTTCTTTGGCCTTGTATTTATCTCTGTATTTTTAAATGAACCCCATTAATTTTTTCAGGACTTCCAGTCACTACTGAAATAGTCACCTTTTCCTTACCCAAGTTATTGGTCCAGGTTTACATGGTGAGCTGCCTCTGGTACTGTGCCCTGCATTTGGAGGCATGTGCACTTGCACCAAACCTGTCTTTCACTACAGCACATCTCCTTCCTAAACAAAGCTTTTGAAAATAGCTTCAGAAGATGCATGAATCACAGTGTTACAGTTTAAGTCTCCATGCTCCGCATTAGTCATGTTTCCTCACCTTATCCCTCCATTATTCCAGATAGGAAATGATAGTAAACCAGGGCTGTCTTTGTGCATGCATCAGACAGAACTCCAATCTCCCAGAAGAAGTTAAATAGTTCATTTCTATTTGGTCCAACAGTAAAACCTAACAATTTGTAAAGTGAAAAAAAGCAGTATATGATCTACTTGCATCCACTGGTTTTCTAACAGGAGTCTACCAGTAGCCATCTGAAGCCAACCAATAAAACATGCCTTTCTTTCGCTGTCTTCAGAAGTCTCGAAGCATCACCAGTCAAACCTGGCAGTCTCACATCTGCCTCAGCTACCTCTTTGCAATATAATTTTGTAGTGTTTAAGTAATTAGATTTTTTTAAGCAAACCAGCAACTTTATTTAATCTATTTTCTAGTGCATTTAAAAGTAATAATAATAAAACATACAGAAAGGTTGGAAGAAAATCCCTTTCTGCTTATACTGTTGCTGTAAGGTTCTGTGGCTAACCCCATTTCTCACCCAGTGGAATTTTAGCACTGTAGAGTCCAAACATTTGACTGTTTCACGTTACATTGGGTTTCAGATCTGGTGAATGCCTTAAGCTTCCCACTTCCTTCTTCAGGACATTAAGTAAAGTTCTAGAGCTATCCAAAATCTTCATGTAAGCAGCTTCAGTTTCAGCAAGAATTTTATCAAGCTCATTCCGTGAAGCCACCTTCTGGGCTAGGTTTTCACATACACGCTCCAGCTGTTCACTCAGGACTTGGATTTCATGTTGGAGTTTATTCCTTTCCTCTTCTGCTTGCTGGATTTGTTTGTTCAGTTCTTCTCTTTGCATACTTAAGTCTTCAATGCATTTCACTAGTTCGTTATTGTAACCCTGAAGAACGGCTCCCTGCTGAGTCATCCTGCACTCCCTCCCTGAGCTCTGCCACTGCTCCCTGAAGTCCCTGCTCGGCAACGGCCTTCTGCACTCTAATAGGAAAAATGCAACAAACAGAGAAAAAAAAAAATCTCTCAGAACGTTACCACGAATAATGCTGCAACAGCTCAGAGCCATGGGGCAAAATGCTCTGTTTAAGGTTAACATGCTCGTTCCGAAACGTGCCACATCTCTTCCCTTTTCAGCAAGGAAAGAGGACAAAATTTGGCATCTGCGTTTATACCTTTACCGAAAATTTTTGGCTCCTATAATACATTAATACGCTCCTGAATATATGATGCTTTGTACCACAGACTTCGAGGGTGTGGTCAGAAACGACCAAGAATCACAGAATTGTTAAGGTTAGAAGGGACCTCTGGAGATCACTTAGTCCAATCCCCCTGCCCAGGCAGGGTTACCTGGAGCAGGTGACACAGGAACAGCTCCGCGTGGATTTGGAATGTCCCCAGAGAGGGACACTCCATGCCTTCCGTGGGCAGCCTGTCCCAGTGCTCTGCCACCCTCAGCGTTAAAAAGTTCCTCATATTGACGTGAAACTTATGTTTTAATCTATGGCCATCGCTCCTCGTCCTGTCGCCGGGCATCACCTCGTCCCGGCAGGCGCTCAGCGGGCACCGCCAGCAGCGGGAAACCATCCCGCCACAGCAGAGGGCCTGGGGGCCGCCGAACACACACCGGGATGACCCGGAACGCTGTGCCGAGGCCAAGACGAGCCCTTCACCCGCCGCCCCCCGGGACACCCGCGGCCCCAGGGACATCTTATCGCCCTCCTCGCCGCCCCGCGCGGCCCCGCCGAACACGCGCCGAGCACAAAATGGCTCCTGCCTGCGCACCGAGCCCGCGGGGGGAAGGGGAGGAGGGGGCAGATAAGAGGAGACCTTCCCGTACCTGCCTCCCCCCGCAGTTCCCCACTGTTGCCCCCACCTGCCTGGCGGGATCGCGGTTCCTCCCCACCGAGGTGGCGGCTCTGCCGCCGCGGCCCCGCTCCCTCGCGCCCGCCAACGGCCGCGCCGCCCCGCGAGGCCTCACGGAAACACCCGAGCGCTTCCGAGCGCGGCACCGCCCTGACCGGCCGCGCGGAAGCGGCTCTCCGGAAATACCCGATGTTTTCCGAAGACAGGTAGCGCTCGGGAGAAGGGGCCCGAGGCGGGCGGGGGAGGGAGGGACGAGCGCTACGGAAGAAGCCGATGTTTGCCGGAGGGAGGGACTGAGGGGCGTCGGGCGCGGCGGACGCAGCCGATGTTTGCCGGAGGGAGGGACTGAGGGGCGTCGGACGCGGCGGACGCAGCCGATGTTTGCCGAAGGCAGAGTCGCCCGAGAGCAAAGGGGACAGAGGGGACGGAGCGCGTCGGAAAGAGCCGGAAAGAGCCGACGTTGACCGAGCGCGGCGTCGCCCGAGTTCCCCGGATGTAGTTGGAGCGGCGGCGGCGGGCGCGGCGGGGGGAGGCGGCGGCCGAGTCGGTGCTCCCGGTGCTCCCGGTGCTCCCGGTGTGTCTCAGCGCGCGCGGGGCCGAGCTGCCGGCGTCTCCCCTCTCGAGGCGATGGGCCCGTGAGCGCCGCTCCAGCCGAGCTGCCCGAGCCGCCCCCTCCCCCGTCCCTGCCCCCGGAGCGCTGCCGCCCCCGCCTCCCCCCTCGGCGCCTGTGGCCCGGCCGCGGCCGTGCCCTCCTGGTCCCCTCACCCTCACACACACAGGCCGGGCATTGATGGTAATGTATGCGAGGAAACAGCAGAGACTCAGTGATGGGTAAATCCCCCGGCCCCGCGAGGCCGCCCCCTCCGCCATGTTCGGCCCGGCCGCGGGGCCGGTAACGGGCGCTCGCTAACGCCTCTCTCTTTCTCTCGCTCTCTCCTCAGCTGTCACGACCGCAGGGGGGACTCGCAGCCCTACCAGGTACCGCTGGGCCGGAAGGAGGAGCAGGGGGGCGGGGGGGAGCTACTCCGGCGGAGGCTCCGGCGGCCACCTTAGGCCGCGGCCGGCCCTGCCCGGTCCCCGGCGGCGCTCCCGGGGCCGCGGGTCGGGGAGGCGGCCGCGGAGCGGGGAACGGGGCTCCGGTGCTCGGCACAGGCCTGCGGGGCCGGGGCGAGCAACAGCGGCCTAGTGCGAGCCGTGTGGGGCCCGGTCCTGGGAGCTGGGGAGGTGCGAGGGGCGGGGGAGCGGGCCGGGGTCACCTGCGGCGGAGCGGAGAACCAGGGGGAGGTGAGTGTTTTCCTTCTAAAAACAAAAGGTGTCTTGTTCTTGCCCCCCACCCCATTCTGAGCCCCCCTGCCCAAAGTCCTTTCTTCTCCCTAAAACTGCTGCTGTGGGCTGTAACCTGAGCAGGGCATGGGTTTAGACCCTGAACAACTTGGGGTTGCCAGTAAGGCTTAATTTCTGCAGTTGCCAGCTGCTAGCCATGTTCAGAAGCCATAAAATCCTCGGGTTTCTGACAATAATCTCAATTTCTGTATGATAGATAACTTTTTTCTTTGCTGTGTCCACTAAAAGACCAGTTGTAGGTGTGTGAATCTGTGGAGAGCTGTATGTTGAGGTACTACTCTCCTTAGGTTCAGAATTGGCCTGTTTCATTGTATTCCCTTGTACTTGTATGGCTGTGAAGTGCAGTTCAGCAGTCCAAGGCAGCTGTCAGTGACAGCTCATGTAGGTGTAAACACTTGGCCATTCAGGAGCTCTCACTGCAAAACCAAGCAGGTCAAAGTGAGACAGAACATGTAATTTTTGGTAAATACTTAAAAATTAGTCATTACATCGCATGTTTTGGCCCTCCAGAATTATTTTTTTTTTAAATTACATATGTTGAGAGGGGGTTGAAAGTATTCAAAAAAAGCCATAGAATTTCAAGGTAACGGTTAAACCAAGTGGTCTTGTCAAGAGTATGGAGGACATATTCAAAGTTTACACTGATTCAGTGTAGCTTTCTGTTTGTATGTTTAGTGTAAAGTAGAGACTTGTCCTTTTCTCAAAAGTGCAGAAGAACTGTGGCCTATTTACTGCTGAAAGTGTGTTGTCTATCAGTGAAAAGACAGAGAAACTAGGTTTTTCTTAACAGCAAGTGTTATGTTGGATATGATAGTGGGAGAAAATGGCTTGAGTTCTAATTACAGAACTTGTTGCTTTATTGTAGGTAATTAAAATTAGGAAGATGCTAATTTTTATTTTTTTAATGGGAGATGAAAATTAATTAACTTTTAAACGTTTTTGAAAGAGATGTAAAATTTAGAAATAACATTTTAACATCAGTCCAGAAACTTCATATCTAATGTAAATGTCTCTTTTCTTGTGATTTGTTACAGCCTCTTAAGTACTCATCCAAGAGTCACCCCAGTGGTGGTGATCACCGTCATGACAAGATGCGAGACACCACAGATCCTTCACCACCAAATAAGATGCTGCGACGCTCTGACAGCCCTGAAAACAAATATGGTGACAACACAGGGCACAGTAAAGCAAAAAGTGTGCATACTCACAGAGTTAGAGAGAGGGATGGTGGTGAGTTACCTTTAACAAACCTTTATTTAACCAATTACTAATTTCTCATTCTTATTAAAATTTAGCCATTATCACTAAATTGATGAGTCTTACTCTAAATGTGCCTTGTACTGTGCTTGGAAGACTGCAGTGAAGTCAAAGTGCTTCATTTAGGCATTGCAAAATCCATTAATTTTCTGATTTTTACAGGTAGGATAGTGTTCTTTACAACCCCAAAGGTTAAATAAACTTTTCTTTAAAACTGGTATGTCTCATTTACTTTAGACATACTACAACATTTGATAACATGAAATAATTTTCTGGATTTTTTATTAGCAATAAATATAGACTGTTTTGGATATATTTTAATGATTTTGTGTATTGGGATGTGAACTGTGTAGGTACATGTTTCATAGACTAAACACCATCAGAAATGAAAAAAAGCATCTTTATGTTTAGCTGCTTTATAGAACTCTTAATAATCAGAAGATGGTAATCAAAGCTAGCACATACTAGAGCCTTTCTCAACAGAAGCTTGAAGGAGTCTGTTCACAGTCAAGTCTTCCTTCTGTGTTTTTGCATAAGACAGTAGTTATAGCCCCAGTATTTTTTAACTGATACTCTTTTGTATCCTTACTTCCTAGAGAAAGGAAAGAGTAGGGTTTTCCATGTAATAAATAGTATTAAGATAACAAACAGTTGTAGTTTAGAAAATTACAGTTACTGTTTGAATTTGGAAAAGTGTTCTCTGTTCTGGCATTTGCTCTCTGAATTAAGTTATGGAGTATTCAAGTAGAGAACTTGCAGCTTTAAATCAGTGCTTTTTTTCTGTATAAAGCTAACAAATTGTATATACAGATATACAGTTGATATACAGGTACATTTATTGCTGCACTAGTTTCACCTGACATAATAGTTATAATAAAATAAATACTTAAAAATATTTTTTAGAAAATATGAGTTCCACACCACAAATGTGTTTATGGTACCCAATTGTTCTTACAATTCCTATTTGTTTTTCATTCTTTGGCTTAGTGCAGAGGCTCTGTAGACCACTGATAATGTCATAGAAGTGTGTAGATGGATTATAAAAATATGTATCTTCTGTTAGTACACTGATTTTCATTATATCTGATCATAAGTGAAAGTGTAATCTCAGTATTAAATGCATGTGCAATGCCCATAGGCTGCTATTCTCTGCTACTTTTGGGATACAGAGATGTCCTCTTTTATTTCCTGTTCACCTGTTCAGAGATATTCGTCCTATATGCTTTTGCAATTCTTCTTAGTTTTGCTACAGTCAGTAATTTTTTCTGCTTCAGCTGAGCTACATTTAGTGGAGTTATGCATATATGAAAACATCTGGAGGATGAGGCTCTATGTGGGGAGTGTATTTGCTTCTTTGTGTGATGGGATTGTTTTTAAGATAGGAAAGACATTTTGAAGTTCTTACTGAGTCCAGCTGGATTTAATAGTTGGGGAATGATCTGGAGCGTGGATGTGCACAGTAAGGATGAAGGAAAACAAATTATTTGTAATTTTGTAAATGGAAGGAAAACTATTCCACTGTACCTTCTCCTGGCTGCTAACACAGGGGAAAGTTTCATTTATTCTGATCTGAAAGCAGTCGTTTGCACATCATGTGTTAACAGAGTGGAAGAAGGAAGTAGTCTTCAACAGTCTGAGGGAAATTACTGATTTTAAAAGTTAAATGTTTGTACTGTTTAATGGAAATAAGTAGTATTTTTTGTGTGTTGTTAGTAAGGTTAGTGTGGATGCTGGAAAATATATTCCAACCAACCAAAGTTGCCCTAAATCCTGTGTATTGTACATAGCAAACCAAAGCTGAGCAGATGTGGGCAGCAGGATATTATTTTGTCTTTGATTTACTGAATATTTCTGTCAGTGTGAATTGAAGGTAGGTGTTACAATGTAAGTGAAGTGCTGTGGTATAATCTGCAAAAGACAAAATAATTTACTGTGTTCTCTGTCTGTTGAATTACACTGAAGTGCTGTTACTGCTATAGTAGTCACTTAGTTTTACAATTACAGACATATAGCGGAGGGGAAAAAGATAAATACTAAAGTGCTAACATTTTTCATCTAAGCTCTAGTATGACTGAAGAGTATTGATTTGCTTTGATGCTACTGTAGTCTTCGGACTTGTTTGCTTTTTACATTCTGAGGGAAAGAAAAAAGTTGTGTGGTTTTTTATTTTTTGTAATTGCCATGCATTATTTTAAAATCCGTGATGCTTGATTTGAAACTACTACAAAGATGTTACTGCCTTATGATCAAGCTGAACTTAAAAAAACAAACCACTGAAACATCTCTAGTATTTATTTCCCAAAACTGCATTATAGCCCCAAGCAAACAATCTCTTTTTCTCTCACACCTCAGAAAACAAATTCCACAGTATTAATACTGAACATAAAGCCAATTTAACCTGATCTCTCCCTCTCAAGTCAACGTTAAGAGAGCATTTCTCTGTATCTCTTTGTGATTTTTGCTCTGAAGTGAAACAAGAAGGTTCAGAGGTGTAACATGCAGATTTAGTCATGAGTGGTTCACTTTACTGTGGTAAAGACAACCGGCTAAGTGTCATTTCAAGATTGAAGTGTACACATTTGAAATATAACAACTATAATTAAATTGATTGAAAATTAACAGGAGGTGATTCTACCATTTTTGAGTTATTAGTATCTTTGGTACCTGTATAAAGGTATTTGTTGTCACAGCTTGTTTTTGAAATACACGTCAGAAACTTTTGTGTTTGTAGAACTGTAACCCATGGTAAGAAATTCAGTTAAGGTTTTAAAACATGTTATGGGTAAGCCCTCCATACTGCTACAGTGCAAACAAAGCATGTTTCAAAGTTGCTTACTGCACAGTTTCTGTGGAAAGAGACTGCACGCAGAGACAGTCATTCTCTGGAGAGAGACTTCCAGGTTTATCTTGGCCTAAACACAGTGAAGTACTTGTAAGTTTTTATCACATCCCTTGTTTCCTAAGAGTACTTGTACATCCAGCATATCGAAAAACTGCCTTAACTTAGTTCTTGCTTTCAGGTCCTTGTGCTTGGGGACATTGTCTCTGTGTTCAAGTGTTTAAAACATAATGAACAGCTCCCCCCCTCAGCGCATCTTGTATTTATAGGTCAGCTGCTATAGGCAAGTGTGGGGTTTGAAGAGATTAGGGGATCTTGTGAGACCAACTCAAGTGTGAAGTTTCTAAACAGTAACAAATAGGGACTTAAAGCCAGCATTGTTTGTGGGGAATAGGACTATGGAGGGCCTTGTAGATGTGGAAGAAATGTTTCCATTAAAGAAAAAGGGAAATACAAAGATTTGAGGGTTCTCATGCTTGAGGATGGATGGATGAACATTGTAGGTCGACTTATATGCATAAATGGGGAGATACTGGCGTACAGGAAAGAAAACAAAGAGTCCAGATAGTAGAGTACCTTTGAAAATACTGTAAAATATATATATAATTTAGGAATAAAAATGCAAGATGCAACTCTAGTGAAAAAAAAGGGAAAAGGGTGTTTCTTTCCAATTAAATGTATGGAGCAGAATGACCCACTAAGACACACAGTAGAACTTGAAGCAAAAAAGTTTAGTACAGTTAAGTTACCTGTATTCAGTTGTGTCTTATTGTGAAGAAAATACTGTGTGTTTCACTATATTTATGTTTAAGAGACTTTAAAACTTTGTTTCATGCCATGATCTTACTGAATTGTTTAAAATAACAAGCAGAGAGTGTTAGTGTACATAGCATGAAATGTTTGCTGGATTGTATGCTGTTGTGCTGTGTAGGCTACTTTCATGAAATTTGCTTATAACTTGTGATGCTTAAATTCCAAAGTATAACTGAAGCTTTTGCATTTTTGGTTGGTTTTTTTTTTTTTTTAATTGTCAGTTAAGAATACTGTCAGTGACCACTGTTAATGACTGTAATACACTTCTAAGATTAAACATCCTACTGCTATTAGAGACTGAATGGAATACTTTAAATAACGAGTTCCTATTTTTATTGAAGAAGTGAGGGAAGCTTCTTTCATGAAGTGTTGGCTTGCTTTGTTTCTGGTGATTCCTGAAGGAGTTCAGAGTCCTCATAGCAAAGGGACAGCAAACAGCCCTAAACAGAGAGCTGAGTTAGGTTTCTGTGTTAGAAACTGTCAGTAGAGGAGGACAGGAGGTTAACTCCTGGTTAAATGAGTGTGATCATTGACCAGCAGTCAGAAATAAATGGGGTGTTAGGGCAGGAACAAGAGCATGGAAGCTGCCTGCATTGTAAAGGGGAAGTTACAGGGTGGGTGGAAACAGGCAAGTCAAAGTAATGAAATGTAGCAAAGAGTTGAGGAAGAAGGTGGAATAGATTCTATCTGTGTAGTTAGTGTTAACTGCTGTTTAGGTAATTATTAATTACTCCAAAAACTGTTCCCTCACTGTAACTGTACAGGTAAAGCTGGCATGAGAGAAGTCTGATGACAAAGGAGAGTAAGCTCTCTCATCTGCTTTGAACACCCCCCAACACCCAAGTGCAGAAGAAGTGATTGACTTCCCTGTTCCTTGAGTGTTGGCTGTTAGGATGGCTCTAAAGGAGGTGGGGTTTGGTCGTAGGTTTGTTTTTTAAGAGAAATGGAATTGCTTCCAGGACCATTCACATTTTAGAAGCTTTTCTCTGGATTAAAAAAAAAATTGCTAAAAGTAGGTTTTTGTTTTTTGATGTTGATAAAAGCTTTCTTTCAAGTCTGACTAGTACATTCAGACCATGGGTTTAATTTTAAATTTGCTTTCAGAGTTTAGAAGTTTTAAATAGAAAGTAACTTTCCATTTACTCAGCATATTTGGTGATATTTCTGAAGTGAGTTTTTGCTGGATCAGTTGTATAACTATTTTTTTTGGTGTTAGTCTGTTGTGAGGATCTTTAATAGAATATAAATTGAAAAGTGTGTGACTTGTGTATGTACTTTTAAAATATAGAAGTTTAGAATGTTAATATTCAAAATTGCTTTTAAAAAGTAGCTGCAAAGCTTATTTTTAAATGGCACAGAATGGAAGATTTAAACTCCTAGTTTTGTATTACTGGTATTAGGTAAGAATTGTGATATTAATATAATGGTATTAAATGCTAAGTCTTCCTGCATTTAAGTGGATGGAGTCCTGTGTTTCTCTTGATGAAGTTCAAGTATCTGGTGTAGGTTGCTAGAGTAAAGGTGTATTAGTAGGAGACTTGATCTGAAATGGAAGCTGCATCAAATGTTAATAAGCAGTGCTGTTTGTCACCTGTTGATGTAGCTACTTCCCCAAATCTATTGCTATTAGGACTTTGACATTGAGAATTTTAAGTTACTTTTTTACTTGTGGATGTACACAATGCAGATCTGTAAATAGGTCCTCTGAAGGTTTCCATTTATAGTTGATTTGTTTAAGCAAATATGTATCTTAGTTTTAAGAACTCATATTCTTGGATTGTAAGTGTAATATGTTCATGTTAGTCTACCTGTTAGACATTGTAAGCTTTTGTGTGTAAGCTTATTTTATGTGTTGGAAAGGGGAAAACAGTGACTATAATACAATATTTGGTAAATTTGCTTGTCTTTGGTACATAAGCTAATCATAAGGAATGGTTTCTACTTAGCATCGTGCTTTCTTACTGTATGCTCCTTGCCTCTGTCTTTGCAGAAATGGAATATACAGCTTACTAAACTTTTTGGGTGCTTTTCTGAAGGCAAAAAGAAGTAATAAAACCTCTTAAGTTTCTGATGAGCTGCCTGCTTCTAGGCTGTAGTAAAGATAGTTACTTGTAAAGTAGCTTTTTTTTACTGGGTTTGCTCTGTGTTCTCTAATAGTCCCCCGATTAGAATTAGTTCCTTGACCACAGTTTGGGACACGGCTGCTTGCTAAGAGAAATACTTCTTATTGACAATTTACCTTTGTTTTCCCAACCATTTCTACCTATTCAATATAAAGTATTGAGTAAGCCAAGTATCATCAAAGCTATGCAGAACTTGGAAGAGAAAGCTCTGCCTCTCTTTTGACTGAGAGAGGAGGTGATGCTGTAATAACTTTGCTGTAGAAAACAGTAATTTAATGGCACCCAACTTCCAATGTTAACTACGTTTGTTTACAAAGTCTGGCTTTTATGCAATTTTGTTGGCACTTCCAGAAAAAAAATGTCATGAGGTACAGAGACATCTTTCCTTATGTAGTTCTTCAGTAAGAAAAAATTGTACTGGCAGTGAAAGGCAGCTCTCAACAGTAATGCTTATGTTTTATCAACAGTTTGTTGTAGTATAAAAATAAACCCTTTCTGGATTTAAATGTAGCACTTTAAAAAAGAGAGAAGCATTTCTTTATATTTGGAGTAAGATTGATACTTAATGTTTTCTCTTGAATTACGAAGGGGTCACGAGACTTTCTTACACTTCACTACAGGTGTTCCCTGCTGTAACTTCATTATTAGAAGATTCTGTTTTCTTTCTTGAAAACCTTTAAAGACTTCCTAGCTTTTAACAGCACAGCTCCCCTAAAAAAACTGTAAGTCCTCTAGCTGGTGCTTTATGCTAATGATATGGCTAGTAGTATAAGGATGCTGTTTATTTCTGTGCTGCTTTTCTTGTTTTACACATGCAGGTTTGTTTTCCTACTAAAGTGGTGTGGTTTTCCTTTGATGGCACAAGCCTAATCATCCAGGGAATTCATGTCTAGATTTTGACATGAACCTGTATCTCTTCAATACTTTAGCCTATTGAAAAATATTAATCAGAACACTTGTGGCTTACCAAATTTTTTCCCAAATATTTTATCCCTTTCCTGAAATCAGAGCTTTCTGCCTGCAGTTATATGTACAGGAAGTAATCTTAGAATTGTACCGTAGGCTAAAATTTTTATTTATTGACATTTTTGTTGGAAGTGTTGCTTTGTGAAACAGTACTTTGAAATTCATTGATCTGTAATAAGTGGAAAGTCTGTGGCAATGAATATATAGGGAAAAAAAATTGCATCAATTTTTGAAGTGTAAACTTCTAAAATAAATTGCTGATCCTGTAAATTTTAAACACTTCCTAAATTATTCAAAGACATCTCTTGAATCTGATTTTCACTTATTTTCCTACAGTGGAATTTTTTTTTCTCAGAGCTTCAACAGCAGACAAAGAAAACAAACAGTGAAATAGCCAGGAATTCTCCTACATAGTTTTGCATCCTTCCTTTTCCTCTTGGCAGTGTTTCCTTTTTCTCCCTACTTTCAAGCTCATGAAGCGAGATGGATGTTTTAAGGCACAGATTGTGCTTCCTTGCTGACTGGAAGTTGACTTGTGGAGTGGTATTCACATATAATCACAGAATGGGTCAGGTTGGAAGCGACCACAGTGGGTTGTCTGGTCCAGTGTCCCTGCTCAAGCACGGTCATCCTAGAGCACATGGCACAGGATTGTGTCCAGATGGTTCTTGAATCTCTCCAGTGAGGGAGAGTCCACGGCCTCTCTGAGCAACCTGTTCCAGTGTGCAGTCACTGCACAGTAAAGTTGTTCTTCCTCATGTTCAGGGCGAACTTCCTGTGCGTGTTTCTGCCCTTTGCCTCTTGTCCCGTTGCTTGGCACTACTGAGAAGATCCTGGCTCCGTCCTCTGGACACCCTTCACTCAGACACAGACATTGATGAGGCCCCCCTTGGTGTATCCAGCTGGAAAGTGTGTCCTCTGAGTCATGGGCAAGGGAGATAAATTTTTGAGCAGATGACTGACAAGAGACTTCACTTTTTTTATCAGATGGGTTAAGATCTGTCTGTTCAGCTTTTGTGGCTTTGACTTAGGTTTCAATGAATGCAGCAATGTTATTGTGCTGGAAATTAATGGATAACAAGGGGCCTAAAGACCTCTGATTAGGCCCTGTAGTACTTTGGGATAATCATCTGTTCCTTACTGTGACTACTGTTACAGAGGAGAGTTGCAAAGGAACAATATGTCAGAGTTCAATGTCATAATTTTTTCTGTCCCAGTTTTAAAACATAACTTGTTTTGTTTCTACAGCAGAGATATGATAAAAATGCTAATATGCTCCTGTCATCACTCAAGAAAAGAGATGTAATACAGTATTGAAATGCTTCATGACAAAGAAAAGGCAGTGAGAAATACGAACAATTAGTTTTCAGAGCTAAATGAGATAAATTCCACGTGTCTGAGGGGCCACAGAAATCTTAAGGAGGTCTTTATTCTGTCTAAACTTTTATCATTATTTTTCTGATACATGTTGACTAATTTCTGTGACCTGCTGTATATATTTAGGCATGTCAGATTTCTGAAAAGATTTTTAAGAAGCAGATTTACAGCTCCATGCCAGTTACACAGAGCTGTTCCTCTCCCTTGGTTTCTTAGATTTCCTAAATATTAAACTGTTTTATGTCCTCCAAAGCAACAGACTTCCTCCGTGCTTTTCTAGGTAGATTTGTCACTGAGTTTGTGAGAGTAGCAGAGTTATCAATTATTCATATCTTCCAATGGCAAAAACAGAGAAAGAAAAATTATGATCTGTCCTGCTTACCTCATTTCTTATGTTTCAAACATACCTATTCACTCCCCAACGTGGAAAAACCACAAACAAGTTTTTTTACTAAGGCCTGTAATAATAACACACACTTGTGTGTAAACTCTGCAGTACAAATTAGATAACATGCTTTTCCTATTTTCTGCTGTTATTTCATGTAATTATATTCTTCTGGATGCTGGTGTGTTCATGTCAGCAGTCCCTCTTGAGTAATGTTGGCAGGAGCTCAGATCTCATCTAGGGAAGTCGTTCGAGTAGTTTCCTCCTTCAGACACCTGCTGACAGATGAACAGATTAACAGCCTTAATTTTTAAAGCCCCTCGGTTCTTTTGAAAGAATGCTATTTCTTCTTGCTTTAAGAGAAGTAATAATATGATCCTCTTCAAGATGTGTAAAATTCACCTCTTTTTACTGGCAAAACACTGCCTACAGTAATGGTTGCAGTTTTTGTATCGTCCTTTTGAGAGTGTTTACTTAACTAGGGAAATAAAGTGAGACACTTAGGCAATCAAACAATTGTAAAATAGATTTTGAGTTTGTAAACATAACTTTAGCTTTTGTGAAGAGGCATATTTTCTTGTAGTAAGGAGATTCCAGGAAAGAAGAGAGATTCCAGAAAGAAGAGATTCCAGTTGAATTTTATGTGTGTGTTTAAGAATTACTTAATGGGAAGACAGATAAATTGTGTTGTCACCTGTTGTGCTTTCAATACTTGAAAGCTGTGTTGCACAATACCTTTGTTAAGCTGAGCTAAGCTTTGTTAAGCTGAGATGGGCCAGCCTGAAATAAAGCTATGAATCCGTTTTATTGAAACCACAACACTATATATATTAATTCTTAGGTCAATCCTTGCTGGCTCCGCTTACACCCTGAGCTCTGGGCCAGAGTTACTTTACTTTAATGATCAGCTTCTGTGCGACAGAAATTGATTTGCATTGTTGTTTGTTTGTTTGTTTGTTTTATTTTCATTTTTTTGAGTGTTACCAGTGTATCTTGTTTTCAAAAACAACTCTCAGTGGAAAATTAGGTAAGCAGGAAATTAAAATCCTTATATTTGTATATCTATACTGTAATAAATACATAGGTGGCATAACACGTCCAGAACTGAAATGTAGTATGTCTAAGCCTAATAATTTCTCAAGTTATCTAAAAGTTTATTGAGCTTCTTTTAATTGTAAATAATTTCTAGTTAGCTTGCTCACTTATGGTGAAGAAATAACATGTCCAGGGGAAAAAAATCATGCTGAAAACAGAAATATTCTAGAATTCTATATGAGCAGATCAGTCAATATTCAGATTTTAGGTGAAATAGTACTTTTTCTGTTTTATTGAGACACAGACGTTGCTGTAGTCTTAGAAAAAAAGCCAAGTTCTCTTCATATGACAAATATTAATAGCATATTATTAAGGAATGATCTGGTATTCAAGTGTAGGTTGGTTCTTCTATTGTATTTGATCTTGAGATACAAATTTGAGATAATCTGACTTAGGTACTATTCTTAAGACGCATTTAAGAAGGGAGATATAAAGTGCCTTTTTTGCTCTTGCCTATTTTTTAATGTGCTTAGACATTAATTCTGCCACAACCTTTTTATTAAGGATTTAAGTGTGTTAGTTATTTCTATGACTAACCTTTTTGCAGGATTGCAGTAATGTTTTGTAACAGAGACCCCCTTTTTAGATTTCTACAACAACATGTACTTGTTGAATTGCTCATTCTGAGTGGAGCATGCTCAACTGAGATGAAGAAAACTTTTAAGATGGGATGAAGGTTGCAAGCATTTGTCACTGCATAGCACTCCCTGTGTCATAAAAGCCTGCAGCTTCATCTTCCTTATTTTGAACTGAGCAATGGAAACTTTGAGTGCAAGTTCCTTTGGAAGCAGTATTGCATTCACAGTCTTCTGCTTAAAGTTCTTTCTCTTTAAGAAGCTCTACTCAAAACATTGGAAGAAAATTAAGAGTTGCTAAACTGCATGGCCTTGTTCTTACTTAATCTTGTTTTTGCTCAGAGGATTTTGTCAGGGAGATTAAGTTGTCATATCTTGCTTAATTGTTTGGAGCTTTTGAGTGGGAGTACTAATTTGGTGCTGTGGATGTATAGAAAAGAAGAAGTAGTCTCTGAGCTTTGTTCAGGCCACTGCTTTTTTTTTTCTCCTTTGTAAGCAGAAATTGTTTTGCATAACCCCTGACTTCAATAAAACTGCAGTCTGTGGTGACTAGGTTAAGCTATATCAGTCTTTCATAGTGAATTACTGTACTGTTTGTAATCTTAAAATACTGGAATACCCAGTGCTTACAAATTGTCTGCACTTGAGTAACTTCCATCTGAGGTGTGTGGTGTTAGACATCAGTGATTCTTCCAATTTTTTGTGTTCTTTAGGAAACTCCTTGAAGAACAAGTAAAAATTGTGATCCCATTAAGGGATTTGTTTATGCAGTTTTAGTATCCCTTGAGCCTAATTTTCAGAAATCATTTGAGCATATGCTTGTTGCCCCAGATGACTAATATATTTTTAGAAATGTCTTGAGTTCTCTGGTTTTTCTTTTTCTTGGCTTTTGAGAGGAAGAAACTTTAAATTTGGAATTATCTATACTATTTAATATGTATCAGTGATTACAGAAATAGAGATTCAGGGGATCTGTCAGAAGTGAAATGTTTTTTTGTGATGTGCACTGAATATACTTTTAACATGCACACTGTTCTCTGTCTTTGTGGTAACTGCTTCTTATCAGATGTTTAGTTAGTTGTCACTCAAGTAAAATCCTGAAATCCTGTTCACAGCTTTCTTGCTGTTATTTATGCAGTGGTTACCTTTTGCAGAGGTATCAGACCAGTCTGAGGCATGAACCAGTAGCAGACAATCTTCTGCTCACTTTTAGTTCATCAGGTTTGTGGAAGTGTTGTTGCCAGAGGCAGGATGGTGTGTTGTTGTGCTGCTGTTAGACTTGCATTACTGAGCTTGAATCTCTGAGTGCTGTATTACAGTATGTTCATGGGCGGGCTGGTCATTTGGGTTTGTGGTGTGTTGCTGGGGCTGGCTTGAAAGGGGGACATTTCAATGTGTTGCCCACTTGCTGTGCTGATCCAGCCTGGAGTTCGGGTGACATCGTTATTGGTTCATGTTAAGGATTCAAGCTGTCAGTTCAACACGTCTGTTTTTTGCGTGTCATAATTTAAAAGCCTCTTTCTGCATGAAGCTGTTACTTGAGGTGAGAAGAACCTCTCTTGAGAAGTCTCTGACACCATATTAGAGATGTAAATGTTTTATGAGCTACAGTCCAGAATAAAAGCAGAGTTTGACTTTATTCTCAACCTACCTTTGTTTTCTTTTCAGAAGAATGTCCTGCTTCACCTCATACAGGCATAGTAATGGTAATTAGTGTTGCAAGTTTAAAAAGACTTTAAAATTGATTGCCATGAGTGATGCTGAACAGGGAGTTTGGGTTTTATTTAACACACTGAAGTCTTCTGAGTGTTAGCAATATGGCTCTTATATTGCTGAAATACATTTTCCAGGGGTAAAATTGCTTAGGCTGCTTTTTTCAAGTCAGTTGATCTCAAATGAAGTGGGTGCTTTACTAAGTGTTCAGCAGTGTTGAGGGTTGCCAGCATTTTTTTAATTTATTAGTTGCCCTGAACCTGTGGTCCCCTAAAGGGAGGAAGTCGCAAATGTAAATCTGAAGAATTTGTTGTTCTCCTGTAGTTATCAATTTCACGTAAAGCCACCTTCTAGGTCAAAGTTTGTTTAGAAGTATCTACTTTACTAACCTTTGAGTCTTATCATAAGTGTTTAGAAGCTGGTTGGAGTTTGCCTTAATTCATGAGAAAGGCAAATTCTTTCATGTGATACTGCTTACTCCACTTCAGAAATCAAGAATAAATGTTTTATACAGGTGATGGTAAAATTATTGGTCCAGTCTTTGGCTTATTGTTATTTCAGTAGTTGAGATATCAAGAAAACTGACAATATACTGGTTTTCTTTGAAGAAGGAAGTTGGTAGGGATTCTGTCTAGAGTGTAGTGGAATTGCATGTTTCATCCCTTAGGCTTTTTTGAATGGTATGATTTGGGACATTTGAATATTGGATCATACAGAAACTTAGTGGATTCAGTGGACCTTGTTAGTGAACCTGATAATTTTCAAAGTTATGTGTAAGTTGAAAAATGATTTCTCATTGCTGCTGGGAGGTGGACTTGGGGGAGGAAGAAAACAACCCCAAATTTATTTAGTTTCTTAGTTGTAACTGTAACAAGGAAAGGAGCAAACGAGAAGAGGATGGTTAGAGAAAATAGGTTTATATCTGCTCCAGCAGTGAGGACAACCCAAGCTATTATATGCATTTAGACTGAAGTGCAATCCTAGGAAAACAGTCTGCCTGTTAGCTGCTGGAGCAGTAAGTCCCCTGAATTATGTGAGAACTCAGAAGTTTGAATTTAACTTTTTAACATTTTATTACCTTTTGCTTTCCTTTTTGATGGGCAGGATAACTGGTTTTCTTTCTAGAGCAGTTTGGTCTGTTTACCCTAAAATTAAACTTCAGTTTCTGAAATAAATTGAGTAGATTTAATTAAAAATAAAAATGTAAACAGGAGACAACAAAATAATAAAATACTGTACATTATGCAGGGCGTAAGATTTAATTTTCTTTTTAATTTCAATAATCTGGAGTATCTTGGCATTTGTTGAGTATTGCATTAGTAAAACAATACAAGTCCTCAACTTTCACTGGTTCACTGCTCCTGACTTCCTTCTGAAGGTGTCATTTTCTTATTGCCATTTTAGAAGAAAAATTCTTTTAGAAATAAAACTGTATGTGTATGCTTACAGTATCATTTCCATCCCTTATTGGTTGTTTGTGCAACTCCGTGTACGTACGAGTCTTGGTCTGTTTGCAGTAATGGTTTTGGCTAATTTTCATTAAATTTTCAGCGAATGGCAACTTGGAAAAAAAAATATGAAAACTTCTTTATATTGTAATGATTACCCTGTGAATTGGATATTGCAAAAAACAGAGACTGCTGTCCTGGATGGGCAGTGTGGCAGGAGAGGAGGGCAGAGAATGAAATGAGGCTTTGTAAGCTTTTATGCTCAATAGAGCTACTTGTTGACTGGTATAAAACATTTATTTGGGGGGGCATAATGAGTATGTAATTGGGCATTTGGGCAGTACAGTGATCAGGCTAGATTTTCTTTCTTTTGGCAGAGCATTGTGCATTCAACTTAGTATGTTATGAACTTCTGGAAAACGTTACTGCGCAGTTGGTGTATTCTCTGAGGCCACTGCTCTGCTAGGAGGATGGCAAGTTTTTGTGCTTTTGGTTGCCTGTGGAAGACAACCATATTTATTTCAATACAGCAGGCCACATAAAAATGCAGTGAACAAAAATTACGATTTGTCTTACTACTTTTACATGTGGCAAATCAAAATGGCCACGATAGGCTGGGACATTGAGTATTGTGCTCCTGTTATGCTGCTTTATTTATTTCCATATGCAGTACTTTAGAAAGTGTTCTGGACAAATATCTGCACTGAACTAAAAAAACCAGTTGAAATACGCTTCAGACATTTTAATTTAGGTTTATTTTAGATAAGTTTTAGATAAGTTTTCACTGTTTAAAGTAGTCTTAATCAGTTATCTCCATAAAATATCATCACCATAAACTATCTTGTTGTTTTCTCTGTTAACAACTGGTTCGTGTCTGTCAGTTGGGTAGTATTGGTTCTATTGAGGAAGTTCAGGTTCTGATATTTCGTCTAGTTTAATGGATTTGATTGCATGATAGCTAAGAGTTGGAACATGGGTTCATGGAACAGTATGTATGAAGTTGACACAAATGGAATGAACTTCCTTGATTTTCTGCTGCTCAGTGTTTCTTTCCACATGCCTGGTTTCTGGGCACAGAAAAGATGATTCTTCTTCCTAAATCCCTGTTCCGTCTGGAGGGACTGAAGGGCGGACTGCCTTTGAGTTCCAGCTGGTGAGCATTTGTAAACTTCCTTTACATTATCTGCACTGACACTTTTTATTATAGTTATGGGAGTTAGGATATTAATAGGGATTTTATCAGTTATTTTATTAGAATAGTCTGATCCTTAAGTAACTCAGAATATGAGTTTGTCGTAATTTCAGAGTTGAGGTGGTGTAAATGAGACATAAATTAAATGTGATAATTATTAGAGAAAGTTGACTGTGTTGCAAAGTGGAATATTCTTATTTCACTCTATGTTATATCTGTTTTTCAAGTTCAGCACAGTGTTGAACCCTTGTAGCAGTTCAACCTGTCTTGAATTCAGCAGTTTGGATCTGGAAACTACTTGAAGTGAGTTTTGGCATGACAGAGTCTCAGATCTGTAGTAGGCATTAAGTCACAGCCCAGTTTTTGAATTGGTTCCCAGAACCTTGCTCTTTGTGCATTCTGGTGATTTTCATGCGTTAGTAAGGAGGATGTGATTGTTTGAAAGACTAGGTGATAACTTTGATATATTAACCCTGACTCTGACCTGCACTGTGCCTTGTTCATCACTAGGATTAGTGTTAGTGAAGGCTTGCTCACACAGTCACAGCATTACTGCTTTATGTAAGTGTAGTGCTGATGCCTTTCTTGGCCATCTTCCAGTTAGGAGTAGCTCTTTCCAGCTTTAACTGCTTTCAAAATAATGATTAAGCTGAGGAAACTTACCCTGATGATGCAGTAAACGTTTCCATGGGGAGTTCTGTAACTGAGTTGGAGTATTCATAGCACAATATGAATTTCCCTGTGGTGCATCAAAGATATATATTTGCAATTGCTGAATCTTAAGATATGTTAATAAGAAATTTAAAAACAAGTCTTTGTCCCTTCTTCCTGAAGAAAGTGGAACCAATAAGGAATGTCTAACTGGAAGAGGAGAAGGTGAGAAGTGCTATAAGGGGCTGTCTTGAGGAACAGTAGTGTGCTGTCTACCTTATTGGTCCTGTTTCTGGGACGCGATTCTCGTGATCTACTTTGCCAGGCATGCATCTCAGAGCTGATTGCAAGTCACAGTCACTGTAAAATGACTTGGGGTTAGGCTTGGAAAAAGGTGAAGGCATTCAAGCCAGGAGAACCCCCACATCTTTTTAGAGGTAGACCTCTTCTTGCAGGTCGCTTTCTGCTTACATTTTAACTTGGTGGCCTTTTAAAGATCTTCTACAACTTTCCCAGGCAACCTGAGCTGGCACTGCTTGCTTGGCTCGGTTGTCAGATTCCTAGATTACTGCTGTGCATGGATTTAACCACATACTAAAACCTTGGTGCCTCAGTATAAAAAGGTAATTTGGCAATATGGTTTCCATGTTTACATAGAATCTTTAAAGCCTTAACTTGTATGAAGTGCCTAAAACTCTTGTTCTCCAGAGTATGTTTACTTTGGTCTTGGAAGCTTCCCAGCAACAAACATGAGTTCAGCAGTGCTTTCATATGCTCATTCCTGAAGTTCAGGTACAGATCCAAACGTAAAGCGGCATTATGCATAAAATAAAATGGAGGTGTGGGTGGTGAACCTGCACCTGTAATTGTACTGTGTAATTGTCCTGGGCACCACTGGGGATGTATTTGTGTTGGCCCTGTAACTGCCCACATGGCTAGTCCTGGTGACCCGAGGCAGTAGGTATTGCTGGAGCAGCTGTGGTCAGTTTTTGTTCAGCTGCGGCCTCAGGTTGGATAGGATCCTGGGTGAGGCCCCGGGGTGTGCAGTCTGGGAGGATTGCAGCTCAGCACAGAGGGGCCCAGGGGCCCCTTGTGAATCAACTGCTGTGTAGTAGGTGTTTCTGCTATCTGGGCCAGCTGCGGGTGGGTGTGACTGCTGCAGCTGCTCTGATGCTTGCTTGGTGATTCAGTTCGGGGCTGGGCACAGTGTGAGATGGAGGGGGCATGTGCTGAGCTGATAGAACATGTGGGGTCTGAAACTCTGCATGGTGAATTTGAGGGGTTTGTTTGTGGGTTGGGTAGAATTGGCTTTAAAATATTTTACTGATTTAATAGGTATGTTGTTGGCTCTTACTCGTGTTTGGAAAATGAGTATTAGGTTCACTGTTGTGCTGTATTTAGACCACTGGAGTATTTAAGAGTCACCATGTATATCTTCAGTATGTTGAACAAAGTGCAGTGTTGCTGCATCCATGCTATATGGGATTTCAGCTAATTAAGCACATTGGTGTTTTCTGACATTTTGAAGGGACTAATATCAAACTGTTCGAACAGGCCATCTGGTAAATTTTCATCTTGTTTTTTTGTTGAAAAAGGGAGATGATTTTGTCTCATAGTAGAAATTAATATGTCTGTGTTGAGCAACCTACAGAAATACATAAAGAATTTTTAATGATTTTATCTCAGTAGAAGGATATAGTAAATAAATAAAAACTAACAGAATGATTAATACAACAATATTAAACAGCTATTCCACTCCATAATCAGTGTCTAAAAAAATATTTAGGCTGTTGGTGACTAAGGAGTACAGGCTAGTAATTATGATATACTGCTTATATTTAGGGAAATTAAATGTGTCTATTTCTGTAGGTGTCTTTTTTGTTCTTGTTATGCATGTGCATCACAATTGTGTGATGTTGTGAGTATTGCTTTGACAAACCCCATGGTAAGTCATTCTACCTGGCTCTAAGCATGCAAGATGCTTATGATGTAGGACTAACTGCCAAGCTCCTGGAAGGCTGTTATTTGAGTGTGAAACTTACTCTGTTTTCCTTTTTTTTTGTTTTTTCCCTCCATAGCTTTAAAGAGAATAATACACAGTAGGGAAAGGTTTTGAGATACTGATGGTTCAGATTGCAGTAGCACGTGTGTGCAGACTAACCTTTAACCTTTTTAGGGTACTAAATAGCTTAGTCACGGTGTTGTACCTCTTTGCTTTTGTGATGGACTGTTCTTCTAACCTACAGGGTTAGAGGTGGGGAGGAAGAAATTTTTGAAATAGTAATTTTTTTGTCAGTGGTCATGCAGTCAGAAGGCTCAAAGGCAGAATTTGCATTATAATATCTCTAATTTTGCACAATGCTATGTCATTTAGACGTTATCTCTGTGTGTTGCTCTCAGAAGACTTTAAAACAATTTTTTTTTTATTACTCCATTGACTCCCACCTATCGGTCTGCTTAAGTAGAGTGTTCTTTACTGTAGTTCCCATAAGATCCACTCTTTGCCATTTGCAAAGCACTTTGACTTCATATGTGGAACTGTTCAGGTGACTTGAGCTTAGGCACAAATACAGATCTAAAAGATGCTGAGAATTATTTCTCCTTTCAGCTGGGATTTTTTGGTGTTTAAGTGTTTTCATAATGAGGAAAACCAGCTTACCTTGAGAAGTCGTTGGTAGGGAGGCCAGAAGCAGGAGGAGTTTGGGAAATGCTGCTGTTGGTATTCTAGGTGTCAATACCTTTATTGCAGAGACTGAGGTCTAGGAACATTTGGTCTGATCTGTATGCATAAACAGAAAGAGTTACCTAGAACTAGTTACAAGTAGTCTCAATGGTTAAGAAAACAGCATTGCTTCAGTGAACTTAAAACCTGATTTTGTGCATCTGTGTAGGCTATAATGATAAGCCTATTTAAACTTTCTGACTTAATGCTGAGGAGAAAATGTGTGTTAATTTCTGAATTGGCATGGTAGGAGTCTTCAAAGTGTCAATAATTATAAAAACTGACTTGTTTGCTTGTAATGGAATAAAGTTTGAGAGTAAGACCAGTGAAAGGTTGTAATGCATTAGTGTAGCTAGGAAGGCAAAGTGAGTTTTACTCTGTGTGAAAAAGAAATACGCATGTGGTCTCCTGAAATACTTCTGCATCTGAACTATGCTGTGGTCCAGGCTGTGGACAGCTTGCCTTCTCCCCTCCCCTCTTCATTCCTCTTCTAGCTCCTTAGAATGTAGACTGTTAATTCCTTAAAAACGTCCATTGTGAACAGTCTTTCTTTTTTCCTTTAGGGACCAGTTACTCTCCACAAGAAAATTCACACAACCACAGTGCTCTTCATAGTTCAAATTCACATTCTTCTAATCCCAGCAATAATCCAAGCAAAACTTCTGATGCAGTGAGTATTTGTGATTGGTATTCATCCCTGTGTCACCCCATTCATACACACTGTGTTTTCATAATTTTCTGTAAGACAAGCAGCATGTACATTACCTGCTTCATTGAGTTTTCCAACTTCAGCCTTTATTTTATAAACACTCTGTAAATTCCAGATGGAGTTGTTGTAAAACTATTCTAATTGATAATTGTTAGAACTTTGAGCTACCTGCCTGTAATTTTAAAATACTAGATTATTTAAATTAAGGAAGAAATACTTTCCATGACCTTTGTGGTAAATCTAGAGAAGACAGTATGATTTTACTTATTTAAGATGCATTACACATTGTGAATTTTAGTCACTATTATCCAAGTCTTAGTAGTTTAGGTGTTGTTTGTTAAAAATTACACTAAAACAAAATAGGTAAATTTGAAATGTGTAGAAAAATTTTGAAAATATAATAATTTCTGAAGGAAATTTTAGGGGGAAGGAAACTAATATTATCAGTATTGACAATACTGTATCTCACTAAACATACTGTTAGATTTTTGTTTAAGATTTGGTGGGAATAAACCAGAGGAACCTAGTGCAGAATGCAGTGGGAGTGTAGTGGTCACATCTCCAAGCCATCAGTGAAACAGGCATTTAGAGATGGTGTAAATGGAAAACAATGTAGTTTTAAAACCAGTGAAAACTCTGAAACTTGTATATTAAAGACTCTCAAGTGGTCTTTTATCCAACACTGTTTGTATTTTACAGGCTTATGATTCTGCGGATGATTGGTCTGAACACATCAGCTCTTCAGGCAAAAAATATTACTACAACTGCCGAACAGAAGTTTCACAATGGGAAAAACCAAAAGAGTGGCTGGAAAGGTATGTGCTTGTGTTTGTTTTAATTGTATAAGGAACAAATATTCTTAAGCTTGTTTAAGAGTTGAGCTTATCTAATAGATTACTGCTATAACAGATTGTGGTCTAAGTCTGCTGTGTTTCTACCCTTACTGTGACCTCTGGCACTTATTTTATCCCTTGACAATCCAAAGCCTGAGGGGGAAGTGTGGTTGGTTTGTTTGTTTTGATTTTTGGTGAGTGGTGTTTTTTACATTTTGTTTTGGATTGTTCTGTTTTCTGGGGTTTTTTTTGGTCGGTGTTAGTGAGCTGAACTGATACATTGTGGGCTTCAACAAGCATGGGTGTGAGGAAGCAGTGGCTGGAGTTTACCAACCCTGGCCGTATCAGCAAGCTCTTAGAGCAGTTTAATTCATCTCATGTAACTTCACCCGTATAAACTGTTATATTATTAGATGATCTGAGTTCTTGTTTAACTTTTGTTTTCTTTTCTTCAGAGAGCAGAGACAAAAAGAAGCAAGCAAAATGTCAGTTAACAGTTTTCCAAAAGATAGGGATTACAGAAGAGAGGTGATGCAGGCGACAGCTGCCAGTGGGTTTGCCAGTGGAAGTATGTGGTTTTTTTACAGCAATATGTTCTTGCCTTGTTTGCGGTACTGTTTTCTTTTCCAAACTTAAATTCTAAAAATCCCTTTTCTTAGCTGTTTTTCTCACCTTTTTATGTATAAAAGCAAAAGTGGATAGCACAGTCAGCTCTCCCAAATGTTGTTTCTTAAAATAACATTAGGCCTTTAGTAGTGCAACACTTACTTGCTTAATGCTGTTCATGGTGCTCCTCCTTTTTGCAGCTTTTACTGCCTAATTTAATTATCTTCATGGGTAATTATCTAAAAAACTTGCACAATTTATAGCTTAGTTGGATTGTCATGATCATTGAGACCTGCCAGTGTCATATTTTGAGTTTAAAAACAGAGATGCAGAGGTCTCTTTTAAAGCCTTGATTTCACATCTGAAAATTATAAGCTACTTTAATGGATTATGGTATCAGGGTTTTCAGAGGCTTGTATGTGTTATTGCAAGCATATTTTTATTGCACCAATACTCTTAGCAAAACCTTTCCTGGACTATGTAACTTTGAAATTTTTGTAACTTTGAAATTTTTTCCTGATAACCTAGCTTTAATTTTTGTCAATTTTTTTTGTGGAAAATAAGTTGTAGTATGGGTTTCTATCTGTTTGCTTATGTAGTTTGGGTGAATTTGTAGCATAGTTCTCAGGATGGTTTAAAAGTAGAAGTCAAGAGTATTAATCTTCCCCCACAATCTTGGGACTTGACGAGGTAGAGAGGTATAAAGGACTGTTTTTCTGTGTATACTGAAACGTACTGCATGTGCTAAAACATACTGGATGCTACAAAAAGATAACAGACATGCATAATGCAGTATTTGTTTTGTGACAGGTGACAATCTAAGAATCTATAAAAAGAATTACTCTGTATTTGCTTGGTGTGTTCCCTGTGGAGCATATTTTAAAGTCTTATGATTGTGTGACAAATGCAGATTAGTCACTCATTTAGTATATGTAGTTGTCTTGAATTAATTCAACTGTAAGTAAATTTGTTGTAGTACTCACATGATGTGAAGAGGAATTCTTTGAAGGCTAGAATTTGAATATTATACTTGATGTTCAGCATTTTCAGTGAACAAAAGAAAAATGGCACAAATTATCTCTTCACACTAAATACAAGATGGAAATAATAGATTTTGATTTAGATTTTTTTTTAGGGGACTTCAAAAGTTAACTTGACTGTAACTCTTGTTATAAAGCAGCCTTTCATCAAAACTCAGTGCTTAACCGGAACTCTAAATCAAGCAAAGGTCAGAAAATGCATTTTGCCAGTGAGTAGAATTAAATTTTGCTTTTTTGATGCTGATCTGCTTGAGGCTTTTTTTAATCATAAGAAGTTCAATCAGCTCTAGTTGTTGGTGTGCAGCTGTATTAATCAAAGTCTGTGCAATCTTAGACTCATTTCTAATTTAATCCTTTTTTTCTTATTGCAACGTTACTTGGGGAATCCTGAAAAAAGTGGAAGACAAGCATTCCAGTGACACCAGCAGTATGCTCCCACAGAATATTTTATCTCAGACAAGCAGGCACAATGACAGAGACTACAGACTGCCAAGGGCAGAGACTCACAGTAGTTCTGCTCCAGTACAGCATCCCATCAAACCAGTGGTTCATCCAACTGCTACCCCAAGCACTGTTCCTCCTAGTCCATTTTCTCTACAATCTGATCACCAGCCAAAGAAATCCTTTGATGCTAATGGAGCATCTACTTTATCAAAACTGTCTACATCCACATCTTCCATCCCTGCACAGAAAACAGAGAGAAAAGGTATGTCAGATTAAATCCCCTCTAGTATTCAAGGTGGTGCATTGCATTTACATTGCTTGTTCAAAGTATGCTAGTTCTAGAATTTAACTATATTTTTCCTGTTTGATTGTGTGTGCTTAGAACCTGATTACTGTTTTGATGTGTTTATTTCCCCTTAAACTATGTTTGCTGTATTTTATACAACTTCAAATTGACACTGCAGTATTTGCTGTTTACTAGCTTATTCTACAAGTTAACATTTCACATGATAATTTGAAAAAATGTATTTTAGTAGGACATGTTTTATTTTTTTGTCTTCTCTCTTGTTTTGGATCTTTGCCATTCATTTAAATTCTTAACATAGACGTAGTTACACTGTTTGAAAGTCATTTTGGACCATTATGTTTTATGAACTGCTGTTACTGTTTGGAATGCCAGTGTCAAATCTTTCAATCAACACAAGTGCAATTCTTAGAGAGAGTGATTCCATGTAACAGCAAATCTTCTGTTTTGATCTGTATCTTGTGAAATATTGGATCTTCAGTTATAAAGCTGCTGAAAGTTTGTGTTTCTGTAATACCAATCATAAACAGTTTGACTCAACAAGCAAAGATCAGGACTTCACTGTGCATTGTTTGTGACCCTTTAAAAGTCTGTATTTCAGTAAGATTTACTTCCTTACTAGGGAAGAAGAGCTCAAGAAGATTGTGAGAATGAGATTTGTATCATTAGTGGTATTGTGATACTCGGTATAGTTGAGTTTTTTCAGAGTGGTATTGTATACAAAAATTCTATCCTGAGGTCTTTGGGAGGGAAAAAGGTAATTTTTGATAATTATGGCAGGTTTTACTTTAAAATATTGCATAATTAGTATGTCACTATATTCTTTTTGGGAAGATGGCTTGTTGCCCTGTTCATACTTGCACATTGGTCTAGTTAGAAAAAAATGACGTACTTTTAAAAAGAAGACCAGAACAGATTCTAGTCTGACACTGGTCTTCTATTGTATTTTCAGGTCTTCCAATTTTCTTTATTAAAGAATTCCAGCTTTTACACAGAGATAAGAGTACTTGACCATATTCAAACAATACCATACATTGACAAATACTGCAGTGTAAGACAATTGCACATGTAAAGAAATTTTTTTTAATGCTTCTTGAGACTTCATGCAATTTTTGCATGACTTAGGTCACAAATGCTGACTGTAACTACAGAGGAACTGATTATTTTCAGCAAGCCTTTTTCTAGTCAACACAGTAAAGCATGAAGTAAGGTGTACTAGTTCATGCATGGTTCTTGTCCTGAGTACAGTAAACCTGCTTCAGTTAAAGCTGTGTTCTGGTCGGAGTCTGATGCACTTCTGAACGTTACAGTGCAAAACATCCATGTCAAGTATTCTCTTCTTTAGTGTATCCACTCTATTTCTATATCTAAAATACACTTTAAGAAAACCAGTTATTATGACTCAGTTCTGGCAGATTCTTGATTCCTGTTTGGTGTGTGATCAGACTTCAGGCTGGATATTCTTTCCCTGCTCTACTGCACATCTTTATTAACTGAGCAGCTGACTTACAGCAGTTGAAGAAACTTCCCGTTGTGGCAACTGCTACAAATGTTGGCAGAGAGTTCCAGTATTTCTTGCATACAGCATTAATTTGAGAGCTTATAATTGGGTATGAATAGTGAAAATGATTACACAGAGCAGTATTGACACTGTAAATCTTAATTTAGAATCCGTGTTACCATGTATGGTTCCATATTAAATAATTCACCTAATTTCTGTACTCCTAGGTAGATGGGTTTTTTTTAATTTTATATGGGTTAAATGGTTGGATTCTTTGTAATACTCATACCTCATTGATCGAAGTGTTTCATGGCACTTGATTGTGAGCAAGTATTGTACTTACTGAGCTTCAGACAGGGTGGATTACAGAAAGTTAGTAAATAATTGAAGAATTAGAATAGGTGAATGTCAGGCTTGGAATTCTTATTCTAGAAAATGTGAGTTTTTACATGTTGGTTGAATTTACCTCTTGTAGAAACAGAAAAATTCAGTGCAGGTTCTGTCGTGATAAGAGATCATTCAAAGAGTATATTCGGTTGACTTACATTTTTCTTATTTTGGAAATGTTGGACTGTCTTTTTAAGGGAATGTAACCAGTAAATTTTCTCTAGCATTTTGCATATTTAAATTTAAAAGAAGGAAAGAAGCAGTGTTTTGGATGGTTTACTCCTCTTACTCATTCTCTCAGAGGTGACTGTGAACCTGCAGTCTTACAAAGTATTTGTTTGTAGCTGTTATACAAAATGAAAATGAAATAATTGTCCTGAGACACTTGGTACAAACAGTCATCTAAAAGTGTCTTTATAGAAAGTGAAAAATGGTTTATTTTTACACTAGTAAAGCAAACAACCTTTGATCTTTTTCTATTCACTGGCTGTACCATCCCTCTCTCTTTCTAAAAAGAGGTAAAGCTGTATTTTTTTGCCTACAAACGCAGCTTGGTCCAAATGACTGAATAATACATGCAGTAGTCCTTGCTTAAATGAATTCTTACTTCTTGTCAATGTGTTGCTGGCAGCCTTATGCCAGCATATGTCTACCACTGTTTTAATAAATTCTGGTTTCAGTGTGTGTATTTTTTAATGCAGTAATAGTTATGAATAGCAGAACAACAAAAAACCACAAAACCCAACAACAATGGTTTTTTCAGCTCAATCTCTTTTGCTGCAGGGGTATGTTGTAGTCCCACAAGGAGATTGAATAAAATCCCTGGCTGAACTATAGCTCAGCTGTTAGCAGTAGTCCTGCCCTCAATGGCTGGCAGTAGTGGAGAGTTCCTGGGGAACTATTTGACCTCTACCCTTTGGTTTGAATGTTCCAGTCAGAATCTGCTGCTTCTGTTTGTGCTCACTGTGAGTGCTTTATGCAGGTAAAGTGTGGGGTTGCTTTTCCTACTTTTTGGCTGCTTTATCTGTAGGGCACATCACATTTTCGTATTTCTAATTCAGTTGCTGAATGAAATGTTGTATTCTCCATATCTTAACAGTGTGTCTGTCTGTAGGATACTACTTCTCACACCTTTGCTCCAGATCCCATCAGGCAGCACTTCTGTTTTAGTGCAACAATACTCTAAAATTCTTATGACAGAAGAGAGCAAGCTGGCCAGTGCAATGCTGGGTGGGTTGTGACCCTGATGCTTCTGATCCTTTTCTCACCCCTGTGGTTTTCTTACTTGTAACACTTGCTAGTCTTTAGCGGTCAGTTATTAACATTGCTTCTGGCATCGTTGCATCTTCTTTGGCTGAGTTTTGCAGTTTTAAGTGTATTACTCAATCCATGTGGTGGTTAGAAAAAGTTACGTGTGTGAGACTGTTGGAAGTTTTTTCCAGTACTTTGTACTTGTTTGCTGAGCGTTGCTGTTGCATTTATTTCGGCAGCAGAGGTAAAATACAAAAATTCAGTTTTAAGACTGGTATAATCCAAATGTGAAAAATAGGGAAATTTTTTTGTATATTAGATCATTTGACTGTATTTGAGGACGCAGTTACTCTTGTTACCATAGTTTCATTTGGCCAAATGTGCTTACAGAATGCATTACCTTTAAATATTTATTTATTTTTGTTGTGGACTAAGGTCCTTAGTAGATAGAACTGAAGTATGTAAAACAAATAAATGTGACTGTCAGTGCTTAGTTGATGGACTGTACACTTCAAGTACTTATGCACAGAAAATATACTGTGATTCTTAATAATGAGCAGAAAATGGAGCAGTTCTGTTAGCTGTTCTGTTGTTTAATCAGTGGAGCAGAGATGAGGTTTATGGGGCAATAAGGCATGAATTTCTGAAAATTTAGTAATGTGGTTTTCCTCCCACAGAGAGCACACTGAGAGAGCACACGTGCATGGTCGTTGCTAGCACTGCAAAGAGAACAGCTCAAGCTCACAATAGAGTGGTTGGGTAAAACTGTAGAGTTGAATCCAAAAGACTTTGAATCCATTTGGTTTATTTTAAATGGTATAAAAATTATATCATTAGTGAAAGCTATTGGAACACTCAAAGAGTCACTTTAATAATTTACAAATTGTCTAGTCAACAGTAGTGGGTAACTACCATGTCATTAGAAAAAAACCTCTCTGTTGAAATAAATCAGAAGAGAAAGCCATATATAGCAGTATTTTAAAACTCATGTAGGGATTGCTAGTACGTTAGGTATCACAAAGAGCCCTTCCTCCTCAAAAATGCATTTCTGCTTTTTGATTCTTTTTCCCTGCTCAGTCCTCTGTCACACTAACAGTTCTCAGCACACTGTGGGCAAGAAGGGAGTAAGCAAGTGTTAGGGACAGGTGCTTGAAGGACTCCAACAGGTAGAACAGAGGTGACCGAGGCACAGCAGAGGTGCAGGACTGCAGCAAAACCGTGTAGCTGAACAGTCAGAAGGCTTAGTTTTTCACACAGTAGGCTCAGGATTGTCTTTCAGAATGTTGGTCACTAGTGTGTCAGCTGTTAGCTTAGGACTAAGGATTCTTGTCATAAGGGGCAGAGTTTGGTTGATGGCGAGATCCAGCAGCGTGTTCACGTACTGCCTCAGACTCTGAGAAACTGAGCGTGTTTAGGTTGTAACTGAGGAACATTGTGGCACAACTGCTGAAAGTGATCTTTTATTTTTTACTGAAAGGATTGCTTGGCCATGTTATTAAAAATTCCCACTACTTGGAAACATCACAGTATTTCCATTCTGACTTGACATGGTGTTTCTACTTCAGAGACCTCTTTGCAAAACTTGCAGAAAAGATGCACCTGTGTTATACAGGTTCTTGTCACAGGAAGTACTGTCTGATAACTTGGAATTCTTTCCATTTTGTCAATAAGATGTGATTGCAGGTTATGAATAGAAAGCTCTTCCGTAATCATTGTGGTCTTCAAAAATTATTTTCATTATAGAAAGGTTTCTTCCTGCTCCATTTTTATGTTAAACCAGTTAATAGGTCTTCACGTTACCTTAATCTCAAGATCTAATTGTGTTTCTTTTTGCCATCTGATTACTTTCTTTCTTCCTTTTTGTTTTTGGATGGCTTTATTTCTTGCTCATTTTTTCCCCCTGTGATTAAAGTTGATGGCCCAGAAAGTTGTTTTGTTCTATAATATAGTTCTCTGTGTAGGCTGCATGTAATAAACTTGTTTGTGTGGTTGTCAGAAAGCATACTGTATTTTCAAATTGTTTCAACAAAATTAATAGAGTTTTTTTAGAAATTTTCTTAAAAGCTTCAGACATCAAAACTTTAATGTGTGTAGCTTATAATGGAAAACTTGGTGCAAAGTCTTATTTTTAAAATCACAAAAAATTTAAAAAGTAATATTTTTTTATTCAGAAGAAGAGATAAAATAAATGTTAATTAATGAAGATTTTTAATACTTCAGAAAGATCATAGCAGGCTATGTTCTACTTCTGGTTTTTACTTCCTTTTTTTAATATTTCAGAAGCTTTCCTTGGGACTCTTAGGATAATAGCTGAAATTTTAGGTGATGTTGAATTATTTGCGTAGCATTTTTATAGAAATTGGTGTTGCCAATCAAGAGGCTGCGAACTTGCCCTGTTCATTCTCCAGTCATGGTCTAAGACTTTTGCAGGCCTTGCAGCATTGTCATTTCTTTACAACTTTTTTTTTTTTGGTAAGACATGGACTAAATTTGCATTTCTGTTGGTAAAATTCCAATTGTAGGTTCAAGATTAGTCTGATTGATGCATAATGATTCAGATTAGGTTTACTGCCATGTAAGCCAAATCCTTATTTTGCAATGATAGTGTAGATAGCTTGTTAATGAATGTGAATTGATGTTGACACAGGTGTAGTGACCGGTGTATTGGAGTTGTAAAACTACAGGACTTAGATTTATGAGGATACTTAACTTTTTTTAGCATGCTGTGTTTATCTTGACTGTGTTTCATGATATTTGAGGCTTCAAGTGCACTTTAAAACTACAGGACTGTATAATTAACAAGCATTTTTAAGAAACCCTAGTAAATGTTTCAGAAACTAGAAAATAATGTTTGGATGTTGGAAAGTAAACTGTGGCAGAATGTACAATGAAAAGTCTCTCAAAGGAGATCTGAAAAGGGGGGAATTAAGAAAGAAGAGGAGGGATTGAGGACTTTTTGCTTCTGTTTGTGGAAAAACGGGGGAAATGCACATACTTCAGTGAGTGATACCTGAGGATTTTTGTCAGGGAAGCATTTCATCTTGAGAAGTTTGACCAGTTACATTACCTTCAAAAGCAGAACTTACAAGGTCTGTATAGCATCATAAATTTAAACCAGTTTTTAACCTTTGTAGTTATATTATACAAAAATGGATGTGAAAATATTTAGAAGCTTTGTTCTGTTGGCAGTTTTTCTAGGATTTATTTCTGTGAAATGAAGCATCCAGTCTGGAACCATGGAATAAGATAGATTGGTTTAAATCACTGTAAAAAAACTTGTGATTATACATGAGTGGGTAGTCTGTATTTTTAGCATGTTTATTTCCATCACAGAGGAGTTTCTCGTCGTAGAAAAGAAAAGGTAAAGATTACAGGTTGAGATAAGAATTTACTGGAAACAACAGTGAACTAAAAAATGAACAGTAACAGCAACAATATTAATAAAAGGGTGTGGAAGAGAAGCAAACAATTCTCATGCGAAAAAAGCTCACCATGTGTGAACCCACAATACATGAACCTCTGCCACAGTACCATGACTGGCAACAGTTACGGCATACAGTGGCAACGTCATTCAGCAGCCAGAATTATACAATTCAATATTACAGACTATTCCCACCCAAAAATCAAATCCCCTTGAGGTGTTTCCCTCATCGTGTTTCCCTGTCCCTCTGCATTACCTACCAAGCGCACCCAGGTCCTTGAGCAAAAACAATCCCACGGATGCGTTTCCCTTTGCTTGGGGCAGGACTAATTCAAACTGTCTTCCCTAGCACATTCCTCATATGCACCATGGAGACTCCCCTTATACAGTATGTGAGGTTTTGACTGGGCAGGGCCAGCTTGATTGGTGGAGTTCCTAGTGTTAACTAACCAGGTGGCCATCACTAAATGTTGATCCCACAATTGGAAGGTTCCACCACCGATTGCTTTCAAAGTGTTTTTTAACAGTCCATTGTACTGTTCAGCTTTTCCAGAGGCTGGTGTGCAATAGGGAATATGATATCCCCATTCAACACTGTGCTCTCTTTCTACATGACGTACCTTTACAGCCGCCTTCTCTCCCTGGGCAGCGATGTCTTGCCACAAATCAGCAGCCCAGTGCGTTTATTTCTGCACTGCCAGTTGATCTTTTTCCATTGGTCCAGCCACCCCTACAGAGCATTTACTGCCATCCATGAGTCACTGTAGAAGTAGAGTGCTGGCCATCCCTCTTGTTCAGTGATACCTGAGCCTGCTGGATGTTTTCAGCTCTGCAATGTGAATCAATCCACCTTGTTCACGAAAAGCTTCTGCGACTCATCACGTAGGGCTCCAGACGGCAGCTGTCCTTTATCAGGGGATCCTTGTGAAACAGCAGGAACCATCGGTAAAGAGAGCGTGTCACTTTTCTCAGGTAGCTGATTATATGGTGGGGCCTCCTCAGCATTTGTTGCCTTTTTCTCCTTCTCTTCTGATGATAGTCAGAAATTTTAGTCTTCTGGTCAGTTTGTGATGATCTTGAAGATCCCTGAGACTGGGATTTCCTGTTCAAGCTCGCCGTGTTATCAGCCCAACCTGCTTACTTCATGTAGCATCAGTGGCGTGAGGTGTGGAAGGGGCTTTCCCTTTGCACATCCAGCCTGGTGCTGGCAATTACCAGGGGCTCACCCAAGTGGTGGCTGAAATCTTTTTGCATAGCTCACAGCTCACCTGGGGATAGGGATTGGGTGATTATTTCTGACTGTGCCTCTTCCTCCTGTTCGAGGGCCGTGCTTCCTCTTCATCCCTCATTAAGCAAACTGATTTGGTCCTGGATTCTTCTGTATAGGGGCAGTTGTTGCCAGCACAGGTTGTTTGTCATGTTCAGCTCCAGTTTGAGTGGCCACAGTGCTTGTTGGTCCACTTTCCTCTTCCCCCTGAGGTTGCTTTCTACTATGAAAATGTGTCCAGGAAAGAATAGCTGTGGCCCAACACACCGCAGCAAGGTGCAACTCTGGAGTTGGCACCGCATTCTCCTTTAATAGGGTCCTGTAGTTGTTCAGTGGTGAACTTTCAAACCATTGGAGCAGAGAATCTCCCCAAAAACTGGCCCATTTTCTCCCACCTTCCATGCCACTCTTGACTATCCACCCTCAGGGCAGATCTCTGAATGGCCTTCCTATAAATATCTCTCCTGACTCTAAACATGATGTAAACCATATTGACAAAACATAGCAGACATAGCACCAAGACTATGTGTTCCTTAACATTCAGAGGAAATTCCAGATTCTCAAAAGCTGTTGTAACAGGCCTGAAAGAGGAAAGGGGGTGAAAAGCTGTGGAAAATCATCCTCCCCTGTTCCCTGCACAGATGGGGTATGGTTATTAATGTGCTCACAAAGGTAGTGTCTGAGGTAAGGGCAAGAGAGTAGCACTCAATGCACATCCGATGTGACCCCCGTTGTCCTTGATTTTATCATGTCATAAACTGATAATCCACAGTACAGTAACAAAGCAATCCCGGTCCCTCTCCCTGCTCTGAAAAGGAGCGTTGTGATGGGCACACAGTGCCTATATGGGAATATATACACGGTTGGATACCTCAGCCACGTGAACAGGCCAAGCAACATTGTGCTCTGTACCTAATACAGCAAATGCTCAGATCAAATTTGTTTCCAACTGCTTTGGTATACCTGTTGTCTCAACCCTTCGTGCCCCATTTTGGGTACCACACAAGGCTGTTGTGGTTTGGGAGTGATGTTCCCCAGTTTAGTGTTCCCACTGCAACACTCCAAATCACAGTGCTGTTTGCTCTTGCTGCCCCCTCCTCCCCTGTGGCAGGCTGGGGAGGAGAATTGGAGGTACAAAAGGTAAAGATACAGGTCGAGATAAGAGCAACTTACTGGAAACAGCAATGAAATAAGAAACAGAAACAGCAATGATATTAATAAAAGGGTGTACAAGAGAGGTAAACGCTTCACACACAAAAAACCCTCACCACGTGGGAACCTGTAATACTCCAACCACTGCCACTGTGCCCTGACTGCAAAGGATCCCCTTTCCCAGGCAGTGGTGAGTTGATACAGGATAACTGCCCCTCTGACCACTACAGAAATTAACTCTGTCATGGCTGGAACCAGTACAGCTGCTTAATACAAAAAAGAAATATTTGTATTTCCACAAATACTTTTTACAGAGTTTTTTTGGCAGAAACAGGTTTATATCTCGTATTTTCACTACAGATAAGTTAAATTACTTAATTTGTGTAGTGTAGTGATTCTCTGGACAGTTATTGTACTCTGCATCCTCTGTGATATACATGTAGTCATGATCATAGAGATGTATTTTTTCATAACATTTAGGCTGTTGATTTTGTGTTGTAAAGCATCTCAAAAGATTGGAATGTTAGTGTTAGACACTGTTCTAGGTTTGCATCTTTAGATGTTTGATTTGGGTGATTGTATAAAAAATACCTTTCACAGATAGATTTTAACACATACTTAAAGTATCTGCAATAATACAGGTATGGAACAGTGTCTCCAAATTGTTTAAAAGAATTAACTGGACTGTGTTGAGTTGATGTAATTCATTGTGGATTTTTGTAGCATAGAAACTCACCCAAGCTAAAGTACTTCTACAGACCTCATGGAATTCAGTAATTTTGAGTGACATGTTTTGAGTTCTGTTATTCAAGGAATGAGTGAATACCCAGAACTGAGCTTAAGGTTTGTCTTCACTGCATTATTAGCTTGAGTTTGCTGTTGATTTATTGTATTTTCTGTTCAGAGCTGCAGCGTGGGTGAAAAACACTTCCAGCTGGTTGGCATTGGTGTGGTTTGAGGGTCAGGTATTGCTTATGAGAATTAATAACATGGTACTGAGTTGCTTCTTAAAATATCTCAATATTCAACTGTGAAGAGAAGCCTAACTACATTAAGTATCTTTTGAAATTAGTGCTGGCAGTTGCTCAGTATTTCTTTGTTTGTTTGTTTTGAAATGAGGGTGTTTTGTTGTTTGGGGGTTTTTTATTTGGATGCTTTTGTAAGGTTCTCAAAACTGCAGAGTAGGAGGCTTGTGTGTATATAGAAGTACTAACTGCCCTATTGTGCTTATTTCTCTTGCTTTTGTTTACCAGTGCATCCTGTCCTTATTTGGACTGTGGCAGATCCAAGTTCAATTTAAATTCCATGTGTTCTTGTTTAGTATAATAAGATTCACGTTTGTTAGATGTGTCTTGACCTGCATTTGTCTTAACATTTACTTTGAACACTAGAAGATTTTATATGCAATAGCTTTTAACAAAGACTTTTACTAATGACTTACTGGTTTAATGGGGGCTAATATCTAATCAGCTGTCCTAGTTCTTGTGTTACTGAAAACCATGCAGAAATTTTGTAACTGCTTGACCCCCATCCCCTCCATCTTCAGTCTTGGTAACCCCTTTTGTCCTATTGGAAGTTGTTCTTAGGAAAGCTCTTAGCCAAATGACCAGGTGCCCTCACAGATACTTGGCGACCAACCCCTTGCCCCGAGGAGCTTGTAATTAAATAAGGTCCCAGCTTTTTCAGAAGTTTACTGAAGCTTCAAAATGTATTTTTGTGCCCTGACTGTTGCATCCTTGTGAGCTCTCAAATTTGGATTCTTCAGTGGCTTTTTTCTGGTTCAGCTTTCCAGTTACTTGTCTGGAAGAAGTTTTTGGAGTATTTGTGAGCTTTGTAAACTATTTAGACTATAACTGCATGGAAACAAAAGTCCCCTTTCTTTTCACTGAGATTTCTAATCTCATTGGATTGCATATTGATACTCACTTCTGTAATATTTTATTTTTGGGTTTTTTTAGGGTTCTTCTCCAAATTAGCCTTAAAAACTGCAGTTAAGGTTATTGGGAAAACAAAAACTGTTAGAAATTCTGTAACACTTTATTCTTAGGTAGTAAAACAAAACAAGACTTTCTGTCTTCTGTATTAATTAAATCATCATCTTCTTACCTTGACCATCTCTCCGGAGGAAAAAAAACAAACAAGTATACATTTAAAGTAAAAGAATTTCCCAGCCAGTTATTTTAGTTTTCATTTGGATTTTTGCCTGAAATGGGGAATATCCAGGTTGACTTTCTCTGCCCATTTGAGATGGGTTCGAAATCCAGGTCTTCAGTATTACGGGAAAACGTCCTGGGTGTGATCTTAGATCCATCACTTTGCTGTCTGTATCCAACTTGTTTGGTGCTATAGAACCATTAGTATTGACTGAATTTGGGGGCTGATGGTACACCTATAGTAATTTGAAATACTTTAATTAAAGAAATTTCTCACAGTGCTGGAATGGAGGAGCAACTTCTCTGTTAACTGGACGTCAAATTTCAAATTAATTAAGTAACTCAATGAGAACAAATTGCCGTACAGTATAATTGAATTTAGGTACTACGTATTTCTATGCATAACAAGTGGTGATATTTGCTAAAATGATATTAAAATAAAGGATATCGGTCTTGATGCTTCAGGAGAAACCGACAAGTTAAAAATTAATTATGGGAAGATACATTTTTAGATATTTTTTCACTCTGCTGTAGGGGTGTTAACAGCACGTTTTTACATTTCCAGTACAGCTCATTTTCCTGTCTAAATCCCCAGCAGTGTAGCTGGATTTTGTATGAGACTTAGTCTTTATTTTGCAACTTCTTGTAGTCTGGTCTCTTAATAAGAGATGAAGCGTGACTTATATCCCCCCTCAAATTTGACATAGTAGTTTATATGTGAAGTCCATGGGCTATAAGGTTTTTGTTCATAGTATATTTTCCAAAGAAAGATTGATAAGTGAAAATGTAAAATATGAGTAAACGCACAGTAAAAGAAAAAGACTGCTAAGGAATTTTTGGCCTACATTTGTCTTAAAAGCAAGGGGGAAAAGGATCCTATTTTTAATCCTGGCAGCTTTCCATCCATTATCTTGGAGTGGAAAAGTTGCGTGTGTGCGTTCCTAATAAATATTAGGTTCAGTAGTGTAAATTGCACTAGATATAAAATATCTTCTTTTAATAATGAAGTGGGTGTTTTTCTTATAACAGTGGTTAGGCATTTAATCTTCTGTATTTATTATGAATGTTGTATTAGTGAGAAGGTGTCAGGTTATATTGGGGAAAATGAAAAATACTGTCTGTCTTCTGTCCAGAGTCTGCATCTGTGGACAAGTCTGTATCCCATTCTTGCACAACTCCTTCTACATCTTCTGCTTCTGGACTGAATCCAACTTCTGCGCCTGCTTCATCTGCTCCTACAGTTCCTGTTTCACCTGTCCCACAATCACCAATTCCTCCATTACTTCAGGACCCAAATCTCCTTCGACAGCTGCTGCCTGCTCTGCAAGCCACCTTGCAGCTTAATAATTCTAGCGTAGATATATCCAAAATCAATGAAGGTAAGGATTCTTTAAAGTTGATGTAATCTCTCACTTACAGGTGTTAGTATACTATTGGATGCCAAGCTGTAATAAACGAAACCTTATTTTAATTGAAAAGTGAATAAATTAATCCCTAGGTAAAGTGGGGATTTGTTTTGTTAGTTTTTTGTTTTTCTGTTAGACTCTTTTAACACTCAAGGTTTTCAGATTAATAAATGTTGATGTACATGAGCAGCCTAATTGAGATGGGTTACTTAATTGCTGTATCAGCATTCGTCTGCCGCACAAAAGTTCGTTAAAGCTCTTTGTTCTTTTGTTTCGCACGCTGTTCTTTGTTTTCTGTAGTTTGCACTGCTGTTCTATTAATGCGTGTTTGCAAATACTGAAACTTCTAGGGATTCTTAAATCTTGTTGCCTGACAACTTTTTTCTTTAGCATAACAAGTTATCCTCTGAATAAAGGTAGTGCATCAGCAACTGTGCTACCAAGTTAAATTTTGTGCGTGTAATCAGTGTATCTCTTAGATTTTTGTCAGATTGGCCTAGTTTATTAGAAGACAGTTTATCGCTTAGCTGTAATGCGTCTTGCTGCAAGAAGAGGAAGAGTTGATGCAATTAGAATGTAATTTTATCTGATGTGGTGTCTGCATGTGGCAGGTTACTGATGAAGAAAGTGGTGTGGGATTTTTTGTTTGCTTCTTTGAACTTCTTGTGCCTAGATCACTGTTTGTAATTGGAAGCAAAACATTTACATGTAGTGCCCAGAGTTAAGTAACTTTGTGAAAGTGCAAACCATGACAGTCAAAATATGTATAAAATATTCTGTACATTGCAGTTATTTATAAGAAAAAGCTGTCAGTTGCTTCCTTTTAATCAGCAAATATTCTGGCTTCATTCAGTACTAATGGGCGAGTAGGTTACTGTTTTGTTTTTTTTCCTGTGCAGAGAGAAACTTTTAAAATTGTAGTGCACTAAGTTGGTCAAAAAAAAAGTAGGAGTTAATTGTGGTTGAAAAATGAAAGGTTCAGTCAAGACTCCAAATGTATTTTATTAGAGACCTACCAAGTGAAATTCCTAGTCATTTTGTCTTACCCTGTCTCAGCAGCAGCTATGTCTGTCTTGGAACAAGAGTGTTTAGAATTGTTCAGGTGGGATGAGGACCTGGCTGGGTCCATGTGGGCAGAGTGACTTCACCTTGCACAGCAGGGCTGCCCTTACTGTGCACAATGATTCAGAGTTACTCTGGGCTTGTGCTGGTGAGTCAGTCTTTTCAGATTTGTGCATGGGTGGAATGTATGTTCAGGAAGTATCCCAGAGAGCCTGTAGATCTTTTTTGAAAAATTGGTTCAGAAGCTCGTAGTTAGTTCAGAGTCTCAGTGGCTCATCTTATAAGATCATCTTTCTGTGCAGTGCAGTTTTAAAATGGTTAAAAGTGATTGATGTTTTTACTGGGAGGAATGACATGGGACAGCTAAACCCAGAACAGATAAGGGTTTTTTTTTTGTTTTGCTTTTAAGAAGAAAGATTTTTAACTGGAAAGATATTTCTTTTCCCTTGAACAGGAAGTCTACCCCTATCTCTTTTACTGGGTTAAAGTGGTATGCTTTTGCTTTTTAAAAAATTACTGTAGTGTAAAAAAAATCCCCCCACACATTATGCTTACTACAATAGTAAATTGAACAAATGTTCTCTTGATGTTTACAAGAATTATTATTGATCCACAGGGTCAAGTTGAAGACTTGAAGTTATTTTTAAAAGAAATTAAGTGTATGTCTCAAAGATAAAACTACTAAATAAAGGATTTGCTTGACATTCCAAGTCATCTTGAGTTGAAGTAATTGAAAAATAGTTTGAGTGGATCTTTGGTTATTGTGGATATGGGAACAAAATCTGAAAAAAAATGTGGTTTAAATGTAATTAGCCAGTTTTGATAGTTTAAAGTGATGTTCTAGAATTGTCAGTAAAACAGAACGTTTGTTTTCAGTTCTAACAGCAGCTGTGACACAAGCCTCTCTGCAGTCTATACTCCATAAAATTCTTACTGCTGGACCATCTGCTTTCAATATCACCTCCCTAATTTCTCAAGCTGCACAACTGTCTACACAAGGTATTCAGAGTCTTCTTTTCACTTACATAAAATTATGTTGCATTTTAAAAAGGCTGATACAATTTAAATTTGTAGAAGCTCTGTGTTGTTGCACCTTTGGCCACCGGGTGTGGAGGATATTGAATGACTTCTTTTTCCAAATATGGGTTAAAAAATTATTACCTGGGGAGCAAGAGTCTGACACACAGCTGAGTAAATCTGCTCCCCTGTCTCGCCTTTTGGGATTTTCTTTGTATGTTAACTAACTCTATACGAGTAATGTGAAACCTGTGCAAGGCCCTCTTAATTTATTCTGGACCTTAATTGGGTGTTATTTGATGTTCAGTATAGAACACAACTCTTTGAACACCCTTCTTGTAGTACTGTGCAACTGTGACTCTTGGGGGAGGCCTTAAATTCTTAAAAGAAAGTTTGTTCAGTCTAGTGGGGAATTTTTTTCAGCTTCCAGGCAAGATATTCTTTCAGATATCTTCAGTAACTTAGTAAAACTAGAAGCTTAAACTAACAGTCATCTTATTGAGCAGGTAATCAGTATTATACTAATGCTAATTTTTGACCATGGGTGGGGAACTGTTGGTAGATGTCTAGAATGAGTAAATAGGTTTCTAGATAAA
This sequence comes from Myiozetetes cayanensis, assembly GCF_022539395.1. Classification (NCBI taxonomy): domain Eukaryota; kingdom Metazoa; phylum Chordata; class Aves; order Passeriformes; family Tyrannidae; genus Myiozetetes; species Myiozetetes cayanensis. The sequence continues at coordinate 135,548,533 of NW_026086604.1, forward strand.
CTGTTCGTGGATTCTTTCAGTTAAATCAAATTGACCTCTGAAACAGGAGTTGCAAGTGAAACTAATTTACTCTCTTCTTGTGTAAAAAGTGTTGCATAGTTTCTTCTCTTTCCCCCTTCCCTGAAGTTTTGGTAGTGGAGTTTGGGGAAAACAATTCTTTAGCTAGGATAGTTGTTGACCATTTATTTCATTTGTTCACCCTGCAACTGTGTCAAGGTGAACATGTTTTTATGTTATCTAATACAGCATACTCTGGAGTACCAAGAGAAAATCTAATTCACATTTAAGATAGGATATGGTTTTATTAAAAAGAATATTTTTCCTTTACAGCTCAGCCATCTAATCAGTCTCCAATGTCTTTAACATCTGATGCCTCATCACCAAGATCGTACGTCTCTCCCAGGATAAGCACGCCGCAGACTAACACTGTTCCGCTTAAACCTTTGATGACTACGCCACCAGTATCATCCCAGCAGAAGGTGAGGTCCTTTTCATTTATGCCATGTGGTAGTAAGAAATTATTGTACATCATATTAAGCATTGCTCCTACATATCCATGTGCTGTCAGTGTATATAGGATGATAAAATATGTATGTTGTCTTTCCCAAAAGAAACAGAAACAACTAGTAGCAACGACTTGCCTGTATTTTGGCAGTGCAACTCCAGCATGAGATTCTAGTACACTTTTCTTTTGTTGAAGAAATTTTTGTGCTCCCTTCAGGTGCTGTCTGGAGATACTATCAAGGCATCAGTATTTTAACAAAATACATACAACCCCCAAAAAACATAATTCAAACGCACCAGCTGATACAATTCTCTAGACATAGAACCAATAAAAGATTTTATAGAATGGGAGAGAAATCCTAGGAGAAGTTGATTTGATGTAGTCTCAAATTTGGTTTAGAAATGTTCTAGGTGTTTATGGGTCAATAGCATGATGTCCCTTTCTCTTCCTGCCCCCTCGTCCCCATTCATTCAGAATTCTTTAATTGGATCAGTGACTGCGAAACATTAATTGAAGCTAGCATAAAATAGCTCCTAAGGTTCTTCCTGAGAAACATGACTCTAGACTTTGGGGTGAGACACCCCTCCTCTCCCCTTTCTAAAATTCCTGTTCCCCACCACGACCTCTGCTTAGCTAATGTGTCTTTTTAATTTTCTGCTCACAAGAGAACCTCTTATGTCTCGAAGGCCTTTGAGGAATACTTTTATCTTCAGGAGAACAGATTGCATTCCTTGTTTTAGTAAAAATACCTAATTTTCTTATATTTGATTTTTTGTCACGGGTACAAAGAAAACCAGGTGATTCTCCCAGTTTCTTGCTTTTGGCAATGATACAAGGAATTGTTAAAGCTCTGTGTGTGTACTAATCCTGGTTGTTGTATTTGTTTCTCTCCTTGGGTTACATCCTGAGCCTATGTCTTCACATCCCATAGCTAGGTGATAAGTAATGAAATTATCAAATAACAGTCTTGAGATATTTGGCACTTTCAAATCCTGAGATAGGAAGAAGGATCTTCTTAAGTTATTTACTGTCAGTAACTGGAAATTGATCTGTTCTGGTCTCTACAACCCGGAGATCTGGATCTATGTATAAATAAAATTCTGAATATCAGCTACACTATAAACATAATAAAAGTATTATCCTTTCAGATCTTTATTTACAGTTCTGAAAGAAAACTCATAGGAAAGACAGCCCCTTCCACCCTCACCCCCTCAATTTATTCTTGTTTTATGAATTTAGTTTCTTTAGTATTTACCATCCTGCTGCAGGTGTTTTCCTAGAACTGTGCATGCAGTCGTGAACTTGCTGCCTTCTCCCCAGTGTAGAGGCCAGCATTGTACCTGTGAAGTAGGTGGAGTGGTAGGAAACTGTACTTTTAAGAGAAAGTGAAGGCAAGCCAAGTGTTCTAAGTAGGGCCAATCTGTCTTGGTAGACCAGCTGTATATTTGAATATGCTTTTGGACACACAAACCTTCCCTCAGGTTTTCAGTAGAAGCAGAAAATTTCGATGCTAAATGCAGGTTTGAGAAGAGCTGATACGAGTTGTAACTGCAGCAAGGCTACGAGTGCTCAAAACAACATAGTGTTGGTTATTTTACGTTTTGATACAGGAATCTCCACTTACATGCAAGACTCTGTGATTCCCTGTAGTTAGTGACTTGGCAGGCAGGGATTCACCTCTGGTATTTTCAAAATAAGGTATTCTGTATTTTATTGATACATATATAGAAGCTCTTCTGAAAGTGGTGGTGTCTCTGTTTTGGCATACAGAGGCACATTTTGAAGTTATTATATTGTAATCCAACTTTTCATTAAGATTGGACTTCAGTGAGGTGAGATTGCACGTCTGGTTTATTTTTGAAGCAGGTATAATGTGTTTGCAATCCAGCTGGTAAGTGTAGTAAATTTCCAAGTTACTCATTCTAAGCTGGAATGTTTTTGGTGCAGAGTGCTGTTAATCCTGAGGGACTGTTGTTCATTATTATAGACATTAGCAAATTTTTATTTTCCTCCTTCTGCAAAGAAGTTATAACTCTTACTATCCTGAGATATCATAACCATAAAAGCTTTCAGTTTTCGCATTACCTCAAGTAGCTTCACAGATAGCTAAACAGAATTAGTGGTAATGCTTGACAGTAGGATCTTTTCTTGGGTTTTATGTTCCTCAAATCTGATGCTAACAGAGCTGTTGAAGTATTAACGTGAATTGTTTGTGTGTTAGTCCCAGAAGTAACAAATTTTGGTTCAGCAGCAGATATGTTCCCAGCTTACTAGGGAAAGAATTGTGTTGATAGTTCTTCTGTTTGTGTAATTCAATTCCATGAGATGAGATTGAGATGAGAACTTCAGTGGTGATAGCTCCAGTGTGAGCATGTCTGTTTTAGCAGCCCTTCAGATGTGTCAGGCAGGCTAGCTTATCCAGTTCTAAGAGTTTGAATAAATTATGCCTAATTAAGATACGGTGCTGTGCCAGGACACAGTTGGTTTCAGAGCACAGGCCCATGGGCTTAGGGCAGACAAAGTTGGACTGGCGCTGTGCAAGCAGAACCCAGTGCCAGCTGCACAGGTACCTTGGACTAGCGTAGCACCATTTGCACAAGGGGCTCTGTTACTTAGGACTGCTTGAACACCTCAGTGCTGCTTTTAAGCTCCAGCTGGTGTGTCTGGGTGGAGGTGTGCTGTGTCCACACAGCAGCTTGGGTGTCACAGACTCAGGACCCTGGGTGTCACATTTTGATTTTTAACTGGCCCTGTATTGTGTGATTAGAAACTGTTTTGAATTTCTGCACAATAACTGTGTAAAGTACATTACACGGATCTGTCAAACTCAGAATATTGCTTGTGGTATTTTTTTAAATTTATTTAGCCCTTACTGTTTTTCTTTTTCTGTTATACATATTTATATTGTTTCAAACAGTGGAAAACATGGAATAGTTAAGAGCTTTTGTGGCTCATTATCTCATAAGTCCCAGTTTTTCTTTACAATCCATTTTCTTTATTTTTACCAGCTAAGGAGGTGGTTACTTTTCCAGTTTGGATCTGCAAGGTGATGCTATTATCTCTGATGGACTTTCCTTTTGAAATTATTCCTTCTGTTTGAACAACCTTGATAGTTAATGTTAAATTCAGGCATTGATAGCAAAGCTCTTCATGTCATACATGCCACAAAGGTACTTGGTAGTCTGTTTTCATAAATCAGTTTAGGAACTACTACTGTTTCACCCCCCTCAACTACATAGATCTGTTGTTTTCAACAACAGAGTAATCTTACACTAATCTTGCTTTATCTTTCTATAACCATGGCCTTTTCATGTACTATTCAGAATTTTTTTAATATATACCTATTAATCTAAAAGCCACAAAGAACACTCTTTCACTCTGATGATAACTTTAAAAGGTGACTTTTCCTCAGACGTATAAGTAGGTTTGAATTTACATTAAGATTCCCAATGTACCTAAATAAATCAAGTTAAGTCTTAAGTTTACTTCAGAAGATACTGTCTGGCTTGCCATGTTTCTGAAACAGAGAATTTCTAGAGGTTCAGGTGAGCACTAGTTGGTAATCTACACCAATGTGATGTCAGCAAATGCCAGACAGGCTTCATGATTTGTTTCTTGTCTTCATGGATCTCTGGAACCCATTTTATTCTTTGCTCCCTCCCTCTCAAAATTGTTAGCTTGGTTTTGCAGAGGGGGATACATTTTGAATCTGTTCCTCTCTTGTACATACGTCAAGTTGACTGAGGTATGCAAAGCGTTGGGCAAAAACAAGCATCTTGAACATCATTTAGTGTAACTTAGACATTAGTATGTCACCAAACTTTTCATCCTACTGTAGATCAGAAATTCACAGAAGAAAGTCTGTGTCTCACAGCTGGTGACTCAGTCTCTTGTATTGAATATGTTCTACAAAGGAAAAGCAGGAAGCTACTGGTGACTAAAATTAGTCATTCACGAGTTGAGAACTGACAGAACAGTTAACGGGGGAGTCGCAGACTGATAAATATGCTTTCAATTTTCTTCTCCATTTCTGGTAGAGATGTTATAATGTGGTTGTGATATAATTCTACTCTTGGCACTGTGTAATGTATTTTCAAGTAGGAAACTCTTTAATTTTTAAATGAAAATTTTTATTTGGATAATGGACAACTCTTCCAAGGTTGAAAATGAGCTTGGTGCTCGGTGGCAGATATGGTGAAAAGTGATACTGTGTTGAAGTATTTTACCTAATAAACTTGCAATATTTTGACAGGTCAGGTGATCTAAATTTGCTTCTGTTATGGCCATTAAGTACTCTTTCTGTTTTAGAAAATAAAGCTCTCTGTCACAGCTGTGGAACTAGAGATGATTTAAAAAAAGAAAACACCTGATGAAGAGAATAAAAATTCTGTCAACAAATGACCTTATATAATAAAAACCCCCACCAGTATTGTAATTTTTAATTTCCATGGTTTTCTGTGGTTCTTTCACTTGCTCTTTACTGTGGAGGAAATCTAATAAAGTTTTGAACTTTCCAGGTTGCTACTCCAGGTGTTAAACAAGGACCAGCTTCCCAGGCAGCACCTCAGCAGCCGGTAATAGCTGACAAGCAGGCAGGTCATGAACCTGCCTCTCCACGAAGTCTTCAGCGTTCAAGGTACATTGAAACACTTCTGTCCTCATTTTTTTCCTCTGGATCAATGTGTGTTGTATATGTTGCAGTCTGTGGACTCTTCTCTGGCCTGTTTATTGAACATACTATTTAACTTTGTTGCTACTGAGAAGATGCACCTAAATATCTTCGTTACAGATAATGTGGTAGGTTCTTCATTTTAGAATAATCACAAGAGTTCCATTCACAGAAGCAAAACAGAATTCATATTTGTGCTCTGTCACTCTGGAGTCAGAGAGGATTTGTTGAGTGATTCCTTGTATTGTGATTTCTGAGTTTGGAGGTTTTGCTTCTCTGTGCAACTATGGAATTAAATGCTGTATTCTGTGTGATTTTCTTAGCATTAGATGTTTGTGGTGTCTTACTGTAGTGTAATTTGATTTTTAAACTTACACGAATTTTTATCAGGTGATTTTACTGCTTTAGTGAAAAACATCAAAGATTAAGAAAGTTCCACAAATGCTTTTCCTTGACCAGAGTTTGTTGTCAACATTGCAGCCTATTCAGATGTTGCAGGATACGAATATTAAACCCAGATTCTTGTAAATCAGTGGTTAAGAATCTGTATCATTTGAAGTTTTTCTTTTGGGAAGATGGGCTCTTCCTAGTGTTGGATGCTGTGCATTTTGTGATATCAGTTCCAGGGACTTTAATCAAAGATCTGTCAGAAGATCCCTTTATGATGGAGTCGTGGTGTGGAAGTGTGGCACAAGGAAGTTGCAGGTTGACTTTTTTAGAAGTTCTGTAAATCTACAGTTTTAGAAGTTTTGTAAATCGCTTTTTGAAGTGTTGTACTTAAAAGCTGCATTTTAAGAGTGGTTGAATAAGGGGTGTGCTATGCTATTAAAAAAGCAAAGAAACAACACTCTTTCATTGTCAGCATACCTGAAGCTGCATAGTGGTGCTTTCCAGATCGTAAAATAGTGAGGTCCTTTTGTCTGCCTCCTGGAACTAATAACAAAGGGTACCTTTGTCTGTGTGTCATCAATGCACTAACTTATTGGATTTTCAAATCGTTGTTGGTTTTGCCTGTTTTGTGGGGAGAAGGGATCTGGTTTGTGGTTTGGGATTTTTGGGTGTTGGATTTTTGTTTGCTTGGCAACTCTGTCCAAGTAACTGACTGTACTGGAGACCCTGTGATATTGATCAGTTTGAAATGGAAGCAAGTCAGAATTTTTTGAGTTTTTAATGTTGGATATTTTACAGACACTTGATTCCAATCTTTGTCAGGTTACAAACCTACAACTCATTTCTCTCTTTGAGGAGAATAAAGACAAAGTGTATCAAATCCAGTCTCTAGTAATTAAAGATGGAATTATGGATGTTTAAACCTTTCTGAATTACAGTACCAGAAGTAAAATTATACTTTGCAGCATTCTAAACCTTTTTTGAGGAGTAGTGAGGTTTGGGGGCACAGCTCTCAGTCACAGACCCTTCTGTTCTTTGCTCGTCATCCTTTCCCCATAGGAAATTGCCCTAAGAAAGATAGTCTTATCCTTGGAAACATTCACCATGATCTGGAGTCTGTATAAGTTGATACTGGTGAGCTTTTGGCTTGCTAATCCATACCCCACCCTTCTGAGTATAGGACTTTCTGCTCTGACATAACCCTTACCCACACTGAGTTCCCTTTAGGGATCTGATGTCTCTTTCCAAACCATTGCTCCATTTGGCCACCAGCATTTTGGTGGAGAGAGCTGAGTTTGTCCCGGCAGCTGCACTGCTGCAGCAGGGGGGTTGTGCAGGTCCAACCATCCCCTAGTTGAGGGGGAGGCAGGGCAGGAGGGAGTGTGGGGACAGTACGAGAGATACTGTGACAATGTGAGTATTGTATCCTGTACCACATGAATACACCTTTTGACTGGTATGTCGTGCATCATGAGTTCATGTGTTTCAGTTTGCTTTGGAAGTGCCTCATTTGCAAAAAGTGGAAGATTAAGGAACCAGATGACTTGGAAAAACCTGTGCAACTGGTATTTTTTGCTGTTGAGTGCAGTGGAGTTGAATGAAAGTGGACTGGCTCAGGTGTAGATTTACTTTCTGTAAAAGCTTTCCTGTGTCCAGGCAGTATTTCTGAATTGATATAGGACAGATTATTCCTCAGGAGGTGAAAGCAGTCAGTTGGATTTGGGACTGCTCTTGGGGGCTAATGTCCTTTACTTGTATAAGAGTAAACAACAGCTTAGCAACCTGAACTGTGGACAGATGGTCCAAAATCTTTTCAGCTCTTTGTGAATTAAGGTTACATTTTTCTGCACATTAAATACAGGTTAATTGTGCAGACGTTAATAACAACTACATTCCCTTTGCACTTACTATTATTAAAATTCTGATGTGCATGGAGATTAAATTATTTTTAACTTGTTGGGGAGGAAACACTGTCTAAGAAATACCTGAGTAGCTATTGCTGACTTTAAAGTTGTGAACATATCAGCCGTGGAAGTTAGGAGGTTAACACAATGCAGGTATACAGCAAGTCTGTCAGAGATTATTCCAAAGACATGCCACGAATTATGACTGCTTTAAAAATGAAACTGTTTCTATAATTAATGGTTTCATCAGGTTGGTAGTTTCTTTTTGTTTCCAGAAAGGACTGGGAACCTTTTTCCTTTATCATGGAAAAGTGCTGGAGGGAGAAGATGTTTCATTCCGTCTTTCGTAGGTTGTAAGATACTGTAGTTTGTAGTAGTGTATTTCAGAACCATCCTGTCCTCGTACCCTTGTACAGATGTTTTTACCTCTCTGGAGGCATTCCATTATCTGTGGCATAGTCAGTCTTTAACTAAGCTAAGGCAGGTGTTTGCCTTTAGTTGAAGCATTCAAAAATACAGCGGTAAGTTTGGAACTACCATTGCTGCATTCATAGCTCCCCCTGCTGTTAACACAGCAGTGCTGGAATATCTTGTGACAGTATGTTCTAGTCATAATTAAAGTACAGCTTTATTTTTGAGAAACACACAGATTTTATTTATTTTTCTGAAGCATTTTTGATGTGTTAGGTTGATTCCTTCCCCCCCCCGCCCTGATGAAGTAGGAGAAAGAGAAACCAGGTTGATAAACGGAGAGAAGACAAATCATAGAGGGAACTATAATACTGTTAGAACTAAGGAGTAAGTAAGCACTGAGGGTTATTCCTGAATTCTACTTAGTTAATAAAGGTAGCCTTTCTCTGCACCATCACTATGCTGATGCTATAAGAATACATAGAAACCCAGAATAATTTAAGTTGGATGGCACTTCTAGTTACCATCTACTTAGGTCCCAACTTAGAATAAGACTAGCAAGTTTGAATTACTAAGGGTGTTATTTAGGTGATTTTTTTTTTAAGTCTCTGAGCATCTTCTAATGTTTGACTACCCTTATGGTGATTTTTCTTTTATTTTTCCCCCATTCCTAATTAGAATTTCCCTTGCTGCAACTTGTGTCTCTGCCTCTTGTCCTATCACTGTGCATCTCTGAAAAGAGCCTGACTGACTCTGTCCCCATAAGTAGTAAAAATCTGTAAGAAGATCCTTCAGCCCCCTTTCTCTCAGCCTTCTCTTTTCCAGACTGAATAAACTTACAGCTTCTCCTGGTATGGCATGTGCTTCAGCCCTTAGTCACCTGTGTGGTCCTCTGCCAGATTCCTTTGGTGTAGCAGTTCAATTCTTGTCTGGTTTTGGGCTCCCTGCTATGCAGTGCTCCAGATAGTGTGAATCTCCGAAGCTCTGAAGAGAGGGGAGGAATAGTTTTCTTCAACCATACTCTTGCTAATACAGCCCAGCATGTGCTTGGCCTGACTCACCTTTAATTTGTCATCCAGGATCCCCAGGTCCTTTTCTGCCCACTCAGCCTGTGCTGTTCCATGGGTTGTTCCAGTATTGTTGCTCAGGTTTATTCCACCTCACATGCAGGACTCTGCATTTGCATTTTTTGAACTTGGTTCCTATTCAGGTACTTCTGAATAACAACCTCCCCTCCAGCAGATTGACTACTCCCCCCAAGCAGGTGTCATCTGCAGTCTCACTGAAAGTGCACTGTGTCCCACTGTGTGGGGTTTTAATAAAATGTTAAAGACTCTTGGCTCCAGTGTTGATCAGTCACTCTTTTGATTGGTCTTCATACTGCTGACTGCACCTTTGAGCCCAGCAGTTCATCTAGTTTTTTATCCACCATACACGTGAAATGTGGACTGGATAAGCGAACAGCTTGGCAGGTGGTGGCACAGGCCTTGCTGAAGTCAAGGAAACTGTCGCTGCTTTGCTCTTGTCCTCTGAGCCAGTCATCTCATCATAGAAGGCAGTGAGGTTGGTCAGGCATAATACCTCATTGGTAACTCTGTGGTGACTTTTTTAAATACCTTTTAGTCTTTTATGTAGCTGGAACCCCTTCCAGGAAGACTTGGTCCATAATTTTCCCAGAGACTAAGGTCAACTGGCCTGTAGTTCTCCAGGTTGTCATGCTTGTGCTTCTCAAAGATGGGTTTAACATTTGGAACTTTGCCTGCTCCCCATGCTTCTTCAAGGTGATGCTGCACCTGAGTTAGCTGGCCAGCTCCCTGACTGCTCTCGGGTGTCTGCTGCCTGGTTCAGATAGGTGTTCTCTTGGCTTAACTCCTGAACTTTGTCCTTTGCTGTAGGTAATACTTTGCATTCGCCAACTGCTGATGTGCTTGGGCTTGTGGGAGGTCTGAGCACAGACCATACCCATAAAAACCCAGCAAAAAAAACAGTTGCACTGTCCTAGCCTTTTTCATGTGTTTTTTTCTCTAGATCCCCTTGCCTTGTAGAGGGGAAAACCAGCTTGTTCCTTAACCTTTCATTTGCCCTTGATGTACAGCATTGTTGCAGTTGACCTTCTTGGCTACTTTCAACTGCACCTTAAAAATCTGAATACCTTTTTTCCTAATCAACTGAACATTTCTACAGTAAAGTGTTTGCAGGGTAAGTGCCATGGAAAGAAGTTAAACCAGTTACTGAAGAGAACACAGAACACTTTTTTCCCTTTTTTCCAAGGGGTGTAACTTTTGCAACTTCTGATGCCTAAAATCAAGGGAAATTTAATAAAGCACCTACCAAAATTTCTTTTTTTGTGCATGATATTTTTTTCATATTCTAAGGTTTTAAACAAGTTTGGGGATGCTGAAATGAATGAGGTTAAAGTCTTTGATGCTGCAGACCAGTGTGCTGTACCTAATTCCATAGAATCATAGAATGGTTTGGGTTGTAAAGGACCTTAAAGATCATCTAGTTCTACTGACCCTGCCATAGGCAGGGACACTTTTACTAGACCAGTTTATGAAGAACGCCATCCAACCTGGCCTTCAACACTTCCAGGGATGGAGATCCACAACTTCTCTGGGCAGCCTGTTCCAGTGCCTCACCACCCTTCCAGTGGAAAATTTCTTCCTAAAATCTACCTTTCTTAAGCTTAAGGCCATTCCCCCGTGTCTAATCACTACATGCCCTTGTGAAAAGTCCCTCTCCAGCTTTCTTGCAGGCCCCCTTTAGGTATAGGAAGGTGCTGTAATGTCTCCTTGGAACCTTCTCTTCTCCAGGCTGACCAGCCCTAACTGTCTCAGCCTGCCTTCATAGGAGAAGTGCTCCAGCCCTCTGATCAGCTTGGTGGCTTCTCCTCTGGCCTTGTTCCAACAGGGCCGTGTCAGACAGCCAGTTTGTTGGCTGTTTGTAATTCTTACTGCTGTAGTTCTTCAGAAGTATGAGTTGATTAGGATAAATGTCTGGGCATTGGACTACAAAGTTGCATTTTGTTAGGATGTTTTCAGTCCTCAAGGGAGTAGGTTAGGTGATGAATCAGGAGGCCCTTAAAATTTGATTTTCCTTCATAATACTTTCTTGTTACCTGCAAGTGATAGAAAGTTTTAAGAAACAGACTGTAATTATGGCCTGTGTTGAAAAGCTACTGCCAGTGGGAAAGTTGTTAGGAGTAATGTCTAAGTACTTCCACAGTTAGTACTACTATTTCTCAGTATATGTAGGGCCAAAAAACATCGTAACTGTGAGGTACCACCTCTGTTATGGTGAGTATGTTCCAGTAAAGCAGTCAAGTTGATGGTTACAAACATGCTGCTCCTGTGATGCTTCTGTTCTCCTGTGTGCCTTGAGTGAGGATGTACAGTGTCACAAAACCATCTAGGTGTTTGTATTTTGGCATTAGTAGTAAATGATTTTGCTCCTCATGTCTCAGATGGCTGTATTTTTAGATCAGGACATCAGACTTTGTTCTTAATGATTATTGCAACACTTGCCAATACTCTATTGAATATTTGACTCCCATCTGATACATCATTACTGAAAATCCTAGATTTGCAAGCTGTCTGAAGGAATAACATACATTTATGTATTCTCTATCCAACACTGAAATGTAGGCACAGCTTACATCTCTTGAACAGCTATCAGAGTTAAAAAACAGACCAAAAACACTAATCAAACAACAAAAAACCCCTACCAGTGCTATTAAATTGTAGCACTTAAACTGTTCCTACAAATGTAGGAGGTTTGTAGAAGAGTGGCACAGGTTTGGTCTACCAGAAGGATTTATTTGTGGTTTGAATGCTTTATGTATTTTTGTGCCTGGAAACAATGAATTTTCACTGGTTATTTCTCTGTAGGTTCACAGATGTTTTTAAATGCTCACTTTTTTTTTTTTTTTTATTTTTTCTTGTAGTAGTCAAAGAAGTCCATCACCAGGTCCAAATCATACCTCTAGCAGTAGTGCATCAAACTCAACACCTGCCCCGCAGAATCCATCTGTACGCCCCACCTGTTCATTGACACCTACGCTAGCAGCACACTTCAACGAAAACCTTATAAAGCATGTTCAAGGCTGGCCTGCAGACCACGCAGAAAAGCAGGTGAGTTTGCCTGTGCTTTGTTCCCTGTGAGAGTGCGTAACATGTAGCTTAAAAATTGCTTTTCTTACTCAGGTTGCTTGTTCTAGGAATTAAAAGTATTTAAAAAACCAAAACCCTGGTGCTTGTCCATAGCCAGGAAAGAGGAGAGGGAGGAGAGATTAGGCCAGACCTGCAGGTTTTACATGTGATTGCCTTTCAGCAGTTGAGTATTTTCAGTCTTGCTTAAAATTCCAGTGCTTTTGAATTTCAACAGATTTTTTTTAAAGTGATATTTTCATTATGTGGAAAATGTTATGAATTAGGTGACAGAGTTAAACTGTTTGAGGCTACTCCACAGTTTGAGTTACTGAGTTGTTAGCTGTACCCAGTGAAAAAGGTACTCTGCCTTGCTTGGTGTACCCAATTTTTAAGATAATGTGGAGGACTCAAACTGAATTTGGACTATTTTTACTTAATGGGAACCCAGTAGAATTGCCAACCATGTTTTGTAACTAACTGCATGAAACCTGTCCTGTTGTTGTAATATAAGGAACTGGATGAATGTCAGCTGCTTGGAATGTATTACTCCAAGGAGCTGTATTGGTTGTTGAATCTAGTTCAAGTCCTTTCACAGGCTGCCCTGTCTGCTGCAATTGGTTTGGGATGTCAATCTTACCTAGCCCAGTTTACTTTGGTCTTTTGAAGAGTGGTTGCATGCTGACACAAGCCTACACTGGAGATTTTGGGTGGTAACTTGTAAGATGACTGTTAAAAGCACAGTCTAGACTGATGCCCTCTTAGGGATTCTTGTTTCTTGTCATTGATTTTTTTAAAAATTTTAAGATGTTACCAACCTGTATTGAGTCAGACCACTGAGCCATTGCTGTGGAGTGTCTTTAAGGAAATGGTGCAGCACAGGCACTGCTCTCTATGGCCTTGGCCCGTAGTTTTAAAACTACTATTTTCACTATCTACTGAATTCACATATATCTTAAAACAGAAAATAGATTTATATAGTGCATAGGTTTTGAGAGTTTTTTTCCCTTGCTGGTAATAAAGAGATCAAAAAACTCAGCTAATGGTAGGCAGTCATGTACTCAGTTGGATACTTTTACCTTTGTGCAAATGTTACATGCTGTATTGTCCTGTCTGCTCTTTCAGATTATTTCACATGACAGTGTTGTTTATAGACTAGTTTTGAATAGTAACACTTGAGGCAGTAATGGAGATATTTGATACAAAAGAAAAAGTGAATTAAAAAGTATAGGTGCAGTATGTAGTGAAGAAGGTGAGATAGATCAGAGTGGAGAGACTAAAATATGCAGTGCCTTGATTTCTTCAGGTAGGTGGCAAGTGCATAGTGTAATTTAAAATTAGGATATAAAAGCACATGCCAGAGTAAATAAAAAAATAAATAAGTAAATAAATTAGATGAGCCTGGACAGGTATGTGCTAAAGCAGCCAGACTTGAAGAAATGTGCTGTGCAGTAATTAGTAGCTAAAATTATTCTTGAACCACTAGCAGTTATATCACACAACTCATAAAAAAGGCAGTTAATATGGAAAACTGATAAACAATCCAGTAATTGAAGTTGTCCTGGGAAGATGTGAAATTATGTCCTACTGGAGGCCAGGGTAGTCCTGGATGTTAACACAGTCCAGAAAAGCAATCTTGTAAAGTAGGGATTTAGTATACCAAGCGCTACTTTGAACTGGAGAAATGCCAGAAGCTGATGAAGACCTGTGCTAAATAACACTGGTTTTGGGAAGGAAAAAACAAGTATACAAGTACTTAAACAGATGCTGTGGATGAATCCCAGTAGGCAGCTAAGCACCACACAGCCGCTTGCTCGCTCTCCCACAGTGGGATATGGGGGACGATTGGAAAGGCCAAAGTGTGTAAACTCATGAGTTGAGGTAAAGGCGGCTTGGTGAGTAAAAGAGGGTGGGGGAAAGTGATGCAAAAGTAGTTGCTTACCAGCAGCCAGCCCTCCAGTTTTACTGCTGAGCATGACATTGTATGGTATGGAGTATCCCTGTGGTCAGTTTGTGTCAGCTGTCCCAGTTTTGTTCCCTCCCTGCCTATTGTCTGCCCATAACCTGTTTGCTGGGTGGACAGGGGGTCAGAGAGAAAAGGAGTAAAACCCTTGATGCTGTGTAGGTTCTGCTCAGAAATAGTTAAAACATTGATGTGTTTGCACTGATTTGGTCACAAATCCAAAACATGGCACCACATGGACTGCTATGAAGAAAATTAACTCCATCCCAGCCAGACCCAGTACAGCAGAGAATAACATTCCTAAACAGTAATGCTGCTGGGAAGGCTGTATTTGAAATAATTTTTGCCATGTGCCACTTGCAAGAAGTTCCCTTATTGCATTGTAGTACCCAGGACCTCAGAGTAATTATGCTGGTCTCCTTGGTGCTGTTGAGGAGTTCTCTGGAGTCATATCTAGTTCAGTGACAGGACTGCACAAATTGGGAATTGATAATAGGCCATGCCCTCTAAATTTATACTTCTGCCAGTCTCCAGTTGACTAAGTGGGGATATTAGATTAATGGAGTTTGTCTGGAAGAAAAGCTTGAAGAAGGTTGCAAAGGGTTTTTTCATGTATGAGGTAGCTGGAAAGTAGATGGCATTCAGTTAGTTTTGTCACTGTGGGTTAATTTAGTTGGGAGATTTAAGTTTGCCATTGACTTAACAGATGGAGAGTTTGAACTGCTCGAACAAGTTGCTTTGGAAACTCGGAGTCCTGACACATACTGTCTTTCAAGATGGTCAGGTAAACATTTGGTAGGACTAAGAAAATCTGAACTCTCCCTGCCTTAGCATAGGCCTGGGTTAGACAGTTTCTGGGCATCTGGGGTTGTTAATTTCTGATTCTAAATGGGCTTTCATAGAGAATTTAATGTACTGATTCAGTACTCTCTTGAAGTTAGAGTGCTTTGCTGTTCCAAGACACACTCATCCAGCAATCCTCTGGGTACAGCCAGTTGTTTCCAATGCATGATTCAAAATCCTAACCTTTAATGTGTAACCATTGCAGGCATCAAGATTACGTGAGGAAGCCCATAACATGGGAAGTGTCCATATGTCAGAAATTTGTACTGAATTAAAGAATTTAAGGTCTTTAGTTCGAGTATGTGAAATTCAAGCAACTTTGCGTGAGCAAAGGTAAGTGTGTGCTCTGTGTTCATTTTCAGTTTTCAGGGTGGTATTAGAACTCTCATTCTGGCATTGTTTCTCGTGAGTTCTGTTTATTGGTGACTTTGTAAGTATGCTGGTACTTGCTGCATTTGCAGGCTGTCTACTGTCTACATTCTACCTGTTCTCCACACAGACACCTCTTAGCCTCTGGTGGATAGAACCAGATACGCAACTTCTGTGGCTGTTTCCACTTGCATAGAAAAGTATCTTTGCAGATACTGCAGTGCATTACAGAAAACTGGCTAACTCTGTTTCAGCATGCATCTAGAATATCTGCCCATACATGATGCATGGATCACATAGGTACACGTCTACACAGTTTATGCTGGTCTGAAACACTGAGGATTATGTGAGAGACATCTGTTAGGTCTAAAGCAGGAGCAAGTTCGAACAGGTGTAGTTTATATCACAAGCTGAGGAAAAGATAATGTTTTGCTTATAGCAAAGTAGACTTTGTTTGCTTCTTAAGTCAGTAATAGCAGGTGTCTCGTGCATCTTTGAAGCCATACACAACCACACTGTAAGGACTGAAAACTTTAGTATTACAATACATGCTCAAACTTTTCACCAGTAGTCATGATCCTGAATCTGCTGTCACACTCAGTTTCCCTTCTGAGAGATGTTATCCCACCTATTAAGTCACACTGCAGTTTGAACAGTGATTCTGATTTACTATTTGAAGCTGACTTAGTAGCATTGCATGATGTTTAAATAGCTACCTTTATCCTAGAAGCTCTTACATTTTGGCAGTTAGTAAAACAATGGTCTAGAAGCACGCTATCATATATTTGTAGATCTTTCCTGATAAAGAATTGAAAATATCCATTCTTTCTGAAGTTTTATTTCATGACTTCACTACATAAATCACAATTTTCATAGCGTATTTAATGAACTGCTTGGTTTCTTACAGGGTTCATTTCCTAAGGTGTCACTTCTGTTTCTGAGCGAGCATTTGATCTGAAATAACATGTCAAATGTCGTTGTTCAGCTCACTAAGTAGCATCTTGTTTCTTGTACACTGTGTATCCTTAAACTGTCAGTGAATAAGGATTATTATGACTTTGAATCTATGGTAACATGTATCTTTTATTTTTGCTGCAATCCCAAAGATGAGGAATACATGGCATAAGTAACAAGTTGATGGGGGGAGGCTTTTGCAAAGGATGGGATTATCAAAGGCAATACATTTGAATGATGTTATTATTTCTGTACTTCTGCACAGAAGAGAACTATTTAAATTTCTCCTGAGGAGGAACTTAATCTCTAGGCAAAGCAAATACGTCGTTTTAATCATAACTGAGAGCATGTGAAAAGGCACTTTTCATTGATTGCTATATTTTATATGCCCATACCTTTAAGTTAAATGGTTTTTTTCAGCGTGTCTATTTTAGTAATTTTTCACCTACTTTTCAGTAGAAAATTCATTTTTACTGAACTGGCCACATATTTGAAAAATGTTCTATAAAAGTCTCTGAACTGGATGCTTTTTCCTGATTGATTAAAGTTGCTTTGGACTTTATAGAATATTCACATGAAACTTAAAAGGCATAATGAAATAGAACAATTTTGGAACTCAGGTTTCAAATACACCAGGTCTCTGTGCATCTGCATACAATGTTTGGAAGTTATTGAACAGATTGGGAATTAACTTAATATCTGAATTTTGTTAGTGGAGCTAAAGAACTTGTTATCTTTCACTGAGATTGCTGAAGTACTTATGTAGATGTTCAATATATCTGTATAATGGAAATGTTTATACTAATTTATTTCTTTTCTCTTACAGGATACTATTTTTGAGGCAACAAATTAAAGAACTTGAAAAGCTAAAGAATCAGAATTCCTTCATGGTGTGAAAAGTTGTAAACAATTGCACATGGTTTTGAGTACAGGAACTATTAAACTGATGCCCAGTCTTAACACTTTTGAGCTGCATTTGAGTAGACTTTGGACCGTTGAGCTGGGCAGAAAAAAAAAGTTGACATGGGGAAGGGGACAGGAGGGAGTCAAATTCAGGGGAAAGATACAAGAATGATTTGTAAAACCCTTGAAATGTAGATTTCTTGTAGATGTATTCTTCACGTTGTAAATATATTTTGTAGAGTGAAGCCATGGGAAGCCATGTGTATCAGAGCTTAGACATCCAAAACTAATCAATGCTGAGGTGGCTAAATACCTAGCCTCTTACATGTAAACCTGTCTGCAAAATTAGCTTTCTTTTTCTTTTTTTTTTCTTTTTTTTTTTTTTAGTTAATTTATCGTTCAAAGATTTTTCATTTCCTAAAATTCAATGCAAGCGCCAGGCGATCTGTGTCTAAGGCTGCAACAGTTTGGGCAATGTACAAATTACCACGAAACAATTGTTTCCACACTTGCACCGAGTCAAGAGCAGTGCTTCTCCATTTCTGTTTTACAGAGAAATGTTTTTCATCTTCTGTGTTCCATTTCCCCATGAAATCCTAAATCTGATTTTATCAGCTTTTTAATGCTTCTAATTTTCTCTTTTCTTAAGGCACTGTTGCTATGGCACTTTTTCTATAATCTTTTCATTCCTGTGTACAGTAGCTTAAAATTGCAGTGATTGAGCATAACCCACTTGTTTGTATAAATTATTGAAACGTATTTCCATTTGCACCCTGTAAGAATGGACTTATAGTACTGCTGGGCATGTGTGCTGAAAGTACATTACTTGCTCAAATATAAGGAAATAGCCCAATGAACATGTTAACATGGTTGTGGGAGGGGAAAGAGGAAAAAAAAAAAGCTAGTCAGATGTGAATTGTATCTGTTGTAATAAACATGTTAAAGCAAAGAAACACTGGTTTTCATTTCCTTTGGTCAACACATTAAAATTTGGTCTGTTTGGGGACTCTTTATTAGAACTGTTCTTGTTGAACATTTTTGTACTTAAATAATTCCTCAAGGGAGGTTTTGTTTAAAACTTGTAAACAGGAAAATGTGTATAAAATATTTAATGAAATATAAAATTCAACAAGAATGATTTAAGACACCTCCCCGAAAGTTGTCATATGTTAACTCCTGGTTTACCTGTCTTGATATTATGACATTTCATTTTGAAGGATGTTTGTGTTGTAGCTAACTGTTTAAGTCTGGTGCTGACTGCTGTTCTTAACCATCACAAAACGCTGAATTTGTGTAATTGGAGCAACCCACCGTTTGAAAATGGTGGCAAAGCTCAGCTTTGTATATTGTTTCCTAAAGTATATTAAAAATAAAAAAGAAACTATTGCTACTACAAAATAAACGTGACTTTTTCTTTGCTTAAAAACAACAGAAGGAGTGATGGCAGTACTAGTTTAATATTTGTGGAGGTGTATATGTCACAGCAGTCTGTTAAGTAGGAAAGATTGTAGGGGATGGATTTTAAAAAAGAATGCTAAAGGTGTTGGCATGTGATGCGGTGCGTTGTCTTTCTACAAATACTTCCAGCACCAGAAATGTCACTTGATTTTTGTGTTGAGTGAGCTTGGACTACTTTTAAAATGAGGTTTTCATCAGTGGAAGCAGAATGCTCTGACCTAACAAGACATTGCAGATGGAGCAAGTTGAAATACCGAACTAACAACAACAATGGAAAATCAGGATAGATGAACTTGTAATTCTTCACTTTTTAACCTAGTACATGCTGTTGTGTTTCATATCATGCAAATGTTTGATTTTTCTCAGAAAATGGGAGTAATCTTGAACATACGCTGTTTCTGCATCCCAAGGCTGAGTGACAGAAGGCTTCCTGAGACTCTTGTATTTGCCTTACATCCTCTGTCATGTGATGCTCATGTTGCCCACGTGTAGGGAAGTAGCATGTGAAATGCATGGATGTACAAGGGATCTCTCACCACTCGTTGTCCTTAGTTCAGGCATTTTGCTGCTTAGTTTCTTGCTGAGACAAAGATTGCTTCTGTCTTAATAGATACGTTGCATCTCTTTAATATATTTAAATATAATCTATGTGAGCTAGAAAGCTTATTTTATTTCCTTTTGACTCTACACCTGTAAGTCAAATCAAGTGAAATTCCCCTGGATCAAACCTTTTCCTAGGCAGGTGTTCAGAAGATGTTTATTGGAGCAGTGGGATGTGTTTTCTGTATCAACTACATAGTATAGGTGGTCAAGGAAAAGTGATCAGAAATCGATAAAAGAACTGTTCTTGCCTATGTTGCTTGTGGTTTTCCTGTGCTTTTGTTGTGTTGTGCATTTGCTAAACAGCTATTTACTGTAATAGAGAAATGGTCTTTAGAATTACTGAAGAGATTGTCTGAGCCTGTACAATCATACTGCAAGTAGTGCCAGTACTGGGGGCAGTATTTTATCACATGTGGTGGTATGTTCAAGGACTACAGCAGGAGAAGCTTAATACAATTATAAAACCATGACTGATTCAAGGGACTCCCCATTTTGCACTGTCCTTGATCCGAAGGTGCTGTGGTCAGCTGCTCAACGTGGGTCAACTGCAGCCTCCTTTTCAGACTTGTTATATTAATTACATCTCCTTTGATAGGAGCATCTTATCTTTTGGTAGACGCTGGTGCTGTCTGCACTGTTGCAATTAAAAACACATCCAGAAAAAGTATCCATTCCTTTTTGGAGCAGCCTGATTGCAGGAGTATCCCCGGAGATACATGTCACCTTGCCTGTGATGACAACTTGAGAACTTGCCAAGGCAGAGTCCTTTGTTTCTGTGAGTTTGGCTGCAGTGGCCAATACTGTGTTCTCTGCTGCAGGGAAGGAGTGTTTGTGCCCCGAGTGTCACTGTCACGGTGCCTCAGGGGACTCGGGAGTCTGCTGTGCGGAAGGGGCAGCCACTTCCTCTAAATTACCATGGACTACTGTGTATAGTTAAATATCAGGTCTATTCTTGGAATTTAGCTGGATGTTTTGGTGAATACGTCATCCTTCGTGCTGTTCCTGGAAAAATATTGTCCTCAGCAAAGCAATCTCATTTACAGATGTAAGATGATAGCGAGGCAATTCTGGATGTTTTAAAAATAATGCCTTGACTTTTGAAAGTTTCCTGCAGAGGAATGGTCTGAGCCGAAGTGCCATCTCACTGGTACTAGCCCACCTTCTGCCCATCCTTGCTCATTAATGACATGTAGAGGTTTTCTTTGTGTTTTGGTTTCCTTACTTGTTTTATATTATATCTTAAGAAGTAGAGCTTTTGATGTAGGAGGAATTTGTTTCTTTGCCTAGCCTAACTTTTTCCTTGGCAGTTGTTTTCCTGCAGTCAGTCAAGCAAAAGCTTTCATTTGCAATTGAGATCCATATATATGTTGACTTCTTCTGCAAAAAAAATTGTTTTCAGCTATGATGAAGTTCTGGATTCCAGTTACACATTGCTCTTTTTAGGTATGTTAAGTTCCTCTATCTCCTACTAGAACAGATGATTGAAAAGATTCAGTCATTTGTAGCCATCAGCTTTATTCTTCTAACCTTCCTGGATGCCTTTGTTGCTCCTGCTGTAGTAATTTGTCTGGAATTGTTCCTAGATGTTCTTCAATGCAGATTCCTGTATTTCCCAACTATGGCTTTTTGTTTGGAGAGCCTGACTGGGGGAAAGGGCTGATGTAGACTCTACCACTTAGGGCTCCAGGTAGCTGAGAATCTGGAAGTCCCGAAGCACTTTTCCCTAATAAAGACACTAACCCACGTGGTCCAGGACTTTCTAGAGAATGAATTGTCTCCCACGGCAGGAACTAGGAACATTCTGGCAAGTCTTGTTGCATCCCAGACAGGTCCTTCCTGGAGCTGCTGGGTTGTGTGCAGCTGTACTAGATGAATGCATATACCAGACTGCACAGGTTTGCAAACACGGCTTGAACAGCTTTATCATTCCAGTGGTTACTCAGTATTTAGGACAGTATGTAGTCATCACCTGTTAGTCACATGTGCCAGAGAGCATTTGCTAAGGGATGCCATCTACACCTGCATGCAGCACCATGACCAAAATCAGTCTCTTGTGCTCCAATTTAAAATCTCATAATTTGGGCTGATTAAATGTGTGTGTTAATATGGCAAAGCTCAGAATGATCTGTTAGGCTCATGTTCCTACAGTGCAAGACTGTATGTTACAAGAAAATTAGTCCTGGATAATACTGTCATAGTCATCTGCACCAACAACTAGAATGGTGCAAGTCACTTAAATTAATTCTCTCCCTCTCCTGAATTCCTGAAGTTGGCACATGGAGGTCAGTTAGCATGTTGGCTCAGAGTTCTGAACACCCTGGACAGCTTCCTTCTGCCTGGCCTGGCAGATTTACATACTTCTGCCTTACATACTTCTTACATACTTCTCTGGGCAAAAATCTGTGATTGGGTCTTTTTCCAATGTGATTGGGTCTTTTTCCAATGTGATTGGGTTCCTGTTTTGCGGGATGCATCCTTGTTAGCAGCAGAAAGCTTGTACTGGAAGAGTTATTTGGTAAAGGGACCAAAGCCTGTGGCAGATGGTACTACAGAAGGTGAATGTGTTGTCAGCAGGTCTGGACTATGTGATAGTGCCAAGGGGCTCTGATGTCCCTCAGTTCCATCCAGGTTCCTTTAGCTGCTGCTCTGCATCCTGGGAGTAAAGGCTTTTTCTTTCTTCAGCATTTTGAAAGGAATATTAAACTCCTTCTTGTTGGGGATTCAATTTCACAGTAAGTCTTCTATCTTTTTTTAAATGGGAAAGATATTAAACCACTGTCAGCACTTGCAAAATAAAAACTGCCTTTCTGCTTGCAATAACATAGATAACTGAACCTCTTGATACAGCTTTGTTTTCAGGATAAAAATTCTCAGTGTTCACTTTGACCTAAGGTGGTTTCTGAATTTCACTTAATTTAAAAAAGAGAATTTGCTGTGTATTTTATTTTCATGTTCCCTGATTCCTCTTCACGTGAACAGTAAGGACAGAGGTGTGGATGTGCACAGAGTGCGATAGGTGTAACACACAGTGATAGGATGAGATCTTCAAGGACTCTTGTTTGCTTTACAGGTGGTTTAATCAAAAGAATTATTCGGTGAGGCTGAGGGTGAGGCTTCACTCAGTGGGAGAGCTTGTCTGACACCCAGCTCCCTGCAAAAAGAACAGACCCTTCCTGACTGTGTCCCTGCTCCCAGTGAGGTGCTCCTGATGAGTCCTTTTTGCCAGCGCTGAGGCAGGGCAGGGAGCAAAGCCTCAGCAGGAACCTGCCTGGTAAATGTGTCACTGACTTCAGAGCTTGAAGGAGGTCAAACCAAAGGGCCAAGCAAGGGCAGGGCTGGCACGTTTTGGCGTTGAAGGGCAGGTCACTGTCACTCTTGGGTCAGCATTAAGCTCAAATGGTAAAGACTGCCTGCTCTTAAAACTCTCGATACACGTGCAGAGAGAATGGCTTGGTCAATGGAAACTGCTCCAAGTTAGGCATGTTTTTCTGAGGTTTGGATGCGTGTAGGCTTTCATCTGAAAATTTCATCTCTGAATTTGTACCAGCTGTGCATCTGAACAAAATCCTAACAACCAAACTACCCTATTAACTGCTGCATGAGTTTCACGTAACCTTTACTGTATAAGTAAAGGTCTAACTGTCAAGCATGTTCTTAAGATATGTTAAACAAAGCACCCCTCCCAAAGTAGACAGTGCATCTTTAATAGGTTTGGTATATGAAGAGAGAAGTGTCTCCAAGGAAATGCTTTTCCTCTTCAACAACTACTGTCTGCTAAACTAGCAGTGAGCTGCTATTCTTGCTCTGGATGGTTTCTTCAGATATAAAACCTCTCTCAAGAATTAGGGAAAATCAGCTTGGCTGTCCTTACCTGCCATCTGATGGGTTTGGAGCATTTCCTGAGCTCCCTGGTTGTTCCGTGAGGATTTTGCAGGCTCCCCTGCAGGAGCCTTGTGAGCAAGCACGTGCCCTTGCCGCGGGTGCTGAGCAGCCTGCCAGGCTGGGGAGCTCCCAGGGCTCAGGGGCCAGCTCGGGTGCTTGGCAGACCTCTGCCCTTGAGCCAGTACACGGAGATACACGGGCTCTTTCTCTGCATGTGTTTTCTCTCACGCTCCAGACAATCTGCCTCACTTCTGTGGCAGCTGAAAGTGTTTGATGTCTGCTATGATGGGGGGAACATGGTATCTGAGCTGGTCTAGTGCTGCCCTTGGCTCAGCAGAGACAGACTAGTGCATGGCCTCTGCTTCAGCTGGCACTTTACCCAGCTGGAGATTTTAGTGCTATAGGAGCTGAGGAAACTCCATGGTGCAGGAATCTCTCTGGCACACACAAAGGATCCAGCTCTGGAGGGTCAGAGCAAGAGAATTACCAAAACGAGGGTTCAGAAAAGCCTTTCAGTGTGTCAGTGCTCATCTCAACTGCATCGAGCACTGCTACTACGGCCAACTCAGAGCTAATTTTGGCAATGCTAGGCCAGATCCCTGTTCCTCTGGAAGCTGGGTTCCTTTTGCTTAAAAATCAACGTCACCAATTCTGGGGCTCTGATATCTCACTAGAGTAGTCTTTGATGTAAGCCCCTAAATCTCTGTATTTTTCTCCTACCTAGCATGCTTGGCTTTCTCTTTTAACTGTTAATATATTTGAAGTTTTTAAATTCTCCATTACCCAGTTTCAGTACTGATCATCCTTGATCAATATAAGATTAAGTGGAGTTTATATGTTACCTGTAGTTTTCTGACTTAGTTTAATCTGAAATGTCAGCAATTGTTCCAAGATACTTGAGATTAGAGGTTTAATTTTGTGTAGTTTATTGATCAGAAGGCAACGTTCTGGTAGCTGGTTCATGGGAGTTTGCTACATACTTTTGCAGTTTCACATGGCTGATCTTTGTGACACTGGTACAGTGTAATGGTGACCTGAGTTCCACAAAGATCTACCTTTTGTGGTGGGGAGTGGGATTGATACATGTCATCCCTGGATAGTACTTATTGAGAGACTTTGCTTCAGGCATGCTATTGATTGATTATTCAGCATTTTGTAGTCTGAAAACAGATTTTCCTTATCAAGCATTGACCCAAAAAGCTGCTACTGTTCTTAGATAAGCTATTCAGATCTCAAGATTAACCTGCTCACATCCAGTGTGCCCACTGGCAGTAGATTTTGGCAGATCTAGTGTGAAAACATTGGGATGTGGAGAGGCTTAAGCCAACTTCAGGCTTGTGCAGCAGTTCATAGTTTTAGTTGAGGACCTCCTAAAAGAAACCTTCCATTAACTTCTTAAATAGTCATTTAAAAAAAATAAATCTCATGTTTCTAATGATGTTCTGTTCTCTTGTGCTGCCTTGTTCAACTCCAGAGGGATTTGGATTATTACAAGAATTTTCACAATGGAAATTTTGTTAAACACATTCTTCCAGCAATGGTGTGCCAGGCTGACAAGTAGAAACATTAATGTAACTTCATATCTTGTACCTCTTCATATTAGATTTTATAAGATTTTCTCTTTAGTACTGGAGTGATTAATTCACTTACACAGAATTATTCAAGATAAAGTATTTCTACCTGGGAATCTAGCATAGCTGTGATGCTTTTGTTATGCTTCTTAAATGCCTTCTTTTTTTTTTTTTTTTTTTTTCCAAGCAAAGCATGCATAAATGAAAAGTGTCTTCATAAACAGTGTATCCTAAAAACCCCAAATTCCAAAAAAGCTATGAGAATCTATTTCTTTGCTTAGGGGAGGAAAAAGTTAAAAATTAAATCAGATTTGCCTGTTCATTTTGTTACACATATTTGTTACACAGTTCTGCGCAGACTTGAAGTTTTCTAGTGAAGTTGGACTCAATTTCATTAAATACCATCTTTTCTGTGTGCTTTTCCATTTTGTGGAATTTTCTGGGATGGGTGACAGGACTTTCATGAACTATGGGAAATAGTTTTAACTGAATCTGCTTTTCAATATTAATCTAAAACTCAGAGATTAGGAATGTATTTTAATCCATGCAGAAGTAGAGATTTCCCTGAACTGAGAAACCAGCCTGATAATTTTGTCCATTTTGAACCATCCAGGCCATTTTATTTGAAATGTTACTCTTCCTTTTTAAAATTTGAGGCTTGTTTTTCTTCTCAGCCCCACTTTTATGTCTCCTAAATTCTTTGCTGCATCCTGTCATAGTGATCTTAATCTTTGGTGAGGGATCATGTCCTCTCTTCATGCCTACACCAAAAGTGTCTTGCTATAATACGCAATTTCTCTTCTTCCAGGTAAGATTTTATCATCCACTGCAGTCTAATGTTCTTGGTGCTGAAGTTTTGACTGTCATGGCCTCATCTTGTTCTGCCTAATTTTTATTTTCCTGCTACTCTTAACCTCCTTTGGTCAATGTCTTTCTCCTATTTAAGGGCGATTCCCTTATCCCTCGTCTGTTTAAATCTCCCATGGAGTTCTCAGTGGACAGCATGTATAGAAAGGTAGAATCTTAAGGGCTGGAAAAGACCTCCAAGATCATTGAGTCCAATTGTTAACCCAGCACTGCCATGTTCACCGCTAAGCCATGACCCCAGGTGACCTGTCTACATGTCTTCTGAACACTTCCAGGGTTGGTGATTTCACCACTTTCCTGGGCAGCCTGTCTAGTGCTTGACCACCCTTTTCATGAAGAAATTTTTCCTAATATCCAATCTAAACCTCCCCTGGTGCAAATTCAGGCCGGTCACTTGCTACGTGTGAGAAGAGACCAACTCCAACCTTGCTACACCCTCCTGTCAGGCCGTTCTAGAGAGACTGATAAGGTCTCCCCCAAGCCTCCTTTTCTCCAAACTAATCCCCCCCAGCTCCCTCAGCTGCTCCGCGTCAGACTTGTGCTCCAAACCCTTCACCAGCTCTGGACACGCTTCCAGCACCTCAATGTCTTTCTTGACGTGAGGGGCGCAGAAATGAACACAGGATTGGAGGTGCGGCCTCAGCAGTGCCAATACAGGGGGACCGTCACTGCCCTGGTCCTGCTGGCCACACTGCTGCTGATACAGGCCAGGATTCCGTCGGCATCCAGCAGAGGCTGGATAACTCCCTTAGCCCTCCTTTTGTTGCTGATGTATGCTGATGTATGTTGGCCTAGTGTAACAGGTTGCTGACCATTTTCCCTTGGGTTTTGAGGGCTTCATTCTGCCCCGCATCCCTGTCTTCCAGTTTAGGGGCTGAGTACCCAGAGAACAGCCGGTCTTTGAAAACCTGCAGCAAAGGTGGCCTTAAATGCCTCAGCCTTTTCCTCATCCCTTGTCACTGTGTTTCCCCCCGCATCCAACAGAGGACGGAGAACCTCCTTTTGTTGGTTTTCTGTTGGTTTTCCAGCAGCGTTCCCGCTCCCGCCGTGGCCTCCTCGCTCGGCGCGGGGCGCCGGACGCCGCTTGGTGGCGCTGCCCGCGCGGTCTGTCCGGGCTCGCCCGGGGCAGCGGCGCCGACTGCGCCCTCAGCGCCTCCATCGCTCCCTCAGCGCCTCCATCGCTCCCTTAGCGCCTCCATCGCTCCCTCAGCGCCTCCATCGCTCCCTCAGCGCCTCCATCGCTCCCTCAGCGCCTCCATCGCTCCCTTAGCGCCTCCATCGCTCCCTCAGCGCCTCCATCGCTCCCTTAGCGCCTCCATCGCTCCCTTAGTGCCTCCATTGCCCCCTCAGCGCCTCCGCCGCCCCTCCCGCTTCTCCACCTCCCCTCCCGCGTCTCCATCGCCTCCCCCCGGCCCAGCCCTGCGAGACGAGGGCCCGGGGATCCCGCCGGGCTCGGGCCAGGCTTCACCTCCCCCGACGCTTTTCCCGAAAGAGGCGGCGGCAGCAGCGGGGCGGGTTGTGCTGGTTCAGAGCCGAGCCCACCGACACCCCTGGGCCGGGGACCCCCGCACAGGCGGCGGATGGAGGTGACAGGGTGCCAGCCTTGCCTGGCACATCCCGGGGGCTGTTTTATGGGCTCATGTGCGGTTAGTTTCCCCTTCTCTTCACCACCCCCACCTTAACTGTATTTCCGTAGTGTTTCCCAGAACAGAGGCTCGTTTTAAAGCCAGTTGTTTGAACTTCTGTATTTCTTCAGCAGGCGCAAACCCCACCAGCTCCCTCTGGAAAAGCTCCATCTTCTTCCAGTGTTACAGCCGGTTTCCTGTAACCAAACCCTCAGGGGACCTAAACTTTTTCCTGATAAAAGCTGAACTGGAGACACCAGGCTGGGTGAAAAACTGAATGTGTTTCGTCATTATTTTTATGCTACTTGGGCTTCTTGCTGTTACCTAAGCTGCCATTGTACCTTTCTGCAAAAGTTGTTTTGACAAATGGAATTTCTAAAGGGTGCTTCTTAAAAAAAAGTTTTTAAAAATCGGTACTTGGTCTCCGTGGGGGTTGCAGGTATGTCTGTACCTCGGGGTCTCTGTCCACAGGGCCTCTCAGCACTTGGAGGGAAGGGCGACGCTCAACCTGCTGGTGATGTTCAGCTTCACCTTTCTTCCTTCTTCACAGTGCTCATCCAAATCTGCTCCTGAAGACCCTGCCCTTAGCTACTATAAAGTAATGGCAAGCAAAAGCCTGTTAGGAATAGCAGGGCTTTGGGTAACTCCTATGTCATCCTGGAAAAAAAAAGCTTGCTATTAAAGCCTGCGTTTGAACTGGTTTTGCAGGTTGGTGCACTTCTTTGTTTTCTCCCCTTTGAGTCCCTCCTTTCTTAGCTGAAATTACAGAGTTTTAATGTAAAATATGGTATAAATATAATAACATACCATTTGCTAAAACAATAAAAGGATCCAGCCGTGAGGTTTTTCTCTTACTACTGTTAATTAGCTGGAGGGGGTTATGCCATTTTGCAGCAACTGGAGCTTTCACCAGGGCTGCTTTTCAGCTTTCACCGGGGCTGCTCCAGCGGTGTGACTCAGCCCTCTGTCTGGCCTGTCTGGATGCTCTTTCTTTCAAGAATTTTATATACTTGGGGACGAAACTGGGAAATTACTGGGGAAAACATTGTTTTCATGTTGGTTGTTTTTACTGTAAGTGTTGACACATTCTGTCCCTCCAAATCTTGGTGATTAATTGAGGAGGCTTTTGACCCTGGAGATGACAAGTAAACTCACTTGATTTGCCAAACTAGAAATGGAGTGTCTCGTGATGAATTTTTTCTGCCTCCCTTGCCCTTGTTCTTCCTCTCTGCATCCGTCCTACTTCCCCGCTTTCATACGTGGCAGGGCTGCTGCAGTCCTTTGGCTGGTGACCTTACATTTCAACTGCAGGAGCATTGTGTTTGGGTTTGCATACCCAGCCCTAAACCCCAGCCAGTCTGGAGGTCACCATGTGATTTCAAAATTTGCTCCTACTGGAGACACAGGATTTTGAACTTGCTTCTCTTTTCACTCCATGGTCTTGAGAGTCTCCAGCATCAACTCCAGAGAAGGGGAAACATCAGCCTGTTTCGCTAAACTACCAAACTGAGATGTTCACTCAGTGTCACCACTGATGAAAGACAGATCTGAGCAGCCCTGAAATGGCAAAGTCCTCTGGTACCCACTCCTGTCTGGTCCCGCCCCTTCTGCTCCATTTGATCCCCTGTAGTGGCAATAAGGCAGAAGACCCGCTCCAGGTACAGTGCTTGCCCTTCAGGAACCCCAGAGGAGGAGGTAAAAGGAAAGGAACCCGTCACCTGGGACTGGCCTGCCCTCTTCCCAAAAAATGCAGCTTGACTTCCAGCTGACCTTCGGGCTTTTACAAGCTAAAAGAGAGAGAGTTACAGAATTGTTAACAGCTATTTTATTGCACTTACAGATTGTGTGAGTTGCGTTTTATTGGACGCAGCACTTGGCAGGTTCTGAGTTTGGCTGCAAGGGGAAGTTGAAGGGCTGTGGTTACTCTGACATGTTAACCCCCTGATTCCAGCATCTCCTGCTGTGCTGAGCTAAGCCAAATGCTTGGGCACAGCTGCAACCTGTTTCTTTACAGAGGTGCCATGCCAAAAAGCAGTGATGTGAAGCTAACAGTTTCTGACCATGAGAGGACATACCATGGGGTTGAAGGTATCTAGAGACAGAGAAATCAAAAAGTTTTTTGACCAAAGTGCCATTTACTAAGGGTATGGCTTATTGATCAGCTCAGAGGAGAGGTGATATTATTCAGGACCTTTCAGGGTCAGGCTCCAAAGCTACGTTCTTCCAAACGTTTTTTGACTAAGAGCTCTACTCAAAGCAACACCACCTAAGAAAGAAAATCGTTCCTTTGTCTTCTGTAGGTATCATTTTGCAATCTGATTTATTTATTTAATTTTTTTTAATGTTGATCCTTACAGGGATGATTCACACAATAACGCCTTTCACAGTGGTAAAAGGCCTGTACCAAAGGCATTCTGTGCATTCTGGACTGTCTCCTTGGACCTTGCCAGTCAGCTTTGTTTTCCTGGATGTCTCTTGTCGTTTAGCATAGCTTGTTGCTCCATGACACCAGCTCTCCTCTGTGTTTCTGCCTAAGTGTCCTTCGCCTCTTATAGGGCTGCATAAGTTCATTTTATTTCAGACTTTTGCAATTTGGGAGGCAGAAAATTTGGACAAGAGGATGGGAATGTTGTGACTGCCCGTTCTCTTTGCTCTGCTCTCTGCCCTGATTTGGCATCTGTCTGTCCTCACAAAGGAAGAGGCCCTGGCAGCTCCCACAAGACATGGGATTTTGTAGCCTGTTTTGATAGTCCCAGGGTATATTGGAGAGAAAAAGAATTCTGTTGACCAGCCCGGCTTGGCAGCATAAACAGAATGTTGCAATGAGATGATTAAGAGAGTAATTGATTGATTTTAGTGTGAGAACCCAGACTTGGCTCCTGTATGTTAGACTTCCCAAATCTGCTTGCACACAGGCTGGTCTCTTTGCCAAAACAGCTCCTCTGAACCACAAACCCGTATCTCGCATTAAGAATACATTTCCCTGGGTGTGACCTGGGTGGAGATCCTGTCCCTTACTTGTTCATTCAGGGGTCAAATGTAGCCATACAGCTGAAAAGGTCACAAGGGTCTTCTGTGGGCTTGGGTTGTGCCAACAGTTGATCAGCGCTCAGGCTGTATGAAAACTCACCTAGATTTGGGAGGAATTATGGGAATGGCCCTTATAATTTTAGTTGAGAATAGGAAATAGTTGCTTCTGAGTCCCAAAAAGGATGTAGAGCATTTCAGAAAGTAGGAAATGGCCCTCACACTGCACAGCTCAGTATGTTATAAAGCAAGATGCATTGACAGCCCTAGAAGTACTGGGAAAGGAAGGAGGAATCGAGGTATCTTAGCTTGATTATCATTCAGTTTGAACTTCTATCTGCAACAACTTGGCATATTAGATGAATTAGCTTGTTTAAAATTCTCTATATCCTTCGCATGCATTTAAGTAAATAATTTTGTGATAGATTTCCTAGTCTAAGGATGCTGAACCCCCCCAGACCTACATAGCTTTATCTAAGTTGCCCATCTGTGACAAGTCCACAAACTCCCTTCACTTTCCTATCTCATCCTCATTCCCCAGCAATCCCTGCCTCTGAGAGCTCAGCCCTCTGAGCTCAGCTCAGTCCCAGGCCCTGCAGCTGAGGTACCAAAACTGCAGTTTTGGGTACAATGGAGAAGTGCAGATGCCCACTGCAAATATTACAAGTTAAAAAAACCCAAAACAAAACCAAACAAACAAAACCCCACAAAACTCAACAAAACAAAAGAACTCCAAACAAACAACAAACAAAAAAACCCACCAAAACCAAAATACCCAAAGCCAAAAATTATTCTGGAGATGTCAAAAAACATCAGTGTTTGCAGAAAGCTCTTGACTTAAATATGTGGGGATACTTCTTTCAATATTGAGATGAGACACAAACTTGAATTATTTGTTCCTGTTTCTTTGGCAATCAACTGATAAACAGTTTGGAGATGGCCCTGTTTTGGTAAGTTTGATGCTTAGCCACCTACACACATTTGGGCTAGGGAGGTATAACCTTGATCTTAACTCAGTCCTTCTGAGACTGGAGAAACTTGGTGCCCTACAGTAGGTCAAAACTTAAGCTGTCTGAAGAATGTACTATAAAGAAAGAGGGGGATGTAATTACCATCTCTCTCATGATGTTCAATACAGAAAGAAACAACCTCATTCTGTTTTCAGAGATATTGAAAATAAACAATAAGAAAAACAGCTGAAATAACACAGACTCCTTTTGAATATTAGGGTTTTCAATGCCTAACACACATACTAACAGCTAAGATGATGGTGTGCACACTGGAGAAAAAAACAGGTCTTTCAAATGTTGGGCTTCTCTTACACATATGCAGGTGACTATTTAAAGGAGAGACCAGCTCACCGAGGTGAATCTTAGCTCTTGTTCTGACAAGGCAATCTTGTAGAGAAAAGAGCTGATCTCTATAGTTGGTGCAGCCAGCCCTATTTCTGTTGTTGTAAGACAGGCTGAACTGGCAGCCAGAAGCAATACCCTAGTTCAGAAACAGATGAAAGGGATTTGTTATGGCTCTGATGCTCCTTCTTCTCACCTTCTTTAAGACTCTTTCCCATTTAGCCTTTCCAGATCAGGAGAAAACTGGTCTGACTGAGATGAATTTATAGGGAATCCCAGCACAGCCACATAATCCCTCCAGCCAGAGCCATCTGCTGCTCCTTCCTCAGCTGCATCAATTTAATAAGAGGTAGCATCTCTGCCCTACTTTCTGCAACCTACTAGGAGAGCAGGAGGCAGTTGAGCTGGGAGAGGGTCTGTGATCCCTCATTCTCCAACACCTGTGAGTGAATAGGAGAGAACAAGGGCAGGGGGGTTTACATGGCCAACAGCTGGAATGATGGGACACAGTGCTGCTGGAGCTGACACCTTCCTTGACCTGCAGCCATGAGGACCAGGCCCACATGGTCGCCACAAACGTGCCATGCTTCCACCTGGATCCTGGGCTGGGTTACTGAGGACTGAGCTCCATACTTTTTCTGCTCATGAGGGTGAGGAGAACAACATCCTCCAGCGTGGAGAGTAATGCTGGGCAAACTTCTATAGAAACTGGGTAAGGAAAGGTACAATGGAGAAAGGACCATCATCCCACAGGCCCAGATAGGATGGATGCAGAGGCCTGAAAGCACAACAGCTAGGAAACTGAAGGTTTGCAGCAACATTGCTAGTGAGAGAGGAAATGCTGCTGTGCAAAGGGAAATCAGTCACTGTTCACCTGTTCGTTAACAGGAAAGGTTGACTGGAGCATCGCCAAAACACAAAGTGGGAACTGAACATCCTCAGTGCAGAAGGAAACAGCCCACACCTCAACTGCTGTGGGATCTGTGGCTGTTGCACCAAAGAAGAAACAAATGCTGGGAGCCCCTTCCCTGCTCTTACAGGAGCTACTGGCTCTGTCAGTGGTGATGATGGGGGGAGCACTACGGCTGTACACGTCTGTGCAGGCTGCCATACTAGGAAAATCAGGTGGACATTTCAGCAGCCAACAATGTCATCCAAAGCACAGAGCACGATGGTCATGCAGGGCTATAATCATCTGCATGTCTGCTGGGAAAGGATGAGTGGGATGTAGAGTGGCAAGAAATGCCAGCACTTGTCATAATGAGTTTCATACATATGTGTGTATATTCCTACCTACATGAATGAGATGGAAAATTATGTTTTTCACCTTCTTCATATATATAAAAAGTAATAAAAAAATAATTGTAGGTTTGAGTCTAACCAGTAGAACAAAACAGGTTGACTGTGAAGATAAAAGGAAATGAATTTACTGTTTGGGGATACACAGTGAGAGAAGAGCAAACTATAGGCAAAAGTCTTGAGTAAAATCAGAATTAGTGGTTAATTTCAGGGAGAAAGCCTAAAGGAAAAAACAATTAAGCTGAACTGGCAATTCCTTTAAGTAATAATTACAAGAATGCCAAAAGAAGTAGTTCCAGCATGGACCAAGGAAAGAAAAAGCAGTAAGAGGTGATACTGTCTACAGTGTGATTTCTTCTTTCACAAGGTAGGAGCGTACAGAAAGTTAAAAGTATTTTTTCTCAAAAATCATGGGATGAAACTCCTCAGTGAAAAAAATAAATGTGCACATTTATTTGGGAGAACCCACAGCAGGAAGACGGGTGGGGAGCAGCTGCTGGGGAGGAGCCCTTTGGAAGGTGTCTGAGAGTCCATCTCTGGACAAGCTGAATGTGGTACTGGTGGTGCCTCTGTCAGATACGCCTTGCCTAGTGATGCCAGCCTTCCCAAACTCCCTTCCTAGCCAGCAGAGTTAACTCCTACATTAAATTTCCTACAGAAATTTGGACTGCCTTAGCTAGGCAACTCATCAGGAATATCCTCTGGAGTAGCCTCTATGTTTGCAACAGGGAGATTAGTTTCTTCCTTGTAGAGATCTGTTGGGGATACGTCTCAATATGTTGCTGTTACAGGAAAGCAGCAAGTTCAGAGGTATAAACTATGTTCCAGTCTGCAAAATCAGGCAAGGAGGGTCTGAAGTGTAGCATGAAGTCTGTGTTTGTAGACTGAAGTCTGGAAAGAGTCTGGAGGAGAATAAGGGCAATGACCTCCAAAACATGACAATGACAGAGAGCTGAAAAAACAGGGGTAGCTTAGCCTGGGGCAGCCTGAGGGTGAAAGAGGGGAACATGCAATATGCAAACCTTCAAATATATAGAGGGCTGTTGCAAGATACGTAAGTTTTTCTGTGTCCTTGACAGGTAGGACAAGGAATAAGCAGCTTCAGCTACATCGAGGAAGCCTGGGGTTACTGTTTATAGTAAGTAAACAGCTGGGAAGAGTAACCCTAGACAGATGTGTGGTCCCAGCACTGGGTGGGACAAGGAGAATGGCCTTGATGGCCTTTTTTTTTTCTTTTGTATCAACTATTACTTTTATATTTCTTTGGTTCTGAAGTGATTATGTATGCTGGGATACTTTATTGCTACCTGCAGCTCTTTCCTTGTCATTCTGGATGACTGTAAATGAACTTTCAACATCTATAGAACTCAATGGCTTCAATTTTGGATGCTGAACAAGTCTCACACATTATTTCATGTACTGAAGCAAGAATCTAGCATGATGTTATAGGGCAGCACTTTGCATAACTGAATTATTTCTGAAGCTGGATTGAGAAATACGGTTAATTTGTGTTCCTTTCTTCTGTTCTTCAGGAGTCCAACAAGATGGTCTTTGATGATTTCCACAGGGATATGCCAAGTATTTCCCAAAGATTTTCTGTAAAGGCGCTGTTCAAGGGAAAGCCAGGAGAAGAGAAGGTTTTTACTATGGAGGTCTACTGGACTCCTTCAGTGTAACACTGTCCACAGAATACTCCCTTCTGCTGAGGGAAAGCAATCTGTTGAAGCAGACTGTGACTTTTCCAACGGGGATACTTTAACGAGTGTCACTGCTGGGTGTGCAAATGCACCGACTCATTCTGGCTCTAGGTGCTGCACGAGCTTTCACTGACAACTTGCTGTGCTTCCCATGTCCGCCACGTTCAGACTCAGTTTGTAACCATCACTCTGTGGTAATACATAAGACTGTTTCTGTGGAAAATGGGAGCTTAGCACCACTAAATTCCCCTGAAGAATCCCACTCTTAATCCTTAAGGCTGGAAAAAATGAGAAGCCGGTGAACGAGTTATTGTGCTTTGTGAATCAGCTGCAGGATTGCTCTTGGTAACGGTCCAGTGAAGTTTAATATTGTGATAAGAGCCATGGGGGCTGGTGACAGAATTACATGTTTCCCAATTTACAGAGAATCAATTAACATGGAGAGTTGGCATGTGTGTTTCTATTCAGGATCATCACCTGCACCACAGTCGAGAAGGTGCAGGTCTTTTAATCAAATGTCACGAGAATTAATCATTTTGTCTGGCTGTTTTTCATACTGGGCTTTGGGGTTCTTCTAGAAGAAACATGCTTTATAAGCTGAAGGTATCTCCTGACACATTATCTGCCAGTCCCTGCTGGTTGTTGGTCATTGCATACCACCACATTCTTAAGCAATCTGTGCTGAGGGAGTCTGAGGCAGCTGTGTAGTTTTAAGGATTAAGGTAGGACCCTGGAACAGTTTCCATTTCCAGATTTCTGACAAGCTCTTCTTTCAACACAAATGAAGTAAATCTCTGACACAAAATGTCGTGGGGAGGACTGCTCCAGATGTGCCAGCTAAGAGGGAAGGAGCATGCCTTCTGAAAAAGCCATGTCATTTGTGCTTCCCTAATTATTCATTGAAATCAGAAAGGAAAAATTCAGTCAGCCACAGTGAGATATTCCTCACCCAAGTGTTCCTACAGGGCAGTCAGGGATAGAGTAGGCCACGGGGAGATGTTTTCTGGGCACAGTGAAAAATCCTGAGCTTGGCATGCTGGAAATAATGATCTGTCTCTGGACCAAGGTACCAGGTTCTAGGAATGAAAATACGAATGCTGTTGTAGATTTGCCAAGAAGGATGCAGAGGGACCCTTTCAGCAGATGGAGGGATCCTGACAGCACTGTCCCACACGGGGTGTCCCTGAAGGCTTCTGCCCTCCTGCCAAACATTTGCTCCTCAGACTTCAGGTGTACCTCAGCCTTCTTGTGCCCTCCCTGTACTTACTCCTTGTCCCCAGTTCTTCCAAGCACTGCCTCAGTGCCAGCTGGGCTCCTGGGCTTGTCAAGTTGCAAACCAGTTGAGAGGACAGTGAAGACAGTTTTTCACACATGGGTGTTTGGTGGTGCCAGTGCCTGTCAGTCAGTATGTCCTCAACCTTCATTACCCCATCTCTTTTTCCTGGCACATCACACCTTGTTCCCTCAGCATGGTGCCAGGGCCAGCTTTTCTCACTGGGGAGTTTGTGCTCAGATCCACTCACTGCTTTTCGCTCTGGTGGCTCACTTCTCATCCTTCTTCCCTGCTAGCTTTTTGGACTCCTCCATTTTGGCCTGTTTTCACTCCACATTGTTCAACAGCTTAGTACTTGCTGTTGCACCTTTCTGACTTCATGTTTAAATACAGGGAAAACTAGTGTGAGCGAAAGGGGTAAAGGCAAGTTCAGGTTTTTAGGGAGAGACCTGAAGAGCATGATCTTGAGCAACTTTGGTGCTGAATGTATGTGAAGAGCAGAGACACGCATGGGTGCCCAGGAGCCCAAGGAAGCAGATGGGTAGTTATCCTCAGCTCCTTGCCATTTACCACTGCTGCAGTATTTTCATCACTTTCCCCAGCCCCTCTGCTGAGGGTGGGGACACAAGGCTGGCACTGAGCAAAGAGCAGCCCCAGAGCTGTGCAGAGCCTTGGAGCCCTGCTGCCCCTGTGCTGGCCAGCATGTCTTGCAGTCCCTGTGTGACAGGGAAGCAGCCACAAGCAGTATCACTCAACTTCACATGACAGAGCTTCACTCCTCATACAGGAGTCCCAGTGGGCATTTTCAATATTTTTCTCTGAAGGCAGAGAACGAAGGGGTAGGGTTAAGGTGCAAGGGTAGAAACTTCTTCTCTAGAAGGCCAGGAGAGAAGCAGTAGTTGGATAGTAAATCATTTAATGTAGGGGATGAAACTTTGAGCAGTCTTTTAACTCTGGAGAAGTGATAGGAGGACGAGGGGGTGTGCAGTTCTCTGAGGGAAGACTCACCTGGCACGATGCACAGCTTCCCATCTGCAGCCTGTGAGCATCTTCAGCCCATGTTGGCACAGTTGTCATCTTCATGAGTGACCTTCCCTTCTACTTCTCCCCTATTTCTGTCTCCCATTTACCTCTCTACTGAGTTCCCCTTTTGCTTTAATGGTGAAAAAAAGGTTGCCTCATGCACACAAAGTTACTTTGGGCATCTGAGTACCATCTCTGTCACAGCAAGGAGGACAGGCAGAAATCCTGTGCCAGGCTCCTCAGAGCTGAATCAAGTGGTACCTCCTGCTCCTGGAAATAGAAGTGTTTCAGTTAGCACCTGAATCATGAATTAGCCAATGTTGTTTTAACCTGAGAGTTTCAGGAAGGGCAAAGAGATCAGGTCAAATGAAATGGTGCTGGCTGGATGTGGCACAGGGGCAGAGCTGGTGCCAGTGGTCCCCTCTGGCACCCCTGCTCTGAAAACAGCAGCTCTGCAGAGTACTCCTGCCTTTGGTATGGAGCTTGAGTCCAGCTTTATTCATGGGAATGCAATTCAGATGAATATTACCTGTATTTATTTAGAAATGCAAGTATCTATGGTTAACAACAGGGATACTAATTAATGCAGATTGTTGTGTCTGATTTCTATCATGCTAATAGCCATTCAGTCCTAAGTGTTCAGTAGCAGTTTCCCTTAATTGGGCTCCTAATACCATCCCTCTGTTACTCTCATGATTAGAACAAGATGAATTTAAAGTCTGTACTTGGGAGGGATAAGTGCTTTATCAGTCTTCCTGCCACACTCTCTACAGACCTAAAGAGACGCACTTAATATCAAGCTGAATCTCTTGAAAGAGATGGATAGAGTTTTACTTCATTAGGACTTGATAGTGAAGATAAAAGTGAAAACAAGGTTATGATTGAATTGATTGAAAAAGGAGGTGTTCATAGATGTGCCACTGGGAGCACATGGTCCTGCCTGCTGGGAGAGGGGTGTGTGGCAGTCAGGGCTGCAGCAGGCACAGGCGGCACAGTGAGCATGAGCATCAGAGGGAACAAGGATAAGACAAAGCAGTTGTCCAGCATGGTCATGGTCTATGGCAGACTGGTATATTTGCTGAAGAACATAGTCTCTTCCTTGCTTTTAATGCATTGGAGCTTCATCCTCACAGCCCAGCTCACATTGGCTCTCAGACTGTAACAGAGCTGCTCTCCTGCCTCCTTTTTTTACCTCCTTTCTGTCTAAGTGAAGAAAAAATAGTCCTCCTTAAATGTGTGACAGTAGTGAACACAAAAAGGTAGAAAAGCAGCATGTTGGAGGTATAGCAGAGGAGGAGGATGGCAGCCTAGAGGAGGTAAGCACCAGTCATGTTCTGCAGTGCAGAGATGCGAAGCTGGAGTCAAGGCAGGGCTTGGTGGTGGCTACCTGGCAGCTCTGGCTCTGGGGCGCTGGGCAGTGCTCTCCTGCTCCCCACCTCCAGCATTTTTAAGTCCCATCTTTTGCTTTGCAAGCCTTTGCCTGTGGGGAAGACCTCAGTTTAATGTCCCTCTCTACTATATAATATTACAAAAGATCCTGAGAATAATCAGGACTGATTTCTTAGTCTGGAGTTCTAGAATCTGGGGCTTCTTAATTTTGTTTTCAGTCCTGTGTAACTCTAATGTCTTGCACTCATGGTTGTGAAAACATGGGAGCAACACTTCTTCCCCCTTCCAGGACTATCAGCTCTCTCAACTCAGCTGCCCTGGCCCCTTGCTGCTTGAGAGGCCTGGACTGTGAGGAATTTGAATTTCTGCTGCACTTGGTATCACTTTCTGCCAACACTCTGCTTCTCTCCACCTGTCCTTTCCTCTGCCTTTGATCTCACAGTGCTCCTACTGATGAATCCGTGTGGCTTCTCCAGGTGTTACTGGCAATGAGCTGTGTATCCTTCTCCTCTGCCTGAGATTATCCTCTCGGTCAGAGGGTGGTAGGACAGTGCTCAAACCTGTTCCTTGGGTGCTTCAGTGTCTGGCTGTGGATGACAGGGATGAGTGATCCCATGGCAGTCCCTGCCACAAGGGTGGGAGGCCCTCAAGGAGCGCTGGTAGAAAGCTGAGGATATCACTACCTTCACCCTCCTTGGTTAAACCCACCAGAAGTGGTGGGTTTGGGTCTTCAGATGCTGCCCTGCCTGGCATCCAGGGCATTCAATGCCTCCAGCTTGTTACATATTTGCCAAAGCTCACTACAGCTCCTCTTGCCCTGTTGTTTACCCTTTTTACAATTTTTCTGACTCACAGTTATCAGAATTACAAACTGTCTCTGACGTAGTTACTGATCCTGCCGTGGAGCCAGGGGAGGGAAGTGTCCACAGTCTCCCTTTGGAGCACATCATCACATGCTGCTAGAATTTTAAGCAAGTCCCCAGCCTTTACTGATTCACAGCTCCTCACATCTCCTCTCACAAATACTCTTGTCCCTTCTGTTTTTCGTGGTAGTGAGAATTAAGGTTTTATTCTTACTACACATCTCTGCTTAGATGTTCTGCTGACTTCTATTTCAAACAGCAGCTTTCTGGGGCTGAATTATTAAAGCCTCATTAAGATACACATCCATCTTCTCTAAGCTGCTGGCCCTTGCTCTGAGATTTAGCTCTGCCTTTGGTCTTTTCTACTGCATTTGCAAATGCTTGTCAGAACTGGAGCTTGGTGTAATCTGGCAGAGAGCTGCCTACTTAAGTAGCTGAGACTCCAGTCTATTACAACGTGTATAGGTTTTCCTAACTTCCATTGACTGCCCTGTCTCTGGCATTTGGCTCTGAAACATGCGACTCAGAAAATAGAGCTTGAACAATAAATATTGACTGAGTAACAGATCACTGGAGGGTTTCTTTATCTGCATCAAAAGTTTTTAGAGCTGCCGTTGTGGAGGGGCTGCTGACAATAGATTTGCAAGAGTGGGAAACAACCTCACATAGCCCCCAGGCCCTGCAGAGCACCCAGGGTTTGCCTGATGGGTGTAGGTCCTCCAAGGTTTAGGGTAAGTCCTCCAAGGAACTGACATCTGTGCTCAGACATGTGGACAGTCTGTGTTGCATGTACAAATATGAGCCTGAGACTCTTGCTTAGGCAATAGGCTTCAAAAGAGTCTCTGGTTTCACTGGCAAACACAACTGTTTCACAACATGTCCTATATCCAAAGTATAGCTTTCTGCAAGAAATGTTAATTGAACTGTATGTTCTGTCCTGCTACAGTGATGGTCAATTTCCAGGGTTTTTTGGCCACATCATGACTCCAGCACTAGCTCTCCTCTCCCACGTGCACACTGTGCTGTGACAGGGCATAACTAATGGTTCCTCATGCTTGGGATCTAAAGCAAACTCCTAATATTTGCCATACCTTATCTCTAGACACCTGATAACTCAGATCTGATAGGTGGTGCTTGACTTTTTAGGTACCGTTTATGAATTCTGACACATAACACCTTCACGTGGATGCTTCTGAAGGTGATGGCTGAATCCTGCATGTTAATTCCCACGTGCAGGATGTGGCTGGGACTAGGAGCTGATGTGAGCCCCGGTATATCACCGCGTCCCGCACCGCTCTGGCTCTTCTAGCAATGGGGTTGCTCATCCCCACGCCTGCAGGCAGCCGCATCTTCCTGTTCCAAAGGCCACTCTGTCTCCAGCCAGCAGCTTTTCCCCCACACCTTTTCCCCCTGCCTCAGCACGGCACAGGCTCCTCGCGGGCTGCAGGAGAGGCTGCCCCTGCTAGGGCTGGCTCTGCCGGCAGAGGGCAAGAGGTGCCCGCGCTGAGTCCCCGCCGTCCTGGGAGCCGCGGGGGCTGCGGCCGCCTCCCCGCCTCCTGACTCCGTGCCGGCCCCGGCTGCCTTAATCCCAAGAAGGGTTCAATAAGCCTGTCCCTGTGCTGGTGGCTCAGTGACCCCCGGCGGCCGAGGTTGCGAGAGGCTCTGGGCCTGAGGAACCCATGGCGAAGGCGCAGCTGTGCGTCCAGTGCGGACCGCCCGCCTCAAAGCCGGTGAGAGCTCTGCTCCCGGACCAGGGAAGGTGGCGGCCGGGCACAGGGTTGGAGATGTCGAACCATCTGCACAGTGCCCCGGCAGAGCCGCAGGGCAGGTGGAGCCCCTCGCCAGCATCGCCTCTCTCCTCCCGGGGAGTCGCTCCCCCACAGCGGGGAGCTGTGGGAACGGGGAATGCGGTGCGAGAGAGGGGTTGTGCAGGGGAGGGATGAAGGTTAAGGAGTTGTGGCTGAGCTGGTCCTGCCACGGGACAGGACAACGTCTGTCCCTGGCCGAGGCATTCGGTGCCAGCGCGTGAGTTTCAGTGCACAGTTACGATAAACACCCCTGGAATTCTACAGACACGGGAATCTCCTATGGAAAGGGAAAGGAGGACTCTGGGACCCCGGGAGCAGTCAGATCCAGAGTGACTCTCCCAAATGTATAAGCGCAGGAGACAGGCCTGTGCCGGGAGCATCGGTGCTGCCGCAGGCGGGGAGCCGGCGGGGCGGCGGCTGCGGGGCTGGGTGCGGGGTGCGGGGTGCGGGGAGCCGGGCTGGGCCGCCGCGGGGCCGGCCGGGCTCGGGCCGTCTCCTTCATGTGTGTCTCACTTTGTATTGAATGATGTTAAGCAGAGCTGGAGCTGGCGCCTCGGCCTCATTACCTTCAATTACAATAATTGTTGCCTCTCTCCAGTGTTTTGCATTTCTCCCTGGGGGAAATCTCTCTGCTGCTTCTTTTCCAGTCTTGCTCCAGCTTCCCCCTATCGATCGAATCGCTCTGGCCCCGGTCCTAGGAGCGATGCCTCCAGGAGGATAAATGCAAATCGTCCTATTGATTGGGAGGAGTAGGAGTGCAGCTCGTTTGGGGGAGGGAGGATTAGTTTTAAACGAAAAAAAGTAAAGTGATGAGCATGGCAGGAAATGCTTCACTTTCTGGGCCTCTTAAATAGTATCTCTTTATCATGTCGTGTGTCTGAGGGGGATGCAGATTGGTGCCATCTGGATGATGTATCACATGTGCATGGAGAGGTGGGTCCTGTGACACAGACACTAACCTGGTTTCCTACCTATTTTATGTGAACAAATGTCACTGATTATGTCTGGAATGCAGGTCTCCTCCTCCAGTTTTGCAGGTAACCGAGTTTCACTGGGGACAGGCTAATTGCTCCTGAAAGTGAGCAGGGAATAGTGTGCAGGCCTTCATCCACCTCTTTGAACTGCCCCAGTTATGGGGATAAAACTCCCTGGGAGTTATTAACCTTGTGGGAACCTGCTCGGCAGCCTGTCTGTCACAGGGGAGCGGCTGGGGAAGGAGCCAGGCTTTGGGCTCTGCATAGCCTTAGATCCTGAAATGGCTACTTGATTCACTAAATCCATGGCCAGCCCCTGAAGTGGTAAGCCAAAGGAATTGCACAGAGTCATATTATGTTCCCTGCCCCCTGGGCTTTATGCCGAGCTATGCTAGCTTAAGCCTTAATTATTTTTTTAAAGGCAATAATCAGCATAAATAAAGGTAATTCAGTAGAATTAGCTTGTGAGTATCATATCCAAAATGCTAACAAAATAATTGGAAAAGGCTAGTTGGCTGTTGGCTAGTGTTGAGCAGTTAAGAAAAAACCCTGAGTACTCTGATTAATATTGCTCCAAACGTGCTTTAAACAGTCCCAATGCTTTTAACTTCATGTCATTTCCAAATGAGAAATTCTCAGCCGAATCGTAATTGCAAGGTGCAAAAAAGAAGATATGGTGTTCAAATGTTGCTTTCGACACCAATTTGAAATTGCTCCAGTGTAAAGTACTAACCTTTCCTTGCTAGAGAAATGAGCACCTTATGTGGCAGTATCGGCAAATGCCAGTGTGCACATCCAGCCCCCTGAGGAATGTGGTTCTCTCCAGGACACTGCTGCTGTGATGCCTTGACCATAGAGGTGAAGGTAGAAAGGATTTCCAAATTACAGCTGTTATCCACTTCTATTTTTGCCTAAATTTTTTTTTTTTTTGGTGGGGGACGGTTGAAAGGTTCAAACAAGCAAAGAACACTGCAAAACCACAGTTGTTTGATAGAGACTGACGGAATGGTTGCATCCAGTCATTTGAGGGAAATGGTGGTGAGTTGCCAGCATACCAGGCAAGTTTATAGAGGGGTGAGGAATTCATGATAATGTTCAAAGCTGCCAGAAGAAGGAATTACTTTTCACTCCAAACTGTTTTTCTGTGGTGAATTACTTAAATCTGGGGCACCTGCAGGCTGAGGTTTTAACTTAATTTAGTCAGTTTTGCAGGCGTGCTGCTGCAGTGGCACATAAACAATAGGCAGTAGCAGCAGGGACAGGCATTAATGCCATTTCATGTGAAAAAGAGACAGGGAATATATGAAAGAAGCAATACAAAGGGAGGAGGTTGAAATTTCTAAAGCTGGGTTCCCAGAGCCAGAGCGGAGCTTTTCTCTTGTTCAAAGTTATGTACTCAGGAAGTTCTGCCACGCTGACCTCTGTCTTGACTTGTCTTGTTTTCCTCGTTGACATAGGAAAGGCCTAAACCCCTCATGGCAGCCATTCTCTCATGCCTGTGCTGGGTCTCTCAGGTGCATGGAGCTTCTGGAGAAGGTGGTGGCTGTGATTTGGCACTTCACTGGAAACATTTCACCAGTTGACACTGGGAAGGAGACTCTTGTATAGCTGCACTGCTCACATGCTCCTGATGGAAAATAGTGAGCCTTTTCTGGAACGTGATTGTAGGGGAGGGCAGGGTCTGTCCTGAGCAGCTGCTTGCCAGATAGGAGAAATCCTGGTCTGGAATAATTCAGGACACTGGATGCTCATCTGAATTGGTCTTTTAGAAGGACTCATCAGTTCTAAAGTCCTCCTACCAGAATCTTGGCTCTGCAACTATTGGCTTGTGAAATGAAGTAAAACAACCAAACAAACATTTGTATGGCCTGCAAAGACTAATTGGACAGATCTCTTTGGATGGATCTCTTTTAGTTGGCAATATCATCTTCTTCTTGAAGACAAAATTTTTCATCTGTGACAGAGTTTTGAGCTGATGCAGAGGAGAACGTGCTCCTGCGAGATGCTTCCCAAAGCAGTCCATTTCCCTGAGGTGCCCAGAGGCTGATTTTGCAACCAGGTCCTTCTGTTCATGTTGGCTTCAAAGGGCTTCACTGTATCGGGTGGGAGGGAGCAGCCCTGTGCTCTAGCAGGCTCTGACTACAGGCTGTGTAGTCCGTTCAAGTGGAGGCTCCAGGCTGCTCTCCCATGGCTGCTGGAGACACGTAATGCAGCCTCAGGCTTCTGACGCTTTCCTTGATGGTTCCTTGTAGTCATTATCCCACATTCCTTCTGGTTGCAGAACATGTTGTTATTATTGCTTTGTGCTGGGTCTGTCTCCTGTCCCTTTTTTACAGGCCAATCTGGCCCTGTTGGCTCTTGCCTCTAAAACAAAAGCAAATTAGCACCGCAGAAGCTGAATTATCTTGTTTATGCTATGGTCTGTCAGAGGACCCCACACAACCCTTGCATGGCTCTCTGAGCAGAGTATCAGTGACTGAGGAGCCATAGTACGTCAGTCAAACTCTCCTGACACCCTGACTCGATCCACACGTTCCAAAAGGGTCTTTAGTTTCTTTGGGGGGAACTAAGGCTGGGTAGCGATCCCTGCTGTCCCTCCCTCACTTGTGGTATTTCGTGCTTGTAGCATACAGAATTAGCAATTTTTTTACAGTAAATTGTACCTCACAATTCAAACTTGACAGCTGTCAATGAAATTTGCTGTTCAAAACTGATCTCGAGCACATTGCCCTCTGGTTAGTCTGTCTGTGCTCCCTTGGCCAGGATGTTTATAATACTCAGGGAGTCTCTCATGTTACTTATTGAAGTAATGTGGCTCCAAGAATAAAAGCCATTTCCAGTCTGTCGGTATCGCATGTAACAAATGAGATCTGCTAAATGCGCTTGTCACCAGTGGTAGGAACAGGAGAAACAGAATTGCACATGTTGCTGTAATGATTCTAAGTTATAATGAATGATATTTTCGGATGTTTGCAAATGAGTGTCTGATAGCCGGTGCCAGAGTGGGAGATATGGCTTGGCTGTTCTTGCTGTTTTTGTAATTTCTAAACAGAAACAAGAATTAGAAAATTACTTTGTGG
This sequence comes from Myiozetetes cayanensis, assembly GCF_022539395.1. Classification (NCBI taxonomy): domain Eukaryota; kingdom Metazoa; phylum Chordata; class Aves; order Passeriformes; family Tyrannidae; genus Myiozetetes; species Myiozetetes cayanensis. The sequence continues at coordinate 135,593,380 of NW_026086604.1, forward strand.
TGGAGTGCAAATATGTATAACATAAGTGTAAAGGCTGCGGTGCAGCACACGTGTATCTATCTTATGCATATGCAAATGGCAAGACTCACAGTAAAACCATTATAACATGTGATGGCATCAGCACTAATTAGCTGGGGATCCAGTCTGTTCCCCTCTGCCAAAGTAAACTGGAGTTATCACAATCTCAGATTTCATATTTCCTCCTTTCTCTTTCAGGGAGGAATGTCTCTGTCACAAGGTATAATGTTCTCTATTGAAAATGTCTTTAAAGACTCACAAAAAATTAAAATTCTAAAGTAATTTTTGCTATTAACTTATTATCTACACATCATCCAACAGCTTTAATTCTAGCAGTGGACCCAAATATTTAAAGCATTTTGCCCATAAATGGGAAACAGTGCTGTAGAAAGCAGAGCTTATAAAATGTAATGAGAATAGAAAGAAGAAAACTAAGTTAGCAAAGAAATTTTAATCAAGGGACACATTTGTTTCAGGACCAACACTTGAAGAAAAACTGTCCAAGCTAAACATGACCTACGAGAGCTGTGTCAGAGCTCGGTGGTAGAACATCACCTTATGCCTCCATCCCCAATAGCTGGTTTTGGAAAGGAAATACTGGAAAGAGATTAGAATTACTGAATCCCAGAGAGGCTAGGGGCCAGGGATGGAGATCCCAGCTGCATCCCAGTTCCAGCCGGTGCCTCTTAGCTCCGCACTGCGCCAAGCCCTAACTCAAGATTTCCATAACCTTGGGAAAAAAGCCCCGGCTGCAGTGGAACTACCAGCGGCCCCGCTGTGGCAACACTTCTGCACCTCGTACAGCCCCGGGTGTCGGGAGCCGACAGGCAGGGACGGGCTGGCGACAGCGCCGGGGCAGCAGGAGCGGGCGGGAGGGCTCAGCCGCCGCCTGGTCCCGCTCCGGCGCTGCCCAGCACCTAGACCCCAGTGCTGAGGAGATGCCCGCCCATCCATCCATCTATCCATCCATCCATCCATCCATCCATCCATCCATCCATCCACCCATTGATCATGGCTCCGCCGAACTCGCAGGAGCCAGGACATCACATTGCCTCGTGGAACCCAGCGCTGCTGCCTCCGCAGAGCATTATCTCGGACACCCGGGAGAGCCCCAAACCTAACGCGGCGACCGAGGCCGCCAGCGGCCGGGAGATCCGAGCCCCCGCCCCGAGCCCAGCGGTCTCACCCGCCCCGAGCCCAGCGGTCTCACCCGCCCCGAGCTCAGGGGGCTCACCCCGCCCCGAGCCCAGCGGTCTCACCCGCCCCGAGCCCGGCGGTCTCACCCGCCCCGAGCCCAGCGGCCTCACCCGCCCCCCCGGCCCTCCCGGAGCCGCCGCCCGGGGGCGCCGCTGGCGGGGCGCGCGTGGCGCCGGGGGCCGGCCGGGGCGGGACGAGGGGAGTCCCCGCCCATCTCCTGGTGGCTCAGCCAATGGGACGGTGCCGGGCGGTCCTGCCAGCCGATCTCCCCGCCCACTCCCGGGGCGCAGCCAATGGGGAGGGGAGGCGGGGCAGGGGGCGGGGCGGTCAGCGCCCGGCCCGGCCGTATTTACGGGGCGGGCGGCGGCGCTGCCGTGTCAGTGAGGCAGCCCCGCCGGTCACACTCCGCTCCGGCCGCTCCCAGCGCTGCCGCTCCCGCGGACCGGAACGGGCCGGAGCAGCGAGGGAAGGCAGAGAGTCGTGGCCGTCTCCTCGGCCCGCGCCGCAGCGGTGGCCGCGCCACGGCTCTGCCCGCGGGCGAGCGGCTCCTCGGCGCTCCGGCGGGGCAGGGGCGGGCGGCGGCTCGGCCGTGCCTGCGCTGCGGGCTGCGGCGAACGGCGCCGGGTAAATGGATCGCCATTCCAGCTACATCTTCATCTGGCTGCAACTGGAGCTGTGCGCCATGGCCGTCCTGCTCACCAGAGGTGAGGGGGTGCGAGGGCCACGCCGTGGGGAGCGGAGCGCCCCGGGGGCGCTGCTGCCCCAGGGCAGCCGGGCCGGCGCTGCCCCGGGAGCCTCTCGCCGAGCCGGTGCTGGGGCGGGAGGCACCGGGTCTGCGCCTCCCGCCCCGTCCCTCCCTGCCTTCCCTTCCCACCTGGCCGCCGGTGCCAGTCGGTCCGGGCGCGGCCCCGCGGGTGTCCCGGCGGCAGCGGAGGGGCGGCCGCGCCCGGCCCCGTCACCGCCCGCCGGGGCTCTGGGGGCTCTGTGGTCTGTGGTGTGGCCGCCCGGGGAGCGCCCTCCCGGGGCAGAGGCGACCCGCTGGCTGCCGGTAATCGCCGTGCTCCGGGGAGGAGGTTAAGGGATAAGTTAGCGCGGTGGTGATGTGCGACGGTATTTATTTATTTTGGAAGGAAGGCTGTAATTAACCCTAAATAACAGCCTTGCAGCGTGCAGGGGGGAGCCTGCTGGCCCCATCAAAGCGGGCAGAACAGGGAGTGACTGAGTGATGTGAAGTCGCAGATACTGAAACTATGTGCCTGATAATGATATAATTAGGGGATCACAGACTTCTGGCTGCTGTTGACTTCAAAAGCTTTAAGAGAAGCCTGCAGTCTCTCCTGTAGCCATCTTGACTAAAAGCAGACATTTTTCTTTAATAGCTACATACAGTAACAAGAAAGAGGAGGGAACAGAAGGGCATTGTTCACTGTTTCAAAATACTAAATACCCTTTCTGGCCTTTTGCATAGCACAGGAAGAAACTTTATGAATTGACAGAAATACAGTTTTAATACAGTAATACAAAGTCCATTCTGTTTCGCTGAAAACATGGCTTTAATTAAAAAGCAGTTGAATTAACCTGATGACTAGCCTGTCAGATTTTGTTCATAAGATTGTCTTAAGTCAATAAAACATAGATTTTTAAACATGATTGTATAAGCAGTTAAAATGAAAGTATGTGTATTGTTTCACTTTATTCCCATGCTGTGCTGAGACTCATGAAAAGGCTGTCAGCTCTGGTACTGTGCCATGTTTACATCTTACTTTTAACTCTCATACAGTGAGAAAATAATGAAGAGTATTTTTCTCAGAGAGGGTAGGGGGAAGACCTCATGGAATGCTTAGGAAACGACTGAGTCTTTTTTTCTGTACCATGCTGGATGACAGTGAGTGTGAATTCATGAAAAATTAGGTTACTTAGTCTAAAAGCCCAAGGGAATTGGACTGGAGACAGTGAGACACTCCATCATTTGGCTTCTATTAAGCAGAGTTATTAAAGAGCAGCAGGAACTTCAAGGCCTGGAGCCTGCAGTAGCATTTTGGAGAAAGTATTAAAGTGACCCAATGAGGGGAAGCTAACTTGGTTAGGATGATTTTTAACATCTTGTAGAACAGTTTTTAGGTATAGGTGGTAAGTAGCATCATAAGAAGGGGTGGCAGCTGGGAAGCCTGTAGTTTGATTTTTGAATTGCAGACTGTAGAAGGAAGAAATTTGGCAATTTGATCGACTTTAAAAGCCTTGGTGCCACTGTAATGGCAAGTACAATAGGCACATCAGAAGTAGTTTTAAGTCCATTCTTCCAAGGATGACTCCAAAATCTGGCTTCCTCTTAAACCTTGGCTCGATGGCACACTGAATTATGTTTGAGTTGTAACTTGCCTAGAAAGAGTAAGTTTTCACTACAGCACAGGACATGTTTAATTCGTACCAGAGCAGTTTGGAGAGCACAAAATGAAGAGTTTTATGAAGGGAACCTTTTTATCGCTTCCTTCAGAAATTTTTGAGGTTTCCTGAGATTTTTTCATAGAGCCAGTAGAGGATTTTCAATCGAAGTGTTTCCCCTTTTTTGACTGCTTATTGGATTGCATGTGAAACTGGGGAGAGGAAAGGGGGAACTTTTAGTCTTGCAATTTCACCCCATTTAATAACTTTAAATTTGAGTTGAGAGACATTGTCTCTGATGAACAGAACAACTATAAACTGGAACTTTGTTGTTTTATAATACTGATAAAAAAGCCTTTTTGCATGAATAACTACTTAGAGAATTTCTTTCTTTCAGGAGAAATTACAGGTAGTTGCTCAGTTTCACACAGTAAAAACCTTCCTGACTAGGAGACTTGGATGGTAATGGTTCTAGCTAATAGCTTTATAAGGTGTTAGTTAAACCTGTTAAATTTTGGCACAGTACTGAGAGGTAATAAAGAATTCAGCAGTTCCGATTTTTTTTTTTTTCATTTGTCACATAAATATTTAACCTGGTATTTTTGTTGTGTGCTTATTCTCGGTTAAAAAAATTACTTTTATAAAAATAGAATGCTGTTCCTGGAGTAATGGTTAAAACATAGATGTGACTTTCTTCTAGGACTAAAGGTGTCTGTTGTTTTAGAACTGGGATTTCACTTTAAATATGGTTAAATGCAACTGCTGACAGCAAGTGGAAGTAGCTATAAAATGGTCTTGTTAGTTATTTACCTTGGAAAAAAAGCCACTTTAACTCCCTCCTCCCCCCCACTCTCTCCCAGTCCCTGTTTTAGTGAAATGCTTTTTCTTTAATTCAAAGGACTATAGTTCCAGTAATTAAAGCGAGTGCCCCAAGGCACTTGGAGGGATTAAGGTTTCTACGAGGTAGGCACTGTACAGTGATGGGAAGGAAACAACCCTGGCTCTTGTGGATCTGCAGTCTCAAAACTGGCACTGAGTTTCGCTCTGTGGTGCTTGTGGCTAATAAGAGTATCTAGTGAGGTGTCCTTAGGGGACCAATTTCTTACCTTTTCTACACCATTTTCTATTTTTTTTTTTTCAGGTGAGATCAGATGCTACTGTGATGCTGCACACTGTGTTGCAACCGGCTATATGTGCAAATCTGAGCTCAGTGCCTGCTTCTCCAGACTGCTTGATCCTCAGAATACACATTCCCCGCTTACTCATGGCTGCTTGGACTCTATTGCAAGCACAGCTGATATCTGCCAAGCCAAACAAGCACAAAACCACTCTGGCACCACCACCATGTCCACATTGGAATGCTGTCATGAAGATATGTGCAATTACAGAGGACTGCATGATGTTTTGTCTCCTTCCAGGGGCGATACTTCAGGTAGGGCAATAAAGCTTCAGTGAAATCTCTCTTCTGGCCATCAGGCTGGCGACAGGCTAAACCTTGTGTGTCTGCTGTTATTGATTTAGTTGTTAATGTAGGCAGAGACACCAGAGGGAGGAGTGGGTGGCTGGATGCAGGGGAGCATCTCGGCCAATTAGCTTTTTTTATCTACATTAATATTGTAAGTCTCTCTTGCCAACTTTTGACATTACTTCTAAGAATCAGTGGCAGTGGTTTTCATAGTGAAATCAGCTCTTGGAGTAAGAAATCCCATATTATAAGCAACCTTAGAAACTCATGTTTTTCTTTAGAAGGAGTGTTCTCTGTAGATACCATAGGTTGTAGCTGTTGCTCCTTAAACTTGTCAGTGTGGGATTTAGGGGAGTTGCTTTTATGTGAACCAGTGTATATAAATCCTGACGTAAGCTTCACATCTTTCCCCTTTTCAGGACAAGGGAGCAGATACCAACATGACAGCAGCAGGAATCTCATCACCAAGGTGCAGGAATTGACTTCTTCAAAAGAGTTATGGTTCAGGGCAGCTGTAATTGCTGTTCCTATAGCTGGTGGGCTAATCTTGGTACTCCTTATCATGCTGGCCTTGAGGATGCTCAGGAGTGAAAACAAGAGACTGCAAGATCAGCGGCAGCAAATGCTCTCCCGTTTGCACTATAGTTTTCATGGACATCACTCGAAAAAAGGGCAGGTGGCAAAATTGGACTTGGAATGCATGGTGCCTGTGACTGGTCACGAGAACTGCTGCATGACCTGTGATAAAATGAGACATTCAGACCTCAGCAATGATAAAATTCTTTCGCTAGTCCACTGGGGAATGTACAGCGGACATGGGAAGCTGGAATTTGTATGACCAATTATTTTTTAATCTGAGCTAAACTTGCTCTTTGAACTCTAGAAGAAGGCCTTTGGGTTCTGCTGGACAGGAGCACTTTATCTTAAAACAAAAACTCTCATAAATCATCTTTGAGAAACAAAGGACCTCGCAAACAGAATCTTGGATATTTCTTCTGAAGGATTCCGAAAGTTGTCTTATTTGCACAGAGTAAAATACACTCAAATGTATTGTTTGCTTCAAAGTTATGAAAGCAAAAATTAGAAGTTGTAAACACTGTCACCAGGGTTATCTGAACTGTAGGGAGCTGAGAACTGAGTTATTATAATAAACTGTGTGCAAGCTCCTATGTTTCCTGACTTATTGTAAAGATTTTTTTAAATATATATATTTTGTCTGAAACTTGCTTGTGGCTTTTGTTTTGGAAAATGGGTTTTTTTGGGGGTGGTAGTGGGAAACAATCAAGGTGGTATGCATGGTAATGCTGCGCATAACAATTAGATTCTGAAAACAAACTCTCTTCCTACTCCATGAAGGAAATTAGGTGGTTATTTCAGAATGAAGGTGGCAGCTGTATTGTTTAATTTTAAGTAGCAGTGAACCTACACCCTCAATTCCTGGCTGCTGAATTTTTGTTCATAACCTCAGTGAATTCTTCCAAAGCTTTGTGTGATAACTATTGCTTCCTCTGGTAATGAAGAAAGACTTCTTTCTCTGTGCAAGCCATGTCAGAAAGTGACTCTGTTCTTCATAGCTGGTTTTCTTCCCTTATCTCACAATTACTGTTTCAATGATCTGTTTTCCTTTTGCACCTTTTACACTCAAACTTTTTTGGGGAGGAGAGGGAAACACCAAAACCACACTGCCTATTCAGCTGTGGTTTGCTTTTTTTTTTTTTCCTGTTTATAGCCCTCTGGGTACAGTGGAAAGCATCTGCCTTGCTCTTCTATCATGTAACTAAGTATCACATGCTGCTACTTTTGTGTGGGACTGCAGTATCAACAGTGTTCTTTAATCTCTGGCTCCTCCTTTTTGCTTCTTGCATTTCTTCCCTGCCAATATTTGTGCATTTAGTTGTTTCTTACTCCTTCAGCTAGTTGGCTTCACTTGATCGTTTTATTTATTCAATGCTTTGTTGCTAAAAACAACCAACCTCTGGATTATTCAAGGAATTTATTGTATTTATTTTTCTTGCTTTATTAGACTTTGCAGTAATTAAAGTAGACTTGCTTAAAAGGCTGATGCCACATCATGGTGAAAGAAGCATCCAAAAAGCTGCTGCAGAAGATAAAACTTGGCAAGAGTCTACTATTCATCTATGTTTTAAACAGCTTTAGAAGTGCTTCTACCTCCTTTTCTGGCTGTGATGTTGAGCTCCTACTGTTGCCAGGAGTGAAAAAGGGAATGGCGCATATGGGGTTACAACAACCTTGCAGCAATGCTCTGATCCCGAGGACTGTTTACTGTGGTAGATTGCTTGGGGATATGCAGCCTGAAATGCGAAGGGATGTAAGCAAGGAAAACCTGTCCCTCTAAGTCATAAGCTGGCGTTCCTGAACTACACTTAAACTATGTGGTAGGGTTGTTGTTGGAGATAAGTTGGTCACTTTGCTGTGCAAACAGAGGTATTGATACTGCAAACTTACCCCTACACTTAAACACTCGTACCAGCCAAGTGCAGTGAGAGCCTCGGGAATGCCAAGGTCCCACCGTGCCCATGTTTGCAATATTAAAGTGCAGTTTAGAAGGATTAATGTCATCTGTGTACTTCAAACTGCTGACCCTTTTTACTTCCTCAAAGTGCCTGGAGAGTTGCTTTTAATGCAAAGAATTGTATTCTCTGATTTCTACCTCCTTCTGCTGCTAAAGTTTAAGAAATTACCTGTCCACAACTTCTTTTGGAATGTGGCCTGTAGTCATCTGGCTGACCTTTCAGTGCTGCTTTCCTATAAGAGCTCTGCCCTTCCTTTGCACTGATCTGAAAGTCTAGGGCAGTTATCTGTGTTCCACAAAGTGTATTATTTTTGGGAATGGCTGACTGGGAACTTGATGCTGAAAGAGAAACCTGAAATACTGTCTGTCAGGCATAGCTGCACCAGTAGTTACTATGACTAGACAAGTTAGAAGATCTGATGGCTAAACCTTTTTAGTGCTTTCTCCAGAAATCAGAGGGAGCAGGGTGTATAGTCATTTAAGCATCCTGTGACCTTCACCACTCATTTGCTGCTGATTTGAATACATAAGGACCTATTTATGCTTGCCATTAAAAGGCTAGTAAGACCAGGATGCTCTAATTGGCCCCTTGCTGTGGAGATGTTTTAAAGAAGAAAAGAGCTTGTTTGCCATCCCCTGCAGTCATGGGAGCAGTGCCACAGAGTCGCTGGGGATGGGCTTGAGCTGGCAGCTACTGTCTCCTGGGGTTGTTACCTGTTGGTGTACATCTAGTTTAGGTGTGGTAGCTGATATGACCTAGAAGTTTCTGGTCTGTGAGTCTTCTAAACTACTAAGGAGAAAATTAACTCTCTCCCAGCTGAAACCAGGACAGTATGAAATCTGGATTTCCAATCTATTTTAAAGCCTCTGTATTCAAGAAACTATGTTATGAGCTCTGGTGTCTGTCTGGCAACAGCTCTGTGAGTTATGGAAGGAGCCCGAAATCTTTTCACTGAAACTACAGAGTCCTAAGGGTATGGGAGCAAGCAGTAGGCAGCTGCATTACCAGTTAGTATTTCTGTTGTGGTTGCTTATGTAGCCTGCAGACCTCAGCAACGCCAGCTTTCTGTTCAGAAAACTTACATTTCTGTGACAAGGAGGGTCCTTGGTGATGTTCCCTGCTGTACCATCTGGGTGCTGGGTGCTGTACCATCATGGAACGAGTCCTAGACACCCACTGTACCCAATCTAGTGTTAAAACAAATACTAACAGCTGAAGAGCCTGGCCAGAGGCTGAAGATGTGAGACAGTAAGCAAAGGCTATCCATTTAAAATGCATTTGAGTTAAGAGCCTGGATTTGCCATTGTGCTACGCACTCTCGGATTTCCCCTGCAGACAATAACAAACGATCCTTTCTTTGAAATCCCTGCAAGCCTGGGAGTGCAAGAAGGGCAGCCCTCTCTATTTCCAACTGAGAAAGTCTCTCGGATTGGAATAAATGAAATCAAATGTCCATGATTTAGTATACCCCGTGCCTCTCTCTTTCTCCGATTCTTTCCTCAAAACAGTAATGGTTGTGGCTTTTCTTATGTCTCTGCCTCTCCTGGCTTTGCGAGCTGCTGGGTTGGTATGTCTCCTCTTAACTCCTGCTGAACTGATTCTATTAAAAACCCTTTACTCCACAGGGGGCTTGACCTTTTTCTGAAATACCAAATGCGTCTGCTTTGGAAATCACAAACTTCTCCTCTAAAGAGCTTGTAAATCTGGTTTCAATATTGAGTGATTACAGGCTGTGCAGAGAGCTTGAAAGTAAGCAGCCACTTCTGGTAGCAGAGCGCCGGAGCTGGGCTGCCGGAGCTGAGCGTGACTCTCATTTTTCACCCCAGTGTGTGTTTAACATAAAACCACTGACGTCAGCTGATTCACCCAGATTAGCGGTGGGGTGACTGGTCAGGCTCTGGTTGCAGGATGCTTGTCTTCTCTTATCAGGACCCCGGAATCCAGTTTTTGTTGTTGCACAACCACTTGTTCTGTTGTAAATCCAGGGATCTCATTGCAAATGGATGATGCCCTGGAGGGCAAAAACCCTAAAAAGCCTGGGAAAAGATTAAGGTTTTTTCTTAGGTGTAACGGATGCATCTGCACCTTCCCTTGGTGCTGTTGTGATTGTTAAAACAAAGTATGAAGAGAGAAAATATAATGCCAGGCTGCCTGTGTGGTATGGGATGTGCCTGTTGGCTACTAGTCAGTGAGGTTCCACACTGAATAAATGAAAGCAAAATTTGGCCTTCTTATTGGGAGGGAAGGAGATAAGAAGAGTATCTACCAAGCAAAAAAGATTTACCAAGGAAAAAATTATCTACTGTCAAAAAAGACCCCACCATAATGAGGCACAAGTTGAGTGAATAAAAGAAGAAGGTCTCTGAAGGAGGCAAAATTGCCTTAATTTCTTTTTCCAGATACTTTCCCTTATGGAGGTCACTGGAAGCATGTTTGTTTTGTTCCAGTGTCTGGTCACTTTGCAGGAAAAAACTCTTCCTTGTTTTGGTTCTAGGAGTTGCTTGGGGTAATGGTGTTTTGGATCTGTCATTATAACTTATTTCTGGGAAAAAAAAATTGAGAGGTGCTGTAAAATTACAGTTATCTCTTGGGAGGGACCCAGTGTCTCCAACATTATGAATTTTGGCTCCCTCTAAATAAACAACCAACCTCATTTTCTTTGTTTCACCTCTAACCCTCATCTGCAGCCTTTACAATCCCAGGGGGTGAATCCTGAAGTAAAACAAACTGTGAGGGAAGGAAGCCAGGAGGGAGCCGCAGTGCCTGCAGATTAACAGAGCCTTCTGCTCTCCAGCCAACCTTGACAAAAGGATTCAATCCTGAACTGACCTTCAGGGGGAAAAGCAAAACAAAAACCACCTTGACATGAACTTTCAAGGCTGCAGCAGATTAATGCTCAGTTTGATGTCTACTAAAGGGAGCAGGGAATTAGAAATGCCAAACACCTGTCTTGCAAACCCAAATCCTAACAATTTGACAGGAAATCTAGCCCCAAATCGCATGGCTTGGAAACAGTGATGAGCAAATCCTAAATTTTTCAAAGTCATCCATTGTTGCTAAAAGGGCCTAAAAATGTGGGGTTTATTCCCCAGTGTGAATCTCTAGGCAAATCTATAACATTTAGTTAAGCAAATAGTAAGTTCTGTTGAAACATCAATGTTTAGATGCAACTTTCCACTGAATAAATATTTGTGCTTGGATGCAGGTCCTGCCCCACCCCCAGCCCAGCTCTACTCTCTTCCCATAGGCAGGAGGGAAAAGAAGTCAGCCTTGACTTCCTAAAAAACCACATCGACATCAATTTAGGGTGATTCAATTTTTTAAAAGACTTTATTAAAACCGAAATGTTACAGTATTTCTTTCTAGTTATCATACTACCTAAATATATCAATGGCTGTGCAGTTGGGAAAAATGAGTTATATGTATTATTTCACTCCCCTTGGCTATCAGCTGCATTTGAAAAATACTAACTTGTGACAGCTTGTCAAGAGTGAAGCCTCTTCTGTAATTGCTTTTTTATCTATTAGATTAAACTTTCAGGATAGTGTCTGTGCAGCAGCAAGGCTATGAGCACTTGCCTTTCTCTTAACATTTATTTTTACATTTTTATTTTTAAACCAAAAAAACGTAGAAGCAGCACAATGATAAACTTCTGGTATTTATCTTCAAGAGGCTCTGGGGGGCCGTCACCCCAGCAGTGCTGGTGGGGTAGTGTGCCCACTGTGTGCCAGTCTAGCCTCTGCTTTTGGGATCGTTTCACTCCAAAGGCCTGCGGGTTGCAGATGTAAATCCCTTTCCTGTCACTGGGGAGGAAAATATCGGTGCACTAAATCTCCTCCTGGCACTTGGCTGTGACAACAGGGAGGGAGGAACAGTGCCGGCTCAGGGTCCTGCCCAGGCTGGGGATGCTTCTATTGGTGTGCAAATCAGGGCTTGTGTCAAGCAGGTTGCTTTGAAATGCTCAATTTGTTTAGTTCTGGCTTCGAAGTAGCTATTTCATCAGTGGAAGAAGATTTATTAACCAATTTTTTATGGCTATCGACAATGGCTTAGCTCCAGCAGTGTCCCCATCATTTTTATGAAGTGTAGGGGGTTCCAGAGGCAGAGGTGTTTTATATTGTTCTGGTATTTTAACCCAGTGAACTAAGGCCTCTATCCTGCAAATACTTAAGGATGTGCATAATTCACTCCAGTCCCAGGGGCTGTTTTGTCCCAGCTGCTGGCAGGGCTTTGCCGGGCTCTGCTGGATACCTGTACTTGCAGTAGGCCTGTTTTTGGGGGGGCTGCAGCAGACCCTGGGGGATCCACTCCTGCTGTGGCATTGGCTTTGCTAAAGCATTGTTGGGGCTGAGAGTTCATGCCAGTGTTCGGTCACATCGCTGGTGGCCATCGAGTTGGTGTTTTCCCTGGCTGCCCTGGCTGTGGCTGGCAGTGGGGGAGCTGGACACAACCCATGCTGGACACAATTCAGGGGCCAAATTACTGTGGATGTGTGTTTGTTAGAGCAGCATCTCACCTGGCTCGGGAGCCTTGTCCTAGGCTGCAGCTTACTCTTTCCACAGGTGGTGTAGGAAGGAGCACCCTGACAGCACAAAGGGGAGGAGAATGGCTCAAGGGTGCTGGGCTGGCTTCACTGCACTTCCTGAGACTGCTCAGGAAGGGTCATGGTTTGCAGGTTTTGAAGTCACGCCTGGTTTAGCCTCACAAGCACAAAGCAATGCCTCTCAACAAATCCAGACCATCCCCTGCCCTGTGCTTATGGGCGCCTCACTGGCATGTGAGTCCCAGAGCAAGACATGACTTCATATGACTGATTTCCAGAGCCATGAGGTAAAGCATTTCCATCCTCTTGCACCTCCATGCAGGAGCCCTGGGCTTACTCTGGAGCGTGCTCATGGCACAAGCAAGGGCGGCACAAAGCAGCAAGTACAGCAGCACGGACATTTGTGAAGCGCGGTCTGGTTGCTGGCAGGATTGCTCTTTTCTACATCTCTCTGCAAAACGTTTCCATCACCTAAAACCTTTTATGCTTTTACCCACAAGAAATCACAGCATGATTGCTAAGCCTGCAGAAAACCAACTCTTGAAGTCTACCAAGTGGCCAAAGCTGCGTGCTCAGCCATGATCCCCCTCTTTCACGTACACTTCATGATGATGAAGGTTTTAATTAGATGAACACATGCAATGGTTTTTCCACAAAACCCCCTCCTCGAGTCTCACTCCCTGACTATCAGGGCCCTGGCCCTGCTGGCTGCAATCTCTCCTCAACTCCTCATCTCGTGTCAGTGCTCCATGCAGGCTCTCCCTCCCCTGGATGCCTTTCCTCAATCTCTCCCAGCAAGGCCAGAGGTGCAGGGGGCCCTGCCTGCGCTGGAGCAAACTCTCCCTGGCAACAGGTACCGTTCCCAGCCTCCCTAGCTGTTATCAGTCCGCAATAACCTTTTCCTTATTAGATTTTTTTCCTAGGGGACTGTAAGGACAGCCACAATTATGTTTCTTCCAACCCAATTGCACCTGCCTGTTCAGTAGTGGGAGAGCAGATGGGAGCGTAGTTCCCTCATGATGGGCTCCTAGGTGGATGAGCAGTGTGAGCCTCTGCCAGCCTCCACTGACTAGTAGCCTCCTCTCAGGACGGGACAGGTCCAAACACTGGGGTCTTCCTCTTCATAAATAAGAAGTATAAAGGACACTCTCTTGGAAGTGATTTTTTGTGAAGCTTTTATATCAGAAGCCGCAAATAGATTTTTTTTTCGGCATCAACAGATGACAGAAATATATATATATATATATTTTTTTTTTTTTTGGTTTGTAAAAAATGCACCACATTTGGGACCTGTTCAGAGTTTTATTTATTTATTAAAAAGCAAATGAAACTTGTCATATGGTTTTTTCTTTTAAAAACATTGTGCACCAAAGCATAACATTTCCAGTTGTGTTTATAGGTTGGGTCAAAATTACTTTACAGCAGCTTTTTGCTGCAGGATGGATTGGTTGTGGATTTCTGTAATCTCTGCCTTCATTACATGCTGTGTTATCTGTCCCGATTGCTGCTGTGCCTTACTAACTGCAGGATAATTTTGTCTGTAGAAAGGTTGTCACCCTTTACCTCTTTGAAATGAACTTCGTCCCCTTATATCTGCTGGTGGCAATCAGCACTCCTGTCTTTCTCCTGCAAGAGCGACGGAGCCCCCCATTGCCCCCAGGGGCTTGTGCAGTCTTCTGGGTCTCTGGCCCATTCCTCAGTGCCCCACTTGCTGTCCCCACCAGGTGAAACAAAACACCAGTGGTTCTGCTGGCATCTTGCAGCTTCCAGGAGAGCTGCAGCCTGCAAGAGGAATTTTATGGCAAGCACCTTATCGTAGGTTATGGCTGAACATACACAAGCACTCCCAGTGACCAGTGTAATCCACTCTTTACTGGTATAATTTGACTTTATTTTTTATTTACACAGGGAGGCTTGGGTGGAGCCTTACGTACACGGTATCAGAAAAACAGTCTGCTCCACCTTGGGGCTGCACACGTGCTGGAACCAGTGCACCCGCCGCCCGAGGGCTTCAGCAGCTCTCTGCACAGAGCGTCTCTCCACGCGCAAGGGAGGCGTTTCACTTTCTCCTGTGAGCATCTTAGCAAGCAGGTTGTAATGCTCCAGCAATCTTCAATACATGGCCAAATACTCAATGACATTTCCTGTTTTTAAATGGCAATGGCTGAGCCTGGTGTGACGGTCCCAAGTACAGCACTGACTGGGTGCCCGCTGAACACAGCTAATCTCTTATCAAAGCCGTGGATCCCTTCTGGTACTGCACCCTATCTACATATTAATATTTGATCATTCATGAGCAATTTGCAAATTTGTAATGAGTAATAAAATACTCTGGGAACTGTTTGCTCACAAATAGTTTCCAGAGTATTTCATTACATATGACAAATCTGTAAGTATGTAGTTGCCAGTATTGGGCTGCCTGTCGTCTGCTGTTGAAGAAAGTGCTGCTGCAGGACAGATGTCCTAGTGTGTGTTTAGACACAGCTGGGGATACTTTCAGTGGGTTTTTGTCACAGCTTCATTTGATAGAAACATCCAACAGAAAGATTACAGGGATCTGCTACCTGGATGATTGAGTGAATCAGAAATGCAATATACAGCGATAGTTTCCCGTCTTTACTTAAGTATCTTATCTCATTGATTTCCTCCACAGCTAGACATTTTCCTCACTTGCCAACCTGGACTTATAGATACTAAATACATTTTTCCTTGATTTTTGTTTGTTTCATCAACAGCTTTCTAAAAGTCTGGTACAGTTGAACAGAAGTAGTTGGAGATTTTGAACCATGAAACATAAGGTTTGAGAACAGGACAGTGGAGCATAGCCAGAGAAAGTCACTGGGAGTTTTTGTCTGGACCAAGGTAGAAGAATTTGGCACAAAGGGAAGCTCAGAGCATGCAAAAATCTATTTTATTCCCTGAAAATATCCATGTATGTTATACAAAATTAGCAGAAAAAGCAACAGATGAACTCATGACAGCACTGTAATACAACAAGGATGAGTTGGTTTCCAGTGTTCAGTATTCCTGTGGAGTATGAAGGACTGGCTTTTGTTGCAGCTTGTGGATGACTGCACCTGGCAAGGGCCTGATGAGATGGCTGCAGCCAACATAAGGAAGTGTATGGGGTTGAACTCAGTTACAGTGATGCTATACTACACAGCATGTGGAACAGGAGAGTTTGGGCCTCATGGTCCTTCATGCTTCATGGGCACCACAGCAGGCATCACCCCCTGAAGCTCCCAGCTCCCAGAAGGGGCAAAGCCATCACCAGAGGCAGCTGCACAGTGGAAGCCACTGGGTGCACAACACAGGCAAAACACAGGCAGCAAGATTTCAGCTCCTTAAACAGGCCAGCTTGCAGACAAAACACAGAGATAAGCTCAAACCTTGAATTCAACACCTAACTACAGGCTGCAGAGGCTGGCAGTCTGTGCTCAGGGCCAGCCTGGGTCAGATTGCCTTGCAGGGCACTGTCACTGCCATTGCTGTCACTAAACAGTCCTCTGGGTATTGCATAAGTGAAAGCTTGACCAAAGGTCTCCCATCTCTCAGGAAAGCATCTGACTTGCTGAGCTTTGCGTTATACATTTTCTAAAATACGTAAAAATATGTGTTCATAAAACGTGTAAATAAAATCATCTTAGTCTTCTGGCTGGGAATTATGATTATGTAATTAATTTGTATTTTGGTACTATACAAATTGTTTTGGTTTTGTATCCTTAACAGTATATCCAATAGAACCTGAGTTATGTGAGTGCCTTGTCCAGTTGACCACACACTCACTGTTTACTCTTCTGCCTGCTTCCTCTGGCCAGCTTTATGGTCTCCAGCTAGGGAAAAGTCTTAACCTCTCAAGGACTTTTCAGGTCCATTCCAGACATGAGCAGCAGATTCCCACCAAATTTATCTATGTGCAATGATACCTGCATATGTACAAGTCTGTGCAAGGAACTATAGTTGTGTGGGTAAGTACTTAAGGGTGTGTGACAGAAGCTGGTTCTCCAGATAAGCCTTTGAGATGCTCGATGTTCCTCCCAGGCGACCTCTTTCCAAGGGCACCATGTTTCTGGGCCATGTCCTTGGAGAAGTAATCTTTACAGCTGATTTTTCCAGAGCCAAGCCAGACTCCTCCAGGGCACTGGGAAGCAATCTGCTTTGCATCGTGGCTGTGCTTGGTGCCCAGAACGGACCAGCCCTCCTCTGTGGACAGGTTAGAGAAACTTTTCTCCAGAGTCTGCACCAAATCAGAAATTATTCTTTAAAGTTTCCTTCTTTATTTTCCCACCACTCAAGAAATGCTCACTTTACTTCTTAAAAACAAGAAAGAATACTTAAAATGCTGCTTTAACATTATGAGCATGTGGGAAAACCCCTACTCAGCTAGGGGAGGAAACAGTAGAGACACAGTGACAATTACTGCTAAGTCTGTTTATGTTTGTTCTCCCCAAAACATGAAGAATGGGACTAAATACAATTAGTCACCAGCCACTGCTGAGGGAGAGGAGACTGATGAGTCACAGCCCCACTCAGCTCTGTCCCCAGAAAGGTCAGTGCCAGCCTGAGGTGCAGAGGCCAGACTGCAATGGCTCCTACACTCCCTCTTCTTAGGGCCAGTGGCCCCAGGATTGGGGTGCTGCAGGGCCAGGTGCTACCCTGCCTGTGCTATGGGATGCTTATCCGTAAGAAGCCATAGGATTGCTCCTCCATGGGATTTCTCTGCTTCCTCTGGGCATAGATACACTGGTGTTTCAGTTCAAGCTTCAGCAGTGTGCAGGATTGAGCCACTTTCTCACTGCTGTCCAAAAATTGCAGTTGCAGATGGCACAGGTTTAGAGAGGCAATTAGGCACTCTGGAGAAAGGGACCTGAAGGAATCTTTCCAGCCTGCTGTGTATAAAGTGAATTTTTAAGAACTTGTTTCCGTTGGTGGCTGGGATGACTCCCAGGCAGATATGTCTTACCTGATACTTTCCTGTCTAGTGAGCGTGCAATGTTATCACGCGAGCATCTTTTGAAACCTCTCTCTGATTTCTCTGCTTTGCCCCCTCAAGGCAAACAGATGGAAGTTTAATTCTCTCCCTTTAGTGTCTCTGGATCACAAAGCCTTTGTCAAAATGGAGCCTGAGATCTTAAAACCTAATGGTTTTTCCTAGATATCAAGATAATTGCTATGGGCAGGGTGCAAGGAGAATAAAGAAGCCAGGGTAGTAAAATGGGAAATGGCAGGAAGTGAGAACTAGATAATGGAAAAAGTAATTCAAAATTATTTTCTTCATGTCTCCATGTACTGATTTGTTTCTAGAACAAATGGAAATGAGCTTAATGGATTCTTCTCTACTATGAAGGTTTGAGAGTAGGTGAATTGAATTTATGCCAAATTGAGGAAGAGTCTGGGTGTTTCCTATCTAACAAGATGAGAGAAAAGCAAAACAAAACAAATAAGGAGTCTTCCCCAATCCAGATTTCTAGTAGGCTAGGAAATAATACAGTTGGATGTACCAAAACCTGGAATAACTCTTTTTTCAGCTTGCTTCTTACTGAAAAGCAAACCAGGTGTAAGGCACACACAGCCAGGTACAGAGGGGAAGCTTGTTTTGGGTTGGATTGTCCTTGATTAGGTGATGCCATGACTGGCCTGATTGGCCTCTAATGATGGCCCTTTCTTCCAGGGAATGCTGAAGGACCTGACGTCCTTTACAGCCAGACTTGGAAGATACTGAGGTCCTTCTGCAATGGCTCTCATAACAGGGATAGCTTTTCTCCTCAGAGACCCTTTGGAAAGCAGAGACTCTTCACAGTGTGGCTCTCTGTGTGTGCTCACACTTATATGGGTGTATGGAAAAAAACCCTAAACAACTGTGCAGAGTATTTTACTTTCCAGGCCAATTTACTGCACAAATTTTATTATTGTAAATCTACCCTTTGTGTAGCTCTGGCTGTCTGAAAAAAAAGGATGACCGTATTTGGTTGTAAACTGATCCTTTCTCCCAAACAGGAAGAACAGCAGCCCTGGAGATGCTTGGTCAGATATGAGTTGCTGCAAACCAGCTTTGTGACATTGTCTTCAGTGAGACAGCACCGATCTCTGCGTCTCAGCGCTGTGACTGGGCATGTCCTTATGTGTCATGGCAGTGGCTTTATTTAATCCTCGCTGTATATATCAATAACAGGAAGACTCTTTTGATGTTTTCAGTTGTCAGACAGAGATCACATTTTTGCAGAAAATGTCCTGTCTGAACCCACCTCTTGAGAGCAGTGTCTGTGCAGAGGGAGAGTGAGGGGAAGGTCCTTTCACCCCCAGTTCTATTGCCTACCCTTTGGATTGGTGATAGAAACTTGCTCCAGAAAGAACCTCAGGATGTGGCTGTCTATCCCCATCAAGAAACCATGAGAGAAGTGGAAGCAGCTAATTCAAGTGTTTGGTGATAATCTTAGGAGGTAGAGTAGTTTTGTTGCATGGTTTTCTGCTTTAAATTGGAGGTGCACTGTAATGTATAGTGGTGTGTCACAGGAACAGCTGATGCACAGCTCACAGGTAGATCAGTCCAGTGTAAAAGCAGACATCAAACATAATTTTTCCTGTATTGACGTAATGCACATTGCAGTTTCAGTCGACCATAGCACAAAAAAAAAAAGATTAGAAGGCAAACTCCACAAATGATCAATGATGTTAATTACAGTTCTCAATGAGGGAGATAATAGCAATGCAAGGGAAAGCAAATACTTATTAGCTCTAAGGAGCATCTGTTATCTGTATGAAAAATAAACACATTTATCTAGGCATCACCTTAATGGCTCCAGCTATGGAGAGGTGGTGTACTGACTTCACCCAGATGTTGGCATGATTTATCATGTCTGGTGGAAAACAGAAGAAGCTTTGCTGATGCTAATGCATGTAAAACTGGTCTGAATGGCCAACTGGACCTTAATATTCACCTCATCTGGTGCCAGAACACCAGCCTGCTACCTGGCAGCTACAGCAGGTGTTAAGTATTACTTAGCAATATGCTATACATTATACATGTAATGTAATATGGTACTTTGTACAGCCCCCCTCCCTCTTGGCCATCTGAAATCCTTTTCAAGAACTCATTACCCCTAATACAAAGTCAATGGCCAATTAGTTTATAGGTAGGTGGGATGTGCTGAGGGCCTCTGGAGCGAAGATGGCAAAGGATTTAAGTCTCTTCTTTGAGATCGAGATGACAGTTTTGCTGAAAGCTGTTGTGGTTTCATGTTTGGAGGTGTTAAAAATCCCAGTGGTTACAGGGTGGGTGGCAAGTGCTCAACACCTCTGGATGTCAGGCCAGGCATGTCCTCACTGGCCACCTCCCATCAACCTTGTCCAAATGATTGCCCAATTTATTGTCACTAAAGGCTGCAGCCCGGTCTCAGAGGCTCTCCATTAGTGGTATAACGAACTGATACAATGCTAAGTCAAAGCTAAGATTCAGAGCTATGTGCAGTAAACATAAACATATGTTTAGTGTTGGGTTATAAACTACTGTAGCCAAAGTGGGCAAGTGTTACAAACTTCAAACACGAAACAGATGCAAGTTAATTAGAGGCATGAAAGTGATGACAATAGAAGTGAGCTGTAGCAAGGAAATGAAATGTTAGTTTAGGCAGAAGTTGCTGCAGTTCTGCCTTATGCTGGAAATGCCTTCACTCTTTGCTGAAGATGGGAAGGCATATTTTATTGGGACAACCAGGCATGTCACCCATATACTTCTATGAGTGAATGCAAAAAGGAAACACAATCTGACAGGCTTTTCAAAGTTGGGAATTGCCTTGCCATGAGGTTGACTCTGCCTGAAGTTGGACTGCAACATGGAATCACAGAATAGTTTGGGTTGGAAGGGACCTTAAAGATCATCTACTTCCAATCCCCCTGCCATATGTGAAGATCTTGTGCCCTGTGTCAGGGATTACAGTGCCCAGTATGCCATGAGGAAGCAGATATCCCACCAGTGTGGGCATCCTCTGGGAGAGGGGGACTGGGCTCACCAGGCAGTGCTGTAGGGTGGCAGCTGTATCCACCTCAAGAGCTCAGTTCTACCCTTCCCCTCCAACTTCCCAGCCCTTGGTCATGTCATGAGAGACTTTCAGGCCCTGGTCAGGGGCTGTTGTGTGCCCAGCTGGTGACATGAGTCCCACTAAGGAGGCAGAGGTGCTTCAGCAAGGCTAGGCAACCCTTGTGACTACAGGGGTGCCTGCAGTCTCAGGGTCTATCCCTGCCTTCCTCTTGGTTTTCCTCCTTCCTATCACTGTGGGCAAAAGATTTAGCGACACTCTTCTTGCCAGTAACTCTCCTCCCTAGCTCCTTATACTCTGCTCATCTGTCTGTCATCTGAGTAGTCCTAAAAGCAGTGGTTTGGACCAGTTTCTCTTCTATTAGGTTCTTGTGAGCTGGTGTCCTTCTGGGCCATGAAGTTTTCCATGGTTTGTATGGAGATTGTGTGAGAAGAGGGGTGTTTGGTGTTGGAAGGACGAGAAAACCCCCCAAAAAATGCCTTAATAACAGGAGCTCTGAGGTAACTACAGAAGCCTTGGATATGTTTGTTCCTTCAGGTTTCAGATGAGCAAGTGTGCATGCACCTCTCGGTCCTGTGCAAGCACCTCTCTGTGCAAGCCTGTGCTCTGGCAGACAGGCTGTGTCTGTCCTCCTGGAGTGCTGCTCTGATGTTCTGCCCTCCTACATGTTCTACACCTCTGCCTCAGACACTCCTGGGAGCCAAAAGGGCTGCCCACGAAGAAGATGGTTTAAAATAGCTGCCCTGACAGGAGCGTTGCTGTTCAGCTGCTCCTCCTTTCCTCCCCCTGGCACTGGTGCTGCTGGACACAGAAGTGCTGGGCCCATACCAATGCTCCCGAGCAGCCTGCTGGCTCCCAGGGCCAGCAAGCTGCTCAGACCTCTGCTGCTGAGGCACTGCACACCCCTACCCTGCCTGCTCAGCCCACCAGCATCACCGTGTACCTCCAGGGCTTTGTCCTGCCAGCACACAGCCAGCAGAGCAGAGAGGCTCACCCTGTCATGTGCCAACCCTGCCCAGTCCAGCCTCTTGCCCTGGCACCTCCATGCAAGCTAGGGCCTCGGAGAGGTACTTGAGGGATTAGCAGCAGTGAAAGTCATCCTCTAAATGAGAATTTCAGGTTGGGACCTGAAACCGGAGCAGTTTGGAAAGCACCCAGTGACTGTGCTGTCAGGGAGTGCTCACAAGCAGTAAAACAAAACCGTTGCCTAATTATAGTTTCACCATGGGGCACTGTAATGCTATGGTATTAACTCCTTGCACATAAACAGTGATGGGCAGGGGCTTGCCAGCAGTACTTGTACCTCCAGGAGATAAACAGGTAACGGTATCACGGTGCCGCCATCCAGACGGGAGACAGCTCCACGGTGAAATTACAGGCAAATTTACTCATTCTGTATGAAATTACACATGACTGTGGCAGGAATTACACCAGAGCGTGATCCAGCCCTCCCTTCACTGGTGGTGGTGGGGGAAATCTATGATTGGGAATGAAGGACCACAGCAGACTGAGGCAGGAACAAAAAAAGGGACTTCCCACCATTTGTGGAAATTGAAATTAAAGCAAACAGAAAAAAATGCATGAGCCCAGGGAAGGTTGTAATTACTCTACAATCAGCTATTCATTTAACTAAATCACACTCTGGCACTGTGCTAATAGGAAGGTCTTCGGCTGTCAGAGGGGTACAGATTAAAGTGGGGAAGCTCAGATGTTGTTGACATTTTTATTTGGAGAATGCTTTTCCCCTTTGATTATTTTAGGCAGGATGATTAAAAAGATAAAAAAGAAGACCAAATTGCTGGAAATTACTGTATCAGGAGGAAGGCTGGGGAGGTGTGCTGGTGGGGGTTTCTATCCACACAGAGCTATTCCTTGGGGATGGATACTTTGGTCCCAGTGTCCCCTGGCAGGGGCACTCTGCAGTGCCAGGGTGAGCTCTGCAGCGTGGGCATGGGGCTGGCTGGGGTGAGACCCTGCTCCTGGTGCATGCTGGCTCTGGGAGGACATGCCACGCAGGAGTGGTTGGGAAGAGCATGTGCAAGCAGGGAGCGGGTGCAGAGCCTCATCTCAAAACTCAGAATTGCATGAAATTTCTGATGCCGTGATCAAATGCTATAAGTTGGTTGCATTGTTAGAGCTCACAGGCTGATGTGTACCAGGTAAAAGAGTGCAGCAATGTCACCTGTGGTGAAGCACTGCCATGCAGGTAACTGCTGAATGGAGCTCCTTATACAAGGAAGGGTTACTCACATGGGCAGAGGAGAGAACTGGAAATGCTCTGTGACAATGGTGCAAGGTTGTATTTCATTTCCGTAGTGTTTTCTCTCCCCAGGAGGCAGGCAGCAACCAAAGCAAAGCTCCAGTCTCTGAAGAATTCCCTTATTAAAGTTTGCCCAGCTCCTTTGCTGCTCCAAGATGTCTCTTAGGAACTGCTTAATTCATACAGAAGGTATTTTGCTTTTGTGTATGTGAATTTTTTTATTATTATTTTTTAATTGAAAAATGTCTTTCTCTTTCCTACCATCCCTTCGGGTCAGGATAGATGTTCTATGACAAAAAAAGGGGTTTTTTACATGTTGAATAAAACTTTCCTGACTTTGGCAGCAGCTGCAGGGCCGAGATAAGTAACTGTGGCTGATTTGGTGACTTGTCTCCCTAGTTCACTCTCAGCAGCACTGCCTGCTACAGAGCTTTGATAACTGCTACTGGACACCCCACAAGGTAAGAATTTAATCATCTCTCAGGATGTTTTTCCATCACCACTTCTCTGCAGTTTGATAAGTTTTGTTGCTTTGGAAAAGTCTTCAGACTTCCTGACAGGTCTGAATTTGGTCTATAAGAAGCGCGGGAGGCCATGAGGCTCCTCACCCCTCAGCTGCTTTACAAGTGATGCTAGTGCCCCTGTTGCTTGCTCATCCCATCCTCAGCTCTCTGTGGAGTCCACCAGTGGGAAAATCACACAGGTCAATATAAAGTCTGTCCAAATTCAAAGAGGGTAGCTGTGGAGGATGCTGTGGAACCAAGCTTAAGAAAGTGTGTTGGAAAAGGCAATAACATTACCTCTTTATTAGACAGTAAAATTGCTTGGCCTTAGTATTAGTAAATTTGCCCTAATAGTGACTAAATGGTGTTTTGAAAAATACAAGATTTTTTTTTCACTTGCAGAAATAGGAAAGGAGCAATTTTAAATTGCTTCAATTTCTTTGTATGACAATCTGAAAATATCAATGGCCAAACTTACCATGCCTGGATTTAAAAGCAGCCTGAGTAGGAAGAAGACATTTTATCTCCAGCTCTTTCTTAATGGGTGTCTGTGATAGTGAAACCCTCTACTGTGCCCTCTCCTTGGGCATCTCTGGAGCCCCCACTGCCTCCTGCTGAAGGCTGCCCAGAGTGCTTAGGGATCTTTCCCAGCCTAGTCAAGTTTACATATGCAAGGACCAGACCTAGCAATGGGATTAGGTAACAAACACACTGTTCAACTTTCAGTTACTTGCTCAAAGCAAAAAGGCTTTGAAAAGTCATTAATATGAATCACTTCTGAAGGAAGTCCTGTGCTAGTTGCATTTTACAACCTGCATCTCCTTGGCAAGTTGGCCAGGTGCACATTTCTAGGTAGTGTTTGCCTTCAAGAGCTCTGCTTCTGCAGAGGAAGCACGACATATATTTTGGTGACATCATCTCTTTACTGGTCAGGGAGGTTTTAGTGCTTACCTGGATGGAGTTGTCTCCAGGACCGCAGGACTCAGATAATCATACAGGTATGTGTTCCTCACCCACCTCTTCTCCCCTTTGAGTAACAAGGAGGGTATTAGCTGAATCATGGATTTAGTCACTTGGCTGCTTGCTTTCTAGGCATCACACTTTTCCACAGCTACTTTGAGGCTGTCGTCAAATGTCCCCAGTCACTTCTGAGCCAGACTGGACGTGGGCAGCTGAAGCAGAGAGGCTGCACAGCTCAGTGCCATTTCTACTCAGGGGTAGACCTGCACCAGCTTTGGCCGAACGTGAATGCCAAAGCTGAAACTGAATCTGCTGACCACGGCTTTGAGGTAATGTTTGCTGTGCAATAAAGCTGCTCTGATACAAAACAAGTTGAAGTATCCTGTCTGGCCAAGTATAATAGGACATATTCTCTGCACAAGCTGTGTTAAGCTTTGACTTAAGAGTCTAACAGCTCTTCATGTCTCTCCTAAGCTTTCCTGTTGAATGTTTGAACCATTTCAGGAGAACTAGAGGTTATTTAACTGAAATAGCTTTGATAGATTTGAAGGCTCCAAAGATCAGCTGACTTAAAAAGGGAAAAGAGTATTTAAAACCAAAGCAAGGGTTACTCTGAAAGTTCATTCTTTATTTGAAGACAGCTTAGGAGTGATTTAACAGGGTTAACTTCAGAAAGAAATATCCCTAAGTCCTCTAGGAGACGTATTTTTGCAAGTTTGCCAGCTAGTTTATAACTGAGATTCCTCATTCTCCGTGGGGGTAATTACTGCAGCTGGGTTGGAAAGGCTTCAGTATTAAAACAGCAGTCAACGAGCTACTGAACACAGGCTCAAATCCACAAGGAGATTCTCAAAGCCTGAGCTGATTAGAGCAGAATAAATCTTGGGCTGGATTGTCTGTCCCTGCCTTAATGTCTCGCACTGAGGGGGATATGGTATGTAATGGGGTAGGCTGGTGTGAGCGTGTCATGCATTTTATCTGAGAAATGAGCTTTCCTTTTTCTGGGAGGTTGCCTGGAAGAGCCACTTAAAGTGAAAGCCCGAGGTAATGAATTCAGGACCAAGTTGTGTAATATCTAGTAGCAACATAAAAAAAAAAATAAAAAGGAGAAACCTTTCTTTCTCTGCCAACAGTGAATTTGTTTACAATATAACATTCTGAGAGCCACAGAAGTCGTAGAATATCCTGCGTTGGAAGAGACCCACAAGGATCATGGAGTCCAGCTCCTGGCCCTGCACAGGACAACCCCAGGAATCACACCATGTGCCTGGGAGAGTTGTCCAAATACTTCCTGAACTCTGTCAGGTTTGGTGCTGTGACCACTTCCCTGGGGAGCCTCTTCCAGTGCCCAATCACCCTCTGGGTGAAGAACCTAGGTGAGGAGCCAAGTGACACCTTTTTAGCAATGCTTTCTGGGCAGTTGCTCGTCTTCAGTAAATTCAGAACAAAATCTACACATTTTAAGGGCTGTCAGTGCTTCTGTAGTCTGGATGGGTGCATGGGAAGCACTCACTCCTCTATGGGGTGTTGCCCAGTTCTATCCTTCGTGCCCTGTGGGTGCGGGTCTGTGAGAACTCGCAGGTCCCTGGGCTGCTGGGGCGGCTGCTCTGTGTCTCCAGAGGGGTTTCACAAGGAGCTGCTACAACACTCTACTCCTGCTTTCAGTTAAATCCTCTGTGTTGACTTTCCCAGCCCTTCACCTCTCTTGCTGACAGCAGGGCTGGGTATTCCTGTCATGGGCACAGCAGTATTTTCTCATTCCTTTTGATTCAGTGGAACTACGGCAGGATGCAAATGGGAGAAGCTACAGCATGAGCAAACACTGATGTTCCTGATGTACTTAAGGGCCACCTCTGATTCACAGGCTGGCTTCAACTCAGGCATCAGTTGGGTCACCTTCATACTGCCTTTGCCACTGATGTTGGCACCCACTGCCATGAGTGGTGACCCCTGTGCACCAGATACCTGGGTCTCACCATGGGCAGCCCTGCAGAAAGTGGCAAATAAAGCACCCTTTAATCAGCTGCGACCTCCTGAGTGGCTCTCCAGTTCTCAACATACTTTGTCTTGCACATGAAAGGAAGAATGATCTCTTGGGGATGTATAGTGCCCCATCACTGTGGCAACCGAACACTTCATCAGGATCTTGAACTTCTTTTTCCTTGTAGACCTGTGATAGGACAGAAGTGCTATTATCCCTCCTTTGAGGGGTGAAATGTGGGGGCAGAACAGCGAAATCAGGAGGTGAGCTGCAGGCTTTGGGGATCCTGGGTGTAGTGTTGTGAGTGCAATGACACTGTGTTTCCACATTAGAGCTGGTACCCACTGCATTGCATGTTGGGATTTGAACTCAAAATGGTTCAAACATAGAGGTGTAAGTCACAACACTTTTTTTTTTTGAAACCCTGCTGCATTTCTGGGTGCTGGTACATGTGCAGGTCAATAACACCTGCTTAGGGAATTCTGAAAGGACACAGCACTCAAACTCTACTTCCTGCTTGAGTCTTGCTTGGGTGCATTGATTAACCTGAGCGTGTTTGGTTTATCTGCATAGAAACCACAAATTTACACATATCTTTACATGTATCTTTACACATAGCTGGCAGATATATTTTACCAGTCATATTCTGAAAGAAACAGTTAAATAAATCGCTTTCACTTTTTTTGTTTAAGTTTAGAGAGACAACTGGAAAATGATCATTAGGGAGAAAAGATTAAATACCATTACATTGGAGATCTATATGAACAGTTTGTCTGGATGTGGGTATGATCTTTCTGAAGCCCACTTGAAGTTTTTTTCTTGGGGACATTGGTGACTTCTGCCATTTCCAGCTCTCTCTGAGCCAAAATGCCTTGTACCTGCTGGCTATGTGCTCTGCCAAGGAGTCCTGTTTCTAGGGACCTTTCAGGTTTTGAAAACATTGGTCCTTAAACAACAAGAAACAGAAATGAAAGGTGAAGCAATAAATGTTTCTGACAAAAGCAGTGAGGTGACTAGTCAGGAGTTTGGAGGGTGCCTGTCCGTGCTCATCTCAGGAGAAGCAGGAATGATTTACAACCTGATGTGTTCTAAACGTCCATTTAGGGATCCTCACTCAAACTTCCCATCCCTGGCCCAAAGAAAAGGCACTTTCCAGGTCTGAGGTTGTTTGCTACATTTCCAGCAAAGCCCTGCAGACCCTGGACCACTTGGAGCCAGACCAGTATGTAGATCAACAGCAGGGCTCTAGCAGTGCTAAGAGGCTTCCTTGAGTTTTGGCTGGCAAATAACTCATTCCCTTGCTCTTACTGTGGGATTGGGAAGCAAGTCATAACAAATACTTGTGTTTGAACAACTACGTGTTTTCAAAAGCTGGAGCGATTGTGATGATTTGAACTTGTTGGCCAGTGGATCCCGGGGCAATCCTTGTAGAAAGGAAAGGGTTTTTTCCCTCCTAGCCTTCTGGAAAAGCTGGCAGTGCAGTGCCTGTCAGAATAGCTACCATTTTTATTCTTCTTGGTGAGATCTTGCAGGGTTAGATTGGCTTTGGGACCGTACAGCATGAGTGAGACTCTGGTCCTTCCTTTGAACTGCAATTGGAGCTGGCAGAGAGCACTGGACAGAAGAGCCTTTTGTTCCTTGTATCGAAGTTTTGGATGGCAGCATGCCAATTTTGACTCAGTTCTACTCAAGGAAATATCAAATCCAGCCCAGACAAAAGTCATTCTGCAGAAATGATGCTGATGGGGTGGGTCTGACGGATTCCTGGTGGGATAGGCCTGCGGCCCTTGTCCTTCTTGCTGGGGCATCTGGAAGTGCCTTTCCACAGCTTTGCTGTTGAGGCTGCTCTGCCCTTGGTAAGCAATAAGAGTTTCCTAGAGAAGGAAACTTGACTATATTACATCTCAGGGCTTATCATGACTCTAGAGAAACACTGGTTCCAACAGCCTTCATTGCACTGTGCTAACTTCTATGAGCACTTTTTTTACAGGCATGTGTAGAGGTTTTTTTCTTTTTCTTTAAAAAAAAAAAAAAAATTCCCAAGGTCTCAGCTATGCTCTGATGCATCATGAGAACATTTTTGAACTCTTAAAATTGTTTACTGAACAGGAAAACCATTTCTTGTTCCAACTCTGCCTGGAGCTCTGTGGAGGCATTGCCTGTGCCTCCTGAAACAGCTTTACCTTCTGGAAACAGTGCCTGCAAAACCCTCTTTGTCTTTTTTTCTTTTTTTTTAATCTTTAGCCTTGTCATCCGGCCTTATGAACTGCAAGCATGATGTTTCCTATCATTTTTAAAAAGGCTGTTCATTGAAAGATATAAAAGCATAAACAAAAAGTTCATGTTTGTTGGCACAGTTTTTAAATGCAGACATCTGGGTTAGAGATGTGAGAAAATTGTAAAGAATTTGAAAGGTTCAAAGGCTCATGTTATTAAAGTTTTAATAATCTCCTTTTCTGCCTAGCCCCAGCCCCCTGCTAGTCTTTGAATCTTGAAGGAAAATGCCGTCTGAACAAGATTATAGTTAATTAGGGTAGGATCTTCTCTTTGAAAGCCTGTAGGAAGCTGTCCTGCCCTTTTATTTTTCAGACTAGAATGAGCCGTGTGTAGGAGGAGATACATGGCAAAAAACACTTGAGTGCAATGTTTTAATTTAAAGACTCCAGGGGCTCTGTTAAGTTTCTATAACACAGACGATGGTATTTTCACAATCACTTTGTTATGTAATCCCTGGAGAAATAATTCACCTGAGGTGAAATTCACACCTTGTAGAGGGGCCAGGGGAGGCTGGCAGTAAACACGTGCCTGTACACACACACCTATAGACACACAAGCCCATACAAACACATCTGTACACACATGCACCTATAGACAAACAAACCTCACAGACACGTGTATAAAGCCCATCATGGAGCAACCCCAGGAAGGCTGGGGTGAGTGGATAACATTTCCCCTCGAATGAGTCCTGATTCCCACTGCCCTCCTGGTGCTGGTGATGAGGAAGGGGAGGGAGCAAGCCTTTATTTTGTTGGCCATGCATGGCTTGCCCCAGGGCTGGCTCCCCTGGTGCAAAGGACCAGTTCTTAAAGGCCAGGATGGATGGGTCTCTGAGTAACCTGGTCTAGTGGAAGGTTCCCTGCCTATGACAGCAGGGGTTGGAACTAGATGATCTTTGAGGTCCCTTCCAACCCGAACTGTGCTATGATTCTGTGACCGTAGGTCCAGGGGTGCAGTGAGCAAGGGGTTTAGGTAGCTCTGACTGCTGGCCCTGCAGTACCGTGGTGTTGTGTGCTTCTTGTGGCATGAACCCAGCTGTCACTTTGTCTTACTCCTGAAGCTTTACCTGTGTCCGGTCTGGATTCTCCCTAGCAGTGCCAGTGGAG
Source organism: Myiozetetes cayanensis (assembly GCF_022539395.1). NCBI lineage: Eukaryota > Metazoa > Chordata > Aves > Passeriformes > Tyrannidae > Myiozetetes > Myiozetetes cayanensis. Next base: position 135,622,642 of record NW_026086604.1, read on the forward strand.
AGCCCATTGCACCTGCTTGTGGCTGATGTGCTTTCACAGACACTCTGCAGACAGCTTGCAAACATAGCTGATCTGCAGCCAACTCACCACAGGCTCCTGTGGCCCCTTCTCCAAAGAACTTAACCCTCTGCTCCTGCAACAGCACGTGCAGATGGTGTGCAGCCCGGGTGGTGTGCTCCTTCACTGAGATGTCACTGACTCTTAGGAGGACAAAAAAAACCAGGCTGGACCCTGCATTGTGTCACTCAGCCTGCAAGAACTACGGGTGAGAGCGTACAGACAACACCACGTTGGCACTGTGTCTGTAAGGACTCCTCTGGTCAGCGTTCCCAGCTAACCCAAACTGAGCCTGGGTGCCGCAAGTGGTTCTTCACAGCCTCCACCATCATCAAATGAGAGGAGGGTGAGGGCTGACGATTTGTTTTATAAAAGGAAATGTATCTTTTTTTTTTTTCTCCTCAGTTTGCTATAAAAAATAAAGCCACTTATATTTCTGGCCTATTTTGCTTTTAGTGCTTGCAAGATGTCCTGAGGGAGCTATTTTTTCAGAAAAATAGGGCGTTAAGTACCGTAATTTCCCTAACATAACAATTCCATATTTATTTCACTTTCTTTTTCTTTACACTCAGTGGCTTATAATAGCAGTGCTTTTCCTCATCTCCTCCTGTCTCTCTAGTCTGCTAACAACCCAATTAGTGAGTGCCCAGAGCATGAAGCATTCCTGGCCTTGCTGCTGTTCCAGCCAGTCATTAAGTAGGTGGAGAAGGTCTAACAAACACTGAAAAAAAAAGGGATTTTGTTTTTTAGAAGTTAGTTGAATTTTACAGCATCGAAATAGAAAAGGTAGTAAAAGAGGCGAAAGGGGGAGTAAACACTTTGCCAAAATACTAAGTCAATTAGCTTAGTTGAAGGGCCAGGATTTTCTGATGTAGCCTGGAGTCTGGAATTGCTCTCACCAGTAAAACACTTCCAGAAGGTCCAAAGAGCAGCTATACTGTTTTTATTTTTTTCCCCCAAGGGTTTTGGTGTTCAGGCCTTAAACTCCAATCTTAAGATATTCTTTTGTCTTTCTTGATATCCCTGTACCTTGGATACCTTATACTCCATTACTGGGAATTTTCTCCATGCCCTGTTTGTGCCAAAATGCTTTACTGACTCTTTAAAGAAAGTTCCTTTGCCTTAAGAGCATGAAATCAAAGGCTCAAGAGTCTCACAGCCAGTGTCCCCGGTCAGTCTTCTGAGCCTTTATTTGTGTTCCCAGATACAGCTCTTTGATGTGAGACCACCAACAGAACTTGAACTCTGCAGCACAGACACACCATTTTGCAGGAGAAGGTGCCAGATGAGTGGCCATGAAGTGACAGGGGAGAGCAGTCCATGGCTCTGAACATCACTAGACAGGAGTTACTGTCCGGGAGACATGTGAGCGTGCAGTACCGCTGAGTGCACGATGACTAGTTTGTAGAGCACCTAGCTCACTGAACATGGACAAGGGAGACTGTTTTTAAGAACATGTGGTGTGGAAATACCAACCAAGCAGGTCAGGACCCCATTTCACCGGGACCTTTACAAGCTCAACAGTAGAAGTGGACGTCATGTCATCCAGTTTTCACCTCATTATCACGCAAGCAAACTCTCATTTAGAAAGATCTGAAGGGAAACTTTATAAGAGATTCAGGGCTGGAGCCAGTCATTACTTAACATACAGCACCATAAAGAGTCCAAGTTTGCTAAATTCACACTTTTCAAATGAAAGGTTGGATCACTCTCCCTAATCATAAACCCTCCCATCCCCGAGGTGTATTCCCACCTGAACCTCCCAAAGCAGCAAAACCCTCGAGTGCCCTGCCTTCAGCTATCGACCTCTGAACGACCAGATGGCACGGAGCCCAGAAGTAGAAAGACCTGTTTGCACTGATTATCCTAAGTGTCATTAGCAGGATTCTTTACAAACAACTCCCTCCTTTGAAGGGCAGACATCCTCTTGCCTTTGGAGAATGACAATAAGCACTGGCTGCCAGTTTTATCCTTCCTTTGCAGTGACCTCTTGGAGCTGACTGCTCTCAGAAAAGAAAAGCTAAATTTTCTGCTGGTGTATTGAGCTGCCCTGTCAAATTTCCCCCTCCCCCCCTAGTGGCTTTTGTGAGATGGTCTGTGAAATAAAATTGAAAAAAATCTATTGTCAGAAGGATTCTGTGACCAAAAGGTGCTAAGCACCTTCTAAATGAACGCCTGGAGCCAGGTGAAGTAGCTATTGGGAAAGTCGTTAGCTGAAATTTGTATTTTGAAGTTCTGATACGAAGAAGCTGAAGAAATGCAATGGTGAGAAGTGCATTTGCCAGGCAGCCCCCTTTGAAAAGTGCTGGTACACGTTGCTGTTCAGAGAAACAGAGGTGGGTGTGACTTTCTGTAGCATTCAGCTTTGCCCTTGGCATGGGATTATCCCCTGGGAAGGAGATGGCATACCAGTAAATTCCTCTCTGTAAAGGTAATGAGGAATAGTGTCTCTTGAAGTCTTGATGAAGGGGTTATAAAGTATATGGACATATTTTATTTTCCTCTCTTATTATATCTTGGATTATGTGATAAATGAAACTCCTACGGAAGAAAGCCTGATGTTGGCACATAGTAGGGGAAGAGGTTAAAAAGATGAAGCAGCAAGCAAGCATATACACATAATCCTTGCTAATTTACAGCAGAATATAGAGTTATTTCCAAATTCTGGAAAAATCATCCCAATTTTTCCTTTTCTGTGTAACTTTTGCACTATAATGGGTTGACAAGTGTGTCTTTGATTCCCATTGTGGACTATACATTGGCCAGTGGGTGAGAGATGGGCCTGTTATTCCTATCACACAGAGCAATGCTGGTGTCAGAATGTGTGCAGTAGCAGTAACTTGGGTCACATCTACACAAGTCTCTGCACTAGCTCAAGTGTGCTGTGTGTATCTCTGGGACTACTATGCCTGCAGTTACAGCAACGTGCTCTGCACTACTAAAGTTTCTTCCCTACAGCTTGGAAATGTAAACAGGGTCTGTTGGTTTAAGCACCTTAGTGTAACACACTTTATCTAACTAAAATGGAACAAAGCCTTAGGCATAACTTTGCAAAATAGGTACACCATCTCAGTACTTATCAATATTATTCTATTAAATTAAGGAATGTGCTGCTACTCTGTATCACACAGAGATAATTTAAGACAGGATTTGGTTCTTTCTTTGTAATACTGGAGTTGAAGTAGAAAAAAACTGTATAAAAATTTTTGAGTCATCTGTTTTTTGGTTGCATTTTTTTTTCAGGAGTGGTAAACACAAGCTAGATTTTATTGGTACTTGATATATAAAAATAATGAAACATGAGCCAAAGAACACATTCAAATTTTGTATATTTCATAGCAGTTATTTATTTACTATGATTATCTTACCTGCATTGGTCATATAACAGGAAAGTCAGTCCAGGAACCTGCTGACTTTTGTATATGAGAAACATAACAAAACCAAATAAATTTATCTTCACCAGTTCCATGAAAAGCAGGTCCAAAAAAATGTTCTTATTGTGGACATTAAAAATTTCTAGATGATGAAACTTTGGGAAGAAATGTATATGACAGAATTTCATAATTCAATAACAAGGACTTTTCAACGCTATTTCTCATAGGAAATGAAAATGGGAAGGCTGAGTTATGTTCAAGACCTAGCCTACAGTTTGAAGACAGACTAAGTTAAGCAAAGGAAATAATTAACCATGAGAGGCACCAAGTGGTTTAATAATTGTTATTCCAAGAATGAAAGTATCAGTACAAATGGGACTGGAAGGGAAAGTTGGATAAACATAACTGGGGAATATGCTGTGTACTGAGCTGATGGGGCTACACGTGGGAAAGATCCATTCATTATTTGATTTACAAGGTAAAAGGGAGATAATGCCAGCAAAAGGTTGAAGGAAACTATTAGTAAACAGGAATCTGAGATGAAATGTTCCCCTTACAGCATTTTTTTTTCATGTATGACACTTGTTCATCTCAACCAGCTGTCCCCAGATTATAAACTGGCGTGGAATGGGCTGTCCTGCCCCAGCCCTACATTCACTTCATGTTGGTTCCCGAGTGGCTGCACAAGTTCTCTGGAGCAGCGATCTCCATCTGTGACATTTCCTCAGTAGGCTGAAGCTCAGTGGCTGGACAGTGCCCCTTTACAACTTGGGTTTACAACTGCTATAACAGGCAGTCAGGAAAAAGGTAGTTGAATTCCCTGAATGTATAATGTACCTCTTAGAAAGCAACTGTGGGGAAAATAAAAGAGGACTATGGGAATGGTCCCTTCACAAAGCATTACATTGGGTGCAGTTTCTAAATATGAGCAGAGGATGAAAGAACAGGTGGGCTTTCACCTCTTCTGCTTGTAAATGAAATGAAAGAATGAGGCAGAGAGGAAAAGGTGATTAGGCTGGGTTTGTAGAGAAGACCATCCTTAGTAGACGTACAGGGCCCTCCTTAGTTCACACCCATTTTACTGCTTTGTCTTGGACCAACTGTGCTCAATTAAACGAAAGAAAAACAGTCATAAAACAAACAAGGGAAAAGCTGCAGTACAAAAATGATACTCAGCCTCCTGAGGTTACTACTCTAAGGAATTGCTCAGGTGCAGATCTAGCAGGGTACACAGGAGGATTTTCCAGAAGATTCTCATACTATCCAGAGGGAAATGTTTGGATTTGGACAGTCCATGTGAAAATGATTAAGGAATATGAGCAGCTGTGTAGAAGTGCAGGGAGTGACTTGCTGTTACCTGGCAGGGGGTGTCTCCTGATGCTTCCCCCTTGTGTTCCCTACCCAAGAACCCTGCATTCACTTGAGGGGCACCTGCTCCAGGTCCTGATTGGACAGGATTGGGAACTACGTGGGCTTTTGGCTTCTCCAGTAGGAAAATTAGTCTTTTCCTCTGAGTAATGACAATGCACAACATGAACAGGGAGAGCTAATACCTGTAAGTGGAGAGCTGCTTTATTTAAACCATCTCCTTCCAAACCTGTGTCTGTTTCTTCAAACCAGACTGCATAACCAGTAGGGAAGGGGTACGAGTCCTTGGATGAAACATGGAGCTGCTTCCTTGCAAAGAACATTAACTCTTTAATTTTTTAAGTCTCTGTTTATCTACATTTTTTTTATATTTCACATAAGCTTTGAATTAATTCCAAGACTCAGCTGAAGCTGTCATATCTGCCTAGTTCTGGGTACAAGCAAGTGCTTCCCTAGAGGAAGGAAATAATTTTGTTTAAAGGGGAAGCAAAATTAGGCTTAGTTTGTAATAAATGTAGATAAATTTCTAACTAAATTTAGAAATTAAGTTTTACTACCTGGAAATTGGCTGGGAAATAACAGATTTCTTTGTGAAACTTCTGGTAGTTAACCAGCCTTTTTAGGGAGGTTTTTCTTCTTCTGAATCTAGCTAAAAGGGCAGTGCAGAGCAGTATAAAAATGCAGAAAAAGCCATGAAGCAGATGGAATTTTCCAAAACTCTGCAACATTTCCTATTCTATTGAATTTTCAGTTGCATTTTTTCTTAATTATTTTATTTCTGAATGTCTTATTTTATCTGAAGAGTCTCTCAGCCCAAGGTTCTGGGCTTTCTAGTATGTCTTGAAACTGTGTGAGAGAGGCTAAATGCCACATCCTTAGAAAAGACTCCAGGATCTTGGTTTTGTGTAAGTGAATGTTGCAGCACGTCCTTCATTGTCCTGAGCCAGAGCAGCTGAGGAATTGCTTTTCATCCTATACCTCACCTCATGCCATCCCAAGCAGCCCAAGGAGCCTGCACTCAGCAGTTGAGGTGGGTCAGGGATAAGGATTTACTGAAAAAACTAAGGAGCTTAGTGATAGAGCTGCATGTCAGGGAAGTTTCTCTGTTTGTGGGTTGTATTAGAAAAGTCATTTCAGGCTGTCCTATTTCAGCAGGCTTCTCCTTTACCCTCATTTGAGTCCCTTCACTTTCCTTGTTTTACTTTTTGCTGCTCCTCTTTGTTGTCATTAGTAAGGAGCCAATCTCCTGGTTTCAAGTTTGGGATTGATTTAATGGTATATTGATCAGCCACCCATTAATAAAACTCTAGTCCAAAGTTCAGCCACACAGATGAGCATGAACTCTGTTGACTTCAGCAACATTTCTCTGATTTCAACATCTGAGGACCTCCCTCTAATTCCATTGAGCAAAAGCTAACACATGCAAAGTTTTTTGTTTGTTTGTTTGTTTGTTTTTCCAAAAACCAAAACCCTTGCTGGCAAAGTGCATCCGTTTAACCAGCATTGGAAAAATGCAGTTATTGTGGACTTGGTGTCATAGTAACAGCAACAATAAAGCTGTGGTAAGCGCTTTGGGTTCACTGGCAATGTTGGAAACACAAGAAGCATATCCCATGCTCAAAGGAGTGTTCTACCTCCACCAGCACCCAGGTCCAGCAGCATTGCTGGTGAGGACTCACTGCCCTTGGCAGAGGTGGGTGGTGGAGCTGTGGGATGCAGATGTGTAGGGCTGGCCTGGGCAAGGGTGAGGAGCTCTGGCCCAGGAGCAGATGGAGATAGCGTGGAACAATGCGCCTGGCAGCGTGGCCGCTCCTCGCAGAGGCTCTCACAAAGCAGCCCCGCCGCCCCAGCGCCGCGCATTGTTCTGCTTTGGTCGAGGCCTCTCTTCAATTAGCGGGCAGGAATCCCTTCCCCTGCTCCAGTGCTATCACACTGGTCCTTGTGTAACCACAGCGGTTTGACACAACGCAGCTCTGATTGCGAGCTGTGCTGCACAGTTATGCAGGATTCCTTGGAGAGGGCCTGCAGACATCTGGTCTGAATCTCCCTCCCATTCACATCCACGGCCCCTGCCACTTCCCGAGAGACTATAAATAACTCCCAGGGTCGATACTGCATGCAAAGCTGGTCCTTGTGGACTGGCTTGTCCCTTCCCTCAGTGACTGGTGGGGACAGCAGCAAGTGTGCTCCTCCAGCAAGGCACGGGCAGTGGAGGGTAGCCAAGGAAGTGCATTGTTCCTCTCTGCAGGGCGTTGATAGATGTCTCCTCTTCCTTTCCACCCTGGTGGCAGGAGGAACCAGCCCGTGATTTCTCATGCAGACATGTAGTATCAGACTTGGGGACAGCTGTTGCTGCTTCAGGTCCAATTTACCCAGCAGGATCCTGATTGATGCCTGTGGCAGAAAATGCTTCTCCAGACAGATTTTTTTATGGGAGAGGCTCTGTTGGACCTAGATAGACAGGACAAATACAGGGCTTGGCTTTCTCTAGCCAATCCATCACACTTCTAATTGCCTATCAGTCAGTGACAGGCTGCATCATTTGTCAAAGGAAACCTAGAAGAGAATGTGTTAACTCTTCTCCTCCTACTTTTTGTGGTTTTGTGGGAAGACTGAAGTAAAGTTAGGTCAGAGAAGCACATTGTTTAACATTTGTATTAGGATGCGTGGCTTCTGTTGTAATGTTGTCAGCCCTGTAGCTGGAGGATCTCACATTTCCTGGATGTGAAACTACATCTAAGCATTACAAAACTTGGCTTGTCCCCTCTTTCCTTTTCCTCTTGCCCCATCTCCCGTGGATTGCAGTAAATGCTAATGAGAAAGAGATGGTGTATATCAGGAGCCTTTCTAACAAAGGAGAAAGAGGCCACTGAGGCCAGGTGCAGGTTGTGACCTGGTGCCAGCAAAACCTGTGCCAGCAAGGGGAAACATGCTGGATTCTGGGGAGGGGAAGGACAGGAGCCAGCAGGGAAGAGAGAAAGTGAAACAGCACCTCTGATTTTGTGCTTACCCTTCAGGAGCAGGGAGTCAGCACACCTGACAACAGGACTGAATGAGAACAAGAAGGGTTACTGAAAGTCATCAGATTTGTTGCCCTTTCTCCCTTCCAAAGGCAGTTTCAGCCCCCCTGAGACTTCATCCTGAGTGCAAACTGCTCAAAACCATTGCTCTGCTCCATCACATAGACTAGTCCTGAAGTCTCCTATGGGTGATGTTTTCCTGATGTTAGGGCACTTTAGTGCTTCATTTGCTTCTGTTAGTCAAAAAACGACTTTTGACTTTCGTCAGTCAAACAATGAGAATTTCTTCTTCCACAGTTAACACTCGGAGGTGCAGGTTCAAAATCCATTGTCTTGAGGAGGACCTCCCAGACTGAAAACTTTTTTGGTCAGATTTACAGAGTGTGAGAAGTCATCCTTGCAGAGTGATGGAGGCTGCCACCACAGGGTTTCCCTCACCCCCTTCCCTATTCCTCAGCAACTGTTCTGTGTCTTTGAAACAAAGAAAAGTTTAGTAAACTGAAAGGAAATATTCAGAAAGTTCTGTGCAGAGAGATGAGGGCTCAGGGCTTTATAGTGAACAAACTGTAATTCATTTGAGCTCTGGTTCTGGCCAAGGAGAAACTGTGCTCTTGTGAAGACTGTGGTCAGGCCAGGTCAGATTAATGTCATTCAAAAGCATCATGGGGATGCTATACCCTCAGTGTTTGGCATGTGGATAAATTGTGTCACTGGTTTAATCTTCATAATAAGTACACATTTGTTCTCAAAAAAGATCAGTGGCTGGCTGGTGGCATGGCAACAGCCCATGACACTGCCATATAGGAGACTGGGGTTTGGGGGAGGTGAAGAGGAATGTTGCCACTAGGAAATTAAAAATTAGAACTAGAGCCTACTTAGCAAATGTCTGACTATGCTCTTGTAACAACACCACAGTGCATCACAAGGAAAGAGTTCTTACTTAAATGTCAAATAACAATTTTTTTTCCCTGATGTGTTTTATAGGTCAATGGAAAAAATCTAGCAGTTAGGTTTTTTTAATCTTTTTTATTGTTGTTTTTATTGAAACTTTTTTTTTTTTAATGGGAATATCCTGTATCCAGTGATTCTACTGAAAAAACAGGAGGTGTTTCCACTCTGTGCTGGATTTATGTACATTGTTTCTCACCACAGAAGAAGGCTGAAGAGAGAGGACACATCCAGGATATGGATTCTGCTCTCCTGGATGAATGGAGAAGCTTGTTATGACTCTCTTAATCTACTCATGGCAAGTGCTGTGTTTTTATTTAAATATTACTTCCCTAGTTCTTATGCCACTCATCTTCTTTCTCAGCCTCAGTGTCGCTAGACAATACAAGCACTTCTCATCTCCCCTTGTAAGATGTTCCCCAGTTTTTCTCTCATTCTAGTAGCCTTCCTCTTCAGCATGCACTAATCCAGCCCAAATCCTGTGCACACTGGGGTACATCTGCCCCAGAAGACTAAACAGAGCAAGGGGTTAGGCCAAACATACCCACTCATGATTTACTGTCCTCATGGCTTTTGTGTATATTAATTTTCACCCTCGCAGGCAGTACTTGGGTTTGGGTTTGGAGCTAGAAAATGCTGAGGACCATTCCTAAAAGGCAATTTGAGCTTGGCTCTTTTGGGAAGGTGGGAGGGTTTAGAGGTTTAAACATGCTCTGCGCCACACTGCATGTCCTCCAAACCAAAAAGAAGTCCCCAGCATGCACAGAATCTTGGTGACCAAAACTAGTCATGGTCTTCTTGAAGAGGTTCTGCCAGTGCCTGGTATTTATTGATTTCAGGAATGCTTTCCTTCCTGTAATGGAAATACTTTACTTCATTCTAAGTGACATTTACCTTTTCCAGTGGTTAGGCCACATTTCTGGATGCATAACTAACACAAGCTCCTACTCATGATTTCTGAAGTGCACACCCTTTTACCTTAAATGGTCAATCTTCCCTCCATGTCTATTGTTCCTGAAGATTATCTGGCTCTTTTTAGGTAAAATTCTGCTGCTTGTCAGTATGGACAAGGATCCCCAACCTCAGTCATCAGAAAGTTTCATTAGACACTCTTTTGTGTCAAAATTGTTAAAGAAATAAAAAGGATTGATACTGACTCTTGCGAAACTGCTAGTGATTTTCTTCCTTTCAGCTCAAACCATTGTCACCTCCCCTTTAGGCAATTCCTTAACTACTTAGCAATTCTTATCTTAATCCTCACTTTCTCTACTTGAACTAATAGTTTCCATCTGGCAGAGTATCAAATGCTTTATTCTAGTCCAGATAAATGACATCTTCCCATACTTCCTTTGTCTGTAAAATCAGATAAGAGTGTTCTGGTAGACAGGCAGAAACTGCTTTTGTTAGGTTTATGTTGCATTTTCTTCCAGTTTTAGTTTGTTTCTATGTTTTAAGTTTTTCATTCCCTCAAAAAACTTCCAAACCAGTGATTTGCTTCATAGAGCCTGAAATACATTTATAGCACACACAACCTCTTTTGTAGCCTGCAAGAGGACAGCTTTTCAACCCAGGTTTTCTCAAATTAGAGGCAATGAAAATGTGCTGCCCAAGTCCCACCCCAGCACTACTAAGGCCAGGATGTTGATTTCCATATACCTGAAACATATCTAATTGCTTCTATTCAGCCTGTAAGCTCACTGCAGAATGAATTTTGGTCTGTATTTCCAGACTGACAGTTCTTCCTGGGGACATGTGAAGAGCTTGTTGTCCATGAGTGAACATCAAGAACTAGTAATGCAAGGCCCAGAATACCACCCACTAATCATTTCTGTACCTGATCATGCTTTCTAAGTTAGGCAGAGCAAATTAGATTGTTATACTTGTATTTTCCCTCAGACTGTCCACAGAGCAGACTTCAGCTAATGCAAGGAGATGTGGAGGCACACACATGCCGCCAAGCCACCAACACAACCTGACACTGGTGAGTTTGTAGAATCTATGCTAACTTTTCTATGGGTGCCTCTTTCAGGTGATCAGCATAAATAAACATTAATTGGCTTCTGATTTACTTCCTGGGATCAAGTTCAGTGCAATGATAAAGCACAGTGAATATATGGGTTTGGTGGGATATGTCTACTTGCACTACCTTCCTAGCTTCAGGTATGATGTATGTATCTGATTTTGGCACATAGGACATAAAAACTGTTGTGGCTCAAAATATGTGATCTAACAAATGTCACTGTAAATTAAAGCAACCACAGAGAAAAAGATGTAAACTTATTCCATGATTTTTACATGCCTCTAACAGCTATTTCCAGCAGTGAAGAGAACATTCCCTGTGGGTAGATGAAGCTTACATTCAGGAGTTAAGAACAGTAATTAAAATTCTGTAAGTATGCTCATTAATTTTCAGTTTCTGACCTGAGGAGACGTGCTGCCAATAATGACTAAACTAATACTACTTCAGTTACCTCTTTGTTTTCTCTCTTCTGAAGAGATCGGGGCACTAAAGATGTGCTAAGCCAGCTTTCCTTGTACTGTTTATTGTCCTTTTTGCTGTCTTAGTTCTTCTCATTTTTAATTATGAAAGTAGGACTCCTTCCAGCTGAGATTCTATGAACCTGGGGAGAGAGTGGGGGTGCTGCAGGTCCCCTTTGCTCTACCTACAAAAGGCTACAAAGGAAAACAAGTTTGTGGGTGCAACACAGTGATGTCCCTATGTGAAATTTCTAAAAGGGTCTGCTCCTCTTCTAAAACCTTCTAGGGGCTCTCAGGCGGAAAAGGGACTGTGAACTCTAGCTCAAGAGTAAGGCTTTTTTCACAGAGCTCTCAACTCCTTTCTGTGTGCTTATTTATTTATACAATCTCCCTTATCTTTTCTTGTGTGCTTTGCCATTTCCTTAAGCTCACATCCCTGCTTCTTGACCTATTCAACTTCTTTCTTTCATGACGTCAGTGCATTTTCACATTCTCCTTCAGCCTGTCTCAGAATAAAGCCCAAGTTTTCTCCTGCACGCTTTCTGGCTGATTTCCTGTGTGCGTGTGTGTGTGTGTGCGTGTTGTGTTTTGGTTTCAAGAAGGAAAGGAGATCTGTGACGTGGATGGTTTTAATAGTTCATGTAGATTCACTGGGAAGCAGGGCTCAGAACCCCCACTGAGGGACCTGTGCCCCAAAGGAGCCTCCTACTCTGCCTAGCCCTGGACCACCCCACTCCCGCTGCAGTGAGTGCTACTGGATATCCACTGTGGTGTTGTACACGTGTGAGCACATCTGTCATACACACCGAAGCCTCAAATATGGGATGGCAAAAGCTCTGAGCTATTCCTCACCTTGGAGCACCTGCATCTCAGGAATCTGTGAAGAGCCAGTGCCCCGCTGCAGGCTGGGGCAGCAGACCAGGAGGGATGTTATGGCTCTGTGCTGCATCTGAGGTGTCTGAAGGTGCTGCAGCCCGTGCCTGTCCAGTGCCCACAGACGCACATGTGCCCTGACAGACAGGTTGCCCACTCCCAGTCGCTTGGGCTAATGAGTGGAGAACGGATGCTCTTGAGTGAGGCTTGGTTCATGAGGCATTTGGGGGAGCCAGGACAAACACTAGGCGTTTATAGACGTGGTTTATCTGAAAGCATGCACACATCTTGATTTTGATTGTTTAAATCCACCTTGAGAGACAGCAGGATTTTGACTTCTCGCCTTATACCATATGCTTCATAGTGCGGAGCAAATTCTTGACTGTCCATCCAGATGGCATGCAACTCCCATCCCCCAAACAAAGTCCAGCAGCATTAATATTTTAGTACTTAATTTTTCTTTTAGCAATTTAGGTCTGCCATACAAACTGCTTGCTTTGATCACTTGGAAAAAAGTAGTGATAAAATAAATTGAAGGAGAAGTCTTGACTTAAGTTTAAAAACAACTTCCTTCTCATTAGGCTTTCCACAGGAACCATGTATCATATTTATTTAAGCGTCGAAGAAAATATTTAGCCTATCCACAAAGGTTAAATAATCAGCTGATAAGATTTGTAGCTAAAGTATGTTTAAATGTACTCATTAAACATAGTATGTGTTAGGTAATTTTTCAAAAGCTCTGCTGCTACATGTAAACCATTAGGAAGTGGAAAGGAAAAAGTCAAAAGGAACGAAAGCATTCCTTGTGAACAAATACAGTTGTGCATTGTACAGACTGCAGCTAGTAAGAGTCAAAAAGTCAGAATAACAAGACCCAGAAGAAGGCTATAATGATACAATTTATTCTTCAGCAGAAACCAAGAGAACTAACCCCTGCATTTTGCTCTAAAAAAAGGACTACATGTTTTAGCTCACCTTGTAATTTATGCCTATAATAATTGGAGAGGGATGGTTGAATGTAACTTATAAAAAGCTCAAAGCCTCTGGAAACAAACATTTCTTGCTGAGCTGAATTTACTTTCCAGCTCTGTCAGAGCAAGTATTTTTTGTCTGATTGGTTTTACTGTTCCACAGAACTATTCCATACTAGGTTTGGGTAAAAGCAAAAAGTTACTTTTATTTTATAAATAAAAATATGACCTTTTTGAAACCGACTGTTTGGAGTTTGCTTTCTATAATATTTTTTTCCTGATTTGAGGTTCCACTTTAAGTAAAAGCCAAAAATGTCAATTACTTTAGCTGAAAGCATGGGACAAAAAAACATGTCTTTTTGCTTAAACAAACCTTTTCCTTTAAAGACTCCCAGAGAAGTCTTTGTGATGATGTGAATGATATCTCTGGGCAAACAAATGAGAGAGTGAAAAGACACTTTTTTTTACAGAGACAGCAAACTTGAGAACTGAAGGGAGAAGAAGACATCTGGGGGTTCTGCATTAAAGATTAGATTCTGCTTGTATTCACAAATGGTCTTGCTCTCTGGGTGATCCTGCTTATTCTTTTAGGACTATGCCTGATGGTGGACAGTAACGTGCAGTGGGATCAGCCAAGGGTTAAGTTGCTGCTCCATAAGTATGCGGCAGGATTAGATGATGGAACACTGTAGTAAGAATTAAGGGATCAGTCATGTATAAAGAAAACAAGAGCTTGGTCTGCTCTTTGTGTCCAGTTCAGGAGTTACTGTGGAGGTGCCTATTTTTCTACTTTTGGGTAGATATGAGAGAGGAACAGCCGATTAGGACTTTCTCCTTTGGAAATGCTTGAGTCTTATGCCGGAACCCTTTTTCCTTCCTTATTTTTTTTTTCTTTTTTTTTTTTTTTTTTTTTTGGTCATGCAAACAACTGTATTTATCGTGTCTCCAAAACCCAAACGACCTTGATCACGTTACAGTGCACTTCTGGTCTTATGGCAAAATATGCATGTGCAATAGGTTACATGTGTGAGGTCTTATTGCTGGGCACACTATGTCTAAACATGTGCTGAGGAATGGAAGCAAGTTGCTTTCTCTCACCTGCCTAGAGTGCTGGGAGATACCTGCTTTTTTGTTGTTGTTGTTTGATGAATACATGTCTGTTAGAGGCTCAGGGTGTTTGGAAGAAAGGATGATATGGAACGGGCTGTGGCCTTGGTGCAGCATAAAAGGACAGTCCCAGGCTACAGGCAGATGGATACCACTGGGGCAAGGTTCTACCAATAATGTCTGTAAATAATTAATTCATCTGTCCTGAGAAAATTGTAACTCTATCCAGAAGGGGATGAGACATGCAGGCAGCAGGGAGTGATCAGCCCTGGACCTCTGCAGGGCTGTCGTGTCTGTTTTGTTCAGTGCAGGACGGAGGAGGTGCTCATGGATCACCTTTGTCCATGAGCCTGGTAAGATAACATCATTATAGCACAGTTCAATGACCCCTTTTATTGCATGGCTGTGGAGCTGCATGTGGACTTTTTTTTTAAGAGCAAAAGTATTTCTTCAACTCATGGGTTTTGTTTGCTTTTGAAAATCATTATCTGTCAGCCTTGGTGACCTTTTTTTTCAACATCACAGCAGTGTTGTGACATTGCTCAGAAAACCATTTGGAGAAGCTGGTGGGACAAGTGCTGCCCGTGCCCATGCTCTGACACAGCTGCTCTTCAAGGATTTCACCAGTGCTTGTAGGCCCTCTGCAGAGAAAAAGAGTTAATGGGGAGGTTTCATAATATTTTATAGCACAGGAATCAATCATGGTAAACTGGCTGTCGCGTGAACTGCTTCCTCACCCAGCCTTTAATGACCTTCAAACCCACTCTGAATCACAGGTCATAAATGCTTAAGTGCCCTGGCAGCTCTTGGGCATTGGAGGGCCCCCAGCATACCCAAGGCAGGATAACAGGGAAATACATATGCACAGTCTGCACAGACACACATAAATAAATGACATTTTAAATATGAAGTATAGATCACAGGTTTACAAAAAAAAAGGTTAGAACTGGATTGGTTGACGTGACAGGGGCTATGCCCTTCTAATACTAATCCGATTGCCATGTGTTGCCTGAAAAAATGTGTTCAGCTCAATAGCTGAAATGATTTGGATTTGGCTCTGGACAAAATTTTGTCTTTTCATCAGAAGATTAAAAGGTTTTTTAACCATAAACTCTGCATTTTTCAGGGCAGCCAAGCTATTAGGTTTTCAGGAGTTCAGATATTTTTCAAAAGCTCAAACACCTCAGGAAAAAGCAGAAACATGGCAAAAAAGTCCAGTTTTGTTGAAGAAAACTTTTCACTGGTAAAAAGGCAAGACAAAAATCTCCACACAACCTTAAACTATTTATAGTCTATGACATGGTGTAAGACATTTAAATGTTATTTCGCTGACACCACTCCACTGATTGCTGTTTCATGGATGCCTTCCACAGAAAAAAAACTATTTAGAATTATTTTCTGCCCAAACTCTTTGGACAGACCCAGTGAGACACCTGAACACATGCTTAACATCTTGGCACAGGAACTGGTGCCACTGACTTCAGTGGTGTAGCTCATGTGCTTAGGCTTAAGTGTGTACTGGAAAACAGAGATTAGAGTGACTGAGTTCAGAACTGCAGCAATGAAAAGGCCTCTGTATTTGCAGTCAAAGATGAAGTGGAACACCAGGGCTAAAACAATACTACTAGGAAAAGTTTTGGGTTTTTTTTTCTTTTTTTTTTTTCTTTTTCACCTGGCTTGTGTGGTGACACTGTTGCCATCACTGTCCTGCATGACAAAGTCAGCCTCCTAAACCTGCAAAATTCCACTGTGCATTTCAGAGAAAGTGAAGTGTTAAATGAGAAATTACAGTGAATATCCTCCCCTCCCTTTTCCCCACTTTCTCCTCCGTTCCTTTTGACATCTGAGAAGACCAACCACAACTGCATACCATTTATAGATTTGCCTGATTAAAAACAGTTTTCCCTATAGGTCACATCATGTAGAAGACACAAGGTTTTTGTCAAGAGACCCGCTACTGGCAGAAACTGTTTTGCTGCTATTGCTAGTAAGAAATTAGTAACTAGATCCATGTCCTGTTTTTCATGCCAGCTTTATAATTATACTATTTCAGTGGTAAGCCAGACATTTGGGCCAAGGGTAATTTAGAAATTCTAGATCTCTATTCAGTTTTGCTTTTTATGTTCATCTTTAGTGCAGTTATGTCTCCTTGCAACATATAATCTTCCTGCATTTTCCTCCCTTACTATGGTTTCTGTGACCTACGGTCATAATGTAACAAATGCATTTTATTCAGCACAGCTCTGTGAAACCATAGGAAACAATTATTGGCTTTAAACAGCCTTATTTTCTTGTTCTTTATGTCTCTGTCCTCAGATAATTGTGCATAGCTTACACTGTTCTGTACGACTGGGGGGTCAGGATTTGTCCCTTCAGTTCAGAAATGCTTTTGCTTTCCTGTCGTTTCTGTCATTTCAAAAGCTCTGTGGAGCCTATTTGACTTTCTTGAATGCAGTTTTTTATAACCTATGAGACTGTGGTTGGCTGAGTTATCCTTCTGGTGTGGTAATGGTCTCTGCAGTCTTTACTCAGACTGTGATTACACAAAGTATATATTTGTCTTTTTTAACTTATATATGCTGTGAACCTCCTGAGCTAATGGTATCTCTGAGATGTGGTTTTTGGAGCACTAGTGTGTCCATTATGTTGTGTTTCCTTTCTACATTGAAACATACAGCCAAAAATACAACTTGTCTATTTCCTTCAGCACAAGATTTCCCCTCTCTGCTCTGTATCATGTTCTTCTTGTTCCCTTGCTTATGCTGTATGGATTGTTTGTTTGTTTGTTTGTTTGTTTGATGTTCTTTGAACATCTGGAAAATAGACTCTGACAAGCCTTGGTTCCAGGTGAGGGCCTTCAAAACCTCATGGAGTTCAGATGAATCATTTCTCTTGTTGCCTATGATGAACTGAAAATACATTTCATTGCAGACCAGATTTCTTTGTAGCCTACCTGGAAGCCCCAGCTATCACCAGCTCAAATGTGTCACCACAGCTAAACATCATAACCACTTCCCATGATGAATAATGATTTTGTTGGTGGAGCTCCCAAATAACTACCCTGAGCCTTCTCATTTTCAGTTGTCTTTCTGTTTCTGTTGGGCATTATAGTCCTGGTGGAGTGTGCAAAGCACTGTACAAATAGTCATGCATGGATAGTATTCCAGGTGATAAGGATGAGAAAATACAAAGTCAGGTGAGGTTACTTGTGTCCCCAGCCCTCTGCAGAGAGTCATGTTTTGGGTACACAGTTCCTTGCACCATGGCTCAGTGTCAGGGCAGGCGGTGCCTTCTCCCCAGACAGATGTTTCCTATTTCAAGAGTCTCAACACTATGGCTTTTTTGATTGTCTTTTCACATACAGATTTAGTTTTTGCTCCAGATAAAACATAACTAACCATTTTCATAAGTTATTTAGTGCCACTGGTGGGATATCTCTGCATGTGGGAGCGTGTGTGCCCATGTGTGTGTTTGGGTGTGTAACTGTAGGATTTGTATCAGGAGTGTGCTTGGCACATGGGCATGGAATAAATCTTGAAGTAATTTTCACCACAGGAACTGGTGAATGAATTACTTTCTTTTGTCTGTGGTTAAATGTATATGCGAAACGTATTTGACAAACTGGTCTTGAAATGTATCTCCTACGTGGCAGCTATTCTGTCTGCCTCTTTTTCCTCCTGTCATGCAAATGGTCCCAGTATTTCCACACCTCACAACATGGGGACACATAAAGCAGAGACAACTAGGAATACAGTCTTTAGCGATTTTCTGTTGCACCCTCTCCATCACAGCCCCCAGCTGCTCCAGCTTTCCACTTCTCTCCTTTCAAGATAAGAGGTTAATAGTTACTCATCCTTTCTGCAAATTAATCTGTTTACTGGGACTCCATGGCATTTTTCTGTCTTCCACATTCATCTGAGCTACCAGATAGTCACACCAAGAATTGTCTGCATGAGGTGGGCTCTACAGAGGGCTGAGCATCTGTCCCTGGACTGTACTCACCATGGAAGGAGATGCATTGAGACACAAAGGAGTGATCTCCTTGGCAGAGCTCCTGTGGAGTCCAGCCAAGGAAGGCCTGTGTTTACTAGAAATGTTTGCTCATAAGAGATTACCACCTCAGTTTAAGGGAAGACTTTTCAAATAACCTGGGATATTGTCTCCGGACTGAACTTCTGGGGTATTGCCCATCACCAGGTTATTGCTTCTGTTTATACATTTAATTCTTCTGGCTCCTAGTTAATAGACAATAAAGTCTACTGTGCACAATCTGCTACCTACAGGTTTCCATTTGCAGCGTGCTCCTTTTTCTCCTAAGTACCTGGTGTCAGTATTTTGGCATGTATCCCTTCCCAAGAGGTGAGTTGGAGGAGGGGAACCAAACCATTGCTTTTTCAGCTATACATTGCTCAGTTTACATGAGCCTTCATATCAGCCTCAAATTATTTATTCAGGACTCCACTTAGATTTTCAATGCCTGATTTCTTTTTCCAGTATAAGTCCAGTGCTTTAGATAATAACAAGCCCCAATGCACAGAAAAGCTCTTTCTCTTTCATACAGTTAGGATGATAGTGGACAGTTTGTTTAACTTTTGCTGCAGAGAGCTGTTAACATGAGGGGTGTTCTGGCAGAGGTAAGTGGGAGGGGAGTCCATCCCTTTAATTCCATGGCATTTTAGGATAAGTTTGATTTCTCAGGGGAAAAACTATTATATGCATGCTCCATAAGCATTGAATCAACAAGAAGGCTGGAACCAGTAAAGATCTGACTCCTCTATTACAGCCTGAAATTCTTTTCTCACAGAGGAATTTCTACCAGAGACATAAGTAAAGAATATCTATATGAACATATATATTTTTTTTAATTTTAGTGCCATTTAAGCTGTTATCATTTGGACTAGTTTCATCCCTCCAGGGTAAGAGCTCTGTTCTAGCATCAGAAAAAGTAATAGATTGTAAGATACAAAAGCTGTGCTATGTGTGTTGGCTACAAAGCTGGGGATATAGTGTGTTCCAAGGAAACACAACTTCCAAATTTTTTGCCACTTCTAGATAATTTGAGTAGGCTGAGTTGGGAAACTGCCTGAGCCATTAACTGATATCCAAACTCAGATGATGTGTCACAGGGAGGCTGACACTTTCAGTATGTACTTTCCCATTAGCCTTTCTCCTCTGCTGTTCTTTTTTATCTTAATTTTTACTGAACTTCCCCACCCATCACAAAATGTAAACAGAGTTAAGCATCTGATTTGACCTGAGCAGCTCTGCTCTGCCTTTTCAGCTCTGGACTGATCAAACCAAATCTGCGATCTCTGGCACAGGACCACAAAGGCTGGCCGGGGTCTGAAGAGCTGCAGTAACTACTGTCAAGTGTTTGTTCGACCTCTGCAATTTTACCCCTCCCCTTCTCATAAGGACATGTACTCTGAGATCAAAGACCCTTCAGCATTTTTATGGGAAGTCAGCTAGAGGCATGAAGGCGAATTGGGAATACCACGAAAGCTCTGGACGCTTTGTGGAGAACCGGTCATCTGCCTCCGCAAAAATGTGTCTGTCTGTGCCGATGAATCCTTCTCCCCCTCTTCAACGTTTTCCAGTATCCCTGCTTACTATAGGACTGCTTTTCAACAAAACTATGATAAGGTTTCTCTGATAGCATCATTAGGCTGCAGTATGGAAAGAGCCAAATTAGGAGAAGGGATAAGAAAGCACATCACTGCTGTAAGGCACAGCTGTGTTACTGTGTCCTCCTTGCTCCACCCTCTCCATGATACTTTGCAACAGGGACTGGTGGTGCTTCTTGTCTTGGGAAGGGCAGCCCTCTGCCCTGGTAGCAGGGCACCCCTCTGCTGCCACCTTTGCTCCCAAGTGTGCCTGAACCACAGCCTTTCCCACAGAGATGACAGTGGGGCTAGGGGGTTTGCATCCCAGTGGAGATG
This sequence comes from Myiozetetes cayanensis, assembly GCF_022539395.1. Taxonomy (NCBI): domain Eukaryota; kingdom Metazoa; phylum Chordata; class Aves; order Passeriformes; family Tyrannidae; genus Myiozetetes; species Myiozetetes cayanensis. Next base: position 135,642,777 of record NW_026086604.1, read on the forward strand.
CACCCAGGGCTAGGAAATGAGAAAGCGGGCTCATTCAAAGGGAGGGAAAGGTAAAGCAGACCATGGTCTCTCCCAGCATGGAGTTTGGCTGCTGAACTATGACATCATCATCGCTCAATCCAGGGGCAGTTTTGGTGTCTGCTTCATGTGAACTGCAGCAGTTATAGATGGAGCCATAAATTGAGGCTGCTTCAAGAACAGCTACAGAACACTGTATTCCTCCCATAATCCTCCCAGATGTCTTTCAGACTCCAGGCAACTCAATGAAAGAATTTATGACTATTACTCCTAGTTCTTTCACTATAAAGGAAAAAATATTCCTAACCCCAAACCAGACTTACATCTAAGATAGTTGGTTTTATAGGTACCACCATATAGCTGAACTTTATTTTTGCTCCACTGGTTTTGTAGCTGGAAGTGAGCACGGTTTTTTACCTTCTCTCTCTCTTTTTTTTTCTTTTCTTTTTTTTTTTTTCTTTATGAAGGTATTAGGAATGAACTGCAGTGTAAATTGCCTTCTTGACTGCTCAGGGGACCAGTAAAAAGTTGATTGCTTCACAGAGGTCATTTTCCTGCAGAGGTAGGGTAGAGCTGTAACTAGTAAATTTGAGGATACCCTAGGGGTGGTCCTTTAAGCCAGGTAGGGACGCAATGTGGTGGATGCTCACACAAGTTTCACTATATTCTTACAGCTGTATAAAAATTGTAATGAAAATGCAAAACCAACCCAAATTGTGTGAAATTTTCAGTGTGAAATTTTCAGAACCTCTCTACTGACCTCTTTGTGCATACACAGCCTTGGGGAACTGCCATGGGGAACTGCTGCCATGGCACTGTGGTGGGGCTGTTGCTGCAGAGCAGAAAGCGGCTTTCTGGTGACATGTGGGGGCTGGACCCTGAAGTTTGACGTGGGATAAGCAGAGCCATTGCTGGGTAACAGGTCAGAGATGACATCTGAAGTAGTGCACATCTTCTTCAGCTCAGATGGATGTCGGGATCACTGCAGAGTGCTGAAGGGGCTACCTGTCCTTGCAGTTGGTGCTGCCTGTGGTTGCCTGTGGCTTTAAACTCTTGCTGTTCTGGTGCATCTTCCATCCACCCCTTCTCTGAGCCTCCCTCCGGTCCTCTCACTCTCCTCATGACCTTTTGTTTAGATCAGCTGTCAGCTGCCATTTTGGAAAGAAAAGCAGCTCCTAGAGCTTTGGTACTGATAACGGCAGTGTGGGCTGCAATGAAGTAATTTCCTCCTGTATTTATTTTTATTTTTTGCTGCATTATTTTTAATGCTTGCTGCTCTGTCCATTCAATAACCTCTACGTGGCTTTTTGAGTGCATCCTTTTAACCCTTTCTTCCCATCCTATCTCTTCATCTTTGTTTTCTACCATGTGTTTAAACAACATTGACTTAACCCACCTGCCCCTGATGAAAGGATTCTGCAGAGCCTTCCCTTCCTGCTCCAAAGCATGGTTAGGAATACATTTGGTCCTGTTCTTTGTGGAAAGCACATCCTGCTACACAGCCCTCAGCAGCAAAAATTTAACCAGATACTTCACCCCAGTCATAATGGGTTATTTATTGGCCACAGAGAAAGGGTTATTTTCTGGGACTCCAGATAAGGCTGGGGCCAGGAAACAGCTTGCAGTTGTCTCTGCAAATTCGTCAAGTCTCTACCATAGTGTATTGCTATTTCCTCCCTTGTTATCTTCAGAGCAGAGGCTGTCAGGAAGGGGCAGCCTGGTGAAGGAAGTTCAGCCTCCCTGAAATGGTCTTTTCCCCCATCCTCATGATCTTGCTGAACACAGTGATTTGGGCTCTAACAGCCCCCGTGCCCCTTCTCTGGCAACACCCGAAGAAAGTTGTCCTGTTCTCCCCACTCATCTGAGAGAGCTCTAAGAGCTTTCTAATCAGCTCACTGTCAGCCTGTTTCCTCTCATCACTTAAAATGAGCCCGTGCTAAGTTTACAGCTGCCAAAGCTTTTGCTTGGATTCAAAACACTGGAGTGTTTGAGAAGCAGGTTGTAACTGCCAGGGCAGATTTCTAAGGAGGCAGCACTTGGGGGAAGATGGGACTTTTCCTCTTGTCAAAAATACTCTGAGTGGATGAGAAATCATCACCCTGGGTAACAAGTTTTACTTGCAATTGTTCTCTTTGAAAGTTGGTTGCTTATTTTGTTTCCCGTGGTCAGATGTGTACCTTTGTAAATGGGATAACCCAAAAGTCTGTGCCAATAGGTGAAATCCCCGGGGGAGGGGAGCAGTGTTTGGCTTTTGGTTTTTTTTGTGCATATGCAGGAGACTGTAGGTTTCTCTTGCTCATGCTTTTGGAAGCCTCAGTGGTGTATCAGTGCTCAATGCACACACTCCATTGATCTGCTTCTGCTGCTCCAAACATGAGCATTGGCAGAGCTGAATGGTACATCTTGGCTATGAGGAGGAAGTTTCAGCTTTTTTCCACCAGTGCCCAGGATGCTTTTGAGGAATATGAAAACCAGGCGGAAGTCTTAGGAAAAAAATGTTGGGAACCACTTGTTTTGGTCAGTCTGATTTTTCAGAGGTTGCACTTTTCTTGTTCAAAGCAGTGACAAATAGGAACTGCAACATGCAGAATCTCCAACTGCTTTTCGAAAACTTGGCTTAAGTTATTTACCACTAATGCAAGTATGTGCCCATTATATCAGCAAATACATCATATACGACAGACTTTTTCTAGCTTAAACATGTTATTGAGCAGATACTGAGCAGATACTAACTTCAGTGGGAAGCTTTCTTCAACCTCCTCTTGACTCTGCACTTCATCCACACACACAAAGGAAGTGTCCTGCGCTGGCAAAGAGCAAGGACAAGCACCACGTTGGTGCAGCCCTCTGGAAAACCTTTGTCAAGAACTTTTGTCAGGAGTGGATGAGCAGGGGGTGGCGGACAGTGGCCTTTCTTATACATTTGAGAAGTTGTAGGTAGCTGAGCCTGGATCAGTCTGAAGGACAAACTGGAGTCAAATATGGTCTACACTTACAAAAAGTGAAAAATGCTCCATAAATCCAGTCCTGGATGTACAAGTCATGGTGCCTGACTTGTACTGCAGTTCCTTACATACCCTTCATGTGGGAAGGAGACAACAAGCAGGAGAAGGGTGAAGTGCACCAGAGGAACCCTGGGGGTGTGCAATACTAGGGTGGTGAAGGTCATGGTGGCACGGGGTTGGGATTTGGGGCAGAGTGATGAGAGATAAGGTCTCTTGGGTGTAGGCTGCATGAACTGGGTGAGGAAGGAGGGCAGGACCTGGGTCACAGGTTCATGGGTGGATGGGAATGACACATTTACATGTTTTGGAGACACTTAGGATTTCTCTCCCTGTCTTGCTGGGAGCTGTGCACCCTCTAAACTGAACCCTACTACTTAAGACAAGCTTTTAGCGAAGAGTTGGGATTTAGAGTCTTAAGTTTAGAGTCCTAAGTGCCCCAAAGATGGTAACTGTACAGATTCTACAGCAAAGCATGGAAATGGGGAGAGGCGCCCCTTGTACAGCCCACTTTTTATTAGGAGAGATGTACCCTCGAGAAAAGGGCTTATTGTGGGCAGTGACATTATTCCCAACACATTCCATTCATAACATAGTCGATGGGAAAAAAATTCCTTTCTGCTGGTATGTCATCGACGTTTAGCATCAGTTATGGAGTGTATTTGATCTTCTATGTTCTGAATTTCATGAAAATCAAAACAGATATATTAGCTTTCTTGAAAATGTTGAACAGAACTTGCACTCTATGTGTAAGATATAATTGTAAACCTGGGGTTTACACAAGAAAATTCTGCATCTGAAAATACACCCTGACATAAACCTGTTAGATTTTTGTGGCACTTTTCTTTTGCCCTACTTTCGATGTCAGAAGAATATAATATCTATAGTAACATGTATTTTAAAGTAATGATACCAACATTAATGGGACAAATTATGATGCAATATTTAGACTTCATTAGTTTCTTTAAAGTATTTCTTTTACATTACAAAATTTCATTTAGGAAAACTGGTTCTTTTTTTTTGATGTGGGTTAGTTCCCCTCCACCTTCTGGTTACTGGGTTTACCATGTAAAAAGAAACAACTGTTCTTTCTAACACCAAGCTACCTACAGGATCAGCAAATTGGTTTAATTTCTTCTGGTGCTAGAAATATATAAGCTTTAATCATGAATCAGATACACACCCTCTAAAATATGTTAACTCATCAAAGTAAAGGCCCCACTAGCCCTTAAAGAGAAGCCTTATTATACTTGCTATATAATACCTGATATTTATATTATATAGTTTGGTTTGAGTTATACAGTTTGATGTGTATATACATGTGTTTGATGTGTGTATATGCATATACCTTGGTTTCAATCCAAGTGTAATGCTGACCTGCAGAAGGTTGGGTTGGGCCACCTGATGTTCTCTGTTAGGCTTCTCTGGAAATGTGCAGTAGTAACAGGAATGCTTTGCTTATAAAAATTCTTTGCAGATTTTTTATTTTTTCGATCTTGGTAATGGCTTGAGTTTATTCAGGTTAATTTTTGACAGTAGCTATTCCACCGAGTGAAGGGAATATCCTTTATTGAACCTTCCTTTTGCTGAATGACAAAGGAAACATACAGAGGGTGGTAGCAAGAATGGGTATCCTGGGAGGATACGGAGACATGGAACACTGAGGAGCAAACTTAGGAAAGCCAAAACCCAAATGGAATTGAATCTGGTCAGGGATGCTAAAAACAATAAGAAGGGATTCTTCAGGTACGTAGGTGACAAAGGAAGTCTAGAGAAAATGTGGGCTCACTGCTGAATGAGATGGGGGACCTGGTTACACAGGATATGGAAAAGACTGGAGTACTAAATGCCTCTTTGCCTCAGATTTTACTGTGCCTCAATGAGGTGCACCCATGAGTGCTAAGGAAGCAGGCAAATACCCTTACAAGGCCTCTCTTGATAATCTTTTATCATGGCAACTGGAGGAGTACCCAAATAATGGAGGAAAGAACATGTCATGCCTACCTTCAAGAATATGGCATGAAGGAGGACCCAGAGAACCACAGGTCACTCAGCCTTTTCTTGATCCCTGGGAAGGTGGTGGAGCATTTAGGAGAAGAAAATCATCAGAAGTGGTCAGCATGGCTTCATGAAGGGGAAGTCATGTTTGATCAACTTGATAAAGTTCTATGATGAAATGAATGGCCTGGTAAATGAGAGGAGAGCACTGGGTGCTGTCTACCTGGGCTTCAGTAGAGCCTTTGACACTGTTATGTATGGGCTGAATGAACAGACAAGTTGAATTGAAAACTGGCCGAATGGCTGGGCCTAGAGAGTTGTGATCAGTGGTCTGAAGTCCAGTTGGAGGTCAGTAACTGGCAGTATTACCCAGGAGTCAACACTGAACACAGTCCTGTTTAACATTTTCATCAGTGATCTGGATGATGAGGCAGAGCGCACTCTCAGCAAATTTGCTGATAATGCAAACCTGGGAGGAGTGGTTGATATTGCAGAGCGTGGTGCTGCCATGCAGAGGGACACAACAGACTGGAGAAATGTTCTGAAAGGAACCTCATGAAATTCAACCTGGGGAAATGTTAAATCCTTCACTCGGGAAGAAACAATCCCTTGTGCCAGTATATGCTGAGGGTCACCCCACAGGAAAGCAGCTTGGCAGTAAAGGTCCTGGTGGTCCTGGTGGACACCAAGTTGAATTTGAGTGAGCAACGTGCCCTTGCAGCAAAACAGGCCAATAGTGTCCTGTTCTGCATGAGACAAAGCACTGCCAGCAGGCTGAGGGAGTCATCCTTCCACTCAGCACTGGTGAGGCCGCATCTGGAGTGCTTTGTCTTGTTCTGGGTCGTCAGTACAACAAAGACGTGGACATACTGGAGAGAGTTCAATGAAAGGCCACAAAGATGATTAAGGGACTGGAACAACTCTTCTCTGAGGAAAGGATATGGGATCTGGGACTGTATAATCTGGAGAAAAATGGGGGAGGCTGTAACCTTATTAATGTGTATAAATACCTGAAGGGAGGGTGCAGAGAAAATGGGGCCAGACTCTTTTCGGTGGCTCTCCATGACAGGACCAGAGGGAATGGGCACTGACTGAAACACAACAGGTTCCCTCTGTTCACTAAGAAACAGTTTTTCACTGTGAGAATGAATGAGTACTGGTATGGGTTTCCCAGGGAAATGGTGGAGTCTCCATCCTTGGAGATATTAAAAAATGTCTGGACACAGTCCTGGACAACTTGTTGTAGGTGGCCCTGTTTGAGCAGGGGGATTGGACGAGGGGCCCTGTCCAACCTCAACCGTTCTGTGATTCTGTGCTTATATTAATTTTCAAGTCCTTGCTCATGTTTGATTTTTCCATGATTTACTGTGTCAGGAAAACCCTTTACTCAGTTGCATCTGCAAAAATTGCTGCAAAACATTGTCCATCTTGTCCCACTTTGTGCATAGAAGAGAGTGGGGTTTACTTGTACAATGAATATATTTTCTATTTTTAAAAAAATCTGGCCCATTGTTTTGCTTCTACAGCAAATCATCAGTGTCTGAGTCCATCTGCTTTTAAGAATCCTTATTGTTCCTCTGGGAACAATAAACAGCATGCTACCAAGAGCCCATGAAACTGGATTGTAGTTTTCATGTATTTCTGTTCGCAGACAAGTGACTGAAATGTGTGTGTGCAGTAGAAGTGTTGCTCAGGACTTTCTTTGCCTGGAGGTGTTGGGTGTCCCTGATTTCCTGTGCCTGGCAGGGAATGGATGTCCTAACATAACCATGCACCTGTCAGAGAGATCTCCTCTCAACATCCCGGGGTTTGGTATTAGTGACCTCCTTACTGGCCCTACTAGGATGGAAAGAGGCTCCCCTGTTTCTTCCTGTATCCAAAAGAAAGGCAATGAAGCTGGTGAAGGGACTAGAGCATAAGCCTGATGATGAGCAGCTAAAGGAACTGCGGGTACTTTGTCTGGAGAACAGGAGGCTCAGCGGAGACATCATTGCTCTCTACCACTGCCTGACAGGAGCATGTAGCAAGGTGGGGATTGGTCTCTTCTCTCAGGTAACAAGTGATAGGACAAGAAGAAATGTCTTCAAGTTGCACCAGGGGAGGTTGAGATTGGAAAGCAGGAAAAAATTCTTCACTGAGAAGGTTGTCAAGCATTGGAACAAGCTGCCCAGGGAAGTGGTTGAGTCATCATCCCTGCAGGTATGTGAAAGATGTGGAATTGTGGCATTTAGGGACATGGTTTAGTGGTGAACTGGGCAGTGCTGGGTTAACAGTTGTATTCAATGATCCTCAAGCTCTTTTCCAACCTAAATGATTCTATGATTCCCTCTGACATCTGGAGCTCCGAAACACTGCTCCTGGGGCAAGTGTTCCTTTCTTTCCTGTTCCATCTGCCTTTGCCATCTCCAGATAACTGCCCCATCTTTGCCAGCCTCACTCAGATGACCATGAGCTAACTTGAGGTGAAGATTTATTTCACCAAGAGGGGGTTCAAACAGAAAAAAAAGGTCAGAAGCCCCAAAATGAAAATACAATCCAAGTCTTAACTGCCAAGCTGCCTGGTGCTGCTCACTTGTGGCTTCTTGGGTCCATCCCAAACCCCCAGCGCAATAGCAGGTGGGTTCAGAGGGGTCCCCTCCTCCCTACCCCTGCTAGCTACTGAGAGTGAAATCAACTACATGATCCAAGGGACTGTGGACTACCAAATGCTGAGGAGGTTTTGTTTTTGTTTTGTGGGGTTTGTTTTTTAAATTTTTTAATTTTTTTTTAAATGCTACACACTATTTAACCTCAGTGACTGATGGATGTGGGGAGTAGGTTGGACTGCTGCTGAAGGTCAACAACCCAAGGCCCTCAGTTAAGGCCTCTGAAGCCACAATAAATTTTTCCAGGCAAGCAAAATGAGAGACAGGTAGTTCCCAGTAGTTTCAAACAAATAAAATGCACCTTAACAACCACTTTGTAGCTTTATGCATCACAAGGAAGCAGAAATAGCTCAAACCCATGAAAAAGTTTCCAACTCTCTGAAGTTACCTGGGGGTCTTTGACCCAGTTCAATCATGAATGCCAAGAAATTGTGTTTGTAATGTTGCCAGACACTAACATGGGAGCAACTCTGCGGGCACAAATTGAAATGTGACCTAATCAGAGAGCTGCGGGAGAAGTAAGATGATTAAAAAGGAGGCACATTGGATCTGACGGAGATCAGTGCTGACAGGAAAGGAAAAGCAGTCTCTTAGAGCTTGCTTGAAATCAGTCCTGTGTAGTTGGGACTTACTGGCATGAATGCAGCAGTGAGTTCTGAAATCAGATGAACAGTTTATGTCAAAATAATACAACAAATTCCAACCCCGAGTAAATGTAGGAACTCGAGTTCTGCACTGTGCCTGAGGCCCTAATCCTATGGATGATTACATGCATGAAAAAGCGCAGTGAATGTGGGTCTATTCATGCATGCACAAACACTCTCAGGACTGGGGTTTTATTGTGCATCCCCTGCAATCTACTGGATGGGATAGACATCAGCCTGAACTGTGGCCTATGTTTTCTCAGGAATAGTTAGAAAACTAAACAAAACTCATAACAAACCTGAGGCACATTTCACATCTGAGTCACTGAACGTTTGTACAGTAAACACATGTATACAAAACTGGACAAGTTTATTTTCCAGAAGGCAAGCTGGTTTTGTAATTTTTATTTAACTTATAAGGAAAGGAAAGAAATTCTTCCCTCCCTTCAACTGCCCATACATTTCCCTTGTTTGTGAGTCTTTAGAAGGCTATGGAGCTGCACCAGGAGCAAACAAGAACTTTCTTTAATGAATAAATATTTACAACTGCCAACTTGGATACCTAAGGCTGAGGCTGATTTCTTTGAAACACACACCGGAAACTCTCAGGACCTGATCCTGCCCAGACTGAAACGTGTCCTGAAGCAACAGCTGCTCCTCATAACGCATGTCTGAAATCCTAAGCAGGACCTCAGAGCATTTTGATGGACCTGGGTTGGCCTATTTGTGCTGGATAATTGAGACCTTTCTACGTGTACCATCATAATGACTCTGTTTCACTGTACTTGGTATCCTTGATATAATTCTGTACCTAAAATCTTGCATTTGTTTAGCCTGTGCCTTCCTGGGACCAAAAAGTTGACTTTTAAAGCATGATCCTGAAGCTGGACAGTGCCAGCAAAGGTGAACCTCTTGCTATGGGGCTGATTGTGGTGCTGCAACATTAGTGGTTCCTCAGCTGGGCAACTGAGGAAAAATGTTGGTGTATGTCAGGGTTTTCCCTGATGTCCTTGGTCAATCCTAATCCCTGCGTGGTAAGAGCACTGAGATGAAGGGCATAAAGAAAATATTATTTTTTTGAAGTAGAACAAAAGTTGCACAAATTAAGAACTTAAAATACGAGTCTGATACAAGACTACTGGTAATAAATAGAACAGAAGATAATTTGGCAAGTCCAAAATCGTAATGTAATATGTTCCCCAATGAGGCATATTTGTAAGCTTACTGGAATGCCATTATGTGAGGAGCCCTCCTTTTTATTTATGATCTTGACTCTCCACAGCATACAATTTAAGGTCTCATTGAGTTGTGTAAAGGGCATAAGATCAGCATTCACAAGTCATGAGATAACTTCTTAGCTTCTTCAGTAAATGGCATTGTCAGCCAACCCCTGTCACTTCACTCTGTCCACCCTCTGCTCCTCCAAGAGGAGGGTGAGTGCTGGGTCCAGGCAGTGGGTTGCTCTGTTTGCAAGGAGATTCGTTTCAGCTCCCAATGATGGCAAAGAGATCCAACACTTACAGTATGCTTCCTGTAGATGAGTTTCGAGCATCCCCAGCCTGGGATCAGATCTGGGAATATAATGCATAAAACTGCCTTCATACAGAAACCAGAGTGGAAAAGGCTAGAGGGCTATGTGCCCCTGTTGAGGCAGTTCACTCCAGAAGGGTTAGCTGCACCAGCCTGGAGGGTCTTGTTTCATTTATTTTTCTGTTAGTTTTTCTCGTTGGTTTAAGTTGAGTTGCTCAATACTTCAAGCAACAAAGATTTGTGGAGAAAATAAATTGTCCCAATTCCTTATGAGGGAAAATATCACCCCAAATTTATTTTCACTTTTACTTTCCATCTGTCTCTTCTGTGCAGTCAGGTGTTTTGGCTGTGGCTTGGAAGCCCAGCTCTGCTGCCACATGAAAGCTCAGGGAGCCAAGAAGGATATCACATTGAGAAACAACTCATAGCAGAGCTGGAAAAGCCTCTTGGTCCTGAGTCAAAACATTTCTAGAATGGGGTTTCAAGGCTCATGCTGGAAGTGGTTTGCTGCAGTTAAGCTGTGCAAGATGCTGCCAAACGACTCCTTGTCCTTCCCCTGGGTGCCAGCTCATGGGTGTCAATGCCATGATCACACACATCTCCAGGTCACTGCTGCTCTTTCTCTCCTCTGCTTGACACTGAGCATTTTGGAAGATTCCACAGCTGCCCCCTTCCAGTGTCTTTGCATTCCCTCCCCCCACCCACCTCTGGCAGCTGGTGCCTTCCTCATGACACCAATTAGCCATGACCAGCCAGTTCCTTCTGTGGCAGGGGCACATCCATTCTGCAGCACAGCCCCCTGCTCTGTGTCAGGGCCATGCCTGGCTGTGCCTTTCCAGAGCACCCCAGAGTTATGCCTTTGCAACCAAGCTAGGGATTTCCACATGAATCTGCTTGAAAATGTGGCTTAAATCTTGAACTTGCCCAACTCCTGTTGCAGAGAGAGCTCCAGTGACAGCATACAGTTGTGTGCACAGGGATAAAATCCTCTGTGGAGTTTAACATGTCTATTCTTTGTGGGTAGCAATTCTGAATGTGAATTCCTCCCCGCTTTGACTTCAGAGGTGCAGGTACCAGCTACCCAGTTGTAGGCTCTGCTGCCCCTCTATCCTGCCCTGCTTTACTCTGAGGCTGATCAATATGAACTTTTGGTAGAGGAACTTTAACAGATAAATTATTTCTCCAATAATTAAAGGAGCATGGTAAACCAGCTGGTTAACTGAAAAATCAATCCAAACTTTAGAGCATGATAATTTAGTTCAGATGTACCCTTGAATAATAGACACTGCTTCCCTCCCACAACACAACATACTTTCTGTCACATTTGTCAATGAAAAAACTTTAGATAGGGGAGAAAACGGCTAGGTCAGTCCAAAATGTGTAGTTACTTCTCCTTTAACTCTGAAATGGCTGCTAAATGATTAAAATACTTTAAGAACCAGAGAAAAGTGCTGTAAATCCCCTTCTCACTCAGCAGGTTGTTACTATGAGTGATACAACTTCAGGATATATGACCAAAATAAGAAAACAAAAAACTGGAAGAGAGTAATGTGAGCCAGCTTGTCCTGTGCATTAGTCTGTACTCTGCTGTAACACCCCCTATCTGACATTTTCAATCTGAAACAAAAAGATTATAGAGTACAGAGAATTTATTCAAAGTTTTTGTTTATTCCAAGTGAGGTCACTGGCTCCAAATGTGAGTTTCACCCAGGAAATACTCCTGTCCCCTAAGCCTGCTTATCCTGGGGAAGTGTACTTAAGCTTGATGCACAGAGAATGCCTTGTTTTGCAGTTTTCAGAGTTTTTTTTTTCTGTTTGTTTTTGTGGTTTTTTGTTTGGTTGGTTTCTTTTGTTTTGTTTTGTTTTGTTTGGTTTTTTGTGTGTGTGCAGTGTGTTACCTGCTGGGAGAGGAGTTGAGGTGGGAGAAAAGGACATTTCATTTGGGGGTAGCACTCCATCCTTGCACAGGCAGAGGAGGTCCATGGGCAGGAGTTGAACAGATTTGGTGCCTCTCCTGTGGCCCACTGCACACTGGAGAAAAGCTCATACCGACTCAGTGCTCCTGGCTCGCTTGCCTTCTTACTCACCTCTGCAACTGAGACAATTGCTAAGATGAAATGTAAGCAGTAGCATTTGTTTTAAACACAAAACCAAACCCAGAAAGATCCCTGACTAAACGGCCCTTCCCTCTTTTAAGAAAATACATGTCAGAATGAAATGTAAGGTTAGCCTGTCTTTTTCTTAGCTGAAGTGCTTACTTGCCTGTTGTCTGCCTACCCACCATGTCCAGTGTAAAAAACAAACCAGCTGTGCTGCCACTCTGATAGGTAGCAGTCCAGGTTTGCCTCTGGGCAGATATTTACTGCTACATCTGGCTTTGCTTTGCCATATTGCTAACCTCCCTTTTCCTTTCTACATTTGTTTTCTTTTTATTAAATTTCCCGTCTGAATACTCTAGTTTGTATTTCTAAGGTCAACAATTGCTTTTATCACAGATAATAACTTCCTTTGACAAAAGCTGTACCATCCTACATGCATTTCAAATTACATTTTATGGACAAACATTGAAGTACAGTATTTGGCAGTGCATGCAATTGTATGTATTTATAGTAATCAAATTCTAAGGTACGAGAGCCAAGAAGTAGGTTGGTTACCATTTTCTTAATTGTGTATTTAGTTGACAATGTAGTTACTTCTACTAAAGCTTAATGAAGTTTGCATTGTGATATTCTGATGTTTATGAAGCAATTTATGTGGTATGCTTAAGCATGCTGTAAAAACAGCTATAAAAATAGAAACTGTTCCTTTAACTTGGCACAATAAGTAAAATCTGCAATGTCTGGAGAGGATAAGCATCTATTGATATATAGATTGGAGAAGGAATCTGGACATCTCCAATTAAAGATGACAAATTACTTTCTTTTTATTAAGTAGGACACAGAAATAGTATCTTGCCTCTTTTACCAATACTCTCTCAGGCTTTATGCAATTCATTTACCCTCTTGGATCTTCATCTCCCACATATGCAATACATCACAGAGGGATGAGATGGAGCAGTGCTTGTAAGAAACATGGAGACCTGTTTTCAGAAGGTACCAGAAAAGGCTTTATTTAAGTGTTTTGTTCATTTGGGTTGGTAAGTTAAGGTGATATAGCTATTTCTTCCTCTGGAATGAAACTGACACCAGAAATGGTCTTCACTAGCTAGTGTTTGCTTCTCTGACATGTACTAAAGTGAAGAAAGGTAGGATATCCATAATCCTCTGTTTAGATGCAGCCTCTGTTATAATGGACAGCTCAGAAGAGCAAGGAGCATTTAATTTTCTTTCTGTGCCTACATTGCTGCAGATGAACAATTTCCTCACATGACTCACTTGAGCCTGTCATGGCCCATACCTTTTTGGCATCTCTGTCTTTCCTAATTCCACCGCCCAGTATAAAAGTTTCTCAGTGATAGCTCTTTTCTGAGATATTTTAATCATCAACTGTCTTCCTCATATGCTTTGCAAAGTACTGCTCCCTGTTGGTGATGTGGTCACCATGCCATCCAACAAAACCCACCTGGCACTGAGACTTTGCCTGACCTGTCTGACAGAGCTTGGGAATATGCTACCTTGGCCTGCCTTGGCTACAAACACTTCCTACAGCATCTCATCTGCAGCAGTCATGTGAGCAATCCTGCTCCATTTGTCTGTGAGCTGACAGGACTTTGTCTGCTAGACCATCACATTTAGGAGGTGCTTTGGCAGGCAGTTGCTAGATGCTTGAGGGAGTGTATCTGCAGTCAGTACATACCCTCTTAGCTTGTATGTGTCTTGCGAACTTGAAGCTTGCAGCTCAAAAAAATCATCTTACCATTGCATCTTCTCCCCCCTAGTACTGTTACAAACTCTGCCCTTTCCCATGTGCTTTTTTTTCATGCAGACATTTTTCACATGCTTTCTTGGATCACCTCTGGAAACCTTCTTCACCTTCTTATCTGCTTTGCTCTGTATCAGGTTTTCAGGGAACACCATGGTTTGTGAAATAGCTTTACATGAATAATGGTCCCACTGGCTTTCAGGCTGAATCCTTTTGTTAACAGTATCTGCAGTATCCATTGCTGTGATAACTAACTCCTGGTTGCTCTTCTAGCACTGTGCTCAGATCACTAAGCAAACGCTGGACCCATTCGCTGCTGTGTGCTGCTCTTTGTGGACTCTGATTTTGACCTTCACACAGTTTAATGCTTTGGGTCCCTTTTCTGACTGTTGCCTGGTAAATTTGAAGGGCAGAAAAAGAGTGAAAGTTAGTTCCAAGTCTTTGTACAGTATCCTGTTCTGAGGATCTTGTCCCCTGGAATTGGTCTTATCTCACTCTACAAAACGGTAAGTGGCTCCACTCTGTTGTGGTGCATCTAGATGGTCCTGTGGGAGCACAGGCTGCTGAGGGAAGTCCAATGTCACCTTTGAAAGCCTGGCTAAGGAGTGGGTAATGGAGGTACCACACAGGTCATGAGCTTCTTTTCTCTTTTCATACATGCTAGATTTGTCACTTCACTGTACAGCTTCGGGTCATCAAGTCCAGCTGTGCAATAAGGACCTCCTGACAATGCTGACATCCTTGCACTTACCATACACAATCATCACAGAGACGTGGTTTGGTTTCACTGTAACCAGTGCTGGGTGGAAATGTTCTGTACAATGTTTCTACCTCTTGCCCCCATCCTTTACAGTCACTCCTGCCCCATGCATCTCCTCTTCTGTGCTGCATCACCCTTTTGGAGGCTGCACTATGGAGCCATTTGAGAGCAAATACAGCTTTAGAAAGTAAAAAAAATAAAAAAAAAATAAAAATGTATATATATATATTCTTACATTTTTTAAAGCTGGATTATTTTTTTAATCTGTATATGAGTTTACCACAGGAAGAGTGGTGTTGTCACAGAGTCAGGGGCTGAGCAATACACTGCCAGAGAGGGAATGAGAAATGCGTATGGACAACACATTCAGGAAAACACTCAAAGCTGATTTTGCTGCATGTTTTACATCAGGAACCCACTGCCTCTGCCAAGCTGATCTGCACTGTCTCTTCTAAGGCAAAGAAAAGTCTTCATTCTCTTAGGACCTTCCAGCATTCCTAGCCACGTCATGAATCAGAATACAAGGGCTTTTAGACATCACCGGGAAAAAATGAATCCTGCTTTTTAGTGCTCTCTGAGGCTGCTGGTCTGGATACTGAGGTGTATGCTCTGCCTTGGTAGCATGTGAGGAGTTTACAAGAGGAGCAAACTCTCCATTTTGCTGATGACCTTGGGGAAATGGGAGCAGGCAGCAGGTTGCTGTTTATCATCAGAAATCTCATGGGTACTTCCCTGGGGTGGGCTCTGGGTGGGAACACCCTCTCTATGTTTATTTTTTGCTTAGAATAGATGCGTAATAGATGCTTCAGGAGAAAACACTTGTTAATTAGAGGTGAAGCCAGAGACAGGCAAACTGGGAAAGGTCAGAGCTCTGGAAAATGTTTGTCAATTTGAATCTGTCTAAAATTGGGCAAAATAAGTATGTGTGTGTGTGGCTGACCAGATGGTTTATTTAGAGACATTTGTCTTACTGGCTTTTGAACCTGCTGTAATAGGGAGGTGCTCTTTTCAGGGCACCACCAGTCCTCTCCCAGCCTACACAGGGCATGTACAGTACCAAGACTTTGCCCACACCACTGCATGGGCTTTTTCAGCCACTTACTCCTCTTAAATTCATGTCAGATCTTTTGTGTGACAACCCAAGTGGTGGCAAGGCCCTTTCTGTTTTATGTGTCTGAATAATAGCACATTCATTTGAATTGACTTATGTGCTGTCCTGCCTCTGAGACTGTGCTGTTTGCTGAGACAGTAGATTTCCTTATCCAATTCCCAGGCCAGCTGAGAGATGCTCTGGGGGTTTGCAAGCATCCAGGGAAAGATAACTATTTAGAGAGAAGCGCAGTAACAGCTCAACAGGATTAAAGAGTTTTTAGCAAATATTTAATACTTGCATTTCTAACTTACCTACATATAGTTTTTGTATCCTTAGAAATTGTTAGGCAGCTATAAGATATATTGGCTGGGTGTAAAATTTATGCTGCACTTTATCATTTGAGAGATACATTAGAAAGCCTTGTGTCCTGGTCTTTTTTTTTCCCCCAATTGTAAAGACCTATCCTTCTTATTTAGTTGCCTCTGGCTACAGAGCCTAGAAACACCATCTCCTGGCACCAACAGGAGTTTCTCATTTCATACAACATCTATCATGCTTGGGAAGATCTGAGTGCATCAGTTTAAAATCAGATTTCCACAATTGTGTGGCGGAGGGAACTCCCAGGAGAACAGAAAGAGCCAAGAATACGACTGAAGCAGTATCACTTTGAACCCAGAGGGAATACTGGTGATACATACTCAGTTTTAAATTGAAGCCAATCTGACAGATCTTGTCTGTCAGCTGTGATATAAGTTTATATTTTGTTTTAAAACCAGTTAATTTATTCTGCAGGTTGAAAATGTTTCAGCCAAGTTGTCTTCATTATGGAAGCAAATTATTGACACACTTTAGCTGATGATGGCAAAGAGACAAACGCTTTGCTTTTTTCTTTGTTTTGTGTTGTCACAAGAATGTTTGAGAAATTCAATTCCTGTCTCTAATGAGGATCTAGTTTTCAAACATACCTCTGCCTGTCTCAGGGCATTGCTGCTCGGAAACTGAGAAAAAATTTGTGTACACATGAGAAGAACAGAAACTTTTTACTACTTTTCTATTCATTTTACTCTGGGTTTTGAGTTAATATTTTCCTGCTAGAACACCCTGCTGAGCCTGTAAAAGCAAAGGCAAGGGCTGGTAGCAGTACTCCTGGGGCAGGCAGAGGTTTTGCTCACTGAACATTTGGAGACATTTGAAGAGCAGTTTGGGTGTAGAGAACCCATTGGTATTGGCCAGATTGATGCCTCTCACTGCAGCTCCACAAAGGCCTGACAGCCACCATCCCTTGAGCAGCTGCAGTGATGCTGGTGGGAGCATTCTGCCTGCACTGTGCTGGTGGCAGGGGTGGGGCAGGGGAGAGAGAGGTGCAGCAGCTCTTTAAATTTCCTGTGTAAACCCAAGCTTGTCCCCTCACCAAGGGATTCACCACAAGCAGGGAGGGTCCTCAGAGAGGTTGTTGATTCTCTGAAGTGCACATCTATCGGTGCACAGCTTTTTTGTGTTTCAGTGAAGCCCAGCTCTGGTAAGCGTGTTTTATGGGCCTGCTGTTGCAGTCGTTATTGCCAACAGATTTCCCACCACTGCATCCCAGCAGGGGTATTTCATATCTCTCTGCAATTTAGGATGATGTTTCCTCCTGTGAAGGTTGCATTTCATGTTGAGACATTTCCAGCTTGCTGATCAGAAAGTATGAACGTTTCTAAATCTCCTTGTCAGAATAACAGCAGGGGGAATGCTGAAATGGTGAGAGAGGGGGAAAAAAGAGCCCTCTGGATGCAGACTCCTGGCTGGAAGGTAATTTACAATTCTGCTGCCATGAAGTGTCACACTTAACCATGAGCTGATTTTGATGGATAAGAAATCAAACCACGCCACTCTTCACAGCCCGAGACTTCACATCAACCACTGATTCCAGTGAACTGGGTGAAATCCAAACTCATCACTTGGGTGGGCCTGAGGAGCTCGCTCAGAAATGGCTATGCCTTGAGAGACATCATGATCTCCTGGCTTCTCACAGGCACCTCCACACCAGCTCTTGTTCAAGACAATTGCAGAGTCATTCTCTCTCTCCCTCTGGTGCAGGACCATGACCCCCTCCTCGTGGTACCTGCATGTGATTTCCCCAGGACACCTGAGTAGCAAATCTATAATAGTGGGATACACCTTATTTAGTTTTAGTAAATGCCCTGCTGGAGTTTACAGCTGATTTAGGTACCCCAGACTGTGTTTATGATTCACTAGAGAAATTGATCCTTCTAGGGAGGTACTTTGGATGGAAGGAAGCATGTGGAAAGAGATCAGTGCTGCTCATTCAGACACTGACATTCACCCTGTGATTATGTCCCAGCTAATCTGGAGCTAGTTACCCATGCATTCCAGGGGAGGTGACTGGTGACCCCAGGGAATGGCCTCCACTGTCTTAGAGTCTTCTCTTGCACTGTCCACAGAAGTAGCCAAGATGACTGAACTCTCACCTTACAGATGTTAGATGAGCTCAATCCCACTCCATCTGCTCATGGAACTGGAGGATTCTGCCATTGCCACGCTGTAGCACAGTCCATGGCAGCAGGGCTCTGTCTCCTTCTGATCCTTCTTGGAGGTGTCACCATGTGAACTGTGCACTGTCCTTCTGGGTCTGAGAGTCCCCTAAAGAAGGCAGTGCCATCCTCATCCTGGGGTTCATGGTCACTCCTCTGACCAACATTTGAGAGACATCCAGCTCTCCAAATCTCCAGCCCCCAGTCCACCATGGGAATTCATATGTTGCTCTGAGCAAATCCTTCAGCTGGGGATTAGCAGAGACACCTCTCATGGACTGGCAGTAAAACTGTCAAGGGTCTACAGGGTCCTCCATAGCAAGGCAATGTGGGACACCAGGATACTCTCACGTTGGAAATAATATATGCTCACATTGAATTAGATGTGGACTTAATTCTGACTAAGAGACTCACTGAAGTCTTACTTCTGCAGAGCCAGAAGTGGGCTTGAATGTTTTCCCCATTATGGGGCAAGGCAGGGCTGGGAAACATGTCTATTCTCCAAAACAGAGGAGATCACTTAAAAACTGCTGATGGGAAGAAGCTGAGGTGGTAGAAACTGCTAGATTTTGCCTCTGGATCCCAGTTCCTGTGTGCACTGAGGGAGAAGGTTGTGTGTCAAACTTGCCCTCCTTTTTTAATGAAAAATGCATTAGGGAGGCCAAAACATGAAGAGCTCTGTAAATAAAAGGCAAACAGATAAGATGCAGTTTCCTATGGTCTCTCCAGAGTCACGATGTCTCATCTTCATCATTTAATTACAGCTGCAAAGTTGAGTAAGTTGCCAAAGTAAACTGTCCCAAAACAGAACAAATATTCTGGGCACAGAAGCAGTAACTTTTGATAAGGTTTTACATTTATCTGTGAATAGAAATGTGAATAGATTTGCTGGCAGTATTTGTGTTTTTTGTAAACTATGTGCACTTCTTTTGGGGGTTGTTTACTAGCCTGTATCCACTATCTGTGTCTCGACAGCCTTTAGAAATTTTGTTAAATTTTGACAAAGCCTTTCTAACAGCCATAATATAGTTGCTGTATTTTGAATCACCTTACACATAACTAAACAATCCTGAATGTATTGTCACAGCTTGCAAACATTTCTGTTCACTCAAGACCATATTCAGCAATTTTCCTCATTATTTTTGTCTGAAACTCAGCTTGAAAGAATTGTTCTGAATTAGATGTTGAGGCAATAGGTTTGAAACATTTTTCTGCTAGTTCGTTAACCCAGTTTAATAGATTTTGTGGGAGATTATTTTCTCTATACAGTGGTTATTTAAGCAATAGTTTCTATTTTTTCAAAATATTTATAAACCAGTAAGTTCCTCTGATATGTTTATTGGCACCTTGGAGCAGTTTATTGCATATAAAATGGAAAGGAATGGATAATGTTTCATCTATTATAAAACTAGGGTATTTTTATTTGTACTTTAAATATTTCTGTGCAACTTCTGAAGCTGGTGTACAAAGGAGAGGGTTGTGCTCTTGTACTTGTTTATCTTTACTTTGTTGTTAGTGAATTCTTTCTGGTGTCATGCTTTGTGCATGGCTCAAAAAAAGTCATTGGAATTAGAGTCAAACATTAACCTTGTGACCTTCTTGTTTATATACCTACTGTAAGTCTGTTCTGCTTGTATTTCTGCAGTTAGTAAAAGCAAACTTGTGTGCACAGCCCCTGGATGGCAATGGGCAAACTGAAATGTTTGTCAAGATCACTGATACCACATCCCTTCAAAACCAAATCTTCAAAGGCATGTCAGTGGCTGAGATTAACTGAAAAGGAGGCTTTTAAGATGAATGTGTCTGCCTCCTTTCAAAAATAGTAAACTGACATAAATAACATCTTAACCCAAGGTGATGATGCACAGTGCAATAAATGGAAGATGAATACACATTTTAAGGTCAGCTCAGCTTGGTACATGAATATAGGCTATCAAATTCAAAGAAAAAAGGCTTACCATCTGTTCATGTCACAGTCCCCAAGAAAATGTACCTGGGAAAAATTGAAAAGGTCTGGAAACCCCAAATGTTCCTACTGTTTTTGAAAAACTGTTGTTCTCACCATTTCTTGGGTTTTTTTGGAAAGTGTCCTTCTCTCCATGTGCAGGAGAGGGAAATCACTGGCTGATCTTAGGGTGGAAAATATTTGAATGCAGCTACAGTGGCTAATACTGAAGGATAGTGCTTTGGCTTATTCATTTCCACGTGTAGGTGTCAGGGCTTCCTGAAAACATTAAATTCAGAAGTTGTGGAAAGCTTTCAGTTTGTCCCTTTTTACCAGTAAAACTCAATAGGAAAAGATTAATGTACCACAATGTCTCATGAAGCTCTGCTGTCCAGGAATGCCACTGGGGAAGAGGTTGGGCACAGATGTTGCCATGGGGCAGAGGGCTGCAGAGCTCTGCCAAAGGCTGGGTGGCCAAACAGCTTTACTGGTTCCTTGGCCCTGCAGCTGCAATGACCAAATGTCACAGTCAGATCTGCCTCATCTGGGACTCACTCCCGGGTCAGTGATTCCTGGTGACTCCACCTGGCACAGATGCCAAACTAACCCCTCTGTTGTACTTGAGGCTCAGCTTGCATCTGGGAAAATCGAACAAGAAAGACAAAAGTTGGATCTTTGCTGGTCTTACATATTTCTTTTCATGCTGCGTCAGGCAGCTCTTGGATCATGCCCTGGCTTGCCAGAACAGGCTAGCTTGCTGGCTCGGATGTGTCCAGAGGTGCTCTCACTAGCCAGTAGCTCCTCACCTGGGGATGTCCCATGAGGAGCTGCTGGGAGCTTGGCTCCTGCCCAGCTGCTGCAGCTCAGCATCACTGTGCACACCTTGACTAGGTACTTGCAGACACAGGCTGCTGTTGCTGCATTTAATTCTATTGCTTGTACCAGACACTGCATCTTATCTTAGTGAGAATGAGACCTGGACTACTTCTTTGTGTGCTTGTTGTCATGTGGTCAGAATAAGGATTACTGCTGGGGAGAAGGTAGCAGCAAGGCTGGTGCAGACAGCCAAATTCCACCAACTCTTCCTTCTTCCCTGTTCCCTAATTTGTTCATCTGACTGGGTCACGCCTTCCCTACAAGCTTCCACTGCCATGGTTGCAGCTGCTTCCTTCATTGGCTTCCCCTCCTATCACATGGAAAATGCATCTTGCTTTCCCCCTTTCCCCTCCTCCTGTGCATGCTCATATGTCAGCTGTGCCAGACTCTGAAGAGAATATTTGATTGCAGCAACATCTTTATGAGAGCAGAGTGTTCTGTAATTCCATTATCAAACACATCATGTGTTTTGATCACATAGGAAATTAATTCGGTCCATCAGCACATGTTTATTGTCAGTACAAATCTCAGCAAGACTTTGAAAGAAAAATCCCTAACAAAGCACTTTCTTTGTAAGTTGGTATGTTTTAAAATAGATATACTTCTTTTTCAATCAGTCAAAGTGTCGGTACCATTAAGTCCCCAAACACTTAACAATCCTTGCAGATACCCTTGATGGCATGGCAAATTTTGAACACGTCCTTGGTGGATATCAAATACTGTTATCAATGCAGAAAGTGTTTGAGTAGGGCTTCTCTGTAGAAAAGTAGGGTCAAGCAGAGGTAACTTTCTGCTAAAAAGTAATCATAAATAATTTTTTGTGCTTCTCAGTGAATGGGGGATACTGTCTCCAACGGAGAGACTCCTTTCAAAGTGCAGATAAACACAAGCTCAGCCTGGGAAGAGACCTCAGAAAGCCAGGGAGATGTAAACTCAGATTAAATTTTTGCTCCAGTGGAAACCATACAATGACTCTATATTATTTTCCTGTCTTACAGGGCAAGCTTCTGAGACATTCAGACCTTGTTTAATTTCTTCTCAATCTCTAGCAGATGTGAGAGT
Source organism: Myiozetetes cayanensis (assembly GCF_022539395.1). Classification (NCBI taxonomy): domain Eukaryota; kingdom Metazoa; phylum Chordata; class Aves; order Passeriformes; family Tyrannidae; genus Myiozetetes; species Myiozetetes cayanensis. The sequence continues at coordinate 135,664,745 of NW_026086604.1, forward strand.
GACAGATGAATTACAAAAGGGAGAAGTCTGTAGGACATGACAGATGGCTCTTAACTGTAGACAAATTTCTCAGGGATGCAAAATAAAAGGACTAAAGAGAACAGGGAGCCAGACTTGAGTTAACAAGGCATTAATGTAAAATGGAGCTATAATGGCACAGTAGGCTGTGCTTGGGGACTCTATGGATGTGCAGGGATATGCAGAGATGGATGGAACAAGAAGGAAAATTGCTGGAAACAATGAGACTTGGAAAACACTGCCTGCTGTTTGTCCCTATCCTGTCCTGCCAGGCTCCTTCTTCCTATTCCCAAGCGCTTCTTCTGGCTCATGCGAAACCTTCTACCTTTACTTCTTACTACTCTTTAAAACTTCAGTGGTTAATTCAAGTTCTGGGTCAGATGTTGACTCTTCCAGTCAGAAAGTGGGAATTCTTGCTGCGTGGAGCAAATGTTTTGATTATATAGGCAGACCTCCCGTTTGTGTAAAAGCAAGAAGAAAGTTGGTTAAATAATGGCTGTTAATCGTGTGAATGAGAGATAATCTAGGCATGTGTGCACATGTACCTTTGTGTGAAACCCCAGTGTAGCACTCCTTTGGGATCAGACCCCTTTGTATTCTTATGGTAACTTCACTGGAATGAGAAAACAAACAAGAGTATTGTTTTCTAGCAATACTTTAGCATTGTAAAGTAAATACTCCAGCAAGTATTTATTAGCAGGAATACTATTACCATGGTTAATGAAACTCTAATCAGTAAATGGAGCCAGCTGCAAACACTGGGCTTTTTTTCCTCAAAGTGCCTAAATATCCTAATAAGCGTTTTCATCCCTCAAAAAAAATATCTATTTTTATGCCTACGAAGTGCAAAGGGCCCTATGAGACTGCAAATGCTGTGCTACAATCAGCAATAAAAATGCTAAATAAAATGTTAGTGGAAAGCATAAAATTTCACTTCCGATATGGAAGTCTAAGCTTTTCTTAGAGCTTTGGGGTGTTAAAAAGGAGCCTGAGTCTCAGCAATGGCAACTCTTGAGAATATTTAAGGTATGTAGTAAGTGTCTCTCACATGTTCCCAATAAGTGGGCTATTGAATCATTGGCCTGACCAGTAACAGCACCCTGTGTTGGGCAGAAGAGTTGAGGGATGTTCACTGGGGAACTGGGGAAAAACACAGATGGGGACATCTTCACAGCACTGCCCATGCATGGCCCCAGCCCCATCTCTGCCACTACAGAGAGCAGCCCCCAGTCTCCAGAAACTTTCTGCCTGTTGAAGATAAACAGCCTGAAAAGGATTTTCTCCAGTCCTTTAACATGATGTTTTCCAGTAACTGCATCTGGAGGTGGCCTTGGAAAGCGTGGAGCCAGGCTTTTCAGCGCTGCTGGAACTGCCTTCAGGAATCACCCATTTCAATTTTAATTTAATGTTTCTCTCTTCCCCAGGCTCCAGAGACCCCCATCCTGCTTCTGGGATGTTTTACAGCCCTTTGGCTTTGCAGAGTTTTCATGCACAGCCTGCATTTGCCTGTGTGGGTGATAGCTGGCTGTCCCTCAATCACAAGTCTTTTCCATTCCTAAGGGAATCTGAGGATGGGTGAGGGACTACTCTCATCATGGAACTTCAGACATCTAACACAGGTACCCTGTGAAGTAGCCAACCTCCCTCTGTTGGACTCCAGAGGGAAATCAGGATCTCAAATGTAGAGGCTTTAACCTGCACTCCAATCAGAAGTCTACAGCTGGTGAATCGCTGAGAGAAGTGTCCCGGGAATCTCTGGACACATGCCCCTCTGGTGCAGCTCTAATGGCATGCAGGGAACTGAGTGCTAAGTATCAACTCACTAATGTTTCTGGGGAAGGAGAGTAAACTTTGCAGCCAAGAGTAGTTTTCCTAAGATTGTTTTTCCAGTGCAGCTCCCTGCATCCTTGGTTGTGTTTATGAAAAAGCATTTTTGTTTACATGGAAAAACAAACCACAAGAGCTTTCCCATCCGTCATCCCTCTGTTTCTGCAAGTACACACATGTCCTTGGAAAGAGCCCTGCTTGGGCATTATCTGGGTTCAATGACAGCATCATGTGTCTGCGATGAGCAGTCACATATCACCAAGATTAAGCAGTTGACGCAGTTAACAAACAACAAATAACCCATAGGATTGCTATGTCTCGTCTACAACAAATTCAGCACTCAGCTAAGTCTTTCTACTAACTTTGGGAGGGTTGATGCAAACTCTTCCCTTCTTTGCTGTTAGCTATTGAAAATTAAAGGTGATTCCAAAAACGATGATAACAAGGCCACATTTCCCACTATCCACAAGTCTTTCAAGTAGGGCAGCAGAGCCAACAGGGTACTTTCTGTTTTGATTTCCATGATGAAGTTTGTATCTCAGACCTTTAAATATACATCAGTGAGACATCACATCACCATCACAAATAAAGATGCTTGTTTCCCTGAATCACATGGGAAAGTTTGCAGGAGAGGTCTCTGTGATTAGAGGCACAGACCCACAGGGACAGGCGTGTTCCCCACCTCTTGGGTGACAGCTGGTGAAGGGATTACCGACCACTTGTGGGGCACAGCTGGAGCCAGTGTAGGACACATATAAGAAGGACTCTCATGGTAGACTCAGCTTGTGCTCCAGATAGCACAAACCCCTGGTGGATTGTACCTCATGGCCAGAGGTGTGGACAAGTGTGGAGGTCTGTGACTGCACCAAGGAGCTGGTGTATTCCTTGGGTGAGCAGGGAAAGCAGAACAGTGAGGTAGGGCTGTAGGGCTGTGCTTAGGGTAGAGCTGGACATTTTTCCCCAAGGGAGGACTCTCCTAGGCGGCCCTGGGGATGACACACTGTTTTTACACTCTTCTGCTGTGTGAAACTCTTTCTTTTCTACCATGCAACTCCTTTCACAGCCCTCAGCAGCAAGACCTTGAGAGAGGGACAGAAAATATCTGGAAGGTCCCTTTTTTATTACTCAACCTCCTATTTGCTTAACTAGAATCATAATATTATAGAATATCCTGAGTTGGAAGGGATCCACAAGGGTCATCAAGTCCAACTCCTAGATCTGCACAGGACAACCCAAGAAATCACACCATGTGCCTGAACCATTGTCCAAACACTTCTTGAAACCTGCCAGGCTTGGTGCCATAACCACTTCCATGGGGAGCCTGTTCCAGTTCTTAGTAAGCTGTTCATTATAACCAGCATGGAACTTATGTGTAGCAGTCCCCATCCCTCAATCACAGCCTGTGCTGTCAGTTTGGTCCTGTGTGACCTGTTTCTTTCTGTACCCTTAGCATCGAGCAGCCAGGAATGCTGCAGGCTCAGAAAAAACATGCATTGGTTTTTTTTACTCCTCCTGCTTCAGCAAGAAATCTGTTCTAAGGCTGAATATGCCCAACTGAATTCTGAAGAATAATTTATGTTGAAACAGAAAATGTGGCCAAAAGAAAGTCAGAAAATACACACATTTTGGCAAGAAATTTTATTGTAAGTTGTTTCAAATCAGAGGTTATTTTTTGGTCCAGTTTCAAGTTTCAGAATATGGTTTAAGGTGTCCTATTCTTTCAAAAATATTTAAAAGGCAATATTCAAATATGTCATGCAGTTGTTTTGAGTGAATAACATACATTTGTATGATCACCAGGGTATGTTGCAAGAGGACCTTTCGGAGTGGCAGACAGCCATGTTACTTAATGAAATAACTTTTTATTTTAAAGCTAATTTACATTTCATACTTTTGGCTCCTGAAGTACATACTGGAGGCAGAACTGGCTGTGCACTTTTAGCTTTTCCAGACTACAGAGAAATTAAGAAGGAAATTAACAAAATGAAAAGAACAGAAGGAAATATTGTTAACAAAAAATCCTGACTAGGAGATAGCACGTGTCAGGGAAAGCAAGGAGAGGGGAAAAACAAAAAGCGACAGAAGGCAGGGGGGTGATAGTGTGCTCAACTGTGAGCAGGGAAGCCTGATGGCCAGCCAGCCCTGCCCATGGGAGGGAAGCAGCTGCCCATGCTGGTGAGGAGGGTTAGCAGGCGAGGAGAGAGTTACTGTCCTCCCTGGGGTATAAATACCTCTTTGTAGATGTTAGATTTTTTTGGTCTCCTACTATCACAAAAGCTTGTCTGGGACCTCCTCAGGGTCGATTCCGCACTTTCTAAACTTTCTCTCTGTACAGTTGCTGCCAGCAGAATTTTGTTGTTTCCCACACAGACAGTTCGTGTGCCCTGTGCTGGCAGGTCTGTTTCTGCATTAGAGAAGCAAAGTTTCTGCTCTGGTGAGGCTAGACTGGGTCCATGGAATGGAGGGAAGCTGGCCTTGGGTCTTCCTGTCCTCACTGCCTCAGGATATCCTCTTGCTGCTCCTGGCTTCCCCCCGCAGCATGCACCAGATCCACTCACAGACTTTGCAGCAGATGGAGAAAGGAGTTAGACAGATGGTGAGAAAGGTCTGAGTGAATATATGTGGGCTTTCACTGTGCAAACAGTCCCTTCAGTGCTGGTCCGTGTCTGGAACTACTTGAGGAAGGCACTGGCAGCACCACTTCAAACATGCTGGCATTAGCTACGTTTGCTGCTATTGCTGTCTGAAAGTCAGCAGCTCAAAAACCCCATTCCTGGTCCTCACAGAGGAACATAACCAGCTTTCTCTGTTTTCATTACCCAGTCTTGTCCTTCGAGCCTCCAGCCCTGTAAGCCATATGATGGAGTCAGAGCCCCACCCTGCTGTAGAAGAGCTGGGAATTAGAACAGTAACAGGCAGTGTCGAAAGGGGAAGCCCCTGGTTATTTTGAAAAACAGTGAGAGCTTCAAAACACCCAGGAACTTCGATAGTCTTGGTGTTAACAAGATTGTAATTCAATATGGACACAGAAGGCTCAATAATCATTAAGGGTTGAGTCTCCTCTGGGATGCAACAGTTCAGACACAGAGCTTTGAAACTACAGACAGTTTGAGGCTCAAAGGGATGACTCTGGGGAAAACTTAAGAAGAGTCTTTGAATTGTTGTCATCGCGCTTCCTGCGTCCTTTGTGCTGAATATGAAGCTTTGGTGATACATGAAAGAACTGGTGCCTGGCATTGCACAGGGAGCTCTTGTTTCAGTCCATGGCATGCATTTTCTGGGTGCAGAATTTATCATGATGGGGATGTCAGGATGGGAGGACCACCACGTACCCCACCAGGAAGGTCAGCCCTACCCAGCAGATGCTCATCCACCAAAGCTCTGGTCAGGCACCTCGGAGAAGCTCAGCATCAGGAGAGGTCACTGCCACCTCCTTCCTTGGCCACACTGGTGGCCAGGCTCCGCTCCATGGCCCAGGCACTCAGTGTGGGAGCATTGCATCACATCCCCTGTTTTCTGTCTAGCCTCTCTTTTTCCTCACTTCTTTCTATCTTTCTCTCCCCTGCTGTTCCTTGGTTTCATCAAATCTCAGAGGGACGTCCAGCAAGCAGCGCTGCGCCAGTGCCAGTGCTTTGTGGTCTGAACGTTTAGAGCTCACTGGAAAGATGCTGGCTTGGCTTTGACACTGGCACTCCTGCATTTTGCAGCCATAAACACATGGAGCTGATGGCCAGGAATGTCTGCTGAGGGAAGGTGAGCAGGCAAGCAGGTCCCCTGGCTGAGCAGCCCACTTGGGTGATGGCAGAGCTCCCCGGCCAGCCTCCAGTGCTCAGTGAAGCAGTAGGACACAGTTAACTGCTAGCAGGGACATGTCAACACATGGAAGCATTTATGCCCATTCTTTAAAGAAAAACCCCAAACCAAAAACTCAACTCTCTCTTCACAAAGTAATACCAGATTTTTCCTATGACAGAGTTTTTATTCAGGACATTTACAGTTAAAATGCTGCTGGATGTTGGACAGGAAAATCAAATTGAAGATAACTCTAACTTAATTATGAAGGCAAAAATGCTTCTCTTGAAAACATAAACATGCTAGTCTATTTCTTTCTAATGTAGTCAAACTAATGACCATTATTTATACATATTTCTCCTTCTCCCTATGTTGTGATCATTGGTTATTTTCCTCAAGTTCACCATCACCTAAAGAGGTGTTTTCCTATACTTCTCTAAATTATTACATGGATCTATAGAGAAACATTCAATTGCCAGCTCCTTTCCTTAATTTTGTCCTTTGAAACTGTTTCTGAACAGATTCCCTTCAAAGGATGAAAAACAAATATAGAGAATCTAAACCATGAAAATTGTCCCCTATTCTAAAATGAGCTACAAAATACTTAATTTGCCATGAATTTAAAGTAATAGACCCTCTTATCATTCCGGAAGTTGTTATTAATTTGGTTGGAAGAGCTTATTTCATAAGGTCTTTTACAGATTTGGAGTCTGCATTTCACATATACCATGTAACAGAACAGCCTATATTATCTCATTATAGCATCTCAAATGTGGATTGGGCAGGGCTTGCTTATATTGAAAAACATCTTCCTCATGATAACAGAGCATGTATCAAACTAATAAGATGACCACTTGGTGCTTAGTCCCATCTGGCAATTTAAAGGCATTACATGAATGCTACCAAATGCTTCCCACCATTCCTTTATGAACATCTATTTGGATTAACATGAATGCTTTGGAGATGGTCTGAAGTTGAAACTGTACCCATGTTTCAGTCCAGCAATTGCTCAGACTTTTCCATACATAAGTTTTTCCATCACTATGATTTACCCAAACCAGTCTCTATATAAAATTTTTAACTTCTTTCATTAAAGCAGTATAATCTTAATTTCATTTTAAAAGCACTGCTGGTCAACTCCAAGCCCCAAGGCCTAAACTTTTGGGGTTTCTGCTTTCCAAGAGGAAGGATGAGGACTCAGCAGGCAGGATTAGAGTTGTGCCTTCTCTCTAGACCTGCTTTGTGACTCAGAGCAAGACATTCACTGACATTTTTTGGCAGAGGACATCCGCAGGAGTGTCACCAGGAGACATTGTTTTTGGCTCAGGACTGCTTGAGGTGATGTCTAACAGCCTTGAAGCTGCAGGACTCTGTTGTGTTGTCTCTATTGTAGAGATCGCATATTATCCTCCAGCCCATGCAGGAATTCATATTGGGCATAAGCTGGTGATGGAACCACACCATAAACAACTGTGAAATCGCTAGCATGGCAAAATGCCCCATAGTTTGCGTGAAAGCACATCTGGAAATATGAGTAGGCTTTTTCACAATAAATTTTACAAAGCCATATGCTTCTTGGTGCTTTTGTATCAGTCATGAGTTAATCCTGTGACGAAGGGAGGGAGAAAAAGCAAAACAGTTTTACTGCCTGACAAGGCAAACAACTACTGCAGCTCTGGAGACTGATCTTTTGACTGATCTCTTATCTGAGGTCTTCTCCAAACCTGAGCTAAGTTTAATGACCAAGTCTGTAATACCCAAAGGGACTCAGTTACCTAAACTGCTGATAGTTACACTCTTCTTTCTTGATTAGACCAAAGGTCTCTCTCGTTCTCCTAAGGAGGTTCAGCATTAGAACTACGTGCTTGTACAGGAGACCTAGTTGCACTTCAGTAGAAGTTGTCAAGTCAGATGTCAAGGCTATGTGTGCTGGTTCAGAGGCCCTTATGATTTTGTCCAGGGAGATGATAAGCAGACTTGCTGTAACACTTTTACTGTTCTGGTAAGTTTGTAAAGGAAACAAGCTTGGTAACTCAAGAAGTAGCAGTGAATTTACAAATTTAAATAGGTGGATTAGATGCAGAAAGCTTAGTAAATCAGATGCAATATCTCCTAGTATTGATACAAGATCCAGGCCTCTGCTGAGGAAGCAGGTGTTTGTGTTAAGTTCATGTCTTCCCCAGATAATATTTAGAATGTGCCTTTAGTTCAGAGCCTCTGGGAGTGCTGCCTGGAATGAGGCCCGGTGGGACCTGGGCTGACTATGCCCACTGTCCTCCCATGGGAGCTGCTGCTGGTCTGGCTGTCAGCAAGCCTTAACAAGGCAAAGTCCATCTGGTAGCACTGACAAAATGACCCTTGAGTCAATGACATCCAGATTCATTGGCAATGGGATGCCGCAGCTGCTTTTTAACAACTCCACTAACACTCTGGTCTCAGGAACATGGACTTTTAAGAGACTGGTTGTGTTACAGTATGTGGTTACCCTTTAAAAGTTTGAATACACAGGTTGAAATAAATTTAAACCATCATCTTTTTGTCCTGCAAAACAGATATACATGTACATATATAGTTGAGCATCTTGGGAACTCTCAGTGTTGCACCCATCAGTACTGTTATCAAGACAATGTCCAACACACAGGGTTGAAAACAGGGAATGTGTAAACCATATAAATACAATAAATTACTGGAAAATATTAAAAATGTGGAAATTACTAGATTGAAAAACTTATAGTTGGTTCCAGTATAACTGAACTGATACCTAATTGCTTGCATGGATTGTGCACTGCCCACAATTGCCAGCTGGTGTCTTCGGACCTGTCTTGGGTCTTCACGCCCCTGGCATTTACACCAGAGTTTGTACTGGCATGCAGAGAGGTGGAAGTGATGGGATTTGGGTGTGGATGTGAGAGGGAAGGGAAAGAAAAGTAGAAACTGGTGCATTTCTTGATACAAACTTGTTCTACTTGAGATTTTTAAAGCAAACCTAGGGATAATGGAAGCACTCTTAGGATGGGTCAGGAGTAGCTTAATTAGCACCTCTAGAGACCTCCAGTGTTTTCTGTAGTCTAGAGACTCTATAACAGCAAGTTGTTTCAGAGTGAGAATTACTTCAGATTTGTTGTTTCTTTTTTTCTCAACACAAACAAGGAAGGATTAGATGTTCTCAGTCTCTCTTAGGACCCATAGGCAAGTGACAGGAATGAGCATTTCTCACTGTAAGGTACAGGGAATCTCTTCCCAGTCCTGGCAGAACCAATGCAGGCAGAAATGACTGCTAATGAGAAAAGCAAGAAAAATAAAACTTATCTGGATTTTCACTGTTGTTCTACTTATGTTTGAATCTCTTTAAACTACCTAGCACTCAAGTTACAAGTTTTTAAAATGGAATTAATTTTTTTCCTCAGAGTTTTCATATGGTTGTTTTCCTGATAATTTTTGAAAGAATAAATCATGCTACATTTATTAGTAAAGATGCCCAGCCTCCTCACTGCTGAAATAAATACAATGATTCTCTGCCTTTGACCTGGGAAGTATTTGTGGTGCCTGTTCCCAAGACTTCAAAAAAGAAGACTAAAGATAATAAAAAAATATGTCAACATCTTAGCCTTTCCTTCTACTGCTTCATTGCTACTTCAGTGATCAAAAGGAGAAAAGTAATTGTTAATGTTTAATCTAGCTAATACTCTCATGGCATTCCAGTTTGACTTGGCTGCATTTACTTCACTTACTTTGCCTGGGGTAGGCTGGTTTTTGCCATGTATTTGTAGTCACAGAAAGAAGAATTATTTATTGTTTGTGATGAATAATAATAAAGTGACACCAAAACAGGATGAGGTAGAGAATTTCATTGAGATGGACGTGTTAGAAATTAAATGATGACTTGAGGAAAGAGACTAAGCAAGAGCGAGCCAGAGCCCAGCTATAGAGCTTTGATTTTTATGTTATTTCAAAAGCAGCTCCGCTTTCTAAAAGCACAAGCAGGGTTCAGCAAAACCATTGTTCTGGGAGGTATCTTCTAGTCCAGATTTCAATGCTTGGAGCTTATTTTGAAACACTGCTGCATTGTTTCTAATGGTGAGGTTATGATTGTTCTGGACTAGGAAAATGTCTTGTGGTTATGAAATTTTGAACTGAAGAAGGGGAAAGTTTTCCCAGTTGAATGTTATGAGGGATGAGTCTGTGACACCAAGGTTACCTCTGACCCCTGTGAAATCCAGGAAAGGGTGGTTCAGGATGCAGTGCTGACAGTCACTTGTGCAGGGTATAATTTTGGGTGAGATGGCTTGTGTCTTGCCTCAGCAGGACTTCAGGGTGATGTTAGATAAAATTCATTGGAACTTAATTTAACCCCATAAAAACACAGTCCAAACTACCTTTCTGGACTTCCTATGTGTTCAGGGTAGGGAATCTGGTGCCTTTGAAAGGCAATTTCATCCAGCTGGAATAGGCACCTGAGCTGGTCAGGGATGAACTTATTTCTGGAGAATTTCTGCCTTCCTGGCTAGAGGTGAAGGCTGGATACCATGGAATAGGTTGCTCAGAGAAGTTGTTTATGTCCCATCCCTGGAAGTGTTCAAGGTCAGGCTGGATGGGACTTTGAGCAACCTAGTGTAGTAGATGGCATCCCTACTCATGACAGAGAGTTTAGAACTAGACAGTCTTTAAGGTCCCTTCTAAACCAAACCATTCTGTGATTCTATGATAACTGGCTTACTTAGATAAGGACCAAAATGTATTTGCTTAATATGCAGGTATCTCACCTACCTGCACCTGAATAATTTGGTTTTTTTGAAGTGGGGGTCAGTGCAAGTCAATGTCTAAATTTTTTGAAAACCTAGATGTGAGATAAAATTTTGACATGAGGTGCCTGCTATAGCAAACTGTTGATGGTCCTGTTAATGCTATGTGGGCATTTTATGATGGCCAACCTGGGAGAACTCGTATTCTTCCTGACCGTAAAGCCAGCTCAGTCTTGGTGACAAATGGCAGCACCCTAGCACAGGAAAGGCCCCTTTTCTATGTGGAAATAGAAGACAGCAGAAATATCTCAACTTTTTTGCGTCTTCAAGACTGCAGATGTTTAGAAATTGTGCCAGCTCCATCCTTGCTCTGTGGTCTGCTTTGGTATTCATCTTTTATCTCCTCCCCTTCCCTCCTTTTCCACTCCAACTGGAAGCATAGCCAAGGCCACCAGTTCTGATCCTCAGTGATGGTGAGTGCACAGCACCACACCTTGCATTGAGAGAGATGGATATTCAGCACTGCTCAGGATTAGGGCCCTACCTTGAAACAGCCTCACAGCTGCAGCGTTCATTCTGCTGCCTTGACTGCTGGACTGCAAAAGTGCTTACAATGTTTTCATCAAGATGAAATGTATAGGGAGCACAGGGAGGGAATGCCTGTGCTCTCACACTGGATTAGGCTAATAACCCTGTACACTATTGAGGTATTCAGTGTGCTTGTGGTGCTTATGGTGTTAACTAGAAGCCCAGACAGAAAAGTCCCAAGATTACATTTTGCACTTTAGCTAAGTATTTAATCAGAAATGTTATTAATCTCTTGAATAAGCAGTTTAACAGCAGATTAGATTTAACAATGGGGCTTTTGCAGGCACAATCCTATCATAGCTATAGTTGCAAGACTTGTGACTGGGCAAACAATATTTCTTGTTAACCCCCACAACAAAAATATTTAGGAGTTCATCTATAGCATTAATGTTTTATTACAAAGTATTTTATTTTGAAACTATCTTAAGTGCCCAGAAGTGCCCAGAAGGCTGAGGAACCTGCTGCTTCAAGTGGGATCCCATGTCTGTTCATTAAGAACAATAACTTTTATATACTGACGGACTTTTGTCTGAGGGAGTAGTAAGTGATGACTATAAACACAGTGATCATCAGTTTATGTAGCATCTTGCAGTTCTGTGTGTTCTTAAAAAGTGGAAAAAGTCTACACCTTGTTTGCCAGGCAGGGATCAGAACTGCTTTTCCACTTAGAGAGGGTTGTTAAGTCAGGAGAGCCTCAATTGTCACTGCGGGTCCTCAGCTTGGAGATGTAGATGTTGTGGAGAGGGAAGAAAATGCTGCTATAGGATGTGCATTGATGTTTATATACTGAAACACTCACAAATTTCCTCTTAACACCAGTAAAGCTGCAGTGACAGCACTGTGTGCCAATGTGGACATCTGGAAAAGAGCAGGGAGAATGCTATGAAGTCTACAAAAATGAACTAGATGAAGGATTAAATCAAGTAGTGTTATTCAACCTCAAGAAGAGAAGAACTGGGGAATGGGAAGAGGAAATAATCTGCTCTCTGTATCTGTGCTGGATAAGACATATAGTAGAGCTGAATTACAGTAAGAAAGAGACAGCACAGATGTTGGAGAACTTCTTCAAAGCCACAGAAGCCATCTCTAGGATGAAGTTAGCTGGCTGTCAGTTGTTAGGTTTTCATGCCTGGAAGCATAGGGGGAACTAAGTGAGTGCTCATGAGCGAGTCCTGTGGCACTGAGCAGGAGCTTTTGTGCCCTTAGTGCTCTCACCACATAGCCTAAAAAAACAGCTGGGACTCCCAGATCACTCTGATGAAATCAAGCAAAAAAAGGAGTAGAAAGAAAAACATATGCCTTAAAAAATTGTTGGAGTCACTGACACTTAGAGTATTTAACAGGCAACAGACCTAGATGTCAGACAAATTAGACATACTGTGGTTCTATGATCCTTTTCCCAGAATGTGTCAATAACCCATTAAGAACCACTTCAGAATAAGGAAAGAAAAAAGAGGTATTTTCAAAAAACGAAACAAATTTCAAGTTGTTTCTTTTACAGAACAGAGATTGCACATACGCGTCAGGATTTTTCTCTTTTTCCATTCAGGGCTGAAAGAAATGACCTACTTTTTAGGAAGGCACAAGATTTTCTCCATGCTATCTGACCTCAATCCTCAATGACCTTTTGAACTTGCAGTTATGTGTCACATTTGGTGTGCTCCTTGACATTCTTTTTTCTCCATATTTAAAAAAGTGTGTGGGGGGAAGTAATGCTAGCTAATGCCCTCGTTATAATGATCAAGAGACAGACAAACTTCATTAATAGACGGGCATCAGATTCATTTGCTGTTAGCATGCATGAGAGAAAAGATTTAATATTTCAAACCTTTAAGCTCTACAACAGAATGTATCATTAAAACATGGTTCACTGATCATGGAGTGCTTGGAGCTCTGTAGGAGGATTGTGGGTGTTTTAGACTATAGAGAATTGTCTGATATTATTAGTTTAAGCAGGCCAACACTTACTGTGACTTGAACTGTTAACGCTTCCTTTTCTCTTTGTTTCCCTGTCCTGTTCTTACTCCAACATCGTTAGTGACAAAACAGGAGACCAGAAGCTGTAACCTGCTCCCTGTCTTTGGACACTAATCAGTTTAGGGTAATAAATTTAGAAATTTATCTGAAAATAAAGGAGCAAGCAAGAGCTATTGACTTTAATTCCTTACCTAGCTGCCGCTTTTGAGCTAACACCCAGCTTGGCTGCTGCTTGTTAAACAGCAGTACTGAAAATCACACAAGATGATAAAAAAGAAACCTTATTACGTGGACAGGTCTTCAGCAAGTGGTCGAGTGATTTAGTTGGAGTGTTGTGCCTTGATGTGGCTAAAAGGAAAATAATGAAGCCAAGCAGGGGGTCAAGAGCAACGCGAAACAGTGATTAAAGCTGTTTATATCTCTTTGTTGGCATGGATACAATCAAATAAGGTCATTAGACATTTTGAATTGCAGAAACATAGCTCAGAAAGCAGCCTGAAATAATATCTACTCTTGCCCTTGTGCAGAGCTTCCCTCTTGCCTGTGCCATCTAGCTTTAGCCTTCCAATAGGTGATATGTTCTTTAAAGGAATAAATGAAGTGAACGCAGATACATTCAAAGACTTTTAAGGAGTCCAGAGTGGATACAAATCTGATGTTATATAAAACACGTCAGATATTAAGATATTAAAGGAAAAATACTGCAGATCACTTTAGGAAAAGTTAGTTGTTTTTAAATGGGGCCTCTTCAAGGTAACCTGAAGAAATGAGATCTTCCCCAAATGCGCTCGTGTGTGCTGAACTACTTACACCCCACTGGCAACCTTGCCCTTAAGGGGTGCTAAATTAAACAAAACACACTGTCAATGTAGTCACAGTCTAAAGGTTTGTGAAGTCTTACCCAGAACTGCTGAAATACAGAGGGAGGAGAGAGTGGTGTCCCTGTGCTCCTTAGCCAAGCTCTGAGAGCAGAGGGCTTTTGTACTCTGTTGCCTAATTGCACTGTAAATTTTGTGCTTCTCTTAATTATGCTTCCTCCTCTGTCCTTTGTATGCTCCCTGTGTAGGATTGGATCTGATTTGTGACTGGTTTTGGAGTGCTGATGAGACTTACGTGAGTAGTCATGTAAATTAATAACTTCAGGGTTAAGCTATTGATTGCAAGGACCATAAAACTCAAACAGGGTATTCTCTTCATAGTAAGCTCTCTAAGCATTAGACCAGGGATTTTGCAGCTTGTTTCCTTTAATGGTAGATGCAGGATAACAAAAATACCAGAGGTGGTTGTAAACTGTGCAGTCATGCATCATGATAAAAGATGGTTTATGTTCGAAGAACATAAAGGGGATGTAAGGATGGAATCCAGGTGTGCTGGATTTTGGTGCATGGGACTATATCTACATCTGAGGAAAAAAACAAGATACTTGTTGGATTTTCCACAGTGAGGTCTAGGACTGTCTGCCAGTTGTTCAGACTTCCAGAAGTGTTTACAGCACTCTAGGAAGGGGAACCTGAGCTCACTGCCTTTTGACAGATTTACCTGCTCTACTTCCTACCCATACCTGTGTTCCATGTGGCACTTGTGGAAGGCTGATGGATTCTAGCTTTGCATCCCCATGTTTGTGCCATTTTCTGATATCCAGTGAGGCCCAGCCAGAGGTGCTGGGGTCGGGGAGGTGTTCATTCCCTGAAACCTGGTGCCTAGAGCACCTCGTGCCTGAAACAGGTTGTAGGCTAGTTCCTGTAATGCGATGAGGAGCCAGGGTTGCTGTGAAGGCTTCTCAGAGCTGTGGGCTGCTCCCTCTTTTCCTCCCTTCTGTGGGATATGAACCGCTTTGGCAGCAGCAGTGTGGTACAAGGTTGATTCTGTATGAGAAGCTGGATGTGGAAGACAGCAGTGCAGTAACTTACCCTCTTGTAATGTGTGTAGCTGGAGTTGGTGGATCTTTGGTAGGCCCAAAATACAATCTACTGAATAAGGAATGAAAAACCCTGTCTTGATACAAGGAATATGGGAGAACAGTGAAATGTCTTGGCTTGGCTGCCTCTGTAGATGGGTGTTCTGGTAAATGCTGAGTAGTCAAAGTGTCACTTTGGCTGGGTTGAATCTGTGATCCAGACCTAGCATGGGGAAGACATTGTAGCGGTTCATACTCCTAAAATGCACTGACAATCCAATCTCATGTCTTGTAGAGGCTTCTCCTTCTGGCAGGAGCAGGGACGGACCGCCCAATTGAAAAATAGCGCAATCCAGAGAGAAATGTGGGTTGGGAAGACCTTGAAAGCCAAATCTAAGCGTATGAGTGTTCTAGTTAATTCAGACTCTTTCTTCAGCTAATGTGGAAACTTTTGTCCCCACCATAACTCAGTTTGTATTTTCCTAAACTTGTCAGTGTGGCTAATGTGATCGCAGATTTCATAATGCCAGCACAAGTGTACATATTTAATACCTCAGCAATCAAATAGGGATCTGTCGATAGCAAGCAGGGTGGTAAGCAATGTCACCAGTGGCATCTGGAAGCACGCTGAGCACAAACAAAGTGACTGTGTTGGACACTGCAGAAATAAAAGGGACGGGGGGAGCGGAAATAGAAGGATTGTGGGACAGTCAGGGTAAGCAGCATATGGAAACTGCTCTACCAAGACAGCTTTGCTTTGATGTGTGCTCTTTCTATAATTACCATGTTAACTAACTGACAGCAGAATGTTGCGGTGGAGAAATGGAATGACTCAAAAAATGTCATTGGTATCACTGGGAGAGCAACTGAACAATGGACGGGGCAGCTAGGGAGGTTGGAGGCACTGCATGTGGCCCCGGCAGAGCGCCTGGAAAAGACCATACCCAAGAGGGATAGCCCAGAGACGTGGGGTTGTCTCTGAGCAGAAGTGCCAGTGGTGGGGACTCAGCCTCTGCCCTGTTCAGTGATGGCTAGGCTGGGGTGTGACTGTCTGCCATAAACCACAGTCTACCCAGTCTCTTCATGAGCATACTTAGAAAATCCTCCATCCCGAGATCAGAGCTGCATGAGGGCTGAGGTGAGAAGAGTCATGACAATGAAACGCAGTGCCCAGATCAGAGCTCTCCAGGGAGAGGGAAACCTGCCATGACAAAGGGACTGTCACACACCCTGTGGTGGCACCAGCCACAAAGTCAGGCAGCACTGCTGCAGCTGCAGATTTGCCCCATGGTCTCTGAGGGAGGATGCATCTCTCTCTTCATCAGCATCACAAGCTTTGCAGGCTGAGGTCGGGAAGAAGAAGGCAGTCAACATGCTTATAGAAAGTTTTCAGCCAGCCTTGCTGTCCTTGGGAGCAAAGAGGTGTCCTGAAGCATTCCTTGCCCTGGGATTGAGGGCAGGCCTGCCTTGCCAGTGCCACAGCAGTGGTGCACAAGTCTCATCCCTGCAGTTACCACCCTTTACCTTGGTGCACCTGCATCAGGACATTTCCTACCTACTTTTTTCTTCCCTGTAGCTGGGAATAAGTAACCCCCACTTTTCTGACTGTGTGCCCATAGTTATTATTAGTATATCTGATTCCTGCCAGAAATAAAAGTAATTACAAGCTTCAGGCTGGCACCTTTCTGTCTACCTCCTGCAAATATTTAAATCAGGTTTTTGTTACCCAACACTTTCGTGATTAGTTGTTCAGTAGTACTTTTCCACTGCCCACACATTGCTGTAGATTGTGAAGACCTGATTTCCAAACCCCCATTCCTGGCCCACTCCACCTCACTCATTTTTTGACTCATTGTGAGAATAAGTTTTATATGACTGTTTCATAAAATAGAGTCATAGAATCATTTAGGTTGGGAAAGACTTTTAGGATTATCAAGTCCAGCCGTTAACCCAGCACTGTCAAATACACCACTAACCCATGTCCCTAAGCACCATCTGACAACCTCTCCCTGAAAATGCTTTTTGGCCAGGGATTAATGGATAAAAAATCAGTGGCAGAGATTTTTATATACATATTTTAAACACAGGTTTCCAACTGCCTTCTTTGCTTTCTAATCTGAAGCAGTCCATATTTCTCCTCCCAGGCCAGCACTAACCCAATGAAAGGATCGACAGCAATCAGACGATTGATGCTTGTGATGGTGCCTCCCCCAAATAAAGAACCATTTCTGGAGGCTCTCCTTTGATTCTGTTCCACCCCTCTCTGACCTTGAGGAGAAGGATCCCCTTGTATTTTTTACAAAGCATTGGTTTTGACCACGTAATGATAGATTGACTTTTGATCTTGCTTTTGGGTGACACAGACCCTCTTCTCACGTGGTGGTTCTTTGCTGTTGAACACTTCATAGAGGCCAATTAGGCTGTGCTTTGTTTTGCTGTGCAAGGCACACAATGGCTGTTAGTGCTCCCTGTCACTGATTATGATCTTTCATAAACCCACGCTGCAGAATTTGCTTTCTAGGACATATATATAGAGAATGAAGGAGATGTGAATGTTGTATAACCTCCCCGGCCAGGGTGGACATTGGACTGGAGACCTGGGCCCTTTGCCTCATGTCTAGCTATAGTAAAGTGGCACCTTGTATGATAAACATGCAAACTGCAACCTTTCCCCAACCTGGTGATCCAAAGTTCCAGACACAGCAGCCGTGGAGAAGTGAAGCACTGAACATGACCTTGCCAGAAGCATTAGGTTCATCCCACATACTTGAACATGACCTGATTGATGACAGCTCCACTTTCTAATCACCATACTTCTTAGCCTGCTACCTCTTACGATGGAATACAGAGATTTTGCAAGTGTTAGACTTTATATCTCTCATCCTCCGCCTCAGAGGGAAATGCATTTAAAAAAGTCATCCTACAGATCTCCAAGAAGATGTGAATAACATAGCTTGGCAGTAAAGAACTTTGCAAAATGAAAGCTCTGAAAAATCTTGCCAACTCCTGAGTTATTTCTAACTTGGTTTCCATCATAGTGTGGAAAAGGTTTTGGCAAGGCAGCTCCCAACAGGAGCTGAATTCAACAGGCAAAGTCTGCCAGGCAGGGACAGTGGGTCACTCAGCACCCTTGGAGCAGAGTATGTGGAGATAGCCCTGTGCCAACTATGGAGAGAGGAATGGGCTGTAAACGTAGTGCAAGAAAGGGCAAGTGAAACAGAGTAACAGGACAAAGCTAACTATATTTCCAGTTTTCCCAGGTGCCTGCTAGTCTCTTCCATGTTTTTATGCAACTGGTCTTGGTCTCACTTTCCAGGAAGCCACCAACAGCCTGCAGAGTAGTGTGTATAAAGTTTTGAAGGACTCATAGGAAGGCAGGGGGAAGAGAAGTACTGGAGTACTAGTGGAGCTGTCATAGATAGTATATTTATTCAAACAGTTTTATGTTTGCTTAAGAAAACCTGTTTTTCCTCTGAATGGCCTCAAAAGGAACTACAAACAGTGAAAGTCCAAGGAGGCTATGTAACTTCCAAATGTTTTCCTAATGATCCCTAATGGGCAGTGTGCACTTTCCAGTCTCTAGTTAACCTCACCAGGATAGGAAATGCAATAAAATCATAATTTTAATTCCTGTCGTTCATTAAGATGGAAGAGCTCTTGGTTTACTTTCAGGGTGCAATTGAGACTACTAAATGAAAAACTTCAAAGCACAGAAGCTGGAAAAGCTGCTGGGAAAACAAATGCACTATTTTTATCATCTTATAGTGACACTTTTCCCCACTGGACCAATTTATTCTTCCTCCTGATGTCCTTACTTTGAAACTCACAGGTCTTACATTTGTCTCCTTGTATGGTATGTGGGTTGCAATTAGCAACCTAGGTATATTTGAAGCATTATTTAAAACGGTCCAGTCTTTTGTGAAAGGAGCCTGAAAGCAGCATCTGCTGCCTGTGTGTATTGATCTTGTTTTACTCTGTCTCCCATTAAGGCTCTGCTATCTTTGATAAATTCTTAGGTTCTCACATGAATGTGTCTGTTCACACTGCTGAGCCTGGGAAGCTGACAGACCGTGGTTAACTCTTCACTTCAATTTGGATCCTCATCTGATCCTGTCCAGTGCTGCCTGAGCCTGCTCAGAGATACTGGATTCTACCAAGGCTCAGGATTCTGCTGGCATTTTATGGTGCTTGTCTTTCTTTTTACTGCTCAAAGCATATTGACTGGCTGGACAACTCATCCAAAGAGTAAGCCTGGAGCAGCTACTAAAAGCACTCAGAAAAACTCCATCCCACATATTCAAAATGCTATGCTGGCACTTGTGTGGACAGGGAACAGCAATGGACTTGTCTTTCTGTTCCAGTGTGAGAGTACTGGTCCATGGGGAATGAGGAGACATGGCACTGCCAATCCTGGGACATGATCTGCTGTGAAGCAATTTCTTTGCAGCAGAACAAGTGACCTGTGTGAACAGGGACCGACTTGAACAGGTCTTGAATTTCAGCTATCAGCTGACTGCAGTGAACTGCTTGCAAAGGATACAGCGGCCAAGAATTACTCATGGAAATAATTCCACAATCATCTTTGAATAAGCAGTAACTATAGGAAAACTGTAAGCTGTTCAAACAACTCAGGAAAAGGGCCTTGTGACATGCTATCAACTCAGCTTCTGCCCAGGGCTTAATTTCATGCCTTAGTTATTGCAACCTCCAGCTCTGTGGCCTTGATAGCTCCAAACATACATAAAGAATGGGATAGACTCATGCTACTGTTTTCTGAAGTCCTCTTTTCTCTCCCACTTAACTGTCCTCTTAAGCAAACCATGTGTGTGTGTGCACACCACTGATGCACTTGAGTTTGAAGTCACCATCTTGCACATTGGGACCAAACTAACTGTAGGAGCATTTCCCCAGGCAGTTGAGTTCAGAGTATTGTGCTGTGCTCTGCATTGCTGCAGTGTTTTGCACAAGCACTATGTGAACTTGCCAACACCAGGACGCTTTAGCTGTCTTCAGAAATAGTAGCCACTTCTCTGGATGTTAGTGCAGATGCCAGATGCAGATGGAGCAAAGCAAACTTCACCTCTGCACCTGTAAGGCTGTCTATTATTTTGCCCTACATTGTCTTTTAGCCTCTGTTTCATATCCTGAAGTCTTGGACCACCATTATCATGGTTTCTTCTGTATCCTTCTCATGCATGGTCCTCTGTGCTCCTGCCCACTCTGGTGATCTCTCAGATATCACCTGGCAAAACCACAAAGTATTTTCCCCCTCATCTGCTTCACCCTCCCTCCACACCAACACTGAGGGGGAAATCTGGTAGGCTGTTGAGAGCACCTTACTCCTAGAGCTAAGCAAATCTGCATGACCCAGCTGTTTCATTTCACCTCATTCCCCTTTATATCCCACCACAGAGCTGCCCCCTATGCGGGGAGAGGGACGTGTTATCCCAGTAGCTCTGCTAGTTTCTTGGGAAACCTTCTGGGGAAATACCCCAGTGGACTTCTGTGATGGTGTGTTTGTCTTGATCTGCACCTCAGGGTGTGTTTAGACTAGGTTAAAAATTGTTTTAACTTGTATGGGGAAAAACCCTATTTGGGCCAGCGTTTGGGGAAAGCTAACCCTGAAGTTACCTCACACCAGCAATAAAACAGTTAGAGGCTGACTGAAAACTGAAGTATTCTTGTTAACAATGTCTAAATCCATTTGCCAGACCTGTATACCATCAGACATTGGAATATCCTGAGATTTAGCTTCAAGTGCCCCCTTTCCCCTCTTAAATGTCATATAATCTATACAAGACAAGAGGTACTATTATGAGGGTGGTTTGACCTGCATCATTAAAACACAGATCGTAGCTGAGGAATTTCTGTATGAAGCC
Organism: Myiozetetes cayanensis; assembly: GCF_022539395.1. Classification (NCBI taxonomy): domain Eukaryota; kingdom Metazoa; phylum Chordata; class Aves; order Passeriformes; family Tyrannidae; genus Myiozetetes; species Myiozetetes cayanensis. The sequence goes on from NW_026086604.1 coordinate 135,685,465, forward strand.
TATAACCTCTGGCTGAACTGGAGTGTGCCTTTCAGAAAGGAATCCAGGTTTTTTCCTTAAGACCCCCCAGCCCACACAGTCCACATCCGCTGTAGGTACGTTGTTGAAATACTCAGCTGTACACTTTCTTTTTTGTGTGTGTTTAAAAACAAAAGCCACTAAATATGGTTTTGGCCAGAATCTGGTTTTGGCCAGATTCCTGTGGGGGACTTCAGTACACAAAGTGCCAGCTACATTCTTAAGACCCGCACATACTGATGCTTCCAGAGCAGCAATTCATTGCTTCCCAAACTCGTTAATATTTACAGTCTTTACTGGTAGAAAAGGTCCACACAACCCTCATATTACAGGCAACAGGCTGGTCAGACTCGTGTCCAGGCCCTGGTAGATCTTTGTACTCTGTACTTCCCTGCTCATCTTGACTCTGGAGTTCATTTTAACATGCATGATCATACAAGTACACAGAGACCACACTTCTTCCTTCCTCCTGTTCAGTAACTTTTTAATGTCCCCATTGGGAGTGCAGGAGATCAGGCTGGAGCTCTTCTTCTACCTCACCTGGAGCAGAGGTTTGAGTTATGATCTCTTATGTATGTCCTAACCACAGGATTTTCAGATGCTCCCATAACTCTTTCTGGTTAAGCATTCATGGGCCTGAAAATACTAGGAATTCCCCTAATATTCAAGTGCTTCATACAAAGTATATCTGGTTAACCGGGTGAGAATGAGTTGCATATTGCAGAATACTGTATCACAGCAGTGAACCTAATCCTACTCTCAACCTGAATTTGAACCAAATTCCAGCTACTGTCTTTCATCATATTTCTGATGTCCAGATTAAAGAACAATTAACTGCTTTCTTTCAACCTCATGTAAGTACCTGGTCTGCAGTTCTCTAGTTGATCTAATCTGACAAGCTACAAGTCAGAGCTCCCTATTGTCCAGACTTGATGGTTGTTCTCTGGTGCCTCACCAGCCAGTGTAGTAGTGAACTGATCTGAACACAGAAAAAGGATTGTTCCTCAGGCAGATTGGTTCTCTGCTCACTCATAACACAGTGTACAAAGGACTGACCCAGAGGAGTGGGGAGGAGAGAAGAATAAAGGTCTGGGCTGGCCCACTGACAGTCAAGATTCCTCTAGGGTGGTGGCAGACTTGTGTTCCTCACTAGATCCTTTCATTTCTTTCTTCTTTTCTCTCCTCTCCTCTCCCACCTGTCTTCTATCAATACCACAGATCTCTGGAAGTTGTTTTGGAAAACATTATATCTGTGGGTATGGTGGTTTGGGGATGGGTAGAAAGAGAGTTCTGCTACAAAATTCAAATTTGTTGAAGTCTATATTTTCTAGGATTGTTCTCATCTTCCCAAACCTTTCCAGGGGGAACATCAATGATCTCTGTGGAAGAGGGAAGAATATTCTGCTTGCCTGTAGTTAAGATGGCCCATGTCACATGATACACATCCATGAAAGATAGGACTAGCTGCTTCAGGAGTTTTCACAGGCTATGGCAGACAGGAATATTTCTTGCTGTTGTAGAGTTATGTTGCTCTGCTACTCTGAAGGGCTCCAGGTAAACTTTTAGTGAACCTATGACATAAGTTCTTCCCTGTAGTCCAAATCCATGCCGCAAATCTGCAGAAACAAGAGGAAGTGGAGAAAATTTCAGGGGATCGATCTCATACCTTGCTCCAAACAAAAGGCATGCTCACACTGTCGCCATTGTTTGAGAGAAACATCTGGCTATGGCTTGTCTGACAGCCTGGTGAGCTGATACAGTGTGCCATCTGCTAGAAAACCAACTCAGCAGAAGGATGGAACAGTTTTCTGCCGGGTTAGAAAGCTGAACTGGTCCTGCTGTGCCCTGATCAGTGCAGAGGGGAGAGTGGGAGCTGGAGGAGCAGAGGTGGGAGGAGGAGTCGTGGTGGGAGAGCGTTTTGATGAACTGGCTCTGGGATTAGCCACACGTGGAGGTTGTGTATCTGACAAAGTCTATGGAGGGCTCTTGATTCTTGGTTTTTGCAAAGGGATGGCATATTCTAGAAAAACTTATTGGCTGCAAGAAACAAATGTAGTCCCTCATCAAGTTTCATTTTTCAATTTATGACTGAATGTCTGTTGGAAATGACAGACACACAAGTGTACTCAGGCCACAAAGAGGAAATTCTTGAGCAACATAAACAGATAGGGCTCATGAAGGTGCTTTGTAAACCCAGGTCATCTAAGAAGTTGGGAAGGGGAGCCCAGTAACTTCAGTAAGAATTAGTTTTCTTTTGGAGTATATTGAGAAAGGATAATTCTGATTTATGACCAGCTGGTTACACTTCTTCTTTAGAATAATAATTTTAGGTGTCTGCACATCATTCAAATTCCTACATTAAGCAATGAATTCCTTGATATTTTTTTAATTCCACCCCAGTGAGATGGACTTTTCTATTAGTCACCTCTCACTCACAAATCAAATCCTCTTCTTGATAAAATGAGCAAACCAGCTACAGCTAATGCCAACAATGTCTGAACTTTATTAGGTCACCCAAAGTAGTGAATAATAAAGTCAGGGAGATGGGTTTAGCTGGGACCACATGCTGAATTTCACTCCATAGTGAGTCTCTGCAGTGGAGCTACAAATTCCTGGACATAGCACAGAAGTGTTAATGGGCCCTCAGATTCAGTGCCACTACCAGGCAATAATATCCATAATAGCAACTAACAAAGATACAACCAACTGAGCTCTTCAGGGTTCAGCAACTGCTCCCAGGGTTGGAGCAGAGCTCATTTATTTTCTTCTCTTCATTCCACTAGAGCAGCTCCAGGCCGTGACAGCACATGGGGATAATTGAAGCAAAAGTGCTCAACCCTGACTGCCCAATCTTCTCATAAAACAATCCCAGGATTGTTCTGGGGACCGTTGGCACAACAAACCTTGCACTGCAAATTTCGCTCCGTAATTAGCAAGCAGTTGCTGTCATGCCTGTCAGATGGGTTTATGTGATGATGTGAATAGAACAACAATTGACTGTCTTTCCTTGCAACCAAGGAGAAGAAACCGCTTTGAGTAAAGCTGACAATTATGTAAAAGGAACTAAATGAATTTGGCTTACGATTCACACTTACCCCTCACAGATGGAAGGCAGGACCTCTGAGGCCCATTTCTGAGTCCTTGCCCCTTTGTACCTGACTAGTCACTGGCTAAGTGCCTAATGAGGCTCAGAGGAAACAAAACCAGTACTGAGGGCTTTTTATTGTCTTTCTTTTCTTTATAGAGTAGGGAATTACCATGTGGTTCGCATCCAAGTTCAAAATCTGATCTTATCACCCAAAGCTGATGACAGACACAACTGTGCTTTCACAAAAACAGAAGGACTAGTGATACTATGAGTCGGACAACAAAGATAGGTAGAAAACTGAAGAAGCTTTGGAAATTTTAGGTACTCCATTTCTACATATGCCTTCACAAGCTATCTATACAGAAGGCAGTTGTGTTAGGATTTTCCCACCCACCCATTGATCATAGTGGTAAAAACAGTAATGTAGAGGAGAGTCCAGGTACCTGCCTACATTTTACCATTTGTTATTCTTACTCTTACTTAGGACAAGCTTCATGAGGAATATAGAAACTCTGATCCTCTATGGGCAGTAACAGCTGGAACTACTGCAGGAGTTGATAGAAACTAGGCTTAGAGAAGGAAGTCTTAGATATTAATACATGCTGATTCTGGTCTTGTTGCAGTAGGAAAGCACTTAAGAGCAGGGATGAATGAGCCAGGTGACTTTTTGCATTCAAAGTGCAAAATTCTCTTTTGCTCTGAAATGTGCAGGATGTTCCTCAGGAAGTGGTGTCCCAGTACAGTATGACATGTGGGAGTATGGTCTGCATTGGACAGCAGGCAGAAAGATGTTTTACTGTGCTCATGACCCATAGAATTGCCTGACGACCAAAAAGCTTCTACCAGCCTACACCCAGGCAGCTCCTTTGAGCACCCCAGACTCACCAGGGGTAGGTAGAGTGCTGCTACCCAAGGACCTTGGTAAATCCTGATGTGCTGGAAACTGAGTGAAGTGATTCTACTGGAATGGTAGAGTTTAGGATGTATAAAAAGAACCAACTGGGGATGTAGGCTGAAGCACAGATACGCAAGAGCTGCCTTGTCTTTGCTGCCACCCAAGTCTGCCCTTTTGAATAGCCCTGGCTGGGCAGGATGCTTAAATGAGTCATCAAACTGCTTCATTGGTCTCCTCTCTCCAGTGCAGGAGAGGTATACAGAAAATCCAGGAACCTGCATGTGGCATCCCAGCTCTTGATGCCCATTAGCTCTCTTTCCCTTGCACTTTTCATGCTAAATGCTCCCCTTTCTCAGAATCGTCCTGGCTTCTGATGCTTTGCCTAATTAATCATTGAAAAGTCACTCAATTTGTCACTAGATAATGAATATCTGGATGAGAAGAGCTCTGAACCTTACCATTTCTGATCTTAGTAATCTTGTTAATATTTTTTCTCCTTTTACATTCATTGGGAAGCTGGTATGAAAACAGATCCTACCTGTGTGTCTAATGGACTGGTAGGATCGTAAACATATTTGACAAAATAAAGACCTCACATATGGACATTGCCCTCTTCTTATACCCACTCCTTCCTGTGTCTTTGTGGACATTCTCTAAAACTGACTAAAATAGAACACACCTCTGAACATCAACAAATCTGTAAGAAAAGTCTTTGAAATTCCTGTTTATAAAGACCTGTAAAATCCAGGCCCAGATATGTGGGAAAACTCCCCGTGCTTTCAGTGCACAATTCAGTTGTCTCCTTTCCAGATGTATCTGTCTCTTTCAAAGTGACAAAACCTTTTTCTAACTGTAAAATTAGCTCATTATAATTTGCAGTTTTCAAAACTGGCTGTAGATCTTGTAGCGGAAACTGTGCCAAATACTGAAGGGTTTGGCTTTTTAAACTGCAAGTATTTGAAAAGGAGAGAGAAGAGAGGATTGAACTTGAGAAATATTTTCATGCAGTGCAAAAAAACAGCTGGCAGACATAGGCAACTCTTTCTGTGACTTCACAGAAGCTTTTACCAGAAACTTTCACAAAAGGAAAACCCAAGAGGACCTGGGGAGGGAGGGTGAGCTACAAATGCTATTTGTCTTTTCTGATAGTGATAGCTAATACACATCAGCTCCCCTGAGGTATCAATACAGTGAAGATAAGATACATTAGTTTTGCCATGGAGTGAATTCAACTGAGGAGCTTAGGGTTGACCCATCAAATTTATCTTGAGATAAAATGAAAGTGCTTTTATTTTCCCTTTTTACTTCAATTTTGTTAAGAGGCCTTAGCTATCCTGAGACATAAAAAGGCAGCTTTAGCACTAAAGTCAAGTTAAAGGGTCCCACTAAAATTGCTGGCGAATAGAATGTGACACAGTGTTTACTTTCTCTTCCAAATGCATTATTTATATGAATGTTGTAGCAATTATGTGATTATACAGAAGTTAGTGCACAACAATAAACCAAAAGATCATCAAAGAAATGCTAATGGCAGGGAATGTTTTTTGTTTAAATTGTGGATTCACATTTCTTTTTCTCTCTTCCTTGAGGGCTACACGAAGAAAAGATTTGCAAACCTAATAGAAGAGCCTGCAAATGTCAAATCTTTGAGTACAAGAAAGGAAATGAAATCCATGTTCCCGTCTCTGTTTCTCTTACACCTCCTTTGAAATATGAACAGCTTCAGAAAATGGACCTATTTGTTTCACCTTTTTGTTTTGGCCTGAATGTTTATGTGAATCATAACAAGAAACTACGTGGTTCCAGGGCAAGGGCCAAGGTCTCAAGGACCAGGTGGGTTTCTCCTTAATCCTGCCACAGAGAGTGAAGGGCTTGAGAATGACTAGGCAGATGCTGGAGGTCAGTACCTGATTGCACAGATGATATGGGAACAGGGATTTGGCTTTTACAGCCACGGAACTTTGATAATGTAGGACTCCTAGGAAGAGATGACCAAGCAGGGCAAAACATCTTTGCCAACAGGCTGACCAACCTGAGGAGACATTCAAGCAGCAAATGACAGAAAATAGATGACAACTCACAAAGTCATGAAATGGCAGATCAGGATGGAAAGCAAAAGGTACAAGGTAGACTGGAGAAGAAAATCCTCAAAGCGAGGAAACAAGACAGAGATGAACCCACCACTAACATAGGCACACAGGTGAGGAAGAGGAGTCTGGGAAGGATGGTTGATTTGCAAAGTTCATCTCCTCCAACCTCAAGAACAGTCAAGCTTCTGGACTTCAGCACTCTGGAGAAATGGACTGATGGGAGCCTGAGTCAGTGCAATCCTAAATATGGATACAGGCAGGGCAAAGAGTGGATTGAAAGCAGCCCTGTGGAGAAAGACTTGGGGATCTTGGTGGATAAAACACTGAATAAAATCCAGCAATGTGCTCTTGCAACCCAGAAAGCCCAGAACTCTAATTTCACCAAAACTAGGACTTGCAACAGTGCAAGCTGGCATTGGCAGAGTTGCATTCTTAATTCATGAATGCTTATTTGAGCTGCAGAAAATTTTTAAAAACTATGCAATATTCTTCTAATAAAAGTTTGTTTGTTTATTTGGTTTATAACTTTAGCATTTAATATATGTGTTATTAAGGGAAAGTATAAATTATTAATTCAAAAGTTTCAAAACTAAAATTTCCTTCAAAGGGCTTGCCTTTGAAAAAAACCCTGAAGAATTAAATATTGTTATGCAAGACAATCTTCTTCTCAACAGGAAGAAGTACTCACAAAGTGCTAAAGGAAGCAATGGCACAATGGCAAATCACTGCCCAAATAGAAAGAATCCAATCATGTGTCTCTAGCTCTTAAAAGCAGGTACAGAGACCTTAACTTCTAATTGCTTAAGTTAGCCAGTAACACTATGGCCTACTCAGCTGTCAAATGAGATTTGTAAGTCTCTTTTGAAATCTTAGACAACATTTATTTAAAATAAAATTTTCAGGTTGGACAGACATGACCTGATGCTTCTTCTTTAATCATTCTATTGGCATATTATTTACAGTTATGCTATACAAATGTCTGAGTTCAGAAACCTGTCAAAGTGAATTGGATTTGGCTTGGTATAAATTAGTTGGGATGTCTTCCTTTTCTTCCCCCTAGCTCCCCCTCAAATATGGTATTTGCTACTCTTTTCCCACGGTAATACATTAAAGATTTACAGTTCTCAGTCTGACTAGTAGTTCCACATTAGGAACACGAAGAAGAAATTCTTTGATTCAGGAGAGTTAAAGTAGAATGATAGGCAGAGGAAGGGCTGTGTCATGAAGGCTTCTTGTACTCCCAGGCTTTGCAGGAGCTTTCATGGTGCATGTGTTATGAGGAACCTGGTCTCAGTGATGCCTTAGCAAGTGCAGGCTCAACCCGCTCAGCTTCCTCAAGAATCACAGGAGGCAGTGCTAGTTCAAAGCTTTCCCTGAATTCTTTCCAGTCCCTCTGCCTACACAGGTAGTGGTGTGAAAGTGGTGGTGGAGGTGTGAAATCTGAATCCATGGATTTTCGAATTAGTGGGCATGAAAGTTAAGGCATGAACAAGCTGATGGAGAAAACTGCTTGTACTGGTGAAAATACCATTTCAAAGAGCATGAATAGGGTGGTTTGTGGTCACGTCTTTGCTGTATGTTTCCCTTAGAATGAGAAACACAGTAAAGAAAGCTGTGTAGGCCTTTACTAGTATAAGTCCTATGTGGTGGTCCTTTAGCTGAAGCACTAGGCCATGCAGCACCCAGGAAACCATCCCAAACCTTCTTGCTCTTGTCAGTGCCTGCTGGACAACATGTTGCAACACAGTGCTGAGCACAGGGATGGCGGGAGATAAAAGTCAGAGCTTTTTGGAACTCAGTGACTGCCTTGAAATCAGTGACAAAGGTTTCAGTCTGGAAATGCACTGCTGCTTGATGGGAGATGGGGATGACAGTGATGACCTGGAGAGCATGGATATGTTTCCAGTTCCTTCCCATGCAGTGCCGTTGCCTCTGCCGGACCAGGAATCCCTGGGATACCCCCACCTTTACATGGCCTTGATCTGCTCTTTCCTCCCAATAGACACAAACTACAGACTGTAAAGCAGGTTTTGTGGTTTTTTAGGACTTTTCAAATTGAGACAGTCCAGGTTTGCTGGGGAAACCCAATTTAAAACAGGGTTTTTCAGTGGTGACTCAGAGCTGAGTTATTTCTAAACAGTGAAAAACATTATGCCCTGTAACTTACAGAAGATAAGTAAGTAAAATACTATGCATACTGGAACGTGCTGTGTCTGGCACTGAAAAGATCACAAAATTTGCATCTGAAATGGTATCAGTGAATGTTAGAGACTGAAATTCTGCTCTTATTTTGAACTGTAAAACTTCAGAGAAGTTGCTCTGACTGTAAGATATAACTTTTTTAATTCAGAATTTATTTCATTTCTCTTTTATATCCTACTGCTGTTAACTCTTTGGAGCCCATTCTGTTCTTTATTGAAGTTAATTAGGATTTTCACATTGAGTTCAGTGGAAGCAGAACGTGACCTTTATTGCATGTCAATTGGAGTTGGGGGCCAAGCTTGTGTTCTGGATACTGTTATTCTATTTGCTGTTGGAACCTATGCCTGAATTATATGAATACTAAAAACCTGGCAGGCATATACCCTAATAGATTATTTTTTGACTCTGATAGGAGTTCAGTGAATATTTTTACAATTCAAGAACTAGGTCTTTTGACTCTGTCTTCAAATTAATGTCAAATTCTCTGTGGGTGTCTGTATGAGACCTGGAGACCTTAGACAGCAGGATAAAATAGTCTCAGTTCTGCAAATCAACTCTAGACTTCCTGCAACTTGGAAATATGCTGAAAAGGAGAAAATGCTGCTACCTGGTGAGCAGGGGAAGCATGATGGCCTGTGCCTACAGCTAATTCTCAGCCAGATAGAAAGATCTCTCCTAAAGTTATGCATCCACATATTTGCTTTACTCTTCTCCTCATCACTAAAGACAGTAGCTTAAATATCCTTTTGCTGTACTACCAGTCTTATGGACAGTGTGAATTCAGAAGCTGCTGCTTTGTTGAACACAGGTAAGGAGGGTTAAAAGAATCCAAAGAAACTTTAAAATCTATGAAATTAAATTAATTTTGCTATTAATTTTGGTAAAGCAGGAAATACACAGATGTAGGCAAAATAACAAACAAGTCTACACTAATTTCTTTTTCTTGGATCCCTCACTGAGCTTGAACACTCTTTTTTTACTGAGCACAAGGGAATCCCTCTTTTTACTTCCTCTCCTCCAGATTAAAGATCCTCCTTCAGGGGAATCCAGGTTATTTATTCCTCACTAAATTACAATACCTATAATGTAAGATATCTCAGAATGTGTCACGGTGACGCTGAGAGGCCAGTGGGAACAAGCATAAATGACATAACAAGCAGAGGGAGTATTGCTTTATCCTCTCCCCATTACCTCCCATTTCCTCCATGCCTCCTAGTGCTGGTTCTTCAGTTGTGTCAGCACTCATCAGCTGTGCCAGACACCTTGGCTCAAACCCCAAACCAACCTGAAGGGACTTGAACCCATTTCAAACACTTTCTGTGAAAATGCTCAGGAGGTTTTCCTGGGTAGACCTTTCTTATGGACAACTGGTTTAGACTAAATAGACAAGATAGTGTTTGACTCTAGAGAATGGAATTCAAGGTTCTTGGATGTCAAGAGAGGGAAATATGTCATCCAAAGCTTCTGTCAGGGCAAGATTAGCTCCTTTGCTGTATATGAAAGGCAAAATCTGAGAAGCAGAAACTGGGATTCTTAGGAATGCATGACCAGAAAATTTACACTTATACATGCAGAGCACTTTGCTCTTCAATACTTGTGATGTGCAGAGTGAGAGATTTGAGAGTCTAAAGTTTGGACTTTGCCACCTAAAGTAATACTTAGGCAATAGCTATTTATTTAGCTCACTTTGTGGATATAGTCCATCGGGAACTAAACTTGGATTTGAGGGGTTTGGGGTTGAGGGACCACTGTATTCTATATTTGAACTGAAATGCTTTCTAACTTCGCCACCAAACATAAAACCCCAAATCTATGTTAGGCTTGAAACACTTCATATGTAATGTAAAGCCACAGGAGATTTATTTTTTCTTTTGGAATGTTTGAGGTAAATCATCTGAGTCTTTTGGATTTAAAATGCAGAAAAAATTAGGCACATTTCTGACTGCTAAAAATACACCATAAGAGAGGAAAGTCAGTAGGTTCAGGACTAACTCAGTGACCCTGTTCAAAGGACAAGGAGATTCTGACAGCCTGTCTAGTCAGTAGCATTACACTGGATAATATGAAGACAGTATGTATTAGGTGCCTCAAAACAAAACCTCTTCTTCTAGGGCCTGTTTTGCAGTCAGTGAGTATTCCTGACCAGGAGTAGCTTCACTCTTCAGGGAACATATTTGTTTGCAGTTTATGGGCACATTGCTGTTTTCTTTTTGGCAGGTTTCCGACTCTTGCCTCACCACATTACTTCATACCTGTCAGCTTCTCTTTGTACCTGGGTGCCCTCCGCTGCTCCTTGGTCATCTTGACCAGATGTTATCTCTGTTTAAATGGTGGCAGGTAGCCAGGGAATGCTCCTTTGCAAACCCAGAAAAAACTGAATTCACAACCAGCTCAGTAGCCCTACATGGACATTTTTGAAGCATCCAGAGTTGGTTGCCCTCTCCCAAAACTGCCATGTTCAGTCCTGTCTGCAGGAAAGTCACCAAAATCCTATTCCACCCCTCAGGGCAGTCAGTGGAAAGGGCACTGCTGCCTGTGAGTCAAGGAAGAACACGGTGGGGAAGTACTTGAAATCCAAGGACTAGCATGCAAGCCCCAGGCAGCCTACAAATAGGAGGAGTAATAAATATGCCCTGCACTGACATCCAACTGCAGAGGGTGGTGTGCACTGAAATGATTGCTTATTTTGGAAAAAGTGTAGAGCTTTTCTTTTTTCTGCTTGGCTAATCTTTAAAATTAATTTCGCCATGCTATCAAATCCCATAATTATCAGTCACCTGGATAATCTTGATAATTTTCTTTCCAGAGCTATTTCCTTTTCTTTCTCTCTCACCCCATTATGATCCTCTTCAAGAAATGGGCACCAGAGAAACCAGAAAGTTCAGCGCATTTCACGTAAAGCGTGTTTATTGCAGCAGAACAATGACCACAGAATCCTATTAGTTTTAGAGTGTGTTTTTATACTGTTTCAAAGGTACCAGATGAAAATGGAATGCAATGATAGCACTCCTATTTGACATAGATCATGAAGGGTGAAACTACTCACCAGGGACAACCCTTTAAGCCCCAGCTCACACCACATAGCTCAGTAGCAATACTGCTCCTCCTCTCACCTTCTCATTGCCGTTTGGAGTCTGAACCATCTTCATGTGCCAAAGACCTACACTGGGCTGGCACCACCAATAGCAAGAGGACAGCTGGCAAGTGTTGTGTGGCCAATTAATTGCTGGCTGAATGCTGCCACCTAACAATAAAATGCCCTGCTTCTATGTACAAGGTGATTGTACAAGATGAAAAGTGTTTTCAAAGTGTTCTCCTGTCCTGAAGCAAACCTCAGAAGAATAAGAGAACTAGCATGCCAAAAGGAAGGAGGAAATGTATAATTTTATCAATGGCTGGGTTAATTTTCCTCCTTAGACTCCTCAATCTATTTTCAAAGCAGTTGATATAAACTATCCCTATACAGCTATTGAAGAAAGACTGGCACATTCAGAGGGCTCAGGATCTTGCCTCTGTTAAAGATTTCTCCTAGGATGGGAAGCCACACTAATTAAAAACATTTCAGATCAAGGTCTGCTCACTTTCCTCCTCTGGCTCTTCAGTTTGCCATGAAATCAAAACCTCCAGGAAGTGGCTGCCAAAATCTTCCCATCTGCATGGTCACAAGCATGCAGGCAGTACTGTGCTCATATTAATCATTACCCTTATCACAGTCATGGAATTTGTACTGAGATCAGACCATGGCATGAAAGCTGAGTCCCGAACACTTTCCTTGGTGACAAAGCTCACTTTAGGGTGGCTGGGGCTGTCCTTTTCCACTGACCATCACTGAAACAGAACCAATGTGAATTGAAATAACATGATATTTACCTATTAAAATATACACTTTTAATCTTCTCTTTCCTTTAGAATATTAAGGCCCACTTTCTATCTCATATCTAGGCTTCCAAGGTGGAAAGGGCAGGCCTTGGATTCACGTGATTGCATTCACATGACCTTTGAGTAAAAGACAACAAGGTTTAGCGACTAAGGGTTGAACAATGACAGTCTCTCTCCTGTACCCTGAGTGGCAAAACACTGTGCAGAGTGGCAAAATCCCAACACTGGGCAGTTTTATAAAGTGATTTATTCCAAGTCCGTCATGGACGGTCTATTTTCACTTGATCTGGACAATGCACAAGTGGTCAGTTTACCTCTTGAAATCCCTTCCAGTTCTTTTTTCCAAATAGCATATGTAAAGTAATGCAGTGGTATCCAGCCTGAAAAATAGGAAGCCTGGTCATGATTGCTGTGCAACTGAGGGAGTGAAATCCTTAGGCAGGATAAGCAGTTGATTTCAGCCTAAACTGGATGTCTGTAGTCCACTAAAGGGCCAACACATCTACACAAGGTGTTTGTGGTGTTCTACTAGGAGGCTATGCAGATTAGGAAATATCCATGTACAACATTTAGGCACGTACAGCATAAACTGAACATGCAACAGTGCATAAAAGTGGAGGTCTCAGATGCATGTCTTGTGCATAGATGAAGTAAACCACCAGCTGAGAAGATGAGTAACAGAAGACAACAACAAACCCCAAATATACTTTTCTACAAAAGGAACTGACTACCTACATACACTGGGAGGCAGTTTGGATTATTTTTCTGGGTTTTGGTCAGTTAAGAACCTCATCCTCTTTTTTGTGTGTTTGATCAGACTTAGCTCCCCATCTGCCCAGGAGATATGTGGGTGGGTAGGGAGCTGTAATTGTGTGATAAATCCAGTGCTCGGTTTTACAGTTGGGAAAAGTGTAATCCCTATTAAGGCTTAATTCCTTAATCCATGAAGAAAAGAGGATTAAAACCACTCTGGAACAGCTGTGGTTCTGGGTAAGCAGCTGTCGTCAGGAGTGCATTTGCATGGTGGGCTTCCCAAGGCACTAAAGGTGGCTGGGAGACGGGACAGCCAGAGGGAGGATGGCCAAAGGTGGCAGGCTCTGGACTTTTCCAAAGTGTGTGAATATTTTGACTCCTTGCTCTGTTGGGCTTGAGTTAGTCGTTTAATGCTGTCCACAAATGTTTGCTCAAAAGGCTGGGTTGCCTGCTTGCGCAAACTTTTTGGAATAGTTAATCTTCAGTCAGTAAATCATGGCTTGGGAGCAGAAATAAAATAGTGACTAGGAAGTAGGCAGCGGCATAGAGCTCTCCACAGCTGCGCCAGAAGATGAGCTGAAACATGAATGTTCTCCTGTGGCCACGGTGGATGTGGGCAGATCATCTTCCACCTCCTGGCCTGTGACACAGATCCTGCTGGTCTTGTTCAGGCATGGTAACGCTTTCTTATAAGGGTGGATAACTGCTGCAACCATAATTATAGATAGCAAACACATTAGGAAAGATAAAGTCTCCAGGTGAGTGACTCATGAACAGGGAAAAGGACACAGCTTGTCAAAGGCATCCACAACAAGCGGCTAACTCTGTTTCTTCCTCTGGTTCAGTGAGGCTGAGATTTGCAGCTCCCAAGCTGCAATTGGATTCAGAAGCAATTCAACTGCAGAAGCTTAGCTCAAGGGATAATGTCAGAAAATTGCAACCTGGGAAAAGATCAACACTACCAGGCATTGTGGTGTTGGTCTTTGTTTGTCCCTCCTCATGGATTTGTTTACACTGGAATGGAAAGGTAAAATAATATTCAGTTTTGTAAACAGATCATCAGTAAAATACCCTTTGTTAATATTAATAAATAGCTTGTTTAAGAAAAATCCCCAAGTCCCTGTGGTAGGTATTAGCCCTTGGTTTCCAGTTACTCAACCTCTTTACAAGTCTTAGAGATCTCATAAACTTTGAATGCTGTAGTAAAAATATTTATAGGGCAAGTCAAAGAAAAACATAAAATTGCATTCAAGTTTTGACAGGAGTAAAACTACTTATACTGCTTATTTTTTATTATAGAAAACTGGATGCTGTGACCTCACTAGAAAATGATAGCTATTTAAGCAGAAAGGTTGGAAAGGATTTTGTGCATGTTAATATTTCCTTTCTGAAGTATTAATATTTACCTTGGGAAACTCTTAAGTGCTTAATTGGAAAAGACAGACAAGAAGTGCTCATGGTGTCACAGGCTGTTTACGGAGTCACAACAAAACTCTGCATATTTCCAGATGATACTTCAGTCAGAAGCTACATTGACCTGCATTTTCACTGGTCTAAGATATGGGCCTGGTAGAGGATAGATATGCCATGAACACCTGAGTTACACCTCAAGTGTTTCAACTCAACAGTCATATCCTAGAAAAACCATTTTTAACTTTGTCCGGTCCTGTAGATGCTCAAAAGCCTCCACAGCATCTCTGTTTCCCCTGGCAGCTCACCCTGATCCAGGCATCACCTGGCTGCAGGGAGCTGCAGATAAGCCTTTGTCTACCTGGCCATTACTCTATCTTCCTTGGGGTGTGTAAGGTAGCTGACAGGCTCAGAGCACACTTGGTGCCTCAGCCTTTGCATGGAAAACAGCACAGGGCATGATTTCCAGGAGGTGAGAGATCTGCTTTTAAATTCTCACCTGGCTTCATGTCCCCTCAGATCCCAGGAAAGTACTTGAGACAATCTGAGATGTGTTTTCCTCTGTCTTTGTTGACTTTGTTCTGTGTTGTAGTGTAGTGGTTTAACCCCAGCTGGCAACTAAGCCCTGCACAGCCCCTTGGTCACTTTGCTTTTACTCAACAGGTAAAGCAAAAGCCGAGCAAAGCAAAGCAAGGAATTCAATCACAACTTCCCATGTGCAGGCAGGTGTTCAGCCATCTCTAGGAATGCAGGGATCCATCATTTGCAGTGATGACTTGGGAAGACAAACACCATCCTTCCAAATGTCCCCTCCCTTCCTTCTTCTTCCTCCTGCTCTATTTGCTGAGCATGATGTCATGGAACATTCCTTTGCTCAGCTGGGGTGAACTGCCCTGGCTGTGTTGTCCCCTGACTTTGCACACCCTCAGCTTCCTTGCTGGTGAGGTGGAGTGAGGAGCTATGCAAGCCCTGCTCAGCAATAACAAAAACATTGCTGTGTCATCAATACTGTTTTCAGTACAAATCCAAACCACAGCCCCATACCAGCTATTCTGAAAAGAATTAACTCCATCCCAGGCACAACCAGCACATGCAGTAATTGTTACATATTTTGGAGGGGCTGTGAGAAAGATACACTGATTAACATCTAGGTTATAAATATATTTAGAAGGTATAGAAAAGCTCCAGTCGAGACAGTCCCAGGGTGAGAGAAATAGAGTATGCTAGGTTCCTTTTTTGGTAGCCAGGTTTTTTAGGAGATCTGACAATATATATCCCAGATCATTAGTTTGGCTTAAAAATTAAAGCCTAAACCCCATAAAAGACATGCAAAGTTTGGTCTGGACTGAGAAGAGAAACAGAAAAATTACTGCAAATGCTTTCCTTAAAATGCCTCTGTTAACAGTGAAGTTTTCCATTCTACAAGAGTCAGTGCAGTTGAGCAGCTGCTTGATGGGAACAGAGAGGGCTTAATCACAGCTCCTGAAATGTGTCACATAGCACACCTAGTAAAAGCTTAAGCACTAAAGTGCCAAGTGACCTGAGCTGTCATGTAGGTACTAAAACAAGTGGCTGGGTTTTTTTGGTGTTCTTTCTTTGTTATGTTTTGGCTTGTTTGTTTGTTATTAAGATCTGAAGTGAAAAATTTTATCATCATGTCCCAGAGCACTTGGGATAATTGGACTTCTGATCATCTAGTTTTCTCCTCCATGGGACACTAGTGAGTGACTGCTGGAAAAATCTGTTCACAAACATTCTCAACAAGAAATTCCTTTTTACAGTTTTCCTGATGAAGATTGATTCTTCTCCCTCAGCATCAGCATTTCAGTGATGACTTATGGTGGACACATGTCTGTTCCCCAGGCTGAGGTCCAGGCATCTGTTGCAATGGGAATCTCCAAGGATATCTTCTGTAAAAGCTGTTTCATTCCTGATGCATTCTAAGTTTTGGATTTGAAAATTATGTGATAGAGAGTGAAGTTCTCTTTGGGACAAACACTAAAAAAATCCACCTCTTTAGCTTGGACAATGAATCCTGCAAAGGCATCTCTGCTACAGGTAGCCCAGCCAAGGGGTGTGCTCAGCCCCACTGGGAGGGGGGCAAGGTGGCAGCTCACACTGCTGTACTTAACACCCACAGCTCTTACAGTGTTAAAACACATCTGAAGCTTTTTATTGCTATTATAAAATGGGAGCTTAGTTATCTGACTCTCCCACCATACAGAGACAGAGAATAACCACAGGTTGCAAGACCACAAGCCAAAACCTTGAAAAAAAAGTTGCCATACTAATAAGTTCCTGACTCTGGAGACCTCTTTTCCATTATGAGGTGACCAACGTGTGACTGTCCTTTCTCTTCCTTTGTCTTTTGTACATGAGGCATTATGACTTCTCTTAGGCATGGTTCTTATGGGTAACGATACAGAAACAGTTTCATAAGAACTCTCACTTCTTGCAGCATCAGCTACAAGTTACAACACAAAACTACCGAACCCTTGAAGATTATGTGAGAGCTATAGTTTGATGAGCCATTAAATCAGGTAACCATTATTCAGGCTATTTCAATTAAAAAAATGTTTTAATTCTGTCTTTTTACTACACTCCTCACTTTGCATGATCTAGTTTTTAATCAGCTCTCTTGGTAAGAACCATGGATAAATACCACCTTCACATGTGCTCACAAGTTCTGAACTTTGAACGAATGCAGTATGTTAATACATATTAATCTGTTTACTTACTTAGCCTGTGTCTGGTCACAGCCAATAAATCCACAAAACCAGGCACCGCTGGTTGTATGGCAGGCATGTAAGCACACATTGCACAAAGAAAACCTTGGAGATTTGTCAGCTCATGGAAAGCTGGACCTTACTTTGTAAAATGGGATGTGCATGTGTTGAAGATGTGCCTTCAGAGGTGTGCTGCTGTTTACCACATGCTGGCAGCTTGTGTGGTTTTGCACACATTGCAGAGCAGGATGCTGCTTGTACCTCAAAAATGTGACCCTGAATTTACTGACTTTTACTGGGTGCTACCCACGAGCATAGCCTCAGTGAGTGCACCCAAGTCTCTTGTGAGACATCAAACCAGGTGTTATGGTGGGGGGTTTATGGGCTTTGACTCCCTCTCTTCAGCAGAACCTGAAAGGGTTTGGGTAAGACTCACGTACTTTATGTGTACGCAGAATTGGTTTCTTTGAAGAACTGACATGTACATGTTAATTAGGTACAAAGATATTGTGCAACATCACCAGGGAGGCATGAGGTACTGCCTTACTTTGCGTGTGTTAGTGATTAGTTGGTGTTGTAATGACTACGTGCCTCATTTCAGGACTTAGGGGTAACTCACCTCCTGGGATATTGCACTTTCAGTTTGAACTATATACTAAAATCATCTGATGTTTTTGGAAAGAGAAAAAAATCTTTGCTGTATTTTATGACACCTTTTGAATGATGTGAAAGGCCAAGGCAGAATACTGGTACAGGGTCCTCTTGTTACAATTTCCCCATCTCTCTCTCATAGTTGTTTTTGATATTAGGGCTCACTGGCACACAGATCTGGAACAAAGCCTTCTGGAGTAAAGCTGTGCCTTAATTTTACTGAAAAAAGTTGGGGGCTTGGGGGACATGGCTCTCCCTCCTTCCCTGAGCTCTGCTTTCTATAAGTGCCCCTGGAACTTGCTCCATGCAGTGTACCGGGGGTCCAGTAACACTTTAGTGAAGACAGATGTTAATGCTGAGTGAGCAGAAGCTAACAGAGTTGCAGAGCAACCTTGGCAGCTTGCCCCATTTTTCAGATTTCAATGTACCTACAAAAACCTAGAAAAAAACCAGAAGAAAGCCCTTTCTGCATTTTGGCCTAGAGCAAACTCTGGTGTTACTTACACCAGAGTTCATCAAGACACACTCTCTTTAGCTCCTTAAACACACAGCTAGATCAAAATAAAGTATGAAGAGCATAAAGTAACTCACAGACACCATTTATTAACACTGAGGCCTGCTGCAGGAAGAAAGTGACCTAGTAAATAGCCTCCCTGAGTAGTAAAATAGTTGCTGTAAGGAGTTATAAGAACTTTTGTGAGCTGTAATTCCCTAAGGAAAAAAAAAGAGAGGTTTTTACAATCTTTCATCTCTGCTTGAAAGCAGAAATAAAAAGCCTTCCCCTAAACTACTAGGTGCTTGTGAGCAGCCTGCTAATAATGTCATCTTCTGTCTGGTCTTAAAGGAAAAGGAGAGATATGGAAAGAAAACAAACCCACAAACAGCACTGGTCAGCTTTATGAGTGTTGCAACTTCAAAGACTGGAAGAAACGCTCCCCAGACTGGCTGTTTTGAGGATCAAGAGTTCAGGAGCTTTAAAGGGTCCTTATTAGAGAAAATTCTGTATGAGAAACTAACAGTCCCTGATAGTACTACAAATAGGTGTCTTACACTGACAGTCCTGCAAGTAGGAGACCTACCCTGGCTCTGAGGCAAAGGTAACTTATTTTGTCTGTGTATGTTGTATTTTAATAAAGCATATTTTACACAAGGCTACAGCATGGCAAAGTGTGTGAATACCATCCCCTTTTTACTGGCAACTAAACTGAGACAGAGGGGAAGTGCAGCCAAGATTTTCATAAGCAATCTTAGGTTTGGAGATCCTTCCATCTGGGTTGCTGAGCGTGAGATACACACTCATGTCTATCAGGGTGCTCCTAGTCAGAGTGATAGAAATTTGGAGGGTACTACCCTGTCCTGAGTGGATGCTCTATGTATGTTGGGGGAAACAGATTTTGTAACCCAACTGATCTCCTCATTAAGATATAGATTCACTGTTTTGCAGACAAGCAGGGCTCTGATAGTATAGTCCCTTTGTTCTTGCAAAGTGTAATGCATTAGTTTTATATAGCACATGCAGAACTTCTGGCAGTGTGAAAATGATGCAGATGTGCAAGTTCTGTAGACACACTTGATATCATTATCTGCACTGAGAAGGACAACCAAGGCAGAAAATTTATGCTAAACTGTGCCCAATTAGATATATTCCTGCTTATCCTCTCTCTGTACCCATTTTTTCCCCCTTGGCAATTCTGATCTGAGTTAAATTGCACAGTGTCTAAGAAAGTTTACGACAAATGTTCTAGCAATCAGAAACGTGATCAGCCTCAGAGGACTGAGGACAGCAAAGGGAATGCATATGAAAAGAAAAGCTAGGATGAACTCTCCGTTTGCTGCACAAGCAACAGTGAAATATGCTAAAAAGAAACGCAGCAGATTGTGTGCTAGATGCCAGCACTGTGCTTGCAAATAATGAGTTAACCAGTAAATTGACTGAAATAAGTGTGCCTTTTTTTTTTAACTTCTGCGGACAACTGAGTCTCTAACAAGAACCACGTCTGTAATAAAAGTTATGATGTCTTTAGCAGGAACTGGTAGTGCAAATCAAACATACCATTAGCTTGTCAGGCTCAGCCAAGTGAAATAACAAGCAGCTGGGTAGTGCTGTACACTGAAATGGAAAACTGTTGCCCCTTAACAGAAGATTTCCTCAGAGAAAATTAAGCATGAGGGGCAGCGACAGACCTGGTTATTCATGAGCACAGTGTCACGGGGAGGTCAGTGAAAGGACCTTACTTAAACCATCATTATGGTTCAGGAAATGCTGCCTGACTCCTGAAGTTAGCAGAGCAAACTATCCTCAACACCTTGATGAGTAAATCAGGGTAGTGGGGAAGCGCCTGGCACCAGGGAAAATGGAGAAGGAATTTCTCATCTGTCTACACTTGGCCTCAAGACCAAAGTGCTTTCAGTTCTGAGGAGATGGAGGGAAGGATGGACTGTGCCTGGGTAAGGAGGGAAAGGCAATCTCTTCTTGTTTCTATAGATGCTGAAGAATAAACCTGGAAAGTGAGAGGTTTCCCTGTGCAGGCAGAGAACTGCATGCAGACTGTGCTGGGCTAGAAGAATTTTTGTATTTTAGGCTTTTGGCTAAACCCAAGCTGTTTGTGTTGTCGCATGCTCTTTTACAATCTTTTGGCTGATGGAGCCTGGGTGGCAGAGTGGAAAATTGTTTGGGAGGTTTGTGTAGCCGTGTGTGTGTTCTGTGGCCCCAAAGCCAGACATTGTTTATTGAGTCCTGCGAGGGATCCTGGTAATTGCAGCTGATTTGCAAAAGCTTATCTGTTGTCCATGTGTATCAATTAGATTGCAGTAGTTGTGTACAAATCACAGACTTGATCCCACAGCTTGCAGCCAGCAGAGTACATTTTTATGCTTATCTGGAGGGAGGCCCCACTATACTAGCCATAGTACTTGATTTCCAAAATTTTCTGCAGCCCCTGCAAAGCTGAACCCAACTTTGGAATGCAGGTACATGTCTAGCAGCTGCCTCACCTTGAATTCCAACCTACAAAATGTTCACAGGCATCTCCTCATCACAGCCACCCACTTGGCCCACCGATGTCCCTGCTTCCCACCTGGCTTGCAAAAGCCTTGTGTCCATTTTTTGGGCCAGCGGTCCCTACAGGAGAGGGTTGGTCTGCAATTCCCAGAAGTCAGCTCTTGGAAGAGGGAATGTTAAAGGAAAGAAATGTTTTTCTTTTGTCTCTGAGTGTCGATTACCATCTTTTTCTTGATGCTGGAATATGCCCAAGTCAGAAAGAAAAATGAAGGAAACAGCATTTTAACCAAAAAGCTTTCTATTCAGAGAGCAATTCTAAACCATTTCCATGGGCCCATGGTACATGTAGGCCCTGCTGTCACCAGTGACATGTCTAACCCAAACCCAAGGGACTGTAAGAGCATCTCTCCTGAAGAGGATCTGCCAGGCCATTTCTGGGCTGGCAAAAATCCCCTGAGTTACTGCCAGACACTAGAGCTCTCTGTCTCCTGGGGAGCAATACAGGCCTTGCAGGCTTAGCCCTGATTGAAGCTGCCCAGGGCAATTTTCAAGCTCCAAAATTTTCAGAGTAAAATATGTAGTGTAAAAGACATAAGAAGATTTCAGCCCAACTCTAAATAACTAGAACTGGCTAGAAAAATGCTACAAGCATGTTGCAAAAGAAAATCTCCAAATGCTTTCTTTGCAATTCTTTCAATTTTAATTTGATTTAAAAATATAGTTGTGTTATTTTTTTCATTGACTAACTGGAGAGAAAACTCCCTCTTCCCTTCATCCTTCCCTGCCTCAGGAAAAAGGGAAAAAAGGGAGGGAGAAAGAAAAGAGGGTAACTGCCATGATAATGACTTGAAATATTTTTTCTTGAAAAGTTAAAGCATTTTGAAAAGAAATTTTCCACATTTCTTCTTGCTTTTGAAAGATTCTTTTTAAGAAAAGTGCTTTAAGCTCCGAGTATTGGCTAACTTTATAAACAAAATTCTTTCCCTGTTTTATTAAGGGAAGTAAACAAGGCACAAGTGATGGCTGAAGCAACAATTTTCAAGACGGTTGACACACAGGAACTTTTATCTTTTTAACTATAAAATTTGATTGGATTTCATCCCCCCCGCCTCACTTCCTCCTTTCCTCTTTCTAAAAATTATTGCCTTTCACTTTGTTTTAATGGTGTTTATGTAATGTCATAAATATTCTTGTTTAAAACTGAAATTATTCCCTAGGATTAATTCTGTTCACTCTGAGAGGTTGTGCAAGTTTTCACTGGAGGGTATGTCTTTTATGTTCATGTGTTTCTCCATGTAAAATGTAACATGTCCCTTACTGAAGCCAAGCCTGGGAAGGCAGGGTTAATGCTTTCCTTTTTCCTGTGGCAATGTTTGGAAGCATTTTTGTGGAGTGTTTAGTATCATTCCTCTTTGGGTTGGGATTAAGGTAATTGACAGGGCGTTGGGCCAGGGGTCCTTTAGCTGTCCAACCTCGGCTGCATGGGGTGGAAGCATGCCATGGCCAAAGTCACTTCCTTTCTCTTTCTTTTATATCCCATTAGTCTGCCTGTGTTTTCGATTTCAGAGGAATTCCTATAAATACATGGACTGTAGCTGCTAATTGTGGGTAAAATATCAACTATGTGGAGGCGGTGGGAGTTTTCCCAAAATAAGGGCTACAGGACTCAGCCGTCTGTAATTCTCTGAAATGTATTTGCAGTAAGTGGAGATAATGATCAGCATTTTTTGTGACAACTGTTCTGCGTTACGTGAGGGCAAACAGTTGAAATCAGACCTTAAATAACAGGCTGCGTCCCATCCAGCGCTGAGGAAGTGACTGACAGTGCACAAAAGCCAGATGTAAGTACATGGTGCCCAGCACGTTTACCTTTGGTGCTGTGCCTCATGTAACAAGCTAAAAGAAGACAGATAGCAAGGCTTTCATGCCCTGGAGCAAAGGACAAATACTTGGAGCAACTGGGTAAAAGTTTAAAGAATGTGTAGAATATATAGTTAAAATACACAGCTTGCCTGCTTCAGTGTATTTCAGGCATATTTTTGTATGGTATCATTTTTTCCTAATATCTAGCAGCTTGAAAAGCCCATTCTTCTGGAAATGTTTGGCTGTCATCCTCCTAGAGGTTTCACAAGCAATCATCTTAATGCTCAGATGAATTGACTGTGATTATTCAGCATAAAATGAAAGAAGTTATGTACTGTTGGGGGAACACGTAGAGTTTAATTTTTATTCATTTGCACAAGAGGTTGAAAGCACAGGGCCCTCCTCTTGGCACTGAGCCCCAGTGGGGCAGGAGCTCCTTGGCAGGAGCCCCACAGCCTCCCCTCATAGGAAAACTGTTTGATGCCATAGGAGTCATGCCATCAAGGGGTTGGTCAGTCACATCGCTGGGTAGAGGATAGCCTGGCACCTGCAGAAGAGAACGCTGGACACAGTTCTCACTAAGCTAGATCAGGGTTTTGCCGTTTTTGTTTGGTTATATCTGTATCTAAAAGAGAAAAGAGGAATGAAAAAGTGACCAGAAACACAGCTAAAATAAGACAGTCTATGAAAACAGGCAGGAAATCACTGAGAGACCTCAGTGGAAAATCCCAGAAGAGGCAGGCATCCCCACACGTTCCCTTTCCAGGCCCCCGTCACAAAGTCGGGGATCTCATTAGGTCATGTTTGCTGAAGGTGCTTGTTTTCTGTCTTCTGATTCTGCCAGCAACAGGACATGGGGAGGACAAAGCCTGTCCTAAGTGACCACCGATGGAGCCAGCCCTATTCAAGGATTAGAGCTGCCATGGAAACTCAGTTTGCAGAGCTCACCACTGCAAACATGGAATGAATGGCCAGTTCAGCACCCGAGATTAAAGGGGAGGGAAGGAGAGAGTTGAGCAACTGTTTGCTCAACTCATTTCAGGAGCTTTCCTGGAACAGTCCAATATTCCAAAAATTGGATTGAAGAGTTTTTAGTTAAAACCAAAATGAGGATTTGAGGATTCCCTTAGATTGAGAAAAGGGTTGTGTCTTCTGGATTCCTTTAATGAAGAAGGAAGTACTGCTCTACTGAGCAGTAGAGCTGAGCTAAGTATTGATTTAACTTCAGAATAACCTTAAAAGACCTAAAAGAGGTCTAATGATTAGATGCATTCTGAAAATAAATCCCAGAGGGCTTATCGTTTAATGTAATGATTTACAAAATTTGTTGTCAGCCATAACCTAGGAGTTCTACCTCTGATTCTGATTCTGCCTGATTCTGATTCTACCTCTGATTCTGATTTTGATCATTGTGAGACAAAACTCATATGCAGGTTTTGACTGTACAGATCCATTGGCTAGCTACTCCTGCATGTGTTAAAGGTATGAGTGAATGTTTCACCACCTGGAAAATAAAACTTCTGTTACAAAACAGTGCACTGAGCAGCAAAATATATTTTAACAAGCAAAACTAACTGCTTTTCTTTGGGTTTTGGTTTTGGTTTTGTTTTTCTTACAAAGTATTTAAAAATTGTATTTTTTTTTCGCTCCAAGTCTCATAGTTGGGGAATAGCCTGTGATTTGAGAGACCTAAATTTACATCCTTCTCCCTCTTATAGTCTTCCTTATGACCTAGAACAGATTTCTCTGTCACAGGAGTTCACAGTAATACAGATATACCCTCCACAGCCTGGCAGCATTTACCCCAAGGGCTACCTGTATGTTTTGTAATGCTCAGCTGGAGGCTGGGGACCTGGGAGCTCTGCTATGAAACGTAGTGCAGATGCGCAGAAAATACCTTAAAAGCCAGAAGTGTGATTCATTGCCTCAAACTTTAGACCTGGAGGAAGCAGAGATGGCTAATGTAGTTTTATTAATGTCTTGCTCTCAGATGCAGCTGTGAATGACACGCTCAGTCAGGTTAGAAGAGGAAGTTGGTACATGAAAGCCCAGGTGACAACTGCATTGCTCTGGTAGGTGTATCATCCTAGTCAGATACCAATGCCCTGACTGCTATTACTTGGCTGCGTTTTTCAGCCAACTGGGCACTCATTTTGGAGAACTTTTCTTTACAAGTTGAGTCCTTAGTAAGGAAATGTCAGAAAACACATTTTTAAACTCAAAATTGAATCCATGGGTCCTTTTCCAAACAGTAAAACATTTTCTCTCTTGGAGGAAAAGGCTGTGGTTTGACATTCTTAGCTCTTCACAGATCCAAGTTAACCAGTTCTTCTTATCAGTTATTCCTATTTTCAATGAGGCAGTTGCTTAATACAGTGTTCAAATATCTTGCCAAAGTTAAACTGCTTGGTCATTTTGCAAATTTCCCATTTCTGCATAATATAGCATGTCAACCTTTCTCTGGTGCTCTGGGGCCTCATAAACCCTCACAAGATTCTAATGGCTCAGCAGTTGTCGTGGTTAAGCTGAAAACTGATTTTCCCAAATCCTTCCTTGTGTGGAGAAGTTTGAAAGTTTAAAACTCCACTGAACGAAAAACTAAAGCAGGGGAGAAGTTCTGGAAATGAGGCAAAGTAAATGGGAAAAGTTTCACAGTTTTTGTCAGAAGGGAGGCCAGCATCTGTGGGCACAAGCTGAAGAGGAACAGGTTACATGAAGCTGGACACTAGCTGTAAACAGAAGAAAACATCCAGCTCTCATACAGTGCCTTTCAAATTATCTGTTTGTAGCAGCACACTGCAGAGATGTGATCTAAAAAGAAGGGAAACTGCAAAAGTTTGATCTCCTAATGTTGATGTGAGAACCATCTGTGCAAATGTAGGTTTGTAGGTTCTGTGTGGGCATGCTCATCTCTGCAGAGCCCACAGGATCTCTCTTCACATGCACACATGCAAACCTCAGCCACCCTTTTTGCTCTGATGCCCCTGAAAGAAGTGAGCTAAATGTTTGTTTTCTTTTGCTCATAACCAAAGGGATCTGAGCAAAATTTTTCTCTCAGCCTGTGGCTCAATATACAAAAGTTCTCGTGCATGTGCTGATGGCTCACTCTGGCTGGGTTGCCTTACAGCTGCCTCTTCTGCTTATAGAAATGTTAATAGTTTCTTGCTATATACACTAAAGAGGTTCCTTAGATCCTCATTTACATATGTTTTGTATTATCTGTGTTTTGCTTTGCATGGTTTTTTCTTCCCTCCCACAACTTACCACTATTCTCTTCTTTAACCCACCCAACTGAAAGCTGACATTTTCTGATTAATTGTTCTAAGTCCTCTTCAAGTCACAAGACAGAAGAGTAGCTGTGCCCCTGTTTGGTTAAAGGAATACATTAAATACCAAATTTTGTCTTTCCTGTGTTTAAAAATATTTTTTCTTCTGCCCTCAGCAAGAGATGAAAAGATGACCCTGCAGAACAAAAGTCTCCATTAAATCAGCCATTGGAGAGGAGGCGGGCTGGGATTTTCATTTGAGTTTATTTTGTTTTGTGCTTAAATATATTTTGTTAACCCATGTTGGAAAAAAAAGAGACGGGGGGGGGGGGATGTTGCTAAATGAAAGGCAATTGTGTCCTCCCACTGGAGTTCAGCCTGCAAGCTACCCTTTCTTGGGAGCTGATTTGATTTCCCTTGGATTTCGCTTCTGCAGGCAGAGTGTTTTATCTGCCTTTTAGCCTTTGACCCAGAGGTGCGACCTTTTCACTTTTATCTCTTTTGGAGTAAGCCTGGGCCCTGTCAAAGTTCCTTGAGAGACTAATGGTAAGTGCAGAGCAAGAAGGGTCATTTCTGACAGAAAAGACGACAGAGCGCTGTGGTGGGTGAGGGTGAGGTGCCTCCAGGCTGCTGTCCAGGACAGGTACCTGTGGTCCTGCAGCCTGAGCAGCCATCTCTGACACTGAATAGAAATGATGGCCCAGGAGCAAACAACTGAAGTTGTAATCCCAGCTAAACCTACCTTTGTCTCCCACCCTAGCAATTCAACAGCAATAAATAAAGGCGTAATCACTTTCAGGATAGATGCTCGTTCACCTCCCTCTGTTGAAAGCAGTTGGATTTAGTCTAGGTAAAAAACCCACTTACAGAAATAATACTCAGCTGTTACTATTAGCCTTTATGTTTTTAACTCTCCCTTCTTTTTATAGAGAAGTCTTTTCTGTATCCTTGAATACAGGAGGCATTGAGCTTTAAAAGTATACATTCAGTTCTTGTTTTTTAGAGATCCACAAAGCCTAGGATCTGGGATGCCTTAGAGCAGCAACATCAGCAGCACCCTCTCTCACACTACCCGAAGAGGACAGGGAAGATGTATCTGTGACAGAGAGCTGTCTGGGAGGTCTCCTACCATGAATCTTCCTGATGCTGCAGCAGAGAGAGAAGCTGCAGAAGCGATGTGATTGAGTGTCCCCTTTGTGGAGCTGGCATCTGTTTCAGAGTCTTGACAGTGGCTGCTGTGACGGGTCCTGTTCATCCTGCTCAGGCACCAAGGGAAGGCAACTGTGTGGGAGCTGTGGAGGTTCACCCTGCCTCAGGGTACTCCAGGATGCACTGGTATGTGTGGAACATGCACTGCTTCAGGCTGCTCTATTTCCTAACCTCAGCAGAGAGGAGAGAAAGGAAAAGGCGAATAACAGTTACATGCTCTGGGATTCCCTCCTTCTGTTTTGGAAAAGAAAGTGCAGGAGGGAGTCAGAGAGGCAGAGAGACAGAGAAAATGAATAAGGTGATTTTTGTGTGGTTTTTATTTAAGGAGGGTGGGGTATGTGTGTGTGTGCTGTCCCTGTGTGGTTCCAAGTGGTTTCAGTGGGTGTGAATTTGAACCAGGACTTATTTTGAAAAAAAGGAGTGTGAGGGGTGTGCAGAAAATTCCTTTAGAAAATTTTAGAAAGATTCTGAATCACAGAGAAACCTATCCAGCACACATTATAAGGAGTAAAGTCTGACTGGAGATCCCCAGCACAAGGAAGTTTGGGGAGGTGACGTATTCTGTTAGGGAAAGGGAAAGTTCTCAAATATTTGTTTTTTATTAAAAAATTTCCCACGTGAATTTTCTGTGGAAAGGAAGGATTTTTACTGAAATTCCCCACAAAGAGTAGAGCTTCTGTCTATAAAAATCCAGTTTTAAATGGAAACATTTCCATCCAGTTATCCTAGAGATGACAGCTCTTACATTCAGGTAGCTCTGGAGGGGGGATGTGGAACAGGAGTTCAGTCATTATAGACATGGCTGGATATAGCTACATAATGGGGAATAGCATGTGTTCAATATCCTCCAAGAAACACAGGATTACAAAGATTAGAGAATCCTCCCCTTTCTAGCTCACTTATGCCCAGAAGCCACTTGGTGCACAAGCAATACTCAAATGGACCAGAGCCCACCAGAGTAGAACCAGTCACTCGTTATTAACACAGCCCAACAACACCAAGATACTTTGCTATAAACAATGCTTTTGGATTTGGTTTTTCTTTCCTGCAACACAAATGCTCCTAAGCACAGAGATGGCTTTCACACCCGACTGCACATGGCTCATTTCTTCATTATGTTTCCAGCGTGTGCACTTTGGTGGAATTTACTCATCTGCAACAACTCTACTCTTTCCCCCCAGACCAGCCCATTCTGTGCCAGAGGCTGGTGTTCATCCTGGATGCCAGTGTGTGTCACACCAGTGGAACGTGAATTATGGCTAGAGTTTGTGCACTGCAGATGAAGTTTCAGATTTCCAACTCTTCTCTTTGATTGTCACAATGCTCCTATTTACTTTGCTTGTTTTTACAAAAATTAAAACCATAAATGTTAAGGCAAGAAATAGAAAAGTTCACCCAGAATTTCTACTGCTCGGTTGTACAGAAAACCCACTTTGCATTTATTTCTCAAAATAACATTTTTAAGATCTTTTTCCCCTATGGAAGATTTTTTTTTTAAAAATCTTTACTGAAACTTGTAGGCAGAAGATTCATTTGGTTCACACTGATGGTCTCCTTCAAGATAATGGCTGAACTTGGCTTTAAGAAAACACTACATTTGTTGTAAGGAGTTTGCCTTGCATGAAAAGTAATCAGTCTTTCAATGGTTAGGATTCATTTTGGTAACTCAATGTAAATCAGTGTAAAAAATAATATCAAACAATAAAAATTATATTTTGCTACTGTGGTGGATCATAAAGTTTTCAAATGTCTGGTGTTGATTTTATCAACTCTTCTCTGGAAAGAAAAAAAGCTTCTCAACCTCCCATGAAAGCTGCTCTCCAGGATCCAGCTTCAGTATTCAATCTCTCCTTCTAGTTCTTGCATCTTACTTCCTTGGAACTGTCAGCCGCCACCAGATCACAGTAATTTCTTACTAAGTCTCTAATGTCACTTTGTAAGGCTAGAACTTGAAGCTGGGTATCCATTGCTCTTCTCTAGCTGTATGTACATGTATCTTTAGGATGAACTGACCCTAAGACCACAAACCCACAATCCTTCCTCCTTCCCACCAAGTAATTTATAAAAAGTAATGGACTTTGAAAACAGAAGTCTCCCATGTACAAGACAAAAGTGAAGAAAGGTCCAGTTTGGGTCTGGAAAAGGCTGGGTACAACTCTCAGTTCTGCCACATAACTTCTCTGCAAGTAATTGTGCTTCTTTGCAACCCACACATAAAATGGAGACATAAAAATGGTCAGTCACAAAAGTGTTCTCAAATCTTGCCTCAGAACTTGCCATGTCACTAAACTGGGATGGTTTGTTTACTCTGTGAATTTGAGCCTGTGGGATATGAGAATTTGAGATTTTTTTTTTTTTCTGAAACCACTTAGTTACAGAGATCTTGGGCAACAGCCTTTTGGCAAAACAGGATTGCATAATGAAATTCTCAAAGTTGACTCTTGGGACATCTCTGCCAATCTTCAGGCTCTAAGCCTGACATGTACCTGACAGTGGGGTTTTGGGATTAGAGTCATTTTTATATGAAGCAAGCCAGAACACAGACTCTGTTAGGGATGCATGAAAGTGCTCACTGGGGTGTTATGCTTCATTTTGGCATGTACCTGTTGCTTGTTGGCTTTAGATGATGCCCACTGCCTTCACCAGTGGACTTTATTTATAGCAGTGCATTGGGGAATAGTAAATTTCTTAAAGCACAGAGGCTCCTCAGACCCATACGTGTTCCAGCTTTGTCAGAGACAAATATTCCAGCATCAAATGAATTTTTGCAATTCCCATTGAAGACACTTAATTGCAGGATGATTCAGGGCACTGTAAGCAGCCAAATTTCCCTATACAGTCAAGGAGAAGCAGTGTCTCCTGGGGCTATTGCCTGCCCAGTGCTAGACAGTATGACTGTCTCCTTACCAAATCATTCAATCTCTCACAAGAAAATCATTATTCAGACTCAAAAATCACAGGACTTCTTAAAAACAGAAAGGCTAATTTTGTTTTCTCAGTGCACTCATGTCAGGTTTTCAGGCTTCTCCTCTTCAGCCATGGTGGCAGCAATTTACTATGTGATCGAGCTGCATGTGGGCTCTTGGTTCCTGACTTTGAGCCTCCTACAATAAGAAAAAGTAATCTATTAAAATAGAAAGGCTCAGCAAACAACTTTCCTGTACACCTGGCAACTTGTATATCAAAGAGGAAAGAGGTTGGAGTGCTGGCTGAGTACTGCCTGCTGGAAACAGAACATTTTGCTCCCGTTTGGTGGTTTTCTCTCCAATACCAAAGTCACCCTTAATTTTCAAAATCTTAGCATTGTCTCATCTTTTGAACACCCAGACATCGGCATTTTTTCCAGTTCTTCTGGCCTATGTCTATTCTGCTCTTTCACTACTTCTTTTTCTTCTTCATTTTTCAGCTTTTTGAACCTGGATCTCAAAATATATTCTCCATTTATCTCCTTATCAAAAAAACTATAGTGCACTTTTGGAGGAAAACACAAGGCTTTCTCAAACACACTTTGTTTTATTGCACTGAACACAAGGCTTGGCAGACACGGTTGTGGACGATGTGCTGTAGGACGTTCAAAAGAAGATGGCTATGAAAAGCTGTGGCACCTGTGACCCTGTTTCCAAAGCACAGGCAGATTCCCAAGCCTGGTCTTACAGAGAAAAAGGCAATCTGAACATTTTATACCCAGCAGACTCTCTGCAGCAAACAGGTATGAGCCCATGAGGATTTAAATACAATTTTGATTTTTATCTGCCTCTAATTACTTTTGATTCTTAAGACTAAACTTTGTTCTACTCATACATCTGTGGTGGTGGTACGGTAAAGCTGCTCTCTTTTGGAGTACTAAACACCAGCAGCACTCAGAATGTGCCCTGGGCCTGTATGTGATGAAAAGAAAACACATCCTGCTGCCTACCCTGTCAAGGGTTTGTTTCTCCGTGAAAATCCTTTCTCTTAATCTTTGATTTATGAGTGTCTGAGAAAATATTCTAATAAGCATTGAAACACTGAACAGGACTCTCCCTTGGGAGGGAGACTGCCACCCTGATGCTGCAGTCCCCGTGCCATGCCCTTCTCACACCCTGACTGCTTGATGTCAGGAAATCCTGGATAAAAGGGGCTGTATAGTCCTCAGGAGAAGAACAAAACCTGACTCATGAAGTGGTCTTAGTCTCACAGTAAAGTTAATTTATATTTTCCTTTTGTCTCACTTAGTTCCTGAGAGTATTCGAGTGACCTCTGCCTCTAAACATTGTACATTTCCATTTTCGTTCTAGCATCCCCATGTCAAAGAAACAATTGAGCTTTCAAGGGAAATCCGAGAAACAGAAGCAAAAGAGATAACAGAGGCTTCTGAAATGGTGGTGGTGACAACCCAACTGGCTTCAGTGCATTTGAGTCCTACCTATTGAGAATTTTTCTCACCTTCACAAAAAGGGCCAGTATCTGTTACAGCCACATGTGTCGACTCCAGAGATGCACCCTGTTGATTAAGTGAACTTTGTGTACCTGATCTGGTGGTGTTCAAAAGCCCAGACACAGACAAGATGTTCTTATTATTCATGCCTCCCCTACTCAGGTGCTGTGTGTCGCTACTGTAACTCAACCCCCAAAGATTTATTGCTGAAGACCCCTTGTGCATCTACCACCAGCTATAATGCTGGCTATTGTGAGCTTCTCCACAGTGGCAGTGGGGCTACCTACAGACTCTGTGTGCTGGCTGGGCTCACTTTAAAACACAAACACAGTAGGGATGGAGAAAAAGGTAAATATTTTGAAGGATGTGGAGGTTTTGAAAGGCTGAGGCTAATCATGCTTTTTAGCAGAAGGTTCATCTGTTTTTGTTGCAAAACACTGAAACAGGATAAATTCAGTTATCAAACTGTCATGGTACTTGAACCTTAATACACCAATATATTTGGAAAGAATCTGGAGAAATGGGCTGAGACTGAGATGACAATGTTCACTGGTGGGAGCATCTTGGAGAAAGCAAATTTGACTGGTGAGGCGCAGAGGGATCTCACAGTCCTGAGTGACTGCATGACAAACTGATAGTTTAGCTCTGTGACCCTGACAGGTGAAAAGACATGCACAGGAGGCTGGGTTGTACAAATAATTGTGTAAGTAGGGAGTGCAGTGCAAACAGAAGACTGAAGAAAATGAGGCTTCCCCTGTATACTTATTAGACCACAGCTGGAACGCTGAGTCCAGTTTTGGGCTCCCAGTATAAGAAAGACTTTGGTAGTTGTGAGTCCAGCAGAGAGCCACCAGGGTGGTGGCAGTTGGAGTGCTTGCCCTTCAAGGAGAGGCTGGAAATTGGGGTCTGTCTAGCCCGGGGAGGTGATGGCTTTCGAAGTCTTCCAGTATATCCCAGCTTTGAGCAGGTTGTTGGGTTTGATGACCTCCAAAAATCCAACCTGAGCTATCCTGCTATTCTAGAATCCTTAGGACAGTTAGATCAAGTAAGTAGTTTTATTTAAACATCAGCGATCATGTTTGGGAGTGGTCTCGAGAAGTAAGCAGAACAACAGCAATTATTAGGAAGGGAGCAGAGAAAAATAGGAATTTTCAACATAAATAAAAGGTGTGCCTGGATCATGAACATCATGTGCAAACCTGTTCTCCCACTAAACAAAAAGGATAGAACTCGAAAACGTGGGTGGAAGGGAGAGAAGGGTAATTAAAAGTTTGAAAACGAGAGTAATTCACCTAGTACTATTCTTCTTGGAAATAAGGTAAGAGGGGAGCTATAATATAGTAAATAAAATCATGATTATCATGAGAACATGAAAGAAAATCGGTGGCATTTTCAAAACAGTCAAAGTGAATAATTTCTGTGTTGTAGATAGGATGTCTCAAGAAAGCAGCTGGCTTGTGACTGGGTAGGAGAAAAAGTTGGATTCTATTGACATGCTGTCAAGATTTCTATGCAAGTTTTTCAGAAAATGAAGAAAATGAAGAATAAATTAAGAAAGAAAATGAAGAAAATCTAAATAAGAATACATTACAAGAGTGCTGCTATTCAAATTGATTGAGACAATACATTTTACAGGTTTCTGTAAAACAGCAGTTTACAGGTTTCTTAAAGAGTGTTTTCACCTTCGCATAGTGTTAGTCATACCTCTGTTCCAGTACAGCTTCCTGGAAATAATAATAATAATAATGGCCAGTCTTCGCGAGCGAAGATCCGGGGAAGGTTTTTACACCTTCCAGCCTGCGCATTGGATTTTTTAGGTGAGACACAGTGTGCGCGGAACTGAGCCCACCCTTTAATCCTAAGGTTCATCTGCCGGGGCCAAGCGAGCTTGGACGGTGGCAGCGAGGTCCTTAGGACGTAGGTGGGTTGCCTTTAAGGGCTAACGAGCCCCACCTGCCCGGGAGTGGCCCTGACCGGGAATCGAACCCGGGTCTCCGCGGTGATAGCGCGGCGCCTTTACCCCCTAGACCACCAGGGGCTCCTTAACAAGTTAAAATTTTATTACATGAAAATCAGAGCCTTTTCTACAGAATTCAGGATTAATTTATTACTGTTTATAGCATATACCTATTAAAATGTATATGGGGACGTACCTTCTAAAAGGTGTTTTGCATTTACCTTGTGTTGCTGCTGCATGTATGGGCCAGACAGGGCAGGTGGCCAAGGGGGTGTTATCCTGTGGCCATGCTTGCAGGCAGGGGGGCTGCAACCCCTCCTGCAGCCCTTGGGCAGACTTCATTGTTGCTTTCTTATCAGTGGTAGTGTTGTGGCTGCCTGATGGAGCTCACATGCCATTGCTGGAAATGCCAGTGGTACACATGGAGATGGTTTTGCCACACACTTTTGCTCACAGCATGAGCAAAGACATCCCCAGTTCTAGCAAATGTAAGCATAAGACCTTCCATTGCTACTGTTTTGCTGCACTCTATTCACTTGCTAGGGGTTTTATTTTTCTGTCCCCTTCTAGTCAATTTTTAAGTCCACTGAAAACTTTACATTTTTTTTTCCCCTGAAGACATCTGCTTTATGCAATTTAATAATTCTTTCATGTGAATCTATTGGCAAATTTTGTCTCTGCGTTTTGGAGTAAGCAGATCAGATCCAGAACTGAAATTTAACTAGTATCTCTTTTTTCCCCCCAGAAATCCAGTTCAGTTTTTCATGAAGCTTGCAGAGTGCACAGTTGACATAAAGACTACATTTTGATGAAAGTCTTATTAAAATCTCTGATGGTAAAAGGCACACAAACATTCATAAAAGAAATAAAACTGCTCTAGGAGCGTTTCATGAAAACCTTTTGTTTCTGATCTAGTTGTTTGCTCTTGCATGCATAATACTCCCAGTTTCATCCAGGACTACGTTCAGATAGGTTTATAAAAGGAGAATGTTTTATTACTCATACATTCCCATTTCTACAGACTGGGTTGAATTCAGATGCCTTTGGTGCTATGTCCAAAATAAAAAAAAAAGGCAAAACAACCAAAACCTCAGTTTGAAGGTAGATTCTGCTTCTTAACTCAGCACTGGGAAACTTATATTAAAGAAAAAAAAATCACCATTATAACTAGATGTTTTTAATTTTATTCTACAACTTTAAAGGTTCTCTTCCGACTTTGAATAGGTTCAGTCTCACATTAAGCTAATCTTCTCGTTATTGATGAAAACTTTGAAGCTGTTTATCCCCTGACAGAGCGCTGAAGGTAGAGAGTCCATGAAATTTTCCACATAGCACAGGAATACGGGGAGAAAAGAATTTAGAAAGGAGACACAGGGCCTTTCTCCTGAACTTGAAATCCTGGCAAACAGTTCCTTGAAGTTGTAATTGAAAATCAATCTGATATATAATTAAATTCTAGTCATCACATATGCACCAGCTAGTCTCTGCAGCTCTCAGCCGAGGCAGCAGCGGAGCGGGGCCATCGATCCGGGAGCGCTCCTGCCCCATCAGCAGCACTCAGCGGCTCCGCGCGGGGCTGCGCTGATGCGCGGCTGGCAGGCGGTGCCGCGCAGCTCCCAGACTGGAGGACAAACAGCCGACTCCAGCCAAGGTGTCCAATATTCCCTAATCATTTAAGTGCATTGCACAGCGAGCCCGGACTAGTCCCACAGTCTCCGTGCAGCCATCAGTCTTTCCAATAAATGAGCTCTGAGCAGGCTCCAGAGAGAAAAGGAAAGTAGGCTGGTCAATTCTCTCCACTATTAGGTTTTCATTTTAACTTCCCCTCAACTGCTGCTCGAGTTAGGTGCTCTGTAATTATATTCATCAAGGTCTGTCAACATAAATTGACAGCCCTGGTTTAAGGGCATAGCTCTAGTTTGCTTTCTAAGTCAGAGAGAGAGAGAACTAGCATTGATTATTTCTTTTAAGAAGAGGAACTAGAATGGTTTTTTTTTCAAATTATTTAGTGTTTCTAAAGCCAAGTTATGCAATCTATACATGGCCCTTGCTTATCTCCCTTTATTCCTGACAAAGAGAAAAATTATCTTGTCTGCTGCTCTAGACACTTTGGATATTAGCATTAATATTAAGTGGTTTGTGTTCCTCTTCAGTGCTACATTATTAATTTGCCTAGATATTTACAGTGTGCTCATCACTGTATGCATTGAGCTCTGCCAGAGTGTGCATGCTCACACCTTGCCAACACAGAAAACCTCACTAACTTACAAGTAAAGTAACATCAGTGAATATCTCTCTTGTACAGAACAGAAAAAATATATTTAAATGGAAAACTAATCACGTCTGGTAAAACTAATGGGATTCTTCAAAAATGTCACTAGATAGCTGGGCAAGGAAACTGATTGACATTAATTACTTGACTTTCCAAAAGAGCCATTGATAATCTCCCTTAAAAAGCTCCTAAGAAGGTAGGCATGAGGCAGGGAGGAAGGAATAGCCCAAATCAAACAGCAGTAAGAGCTGGGCTGATAGCAAACCTGGTGAGGCCTGGCTGGTAGGTGGGGGTTGCAAGCACTTGCCTGTTAAGACACCTTCCAGTCCTAATTACAGGGCTGGTTTTCATGCTTATAATTTTAACTGTTTGTGCAGAAATTTTCCCTGCTGGTGCCTGCCCCAAGCTGGTTTGTTGTCTCAAAAAGAATTGTCTCTTCAAATCCAATCCAACTCCCTTAACAAGAGAGTCATGGAAATAAATGTATTTCTTTACTTCTTGAAA
This sequence comes from Myiozetetes cayanensis, assembly GCF_022539395.1. NCBI lineage: Eukaryota > Metazoa > Chordata > Aves > Passeriformes > Tyrannidae > Myiozetetes > Myiozetetes cayanensis. Next base: position 135,721,666 of record NW_026086604.1, read on the forward strand.
GAACAAGCAAACAAACTCCAGTAGCTTTTTGTCTGAAACTCCAGTGCCCCTGTGCTGTGTCTGGCTTGTGTGGGATGAACTCCAGCGCTGCAGTGGTAGCTGGTCCTCCCAGATGTCTGCGTCTTCCTCACTCCTGCACCCTGCTTCCTGCTTCCCTGCCTTCACCACCCCACCATCCAGCATCCCAGAGGGGCTGCCTGGTGTAGAGAAGTCCCCAAAAGCAGGAATGGAATTCAATGCAATGTGGTTGTTACTGAGACAGTTATGATTCTGTGGAGGTACAAACTTGTCCTGGTGTTGAGCACGACTCTGAAAGCAGGACAGGCCATGCAAAGAGAAGAAAACACCTTGTGTGTGTCCCCAGGGACAATGAAAGTATTCAGGAAAGGACAGCAACAACACACAGCAATTATTTTATTCAGGTGTTCTCCTTCTGTGGGTAGAGCTGCTATAATGAATCCTTGGACAACAGCCAAACTGGACTTTTGCAGGACATTGCTCTCATGTGCTAATTGTCTACCTTAGGACAAGAGACATGGGCTGCGCCCTGCTCCTGCATTTTTGCTGTTGTCCTTGTAATCATTTGCCTTCTTCTGCTTTCTTTTCCTGAGTTTCACCACTAATCTCAGGGCCAGCTCTGTGTTTTGTTTTAGGGATGGGCTAAACACTGCCTTTAAACAGACCAGTTAGGGACAGGTTAAGATGGGTAGGTAAGAGGAAAAATGGCAGGAAAATTGAGATGGGGACAAGGGGCCCATTTGGGAGATGCTGTGACTGCAAATTAGGCAGACTGATGTGCAGTGGGGTCCTGGGAAGAAGGGTTGTGGCCAGCAGATGCTTGAGGACACAGCTGGGGAAAAGGCAGCCTGGAGCAGAAAAGGTTAAGCCCCGACTCAAGTAGGCTATGGCACATTTCCCTTGAGAAACCAAACAGAGATTGCTCAGTTTCATAATTTGTCTGATGTCCTCATGCAAAGCACTGCATGCCCGGTCACTTTCCTCTGCTGTGTTAGGGCTAATGGCTTGCCACTGATGCTTTGGTGTCTCAGGCAGCTGGAATCCATGTACCACACACAGCTGTCACTGGGGACTGCACCAGTGTCACAAGGACGCAGTTCGACTGTTGTATTTATGGCTTTCTCCAGAAGGTCCCTGTTGAACAAAAATAGTGCTAAGAAACACAGAGTAAAAATGTTACCTGTGGTGTTAAATGAAATGTTTATGATGTGTAATTGCTTCTTTGCAGTGCGTTTTCAGGTCATGGAATAGCTTACTAGTTTGTTGTGAAGTCAATGAATAGTTTGGCAAGAAAAAGGGAAGAGAAAAGCTGTTAAATGTCAGCTTGAAAGACTGCATTTTCCTATACTTTCCTACTTAAATGCAAATAATAAACATGCACAGGAAGTTTTGATTTGGATTGAACAAAATAGTCTTCTGGTGAGGGACAGGCCTATTTTGCAGATGATAAGTTAAGCCACAGGGTCTAGGGAGAGACTATCTACTGAATTTGGAGTACCTATCTGAGGTGCCAGGACCTAGATTTCTTAGCATTTGGTATCAGAGTGCATTCCATATGTGCAAAGCAAAGTTTGCATTGACTTTGTTTATGACTGAGGGATTCAGAACTTCAGCAAATCAAATCCTGAATTGCATCAGGCAGCCATGAAGAGGGACAACCCCAATTTCCTCTTCAACATGTGATTACTTTGAGAACCTTGGGTTTCCTCTGATAACTGTCCCTGCAATGGGACACCGGTCCTTAAAGAAAATCATATTTGCATTTCTAGGCAAACCCCAAGGATTCTGAGGGCTGAATGCAGTGCAGTGCATTTTGCTGCATAGTGAGGATCCCCCACAGGTAGCTGAAATGTCGTTCCTTTTTCTTCTCTTTAAAAGAATGAATAGCACTTGGGTTTGTGTAGGCTGCCTGGAAGGAAATGTGTGGAGAAATAAGAATTTCTATTTTGACCCTTCCCAGCATATTCAAGTCCACAGTTACAAAATAGAAATGAGCCCAGGGGCTATGGAAATACCAAAAAAAAAAGGGCTGTAAAATTGTTTTCCTTTAAAAGGAATAGAAGACTGCTTGCAAACCTGTAAGGCTTTGTATCATCCTGTAAGACTTTCTTACACCCTCACTAGGAACAGGTCTTTCCTTTATGATATTCACAAATGAGAATTTGTGGAACTTTTAGTTGGTTGCAACTGCTCTTTAACATCTTTGGATAGGACTCATGCAGGGGCAGTGTGACTTCTTGGCCTCCAGTATGATCATAGAATCATAGAATGTTTTGGGCTGAATGGGACCTTTAAAGGTCACCTAGTCCAGCCCCTGAAGATTTTGAGTAGAGTCTTTTGGATACGATTAGACTGGAAACTCCCCACTGGAAAGAGCCACCTCTTAGTCCTGTCATTGCTGTGCACCCTTTCAGCACAGGGCCAGCTCTTGCATGTTGATAGCCATGTCCATAGCACTGTAGCTTGCTGTGGTTCTCCCATTCTGCCATCCAGGAAGACGCTGCACCAGCACCTTAGTGTGCACTTCATTAGCACTAGTCTCTAGCCAGGTATCTTTTCCCCCCTTTGATTTTTTTTTTGTTTTGATTTTTTTTTTTATTTTATTGCTAGCTGTTTCTTTTTTTACAGAGTATCATTTTCTCATGACAGAAGCCAAACCTGTTGAAAATCTGCTATCAAATTTTGGCTCTACTTAAAAAGCTTAACTAATAAAATCATGGAGCCTAGTGCTTTTCCTTTTCCAGTGAATGGGCACAAAATATAAATTACGTCTCTCTCAAATTCCTCTGGCTCAGTCAATTTTTGTTCTAAATGAACTCTAACCTCCTGGATTTGAATAGAGATCCATATGGGAGTTGCTCCAAGTTTAACTACAGCTTCTTCTGCCCTCTGCATCACCATTTCTGTTTGCTTCAACTTCACTTGACTCATTTGTTTACCGGTCACTTTCTCTCCCCAGTCCTGGAAAGCCATTAGAATTGATTTCTGTAAGTATTTTAAATACTTCTGCTGGTTTCTGTAGGGCTGTCTCAGAATCTGCATAGATTGCTGTCAGCTGGGATGGAACTGGAAGATGCTGCATTCACACCAAGGGAGAAATCCGCCTTCCCACATCCTTCTGTTTCACATTTTTTCTCCGGCCTTCTGAGCAGAAAATTTTTCTGATGCTTTGAAATAAATAGTCAGTGAAAATAAATATGAAATCCTGGTTCCATGGAAATCAATAGCAAAATGCCTGCTTGACTTCAAAGGGCTGACCTAGAAGGTTAATGGCACTAATTTAATGCAGCACATAGGATAAAATCCACTTGTGAGACATGTACTGTACCTGAGGAGCTGAGGGTTATAACGTGACATTGTTACTAGCTGGTTTAGTTGAAACAGAACCTCATTTTTCTCATGGCTTGGACAATTGTGGACTTTGTCATCCTTTTCCTATAAGTAAGCTAATCTTTTTATTGATATAGTGCACACCAAGTACCACAGTGATTTGTGATGTGGGAAGGTCTTTTGTTGCAATTCCAGCATGGCCCGGAAAGCAGCTTTAACGACAGAAATGGAAAAACCAGTTATTCATGCCAAATCATTATTCTGAGAGTTCCTCTAAATGATATGAGGGAGTATAAGCCCTACAATACAAAGAAATTGTGGAAAATCTGTAGGCACCATGTGAATCACTTTGTCATGCTTCTTTAAGGCACACATGGCATCACACACTTTATTTAATGCAGCGCCCTGCAGATCACATCCATTTGGAAGAAAGATGACTGGTTCTGTGGAGCTGCTGGACATGAATGAAATAGGTGCGGGAGACATGCCTGCAGTCATCTGTGAAAATGTCAGGGCAAAATAGGGGCATTAGGAAGACTCCAGAAACTGTATACGAGGTTTTAGTTTTTGTCCTCATTGGACTTTGAAAGGTATTTTTCTAGATTCAAGTTAACCAGTTAAAAGCTTTATTGCTCTGGGTGACATTTGCATAATAGAATTAAAAACATATATTTGAGGAAAAGTGAAATCAAGCAAATAATTATTAAGTTTCAGGATTCCCCCCTCCAAAAAAAAAAAACAAAACAAAATTAAGGCCTAGGAATAAGATCTGGGTGGTGAAACTGTTCATTGAAACATTTTTTTGACATTTGGTCAAATGTCTTAAGTAATCTAACAAACTGGTGGGATTCGAAATTGCTTTTGTTGTTGTTAAGGCATTGTTCATCCCTGCCTGCATAGTCCTGCCTGCCCCACTTCTGTCTCCACAGCAGCCCTGGTTTGTGCATGGTTAGAGGAGTGCAGGAGAAGCCACAGTAGAACCCATATGGCTTTCCTGCTGAAACACGCCTGCACCCCACCCAGACAGATGGATGTCTCAGCCAACTTACTAGCCAAGTTAGAACAGGCAGGTGGTAATGTCCATCTTTAGGTGCATTTCAATGGTTTTGCAACATGAAAAGTAAAATAATTGCTGTAATGTTATTTACTGCCTAAAGTTAGCAGCCCAAACAAACCAGTATCTTGGTTGGGCCATACTGGGAATCCCATCTCAAAGGTCTTCTGAATTTACTGTCATTTTGTTTCTTGCTGAGACTCCAGGGATATCAGACTGGGCTTTGTAATAACTCCATCTTTGGGAAGAGGTCATGGGATTTGCCAGCAATTAGGTTCCGTCGTTGGTGAGCAGCCACACTGAAACTGTGTGTGGAGTTTTCAACATAATCCCCTCTCTGCAAAGGGTTTCTTCCTGGTATGACTCCTGCTGCACCAGGCTGGGGACAGGAAGGCATCTCCCTCACCTACTGCCTTTCCTGCCAGTTGTGAGGGGACTATGTGAGGGTCTCCAAAATCAGAGTGGATTGTGTTAACTCTGGAAAACTCCAGACTTTTCAAGTCAGAGTTTTGAATCCATCTTTTTCTGCCACTAGAGCATCTAGAAATCTAAAAGTATTTTATCCAGAAGCCACACTTGACAGTTCTCTGTACTACATAATTTAGCTATTGCCCATATGTACTTTTTATTCTAAAAATCACTCTATTTTTAAAAACTTTCTGCAGGAAAGGCAATATCAGAATAAAATATTAATAAGTATGTATACTATGGTAATGAATACTTTGTAGAATCAATTCTAGACTAACAGAATTCAGATAATTTATATGATTTTATTCATTATATTGACCTGCCCTGTCCACAGCACTTGCTCTGTGTGCATCCCCCAACAGGCAGCTTTGCAGAAGTGGTAATTTTGTGACCACATTTTCCCTGTTTGTGGTGCTTTCCTGTCTGTACTCCTGTAGAAATCCTTTAACACCTTTATACTATAAGTTCAGTGGAAAATCTCTGCAATTCAGCCGTATGTGCATGCATGCTTCCACTTTTACTTTGTGATTGAACCCTGCTGTCTGCTCTTCCACTTAAAACCCACCAGAACATTTAATCTGTGATCACAGAACATGCCTGATATAACCACAGCAGTGGTAAAGTGATGTGCAGAAGCTATTTAAAGTGTTTAAGCATATTTTCATGACATATAGCAACTGGAAACAACAAAAACTCATGTGATCCATGTGTACTTTGCAGGCCATCAGTTACCGTGTCCCCAGCTGGCATAATGCCATTGTAGTACTCATCTTATCCCACTCCCTAGCTCTCATCCCTTGCCCTGTTCAGTGGGAAAATAGACAAAGTTTTGCAGCTTTCAAGAGCTTCTGCCTCTTTTAAGGGTCTTTTTAAGACCAGGCAGCTCACAAAATGAAGACACAGAAATTAACATTACTTTCTCTACCTTTCTCAAGCTAATCCTAGGGAGATTTTTTGATCTATTTAAGTCACAAAATTTCATCAACAGCAAATAATAAGGAATGTCTTGTTTCCATTAGGGTTAATATCACAATTTTGCCTGATTATTCTTAGTACTTAACTCAGTGGAAACAATGCATCTTTTGTAATAAAGCTTCTACCAGAAACCTTGGATGTTTTACAAGAAGGAAACATTGGCTAAGACTGCAACATAAAAATGTGGTATATGATTCCCATATAGATGTGTAGTATTAATACCTGCTGCCATGCCAAGAGGTTGCTGGTATACCGCATTCAGAATGGAAGGGAAATGTATTTTTCTGCTGCCTTTCCATGCCTTTTTTTCAAGTGAGGGATGTAGTACAATATATTCATGTAATAATATGCTTAAAATCACTTATGTTCAAATGAAGTAAAGCACTCCAAAGCATCCACTGCATCCAAAACTATGCCCTTACGGTTTCAATTAAAAGGAAATTATTTGTTTTGTGAAACTTTGCCTGGATCTTTTATTCTTCCTCATGGTTTGAGTACAGCTCTAAAAAGCTACTGTACTTGAAGTTGCTAATCACGTTTCAGCTCGTAACAGTCATATGTCATATCCTATCATGTCACACCAATATTGGTCATTAAGTCCAGTCTGCAATAATAAAGGTTGCACATCATCTTGTTGACTTTTTCACGTGGTAGTATTTTCCACAACTCCACATAAAGAAATGGATTGTTGCTTATTTAGAAATGGCATTATGTAGTTATAAGTATAAGCCAAGCAAGTGAGTAAAGGAAGGAGGGTTTTATTCGAAGTGCTGAGAGGGAACAGATGTATATCTTGTCAGTTTCTCACTTTACCTTGTGATATTTCGTTGACTAATCGGTATTGTGACAATGAGGGAACTGCTTCCAAAGGAGTCAATTACTTAGTCCAAAATGGCCAATAAAAGTGTCCTGTGAATTGAAATGTAGTTCAGTTTGAAAAGAAATTATATCTCCCTGGAGTCTAGTAAATGGTTTGGGAAAAAGTTCTCTCCTTTGTTGCAACAATCCATGCTGGAAAATATCTTTTTATTACATTTGGTAGACTTTAAAGACATACTGGTTCAAATAAATTGGTGGGAGAATAAACAAAGAACGAGTTCTTGTGAATGTTGCTAAATTAAAATGGATGAACTGAAGGCACTCAAGGCAAAAAGTCTTCATCTACTCAAGATTTCCTTGGGCATTTTGCTGGCTAATTTTACAGCCATAGGCAAATGAACAGCTTTCTTTTCCTACAGCCTAGTTGTTGTTGCTTTGTGTTATTGTCACCCATAATATTTTACTAGCTTCTGTTTTATTTCTTTCTAATCCACTGTCATATTTGATCCTATCACTCTAAGAAATCTTTTCAAGAAAAGGCAGACCATCAATAACATCTGGTTTATCTCTGTATTTCCCCTAGGTTTCGTGTCTTCAGCATGATAGTTTATGAGTGTTTTTCCACCTTCATTAGTCAGACCACTTTATGAAGATGGCTAAACAACATTATCTCCACTTACCAGATGGAAACAATGATGCATAGAAAGAAGAGTGGCTTCCTGAGGCAACTTGGGAACAATGAGTTCAAGAATGAGTCACTGCTGAGGTGCCCAGATGGTCTGGTCTCCCAGTGCCCAGCCCATGTCTGACCTGCCATAGCACAGCTCCTGCGTCCGTGGGAGAAGTGAGGCAAGAAACTCATGCTGGCACTGATTTGTTTCTTTGGCTCTGCTGGACACTGGTGTTACAGGTGAAGAAAAATACTTTCTCAGACTTCCAAAAATAAAAAAAAGGTGTTTATTAAAGTGTTCCCTAAAAATACTCATCGAATATTATCAACAAAACTTTTGATGTGAGAACTAAAGGCAGTTCAGCTGCAGTTCAGCAGAGATTCCCCAGTTGTTTTTGGCTGAGTCAGTCTGGGTCTAACAGCCATCTGGATGTATCAGTGCCTTGCCAAGACACAGGGCATTGGATCAGCTCAGCTATTTCTAAGTTATATTGATGCTATTTCTGAAGATGAGCAAACCTGACATCCAAACTTCCAGGATATGTCAAGGCATTTCTTGCCAAACAGTATTCACAATGGGTTAGTTGTTGTGTGTTCTGGGAGATACAGACTGTGTAGAGACTTCACACTTTATTCCTAATTACAGGGGAATCCCCAAAGAGCTGAGATGTGGATGGCTTTTATACTTCTCCGAAAGCCAAAGGAATCTACATTTTCCTTCCCCTCAGCTTAGATTAACGATTTGATAGTTTGTCAGTAGCCTTTAATTAAGGTTAGTCTCTGGCCTAAGAAGTTTCTTGTGGTTCCTCTCTAGCAGAAGAACTGGTCTATACTTGCCCTGTTGTAATCTTCTAGAAGCATCTGCAGCTTGCCATGGTCAGAGACCTGAAATTGGGGTAGGATGGATGTCTGGCCTGTTCTGGTAATAAAGTTGAACTTTCTTGTAAACTTGCATGTTCATGCACATAGAAGGACAGAACCAGAGAATAAGTAGAGTTCTATGGTACACCTTTAGTAGACTATGTTAGGTATTAATGCCCCAAATTTGTTAAAATCAATAAATCCCATTTGAAATACAGAGTAGTGAATAGCCTGGATTTATCTCATTTGTTTAGGCTATGATGAAGAAATGGAAACACAGCATCCTTTGATGTGAATTTCATTCCTAGAATTAAAATTTCCTGTTTTTCTCTGTTGTTGGTGCTTTTGATCTCTTGAATTGTTAAAAGATGTCTCATTTTAGGGTGATACAGTTTAACTGAAATACTTAACTGTTATTCTTGAAAATATTAATATCAGGAATTATCTAAATCATTGTGGGTGCCCTGTCAAGACTCCCTCTGCACAGACTGCAGAGAATAAAATGAGGGCAGGAATTCTTCTTACAAAGGGTTTTGAACAGAGAAATATCTGGTTTCTTATGAACATGAAAAGCATGTTCAGTATTTGTTGATAAAACACCAAAGAAGCAAGCTTGTTTTTGGAGGGTACTGCTGCTGCTTGTGTAAGAGAATGCCACAATTCTGTGTTAGTGAAAATATGACAGTGTGTTGAACTGCAAGCCTGAGTGTCCAGTGTGCCTGCCACTGGGTTGCTAATGACAGTCCTCTTTCACAGTCTCTGTAGCAGCACTGTTCTGCATGTATGAATGAATAATAAAAGTTATGACTCCAGTATGGAGATTTTATATGACAGCGTACAACTGGTTTAAAGTTCATTCCAGCTACTGTCACACACAGTCAGCTCCTGGCTCCCTTTTCTCAAGCTGATGGTTTTGTTTTGCAGTAGGCGTTCATTTTACCAGTGGTGATTTGTGAGCCCTTGTAAGCACCCCTGACATGTAACAGAGCCCTTAAAGTGAAAAAGCTTTTTGTTTTCTTCTCCTCATCTTCACTGAGCATCTGTTTGGCTGCTGTTTGATAAGATGAAATTGAATTAATGAACTTTATTGCCTTGGATGCAGGAACAAAATACACAATTGTGAAGTAACTGGTCAAAATTACATAATGTTATATGCAATTCCAATTCAATACATGTGAAATGATTTCTACAAGAGTCAAACAGTGTCTTTCAAGATTATATTTTAATGCAATCTGAAGTCTTTGCCCTGAGAGGGTCTAACTGGTAAAATCCCAGATGGGCTCCACTCTGTCTGTTGCTTATTCTCACAAGACTGTCATGAGGGACTTTCAGAGAGATGTCTTTTCTCTTTCAAATTACTGCATCATGAATAAGCAGTGGAATTCTACTATCACATCCCTGAAATCCAGCTAGTATCATCTTTCTGTTTCCTTTTCATCCGTAATCTGAAAAGATACCAGTTTTGAAAGAAGACCTGTGGGGGAAAGAGATATACACTGATTTTACATTCTATTGCTTGTTTACCCTAAGTATAAAGAAGGTCAATTGTTTTGTTTGGTTGGTTATTTTTTTATTATTATTTTTTTAAAATTCTTTGTCAAATCTGCCTGCGTGGTTTTATTGGAGGATTTGTTGATGTGACAGAGGAGAAGCTTTTACTGGCATCCTTCTGACGTTCCTTTTCAGGCCATTAGATAAATATCATCTCCAGCAGGATTAGGCTGTGTTTGTGGGCCTGGAAGCGCTAAGGTTCTCCGGGGAACTTGAATTTGAGAAAAAAAAAAAATCACAAAAGCCAAAGGATGAATTCTGCTTCCTTTTTACATGAACACCTGGAGTGGTGAATATAAACCCATAAATCCTTGTTATCACAAAACCTCCTGAAACAACAGGTGGAAAACAGATAGTTCATGACATCTGAGCATGCCATCCCCAGCCCACAGTGGGGGAAATGGCATCAGAGCAGGGCACAGCCTGCAGTGCTTGGGGATCTCACACTGCAGTTACACATGAGATTTCTCTGAGACCAAAGCTGTTTAAAATATCCCTGCCTTTCTTCCTGCCTGCACTGTTTCATCCATTCTGCCATTATTCTGCTTGTAGGGCTTTCCCATCTCAACCAGACATTAGAGGCAAAAATAAGCCCCACAAGCCCACAACTTTTACTTGAAAAGTTTCTTAAATTTGCATTATGACATGCTTTAGCAAACAGATGCACCAGTGTAAGCAAAAAGATGCTGAAATATAGCACATGGACAGAAACAACAGGCTGGGAGCAAGAGTTTCTTAACCTTAACCAAACAAGCTTTGCTGTCTGGGAGAATGCTCCCCTAACTGTAGCCTGGGGCTGTGCTCTGCCAACCAGGCAGGGTGGGAAATGCTTTTGCAATCAAAGCCTCTTTTATTCTTTAAAATATTGTTGTTCCTAGCCCTTCTGTAAGAACAACAAAAACTGAAGTGTGGACACAGTCTGTAAAACCTTCACAAAGAGTGTTTCAAATAGTTCTGGAAAACAATTATTTTCATGGGTCCTATAAGCAGGTCTTTGCTTCCAGGGACTTGGTAGGAGAGCTTTGAAATGGAGGAAGGGCCTTTGGTGGGAGTACAGAGCTCTCCACCTTACACTGAACCATTTTCAGTTTCTATGTTAGCTACTTGAAGTGATATCAGATGCAAGAGATTCCCTTCCCATTCACCATGATGCAAACTCATGGGGTAAGGAAGAGCTCTTCCCACTCTGTGATCACACCAGGGTTTTGGCTGAGGCTTTCCAAAGCTCTGCTGCAGCCCTGTGCAACTCCTTCTCCCACAGGGAATATGAACAGTGGTAAGAGCTACTGTCTTGCTTACCTTTCCTTATATCTATGGCATGGAAGGAAGAGGAGTAGGGAATGAGGTCACTCAGGCAATGTCCCTGCTAGCATCCTGGTTCTTTTGGCTAGGGCATACTTTGACAGGCAATTAAGTGCCTGCACATCTTCACTGAAAGGGACTAATTTCAGGTTTCCTATTTCAGCCTGGCCTTTGCTGACTTTGGGACATGAAAAAAACCAAACTACCCTTTACACTGTTGATTCCAACAGCTTGTTAGTTTTAAAAACTTGCTTTTCTAAAGTCATCTTTTCTCAAGCTACAAGATCTTAGGCACATGGACCTTGTCTGCTTTTTCATTTGTAAATTTCTTAATATATGGGGAGCTGATGCTCTGCCACAAACATAACAGATACAATAGTGAAAAATAAAACCCAAAGCTTGTCATCCTGATATGGATAAATTACAGCTCTGGACACTGCCTCAATGCAAGCTGCATAATGTTATCCAGCCACTTGAGTATGAAGTACTTCCCCTCCCGCCTGCTAATATATCTCAGCAGCTTCCTGAGAATAAGATTATAAACTGTATATATTGAGTAATCACACGTGTGTGTTGTTCCAGGATAGCCCTAATCCTTCCTGAAGATACTTAGAGTATTTTTCCTCCTCATTTCTCTCCTTTTATTATGCTTACTGACAAGCTTGCAGCAGTTCTTGAGTGATGTGATTAAGAAAAAAATCAGATGTCTGAAAAATTTAGGGACTGTAAAAAAGGAGATAATCAGAACTGTTCAGTCCTCACACAGTATTACTCTAAGAAGGATTATTTATATGCCTTATTGTGCTTTTGCATATATGTCTCATTTTAGTCTATTTTAAAATGTTTAATAAAAATTTCCTAGGTTTGAATAGCCTGTCTGGGACTAATAGTAATATTTCTGTAGTATTTTGCCCTTAAGCTATGATACAATCTCAGACTTAAGACCAGGTTAATACAGCTTTTAAGACTGGAGTGCCTTCCAGACTATCCACACTGGATGCAGGAGGGCTCCAAACTACGATGTCCACAGTTCCAATATGTGGAAATCACTTGTGGGAAAAGCCCACGCAGTCCATATCTGCTGGGCAGTTTGAACAATGATTCTGCCACAGACCATAAAGTTGCATCACAAGTATACTGTAGCATGTAAAAAAATAAATAAAAATGCAGTAGAGAGAAAACTAGTAGCTGTGATTCAGTTTTAGTATTACTGCTGACATGGGGGAAATTGGGTTGTGATTCTGGCTATTTGGGATGGTTAAAGCAGTCTAAGAAGATAAATCAAAGAGGACTTCAGGGACTGTGAATGCAATGGATCAAAACAAAGCAATTCTCTTCTTTCTCCATCTCCCTCTCTACCCTCTTTGAGCCTGTTGTAAGTTGCCCCTAGCAATTATTTTTTTAAAAGGATAGTCATGCTTAGTAGGACAGTCTTCTTCTAAACTAATGCCAGTGCATTGGTAATAGCAGCAAGGAAACAGACAAAACACTGAAAAATCTGTTTTTTGTTTTCTGCGGGAAGAAATTAAGATCTGATGGTAGGGATTTTTTTTTAAGCAGCAGCAAGTAAATTTTTTCAGAGCCATGTATATTTCAGTTCTGTGTATAGTTGTATTCTGTGATAGACTAAATCATCTGCATCGGAAGCAAGGGGAAATGGATTATATTCTTTAAGGAGTTTGTCATGCATGGTTTGAAATAGACAAATAAAAGCCACTACTTCATTGTAATAAAGGGACCAAAAGTGTAACTGGGATGATGACTAGGTGGGCCTCAGTTCTGATCTGCCACTGTGCTGCAAATCACTTACACGCATGTTGAACTTAAAGCAACTATTGCCCTTCACCCAATGGCTGCAAACTCTGTTCACCTGTAGACACTGATGTAAAGAACTATGATGACCTGCAGCCTAGAAGGAGGCAAAGGTCTGCCTTGGCTTGCAGGAAGGTGGATGAGCTCATGGTCGGGTGTATGCTGGGGTTCCCAGCAGATGTGGCTGAATGGGCTCTAAAGCTGCTACCTCTTTCCCAGCAGGAGAAACCATTGCTGCTTTCAAGAGTTTAGAAACAGATTTTTATAGGAATTTGAGCTTTACCCTTTTCCTCTAGAGGAAGTAAGCATCTTTAACACTCTCTAAGAAAAAGGAGGGAATGAGCAATCAGATATCTGGGATTTCTCTGCAGCTCTCTTCTGCAGTGCGGTGCTGTGCTGAGATGATATGGGAGGGGAGGGCACTCATGGTCAATTTACAGTGTTCAAGATGCACTGTTGTGATACACCCCTGTAGGGTTCATTCTTTAACAAGATAAGTTGTAGTAGATGTATTATGTACCTGCTCTGACATGTTCCTGCAGAAAATATTCTAGTCACCAGCAACTGACCCCATGTGAATTAAAAGACTTATTTATTAGGAAATCAGATGAAAGGTAGCTTTATGCAAGCCAGCTAGAGTTGTGAAAGGAAGCCACATTCTAGATGAAAGGGAACACTTAGTCCAAAGTGAAATATGTACTGTGTTTGGTCACATCCCTGGCGTGACGGAGGATGGCTTCCTACCCACAAATGATGATATTGTCTCCAGATAATTGCTCCCTTATCAGATAAATCACTGAATTTCTCATTAGAAAATGGGTATATTCATCTTGAGGACACTGTGGTGCCAGTCTACGACGTGTGGGTGGGGACAGAGCCCTGCCACGACGCCAGCAAACCCAGTCAGCTCTGCTGGGACACCGGGCTTAGTGCTTCCCAACAGATTTCTTTTGTTTGCTTTCACAGCCATTTCAGGCAGCACTCAAAATGACCAGCAACCCCAGTAGCTCTTGCACATTCCTGCTGCGACACTGGGAGCTATGGGTTTTGGTGCTGCCAGGTCTCCCCCTGCACCACACAAGGAGAAACCACAGCCTTGTTGGAAACTCCTCAAGTTTGTTTGGATAAATGTTTGTGCCTCCGTGTCTTGCATTCATATGTGTGCACAGATCAAAATGAGAGGTCTGATGCTCTTACCGAGTCCTGCAGCTGTGTCTGAAAAGTACAAATGCACACTTCTGGATATTTGGGAAAGCTCTGCTGTTGAACCTCATAGATGTGCATGCATGATGGACACTTCTAACACACTGCAGTCCCATGTGGTGCCACTCAATCTGCATGATCAGAACTTCAGGAAGTTCCCCACAAGGATGAGAGCTGGGACCTCAGGGTCATTTTTATTATCTGCCAGCAAACAAAACTCTCCTACACCCAGAGAAAAGGCTGCAAGCGTATTCCTGTTGTGTATGGCTCATTTCCAAAACGACATTAAAGATCAGACAACAACTCCATACATTGAAACTTCCCCCAAAGTGGAATATGTAACAGTGAGTGGCTGAGGAGATGTGAGGGAAGCAGTCTGCTGAGCACAGCCTGGCACTCGATACTAATGTTTCACCCACACACCCGAAGAAGCATTCCAATGAAAAGGTATAGAAATATATATATATAAGGATCAGAATTACCCAGCACTTAACAGGAAAATGATTTTATAAAGACCTGGTAGATCAGGCTGGTGCTGCATTTGTGTCTCTAAAGTGCCCTCACTCAGAAGGTCTTGATGGCTTGGGTTGTCTTTTATCTCTTTAGAAAGGAGAAATACTTTCACAGAAGAATTTTTGCAAGCAATAGCAAGTAGTCCTAATGAATGAATAAATTCCTGGATTTTGCTTTGGTTTTAGATAATTCAGAAGCACATATGTAACATTAATCCACTCACTGACTAATTGTCAATACACCCAGCTGCAGTTGGGTTGATTGGTAATTTTACTTTTAAATAAATACCTAAATAAATGTAGATTGCTGGTTTCTTATTTTGTCATGATTCCTCAAGAAAGAATTGGAGAACTACTGTTGATGGTTGGCTATTTCTCCAGAGAGATTTCAACGCATCTTTACACATTGTTCATGCCAAGTGCCAAATATACATGAGACTTGCTGTAGTAAGCATCTTACCAGATTCATTCTCGTGGGAGGTTTTACAATTATTGTTATGACCTTTTACTCTAAGCACTGATGGGGAATCTAGAACAAATTATTACACAGTGAAGCTCACATGCAGTAATTTGATCAGAGAGAAAATATAATGAAGAACTTACTTGTATTAGTCTAATGTCACTGATGAAAATGGAATTAGTCCTGATTTACACCAGCCTGAACTGAATTAAGTCGATAATGCTCATCTCTATTCAAGGAAATACTGTGAAATCATGACTAATCTGTACAACTAATGGAGGGAAGGTAATTTCTTTCTTACTGGTTCAGACTTTTTCTATCATGAATGGTATGGTAATCGTCTTTGTGCTGCAAATGAGCTGTCAGCCTTTGCAGCCCCTGCAGTAACTTTCAACACTGATTATATTCAAGATCAGCAGTTCATTTTGACACTTAGCACTTAGCATTTGTATGAGAAGTACCATAAACTATCTGGATCTAATGCCCTTAATGATCATAAAGGAACTGGTAATTCAAGTCTTGCTTTTTAAATAAAATTTTTATCCTACCAGTAGGTTTCAGAGATGATTGTAGCTAGAGCACATTATCTCATTTTGAATGGCCAGTTTAGAGAGGGTTTCTCATTTAAACTACAAAAAAAGTCTTTTAATTGATAAATATTGTAAATCTTTGGATATCTACTTTGTACCCTTAAGTGACATCTTACTACAACTGTCCAAGTCTGTAAGTAGAAGACAGGATGTTGTCCACATAAATTTAAAAAAAACCCCCACCTTTGCAACCCTTAAATCAAAAGAAGAAGTTTTCATACTTTTCGGAAGAGCAGTTAAAACCTCTTCAGGCATAATTTATACTGTTGACAGCCGCTGCATATGTAACACCAGGAAGTCTGCTTTTAATTCATGTAATATTCCTGGGGAGGTGGGTGGCTTAGTTAATAAACTTGATCTTTCACCTTCGGAATCAGATTGAGTTCCCTTGTTGAAACACGCCTGTCTTTAATTTGGATGCTCGTTTACTTATGGAGGTTACCTGCTGACCTGCAAGGACCAGAAATTGATGTCTAACACACATCACCAAGCCCACAGGCAGACATGCAGTGAAACGAGCATAGAAGTGTTCGTTTGTACCCAGCAGAATGCCAGAGGGGCATCCAATGTTGGACTAAAAGACCCACAGACATGGGTAGAGGGGAGAAAATCATAGCTTTATTAGATTATTGTGGCAAAGAGACATTTTCTGCTACCTACTTCCTGAAGTGTTTAAGGCTGGTGATACATATCCTGCCCCATCTCCCCTGTGCTATCATGGTCTGCTCAGGGCGCTGCCAGCACCCACCTGCTCCAAAGGGAGCAGTGAGGCTGGGCTGCTAAGGGGGTGGCTGCTCCTCCACAGGTTGTTCGGGGCCATCAGGGGCACCACTGAAGACATGCACAGATAAAACAATTCATCACTTATAGACTATGACCCTTGTAAGATAGAGGTCATCAAAAGCAGGTTTTATTCAAGTGACTGACTTCCACATGCTTATCCAAGCTCCAGTCTCTATCCAAGCCCCTCCCATAAACAGGAAACAAGGCTCTTCAGTAAGAGAGAATATTCCACTTTGGTGCCCACACACACCGGGCTTCTTCCCAGCTTTTATGTCTCTGAGGCATTCAGCAATTAAAAGGTTCCTTCATGCCTTAGATTCCTTGGCTCTCTCTTGTATATCAACAAAATATGCAGAAAACAGTCCCCAAGATAAATGACAGCATCAAATTTTGACTCCTACTAACTCAGAGGGCTGGAGCACTTCTCAAATGAAGACAGGCTGAGAGAGTTGGGTTTATTCAGCCTGGAGAAGAGAAGGCTCCAGGGAGATCTTATAGTACCTTCCTCCACGTAAAGATGGCCTATAAGAAAGCTGGAGAGTGACTTACCACAAGGGCATGTAGGGACAGGACAAGGAGAATGGCCTTAAGCTGAAGGAGGGTAAGTTTGGATTACATATTAGGAAGAAATCCTTTGCTGTGAGGGTGGTGAGGCACTGGAACAGGTTGTCCAGAGAGGTTGTGGACTTTCCATCCCTGGAGGTGTTCAAGGCCAGGATAAATGAGACTCTGAGTATCCTGGTCTAGCAGAAGGTTCCCTGCCTGTGGAAGGTTCCCTGCCTAGGGCACAGGTTTTGGAGCTAGGTGATCTTTAAGGTCCCTTCCAACGCAAACCATTCCATGATTCTAAGACAAGGGGACCAACTTCTACCCCTGCCCTAGCTGGCCATGCAACAAGAACTGTGTCACTTTGTCAGGGGCTGAGAAAGGCATAGAGCACCCCCAATTGTTTTAATCTATAAGCCCCAGAAGGTATTACAATAATTATTACTTGAAATTAATAGTATTCTGGATCACTAGGCTGTTATGTGAAAGTGTTAGACAGGGACCTAGCCTACCAGTAAGTCAGTCTGCTCACTGACTTTCCATGCTCTGCCTGATACAGCAAGAAGAACCTGTCTGTCTGTTTTAGATTTTGAAACCTTAGACCTTACCCTAAGCTTAACCTGAAAGGTACCTGGGTAGCAGTTCAAATAGGAAATCTTCTACTCGATGTGCTACATTCCCTCTTACATCCCATCTCTCTGCTGGCCACTTCAGGATGCCTCAGTAATGGTGTCCTAAAATTCCTTTGGCTCTGGACTCCTAAACAGCTTTAAGCTCAAATGCAATTAGGGGACCAGCCACTTCTGTAAATTGAGTACAAGTGCCCCACTAAAAGCAGCTCTCTGACTGCCTTTTTGGGCTCTGCAGGTTGTGACAAGAATAACCTGTCTGGCTGCTTTTCTTCTCTGTCTTAACTGATTTCAGGAAAGGGATGGTCCCATGGGCTACATATCAGTTTAGGGGTAAATTTCTCATGGTAGACGTTTATGCATTTAAAGACATTTTTACTGAGACATACTGCAAAGCCTAGGCAATAAACTGTGGGGGCTGAAGGCTTTCTGTCCTGCTACATAATTGCATTTCTCAATACATTTCAGGTTAGAGGTAGAGAAAATGAGGGAGCCAAACAAGTTATGCTAACTGTATGCTGCACAGACCAGAAGGATATGGAGAGAATTCACACTGAAGGAAATCAGGGCTTCCAATGTAGCTCATGGTCCACTGGGAAGTTATGATGTTAGGGGTTGAATTGCAATTAGGATATGAGGATTTAAAGCATCTAGACAGTGTTTTTATGCAGGGCACAAAGAGCAAGAGAGGCTTAAGGCTGGGGGTATCTTGCAGTATATTTGCTGCTATCAGGATGATGGGAGGTTACCTAAAGCAGCTAGAGAGCCTCTCCTTGCTGCATCCTGCAGCTCCTAAAAGAGCAGGAAAGGACAGAAGTTAGATATACTCAGGTAAGGCAAGGCATGGTCCTGTCTACATAACTGCCTTGGATGTTGGGTGCAGATCCCAAAACATTTAGAGATATTTTTCTTAAGTTGCTTTGTAGCAACAAGATTTTGGGAAAGAAGAGTTCTGCTCTGGAGGGTTGAAGTCATTACATCATTGTGCATGACCCAGTGTCTTTTATATTGCAAGAAAAGGTTCCTTTAAGAATAAGGGATAAAGCTAAGTTAGTGTCATGTTTAAGGTTTGAGCTGAAGAAGCAAAAAAGCCTGTTCTTGATGCCTTCTGCAGAGCTAGGAGAGTTTTATGGAGAGGAGTTGTGTTTGAGTGTCAAGACCTTTTATCATGACTTTGGGTACATATGGCCTTTTGGTAATTTCTGAGCTTATGGGTGGGAATTGGTTGTGAGACCCAAATGCCTTCTCTATAGGGTGGTGTAGTGGCCAGGCAGGGGTTGAAAACATGGTGGTGGACTGAAGGTTGTCTGTCCCTCATGTCTCTATATACATGGAGATTCCTTGCACATCCCAGTCTGGGACTTGTGGCTGGGAGTAGGGATGAAGACCTAGAAACAGCCAAACAGGTTTTTCTTGCTGTGCAAGGATGAGGTGAGAAGAGGTGTTTGGCAGCTTTGAGCTCCTCTGTGATGATTTCAGGGAGGGTACTGCTCCCAATCCACCTGCTTTTGGGGTCCAGGTTGTGAAGTGCTATCTTGCATGCTACAGGTAGTAAGGGTGGAGAAGCTTAGTTTCAGTCTGAAATAACTCCTGCTAAAATGCGTTTCATGCTGGGTTTCAGTGGAGATTTGGGGTAAAGCTGAAGGGAGCTAAGTGGCTTCACAGAACCAGACGCAGCTAGAAAGTCTATTATTCTTCAGTACTGTACAACACAAAATTTTGATGGGAACAAGAGCTCTGGTCCTTGTATTGTTGTTTACTGTAAGGGTTAGATGGCTTTTTATTTATCCAGGTCCTCACCCCATCTTCTTAGAATGAAGAAGGCACAGCAGTACCAGACATTATTCCTGCCGCAGTGTTTTGAAATGCAACCATAATACTCCCCCTCCCACCCCCCCCTCACCCCCCCTTGATTTAGGGCATTTTTTAATGAAAATCATGAGATACTGTCAAGGTGAGATGGCTCCAGGGAGTCAAACTGTACCTGAAGTCAGATACTAGCTCCTGGACTCACATTTACCACTCATCCCCATTATGCTTCTCCACCTGCAGGATGCAACAAAAATAACCCACCTGGTACTTTTGCCTCTGTAACCCTAACCATAGCCTGAAGTGCACTCACAGAGGAGTTCAGAAACTGTGAGTTAGTCTAAACCTTTCCTCTCTACTATTATCTGCTTCCTGTTAGTGTCTGCAGGATGCACACTAATACTTTTAGTTACATTAATACCTGGACCAGAAAAGGTTTTCTCATCCTGATAGGTCATCAGAGAACCAGATGCACCTTTCCCGTCTAACTGACTAACTACTCATGACAGTTCTGTGAGAGTATGTTTTGAGTCTATTAGTTTTTCTAACCCTAGCCCAAACCTTAAAATAAGATCTTCTCAAAGGGCAAAGTGCTACCTTAAAATGTAACATAAGACTTCAAATTTTAATTTCACAACTCCTTTCTTAAAAAGTCCTCAACTTCCTAGACACGGACCCATATAGTGAAAATATTCCACCTGGTTGCTTTAGGTCAGAACTGTAACTCTAAATTATAATCTTAGCATGAAATGTAGAAGAACTGTAGTTCATAGGCTAGGACACCATGGAAGGTAATCCCTCTTCCTTTTCTGTCCGTGAAGAAAGTCACATCAATGATAACACCAGCTCTAATCTTATCCTTGGCCCTATTTACCCTGTTAGTAATTCAGATGTTCAGAGGTAGCATAAGGCCTTCACCCCACAATTTTGCAGTGTTATGGGCCTTGGGGGACAATACAAAAATACAGCCTTCTAGTATACTAGGTTGTAGCGCTTGGAACCCCCAACATGATATGCAGCCAGATCATTGCTGCTTCTAACTCCCAAGAGAAACACTGAAAAATCCCCTAACACCAGTCCTATCCCTAATATTTCAGACTTTTCATGATGCTGCAAAAATAAACTGGCTGGTTGCTGTAGGTGTTCTAATCATAAGCCAACCCTCACTGCCCCTGGAGTTACTGTAAAACTGCATTAACACCAGTCCTATTCCGTGTTGCTGTGCCCTACAGGGTGTAGCAAGGCTAACTTGTCTGGCTTCCTTAGGTTGCTTAATGCTAACCACAGCCTGAACCTTGACCTGAAATGTACTCTGGTTCATGCAGCAGATCACCCAACAAGACACACCACTGGGTCTTCAGCACGTACTCCTGTACTCTTTTTAATGCAATATGCCTGAATAACTATTCTGAGAAATGCATCAGGTTCTAGAAGGCAAAGTTAAACCCAGCCTGTCCATTGTCTGTATTCAGTGGCAACACAGACAACACTCTAATACCTGTCACAACACTTGTCACACTGTGCCCTGTGTGGTACTGTTAGAGCAGCATGTGTACATGCTGGCTTTACAAATGCTAAAATTAAGTTCATTATCAACCAGTTTGGCAAAGCTTCTGGGTTAGAAACCGACATTATACAACATTGGGCAGTACCACTCTTCCCCACAATGATCATGGATCTGAAAGATGCAGCAAATGTGGCTCGTCTAGATGTGTTTTCTTCTAGATTAAAGCCTGGTCCTATCTCTCAGTTGTAAAGAAAAGAAGCAGTTCATACAACAAAATGCAATATAAGCTGCCTATAGACCATCTGCTTCATTTTTTCTCCCGACATTTCCATCTTCCTCAATGCTTAACAAATACAGCTTGTTCTTCAAGATGCTTTTGTTTTTTCATCCCCAATGAGGAGTGTCCAGGGACTGCAATTACATAAAAATGAAACAAGACTAAGAAGTACTTACAATACTTAGTATATTACAGAATCACACAGAATCACACAGAATCACAGAATACGCTGTGTTGAAAGGCACCCACAAGGATCATCAAGTCCAGCTCTTAGCCCTGCACAGGACCATCCCCAAGAGTCACACCATGTGCCTGAAAGTATCATCCAAATACTTCTTGAACTCTGGCAGGCTTGGTGCTGTGATCAATTCCCTAGGGAGCCTGTTCCAGTGCCCAACCATGCCCTGATTGAAGAACCTTTTTCTAAACTTCCCCTGACACAATTCCTCTCAGGTTCTGTCACTGGTCATCACAAAGAAGAGACCAATTTCTACCCCTCTTCTTCCTCTCACAAGGAAGTTGTAGACTGCAATGAGGTCTCCCCTCAGTCTCCTCTTCTCCAGGCTGAACAGACCAAGTGACCTCAGTCGCTCCTCTTACAGCTTCCCCTCAAGGCCATCCACCATCTTCATTGCCCTTCTTTGGACAGTCTTTAATGACTTAATATCTTTCTTACATTGCAGGTACCCAAAACTGCCACAATATTCAAGTTGAGGCAGTCCTGACGCAGAGCAGAGCAGGACAATCCCCTCCCTCCACTGGCTGGGGATGCATTACCTGATGTTCCCTAGGACACAGTTGGCCCTCTGGCTTCCAGGGCACTGCTGACTCATGTTCAACGTGCTGTCCTTTTCTGTGGCAATGCTTTCCAGCATCTCATTCCCTAGTCTGTACAAACATTCAGGGTTGTCCCAGACTCTGCAGAATGGCGCAGTAGTTAATTTATAGAGTTTTACATTCCATAATATTGATCCTAATCCTAACTTTGTGATTACCTAGATGTTGATCTGTATTGTTCAAGGCAACGTAGTATCTGCATAGTATCTTCAGTACCACCAATGGCTGTCTTGACCTGTACTTCACTGCTTCAGTACACTCAATTAAAAATATCTGGAGGTTTATTCACACCATCCTCCCTGCAAATCCCTTCTGGTTTCTGCATAAGGAAGCAAGAACTGCCTGCTCATGTGTTCAGGATATGGATTATTTGCCTCGGTCCTAATCTCAAACATGAGGTGCACTTATGGGGCCAGACATTACTTTAAATCTCAATACAAGGATTTGTAACGCTAAAGTGAATCCTCACTGAACTTTTTCTAGACTCTTCAGGGTGTAAAAATAATGACACATCTGTATTTTTACATTCTAGAAGCCTAATCCTGAGGTATTGTACCATCCTTCCTTAATTCTGGAAAAAAACCCACCTGCTTTGACATTTTCTGGATCTCTATGACCTGCCATGGAGCTGTTCCACTTCACACAATCCAGCAGATGTCTTCTGGTATTTCATCCTACTGCTGACTTACGCCAGAAAATTAAGTTAGGAAGCTCTACTGGGCAGAACGTGTTTTGGAGCTAAACTGGGAGAGGAGAGTTGCGGTGCCTTGAAAATCTCCCCTTCTTGGTGCCCCCATGTACCTCCTCCACTGTAATACAGCACTGACAAAAAGGTAAGGAGACAGACATCACTGCTTTGGCATTCCTGGTACTTCCAGAAGTCAGAAACTCACTGTTTATGTTACTTTTTTGATTGCCAAGTCCTGTTATGCTGTAGGGAAATTTCTTTGCATCTCTGTGGGTTGGCCATCGATTTCATCACAGTAGGGAAGAAAATGGGCCAAGTTCAAGTAAAGGGAATTCCTTATCTCCTGCAGACTGTCTCTGCTGGGGGGTACAGCTTTCAATAGTCTCTACTGTAGCAGGGAGGATTTCTCCTTATTGGTATCATCTGGGTTCAATTAAATCAACATTCCTCATCTGGACAATTCAAGTGCAAACTTCCAGCTACTTTTGGCTTGTGTTACCATGGACATGGCTGGAGAGGTAATCTATAGACATCTGTGACTGTAATTCCACTGCTGGTGCTGAAGTAAGTATTTTCTAAGTCTTGTTCAGTATTTAAGAAGATGGTAGATTGAGATTTAACTTACATTAGTCATGGGTCCTGTCCAGTGTGGATATTTTGCACACAGTGTCTGTTATAGTGAGGTCAGTATTTTGTGACAAAACCAAACTTGCCAGCACCAGTGACTTAAAATAATATGGAAACCAAAGTGTAAACCAACTAAAGAGTAGAAACAACATTTGATGATGTAGACCTACATAAGAGATCCAACAGCACTGCAGGCTTGGATCCTCACCTATCTGAAGCCATGCTTTCAGAAGATCAGATCAACTCTCACATACCCCATATGCTATCCCACATTCTGGGATAGGGAGGGATTTGAAGGGGGGACTCCACCTCACAGCCTGGAGGATTCAATAGGCACTGTGCTGCTGATGTCTAGAAGCCATTACAGAGGGGTGTGAGCCTCAGTTGTCACTTTTCAAATGGGTGCCTTCCCTTCTAGACTTTAAAACTGGGAATGAACTGTCTTTAATTAATTGGTATTTAGAAAATTTGACTACTGTGGTTCAGCTTGAGTAGTCTCTTAGCTCTTAGATGTTTGGGCTCCAATGGCTTCAGAAAGTTAAATGGCCAAAAAGGAGTGCCCACAAAGCCAGACAGTGACTTAGCAGAGCCTTGGGGGGATGGGGTCAAGTAAAAGCCTGAGCATTTCTGCAGTTGTGAGTCTTTATGGGCTTTGAAAAAGTTGCCCTTTTTCCCTTGTCTTTGGAAATGATCTCACAAATACCACTCTGACTTTACCAGAAATTCATAACAATCCCTGGTTTATAAAAGTGGTTCTTCAGCATTCCCATTGCCTCTACTTAGTCCAGAACTTTACTCTGGGAATTGAAGAATAGATGGCTTTGGAGTGACCTGATTGTGAAGGGAGCCTAGAAGAAAGGTGGAGAGAAACTTTTTACACAAATAGGACAAGGTGGAATGCCTTCAAACTGAAAGAGAGTAGGTTTAGATTAGATATTAGGAAGAAATTCTTTATTGTGAGGGTAGTGAGACACTGGAACAGGTTGCCTAGAGAAGTTATGGATGCTCCAACCCTGGAAATGTTCAAGGTCATTAGGAACCTGGTCTAGTGGAAGACATCTCTGCTCATGACAGGAGGGTTGGAACTACATAATCTTTAAGGTCCCTTCCAACCTAAACCGTTTTATGATTCTGTGATTGAGGGCTTGCTTCATTGATTTGTATTTCTTCTTCCCTTTACATTTTTTATTCAAAGACAATTGCACCTATAAAAAAAATCTAGTACTTTTTTAAAAACTGGTCTAATAGAAATGTGTTGAACAGTACATGATGAATACATAAGCCATGTCATGGCAAAACTTTCCATAACATCCAATAGAAGTTTAGTTATTGGTACCATGAAGTAAAAGTAACAATTCAAGTGCATGCTTTAGGATGGAAACAAATGCATGGTGTATTGAGTTATCTTAGCCAGCACTGAAAAAAGAAAGGAAGGTTTGTAGGATTTGCAGACACAGCATACAAGGCACAGGTCCATTCTTGGGTCTAAGATGTTAAATGAGAGATGGCAACACAATACTCTTTGGTGTTTGTTTGGACATAACCTGAACCACCATCGTTGTGCTGATGTTTGAGGAGCATGCTGGAGATGGCACCAAGTACCTTTGGTGCCCAGGATGTAGGGTTGCCCTAAGGTCAGGACTGTTTTGACCTCTGCTTTGGGATGAGAGCTACTGGTGCTCCTCAGGGAACTGTGTGAGCAGCTGCACTGAGACACGGATTTTCCAGGGGTGAAGAAGATTTTGGTCCATGACAGTAACTCTGGGAATGCATTGCAGTGTCCTGGAATGAATGTCAAAGTTTCTTTCCAAAATGGAGTGGGGCCATTTCCATTCCTAATTAGCTCTATAGAAATTGAATTAGCATGAGTTTCCGTGGAGAGCAGGGTTGCCTCCAGAAGCCATTCTGCTTGTGGTCCAGATGCCAATCAACATCTGTAATGTCTCTGTCCTGCCTGGGCCAAAGCCAGATGCCATGTCAGTAAATACATATTTATTGCTTTATACGCATATATTTGCACAGAGCACAGCCCACAGATACACACATATTTGTCTCTGTATTGCACACATTTGAATTTCCTATTTTCCAAGGATGAATTTTTAGCTGGAAATAATGTCTGGAAGCAGATGGGCTGAGTAGTCTTTGATGAGAAAATGGTTATTGTTAGTTTCAGCAACAAGAGCGGTCATCAGTTAGGGAGAGTGCCACTACAATTGAATGATGACGGGTTTTAGTATTTCTTTGTATAGAAAAAGGCTGAGCTTTAAAAACCAGTATTGTGTAAATGTTTTATCTGAATAGTCAAATTTCTTTTCTTGGTCTAGCTTGGGAAAAATCAGATTCATGCAAGATTTCTGTGTCTGTGAAGCATTTGTTAGGGCTTAATTTAATTACAGACTTAATAGATATTTTTTAGGCCCCGTTTTGTTTCTTTAGGAGTCTTTTAGTTTACTCTCCTCAGATTTAGAGATTAGCATTACTTTCTGAATGGGAAACAGCCTTGTAACAGGTGGAAAACTAAGTCTTTTGGGACACAATAGGCAGTACAATTCACAATATAAGAAATCATTTAGCTGAGAGACAAAGTAAAAATCATTGGGTAAATCACTTTGTGCATGGAAAGGGGATTCCACTGCAGTGAATGAAAAGGCACCAGGCCTGTGCTTGAGCTGAACCACTTCATAAGGGCCAGCTCTTCAACCCTACTCAACAGCAAGGAAACTGTGAAAGAGATGTCAAATGGACTTTGCATGTTCTGAAGTCTAGATTTTCTCTTCATGACAGCATGATCTTTTTTTTTTTCCTGAAGTCTGACTTCAACATAAAATTTCATTCCTGTTTCATTCATTTAGAGAAGTGGGTCCCTAATGTAGCATATGACATTTGTAGTACATTTATAGAAATATATCTACAATTATGCCTCCTGATTTTCCTCTGCATTAACTCTAAAAAAAATATAGATAATTGGGTTAGTCTAGTGATTGCCATTTACAGATCCATACTGGTCCACAGGATTTCTGTGATAGGTTACAACAGGTACCCTCAGAGGATTCATAAATGTAATTTTTAATACATAACTTTAGTCAGCCAATATAAATCTCTCTGAAGATAATTTCCTGATTTTGTTTGATGGCAACTGTGAAATAGAAAGGAAAACTCATGCTTTAGGATCGTCTTATGCTTTGCCCATTTCATAACTGTAAGAGGACGAAAAAAACTCACTAGATGTGAGGTACTTTTTTATTTTGCTACAGTTATCAGTGAATTATCTTCATAAAAAATGTACGTTCATTTTAGTTGTAGTAACATTTTGAACACTTGTACAGTCCAAGTCCATGCATTTTTTAACACTGGATTGACATTATGGGAGGTGCTATGAGGTGCTATTTTTGATGTGAAACTGTCCAAGAATTACACAATTTTCCTAGTCCCATGACCGTATCTCCCTCTTGCTATGTGTTCACATTTTGGGACTGCAAGGCAAGCAAGGATGAGCCACCAAACGTTCCAGCTTTGTGAGGAATATTTTACTCACAGAACTTTTCATAATCTTTTTCCTTTGAAGAGTTCATTGGAAGTCACATATCCCTGTGAAGTCCTACAGCAGCTGCGTACAGGAGACAGGGGAGGAAAGAGTGAAAGAGATGACTGTATATGCATGGTGCTTACCATCTCTTGCTTCACTTTCTCTTCGAGTTAGCCTTATTCGCTGCCTCTTGATCCCCATCCATCAGCCCTGGGAGGCTGAGGCCACATAGCCCAGCATGGCTGTCACCATCAGGCCATTCCTGGGGTGTCAGGATGCAGCTGGGTGCAGGATTTCAGTGACTGTCCTTGGCACCCTGTGGCGAATCCAGGCAGCCAGACAGATTTTTGGCCTCTACCTCCAGTATTTGTGGCACCTTGCAGGTACAAACTGTTCTGCAGATGGGATCAGTGGAGATTTTTTCCATTCTGAAGAGAGAAGGGAGCTCACTCACAATTCACACAAGCTGCAGTGAGCTCTGACTTCCAGACCTGCCCGGAAGGCTGGACTCATGGTAGAGCAATGGCTCCAAAAAGTTAAACCACCTCTGTTCCCACTCTCTGGACATACTTCTGCTATTGCTAGGGATGTAGCTGCCTAAGATAAAAAGATCACAAGCTCTCATTGTTCTTAACTAGCAGCATTTCTCTGTAATTCTCTAATTCAAAGCAGGCTTTACTCACTTTTGTGCTCTCTTTACAAGCCACGATGATGATAGGATTTCCGAAATCAAAGCTGAGTGCTGAACTGAATTAAGAGAGAAAAAGCCACACTGCCTGGTTCGGGAGAGCAGAGAATAATTGTGGAGGATCCTCCCAGCCGGTTTGGCAGTAGTGGTGGGGGAATGGTTTTCTTCTATCAAACTTGTTTTATTTTTATTGTAAAATAAACATTTTCTGGGCACTGGATAGCAATTACTCATTCTGCCCCTCCAGGGCTGAGGTCGCACCAACCACACATCACAGAAGAAGGCAAAACTTTCCCATTTAGATTAAAACTTACATCAAACAAAGCCAACATCAATGGAGCAACTTGGTGTTTGTTCCTCCCAAGACTGGCTCACACTATTTCTCTAAACACTATGTATTAACACACTGGGCTTTGAACTTTGATTTGGCAGACAAACTGCTCTTCAGATTTTTGCCCCAGTATGGCAATGGGGCTTATTCCATATTCCTTTATCTGCTTTGCAGGAAAACTTGTTTGCTGGGGCATGTTCAATAACTGCAAGTACAGTATTAAAGAAAGTTAATTAAATGGGGTAGTAAATGTATCGAAAAATGACTGATTATTAGCTAAGGTCACTCACCATGGCAGAACATAACAAAAAGAGTAATTAAATAAGCTGTTTGAAAAATAATGTGAAATTGAGCCTAGAGCAACAGTTATCTTTCAGGATGATCTAAATTTAAACTGCACAGCTCTGCATCACAGCCTGTAAAGTCAGAAATATGTGATATCTCAGCTCCTTAAGGTTTTCCTTCCAAAATATCTTCCAAATTTATACTGAAAACAATAAAGTGATATCAAAAGATACATTAAAAAATTTAAGTTTTCCATGAAGTTACAGCTGCCCTGTTAACAATTGTTTCTTGTTTCACAGTGAGAAAGCAAAGCAGACTAAATGCCGCTTCAGGGTGACTGGTTTGCTAATGCTGCCTAAGTAATGGTTACCATTTCACTTTTATTGTGCTTTGTTAATGAAGTCCCACAATTAAAGAAAATAGAAATTCAATAAGAGGAAATGGAGTTCTTAAGTTATTAAATGCCATACATCTGTGAAATCTGGCTGAGAAATAAGTTTTCAATACTACAACATGTAGCATTTAATAGTTTTTTATTAAGTTCTGGGAACTGAAACAAATCTTCTTTGACCTACATAGCCTGCATAAACCTATTTTAAGTGTTAGTTGGAGATAAATAAAGAAGGGGGAAATGCTATCTGCATGTTGGACTTAAAATTATATGTGCAAAATCATGGCCTGTTAAAGTCAGTGGGAATTTACTCAGACTGGCTTATGATCAAGATCTGTGACCTCTGATGGTACAGTGGGCAGCAGCAGACCAGAAGCTGGACTCACTGTCTCCTACCAGGGCAGCTGTCTCTCTTTTGTACAGGGTGAGTGATTGAGACCTGTTTCTGAACAGGCATTGCTCACATGTGGACCAGATGGACAGATGGATGGATGGTGGGATGCTGCAGGGCAGACCAACCTGGAGCAGCATCCATTGAGCATGTCCTGCCATGGACCATACTCAATCCTCAGCTGCATTAGTCATTGATGGTGTCACTGGCCATCCATGCACAGTCACTACTGGATCTTGGTTACAACTTTATTTCAGCTTTTCTGGCCCACTGCAAGTGTCTATGAAATCTAAAACAAGAAAGCAGAAATCTATTAAACATTGAAACAGAAAATCATAGAGGATCTGAACTGTCTAATTAAGCAACATTTTTTTCTTTTACTTTGTTGATCAGGCATGTTTACTGGCCTATTTATTATCCAGGCTGCCAAATCTATAGCTCTGCAGATTCCCAGGAGTGGGGTGTGACAGCAGTGTGATGCTATTCGATCACATGTCAGTGACCCCAAGAACTTGTACTGTGGCAGTTTGGTTCTAGCACTGCTTTATTTTACTTTCCTTAAGGTTACATAGATATACATTTTACTTCAGAAATATTTGAACAGTAGTGTGATGGAATTGGCTTCTTTTACCAATATGAAAAAGTATATTAAAGATTGTGCTTGGATAGTACCTCTTGAACAGCCATGAAATTATCTTTCAGAAAGTTTTCTCACCTTTCTCCACGGCAAAAAGGCACCCTTTTACTCCCACATTCTTCAAATTCCAAAATTTACTTCCTTTGTACATTAATGATTTTTTAAACTTTAAATATTTCTGATTTAGGCTGTAAGGTTATGTATTAGTTGTACTCTGCATGCATTACCTAACTACATCTCTCTGACAAAAGCTGAAATCTGCATCAGCTTACCTTTCTTGCACTCCACCTATTTTTGACCATTAGAGGTGACTGATGAGCAGAAAAGTAGTGAGCTTTTTAATTTTTTTCTCTGTGGTATGTAAAAAAGTTCTTCTTGCATTAGAAGTTCAGACTTAATCTGTCCTTGAAAATGTTATAGGTTGCTGTAGGAATTAAAAAAATGAAAACAGTAGTACGAGGAAATAGGAAATTATTCTTATCCCACTGGGTTTGCAAATGCAAAGCCTGCTGTGTAGGACAACTGTTCCTGAAAATGCAGAATCATGGAAATTATACCACATGATGTATTCTGTTTCATGTGTTGATATTTGATTCAGTTATGTTCACATGCCTTTTCATTTTAATTTTTTAATAGTAACAGTAAATGAACTGTGAAAATGTGTGTATGCTATTTCCACGGCTAGTTTTAATTATAAGGTTTTAGTGCTTATAAATATACATTGTAACTATTTGATGTAAACAGATAGAAATGGATGCAAAAATGCATTCTTAAGTTCCTCAGGCTAACCTGTGCTGATAATGTACCATATTTAAATGTGAAAGGGACAAAGATTTCACCATTCCTGTATGCGTACAAACATATCTTGTAATGTTAATTGTTTACATATCTTTCATAGGTCTCTGGTAATTCACAAGATTAGAATACTACATTCACAATATTAAAATGAATAAAAATGCCAAATAAAAAAAAAAAAGAAGTAATTTTTTTTTAAGCTATGTGGAATATGTATGTTATGTTGACTTTGAGTTAGAATTTTCAAACCTGACATGAAATCACAGAATCACAGAATGATTTTTGTTGAAAGGGACCTTAAAGATCCTCTAGTTCCAACTCTCCTGCCATGGGCAGGAACACTTTCCACTAGACCAGGTTTCTCAAAGCCCTATCCAGTCTGATCCAGTCTAGCCTCCTCTTTATTGGCAGTCACTGCTTCTTACACAACCACAAGAGCAAAGAAGGCCTTGGCTTTCCTATGATGTCTGTGAGCAGCCTTTAATTGTCTCCCTGCTGTCAGGTATCTTTGCCTTGCAAAGCTTCTTCATTCCTTAGGTGTCCACACTGACCCACTATAGGTCTCCTTTGTCACCGCCTTGTCAATCAATGCCTGCAGCACTTTGGTGTCTGCCCTGCTCCTCACACCGTTGCATTGCTAAAAATACTGACATAGCAGAGATGGTAAGAGAGCCAGATTTTTAATCTTGGGAGTGCCTGTTTATTTCTGTATAAATATTTGAGTTAAAATTTAGTGTAGTACCAAACCACACACTTTGGAGAAGTTCAAATAAACTGCATCAGTCAACAGGTTGCCTTTATCAACAAGAAATGTCATCTTCTCCAAAACAGTTTGTTTGACAAATAGTTTGTTTGACAAAATCTGTGCTCCTTGAAACCCTACACGCCTGTGCTGGTTCTGTATTACTCTCATAATCTTTTTTTGTTGTTGTTGTTTGTTTAGAGAGAGTATGTTCCATTATTTTGCTTGGGTAGAGAAGCAATGTAGCAGTTCCTGGGTAGATCCTCTCCTCCTTTTTCAATCTTGGAAAAATAAGAATGCATTGAAGCCAGGGGAAATGCCAATGTGTTTATTGCTAAAGTATTAATTTCAGCAATTCCCCAGTCTTCAGGACCCTCTGGGGTAAGATATTTGGTCCTTTTGATTTAAGAAGATTTAATTTTAGTCTATTCTGGCTTGCAGTGCTTTGCAGTGCATGTATGTCCTGTGAATTGAATCAGTTTTTCCACTTTGTTCTGAAGGCAAAAGCTTCTATTACATATCTACAGAGACTTTGTTTGAGTTCCTTTTCTTTCTCATGTGTTTTATATACTGTAATATATATTAATGTCACTGATGACTGAACTTTCATTAATTTCTTTACATTTTGTCTGTTTTATCAGCTGGCTCAAATTTCAATTTGTACCTCATGTCTTGTTATCTACTTTCCTCATATTCAAATACAAATGTTTCACTTCTGTTGTTCTGTTCAGATATCCTTCTAACCAGGATGTTTTTGTGGCCAGAATAACTGTTTTCCCCCCTTCTCTCTCTGGATTTTCAGTCTGGGTGCATCCAGTAGTATGTCCTTGAGCAATTTCCAGCTTTTGCTAATATTTCCCACTTCAAATGATGTACATTGCAATGGCAATGAATCAGGAACTGACAGACAGAATTAAAACCAGCATTCAGCCCTCCTCAAATTTGTAGTAGTAGTAATGGAATAAACAATGTCAGAATAATTTAATACTGAGAGAAGTAATTGAATTAAAGCCCTTTTGTGTACATAATGTCAAAATGCATAAAAGAAAGTAAGAAACTCATATGTGGAAAGGAAATACAGATTTTCAACAAAATCAGTTTCAGAACATGCAACTTTCCTACAAATTTCCCTGCTTTGTAAATGCAGACAATTACTCACTTTCTTGCATAAGACACAGCTGACAGCTCGATGCTCACCCTCGGATGGAGCTAAAACACCATGCTCAGTCTGTACTGCTGCATCGGGGTTTTAGCACCCAAAGATCTTGGAAGAACCCTCTTGTAGGATGTGATGAGTTACCCCTGGAACTGTCTTCCCAGTGTACTTCACTGAATTTGATGTTATTTTATTCTACTCTCAATAGCTATCTCATGCGCTTGTGGCTGGATGAGAGGAGAGCCATCTGCAGGGAATGCTGCAATGGAAGGTCCACTGGGGCTGGGGAGTGCCAAGCCACACGGTGTCCGAGCACAGCAACAAGCTCATAACCAGACCGGGAGGCAACACAGGGCTACAGCTCAGGAGACTTGCTCTAAGACCTCCAGATTCTCAAGGAAATATTCCCTAAATCTGGAGGTGCTGACATGCCTTGGGATACATAAAAGTGAGGCTAAAGCCTGGTAGGAGACTTTGTCATAGCTGGATTAAGGTTTAGGAATGTCACTGTTGCCACTGATATTGGACCATGGACCCAGAGAGAGATATAGGGTCCATGCTGTTGCCCTCTCAGTTCTTGAGGCAGTCTCTCAGCACTGGGCTGTGGTACAGATGGCAACATGAAAAATATAGGATGCTGAATAATTTCATGATTATTTGTACATAGCAGGTGCTCTCACCTCAGTGTTCAGGACCCAAATTCCAGCCTGAGAAGAGACCTGAGGGATATTCTCCAGTTCCTCAAGGATGTCCCTCCATATCTTGCAATATGTCTGTCACCTGAAGTGCATATCACAGACACAATGTAATAATGTGCCTCAAAAGCACACCCACCACCTTCCCACCAATTTACACATCCTTTTTATACACATTCTTTTTTATACTTTCCTGTGAAAGTCCAGATATTTTTCTTCATCTGTGCTCCCTTTGGTTAGAAGTGAGTGAATATCTTCATAAAGGAAAAGCTCACATTTTGCTGAAAAGAGATCAAATAGGAGGAATGGAGATAAGAATGACTGGAAACAAGAGTTTACCTAGATTACTAGAGAGCAGGGGTCATCCTATGGTTGAATGGATCTGGATGCTGTGAAACAGGTGGGTGGAAGAGATGCTAGTCTGGGGTAAACACAGATGAGAAATTTTGAGTTAGAGCTGATATCACAATGCTCAAAATGGGATGGAAATACTGCAGGTTTTTGGAAGCAAACTGGAATATTACCCTCACAAAACTTTTAGAAATTTCAGCATTTGTGAGGACCGTTCACGGTTAAAATACTATCAGGAATAATATACTTTTGTCATCTCTTGGAATTTATAATTTAGAGGATATCTCAAACTTTTTTTCCTTACTGCTTCATTCTATTACTACTGAGATTAAACTGGCCTTGTTTCTTTTAACACAGGCTATTATTTGTTTGTATCTTTTTATGCCAACCTCTATAAATACTGATGTTTGACAGCTTTTCAAAGTAACACTTTTCTTTCGAAAATATTATGCATGTGATGATGTAAAAAAATTTAATTCTTAAAAATTCTTATTGAATAGATTTAAAGATTTCACCATCTTTCCTTACTATTTTTTTCTGTGTATCAGCATTAAGTTTTGGTGAATTTAGCTCCTTAATTTAAATATTTTACTATGAAAAAAAGAAGTGTCACAATCATTAGTGCAAGGTAGATGATCCATATCTTATTTTCTGGTAAAGTGTGGGACAAAAAACCATAACAAGGTCGATTATATAATCAACATACCAAATGTTTGGATGGAAAATTTGAACACATGTTTCCAGGTCTCTTACTGAGGATTTTCGCTGTGTCTTGAGAAGAAGTTCCAGGCAGCACCTCCCCACCTCTACTTTTAGGGGAGTTTTGAGGCATACCAAACCTGAAATGCATACTGTAGAATGTCAAAAGACAGCACCAATTTCACTAATGGCAGGCACTTTGTTTTCAGGTTTTCCTAATACTTTAAGAACCAGAGACTACATTAAATACTATGTGCAGCTTGTGGCTGCAAGCCAAAAGGAAGCCCACATGACATTTAGTGCCCTTGTCTGCAAGCTGATAAAAGAGTCTGGGTTCTCTAAACTCTTTAAGTGCTCAGTGTCAAGCTGGAATTCAGTAACTGCAGCCCGAACAACTTATGTTATTTAAAAATGCACACTTAGCTCTAAGAGGTTTCCAAGCACTCTAATGCTGGGGTATTTGAACAGAGTAATGGGGTGTTTTTAAGAAAGCTTTTTATTTTGCAACCTTGTTTTCTTCATCTTGTTCAAATATTATTTACTTTAGAATTCAACTGATAGACTCATAAAATTAAACATGCTACTCAATATAATGGGACAGGGCTCTGACAAGCCTCAGGAAACTAAAAATCTTTGAAGTGTTTAGACTTTACTATATCACAAAGTAAATTTTGCACAGTATGAGCGTGTGCTATGAGATCACATAAAAATGCTGGACAGAATTATTCCCACCCAGTCATTTGACCTACCCAGACCTGATGGTTTGTAATGTTGTGCAGAGGAACTTGTGTGTTTGCTTCTGCCAGGAGCTCCAGAGTTGTGATAACTCTGTATAAAATTGTGCTGAAATCTCCATGCAGGACAATCCCAAATATCACTTAGCAGGTTCTTTGTCCATTCCAGATAGGAACTAAATTTCCTGTTCTTTGTCTTGCATATACATGAGCAAGTACAGCTGCTAACTCGCTGCAGGTACTACTACATCTTGCTTGCAAAGATATCATGTTCATTTAGATCCTTTCCTGTCCATCTGCCACTGCAGATCCATGGCAGGGTGGGGGATTCACAGCCTCTTGGTAAAACTTTGTAGAGTAGTACTGCACTGCATCCTCAATTCCCTTAGTTAATGTAATTATTCACATTTAAGTGAAACATGCTGTGCCTGTGGTGTAGACTGAGTATATTCCAGAATCTTCCAATGAATTAGTGGAAAATTGAATTTCTGAGAAAACAAACTTTTTTTTTTTTTGTCTGATCTCTGCAGAAAGAAGAGAATTTACAGCTAAAATTAAAAATAAGGCAACCTCTGAGATTGAAAATAAATTAATTCTCAATGGAATTCCTAAATTCCTAAATCCTACAGCTCTAGGGAGCTGTAACGGATACGCTTTGTACCTCTGCAGAGCTTCGTCTGTCAGCAAATTTATCTCCTTCCCCTGTCCCACACCAATGAGACCTAGAGCACAAAGGGAATTCCTCTGGCTTAACATTAGCATCTTTTGGAATCATGCAAAATGGAAGACGATTATGAATTATGTTACCTCCACCATAGTAGCATCTAGTTCAGTGACTGAAAGACAAACTCCACACATTAAAATGTGTCAAATGGTGCTAAAGAGGGCACAGGAAAGGTTTGTCCATCAGCAGTGAAGCTTTTCACCTCCCTGAGATGCAGGGTCTGGCAGCTGGGGCCAGTGGTTAGAGAGGTGGATCCAACTGGGAGTTATCCTATGCTTCAACCAGCTGAGGAACATTACCAGTGAAAATCCTGTGAAGAGGAGTGTGGATAGAAAAAATGTGAGCAGCTTCTGAGAATTTTTAAAAGGAGCTGCTTAGATGGACAAAATACACAGATAGAGAAGTCAAGCAGGAGAGAAGACAAGTTTGTGTTAAAGTTCATTCTGGTGCAGTAATGAATGGAGAACAAGTTAAAAATGAAATAATTAGTAAATATTGACTTCGCCTCACCCAAATGCCCATGAACAGAGATTGCAGGTTCTGTAGCAGAAAACAGTGAAGAGGGAAGATGAAAACATCGCTGGTGTGACAAGCTGGCACCAGTGTGGAGCAAAGGACATTGAAAAGGGAAGCTTTTTATCTGTATCAGGAACAAGAGAAATGGAAGTAATGATACAGGAACAGTATTTGAAAGAGAGATAGTAATGATATAAAATAAAATATTCAATAAACCCCACTATTTTCCATTTAGGAAATAGAAAGATAATGAGCTACTGCCACGAGAGGATGATAAATGACTTCAGTCTGTTAAAGACTAAGTAGGCTGTTGGACAATAGCTATTAGAAATAAACATTTTGAATAGCTGCAGATTGTATCTTTCATTTGATGATGTTTATTTGTTATAAATCTTGAAATACCTTGTTAATTTTAAAAGTGCCAAAGAAAGTTATAATGATGTTATTTTAAAGAATATTTGGGTGGGTTGGACAGTTATCAATCAGAATTCCACATCAGGGAAAAACTGATGCTGAACTCATTTACAAAAATTATCCAGAGCTGTTAGTCTGTTTTAATTGGATAAAATTGGAATTTTCCAGTTAGGAACAAAAATATGCAACAAAAGGAAAGTCCATATCCTAAAAGGAGTATCTATGAAAATTATTTAGGGTTTCTGTGGCTGAAAACTGCTCAGCATGGCCCAAAAACACCTAACATGACCTGAGTATAAGCAGAGCAGTAAAAAGATCAGAAAAGGGGTTACAAATTTAAGTTAGATCATGTCATTCCTGCAAAGTCTTTTCTAGGTCTGATGACTTCACAGTGTGCAGAAAAGAGAAAGAAATAGATTTTGGAGATTGAAACAATGCCTTATAGTGAAGTACTTTAAACTGCTCATTCTGGCTGTTTACACAGAAGATAGAGATGGCATTGTCATTTTGTTGAATTCATTCACAGCATATTCAAGGGTTCTTCCTAAGTAAAGAAACGCATTGAAAGAGGAGAGAGAGAGGCAAATTTGTATCTATGAAGATGATCAGTTTTTTTCCCTCCTTTTATAAATTTCATTGTTTGGGATTTGGGTTTTTTTTTTGTTGTTGTTTGTTTGTGGTGTTTATTTTTATTTATTTGGTTTTTATTTTATTTTATTTTATTATCACAAATAAAGAAGTAACTTAATTTTTGAAGAACTTTGACCAGATTTCCTGAAAAAATGTGTAAACCTGAAACAAACATCTGGATTGAGTTGAGACCTTGGAATGAAACTGCAAACCACAATAATTTCTTGCGGTTTCTAGTAGCACTGGTATTAATATCACCTTGAAAGTATATACCATACCTCTGAGTTGCAGAGGCAGGTCTGCAGCAATATGTGAGACTATAATCAGACCACGAGCTGTTCAGTAACCTCTGCTTTAAGGACAGTTAAAATGACGTGTCCTAGAAGTAGCCACCACTGATTCAGGTTAGAGTGTGGAGCAAATACTTCTTTACCAAAATTGAATTCTGTGTAGTAAGTAGGCAGTTCCAAAAGTAAGAGAGAGTCTAGAACATGAAGATCCCAGCATCCTTAGCTAGCTGGTCTACAGATTTCTTGTCAGTGTAATTTTGGTTTTTTTTGGTGCTGTAACTTCAGAAATCTTGGTTCCTATACAGTTTATTTTCCTGGTCCCAGGTTGACAATGTGGGCCTTATATGGAAAACATTTCTTTTATTTCTGTCTGTGCTAGAATGACACAGATTTAATCTACAAGTCTGATCCAATGACTCCTATATTCCTCCATCATTACATAGGAAAAAAAAAAAGGGGTTAGATTTTGATTAAACAACAACAACAAAAATTAAATAACAATTAAAAATCCAGGACAAGTATGCATAAATAAATTAGAACAATAAAAAAGAGAGGAATTAGTTGTATAGGGTCTTGTGTTCTTGCACTATGGCAAGTTTAAGTTCTCCCCAGAGGGATAATTCAAATTCCACGTTTGTGACATGCATTGGGGGAGCTCAATGAAAGTCAAAATGTCCTCTGAAAAATGAGATTCCTAAAATTCCATCTTCTAGAAATGAGGTAGAACACTACTGTGAGTATTCCAAGACATGCATCTGTGTCACACTTGCCAAAATGATACAAGTGCCAATGGGTACACTTTTAAAATGCAGGCATTTCAGAGCAAAGAGGTGTAATAATTGAGTTTCTGATGGAGAATTTGCATTTGCAGAATTACACCAAGTGCTAGATATGACTCACCAAAGAAAAAAAGTATTCCTTATTTTCTTTAAACTTCTGTAGCAAATTTAAAAATTAAACAATTCTGACTTCTATTTCCTGGTCATAAGAGGGCTGATTTTTTAATGATGCAGAACAGAGATATAGAAATCTTCTGAACTTACTGATATTCCCTATTTCTTTAAAAAATTGAAGCCTCCAAAGGAAAAGTTCTCTCAGTTTCCCCAAATATGACAATTGTTTCCTCTATTAAATTCTAACATCTTCCCTAATTTACCAGGACAGCTTCATAAAATTAATCATAGGAGAAAAATCCCATGTGGAGTCTCTATGTACAGAGACACCATTTTTGATCTTCCTTCACCCTTCCTAGAAGCTCTGTGTTTTCTTGGTTTGGTTTTGTTGTTGCTGTTTTTGTTGTGTGGTGGTGGGGTTTTTTTTATTTGTTTTTAGTTCTAAGATTCCATTTCAGAATTGGTTCCATGAACCTTCAGTTCTAAAGATGAGAAGCACACTGAGAAAACATTTTGGAGAGTAGTAGAAACATGTATAAATTGCCCCCTGCTGCCTGCTAGCTGGACCAGGCAGGTATTGATGTGCTATGGGCACTGTGGCTTTCCTGACCCTGATGCCACTACTTTGGGAAGACCCCAAGAGCCAATTGATAGTAACAAGGAGAGCTCTGGCTCTCCTTCTTTCTCACTTAGCATCAGCTTTTTGGTCTGAAAGGCAAACACAGCATGATCTTAGCTAAGGGAGTCATAACAGTTGACAATTTCTGGCACTGATCTGCTATGATCCAGAAGAGACGATGGATTCTTGCTTCACTATTCCTTCACCTGAAAAATTGAGGCACCACCACAAAGGCATGAGAGTTTAGAAATGTTTAAGCAATAATGTTGCAAAGATGCTGCTATTATTTAAGAAGCACATGCTCTTCTTACACAGGTGGATGAAATTCAAGACTTCAGACATGCTTGTCCATTGTTGCAAATGGAGGAGAGAATCTTGCCCCTGATGGAAACTTGAGAAGATGCCTTTGGCAGATGGCTCCTGGGAGGTTGTTAACATCTACTGTAAGCATTGGCACAATCTGACCTCTCACAAGATATTCATTTGGTCAAGAACCCCGTTTTCTCACTGCTGAGACTGATTCTCTGGTGTCTTACATCAGGTACAGGTTTTTACTCATCGTGCAAGTACATGTCTTATGAACCAAAGTGGTATGGGGTGGCAGGCAGGGCAAATAAGACAGCAGAGAATGCAAAATATCGAGATTTTGGGTTGGTTTGCTGGCTTTACCCCTGTAGTGGAATTGCATTTCTACAACCTCTTTATAGTCAGAAGCACTCGGAAAGGTTCCAAGTATGTAGCAGCTGGAAACAGAGGAGCAAAACCTTTCCAGAAGCCAGAAACCATTGACTTCAGTCAAAAGATTTCTTCCTAAAATGTACAGCCTGCTAGAGAAGATTTCCAGTAGTCATTAAGGTGCCCTAGAGGTTACCAGAAGTGAAGTGTGAATCAAGACTAACATGGGGTATTGCATCAGGTGAGATAAAACACAGATTCCCTCTGGCTGAAGCCATGATAACCCTGACTCCTAGGAAAATAATTCTGTGTATATCTTGCAGGTGCTTGTTTCAACCAAACAAAAGCTTGGAGAGAGATTTCTTTAGTGTTCTGAAGACACTTAAAAGCAATAACATCTAGGTGATGTGAAATGCTTGATGAAAATCTCCAGCTCATTCTCAAGAAAAGTCTTTGAAGTAAGAATAGCAGCATTTTATGATTCTGGAGGTGTATAAATTAGTGTAAATCTCGTAGAAGTACAGGCACAGGAGGAGGACATATATTTGGAAAGTACATTTAATAGAGTATAATAATATATTACACCACACAAACAAATTCTCTCTTTAACATGTGCTATAAAAAATTGTTCTTTGATGCTTTCTGAAGAAAGAGATTAATTTAACTTGCTGCCTTTCTTGTTTTGCTAAAGAGAGAGACATTTAACTGCCTCACAGAAAAGTCATTGCTTCTGCCATTAATGAAACAGGATTTGTGATCATCTCAAGTCCAGCTATGATGATCTGTTTTCTTTACTTATATAGTAAGTAATTTGGTTTAAAAATAGTTAAACGTCTCCTGTTCTTGTTTTACTTTGGATTTTGTCTTTTGGAGAAAGATAGCTACTTTGAGTGCAGAACATCTCCAGCTGTTGCATTGCTGAAGCTAGAGAGCTTTTTAAAATTTTATTTATTTACACACCCTTCCTTCCACCCTGTGCTTCTGAACAGAAGAAGAAGGGAAGCACTGCATCTGGTGGGGGAGTGGATACCCCCGACCCTCACCTCAGAAATCAGATTGCAGATGCTCAGCATGTCAAAGTGCTGGTGTAGGAAACAAGGGGAGAGTTTCCCCTCCAGCTTCCTCACTCTGTGTGCCTCCTGATCATACCCCATCCTCTCTCCATGCAAGGCCTCAGGCCCTCAACACAGGATTGTTTGTCCAGAGGAAACTGAGAGAGAGCAAGGCACTAAAAGTGGGGATATATCTCCTCTTTCCACCGAGACTGCCTGAAAGAATATGCTGCTTGACTAGTGGTCCTGCAGGAAACTTCCTCTGTGGCAGCTGCTGGTTTTAATGAAGCAACTCAGTATATTGCTTTAATGGCATCTGTTTCTTTTTTGCTCCTTTTGCAAAAGCTGGTAGGCTCAACCCTGAGCAGACATCCTCTGTATACAGGCAAGCATAAATTAAGGTCTCTGCCTAATCACAGACTATGAACCTCAGCAATGCTTTGGTATTTTTCCAGTCTATAACTGATAGTACAATTGCGGTGCTCCTTCTGGGAAAACCGCATATCTCCATATTCCTTGCCTTTCCACCAACTGTGCCTTCAGAGAGGCTCTCTGTGAGGCTCCTGGGGCTCTGTGGCCTTGTCAGGTCTGAGGATGAACACAGTGGCTGAGTCCACCAGGATTTCTGAACTGGGCTCTGCAACCCTCCTTGGGAACAGAGATGCCCTGGAGCTCGTCGGGTTCTGTTTGTGTCCAAGGGGAATCAGCTGGGGCAGGGACTCACACAGCACTCTGCATGGAGGGCTAATGCTACAAGGCTTGTGAAAAAATGAAAATCACAGTTCTGCAATTTGCCAGAAACTTTCATATAAGATGAGTCTCCTGCGCAGACAGAGGAGTGAGGTAATATACAGCTGGGTATGAGGCACAGCAGATGTGTCCATAGCATGTCACCAAAATCAAACACAGTCCTCACCTGTGTATCTCTCACTTTTGCCTCCATGTCCATGCTGTACTTCATGGACTGAAACCAATCTTTTACTGTCCTAGTGCCTGTTACTTTATTTTCTTTCTTATTTATTTTTATGCTGGTCCTTTCTTCTCTGTGGACTTTCTTTATGTTCTGTTAGTTTTTCTGAGCCATTCAGTCCTAAACAGTCTTTCATTCTCTTTCCATCTTTACTCTCTCTCTCTGCCTCCCCCCCAATTTATCTCATCTGGCTTCTCCCATCATGATATTTTTTAAAAGTCAATATAATAATTTTATATTTATATATATATTATTTTATGCTTCAAAGTCAACTACTTCAAAATCTCCTCCCTCAGAGACCTCCCTGTCCCTATCATTGTGATAGACCCACCCTGTGAGACAGATCACCTGTGAGTGTCCTTGTTCCTTGCAGTGCAGAGCTAGCTTTTGTCCCTTGGAACCCTTCTCAGACAAGAATGCACTCTGATCATTTGCTCCGGTCAACTTACTTTCCAGCAGGTGAGCCTTTGCCTGCTTCCTACCTAAAAACCATTTCAACCCTTTTTCTGGTTCTCAGTGCAGACCTTCATTTTTACTGGGAACGTGCATGCCCTGTCTCTCTCAATTACTGGATATATCTAGTCTTTGTTCTACTGCCCTCACATGTGACTCTGTGGGCAGTAATTATCTCATACTATTGTTCTAAAATCCCTAGACAGTTTGGGAGGTACAGCTCCAGACATGCCATGTCTTAAACATCAGCTTCGCCACAAATATGTGGTGTAAGACAGAGGCAGCAACCCAGCTGCCCTGTATCAGTTATGTAGGCTCATTCCTCCATGCAGTTAACTTTGCCTCATTTCCACCTGGTCCCAGTCCCCCTGGCCTTCTCAGAGCCCTCATAGGCTCTCAGGTGTTCATCCCATTTGTGGCTTCACTTCTCCCCATAAGGACCGAAGGGCCCCAGAGGTAAGGGGTTCAAAGGCAGCCTGGTCTGGGGACAGGAGAGGAATGAGGCAGAGGCACTGGGCTTTTTGTGAACCCAACTGGCAGTTTGTCAAGTGACTTGCAATGGATTTTCTCCCAAGTACTTGTCCAGTCTTCCCTTGAACTGGTTAAAACTACTTCCATCCTTTGCATACTTTTTCAAGTAGTTCCACATCCCTGCAGCACTGCAGCAGTACTTCTATGGAGTCACCTGTCCTAATCCTTCTCAACAGAAAACAGTCAACTCAGTGATCAAAATCCGATGTGTGAAACTAAGGCTTGTTTTCATGGTGCTTTTTTTCTTTGTCCTTAGCTACACAAAACTTCATCTGACATTTCATACAGTCTCACAAGATGCTTTCTGCAATTTGTCATAACCTGCCCTTATTACTTTAAACAACTTTGTATCATATGTGACCTTTGTCTTTCATTGCTCATGCCCTTTTCCAAGTTATTTATTGGTGTTTTGAACAGAATAGACCTCAGTGCAGATCCTTGAAATTTCCACTGGTAACTTCCATCTATTGAGCTAAACAACCATTTTGCCTGTGCTCTATTTCCTGACTTTCAGCTATTTCTCTATGCCAGAACTTCTCCCTTCCCTTGTTTCTTAGTTATCCTAGAAGTCTATGGGGAGAGACTTTCCTAGATA
Source organism: Myiozetetes cayanensis (assembly GCF_022539395.1). NCBI lineage: Eukaryota > Metazoa > Chordata > Aves > Passeriformes > Tyrannidae > Myiozetetes > Myiozetetes cayanensis. Next base: position 135,764,777 of record NW_026086604.1, read on the forward strand.
ACCCTTACCAACATATTCATCATTTCTTTCAAGAATTTTGAGAAATTGGAGAGGCAATATTTCCAGAAGCCATGCTGGCTCTTACCAAGTATATCATTATCTGTGTTTTAAGGTGTTCCCTAGTCTGATCTTTTATTGTAACTTTTATTATTTTGGCTGGTACAGACCTCAGGCTTACACACCTCTAGTGTCCCAGATCCTCCTAACACTTTTCTTAACCTTGGTGGCTCTTTTGCTTCACGACATACCAGTGCACTGTTCAGCAAGGTGGGCACTTGAATTGAGACATCTTTAGGTTGTCTTGAATCTCTTGCTGTTTCCTCGTAGCAGTCTGGTGGGCCCCAGCCCATCTATTTTTGACTTGGTTTCTTCCATGTAATCCCCCTAAATTTTGGAGACACTCTAGCCAAGTCCCTCCCGAGAAGATTCCAGTGTGGGAATCTCCCAGTTTCTGCTACAAGAGCTCACGGGCACCAAGAATTCACCTTGCTTCTATGCAGTGGCCTTGCCCTATTCAACCACTGTTTTTAGACCCCAAACTTCAGCTGTCCTCACAGACCTCTGCCAAACCTTTTGATTCTGATATGTTGAAGCAGCGTTAGAGCAGCTTTAATTTTTTTTTTTAAGCCATTGCTCCCTAAACTATTTTATAGCCTAGTTATATTTTTAAATTTAGATCACTGAATTTACCATTACCATTTGGATAAAGTTGCTTGAATGACGCTTTTGGAAATCAATCAACCTCTTTAATCTGGTGATTCAGTCAAGCAAAGATCTACGCTTTCTCAAGCCTCTCCTGCTGGGTGCTCCTTATATCACTCTGCTCCCAGTGCGGTGTCTGCCATCCAGTGCTCTTTATATTACAGGAAAGATTTAGCTACCTCAGATTCTGTTCTGCCTCCTCATTTATACAGTTTACATCTTTGCATTCTATCACATCTGTGAAAGAGTTATGGGGCTCTTTTGCTCAAGAAGGGATGCTGGATCTAAGTGCGTGATGTTTAAAACCCGAAGGGATGTTTCCTTTATGACATCTTGAACCAGCCCAGTATGTCACTCTTTCCTGAGGACAGGGCTGAATTTCCTCTGTGGAGTCACTGACTTGCTAATGCCTGGATGCTGCTGGTGGTAGCATCCCAAAACCTAACCTGGGCTTCATGTCCCCATGTGGCAAATAGCCAGGGCACATGAGAGTGACTGAATTAATCTGGTGCAAGCACTTTTCTGCTCATCCTACCCCTATGATTTCTCTCAGTGTTCTGCAGTCATTGCTGCTGTCCCTGTAAGACAGGCAGAAATACAGACTAAATGCCACATTATTATTTTTTAGGCCTGAAAAATACAGGTTTAACTGTCCTTAAATATATAAGTTGTCTTCAAAAAGGTTTCTGAGAACAATGTTGTCATTACTGGGGTCCCAGATATTAAACTTTATCTATTTCAATTAAATTTATAGTCCGGTTTTTGGTTTATTTCTGAGAATGCTCTTGCTGGAAGAACAATCAAGATACATGTTTGCCATCGTTTTTCTCTTAGATCAGTAGTGTTCGTCAACATAAAAATATTTCAGTTTTGTTTCCTGGTCAGACACGCCTTGAAAATTATATACTTTCAAAAGAAAGCATAATTGTGTATGTGAAACTAGTGTTCATTTTGCTTTATAACTATGCTTCTCATAGCCTGTGGTCTACTGTCGTCTTTACTCTCTCCCTTACTCCCTGACAACTGTTTTGAGAAAGAGATAACCTCAGAAGTTTGGAAGTATAACATTTAACTGCCTGTGCCATTTCTAATGCAATCTCTGCCCATATTTCAACCAAGATGATGTAGCATCGACCACTTCAGCACCAAATGGACAAATTTTCATGGACTTCTTGGGCAGAAGAGCACCTTGGCCAGCCTGCCTGTCCCATAGCACACAGGGTTCATCTGATAGAGAGAGTCCTGCTGAGATGAGGGTGGGGGGATGGGACCACACCACCCTTTGGAAATTAAAAACAAAAGGAATATTAGAAAGAAACTGAAGGAGTGAGCATCAAACAAGTGCCTCCTCTTCCATCATCTCTTCCTGTTGTCACTGTAATCCCTAATACAAGATGGCTCAAAATGCAGAGAGCCTTTCACAAGATTATCTGTATCAATGCAGGCTTTGAAGTACAAGCTGCCGGCATCTCATTACAGACAGAGATCAAACCCTGGAGATTAACATGGTCCTAGGCCTGCTGGACTTCATTCACACATCACAGAAGTGCTAAGTTATCAAAGTGCAGGGCACTGCCTGTGTGTTACCTTCTCAGCCATAAATCCAGCAGCACACACCCACTGCCAGTTATTTTTTTAAACAGTTAAGTCTTTTTGGTCTATAAAATGCCATTTTCTTCATATGGCTGAATGCAGATTGGGAAATTGATATAGCCTAAACTGAAAGATAAGTTGAAGTAATATCCTAGGGATATTTGGGCCAGATGCTGACTGTACCTTTTTTTGAGGTAAAGCAAACAAGGAAGTAATTTTAACCATTGACTTGCTCACTATCAGGAAATTCCAGAGTGTAAAGGGCCATCCTGGTGCCAACCATTTTCTGCTCTCTTCTGGCACTCTTGGCTGCTCAGGAAGCACATCAGCCAGCAGGGTCAGGGCCTGCTCATAATGCTTTGAATTAAGCTTACAGACAGCATGTCCTCTCCAGCCCATCCCACCCCAGGCAACTAGGTCCCTTGGGCAGAAGATGTCAAAGGTGGGTTTGCTTCCACCTCAAAATGAGCTGAAGGTGGAGCTGACTCCAAAGCCTTTCTAGCTGTTGTTGCATAACTGCATTTAGGACAGGGTTGTGCTAACAACTTGCACCAGAGCTCAAAGGCTCGGGTATGCCAGCTCTCCCTATCACTGCAGCAGCATCTGGGAGCTCACAGTGGCCACTGATCCTGTTCCTGGCCTGGGATTTGCAGCCCAGGCTTAGATTTCTGTTGTCATTACTATGCAGCAAACTAAAAACGGCTGCGAAATGCAACACCAGGATTCAGAGACAATTTTATTTATGAAACCTACTTGCATGCTCCCAAGCACTGGGAGACACAACTGCCTGTCTGGATGGAATTTTTCTGGATGGATCAGCATGTCCACCTTGCTGAAGTACCACTGACAGGGCTCTAAGAGGATCATGCTTGGAAGGTTGTTTGACTTTTAAGTTAGGGTCCCCCACATGCCTATCAAGCACACCAATGTCATGTGCAGGATGTTCCCACCCAAAAGGGAGCGCAGATGATCAGGTTTTCTGAAGCTGGCCAGAAAAAAACAGGAGAATCAGCTCCACCTGCTATGCCAACATGGGCTAACACAAAGTCTTGAAGATAACCAGAACCTGGTGGAGATACGTCAGTATCTCATCAGGATGAGTTAACTCTGCCTTGCAAGGCAGAATCTCAACAGCATCTGTGCTGGCCACCAGCCTCCAGTTCGTAGCTGGGTCGTACCTGGCTGGTCTGTGCATGTGATTCAGGTCTGCAAAGCACCCTGCAGACATGCCTGGTTGTGTGCATCTTTCCCCAAGCAACTTTGACATGGCACCTTTGTCCTTTTATCATCTGAAATAGAGGATGTTCTTTTAAAACACTCATACCTGCAACTTACAACAGAATTTTGACCAAAGAAGCACAGATACATCAAAAACAAACAAAAAACCTCCTATTTCCTTCTTTCCTTAATACATGAAAAAATAGTCATCAGTCATCTCTCTGATTCCTGGTGGATGTGGGTAAAAAACTCCAAGGTTTCTCCTTCTATGGAAGTCAGAAAGTCATCATGGTGTCCTCTCCAGCTTGAAGATATTTCAAAGGTGTTTTAAAGAGTGCTATAGTTCACTTGCTTGTGCAAGATCATATAATTTTCCTGGATTACTTAGCAGCGTCCTGATACCATATTTAGAAGGACTGTGCAGTGGAGGGATACAGGGATATACAGTACAGGGATATACAGTGCATGGATATACAGTACAGGGATAACTAACGGTTTGCAGAACTTTCTTACATTTTAGTTCCAGTTACACCATAATTGTTGTCATCACAACATTAGTTTCTGCTGTTGGGGACAGCCTGAGGAATGGAAAGCAGAAATACTGGAGACAGCTTACTGTGGGAAAAGACCTAAGAATGTAGGAAAGAGAAAAGGAGGGGAGGGAAGAAGAAAAAGCATGGAGGCAAACATTGTTTGTGGGCATTTAAGTAACAGCACTATCTTAACAGCAAATTCTTTGCAGTAATTTGTAAGGTTCCTAAAAATACGTTTTTATCTCTTTTACTGTTTGAATTTGGCAACAATGCAGTGTGACCTCTCTTTTGACCAGAGGAACCTGCATTTCCAGGACCCATCCCACCATGGTATCTGAACTCCTCAGAGGAGCTCCGATGACCTTCCTCGAAGGGATAGAAATATTATTTGCAGTTTCTCACTGGGAGACTGAGACACAGCAGGGGCTAGAGGCTGATCTTCATGGGCAAATGCATGATGTAACTACAGAACCATAGCTCCCCATGCGGACCCTTATGCTGCAGGGCAAGAGCACAGAGATGGAGAGAGTTAGCAATATGAGTACAGCATTTGCAGTACCCTAATGACTTACTCAAGGAGGCTGTGAGGCAGCAGGGACTCAAAGCAGATTTTCCAACAGCCCGTCCACTGGAGGTCACTTCTATGCAAAACCTGAATATGTTCCATGTAGAGATACTTAGGCTAGTTTTTGATTCAAGGGCTCATTTCATGCACCACATCCACAGCCTCAGGCTTGGGACACACTTTCCTAAGGTGGATCACAAGGTTTTTGGTTCCCTCCCATCTCTGCTCGATTGAAGGGAAAATCTGCTCAGATCTGAGCCTGACATCAGTCAAGTTCAGAATAGACATGTTTGCTTGGGTGGAAACCATGAAGTTTTAAAGTAGATCTGACATTTTAAAATGAAACAAGAGCTGGAAAACTTTGAAGAGATCAATACCCTATGCCACGCTACTCTAGGACAGAGCATAAAGCATGTGAGGGCAGACCCTTAAAGTTTACAGCTCTCCCAACTCCAGTGTTCCTCCCAGCAATGACAAATATCTTAGAAGTCCTAACAAGGAAAAGCAAGCCAAGCCAAGTGTACTTTCAGTATGCAATTAGCATAAATATACTTTGTGCTAAACTGCCCAGAATTAGAAACAAAGAGCTTGTGAAGGTCCTAATTGTTTCAGAGGGAATACATGTCACGTAGAGAAAGACAAAGGAGAGCTATGTCCAAGAAGACATGAGAGAGAGGCCAAACCAGCAATTGCCTGAATCCAAAACAGCTCCAGAGGCTGTCTCTGAAGACCTTCCAGTGGAGTCAGCATTGGAATTTACCAGGGACTCAGCTTAAATCTAGCCACAAACCTTGCCACTCATCACAAACGATACATCTCAGTTGGCACTATGAACCTGCTGCACTTACAGTGAGAATGGCCACAATTACTGACTTTATTGCTGGAGTCCAGCAGATGAAAGAAGGAACATCAAGCACATCAGCAGAAGCACCACATTTAAAGTGAATCTTTGTAATTGCAAGATTTCTTAAGAACAAAAATGTTCGTTTGAAGCTTTTTTCCTCCTAGCTCGTGGTCAGCAGAGCGAGTAGCAGGATGTGGCAATATAGTGAGGGCACAGGGGACACCTTCAAACTGAATTGATGAAGAATGGCAGGTAACTCTAGCCCTGATAATTTCTGAGCCTGCCCTCCCATGGGACTGATAGTGTTTACTCAGACCATCTCTCAGTGGCCACCATAGGAGACTCAAAATACAAACTCCTCCATCTGCAAGCCCCATCCCACCCTGCATTGAGAATGTCCATGCATTCTTGTTGCTGTCAGGTAACACCATGGTAACTTTGACCTTGTGGCCAGCTCAAAGCCTATCCAGGCAGTGTTGTGCAGGCAGGGCAGGCAGCTCACATTGCCTTTGTGTCCCTTCTGCTTGTGTCTGCTGGCATTTGATGCTGTGCATGCTGCAGGTTTGCCCTCTGGCTCCACAGTGTTGGGTCAGGTCTATCTTTAGGCTTTCAACATGCCCTGAGTATTCACAGCCAGGATCCTGAGAGCTTTCTGTATGGTGCAGCAGATGGGTCCTTTGTCCCCAGCTCAGACTTTCAGACTCCTCTTGATCTAAAATTTCAAAATTGTCTCTTGGACCAGCTCACCGCACTTATCTCCCTCTCCCCCTTCCCCATCCCCCAGATAAACAAGGTTTATTTGACTTGGAAAGAGACAATAGTTTTCTTCTTAATTATGAAAGCTGTGCTGTACAGAATACCTCTCCTAGGATTGTGTGAAATTGCATTTAGCAATGTTAACAACGAAGTTACAGTGCTGTGATCTGAGCCTCAGGAGCCATTTGTCTAACCTTCAAATTGGCTCACAGTTTTCATCACTTTGCTTTGTCACTGAGACTTCCTTTATTTGTCTGTACCTCTTTCTTTTATATGAGATGCAATCTTTACTATGTAGACATGAACACAAATATTTAAACACAACCAGAGAAGATTTCAGATATTTGCTCAGAAATAAATCTTTCTATAAGTCCTTGGTTCAAGATGGAAGCTGGAAGTAATTGCCCATGAAATTCCCTGTGGGTTGGCAAGAGGAAGGGATACTTCATATCTGTCGAAGGATGGCTTTGGGTAAATGGACTGCTGGAAGTTAAACTGATGCTTTAGTGAACCAACGCTTTAGTGAAATGTTTTGTGAGATTTGGTTTGTTTCCAAACAACTTGGGAGAGCCTAAAAAGGAGAAAAATCAGAAAGATTCTGTTCATGTGTTGAGACTTTCTTCCGTTAACGCACTGGGTGCAAGGGGGAATCTGTGTATCCATGTCAGAAGGACTGTCTAGGTGTAACAGATCAGTATGTGTAGTGGCTCTCCTTTCACCTCATTGGATTTTGGCCCAAGCCAAAAGTGAAGTTACCAACAAGCTCTTACAGGCTTTAGACCAGACGCACAAACAGCCACTGTGTCTCCAGCTCAGAACTTACTGCAGCTACCCAACTGACTTGTCAGCTGAGGCAGAGACTGTCCATGGATATGTGCAGGTTGGGCTACAGAAGTTGCAAAGGGTCATAGGATCACAGAATATGCTGAGCTGGAAGGATTATCAACTCCAACCTTATCCCTACATAGGATCATGCCCAAGAGTCACACCATGTGCCTGAGAGTATCATCAAAATGCTTCAAATGTAATCAAACCTTCTTTCACTTAGGTTATGTGCAGTTGCATTACTTGGCATTTTGAGAGTACACATAGCTCGACTGATGCTCAGTAACTGGAGTCTCAGGAACTCGACCTTGTTACTGGGCTTTCAAATTTTCAGATGCATCCTGTTCTCAAGAGGGACTTAGTTTCCTGTTTCAACGGTGTAATGTGCTTGCTCAGCCTTCCTACATTTCAATGGGTTTCCACTAGAGATATTTTTCCTTTTCAGGTTTTCTGTCTTGTGAGGAGTAAGCAACTTCAAACGCTTGGAGAACCTCTGCTTTGATGTTTATTGTCAGTCCATTTTCCAGGCATCAGGTGTTCATGCTTCCAAAGTTAGCTGGAATTTCAGGAAGTTTTCTTATAAAATGGCATTGAATAATTTAGAATTTAATTTAAAAATTTTACATTAAAGTTGTACATATATGTCTTCTTGTTGATACTTCCCACCTTCAAACACTAATGGTTCTATTTAGGAAATAGAACAGTATTTCACAAAATATTACAATTCCAGTTTCACTTTGTAGAGGTATATTTTTCTCCAACAAAATAGGAGGAATAGCTTCCATCCATGGCTGCAAGTCATTCATTTAGCAACCAAAACTGCGAAAAACATCCAAGTCTCTTCGTGTATCAGTTTTCTGGAAAGGTTCCTCCCACCCACTCTTCTGAGTGAGACATCTCTCTGCTTTGCAATGCCCAAAAGCCTCGGGAGCCTTCTAAGATCAGCAGGATTGCCTCTAAAGTGCCCTTATTCAGAGATCAGACCAACTCATGGCTCCAGTTTAGGAGGAAGGGGAGGGGGGTTTGGTTTGTTTGGGTCTTTTAAACCCTTTTGTGTTACTTGGCTGTAGAGGCACCATGAGGTCACCTCCTTCTGGATTCCTTGTCTGCATCCCAGCACCTGGTAGCTGAGGACACCAAAGGTACGGTAACTCAGCTTCAGGAAAAACAAAATTAGAAACAGCAGAAGCAGATGCCAAACAGTAGCTGCATCTGGATTTTGGGTGATCGACTCCACATGTATTTTCCTATTACTACGCGATATCCTAAGCAAACATTTTTGTCTTCCTTTGCAGCCCAGGATCTCTTCATGTCTGAAACCTGTCTTGAGCATGTTAAGTGAAACCTTTGCTAGATCAGAACTGGTAAGAAATTGGTGGTGCAGTGGTTACACTGCTTATTGGAACCACCTCCCATGTGATAGCAGCACAAACACATTTCACAAAACACATGCTCCACAAGCTGGGGAATGTAAGACAAAAATGTGTAACTTGAGGCACATTGTCCCAGATCCCAAAGATCTGGCCCTTGCTATATTTAGGTTATTGAAATCAGGTCTTGGTCACTCCTAGTTTCAGCAGCTACCAGACAACAAATTGGATGCAAGGAGTTGGAAGTGTTCTCAACTTTTCATTCCTTTCTTTTTTTAATGCTATTTTTTTCCTTTCTGCAGATGTTTTTAATATAGCATTCTGAAATGCTTACAGCTGTCAGTGTCTAATGAGCCTCTAACAGGCCATTTCATACTATCGCTTTATGTCATTGAAACATCATTTACAGAAAAAAAATTATTTGTATGGTTTGCAGTATTTCTGGAATAATCTAATTCGTGTCTGTCAGTATTTATTGTCAATCCTTTTTTATATAAATGTCTGCATGTGTGGGGAGAGATATACACAGACATACATATTTTTATTTTTAGAGCTTAGTAGGAGATGACCCAACAAGAAGCTCTTCTGAACTTCGAGTAATGATTGCAGTGAAAACATATCTGTGACTTGATAAACTGATTACACAAGTTCTTGCACAGGATTTTTTGGTCCTTGGATCAAAAAAGTGAGGAAAAGGCAATTTGGTTGCTCACAAGAGTAAATCTGCTCATAAGTATAAAGATTAGATGAAATGTGTATGTTCATTTACCATAATTATTAAAAAAATTAACATGAAAGTATTTTAGTAAAAAAAATGTGGCTTTAATTTCTTTTAATGGTAATTCTGGATATATAAATAAAAACAGTTATAAGAAATTACAGAAAAATAAAGGAAAAGCCAGATTTTCCAAAAAGTAACATCTCTCATTTCAGCACAGCACCAAAGCAGTTCTCTGTGCAAAGCACTTGGCGCTCAGCAGAAGCTGCTGCTCTGTACTTTGAAAGCATTACCACCACAATGAGTGTCCTCAAAGGGGTGCACTAAAAGGCTGGGACCAGAGCAGGTTTTGAACAAGTTTGAGAAATATGACCCTAAATGCTGAGAGGTCCCTCTTCTAATACTAAGCAGCCAGCTTTACTGTGCGACTCTTGGCTGATGAACAGTTGTTCATGTTCCCAAATGCTCCTCTATTATTCTGCAGTTGGTCTGTCCCACAGCCCATTGAGGTCCTGATGTGGCAGCCTGGAGCTTGACAGACATGGCCACTTTTTTTTTTTTTTCAAATCTTTGAAATACTCTTTTTTTATGTCCTCAACAACAAGGTACCATCACACCACACAGAGCACTTACAGACTGTTAGTGTCCAACCCTTCTTGGAGGAAATCTCATTGCTGCTGCCCCTTCCTGAACCTTCTCTTTTCCCATTTTGAAGACACTTCCTGTGGCCTCCTGTGTCTCCCCAAGGCTGTCCCATCCTCCTTACCCTTTCTAAACCCCAGACTCCTAAAAGACAATGGGCCAGTGGTCTAAGGATGCACTGTGGTGAGTGTGGGACTGCTTTCAGCCAGCAGAAATTATCTGGAGCTCATCATTGCTGCTGGCCTGGCCTGGCCTGGCCTTGAAATATTTCTAAGGTGCTGAAAAGTAGCAGATGAGCTCCTCCACATCACTGTGAATCAGCGAAAGTACTAAGCAGCATTTCAGCTGCATGGGAGGACCTCTGACACTGGTGCCTGAGCAGAAGCAAACCTCCAGGAGCCATAGGCTCCTGTGGCATCACCTGCCTGGGAAATGGCAACTCTGTGCCTAGAGAGAAGGCACCCAGGTAAGTCCTTATCACTTTGGTGATATGGCTTTTGGAGAGCGAGCCTGAGCCCTGACCTTGGTAGAGAACAGTCCTGACCTTGGTAGAGGACAGAACTGCTTGCTGTGTCCCTGCCCTTCCCAAGGCCTGTCCAACACCCAGGAAGCACCATAGGTCTCATGAGCACCAAAATTTTTGTTAGCCGTTAGTTCTGGCATCACTGTGAGCTGTCTGACCCAAGCACAGAGGCTGACATGGTAGGAAGAAGGGCTATTCCTATGTTTCACAGTGGCTAGTGGGGTGCTGGGCTGGCCCCCAGCAGGAGTGATAGGTGCCCCTGGCAAAGCACATTGCAAGCAAGAGTAGACACCACAGCATGGGAGAAGAGCCAGGCAGACATGCAAGCCTCAGCTAAAATACTGTGTGCTGCTTGACACAGCAGTGGATCACATCCCACATGGGAATTTCATGGTGATCTCTTTTCTGGAGCAACAATAAGTTGAGTTTGAGTAGGGATGATAGAGGCTTTGTGGAAAGGGGTCCTGCTGAGATGACAGCAGAAAAACCTTGAATGATGGAGGACCCTAGGCACCCAATGCCTAAGCCTCAGCTCACCTGGTTCAAATATATTGGTAGAAGAGGGTGCCACAGAAGTACAGGCACGCTTACAGCCACACTTGCACACATTCACAGTACAAGCACGGAGGCCTCCTCATGCTGTAAAAACAGGGCAAACCCTGGCCACAATGGGTGTCTTGGAGCAGAGCTGTCTCTTTGGGGTGTACACAGGAGCTCAAGCAGTAGGAAGATGGCATATTGCTTCCCTCTTCCCCTGGGTAGGATGGGGAAAGAGCCAAAGGCATGGGGTATTTTGGGTGTTCTGGGTTTTCCAGTGACACTGCAGTGAGTCTGCTCAAGGTGGTTTCAGGGAACCATGTCTATGTGTGGAAGGGGTCACTTGTTTTATGTGACTGGCAAACAGAGCTGAGCAATGCACTTGACCACACAGCCTCTTTTTGATGGTGAGGAGGTGCCCTCACCCTATACTGAGCACAAAGTTTCTGTTTCTGAATCAGGCTTGCAAAAGGATATGCATGCCCAAAGGGCTTGTCCATTTTTTCCAGCTCTATTCCCTCTCTCCACAAACCTTGCTTTGCCACCACAGCTCCCACAGTGCTCATGTCATTCATGGATGGTCACCAGGGATTTACAAGTGACAAGATGTTCTCCAGTGGTCACTGGAGTGTCTTGGACCTGGGATTTGCTCTGTCAAAGAACAGCCCCTCTTTGAAGGTCTGGTTTCCTGTGGCTGAGAGAACACTGGTAGTTCATGGATGCAGCTAAATTGTGGGTGTGTTTATTGGAATTACAAATAGCTTTATACAGACGGGTTAGCCTGGTCACTGGGAATTTGTATGGGTAATTATGGGCTCATTATTATCTTCCCTGCAGGGAAGACACATGACCCAGTAGTCTGAGGAAAAAGTTGGGCGCCAGGAACTCCTGGACTCTAATCCCAGCTCTGACACTCCCTTCTCTGGCCCCAGGCAAGTGACTTAACTTTGTGCCTTGGTTTCTCCGTCTGTAAAAAAGGGATAATATCTCTGAGGAGTGTTGTGAGGATTAATTAGATAATGTTCACTTAATGCTTTGAAGATATGAAATGTGAAATCTTATTATGCAGCTTGGAATGCTTTCCAGGCTCTTTTGATTTCTGACCGCACGCTTTCATTAGATCACCTCCTTCCCCGCGGAGGTGGATTCGCTTGGGAGCCACCCCAGCTAATTTGGGAGTTGTTTTTTTCCAATAGCTTGGAGCAGTTCCCAAACACTCTGACTCACACCAACTTGCTGGAGAAGCTGCCTCTGACACCTGACCTGGCTGGGGAACGCCTCTCCTCGGTGTGTGCTGGCTTTCAGGAGACAAGTCAGGGAGTGGTTGGAGACAGGATGAATCAGGTTTAACTGTCTCTAGTGAAGCCAGGGATGGATTTTGCCTTCTGGACTTCTCCAAAAGCATATGCACTTCTGGGATTCCTGGCTGACCAGGGATGCAAGGAGCAGCTCCTCTCCCACTGTCATGCCACAGGTGGAGATGCTTTCTAAGCATCTGACTAGACCCTGTTCCTGTCTTGATAATATGAGGCATGGATGTGTGACATCAAGGGTTTTTTAAAGGAATGAAATTATCTCCCCAGTCATATTCTTTACACACAGATTCATTAGAAGAGTGATTCCTTGGGAAAATGGAGACTTCTGTGGTGCTAAGTCACTGTTCAGGACACAATAAGGTCCATTATTGCTGATTAAACAACGACCAAAGCAGGTCTTGATCCTCAAGTCTACTCTTCTGAATTGTTCAGTGGTCCTGTGAGCTGTGTCAATCGGCTCCTCGGTGGGAACCTGCCCCTTCCTGCATGATGCGTGCTGCACATCCTCATCCAGCAGCCTTTTGGCTGCAGCAGCTGTGGTGACAAGGAGAGGTGGGAGTGCAATGGGTGCCGTGGCCAATCCAGCTGCTGGGACAGGTGGCCAGAGCCCTGTACATCCTGGGCTGAAACTCCAAAGGCTTGGGAATGCTTTACCTTACCCAGGAGCTCTGTAGGCTCCGACACAAGCACCTCCTCATCTTTCCAGAGGAAAGGACTACCTGTGTGTAGCCCCCACCGGCACAGACGGTTTTTCACCCGCAGGATTTTGCCGGGAGGTGCTGCGAGGATTTGATTCCTGCTTCACAGAAGCAGGAGCTCCCTCGAGTGGAGCGAACACCCCACTGCAGTGCGGAGGGGCTCGGCGGGGTCCCCCTCCCCGGGTCGGCGTGTCCGCAGCGCTCGGGCGGCTCGGACACGGGAACGGTGTTGGGAGGAACAAACAGCATGGAAATAATTGATGAAAACCAGCAACTTTCAGAGCCAGCTCTTGCTTCCTTTGAAATCAGGATCTTCCTCAGGGCAGACAAACTGCTCAGGAAACTAATCCCCACTGCTGGAAAGTGTAGTACAGTCAGATAAACACAGAATTTTTTCTAGATTTTGAAATAGCCCCAGTTTGTTTGCTCATCCCTTACCTTGAGAGTGAAACTGTTGTTCAGAGAGAGCGCTTTTCTGCTCACTGTTTTCCCCCCAATATCCTGAGAAAAAGTTTTGTGAGAACATAGGTCTCCAGACAGTACTTGGACCGTAAAATTTTTTTGCATATGCCCTCATCTGTAATGCCTGTGAAAAGATCAGTTCTTTGCCATACATCTCAACTTTTTGTATTACACCAGCTGAATGAAAGAAACCCCAGGTGGAAAACACCTGTGTGGTAGGTGTTGACTCTTCACTCTGTAGCTCGTGAGTATGAGAGTATTGTCCTGGGGTGTTGGTAGTTGAGAGACAGTTTCTCCACTTTGGGAATGCCGATTATTGAATACCTTATCAGTCACAAATAATGTAGGCTGCACCTGGGAGTTATCAAACATCTAGAACAAACTGTGATATGGTGCAAGGAATTGCTAGTTGGGTATCCTGCTTGAGTGTGTTGTCACATTCTACATTGAACAGATGTTAGTTGTATTTCTGAAAAATGTAAGGGAAAGGAGAAGGAGAATGAGCCAAGTACCACCTGGAATCATAGAATCATAGAATACTACGTTGCAAGGGACCTCAAGATCATCTGGAATAAACTTTCTGACCAGCTGATGATGACAAAACTTTTTACTAGACATTACTGCAAGATGATAAATGATCAGCAAAAGGAGAATCCAAGAGCATTTCCAGACTGCAAAAGCATACGTCAAAGTGGACATGGCCCCCCATCACAGTGGCTGTAATTCGATCCTGGGACTGTGGCCAAGGCTCATGGGCTTTACAGTCCCTGTCCTTTGACTCACCGGTATTCCAGATGCTGATAATATTTTAGGCACATCAATGCAGGCTCATGCACAGGGTGCTGTAGTCAGCACCCAGTTAAAGGAACAATATGTCTGTAGAGGGCAAACCTGTTTCTTTAACTAAGCTTTGATTATATATGCTATCTGCTAAGTCATTGAAATGTCTTGGAATGAATATGTGGAAGAATTATTGTAATTGAATCTAAGTAGTGCTCAAATTAATGTAAATATGACGCATCAGCCTAATAATTAAAGTTGTCAGGTATGGGTTTTATTCAGAGCTTGAATTAGGTTCCTGCTTGAACTTGTTGATTTGCCTTAGAGCTTGCAAGGCTGAGCTCAAAAGGCAAAGTATTGTGGGAATGCTGAAAACAACACAGCGAGCTCCTCTGCTCTGCTCTGGGGACCTTTTCTCATACCATCTGCAACACTCCTCACTGGGGACTTTGCATTATATGCATCAGCCCCTTTGTTTCTTCTGGGGAGGAATTTCATAACGTGTATGTGGCAGCTACAGCTCCAAAAGGTCGTCTTTCTCCCAGCATTCTTCACCAGAGGGCCCTGGCAGAACTCCACGTCTCAGCCTGTCCAGCTCTGGGGCCAGGAGGCATAGCTGGAGCAGGCTGGCTCTGCCCAGGGCCGACTGGGCACCTCCCCAGTGCTACCAGCTCCAGCAAACAGTGTTACTTGAGTTAATTCCCTTGGGAACTGCTGTCTCACCAGTTAGGAGCCACTAAGCTGGACTCATGTAACCACAAATTTCAGCTGGAATGACCCCTGGAAACAGCCTGGTCGAACTTGCTCTGCTATGCCTGGCCTCAGAACAGGGTGTCTGAAAAAGCAGCCTTTAGGAAAGAAAATGATGTGTTCCTATGGGTATAGCAGTTCAGTGTGTGGCTCCAAGTGTTTTAATTTTCGAGGCATAATTAGGAAAAAGAGACTAAGATTCAGCTTTCAAAGTTGAGAAAATACACTAAGAATAGTAAAATGGTTCCTTTGGAGAAAAAACTTGCTAAATCAACTGGACCACACCTTCAACACATAAAAGCCCAATTAAAAAAAAAAAAAAAAAAGAAAATAAAAGAAAGGTCCTCCACCCCCCTTCCTCAGCAAAATTATTCTCATTTTTTCTGGGCCACTTGGACTTGCTTTGTGTGTTTAAGTCAGGCAATTAGCTATGAACATAGATGATACATGTACTTATGCACAGATGTGTCTCAAGTGTGCACAAATGCATGCATGAATGAGGTCCACCCAAGCCCTTGTTCCTAACATCCTACACAAAAGTCAACCTGAGATGTAAAAAAATCAGACTGAAGTTATAGCCTCCTTCTGTGTAACGTCCTGGGCAAGTGCATCACTTGTCCATTCTACATGGCATATGATTTGGTGGTTCCTTGTGACTTTTACCAAGAGGTGGAAACTACCAGTGACAAAGTTGCCAAAAATATAATTTTCCTGTGGGAAATTTTCCATTAGCAGCAGAGAAAGCACAGAGAAACAGAGATGTGACCTAATTCCCTGCAATTGGTGAGGTTAAGTCTCTCTTCCAGCATCTCACCAGTGTATACCAGGAATCCTGTTTTAAACATAACTTCTAACCAGAAGACCTCCAAGTCTGAGCACTGCCAGGGAGGCAGTAGCATATTTAGGACAAAATCCTGCTGTCAGACCATCACGGCACAGCCAGGTGCACCCACAGATATGATGGAAAGTTTGGCCTCTTGGTGTGATGAGGAAGAATCATGTGTGTGTGTTGTCACTTCAAGGAAAGCTGGCTTGGACAAAGTATCTTTGTTGTCTTGCTCTTTGACCCTATCTCCTCCCTGCTGGGGATGAATCCTGAACAAATGATTAAAGAAGACGTGATGACATGGAAGAAGACCCAAGTCCTTCCCTACATGAAAACCTTGCCCATGCAGCTACTGACATGGTTATAGGAGGTGGGATGTGGTCCCCATCCAGCCTGCTAGCAGAGCTGGGGCATGGATGAACGGAGTCAAATTGTCCAGGACAGAAAGAGCAGGAATGGCAAGGATGGACCTTGCCATGAGGACAGTGAGACTGTCCTGGTGGCTTCAGGCTCCTCTGTTTCCTGAGATGACATTACAAGACTGGTATTTGCTGAGAGGTTTGGCAGCGTTTCCCCCGTAGCTCATGAAAAGGCTTTGTATGAGGGGACAGTGTAGGCTGCATTGCAGAGAGGCTGCCTTCCCACAATGCCAATTAAGTATAATCTCAGTGACTGAACTGTCTTTTTCTGAGTCTGGAGCTGTTTAGCCCACTCAGAAGCATTTTATGCCCTTGCAGTTGAGCCCAGTGGAGCTGAACATAGTTCTTGTTTTCTCTGTTTCACACTGAGCTGAGATCACCAAACTCCCATTTAGCCACTCTTATATTTAGCATTTCCTTCTGCAGCATCACCATTCCCTGCTCCTCCAGGATCTCAACACATTTACAAATGGAAGGGGAGAACACCAAAGTAAGAAAAGAGACTAAGCAACATTCCCTCTTTCTTGATGCAGCTATACATGGTCAGCATTACTGTGCACTCCTTTTTTCTTCTGACAAAAGTAAATAAACAGCACCTTGGAAAAATGTCCTTGGGGGTCTACCCACTCAGGCTGAGCCCAATGGAGGCTGGATTTCACCTCCTGGAGGGAAAGTTGTGCTCAGGCTCCCTCCCTTCCTTGTGTGTTTTTTTCTTGGTTTTGGTTTTTGTTTGTTTGTTTGTTTCTGGTAATCTCTTTATAGTGCTAGCTGTGGAGGGTGAGCTTGGAAATTGGTCCAGAAATTTGTTGTTATAATGACTTGGTATATATTGGCTGCTAACAACACCCATGGTACATTACAGGTTTTCTATTGTTGAAGAAGGGGCAGACCCAGCCCATAGGACTAACTCCAAGCTCAAGAAGAAGTGAATCAAAGATAGAAAGAAATGAAGAGTAACAAAAAAATAAAATAAAATGACTGTTCTCAGCAGGTGGGAGTAGAGCAGGGCACACTGATTCATGGGTGACCTGTAGGCTGTCCCGCCCCCAGCACCAGCTGGTCACCTGTAGGGATGCTGTGCAGGAGCTACCCATTCTCTGACCTCAAAGCCTGCATCTTCCCTGGCTGTGGCCCTTTGCCTAGCCAAGAGTGGGGTGACTGAGACACACAGGGCAGCAGGCACAGACCTGGGTCATGTGAGGATGTGGTTTATCTGAGGTCTTAGTCACAAGAGGCAGCATTTAGCAATAGTAAGCATTAATGGAGGCATGAACTATAAGCATATATGTCAGGACGTGATATAATCCCACTGGTGAGGAGCACAGTACAAAATCCTTGCAATGGGAATTGTCAAAAACATGCTAGATTGGAGCCAGCCCCTCCTGGTTAAGGCTGGGGTTTGCTTTTCAGATGGTGGTCTTTTGCTGGGGAGAGATCTTTCTCTCCTGGAGTCAAAGTGCAAAAATACAATCATGCTTCTATTATGCACATAACTTGCCTTTGTGATTTTCTACTTTCTTCATGTTAGTTGATAGATTGCTCTAATGATTGTGTTGACATATATTTAATGGTATTCACTTGCAATTTCATATTATAAAAGTATTTTCTCACTTTGAACTGCAGCATTGTCTCAAATGTGGCCTATGGTGGTTTGCATTGACTTTATTATTAATTAAAAGTAAACGCCTTTCTTGAGAACATTTCATTGCCATGCAGATGAAGCCAGCACCTTCAAATGGATTTTTTCCACATTTTATTTCTTTAAATGTATTACCTCCTAAAGCCTGATGAAGTAAGAATTTGAATAACTATTTTTGAAAGGTAGAATTCACTGATAAAGTTCAGATTCTTATCACCACAATTTAACTACTTTGGCTTATTTAAATAGGGGGAAAAAAGCAACTTGCAATTCTACTAGAACAGTTTCTCCAGAGGTTTTCACTTATGTTAGTCTTGGACAGGGTTCAAACGCTGTGAGGGTGCCTTTATCCTGTCAGCACTTCCATGCTCTGAGTTTTCATATTGACTTTTCAGCCCATACGAGTCTGCTGAAGCAGTCCTTGTTGCTGCAGTTGTGTCCAAATACACAGAGCCAGTTTTACAGAGTAAGTTGCCTGGGGATGCTCAGGACTACCTGCAAGCCTCAACTGTCTATGTGCTTGCATTATGATGCCAGGTACCTTAGGAAAAATTCTGGTGCCATGCTGTTTCCTAAAAAAATTACATCAGTTGGATGCTTAGTCTTTGAAAGTCTCTGAAATTCTCTTTTCCAGATGAAAATTCTGTGGCCTTATGTCTGTGTGTGGGATTCAACTACTTTTCTTGTTCTCATCTTTCAGATGGAGGCCTCTGCTCTTGTTGCCATTTCCCTTTCCTCCCCTTCCTTCCCCTCACCTCCCTTTCCTTCCCATCTTTCTCACCATTACCTTTATTTACAGACTACTACTGCCATCCTGATCCACAAAACTGACATCCTGTTCCTATTCATGGGGCCCTGTAAGACCTAGTTTTCCTACAATGTCCACAAAAGGAGCTGCTAAAATATCACTCATCTAAATTAAAGCTTTAGGTGTTCCTTTATTTGGATTTTCCATATGCCCGTGTGCTCCAGTTTTGTCCTTGAACTACTTAGTCTCTAGAGTTATGTCCTACTTTTTATGCCTTGGGAAAAATTGAAAGGACTAAGTGATTAATAATGAACTTTTTAAAGCCATACTCTAACAATATAGCTCCAAAGTTAAAAAAGCCCTCTCTCCTTTCATTCGAATCAGAAGGTTCTGATCAGGAAAGATGAGAGATACTAGTGAAAGGATATCTGCAGCTGAGATGTCACGGTGACCCACCAGAACCTTCACTACTTACAGCCAGTAGCCACCCCAGAAGGAGATGGGAATGTGCTAAAACAGAGCTCTCTTGCTTGTGATTTCCAGTGATGTTTTGGTTCTGTGTCTGGGAATACACTTCCAAAACCCTGGGATCCCTCTGTCCTTTCTGTACAGCTTCCACTAATGAGCAACAGAGCATAGAGGCTGATGGAGCGTGAACATGGCTCTCCCATTTGACACCAGTCTGCTCCAGGGCAAGTGGGAGCAAGGAGTGGAGTTGGACTCCCCTCAGCTCATGTATCTCACCATTGTGCAATCAATGGCATGCTCCTCTCATTTTATGTGCAAGCCACAGGAGTGAAATGCATGGGAACAAAGGAAAGAAAATTTAAAAAGGAAAATAGAGGACTTACAGCTTGTCACAAGGAGGCACCGTATTTTGACATGAGCAGGTAGAGCCAGGCCTCTCTCCTGGGTGGGCATGAAGTCCTGTGCATAGCAGAGTCCAGCTCCAAAGGCCACCAAGAGAGGGTTTGCAGGTAAGTCACAGAGGCAGCAGCACTGCCAAGCCTCACAGGGATCGTTTTGGTGTGAAACTACGCACACCTTGCCCAAAGCTAGCAACAACAATGTTCCTGTCTGGCCCAATAATAATAACTTTAATAAAACAAAGTTCAATGGTGAAATCTCAACACCTAAAATTCATCTATCTCTAGCCATTTTTAGAGATGTCTCATTTGATTAGCTGATACCTGGCTCTCTGAGCGCTCAAGAACCCCAAAGCTTTAGCACTCAATAACATGGAAATTCCCTGGGATTAACTGGAAATGGGGCTGAAACACTAGAAACAGTTAGCATGGTGGCATGTAGCTTGTTATTCCTTTCTGAACACAAGGCCTCTGTGTGCAGAGGCATGCAGTGGTCACAGACAGAGAAAGCAGACAATGACTGCTCATCTACCCACCAAGGACTGCTTTTCCAAGCATTCTTAGCTGCTGTCCACACAGCCTTTGTTGTCTCATTCCCAGGCAGCCTCTAGAGCCAGCAGGCTTGAGAGCAGCTCGGAGAGGATGAGGTAAAGCAACGAGGTGGTTCAGCATGGGAGAGGGGAGGGAGGACAGCCTCCTTGCTGCCCGGGTGTTTACAAACAGAAGACTGGTTTAGAAATCCGAAATAGCTATGGAAACTTTTATTTCAGCTTACACCTAGAACCCACCCCCCCCAACTCTCTGAAGCTCAGGCTTTATTCTCAGTGAAGTTTCTTGCACAATCATTAAAAATGTGGGCTGTTTGCACTCTTAAGCAACACACCTGCCATAGTTACTTGTGCAAACTGAGTATAAGTGAAGGTTTGTTTCACTTGGGGAATCTGCGTCTCATGCAGAGGAGGAGGGGGACAAGCAGGGAGGAGATGAGCATGCCAGCCCTGCAGCCATCTGCACGTCATGGTGCCACCTCACCAGGACAGCAGGGATGTGGGAGAAACACCACTGAATGCTGGAGGAGAGTCAGCAGCTTCAGCAGCATTGCAGAAAAATCTTGTGGAACAGATCTCTATTTACAGACTCTCTTCCTCAAAAGATTTTATTCTTCACTTCTTGCTCAGGTCTCAATGCCTTCAGAGTTCATCCTTCCCTGTTCTCAGACTACAGGCTGGAAGCAGAAATGGGTTGGTTGGTGCTCACCTTGAAGGTGATTTTCCCTGGATGTCCAGAGGACCAGGACTTTCTGAACAAACAATTTTTGTTGTGGCATCACTGTGCTGGGGCACCTATGATTGTACTTGGTAACAAGAATCATTTTCATTTCCTTACAGACTCTGAGCTGATAGGCAACACATTTTAAGATGCATTTGAGCAGGACACCCACTCCATCTCAATTCCCACACACTGGGACTAGATATGGCACTGTTGGAAGGTGACAGAGACATCTTGACACTTAGACAGTTTTTCTGTTCCTTCCCTTTTCATTGGTGCTGCCAGACACATCCTCTAACTTTGGAAGGCAAATGCAGCCTGACAAATGACCTTCCTGATTTCTGCTTCCTGGGTTTCATTGTAGGAAGTCTGGAGGTGTTGCAGCTCCAAAGGTGGCTGCACAGCATTGGAAACCCATTGCAGAGACCAAGAAACATCCAGGTGCACATCCATATTAAACAAGGCATCCTAAAATCTATTTCACAAAAACAACTGCAGAGCATATGGTGCAATGCACACTATTTTCTTTCAAAGTTAGGGTAGTAAAGAGTGAGAAAATGAAAAAAAACCAAAAACAAAAAAACAACAAAACAACCCACAACAAACTAGCTACACAGTTGCTTTTATAAAGTGAATTAGCTCAGTCCATCCCTAAGCCAATGCTACTTCTTCCCTGTAGGATCTTAAATCTGGGACTCTTCAGAAGCTCTCTGTAATATGTTGTTAATGACTCCTGTCAAGTTCTTTGTAAAACAAGTTAAAAAAGATTACCAGTGCCTCATTGTTCCCATTTTCATGATTCTACAGGCACAGCCTCCCTCAGCAGTGAGGTCTTCTCTGGCTTTTATCACCCAAGATTGCCCTAGTGCTGATGACTTAACAAGATCTGACAAGATCACAGCATAGGGCAGTATACCTGCAGGTAAAACAAAGGTCGCTTTGGAGTCATTTTCTCACAGTCTAGAGCACATAAATGTTCAACTCTTAGAGCTTTTTCAGTGGTAAGGGGAGACTGGTAGCCCAATAAATGCAGTTGCACCTGTTTGATGGACATGCACCTGGATCTCCTCCATGGGCTGCTGGTGATTTATAGAACACCAGCTGCACAAACCCTATGTGATTATATTGGCAAATGAGTTAGTGGCTAAGATAATTTAGCAACCAACTGTCAGATGCAGGAGAAGCAAGCACAAAATCAAGTCCTTCTTGTAACCCAAAGAGCAGTGAGAACTTATCTTAGGCTATTTTAAACTGCAGGGCCCACCATGACTCATCGTGAGGGGAAATGGTTTCCTGTACTGCTGGGAAGAGTGTTGCTATCCCTGTCTGGCTTGTCTCCACCAGAGCTACCCAGGGCTCTGCCGTAGGTCAGATCTTCTCATCTTTAGGTCAGATGTCTCTGCTTATATATTGCAGGGGTGTTGGACTAGACGACTTTTAAAGGTTCCTTCCACCCAAGCCATTTTATGATTCTATGATAAGGTGCACTCTCGTTTAATTTTCTCTCCCAGCTATTGTATCTGTGCTTGCAAGATGAAAGAGCACATTTAAACAACCATGAAAAAGGGCAAAAATCACCCAGTTACCCTGTCAGGTAATGTAACCTGGTTACAGGTAATGTAAGCCCCTTTTCCCTCCCTTGCTGGGAGCACTAGGAAGGCAGAGGTGGACACTCGCTACCAAGTTCTTTACAGAGTACCTGGACACTGCCCTTCCTACTCCCAGCATGCCTCACCTCCTTTTAGAGAACAAACTCTTGAGCACAGATATCAGCTGTTCTGGGCCAGTGTGCCACAGCCAAGCAAACAGCACAAACACCAGCAAGCTTAGCATGTTTTCTCTGTGGAGTTTTCTATGATTTCCCATAAATGTTGGCTGTGATTTTCTGCACTCTTCCTGCCAGCTGAAGACTTTGTCATGCACAGAAGTGGACTGTGAATTTGCAAGACCTATTTTCTTGAGACAAAAGTAGAATGCAGATAAGCCATGTTCACAAGAGCCCAGTCACAGTGCAGACAACACCACCACAAAGACTGGGACCCATCTGAGCTCAGGGTGCATGTTTGGGCAGGACTCCAGGGAGGAATGCTTGCATCACAGGCAGGGATGATGGCTCTTAGAGGAAACTCTGGACCTAGCAGTGCTGGAGGGGGAGGCACACCTTCTGGAAATGGGAGTCAGCCACTGGGAGCATGAGAATGGCCTAGCAGAGCCCACAAGTGTAGGAAGGATTTTTTTACCCCTTTACTAGGCTCTGCAGAGGCATCAAGCCTGCTTGAGTGGGGCAGTGGGTGTGCTCTTGTGCAGCACAGCTGGGTGCAGTCTGGTAAAAATTTTGTGGTAGTCTTGGAAGAGAGACAAAATAAAGCTGACCTGCGTGTTAGGATGGTTGCTGCAGTATGCTTTATCTATGTCATCTTTCCTACCGTGTTCTCTAATGTAGGAAGTGAGACTTCCCCATGTGACTGATTGTATTATTAATTATTAGAATGTCTAGGGCATTGGCAGTTTGGAGCATCCCAAACTGGGGCTTTAGGAGGTGTGCAAGCACTGTGAAGGTGGTGCCTAGCCCGAGGAGCCCATGCTATAAAACTCAGTAATGGGTAGATAAAACAAGGAGATTGGGAGGAAGCAAGAGAAACCAGTGGGACAGGTTTGGGAGGCACGTCAGCCAGTAATGGCAGCTCATCAGTGTAATTCTGGGGGAGTTGGGCTGGTAGAGGCGTGATTTGAGAGAGGTAGCTTTGGGCTGTTTCTAATGGGGCTTCCTCCCCTAGGGAGAGACAGTCCAGGAGGGAAGAAGCAAGTTGCTGCCAGAAAATGTGCTTGGGCTTTGCTGCGTGGTGGGGGAGTTGGCAGTACAGTGGCACCTGAGAGATGAGATGCTCAGAAGTCCTTGGAAACCAAGACAAGTAGATACAAGCAAATTCCCATGCAGTGCCCTGCCTAATAGATCTTTTTTCACTCCGAGGATCCAGAGTGTCTGACTCCAGCAATCTGCAGGGCCATAATGTTGACCGCAGTTTCCCCCTCCCTCTCTCCTTTAATTTTCCTTCCTTCCTTTGTGCAAATAAAGAAAATGCACTGGGAATTCTTTTGAAGACAGTATGGTTGGGGTTTGCACTGGAATTTCATAAGGAAGCTTATGAGACATTATAAGATGTCTTTAGAAAAAGACTCTTTGAACCTTTTATCTTAATGTATTTACCTCTCGAATACACAGACTTTGCATTCAAGAAAAGCACTTTACAGGGAGAAAATTAAATGCATAATGACTTGCAGGAGACCAGCAGACTATATCCTGAGAAATTTTACTGTGGGTTAGCACCAGGGAAATTAAACCACTGACATATTCTTGACCTTGATTTTGGCGTTTCTGTTCCATGACACAAAACAATCAAGTTAGTAAGAATATTTTATTATGGTCCCCTATAAATAAACTAGGAGCAGGATGCTGTAGATAAGTATCACTCATAATGGTGTAGTTGATAGAAAATTCTATTTCAATATTTCACTTCAATTATAAGAACTCATATTGCCTTAGGTGAGTCTGGTAAAAAAAAATCACATAATAACAGGTTATTGTGCAATGGACTGTAAAACCATCAGGCAAGGGTGTAAGCTTTTTATTTTTTAAGTGAAAACCAGCTGAATAAAGTGCCTGAAGTAGTTTCTGTAATTTTTCTGGCATTCTTCTTGTTACTTTCTGATGCATGCCGAAGACTTGCCGCAACTTCAGTTATCAAAGTACTGTTGATTTTCATGAAATAAAATTATTATGTACAATTGGATGAATCACCTTAGTTAGGAAGGTAGGAAACTTAAAATGCAATGTATTCTTCTGAGAGCAGCATACGTCAAAAGGAAATAGTGAACACCCAGGCATATATTTCATGGAGAAGGTGGCTACTGGGAGGGCTGGCTGCGTTTTCCTTATGCTCATGTAGCAGTGTGACAGCACTAGCATGGTTTTTGTTAAACATTTATTAAACTAATGAAGCTGTGTCTAGAAAAGAGGAGACTGCATTAGACAGGTCTAAGGCACCTTTACACCTATGGATCCAAGGCCACAGAAGTACAGTGCACTTGCCTAAACCTGTTTCATCAAAACACAGCCAAACTGCAGAGTACATGTTGGCATCATGTATCCTTGATATCTTCTCTGAAGCTCAGAACAGAGGAGGATGTTTAGTACTTCTTACAATGGTGTTTTGGAGAGCAAATGGACAAGCATGTCCTCTAACAGCCAAATAATTATATACAAAAGATTCTATAAAATCTATGTCTTTGGGGAGCTTCTTGATAGATACAGGGCTACACATAAAATTAGATAACTTGAAAAGCATTCTGTTGTAGAATGCATCATGAATTCAAGGCAGGCATTGCACTGCCCACCTTTGATCACCTATGGATATTTAACCTGTAACTACCAGGAGTGGAAT
Source organism: Myiozetetes cayanensis (assembly GCF_022539395.1). NCBI lineage: Eukaryota > Metazoa > Chordata > Aves > Passeriformes > Tyrannidae > Myiozetetes > Myiozetetes cayanensis. Next base: position 135,789,818 of record NW_026086604.1, read on the forward strand.
AGTGTTACAGGATTTCTTTGTCTTTTTTATTGTCATGCTATCCCTTTAGCCCAGAGCAAAGTATGACGATAGAAATTTTGGGAAACAGTTACCAAGGCAGGTCATGGATCAGGTCGTTTCCCTTACTTTGTCTTTATAACTTCTGGGAAATAAAGAGAGCCCACGATGAGCTCAGATCTTAAAGGTGATCCTTCCAGGATACCTACTGAAAGAACAGCTGCAGTCATGCAACAGTGCCTGGAGCAAATGGGTTTCATAGAAATACACAGGAAAGAAATCTACTGGTTTGCAGTTGCACAGAATAGCGCAATAATAATATGAATTTGCAATGGAATTAATTATGAGTTAAAGTTCTGTGCTAATTCATGCCTCACAAAATAATGAAAAGAGCACTGAGGCAACAGCTCTGTCTCTTCTGAGTCACTTCTTCAACTATTACATTTCTGAATATTGTGAATCAGAAATTACATTGGGATTTAGGGCTTTAGCAAAACTGGTGTTCCTGTCTCTAGTTGCTATCCTGACAGACTCACACTTCTCTGTTGGAACACGTTTCATGAGATCTTGCTTTAACATCTGTACAACCAGTTCCTATGCAAAATCTTGAGTTATAAATAAAACATGAAATATATACGCATGTGTATGTGTGTAGACCTTTATGTGTCCATATAGATTTTCCTATCCTCTGAATTCCTAAATACTTTTAGAGGCAAACTACTTTGTTTTGGTGGCATATGCTGCCGGCAGACAACTCTAGGATGAAAGAGAGGAGTGATTCCTGCAGCTCTGTGTTGCAAGCTGTGCAAGCCCAATTCCTGCCCGCTGAAGGGATTGATTACACAGTCTGCTGCTCCCTGAGTGGAAGTAAGGAGACAGACAGCATACCAAATCCTTCCTATTGACTGATGGCTGCCACCACTTAATCTTTTTTCCTCCCCACTGTTTTTGATGTGTTCTATTTTGTTAATGTTTCTCACCGGATGTTCAGATTCACTCCTGTGGGGGCATCACAGCACCCAACCTCTGATCCTTGCCACATGTCTGTCAGCAGCCAAACCAGCCATGCCAGATGGCTTAGAGCTAGACTAGAGAGACTAGTTCTATTACAACTAGCCACCATGGTAAAAAAACTGGAGTCAACAGTGTTAGCTAGGATGAAAAATTCTGTATTTAGCTGGATGTATCTCCGACTGGGTACTTAGTTCTCTGCTCTGAATTGTATTGATTTTCCCTGATACACTCTTTCTTATCTGAACTTTTAAAAATGCTTTCCCAGTGCCAGTGGATATGTTTTTACCTTCCAGTGGCAGAATCCTCTTCGGACAGCCTGTGACTATGAAGGTCCCCAGTCTCACCATTAAAGGAGACTGTGAGAACAAACTTGCTTGTACAGCAAAGTGCTCCCATAAATAGAAGGCTTATTTGGTAAAGGGTGGTTTTGTTAGGCAGGGAATGGAGAGACATTTCATGGCAATTTTGTATCACTAGATATTTAGGTTCAGAAATATCTTTATCCACTTTGGGAATGCACTTCCTGTTTTGACTTGCACTCTAAATATATATAATTTTTAAATTACAGGTTTACGTCAAGAGAACAATTTAGTCAAGTATTACTTTCTTTGGAGAATACATCCTTGTTGTTACTCGTAAATTAGGGCATGCATTCAGCCATAAAGTATGCATGAGTATATTAATCAAAAGCCATGATGCACATTATGGGTTTTCTACTGGAAACAGCTCCTCTGGTCATGAGGTAGTTGATACAAAGCTGGCAAAATGAATGGCAAAGCGGGTATGATTGGACATGAAAGGAATTCCTGGTCAGGAAGGACATTGCAGGACAAGAGGACAGGGTAAAGGTTTTGGAGGATCCAGTCCATGCCTTGACATTAACCTGTGTGCAAGCCTAGCTGAGGTGGCCTGGCCCACAGTCAGAGAGAGCTTTGCCTTCTGAGCAGAGGTCTTCTTACTCTGACAGCCTGGGGAAACAAAGCAGTAACCTCACAGGGTGCAGCAAAATCCACCAAGGTTCAGTATCATTCAGCCACCCCAGCAGCTGACAACTAGAAATTTGTCCTTCACTAGTGGGCTGTCTCTGTGCTGAGTCTCGCTCTAAGCCCTGGATTGCAAAGAACCGAGTGGAAAGATGCCCCACATTGTGGATATCCTTGCTAAGGAAACTTCCCTGTCCAGAAGCACCCAGCTCAAGCTGTAACTTTGTTATTTAGTTATTGCACCAAGATGAAATCATTTTAAGGATGAGAAAGTCTGAAACTCTTCTACGTGAAACCAGGGGTTGAGCCAGTAAGGAAACTTGGTCTCACTACGTGAATGTGGTGTGTGTAGTTGCAAAGGGGCCTCAGTCCCAGCTCAGGTGGTGTGAGTGTGACTGCCAGAGTGGCACCTGGATTCTTGGACAGGGAAGTTTCCTTAGCATCCTGGTATTCCAACTAGATTTGCTGCAGATAATACTGTAAGACAGGTTTACTCACCAGGGATGGTGCCTTGGGCATGTCTCCAACCTGCACTTCTTTCAAAGGGTAGGAGTTTGCTGTCTAATCCCTAGACAAGGACGGGGCAGTTGAGGGATTAAGTGATGCTGGGATTTTGTTCAAGGAGCAGCCTGCTGCAGTAAGAGCAGGAAATGTACAACTAGAGTAAGCTGTTCTCCAACTCACATCTATGAGAGCTGCAGGAAGGATGTAGGTGGCCCAGACAGTTCTGATGGTGATTTTTTTTCAGAAGCCCAGCAGGCAGGAAGAGATCCAGAACTTTGTTCCAATGTTCTTCTCCAGTCCAAAGACTGGACATATTTATTTCATGGGGAGTTTACTCCAACAGCTCTAATGTGTGATCATGAGAAGAATGTGCCTCTAAACCAGTTTCGCACATGTGTTTTCTAGTGGCTGTTGTACTTCTTGAGGTTTATACTGATCCATGATCAGTATTATACATTGTCATAAAATTCAAGCACAATGTTTGACTGTATCAAAAGAATTATCATGTGTAAAATAGCATAATTACACACTCTTCTGACTACTGAACAGGGCTTATCTGTATGCAGTTCAAAATATCATGTTTGAAAAATATGTTTCTTTGTCTCCCATGTGAATTATCATAAAAGAAGGTGAAACCTGTCCCAAGGAACATTTGCTTGTGTTAGTACCATGTCCACCAGCAAAACGCCAATGCTAAGACCTTGTACAAAATCTCTGCCTTCCTTTGGGGCTGGGAATGGGACTCCCTTTGGAAGGCTAATTCTGCTAAGCTTTGAACTTCTTGGTGCACCTCCCTCCACGGAAGTCAGCTTATAACTTATACAAATGGCCTTGTATTGTTCTGCTGCAGCAGCCTTGTGGAAGGAAGATGGTTAATTTATATATCCTACTTTCACTTAGAGCATTTTATAAGATGAAAATCTGAGAAACAACCCTGCCCCCATACACACACTAGACAGTGATGTGTTTTGGTGTCATATTGGCCGATGTCACGCATGTAAGTTCTTGATGGAATCTGTGTGTTCCATGTGACAAATCCAAATGCTCACCTCCACTGTGTACATCCTTAACTCTCAGCCCTTCCCTAATTTTAGAGCAGTCTGCACATCCTACATAAACCTGCCCAAAGGAATATTTGATTCCCTGTATCGAGAGTAACAGCATCTCTTTATGACCACTGTGGTAAAGAGAAAATGTAATGAGAGTTTGGCAATGAGTTTTGAGTTTTCACCATTAAGCTGATTCAGCAAAGCTAAAATGAAATGGCCTGTCAGAGCATGCCAAGGGGAACCATTTACTGCTCAGAGAACTCGCGAAGTGTCTCTTTGTTTGTTTTCCCCAGTATCTCAACCCCAAAGCTTTCAGGAAAACAATAAACAACACCTCATTATGTTTATGCAAAAGAAAATGAAATTACTGTGCACAGCTATCAGTCACTAGCCAGGCCTCAGCCCCAAATGATTTTGGCTAAAGAAACCTTTGCAGTGAACACAGCCACACTCTTGCTCCACTGTGCTGTGAAATCTCTGAACCAGGGTCACTGTATCACTGGTAAGACAGGATGTGCTGAAACCCTTACTGAGCCCACCCACATTGCAGCAGTCTTGCATTTAGAAGATCCCCCAGCTTCCTCCACTTACTTAATCTTTCTCATATCATTATACATTCCCTTCGGAACCAAGTTCCAAAAACAGTGCCCATCCTTTTCCTTTTCATATTGGTAATGTTCTTTTGTCTATCACATACACACATGCACGTACACACACACACAGAGAATGGTTCCAGCTGTTATAAATTATAGTACAAGAACTGCTCTTTCCTTAAAACAAGAAAAAGAAAGAAGTGAATGGAAGATCAGCATACAACTCAGATAGTGAAGGAGTAAATGTTTCTCATTAGTGACTAGATCTTACACACATTTTCTGCATACTTTTATTTTTTGGTTAGTTCCTTGCTCTGAATTGATTTGGGTTGGACTGGAACACTTGCTGGTCATTTTTTAAGAGACTTGATCTTCTATGAGGACATCTTGATTGCTCTTTTTGTTTGAAAATTGAATTTTATGAACTCTCATCTTACCTGGAAAGAACATTTAGGTCCGTATCTTTGGCATGAATCTTGGGTTAGCTCAGTAACATTTATAGGAGCAACAATGCCTCTGTTGAAGGCCAGCACCAAAGCCTCTCACCAAGTCTCAAAAGGAAGGCATAAGTGATGCTAAAATATTGTCTAAGACTTTTGCTGTCCTAAATAGTATTGATCCCAACTATTTTTCCTTGGGACATGTTCAGGTTTGTATTAAGATATTTCATATGTAGAACAAATTGTATTTCTTTTATATAAGTGTGTAAATTACTCGAGGAGTCAAAGAAATGTTGATCTTTGAGTATTCAAAAGGATTACAGCAGCCAGAGAAAATAAATCCATTCTTTTCTTGTTGGACTGTTCTACTCCTGCATGATGGTAACTTTTTTGATACCATTGATCTGTTTGAAATGTGTTATGGGTTTCTCTAACTATTAATAAGCAGCCTAAGTGTTGAATACCAGATGGGATTGAAGCAGACCTGGTACAGACCTACCAGAGAGGAAAATATGTCATTCACAAAATATGAAATCCGTGCCTAATGGCAGTTGTTTACATTTCTCCCATTATTGGTCCCCAGCCTTCAAACCTGTATTTAATCCACTGAAATATCTCATCTGACAGGCTGATTTGTACTGCTGCTCAGGCAATATAACAAACAGTAAAATAAAGCCAAGTGCTAGGAATATATTAGAACTATTACCAAAATGTGCTGAGGAAAAACTGCTAAAATTAACAAGTGAATTGTTTTCCTCAAAAACATTATCTGTCCTGAAAATGAAGTTCAAGACAGTCATGTTTAAACCTATAGGCTTGGGCCAATTTCTAATCTTGTTTAACTGATGTAATTGGCATCAGAAGTTGGCTTGTGGTGTGCTTACACTAAACCTCGGTGCCACTAGCAGTAACAGCAACAAAACTGGGGACATTTTTTTAATGTGTTCTACTTTACATCATATATCCATAACAATGTCTCTTAGCAAATGAGATAATTCTTCTAGCTGCCTGTAGAAAAGGTATAGATCAAATTAACCCCCAGCCAGAAAGCTTCACAGACTTCACAGAATTTTAAAATATTCCATTGGCCGAAGTTTTCCTTTGCAAGAAACATTGCACTGTCTGTAAGTAATTTTTGCTTCAACCACAGAGAATACATTGGTGCACAGAAAGTTTCTTTCAGGAATGGCTTGTTAACCTAGCAATTTAAAACTGCTCAGAGTGCAGAGTGTGGGAACAGTAAATAACCCTGCTTTCTGCTTTTCTAAGTCTGTTACAGAAAAGCTCCATGATCTGTTAACTCTTTATTCTGTGTATAACACTGGGGGTTCTGTGGAGACAGGACTGAGGGCTTCTAGTGTCTTCTGCCAATGCCATACTCCAAGCCTGGTTACTAAGGCCAGACAGACAAATGATGGACTCAGGCAACACATGCCAGAGGGTCCCGGTCTGCTTGTGTGCAAACTGGCAGGAGTTTTTAAATGATATTACAAATGAAAATTCAGGAACTTAGAAAAACAACATAATGGCTGAGGCTGAAGACCATGTAACCTGAGAAACCAGACCTTTTTCAGACACCACTCAACTTTCTGTACATTCATTGTTCCAGACAGCTCACTGTTAGGCATCCAGCAGCATCTCCAGCAGTACTTGCAAGGCAGTAAGCACAGGGTTCTGAGGAGACAAAAAAAGTATGTGGGTCTTTCCTAGCTTTAATGGTTCTATGATTCTATGCTCTCCACATTTACATTCATTTCAGTGTTCATGTACATTTATGTGTGCCAGGGAGGTTTAGATTGGATATTAGGAAAAAGTTGTTCACTGGAAGAACTATCAAGCACTGGAGTTGGCTGTTCAGGGAAATGGTGGAATCACCACCCCTGGAGTTATTAAAAGACATACAGATGTGGTACTTAGGGACATGGTTTAGTGGTGGACTTGGCAGTGCTGGGTTAATGGTTGGACTCAGTGAACTCAAGAGTCTCTTCCAAACAAAACTATTCTATGATGTTGTGTGTGCTCACTCAGCGATGGGCCCAGCACAGAGCACCACTGCTGATTCACTGGCAGAACTTCACCCCATTCTTGCTTACTGGTTTTCATGGGTTCTCCAAGCCAAATACCAAACATACTTGGCTCTGTTCTGCTGTGAGGTCTGATGAGCTCATAGAAAGGAAAATGCCCTCCAGACATTGCAATAGAAATCAACCATAAGACTTCCTCATGGGGAAATGCCTTAGCAGGCATGAATCAAATGTCAGCAACATGTAGATTGAAGAAAGTCCTTCCAATCCAGTGCCATATATGGATCACAATCAGCAGGATGATCCAAATCTGGGTCAAAATCAGCATAGGCAAGGAAAAGAGTCTTTCTGAAACTGAATGTGAATGTACTGGTTGCAGATAAGAGTATTCAGTCTTCACTTTGAGTCCACACATTGTGTACTGATTGTGGGTTCATTTAATTTCGTTTAGGGTTTTTTAGTTCATTTCACACATAAAACTTTCATGTGGAAATATCCATAACTAGTGCTTTCTCTTGTCTCTTTTCAGCCATGAGATGGTCATCCTGTTATCTGCCAGGAGTCATCAACCTGACAAATCATAACCTAGTAGTGACTGAACCTGTCAAGTCTCCTGTTTGCACTGTGGCAACACAGCATATCTGGCACTGAAGTCTTGGACTGCGTGGAAATTTCAGCTAGCATCAAGTAGCACGAGCTACTGTAAACTCAAGCACAATCATTATTTTCCCTCTGTGCTGGTTATCAAGGCTTATGTATAGTCCTGGGTGCAGGGATCCCAAGCCCCTACTGAGGACTCTGGTAAACATCACCATTTCTTTGGCAGAGCTAACTTTCTGTATGTCTCTGTGAGAAGCAGATGCTATGCACACACACCCACAGCTGGCTAAAGCCACAAACCTCGTTTAGCATTTCTCCCCTGGTGCTGGTTATGTGGGATGTGCATCCCATCCCACAACTGGAGAACATGTATCTATCCCTGAGCAGAGCTTCTTTATACCCTTAAAAGACCAAGTAATCAGAAAAAATTGAAAGCTGGTCTGCTATTAAATACTTAGTAGCAATATCCAGCTCCTGTGGCCATCACATCACCCCAAAAAGCCTCCAAATCTTCAACGGTACAAAAATGTTCAGCTATTCCCCTCCTCTGGCATATTTTCTCTCAGCAAAACCTGCAAAAAGACCACAAGCTTACAGTGCAAAGCAAGGTCATGATTGTCAAAATGACAGTAAGTTTAGGGTTAATGTGTTACTTCTCTTTGTATCTTAGTGATGAGCCAGAATTTAAAGCAGCAATGTGCATTATGAAGTTAACATCAAAAAATCACAGGACCTTTCTAGTATTTTGGGAGTCTGTTCATTTTGTTGGAGATCCTTGCTCTAGACCCCTATTTTTTCAAGACACAGTCCTCGGATTTAGAATGAAATGGTGCTTTTAATTGATTATTGAATAATGGGAATTGTGTTCTCACAGAATGAACTGTTAGCACATGCAATTCAGTAAAGGAAGGTCATCTGCAGAAGTAGCAGTCTTGCTGCTGCAAGTCACAAACATCTCACCTTTAGTACTGGCATATTTCCCTGGATATAGCGTGGTCTAAATGTAGGGTACAAATACTTTCTGTATGGCAGGAGTTCCTTCTGTTTCTGTTAAAAATTGCATTTCCACATTCTGGCATTTTCAGTAAAATAATTCAGCTTCTACAGAGATTTCTGATGTGGAGGCACCAGCAAGCCACAACAACGACTTTGTTATGATGTAGTTAGTAGTTATTTTATATTTACTCTGTCTTTAGATATATTATCTGGGATACTGTGAAAAATATCTTACATTAAATTATCCTCTATTTCTTACAGACTTCTGTCATCTCTCCTTCTCCCTCATAGCGTGGTGCAAGGCATGTCAATACAGTAATGGGACACTGAAGTAAAAAAGACATCTGTCATGGATTTCGCCAAATGGCATATTTCTGAGTATTAATGTATTTGCTGAAAATTGCCGTTTTTGAAACCAATCAGATTGTGGATTGGGATAAAATTAAACGACTATTTTTGAACAGAAATGGAGATTAGAGAGAGGTCAGAAAAATCAAAAGCTTTTTGTTCTGATAATATTAAAATGAAACAGTATTTTTCTTTCAAAAACTCATTTTGAAAGCCAGCAAAATGATTTTTAAAAGGTCTTATCTCATGAAAAATAAATGAAATGTGTCATATTGGGTCAAACAAAATGTTTGTTTGAACAAAGCTGGAGGATTTTTGGTTTTGTTTTTACCTTTTTTTTTTTCTTAAGTGTGTACTTTTGCAACTATAGCAACCATGCAATTATTTAAATTGAAATAATCGTGCTCTGATCTATGAAAGTATTGACCAAGACTAATTTCTTTAATACTCACCCACTTACTTTGGAATAATATCAAAGTATCAGGACAAGTATTCAAAAATTTGATCAACATCAGAGCATAAAATGCAGTTTTATGCACTCTAGCTGAGTTAATGAAAAGGTACTTATAATTAAATCCTTCCACTGAGCAATATTTTCTTTTTATTGAATACTTTTTTTAAAACAGGAAGATAGACAAGAAACAGAAATTGGAAATTATTACATCTCATGCAAGACTGATTGTTAAATAAATGCATAATTCTGTTCATCGTTGTTCAGAGAACTGATGAAAACCTTCCTTCATTGATGCAAACAATCTGTGCACCGTGGCCAAAATTCAAGTGATGTGCCTTGGTGCTGTCAACACAGTGGTAAAAGGTGTGCTGGGATCCCCTGAGGTCCCCTGGTTGGAGGCTGGTAGAAGACACAGGCTGGTGCTGGTACAAATGGCATGCAAGTGGCAGAATGACTCAAGGGATGACCACAGGTGGAGCTCAAGACAACTTGGATAAAACCTTTGCCAGGCTGAGGGATATGCCAAGGTGCTGTCCCATTTGGTGCTACTGATTGCACTGACATCTCTTGGGCCCCCTCTCCAGCTCCAAATGGACAGCTTTGTGCTTCATTTTGGTGAGACACACCTGGCCAAACTGCCCCTGTTACCTCTGAGACACATGCAGACTCTGAGCTCATGCTCCTTGGAAAATTTTCCATGTGATTCTGGCTCCTGAAGCAGTTCCCAAAAGATCCTGAGTGGCTGGAATGCTGTGCTTCCCCAGCTCCCGTGTGTCATCTGATTGCATGGTGCCCACCCCATCCTTTTCATCCTGCTCCTCAGAAGGAGGCACCCTGGATGTTCTTTGGCTTTTGTACCTATCTGATACCTTTTTGTTCCCTGATTTCCATACCAAAACTGGCTGCCACAAGGCTTGGAGCTCAAAATGGGACATTTGAGTGGTTGTGTACAAGTAATATGGGTTCAAAACATGTCTTTGAATCCCAAACGCTGTCTTTATGATTTCATACCCATTTGCAGAGATACCGTCTTTCAAACTGCTAAGGCTGCTACAGCTTTTCTAAGACCATATACCTTGTGAATATAATGTTATTCTCTTGTGAAAGGTAGAAGAACCTTCAACATATTTTTCCTTTGGCAGAGGGTCTCTCTCGAAAGCACTTCATGTCAAGCTACTGCTGAAGGAACATGTTTGGATTGTGCCTCTGATGTTAAAGACTATGTGACAACAATGTTATGTGTGATATATCTTGAAATAGGGAAATACCAAGAAACATTACACATATTGCATTCATCAAATCTGCCTGGTCAAAGTACACCCCTTAATAGTAACATTTAGTACATAAAACAATGTTTGAAGACTGTTTTAATTTTAGCTTTTGATTCTCCCTCAAATGGTCAGAAATACTCTGTGTGTGCAACTGAAATCTGTGTTAAATTAGGCTTAGAGTGCATAAGTATGAGGGCTCACATTTATTCAGTTTAGATCACTAAATCAAGTTGAATTTTAGCTTGTGATGAAAAAGAAGTCTCCTCATTAAATGATAATAAAACCCAGAATAATTTGATCTTTCCATATAATTATGTCAAGTAACTTTGTTTGCAGTAAAGAAGAAACCAGAAGTAAATGTAACCTTTGAGACCACGACATAAAACCCCTCCAATTTCAGGAGATATTGCTGGCACACATCAAACTAGACATATAGAATTACCAGCTCCCAGAAATGATGAGCATTGTCTCTCCTCTGTGAAAAGTGACCTCCAGTCTAAGAATTTCATCCAGAAGCAGAATGAGTTTGAATTACTAATTGTATTTACTCTTCAGCAATGAAACTGGCCAGCTAAACCTATTATTCCTTTTTTTCACATATTGCTTTAGAAAAGTGTTGGAGACCAGCTTGGTATACTGCCACGACAACCAGACAGAAGTGCCCTGATGCAAAGATACCCTTTCCTCTGTGGGAGCCCTTTAGAGGAGGAGAGACTGATGCAGGTTGTTTAAGTTTAGCACAATGTGGCAGGATATGATAATCTGCTGGGCAGGTTGGCTCAAGGCCCTGCCAAAGGCACTCATCATCGTTGTCTGATGATGTCTGTCAGCCTTTCCTAGAAGAGGATGTCCTCCTATGTTGATACAGTCCGTCAACCTCAGAGGCTTGGTTTCATTGATAGAAGCTGTGACTCAAGGGAATCTGAATCAGTCATGAGCAATCTGATGTTCAGCTTCGTCTCCTGACTCCCAGCTCCTCCAGTCACCTTTAAACTATTCCTCTCCTTTCCTAGAGTCCCTTGCCAGGTGATACCATGATGGGTTTAAAACGGGTTCTGGATTCTGGCCCTTAATCTTTCTTTGTAATCTGGTCCCTTCAGTACCTCTTCAACAGTACAAAACATTCTAAACACTGTTATTTTTTTATTCATTTTTCTTCTGACAATACAGAAGGCCATTTCTTTTATTTTCTGCCAGTTATTGACAGACAATTGACAGATCTTTTCTACCAGTTATTGACATTGCCCTTCCTTTTATTTCACCTTTCCCTTCTATGCTTCCTTTTGTCCATGCTCTCCTCTGCCATTTACTGCCTGCATGAATAAGTGGGTGGTTCTTGTGAGGGACCTCGGACCTCAGTTTATCCTCCAGCTCATTGGGACATATCAGAGTGCACCATTCAGCTGCCATGGGTTGGGTTTTAGGCAGAGGACCTCAGAGTATCCAGGCCAAGTGGAAGTCCTGTAATCCTCAGGGAGTCTGTCTGGCAACAGGATTGTTGGTCAGAACTCTGCAATGCTCTGCAGTGTAAACCTGCTGCAGAGTTCGTATACAGGCTAATACTTGACCCATCAGATGTGATGGTTGAAACTATGGGATTGGGTGGGGAAGATCCTGCCTTGAGCGTTTGTCTTTATTACACTTTCAGTAGGTCAGTACCAAGATCCTTTTCTGCTGCTTCTCCCACATAGCAAAATGGACTGGGTCAAGTTTGGCTGGTCTCTCTGTGTCTCATCACCCAGGGAGCTGATGGATCCCAGACTGGCACCCATAAGATGACAGCTGAAGGAGTGGGTATTCCCAGCCCCCAAACCATTTCATCCTGTTGCTGGGCATGGAAAGGATCTCTGGGGAGGCAAGACTTCATCACATCAGCTCCATCACACATCCTTTGTGCCAAGGTACCAATGTCAAGAGTTTAGATTTGCAGCACCCACTCTGCTGGATTTTCAGCTGGAGTCTAGTTTGCTCCCTTAATTCTTTACAGTGCCTAATACCTCTTAAACACTGCCAAAATTACTCACAGGTATGCCCCTAAGCACTGTATGTTCCTAAGCACTGTATGGACTCCAGATCTCAGGTCTTCTGATAATCTGCATTTTTGGTCTGCAGCTGGTTGGGTTCAACAGAAGGGGCAGATGCAACTCCCTCCTGAGGCATGAGAAGCACCTCTGCCTCCACCTCTGATCTTTTATTTTCCTTATTATCTGGGCCATGTGCCAGATGATCCTGTTCTCTGAGCTAGTCTCCTTCAAAATTTCAGGAGAAAACAGAGATGTGCTGGAGCTCAAGGAAGAAGAGGGTCTGAACTGGGAATCCAGCCCAAAAGTGTAGGTGAGTAATACCTGTCTGGGTTGCAGAGGACCTAAGGATGAGTTATGTGACAGAAAGGTCATGGTCTGGCCTTAGGTGGTGCTGATGCAGTGAGTGCAAGAAAGAAGGGCAAGATGGGCAACAGCATTTCTGTAGACTGATGAGAGAGAAATGTGTGCCAAGAGACACAAAAGCAGGGACTTATAACAATCAAGATGAGAGAGACTGTGATTTAAATCTAGTGGTTGTAGAGTTGGAGGGAGAGGAACACTAATGTAATGTTTCTAAATCCCAGACTAAGAACCAGATTCCTTGAGAAAGCCTTTGGATTAACTGATAGCACCACACAAAATTTGAAGACATAACTTACATTTTTCTCAGGCTTTAACTACCTTAATATCTCAGATAATAGAGGGATGTCAGAAAAATTTAAACACCCAGAAGCCTTTGGAATTTGAAAAGCTCTCCCAAAACTTAATTAGACCTTGTTGTTGAATCTGGAAAATTATTTCACTATCAGCTGTCATTTTTCTAATTTTTTCTTTCACCTGCTGTGCTCCGTATTGGAGTTCTCACACACTCCTGTGGGAGCCACAGGATCCCCTCCATTGGGCAAGACCACCAAGTTCAGCATGTTATCTTTTGCCAAAAGTTCCAAGGAAGGCATGCTGTTCTCCAGGACTATAGCATACTGGGTCATCTAGGCTAGGCTTAGTTACAGGATGTGGCTGACAAACCCCGCACCTGGCCTCTGTGACCTGATGCTTTCCTACCTAACCAGTCAGAATTACAAACATTTATGTCCCGTAAAGACAATTAACAGTTGAGATTTTACTCCCACATCCATTCCTAGTTCTTTCTGGGGAGAAGTAGACCTCAAAACAACCAAAGCAATAGACACCATTTTGTGCCACATGATGCTTTTTCAATTATACCAAGACACTTCAAGAAAATGTCTTTCTTGAGTTACCATTTCTCTTCCTTAAGAGGAAGAATAATAAGGAAAGCATCTCATTCACTTTAATAGTCAATAGTGAATTGAACATCAGATGATAACTCCACATGAAATCTTCTTTTCTACATTTTTATGCATAGAATACTGCAAAAAGGGTAGAGGGGTGGTCCTAATAGGAGCAAATAGGACCAGAAGATCTTTAAATGGAAAAAAATTTTCTGCTTTCTGAACACAGATTTCATAGATTTCTTTCCAAACCCCACCAGATTCAAGAAAGCTCAGTGTATCTGTAGGGCCATTCATGGAGGAGCCCAAAGGAGGCGAGGGAGCTGTGATCACAGACTGAACTGCTGACATATCAAGTAGGCAGTTCAAACCTCCTTCTTTCTTCTGCCCTACAACTCCTTATCCTGCCTGTGTGCCCTGGAGGAGGTTGGGGAGAGGATGCAAAGGAAGCAGATCTGCTGCTCATGACAAGTCACAATTTTAACTGCAAGGAAAAGTTGACAGGAAGGCCAACAGAGAGATGATTTTAAAGTATCTTGTGCCCTGTACAGCAAAGGGCACCTGAGGTTTTTTATTGCCAGGTCATTTCAAACACTGACTACACATTCAGACTCCATCACTCTCATCATCTGTCTTGAGATGGGGACAGAAGGTAAAGGACAGCTGTCCCGCAAGATGACTGACTGCTGCCCTCTAGGTTTCCCTGATCCTTGGACTAGGGGTTGCATCTTTAAAATTCATAATACCCATCGTTACTTCTCCCCTTTAGGATTTCAGAGTCCACTGGCCTGTGAGTTCAGCTGACTCCACTCTTCTGCGTATTTAGACCATGCATGTCTTTGTCCTCCTCTCCTGCAAGTGTACCAACTGTACCCTCTTGCCTTGCCTTGCAAGAGGCCCATAGAAATGCTTTATGCAGTCAGGTGTGAACATCCTGAGCAGCTCATAACTTCACTTGGGCATTAAGCTCCTTTTCTGTCTCTGTCTGTCATTCCTGACACCACTGCTGTCACTGCCTTTAGTGCCAAAAGTCAAATAATTTATGTCTGATATTCTTCAGCCCCACACAGATCCACCAGCACTTCAGGTAGAGTCAGACCCTACCTCTCCCCAAACCTCACCATGAGGCTGGGCTCTGTGTCCAGCATGGCTCAGGTTACCTTTTTACAGCAGGACAGGGGGAAGTTACATGACCCAAGTACAGAGCATCAGAGACAAGAACTCTTCAGCTGAGCTTGTCACCTTTAGCTCCATCTAGGAGCCATGTGGTGTGAGAGGTGCCCATATAGTATAATTCAACTAATCTCATTGATGTATCTGATTTAGGATGGAATGAATTGTGCCCTAGATTCACTGACTCCAGATACTCAGATTGGGGTGACCACTGCAGATAAAGATGTCTACAAGACTGCCAGAGGAACTGCACCCTGTGAGACAAGTTGCTCTGCAAGTGTGTGATTAACCCAGCAGTCTCCTGAAACAGGTCTTTTTCTGTTTCACTGTATATGAGCTCAAGGCAGTTTGATAATAAATTGTAATATATTCTTAAATTAAATAAAAATATTCATGCAACACATGGCACCAGGTTGAACTGAACTGGTGCATATTCCTATGTAGAAAAGGTGTGTGGTGATATGCTTGATATGTAATTATGAACAACTGATTAGACTGAAGTAACCCTTTCTTGCAACTAACAAAAATATACTTGAGTAATTGAAGACTTCTCTTTTCTAAGACTGTCACAGTATCAATTGTAGTCTGTCCAACGCTCATAATTACTAAGGATTTCCTCATGTTGATTTTTTCCCTCCTTTGTTTTTTAAACTTTCTTGCTTGATCTGGAGCAATTCATCCCCCACATATTATTCACAGTTCAGAACTGGAGCCACATCAGTTATCCCAAAAATGCTCCAGTAATCTGTAGGCTGACACTTCTCTAGCCAGAGGGGCAAAGAGGCTGTGATCTCTGTGTATAGAATAGCTTTGGGAAAAGTCAAAGGCTGAAGAATTTTAGAAGATATTAAATGCTTTCTTTACAGACCACATTGCTGTCACAAGAGTGCAGTTTCTGGGGACAAAGCAAGTTAATTCAAGGCTTAGGGAACAGTATAAATTTGTTATATTCAAAACAAATCTATCTGCCCTAAAGCTTGTGAAATCTCCCTTGCTGTAACAGCTCAGTCCAAGTTCAAGTGACTTTGCTATAAAATGAGATGAAATGTATAAAAGAGGTTGATCTATGTGAACTCCCACCTCGGTGCATTGAGTTTACAGAGCAGTGCACAGTAGTGAAGGGATCTGAAAGGACTGTGTTCACAGAGTTACACAGATGCTTTTTCAAAGAGTGGGCTGACAACTGCCTAAAATATGAGAATCATGCTGAAAGATCAAGTTCTGAAAGGTGTCTTCATCACCTGAGCTAGGCAGGCTGAATCTGCTTTCCCCATGTCTGCCCTAGGGGCTGCTTTCACTATTCTGTGATCCACTGAATGGAATCCCCTATCTGAGGTTCAGCATTTTGATGTCTTCCGCTCCTCTGCAAACTCTTAAGCAACAGACAGGGCTGTTTCAGGCCTTCAGACATGGAGGGAGGTAGCAGTAAGGCACAGGACTGGCAGCAGCAGGATGAAAGTCTGGGCTGTGCATTAGAATTCTTATAAAAACAAGCCTCTGGGGAATAATCTCATTATAGGTTACTACAGCCTCATTATCTCACTATATAAGTTTACCCCCTGAGTATTAACTCAATAGTTTCTTGTGTGCTGTGAACCTGTCATTTCTCCCATGGTCTTTTGTCTTACCCTCCAATTAGAAGTAGTTTCAGGCAGGCACCCTCCTGTGAAGATGTTTGTCTGAAGGAACCTGTTCTGCAGTGGGGTCTTGGAAGTGCTTCTGTATTACAGGCAGAAAGCCATCCTGCCCTTCCTAAGAAGTCCTGGGCTCTAGAGGTGCCTGGTCAAACTGCGAAATGCCCCTTGCTGAGGCACCTCACACACAGGGCACAGGGGTGGCAGTGGGGGGCGAACAAAAACAGTGTGGACTTCCAAAAAGAAAAGGCTTAATCACAGAGATATAGGCAGTAATAAAGTTCAAGCTGGTAAGTGAACATGGCAAAAAGATGTGTGAGAAAAAGCTTGAACCTGAGAACAGAGGCAGACAGCAGAGAGACTGCCAGGGTCTCAGTGCTATGGGTGCGTAGGCTGTGAGTGACAGAGCCGCAAGACAATTCCAACATCACTTTCCATGACTGCAAGAAGAGAGACAAGTAGGAACATGGAGCTTATTTCTTAGGGGGATCTGACCTACTATATAACCTACTAGATAAAGAAAGCACAAGTCTAAGGGGTTAAAGAAGAGGGGAAGAGGGACCAGAATGGGAGGAGGGAAAGACACAGTGAGGATCTTTGTTGAGAACTGACTCAGACTCCTCAGATGATTAGGAGAAGGACAGCTTCCAACTCTATTAAAAAATGCCATCATCATCTTCCCATAGAGAGATTTTTTCTTTAAGGAGTATGATCTATAAAAATGAGCATTGCACAAGGATAGCTTTTCTTCCTCTTGTTTTGTCACTAGAGACCTCAAATAAACCAAGGCAAAGGGCACAGTCCATAACTCAGGCTATATGGTGGTCTCCGTGCCTGTAAAGATCACATAGTTGTCCTGCAAACCAGACCTATAAAGACAGACAGTCCTTGAAAGTAAGCAGTCCAGAAGACAGAATTGCTGGAAAAGGCAATTTTGTGCTGCTGAGAATGATCATAAATACACTTACTCAGTGGAAGGATAAATGTGTCCTAATTTTCCCCAGCTTCTAGATTAACAGTATTGGTCTTAATTAAAGGGAAAGATAGACTGAGAAAAAGAGCATGGAAAGTTGATCTGCAGCCTTCTGTGCAGAGTTAGACTTCCAGTTCACCTGAGGACCCAGCAGGGACACGACATGGACTTGGCAGTGCTGATAGCCCAGACTCCACGCAGGAGAATGGGCTTTCCCTTAATAAACATACTCCTCATTCAACATGCTCTGCTTACCTAAAGACATTTCAGGCAATATATGCACAATCTGGCACACACTACAGCCAATCCATACCAGCAGAGGGATTCAGCTAGACCTCAAAGGTGTGAGAAACTTTTCCAAGCACCCTCATATTACAGTCCATGGTGGGAGGAAGATGACATGCTTAAAAAAAAATGATGGTCTTTTCCTTATGGCTCCTTACTCAGGGGCATGTAAGCCTGCAGTAGACTGACAACTAACCCATCAAGAGGGAATGGAGATCCTCAGTCCCTGAAGTGGACATTTCTTACTGTCACTGGCCAAGCAAGAAGCTAGAAAAGACCCTCCAGCGTCACTGCTAGGGGTTTCCAAAGAGTAGGTTTCTGTTTGAAAGTATATTCATAATATAAGGCTATTGAAGAGGCCTTATGGTAGTGAAATCTAAATGTTTCATTAATGAAAGAACAGCAGATGAATAATCACAATAAAAGTGTCTGTTACCATGGGACAGGGAAATAGAAACACAATGGGCACTTGATGAGTGGCGATTAGTCTGGCTCCACAGACTATTTGGGAA
The DNA here is from genome assembly GCF_022539395.1 of Myiozetetes cayanensis. Classification (NCBI taxonomy): domain Eukaryota; kingdom Metazoa; phylum Chordata; class Aves; order Passeriformes; family Tyrannidae; genus Myiozetetes; species Myiozetetes cayanensis. The sequence goes on from NW_026086604.1 coordinate 135,807,942, forward strand.
ATGGAGAAAAAGAATGGATTGTATTAAATGCCAAATTCAAAAGACACAGTTGGGAAGCTTAGGTCAAAGAAATTAAGGATGGCTACACCAAAATGAGGTGCTGTCTCTGTGGATCTATGGTTGAAGCGAAACTTCTGAGTAGAAGTTATGTCTATGAGCCTATAATTACAGGGTGTCAGGCATCACAGGGATGTGGAGGGGCTGAGCTCAGGCTATGCATACCTCCCACATGGTGTTTTCTGAATTTGTGCAATTCTTCAACCTTATTGTTTGCTTAATGCCTTCCCCAAACCCTGCCCAGATATTCCCAACTCAGAAATTGCTGTGACACTTACTGCCCAAGGGGGACTCAGTAGCTGATGCAGAGCTAATTTGCCCCATGGTGAGTCTTATACAGCAGTGTGGCTGGCTGACTGCTCCAGGAGTGACTGGAGTCCTTCTGAGGTCTCCCTGCACGAAGTGGGACTTCCTGACCTAGCAACAGTCGAGGAAGAAACAAAAGAAAAAGAAAAATGGGATAGATGTGGCAGTGACAAGTCACACCTAGATCACACATGCTGACACAACTGGGTAAATCTAAGAGAAGACCAGGATTATAAGAAAATAAAAATACTGAAGCAAACACACCTCTTTGGAGAGGCAGTTGCTCATCAGCAGAGCGGGCAGAGCTGTTACACTGGCATTGTAGGAAAAGCCATGGCAATGCAAAGTCTCATTTCAGGGTGTACCATGCTCCATTGTGGGGATAGGAGCAAAAACAACTGGAAAGTGGCAGAACGGGTAATACCATCATTTGATAAAAAAATGACTGTTAATTCTAAGTGGGACTGTAATGAAAGACAGCAGAACTATCATACCCGAAGCACTATGTAAAAATTACATTGAAAATAACTCAGGAAGATCATTTGCCTAAGAAAAGGGACAGAGACATTTTATACCACTTCAAAGGAAAGAGGCACTGATGAAGATGTTAAAGCTTTTTCATGTACGCCAAGTAGACAATCAATTCAAGTGAAACTATCCATAAAAGCAGCACAGATTAAATTGTCCTTTCTCTCTACAGCAACAGATTTGTCCAAGCTGCTGAGGAATCACACTCCCTCACCACTTCAACGAACTTTATATTACATCTCTTATGATCTTTGGCAAAGATTGGTAGAAAAAGAAGATATCCAGAACAAATCTTTCAGTAGATATGGCAGGGAGTTATAGTGACATATAGCAGTGGGCCACACTGTCAGTGGGTCTGACTGGAATTTTTTTAATAGAATAAACCCAGTTATCATCTCTGTGGGAAACAGTGGGCAGATGCACACGGGCACAGCAGCAGCAGTGCACCAGAGGTACCAGAGGAGACAGCTCTGTCAGGATGGGAAAACTGGTGCTCAGCTTTTGGCTTTTGTGAACTTCAAGAGCAGTGGCAATGATGTGCAGGTCCCTGGAAGATGGTTGATTATAAGCAAGAAGTCTGTGTTGGCTGTGGATTTTTATTTTTGCTGTGTTTGACTGGGAAAGTGTGGGGCAAACATGACTGTAGAGGGTTCTGGCCAGGATTCATCCAGGGACACACAGTGAGGGAATCTGGTCTCTGGAGCTCAGTGAGTTACTTTTGCAGTTTCCTCACCTCTACATAGACCATATTAACCCCTATCCTGAAGCACTCATGCCATAAACAGATGGCAGCTCCAGCACCAGCTCTGCAAATTGGAGCAAAATGCTGGGATTCCCAGGGACATGCAAAGTCCTCTCCTTCTCCTGGGCTCAGGTGGATTTCTGCAGGCTCAAGATCTGGCATTTCATATTACATATGGGTGCTATTTTCATGCTCCTCAGGAAGTCTTTATTCTCTGTGTGCCGGTTACAGACTCAGTCAAAGTAAGGAGTGCAAGCTGATCTCTGAGCTCTCTGTGGCGGCAATGCTTAATCACATCCCTCTCTAAAAGAAACCATCTGATGTCAAGATTTGGATGATAAGAATATGGGACACATTAGTCATGGAGGAGCCTGACATACATAGAGCAACAACGAGATTACCTTGATATGGCTGCCCTTCTCAGGATAAGTGGATGGTATTTATGTATCTTAATACCTAAACCCAGACTTTTTTTTCTGCTAATTAGTAAGTGTCCTTTCCTGTATGAGAACACCACGCTCTGCAGCAGATGCATACTATAAAAGCATAAAAAGCATAAGAAAGCTGCTGTAAAAGACTGTTAAGATCATTGTCTCAACTCACAAGGTCCTGCCTTTCAAAACATTTTGGTTTCTTTGTTGTTTGCAAGTAAACATTGCACAACCTGTACTCTATGCTCTAGGAATACACATATGAAAAATGTGATCATTTTTAATTAAATCAGTTCTTAGGTGAGCAGTAAAAGTCTTAATCTGGCAAAGTGCTCAACAACATGTCCAGAGTGAAGTGTGTGGGTAGTTCCAGCAGAATCTGTTGGCAGGATATATTAGAACCAGGTTAATGAGCCTGGCTGTGCCAAGGTAGGACCTGGAGCATGGGATGGTTTTAAATGATGCAATTAATTTAAGAAAATCCTCTTAAACTGCAAGAATACAGAACCCCCTTCCCCCACCCCCCAAAAAACAAAAAAAACCAAATCAAAACAAAACAAAGCAAAACAAAATCCAAAGCACTTATACAACTTGTACCCTTTTGCCTCCTGTCAGGGGTGCTCTCCAAGTATCAGCATGGGCTGGAAAAAAGACAGGATTTCCTGAGAAATCTTAGAGGTATGAGGTGATGTGTTCTCACCCATGGTAATGGTACTAGGGAGGAAAGAGTTTTCTCTCCTTTCAAAGAAACTTTATCAGCTCAGAACAAGCACTTTCATTTTCATTTTTGCTAAAGAATCTAATGCATATTGTCCTTCCTTTTTTCCTGGGTGATGGAAAAGGGGCATTTCCCCAGACCCATGCATCAGTGCTGATAACACCACTTTGAAATTCACCAACAAGTCATTAGGGCCATAAAATTTGCCTTCTACATGCTAAAAATATTTCAGGATGCAAATACTCCAGATAGCCAAAGGTGTCAGGACCCAGAAACCAGCAGGAGTTCTGTAAAATGCAACAAATTCTGCATTTGTAAAAGTTCCCTTAAAAACACAAGGAAAAGATATCCTGTGAGAGACCTTGATTCTTCTTTCTACAAGGATCTCAGAGCAAACTGATAATGTCTTATTGGTAAGTATCTATACTACAGACTACAGCATATGAAAAGAATCCTGGATTAAATACTGTCACTTAGAGTGCTTTATTTTCATAGGAACTGATTTTGAAAGTCTGATCAACGATATTGTGAGCATTTAGCCCCTCCCCCCCCTTCTACCGTGCTCAGTATGCAGTAAAAACATAACTTAATATTACACAGGACAGTCCTGAATTAGGCTTTATATTCTTGAAGATCTCAGTAGCTTTCAGCTAGCACTGCCAACTCTCAGTATTAAATGTTTTTTGGTAAATACCCACTTCTTGTATTTATGTCATTAATTCAGACTATTTGTTTTCTCCATCCCTCAAAGGTATCAAAAGCTGGCAACCTTGCAGTTGAAAAAGTATGAAAGCAGAAGGCAACAACAAACAATATGAAAGTTAGCAATCTTAAAAATTTTGTGATGTTTTGGTGCAGTTCCCAATTTCTGAATGCCTTCACTGGCTTTTGAAAGGACTTGCTAGGTCAGAGCAAATCCAGCTTTACTGTGCTAGCCAATACAAAACTCTCTACCTCCAGTGTATGGATAGGTTTTATTTTAATATCCAGAGGAAAGTTGTATGAAAGATGTGTTTGCTTGGGCCCTGCAAGGCACAAGGTGATAATAAGTGATGCCTGCACACCAGGACTCTCCTCCAGCCCAAAAGCCAGCTTATGCACAAGTTTTTTCCTTTCCATATAATTCCTCCTGTGACTAAACATTTATAAAAACACTAAACTGATTTTTTTGTCTTCTGAACTACCCAAGAACATCAGGTTATGGGTTTATTCTGGTCATGAGTGTGTTTCTTATGTCTCATTACACACACAGACAGAGCACAGATGCCTAAATAGCCTCATTCATAACAAGGGCATCACATTTCAAAGCAAGTCAGGCCCAGAAGATTTTTTAAAATTCAATTCCCCTCTGTGCGTCTCTCTCGGGTGCTTATACGAATTAAGCCCCTAATCTTCAGAGCTTTGCCCACCATGTGCTGTAAGAGCAATTGATTTTCCAGTGATAAAATAGCCAGTGGTCAGAACTGTTCTTTTAGGACTCTTACTATGATGGGCAGTTCCTTCATTGTTATCTCCTTAACACAAATCCTTCAAAACCTGTGGGTGGAGATACAGCCCATTCTCCAGTAAACTCCAAAGCTGCCTATAAGTTTGGGGAAGAAGAGCAAGTTACTCATGCTATGTTAATCAAATGAAAAGTGAGATAGAGAAGCAGCATGAGATGCTGCTTAGGGGGATGCCACACCAGCAGTGCCACTGACCACCCCGGGATTCACCCTTGCCACCTCCCATCCCACCCCTCACACTTGCCTGGTGTTGCACTCCAGGAGCACAGCCAGACTGATGCTGGGACAGGGATCATACCCTGGGCACCTTAGCTAACAGGCACCTTAGCTAACAAACAGCTTTGCATGACCAGGACTAACAAGGTTTTAGTGAACAAAATTTTGTAGAAACTGCGATGCTGCACTTTGTTCCACAAAGTTTATAGTTCCTCACCTCTGGCCCCTTTTAATGCTATAATTACTCTCTTAAATTTCTCTTTATTTAACGTCACCCAGTCTGACTTCTTTTGTTACCATTTATTTAACTAAAACAGGCAGAGGCTGATATTGAAGGCAGGAAGGGAGCCAGCATGTTAAAACCTGCTTTTAATTTAAGGTTCTGGGGCTAGTTTCCTACCCATTACCGCATTTCAGAGAAAATGAATTTTCTTTCTCTCTGTCAAACGAGGGCTGATCTAGATCTAATTAGGGTCAGTTTCACCTAAAGATGAGTCATTTACATTCTGAATATATGGCTTCCAAATTATCGTTTTGTTTTAATATCAGACATGAGTAAACCCATGCATACCTTTTTTAGATGGCACTGAAGATAAAAATCGATGGCTTTTCTTCCACAAATGCCTTTCCTAGCAAAAAGATGGCAGCTATATGAAGGAAAAAAGATACAGTTCAGGATAAGGACAAATAAGATTAAGGGTAGTTGCAGAATATAGTTTTCTGAACTGCAGAAAAAGTGGCCTTTTTATGAATTATTGAAAAAAAATAGCTCTGAATGTTCAAACTTTTAAAGGTAAATTTTTTGACGGAAAAATCTTGTTATGCAGGGCCGTAGCACTTTTTTGAGCATAATGTGGGGGGCTATTGGCATACTAGAATGAGTATAGGAAAAAAACAGATTGCAATGGAAGCAATTGAAAAAAAAATCATGCAACACTACAATTCTTTTGCAGTATTGGTAAATACTAAACATAGTGAAAAGAAAAACTCTTCTTGTTAAACATGGGAAAATCCCATCCACTTTTAAGCCGGGATGCATTTGCATTATCATCATCCTGTAGCAAAATTAAAAGAACAAAACTCAGTAGTAGGGCATCTTATCGCTTTACTTTGCCAGGAAAGGCTTGGAAACATGAATTTCTGTGATCACTCTCATTTATTCTTTGCACCTCTCTTTGGCCTCCATTACCTCCTACTTCCACTGTTCCACTATTTTACTGGATGACCAAGAATTAGCACTGGAGACACATAATCTCCTGTCCTCTGCTCTGAGACCTGGCCAATACCAGGATAACACCAAGGCATTCAGCTGTAACTAATAGAAATGGCCGAGACATAAGCACTTCAGTGTTAGGAAATAATAAGATCACTGAAATACACCACAGAAATTAAATCTCATACTGTTTCTTATAAGATCCAATAATATGTAACATAACCCTGTTATTTTGTGTTTTAAATAACTAGGATCAGCTGAGGAACTATTGTTTTGTCAGTATTTGCTTCCTCAGAGGGGGCATTATCAGTAAGTTCACAAGTAAATGCTCATCAGAAGCGTAGATGACACCAATGCTCTGCTGTTCAGTGGGATTAAGCAAAACAGATCTCTACTATCAGCAAGGGGAAGCTGAGTTATTTAGGGTAGACTATAAATCAGTCAAACAACAGGACTATCTGGCATCTGCGGGATCCTGAAGACTTTGCAGATCCTTTTACCACTGCAGAACAGCAGCACTGGTATCTTTTCACAAGTCAGCCAGATTCAGATATGTGAGCTCTCAGGACTGAGATAGATTTTTCTTTTCACCTTAAAAAAAGGCTTATAATCACTACACTGGTTTTGGTGGAGATTCAAAGGAGCAGAATGAATCGCAAAACTCAGAGATGCAATGGTGTTGTTTGTTTGTTGCTTTACAAAGAAATAGGGATAGTCCAGGGTTATATTTCCTACATAATTTTGAAGCATTACATTTTCCCCAGGGTCTGAAGCTTTTTGTTCTTTTAAGAACCCAGCAAAATCAGTACTATTGTCTTTAGATTACTTCTGTGATCACAGAAAGCCCTGAGTTCCATCACTCACCACACACAGTCCCTGCCCAGCAAAGCATCAGCAACGTACACAACTTATGCTGAAGACATAGCAGTGAAACTGTGGGGTGTGTCTACATGCAGCTCAGGATCAGGTCCCTGCAGGGGGAAACCCACCAGGCCAGAACAGCTTATTCCAACAACACAGATGGTTTTCAGCTCCTCTATTTGAACCTTTAGCAAACCGTAGTAGCAAAACCAAGGGAAACAGCTATTTTGATCAAAACTGAAAATGTTCATATCCTTATCTGAAAGACGAAGATGAGTGTTTCCGCCTTCCCCAGGCACGTGGCAGAGGGAGATGAGAGCCCATGTAAGTGCCAAGGTAGCTCAGAGAGTTGCAGCACCAACGTGGTTTCCAATGCAGAGGAAGGCATGCACAGTAGTCTAATTGAAGCCTTCTGAGAGTGAATGGCTGTGGAAATTCAGTTACAGTTTTCAGCAGGATGGTTATCTTACTTATCAACTGGAAGCAATCACTGTCTGAACTAGCCTCTGTTAACTTTGCATGCAGTTTCCATTCACAGCAACTCCTGCTTGGAGCCTCGGCAATTTGAGTCAACCATACTTCAGTAACAATAATTTCAACATTATGCCACAACTTACTCAGGAACAAAAAATTCACCTCATGCCAAACTCCTCCTTGATTCACCACTAAACTCCATGAAGCCATTTCAGCCGTGGTCTTGACACAGAAGTGGTGTAAGTTTCCAGGCTGGTCCAATTTACTACTGTGTCTGATATTCTGTTTCAGATATATTGAGTACTTTTTTCTTTGATCTCCAGAGCTGTTTATTTTATATCTGCCTTGTTATTGTGGTTCTTATTTACAAGCTGCAGCCTGGCACTGTAGTAATTGCACACAAACCCCCAGGCACACACAGAGGCACAGACGAGATCATTGCTGGACTTGATCAGCTTTTACTTCTGAGAACTTTTCCATCTTCTTTCACAAGTGTTGTCTACTTCAAACATGCAGTGCAGTTTACAGAAACACTGTTAAGAAACCAAAAATTAGGCTCAAATACTGCATTTTCAGCTAAGGTATGCATGGAAACACAGTCAGCTTTCAGACAGCATTTTCAGTGTGGGTGTGCAAATAGCTTGAGCATAAAACACTAACAAGGTGCAAGAATTGACGTCTTAGAAACATATAAAAAAGAAGATTTCAAGGGGCAATAGTCCCAGAAGTGATAACTTCATAATAACAAACAGTGACAGAAGTTTGTAATTAGATGGTGCCTTTCATCCTTGAGATTCATCAGCTCTTAGCCATTACTGACTGTTAATTTGACACCACTTTTTATCACAAGGGCAGAGCTGCTGCTTTCCAAGGAGAGAAGATAGGAAGTGCGTGACTAGGAACAGCTCAGGTCTGAACTACAGTTGTTCAGACTTTTAAGGAAAGCTCACCAGGGCCTAAATATTTGCCCCTAAGCTGAACTGAAACAAACATCTGCAATCCAAAACTGTTCACTGCTTACTCATTTGTGTTGTTAAAAATGCCCATACTTTGAGGCACCTTCTACCTCCCACTCATTTGCCTGAAACCAGAGTGATAACACAGGCGTGGAAAGGGCTGTTACGGCTGTGAGTTTAATTGTAATTCAAATATACCTGAATATCAGAACAGCTTTTGATCTAGAGGTAAATATAAGCAAATTGCTTTACCTGACTTAAGTGCACTTTAGACACGTAGTTGCATGAATGGAAAGGAAAGTGCCTTCTATTGAAAGAATATTAGTGGCATAATGTGCGTGATGAGTTCCCAGCAAACTTCACGTGTAGGGAGGTATGGCCAGTTAAACTATAATTCAGGCATTTCCTGCATGCCCCTTCTTTATGAGGCTCTTCAAAGGTTCCTCACAGGTGTCTCTCTCACACTCACTCAGAGGTTTTGGTAAAGCTCCCTGGGCATGGCAGCCATTAGCATGAGAGGCAGTGAAGTCTACTGAGTTATTTGGGGAAGCCAGGACCTCTCCATGAAGATCTTTGGGCTGCCACTGATTCACCTGGAGATGTTAAGCAAATGCCTTTGCCTCCCCATTTGGGATAATGAGTACTTTTGTCAGACAGCTGTCAGCAAACGTTAACTCAGGGCTTTGAAGACAAATCATGCTAAATAGGCATTGATTTATAGTCAACTCCCCATCAGCTGGGGAAATACAGGGCTGGGATCCCTGTAGAACTCCCAAAGCATGATGCCCAGATACCTGAGCAATCTGAAAAAGATTTGGCTTTGGTCCAGCCAGGTTGGTGCTGCAGAAACCCTTCACTCCTGTGCACCTGATTGTTGCAGGGCAAATTCACTGGGCTCCAAGCCCAGGCTGCCTCCACAGGCAGGCGCTATTCCATGGCACAGCAGTAGGATTTCCGGCACCCTGGAGCGTGAAACATTCAGCAGGATGGTTCCAAGTGCTGCCTCCACCTCTCTCCTACCCTCTAGGGCTGATGCCAGCAGCTCTGGCTTGATTGACCTGAGCTGATTTTGCATTCAGGTATCTCTGTATCATACTCCAGATCCTGCAAAATGCCAAGCAGTGATATCAGACTCGTCAGGCAGGTAACCATCTCCCATCCACCAGCTTTCACTAGTGCTACTCCAGGCCACATTGAAGTGATGCAGCTTCCAGACTGTAAGCATGGGGTCTGAGAGTTGCTTGTTTCTCTTTTGTTTTATGCTTCATCTATTAGGCTGGACTGTGAATGAGAAACTGCTGTGTAAGGAGCATCAAGACTCAGAATCAAGAGAAGAATGGAGGAGGCAAATTAAATGCACACTGCCTATCTCTTCTAGACACATATGTCAAATGCTGGGGCACAGGAGGGGGCAAAGCAGCTTGTCAGAAAATGTGTGGCTGCTCTGGTAGTGTCCAGACCAAGGAAACATGCCTTGCCAAGAAGCTGAATGAGGCAATGAGGATTATACATATGGATCACTTCACAGTGCCAAGGAGATGTGAAGTGCACGCCTCTAGCCTGTGGCTGCCGTCAAGACTTTTCTTTTGCTTCTGTGTGTCTGCCCACCCCAAATAACCACTCAACAGTGTCTTGTGCATGAGGAGCTATGGGGCAGTTGTTTGCAAATGTAAGACATAACACATGAAACCGCCTTACTGCTCGGTTTTCTGAGACAAGACCTATTCTTCACCATGCTGACATGTTCAGCTTAACCTATTTACGGGAATGTGTTTTCACAGCTCTTTCTCATGTCAGAATCAAGGGTGAGTCCCATAACGTTAGAGTGATTAATCAACATCATGGGCCAGACTTGACCCTCAATGTATGGCTCTCATTGGTCTGTTGAAGAGCTGTGGGGAAGGGGTCACACATTTTGCTAGACCCAAGGTCTTACAGCCCCAACTTGACAGACTGTCTGTATATGTGCATGTGTCTGACTTCATCCAGGCTCCATCCTGAAAGAGTTAAGAAACCTTAATTTATTGTTACAGCCATCAGAAGTTATGATCACCTAACACATTGTGTGCTTTGCAGCCCTGTGTGGCCCTAGTTTAGAACTTTTGTTATCTAAAATAAATAAATGCCTAACCCCAGTTCAGGGAAACAAAAACAGGCACTGTTGGCAAAGGCTGCCAAAAATAGAGAAGAGTCCACTGGTGTCATGTGATGGCTGATGTCTGAAAACTCACCATATACCTTTGTGTATCTGTGCCCAGTAGAGTCAAAGGTGAGAACCTGAACAGTAATTCCCAGCCTACAGGAAAACCTTGGTGCCATTTCAGATTAACCCACAAAAATTCACTAGGAAGGTTGATAAATCATAAAAATGCACAACAAAAGTATGCAATAAATTCTACATTTTCCTGTAGGAATTTAGTGTTCGTCTCAGGGCTGCATGGGAAGAACCACTACCCGTTACGGTTGGTGTAGTAGGATCCCTCACAGGCTGGAGTGAAAGGAGTTCTCATTCCTCCCAAGAAAACCCTAATAATCATGCTCCAGAGCAACCTGTTATAGGGCACTTCTACACTCTTGCCCCAAGTTGCTATTGATCTTGCCCATGCATTTACTCATCTAAGGGTCTAAGAAGAAGTAGTAAAAATACCCAAGTCAGTTTAAGACTGTGGGATCTTGACTTCTGAAGAAGTTTGCCTGCTTCTAGTTGAGCCCCCAACTTCATTAGTAAGGTGTGATGATGATTCAGGTAAACTCAAGTTCTGCTTACTTGTTATACCAGCTCATGTTTCTGTGCTGTGGCTTTCCAAGTTGCCTGACTGGACAGGTACTAGCTCACACCACCTGCCTTTGAAGCTTTAATTTGCAGCCTGAATGCACAACTACACCCAGGACCACAACTGGATTTACAAGGCCTGGGAAAAGACTGTAGAAATGGATGAAGTTTGCTCTCTCCCACACTACCCTACAGAGCTCAGGGCTACAGTTCACACTGGCAAGTGTGAATTTGGTCTGTCTGAACAGCCTGAGAGATGAAAGCTCTGGGTGGGAATCTGCGTGTCCGGTTGGGTTGGAGCGTGCTAAGAACAAGAAGGGGAACTTTAATGCTGACTTTATCAAGTGGCATATGCATTTAAATCTCTGATCCTTTTTTTCCAGCCTCTCCTGCCAACCATAGGCAGCTTTTACCTCACACTCCCTGACTTGCCATTCCTTCACAGCTGATATTCATCAGCTGGAGAAGAGAGAAAGAGACATGAAACAAAATCTGCATATTTTTATAGCCAGCTGTAGCCAGGACAAAAACTCTTCATTCTGACATCTCTGCTGCTCAGATGTGCTGCTGGATGACTTTGGTACATGAGTGGCAAATTGGTACTTTTCCCATGACAACCTGTGCTTTCCTGTAATGTGGTCAGGTGTCTACTGCGCAAATCTGCTTAGGATTTTATAGATTTGGCTGCTGATCACTCTGATGCCACCAGGAGATGGGCATGGAACAACACTTCAGTGTTTTTTCAGTAAGTTTTTATTGGAAAAAATCAAGATTGTTTCATGAGTCTAATGCAACATTCAGGACATTTTTAGTCTCTATCTCTAGTATCTTCTGCATTTTTGCCATTAACAACAGCTCTGTGATGATGTTTTCCAACCACATCATAATGAGGAAGCAAACTGTAGCTGTGAACCTCACTGCTGAATATTTCTTCTTCTCTAGTGCAGAGCAGCATTATTGAAACTCAGTTAGATGGTCACATGTAGCTGATGTTCCCATTAAAAAACCTATCTAAACTAAAGTAAAAGGTACATTCAGGAAGGTCTTATGCTCCTTGTCAGAAGTTGATTTTGATGAAATGCTGAAAGCCAACATCTAGGAACCCATAAAATCAACTCCAAAATGTGCATGGGCTGAAACAAAACAATTTGGGATTGAAGCCCCACTTCAGTCATCTGACAGCAACCCTTCCATTGACTACAGTCAGGTTTGCATCAGATCCCCTTCTTATCCTGTCTTTATGTTTCAACATGCAATATTTGAAAGCCTTCAGAATCTGAATATAGTCTTCTGTCTGGATGCAATAAAAGCTGCAATAAGAGCCTTGTGGTGTCTCTTGCACAATGCTCAGCTTTAAATAGATCATTGGGGAAAACTTTTAATCTCCATTCTGTAGGAAGCAAAGATTAAAGTGGTTTGCAAAACTTCTGTTAGACAAAGAGTTTGAGGGGGTGGAAGTAATAAAGCTGAGCGTAAGTGTGGGTCCATGACTACAGAGGAATCTACATTTCAGGTGTAGTGTGCAGATAAGGCTCCTTGGCAGGGCTGCAAGATAGACCTTTGCTTCTTCTGGAATACAAATGTATTATTAACAGCAGTTCTAAAAGAGGAGGAGGAGAAAAAGGAGGAGAAGGTGTAGGAGGAGGGAAGAACCACCAAAGAGTGCAAGGTTTTAGCCAGCAAGGGAGATGTATTTCCCATGTACTACTGGAGCTGTTATATTCTGGCATCCTCTCCTAGTATTGGCCAGGAATGCTTTGGTAAAGCTGGGAAGGCAGATTTCCACATCCCATTGCAAGAGACACGAAACAAAAACCCCAGGCATATTTCCACTGGCAGGCAAGCAGGATGCAGCATAGAAATAAATAAATAAATCACTATGAAACCATACTGGGAAGAATATCATGGCTTGGCATGCAGACACCTCTGTCTAGAGAAGCCAATGTTTGTCAAGTGAAAACACAAGGGGAAGAAGAAATTCCCTACCCAACCTGCTATAGAAGCTCGTTATCACAGCAGCAAGGTCCAAGAAGGATGGAACAAGATAAGTAACATTTCCAAAAGCTTGAGCAAACTCTCTCACCCTGTTGAACAACACCTGGACCATAGTTCCAGAAAAGCCTTCAGTGTTTTGAATCTGTCAACAGCAAAACTTCAAGAGCCTAAGATTCAGGGTTGAAATCTCTTCCTCTAAGTTGGGAATAATTTGATCCAATTTCAGGGGTTGGCTGCCTCTACCTAAAACAAAGAGATGTGCACCCTGCTGTGATCTCAGCCCTGTGGTTAGGCATGTAATATGAAAATGCTTCTTTCAGTGAGGTACTCTCTACGTAGCACCCTGCCCACATGTATGGAAGGATAGAGCTGGGAACATTTCATGGTGCTAATCCTGTGAAAGCCTTCTAAAAAGCCAGTTTTTGTGTTCCTAAACAATTCAATAAATTTGACTTCCCAGAGCTGTTGCAATTCAACAGCAGAATCCTTACTGGGCCTGTTAATTTTGGTGCTGTTTCATAAGAAAGATGGACAAACTATCAAAGGGGTGGCAGCAAAGGCTCAGGGGGGATTTTTATCTACGTGTGTAAATACCCGATGAGGGTAGTAAAGAAGTCTGAGACAGCCCTGGATTTTTTGCAGAGGAGCACAAACCACCAGAAAACTGCCCTGCTGCATCAGGGGTGCCGGCAAGGGTTCCCAGCCTTGCACCTGAGGCAGTTTGAACACCAGTTTTCAAGATGAAACAGGCAGGGCAGAGCTCACCCCACCTGCCCAGGCACAGCAGGGCCTTGCCCTGCAGCCATCTCCCCAGGAGGGCAGCAGGGATGGGGCAGCTGAGGCAGCTGGAGGCAGATGCTGCCTGTGATCCAGGAGAAACACCATCCAGGAGTGCCATCTGCTGGGTCCTGGGTATGCAGCCATGGGAGCTCCCGTAGTTGCCCTCGCACAGGTTACAGGAGGCAATAAAGAGCTTCAGCTCCCAGCAGGGTTTCTCCTCTCTCCCCAGACTGGGCGGGAATAACTCTGCTGAGTGCCATGAGGGAGGCTGTGCCAAGGAAGAGCTGACTGGTTTTACACATCCTGATAGTCACTGAAATGAGAAATAGCAAGAGAGTTAGCCCATGGAAAGTATGCTTTTTAAATGGGAGTCTCATCATTACTCTCTCATGCTATTCCATGGGACTCAGAAAATCAACACAGGGGCTCTCAGCTTCTCCTAACTGAGTGGTGAGGATGATAGAGTGGGAGCATTCCACAGTGCCAATCCTGTGAAATCCAGCTTTTAGGTTCATAAATAGTTTAAATACCTGTACCATTTCCAGGGATTTGTATTTCTATAGCAGGATCCACACAGGGCCCAGTAATGGGGTCCCTTCTGACGTGACGTCCTAGGGAGTATCAGATTTCTCATCTCTCCTAATCGTTGCGCCCTAGGCCAGGCATTGTCAGTAGTGGATCTTGGTGAGGGAAAGAGTGGGTCATGAGTGCCACAGAGTGGGGAAGAAATCCTGCAAGGTTGCTGCCCAGAGGCAGAGGAAGCTCAGAAGTGAAATCTCTGGCAAATACCAGTGACCTGCAGTTTTGACCAGCTTGTGCACTGTCTGAACTGGCATTTCAGCCCCTTCTGGTTTTAAAATTACAAAACCTAAGGAATAAGTTGGGATCCAGGAGTGATATTTAGGACAAGTCTGTGATTCTGAGTGTTGTTGCATCTCCTTCCATCACACACACCCCTCCACCTGTAGGCAGGTGCATTGTAAACAGTCACAGGAGTAGCAAGAGAAATGTAAAGAAATCTCTGGTGGTAAAAGGAGCATAGGGAGCAAAGCATGTCCAGCAGCTCACATTGCAGTCTGCTGTACCATGGCTTCCCTGGGCCAGGCTACATCCTTACGGTGACTGCTGACTAGACAGGAAAGGTACACCCCATCCATCCATCCAGTCTTGCAACTCTGGTGATTTGCTCTCTAGAAGGTTTATACCAGTGGTAATGGTTTTGCTATTAGTCTACATGCAACTTCAATTCAGTCTTGATCCCAAGCTGTTCTGCCAGTAAGATCTGGTCCTTGTAACACCTAAAGTGATCAGGTGAGTGAGGAAGTCTTGTGAATCCTTTTCTTGTCAACACAATCCTGGTTACCCTCTAAGCTGCAGATGTGTGGTAGCAGCAGTTCTTGGGCAGTGGTTGTGATCCTGAAGAGTAAAGATACGGTGTCAGTGAACAGTCTGCTTTCTCCTTTGTTAAGGAGATGCTCAGAGGATTAGAACTCCTTGCTTCCCTCTGTCTAGATGCATTTCACTTGGCCTGTCTACTGCTATCTTCCAAGACCAGAGTGCTTTCTGGAGAACCTGGATCCTGCTGTGCTTGGCTTGTGCTTTAAAATGCCAGGGTGTGTAAGAGATTAGGGACAGAGAATGAAAGGTCTGGAGAGGTCCCTATGCCACTCCACGCAGCCGTATGAACCAGTTCCTATATTAATGAGTAGCATTCACACACAGATACCCCAGGTAGCCTTTCTGCTGCTCTGAGAATCAGTGATGGCACGATGAAGTTTTCAAAGTCACTTTCCCTGGCAACTAAGCCAATACTGTAGGAACACTGAACGGAATTTTCCTATAGTGTTTCTGCTGAAGAGGCTCCTACAGTGCTTCACAGCCTGAGTCATCCCTCTAAGGAGATTTAAATGGGTTGTAAATGGGATTTAAGGCAAGATTTTCTTGATTTCCTTTTGAGGAACTCTCCCTTCTGGAGCTTCCAAAGGTAAAGAGTGACCAAGTGAGTACAAGAGGAGGGAAGCTGCATAAGGATGGAGAGTAGAGTTACCAGGGTGGAGAGTCAATACTACTAATATTACAGGTGTCAGGCATTGAGGAAGCATTAAACAATACTGGAAGTTAGACAGTTGTTTTGATCAATCTGCAGTACTTGATTTGTCAGCACTACCTTAGCCACTTGGTTTATTTTAACAGCTTAGAGAAGTTCTTTTCCTGAAAAACATGGTCACTTTGGTCCATTTGGTCCCAAATTGTGTGGCTGACTCTACAGGCAGTCTGTGACTTTATTGCTTGCAGTTCTTTTACAACAAGTGCAGGTCTCAGACTGCCATCTGCCCATGTGCTTGGAGATATTTTCTTGGGAAAAAAAGAAGAAATAAAACAGAATTTGTGCTGATGAAGAGGGAATACTCACATGAAGAGTTGTCATAAAATGATAAAAAGTTTGTGTTTGAAGGCACTTTTAAAGATCATCTAGTCAAACCCCCAAATAAATTGCTGCAGGGGACAAGGTATGCATCTCCCCACTGGTGAGCTTCCATTCAGCAGTGGGTAGCCAGGCACAGAGACCTGAGCAAAGTTTTGCAGTCTGCTGCCAGACCTTTGCCACCACCACTGTCACATCCCCAGCAAAGGGAATGAGGGACCCCTTTTCAACAGCTCAGGCTCATAGGGAGCTACCCTCAGTCTGTCCCAACAGCCTGTGACAATATGAGCTGGGGAAGGGAACTGCTAAATGTTTCTGAGGGCAACAAACAAGATTTTTTTTTTTTTTGTCTGTTGGAGGAATACATGAGACATGCTGTGGTGGTCTATATGACTGTCCCAATCCCTGAGACAGAGGTGCTCACACAGAAAACACCCTGACTGTGTGCAAAGGATATTTCCAAAACAAAAAATGAATAATAGAACTCATTTGGAAATTATGTTTAGTTAGAACATTTCAACTAGGTATTAAAGCAACATGGCTTTGGGCAAATGTGTACCAGCAGCATATAAGCAGTGTCTGAATTAATGGCAGAATTACAGGGAATATTCTCCTATACATTACCAAAACATGTCTATTTAGTGAATATCTCAAATACTAAGCTACTGTGCACCTTCTTACAACTTCTGCCACCAAGATTTTTCTTCTATTGATGCATCTCATTTCAAACAAAAAAGTCCATTCTTGACTCACTGCTTTTATTTTTCATAAGAATTAGAGCTGTGAAATTACAGTTCCAGTTTTTAATGAAATTAAATATTCTGCTCTCAAATGAATATTTTGAACTGGTTTATGCTGATGCAATCTAGGCTGAATCCTGTGTTTATAGAAGCTCAGTGACATGCTAACTTGTACCGGACATTGAAATAGGATCTCCCTCCAGTTCTTGGTTTCAGTATCCCACCTTCAAGTCAATTAGTGGTGGGTTGGCATGGGACTGTAATATACACCAAAAATACCATGATATAGTAATGCTTTGGGATCTAGTTAAGCTTGTGCTTGCTTTTATGGGTGCAAAAAACGTGTTGTAAGATGTTTCACAAAACTAGACTCCAAATAAGCTCTTCAAGAGAAGAGGTAATACACAAAAAAATGAGGATGGGTGAAAGGGAATTCTGCCTTTCTTTTCTGTAGGATTTATGGGGCGCAGAGTTTATATATAATCCAAAAGTTCTCCGGATACTCGGGGGGGAAAACAATCAGGGCTGGCACTGAGGTCTGGTGTCACCAGCCCTGAGCTGGGCTGCACAAGGACAAAGTCTGGCTATCCCCCACTGTTGGAGCTGGAGCACTGTACAAACCAGGTTGAGGGCTGATGAGGGCAGTGAAAGTGAGGAGGGTGCCTGGTGCCTCAGATCTGGGGCCAGTCTCCTTCTGCCGTGGGAGTCAGCAGCTCTCCTGTGTCTGCAGAAGTGCTCTCCCCACAGGAGCATTGGGCAGGGTGTGGGGCAGGGGATTCTGCTCCAAGCCAAGGGGCTGGCAATGCAAGACAGTGCTAAGCAGAGTTAAAAATTTTCACTCTACCTACATTCTCATTTGAAAGTGGGGGTTTTCCTTTCCCAGAAAGTACTTTATTTGGAGGGACTTCCCCACCACCAAAAACCCCAGCATGTAACTCACAGAATAAAGCCTTGACCTTGAATAGACATATTCTTTGCTGAATAGAGTGCTGATGAATTTTATTTTCCATTTTCCATCCTGCTCAGAAAAATGTCCACGTTCCTGGCATTACCAGACATTTTTCCCACCTCTCCTATTTAAGGACAGAAAGAGATTTTAGGGTAGGACATCTTCGGAGCAAGAGTTTCAAGGGGGAGCACAAATATTACGGGAAGACACAACAGGCTTGTACAAAAGTGCTTCATCTTAACATCCCAGGCCTTTCCCACTACATCAGAGGACACCACCCCATTAGCAGAGCTTCCACATGATGCAAAAATAATTTCTGAACTCCTGGATTTGGCACCCATTCCTGGCCATGGTACAGTGGAAAGAATGTTAATGACAAAATGGGAACACATAAGCATGAATATATTACAGTCATTTTCTGTAATGTGTCCTCAAGAAATATTCCATGCTTAAAAATGTTTTAGAAAGGTAAAAATGGATTTGGAGCTAAATTGACATCCCCTACAGGATAGTATAATGTACTGTCAGAATTACAAATAAAATGTGTTACTTTTTAGAATGGTGGATTTGTTTGCTGTGTTTGCATACTCCGCTTAAAGCAGTCCTTTTGGAGAGTGTTTCCTGATAGTCATGCAACTTCCTGGCGGCACTTTTTGTTGTTGTTTTTCCTCTTTTAAATAAATCAACAGTGAAGCTACTGTCCCCGTCCTGTGGAACAAAGATGAATGCTCTGAGTTGGTCCCTGGGCTGTTTACACGAATGACTTCAGAGGAAATGTTCTCACGTTGGCATTGATGGAACCACAAAGGTTCATTGAGATCAGACTGAAAAGTGGACACTGTGAAGCCTCCTCCAGCTGTCCCCCTGGCACCATTAGGAAGAGTGCTTCCGAACTGCCTGTGAAGATCTGGCAGATGAAGTCAAAGGAAGGATGAACTTTCCTCATCTGACTCCATGTGCTTTGTTAAAACGATTCCTTAAAAGTTCCCCCGAGAAGGTCCAACAACTGAAATCTCTAAACCAGGCTGCCCACCCCAGATGATATGTGTACACTTTGGCTGCATTAATCCTGCCACACAAATAGGTTTCATGGAGATGGCTGGGAAGGAGTGGGAAGATTGCTGGAATGGGCTTTAGCATAGACTACACACACACACTTCAAACACAAAGTTAAGCAAAGCAAGCATTGGGTTCAGCACAAAGCATTTCCAAGTTGCTCTGACTTTACCTTGTATGTAATGAAGCTGTTGTTCCTACACATATCCAGATATTCAACTTTATTTTGCAAGTATGCCCCTTCAGAAAAGCTCAGCTCTGTTGAGTTCTATGCAGTATGCAATGTGCAGAGGTGCATAAGGTGTATGTAAATCAGGGATGAATTCACCCCTTTCTTCCTTTCCTCATGGAAATACTGAGTCAAACCCTCTTTTCCCCATTCAGGTTTTATTCAAATGAGAAACAACCATGACTGGAAGTGAGAGTGCTGCAGGTGACAACAGTACCTGAGCTATCACATCATTGCCAGTTGAGAAAGTGGCAACATTTACTTTGTGGGTCTGAAGGCAGCCAGGGTGCTGCTGTTCCCACACCATCAGTTTTGCACCACCTGGGTCCCAAGGCTGTGCAAGTATTCATCTGTTGCGTCCAGCTACCTCTCCTGAGGCCATGGAAATACCCTCACCTTCTCTGAAGATTATTTATGGCTTTCATGCAGCAGTGTGTTGATTAATAGAAAAAAGTTGTGAGTGCTGGGAAAATGGAAGCATATTGCAACCAAGTCAGCTGACAAAGGAACTTGAATCTGTTTTGCCTTTCTGCTTGATATTTTTGTGACATGCGCTTCTGGTTCTCCAGCAGTTTGGAGTGTTTAGCACAGGTCCAGGGGAGAGAAACAAGGCCTCTGCAAACAGATTCTACAAAAATAGCATGTATGCAGGGCAATCAGAAAGCCAGTGCCACCAAGCCTCTTGGAGCAGCCCCTATGGAGAATGAACAGCTGCAGATGTGTGGCTATGGGAAAATAAAAAGCCTGGCCCCTGATCCCAGAGGTCCCTGATTCTCGGGAGCTGCTGTGTCTCACTATACCTGGAAATACTATTGATGATATCTTAACTTTGCTAAGTCCATTACAGTGCCAGGACCAGGAAGGAGGTAAACATCAGGTGCCTTGCTGTCCTCTGGGATCCATGAGGAACCCCCAGAAACTGGCCTGATGCATGTGTTCTGAGAGTGTACAGACTTGAGGTTCAAAGGTTTCCTTTGAACTGCCAGCCACTACAATAAAGGACTACAGGATAAAACAACCACACAGCCAGAGACAAGGATTTTCATTCAATCTCAAATACTGTGGCACAGCACACCAAGGTGAGCTCATCAGACGTGCTCATCTTGCCAAAATTCAGTTTCCTAGTAAAGCAGATTTCTTCTTCAAGTGCATGACCTACTCAGATTTTCCTTTGAAGAAGCAAATTTGGGAACTAGGAGTCAGGCTGGCCCAGTGCCTGCAGAAATGGCAGGGCTCCTGCCACACTCTGCAGGTGGCTCTGGGGTAACAGGGAGGTTTTACAAAGCCAAGGCCCTGCTCAGTTTACATTATGCCTCCCACGGTATGTCCATATACTGCAGTTGAAAATCCTATCCTTGAGAAGAACTTATTGATTTGGCAGAGGATTAGAAGATGAGGTAACATACTTATATCCTGACTCATCAACGTGGCAAAAATCTTGAATTTCCTATAAGACTTGCTATCAATGCAGAATAGGCCAGTTGACATTTTAGCCACTGAAGACTCCTTCACAGCTTTCAGTGTCTTTTGACACACTGATGTAATACTGCCCTTCAGACAAGCACAGTTTGCAGCACCTACAGCTCATAAATCACTGGTACGAGAATTATTAGTTAGGAGACCTTCTAGAGAATCAGATGTCCAGGAAGATGCCTGCTATGCCTTTATTTGAGTGCAACTATGAACAATTTTATTTTCTACATAGCTGAAATACCCCCAAATGTTTCAAGCTGGTAGCAGGTGACATATTGCAGAGGCATTTAATGTCAGTACAGATTTAATGCTGTGTTCAGATTTCAGATTTGAACTTCTGCTGCCTTATATATTCAGAGATATTTTCTCCCAGGCAAACTGAAGGCCATGTCTACCATCTGGAAAATGCTAAGTGTGTGCCAAGTGTAACATGGATGAGAAAATAATTGGTTGCCAAGAGAAATTGGGAAATAACATCAGCAAATCCGGTAAGTTTCTTGGGAGACTTGTTCTCTCACTGACAAGCTCTGTAGCTTACTGAACAGTGGCTGGAGTAGGAACATTGAAGGTCCAGCTGCACCCTGCATTGGTGCTCTTGAAGGACAAAGAGGGTTACAGCCACAGGCTGGTCCATCTTGGCTAATGATGTGCAGCCTTTCCTTGTACCAGCTAAGCAAAGAGAAAGGTAATAAGCTGATGGACATCTCAAGTAAAAGCAGAAATTAAAGGGCTCTCCAGTCATAAGAATAGAGATCTCTACTGTATTTTCTTGCAAGACTGTTATTTTTCCAGATGAAGTAGTGCATGAGACTTTCCAGGTCAAAGTGCTTGTGAAACAAGCTTATGTTTTGTGCTCAGTTTTGTAAAAGTTATTAGGAGAAGCCTTCTCTCTACCTCAGAAAGAAATTCCAGGGTTGGTTGTTGTACTTCCTGGGGAGTGGGGTGTTGCAGGGGAGAGATCAGCGAAAATCACAGCGATCTTGGATAAAGTCTTTTTGCGTATCTGGTGTCTATACATGGAGCAAACCAGATGCTGTCAGACTTTCCCAATTAGGGCCGTGACATGGGTGAAATAGGCAATTCTTCTTTCTCACAGATAGCTGTAGCCCCAGTTCATTAATCAGCCATCACTCAGACAGCCTCCGGCGAGGAATGCTGATAGCATCGCGGCTGGAGCAGGGAGGCTGCGGCAGGGAGCGCGATGCTGACAGCACCCTGTGCCGCAACTCCCACTACGGGGGAGACCAGCATCAAACCCTGCCATGTCTCAGCACTTTTCTATATCCTAAAAGTGAACTACAGGCGATTTCAGGTCTGGCTCTGAACTTTCAAACAAAGGAACCTTTAATGTCTCAACAGGGCAGAGCCAGGAGCCCCTCCAACCTATATGAAAGGCTGTCATAATTAAAACCAAACAGAAACCATCTGAATTCCTTATTAAGGACACTTACTAGAACAATTTTAACCCTTGAGTAGCCTAGAAAGCTTTTAATGTTTACAGATGTTGATAGGAGGGTATATGCAAAGTCTTTTTTGCTTACTGCCGAGGGGCCAGATTTGGAGTTGGTGTAAACTGAAGGGTGGGAAGCTGTGCCTGTGGCTGACACAAAAATGTGGGTTGTTGTAGTGCTTTTCTTTGATCACCTTTTTCAGTGTCATTTTTCGTCACCAAAATAGAAGTGAAAAAGAAAATGGAAAAAAAAAAGGACACAACAAAACAACAATTTGGACATCTGTTTCCTTATTTGCAAATTAGCTTTCTGGTTTTGGGGTGGTTTTGGTTTTGGTTTTGATTTTTTGATATTTTTTTTTTCAATCATCAGAATTGGACAAACTCCAGAAATATTTATCTTCATCTTTCTATTGGAGAAAAAAATTATAGGAGGACATCCTGCCACTTCTCATGCGGTATTAACAGATTTGATGCAGTTAACTCATGTGGTGTTCATGGATAAACATAGATAAACATTCAGTCTCCAAAATTACTAAATTCCCTTATAAATAGGAAAAAAAGTTAAATCAAAACATTGTTTTCTCCATTGCCAAACCACAAATAAACTCAAATACCCTTCTATGTTAATAGCATTTCCAGCATTCTCTTGAATGTGAAATTTAGGCATTGGGAACAGTCACAGTAAAGCACATTCAGTGACTGTTTTAGGCATGAAGGTGTTTAAAGAAATTTTGTTTAAGAAAAACTTGATTCAATAATCAATCAAAGATGTGAGGATGTCATTAATTCCAGAGATTTCATAATATAACTAATTTTTTTCTCTGCATTTTCAGTATTAGGAAATAGTTTGAATTGAAAATAAAGATTTATGTGTGTGTGTGTGTACAAACATGCCTGCAAATGTCTGTCTGTGTGTATGAAAATATTCCTAGCTTCTTATGTTGAGGTTTTTAGTTGAATAACTTACATCGAAGAAAGTTAAATAGTAATGATAGTAATAATAATAATAAAGTGATATCAGTTTGTCAGTTAAAACCATCTGTGTATGAACTTCCTTTCTGAAGTTATATCTGAAAATCCCTTTCAGCTATAAACCAAAATGCTGCCTTTAACCTCTACATCAAAATTACTTGAGTTCAGACAAGCACTAACAATCCTTCCACAACTAAAGCATAGTTCTTAAGAGATAAGGACATGGATGAAACAGACTGTTGTGACTAGAAAAAATCCTGACACTGCAGAAAAAATGCCAAGGCATTTACAGAAAATAAAATTCAAAGCAAAGCCAAAGTATGGTTGTCAACATAGATCATTTCCAAGCAACAAGGTTCAGTGCTGTTGCCATTATATGCTGCTGAAACCAACGTCACCCCACAAATATTTATAGTGCATGAAGGAGAGTTTTTCTAGGCCAGAAAAGAGGCACTTTTAGGCAAGAGATGCAATTATGCCTATTGCAAGCCTTTTGCACTGCCTGTGTGCTGGTGCCTTGCAAATGCATCAAGGATTTGGTGCTGGCGCGGTGCAGAGTGGTGCCAAGCAGGAGTCCCCGGCCTAAATAAAAGGGTGCAGCAGCTGATGCCAACCCCTGGTCCCTGTGCTCCTGGGGACTGTGCTCTGCTCCAGTTGATGTGGAAGAGCCTTTCTAAAACCACAAACTCATCGTTGCCTGGTGGTGCATGCACGCCTGACAGAGGTCTGCATATTTCCTGCATTTCTCCTGAAAAGAGGGAATGGCATCTGCACCTTGGCACAGGCTGCATGAGACTTTCTGTGTGGGGATTCCATACTCCCATGGGGACACAAACACCCAGCCCAGACAGGGCTGTACTCCTGCAAGCACAGGACCCACCAGATCCTCTGCCTTGGGCTGAGTTAGCATTTTCTTCAAAACCTGAGCTGCTGCTTCAGTAGATCTCAACATATGCAGGCTGACTTCAAGGACCCACTGGAAACGTCATGACAAAATACCTATTTTAAGGCTGCTGGTCTTGCCAGGTGTGCTGCAATGCCACCTAGACAGCTTCAATGCAAGTGAGACCTGCTACTATCTGTTTCTAAGCATGCTGACACAGTTAGAGATGCTGATGTCAGGAGACTGAAATAATTGGAAGATGAGAGAAAAGTAGGCTTATGCGAAGGAAGATTTGGGTCTTGATGTCTGACACACATTGGAAATAAGCTTTCTGTTCACAGAAGTGATAGAGTGCCTGTTACCCTCGAGGTTTTCCTCAGACAACACAACCAGTATCTTCAGGACCAATTCAGCTGACTCATCCCTCAGCTGGAAACAGGATGGTGATGAGTCCTTACCCGAGTCCTCAGAAAAGCTGCATAGCTGAGATGTTTCCACAAAGGTGACATGGCCCTAGAAGCAACGGACAGCCCATGCCTGTCCCTTCCACCCAACTGGCCATCTCTGAACAGAGCTCTTTGTGCCAGGTTGTGGTACTAGTCCATGTCAAAGGGACATACCTCTTCCTCAGTTAGACAGACACAAAGGCTCCTATCGGTACCCCAAGGACAGGCTTCGTTCCACAGTGTCTGCACACCATCCGTGCTGGGCATACTGGGAAAAATATTCCCATAGCGTGTGGAAGACTGCCTAAAGTGGTCACAGTGATACATTTCATCATAAAACAGAAATTAAAAGAAGAGCTTAGAGTTCATAAATAGTATAATTAATCTAAATCCTTTATTTTGCTTTAGTTGTAAGAAGCTCTGGATTCTTAGCTATTTTTTCTTGCCAAATTAAATCTTTCTTGCTGTTTCATTACTGACCCAGCAAAGTTAAGTGGTGTCATTTTTATTGAAAAAACATGGTCAAGTGTGTCACAAACTTAGAAGTAGTAATATAATTTGCTACTGCTCTGCTTCAAGCTCTAAGAAAGAACACAAACAAGTTTAGTTGAAAAATGAAGACTGCCAAAAGCTATGTTTCTGTTCTGTATTGACTGGGTTTTGGAGATGAAAGAGAGAAAACATTATATTTTGAAACCAAAAAGGCTTACAAATCAGAATCTGCCTACTGTGAAGCATTTAGTTAGTACTTTCCTGAATCTGTTGTTGTGCGGGCTCTGTCACAGGGCTGATCTTTTCATTTTGTTTATATTTTCCTAATGCAAATTGTGACTTCTACCCTGGGAACATGACAAAGTCTTTCTTCACAAATGCAAAGAAGATAGGAAACTCATGGTTCCCACAAAGCAGCTTTGACTCTGACTAGATGTGATAATTTCGTTTGCGGGATCCCAGACATCAGAGCATGGATCAGTGAGCCAGACTAATAAGCCACAAGAGCTCCTGTCCACGAATGGAAAGAGGCTCATCTGAGAATGGTCCAGTCTCTCTTTGTCATCTTGGCCAAGCTATGCAGTTTTTCGTTGCTTGCTGTTTCACAGAAGCAGACATAGGATCTTCGCCTTTGTTCCACCACTGGGAGCTCCAAAATAGGACTCCTGGTCATTTGTTTCCAGCCAACATCAGGAGACGCATCAGCTTGTGCAACTGGCTGCTCAGTCCCCCCTAATCCCTGCTGTGCCTGGAGGTCATCAGCAAGCACAGTGGCAGCACCATCCTCTGCAGAGCAAACCACTGGCATAGTTACCCAACTTCTTGCGTGGGTTTTGCATCTGGTGGAGTTTTATGCTCTCCTATACCCTGAGTTGCCTGGTTTCAAGCACACCAAGGTCTATCTGCTCGATGTAGTGAAAGTGGCAGGCCCCACAGTCTGACAAAGCCTTCAGCTGTTCCAAAGAGCACATTTCCTTGGGAGGCTACTGCAGTCCATTTGCCAGTATCCTTAAGTGTTGGATCCCTCTGTTAAAGAAGGCCTTCATACCCTGGGGTTGTATAATTACACACCCTCACCATGCTGACTTCCAGACCCTTATCCCTCATTACTGCTGACAGAGGATGCTACAAAGCAGCAAGCTGAAGCAGTGCTGTGGTTTACCACTGGGTACCAGAAGAAGGACACTCAGATAAGATGTGTTGTAATGAAGGGATTGCTGAGATATATAGTTAGCATGTTGGGGGCTGAGCCCTTCTAAACCAAGGAAAGAAAAACAGATCCAAGATAAAGTAGTCAAGACTGGATATACTGTGATATGGGGCCTGCCAGTGGTTCAGCTTTTCTTCTGGCATAAAATACTGTGTTTCATAAAAATGTCCAGACTTACCTTCTCCATGGCCACCTACTCACTGATTCTGAGAGAGAAGGTGACAGCTTTACCAAGTGGGTCAAACAACAACAGGAGTCTGGAAATTTTCTTTAGGAAAGAAATTGTAGCTTCATTGTAGCATCAGGTTGGGCCAAAATATAAGTAAAATATGAATTACAAGTCAATGGGCCTGTTAGTCATTTGCACCAGGTTTTGTCAGCCAGAGGATCCCAGCTCTTAGTGTTTACCTTTGTTTCATGCCTCAGTTTCACTATGAATGGACTTGTAAATTTCTCTAGCAACAAGTAAAACCATGAAGGGTTTTTCAAAACCTCTGATCATTAGGAAAAGAAAATTGAGAGATTGATGAAATGGGACCTAATTAATTATATCTATCATACGTGGAAGCAGTAAAACGAAAAAGTGAATTGCTGAAATGAACAATAAAGTGAACCTTTGCTCAGGATTAGAAATAGGCAGTTGGGACCTAATTACACAGTGCAATTTCTGAGTAAGTGAATCCTGCAGGAATAAATGTTGTGAAAAAATAAATCTGCCACATAGTAAGTAATATATGAGTTAGAACACATAGAATTTGGACTCCTAACAAAAAGGTATTTAGAGACTAATACTGATGTTGGCTGCCATTCAAAGCCTACCCATTGAAAAGAAAATAATAATGGATTAATAACATGAAACATTACTGAGCAGATGATGCCAGTAGGACTGGGAACAAGGAAATGTCACAGGTCTACTCTCCTGCAGGAGGTCTCTGATGCCCATTATAGGCTGCCAGAGGGCAGATTCCACATGAGGCTTGGAATCTGAAACACCCTCCTTACCCCATCTGTATTGAGAGCTGAGGTGAGGTGTTGCCAGGCTGCATGATGGAAGAGCAGCTGGTACCTCCAGTACAGTGACAGTACCTGGCTTCAGGAATCTGAGGCTGGAGGTGCCCAGGCCAGGCTGTGCTCCCCAGCATTCAGCCTGTGCTCAGTACAGTGCACAGCAGCTCCTATTCAGCTGGATCTCCCTCCTTCCACCCCTGGAAACTGAAGCCTGGGGAGGGGACACATTGACACAGACTGGCAGCTTATCGAGCATTGGGCCTCTGATATGCTTTCTGCATGGGGCAAATGCCTGGTTGCCTTCCACGAGTTTAAATCTAGACTTTCCATGCCTCAGAGGAAGAAATAAAGGGGGATGTCTTTTGTCAGTTCTTTCCCAGGCTCTTAAGTCATGGGGTTAGGGCTGCGGTACTAGGCAGCCGACATTTCTGCAGCAGCAAAGATGAAAGTCAGACAAAATAATCCAAAGAAGTGCTTAACTGTGACTATTAAGTCCCAAAGGATTTATCAGGGTTTACTTTCCTCTGACTTCTAGGAGAGACTTCAACTGAAGTCCATTAAGCAAATTAAAAAGCAGAAGGAAAATAAACACAGATTAATGGAGATAGGAATTTTATGAAGAAAAGGAAACAGCCAGACCTTGTGACAAAGCTCCTGACCTGCTATTCACGTTTTAAGGCCCCCAGACCTTATAAATGGAGGAGATTATTCTCTTCACATTGCCCTGCTGGTAGTCGTAAAAGAGAGTTAATAGAATTTTTTTTCCCCCACTGAGAAGTCCTGTAGAAACTCGAGTAATAATATAATCCACAATGTATCAGTTCAGTGCATGACATACAGCTATTTGTTCCTTTGTTTCCAGGCAGGGAATCAGGCTGTAAATCTTGTAGTGACACAGATACTGTACTGGCTCTGTGGCATTTTATCTCCTGCTGAAACTAAAACCCATCTGAGCAGCTTCCCACACAATTAGGGATTTGCATGTCTGAATAACTAGGCAGGATTTCTGTATTTATTACTTTGGCATAATGATTAATATTTAATCCAGATGAGATATTACCGATACGTTTGAAACCTCATTTTGCTTGTTAAAAAATACTTTGAAATCAAGAAGATGAGAAAATAATGTCACCATGGAGCCTTGTTATTATATTTAGAGTTTACATTAAAGCAAATGGTTCCATAAAAAGGAGGTTCCTTTTGCTATTCCTATTCTCTGGGATTTTCTAATTTTCACTGAGTTTGTTAGTATTCATGACCAAAAACAAAGAGATAGCAGAATGGTAAAACAAGAGTAAATAAACACTTCCACCATGCTGTGTGGCCAGGCCCCCGTTCAGCTCTGTGGTGGGACCAGCCCTTGGGGCTGAAGTGACTCAGCTGGAGATGCTGACACATCACTACCAAACACTGACCACTCTGGGGTGTACAGAAAGCCTCTTTGGGGTCTTGCCACAAACCTGAGGAAAATGTTCATGTTTGTATTTCTCTTTACTGCTTTAACTGGAAGACACTCTTGGTAACTGTCTTTACAACATCTAACCCAGTACAAATGTGTAATAAGTCTCTTGCCTCTACTCTTCAATTAATCTGTGTGATAATTCTTGGTTTGACACTTATTTATAGGCAACCCCTTATAGAAATTAAAAACCAAATTTACTTGAGTTTTGTCCATGGGATCCCATCTCTGTCCGACTAGAGGCGTTGGAAACTGTTCTGCTATTATTCTCAGTGAGAAAGTGATATTTCTCTGTGCAAATATCCTGAAATATGAGTTTAAAATATAAAACATACCCCTGATGGTAGACCCACTTGCACAGTTATTTTTCAGGTGATAGAGAAAATGAGCCACAAAGGGCTGTCCTTGAAAAGCAGAGCTACAGCTGCAATGTTCCCTGGCTGTTCTGGTTTCCATGGTGCGCGGCAGGACTCGCGGAGCTTTGTCCCTTGGTGACAGGGCAGCAGGATTCTGGAAGGGTGAGCAATTGCCAGGTAACACCCTGCTGTGACGCCCACCCCAGGTCTCGGTGTTGAGCTCCGCTGCTGGAGGTACTGATTTCTCTTGGTATACACAGCTTTTTTATCAAGCAGCCCCTACTGTCCTTGCCCACAGAGGATAATTGCAAGAGGTAGTCCTGGAGGCACCCCTTGTCTCTGACTCCTTGTTGCAAACTGCTCTGCAGGGCTGCAAACGGCTTTGGGTGCATGGACACCTGGGCAGAGCCTGCTGGAGCTGTGGGGCTGCTCTGCACCTCACAGCCAAGAGCAACCACATGGCAGGTGTGGTAAAAGAGGAAAGAGGAAAGGAAGAAAGGAGGGATGATCCAGGAATTACTCCAAGAAAAGGATTTTAATTCTGTTTGTTAAAGTGCAGATTTGAAGCCTTCTCTCACACAATCCCCCTGGGCTTGTAGGATTTGTGTTCAGGTGATTGTGTAAAATGTGAAGGGTGCAAAGCAGGGCTAAGGGTTAGTGAGTTTGGGAATGGCTTCCCAACAGCAATGAGGTCAGTGTACATCACGGCTTCTGCTAAAGGCTGACCAACACCAGGGTAAGAGGCCAAGATGTCTGAGCAGCTAAAACATGCAGCCCTTCCCTTAGTTGGTCCCATTTATCAGCTTTCCAGTTCCCATGGGACCCCTGACCTCTTACCATTGACATCAAAAAGCTGCCAAACGGCAGTGCCTGAAGCTCCGTGTTCTCCATGTCTGCACTGACAAAACCAGTTTGTGGCCCGGGCTGTCCAGCACAGACACTGTGTACGTGTGTGCCTCTGTGCACACCCCGACAGCCAGCGGGAGCAGCCCGGGGTCACCAGAGCCAGCCGTGTCACTGCCTGCTGGGGAGCTGGCCCTGGGGGTCTAACTCTGCTCTACTGCCTTTACAGCTTGTTTTTATCTTTTGCCCTGGGAATCCCAGTGCATGAAGACCAGCAGGAATAGGTTCTCCCCTGCTGCTGCTGCTGACCAAAGGTGTTCAGTCGATGTGAGCTGGCTCGTGTGCTCCAGGAAGAGAGGCTGTGTCGTGGTTTTGCTCTGGGTCAATTTGCTCTCACCCTGCACACAATTACTGTTAGTTGAGAGAAGGTTTATGCAGACAAAAGAGACCTGATTGGGGAAAATCATATGAACATTTATTATTAGCAAGATAAAAACTAAAGCATTATATCTACAATAATTCTAATTAAGTAAAAAGTACTATGTATTTACAGAAATATCTCTCCCCCTTTTATATCAGTCCAAGGAGGAGAAGCAGTCTCTTTCTCCATTTTGGAGCTCCAGATCTTTTCAATAACTCTGCAGCACTCTAAAGCTCTTTTCCTGTTATCTCAGGACAACAACTCCAATTTGTCGTAGCTGGAACTCTTTCTCTCTTTCTTCTGTGTCAGCCTCAGATAGGGCTGGGCCTATCCCCCTCCTGGGCTAAGACCGGAGGATGGGGTTTACCCAGGCCCTGAAGGTTTTCTCTTCCATGGGTTGCAAGGGGACACTTGCTTACCATGGATCTTCACCACAGGGTCACAGGGGATAATGGCTTTTGAGTCCACCCCTGTTTCCTGTGGAGGTCCCTCCCCACGGAAGAACAGTCCTTGATAGACCTCTCCGACATGGGTCTAGCAGGGATCCCTCACTTGGATCTTAACGTCTTACCCAAGCCGTTCTCGCTCTGGTGTGTCTTTCTCAGGGTCACAAATCTTCAGCAGTAGCATGGATCCCACACACGGATCCCAACATCCCACCTGGGCCGTCTTGCTCCAGCCTAGGTTTTTTCAGGGTCACAAATCTTCAGTAGGACTTTGCTTCACCTCAGGTCTCTCATAAAGTCTCAGTTTCCTCATGCATTAACTTACTCCAGTGTAGGTTCCTCCATGACCAGCATAGGGGTCTCCTCACGCCAACAAACTACCACAGGTGGCGGGGTTTATTTTTCAGTCTTTTCCCTGCTGAAGGGGGAGAGAGAGAGAGAGCAAGAGAGGGGGAAGAAGCAGTCCCTCCTTCGAACTTCTCTCCTGCAGCAGCTTGAACACTTCGTTATCTCTCTGCCGGAATTTTTCTGCAGTGGTTTTCATCCAAGTAGTCAGTCCTTTAAAGTTTTTTTTTTCTTTACTCTCTTACAGGAGAGAAGGGGGGCTTCAGTGCCACACCTGCCCCTGGCCCAGGGCCAAGGGAGGAGGGAGGCCTGGCCCCCACCTGGGGCCTGCTACGCCTCCTACATGG
Source organism: Myiozetetes cayanensis (assembly GCF_022539395.1). Classification (NCBI taxonomy): domain Eukaryota; kingdom Metazoa; phylum Chordata; class Aves; order Passeriformes; family Tyrannidae; genus Myiozetetes; species Myiozetetes cayanensis. Next base: position 135,839,050 of record NW_026086604.1, read on the forward strand.
CTACCTAATTTCAACTGCTACTAATTTCAACTGCGCAACAGCCTTCTCTTCCATTTTCTTAAATATGTAATTGGAAAAGGCTTTGCTAAAACTTTTGATTGGCCTTTTTCTCCGGAAATCCACCTGGACAAAACCATCCTCAGCCCCAGGGGCTGGCTGGTGGGCAAAACCACGATGGGCTGGAAGGCTACAGAGACTACAGCCTCACCAACTCTGAGCTCCAGTCCCTTGTCTGCCCACAACCTCTCCTTCCAACCTGCTGTTGTCCAGTGGATGACAGTTGTGGCACAGTCTGAGTGCCTTCTGCACCTGTCCAGGGCTCTGCATGGCCTTTTAATAGAGCACTTTCAACAAGACAACTCAGAGCATTACAGCAGACAGCAGTGCTGACTGTGGCATCTTCCAGTTCAGCAGCCAGTTGTGGTGCACTGATGGCCACAGCCCCTCGGAAAACTGATGGAGGATGCCTTGCAGGGCTACCACCACACTACTCCTCCAGAGTTAGCCCCACAAGTGGAGACAGACGACCGAGCCCTCCTGCTCTATCTAAATTCACTCCCAGCCAAAATGGAGCTGAGGGCACAACCTGGGCAACTCAATGTCTGTGCCCACGGCAAGCTGGAGTTGAGGGGTCCAGGCCTTCTTTCACTCTGTGCAGGGTGTGGGTAGCCCCACTGACTCCTGAGGCTGGGGAGTGAGATATCATGGCTATTACCATGAGAGACATTTTTCCCAGGCACCATAACATCACTGCCCACAAATGTTCTCCAGGGTTTCACCTTGAACTTTTAAGCCAGCTCCTTTCCCTTGCCCATATCCATCCTTTCCTCTCCTGGGATATAAGAGGCATCAGGGCTTTCTGGGTGTTTTGACTGTGGATAAGCACTCCTTATTTAGGTGGGTTTTTATGTGGGGCTGGGTGAGATAAATGCATCCTGCTGGTGGTAGAGTTAGTAGTTGGGAAAGTAGTCACTCAAGTCTGCACAGGCAGATCCAGATCTTGGCCATCAGTATGGATCTCCCAGGCTGGCTTGGGAAGGGTTTTGTTGTGTCTGATTAGCAGACGTTCTGCTGTATGAGAAAACCCGAGGTCTGGGGGGCTGCGAATGGACTTCTCATGCTTGATCAAACCAAACACTCCTTCTCTGGATAGACAGAAATCTCCTTAATCATACTTTTCCCTCCCTCCTCTTTCCGCTAGGAGAGTAAGCAGGAAGGGTTTAAAATATCATAAGCATAGGTGGGTCTGCCTTCTGTTTTTCCTCGCTCCTTACATCTCTCTCTCATGTGTGATTACAGAGGCAGGCCCACAAGCATTTGCAGGGAAAACATTCATCCATGTTTGTTAGTGGCCATGCAGAAGCAGACAAGGGTGCCTGTCTGGCAGCATTGAAGCACATGAAGCTGATGGTAGCCCAGCAGTGGGGAGAATGAGCAGCATTCAGCCCCACACCAAAGCCTGCTGCTCCTTGATTGCTCAGCCCTTACTGCACCCAGCAGCAAATTCTGTTCCAGGCTGGTGTCATGCCCTCAAGTGAGCTCATGGGGCTGTGCTTCTCTCCCTGCAGGTCTGCTGTTGAATAACATAACTGAAGACATTATCTGTGTCAAAAGAATTGCAAGAAACCCCCAAGGAAGGAATGAGGGGCTTTGAGAACGATTTCTTTGACAGGGCTCATATGTGTTTCTGAAGGGGCATGGCTGCTCTTTGCCCAAAGGCAGCACAGCCAAAGCACAGCCACTCTGGAGAGTAGAAACCACAACTGCAGGGCTTTGCAGGTGGGTGGGAACAGAGAGACAAACTTCCACTGCTTCAGTCTCTGCAGACCATTTCACATGAGAGACTACAGCGGAAGGCACAGAGAAAAAGTGTTACAGAAAAATATCTCAGGTGAAAAACAAATGTCCAGTAAACAGCACATCAGCTTGCAGGCTAGTCCTTGAAGATTTCTCACTGTGTTTCAAAGTTCTTCAAAAAGCTCCTTCCCAAAATTTTTGCAGTCTTAGCTGAAAGCACCTTGCATGATAGCAATTCTTCCCCAAACTTTGAGATCATTAATCAATGTAATATCCTGATGAATCTAGATAACAGGACTTGCTTGAACCAACCCTGAACCATCCCTGTGACTCTGGGCCACTGTAACATAGGAAGCCTGTGAAGGCAGAGTAATGAACAGGCTGAGCAAACAGAAGTGAGGGCAGAAGACAATTCCAACGATCATATAAACATGTGGTTGTCTGAAGTCCCAAGGCATTTTGTGCAAAAATAATGGTGTTAACCACTGAAACCTGAATACATTCCAAACTGAGGGACAAGATTCTGCCTTCAGATTTCCCCCTGCCTCCCCACTATTGCAGTTGGACTCATCAGCTGGTTTTTGCCTCCTGTGGGGGGCTGCTGTGGAGCCTGACTCACTGTAACCGCAGCCTGGTTCCTGTGCAGAGGTGAGGTAAGTAATTTGTGCAGCATATGCAGCCAGCAGGCTCAGGGACCCTCCTGTGGTGAGCATTACATGGTCCTCTGCACACTCAGCACACTGTGCTCAGCTGTGATGTCCCAGCAAAGCAGGGGTCCTTGTGGTGGCGGGACCTACCATTTCAATTCATTGTTCCTGGCCAGGACTTAGAGAGATCTCAAGTGGTATCAAGGGGCAATGACTGTTGTAAATGTTGGAGGGTCTGCAAGCAAGTCCTTCTCCAGGGCTATTGACAGAAGATCCCTCTCTGGGAATGACCCTACAAAAACCAGAGCCTGCTTGTATTGCATATGAATTATAGCAGCCTAGTACCTGAAAAGTCTCTGCTCTTCCGTCCTCAGGGAAGGATGGACAGTGTACTGCAAGTGATGAGACCTGACTGAGTGGGTGGAAGGATATGACCTGTGAGAATGTCCCAGCCCTGCTGCCCTGACAGGGGCTGCCTCCCCTCTCTTGCAAGGGGAGAGCTTCCCCCTTACAGCACAATGCTTCTTAGTTAGAGTTTGCAAACTCAGTGCATTCCATAAGGTCTAAAATAACTTTAATGATATAGCTTTTTTTCTTTAACCAAATCGACTTTCCATTTTCACATGTGATTTAGGGTCCAGCTTCAAAAGACTTTCCCCGTGGTCTCTTTTGTGCATGTTTGAATGGGGCCAGGGAGTGAGGGTTAGGAGCTAGGTAGATAGCAATACCCTTGGACATAGCTGATTTATCTTGAATTTTCAAAGACATTGAAAAAGGGAAGACCTCAGAAACAGATGCAAATCCGAAAGCTTTCCAATGCCTCTTGTTTATGTATTTGTAACAAAAACACAGCAAAGCACAGCCCAGAATCTTGCTAGGAAAAATCCGCTTAGTAGTGTAAGCTGTCTCTGAGGAAGTTCAAAGTGCTGCACACCACAAAACGGTTCTCCCCCGTGGAAAGGCCACAGTGCCATGGAAGGAGATGTCTGGTGTGGGAATGGCTGCAATTTGCAGCTGGGAGGACTTAAGGCAGGGACAGAGAGGGTTAAAAAGAAACCGTGGTTGAAGTGGCTGTCACCGCAGATGAGCATTGGCTCTGTCATTTTCTTTGAACGCTTGGGAAAGTACAAAATTACAAAGGAGTATTTTTTTAATATGCTGTGGTGGCTGTTCTTGTGTTTAAAAGGAGAAAAGAGGAAAAAAAAAATCAGAGCAACTTATTTGTCATCAGTAGATGGGATCTGAATCAAAATCTTACCTTCTAACACTGCCGAGCTTTGAAATCCAAGCCTAGGTCTAGAGATGTATGCCATGGACAGACATTTTATTTGTGTGAGGACCCTCACTTCATCAAAAACATTTCATTCAGATAAATATGCCGGTTCCTAACAGAAAACATACTTTAATCTTTGGAAGATTCTGTTTGTTCCTATTCTAAGAAAAATCTGGGCATTTTCTATACAGTACCTGGAATTTTAATCTGTGATTTAGCTGCACATTTTGTGTGCTTTCTGGAGTTAGTAGATATCTCAAATAGTTGAGTGATAGCTGGAGTCCTGGAGCAAGTATGGAAACACAGGGGAACTATGTTGACTTCTAGATGTGATGGATCACATCCCATAGGAGCTCTGGTAACTTCCTCAGAAAAATGTGTAGGTGACTCACAGCAGAGCTCTGAGGACACAGGGCAACTACCTTGAGTAAGGTGTGACAGATAGTCTGTCTCTTCACTTAAGGTAAAAATCTTAGTGTCCTATTCAACTTTTACTTGGAAACCAAATAAGGAACTTGCTTTCAACCATATCCATCTGAAATCCCAAGAAAGGCATAAAGTATGTTTTCTTTGTTTTCTTCATGAAAGCAAATTTTCCATTTATTTCTACAAGGCAGTATTTGCTGGGGAAATTTGATAATCCTTATGAAAAAAACACTAACCCCCAACTTGCAGCCCCTCTGGTGACACAGGGACTGAAGGTGAGCTGGCACTCTGTCATGTCTGAGCACTGTAACTGCTTGAGGACCTCGCCAGCACACATGGACAACAGGAATCATGAGATCATCTATAGGCACATTTTAGAGGAACAAGAAACCTCCTACCAAGATAAAAACAAATTAAATAAAGGGCCTGATTCTGTTTCCACATGAATTTAAAGGATGCGTTACCACTGATTTTAACAGCAAACAGGACTGACCTTGCAGGGTATGTCATCAAACAACTCGAGATTGCTTGAGAAAATTTCAACACTTCCATTATACGCCCCATCTTTCAAACTGGACATAAATATTCACTTGGCAGAAATCTCAGCCTACAAGTAAATTAGGAGATTTTTTTTAACATTTTCTCCACTCACAAAGAAGAGAGAGAGAGAGAGAGAAAGAAAGGGCTCTTCTGGGACACTTTTCAGTTACTGCTGCTATGCAATAACACTGACTGTCTTTGCACTACCTCACCTTAAAAAAATGAATTCACACATTCTCACAGGAAAAAAAAAAAAAGCAGCAAAATAAATGAATTAATTGATGCTGCAATCACTATTTTCAGCTGCAAGGGAGGTAAGTGATACCAAGGGATCAGTCAGCACTCAGGAAGCTGCTGCTAGAACAGGGACAGTCACTTGGCTTATGTGTGGTTTGTGGACCATGAGATTTTCAAAGTATCAGGCCATGGCTGAGCACCAAGAGCAAGGCTGTGTGTGACCAAAGATGCTGAATGATCCCCCTGCATGCACGGGGCTGGGATAAAGGCAGCTGGAGTCAGTATTATGTACCATCCCAAAACCCATCTGTGTATCCAGCCAGCCAGCCCTATGGTGAAACTTGGAGCTTTGTTGTCATTTTCTGAAAAGCTGTTTGAGACTAAATTATCTCTGTATTTGTTACAGGGACTTGAAAGGGTTGGTGTGTCATCCATGAGGTGAGAGAGGAGAGCTGGTCCTCTGCTCCACGATCTCCTTGATGATATCCAGCGCCATATCCCCAGCTCCAATGAACAAAGCAGGGATGTCAGATCCGTCTGCACTGGGGATGCAAGACACATCCCAGAGCACCAACACAACCATGCTAAAGGTACGACTGCAAACTCAGTTCCCCTGTTTATTTTGCTGTAGTTGCCAAAGCCACCACCTTCTTCCAACCTGAGTACGTAGACAGATTTTTGAATCTTGCACATTATATTTATTAGAAGAAGAAACTGAAGATGAATTAGTTATTTCATCCATACAATCTCTTTACAGACTTACAGAGAGTGTATTGGGCACAGGATGAGTCATGCAACCAGGGACAATTATTTGCTTCCAATTCAAAATGAAATTTCTTACGGTGCCCTCCCAAATTGTTCTTTCTGTCAAAGCCTCCCTGTGTGGTCTGGCATGCCAGCTGCCAGCCTGCCTTTCTCCTGCATCTGCTTCTGGTCTCCCTGAATCCCTTTTTTACACACCCAGACACACCCCCACTGACGCTCTTCCCCTACATGTGCAGGCTAGGGACAGGTACTCGCCATCAGCCATGGAGCAGGTCCTCTCCAGGCTGTGCTCCCTGCCCGCTGGAGCCCTGCTGTTACAGCTACTGATCCCGAGGCTTACATAAAGAAACACAATTGTTTATACACAGATCCTGAGGGAGAAGCTGGCAGCTTCAATGTAATTTAATCTAAACCAGGATAAGACAGTAAATATTGTTGTGTTTGCAGAAGGATGAAGAAGGGTGACTAAAGCAGAAGTAAAGAGGAAAGAAATACCTGTATAATTCACAAGGAGGGGAAATTTTTAAAAGTCACAGAGTTTTGAAGTTTGACCATCTTCACTGAAAAAAAATATTTTTACGGAGACTGGGGAATATTTTTAATGCTTTCAAACAATTTAATCTCCAAACCATCACCCATATTCATGGCCTGTGCTACTGTGTCAGTAACGTTAAACAGGGGAACCTGATCCCATGCACTCAGTAGTGTGTGGAGCCAGTCTAGCACAAAATTAGTGTTTCTGTTTAACACTGTTATCTCTGAGATATCTCTCTGGGACTGAGGAGCTCAGCCTGGTGGCCTGATCAAAAAGATCAAGGGATGATGTGATTACAAAGCACAAATACCATCATGGGCAGAAATTCTAAGCACAGCAGAGCTCTTTAATCCAAGGGAGAAAAGCATAACAAGAACTGATAGCTGGGACTTAACTCCAGGCAAATTCAACAGAGAAATGAGTTATAAACTTTTAATCAGTGAAAGAAGATTAACAACCAGAATAAACAAGTAGAAGAAATGGTGGTTTCTCAGACTCTTGACATGTCCCAACAGAGTCCAGATGCTTTTCTGGGTCTGCAATGGTGGAAAGCAACTCCTGGGTCTCTGGCAAAATGGTTGTGGGTGAAATCCTGCAGCTGGGGTTCAGCACTGGCAACTCACTCACTCTCAGTCTGGATCAGGATCAGATTTGACCCTGCCCTGGATCATCTTTACAACGTTTGCCATCCTTCTGTGGATGAGACAACTTGCCATTGTCAGCTCTGGTCACAGCTTATTGCCCCATCCCCAGAACCTGCTGCATATCCTGTCTCCATGAAGCAGGACTGGGTACCATTTCATGGGGACCATCCTGTCACTTTGCTTGTTGCTGCTCTCCATCATTCTTCTACTCACCATCCACGGGGAAAGGGACAGATGGTCAGTTCTGATGATGCTCAGGGTCCCATGAACTGCTAAGAGTAATGAGGGAGGTGGCAGGGGGAAGAGGGCACAGGAGAAGGCCATTCTGGACATCTAACAGCTGGAATGAGGGAAGTCTTGAGGGCCTCACAGTTCAGTGGGTTTTTTCTAACTTGCATGGCAGTGGGAAGTATCCATCATGTTTTAGATCTGAGACATTGTAATTGGATTTCCAAGGTTATTAGCTAATGGGTGAGTGTGGTTTTGCTACAAGAGCCTTGAAATTGAACCTGGCCCTTTTTTCCTGGGTATCAGTGCCTTACTGAAAACATAGACTTACTAATAGTAAGGGTTGTGCCACCGTGTGGTTCTCAAAAGGTATTTTAAAAACACATTTGGCCTTCAATGAGGAAAAGATGATCTAATGGACTCTTCTGGCCTAATGTCTATGCGTCCTTTCACAGTTTCCCAGGACGCCCAGTCTGTTTGCTCATGACATTTCTGTTTCTGCAAGGAGCATCACCCCTGTCTGCCTGCATCCCATCCCACTCTCCTGCCCCAGGTGCTGATTCCCACTTGGCTGGACCACATGCTGGTTCCCTCCAGCTGAAACTTTCTGGGCTAGTGCAACTAGGGCTGCTGCAAACCATCTCAGTGAAATTACTTCAGATTTGTGCCAGATTCATTTCTCCCTCAAGGCTACAGGACACTTTTTGTCCTGAACTCCTTCTTTCCACATACTGATCTTTTTTTAACTGGACTGATGTCATCCATGCTGGTCTCAGCTAGAGAAGTAATCTTTGTGGAAACTTTGAAAAAATCCCCTTAGCACCTTTCAAATGGTGAAAGAGCAGTAAAATAGATTTCTATCATTCTTAAAATATAATCAGTCCTTTTGGCAATACTACAAGAAAATAGATTATATTGAAAGGTTAGCAGGAAGACAACGTTTTTGAGGGGTTTGTACTGTTATTGGATGAAGGAATTAAAAAAACCAACCACATGAAATGTACCACGACCTGGGATCTGCTCTAATCTTTAATTACAACAAAGAAACTCTACTCATCAGCAGCATTGCTGTAGAGCTTTACTGAGATTTCACACAAGACAGCAGCTCTGTGATGGTTGTTTGGATCATTTTCATGACGGAGTTTGCAAATGGAATAACAATCAAACACGCTTCTCCTATAAAAATGTCCAAACCAGAAAAGTAATCAAAATCCCAAGCATCAGCCTCATTCTCTAAATCACTTAATGTTAGGCTACAAGAAAATCCATATGAAAAACAGTAAATAGAATTTACAGGTGAGATTTCCAGAAAGCCTGAATGATTTTTTGCACTGATCTATACAGTCTGTGCTGGTATCACATGCTAACCAGACCCCTTTGTAAACATCCTGACCTTGTTTTGCACAGTGGTACTAACTAAGTAACAGCCCCATGCAAGATAAAACTGGCCTAATTCCCATAATTCATGGACAATTTTGTTCTTTAAAGTGCAAAATATAGTGCAGACAAACCAGAAAAAATCAGAATGTTTGTGCCATAATTGAACTCCACAACTAAAATATCAAAGCAGAGGGCAAAATGTATTGCTGTTGCAGAATATGCCATAGCAGCAGTGGGCAGGGAACTTTCAGTTTTATGTTAAACCCATAATAGCCAACTCTTTGTTGGAAGCACTATTATCTAGAGTTTAAAATGTAGTGGTAATGCCTTCATGTCAGTGTTTTCTGGCTATTAGCAATTTCATTGTGCTGGTCAAAGTTGGCAATGTTTTGTATTTAAGTTCCACTACTAATGAGTTTTGCTTGTGTTTTACTAAAAAGCAGTATAACACAGACCCTCAGGGGAAATTCCATTCCCCTTATTAAAAAATTGTGGCTATTTTATTTTCCTTATCTCTGCCATCCATTTCCTTTTGTTTCTCAATGCACTGCTGCAAATCACTAAGACATTTCCTTGTCTGCTTTACTTTGGACCCCTTTAATGTAAGCTCCTACATAATCAAAGTCACAGGATTCATTTGATGAAGTGAACTGGTTTTGCTGAAGGGTCACAGTTGGAGATTTAGCATTTCAGAAAAGCAAAAGATCTAAAGGCAGGAGAAAGGGACAACAGTTTTTACAAGATATCAGATAAACATCCAGTAACAGAGAATGAAATTCAGCTCTTACAAAGCAGAACAGCTCAGTGTGATCTGTTTTAACTACAACCAGGTGATTGGAGCCAGCCTCCCTGCAGAAAAGTGAACCTCGCTTCCTTTGCCTTGTTAGTCTGTTTTCTGTGGCATGATGTCATGGCCAGTAGGTACTTTGTACTCACTGATGCAGGGCTACAAGGACAAAAGTGCAAGTAACAAAAGAGACAGAAAAACATGAGAGCAAAACCATTGCCCTGTTCCCTTACTTGTAGATACTACTCAGGCTGCTGCTCAGCAGGCAGCAGTAGCTCAGGCTCTCTGACCCTGAGAAACAGTGGTCACCAACTGTTTGCTTTCCTCAGGAGCAAAAACTTGATTAACCAAAGTTTCTCAAGAAATAGAAAGTTCTGGTAAATATCCGTGCAAAATACATTTTGCCGACATTGCCAATGCAAAGTATTTTGACATTCTCAAAGCAAAAGACTGTGTTTGGTTTGTCCCCTTGTGTTGTTGCTGCTGCCAAGACCTACCATTTAGGTTTTCATGTCCTCAGCTCTCATCTGGGGGCCAGGATCCTCACCAGGGTGCACATCAGCATGTGAGCCATGACCAAACTGCTCACAGAAAGCTGCCCCCTTGGAGGGGCTGCAAGAGTGTTGGAAGGGATCTATCAGGAAGAGGATTCATCCACCTCATCATCAAGCATGCTGAAGGCACGCATCCCAATACAGGTTGAATAAGCTGAAAAGTCTTGTTCTTAAGAAGACTGAAATGAAATGTTTTGTGCTATTTCCCACCCAAATTCAAAGTGCTCACCAGAACCACCATTTTGGTCCTGAGATCTAGGTTGCTGTAAAGGGACACAGTCAGGGGTGTCTGTATCTCAAGAGGAGGTAGTTCAGGAAGCAGGAGATGAACTGTGGGGTCACTGGTGTCAGACTTTTTCATGTGAATTACAGTGTACTTTTAGGCAGAATTAAACATTTAGTGTGGGATTCAGCTTACCTGAAAGTAGATGCCTCTTGCCTGTCAGCTGTAGAATACACAGAGCTCCTTGGACTCAATTTAGTGTGTAAATGCAGCCACCATGAGACAGTGGTGATATCAGGAGGTTTCCTGATATGATTCTCTGAGGTTTCGTGGTGTGGTCTCCACCTGCAGGTCTGTATGTCCCCCATAGGTCTGGCACGATACTGCCCAGACCGTGAAGATATCCCAATATTACAGATCATCTCTGGATGATATTTAGCTGGTCATATTTAGGCAACTGACTCAGACTGTCTTGGCCACATTGACTGGTTCTCAATTGCCTGTAAGAAGCTTTAGATATCTCGTGTTCAGACTCTACATTTAACTGCCTGCATGTGGGTGGCTAAATCCTATGCTGAACTCTAGGGTCACTGTATCAGGAAAAGTCCTGTTGGTAACACAAACCGCTGCAAGAACACTTGAAAATTCAGGAGTGACTTGAATAAACCACTGTCATTCCCTCAAAGCAAAGAGCTGCTCCTGGATTTCGCTTAGTTTTTGTCACCAAAAGGACATCATTGATTCCACTGTGGGGTTTTTTTTTACAAGTTATACAGAAGAGGGTTTTAGTAAGGGTTACTAAAAGCACTGCATGGTGCTCTGACTGGCTTAATCAGTTCCCTGTTCATCATGCCATCATGAGCATGCAGGGTTGTGAGAGGCATACCTCTGGCATGAAATTAATCAAATCTGAGGCCAAGTTCTCCAAAAGTAAGTAGTTCTCTCAAAACATACCTTCAAGTCTTCATCATTCTTGCCATGATTTCTGAAGTTTGGACTTCTCAAAATTTGCCATGACTAACTTACATTTACACTAATCAGTGCTCCAGTCAAGAAGTAGCAATTTTCTCCTCCAGGATAGATGTAAGCAGTGCATGAGCTGCTAATATCTCATTACACGCAGCGATGTCATGTGGAAAAAAAACACAACAGGGATGCCTGAAGCAAGATTTTTAGCCACTGAGATCTAAGAACTTGGTCATAACTACTGACTCAAATTGAAACATTTAGGATGAAATTCAGTGTCTTAATACCAGTAACTCTGACACTACCATGCTGTGTGGGCTAGGCATTCTCCTTGTTTCTTTAATGTACTTAAATTTTGTTAAGGTAATGGGAGTGGCATGTTTGGGAACTTCAAACCTGTTTTAATTCAATTGTAACCTTGGCAAACTTTTACATTTCAACAAATCCTCCAGTAACATGCTCCAAAACTCCATAGGAACCCACTAAACTTTGTAGGACCTGCCTTAGATGAAAATATACTCAGATAGGTAGTTAGTGGAATGGTTTGTTCTTGTTTACAATCGCTCAGACTTTGGCACATACTGAAGTTCATCCCTCATAAACCTACAATATTGGACTGCTAGGAAGAAATCTGAGCACACGTAGGCACCATATAACCCTGACTACTCTGTACTTTCTTGTGCTCCATTGGAGGGAAAGAACTGAAGAGCAGCAATGTTGGATGGAACCAAAGCTAGCCATATTCTGTGTGACAATGCAAGGATGTGAACCCAGCTCTACACAGCAAAATGCTCTGGCTGCTAGAACATTTTTCTTCTTTTATCTATCTATGCGTTGTCTTAAGACAGACACTTTCTGCCTCACTTCTGTGAAGGCAGAAGGTGGGGTTGTCTGGGTCTCTCAAGGGAGCTGCTGAGGGGCAGCTCAGGTGCATAAAATGCCCAAGCCAGTTAAAATCCCACAGGGTAAAATACAATCCTCTCCTGCTACTCCTCATTCTTAAGACAGTTCCACTTTCTCCTGGGAGGAAGAGCTACTGTAGTCCTCAGACTGAGGCCAGCACTCTCAAGTTATTCCAACAACCAGAGAGAAAATCTCAGCTGCTGCCTAAGCACAATAAACACATCACCAAGGGAACAGGAACAGATTTGCTGCAATATTCCTTGGGTGGGAACAGCTTGGGATGCTGCCCCTATGGTAGCAGGGGTCTTCATAGCTGCAGGGATGGATTTCTGCTTTTTTCTCAGGGAAGCTTCTCTGAGAGTGTGTTGCTGGTCCTGAACTGTGGCTGTCCCCTGCCTGGACAGCAAGGACTGTCACTGCAGCCAACATCCTCCTGGGATCTCTGCAATTGAGCAGAGGAGAAATATTTACTCCTCCTTGTTTACAAAGGATGCAGGCAGGGGATGACATGGAGGATATATGAATCCTTTATGCTTCTCCCTGGCTGCTGCATGGGTAGGGAACCTGTGGATGGGGTAGGAGGGCTGTTTATGGAGTGGCTTGCAGACACAAAACACTGATTTTTAGAGGAGCTGCCTTTCCCTTGCAGCCTCACAGGGCCAGGATTTATGGGCACTTTACTTACATAGAAGCCAAAGCTTGGGAAGGGAGATGGAGGCATCTGTCCCGGTGCACCAAGCCTTGTCCTGAGAGATAGCTCTGCAGCTGGGGTGGCACCTATACCTCTAGGATGGCTGCTTTCCTCATCTCAACACACACCATCCACAAGGGTGCAAAAGCCCAGAAATTACTAAAGTGCAGAAACATTTCTCAGCAGTACTACACATTTTTGAGGACAGGAGACAGGCAGGCAGCAGGCAGACCTTCGGCCCTTTCCCCATGCACCTTTCCTTCACGTATATGCAAAATTCATTGTTATGAAGGGAGAAATCACAAAGATCTCTCTCTGCTGCAGAAAGAGCACGTAAGAAACAAAGTCTAAATTCATGGAGTAATCAGAATTATTTTTCAAAGCAGTATCTTGTTACTGGCTAAAACTAACAGCGTTATTACCACCAGGGAAACTGCAGGGCAGCCCAGAAGGGCAGATCACAAAAGATTAAATAGTTGTCCAAGGGAAAAAAAAATGGAGGAAAAAGGTTCTTTCTACAAAAGTCTGCCTCAGATGGAAATTAAAATGAGTGAAGTGGGAGAAGGCTCCCACTTCAGCAATTAATCCCAGGAGTAGAAGGGGAAAAAGGTGTGCTGCACCGTTCATGGGCACATCGATGACGGCCATGGGGCGGGGGCCGTCACCGTCGCAGGCAGCCTGCACTTTTGAACCGAGCCATTGAGTCAGGCCCTGCGGACCCACGGGAAGATGGAAACAGGATGACTGGACCTTTGATGTTGCCAGGGTGTAATAGCGAGAGGAGACGAGAGAGCCTGCGCTCACAGTAACCCACTGTCTCTCATCATCGGCAGCACATTAATTTGCCAAGTGAGGATCATGCGGGGCAAGCAACGGAGCGGCTTGTCAGGAAAAAAGCAACAGGGAGGGGGCCCGGGAAGAGGGAGGGGACCGGGGGCCAGAGGGGGAGGGTGGGAAGGGGAGTTTGGAGAAAATTGCTCGAAATTACAGTATTCAGCTTTTGGTGACAGTATATCAAAGCCCAGCTTCTGCCTTTATGATATTTAAATCCCTGCCGCTTCCCCAGAAAAACAGCACTGGCACAATAGAAACATTATGTGCCTGTTCGGGGAGGGGGAGCACCACTGAAACGGGAGTCGCTTCGGGTTGGGATGCTGAGCGGGACTTGGAGGGACTGATGGCTCCACCTCAGGGACGAACAAAGTGCCCGTCTGCAGCGACAATGTCCTGAGGAGGCACTTTGAATTCATCTCCTGTTACATGGTTTGAAGCACACACACTCTCACACACACATTCTCACACAAACACACACACACAGCCACACACTCTTCTACACTCACTCTCACACAAATACACACACAGTCTCACATGCTCACCCCTTCCCTCCCAAGGGAAACAGCCCAGTCACTGCACAGGGTAGGAGCATTGAAGATGAAGAAGCATTAAAATGGAACTGGATGATAAATCATAACTGACAGCTTAGTAAGTAGATTAAAGCTCCTGCCAGGGATTTATGCCTTCTCCTTGTTACAAAGCTTTGGTCTCCCTCGTGGGATTGGCAGCCTTTTCACTGGCTGTGCCAAGTGCAGCTCCAATATTATCACCTTCTTCCTCAGCCAGTGGCTCCCAGGGGCTGTAAGGGAACAACAGAGGGCACAAACCCCTAAAGATGGGTCCAAGGGGCTGGCAGAGATCCTCACCACTCTAGAAGGAGGTGAGCTGCAAGAGAAGGGCAGGGAGACTCCAGCCAGTGCCTAGGAGAGGTCAGGGCCCTGAGAAGGGTCCATGGTCCTGAAGGGATTTGGCATGACAGCCCCAGAGCAGGTTTCACATCCATCCACGTGTTCATGACCAGACAGTCTGCCCAAAGGGAGAGAGGCAGGACACAGGAAGAAGCAGTGACTGGACACAGGGAGAAGCAGTGTCAGATCTCACTGAAATCAAGTCACAGCCAATTCCCACTGAAACCCTGAGCCAAGTGGCTGGCCAGAGATGTGCCTCCAAGCAGCAGAGCCAAGGGCCAAGGGGAAAGCAGTTCCTTCTGGCACAGGTTTGACATCAGGCTGGAGCTGCCTGCACTGCCCACACGTAATTCTACCCACAGGGGTGGAACAAGTTAGCAAATGTTAGCTGGTAAATAAGTTATCTTCAAAGAACTGTACAACCATCATCACAGCTCTGCAAGACCCTGTGAGGGAGGCAGCTATGTCCCCCTCTCCAGATGGCTGAAAGAAGTTGGAATGCTCTCATGGCTGCCATCGGGAGAGCTTATATGCTCTGAGGGAGTCTCTGACAGAGCACGGCTCACCCAACATTTGCTGCCAATCCCAGCCAGGGGCTCAGCACATGAAAACATCTATTATCTTTAAGGCAACATTTGCCAAGTAACAACATCAAAGGCCTTTGTGTTCATAAACCTAAACTGGCTCTTTATGAAGAGAACAACAGGTTCTCATAAAGAGAACATTTGAGCCTTGTGTGGACAGACTTGCTTTGCCACCTCCTTCCTGCCCCTGTGCTCCCAGGTTGGTGACACCTTTCTTTCCCAGGATAGGTATGGAGGAGCAGGGGATGTTAAAGAGTTAGGCTGAAAGCCAAAAGCACTACCCACTCTGTGTGCAAATCCTGCAATGGCCTCCTGGAGGAAATGAAAGCTTCTTTCATTAGGAAAGCCAGCGAGGTTACTCTGGGGGTACATTTGGCCCCAGGATCAAAGGCCAGGCATGTATTTTCCACTTCATTGTGTTTTATAGGTACAACTAGAAGTCACAGACATAGAGCTAGCTGTGCCTTGTCCCCTCAGAGATGCGTGGCAGGTTAACCCCTCCTGTCACTTGAAAGGGAACAAGCACACCCAGGTGCTCCTAACACACAAGTCGTGAGCAAGCCCAACACCAAAAGCCCTGCTCAAAGGTAGCATAAGCTTGCAAAGCAGGTACAGCATTAATTCCTCAGTCCTTTGGCCAAATGAATCCAGAGAAGGATAATATGATAGAGAAGACTGTCAATGGGAAAGGCAGCACTCAAGCACTGGGCTGAGAAACCATTAGAAAATATAAAAGTTATCTCCTAAAGACCAAAACCAGGAGATCTTCCCTCACGCTGCATGTCATCATTCCTGTATATTCAGGGAAGCTGTATTCCTACAAATGTTTGCCTTGGAAAAATAATCTTTTTCTGCCTCTGGATTGCCTGTGAAACCAGCAGAGGGCAGTCAATCTGACTCCATTTCCACTCACATGAATGGCTGGGGAGTCTCTTTCAAGACTGCTAAGAAGGTTTTTCCAGGAGGTGTTTGTGACAGCCCAGCTGGTGGTCCACGGGTGGCACACTGTCCAGTAAAACTGACAGTTCAGGGAGGGATCAACTCGGGAGCCTTACTTGGGATGTGTTTCAGAAAGAGCATATCTCCCTCCAACTGGAGATGCTCAGTCAGGAGCAATAAGCTATCTGGATCATACTTAGAAGTCTTATTAGAGAAAGATTTTTGTCCAAAAAATTTTTTTTTCTGTTTATTGATTTTTCTGCTCAAATCAATAAAAAAATGTCACTATAAGAGCAAATCTGATCCTCATGAGGAACAGGCAGCAAAGGGGTGTTTCTTCTGCACTGTTTCATCCCTGTGCTCCTGCAGACCCCTCTGCCCACACAGTGTGCAGGGAACAGAGTGAACACTGAACCAGCAAGCATAGACACAGCCTCTGAACACTCCCCTGACATCCAGCAGTTCATAGTGAAGGAGCTTCTGAGCACGATACAGGTTTTTTCACTGCCATTGCTAGATTTTTCTTCTCTTCATTTGCCTTTTGGAACCCATGCAATCTTTTAGCACCCAGAAATTCTTTTGGCAAGGTGGTTCACAGTTTCACTACACTTTATTGTTTGTATGAGATAAGACTGGTGTACAAGTGATAGCATGCCCTAATATTATCAGGGCAAAGCCGAAGTCTATTTTGCCTTTCCTAGAAGGTTCACTAAGGTTAGGTTTCGAACCTCTGACATCCTTTGCATTTAAAACTTGGTTTCCATATGGCAGCAGTTAATTTTTTAAGTTGTTATTGGGATTTTATAGATCAAATTAATTTGTGGTGAAAGAACAGAAGGTGGAAGAAGTGTTAAATTATGCAGCAATGTGGGCATGTGCAATGGATTCATGACAGCATTTACCTTTGCACTTTTCCTGTGCCCAGAGGCTAGAGCAGTAAGGCCTGCATATCTGTACATTCTGCATGCAGCTAGAAAAGAGATGGAAAGCATTTTTCAACCATTAATTCCTCCGTTTGTTTCTGTAGAGAGGGAGAAGAGCCGATCTTCCACACAGCTGTTGTGGGGCTCCAAGTGCAATGTGCACACTGAGCAATTGGCTGGAAGTGGTCCAGAAGCTCTGAGCATTGTTCTGTGGTTTCTTCTCTCTCCAAGCATCTTTGTTTCCCTGATTTCTGGCCAGGAGCAGAACCTGGAGTGCCCAAGGGCTGTGGCAAAGCCAGCTGTCATGACATTTCCAACCTAACCAGAAGTGCAGGAAATATCCCAAGAAAGCTTGTTTTTATAGGCTCCCAGAAGGCTTGCATATGTCAGATATGCTTATCCAAACCAAACCCAGCCCTCCTGAAATTCATCTCTCACTAACATCAATGCTTTTTTCCATGTCAATTTGAGTGGCGTGAGATTTTTGGCAATCAGGGAGTAGTAAAGATTTGTTTACTGCTGTTTTGGAATGGATACTGGTTTGTTTATTGCAATTCATGCCAAAGGAATATTTCATAACAAGTAATATGTTTCAACCTATTCATTTCTTTCATGATTTTCATTTACTGTAGGGCTTTTTTCTCCTCAAAAACTTGTGTTGTTCAGCAGTGCAAACCACATAAAGCAAAAGGATGGGAGTAAAAAAAGAAAAAAATATAACTTTGCAAGATGCTATCCATCTCTTGAGATTTCAGAGGTAAAATCTCAGATTGGTGCACAGCAGTTCAAGAAGAAGGGAGGACTGTTAATCTGTCATATTTCCTGACTCTTTTCAAGTATCGAAGTTTTACAGAAATGGTGACTCAATCTAAAACTTTTGGCTGATTCTATCGCATAACCTTGTTTCTTGGCTCATCTACCTTAAATGAGCATTTTTAATCGTGCTTCCAATGTAAATATGCACTGCAATAAAGCTGAAATGAGTTTTCCATTACCACTTAGCTATCATCAGGCTTAAATAGTTTCTGCAAACTTTGATTGTTCAAAAGTGCACAAAAAATACCTTTAAAGGATTTTCAATGCCTGACATTAATTTCCTTAAATATGTAAATATTAACCAAATATTTTTGTAGGGTTGTCTGTTTTGAGGCAGTAGGAGGTTGAATAAGTATTAAGCCCCCAGGTAAGATTCCTTGTCTAATGCAAAATAAAGCCACATGGGCCCACTGTTAATACAGAAGGCACAATTCCTAAAAAAAAAAAAAAAAAAAAAAGTTTGTTATGCATTCCTTTTTATGTGAAGATTTCTAAAGTCAGCAAAGCTTGTGTCCTTGCTAAAATGCTCAGAATTGGAAGATCTGCTCAGAGCTGCAGAACTCATCTCAGAAATGCAGCTCTCTAGGCCCCATTGTCATTATCTGATCTAGAATGCAAGATATATCCTGCATAGGAAGATACAATCTACATTTCCCAGTGTGTTAATAACTTGACCCCCTCCAAAGGTCCTGCTGTGTGTATTGAAGCTGTCTATTAATTCCCTTGTGGACTGCTGGTTTTGGTATTTAATCTCCAGGAGGAATTTAAGAAGGTCAAAGTCCCCCTCTTTGAGGAATGCCATACAAGTAATAAAACAAAGTACATTTGCCCCTCAAAGAGCTAGAAGTCTGGGAGCTGTGTTGACAAGAGACCTCTGGACTATTTATACTGCTATTAGAAAGAGGGGGAAGGGCAGGGAGATAGTTACTGTAGTTTAATAAGTATGGGAAGATGGTTAATATACATGGGGCTTCAGCCACACTGTGACATTTGATTTATATTAAGTATAGTGAAGGGGTCAAGGTCTCTTTTCACACCACTGCAATCCTATTAACCCCCTTGGTCTGTGCATGGCGGTTAGAATTTGGATGACGCTTGATTTCTTGGAGTAAAGAAGTTTAGGATGCAATAAAAACTCAGCAAAGTTCCCATAGAGGGATCTGCTCCCAGATCATATGTGCAAGTAGGATGTCAGCACAAAGCATCGCTAAACCCAAAGACCAAACAGAAAAATCCCTAGGAGGTGTACTTTGCAACAGCAGCTCAATCCTAAATACCACCATCAAGCAGACCTTCCCCTGTTTGCAGAGGGCTTCCAAGGCAGCAGCATCAGGGTTTCCCCACTTCTGAGAGAAAAAGCCAAAACCCACACCAAAACATTCAAGGACTAGATTTTACCAAGTTTTAATACAGAAGTTGCTTGGCTGGAGATCCACTGGGCATTTTATGCCATTATCTCTCAACAGCCATGGAGACATGGCCAAAATTTCCAAAGGCCATTTCAAAACACGCATCTGTTGTGACTCTGGACACATCTGAGGTTGGATGGGTTCTTGGTGCTCTTACAGGGCCCATGAATGATTCATGCCTCACAGAGGAGGCCCAAAATGTGTTGCCCATGTTAGATGGTATTCTCCCAGATCTCTGATTAGGTTACTTTTAGTCTGATTAGGACTTTTTAGCTCAACTTTCCAAGAAAAATAGAGTAAATATGATAGCACTGTTCATTTATGTGTTTGTCTATCCATCTCTCCCTTCAAGCCTGCTGGCCAATTCCAATTAAGTTTTGGCAGTAGGAGATGCTTCAAGGGATTGCATTCTTGCAAGCTGATTTAAAGTGCATGAGGTACACAGAACCTAGAAATACCTCTGTAAAGTAAAAGCTGCTATGTAACCTCACCCTATTCAACTCCAGGAAATGCACAAGGGAAGGACACCAAAACGGAGACTTTGTTTGTTTCCATGTCTCGTGAACCTACTGCCTGTGAACGCTGAAGGCCAGGGAGAGAGGTAGTGAACAGCCTTGTGACAGCCTCCAAATCCTTCTAAGAAAGCTGTAATGGCATTTACCCATTAACCTGGGAAGAAAACACCTTTTCAGTCCAGCTTTCATAGGGAGATGAAAGTTCAGGCTGCAAATACAAATTCTCTACTATAAATAGAACCCCCCGGTGCATAGTCAGGAGTTGATGATGCAGGCTGTGCTCCCTGGTCAGTGTTCCCTGCACCTCAGGGGAGGCAGCCTCGTCTTCCCCAAATGCCCTCAGACATGGCTGGGTGCTGTCTCCGCTTGGCACCTTCACAGCCCAGGTGTGGGCAGATAATGGCTCAGACTTCCCTTTTACTGCTGCTTTTATTTTATCTGCACTGAGATACCATCAGTGACAAGGCAAGTGTGGGGAGATTTCTTTGACAGTCCTCTCAGACATCTGATTACAAACGGCCTGGGCTTATCCAACGCCTCCCCAAGCTGATTACTTCAAAGGGACTGGCTCTCCCTTCTCTTGCTTCAGTTGACCAAATAGCTCCTTTTCCAGGGCTCTGGTTTTGGCCAGGCTTTTTAAGAAATGCAACAGTGTCACTGTCTGCACTGATCCTGAGGAGGAATCTGTTCTTCTGGCCTGACAAGCCCAAACGTGGATGGGAGAATCTGCTGAAAACTGAAGTTTTATGAACTTTCAAACTATTTTTGTGCATTCATAGGGTTCAAAAATTGGATCGAGGTCATGAACCTTTCCCCCTCTTCCTGCCATTTGAAACTAGGTCTTTTTTTTTTTTTTTTTCTCCCAAGAGTGATTAGTTTCATTAAAAGAGTATTTTCTGAACTAAATGGGAGTTCTGTGCTACTGCATGGAAGGACAGAAGATGTGATGAATCACGAGATGGAAGAAAACTTCAGAAAGAAAAGCCCATCACCATGATTAGAAATTGTGGATAAAATAATGTGGATAAAATCCTGACCTAGTGAAATTAGCAGCAAAATACTATTGCCCTGTGTAAGACCCAGTTTTCACCATCTACTTCTTTCTTGTTTCATTGGAGTTTTTCTTCTCTCCTCCTTCTCTTGGGATCTCTGTTTGTTTTCCTTCAGCCCACTCAAAGGCGTTTTTTTTTCTTATTATTTTTGAATAGCTTTCATATTTCTTTTATCCACAACTGTTTCTTAGACTGCTTCTCTTTGATACAACTTGGGCTCCTGAAACATCTGAATTGAACTCTAAGCAGACTGAGAATGAGACAAAATAAATTTGCCTCTGGAAACTTCATTCTTTCCACAATTTTCTATGGCTTTCACCACCATGCCAGAAAAAAAATAAATGCCTTACATGTATTTTGAAAGGAACTTGGTTTTCAGGGTAAGTTTCTCGCTGCCAAAACAAGCCACCGTAGCTACAAAGCACAAAGCACATGGATGGCAGGAGGGCAGAGACAGGGATGGTTTTTTTCCCATTAGGCTGACTTTGCGTGATAGTGAGAAGCGAGGACCTCTGAAACCACCTAGGGCCAATGTGGTCCCCAAGGCTGGCACCACTGGCACTGTCCCCAACACCTAAAATTCTGTTAATGTCAGAGTTGTAACATTCATGTAAACCAAGTGTGGTATTTCTACTTCCTCCCTGTGATTCGGGAGCTGAAACTCTTCTTTTACCCCCTCTTTTGAGAGCCCCATGTAACAGTGCATAGCTGCAGTACCAAAGCACACAAAGGCACAGTCCACACTCTTGAGAGTTTAACAACTTAGCTTAGCTGTTAACAGTTTAGTTTAACAGCTTAAAACTAACTTTACCAGTTAGGTTTCCCACTGCCCACAGAATGCATTTAATGTTTGAGACCCCAGTTACACCTCCTGTGCTGGAGATCAGCCTTCAAGGGAGCTCACTGTAAGAAAATATCGCAAAAAGTGTGATTTTACACATCAACACTTGGCTTCCAAAGAATTATTTCATGTAAATAGCTGCTGCCCTTAATTCCTCATGTGTATTCAAACTTTGAAAATCCAACTGCTTTTTAGCTGATAGCCTGAGAAGTTGATGGGCTGAATAGTCAAAGACCCTGAAATCCTCTGCACATCAAGCATTAAGAAAACAATCCCAGCACTTCTTCAAATTCAAAGGGCACCTCTAACTGTGTTCACCCCTTCACATTCCCCAAAAAGGTGGGCAGCAGAACCTCCAGGACCTGCAAGCTGGCTGCTACTGTAGGGAGGGATGCTCTGTGCAGTGGATCCCCACCAACCACACTTGTCAGGTGATGGATGTGGTGTGCTCCAAGCTCCTCTCTGCTTGGGCCTGTTTCAAGTACCCGGGTTATCGGAGCACTGCCATTATAAATGTAAACTGCAAATGGAACATCAAACAACAGCCCTGTCCTGCACAGCGTCACTGCCACAGCTTGGACAAGGAGGAGCTGCCTGATCATTTCCAGTTCTCAGACTGCTGGGGAAGGGCTGGGGAGTGACCAGGATAAAGAGCAGCATTCACAACAGCCTTAAACCCTTCTGCAGGAGGGTTAAGGTCATACTTTACTCCTACACTCAGCTTTGTTATATTAAGTATAATTCTCTTTACTTTATGAAAACAGGTTAAGAAGAAGAACTGGAGATATTTGGATTAATGTACAAGAACAGGGGGATTAAGAGGTCCTGTCAATTAAGGTGATCCCTTTAAGGCTCTGCCCTTTCACCCCTGGAGCTTGGCTTTAATTCCTGCTCAGACTGATGTGACTAAACCTCTTCTAATCTGACAGCTGATACAGGTCAGAAGTTAAATGTGTCCAGGCAGGAAAAGACACTGTTCTCATGGTCTCCGTCTGCAGGAGTCACCCTGACACGGTAGCCCCAGGCACCGCACACAGCAGTGAGAGAGGCTCTGGAGTGACAGGTTTTTTGGCACCTCCTGGTGCTGATTCTTCAAACTGGGGTTCTTGCAAATCTTATCCTTCACGGTTTTGTCCCCACTGCCCTCTGTGATGCTCTATCCACACGAATGTGCTGCAGGCATGTAACACCTTGTTCCACCCCCCCATAGGGTTCACCCTGGCCCCCAGGGTGATGTTTCAGTATTTTCCACTCAAGGCTGTGCCGTGTGGCAGGCACCATTTGTAAGCAGTGACCCTGGTCCTGCTGCAGCACATGTTGTGGATGGAGAGGGATAGGCTGTGCCATGCAAGGAGGCTTGGGGATCACCCCACTCAGCCCTGCAGAGTCCGAGGTGTAGCTGCCATGGCTCCTGTTACAGAGAAGATGAGTAGTTTGCTTCAGGGATCCTCCATGCACCTCGTTTAGACACCTCTGTTGGAAGGGATTGTGTTTGTGAGTGTCTGCCTCACATGCTGACGGTGAATGGAATGCCAGGGTTGCCTCAGTTCCTTTAACCAGCTGTTGACACTCTGAGGCCAGTGAAGGGGATCTGCTTCTTGTTACAGAGGCTTCCAAAACCTAAACCAAACCAGAGCATGTTGTTATCTAGAAGTGAATGTCACATCCTGAGGATACTGAAGATGGTTTATGAGTTGTGAGACCTTGCAGCTTGCACAGTAAACCCACCATCAAATCCATGCCTCAGAAGTACTGAGGCTGGCCAGTCAAGGATGAGCACACTAAGTTAAATGAATAAATGTCTTATTTCTTAGCAATATGAACAGAGGAATCGTGGCTCAGGGGCAGCGCAGGATTTGCTTTCCCCCACTCTGCTCCCCAGATGCCCCAGCCCCAGAGGTCTCCAAGCACACCCTCGGGCATCCCTGGGGTGCAAAACCCAGCACATGTAAGAGGGTCTAACCACAAAAAGAAAGCTTTATAAGCTCTTTATAAGTTCTTAATATTTTAAGAACAAAGAACATAGGAAGACAGATGACATTTCTTAGCCATTCAGGTGTGTAGAGTGCAGTCACTGTAGTCAGGGTGGGTGTGCCTTACTCTACCTCCATGCTCAGCAGCTTGTCTCAGCACATGGTCTAGATTAAGCTCCATTCTCTTTTTTAAGCCACTAAATCATCACAAGTTCTCCAGTCCCCCAGTGGGCTCATCTTGGAAAATCTTGCAATAGCTCCAATTTCTGCCAAAACATTTAGATCTTAGCTTTTAACTTGTCTTACACCCCAGGGGTTTGGCTTCCCCGTTGGTAGAAGGATAAAGGTCTTATACAAAGGCCTCGGGAGAGATGTGCGTAGGCTCGCTGATGCTGATTTGAAGCAAAGACAGAGTTTGTGTGGGGGTGTGCATATGTAAAACTCAGCTCTGCAATTCACCTCGGGGCCACCCACAGACTCCAAAATTAATTATTTACTCATATATTTTCACCACAATAAGATTCATTTGTCGGGGGGGAACACAGACTTCAGGGCTGGTGAACTTTGCTGTTCAGACAGATGTTCAGTTTGTACTTACAACTGGTCCAAACACACTTGTGAATGGTTTCACAGAGCTGAGCTGATGCTCTGGGAATGACCTGATCTCTTAGTTCATCTGTGCAGTATGGAGAAAGTGGCATTCTCAGGAGCGTGGTGTGGATTCCTGAGGCTGCCATCGGTTTTATGTTCTTAGATTAAGGAAATCTTGGTCACTTTGTAGTCCTCCAGCAGACCAAGTGCCAGGATTGCACAGAGTGGCTGTGACCAACTTACATGTGCAGTGAGTCTAGTGGCTGTCAGCCCTCTTGGCAAATAGCCCATGGGAGCCAACTGGGCTTGGTTAATGTATGTTCACACCACAGGGTGACAATTTTGGCACAACAGAGGAACTCTTGGAGCTAAGACACGGAAATGAAAGCTTTAGCAACATACGCACAGCCATCCCTGCCTCATCCAGAGGAAGCACTGAGACATGCACTGTGGATGGGAGTTCTGTGCCCAGGTAGCTATGCTAGGAGTACTCACTGTTATGCCTTTTCTCATGCTAATCCATCAGTCTTGCATATTCCGTGCAAGGCTTATTTCAGTGTCACAGAAATGTTGTTAAATTCATTTGCAGATGTAACATATTTTACAGACAGGTCCTTTAAAAGACTAACCTCATTGTCCAGCAAGCTGAGGGTGCAGCCTTTCGAGTCCATGTTAAACAAACAGCTGCTGAGCAAGACAGAAGTGACTCAGAAATTAATAAAACCTTTCCTAGACTAAATGATGAAATGCTGCATAGTGTGTATGTCATTTAACAAATACACCTGTTGAATGAAGGAGTACACAAAGAGAAGGGAAACGCTGCCCAAGATATCCCCAGGCTGGCTGCCAGCTGCTGTTTGAGCAGCACATATGGCTGTGAGAGTTGTATTTGTGCAGAAGAGATGGGAAGGAAAGGATGTGTGGGAGAGAGGCTCATGCCATCGAGCACAACCTGCACTGGCCTAGGTCTTGCTCTGAGAGCCCAGTCCCTTAAACTCACCCAAACAGTCTGAGCATAGGCAGCCACTGTGACTTTGCAGCCCGAGTTCCCTGGAGGCTGGCCAGGGATTAAGTCAGTAAATAAAAACATTGCATTTTTTTAAGTTTTGGTCAAGAAAATTAAAACAAAGCTTCACAGTTTAGCATTTTGCATACAAGGATTAGTTGATTTCCTTCAAATGCCTGCTGTCACCTGGTCCTCCAAATGTGTCTCTGTGGAGAGGGAAGCAGTGGATAAGCAGCTCTGCCACTCCAGGTTCATGGCGTTGAATGTGTCCATAGCAAAAAGTGTCCTCACAAGTTATGGAGCATCACTGCAGCCTTTTGTCACAAAGGGGATAAGAATCCATAGCCCAGGTTGTGGAAAGAGGAGAAAAGTACTCTTGAATGCTTCAAGTCCCTGATGTTGTTTAGGACACAGGATTAGGGTCTGTGAAAAGTTCAGTATTGAGCTTCTTCTTTAGAGAAATTCACCATCATATACATGTCTCATCTGGTCCTTTTTTCCTCATGATGCATCACTCTGTCCCAACCCTTTTGCCACTGTAATGTCCCTAAATCTGAGTCCCTCGCACAGCACATTCTAAGAAGAGAGTACCCAGACCTGGCTGTTGATTATAACTTGTCATGAAGAGATTAAACTGTATGCCTTACCCCTGTGTATTTCCCTGTAAAAGAATATTCCCGAAGTGTTTTGAGGTTCATGGATGAAAGGATCTGTTAATAATAATAATTTATTACTGCAAAGTTACTGCTAAAGGTCTGTTAGGTTTTCCTTTGTGATTATATACAGAGGGGTTTACCACAACATTACAGAACATCTCCCCAGGCTGATACTTGGCAAACCATGTCCCAGTTCTGAGCCGTTAAATTTTTTATTTGTTTTCTGAAAGCCTGTGTTGGCCAATTTTAACCTGAAAAGTGAAGCAACAGAACCAAGACAATAATACCTGAACTATAAATCTGCACTGTGGTGATTTACAATGAAATGACTGGATTAGACTGACTATTGTTCTAGGAACACTCCACATCACCATTGAATGGGACAGAAAAAATAAATAGAAGGATAGAAGAGATCTTTTCTTTTATATGAGGGCATGGAAAATCATGCTTAGCATCCCTTCTCAGCTACAGCTTTCCCTCCCTGGAGCAAGTATGAATCATGTGGACAAGACCACAAATAAATCTTCATGCAGAAAAATTGGTGTCTGCAACGTCCCCATTCAGTTTGCCTTTGCCAGCTGGTTAGAGTATGAAAACGCAGTAGCTGTTCAGTGAGGTGAGGAGTGGTCACTTTTTAACTACAAGATAACAACAATATGTAAAAAATGGTTTTAAAGAAAGAAATAGGGCATGCTCTTTCTGGTGATACAACATGCTCTGCACTGGCACTGTGATGCAGGTGCTTACTGTGTGCTACTCTTCAGTGCTCTTGTGTTCTGGGGCATTGGTGCAGCTAAATCCATTACTCACACGATCTTTTCCTAAGCATCTTAGCTTGGTTGGCCAGTTTCTGCAAAGATGGCACCAGGACAAGAACTCTCAAATGCCTGCAACCCATCAGTGACCACAGCTGTTCATCATTGCTCTTCGTCCTAGGGAAGCACATTAGACTCTTCCAGCCACACAGGACACCTTCCCACAGCTCTGGCCTGACTTTGGAGCAACACTAGCTAGGAGCTGGAAGATACTCCTCCCAGGCCCTGAGGTGGCTAGATGCAATTCAGTAGGATTAAACATGAACAAAACAGGAATGGGAGGATTGTTTCTGTTGCTTTTACCAGCACTGGAGTGGAATCTGACTGTAACTGTGTCCTGTTTAGTGACCTGACCAGAACAGAGATGAATGTCCAGATAAAATAAATCAACTTCTTAAACCAGCTTCTAAGAAAAAGTAGCAGAGTCAGGATGGAGAAGCAGGGCCTGTGTGCAGCCCTGTATGTACCTGGCTGATGAGTGCCTGGACTTGCTCTGGAGGGTGTCTGGCCTTGGCTTAATGGCAGTGCTCTCATCCTCAGCCATGTGGGTGCAGGGTGGCTGAGAATGGGTCCTCTCTCACCACCTCAACAGCTCACACAAGCCAGTAAAGACTCATGATCATCCCTCCATTTTGCTCCTCCAGTTTTCTATCTACATCTGATGTGTCTCTGCCCAAGGCAGAGGGGTTAGAACTAGGTGATCTTTAAGGTCCCTTCCAACTCAAACCATTCTGTAATTCTATGATTCCATGACTTTACAAAACATCCCAATACTTAATTAATTTCTGGGAACACTCACCAGGACTTTATGACTGGTTTGGGTCCTTTTCTGAAATTACATTTCCTTTGCAGTATATTTAAACACCTTGGCTGTGGAGAAAAATCAGGATACTCTCATGTGAGAGTTTTTTAAAAAGCAATGTAAAAATGAAATGTCTTTGTTAACCAGGAGAAGCAGAGGAAGCATCAGTCAGACTGTACAGTACAGGCAAAGAAATAGCCTGAGAGGTGTCCAGCATTTTCTTTTTTTCTATGTGAAGGAAATGCAGGATAAGGACAATGACATGCATAGTCTCACTAAAGGCCCAGTGCAGACTTTTAATAGAACAAACCATTCTGCACTCATATTCAAATGTAAGTCTACTGTTGTAATACACAACGAGGCTACTTTATGGGATATTTGCCCAGAATTCATATCTGAAAGCAGAAAATTATTTAAGCTACTAGGGTTCAAAATGCTGCAAAATTCTGACTCCATTCTGGAAATTCAGAGGTCAAAATCACACTAAAGCAGAAAAAACTCAAGAGAAAAAGCTGCCACTTCAGCAATCATCATTCAGGATGGTATCAGTACAGAGATAAAGGGAAGTCTAATTTCATTGTAATGTATTGCAGAACACAGTATTTGTCCATAATGAATGTTCACTACATTCTTACAAAACAAGCTGCTCTTGGGCTGTATTATTGGAGGAATGAAAAGAGACACCTAACTATTTCTTTTAAAATCAACAACTCTTTAAGTTGTTGGTATGCTTGGAATAACCCAACAGAAAATGGAGCAAACATGTTAACAGCAGCAAACCTAATGACTGCAGGAGTCAAGAAAAGCAGAGAAGCAAAACGAGAGAAAAACCTGAAAATTTTGCATTTTTTTACTTTTCACAGTGTTTGGGAAGGGTATCCAGGAAGGTGACATGGTCAATATCAAGGCACTGGGCTGACAATATCTGCTGAAGCCAGGAGTTTAAAATTGCTCTGCCAACAGACTGCAGCTTCAGCAGTGATGCAGCCAGAAGAAAAATCTCTGGCACAACAGGTACAACACTGTATTTCTGCAAAGGATGGAAATAACCCAAACAAACTGAGACTGGTTCTAGCTATAAAATTAAAGTTAAATTAAAGAAATACCTTCATTCTACTAGACTCTGTGCAGCTGGAATGCTGCAGCAACCCTTGGAGTGCTGTGATTTCTGCCAGAACATGGACCACAAATCCTGGTATTTCAGCTGAAGAAAGGATGCCTTTAAAGGTATTGGACTTACACCAAAGTTACTAAAATGGCAATAAAATTTTATCAATATACACAAGCTGAGCATGCACAATGTTTGATTAAGAATGTCACCTTGAAACATCAAACACCTTTTCTCTTTTTTTCCTGAATTCTCTCTAGCAATGATGAAAAATCAGGAAAAAACAGCTGAGAAAAACAGAGTTACACACACTCGGTCTTACATATATATCCAGACTATATTCTTCAGCAAAAAAGCAAAATTTCATCTAATCAGACCAAATATGTAATTGGAAATATCTCAGTTAAAGTTGAAAATTATCATGTTTTATACATATATAAAATGAAAGGTGGTCATATTTTGCTTTGAAAGATCTCAATATAATTTGGAACTTCTTAAGATTCATGAAATCTCTCAAGAAAAGAAGAGTGATCAGGACTTCAGAAAAATTAAATTAAATGTCAGTTCATTTAGCAGATGAGTCACATTTCAGTTAGAAACAAAACATATTAAACAACTGAGAATGTCATAAAAATGTTATGCTTAAGCTGTACTAACCAACAGAAATTGTACTTGCATTTCCAGTAAGCTATGTGAGTGCTGAAAGAATATTTTCAGGACTCCAATTTATCCCTTTACCAGAGAGGCCAAATATTTCAGAGTAAATATCAAAAAATGTTACTTCATTTTTCTCAAATAAATCATTCAGGAGATGCACGTTTGTTTGACAGCATTAGAGCATTAGTGTACGTTCTGCAAAATTACCATGCAAGAATGAGTGATCAAAAAATAAAACATCAACTTTTTATTTATACTTCTATTAGGATTAAAACCAACCTGAAAGTACAACCAAATCCTTAATTTTTTTTAATTTTATTTTTCATGCCCTGGATCACAGCAAGAAAAAGAAACCAAAGGAAAGGAAGAATGAAATAAAACTTTGCTTGACTTCTAGATATATTTCTCCCCCAGACCTTCCAAATCCTGCAGTCCTGCACAGCAAGACCATAGACCTTTGCTGCAGCTGTGCTTATGATTCCCCACACTGGGAGGTTCATACAGGCCAGCAAGGTTGAAGTTCAAAACACATCTTTGCATGGATAAACCTGCTCATGGGCAAGGCAAACCAGCTAGAAAGGTCTTCTCTCACACTCTCCATCTGGAAAAATAAGGTCTACAGTTCATTTCAGTAATTATTTTAGTACTCCACACAATTATATTCCACTAGAAACCATCCAGAGAAGGAGTGATAACTCATAAGGATATTTTTTTAGCTGGAAACCACTTTACAGTAATTAATTTCTGGTCTATGTTTGAGCAGTGCTACTCTGTGCATAGATTGAAACTTGAAAGAGTATTTGTATCAAAGCACACACGCTCTTTAGCACACAGACCCCACTAAGCTCATTTCCTATCCAAGTACAGTGTTCAGTTTAAAAGTTAATTCCTCCCCTACAGAGGTTATGGGCTACAGCAATATTCCCTCCTTTAACGAGGGGGAATACTGCTGTGCTGGGAATATTTCCATGGCCAAATTAAATTCTGGAAGTACTTACTCCCAGTATAGCCCAGAGCCCAGTTCTGCGACCTTTCCTTGCCTCTCTTTATGGCCTGACCTCACCACAGCAGAGTCGAGCCCATGGCTGAGAACAAAGCACGGGGCCCAGTGCTGCCCTCAGATGTGCTCAAGCAAGTCTGTCTTCTTGAGCAGGCTGCTCAGGTACTACTGAAGGTGCAGTTTGATCCCACGCTTTGTATTGGCTACCAGGGTAGATTGGAAGTGATGTATACTAAGAGAAAGTCCTCAAGAAAGTCTTTTCAGACTATAATTAAAAAAATCCCCAAACCTGAAATTAAAGGGAGAAGGTAGAAAACTTCATACATTTTTCTTCAGTTTGAACAAATTTGACTATCCCCCAATGCTCATGATAAAATACTAAAACTGATGAAAAAAGAAAGTAAGGCTTTCTTAGCTGAGAGAAAGAATGAGAGAATATTTGGGACAACCAATGGGTTCTATAAATAGAATTACATGATGTACACTTTATTTGAGAGAGCTTGCAAGACAGTACACAAATTAAACATTTCCAGAAATTCTGTTGGGCCTACGTAACTGGGTGGTATCGTGGACTCTCAAAATGACCTTTTCAGTTTAAAAAAAACACAAAGGTCTGTATACATAATGGAAAATGTGCCTTGATAAACATAAGGTACTTTGTTGACTGTGGTTGAAAACTGTCTGTTGAAGTAATCTCACATGGACACAAAATGAGGCCTTGTTTTACTTATTTATTTAATTTTACTCCTTTAGCAAGGTCACGGGTTTACAGACATCGCACAGAGAAAATGGAAACTTGTACCTCATCACAGTAGTGAGCAGATCCAGTGTAGCTCTCTGGCCAGAGCTGTCACAGTTTTCATCAATGCATCTGCAGAGGAATAAGCATTCTCATCCAAAGACTTCAGACTCAGTGTTACAGGGTTGTTGGACCCACCTTAATGAGAGTCTGCAGAAGGAACTCAGCCTGCCCCACCCTCACTTCTTTCAGCCCTTGGGCAGCCCAGTCCATCAGCCTACCTTATTCAAAACTCTGACATTCATCCCAGGTAGGCTGAAGAAATGCTTGGATTTTTTCAGTGTCCCAGCTTCTCTTGGAAGAGGCAGAGAAAGATTTCTGTATTCACAAACCCTCCATGTCAGTGGGCAGATCTGTCCCTTCACCACTCAACAGGAGAAAACTGAGGAGTCACACCGACAAAGATGGGAGGACACCTTGCCTGACACCCCTGTGCTGATCCATCCCCACACTTTGAGACCCTTTAGGTGCTGCATTTAGTCCTAGACCTGGAAAGTACAGGCTTATCTTTCTTCACAAAGTTTGGGGATGCTTCCTTATGGTTTCCGTGCTCACTTTTATGTTTTGTAAAACCTACTGCATTTCAAGTTGTGTCTCTTTCATCATCTACAGCAGCCTTTCCCGTCCTCCTCTACTGCCTCAGTGTGCCAATAGCACTTTGGGGAAAGAATTGTAAGCACAGCTCCCTCACCTTGCTCAGCTGTTATTACCTCATAATCCTGGCTCTGACTCACTCTCACACTCAGGTAATGGCTTCTCCCAAAGCTCAGGAAAAGTTCTCTTGGTCTCTAGTGCCACGAAGTGCAGGGAACATCAGTGCTTTATGAGTAGTTTGCCTTACCCTGTCTCCGTATCACTGTCTTTGAACACTTCCCTAAAACATATTGATGTCTGCTGGTGAAAAACACTGCAGATAAGGGAAGAAAAAATCACTCGACTTATCTGCAGTTCTGGGAGGAGCAAGGAGCTATCTGAAGTGGGTTTATGTTCCTGTATTCTCCAAGGTGGGGGTTGGGTTTCCTCTGTGGCAGTAACAATGTCTACTCAACAGGATCCATAGCCCAACTCACGTTTTTATTATTAAGTTACAGACCCTGAAATGCGCAAAGTAAAAACTAATTAGATCAAAGACTACTTGCTTTGCACATCACCATAGCAATTCCATTTTCTCCATCTAGTTATTTATAATGATGATAACCTCTGCAATAAACCTTGAAATAGATACAAAGATACAACCAAGACAAAACAAATTACAGAAAATGCGTGGTTTAATTGGCAGCAAATCCATTATCCTTTGCCCAAGGATAGCACTGTTGTCTAGGTCCAAGAAGAAAAAGGTATGGCCACAAGAATTAGCACATAAGCAGAATTTAAATGCATGTAAAAATGCAACCCACAAAATTCCCAGCCACTTGCTGTGTTACCCTAAAATCCATAGATATATAAGGATATTTTTGCTTTAAAACTCTCCAGACACGCAGAGTTCACCCTAAACCATCAAGCATTTGGACATAAATAGTCCCCAGAATCAGATCCCAGGAGTGTTGCAAAGAAATGTTACTCTGGGCAGTCTCTGCTCCATGAGCAACAATTACATGCACACCATTCTTTGCGGGATTGCCCCTCAGTGACAACACTGGAGCTCTACATCTCATGGAGTGGCAAAGTCTCCCAACCCAATTCTCTTCTCTCCTCTCTCTCCTTCTCAGCCTCCTGGTCATGGCACAGCAGCCACCCAAACATGGATCCTGACCTGCCGGACAAGGCACAAGCACGCCAGAGGTCAGCCTGCCCCTCTTTCAGCTCAGCGGGGAGCAAGACTGTTATTGTTGTTTCAGAGGAACTCCAATGAAGAATACCTCTCTGCCTCTC
Source organism: Myiozetetes cayanensis (assembly GCF_022539395.1). Classification (NCBI taxonomy): domain Eukaryota; kingdom Metazoa; phylum Chordata; class Aves; order Passeriformes; family Tyrannidae; genus Myiozetetes; species Myiozetetes cayanensis. The sequence goes on from NW_026086604.1 coordinate 135,871,746, forward strand.
CTTTTTTATGACTTTTAATGTCAGCATCACAGTCCTACCCAGGGATGCAGTTGCTAGGAAGGATCCACCCAAACAGACATCCCTGTGACCAAGGGGAGCAAACATGCTCAAAAAGGGAGTAGGAAAACCAAAGCCTTGAAAATTAGAACAAGCAGCATTATTTGGCACTGGAAACACGAGAACTGCTAGATCCCATCCAAAACATGTGTGGCAGGTTCTATGCCCCGAAACACGGCTTGCACGTGTTATGCTTCTTTCTGTACATAGAACTTTCCCAAAGCCCAGACTCTGGCGTGTTTGTACGGATGTACTCAGTTCCGGGCAAGGCTGCTCTTGGGACACATGCCCACATAGGCAGGCAAACAAGGACCTTCACAATCAAAGGAAAGCATTCACAATTCGTCTGCCTTTATTTTACTGTTTATAAATACCCAGTTAGGAATTAGGGAAAAACCACTCTGTGGTTTAAGTAGCCAGTCTGCTACCACAAAAGATGAATAGTGAATAGCTGAAGTGAATGATTCCCAGAAAACTCGCACTTGGAGAACGGTTTGTCTGTGTTATTCAGCAAATGCTTATGAATAATGAACAAGAAGTAGGAACGTGACTAGAGGATTAATTAAACTGATCAGGGTTTTTTACACATTTAAATATTTATCATGCACTACATATACAAAAATATATACGTGTATTGGGGGAAGTATTTACACTCCTCACGCTCTTGTTCAAACATACACAAGCCAGAACATTGACAGCAGTGTATCATCTATCAGATGGTAATGAGCAATGATCATGGAAGTGCAGGAAATGACTGTCCATGTGCAACACCACTACGTCAACTACACTTTACTTTCTTGTTTCATCTCTCCCATATGCTGCAAGCAGGTTATGAGCATGACCAGTACTCCTACTGAAAACTTGGTGGCCTTGCATCAGTGAGGCACATGGGTGTGAAAAAGGGACAAGACCTGACAAACTTCTTCACGGTGGTCCTTATGATACTGATGACATTGGAAGAGGTGAGAGCTGAGACACTCATTTTATGAACACTGACACTGAAATTTCCTGACCAAAGACTGTCAGAGATGCTATCTACAAGGAATTCTGCCTCTCATCTTAAAGATATTCTCCTCTTGCAGCAGTGATATAAAAGCCTTCAAAGGTAATCTGGCAGGGATGGTCACCTGAATAACATATGACACCAAATTGTCATAACAATTTTTTCACAGGTACCATGCATATTACTAGACCCCTGTTTGCAAACCCCTTTTTGACAGTCCTGTGTGGGAAGCCATTATAGGGTCAATAATACAAAAATATTTCTTTTCCTATTAAGACATGCCTACTAGGTTACCAAACTCTGACAAACTCTCCAGTGTAACTGGGTGAAAACCAGATTTTTTTTCAACTGCCAATTGGAAAGAAGTATTTGGGGCTGACTTTTTTTTCATTGTTATATATAGCCTGATTTCAAAATGAAAATATAATTTTAAACAAAATGTCAAGCAGGCATTCTCCCCACTTTTCATCAAAATAATTTATCAAACTTTACCCAAATTGATTCAATTACTCTAAAACTGCTGTAAATTTGCATATTAACTAAAAATGTTTTCTGCTTAATTCCATCCAAAACATGCATAATGCTTGTAAGAACTGGTGGGGGAAACTGTGACTAGGATACAGAAATATTTAAACATCCAATGCAAATAAAGTGCAAACATAATGAACTCACTACTACAGAAATATCTTGGCACATTTCCACCTGGAGCCAGCAAGATGATTAACTAGCCATATGCACTAATTATTTGAGGTTGATGTTTACATCAGCACTGTGCAAATTGGGTGTCATTCTGCTCACAAGAAAAACCCCTCAACTAAAGCCTAGAGACTAGATCTTCTGTGCCTGATGCAACGTGGAATAAAGTACAACAACAAAGGCCTCTGGGATTTTCAAGGAGAGATTTGGGCAAACCCAAAGTAGCCAGCAGCCCAGTCAGGGAAATCCCTTGCTGTGCTGGCTCCAACAGGAGTCACTTGCGCAGGGACTTCCACCATTTCTGTTCCACTGGAAACGTCTCTAACAATCTTCCCACCAAATTCTGTTCCAAGTCTGAGTGAATAAGATACAAGTCTACTAAGGCAAGTAAAGCTTCAGGACCTCCAACATTTGGCATTGTGACAGTCCAACCCTAAATCCAACCTTTGGTTAGAGCCCTGTGCCATGAGGAGCGCTGCTAAGCAAGCAAGGACATAGTTCTCTCCTATATATTCTTTTCAATACATGTCTTCAGACAGCTTCTAAATTTGCATCCCTCCCTGGGATGAAAAAACCCAGGTTTGTTCTTTGTCCATGTTCGGAGTAGGCTGAGCAGGACCAGGGCTGAGGTTTGGCTGAAAGGTACCTGTTTATCTGGTTGTCCTAAGTATACTGAGCAAAAATGATGTTAAAGTTTAGCTGAAAGGTTGTTTGACTCCAACACAACCTATAAACCCAGTTTCAGCTACAGGAACACCCAGAGGCTCTAGGTACTCTTGCTGTTCATTGTCTCTTTTCATATATTCCTGTCAGCTCTGGCTGAGCCTTATCTGTTCTCTGTTTACTCTTTGCACATATTAAAATAAGTGTGGGGGAAAAACCACGGGGAAAATCCTGGGACATTTCTGGTGTGTGAACGCCATGTTATAAATAATAGAAAAACTAATGTGGTGGGTTGGGGGTTTTTAAATTTATTTATTTTATTTTGGTTTGAGTTGTTTTGTTTTTTGTTCTTGTTCCTATCTACTTAGAGCTGCCTTTCCCGTGTATTCCAGGTAGCAAAATTAGATCAGTAGCAGCTATGTCAAACCTATTTTTTTCTTATAAAATGTTCAGTTTCCTTCAGAGCTTGTGCAGTCAAGTTCCCATGAAGAGCTGAGATCTTCTGGTACTCCTCAGCCACCCTGTGCCTGCGGGGTTGGCATGGGCTGATTGTTCGTGTATCAGTGCATCACTTGATGAAACGGTGAAGGTAAGGAACGGACGGAAAAAAGAGCAGAGGTTAAATGAAAACTTCAATTGCTGATCGTTTAAACCTGCGGCGTGGGGAAAGCGTTCCGCTGAGCTTACCGGGGGTCTGTCTGCCCACGAGATGGTGCTAGAAAGCCGCGTATCGCAGAGCGCGGCTCTGCCCGCGGCCCCTCCGCACGGAGCGGCACGGGGGACATCGCGGCTCTGCCAGGTACCCAGTGTGGGGGTTGCGATCAGATGGAAACTGGTGCGCTTTCTACTCCGAACTGAGCTCAATTTGGTGTATAATATGCCCTAAAAGAGAAGGTTTCGTCTCGGTATAGTTTGATGCCTCCGTATTTTTGCAACAGGGGAATCAGGCTCCTCAGCTCGGCCAGACCTGACTCCCTGCCCGTGGCCTGGCATTCCGTGGTCACAGGCTGACACAGTGGCACACATGAAGCCCATCACTGGGCTTAGCAGTGATGGCCAAGGGGATCTTCTGCAGGTCAGCAGCCAGAGAAAGACAAAATCCTTTCCCTCAAGAAGAAAGATAGGCTTGAGTGAAGGCTCGTGATGTACCAAAGCCTGGGAGCTTGGACAGCGAGGAGGGGATGTATTCATCTCAGGCAGGCTCACTGATGGGATGAGTGGAACCTGTGGGGGAAGGCACCCAGCAGAATGACAACATCAAGCAGTATAATGCTTTCCCTCATATTTTAATAAAGCCATTTCAGCTTCATTTTCACTTGAAAAATTTGATCTTTGTGAAGGCATGCACTCAATACAAAACAATTTTCACTTACTTGTGGTTAACACAGGGCACTGCCTTATCATGGGTACACGAGGCGATGCCACAGGAACTCCCATTTCCAAATGCTTCTTACCTGATTCCAGATTTCTCTTTTTAATTTCTTTCTTTTTTCCCTGTACTGTTTTCAATTTTTTGCAGAAATTAATCTTTCTTGTTAGCAGACATAACAAGCTGTATTCAGATTTAGACTATAATACAGAATTACTCTTTCTGATGAAAGAGAGCTTCCCTGATACTACATGACTGACAGTGAGACCAATTTTTGTCCCTCTTTGTTTGCTTTACAGTGTTTTCCACATTGTGCACAGGATATTCAAAGCCAAAACACAATGCTCTCACAGTCATAGGAAAATGACAGACATGAGGTATAAGACAAGCTATAAGTGAGGAATCTGGACCCTAAAGCTGCAATTTTGTATAGTCTGGAAAAGTTTTCTGGGTAGAAAGCAAGGCCACAGGTCAGACCAATTTCTGTAGCAGTCACACAAAGGCCAGCTGAGGTCAGGTCATCTGCAATAAGCAGATATTTTCATACCAGAGCACTGGTCTTGGCACACCTCCGTTCCAAACACATGGCCAATATTTGCTATTACAGATCATTTATTAAAGTTTGGCCAATCATAATAGAAAATTTTTATGCATGTGAAGATCTCCATATTTTGCCAAAAGTAGTTCATGCATGAAAAATATTACATAAACTTTCTGAACATATATCAAAATAAATATTACAAATTACAGGAAATATGCTAAAATTACTCCCATTAAAGTTTCAGGATTTGTTTAGGATTACTCTGATGGTTATAAAAGTGTCTCCTCTCATATCCTTCAGTCAAGGGAACAGCTTTGCCTTGGTCATTTTCTCCCCTTAAAAATATGCCAAATTATTCTTATATCCAGCAGAACTCCTAAAGGCACAGCACAAAGTCTAGACACCTGCACTTGTCCAGACCGAGTACACTGCCGAGCTGGATCCCCCCAGGTCAGAAAAGCCTTCTGTGCCAATTTTCCAGTGCTGATTGACGCTGCCCCTCCATACTATGCATATCTGAGCCTTCCAGCCACCATCTGCAGCAGTCACTGTGTGTCTGCGAGTTGTGCCAACCCTTTAAACGCAGGTGTCAACACTCTTCATAGAGCATGACGACAGCAGGGTTTGATGGGATGGCTGGGTGGCTGGGATGAAGAGGGATGAAGTCACATATTTGCTTCACTTGATGTCTGCCAGCCTGCCCTTGCTGTGTTTCTGACTATACTCACTTCACAGCACAATAGTGTTTGCAGTGTCATGACATGTTTATGGGGTAAACGGTCCTTAAATCTGCCTCTTATGCTGCAGCATGGACACAACATGGCTTTGCCTTACAAACTAAGACACCTACATTCAGCTGTGAGCTGAATTGCACCCATAAAGCCTGACAAAGTGTCCTTTGACTTCAGGGGATTTGGGATTTTACCCCAAGACTGATGAAAATGCTGTGATAGTCACAGGTAGAAAACTCGTATACTACAAATAGCCACAGCTCAATTAAAGGCAACAAAAAAGTGTTTGAAAATGTTCTGGAAGTCCAGAGTCTACCCTGACAAGAAAATTTGCTCAGCTCCGTCAATCTTTCACAAGAAGTGATGCAAAGATAGTGGGAGCTGAAAGATCGGAAACTAAAATGGTGACAGAAGTAAAAAAAAAAGAGCAATGAGAAACACTAGAACTGTGTAACTCAATGAGACAGAAAAATTACACATTTAAGAATTATTTTAAAATGAAAAAAAAGAACAAGAGAAACTAGTTTTTATATCACATTATCTCCGGCACTTACTGCTCATGATTTCATTGAAGCCAAGCCTATATCAGATTTCCAAGAGGGTTTAAATATGGATAAACAAGATCTATTTGAAGACATATATCATTAGCGGGGGGTGTAGGGGGGAATCCACCTATTTTTTTAGGGATAAATTCTCACATGACTCAAACTGTTCCATAACTGTGTATTGCTGGACTTTTGGTACTTCCCATACAGCCCTAATTATTTGGCATGGAAACACTTTCCTGTTGCCCATGGCCACCTTCCTGGAGAGAAAGAGTGCAGAAGAAGAAAGGAAGTGAAGAAGACTACCCCAAGTGATACAGAACTGGTCACACTGACTTTGTGAGGGTCAAACCAGCGAACTCTTATGGAGAACCACCTTGTGAAATTTTGGTTTGACAAAGGTGAAAGCTCAGCTAAAACTCAGCCTGGCCATGGCCTGTGAAAGATAATAAAAGGTGTTTTCATAAATACATCAATAATAAAAGGAGGGCCAAGGAAAATCTTCATGTTTTATTGGACTTGGAGGAGAACATTGTCACCAAGGATTAAGGAAAGGTTTATGTACTCAATGGCTTCTTTGCCTCAGTTTTTGACAGAAAGACTGGTTATCCTCAGGGCAACCAGCCCTGTGAGCTGTTAGACAGGGATGGGGAGCAGAATCGGCCCTCTGCAATCCAGGAGGATGTAGTTAATGACCTGTTGAACCATTTAGACACACACAAGTCTATGGGTCCAAAGAGGATCCACTCAAGGGTACAGAGGGAGCTGGCAGAAGAGGTTGCCAGGTCACCCCTGATCATTTATCATTAGCCCTGGTTAACTGTGGAGGTTCCAAACAGTTGGAGGTTAGCCAGTGTGATGCTCATCTACCAGAAGGGTTGGAAGAAGGATCCATGGAACTACAGGCCTGTCAACCTGACTTCAGTGCCGTGGAAGGTAATGGAACAGGCCATCTTGAGTGCCATCACATGGCATGTACAGGACAGCCCAGGGGATCATGCCCAGCCAGCACTGGTTTAGGAACGGCAGGTGCTGCTTGACTGACCTGATCTCCTTTTATGACTAGGTGACCTGGCTAGCAGATGATGGAAAGGCTGTGGATGTAGTCTACCGGGACTTAAATAAAGTCTTTGATACTGCATCCTCCTGGAAAAACTGGCAGCCCATAGCTTGGACAGGTGCACTCTCTATTGGGTAAAAAGCTGTCCAGATGGCCAGGCCCAGAGAGTCTTGGTGAATGGTGCCACATCCAGTTGGCAGCTTTCACCAGTGGTGTTCCAGAGGGCTCAGTATTGGGGTCAGTCCTGTTTAATCAATGATCTGGACGTGGAGATCGAGTGCACTCTCAGTCAGTTCATGGAAGATACTTAGTAGGGCAGGAGTGTCGATGTGCTGTAGGGTAGGAAGGCTCTGCAGAGGGATTTGGACAAGCTGCATCAGTGGGCTGAGGCCAGCAGTGTCAGGTTCAACAAGGCAAACTGTTGGACCCTGCACTTGGATCACAGCAACCCCAGGTAGTGCTACAGACTGGAGGAATAGTGGCTGGAAAGCACAAAATGACCTGGCAGTGCTGGTTGACAGCAGCTGAATGTGAGTTGCCAGAATGCCCAAGTGGCCAAGAAGGTCAACGGTATCCTGGTTTGTATTAGAAATATAGCATGGCCAGCAGGACTAGGGAAGTGATTCTCCCTATGGAGCTGGTATTTTTAGCCTAGAGAAAAGGAAGCTAAGAGGATACCTTATTCCTCTTTACAACTACCTGAAAGGAGGTTGTAGCCAGGTGGGGTTCAGCCTCTTCTTCCAGGCAACTAGTGACAGGACAAGAAGGCATAGCCTCAAGCTATGCCAGGGGAAGTTCAGGTTGGACATCAGGAAGAATTCCTTCACTGAAAGGGTTGTTAAGCATTGGAACAGGCTGTCCATGGAGGTGGTAGAGTCACTATCCCTGCTAGTGTTCAAGAAACAATTGTACATGGTACTTAATGCCATGGTCTAGTTGACATGGTGTTGTTTGGTCAAAGGTTGGACTCGATCTTGGAGGTTTTTTCCAACCTTAATGATTCCATGATTCTATGATCCCATTGACTTCAGGCTTTCATGGGTGGGATGCTACCACGGAAAATTCTAATACGCACAAGGACCCAGCACAAAGAGTTCAAATAACTCACCCAAAATCACATATGAATCAAGGGGAAACCCCCGGGCCCCAGGAGATCCCTATCACTATGGGTACTGTAGCCGGTGCCGCCTGTCTCCTGCCACGCAATCGCAGCTAAGGAAAGGGAGGGTGGGGCTGTGTGAGCTTTTTCTCTGTGTGATCAGATATGTCCCTTACTCCTCTCGGCCCGCTTCAGGCAGCACGTCAAACACCCCTCTGCCTGGTGCCACCCCTCCTCGCCCAGGGCGTGTGCCCACACGTGGAAGAGAACCACCCGGGGTTGAGAGGACCTCCCGCTCGCCCCGCGGTTCGTTGACAGCATCCTCCCCTCCCGCGCCCCCCTCCCGCGGGGCCCGTCCCGTTCGCGGGCCCTGCGGGCACAGCGGTCCCCACGGCCGGGGGGGACCCGCCGCCACCTGCCGGGACAGCGACCCCTCCCAAAACACCCCCGCCACAGAGACTCCCGGCCAGACCCGGCAGTCAGCGGGGAAAGGCTCTCCCGCCCCCAAAACCACCGCTTGGAAGAGCGCGGGGGAAAGGGAGAGCGATGGTGCCTGGGTGAGAGTAGAGCGATGCTCAGGAATCCCCAAGCAAGAACGTGAAAGGGAGGATGACCCCTGATAAGGGAACACCATGGTGCGTTCACAAAATGCAGAGAAGCGGGACAAGGAGAAATCAGCCTGGCCAGGGCCGAGGTGCTGCAATACCAGGAGGCAGGTCTGGCTCCCTACAGGGCCTGGCACCAGCTTACAAAATTTCCTAATGCAGGCATGGAGATTATGGGGTGATTTCCCAGCCTCTGACAGCTTAAGGCACACAAACTTCATAGCAGTGGACATATCTTGCAGCCATCGGGACTAGACTATTTTTAATGACAAGCAAAATTTTCATAAATATTTGCTGACTCCAAGAGTGTAAAAAATCCAAGCTATTGCATAGTTTGGAGTAATTTTTAAGCTTTGGTGTTGCAACAACATAAATAGAGAAGTATTGTTATTTAAAGAGAGAGGAAAATTGCATAAAGTGTTTTAGGAGTGGGTTTAAATGTCTTTAAATATGTCAACTAATTTCCCTGTCTGAGGATTTTCACTCTGTAGTCACACCAGACAAGAAGTTTTGTGAAGGTATGTATCAGGTCAGCAGACATTACGTTTTGTTTTAGCTCCCAAATAAATTAATTCATGTTAGAGGTTTGTGAGATTTGTAAGCTTTGTAAGATTTTAAGTTTTGAATGAACGCATTATCAGTGTCTAGCTTTGTAAATGTTTTTGTATAGAAGTGACGCACAAGTATCCTCGCTAAACCAGTTCCCAAACCCCAATTGCCTTGGATGGCAAGCTCACCTATACAGAAAATGTCAACATGATATTCCCAGAAGACCCATCGTGAAAACCAACAGACAGCCTTCCAACCTCCAAGTACCAGCTCATCCCCACTTCAATCCCAAACAAAAATCTTCATGGTAAATGTATTATTTTCACTTAGTCCTAAATAGAAGTTTAACCATTTCTGCTAAAATTACGAAAAAAAAACCCTGACCACTTTTTCCCAAACCCCAGGAAATGTCAGTATGAAAGATTCAGCAAGGTAAAACTGGTGAAAACTTACATGGATTTAAGAGCTGCTTCTAAAATCAGCTGCTCATGACAGAACTAGAGGCCCCTAAACCAACATAGTTATAAAAAATATGAATAGTGAAAAAAAAATTAGAAATCAGCAAGTGACTGAGGACTTTTCAATGGAAACCACTGAAAGCTAAATCTTTGCTAAGGTGCCAGCAGTAAGTGGTTTGTGTACAACTTTTATTGAGATACAAGTTCCAGGCTTATAGAAGAAAGGTCTGGTGGTTTATACTTCGAGGAAATGACATTGTGCACTGATGATTATTTTATAGGTCATTGTTGCTATTGAAACATGAAAGCACTTATCTTTATGTAGTTTCCTCTATCTCTATCAACTAGTTGTAAACTCTGTTTGATTTTCTAGATCCTTTTCAGTCAAATGTTATTTAATAAGGACTGTAGTATATGCAGAGCAGAGCAGCCAAAGGGCAGTTTTTAATTTGCAGGCTGAAGGAAGCTGTGTTATAGCCAGGCAGGGAGGAACTTCCTGGCCATTTTTTTATAAACTAATAAAGTTTTTTGAGAGAAGGCAGCTAATCTTCTTCTTACTGTATGATTGCTCTTCACCTGGAACAGGAACCCTTTGCCAACAAAAGCAAAGCTGCTTGTGGAAAAAGGCTCTGCTCAGCCTTCATGTCCCTGTCTGCAGATGAAAGGGGGAGATAGTAGAATATATTGCATATATATAAGTCCTTGCATCGTTGTCAAGGAAGTGCTATGAGCTTCTGGGAAATCCATAGTTCCTCTTTAATATGTCAACAGCTTAACAGTGTTGTGCAGGCTGTATCTGACTGCACAAGCAAGGTGATGTTCATATGGCTGGATAGCGGTAACAATGACTGGATAGTGTAAGTTCTTCCTTCAGGAAATATCACCTTTCCACATGAGGCGTAAACACAGGTGTTGACTTAATTTATCCTTACTGGCATATGACACCAATTCACTCAGCAAATTCCACCTATAAGGGTGGAACGTCTTTGTGTTTGCTCAAAACCTACCACACAGTCCTTCTCCTTCATAACACACTTTGAATTTGAGAACAAGCGCTCTTTTTAAAATCCTCTCCTTATCAAATGCTGGAGAAGTCTTTGAAAACTCAGAAGTTCCAAATGATGCAACGTTTTTTCTCTTGTTTTCTGCCTGTGAAGAACCACTTGGCTGCAGCACAGTACTGGGGGGAGCCTCTAGGAAGAGTCCTTGGGTGCTGCCCACCCTTCCAGCACCCACACGTGGAGAGGGTGGTGTGTGCTGCACATCAAGGCCCCGCTGCAGGGGAGGTGCAGTTTGGGGACTGTATGGGCCACTAGTGAGAGTGGTCAGAATGCCTTCCTGTGCTATTTTTTGTCCTTTACATCCTCTGCTAGGAGGGCATGTGCTCTGAAAAACAGTTACATCACAGCACAAGAAAATACTGCCACCCTGTGAGATGCCTGCATAGCTCAGGCCTTCTGCAAGCAGAAGGAATAATTTGATTATTTTTCAGTGCTAGGAGAGGAAAAGCCGAGGACAGCCCACAATAAGAACAGAATCAATACTCAAGAAATTATTTTTTTCTGATCACAAATTTTTCAGAAGTAGTTAATTGATGAAGGATGGGTATTCGCTCATATCTTGAGGTCATTTGCCAAATGCTGAAGGAGGGATCCTGAAGAATTTTTGATCTGTAGGTTTTTTTCCTGTGTCTTTCACAATGACTACACCATGTCTAAGTTTTTGATCTCTTTGGGCAAAACAACAACAGTCAACATTTATGTGTTGAGAGATTTCAGTGGTAAATGGGTTGTGGGTTTGGGGGTCAAAGCTACCTTCGTACATTCCTTCTGCACTACTGGTTTGGAATGCACTGGAAATCCTCTCCACCTATTGGGTGTCATTTTGCCCACAAACACATTTCCTGAATACTACTTTGAAGTGATGACACAAGCTAAGAATAATCCTACAGACCTTGTTTTACAATTCTGACAAGGATTGTAAAACATAAATAAATTAAACCAGTTCATCCCTGGGAACAATAAATAAACTTTTTTTCCATTCTATATCTCTTTATAGCTCTCCTTGTTTTCAAAGGCTTCTTCTTTCAGTTTATTTCTTTTTATGCCTGCTTTTGTGGTTTTGTCCCTTCCACCATGAGTGACCTCACTAGAAAATCCAAGAAAGTCTCAACATAAAGTTTGTGAGTTCTCCCAAGGCAAGAAACAACCCCACATCCTCACCCCCCCTTATTTTCCATTTGATTTCATCAGTGTTCTTTCCACTGTTGACCCCAGGCACCAGAAATGTGCTGTGGCCAGTCTGATCTCAGCCTGCAAGAGCAAATGCTTGCTTCCTCCTGTGCTGTGCAGAGAGGGAACCAACTGGGGCTGAGTCATGCCTGGTGAAACTCTGGGTGGTGTTATTCTAGGGTAAAAGTCATTTGGATGAAAGTGAGACCAAGAACCAAAGGGAGAAGTAGAACTGCTGTATATCAGCAGAGGTGCAGAAAGTGCCAGGATTTGCACAGCAGTGTGGTGAATCAGCGGCACGGATGTGCCCAGCACGCCTGGAAACCCCTCAGTGCCTCCCAGCCACCAACACCAGTGAGTGCCCAAAGCTGTGCTCGGGTATCTCATGGGGAAGTAGGTGAAGGAAGAAACCGGAATGGAAGAAAAGAGGATTTGAAATAAAATGGATTTGGGCTCCAAAATGAAATGAAAAGCAAGCCACGTTTGTCAGGGTGTCCTTTTACAGCACTCTGAGACTTCAGGGTTGGGATCAGAGGCTCAGCAGCAGCGCAGTAGAAAGCTCTCCAGTTCCCTATCCCTACCTATTCACTCCCATATTTATTCAATTTTAGTATGACATAATTTTAAGAATCAGACCTAGTCCCAGGCAGGAGTGAGGGGGAGACACATTCTGCATGGGGATGGGAACAAATGCCTGGGGCAGGGCCAAGAGCTCCTTGTTCCAGATTTGCAGCAGAAATGTGCTCATGTAACTCCACCTGTGTGAACTGCACCAGGTGGTAGCAAGGAAGGGCAGAACAACAAGCTAGTAATACTTTAATTTAATTTTTTTTGTGTGTGTATTTATTTTTTTCATCTTGTGAACCTGGATCCTTCTACTCCTACTGCACAAATGTCTTGGGTCATCTCTTAAGAGTTTTCTGTTTAATAAAATTCAACTGTCTTAGATTAAATTTACTTCACTGGTGGATTGACAAGTGCTTACCATTTTCTAATGAAAAGCGTAATGAGTTTATTTTTGCATACAGGACATTTATATGTTTTGTGGTTCATGTTTCTTCTCTGTGTCACATTAATTCCTGCACCTGAGGTTTGTCCTATAATTTGTAGCAGTAATGCTGGACTACACATAAAATGCTTGTAATACCAAATGATCCTGATATTTATATTTCCAATTTAACCCGTGAAACACAAGAGAGATCATGCTGCACTTGGGAATTTAACCTGAGCACCGTTCCTATGCTGCCCCTCGGCAGGTGACGGCTGGTTCGTGTTTCCTGGACGCCACAGCCACAGGTCTCTGCTGCCAGCAGAGCAGAGGTGACAAGGTGGCAGCCACTGGCAGCACACAACCCCTGTGCCTTCCTTGCCACCTGTGCGGGCTCAGCCACAGTTTGGACTCGTAGCATTCCCAGAGGAAAGCAGGGAGCTGGTGCAGTAGCGATCCAGCCCACCCGTCCCGCGGGGAGGCGGCTGCGGCTGCCCCGCTTCCAGCTGCCCTTTCCCGTCTCCCTTGGGAAATTCCGGGCTCCAGAGGACTGGACTCGCTGGCCCCAGCCGTGCAGCTCCCGAACGTGTGATTCTCGCAGGGACATCACTAGATGGCGACAGAAGTTTTCAAACTGAGCCTAGTCTCCTGAGGTTCGCACGAGGCTAAGGGATGAGGCTCAGGCTTTGACGGAACACTAAGAGGCAGGACCTACAGCTTGGGCTGCTGATGGGCCTCTTTAGCTCCAGCTGTCATCCGCTTTCCCTCACAGAGAGGCAAATAAGCCGCATTATACTACACTTACCTTTGTTTCAAGGCGAGAATCCAGAATGCTGGGTTGGAGATACAGAGGCGGCTGGAGGGCCTCTTGTCTACCAGCAAGGCAATTCAAATAATCACCTCCCATTGCACCTGCTGCAGCTCTTGAACGTGACTGAGCAATTTGAGCTTGGTCAACAGACTGAAATAATAACACTGAGGTGCCCAGAGTGGCATTTGCCACATCATTCAGGAACAAAAGTTTTTGAAGGTCTTTGGGCTCAGTCCCAGGCTGCAGCACACTGCCTTCTCACCAGTCATCCATCCCTGCAGCCCTGACCTGGCACATCTCCATCCTGTGCCCAGGCTTAGGCTTAATGTAATTCCATGCAAAAACGAGGGGTGAGGGGGATGGGAGTGCAAAATAAAAAGAGGAGAGGCCAAGAAAAATTAAATTTACCTTCATATAAAATAAAAGTGTTCTGCAAGGAAGTTGCTTGCCATTCTGGGTGTTAAGCTACTCCCTGGGGAAGATGTGGGAGGCATATCTCCTTATTATGTGCTGTAAACATGATTAACTTGTTTTTCTGTATAAATGAACCCTGTGATTCATTGCTGTCAGACAACCTACAGGGTTTCAGTTCCAGCTGTATTTAAAAAATGGGTTGAACAAATTGTTGGTGTTTTCTGACCTGTGATGCAAAATTGTAAAGTCACAAAAGGATTAATTATTGAAACTGCTTTGGAATATTACTGAAGTTATTACATTACTGCTGCTTACTGTGCTCTGCTAGGGAAGCAGAGGTGGCATCCCAAAGTGATGACAGTTCCCTGCCTCACAGCAGGGACAGCAGGACCTGTTGGGGTACTGAAACTTGTCTGCCGCTCTTCCAGTCCCCAGCATCTTCTCCAGATTTCCCCAATGAAACTCAGGAAACAACATATCTCCCTACGTGCAGGTTGTCTCCTCCCAGGAGTCAAAGTTGAATGTAGGCACAGGCAGGGTCTGGTGGCCTCTTTGCAGCATGGAATTGAGTCCTTTCAGGGCCAGGGTGAAACCCAGGACAAAAGCAGTTTGCCATAGGCTGGACATTCTCATACCATGTTCTAATTGCCAAGTCTATCTCATATACACTGAAACCCCATGTCACACAAGGGTCTGGATGAAATTGGATAGAAAACATAGAAAGAAGAGATCATGGTCTACATGACACTCTCTTGGTTTCTAACTGCTAAGTCTCAGCCAGAGAGTCTATCTGCACAGACTTCCAAGGTTTTATCTTCTCGAGGGCTTTATGAGCAGGAAAGTGCAGATGGACACAGAGGCACTGGGAATAAGAGTGACCCACCAGCATTCTGGGAGCTTGCTGCAGAGGAGGGAGTTGCACCAGCCGCTGAACCACCGTTTAAGTCATGGCTCAGTCATTTTCAGGAAAAAGAGTCTCTTGGTGGTGCTGAGAACAGAGAAGATTCATTGCCCCAGCAAAAGTGCCTCAACGGCTACAAAGTTCAGTAGGCAGGACAATGCCCTGCAGCACCTTGGGGAAATGCACTGGTGAGCATCTGTCATGTGCCATTATTACCAGCTTGGTATCAACATGGCTCTGGTAAGGATGGTGCTCACATGTGACAGTCTCAATAGTTGCTCTGTTTTTCCCCAGAAGTGGAAACCCAAACCACAACCCCCCCTACCCTCCCTTGCTGTTCATAATCCAGGTGTTTCTTAGAAAACATGCTGTTGAACTGTTCAAGAGAATTTGGGGGGTTTTCTAGTACTGTTTCTCATCTTTTGTGGCAATCCAAGTGTGTTAGTGTCCACCAAGAATCTAACTGTGTTGTGGAAGCGTTGGAAATCCTGGAACATCACAAAAGCCATTTAAACCCATTTCTGTGTTTCTATGGTGATTTATGGAAAAAGGATGAAACTATGTCGTGTCATTCCTGACACACTGCCTTAACTCGTAAAGGAAGCTGAAAGGCAGGAGCAATGTGAGAAGTGAGCAAGAAGAGGCACAGTCCAGTGCTGTGAGGGCTGGAGGCAGGAAAAGAGGCATTGGTGGGGGAGCACTGAGAAGACAGATGGCAAAACCCTTAGGAAACATCTGGTGTGGTTGCAAGAGCAGAAGGTCACCTCACTTCTTAGGAAGAAAATTTTTACAGAGTAATCAGACATTGGAATGGGTTGCACTGGGAAGTGGTGGATTCACCATCCCTGGAGGTTTTTAAGGTGAGACTGGATGTGCCACTTAGTGGCATGGTGTAGTAACCATGGGTGTTGGATCGAGGGTTGGACTTGATGATCTTGGAGGTCTTTTCCAACCTGGTTTATTCTATGATTCTGTGATTCAAAAGGCTGGGGAAAGCTCATCCGCTTTCTGGGATGAGTTCCTACCACAGCCAAGTGTGCTTTTAATACAGGCAGAAACTGCTCAGAACGCCCTGCTGACCCTGACAGGACTCATGCTGAGCTAGTAAGCAGTGTTCTGCCAAAACAAGGGGCTTGCAATCAAATGCCCACTTCTTGGTGCCAAGGCAAGATCCTGGGAGTACGTCCCTGAAGGACATGTGTACCTGGAAAAAGGAAAAGGAAAGTCCTTCAAGCTGTGTTTTTGCCACTCACAGTCAATGTCAGTGATTCAGATTTAATCCCTGCATCTGGGTGGGCAATCCCCAGCCAGGCTGGAGGCAAATAACCTGGCCCTCACTCTGTACACTGGCAGAAACAACTGCAGTCACACCAGCCTCCTCTCTTCCAGGCTCCACTGAAAGTTCAGACCAATCTGGGAAGTTTTAGCTTTTTTTCCCACTGGTAGTTAAAATGAGTGAGTGTAATTTACTTTCTCCCATCACCACCGTTTTCGTGTGCGCTGGAGCTTCTGGTTTCCAGTTACCACTGAAAGCAGAAGTGAAAAGCAGCAAGAGAAGCTGTTCTCAGGGTATTTTAGGTTCATGCAACATCAGGAGATTTTTGGAAACAAAACAGGGGCACTATGAGGTAATTTGGCTTGTGCTTAGCTAAAGGTAAGTCAAACTTTGACATCTGTCAAACCCTGTGAACATCACATACTTTCTCCTCCCTCTCAAATACCTGCTTAGTATCAGTATTCACAGCTCAGTCCCAGTTTTGCCTAGCAGAAGGTGTTTAAGAATAATAATGTTTTGCTTTTGAGTTAAAATTCATGTCTGAAAGCTTCAAAATAACTGCAGAATTTAAATTTTGCCAAAGTAAGAACTGAGTAACAACAAATTTTCAGAACACAAGGCCTTACCCTACTTGCCCAAACTTATGCTCCATTTCTGGGATAGAGTCCTACTATCTTGTTTCCTTAAGTAGGAAATGTTTCTTCACATTTTTCTTCATAGAGTAGACACATTTTAATACATGTAGTAACTATCTCTTTTTCATAGTCACTCTTTTTTACAGATTGGTGTTACCCAGGCAGGCAGTGACAGAGCTGAAAACAATATTGGAGGTCCTTAGCCAGGGGCACAGTTGTGCTTCAACAGTTCACCCAGCTGTCCTCCCAGCTGTCCTCCTACTATGGACCAAGGATGACTGGGGAGGACCAAGTCTTGCTACAGCCACTGATTCCTTCAGTCACTCAGATATCATGAGAAGTGTTAGAATAGATCCAAGAGAAAGGCTCTGATTTTTGCCGTTGGTCTTAATCAACTCTGAGTATAATGCTGCCGTGTAGTGAAGATGGCCCAGACATTGAAACAAAAAATGAATAAAGAGGTCTCAGGAAAAACCAAACAAACAACAAAAACAAACAAACAAACAAACCCCAAAATAAACAAAATGCAAACACACCCCCCCCAACAACAAAAAAATCCAGCTGGTCAGGATTCAGAGATGAGATTCAGATTCATTTATCTGCCTGTGTACTTCTTATGAAGGAGGCTGACAAGTTTCTCTGCAGAGCAAACATGTTTGCCAAGAGCAATGACAATAAGTGAAGATTTGAAAGTGCAAAGGTCATCTGAGAACTGTGAAAGCCTGAGGGTTTTCTTTATTAGAACAAATGACTGTGAGCAATTCATACTGGAGTACCTCAGCACAACTACAGCAGGTGATGGAAGATGCTCTCATTGAAGAAGTTTAGGTGATGTCCCATGGATTTTTCTGGCCACAGAAAGGAGTGTGAAGCCTTGACTGCAGAGTAAAAACAAAGAGTTGTTTCAAGACTTAATGTTGTAAGGACACTTTGGGAATGTGAGGACTTAGATGACATTCACAACATGAAATCTATGTAGCTGAAAGACTGGACTTTAGGGGTTGGATCTGACAGTGCATCCTAGTTGATACTTCAAGTTTTTTTTAAAAAAAGAAAACTTTTAAGCTTAGATCTGGAATTGTTTTTGCAGCCTATGACATATTGTCAAAGCAACTTCCCATTCAGCTCCAAGTTTCAACTGCTGATAAAGCTTTGTTTGCTCTGCCTACTCCTACTACACAGGAAAAGTAAGATTGAGTCGGATATACAAGAGGGTAAGGAAATACACGTCAAGGAGAAGGGAAGTAGTCATGATGATAAGGACAGCTATTAAGGAAATGTTACAGTAAATGAGAGAACTGTGTCTCTTTCCATTAAGAAAGATGGGGAGGAAAGAAAGAAGGAAAGAAAGAGGTAAAGAAAGAAGGAAAGAAAGAAAGAAAGAAAGAAAGACAGAAAGAAAGAAAGAAAGAAAGAAAGAAGAAAGAGAGAGAGAAAGAAAGAAAGAAAGAAAGAAAGAAAGAAAGAAAGAAAGAAAGAAAGAAAGAAAGAAAGAAAGAAAGAAAGAAAGAAAGAAAGAAAGAAAGAAAGAAAGAAAGAAAAGAAAGAAAAGAAAGAAAAGAAAAAGAATCATTCAGAAATGCAGGCAGCCAAAGTAATAAAATAGAAGAGTATCTTGATATTCCAAGGAAAGACATGAAATCAGCTAGTATTGAGATAACATCAGCAGGAATCTTATTTAGGGTTGTAGGGTCAGAATTGAGCAGGGAAGAGAACAGTACCAGAAGAGGGGATGGAAAGCTTTCCTCACTTTGGGAATGGGAAAGAAAGCAGTTTTGCTGTGTGTAAAAATTGTTTTGTTGAACCAGTCATAAAGAAGTTCTAATGTTAGTAATCTGTTACAAATTCCTTACAGTCAAATTTGCATTGTGATCCACTCTTGTAGAGTGTAGAGCAGGAGCCTACAGAGGCAAGGAAAAGGCACGGAGCAGCCAAGTTCATCCCTTGGGCACCTCAGAGTGCAAGGGGAAAGCGAGAGTTGTCATGAGACATGTAAAATCAGTCAAAGGACATTAAAACAAACTGCAAAGTATGGGTTAAATGAAGTGGAAAAAGAACTCAACAGTGGGAACTCTTCCTCTTTTATGCAAGGGCTGCTGTAAGATGCAGCAGTGCCAGGGGTGTTGCAAAAAGCAGCACTATTGTACAGACATTTTCCCTGACAATATTTTTACTACATCCTCTTAGTTTTTCTGTAGTTCTAGATTTCCTCCAGTTTCTAGGGAAGTCTGGGCATAAAGAAAAAATAGACAGCCTTTAGACAGGATCTAGGGTTGGCATCAGCTGATCAGGTGCTGGACATCATTTCCTGTGTCCTTTTTAGGATCTGGTTCCAGACACCTTCCTCCTTTAAGCTCTCAGGAAATCCCCAAGCTAGAAGGGCTGAAAATAAAACTAGAGTATATTTACCAGAGTACAGAAAGGCACCTGAAAATATAGCAGAAAAAGAACTTTTCTCTGCATTCAGCTAAGCCTGAAAGTGGTTCTTAAAGCAAACTTTCCTCACTGCCAACTCATTTCTGCACTGATCTCATCCATAAGGGAACATCAGTTCGAGACAGACTTTTCCAAGAAAGTGGTCAAGGGGGTGCAAAATGGAAGCAGTCCCTTGCTGAGGGGTCATCTCCCTTTCCCCCTTCACATGGGTTCACACTGACCAGGGGTGGTTGGTGGTCAGAGTGGGTGAGTCACAGGGAAACTGAGCAGGGGAATACCAACACTTTGGTGCCAATGACTACTCATCCAGCTGATGAGAGGGCATAAAAAACCACTGGGGCACCAAGCAGCAGCCTGAGAGAGAAGGAGGCAAAGCCTAGGGCTCATTGGTCTGTACAGGAGAAGGATGAGAGCGGGGCAGGTCTGGGATTGCAAAAACATGAAGACACTGGATGAGACAGAAAGCACGGGCAGGGATTTGGCTCCTACAGTGCCTAGCAGTAAGCTGGGGGCATGGAACAGACCAAAGATGTTCCTGTATCCTTCTGACATAACACTTCCACTGCCACCAGCAGAGACAGTAGAGGACCTTCTGTTGTAGGTGCCTCAGCCCAGGGGTGCTCACAGTGCCCACACTGCCCAGCCCTGCTCAGACATCCTGCTGCACTCCTCTACTTGCAGCAGAAATGCACACAGCTCGTGTCCATGAGGCCAGTTTTCACAGCTGGTATCCTTCAGCTGTGGCATTCAGGTCTTCTTGTGTTTCTGAAGTAGTTCATCCACTGATCTCCATCCCTCCTGCTCCAGGGGAAGGGCAGGGCAGAGGAACCTGATTTTCTGCAAGGATTCCTTTAGCTTTGTCATGCAAAAGGTTGGACAAAATGATAATTATCCCTTCCATTTCTTAGGGTTCTGAACCATTTCTTGTTGCTATCTCACACATCTGCTCTGTTCATTTTGCCCCACACTAGAGCTTTCTCCTCTGTCCAAGCTGGTTTGCAGCAAAGTCTGATCCCTGAGACATCACCACCACCTGACAGGAGCTCCACAAAACCTCACTGTGGAAAGCACCTCAAAGGCTGGGGAACCACACTAGAGGGAGGGGAAAACATACCACTGCTGAAATGCCCACCCAAACTGGAGGGAGATTCATTTCCCCTCAAGTCCTGAGGGCCACAGTTTTCCTCTCAGGGAGTGAGGCTGTGAGTTCTGCCTTGCTTGGGGCTCATGGACACCCTGCTCTACAGACACGAGCCTTTCCTTCCCACACCCTGTGAAAGGTGAGACAGGTTTCAGGCACAAATAAACAAAGATTGTACCGTACTTGGCTCTCAACAGCAAGGAAATAAGATGAGGGCTCCAGCGTACAGGGCTGAGAAAACATTTACCATCCAGGACAAATGCAGAAAGGTATCCTGTCCCTGGCAGCGTGCCCGTACAGTCAGCGGCGTGACACGGGGAGTCAGCGACGCGCCAGGAGTGAGTCTGTGGGAGCTGTGGAAGTTGTGAATAATCCTGCATACACCACCCTGGGATGGAAAGCTGTGTGAAGCTCATCACCAGCAGCAACATGTCTCCTTAAGTATATTTGACTGCCTGTTAACCCAAAAGATGCAAAACAGGGGGGTATCTGAGGTGCATGCCCAGGAGTGCGCTATTGGCTTCCAGGGAAGAGATATTTGTAAGGATGATGCAGCAAATGAGTTGCTCAGAACTCAAGTGCCTGAGTGACAGGAGACAGCTCATTTGCCATGGCTGGGGTGGGGCAGGAGCAGGCTCACTGAATACAGGCAGCTTGCCTGTTTGCTGGCTAGAGAGCTCCATACAGGCTTCATGGCATGTGGTCAGATGCAAGGCAAGGGGCATGAAACATCACCCTAGCAAAGATGTAAGTGCCTTAAGGTACCTGAGGGCAGGATGGCACAAACTGCACTGTTGCTTTTCTTAGAAGAGGGATTTAAAGTCAGAAACACCAGCCTACTCAGTGCAGAGCAGAGAGAGTGCTGCTAGTGTCTTGCAAAATGAGCAGTGCTAGATAAACACCTGAAAAAGTCCTTTTTAAAATAGAAGAGAAACTTATGTGATGTTATGGGTAACTGCACTAAGCAAATTAACAGAGTCAGACTATACTCCTTGTCTCAGGACAGCTTCTGCATCCCCATTCCCTTTTGTGTTTGACTCACAAGTTGGCAGTGGAACAGCTTTGGATGTTCTGTCTCATGTCCTGAGAGGAGACAAGGTGGAGGCACTGACATTGCTTGGAAAGTGGAAATAATCTTTAATCATTCTGCTCTGTATTACAGCAATATCCTGGCGCTCCTGGGAGACACTGGGAACCATACTCAGCATACCACCTGGTGGGTAGCACAGGACCTGACCCCGCAGCATTTCGCTTCCCAAAGTACCTGACATCTGAACCAGCCCAGCACTGGCAGCGCACTGGCTTAGGGCAAGCACAGTGTACAGGTCACCTCTTCTTTTCAGCGTGTTTTGGTGTCAGTGCAAGTCCAAGTATTGTACCTATACTAAAGGCTTGTGTCCTTCCAGGGAAGCACAGAGGGACAAAGCCCCACAGTATGTCAGAAGTTGCCTGGATGGGGGAAACAAGTCTCCTTCTGTAGATTCGTCCAGGCACAATGAATAACCTGGGAGAGCTGCAGTGAGAAGGATTAAAAGACTGTCATAAGGTGAAATTTATAAAAGCCATTCCTGAGATCTTGCAAGACTAAGAAGGAAGGTGAGGCAACAAAACACATGAAGAGGAAGATCCCAGTGCTGTCGGACATCAGACAGAGATGAGATTCCAGGTAGATGCTCAAGGAAAACAAGGTTTGTCTTACTGTGTCTGCCTTTTTGGGCATCAGCTTCTACTCTATATCCAAAACATGGGTCAGTGGGCAACAGGGTGCAGGGTGACTCAGCTTTCTCCTGCTGCCTCTCAAGGTTCAGGTCCACATGGAGCAGGAGGTATCTCTAGTCCAACTCCACACAGGACAGGCCTCAAAGTCACACTCACTTATTTGGGTTATCCCATTCAAGCTTTGAAAACATATCCCCATGTCTGTAAAAATAACAATTTACCAGCTTATAAAGATACTGACCTTATAAATTAGACTTCGAATTGTGCGGGCAATCTTATATGGTCCCAGGTGGTTGCTTGTGTTTTAAGAACTGTGGTCTGAAACTGTTATGTCACTGTCCATGCACAACTTCAGCTGAATAATTCCTCAAGGGACTTGGAAGAGAAGCACCCAGCCAGGAGTGTTAGAGAGACGAGTCATACGCAACAGGCCTATATTTAACAGCTGGACATGTTTCCCTGGTGTCTAACCTCTGCCTCATTTCTTAATCTTTCAGGGGCAAAGGTGATGGTGCTTGGGACATTTGCAACTACAACACCAACAGTATCATTTCAGAGAAGATGATCTGTATTGATGACTTCTGGTACTAATTACTCCTATGAAAAGCTTGACTCTGACGTGATGTCTTTTCATATAGAAGCGCTGTCCAGTTCACTAAAACAACTTCCTAGATATAAACAAGACCTTTCCTAATTAAAGAGGCGCAATGAGTTACTATAACCACCACTATCGAATAATCTAGAATAGTATCTGCTGAAATATGAAGGCTGAGCATGCATAACATTGAAGTCTAAGGGAAGGCAAAATTCCAGCATACAACTGCTGGAGTTAGCTGAAGTTTGCAAGAAGCTGGAGTTTGGAAGGAAAACCATATTTCCTTGAGTAAATCGAGAACTTCTGTCCTTTTCCCAGGCAGCCGAGTGATGAGAGGTCTCTGTTGATTCCCATCTCTAGCATCCTTCCTATCATGCTGGTTTAGTTTGCTGTGTGTCCTAGCAAGTGGTCTGGAGTGGAAAAAACAAAAACAAACCCAAAAAAAGCGGCTCTTGCCCAAGACCTGCCTATGGAGGGGTTTGCTGGTAGTCCCTCTTGTGCTCTGGTATGGCAGAACACAGCATGTGTAGGGACAGGCACAGACATTAATTCTGGCTTCAGCTGTCTGAGTGTGCAGCTCTGCTCAAGCAATCATCTGATAAATTAGTTCTGGAAGTCATTGCCCCTTCACCATGGAAGTGGGAATGCTTCTGGCTCCATTTATGAACTTTATGGGGTGCAGGAGGAAATATCGCACCTCTCTTTGAGATCTGTGTGCTCAGAGACACACCCTGAGGCCTTCTTCTTCCAGGTAATTTCAGATTTGTTATCATATCTGCACCTGTCCACGAGCACTACAGAGAAGATCAAGAGAAGATGACGCAGTTAATACTGGAGTCTTGCTGCAAGGCTGGAAAATACAACCTAACTGGGGTACTAGTTGCATAAAAGAGTGCAGAAAGGAAGACAGACCTTCCCAAACATTTTTAACATATTTGGGTTACATATCCCCTCCCTGAAATGTTGCTCTTTTGGCACAATGAGTTGTTGATATGTTGTTGCCAAGGTTGCTTTCATATGTCTGAGGAAAAGCCAGCTTAACTTCAAAGTGTACTTTTTGCTTACTTTCAAAGATCCTTTCTTACACAGAAAATGGTTTTCCCTGAAGACAACCCAGTGCTACATGGAAATGGTGTTTGGCTAACTCTGCCTAAGGCAGTGAAGCCTGATCTTCCATTCTTTCAAAACCATCTGCACTGAAACCCACATGGATGCAGGATATGTGTCCCTCCTCAGCGAGTCTGCAGGATGAGCAGGGTGCCAGTTAGACAAGTCATCTTTATATGGGGTTTTAGACCCTATTTCAAGCACATCCCTTAGTGGAACCCTTTGCTGGTTTACCCGGGTCTTGCCATCTCTGTATGCCAGAAAGCACAGCCATGGTCCTCACAATGCCCAGCCCCACAGTTCCCAGGAATCCAGATTGTCCTTGGGCCATTGGCATCTTGGGAATGGGAGCACATTGCCACTGGGCTGTTGTCATCCCCAGGGCATGGCCATGCTTCTGGCTCTGCTCAGGACAGCAGTTGAAACCCACCCCCTCCAGGTACTGTGGCAGGAGCTCGATGGGCAAAGGAGCCAGGGGTCCCCAAACACCTCCATGTGTGCCACTACTGGCAGAGGACACACAGGAGGCTGGTGGCCCAGTGCTGGGGCACAGCCATGGTGCCATCCTCCTGTAAAGTCCCCCTGCATCTGTACCAGAGGGCCACGAGGCTGGCTGGTAACGTGGGATGTGCTGGGCAGATAGTGACTGGTGGGGACCCGACAGCGTTGCAGAACGAGGACAGACACTGTGAGGTAGGAGGGAAGCTGTTCCTGGGAAGTTGTATAGGGACACCAGGTTAGGCTTGGAAACTACTGTCATTATGCACAAAAATGAGGCACAATAGCTCAGTGGTTGGAGGGGATTTTTATACCACAGGTGAGTGAAGGCTCCTGAAGGATCATTCACAGTGACACTGTGATACAGGCACAGGCTGTGCTCAGAGTCAGCTCTGCCATGAGCTTACATGTACCCAGACCATATACAGCAGCTCCTGTTCACTTGCAATTTAAAAAGGCAAGAGAAGAGTTGACAAAAGGAAAAGGCACACTGGAAATTCACACACTAATTTTGCAGATTTCCTCCTTGGGCAAACAGTGCTTTGTTTTCTTTTTTCAGGGGGAAGGTATCCTGGTTTCAACTGGGGTAGAGTTAGTTTTCTTCTTATTAGCTGGTACAGTGCTGTGTTTTGGATTTAGAATGAGAATGATGTTGATAACACATTGATGTTTTGGTTGTTGCTAAGTAGTGCTTACACTCCATCAAGGACTTCCCAGTGTCTCGTGCTCTGTCAGTGAGGAAATGCACAAAAAGCTGGGAGGGAGCATAGGCGGGAGAGCTCATTCAAAGTGGGCCAAGGGATGTTCCACACCGTAGAAAATCATGCTTAATATATGAAGTGGGGGGTGTTGTTCAGAAGGGTTCATTTGCTTCTTGGTGGTGGGCTGGGTATCAGTCAGCATGTGTGTGTCAGACTCATGGGTGAGTGTGAGGCTGCCACTGCACGGAGCTTTGACGAGGGTCAGCTACGCACATCCATCTTCTCTGTACACCTCACTCTGGGAGCATCCCTGGCTCTCCTCCCTCTGACAGCTTCTCTCCGGACAAACCCACCTTCTTCTGAACTGACACTGTGGCCATTCCTCCCCACTGCTCAGGTGGCACATGTTGCTGCCTCGCCAGGAGGTTGCATAAAACCTGGGTGCAGGTGAGCAAAGGCTCGTGGTTGTCACAGCAGTTCACCTCCTTCCTGGTGAGTCACCATGTCCCAGTATCTGTCAGCATGGCTGTATCTGGTGACCAGCCTGAAGCAGCACGAGTGTGCCCATGGGACTGTAATGAGCCACTCCCAAGGTCCAGTTGGAATTTTTTGGGCGTTGCTGAGTTTGGTCAGCACACACCATTTACAAAGGACTTGTTTTCCCTTTGCCTGAATGATTAGCTGTGGATGGTGACAGTTTTAAAAATGGACCTTGCTGGGCCTTTCCTGTACAGAAGGAAAAGGTTGCTCAAGCTCCAAACAAATTTCTTTACCCGAAATTCGCAAAGTCCCCTGGGTATGGGATGCGAAGCAAAGCATGAGATGCAAAGCAAACATAGGAAGCAAACTTGTTCTTCATGGTGTCTGAGCCTGCCTTGGAAGCAGCTAGTGCAGCCCTAAGGGAAACTATTTCCAGCCATGCAAACCTTCCCAGTTTTGGCCATACACAGCACCATGCAGTGCCATACATCCCAGGCCTTCCCACCCAACCAGTTTGTCCTTCTCAGCTGCAGCAGGGTCATATCTCCAGTGTCTTCACCAACTGCTTCTTTGCTTCTGTCATTTAGGCAGAAAAAACCCCAGAGGACTGTTTTCCTCAAGGTTCCAACAGAGGGACTAGTTCTTGGCCGAGGGCCTCCCTACCCATCCCCACCAGCTCTGCACACAGAGAGGGCTGGCAAACTGCTCTGCACTTCTACTGCAGAAGTGCACTTTTCTCAAACTTCCCTCTGGGGAAACAGGGAAGCTCATTTAACCTCCAGGCAAGAAAACCCTTATTTCTACTTCTTCTGATGCTTCTCCCAGTCTCTCCTGTCCATTGACTTTTTTTAAGGATTAGAAAAATGGGGACCTGAATTTAGCAGGAGTTTAGAAATCTCCAGAAACCATGCAGTGAGGAAAACCCTCTCTCTTGCAGGAGGCATGGGAGATCAAGGGGGAAGGACAGGGGGCAGGGAATGTAGAGTAGCTGCACCTTCAAGAAAATGGTAACAAAAGGACTTTTTTCCTCTGTCACCCCCAACGTAGTTTCAAAGGCATGACCTAAACCCAAACTGCCTTCACAGAGTGGGTGGCTCAGCATGTCTTCAAGCAATCTCCAAACCAGCTGTAGGCTGCTCACATCAGGAAGCCTTGTGGAGGAGCATGGTGGTGGGTTCAGTCCCAAGGTCACAGGCTGATCTGAGAAACCTTCTAAGCCCAGGAGAAGAAAAGGCACATCTGGCTCCTTAATTTCATCACTGTTCTGATTTATCCCCAGCTGGCAACCAAGCCCCACGCTGCCACTTGCTCATCCACCTCTGGTGGCATGGGGGACAGAACTAGAAGGGTAGAAGTGAGAAGACTCATGGGTTGAGATAAACAGAGTTTAATAAGTAAAACAAATGTTGTACATGCAAACAAAGCAAAACAAGGAATTCATCCACCACTTCCCATGGGCTGGCAGGTGTTCATCCATTTCCAGGACAGCAGGGCTCCATCACGTGTAACTGTGACTTGGGAAGACAAACACCATTACTCTGAATGTCCCTCTCTTCCTCCTTTGTCCCTCTGCTTTATATATTGAGCATGACATCATATGGTCTGGAATATCCCTTGGGTTGGGTGGGCTCAGTTGTCCTGGCTGTGTCCCCTCCCAGCTCCTTGTGCACCTCCAGCTTCCTCACTGCCAAGACAGTACCAGAAGTAGAAAAGGTCTTCACACTTTAAGTGCTGCTCAGCAGTGACAAAAACGTCCCTTGCTCTCAACACCATTTTCAGCACAAATCCAGAGCAGAGCCCCATACCAGCTACTGTGAAAAAAAATATCTCCATCCCAGCCAAAACCACACACTTGTATTTTCCTTTTGCAGTTAGCGTGACTCTCAGTATTCCCCCAAGAGAAAATGAAACTGCACACCAGAAATCAATGCAAACAGAGGCAAACCATTTGCAAAATCAAGCTCTGTGCTGACCAGCCATCCCCCTGGGGCTTATGCTGGCAGGGTTTTCTCATCACCCATTTTCATTCCCTCCTCCTCACCTCCAGTCTCCGTTGCTCCAGGTACACAGCTGCTCAGGCAACCAGATTAGAGAAATAATCTTTCCCCTCCCAGGATATTTCTAACCCAGTTCATTTCCCTGACCTCATTCCCCGGGTGTTGGCACAAACAGCTGAACCTACACATCACAGGGATCAACTACTGCGGGATATGCTTGAGGGATGTGATATGCTTGGGATATGATGTACTGCTCCAGAGAGCTGCTTAGCTGCAGCCTGAGGCTCACCTGAAAAACACTCCTCAGCTATTGAAAAGATCACAGAGCCGAAAGCAGTGCTTGGTGTTTGGTGTGCCTGAACAGCTACTTGTTGATTGTGTACCAGTTCTCTGAAGTGATATTTATCATGAAGCCCTCCCACTCTTTAGGTATGTGGATGTGTCTATAAAGAGCTATTGGTTCACTCAGCCAAACCTTATCATTTATGTCTGGCAATACATAAACTGTAATTATTTTGGATAATCTGGTCAGTTATTACTTTCTTAGTGAGAAGATACATAACAGCCATATACTACTGCAAATGTTAAATAGCGTCCCCACAGGCAGATTTCTATAGCAAATCATTTAACTTGGTGTGGGAAAGGAGAATGGCATAACAGAAAAAAATAAGAGGGAAAATCAGTGTAAGGTGTTTTAAGCAAAGGTAAAAGACCCCTGTAGTAGCCTGTAATTTTGACATGGATCTCACTGTTGAAGTATACAGGCACTCGACAGGCATTTGCATGCATTATTTGGTGAGAATAAACACCTTAGTTTTATTGAAAGGAAACTGGGGAAGAGATTATAAACCTACCTCCAGTTACTCGAAAAGCTGCTTCCTACTAATTTTATGAATCTCCTTTAGGAACAAAAGCTATCAGCAAAAAATCAGAAAATTGAAACCAGGTCTCTCAAAGCACAGGTGATCATGTTTTCTTTAAGTCAGCTACACTGAAAATCTGATCTCTGAATATCCTGATCACTACAGTCAGTATAAATACTAAGCAGCTAGTCATCTAGAGAATTTGCACAAAGCACTGGAGCAAGTGGGTTATTCCCAGGAGAATTTTTTGCAGCAATTAACATCAGGACTGAATCACTGCATGTGGTACACAACCACTGTGCAACATCCAAGCAGTCCAGAAGGATCACTGGGGTGTGAGAATAAGATTTTGTTAGAAACACTTATCATCTGTTACCAGAGTCCAAACATCCATCAACAATCACCTTCACCCAACTTTCCAATAAATGCAGTACCCGTAGTGTACCTGGACCATGGTAGGGGAGATTGGCCCAAATACAGTCACAGCTCCACACTGTTTTCAAAGATGAAGGAAAAGAGTGACCATGTCTCAAGGCACTGAGCTGGATTTATTCATTTGACAATATCAGTATCAAACTAGAAATCATCTGTTTAAGATCATGTGTTAGGAACAGCATTAAATAACAGACATATGAAAAAGAGACTGTGCTTCAGAAAAGATTCAGTGTACAACATACACAGTATGCCATTAAACACAAATGCTTATAAAGAGTCATCCTAAGCATCAAAGAGAGTTTTATAAAAGTTTACATTCTCATCCTATGGGATGTACAGAACTATGCAGTTTACATAGTTTTATTATCATCCAAAACATCATGTTTCAAATGTATGAGGCACAGCAAAAACAATATAATTCCATTTCCATAGGAACATAAACACTGCTTGTCACTAATGACACGCTTTCCAAACTGTAGCACTCACAGCAATTATACATGTATACAATTTTAAAGTATGAAAAAGCAAGAGTCTGGAGCCTGCCCATGGTTACTGTGCAATAGGGAATAACATTTGATCTACACTTGAAAACTATCATAAATATCCTTGCAATAGCTGTAACAGAGGAAAAAGGTGGAGTCACTGTCATGCTTTGCCAGGGCCAGCTTGCTGTGCTACTCCCAAAGCTAGCCAATACAGCCAGTGAAGGATTCCCTCCACCCACAGAGAAATGGACAGCATCCTGCTTAGCTCCACAGCCCAGGGAAGATGCAAAGTTCACACTCATCTGTAACCAAGTGATGCTTTGACTCCAGAGACAGCTGATAGAAATTAGCTCAGCTTAAGGGATGCCCTGATTTCCAGTAAGAATGACCAGAGATGGTCAAATCTTAAAGAGAGAACAAGACTGAACCAGCCTTTGACTGGTTAAATCAAGGATTATTTTTTTTTTGGGTGGGGGAGGGTTTGCTCTAAGGACAGCTCAGAGAGACTGAATCTTACAGCCCATATGCTCAATTATTATTATATTTTTTCATAACATTACTTGCAAGCACATATTATAAGTTTTATAAAAGTGCAAGGCCCAGCACAGGAAGACAGCCTGGATTAAGACATTCCCAGCAGTGTTCTTTTTGCCATCTTCTTGTCGGTCAACCAGCAGCCGCACAAGTACCATTGCTTGGGATCAGCTTATCAGAGCCCCTAAGGGTTTAGCTTAATCATCTGTGCAATTAAACACTATTCACATTTGACAGCCTACAATGGCAATAGTTTTATGTACAAATTTGAAAATCAAGTCTTAAAATCAAGTTTTAAGAGGTAGAGGTCCATTTCTGACCTGCCAACATAAAATGTTACTGAGTCACTCATATTCTAGGGCTGGTGGTCCCCTAACAATATTGAAGTAACCAGCTAGAGCTCCAAGGTCTATGTAGAGTGATCTTTGCCTCTTTAGCAGGTCTGACTCTTCCATGCTCCCATTACACAATGAGGAATCTAAAAAGGAAAGACAGAAATCATGTCATTATTGCACAAATAGCTAAAGCAGTTCATTTTTGTGGTTGTAGATATTACTGGAATAATTGGCCTATTATTTGATTTTACTAATCTGTGGTTTAGAAAATTTCATTTTTAAGGACAACATAAATCAAACCTCACAAAGTATAACAAATCAACTCGAGGGCAAAGAGAGGTAAGCAGTTTGCAAGTGAAAACAGAAAGTGTGTTCAACTATTTCAAAAAAAGCCTCCATCAGCTGCGACAGCTGTCGTCATCCTCGGAGCTATAGTGATAAAGGAGAGTTTGGTGCAAGGAAAAACCTGCTAACTTTCTGCCAGCTGAAAATTCTGCTTCATCATAGGGCAATTTTCATGTAAACAGATGACATCATCTTTGTCTGGGTGTGACAGTACAGAACAAACATGGAACTGTCAGTCTCAGATTTTTTACTTCTTTTAAATCAGGGTCTGAAGAAACCAGACCTAGTTTGCAATAGCAGAATTCCCCTAAATACTTGTATAATGAGTATCTTGGAATCTCAAGCATCTACATGAAAGTTCTAGTTTAATGGTCAAATATTCTTTTCGTGTTCAAAAGAATTGATTCAGATGGTCTGAGCCTGTCAAAGGATTATGCACTCTCAAGGCAAAATCCAGAACATACAACACCATTCTAAACTCAAAGACTGTGACTGATTTAAATGTTAAGTAAATTTGCTGCAACAATTATGCATTACAGCACCCAAAACTTTGCATAGATATCTTTTCAAATACTTATCCCAACTAAATAAACCCTTTATCTGGGTTGAGTCTTTCAATGTCTTTTGTCAGAACCCTCCTAATGTATTTTATAAGTACAAGAAAATAATTTTGAAGCCTGTTCGCAGTTTGCTGGCACTAAATGTCCCGTGGGCTTGAAACAATCCAAGGGCACACTGAGTTACTACCTGGTTCGTGTATTATCCTTATAAAGCACTTGCTAATGCACAAGGGCAACTGTGTTCTATCCTACAGTAATTTTTGTTTTTAAAACAAAGGGTTTGTACTGCTGACACTCAGCAACATTGGTATGTGTTGCATGCATCTTTTTCCTTAAGGAGGCAAGAAGAACTAGTGGTGGTGTCTGTTGGACTTTGTTGTTGACAAATCACTAGTATCTATAAAACATCTCTAGTACTGTGGCAAATTAAGGCAATTTGGGACAGCGATCTACACTTCATGAAGTGCCTTGAATGACTGCCAGGGCTTTTTTTAAGAGCCAGTCCTTCCGGAGCTGCAGAATTCAGGCTGAGTTCCTCCCCACTGAAGTCAATGGGCGTTTTACAGATCACTTAATGACCTCTGGGTCTGATCTCATCCGACTGGGATTTTCACTGGTCTCTTTCCAGACGCATTTTGAGTTTCGTTGGCTTCTTAACACTCACTCAAATCAAGATTTGACACAAAGTAAAATCTAAACGTGCAAGGTAAGCAAGCCTGATACCATTACCTGTAATGTTTTCTGGCAGCTGCAGATCCTTCCTGGCGAGTAGTCTTTTCCTTTCAAACAATGCCGAGTCCAGACTCTGGCATCTCGGCTGATCTTCTGGGGGTGGGTGTAAGGCTTCGTGTTTCAGTAAGTCGGCTGCAGACAGCCTGTGATTAGGATTCCTTTCCAGAGCTGCTTCTAGCAACATTCTCATGGAAGTGCTGCAGTCTTCAGCAATGTCCTCTAAGGGGGGAGCTTGCTTGTGTATCTGTTGGAATGCAAAAAAGAACACTGAAACAGTTATTCCAAAAACAATGGAAGAGGAAGTCACAGATAACCACAGTTGGTCTGGGAATTCCCCAGTTACAACTCATCACCTCCATAAGTTGAGCTGATCAATTAGAAACGAACATGCAACTGCACAAAATCCACCTTCTTAAAATCAGATTTTATAAGGAATTTAAAAACTCTAAGAAGCTTCAAGCAAGCCAAAAATCCAGTGCAATACAAAATCACCAGGTTTCTGTGCCACACTGGAAGAACCAGAGAATCAAATTTTGCCAGGGTGCAGTTTTTAACTGCAACTTCTAAGAAAAACAGACAAGACAGATGGACTTGTTTCAGTCAAGTCTCACACTGTTCTAACCCTGTCCTCGCAATAAACCCCAGACCTGTAAATTGCAACACAAATCACAGAGATGACTCCAGCTCAGCCTCTGTTTTCCCCTAAATGATCAAAACCCACCTCTTCCCTCCCTCCCCTGAAGCAAAAAAGATGATATCATCTCTCTGACAAATATTTTGGTAGTTTTTATATGACTGGAGTTTTCCCAACACAAGTACAGGAAACTCTTCAACTGAAACTGAGCTGTGGTTTTGCTAAGGACACTTACAATGTAGAGGTAGGATGGATATGCAGAACGAGGATATCTGTTCACCCAGGGCGGGATGCCCGTTTGCATATGAATGATTGTAGCTCCCATGCTGTAGATGTCTGCTTTTGTTGTGTGGCCTCTGCAGAGGATAACTTCAGGGCTCATGTAAATCTGTGGAGAATAGGAAAAACAAAGATTAGTCACTAAGGGAAAACAACAAGCAAAGATGAATTGTGACACTTTGTGACCTGAGAAACCACCCCCTAAATGGATGCATGCGATTAGTACCTGAAGCCTAAAGACCAAGCATCATCTGGGGAAAACAATTTTTGTGCTCTGCACGTTACTACAGTCAAAGATATGACACCTGGACAAACTCATATTCCAAGTCTGCCCTCCCCAGACAGACCACAACTCAGCATTTATGGGACTTGGTTGAGCTGTTCAAGCCATGGCCCTGCTTCCTTCACCAGAGCAGCAGAAACCTCATCCCTCCACAGCAAACGAGTGGCAGTTTGGTTTGTGGGGCACTGCTGGGACTGCTCCATTCTACATGAACAACATGGGTGTGCACTAGGCTAAAGAGAGAGGGAGACCTGCACTGACAGCTACTCAGATGGGGGTAGGAGTCCACTCTTCAAATCCCTGTTACACTGGATACTACACAAGTCTTCTGAACAGAACTGACAGATAAACACCCTCCTGACTTCCTTACTCATCTTCTTCTTATCCAATAACCTGCACGTTGGAGCATTATCCTAAGAAATGGGATGATGAAGAACAAGCCAGGTCTAGGCAATGCATAAATTAAAAGTCAGGTCTCTTAAATCCTGTTGCATGCTCTTTCCATCAGATTACCCCCAAGAGCACCTAGCACAAGCACCCTCTTCTATCCTTTTTTCAAACCAGAAATTCAAATCTTGTCTAAACCAAAATACAGTTTCCATTCAAACACTTCACTGAAACATTTGAATTTGTCAAGATTGAAGAAGGACCTGGTGGGAAGCTCCTGCCAGTTCCAAGCAGTTCAGAGTGCTGCTGGAGGAGAACCAGACAGACAGGGTGCAGGAGGCACACCTCCATGGGTGGCAGGAGCTGTCTGCACAGCTCTGCCACTAGATCAGGGAGCAGGTTTCAACACAACGGCACACTAGGTTAGCAAGCCACAGTATTTGCTTCTGGTTCCTACTTTTCCCTCACCCGATTTCCCTCTAAAGGACTCAAACAAACTTTAATTAGTTCAAGGCATCCTGTCACAAAGAAT
The DNA here is from genome assembly GCF_022539395.1 of Myiozetetes cayanensis. NCBI lineage: Eukaryota > Metazoa > Chordata > Aves > Passeriformes > Tyrannidae > Myiozetetes > Myiozetetes cayanensis. Next base: position 135,905,456 of record NW_026086604.1, read on the forward strand.
CACATTAAAAGCCATTAACTGACACAAGGGCAGGAAGTTAAGTCATCACCACATGGTTCGACTACTTATTACCACAGATTGAGAACGGCTGCAGGGCTCACGCAAATTCCAAGGAATATTTCCCAGTAAATCACATACCATATCTGCAAACAGAACTTGCAATTGGAAGTGTGTGCAAAGGTTCAACAGGTGTCTGCAGCTGCTATTGACTCCTATCCACTGCTTTCCTCGGGGCTAAGATAGAATCTCAGTGTGACTGCACACTCAACCTTTAAGTCTCGTAAGGAGCAACGAACAGAATTTCTAAACTCGTAGAAAAAAGTCTTTGGCAAATACAGAACAACTTGAGTGAAATCTATATTAAAAAAAAACCAGCTGCCTTTATGAGAGAAAAAGGATGCTGGTACAAGATTCTGTCTGCCAGGTAAAGTGTGAAAATGGTCAGGATGCACCTGGATTGCACAGGGACAAAACGCAAAAATGGTATGTGCACCCAAGCTCTGATTTTAGACTGGTCTAAGACTCTATTTTCACCAAGGCAGACAGCCCAAGCCACAGATACCTTCCCGTTTTCATTCCTTCTGCCTGCTGTGCTGGCACTTGCCTGCCAGTCAGACCAAAGACACAGCCCAGCTAAAAACCAGTCCTTTCTTCATGCTGGGCTAAGTTTAGTTTAGCACTCCTGAAAATGAATCACACCTTCCACACCCAAACTTTAGCAGATAACTTACTCCCCTCAAATGGTGGTAAGCTGATGCTTACATCTTTTAAGAAAGTGACAGAAGCATAACAGAAAGTGCAGCAACTGCCCGGCCAAAGTATTTCCTGCAGAGCAGTTTCATCACAACCACAGTTTATTATGCTGTATGAATTGTACACAAAAGCAGAAACACCAAGTTTTTCACAGTACACAAACTAAACAAAATTTAACTACCTTTCAATCATTTTGGTCCAAACCGTAACTACTCATTTTCATAAACACAAAGAAGATTCACTACATTCAGACTTCCTGTGCTATAGAAGTGAACAAAAATCCTAACTCCCAGAGAAGAACACACACAGAAGAAAGATAACTCCACCTGCCACTTCCCTCAAGGACACAAGTCCCTGCCAATACCAGATGTAAGAGAAACCAGCCAGCTCACAGACACGATGCTGCACGGCGGTGACAGAGTCCTAACCACAACGATATGAAGAAACAGCACCCCTGAACAACTGCACCACTTCTTAAGGCTGCAAAACAGAGGTATGCAAAACGTGGGAGGACTTTGGAGAAGTCAAGACCTTTCTTTGAAAAGAAATAAAATCCAGAAATCCGGACTACAGAAGGCATTTATGGGTGACTGGATTAGGCACTGCAGAGAGGAAGATGCCTAGAAGGAAGACTGTGAGCAGAAAAGCCTATAGGAAGGAACATCATGAATCCTAGTCTGTAAGTCTTTGACTGGTATCTGAAAATCCCCTTTCCCGGCGCTCTCTCTCCAACCTCACTTCTGGCCTGCAGTGCTGTGGCAGGATTGCCACTTCCAAGGACTAGCTACTGCTCCCCTGAGCCAGTAAATGCCAAACACAGACATATTTCAGGGTTGTATGGATTGTCAGCTTTCTGTGGACGTGACTGCAGGTACTCAACTGTGTAGAATCATTTTCCTCCTGCTAAATGAAAGACTAAGTGTTTTTCACTTGTTAAAGTGAAAACAGTGAAGTGCTTTTCACTTTTCATTTGTTCTTACCAACACGAACTTCATCTGTCCTCCACCAGGAATTGATCATCACCAGTCTGCTCCACAAACCTGGAAATTTCCTGTTTACACAAATCTCCACCCTTGGGAAATACCCTACCAGGGCTTCCAACTCATTGTTCTTTTTCTCATTAACAGCACACAAAATCCCCTTAAACAAACAAAAAACCCCAAACCAAACCAAAGTAAAAAAACAACAAAGCACGTACATTAAACACCAGAAAGCATGTTGCTTCCAGTTCAGTAAGCATTTTAAGCTCTTAACTCCCCTGACTGGAAGGCCAGTGAAAAAAAAAATGTAAGCATTTCCTCAATTATCTTGAAAATAAACAAGCCTGACCTTCTGTGAAATCTTAATTTATCCTACTGTTCCAAGGAGCGAAATGCTCTTTGTCAGTTACACAAGTATCTCCTCTTTACACATGTGGTAGGCTATCAAAGTGGTAAGTGCCAACATTTCAGCTGAAGTTTCCTGTAAACAATCTCCTCCAGCAACAGAGAGCACGCGAAGCCACATCTGCAGCAGCTATCCAAGCTAATTGTTGCTCCTTGGTTGGTTGGTAAAGCTCCAGCCCTGGAAACACTTCGGCATGAACGCAGCCCAAGTGGTGTGCAGGACCTCTGTGCACACTCAAAGTCACTGAGAACATTTAAAAGGCCCCCACCTCCATCACTGTAATGCCTAAAAGCAAATTTACCAGATAATAATCAACTGTGCCATACATAACCCTCAAAGAACCAAAGGGTTACATGTAGATGGTGAACAGAGCTTAGAAATGCTAAGAGATGAAACACAGATATCTGTAATTTCTGCGGTCTTGATGAAGGAGTCAAAGCACTGTGCTGAGTAGGTCACCCCAGTCCATAGTGGGTATCTCAGAAGAAATCTCTGCTAGAGCAAAGAACTAATTCCTGTTTGAAGTGCCTCTGACCAGCAGCAAACAACCCTCCCCAGAGTATTGTTTGACTTCAGTGAATAATTGCTAACAAATGGGACTGCAGAGAAAGTGACAGGGCTTTCAAAGCCTAACACTTGATTCTCCATTCAGCAAGTTGAAAAGAATATAACTGAGACCACATTAATGTTTGTTATTTTTCTCTAAATTTTATAACAACTCTTTTTCCCACACTTCTAACCCTCAAGCTTCAAATATGAGCCTAAGTATCACAACCACAAGAATAGTACAGCATAAGAGCTTCTTTTCCTCCAGCTTCTTACCTCTGTTCCTCTAAGGTCTTTGGGATAGTAAATGTCTTCAGTCATTTGAACGCTTAGGCCAAAATCCACCAAAACAGCCTTAGTTGACATAAAGACAATATTGCTTGCTAAAGGAAAAACAAAATTGACAACATTTAAGTTTCTAGCACTGGCATTTATTTCACAACATGCCTGTTTCATTCAGATGCTGGCCTGAAAAAGAAGAGAGTTTAGCATAACCAATCTCTACAGCCAATAGCCCTTCTAGCTAAAACAAATATGGTAGTCATTTGGTCCAATTTTAAATCATATCTTCAAATCAAACTAGACTGGTTTATGTAAAAGAAGAATCAATGTTTGGTCATTTTCCTAGCTTAAAATAAAAAAAAAGAGAGAGGGAGAAAAAGCTGAGGGTAAGGGAGGAAGATGGAAGACTGGTAGGCATCTCAGCACAGTACTCTGAAGATATTTAATGGTCTCCAAGGGGGAGAGCACGTTGTGCAGGTCTGGCTATGAACAGCACAGCTGTTGGTCACCAAGAGGTGTCTCTACACTACCAATTTAAGTGAAGACAGAAACAGAGTAACTCAGGCCTCTCCTCAGCAGCCACACCAGTCTCCTGCACTGGTCAGCGAGAGCAGCTCAGTGTGACAGTGGAGAGAACAGACTATGGCTGCAAACGTAATAGAAGACCAAACGTTCCAAACTCCCACTAAACTGCAGCAGTATCTAGCTTAATTCACTTTCCTTCACAGAACTCTGCCTAAGGCACAAATTTGTACTCTGAGGTTTTGTTTGCAGCTGTATTTCTGATCAACTATTTATGAATGTAGTGCTCTGTGAGAGCCTTGAGAAATTCCTGTTTGCTGTTTCAGAAGATGTGGTAAAAAAAAAGTCTCCAAGTTACACAACAGAAACACATTTTCTCCCAGAGGAAACTGTGGGCCATTTTCCATCTTGACAGTGCCCACCATGACCATCCAGTGGGAAGACACAAGTTTAATTTCTGCAGTACCAATTCCTGAGGAAATGCTTCACATGGCTGCCTCCTTACCAGTGCTACAAAACTACCTAAATCTGTAGTTTTAGGGATACCTTTGAAGATATGGATTTTAAACACCTCATAACAGACAGTGCAAAGAGCCACACTGCCACAGCACAGCAGGCTCTGCTGCCTGCCTGGGATTCAATCCAGCCCTAGCTGCAGCTCCCTTTGGACTGAAGTTCCCTCTACCAAACAGCCTCATGGTTTAACTGCTCTCCAAACAAGGGTTAAAATGAATGGCAGCACTGAACACCTCTCAAGAGCCAGGATGTCCTCCCCTTCCAGGCTCAAGGCAGTTTTTCCTCTCAGTAAAATCCCCACCTCCTTCTGCATCACCAGGACAGACTCAACAGCAGCTCAATAGCAGCAGATGGAGTGAGGAAGAAATCAGAGATGTTTGGGAAACAGCCTTTTCTATTGATTCCACCTGGCGAGGGAAAACACATCTCTGCTCCCTGGAGTGGAGGCTGCCTTGCCAGGCAGTGGGCATGGCTGCCATTTCAGGCCCAGACTTCCCAGCTCACCCCCAGGCACCTGACAACCACCTGCCCTGTATCCAGCAGCACAGGAAAAGGCTGGAAAAAGTGAAACACACTCATGTCCACCACATTCAAAATGGACTGGTTCTCCTATCTACTATCTAGGTGCAGTAGCTTTGGGCTGGTTTGTTTTTTACATCTTTTAATTAATGTCACTGTTACTGCCAACTACAATAAACCCATAGGAATGACTCTTGCTACAAGTGAGAAAGAACAATTAAGGGAAAAATTAAGCAGTTTTATAGTTGTAAGCCTCTGAGATTCTGACATCTAAAGTACTGACACATATCAAATTAAAAAAAGTGCAAAACCTAGATAAAAATCTAGCAATTCCTGATAATCACCTCCTGTCAACTATTTATTATAATGCTTCAGTGTGAATATTTCTATTTCAAACCCTCAAGTTTAGCTAAATAAACTCACAGAAATACATCTTCATTAGATGTACTGTTACTAGAAATACCTGTCTGCAGGATGAGGTTGTGCATTTAATATTAAATGCAATGTAATGCATTAAAATGTAATTTTTAAGCAATTTAATATTAGTGTATTTAATTTAGATTTAATGTAAATATGTTTAGATTATTTCTCTGTGTTTACATCCAGAGTTTTTTACAAGCAAATATATACTAAAATTTGCTGTAATTGTTGAAATAAAAAAAAAATCAGCACAAATTACTTATTTAGTTCCAAAGTGTCTCAAACTGAGGAATAGCCATGTAGAAATGTAGAACTTAAAAGAAGATGCGAGCCAAAGGTCAGCATGGAAACACTCAGGATGAATTTACATGGAAAGCCGGAAACTTCTGTCTTAACACAGACTGATAATTTCACTCTTTAGGTTTTTATTTAAATTGAGTTTCTCACAAACGGCAAAGTATCTATGACATTCTAATTATCCTCCCCACTGAAGTGAATTAATAAATAGTGTAAATAACTAATACCTCCAAAACCTGACCTTGCCATTTGTTAAGCATTATCCATCCCTCCCTCCCAGAGATATGAGGGTACATGCCCCAGCTTAGTCCCAGGCTCTCCACCAGGGTCCCAGCCCATCCTGGACTCGAAAGTACCCCAAGGAATCGCACAGACGTACGTTTGATATCATGGTGGATAATCCTCTTGGAGTGCAGAAAGTCAAGTCCTTTCAGAATATGCTTTGTCACCCAAATGATTTCAAACTCTCTCATAGGACCACAACTTTCCAGCTTTTCCATGACAGATCCTCCCTCTCCGGCTTCCATAAAGAGATGGATTGTCTCATCCCACAAAATAGCGCCGTATAATTCAGCAATGTTTTCGTGACGGAAGCATGCCTGTATTTCAACATCTGATGGTTTGAACTGTTCCACTGGGACCTAGGACATTGAAACAAAACCACAGAAAAGCAGTTCAAAAAACAAGTTACTCATACTAACACTAGTTATCCTACAGATTAATATGAAAGTAGCACAGCACTCCTATCCACTTGTTAAAATACAGAGCTTTACTTTGATCCTGTGACTTGTTCTTCCTTTGCAGTTGACAGACATCCTGTTAAAAGCTGAGAGACATTTTGGAACCAGGCCCAAATAAAAAGTGCAATCTTCCAGAAAAAGCAATGTAGCAAGAGCTATTCCCGTCAAAACCCAGTGCTTATGCAAAAGCTTTATGCAAACTTCCTGGTGAAGGAGATAAAATTCCCACTGCTTTTTCCATTAGCTTTGTGCAGTCTCATCTGCTCTACCAGAACTATACACCCACCTGACAGGTGGATCAGTGCTTGCCATGCTCAGCACAGTCTGCAGACTAACCCTGCTCAGGACCATCACTGACCTCAATGCAGTCCTTATCAGCACTGTTTTACGGCTTACGAGAAATCAAACCTGCTTTGAAGTCAGCAGCACTTCATTTCTTTAAAAAGTACTAATGGCAGATTGCTAAAACAATAAAAGCAGTGTTTGCTTTCACACAGAAAATCTACTACCACCCTTTTTTATTCTCCTTCCCTCAGACTCATGTCTGTGAACCAAATAAGAGACTGATATTTTTATTTCAAAATGAAATATTGTTTGTGTTTTCCAAAACATTATGATGCTTTAATTCTGCAGTGGGTTACGCAGGAGCAGCAAACTAAATCTGTCCCCCCATGGACACACACTGGCTGCAAGGAAAGGATGTACACCTGCCTCCCCAACTCTTCCACAAAGAAGTAATACAGGTACTTATTCATGAGCTGGGGGATACAGAGCAATGACCTAGCTGAGTTTTTACTGGCCCTGAATATTTACTGCTCCATTCAGAATAGTATGCTAAAAGGCAAAGATGAAAAAAAAGTTGGCTTACATAAAAGTAAGGCAGTGCTCAGTAGTTTTTCTTCAGACATGTCTCAACCTTTACTCAGTGCCCAAAACACTGGAGTTGGAGTAGGAGTTGCATGTACTGAGCTCTCAGGGACTTTAAAGGCACTGGAGTAATGAAAACTGAAGTCTGAGGACCTCAGTTAAAGGATAACAGAGTAAAACCAGCTGCAGCAAAGGGGTTTTGCTACCACCTTCAGCAGGGAAGTGATCTCACACTGATATTTTACCATGTGAGTAGAGCAGAAAATCTACTCCCATACCACAGCCCATGTGTTAGTTACATATACTTAGAGATACTTTCAAAACTCAGAAACTTTTGCAGTCTCAGAGCCAAAAAAGTAACACAAGTTAACAGTTAAAAATGTGCATTTTTCCTACCTTGTATAGGCCAACAAAACCAAGATGATCATTAGCCAACAGTGGAATTTGATGCAGACATATTTGAAAATATACTCTATGTATTACATCATACAATATTTGCTCAGAGATAAAACTACTGGACTAACATACCAATTTGCATGCCATTCGTTTCTTGGTTTCTCTGTCTTGGGCTAAGTACACCTTCCCAAAAGCTCCCCGAGGAATAAAATCAGAGCCAATGTTCCTGTAAGTCAGCTTCCATGGAAACAGGAGCACATCTGAGTCAATCTGATAGCGCCCATTTTTGGGTGTGATCTGTCGAGTTAAACAAATAATTAGAAACTCACAATGAAGTTAAAACTACTTCAAACCTAATTAATTTTATACATGTAGTGGGGAAAAAATAATATATCACTTATATATTTGCATGACTGCTCAGCAGTCTTTATTTAGAAACACCAAATGGGAACAGCATGTGAGGTGTGGCATTCATTCACAGACTAGGCATCCACGTCTCTCTCCAGTGACTAACTTTCAAAGTGTAAGTTGCAATTAATTGTCTTGAAACAACAACAACAGCAGCTGGGTTAATGAAATTACCCACCTGTTGTTATTAGATTTACCTGCACATGTTTGTCCTTCCTGTAATCTGTTAACTTGTTGTGCCACATACCTGTTACTCACAGGTTATCTTATACAATGTGAGCAAGAGTTTCAGCATTTCCTAATATCACATGTACTGCTAGGGGAGCACATTTTAATTTTCTGTCTTGTATCAGAGTTTCTGCTGCTTAGTAAAAGGTTGAAGAAGTCTGCCATGATTTTATCAGCCACCTTCCTCTAGTTTTATACCATAGTTTAAATTAAAAAAAAAAAAAGAGCAGGAGTAACACTGCTTTATGTGGATAATGCTGGGAGCTTTTGCTCTTTTATATCACCAACTAGGCAAGGAGGGCTTCTCCAGGAAGCGATTCAGGGCACCTAAGTCAGTATCCTGCTCTAAATCTTTCTCTGAGACGGGACCAAACACTTAAATACAGCCATGTGAGTACTGCCTGAGGTCTGATGTTATTTTTTCAGTCTCTTAATATTCTCTCAGCTAAAGAATTAATAATGTTTTCCATGAATACTCTTCTAATTAATTCAGAGATACACAGTATTGTCAGTATTTGGAATATCATTAACCTGTTTACTGCTACTTTATCAAGATTCTTGAAGAGATGTAAAATCAGACCAAGGATATTTATCACTTCATGTCTGTCATATGGCCTCATTCAGCTCTTCAGTTACTCTTTTTAAGACAATAGAATCTTAAGATTATTTGGTTTAGATTTCTTTTGCAGATGTAACACACACAGTCTTTCGTGCTTAACCTACCTTCATGTTTTTCAACTATGAAAGTATTTGCTTGACTCCTAAAATTGTCATTTGTATCTACATGAAATAAATTAATTTTTTGAAGTTCCTAAATTTGGGGAAGATAAATTCTTAACCTTTAGCAGCAGGGGGGATATCTCTTAATAAACCGTGTTTTGCTTAGGATATAGAGAATGAGCCTCCCCTCTACTTACTGTAAAGCAATCCAAACATCTCTAGCAATCCATACATCTTGCCTGCCGCCTTCTGCATTTCAAGGGGTTGAGACTAATTAATCCACCATGGGTTACATGTTATCCTGGAAAGGCTGAGTAGAATGGATTTGCAGAGCTAGAGAGTAACAACCACAACACTATTCACATTTTCAGGAGGCTTTCAGGACTAGTTCCCAGCCGGGCCCTGTGAATGCTAGTTTGTGGCTGTAGTGCACCCTCCAGTTTAGTTTCAACTCCAAGAAATCCAGCTTGTGCACTTCAAGACCCTTTGTGACGAGAGCCACGGACGCAGTCAGTGAGGGTCACCAGGCAATCAGAAACATTCCTGATCCTAACTAAAATGCTGTAGGTATTTACAACGTAGATGCCCCTGCTGAAATGCATGCACAGGTAATGCCCTGCCTCCAGCCCTCAGTTGCTTAATGGGATCACGTGGACCTAATAGTACTTCGTTCATACCAATTGTATGCATCTGTAGAAACAATGTGCAAGCAAAACAACCACGAGTATGTAGAACAGTGTCTACCTTAAGTATAGGAAACATTTAATATTACTAAGTGTCATTTCAATGTTACAGAGTTGAAAAGTGATTGTTTTGCAATACTGCAATGCTCCCTCCAAATCAGAATAAAGCAATACCCTGTGCTATTTTACACCTGAACAACCAGTAAGCCTCAAGCAAACAGTGTTCACATATAAAACATACTACATTCAAGATATTTAAGATGATAGAAGTGGAACATCTTAAGAAAATATAGCAGCAGCACAACCATAGATGAATAAACTTCCATTTCATAATTGATTGTTTCTAGAGCAACTGATCTTAAACAGGAGTCAAATGATACTAACATCCAAAGATATTGTGCTTGTAGAGCACAAATAATTGTAGGGAAAAAAGGAACATATCTCAAAACAGCATATCTATAACTTGAATTTACTAGTGTGAGATATTACATAATATTGTAATTCTTAAAATCACACTTGATACTATGTGCTTTTTTCTCCTTATGTTACTATTATTGATATTTTGTGCAGACGAAGTGAATTTAGTAACTACATCAATAAATCCTGGATCTTTATTTTCGGGAGTTTGCATAATGGACTCTTTTTACTGCATGAACTCAAGACACTGGAAGACCCTTACTGTCTCCTGAATCTGTAAAACATCATAGTCCACAGAATTATAGAAAGGCTTGGGGTGGAAGAGACCTTGAAGATCATCTAGTTCCAACTCCCCTGCCATGGGCAGGAGATGCCACCCACTAGATCAGGTTGCTCAGGGCCCCATCCTACCCGGCCTTGAACTCTTCCAGCTATGGGGCATCCACAGATTCTCTGGGCAGACTGTTCCAGTGCCTTACCACCCTCAGAGTAAAGAATTTCTCCCCAACATCTAATCTAAATCTCTCCTCCTCTAGTTTAAACCATTCCTCCTTGTCCTATCACTACATGACCTTGTAAAAAGTCACTCTCCCTCTTTTTTATATGAGTTGAGAATTTTATAAGCCCCCTTTAAGTACTGAAAGCACAGGGAGTTGCGTATTTTGCTTTTTTACTGCTTGTCTCAAGTTCGTATTTAATACTGGGAAATGTCTTCTAATCTCCAGGGATATAAAGAGGCAACATAAAGTGGATCCTTCTAAAGAACAGACCCTTCTCCATAGCTGCCTGAGACTGCAGGGGCAAGGCTTGGTGGTCTCAGAGCTTCCCTCCAGCCCCAGGGTTGCACAAGAAACCACAGCCTGACTGTTACCCCTGGGACTGGGGTGATCTTTATTTAGATTCATTAAAACCTTCTAATTCCTTAGTTCTACTAAATGTCAAGTTAAAAGAAAACGGACGTACCATATTCAAAAGGATTCCAGATTCTTGTTGTCTGCATCCTTTGAATTGTTTTGCAGTGTTCGACACCTGATTTGCAAAAGCCAGCAGGTCTTCCACAGTCCCGTATTTGACAGAGGACATAAAAGAAACCTCCCTTTCACAAAACAGTAAAGATTCTGAACGTTCATCATTTTGATTTGCCTCTTCACACATTGTTAATAAGCTGTCTTCATAGACTGCGATGTCTTCAAGGTTTTCCATGATGTCTATCACCTTGGACATATTTAGATCAGTTAGCAAAAAGTCAATTTCCTCTTTGCTATCACTACCTGTGCTCATATACTCCATTACTGTCCACTTTGCAAAACGACTCCTGAAAAAAAAAAAAAAGAAACAAACCTGAAAACACTTTTCACCTAAATTTGTTTTAGCAAAGTAAGAATGAAAAGAAGAAATGAGGGTGATCAACAGCTCATCATTATAGTTAGATTTAAAATAAATAATTTGTATTATGAAGAAAATCATAGTTAGTAGCCTAGATAAAGAAAAAATGGAAAAGTCCTTGCTAGTGAAATGTATTTAGAAGTTATTAGTGAACTCCCCTGTCAATCATTCTTGTAATTTATTATGATAAAGCTTTTCATTAGAGGAACTGGTACAGTAAGGATACATCACTGTGACAGATATGCAAAAATGAAGGAGCACCTTCAATACAAATAAAGGAATTCACTGTTTGGAAAGGAATGACAGAGATATTAACATTCTCAATTAGTTTATGTCCAACTTTTTACTGGCAGTTTACGTGATGTATCCAGAAAGAAGGGGAGCATCTGTTAATATCACTGTACAAATCACAAGTAAGTCCCCATCTAAGATACACAACCTACATATTTTAGTAAATAACTGATCAGAACCAGACTCAAACTGAAATTTTCACCAGTTTCAGAAGAAAGTCAGAAACTGAGTTATCATAAAAGCAATGAACTTTTGAAGCCGTTTCCAGCAGTTTGTTCTGCTCCCACCAGTCGTAAAAATAACTTTTTAGGTTACTATCACAACTATTTTGCTAAGTGGATTTATATGAAACTGGATTCATCATTCCAAGAAGTCCCCTGCCATCCCAGATTTCTACTTTAAGTCAGTGAGAGTTACTTCTTCAAATTAAAAATGTATGCATAGTCAGTCATTAAAATACTGACACAAATAGTTTTCAACACATAAATGTCTAGAGTACTTACCCTGTATTTAACCTGGTTACATCACTCAAAACCATTAAAAACGTCTCAATATAATCCCCGAAGTCGTCATGTTTTTTGAACCCATATTTACCTCCGATGATAATTTCGCAGCGTCTTGTGTTAGTCTATTAAAAAAGCAAAACAAATAAAGACATTGCATACCAGCTCAAGCAGAAGGACTGGTTTGTACTTACATAGGTCATTTGCTTCACAAGCTTCACGGAAAGAAAAACTAGTAATCACAAGGCTGAGATAACAGGGGATTTTTCTGCAGAAAAAGATGACAGCTCAAAAAATAATCAAGCTACTGTATGCTCATCCAGATTTCCAAGTAGTAGTGAAAAATAGTTTTTCCATGGTTAGGTCCCGAGTTTTATTCTCTCTGCCTCATGCTTGTTTATAGCAAAGAGAGAAGCATCTCCTTTTCCTTTAGCAGAACTAAGCAGAGCATGGCCTCTTTAGAGAGCTCTCATTTCCCTTTTTCATAATCCACTGCAACCATCTATTTTGGGCAAGAGATAACAACCAGACTAAAAGAACACTTAAAAAATAAAAAGAAAAAAATGAAAAAAGAAAAGCAGCAAACACAACCTTATCTCAAGGACAAGCAGCAGACTCGGTCCCCTGAGGCCATGAAGCAATGCCATTTACCCAGGTACAGTTTCTGGTTATGATCACTATCTTTCTTGCCCGCACCACAAGGAGGTGGAAGCTTTGTGGCACATATTTCTCATGGGTTAGAGTATTTACGTCAGCTCTAATGTGAGGGAAACCAAGTAAAATGACGTGTCTGACTTGGCAAAGAATTCGGACCACGTGCTGAGAATTCAAAAGGCAGGACAGGACAGCAGACGCAGCACCAGAAAAGGCAAGGAGGGTGTCTGTTCCTTTTCAAACTCAGACCCAAACCCTGAGAGTGACGGTGGCAGAGCAATACTGTGACCCCCCCAAAACCCCCAAGATGGACAGAGTGACCTTCACCAGCACTCTACACCAGTTCACCCAGCCTCCAGTCAAACTGCACCCCTAGCATTAGCGCAGCCAGGTTGGAAACTAGCTCTAGTCAATCAGAGAGGACCCAGGCTTTGTATCTGGGGTGCTCAGAGAGCTCAGGTTTTCCAACCTACACAAAAAATAAAAGATGATGTGGGTGTTTCCCAACCCCTATCACCCCATCTTCCTGCTCCATGACCAAGCTACAGGCTGTTAACAAACCCTGAAAGTGACTACTCTTTATTACAAAGGAGATTTCTACTTTTCCCCACAGCATGACTTCTATTCATTGTGCTTTTTTGGTGCTGAATTAGCAGGGGTAGAAAGAAAAGAAACAGTGCAGTCACAAAAGGAACTGAGAGACAACATGTGTAAAGTCAGGTAAAGTTACAAACTAGTCCTGAGGGACTTCTTGAAGAAAAACATGAGCCTTTAGATGCTCTGGTCTTTTGTGGATAAAGACAAGTACATACCACAATTAAACTAATTTACTCTCTGACAGCATTTTCATATACATGGCATCTGTACAGATTAGACCAAATGTAGCTTTCTGTAAGTGCCAGCTCTGCTCTGTTCCTCAAAACGTCCCCAAACTGCAGCACAATACTAATAATATTCTTGGCAGTTTCAGTACTACCCAAAAAGCTCTGAATAACATGAAAAAGTGACTACAACCTGCATATTCTCAGTTCTATGCTTTTAGTGCTTGAGAAAAGCTGTAAACGCTTCACCTTTACAGCTACCTGAAAGGAAGTGGTAGAGAGGTGGAGGTCAGTCTCTTCTCCCAAATAACAAGTGATGGGACATGGGGAAATTGTCTCAAGTTGTGCCAGGATCAGTTTACATTGGATATTAGGAAAAATTTCTTTACTGAAAGGGTTGCAAACACTGGAACAGGCTGCCCAGGGAAGTGATGCAGTCACCGTCCCTGGGGTGACTTAAAAGACATGTAGACATAACTGCACTTTGGGACATGGTTTAGTGGTGGACTCGGTAGTGCTACGTTAAGGGTTGGACTGAGTGATCCTACAGGTGTTTTCCAACTAAACAATTTTATGATTCTAATTTTCCTATATCTAGCAAATTCTAAACACCAAATGTTTACATAATGAAAGCAGTATCTGGACTATAAAAGCTGATTTTTTATATTATGCAGCAATTTAGTATTATATTTCCACCACTGGCAAAAAAGGTGTCCATTTACCAATACGGAATTCACTTTTTGTTTTTACCCTAAAATCCTGTACTAGTATCAGTGGTGAGCACTCATATAATATTTAACCATTCTATATAACCCAGGTTCATGAAGAAACTACATCACTAAGTAGGCTTTACTTAGATTCTCAGCTAAAAAAGTTGGTCTTACCTACAGTGGAAAAACAAAACTACGTGCAAGCACTTAAGTCAGTTGCTAAAGCACAAGACTCTTTCTCCAGTTCTGCCAATATTTCAACATCATCACATGAGTAATTTGCAAGCCAAAGGTTTATTTCTCTATTTATCATGCAAAACTTTTCAAACCCTTTTGCCTGAGAAGTGTGCTGCCTGAGAGCATCCTTATATCCATCATATTAAATGAGAGTCACTGGATACCAGAATTCTGAGACACTGTGGGACTTTTTGAGGTTCACCGATCAACAAAGCAAAAAATTAAACAAAATCTACAATAAAAGTAAAATAAACATCAGCCCAAACCTGAATAGACTGGCTCAATACAACCTCACACCCATAATAAAGATCTCTCCTGCTGCTTTTAGGGAATAATTTCCTAATCTAAGTGACAAGTCATTTCCTACTAGCGATGAAAAAAGTCCTTATGTGCCTTTAAGAAAACTTACTGATGGACTTCGAAAACCACAATCCCTCTGGAAGGAAAGTTCTACTGTTAAGGAGCAAGAAATGTCAACACCTCAATTTCGACAGCACTGCACATGTTCACTTGGAAGAAGAAAATCCCCAACTCTCCCAGCGCTGGCAGCGGCAGAGCCCAACTCCAACTCCAGCTCCAGCCCCTTCCTGCCCTGCAGCCCCCGGGGACAGCGCAGGTGCCGCAGCCCCCGCGGACACACGGCGGTGCTCGGGAGGGCGAGGGCGGACCGGGACTGACCCCAGGACAGCCCTGCAGCCCCAGCCCGGTGCCCGAGCTGGAGGCAAGTGGAGCGGGACCCGACCACCTCCGCCCCGGCAGCGCAGCCCCGTCCCGTCCCGCTCCATCCCGCCAGGGATCCCGGCGCCTCTCCCAGCGCTGCCCCCTCCCGTCCCAGCCCCCCAGCCCCGTCCCCGCTCACCCCCGGGCCGCCGGGAGAGCACTCGCCGCCTGTCCGCCCGCTCCCAGCGCCGCTCGGCCGCGTCCCGCGGGAAACTCCCGGGGGCGGGGAAGGGCGCAGGTAGCACCGCCCGCCCCTCGCCGAGGGCGGGGGACCGGGGCGGCCCCGACCGCGGTTTCTATTTCGGTTTCCCGGCAGAGGATGGCCAGCGCCGCCCAGTCCCGGCCCGGCCGTAACCCCGGCCAGCGCTCGCCTCCTGCCCCGACCGGCGCATCGCTGAACCGCTCTCCTACAGCCCCTCGTGTTCCCGTGTGCACATAGAGGAGATCCCTCAGCTGCATCCATACATCAAGTTTAAGCGTTATCTGAATCAAACTTCAGCTGACACTCGGGTGGAATTTAGGGCAACAATTTTAATAGTTTGTTATTGGCAGTAGGATTAAAACACTCCAGGACACAGTAGCGTGAATTTGGCAATTGCTAAAATTGGGCAGGACTACTTTTTATTTCTCATCCAAAAGGCAGTAACTGTTGCAGAACTGTGCTGCCCAATAGCTCCTCTTCAGTCAGTTCGTTTTTAAAGAGACAAGTAGCACCTTTACCAAAACCAGCTGCCACAGCATTAGGAGCTGATGAGTTGAACCTGTCTCAAGGTGTCAAGGTTAATTTTCTATTTATTATCTGCAGTGTCATGACTATCCACTTGCTGAAGTCAGTGGCAAAACTTTCATTATAAAGTTTCAGAACAAACATTCACCTTAGGCTTCAGTGTTTACTACTTCATACAAATCCTTTTCTGTTGATATGATCCAGACACACTGACTCCCTTGTTTAAAGGTTCTGTGTTTGCTACCTCTCCTATGTTGTTCAGAATGGGCCAAAGTATGTCACAAATGACATTCTGAAATGTACAGGGACTTGGACTCTCTACAGGACCTTCTTCTTTTCCTTAGCATCATAACTATGCATGTGGAACACTACTAGCAGGGTTAACCTTTGCTCACAGTGTCTTCTCCAGACTATACAGATGATAAATACATGGCAAGCCTCTCTATATAAAGAAATATGCGTGTTCTTTGTTGAGTTTGACCTTGTTCAACCCAGTGCATTTGCTAAAAAATGCCTGTGAAAAAAATAAGAAAGCTGAAGATTATTAAAGACAAAAAAAGAGGAAGAAAATTAGGGGACTGAGGAAGAAGTTAGGCTACAGGAAAGGCCAGGCCAAGCAAAGGGTGGAACTGGCAGCACCTTGAAAGTGGGAGGTTAAGGAGGCTGAGTAACACATCCTTAACGTGCAGCACCTCTCACGCTAAGGTGCTAGAGGTATCCTCTTTCAGGAACTTGCTTGTGCTATTAGTTTCCCCAAACCCACAATTAATTTTAATGAAACCATTTTCTTTTTTTAGACCAACTTCAAAGGGGGAAAGAGGAGGAGTTTCTCTTTCCACATCAATGAATTTAGGCAGGACAAGTCATAGGATTCCAGGGGAAACTTGCCAGAGAGAGAGGGAGGAAACACAAGTTCCTGCTCCATGGTATGCATATGTAGGATATAAATTGAAAGGATGTATTTTAAATCAATCTACTCTGTCTTAATGATCATCCTGGGATACAAACCCAAAATCATTAGATCACAGCAATTATTTATAGACCCCGACTTACTAGGAGGCTATCAAGAGTATATAGAACTCTGCAGTGAAGACCTACTAATACACAAAGTAGCTACAAACTCCCTAACATGCACTGCAGAGGTGGCCACATGTTTTACATAAATGCCTGGTTTTAAATACTAAAGAAAATGACTTTTTCTTTAGTCCATACCTGGGTAACCATGCTGCAGGTCAATAACTACCTGCTGGGCGCCCTGCAGCTCTCTGCCCCAACCACTGCATTTTAGATCCCACACAACATGTCCTGGCATGGGGCTAGACAAAGAGAATCACAGAATCAATTAGGTTGGAAAAGACCTCTGAGATCATCAAGTCCAACCTATAACTGAACACTGAGTGCCATGTCCAGTCTTTCCTTAACACCTCAGGGACAGTGACTCCACTCCCTCTCTGGGCAGCCTGTTCCAATGTCTAATCACCCTTTCTGTGATGAAATTCCTCCTAATGTCCAACCTAAACTTCCTCTGGCCCTTAAGACTATATCCTGTTGATAGTTGCCTGGGAGAAAAGGCTGACCCCCACCTGGCTACAAGCTCCTTTCAGGTGGTTGTGGAGTGTGATAAGGTCATTCCTGAGCCTCCTCTTCAGGCTAAACACCCCCAGCTCCCTCAGCCACTCCTCACTGGATTTGGGCTCTATACCCAAATATATAGAGCTTTTCCCCCGCTTTGTTGCCCTTCTCTAGACTCACTCCAACACCTCAATGTCCTTCCTCAATTGAGGGGCCCAGAACTGAACACAGTACTTGAGGTGTGGCCTCACCAGTGCCAAGTACTGGGGAAGAATCACTTCCCTAGTCCCGCTGGCCACACTATTCCTGGTACAACTCAAATGGTTTACATCCCCTTTTCAAATAGCAGTCTGCTGAACCTACATTAGGTCTCCATCACCTTGGCCATCTGACCCTTTGGGCTCACCTCCATGTCCACCCTCGCCCTCCTGCCCTTGGCTGGTGGGGCTCATGTACAGGGTCACAGCCGACCCTGGCCTGCGCTGTGGGTGCTTCCTCACACAGGTCAGGCCCACAGCCCACACCTCAGGCCGGGCCGGGGAAGCTTATGGAGTACCTTGGATTGGAAGGAACACACAAGGATCATCGAAGTCTATCTCCTGGCCCTGCACAGGACAGCCCCAAGAATCACACCATGAGCCTGAGGGCGTTGTCCAAACACTTCTTCAACTCTGTCAGGCTTGGTGCTGTGACCCCTTCCCTGGGGAGCCTGTTCCAGTGCCCAACCACCCTCTGGGTGGAGAACATTTTCCTAATATCCAACCTTAATTCTATCCTGACACAGGTTCGTGCCACTCCTTCAGGTTCTGTCACCGGTCACCACAGAGAAGAGATCATGTCTGTCCCTCTTCACCCCTCACCAGGAACTTGTAACTGCAGTGAAGTCTCCCCTCAGTCTCTTCTCCAGCTGAACAGACCAAATGCCCTCAGCCGCTCCTCATACGGCTTCGGCTCCCAGGCCCTTCACCGTCCTCGTTACCCTGCTTAGGACGCTCTCTAATAGCTTAATGTCTTTTTTATACTGTGATGCCCAAAACTGCACACAACACTCAAGCTGAGGCTGCACCAGTGCAGAGCAGAGCGGGACAATCCCACCCCTGGACCGGCTGGCGATGGTCCCCCCCCACGACACGGTTGGCCCTCCTGGCTGCCAGGCCACAGTGCCGACAGCTCAGTTTGTTTCCTCTGCACGCAGCAGGCAGCCGTCCGCGCCCCAGGGCAGGCGGGCTGGGCAGGTCCGCTCCCTCCCCCAGCGCTCCGCACGCCTCGGGCCGCCGCGGGATCCCCTCCCCGCCCGCGGGGCCGGGCTGAGCCTCGGCGGCCGCCGTGGAAAACGGCGCCTGCGCAGAGCGGCGCGGCCGTGCGGGCCATGGCGCTGTGGCTGCTGCGGCGCCGCCTGCCCCTCCCCGGGCCCGGCGGCCGCGGGCACGCCCGGCTCGGCCCCGCCGCCCAGCCCGCCGCCAGCACCCAGCCCGCCGCCCAGCCAGCCGCCCAGGAACCGGCCGAAGGTACGGAGGGGCCGCCGCGGCCGCGGGGCCGGGCAGCGCGGCGGGCGCTGCCGGCGCGCGTGGGGACGGAGTGACCGCCTGTCCCGCGTGTCCCGCTCGGCCCGGGCCAGTGCCGGTGTCCCGGGGCAGTGCCGGTGAACCGGGGCAGTGCCGGTGTCCCGGGGCAGTGCCGGTGAACCGGGGCAGTGCCGGTGTCCCGGGGCAGTGCCGGTGTCCCGGGGCAGTGCCGGTGAACCGGGGCAGTGCCGGTGTCCCGGGCCGGTGCCGGTGTCCCGGGCGGTGCCGGTGTCCCGGGGCGGTGCCGGTGTCCCGGGCCGGTGCCGGTGTCCCGGGCCGGTGCCGGTGTCCCGGGGCGGTGCCGGTGTCCCGGGCCGGTGCCGGTGTCCCGGGCCGGTGCCGGTGTCCCGGGCCGGTGCCGGTGTCCCGGGCCGGTGCCGGTGTCCCGGGCAGCCCGGCCGGGCTGTGCCTTTCCCGGTGCAGCCCGAGGGGCAGAGTCCGCTGTCGGTGCCCGGCGCTCGGTTTACCTCACATGGGGGTAAATCAGGTGACAGGGGGTGTCCTGGGAGACCCCCTCAGAGTTAAGAAAGGCGTGACTGGCGCTGTGTGTTTGGTGCAAGGCAAGAACCGGTGAGGAGTGCCCATCGCTGCTGTGCTGTAGCAGTTCATGCGGGTGTGAGCCTGAGGCCTGTGCTTGTGTTCGTGTTTCACAGCTTGCAAACGTGAGGTAGCAAGCGTTTCTTGAAGGGAGGATACGACCGGGTAGTATTATCACAGCTTCTCAAAGCCAGCAACTCTTTGCTGTTCATATCCTTGTACTGGCAGATGTGCAGCAAAGCGGATTAAGAAACAATTCCAGGTTACAGTTAATCATTCTTGGTTTGCTGCATAACTTTGATCATTAGTCTCACCTGTTTTGCTGCATGACTGTGTAAATGCTTGCATTAGCATCAGCATGCAGAGAGCAGCATGTGGAGGATGGGGC
Source organism: Myiozetetes cayanensis (assembly GCF_022539395.1). Lineage (NCBI taxonomy): Eukaryota > Metazoa > Chordata > Aves > Passeriformes > Tyrannidae > Myiozetetes > Myiozetetes cayanensis. Next base: position 135,925,267 of record NW_026086604.1, read on the forward strand.
TGTGTCTTTTAGCAGCAGTGCTGGTGAATGCGTCTTTAAAACAATTGTGAAACTCTGGCACTAACTGGAAATGTTTTGTGGAACGGGGAAGAAAGCAAAGTGGACTGGCTGTCATGCGTTTGAAATGCTCACAACCACCATTTGGATGTGAACATGTGAATCTGTGCCATGCTCAGACTGTGCAAAGGATGGAGCCAGAAGATGTCAGAGCACATCTGCCATAGTAACTAAACACATACAAGGCAGTAAATCAGGCAAGAATCACAGCCATTCTGGCCTAATGCAGCTGTGGGAGTGAGAAGGTCTAGTTTCACCTCCTGATCATGCAGCTCATCCATGGGACTTGTGCTTTCTGCATCTTGGTCACTTTACCCTTCTCTGCTCCTATGGAAATGAGGATATTTGTCATCTTCATAAAGTACTTCATTGGTCTTCTGATGAAAAATGCTATAAAAAACTAAGCTATTGAAACAACTACTTTGGTGACTATTTGCTAATCTCTGTGAGAGCTCAGTAGATTCACAAAAGAAAAGATTTAAGAAAAATAAATACAAGTAATACTAAAGTATCATTTCATGATAATTAAGATTTTCATGAGGCCACTATATCATGTGTGTTCCTCAATATCAAAAACACAGAATGAGGAGCTCTGTTGAATCTTCCTGTGGCAGATAGTAGCTGCTGGGAAATGCTCCCCAGCTTCCCAACGTGAATGTCAGTATTAACAGGTAGCAGCTTCACAGGCTGTGCTGATATGATGTGGTCAGTGGATTAGTTTGAGAGTTATGCAGGGAACTGATTATAATTTCAGGTTTGGAACATGGCCCCCCGTGCCTGTGTGCAGTGAGGAAAAAAGTTTCCGTGTTTCTGGATGTTCAGTATGTCTTGATTCCATGTGGATTCTGTAGGCTGTCAGCAACAGTACAGATTGCCAGTAGTGTGGTGAGATACAGCTGATCTGTGGGTTTATTGTAGTGGAGTAGATGAAAGTGTATTACTAAATGAAAATTTTGAGTAGGAGTTTACTGTAAAGGAAGGTGCTGAATTGTAAAAATAGCAAGTGTTGAAATGTTCCGAAGGTAAAAGTGCTGGTTTTGTGGTAGCAGAGAGAGATTATTTTTTTAGTGCAGCTTGCCAAAGGTCTGCCTCGTAGCATAGCTGACATTTCCAGACTCCTTTGTGTGTGCTAAGTTTTTTGGTGGTGAACAGCAAAATAAAGAACAAAGACTCCTTGTATCATCAAGCTTCCCATGGCACCAAGGGAAGTCAGTATTACTTTCTTCCTACATTTCCTACTCCTTGTTATTACAAATCTATGCATTTGTGAGAGAAATACACTTATATTTCAGTATTTTATTAATTCTTCATTGTTTTCTCTTTTGTGCCATCTTGGAGAACCAGGACAAATATTTGTTCAGTTGTTCAATCCAGAGGAAGAGATTGAGTGTACTAAAATCAGTTTTACATCTTCCTGTTTATACAGAAGAACCTTGATGCTCATTTCTTCTCACAGATGCTGAAGTCAGTACCAGAAAGAAGACATTCACTGAGGTCCAAAGAGAACGACTGGATCAAGCTGAACGGACTGTTTTAATTAAGTGCCCATCAAAACTTAACGAAAAAAAATTATTGCAGTATTTATCCAGTCATGGAAATGTTAGAAGTCACTTCTTCTTTGAAAATCGTGTAAGTAATTAACAATGTGAACTAAAATCTAGACTCAGATAAAAAGAAATACCAGCACTTGGTTATGGCCTCATGCATGCAAGTTAAGCAAAATATACATAATTAGTATATTACATCAGTTTCTATCTGTGCTAATGTTTACAAGTTGCTCAGCAGCAGATTTTTTTTCAGAAGTCAGCTAAGCAACACCTCTAAAGGCTAGTCAGCAACCTGTTTTGCAGTAAATCTTTGAAACTTTCATGTTGCATTGTTCTTTGTTCAAACAATAGAGATAACTATTTTTATGTGGTTTTGAGCATGTCAGTTGTGAAGATAAATAGATTTCAGAACTTTATGCTTAGTGTTTACTGCCAAGAATGGCACATCATAAATATTTTTAACCTCTTGTAGAAGTGTCTAAAACATGTTGAGATACAAAACCTTTCATTCAACTTCAGGGCTGGCATATTAAACTGTCTCAGTACTGCCAGGAACATCTGAACAATATCAGTACAATGAGTTCGAGGTTTGTATGCATTTATCTAACCCTGTATTTCCATTCTTAATGTTTTAGGGCATCAATGCTTTAGTAGAGTTTTCAGAAAAGAGCAGTATAGCCTCGTTGCAGGATGCTGTTGGAATCCCAAATGCTGCAGAGCATCATGTTGTCCCATTTAAATCGAGACTTTTTACTTTCACGCTGAAAAACCCAGTGAGTCAACCTGCTGAAGAGACACCACTTCACCTCTCTCCTCAGTGTCACATTCCAGTGACAGACCTTATTCAAAAGCTTTGTCTTGCAGACAGCGTAAGTTGAGGTTTCTAGATCTCTCTCAATTAAAAATGAACCATCTTCATTTCAGATTTGGAAGTCATCATGTGAAACTTAAAAAGCAATTTATTTCTAGTAAAAAAAAAAAGTAACCCATATTAGAATTTTTCCTGTTTCTCCTACATTGAAACAAATAAATTAAATTAGTCATTTTAATCGTGAATATAATTTTGTCTGTATTAAATAAACCTGTTTGAAATTTTATAAAATAATCTTCTAATTGCAGTGATTTTAAGTGGATTAAAATATATGTTAATAGATAGAAGACCTGTTATTGGATGTTTACAGTGTTTATTTTTTGAACTAGATAAGCAGTCAGATGTACATTCTACTGAATGAGTATCAGCTTACAGAAGAAAATATCAAGCTCCGATTTCTGGCCTGTTCTTTGGTTCGGGATTTCGCACGTGCTTATTTTCCAGACAGCACAGTAAAGCCGTTTGGCTCTTCAGTCAACACCTTTGGCAAACTGGGATGTGATGTGGACATGTTTCTGGACTTCCATGATACACGAAAGAGTCCTACAAAAATGGTAAGATTATGCTTTGCATCTTCAGTTTATTGGATTTCTTCCACAGAGCAGCTCATTTGCTGTTTCACAGATGGGAATCAGTTTATTTATATTCAGGTTTTACATGAGTTCATACTATAGATGTAAACAAATTAATTTGAGTGTTTGGACTTGAAGACTTTCAAAAGCTAGATGTGACATAAGAGATCTTTCTTGCATTAGGAAGAAAATTCGGTGTTTATATAAACTTTGTACTGTTAGGATGAATTTCACTATGAAAAAACCCCTCATCCTCCAGAATTGATTGAACAAAGTCAGACCTTCTTATTCTGCTGTTGCATTCTCTTCTCTGCTGGGTCTCATATCCATGCTCTGTTAAAGCTTTGATCTTTAAGGTCCTCCATGTTCTAAAGCATAATAAGTTTGTGCATGTGTGAGCATGTGCATTTTGAGAGGGTTAGATTACTATGTCAATTTACCCAAAAGTAATAGTTTACTTATATTTGCTGTTTTCGGCAATATGGCAAGAATAGAGGAAGAACCAAAGGTTTAGAGCAGTGTATCAGTACTTCATCCACCCTCTGGTTAGCACTGAAGCTATATATGAAGGTTCTGTCAATTATTAAGAATATCTACTTTATCATTACAAAAAAGCCTTTTTGCAGCTTTTGAAATATATTGAGCTGCTGCCTCGATAGGCCCATTGTGGTTTTTGTCACAAACATAAATATCCAAACACCAGCCCACTTATACCTCGGCTGAGTTGAGTCACCATCGTTTTCTTTCCGGTTACCTACCCCAGCGCTGAATAGTTACAGGCTCTTTCACTTTGAGCCAGCCCTATGGTAGCATGCAGCTGCACAGCCAGAGGGGATTAGGGACCTCTGTCCTGGCATGTTCCAGCACACGTGCTGACTGGAGAGCTGTTGGCAGGAGGAGAGCAGGAACAGTCACCTTGGTGATTGCCAGAGCCACTCAGAAATTCAACACCTAAAGTGAGTTTGTTGGAAAGTTTGCAAGGTCCATGGCTTCTGAATTGTTTCACCCATCTGTGAGTGCATGTTTTCTTTGCACTAATCTGGTGACAAGAAAAGTAACCTCTGTGTCTCAACTGATGAGTTAGGTCACTGTAATGCTGTTTGCATAGGATGCATTCACCCATGACATGTCTCAAGGGGGAGGATAAGTCAGTGTCAAGTATTGGATTAGCAAGCAAAATTATCTGAGGCTTAAAAACACAGACTATGAAGAGAACAGATATTTCATAAGTATGAAGGTGTTGTATTGAGGTAAAAACTACAAATGTGGCAAATCGAACTACAAAGACATACGGGACAAGTACTTTCTGATGTTAGAATATATCTTCACAATATTTTTGTCCGAAAAATTATATGATGTCCAGTGATTTTTTTAAGTCTTACAGGGGCTTATCTTAATTTTGAAGGATTAAGTACTTTGCATGCTAAATTTTTTTACATTTTTAATGAAAAAGACATTTTCCCCTGCACTGCTGGTGGATTCACTAAAAACTCATTGTTCTCTGAGGATTTGAAGTGGAATTACTGGTGGCTTGAAATTAATGGTAGTTTGGTTATGTCTTACCCCTCTTTAATTGTATGCTCCTCTTTTGCAGTTGGAGCATATATGCTCTCTTGGGAATTCCAGAATGACTTGTTTTAGCCAATAGTGAGACATAGCAGTATTATACCTTCATTTGAACAAGTAACTTTACAGTAAGTTGATCACTATTAGCTTGGAAGAATTTAATCACCAAAAAAGCATATAAAAGAGAGAGCAATATATTTTTACTTATTTTAGGTTCTGTGAATTGCTTTGAATAATTCTTGTCTTTCAGTCTCTAATTGTACCAGCTCCTTTGCTAATTGTTGTGGTCTTTCAGAAGTATTTTTAAATGTCTCTTTTGTTCTAGAGCTAACAGATTGCTTTTAAAATTCTGTGTTAGAAAAAAGGTCCCTTTGAAATGGAGTTTCAGATGAAAAGATTACCATCTGAAAGATTAGCGACTCAGAGGATTCTTTCTGTGATTGGTGATTGCCTTGATAATTTTGGTCCTGGATGTGTGAGTGTACAGAAGATACTCAATGCTCGCTGCCCTCTGGTGAAGTTTTCCCATCAACCGACAGGATTCCAGTGTGATCTGTCAGTGAGCAACAGGTGAGGCCTGGTTTAAAAAAGTTTAGAAAGAATTCCAAAGTACTTCAAATGTTCTGAAAACCTGTAATGACAACTGTTTGAGTCTGCTCCTTTCAGTGTTCTTAACAAATATGAAATGTTGGCTCTGAAACTAAATAGGGTATTTTTTAACTCCTAGATCTCAGTTTTTGCTGTGGTTATCTTTCTCGAGCATAGGAAATACTTTCTAGCTGAAGCTGAGGACTTGAAAACCAGTCTATACAATAAGGTTGGCTTATGAAGAATTGAGAGAAGGCAGTCAGTGTTCATTAGCTTCAGTACCCTTCATGTATATGGGCGTATGTACAGCTCTCCTTGACTGATTTTCAGATTGAACAGCTCCAGAATGTTAATTTTTAGTGATTTGGCTTCTAATTATTTTGGTGCCCTTTCCTTCTTCCTGAGGGCCCACATACATCTGTTTTCCGGGAAGATCCCTGGAAGGGAAGTCCGTGGTCTTCCTGCGGTGCCGCCAGGGGGCGCGGGCTGCCTGGGAATGCCCCTCGCGGCTCCTCTCCCTCTGCACGCCCTCGGTGACGGCAGAGCATGGAAACTGCCCTGAACTACCCAAAGTTCTGTTTCTGAATGTGCAGGGGTTATTAAGGCAAGATTGAACAAATGTCTTGCAATAAAATAACTTTTCTATATGCAGCCGCAGTGAAAGTTGGGATGCAGTTCTGTGCAAGCATCCTTGTAATTCACTGCTGGATGGTTTGGCTGTTTGGGACTGTGCATCTTGTCTTCTTGTCACTTGGAGTAATAATGAACCTCTGTGGATACCATAAAGCACCTCATGGTTGAAATTTCAGAAGTCCTGGTGTTACGAAATTTTGACCTAGTAAACATCTCCAAAAGGCCATGCTGAATTTTTAGAAAAATTTAGTGCACGTTTTGGAGTAAAATCTCCTGCAACTGTAGTTCAGCGAGCACTTCAGGCTACAACTGAACCAAAATAAGTTTTACTCTCACACTGTGCTTCCATTTTTTTTCTACTTTTTCTTACCCTCCCATTTGTACACTACATAAATGTTTGTATAACAGTGTGATGAAGCAGATCAAAACCTGACCCATCTGAAAACCTTTATCCTTCCAGATTACTGTTTGGTTCTGCTGAAAAAAACAAGTAATCATTTGAAAATTACAAAATTGACTTGGTTTGCAGATTCGTTGTGTCTCTGCACTTAGTGTATTTTTCAGGGCAGCATTTAATTACTCTTTAGATGAAAGTTGTAAAAGAAGGATTTTATTTTATATTAGGATAGAGATATTATCTAATATACCTTGAAGGCAACTGTGGCTAAATTATGTTTTTTCACCTCGATTCTTCATCGTTTGACTCCTGAGTACTTGATAGTGGGGTTTTTTTGTTTGTTTGGGTTTTTTTCTCCCACTGTGATGTGGAACAAAGAAACGGGAAACTGTGCAAATGCAGTATTATTATTTACCCCAAACTGTATTTTTCTTACTGTGGAAAAGTACATGTATTTCATCCTGTACAATTTCAAGCATTCCAGCCCAAACCGTTCTGCAATTCTGTGATTCATTTTCTATTTTCTAAAGTGCGTAAGCATTACTTCTTTTTTTTTTTTTAATGGATGCCCTCTTATAAAGGATAATGAACATTGCATCTGATACTTCACAATTTTCTCATCATTTACATGTCTTTTACTTTTCATTTCTTTTTCAGCATTGCTATCAGAAGTTCAGAACTCCTGTATATCTATGGCTGTCTGGATTCCCGAGTACGAGCACTGGTGTTCACTATACGGTGTTGGGCCCGTGTTCATGGACTTACAAATAGTGCTCCTGGTACCTGGATTACCAACTTCTCTCTGACCATGATGGTCATGTTTTTTCTGCAAAAGAGATCACCACCTATCATTCCAACGCTAGACCAACTTAAGGAACTGGCAGGTAAGGGTGGCTGTTTCTGTGTTTATTGCACTTTATTGTTTATTTCGTATTTGTTTCCACTAAAGTGATAAATAAACACAAACCGTCCCTTTATGCTCTCAAATGCTAATGGATATTATGTGTGCCTTAAGTTTGAGGGAATACACAAATTTTACTTGTATTTTTTGTGAAAATAATGCATTCTTAAATGCCAAGTAAATCCATTTCCAATACAATAGTAAATTCTATTTAGAAGGGTTAGACTTTCTCTGTGCCTTAGACAAAAGTAATTTATTTGTTCAGTGCTCCTATGGTGAATTTTTTGTTTATTTTGTATTTAGAAGACTTGTAGGGTATCAAATGTCTCTGCAGTTAAGGATTTTATGCAGATTGATATGTGTATTGTTTTATAGATACCAAATGTTTAAAAGAAAGACTGTATCTTCATCTCACAATTTGTAATATCCTTGAGATTGTTCAGGCCATCTGCAAATAATTCTTGTATCTTCGCAAACAAGCTGTTATGGCTGTTTCATACACAGCTTTCAGGGTTGATTATCTTCAGAGAATCTTATGAAAGCACGGAGAATGACACCTCAAGTTCTTAATTCTTCACTCATGCCTTCTGCTTACTGACATGCTTCCTTGGAAGCTTTGAGTGTTTTCAGTGGAGAAAAAGGTCTGTGTTCAGTTGCTTTAAAATAATTTTAAACATTTGCATCAGAATTCTGTAGAATTTTTTATACATAAAACACCTCTTCTGAGATTTTACAATATTCCTAATTCTCTGAAGTTTTTTAGAAAAAGACAGTGGATGGTCTGGGTCTGATTTTTTTGCAACTCTCATATAGATATTAACCTCAGAGAGTTGTGCTGTTTAGTGTATAACACAGCCCTGTATGCAGAGATACCAGGTTTGTTACTTAAAATAAGTAATTTCAGAGATACAGAGATGTCATGTACCTTATTCCTATAGGATTTTGAAAATATGCCATTTGCTCATGATTCTTTTCCTTTGACTGTCTGTAGACTTTTTTCTTTTCAATCTTTTACCATTTCAAGTTGAATCTTTAACCTAAAAGTTCACTTGTGAACTCCTAATTTCATTGATTTCATTTCAGCATTCCCTGATTTCAGTCATGTCTGTTATCTGAATTTCATTAAATACAATGGCATTTTATTGTTTATTGTTTCAAAATATGCCCATATTTTTTTTTCCAGATGCAAAAGACAAGCATATAATTGGAGGATATGATTGCTCATTTGTTAGTGATTTAAGGAAGATTAAACCTACAAAAAATACAGAAACACTTGGTAGGTAAATCTCCGTCAATTTTTTTTTTAAGGAGCATATTGAAAATTAACTTTTCCTTAATGTTACTCATGGCTCTTGTTTTTCTTTCCCTTAGATGTATTATTGGGTGAATTTTTTGAATATTTTGGAAACTTTGATTTTAGAAGGAATTCCATAAATCTTCGAAAGGTAAATGAATTTTAATTGCTCATCATTATCAGTTGAATCTCTCTGTCTGCCACTTGATAAACTACATATACTGAGCAACAATTTCTGTCATTTTTATTTGTATATGAAAAGTACATTTATCCAGAAACTGAGTTCTTTCTGTGAAGGAGCAGTGTTTTCCTCTCAGAGCCTAATAAATAATAAGTATCATCAAGAACATTTACAGTGTCATTACCTGGATATGTTGGAAAGCACAAAATTATGTAAAGCCTGTATGATTTTACTTGAAAACCATGCAGAAGAAAGTGGCAGTTTTAAAAAGTCAAAGCTATTTTGCTTCTGTGAGAGGAAAACTTTTAAAATGTCATGATGTATGTCATAGCAAAAGTCTGTGACAAACCCTGTACACCAACAGGCTTTGAACTTAAAACAGGGAGTTCAGACCCAGTGAGATTCTGCATTAAAACTTACAGCTGAGTTCTGAGTTTGCTTTTGGCACTTGAGTTTTCCACTGCAGTTTGTATCAGCCCACAGTAACTATGTACAACTCAGTAAGCTGAGAATAACGTGATTATTCTGTGCTCTCACTTCAGTTTGCTTTATGTGCTCGTCATCCTATTTATTGATCTCTGTGTGTGCAAGCAAGTTAATAGAAATATATGAAAATATAACTACCCTAACTCGCACCTGTTCCTGCTGCACTGCTGACAGGGTGGGGGTTCCAGTGCCATGTTGCTGTGTGGACACCCCTTCGTGTCCCATTTCCTGTTTGGGCACTGTGGATCAGTGACACAAGAGCTCTTTTTGCTGCTGCAGATTGATCCTAATGTGGATCATTAAGGTGGAGAACTTCTGTTTGCCGCTAAGCCATAAAAACCAAGCAAAACCATGCGTTTGGAGCCTGCTAGTCAGGGAAGATGTCTGTGCTGCTGGTGTTTTTCTGTTTAATTAGTCTGTCCTCTTGGTCCTGGGGCAAGAGTATGTAACATGTACATAGACACCTTCTGGAACAGCAGTAGCTGGTGGGTTCCTGCTAAAGCTTGTGATAGAAGGCTTGAAGAGGTTCTGGAATACGGAACAGGTCAGCTAAGTAGCACTGATAAGCACTGAGGTGGAATTGCATTTAAATTAGCAAACCTACACTGTTGTCAACTACATGTGTTGTACAATATCAAGTGCCCAAAAGTGGACCATGACCTGAGTAGCTCTGTGCTTAAAAAAAGACAGACCGTGGTGGGAGGGATTTCAGCCAAGGCAGTGATCTTGTTTAGTTACACTAGCTCTGCGAGCTGTCTGAGCACTGTGGGATGAATGGTTTGAACAGTTCAAGTGCTTGCAATAGTTTATCGAACTGGGCTACACAGGTTAATGTGACACACTCGTGCTGCCCATACACAAACAGAGATAGGAGAAGGGGGTTGCAATGGGTAAGGTCTGAGGTTTGTTGAAAAGCAAATGGGGGAATGGCCAAAAAGACAGGTTAAGCTGTAGTTGTGTGTTCTTTGCCTTGAAGGAAATCTAAGCTGAATGTGGTAAGGAAAACCACCACTAAGAGGATTCAGAGAACAGGAATCATACAGTCAGTCAGGTTGACAGGAAAATTAACTTGATTAATAACAACTGGGTGTTTTGTAAAAAGTTCTCTAGTAAGTCAAAACACTTTTACTCTTAATGCTCATGTAATAAGTCAAGTGATTTGTTATTTGCTCAACCTATTATACATATATGCAACTTCTGCTTTTTCTTTACACTGTCTGCAGGGAAAGGAAGTAAATAAACCTGAATCATCTCCTCTTTATATCTGGAATCCCTTTGAACAAGACCTTAATATCAGCAAGAATGTTAATCAGCCACAGCTGGAGAAATTCATTGCTATGGCCAGAGAAAGTGCCTGGATTTTACAGAAGGAAGATAAAACTCAGAAAATAATCAATAAAGAACCTTGGGGACTGGCAGCACTGCTGATACCATTTGGAAAAAGTAATTCCAGCAAGATGAAGAATAGGATGAAAGGAATAGGAAGTGAAACAATCAGAAGCCTCTTGGACTCTTTAAAGTTAAATAATGCAAACAGCCAACAAAAAGCAGTGGGAAAATGACTTTCAGCACAGAAACACAGTAGCTAATATTGTGTTTTAGGAACTGTATGTGACACACAGTCCAAAGAACATAACTTTTAATATTTCTGTTATGGGGAATAGAGAATCAAATTATCTCTGGTTTTCATTGTGATTCTTTTTGTACAGGTCTCCTTTCTGTACATTTTTCTGCTCCTTGCTCTTCACTTTTCCATCTGCTTTATGAATGAATAATATTCAAATACAAGTTTAACAGGTACATTTTGGAAATAGCCTTCTGTTGAGCACTCTTTTAAAAAAAAAGACTGACAGGAGCAGCATGGGAAAGAGTCTTTGGGAATTCTCTTGGCTAACATACAAATGATATGCTAAGTAAAAGCTCAAGAAACAGCCACCTTTCAGTGAAACCACAGTTTGAAAGAAGATGAATGTGTTGGAACCATTGCTTCCAATCCAGTCATGTACTGGAAGCCAGTAAAACCGAAGTGCATGCATCTATTTTTGCAATTGTTTTCCATTCATGTAGATAGTACCAAGACAAAATAAAGATAATGGAATTAGATAGTAGGGTTTGCAGCTTCCTAAAGCATTGCTCTCCAAGGGTAGTGCAACTGTTTAGTGTTGGAAAAGTGGGTTTGTTCTTGTGTTTACCACCTGATTTCAAATTCTTTAGTCAGCTCTCCTTACGACTGGTCCCCACCCACACTTGTATAATGTTTCTCATTTTGCCTTCAGCTTCATTTTAAACCTGTATTTCAGGTTCAGGCAGGGGCTCTTGTATGCCCTTCTTGCTTCGTCACTCTCCTCAAAGTTGCTGCCTTCTAGGTGACACCAAAGCCTTCTGGCAGAGGGATCTATCCCATGCAGAGATCCATAGAGAATAATGTCTCGTGCTGGAGTCCTGTTTCCAGTCTTGCCTTGGTTTTCGCATACTCAGCAGAACGGTGACTGTCTCCCTTCCCGATCAGTTGGGCCAGCAGAATCAATGCTTTTCGTTGACTTGAAACACTGAGTGCTCTGCCTCTGTCCATCTGCCACAAAAAGGAGCATTTTCAGAGGAAAAGGGAAGAGGGAAGGGAAGAAAGAAAAGAAATCGAAAAGGGAAATGAAAGCAGGCAAACATCAGACTTTGCAAGTACATTTGTGAGCATTTCACCTGCCCAGTTGGAGAGCCACTTATGCGTTAAAACTAAATGACAACTCCACAGACCTTTGTCTTTTATTCTTAACAGAAATTCTGTAAATGAATTTATTGTATTCAGATCATCATACAGCTGCAACATCAATCATTAGGATTACTGCTTCAATTTCAGTATTTTTAGATTCTTTCATGTTGAAGTGGCATGTGATTTTGTGTAGACTTTCCTTCTAATTGTGTAGTCTGAAGTCTTTTCCCTCATGTATTATTCATTGGAAATACTGTAGGCAGTAATGCATATTTCCAAAGTACTAGTAAAAACCGGACAAGGAAAAGTATTTTCCCGCAGCTGACAGACTAAGGGGTTAGACCTTCCGATCAATTCCATGTTAGTTTATTCAGAGTTTAAAATAGTACTCAAATATATCTTGTTTCTGATTAATAGATGTTTTCTTGAATAATGACTCACGTAGTCATTATCTCAATTGCTGAAATCTATTCTCATGTTAACTTCTTCAAGATTGAGCCTTGAATTTGAAACTTTGTTTTCTTCCTAAATCCTGATACTAGAACTTCTTTTTGGAGGCTGATATGAAGTTTATTGTAACCTTTTATTGGTGCTAACCCAAAGCCTTTGATAACAAGTTTGGCACAATGCTGTAAGGCACCTGTTGCTGCCTTAATCTCTACAGGACCTGGAGGTACATTTTCTGCTGTTTACCCAGCAACAGACTTTGAAGATTAGGGCAGTACTCGAATAGCTGTGAATTTTCTTTTTTCTAGATAAACCAAATGGGTGAGGGTGAGATAATAAGAAAATGGGTTACCAGGGAGAGAAGCATGCAGCAGAACTGTGGCAGTGACTACCCACATACATTATATTCACAGTGATCCACTGGCATAGGTAGGAAAGATTTTATGTGAATTTTGACATGAAGATACAGGACACTTATAGACAACGTTAAGTTTTGTATTCTGCTTATATGGTTGAGCCATGCTGAAGCACAAGCTTCATTTGTAAATGGTTATAGATGTTCAATCTGCTTAGTATTCCTTAAAAGGCAGGGCAGAACACCATTACTGTATAGGCAATGCCTTTCAGCATCACTTTTCTGTTTAGACTGTCTGTCCCTTTTGGGAATGGTTCTGAACCCTTGTCAGGGCCGCAGGCCAATTTCTGAAAAGAGGAGAAAGAAGCCAAAAGCAGTGTTGTAGCAATGGAATGCACAGGTGATTTTTTTTCAGATGTCTGCAAGTCCAGGGGGCTGAAGACCAGGGAGCTGCTGACTGAAACCTAGAGGCTTTAAGGATCAGCTCTCATTGATGATGTCAATAAGCCCAGTGGGCAGCTTTCATAGAGGAGGCTGGAGATGGAGGGCTGACCATGAGCTTCCCTAAAACATGAACTGTGTCTGGGAGAAGAGCTGAGTGATACTGGAGCAACTGAAACCACCTATGGAAGAGAACTAGACAAGAGAATGAAGATTTCAGGGAACGTATTTATCAAATCAAGAGAGATGGTGTGAATATAATTTCCTAAGGGCACCAGTCTTGAAGATAGAAAAAATCAATATGGTTCTGTCAGTGAAAACAAGGGTTGGATATTTGTCAAGAAAGGACTGTGGTTATGGTCTGCATTTGAGAGCTTGTTCTTATGGTCCAAAAGCATGTAAACAATGTCTCTGTGAGAGCGAGGCAGTAAGTTTTAGTTACTTCTCAAAGTTGGTGCTGATATGCTGTATTGTGTGGTGGGGCTGTTAGGGAGGTCACATGTAAGGAACATGAGTGAATTAAACACATTTTTGCCCCTCTGCCCCTTTCTCCTGCTGGGAATACTTTTGAGTGCAGTCTCACATTTCCTGGCTCTTAAATGGTTAGGGAAACTGAATATATTCAGAAGTTCCATGCCCTGAGAAAATACACTGCAAGACATTAACTTCAAGTTAACATTTACTGCCAGAGATTTTTATTTCCGTAGATGTTTGATGCTCGCAAGTGTTGCAGTCATAAGTTCTGCTGCAACTGCCACTGCTCCATCATTCCTCTGTAACTTCCTGGGAATCTGAAGCCTTGGCCTACAGTTGACTGCTGGGTGAGCATCTCTGTGTCATGCTTGTGGTGAAGACACAGTTGCCAAAACAGACTTCTTGGCTGGTAACAGATGCTCAATTCCTCTCCCTCAATTTCAAAGTACAGTTCCTGTCTGGGTTTCTGTCCTTTAGACTTGGAATCATAGCATAATTCAGGCTGGGAGAGAACTCTGGACCTAGTCCAGCTGCCTTTTTAAGCTGTATCAGCTCTGAGATTAGACCAGGACTTGAAAAACTCCAAGGATGGAGACTGCACAGCCTTTCCAGACAACCTGTTCCAGTGCTCAACTGTCCCTGTCACCCTGGTGGGCTGGGCTGTAACAGACTACCATATCCTTGTCGCTCTTCCTGGCTTCTTTTCTGATCCTGACAAATGTTTTCAATTAGACTACCATCCATTACAAATATTCAAGCTGCTCCTTTGTGTAGGAAGGCCCCTGAGTCTTCCCTTCTTTCCTTGACTTTCCAGAGGAACTTGTATCCATCCATCCCAGTGCTGCCATCAAATGCAAACCTTCCCACCGTAGCTGTTACTCCAACAGTGCTGTAGTAACAACACAAGGAGCTCTAGTTCCTCTTGCTTGTTCCCCAGGCTGCTACACATTTGTATCTGTAAATTAGAGGTGGGTACCTGTTAATAATTTTTTATTATTCTTGAGGTCCCTTTTGTTCCTGTCACCCTGTATCCCTTTCTCTCAATCCACGTCCACAAAGCTGGCGTAAGTGGAGGTTATCACTGCCCTCCCTTACTGTTATGACTGGATGCCTTGATATGGCCACTGCGCAAATCCTGCTTACAAAGTCCTCATGACATTCAAATCCTGACTAAAAATTAATTTCTAAGAGGCTCTGCAGGAAAATAAGAGTCTGTCAGTACCAGACTGGTATACTATAATGGCAGAAAAGCCCCAGAAAATACATTTATGCTGCTGTAGGGGAGCATGATGGAAACACCCAAGGTAGCCTCATCTGTGCTGGTGCAGCTGCAGAAAAGCACATAACACCATGCAGAGATACTGGTGCAGGTGTGGAATCACCTTAGGACACAGTGCTACATCTATAGGACCTCGTTGCTTCCACAGCTGCACTAGTGTGGTACAGGGTGCTGCTGCCTGGCAGCTTGTCCACTTGGATTTGGCACATTTGTGGTGCTGTGTGCCCTCTGCATCTAGAGCAGTCAGGCTCTCAGCTGCAGCCTCACTGCTCTGTGCTCATGCTGGGTTTGTGGTCATTGAGGAATTGTGTTCTTAGAACACCTAGTCTTCCAGGTTTGCTTTTAAGTTTAGTTTCTTTTATGTTCTCTAGCGGTACAGGCTATATTGTTTCTTAAAATTCTGTACCTTTGGGAAAAGGAAAGGTAGACAAACAGCCTTTATTGGAATGATTTTGCTAACAAACTAGTTAAAGGTCCATGCCAAGTTCAGCTGAAGCAAGTTTAGGATTTCCAGCCTTGGCTGCTTTGAAGATATGATGAATTAACAATTAGGAAGTTTTTAAAATTGAAATCATCCTGTTCATTGGAAAGTTCTCTCTTCCAAATGCTTTGCCTTGCTTATCACAAAATTACTGCCAAGGTTTTCTTCTAGTACAAAATTCTTCTGAACGTCATGGGTGATTTGGGGTCAGTTTGTTTAAAACAAGGGTTAGGATTTATACAAGGCTAACCTGTGCCTGGAGATAAAATCTCCTTCTCCATAAATCCTCTTAGTTGAAAGTCTTGATCCACTGCTTTTGCAGACCTGTTTCTCATACTTTCTTTAAGCAAAGGATTGGTTTGTTTTCTTTTGCAGGACCTCCCTGCTTCTTTTCCCTTTCTCCGTTGTCTTTTCATCATATCTCATCTGATCTGATCTGTAAAGAATAGTGTTTCACTTGGCCCCTAGTATTTGTCGAGCAATAGTGAATACAGCTGCATTCAAGAAACTGGTAGTTTTTAAAATGTGGCTCTCACATTGCAAAGTAATTTTTTTTTATTATTTTTAATTTTTTTACTGCTTCACTTTTGTAGACTGAGTCTCCATACTGCATTTCCCATGGCTCATAGAGGGATCAATTAGCTGGATTAGATGGGCCTCACCTATATTGACCATATATTTTTGGGAAGTCTTCTCATTTAAGAAATTTGTTTAACACAGTCTGTAGTATTAGAAAGCAGAAGTTCCCTGCAAATTTTTTGAGAGGTGCTTTATCCTTCAAGATTATTTCTGTTTTCCCTTGTTGTTATGGTGAAAACTAGGTTCAATTTGTTTCACAGAAGGACTTCAGAGATAGGTTTTTGTTCCCATGCTGAGCTCTCTTGTGCATACAGATTTGTAGTCAATGTAAACAGTGCAGCCCTGTACAGGAATTTTTGCATGGAACAACTCCCAGAATATGTCTTCTAGGTATTATCCTCCCAGCCCAACAGGGGAGGTAAAAGCCCCACAAATTACTAAGGCATAGCCTCTCATTTGTGGTGCTGACTGCATGGGATGGAACAATTCCCGTAATTCTGTATTGCTTTTCTCATGTTGGACAGAGGAAAAACTGTTTTCCTGCAGAGAAAAGGTACATATGTTAGAAGCTGGATTTTTTTGAGTGAAAAGTAATATTATTTAAATTCTTTCTGAATATTTCCATCTTAAGTTTGGTTTTTTAAGTCCTTCTCTAGCAGCTATTAGTAGAGATTTTCAGGATGAGAGCAAGAACTGGGAGCATATACAAAGGCTTCGTATTTCAGGTAATCAGATAAGTAGTACTTAGATTATCAAAAATAGTTATATAGGCAAAAACAATGCATATAACAATCTGGCAATAAACAAGACTGCCTTGTCTCCTTGCACCTCCTTGTCTCCTTGCACCTGCCTTGATTTTCTATAGTCCTTCCAGTGGTGCACTACTTTTATAAAAGGATGGGATTTGGGAGAGCATACTGAATGGAAACTACAGTATCCAATATGTGGGAGGGTGAGTATTTAGCCACTTTAGTAAATAAAAAAGTATTACTGACTCCATCATGAAATGAAATTCAGAGATTTTGTGACTTCAAAAATACAATATATAGAATTGTTCTGTGGATCTTTAGGTGATTCATAATTCTTCCTTTTGAAAATTATCTTTGGACACCAATCAAAAGAGGGTTTGCTGTAATTACTTGTTTTCTGAGCTTTCAAAGTAAGGTCTCATTTGAAACGACCATGATCTGTTTTGTTGAAACAGTAAAGATCTTAGTGATTACAGTTCTGCTCTAAAACCCATGTTTAAGAGGGTTTGCATTGCAGTTGATTTAGTAATCTGGAATATTATAATTTTCAGTTATCCTAAAAATGCAAACGCATTTAGCAACAGACTTTCACACTTCTACCACTTAGGCTGTTATGATTTTAGTTCCCCTTTTTTCCTGTAGACAGTATTTTCAATCCTTGAAATGTTTTGCAGTAATTAATTTTATATGTCTTCTATGAGATAAATAATAAATAAAAGCTGTCCTCTGTATTTGTTCAGTAAGTTGCTGTTCCATTGTGCTGTTGAAGTCCTCGATGAGGTAAAGAGTAACATGTCTGGTGCTCTCCTTCCTCAGATGAGGGCAGCGATCTGTTGCATACTGAAATGAGGATGCATTTCACAGAGGTGGTTTTGAACTGTTGACCTCTGAATGCCCCAGTGTCCAGGGAACTATGCCTACAGAGCTCACCAAAGAAGCAAGGACACAAAACCCTGAGAAAGCCAACCTCATTGTCAGCCAGCTTCGACCCACCCAATAGACATTTGTAACTTTGGGGATTTTCCAAGCAAAACAAAGGTCAAACCAAATGCTGTGGGGTCATGGTTGGAGATGGAGCAGTTCTTGCCTTCCATCATCACCTTATGATTAATAATTTGTTTAAGTAAATGGTGGTCTGTGAAGAGTACATCTCTGTCACTTACAAAACGTGGTTTCTAATGAAGAGAGCAGAAATAACATTTTGGATGTCTGACAAACTCTAAGAGATATCTCTTAATGGGGAGAGAAGAAATTTTTTCTAACTAGATATCTAAAGTTCCTGAACCCTGCCCTGGCAAAAAAATGTGCCTTTTATGCTTATAAATTATAAAGGGGGAATACGGGTGTCTCCATTTGTCTTGATTTAATTTTATCCCACATGTATAGGGTTACAAGTATGTGGCAGTTAGGCATAAGTGATAGGATTTTATGCTCCAAATGCTGGTAAGAGAGAAGCTTCAGATCACATAGGTTAATGCAGGCTTGATTCAAAGACACCTAGTCCAAATCTCCTACATTTTTTTCAGACCCCACCCACCATTGCTGCAGAAGACCATAAATATTAACCACTGCCAGCTGCTCGCTCCTGGTAGGGTGACTTCCCCTGGAGTGAGTCAGTGGGGACCTTTAATTGCCAAACCAGCCTAGGGATTTCTGAACCTGAGAAGGCAAAGAGCAGTTTGTCATCTCCATGCCCCATTCCTAGCAAGTTTTTTTCCTCCTGACTCCAGTAACTGCCGGACCTACCCCTAAAATTCTTCTCAAATACAGAAAAAGAGAACAATGATCCTATGGCTGTTTCTGTTCCTTAGGTTTGTGCAATTTATATATGTGTGGGAGATTATGTGTGCACATTTTTATCTAGCATCTTTATTCTGTTTTTCAAAAAAGATTGATGAAATTTTTTTGTTGTTGTTGTCCCTGGAGCTTAATAAGCTTGAGCTTTCAGAGCTGTGCTTCACTGGTTCCCATGTTTGTCCTGGCAAAGAGCAAAATTCAAAGCTGAGCCTTTTTCTGCTGGGTGTTTTTCTTTTCTGCGATAAACACAAAATATGCAGTTGGTGTCATGAGAGCAGTAGGTGCAGGATTCAGCTGACACTTCCCAGCAGAAAAGTCTCCATCTTGCCAGGCCTTTGAGAAGACATGATAATGATTCATTTTGGTGATAACACAGCAGGAACACAAGTCCAATTGTTTGCTATGTAGGTCAGAATAGGGTATGTTGGCATCTCTGTTTGCAGACTTTACAAAGATGTCTGGGAATGGGAAGCATGACAGGAAAAAACCTATTCTGATATAACTTAAATTGTTTCCCTGATGGAAGTAGGCTATGAACAGTTTTCTGTCAAAGACTTGCTGTCTAACTGGCAGAGCTGAACACTGTCTATATATGAGGAGGTTTAATTTTTCACATTAAACAGCTCGTTTACTCTTTATCCAAGCTCTGCAATTAAAGTCTGTGTCTGTGCCAAGGAGAAGGCCCTTAGAAATACTCAGTCATGCTGTTCCAGTATGAGTTCCTGACAGTAGTTGATGTACATATATATATTTAATGTACTTAAAAATCAGGGGAAATTGGCAGATAACTCGGTTAGCTCAGGACTTTTTTTACAGCCTTGTGCCTTTTAATTATTTGCTTCAGAAATGTTTTCACCCATCAGTGTGGGTTTTGCCTGTTCGGTCAAAACAGGCTTTGGGGACATAATTTTTTGTAACACATTACAACATTTTGCTGTACACCCCCTTGCACATCATGCATGAAGATGACATGTCTTCTTGTGGGACTCACCCAACTCTCCCCTGATGTCTCTTCCTTCCAGGAAAGCCTCTGGTTATTGAAGATGAAGAACCAAACTTTTACTCTTTCCCTATGTGAGTGCTCCAAGGGGGAGGGCCCTGGATCTGCTTTTGATTGGTACATTTGGGTGGTATCACTCACTCTTTGGGCCAAACATGTCTTTCTGCACGAGCCATTGCCAGCACCTCAGGTTCTTGCTTCAAGGTTTGTCCCTCTGATCCTCCGTTGCCATCATCTACATAAACAGCAGCATTGCTGCTAATACTGCTCTATAGCTAGGAGAAGCTGAGATACCTTCCTATTTTGGGGAGAAAAGCTCTTTCCTAAGTGATGAATCTCCTTTAAACTGACTGTCAGCTTCTTCTCATACCAGTGGGAGCAATGTGCAATACCTTACAGCATTTCTTGAATATATGTTATGACAAACACTACAGACAAACCCATACTTTTTTAGATTCCACACCACACACATCAAGGAAATGTATTCTCTCTTTCTCACGTATCTTGAGAGATG
The DNA here is from genome assembly GCF_022539395.1 of Myiozetetes cayanensis. Lineage (NCBI taxonomy): Eukaryota > Metazoa > Chordata > Aves > Passeriformes > Tyrannidae > Myiozetetes > Myiozetetes cayanensis. The sequence continues at coordinate 135,945,183 of NW_026086604.1, forward strand.
AATAGATTTTTGAAGAAGCTGGAAGCAGTGTTCTAAGATCAGATCATGTACCCTATTTTTTCTTCTGGAAAGAAGGAAATAAATCCTGAAGGCTGGACATGATGTTGTCTAATGATCATACCTTTTACTTGGCATGTTTATTAGCATAGTGTGGCCTTTTATGAGACTGTTCTTCTCCCTCTCAGTCCTAACCATTTACAGCAATTACCTTCTCTAGAGTTCTGTAGATTATCTTATGAAAATCTTTCTCATACAAGAAAGGTGTTAATAAGTTTGAAATAACTCTATGTGCAAAGATTTTAAGTTGCAACACAATTCAGAAGGGAAGTGGGTGGTAACTGATATTTTTATTTCAGTCTCATCATGAGAATTTTATTGAATATATTTTTTATTGCAGGTGAGGCTTAATTAAAAAACAAAGCAAGCAAACAAGCAAACAAACCCCAAAAAAACAAAACCAGGGAAATTCTGTCTACCTGCCCAAAGGTGAGATTTCTAGTAGGGCTAAAGCCCTAGATAATGTTTGTTTAAGTATCTGTAGCTTAATAGTTTTCAACAGTAGTCCCTAGCTGAGGATCTTGATTGTTCTTGATTATGAAGGAAGGCAAAAAGAATAATTATTGGAGGGCATTTTGATTTCTGCTACTGCAGTCATACGTGAAATGCATGCCAACACAGAGCAGAGCACCATGATCTGACACAGAGGAGCATCTGTATGGAAACGAACTTGAATTTTCAAAGGACTCCAGTGTTGAATCTCAAATCTTTTCGGCATCTTTGAAAATTCACTGAAAAAATCCATTACAGAGCAGCTTATGCTGGGAAGAGGAAACGGAGCATATCTTCTGCTGAAGCATCACGCTGTGATGAATGGCCAGTGGGTCTGGTGAGCCAGTTGTCCATTCCAGTCCTGCCTTTGTGCCTGTAAATGAGCCAGTGTATATCTGAAAGAATGGGAAGTCGTCTGGAAACTTGATCCAACTGACCCAACAAATAGCTCAGTTGTTGCTGTGATAAAAGCATAGATGACTATTTCAAATGCTAAAATAATGGTGATATTTTTAATTAAACAAGTTATTATAACCTTGTTTAATACTGCCACTGTTTGTTGCTGAAAGAAGTGGGGAAAAAAAGGGGTACAGATCATGGGCTACATTCTAATCTTCCCATTTAAATATCTCTAACACCAGAATAAGAGGCAGCATAATAGGATGAAAAAACCTCTATTGCTAAGCCTTTACCACAGACTGTCAAGCTTAAAGATTGTATTTAGATTTGGATGGTGTAATAATTGCTTTTATATTAGGCTATTTTTATATGGATCTATTTAATGCACTAATTTAAATAAGGCTACTTTTTAAAAGTTAAGCTTGGTCCGATTACTATAAAAATTAAGAGAAATGGGGTCCCCCTTGATTTGCTCCACTGGCACTAAGGGTGCAGCTGAGAAGATGTTCAAAATCCCCACAACGTTCAAAGCTGGATTTCTCTGTTGCTCGTGAAAGTTTTCTTGTTCCTCTTTCAAAATTCTAAGGTATTTTATGCACATCTACGGGAAAGACTTTTTTGCCATAATTAATCAGTGGAGGTAGAGTAGGGGAATTTTACCATAATCGGTAAAAGTAAAAATATTTGGATTAAATTCTGCTATAGTCTAACACCACGCAATTCTCGTGCTACCAGAGTGTACCTATGGCTATACCACTTCATCCTCGAGTAAACTGTCAACAGCAGAGGCTAAGACGAGAGAACATTGGAGACATGAGATTTCCCCCGTGCCTGTGGGGAGAAACTTGTGCTGCACCTTCATGAGCGACTTCTGGTTTTGCACACTCTTTAGTTGAGTTTTTACACACCCTTTAGCTCAGTTTGGCACCCTTTCAGCTGCGGCGGCTGCCGAGGGAGCTGCGCTCCCCGTGTCCCTGCTCCCACATTGCCCTGTGGAGCGGGCGGACGCGCCTGCAAGAGGGGCCACAAAAGTGTCCCGCACACAGCCCACATTCCCCTGCTCCTCCGTCTGCTTAATGAACACAGGAAGCTACAAACTTGGTTTTCTTCTGCTTTTTTGAGCTCTTGAAGCCTGTCAGCAGTAAATATCAGACCAGTTGCTAGTAACTTATGTTCCCTTTATGTTTTAGTCAGCAAAAGACTGACGTGGGCTTTATTCCTAAGGCAACCGCCCCCACCACGGCTGCACCATGCCTCATGCCCCCACAGCATCCCGTGACGCAGAGAACTTCTTGCAGGTTGGGCTTGGCCAGCTGCACTCCTCCAAGGGAAATCCCCCTGCGTAAGAGGGCCCTTCTTGTGCAATAGCACCGACCTTGCAGCTTTCGCTTTTCTGGCTGTAGAAGAGGTAGCATGGAAAGCTCTGTACTCATCCAACATGTCTTTGGAGCTGGTAATAATTCTGCTTCAATGCTTGAACAAGCTGCAGCTCTTATTGGGGAGTTTTAAAACTACTTGTGCTCTATCAGGAAGATTTAGAGTGCTGTGTCTTACACTGACCTTCCCAGCATCCTCCCCCACTGCTCTTCCCCAGGGCATCCCCTGAGAAGCTGCATTCCCCAGATTATCTGAAGTCCCCAGGGATGGAAGAGCTGGTTGCTATGCTTTGTATTGGCAGGGCAAATCACCCCAGCTTTACAAAAAGAGAGAGAGGAAATACTGATTACTGTCATACTCCTGGGTTTTGCTTCAATTCTGAAACCCTGGGCAAAGTGCTCCATTTGTACCTACAAATGGAAATTCCAGCCCAGAGAAGTTAATAAATCTGTTAACATGGAAAGGGCCCAATCCCCTCCTTTGCCTATCTCCTCTGCAAAGTCCATGAGTGTTTCTGTGCTGCTCCACATTATTAGGGATACAATACCCAGCATGTTTTCCCTGGGTATAACACTGGAAAGAGAAGTCCCTTCCTACATGGACAGTGTAAAAAGTGTGCTAACTCTGTTTTCTCCCTTTTAAGGCATTTACAGAGCTTGAAGAAATTCTCTTGTATTTCACAACGAGTGAGCAAAGGCAGGCGGGTGGTTGCTGTCAGCATGAGTTGCTCCGTACTGCACCAAGCCTGAGAGCTGTATGCCTGAGAGCAGGCATGGCTGATGGACTTGGGCTGAGAACCAGCTTGCTACAAGCACCTGGATTCCGAAACAGGTTGCAGTGAGTTAATTTTCTCACCATCCACTTCAGTTCAAAACAGGAAAACTTTTCATCCTGGAAAGTGATTGCTTCTTGAATGCATTGTGGGAGAGCCCACAAGAGAAGCCCCCTCTGCCTTTCAGAGAGGTGCTTTTTTGATATGTGAGATTTGGGGCAGTTTGTGAGATTGTGGTGTGTAAATGTGAAGCTTAATATTTGTAAGTAATCACCCTCACACTGGATAAACACAGGCCTTTTATCCTTTTTCATTCCTCTGTAGTCAGGCACAGAGCATCCTGCTCTGAGCGCTCTGCAGAATGTGCTCCCCTGGAACTCCAGTGCCCAGCAGTAGCTCAGGGCAGGCACTGCCCTGTGACCTCTTGTGCTTCTCTGGCTTTTGCATCACATCTATTCATCGTAATAAAATTGCACAAATCAGGGTCTGGGCTGTGTGCCATCCCCCCTTCTTCTGTCCTGCTCACACCTACCTCTGGACCTTACTCTTTTCTCTCCCTTGTGCTGGGAAAAGCCCTGGGTAAGCTCTTTATCGAGAAAAAAAAAATCCTACTCTCTGTCTTATTCTCCCTTACCTGCCAGTTTATTCAGTGCTGGATGGCTGCACCACTTCCACCTTTTTAGTGTTGAGTTCCCATCCTGGACAAATGTTGCCTCTCTTCTGCACATTCAGTAACTGGGAGAAGGGCAGATCCTGACAGTCAGAAGGCAGCAAAACACCCTCTCCTCTCTTGATTTTGAGTATATCCCCAGCATTAATAGAAAAAATCTTTTATCTGCATGGACTTTCAACATAACCAGTCCTTGATGATGGCAAATAGAATGTTGGAAAGCTCTCCATCTCATAGTGAATAGGGACAACATGGACTTGGCCTTGCAGTAGCCTGCAGTGCACTGAGGGAGAATTTGGGTGGTCTGGTCCCAGGAGTAGCAACTCAGTGGGTGGGGAGGTGCTGCAGATCATAATTTTGGAACGACTTCAGCACAGCACAGAAGACTAAACTTCACACTGCTGTTCCTTGTCAAAAAACATTTACTGCTTAGCTGAACCACAGCCGAGCCTCCTCATCGCTGCTTCGTGGAGTTACACGTGGCACCAGGGCGTGCAGGGCGTCCTGCTGGCAGGGTACAGGCAGTGCACCAGCGGAGCTGCAAGTGGCTGACGAAGCTGAGCACATCTCCCCGCCGGGCGTGCGCTCCAGCCAAGCCGTGACTGTGCTGATGGGCTCCACTGGAGGGTGTTTAGAAACGTTTCGCCACAAGTGCTTGGAAAACTTCGAAAAGCAAAAAAGGTGTGTGGCTCTGCCAGCAAAAACATCTCCTAAAAGGAGAAGATAAATTGCTTTTTCTATGTGGTAGGCCTCACTTTCCAGAAAGACAAATGCCACCAATGGTGGTGGGAGGAATAATGGAGGCAGTTTGTATAAGGAGGTGATTTCTTTCAGCATGAAATTATGCATCTGTTCCGCCTGCCACAGACCTTGCGGCATCAGCCCTCCCTCCCTTGGCTCAGCTTCTTTCTCTCAGCATGAGGCTGCAAGCTGCTGTGCTAAAAATACATATTTTTAACATGGAATAGCTGCTTCTGCAGGAGCACACGTCAAAGGCCCCACAGCACTCCTTGCAAGCTCCGAACCAACCTGCCTGGCCTTCTCTCCTGAGGCTGGAGCATGAGGCTATTGATTAGAAAGGGCTTTGCTGACGTCCCAGGCAAGCTGGGAAACCTTTCTCAATCTCTTCAGATTTCTCTAAAACTGAATTTGAAAAAGAGTCTTCCCAGAAGGTTTGTTCGCACTCTTGTAAGCATTAGCCAGAGTAATGATACCATTTGTTCTGTGACATTTTCCTACAATTTCTCATTAGTCCAGGGTTATTCTTTCAAGACCTGTTGGGTACATGTAATAGCTGCATTGTTTAATCCCTGTGAAAATCCCTGTACACTTTTCTTTTTGGGCTGAGAGCTGATAAAGTCTGATCAGATGCTTCTTACCAACTAAAAGCTATCATTCACTAAAAAAAGCCTTTCTATCAATCATTGAATGAAAAGATAAAATCGTAACAAATTGAAGATGGTAACGTTGGAATCATAGACTGATAAGGCTGGGTAAGACTGGTGGGGCCTCTGGAGATCATCTGGTCCAATCTCCTCCTCAAAGTAGGTCAGATAGAGCAGGTTGCCCAGGAACTCAGAACTGGATACAGAACTCCAGGTCCAATGCTGAGGAGAGGGGAAAGGCCATCTCCTCTGACCTGCTGGCAAACTTTGTCTCATGCAGCTCATTACATCAGTGGTCTTCTTTGCTGAAGCTACACAGATCTTATTGTTGCCTTTCATGAAGGAGGAGAAATATTTTCTTTCTTCTGGTCTTCAGGAATCTCTTCTGATTGCCAAGATTGGAGAGTGGCCTCACAATGACATTGGCCAGCCCTTTAGGACTCCTGGGTGCATCCCATGAGATCCCATGGGCCTGCATATGTCCAATTTGTTTAAATATTCCCTAACATGACCACTTGCACTGAAGGTAATTCTCTCTTGCTCCAGATTTCCCCCTGATCTCAGGATAGTCCATAGCATTTTAGAACAAGGATGCAATTTTCTATTAATTCTCTGCAGTGCTCACAGCCTGTTAGGTTTTTTTCCCATTCAGTTCTACAGCATTCTCCAGAATAAAATTACCTCAACAGCATGTTTTCGTGTAATTATAACCTCTATATCTACCTTCATTCCCTCCCTTTTCCTCCCACTCACCTCCAGCACCTTATTTCTAAATCATCCTCCTCCCTCATGCCTACAGAGGTCCATAGGCAGTGCAGGATGTCTCTGGACTCACATTTCCTGCTCTGAGGGGCACATGAGTTGCATGCTTAAGTCCTTGTAGTGCATGCTTAAAAATTTCAGCTTCACTTTGCAGAGGAAGTGAGCTCTGGTGAAGCTTTTCCATTAACCTCATCGCATCCCCAGCACTGACATCATCAAATCCCCAGCAAGGGGTATCGTTGCCGCATCTTCACAGTGAAAAGGTGATCAGACTCTGTTTAAACATACAAATTTAACTTGCTGCCCAGGGTGTGCTTTAGAATACTGCAGAATTTTCCTGAAAAATTAATGATGATAAAATGTGCTAATGGCAGCTGAGAGCAGCTTTTAGCTGTACATCTGTCAGAGGTGGCATGGGCTGCAGAACTGCTCCCTGTGCTGCTCCCCACTGGGGTTGGGGATCCTCACCTTGGCTGTCCCATGCTTGGAATAGCAAGACATGACATGGGAGCCCAGCGGCCCCACCCCTGTGAGCCCAGCATGAGTTGGTTATGCTCTTGACAAGCCTTGGACAGGCTCAGGGAAGTGTTCCTGGTGGTTGCTGTCAAGCGTGCCAGTCCTCACGCTTCCACAGAGCAGGCGTACCCTGAAATGACAGGGTTTTTTCCAAAGTGCTCGTCTGTCTTTTATATTTGCCTCCTCAAGCAGAAGAACACTCTCTGCATTAATATACCACTGCAGCCTTTTCAGAAATATTGGCCTGGCCTTTCCCTGTCCCTCTGCAGAGCCCCTCAGCTGGACAGTGGAAAGGATGAACCCCCCTTTCCATTTCTTTCTGTCTGTGCCCACATCACCCCAGCAACCTGCCGCAGCCCCAGCCTGCTCCCCCATCTTCCTGTCTGGTCTGGATGCCAAACCCTGCTTCTTTGCCCCACACTGACACTTTTTTCCTTCTTAGCTCTTTCAGTCAGACGGGATCCTTCTGTAGCTTCAGCCATGGTGTGCCAGTTGGATTTTGGACATTGCTAGCTGAAAAAATCTTCTATCCAAGAAAATATTACCCATGCTGTAGGACAAAAAAAAGGACAAAAAATTTAGCAGCTTACACTCCCACCTTGAGAGACCTGTTGATAGTGAGCATGGAGAGCCAGGCTTCATCTCCAGCTTGTTCCTGCACACCCAGATGATGTTTGCAAACCCAGAGGAAGTTGCATTTGGCATAAACCAGATGTCTAAAGCCAAGTACACAGTCAACACGATGGGCACATTGAACCCCTAAACAGACATAAGTGAGGGTCTCTGATTCCAAGTCCATGCCCCTGCCAGTTTGGGATTCTTCCGAAAAGATTGCAATTAAATTTCATGTTCTGTATCATATAGTTTTAACTTGGAGAGAGGGTAAGTCCTACTTATAGGCTTGGTTAGAAAATGAGATGCATCCCATAAAGTACTTTCTCTTTTGGTTTGTAACAGAAAATGAATTACCTAGTGTCATTCTCTATTAATCTGCCTACGACCAATGAATGATTTCTACAGAACCCAGTGGGTTAATCCCACTGCCAAGGCCCACCCTGCTATACACCTGTCCAACAGGGCACAAGAAACTGTTGGTAGGTCACTGATGGGGCAGAAACCAAACTAACTATGCAAGGGCCTGCTACTGAAGCCCAACCATGATAAGCCAGGCTGTTCTGTGGCACTGCTTCCAGAGGAATGGACTGGATCCACACACAGCCTCTGTTTTGCCCCTGACATGATAAAGGAGAAGCACTGCAGCAATCACTTGTGCTCTGAGGTTGATCACATCTGACTTTCTGCAACCACACTCACTGGATAGAGATGATTAGAGTAAATTCTGGTGCTCTTTGGCTCTCTGCAGTGCCAGGATGCTGATGAGCAGTGACAGTTGCATGACTGCTGTCCTTTTCCATGGTGGATATTGGAGATGGAAGAGTAGAGACACGGTGGTACATGCTGCTTCTTGCAGTCCTGTTCTGGGAGGCTTTTGCCCCTGAACATCCTCACTGTCATGGAGGAGAGATAAGGACTGCAGTGGAAGATGCCTGGACAAGCAGAATATTTGTGTGGATCCATAGACCTATATATCAGTATATTTATCTGTATTTCTCCAAGGAGATGTGACAGATTAATCATTTGCTTTGGAAGGGTAGGGAAGGTCAGGCTGGACACCTTGTCTGGCTGCACCAGGAACCAGGCTGTGTCTTCTCTGTGATACTCTCTCTTCAGACCTGTATTACCCTCCTAATGCCACCAGAGCCAAACTGCCCCCTGGTAACTTGCATTCTCCCAGTTCTGCCCTGCCAGATCTTCTACCTGTGCAATCCCTTTGTTTATCTAATGATACAGCACAAACCATGATCCATACACCCATAACCACACACCATTCTTCCGGAGCCCAGTGGGAAATAATCACCCCTCAGGAATGCAAAAAAATTATAGCAGCCTGCAAACAGTTGTGAAATCAAAGAGTGTGCATGTGTTAGAACCGTTTGTGAAGGATGCTGTGGGCAGGCAGTGTGCCTGTGTGGTTCCTGCTACCGGAGAGCTGCCTGGAGACTTGTAGCACATGCTGCTCAAGGTGAACAGAGGCCCCCAGCAGTGCTGTCAGCGTGGTGGTGTTTGGGCTGAGGTAACAGGTAACTGCAGGTGATGTCAGTGCTGGCAGCAGAAAGGCAGTTTCCCCAACTACTTGGGTTTTGTTTACAGAGCATTAGTCTCAGTCAGGGACAACCATGTTGACATGACCAGTGGGAAGGTGGCTGTATTGCAGGCTTCAAAAAACTAAGATGCCATTTTCCTGTCTTCAGAGCCACTGAGCTGTATAATAGCAGCTGTGTTTGCAGGACACTCTCCTCTTTAGAGGAGAGAGCTGTTAGCACTATAGGTCGGTGTCATACAGGACACTAAGCAGCAAAAGATGGGACCAAAATAAAGGACATGACATTTTGGTTTGAAGTTTTCAGTAACTGGTTTCAAAGAAAAAATAGTTTTAATGTAAAGTCCAGCATGTCCAGATTTGACAGTGGAAACTGTCTAGTGGAGTTTTACCTGGTTTACATATTTAAGAACAGATGTGAAACCGAAGTTCTGTTATTCCTGGGCATTTCTCAACAATTCTTTGTCATGAGACATTTCATATGTTTTATACCTCAATGCACTTCCCCTCCCATTGCTATAGTCCTGAAGCATTTACATTATAACTTCATTTTGCAGAAGTGGAAAAAGATAATACATTATTGCCTCTCCCACGCGAAGTTATTGTCCCAAAGGCTTTTCTGGGCTCTCTCTTGGTCTTTGTCTTGCACAAGGTGGAAGTTCGGTGCTGAACTTTTTTGTTCCAGCAGAGATCGTGGTTATTCCCACTGTCCACTTCAGCTGTGCCAATGCAACTGTTTTTGAGTGCTGTAGCATAAACTATAGCAACAGCATGATTTGGACTAAGAAACAGCAAACCAAAGGGGGAAAGCTGCATCTGTTTAATATATGTTCAAGCAGAGCATATAGTTTACTTTTCTTACCCATTTTAAGAAGTGAAGTGACTGCTGGCAAATGAGGCGAGACAATGGACTAGCTGTGGCCAACAGTTGTGCAGTCCTGAGCACAGAGGTTCCATTCTGGAGGCCACTGAGACCTCTAGGCACACCTTGGGATAGGGACAGGTTCTGCTAATGTGGTAATGAACTGATGCCCCAGTACATGCTGGCACCTACAGCTAACGAGGAATGGGTTAGAGGTCACCAGTTCCAGGAAACCCTCTAGTAACACAGTCTTGGGAAATGTGTCACCCCCAGTGTGGCAAAATACAGAGTAAAGGCATGAAAATAAATGCCTCTAAGGAATAGGGGCATTATGGGGTGTCATGGTTCCTTTTTGCTCCTTCCAGTGTACTCCATTCACAGGCTGAGACTATATCCTGCACTCAGCTCCTTTCTTGTGTATCACCAAAGGGTTCTGTGCCTGGCCACACCATCAGCCAGTGCCACAGCAGTGCCTTTATACTGCCTCTTTCTTTCCCCTGATCTAAACTTCTCTTCAAATGTTGCCAGCTACTTGATCCCACTGTCATGAACAAAACCGACAAAAAATGTATTTTCTAACAGCCAGGAAGCTGGCATATTTCTAGTTAGAACAAAAAAGTGGCCATAGCCTGTTTTGTACAGATGACTTCCTTTAGTTAGTCCCAAAAATGTGACTATTTCAAAGCTGATTTATGTTTCTAACTGAAGTCCAGGATCTTAATCTCTCTTACTGTTTCCCCTGTCTGAACTGTGCTTGGCTGTGTGCAGAGCGAGGAATTAGGGTTAGAGGTGGAAGTCAGAAGGAAGAAGGATCAATTGTTCCTATTGCAAAAGTAAATAGCAGTAAGTGCTTAATTGTTTCTGTATTTTCTAATCAAGTGGATATTTCAGACCACTCCTAAGAGCCCTTGGTGTGTGCAAGGAGCACTGACTGAAACCAAATCAATCACATCCTCCTCCCCTCTTCAGGCTCTTGTTTTCCTTGTCATCAGTCCAGGATAAGGACAAGCTCCTCCAGTGCTCCAGGCCTCTGCACAGGAGAGGACAGCAAGAATCACACTTCTCAGTGGATCAAAGTGGTGATATCCAGCCCCAAACTGGGACAGGTCTGGAGAAATGCCCTGGTCCTGGTGCTAGCCATGGGGATGTCTGGATGGAGGCAAAACATGCAGCTTTGCACTACATGTCAAGAGTGCACACTGTCTGTGGCAGCTGTCCATCATGGGAAGCATCACGCATTTTGGAACAAGTTCTCATCCCAAATTAAGCCACAGGCTAGGCTCCTCGCTGCCCACAGGTTTACTTGTCTTTCTGTTACCCTCAGGCTGCCCAGCAGTTTCCCCTCCAGTGGGATTTTTAACTGTTCCCTCCTTGCCCTCCTGGAAATATGCTATTTATTTTAGCCCTAGCATGTGTCCTTCAGGAAAAAATCTTCAAGGAACCAAAGGCCAAACTGGGTTTTGCTTCAATCTGATTTTTAGAAGATTGGCTGCCTTCAGCAGGAATGAGCCCCTGCTGCCCACACCAGCCCTCACTTCATCCCCTCCTGAAGAAGCTGAAGGGTGCAGTTCCACACAGGGATGTTTGATGCTCTGGGACTGAACTGGGCTGTCATGTTAATGATATTCCTGTACTTGAAATGGCTTTGTGAATAGTGAAATGGAGATGGGCAAGATGTGTTTCCCGAGACTGGCTGCCCTGTAGGTGCTACAGATGATTTTTTCTCCCTTTTGTACTTTTTTTCCCAAGGTTTCATGTGTTTTGACAAACAAATGTAAGCAGGATGCTGAAGGATTAATCAGGATTGGAAAGACTTTCTTGTCTTGGTGATTTGGACTGTTAATTTTTGGTCTGCGTTTCTCTGAGTCACTGGAAGGCTGCAGTGTTCCTGTATGGGACACAGTGGGCATTGCCCTAAACCCAGGCTGCTACACTGCAGGTTAACTGTGAACAGAGCAGAGATGAAGGAAGGAATTTAGCGTGGGCAAGAGGCACACCCTCTATTTTGGCAAGAAGCAGTTCAAATTCCTACTCTGATTTACGCTAGTTTATAGAAAAGGCTGTACTGAGTTCTTCAAGCATGTGGTAGTGTTTAACTGTATAAAACTTGGAATCAGCATCAAGTACTGCATGTGGGGAGATCAAAGCTATTAAACTATATATTCTGTATAGGGAATATCTATGATGAAGAAATAAATTCATTTCAGCAATAGCCAACGGGGAGAACTCTCTTTGAAAACAAAGGCTGGCGCGGTGACATCCCTCTGTTTACTTGTTTTGCAGGGAGATTGATTATTAGAGCTCCCATTTTAACATAAACTCTGCAAAAGCTTATGGACTTTGCACGAAGGCGCTCATGCTCCTGAGTCTGAGGCCAAGGCATGCAGCAGATATGGAGCTGGGCTCTCCAGACTCACAGCTCCTGGGCAGCAGCTCTGCCTTCCTGGCCAGGGAAAGAACGGGGGCTGCACCTTCTTCTCAGACAGTTACACTGAAAATACTTTCCTCCTGGTGTACTCATGCTGATATAACTGCCTCTGGCCATGTTCTTCCAAAAGGCAAAGAGGGAGTACAAAACCTTTGCTTGGCTTTATTTTTTGGCACATCCAACGACCAGTTGCCTAGTCCCAGATCAAGAGGAACCAAAGATGAACTGCAGTGGCTGTACTAGAGAGCCTGGGAAAGGTCTGGGTCCTTCTGTGCTCCGCGGCACTGCTGCTGATCTTCCAGCTGTTGCCATTGACCTTCCAGTTGACCTTCCAGTCCTTTGCCATTGAGGATGGCAGCAATTCCCTCCATCATCCTCTTCTGAGACCTCCCCTCACCCCCTCCCTGCTTGCTCTTCCTCACCTTGTGCAGTTCAGCTTTCATGTTCTGGTTATTTATCTGAAGCCTGCTCTCCAGGGCTGCCCCACGTGGCTATTTTAGTCATTTCCTCCAGCAAGTTCCTGCAATTGTTGGGCTGGCATTATGTGAGTCACCCCCCATGCTTCCTCCCACGCTCCCTCCCTGATGGGAAAAGCCTCCTTCTGCTAGTTTTCCTTTGTTAACCAAAGCATCCTGAAGCAATTCCATCTTTAACAGCATGAAGACCATGCTTGGCTATGGCAACCTGATGTTTTGCAGGTACCTGCATTGTCAAGCAGAGCAGAGGACATCTGAGCAGAGGACATTATGAGAGCAGAGGACATCACCTGCCTGTTGAGTGGCACAGGGAGGGAAATCCAGCTGGGCTGACTTGCCCCTTCCTTTTATTGCTGCAGGTCCATGTGGTCACTTGGTCCCTGGGGCTCTTGACTGGGAGTGAAGCCAGATTTCAACCAGAGAGGGACCCAGACCTGTGGCTTCACTCCTGCTCAAAGGCACAAGTGTCTGTAAGCAGAGCCCTTTTGGTGACAGGGATGCTCGGTGCTGACTGTCACCACTCTGTGATGGAGAGCAGGGCTGGCAGGAGGGTATCCTAACACATCCTAGCCCACCCTGCATTTGCACAGGCAGCAAAAGGCTGCAATGGGTACCTGGGCACCACATGGCCCTGGGAAATTGCAGCTCACACCTGGCCAGGAATGGTGACCTGGCTTCTCCACAAATGAGCTGCTAGCATGTGCACACTGAAAGTTTCAAAATATATGTAGGGCAGGTATATAAATACATGAAGGAAGCAGCCCAGCATATTTCTTTACATTCTGTCATGTTTATTTTTGCCTGTTTGTTTTGCTTTGCGCTTTTTGATGTTGTCGTCCAAGACAATAACACATTTTCCACCTCTAAGAACCAAACTGGTATGGGACTAACATTTCTGTTCCCATAAGAGTGGCAAATGTTGGCAAGTTTGAGTCTAGCAATTCCTTCTTTTTGTTAAATGGAGACATAATGGTTTTCACCTCGTGCTGTGCTGGACAGACTAATCCTCAGGAATGCCCCTTGCCCACATTCAAAGAAGTCTGGCATTATGTTTGTGGGAATGTTACCTTTGACCAACGGTCCCCAGTGGAGGTGCCCAAGGACACACTCACCCCAGTGTTGCTGTCTTGCACTGTGGGTGAGATGCAGCAACACTGCATCACTTACTCCTTTGGAGTAAGCCTGTGTGTGCCCATGGGTGGGTGCTGAGCAGACAAGCTCCACAGCAGCCAAACAGACAGCTACCCAGGTAAATGCTCTTCTGAAACTATCCCTGAAAGATTAGGGACTGTGTGTAGGCTTTATACAGCCCTTCCTTTATACAGGAGGAAATCTGACATTTCTCCCTCGTTAGTAGCTGAGGACATTGGCTCAGCTGATGTTATTTCTGCTGCTTGTTAGGTTTGTTCTTCAGTAACCAGTGACACGTTTCCCACTGGGAAGATACCAAAATCATCATCCAACTGCAGGTGATAATTATCATTTCTGCTGGAGCAACTCTGATGTTTCTTATTAGCACCAGAGGTATTTATGCAAACCTTCAGAGGGAGCAGATGGTGAAAAGGTGCCCTAAGAGCACTGGGAGAGGAGGGAGGCTGGACTGCCACCACCAGAAACATCTGCCAGCTCTGTGACTGGACAGCATAGCCCTGGACATTGCTAGTCTGAGGCTTTTCTAGTACACAGAGACCCGTCAGAAGGTGGGAAGAAAAGGAAAGGACTAGAAGGAAAGCTCTGAAAAAATGCCTTGTGAACAAAATCTTAGGACTTCTCTTCATGGCTTCACTCCAGATGCACTGATACAGTAGTGATGTAGGAGGAAGGTCCAAGCTGGTGTCATCTGGAGGGATACCATGAGCCATGGGTTGGGCTTGGCCTGTCCTTCAGCATCTCACAGGACAGGGCCATGGAGAACAACTGGTTTAGGTCTGAGGGAAGGTGCATGGGTTCTTTTTCAGTGCAAGTTCCAGGGCCCAAATTTCCTCTCCTAAACACTGTATCCTTGCCCTGCAAGGAACACAGAGCTACCCTGCACATATGAAAAGGCAGGCAGCACATCCAAATTACTCTGTTCATATCCGGAGACATTACTCTATTCATTCGCCCTCTACCAGACAGCTGCAAGGAAGCTCTTGGCTCTGAGCCTGGTGCAACAGTGCAGCAACACAGAGGTAATATACCCAGACCTTTCCTTCCTTTGTCATTTCTCAAAGCATCTGGGATCTTATTTCCTAAAAAAACAAACCAAAATCTGAAAATTACCCAAAGCTCATCAAAATCAGGAGATTGGGACGGCTGAAAGTGCCACCTCACAGGTGTTTTGCTACACCTGTGGGCTATCCCACTTTTTAATTCATTTCTCTAAAGCCTGTTGGAATAGTCATTGTTGCAATAGGCTCCTGTGAGGCCCCAGAACCACTCCCCTGAATTTGGTGCCACACAGGACCAGCTGATTCTTGCTGAACTTCTCTCTGCTCTCTTTCAGTAGGGCTACTGGACTGTCACAGGAGCAAGGGCATTAAGGAGTCTGTTTCCTTCTAAATTTAATAGGCTTGGAAACCCTGAAACCCTGGGGTTTGAGGTAAAGAGATTGGCAAGCTGGAAAATGTTTGTTTTACTCCTAGTCCTGCTTCCTCTGACACTTGAAACAGCAGAGAGAGACAGTGAAAGTTTCATTGCCTTTATATTCCCTACACCCACAACCTCATATCCTTGTCTTCCCCAGGGCTATGGAGAACATGATCCCTAGAAAACTTTTTTTTTTTCCCCAAGATGAGCTTCTCCAGTGCAGCCAGCTGTTACCATGAGTTAAAGACCAGAATATCCAAGAATCTGAGAAGTCATATGCCACGCCTACCTCATACAAAACGCTAGTTTTGGCCTGATCCACACCTACTACCCAGGTCAGTAGAGCAGGTGTCTTAACTGCTCAGGTAGTCACATTTACTGTAAGACCAGAGCATCTCGCAGTGCTGAAAGTGGTTCTCACAAAAGCTCCCTTCTACAGACATGAGTGAAAAAATCATAAGGGTAAGTGACTTGATGAGTTCAAGCAAATGTTTGAAGCAAATTGGCGTCTCCTGAGCTAACTGTCACCAAAGACACTACAAGACCTCAGCAGCACTGCACTTGCTAGGACCAGGATGCTCAGGGGTGACTTAGACCCCTTACAAATTCTGTGCATTTTGAAATATGTGACCCTGCTCTGCTTTAAAGTCAACCCTTTGAGCTTTAAGATTTTCTGGCACTGGCACAGGGATGCTCAACCTGACCTAATTTTACTGATCTTTCTCATCTATAACCTCCATGGTTCATTGACTACAGGATTGCTGGGTTTCTCATTAGTGGTTAGAAAGTATTTTTATGCTCTCGTTCACTCAGCACAGAACACAAAGCAAAATCTTCCAGGTTATTCCTCTCCGTTGGTCATGGCTGCAGTCCACGGAGAAGCAGAATCCTGCTGCAAAATCACCCCTTTTCCCTAAAAAAGATGCAACAAAGCAAACTTGAACCAGACCTACAGTATTCACATATAAAATTCTCCCTGTGTTGATATCTTGTTTTTTATGTAGGCTGCTCAGACTTAGGACTTCTTTAGGAAGGCAGGTTCTCTGAGCACGTAGCCCTGAATGTTCCATCTCTTGTTGCACTTTCAGGTGGTGGAGCTGCCTCTCACAGGTTGGCCGTGGAGCTCTTACTGACATGTGTGATAGTTCAGGGGCTCCAGGGTGTTTTTCCACCACCTCACCCTCCTTATCGATTGTGGCAATCCTTTCCAGGCCCCTTGGCACCGGCACGGGTGAGGATGTGCACTGCAGAGGGAGCAGGCAGTGTGTCCTTCTCCCCAGCCGTCCCAGGTGTCCCACTGACGCCTTTCCAGGCTTGCACTGGAGCAGCGTTGGGATCCTGCTATCTCTGCAAGGGAGTGAACGCCCAGGCGGCAGCGAGGTAAGCGGTGGGGCTGAGGTTACCACGGACCTCCCTCTCCAAGCAGCCAGCAGGCAGCAAGGTAATGTCCCATCTCTGGGACAGCGCTATTCCCAGCACGCCCACACCTGCGGTCCGCTTTCCAGCCAGGGGCTGAACCCTGTTGCTTCTTGTTAGTCGATTTTTCGGCTTCCTTGCTGCCCCTTTTGATGTCCCGTGGCTACCCATAGGCAGGGGCTCTGCTGGGCACTCTCACCCACCAGCTGCCAGTGCGGTTCCAGGCACCACGTCGCAGATCCCACAGGGGAGTGATGAACAGAAAACACTCACCTACAGCCAAGACGCCCTGTGGGGTATTTCCATTCTTCATACACCACAGTGCTTCTCTTAATTTGCTTCCTCTTGAACACTGACTTGGTATTTCTTAAAGCGAAAGAAAAGGAAAAGGGAAAAGAAGAAAAAGAAAAAGGAAAAGGAAAAGGAAAAGGAAAAGAAAAAGAAAAAGAAAAAGAAAAAGAAAAAGAAAAAGAAAAAGAAAAAGAAAAAGAAAAAGAAAAAGAAAAAGAAAAAGAAAAAGAAAAAGAAGAAGAAAAAGAAGAAGAAAAAGAAAAAGAAAAGGAAAAGGGAAAAGAAGAAAAGATAAACGAAAAAGGAAAAGAAAAAGAAAAAGAAAAAAATGAAAAGAAAAAGAGAGACGGAAAAAAAGGAAAACAAAAAAAAGGGATGACTATTAATTAAGCCTAGGATTTCACAAATACCTTCTCAGAGGCTTTTGGTGAAGATCAAGTGTAATATAATATTAAATATTTAATGTGTCCTCTCAAAAGGGATTTGATCTTTACATATGAAAAAGGGATGAGACGTAAAGATTAAACAGATCTTTTTAATATCCAGCTTCAGTGACTCAAAATAACAATGCAAGCTGCAGTGACTGAAGAATTTGCATGTGGGGGATTAGGCACAGTGATTAGACATTAGGGACAGAACACAGGTCTAGGGAAGCTGTGCCATATTGAGGGTGTCACTGAGGGAGACACAGAGATACCTGGGAGTAGAAACAGTGACAACCAAAAGGAGATGGGCAGGAAAAAAAGTGACCACATACATGAGAAAGGGATGTGTAGCATTCAGCTGTGGTGGTGTCATAGTTTCCAAGTTGGCCATCGAGTGAACAACCTGTCCTACTACACTACTGTGGGATCTCTCTGTATACAATGAAGCTCAGAAGTCTTCCCAAAGGACTCTGAGGAATCCCTCCTGCTAGACACTGGATCAAAACTACCACTTCTGCCTCAGATAGTATATTCAAACAGAAGGCACAATGTCATAGGTATGTATATTTATATATACACTTGCATGTGTATTAAAAAAGAGAACGAGTGAAATGTGCTTCTAAAGTAGACAAAAAAAATATTTCAAAAGGCAGAACCATAGAATGGTTTGGGTTGGAAAGGACCTTTAAAAGTCATCTAGTCCAATCCCCCTGCAGTGAGTAGGATCAACTTCAACTAGATCAGGTTGCTCAGAGCCCTGTCCAACCTGGTCCTGAATGTTTCCAGGGTAGGGGCATCCACCAGCGCTCTGGCAATCTGTTCCAGTGTTTCACCATCCTCATCAGAAAACACTTCTTCCTTATATCTGATCTCAGTCTACCCTCATTACTTTAAAACGATTGACCCTTGTCCTATCACAACAGGCCCTGCTAAAATGTCTGTCCCCATCTTTCTTATAGACCTCCTTCAAGTACTGAAAGGTCACAAGAAGATCTCCTTGGATCCTTCTCTTCTACAGGCTGAATAACCCCAGCTCTCTTTCCACACAGGAGAGGTGTTCCACCCCTGTGGATGAAGAAAGGGAAAATCACAACATGCACAGATTGATGAAATTAAGGGTTAAAAGAGAGAGATGCCCCTGCTGCCACAAACCCTTCTCTTTTTGTGTTTTTAAGCAAGTAAACCGTGAGATGACGACAGCTCATGTTAGAGCTGGCAGTTTGTTTCTCTAAATGTCTTTAGGAGAGCTTAACTAATGTGATGTGGCAGTGGCACGAGGCACAACACAGAGCTCTGCCTTGGTAGAGACCAGCCAAACACAGCCAGAGCTGCACTTCACTGCTGCCCTGGCTCAAGCCCCTTTTTCACTTCAGTCTTTCCTAAACAATGCATTTACAGTGTTTGGCCTGTAAAAACATGCTTGTCTGTGAATCAACTTCTTTGAAGTTGATTTCAGCCTTTTTCCCAAGTACAGCTCTGTGCCATTTTCATGTCTGAATGAGCAGTAACTACCTACATGGGAAAAAGGTGGGGGTGGCTCAGTCAAGAAAATAAGCATTCCCCAATCTTTCCACAACATCCCAGTTTCAATTGTGTTGCTTTTTTGTTCTGTGGAGCAAAACCCTGAATGATTTCAGACATTTCCCTTTCAAAATAATTGCTTTCCTGATGCAGCCTTGGACAGCCCAAGCAAAGAAGTATTTTTCTTTCTAGCAGACCTGGTGAAGGAGTGACAGATACTGCGAATGGAGCCCTGGTGAGCTCAGCATTACTAATGCCCATCAGATCCAGTTCTCATCACTGTACTGCAGCAACTTGTAAATCTTTAAATGTACTAAAGCTGGTGAAACCTGTCTTCAGTTTGCCATTTAGATTTGCCAAATACAGAATCAGAAGACACTGTTATACACATTGACTTACCAGGCAGCTCAAGCCAGAGGTTCTCTAAATTAATTTGCCTTTGAACTAGAATATTTCTGTTTAAAAATACATTGTAGGAAAATTTCTGGGGTTTGAAAATCCACCCCAGCCTATGGTAAACCTTTACCATGTTTGGTTAATGTCATTCCTAAAATGCATTCCCTTTGATCTAAAAGCCCCGTACTCTGACATCCAGCTCCAGATTTTGCTGCACTTTGTGGTCCCTGGTCATATTTTTATTCTCTTTAACATCACTTATAGTGGGGTTCTTTCTCATTGCCTTCCTTTGGATAACTGCAATGAGGATGTCTCCAGTAGAGCAAGTCACCACAGGCTTTTTATACTCATTTGAGGGAAACAGGTACTTTGAGGATACGTCTTTGTCACCTGTTTTTGACCTCTCCTTTAGCAGAAGGAGAATTGCACCCTTAAAGTGCTTATTCCTCTGCATTGACTTCAAAGTGAGTCTAAAGGATAGGTTTAAATATATCTGTGCTTAGTCAGATGAGAACCACCCAAGCAGGCAGTGATCCCAGCCCTCAGAACTCATCTCTGACAAATTCCAAAACCACTCGGAGAGCCTCAAACACTGTTTTACAAAGCACAGTTATCACTCCTTCTAGATACACCCATCATACTTCCTCAATCCCTCAGAGTTTCCCAAACCCTTCCTGCAGTGGTTGCTACTGTTATTCATAAGATTCCACTACATCCCACTAGCCCAGCATTCCAAGCTGGGGAGTAAGCTCCCTACCCATGACAAGGGTATGGCATTGTCACCTTTTGGGGTGAGAGAAAATTGGCCCAGAGCAAACCCACGACAATTTTTACTGCCTTGCCTCTGTCTGTGGAGAGCTTCAGGGTCCATTTGGCATCTCCATATTGCAATGAGGCTGACACCTAAATAAGGCATGGCGTGTCCCTTCTTCCCGTGCAAGACAGCTCTGCTGTGCCACCCCTAGCACCTAATCCAAAACACTGGGATGCACTGAAGACATGGAATAAAAAGGGAGACGTTGTTGACTCAAGGCCAGAATGGAGTTTCCTCATCTGTCAGAGAGAATAGTCTCATTAAATGGAAAGCCTTCTTCGTTTGGCCAGGAGAGCCCCGAGGAAGGATTAACTGCTGTGAAAGAGTTTCTGCAGGAAAATGCTGTTTTCTTGCTGGCAGAGAGGGTGCACATTTGGCTTCCTCCGTGGCCCATGGCAGAGGCAGACAGTTCTGCAGCTACAGTGACACCAGTGCTGGCTCTGGCCACTCTTTCTGCCCTCAGGGACAGGCACTGGAGCTGCTGGGCAGTGGTGGTGTCTCCCTCCCTCCCTGGTTTCCCCAGACTGCCATATCCCCATACTCTCTGTTCCGGATCTTTATTTTGGAGAGCCTTTTTCCTGGACACCCTTCACCTGCACCATTTATGTGTACTTTCACCTCATCCAAAAATGCCTGTTCTCTCTTTGACCTTTCTCAAGGACACTGAGGACAAGAAGCAAGCAAGCAGACTGACAGAGACCAAAAAAGAGGGGGCCGTTTTCCTTTCCCTCGTCAGCTCTTGGAACTACTTGCTGCTTCTGCAAATTAAGAGAAGTCCTTGCTTGCTGTGGGGCTGTGTCTAGGTCTCTGCTGGGTCCCCAAAGTGCCTGGCATTCCCCTGGCAGCCAATGGAAGGAAGACAAGTTCT
Source organism: Myiozetetes cayanensis (assembly GCF_022539395.1). Taxonomy (NCBI): domain Eukaryota; kingdom Metazoa; phylum Chordata; class Aves; order Passeriformes; family Tyrannidae; genus Myiozetetes; species Myiozetetes cayanensis. The sequence goes on from NW_026086604.1 coordinate 135,965,839, forward strand.
CTTCTTTCCCAAGCAAAAGTATTTGCCTACACCTTACCCAGCCTGCAGGAAAACATCCAGTCTCTAAATGAGGGAGTTGCCACTACTGCAAAGCAGTGGAGAAATGTGCAGAGCAGAAGGGAGCACAAAAAAAGACAATGTTCCATAAGTGGATGGTTTGCATATTTGGAATGATCACCTGGAGAGATGGCTGACACACCATCTATCCAGGCAGCTTCAGGCTCTTCAGAGCAAACAGCACAGATCCAGCACAGAGATAGCTGCTTTCCTATCCTGGAAAGCCAACCCTGTCCCTGCCAGTCCTCTCCCCTCTAGCCCTGACCTGATAACTGCTTGGGCTTAGCATTCATACCTCGGAAAGGGGGCTTGGCTGAGCCTGACTCACAGCCAGCTCATGCTCTGCAGCCCAGGAGGAGACAGGCTGAGAGCACCTGCTGTGCCAGGGACCTCGTCTGGGCTGGCCCACCCAGCCCCCAGGCCCACAGCACTGCAATGGGGACAAGGCACTCACAGTCCTGCTGTCTTGTCTCCCTACCACTCGTGTTCATGTGGGCAAGGAGAAACTTCATTCTGTTTGCATATTCATATTGCTTCACAAGTAGTAGTGAATTATACTAATATTAATATAAGATGATATTACTGTCACAGAACTGTTTTTTTATTTTCTTCCTGGCTTGGTTTTGACAGAGATCCATGTGTTTAAATTGAACTTTTTCTCCATTTGGTTTACTACCAATTCATCCCACACTGATTTTCCCTCAGCTGTGTCTTAGCTTTTGCTTCTACGCAGTTCATCAATAGCAGAGAATTTCCTTAAGAGGTAAACAAACCCTTCGTTGTCTGCAATTATTGTTGCTATTTTTTACCATGTATTATTCATCACTGGTCCACGCAAAAGTGGGTTGTTTTGTTTTTAAACATGTCTACTGAAGTAAATCTAAAAGGAAATCAAACAACCTACTAGGTAGAACTCTTAGAGGCAATGAAGGTTCCCAACCATTGATGCTTCTTTCCTTGCTAAGGAAATCTCCACCAGTTCTACAGCTGTTGAGCACAAGTCTGGGGAAATGCATTATTCCAGACACATCAAAATACAGATCTGGTAGGTTTGAGCCTTTGGTCTTCCAGCCATTTCCTTGTGTGTGTAATTAGCATTGATCCTGAAATATAAAGCAGTCCTTAAGACGGACAATACCTGATAACCAAATTGCATTGTTACACACAATTATGTATGTCTTTCTCAAGGATATACCTTAAGGATTAATTTATGCTTATATAAAGACATCATACCTTCTTGAATAACTGGGGAAAATATTGGTAATGAAACTGTTACTAAAAGACAACTAATTTAAAAAAGTCTATCTTTGTTCTGATGCCTGGTGCAGAGCACAAACACGCTCATTGCAGGCACTGAGACATTGAGACAAGGCTTTGGGTGAGGGCTGTTAAGTGTGGCACAGACAGAAAAGCATGGGTCAAGGGAATTATGAGCAAACATCAAATATCAATATGGGTAATATGTCGCTTTGCAAGAAGTGTGTCTGCCTGTTTCTAAGGCAGAGTCCACAGAGGTGAAGAAAATGCTCTTTCTTATCTCCATTGAACTGCATATACTGAAGGGCCATTCAAATCCATCTCGATTGTCAAAGGCATTTTCTTTTCAGATAACCCAAGCTAATATAATGCAGCAGCCTTAGGCTGAATCCAAGCCAAGAGCACAGTCAGGTCAGTTATGTTACTTCAGCTTGTGATCGTCCTCGTAAGTCCTTCATAAAATAATACTACTGTATCTAAGGTGTCATTGTAGGTGACAATGCATGCTGATTTGTGAGAAAGGATTTTCATGCTAAATGGATTATATAGAAATCCTATCAGCAGAGAGACGGTGAGAGCTCATCATTACAATGTCCCTGCAACCAGTGGGTCAGGTAAAGCTCGTTAGATATTGGCCCTTCATTATGGCTTGAGGCTGTTTCTTATACACCAGCTTTTATCTTACTCTGTCCAGAGTGACCCACAGTGGCACATTTCTCAAGAGATCCCCTGCCTGATGTGACCAGCTTGGGGTGGTGGCTCCTGGCTCACAGGCAGTGAGCCCTGTGGCCACACTGACAGGGAGAGCAGGATTTCTGCAGCATTGCATACATGCAGCACTGATGCCAGGCAGCTTAGGGCAAGACAATCAGTATCTTTGGTTTAAGGCTCTCAATGATCTGGGCTTCTCTCTAATTAATTGTCTATTTAATAATGACAATAATAATTAATAGTGGACTCTTATCCATTCTTTTCATTAGTAGAACAGAAAGCACAATACAGAAATGTTAATTATGCTTATTTTACATATGGTGAAACTGAAGCAAAGATGAGTGGATTGGCTTCCTCAATGTAACATATCAGTTTACCCTCAGATCTCTGAATAAAATCTCTGTTTTCCAGGCTTTGGTCCATCTTAAGCGGCCAGGTCTCTTGATAGGGTTTTCTGAGTGGCCATGACTGCTTCAATGATTTTTCCAACTGCAGCACTTCCAGAAACTGGAGGAAATGACTTCTGAACCAGGGTTCACACACTTCAGTTCAAGGTCACACTGAAAATTGGCTACTTGATAAGGATTTTCTCTGGGGGAGCTGATCAACTGTCTCTCATGGCAGTACACAGAGCAAACCTGGCTCTCTGGATGGTTCACAGGCTCTCCAAGGGATGTGTTTTCTATTTTGAAATGAACTTCATTTCTGTCTCTTCTTTCCCTGTGTGTGCCCTGTGCCACTGCCCAAACACAAACCACAACATATATTTTTTTTCTTTCATGACCCCTTTTGCTGTTGTAGGCTTGATACCCTCCCACTCTGGCCCCTCATTTTATGTCAAGATCCACTTCTTTCTTTTCAGCCTCTTCACACTTTCCCTGGATCTTTCTTTATGAATTTGCAGTGTATCCTCAGGTGCATGTCCTGCAACACCTCTCCAGTGAGTGTTTATATTCATCCCGAGGCCATGAGCAGAGGGTGCCTTTATGGAACCACTCTCCTCCATCCACTTGTACACCATGAGACACTTGTTAAAGTGTGTCTGACACCTTGTACACCATTTCTGTAGCACTCAATATCACTGTCCCTGACATGGGCGTTATGGGTTTTGTTGAGCTTGTGTAATGATGGCAAGACCTGCAAGAAGCCTGTTACCCCAAAAGGATTCAAGGTTGATTAATTGCAAAGCTATATTTGCATTTAGTTTTTTTCCAGATAAGATTTCCTGTATTTCTCAGATTTGAATAGCTGAATTATTATTTTATAGAGGGGCCCAACTTTACATTCCAGTGAAATACTACTTCCATCCTCTCAATCAATGAGTGAGATCCCACTTATCTGTTCTCCAGAACCAAAATTTTTGCAAAAACTCTTTCAGACAAGGCTGTAGTGTCCTGAAATACAAAAGGTTTAAGCAATCATTTTGTACCTGGATATTCCTCAGTTTCCCTTGCATTCTACAACTTCCTCGTGAGAAGAAGAGGGGGACAGACAGTGATCTCTTCTCTGTGTTGACCAGTGACAGGACCCAAGCCTTGTTGTTTCAGGGGAGGTTTAGGTTGGATATTAAGAAAAGGTTCTTCATCCAGGGAGTGGTTGGGTGCTGGAACAGGCTCCCCAGGGAAGTGGTCACAGCACCAAACCTGACAGAGTTCAAGAAGCATTTTGATGATACTCTCAGGCAGATGGTGTGACTCTTGGAGCTGTCCTGTGTAGGGCTGGGAGTTGGACTCGATGATCCTTGTGGATTCCTTTCAATTTGTCATATTCTGTGGTTCTGTGATTCTATGACCTAACTAGAAAGGAGAGGTGAGGAACAGCTTTAAAAAACTGGGAGAAAGTGGAGCATTTCTGTATTAGCTATTAGCAGGTCAAAGGCTTTTCCTAAGGCAACCTGCCCATTTAAACAGAAAGCTGAGAGCACACAGAGTTTTTTCCTTCATCTTCCACTGAGAGTGACATGCAATCTAGGCATTAGTGCTAAATTGTTTTCAATTTTTGTAATGGCTTTACATAAGTAGCTTTTTCTACTCCATGTCAGTACATTTGACAGCTGTTAAATGCCACTCTTGTCAAAATGGGTCCTTGTCCCTTCAGTCCTTATCCTGGTAAAACTCCCAGTTCCCAGCTGAAATCATGAATCTTATGCTGCAGGTGGGCTGTTGCACTGATCTCTGTGGTTCCTGTGTGTGGGCAGGCAATGAAGCATCTGCAGGGTGTCAGGGATAGCCATGGCCAGCCTGCCCAGCCCAGCCAGAGGCACTCTGAGCCCTTTCTAGAAACCCCATCTTGCTCTTGTTCTCCAGAGAGTCTATTGAAAAAAAAAAAAACCAAACAAAACCCCATGCTGTTTCATACTCTTTGTGTGCCTGAAGACAATAACCAAAATAACTCTCTGCTCCATTATAGCAACCAGGGCCTCTAATGGTGCAGTGCTACAGGCTGTTCAACAACCAAACTCTCAACAAGAGCAGCTCCGAACTGATAGGTTCAGAAAGACATATTGAAAGTATAAAGGGTTGAATCCAGTTGCTTTCATTATCTCACATCTTCTGAGCACTTCATAAATAACCTTTCATTCCTGTTTGAAATGCTAAAGGACCCTAATGCATGTCAGGCCCCTCCCAGGGTCTGAAGGGTCCCCTGAACATGCCAGGGGAGAGTCCCTAGGCAGAAGTCAACACGGGGAACCCAGGGTCAGCCCCCAAACCTTAGGGATAGACACCAGGTTCATCTACAGCAAGGACACAAGCAGTGTGTTTGAATGTAGCATTTGTGAGGAAAGGAGTGGAGGCAGGTGAGTGCTCACCTGCTGCAGTGTTGGCAGCACATTTCAGCTGACTGAGCATCTGACTGCTGGGCTGCCCTCCACTAAACCCACCTTTGACCCCACCAGGCTTTGACACCATTTGGTGTCCATTCAAAAGAGGAAATGCACTCGGGGGAGGTAGTTCTTGGTCCCACAGGACTGGCTTTCTGATGCTGAGACCAAGCACCTTCCCCCTCTCATTGGCAAGGGTTAACTATGGTGACAACCAGTTGTACCAGTCTCCTTGTGCCCAGGCAAGGGGCACAAACAAGCTACGAGCAACCAGGTTTATCACCGTCAGCTGCTGCTGCTGCTCCCTCCCATTGCTACCATCAGGACTTAGATGCCAGCAGAGCTGTGGCATCTCTGGAAAGAGGAGCACAAAGGGCACCTGCAGTCCACTACTGTCCTTCAGCTATTGAATAACAAAGCATAAAACCATACTATACTTATGGAAGTGTCTGCCAACATGCAGACATCGTGTCCTCATAGTGGGAAGGAGTCCTGTAAAGCACATAAGAAAGACCCTCTCCAGCGTGTCCTGAATTTCTGGGGTTGCTGCAGTCCCCTTGCAGGAGGAGTAGGTAACCCTGCCTCTCTGGGTTCTTCTCATTTCTGTGGCACCAGGCCTCCTTCCAAAACTTCTCACTTCTCCAGGGGGTGAGATTACCAGCCTGGCTGGACGGAGCTATTCTATCTCCAAAAGCCTTATCAACAGCAATTTCGCTAATTTGCCCATTACACCAGCAGCAAAAGGAAAATGTTGCTTGCCATTGTCTCCTGGTGTTCTTTCTCCATTATTTTCTTCTTTTTCCTCACTGTAGTCATTTAAACAATTTCCAGTCTTCTGTTGAGTTGAAGTCATTTTAAGACGGCTTCCTCCTGTTTAAATTAGGAGAAGAAAGAAGGGAAAAAGGAAATCTTTCTTTGCTTTGCTGTCAGCCCTCCAATAAAAGCTAGTAAAAATGATGTTCACTGGAGGTAAGTCCCTTCACCATTCTGGCAGGAACACTTTGCCTATAAAGGTACTGTCACACTGCAAATCTGAGATACAGACTTGCAAGGCAGTCCCATGAGCGTAAGTGCCAGGCCAAAAATATCTACCAGCTGTTCTTTCACCAAAGTTGTGGTGGTGGTTATAAGCTTTCAAACTCAATATTTTCATTATATTGATATTTTCTAATCCTATGTTGAAATATATTGGTAGTTAGAAATGCTGATATTGGTAAGAGAAACTATACTTTTCAAAACTATTAATGTTTTCCTGAAAGATCAAGAAATAAAATATCGAAGGAAACACATTAGTTTATCAATGTGGGACAATAACCATCAAATCAGAAACAGTCACCCCACAGCTGCAGCAGCAGACACCAGCCAGGACACACTCCCCAGAGGGCTAGGACCCACAGGAGGGGATGCCCCTGCAGTGCCCAACACTCTTTTGTTTGTCAGCTACAGGTGTGGCCAGTGGGACTACTTGTCTTTTTGGCCCTCTTCCTCTGGCTGATCAGCCCGGCCACGTCTGCTTCTAAACTGGTAAAACTTCTTGGGTCAAATTTCTGGAGATTCTTTTTTTTTTTTTTCTTTTTTTTTCTTTTTTTTTCTTTTTTTTTTTTTTTTTTTTTTTTTAATATCACTGTTAATTGATTCCTCGAAGAGATGGGAGAGTGAAAGGATTTACACTGCTAATGCTCCAAGTAAGCAGGAGAGAGTAAAGATGGTTTTGGAAGGTGCAGCATTCCAGTGCTCCTCCATAGCTTCAAGCACTACCACAGCAACTAATTAGTATTGTTTATTAGTGCTGCATTCCCCTAGCAGGGCATGTTGCAAACTGCCTCTGTTATGCCCCAGGAAAAGCCCTGGAAGCAAATGTGCCTTGCAGCATGCCCTGCAGGTCAGCTAATCCTGTCCCTGTGGCTTCAGACAAGGAAACCTCATGCAAAAATGCATCTGTGCAAGGAATTGATCAAGGCTTTTCACCTTCTCTGCAGTGAGATATTTCCTGCTGTCTGATGACACCAGCCTCGCTGGGGATGCTGAAGAGGTAGAAGCTCAGTGATGCAGCAAAGTCCCCTTGCTGGCATAGCCTGAGCAGGAGCTGGTGGTGTGAGCCCGTCCTACACCCTTCTGAGCCCATTCCTGCCTGCAGCACAGACTCCCCTGCATGGCCAGCAGCTCACAGGGCAGCCTGACTTCACACCACATGGCTGGGAGCCCAGCAGGCACCGCTCAACAGAGATACCCAGGAGTGAACCTGATGAGAAACACCACATGCCACCAGTGCACCATGAGCATCACGCTGCTCCAAAGATGAACAGCATATCAATGGCAACATCTGCTTACACCACATCTAGTGCCAGCTCTTCTCTGCAGTGACCACCAGCTGAGCATGCAGAATTAAATGCTCCAGGGGGAAATTAAAGAGCAATTTGGTTTTGTCTGGCTGAAATGGGATAAAAGAAGATCCAGCAGACATCCTCCTGTGTCAGAGACTCCTCTCACAGGTGGGAAGATGGGACTTTGGCTGTGTCTAAGGCTGAACTGACATTCTGGAGACACCTCTACAGGGTAGTTGGGAGAGTATAACCCTGCTGTCTCTCCTGTGTAGCCTGTGCTTCAGCACCCTCCTGTGCCATGTCCACTGTCCTCACCAAGTGGACTCCTGCTGAGGTCACTGCGGTGCTCCTGCTGCACACCTTACTCCTCGTGCTTCACTCCTGGTGCAGCACCTCCCCTCGGCTCAGCCTGTGTGTGCCCCTTCCAGCACAGCCGGTCCTGCAGCAGGGTGCCAGTCTAGCCTGATGACGACTTGTGAATTACACATTGTGTTAATTGGAGTTCACAGGAGAAGTGCACATGAACTGTGGTTCAGAGAGCTTCCTAACAGGCAGATGAAGCACTCACAAGTGAGAGACCACCTCATGAGCAAGGGCACCCTGAGGGGGAAGCTGAAAGACATCATCCAACAGCTCTTTAATTTACCTCCTGGATTTTGATCTCCTTAGTTTCATATTTTTGAGCTTTTCTCTTCAAACAAGAGAGCTGCTAATATTTTCCTTAAATAAACTTTTGCATACGGCATTTTCACATAATCAGATTATTGCAGGAGCTGGAGTATTAAAGAAAAGCCAAAGCCTGTTACAAGAGGTGCGAACACAGAATCCCCCAAACATCACAGTGCTGTCACTTGGATGGGTGGGAGGCACATTTTTGCAGGGGGGATGGTTATCCTTTATTTTCAAGATTCTCTCTGTGATCCAGTTAGCCTCTTGAACATTCAGCAGCCCCTCCCAAATTTTCTTAGAGCCTCAAGGGACCAGTGGTGAGAGCACAGTGCAGGAGGAGGAGAACACACCACGACAGCACAAGACTGCAGCAGATGGAGAGGAGAAGCTGTGAAAAGAGCAGGGTCACAGAAAGGACAGTGTTCAGATCCTGGATGTGGCAGGGATTCTCTTTAGTTTGATGCTAAATTCTGTGAACTTGGTTTTTGCCAGTGATTTTGAGCAGGTATGGATAAGACCACCAGCACCAAACGTATCACCCACATTATTCTGCTGTGAAATTCTGAGGTAGCAAAGTCAGTTGAATCAGGCACAGGTCAAGGGTTGCTCTTTGAGTTATCAGTCTGACAATGACCCACAGTGTGTCTTAAAGCCAGCACAAATTGCATAAAACCTCTCATGTTTCTGACCCTCTAAGTGTAAAAGGGAGCAAACAAAGTATTTCACTCATAAAACCTGAAACTCATGTTTGGGTGACATTCTGTAAAGCAATGTTATGATTAATCTCATATCTGTGGATGCTTAGGAAATGAAAATAAAAAAATGCTCTGGTCTCTGGTTTCCTAAGTTCAGAATGATTTTATCTTCAGAATGGTGCAAGCAGCATTATCTTCCCTTTCTTTAAGAGGCATGAAGGAGCAGTAGAAAGGGAGATTGGGATGTGAGTGTTCAATTCATGCAATTTTTTCTCTGCTGTTTTGCTCAGCAGTTGAGTCTAAATGGGAGGAGAAGGAGCAGGTTTACTTTCAGGAAGCTTGGTTTCCATGGGACTTTGAGTTATCGATCATCATCACCATAACAGCTGATGTGGACTCGCTGCAGTCACATTCATGGCACCGCCTGGGTTTGCTAACGCACAAGAGTTTTCTGCCTTAGTATTCCAACACTGGCTGTGGTTCATTGTTAAGTTTCCTCTTGGATTAATTTACTTGGGAAAGCTATGCCAGCCTCCAGTGCGTAAACAGTGTGTCAGTGCAGCGCACTGTGAGGACTAGATCCAGTTGGATATTTTCCAGCTGAATATTTTTTTTCTATTTGAAGATACCAGTTGGTCAAAATGGGAATGTTCTGTGGGAATGTGTCGATTTTGATAGATTGCGGCCGCTAGGGGAGTTAAAACCCATTAGTTCTGTCATGGGAGCTCTCAGTACAAAGCCCCTCCTCACCAAAGGGCCCCAGAACGCTACAGCAGCTCACAGAGTTGCAGGGCTGAAAACAAAAACTGGTTTCACCTAAGGACCCCCTCCCCAGTTTCCTCCAAGCAGCCTTCCTAGGGAAGCTAGGCTTGTGCAGGCAAACCAGGCAGGCATCTCTGTTTCCTCACAGCAGAGCTTTTCTAAGCTTTTTAAATCACGAGTTTTCCCAGAGTGGAAGTTTGTTTTGCTGCTCTGCCTCAAATAAGAATCCTTAAAAAAACCCTGTTTATAGGCCATTCTGGAATACCAGCACACAGAAATGCATTGGAATAATTGACAGTTAACTACTTAGCTTCTGAGAATTCATAACAAGTGCAGCCATATCTCCTTCAAAGGAAGACGTAAACAAAATGGAAAAGAAATATGTAATGAGACCAAGGAGACAAATCTGAACAATAATGGAAAATGCTGTGTGGGCCTGAATTTTGGCAGCACACCACCTTGCCTTTCTCTCACTGGACATCCTTTGGCCACAGCTCGCTCACACCTGGGCCGGGGAGCCACCAAACAGCAGTGGGGCACAGCCTGGCTTTGGGCCCAGAGAGCTAGTGGTGCTCTGAGACTGAAGCACCTGTGATATCTCACTCATCTCCTCCTATGAGGACAGAGTGCAGAGGGTTTCTCGCCCCATCTGCAAATAGGGATCAGGATGCTGGCTAGTGCTGCTGCTGATCCTGCTGTGACAACGTCACATCTTCTGGAGCCTGGCCTAATTCATTTAATTTGAGCTGCCAAGTAGTTCTGAGAAAGTAAGAGCTTCAAACTGCTCTTGTCTTAAATAGATTTGAAGAGATTTGCTAAAAGCAAAAGACTCTGTATCCAGGCTACTCCCTGCATACAGCCCAGAATGGTCCAGCAAGAGTTTTTTTGTAGAGAACTGAAATGCTTTGCAAAGGGGGTGGTAAGGAATGAAACCCACATGGTTTGTTACTCAAAGTTTAACAAAACCAGCTTCAAACTCAGGAGCATCTGTATAAAGGGGTAACAGATGAAATTAAGATATTTGGACTTCGGTTTTGCTCAGGTAAATGTTCCCATTCCTGTCTTCATAAACACTTTTATTTGGTGGGAAATTTCACTGGATCAGTGTCCCTTCCCAGGAGTCCTCCCTGACTACATCCAGAATGGCAATTCAGCACTGAAAACTTGTATCTGTCAGCCGCTGCATTATTTTCTGTAATTTTACCATGCTTTCTTGTTACTTTTGTTACTGTGTACTGTTTGGTATAAATGCAAATCCAAGTCGGATTATCAGAATTTTGTCAAAAATATCCTTATTTTTTTCCATTGTCTCTAAACACTTGTGCACTGCCAATCAGTGCACATCCCCAGTGTGAGGCTTGGCTTTCTGGAACATGAACATGTAGGAATGAGTTTTGATCTGCTAGGGGAAGTGTATAATTTGAATACAACTACCTTTGCAGCTTTGCTTGTGAGTAAACTTCCACAGGACAAAGGAGCAGTTCCAGCACTTGAGAAATCCTATGCTAAACACAAATTTCAGAAAAAAAAAAATCAGGAATTGCTGTGGTCATAAAATTGAGGAAAGTTCAGCTTCCTCTGACCTTAAGTGCAGTTTCTTTATCTTTCCTGGGAACTCCTGGTGTTTTGCTCCTTCTGATGCTTACCCTAGAGAGAGTAGGCTCATCCTTGTTCATCTTCCTCACTAAAAATGCAAAGAGGATTTACACTGTCTTTTGCAAAAAATGTGCCTTCTAATCCTCCAAGTGTACACAGCAGAAATAGGTGCCAAACATCCAGCATCCTACAGGAGAAAACAGATTAAAGTGCATCAAAGAGGAATCTAACATGATGTTTTATTTCCCTTTCCGTTGTCCTTCCTCTGTGCAGTTTACTTCTTTAAGTTCAACTTCTGTTATCAATGGCATGTATTTGTCTAACAGGGGTAGGTAGATATGTGCCAGAGGTTTGTGCCCTACCATGAAAGACAGGTCAGGACACCTCACATAATGGAGGTCTCACCTCCAGGAACTCATGCTTGGAACAGAAAAACCAGACAAAGGGCTCCAAGGAAGGATAGTTTCTTCCAACATGCCTGTAGGAATAGAAACAGAGGTGTGGGGATAAAATTTCTTAGGAATTTGAGGCTGCCAAGTACAGGCAGGTTTTCAGAAGAGCTGAGCTCCCATTAGCAAGTAAAATAATGGGCTAGTTCATCCAAAGAACTCTGGACAAGGGAAAATGAGCTCTTCTGGGGATCTTGCCTCATATAGCTATTATAACGACCCAGTCTTAGTGCCAAGTGTATAAAAATCCATCACAAGGTGATTTGCCAAAGTGATGCAGGGAGTCTGTGATAGATGTGGGGATCAAATCCTCATCTCTGACACAAAGTACATTATTCAGGCCTCTTACTTGTTTGGAAAGCACAAGATTTAGCCTTGGCTTAGCTGTCTTGCTTTAGACCAAAAAAAAAAAAAACCAGAGCTAAAAGCAAATCTTGCAGATTCTTAGGACCCTTTGGCGTGTTTCCCCGGGTGAGCTCTGTGGCCAGCTTGGATGGGGCCTTGAGCAACCTGGTCTAGTGAAAGGTGTCCTCTGCCCATAGCAAGGAGGTTGGGACTAGATGATCTTTAAGGTCCCTTCCAGCCCAAACCATCCTATGGTTCTATGATTCTCTGTAAGAGGAAATGTCCTCAGGGCTGATATGACTATGATGAGGTAGAGACAGCCCCACATGGTATTACCCATCCTGGACAGTGCAAAGGGCTTTGAGCCTCAGTACAATTTTAGGTACTGAGGTCTTCCATGCACACTTCATAATTTTTGACAAATTCCTCTGGGGCTGCTAAGTGAGATGAAGGCTTTGAGAATGCCTGTGAGCAGGTTGGTGAAAGATCTTACCTCTTTTCTTTTAATATTATGTGCAGGAGTTCTCTATGGGCTGCAGGTGGATATTTGCTCCACTGTGGAGCTGCAGGGGCCTGTAATAGAGCTTCACACACTTCATTTAAGGGGAAGTTCTTTGGTGGAATTCCCTGGATTAACCTGCATTTATCTGTAAACTCGTTCACTTTTAGCTTGTCAAATCATTTGGTGGTTTATGTTCACCGATGGTAGCGATTGATGTAATCTTACAAATAGAACAGAAACAAGCACTGCAATCTCAAAAGAAAATGATTCAGATGCATGAGATTAAATTCCATTTTATTTTTTTAGTTTTGTTTTGTGCTTTTTTTGTTGTTTTTTGTTGGTTGGTTGGGGTTTTTTTTAGTTTTTGACAACTATCACAATTTTGTTTCCTATAGTCCTTGATACTGGGGAGCAGCTGGTTCAGGGCCTCAGTTTCCTGGTGCACTTTGACTAAAGAAAACATTTGCTTTCTTTTACAACAGAATTAACTACCAGATGTCAAAACTGAAGAGTAGAAGTATGAAAATGTGGTCTGCTACCATTCCCAATGGGCTTTTTTTCCAAAAAGCTTGTGTTTTCTAGATCAATCATGAGGTTTTGTGTGAATCCTAATGGAAGATCTTTTAATAGTGTGGGTTGCAATATCACTTCAAGAAGCAGTTCCCTAATTCAAAAGAAATAGAAACTTTTTATTTCTAGTTCTCAGTTCACTTCATTAAAAAAGGGAGAAAAAATGCAAAATAGAAACTATTTGAGTTTATATAACATGTAATCTCCCATCTACCATGTCTATTATGAATTTTTCATCCCATTATCTCACAATGACTGGCCAGTGTAGGAGTTCTGGATGCTGCAAAATTGTACTTCATTGTACAGTTCATTGTGCTTCACATTTCCTTTCATTTGTTGCCCAATTCATATGAATGCTGACTAAAGAGCAAAATTGAATCCCTAAATAGTTCTAGTATGGGCTGTGTTTTGTTCTGCAGGCTTTAATGAGAGGCAGGTGAGCACCACAGTTTACAGACCTCAGCCTGTGTGATTACAGTGCAGAAATATCCAGCATCGCACAGAGGGTGCTGAAAGGGGATGCTCCTCTCACAGATCAGGAATAGTTTGTTGCTGTTTACACTTGGAAAACAGCCATTTCAGCTAAGAACCATCATGTTTGGATGGGATGAAGAGGGAAGGAGCTCTAGGAACCTATGTGAAGCTGACTTTGTTTTGGAGGCAGTGGGCATGTTTGTGGTCTGTACTGCAGCAGGACACATAAGGCAGGGAGCAGATCTGAGCTGCCTCAAAGCATGAGAGAAGAAAAAAAAACAAACTTCATCAATAGGCAGGCGTTCAACTTCCAAATACAGGATGCTATCTCAGACCCTAACTCTGGCAAAGGTTTCAGACCGAATGTTTTTTGTTTTTATTTCCTAAATAATACAAGGTTGAGGGAACAGGTGGTAAATTTGGGTCCAATTTGTTGACATGTCTAGAAGGAGAAAGGAAACAAACACTAAACCCATCCCTCTGTTATAACTTTTCTGCACATCCCAAAAAACAGGAGCAATGTGGAACACTGAAATGTCTTGCCTTGACATTTTAGAAACAAACCTCTAAATTTCCTTTATGTTTGTTTTTAAAGTGCTGGTTCTTTGTAAATTGAGTACAATCTGACCTAAGAGATAAGCTAGAGGAACCAAACCATGCATTAGGATCAAAAGCTTTCACTTAATGCAAAATTATTTTTGCTTTCCCCTCTCCCACCTTTTTGTTTTCAGTTTCTCTGGAAAAATGGTCTTTTTTTCAGGTCAACCTGCAGAGCAACATCTGCTGGCCTCTCTTCCTCCTGCTGTTTCCTATTGAACCAGCTAAGCAAAAATGAAAAATATACCCGTCTGCAGCACAGAGACTTCCCTTGTGCATGCAAAGATTCCACATCCAGGTGCAGCAGGGAGCACAAGAGAAGCCCTTTCTGGCAGTGTCGGTGCACAGGTCTGGTGCAGATACCAGTATTTGCAATCTGGGAGACCTGGGCTCTTCCAGCTGGGCCTTCCCCCAGAAGGGCTGTAGCAACACCTGTCCCTGCCCTAGGAGCATTTCTCATGCCTGCTTTCTTTGTGGGGTCCCACGCAAGGGTGAGGTAGAACCTGTAGTTGGAAACTATCAGTGGAATTGATGTTATGACAATTACAGCAATGCCAAGGAAAGCCCACTTGAGTGGAGTGAGCTGCTTGATTGGGGGAAGGAGAAGTTTTTGGTGAGCCAAGGGTATGTTGATGGGAGGTTTGGGAACTTTTTTGGGACATTTTCCTTCTAGCTCAGGCGCACATCCCTGCCTGTGGCACAGATATTTGGGATCTGTCCTGATTTCAGCTGGGATAGAGTTAATTTTCCTCCTAGTTACAGTGCTGTGTTTTGGATTTAGTATGAGAATAATGTTGATAACATTGATGTTATAGTTGTTGCTGAGCAGTGTCAAGGACTTTTCAGTTTCTTATGTGCAAGAAGCTGGGAGGAACCATAGCTGAGACAGCTGGCCTAAACTGGCCAAAGGGATGTTCCATGACCTAGAATGTCAGGCTCCATATATGAACTGTGGAGAGTTGGCTGGGAGGGGCCAGGCTGCTCAGGACCAGGCTAGGCACTGGTCAGTGGTTGGTGAGCAATTGTATTGTCTGTTTTTCCTATTATTATCATTATCATCATCATTGTCATTGTTGTTAACTTTATTTAAATTATTAAACTGGTCTTATCTCAACCCACAGGTTTTGCCTTTTTTCAGTTCTCCTCCCCCTCCCACTGGGGAGGCTGGAGAGAGGGAGTGAGCAGCTGCTTGGTACTTACTCATGGGCTGGGGCTAAACCACAACAGGTTACCTACTGCCTACCCCACAAAAACGAAGCACCCAAGATTAGGTGAGCTAGGCTGAGCCAAGCATTGGGGGTAACTTAGAGAGCTCGGTCTGAGCACTGGGAAGCAGGCTGATGACATCTCTGGAGACGCCCCAGTCAACTCAAGGAACTGCAGGCTGAACTGGGTGACAGGCTCTGAACCACTGCTGGTTGTTAAAGACACCAGACCTGTTCACCAGAGTGAGCTCTCTCAGCCATACCTGGGTGACCCAAAAAACTGCCTCCCCGTGCTCCTGGTCAGCACCCCAAGAGCAGAGCAATGGCTGTGATGCCCCAGCCAGCTGTCAGCTCCTGCCGAGGAACAGGAGTTGGCCAGACTGCCACGGGATGCTCTGCTGCTTTCCTCCTGCCCAGCACGGCCCCCGATCCGCCCCGATCCTCCCCTCCAGGGCGGGAGCTCTGCCCGCGTTTTTCAGAAAGGATGATTACATCTGCAAAGCACTCGGGAGCGCTTTGGGATGAAGAGTGTTATGTAAGTGTAAGATAATGTTATTTATAGATCCAGGTTTTATCCAAAATGGAATTAAACTTGTGTTCCTGAAACCTCTGCTATCAAAGACAAATTGGAATTTGTCCACTAGCTTCCACTACTTTGCATTCAAATTTTTTTTTCTTAGCTTAGCCCAAAGTTTAAGAATGAGTTTTATTTACAAATCACACCTCTCAAAAAGTGAAGGGATCTCTTTCCCATCAGCTGTGAGGTGACTGTGGAAGCCTGGGACTGTAGATGTGCTTTGCAACCACTTCAGCTGTGGCACCGAAGTGTCATAAATGAGGAAAGGAAAGCAGAGTTTGAGCTGGATTAAACAAGAAAACCACAAACAAATGTCCTAGGCACGATATTTTGCCTGCATTTAACACTGTCCATGTCAATCCATGAGCTGCAGGGAGGGTATCCAGCTTACATCACTGTTGGAGGTGGCACTTGTTCAGTGGACTAATGTTTGTGCTCCCTCAGAACTACAGACCCCGTGACCTTTTAAAGTCTTGTATTATTAACTTAGAGAGCTTTATTTGCTCTTTTGAAATATTAGATTCAAATCTCTCATATCTGTACTTTTTACAAGCCATGGAAACCCATGTTGCTGGGATGCCTGATGAAATCCAGCCTAACAGGTGTTAGGAATATGGTTTTATGAGGTACAGCACCTTGCATAGGTTAGTTTGTGCAGTTCATCTGCTGCCCCTCAGTTGTCATAGTATCTAGCATGAAATTCCACACATGCCTTTTATTTAGGAAAGAACACAAAAGTATGTTATCTTATTCCTCTGGAATTTTCCACAGTTATTTAGCATGTTAGTTTAAGCATAATTGGTTAGTGGGCTCTTGAAATTTATAACTTAGCAGTACTTATTTACATCAGGCTAAAAGTAGTTCATTTCTGTTGAGGTAAATGTGAAGCATTAGATTGCAAACGTACCTAATCCATCTCTCCTCCCCCATGACTAGAAATCCTGTGGTTAAAATAACACAGCCTCTATTCAGAGCACAAACTTAGAGCTGCTAGCAGGAGCAGGCTTGGGATTTAAACAACTCTCAGCAGATGAGTCTGTTCAAGGGTCTTTTTCGGGTTTGTTTTTCATCCTACTTCTGATCCATGAAAGGAAACCAGGCTCTTTCCTCTGGGCAAGCAAGGTAAAGATTTTCTGCATTCTGTATATGGTTGCATGTGCTTGTAAAGGAGCTTATACATGTGAGTGCAAAAATGCTGTTGCAAATGCAATTGTAAAAATGTTGCTGTTATAAAGCAAGAAGTGTTTGGCAAATGCCTTCACAACCTTTAACTGTTCTTTTGGTCTGGCTATTTTCACATAACGGTGAAGTGATGAAATGATAAATCTTGCACAGAGAAGCAAAGAGCAGTGATTCTTCCTCACACATTAGAGAGGCTGAGCATGTAGGCAACATAGGAAATAGCAAATCCAGGTGCTATTGCAATCAAGCCAGACTAAAGCAAAACTGGCATTTTGCTAACTGCCAGGTATAGTCCCTCCTGGGTTTGTCCAGCTGCTCTAATCCCTTTTGGGAGGCTGAGGCTGTGCAGGAGGATGGCACTGAGTCTGTTTACAGAGTGTATGCTAATGCTGCTCCAGTGTGACTCGTACAGTAACAGCAGAACCGTGCTTTCAGAAATGTTTGGATGCAGTGTGCCAGATAATTAACTGCCTTTATTTGCTCTTATTGCTTTCCAAGTCATAGGGGATGTAGAAAAGCATCATCTTTTCCTTGAATCCTTATTTTATTTGAAATCCAGGAAACAAGCGTGATGTCTGTGCTAATGCCCGTGGAACTGTACTCCCAGTGCCAGAGTCTGTTAACTCTCCCAGCCCTGTGCTGTGATTCACAGGGGATCCCAAGTACCAAATCAGTCCTCCTGCACCACGGTGTTCAAACAGAGCAGGTCGAGCTGCTGGGTAACATGGAAACACTGTTACTCAGATTTTTGCTTGATTTAAAAAAATGCTGCCCCTCTGTGCTCCGAGGCATGGGGCAGTGTGGGTGCGGTGGCAGAACTGAAGCACCGAACAAACGCTGCTCCAGGTGCTACCTTTCCAGGGCTGGAGAAAGCCTTGTTTCCCAACCAGAGATGCTCACTTTCCTCTTTCCCTACTTTCCTCTCCCTTTACCCTTCCCTGAGTGAGACAGGATGGTTTCACACTGTCCTGTCTGCAGCCACTGTCCTCCCACCTAGTCCCTGCTGTCCCACAGCCATGTCACCCTGACAGCAGGCACTCCACTCCTCTGCTCAGCCAGAGAAAAGAGGAGGACTCTGCTTAGCACACCGGGTCCCTCATAGCACGGAGCTGCCACACTGAGGGGAAGCCTTTCGGCTGGCAAAGGTGCCCTCGTCCCTTGAGCCAACAGTGCTGCTTTGTCCTGAAGGGAGAAATGCAGCTTTATCACTTGGGTGCCCGGCACAGAGAGTGACAAGCAGGGCTGTAAGGAATACAAACACTCTGCTTTTCCCAATACTCGTGTAAGAGCACGCCGTGGCAGAGAGGCAGCTCAGAGGAGAGAGAATCTGTGCAGAACAAAGAAATGCGGTCAGGCAGGAACTATAAAATTCCAACATAGAAAGTGGAGCTGATGTCATTTTAACGTCCTGAGCAGTGCCAAGAATTCTAAGCTCCGTATCAAGATTCAGTGCAAAACCCCCACAAACTCACAACTTGTTCTTGTGGAAAAATTAACTTTTATGGAAAATATGCATGGGAACATGCCAGAGGAGTGTGTTGCTTTATTTCTTTTATTAATTTTGAATACATTAGTTCAGAGAGCAATCTCATTTTAGCATCAGCTGCCTCTATCCAAGAAGCTGAAGCTGACATATCCTGCTCGGAAATACTGGAGGCGAGGGAACTGTGGTTTTTCGAAGGATCAGTTGTTAGTTGGGAAGAGCTGTTCGAGTAGGAAGGGGTGTGGGAAGGCTCAGTGGGATGACTGAGTTAACGCTTTTTTACTGGTGACAAATCTGAATCGTAATCAGATGCACCTGAATGGAACAGCATCATCAGCTATTATAACTCCGAATGCGTCAGCGGTGGGATCGCATGCGGCTCCTGTGATAAAGGTTACTCATGTCTGTCCTGCTATAGGACTGTCTTTGCTTATAACTTTGTCAGACTTGAACAGTTTAGACTGAGTTCTTCCAACTTGATTGTCTGCCTTGGGCTAAGTTCTTTTCTGGAAAATTTCAGCCAAAACTGTCCAGCCAGTTTTGTCCCTTCCAAGAATGAGCACAGGGAAAAAGGAATTGTTGTCCAACTTGAAAAAAAAGAAAGGAAGAAATGGGAGGGGGGAACCTGGTGATCCTTTCCTTGGATAGTTCTTATCCCTCTGCACTTTGGAAGTAAGATCTGAAATTTGGCAGCTCTGTATTAGGAATGTGATTTTTTTTTTTTTTACTTTGTAAATCTCCTCCAATTTGGCTTAGTGATAGCCTTTGAAGGAAAAAATAGCAACTTATTAGGGACGTGCTAGGGCTGAGTAGTCAAAATCCACTGAGATTCCTTCCTGCATGAGCGAGCTCAGCCCAGCATCCCAGCAGCTCCCAGTGCCGACCCTAGTGCTCCTGTGCAAGCAGCCAGTGCTACCAAGTTTCTACTGATCCTGCTGCTTCCCCGCAGATCTGCAGGGACCAGGCTACCTGTGTTCCCTCTCTGCAGTCCAAGAACTATCCCCAGCTCCAGAAGCAGAATGAAGATGGGCTGTCCATGTAATGCTGCTCAGGGCAGAGGTGTTGGTCAATGCAAAGGCAGGCAGGGAACAATACTCTCTGATTCTTTCCTGGCACAGCCAGGAGGCAGACAGGGACCCTGGGGACACTGGACTAAGCAAACCTCTGGTACTAGGATGCTAAAGCTGAAGGATTGCATACGACTGGGATGGGGTCACATGGGACTGGGATGGTACCTCACATGGTACAAGTGAGGAGTCAGGGGGCTTGGGAGCAGTGTAGGAAGGTGTATTTTCAAGGTGTGAGCCCTAGGGAGAGTCTGGACATGCCAGAGCCTGACATGAAACCTGAGATGCTCTATCCATGGTCTGTTTTCGGGACTGTGACTGCTGCCTCTCAGAATTGTCTTCAGTCCCACTCTCCCTGCAAGGTCTTCTGTGCCAGGTCTTGCTGAGGCTTTCCCCAGCCTGCTGTCAGTAGCTGCAGGGTGTGCCCCCCTGTCTGCACATGCCATAAGACCCTGCTACCTGATGTCCACTTCCATGATGGGAGCTGATGGAAGCTCTGCCTCAAGCAAGTCCAGTGTGCCTGATGCTGAACACTTTGGCACAGCCCCAGCCCCAGCTGTGGCTGTTGGTCACCCCTTGGTCTCAGCTCACGGCCTTGAAGCGCTGCCCTGTGGGACCCATGAAGCCTGAAAGGGTGGATGTGGGCATGGGTCTTGCTGCAGCACCGTGGTGGGATGAGCGACCAAGGCTCTGATAAAATGATGCCTGGTGCAACCAAGCTGTTTGCTTACATGCCTGTCTCTGTTTCCATTCTGTTCAAGTGGCTAAAGAACCACCACACACTTGCTGGAGGTACCAGAGCATCCAGATACTACAGGTAGGTGTGTCATTGTAAGTCCCAGTGTTGGGAAAATCAGTAATTCTTACTAAGAGGAGGACTTGGGAAGAAAATAAAGCCTAGGACCGCACTGAACTCTAAGGAAAAAGAAAAATAATTCTATATAACATTGCCAGTGAAGACAGTCCATGCTGTACCATGGGATAAAGTTAAGGCCTCTGGCAAAACACTGTGTGATCATGTAATAAAGGTATCATAACAGATAGCACAAAGGAGGCCTAATTCTGGCATTTCTTCCCTCATGGATTTTTTCAGTCCTAACTGTACTCTTATAGCCTATTTTTATATGCAATGCATATGCAACATTTGGGGACAGATGGTGAAATCTCAGTGTTCATTGTGCCTCTTGACGTGATTTCCACATCGGAAGGTAGGGATCTGCAATCTGCTTGTTTCCGCTCCTGCTGAAGTGTCAGGGAAAGGTGATTTCCTTCACTTCTTGTATGACTGTAGACTGTGGAGCATCCTGGACAGCCTCTCCTTCCACAGAGACAGACAGTGAAGTTTCAGTATCCTGGAGCCCCATGCACACACCAAGACTCAGCTCTGTAAAACTGTGTAAAAACAAAGATCAGAAGAACAGGAGCTGACAATGTGAGAAGACCAGAGCTGCCTACAGACAGCTACTGGGAGAGGAAGGAGTTCTAGGAAGCTGTGAGACAGTGCTGGCCAGCATGTCAGGCAGTGCTTGCTTCACACCAGCAGCCTCTCCTTTGTCAAGGATATCACAAACAGGAGTTTTAAGCAGGGATTTGCAGGAGAACTGAAACAGAAAATGAAAAGGAGTGGTGGATACTTATGGGCTTCTGCTCCAAGTGCCATGGAAGAAAATGTATATCCGTAACCTTTGATACTGGAGGAATGCGGATGGGTGGAGTGGAGGCTGACAAAGGACCAGAGATGTTTATGGGGGATGTCATTGTGGAAGCTGTCACAGAAGTAATAAATGCAGGAGGATGTTGCTGTTACAACTTTGATGAGATGATTACAAGTGGGGAACAACATCATGAATGAAGCAGACAGGTCTGTTCATAAAATTTCTCACACAGATCCAAAAGAGCTACATCCTCCTCATCTGCACCCTGGATGGTCCTACTTCATACAGGGGATCTGCCATGTCTTCAGATGCAACCATGAAATACATGGCACCTGGCCTGCATGACCTTTACAGAATCCTTCAAGTTCAGGGACACTTTGGAAAATGTGATTTTTTTGGTGCTCTGTTGTCTTTCATCTCAAATGTAGAAGGGGATTGAATATGCAGTCATATCAGGGAAAAAAAGCTCATTTCTGATAAGGCAAAGGCCTTACCTTTTTCACAAAAATGTGATGGGTCATGCATGCCCAGCCATACCCACCTTTTTCCCCCTTCTCCTTGGGCACACAGTCCTGCTGCTGCATGTTGGGTTGCAGCAACCTGCAGCTAAACCTGCACTTCCATCCCCAGCCATCTCAACAGGCAAAATGCAGAATGGCTTTCTTACACAGCACATCCAGTGCTGGGACTGCCAGGGTTTGCATCCCTGTTGCACCTCGGCACTAGGCGGAAATGGTGTTGTCAATAACCTATTTCAGAGAAAGAGAATCAAAGGAAGTTGCATTCTCCTCCTCTGACGCCTTTGCTTGTAATGAATTGTTTGGCCTCTTGCATATGTGTAATCAAACGCTGCTGCTTTTCACATGCTACAGCTCACTGTGTTTAAACTGAGAGGAATCTCCCTTAAATATTTATTTAAACAATAACATCCCCTGAGCTCTTTATAAATTGGTCTGCAAGATTGACCCCAAATGCTTTTCTAAAAATTTATTATAACTGCTTTTCTGCCTGCCCACTGTGCTGTGGGCCAGCACCTCCTTCTTCCAGAGCTCCAGATCAGAAAGCCAGTGCCTGCTCCACAGGACTTAGGAACCCATCCCTCAAATAGTGTCAGCAGCTCCCAGAGTCATAGGGCAGAGTTTCAGCAGTCATATTGTTTCTGGACTATGAACTTAACAATCCTGTAACTTCCAGGAATAGGCTCCTTTCAGGCACAGATACTCCTTTTCAGGTGCTCTGAGAGCCATTTCTTCCTACTGGTACCCACACACAACAGCTGAGGCTGGAAACACAGTGATGCCAACCCTCTGTGGCTTGCAACAGCCGGAGAAGTGGGGGAAAGCTGAGGCTACTGACACCTTTCAATATCATTTAAATTATAACTTCATAACCTGCAGTTCTGGGAACTTTCTGAGCAAAAGGCCCTAAAGACACCTAAAACACACAATGTGCTCTGTACTATTCAAATCTGCAAAGGAAGGACTCACCATCCAAAATAAAAATATTTTTATATTGTACATAAAAGAGAGGATTCAAACTCTTCACTTATAGACCATTTTTTTGTATTTAATTTTAGCTAAGTTACTTTCACCAAATAAACACTTTCACCAAAGTGTTGGTTGTATTAATGTTATTTGTTAAAAAGTTTGCCCTAGATTATCAGTGTTTAAGAAAAAGTGGTAGAGAGCTACAGTCCTTCTTCTGCATTTCTAATTCCACATTCTTCCAGCATCTTGATTAATCAGTTACAGGCAAAATCTTCATAGCCAACATGGGTAGGAACTGTATTACTCACAAGCTAAAGTAAGTGCAAAGAAGATAATTCATTATGCTGCTATTTAGCTATAATTGAGGCTCATCTCCTCATTCTAGGCTCTGTGTGGGTTTAGTCACAGGAGCTAAACTGGGGAGAAGCACCAAAGCTTCTCTGAATAATTTGTATTCTTGCCCCCGTTCTTTCTTATTAATTACATCAAGGCATATCTCCAAGGAGACCAAGGGTGATGCCATCAGTCTCTTAGGTCCCCCCTAAACCTGCACTTGCTTTGCTAAGTGCACCACTCTTTGGCTGGTCCCTTGGGAGGAAGAGGAAGGCTGCATTTTGCTTCAGATTTTTCTTGTTCTGAGTGCAGATTTCAACAGACTAAATGAAAAGGTACAGCATTTTGAGAGTGAATGGTACTGGTGAAGCTGGGAGATAATCAGAATTTTCTAGTGGCTGAAGATGATTGCAGAAACAGTTTTGAACATCAGGAGGACACAGTGTTACTTTTCTCCCATAGTGAATGCAATATGTGGAACATTTGCCTCAGACATAATTTTCCTTTTTCCAGGCTGAACTGGAAAGATCTCCTTGTACTTTTTTCTCCATTAGACAAGGCCATCGTCAGCAACATGGATGAAGTATCACAGTTCAATAGTTTCAAATCAATACTTCATTACTTTGTTCTGTTCAGAGAAAGCACATTTTTCTCTGCATGGGTATATAGAGCCTTTATCCAGCTCGCATCCAACCAGCCATCTTGTGTCAGTGTTAGGGTCAATTCCCTCCTTTTAATTTCCTCTCATTCTTTATTCACAGCATCTGGAATGAATGTGTCTGAAAGCGGATTTCCAGAATAAAGTGAAGTTGTTTTTTTTTTTTAATTTCTTGTCTGTACCAGTCAATCTGAACAGGTATTTAGTAGCAAGAAAGGGATCTTTCTTCCTCTCCTTCCAAACTTCTGCCTTGCATAGCCACTGGTCCTGGTATTTCCATTTCATGGGAACTTCTGAAAGTCATACCTTTGTTCACA
This sequence comes from Myiozetetes cayanensis, assembly GCF_022539395.1. Classification (NCBI taxonomy): domain Eukaryota; kingdom Metazoa; phylum Chordata; class Aves; order Passeriformes; family Tyrannidae; genus Myiozetetes; species Myiozetetes cayanensis. The sequence goes on from NW_026086604.1 coordinate 135,989,632, forward strand.
ATCAGATCAGAAAGTCAGATTGCAGAAAATTTGAGGGAACTGCTTCGTCCTGCAACTGTTGTTTCAGACATGTCCAGGTCACTTAATTCCAGAAGCAAAACATTTTGATGGTCCAGAACTGAAACAACTTGTTTGCAATTTGATCTGAATGAAAAACTCTGACTTCCTCTCAGTTTGACACTAGTCCATACCCTCTCTTTTTGGCTTTGGCATCTCATGTGGGCTTATGCTTGTCTACAGCTATTTCTCACCAGCTGAGCTGCAGGCACCTATAAGCCACAGCAATCATACTCCTGTGTCATCCCACTGGAGATGGGAATACCTTTTTCACCAAGGATGAGGCTTCTCTCATGATCATACACAGCTGTAATGGAATGTATTCACCCCGAAGAGGGACTTTGGTGGTGTGACCCAAAGCACTGCAGCAGAACTCCCATCTCCTTATGGAAACCCCTGGAGAGCTGCAGGAAGGCACTGAAAAATGCAAGACTGAGGAAACCATTCATGTACCGTGACCTGGAGCTGTGCCAGAAGAACCATAAACAGCCATGTACCATGACCTGAAGCTGTGCCAGAAGAAGCAAGCCCACTGCTTTCGCTGTACTCTTGTAAGGACTGGAGCTGCCTCCTCGACATGGTGATACTCACTTCCCAACATCCATCCTCCTAGATTTGCAGAAGGAGCTTGAAGTGTGATGCCCCGCATTTGTGTTGGCTGTCCTACCCACGAAACCAGCTGTTTCCTTCTGCCCAGTAAGTGCTGGAGGGTTGTGGACAGCCTAGGCATAAGTCAAAAGCAGAATCGGGAACTGTGACCACTGTACCAGGCACCCCTGTAGGGGTCTCAGATGTTTGCACGGCCAAGGTCTGCTCAAAGAAGCATTGCTTTAATCCAGCCATGTTCGTGTGGCTTTGTGAGCAATGAAACAGCACTGTTGTTATTTATTAGGTAGAATACTGCCCAGTCCTGGGCCTGAACTCTCCAGAACAAAGCCCAGTATATACAATCAGTCTTGCCTCTCTCCAAACAGCATTCAGCATCAATCACAGCACTGTAAATTGTTTACACAAAACTGGAGACATCATAACTTATGAAATAGCTCTCTTGTCAGTCAGATAAGTAAATATTTCGAAAGACTGTGAACATCATGGCAAGCTCGAACTGCCCAGACCAGCTCCAAATGGATCCAAGTTAACAGGCGACCAGATTTGCCTTGTCTTTGATGTCCCTGCTCCAAATCAGCTTGAGAAGGGATCTGAAAACAAGCCTCCCTAAGGGAGGCTAATGCAGTTTTAAAGATGCTCAACCTTCTGTAGAGATAACAGAAGGAAAAAAATCATGAGAAGTGTTTGCAAAGAGAATGCCTTCTTGAAGCTGTAAATTTGAACTTGAGGGAGTCAGACCCTCCCCCTCCTTCTCCATGTCCTCCTCTCTTAACCCAAACAAACAAAGTGAATGCCAGCAAGTTTCTTCTGCAGAAATGATCCAGCATTCATTCCTTGGGCCATAGCTAGAGGCTGCTGGGGTGGGTCCCACTCTGTTGGTGAAATGGATCCTGGAAGCACCTTCACACAACCATCTCTTGTTTCAGGCAGCCATCCCATGGGTTTTGGGCATGAGAAAGGGAATAGTGTTTGCATCGACTCCCATAATTCCATTACCTGCCCGTGGTAACTCTCCCTGCTTTTGGAAATAGACTATTTCACAGCTAACCGCTTTGGAAACACTTGGAAATATGTTGTTTTATGAGATATTTGTTTCCAATCATTTCCAACAATTATTTGGGATCTTTTTCCTTTCGAGTTCACTGAGTTGTACCAGTTCATCTCCTTTTCAAAGGGATCGTGTTACAGGCAGGAATGCAGAGTTGAAAGGACCTGAGTCTTTGCAATAGGAATTTGTTTTGGAAGCAAGCGAGTTGGAAGGAGAGGAAACGGGCAGCCCACCAAGGGCTTCGGCAGGATTATCCTACCCTTTCAGCAAGCCACAATCAGGGCGACTCATGAACTGAGGCTGAGCCTGCTTCAAGTTGGGGGTAGGGACAGACAGACTGCTCCTACCAGCAGTTTAATACAGCAGAGGATCTAGTCATGTTTTTTGATACCTCGTCTGAAAAATCACTCAGGCACAGACCTCACTAAGGCAAATCATAGAATTGTAGAATAACCTGAGTTGGAAGGGCCCCCCAAAGATCACTGAGTCCAACTGTGGCAGCCACTACAAGTGCTGAAAATATTCACGTAGGTGAAGGTGGCTGTAGGGTACTGCTGTTGGGTCACTGAGGTGCTGAGGAGGGCACTCTTCTGCACAGAGCCCCACTGAAGGCCAGGCACAAAATTCACTATCAGCTGGAGACTCATAGACTTGATGTTATCCTGATGCTGAGTCATTGGCTCAACTGCATGTTTGGCATTTATTCACTTGGTACCTGGCTGCCACCTCCTGTCCTGCATTTTCTTTAATAAGATTTTAGTTCTTAGTCTTTTAAGTTACTTCAACACCTCCTGTTGCTGGTGCACTAGGGTAGTTGTCTTAAAATATGTGTTTCCTTGCAGTGTTTGTATTGCTTATTTAATGTCAGAGGCATGTGTGAGGCTGTCCATGTTTGCAAAAAGACAGGGTTTTCATCCCAGGACTAAATCAAATGCTACCAAGACAGCACAGGACAGACATAAATAAAACATAGGTTGTAGAGACCAACTGTCAGTGGTTCTCAGCTCCTTAAATATCTGTTTCTGATTGTGCACAACTGTATTTACTGGCATGCCTCAATGTATTCAGTATAAACTGATGACTGATTGAGAAAACAAGTTTACCCCCCCCCAGAAAACAAACCAAAAAAAGAGTAACTTCTTACTGTGGTAGCACAAATGGGTAGATGCAGAGGGGAGATGGGAAAAGGCTGCAGAACTAACACTGACTTGGTGGCACACAGGCCAGTGCAAAATACTATCAATATGTTCATGTACCACAGATGCAGAGAGGGTTCACACAGTGGAGTAAATGTTTCCCAGTTCCTAGATATACATGATAGAAAACGACAGTATGCAGAAGGAAATATATTCCAGGAATCTGCCAGAAAGAAAGGTGCTACTTTTCAAAAAAGAGCTGGAAACACTCCAGCTCTGGATCCATATCCAGCTCTACCCTCCAGCCACGATTATTAAACTGCACTAATGCAGACACCACACCACCATAAGTGCCACAGCTCTTATGGGCTACATACCTGAATAGCATTGCTTATGTGGCTGTCACTGAACGGGGTGTCCCAATATGCTGGAAGTACCTGTGGACATTCCAGGAGGAATAGCCTCCCACCACCTGGAGCCTTAAAGCCCCAGGACTCCTATACTGTGCAGGACCCCACAGCAGACACAGCCCATCGCAGTTGTGTCCCTTCCCCCATTCTGGGGCAAGGGGTGGACCATCTTTTCCATCAATCACTGGATACATACTCCGCTGTCTTCTTTCTGAGCAGGTGATGTGTTGGTAACTGCTACTTTAGGCTTTGTTGTAAGACGAAGGTACTATGGAGCTGTCTCTGTGTTACTGTTCCTATTGACCAGCACCTACAACAGGAAGTTTGCAGTGGGGGTAGATTTGCCCTTAACTAAGTGCATTTCTTTTCCCATCTTCATTGCAACATGTCACTGTTTTTTCAAGCATTAGTGATTTTTTCCCCCCCTCTTAACATTGTCTCTGATTTCTGTGTCATGAGGGGGAGTATTGTCAGATTGCATTCTCATGATGGGAGAGGCAGAAAATCCGTTCTGTATATCATGTGACCTTGGCTTCCAACACCACAAAGGATTTCTTCAAGCCCTGCTCATTATCTCGTTTTATACTTTAAAAGAAAAATGAAAATGCTGGTGACAAATGGCCTCGTTTATCACATTTAATTGACTGACTGTTCTTTTAAGCCTCTGAAACACACACTTTGCGCCAAAGCACTGGAAAAAGAACATACCATTTACCCTGGACTGCTGCCAGGTCACATTAAAAAATGGTCAGGAGGTTTTTTCTAGATCAGTACATGGAGCAGGAGTGAGTGGGTGCACTCTCACCCCAGAATCCTTTCCTCCTGGTTTCAACCAGCTCTGGCAGTGTCAATCCTTTCACAAGCAAGCAGCAGAAGTGGGGTTGCAGTGAAACTGTCATGGGAAGGGCAAAGCCATTTCAGAGTTGTATGTGAAAGGTATCAGTACTTCCCTGTTTGACTAAAGGAGTGCCTAGAATGGACTCTGGGGGTCTCCCTTCATCCCAGAACTAACAGAACTAACCAACAACTTCAGTGACAGCTTGGGCAATGGGAAAATGAAGCAATGAGCTTGTTTCAACTGTGGCAGGTCTTATGCTGGCTGTAGGTTGCAGGAATGACAAAATGGAGAAAAGGATTGAAAACCCCAAAGATACAGTTTGGAGGGATGAATGCACACCTCTCCCCAGTGTCGCTGAGCCATGCTGGGGCTGACTGCCCCAGGCTGCTGGTCAGCTCTGAGGACCTGCAGATTGTGATGGGTTATGGGCTGCCTGAGTACCTGTAATGTCATGCTATTGCAAACAAAAAACCTAAACACCATTTTGGAGTACATAAATAGAAATGCAGTGTATAAGACATCTCCCTTCCCTCAGTTCAGCTCCCCTTCCTACTGGGAGACTGCACCTAAAGATTTTTTTTATGGATGGAGATGTTATTCCTCAAGAAAAGTTTATACAGGTATGAGTAGGAAGGTAGGCTAAAGAAAATGGATTTCATTAAAAAAGAGATGTCTAAAGGGAGAAAAAATTGCTTTCAAGCATATAAGCTCACAAGCTGAGCAACAAGAAAATTAATAAACTGTTCTCTGTCCCTGCTGTAGATATCAGCCACATGCTAAATTTTGAGTAAGAGTGTGTACTGTGTCTGGCTGGGAGGGAGTTAAGAAAAATTTAAGACAGATTTAAGAAACGTTCCTAATAGTAAGTGTAGTAAAACACTGAAATACATTGTCTCAGGAGACTGCGGAGGTTCTGTTATTAAGGATTTTTAAGAATAGGTTATCCAGACACCTGTAAGGACTGACCTAGGCATGTGGTGGAAGGATGGACTGGAGCCAGCCGGAGTCCCTTGGGTCTGTTTACATGACATTTTCATCACAGTAATGTGAACACAAGACTCTTCTTATAAAGTACTAAAACAATCACCCCGATTTCTAAACAGCCCCCAGGAAAGGCGTCAGTCTCAACTTAGACTAGCCACAGTTTGAAGATGGAAACCTTTTGACTTCTTTCCTCAACCCACCCTCAGACAAACCTGTTCAAAAGGGCCAATGAACCTGAAAATCACAGAAACCTCTCCCTTCCTGTTCTCTGCTGGCCTGGGATCCCCAAGCTGGACAGTACAGTGACAGGACCTTTGTCCCAGGACACACTGGGGTCCCATGCCTTGGGAGAGCTGTTCCCACATTCCTGCTCCTTGCCATGGCAGCACACACAGGGTACTCCAAAGCCCAGTGCCATCCTCCAAGGCTGCTCACCCCTGAGGAGATCTGGTCCCTCTGCAGCCCCAGCCGCCCCACACTGACCACCAGGGGACTCAGCCTTGCATCCAAAGTAAAAGATTGGCACAAATCCTGCTGTCCCAATTAGCCACTCATCTAATCCTTGTGATGTCAGCTGGGCTTCTGTGGCAGGATCTGGCCCACTGCCGAAGAGTTCTGGGTTTTATTCTCCTGCCTCTGGCCGGTGGTGGCAGTAGGAGCCTCCAGGTGTGAGCCTGTAGTAGGAGCCTGCTCTGGCATTGTAGGCACCCAACAAAATTCACTGCCAAGTTTTGTTCATCTTGGTGGGAAAATGCAATAGAAAGGTGTTCCCTGAAGAATGAAGAAGAATCCCACCATGCAGTTCCTCTTTGACTCCACAGCACATACATATATATGTGTATGGGTTTGATTATACCTATGTATATAGATGCAGATATAGATATATACTGCAATTATACTGTTGATATGTTTTCTACAAGCACAGTCTCTGTAGCTAAGACATGTTACATGTGTGGAATGGGGAGGAAAGGAAGAGAAGGAAGGAGAGGAAACCGCTGCTGCACACAGCAGCTCTCCTCTAACCCCCATTTTTTACACTGATGGAATGCACCCAGCGACTGTTTCTACTATTTAAGGAAAAAGGTTCCTATACAAAATCCTGTGGTTTTGAAGTGATCCTTTTATAGGCATAAAAAGATTTTTCCACATCCCTCTATTTGATTTCTTTTTTTTACTCAGACCTGGCTACTCCAATAGATATTTGCAGAATTTCATGCACTGGAATAAGACACTTCATTCCTATTCTTGGTACTAGAGATCAAATATCCCACCAATTTACCACATAAAGCCATGGGGATGAAAACTGAAGTCAGTTTAGCTGTAGGGCAGTGCAAGAGAGTTGAATTTGGTCCCACACCCATCCCCAGGGATTTTGAGCTGGCAATGACCCATCACAGAATTGAACATGCTGTATGTCCTGCAGAGGATTCGCCTACTCCTGGGCTTTTCAGTGGTGGTGAATATTAATGGCATTTGTAATTTGGAGTAACTATATGTTAACCTTGAGTTAATAATACAGGGTTTTAGGGAGCTTATCCTAAACAGAAGTTGGATGCAATTCACAGCCTGCACCTGGAACAGGACCTGAACAGTCATCTCTCCTGTCCCAGAAGTGGGAGATGTGGCATTCACATCTGTTCAGGCTCAGAAAGCAGTGAGCACATCCAGCATCCTGGACAGTGGGTTGCTGGCAATGGTCTGGGACAGGGCAGTGATGTCTGGGGTGTAGTTTTGGGCTCTCCTGCAGGAAGACTTGTGCAGGCAGCACACATCATGTGCAGGATCTTGGGTGGGACATGTACAGCCCAAGGGCAGATGCTGAGCTTCTTGGTCCAGGTAAAATATTGGGATATGACAAAGCAAAGCAAAGCTTAGGGATTTAGAAGCAAGTCCATAGACACCTGAGAGTTCCCTGTCTCCCTCTTCAGGCAACAGCATCCCTGAGGGCATCTGGGTACAAGTGCTAAGATGGGGATCCAAAAGCAGTGTTACACAGCTCAGTGCTTTGTAAGGACCAACACAATCTTTAATTTATTCTTCCAGACTATACAGTCATATACTGTGCAGGAGGTAGCTTTTCTGCACAAAACTACAAGCCAAGGGATTTACAGAGCTCCAGTAGCCACTCAGTGCCAGATGTCTATTATCTCATCACATACATATGCTGCACAACGATGCTGGTGCTAATACCTTCCTTCACCACTGCAGACACATGCCTGGTACCACCAGTTTGTGCTGACATAAATAACAACCTGTCCAAGCATCTCCTCTACAAATGTTGGGGGAAGGGGAAAGAACGTACATTCCAGATGGAAATACAACCAGAGGTTGTACCCTTGGTGGCTTCAAGTTATGTAATTTTATCTCAATGCAACCTGAGAGAGAGTGATTCCTCCACAAACTGCATTGTATTTGGCTGCTTACACTTACTTTTTTATGACTTTAGTGGGACTGGTAATAGGGATGATGAAAAAAGTACTGCAAAGCAGCTGAGACCCCTGTATATTGTAAAAAATTAACCTGCTAGGTGGTTTCCCCTTGACAGATGAGGTTTGTTCACTTATTCCTGCTTGAAAGTTATGTAAATCTCTCACTTCAGAGGAATAAATTTTGATTTACTCCCACACTGAATGAGTGGGCAATTCTGAAGCTGAATTTTGGATCAGTGGTACAGATCTCAACTCTACAGGTTTTCAGGATTAGCAGTTTGAAATCATCTTTTAACTGTATATGCGGCCACCACAGAAAATTGTGTGATCCACATATGATTCCAACCAATCTAGCGGGAATGAGTAAGCCCAGGCTGAAGATATACTAACAGAATGGGGATGAAAAACTAAATGGTGCCTGCTCATAGAGGGACAAACTCATAGCACCCTCCCAAATCGTGGGTGGTCTATTGTGCATTGCTCTAGTCAATGAGAACATTGCACTCATACACGCAAACGTAATTTGAAAAACCATTATATAAACGAACAAAGATTGCATTGTAACCTCATCATTTGCACACACTGAGCCTTGGCCCTCCATTCCTCTTGAGTACATAGTAGCCTCTTCAAAACCCTGAAATTTGATTTTAAAAAAAGAATGCTGTGGGTGTTGAGTTAGCATAGAAGTACACAAGACCATTGATGACTCTGTTTTCATCGACACAGAGCATAAGGCAACCAGATGATTTATTTTTATTGGCACTGCTGGTAGATAAGCTTCCACTATTATGAGGGAGAGAAGTGTGGGTTGGCCCAGGCTGTCAGTCAGAGCGTGCCCAGCAAAACACCCAATTCAGTAAGTACATCCTCCCTAAGGACATGCTGTGGAGGAAGGCTAGGATCCCTGCTTCTCCCATGGCACTCAGAAATAACCAGAAGTGCTCTGACTCAACAAAGGGCTTGGACCGTTGTTGATTTTTGCAAATGTTGTGGCATTTCACAGGACATCGTGGCTATGCTACAACTGAATGAAAAATATTCAAATTAAAATAACAACTAAACTCTGAGACTGAAAAATAGAAATTCTCTATCAGCGTTCTGAGACCTGGTGCCACCAACCCCTTCCCAGACTTCAGTGGAGTGAAGGAAAGCACAAGGTGGAGTATCTTCTCTTGGAGAGTTGCAGCCTGAAGAGACTCACCAGCTCCCAGGGAAGCCCACCGGCTTCTCCCCCTCCCAGGCAGACACAGCTCCATGTGCCCCCTCCCCCAGTGGCTATCAAAACTGTTTGCAAATGCCAAAATCTGCCCTGCCCTTCCTTCCCCCCACCCCCAACTACCTCACTGCATCACTTCCCCTCTTGCCTGGGAGAGCTACTGTGGTTATTCTCATTTCTCCCCTGTGCCCACTTCAGCAAGGGTTTCTGGTGTACAGCAATGAACTTTGACTGTTCCTCTCCTGGTTTCTACAAAACTAACACTTTGGGATCACCTGGACTCCAGAATTAAGAGGACAAACTTTTGACAGATATTCCCACTCTTGCCAAGTTGCGGCTAATTTATCCTTTCTTTGAAGGAGACCTTGACTATCATGCAAATTACATTTTTACCCCGTTCATCTGAGATCTCAAGTGGGAAAGGAATTTTTTTTTATTAAGACTGATAGAGAATTCTATCAAGTAAAAAGACCATGAATACAAATGAATGATCAGGGAAGAATATTAAATGATATTAACAGCCCTGCAGAATTCCTCCATAGCTTTAAATTTCTGTGCTGTGGGTTTGTGTGCCTCCACAGTAGCTGAGTAGTACTCACACTTCCTGGACAATAGCAGCATACTTTGAATTCACTTCTGCTTGGAAACAAGGCAACTCTTCTGCAGCTTCAAGGACAACAACAAAGAAATCTCAAAAAAGAGCAACTCGCAGTTCCATATGCACAAGCACATGCTTTGGGCAAGTCTGAAAGCATCTGCAGTGGGGAGCAGAGCTACTTGGACTTCTGAGACTTAAAAATGTTCTTCCCAAAACTAAGATTTTGTCACTGTTTTTTTTAAAGTCAATTGTTGCAGGAAAACGTTGCTTTTGAACAAGTGTTCTGCAGTGTATTAAAAAAAGTTGTAATTTAAGTCTGCAAGTTTTAGAAAACAAAATACCTTAAGAAATTTGAATGTCTTTTGTCCAGCTCTGGTACCAAGTACATAACAATTCAAAAAATATCAAATGGTATTCCTTATATTTGGGGTTCTTTTTCATCTTGTTTGTCCGTCTCTCTTGTACCCCCAAAGGCTGGGGGTACCTCCTGCCTTTTCTGCATGCCTTACTGAATCATCTCATCTTAGTGGCCCCAGCACCTCAACACCAACATCACTCTGGTGCAAATTGCATTTTGGAGAGGGGTGAACATCCCCTCATGCCTGCCGGGAAGGAGGGGAGCTGGACCACACAGAGGCCCTGATGGGACACCCCAGGTCAGACCCCCCTGTGTGCAGGGATGCTCCTGTGCTCCTTCTCCTTCCTGTTTCACAGCCAGAGCTTTGCAAAGGTCTGACTTTCCTCTACCTGGCAGCTGGGCACGCTCAGTGCTTTCTGCTGCTGGCATTGCAGAGCAGGCTTCAGAGGACAATGTGCTTTCCCTGATGAAATCTGTTTGGAAACGGTAAAGATCTGAGGGCTCCCTCAGCCAGAAAATCAAATTTGGCTTACCTGAATGTCAGGTCATCTGGGATGGAGTTAATAAACAGATGGGGATGCACAGGGACAAACAGTGATGCAGTGGCTTGTGGGAGCCTGTGAGGTCCCAGCAGGGTCAGGCCCTTTGAGCTGCCTCAGCACTGCCTTGTGTGCCCCACTGCCCTCCCAGCAGCCAGGACTCACCTGGGCAAAGGGCAGATGGTGCCAGGGACAGACCCAGCTCGTCACATGTCCTAAACCCATGGGGATTTCATGGCCTTGAAACACCACCCCCATCAGCACTGGGTGACAGTGGCCAGCAGCACCACATGCTGCCCAGTGCAAATGGACAGACAGCACAACCTCACAAGCCTCCTCCTGCTGGGAAGCACAGCTAAAACATCTCACTGGTCACTTGTACCTGTCAGTCAGTGGGTCAGGCCCCACTGCTGCTGGGCTTCCAGTTCTGGGGACAGCAAAATGGACTGTCTTGTGATCCTGGTCTCATCCAACCTGCATCCCTAACCACATAGCCAAAGTCCTTGTCTTTTTTCACCCTCTGAAAATATCTGTAGAGGTAGAAAAAAGTGGATTAGGCAAGGAAACCTTCATGTATAGTAGTTCTTAATATGCTGAACTGCTTGAGGAGAGATTCCTGCTCTGTTTGCCTACCCCCCACAGTGAATCCCACACATCCTCTCTCCCTGGGCACATCCTGCCCAGTCTGGAATCTGAGCATCCCATGCTGAGCTCAGAGTTTTCTTCCAGCATGGGAGAGGAAGGCAGACCCCCCCATAAGCAGTGGGTTTGGCCTAGGACTGCTTGCACAGGCAAGGCTGTGCCCACACTGTCAGGAAGACGTGCAGTGAAATACCTTGCTTTACAAGAGGGGACAGGGATGAAGACGAAAAACGAAAAACTGCTGAAAATGTGACTCCTGGTTGCTGTGGCTGTAATTCTTCTCATAGCACCACAACACTGCAGCTGAAAGAGAAAGAGAAGTCAGGGAGTCTGCCATGGGAATTTCAGAGGACACCTGGGGTGACGGCAGGAGTTGCAAGGTGGTCGTCCAGGCAGGCATGGGTTACAACAATGCTCCTTTCCATGGAGGTTTTGGGGTCCTGGAAAGCCTAGGTTTGGACTCCTGCTGCTGCCAAGGCATGAGTGCCCCCAGAGACCCCACCACTGCATCCTCCACCTCTCTCCTTTGGGGCATCACACCCCAATGGACCTCTGGAAGTCCTCTTGGGATTCATGTCACCAGCTCTCACCCTGTTTGCCCATCTCCTTCTAGTAAAAAATTATATTATTCCCTTCATCTGCCAGAGGCGGAAAAAAAATATGACTCAGATCTGATTTTGTGTCACTGCAGTCAGATTTTCTGTGCTGTGCAGGGGAAACAATGAAAGGTGAAATCCCTGTAGGGAAGGATTTGCAAAATTCTGCGGGAAATTGGTATTACAGATAATTGTTTCCTGCTGAGGGGATCTAACAGAACTTTGCAGAAAAGCTGCCCTTTTCAGCAATATCCACTGCAGCACAGCCAGGCACAAGCATAAATACCTGTCTCTAACATAAATATGCTCTGCTGCACATTTTCCTCCTGCACCTGAAATTTAGTATTGGTTAATTCCACGGGGATTTCCTTTAAAAGAGACACCTTAGTGTAAATGATAAACCTGTTATATTGCAAATGAGGTGAGATGGTGGGTGCTTTGGCCTCTGGAGCACCAAGGCTTTGATTCTTAATGGCATCTGTTGAGACTTAACTTGTTGAAAATGTGCATGGATAATTATTGACTATTGGAACAACATCAGCAGGTTCATGATGCCAGAAGGTACTTTTTTCCCCGAAGTTTGGCTGGGCATAAAAAAGGACACTTATGAACAGCTTCTTTTTTGTATTTGATTCCCAGTATTTTGAGAGTATGTCCTTTATTTCTCTTTTTTGATGATACCCCTTAAACAAGTCAGTATTAGTAGAATATGACCATTAATGTGACTCTAGCTTTTACCGTTGTATACAGGGATGGATATGCTTGCACATAGCCAAAAAAAAATCCTTTTTTTTTTTTTTCTCTAAGCCAAGACACCCTTGTTGGGCTACTCTGAACTGCAATAGTGTTAACAGGGTATGGGAGAGTAGGTCCTCAGACAAACTCTCCTCTTCACTCTTCCACTGACCTTACCAAAGCAGATTGATGGCACTTGCTGGATCAGATACTGCTGTCCACTGCACGAAGCCTTCTTGCTCAGCTGTCTCTGACAGCCCTAAGTTTGAAGCAGCAGAAACTTTGACCAGACAAAAAAAAAAACCTTCTGCTTATAATTATCACAACAAGAATTAAACCAAGAGTACTGTGACTGTTTTATTACTAGTGTGCTTTGCTGCTCCCAACCTTTGCAAAATCTGTGTATCTAGCTCTCCAAGAATATTACTACTTGGACCTCTTTCATATGGATCATGAAGGATAAAGACATTCCTGAAAACTCACTTGCCAGCTCTACTGCTCTGCCAGCAGTAATAATTTGAGAAGGAATCATGGTCCCTTTGAGATATGGATCACAACATGGCTGAAGGATGGGGCCCAGCCAGACATAAATGTATGGACAGATCTACAGGAGATTCATTTTCTGTCCCACAGTAGTCCTCATCTTCCTTCTTCTGCTGTTCTGCAGTTTTCCTGCTGAGGACACATGTAGGCAGAAAAGACACAAAATCTCATCTTTGAAATCATTTCAGAAACATGCCTCCACATCGGGCTCTGCTCCTGATTGTGGGAAGAGACGCCAACAGCAGAAGGCTGGAGCAGGAAGTGGCTCAGATCTCATGTTTTCCTTACATGTCTCAGTAATAGCTTTATGAAGAACTAGAGCACTTTTGCAGAACTGAAGGGTGCTGATGGCATCTGGTTTAACATGATAAACCATGCTTATCATCCTACATTTTCTGGCTATCAGCTCAGCTCATCTGTTAGATGGGTATAGTGGCTCCCTGACATCATCAGGAGTGAACGTGTTACATCGATTAAGCCTTTTACAGTCCAGCTTGGAATTAGGTAAACTGCAGTAACTGAAGGGCTTAATGAGGAAAACAGCTTGTGCATGTAGAGCCCTACCTGAGATATGTATTTGAAAATCTCAAGTGTCTGTCACACTTAACTGCTTTATCAGACAAGAGGAGAAATCTGGCAAAGCTTAATGGTCTCATGGCAAGACGTGAATGTGGTTGAAAGATGTCTATCAGAGCACCCAAATGTGGTCAGGCTGCCGGAAGGGGTGCTGCCATGCCAAATAACCAGTTCCCAGCACGTGTGCCTCAGCTTTTCATCCACCCAAGGAGCTTATTTGGAAGTAATTGCTTTTTCAGGAGCAGGGTGAATAACCTGTAGTAGAAGAGCAACTATGCTCTCTCTCACTCCCTGTAAGTCACTGCTGTTTGATCACTAGATTTCTGTAACTAAAAATAGATACAGAAGTTACATTTTTGAGCTCTATCTTGAGTAAAGAGGCACATGGACAGATATGGTCTGCAATATAGTAGAAGAGTTGGTTATTGGAGAAATTTTATACCTTGTTAGGAATGCCTTTAAGTTGTTCATGCATAGATTTTTATGAGTGGATTTGAGCCTGGCACACCATGACCCATCCAGCTTCTACAAACGCAGCAGGTGCCAGACCTGAATTCACCATTCCTTGTCAGGCCATCAGTCGCAAGGGCAGTGGAAGAGAGATCATCCATCTTTTGTGAAGGATATGTTAATCACTTCTATTCTGGACCCCTGCTAGGAAGCAGGAGAAGGAGAGTGCTACATGGGGGAAAACGTACTCCAGCCAGGCTAGTGGCAGGCTCTTCCCTCATCAGCATAAAGTCACCTTTGTGCCGTGCTCTTTGTGACTCTTTGGCTGTGAAGAGTCAGTCAGCACCACCCTCCTCCATGGTAGATAAGCCAAAGGGGAGGACCAGCATCAGCCACAGTCTGAGCAAGAGCACCTGTGGTTGCTCAGTGCAGAGCTCAGAGCACAGCCACAGAGCATCTGAGCGATCCCAAACACAGCCACTTCATCTTCAGGGCTGGACAGCCGAGACACAGGAGGCAGGCTCTGTTGGCCAAACTCAGTCAAATGGCAGCACCTGGAGTCAACCCACTGCAGGTTTTTAAGGAGGTTCGGGGAAGGGGCATACAAAAGGAGGAACCTAAGTCCTTAGGCAGCTGTGAATCGCTGTCTTGGATTTAGGCACCTAAGTGCTTTTTTGGACCTCATCCCAAACACTTCATTGAGTGAGTGTTGCATTAACAACAGCCCAGTCAGAGGATAAGCAGCAACAGAAATGCTCCAAGCTGCTCTTTTAATGCATCCTAGAATGTGAACAAATGATCACTGCAGAAACAGCTGTACTAGGTTACGGTGTCATTGCCCCAAGCTATTTCCTTCATCACTTGTACAAGGAAACACCCTTCAGCAGAACTTCCCTCACTGGCTTCACCGCAAAACCATCAGCCTAGTGAAGTCCAGAAATCTATCCAGGCTCATACCACTGACTTGGTGTTCTTGGTGTTGAAATGGGTGTGCAGCTCCCACTATCCATGCATCTGATCCTGTTAAAGGGGAAGGTGCCTTCTGACAGGTAGAGGAGGACAGCATCTTAAAGTAGTATTGTTATTTTTGTAGGGATTGTTTGCCTCTATTATTAAATATAGCAACTTGTAAGGACCTGAGCCGTGCGCTGAGATTTGCAACTCACTCTTCAGCTTCCCTTCTGAGATATGTCAAGTACTTACATGGTTAGTGGTGCTGTGCATGAGCACCAAGTTTATGTTGAATAGAAGAACAGAGGCTCTTCTAGAAATGAAGGGAATTAAAAGATAAGGCTGTGTGCCATTTTTTGACTTTAGGTAAGTACACTCTGACTTTGGAGGATACATGTTCAGGTGAACACTGCCTGCAGGGCACAACAAAAAGCAGAGCTGAAGTAAGAAGGCTCAGTTCTATTTTAACTTTCTCCTTGGAGTGGATGCAGCTTGACTTCTCTGATGCAGTCTGCCTGGCTGTGGGTTGCACATACAGAGGAGGGTTTAATCTCCTTTCAACAGCCATTCATTCGAAGGCTGCCTGGCTGCTTTTCTCCCAGAGCATTCCAAAAAAGCTTGTACAAAGGACCTCCTTCTAGGTTCAGGTCTTCGTCAGGTGAAGGGAGATCTTGTGAGGTCTCAGTCCATCTAAGCAGGGGGATGTGGGACCTCCAGAATAGGGACTTGCCTGTGGGAGTGACTGGGTTTGGGCACAGTGGCGATGAGATTAAAGAGTGTGTGTGGTGTAAATGTCCCACAGCACCCCGGTCTTTTAAACAGCCTGTCTCCTAAGGGGAGCCTGCATGATGCTTCTGTATCACAGTGCTGCAATATGCCCAAATATCAGGGGTGAAGCCTGAGCCAAGGGAAGAAAGGATGTGATAAATTATGGTTTCAATTGTGCCTGTTTCTGATCTGAAGTACAGAAAATATAGTGAGATACAGGTGTAAATTTCATTGATAAGTCTGGAAGCCCTGTAGCGAATTGGGGGCTGTATAAATTGTGCAGAAGGTGACCACAGAACTAAACCACTTAGTAAAATACACATGGATGCCTTTTGATTAATCTGAATAAGGTTTTGAGTATAAAAAATCTTCTATTATTTGGTGCTTGGTTCCATTTTCTCTCTGGTCCTGGACAGGAGCGAAATGGAAGAATTCAGCTCGACAAGGAAAGTGTTTTGGTATGAGAGTTTGAACTTCTCTGCCTTACAAGCAAGATTTTTTTTCTATTATCAGTACCAATTTCTACAAGATAATTAATACATTCCAATGACTTTCAAATCCAAATACAGTCCCTAGAGACCTGCAAACCTTTAAGGTGCAGGCTGAGTTTCCGGTGTTGGTGCTGCAATCCTTTGCACGGTTGCTGTAACTTAAAAAACTTTTGAGCAAAACTTGTGTTCCCATAATGCTGTTCCGGTAAGTTCTTAGTAAAAGTACTTTCCAAAAAAAGTGTCTTTTATCTCTCCAAAAAGCAATTTCAGTGGACAGCAGGTAAGAAGTGGGGATGACATCAGCATCTGCAGAAGTGCATACCCTGCTATAAAAGAATAAGAGAGCAAATGAGAGTTAAATTCAAGACTAAAATATGCACGCACAAAGCAAGTTTATTACTGTGGGGTTAAAACATATTCCCAGTCACTCCTGAAAACCTGTCCACCAGTAAGTGGGAAGGAGGGAAAGCAGCTTGGCAAGGTGAGTCTGTACAACAGGGATGTTCTGCACAGCTGTATTTTTCTTTTTTTGGTTTCCCGCATGAAGCAGAGGTGGGTCTGTACCACCCCCACATATAACAGCACACTCCCTGTGTGATTTCATAGTATAGTCAGGCATTTGGAAAAGATTTTTCTATGAAGAATGGATTTGAGTCATAATCCTTTGACCCCGTGGCCCATTCGAGACGGCCGTGACATGTCACTGCTCCCTGATAACGATCCTCCACGCCGCCTCTGCCTGCTCCCGTGGCGGTGAGCTGCTCTGGGGTGGGAGCACGTCCCTGGCCTCCCTCCAGAGCTCTGGGATCTGTGCAATCTCCAGTGTCAAGATGTGTTTGGATATGGAAAGCCGCGACACTCTGTTATATATCAGATAGATAACAGGAGCATCCCCTCGCCTGGGGAGACAGATGCCTGATGCTGGGTGTTGAGCGGCCAAGGGCCTGTCCATCTGTGGGCTTTCTGCCTGCTCTTTGACCCTGGATGACAGTCACATCTTCAAGAGGCTGTTCTTTGGAAGAACATAGCTTTTCTGGTTCAAAAATTACAAGTCATTCTCCCATTTTTTTTTCTTTAACTGAGAAAGACTGTAATTTCAGCTTTTCGGGTGAGGCTCTTTGTGGGAATGCACTGACATGATGGGGTCTTGCAAACTCTTGTTGAACTTTTTGAGTGCTCCCATTACAAACATTACTCTCTGCCCCTGCTACTGTGCTCAACTTCTCTTGTGAAAAAACCCAAACAACCTACTATAGATAGCTTTCTCCCCTTGATCTCATAAAACCAGGTCCACAGGAGGAAGGTGGTATTTCAGAAAGGACAGTGCTGCCTTTTGAAACCTAAGATTTGAAAATTTATGTTACCACAGCTAAAATTTGGTGAGTTAAATAGCTATTAATTCAGTCCTTATGGAACTAATAGAAATTATGACAAAAAAGAATTAATAAGAAGAGCCTTTGTGTATTAAAACACTCTATTTTAGGGGTGTCCTCCCTTCCCCAGTGTGAACTTGCGCTCCCCAGGGAAGGGCTTGCTGCAGAGGCTCCAGCATGAGTGGTACCCAAAGCCACTCTGCTCAAAGCACAGCAAGTGCTGGGGGAAGGACAATCACTCAAAGACATTTATCTCCTGCATTCTGAAGGCAAGCAGGAGGACCACCATGCCAATAGCTAGCCCACAGCCTAGAGCCACAGATCTGACTGCCCCTCCTGCTGCATGCCTTTGTCAGGCTGCACACAGGTCCCTCAGCACTGCTGTGCCTCTCTATAGGGCAGTGACATGGGTTGGGGGAAGGGGGTAACATGCCCCAGGGCAGCTTTCCTTTATTTTCCCACTAATGACAGTCTGACCAAAGTTTTGAAGGTATAACCCCTCTAGACTCTATTTCTTGATATTTACTGCTGTAACTGTAGGTTCTTCTGCCATCAGTATATGCTTTTGTTTGTTCCTAGTAAACCTCAGGGCTTCAGTTGCTTCTTACAGCAATGATTTTCACAGCCTAGACATATCAGCGTAAATAAGCAAGAAACTTTTTATCTGTACTTTATTTGCCATCTTCCAGCTAATTATTTACGCATATATGTCCAGGAAAGGCAGGAGACATTCCCAAATGACCTCTACAGTTTCTACATCACATACTTATCACCCTGCCACTTGTGCTTCTCCTCCCCCAGATTCTCTGCTATTTCAGACTATTCTCCCAGACAAAGACCTGTTCAACACCCATTATGCATTTGCAAGTTAAATTATATTACTATGTTTACAGCTGTTTTGAAAATGAAGTTGCTTTTTTTTCCCCCCCAAAGTAAATTTGAAATTAGTTTCATGAAAAAAAAAAAAAAACCCACAAAATTTTAGCTAATGCCAATGGGTAACCCGAGTTTGCTCTCAGTCTTCACTGTGACTCCAACAGGTCAATATCTGAATCTGACACAGTAAATTGACACTGGAGTCACAGTGGGATGGTGCTGAGCTGTAGCTAGACAGGTAATGGGAGGACAGGAAGGATCCCACTGCTTGGGTCTTGACTAGACCTACACTGGACATCAGGCATGGTCCAATGGGCTGCTGAGTGTTGGCCTGGAGCTACTGAGCACTCACAAGTAATGGTGAAGTGGGCATTTTCCCAAAGATTATCAACACCTTGTGGTAACATGAGACCTGAACAAACACTGCTTTTCTTTCAGCTTATTTGAAGTCTGTTTTCCAGCACTATCCATGCAGTGATGTTAATGGCATCCACAGCTCTTGCTGATTTCTTAGAGAAATCAAGCTAAAACCTTGCGTGTGCTTGGAACGAGACCCTTTCCCAGCTGCACACATCTCAGCCATGACTTCACTTCCCAGTGTCTGTGAGACTTCACTCCTTACCAAGGGAAGCTCACATCACTCGCAGGAGTGACGATGTGGCAGCCACAGCCCAGCCTCCATGTGTAGCTTCACGGAGATGGATGGAGCTGCTGTAACATCCGCACTGTACCATTTGTGTACCCTTGTACATAATGCATCAAATCTATATTACTTCATTAAGCAAATGTGGGGATTAGCCTTCTCTGGAGTAGTAAGCATTCAAATTTTAAACTAAGAAAAATAGGATAGATCCAACATCAATATGCTTTGCTACTGCGCAACTATTCTCCCTTCATCTTCCCCTACCTTTGGGGATGACCCTCTCCCTCCCCTCGACACCTTGCTGGGAGGCTGGCTGGAGCTTCTAACCCTTCTCAAGAACTTTTCAGCTGAACGACTGTCCAAATATTTTGGTCAGGAAACTCTCCTGAAAAACAAGGCTTAACTGTTCTGTTTCTCAGTTGGGTGACAGGGATAATTACTGTGATAACTTCCCATCTCTCTTAGGTGTTATGATGAGAAACTCATTAGTTATTTGCTGAGTACCCTGAGCCAAGTCCTTGAATGAAAGAGCTGTAAGGATTATTTTAACAATATTTAGCACTTCAAAAGTTTTGGAAGCACTACCTAATTTTCCCAAATGTAAACCAGGTAAATCTGCAGAGTAATTTGTGCGCCACACCTCTTAGTCTTTTCAGCAGTCTTCACAGTGTTCAGGAACTCACACGGTATGGGTGTATGCTTCCTCTGTGTTAGCTATTCTTTTATTTTTTAGCTTTTCCCCCCCATTTTTCCCTCCCTCCAGCACACTTTCATATGTCATACTTTAGGACTCTAACATAGTGTCTTTAGTATATCTAACAGACACGATAGCTGAGCCCTTACATTTAAAGGAAAATACTCTCCATCAGTGCACTACTTCTCCTCCCCAGCAGCATGTGGCCCAACACCTCACACAGACACCAACTGCTGTGAATTAAATCATCTTTGCAGAATGGTCACCACTTGACATAGTGAACTATTTCCCTCTATTCAATACACACCCATCCCATCTGCTTCTTTGGGATGCTTAGAAAGCAATAAAAGCAGTTCAAGAAAAGAATCCTCAAATACCAAGTTAAAATACAGTGAAAGAAGCACCAAAGAACTGGCAAATGAAAACATCCCTTCTCCACAGCAATGCTTAGTGTTTCCCTTGATGTAGCAATAAAATATATGAAGCTTCTCTGTTGCAAGCTAAAAAGAGGTGCCAATTATATAAACAGGTGATTACTGTCGGAATGGGCAACGTGAATGTTTTCTTGCAAAAAGGTAATAGCTGTTTTGTTTATGACTAACATCTGTTCTAAGTAAGTTTAATATATCATGGCTGTAACATGCCATATAGGATGGACAAGAGGAAAAAATAAGCAGGGGTTTAATAGCACATCTGTGGCTAGTTAGTTATGGTAAACTTCAGGTATGTGGTGATTTCAGCATATGTTCCTAAATATTTTCCCAGCAACTGGATCTAAGACAAAACCTGTTACAGTCTTTTGGGGAATAATTAATGCACCTAGTCACTTCAAACCACACCAAATTATGAAGAAATCTGCTTGATTTCACTGTAAAAAGCACTGATGAATGATCACCTCCAGAAATGAGACTCCAACTCTGCAAAAAGCTCGGTAGGAACGGCAGGAAAGCTCTGGCCCTGAGCAGCGACACTAGTGATGGGACATTAAACACAAACAAAGGACTCCCAATCAGGGAGGTTTTGAGGCCAGAGAGAATTATAAATAAATAAAGCAGCAATAACTTGCACCGAGCAGAGTAGGACTTCCCATTCACTTGTCACAGTGATGACACGCTGCAGTGCTGTTGCTGAAGAGCTGGCTGGCATGCAGCATATCTCTGTTTTTCCTTTTCCCTTCCCTATGCATTAATTCATCTGTATTTACCCCACCTGGCCTGTCTTGCTCGTGTTTGTGTCTTTCTGTTTTCCACAATTTCTGTCCACAATGGCCACTTGCAGGCACTGGTCTTCATGTCCCAAGGAGCCAAGGCCTGGTGTTCCCTGCTTGCCCCGGCATATGGACCTGCTCTACCATGTCCCACAGGCTGCTGATCTGAACCTGACCGCTGTGACACAGGGGATGCCTCTACTGCTTGCTGGGTTCATGCAGCCCCACCAATACCCACATTTGCTGCACAAAGACACTGTTGGCTTTTGATCTGTGTTTTCTTTGCACTTCTGATGTTAAGCCATCATGCCTCTCTGCTCCATCAGACTGATTTTCACCCATCTCAGGAGTCCTACGTGGCAGGGCAGTGGCTTTAGTGTTCTTTTCTCTTACACAAACTCCATCTGTATGCTTCTCACTCAGCCACATTTAGTTCTTTCAGCCTTTTCGAGGCTGAAACACTAAAATCAAGAATGTCTGACTGTAGTCCCCTTCTCTGGAAAGAGCCAGGAGACAGAGATCTCCCTAGGTGGCTGCAGGACTGTGGGCTTTGCAGGGGAGCAATGCTCCATCAGTTGTGTACATTGACCACCAAAAAGAAGAACTGCCTTCCTGCCTCCACTGCTTCCCTTCATCTTTACCCTTCTCCTGGCAGTCACAGTCTGCATTGCAGCACAACCTGAGACCACAACCCCACTGATACAAGCACAGAGCAAAGGCAGAGCGAAGCAACATCTGCCCAAGGAGTTTGCTCTCTAACAAGAAGAGGACAAGACGCAGCAGAAGCAAAAGGAGTCCCTGAAAGCTGTGCTGACAGTGAGGAGCAGAGCCCTCAGACCTCCCAACCCACAGACTTACAGCTTCATGTGTTACACCAGCCCTCTGGACAATCCTGCTTGGGCATGAATTGGGGTTGCCAGCCGTCATTGGTCGTTAATTGTGAATCCAGCCCAAGATATCCCTTATGTTGTCTCAAAAATCATGTTTGCTCTCTGATGCCCAGCTATGGAGCTATGTTCAACTCAAATTTTCAGGTTTTCCTCTGTAACAGGAGAGCTAGATGCACAGGTATTGTTGTTGTTTTTTTTTTTTTAGGAGCTTTCACTCTGTTTTTCAGCTTAAGGCCTTTTGACTTCGCTCAGGGGAAATCTTCAGTGACTGCAGGACTCCAGACTAATCTGCAGAAGTGCCTCCTTCCAAGGGTTTCACCTCCCTTTGCCGTCCACAAAGTGTTCTCAAAAGAGATGTAACAAAAATTAGCCCCAGGTGCAGAGAGACAGATCCAAGGTGTGTTCTCCTTTGTGCTTTTGTCATGTTCTCCACAGGCTGTGACCTCCTGAAGATTAAAAGATGTCCCTTCCCTTCACCTTGGCATTATTCAGTAAATGATCCAATTTCTATGGCTGAAGTGGCAGGTCCAGTCTGTCCCCACAACCTCTTTCCATCCTCTAAAGCCAGCACAGCAGCTTTCCCAACAGAGAGCCGTGAACTCCAGGAGCAAGGACCTGCTCTGTGTGGTGCATCATGAACTACACAACTGGGAGCAAAAGCTTTTGGCTCAGGAAGAAGGGATGTAAACAGGACTGTCTCCTACAACCAAGGAGAGCAAACAGCTCAGAGCTGCAGCCATGCAAATGAAAAAATCATCCTGGAATTTTTTTCATACAGCACAGCGGACACAGGGATTTAAAAAACTCCAAACTCCCAATCTGCCTGTCAGAGCCAAGACATTCAAATAATAAACCGTAACTTGTGCCAGCATGGCTTCCTTGATGGAAGCCCTTGCTATTGTCACACCCACATGAAACTGCTCTGTGACAAGACCTAAACTTTCTACTGATTGGCTGTGTCAGCTACTAGGCTTTACCATAGGAAAATGTGTGCGTTTTCCAGCCAGCAAAGCCACAAAAAATTCCACATGTACCCTTCAGGATCAGGGTGTAAGGGGTCTTGCTGAAGGTCCCCTTGTTGATGGTGGCATTGTCTTTGGTGGCTATATCATGTGTCAACAGCTGGAGGCTCAGATCCTCACTTCTGGAAGACAAAAGGAAATGTCCATAGAAAAGCAGGTCAATGACGATTACTCCCAGAGCCCTGCAAAACCAGGGCACTGGGAAACCTGTATTCAGTTCTGGCCTCTCCTGCAGATTTCTCCTGTGACCTTGGACTCATCGTGTAACTTTACTGCCCTTGTTTTCTCACTATTAACTAGAGCACATATTGAATAGGACTCAATTTATGAACATGCGTAAAGCGCTTTGATAGCCCGGGGTAAAAGTCAATTAAGACATGGCGAGCAGCTGATGGGCCTAAGCAATTACTGAAGTATATGATTCACAAATCCACTCTTTTTGAGAGTGTCATTAAACCAAAACAGATCTGCATATTATTCACCTGTTTCTAGAGGCTGAATAAATCATGGGGAGGGGAGAGGTGGGGAAGCAGGTAAGAAGCAATGCTTCAAAAATGTTTGAAAACCATGTTGAGGACAAGCCCTTTGGGCGCACGGCTGGGCGCCGCCAGGAACAGCAAGTTTCGGAGAGGTCTCTTCTTGTTCCCCTCTATCCTTGACGGACCCCTTCTGCAGATTTTCCTTGTGCTGAGCAAGCTGATGTCGCTCATCTCAGCTGAGCCGTGGGCTGAGCTCAGCTGCGGACAGAGAAGGGGCAGGAGGTGCCCGCTCAACTTCCCACAGAGAACTGCGCTCCCCGCGGAGCTCGCAGCGCAGCGGAGCCGCCCGGGCGGGCCGGGCCGGGCCGGGCGGGGCGCGGGGGGCGGGCGGTGCGTTCAGCCCGTCCCGCCCGGTCCCGCCCGCTCCCGCCCCGCCGTGGGCTCGGCGCCTCCCGGCTGCCGTGGCCGCTCAGCGCGGCGGCCCCCGCCGCCACCCCAGGGTCTGAGAGCGGCCGCCCGGAGAGGTGAGTCCCGGCAGGCCGGGGAGGGGGCGGTGGGCGGCTGGAGGAGGCGGGGAGGGGGAGGACGGCGGCGCTCGGAGGTGTCCCGGGGCGGGCGGCGATGCGCGGCAGCGGGGGGCACATCCCTGGGGTTCCCATCGCTTTGCACCTGCTCGTTCTTCTCTCTCCCCCGCGACCCCGCGTCTCTCTGCCGCTTAGCAGAGGTTCCAGGGAAGTTGGTCGGTGCCGCTCGCTGGAGCCGCTCCCCTCCATTTACCGCTGTGGTCCCCTGCGCCCGGGACCGGGGCACCGGCTGCGGCTCGGGGCCGGCTCCCACCGACCCGCCAGGATGTGCCATCAGGGTCTGAAACAAGTGCCTCCCCTCTTGGTGTTTATCCGTACTCCGGTATTTACACAGCAGTCAAATGGATCTTTGGGGTTTTTCCCTTTTTGGTGGTTGTTTCAAAGCGTGTTCGTTTGCAAAGGAGACAAAACCCCAGCTGTTCTGTCAGAAGGAGATCTGTGCTGTTATGTCATTTCATAATTGCCTCAGAATTGCAAATTATGGCCTTAGTCTGCCACTGGATCTGTGCCAAAGGACTCTTGCATCTATTAAGGATGGTGGTGTTTGTTTTGGTTTGCTTTTTTCCTTTTTTTTTTTTTTTTTTTAGGTCTAGAGTTGAGAATAATGTCTTTTTAATGGCATGGACATTACATGTTAAGTTACTTCAGCCCATGTGTTTAAGTGAACATACGATGTAACTGTTCCAAGTAGTCAGTCTGATCCACACAGTCAAGCCATTAAATCTTGGCTAGTGACAATGAGAATTGTGTCCTGCTGAAAAGTATTCAAATGCACTTCTTTGCGTGAGCTGAAGCAGTTTCTCATTGTTTCTTCACAAGTTCCGATTCTGCCCAAAAATGCTTTTGCTGTTCGTGGGTAATAGACACATGGAAAGTAGCAACCTTTCAGCTTCAAACTAAGGAATATCAGATGATAGAGAAGGGCTCTGCAGTTCAGAGATGCAGCCAATGCAAGACTCTTAATTTGTGCCAGCACTTAGTTTGTAATCACAGAGGCTAGGTCTGCCTTACCCTACTATGCTCTTGCAGTTCTACCATTCACTGTGGTACCACTTGGAGGAAGAAAGTGTGGCCCTGCCAGCTATTCCTTTTTCCAAGGATGCTGAAGGCAGCAGGTCTGGAGGAAGTTGAAGCAAACTGCTGCTGTGGGGTAGAGAAGCTGGGCACAATTGTGCCACTCAAGGCAGAATAGTCTCCTAAGCTGCACCATCGGGGCATAGTAGAATACCAACTAAGATACCTATTTAGTGTGTCATTTTGAAGGCTGGGCCCTTCTGCATTCTCTCTTCCTATGATGATGTTCAGTATTTCTCCATGCTGCAACATGTATTTGCTTGCTCTTAGAAAAGATGGATCTTTCAGGGTCTGCCAGGCTGTGTGTATCAAGTGGCATATTACAGTGCTATATTGTTCTTTAGATGCATAATTTCACTGGCCTCTTATGACCTAAAAAGCACACAGAAAATAAACAAGGGCATATTGTTCAGTGGGAAGGATGCAGAAAGTTCTTCTGCCTTAGCCGTTAGTTAGGGAAACATTACTTTTAAGTGTTTCTCGTGATTGTCTGAGAAATGACATGGCACATGTGAGCTTGTTTTTTGCCAAGCAAACTCTGTTTGGAAGGTGAGGCATTTCTGAACTTCTTGGTCACCTTGGAACTAGTTATGAGTGCGTAGCAAAGTCCTGCCCAAATCTTCCCTTCTAATTAATTTGGCCAAAGGCCATCTTAATTAACCTTGAGGGAGTTCAGGGGTGGGAGAGTTTGGTATGAAACAATTGTTCTCTTGTAATTTGCTGTTCACAATGTGTTGACCAAGCCACGAGCTGCATCTCTAAAATCCTCTGGGTCTCTTGTTGAAGCCATTACATGAGTTTATTTGGTTTTTAACAGATGTTGTTTTCTACTTCTTGAGTGGAAAGGGTTATCTCACTTTCTGCAACCTTGCTATTGTGCTTTGTTTCAAGGGCCAGTGGACTTGGTCTTGGCTGGGGAAACTTACTCACCAGTTCCAGCTACGAAGGAAGGGGTTGGTCAGCCTTTCAGCAGTCGTGATGCGATTGTTAAGGTCTCTATGTGAACTGATGGCATCTTTTCACATCTACCTAGAAATAACCCTCAGTTCTGGTATTGGCAGTGCCTGCAGGGAACAAAAAGCAGCAGCAGCCTCTTTGCCTAAGAGTATTACAGTTAGGATATTAATAGAATTTGTCAGCCATAACTTGGACTGTCTCAAATGGCGGGGCAAGGGAAGGCATTCTGAAATCTCAGCTAGTCGAGAAAAAGAAAAAAGTTAAAGGCTGGGGTCTGCTTTTTGGAAGTGCTGAGGGCACCCTACAAGTCACCAAGAATGTGATGAAGGGGGAAGAATGAACAGCCCCTTTCTGAAATTTCAGGGGGGTCTGTCTTTCCCCATTGTGATGATGGCTGCTTACCTTGGTGGTCCAGGGGCCTTGTCTGTGCTCAGTAGCTGGGTCACCTTTCACCAGCCTGGGCTTACCTTACTGGGGGGGCAGCCCTGCCTCAGCAGCACAGTGGCACTTGTGCGTGGGCTTCTCAAACATGTCTTATTTTTTTTCTATGCTAATGCATAAAAATGCTATTTTGGCATTTATTTTCTGGTAGAGCAAGGGGTCAGGGAGAAATCCTGCAGAGACTACTAGTCAGGACACACAGATCCAAGAAAGAAAGATCAAAGGCATCTTAATACAGGAAGAAGCAGAGGGTCAATCCAGAAGAGAGGGCATTTGATTATATGTACAAGGGTAATATAAAAGGGATAATGCACAGGAGAGGATGGTAGTGTCTGAAAATGAGTAAACAAACAGATGTGTAAGACTATGCTGAGAATTTATTTACTCCAGCAGACACAATCCTTATCTCTTTGAAAGAGGAGAAGACCACACCAACCTTGGAACGCCTCTGCTCCCAGCCACGTTTGTGAGCGGGAGAAAGTGTTTGTTTACGGATCACTCCTCCATGAGTCCTGGCCTGATGGGCCAGCCTGTCCTGCTGTGATTAGTAGGATGCTAATGCGTGTAATCCTTTTGATCACAGAGCCCAGGCTCTATAAGTCATGTCACTGTCACCTCAAAGAAGTTCAGCTGTGTGATAGATCCCTTATTAAAAAATTGTGCTTTGAGAGATTTAATACAGTTATTATTGAGATCATTTTTTTCCCCCTTTTCTTTTTGGCTTGTACATATGGAGAGCTTTTCTATTAAAAAAATACAAACAATAATACTTATCCATGTAGGCCTAGCGTGGGAGCAGCTTA
Source organism: Myiozetetes cayanensis (assembly GCF_022539395.1). Taxonomy (NCBI): domain Eukaryota; kingdom Metazoa; phylum Chordata; class Aves; order Passeriformes; family Tyrannidae; genus Myiozetetes; species Myiozetetes cayanensis. The sequence continues at coordinate 136,016,649 of NW_026086604.1, forward strand.
TTAGCACTCTGCCCATAGGTATTTTAGGTGGCATGATTAGACCATAGTATCTTGATTTTAAGATATGAGCAACAAATGTAATTCTCTGTGCTTTGTCCCACCAGAGTGGATTTCTCCATACAAAACTGTAAACAGCATGGAAACATTCATCTGAGTCTTAAAAAATATCCACTTCTGCAGTTCCTTTTAGTGAGGGAAAGAGTTGACTAATTACACTTTGTTTAATAAATGTACTATTTTCTTCTCCTGTTGTGACAAACAAAAGCTGTCATTTGAGGAAATACACCATATGCTGCCAATTGGTGTAAGGACTGGTTATATCTGGAGCACAGAGTAGCAGTGACTACTCTTTTACAGTTGCTCCTTCTCTGAAAAAAATCTGGACCAATTTCAGTGGAGTAATGTGCTGCTCTGTCATCAGTGGAAGCAAGCTGTTGACGTTTTGAAAACCAGCTAATACAAACAGCGGTATCTGTGCATTCTTGGATATATCCTCTCTCCCTGTTATGCCTTTGGATGCTTATGAGCCTCAGCGAATCAGTACTCAGTAGGGGCCGGATTGGTCCATGACATATTTAAAAATCAAACTTATTTTGCATACCAACTCCCATCCATGCACAGTCGGACATGTTTTTCAGCATTGAGTGAACCCACTACTCAAACACCCACATTAATTTAAAAAAAAAAAAATCTATCTCTCTACCATTTTTTCTTGGCAAATCTGAGAAAGCAAACTGTGAAGTCTCCTAACTAATGGGGCTGGCAGCACCTGGAGAGCACTCGGTAAGGTCTCCCCCAGGAGATGCTCTGCCCTGTCTCATGCCATCGTGGTGGGTTTGCATATTTATCTGCATGGGTGAGATATAAGACAGGAGTAACTACCTTCTCAGAGTTAAAGAAACTCTTTAAGACTTGCTTCTCTCATCCTCCTCACTTCCTAATTTTATTGGAGACACATCGTATCATTAATTTATTCTCTGGCACAGTTCCTCAGTGATTTCTTTTTGCTCAAAGAATGCAAAGAGGATGTGAGCTGTAATTTTCACTGTCTGTGAATCTTTGTGTTAGAGAAAAAATGTGAACTCTCCTGCCCACAGGTAATGAGGGTTAAACACAAAAATTCACAGATTTCTTTTTATATTCTTTGTGATGAATGGGAGAGATTGGCCTGGGAAGACCTGCAGAGCCAGCATAAAGTTGGCTTATCTTCCAGCAGTGACTTTGGCACGTCTTCCTCCCATGTAGAAATGATTATGCATTTAGAAGTAGTGGCTTTGAAGCCTTTAGTATGGTGTACTTTGACTGTAATGGGAACTTTCTTGAAGCCTTACTTGGTGCATACCTGTGATCTGATTTGAGTCCTTTGGTCAGGACCCTGTTCTGGTGCCTCCACTCAGCTCATCTGCTGCCTCTTCACAGCTCAGGATCCTTCCTGGGCAGTAGTGTGTCTCTTGTATCTCAGGCTCTCTATCCTTCCCATCCCTGGAGGAGAGGAAAGTTTCTGTTCCTACCCCTGTGCCAGACCTGTTTCCCCTTGGGACACCCCTCACTCTTACCCTGCAATGCAGAGGATGTTGGAAAAGGGGGTACAAGGACAGTTTTAGTGGGGGAAGGGGGAAAGCCACATTGTAATTCGGGTGATGTGGCTATTTTATATAAGACTGGGAGACTTGTACGTAAGAGTTCTGATTTTCTGGTAATGTGTGGGGCATGCCAACAAAACAATAATTTTCTGGAGGGGAGAGAGAGGAGAAATATAAAAAAGTTTAGTTTCCATCCCAAACCCTTGGTTCTGAGGGTAGGATCTGCTTCATCTGCACCATTTCTGATAGATCTCTGTTGAGTCTGTTCTTGAAAACCTGTATTGATGGAGATTCACAGCCTCCCAGCATAAACAGTGGATAACTATCTTTATGGCTAGACAGTTCCTCCTAATATCTAACTTAAATCTCCCTCACTGCCTGCTAAGCCAGTCCCTTTGGTTTTCTGCATCCGCAGTCAGAAGGACAAGATTATCATTGCCTTTTAGCAGCCTGACATATTTAAAACTTGTTATCATCTCTCATTCTCTCACCCTCATTCCTTTTCCCTCTTCTTTCAGCTAAACAAGTCTGCTTCTTGTACTCTCTTCTCTAAGGGTCACACTTGGCTAAGCTTTTTATCATTCCTGTGAGTAAGTGGCAGTGAACAGCATCTTGCTTGAGGTAGGGCCCAAACTGGATATAGGGCTGAGAGGGGTAAAGAGCCTGACACGTGATGCTCCTCTTGATATGTCTCCAGGCATATTTGCCTGTGTATACCAAGCCCTGCACTGCTCTTACTATAAAATCATGGAATTGTTAAGGTTGGAAAAGGTCTATAAGATCATTGAGTCAAATGATGTTTTCTCTCTTTGTGGCTCTAGCCCCAGAGCCCCAGCTGTACCGCCCCATTTTGTACTTTTGCATTTCATCCTTCTTCTTCAGCATGGTTTTTTACACCTGCCTTTATTGAATCTCAGTCATTCATTTCAGACTGGGTCTCTAATTTATTAAGATTTTATTCTAATTGCAATCCATGAAAATGCTCACAGCACTCCCTACAGATTTGTAATTGTAATCTTCCTTCTAATTTACAAGTCATTAATGGAAATACCAAATAGAGCAAGACCCCAGGCACAGCCCTTACGTATCTTCTCAGGTTGACATTGAATTCCTTGAATACAGATTTGAAGCATTTGTATACCTGCCCAGAGTAAATTATACCTCAATTGTATTCACCTGGTTTGCATATAAGACTATCACATGCACCCATCAAAAGCTTTCCTCATTCCAACGTGTGACTTCTACTGTTTTTTTCTTCCCTAGTTACTGTGCTCCCAGCTCTGTCAAAGAAGAAAATTAAATAGATTAGACTTAATTTGTTCTTGACAAGTCTGTATTTTCTGTTTTCTCATGACTTGATCAAGTGGGGGGGGATGCAGTTGCAGTGCGTGGTGGGGATCAGGGCGGGGGAAACTCTTCCTGGATTGCACACCCTCTCCCTCCTGCTCCAGGATAAATGAACATGTGTTATAAGCATTTACAAGTGGATTGAATAATAATTTGTCTGATTCGATGTCAAGGCAAGGCTGTTTGGTCTATGATACCCCAGATCTGTCTCCTTCCCCTTTTTGTTTGAAGTTAGATAATATGTTTGCCCTTCACCAATCCTTTGAGAATTTCTAGAAGGGTTTTTTTTTTTCACTCATGGCTTGGAGGCAGCCCTGGCTAATTCCCTACTCCTTCCTTAACTCCTAGCCTATGCTTAATTAAGCCCCACCGAGTTGAAGACATCCAACTTGCATTAATATTCTGTAATCTCTTTCTCCTCTGTTCTAGAGAATCTTTGTGTTAAATATCTAACATTTGATCATAGTGAACATTATTGTTGAAGGCTCTTCAAGCACATGAATTTTATCTTTCCCGATGGAGCGTGTGTCTGCAAGTCAGTGGATGTGGTAGTGGTTGTTTCTGCAGCAGAGGGCAGGGGCATGGCACAGCAGCACATCAGCCTGCCATTTACAGTCCCATCTGACTTTATTGTCCCAAAAAGATGAAATTAGCAAGGTAAAAGCCTTGTTTAATGTGTTTTTGATAAGCCGTCTTATCTGCACACATGCAAAACCAGAGTGAGAAAACAGGAGCAATTAAAATGGCCCAAGCCTTAGATATTCTCCTGGGATGTAGCTCAGGGTTATATTTAGATGGAGCAAGTAGCACCATCTAGTATTAAAACTTCAACTACAAGAACCTGTTTTCCATTGCTGTAGTCTGTCAGGCTTTTATCACTTGATCTGAGACTTTCAGGTTGTGTGTCTCTCTCAGGATAAGTTTATTTTAATATTGTCAGCTAAACCAATTCAACCATTTCCAAGAAAAACTATGGAGGAGGAGAGAAGGAATGTTGTTTGCCCACATTAAAAAGGGGAAAGAAGATAAATCCTCCAGCTTTTTGATTGAGAGCTGCTGTGCCATCATGTTCAGGATAGCATCTGTGGTGACAAGGCTCAGAGACGTCTGCGCATGTCCTCGGCAGACTCATCTCTGTTTCCGGCTACTCCATTTTCTCAAGACTCTCATACATCAGCATCTCCCAGCCTCTGGTGGTGAGCAGCCCACTCTTGACCCAGTCCTGTGCAGGGATGGTGCTGGTGCCATAAACTGCTGCAAGGGATGTGCCAGCAGAGCATGTGCTGCTGTGGGGGGATTATCCCTGTAAAGATGGCTCTTGCTTCTTGCAGGTACAGGCGAGAGGGGATCTCGAGTCTGGGAGCAGAGAGCCAGCCCAGAGGTAATTCTGCTGGAAATGTAGACAGGACAGAAGGTGTACAACAGGAGGGAAAGGAAGAATATGGGCTGATGAATGCAAACAGAGGACTGGCCAGGAGAAGCTGTAAGGGATGCAGGAGAGTGGAATGGGCTGGCTAACACAGTGGTGGGCTGTGTGGGAAGTGTGACTGAACTGGTGGAACCAGAAGACAGGAAGGCAGGGAAGGGATGCGGGAGGGATGGCAAGAGGGACAGATGGACAGTGGGAAATTAAAGCACTAGGGTATACGGTGGTGAAGAGTTAACAGGGTGGGGGGGGATACTGGGCTTCCTGGACAAAACTGTTGGTGTGGATTAGATGGGCAGAGGAATAGGGGAAGGCACAGTAGACAAATTACTGTAACCAATTTTTTGGCTTATCCCATGTTTTATTATGTGGACAGCTGATTTGCCACACGGGTCGATGTGCAGAGCTACTAGGTTCTTGCAGCAGTTGTTTTGAACGTACCTAGTTCACTTTTAAAGCTAAGTCTTTTAAAAATCAGGTTGTAGGCACATCAGACAGAGTGCCTAGAATGGATGCAATTGTTTTCACTTTAGTCTGTCTGTATAAATACTTCTGTCTGGCACATGTCTGATATGAAATGGGAATAATGTCACCCAGACGTGAGTGAAGATAAGCTAGTTTAATGTGTGACCCATCTAGATAATGCGCTTTGTAATTTAGATGCCTGTTAGTAACTCTGTCTTCAGAACAGTGTTTGGATAACTGCTGTAGATAAAACCTGAGAGGACTAGCATCACCTAGTCTGCACATCAACCAGGGCAGGAGTCCTGCAGAATTCAGTAGCCTCAAGTCATGTAATTACAGACTGCAGCAAATTGTGTGTCCATGCGGGGTGCCTTGATTTTGGCAATTCTTGATACTGTAGGCATAATTTTGCAATATGAATCATGTTCCTTCTGTGTTCTCTTTTCTATAAAAAAAAAAAAAAAATCAAGTAGCAGAGAGTGGAAGAGATGTTACCGAGGGCAGCCAGGGCCAGATTTTCTGTCACTTCTGGTCTCCCAGACCAGTATGTGGCTACTGTGCCAGGATGCTCTCTGGAACTTGGGCTAAAGGAAGGAGCCTGCCAATGGGCTGTTTGGAACACTGTGAAGGGAGGGTTCAACAGCATGCGAGCCATTTCAGAGCATGGAGGTAAGAACTGCTAGCACTGGTCATCATACAGATGGTGGAACCCCCCCAAAATAGTAAGGCTTGGGAACCCCTGCCACTGAAAAGAACTACAAACCAAGGCAGGTTATCATTAGTAACCTGTGTGTTTCCCCCACTGAGAATGAGCTCCAAAAGCAGCTCTGAGGAAACTCTAGCACCAGACTTCTTCAGGGTGTTTTTCAGGAGTGCTTTGGGCTTTTCTCGGTGCCAGCGATGAGATCCTCGCTCTTGGATGGAGCACCCCAAGACGAAGTGCTCTGATGACGTTTCCATCTGGTGGTCCCATTGTGTCCCGCTCGCTGAGGCTGTGGGTCCCCATTGTGTCTGCCTGCACGGGGGCTGATGCTGATTTCCGCCATTCACGCTTGTTTCTTTGCATCTGAGAGTGCTGCTGAGCAGTTTCCAGAGAAAAACTTGGCCCCTGTTTCTAATGTAATGCAGAGTTGTACCGGCTGCCGGGGACAAGTCGGAAACGCTGGCAAGATAGCAGGCATCCTCAGGAAGCAAACCCTATCAGAAAGCACTGATGTCATTGGCAAACAAAACAAATGAGCACTGGAAAAACAAACTGTTTTCCAGCCTTGTTGATCTTCCCTCAAATTAGAAGCTCTGCACAGCCTCTACTCTGCGGCCCAGTCTGACAGATTATTTACATGACAGTGCAGCAGCAATGGTTTTGTTACTCCTGCCAATCCAATTCCTTTGATTTTATTTTTTAGATTTATTTATCTTAAGGGAGGGTGGGGTGAGTGTCCCAGCACTGAAGCCAGATTTGGAAAGCTGGCCAGCATCCTTGCAGATGCTGGTGCTGACATGGTTGATGTCCTGCAAGCTTTGATCAGGCAGGACCTCCGGCTTCCCTACCCCCAAACCAGGTCCAATGCAGGGCATGCCACCTCCCCACAACTTCTGCACAGCCCTTCAAGGCATGTGCCCTACCAGTGTCCTGGCTAGTAGCCACCTGCCACCACTGCTACTGGCTCTTCAGAGCTTTTACCATGAGCATTTTTACATGTGGTGAGTCTGATTAGAGCTCGTCTGGGGATTGGTGCCAAGGGCACCATGGCAGGCAGAGCGGCGCGGGCTTCACCCCCTTGGTTGTTCCCATTGCAGTGTTGTGATGGGCACAGTGACAGCATCCTGCTCCCAGATGGGCCTCCCCACCACCCGTAGCACCGTGGGGTTTTCCCTTCCACATGTGATAAGTTTGCAGAGCAGGAGGAGACAGTTGCACCAGTTCCTCATGGTGCATTTCCACTCGTTGTCCCTCACTGCTGATGCCAGGAGGAGGATCAGAGTAAACCCTACGGGCTGGAGGTTTCTCACCCACTCATCTTTGCCTCTCTGATGCCACCATGGCTGCAGTGGCAGCAGAGAGGGGGTTAAGCTCTGCTCCAAGCCAGCCTGATAATAGCAGGAAAAGCACATTTCTTCCTTGCACCTGTGAGCGCTTTGATGGGCTTTCTGCTGTTTATGGTAGTCACATTGGATCTTACTCTCCTTAGAAGCTGAACAGCTCTAGCAGCCAGCTGTTCCCTTTGCTCTGCTCATACCTGGCTCCTTGCACGGTCCAGGCAGAGGGTGGATGGAAAATCAGCTTTTTAGGTCAGCATTCAAAAATAACCCACAAAGCCTTCCCTTCCTTCCACGAGGAAAGGGTCCCAATCCTCCTTGCTTTCTGTCTGCTTGTACTTACTGCTGGCTCGCCTACTCAGAGCTCTTACTGGGAATTTGGAGTCCTGTTCTAGCAAGGGCTACTCCTAAAATATCTTCAGCACAGAGCTTTATTTCTCTGTTTTTAAAGGGTGTGTAGTGTTACATGTGTGAAAAGGGAAGAGATTCATTAAGCTCTAGAGGCAAACCGGTTTAAGTGCTCAGCAGACTCTCAGACTGAAAAGCCACTTCTGCAGCATTCCAGGTTACCAGTTAAGTTGTGGCTCTGCATAAAAATTCTGTCTGTTTTTCCACACTGTGGGCTCTCCCTGGGCAAGTGCTGTGGCCACTGTGGGCAGCGCAGGGCAGATGTGGCTGGAGGTCCCTGCATGCCCAGGAGCCGCACACCAGGCTGACCCAGAGCTGCTGGCCAGAACAGCTCTGTAGCCTGCAGAGCACTCAGGAGACAAGGCAGCACAGAAAATGGGTGAGGTGCTGGATAGGCAAAAAGTGGCCATAGTATATAGGGGGCTGCAGCACAGAAACTGGTTTATATAGTAAGCCAACCAATCCACTTCTGTGTATACGTAGCCTGGGAGATTTGGTACTAATAAACACACAGCATCTATCTCAGTAGTTGCTCCACTTCAAGGAAATCATTGTCAACAGCAGTGACCAGACTTCTCCCTTTTTGCATGCCCAAGGAGCAATTAGAGACCAGTGTATAAAACGTACTTGCTTGTCATGATCTTTGCAGAGACAGTCATCTCCTTTTGAGCAGCTGCCAGTGCTGGGCTCATGATTCTCCGGTGGACCTGCTACTACTGAGGACACACAGTACTCACTAGGCATGTTAAATGAGCTCCTCATGCATGGAAAATCATCTAGAGTTTTATATTTTACATAACAAATTTATTTCTGTGTGTTTTACCTCTTTATCCACCTTTTTTATATTTCTTTCTTCTGGTGACAGTTCAAACAAGGAGGAATGTATCAGAGCAGGACCATTGTTTTGCAGAACCTACAGAACAGAACGTTACATTCCACTCGCTTTAAAACTCGGGAAGACTGGGTGTTCTGTAATTGCCATAATAACCTGTGAGAATGGTATAGACAATAGAGATTGTTTCCAGCCAACTAATTCAGTTTGCTGGATCTTTGCTCTAGTGAGTGCAGAATGGAGGGCTGTCACTGGGCAAGAAAAATCTTGACCATCCCGTGTCTTGGAAATCATTGAGACACGATAGACATGGCCATTGCAGGTTGTTTCCAGTCGTGTTACTCAGTGGAAATGTGCTGTAAAAACAACATCTTAAAAATCTTAGGTTTTGTGTTATTCTAGCTGAGGACTGCAAATTTCCAGTGGGCCAATGCAGGGAGAACAGAGTAAGCTGTAAAAAGACTGTTTAGCTGGGGTATTGCATGATATTACCTGGGCTTCTCATGTGGTTGCATAATTCAGTTTTGTTCTTATGTATATTTCGTCCTTGTTCATGTGAACTTCTTTTTTTTAATTGGAATATGCAGAGCTGTAGGGAGAGGCATATTGCCCTGTAATCCACCCCCTCGTCCTACAGCAACTTAAAACACAATATAGAACACGCCTCTCCATGACTGGAGAAAAATAGTTTTCTAAGGAAATGCCTGCTCAAGTTGTGGGCTTACCTTCAGTGCAAAGATCTTTTTGAGATCACATTAGTGAAATCTGAAAGCTGCAATCACCAGTGAATTCTTGAGTGAAAGGGACTGAGTCAGCAGCAGCAGCGCAGCATCTGCTGCTTGGCTGAGTGCAAGGAGATGTATTGTCTAGGGAAGGCCATCACATGATTCATCAGCATCTGCATGCACTTTGCTTCATCTATTTTATTAAGAGAGTGGAAAACCCAGTCCAGGGGATGAGACTTTTAGCTTCAGTAGCCTACCAGCTGATCAAAGATATCTTTCCTTGTTTCAAGCGGTCTGTCTTTCCTTGTTTAAAGCCTTCTGTTTATTTTTGGTTTTGTTTTCTAGTAATGGGTCCAGCTGGAAAGAGCTTTCTGATGGCACAGCTGTGAGTGAAACCAGCACAACATGTTCAGTGTCGAGGACCTCCTGATTTCTCATGGATACAAATTGTCAAAAAATCCCCCTGTTTCATATGAGAACAGGTATGATGGATACCGGCACGAAGTCACGGGGAAGAGATCTGCTCAGAGGTCAGCACTGAACGGGTTTGAGGCAGAATCCAGAGCTGGGGCCTACAGCAAGAAACCTCTGGTGAAAACCAACTCGAGCAGCACTGAAAGCAGCCATGGGAGCCAAGGGAGGCAAGCAGGTCCTGGTTACCACCATGACCTTCAGGGTTTGTCCTCTTTTCATACTTCAGAAGGGGGGTAAGTTTCAGCATCATGCCATGGCTTTGCTTTCTCTTTCTTTTGGTCCTGACAGATAACTAATCACAAATCTAACCCTTAACACCATCTTACTGTGATCCTTTCCTGCTCCCATCCCAGTGACCATTTTTGTGCACTGGATGTCCACCTGAAGCAGTGGCATCCATTCACCTTCTACTAGAGAGAGGCCTTTGGGAATACAGGAATGATGGGAAGTGGCTGCATGTGGGAAAATTTGATTTAATTATGTGGTCTGTATCAGAAGTGCCTTTCTGACGGGCTTAGGAAAGCTCAGTCCTAGTATAGGGAAAAGTAGGGGGAAAAGTTAATTTTCTTCAGTTTTAAAAAACTGAACTCAACTTCTCCTGCCACATACACACCCCAGTTTTTGTTGCAGATTCAGCCATGTGCAGCGTGGTGGGTGCAACACACCCACTTCTGGTGGGTGTTCCTATATGCACTGAGGACTTTCTTGTTTTCCTCAGGTGGCTTTAATGGAGTAAGCATGAGAAGGTGCCTGTGCACTTCTTTTTAAAACGTGCCCAAGCCAGTGGAAGCCTCTTGTCGTCATGCCATAAAACGAGTTTGTACAACCGTGGTTGCTCAACACAGAGTACGTGCACACCGGGGCTGGGGCCGGCTGGGCAGGAAGAGCTGTGTGTACACACCGCTGCTTGGCCATTGTTCTGCAGCTATTTGAGTGCTGCAGATGAACAAAGGAAAGGGGCTCGAGCAGGACTGGAAGCCAGCCCAAGTATGACGATGGTTTACAAGGAAAAGCCCCTTCCTCCTGCCGAGTGGGCTTGAAACTGAAAGCAGGGCAAAACACTGTCACCTTGGGAGCTTATCCTCTTACAATGTCCTTCAGTAACATGTGGCAAAGCCATGTGTCCCCTCACTGCTGGGCTTGTCTGCTCTTTCCCTTCATATATCTTCCCCTTGCAAGCCTGTTTGCCTGGAGCAGGAATGGCTGCTGGTTGCCAGTTAGGATAATAGGCAGGAAGAGATGTGAACCCTGTAAAGCAGTTGTAGGGCAGCAAGTCTCAGCTGAGGTGAAGGTTTGCAGGTGGAACCATCCATTCTAAAGAAGGAAGGAGAGGACACAGGTTTAAAGGTAATAAGGAGGATCCTTCCAGGTGTGTTTTGGATGAAGTAAACTGGATGGCAAAAAAAGTGAGGGAAGATACTGCAAAAGAATGAAAGGGAAAAAGGTTTTGAAGCAGGATGAGAGAGTGTGCAGTGATGCTGAGGAAGCTGGTCTGTTTCTAATACCTCAAAATGCAAGGGGTGGAACCTGTCAGTCTACAGGATAGTTAAATATTATATCCTGGCTTTTAAAAGTGGCTTTTCCACATAAAATAGGAAACACAGCCCTGGAAATGGCTTTGTCATGCTTTCATAAAAACAGAAATATTTTCTTGGTACCACTGTTACAGCAAAGTCTGCTTCCCAGTGAGCCTACTGGGAACCCTTGCAAGGCACTAGCATCTGGGAAGACCTTTATATCAGGCATTGCTTCCTTTCCATGCCTGAGTTTGTGGACTGCCTCCATTGCGGAGCGTGACACAGCCGGGGCCCTGCTGGTCCAGGAAGGGAGGAGCAAGCTCCCTGAGCCAGATCCAGGGAATCTGCAGCACTGTGGCACCTGTGTGTCAGCTCTTGAGTTCCAGGGTGACAGTCCCCCTCCAGACTCACTCCCCTGCACCTGAGGCATAGGGCTGCCATGTGAGTGTGAGCTGCTTTAAAACTGACGAGGAGATATTTCTCGTGTGTTTGAGCCTGTGGACTCCACCAAATATTTTGATATTGCTGCCTGGTTTCTTGACTGTTGTGGGAAATAGGCTTCTGGTTCTCAGGCTGGCAAAGAACTGCACACTGCAGAGACCTGGGGACCGTTTGGGCCCGAAGGGGGTATGACCACCCAGCAAGATACTCTTTGGGCATTACAGGCTGGTGCTGCTTTCCCAGTCAGCACAGTAGCAGGAGAAGGCCTGAACAGGTGGTGTGGGTGTGTCCCAGCTACCTCCACAGACGGTGACCAGCTCCACAGCAACTCAGAGCATGGCTCAGGCACCTGGCCCAGGGAATTATGTACATCACACTGTTGTTTACACCACTGGTATAGAAGAGCTGATCACCTCCCGTATACCACAGAAGTGAGTGACGTTGCCAGCCTCGTGGCTGCCTTTGCAGGCAGGTTTGCAAGGCTTGGGGTGTTTTGTGATGTCAGGGCGTGATGCTGTTGTCTCTGCTTATTAAGGTTGTTCTGCTAATTAAAGCTTGCTGAGGAGGAAAGAGGCTTCATAGCAGCTGCGTGTGGACACATCACACCACTCGCTGGTCCTGCTTCATATGATGGGGGATGAAGCCCTGGTGGAGTGGGGTAGTGGAGTTTTGCTCTATTCTGTTGTTCTTCAGGCAAAGCGTGAGGGAGCAGATGGTGGGAAGGCTGTCCTGGCTGTCCTTGCTTAACTGAGCATTCAGAGTCCACACAGTAAAGGTTTGGAAGAGGAGACAAGTCAAAGAAAATGGGAAAGCTGACCCTTTCTGGGTGGAGAGGAGAGGAGAGGGTTCACAGAAGGAGGACTCCCTGCTGATTCTTTTCTGCATGGAGAGAAGAGGCACTTTGCTTAGCTGTTTGTGTGGGAGGACTTATGTTGGTAGGTAGCAAATTTAGAGATAAATAGATCATGTAGTTATGAGATTACTTTCTGGAAAAATTAGAAAAGTGTACTGGTGTTCCCCAATGCTGGGTCTCAGAAAAGTGTATGTGAGGAGAGGATCCCAAAATAGAACAGAAGCTGTCAGTGTCAAGAAAAGCCCTCTGAAAATTTTTCTACCTTCCTGCCTTTCTAACGGTGCCTCTTTGTTGGGCACAAAGTTTGTGCCAGTGCCTGCAGCTCAGGCAGGGTTAGGTAGTGGGTGCCCAACACCTACTGCTTGCATGCTGGCAGCCAGTAACAGGGACAGACACTCTGTAGATACCCCTGCATTGACCTCAATCTGCAGGGTTTGGACTGAGAGGCCTGTGCCACACTCCTGCACTTTTGACCCCATTTTCTGCATCACGTGAGGTCCTGCTGGTCCAGTGTCACCTTAGGGAACTGGGAAGCTTCAACCCACTGCTCTGAGCATGACAGCTCAGTGAAATGCAGTCATGCAACCAGTGCAGGGTGGACTGATGGCTTCACTTCTTGTAAAGGGCTAAAATTCATAGAAAGCTACAAATAGTTTGGGGGTTTTACACAGTTTTAATTAGATTAATTTTATGTAGAATCAATTCAGAGCACTTTGACAGCAAATGTACTATTCATTAGAAGCAGGCCAGTTAGGAAAGAGTTCATACTATTAAAATCCACCTCCTTGGTCCCGTGGGACCACTCTGTCCTTGACAAATCTCCACAGATGGTCCCATGGGACTGTTCCATCCTTGGCACCTCTCCCAGCTGTGAGGCATCTGCAGGCTGCTGTGTCCGGGTGTGCATTTCTCTGTGCATCAGTACCAGCACATCATGGAGAGACTGAACTGGGTAGAGGCACAGTCAGAGACGAGCTGCTGCTAAGAGGGACTGTGTGGTCTTTTCACTGATAATATGTCATGGTCGCAAAGACCACACCATGTCCAGTACTCGCCATCCAGAAATGTAGCATTGCTGAGACTGTAGTGAAGCATATTGAACTTGGAGTGGCTCTTGGAAGCTTCTCCTTCCACCTCTTCTCTGACTGCAAGACCCAGAAGTGTTACATGTCCTGGAAGGGGGCACTCTCTGCTGCATTTGAGGCCACAATCTGTGGTCATGCTGTGCTACCCCACTTCCTCCTGCCTGTCTGCTCCCTCTGCATGCAGGTGTGAAGGAGCTGCTCTCCCAACACTGGGAGCAGAGGATGGAGCTAAAGTGGAGGGTCCTTGAAGCATTACCTTCCCACTGTGCAGTGCAGTCTCATCTTTTCCAGAGATTTATTGGGTCCCTGGTAGAGACTGTCTGTTTAACCATTTCTAGTGCCTTAGCCAGGAGCTAGAGAGGCTGATAGTGTCTGCCCTTTGAATAGATCTTAGAAAAGATCAGGTTTAAAATGCTCTAAATACTGTCTCTTAAATGTCTTTTCTACATTTGTGTTGCAATGATGACATCGTACAGGGTACATGGTGGTTTGTATCATGTTCTGAAGTTCATCACTGGAGCATACTTATTAACCTTTAAAAATAAATTTAATCTTTTAAACAGCTTTTAATAAGCTGTTGGTATGTATATCCTGTTGATAAGAATTTGGGTTTACTTTGTTGGGTTTTTTTAAATGGTGAATTAAGCTTTGCAGCAACATCTCTGGAAATTTAAAAATCAAGATTTTTAGATGCTTTTCTAAGAGATGATAGCACTGAAGCAGGAATCATTTCAGAGAAGTCTGATGGCCTGCACTGAGCAAGATGTCAAACTAAATAATTGTAATGGTCTCTTCTGATCTTGGAATCTATGACTGTGTACTTCCTGCAGTTTCTGTAGACCCTTTTATGATGATGGATGAAATCAAACAGAAAGAGCAGCCTCTCCCTTCCCTCCTCACTATTGCTAGACCCTGTTTCTCACCTCATTTTGTAAACTACAAATGGTGCCACAGCAGTATGGGGGTGAGATGAAAAGGTAGGAGACAGCATTAGTCCAGCTGTATGTTTCCACATGAAAATGTTCATTGTTACTGCAATCAGCTCTTCGATATAGGAGGTGTCCTGTCATATCTCACTGATTAATGAAGACGTCTGTTTCTTCATGGGGTTCAGCAATCAAACTGTATTTCGTGCTTCAGCAGCAGAACATTTTGTTCAGATGTTCAGTCTTAATCCAGTTGAATTAATAGGAACAAGATGCTCCTTATCACAGTTTGGTTTTAAAACTTTTAGACTCACAGGATGAACTTAATATGCATTCAGAAAAATTGCTGTGGATCTGGATGGCTTAATTTTCATTCTGAATTTCAACTTGTATTATGTCTTCACGATCTCCTATTTAAATAGATCATTGTTTTTAGTAAAAAGAGCCAGATGACACTGTTTATATACCTTGGGGTGAAGAGAAAAGAAAGAAATTCTTGAGTTCTAACTACATACTTGTCCTATTTCTGTCAATTTTGATTTTTCTTTCCAGTCTTATGCTGGTGGCAGCCACATAGTGTAAAGGCAGTTATATTGTTGGACACCTTAGGTACAAGAATAGCAGAATGCAATTCAGGTAGAAAATTAATTATTTATATAGAAGGGTACCAATTTAGTTCTGCAGTAATGTATAAAACAGCTTACACTCTGTTCTGAACACACAAAGAACCTATTCTGTTCATGTAAATCTGTGTTCTGAATTTCTAATCTGCAATAAAATGTCCACTGTTTTCCACCTTTCAAGCAAAAGAGGTAATCCCTATTTTATTTTAAAAAATTATACATCTTCTGATGTATTTTACATTTTAAATTTTGGTTCCATCTTATTCAGAACCATATTGATACATCACTATTGTTGTGACATGTCATTAATCCAAAGCACTTTGAAGAATTTTGTTCCCTTTGAAAGATGAACTAGAATCAATTCTGGAAATGACATGTTTAATTTCAGCACTTATACTAGGATGCAAATCATGTTGCTGACAGAACGTATCTTAAATCTTACAAAATAGCTATCTACCTGTTCTCCCTACCTGTGCTACCTGCATCATGGCTAGGCTTCGCGAACGAAGATTTGAGAAGGGCTCTACCCACGCTTGCTGCAAGCGTGCTTGCATACCACAGTAGTCTTCTTGACATCTATAGATTTTGATTTATTGGGGTGCAGAAGTAAGTTCAAGACAGTAATTTCTGGTTTTAGAATGGAATCAGAGAATCAGAGAATGGCCTGGGTTGGAAGGAACCTTCAAGATCATCTAGTTCCAAACCCCCTGCTGTGGGCAGGAACAGTTTTCTAGTGTCCATCAAGGAGGACTATGCATGTTAGCACAGCAGGTAACTGTGTGCGTTTGCCTTTCTTTCTTTCTAACAGCTTTGCATAGCTAATAACATGTCAAAAGAGCTTCTGTCCCTTCCTTTACTGATGTTAATGACTGACTTTTAAATCCTCTCATTAAAATCATAGTCACCTGGTTGCAAATAGATTACACAAACCCCATTGGCATAACTCATCATTTGACCTCCTAGTGGCCTTATCCATATGAGAAAGAAAGGGCATCTGTGCGTGCTGCCTCTGATGCTGTGTTTTTCTTTTCAGGGTTTGTGACAGGCCTCATTTAGCACGATCTTCCCAGCCCAAGACTGATAAAGATCTTGCCTACTGGAGAAGACGAGGACAGGACTTCAGTGTACTACTAGGCTATTCCCAGAAAGCCAGCGTGGAAATGAAAAGCCTGGCTGCAGCCCCGGGGGCAGCCCGGCACCCCAAGGAGAATCAGCTGAAGGTAGGGACAGGCGCAGGACATGTCAGAAGAAGCGGCTTTCAGGAGAGCTGTGAAGTGCCCAGCGACTGCAAATGGCAAAATCTGGGAATGGAAAGCTGGAACCAGCCAAAAAAGGTAGGGAGGCAAATGTCCGAGGGTGACAGGGAGAAGCTACTCCAAGAACTCTATTCACTGACCCTGGGAGACAGCGTACTCAGCACCCACAGCAAGGGGAAATCACAGTCATTGCCGAGGGTCCTTTCACCTGAGAGCATGAGGTGCGTGGAAATGCCCTCCTTAACCAACAGTAACAACTCGCTCAGTGTAACTAAAACTCCCTCCTATTCCCCAAACAGACTGAGTGTGGAACCAGCCAAGCACCATGGAACAGGAGGCCATTTCCTTCCCCTGGTGAAACCCAAGTATGGGAGACCTCTCAAGCCTCCATCCTACGAAACACAGCGGCAGACTAGGGCACCTGCAGAAACCGTGGGTTTCCAGGACCACTACCAGAAAGATGAACCCACCTCCTACTTAGCCAAAGTTAATGAGCCAAGGCAAGATGTTTCCGTTCCAGACTCTGGTTTGGAGCCCCCAGTGTACGTACCTCCTCCTTCTTACAAATCCCCACCTCACCAAACCATGCCCCCACGTTCCCCCAGTGAAGTGCCTAAAACCGACACGTGCACCAGCAGCAATCCACAGGGTGCTGCAGAGCGGGTCGTACCCTGCCAGCGACCAGCCATGAATACTTTTGAGGTGGTAGGTGACCCTTGCAAAGACAACCCTTTTCCTCATGGGAAGCAAAGCCATGCAAGGCGCCCTGCTGACCACCTGCGTTCTGTCCAGTACATTCCCTTTGATGATCCTCGGATACGACATATTAAAATTGCACCACTGGAAGGTCTGCAGGACAACGCTAAATACACAGAAAATGCGTGTAGTCCCAGTTCTGGTGCTTTGCAAGAGAGAAATCTTGAAGTACAGTACAACAGTGCCTTTGTGGATGCATCAAACTTGTCCAGTTCTGCAAAGGGAGAAAGAACTTCCTACAGCTCCACCCATAGCAACAGATGGTTGGCACCATCCCTCCGAGATCAGGAAAATTGTGCCTTGCCGGACCAAAGAGACAGTTGTAGTTCAACTAATCACAGCCCCCGTAACGAAACCAGCACAGAGTATGTGAAAGGCAAACTTTCTGTAAGAAATTCACATATGGACAGCACCTGTGAGACTGTTACAAAAGTGAAAAAGTTTGAACCTGGAACGGGGATGCAGAGCAAAAAGAGTTCAAAGAAAAAAATGAATGAAACTATATTTTGTTTGGTCTCTATCCCAATTAAATCAGAATCCAATCTGCCAGATACAGATAGGAACAACAACATAACCCAGGGTCCTGATAAGAATGGGTTTGATAACAATGGGGCTTTGCAAGAACAAAGTCTCTTAAGTATGTCTTCAACGGACTTGGAGTTACAAGCGCTTACAGGAAGCATGACCAATAAAAATGAGTTACAAAAACAAGAGCTGTGGAGACCAGAAGAGTTCAAACAAATGAATGACCTCAGGTTTATTCAGCCTACAAAACACAGAGAGCTCAAATATTCTGGCTCCTGGCCAGGTGATCAGTACAAAGACCAGCAGACACAGACCAGTTTCAGTGAAGAACCTGAAAGCCCACAATTTTTACATGGTACAAAGCCTGGGCAGCTTGATAGTAGCAATCAGCTGTCTCCAAAACGCCTGGGAAGTACAGCATCCATGATAGGGGCAAAACAGACAGGGTCACCTTCTGAAGAGAGAGACTGCAGGCAGAGCAGTTATGGTATGAAGGGTCAGATGTACCTCAGCCAGTCTAGCAACAGTGCATTTTCCAGGACTGCCACCTCAGTCCTTCAGGCCCCCTCCCCAAAAGCCCACCACAGCCAGCCTGTGCCTGCCCAGGAGAGGGAAAATGGCCTTCTTTCCAAGGGAGATATAGTTAAGGGAGAACCAGGTGCTCCCTGCAACAGTAAAGAGCTGTTTGGGCAGTTCCTATTGAAACCTGTAAGTCGTCGTCCGTGGGATGCAATAAGTGAGCTAGAAAGTTTTAACAAGGAGCTGCAAGGGCAGGAGGAGAGCACAAGCAGTGAAGAAGACTTGGAAAGTGCTGCAACTTCTTTGCAGGCAGGTGCCCTCATGAAGAGGAGGACATCCAGAAATGAGAAATCAAACGAGGAGCCAAAACGTGGTGGGAAATCAGAAATGGTTGTGCCAGAGGTGCCTGTATTTAGGTCAGGAAGAGTTAAAAGTAAGTCCGAAAGTTGGAGTATGGGGACAGAGGATGGTGTCGAGCCAGGCTGTCTTGGCTCTAAACGCTCCTTGCAGCCAGGAGGGAGCAGTGAAGGAGTCAGGCCAGCAGATGGAAGTCTGATAACAGAAATGGGGACAGGGGAAGCCAAGAGCAAAATGAGCAAACAGCCAGTTCATGTTGGCCCTGTCAAGAGAGCTTTGTCCAGTAGCTCAAGCAGTTCATGTCACAGTAATCCTTTCAATAACCCTGTCTTGCAGGAGATGAGTGAAGACCAAAATTATCTAGACTTTGTTAAACTGAGCAAAGGTGCAACTCCCACAAATGATACGGTATTAGAGAGAGGCTCAGTAGGATATTTGTCACTAACAAAGAGGAACCAAGGGTGCTCTGAGCCAGATTTGAGGTCAGTGGGACTTGATGTGGCTCCAGAACCTGGTGCTAGCAACTCTGATCACTCTTCAAATGCAAATGCAGTGGAAATCCCCGTGAATGAGTCATTGCAGGCAAGAGCTGCAAGAATTTTAGGTATAGATATAGCAGTGGAGTCTCTCCTTCCAGATGACCACGTTGGGCCCCACCCAGGCACTAGCCCTGCAAACGGTGCTCAGGACTTTGAGTCATCATCAGTGGAGAGCACAGTAAGTGACAAAGAAGGAAAAAAGGAGGATTCTTATGAAGGCAGACGAAAGTGTGGCTGGACAGAGAGTGCTCTCTTTGTCAGAGCCGGAGGACGATCTTTACACCCTGATGACTGCCAGACCACTCACCAGGAAGCCAGCGCTAAAACACGGGTAACTGAGCAAGCTCCAGAACAACCTGTGAGTCCCAGCCAAGGTGAGGACCAAAACTTGGTTTGCAAGTCACCTGTGTATCAGCATTCAGAAAAGAGGGTGAGAAGCACCTCAAAGGTGATAGAGACACTTCAAGGCAAGCTCACCTCTCCTCCGAGCCGGACTGCCGTGGATCGCTTAGTGCGGATGAAAGAAGTTGACTCTGTGTCCCGTATGAGACGTCTGAGCATTAAGAGTGCAGACTCAGGAGAGGAGGTTGATGAGGAGAAGCTGTCAAAGGTACAAGAGGAGAGAGGAATCAAACTGGCAAGCTCAGGGGCTGTTTCCAAGCGTGTTATCTCTCTCAGTGAAAATGGATGTTTAGGTGGAATGGACAAGAAGAAGATCAACAGAGATTTTTCTTTAGGTAAGACCCTATTGTGGGAGATCCAGATGGATACTCTTTTCTTATGTAACGGGCATGATCAGTTTGCTTATGCCCACGTATACTGCTCAAATAGTAACAGGCTGTAGGTGGTACTACCCTCATCTGGGAGCCACCCACTTTGCTCTCCTTGTGGAAAAGATGAGTGTTCTCTGATCCCATTTTAGGAATAGTTACTGTAAAACTCACTTGTGATACTGAAACTCATTCACAGAGACTGGAGTGCTCCCTGAGGTCTCATCTCTGTCTAATTGTTTCAGGGAATGGTCAGGCTGTAACAGTGGAGTTCAAAGACAGTCACTCTAGTGCCAGTGTTTGGGAACACGTGGTGATTTAATCATAACCTCTCCTTGAATGCCAATTTTTTCCCTCCCTAATACTTAAATAGACACATACTATATCATAGTTCATAAGAAACTAAAAATAAAAATCTGATGTTCTTCTATGAAGCCTCTGGGAAATGGCTACATTCAGGGGCCTGGAAAATTCTCTCTCTCTCATGAATATTTTCCAGATCAGTTTGTTGAGAATAACTGTTAACCCCAAGTCAAATGGAAAGTTGACTTTTTCAGTGAACACTTTTTTTCTCCCTATTTTTTGGTGTTCCTTGTCTCTCGAAAGCATATAAACTTGTGTAGTCTGTATGCATCCCCAAAATAACACGAGCTATTCTCTCCCCGAAACTGTTTTCGTACAGCATTGTGTTGAACAACTGAAAATCAGTTGTTGCCATAGATCTCTGTAAAGGGATAAATCTCACAGGCCACCTGTCTAGTCCATTAAATTAATTGAAGTGAGCAAATGTATGGTGTGAAAGTTGTTAAATTAGTATTAATCTCCTCCTTCCTTTTTCCATCCTCTCTGTAACAGCTGACACTTTACCTTGAAATCTGTACAAGTTATTCATTAAACCTCATCAATATAAATCTGTTCACAGTTTTCCAGTACAGAGGGACTGGAATTAAATGGAGTATACTTTAAACTGGATTTAGACATTTCCATCTGAAGAGAAATGCTTGTATGAGTTCAGAGTATTGACTCCTGCAGTCTGATAGCCTTTCCCTTCTTGTCTTTTTCTGTATCCCACATCTTTGTCTCTTTCTACTCTGAACAGTATTTCTCTAGACCAGATTTTCCAAACAGGCTAATTCAGCTTTCTTGTACCCATCAGGTCTAGTATGCCCCACATGCATTTCATATGCTTTCCTCCCTTGGGGTTTCTGCTGGAGTGAAGAAAATATCTGTTGTGGTGACATGACTTCAGGGATGTATCAAAACAGACTGCGTGCATTTTATTGGAGAGTTATTCTGCAGTAAATTAGGTCTAAATTTATCCCTCTTGCTGACAATGCTAGGTCTTGCGTTCTGCAGAGTGTTCCCATTGCAGCAGTTCCCTCACAGCCATAACAGCTCTCCCCATGTCTGGATGGCATGGATTTCCCTTCCTGCTGCTCACATCCAGTACCACAGGGTAACACACTTGCGTGGGGTCGGCAGGCAGCTCCTCCACTGGCCTCTTCCCGTTCAAAGAGACCCTAATTTGTCAATGCCCCCAAAATCTTCACCTTATCTCAACAGAGCAGGGCTGAAGATTCATGTTTAGTGAAAGGCCTGATGTTGTGTCTTCCTCTGTTAAATCTCACTTCAGCTTCCCAGACTAGCCCATTGGTATAATTGAAAGCCCAAATGAGAATTAATCCTAGAAAATCATTATATTAATTGCTTTTAAAGAGCAAATATTCCATTCCAAAAGGCCATTCTATTTGAAATGAGGTAGGGTTAGTGTTATAATTGCAGACTGGGCCTGTCGCAGAGGCTGGAGCCCTTAGCAGAAACAGGCTTTCACATGTATAATGTAGCTTGGCAGAGGAACAGTCATCTCAGCGTAAGAGCTCTGCCAAAGCTCAGTGCGAGAAACTCATCTTACTATGCAAATACTGCCATTAGAAGAACATCTCGAAGTGTTCCCAAATGCATTGGATGTCTTTTCTCCTTTGCTGTTTGAAGACATGGGGCTGCTAATCTGGCTTTGTTTCTGTAGAGAGCATTTCGAATGAGCTTAACCAAATGTTGAATAAACATTTCTGTTTCAGTGCTAGAACTCCAATGTCTCTGCCCCTCAGAAGGATGACATAGCCTGGCAGTTTGACACTTTTGTGTCCTTGTTTAGGTGCTGAAAGCATGAGTAAGCTTTCAGGGAATAAACTGAGCCATCCAGAGGCTCCACGTCTTGTAGCTTGATTTTATCCCTCCCTCCCCACCCCTACCCCTGTCCCGCCACTCCCTGAAGCAGTGAGCACCTGCAATTTTGTGGGGAATTCTCATAATGTGAATGTGTCTGGCCTTAGGAAAATCAAGTTTCTGAAATGTAAATTTATTTTTATTCTTAGGTTAACCTGTCACAGAACAGTTCAGAATTTTTGTATGTTCTAGTAGTTTAGATGGCAAAATATTTACAGTAGAAAAAGTGTTACTGCTTTAGAAGCGTCTTCCCACACCATCTGTGCATTAAGCTTAGAAAGATGCAGCATTATCCTGGAGCGCCCTAGCCCTCAAAAACTTTTTTCCTGTTGATTTTTTTTTTTGCATTCATATGGTGTCTGTTTGGAAATACCAGAAGAAGCTTAGCAGTGATAAACAATTCTGAAATGATTGGTGTTGCTGACAGAGACGCCTTTCTTGACCAGCCTAGCAATTTGAGGCGGGTGGCAAGAGAAGTGATAAAGGATTCTGCACTAGGAATCCACCCAATGGGGCCAAATCTAGAAGTCCTTTCTTAGTCAGTCTCCCCTTGACATGAGTCTGGATGCTGCAGATGGACACTTGCACACGGAAGCAAGAATTTCCCTCGGGGGTTTTTATGCTTGTTTGAATGGAGACATTCACTCACATCAACATGAAAGTCCTGAGGATGAACGTTTTACTCCAAAGTGTGATATTTATGTGTGGAGCTGTTTTCATGCTCAACTGTTTAAATGCGAGTGCTGTGGGAGTACAGCCCACGGGAGGGACGTTTAAGGTTAGCACAGATACTCAGGTTGCGTAAGCACGGGCTGCAGTGCCGGTTTGTCGGGGCCCCTCTCGCCTACAGAATCCTCTGTAGGTAGCCGTGGTTCCTCCAAGCCATGACTGTGCATCCCAAGGGTAAGTCAGGCACCTGCATGATGGCACTGGGCAGGAAGACCGCACAAGGCAAAGCCTTTCATTGCAGTCTTATTCCAGAGTCACAAGGGTGAAGGAAAAGGCTCATGTCTGCTGACTTCATGGCAAACACTGGGATAAATCCAGTAAAAAAATCTGATAGAGGAGTGTCCCTCAGGGATTTGGGAGAAGGAAAGCCAATGTGTGGTATGTCCTGTGAACTGACAGGAGGTAGGCTGAAAATAAAGAAGAGTGTCAGTAAGCCAGTCCAGTGCTTCAGTGAATAAGGTTCAAAATGTGAGCTGCAGTTTTGCAGACTGAAGTGAGACAGCCACAGTGATGAAGTGCAGCTGTGCTTTCCTATTTTCTGTTAAATTAATCTGAAACCAAGGATTTGCAATCAAATGAAAAGACCCTGATGACTGCGTGGCATAATCAGTCCTTCAGCTAGCCTTAAACACCCTGCTAGGATTTTTAAGGCATTTACTGGTCCTTAGTTTTCAGTACAAGTGGGAGCAAATCTTATGTCTTTTTCTCCCTGTCAAAGCATCTGAGAACTAGAAGTAATCTCTCAGCATTCAGTGTGCTTGTTCCTACCTACCCAAAACCTCCCAAATTCTATCTCCGTGCATTTGATTAAAGTTATTCCCAAATTACATTGGTATAAATACAGAATTTTGGTCAGGAATGTGGTATTTATCTTTAAGGTGGTAAGTCCATTATTATAATCTTTTTTTTTTTTTTTTTTTAAATAAAAGCTAGGGAAAAGCTGTCTCATTTCCACAGCTGGTAATATTGAATAGATTTCACAATACATTATTAATAGTGCTTTCTTGTTTTTTTCTCCAGATACCTATGATCCCACCAAAGTTGAAAAGGTGTGACATTAATGAAGAGGAGAATAGAGAGATTTCTGCTCTACTAAGAATGTTTCACTGATTTTTTTTTCTGGGTGCTTTTTGTTTGGTTTTTGTTCTTTAATGTCTGGAAGTTGTCTCCATTTGTGATGTTCATGGTGTACTGACAATGCCTTTACCACTGCCACTAGGAATTAGCTATTCATATCTGAAACTGTTGTGGAGACCACAGAAAAATCTGACTTCGACATTGAAACCATCTGGCTTTGTAGCATTTAAGACAATACCTACCATTGGCAAAGAGTTTTCATCTGAACTGTATTTCAGTCTTCAGCAGGGATAGTGAAATGTATAAAGTGAGGCGTTACATTGGTGTAAATGTAAACGTGTGAGATTAGGGAAATGATTTTTAAAAGAATGTGAACCTATAAGCTAAACTTCTAAGTATCTACATTCTAAATTTTGTTTAACTTAAGGGAGTTAAACATACTTAAGGCCATAAGTAGAAAGTGCTGCTGCACTATGTGGGGGAAGGAATGTGAAAGAGTAGCGAAGACTGATTGTGAAATTATTTCTGACTTCCAGAGTTTGAACTTACTTTGATTAAATACTTGCCACCTAGAGAGAAGAAAAGCAAAAACCCAAAAGCTTCTAAAAGATGGAAGACTTTTGTAGTACAGTGTACAGAACATGTAATTATAGTAGCTGGCAACTAGTGTTTCAAACCAATGCAAAGTATACCACTGGCTGTTTTGCACTCAGTATTACCTATTTTTGTTTTGCTGTTTAGAAATTCTTTATATGAAAGAATAGTAGCTGGTTTAAAATAGCCCATTTTAACAAAGTAACTATATTTCTTGTTACAGAATACTATCTATTTTTCTACGATGTAAACAATTGCTAACAAGTGGCAAGTATAAAGAAGTATTATTATTATTATTATAATTATATTTTAAGAAGACTTATTCCTCTGAGTGAAGGTGCCCCAAGCAGATTTCACTTGTATATCTTAATGCACACACCATATTGCCACTTACTCAGTTGTGCTACCTTATTTTGTTCTAAAAAAGCCATCTATGTATGTATGTATGTACTACAGGGTTAATTCTATTTTTTTCCCACTCAATCCTTGGATCGTTCTTCTTGGAGCCACTTTCTGAAACACAGCTGAGAACTGTCCAGACTGGTGTTGCTGACATTTCCGTTCATGGGCCATTCATTACCAAAAAATGAGTTTGGATCTTTGTCCCAGTGTCACTGAATGGCTCAGATAAAATACCAGCTTTCTTTCTTATACTTTGTTCCCTTTTGCAGATTATGAGTTTGGATATGGCCAGTGTACAAAAATAAGCAAAACTGGGTTTAATTCTTCCCTGAAGTCAACAGGGGTTGCTGGGGAGATGTTCAGGTGTCTTCTTGATGGCATTTAAATACATGGCTTTAAATATATTTTATCTGCACACACAAATGCATGAATGACAGAATTTATAATAAAGCCTATGCATTCTGCCCTTTGATCCTGAATTAGCCTGCTTAGTATCTGTGTCTTAAAAGCCTTTATGTCCATTCCTGTATGGGTTTTTTTGTAAGTACCTGTGTACTAACATTCTTCTGATGATTTGTTCATGTACTTCACCAGTCTATTCTACTGGCATTTTCTGGTTTCTAGCATAATCTTAATTTTTAGAGTCTTCTAATTTCTTGAAATATTTTTTCCTAAGTCTGTAATTTGGAAAGAACGATGGGGAAAAACACTCATCCTGTGTTTTGGCAGTAAGAATTTCTTGTCTGTAACACATGATGCTGTTACATATGGACTATTTAAAGCTTGCTTGAAAAGAAAATGTGGTGTATAATTTATTTTATTAACTCTTGTGCATGACGTGCAGCAATACTTGTTGACAAACTGTCCCTACCACTCTTACTATTTTCACCTTTCTTCGTCACCATCTAGGACATCTAGGGGCTTGTAAATAGCTACAAAGCATGTTTTGCCCCCTCCCCCCAGCCAATACCCCCGACCTGAATTCTGCCCAGTTCTGAAAGAACTCCAACTCTTGCCATCCCACTTACCAGTAAAGCTGAGATGCCTAGCAATTAGTTGAAAGTTTTAATTTATCCTTGATTTCTGGAGAACTGTAAATGGTCCCATATAACCAGTCCTGCTACCTTCTGTTCATGTCTCTGTGGAACAAAAGTTTTCTGTGCATTTTATTTCCTTCTGGAGTGGGTTAATTGATTCTGCAGCTTATCTGTTTTATCAGTCATGTCAAGTAATTACTTTTCAATGCACATAAAGAGAAAAGATTAAAAAAAAAAAAAAAGACAATATTGCAGGGAAGGTTTTACTGGCCAAGAGTAAGAAATTAAAACGTAAAAAGTGGGTAAGCTTTATTTTGCAGTAGTATGTGACTGACCAGAGGATGGAAGAGTAGAGTTAGTGCTGCTTTAAAAATGGTGTATTGCTCCAACAACGCTGGTAGTTTCATTTGGTACTATGATACAGACAACTGAGAAACACATGGGGTACAGTTTTCTGAAGGATTGTGCCTCAGTGTTTCTACAGTGCCTATGCCATGGGTAAATACCAGCTGTTGGAGTGGGCTGGATGGTACTTAAACCACCTTTCCAGAAACCCTTTACCAGTTTGCAAACATCAGTGAACAGAAAGCCCCTTTTACAGCAGATGTGGTTCAAAAACAGTAAGTGGGGAGTTTCAGTGCCTGTCACGATGGGTGCATACATTGTCTTGGCAGCAGCTGTCACTGGAAGTGGCAAGAGCAGGAGCTCAGGGCTGGGCAGGTGCAGAGGTGGAGGATGCAGCAGGCCAGGCTGCTTCCAGTGCCTCCTGCAGTGCAACACTGAAAAGCGAGGAACTTTGTTCTTAGGAGGAAGAGCAGAGCTAGATCCTCAGAAATGATGCTTTTACAGGCTGCTGTGTACCCAGCTCGTGCTGCTGCTGTGCTGCTGCAGCTGTGGAAACGGGGGTCAGGGGAAGAGACTGGTTTCATGAGCATTTCCAGAAATTCATGTAGAAAAAAACCCACAAACCTGCCTGTCTTATACATTTTTAAAAAATGTTTAATGGAGAGACTCCTCAGGAGCTGGATAGCTAAAGAGGACCTGCCCGTCTCCTTCCCTTACCCATGTTGAAATCCGGAAGGGACAGTCAGCCCAAGGGTTTGGTGGCAGGGAGATAAGCAACGAACACAAAGTTCCAGGGTCCTATCTCCTATCTGAGGAAGAGGAGCCAGCGGTGAACTCCGGGTCTGCTGAACGGCCCTGGCTCCGCGGGCAGGGCAGGATGGATGGGAAGCGGGAGCGGGGTGCGGGCGGGCTCTGCCCGGGGCGGTGCATCTGGGGCGGGGAGCGCGCTCCCTCCTGCGGTTCCCGAGCGCCAGCGGGAGGCTGGCTTCGCTCGGGAACCGCTCCTTGCGGACCCCCTTCCAGCCTCCTTGCTGGAGGAGTCTGGAACGAGACAAAGCGCGGTCTGAGCAGAACTCTTCATTGTTTCAAATCCCGCCGCCACCACAGCTAAAGGAGGCGGGAGGGACAGGAAGGCAGAGGAGGGAAATGCGTCCGAATGACTCGAGACCTCCGTGGTGGAAATGCCCGGTGAAACCACACACCTGACCAAGCGTCACTCGCCAGTTATTAACTCAAGAAACCATCCCCAGGCATAAGAAGGGCTGATATATTTCATACCAGAGGTTTGTCTTTATTACAAACAACAGTATCATGTATCAAAACCATCAAGTTTCCTTGACTCCACTCCTGGTGTTGGGAGTTGGATGTACTGAAACATCCAGTGACTCTGGAAAAACAGGAAGGACAGCATATGCTTAAAGTGGTAAAGCCACAGAATTAGTCTGTCACCCTTAGAAAATAACCAGTCCCATCAAGCTTATTTACACATATATATTGGAATTTAGTAAAATATTTCTGTTTAATATAATAAATCAGTATAAATACCTAGGGTCAACATTCTGCTGCCTTTGCCACATGCAAAGTGGCAATGTTAGTTTTATAGTGCTCAACCTTATTTTTGGTTTAGAATGTTGATATCTTCTTCACTGACCCTTTTCAAAGGAAAAAAACTGAGTGATTGGAAGAAAAGTAGAAATGAAATGTTCTGGCATTCTAAATGGCAAAAGTTCTTGCAATTGCTAAGTGGGCCCTTTTGTCCAGATTCAAAATCTGATAGAGGCAAGTCTATGTGAGAAGTGAATCTTTACTTGGCAGGAGCCTTCAGTTCAAAGCAGACAGACAAAACAGTGCTGAAAGGAATGGAAAGGACTGACAGCTTGTCACACTTTTGAATGTTTTCTGTGAAGCTGTCCTTTTGGAAGACATTAGTATTTTCTTGGTTGAGGATCAAACAATTCCTCAATTTCCCTCCACTGGCAATAAGCCACAGTGCTTGCAGCCCTAAATTATGGGACTGATATTTAATTACAAGTGGAGTCTACAAAATTTAAACTTCTATTCTTCTGCATAATCCAAATAAAGGATCAAGCTGAAGATTTCATGAGATGATGACTGTATCATTGAATTCATTAGAAAAATTGTGAAATTGTGATTTCTTATTCAAACTTGCATGGAAATGTTCACTCCACCTCCCCCTGCAGACCAAATGAACCCTGATTACCATCAACTCTATTTTTAAAGAAAAAAAATGTTTCAAACAAAGAAAAAGGAAAAGCCTGATATCAATAGTAAAGACCAAAACCACAATGCTACCTCCCACCCATGCTGAAAAATGTGTTTGTAATATGACTTGCAGAGCTGCACAGCAGGGAGAGGGTGAAGGGAACTTAAGTCAGAATTGACCAACACATGGCTGAGATTAGAAATAAAAATGAAATTTCCCAGCCAAGAGAAACCACAATAACATACAGATTATAAAATGAAGGAGGAACTTTCTACACTTAACAGCCACAATCTCAGCCTTCTTTAGAGCTCTAGACCAGCAGAGAAAATAATCAGAACCATTCTGAAAGCCATTCCTGACCTAGAAGGAAAACAAGGGGATATATATGCTAGACAGTGTATCAGTATCCATGTGTCTGTCCCTATACAATACAGATAATTCTCCACACCAACTTTTAAGATACTGTGGCCTATCTCCAAAACTAATACTATGTCACTGCCTTGGTTTTCTTCTCTAACTAGCCCACAGACAGATTTAGCAGGATAAAAATAGAGGAAATAGGGATAAGCAATTACAATGCTATTTATATGATATCAGAAGATGAATGTGTTTTAAGAATTGTCTTTGTATTTTTTTCTGGACAATGCAAATACTGTTTCTGGGCTTACATGTAAACCAAAGGGGTGCTGTTATTCAAGAGGAGACATTCTCCAAATAAAGATTTTGCATGGGTACACTCCTCTGTGATGTTGATGTTGTTATCATGGGGTAAAATGGAGCATGTGCTCTGATGTTTGCATTGCCTTCAAGAAAGATAAATGTATTGGTGAAGTGTTAAAAGGCTGCAGTATTCTCCAGGGGACTGCTGCTTCCAAACCTGGCGTCATGACTGACCTGTTACAGCATCAGGTACAGAAATCATGTTTACTTTAAAGAATTGTTTTCCACATCCGCAGTTTCTCAGATCAGCACAGACTGTAGGTCACTCATGTCCAAGTTGTGTTCTGTTTGTTTGCTACTTACAGGGTATGTTCTGCCTCTGTGCAAGAGTCAATTCCTTCTTTACTGCCTGGCAACCAGCCATCTGCACTGGGCAAACCAAAGAGTGTCAGAGCACTTTCCACTCCATGTAAGTGGTTTTCCCTCCCTTTGCAAAAGTTGATATGGCACTGGGATAGTTTACTTTGGCTGTGTTGCAGTAAAGAATGGCATGCTCTGTATCTCTGCTGATAGGACTTCAAGAGAACTAAGTTATCAAGTTAATATAAAAAAAGTCTTTTTTTTTTTTTTTTTCAGGCAGAAGTGTAGGCCGCTTATGGCTAGAATGTGCAGCTCTGTCTTTTGTCACAAGAAAGTTAGACCTTACATGTCACGTTCACATGTGTTGCTGTGTACAAGCAATCGATTAATCCTGATACCTGTTACCAACAACCCTGTGGAACAAAAGACCCAACAGATCTGGGTAGGCTGAAGATGGAAATCATTGTGGCAGTTTTACTCTCATTTTCTTTTCATCATCCAGCCAACCTGATCTCACTATAAACTCTTGTCCCCACCTGCTTGAATCATAAAAATCTCTAGTGCAACATAATGTCATCTTTCATTCAATTTGAGTCTAGAAACCAATTTTCCTACCTTTTTTTTTTTTTTTTTCCCTGCTGGTAGGAGAGGGCAGGTGTTCATTTCTTTCTACTCTTCACCTTAGTTTTGATGCCTGCATCAATTCCAACATATTGTTCATTACTTTTTCTAGAAGTAGTCATGTACACAACAGAATGGGCCCATTTGCTCTCAGCCTTAGAAGTCCCCAGGGTCCAAACTGTCCTGTTGCTCTGAGGCCTGACATTTGAAAGCAAGGGGCTGGCCATATGTTGGGGAACCCACACAGGAAAGGTGAAGGCATAAGGGCAGAGACCTTCCTGCACTTGCTTACACCTACCCACACCCACCCTCTTTGCAGAGGGGGCAGCTGTATCAAGGCTGATTCTGTCCTGCACCAGCAGGGACCCATCTCTCACTTTTGCTCTTGGATGTTACCTGGCCAGCACTTTCATGGTATGCTTCAGGTAGGCAGATGTTCTGCTTCCTGCCACCAGGCAGAGACAGGGACATAGTCTATGCTCCCTCCAGACAAATCTTTAGGTGTTCAGGCCCACCCTGGTCTGCAAAGTAAGTCAGTGGGAAGTGTAGTGGTGGCTAAGGGTGAGCAAATGCTGCTCAGATCTCACTCAGAAGGTTTCTTGTCAAGTCAACCCAAAACCCTCCCAGCTGCAGGGCTTCACTTCACCACCTCTCCAGCACTAGTTGAAGAGCCACCAATTCACTCTTTGCCACACTAGCACAGATGCCTGACCCTTGGCTAATCACATAAGACCCTTAGCTCTTATCTTACTCAACACACACCTCATCTTCTTTATCTCTCCCACTGACCTCTCACAGCCCCTTTGTTTGACCTTTCTGGGTAACAATGGTATGTTACCAGGTTCAATTAAAACTGTATTATCTCTCTCTGCATTCTGCTTTTAATCTTTCCTTTCTCCAGAGGAAAGGAAAACAGCCCCCTGGGGAATCGCTTTGCACCATTTATGCAGTGAGGTGCCAGCCTGTAGAAGTGTGATACCTCATGAGATGTTGCAGAAAGGAAGGAAACCAACTCCCTTGATCCCTCAAACATTTACCATAATCAAATTATGGCAAATGTTTGAGGGGGAAAAAAAAAGTGGGGGGGAAAGAAAGAGAAAACCCCTAAAATCTCTGAGGTGCTACACTGCTGCTCTGCAAGGGTACTTACAGGGTAGCTGTTGCTTGATTTGCCATGATTTCACAGCCAGTCTTTGGAAGGGCTGGGTGGACAGGTGTTTCCAGGGAGCTTCAGCTTCTTCTCTTACCCCCTTCCTACTCCATTTAGTCTGCAAAGTGTTTAAACTTTCATTCCATGTACTGCCCCAGGTACAGCCTTTAGCCTGTGTTTCACCATAGTAGCAACAACAACCAGTAACCTGAAACCCACTGAGCAAAGAGCATGATGACCTAGCCAGCTCATGTCATTTGAAGTGGCAGGGTTATGACATTTTTGGGCAGGAAAGCTTGTCATTTGTCCCAGTTTCTCATTATTATTGTAGCATAATGTTTGGAGCATAAAGGAAGTCCTCTGCTCTCTCAGTGGTGGGTCACACTATAAATACCCCAGATGGCACAGGACAAGGAGGGCTGTAAAACTCAGGATGTGGGTGACAGGATGGCTGTCTGCTTGCTGTCTGGGAGAACACGATAATAAACTCTTGCAAAGAGCTCTGATAACACCACATGAAAGGAGTACAAACACTGTGGAGGAGATCTTCGGCTGCTGTAAAATGTCACTGCTCTCTTCAGTTCATGATATGCTGCTTTTCTTATTTCCTTCCCTTCTCATTCTCCTCTTGAATGCCTGAGGTTGAAAAGTATCCACAAAACATTTTTTTCCTTATGC
This sequence comes from Myiozetetes cayanensis, assembly GCF_022539395.1. Lineage (NCBI taxonomy): Eukaryota > Metazoa > Chordata > Aves > Passeriformes > Tyrannidae > Myiozetetes > Myiozetetes cayanensis. Next base: position 136,048,219 of record NW_026086604.1, read on the forward strand.
ATTGCTTTTCAGCACCTTGTGCCTCTCAGTGCAGACACACCTCCTTGTTTCTGCAACATCCTCCTTTACCCTACACAGCTCTCATACAATTCCATCACTTCAGCCAAAGGTCCCCTTAAGGATATCAGCACCATGCCAAAAATACAGAACCCTTTCCCCTGCCCCCAAGGGTCACAGTCACTGCAGGGAAGTGAGTCAGGACAGTGAAACAGAGGCCAAGTTCCTGGGACAGATTTTAAACAGAAGCATTCCTTATGTAAAAATCATCCTTTATTTCCTCAGACAAGTGAAAAACAAAATTTGTGGATGGTGTCAACTCTTGCAATAAGGCAATATTCATTGAGAACATTGTGCCTTTTATTGCATTTTTATTATCAAAATATTATTGGCTATGGTGTTGGTGTTTTAATAATTCTGGGAAAATGTTTTTGATAAGACTTAAAAAGAGTATTTGGGAGGAGTAGGAATAATGAAAGAATTGTGGAATAATTTCAAACTTTCTGAAATGGTCTTTGAAAACCCCATTTTCTCCCCACCCCAAAAGTTATTTTTCATGGTTTTGATCTGAGTACCAAATTTTCCCCCTGCCCTCAACCTTTCAAACCCTCAAAGCTTGGTGTGCACACTGCTCTATGGAGCGGAGTGTCTATTGCAGCTCAAGTTCAGTGGTTTGAAACTGTTAGGGACTACTTTTATATCTGTACAGTTTTATTGATGGCTTAGAAATTACACTGCTTTAGCAGTGAGTAAAGCAGTACAGTTTTGTAATATAGGCCCGCATTTCACCCAGACGAGGTTGAAAGGTGTAACTCATGGCTCCTACGGCAAAACAGATTTATCTTTTTTATTCTTCTTCCCCCTGAGATAGGAACTGCCCTCTGCTGCTGAATCAGCAGGATGTGCCCTGTGACACTGACTTTAGCTGGCTGAAGAGCTAGCTGTTAATGGGTCTGAAAACCATACCCTACCCCCGACCTCCCTGCACTCTGTGCGGGAGAGGCAGGGAGCCGAGCAAGCAGCATGGGAGAGGGAAGCGGAGACCCCTGATACACACAGCTGTTATCTGTGATAAGCTGCATCCTGTGCCATGCTCCACCTCGCTGCAGCAGGGAAGGCGTTTGAACTCCAAGACCCTTTCTTAGTTCAATTCATATCTGACAAACACACAGCAGGCAGCTGGAAGAAAAAAAGCAAAGTTCAACCCATCCCCAATGACTCAGTATCTAAGATTTCTGACCAATTTCCTAAAACTCTGCCCTGAGGATTTTTTAGGCAGTGTCGGTACATTTGAACTGTGTAAATAACTGAAGGAGTTCATAATAGCTGTGGAGTGGTGAAGCAAAGACATCGAGCTGAGAAGGGAAACCAAAAACTCAATTATGTGAAGGCAGGGCAAGAAAATAAACCGAGCTGCTTGTTTGAAATGGCTGCAGCTGTCCTCTGATCTCCCATCAGGCACAAACCTCACCCGAGTGTGGCTGGTGGCTTGTGTATCCCCTTCGCAGGCCGTTCCTAAGCACTGTCGCTCTGACAGCCGGGATGGACCGGGCTCTCCGGCAGAAACCCCCGGGAAGGCAGCGGCAGACATCCTTCCCCGCGCCCTCCTCCAGGAACTCCTCATCCTGCAGGATGAAGGCGTTATCAGAGACAAAAGTCATGGGCTATGAAATTTATCTGTCTTAACATCGGATCACCTTAGCCATGGGGATGCCCCGACCCCTCCTCAGCCGTGCCCCGACCCTGAGCCACAGCCCACGAGTTTTCCCACGCCCGGCGGGCTCCGTTCGGTGCCAGCGCTGAGTCCGGGCGGCCACAGCTCGCTCCTCTGTGGGAGCGCTGTCCCCGGGCCTCACACCGCGGCTCGTTGCTTGTTTGCTCGTTTTCCGCAGAAGAAACGTCCGTCAGTGAAAAATTATTTCGCTTTTGCTGTGTTTTTACCGCTGTTCCCGCGTGAGGGGCCCGGCGCGGCCGCTGCAGCAGCGCCACCTGCGGGCAGGGACGGGGCCGGGCCGCGGGCCGGGCTCGGGGCGGGTCCGGCCACACACCGCTTACCCGAGATTAAAGGGGTTGGTGAGGCACTAACAGCGCAAACAGGCTGTGGCAGGGCAATAGGATTTAGCGGGAACATTCAGAGATAGGGCTGAAGTGCGAGGCAGATGGGATAGGTGGGAGCTGGTGGGCTCCAAATCCTCTTATACCAGAGCCTGGACAAGGGGCAAAAACAGCTGGTGGGAGCTGAGGGTAGGGAGGCTGTCAAATACTTGCCTGTAGCCAAATCTGAGTTAAGCATTTTGTCTAACTCAATATTTATAGTAAATTCAGAGAAAGAGACATGTCTACATGTCAATTCACTTTACTCAGAGATAAGTACATATTCAAGATTGTGATGCTTACATCATGCCACACAAAGGTTCTTGTTCAAGAATGCTGAAAATTAAATATTGAGTTTGGAAATAAGGAAATTATTTTGACTTTTTTTCCCTCTTTTTTTTTTTTTTTTTTTTTTTGTGAAAAAAGGGTGCTGTTTAAACAGGTCAGGGATATTAGGTGTGTTGGCACAGGGGTGCTATGACATACTCTTAGGAGCATCATTTGGCAGGCCTGGAAAGAGACAAAAAATTCAGAAAACTTTTCACTAGAGCTCACACTTCCTTGGATTTATCTATGAGGCATGTATCAATACATGTCTGTCCTGAAACCACTTCCACTCTAGGATAGGCCTACCTGGGATCATGTACATGACCTCATCAGGTACATCAGGTCTGTAGAGGCACCCATTGCAGCACCTGGCCTAGTGTTGCTCTTCTAGATGGATATTCCATCTACTACCATCAAACCAGTTTGTCCCTCCGTTATCCCTGAGACACACGGGCTCTGCTTCAGGAGCTTTCCCAAAGGCAGGGTGACCCAAAACTACACTATAAGAGCATCTCCCAGGATTAGGAAGTGATCACAAAACACGTATGAAATTACTCAGCAATGTCACCACATTCACCAGCTACCACTGACCTTTGAAAACCTCTGTGTCTACTTCACTGACATGTGCTCTTGGTTCTGAACATAGCACCTCAGTTCACTTCGGCCAGAATAACATCATCATTTGATTCTTCAGTAAACCCCTTCAGGGCATCTTACTTTCCTCCCATTCCCATCCCTTCCTGACCTTGGTGTCATGCCTGATTGTTTTCATTTACACCTTGCACTCTGGCCAAAACCTTTTGTTTTTAATTACTTCCTTGTTTTAAACTGGGATGCCAGCAATCAGTAATCAGTTTACACTGACTATAGCCTATACAGGCACAATTTCTCCTATTCCTTATTGAATATCCATTTATTTATGCAAAATAGGATACTTTTAGAACGAAAGACTGAGAAATACCTCAAAAATCTAAAAAAAATAAAGAATAAAAGCCAATGCATGGCAGCCACACTCTCTGCTCTGCCTGGTATATACTCAAATTACAAGGTTTAGTTTAGATACTTCAGGCTGCTGGGCTCTTCTGACAATGGAGAATCTTGTCTTTTTAATGAGTACTTCAAAAGACCTGGTATTTATGCCAGTGATGGTTCTCCTGGAAGCAGAGCAATAAGATATTGTTTTCAAAATTGTATTAACCACAGTTTCTTCCCACTTACCAAACCCTGACAGCCAGAGCTCCATAGATCTTTTCATTCCAATCATCCTATATCCCAGTCCCAAGCATGTAACTCATAATCGTTTTTTACTTTAAAATCGCAACTGAATTGTCCCATCCCAGTCCCGTGGTTTCAGACCCAGCACAGGCAAATTTGACATTTCACACTTGTATGGAAAATAGCTTGAGGGGGGAAAAGTCTGTGGAGGTTGGCTTTGGTTTTTTGTTGTTGATTGGGTTGAGATGGCTAGAGAATAGCTGGGAAGGGATTAGACGTGTTAGCCTGGTGCTTGAGGAGGAAAGCTGTGTCTCGGCATTTCTTTCCTGGGGACCTAGGTCCCAGTATGACTGGGAACATCCGCTGAATGGAACAACTAATTCTTCAGCTGCTCATTAACCTCATCCCTCACTTAAATATATTTTCTCAACGTTTGAAAGAGTTGTTGCCAAATTAACCCAATTTTTTTTCCTGAAATCCATCTTAAACCCAAGTCTATCTTCGATTTTCTCCAGCTTTTGAACTCAGTGAACCTCCATTGTGGGAACAGGGACATTTATTTTGAAACATGCCATAAGATGAACTGGGTGAAAGAAAGATGAATGTTTAGAGACTGCAATAGCATGGAGGTAACTTGTCACTCTTGATTCTGATGTAAACAGGTTTGGTGAACATGGCAATGAGTTTTGTGTACTTCCCATCTTATAAAGTGGTGAAGCATTTTGAGATCTGAAGGTAGGAAAATGTTATACTAGCACTACCTATTCATGATTGTGCTCTCCAATTGTTTCTCATCAGTTTTTCTTCAAATGTTTGTTTTTCCAGCTGTCTACACATTTCTTTCCCGGGAGATGAGCAGATGCCTTGGTCCACCTCCTCCTCTGAAGTGACACTAAAGGCAGGCAGTGCCATCACACTACCTGCACTGTGTCAGCCTTGGCTTGTTACACAATCCTTGGAATTGCCAGCCCTTTGCAAGTCACATGGCACAGCAGAACATTTTTAGCTACACTCATCCTTTACCTACACTGATCCTTTACTGTTACAGACTAGAGAGATGAAAGCCAAGCACTTCAGATCTGCCTGGGTGGGAAGAAACACATGGCAATTGCACTCCTTTTGTCTCTCCTTCTCCCCTCACCTTCTAATACTGCCTATGATAAAGCAAGATATTCATATGAAAGATATTGAAGAGGGAGAAAGTCTGTAGTCATGACAGCAGGACCGAAAGAGTGAGAAATAAACACAAAAGGTTACAAGTCCTGCAAATAGAAGCTCCTCAAGTTTCAAGTGAATAATAGATCAGTCTCTCCTCTGCAGGTCTCCAGAAGCATTTATCTGACTTTTTACTGCACTAAGCAAAGTCAGAGCACAGCCTGCCCTAGAAGGAAATGCCTGCCAGCCACCCCCTCCAAACAAACATTTCCTAAAGTAAGTCTTATTTTACAAGAAAAAGAAAAACCCAGCATTCAACCTGATAGAAATCTTCATGTGATAGATGGAAAGAGCTAAGCAGACAGGAGGGGGTGAGCACCTCTCCAGGGACAACTACTGCTTCCTCAGGCACATCCTCCTGCTCCTGCTGTGGCAAAGGCCAGGTCTGAATCTGGAAGATGAGAATCTCACCCTCTGACCAGTTCCCAGCACCTGCAAGATGCTTCCTGCAGAGCCAGGCCAGCTGCTTTTCTGGGTCTCTAAAGGGCACGGGTTTCTCTTATGCTGTTTTTCTGCACAGATTTATTTGCACAAAATGAACGTTCTTTAAACCCCGGTTCCTCCTTTTTTTTAAGATCAAAAGCCTAGTGCCCTTCACTGCAGCTGTGTCTATCTTTTAATGTGTAAGTCAGTTTCAAACATCTACACAATCCAGCTTTAGTGGGCTTTTCTTTCCTGCAGTGCAAAAGGCTTTAGGGAAAACACTTATCAGTGAAAACTAAATCCAAAAGAATAGAAATGAGCATAGGGCCAAGAACCTGAAAGAGAATTTGTGATGATAAATATTCAACCGTATCTATCTAACATTAGGTATCTAAATTAGAACATTTTTTCAGTTATTGTTTCCCACACTTTAGCCCTCAGAAAAACAGGTAAAGAGGGGCAATGCTCACACAGACTGTCAAAGTAATGCTTTTCCTTTCTCTTCCAAACAGGGCTTTCTGCAAATGAACAGTGATATTTCTGAAGAAGCCATCTGTAGGAAGACAGAAGGTGATTTTTATGAATACTTGTTGTCACCTTGATTTAATAAGTGATCAGTTATAGTCCATGAATTAGTCCTATAGCTTGCTAGTGTAGCAATTCAAAGGTAGCAATTCAATCTGAAGACACTTGGCTATTCACATCAGCCAAGAGACACCAGCACTTTCTGGCTGTGGATTTAGTTCAGCACAACTCTTGGTGTCAGTCTAATCTCATTGAATGTCTACAGGAAGTTGTAGAGGATTCTTTGTGGTCCTTCTAGTTCTTTATTAAGCACTAGTCCTTAGCTTATTAGCTTTGAACCCTATATGGAGAAACTCTTACATCTTACATCAAGTGCTATTTTGGAGAGATCTCACAAGTCTACTCATTATTTGGGTTGAGCAGTTTTGCCTTTTATAAAACCACAGTCTTCCCTGTTTGCAAATTTGACAAACTTTTAAAAATGTTTCAACAAGAGATTTTCCATGATAGACATCCAACTTAAGCAAATTTCAAGATCCAAGTTGAGGATGAAAATACTTTTTTTTCTCATGGCCTGAATTTCTTGAGTGCCCTTTGGGGGAGTATGGGGGTGGGATGAGTATTTCATCCACTCTCTGGAAAGAGCTCACAGTGTGACAAAAGAGCATGAAGCAAAAGAACAGTCTTTGAAAGACTGTTTTCAAGGTACATTTAGATTGTGATTTTAGAACCTCCTGAGTCTGTCCATCCTCTCTGAGCACAAACAGAAGGGAAGTGCATATTGCAGCAAGGAAGGATGGGGATAGGAAGGGTAGTACTGCCCCAGATATATGGACTGTCCTTGTCCCTCTGTCCCCAGGTGATGCAGGGCACTTCATTCAAGAAATCTTTGAAGAGGCAGGTGGTACCACTGAAAGCCAGTGGTAGCTGTGCTTTGGGCAGATGAGGTGCCATGCTTAAAAATCCTGAAAAATCAGGAGAGACACACTTCAAAACAGAACAATCAATCTTCTGGTGAGCTCTGGTTATCATCATTTATATTTGTGAGTACAGAGGGATCTTCATTCATGGAAATTCTAACTGCACAGGATGTCTTGAAAATAATAGTTTTCTGTGGAGCACAGACACAAAAGTGATGACTGCCACAGAAGAATAACGTGACTGTGTCATTCAAAGTGCTAAAACAGAGCATAATGACCTTATTTCTGGTATCCTCTAGCTTTTGAATCCTCATCTTGGCAACTTTTGGATTGCTCATCTAACAGAAGTTTTATGTGCCATAATATGACTCTGACAGGCTGGAATGCCAGTGATTAGGCAGGTCTCTTAATCTCTTTCTAACTTTACAGTTCCAACACAGAAAGAGCCCAGCCCTGAAATTGAGTTGTGAAATATGATTTATCTAAAACTACAGATTTCAGTCATCATCTATGGATCCCTGGAATGACTGCTCTGGAATTTCTCCAGGTTAACTGCTTTTTGTCAGCCAGCCTGCATTTGAGATTCAGGATCTTCCCCTCCACTACAAGGCTTTTGATTTGAAAATGAAAAACATGGATTTGAAGTATCAAGTTTTTCCTGGAGTCCTATTGCTGATGACTTGCTGGGGGGTTTGACTAGATATACCTGAGTGTTGCCATGTGATTAGAACCAAATACACTTCTTGTAAAAAAAGATTGTATTTGGATGGCTTACCTTTTTCTTTCTTTTTTTTTTTTTTCTCCTTTTGTGAATTGGCCACAAGCAGTGTATGACTATGTACAACATTTTTGCTTAATCCAAATTACTGAGTGGATAACTCCCTGGTCAAAAGCAATATGAGAGCAGCCTATATCTAATATGTGAAATTTGGACACTGAGTGAGTTATATGAATTCATGACTCATAAGGATGGGTTTGCACCTTGTTCCCCCATTGGGCAAGTAAAACTTAGCTTCAGGTTTTGTCCAAGATCCCTCCCTCCAAGATCCCACAAGTCCAAAATTTCCCTTTTCTGTGAACGTTTCCAAATGTTGCTTAAAAATCTACTGCTTGGCACAAACAATAGACGATGTCAAATTCAGTGTGTACTTGGACACCTGCAGGGCCTCTGGAAACCAGCTCCTGATTTCTGGACAAGTATGAACAAAAATTAAAGGCAGTAAATGCTTCACTTCACACTTCCTTTTTATTAAAAATCCAATAAACTTTTTTGGCCTCTATGATATCCCTGAGTGAATCACTTGTAAAGACGTGAATGAATGCTTCCAGAAAATGGTTTGTAAGCACAAGATCTGGCCAGGGAAATTTCTTGGTTGTGTACAGGACACGCTCTGGAAGAGTTGCATGTCACTTGTAGGTCACTGCAGCATATCAGATACTGCAAGAGCAAAATGCTTATAACATAGCATCATAATCAAAACATACAGCAACTTGTGTGGATCAGTTCCATAGGTCTCCTAACTCCTGGCTGTCGTGGATTTTGAGCAGCTCCAAAAGATCTGATACTAGGCTTTACATTACTCATTGGCTTTGTTATTTACATCAGAGACTTTTATGAATTTTGAGAGACAAATCTCATAAAAATTAGAAGCTTCCGTTTTGTTTTTTTTAATAAATAATTTAGCTGCTCTTTTAATAACAGAACTCTAAAGAGTTTGGTAAAGGAACAGGATGTTTTACTCAATTTTTTTTTTTATGCCATACCGAGATGTCTAGCATGTCTCTTGCACTAGAGCTGCAGCTCCCCCTGCTAACCACATTGGGTTGTACTTGCAAGTCTGGCTGGAAAGTCATCAGTGTGGATGTCATCTACAGTGTCTCAGCTGAGTGGTTCTCCAAGGCAGGAGAGGCTACACTTAGGGAGCAGTGAGCAGGGACTGCTGTTCCTTGCCACCTCCGGGACAGTAGCAGGAGCAGAGTGGTGTACAGAGCACCACAACAACCCCAACGGGGTCTCGTCTTGCTGACACATCTCCTGGGACATCCACAGATAGGAGGAGATTGAATTCTTTCTCCCCTAGACCCGTGCCTCATTTCCATACTAAACTATTCTCACTCCAAGAATTTTGCGCACATGCATTTCTCCCCATAATTCAGTTTTTTCTTTCCTCTGTAAATCACACGCATAATGCACTATAGAGCCCCATTTATGAAAACAAGATCTATGACAAAACCCTCCTAACACCAGTAAATCTTCTTTTAATGAATTGGGCCTGTAGCTTCAATTATGTAGCTGGGATGTGATGGCTGCTGAGCAAGGCATGCCAACAACAACACTGAGACAGATCACTGTCACAGGGGTGTTAGGAGAGTCTTGGGAAAGACTTGGACTCTCCCTCTTCCCTTCAAGCACTTTCACATCTGCACTGCATTATAGCCCCGTCCAGATGACTTTGCTGGGATCTCTAGTGTTCTTGGGAGTATTTACATTATCAGAAAAGAAACCACTAATTTATTTGTTCAGTCTTCCACACAAATATACCCATAGCCCAGTGTGAAACAGCTCACATTTATCTGGTTTGCTTTGTTTTCAAATGGACCTACCCTGGATTTTCAGTTTTACAGTGTATATAAAGAATTAAATTCTTTAATTAGATTGTAAACCCTTTGGATCCTATTTTTACCCTGTTTTGGTAAAACTCACTACATACCATCAGACAATACTCTCCTTCAGCATTATTAGGAATAAAGCACTTCCAGTATTCTGTAAGAGCAGTGAGAAATTGTCAGCTGGTACTGCGATAGGTGATGCTCTTGTCCTTCTGGCCTGGGGAACAGAGAAGGGGGCAAACCACAAAGGAAATGCTCAATCCCTCTGCCCTCCTCTGTGACCAGTGTGATGATAAAGGCACTGGGGTGGAGGAATCAGATTGCCTCAGATTTTGTTCTGTGCAGGACCTCAGATTTCCATCCTTAATGTAGAGATCAGGATGATTTTCACATATTCTTGTCATATTGACATCAATAACTAGCTTTTCTTGCTACCTGCTTCTTCTTTTGGCATCACAGAGTAGCTCTCTTGTGTCATCTCAGTGCTGTAGTAAAACTCAATATTGCAGAGGACCTCTTTGACTCCATTTTATTTTTTGACAGCCTGCACTTGTTCTGTTTTCCATCTTCCTGAAGCAGTCTGTGTCATGTTGATTTAGTGATGGAAGATCCCTTGATGGAGAAACAGGAGAAAGGAATATTAAAATGATAAATTTCACTTACTGGAATGCTTGGCCCAGAGACACCTGTTCCTGTAGATTTTCATCAGTTGAAGTGGATGCTGGTCTAGTAGAGCTAGTGCATCACATAGGCACTCTTGTGGACTGAAAGGTGGACTGCAAGGTGGGGTGATATCTGGATTGATGATGAAACCAGACACCTAGCTTGCTAAAGAGAGATTGCTGAGCACTGAGGAAAACTATTAAAGGTCTTCTGTGTTGTACTATCTCCTTTCCCCAAGTTACATGGTTCATTCCTACTGGTAAAGAAGGAAAATATATTGAAAGTATTAACATTTTGAACACAATCAGCTGAAACTGGGCTTCTGTACAATGTTATTGATCCGGCTTTGTTATTACTTTTGTTTTTGTGAAATTGCATGGCTTGGACAGCAGTTTCAGTTTGGGTGAAAATTCAAGAAATGTGGGGAATATGTAGCTTCAGACTTTGAGATTTTCTTCTTAAATCAAAAAGAAAGACTTTAAGGATCATATTCAAACCCACAGCATTTCAAACTGCTGCAAATATGTATTACCGTGCACTCTCTTATTTCGAAATATGCTGATGGAAACAGGTACATTGTGCAGAAAATATCCCTTAGGCTTAGCCCTACTCCAATCCCGAATTAAAGCACAGCCCTGCACAGCATTGCTTGGCAGGGGAGGGGTGGCTGTGCCTGGCTGTGCACACAGCTCCCTGCAGGCTGCTGCCTTCTCTGTGTGCTCACAGGCGCTGGAAGAAAGCCAGCAGCTGTCACCTATTTGTGCACCTAAGTGCAGCAGAAAGGTTGCAGATGTTTCAGCCTCTGAAGGGCCACAGAGATTTGGGGTATGGCAGAGGAAGAGACATGTGAGTGCACCTTTGGCATGGTCTGGTGCTTACAGCCACAAGTCATCTATGTTGCTTGGGAATTTGGGGATGAGTATTTCCCCTGAAAGCTCAGCTCCTGAAAACCAGCTAGGGGCACATCAGTAGGGTCAGGCATTGCTCATGAGTCAAAAATGAGTCATTCTTTATCTAGATATCAAACTGTAAATGTTCTGGTCTGGAAAATCATTTTGCTGGTATAGACTAACCATTAAAGGCCCCGGACTTGGGTCAGCTGCATGACCTAGGAGGAGATTTCAGGGAAGGGTGTGACTGAGGAAGCAAAGACCCTAGAACTGCAGCCAGTTTTAGTCAGAGGAACTGCTTTGTTATTGTATTACAGCTGCTGGTGTTTTTAACTATAAACTCTGTTTCAGAACCAGGCTGAAACAGGTGCCACAGAGATTTGAACGGCAAAACAAGTTACAAATCCCACATGAAGCAGTGTTTGAAAGTCCTTTGAAAGCATTGTTTGAGCAGCAGCAGGGCTCTTTTCAAGCCCTACTCTGGTTGCAACTCTTATTTCTCAAGTTACAGCTATATAAACAAATGACTGTGGGGATGTCCGTGTACATCCCATCATGTTTTTCACAGCAAGATCCCGTTCACAGCCTGTGGTAAGTGAAAAATTCCCTAACCGAAATTTTCCCCAAGGCAAGAGGTTACCTTTGAGCAGCTGCACTGACAGTGTAAATCCACACCTCCACTTCATTCAGAGCAATCTGTGTTGCTGTACTCTGTGTTACTGATGCCCTTGTTAGAACTGTAGTTTCATGGCTGAAAGAAGCAGCCGTGCAGGAGGTACCTGCAAAGTGCATGGGGTGTTGGAAATGGATACGGCTACCTGAGCAGTCAACAGGGAAAGAGGGAAGAAGTCCAGAGTGTCACTTTACAAGCCTATGTGTTACAGTGTTATATGCCTCCTCCATCCATTGCTTAGAAAATTCTGGCTAGTGGGAGGTTTTCTAAAGAATTCTAATCTTAACTCTCACAATTAAAAGGAGATGGGCTGAATTTGCTGTCTCCTCTGTTGGACACAATGCACTTATTGGCCATGTCAACAGCATGTGGAAGTAGTGGGGACCTGCCATAGGCACTTGCAGCCTCTCGGGAAAACAGCTCCTGCACTTCTGACGAGCTACTATGGACACTACATGGACTGGCCTGGTAGAAGTCCATCTCATTGTGTGGCGAGGCCACAGGCACAGTGTAGACTTCATTTTATGGACTTCTTTCACAGACTTCATTTTATCTGTTACTCTTCTTTATATGAACAAATGGCAGTGAAAGGAACAAGGATTATAATTGAAGTCTACTCATATTCCCCCTCCAGCTAGGATTTCTAGTGCCTTTAATTCCATAAATTAGAGATGAGATTAAATACTCCCAGAGAAATATGGGCTAAGGTTGGAGCTCCAGCCAGCCAATACCTAGGTAATAATTAAATATATATTATTCATGAACATTTTATTAATGTTCACATTAAGTCATTATAATTCTTTCAGTACCAATGTCCCTGCTCATATGAGTAGTGTTTAATACTAGCTGTTTTTCAGCCATTTCCAGCCAAATAAAATCAGTCTTAGTTCATTCTGTCTTGCTTAGATCAACAAACATGAAATATAATGAACTCGCCCTGCTCTGTGACTTATCTTGCCAGGATGGGAAAGAGAACACAACACAGCAAAACATTCCCTAGTGCTTTGTTTCGATAGCACACGGTCCAACTTGAGAAAGGACTGTGACAGTGCCACAGGATGCTGCACCCTCCCAACTCCTCTGTCTGCCAGCACAGGAGAGCCACTGTTCCTGCCCTCCCTGACACCAGGTGCTTTGGGAGGGAAATACAGCAATGCAGTGGGTCCTATGGCTTTCCAGAAAGGCTCACAGAGGGATATTCCCCACTAGCAGCCTCTCTCCTGCTGGGTGGTTCCTTGTCCAAGGCACCAGGTTGGACACTGTGAGAGCAGCCCTGGTGCTGGGCTGGCTGCACAGGAGGTCCAGGCTCTGCAGCAAGTAATGGGAAACCAGCCTGTCATTTGAATGAGTCCAACTCATAATGATGGAGACAGGAAATTTTGGGTATACCTAAACCAATCTCTAATAAAAGTTTGAAAGCAGGGCACTGGTAATGCTTCTGAACCACAAAAGCACTGCCAAGAACAAAACCATAGGATAATGTCAGGTTCTTCTGATTAAATCTAAATTTTTCCCAGTATTACTTGAAAATTAGAAGCAGACAAAATCGTCCATCATGTTACAGATAACTTGGCTGCAGAAATATGGCATCAGCATATGATGAAAAGTAAAAGCTAGCACGAGTAGTAGACTTAATTTTAGCATCAGCCTTGCCTGCATGGGATCTATGTACATGGAAAATAAGGTATTTGGAGCAAAGACCAGTGTTTCTGTGTATCTGTAAAGCAGGTGGAATAGGTCTGAGTGTTAGACTAAAAATCTGATATTGAAAAATTGGCAATGGCTTTTGAAAATGTTGGCCCATATGAAGAGTTGCCAGAGTCTTGTGCTTCCATTGATCCAAAGTGGAAGGATGTCCACAAGTTTAGTTTCATGGAGCTGGTTAGGTTGACTTGAATCTGGCATCCAGGTATGTCCATCCAAAAACTAGGTTTGCAAAGCACACCACAGCTTCTGAGTTCATAAAAGCTGTGAACTACAGAACTGGTACTCAGTGTTCTGTGTGATGCAGTTTGCATGATAATGCATTGAACACTGGCCCTCTAGGCCTCCCAAGCCTCTGTTTTTTGCAGTTGGTGTTTGCCAGGTGTCTTCAGACAGGAAAAAATATGGGGAAAAAATTTTTATGGGGAAAAAAAAAGGACTTGATTAAAGAGTCTTGATACCTGCTAGTCCAATTAGCCTCACAGAACTGCAGTGGTTTTCATTTTACAGGGAAAATGGAGAAGAAATTACATCCTGCTGAGTTTTGGCAACACTTTGACAGGGAAAGTCTATAAAGAAAACACTACCAGCAAAGGTCTTGTGAAAAACAAACTTCAACATCACTTGATACAAATAGTCCTGTTAAATCATGTTAAATGTTTTCTATGCATCCATGAAGGGTATGACAGCTGGTATCTTCATATCACTTCAGCCTGGGTTAAGTTACAAATTATACACATACCGTCCTCTGCTAGCCTCCTTCTCATTAATCCAGCTTGGCCCTTCCAAATCAATTTGGCTATAGCATTTTCTGGCCTGATCTTTAGTATTTTAACACAAACAGGGTGCGTTGCGGTTCCTCTGTCCCAGGATTCTTGTTTCCTTGGTGGGATCAGAGGAAATTCATGTTTCCTTTCCTGGGAAAGGCACCAATTTCTTTGTGGCGAGCGAAAGCTTGCCACTCTCTGCTGAAATAGCTGTCCCTCACCCAGGAACACGCTGTGCTGTGCAGCTCCCAGCCATGCCTCGTCTGACCTCCAGAACTCACCCCATACCACATCTCAGTCATGGGAATTGTGACAGCCAGAGCAAACCCACAGAAGATCAGAGATCAGTAGACTCTTTCCTATCCAGGGCCTCTAGATCAATTTAGTGTCACCACATTAAAATAATTCCAGAAATGTTTATGTTAAAAAATCTTGTTTGCAGGTGAAGGAGAAACTTGCCTTATACTATTGGAAACCTTAACAGTAATTCAAGAGTCACTGCTAGTCTAGATCTAATTTTTACAGAAAAAGAAAGAATAACAGTGAAATTAAAATTGTTTCATACACACATGATTTCTACCCCTTTTCCTGGTGTAAGGCTACTCTGCCATGCCCTGAGGTGGATGGTCTCAGTCTGGTGGGGCTGGAGCTGTTACAGTGAGTCAGGGACTTCTGGAGTGCTTTGCAAGGAACATCATGATGTTCAGGCTGATGGTGTTTCCTTTCTAGATCTTGGATCTACTTGGAGTAATTTTTATAAGTTTTCTAACTTGTTTTTTTTGCACCTTTCTCTTTCTTCACTGGTCCATAGCTCCATATTTCTTTGGAGTTTACTATATGGAGTGCCTTTTATATATATTGGGTACTGTTTATTTTTCTCATTTTACCCTAAAACCAGGTTTCTCCAGTTCCACTTTTATTGAACTTCACTGAACTTCACTTGAATTTTATTGAAAGAAGACATGTTTATAGCTGTGGGATCACCTGTGCCACATTTCTCACCATCCCATGCCTGTGCTCCTCTGTGCCTCATTCTGTCTCCACTTATCCATGGATGTTGTAGCATACCTGTCTGCCCCTACATGGCATTGTTATATTTATCAGAAATCGCTCATTCTGCATAGAATAACTACAGTCTCTGTAAAACTACG
This sequence comes from Myiozetetes cayanensis, assembly GCF_022539395.1. Classification (NCBI taxonomy): domain Eukaryota; kingdom Metazoa; phylum Chordata; class Aves; order Passeriformes; family Tyrannidae; genus Myiozetetes; species Myiozetetes cayanensis. The sequence continues at coordinate 136,063,393 of NW_026086604.1, forward strand.
GTTGTGGCATGAAAAGAGATACAAAAGTAAAACAAACTAAATTTGCACACACAGTCAGTTAGAGAACTTGCTGCCACATTTTAATGAAGTAAAACAAAGTAAAACAAAACTGCAAGCAGGTCAAGAAGAGTTCAGACAGAGCAGAGCCTGAAAGATTCAGTCTTGAATATTTTGAAATCCAGTTTAAAGCTTTTGGCCTGAGAAAGGCAGTGCTGCTCTACGGGGCTACCTCAGCACACGATGCTCTGCTCAGCTTCACAGGCAATAATTTTCCCAGTGCCCCACCTGAAAACCAAACCTCAGGCTTTGGAGTATGCAGGGATGGATGACAGTGACACATAAAGGCAACAGCATGTTTCAAGCATCAGGCCAGTCTGTGCTTGCTTTTTTTGATTAGTTGTTTAAAAGCTGCTAGTGGAAAGTGCTGTTGTGGGTGATGGAACAGGTATCTCTTGCTTTTCATCTCTTGAGCTCCTAGCCTGTCTTAGCAGGGGCAAAGGCTGGGTTTAGGCAGCCCAGCTGTGTCCCAGCAGGCCTGGGAAGGTGTACCTCCTCAGGATTACCCTGCTTGCTTTCCGAAGGCAGAAAAGCACTTCACATTTGGCATGGGCAGTGTGCCAAAATTCCTTTATTTTCCCTTTTAGACACATCATTTCCCAGATAAATAACACCTGAGAATTTCTGGCATCACTGCTGTGTATTCTGTCCTTTAAAGAGATATGAATAGCCACATCTGCATCAGTTCAGCTTTCACTGAGTTAGAGCCATGAGGCACTGGGCACTTTTATCCAAAGCTGTCAGTAACTTTCTGGCCCTGACAGTCCTACTGTAATAAGACACTTAGTGCCACCAAGAGAGGAAAATGCCACTTCTGTTTGCAAAATGGACACACTTCCCTGACTAATAAATGAAGCGAGTTGCTGTCCATGTGGGTTGGCAGTTATCTTTTGCTCCTTGCTCCTCAATTTACTGTGAGTGGGAGCAGCTTGGCACATCAAATACCAATCAGATAGGTGATCTTTTGAGTTCACATCTGGGAAGGAAACAACTTTCAAACTGAGGTTCAGCTCTTCTTTGGTTCAAATCATGACACTCAACTAATCAAAGAGCTTGATCAGCAGGTTTTATGCAGTTCCAGTCTGCAAAGTCTGTTCTGGGCTTTTTCCTCTCTTGTCTTCCTCTCTCTGTCTCTTTCAACAGTCAAATTTTACATCAAAGGCTGGTTGAAGCTTTTAGACTAGTATTACACTGTTCATTGGTTAAGTGGAAGCTGTTTAAAATTGTGCATAATTGCATTGTCTTTGTGTATCTGTTTTCCTTGGCAGCCCTCCTGGCATGTGGAATCAGTGGGTCTCTTAGAACTACCAGGGCCAGGCACAGTTTAGCCAATGAAAATGCTAATTAAGATGGAAAAATATATTGTATGCGTTCCACATGTTTAGTTAAAAAAAAAAAAAAAAAAAAAGAAAAATCCATAGCCTTAACACTCTAAAAATGTCAGAATGTCAGATACTTCTCTCAGACCATGTCTTGGGAGTTGTATAAGCCTCAGCAGAGAGAGATTATATTGTTAATGCCTTCCCTCCCCCCCCAGTAATTAAATCCACATGCACACACGATACAACATGAGCCCTGTCTTGACTTTCAACTTCAGGGCTGTGACAGTGGTTTGCATTGAACTTCAGGGTGTGTTTTAAAATAACACAAAAATATGTCAATTAAATATTGAAGCTACCAAAGGCAGCCCCTGGGCTAGGAGAGGCCAGTACCCACCCCTGTGCAAGCCTCCTGTGCTGCCTTGTGTCACGTTCTGCACAGCAGCAGAGCCTCCAGTTGCAAAGCCAGATGCTCCATCTCCTATAGAACCTCTGTCTCACCCAGGGTGCAACTGGCTAATTAACCAACAGCTAATGAACAGGTTGCCCTCCTGTTCCTCAGAGGGCAACCCAGCATCTTGGGTACTGCAGCCCTCTCAGCCTAGGGCAGGGTCAGCCCTCAGACCCCACAGTTGTAGCTCAGCAGTCAGCTGCCATTTCCCAGGGGAGCTAGGGAGGATGTGGCTGTCCTCCAGCTTTTCCAGACATCCCCATCCATCCCAAAAAAACCTGTCTCCTTCCTCTGTCATCCTCTCCTCCTTCCTGCAGGCAGACCCCCTGGGTTTCTCTCAGTCCTTCACTTCCCACTAAAGGCAGGATGTTGTGTCCTGTCCCTTGTCACTCTGCTGGCAAAGGGAATTTGAGTCCCTGAGAGGGAGCGTGTGCCCAGCACAGAGGGACCATGGGGAGCCTGCAGCTGCTCAATGCAGCAGCAGCACAGCCACGGTGGTGGCACACATCTGGGCCAGTGCCATGCAGCAGCAAAGGGCAGTGGGGCAAGGTCAGTGCTGGGACACCTTGGGAGCTGGGCAGCTCCCATCTCTTACAAGCATGTGAGAAGTGAAAGTTCTCTGTGGCGAAAGTGACCCTTACCTTGGAGAACTTTCCTGGGAAGGCGTATATCTGCAATGGCAACACTGAACCGCTGCTGCAGCACTGGGGTAGCTAGAGAAGGCTCGTCAGAGAGTCTGCAAAGGAGGTTGTTAATGTTTACAGTGTGCTGAGCAGTGTATACTTTATTTTAGACTTACTCTTTGAAAGGGATGAATTATTTTATACTGCACTCTCAGTGTCACAGGGCCCCTTGTAATTCCAGCACTTTGCTACAGACCATTTCTGAACGATAAAGGAGGCGAGACCTCATTTACAGCCACTGGAGGAAGGTCCCACTTAGCCCCTTCCTCCACCAGCCACCCTATCTGCTCCTTGCCCTGGGTCCCCTAAGCCTCTCATATGCCCAGGAGCCTGGCTCACTGCTCTGGCAGTGGTCAGGAGTGAAAAGGCAGAAGGGGATGGTTCCTCCACATGCTTGTCATGTGCCAGGTCTCGCCTTCCCTTCCTGAGGCCCTGGGGCTGTCTGTGGAGACACAGAGCTTATGCATTAGTGCAAGAGGAGGGGATCCCTTGGAGGAGGAGAGCATTAAAACATGAATAGCTGCAGAAAATGAAAATGGTGTTAAGAAAACAAGTCCAAGGGTTTTAACTATTGAAGTGGAAAAATAACATTTCATAAACATAATCTTCCTAATACTGCATAATGTACATCTCTGTGTCATGCAGCACAATAATTTCCTGTTCAGCTTCACTTTCTGAGCAAAACCAGAGAACAAGATTGGCAAGCTGTAACAGCAGAGCTAAGGCTCTCCCTCAGCCACCAGAGAGCCTGCTTTTTCCTGCCTTATTCTCAGCATTAGCCAGTTCAGCCACCGGGTGATCCTCTTGAATCGCTTTTTAACAGAGTCAAAAAGACTTCTATGGCAACAGCCTTGTTTGTGTGTGAGTAAGGAAGGGGATTTCTAGGGAAGTAGTGAAGGGGGAGGGAAGAGAAGACACTTGGCCAAGAACTGCTTACACAAGTAAAAACCAGATTTCCTCCACATCTTGCTTCAGAGCGAGTTTTTGGAGATAGAAATATGTAATTGCCATTTGCTTTCTCTACTTCTTTTTTTTTTTTTTTTTTTTCTTTATGGTATTGCTCTTTCTTGTCTGGTACAAGCTTGCTTTGGAGACTCTTGCATCTACCTGCTGCTGTGTTCAGAGAGAAGACCCAGCTCCTTCTCAGGGTCTGTCCTCCCTCCTCAGATGCTTTCCTCCTTCTGCTGCCCCAACAAAGAGCCGACGTCCTACAGCATGTCCCGACTTCCAAGGTGTGAGAACGTTTGTTGATTGTGCTCGGCTGAATCCAGATTGTTTTTCCATTTTGGTGGAGCTATATTTAGGCTGTCCAGTAACTGTGTCCTGGACTTTCTAAAATAAATCAATGCACAAGGCCCTGGTTCAGCGGGCGCCTGTGCCAGCACAGAGCCCTGCCTGCCCCCAGCTTGCCTGCAGCCTCTACAGGCTTTGAACAGCCGCTGTCAGAGATCCTGTTGCAAGTTCGGGGTTTAACAAGTCTCTTCTCCTGCCCCACTCTGCCCTTGTGTCCCGCCTGCCACTTGCTGACCTGCACTCAGGTTAATATAGCTCTGGTATGAATTCAGCTGAATTACAGATTTGCACCTATGCAGAGAGGCCAGAGCTCCTGGGGTATTTTCCTATTTTAACCATCACTTGATACAACATTTAGATTTGTCAAAAAAAGCCAAACTGACCTTCTTTGACCTCTGTAGGAAACAAGTCAAACAAAACAATCTCTTCTATTGCAAGTTTGTCTGTATTTCTATCCCAGGGATCCAGTTATAAACTGAACCAAGGGTTCAGTTTACAGTCTGAACAATTACTGACTGAAATTTTTGTAAGTTGTTCTGCAAAACTTGGAGTCAGTCACAAGAAATTTTCTCCTTACTCACTGAAGATGGGGGTTTTTCCTTTACCATGGACTGGACATTGTGGAGCTAGTTAAAGAGTAACTCTACAGGAATTAGGCGTGAAAGCTGAAATATAATTTCCCCTTATTTCAAAAGTACAAAGATCCGATTTTGGCTTATGTCTTTTACCCACCAGTAGTTGGGTTTGTAGCCACACACTGTTGCTGCATCAGAGAATTCTAAAAGTTTGGTTTAACTCTCTTTCCTGTGGATACTTTGCAATGTTTCTGTAAGGCTTATTGACATATTGATTTTAAGGACTAGCCAGTGAAGCTCTCTGCTCACAGATATCAGCCATGGGCTAATGTTTAGTAGCATCATTCAGAAGTCTTTGCAGAACTGAGTTCCCACTGGACTGGCAAGGCTGTGTGTCAGCAGCCGGTCCAGCCCCACGTAGTGGAGGATCTCCAATGTGAAACTGATTTTCATACCTAAAATATCAGCCTTGAAGACAGCCACATTTTCCTTTATTTAGAACTCATTTGAGACAATGTTAATAATGAATTGGTTGTTCAGTTTTTGCAGTTGGGATAGGATTCTAATCCAGCTTTCAGTGAGACGGCATTGGAATTGAAACATGCAAATCATCTTCAAACCCCCTAGTCTGACCCAGCACTGCATTTCTTCTCATGCTAAAGTGTAATTGCATTCTCTGTTTACCAGACCTTTTGTAGTTGAAGTACACAGGGGTCACATTTATAAGTAAAAGGCATCATTGCTGTGGTCATGTAGATTTTGAACTGCACACAGCTATTCACCAAGGTGCAAAATTGCCAGAATCAAGCAATATAAATTTCCAAAGTTCAAAGGAATGGTCAAAGCCTACCAAATTGCAAATTTTCTCATAAATAAAAAAGCTCCAGTAAATCAGCTGCCAGGAATTCAGTGCATAATCTGTCCCATCATTGACTGGAGTGATAGGGACACTGCGGTTGGAAAGATGCCATTCTGGGAAGCTACCACATCTAGTATGTAAATTAATTCTTTAAGATTATCAACAGTTTTGTCTAATCAGCTTTTTTATTGTTGTTTTCTTTTTAAGAAATCTTGTGACTTCTGCTCCAGTGATCTGGCCAGACCCAAGAGTGAGGGGCTAAGAAGCTTCAAATCAAATCAGATGTGAGAGCTAAATAAATTGGGGAGCTTTTGGCAAGGCTTCTCAGAAACAGAGAAACAGATGTAAAAAGCAGAACAGAAGAAACAACAATGCCTCAGCTGCTCCTAATGAGAGTCCCAGCAGGGAGCTGGTTAACCATGCTCAGGGACTTGCAGGCTCCTGGATAACCAGTGGAGAACCAGAAAAGGCAGTGGCAGCACACGTAAGAGTTAAAATGGCTTTTTCCCACCTTGTGAGCTGCCACCACATGCTGCCAGTATTGTGCTCTGGCATGTATTGCACAGCCCAGCAAGGTTTCTGTCTGTCTTGTGGGCCCTTGTGCAGCAACCATGAAATGATCAGTTCAGCCATTTTTGGCAAAACTTGACTAGAGAACATGCCTGAAAAAAATGCATGCACTGCCACTGCCACCAATGTGGCCTGTGTGGTGTGAAAATCGAGGTACATAAAGGATTCAAGTAGAGTTGTTTTCCAGTGGTGCCAGGTTTGGGGTCTGTCATGCTGTACCTATGGTGCCAGCAGACTCTTTGTTGAAGGGAAAAAAAACCAGAAAATATGTCATAAGACCCTCCCCAGAAGAAAGGTTGCTGCTGCCCTCGGAACACTGGTTGGAAAAGTTCCCATGCACTTCAAGTGCCTGTGGTTATATTAGTCATGCAATGATGAGAAAATGATCTGCTCTGGGGGCTCGGCTGGTGGTGGCTGGGGGAGTGGGACAGAGCCTCTCCCAGCTGCTCCACCTTTTCCTTTCAGACCAACAATGAAAGGGGGAGAAACCACTGACAAACATGAATGGCAGCTGAGGTCTGAGAAGTCAGTGTGGCTGATCCATTGTTGAAGCTGAGGAGGGTAGGAGAGGAAGACAGGCACTGGGTATTTTCAAATACTTAGAAGCGGTATTTTAGCAACAGTTTTGAAATGCAAACAAGAGAGGTTTATTGCATAATGTTTCCTGGATTTGAGGTAACCTTTGTTACCAAAACAAGTTGTCACTTGTAGATTTTGTTTCATTCCTGATTAACCAAACTCCAGATTGCTCACCTCTGAAATACTACTATTTTATGGATCTGTCATTGCTAGAAAACTAAAAAGAGAACTCTTGACTGGCATGAAAGCTCTTTTCTTGCCTTTTTTGGTAGAGTGTCCTACTACAATAATTTTGTTGAAACACAAAGGGCACTTTCTAATTGCTAAGTGAAAAACAAAACAAAAAGCATAAAATATTCAGCGGGGTAACTCATGTTTAAAAGATTGTGTTTCTGAGCATTGTGTCATGTTTTGATGCTAGTGGTAATGCCCTGCAGCTACTGTGGTGCTGAGGTTTGAAATGCTGATATCCAGCAAGCAGGTAATAAACCAAATAATTATATAAAAATAAAATTTTTACACGAAAAAGAAACACACAAAACCTAACCAAAATTGATCCTTATTTCTGCTGAAAACCAGGCTTTTGGGTGAGTATATTCTGCTGTGGTGACTTGCAGGTGGTGTGGCTCACATGCCTGTTCCACTGCCAGGGTGTAGCTTCCACGCCAGGCTAAGCCTCGCACGGTGCCCCAGGCATTGGTGCCTCCTAAGCCCATGGGGCTCAGCAGGGTGAAGGGCAGCCCAAGGAACAGGAGCATGGGCCTCAATCTAGTACTACTCCAGGAATGGCAAAACTTTAAAAATTCTGGCTTCTTATGGTTTCTAGGAGTCGACTTGTTCCATATAAAGCCAACGCTGTGAAAACTGAGTGGCGTTAAAAGTGCAGTTTTCCCAGAGGAGTCAGATTGACTGGAAAAGTGTTGGCTACCTCTAGGAACAAAACCAACATGCTTCTGCATTGATCCTGGGGAGGTACGTGCATAGCTGAATGGGCCCCATACTGAGGAGAGTTTCCATGCCTCTGTGTTCTCGACCAGAGAGGAAGGGCTGAGTATGGACATAGTGGACCAGAGTGGAATGCAAGGCAGGTCACGAGCTGCAACAACAAGGAGCAGATGGCCAGTGGTAGGTGCTTAGTGTATCTGTCTCATGGTTTTAAAATGTGAATTTAAACTATCTATATAAGGAGCAGCTGAGGTGCTTATAATCCATTAAGTTTGACAAGGAACATTACTGGATATAATATTCTCTCCTAGTGGTCTTGCTAGGGTTAGAACCCATGTTGTAACAGCTATTCCTGTTTGTCCTATTATCCTTGCTAACTCCTATTTATCTCCTCTCTTTTTCTTTGTTTTTATCCCTGCATTTTTTTTAGTTAGTACTTGCAGCATCCTGTGGTATTGGGGAGGAAATCTGAACATGAAGCTGCACAGCAGGGAGAAACTTCATTGTAGCAGGAAGAAGCAGCAAGAAAAGATATGCAACATTTAACTTATTTCTTGCTGCCTTGCACTGGGTGGGCTGGTACAAATTATATCTCCTGCTGGACTACAAAAACTGGAGAGGGGCCATGCTAGATACTAAGGGATTTAGCTAACAGGAAACAAAATGTGTTTGTACTAATTGCTCAGTGCTCAAATGTGTTAAAAATATCTATATAACAATAACATTCTATTTCATAGCTTAAGTATGACTTGATATTTCCAAAGATGCTGTTAAACAACAATTCTTACTGAAGTCTCTGAGGGTGAGGACAGCTTGTATGCACACTAAAGTGGGCAGGTTGAATGCAAGCAAAAATTGCATTTTCTGGCAGAAGTCCCAAATTGAGATCTAAAACTTGGGGAATTGATGAAGTAATGCATCCTAGCAGAAAGGTTGGGAAAGATTATCTTCAAGGAAGGCTACATTTGCATCGGCTTGTGTACTGCAGCCAGCGGGAGCATCTACAGATGCAAAGCCAGAAAACCACCAGCACAAAAAATTTGCAGGATATCTGCAAACCTCTCTTATCAGCATGTTTTATGAGTGTCCAGAGCTGCTATAAATCTTTTCTTGTCAAAGTGGCATCTCATTCTTGTTGAAAACAAGAAAATAAATTAATAAAATAAATTAAAACTAAACCAAACTGTACCAAAATTAAATACATGATGTCAGCTGTACTGCAGCTTTGCAGATGATATATGTTTGAATCTCTGCATAGCTGTGATGTGTGTCTGAGCAGCTGGACTGGCATTGACCTTCCATGCAGAAAAAAAATAACAACACTAAGGGAGGAAAAGGAAAAAAAAGAAAAAGAAAAAGAAAAACCATTCCAGATAATGAGACCGCAGAGCAACTTGTTATTTGGAAAATGGTTTCTCACTGAGCCATCACGTCTGCAATGGGTTGAGCTAATCCCCAGTCCTAAGAACCACCAGGACTGATCTTGGCTGAACTTTGTGACTCTCGTCTGTCACGCTTAGTGAAGGAGGAGCCAACATTCCCTAAAATACCCTTTCCCTGCCATGTCTGGGCAGTTGCCCTCCATCACTGGTGTGAGCAGCACTCCTGCTATTCGTATGCCAAGCTGCTGGTGACAGGGCGAGAGGAGAGTGCTGGAAATTGTACAGCAGCTGTGCACATCAGAGGACTCTGGTGCTGAAAAGTGACTCAGCCAAACAGTTCAACTCTGGTTGGCCTTAAAAAAAAAAGAATCGGGGAAAAGTGTAAGAGTCCATTGAACCTCCAGGGTTTGTCAGCACAGACAGCAGTCTGACCGAGCCAGCTCGGGTGGATCAGCGGAATGCAGCATGAGGGCTTGTGTGTCTCTCCAGCTTGCGTGTGCAAAGTGACCAACCCAAACAGAGTCAAAGTGCTTATAGCCTGCTAAGAGCACAGCACTTAGAAATTAGGCTGGTTTAACTAACACAGACATAACAAGACTTTCTTTTCTTGAAATGTATATTTGAGACCTTAAGTAACACATCTGAGAAACTATAGAATGATAAGGATAAATGGTACGTCTTGGAATAGTCATGTTCTCTTGTGTGAACCTTTGAAACACTTAACAACCTTACAAACTTTACTGTAAAGTTTGTGGAACTTTATGGCCTTTGTTATTAAACTCACTGAAGTAATTTTTATTAGGGAGAGGTGGAATCCTTTCTCTGCATCACTTCTCACTGAACCTGCATCAATTCCAGTTAATTTTATGTTATTCCTCACGAAAATTATCCAAACCCACTCAGATGAGAGAAAAGGTCAGAACCATAAATTTTTGACCTTGCTGGGTGAAAGGAGACATTACACTCAAATCCCTGTTACTAATGGTCACTATACTTCATGGCAGTGCAGGCAGCGCGAAAGGGCACCACCAATAACATCTTTCATCACTTGTGCTAAAATGCTCTTCACTTACTGCCTCATGCATGGGGTGCCAGTGAAATGAGATGTAAATGGATCTGTTGACAAACAGGTTAAATGTCAACACCCACGATGATACGCTGTTAGTAGTAAGGGCACAAGATACCACAGAATTGTTTAAAAGGAGCAAGTGCTGAAAGGTGAGTAAAGTTGTCATCACAGTTATTTACTGTGTAAGTACCATGGTTTGACTGGCTGGCTCTGGTTCAGTGCAGCCCTCATCCTAATCTCCCTTTTCTTTCTGACAGCCTTGCTCCAGACTTTGTTGCTGATCGCCCACATCCTTGTGCTTCCCCTGTTAGTGTTGCAATGCAGCAGGAGGAGTTAGAGGACACACACGGAGGCACCAAGCCCTCCTGGGACCAGTGACTACGGACTAAAATGCCTTTTGCTTGGTGGAGGCCTGGGGAATGGTGAGAAGTCCTAACAGGACATGTTAGTTATTGTGCAACTCAGTGCAGCTATGAGATGTAACACTCCTTCTGTGTGCTCTGACTTGTTTGCTTTAGAGGGAGACTTTTTAATCACACTGGTATTTATAATTTATATTGTTTTGCAATGTTTTTATTGGTATTCTGAGTCTCTGTCCAGAGCTTTTGCTAGGCACAACTTAATCAATGCCATTATTCTAGCTTGCTTTTCTACTGTAATAAGCATCAAGACCCTGAGAGTTGCTACTAAGAGAAGCAAACTGAAAATACCCCTTTCTCTGAAGCTGAAATACACAGATTTTTTCATGGAGAAGAAGCTGGAGTGAGCAACTGCTGCTTGTTTCCACTGTGCCACAGGCAAAGGAAGAAAGATCCCACAGAAATGTTAGAAACATATACAGACAAGGTGGTATTTGTGATTGACTTAGTGTCTTCCAGGCAAAATAGTTTATAAGCAGGATAGCAATTAGACAAATGATTCATTCTTTCTGTAAAACTTTATTACTATGTTATGTTTTATATACAGTCATGCCCCCATGTCCCATTAAGGTCTGCTGTCTTGGTTGATGTGTAAACATGGTGAAGTATGTAACAGGCAAGATTAGACTTATTCCAGTCAGTTTTTGATGAATAAATATTTTGATGGTACATTTTAATGATGGGAATGGAGAAACTACCCCATGAAAGGATGTTAATATGAAATAGCCAAAGGGAAAAGCAACTTCTAACAAGATATGAGCAGCTCTGAAATCACAGGGTTTCCAGTCTTAAGCTGATGGATTTGTCACTTCCTCCCTTGGCTCTTTCCCAAATGTAGATGCCAAGTGAAATAAAAATAATAACATCAGGTGAAAATCTTCATAGATAATTACAAGAATCAAAAATCCATGCAGAGTATTAGCAAAGTATCTCCATGAAAATTTAATGTCAGTATAAAATATAAGTATGTCTCTTAATAGAAGAAGAAAATACGTTAAATAATGAAAGCATGATATGTAAGGTCAGCAGAAACTTCTACGGAAACAGGGCTGGGTTATGGTTCAAGCAGGTATCATCTCAGATGTTTCTTGTAACTAATCCTGAAATAACTTCTTCTTCAGATAGAACAATGCAACTTTGAGACAGGAAACCAGGGGAATCGTGGTAATTCCTGACACTGAAGAAATAATGATACACATACTTGATAGTTTCTATACTTTGAAATAAATTTTATTTTTAGCAGTAATTAGTGGTAATGCTCTATTTAAGAGATTTTCAAATAGGATTAAATGTTGGATTGCAAAGTAGTAATGACCACTTACATTCTAGACTTAAACAATAGAGAGGATCTAAATTTTGAGGCCATAGGGCAGAACATCACCTCACTCCTGGGGAAATCTTTCCTTGCAACATCTTTTCCCTAACGTTTCTTCTTCCACGTCCATGGCTTCTGGATCTCCTTCTGCAGGAGGTACTGGACTCTTGAGTGTGATCCTGATCAACAGTTCCTTAGTCCCTCCTAGAGGAAATAAGTTTCATAGAAATATCCCAGACATACTAGTGACAAGTCATTTGGCTACATGGTAGATAACAGGGCTCTGCCTGGATTGCTCTCCAAGCTCTCTGAATCCCAGTTTGCATGTGTCCTCCAAATCCTCCTGGCTTTCTGCTTCCTTTTGCTTTTTCCTTGTATTATTCTTAGGGCTTCTTTGTTTTACTCTCTAACAAGGCAGCTCCATCCGGCTCCTTATTGCGCTTATTCTTTTCATAGTTTCCTTGTGTGTCCCTCAAAGTGTGCCAGGTAGGAGCATGCATGTACTTGGCAGCTCTCTTGCTGTTTGCAATAATAAGAAAGGGAGTATTATATAGCCCTTTTATATTAAATGTCTTGCAGGATTACAAAACTCCTCCTGCTGTAGTGCTAAAATGCTCTCAGTCTACCTCAGCCTATACATCCCTGCATGCCCCTCCACACCAATGTCTTCATCTTATGCTAAAGGAAGTACCTGGAACCTGGTCATTTATGGAATCATGCTTGAGTGCTTTTGCTTTAGGATTGCATCAGTGTTGCTTCTGTCTACTCTTGTTTGTCTTCTCTTTTCTCCATGGTATTTTCCATGTTTCCTTTCTCTGCCTATTCATCTCTCCTGTGCCTTCTGGTCAGGTCCTGGCTCTTGACAGTCTGTACAAACTGACTCCCTGGAGGGACCTTCTCTCCACACCTCTGCCAAAGTCCATGATCTCCCTCATCTTTCCTGCCTTCTTTTCTGCCACTTCTTGGACCTCTCAGCAGTCACAAGACATCTTCTTCCAGTTCCAGCTATTCATAGCTGCAAACTTAATAGTTGTCTCTCAAACCCAGTAAGAGCGCTAAATATTTACAGTGTGTTAACATCTTAACTGGTACTTAGGTATTATTGAATTGTTGTACAAACTCAAAGGGAAATGATCTTTGGCCTGACAGCAAAAACTGTTGAATGTGGGTTCAGCAGAGTACTTCAGGGCAGTGTGCATCAAAGTGTGTCTGTGCTGTGCTGCAAAACACCATCTTTTCAACTGGGAACTTAAGAAACTTTTGTGTACCATAAATTTAGTCTGTATTCTGCTCTCCCGTCACTGTGTTGCCATACAAATCCCAGCCAAATAACTCATGCTGCATGCTAAACACTGGCTAAAGAACATCGCACATTACATAAACTTACATAAACTACTAAGCCTACCAAAAATATAACTCCTCAGCACAACATCTAGCAGCCTTAAGACCGTAGTGTGAACTTCCCCAGGAAATACCTCATCACCTTCTGCCCTCAGTATAAACTCTGTTTCTTTGATGTTACTTTCTCTTAAATATATAATAACATGTGTGTGTTGTTAGAAAATTCAAATCATTGTGTATACTGGAAGAGAGAGTAAAAGAGAGAAAGCATGTGAGAAGCTAATCCCAGTGGGAAGCTCAGGATGGAGCTCAGATGTGGTGATGAAGTGTAGAAGTTTCGGTGTGGGAAGGACGGAGTAGCTGAGTGGCTTGCCAGGATGAAGAAGTGGCTTTTTACTGACATGGGAAGGGACCCCACGCCAGGCTTTTGGCTGTACTGGTTCTTGCAATGAAGAAAAGGTACTCCATATCTTCCTACCATAACAGGCATTGTTCAAAGTAAGACCGTAATAACAAACACAATGGTATGTACCATAGCCTAACCCTAAGGTGAGGGCAGAGATAACATTATTCCTTCAGTACTTTTTTGAGGTCTTCAGCTCTGGTCGAGTGTAAAGCTCCTTAATTGTGACAGTGGTGACTCCAGGGCTTGATAAATTTATCTTTATCGGTGGAGTCAGAGCATGTTATTAGCAAATGTATATGAATTCTGCATTCTGCTATAATGCCTGTTTGTATAGCCTTTTCTGACAGTTAAAGATGTGCTAAGTTTCCTTGACAGAAAACAGACCTTTTAATAAAATGACTGCCATTTAACTAGAAACTCTGGGGCAAAGCTCTATGGGAAATGGTTCCCACGACCTTCAGGGGGTAAGCAATGTTTGCCGTTTAATAGGGTTCCATACTGTAAAAAAAAAATCCTTACTCTGCAGTATCCAGGCTTTTGTAACACAGCCCTAATGATGCAAGTCCTGAGGAACTGCATATGCTGTTTGCAGAAACATATTGCAAATTACACTCATCTTTAATTTCAGAAAAAGAAACTTTGAACTACTATTTAGAACAACGAATTTGGAACAGAGTAAGACTGAAGCAGGATCTTCTGTAATGCATCTGGTTTTATTGCATTACACATTTTAAACCTGAAATGTCAATTGCTTATCGATTTACTTACCCATTTATGCAGATGACTGTTAGTTTTGTGTGTCTGGTAATTCCTGCTTATAGTTTGCATGGGCTTTATTTTGGATCATATCTAAGTTCACATGCAATGTATTTATTTTAATATAAAGCATGTTTTACAGAAGTAGCAAAACCTATAACCCATCTGTCTTTATTCAGTGTATTCTGTTCATACTTAAGGATCATCAGCTTGAATTAGGTCCTTATTCAACATTGACACATTGTTTATAGGCTGCACATGTCACTGAGAAATTGTAAGACAAAATTTATTTATGAGCTACCCTACTGGGAATGCTCTCCAGTGGCAAGATGAGAGGTGAGCAAGGGGAACCAAAGTTGCAAAGGAAGTTACACCGTCTGTCTTAAAAGCAAGAGACAGGTGAGAAATAGGAAAGGGATGAAAAAAGGAATTCCTACAAAGCTGATTCATCATTAATCTGCTTGTACTCAAACACAGACAACAATAGCTTGTTTTATGATAAGGTTCTGCCCTTCCAAAGCTGTATTCCACTTTGGGAGAGAGGGTATACTATATGCCACGAACTCAGGGAGATTGGCTTCACTTCACCAAAGAGCTTGTGTTAAAACTCCACTTCGTGGTTGGCACAGAAACGAAATGAGTCTTTGGGGCAAGCAAAAAATGAGAGAAGCACTGCAGAGTCCACCTAGACTGGTTGCTCTGTTGGTTGGCAGAGCTGGATGAAAGGGGTGACCACCCCAGCCCTGCTGGATGTGAAGTCTGTGCAGCTGCCTTAGGCAACATTGTCTCTGAGCACACCAAGGGTCCCAGCTCACCCCTTCTGCAGCAGCACTGCCTCTCTGCATCTCTAACTCAGTCCCACAGCCTTGATTATCTACATGTTATACGGCTTGTGGGTTTGTGCTGCATGTGTTATATCCACCCTTTACAGCTAGAAGTTGAGCTGAGTTAAAAATAACAGCGAGTTTCTGTATTTTTCTTGCACACGTACAAATAAAAATAATTTTGAAGTAAAAGTACAAAATCATCCCTTCTCCTTGGTTCCTCTGTCAGAGTCTTTTGCAAACAGTATGCATTATGACGGTGTTTGTGGCAACCACCTTCAGTTTCCTGCAGAAGCACCAGCCTTTCTCACATCTCCATGAGCAGCAGGGCAGGTTGGGTCCTGGGCACAGATCCCAGCCTGGGGTGCTGAAAGGCTTATGCACTCATGAAGAGAGAGCCCATTGCTTCACAGAGGCACCTTCACAGCTGTTCTCCTGGCAGAGCACAAGTCCACACTTGAATCCTAAAGTCCTAGCTCAATCCATCACTTATGCCAATGTACAGTAACACTTGAATATGTACATAAGTGCCCAAATGGTAAAGTAAGAGAATCCAAGAGGGCTGAAGTTTTGCTTCAGGCTTCTAGCAGCTGCAGAAAGAAATCCACTCTAGAAAAAGAAAGCCTGTACACTTTTTGACGAGCCTGCTTTTCAAAGGAAAAACGGTGTGGTTGCACTCTGCCCATCAGACTCCCTTCCCCTCCTCCAGCCAGAGCCTTTCCAGCTTGTGTGCCAACTCAGACAGGTTGGAGCAGGATAAGGGTCCCAGCGAGACTCTTCCTCCCTGTCACCTAAGACCTGGGAGCTGCACAAAGGACTAAGATCCAGATCAGTGCCTGATCTGGGGAAAAAGGGTGTTCAGCTTCCTGGCACATCAGCTCATGAGTATCCATGCAGGTGAACACTACATATTTATACAAGAGAGCATCTATTTAATTTAGGGGTCAGGAGAAGGGAAAGGGGAGTTGACTAGACTTCACGTGGTGACACCAGGCTGCTCTAATGGTGATTAAGTTGGATTTTCCATGTTAGAGTTCAATAGGGAGAAAATCACAGCATTTTAACATATTATATTTGCAGAGCAAATAAAAACCAAATCAGGGCTTTCCATTTTTCATCATATTTTTCACACCTGAAATGAAAATCACTGGGGCTTGAGGCTTTGCCAGTTAAAACATGAAAATTTTGCAGACATTTGTTTTTGGAGGAGGAAGCCAGACAGGAAAATGGCATGCATGGGAGAAAATTTCTGGTTAGGTATATAGAGAGCAAATACCCCTATCATGTGCTTGATGACAGGTTTTCTTGAAAAGAATCCCTGTGTGCAGGGAGTTGTCTCGTCACTGTGTGCATCATGGGGACATGGTACCAAAGTGAAAGGAGGATTTATATGAGTTACAGTGCTGAGGTTTATTTCCTACCAAGGTAAATCTTTGGAAAATTCACTCAGGAAGAACTTCAGAAATGTTGAAAAAGAAAGGTTTGATTGAACCCTGAGGTTCAATCTGAGACTGCACAAGACTCTTTTTTCCCAAAGAGCAGAATCCTGATGCTAGTCTTGAGTTGCTTGCCCAAGAGTTGGCCACAGCCTTGGGAGAATGTGCATCTCTATGGGTCCTCTCAGAGCCTACGAGGAAGGTAGTGAGGCAAGAGCAGGAGCAATAAAACTTGATTTTTCACAACCCAGGTTAATCTACAGAGACAGGGGTAAGAAAAAAATAGCAGAGCAGCTTCCTACTTGCATACTGAGTAGCATGTGGAGCCCATCATATAGTGACTTTTTTTTATTCTAACTCTCTTCATTTGATAATGAAGGTCCTCAGATTTCCATCCAGAAGACTTGTGTTTTGATAATCTGCTCTACTGTTCCCCCAAATCCCCTTCCCTCTGTATTCAGACCATCATTCACTACAAAGGATCAAAATTGCCACATTTAAATACTATTCTCCTTATGAGAAACTATCATCTGATTAAAGATTAACAGCGTGAAATATGTTTCTTGTTTTTGCAGCAAACCTGCATGTCCCTTTTTGTCGATCCAAGTTCATGGAGGTTTATTTTCAAAGCAAATCTCTTGTTTTCCTTTCACCAGAGAGCTGTTATAAAGCCAGCTATTGTTATTGTAGAGTGTAACTTTATTTTTTTTAAGTCTAACTAGCAGAAGCAAATGGTTTTCATCAGGTAAAAAGTCATTGTATACATGTGTTATATAGACAGGTCTTGGACACAACAAGCAGTTAATGTTTTTTAATTAAATAGAGTGAGCGGGGACACTCAAGGAGTGACCCAGGGATCACTTGTAGAGGAAGTTTCTCTCGTGACTAATAGTGACTGCAAATAAGATGGGATATTACAATAAAATTCTACTGCTGACAAAAATATTAACAGTAAACGATGACAGAGCTTTCATCTGGGACGAGGAGAGCATCTGGAATATATTAAGACTGTAAAATTTCCCTTTAAGTGTGGGTTGCTAAAGTTAAAGCCAGCCACCCAGAAACTATGGCACTGAGAGTAACTCAATATTTTTTTTCATTAAAAATTACTTAAGGAGATTTACATCTTCCCTTGGTTGATATTGTGATGTTCTTCTTGTCCGGACTTTGAGTCCTGAAAATACATATACGATGAGAAGGAATGGAGGAAAAAATGGTCTCAAATATGTCCTGCCTATGTTCATCTGGGAAAACAACCCCAGTTCCAGGCGTCCTTCTGCAATCAGTCAGATGCTCTTTGCAACCACTTGGTGTGGATACCAACTGCTTATTAAAACCATATGTGAAGTTGACGAATTATATATCTAAAAATGCAATATAAGCACCAGATATCAACAGAGATAAACAGGAGTGACGTGGGATGTGCTGGGAGATCATTACAGAAAACAGGAAAGTTTGTTTTAAACAAAAGGGTAGTGTGCTAAAAGAAAGACAGCATTGTAGCAAGGTTCCTGTTTCCCATCCTCCTTTCTCTCTGTTGTCAGTTTTCATGACACCTCTCACTGCAATCTTGTCTTAATTTAGGCTGTGAGATCCTGGAGACAGAAAATATCCTGTAACTTGCATATATTGCATGCAGCACAAGAAGTGCTCCTTGAGCCTCCAGTCTCACCTGGATCCTCAAATGGTGTTTGGGAGGCAGCTGCAGCATCAGCTGGGGAGCTTGATGTCTCTGCAGCTGAACTCAGAGCATGCACAGGGCACAGGAGGCACTGGTCTTGTGAGGGCACTCAACACCTTGCTCCTGTAAAGCTGTACCAGGAGGTCTTGAACCACAAGGAATTAGGAATAACTAGCCCTTGTGTACAGACATCCGTTTTCAGAGTGAAAACCAGGAGATTACATTAGGTTTGGCTACACTGGGAGCTCCCAAAAGGCAAGTCAAGATCTGTAGAACAAACTAAGAGAAAAAGGATGGCAGTGAACTCCTGCTCTCTGCAAACTGGACCAAAACCTGCAAAGTTCCTCAGAGTAGGATTCATCTCACCTGCCCAGAGGTCCGAAATCATGAAGACAAACTGTAAATGATGATTCTAATTCTTCCATTTTTCTTCATTTGCTTTAGTGACAATAGCAATAGGAAGAACTGGCTGCTCAGCTGTTACCTTCCAGCAGCTTGTGTTGAGTGAGAGGAAGCCCATCCACTGTGTTCAGAAATCAGCCCTGTCAAAGAGATTTCCTGCCCTACGTATTCCATCCTGAGGAGCTTCCTGACTGTTTCTGGTGGAGGCTTGGTGAGAGGAATGCAGAAAAGCTCAGCACATGAAGCACAGCAGGCATTACTTTGCCATTGGCATAACAGTGGTAGGTTGTGGTCCCTCTTGAGGCGGAGCACCCCATGGCGAAAGACATTCACAAATACAGAATGGAAAGTTGGTCTGGAACAAAAGTCAACTCACTGGGTGGCCTTGGTAAGCATCTTATGTCTCAGTTGAATATTTATGTTTCTATTTCTGCTCACGCATCCTTTCCTCAGAACAGGGGAAGGGTTTTACATTTCTTTCCTGTAAACCTTCAAATCCTAATGCTGAGGTAACAATCCCTATTCACAGATCAAAGAACTATGTTAGAAAGAAGAGAAGAATCTTCTCCCTCTTCTCTTCCCATCTCCCTCCACCTCCCATTCCCTCTTTCTTCTGAACAGGTATTTTTGTGGCTGAAATATTCAAAAGTATCTATAGAAATAAGATTAGGTCTTTCAGAAATTGGTGGGAGCAGCCAGCACACAGGATCTGAACTCTGATGAGCCAGTAGCTACTATTTTGGCATTTAAGAGGGAGTTTTAAAATGCCAGTCTGCAATGTTAAGAAGGACAAGACCCCGTGCATGTCTCCTATCAGGAAAATCTGAACCTCTTGATCCCCCCCCTCTCATCCTACCAAGAAGTTGGTGAACATTATGAAAAAAAAACCAAAGGAAAAACAAATCACAGAGAAAAAGTCTGATCCTGAAAATGTTCTGCAAGGATAAAGACACAAATATACACTGCCCTGAGCACCAGCCCATAGCACCTAGCCCCATTTCTGGGCATGGTAGTAAGGAATGTATATGCATAGGAGACAAAGTAGGGGAGCTGCAAAAATCCATTAGTATCCTCAAATTTTCCCTCCTATCAGTCAGGCATTGCTACTAAAGGCAGTGAAGGAAACCTGCCAAATATAACACCTAAAACCAACACCCTGAAAAACATAATATTTAGGAAAAGATATGTGTTGGAGCCAGCTTGTGCCAGCTGCCAAGTCTGAAACCACAAGAGTCCTGGGGCATGGGGAGGCCTCCAGGAAAGTGCCTGTTGGTGGCCAGGCATAGGACAACCCCCCTGCTCCTGTGCAGGTGTGAGACTGTGACCCCTACAGCTGATGGATGGTCCCACTGATGGCAGGGGGGTTCAGCTTCCCCTTCCTTCAAACCACTTGCTCTTTGCAAATGGAAATGGAGACAAACACTGATAACAGTCCCAGGAAGGGATGCATGGTCTTGGGAAGCTGTGGTTTGGATAAGGGCTGAGGCCATGACTGCAGCACCAGCTCACAGAGCCTTAGCAGGCTGGAGCAAAACAGGGGCTTAAGGAAATCTTGGATCTATCAGGGTTGCCTGAATGTCCATTGGAGAGGAACAGGAAAGGAGTTCTTCAACACAGCTCTGGTAGGATGAGTGCAAAAGTCTGTACCCTTTTCTGCACTTCTAGAGGGATGCTGGGAGGAATCCACAGCACGGCACAGGGATGAGGGAAATCCTGTAAGTCTTGAGAAGACAGGATGTGAAATGGCCAGTTGAATTCCCTGCCTTCCCTGTTCACATACCTGGGGTCTAATTTGGGCCTCCAGTGAAGCTCTTTTTCCCTATGAGGGAAATCCCACGAGAATGATATTGCCTGGTTCCCCAGAAGGGAGATACTGACTGATGAATTGTGTGTGGGTGTTAGCAGGGTGGGCCCTTCTCTTTACTGGTGGCAGTTAGTAGCTTTATTTTCTGAGGATTTGTGTGCTTTTGTCTGGTTCATGGCTATGGGCTCAAGTGATGAGTAATTAGGCAAAACTTTACTGACTAAATGCCTAATCTGCAGGCAGTTTGGTCTTCTGCCTTAAACTTAATGAAATCCATGGCTTTGTGTCTATGTGATATCCTCATCAGCTGCCTCTCCCAGCCAGTCTTGCTGTCCTTGGCATTAGAGTCTCCTGAGAAGACTAGGACTTGAGGCCAGGATGTGCAAAACCAGGAGTGGTTTGGGATGACTAGTGGCGATGTCTTGCAATAGCTGTGAACTTTGGGGCATGCTGAGCACCTATTCTCTGGAGTCAGGCCTTTTCATCCAGAGCAGATACATATCCAGGGGGCAGAGTTACTGGCCCCACATTTCACGTGAACTCTGCAAAGCTTCTGCCCCACCAGACAGACCCTGTTGGGGCACAGCAGCAGCTTCTGCTGGAGGTGCTACCACAGCAGCAATAGCATTCACTGTACCTCATAAAAAACTGTCCTTGCCCATTTTTGATGGCCATCTCAGTTGGAATAGTTATAACGCAGCTTTTACAAATTCCACAACAAATCCTTCCCAAAAGGTTTTCTGCATATCTTAGTATTTGAAGGCCTCTTCTCCCCACTGGGCTCCTGGGAGCCATTGCAATTGTTCCTGTCCTGCTTCTCCTTTGTGCACACACTCTCACTCGCCTGCTGCTGCCTGTGCTCATTTTTATCTTCACTCCAGGCATGAGCTGCGGCTCACTGTAACAATATTTCCTCATAAGGCTGTGCTTAAAAAGTGAGGAGCTTGTATTTGTTGGTGCTGGGTGGTGGCATGTGAGGCTGCACAAAGAAAAACAAATGTTTGAGATGTTTTCGAAGGTGCTGTCATGAGACAAAACAGGGCCCTGGGCCCTGACATTGTGAAGTTTGCTTGTGCTTGGATGTACCAGAGCCTGCTCAGGCTCTTTAATAACCCTCCCCTGGGAAGTTTCCATCCCCTCCCTTCCCTTCCTCCCCTCCTGTCAGCTCTGTTTGCCACTGGGGCTGTGCTCTTTGGATAGATGATGGGGAGATTCACTCCCACCCTGGAGTGTGACCAGCCATTGCCACCTTGCAAAAGCAACCTGTTCAGCCCTGTTTGTTGCACAGGTGACACAGTTAGGAACACCTCACGCAGACACAGCAGGGCTACATTTGAACTCCTCCACGAAAGAGTTCCACTCAAACCACACAGCTTTAAACATTCCAGAGACTTTGTCCTGGCTCCAAGGAATTAAAGAATCCATGCAAATGAGCCGACAAATATCCACTGAGTTCAGGGGGAGCTGTAAAGATTAAGAAGCACCAAGTCGTGTCTCTCTCAAGGGTCAGAGGGAGCAGAGGCAGAGGAAGGGGCAGTGAACTGGCCACTGCACCAAATTGAGCTTGCTTGCTCCTAATCCAGCCTGATTTGGAAGCAGAGCTTAAAAGGTGTTTGCTTAGGAGGTTTGTTATAGCTATGAAAGCTAATGCTGGAGTTACACTGAGCAGCAGGGCAGAGGGTAAAACAATATTTTATTCGTAAGTTAAAACACTTCCACAAGGGTAAAATAAGTAGCCTGCTCTGTCAGCAAGTTGTGTGTGCAGGGTGTGCTGGTGGGATTGTTCTGTGGGTGCCTATGCCAGGGCTTGCCCCGTGACAGCCTCAGGGTGGGCACACTGCACCTTTGGGGCATCAAGTCACCCAGAGTACTGCACCCCTCAGGCTCCCTGTCCTCTGGAGACCCTGTTGATTGCTCTGGGGTGAGGAGATTATTTTACAAGCTAGCCAATAGCAGGGAAAACAGCTCAGAATATGAGACCTTCTTTCCCCACACATGAAGTTTGCAGCTGTGAAGCTGTGATTCCTGGAAACTGGTGCCTTCTCCTACAGTAATTGTATGAACTGGGTAACGAAGCACTATCCCAGTATTTAGCAGAACACTTCTTTTGAGCTTGCAAATGTTTGCTACTTCTCTGACCAGCTGTGTTCTTCTTTGAAATTAGTGAAAACTCTCTCAGACTTTTATGTTTTGGTATTTTTAGTTCTTCTTTTTTTTTTTTTTTTTCACCTCCTAAAACTTCAGTAATAGTTTTTCCTGGAAATGAGACAAGCAAAGGAAATACATTTGAGGAAGATCTGTATTCTGACTATGGGCAAGTGAAGTCCCAGGAGGTGAAGGGACTTGCCCCAAGCCCCATAGGAAGTTTGACCTACACTGTAGAATCAAAGGACCTTTTAAACCCTAAACCTTCGTCTTAGTTGCAATTTTCTTGTAAATATTTGGGACTTGGATTTCAAAGTTCAAGCTGGGTTAATCACAAAGAATGCAGCTCTTCCTGCTCTCCATGCAGGGGTGTAAGGTAACAGTCTGCAGTGCCCTCCCGGACACCCCATGCATCTGCAGGGGTTTCAAGTAACAACTGGTCTTTAAACTCGGCATGACACATACAGATTAATGATTACCTGCCTGTTGTCCTGGCTTCCAATCAGTTCCACTTTATTGACTTAGCCCAAGTCTGACAATGGTTTATTAATCTTGCCTTTGTGTACATATAGCAGCCTTATTGTGATTCTATAGTTGCCCCCGTTTTCTTAGCCAAGGTTAGTATTGTAAGGCACTAAGGACTGTGTTAACTGGGGCTGCTTGTCTGCAGACAGGAACCCAGGTGAGACCATTATGAGGGCTGGATCAAACTCCACCACCGTGTGAATTATCTCATAGGGGGAGGTTTGATACCAAGACACTGTTGCATCCCGAGAAGAACGTGGAGATGAACCTGGGAGACTGTCAGGACCTGTAAGGTGCCCACCCTGTGCTGTACAGAGTCTGTACTGCTGCCCAGCTCTGGCACCCCGGCACAGTGCCTGGAACTGCAGCACCAGGGTCCTGCCTGTGCTCAGTGCCCTGCAGCCCACACAGAGCCGTGCCTGCCCAGCACATCACCCCAGGGTGCCCTGCCCAGCCCTGCTGCCTGCCCCGTCCTGCCCATGCCCCTGCAGAAAGGTGGGAGTGCAGGCAGGAAGGCCAGGGTTGCAGGGCAGGGTTTTACCTGTGTAGCAGAGATACCAGCTTGCAGAAAACTTGTTTGGGAAAGCTGCTCTGGACTATTCCCCAGGGCTTGTTCCTGGAAATACATAATTCAAAACATTTGTCCGGAGGATGGTTCGTGGGATAACCACAAGCATTTTTATCGTGGGGCAAATATTTGAGGCGCATCCAGATCAGCTAGTATCAATGCTGTTGTTTTCAATCATCTTTCGCAGGAGTCCCTTGGGGGTGGCTGTGCTGGGAAGTGAGGGGAGGAGGGCTGGGGCATGAGGTGCACCACGGGCTGATGGCTCCTCTGCTCTTTCCAGATGCAAGGCCCACTGCAAACATGGACCTGAGAGCTGGGGACTGTGACGCAGAACCTCCAAAGGTTTATTTTCAGGGAAGCAACCTGCATACGAGGAGAAAAAAAGAGCATATTATAAAAAGTAGAGGGAGTCAAATAACAGCTGTAAAAACGAAAATTTTCAACAATACAACAAAGAGAAAATTACATTTCCTCTCATTGTGTGGAAGGGGCTGAGCTTTCAGCCAGCTGTGGAGGAAACAGAGAGTTTACATTATTTGCATTGTCAGTGGGGACCGACATACAAATTTCCTGTCTGTCTCCCTCTACAAATTAGCAAAACTCACACATAAAAAACCTTTTATATAAACTTAGATATAAAATATGTATTTTCATTTCATTTCATTTTTCTGTTTTTGTGGGGAGAAGCTGCACCCCAAGTGGTCACAGACTCTGTAGCTGAGAAGGTGCCATGGGAAACTGAGCACACAGGAGATCAAAAGAAAAAGACAGAAATGGCCATAATGGCAAAGCAATGCAGCTCTGCCTCTCAAATCTGGGCCCAGAGCAGCAGCTTGCAGGCATGTGTCGATGTCTGTGGTCTCACAGACCAACATTGCCATTTACTCAGAAGCCCAAAGCATGTGCCTTGCCATGCAGAAAATTACCTCCCTAATGTTTGTTTAAAGTTTCAAAGCATTGACATGTAAACTTAAATTATTAGAAAAAAAAGCCATATTCTCTCTTGGTGCTTGCTTATCCAGTCTGTGTAAGCAGATATCACAGCCCATATGTGTCAGAGGGTTTTCCATGTCTCCCTGCACTGCAGCATGGGATATTTCAGCCAGCTGTGGGCAGAAATGAACCCCACAAGGCTCTTGGCCCTGCATGGTGGCTGGCGTTCCTGCTGCTTTCCCAGCTGCTTCCAGCATCCTGTGACTGACGTTGCTGGGCAGGGAAAAAGCAAACATGCAGAGTCAGCAAGTTGCAAGTCAGGTGTATGTAAAATGAAGCAGTTGACAGTCATTAGCAAACTGCTCAGCACAGCCCTGAATCATTCTGAGGGATGGTTAGGGGTGCAAGAATACCCCAGGCAAAGGGCCCTGACACCATATTCTCTCTCAGTGGATTGCACCACAAAAAAAACTAGTATTACCAGCTTGTCTTCCTTGTCCAAAATTACAACTTTTACATTCCTAATTTAAGGGCAGCTCCTGCCTGCCCATCCCCTGTGTTTGAGGCATGCTGGATCTCTGGTCTTAGTGTCTTGGAATAAATAGCAGAGCAGCCAGCTGCCCTATTCCAGGATACTTGGAGTCATCAGGGAGCATTTCAGGCAACAGAGGGAGGAATCTTCCAAGATTTTTCACTTGAGAGAAGGGAAGGAGCATGGAGGAACCTCTGAATGAAAAGAGGGGGATTTCACCTGAAGTATTGTATTACAAATTGATCTAATTCAACTGCTCTCATTTTTGTAACCAAACAAATTCTCTAACTCTTCCCTTGTGTGTTTGTGCATCTATTGCCCCTGTGCAATGGGCTTTTACATGATCCTCCTGGGGAGCCCCCAGGGCCACTGCTTATGGAGGTCGAGAGTGATGGCCAGGAGCAGAGAGGCCAGGAGGCCAGGCTGAGGGACATGTGTAAGGGGGGCAAGAAAGAGAGTGCATTAGTTAAAAAACAGTCACTAGAAAAAGACAGGGGAATGGCTACGAGGTTTGTTGGCTCCAGGGTCTCCCAAGATAATTAACTTCTGGTGTGGAGTGGGCTCATGTGTTTACCTTCTTGGGAGATGAAAAACAGAGTGAGATTTTGCAGCACTCAGATTCCCTGAATTTTTTTAAGATTTTGATTAATCATGAGGCAATTTGGCAGCCTCCTCAGGTACTCCATCACCCCTATTTAATCAGTCACCATTTAAGAACTTACTCTGTCTGGTCTCAACTGGCATAGCTTGATGACACAGGGGGATGGGTGAGCCTCAAGGTGCTGGTGGGGCAGGCAGCTGGCTCTGCTCAGCATCCATATCAATATCCCCTTGGTTTCTGCAAGGGGAGACCTCATGACAAATGTCCTTACATGGATGTAGAACATAGAATAACCTTAATTTGTATTCTGTGAAGTCACAGTTGGCTTGTAGGGCTCAGGGAAATAAAAAGAGCCAGACCTCACTGACCTGGAGGCCATTACCATTAAATATGGAAAATTATGCCATCAATATTACGACTGTGAGGTTGTGGAATTGTTGCCTGATGGGTTATAAGAGTGGGACTGCACCCAGCTAGTGCAAAGTAAGACCCCCTTGAAAGGCTTAGTGTGTAGGCATGGCCCTGCACACATACTTCCCACTCTACAGTTTTGCTCACTGGGCAATGATACACAGTGCTGAATTGGTCATAGATAGACACCTTTTTCCTGTTCCCTCTGCATGGCGGAGCGTTTGTTTAGTGCACAAAGGTGCTGGCTGGTTCTTCTTGTTAGTGAAACAGCTTTTCTTCTGTTTTAATGAGATGGCAAGGCTGCTTCACAAAACTGCACAGAAAGTGCAAACATGATTTGCAGAGCAATGCTTTTTCCTATACAGTATGGAAGCTGTGCTTTGTTTTCCCTTTTAAACATTTCCTTGTCTAAACCAGGAAAATTTAGCATTCTTCCTTCCAAAAAGTGAATCCCAGGAATATGCCTAAAGATGTCAATTTACAGGTCTTGAATAACCATATAGGCCACTGATTAGCTGAACAAAGTAAAACCAAGTATGCCTGGCAGACCAGGATAAGCAAAAATTGGCACAAGAATAGAGACAAGAGCTTCTATAGGAAAGAAACTTATTTTGTCATTTATTTTATGTCTTACAGCGTAGCAACTTTAAAAAATGTACAGTTCCCTGCTGCTTCCAAGTCTACTCAGATTTACTGCATTTGGGAATATCAGGTTTCCATCATCACTGTGTACCCATTCATTGATTTCCTTCTGTGATGATGATTGTGGCTGGTACATGCACAATTATCAGAAGTGTCATCTGTCTCTTCTTCAGCAAGTGAAGCAGATTTTCCTAACAATCTTCTTTGTGCACCATCTGCCATGGACATATAGTCTTCTAATTGCCT
Source organism: Myiozetetes cayanensis (assembly GCF_022539395.1). Lineage (NCBI taxonomy): Eukaryota > Metazoa > Chordata > Aves > Passeriformes > Tyrannidae > Myiozetetes > Myiozetetes cayanensis. The sequence continues at coordinate 136,090,162 of NW_026086604.1, forward strand.
GGTTTTGCATTCACAGCAAGAAGCTGATGAGTAGGTTCCTTTCTGATGTACATCTTGAAGACTGGCTGACCAGTGTTGTATTTAGATGTTAAACATAGAGTGAAAAGTATATAATGAATTGCAACATCTTGAGTCTTGAGCATTTCCATGATGGACACGGCTAAGAACAAGCAAAGCATGTTTGGGAATTGTTCAGCAAGTTGTGTGTGCAAGGAAGTCATCTGCTGTCTTAACTTCTCTGTTTCTCTGTCACGCATTAGGCAGTCATATCTACACACAAACAGCCATCAGATTTAAGGTGTACTATAATAATTTTTTGCAGTGATAAAACAATTTGTTCCTCATTCATTGTTACAGCTGAATGATTTAAGAATAGTAATGATGCAGTCGATGAATGAGCAGCTGAGACAGTTACAAATTTCATACTAAATGACATTTAATAAGTCGGAAAAAAGGCTTGTTCAGATAACCAAACATTCAGCTAACTGCCATGTAGTTGCATTGAGAATCCTGGGAGTCCATTTTCTCCCAATTCCAGAGCAACCAAACAAGTAAAGAACAATTTTCTTTTAAGATCTCCTTTATGGAGGTATTTATTAGTTTAAGAAATATCAACATTATTTGGGGAACATTATAGGCAACATTAACCTCTAACTGTCACCAAATTATTATCCAAGGGAACACTCACCAAATTATTATCCAAGGGAACACTCACATGCTTTCCTCCTTGAAACCCCACATTTATAATGCAGCTCTCAGCAGTAGGATGGGCATACGTGATGTGCCAAGACGCTGAAGGGAGGATCACTCAGATTTTCTGATCAGTCCTGTAGCTGGGCCAGACAGACATGTAGTGAGACTCTTTTTTGTCAAGAATCATGCAACTGGCACTGATTTCAGTAGGGGCATATCAGACACCTTCACCAGTAGAGACCCCTGCTTTTAGGTGGTTGGGTCTTAGGGCTGAATTCCACCTCAAGATTCACAGATGGATCTTGCTGTCTTTTGTGGGCAGTCACCACGAGGGCCTGGAGGCTGGAGCACACACATTGGCCACCACATTACATCTTGAGGCATGATCATCCATGTTTTCATAGTCCAGATTAGCTGTCCATGTGCATGCTGTCACCACAGCAGACTTGTAGTTACAGACACCAGGTAGGTCATGTCACAGTTCTCGTGGGTGGGGGGTGGGAGCTTCAGAGAAAGTTTATTAGAGAAGCCCTCCTGTTGAGTCATGAGGTGCAGAAAGGACACCTCCCCCCGCCTTTTAAACTCCTTCTCACCCATACTAATGGCCATGGGTATATCTCTTTCACTCAGCCTTGAGGGGCATCCTATGCTCAAGGGAGGAATCTCCAGACATGCATCCCAAGAAGGGTTATGTTACAAGAACCTACCCTGTGCAAGTGGACTGGACTTCTGTGGTATAAATTGTTTGACTGCCAGTCATATGTCTCCAGGTCAGCTTAGCAGCTTACCTGCAAAATCTTTGCCTCACTATCAGGATGTTAATTTGGGGTTGATGTGTCAGACTGGTTTTAGCATAATTCAACACCAAAACCAGCAAGACATACCCTCTCTCAGTCTGCCACTTAGCTTTGCAAATAGAGGGCATTGTTAGAGTCGCTTGACCACATTCCAGGGAAGAACATCATGCTACAAAAGTGCAAGAGCAAGAATAAGAGCATCTAAATATGGACCTCAGGTTGTGGATAGGAACTGCAAAATTCCACTGAGAAAATTGCAGACAAGAAATTGTCATTTAATAAATCATGTCACCCACTTTAGACAGATAGTTTAATACAGATTTGAATGCATCAAATAGAACAGAGCTAGATGGAAAAATCAATTATATGTACTACAGAACTGAAATGGAGACCTGGATGGAAATCTTCCAATGGAAAAATTCTTCTTGCAAAACATTGACTACAGTTAACTATCTTGAGGATACTTTTGGCCTTCAATTAATAAAATCGAATGAAGAAAAAAATGGAAATATAATTTTCATAACATTGAACATTTTTCTATTTGGACATCATAATTCTTTTTCTTTGTATTATAAGCTTTAACCTATTCCCAAAAGCTTATTTCAATCAAAGTCTTCGTTTCTGTTAGAACAAGATGTTTTAACCATCTTGTGTTTTTTCACAGTTAGGATTCATTTGCAATATTCATTCTGGAATGAAAAAAAAACTCAGAAAGTAAAATGTTCTCTGCAGTGAAAAGTCTAGCTTTTGGATTAGCTGTTTATTTTTCTCCACTGAAATACCTTCCCTTATTGGCTTGTTCTTTTATTTGTCTGATAACATATTCCAGCTTTTGAAATCAAAGCACAGTTGTTGACTAGGACATCCTTCTCACACCTTATAATATGTCTGCACAAGAATGCAAGTAAATTTTACTCTTTTTGATATATACCATGTACCTACAAATAGTTATATGATAAACATGTGTCTAAGTAACTCAGAGTTATTAAATTCTGCCAGAAGGTTTGAATAGCTCCATCACATTATTTATTGAATTTATATTTAATATTTCTTTTATTTGTTCATCCCTAAGACTCAGGCTGAAAATTTTCCCCAGTCTGTATGAAATTCCTAGTGAAGATAAGGAAAAGATTTACATTTTTAAATTGTTTGTCTGACTTTCCTCTTTAACTTATGGGAGTAGTAATGAAAAAGTACACCCCCAGGACATGCACAGAACTTCTCTGACAGTATGTCCACAGAGATTGGATATCTGAGGATAAATAAATGGAAAAAATGACTGCTTGACAGATTCCAGGGGAGGGAAGAAAGACGAGAAGCCAAGGAGAGCTGGCATTTCCTCAAAGAAGTAAGGGTGCAAGGACAAATATCCTAATTAGTGTAGTGACTAGCCCGGCTAAAACAATGGTTTGGGGCACTACAGGGGAACAAAAATTGTGGAAACTGAGGCAAGAGAGAGGCAAGAGCAAACCAGGAACATCTCGAAAGGGGGCAGGAAAATTATGGCTTTGCAAGTGGTGGTATCCTACAACATTCAGGACGCAGAATTCATAGGTAGAAGTAGCATATTTATCAGATGAGCTGATATGGTTGACAGAATGCATGGGCTGGTGGACATGCAGGTCCTCCTGGAGGACACAGCAAAGAAGATCACAGCACACATCAAGCAGTAGCTACCAAGACACATCTAGGGGAAGAGGAAAACATTTTATTTAAACACTGGTAGAGAGAAAAAGGCCAATAAATGCCCTGCTACACAGGAGTTGCAACTGTTGGTAAAAGATTTAAATGTATTGTATATTTTTTGAATCAGTCTTTGCTCCAACCAGGTAACCAGTTAGTTAGTTCCATATTAGGGAAAAAGCAGCAAGGCTTTGGTCTTTAATACTCAATTTTAATATTTTCAACTTTTCAGAAATCATGAGCAAGGCAATACATGGCACTCAGCATGGATTCATCAGAAATAAAGTTATTTTCCCTCTATGGTGAATAGGAGGCTTTGTGGGCAAGGGCAAGCAGTTTGACTTTAGCCAGGCACTGAATGCTGCGTTTTTCCATTTGCATCAGCAGGGCATGCAAATGTGGTGTTGGTGGAGGGAACAGACATTTTTGAGAGCAAACTACACAAATATCTGTAGGGAAGGATGAAACTTTTAGAGACCCGGGAACAGAAAAGGGACTGTTGGAGCACCTTCCTCTCTATTTTTCTGTGTTTCTGTGACTTCACAGGCACATAAATTATTATTATTACCACTACTTGGTTTTGCATTCTGTTCTTGTCCTGCCCTGAATCCCATACTGCTTTTTCTTGTCTAATTGACACTGAGTTCTCCATAGTGCCGGCTGAATTATATTGCAAGCAATTCTTAGTTCCAAGTGGCATCAAGATCTGACAGCCTCTTTTACCAGAGGAGTTTCTTTTTTTCTTTGAAGTCATTACATTCAATGGCACAAGAGAAATGACAAGGCCAAGAAAGGGAATTGTTATTTATCCTCACTTTGCAAACAAGAGAAGCCAGACTCCACAGAATCCATACCAAAGCTGACAACTGAACCCAAATCTCCTGGATCCCCAGAGAGTATCTCATGTGCATGCCTACCCTATTAATTGTGAGGGCAGGACAGGCTGTCATGAACAACTGATGAGCTTCACATGAGCAACTGCCATCTTCTCTCTTTCTCAAAGTGAACACGGGAGCTACTGGGCTGAGTCTAAACTGTTAAAGCCCAGGAATTACTCCTGGGGCTCCAACAGCTCCAACAGCCCAAGGAATGCAAAGTTTTGATCTTAGCATCTTAAGCTAATGAGCCTTTCAAAGCTCCCCTCAGGTTGTCTGGAGCCACTCCCCAGCCACAGATTTAATTCTCTCCATACACTCTGAAATTGCAGTCTATTTAATATTCTACCCACAACTTGGCTTGAGGCTACTTGAAGCTATTGTTTGAGGGTTTTTTTCCGGTCTGTTAATTAGACCAACAACAGGCAAACTACCATTTCTGATGTAAAGCTACTTGTGATGTGTCCTTAAGCCAAATCACATATGATCTTAGGCTGGAAAGCTAGCAGCTAGCAGCCAAATGCAGCAAAAACTGGGCTCTGGGGGTGTCCCCTGAGCATGTGTAGGCTGCAGTGAGGACAAAACGAGAAGGTGACAGAAGGGAAGATCCTGCAGCACTTGTTCCATTTTTATGACAGTCCTTTTCTCAGGAAAAGGTCTTACTGATTTTAGGGAAGTGAAGGCTTTGGAGCTTGGATTTGCAGTGCTTATGAACAGATAACCCATCACCTGGGGGAAGAAGATCCCCTCTATGCTACCTATTCACAATGGAGATGCTACCATCAGGCTGTGCTGGTTCTCACCCCACTGTGTGATGCATGGCTCTCTGTCCTGGGTGCAGGTGAGAGTCCCCAGCGTGGCAGGGACCACCAGCAGCAGGGGCACCTCTGACAGCCTGTGGTGGTGCATTGCCCCCCTCCCCCACCAGCCTCCACAGAGACAGTCTTGTGCTTATTTTTTTGGTTCAAACTGATTTTTTGAGTGATCTTAAAACACTTGTTCCAGGCAAAGGTGCTCCCCTGGCTGCCTGCACATCCACAGTGCATAATGTGGGGCAAAGCAGTCTCTCATGAACTCCTGTCATGGCAGCAGAAGGGGCAGAGCTGTACTGTCTGCGGGTCTCTTGCAGCAGCAGCAGCTGGAGGTGTGTCAGCTGGTGGTGTTTGCCCAGTGCCCAGTGGTGCTGGGTTGAGCCCTCTGGGCTCCTCCTCCTCACAAACCTTGCTGTTTTGGAGAGGGGAGAGGTCCTGGCAGGAGACAGCCAGGCACAGGGAAACCCAGCTGACAGAGGAGAGCTGTCCCTGCAGGCAGCAGGGATCTGCTCACCAGGGCCACATGCCTCTGCACATTCAAATTAAAACGCAAATAAGGCTCCCAAAGGCAGTGCAGAGCCTCGACCTCCTGCACTTTGTGAATCCCACAGGTACAACAGCCCGAGGTGACAGGGAGTTTTCAATCAGTGCTTCCCTGTGCTGCCATGGTGATGGATCAAGGAAAGGCCATGCTGCAGGTCCTTGGTAGTTACGTTCACTGGGGTCGGGTGAACCAGAGCAGAGGAGAGGAAAAGGGCATGGACTCAGAGCTGGCCATGAGATAAAGGGCAGGACAACTCCAAGAATCCCCTCTGAATTTTTGCATTTTCCTGGGAAACCACCAGATTTGGCTACCAAGGCCTTCCCACTGGAGATAACAGCCGTGTCTCTCCTCCCAGGTGACAAACCTCCAGCAAAACCCACATGGATGCTTGTGGACATTTCTGTTGCAGCTCATACCAGGAGGGACAGCTCAGGTTTAAGCAGTCATGACTTTTAGTTGCTGCAGTAAGAAACCAGAACAGAAAAAAAATCTAACCAGAATGGAATAAAAAATATTTTCATTTTGCAAAGTCTGAGGTGATTTTTTTTTACATTTTTCACAGTTTGTGGAATGTTTTCGAAGTATTTCAACTTTCTGGTAGTTTAGCTTTTAGTTTCTTAATTGATGCCAAATAAAATAAACTAAATAGTGACTACAGAGTAGCACTTTTCCCCTACTTTTTACTTTTCCCCTTGTTACCCTAGGCTTTCAAGACATTATAAAAATGTGGAAGTTCCAAAAATTTAGAGAGTGGCAGAAGAAAAATGAAAAGAAAAGCGATGAGTGGGGAGAAAAACAGCGGCTATTCAAGAAAAAAGATCAGTAGGCTCTGACCTGGCAAAGGGGTGTTTTCTCAGAAATCCAGACAGACCAAATGCAAATCACAGGGCCACCCCCACACAGTTTGTGCAACCTCTGACTCCACTGTCAAATCCGCTGTATGGAGGCATGAAATGATTTTGTGGCACAACATCTGTGCTTTAATTACAAGTGCATTTCATGCCACATATCAAAGAAGTCTGAGGCAACTTAATTTGGCCCATTAGTCTGAGATCAGGGCCAGTGAAGTCCCTTACATAAACATTTCAGAACCAGTGCAACCCATTTCCTACTTTGCACAAATAAACCTCTCTTTCCTGCAAAATTGTGCACACAGAAAATAAAAATGGCTAGAACAAGTCCCCTGGTAGAAAGGCTGCTTTCCACAGCTACTCAAAAGAGGTGTTTTACAAGCAAAACTGTAAAGTTACGTAAAACAAACCTCCAGCCCCAACAATGAAACTGGGTGTGCTGTCTTACTACTTGGGCAATGGCAACTCGATGTGGAGGGGAAGTCCAGTGATGGCTGGGTCAGCAGGAGCCAGAATGGTGGCAGTGCTGTTCTGGGTGGTCCCTGGTGGGTTTGGGGACCAAAGTTGGACAGGCACAGCTGGAGGGCTCACAGGGGACCAGACAACCTGGCAGTGCAAAGCTGCTTTCCCAATTTGGCAGCTGTGACTGAGCTCAGGCTCAGGTCCAGCTGCATCTTTCAGTAGTAAAATTGCAAATATAACAGAAAAATAGAATTTAAGAAAAATATGCTACATTTTCCTTCCCACCTTAACAAATTACTCAAAAGAATGTTTTATTTGTAGAAAATAATAGAAACTTGATCACTGCTTTATATTAAAAGCTTGTAATTCCCATGTCACTCTTGCGTGATGCAGGATGGATGGAGTCCACTGTGATCCGACAAACAGCAAGGGAGGGGAAGAGGAAAAACATGACACAGGTGTCTGCATATTTGAGCATCTACCTCTTGCTGAATGTATCTGGAGCAGCAGCATCACTGGGAAATAAAATCACGTAAGAGAATTTACAGGGCAACATCTGCTTCAGTGTCAGAATTCATTAGCAAGGAAAAGGGGAACACAGGTACACCAGGGGGATTTGGAAAATCTGAGATTACAAGCAAATGTGTCATTCAATGTCCATTATTTTCTGTTTCTTGCAACTGTGCTTGACAGATGAAAAGAATTTGTGTCCAGCTAAACGATGTATGCAAAGCTTAGAAGTATTAGGGTACTCATTATCCTTCATAGAATCCTCTTTAATGATTTGTTCTCTGGCCATATAAAGGACTACAAATGCAATAAAAGTGGGAAATACTGAGTTAAAGCAATGTCTGGCATGGTGATATCATCTATACAATAAACAAATGCCTATGTGGAGCTATAAATAACTTTTTTATTCTAATCTTGAATTGATCCGGTACCAGATGTATACACACATCATGAAAATTCCTTAGCTTTGAAGGAAGAGGAAAATAACCTGTAATATAACGTGGGAGATATATATGTGTGTGCTTCTTATGGGTAGTATATGTTACAGACAAGAAGGCACAGGGCTGTTGTCTTTCCTGCCCTCAATGTCTGTATCTCTGTGCCAAGCATGACATGCCCCTGTGAGCATGCAGGCTACAAGAATCACTCAGAGCTGGTAAAGATCTCCCCAATGACAGTCAGGTCCTTAGAAGCATAGAAGAATCTTTATAAAGAACATCTCATTCATGAGAGAGAACTGAGTACCCCTGAGCTTTCCCTCTTTAAGATGCAGAGAGTGAAGTACATTGTGATGAAACATCACGTAAACATACATCCATGTTGAAATACCAATCTCGGGCAGCTAAATCAGTCCTTTTGTTCCCAACCTCTTTTTAATTCTGTTTATATGAGATATTTCTGTCCAACAGAGGCTTTTACATTGTAACAATTGCATTTAAAATAAAAAAATCCAGTTGCATCAGTCAAGCAGTGTCTTGGGGCTGAGTCAAGCCAATGAGAATCTTTCCATTGACGTCATTAAGCTTTTATTCAGGCTCTTAATCTGCAATCAATCAACCCTTAATATTATTCCATGCAAAGCTCCATGCCTTCCTTTGGTGATAGAAAAATACGAGACCAAACACTTGCCCCAGCTACCAGTGCTGGCAAAAGTGCCTGGGTCATGATTACATTGTCAGTGAGCCTCAGATGGGGGTTATCCCAAAATACAGTTTTGCCTTTTCTCGCTTGTGTACATTCATGTTTTGGCTTTCACACTACACTGGACTGTCCCTGCTGATCCGAGCTGGGGAGTCCAATCCTGTGGCATCCCGAGTGCTGCTGGGGACAGGCAGCCTGAGCCATGGGCTGTCTCCAGAAGCAGGCTCTGGGAAATTAAATCCTCCTGCAGTAGCACGAGGTATTTACTAATAGTGCTGAGAAGCTGCGTTAGATTGTCAGGGAAAAAAAAAGGCATAAACCCGCTAATCTTCCTCGGCCTCTCCCAGCACTGCATTCAGTACATCTTGTTTAACCTTTCCATCTCCAATGGCTATAGCCAAGGCTGCATTTCCTCTGCACAAGCTGCCAGAACAAGGAGCATCTGTCTAGGGGTCCTGATGACAGGGACTTCATCTTTTGTTATGTTCTGGTGGTCTTTCTGGTATACTTTCATCATATGTCTTTAGTTAAAGGAAAGGGAGCATAAGCCTGGTTCTTTTCCTGTGGAGACAGTTGCACAGGAGAATATACAGCTCAAATCACCACATACACACACAGACACACAGACACACACAAACACAACCTCCAGGACTTTGACTTGGCTGCAATGGGTGAAATAAGTTCCCTCACTTAGCAGCAGAAAAAAACAGGCAAAAAGGAAGAACTAAGACATAGGGCACTATCAGAGGTGTCTGAAACATGGTCTGGGCACACTGGACATTGAGAAGTCACCTGGAAGAGGAGTGACAGAAGGGAAAGCTGCACACCAGAAATAAGCTAAAACACAAGCAGTGTGGAACAATGGACAAGAGTCACCGCAGAGGTGCCAGAGATGGTGAGTCCAGGGTGGGAATGGTGGCCTCCTGCTTCCCAGTGCAACTCGGTCACTCACATTTGGAAACTGTTCAGTGAAACCTTGGCTGTACTTGATTCAGTGCTTAGGTGTCCCCGAAAGAATAAAAATTAACCAGCAACTCAATGAAGTCAGACAACAGGGAGAACAATTTTAACTTTATAAAGGACAAGGCATTCGGGATTGCTCTTGGGGCTTAGGTCAGCAGAGACACAGGTACCCATCTATACCTGAAGGTGTCAGAGTCTTTGCCCAGTAACTAAACTGTAGGCCAAACAGGCAGATTTAAAGGAATGCAGAGCATGCAAACAGAAACTGCAGCTCCAGAGAGTGTCCACACATCTAAAGTAGACTAGGAGCAGATCAGACATCACTTTCAGGTCTCTCAAGTCTTGGTCTCATTTTATTCATGCTGACTCCCTCATTCATGCCATGGATTGAGGAGGAAAGTATGTAGATTTGGGACAGGAAAGGAAACAGTCATGGACAGAGGAATGCAGGGCTCAGGGCTGCTGCTCAGACAGCAGCTTTCTCTCAAACCAATGAGCACACACTGTCCAGCACTGTTTTTGCAAGTGTGAGAAGTGGGAGAGCCCCAAGGGCTGCACTGAGGGTCAGGAGAAAGAAGAGGAGCAGCTAAGTTTAGAAGTGTGCTTGAGTTGTTGACACATATGGGTGAGAGTAAAGATGGTCAGGGATGTCTCACAGGAGGCTTCATTTTTTGCTAGACAGTATATAGGAAATAGTCCATGAGTCTGTCCAGCCCTTCCCTGGTGAGAAGTGCTTCAGGCACTCAGAAGTTCTTTCTGTTTGGTAAAGAACCTTACTGTATCGATAGCTTCATTACAATGCTAAAGATTAAATTAAGATTATTTACAATCCAAAACTTAATTTGAGGTGAAGCCATAAAATAAATTATTCTTGTCTCTCATCATTCATCTTTTATGGGAACATATAAGCAGATATAAGTCACAGCTGGAAAATGAGGAGTAATTGATGGAGCAGCCAGAAGGTTCTGTTACAGTCACATTCATTTTGTGCTTGTGAATTATTGGAACAGCAGCAAATACATTTACACACTTAGTAGCACATTCAGAATAATCTCTTGGTGTGTAAAGTACATGCAGGTACTCTGATACTACGTATTCTGCAGTGATATGGTTTATCAACAACACGCAGCTCTGATTCTGAATTGCTGCTGAATATTCCAGGTGCTCTATAAAACTGAAGGCCTTTGCACTGTAAATCATGGGAGAGCAATAATTTTAGCCTTTCACAATGAGAAAGCTTGTTCTGGAAAACCTTTCCCTCTTAAAGGCCCCTCTTGATTTTGGGTAGTTTGGGTTTGCAGGTCTCCCTAATTTTCTAGGCTAGAATTTACAGATAAAAAGCTGAGAAACAGGTCTCTGTCTTCAATATTTATCCCAGGTGTGAATCTAATATAACACTAAGGTAATGATGTTCAGCTTGGGGAGGGGGCAGGTGTGAGACCTTTCCTTATGTGACTAATGGCCACAGGAAATTAAAAAGTTTAAGCTGAGAAGGGACAAAAAAATGTTATGTGCAGAACTGTTTCTTGTATTGCTACCCTCTGGTCTCAGGGGACCTGCTGATAACCCGCCTGTGTCACAAGGTTCCTGCCATTCCGGGTGTCCTTAGAGTCTTACCATCTGGACATGCAAGAATTGCAAATGTCAGTTCACAAGACGCAATTTTCTTGCTTTCAGCATGGCAGGGAAAAAAAGCATCTGGAAAATGTGAAATGAATGTAATTAACGACTTGCAGAAATTGAGAGAAAAAAGTATCTGAAGTAAGTAATGTAGAAAACACCATGATGTTTAAATCAAATTGATTGTGTCTGACTCAATAGCCTGTATTCAGATGTGCATCAATCCTACAGCCAGAGAGGTCAGCCTCTCCTCAGCATTGTAGAACTATTACAAATGGGTGATACCCTGTTTTCCACCTAATAATGCTGCTTGGCCAACTTCAGCTGAATGAGTCCTACAAGTAAACAGCTGCAAAGTGGTGGTGGTTGTGTTGGAGCTCAGATCGCTCTGCCATGAAAAACCAGAGCTCCCTCAGAGAAGGAGGAGAGGAACCACAACCTGCCTGAGAAATGCAGGAGGACTATTCAGCAGCCTGGCATGGGAGGAGGACTGCTCTGCCTGTGCTGAACCTGCTGCCCTCGGTTGTATCAGCAAGCAACAGTTGCTGGGGTCAGCTGTACCATGCAAAAGACTTAGAGGAAGATCATGGCTGGAGCTCTGCAGACAACTGCCTTGCTTCTGACTCACTGACTAACTAGTAAAAGAAGAGTCAAAAAATAATCATCTATTTGGGTCAAACGAAGGAGGAGGATTAAGAAGCAGTGCCTAGGGCCCTGAGGTACCTGGACAAGCGCTTCCACAGAGGGGATTAGCACAGCTGGGTTCATGAGCTGAGTTTCCAGCTGTTTTGCTTTCTTCATCTCTGGTCCCCCAGGTTGGGACACCTGCAGAAAGCTCCTGGAGAACTGAGGCCAAGCACCCACTCTCCGGTTTCACAGTGGGGCTTCTGCCCACCAGCCTGGGGCAAGTTACAATTCACCTTGACTCTAAAACTTACAGCAGGGAGAGACAAGCTTTTTAAATGGTCCTGTCTAGCCTTTGTTTCCAGCCACCAAAAGGTGAATTACAAAGGGTTGGGGTTGCACTGTTATTCTTCTGGATAAATCCTACTGACGTCTGAGCAGTCTCAGCTGGCAGTTCTTTTGGATTTCTATTATATTTGTGTATTTTAAACTCAAGAAAAACAGTTGAGGTCACAGGCTAGTTACTTTCAGCAAAGCCCAGGGAAAAACAAAACAAAACCAAAACTAACACAGAACTGTCGAATACATGTGCCCTTAGAAGGTGGCTATCTCAGCCTGCTGCCCTGCTGCCTGCCCCCAGCCCACCAGTGCTGGGCAAGGAGGGTCACATTGGGATGGGCATTCCCGGGGGGTGGGCTCCTGCTTACTGCAAAAGGAGATGGGAAAGCTGGGCCACACCCGACAAGCTATGCAGCTCCTGTCGTGCTGCAACGAGGGGCCGCTTGCTGAGCCCCAGCAAGCTGTGTCTGAGATGAGCTCTTGGTTTTGCTTCTGCAGGCACCGCACTTTGCAATGGCATTCTATTAACTCAGCGAGCATGTCAGCACGGCCTGAAGGCAACCAGCAGGGAAACAACCCCAGGTCTGTTTTTTTCACTCTTTCTAAATATATGGGCAGTGACAGGTGTAAAATTACACCAACCAGGCAATAACTCAGACCTGTTTGAGTGCCAATTATGTGTCTTTTTACAACATTGGGCCTCTGCCTGAACACATCATTTAGGAGAAAAATATGTTGTAAAAGTGTATTCACTCTAAAGAATGCTATAAAAATGATTCTTAATATTGGTCTCACTTGTTTAATCTTCAGTCCTTTCCTCTGCTCCTCCCCCATTCTTGGATTAAGGAGCTCTGGATGCCCTGTGTTGCATGCACAATCTTGTAGAGTTAGCGAATAGGCCATTGAAAATAAATATACATAAATCTTAGCCATGTATGGTCTCCAGACAGAGAAAATGGCTCACAAAACTCAGAAAGATGACCACCCATAAAAAAAATGCTGGACACTATTATTTTGATGGCAGAGACTCAAGCTCTACACAGTGTACGGCACAGTTTACAGAAGAGTCTGCTGATTTAACATACCAGTTTGGCAGGCAGAGCAGTTCAGTAGGTTCAGGCTGGGTTATGCATTGGTGCTGGTGATTGCCACCTGAACTAAGAGTTTATCATATGTTATTTGGTAGATAGCAACTAAAAATTAGGTGTAGATGGTGGGATCCTGTCTCTAAAACACAGAAGTGTGGATACTGTCCTTGTTAATGGGAATGCTTTATGTATGAATTCATTTGCCCACTTTGTGGATGGAACCACTGCCTGCTCTGAAGCTTAGAGGACTTCTGTGGCAAATCAAGGAAACCCATCCAAGGATGAAGGCTCAAAGAAGATAGGCAAGGATGATGCGCTCATGAAGCTCAGAAAAGCATATAGGAAGTGACCACAGCTGTTGTACAGGAAGCTGAACTTAACACAAGGAGGACCAGAGGATGGCCTCTGTTTGAGATAAGCAGCTGTATCTGTTGAGTGGGTCAACTGGTTGTGTGAATGGACTTCCCTAAAATAATTAACAGCGAGTATTGTCTTCCTAAGCCAGCCAGACCAGCATGGGAGAAACCTATTTGTGGCTCAGCCCCACACGGAGTCTAAAAATTAACCAGTACAATGGACCCTGAAGAGAGCAACGTGTCTAAGCTGCCGTCAGCCAGTAATGGGAAACGTGTTTGTATTGTGATACCGTGGTATGTCACAATTGCTATGTTGTGTTTGCCTTGTGATTTCAGGGTTAACGGAGTGATCTCTGTTAAATCAGAATGCCATGTAATGTCAAATACCACAAATGAGTAAATCTAATCCTAAACATGAAACCCTTCTTGTGTGAAAAACCTGAAAGAACTTGGTCAGAGGATATTTGACTCATGACAGTTTCATGCCTTACCCTCACCAAGAGACAGGATTAGAAGTCAATTTCCCAAGCTCTTTGGAGCACATTACTCCTGTCAGTAAAGCTGGTTGCCCATTTTTTGTAGAGGTTATCACACTTGGTGTCACTGCAGTTTCCGGTATTTTCCTATAATTTCCCAGCCTGCAGATGATTAAGAGAGCTAATGTAAAACCACAACTCTTTTGCAAACTTTCCAAAGCATTGCACAAGACTCTACAAACCCTCTCACTTTCGTGCCCCCAAGTTTCTACCCATGCTCTTTTCTGTCATCCCCTTTTCCCTCAGGTTGCTCACAATCAGCTATTGGGACTCCAGTGAGCAGAAAAATCATGTGCTTATTATTTGTCCATGTTCTGTACAGCTGAATGGGGAAGGTCAAACCTTTGTTCTTGAAGAGAATCACGCAGAATGATTCAAAGCATGCCCATGCTATTTACATATTTATAGTTATGTTACACCCAATAACAACATTTTATAATGTGGAATTATAACAATAAGATTTTCAACTAATTTTTATTATTGTATGTAATGGTATATTTTTATATTTAAATGTGTAAGTTTATATTTTTTAGCCAACCATTGGAAACAAGAGACTGGAACCAAGAAGCCTTAAACTAGTTGAAATGTATCAGAGGAACATGGAAGTGCTTTGTCTTGTGTGACAGACATATTTGTAAGAAATCATTTCACACATGCAATCATGCTGCTGATAGACAGTTTTCTTTTGCTGACACTGTATTCCTCAGTCTGCAGAAGCTGTTTCTTTCCTTACAAGCCCTGTTTTAATAACACTTTGCGGCATTTAAAATCTGCACTGCAAGCACAGTCAAGGGGTGTAGAGCAGTGCAGAAGTCAGGACAAGAAGAACACAGCCAAATATGGGGCTTGCACAGATGTTTCTGTGGAGAGGCACCCCTTCTGGTAAGGAAGCCACAGAGCAAGACTCAAGGGTTACACATTCTCATGCACAGGAGAAAATGCACATTTGTTAACATGAAGAAATAATCTGCACCGAGTCTCAGACACACATATTCCCTGGGCTGCTGTGTTCAGCAAGCTCCTTTTAAACTGAGGTGTCTTGCCGTGGGGTTTTTGCATGTGAATTCATGACAAAGCCTGAGGTACTGGCTCCACTTTGACCTTCTCGATATCCTCCTGGCCTGGGGCCACCTCTACCCTTTCTTAATTTACTCTCTTAATTCACTCCCAAAGTCCCTATTCACAGCAACCTCATTCCAGGTGGGAATAAGGAAATGCTTCCAAACTCTTGGGGCCATTTCTGAACATCATCACAAACCCTTCCTTCCCTCTCACTTCCATTGCCAAAGATTGAACTAAAAGTTTACCTTTTAAGACCCATTTATATTTCAAATTCAGATCAATGGCAGCAAAAAGGCTAAAACAGACTCCGTGGAGCAATCAAGCACTGAAATAGGTTGCCTTTCTGCATGTGAGGAATTGGCCTGTGAGGCTTTTTTCTCTCCCATATGTTGCAGAGGGAAATCAGGGGAGAGACAGGGAACACTCTCCCCTGAGAAGTCTGGGACCAGGTTTGGGACATTTAGGGTTCTCAAGATTCTATCAGGTTCAGGTGTAGCAGATTGGTTGACAGTGGTATTGAGCATCTTTTAGAAACCTAAATAAATACATTCAGTGTTATGGTCGAGTAGTTCTGAGACAGTCAGCAATTAACAGCCCCCGGGGAAAGCCTGTGGTAATTGGTTTATAGAACAGATCAAACTGGAAACAACATCAAAAACCAGATTACGAGAAGGAAGGAAAGTGCACTTTTGAAAGGAGATTTTAATTACTGTAAGAGGGCAGCAAAAAGGCTGCAATGGCTGCTTGTCTTACCTGTTCTGCATTGGAAAAGCCAAATCCTGAAAACATATTGCCACAGATATATTCTGGAGGATGCCTTGGCATCTGCTTGAATCTACGTGCAGAATACCCCATGAAATAATTATGTGTTTCAGGTCTGTAGAGAATACTGGCATTGGAGGCAGTACAAACTAAAATGCCTTTTATTCAAGAGGGTTTGGCTTGTTAGTGAGATTGGACCAGCAGATGGTAAATACCAGCTTTTAATACAGTATAATGCAGTTTGCTGCAGAAAAATGTAACATAATTTAATATGAGAGTAAGGAACCAATCAGGCAGAGCAATGAGCAGGGAAGGGATTGAGAGTATTATGGAAAAATCATTGAAACCATGAGGCCAGAGCACAGCTGCAGTAATAAAGTCTATCATAAAGTAGAAAGGACTATAAGAGAGGACTTAGTGTAGATGGTATTAGTCAGAGTCCCATCTGCTCTAAGCCCCACACCGTGTAAGGGGGCTGTTAATAGCTCAGAGGGGTACAGGGCAAGCTCAGGGTGAGGGCATCTATTTTACTACCAGGTTTGTGGGGAGGAGGTGACCTACAGGGAGGTTCCAGCACCCCACAGGATGCTGTTCTGCATCTGTTCAGTCAGGGAAGTAGGCACAGAGCTGAACCCAGGTTTGTAGCTGTCAGGTCTTCAAGTCTCTACATAGAGAAAATGTCTTATATTTTTCACATTTTCTGTTTATTTTTGCTCCAAAAAGTGCCCAAATAGATATTTCACTATTTGTTTGACCAGCCTGCAACTCTGGACAATCCCTGGTGCCCTGATGCCAAGCAAGCATCGTATAGAGGCATGCTGGTTAGCCAGCATACCTTTTTTCAAACCTACCTGCTACCAGCAAACCTTTCCAGAGAAAACAATTGTCTTCCTCAAATTCCACAAAACCTGGGCTAGATTTCTCCAGATAAATATTGGAAGATCTCTGAATTATTTAATAGCATTATTATGATTTTTTGGGCAAAGTTATATTCAGACAATCACGATTTTCTGATTTGTTAAGCAAAAAGATTCACTTTAGATCCAAAAATCAAGCTGAGGTTCCCCTCCTCATATCTCATCCCCAGCCCCAAACAGCCTGAGACCAGGCTATGCTGCATTACCCCTGTGTGATGCATGTCACTGTACCCCAGACCCGGGGGTCTTTTGTCTTCTGTGGGATTGCAGAGTGATGAATGAGTGCAGAACCTGACTGAGCTGGAATTAATGAAGTTTAATACTGTCTTTGGCCAGCCACAGTGACCACCACTTGATAGCTGAAGAAATGATTACATTCCACAAGAAACCATATAATTAAAGCTACAGGAACCTCCACATCAAATGCAAGTATGTGTCACTACCCCAGATGAAAGTACACATGAGGCATGTAAGGGGGGAGAGATTTTACTGCCTCTCCTTTACAAAGGCCTAAGTGTTTGAGAAAGAGGCCCTACAGCCAAGGGGAGCTAGCAGAGAAGATATGAAAGAAGCTCTCAAAAAACCCCATCCCAATAGTGCAATATAAAAGCTATGCAAGAAAGAAAGGGTGTCTGGTTGGGTTAGAAGTGTAAGACAAGAGATTATCCCCTTTTGTCTGATTTTTCCTGTGATTTGTGACCAGCTCATACCCTTAGTGTATTAACAGATGTGTACCAAAGGAAGGACTTTCTCCATTGCCTCTTTTCCTTTTAAAAGAAACAGTCCACATTTCCTCATTTGGCTAAAAGCTTGGAATCACAAGGAAAGAGCAGTACTGCTGCTGCCTGGGATTCAAGTGCAACTCAGCCTCTCCACCGTCAACATGAGAAAGGAGCACGTGAAAAAAATTCTTGCCATTGTAGTCACTAGACCGGTATTCTGATTTCACACATGGAATATATCTGCTAAGGAAGCAGATGCCAATTTTATACAGGCAGTCTTTAGAGCAAAACCACACTTTAAATAATGAGGGAGTGGGGAAGTGCATCAAAGGTTGGAATGAAACTTCATGTTACCATGAATAAAGGCTAGCAGTGCTCTGGATGCCTTCAGAGCTGAATCTGTGTGATATTCTCATAAATAAGTTAAGTGAGCATGATGGAATTTTGCACACATTAATTCACTTCCCACAAATACAGAAACATGAGGCGTCCCCAACCCTCTCCCTCTGCTGGACCCAGGCCCATTTACCCAAGCACATGTCCTGGTTGTGTGTTGAATGGCACAGTCTCAGAGCCACTCTTAGCCAAATTTCCCTTCTTTGCTGGTGTGCTCAGCATCCCCAGTAACTTGGAGCCTGCTGCAGCTCCTGTGTCATGAGGGCCACTACAACATGCCTGAGTCCACTTGCCAGCCCCCAGAAGGGCTTGAAAGTCCTACCACTTCAGAACAAGGCTTTCTGTGTCTGAAGTTCAGGCTCCCAGTTTGCCCAGCAGTGTGTTCTCCCCTCTGCTGTCTATCTTCAATGGAGGCTTGATCAGCACCAGGATTACCACGCTAAGTTGAATGTCTTTTCATCAGTCCTGTAGCTGTGTCCCAGAGATATACTGGAGCATGTTCCCCATCTCTTCATGCAACAGAACCGGAGACACATCGAGGCTCTGCAGCCACAGGGTGCAGGTGAGGGCCCTGTCCTGGGGGATTGCTGGGGGACAGTGTCATGGGAAGGCTGGATGTACCAGCCTACTCCCTAAGCATTTCAACCTCATGTCCTTTTCCAGGCCAGCAAGAGTTAGTGGAAAATGGCACTCACTTTGAGCAAGATTTTCCTCAGGAGAGAGAAGAGATTAGGGATAGCGCATGCCAGAAATTTGATCAAAACTGTGACCCAGTCTGGATCCAAAGAATTGTAACTGGAGACACTCTGAGCTAGAAAATACAACCCTAATGTATGCTCTGTGGTGGCTGCTCCAGCTTGGTATTACTACTGTCCTGAAATGGGAAGTGGGACAGCATAAGTGACCTCTTTCCCTGTGATCATGATGACCAAAAATTGTAGTAAACCCACTGTTTTATTTTTACATTATGTCCTAATAGTATCTTCTCCTAAAATAATGAAATTGTAAAATATTATTTGTTTTTAAACATCCACATTTCCTGCAAACAAGAATGCAAGGATTGAATAACGGAGCTTAGTGATAATCTGGGCTTTGCTTTGAGGGGACATCCCTTCTCAGTAGCCTTGTTCAAGACCTCCAGGACAGCAAAGGGAAAGCATCAGCAGTGAGAGCTCCCTGGAGTCAAATCTTTCTTGTCTCTGCATGGTTTTCTCTGTACTGTTATTGGTCACTGCAGAATCCCCTTACAGAGCACACGTGGGTTACTTGGCTGTTGCAATAGGTAATGCACAAACCCAAGCTAAAACGAGAGTCCCAAGGAATGTCCAGCCAGGGCAGAGGGTACCACTGCTCAGTAGTGCCAGCTGGTTACACCAGTGCCTGGACTGCATTTGAGTCTTCTTTACATAAGCGCTTTCATTTGGACAGCATTGGTACAGATCCTCATCTGGAGCAGGAACACACCTTTGCCAATTAAAGTGAAGTCCCCAGATTGGATTCAAGTCTTTCAGGCTGGAAACAGCATGCTGCATGAAGTTGCCAGACAAGGGCAGCTACATCTTTGCCTCCTTCCCCATTCCACCACCCCCACCAGGCTGTTGAGCAGATCAACTCTCTACTCCTACCCTTGGTCTCAGAATAGAGGGATACAGGAGAGGCAGGAGCTGAGCTGAATGTCACTGCCTGTGCTACAGTAAAGCTGAGAGTTGGACTGGAAGTAGTGCCACAGCTGCAAGTAACTCCTCTGCACCTTCTGACCATGGAATCTGCAGTCTGCCTTCTGTACATCCAGAAGCACAGAGAGGTTCAGGCATGAGTGAAGGATTTAGTTAAGACATTGCATGCCAAAAGGATGCCTCCCCTCCCATGTCATGCTGCCTGAGTATACAGTGGGCTCATTCTCTCTCCTCACTTACTTGGAGAAACCAAGTGGGTGCTGCCACTGAAGCTCATTACAGCTGTCAGAGGTAACAGAGGTTGTCTTTCTGGGAGCAGTTAGAGCAGTTTAGCTCCACTCTGCCTCCAACACATCATGTCCTGATCAGATATCCAACACCAACATGCAGCTGAAAGGGATCCCTACAGAACTGACAGCCCCTAAGGGACTTTTATTTTATCCATGTATTTTGGGATAATTATGCTGAACAATTTTAAATGAGGTTAAGAAAAATACCTCCACCCTTTATGTTAACCACAGATGCTAATTTGTAGGAGTTCCTGGAAAAATGGATTGTGTGTGCTATAAGAATCTTTGATCTGGCATATGTCCTTTCCTGAGGAGGCTCCAAGAAGCAGCCCAACTCATTCCAGGACAAAACAAAAAGCTATGTTTTTAAACACTCACCATTTCTTTTAGATTCATTTTGAAACATCTGTATAATCCAAGTACAGATCAAAGCCTGGATGCCTGAAAATGTTCCCCTGACAATGAATGTAGGATTACAGTGGCTCCATACATCTCACGACAGGTGGTAGGATACTGAAGGATCACATTTCTGGAGTTACTTCGGATATCTGCCAGGAGGAATTTCACACATAAAACAGATCAATCAAAAGCAGCCTTGAGCTCTGCTTTGAGCGATCTAGAAACCTCTTGGTCCTCAGCTGGCTGCTGCTGCTGCAGGTCAATGCTGGATGGGCCTCTGGAGCTGGGACCTGGGCCTTGGTGCTGGGCACTCAGGCTGTGCTGCTGGCACTGCTGGGACCTGGCTCTGGATCAAAACATCCTGGGCTCATCTGGGCAAAGCACTTGAGTCAAGGAGCTCTCAGGCACAGCCTGACCTTGTAGTCAGACCTTATCTTATATCATCCCAAGATATGGACCTTATCTAGGGGTGCTGTGCTGACTGATCTGCAAATTGCAACAGTTAAGATAATTAAATAGTTTCTTGTCAGTAAATTGTAGACACCTTTAGCCTATTGCTGTCAGTGATGAGAAAGATAGTGGTTACTCTTAATGAAGCCAAGGTTGTTAATAAGGTACCCTATAAGGAATGTTCCACTTTGGGGACAGATTTTCAGGGAATGTTCAAAAAAGAAAGGTTTTCTTTATGTTGGACAGAATTTACAGCGCCATCTCAATACATATACATCTGTATACAGATACATTTATGCACCTGCATTAAAACAGATACATGTAATGTACATAGTTATATACCTGCAGTTATTTATAAAAGGCTTTTTCCACTCTACTCATTCAGTGCAAAAGATACCTCAGGTAACGCTCCTTACATTGCATTTGTTTTAACTTTCACAACAGAAAGATAAAAAAATAATTTTCTTTAAAATTTTAGTATGTTTTGGAAGCTTGTTTAATTTGCCTTTTGTGGTCGACCCAAGCTGCTGGAAATGGGATTCTGGCAGCACACGATGCTAAAGGTCACTGTCCTCATCAGTGACAATCCCAGCACACTACCCTGGGGAACAGTGTAAAAGCACTGTACTGCGTAAGCATAAACCCAGTATAAGTAGATTTAATGGGATCTTCCCCCAGCCTGAATCGTGTGCTGTAAACAGAAATGTGATTCGTTTGTTTTACCTAGCTTTTATCAAGGAGTTTGCAATGAAACTGTGACAACTTCATTTAGAAATCTTGGATGAAGAAACTATCTTCTCCCAAAAAAACACACAAAGAAAAGCCTATGTCCTTCTTTATTTTCATATGATGGCCCTGCCCTGCAGCTGACCTCCTACACTCAGTTGTCATCAGAAAACAATTGGGAAGCAACACTGATGTGTACGTGGATCTGTTTGGGAAGCAATTCTGGATGTTAATCACTAGACATAACTATTTCTGGGTGAATAAATACAGGTTTAGGGACCCAGGCTTAAAAACTGGCCTCGGGACTGCATGCTACTTCAGTTAGAAACAAGAAGTTGGTGTCATTAAAAAGAAATATAAAAGAAGGATGTTCACAAATAAAGTAACGCCTTCCAATTGTCAAGACAGTGTGTTGGCTCCCAGCCAGTGTCACTCACTTTGAAGCAACTTCAAGATAATGGCTCATTCATTAAAAAGTATTGCTCAACACCAAAGCAGCAAAGGTGATGAGAAGAGTCAGAATCCCCTTTGGGGTGGGGCTGGGGACTGGGAACAACCTGCCTTCCTTCCACGGAGTGCTGCCAGCTGCAGTCCCCTTGGTCAAGGCAGAGCAAGGGGTACAGTATAACATCACAGTATTTTGAGATGTGATGCCCCACCTAGTCAGGCTAGAAACCTGCAGCCTAAACAGCCTTGCTTTTTTAATGTAATATAAACCAAAGTGATTTTCAAAGGAATCTGCGCAGAACTAGTTTTGACTGAATGTTGCACTGCATGTGATTTTCTGCTTCGTATTTTTGGATAGAAGTTATTCATACTAGGGCAATATCCAACAGACTGATTTATTTGTAAAATTTCATACAAGTGATTAGGTATTAGATAAACACAATTATCTTTCAACTAGCTTATAAATAGATATCTCAGTTACTGCACTGCATTCCAGGCCCCAGGAACATGGATCTTGTTAGACAGCCTTAACCAGCTGATATGGACAACCCTATTAGGAAAGAGGTTTGCCATGGGCCTGATTGTGATTACACTTTCAGTGAAGGACTTTTGACAACTTATTCTTGAGGAATAAATGCCAAAAAAATGGTTAAATATGTAGTTGAAAGAGAAAAAAGAACAGAAGGGAGGGAAAGAGGGAGAGAGGAGGAAGAGAGGAGGGAGGGAGGGAGGAAGGAAGGAAGGAAGGAAGGAAGGAAACAGGATTATTAATTATTCACTAAGTAATTTATGAGTAACAAATTTAACCACATAAACATCACTGGAACAGATTTTGGGAAGCAGACCCCTACCTAACAGCAGTCACGCTGGGACCTCCCTTTTCAGATCCTATCACAAATAGCAAATAGCAATACTTTGCCTGATTTAGCAGAAATGGAGAGTAGTCCTTATAGAGGGCAGCATGGACTTCCCCACTTCAGAGAGCTTTGGAAGGTTCTCCCTCTGTAGGTGGGTTCAGGAATGTATGAACCATTTCTGCTGTTTTAAATTTTTTTCTTCTGTTTTTGTACCCAAAGGCTACATCCAGGTCTGAAGCTCATTTTTTTTTTTCTTCCTTTTTTATTTGAGAAGAGTTGCAGAAACAAAGATAAGAACAGGCCTAACTTTGTGCCAAAATGATCTGCAGCAACAAACTGGGGCATGGTTACAGCCATATTTATTGGCATTCCAGCACTATGACTCACATGGAATTAGCTCTTGAAGCAGAACAATGTGAGCTGAAGAGGTTTACACTTGAGGGATAAACAAAGGAGATGGATTGAGGATCCAACCTGCAAGAGATCAAATTTGGGAGAGGATTGGTGCAGTACAACTTTGTTAGTTACTGGACTTTTCCTTATTTCTTGTGCATGCTAGGTGACTGTACTTCTTTTTTTTTTAACTTGCCCCTAAGTCAGAGTGTGAATATTTGGTGACTAAAGTGAGGGAAAGGATTAGGCCATGAATTACGGTTTATCCTAGAGGATTTTATCAGGGTTTTAGTCAGAGCTCGCCACCATATTCACAAAATCCTTTAAAGACCAGGCTCATATGAGCTCTGCACGTGGGACTGCTCACCTTACTGGGGCAGTTGATTAAAGTTTCTGGCTCACCTTTTTTATTGTTAGGGTTCATTTAAAGTCTGGGGAGCAGATGCTGCCTTCTGAGGGTTCTACAATAACTTTCCCCATTTCTTTGAGTCTGCACTCCCAGGGTTGTATCCTCCATCTCCATTCACCACCTACCAACTGAAAGCTACTGACAAGTTTGTATAAATGTAGCCACTGTTTTACAGGGAGCCTGTTTAATTTCTTCAGGATTCAGCTCATTTCAGTTATACAGTGCTAAAAGTTGGTGGGTTGGTGTGCTGCTAATGGGGCAGAGCTCCAGTTAGCTGCTGGTTAAAGTGCAGAACAAACCAATGCCTTGTGAAAGGCACAGCTGAATGCCAGTGACACCCAAAACATGGCTGGAGATAGAGCAGATGTCAGTAGCAGGAGGCACTCTAGGGCCAGAAATCTGGATCAGGCCTTGGAACAGATGGCTCCAGGGGCCACAACCTCAGGGCCTGTCTGGGTAGGATGGATAAAAAAAAAGTTCAGAGAAGAGCCAGAGCTGGGAATGCAGCAGGGTGAGCGATGTCCTTTCTGTTTTGTTGTTACAGGGTGAAGTGCTGAATTAATACAGTTGCTGCGGAGGGCAATGCACGAAATGGGATCATTTTGCTTCAATTAATGGTGGGAGGCATTTAACTTCTTGGAGGTCCCTTTCTCTCCTCCTCCCACATCATGTCTATGTGTGATCCAGACTGGATTCCAAGTGGAAGGAAGAAAGGAAACTCACAGTTATTGACTTGCTCTGCCAAAGTTTGAATAGATTCCTTCTAAAACAAATGATAGCTTGTTTAACTGGCCTGGAAAACATGAATGTGTACGAAGTTATGTACTGTCCTCTTTGTAACTCTATCACACAGGGAGATGGTTACAGCAAAAGACAGAACATTATCCCAAGCAGCCTGAATTATAAATCCCAAAGGCTGTACTACACTAAAAAATCCCTGGGTGGTGGCAAGAGTTGGTCTCTTTCCCTTACCTACGCAGGGCACATCGACTTCTTAGCTCATCATTTCATTAACTTTTGTGTGTCTGCTTTCTTCCTCTGTCCAACTCCCAGCTGGTGTCTGAGGCTTCAATATATTTAATGCAGGAGAAACTTGAGACTGTTGATCAGAATCTGGAGTAGAACAAAACTGCTGTCACCTTGCTTGTAATTTGCCAGTCCTTTCTAGTCCCAGTCTGGTTAGTGAATTAGTAGATGTTGAAAAATCTCCTCCTCACAAAGAAATGATCTAGCAGTGGAAGATCTCCCAGATCTCCCAGATGCTGCCTTTGAAGATGTGCACTTCTACCCTAAATGAATTTAAATTCCCTTTTAGAACTAGTTCTTGATCTGACTGTCCTAAATATCCTGGTGTTCCCACAAAAATTTCTTAACCTTTTGCAAAGGCACTGAACCTTAAATGCCTATGATACTGTGCCTGTGGGCTAACAGCAGCTTCTGCACGGGATAATGGGCAGAGGCAGAAAGGTAGCTACAAAATCTATCTTTGCTAATCCTTTTATCTCAGTTCTGAACCTAGCTTGGCTATGTTTATCGCTGCACTAACTTGTGAGAACCAAATACTTTGCCAACTCAGACTCCAATTGTAGTCCATGAAATAACTTACATGAAGTTCATTACAGTGAGGTTACAATGAACTTACACAAGACAAATGGGGTCTTGCCACAGCATCAAGGCATAGAAAGTGCCTTGAAAAGCCAAGAAGAAGAGGCTTTAGAAGGCCTTACTGCAGAAAAGCCATGCTCTGCAGAGCACATACATAGGCAAGGTTGACCAGCTATGCTGTTGCTACTGACCAGTAGGTATTTCTGGCTTCATAGTGCCCTCAGACATGATCCCTTAAAGGCTACAGTATCATCAAAAGGTTGGGCATTATTGTTGTGAATTTGGAAGAAGGACTGAGAAAATGAGAGTGGGCTTTTTTTTTATTTCTTCTGTCTTCAGAAATACATTGGTTGAAAGAGGTAGGGAGAGAACACAATTATGGTGAGCGTCTGTTTTAGGATAGATGCAAACCAAGAAGGAGCAAACAAACTCTAAAAGTTACAGTGAAAAGGTTTAAAACTGAATGTTTAATCTGAATGTTTCTCTTCTATCAGATGGAGACACTTCAGTCAATGACAAGCAGTAGAAGCAACTACCTGAAGAGAGCTGCCCCATCGAGAAAATATATCCCAGGATCTGCCAGTGTCATCAGCTGTTTTGGAGGCAGATTGCAACCACCTGAAGTGCTCTCATGAGTAGGTTTTTAAGTGTTCATTATGTTTCTTATTTCATCCTGGCACCAGGACAAAAAAAACCAGAAATATCACAAAAAATGCTGGTTTTGCGTGGTTTCTGAACACTGCCAGAAGTCAGAGAGCTGAAAATTTTTTTTGAGATAATGTTTTACTGGTTCCTCATCTACTGAAATATGGGGTATGTGTAAATTTGAAATAGACATTAGTTTTCAGGCACTTGACTGAGCCCAGACTCCAAAAACTATGAAAACCACCCAAACCTGTTTCTGACTATTCATTTTCTTTTGAGGGAGAAACATGTAGATAATAGAGGCATGGCCCCCACAAATGGATGCAATGGATACTTTCAAGACTCACACTCTCTTACAACTCCTTTTGAAGAGCACTTTAAATATATCCCAGTGCTTTGGTTCATCTGGATAGGTTAGAAACCAAGACAGTTCAAAACATTCCTTCCTATTCTGTTTCTAATAACTTGTACTTTGAAAAAACAAATAATTCAGTACAGTGATTAGATAATCTATGGAATCAGTGTATCATTGCATCTTTTTTTGAACCACTATTGTGGGGAAACAAACCTTCACAGAGCAGGCCATCAGCCCGATACCTGGCTTTAGGAAGAAACTGGTCTTGGGCAGCATAACCTTAGACTATCTATTATATAAAGTTACTTACATATTTTTCTGAAGTATCTGGTATTAACCACTGTCAAAGAAGAAACTAAATATGATGAATCCTTGATCTAATGTGTTTCCCATCCTAGCTTAGTTTTGTGACAACATTTTCAATAACGAAAAAATTCTCAAAAGTTCTACAAAGCTCCTTCCCTTTACTCAATTGTATTTTCCAAAAGAGAGACAGACAAGGTCAAAACAGGTACTGCCCAAGCTGAGTGCTGACCCTGATCATTGTGCCAGCAAGATTCTCTTTTTCCTCCCACCTCTGGTTCTCAAGCTATTATTTTCCTCAGGAAATTGCTAGCTACAAAAGCAGAATGAGGACAAGGATCCGATCTTCTGAGAACACATCTAGAAACTAAAATCTCCAGCTTTCTATTCTCTGACTTTATTTGCCATGTCACCTTGTGAAACCATTTAGGGAGAGATTCTCAACTCAGTTAGGCTGGAAGGGTGCGGGGGTGGCATTTCCATTCCAGCTTTACAGACCACTTTACAACCTCTCTGTGAGTATGCTTTCATATTTGAAAAATAATTTAACCTAACAGTAATTTAATGGGGTTAGAGTAACAAGGCCTGGTTATTTACAGAACAAGCATGGTTAGGAGGTAAGACAGAGAAATGAAACTTGTTGTCCAGGCTCACAAATTAGTGCAGTGGCAGAGAGATGGAAATAAACCAGGACTCATGAATTCAAGGTTAGTCCATAGCCCTATTTCCAGATTTCCAGGAAGTGTCTGTGAGTTTATGAACTTGCTGGCTATTCGTGACCCCCTTCACGTTAACTGTGTCGATACATTCTGCTGTGTTAAAACAGCTTGACAGCTCCAGTCTTGAAACTGGAAACCAAGTGAAACCAGTGATTCTGGGCATTAGGCAAATCCCAAAATACATCCCTGTCATTGCACAAAAAAGGATCTGCCACTCGCTGCTGAGGCAGTTCTGCCATATGGATGCAAATGACTGATGCTTGTGTACAAAGGTAAATGGCACCTGATATATCTCAGTCTACAAGGTGTGGGCTTGAGATAACTGCCTAACAGAGCAATAGATGCACCACTCCTTACAAAACATATGTACATCTATGGACAAAAAATTTATATGCCTAAAAACTGATGCCAGACTGTCTAATTGCCTTGGAGGCAAAGCTCTTAAAATCAGCAGAAATTCCAGTCATATCTGGATGTGTAGTAAAAATACAAAGGAAACACTAGACCCCTAATTGGAGTTAAAAGGTCTCTGCAGAATCTGGCTGGACACAAAGTGGACTTGCCAAGGTACTCAGCCTGGAGGGTGAAGCCCCGGACAGAGAGAAGAGTTCTGACTGCAGGTGGGTCAAGTGGGATGTGGTGTTAGCACGTTCTTAGCAGATGGCTTTCATCTCGGTGTACCAGGAGCAATGTAAGGAGATGTCTCTAGGATATTTCTCAGCTCTGTCCCCAACTCACTAAGTAAAAACTTGGGCTAGAATCCCTAGGCTTTCCTACAGGGAATCTGCTGTACTGTTTCAGGAATGAAAAATATAAACTGCTATTCCAAGTTTGGCAAAAGTGAGAAACTCCACTGTCAGGGCTGAATAAGCTTCTGCCTTGCTTATAGTCCAGAGGCTTGCTTTTTGCTATGGTTCAACTCCAGCCAAAGCACACCTGAGACTCTCAGTTACTGTAACTAATATTATTGCAATGCCCCAAGCAGAAATGAGGTCCCCACTGAATGATCTGCTGCCCAAATTCATGCAAAGATAGAGTTCTTGGCCTTAATAACTTGCAAGTTGAAAGAACAAACAATGGTCAAGTTTGTAGGATATAATAGCAGAGACAAATCGAGGGAGGGGGTGGTGATAGATGCATGGCTTGTTAGCTCCATTTCTTTCTGACTCATTTGCTGTACTTATATTACATAAATCTTGATTCAGGGTATGTCATGGGGAAAATATTATTGAAATAGGAGATGAGAGAGCGTATTGGACTGGGAGGAAAGGTGGGGGCAATTTGAGCCTGTTAGGGCACTCAGGACTGTGACAGATGTAGGAAGAGGGAAAACAAAGCAGAAAAAGACGAGCAAGAGGAAAAGCGGAGCTCAGTTATCTGACAGTAACAGAGCAGGAAACTGATGTCTTCCCTTTCTTCTAAGAGTTTGTTACTTAAAACAGGGCTGGGTACCAGACTTTCCAGGTTCTTTCTTTGCACAGCTGATAGAAGAGACCTGTTCTGGCTCTTCTGGACTGGGAAAAGAACCAAGCAGGGAACTGTGCAGCTTGCCTCCACAGAGCCTTGAACCAGAGTAGCCTGCAAGTGCTATAGCAGCTGGCACAGGCTATTTTGTGAAAATCCTCAAAGAAAATCAAGCAATCTCATGACCTTTGGGGAGAGAAACCAGGCCTTTCTCTAATGCACTAGCCAAGACAGGCTGAGTGTGCCCAGAGCTTTTCAACTGGGACAAAAGAACCAGAGGGTCAAAGTCTTCTACCCACCCAGTTCATTAAGTACCCATCTCATGGCTTGCTGTCAGCTTTCCAGGCCTCAGAGCTCCTGCTGTCTCTAAGCTGTAAGTGCTGTTGGCTCTCTTCTTCCCATGACCAACTGTCTAATGTTTTAAACATATCAGGGATAGCATACAAGGTGCTAACATTGCAACTGTTGTTTATGTCCAGGATCATTGCCTGGGTAAAATGTATCTATCATTCTCCAGAGAAAACAATCGACTGCAAACCGTCTTCAGAGAAAGTATCCTTTACATCTGATTCCTTTTCTCACCCTCCTCTAATTTCAAGGTATCCTTTCATGCTACACAGATGGCAAGCATCATTGGTTACTCTGCTCTGTACATCACTTTTGTGTAGTAAAGTTCATTTTCATGAGTCCATATGCTTTTCTTTACTAAGTGGCTATGAGATATTTCTAGTGTCTTCCCAGAACCTGGCTCAGCTGAGTGTTTGATGCTCCAACTCAATGTTGTAGCGTTGAAACTGTTCAGCAGTGTCCCTTTATAACTGTTGGATTTATTTGGTGGCTGTCACCATGATAAATAGTACTTTAAAGATTTAGTGGCAATACAAACCACATGAATGGCTTCCTGGTTTTATCGGGGTTTATTGACAAATGGTTTCCAGAGCTTGCTTCTGACCCTTGTCTCATAGCAAATAATGATGCCTCCTTAAGCTAAAGTTTGTCCTACATTAAGGTTTCTCTGTAGCTACAAATCTAAAATAGGCAGATGAAAATTAGAAATGAGCTAATTTGCCAGTAATTCTGTATTTAAACTTTCCTCTTCTTTGAAGTAAATCCACAGGTATTTAACAATACTGGCTTCCAAAGAACACAAGTATTTCCTGAGATAATTATCCTTTGGAAACTTTTGCAGAAATTATTTTTTAAAACAAAATGGGAAGAGAGACAAAGCCAATGGCAGAAAAAAAGAAAGAAGGAAAGAAGGAAGGAAAGAAAGAAGGAAGGAAAGAAGGAGAGAAAGAAAGAAGGGAAGATGGAAAGAAGGAAAGAAAGAAATCAAACGTTACCAGCTTGACAATGAGGAATTAACAGAATGATGTAGGAAGAGCCTTGAGGCTCTTTTTCTAAATAAACTAAACAGCTGGAGCTATAGTTGCTTTGTCTTTTTCTTGGGCGTGGCTCACGCAAATCTGAAATGTTTGGGACAAAATGGACATCTTGCACATATGCACTTCAATAGCATAACACATATGTAGTGTGGCAACCATGCTTGCTGTGTACTCACCAGAGCAGGAGAGGAGTGCTGCCTTTGTGCAGGGCACCTAGAAAGAGTTTCTAGGCAGCTAGCTACATATACTTGCCTGCAAATTTGGTTTTAAAATATAACATCAATATATATTATTATAATTTCTATAATATATTACGTTATTTTCTAGTAGTATTTACCTTAAAAATTTGTATCATATATTTGGGTTGCTTTCTGTGTGTAAATCCACATATCCCAGAAATGTAGCCAGATTAAGCCACTACTAAGCCAGCTCGATTAAGAGATTGTTGGCTTCCTCCTTGTGCCTGTTGCCCCGGTAGTTACACCTGGTCTAAATGGATAGGAAAGGACTCTTTCCCGCTGGTCCCCAAATGGACAGGAGTCCTGTGACACAGCTAATAACTACACTTCCTTAAATAAACAAGTCAAATCCTGCTACATGTGAAAAACAACCCCATACCTGGCAGAGGTTCTCTTTTTCCCTGCAGCTGATGCTGCAGTTGGTGGTGTCACTGATTACAGAGATGAAATACAAACATATCAGCTGCAGGAAGCGTGTTGGCACTGGGTCAGCCTCAGCGCATGGCTTAAGATTTTGGGATTGGAGAAGTCACTCAGCCTTCCCTCCCAGAAGCACAACAGTGACCAGCAGGAAGCTGAGACTGTCAGTTCCCACTTGTTCTTCGAAAATGAACACCCATCCCTGGACTCTCCGGAAAGCTTGGTTAACTTTCTCCACACCGCAGGAAGGGGTGAAGCATTTAGAGAAGGAAACCAGCAATCACTCAGCACTGACTGCAAGCTTGTGCAGGGCTCAGCTGACTCACTCCCCGCTGGCAGCCTGTGCTCGTGGCCAGGCAGGGAGCACAAATAGGCCACTGACCTATTTGCAGAAGGGCTGGTGGGACAGCAGGCACTCACCCCAGACGTCAGGACAGTGCTTATTCCTCACTTCAGTTCATAACTGGCTTGATTTTGGATTGACACTAACTCTGGGTTTTCCCTGTGCAAGAGTAACGGGTGGATAAAGCCAGGTGGATAAAGCCAGGTGTGTAGGCCTAGGTTCTGCTACGGTGTTTTAAACAGTTGCCATGCCCACAGAAGGTAGGACTGGGCTCAGAGGATATCCTCTGGTTTGAACGTACAGTTAAGGATTCTTTGTGGACAGAAATCTGTCAGTCTACCTTGATGCCTTTCTACTGAAATCAAAGAGGAATCAGTATTTTAATTGCAGTCACACCTTCTACACTCTTTGTATTTTCTAGCAAAAATAGGCTCAGTGCCCTAATTTGACCACACTGTCATTGGTTCTTCCCTGGTATGTCTTCAGAAATGTATGTGTAATTTTTAACCTGGTGTACACAATCATTACTAATTTTAGATTTTAAATAGTTTTAGATTAGAAATACATTCTCCATCCACCTTTAAACAGAGAGATAGGAAGTTGTTTGTGCTATCTGCCTGGGCTGGTATTTGGATGGAATAGGAGTCTTAGGTCTCTTGAAACCATGTCTGCTTTTGATATGGTTGCTAAATCTGGTTCTTTTCCTTTTTAAATTTGGCTGCCTCAATGGAGTAAGTCACTCTTCCACAGACCAGATGACTACAAAAGCTGGTTGCATTTTTCACACAGCTCTCTTTTGGGATGATCAGATTACAGAAAATATTTTGGAAATTACAGAAATAAAAATGTACTTTGACTTCAAGGGCGTGGGATTTTTTTAAAGTGGCAATTCTAAGAGACTGCAGAAAAAGTGAAAAATAAAACAATTATTAGTAGGGGCCCACTAAAATGGTTAAGAAGATGGAGTGCATGACTTACAAACAGAGTCTGAGGCAGTTGAGATTGTTGAGCCTGAAGAAGGCCAGAAGTGAGGATCTAATTGGTGTCCCAAATACCTACTGGGTGAAGATGGAGACATACTCACCTTAGAGGTCAGCAGCCAAAGAGGCAACAGAGACAAACCACAAGAAGGAAATTCCAATTAGGAAAAAAATTCCTTGAGAGCAGCCAAACACCAGAACAAGTTGTCCAAAGAGCTTGCAGAGACTTCATCCTTGCAGATACTCAAATCTTAACTGGATGAGACCCTGACCAACCTGATCTACCATTGAAGTTAGTCCTGTTTTAAGCAGGGAATTAGACCAGGTGACTTCCAGAAGCTCTTTCTAACCTAAATTGTGGTTTGATTCTATTAAAAATGTTGTAACTAGTTACCAAACCAGGCACAGGGGGACAGGTATACCACAACTTGCATAAGGAAAACAAAAAAAATAGTTTCGAGAAGGGGTTCTGCCAATATAGGAATATAGACTACAAAAATTATACTTATTATAAAGCTATTTTATCTTCACTGTTTATACCTGGATTACCATATGTGACAGCCTATGCGTGAGGCTCATGAGGTCCAGCAGCTTCCTAATGAAACCAAGATCTTTGCTAAATACTTATTACCACACATCAAAATAATTTCTCATCTCTGTATCACACTTGTTGGAGAAGATGCTCATGAAGGATGGTTTTTTCTGTTTTCATTCTGGAATGCACAGATCTCTATTTAATCAATCACAGAAGCCACAAGGCTGGAAATTCATTGAGCTGTTTCTGTTTAGACTTCCAGTGATACGTCTGGTGAGCTGATCACTCTGCCTGCAAACACCCAGAAACAGGGACTGCCTCCAGGAAAGAAATGTGGAGAATAATAGAGACATTCTTCTTGATTAGCAACACACCCTGCAGCTATGATAAAAGACATATCATTTGAAATGAAATAATAGAACTCAAATCTTTATAGACATGGAGAATTAAGTACTATTTGATCATATCGCTCTCTGGGGCATGCTTCAGAAGTGGAGTTGAACCAAATATGCAGAATAATTCAGGTTTGAACTGATAAATCACAAATTTAAGACTTCAATATGTGAAGTAATTTCAAACCTACCCCAAAGATACTTGTCTGTATCCAAATCTGAGTTAAGCATTTTGTCTAACTCTGTACTTATGATAAATTAAGGGAAAGAGACATATCTGGATGTCAATTCACTCTATTCAGAGATATGCATGTGTTTAAGATTGTGATAACACCCAAAAATATTTGTTCAAGAATGCTGGAAATCAAATATTGACTTTGGAAATAAGGAAATTATTTTGACTTTTTAATTTCTTTTACAAAAAAGGTGCTATTTAAACAAGAAAGTGATTTGATGATGATTACAAAATGAAACAGGAAGAAAGATTTTCACAGAATTATTTTGCAGTTTTTTGTTTTATCTGCAAAATAGAAAAAACCACTGATTTCTGTTCTACAGGTCCAGCACCACACATATTGTGATAGGGTTGAGTCAGTATTTACAGAGCAAGACAAAAAAAACTTATTAAGTAGCAAATATGGTTGCTAATAAGCTGAAGAATGTGTTCTGTTTAATTTGCAGTATTATTAACTCTTGCCTTATTTAGTATTTCCTCCACATGCCTGTGGTTACAAACTTTTCATATATTTTAGGGAAGTAATTACCCTCTTGAAACAGAATATGCTACAGTTTGATATTTTTATCCCCTGATTTATGATTCTATTTTAAATTTAAGAGTCATCCAGTCAAGGAAAAACAATACTTGAAAGTAGAAACACACAACACAGATAAATGCATGGAAATGCTTAAAGGAAGCTGTTTCAAAGAGCCAAAGGACTGAAAATTATTTGTGCAAGGTATTCAACAAAGAAAGTAGGTAAAAAGCCACACTAAAAGCATTAAAAAGTTCAATTCACATTTTTTCTCTCTCGAAAAGTAATGGTAAATCCATAACAAACAGTTTAGCCAGCCTTAGACTCAACTGGGATCTGATCCAGTCATTATTTTGGTACTTGAAATCAAAAGGGATTTGATGGGAATGTATGATAGATTATTTTCTGCACATTTTTAATTGGGTGACTTCTTCCCTTAAAGGGTTCCTAATTTTTCACACATGTCTCCAAACATCCTCTGCCAATATTAAATTTTGCTCAGATGGATTTTCTGTTAGAGAAAAATTTGGCAGTTAAAACTCTCTGGCCAAAATCCAGTGAATTCAGATGGGAGGAGCCAGCGAATGGAAATGTTTTTTTGTAGATAGTATATTATTTCTTTGTGCATCCAGATTTACACATTCTTAGAATAAACAAAGCTGTGAACTTTCGTTTTGGTTCCTTTTTGACTTTCTAAAAAAGTTACAGTAGCCCAGAACCTTCCTACTTATCTTTGCAGTTCTTCCTCTGATCTTTGATCTAACAGGAGTTACACAGCTGAATTTACTATTGCCTACATATCTCTTTCCCTTTGTCCATCTCACAGTATACACTTTTAGAAATGAAAAGTGCTTTGGTCAAATAGCATGAATTATCAATACTCTTCTTAGGTAGGATCAATTGTATTAAATAGGTGAAAGCCTTATGATATAATATCCTCTTTAGGCATTCTCTCTTTTAATCTTCTGAAAAGGGATTTGAGAGAAAGACAGAGAAAGTATTTGTTAAATTTACTTGAAAAATAAAAGTCTCAGACTCTGTTCAGGAAGAGAACTGTGATTTCCAAGTTTGTAGATGAATATTTAAGTATGCCAATAATGAGCAGTTGAAATAGCACAGCTGAGCAAAGCAAGGCAGCTTTAAAAGGCCCCAAATGGTTACATTCAGATTCCATGATTTTATGAGTGATTATTTTTGCCACAGATTTAAACAAAATCCATCTTCTTATTCCAGTTTGATGAGAAAAAGTGACTAGAAGAATGGCTTGAACCATACCACTGATGTATCCTTCATACAACAGTGTCAGAGAGCAGACACAGGTTTATTTTTGGAAAGCTCCTGTATATAAGGAGAAATACTTCTGTTACAAGAAAAATTGCATGTATGCCTGAGTTACTGAGGACATGCTCATCATACAAATCTGCAAAACTTAGTTCTTCTCACAACTTTATTTGCTTTTTTTTTTTTTTTTTTTGGTCTCCTGAAAGTTTGGGTTTATTGGTGTAATTAGGGAGACTAACCACCATTTCCCAACCTAAAGGCTCCAAGACATGGCAGAACTGGAACTTCTATTTCACAGGAAATTCTGACATTTTGAAACATATCCAGGTTTGGAGGGGGGAAAAATCAGAAAATTCACAAAGGCCTATAAAAGAAAATATTAAAAAACCCTCATATCGATAGAAATATATAATTCTGCTTGTATTAAAAAAAAAATCCATTTTGTTTTTCTTATTTGTTTGCTTTTTTAAAGAATAAGAGTTCTTCTGAAAGAGGAATAAAGAAGAAAAATATTATTCTGGAATCTTTGCAATAAACCTTAACTAAATTTCCTTTTACTAAGCATGAATATTTCCATCATGAAACATACACCTTGACACATTCCCACTGATGAGTCAGCATTTTCAAACCGGAAACCACTAATTTAGAAGATGTTTGCCCAGCACTAGGAACAGATCGGGAGGCTCATTCAGAGTCTTTCTTGGTTACTATTTTCCACTAAATTCTACTAAAAAGTATCATAAATGTTATATAAGTGTCCTCCACATCTTGTGCTTGGCATACTTGACAAGTAAGGTAGCAGAGCACTCACCTGCTGGTCATTTGTCTCAATGTGACTGGAAAGAAGTTTGCCCTGGAATCACCTCCTGGGCTCCAACCAGAACATCTTCCCCTCAGACGCTGTTGGCAGCAGACTGCTCTTTGCCACTTTCTGCTTTTTTTTTGGTGCCTCCTTGGCAGCATTAAAAGGCCTTACAACAGTGGAAAACAGAACTTACAAGTCTCCACCAACTTTCACATACATTCATTTTCACTCAGGTTCCAGTGTTTGCAAAGGAGCAGGAGATATGACAGCAGTGCATGTCTGAAGAACAAACATCCTAACTAATTTTTCCCATCCATGAGATTTTTGTCTACATCTTTCCACATTTATTGTCATTATTTCCACTGGGAAAAATAACTTGGTAACCCCATAGAAGTACCCTAATTATGGTAGTGCCCTCTCTCCTAAGTTATCTGAATTTTCTCCCTTTATGCTTCTGTATTTGATTTGATTTGGTTTGTATATGATCTGCACATACACATCACCATAAACCCCAACCATTCATAGATGCCAGCAGTGTCAAGGAGAAGTAGTATTATTCAGAGTTTCCTCACTGCTTCTAGCATAAAATATAAAATTTTATGGGTCTTTCATGGCTCAGTTGTGTAGTAATGAAATATAATTATACTCACATCAAATTGGGGAGGATTATTTGCTTTAGTGACAATGATTAGGAAGAATATTAGGATTTGGACCTGGGTGTAAAGGTAACTGACAAAGAAAACCAGAGAAGAACAGGAAGAAGATCCAACCCTAATGCAGGAGGATGCAGTTTCCAAAAAAGTGAGCCAAGTCTGCCCAAGCCAGGCCAAATCTGCAAACCTATGAACAATCCCACCCAAATGTGTTCATTATATAGCCCTGTGCAGCACATTTAATATTGCTTTACTTGTGACGTTTTTGTTGCAGGTACTGGCTTTTTTTATTGGCTTTGGACTGGCTTCAAGATCATGGGTTTACAGATTATTTGAACACACTAAGACATTATAAATGGTTAAAATGTAAACATTTTGCAAGAAATGAATTATAGCTTTAGAACTTGATTTTCCACTGCCTCGTACCTTATGTAGCTATTAGTTCACAGTAGGAGAAAGGAGTGCAGTTTGGCAGTTTACTGCTTATGACCTTCTCATGACATTAAGCCCACTGAGCTTTTAAAAACCTCCTGTGTGGCTGTTTCTGCTCTGGCTGTTCCCCACTGGCACAGCACCATGATGAGGCTCAGAGTTAATGCAACTGGTCTCCAGGGATTTTCCCAAACATAGGTGCTTCCTTGCTCGTCTCCAACTTCAGTACCCAAACTTTGGGGTATAACAATGAAGAGAGATTTTTTTGCTAGATCCTGCTATATTCCAGCTTTTTTTTTCTTTTTTTAATTTTTGCCCACCCTCCAACTATTACAGCACTTGGTAGGAGTTCAAATAGCTGAAGAAAATGAGAAGCAAAATCAGAGCTTAAGATACCAACATCCTTTGCTACAAACATCTGTCAATCACAGCTTCTGAGCTCACTCCTCAACATGAATCTGGCAAATCACTTCAGCATATGCTTAACTTAAAATCTTCAACTGTGACAATTTTATTCTAAGTATTTACTACTGTATTCTTTGAGAGTTCTCAAATAACTTCACTGATATGTTCAACAGGGGTGTAAATAAACAAATAAATAAAATAGAAGGCAGAAGATATTTTGTTCTTGATTTGAGGTACTTTTACTGGTGGTTTGGAGAATGCATTTTATTACTAAATAATTTCTGATCTTCACAAAATTATTATTGTTATGGAATTTACTCCTTGACATAGTGCCAGAGCCGGGATTAATATGTTCTGATGTTTTGCTTTTGCTTACTACCAGACACAAATCTTTGGCAAGAGTACCTCCAGGGCTGGGGGAAAAGTGTGTGAAATTGTCAGCACTGCAGATGAACTTACAAGCCTGTCTTTTAAAACATTTTTTTGTACCTTCTGCCTTACTGCCTACAATATAGTGGCAATGTTCTGGATTGCTTTGGAAATGTGTGCAGTGGTTCTCACACAAACTGTATATATTCAGAGAACGAGTTTTCAGTGGAAAAACACACTAACCTCCATTTCTGTGGTTGGGAGTAGTAGCTGATGGTTCATGTTGATTTCTCTCTAATCTTGATATCTGAGTCATGTTGTAGACAAACAATGAATATAGAAGAACAGTAGCAAAATTAGTGTGTACTGAAAACAGTGCTTACATTACACAACACAGTGACACTGATGATGTTTTTTTATAAGAAAGATCACAATAAAAAATGCAACAAAAAACTTCTATGTCACCAAAGTACTGGCTATATCACTTGGTCAAAAACCAGAATTTGCTTCATAAAATCTGTCTTTCTATAAAATTCCTGCCTCGAAAATTTTATTTAGACCTAAAAGAGCCTGGGTGGGCTTTCATTAAGAGACAAAACCTCTCTGTTTATTTTTTTGTTCCTTCATGAATTCAGTTTGCTGGAAAAGCCCTGAGTTGTACAGAGTGTTACTTATTTAAATTAGGGCTTTCCTGTTCAAATAACCTTATTCTAGTTCTCTGAAAAGTTGCTTTGGGCAAGCCAAAAATGAGATCTTTATTTCACAGATGAGATGTGAGCACACTGGCCTGGAGGAAGATGTGTTCCATATAGCTTTTCTGACTACAAACACGGCAAGTCAGCTTGCAAATATTTTCATTTTTGTAGACAGAAGTCACTCTAATCTCTGGTTTCCCCTCCTACAGTCTTTTGTCCTTTGATGTTGATTGCCTATAAGAAGTGTCTCCACTGTTTTCTGGGGTTTTGTTGTGTTTGTTTTTTTCCCTAGCCCCTCTCGTACCTATTGCTAACATATGACTTTAAGATGGACAATAAATAATGAATAAGCTATTAAACTGCAGGATTCTAGTGAAATATTGCAACAAACTCAGGCTTTTCCTGGGACTTCTAACATTAATCACACTGCATGTTGGTATGGCACTACTATAAGACTTGGGAAGGAATCATTTAAAAAGGTTATTCTTTTCACAGGTCTTTAAGTATTAGCAATTGTGGGTCTTCATAAGAAGACTGTGTTTAAGCGCAGGAGTGCTCCAGACAACTTATTATTGCTAGTGGATCACTCAGGACCATCCACTTCCATCTCCTAGCTTCAGACACAAAGACTCCAGCTCCAGCTAACAAGACTAAGACACAGCTTCATGTAAACAGTATTACTGGATGTCTGAGCAGTGGCCAGAGCCCGTCCACAGAAGTAATGTGTCATGGACTTCTGATTCAGTGAGTACAGTATTGGAAACTAAAAAAAAAAAAAAGGTAAATTTAAAAACTTCCAGAGTTATGGTTTTTCCAAGGTGTTTTGTTTCATTCTTAAATTTATGTAATGGTTTTGCAGCTCTTTTCAAATTAAACCAAACATAAAGTTGACCTGACATTTTCAAATCCAAAGTCAAAGCATTTTGCTTAAAAATAAAATTTGCCTAAACATTTGGTTCTTCTGATTCTCCCCCTTCTATTCTTCCAGTTGAAACAAGTAAGACAATTAAACTGATTTCCCCAAATACTGTTGTCCCTTTGAATGCAACTTTTTAAATTACTTAATTATGTAAAATAGAATCCTTGTTACTCCAAAGTAATGCCAAACAACCCTTTCTCTAAAACCCAAAAAGTTCTGCAGCAAAAAGGACTCCCACTGGGCAGACTGCTCTCATACTATCCCTTACAAGCAAACACTGAAGCTCTCTGAAATCACTGGGGAGCACCTGAGTGCAGTCCAGTACTGCCACGGGAAGGCAGTACTTCTGAAATAGCAACATTAAGTTCCTTTCAAGCACTACACACTGTGCGTATTTGATGCCAATATCTCTCTAAATTCTTATGAACAGCAAAATGGGATTGCTAATGGTGATGTTTCTTGTCATTACGGAATTACTATTTTTGTTCCTCTTGTATATTAACTCTCACATTTTAATATCTGCTGTAAGACTGCTAGATGGTACTGGAAGTCAAAGCTGAGGAAAGACATCCAAAATCTCACATATTATTCTAGAAGCACTAGAATTTTGTATTTTAATGACTGTGAGCTCCATGTGAGGACTGTTGCACCAAATAATGTGAACAAAACTGTGACAGAGAGGCCCACTGGCTTTGCTGGAATGTATACGTCGAGTGCCAGCTGCTTTCTGAGGGACACGTACAGAGGCTTTCAACTTTTTCTTGATGTTCTTCAGATGCTTTCATTAGTTGAAAGCTTCATTCAAGGTGCCCTATGCTCCAATACTCTCCACTGAGCTCAGCGGTTTGGGTGCAACCTCAGCTGATCAACTGTAATAGTCTTGCTGAAATTTATGTGCTGATTCCAAACAAAAATAAGATTTTCCAGGTAACAGTGTCTCATCATTGAGAGACATGCAAACAAGTATGTAAAAAGTCAATTTATTTCTACCCAAGAAATACCCAGAAGAATTCTATGAGCATGGGAAGAACAGAAAAATCTCCATAAGCCCAGCATGTCCAAGTATCATATATACAGTGCATCTATTATATAGTTAATCTGACTTTGCACAGTAAGTGGGTTTAGTATGGGTTGTGCAGTTCATCTGGGCAACATATGCTGAGAAGGTTTAACACTGTGGAAGTACTGCATACTTTGTGGAGCTGATCTGCAACACACAGTGAATGTGTCTAGGATTTCCAGATATCCAGCAGCCCAGGCAGAGTTGCTGTTCTGGTAAGGCTGTTCCAGACAATTGGCATCATTCTCCAATTCCACATCAACAAAATTACCAGGAATAAAAAAAAGGCATGTCTGGTGAAACCCAGATGTATGGTAGGTAAGAAAAAAGAATTTCAATCCTACAGTTCAAACTTTTATTATTGACCTTATACCTGGGCCCCAGATTTCTAAGTCACCTCCTCAAGACCTATGAGAAATAGTATATTAACCTAAAGCATTAAATAGATGTCAAATAAAGAAGTTAAATAAGAAGCCAAATTAAAAACCAACCAACCAAACCCCTTAAATAACATAGAACTCTGGTTCTACATATAGTTCCTAAGCAGAAATAGATGATACCATTGTCAGGTCAGGGAGATGTGTGTGACTCTTACGTTAACTGGGAGAAGTGTGCATGCACTAGATATCTGAGAACTGATTTTTTTTTTTTTTTTTGCATACAGCTGTGACCCTTCCTTTTCCAATATTCTTTCTTCTTCAGAACTGGAGTTACTCCAGTTGCGAGTTGGAAATTCCTGAGAAGTTTGGTGAGCATGGCAAAGCAGGTCACTTGAAGGCAACATGTTCTGGACCAGTAACCCCATTCATTCATGCAGGATTCCTTTTCCTTCAGGCACTGTCTAGTGTTACTGGCCTTGGTATTGATTGCCAGGGCACTTGACATTTGGTTGCTGTTGTTTGATGAAAGCAGCTAATTGGAATGCTTCCTCTGAGGAAACCCATTTACATATATGGAGTCCTTTGTACCTGTGTGTATGTAGGCAATGCATTCTGAAACCTGCATAACTCACAATATGCTGTTTACATGGACCATAAGTGTAAGTAACTGTTCTTGATTTGCTAAACATTTACTCATAACTTGCAATTCAATTCCATTACCTGAAACAAAATACTTGAGACAACTGTAAACTAAATGTCAGTCCTCTTTCTTGTCAGAGAAGACGCCTTTTCCATTCAGCAGAATTAATCAACTTACCTTACTTAAAAAATACTTTTTTCTGGAAAACGCCCAGAGGGTTGATTTTTTAAAGTAGTGTTACAAAACTTCAACAGCAAATAATACGAAGTGATTCAAATGGAAAGGACTGAAAAGTGGACTATAAATCCTGATATAAGACTTCATATGTTTTACATACAAAGATTTTTAACCCTGATATTCATACATGTTATACTATTGCTGTGAACAAGCAGAACAGACCTGCAGTAAAGCACAGAAACTGTATTTCTATACTCTGTATGAAGTTGAAAGCAAATCATATGCTACAGCATGGTTTCTTCAAACATATTTTTCCAAAGCCAACAACTTCATGGTAATATAATTTAGATGATGAGCATGCTTGTATAAGTGCCATGTGGGCCACAAACTATGTACTACACCTAAACGAACTGCTGTCCCAATTTATCCCATCTTCCTTTGCACTCCCTATTTTCATTTTTTTTCCAGAGCAATAATTGCAATAGCACTGAAATAAGGCAGAACTTACTCCAAAATTCTCCACAGCTCCTTTCAGAATATACATAGGGCTATGTACTTAAAGTATCTCCTGACAAGCAGGAGATCTTATGGGGATTATGTTGCTACCCCCACTCTCCACCTGCCCTTTCTCTTCCCTTTATGTTTTGCTGCTTGTGAGACAGATAGGTATTATCAGTTTATTATTACTGCTTTTCCACAGACTTTCTCAAATGTCAAGTGAATCTGATCTGGAGTTCTGGCCCATACTTACACTGGACCAACTCCAGACACTCGTAAATAAATCGGTAGTGGCTGCTATGACTGCCAGAGCTCTGTCATTCTGCTCTTCTGAGGGTGGACAGGGGTTTTGGCTCTTTTCTAAAATTCTACACTTGCCCCAGAGTTTTTCACACCTTATTTAAAAGACCCTAGGCTTTCTCACTCTATTTTGGCATAGTCTTAGACAGGAAGACAAAGCTACTAGCCTGCCACATTGTTGAATACGTTCATTTAGAAAAGCAGCTGAAATGCAGATTGTTACTTTTTTTTTCCACTGATTTCTCCATATGTGTGAACCTTGCAGAAACAGACATATTTCTGTCTCTCTGCTCTGGACTCTTTGTTGACATTAATAGTTTACACTGGGCTCTACAGTGAGGCACATCTTTGTCACAGTGTGTCAACCGTGCCGAGATACAGAGGTCGGTTCCAAAGCTTGGCAAGAAAGTCCCATTAGTGCAGAGATGTCTGGATTCAAGATCATGGGTTTAAAAGGAGCAGGCAGAGCATTCATTCATAAACCTGGCATACTGAATTCTGAGAAGTTTGCTAGTGATTTTAAATGTTTCTTTCAAGACTATTTCTTATCATATCAATGCATATACAGCACAGCATCTGGTTACAGAACAAAATCTCCAACCAGTGCAGGCTTGAACTGAAAATATTACAGATGTTTATCTTCTGATATCTTCAGCGCCTTTTTCCTGAAAAATGGCAAATAAACTACTCAAGCACATCGTGAGAGTTGACTCAGGATATGTAACCATTCAGAAAACGGTTCCTTTTCTTCAACCTCGTCTGCAATTAGAGCTAGTCCCCATATCAGCTATTAAATGATGCAGAAGGCAGCATAGATCACAATTCGCACAACCTGATCTACAGTGGGTTTTTACCAGAAGCTAAAATAATTCCTGAAATCAGAGCTAATCCTGACTGCAGACAAGGCCTCAGACTGCCAACTAGCTCCAAAAGTTTTTAAGATGCGAATACTTTTATGCTGCCAATGAGTCTGAGATGACCAATTCTTTTCACGTGGGTCACTCCAAGGCCAGCAAACAGTAACAGTATTTCACCAGTGCTACCCTGGTTCATAGTCACACAGGTCACATAAAGGTGAAAAATTGCTGGACTTCTTTATAATAAGCTGAGTCATTGTGTCTTCTGCAGAGCACTTTTCAAAACAAAGCAAAATACTTCATGGAGTGAAAAACACTGAATTATTTGAAAAAAAAAAAAAAAAGTCATTTATTTTCTATATCTCTCCCCAGGGAGCCCATTGTTTAAATAAGAATTTGCTTGTGCCCCAAAGTACAGATGCTTTTGACTCTCATCATAAATCAAACATGCATATGCCTAA
Organism: Myiozetetes cayanensis; assembly: GCF_022539395.1. Lineage (NCBI taxonomy): Eukaryota > Metazoa > Chordata > Aves > Passeriformes > Tyrannidae > Myiozetetes > Myiozetetes cayanensis. The sequence goes on from NW_026086604.1 coordinate 136,133,630, forward strand.
CACATTAAAAATGAGTAGACAATAGCTGACATGGATTAAGATGGTTGGTCTGACCCGAATAATACTTCTTTAATAATCTTAACTTTTGTTGGTTCTTCTGGGAACAAAAGATTCAAATGTCGCTGTGCCTCCCTCTCCTACCTTGGAATTCAAATCAATCTTTTGCTCCTTTTGAAATGTAAATTTAAAATAATCATGTATCTGGATCATGGATTAAGTTTGCAGGAGAGAAGTCTCTGGCAGAAGATGGCAGAGACCGTGCCTAAAGCTAAATCCAGACACACAAATCAGTTCTGAGCTAGAATGAACATGGAGTTCTTGTTAAATGGGTTGCAGGTTTTCAGTTGCAAAAGTTCCATCAAGAAACCATTCTGACATTTGAAAACAGAAAAAGACAGCATCATGTCACTCAACAAAAACAAGTTTAACGTTTCAATTACTTTTTTCTCCTCTCAGACAATTCTCTCAGACCTATGTATGAAAGGGCATTTTTTTCTGCAGAATCGGAATTCCATCTCTTAACCTTTTCAATTCTAGCAAGATGGTGTGGTGGTTTTTTGTTTGTTTGGTTAGTTGGTTGGTTGGTTTTTTTACATAGGGAAAAGCCTTTGATAGTTTCAAATAGGGGTGTTGAACAACAGGACAAATTGTCTTGAAAGGCAGCAGGATAAAACATATTTTCAAGGTCACTTTTTTTTTATCTATGGCTTTTAACCTTGCTATGATTTAAGTTTGACCTCCTTTCCACGGTAGCTTTCTTCCTTCTCTCCCTCAGACTGGAAGGACACGTCTACACTTTCTATTTGATGTGGGTTTCATGTATCTGCACAAAGCAATTCATAGCCACTAGGCAAAAGGCATGTGCCCACACCACATCATTATCCTGCAATTAAGAAAATTCTCTCAAAGCTATAAAGCCCAGAGATGTTTCACGCTAAGCCCTCAATATTCATTCTGAACTCATCTAGACCATAAAGCTGCTGTAGTGCTGCAGACAAAGATATTTTGTAGTGTGTCTTGTGAAACACTTATTGGGTGTTTATTTGAAATTTTTTAGGTTTGCCTCATCTCAGCACGTTTCCACACCTTGAGATTTTCTCCCATTTTTCTGCACAAACTTTAAACAGATATAGAGAAGATAGCTCTCCTCTGCAGCTGAATGGAAAAGAAGCATGTATTCTTTTCAGTTCTGTGTCTTCTCTACCTAAGCTCTCAGATAAAACATATTCTTCAAATTATTCCCCCTTTGATTATTCTCTATGTGGTAAATGCTCTTGTTCATGTTTCAGGTTGCTTAGTAAGATTTGATCAAGCAGGGATTGAATTCTCCATGTAATTCACTTAGAAAAGACTTGATTGAGGTAAAAGATTGAAGTGAAAGGAAAATAAAAAGATTCTACCTTCCCCAGAAGGTAGATGCTTAATATCAGAAAATTTGAATGCTCTAGTTTTTTACTATGTGGACAAACACCTTTGCTGTACCACTGCGGTGAGGTCTACAACACTGTATTTGTATTTCTCTCACCTTCCTAACGATTGCTTGGTTTTACATAAGTACATCTGAGAAAAATAATAATAAAAAAGTTACTCCCTATAAATAAAAAGTGGTGATGACTTTCTGCATTCCCCAGCTTCTACCTCATGTGGCCCCAGGAGCAGGGAGAGAGCTCCTTTAGACAGCCTTCTCCCCGGGCTCTTCCCAGAATCTGCTGCAGCCCAGCAGAACAAATTCTGCCATCAGGTCGAGATAGCCGGGAAAGGTCGTGCAAATTAATAAAGAGAACCGTCGTACGTCTCTGAACAGAGAAACATTGTCCATAAAAGCTGCTCATGCAGGAGCGACCCATAAACTTATGCACAGGTAACGCTGCTGAGCCCTGCCCAGCCACTTTTCTGCCCCGGAGCTCTGTCTTTGGGCCCGGTCTCCCTTAGATAATTAAACATTCTATCGGCCCGGCACGATGAAAGGGGACCCAAAAAACTCGCCTCGCGCCGCGCCGTGCGCGGCCCCTTTAAGGCGCGGGGCAGCGCCTCCAGGAGGCGCGCGGGGAACGGGGAGAGCCGGGCGGGGGTCCCGTCCCGTCCCGTCCCGTCCCGTCCCGTCCCGTCCCGCGTGGGGCCGCCGCCGCTCCCGGCGCTGTCCCCGGGGCCGCTCCCGCGCCGCTCCCCCCGGGACGCGGGGCCGAGAGGCTGCCCCGCCCCGCCCCGCCGAGGAGGCGGTGGCAGCCGCCCCCGCCCTCGTGGCCGCGCCGCTCCCCCGCCCCGCCCCGCCCCGCTCCGCCCCGCCGGCCGGCCGGAGGCACGGACGGACGGACGGACGGACTGACTGACGAGGCTGCCGCAGGCTGCGGCTGCCCGGGAGCCGCCGGGTGCGAGGTGAGTGCCGGCGGCCGCGCTCGCCGCCCGTTCGCCGCGGGAGCGGAACCCGCGCGGGCGCTGCCCCCGGGGCACGGCCGCCGCCGCCACTGCCGCCGAGGAGGAGGAGGCGCCGCGGGCTCCCGCCCGCCCGGGCAGCGGGTTTGCGTCGCGAAGGTGCTGCACGAAAGTTCCCCGCTGTCCCTCGCCGGGGTCGCGCTGTCACTCCGGCTCGGGGCTCTCCGCGGCGCGCAGCCCGTGGTGGATGCGGGGCTCGCCCCGCCCGCGGTGCCCCGCGCTCCCCGCACGCTGCGGGAGCACCTGCTCTGGGGCCGGGGTGTGCGGGGACGGCTCGGCACCGGCCAGACCGGCGAGCGGGGGGCGCGGCGCAGGGTCCGCTCCCGGTGCCTCCCGTGGCGCAGGGACCGCTTCGCAGCGGGGCTGAGAAATGTTTGAAGGAGTTTTGTCTCTTCTTTCAGCTGGAAGAAAAGGCATGGGCAGAAGCGGCAGCGCGCACGTGTGATGTAAAGAAAGAGGGACTTTATGATGCTGGCTCGTTACAGCACGGCGGGATACCGGGAAAAGCTGGCAGAATCAACAGGGGTCTTGTTTAGTGATGCACGGAACCTCTTTGGCCTAGAGCCCCATAGCTGTGTTGGAGGTCGAACACTCACCTTGGCTTAAATGGGTCAGCAGTGGGGTTGCAGCTTGCCTGGACTTGTTTTCCAAACTCCAGAAAACAATAATATGTTTAAAAAGGGGGGAAACAATGAAGTATTGTGATGAATAGGAAAAAAATTACTAGGGTATTCTAATAGTTGCAAGTGCAGTGCTTGTAGGGTATTACGTAGACCATGGGTATCCAGTGCTGGAGAACTGTCTGTTTAATGACACCTTTGCATCCATTCTACTATTAAATTCTTGAAGTCTGCACGTGATTGTGGATTATGACTCTTTTAAGAAAGACTTAAGAGATCTTTCAAAGTCTGAGTGTACTCGAGTTTATTACTTGGCAGGGGGCAGCAGCATGAAGCCTGGGAATGAAAATAGGAAGTGAACATTATTCATTTAGTTCTGATATTGTTCTGGGTCATCAACAGTTGTTGGTGTCATCACAGAGTGATCCTAGCTCAGATAGTATCTCATGGGCTGAAAGGTGGTGCTCCTGTTGTGCTAGATACCTAGTTCTTCTGCATGTGTGAACAGTCCTTCTGATACAGAATATGTTCTGAACATATTTTTATTGGGTTTTATCCTTATTTTTATCATGGGCAAGGGTGTTTCTTTAGGAGTGAACCAAACTATCATACTGAAAAATGTTCTCGGCCTGTAATATCTTCATCTTTTGTGTTCAAAATGAAAACAAAAGCCACCGGAAAACTGAACCCTCTCTGGACTGATTCTCGTGGCTAATGAGGTTTATGACAACAGAACTGTGTTCAGAGTTACTACATTGTGGTGTCGTTACCTCTGACGTGAAAGTGCAGTTCGAGATGAGGATGTGCTGTCCTCTGGCCCTGTGGAATGCTCCGTGGCAGAAGTCTAGCTGGGTTTCAAAGAAATAGTCTTGGTTTCTTTATGCCTTCATGAGACAGAAGTGCCTGTTGTGGAGACAGGGAAGGAATAGTTGTAATGTGCTCAACTCTTGAAACAGCCTGACAGCTGTTTCTGCTACGAGATGTTCTTCCCTGGTGGGACGTTCAGAGGCTTGATATGTCATCCTGCTTTGCTGTGCCTCCTGCGGCCTCAATAAAAGGGTATTGGCCTGGTCCTTAAATGCATCTGACCGTAGGTAACGGCATGGTGAGATGGACTAGAGCAGTTTGTTCTCTTTCAGTTCTGCTTTTTTTACCTGTCTGAAGGCTTTGTTGGATGTCATGGTAATGAGATGCAGTTAAAATTTTTCTTTGCTATCCTGGTAGGAACTATGCTTCAGCTTCCACTTTAAAGTAGTTGACTGTTATTTGTAACACTTAAAGAAGTGTATCCTAGCATGGATGTGCGTGCCTGTGAGTTTATCTGTCCATGATATCATTACTAACTTCTCTGATACAGGCAGGACCAAAGTGTTTATCCTGAAACTTCTGCAGTCACCATAGGAAAGTAATGGGCTTTTTTGTAGTAAAGCTCTGAGTAAAATTCCTGTCTTCAGGTGAGTGTTGGCTCCTGCTAGGTGTGGCCTGACTGTATTCCCCTGGGGGAGTCATTTCACACTCTTTGTTTCCCTAGAAAATTTATAGTTCCCAACTGCACTGCTCAGTTCTGTGTGGATGCAAACCATGCTGACTCATATGCTGAACTGTTGCAGCCTTGCTCCATGTAAACACAAGCACACTTCTAAAATATTTAATTTGTAATGTCCTCTGTGGAGAGCTATCCCACAGCTCCTGGCATAATTCCCAGAAGCAGCAGATTCTGGGGTATTGGGAGTTTCAAAGGCCATTGGTGCCCAACGGGATAATCGTCTGAACTAGTTTAGTGGAGTTTATCCTGGCACTGGGACAGTTCAAACTGAACAGGTATTTAATCTTGCTTAAAGCAAGTCTGCTTTGAACAATACTTGGTATGTGTATGAACGATCTAGAGCCTGTTGGGACATGGCTGTCAGATCTACATGGCAGGGAAATCTTCGTTGTGGCAAGTACACTTTGGTGTAGACGTGCCTCCTAACAATTTCTAAAACAACCTTATCTGTGTGCAGTTTAGAGAAAGTCAGGAATGAGCTATTAAAAGATTTGTTTTCTTAGTTTCTTTGTGTAAAATAATAGTGGTGTTTTGTGAAAGACCTGAGTTTATATCCACAAGTAAAGCGCTTGTTAAAAAGAACTTCTCAGAAAGATGAAAACTCACCCTCCCATTCATGCACACACAGAAACCCTCATAGGTCTTTTAATTGAAAATAAACTACAATATATGATGTGGCCACAAAGAAGGGGAGTGAAACCAAAGAAGGATTTTTGTCTGTACCTGCTAAGTACAGCATTGGAATTTTAAGATAGATACCATCTCCTTTAAAGCAATAATTAGTTCAGTGGAGACTGACTGATAAGGAACTAGAGTTCTTTGGCTCTTTTGTGGGTTTTAAAATTTGGGTTTGGTTTTTGGTTATTATTGTGAGCATGGTAGAAAGAGTAATCCGTTATGGTAAGTATGGAGAGTAATTTGGGAAAGGTTCAGTGCAGGTTATGGATTGTCAAGATCAATCACATGTCACTTGTTTGGGTAGGTTGACTGTCAGTGCATTACCTGTAACTGTTAAAAATCATGTTTGTTGAACCATGCTAAGCCTTGCTGATGTCATAACTGATTCCAGCATTGTGCAATGTTTTAAGCCTCCATTTTTACTTTTTTTTAAATTAGTATTTTTGAGAACAAGACTTTAGAGACACTAAAGTAGTGGGATGTGCTCAGAACTGGATAAAACTGGGCAGCAGAACTGGTTTGAAATTCAGGAGAAAAAACTCCTGATGCAGATGGGGCTCTGGAGCTCAGCTGAGGTCCCTCAGGGATACAAGCCGTCACTCCCACTGCCTCAACAGGGCTGCTGCACTTTGCAGCAGCTCCTAGCGAGTGCAGTGTCAGCGCAGCTGCAAGAGCAAATCTGTGCTCTTACCTTTACAGATGGTAGGGTTTGAGGGTAGCATACCTATCACTGCTTTGCAGGAAGAGTGTTTACCATAGTACTATTTTGGTGAAAGAAGCATCTTTTCTGGAAGTGTGACTCAAGGCTCTACTTATTTTGTTTCTTTATTCGTGAGCCCCTGGTGGTCTAGTGGTAAAGGCGCTGCGCTATCACCGCGGAGACCCGGGTTCGATTCCCGGTCAGGGCCACTCCCGGGCAGGTGGGGCTCGTTAGCCCTTAAAGGCAACCCACCTACGTCCTAAGGACCTCGCTGCCACCGTCCAAGCTCGCTTGGCCCCGGCAGATGAACCTTAGGATTAAAGGGTGGGCTCAGTTCCGCGCACACTGTGTCTCACCTAAAAAATCCAATGCGCAGGCTGGAAGGTGGAAAGACCTTCCCCGGATCTTCGCTCGCGAAGACTGGCCATTATTCCATTCATATGGGGAATTTCTTAGATATATGTCTTAATTCACGAAAGAATTTCACTAAAAAGTCTTTATCAGAAACCTGAAATTGAAGTGTACAGATGTGGCATTTTGTTGCTTAGGTGTGCTGAGAGATGTTTGTTGTTGGCAGAGTCCCATTAATTACAAGACAGAGTCTTACAACCCATAGTTCAAAATCCTGCTTTCTGTGATGCCTATTAGTGGTATTTTTCTTTGTAAAAGCGACGGAGGTTAAAAATTGTGTCTGCATCTATTATTGCTATGACAGCTGTCTTTGTCCAGTTTTAACTATCATATTCTGAGTAGCTCTTAACTGGGATTGTAATGTTAATGGCTACATGCAGAGGAGGTAGAAGAGGAGATCTTTCCATGCTGTCTCCTTCTCTCAGTCAAGAACCGTGTCTTTTGAGTTACACTGGTTTTAATCAAGATGCAGTGAGTTGAAACATTTCATTACTAACTCTGTTTTGGTGCCTGGGATAATTAGGAGTGGTATGGTTAAAATATAAAATAGTAGCCAGTTCCTTAGCACTGTTTAATCATGGTTTGTCTTGAGCAAAACAGATGGTACCGCTGATACTGTGCTTCTGAGACTTGAAAACTGGGAAGATGACTTGAAATAAGGTGATGCAATTTTTGTACAAGGTCACTTACAAAATTAAGTTGTCTTCAGATGTTAGTTGTGAAACAAGAGAGTGCTCTTTGCAACATGCTATCAGTTATTGCATAAGCAGCAGCAAATAAGGACTATCCCTCTGTCTAGATGAGAGCACTGGAATGTGTTGTCTTCAGGTGCCAACTTACTTTTATATCAATGTGCAACACTAGCATAAAAAAAGCTATAAAATAGTCCATGTTTATTCAAAATCTCCTTTCCAGCATACTGAACATCTTTCTCCAAAGTGGATAGCTAACTTCTGTGTAGTCAGTGTCTATATGAAGAGTTTGTAAATGGCTATCTTCCTGACGCTGGCTGGAAAATACTGTCACGAGACAAGGGTTTTTATATGTTAGTTCGGCAACCTGTTAGTCTGAGTAATACGTTGTTGGAAACTGTTGGTGGTAAAGTAGCAGCAGTTTGGAAAGCTCTGTGACCCTAATCCAGACTTCTTTTAGGGGGTAATTTGTAATACAGAATCTTGTACAGTTTAGTCCAGTTGGAGGGCCAGCTGTCTATTCTGGAAATCAGACTGCTACCTTTTAAGATGAAAGCCATATTTTGCGAATATGAACTCCTTTGTATCTGCTTGCTGTGCCTTGTCCGAGGGAAGGAGCAGCTGTAGTCCATTCACCAGACCTGCATTTGGCTGTTGCTGCCATTGTGTTGTGTGTAAACATGTACCATTATTTTGGATCATATAGCAGCCTGTTCAAAAGGGTCTTGCATTCCCCAGCTGTTCTGCAACTTTTCCATCTCTGAGCTTGCCAGCTGCTTAATACAGGCAACTGTAGCTGCATTTGTTTCTCTGGTGTTAAGTATTAGTGGAGATAAAATTCTTGTTAAGTGCTAGGTGCTGTGAGTCCCTCTCCTGGTTTTTAAAGACTTAGAAGAAAAGCAGACCATTCTTACTATGTCAAACTTGTTAGATGTTTTCTTCATCACTAGTTGAACAGATTACATGAAAATCTGTATTTCTCATAGATTTGAAACAAATAGGAAATATAATTGTGTTTACATATGTATGTACATCTGCAGCCTGTGGTAGTAACTAATCCAAAAGAACTGGGGTACTAAAAGGTGTCCCTTAAAGCCATGTCGACATCTCCTTTGTTTCCCCACTTCTCTGAACAGTGTTCCATTTAACGAGGCATCCTGTGCTCTCTTGTCAGCCAACCCTTTTGTTTACTGATCTCGAAACTTTTGTTTCACTGGCAGCACTGCTCAGATTGGATGTCAAGGAAAGGACAGGGACTCTGCAATGCCTTGCATCTGCAGTGGCTGCTCAGTCCAGGTGAGGAAACACAGGCTGAAACCTGCCTTAAGGAAAAATCCTTCCAGCCTGCTGTCCCTGCCATGAAAGTGATAGGAAGTGCCTGGAAAATGCTTTGCAGGACTGAACTCCTCTTTCCTGCAGCACTGAATCCATAGCTGTCTGCCTGGAGATATAGAAGTTAAAAGTGAGAGTAAATTCAAGCACCTTTGGAAAAAGGAGAAAATTCTGTTAATGACTAAAGCTTCTGTTTTAACCACTTAACCTTTTCTACATTGTCAGTTTGGAACTTTGGGTGAGGAGGAGCATATCCTTGGTAGCTGCTAGAGATTTTAAAGATAGTGGTAAAGTTTTCAGAGGCTTGAGGTGGTTTCATTAACTAGTTTTCCATACTCCCATAAAAGGGGATAAATCAGGTGTTTGCTTGAAATCATATTTATAATACAGTTTGTAATTCAAGAATGTAAATTTGATTTTTCATGGTTGTGTTATTTATTTCATGATAAAGGAGACTGGTAGGGAATTACTTGGGCATTGTTGCTTTTGATAACAGAAAAGGCTGCTCCAGGGTCCAAGTTGCCCATTGTAACTGGCCTGAGAACCCTATTACTCAGAGAGAAAATTTTCTTTTTTCACCAGGCCTACTCTGTCCTTGCTGGTTGTAGCTTTCATGTTCATTTCATCAACACTACCTAAATTATGCTAGGATGACTCTGGCTTAATAATACAGGGTTGGACTGTAAAAACAAAAGCAAAAACATAAAAAGAAGTCTCTTGATTTTAAGTACATATTTCAGATCTGTTTTTTGTATCTCCAAATAGTTGAGAGTTTGAACTTTTCCATTCTAATGCTACTGACTTAAAAGAAGTTGGAACACTGTCTTTGGCTAGGTGCTTGCACTTGTCTTCTGGAAAATTAATTTTTCAAAGTCAATATTGAAGAACTAAATCAGTATTTGTCTGAGGTCGTAGCAGAAATATAGGCCTATAGTTTGAAGTGATCATATTAGAGACACAGTTATGTTAGCTGAGTAGAGTCACAGATATTTGATTAAAATGTGTAGTTAATACAGAAAATGTAGAAACCAATGTGTGTTCTGAATTTAATAACTGCACAAACAGTTCTTCAGAAAACAAGTAACAGTGGTTCTCATCCAGAACAACAGACTGTCCATGCTTCAAAAACAGAGGAAGACAACTGTATGTGATACTGAGACCATGGAAAGATAAGTGGGGAATAGAGGGGAAACTTCTGTCACAGATAAGGTTAGGGAGAGCATCTTAATTTTTTTTTAAAGTGCTGCTGATTAATTCATAAACCCCTTTGTTGTGAATTTAGGGAATGGACATAGAGGATATTGGGAGAATTGGATTTTGAGAAGTAAGAAAATAAGGAGGCGTTGCGTTGTCCTCAGTTGAACAGAGGAGGAAGATAGTATCTGATTAATAAGCAGTGTTCAATTATTAAAGGCTTTAGGAGAAAGAAATATTTCTTTCACATAGAAGGTGGTGGGAAGTGAAGTGATAAGGCTTTAAATGGCATTAAATTGCTTAAACATGTTTAAAATAATAGAGGGAAAAAGAAGGGGTTACCCTCTCACCCACCTCCAAAAACCGTTCTTAAGGAAGTTGGTGGATGTGTTGGAAAGACATTCAAATAGAGCATTTGAGAAAGCTTTTTCTTAGGTGGCTTTTTTTGGTTTTGTTTTGTTTGATTTGGATTTTTTTTTTAATGAAAGATTCTGCCAATGTTTTTAACTTGGCTTAAATTTGCTCCATCCTCTACAGGGGAAAATATTTATTTTAAGTTTCCTCTGAACTTAAATTGGCTTCCCAGCCAATTTAAAGACATGTCTGTCTATGTAATACCTTCCAACCCCAGGAACGTTGACAACTGTAAGGCTTAGTGGAGGAGTAGACCTTGTTGACTGCACAGGAGAGTAGCATTTCCAGCAGCAGAAAGATTGCTGTTCTGAAAAAGTAACTTGAATTAATCCCTTCTACCTTTGTTTCCTTTTGCTGTTGTTAATGATTTCCTTTGCTCAGCTAGTGGTAAGTGCTGCTGTGCATGCCTCACTTCACTGATTCTTCCACTGCTCTATGAGACTAAAAATTAAAGTGTGTGTTAATTTAAAGACAGAAATAGAGCAGGGGCAGGTAAAGCTGCTTCCTTAAGCCACAAGTTTATGTGTTATGTGGGTTATGATATTTAACTTTGGCACTTTAGTTTGTTTTCCTCTGGGGTGGTCATTGCAGCTCTTAGCTGGTCAGTTTGGGTGCCTGTTATCTCACAGGTTGTGTGGCTCAAGTCTCTGCCCTGTATGTAGCTTATCAGCCATGTGCATGGCTCCCCAGAGCCTACTGACACAAAATTGTCTCTATCACTGGAAAGATTCAAGGGTTTCAAAGAAGGTTACTTATGCAAAAGTTGCAATAATAAACAAAATTGCAAAAAGAAAACAATATATTTACTGAGATCATGTCTGTCAGTGAGGATCTGGCTTAGCTGGACTCTCTTGTTAGAGCTGCCAGGTGTAGCTTCCTGTATTCTGGATGCTTTGCCTTGTTTGTGTGCTGCATGTGAGGCTGTGCTCTCATCTGTAATCAGCATTTAGGTGTTAACTGCTAAAAAGTAGCTGGTTTTTCTTCTTCCACCTTAGTCCACAAAACTGCTTAGCTTAGGTATTCCTACTTAGATCACACTGTTGGCTTTAGGCTTAGAGTACTTTACAGAATCACAGAATATAGCAAGTTGTAAGGGACCCGCAGGGATCATTGAGTCCAACTCCTGGCCCTGCCCAGGCCCTCCCCAACAATCACACCACATGCCTGAGAGTATCATCCAAATGCCTCTTGAACTCTGTCAGGCTTGGTGCTATGACCACTTCCCTGGGGAGCCTGTTCCAGTGCCCAACCACCCTCTGGGTGAAGAATGTCTTTCTGATATCCTACCTAAACCTCCCCTGACACAGCTTCAGGCCATTCCCTCAGGTCCTGTCACTGGTCCCCACATAGAGGATATCAGTGCCTCCTCTTCTCTTCCCCTCACAAGGAAATTGTAGACTGCAATGAGGTCTCCCCTCAGCCTCCTCCAGGCTGAACAGACCAAGTGACCTCAATTGCTTTTCATTCAGCTTTCCCTTGAAGGCCATCACCATCTTTGTTACCCTCCTTTGGATGCTCTCTAATGGCTTTATGTCTTTTTTGTATTGTGGTGCCCAAAACTGCACACAATATTCCAGGTGAGGCCACCCCAGTGCAGAGTAGAGCAAGATAATCCCCTCCTTGGACTGGCTGGTGATGCTTTGCCTGATGCCCCCCAGGACATGGTTGGCCCTCCTGGCTGCCAGGGCACTGCTGACTCATATTCAACTTGCCACAGACCAGGAGCCCCAGGCCCCTTTTCATAGCACTACTCTCCACCATCTCATTCCCCAGTCTGTCTGTACATCCAGGGTTACCCCACCCCAGGTACCGAATCCGGCACTTCCCCCTGTTGAACTTCATATGGTTGGTGATTGCCCAGTCCTCTAATTTGTGGAGGTCTCTCTGCAGGGTGTCCCTGACTTTGAGGGAGTCAACAGCTCCTCCCAGTTTTGTGTCATCTGCAAACTTGCTTAGCATCCCTTTTAGGCAGAGTATTTAGTCATTTGTGGTTTAAAGCATATGCTGTCACAAATATTACTTCAAAGGAGTTTGTGCAGAACTTGACCTTTGCAAAGATCAGAGAGTAAAGACTCGACAGAACACTATAAACACCCTGACCGTGGGATTGCACCAAACCTCTTCTGAACGCTCTGTCTGTCCTCTTCCTTCCTGTTATATTGCAGAGTGCTAATAGTTGACAGACAAAGGATTTGTTTCTCCTGAAATACACTCTTTTGTCTTGTCTCCATAATATTTGGTGCATGCCTGACTTGACAACTTGCATGCAAATGCCTCTTTTTGTATTGTTTTTGTGGGTTGGCAACAATGCTGTTCTGGCTTCCTACTGCAAGCAAAAACCTGGTGTATGGAACCAAGTTGTTTATAGGGATTCCTGATACGGAATGCAAGTTTAACTCTTTTAGCTTGAAATTAAATTACATTGATTAAAATGAACTTTGAATTGAAGTGTCGCTGAACCTAGCTAAACAACTTGCTAGAACTTATATTAATAAAAGCAAACTCTAGCATAGCTAACTACTGCTAGAGATGCATTTGTGTTCTTAAAATTTGTGGTTTAAGAGGGGAATGCTCAGCTTGTGCTTCTGTAGTAAACTTCATGTCTGAAATGCACTGTGTGCTGTACCCTACTGGGATAGTACAGCCACAGACAACTCTGAAGGGATTTGTGTGGGCAGTGAGATGGCAGATGAAACATTCCAGGTGAGATATAAATTTCCATGCCCTGGTTTGGGAATCTAATCTGCAGTACAGTACAGATATAGGGAGCTGCAAAAAAGAAGTTACCAGTGATTTTGTTTCATCTGACCTACTATTAGAGTACCTACTAGCATTTCAAAAGAAATATTTAAAGCAGTATTTGGTTGGACGTGCTCTTTCTAGACTCCCAGGAGGTGCTTGCCAGCAAGGAGCTGCTGAAATCAAAAGCAAAACTCCAAAAGGCCCATGTATAAGTGTGAAGTAATGAAGCCGAGAACCAGAGTGGTTTTTTGCTGAAGTTCAGCTGAGGGATGTTTCCAAGTGCAATAAAGAGAGGGAACACCTTAATTACTGTCTTCAAAAATTATAATGACTTGTGAGATTCCTAGAGTAACGTGCAAATATACTTTCATGATGCAATAGCAGACGGTGTTCTTCCAATAAAACAAATGTTACTTCATTAAGTGTTTCTTATGCAAAGGCCAATATGGGAACTTATAATCATTTCAGTCACCTCTGAAACAAAGCAAGCAATCTTGGTGTTACAGAGGTTAGTTTCTTAAGGAAGCCCTGAAAAAAAACTTTTTCCATGAACACGTTGGTATGAATTGGCATTCTTCCTTGCACAGGAAACCACAAATTCTTATTGTGGAAAACTTCTAACTCTTGTAAAACAGTCATTAGTTTTGTGTATTAAATGTTCAGAATGTTCTAGTGTTTTTTGGTGTGGCCTCTGGAGAGCTGCTCTAAGAAATGCTACTCTTTTGATAAACAGAAGATCACTTGCTCGAATGTTTCCAGTCACTTCTATTCACTGTGCATGCTACTGGGACTTGGATGCTTGTCAAATGCCTACAAGCCTAAGACCATCTTTACTGCTCAATTATTTTTACCCCCTTAAGTCTCTGACAGTTGCAGCAACTGAACATGATCCTTGTGTTAAATACAGCAATGTGTTCGATGAGTCGCTTTGTTGGGGGTTCTGAAACTGATGCACTTGAAATTGCCTTTGCTGGTGGCAATGTCTCAGTGCACACACACACACACATATGCATACATGTGCTTGTGTGAACTCCTTGGCAACACTTGTGGGAATGTCAACATGATCACATACTACTATGTGTAGTATGGGATATGTGTACTACAGGCTGGGAACTTTAGGTTCAGGTGACTTGAAAAATTACTTATATGATTTCACTGAAACTGTGCTGAGCATCTTTCTTTGTTAGTCTCTTTCTGTATGACCTGGTCTTCTCAACCTCTTTTTTTTTTTTTTTCTTTTCTTTTTCCTTCCTTTTTTTTTTTTTTTAAGTCCCTATTCTGGATTTGGTATGCAAGCCATGATCAGTTTTTCAGACTTCACATGAAGTAAAACTCTTTTTAACTGAGAACTGTGTCCTTAATTTTTGTTCCTTTCAAATACACTATCAAGAGTAGAACTCAAATTACACAACACTTTCTTTTTTTTTTTTTTTTTAATGAAAGAAGAAGGAACAATGAGTGGGGATGTAGCAAATCACCTAAGGTAGCAGTGATAAAAGTGATTTTTTTTTGTTTGTTTTTCCTTTGCTGTGCAGGCTACTTGTTTGAAACATTTGTCATATCATCTTGGTTAATGTTTTATACTTTTTACTATTTTGGAGTGATAGCTGGGTTCTCAAGTACTGGAACATTACTGCTGCTATTTAAGGCAGGACATCTGTCATGATGTGTCTAGAGTCTGATTTCCCCAAGCCTGAACAATTCTTGCCTTTATATTCTACCTATGTAGCCGTTGCTCTTTCTACAACCTAAAAGTAACAAAGAGGTTAAACAACTCATTGAGAGTCTAATTTCTGAGAGCAGCAACTTGCCAGTAGCTATTTCTTGTGTCATCTGGACAATGCTTTGGCAGAGTTTGAAGAATTTGCTAAACAAGGCCAAATTAACTTTCTTCTCTGGTCAGGCATAACTTTCTGTACTGGAAGGCTGTGCACAAAATAAATTCATGCTTCTGACAAACAGTCTCATGCTGCACACACCAAGACTTCTGGGATCCAGCCCCAGCAGCATCCTCCTGGTGTGCTACCCTTGGCTTGCTCCCTTGATTCTGGAAATCATGGCTTGCATATCGGCTTCCTTGGGCTTTGGGACTTTCCCCTTGCAGTAGCCTCAGTGTTGGCTGTCCTCTCAGTTATGGTTTATGTCCCAACAGCTGTTCAGTTTGCAGACTTTTATTGTAAATGCTATTTACACTATTATTGAACATTCTGTGCACAGGCTAGTGAGGTTACTCTGTGAAGCCTCAGAACTCACCCCAGGAAAGGGAAGGCTTTGCAGGGTAATCTAAAGAAATTATTCCCTTTCTCCCACTGAAACCCTACTCTGAAAACTTGGTTTTAGAGGCCATCTTAATGAGCTTTGAAATATGACAACCTTTTTGTGTCTGTGGCTTTGCAATAATGCCATTTTGGGGATGAAATTTTATGACTGTTACCAGCTCTCTACTCCTCCCATTTCCCTCTTTTCCTGCTCCCAGCTGTATGCATGTGCTGATTATTCTGGGGTGGCTCTAGTCCACTCCTTCAACTTGGTAAGCTGCTTTATCTCAGGTTTTGGTTGCTGGGTCAGCATATCAGTGTCAACTGTTAGTGAACCAAGGAAGGTCTCAGAGCTGCAGTGTGTGTGGGAGCTGGTGCAGTGGGAAGAGTGCTCTCCACGGTTCATTTTGCGTAACGTGGATCCATTTATAATAAAAGTTTTCAAATGGTACACTGAAGTAGTGCTTTTTTGAAGCTTAAAATGCTGGAATAGAATTTTTTTTTCTTTTTATTTGCAGCTCCTATTCAACACTGTGTTTTTACAAGTTTTTTGTTTAAAGGAAACTACACTTCCCAGGAAAGGTCACAGCTGGGAAAGGCCTAAAACAATTGCTGTTGCATAGTGTTGTTTGGCTCTGTTGGATTGTAACTGTGTATGACTGTTATTAATCTAAAATTGCAGATGCTTTACTTGTTCATCAGATTGTAAAAATGCTATGAGAGCATCCAGCATCTTTTAAAGACAGCATGAGTTGCTGCATTTTGGAGTTAGAATAGTCATGGTGCCAGCATGTCTCTTCTGTACTGGTGTAGTAAATTAAAGAGAAGGGGGAAGAAATGCTAGGGAGTAAGATGATTTGAAATAACTGTACATGGGTCAATGCAAACAACATAGAAACTTTTGGGAAGCTTTGTTAAGCTTTGTTAAACTTGAGCTGAGTACTTAAAAGTTTACTAGAGAGTAATACATGCTATTGAACCTGATAGCTTTGGCTTGTGATCATCAGTGAATGCTTTTTCACCTAGTTTTTCAACTTTGGGATTTACTTTGGCACAAGGAAGATAAGTTTCTTATTTGAGAATACAAGTATCTGCTTGGAAACTTTCCCAGCAATGATCTGACTCCCAGCCTTTTCTGTAACTGCTCAGTAGTGCCACCAATGCATGTTTGCCCACAAAGGAGTTAGGACAACCTGCATAAACCCCAGAATTTTTTAATGTCTCAAAACCACTTTAATACAGGGTAAAAGCTGGTCAGTTACAAGGATTGGCTTGAAACAAAGTGTCTTCCAAAGAATTTCCAGTTAAGTTTAACAAAACTATTGCTTCTGCCTGCTGACTTTGTGGCATTCCAGGTGCAGCTTGGTAACCTCACTTCCCTGCACACCTACCTCACAGTACAGGAGTCTTGTGCCCAAAGACATGACCTCTCAGACCAAGATCTTCAGATTATTGCTGGAGTTCATTTAGAAAGGACACTTGGCTCTACTGGCTGCAGCAGGTGTTGAATTGCCCCAGTGTTTTAGAGCAGGCTGTGCTGTACTATCAGTATATTCTCCAGGCTAATTCATATATACCTGTTTGACCAAAACAAAAAAAGGCCCTATTTTCTTTTACATCTTAACAAAAATTTTGCTCCTTATAAAGCATTGAATTGAAGTATTTGTGTTAAAGGAAATAAAACCCCAACAACAAACCACCAAAACCAAACTATTTGATTTCTCACTTCATTCTGGCAGTAGATGCACATCCTGTGTGCTAAGGGGAGACTCATGGCTATGGAAGCTCCAGATGTGAGAGGGTGTTCTGCATTACAGGTAGATGAAATACGTTTTGGAGCCATCTGGCAATGAGCAGAGTGAAGTGCTTGACTTGAACTTCACTTGTGTAAATTAACCTCTTCACATGTTTCCTTCTGAAGAATGTCCTGAAAAGATTCTCAGTAGACTTTTTTTTTTTTTTTAAGCTATTGTCAGGTGATCTTATTGTCCAAAATACTGCATAATTCAGATCTGAGATTTAGATTCAAAGTTAATATCTCCAGAGCAAAGTCCATGTTGTTCAGAGATTTTCCTGTGTTAATTGTTAACAGGTACCCTCACTGTAGGGTTTGTTAGCTGAGTACTGATTACTACGCTCTGTTGTTTTAAGTGCTATTTTTGGTGTCTCACAGCACCAACATATTTAACTTAATAGATGTGACATGAAGGACCCTTATCCTGAAATGTGCTGCCGAAACTTAGTTGGGACTATTCAGATTATGCTCAAAAATACTACTTTATATTTTTTTCAGTGTTAATTGCACCATCTATTTGATTAATTCTATTTAAGTAATATACCTACTTTGAGCACAAGAATCTGATATTATTTGGTTGTTCATGGCAACCTGAGTATTGTGTTTTATGTTTTGGGTTTTTGTTTTGTTTTGTTTTTTAATTCCTCTTAATAACTTCTGTATTGAGTGCTGTTGTTTAGAACAAGCATTTATTTGTGTGTGCACCTGATTCATAAGAATCATGCTTATGTTCCAGTTGTCTTGGGCATCGAAAGTCTTGCTTCATCTTGTCTACTACCTTTGCCTTGTTTCTGTTTCTTTCTTGCACAGAACTATCAATTTCCAAGACCTTGGGGAAGGGTTTTTGACTACAGCTCTCACTGTCATGTATAGGTAAGTCTTCAGTCTTGTTCCATAATTGCTCAGTGAAGAGAGCTGTCTCAGATGTTGTTGAGGAAGCTTGAAATGCTTTGAGGTGTTGCAGATCAGAAGATGATTATAGTTCTGTAAGAGTTCCTTTGTTCTCCAGAGTAACATAATGTCGTCAGTAACAGAGCATTTTTGCAAGTTCACACAGGTGAATGGAAGTGTGATGGGCTACGTGAATCCAATATGTCCCTCATTACATTGTTTTGCTTGAAAAATATGATTTTTTTTAAACTTTGGGAATACTTACATCTATTAAAATTATTTTAATTGAAATTAATTTCATTAATAAGAAAGTTGTTTTCTGCCATGCTGTCACAAGATGCTGAAACCTAAACAGAGGGAATGTGTTAAGAGAGACATTGTTAAGAGATGATCTGAATGGGACACTGCACGACCTATTGGTTAACGATGGTGCAGCATTAGTCATGTCTTTCTGCCTTGTCTGAGGAAAATAAATGTTCAGAATTTCTTCCATTTCTGAATCTGTCCTTTCTAGTGACTGTAGTTAGCTGTGACTGTTATCTTTGGTAGGATATTCAATTGTTTCTGTTTTGTATTTCATAGTCTTGTTTCTGTCATCAGTCGGTTCTTTGGGAAGTTTCTTCAGTATTTTTGTGGTGTGTTCCTCATTAACTTTCTCCAAGGACTTCATTGCTAGACAGTCAGGCCACATCCAGTTGATCCAAATAGTCCCAACAGCTGAGATAACTTGTTTTCTGTTGGAGTTGGATGATGTGCTTGTGCATTTTAGGATGATGCATAATAACCTGACCAGGAGAAGATGCCTGTGGAAAAAAGAGGAGGAAAATAGGATTCCTAGTTAGGTGACCACTTGCTAGGTTTAGGGAAAGGGCTGCTGGAAAGCAGGTATGTTTTAAGGGGCTGCTTTTTTATTATGGGTCTGCACAGCTTTAATTCTCATTTAGCACTTCAACTTTTGTCTGACCTCCACCAAATCTTTTCCTTTAGCCATATTTTCAGAATCTTTCTTTTCAGGCAAGGAAAAAAAAATCATGCATATCTTTTATGCTGTTTTTTGGTTTCTGCACTACTCAATAATTTTGCCAGAGTGGGGAAGTGGTGTGAGGTTGGAAGGAAGGCATTAGTTATGTGAATGCTATTGTCTCAAGAAACTTTGTCTCTGCAGATAAAGGCCTAATGAGGGAAAAAAAAAAAGTCTTTTGCAGACTAATTTGAAATACTTGATGTTCAAAACTGAATAATTATTGTATGTAGAACTGTCTTTTTAAAGATTTTTTTTTCTTAATTATTGAACTGCAGAAATGGACACTTATCCGTTTCACCAGTGCTGGCAAGTTCAAAACTGTAAGTGCTGTTTGTGATGGACTGCTATTTCAGTGGTGACACTGCTCTCAACTTTGTCTCTTTCTGTCCTTGAACGCAGCAAGTCTGTTCCTCTTTGGTCCTGTAGCAAACAATTGAGATCTCTCCAATTCTTGGCATCTAAGAACTTCAGCGTCTTTAAAGCAGTGAATACATTATGGTTTTGGACTGACTAATTTAAATGGAAGTTTCTCACTTAAAATGGGCTCCAGATCTTGTTTGTAAACATCCTAGAGGTTAATAGATGCATCTGATTTTCAGTATTTCTCATATATTTAAGGAAGACAGTAAAGTATCAAAACTGATGAAAGCAAGTGAAAGCTGATTTGTTTTGGAGAAAGGGAATGAGTCTCTAGACCTTAATGCTTGATAGTAACACTGAAACTTACATACTTTGAATGCCGTATCTTGAGTTATAGTAAGGAGATAAAATGAGTCAGAGAAGTGAGAGATTCCAAGCAAATCAAATAAAATTTACATTGTGATAATAAATTCTTGAATGTATGGAGTTTTTTGAAGAGGGGGTCGAAAACTGTAATCTGCTGCATAATCAAATGTGTCTTTCGTAGGAAAATACGTGTTACTCTTATGAAAGTAGAACGTGCAAATGGCTCTGAGTCTGAAGAAATATTTCAAAAATTCATTTTGAGAACTTGGAAGACAATCTAATAAGCATGTGTGGAAATCTACTTCATACTGCTATTAGGTTGGCAGAAGACATTGATTTATATACTGATAAAATATCTCTTTCGTAAGTGTTGCTACTCAGCAAGACTAAGAGCATTATAATTTGGTTTTGCAGCCCTTTCAGAAGATGTCCTACATAACTGATGCCTCTGCCAAAGGAGTTGAGAGATGCTGCAATGGAACCACCTCTGATGTCTCATTTTAGTTGTAAAGGAGCCTATTAAATAACAAAACTTTTAAATCTAAGATTATATTTTATTTTATCTAAGATTGGCATTTATTTAATTACAGGTGTGCTTTGTTTCCAGGCGGCTCATGAGAAAATTTTGAAAGTTGAAAACATTCTTGGTCAGATAAACAGTTGAGCAGGTGATTGACTGCAGGTCTCATTTGATACAGGTGTTTGCCTGTGTTAGGATATGAGGTCAAGATGGACTACTGTGACTTAAATTAGTGGCAGCTGCTTAGCAGATATAAAAGCAATCTTCTCTTTGCCAGGTTTATCTTAGTCAACGTTGCTGAAGTTATTATTTGAATATACAGTCACTGAAACCTGTATACAGGGATCTGGGTGGAACTTAGTCTGTTTATCACTGGAATACCCATAGTCATGCTGCCTAGAACATGTGGCAATTGCAGCACTTTTTGTAACTTGAATTTGGGGGATGAGCTAGTTCATGCAGCTAGTACTTAGCTTTTATTTTAGTATATCTACTTGATATGTAGAAGGAATTCAAGCTTCAGATTAAGGAGTGAGTGGGCCTAAGAGAGCTCAAGCAATGTGATTTGCCCTCTGAACTCGTGACTGAAGCTCTAACTGTAGTCCATATTTCAGGGCACTCTGTCAGAAGAGATTCCCACCTCAGTTACTTGCACACTGGCCCATTTCAAAAGTAGCTCTTAGCAGTAGACATGCACAGTCCAGATTTCTACCCAAGATCTGGCTGAGCACAGCTGTGCAAGTGCAGGTTAGAAGTCACTCAGATAAAATAAACCCAGAACACTTGGGCTTGCCAGTTGGCTGATATATGAAGTGGGTGTTTTTACAGCACACTCTCTAAACTGCAAGGAAGAGATTGAAAACAATACTTGATTCCTAGATTTGCTGCAAACCCTGAAGTGTTAATCTGTTTGTTTGTATTGTGCTGAGAGGGTTGGTTGTTTGGAGTTGTTTTGTTTTGTTTTCGTTTGTGTCCTCCCCCGTCCTCCCCCCCCCTCCTTTTTTAGCCTTAAGTAGGGAAATTCACCTGAACTTAGATGAATTTCAGTGATGATGCAAATAGTTACTTTCTGCATTCATTGATATTCTTGTCCTTTTGCATTCAGCATATAGTGGCTTACCTGGCTGAGAGGGAATTGCTTTTCTACACTGTGTCTAGCTCTTTGGTGGCTTATTAGGAGCCTTAAAAAACACCTCACTCCGTAAGTGAAACACGGTAGTCCAAAGCTCATTAAAAAAAGAAATAAAATGTACCTTTGTGTTTTAGCCCTTCATGTATGTTTCAGAAAATTCACTTGCCTGCTGCTGGCTGAAGGGCAAACATCTGCCCTGAGCAGGTAGGTTAGGAATTTCCATGGAGCTGGGGAAAAGCGAGAGGGCACCCCTTTGTGCAGGGCAGGACCGAGGTGGTGTCCCTGCACTGCAGCTTCTCAAGCATGTGAAGCAGGGAGGTCTGTGCCTGTTGAGGTGTCTTCCCAGCCATGTGGCAGAGGAGAGGAGTGCTGGGTGAGCTTGCCAGCAACGATAAGGCCTCCAGGTGGGGATCACAGTAAGCATGCTGTGAGAATCCCAGCCCTCCTTTCCCAGGAGTTACATGTGGCAAAGATGCTTTTCTGTTGCTTGTTCAGTTGGAAGCTTCTTGCTGCTAGCAGCTAAATGATATGCAAAGCAATCAAACCATGGCTCTTCCAGCATTCCTGGTGTTCTGGCTCATGGTACTTGCTTGTGTTTTCAAAACTGAATTTGTCAGCATAGACACTACTTCACTCTGACAATGTAAATTCTTATCACAAGTGCTTCTTGTATTGTAATAAACATGCATAACTTTCCTCTACAAGATCTGCACATCACGCTTGCTTTTCCCCCTCACTGTTCATTCAAGAGCAAAGATATCTTCTGACTAGATTTATGCAAAACTGGCAGTGTGGTAATGACGTTGCTTCCAGTAAATTCAGACTCTTGCATTTTACATACAGTATTCATGGCTATATTACTGACTAACAGGACTGCTGTTGGCTACAGTGAAGTACACCACAAAATTGTTCTGATCTTGAGCTTAAGCTATAATTTGAGACAGTTACCTTAAACCAAAAGAGCCTAAGTCCATAAATAAACTATTAAGCAACATAAACTTTTTAATGGCAGAGACAGTTAGCAAGGAACTATACAAAGCCCACAGGCCTAGATAATCTCTCCCATAATTATGTAGTCCACTAAGTGAGTATAATTTCCAGAGCTTTGCTCATGAATAAGACTGGATTGTTTGTGATGTGATTTCATAAAGCAAACAAGGAGACTAAAGGCTCCAGAGGCTGCTTAAGGTTTTGCAGATGGGTAAGTGCTACTACTTAATTGTTTAAAGTGTGTGTGAGGAGATACATGGCAGTTGTACAAAGTATGCCTTAAGAAATAAACTTATTGTTAGATATGTGCTGAATTTCTTTACTAATATAGCTGTGTTTCCAACAGGTCACTTTAATAATCTGTTCAAAATAGCTTTTAAATATTCAGTGAGGTTTTTGCTACTTATTCTGCTAGATAATGTATGTTGCTAAATATTTTCTCTCTGCTCTATTCTAACTGTGGTAATAAAGTGAACATTGCTGTGATCTTTCTGGTACTGGTACTATTAACACTATTAACCTGTTCTGATCCCATACATCCTATCTAATTCTCCCACCTAAGACAGCTGGGCCAACAGAAGTACTAGGAAGAATACAAGAGTTGCACGAGTCTAGGAAAAAAATGCTCTCCAGAACGTGGGTGTTGGAGGAGAGAGCTGAGGTGTTCAGCCATGGAGCTGATGGACTTCATAATGGATTGCCTTGTCTGGCCTTTGAAGTAGCCAGCCCCAAAGCAACAGTAGAGATACAGCCAGCACTCTTGAGATCACAGGAAGCTATAATATCCCTTTGGGATGCTTTAAGAATGTACTGGTATCTTGCCTTTTTGTTTGTTTGGTTTGTTTTGTTATTGTTGTTTGATTTTTTCTGGTTTTTATGGCTAGCTGTTGTCTAACTGAGATAAAGCATCATGTAGACTTCTGATACAAGGATCTGTACTTGTTCAGATAAATCTGCTGTGTGGTGCCCCACACCTAGATACAGAAAGAATCGCAGAAGCAGCAGCAAATGGTGATCTTGTTGAGCCTGCAGACTTGCAGAAGGGAAGGCCCCTTCTGTGCCTGTTCCCTGTTACCTCCCTTGTACTGGAGCTTCCTGCAAAACAGAGACCTGTCCTGAAGTCTCCTGTATCAGCATGGATCCCTCTGTAAGCTTTATTTTACTTCATTACAGTCTCTGACTCAAAGTCCCTAGGGAACTTAGAAATTTGGGTGGTGGAAGCTGAAGACTTACCCAAAATGGGTATTCTGTGGAAAAAAATTCCCTTCCATAGGCACATAATCTAAAAAATTGCTCCAGTGACTTAACATGAATCTTAGTGCTTTTTTAACCTTTAGTTATTTATCCTCACCAGACTGCTGTGAAATTAGAGTTCCCTTTATCTTGAATGATGGACTGGGAGCTGGGTTATGGGGGCTGGCTACCATGTTCTCACCCACATGTACCAGCTTCCCCCTTTGCACCCCTCTGCTCTTCTAACCCTGCACTGACTCAACTGTGTTTAATATGTAAGAGAGCAATTGAATTATTTTTATGGTTGCTGGTCTGAAATGAGTCAGTGCAGGGTCAAACATGTTGTGGAGCAGAGAAGGGAGAGGAATGGGAGTCTGGCAGCCAGCAGCTGGCTGAGATTGCCATGGAGCCACAGACCAACCCCGGTGCACTTCTCCAAGGTCATACAAGCTTCTGTCAGCAAGAAATTGAAACCTTCTCTCTTGTGTTGTTATATAGGTGCTGACCTCAGGAATGTCACATTCAATAACTGGTAGGAAGTGGCTTTAGATTATTCTACCTGAATGTATTGCTTGTTTGCAAATACTGATGTATGAATTAATAGATGCTTTCTAGTGTATGCAAAAATCCAGGCATACTGAACTGGTCATAACTGTAGATCTTCAGGTGTAAGCTGGGTGTATTTCATGAGGAATTCATAGTTAACCTGAGATAACTTTCCCTTAGAAATGGAATTTTTGGATAGACAGTGATCTGTCAACTACAGCACATTTCTGTTTAAGGACTACTGCTTTTTAATAAAGATAGCTCAGGAGTTAGTGTCTGAAACAAATAATTACATGGTATTATGTTGCCAACTTAGTGAAAAATCAGTTGGTCACAGTTGTCTGATAACTCACACAATCTGCAGTGTGACACTTTATCAATGGCCTAATACAAAATCTATAATGGAGTATTTCATCAATCCTGAATTTCACCAAATTTCTGGATGCACAGCATTTTGAGCTATGTTCCTTATGAAGGCAGTGCTGAAAGTAAGGGTCTGAGGGCAGAACTTAGTTCTTGTATTCTGGCATCAGTTTCTGTGCTCTATTTATTTCGTTTGACTTCATTTGGGAAGAAAGAAACTAGGAAACTTTCTGAGTGAAGATTTTGGAGCTCTGTGCTAGTTATGAAGCTGTCTGCATCTCTCCTGTCTTTTTAAAGCTTCCTTAGAAAATGGGCTAGCCAAAAAATATTCTGGACATGACTGTACATAACATATGTGCATTTTCTTTACACAATACACTGCAGTTATTTCATTTTAAAGGGCTTCCTCCTAGCTCTGACAGATTTTGTCAAGCTACCACTTGACTTAATTTTATCTGGTTTTTTTTGTTGTTGTTTGTTTTGTTTGGTTTGGGTTGGTTTTTTTTACTTTTATGTCTTGAAACCAAATAAAGCTTCTTGCAAGTGTTTTGGGTTGGATTTTTTTTTTTTTTAAATGAAGGACAGTATTGGAGAAGTCTGTCTCCAGAAATCTAATATATTGTCTTCTAGAAACAAATACATCATGTGGATTTTTATGTAGGAGGCCTTTTAGACTTTTAAGAGTTGGGTGTTAGCCACAAGGTTCATGTGACATGACAAATGTGGAACATCTGTGTACTGATGCACATCACTGTTCTCAAAGTCATTCCCCCCACCACATGCATTGAATTAAATACAAGAATTTAGAGAAAAAACAGTTGGAAGAAGACATTCTGTCAAATACAATGGCAAGGATCTGTTGTGCAAGCTGTTGGAGCTCACACACTTCTCCACTCAGTTATTCAGAGCTCTGATGTGCTCTGTGCATTAACTGTTGCTACTTTGGAATGGGGAGAGTGGTATCATGCCTTCCTAGTTGGTGGAAAACTGTTTTCTGGATGGAAATTAGAGTTTAGCATAAGGAATTTCTCAATGCAGTTCCTTGTTTGAGTGATGTATGTGCTGTATATGAGGTAAGTAGGTGGCTAAGTTGGTTTACTTGTATTGGAAACGAAAGGTGGCTGAGTGGCTTAGAGCAGGATCTCTCACATTAAAACATGAATCTTAATAACTCTCCCTGAAATGACCTTACTTGGTGACCACTGTCCTTGTAAATCCTGAGTGCTACTGTTTGTCTCCATTCTATAGCTGGAGTAAGAGTGCTTGGCTATGGAATATCTGTGATATAGAAAAGCAATTCCTATGGGTAAGATTTGACCCGTAGCATTCTGAGCCAGAAGCTAGAAATCCTGTTCTTCTAGGCTGCTTAGCAAATGGCATGAAGGGTGCTGTACTGCATTACAGCTTGTATACTTGGTGCTATCACCTTGGCCTGACAAGGGAGGCTCAGGTTTAGATTGCAGGATACAGTACATCCAAAAATCAGACTTCCAGATGCAGGTCACAAATGATGTCGAGGTGCAACTCATGGTTGGGGTGGTAAGAAGTTCGCTGCTGTGCAGAAGACAAATGGCAGATATTCATAGTTATCTTTCTAAACAGTTTCAGAAGTGGTCTGAAACTGTTTAGGTTTGAACACGTAATTAAGCAGTTGTTTTTTTAAGTAATGTAAATCCATTCTTTCAGACATTTTCATCACAGACAAGGTTCATTGAATTTTGGTATTAAGAGCTAGAAATCAGTATTAAAAACTCAGCCCTTACTTCCTAGGTTCTCTTCATAGGCTCAACTCTGGGACTGCAAATGTAAAGAACCTCCTGTAGTTGATCTGGATTTACTTTCAAACATCTATCTCTGAGATGATTTCTGAATACTTCCTTCAAACATTGAGGTTATGATGGCTGTTTTCATGCTGTGCTTAACTCTTTCTTTGAAACTTTTTCTGAGTGTTTTAAAATCTTGTTCAAAAGATATTTTAATTTATAAGAGTTTCTACTTTAGAGTGCATGTAAAAGCTCTTGTTCCAGCATAGCCACATAGGTCTGCTTTTCAGACGCTGGAAAACTTGCTCACATTGAAAATATTACTTCACTTGGAAACAGCTGAATGATGCCCTGCTTTTGAAGGAGGTGTAAGAAATGGTCTGAAGTAAAGGGAGCATCTCGGGGATTTGTTGTCCAGAGGCAGATGCATAAGGAGTGGGCAGAAGTGGTATGTAAGACCTAAATAATTTGGGCATCCATTTCCATTGTCATGTTGTCTTAGAATTTGCTATGCTCTCATTAAATAGTTCTTATCATAAACCTATAGTTAGCTGATAACAAAATGCAGGTTCTTTAACCTTAAAAGTTAGGGGGTTTTGTTTGGGTTTAAGGGTGGCAGTTTTTGAAACTAACTTAATTTTTTTTGTTTATGTTTTTTGTTTGGTGTTGGTTGGTTGGGTCTTTTTATCTTTTTAAAAGCTTGTAATCCAAACCAACCAGCCACTCTCTCACCCCAGCCTGCCTGGGCTAAAAGGCTGCCCCCACCTACCTCTGTGGGCCCTGTGTTGTTAGGGAGCGAGGACCCATGCACATTTTTATATTGCATTTCTAGCAGACTTCTTGTCTTCAGTGCTGGCTACAGGAAGTGCAGTCTGAGTCCACATGCTCTTTGAAAGTCTGATGCAGAAGCTGAACTGATCTAATTGGTATCTCTTTGGTATAGGACTTGCCCATGCCTAGTATTTCTACTTTGAATGTGGTTTTTTGTTGTTGTTGTTTTTTGTTTGTTTGTTTTGTTGTTGATTTTCTTTTTTTAATTTAGCTTTGTAAAACTGTAGTTAGGAAACAAATCTGTACATCCAGAGCATGTAGGTGTTAAATTAAACTGGTGTTCCAAGTAATTAAATGCAGCTGCGATGTAAATTACTTATGTAAACACAGCAGTAATTTCACATCCTTAGAACAATTAAGTTCTGTATCTTCTTTTACCCATGCTTCAGTTTTGTGAAACAACTGAGAGTAATCCTGGGAGGCCCATCTGACTTCAGTCTGTTTTATTGCATGAAAATGCCCTTCAGAGTACTGGGAAAAAAATTTGATAATTTTTCTAAGTGTTTGAAGAGACTTCTGATGTCTTGAGTCTTTATTACACTAGAGGTCAGTGTACGATGGGAGCTTCTGTGCTGTGGTATAGAGTTTCTTGCAGAATCCTATTTCATTAACTTTGAAACCAGATTCTAAGAGAAACTGTAGCCTGTTACTATGGAAAAAACTTAACATTAATGTGTCTTGTGAGTTTCTTGGCTAAATGACTTTTTTGAGCTTCCTCTTTTTAATTCTCCTTGCTTAGGGAATATTAGGCAAGGATCAATAACAGTACTTTAATGTGGCAAGCATGAATATGCACATTCAGTTGTTCCAGCGTGCACCTCAAACGTTCACCTTGCATTACAATACCATGACTTTTTGGTTCAGATATATTTCTATATGCCAGGGTATTTACAGGAGTCATCCTTAACTCGTGCAGTGTACTTATTAAGGGCTTGGTGGGAGAATTGCTCCTGCACCTATTATTTTTAGAGTAGTAGGTGTCAGTTGTCAGCTTTCTGAGCACTGAGCTGGTAACCTCCAGGTGAATGGCTTCACTTCTGAATGCTGAGGAAAACGTAGTCAGGCGTGATTCTGTTGTGATATTTGTAGAGGTTCTTTCCTCAGCACGTGTTCTTCGGTTCTCCAGAAACATAATTTCCTTAAATATCTGGAATGTTCAAAAGCAGATTGTTTCTGAAAACATCATTGAGCAGAGGGACTAGAGCAGATGTTCAAACTATAACAAGTATTATCTGAGGCGGAATGGAAGAGAAGTGCACTGAAGGAGAGTCCTGCTGACTGGAGCAGATTACATCACAAATGGCAATTTAAGATAGGAGACAAAACCAATAGGGTGGATTTGAGCTGCTGAATGATTTCTGTGAGAAATACAAACAAAAGTGCCTGCATCCTGTTAGTCTTGTGTAGGGTTCTTCTAAAATGCCTCAAAAACATGAAAGAACATGGGATATTAAGAGTTTACAGGCTTACACCAGTATAGATGTAAGTGCAGTGATAGAACTGAATTTTCCTGTTCTTAAGTGATATTCTGAGTGTTCAAGAGATGTGGACCAATGAAAGTTTTTGTCATCTTTCTTTTTGATGGGATGGAAGTAAAAAGAAAAACAGTAAAAGGAAAACCAGCAGCCTGAAAATCTCCTTTGCACTTGGCTCCTGCCCAGTATGTTTTGTTACATGCCTCTGGAGCATTAAGAAGGATAACACCTCAGCTGAGATAGTGTGAAGGAGGTGTTAGACTCTGGTTTAATTGAACTCTCTATGAGGATTCCTGGCTTCACAGGAAAGTTGTTGCACTGTTGTTTTTCCAAGCTGATTTTTTTTTTTTTTTTTTCTGTAAAAAATTAATATGTACCAAGGCTTTGCAGAATTGGGCGTTATCAAAACATCTCTAAATGGTGTCAGGCTTCATTGGGTCGGGCAAGAGCCTGAGAAGGCAATGGCTTTGCAGAACTGATGTAAGTCATTAAGCAACAAATAAAACATCCTAAAAATTTATTTTCTTTTCCTATCCTTTTCTGACTGGAGGGATGCACCTTAATTGTTTTCAGTGAAACTCTTCAAAGTCTGTTGTGCATGTGAGAGCTCCAGAACTAGAAAGCTTATCTTAAAGAAGAGAAGCTGTTGTAGGTTCCTGTAGACAACATAGTGAATAGTCTGATAGACCCCTGCAATTTCTTGCATAGCAGCTCTGTGTCTGTGCACAGTGACCATCCTTCTGGGTTCAGCTGACAGATGTTATATCAGTCCAAATATTGATGTTTTCTGCATCCAGAAGAATATTTTTTATAGAAGAAATGTAAGTTTGATTATTCTCCTGGATCAAAAATGATAGATCTCTGTGGCTAAGCAGAGATGATTACCATTCTAGTTCCACTTTCTAGTTCATAATGTCAAGTATCCAAATGATATTTTGATGTCTGTCTTTCCTTCATGATGTACTGACTAATTCCAGTATCTATCTGTTGTGTAATAAAGCAGAGTCCATCAAAAAGGCCAAAATTAATACTTGGAGTGTCTTTTCCTGCTTTTGTTCTAAACTCTCAAAATGCAGGGGTTATCAGATATGCACTTCAAGTGGCTTGCCGGGCACTTCCCAGAGGAACTGCAGAGAGAGGGCAAAAAGTTGCAGCCAAGGTCAGTCTTGAAAAGGTTAGAATTCAATTCCCAGCTCTCACATTTTGATTTCAATCTCAAGTGTTTCCTGGTAGGTGCTCTGCATTTCTTAGGTCTTATGTTTGTCTCATCATGAAGTTTCTTGCCAAAACTTCTGGTAAGACTCCTGACACTAACAAGGATGTGTAGAATATAGTGACATGTGCAAACATATCCAAAAAAACCCCAACAAACCAACTCTGTCAAGATAGTTCAACTTACACCAGATTTTAAGGCTCTTTTAAAAGGACAGACTCTGATGGGCTTCAAAGCTGCAGCACCAAAGTCTTCTCTCTCTTGTTCCAATACACAAATGTAACATCTGCCAAAAAAAAAGAATTATTGAAATATACTGGTGGGACAGTGGCAGTGTGCACCAGATATAATGTGTGTTGGGCAATATAAATATCCCCTCTTCCCACCTCACAGTCTCTTCCAGTAAATCTGTGAAGTAGCTGACCTAAACTATAGCTGGATTTCAAATCCTTCTCTTTTTTTGTTGTTTGTTTGGTTGGTTTTGTTTTTGTTTGGGGTTTTGTTTCTGTTTGTTTTTGTTTCTATTTTGTGTTTTGTTTGTTTTGGTTTTGGGTTTGGTTTTTTAAAATATTGACACTTAAAGAAAAAGAAGGTAGGAACAGCAGAAGTAATCAGGCAACCCTGCAAGTCAATAGCAAGAAGGAATTTGGAAACTGAGCATTAGGTGATGTTGGAAAAACTAGTTTATCCTTCTTCCACCTATCCCCTCTTTTCTTCACCTTTCCTACCAGACTGAAGTGAGCACCCACTCATTTACTCTTCCAAAGTGCAGGAATGCTTATTTGAGGTAAATGGAAACTGGGAATGTGAAAACAATAGCATATTATTTACCATATTCTTAGAACTTTAGGCTAATTTCCTACCTGAAATACAGAGATAAGTATGGGTAGATCTTAAAAACTGGCTTAGTTCAAATGTGTGAACAGCTGTGTAACAGCAGGGAGAAGACTGAACTGCTGCCTTACCTGTTCTTGTGCACTGTAAGGTAGTCCATGTTTGTGGGTTTGCTTGTCTTCTAAAATCAGAATTTTTTCCAATTCAGGCAAAATTCCTGTCTTATCTGTCTTTTCAATGAATTATTTTTGTTTTGACCTCTTCTCTAGATGCTGTTATTAGTGTCTGACATGTTCAGCAGCTGCAGTGGAAGCAGAGCAGTGACCTGACTGCTCTTAACAGTTGTTACTCCAGTCGCATAGGATATCATGACTTCATTTTGTACCTCCTAATAGATTAAAAAAAGAAGTTGAATAAAGCAGTTATGAAAGTGAAAGCAGTGTATCTGACACCCAAACATATCTGCAGGTGAGCTGAGCCTGAGCTGACGAGGAGTAGAAATGTTATTTTAGTTACCAGCTATAACAGGAGTGAGACAGTAATCTGTTCAACAGCACAGAATGCTTCAGGTAGTTCAGGTCTGCATTGGAGAACTCCTCACTGCTCTTTGGAAAGACACAACTGCATGTGGTACAGAATAGAGTAACAAACCTGGAGTAGTTGATTACTGTAAGTTTTTATGAGTCCAGGGGATTGGCATCTTTAAGGACAGTGTGGTGCTGGAATAATTCAGCTAGTTTGAAACAACTTAACTTGGATACTTCATGAACATGAGTATCCATGTGGGCTAAATCACCCTGAAATTAATGTTACAGGAACAACCAGAGAAGTTTTGTATTTGCCAAAAAGAAAATAAAAACCAGTTGTGGTGCAAGGTGTGGGGATCAGAAATCAAGCCATGTGGCAGGTGTTGTCTGCAGAACTGGACTTGCTTTATAGGTCAGCTCTGCTAGGAGAGGTCTTAGGTCTGTCTCCTGGTTGCTATGGTTCTAGGAAGAGAATTGGCTTTCAGTTGCATCCGCTGATGTTTAATATTAAAGATTTTGAGGGTATTTTGGTAGATGCTGTTGGTGCTATTTTCTTCAGTGCTGCTTGACTTTATTGAAAGATGTAATACAGACTACTTGCTGTGAGGTGGTTAAGAGAAAGTTCAGAATTTCCAGAGAAACTGGTAGTTCAGGAATGTCTTATGTTAAAGGGTCAGACTCTAGTAACCATGAGGGATCAAGTTCCTCATAGTTCCTAGGAAACCACAAGACTTCTCCTCTGTGAGTATGGCTACAGCGCATCAATAGCTGGGCTTTGAAAAGTTCTGTTGCTTGTGGTGATGATCGTATCTATATGAGTGGGCAAGGTAGTAATATGGTCTAAACTTCTTCATTCCTGTCAATTAATCAGTTCATTCCCTTTGTGCTGCTGCCTGGTAGTTCTGTAGTTGTTGTCATATCCTGGGATGTGCATTTGTGGTTCTTACCCATACTTTATTGTGTTTGTTTCTTGTAGGAAGACTGCCTTTGGATTGTGAGCCACTTGGACATGGTGATGCAGATGTAGCTACAGGGTCAGGCCTGGATGGCTGGGATTTAAGGTAAGCCTTTGCTGAAAAATAGATGCAAATGTAAACCAGGAACTAAAGGTTGTTGTTTTTCTTTTTTTTCCTTTTTTTTTTTCATGGAGTTGTTTGTATCAAACATTTAAAGGAGAATCTGTGTGTGCCTCCTAGTGTGTATTTAACTTTAATAAAATGCAGTGATATAATAAAGATCCCAGAGTAGACTTTAGGACCTTCAGAAAAGCTGATTGGTATTTAAATACCTAGGAGATGCTCATGCAGCTTTAGGAAGAAATGTTATGCAGTAAGAAAGTGACAATATGAGTTCCTGAAACTTCAATATTCATTAAAAGACAGCAAGCAGCTGAGATGGACCCCTGTTCCAGCCTTTCTGTCATTCATTCTTCCAACTGTTGCATAACAAAATAACTTCAGCCATTCTAGACTATGTACAATTTCTTCAAATGTAACATTTTAATTAATTACAGATCTGTACTCTATTTCATGTTGCCCACTCTTCATGGTTGATTATATATTTGCAGTTTAGGTTTGATTCAGTTTTTTCAGTTCTTAGATAAGGGAGACCATTTCCCTATGTGAACACAAACCAAGAACAAAAGGTACCTTTCTGTGTGTGTGTTTGTAGCAAGTTCTGTCTGTTCCACAAAGGCAGATCTCCCATAACTTGTGGGGTTAATCTTGCTCTTGAAGAGTTGTGTAATTTTTGTCACTGGAGAGATGTGATTTCTTGGACATGATCAGGAAGATCTCACTGTTTCGCATCAGCATAATAGTATATAGCTGATCCATCTTTTAACTTTCCTAAGAGAAAATTGATGTCTAATTCTGGTCATAATGCCAGGCAAGAGCTGTCATCCTGTTAGTTCTCTTGCTACATATAGCCTGTGTTTTTTCACAGAGGTATGGTAGACCTTGTCAGTTGTTGCTCCAGAATTACGTGAGAGCTGTGTTCCTTGCAACTTGTCACCGGTCTTGAAAGCTGCAAGAACGTGGTGTGAAGAGTGGAAGCTTGAATGAAAGCTTCTTTTGCTGGTTTTAACATATTAGAAGAAAAGAGGGGGACTGGGACAGTGCCTGCTCTTACATGTGCTAGAGAGCTTTGCAAAGTTGGAAGGGCTTGCAGTAGAAAAGCAAAACCTAATTTTGATAACTTTGATCAGGGAGAAAAGGGAACTGAATCTTGACAATTCAGAATTAAAGCATTTTATAAAGTCTCCTTCAAAAATGTTAGAGCAAGCACATTCACAACACATTTATTGGTTTCTATGCAGTGAATAATGTAATGGAGGTGAGCAGTAAGTAGCCTGTTATTGCAATACTAATGCAGGTATGTGAACAGTCATGGGAATTTAATTTTTTAAGGGTGATATGTACATAACTTCTATCAACAAAGGCTAAAGTAATTTAAGCCTCCAGAGAATTTCTTGCTGAACTTGTTTCTTTGTATATACCATCATAAAGTGATTGTAACCTTCAGAAGATGATGCTATTAGACCATGTGAATAAGTATTCTGGCTGTATTTAAAAAGCAATCAACAGCTAAAATGAGGTTTATTTTCATAGACAATTTACACAAGTAGAGCTTGTTAACAGTACACAATTTACACACTTAAGTGACATAGCTGGACAAGGTCTGATAACTAAGCCAGATGCTACTTGGATATATAGTCTTTGGATGAACATGTTCAAGTTTTTCCACAGCATCTTGCAATACTGTGCAGTATTTACTGTATCTGTAACTGGCTTATAATGTTTGTTCATTAAGCAATTACATGGACTTCAGATTATCAGACTGTAAAATGATGAATGAAAATTGGTGATCCTGGGGGTCATGACCCAGCTTTCTACTTTGTTGTTGGAGTTCCATCTGAGTAAGACTGGACAGTGGACTTTGGAGGCTGGAAAATGTGCAGAGTGCAATCACATGAGTCACTTATGCTCTCTTTTCATGTCATTCCAGTAGACATAGTTTATGACCAGGTATTTTGTTTTCTAATTTACAGTGTTAGCTTTGCTAGCAGCATATCATTTATCATGTACTACCTGTACTGTGAAACTTCCACAAAGAGAGCAAAGTCAAGGCTCCATGTGCAAGTCCATGTACTGTCTTGCTGGACACTTAAGCAGCCCTGCTTATATATGAAGAAACATGGACTGTTCCTTCTAATACTGGTGTATTTTTAATTGCGTAAATTTCAGACAACTCTTACTGGCTAGTGTAGCTTGCAGAAACAGTGAACTGATTAATTTCTGCTATCTAGGGTAGAAATGGAACACTGGGGATGCCCAGTTTTGATAAATCCCATGTCAGTGCAGCAGTCCCCTTCAGGTTAATATTCTTGTTAATGCCCCTGGAAACTTCATCCTCTTCCTTCTCAGGCTAAAGGCAAAAGGATTTACTTCCTATTTATTTTTTCAGTAAGATTGTTCCCCTCTTCTCTGGTTTCAAGTCAGCTATTTTTTTTTTTAATAGTTTGTAAGCTGAATTATTAATGCTTGCACCATTTTAAAAAATAATGCCATGCAGTACCTGAGAGTTTCTTGCTGACCCAGCAGTTGGGGTGCCTTTTTTTTTTTTTTTCTGTTTTGATAACAGTTTACTTGAACTTTTGCACTTTACTGGTACAGAACAGTAGTACTAGATTTCTCACAAAAGCCAAGCTTACAGGAAATGTCATCCTGTTGAAAGTGGTTTGCTCTTACACAATGTGCTTTTGTTAAAGTGTGTGTGTTTGGTATAGTACCTGTTGTGCCTAATATTCTCTGGCAGTGTTACTTGTGCTCAGTTTACCTGAGAGTGGAAGTGTTAATGTTGGAATAGCCTGGAGTTTTGTGCAGAGGGCCCAGGTGTTCAGTTGTAATTAAATGTCAATCAGCTCTTCACCTTCTCCTTTGTTGGTGAGGACTGATCTTATGCTATTTTCTCCATACAATTCCTCTCAGACTTTAGGATTGCCTTACTTGAAGGCATCCTCAAAACTTTGATTTTGACCCATCTGGGTCTGACACTGTGTACTTTCTGTAGTAGGGCTTTTGAGGAGCAGCCTGTCCACCAAGGGTAATTTCTTCCTAATTTCCATTCAGTGAACACTTTCAGTTTTGTTTCTAGGATTTGAATTACTTATGCCTCTTCCCAAAGCTTTTATTGCAGTGCCCTACTGAAAATGTCAGAAATTTTCAACTTTAGGAATATGTTTCCCCCCAAACTGTAATGACTCAGAGTGTTGTTGTAAAGCCATGCAAAGCAAGAGAGGGTCAAAAAATCTGAGAAGCAGTGATTCAATTGTAATGTTTTTGCTCATTTCTTTGAATTATGCATTCTAACTTCATTAGTGGCTTCTACAAACCTTGGTGTTCATGACTTGCAACTGATACCTTTTCTAAAAACAGAGGGAGGGAGGAGAGGGAGTACTCTGTTTATTTCAACAACCACAAGCAACACTTCCAAAATACACTTGTGGTTGTATCACAGAGTTATGAATCTTAGGTTATCTAGTGGTGACTAACGTGGTGAGACAGTAGCCTAGAATGTCCAGGCTTTATTTAGAAAAGGTAATTCTTGTCGAAGACAACACCAGTGTTTCATTCACTGTGTTTGCTGAACCCGTAAGTACAGATATCAAGTCTGTTGACAGTTCACGATGCCAAGATACAGCAGCTTGTCTTTCAGGGTCTGACTACAAGTTTTAAAGGATTTTGCAGTACAGAAAGAAACAAATTCCTCTCCCCCTCCAGCTTCCCTCCTTCCAAATGCACTTTTTAGGCTGTCCTATGGTTTGATCAAAGTTAACAAAACACTGTGATATCTCTGGATCAGATAGATTTTTCACTTACATTGTGGTGATTTTTTTAACACTATTACTCATTAGAGAGGTGGTTCAAAAATAGATAGTAACAGCTTTCTAAATTCTTCAGCCCAAGCCTAGATTATACCAGTTGTTACATTTAGAGAATCCTATGTGTTAAGAAAAAAATTACTTTTTTTTCCTCACTGCAAGTTAAACCTGTAGGGTCTGTTTGTGTGTCTTCAGTAAGGCAGGAATCTTTTACTGTTCTGCCTATTTAAAAATAAAATGGACGAGCAAATCCTCTCTGGCAAGCTGGGAGTTCCTCAGTTTTTGGGTTATATACAGTTTGCATTGAAGATAAGCTGGTTTGGGGGGCATAGGCTTTGACACAGAACATGTGGCTTTATTCCCATGGACAGACAATGCAGCTGAACTGGGGATTACTGAACACTGTGAAGTCCTCCCTGACTTGCCACCTTCTCACTGATTCAGAGTGCAGGGAATTGTTTGCCCCTGTGACAATAACATCATTTTATATGTGTCTAGTAGTGAAAGAATGAATGATATCTTCTCCCAGAAAGACAAAAAGTGTTTGTGTTGGTTTTGGGTTTTCTTTTAAAGTGTTGTTGGTTTGGGGTTTGTTTTTTTAAAGATAAATAAAAAATCCTCTGTGGGTCATTTTAGGCTCTCACAGAAACTTGAATGTGCTAAATGAGTATGTTTCCCTAGCTGAGCCAATAGGGATAGCCAGGCACAGGCAACACTTTTATCCCACGAAAGGGAGGAGGGGTGAATGAGCCAGAAGATATAAGCTGAAACAAAGCCATGCTGTCCTTCTGAGTCATTCGCATACACTGGATGGGTAAGGCTTCCTGCTTCCTGGGACACAGAAGTGGGGTCATGATTCTAACAATGGATGTTGGTAAGTCGCTTTTTATTAAATTTGTCTGTGGGTTTTTTCCTGGGAAGTCTCTCCTTCCCCTTCCCTCCCTAGCTGAAAAGAAGATATCTGTAAACTGGGAGGCTGAATTGTTAAATAAAAGAATGCTTAATCCAGACTTTGCATGCTGTGTGCACTTCACTGTGTGTACACTGGTGTTATTTCTCGACTGTTACTCATTGAAGCATATATCCTCTCTTGCAAAGAAAGACCTTGGTATCAAAAGTCTGTCTGTTAATTTGTACTTCTGTCTTCTCTGGGGCAGAACCTGTGGCCTGAGAGATACATGATATCTCACTCTCTTTGATAATAGACGTGATAGTGTCTGGAAGATACATGCTAGATCATAGGCTTGTTGAAAAGAGCTAGTGGTGAGCTAATGTATTGGCTATGGCTTCCTCTACTCTGTGTTTACAGAAATTTTGTACTGGGGAGGAAGAGAGGAAAAACAACCACATTTCTGTGGTAGGCAGCTCTGCTTTATGTGCTTAGAGCCAAGGAAGTGTATGTGAAAAAGCACACACAGGATTTGGTTTTTTTTAATTAGATATGAAAGTGAAATCTTTAACATAGTTCCCTGTGTGATAGGGAGAATGAATGTAGAGTGGTTTCTATAAAAGAAACAAGCAATCCCAGTCCTGCTTCTTGAGAGGGGGTGTGTTTCCATGTCATAGCTTGCATCCTTCAAATTCCACAGTAATAAAAGACCTTGGATTTTAAATGGTTATGGATAGGACATAAAGCACCAGTGGTTGTGCTCTGCCAGCATGCTCTCGGCTGCTCCTTCTCTTTACCAGCTGCAAGCATGCCTGCTGCATTTTTAAGAGGTTTGTTGAACTTTTGTGAGCAGTTGGTTCAGCTACTTTTTTTTCACCACAGTGCAGAAGCATAATGTGACATGTTCTACAAGCTCTGTTCAAAGTCTGTTTCATCTACTTGTCACATGCTGGGTTTACTCCATGCTAATGAAAAGCTCTCTGTCCCCCGTGTATCGGAATTGATTCAGTTGGGCATATGCTGGGCCCTAAAGGGAAAAACTCTCTGTGCCTTCTTATGGTTCTTTGACTTTACTGAGACTTCCAGAAGGTGACCCAGCTGGGTTCTTCATGCACAATTTAGAGGAGATAGCAAACCACTTCGTTTAACCCACCCACACCTAATTAAAGTTGCTTTGTTATCATCTGTGTTGCCAAGTTTGAAACCAGGGGCTCTTTTTGTGTTCAAGGTATGTATGATTTGCAAATCAGCTAAACTTGGGCCTTTAACTGAGATGATAAAATTTAACACAAGCTCAAAGAGGAGTAAGATGGTGTATGGCTGACAATTTTCCATTAAGTGGAAGATGATTTTTAAAAAAAGTTTCAGTGATTATTTGTCCCTTCCATTAGAGTTGCTTCTAGAGGAGCCAAATTTCAGGCCCTTAAAGCAGTTTGAATAGCAGGGCTTGGCGATCCTCTTCTACCCTTGCTCAAATAAGAAGGATTGATGCCTAGATTGTAGATGTCATGCCAAGTATTTTAGGAGGATGCCCTGGCACTGTTCAGAATTTACATGCTTGTGGGAGATAGAGATAACAGGTTTTGCCCACAAGACACTTCTTCACCTTTTGAAGTACCAGTGTTCCTGTACTGCCCTGGAGTAATTGAACTCTTTGTTTTGGAGAGACTGGGGGGGATGTTAATAATATATGGTTGAAAAAATAGCTTTTATTTGCCTATAATTACATATTTGCATTGTGTGCTGTTTCTTTGCACTGTGAGGTGCTCACCTATGTTTCATTGGATCCAAGCCTGATTTTTTTTCTCAGAACCATGTCACTGCACTGGTTTCTCAGGAATTACTGTGCCCTTGTAGTTCTAGTGGTAATTTTTGGTTATAACAACTTGTATGGTTAGTAAACATATATTTGGGAAGGTCCTAATTCTGTAAGAATTCTTAAATTATAGTTCTCAACTTCTCTGGGGGAAAATGGTTCTAACTACCTGAAAGGAAACATTGTAATTCAAGGATTTATAACAGGGAATTCTAGTACTTCGCAAGTGTATTTAGGTTACAGCAAAAAATATGCAAGTAATGCCTTATGTCTCAGTCTGGGACATGGATAGTGTCCCATGAAGTTTATCTGCTTAGTTTCACCCACCTTTTAAAGCTGTCCTTGCTGTTCTTGGAACTGTTTGCTTATTTCAAGTTGCATGTTTGCATTACAAGTCAGGGCTGATGACTTCTTTTATATGGGCATAAAATACTTAAGCTGTTTTTTAACAGAATAAAACTTCTCTTCCTTAAGATAATTGTAGGAATAGTTGTGCATTTGTTTCAAGTTTGTATTTAATAAGTTTGATTCTGCTGCATTTGACTTAGCAGCTTCTAATTTCTGTCAGGAGGAGGACTAAAAATGTTTTGGATGGGGGGAGTAAAAAGGAGGGCTGCAAGACAGAGTTGACAGTATAATTGGATTTGAAGCAGCTACAGGCTGGGACTGTTGCAACAGCTGATTTGATCCTTCTGAGTTTCAAGAGCTATTTATGGTAGATTAGCTGTATCAAAGCTCTACTGTTCCAACCATAAAAGGTTGGTCCTCTGTGAAGTTGCCACACTGCATTTGGCTTAGTCCTCTGAGGTCGGAGAGCCTATAGCTTTTTATGTGGATAAATCCAGTGATGGATGGAAATACTAAAGGCAGATCAAGGAATAACACTGTTGAGGACTTCAGATGGCAGCGAACTCTTAAAAGGAGATTTTCACTAATAAATTTTTTGCTCTGATGTTTGGAATCAGCACTTGGATATAGCTCCTGCATATTTACTGCATTTGGTGAACGCATGCTTTTAGGAAAGCGCTGTTCTAAATTTATCTGACTTATCTGAATCATCTTGACTGCACATGTACTTGCCAGCCATGCATGTTGATATTTGGTAACTTTTGTGAAGTCACTTTTCTGTTTTCTAAGCCTGTGAGTGTTAGGTCCTTTGGAAAGGAATCTTAGCTGAAGTGAGTAACTTCTTTAAAAGAAGAATTATTAAGCACTTGGCTAAAGAGAGCTTCGGGAGATATCTGTAACTATTTTGAGAAGACACTGATTCCTTTTGCTACATCTTTCTGTCCTCTGTGTAAAGGCAGACAAGTGGATTTTTTACAGGACTCTGAAGTAAGTAGCACCTCGTCCGGAGAGCTTGCACGCAGTCGCTTGAGTCAGTTGTGTCAGAATATTCGCAGCACTGTCATGTTGAAATGCAAGTGGGTTTTTTCCAGCCTGTGCATGCCGGTCCTTCAGCCTTCCTTAAGGCATTTTGTGGTTTTATTTTCGTGGTTTTGATTAGAAGATGAGTTCATTCTGCTATGAATGGAAAGTCCTGTCACCGGTTGGTTTGTGTGATGTGTCTATTCTTTTTCAGTTTTAATATGTTAACCTTAGGCACAGTGCTACAAACGGCTATAAGAGCACTTATATAGCAACAGAAGTTTTCCGTAGTAATTTTCTCTTGTGTTTAAGAAGTTCTATAAACACATGTGAATACTGTTGCATTGGATATCTCTGTTGTACTTTGAGACTTAGAGTGTTCTGAAGAAAACTTCCTCCAACTTTCCATTCTCTTATTTTTAAACATTATCAGAACACCACAGGTGGAAGTTACTGGCACTGGTTTACCTTCCTCTCCTGCAGCAGTGCCCTTTCATGCAGTTACTTGAGCCAGATGTTTGAGAATATTCACAGTGTTGTCAGGTTGAAATGCAAGTGGGTTTATTCCAGCCTGTTAAAAGGGGGGAGCATAAGGGATGGGGGGATGGGAAGAAAAGTTTCCTTGCTTCAAGGATATCCCAGATGCTGTGTTTTAATCTCCAGAAACAATAATGGTGTCCTTGCAAAAAAAAAAAAAAAAATCTCAATTTCCCTTTCAGGAACTAGCAATTTCAGGCCATCTTCCATTTTCTTTGGATTACAAATCTATATTTCTCCATCAAATGTATCTAGAATTTTTATTCTGAATTATATAAGCCTTTGGTTTAGTCCAGGGAATACCAGAAGACAGAACATATCTGGAGCATTACTGTTTAAAAACTACTTTATCAATTTGGGGATGGGAATATTTTATTGGAATAACCAATAAAATATATATATTGAATTTTTCTCACACAGACTTTGTTAGATATACATTTAAATACTCACCTCTATCTGTGTATTTTATAGGAGATAGACTCATTCTACCTGCAGAAGTGAGGATTAGGAAGAAACTACCTGATCAATATACTCCCTCAGACAGCATCCTAATTTTTGTATTGGATTAACAGATGTGTGCTTCAGTTTGAAACCTGATGTCAAAATGTTTTTACATAATTTCTAGTAAAATTAGTATTTTTAAGAAGCATCCTTTTTTATGTGATCTGATTTTGTTTTCCTTTGCTAATTACATTTTAAAAAGCAAGTTGCTATAAATTATTCCACCATTTTAATATGCCTGATTTGTTCCTGTTAACCTGTTAGAAGGTGTCAATACCTTAAAAGCCTTAAAACCACAAAGCCATCAGATGTGGAAGTTAGATACCCCAGAGTGTGCAGAAGAGCAGGAATATACTGTTAGAGCTCTTAACTTGAATTTCAGATTCAAGTGCACTAACAGTATAACACAGGAAATATTTTGATTGATGAAAACTAAAAATATCCAGTCCTTTTCATGCAGCAAAGGCTTAAATGTGTTGGAATAAGTAAATTTTTTTTTAAGTGTTAATTCTACCTCATCCCATGATGTTTTGTCTTGATTGAATTGCTAAATTACATTTTTAGCAAAAATTTCCAGTAAGAAGGAGAATTTCAAATTTCTCTGGGTGTTATTCTGCAGGACTATAGGTTTGTACTTGACATTTCTTTGCTAAATTCTTTGTATTTGATAGTTTATATGGGATAAAGGTAGTGGAGACATGCAAACAGTATTGATCTGTCTTTGAACTATGCCTATTTCTATACAGAGCTCCCTAAAACTATCTAGTTGAGGAACAGTAAAATGATAGTGCAGATTTCTTCTTCACAGTGAGTCAAGGTAGACTCAGAGAGGGTCTAATTGAACCATTTGTGGCCAAACATTTCCAGACAGGTCAGAGGAGTCTTTTGCCAGTTTTCTGTGTGGAAAGTTTATGTGTCTTATGCATCCTAACATATTATGAGCCGAGGTTTCTCTTTTGTCTGGGTTATGTTGATGAAGTTGTCTGAAAGCTTTATATAGTCTTACTACATTTGTTTATGCAAAAGGATATTAGGAGTGTGTAGAAGTTGTGGTTTGTGGTTTTGGTTTTTTTTTTTTTTTAAATGCAACATTGTCATTTTACTTGCTTAGAACATGTTCACAAGATCAACTCTTGTCCATGAAACCTTTAATATAAGGAATAGAGGAGAAACTGCACAAGCTTATTTAGTTTAAATTGTTATTTTTTGAGTTCATGTTTTTTTCCCCAGTGTGTTGGCTGTTGTGCATGGCAGTTTCAATGCAGTTTTCAGGTGGCAAAAGCTGTGGAATAATTTGCAGTACCAGGGTGGCTGAGATTATTCACTTAGCAGAGGCATTGTGATTCTCAGTGTGTTTTCTTGCTCAATGCAAAGGCTTCTGTTTCTCCATGGAAAAGCCTCCATTTGACATAATGGAGGGGAATAGTGACCTCGAAAAGGAATTAGTGTGCACAATGGGCTCACCTTATTAGTTCCCTGGTTTCACTGTTTTCCCAATTAGACACTTCAGGGTTAACAGACACATTGGAAGGTTGTGATTTTTAATAAGCAAAACATGTCCTACTTGGAGTCTGCCTTAAGCAGATAAGAATGCATTGGGTAACTGGTGATAAAAATGCTTCTGATGTCACTTATTCACGTGGTGGTGTGTTGAAGGGAGTCTTTCAGTAGAGAGGGTACAACAACTGTGCATTAACTCTTTGCTGA
The DNA here is from genome assembly GCF_022539395.1 of Myiozetetes cayanensis. Taxonomy (NCBI): domain Eukaryota; kingdom Metazoa; phylum Chordata; class Aves; order Passeriformes; family Tyrannidae; genus Myiozetetes; species Myiozetetes cayanensis. Next base: position 136,176,213 of record NW_026086604.1, read on the forward strand.
TTTGTTTGGATTTAGTTGATGAAATGGTCTCTCTTTGCTCTAATGATGCCAGTTTTCAGGGTTTAAAAAAACAACAAAAAAAAATCTTTCAAAGACCCAGATTAAAATAGTGTGGATTCCCAGACATGTCTCTCTTCAAGTATACAAAAAAGCATCATGAGAAACTTGGACATCAACCATCATTTGTTGTAATAACTAAGGCTAGATACATTTCTAAAGCAGGTTGAGGCTCCATCATACCATTATGGAGGAAGTGTGCAATTTCCTGATGGAATTCAGCTGTCTGACACCAAAAGATGCCATGCTGTTACTAGTGGTCTGTTACAAAGGAACTGCATTTAGGTGTTACTGCCAAAGTACTGTAAGAAGTTAATAATACTTCTGTGGAGTTAATGACTGCCAAATGTGCTCCTCATGGCTTATACCTGTAAAACTCTTGGCAGTCAGCAAAGACCCACAGGATTTCATTCTTGCTTTGTTATATCAGCCTTAGATTTAGACAAAAATACTGTCTATTCCCCAAAATAAAACAAAGGTAGCACTGTCTCCTATTAGCTCACTGTGGAAGGATGAAGGAGTGTGGATTAATGTTTCAGAACAGTTGCACCAAGTGTTCCAGAGAATATGCAAGTCATATGTGCTTTACATGTGACTTTTTCAATCTTGCCCTTTCTGACAAGAAGCGCAGTTAAGGCTCAGAGACAGCTACAATAACTCTCTAACTCTTAGAAAATAATTGCCCCAACTGTTTATATTAATATGAAAAATGGACAGTATTTCAGTGTATTTTACATTAAGAGCCAACTGGCCCTGAAAGCAGGGTGAGATCCTACTGAAAGCAGCATTTCAGGCAGCTGTTGGCATTCCAGCTGTGCCTAGGGTTGGTCAGGCTGACCATGTAGCCACAAGTTAGGTCTGGGAGTTAAGACCTGGGTTCACTTGGCTTCAGTGTCAGTCATCATAACACCTGCCTGTCTTCAGTTACAATAAAAAAAAACTTGTCAGATTTTTCTAACACAGACAACTGGAGCTGAACAACTGACACAGTTGTTGCTCCAGCAGCACTGGATTTCACTTTTTGTTCCTCTTCATTGTGAAGACAAGTAGCTATTTTCTGCAGTGAGTAAAGCTAACCTTGAATTACATATTTCTTATTGTAGTCAAACATCATTTGAAAAACAGACTTAAGGCTTCAGTGTTGGTAACTCTAAGCAACTTGAAGCTGAGGCAAATAAAGCTTACTGCATGCCTTAAAAACTCTTGAGTTAGTTTTTACTAACCTATTTCAAATGCTAACTCCTGGAGTTGAACTCAGCAAAACCTATGTGAATTGTACAAGTTGGCTTTGAAAACATATGTCAACGCCTGTCTTTTCATTCTGATCAGATAGTAGGGGGTGGCTTTGCAAGTAAGGAAACTTTGCATTTGGAGGTTGTGGTTCAGAATGGGAAACTTCATTTTATACCAGTAAAATTAACTCTGGTTTTTAAAGGCTGGATTACAGATTTAAATACCAAATTCTTGCGTGGAAGTTTCCCATCTTTCCTACTTCCATTTCTTAAATTATACTTTGTAAAATAGCACAGAATATGTTTTGGTTATAGAGCTCTACATACTAAAATATTCTATTTATCAGCACACAGATATGTAAAGGTGTGTTACAAATGTAACTGTGGCAGATGTAGTTTCAATCTTGTCAAAATGCAGTGTCAGTTTATACGTGGAATTATTGGAAATTATTACTGTAGGTCTGCAAAAAAATTAAAAAGTTTGCACTCGCAGTCAATCAACTGTCCTGAGAACAAACCATTAGAAGGTTTTTTGTGGTCAATTCTGCTTATCAGAATCCTCTAGAATTGTGTTTCAACTGGCTACAGTTGTTTTGTACCTGAAACATAGTGAATCAGAACACCTCTGGAAGAAATATCCTCTGTTTGCAAAAATTCTTTGTATTTGGTGTGTGGACAGCTTTGATTTTTTTTTTTTTTCTTGTTGAAATTTCTAGAAAGGATAAGGATCTTTTTGCTTATTCAGAGCAAGAAAGATTAACTGAACTAACCACCTAGGCTAACAAAGGTAAGGTCATAAATTTTATCAAATGACATGACAAATCTACCACATCTGACATCTCCTGAGGATTTTGGAGGAGTATGGATCAGGCAGGTAGATCTGTATGTGTACATGCATCTGTAAAGGGCAGATAGACTTACACAAACATATTGCCCCTTTCAGCAGCTGTGAGTCATGCAGTGAAGAGCCAGGCAGGCCAACAGTGCTGGTGCCAGAAGGATTGGTATGTAGGAATCTGTGCCAAGTCTTCATCAGGCTCCTGATTGCCATGTGTATTTGAAGAGTGACCTGTCCAGATGGAGATCTTGCAGAGGTGGGAATGGCATGTTTAAGGTGTAGAAAACCTGGCTAGGTTAAGTGCTTTGAAAAAGTAGAAAAGACTTGGTTGTCTTGAAGTATATCAGAGCTCAAAAGGACAGATTTGATTATCCCGTGCTCACTTATAGCATAGTGTGACAGATAAGAGATAAGTGTTCAGATCAGAGGAACTCTGGTAACTGAAAGAGTTTTGAAGTTAAGAAAGCTCCTGTATATGCAAATGGTTGGCATTTCTCTTCTGACTAGAGGCTGGAAGCCTTTGCTGATCAGTCATTAGGTGAAGTCACAACCCTTTACGTGTAGGAGCTATGTTTAGTTGGGCACAGGAAAAGTTACCCATCCTGGCACTTACTCAGAGTGAGCCATCCATAGAGGCTTAGATTTTCTGGTGTTAAATGTGTTTTTGGCTATTTGGACTATGTGTGTTTTCAGACTATAAGGATTCATAAGGGTTAAGTCAAAGGAGAAAACATAGTATCAACACACTTTTGTCCAGCATTTTATTCTCTGAGCAAATAATGTGTTCCAAACATATTGACTAGGAATTATAGCAATTACTAATTGCAGAAAAAAACATAATATTATCAATAAGACTTTGTGGTCTTCATAGCTGCCCTACTTTAAGCAAGGGAGGTCAAAAGCAGCCTTGCTATTCACTTGCTTGTAGACCAGTGCTTAGGGTTGTCTTGGAGTGGGTAAGTTTCAAAATGAGATCTCCTTATTTCTTTTGGAAATACCTAAGCAATTGGATGCCATTTGGTGAGGCCAGTCCAATTCTTTCCTACTATTGTCTGGAATGATGGTTGCTATCCACCTGTGTTAGACATTTCAGCACACCTACTGGATCATGCTCCTGCAAATAATCAAGGCCAGGGCTACCAAGTTTGTTCTTCTTACTCTTTCAGGCAGCTAATGGTTTGGATTGGCAGGTAGGAATAGTGGAAGTTGCAAGCTTGCTTTAAAACACCAGTTTAGGAATCCTTCCCACTCCTCTCTCCGTTCTCAGTTTGCTCCAGAACCACTCTCTCCAGCAGTGTCAGTTGGCTACATGGTCACACAAATCAGGGAACTTCTCTGTAAGAACTTTTTTCCACTTCTTCTCGAGCCCTGAGGGTTTCCCAAACCCACTCACGTGGCTATGCCAGTGTGGGTGCTGATTTAGTGGTGGTGGGAGAGTCAGGTTTTGAAAAGAGCTGCTCAGTGTGGGAGTGAGAATGAAGGATAGGTGAGTAGGGAACGCTGCGTTGGCTCTGGTTAGGTGGCAGGAGGAGACAAAAACTGGGGGCCCTGTGAGCTCTGTGAGGTACCTCAGTGCTTTGCTTTCACCACATCGGGTGGGATGTCAAGATTTAAATGTTTTTGATGTGAGGTCTAGCATACTGTGTTCATGATAGCCTCAGTCTGCTTGATTTAAAGGCTTAAGCAAACCATGGTAAAGCAGGTAGGACAATGTGTTATGCAAGTGTTGTGCCAATATTCTTATGTAAAAATGAATTACTCTTATATTTTAAGACACTATATTGATTTTTGGACCAAGTCTACTGCTGTGTCTTCTAACCCAGGGTTAAAATTTCCCAGTGATTTACTTGCCTCTGAGTCATGCTTCTGAAAGAGTGCCACGGGGACTTAAATCTGAACAGTCTTCTACTTGAAATTAGTTAGTTCTGCACCTTTCATTTGAGATATAAGTAAGTATTTGTCTTGAATTACAGAAGCTCACAGACTGCCTGTGCTGGGTTGTTTGGACTTCAGTAAAAATAGGTATAAGTAAAAGTAGGGCATAATTTTGATGGGCAGCTATGAAAGACTTATGTTTGATATCACAGGAACTTTACAGCTTGATTGAAGGCAGCACAAAAGTAGCACATTTCTGGTGAAACACTAAATATTTCTGATTTAAACCTAGGGCTAGTAATTGAGTAAACTTTTATGAGTGACTTCCAGTGCCTGTGATGATGTGAGACTGAATGCAGGCAATGAAATGTCATGACAGGACAACTCCAAGAAAGTTAATTGTCAGGGAAAAAGTGACTTCACACACATTCTTCTCAGCAAACACTTGAGATAAATCAAGAACTGTTAGGTTTAGTTGCCCTGGCTTGTTCTTCCTATTATTGCAAGTAGCCTTCCACAGCAGGCCTCTTGCTCTCTATTGCAAGACTTTGGAGAGACAGAGAGGAGAGAAGGCAAGAGTTAGGAGAGATCAAGCTTTAGGGACCAGGCTTTGAGACAGAAAGGTAGAGGTATTTTAAAGGGAAGCACTTAAAGAAAAGGAGCTCTCCCATGCTTTTGTTTCCACTGTCTTGATTGGATAAATGAGCTAGTTTAAACAGGATCTTCAGTCACCTCTCTGCTGGGAACTGACAGGGTTGATATGTTGGGATAATAGTCTGAGATTTAATCTGAGTATTGCATCATGGGATTACACACTAGGAGGTGTAAATTACTAGTTTTCAACATGACTTCACTTACATGACCTGTACCCTTACAATGCCTCATTCAGTACCTTGAGGTATTTTACTCCTTATTTATACTTTTTACTCAGTCTATGAAACACAACCTGCTGCTCAACTTCAGAGCCTAATGAATGGTTTGAGTTGAAATGAGCTTCAGACTGATTAACACTTCTGAATTGCTTCTTTCTTGTGACAGGTAACAATTAGTTGAATTAACATATCATTTTTTGGTGTCTGTGTTGCTTCCACAAACATGATTTTTGTGTTAAACACTTTCACTGTTGGCAGGGAGCAAAACTTAAGCGTTGCCCTTGCATATTCCTAGACTAGTGGGCTGAAACCTAACCATGAAAGCCAGTGGAGCCGAGATGTGCCCTTCTGCCTGTAAAGGGATGCTTTACTGCAGCTCCTGCTGGGCAGACGTGTGAGAATCTTCCTGATACAGAGGAGTAATTTTGTCAGTTCACTGGGGGTTAAGTGTATTCAGTAGAGTACAGTAAAAACAATGCATTTGTGGTACTGTTCCCATGGCCATCAAGCTGTACTCTCTGTGGGTGGTCTAGCAAGGCAGACAAGCTCTAAACGTTTGGAAATATTTACATAATTCAGGACCCTGAAGCTGGCCAACATGGCTGTGTATCCTACAAGAGTACCAGGTGCCAAAAAAAATTGGGCATTCAGCTTTATCCAGCCTATCATGTTTTTCTTTGTAGCTAAAAGTCCTTCCTTCAACCACCTGCCAAGTGCTGTAGCTGTTTAGCTTTAAGGGTTGTCAGCTACCCAAACCTGGTTTTGTTGCAGGCCAGAGATTTAACTTAAAAGCCACAAAAAAAAAGGTAAATAAAGGTGGGTGATGGTGGTACTAGAGCTTTGCAGGGCAGACTTAGTTCAGATTTTTTTCACCTCCTTTTGGAGCACTTGGCAAAGCAAAAATCAAGCTTTTGGCTCAGGCATTCTTGAAGTAAATTATTTTAACCTGTTGTTTTTTAAAATAATCATAATAATTAAAAAAAAATTCAGCTTCTAAAGGACATCCTGTAGAAGTGAAAGGTCCCCCTTCACCACAAAGAATCTCTCCCAGTTAGGGCAAACAGGCATCTTGTGACTTTTACAATAGGTCTTTGTGTTCTGAAGACCTAGCATAAATTATTCCTCCCTAAAGGCGGCTGGGAAAGAAAAAAACAAGGACAAATATGCTGGTTTGTCCACAAAAACAAGGCAGAAATACTGTAATTCCACCACGGTGATGGGTGTTTGCTGTACCTGACCAGTGTCCAGGACTGTCTGTAGTGCAAGGCTTTTTACAGTAGTCTTCCCACATACCAGTCTCTGTCCAGAGCTGTGACCTGGGAGCTAGAGGAAGCATCAAGTGAAAAATTGCAAGTGATGATGTTCTATAAAGCCATTTTATTTATGGTACTTCAGACATTATGGATTGGCCAATAGACCATTGTATCAGTCACAATTTTAGCCTTTCTTTTTTTAAAACAGGATCATGATTACAACCTTCAGGACTTCTGACCTTTCTTCTTTACTGTCTAAGTTGCTGGTCTCTAATTTCTCTTTCCTTTCCCTGCAACGATTATACCCATTTTATTACTTTTTTATTATTATTACTTAAGTTATTCTTCATTTGCATTTCTCTCCTCCTTTATTCCTGCTGAGTAGTGTGCAAGTTCTCTTGGGAGACACCTTTTTAAATATTATGTGTGCCTAATGGCACTGTTGGTAATTATTTTTCCAAATATCAAGCTTTTCATTGCTCAGTAAATATTTGGAGCAGAAACAGAAACCAGAACCTTAGCATGCTCATGTATGACAGATACCTCTTATCTTATTTGTTCTGAAGCAGTGGTGCTGAGGAGAAAATCACATAATTGCATCACTTATTCTAAGGTAAGGTTTGACAATACCTTCAGAAATTTCTATTTAAATTCATTTTGTTAGGAGAGGACAAAAGTAGTTCTGAGCTTTGTTGAGCTTTCTGTCTACTGTCAAGGGAGAAACATAGCTAAGTAATTGATAGGAGAAATGACACGTACTGTTTGGCATTCCAGTTTTGCTTTCCAGTTTGCATGAATATTAGGAGGAAGCTTGTGACTTAATACACACCTGTCTTAATACAATTAACGTAGCCTTAAATTTAACATTCCTTACAAACCATGCTCTAAATATTTGTTGCCTGATTCAAGTTCCTAAGAGGTTTTGATCTACGTGCACTATGGACTTTATTGAGCTCTCCTTTGAGAACTGGAGATGCTTTATATCTGGAGAGGGTTGGTTCACGTGTCTGTGGCATACAGTAATGCCCAAACCAGTGGTCTAAAACTACAGCATTGTCGCAGTTCAGAAAAAAATAAACTGTCAAAGAAATTATACATTTTGGTACCAAAGAACCATTTATGCCTCTTGGTAATGGAATAATGTGTCACAAACTTTATTTAGGTGTTGCAGTGTGGCAGTTCAATCTGACTTGTAGCACTTACTGGAGCAAGCTGACTGCGAGGAGTAATTGTCTGTACTCATCTAATAAACTCTTTGTGGTTTGGGCAACTCTTCTCTTGCATAGGAGCAGTCTTTGAAGGGCTGGTTGTCGAGTGCTTGGCTTGTAATTGCAGTGGCACGTAGGAGGAGAGAAACAGGAGGAGATAAGGGAGAAACAAGTTTTGTAGCCTAGAACCAATGAGGCCTGTGAAGAAGCATCACGTCCAGTGGAGGGATTAATAGACATCCTCAGCACTCAGATGTCTGCTCTGTTGGGTGATCTCTATGAAATTACCTAGATGGTTGGATCAACTGCAGGCTTGATTCACTTCCTGGCTTGTAATAAATATGCTAAGGAAGAAGCAGAAATAATGGAACCTATTTGGGCACTGACATGCCATTGGGTTTTCATAAATTCCTGGAAGTATAATGCTGGCAAATGAATATTCATAAACCAGGCTATTAAAATTTTAAGACAACCTTGAGGGGATGATGATGTTAGATTCCAGAGTTAATTATAGAGATGGTAAAATTCTTGGCTAACTAGGCTGAACATACTCTCACAATAGTTTTTACACAACACAACAATCAGAGGGAGCCACAGTGTTAGATGCACGTTCCGAATCTCTTAATATATTCCCTGAACTGAAAGTCTAGCAGTATAGAGAAGAGGAAGTATTTACATCCAGCTACTGTGGAAATAAATCACCTTCTAGTAGTTGAGTTGCCAGTCATTTCTTTTGAGCTTATTTTTGTCACTGAATTGGTTACACTTTCTGGGTTACTTGCCATAAGGTGCCCTGCTGGGCTGGCAAGCATGTGGTGGCTCTCTCAAAAATTGTCAGTTGTTAAATGCAGTCTGTATAGTGTTCACTAGACTTATTACAGGGAATACTAATGCTTCTGTAACTTTACTTACTCAAGGTGGCAATCAGTTTTAAGGATTGTTGCTTTGTTTTAAAAGTCTCTCTTCCTCTCAAAAGAGTTATGAAAATTTTCTGATTTCAGTTTTGTAGCATAGCAGTATTTTATGTTTTCAGAACTGATGGGGGTTTGGAGAGAGCTACTGAGGTCACAGTTCTAATCCCACTGGGAAGAAACAAATTGAAAATTCATAACTTTTGTTGATGGTCAGCATACTCTTATTTCTGCTATTCCATTTTTTTCCACAGTATTGATTAAAACTTTGAGAGAAATGCTGAAGCCAATCTGTCATACATGTCCTTGTAGTGGTACAATGGGCAAAACTGCTAAACAGGATTATAGCTACCTTTGAATCAGGGTAGTTAAAGTTCTAAATTATAGGATCTTAGCGAAATTAATGTTTTTGTTCCACTTCTAATATTTCCTTCCTTAAAAAGAAAGGTTAAAGGAAGAACACATTACTGTGTTTCTTGAATCAAAATCTGTACCGCAGGACCCTTTTAATGGCACAATCCATAGGAGGAAGAGAAACAAAATAATACTTGTCATTTTTTTTTAGACGTGATATGAAGTTAAAATCTAAACCAAACTAGTTATTTGTTTTGGTCACAGAACAGGAACAGCTGCTCACTCTCTTTATTTTGCCAGAGCAAGGAACACAAATACTATAAACAGAGATGAAGCAGTTCTTGAATCCCAGCAAAAAGCCTGAAAACAACTACGAATGTCAAAACATGCTAAATAGGATTCTGAAGGTTTGGGAGGATTTAGAAAATCATTCCAACTTGCCTTGAAATTGACATCTTTCTTCTTAAGAGGCAACACTTCAGCAGTCAGTAAGTCTAACAGAGATGCTATGTGACCATGAAAATGCAAAGTCTTAAATTTTGAAATATACTTTATCAGAGATAATACTTCCAAGAGCTCTCATCAATTTGGGGAGTGCAGCATGAAATCGTACTGGTCAAGTGAATGTGCTGCAATTTTGAGAGAAGGGAAATCACTTATTAACCTCAGCTTTCAGCAACCCTTGTTGTAGGGTGACTAAAGAGGCAGTGTCTGCTTTTGAGCGTAAAACATAAGCTGCCTTTTGGACAGAGGCCTTCAGAGTCCTCTGAGAGGAAAGCGTATTTATGACTTGCAGTTTGTACGATTAAGTAAGAATTCCACACTTACTGCTCAGTCTTGAGCCCTCTTACTACAAGAGGGACTTGTGCCACAGAAACTCTCCTACCCACCTTCTTCCTACTTACCATGCTATAACAGTGTGGCCTCTCTACATAAGATCAGGCAGGAAAAATAAAAATATACATCTGAAAGATATATTTTTATGATGGAAAACAAAGTTCAAGAGTGTTCTGGATGAGAGGCTTTTGAATGTAATTTGCAGGCAGCCAAAGTTGCATTGGTTGCATTTGTGCAGGAGACAGCAAAGTTACTTGCCACAGAGGAAGAACTGAACAGATGCCAAACCTTTATCACAAATCTGTCCACTGGGAAGAAAAACCTTGTTTGTTGGAAGCCCAGGCTTTTCCTTAGCACATTGATTTTTTAGTAGGTACTTCCCCTTCTTTCTCAAATCAACCATCCATCAGACGATGGATGCAAATGGTTTCTGTCATTGATGCCAGATGTCTCTGTGAACACTATGTTCTAGAAAGACTGGAAGTGAGAGACTGGCTTAGTGGTGATGTTGCACCCAGCACCAATGCTAGGCATCTGCAATGAAGTGAACGTTTTTTTCCCTCAGTTCAACAGGACTGAGCCAGTGCTCCAGAAACACGGGGGATGCTGCAAGATAAAGGTTGTGTAGAATGTGAACTTTAACTTGTGGAACAAAAATTTTTTTTCTGAGGATGATGAAAGTACCTTTAAATAGATCCCTCTTCTTTCTGTTTTGCTTTAATGCCCTTTTGTAAGGTTCCTGTATTTGAACTTTGCAATACCAGCGAGGAAGGAGATAGGGAAAAAAAACTGAATGGAACTTGATGGAGTGTCTTTTTCCAATAGAAAAAAGAAAAATTGCTGATGGTACATCAGCTTTTCTAGCTGGGAGTGTTTCTTGTTATGAGACAAAGCAGGGTAGAGAAAGAAAATGCAAATAAATCCTGATCTTTGCTTGAGGTCAGGTTATTACTTCAAATTCTTGGGGTCTCCTCACTTGGTCTCCTCTGGCCCTGATGTTCCTGAGACTCCCAGGAGACAGGAGTATCAGGAAGATGACTGGCCTCAAGTTTTAGTTCCATTTATTTTTGTCAAAGTGGTCAGCGACTGTGTAAAAATAGTCTCTTCTCCCTGTCTGCGGGAAGAAGGGGGATGTGATCTCAAGGAGCCATCTTGCAGGTGTTGCAGCGAACGGCCTGTGAGCTGCCTCCTATCCCTGTGTTTTGGTACATTCATGGTGCCCAGTTTGAAGTTTTATATCGAGTCATTTGTCAGCACCTCAGTGAGCTCCCTATCCCCCTCCCATTCATAGCCAGTGCTGCCTGTGCCTTGCATGTGACTATGCCCTCTTATCAGGAGCCTCTCCTTGCTCTCAAGAGCAGATACTCCGCAGTCCTGAAGATAGCACTGTGATACAGGCAGCAAGTGTCCTAAAGAGTGTAGTTGTGTGAGCTTCAAACCTTGCGGGATTTATATGGAGCTCTGGTCTTCTCCTCTTTCCTTTAATGATTAATAAGCAATTACAAAAGGTTTTATTGTTTGTTTGCTTTTTCAAACAGGAAACTCCACACTTGTTTTGTTTTGTTGTTTGGTTTTTTTTTTTGGTCCGAGGAGCATATGGCTGTATCGATTGTGCAGAGCTGCCACTCATTTTGCCAAGTCGTTGTTAATTTGCATGTGGCCAGGCAGCATTTATGAAAAAGCCCTGCCCTGCCCCTGCCTGCTCCCTCATTGTTTCCAAATAAAGGCATGTCTGAAAGGGGAGTTAAGCCTCCAACTGCCGGACCTTAAAGAAGGGACCTTTTACCCATGGATTGAAAAGAGGTGATTTATCTGCAACAAACCGTCCCTTCCCCACCCCCTTCCCTTTCTTAAATTAGGTGAAAAGTTACTTTAAAATTTAAATCATGCAAACTGCTTGTTTTACACTCATACTCTCTAGCAGACAGTTTAGGAACCTAACCATCAGGCCTGGAGTTACCTCAAACTTAATGCAACGTCCAGCTGATATATTTAATTTTACCTTTAGAGCACTTTAAACAGAAAATACTCATATTTTTGGAAGACATTTAATAAGTGATCCTTTCCCTGTGTATAAACCCTCATCTATGTGATGAGTTGGGAAGGTGAATGGCTGCCTTTAATGCAAGGTAGTAGGTAGGGTGACTTTGTTTTTTTGTTATTTCTTAAGCCAGAAGTACTCTTTATCATGGTTTAATACAACTTTGACTTGGCATAATGGTGGTTAGCTGTGTATGATCTTCTAAGGACATAGCTAACATGAGGTTGTTAGGAAGCAGTAATTTATTAGACCAGCTGGTATAGGGGGAAAAAATGAGCCAAGCTTTCAGGCACACCAGCACTTCATCAGGTCTGAAATAGAAGCAGCAGATTTCAAGGTTAAACAGAAGTTATGAAAAAACAATCTGTTTAATCAGACATGCATTGAACTGCCAAAAAGGAGCTTGCTGGTATAATATTCCTCCAGTGGAGGGGGGAGGGTGAGAAGATAATTGTTATAGTGGAGAAAGAAATAAGGAGTTTACAACCTGCTAAACAGAGGGAGGCTATAAAAGCAGTACCTGATGAGCTCATGGTTGTTCTCAGTATCTATAGGGGAATTGGGAAATTTTAGCTCTATGTCTTCTCTTTGCAAGGTTTTATTTTTGTAGGATTTTTGAGAATCAAGATTGCCAGATCAATCATTTATGAACAAATAGTTGAGTTTAACAAAAGGAACTTTATCAGGCAAATCTCGTTTCAGGCTTTCTTTGTCAATTGGTTGTCAACCTTAACCTACACTAACTTAAGAAGTTACGTAGTACTCAGTTAATATTTCTAAAGGTAATGGCAGAAAGAAAGAAAAAAAACCCAACTAACCAACCAACCAAAACCACAAAAAATCCTCTATTTTGTTTAAGCACAAAGTATTTACTTCTAAAATATGATCAAATCTATTCTAACAAGAAGCCCTGAACGTTTTTTTTTATTTATATTTTTTCTAATACATTTTTAATCTATTCTTTTCCTCAAGCAGAAGCCAAATTCAGAGTTGAAATATTTAAAAAAAAAGTTTCAAGGCTTTGTAGAATGATAGATGCTTTACTTGGACTTCTAACAGGGTTGCAATGTGCTGTTTCTAAGCTTTGAATTAGGTTGTGGTATCAATATGGATTTGATGATGCACTCACTGACAATGTATATTGGACTGTACACTGTGGAGAGCAGAGAACTGTTTGATGCTCCTTAGAAAAAGCTTTTCATTTTTTTTCTGTAGTGCTATATCTTAAATTGATTAATATGATAGTTAAAGCTATGTCAGATTAAACATGTTAAAGTAGAAATCGTTATCTTCTAACTTGCTCATCTGGCTTCTTAGTTATGTTTGATGGGCTGTCTGTACAAATGCCCTCTAAATTAACCCCTTTGTATACTAACAGTTGCTTTTAAAGTTATGGTATCCGCCTTTATCATGCAAAACTGACTTTCACTATCAGTTATAATGCTCAAAAGGATTGATGCTGTTGGAAGGGTATCAGGAGTCCCGGGGACCAGCCTGTTCGTTTCTCTGAGTCCCACTGCTCTGTGTTAAGAGGGCAGAGTTATTTACTCAGCTGTGTCCTGTTAGTATCACAGGGCTGGATAGGTGACTCTTGCATTTAACCCAGGCTCTGGATAGGTGGAGGAGGCCAGAAAAGCTTTATCTAATTCAGATAAATTACTTGCCAGGAAGGGGTGTAGCTGTGCTAGCATTTGTCTTTCTCTGCTGGAAGTCAGCTTCCTCCAACCTGCTGAACCAATAATTTGAAAAAAGTTATCATGTGTTGGGAGGAATTACATAGCAAGTAATACATAACAAGATAGATTAAGAGACTGCAGCATCTTCTATGATTCTTGATGTTGTAGGGTATGGTATATCTGTATCTTGGCTTCCTTCAAGGTAGTTTTATGAAAACTTTCAAAGATTAATGTTAAAATATTCCTTTCATGTGGTACTTGAGTCTTATAAGTCTTCAGTCACATGGGTAGTATTGGAGCTAAGGTTTTTGTGTTTTGCTCTCAAATTCGTTAGAGAATTTACCTGTAATTAGTTGTGAATGCCCTCCAAGACATTTCCCAAAAAAATGGACACCAGGTCACCCTAAGACTGGTCTTGAGGCAGTGGCTATATTGAGTGTGGCCTCTGTGCAGCAAGCTCATAGAGAAAGTAATATTAGAAGCTAAAAGTAATATATTGGTTTTGTATTTGACCAAAAAGGGGTAGAAGCATTAGACTGATATTTGGTGTGGAACAAGTTACAGAAAAACTTTATTCTAACTGGAGCTTGATGGAGTGTTATGACGCCGTTCTAACAGATATGGGCTTTGTGTATTGGCTGCCTGTTGTGTAAGTAGCTTTTATTTATGGCAGAGGTAGCCAGCATGCTCTATAAAGTTGAAATAAGACTATTTATAGGACTCCAACCTGATTCATTTATATTACCAGTGCCTGGAAACAGAGAGAATTAACTGGCATAACACTTGATGGGATTAAAAATAGGAAGGGGAAAACTTATTTGTAGCAAATTCAATAGATGGAAATGGATTAACTACATATTATTCTGACAAAATTGGACCCCAAATCTATTCAGTGTTCTTCTCTTTCAACCTCTATGTCTTAGTAGGGGTAACTGAAAGGATGCAAAAGGCTGCTGCATTCTCCAAACTTAAAAACTATTCATTATTTATTTTTATTATAAGATATTAAGGAAGGGAAAAGAGTCTATGAACAGAAGCAGTTAAGCCCTTTAGATAAGGAAATAAAAATAAAATGTTACTTTTATTTTTCTGGAGTGAGGGATAGATTTATTACAGTGTTTAACAATGTTTGTTATTGTATATTCCTGTTAAGATATTTTCCACAAAGAAGTGGCTGTGGAACACCCTCGGTGTTGATCCATTTGAAAAAAAACCACTACAGCTAACAGTTTATGACTTACACAGAGAAACTTAACTTTTGAAATAAATTGCTTAACTTTTGAAATAAAACAAGGCAGTGCTCTACACTAAATGTATATTTCAGGTATTCCTGGTGCTGATTCATCTCCATCTACTCATTTCTCTTCTTGCCTTTCTGTGTTTGGCAGTAATTTTGGGGGTTACTTACCAAGCTGCCTTACTTTCTCTTTTCTTTGCTTCTCAATTACAAGACAAAATGATAGGACAGATGAGTTGTGTGTTTATTCTGATATAGAATTTTCGTATAATCAATACATGAAAATAAGCTAAAAAAACCTCACCCAAACAACCAAACTTTTTTCCTGTGATATCCAGTTTCTATACAGGTATGTTTTACACACCCACAGATCCTTGAAATATTAGAAGCTGGATGCTCTCACACTGTTCTTCATAAAGACGTGCAAGAAATATTGGTAATACTTGGCCAAAAAAAGCTTCCCAAAATGAAACTACTTGAGAACTTACATCTGCCAAATTGCTTAATGGACTACTTTCACACATATGCACACATACCTTTGAGTGAAGAAAGTGAGAATTTGACTATAAAAATTAAATTATGCTTTCCAAGTGAAATCCTTATATAGTGTCTCCACTAGGAACAAGCCTCCAGTTCAGCGTTCATTAAGTAGCATTCTAGTGCTCCAGATATCCTTGGATAGGATTTGTTCTTTTACTCCATATTGTGAGTTAATGCAGCTCCTGGACTTACTCCAGTCTGTGCTGACTTTACATCTAGGCTTTGGGTATAAACTGCTGATTATGGTTTCAAACTTCCCAGGAAATGAAAACAAAGAGCTCAAGAAAATGTTGCAGCTTTTCACAGTGATCTCATGCATGGCCACATGCTGTCAGGATGTTTAAGTTTCTTGTGCTGAGTTTTAATGCAGGCATACTTTCCATGGCAGTTTGAAATACTGCTCTAGTTTGACTTACAACCACTGGCAAACAGTATACTTACAAAATAGTTCAAATGTCTTGAAATGTAGCCTTCACTGAGCTTGGTTTTAGTTTGGGGTTTTTTTTGTTGTTTGTTTACTTGACTATTTATGAACTCGATTTTTTAAGTCAAAGCAAGCTATGTGCATGCTGAACTGCAATACAAATTGTTAAATCATATATTTAGAGAAGCTGCTGGATTACTTACTTCTACTGCTGTATTTTATTTAGTTTTTCCATTAGCACTTAAAAAGTCAGGCCAAGTATAGAAAGGCAGTGAGGAAAACAAGCATCTTGCTTGGACTTCAACAACTTCGTGTGGAGTTTTGATATAAAACTTAATAATAAATATGCCAGTAATGCTGATGTGCTGAAATGAAGTTCCCAAATGGCTCCCAGAGGCTCCCTGCTGTAGGAACAGGGACTATTTTTATACTATAAGAATACCTTTCTGTAGACTCTGTGAGGAGGACACTGGTGCTGACAATACTAGGAGCGTGAATTTCCTGTATATCTGTGCAGCACATGCTCTGTTAAGGTGCTGAAGCTCATGTGCACCTACCATGTATTGTTCACTTGCTTGGATCACAAACTGTGATTCCAGCCTTTACTGTGCCTGTGAGGATGATGGGGCATTTTAAGAAAGAAGCTTCTTGGGGTCCATGTACCCCTAAACTCCCCAAGGCTTGCAGTATCTCCTTTTTCCAGAGAACTACAAGGTCCTGGGTTTGGAGTCAGTGCAGTGTGGGTGGCGAAGAGAAGTCTTGCTGCAGAACTTATCCCGTTTTCCTCCTGGGTTTTGCAGCCCCTCCTGAGCTCTGTGCTCCTGTGGCAGCTGAATATCAGCTAAACACCAGGCTGTCTTCAGAGCCCTAAGTACTGAGCATTCTGTAGCATCACCTGGCACAGGGCTGTGTCCCGCTGTGATCTGCTGGCTAAGAAGCATTGTATTATGCGTGTCTGTGATTTTGAAGATCATGCACGATTTCTCAGCAGTGGTTTTGTCTTGCCCTTAGACAAATACCTTGCAAGGCAAGGTATTTTCTCCTTGCCTTGCAAGGACCTAGTCCAGCACCTTTTCTGTAACTGGTTGTTGGTGTATTACTGTAATAACAATGACCATCAAGACATCTAGGGAGTCTGTTCTTTCCAACTCTGATTTGTTCAAGCTGCCTGCCTTTTTTAAGGGATGTCTCTTTCCATTACACATGCTTAGTGCCTCTCTTCAGACAGCACAGCATTCCTCTGATGCTATTCATGGGACAAACAAGTTGACTGATGAAGGGAATTTACCTGCAAGAAAAAATTGTCCAAGACTATCAGCATGCTTTTCCACTATGACCTTGTGGTTGTTGGCCTGCTCCATAGTGTGCTGCTGAAGTTAAACTTTGTGTGTTCCAGTTGGTTCAGCTCTCACAAATACACCTTCTTAGTTTCCCATGAGTGATTCTCTCCTAGTAAAGTGTCAAGTCTGCTAGGTTGGACAGACCTTTACCAAAGTCTCCTGGAGAAAGAAAACAAAACTCTGCTCAAGAAGTTGTCCAGGTTTGTGGAGGGGATGGAGTGGAGTGGGTAAAGAGAGCCAGTGTGGAGACTGGGTCTCTAATGGGAGAACCTGCTGTGGGAGTTGGAGAAGAGCCAGGGGAGAAGTAGAGGTACCTTTGGAAACACTGAAGAATACAAACACAGTGGGATTACCCATAGGCTGGGGTAGAGGAGGAAGGCAGAAGTACGCAAAAGGCATCAGAAATAAAGTCAGAAGGGGGAATTGGCAAGGATGGGAACTGGGAGACTAAAAGGAGTAGAGCTGGGAATGGCAATTCTAGTCTTGGGAAGATGCATGAACTCTGGGACAAGTGCAGCTGAGCTCCTCCTGTGTGTCAGGAGGAGTAAAAGCTGCAGTGTGGCTGAACACTTCTTTCCAGCCATAACACGGGCATCAATACTGCATCAGCTTTGGGGGCTGTTCTCTGTATGTTCACGAGGTGGCTCAGGGAAGCTGGACTGTAACAAATCACTCACATCCCCAAGCAACTGCCCTTGTTCTCTCATTTCTAGCCAGTTTGTTCACTACATTTCATTTCAACAATGTTTTGCTTTTGAGCTTGAGCTGACCATCTGTGGATCAGGGAAAGAACACCTCCCCATTACCTCACTGAGACCCCATCTGTCTTCTCAGTGAATGTGTACCTGCAACACATAACTGGTGATTATGTGGTGGATGTATTTCCTCTCGTGTGACCTAGGGCTGAGGTGGCAGTTGATTCTTGTAAGGTCACTGGAGGAGGTAGGTGGCCTGTGTGGGGGACTGAGCATGGAAAACATTCTTCAGCCTTGATTTAAAGCACAGGTTCAATGTGAGTCATGATTCTGTTCTTTCAGCATCACCTTTGATATGCATAGATTTTGATGAAATTACTTTTCTAACCTGTTCTTGAAGAATTCAGTGAGAACATTGTAGCTCTGCACCAGTCAGGTATGAGTACAGTTAGTAACTGTGCTTTGTCCTGAGTAATGAAAAAGCCATGTTTCTTTGTGAGGGTGACTTCCCTATCACTTAGGTAATCTTTTGCATTTAAGATATTCAGAATACAGATTAAAAAAAATGTTAATTCTACTTCCTTTTTTCCCCCTCATCTTTAGCACAGTGGAGGAGATACTGCTGTATTTCTAAACTGTTCCCAATATTCCTTCCTGAAGACTGTCTTAGGATTCTTAATGTCTGTGAGCAAAGATGGAAAATGAGAGTGTTAGGGTTTAACATTTAAAATTAAAACTGTGAAAGCATGAAAGCATTTGAAAGCATTTCCTAGTGTGCAGTTACACAAATGATCCTAAATTAACAGGTGTCAAATCAGCAGTCACCTGTGAGGGTGCCACTGGGTTTTTTTATGGATGAACCTGAGTTTATTGAGATTCTCCTTTCTAGCCAAGAGGAGAAATAGTGTTCCCCTGGTACTTTGGATTTGTCAGTGGGTACTCTGGGAGACTTGAAATGAATGGATGGACCCATTTCCTCTAGCAACTAGTGCCACTCCGATAGGTTTTCTCTCAGCCTAGCCTGGATGTCTGTGAAATGTGACTGACTTCCGTAGTTCAGGGCTATCTTGACTTCTTCCTAAAACTCTTTAACAGGTCTAATGCACATGCACCAGTCCATCTCATTCCTAGAGTGTTGTTTTTTTCCCTACAACATTCATTATTTATATTCATAATAGCATGCTGTGCTGCTGATCTAAGCAAATTGGGCACAAAGTGAGTTAGCTTATGTAGGACTTACCTGTGTGTAATTATGTCTGACTGGCCCTTTTTTGAATGTGTGTGCCCCATTTCTTTGTATTATATTGGGTGAGAATAGATTTCGACCAGAAAGTCAGCAATTCTGAGCCGAGATCTGTGTGTGCATCTGGACAAAGCTTCAGCCCAAAATGATAATGGTTAAGCTTACAAACTACCAGTATGATCCTCAGCTGCGTTTTTTAACACGAACTCTTTTGAGTGAATTTGCCATATATTCTATGTCTTTTATTTATAATAGTGTGAACCCCAGGTTCGCTGCAGGAACAGGACGTAACTGTGGTAGTTTCATTACTTCAATAGGGTGATAATCATAGTTTGGTTTTACTCCCTGTGCTCAAGAGAGTTTTCTAGCTGTGAGAATCATGTAGTAAATACATCATTATATCTGGTAATATGAGGTAGGTATTTAAACCTTACTGGGTTGTGTTGAAAGAAGGATGGATGTGCTCTGTCTGTACTGACCTGAAGGGAAAAGCCACTCTGAGTGGCCCCTTGGAGGGGTCTTGCAGCAGCACTGTGGCAGGAGGTGGTCCACACTGCTCTCCCCTACAGCTCTAACCACAGAGCAGTCTTGTGGCTTTCCTGGCAGACTCTGTGCTGGGAAAGAGGATAGGATGGTATCCAAATCTAGCGTCTTGAAGTTACCTTAGGAGAGATGTAAAGTGGAAAATAGACTGAATCAAAAGAGATGCAGCAGAAGGAGGGGTTTTGTTCTTTTTTTTTTTTTTTTTTCCAGATAGTTATTTCTGTGCAGAGTAAATCATTACTTCTGAAGCCATCTGTCTGAATTGCAGTGAATCTCACCATAACTGATCAAGACTAATAAATAATTAAATAGCAGTGCTCAAATGAGTATCTGTACCTCGCTTTCATCTAGTTCTCTTGGTTCTGGTGTTTGACAAGTACCTGTCTTCTGCCTTGGAGCCGACAAGGCAGCTGTTTTCATACCCATGCTGCTGCCCTACTTTCAAGCAACTCATGCAGTGAGAAACCCGATTATTTTTTTCAGTCTAGTGGCCCTACAATGTGCTGTGGTGGAATCTGTACCTGAACTCCCTGCAGTTTCGCACTGCTTGTGGTAAACCTGAAGTGTCTTCCTCAGCTGTAGGTGCTGGCTGAGTGTAACCTCTGGCACAGGAGCAGGGAGAGCTGCAGGCCAGCGCTGCTGTGCCGGGGGTGCCGTGGCTGTGCGGGCACAGGGGTGGCAGCGCGGTGGGCCGGAGCTGAGCAGGGCTGGTGGGCTCCAGCTGCCGCTGCGCTGCCAGCTTGCAAGGTAAACACTGGGTGACCTACAAGCCAGCCAGTCAACTCGCACGTGGCCTTATTAGGCAAGCTGCAGAGCCGGTGTCTGGGGACAGAACATGCTGGATGGCAGCAGAGAGCGCACAGCCCAGAACGGATCCAGCCCAGACCCCGGGAGATGCGACCCAGTACTGCGGCACTGACAGCGAGCTGCTGCTGCCTGAGCCCCGCTGTCAGAGAGACTGAAACTCTGCCTGGCAAATATCAACAATTGTGCCATTAAGAGGTGGCTTTAAAAAGTAAAATGCTTTTTGTGTAAATGTTAGTAACCTGTAGTTCTCTTCCTTGACGTATTTTTCGTGTGCTTGGTTGTAATCTTAGGACACCAGCACCAGTTCACGCTGTCAGTCCATACTCTGAAACACTTTGTGGGGGCCTTTGCTGGGAAGTGTGTTTTCATTCCTTGTGCTGCGTGCTTTCAGAGGCACACCTGAACTAAGGGGAATTAATTTTTTTTTTTACTTCAGGACTTGTTTCTCCTCTCTTCTTATGCAGTTTTATGCCCTTTATTGGAAGACTGATTTCTTACTGGCTAAAGCAATGATCTTGCTCCCAGAAGAAGGGGAATATTGGCACCCACAGCCTGTGTGCAGACTAGCACTAGTCTAGGTTGCTTCATACCCGCCTCATAAAAACTGACTTTCACGTGAAAGAAGCCTTAAAAAACAAGAAAAAAATTATGTTTTCCCTTTAGTAAAATCTCCGTAGATTTAGACAAGTGTATCACAAGCAGATGCTGTGCAAGCTTTCCTGGGCAGCTCTGGGAAGGCTCCTCAGATCTGACTTGTGATTAATTTGCTATTAGTGATTGGTAGCCCCCTGAGAACTTATCATGTTTGTGATTTTTGCAGGGGCTTTGGGAGTGAATGAGGGCAATAAAGAGAAAAATACCATAGCTGCTATGAATTTAAACCTGCTCTCTAGAGACTAAGATCCAGAACTGCAGCATCACTTTGTTAACCAGATCTTCTTTCCTCATTAATTTTTGCTTAGCCATGCTGGATGTAAATTAAGGTCTGGTACACGTGCCTTTTCATAGTGACACTATTTTCAGTGACAGTACTTCTAGCTGAGCTGTCTTACCTTGACCATCAGCGTTTTAATACAGCATACATTTTTTTCTTTATTTATTTTACTAAATATTTAATTTTCTGAGAAAGCATTGAGATTTGCTATAGAGAGCATGGGAGCTGGGCTTATAGATTTGTTGTTTGCAAGGTTATTGTCTGCCTGAGGCTCAAAAAGTTGTATTTCAAGGTAAGTATGCAGGGATATGATGTAGCCTGTGAAATGTCACATCACAGTGGCAAACAAAATTTATGTTTTCCTTAGATGACTACTATCACAAGGAACCAAAGAATGTTGTTATAAATTCTTCCTTGGGGTGTGTGTGTCTGTCTCTGCTCCCTTTTTGGGCTTTTACATGCACACAGTGATAGCAGTGCAGAGGTGTACAAGAGCAGACAGGAGAAAACTCAGTAGTGTGGCTGGGCTTTTTGTGTCACTTAACTACATGGGGCCACTTGCTGCTCCAGGCAAGGAGACAGCCTTGTGCTGGTTGTAGGCACCAGAAGTGCCAGAAGATAGAGAAATGCATCCTGAAAACCCTAGCTGTTTGTTTTCAGGACAGGCATTTCACAGACAGTTTCCCAACAACAGTTAAAGCCCTTGGTTGTCCCAGCAGCAAAGCTCTTGTTCACTGCAGTAGTAAAGAAGCAGCTGCTGCTGGTGGTGTGACTTCAGAGAAGGATGTCCATGGGTCTGTGGCTAACCCTGTGCCCTTACAATCCGAGCTGCAGCTGCTTTACAATGAGCCATGGTGTGAAACACTCAAAATATTGATTTGTTAGGTAAAATCCCATATCTCTTCAAAGTTCTTGAGCTGTTTAATCATTCAAGTTGTACATATTGCTGGGGAATGAGTTCCTGCCATATCCCCGTTTCCAGCCATTGACTCAGTCCATGCCTAACCCTGGCTGTGTTCATGCCTGACATCATCTCTTACTGTTTCAGGCCCAGAGACAAATAGGTCTGACTGAATTTGGATAATGTGCCTCACTGGTATATCTGATTACTACATGTGAAAAGGGTATGTGGCCTTTGAACTTCCTTGAAGGAGCTACTCTAGACTGATCCTACTCCTAAAGAGGAAAACCTTGGACATCTTTTAATTATGCTACAGTCTTGCCAAACAGTTTTGCAAACGAGACGTAGGCCTGTCAGGGAACATTAGACTCATGTTCCTTATTCTGAAAATGTGTTGCAAGATTGAAAGGTACCAAAATCTCCTTTTAGGAGCAATCTACTGCTAAAATTAATGTCTCAAGGGACATTTCTTCAAATCTAAAAGAGTAATCTAGAGATTGGAAGGGGATTTTTTAGTGTATGTGCAAAAATATCTGTTGTTCTCCCTCTTCCCTCAGCACGTGAATAAATAACCAGTACAAAAAGACCATCCATATTCTTTCAAGACATCTCTATCATCTTGTTCTAAAAAACTCAGTCCCCTTTATCAATCTTACTAATCAGCTTTTTTGATCTCTTTGCATATGACCTGTTTTAAAGTGCACCACACAGACAACGCAGTGCTGAAGTTTATCTGAAGACTTCTCCAAAACATACTCACTGACCAGACATAAATCTTCTTGCCAGGATTGTTTCTGAAAAGGATTACATTTGCTTTCCACTAGAGTAATGACACCATGTCAGGAAACTATCCCGGTTTTAAAGTTCATATGAATGGCCTCCATTTAAGAAATGAGAAATTATCACTTATCCACATACATGAGGTTTGGATGGAGAAGGCAAAACCACAGTACATACTGTGTTTGCAAGCTAGGCTGTTTGGATGTGACTCAAGATGGTAACTTTCTGTTAAGTGATTGCAGTATTGAAGTAATCTTCTGGTAGATTTTCTACCTGTATTTTAGCTTTGGGCTGACTTATTTCTTGAACACATTGGCAGAAATTGCTGGAGAGTGAGAAAAAGGGGAAATAAGGAAAGGGAGTACCTTGCCACTTCCCTTCAGAAAGACATGCCTGCATGCCAAAAACTGACAGGGCAGTGTGGGGTAGGTGAGCAGCCTGCAGGCTGGGAGGGGAGGTCAGATGGAGGGATGGAAAAGAGTGATCTGGTTTAGTCCAATCTTCTCACCTTCATTCCTTCAATCATCTCTAGCAACTCAGATCTTGGCATAGGTATTCCAAGGGTGCTTGTCTTATCCGGAGGAAGAGCAGTGGAATAAAATTCATGAGCTCCTTTAAGTCTCTACCCACGAAGTGGATGAAAATACGATTTCATCATCTTGTTTATACAGCTCATCTCAGTTTTCTGTGCTGCTCAGATTCCTGCTTACCTAACTAGCGTATTTGCTGAAAGTTTCTTTGTGCAGACACTGTGGGTTTTCTTTCCTCTGCGTTGTTGATTTCTTTAAAATTTTATTTTAAGTTTTCTTCAAACAGCTGTCATGGGCTTTTTTGATTTTTGCTTTTATGATAACTGCAAGTCACAACAAAGTATCTACTTCTCCTTATC
The DNA here is from genome assembly GCF_022539395.1 of Myiozetetes cayanensis. Taxonomy (NCBI): domain Eukaryota; kingdom Metazoa; phylum Chordata; class Aves; order Passeriformes; family Tyrannidae; genus Myiozetetes; species Myiozetetes cayanensis. The sequence continues at coordinate 136,199,700 of NW_026086604.1, forward strand.
ACAGAGAAACACTTCTAAATATAAATTCATAAGTGATTAAAATTCAGGAAGGAAAAAGGCTTGATCTTGTTGGGACCTGATTCATAACTCCTCAGTGCTTTGGGACTGGCAGCCCTGTAAGTTGGGAACTGTTTTGCAAACCGTTTAAGCTCCAGCTTTGATTAGAGCGATTAGTTTTGCCAGACAAAAGGAAGATATTTTCCTTCTCTTCCTGTGGGAAGCTTCAGAACAACATTTAACTGCCAGCTGGTCTTTCATGAGCAGCCTCAGATTTGAAATGTATACATGCTTAACCTCGAGCTCTTTGCCCAGATGACTGCAAACTTAGCTTCCCGCTGGGCTGCCCCCCTTTCTGACGGCTGAACTGTTGTTCTCTCTTTGTTTGCTTATATTGGAGGCTGCTAATGCTGAAGAATTAATGATGGCAGAGGGGGACAAGAACATTACTACCGATTTGTAACACAGCCTTGATAACATAGTTTGACTGAACACGCTTCTAGTTCCTGGAGACTGGATCTTTGTTGAAGGACAAACTGCTCTTCCTCCTTTCCTCATCAAGTATTTGGTGATGAACTTCTTTGCCTCTGGGAAAGATTTGCTTTTAAATCTGCTGTTTCCAAACAAGCAGCACGGTGCTAAATCCAAGACTTCTTTTCTTGATACCATTTTTACACCTTACTGTTTTTCTCCACTGCCAAAGCTGTTAAGGGACAGCACAGAGGCTGCTCTTGCAATAGATGATCCCTTTTTGATGGAAAGGAGGGAGGGAAGTGACCGGTTATTACGCTAAAGTATTCCCATTGATCTGTGAAGTGCAATACACTAAGTATACACTGTGAAGTTTAATATACTAAGGCCTCCAGTATCTCACAGCTTTAAAAGTTTTAATATTGGAAGCAGTGTTGGCACATACCCCTCGTCTTGAATTGACACTGAGCAAACTCTGAGATCACAAATTCTGCACAGTAGCACAGTTTCAGTATTAACAGCAGTGACATTAGTGTTAATTCATAGGTACTATGCACAGAGCAATGGCTGATTGCTTCACCTTCCAACCTAACATGAAGAGAACTTGAAACCAAACTTTAGAGTATGGGTAGGTATTCTTGTGAAGACTTGTTACAGATGTTGTTTTTATTGCATATTTAACTTTCCTCTGTAATAATTTTTGACCTGTCAACTGTTTATAGCAGGAACAGGAGTCCTACTTGCACCAAAGCCTATCACAAATATTTCTTCTCAGGTGGTAACCAGAGATGTTGGACAGATTGCCTTCTTACTGTGTTTTGCAGGTAGAATTTAAACAGCACGAGCAGGACCTATTTAAAAATTACACATTCTGAAAGGCACTCCAGGGGTTTTCCATCTTTCTTCAGCTATATGTGCTTTACCTTCTGCACCTCATTCACCAGGAGGATGCTGAGGACAAAATGTTGGGGGTGATGTATAGCAGAGGAATGTGGGAGCCTGATTCCTCCCTCCACAAATACAAACATATCCGTTCTCTGTTGTATGGGACATTGCCAGACATGGGGATGACATTTGAGCTGAGCTTACCTGCTTTGTTAGCCAGGAGGGTTGATCCCTTTTCTGATCATAAGATCTTGTGCCTTTTTCTTTGTTCTGGCACATCCTAAAAAGCGTACCCAGCAAAAATAAAAGGGAATATTTACTACCAGTTTAGTCATCAGACCAGGTTGGTAGGGAAACAGGACCTAGGAGAGGTCCTGCAGCAGAGGGAACGATGGGTAGGACTGTCTGTCTTGGCAACCCCGATCTATTGCATCAGCTCAGCTGTCGAGTCTAACTTCTCCTTCCACACTGCTTAAGGCTGCAGACACCAAATTTATCAAATGAATGTTATTTACCTGCACTTTATATATAAGAGAATCTTCCCTTATTGTGTATCAGATGAGTTACAGGTGCTTAAAAGTGCTCCAAGTAATAATGCCTCTATTTACAAGATCAGGTAAACAGTCTTCACACAAGCAGGGTTGAGAAAGAAGGGATTTTTCAGCACGAGGCATCTCTTATTGATATACCAACACAGATACTGGTCCTGAATCTCTCCATTAGCTGTTGCCAGCAGCTTCTTTCTTAGTTCTGCATTGTCTTGTTTTTGTGTTTTAAGCACAACTGCACTTAGGCCTAGACTGTAAAGCAGATTTTCAGGTTAATGGCAATTTGGAACTAATGTCAACAGATTATGTGTTTTGTTACTGCTTTTTTATATATTAGGCTCTAGTACATGGAAGCCTTCACAGCTGGACAAGAGAGAACAGCAGTGTCCATTTATGTTCTATCTGTGGTGCTGTGAAGTGGATAGAATTAAACATGAGAGGTAGCAAGGTTACAGGCAAAGAAAAAAACGTGGTACGAACCATCCAACATTTCTGAACCGAGGATGTTACCTGATGAGTCAGAGGCTTTGAGGTCATGTTCCTTGTGTTGGGTGGCTCTCATTCCATGGAGCTCTCGACTGTTGAAAGATCAGCTAATAAAAGGTGCTTTGGTTAGGGTGACTCGAACATTATTCATGCTTAAAAATAAATAAATGAATACAAATAACAGGGGCATTAGACAAGATGAAGTGCATTTTCTTCTATCCATTGTAATAACTTGTTAGCGTGAAAAAGAGTGTTTTGATGACCTAGAGAGGATAAATAGAACTTCATGGCAAGCCAACAGCCATTAATAGGTTTTTGATAGATTATATTTTTCATTTGTGGTTAAGCAGCATTATTGCGTATATGTTGCCTTTACATAGAGGTTCTCAGCATAGATCAGGGTTCTGTTGTAACAGATATCATAAAAACAGGTGAGCACAGTCAAGAACTTCAGTATTTTTTTTTAGACTATGTTTTAATGGTCCTGACAACCCCAGTCTTGTGGTGAGTTTTCTCGTGGAATTATAGAATTGTTTGGGATGGAAGGGACCTGAAAGACCATTTATTTCCAACCCCCCTGCCATGGGCTGGGACACCTTCCACTAGACCAGGTTTGTCAAAGCTCCATCCAAACTGGCCTTCAACACTTCCAGGGATGGGGCACCTACAGCTTCTCTGGGCAACCTGTTCCAGTGCCTCACCACGCTTAAAGAATTCCTTTCTGATATCTAATCTAAACCTACCCTCATTTGACTTAAAGCCATTACCCCTTGTCCGATTGCTACAGGTCCTTGTAAAAAGTCCCTTTCCAGCTCTCTTGTAACCCCCTTTAGGTACTGGAAGGTGCTGTAAGGTCTCCCTGGAGCCTTCTCTTCTCCAGGTTGAACCACCCCCACTCTCTTGACCTGTAACACTAATACTGCTTGAAACCTTTTTGAAGGGGAGAAGTCTGTTGGAGGGAAGCTAATGGGTTTCCCTATTTGTTTGTGTGGGTTAAATGCATGGACCTGTTTCAGTCACATATTTAATGCTTCTTTGTGTGTGTGTTAGACCATCAGGTAGTTCAGGGTGGGTGACTGAGCCAGGGTTATTGCACTATTTCCAATGATTATTTCCAGACTTTCAAAATTAACTATAAAAGTTTTCAACTCTTCAATCCAAAATCCATCAAATCTGTTTAATAATAAAAAAAAAAAAAAAAAAAAAAAAAAGGTAGCTAGACAGTACTTTTGTGCAATTTTGCACCTTCTGTCTCAAATTAAAATATTTGGAGCTGTGGTGTCTGTTCTTTAATCCCCACCCCCACCAGTAATTTTGCTCATATGTTATCCATAAATCTTGTCTGTTTTAAATGTTCCAACTAATAGTTAGGCAAAACATTTAAGCATAATGATATGATTAACAGAGTCCATTTTTTGGCAGCCTGGATGCTGTATTTCTTAAGCTAGCACTGCAGTTTATCCTGATTAGAGATATGAAGGAATTATTATTCTTCTTGGAGGATTTTTTTTGGTTTTGTTGTTGTTGGGGTTTTCTTGTTTGCTTGTTTTCATAATACGAGGATTTAGGGGTTCTGCAGTCGTTTTGCAGGAATATAATGTGTGATTTGGCTGGATCTTTGAAGTGGTAATATTATAAATCTCCCAATCACCATTGCCCAATCTGTTTTAGCATTCATGTGCCTAATTTCTGTTTGTAATCTGATTACTGGCTTGAGCTGCTCCGGCTTGCAGCCTATTGCTATGCATTTACTGTACTCCCTGGGACGCGATAGCCTGACAGCTCCAGTCCTGTGCTATGAAAAATCTCTACACGATATTGCTAAGACAGGCCTAGGGCTGTGGCTGCTGGAGAATTAGCTGCTATTGTAGTTTCTCTTTGCCGAATCCTTTGTTTCTGCGACCATGTTCAGAAATCCTTGGATCTCCAGCTATTTGGGAAATGTTAAATACTCTGAGGAGCAAGGTAAGAGTTCCAAGTAGATAGAAGAAAATGCAGTTCATTTGTGTGTGTTTAATCTCTCGTATATGTGTATGCATGTGTAAATATTGTTTGACTGGATCTTCTGCAGCTGCATTAGGTACTTTAGCAATCAGTATGCAGTTAGTCACCTAGGCTATTTCATTATTTCCTAAAGGGCACTTTTGAAAGATCCGATTAGATGGATCTTTTAATTAGCTTAGCATGCCACCGACTTAGGGCCTTTAAATATACTGAGTAACACTGGAAGGTTGCATCTACTTTTTCTTTTTGAATTCAGCATTTGAAATTTCTTACATGTTAAAGTGTGAATAGTGGTTTTATTCGGTAGTTTGTACCTAAGAGGGAGGGGAACTAGACTCAACAAACAGTTAAACTTGTGAGCAAGTTTGATTTACACTTCAGTAAATATACTCTCAATTTTAAATACAAATACTTAAAATTTCTTTAATGTGATTATGAGCATGTTTAGAATTCTTCAGCAAAAGAAAGAACAAAATGCTGTTGCAAATATTTTCCTTCTGTGAATCAGTTACTGTGAGGGTGTTTTTTTATCTTTAAATTAACCATTGAGTAAGACTCTGTTAAACTGATGTTTCTTTGTTGAGCATATTTAATGTCTTTTGATGCACAGTTGTTTTACTTTTCCTCCTGTGTTTGTATTTAAGACTTCTGTATTGTGGTAAGTAAGTTTTATTGGACTTTAATCCCCCCCACATGGTGCTTAATTTGAACAGGAGGAAATACATAAAATATCAAAACTGTGTGACAGAATATAATTGCCTGCTAGGTTTTTCTGTGTTTAGGGTGTGGGGGAAAATTGAAGCTCAGCCCTGTGAAATACAGCAAAGTTTTAAGATGTTTTTGAGGCAGCATAGATGTGGTGTGTATGATGTTACTGAATGTGTTTAATGGGTAGCAACAGCCAAACCGGCTTATGTGCCCCGTCTTAGCAGCCCTTCTCCCTCCCTGCTCCCAGGGAAGCAATGCAGGCTACTTTCTTCCCTTCTCATATTCCCTCCCCAGTTTTGGCTAGGGTAGGCAGAATTTCTCTGTGGTCTGCTTGTGGTTTTCACGGTGGACAGCTGTTTCAGTGCCAAAAATTCTAGGATGGGTTGTATCCTGTTAGAACAGCTATAAATTTAAGATATGCCTGGTTCTGATTAGCTAAGCTGATACTGAGCTGGGCTTTGAAAGTTAGTGCATAGTCTTCTCAAAGTCATATTAATCTGGCCTTTTTAGAGGATGCTTATGGCATGGAGTATTTTTTTTTTTTAATGTTGTAGTGTAAAATATAATGATTTATATACCATTCACACTGTTTTTCTTATAATACTCTGTTTTGGTTTAACAAGATATTTCTGTGTAATCTATGTACTTTATTCTCCATTTAATGGAAAGAGAAAATGAATGTTAACAAAAACAGGAAAAAGTTGCCTATTAAAGTTGAAGAATGCTATTAGCAGAGCTACTTGAAATCTGCAGTGACTTGTAGCAGATGCCTAAAAAATGCCTTTTTGCACAATTTAAACTTCTTTATCAAGCTGTTGAAATTCTTTCTGGTTTTTTTTGCCTTTTTTTATATTTATACCTGTAGAGATGGCAGAAAGAAGTGAAAGAGGATGAAAAGTTTTGAAAGGCATAGACAAAACATACATTCTGTAAATTAAGACCCGTATTGTCAGCTGTAAGTTACATTATACCCTTTCAGCAAAAATAAGGGACATTCTACCCTGACTCTAAAATACTGTGCATAAGCAAAATTTTTTTTTTGCCAGTTAAATCTTCTTTGAAATAGTTAAATCTCAGCTGTGAGGCAGAGTGAAAGGGATTTAGCTCCTTTTGAATTGTTCTAAAGTCCAGATTGTGTAATATTCAGGTCTGTCTTTGAAAAATAAAATGATTACTCTATCAGTGACCAACTGTTTATTAATTTAAGGTCTTGAGGGAGTAGATTTAATATCGATGGGGACACAAGGCAATTTTCCATTGGGAGTAAGTTATTGGTAGCTTTATGTACTTTTCAACAGCAGTCACTGACCAGGTGCTCCCCTGCTTTCTGACCAGCACTTCTCTAAGGTTTCGTAATAGCACCCTCATTGTTAAATGAATGGAGATGGTACTTGGAGCACTGGTCCCCCTTGCCATTGGTTATCATTTAGACCCTCTGGTGAAGCACTTGATTGCAGAAATTAAAAAGTTAAATCTGGGAGAGAGTGGGGAGATTGCCCATTGCTTCTTATGGTTCACAAAGGTTTGGGAACCTTAGAGGCTTTGTAATACATACTTTTTGAAAATGAGGCTGCATGTGACAGTTTTGCTCTCAGTGTAAACGTGTTCCTCTGTGAAAGTAAAGCTAAGGCTTTACTTCTAAGGCTTTTCAGAAAAAACATGGGAGCTTCCAAACAGTAGACAACAATTTCTGTCCGTCATGGATGGTATAATACTGTTGCAACAGATCCTCAGCTGGACATCTCTGACTTCTGCAGTGAATATGCAGTTTTTATATGCTAGGCTGCAGCCAAGAAGGCTCTTCCTCCTTGCAGCATTTCTCATTTGCAGAGTGCATCATAAACATGTCTACTCTCCATTTTATAAGTTGGGAAACCAAATCAGGGAGTTTAAATGATCATCCCAGGCTGCACTACTACACCACAAATACTAAGAGTAGGACATGGCAGTTCCATAAAGTGTTGATGGTTTTAGTATGTCTACTGTCTGTAGTCAATTTTGCGAGGCTTTGGTTTATCACCATCTTGAACATGCCAGACTGTGCTGTTTGACTAGAGAAAAGGCCTCTGCACAGTCTTTTGCAGTGGAAAGGCTATGTTTGGAGGCTACAACCTAGTTTACCAAAAGTTCCCCATTTATTACAGCATCTTCACAGTGTTGTGGTTTTTTTTCTATTTTGCAGATTTTGCCAAGGGAAACTCAGTCAGATTTAAACCTTCACGATTGCTCCTAAGGAAGAGAGCGTTAAGGTAAGGTGGAGTTTGTCTTGCCCAGTGAAGATCACTGGTTGCAGTAACTTACAATCATTGCTTGAATCTACATTTATTCTTTTGTTGGGAAAAGTAATTATTGGTCCTCTCACAGGACCAAGCTCCAGCATAGAGCAGATGCTCTGAATGAGTCTTAAAACCACCAACTGCCTCCTAAGTAATGTTAAAATCTATAGCTGGAATTGCTAAGGGAAAAGTCCCACTTTGCACTGGGCCTCGTGCCACTGCAGTGCACATTTTTCCTTGTGTGGCATGGGCACAATACAGACCAGTGAACCAGCTTGAAATACTTACCTGCCTGTAAAAGAAAGTGGCTGAAGTGGATGAAATAATTATATATCCTTGCAGGGAGCTTTGTCAGCAATCTTGGGGAGAGAGATGAGGCGGGACACTGCAGAGGTGAATGGACAGCTGGTGTTGCTGCTTCCTTGCAGGGCTGTGCTGCCTTGTGCCTGCATTCTTAGGAAGTGGTTCCATGGGGCTGAATAAGGAGATACAATTAAGCAAGATGACAATCACGTTGCCTTTCTCTTCCCGTTCTTACTCCAGCTGTTTTTGGTGTCCACGTTTGGGCTTGCTGGAGTCATCCATAGTGGCACAGAAAAGAGATCAGGGAACTGGGAACTGACTCTTGCCCCAGCAACCAGCCGTGTTGTTGGCTCAGCTGCACAGTAATCCACCAGCACACAGGTTCACTTTGAAGACTTCTTTTCAGTCAAGGCACACCACTTGGAGCACACCTGGTTCCCTGTGATGTTGTTCCTTATGTCCTGTAGAGAGATGGAGAAAATAGGTGTACAAGACACACTGTGTTATGAAAGCAGGTAGGGGAAAGTAGAAATGAGAGTAGCAGAGAGGGATGTGACTGTAGAATGGACCTTTTACTTAAGAGTCCAAGGAAGGAAATTCTCCTGGAGGTAGAGAAAGAGGAGCGAACACCAAGAAACCAGTTGGCAGGTATACAAGTGGATTTTGTTCCAATTTTGTTTCAATCATAAAATCTCAGTATATCCTGTAGCTTTAAACGGGATGGCAGGTCAGTGTTACCAAGTGGCATTTGGATCAAACTTCTGGTTGCTTTTGGGCGTGTAACTAGGTTAGTGGGACAGCTATTTAGAAACTTTATGCTGCTGCTGCTGCAGCAGATGAAGTTTGCAGCCTGGAATCCCTGATGTATAGAATACGGCCTACACTTACTTTGGAAGTTGGCAGAGCAGTATAACTGCTGAGACTGTCAAGTACTCTACTAATGCTACATTATACATTGTTTTTTAAAACTATGGAGATTGTGAAATATTGTTGCCTCTGTTTTAACAGGAATCATCTGAATTCCTGAACACTGGAGAGTATAATGAGTTTGTTGGGAAGCTGAGGCCAAACCACACACAAATCCTGTGTGAAACAAACTGGTGGGACCTCATGCTGTTGATTGCATTTCACGAACCATGATCACAGGCTATGTTTCAGGCAAGGAAAGGGCAAGAAGTTCCTCTTTCATTATCCAGATTTAACAGGGACCTTAGGAAATAATTGTTGCAAACTTCTAATTTTTTTTTTCATTTAGAGAACCCCTTGTATGCCTTAATTATTTTAATAATGAATGTGCAGAGCCTAGCTGGTAACTGCAGAAATTCATGGTACTGAACATATCTGTTCAGAATCTGCACCTAAATTTATAACATGACTAGATGTAGCCATGAGATTTCTAGAAGAGGGTTGTGGATGAGTTTGAAGGTACAATATATCTGGCAATTCAAGTCTGACTATCTGACTCTACTTAAGCAATTGAATTGATGCAACTCCTTCTTCAGGAAAGTAATAAAACTGGGAGACTTATGAATATATTCCTTTGAGGAAAAAGGGAAATCTTAGTGAGGAATTACTTATGAGTTTATTTTTTTAAAAAATACTTATGAGTAGTGAGTGTCCTGTACTTTTTTTTTTTTTTTAATTTGGAATTGCTTTAACATCATTTCAATTCAATTTGGATTCCTAATGAATGTTCTTATTGAATACTGTGACATGTCCTAAATATGCCTACTTTCATTTTTAGAACTAATTTGATATATGTGTCTATAAATACCCAATTGTTTGGCTTGACTCTGTCAACTTCAGAGCACTAATCTGTCTCTGAATCCTCTGCACATGTGAAAGCAATGTTATTATACACTGGATTAAAACATTTTGGTTTTTTCATGTGCAAATATTTAAACCAAGCAATGCCACCTGCAACTTAGCTAGAGAGAGGAAAAAAAGCCTCTGAAGAGATAAAACTCCTCAATTGTGGATTAAATAGTGTATGAAAATTGGTAACCCTTAAAAATGTAAACAGGTAAATAGGTTTGGACAATCTGTTCAGAGTGAAATGGAAAATGAGGGCATAGGGAAAGCTATGAAGGGACTTTCACAAAGCAAATAACCTGTGATGCTGTTTAGCCTAGTGAAGGTTAAACTTAGGAAGTTTGTGGTTATCTAAAGAATTTTAGTGAAATCTGCCAGTGAGCAAATGTTGCAAGCCACCCTCTGCACAAAGGAGGAGGGAACTCGCATACAGGAAGAACTGGATGACCTTGAGGAGTAATAGAAAAAGGATGTAATGTAATAATACTAAGTGCACAGTTGTGCATTGGGGGCTGATAAATTTTTCTGTCACTTGCAACTGATGAAAGCAAAACCTTGGCATATTAGTTTCTGATGCAGGATTGAGCAGCCAACATAGTGTAGATATAAAAAGGCAAAGGTGTTATAGATCCCAGCATTCAACTAACTAGTCATATAATAATGCTTTCTCTATTAAAATTCCTATTTTTATAAGATACTGCTCAGACCCAGATCTGGAATCAAGACTATCCAATTCTGGTCATGGTATACAGAAGAAGATGACTTAAAACTAGAATAAGTGGAGAACAGATTTTTTTACAGATAATCAATGAAACTGAGAACCTGTTTTGAGGAAGCTAAGTACATATGGATAACTTCTGTTAAGAAAAATAAGGAAGGTAAACAACAACATTGTCATGAGAATGAATGGATGAAAACCCAGTGAAAGGCATTTAGACTGAGTTTAGATGATCTCTGGTTTCAGAGTCCGTGGAACTCCCTGGAGTGAACGTAACTGGTTTATAGTACTTAAGGATTGTTGAGGAATCCACAAGCAATCCAATAATACTGTTCTTTTTAGAACCAGCAGGATAGTGCCAGTCTTGATTCTGTATGATTTTACCCTTGGAAATTCGTGTAGGAATGAGACATAGTTGTCAGTGCATGATTAATTTAAACAAGGCTTTTGCTGTATGAGGGAATGCTTTTCTGTACAGAGTCCCATGTTTATGGAAACTTAAGGTGCTGCACTGTCACAAGCGTTATGGAAGCAAGTGGAGATGCTGCTAAATAAAGCACAAATATTCAAAAGTTATGAGCTGGTCCCTCAGCCCTTTTGTCTTAAGTAATTAAATTGATTGGACAAAATAAATTTGGGGGTGGTTTATAGCCTCAGGCCAATATTATTTTCATTTTTCAAACTCATGCTCATACAAAAGGAGTGGAAACTGCTTTCAAATGGGAACTGGGAATCTCTCCACCCAGGGTTCCCCAGAAGCCATGCCTGTAAGAAAGTAACATATTGGGAAACTAGTAAGAATCATGAGTATTGGCAGTGTGGGGTTAGGCATATACAAACATGCTGTTAACTCTCTTGAGTCTCTGCCCAGTCTCAGATGACACATGCATCCATTTTCTTGTGACTGTGTTGCGCTATTTTGTTATTGTATTTTGGGTTTTGTTTAGTTCAATTATAATGGTTTTACCCTGTAAGGATACAGTTTTCTCTAATGGACAGCTTATTGCAGCTCTTCATCTTCTATTTGCAATTTTCTGTAGTGACTAACATTGCTTTTCTTGGCAGTACCTGGAGTAATTTCTGTAAGTGCAGTTGTTGGACACAATTTGCAGCAGGTGGCAGGGTGCCTGGATGTGACACAGCCCAGTTTCTTCATTGTCATTTCAAGGATTTTATTCTCTCCTCAAATGTCTTACAAAGGAATATTATTTATAAATGATAAACAAGCAAATACTTATAGGAGTTCATGAAAAATTTACTAGTCATAATAAGTTAAAACTCTATCCAATGAGAAATGTTCTTTTGTAATAATGAGTGCAGAATTCTTTTTTTACTATTTTTTTTTTTTTGTTTTCTAACCAAATAACCTTGGGGGGAAAGCGCCATTTAAAATCTGTCCTAAGAAAGGATTTTCTAACAGTAAGACTGCATAGTTTTTCTTATCAGAATGACAGTAAATTATATGGCACATCACTACCACGGCAACATGAAGAGCCTAGGATCACTATGAGGATTTTTATTTTTTACACCTGTCTACCCAATTTACTAAGCATTTGGAGACCAGTCTAAGTTGTCTTATGCCCAGTTGAGATAGTTTAGAAGTCATAATGCCAGAATACAGCAGTTTGCTCTCTATTTTTAATAATCAGAGAAAAAAATCTTGCTTACAAGGAGGAACTCTTCCTCCAAAGAAGTCTCTATAGGCAGTATCTACTTTAGACCATTATGACACCTACATTTTACAGTTAAAATGTGTATATTTAATGGACATATTTAAAGAAATATTTTGTTTCACCTAAGTGAACATTTTTCTTGTTTTGAAAAGACATGGTATAAAATTAAATTATCTGACTGATGCTCATATTAATGTATTATAAACCATGTAAATTCCAGAGAACAGTGCAGTAAGAACAATAGGGCAGTCATGCAGAAGGCTACTAGGTGGAGTGTACATACAGTACTGCATTTGATGACATATGTTTTAATATTTATGGAGAACCATTCAATACAGATTATTTCAAATGTAATTGCTTAGTATAGCATTTTGAAGGCAGTCTCCAGTCAGTAATTTAATGCAAAAATGTGTCACAGTCAGTTCCAAACAAGTTTCAAATTATGTTAGGTTTGGCTTTCTGAGTTTCTTTGGGTTATTTCTTAGCTCATTCCTATGGAAAATATTTTCTTGCATATCTCTGTTAGACTATCTTACAGTAAATTGATTACATCTTGGCTTTACTTCATTTGTAGCAGAAATATCCACAGTTCTGTAAAACAGATGTTGCTTTCAGTTTTCAGAAGGAGTTTTCATTTGAAGATAAAGAAGAACTTGCAAACAGCACAAAGGATATTGATGCTAATCTCTTAGCAGTACTTCCGAAAGGTAAGTAAAGGAGACACGTTATGAACACAAGTGGTAATTTAACAGCATGTGAAGTTTAGTCTGTGCAAGTACAAGGCACAGTTAAAATTATTTAGGCACAGATGTTTTGTAAATGAGTTTTCCATGAGAAGTATGCATAAGGGATGAAGCAAGGGATGAACAACAGTGCTCTTTTATAAGGCCTTGCTATATCCCTGCTTCATAAAGTTCAGCTTTGTTTACCTAGTTTTCAATAGGTTAAGAAGTAGCTGAAATTCAAAACTTTAGAAAGGCTTCTTTGTATAGTTGAATTAATCCTGAAATCAAAATATTAACTTGACTTGTAGTCATAGCTCTTTCCAGTCCCCTTTGGTGGTTGATAGAATGGCTGTCCTTGCATGACCACTTGACTACACTCTGAGTTTTTGTCTTATGTGCTAAGCGAGCTGCAGTAAGTATGGACTTTGGCTTGGGTTTCTTTGTTCTTAAACTTCTGTCTTAGTGTGAATAACTTCTGAAGAAAACAGCACTTCCATATTTATCATTTGACACAGTTGAGGCAGAGGTAAAAGTTAATTCTCTTGAATTATTTAGAGAAAATCACAGTATGCTTGAGTTATTGACCTGTAAAGGGTGACATTTGACTGAAGAATTGTGTAACTCCCACAAAGATATTCCCTTCAATCAGGGATGTTATGGATCTCAGAACTTTGATTAAAATTTTGTGTGTGTGTGTCTTCTGGTGATATTTATTCTTTTCAGACAAACTGCAAGAGTAAATGCACTAATTCCAACATAAAAGAACTGGCTTACTCTTTTAATGTCAGTTGTTGCAGGATTCCTTTAGAAAGGAGCCCTTTTTCCACAATAACTTTTACATGCTAATTGAGTGACATGCTTGCTTTTAAATACAATCATTACAGATGTTCAGAAAGAAACATTGTTGACAAAATGATGGAACAGAGTGATATACATTTATACAATACAGACTTCCTGAGAGCACCAGTCAGTAAGAATGCAGAGTCCCCTGTTATTCCTTATACTTAGACTTACAATCGTTCTGGCCAACAAGTTAATTGTGAGAGCCTTCACTTGAGAAATCTTATCTGTAAGTTGCTTCTCAGTGAACTAATTTTTATTTCAGGATTTTTCTATTTTTAAGAAAATATTACCATAATAAAGGCATCAGATTTGGGGTGTACCAGACTTAAGAAACAGTTAGTAGTGGGAGCTTATGGTTTCATTCTAAGGGGACTACTTGAAACCAAATGCTTTCTGAACATCCAGGTTAATTTATCCTTTCTGGGGCCTAACTTTGATTCAGTTTTGCCTATGTTGGAAAATCGGAGGAGTATGTTTAGTTTTCAACTGACACAGACTGAGGTTCCAAGAGTCTGGCTGAAGTCTCACACATTGCTGCCTGCAGTTGGGCATTGAACATGTCAGTACAGCTCTGCTGGCATAAACAGAAGACAAACGCTTCACCAACCTAGTTTTCAGACAACCACCTTTCCAGGTGTGGAGAGGAGGAAGTAGGAATGAGGCTGGTAGGCTTTACTATTGTGTTAAATTTTTCTCAAAATGAAAACAGATTTTACCCATGTTGCAATGGTTATTTATCATCTCTGATAAATTAAGCCTCTGGCAGGTAAACTTTTGATCCGTGTCCATCCAGGTTCACAAATGTATGTGCTCACTCTCTCTTAGGAACTTTTGGGAGGCTTAATTGAGGTTTTACAGCTTCTGAACTGTAAAAAGAAAACTGCTGTCCCATGCCTACAACTTTATTCATGTGTCCCCTCTGCTGTTGTCAAAGAGGGCTTTCATGATAAACATGTTTATATTCTGTAGCACGTTTTTGAAAGATTTCTGAATACTATAAGAAATATTTTATCTTAATTTAAGGAGTTTTTAAAAAATTTGTATGAGGTGCACTCCAAATGTATTTGTTGGATTTTATTCTGGGACGAGACATGGAACAATGCTGCTTTTCCTGATTACTGGTGTTCTAAGGTAAATTTTGTTTAGAATGTCTACACTTACCAAAATTAAGATGCCTATTGGCAGTCAACCTTAGAGGGTATCCTACCATAGCATCCAGCTCAATAAAAAATAAAATAAAGCCTCAAGTTCAGGGCTGTTTCTGAACTGTGGCTGTTCTTCCTCTTGCCCTTAAGTGACCAGTGGTGTTTACAAATTGTGTTGCCTTGAATTAATCTAGATAAGGAGCTTTTACTGTGAAATTAATTATTTTAAGCTTCTTAGTCTTTTCCTGTGTGCTGAATCAGATCTTTGTGCTAATTTTTAGGTAGAAGTGTTGTTACTCTTCTAACCCTACCATGCTGTAGTTTCTGATGGTCACATGGAAAAAACATCCCATGAACAGATGGACGTTGGCACCAACCTATTCAAATTGCAAACTAAAAAGGAGAAACCTGGTCACCTAAGTTTACCAGGGTCAGCCAGTGTCCTTGGGAGTGATATGTCTCCAATTGGCTTTCATGTTTTGAAGTAAAATATTTTATTCATCAAAAAGAAATCACAAGAGTAGAAAAATTCCTGCATTTAATCTTTTTTTTTTTGGGGGGGGGGGGGGAGGGGAGCGTTTTTGCTTCTTTTTCCCCTCCAAAAGAAGAATAGTACTGGAACTGCTTTTAAAGAAAAACTCTGCAGATGTTGGCCAGCTAAGCTGAAATTGTGTGGAAAAACTGTAAAGCAGCATAGAGTAGTCCCATGCTATTTTTGTCCTATGTTCTTTGGGAAGGTGTTGGAGAGATTCTTCATGGGACCAGTGCTCTTTTTAGGACTGC
The DNA here is from genome assembly GCF_022539395.1 of Myiozetetes cayanensis. Lineage (NCBI taxonomy): Eukaryota > Metazoa > Chordata > Aves > Passeriformes > Tyrannidae > Myiozetetes > Myiozetetes cayanensis. Next base: position 136,215,077 of record NW_026086604.1, read on the forward strand.
AAAGTGGTAGTAGAATCTCTGGAACTTCAGCTAACATGTAGCAAAGAGGGTGTTGAGCTAATGCTTCTGGGAGTTCTTTAGATTTTCCATATTTCTCGTATGTAGACAACTTATGGTCATGTTTCCTTTTCTGTGAGTGGGGGGAAAGGTAAGAAAACTTCTGTTATTATATGAAGCCATGCTTTAGAGCTTTACTAAAGTTGTGTAGAAAAGCTGTTCTCAGATAATGATTTTAGTGACTAGAGGAGGAAAATTATTAGGATTTGGATGGAATGTGGTTTTATTACTGTGAGCTTTGGAGGCCTATGACTGAAGTAACAGAACAATTACGCGGGGTTTTTTGACTGTTTTATGTGTGTATAGCTAAGAGATGGAAGAGAAAAACTCCAATAGCTAGAGAAATACTTAAACAGAAGTAGATTTGGGGGCGTGAGAGCGAAGTATTTATGAGAAAGCATTTCCTTTGGTGTGAATCGGAAATGAAGACTAGTTTCATTAGGGTAAGTTCTCTGTTTATTACAGTTCCACTGCTAGCACAGCTTGAGTGGGCAGGGCAACAGTGGAAACTGCCCATTCATTGAGAGAAAAGTCATAACACAAAATAACATAAGGGCTCATCTTTGCTTTGGTGTAAATGCGAATTTTGTATTGCCCAGGTCCAGAGATATGTGCTTGGAATTTACTGATTTTCAGTGACTATCTTACACTGTCAAGCTGGTCAGTAGCACAGGCGTAGACTTCAATCTGCTTTGCTGCAGATGCTGAACTGAGGCATGGAAGAGGTGTCCACTGGGTTAGCTCAGGATGCACTGTTAGCACTGTTAAGTAGCTGCATCCTGAGCTACTCTGCATCAAATGTGTACATGTTAGATTTTTTCAGGGTATGATCACAATCTGAGCTAACCTGGCTTGAGAAATTAAGGTAGCTATCTTAAGTTTGCTTTCTGTAAAAATACAGACTAAAGGAGCTGTTTTTGAGAGTGGTCCTGTTCATTTGTTTTCTCTGTTCATTGCACGTTCTCAGGAGGCACTCATCTGTAGCCTCAGACACTGCGTTCATATCTCATTCATTTGCATCTCTGAGTCATGATCAGAATATGTTCATTCTTGCTGATCTAAGACATTTTATCTGTAGTCCTAGTGACTTTTCAGCACATAAGGCTGATACGACAGCCAATGTTAGTTGTATCTATGAGGTAGGAGCACTGGTATTGACTACAACAAACTTCCTGGATGTGTCAGCTGAGCTGAAGCCCTGACCTAGCTATGTGTGTAAGATCTTGCAATACAGGGAAGGGATAGAAGGTGCATCTGACCTTTAAAAGGGTGGTGTTTCAATAGTGTTTATCTTGTAAGTAGAGCAATGAACTCCGGTAGCAAAGAGGTGATAGAACCATGTCTGCTAGACAGTCCTGACTCATCAGGCGTTTCTGATGGCAATCTCTGGCTAGTTTAGCAGGCTGTAGATTTTAGCTTGCTTTGACTTTTGATCCTTGGGTCAACGTGGTCAGAACCCCAGAGGTGCATTGCATCAGAGTAGGTGCACAGAGCTTTCAAAACTACATTTACCAAGGCAATGATACCAAGGCATGTATGTATGTGCATGTGTGTGTGTTAGGAACACACTCACCCCAGTCCACTGCATTCTTTAACAACGTGGAGGGTTTCTCTTCCTGGGGGTAAGAAGTCATACCACACTTGTTTATGCAGCACTCACTACTCCAGTGTGGTTTACATATGCACATACATGTCTATATATAGGGATTACTTCATCTATCGTGCCTCCTCTTGGCTCACTACTGTTTGAACTGTGACAGCTGTCTAGTAGCACATAACAGCAGCAAAAAGTTCAGAGGAAGTGAAGAAAATTATGTCCAATTAAAACTACAAGGGAAAGTTAGCAAAGTAGAAAGTGATTTACCATGCAGGAATATCATGGCACTATAATTTTCACTCCAGCAATGAGTCAATGGGATTCTTGGGATTTGCTCAATATGAGGGAGTGGAGGAAACTAAGAAATAGGGGACACTGTTTCTCTTTAAGCATAGTCAGTCCCTGACCTTTGTGTAGGCAGGGAAAACAGTAATTTCATACTACCTGGTTTTGAAACAGGTTACTATGGCATGTGAGCTTGATCTCAGCTAACCAAAATACAACTTGTCCAGTATATACTACATCTTGAAAACTGCTAGGATGGCATAGCTAATTCGAGTTCAGCCTGGAGATGGTGATCACATCTGTATGTCTAATGCACTTTAGACAACACAAGCTTAATAAACTAGGAAAACAAGAGGAAAATGCTCATTTCCTGACGAAAGCTATTTCAAAACTCTGAACTTTATTTGACTGTTCCTTCTTACTCTAAAGCATTTAGCAAGTTTTAGTAGCTTATAAACTACATAATCTTTTGTTGTCTCAGTTTCAGAATTAAGAAAACTGTTTGAACCAAACAACGGAGATTTTTTGGAAATGAAAAGGTAAAAACGTCTTTGGCCTGTAAAAAACCCCACGCAACTTGTTTTGTAACCTCCTCTTAGAAACTCTCCCTTCATATTTTCAAGATGCCTGTTTTCACATTTTTCACATATTTTTCAGAAAAGAGAGAATAGCTAGACGCTTAGAGGGAATTGAAAATGATACACAACCCATGCTTCTACAAAACTGCCCAGGATCAGTCACACACCGTTTACTAGAGGAAGATACACCAAGATATATGCGTGCGACTGATCCATACAGTCCCCACTTAGGTAAGTAGCATGTTTCAGTCAGTCTTGCATTGATAAGTTACTTCATGTTTACTAGCCTATCAGTTGTGCAGTCCAGTCCACAGAGAAGAGTTCTACAGAAAAGCTGTGACAGGGTGGTTTTTCTTTAACTTGCCTTGTGAGTCTCCAATTGTCTTACTTGAAAAAAGTAAGACAAAAAAAAAAGTAAAACAAATATTGTTTTAAAACAACAATATGATATGGGAACTATTAATACTTCTTAAAGAAGTATTACTAATACACATTTCTTAATCATTTGTATGTGCTTTTGGAGACAAGTGCAAAAATATAATGTGTCTGTGCAGTCATTTTGATTTGTAAGAAAATAGGAAGCTTTTAGTTCACTCAGTTGGAGTGATGGATAGGGTACTTGGAGTTTTGGGATGGACTTGCTTATGTATGTTGTACTTTTGACAGGAAGATCAAATGAAGAGGAGGAAACTTCAGATTCTTCTGTAGAAAAACAACCCAGATCATCTAGATACAGATCAGAAATCACAGGAGGTAATACAGAGCCCTTGTATAGTACAGGAAACATGGATGTCCAGGAACTAGAGTCAAAAGCAGAGAGAATAGCTAGGTACAAGGCAGAGAGGAGACGCCAGCTGGCAGAAAAGTATGGATTATCTCTTGATTCTGATTTGGATTCTGACTACTCATCCAGATATACGCGAGCAAGGAAAGATCATGACAGCGGGGAAAGAAAGGGAGTGAAAAGTGAAAGGCAAGATGATGAAAACAAGGACTATGGCACCTTGTATTTGTCCAGGACTGAGACAAAGGGGTCAAAGAGTGTAATTTCTGATTCCAAAGAGTACTCCAGCCACGAAGACAAAGATGACCTCTCAAATGAAAAGAGTGTTAGAAAAGCAGATGATGACAGTGCCATTAGACGGGCTTCTGACCCTTCAGCAAACTTGGATAGTTCTGTCTCCCTTTCACTTTCTGGACGAGAATCTTCCTCCTATAATGAAGTGCCGATATCACCAAAGCAAACTCCCAGAGAGTCCCTTTCTTCACCAAAGCGGGCAGCCTCACCCATCCACTTGCAGAATGACCAGCCCTTGCACAGTAACAGCAGACAAAGGTAAGCATGATTTTAATTTTTTTTGTTTTACAGTGGATTCCTTTATCTTAATCACCTTCTGCAGCAATGTCTACAGTATTCATGAGAATGTATATATTACCCTTGAAAAATGGCTTTGGATTGGTTGGCTTTATGGACTCATAGTATGTTTCTGACACAAGGAAGTGGGTATATATTTCTCTGATTAGCTATGTCCTTGCTTTCACTTTTCCTTTATAGAATTTTTGCTAAAATTAGGCATTCTGGGGGAAGCAGTGGAATAACTGATGTTTAAGATATTTACACAAATTAGAAATTGAAGGAGTTATGTGGTTCTAAATTTTCTTTTTTTTTTTTTTTTTAATGACCTATTATAGCAAGCCTTTTAACTGTTTTTCCTCTATATCCTGTGATTTTTTGGTAGGGGCTTCCAAGTAAAGGTAAGCTGTTTCTCAGTGAAGATTTTAATATCTTCATGATGGGTCCTGCCAAAATAAAACAGTTCTCAGAGTTAAAAGCTGAACACTGTCTTGGGTCAGTTGAGATAATAGTTGATTTGTTTTCATGATGTGAAAGTGTAAAAACCTTTTTTGAACAGTGATAGTCATTCTTTCAGATAATGTCAGTCATACATGTGCATGAAGGGGCAGAGGGGAAAGTTAAAATTCCATGCTGAATTGCTTCATATTTGACAAATTTACTACAGTAATAGGGTAACCAGATATTTCCAGATGGAAAAAAATCAGTTTTCACTAATTTCATGTTATAATTTCACAGTGTATTGCCAAAACGCTGTCAAATTCTTATGGTGACTGAAAACAATGCATGAATAAGAACTTTTTAAAAATATGATTTTCCCTAAGTGTGATTCTTTAATTTCTAGGTAGATGGATAGATAAAAAATAAAAACTGTAAAAACTTACAATATTGCAATTAAAAATGATGTAAATTACAATGAGAACTTAATTGTAAACACATCTGTATCATGCTGAGCAGTGTTGACTGTAACTGAAATAACTGGTATAAACTGAACCATTTATGCTTTCCATAGAGCACAAAGGGACTCAATCCCCAGGTGTGAGAAATCAGGAAAAGAAGGCAAGAGACCAGCATGAATGAATTGATACTAAAGGGCAAGAAGCAAATGTACAGGCAGTTGAAGCAGGGACAGGTATTATGGGAGAGTATAGGGACACTGCCCTGTGGTGTAGGGATGGGGTTAGGAAGGCCAAGGCGAAGGTGAAGCTGAACTTGGCAAGGATGCAAAGGTAACAAGGACTTCTGCAGGTATATTAGCCAGAGAAGGAAGGTCAAAGAAACCAAGACTGGTAACAATGGACATGGAGAAGGCTGACATACTCAACTACTGTTTTGCTTCAGTCTCCAATGGCAACCTCTTTTCCCACACTGAGCTCAGTGATGTGGTTGACACTCCTGAAGGATGGGATATCATCCGGAGGGATATGGACAAGCTCAAGAAGTGGGCCCACAGGAACCTCATAAGGGCTTCAGTAAAGCCAAGTGCAAGGTCCTGCACATGGGCCAGGCAAGCTCCAGTTCCAAATACAGTCTGGGGCATGAAGGGATTGAGAGCAGCCCTGACATGAAAAACTTTGCGGAACTGGTAGATGAAAAACTGGACATGAACTGGCAATGTTCACTTGCAGCCCAGAAAGCCAATCCTGTCCTGGGCTGCAAAAAAGGTGTGGCCAACAGGTCGAGGGAGGTGATTCTGCCCTCCTACTCCACTCTCATGAGATCCCACCTGGAGTATTGCATCCAGCTCTGGAGTCCTCATTACAAGAAAGACATGGACCTGTTGGAGTGAGTCCAGAGGAGGACCATAAAAATGATCAGAGGGATGGAGCACCCCTGCTATGAGGAAAGACTTGAGACAGTTGGGGTTGTTCAGCCTAGAGAAGAGAAAGCTCCTGGAGACCTTATTGCAGCCTTTCAGTGCTTAACAGTGTCTTATAAGAAAGATGGGGACAGACTTTTTAACAGGGCATGTTGCAATAGGACAGGGGGAATGGTTTTAGACTAAAAGAGGGTATATTGAGACTAGATTTAAGAAGGAAATTTTTTACAAGAAGGATGATAAAACACTGACACAGGCTGTCCAGAGAGGAGGTAGACACCCCATCCCTGAAAACATTCAGGGTCGTGTTTGATGGGACTCTGAGTAATCTGGACTAAAGGACCTTTAAAAGTCCTGTCCAAGCCAGACTATTCTGTGATTCTGTGAATAAGTAATAACTTAATACACATTTCTGGCTCCATTATCTCTAATTTCAGATTCTTTCTGGGATGAGGCTTTGGTCAGCATTTGCATAATGTTTCCCATAAATACTGTCATTCTTATCTTTTGAAGGAAATCTTCTGCACCCACCAAGATAAACCTAGGATTTGGTCTCTTGTTTGGACACACATATAGGCAATAGGTGGTACTTTAAAGGCTGAGTTGCCAAGAGCCTGTTCTTTAATGCTGCTGACACTTACAGTGCCAGTGTGTACTCACTGGTGTGATATTCAGAGATGTAACAATAACCTCTCAGAAACTCTTGTCCCTGTTTCTGCATGGTAAAAAAGTCGTTGTCTGTTTCCATGCAGTCCATTTAAAGTTACTGTATGGTCCTGTTCTATAAGATTGTTTGCACAAGAGAATAAGGGCTAACTCCAGTTTTTCAGGTGACTGCTGTTCTGAAGTCAGTTCCACACTATATGGGTTGCAATTTTTTTTTATTATTTTTTTCTTAAATTTAAATTTCCTGAGTTCAAATTGGAAAATAAATACCACTTGCTTTGGAATATGTCTGAAGGCTTTGTGCCTTCAGTCCTAAGAAGATTTAATAATTAATCCTGTAACCCATCACTGAGAAGACAACAAAGTGCTGAGCAGGTATCATTTGACATTGCCTGCGTTTGGCTGCTGAAGTGGCTGATTAACTCTAAATTCAAAATGTGACTTGCCTTCTTTTGACTGCACTCTTCAAAGGATGAATGATCAAGTACAAATAACTGCTGCCTGGGCCATGCCCACTATAAAAATGTGCCAAAGTACACATTAAGAGAGGAGAAGGAAGTTCCCGTGCTTCAGAGCAATTACAGCTACTGTGGCAGCTTCTGTGAAAGGGTTTTACCTTCTATTTGGTCAGTTCCATTAGGGATTCAAAAACATTTGGAAAAACAAAAGATGTTTCAACAGTTGGTGTTTGTCTTTGTTCTAAGATTGATTTGGATACAGTGACAACTGTAGGTGAGTTCTCAAATTTAAACTTATTTGCAGCAAATACACTGTTATCTTAAGAACAGTTGTTGATTTGACCTTTTTCAGTTATTTTTCTTTAATGACCAACTAAGAAAAATTGAAGTAGAGGACCTGGAGCTTAATTTGGGATTTTGATCCCAAATGGCTCTACTGCAATGTGAAAAGTTCTTTCAGGTGTACCTGTAGGTAATGGGAAGCATCCTGGACTCTTGTCACCCTAGAGGAGTGAGTTTGTAAACATTAATGTGGCAGGACAGCCTGTGCTTGCAAGGTTAAAAGTATTTGATGTGATCTACTGTTGCTGAGGAATTTTAGGTGAAGGTGGGCATTAGGAAAGGATTTGAGAAACTGTATATAAGAAGTCTGTGAACACCCTTTCCTGCGGAGCTTTTTGAGGTTTCTTTTTATGTTCTTGTTTCTTTTTATGCTTTCAATGCCAGAATCGAAACAGAATAAAGTCAGAAACTTTGTTTCTTAAGCTTTTCCTTTCCCAAGTCACCTAGTGACACAGCATGTTTTACTTTTGCTAATTGAAGCTTTTGTGATACAGGATTACAAGAGGAGAGAGAAGTTCCAGATGCTCCTGAGAATTTCTTAGGAAGTACGATGTAGCCATCTGAATTTTTAGCTTAATTGAATTCCTATTACTACTTTGTTTTGGATGCAGCAGTCTTTACCACTTTAAACCACAAACTAAATTAATGGTTTTAACAACTTTTTCAGATGTTCTTGCACAAACTGACCTGCAATGACAAAGGGCAAAAATAAGGTTGTGTAGTTGCTTTCACTTCTGAATTTGGACAATGTACACTTGGTGAAGTTACTTTTGCAGAATCTTTACCATTTAGAACACTTTCTAGATATTTGTGGAATTAATATGATAGTTTGTTTCACAGTTTACCACCTTTGAATTTGATTAGTGTACATTGCTTTTCTTGAGCAGTCCTCCGCAATTGAGTGGATAGAAATAAAAATCAGTGGGGAGGGAGGATCAGGAGAAATAACAGGAATGTATGTTGAGTTCTCAAAAGTTACTTGAAGTTCTATTTTCTGTAGTAGTGCAGGGAAAGCAAAACCTGAATGGTTTCTTCAGAAAGATTCGGAAGGGGACACACCTTCACTTATCAGCTGGCCCTCCAGGTATCATAAAACATAGCTGTGTGGCTAACAATCAGATTACAAACCTCCCCTTTCTTTCCTTTTGCTCTGTATTCATTTAACACTTGCCTTTAATTTTCCTTTAACAGCAACAAGTTAGAAAGTGTTATTTCTTGTGGATAAAGAGCTGTTGAAACTTTTTTGAAGCATCTGCTTTTATTCTAACTCCTGACCAATTGGTATTTTGATGAAGAAGTACAAATGCTTTCAGCTTCTTCCACAGCTACTCTCATTCTGGCTTCCACTAAATTTTGTAACTTCTTGTTTGATCCCACTTTGTACTCTGCAAACAGCAGATTTGTATAACATACACCAATCCATCTCATCATTCCCTACAATTAATTCCTTGAATTGCAAAAGAGATGGTACAAGGGAAGTAAAAAAAAAAAAAAAAAAAATATGGAAAAGTAAACCAAGATCTTGATCGAAGCTACAGGCAGCTGCTTTCTACCAGTTTGGTAACATATACAGAGATCCCACCATGAAAAACGTTTTAGGAAGACTCTTTTACTCTGTTTTGTGTTTCTGATTAAAGTAATTCTTATAACCCAGTACTAATACCAGTGTGGATGTTCTGGAGAATGCTTGGTACATGTAGTTAAAAAAATACTTTTTCAGACTTACACTCTTTCTGTGCTTAAGTAACTTTAAGGAGTTTCCCTGGTAAGTGCATCAATCCTCAGAGGTAAGAAGGACTGAAATATTACAAAGATTGGTGTTTAGGATAAATTTGGATATCCTGAATTATCCTCTTAGATACTTTACCTCTTTTTTCCCTAACTTTTTTAATAACACAAACTCCAAAAAGTCTGTTGGTAGCAAGCCTGGAATTGCACATGCTCTGAGCTGGATAACTTATTTTCAAATATAGAGAGCTACTATCCCATTTTATTTATCTCCTTCCTCAGAATTAAAATAATCTTTTATACCCATTTGGGAGGGGAGGAAGTACAGGGCTTTTGTTTTTAATACTGTATGTGCGTTATCTACGAACGCTGCCCCGTAAGCTGTCTGAGCACTTGGCGAGGCTGTAAAACTGCTGGAGAGTTGACCTGCAGTGACAGTCACAGAGCAAAGGCTACCTCTGGCTGCATGTGCGTGCCTTCCCTTGTGCTGTTGCATTTAGTTTTTAAAGGTGAAATATGACTGTTTTGCGTGGATGTTACACAAGTCCAGAGGTGTTTCTATGAAACACACTGAAGGTAACTTTTGGGAACATTCCTATAAGTTTTTGCATGTTAGAATGTAATGAAACCTTTTAAAATAGAAAGTCTGTTTTGGTTTCTAAATCCCTTTCTTCCCTGCAAGCTCTTTAAAGAGTAACAACCATGCCATAGTTTCACTTTGGGCTGTAAGACCTTGGCCTTTCAACATTTGTTCTCACTTACTGAAATAGGTTACACTACATGTAACATTTCAGATGTCTTATATGATACACAAAAGCACAAGTAAACCAGTCTCTGGCAAACCATCTGAAAGGCTAGGTGGAGATAATATGTTTTTCATCTCTTTTTCCAATGCAAGAACATCTTGATATGACATAAGCTGCCCGGTGTTTAGACATCTTCAGAAATCTGACTTCATACGTGATTGCCAGCAGAATTTGCAATTTCAGGCTGAACCCAACACTTTGATAATATAAAATGCAGTTTTGTTTATCTTGTTTGTTTGAGACCATGGGTATGTGCTGTTTGACAGACACAGTTGTGATCTCTTGGGAACATGCTGTATGTTTTCAGAGCTTGCACAGTTACCTTCTCAGGAGTCGTGCATGTTCGAGGACCTCTAAATCCCTTGAGTGTTTTTGAGCTATGTTACTGCTAAGATTTGTGGGGAGGAAGGGGTTGCATCGTAAGATTGCTTTCTTTTATGTGTTGATTGTTTTTTATTTTAATACAGTGTTGCTGTCTGTACCCTCAGTAGGTGTCTGTGTTCCTTTCCAGATTGGGTATTGCTGTTCACAGCTTTAATCCTTTTTCTTTCTTAAAGAGTAAAAGTTAGAGAGAAATTGGTGAAAGAGGAAAGTGCTCGTGGAAGCCCTGAAATTGTCACAGACACAGTATCTCAGAGAAAATCCCACCCAGTGCCAGCCCACTACATGCCTCTTCAGACAGAAACGTCTGCCTTTGATAGGGTCATAAATCAGCCCGTCAGTTCCGTCCGCCAACCAATTCATGGCTATATTCAGCCTGCTGGCATTGCTCACACAGCTCAGCTGATGGCAGCAGAAGAACCAGCAAACATCCCTGCTGGCAACCTCCTCCCACCAGACAGTGTTAGCCTCGTAACAAAATCGTCAGCAGCCACCGCATCAGAGGGTGAAAAGAAAGAAGCACCCAGTTATGGAACAAAACCTGATGAAGAAGGTTCCTTGGAGGGTGATCAGGCTTCCAAAGGCAGAAGACCAATTTTGCCATCTGAGATTCGCAAGCAAGGGAAGAACCATGAGGGCCTCTTTGGAGGAGGAGAATTAGATACCCCTGTGGGGAGTTCCTCCTTTGCAAGCAAGCCAAAAGTTAACTCAGAAGTTCAGAGAGAGTTGGAGTGCAATAAGAGGCAGGCCCCCGACCAGCAGCTTAAGCCCCCTGAGAACATAGAAAGGAGTGAAGCTGTTATGTACATACAGAGTGGATCTGTATTGCAACCTGCCAAGGCAAAGGCTCCTGTTTGGAAAGTGTCAACAACAAAGCATAAGGTCCTGACTCGCTCAATGTCTGACTATACTGTGACTCCTAAGCTAGAAGCTTTTAAAAGTAAGGAGAACATGGAAGCAAATCCACCAAACGGTGAGATTGGCATGGTTGACACGAAAGTCTCTGTTGCCCAGCTCCGTAATGTCTTTCTGGAGACTGCTAATGCCAACAAGAAAACGGAACTGTAGGTGACATTTCAATCATTTTCGTGTGAAACTTGCACGTCCTTGGCAAAAATTACACACACTCAACAGCAGTTGTGTTCGGCACTTAAAGCACACAGCTTAGCTCTCACCAGTGTGTCCTGGAGGCTGAGATGGTTTGAATCACGCTTTTGTGCTTCTGCTTGCTAGTGCAAGTTGTGATGTGGGGTAGCTGGAATGTGTACGTCTGCGCATGTTACCAGAGGAGCATGCAGAGTGGTCTCCAGTGAATTGTTGAGATGCTTACATCTATGCTTTACTTCTCTCTCCTGTTTTCTTTCCTATGCGCTCTCTATCGTGCGATCTGAAAGTGAATCTCGGTCTGAGATGTCAACAGCAGGTAGTACTGTGTCTGCCAATGGTGACCGTGGGCCACGAAAGGCGAGGCGCTATTTTACTCCTGGTGAAAATAGAAAGACTTCTGAGAGGTTTAAAACTCAACCTATAACATCAGCAGAACGAAAGGAGACAGATAGGTAGGCACATATGTAGCTCTGGTGTAGCACTCTGGTGCAGGTAGACATGAACAAGCTTGTGAAAATATTTGTTTGTTTAATAGCATAAACATTTTGCAAGGTTATTGTTTCTCTTTAAAAACAACCCAATATTTGTTATAGCTTCTTATAAAATGAAACCCAAAACACCCCTGACAAAAACAATTTGTTGCAAATTCCTCCCATGTAAAATGGTGAACAGTGAAGCATCACTAAGTACTGTGGCTGTCTGGTTCTGTCTAATAATAAATGCTTTTGGTTTTATATAAAGAGTTTCTTTTCTGTCTACTCTGCTTTATTATTTACTCTTTTTGTAAACTACCAAAACTACCTATTTTATCATAAAGAGCTGGCAGCAAATCTTGGACTTTTATCTTCTGCAAAATGAACTAGAAATCATTTTCCTTTACTGTATTTGGGTTTGCTTGCAGTTGCTTGCCTTTATGCTTTATTAAAGGATATTCCCAAGTGGACACTGTTGAAACTTGAAAAATAGATAAATTCTCCCTTTTCTTAAGGCTTTTGAGGTCTTGCTACTTCAGACTGAATCTGAATTTCATTTTTGATGTCTTGTTTCAAGCTAACTTTTTTCTGTTTGATAATTTTTCACTAGGTCAATTTTCAGTGCAGAAATACCAACTGCTGAAGGTATGTTACTGTACTAAGGAAGAAATAGGAACAAATGTACTTTTTGTTTTAACTGAAGAACTGTTTGATAATGCGAACAAAGTACACTTGAAAATAACTATCTTTAATATGTTTGAAGTACCAATTTTCTTTGGGCCATGTCTACTACAGACTTGATTTCAAATTCATTTAGGACCACAAGTCTGTCTATGGATACCAAATTTCATATGGGAGTCAGGGAGAGAATGGCTTGACACTTTTCAACATAGCTGGGGTTGGGTTTTTTTTTTCTAACTTAGACAATAAATAAGGTAGTTGTTGGGAAAAAATTTTGATCATCAATCAATTTAAAGCAGTGGTCTGGGAGTAATAACTAAAAAAAGGCCTTTAGTATAAAGAGAAACTAATGTTGCTAACTTGTTTTCTGGCTAAGGAAGTTTCAAAATGCAGGTTAGTAAATTATAGAATTCAATCTACCGTCTTGCTTCTCTTTCCCTCTTGTCACCCTTGGCAAGTCTGGCACAAGTTAGGTAGGTAATCTCATGAGTAGCTAAATTTAGATTTAATGCCTTATGCTATTTGAAAGCTGATATTCTCTGCAACTTTGAGATGCTGGCTCTTGGATTCTGGAGGATGCTGATTTCAGCTCCTAAGGATACCAGTTGAGCCTTTGAGAAATGGGGACATGAGGTGGTAATCAGAATGGTCAGCTAGTATAAAATAATGTGTTCAATACTCTTCACTGACCCTTAAGACAGTCTTTAAGTATAATTATTTTCTTAGTCCCTGTGTTATTATAGACTGGTACAATAAGTTTGATTCATAAAAATTTGTTTGGTTAACTTGAAAGGACATGAACTGTCCTGAAGATAAGTTTTTACAAATAATTTCAAGAATTTTCCTCTGACATTCTACATGTAAAAACAGGTAGAGTTTTTGAACACAGCTGAGTTCATGATAAGTCTTTTGTTAAATGGGAGAAACAACCAGCTTATTTGATGGTTCATAATAATTTATTAAAAAAATATATATATTTAATATGAGGTTGATTCATTATGTTCAACCTCTTTTTCTTTTTCCTTTGTGTAGATGAAGAAAAATTGGATGACCGAGCCAAACTAAGCGTGGCTGCAAAGAGGCTGCTTTTTAGAGTAAGTATTGCATTTTCTAAATAAAAGGCTGAATTAAACATCTCATATACAAGATTCTGAAGGAACCCAAAGTGCATTAGAATGAAGTATAATGCAGTTAACCACGGCCAAGCTACATAACCTTTTTTTTCTTACTCTATTCCCTGCTTACACAGTAGACCTGTTGCTCTAAAGCCTTCTTGTCATTTAGAGAGAGGTGTGTAGTTAGTTTTAACTCCATGATGCATTCTGTGCAATTGCATCCTGCTTTTAATTCAGAGATGGACACTTGGGAACTTTACTGCTCTGCATGCAAGAAAGCTGAAAGTAAAGTACTGTTTTAGAACTTTTCGTCTGTGGCTTAAATATGACATGTGTCCTCTTAGGAAATGGAAAAATCATTTGAAATGAAAAATATTCCTAAACCACCTACAAGAAGCTCAGCGGTAGAGAGAAGACTGCGGCGTTTGCAGGATAGATCTCACACACAACCAATTACCAGTGAGGAGGTGGTCATTGCAGCTACGTAAGTCTTGTGCATGTGTTGGCTCTAACTCTGACTCCTGCTTTCAAATCTGGGAATAAGTTCCATCTCTGTGGTGCTTATAACACTGTAGCGAGGAAAACATTTATTGTTAAGGGCCTTGACAACCACAGGGGAAACTATATTGAAATTCCTTTTTAAATGTAGAGGGACTAGTAAAGCATAACTTGTATGAACTGTAATTTGGCAGAAAGTTTAGGAACCTGTGGATTAGGTAAACGAGATTAATCATAGCATTGTTTCATAACTCAAATGAAAAAGATACTTTGCACTGAGGGAAATCTGCTCAATTTCTTATGGAATGTGTACGTATTGGGGAAAACCTTTTACATTCTGAAATCTCAAATGTACTTTTTGGAAATGCATTTCTTCCACTCTGGTCATATATCATGATGTTTTCCTGAAAAAGGGAAAATCATTTTTGGGGAAAATTAGACAAAGGTGAATGGATGTTTGCCTAACGGTCTACTGAAAGGTAGCTTACATTATGGGTAATGAATAAGTTCAAGAGACAGCATGTTTGCTCTTCTAGGTTTTTAGTTCTTTCAAAGTATTTGAAACTATTTTGAAAATGTCGCAGCAGATTAAAAATGCTGTTTGGTTTTTTTCTGTTTTGTTTTGTTTTGGTCTTTTCTGTAGTTAACACTTTATGTATTGCTTTTCTTAATGCTTTTTTCTTCTCTCTCCCTGTGAATTTTCCCTCCTTGGCAATTCTTTAAAGTGAAACTGCCCCTGCTTCACGTTCTGTGAATACCCACACAGTAGTGACAAGAGTACCTAGTCCCACTGTAGTTAAGAGCACTGTACAACCTACCAGGTACTGGGGGGGTAAACATGCATGTTACATGGAGCACAAGATTCTTCAATAGCAGATGCATCTTTAAAGTCTTGAATGCCTTTTCAATGTGTCAAGTCAATACTCATTTCAAGAATATTTAAAACATTGGTCATTTATGTTTGCATGATAAAGCAATGCAGCTTTTTTTTTGTCAAGCATCTGTTTTCAGGACCCTTCTAACCACACTTACCCGCTCTAGACGCATATTCCTCATTGTGAAAGAAGTTAATTTGCATGTGAGCAAACCCAGCAGAACTCTCTTTGCTCTTGTAATTTTTTTTATATGGTAATGTCATCCTCAGATGAAAATACCAACGCCAAGTGCTTGATTTCACAAGAAGTACATGTCCTTTGTCTGTCTCTACATATATTTTTTAGCTTGCAAAATTAAAGGAAATATAAGAAATTGCACCACCTATAGGTAAAGTTGCAGAATACTGTTGTCTGTTCTGAATGAGATAATTTTAGCAGAGACCACGACAGGAAAAAAAAAAATTAGAGAATACTACTAATTAAATAAATGTGGCAGAAGATGAACAATTAAATATTTTATTGTAAAGGTGAATAAAATACATTATTGTAGAGACAAATGCAATTACAGCTTTTATGAATGAACTTGCCTGCCTTCAGCATTGGTCAAACAATCTACAAAGTCAAACCATGTTTCAAAACTAATTTTTTGTTGTTGAGTTACCCCAGATAACTCAAAACAAAAGACAGTCTGAATTCTGTTCCACTTCAAATTGTAAGAGGCATTGCAATTTATGCTAACCTAAAAGCAGCACTAACTTGGAGTTTAAGTCTGTCTTTTAAATGTTTTGATCATATATGGTCCACAAGTTACTTTCAATAAAATTGAATTTTACATTGCACTGTAGGACGGGTGTTTGTTCTACAACAGGCATCTTAAATGTCTCTCCATAGCTCCATATTCTGTATAAAGAGATTGCCTGAAAAATCTCTCTTCAATCTTTAAGTTCCCCTTTTAAAAAAAATGTTGTGTCCTAATCAAGTGAATTTGTGAATGAAAATTTAACTTTTTTTTTAAATCTTCAGCTGTTGAATTAGAATTCATCATGCCAATGTTGAACCACTGCATACCCACTTAGGCTGCTATATTACATTGGCTATTGTGCTTCACATGCAGTTCTTCTGCTTCTATCAGGTTGAGATTTTGAAACTGCATGGCGGCTTCTTCAAAACTAATTTCCAGTTCTGTTTCTTCAGCTTGCAGGCATCAGCACACCAAAAAATTTTAGCTAAAGAGGAGATAAGAGCAGCCAAAGAGGCAATGGGGCAAGATCAGTCTGATGAACCAGATTCTTCCACCTTAAGTTTGGCAGAAAAGATGGCTTTGTTTAATAAACTGTCTCAACCAGTATCCAGGGCCATCTCCACAAGGAATCGAGGAGATTTGAGGCACAGGAGAATGAATGCTCGTTACCAGACTCAGCCAGTCACTCTTGGAGAAGTTGAGCAGGTAAGTGCCATCTTAGCTCTTTTGCATTTGGGTTTGGGTTTTTTTGTTTGTTTTGGGTTTTTTTGAGAAAACAACTTCAGTGTACGATACTGTAACAGCTGCCCTTTCCTTTGCTCTGAGCTACACGTTGAGGAAAGAGCTTGTCAGGAAGCAGACTTCTGACACTGAGGAACAACATCCCCCAAACTGTTGAACTTTGTTGGTGTGGTTTTCTTCTTTTTTAAAGTAATTCAAGAGTATATCATCTTCCTGTTCGGTGCATGCTGTACCTTTCACCGTGTGTTTCTTTTCTGGTAGATATGACATGTCTTCCAAAAGTAAGTTCCTGATCAAAGGGGTAAAAACTGTGACACACATCATCATGTATTTTCAGGGAATTTTGAAGCTTTGTCATGTGCAACTTTCAGACCCATTCCTGAAAGAACTATATATTTCTGTTATTAGTCAGGACATATTCTGTCATTTTCCTCTGGGAGGGGGCATTGATTTTTATCTTATTTTTTTCCCCTAAAAGCTGGATACTTTTGAAATTCAGAAAGTAATGGTCAAAAAGAAATTATTTAATGTGTGCAATGGAATTGAGCTTTCTGTTATGGAATCCTTCATATAATTGGAACTGCAAAGGAATGCCTTTTTGGTGAAGCCTGAGCATAAGGTGGCCCAGCAGTGGTCTTTCAGAGCTGATCACAATAGCAGAAACATCAGTCCCTTAGCTTCCATTACAGCTTCAAAAGAAATCACTTTAAGAGTGAAGCACAACTCCTATGCATGTCATATTTCTAGGGCTTTGGATTAATCTGAGCGTTACAAAGTTCCTACCATTCTCTATCTCTATGCTTCATCCATGATTATGTGTTTTCCATATTATAATAATAGAAGAGTGAGAAGGGAGGATTCCTCTAAACTGATTGGTGCAAAACTGTACAGGCACATAATTATACTTTACACCTACTTCTCTCACACTTAAAGTAGTAATAAGTGTTTGACAGGTTTATTTTAGCAAGCTTTCCAGACCTTATATAGTCCTTTTTCCATCCACTTTCTGTGCGCCAATCACTGTCACAGCCTGACCTCTTTAATGACTGTGTCACTAACTTGTTTGTGGCCCAGGAAGGTGATCAACAGAAATGGGCTGAAGCAGATGGGAAAGAAGTGACAGTCACATTACTTTGTCAGACTTTTACAGAAAAAACTTGCTCTGCAAGCAAGAAAACTCAGAGGAAGCATGTTTTGTCATCTCTTTCTGAACCTAACAAAAGAAACCAGAGTTGACTCAAATAAGTTCAGTGGGAGTGTATTTTCAAAAAGACTTCCTATAACTCCTATAGTTAATTTGAGTGTTGGGATGTTTTGAGATGCAGGTGTGGTTTTTCTAGGAAGAAACAAAAGAGAGCTATCAAAATAGGTAACTAGAGGTTTCTTTCATAGAGGTTTCTTTCCCAAAATGCATAATTGAAAATGTAGATATCTTGTAATTAAAGCTGAAGTCACTTTTCTGATCTCCTCTAAATTTCTAATTCTGATAGATGCAATGGAAAAAAAATAAACTGGTAACTATTTTCTTAATCTTTCTTTGGACTCTTTGACTAACATAGTAGTCTTTGCTCTGCTTTCCAGTTTGCTTAATTAATGATTGTGTTGTCCATGCTTTATGGAATCTGTATGCACATTTTATGTTCTGAGTTGATTTCCTCCTACTGATGTGGTCTTGTCTATAACTTTTGCATGCTGTTCACTAGCTCTGCAGTTTAGGAAAACAATAAGAAAACATCTCCTGATGTGTATGAGGCATGTTTGTCACTCTCTTTCATAGCTTTTGTATCCTTTGAAGAAGATAAAGCTAAGCTCTGCATTTCAGAAAAAAAAAAAATCCATCTTAACTATCTAGGAAATCTTTATAAAATTATTGTGCTAAAGAGTAGAAAAGATTATTTTTCCACTGTGGGGATGGGCAAAGCAAATTTGGAGGTATTTTTAATATGCCTCTTAGGTTCAAATACTTTGCTCATGACAGCCAATATTTATACTTGAAAAAGTCCTGCATGAGGGTGATTTATGTGGCTGAAGCATCAGGAATGTCTGCCCTGTGTAGGACAGCACGGAGCAGTCTCTCTCTGGCACTGAGCAGGCTCCAGAGCTGGAAGCTGCAGAACTGTGTAAGAGCAGAGCTGTGCCAAAGCTAATTAGTCCTGCTGAGATGCAGAGTTGATTAGCCTGGGCACATGGCATGTCATCCAGTGTCTGGAACCTGAACTAATTTCTCCCCACAGTCCCGTGACAGTGTGAGCCTTTCCATGGAGCTCTGACACGATGTCATGTTGCATGCTACACATACACCCCTTATTACTAAAGATGTTGCTGTTCACATGCAGTCATTTTTGGCTGGGGGGGAATTATCCACCTGCAGCCAAATTATAGGGGCATTCTTGTTTTCCTTATCTGTTTCTAGTCTATATTGATAGAGTGCTGTATTTATATAGAATAATACCTCTGAAGAACTGACATGATTAGACTGTTTTTTGGAATTGATATTTTCAAAGCTTTTAAATCTTATTTGGGTTCTTTAGTTGATTTTTTTTAACTCATAGGTACAAAATGAAAGTGGAAAAATCGCTCCCTTGTCAGCCGCAGTTGCAACATCAGTTTCAGCGATGGCATCTGCCCTTGCTCCGTTGTTTGCTGGAGACCTGCACATGAAGCCAGCTAGTGATGGGAGTGTGAGTGCTGCTGCTAGAGCTGATTTGAGGTTCCACTCTTCAGCAGAAAACTTGGACTCATCAGGAAAACGCACACATAAGTCAGAACAGTGGCAGCCCTCGATGGAAGCACTAGAAAGCAGAAGATCATCAAAGAAACATGAAGAAGAGAGGAAGAGGTTTCTAGCACATGAAGCTAATGAAATCACAAAGTACAGCTCCTTTGAGGAAGAAACGACACATCCTGTTCCTGGAAAAACAGGAGACCGCCATAAAGAGACAACATACAGCTTCCTGAGGAAGGGCAGCTTGGAACTGTTTAGTTCACAAGGACTTTTTCAGCCTCTTGAACAGAAGGAAATTGATACTGGCATGCAAGGTAAATGGGAAGTCAAAGAAGGCCAGTCCTTTGAAGAAAAGATGGATTTTGAAAGTATTATGAAAAGCAAGACTTGGCAAAGAGGTGCAGTATATGCTTGCTCTTGGTGTAGTCTCATTCAGCAAATGGTGTTTCAAGCTTTATCAAGGCTGGTTATGTTTCCTTTTTTTAATGCTGCTTAAAAACAGAGAAATATCTGTGAAGTCATAAGTTTTGCAAATACAGGTTTTTATTTTTTATTCTTTCAATTCTTCAGTCTTTAAAGATGGCTCAATTTTATTCAGATTTTCTTACTTTGAAAGTAGTATTATATGCTGAAGCTAAGATTTATCCTTTCTTTTGCCCTTGCCCCTGCACTCCAAAATGCTGAACAAACTGAACTTTCTGCTCTGGGTCAAGTACCTGCCCTTAATTTTTGCCTTATTGTGCATATATAGTTATGAATTAACTACATATGTGCATACGTAACTAGTAGCAGATAATTTTCAGATAATTAATTTTGCAAAATTATTACTATTTTCTTTTTAGTGTGGTGACGAATACAAATCAAGAAATTCTCAGAGCAATTGCATTTCTATATATACAGCATAATTTAAACTTAAAAAGTAAACTTGCTCATCTTTAAATAAAGGATTTTGGAAATAATCAGTGGATTTGATCATTGCATAAAGTCTTCTATTCTGTTGAATTTAGAAGGATGTTGTATTACTTTTATGGCTTATTATGATGGGTGACAGGACCCCAGTACCCTGTAGCACTAAAAGTATTTTTGTCTTCATCTCGTGAAGTTAATTTATTTTGAATTTAATGGTCTTCACACAGGCATAGAGAGGATGGTATAGTTCTGCCTTTATTCCTCAAAGGCAGTATCCATTCTATCAAAATAGCTTTTGATGATTGCAGGAGAGATGGGGACAGGGATAAAATCAAGAAAAATTAAGATCACTTATATTTCTTTAAGGATAATTGTAATGGCGCATTTATCTTTCATCAAGGAGCTTTTCCTGTGGTTTAATTGATACTTAAAGAGACAAACGCAAAGAAGCCCCCAACACCTCCTAGAAAATAATGCCTGTATTTATTAAATGTCCTCCTAGTAGGCTACTTATTATGCACTAAAGTGCTTTACCAATAAGGTAATTTCTTATTTAAATTTTGTCTGCTTCTCTTCCCCTGCTTTTTGTTCCCTCTCACTTTTATCTCTCCATTTCTTTTGCTGTTGGTGTGATGATGGGAGAGGCAGTTTGTGCCTCATCCATTTGAAGTTCGGAACTGTGTGTTGAACACGATATTCTGTGGCTTCATGTGAACATCAGTCACAGCCAGTCTCTGCAGCAAATAATACTTCACGATTAATCTTTTTACTTTAGCTCAGCCAGAATTTTTTCCCTGTTAATAGAGTATGTGATATGAATGTTTAAAAAAAGGGTTTGCTGCTTCAGTGTCAGTAATGTAAAATATCTTTGAGTATAAAACTAAGTCTAATGCAGCACTTCTCTTTTGAATGGGCAGACCATGCTGAGCCTGCTTCTGAACTCACCAGCACATCAGCAATGAGGACTGTTTCACAAACTGCAGCTGCGGCATCCTGTAGACTGCAAGAGCTCTCTGAGCAATTGGATGGCAAATGTTATAAGAATTCCTGTGAGATGTTTTCCACTGGAGAGAGCAAAGCACAAACAACAGAGGATGTCCTTGATAATTCCAGCAAAACTATGTCCATTAAGGAAAGGTACTTAAATTTCACCTTTTTTTAATGATCCCTGTAAATACAGTTATTAGACTGATGATGGTATAAAAAGAAGCTTAAAACTGTTTCTGGAAAACCTAAGTAGTGATTATTAGGCTTTATTATTACTAACAGCACAAACATGCAGCTAATATGCCTGACATCCTTATAAAGCAGATAATAGTGAATGAGAATTACCATTTAAGAGAACATAAAAACCTGATTTTGAAAGAGCTACCTGAATAATCAATAACTATTTCAGAAAATTAAAGTTGTAAAAAATGCATGTTATAGTTACATTTATACTCGTACACTTAATATACTTCCCCAGGTTCTGCTTTTAGTTACAACACCTATAATGTGATTCTGGTTTTTTTTTTAAATAACCATTTCTTTTTGGTCTATGTGGGTCTCTTAACTAGCTGAGTACAGGGAGTCAGGGACAGACTCTGTGATATTGCCCCCTCTTCTTCAAAAGTACATGGTTGCCATTTTGACTTCCAAGAACTTTCTGTAGGGATTTTAAAAGGATAGTAAGTTGGACAGGTTTGTAGGAATATTAGAAATAGTTTTTCCAACCCAAGATCATTCTGATCTGAAACAAAATATTAAACATCCTGCGCTTGTGCAGACAGTAGGAGTTCAGGGCTGGAGCTTCAGTAGCTGGTGTAGTACTCCTAAAAGTTTTTCTGACTTAGTTAAAACTTCGAGAGTATAAATTCAATCCCAAATTTGTGGCAGTCCAGTGAGTAAAATTATGACTGTTTGCTTCAGGTTGACAGATTTTTTGTTTAATTTTTACTTCAGTTTTTCTGCAGTGAAAACAGAACCAATAAATAAAAATAGCTGCTTGATTAAACTTTCACTCTGTAAAAGTATTCCCTCACTTGGTGAGGTGGGTATGATACTAGGAACTCAACCATTTCTTTTTAAATTTTACACATGATTCCAAAGTATACTTCTTAAATTCCTGGAAATACATGAATGTGAGTCATACACATTTAAAAGGCATCCCCACTCCCTGTCTTCCTTCTTACACAAAGGTGGTGCAGGAGCAGCTACAGCAGCTGTGCAGTCACAGTGCCCCTTCTGAAGGATGTACTTACCATTTTTTTTGTTGTTGTTTTGTTTAAAGCAACTTTTACCCCCCTTCCCATACTCCTGATGTAAATATGTCAGTTGTCTGGGCAGACAAGGTTCAAGACCCGTAACTTCTGGTTTATAGGTTGTAAGTGATCTGTCTCCCCTGATCCAGGTATGGAAAAAGAGGTTAGGAGGAAGATCCAAGTCTCAGCAGCTGCTTTAGTCCTAGCTTTAATGCCTCCACTGAGTTGATCTCTTGAGGAATGGAAGTAGAAGGCTGTCAGTCACACTCACAACTAGGAATTGCTTTTGTTAGGACTGCAAGACTGTCTAGTCAGTCCCAGAGCTGACAGAAGGAAATACCTACTGTCTTGTCAGGAATTTGTATATTGTGATTCCACAAATATCTGTAAATGACTGAGCTGGTATCAAAATGTTTTAGACTTCCAAAATACCACAGTAGTCTACTTCTTGTCTCAGAATTTAAAAACTATAACCAGTCATTTTCTTTTGCTTGGCTGTAGGTGTTGCCAAGTATTCATAAACATCAAAGAACATTTCTACTAAAGATGAACTATTGCAGTTTGATTTTTTTTTCCTTTTACATTTACTAACTTCATCTTCCCATCCAGTGGATTTTTCTGGCTGTGTCAGACATTCTTTCACCTTTTGGAAGAACAACTTTTCCACACATGTAATGGTATTTGGGCAGGATGCATGAGTACTGGTCTGGATGAAAGTGATTTTCTCAAAGACTTGCTTCACTGAACTAATATTATCCTTGTGGAGCGAATGCCTGCCTGGCATTTTCAGAATTACCTATACTATATGGAAGAATGAAAATCATGATTTTTCAAGGAAGAAAGACACCTCTCTTCTCCTGTCTTTGTGCAGTTATGGAGACCGAAGTTGCTAAAAGGCCCATCCTATCAACTCCGCTTTAGAAGTCAACTGCATGCTATAATCACCATTTTGAAAGTTACAGATAACTAATTTCTGGTGGCCCTCTTACCATCATTCACACTTTGTCAGGAGGAATTTCAACTTAATTTTCAACCTTTTTTGGATGTATGGATACCAGAGCAATACTTTCTTATGCAGTTTGGTCCTTGCTATATTGAATTTATGCACTCTTTTAACAATCAGCTTCCTTTTTGTAGTTATGTATCTCACACTGCCCTCCAGGATTTATGATTTATCTGAAAAGTAATAGTCAAGTGCAGCCAACAGAGTACATGTGAAAAACAAGCCTATGTCCAGTTTGCTCTATCTCAAGGGTAACACTAGCAGCTAAGATATTAAAATATTGTCACAGAAGAAAGGTCTGTCATTATGGACACTTTTTGCCAAGACTTTTGGCAATGTCTTTCATTCAACACTCTTTTTTAAGGTAAAACCATTGTTCAAATCTTGTTTCTGTTTCCCTTCAGTATTAAACCAACATTTTGCCTTCAGCTCTGGAAGCTTTTGCTTTGATGCCATCCTGACACCCCTGGGATAATGATCATTCAATCCTGATGTCACATATTCTATCTCAATAGCAGATGAAAGAAGGACACAGAGTGAGCTGTCAAAGATGGGCAGACATACAAAAGCTTTTTTCTTCAAGAGAAGAGTAAAACTTTTTTTTCAGAATGGAAAAGGAACTTTTGGAGGCAAAAGCAGCATAACTAAACAGTGAAAGTGAATAATGAATGATTATTCATTATTTATTGAAAGTGGAAAACTAGAGGTATGCAATGAAACTAGTAAACAGCAGGTCTTAAACAAATCTGAGGATTATAACTAATAGCTGCCTTATTTTTGAAGACTTTCCAAAGAATCAAGTTCTGTCTACTTTGAGTTAAGCTACTGAGCTGGTGGACTTGCTTGTATGAATCAATTCCATAGTTCTTGCATCTTTATTCATACAAAAGGGCACCCTCCATCCAATTGTTACTGAGTCAGGGCAGTTTGACTTTATTGCCACTGCCATTGTTCAAAAGAAGTGCATGGCTTTTGGTTTTACACAGCAGTGAAGTTTTCATTGGCATACAGAGCTTACATGTCTCTTTAAGTGGTGATTTCATTGCTCAAAACGGACAAATCTGTGTTCTCACTTGTAGGAGTGAGTTGTTTTATTACACATACCAGTGAAGAATGGGGGGCTGGTATGAATCCATCCTGATGGCAGAGAAGAAAACAAAGTCTCCAGAGACACAAGTGTTCTTAGAATTATAGATTTTTCTCTCCCTGATCAACCAGGCTTATTTGGGTCAAAAGTCTAGAGCAAATACCCTTCAGTAAAGTTAGCTTAAAAAAAAAAAAAAAAAGACTTTTTTCCTCTGCCTGCTATAGACATTTTTAAAAATAAACCCATCTTAGGCCAAAGCTGACCAATATACCTTCCAGTTGCAATTATCGCAGATTGTTTCTAAGCAAAACTGACATAGCTACTGAAGATAATTCATTGCATGGTGGCAATTCAGTTCCCATCTCGGTCTCCTCCACAGTTTCACACATGCATGGATGCACTCTAGAAGATTAGTTCTGGGCAGTGAATTCTTGTATCTGTTCTGGAAACAATGGCCATGACCTCAACTCCTTATTGTGAGTCCTTCTCACCCCTACTCATCCCGTACTGTGAGGTATGAAGCAACCAGGCAGTGTGAAGCCTGCCAGCACTGCCTGCCCGAGCAGGAAGAGAGGAAATAACTGCTTTCTTGAATACTAACATTCTTACTGCCATTGTATTCTGTGGATTACTGTTCTCTGCATTCTTAGTTTTTCTCAAATGACTGCCTTAGGCCCAACTGATGATCCTCAATAGGTCAGTAGCGTGGATTTTTGGAGCAAGCAGCTGCCTGAAACTTGGTTTCTGGCTAAACCTATTCAGTTCTTTCCTTCTCCTCAGAGTTTCAAGACAAGACTTACAGTGAGGGTGACAGTAATCACATCTCTAAAAAAGAATTTCCATATCTTTTTGTCAGAATAGTTTTAACTACTGAACCCGTTCACATATTAATAGCGTTAAGGGTTTTGTATAATACTTGCTGAAGTGCCCTAGATTTTAAAAAGGTATGTAGTAAGAATTAATTCAACTAAAATAAAAATTATTTATGGGACTGATGCAACTGTTTGCACCAGTGCTGCAGATGCACGTTTTATGGATACCAAGAATGATTTCTAAAAGGTAGAAAATTCATACTAATGTTAATTTCTGAGAAAGGTAAGCTGAAGACCATGCCTGAGTAGACCTCGTATTCCTGACTGACTTATCCTACTCTACTAATCACCTCAGAGTTTGAATGGACAAATAGGTTCTAATTCTTGCAAAATAATTCTAAGTGTTGCCCCCACCAGAGCCAGTCAGTGTCCCTTTGAACTGTGTTCAGAATTTTGCTCAAGATTAGGAAACAGCACTTGGAAAAGATCCTACTTAGTGAGATTAATGGTAATCCATTGGTAATTATAAATATGAGACATCCTTTAAATGAGTTGAATCTTGCTAATAGATTTCACATTCTAGTGTAGTTAGCACCAAGTTATTAGTGCATTGGTACTGCTGATCTGTGTCACAGCAATGCCTGAACTAAGCAAGGAGATACTAAGTGATGCAGGGAGTCTGACAGTATCTGCAGTCCATGGAGTTGTAGTGAAAGCAGTAACTGTAGAGCTGTGCTTTGGTGTGCCTGATGAGACCTAATTGGTATGTGCCTGCTGAACAGACCTCTTTCTTCTAGGGTTTCAAAGAAAATAGTTTTTAAAAATATTTTTTTAATGAGTACAAGGAAGACTAAAGGTAGGATACGTATTCATAACTTTGGACATCTACAGGATAAGTATCCATAGCCAAGCTAGTCGGTCTCTGTGCCTTTCTCAACAGAAGGAAGGGGAAAGAAAAAGCAGTTACTAATGTAAACTTTATATGTCTACTTTAGGACGATTTGCATTGTACTTGGTCTCCCTTGACTGTATTGGCAATTTTTGCTGATTATACAAATTAACTGGGGTGCCTGTGTAAAATCTAGATGTCTGTGTTTTGACAGATGATTCCCATTCAATATGTAGAGTAAAGGCTTCATGTTTGTTTGTGAGCCTTGTATATGTGTATGAAATGTAAATAACTATAGTTAAGGCTAGAAAACCTAATTTCAAATTATCTTGAATGCAGCATTAGTGCAACAAAAAGGTTAGCTTTTGAGGATAATGGGAAGTACAGTGTTTAAAGCTACCTATTGGCATGGTTTTCCTTCTAGGTTGGCATTGCTGAAGAAGAGTGGTGAAGAAGATTGGAAGAGCAGGCTTGGCAAAAAGCAGGAGTATGCAAAAGTGCCTGTCGGTGATCGTAGTGCGCAGATGCAAGAAGTTGAGCAGCTGTTAAAGAAGGTAACTCTGTCCTTGTTTGGAAAAAACATCTTGCTTGGAATGCTTTTGCTTTTTGAAGATGCATCCAACTAGACAGGCATGCCTAATATTAGCTACTAGCTCCTGTCATTCCTCTTATTATCAGGCTTGTTTAAAACACAGTTCTCCCAACATGAGGGATCATTAAATGAGAACAGCTTCACTGTCTTGGGACATATAATATTGATTACAATGTCTTCACATCAGGAGATTATGAACTAGTAAATGGGTCTGTAAGGCTTCTGGAACATATACAGGTATAATGATTTCTTGTTCTTTCCCCTTACCCTTTGCCCACACCCCTCCTGCAATGAAATTGCCTTAAGACTTAGTTCAGGTGTTTTCTTATGTATGGGTGAGCTTGTAAAAATTTCACATTCCTAAGGCTGTGTCATCTCTGTGCAAACACTGGGGTTTTGACCAGTAATTTTGGATCCTAGAACCACTGAGGAAAGGCAGGTACCAGAGCATTCATGAGCCGTTTGGCTTTTGATTATCTTGCATGATCTTTGCTGGTTTTGGATAGCCAAAACTGTTAGGAGGGGATTTTATCTGTCTTATCAGTGTTAGTGAATAGAGAGAGAGATGGATAGAAGGTGTAGAGAGGAAAGCGAGGTCTACATTGTTAGCACACTGATTATGTTTATACATGAGTAAGTTATGTTGCCCAGCAGGATTGGATCTGTAAATCAGAATGATTACTGCTGAGGACGTGCTATCCATGCCACACTTGCTTCTTTTCATTCAGTGAAGTTTTGCTTCAGGCTAAATTTAGGCTGGTCTTGTGGCCTGACTACCTTTACCACCATTGGTGTTACATGGGAATCTGGGAGTGCACTTTAGGGCTTAGTTTCATCCAAAAGTCTCTGCAGTGTGAACCAAAGCACAGAAAGTGAGGATGACTGGGAGATTTGCTTCAAAATGGACAGACTGCTGCCTCAAAATACAGGGCCAACATGGACTTGTTTCCCTTCTGAGTCCAGTATTTTGAAAATGACAGTGTCAGATAAAATAGGCTGTTTCCAACACCTTTATTTTTGAAGGAGTATTTCCCAGAGGACAAGTGAAAATAAAATTTGTGTTAAAAATTTTACTAATGGGGACAGTAATCTTTGCATCCAATTATTTAGTTGTGAAAGTGCTGCTTCTATTAAATAGTATAGACAAACAGTAACAAAAAGTCTCCTGTTCTGTCACTATATTACAAGTAAGGTCACGGTCTGTCATTATTGAAGGTAAATCTGTATGACTCGTCAATTGTTGCCTTAACTGGACAGAGAATAAGAAAGCTGATTTTTGAAGTTTGGTTTATGGGGTTTGGCTTGGTTTTGCCCTGTGAACTTGTTCAAAAATCCAGTTGCTAGTTTGAAACAAATCTTAAAGTAAAAATAGTTTCAGCGAAGGAAGCAAAATATTGGTCACATTTTTAACAGGCTGGTCTCCAAAATGACAACTGTTGAGATCAGATAACAAATGTACTCCAACTAGAGACAATGGGGTTGAGAAAAAGCTTTTAACAGCTGCCAAGTTTTAGTCGGAGACAAATCCTTTGTTCTCTCTTCTCGCTCCTCAGCACCCATATCCTCCCTGCTGCGTTTCCATGTGCAGCAACTTCACTCAGCATAGCACAAGTTAGGCTTTTAAAGCAAGTAAGCGAGCATGAAGTGCTTGAAGGATACAAGCTTTGAAGTGACAATGCTAGCAGTGGGAGTTTCTGTGACACTGGGTCACCCACTCTGATAGCTCATATTAGCTCTTGGCTATTTAGATCCGAAATGAAAGTATTTGCATGTCTGCCAATGGTTGAAAACTTGGGTGTGTAAGATACACAACTCCCTGAACTGTACTGATATTTGTGATGCTGATTCATTATGTGATATATGAGAAATAATGTAAGCCTTTACTAAACTGATCACCCTGCTTACAAGACACCATGTCAGCTGCCCTTAAATCTAGAAATACTCATTTTGATAATTAGTCAATGTAATGCCTGTTATCCCTTGAGAATCGTGAAGCAGTGTGCCACTGAATTCTGTTTGTAGAACTTTGAGACTGTGGTGTACTTGAGAATCTTGGTGGTTTCTGTTGCTGGATTGCAAAAAAAAAAAAAAAAAAAACACAAAACCAACCAACCAACCAAAAAACCAGGCAGGAATTTTATTGATTACTGCATTTTGAGCTAGTTATACGATTTCCACACATGGCAGCTGTGCATCAACAGCAAGGGTGTGTAAACTTCTGTCATGCCCTGCTGGTGCAAAATAATGCCTGACATTTTTAATTGCTGTATGACGCTTCTGTTAATGTAGTCAGACACCTTTCTAGGTTTTCTTTTGTGTGTGTCTCTCTCTTAAAAGGTTATCTAACCTGCTCTGGAGATTTGAATACTGAATTATGGCTGTATAAATTATAAGTTATTAAACTACATTTAAGTTTCATATAAACAACAAAAGAGGAAAGATTCATGCTCTTTCTAAAATAGTTATATTAAATAGTGCTGTTTCATCACTTCTAGTCAAAAGGCTTCTTCAAGTTGTCTGCATGGTGAGATATTTCTCCAAGTGTGTTATAGTAATTTATATGTAGACTAAACAGTAAAAAAAAAAACAAAACAAACCCCACACCATAAAATTCATGGAAAAGCTGACAGAGCAATCTCAAATGGGGAAAAAAGAAGCAACAAAGGAATTAAATAAAGGCAATACAAATGAGGGGGGGAAGTGGGAATTTACTTGGAGGTCCAGCATCTGTTTTGATGATTGCTGCACACAGGAGGAAAGTTTTTTGGAAGCTATGAGACTTCTTAAGTTATTTATATATATGGTAAAACATACTTGGACAATTCAAAGTATAGCTCTAACATCAGGGGAACAACTGTACACTGATGAATGTCTTAATGGAAAAAAAATCCCTTTTATTTGGGAAAAATATTTTGGATTTAGTACATTTGTTTTCATCAGCTTGGATGGATGGAAGATTTCCAGTTTGTTGGGTTTTTTTCATGAGTAGAAAAATTTACTTACTTTAAAGTCTTCCCTTGGTATCAAAATAGCAAGATTTACAGGAATAAACATTTCTATTTTATAGTCAACCATATTTAAGAGAGTCCCTGATTAACGTGGTTACCAGCTGCATTGCAATTACATTAAAGTGACTAATATTTGAAACACTTAATTCTTACATCAAGTTTAAATTGCAGCTCAGCACTTGTGTTAAAGGGTTGAGCAGTCATTTCAAAATTATTCAGAGGTGAAGCATGTAAAAATCTTAAAGGGGGTGAACCCTTAAAAAGTGACTTCTAGGCAAAATATTAGTCTCTTGCTGTGGTATTAGTTTTAGCCGTTTCAAATATGGCATCCACGAAGTGCTTGTATCCCATTCTCATCAAAGCTGAAACTAATGATTAGGCTTCATTTTAGCCACTCTAATGAGCTGTTTTTATCAATATTCTTTGCCATGTTCCACATTTGCTTTAACCTATAGAATGGAAGAAGAATTATAGATGATAAAGCCATGTCTAATCAGCTTTGGGTAAGCCCAGCTCTGGGGCAGGGGTTATTTGTAGGCTTTGTTTAGGATGGTGAACTCACCTTCACTGAATAGTACTGTGGGCTTAGCAATTCCCTCCAGATGGCTTTTGGATCTCCCAGTTTTAGTAAGCATTCTTTCCTTTCATCCAGAAAATAGATGGCTTTTTATTTAACAAGGTCTGATTAAACTTGCAACAGAATTGTTCACATTGTGGTTGACATGGTTCATCCATTTAATGGTGCATGAAAACAGAAACATATAAAAATTATCAGCATATGAAAAATGTATCTTCCAGCTGTACTGTTTTGTTCTGTGTTGAGTTGTAGTGATCTTGTTACTAACTTGGATAATTCCTGCATGGAATGGTTTTGGTAAATATGCTGTTGTATTATGACAACATTTTTTATCTCTGGTTTTCCAATAGGGAAAACATTTCTAGAAGATTAAAAGATTAAGTATGAAATTAGGGAAAGAGGAGTTATTTCTTCCCCATCTCCATTTCTGGTAGTTCAGTTCTTTTCTAATTCCTTTGCTTTGCTTCTGTCCTTGTCATAGGAACCTGTATATGCTTCTACTTACTCTCCTGTTATACCCGCTCTCCAAAAATTTCATCCTTTTCTACCTATTAATCAGGTGAGCAGAAGTCTGCACAATTTAAATGCTCAACAATTTCAAGTAAGCACATTTGCACAGTGTTTTCTTACATAGGAAATTAAAAATCCTCTTAACTGATTAACCAGCTTAGCAAATGCAGCTTTAAAGAAACATAGTGTTATGCCACTATGCTGTGTACTCATCTTCAATATACATTCTCCTGTTTCTCTAATGGTTGCTTTTCTAAAAATTCTATGTCTATGTTAGATGAATATTTGAGAAAGTAAAAGAAGGAAACATTATTATGTTTGTTATGATACTGAAAACTTGCAAGTTGTTATAAAGGGTATATAAAAGGAGTAGTATGTAACAGCACAGCATTTATTTTAGAATAAAATGCTGTGTACCCTGACTTCTCTGTAAGTAATGCGCATATACAATGTAAGAAATAACATCGTATAATTTATTGACTGATAAAAAACAAGCTACTTTTGTTCAGAGGTGACTTTCCTATAGTGTTTTTCCCTAGTCCCTGCATAAAGGATTTTGCCTTGGCATATTCTGCTTCTATTCTCTGACTGTCCCATCTTCCTGCCTCTCTCTCTTTCTTCCTTTAAGGTCTGTAGTACTAGTTTGAAAGAATCAAGCTCTCTGATTTCTGATGAACGTCATCCTTGGAGATGGAAGGTGAAATGCTCTATAAACTTCCTATTTAATTATTGGAGGGAGGAGTAAGACAGGAAAATTACATTCAGGTCGAAGATGCACATTCCTAAAGCAACTTGTGGCAGTAGAGTTAACTTTGTGTTTGCTTGGGAGTAGAGTTCTGCTGCTGTTTCATTAAATGTTAGAGAAGCTTCATGCAATGTCTTCCTCAAAATCATGTCCATACCTCTGCAATTCCATCATAGACAATTTAAAGAACTTACTTATGAAGAATTAATAGATAATGAGAAATACAAACTTTCTACAGCTAGACCTACATAACAAATTTGTCTTTGAGCAGAAGTAGAATAATAGATATCAGTCTGAGCAAGTAGTACCTGATTCACATCATCAGAGGTAAAAAATGCAAAGGCAGGAGTGGGCAAAGAAACAAGCTGGAGAAAAACTCTAGAAAACAAGGAGAGTTCAGTGGAAGTTCCTAGTAGATCTGTGCAAATCTAATTCTGCTATATTGCACCTCCTTGTCCCTTGCCTCCCAGCTCACATCTGTGGTTGTAGTACTACTAGGAATACATTGGGTTCTTCATTCCCACACGATACACAGTCTGTGTCACATGTGGGGTGCATTCTGACCAGTAGGTGTATAACGGCAGTGAATTCAAGGAGCAGATACTCACTGCTGGAATAAGAGGATGGTGAGTACGGAAGGGCCTATTGGATATACTATAGACATTTAGAAGACTGATATTTACCATTTCCATATTCACTTGCACAGCTATTTTTGAGTATGATCTTTTACTATAATTTTTTAATTAAATATTAAATTTGGGATGAGTAACGGAAATGTGCTAGTATTACCTCTTCTCCATAAGCTCCAGATTTAACATAGCTTATTACTGTTTACTTCAGATCACTTGGTAATTTTGTTGTGACAGAGTTCACCAGCTTTATGTATCTAGAAGATAAACATACAGTCTAACTTAGTAATATCCCTCCAGTAATGAGGGGAGATCCTTCAATGGGCTGTTCATTCTATCTGTCTTAAAAGGAAAACAGCCAAAAAGTTTTTATCTTTCCATTGATTGTGGTGAGATACATCCTGCCCCTTTAGCAAGCTGCTTCCTTCTAGCACAGTGTGAAGGTACACACAGATTTGTTTGCTTGTTTGTTTTTTTTCTGGCACAATTAATCATTTTGTTATTTTCACCAAATGTGATTTGAGTGTGTTCTGTTTTGAACACACTTTTGAACAGAAAGGCATGTGTTTGCATTGTAGTTTTCTCTCCATGTTTCTCTTATAGCAAGACCCATATAAAGTTGCGGAGGAAAACAATGCAGAGACTTTAATGTACTCGTACAACTGTTGGATTCTTCAGGGGTTTTTTGGGTTTTTTTTGTCTTAGGAGTTTAAACTGGAGAAGTTACTTGTATTAAAAAGGAAATAGATGCTTTTTGGATTCTTCTTTTATATAATTTATAAAATTGGTTTAAAATGGAACCCTCTTTTGAAAAATACAGGGTTTTTTATTAATTCTTGGTTTTTGGCTCCCCTGGTAGGAGCAGTCTTCATCTTCTACATAGAAAACCATGAATTATCTTATTTCCTCTATTAAAAACCAAAACCAAACCCCTGAACAACACACCAGCATGCTAACAAACCACTTGCTCAGTTGTGTTTTTGTGACCTAAAAGGAACATGCTTGGAGTGGAAGGTTGTAGGGTACAAAATGGAGCATTGCCCAGATGTGACCCCTTGCTTAGAATGAACTGACAGTGCAGAAGCAGTGCAGTGCCTGTGTATGCCCTCAAGAAATGTGCTGCAGTGCTAGAAAAGACCACTATCATCCAACCTAGCCAAGCAGTGGGAGAAAAGTAATCCCTTTTTCTAACTGTTCTTACATCAAGTCTATAAATCCTCCTCAGACTTAAAACAGGAACTTTTAGAGAAATATGCAGTCTTTATTCCTAACTGTAAGCATACAGAAAACTCCCTGCAATATTAAGTGACTTTTCATATGTAATTATTCTTGCTGTGTAAAATGTAACTCTTAACACCCTCCTCAGTGAAAATATATACTCATCTGAGGTAATTTTTTTTTTTTTTTAAATCTTGAAAACATATTTCAACCCTTTCCTGAAACCCTTAAAATTGTCACCATCCTGGGTAGAATTATGGGGGCTGGAAATGGATGAGCTATTGCAGTACAGATTATCTATGCAAAACAACTGTTCCATGGGACTTTTTCCTCTCTCTTTTTCTGTCTTCATAATTGTCTGGAGTTTGCTTGTTTCCTTTTCCAAATAACATTCATCTTAAAATCCTGATTTAGCAGATTTTTCAGATACCCCTTTTTTTACCCATCCATATGATTATCTCTTCTTTATCTTCATCACTTTCTGTATGTTGGTGTCATCATGAGGGTCTTCTCAGCAGAACTGCATCTTTTTTTTCCCATGTTCATGATAGCATTTTAATCAAAGTTGGGATGAATCAGATCACTGCATGGGTCCTTTCTGTTTAGAAGTAATTTTTCAGTCAGTTATCTAGTTTGCAGCCTGTAAGCTGCTCTGATATTTTTATATTGCTCAAAAAAACCCACCTCAGAATGTCATCTGTGATTAAGTCAAATATATTAAAGAAATCAGAGGTAACTGTGTTAATATATTTAATCACACTTGAGCTCATCAAACTTACCATTTTGATTAAACCTGTTTTCCATAATGCCATGTGGAGTGGCATTAATTATGTGCCTGTGATTTGATTCTTCATTGATTGTCTTTGCAGCAGTCTTTCTCTGGGTCTCTGGAACAACACACAGCTCGTGTGACCTGTACCTACCTTTAGTTTCTTTATTCTTCTAAATATTTTCTCCATCTGAGCTTTTATCACTCCTGTACATTTTCCAATTTTCAAAGGCTTTTTTAAAAATTCACTGCTTATGTTTGTATTCCAGTTATTTCAGCTAAGACATCAATGAACACATGTATGCATTTGACATGATGAATTAGAATAGTTCATTGAAAGTAACTACCTTTTTAATGAAAACAGAAAACTAAACTACATTGGAGCTGTTTTATTCCTAAGCTTTTATTTATTTTTTTTTTTTATTCTTTGCATACTAATTCTTGTTTTTACTTTTTTACATTTGAAAATTTGAGATTCTCCTTTCATGTCTTTGGTTTTTTTTCACTTGAAAATAAAACCTGTACTTAAAAGTTTCTTGACTTTTAACTTTCTTGACATACTTTCTCCCAACTGGAATGTCCTTTGACCAATTCATTCCTTCACAAATTCTGCAACTGGCAACTGTGGAAGCTTTCAAAACTGTTCCCAACTACCAGTTGTATTTTTTTCTGAAATTTTTTTTGATAGTTGCATTGGCTCATGTTAGCTTTCCAGCTATAGAAAATAATTTTTTATTTAATCATGACATATACTTCTGTTTTTCACCAGGATTATTACAGAAAATTAAATGGGTTGGGGATTGCTTGGTGTCTGTTCGGTTTATAATTTTTTAGTTCATTTATCTATTTGTAGATTAAAGTGGGAGTCTTCATGCATTAGGAAGAGATTTAATATGGAATTGCTCTGAACTGTGTAACATACACACCCAGTCTGATATTTTATTTTTTTAAGAACTCCAAAGATGTTTTACCCAATGGAACAGCTTGAAATCTTCCATTAAAAAAAAAAAAAAAAAGTTTGTTTTTGCTGTCAGACAGCTGCTCTCTTTTGTCCTTTGACACAGCTCCAGAATTACTCAGAGCCTTTCTTGCAATTCAAGTGTGTAGGGATTAACATACACACTTTTCAGGTCTGCTTCTCCAGAATTTTCAGTAGCTCTGTAGACTCTGAGGATTCAGGTACTCACTGAAGACAAAATCCAAAATTAAGCCCCCTGTAAGTTTAAAAGAGACCAAACCAAACAAAAAACAAACCCAAACAAAATCCATATGATTCTACTTCTTTCTCCCTCTCCCTCACTTCCCTTCATATTGTAATAGAAGTCAGCACCCTTACTAAGTTAAAAGTATGAGTTTTGTGTATGAAATTTCCCTTGTGGCTTGATTAGGTATTTATTAATTTTCTGCCCAGGTCTCCTTTAGTATGTTGCTATGTTTTTTTCTACCAACTGTTCATCCCAGAACAGTGGCTGTGCTGACACTGGAATGGGTATAAACTTAGGGAAATGAACAGAGATACTTCATTTTTTTTCTTTAAAGCATTCTGAGGCTTTGACAGATGAGGAAATGATGCTGAAGAGACTTGCATGTTATTATTTCTATTGAACATTTTGGAGTTCTAGGGAAAAATCAGAGTTTTTCATCTTGATTATTGTGGCTTGCAGTCATATTGTCTGGCTGCCCCGTGCTCTTTCCTGATAAATTGCAAGGAAGTTTCACTGCAGAAGGCTGCAGAGCTATATGGAACTAGAAGGAAGGAGTGGAGGCTGTCATGGTCCTAGTCCTTGTACAAGCCATTTCCTGGCTTGTCTTCACTCTCCTGGCTGATGGCTACTGATCCTGGTAATTGCTGAAACGCTATGAAATCTCTATTTTAGTGTGTCCCCTGCAGTCACAATAGTTTTTATATAAAGTGACTTGTTTTTTTAGTCTGTTTGATTTTTAAGAAAATAAAACATAAGTGGGTTTATATCTCTTTCTTGTATCTTGAAAGAAGAAGAATGTTTATGTTCACAAGCTTTTGCATACTTGTGCCTTTTCCCTCTGTGGTTCCATGAGTTAGAGCTGTGTTAAAGCTTGAGATTTTAATTTGTTTTTCCAATTCTAGCTGCGAGATTGTGAAGAAAAATGACGAATTACATGCAACTTGAAAGTAATTCTAGAGTTGATAGTCCCTCGCACTAAAAATACTTTTACATCTGATTTCTATGCAGTATAATCCCTGAAATGTTGCTACTTTTTAAAGATAAATGCATTAAAATAATATTTATTTGGCCTGACCTAGCTACAGCAGAGTGTGTAAATTCAGTTTCTTTCCTATTTAATGTACCATCATCAGTCCTTTGTGTTAGGAGGGCACTATGATAAAATTCACCTGCTGCTTCTGATCACTTAAGCTGTTGGCTGATAACCTCTAAAGCAAGCAAGGAAAGCTGAGGGTCACCTAAAAAAAAAAAAAAGGAGAGGGGGTGGTGGAGATGATCACAATCATTGGAAAAATATTTAGTAGAGCAAGCTGACATAGGAACTAAAGTGAGCAGCCTCTGGAGAGATAAGGCTGCTAATCCTGCCTGGAGAATTGAGTTACTGTAAGAGACTGATTCAGGAATCACACACTGAAGTTACACCACTTCATTGCTATTCCCCATGCCACCTGCAGATCCACTGAATTACACCATTTCATTGCTATTCCCTGTGCCTTCTGCAGATTTGCACACTTGAAAACATCTGCTCAGCGTCAGTTTAGTGATCTCACTTGTGTAGCAAGTCATCCTTCAAAAGAACGAGGTCTGAAAAATTCTATCATTTGCAGAGTGAATGGTTTGTTTTCCTTAGAGGGGGACCGTTTGCCCTGGGTGGTAGTGTCAAGAAAATGTCAAAGAGCACAGACCAAAACACTCATAGTCACATTGTAATGGAGCAGCAAGACAGTGAAGCATCTGAGGGTCACTAAGCTGTGTCTGTGACTTCACTTCAGTAGTTTATTCTCCTGCTCCCTTCCCTCTGCATCTGGCAGTTGAAATGTTCAGCCACTCTTTAGCTGTGTCCTGGTCATTTATCTTTTTTTTAAACACCTGTTTCTCTCTTTCCCCCAAAAAGCAAAGAATGGCAGATAACCAGGAGAGTCAAATGACCATTGAGGAAAGGAAACACCTGATTACAGCTCGAGAAGAAGCCTGGAAGTCCAAGGGTAAAGGAGCAGCCAATGACTCCACACAGTTCACTGTAGCTGGCCGAATGGTAAAAAAAGGTCAGTGATGAAATGATCCCAGTATAAATAAGACACCTCTTATCTGTCTAGTCAAAATAAAGTCAAGCTAAAGCTATGCAGAAACAGTATCTGTGCTTAGCAAGAGGAGGACTTTGTTTCAGCTGAATATCATGTCATGAGGCTGTTCACTTTAGTTTCTTGTGGCTGTCATATGGATCCATTTTGGTTGACCCTGTTGCACTGCCATCCAGTTATTAAGGGACTCTGACTGGTGGAAGTTATCATTTGGACAGGGATATATGTTTTGTTTCTCCTTCTAATACAACCCAGAGGGCACAGTTGGATTATTCTTTCTTATTTATTCTTCCTTTGAAAACCCAGCTGCGTTGTCTGGAGAATAATTGTGAAATCTAGTTGTTGCTATTGCTGGCACTTCCCTCCACTCTTAGGAACACTGGGAATATTTAACAAACAAGTGTTATTTTTATGGATGCTGTCTTGTACAACAACATGAAGTACTATGTTTGGCTGAAGAAATCACTGAACAGATTCTCTGGTTCTGCATAGAATCAGGAAGTAGAAATGGCAAGGGAGCAGTGTTGACTTTTTTTTGAATTCAGTCACTTTTCTGAGACCTAATCATTCTTCTGAAGTGGACAGGAGTCTCTGAAGGCTGCACATGGTAGAAATGTAGCTGTTCTCACAGTGCTCTT
Source organism: Myiozetetes cayanensis (assembly GCF_022539395.1). Classification (NCBI taxonomy): domain Eukaryota; kingdom Metazoa; phylum Chordata; class Aves; order Passeriformes; family Tyrannidae; genus Myiozetetes; species Myiozetetes cayanensis. Next base: position 136,253,017 of record NW_026086604.1, read on the forward strand.
GGGAAGATGATAGGTTTGGGAAGAAGGCATTTAAACTGACCTCCTTTTGCTTAATGAATACTAGCTTTTGTTTTGTTACAAGAACTTGGTTATCAAACACAACAACAACAAACCTTGAGTTAAATGACAACCATAAAAAAAAAAAATCCTCTTAGATCGAGGGCAATATTGCAACAGGAGTAACTGTTTGCAATCCAAGCCACGTTCTGTTGGCAGATAAACAGATACAGAGTATTAGGAATTACATCTATTAGTAAAATATTTTAGCTGCTGCTTACATTGTTTTGCTGCTAGAAACGCCAGTGGTCAGTGTGTAAAGAGTAACCTACTTTGGAGGGTCACCAAGAAAAACTGTTCAGTTGTCCACAGACTCGCTTTTTCAGATTTTTTTCTTTTTTTTTTTTTCCTCAAATATATTGGTCTTTTGATAGGAATAGAAGGTGATAGCATTGTTCTTTTTAATGGGAAAAAATTTACTTTGAAAGGGTCTCTTTAGGTGCTATGATCGTTCCTTTGAAGAAGCGAGGTAACACAATGACAGTGGCATTAAAAAAAGTACCTCAAGTGGGATTTTAGTTAGAAGTGTGTTGTTTTTAGAGCCTGAAAGAATAAATTATCGTGATCAGCTTTTAATTTAAGAGATTATGATAAAGAAATGCAAAATTACCTCTTTGTTATATGCATGTGCACAGATGCTGTATTTTAATTGCTTCTTATGGCTGAAAATTTTTCAGTCTTAATTGGAAGGTCATCCTTTACTAAGCAGTTCTCCATGTGGTGTTGTGGATTAAGTCCTGGTAGAGCTGCTTAAGAGCTGTGTCCTCTCAAGTATGTCTTGATGAAGGCTTTACCCACTGACTTAAAACCTGTTGGAACTTTTAATATCTTAGGTAGAAGGGAGAAAAATTGCTTGTGGAAAAGCTACCCAGTTATATTCTAAATCAATCGTGGTGTTGAAAATTAGGACTTGCTAGGACTTACAGTAAAGATAGTGGAAACATAGTTAGTCCATATTCTCCCAGCACAACATTGGTTTAATCTGATAAAATAACTAAAGGCTTAAACTTACATGGCTCAGTAATTAGTAAGCTATCGCTAAGTGGAAAACAGATATTAGGGAAAGGTGTAAATGTCTGTTCCCCCATTTACTGAAAGTCTAGGCAACAAGAGTAAATAAATGCAATTTTTTGCTTCACTATGCATTTCTACCTCATAAAACCCATGAATCCTATGGGTTGCCATGACTCCTATAGAGTGCCATTTCTGTTACTAGAGCGATGTAGATTCACATGGAAAGAACTAAACAAAAATCATCTTATTTTATACACTGGGTCCAGAATGAATTGCTTTATGATCTGGGTCTAGAATGAATGGCTTTATGATAGTTACTGAAAAGGGTGGAGGAGAGTGCAACAAAAGGAGGGAGCAGTGCTTGATATGGTGGGAACTCTGACTTCCGTTTCCGCTTCCATATCCATGTGTTCTTAAAAGTGCATCCTGCCACATGTATTAATAGGGATGCATTTAAATTTAGAAAAGGTGGTGAGGGCATGGTGGAGGTGAAGGTGCCAAACAAGATCTTGGTAGTTTCCTTGCTAACCATATCTTTTTTGCAGAACACTTGCATGTTTTTAAAATGTGGCTTGTGATAGAGCAGAAATCCAAAATGTAGACCAAGTGAACTGCTACTATCTTGAAAAGGTGTAAAATTACTGTATTCAAGAGAGAGTCTGTATTTTGTGTTAGCTTGCTTACAGACACTTGGAATTGAAGCTTTGTTCTTGTGAATGGGGTTGGTTAAAGGAGTAGGCAGGGCAGTGCATTCTGTCATCTCTACTACAATGATTTAGGGAGGCTGGGGAAATATTCCAGGCTGTAGGAAGTATCCAGGCTCATCTGCTTTCCCTAAATAGCTTCCGTGTCATCATTGCTGGGAACACTGGCTGAAGTCGCAACTGCATTTCTTATGTTCTCTGTTCCTACGCAGGCCTGGCTGCTCCCAGTGCTCTAACACCGGTAGCATCCCCTTACAGTAACCGGCAGAAGTCTACAAAGCCCTTGGAAGGTAAGGAATAAAAATGGCTGAGGTAAGTCCAGGCTTTTTTACTTCCTGTCAATTCACAAGTTTTATTTTCTGGTTTGCTTAGAAATTGAAGCCAGGCCTGATATGCAATTGGAATCAGATATGAAGCTTGACAAGTTGGAGTCGTTCTTGGGAAGGCTGAATAACAAAGGTTGGTAGAGTTACCAAAGGCAGCAGGGTATCCACTCTCTGACTTCAGTAAATGGATTAAAGTACCTCTTAGTTAAAATGTCTGGTAACAGAAACTGAATATTTCTTTTTTCAGACTGCACTTACTGATCACTTGCTTTTTTTTTTGTGATTCAGTCGTTACTAAATTTTAAAAAGAAAAGCCTTTCTCTATTATATTACAAATGTACAATAGAGTAAGTCACAAAGGCCAAAATAACCTTCTTATTTCTCTACACATGATGTACAGATCCTTCTTGAGAAAGAAATTTCTTACAGCCACACAGCCAGTCTGAAACAGGTTACCATATAGTGAAACAGCTTTAAATGCAGTTTAGTGTTATTAAAATCAAGATAGGACACTAAGCTGCTCCAAGCACAATTCATTCACCTTCCTGCTTTTTTCAAAACTTACTCTCTATAGCAGTTCTTCAACTTCCTTGTACAGCTTGTTTGCTATTTATGAAGCTGTCTAGATTTCTTCAGTGTTTCTACTTCATAGGTCTGTCCTCCATTTGTAAGACAAAACACCTTTTGTAATTTGTAATGTGTCAGATACCATAAACAAATGCATTCACATTTCAGCAGAGGAGGCACTAGTGTAGAATAATGACTGCCGTACTCACTAGTCTGAAGTAGTGACTTTTCCACTTGTTGTTCTAGTAGGTCTTTTCAAAGGAAGGAATGATGTTTGGAGGCAAGATGGAATATACAAGATGTTAAAATGACTATATCATCCTACCAAAACAACTCATTTTTTATAGTGCCCAAGTTTTTCATTTAGCCATATTTCCCAAGCATTTTGTATAATGATTATTGCACTGTTTTAACATTCTTTACCAACACTTTTCTACCATGAGTTAAAAAAAAAAAAAAAAAAAAAAAAACAAAAAATACTCAAGAAAAACCAAAACACCACTACTACCCCAAAAAAAATCCCCACTCCAACAACTACCAAACAAGGTGTGTTTACCTTTTCTAGAGTTAAAAACTCTAGTATGATTATTTACAGGATAAGGTCTTTCTTTCCTGCAGTTGGTGGGATGCAAGAGACAGTGCTGACAGTTACAGGAAGATCTGTGAAAGAGGTGATGAAGCTGGATGATGATGAAACATTTTCCAAATTTTATCGCCATGTGGATTTCCCTTCTTCGTCAGTGCCTTTGGACCTTGATGAGGACTTTGATGCCATCTTTGATCCTTATGCACCAAAGTAAGAACTACTTTTTTCCCCCCATTGTTTTGAATGCAGACATAGGGCCAGCGCTCAGTGTTCAGCTCTAAGTCATCATGTAGGTAGGTATCTTAGTACTGGGCATGGCCATTTCTTCTGCATATTTCTGCAATCATGCTCCTGCCTGAATTGAGGAACTGATCCTCATTTCTTGTCATTAGGTGATTCTCCCTAGAAAAGTTACCTGATGGTCATAAACACTGCTTGTTTTTCAGGTTGATATCTTCTGTGGCAGAGCACAAACGTGCAGTTAGGCCTACCCGCAGAGTCCAGTCCTCAAGAAATCCACTGAAAATGCTGGCAGCAAGACAAGATATTCTTCATGAATATACTGAACAAAGACTGAATGTTGCCTTCATGGAATCAAAGAGAATGAAAGTAGAAAAAAGTAAGCTAGAAGGATGATTTGTACAAGACACCATCTTGCTGTTTTAATTAAAAGTGAAACAAAATATCCCAATGCAAAAAAACAGAAATGAAGGATTGGAACTTATTATCTGAGTGGGAATAAACTGATTGAGGTTATAAGGTTGCATGTAGACTGTCTAGGAGGTCTGGAGAGAAGGGTGTATCTGACTTCCTCAGGGAAAGCTACCTACAGCCCCATCCTGTGTGTAGGTTTAAATAATAATGGCCAGTCTTCGCAAGCGAAGATCCGGGGAAGGTCTTTCCACCTTCCAGCCTGCGCATTGGATTTTTTAGGTGAGACACAGTGTGCGCGGAACTGAGCCCACCCTTTAATCCTAAGGTTCATCTGCCGGGGCCAAGCGAGCTTGGACGGTGGCAGCGAGGTCCTCAGGACGTAGGTGGGTTGCCTTTAAGGGCTAACGAGCCCCACCTGCCCGGGAGTGGCCCTGACCGGGAATCGAACCCGGGTCTCCGCGGTGATAGCGCGGCGCCTTTACCACTAGACCACCAGGGGCTCCTGTGTAGGTTTAATTATTTGTTTTTAGCACAGTCACCTTGTGTAGAGAGAGAGAGTGAGTGCCACAGTGCCTGCAGGGTGAGGACAGGAGATCAGGACAAGGAAAGCAGATTCAACATTACGTTATGCTGGGGCAAGAGCTGGCAAGAATAGATGAACTTTTGTTCAGGTACACTGGCCTCAATTTTGGGTCCTAATTTTCTCTCAGAAACTAGAATTAGCCTTATTGACTCCTAAAGATTAATTTCCATAGAGGATCAGTGCTTTGTGGCAGGGCTTTGTGTTTTACTTGTGACATTGCTTTCTCCTGACAACCAGGCAGACAGCAAAAGACATTTTTGTAAAATTTATTCAAAGGCTTGTCAAGCCACTCTTACCATTTGGGGTACAAGTTTTCCTTATTACATTTGAATAAAGAAAGATCATCTCTAAACATTGACTGTATTGATGAAAACACTAATTATATGTGTAATACTTTTTTGCCATTTCATGAGAAACATTTCCCTGAGTTATAAATTCATTAAGTGCTTTGTCTTTGGTTGAGCAACAAGCAGAAGTAGCCAAGAATTTGGGCCTTAAGTTTACAGTAAAACATGACTAAGACTTTGAAATTCAAATGGCTATTGCATCACACTGTCTGAGCCAAATTTTAAGGGAATATAATTTAATTAGCCTTGAATCTCTACTGTCTTTTATTATTAATGACTTATAAGGCACTGAAGATCTACACAGTACTTCACAAAACATTGGGTAAGACATGTTTTCTAGCAGAGTTGGTATTTCTGCCAAATAACATAATTCTGATGCCAACAGTTTACTCTTGGATGATATCTAGAAACTTAGGTAATCCTAAACCCACACATCTTTTGGGATAGTGGTTAATCTGAGTTCAACCTGGTTTTGCTGTTGCTATTGATAAGAAGAAAAGCTGGAAATAATGGGCAGAAATTATTTTCTTAATGCAACACCCAATTTTTTAATATAATTTTGACCTTTTTGTGTTTGTGTGTGTATCTTTTCTCCAACTTCTTTTTACGTACAAGTGTCTACAAACTCAAATTTCTCAGAAGTAGCACTTGCTGGCCTGGCAAGCAAAGAGAACTTCAGCAACATTAGCCTGCGGAGTGTTAATCTAACAGAGCAAAACTCCAACAACAGTGCTGTGCCATACAAGAAGCTAATGCTCCTGCAAATTAAAGGTATGCTGGAACTGCTTTTACTTTCCATAATTAATAGGCTGAATGTAACGTGGGAGTTGCTACCACAGTTGGATGCTTACCTTGCTCTAGATCTTCAGCTCAAGATTTATGTCCAAAACTTAAAAAATAAGTGACAACTGCATGACAAAGGTTAAATTTTACAAATAAGTTTGCATTATGCCACTGGTGTGTGTTTTCCAAGGAGAAAAGAGAGTATTTCAGAAACTCTAGCCATCTCCTATGGAAATTTTTTAATTATCTCATTCTTCCACTGGTCAGTATAACTTGGAAGTAATATGATCTTGTTCTTGCTCCACTTCCCCTTACAGTGCATAGTAATGTATCTGATTCTGCAAAAATAATAGCTACTATTTTGGCAAAGTAAAATTCCTCATACTTTTTACTGCCTACAGAGACTCTGTCAGAGCTTCACTTAAGCAAATGTAAAGGGTTCTGGAATTTTGCTGCTGTCTGTCATTTGCTTAATTGATTTCCTTCCAGAAGGACACAAAGTTGTTAACCCTAAGAGCAGAAAATAATAGAAATATTAGTTGATAGGAGACAACAGTTATTTTGTTTTCTGTGAGTAAACTCTTTTTCCACAGTAGTATTCTTTTAATTCTTCTTTAAGAGTGTCTCCATATATTTTGCTAAATGTGCTGGGGTTGTTTGTATGTCATTGAAAACAATTTAGATCTTGGCACTTGATAGTAGTAGTTGAAGGAATATAATTATCTTTATTTTCTCGTTAGGAAGAAGACATGTTCAAACAAGATTAGTTGAACCTAGAGCCTCGTCACTGAACAGCGGAGACTGTTTCCTCTTGTTAACTCCACATTTATGTTTCTTATGGGTAGGAGAGTTTGCAAATGTCATAGAAAAAGCAAAGGTCAGTACTATTTGGAGGGTTTATTATTTATTTTTAGAACTGTTGCAATATAAGTCTCTTTGATGAAATTGATCCTTGGTGGCAGTTCTCTCAAAAAGTGGCATGTAACTGATAGTCCATGACAGGTAGATATGCAGGATTCCTGAAAATATGTTTTAGCTCATGCACTGAATGAAAGCTGACATAAGAGCATGTAGGTTGTGAAGCTGCAAGAGAAAAGAGGATATCCTCAGGATACAGATTTGGACTCAAACAAAAATAGTCTGAATTGCAGGATGTCCTTTTTATTCCCATGTTCATTGAGATCAGGCCTTGTTTTAAGGTAAATGAAAGCATGAATGCCTATCTGTAACTTTTTTCCAGTGTCTGTTTATTTAGTACAACAAATAATAACCATTTCTTCTGTTATTTGCTCTATTATATCCCATTTGCCTTCTCCCTGAACAAAAGTATTGCACAAGAATTCCAAAGATTTAAGCAATCCTATTCAGATAATTGTTAATCTCTTAGGCTTCAGAACTTGCAACTTTAATTCAGACAAAGAGGGAACTTGGCTGTAGAGCTTCTTATATACAGACTATAGAAGAAGGAATAAATACCCATACCCATGCAGCCAAAGACTTCTGGAAACTCCTTGGTGGACAGACAAATTACCAGTGTAAGCATTCTTATAGTTACAATATCTGATGTTCTATCACAGTAAAATAGTCGAGTCAGTTCTCTTTAGTAAAAGACGTTAATTCCTTTATTATTTTTTACAATCTTTTCCTTCAGCTGCTGGATGTCCTGAAGAAGATGAAATGTATGAAGCTGCAATAATAGAAACTAATTGCATTTACCGGCTTGTAGAAGATAAGCTTATTCCTGAGGATGACTACTGGGGAAAGGTGCCAAAATGCACCCTGCTACAACAAAAAGAGGTATCGTGCCACTTACTGCTCCTGTGGTAACTGCAGGAACATGCAGCTGATAATGACTCTCGGTAACTGCAAATGCTCATGGGGAGTATCACTGAAAATTGAGTCCTCCATACTTCTGAAAGGCTTCTGAACACTTTGCTGTCTAGAGTGTGCTACAGGTCTCAAGAAATTTGATCATGCTATCTTTAAAGTGAAATACCATTTTAGGAGGTGTAAACATTTTTGTCAATAGTGGCTCACTCCAGCCTCAGGAAGTGCAAAACAGGTAGCAAAAACCAAACAAAGTTAACCCCCGTTTTTATTTCTATCCTTGGCAGACTTTTCCCTTTCAAACAACCATTTCACCCATCTAAGTCAGAATGAGAGCAGATTTCTAAACTAAAGACACAATGGGTTTTCTTGAAAGCATTAAGTCTCTGCCTGTTTGCTGATTCAGTTACCCATGCAGTGTTCTATCAGCCTTTCCTGGCCGCATGACAAGGCATAGGCCAAAATATCAGGGAAAGCTGCTGTAACTGGCCAGCAATCAGTCATGTAATGGAATCAGGTTTTTAGAAATAAGAGCTCTCTAATCTAATAGTGACTTAGCTGCCACCTAAAGATACACCTCACAGCATTCCCTGAATTTGCTTCCAGTCATGCTCAACAATTAGATATCCCAGTACAGACCACTGTTCTGTCCATACTTGTATTGCAGTGCTGCTTGTTAGTGTCATGGCAGAAACTCCCATACTTGGAGGAGTTTCTGTTCAGCACAAGGAAACTGGAGGATCAGGGTATCACCTAACCTAATAGTAGGTTGTTAGTGTTTTGTGTTTGGTTTGGTTTTTAGGTGCTGGTGTTTGATTTTGGCAGTGAAGTATATGTATGGCATGGAAAGGAAGTTACTTTAGCACAGAGAAAAGTGGCATTCCAGCTGGCAAAACACTTGTGGAATGGCACCTTTGACTACTCCAATTGTGACATAAATCCTCTAGACCCAGGAGAATGCAATCCCCTCATACCCAGGTATTGTAACTTAAATTTATTCTCATTGCAGATACCTAGTTTTCATGTCCTTTTTTCACAGCGTTTAATTTGATTCTATTTCTTTTGTTCCCTTGTACAGAAAGGGACAAGGACGCCCAGACTGGGCTGTGTTTGGCAGACTCACAGAACATAACGAGACGATACTGTTCAAAGAAAAATTTCTTGACTGGACAGAACTGAAGAAACTCAATGAGAAGAATTCTAGTGAATCCCTTCACCAGAAGGTGCATATAATAAGCATGCTAGGTATTTCAAACTAGGTGACTTAGCTGGGATAGAAGCCAGTGAAGCTTGTTCTCAGGGAATCCAGAGCATGTTTATTATCTTGTGGGCTTTGACCTAGGGCTCAGAACATCCCCTCCTACAGCGAACTCCCAGAGCTGTGTTATATTATTATTATTCCTATATTAATTTATATATTTATATAAATATATAAAATTAATTCCATATGAGCCAGGCAGCTCAGTGAATGCTGCCAAGGTGACTTTGACAAGGCATCAAAAGATGGCAAGATACTAAAGTACTGAGATATGCAGCAGTCAAACTGTTTGACTGGTACTGTGGGGTAAGAAGAAAAAAAGCTATGCTCAAAGAAATCTCTTCTCTGTGTTTTTTGGCAGGAAGAATCCAGATCTGACTCTAAACCATATGATGTCATGCTAATGGTAGCTGTGCCTCAAACAACTGTAGGCACTGTCTTGGATGGAATGAATATTGGCCGGGGCTACGGACTTGTAGAAGGAGAAGATGGGAGGCAGTTTGAAATCATCACTGCGTCTGTGGATGTCTGGCATATCCTGGAATTCGACTATAGTAGACTGCCTAAGCAAAGCATAGGGCAATTCCATGAGGGAGACACATATGTGGTGAAGTGGAAGTACATGGTGAGCACAACAGGTTAGTGACCAATTCCATTTCATCCTGCTGAAACATGGAGAAGTGCAACTAAAACTACTGCTCTTAGTGGTGAGATCCAGACCTAGACTTCCTTGGATAAGAGACTGTTTTAAAGGTTGGGTTTGCTAATTTAGCCTTCCTAGGCCATTAAGAAGTAGAGCCTCTTATTTTGTTTTGTTTAAAAGAAAGCAATAGAAAAAAATGTAGTTATTTTTCATACAACAAATGTAATGCTGTCCATCTCTGCTTTTGCCCAGCACTGGTGGTGTACACAGGACAGCTCATTAAGCCAGAATTGTGTCCACAGCTTAACACCAAAATAACAAGGCAGCTGGACTAATGACAGTGATCTGAATGTCTTGCAAGAGAGGTAGTCTGAGCAACAAGGAAAGCCTTTGCTGGGTGATTGAGATCACTAACAATGACAGGAAAAGCCCTTGCCAACCCATTGCCCTTGCTGTCCCTTTTGCTGTTGCTGGAAACCTTTTGCTGTGGGTCTCAGGCCAGCAGTGTTGTGACAAAGAGCTTGAGTGCAGCAGGTAAAGGTTAAGAATCAGTCAGCTCAGGAAGCCCTTTGGAACTCGCCCTTCTGGCACTAAACTAAGAATAGGTGGCTTTTGTGGTAAATTAAATTGAAATAGTCTAAAAATGATTGTTCGAAATAGAAGTATATTAAAATCAGTTGAAAGCAGTGTAACAGTTATACAGCTTCAGGCTTTTAGCCAAAAAACGTAGGTAGGTCTTAGTCAAGATCGTTGAGTTCAGATACTGGCAAATCCAAGAAAAACATGAAAGCTTGTAAGTCTTGGGAGAAGTTCACTAATACTGAACTGTAAACAGACTTCTAATCCAAATGGATGAAAACATATTCCATCACTCCAAAACAGAATAAATTTTTATGTAGGAGGCAGTACTTTTATGGACTGAATGTACAGATACGAGTGAAAACCATAAATTTTAGAAGTGAGTAGTGGTTTGAATATTCTCAACTTGAAAAAAACAGGATGCTTTCTCCTAAGTGTTTCAGTTGGATGCTGCTCAGCACTGCTGGAATCGAGGCAGAAGTTTTAATATTTTTTTAAGAATCTGTTTTAAAACTTGGGTTTTCTTAAATCTTTGATTTAGTTATATCGGTTTATTCCCTATTTGCTGAAAAGAGTGAACTATTCCATAATTGGTTGTATTGTTGAACTTCATTTGCTGTAAACATTATTTGCTTATCATAATAACTAAATAGCAATCCTTAAAAGAAAAAAAAAAAGTTGCTGTTTCCCTGCTGCCAAGGAACAGTGTGTAATGTGGAAAATGAGCCATAATGCACTCTTCTGCTGAAATAACTGGACATAACCATTTCACATGCAAATTGGCTCAAGTGCTGTCAGTTATTTTTCTCCAGATAGTACCAGTTCTTTCTACATCTCTTTCTCCCGCCAACACAGGCGTCTCTGCCTGTGGGGATCACATCCACCTGAGGAGACAATGCCAGCTTTGCATGGGGACACTCTGGCTTGGAGGCTTAATGTTCCTCCAACTGGATATTTTATCTTTCCTGTTCTGGATGGGATACTGCTGAGCTGGCAGATGAGATTAAACCATGTGGTGTTTAAACCTATAGCCAGAGTACTTTCTTCAGCATGTGCTTTCTGTTTCACAGTTGGAAGCAGACAAAAAGGAGAGCAACAAGTAAGGGCTGTTGGAAAAGAGAAATGTGTATATTTCTTTTGGCAAGGAAGGCACTCCACAGTGAGTGAGAAAGGAACATCAGCACTGATGACAGTGGAACTCGATGAAGAGAGAGGAGCACAGGTGAGCTTCCTAGGTGGCAGACCTGGTAAGATTTGCCTTCCCAGTATTAGCCACTCATGGTAAGTGGGAATTATCTTTTTTGGCCTCCTCCAAAGGTGTTCTTGCCTCCAAAGAACTCCAAAGTTGTTCTTGCCATTACAAATAGTCAGACCTCGGAATTACTTTTGGCGTTACTCCAACTGCCAGAGACATGTAATCTCCTTTATGGATTGCTACTCCCAAATCTCACTTCTAAAGATTATACTTGTGAGAAAGGCTGAAGGAGAAGGTCTTCTCTCCCTTTAGGAATACGTGAAGCACATATTCATGCCTTCAATTCAAGTACATGTTCAGATAACAGAATTGTCTTCCTAACACTGAGGAGAAGCACTTTCTGCAGGCCAAGGCAAAAAATACATTTGAAACTTTTAGTTTGTTTACTCTGTAATTAGACATAAATTACCTTGTTTTTCATAGATTCTAACAAATGCAGATGCAGCTAGTTCGAAGCTGAGAAGACAGGCTGGCTTTCTTTGTCTTTAGGCAGACTTGAGCTTTGCTGTGGCTTCACTGTTACCAGCATACGAGGTGGGAGGTATAAAGGTAGTTCCTGTACCTTGATTGTGCTGTAATTATTTTTTTAAACAGCAGCGACATGACCAGCAAGACAGGAGTTCATAGAAGAGAAATGTAAATGCCCTTGTTCAAGAGTGTGGGAGTCTCTGCCACATAGCTGATTGCTCAATTTGTCATGTCAGTTTCATACTCAAAATACAATGCTTAGTGAGCAGATAACATGCACGTTGTCACAGAAACCGTTTTAAACGAAATTTTGAGCCCACTTCAGTTACTAAGTTATCTCCATAACAGTTTCAAAGAGCATTGGTCAAGGTGGACCAGTTCTGTAAAGTGTTCAAATAATGGCTGGGGTTTAAACCACTAAATTAAAGTTTATTTGGTATTCCTTATCCTCTGAAACTCTTGATTGTTGGATTCCAGCTAGAGGTTTCTTTTAATATGCGGGTCACACATGAAACCCATTGCATGCTGATATATGGTAATTTAAACAATAGTCAGCAGTTTTAAAGCAGAAGGAAAACCATCTTCATGGGTGGCCATAACTGTATAATTTTTAATAATCCATGGAGACTAGTTTTCCTGACTCTGTATACTTGCTTCATTTTTTAATAAAGAGTGGTGCTTTCAATTTGCAGGTACAAGTGCTTCAAGGGAAAGAACCTCCATGCTTCCTGCAGTGCTTCCAAGGAGGGATGATCGTGCATGCTGGAAGAAGGGAAGAGGAAGAAGAAAATGCACAAAGTAAATTATTGTTAGTTAAGAACTTCTGCCCCAAAATCCTTTTTTAGGTATTGTGGAGGGCTTTGAATTCAGTCTCAACTACAGTACTCTGTAGAAAGAGGAAATGAATGCCATGAAACTCTTAAAACAGCTTTGCAATTCTTTGTTTCAAGGTATTCTGTTTCTTCTTTGAACATAGAAAGGATTTTTTCACTGTAGACCATACTGGCTTGATTGTATTGACGCACATACAAATTGTTCTAGTTGGTTTCTAATTAAGCTAAGTACTTGTTTGCTTTAAAACAGATTCTTTTTTACATAGTCTGGGAGGGAAAAAAAAAGATATTTTTATGACCAGTTCTTCTACTCCAAGGAAAGCTCTAAGCTTTTGTTACCCAATCACTACATTTTGTAACATATTCCTTGAATGATATAGTTGAGGTAGGAGAATTTCAATGTAAGTGTAGCTTAGAGATGTTCCAGTTTGCACCTGAATGTGACCTTCTGTGCCCAAGGTGCAGAGGGGAAGAGGAGCTGACAGGAATACTGTATTTGTCTTCCTTTTTCCTCCATATGAAACAGCAGAACTTGACTCTAGTGCTCTGTTAAGCTCTTCAGTGTTAGCCAAACCTGGTGCTCAGCTAGTTTGTTCTGTGACCATATAGGTAATGCAATAGGTGAAATTCATCTAGTGTGAGAATAGCTGTTCCAGAGGAGAGGTTTTGAATTTTCAATGCCATGTGACTGTGTAATACTGCTGCACTGTTCCTGTCTGCTCCAGGTGACTGGAGGCTATATTGCGTGCGAGGAGAAGTTCCCAATGAAGGAAACTTACTTGAAGTAGCATGTCACTGCAGCAGCCTGCGCTCCCGGACATCCATGATTGTCCTCAATATAAATAAAGCTCTTATCTACCTGTGGCATGGCTGCAAAGCTCAATCTCACACCAAGGATGTAGGAAGAACAGCAGCCAATAAAATAAAAGAACAGTGAGTGTCTGACCTATATTTTGGAGATGGTTATATAGGCTATCAATTTACTTAAAATAGTCTGATTCAAAGAAAATTTGAAATAAATAAATCTGTCTTCTGAGTACAAATGCAACATGCGCATGCTTGGTGAGGAGGACAAGTGATGGGTTTGGTGGAGGGGAGAAAATGCATGTTCTATAATCACATTCCCTGAAGGTTGAATGCTTTTATTTATAGACTCATAGAATGGTTTGAATTGGAAGGGACCTTAAAGATCACCTAGTTCCAACCCCCTTGCCAGGAGACACACCTTCCATTAGACCAGGTTGCTCAAAGCACCTTGAACACTTTCAGGAATGGGGCATCCACATTCTTCCTACTGTACTAGTTACAGTTGCAAAAAAAACCCAGACACTTTTTATTTGGAGGGCTCAATATCTGAATACCAAATTAAATTACAGTTGATCGGAGGATTAGAATCCAGTCTTGTGAATAAGGATGAGGAAATTGTTTTGGGAAAACATGCAAGGAGGACATCAGCAGTTACAAAAGCAGGCAGTGAAAATCCCTACTTGAGAGCTCATGTGAGCACCTCCTCCACTCTGGGAATGGAATCAGAAATGGTATGAGAATGGTTGTTGAAATTCCCTATCTTTTTTTTTTTGATAATTTTTTGAACTGCTTGTGTTGACACAAAGTGTACAACAAGCCTAGAGGGTACTTTTGGGTTCTAATAATGCTAGTGGACTAGTAGGTTTGTGTTAGCTGTGTTTGGGGCAGGAACACTGGGTTCACTCTCTCTCTTTCTGTTTTGTAGATGCCCACTGGAAGCAGGGCTGCACAGCAGCAGCAAGGTGACAATTCATGAATGTGATGAAGGATCAGAGCCTTTGGGATTTTGGGATGCGTTAGGAAGGAGAGATCGAAAGGCCTATGATTGCATGTTGCAAGGTAGACCTGCCTTCCTGGATTTGGCACTCATATTTTACTTTACTGGTCTATGGTATTGTAAGATTTAATGTAAAGTTTTTGAAGAACTTCTTGATAGTTGAGATGATCCCTGCAGAGAGATGCTTCCAAAAAATCTACTGAGTTAAGTAATACTTTTCCAGAATGAAAGTGCTGGAAAGCAAAGTGTTTCATTTTGTTCTCCCCCTCTTCTGCTGCCCATCTGTATTCAGGCAGCACAGAGCAAGAGTTAACACCGTTACCAATACGTTTTGCTTCTCTTCTGAAGGGGTTTAGGAGGCACTTCTGCACACATTCTCATCCAGCCTTTGCTTTGAAACTGCCAACAAAGGTAGCAGGGGAATTGATTTACCAAGTAGGAAATTTGTCAGCTAACTCTGAGATGGGCTTGCTTCATTTAAGCTGCAAAACAGCCAGTTATGAAATGGCTGATAGTAACTAGCCAGGATCAAATTCAAATTCAAACTGATGGCAGCCAGCCGTTTAGCTCAACTTCTTCACAGCTGTTGCTAGTCCCCCAAGACATCTGGTTGTCTTTCCTGATTTTTCAAAAACCAGAGAATTTACAGTTACTTTAAAAGTGACTGTAAATTACTTTTTTTTATTTTTTACAATCATCTCTGACATTTGCTGTTGCAAATCTTCTTAAATTTTGTTCTTTAAAGATCCTGGAAAGTTTAATTTCACTCCCCGACTGTTCAGCCTCAGTAGTTCATCAGGAGAATTCTCAGCCACTGAGTATGTTTACCCTTCAAGAGACCCTGCTGTCATCAATTCCATGCCATTCTTGCAAGAGGATCTTTACACTGCCCCACAACCAGGTATATGCTTTAAAACACTTAAGTAACAAGAAAACAAATAACTATATCCTGCAGCAGACAGTGTTTCAGTAACTGTAAGCACTTTTAGCTTGATTTATTGCAGGAAAATGTGTGCATGTGATGCTTATACAGCATTAAGAAATAACTAATTTTTCTATTACAAAGATGCTGAGAACTAATCAAATTTATATGTATCATAAAAGATTGCTATAGAAATACATTGTTTATGTCAGAGAATCAGAGTCCAGCTGAGGCTGAGCTGGATGACTAACAACAGGGACTGGTAAGCTGTGAAATGATCCTGTTGTGATGCTGTCAAGCATGTGAGACTGGGGTTGTATAGGGCATTATAAGAACTAATAAGTGGCTGATGATGGGTTTGTTATTTTCTGACTGCGTAGCATTGTTCCTTGTTGACAATCACCATGAAGTGTACCTGTGGCAAGGCTGGTGGCCTGTGGAAAACAAAATCACTGGATCAGCACGAATCAGGTGGGCTACAGACAGGAAATGCGCCATGGAGACGGTGCTCCAGTACTGCAAAGGTAACAAACTGCTGTGCCTGATTGCTTTGAGAGTGTCATACCTTTCCATGCCTTGCTGTCTTGAGCTGAAAGGTGCTCCCCCAATTTTATCAATAAACATCAGTTTATTTGAAGATACATTCTCCACTCTTTCTTAGCAAACAATTTGTCTAGTAGTGGCATTGTTCCCAAATTGCCAAGATACATTGCTAACTCAATTCTCAGAGGAAAGGCTTTATTTCTTTTCTGTGCCCCCGTGTAGGAGAACAGCTCAGGTATCAGATCTCCGAAAGTGAATACTGAGAACACAGCTTCATAAACCTGAATGCTTTCTGTATAGTTCCTCTTAGATTTCATAAGCTTCCGTGTATCAAAAAGACTGAATGAAGATACTGTTGGCTGATTTAACTGGGTGTTGATTCAGTGGAGGAGGTGGAAAGACTTTGAAAATCAAGAACAAGCCTCACATGGAAACTGGTGGCTATTGGAAATTCTGGAGGACAGAGCCTCAGCTCTGTGCTCATTTTGACAAGATAATTGTTGCCACTCAGTGTGCAGTGATTCAAGCTGCAGTTGATGATCATGTAAGAGTATAGTGACCAGAGATTATTTTCTGCACTAGGAGAGGTTCTTTGAGAACACCATAATGCTGCCTTCTCACTTCATCTACCATTGTGTGAGGCTGGGAACAGGCCTTGCATCATCTGACAGAGGATGAATAAGGAAAGGTGTGAGGTTACCGTGCAGGAGAGAGGGCATAAATAACAGCCATGTTCTATTAATTCAGAGCACTTTCCCACTGTGAACAAGTCATTGAGGCTTAACTGGTGCAAACTGTGTCCTCTTGCAAGAAAATCTTGATTTCTTATAGACCTTGAGACCTCATGATGCCACTGATTTCTTCTGTAGCAAATAAACTTCACAGCTTGTGACATGGTGAACGGTAACCCATTGCCTCGCATGGACATTTGTATATTTGAAGAGGGAAAGTGATATCCTTGTTGGATTCCACCCTTATGCTGATAAGCCAGGCTTTGCTTTGCAATGTTTAGGTCCAACAGGAGTAAGACCAAATGTTGTGTTTCAGTTGTCTTGTGTCACTGAGTGGAGTTGGTAACACCTGGCAGGAGACAGCTGAAAACCAGTATTGCAGACACTGAAATGTGACCTTTACTGGACTGCATTATGGCTCAGTGTGGTTCAGGTGTCTCTGGCACTGCCCTGCCAAACAGCAGCATTTGTTTAGGAATGGGGGCTAAAGACAGGGCAGTTATTGGAAGAGTCTTTGGCTTTGACTGCAGAATTCCTAAAGAAGAGGCCAGTTACTTGTTTACCACCACCCCCAGCTTTTGCAAGTCAGAATGAGTGCTAAGATGCATTTCTTTGAAGCCATGTCATACAGTGGGAAGCACGCATACAGTGTGCTTCACAGCAGCAATGAAGGTCAGCACAGAGGAACAGAGGCCCATGCAATGAACTGCCCAGAGCTGCTCAGCAGGCTAGGGAGAGGTGGAGGTAAGATCCCAGTCTCAGTGTTCCTGATGCAGTGCTATAATGTTCTGGTAATGAAAGTCATGTTTTCTGGTCCCAGCCAGAGATTGAATCAGATGCACATGCTGAGGTTTGGATAGTTTTCCAGATTTCTTGAACTTTGAGTTTGATGATGGGAAAAGGGATTAATGCCTTTTGCACTAGATTGAATTTGCTGCATTCGAGTTTTATGCACAGTGGGAAGTTCTTCAGTGATTCCTCAGAGATCTGAAATTTAACTCGAGTATCATAGGACAAGTTATTTTGCTGGGTTATTTGCTCACTTTGCAGCAGTTGTGGTTTTTAGCTTCTTTGCCATGGGTATTTCTCAAGAGTTTCAGGCTGTGTGGTTAGATAGATACAGCACAAGTTTGTTACTGTTAAAAGACCAACTCTACTTGTACTATTTCTGTGCTAAAGATGATGCACACTTCTGTAGCAGTTTTATTCCATTCAAAGTATGCTGTTCTGGTGGTCTGTTGCTTTCATGATCTGTAATTTTGTCAACCATTTCAAAACTTCATTGCATCAAGCTGTCAGGGCTGTATAGCTCTTATGTGGTCTTACTTATCAAGATGTAGAAATTTAATTTCAGGAGTTGTTAATGCTGCTGTAATTATTTTGACTACCAGAATATAGTTGAGTGATCAGAAGCATTAAAATGCTTTTTTCTTATTTTTTTCTCTCCATTTCTTTCCTCATCTATGTCCCCCTTTTCCCATCCCTCCCCTTTTTCTTTTCCTGGCTTGCAGTGTTTGACTACATGATGGCTTAAAAGAGATTGATTAGCAGCTCTGGATATTCCTTGAATATATGTAGCAGTTTCCCTTGTGCATAAATCTCCTTTAACTTGTCAAAATATCTTAAAAGTTTTTCTGTGGTTTTATTTGCTAAATCAGCAGTCTGGAGAGTCAAGCTGCAGACTGCCAGGAGAGAGAAGAATCTGGTTTGCCCTTCAGTGATTCTTACTGAGATGATCAGCTTGTGCTGAGGACAGAATTCATAGAATGAAAATATTTCTCCACTTACATACAAATTCATCTTACCTATACTGGAACATTGCAAACACCACTCTCTTTTTATTCTTGGCTGAATTACTGAGAGTGGAGCAGCACAACTAGAACAGATTCACGTTTTTTAAATGCACAGATTTTAAAGTATTTTTTTAATAGTTCATGGTAGAATGAACAAATAAACCACAAAGAAAATATGTGAAAGAGAAGTCCTCTTTCCAAATTCTAATTCACATTCTAATACATTTGTTAGACTGCTCCACAGAGCTTATACCTCTAATATCCAGTTTCTTACGAACATATTCTCTCTAATCAGTTTACTCTCAACATCAAGTAAGGCCAAACTTGTAGCAATCAGATTTTTCAAACCTAATGGAACTCCCACATCCAGCCAGACGCTCTGTTTGCATTCAGCACAGGTGTTGCATGAGTTCCCTGGGGTGCTCCTTAGCAATGGGGAGGGGCTGTGTTCTTTTAGACCCTCCTGCCCAACAGCCCACAGGCATCAAATGCAGGTAGGGACTACAGTAAAAACCAGGGCCTTCTGCAGTGGAGGAAGTCTTAGGGCATTGAAGATTCTCTCAGACTGAATGTAGGGAATAACAGAATTTTTTAATAAGCAGTTCTTACAGAAGCTACAGCTCTCGGAAGCGAGGTCATGTCCTGTTGCTCTGTTACTTTCACCTGATTGCAAGCTTTGCACCATCTTCAGCTTTTCCATTGCCCATCTGGGAAAAAGATTTGTTTAGACTGAGTTGTTTGAATCTGAGTAAGATGAAGGTACAATATATTTTTTGAATTATAGTTTCTCTCAGTGCCTGGCTGCCTGTCTACCTCTTTTCAATAATATTTGGAGTTTATCAGTGCTTTTAAATCCCTGGGGAATGAAATCATTCCCTTTGTTCCCTAGGACATGGCATAATGACTTTAACCACTTAATCAGATACATCACTCCTGGGCAGGGTTATGTCCATGTCCTATACTGTGTGCACACATACATTTTTTAAAGAAGCAGGACTGTCTTGGAAAATCATTAGTAAATACTATCCAGCTATTTTAACGCCTCTGTTAACTTTCAGATCCCATTCCTTTGAATTCATAATAACAAAATGATTGTGTTACACTTCAGGATCCCAAGAGCAGTTTAAACATTCTCACTTAAGCCTCCAAGCTTAAGCTTTGCCGGCTGCTGGCAGGACACTTCTGCTGAGCATGCCAGAAGGTTTCATTTACCTGAATTTGGCTAATTTCAGACCATTACACTCTGTTTACTCTATTCAAACTCTGGTTTTGTAAGACAAGGAAGGCACTGGGTTAGGGGTAGCTTTTGGAGATCTTCAGCATACATGTTTTGATATTTGGTCAGATACAGTAAAATGCAGGTCTAAGAGTACTGAAGAACATGTTAGAAGGTTCCATGCTAATTTTCAAGAAAAAAAAATCCAGTTGAAATTTATTCTTACTGCCTTAAATTACTTCAGCTTTTGGGGAAAGAATTAAACATTTTAAGGAAGTAGCTTTGGACAGTGGGTTGCCTTGCAAAATATGGTACCATTTGTAATTTCTCATCTCTCTTTCTTTTTTCTCTTTTTTTTTGATTTTGACTGTTTTTAGGAAAAAATGTAAAGAAGCCCCCTAAATCCTATCTAATTCATGCTGGCCTAGAGCCTCTGACGTTCACTAATATGTTCCCAAGTTGGGAACACAGGGAAGATATCGCAGAGATCACAGAAATGGTAAATCTTTTCATTGTACTGGCTGTTTTCTATTGCTAGTAACTGTGTTTTGTGTTGTCAGTACCATTTTGTTTGTGCTGTTTGTGACAGCTTGTTTGTGCTGTCAAGCTCCAAGATCCAGAGAATGAACTTAGCACAGTTCAGGAGTCTGCACAGGAAGAAAACCAACAACATAGCCAAAGTCTGACTGGGAGTGTGAATATCAGAGGCATTCCTCATTGCTTTTTCATGTAACTTCTCATACTCTCTTCTTGTTAAAAACAGGAAGAAAGTGTTACCTGAATCATCTCTTAGAAAAAGATGTGCTAGAGTTTAGCAGAACAGCTGTTTCAATCATGCAGCAACATGCAGTTCTGGTCTGTCCACCAGATTTGAAGTGCAGAGGAGCAAAACACCCTGCAAAGGATCAGCTGGCTCCAAGGGCTCCAGTTCTGACTTCCTCACCTGGGATGTAGAGTCACAGCCAAATTACATGTGGCTGCTTTAAAAGCTTCTAATCAAGGGGCATCTCATGGCAAAAAACACTTTCTGTTTCATAAGTCTTCTGCAGCCATCATTAGTGCAAAACACTGGCTTCATGACTAAACGCAGATTTCAGCCTCAAACTGAGTACAGGACGTCCTTCTGCTAAGTGCAGACATGGTTTTAGCTGTGACATTGTGTAGGGCAGGGCTGTTGGCCTCTGTGCACAGCTGGATGTACAGCTCTGTGCTCCATGGCCCAGGCAGAGCAGGTTATCCCATGCTATCCACAGACTGCCATGAGAGCGGTTGGTGGTTTCAGCATTGTGATCCTGTTCTCCATTTTCCTTTTCTCTTCCAGGATGCTGATGTTTCTAATCAGATAATACTTGTAGAGGATGTGCTGGCCAAGCTGTGTAAAACCGTGTATCCATTAGCAGATCTCTTAGCTAGGCCTCTGCCTGAGGGAGTTGATCCACTGAAGCTTGAAATTTATCTTTCAGATGCGGACTTTGAGGTAAGCAGAGAATAGGTGCATTGTTACTCTGTGCATCTGTGCAGTAAAGTCATTTACCAGTTATGCTACTTAGAAATGCTTTTGCTAATGGCATATCCTCGTGTTTTAAATACAGGTTGCATTGGAGATGACAAGAGAGGAGTACAATGCACTGCCATCTTGGAAGCAGGTTAACCTGAAGAAGGCAAAAGGACTTTTCTAAGCTGTGTTTATGGGAGTGAGCACTAAAGGATGTCCGTTCTCACTTTCTATGTCCTTTAGAAGAATTGTACCCTATATTTACAGAACAAATAGAAATAATCTGAAGTTATTAGTGACTACCTATCTGGAGGTGTGTAATATTATAAAAGGCCAAGAGAACTCTTTGAAAATGGAATTCAATTTTGACTCTTAAAGGCAACGTGTTTAAGCTCCGCTCTCCTATGCACTTAAACAGTAGTTTCTTGAGCTACTGCTGCAGGTGTCCTTTGGCTATATACAATACTTGCCATTTTTGTTTTTAAAGAAGTTCTCTTTGTAAAGTGTTATTTTGTTAGTTTGTGGATTACAAAGAATTTATATTTATATAAACACATAGAACAAGTATGTATTTAACAATGCAATATATATTCACTTTCAAGACTTTCATGTCAAAACTACAGAAAAGTAGCTGGATGGCAGTTGCTTGTACTGAATTAGCTATACCACCAATATGTATCTCCTACGCATTCTTAAAAGTTTCTCTTTGCAATAGTTTAAGAATTGTTCTCAATGCTGCTTCAGGTGCTAAACCGAACAAAGCATTTGTATTTATAGCATGGATTTCTTGAGAAACTATGCGAATCAACCTTTATACTTTATTATCCAAAAATGTATAGTGCCTTGGTTTTTTGTGTACAGTTTATATACAAAAAAAAAAAAAAGATTGGTCTGCATTTTGAAGATGGCTTAGAACAGTCTCCTATGTTACTTTTATAATAGTAGAAATAAAAACATCTCAGTTTCTAATACTTGTTGTAAACATTAAACATGTCTTTTGTGATATAAGAACCGAAAGTAAAAGCTTCTGAATAAACTCTTAGCAATGCTCTGACTTGTCATTATCTTGTACTGTTATCTGTGCTAAGTCATTGGAACCTTCCATAACATGATATTTTCTCAAAATACTTTAACTTTAGATGTCTACAGGTATTGTACAGAGTTATAATTTGAAAAACAGATAATGTAGAAAATAATCAATGTATGAGATAAAATTAGGTTGGGCAACACTTTAATGCTAAATGTTGGAACAGTCACACAACTCCTGTATCATTTGGGTTTCCCTGTTTTATATATGAAACCAAAATTATTATGCTGTTTTTCAAACTTTGAAAAAATCTTTTCAACCTTTGTGCAATTGGGAGTAAAACTTGAGCTGAAAATGAGCATTGTGTCCTTTCTTTCAATAAGCACTGAAGTCAAAATCATTTTCATTCAGCTAATTAGGACATTGAATAGAATCATCAAGTAAATATTTGCTATTGTTTGAAATGATTTTAAGGCATTTGAAATTTCTATAAGAAGTTGTGTGGTTCCCTTCTGATAGCTTAGTGGGTTTCACATTTTCATTCTTGCCAGCATAAGTTTCCTTCTACCCCACAGCTGTTCAGAGCTGCTCCTGGCCTGCAGAGCTGCTGTTGCTGCTCTTATCATTCTCCTAGGCCCAGGGAATTGAAATTAGATCTTGGGGAAATCCAGACCTCACACATTCAAAGATCTTAAGTAATTATTGCTCCACAGTTAATCTTGCTTTGACAGATGGGTTAATAAGTTTAAAGCAAGCCTTTTAAGAAAATTAATTAAAAACTTAAAAACACACAAGTACAATTCACCTGACCTGAGATACTACAGGTGAATTTTCAGCTCTGGAGTATTTCCTTTCTTGTACATGGTTTCTGTCAAGAACTGAAATGAAATAACCCAAGAAAATCACAGCAACAGTATTCAGAGCCAGGATACTTCTTACACAGCTTCCAGCAAAAAGTTGTTTAGATGTCAGTTCCTCAGAGGTCCTCATCTGCCTTCTGCATGGGATACACTATTAGTTCAAAAATGCAGGTCTTTATAGTGACAAGTTTATTTTTCAAACTCTGAGGGGTTTCCAAAGTCACTGCTGTATTCATCTAAGTTGTTTGCACCCATTTATTTTCCTCTTTCACCTTCCCTGGTGATAAAATCAAGCAGGAATTAGGTTTTGATTATTCATGTTCAGTCTGTTCCATGGGGGTAGCAGGTTCCTCTGTTTTGATTTTTCTATTCAACAGACAACAGCTGATTTGCATAGTATGATTGACCTTGTTTTTCCCTCTGGCAGGGTAGTATCATTTGCTTTTGTGTTTTGAAAACACCATCAGTCCTTCAAGTGCTGCTGAAGGGCAACATTCACCCACCTTTAAAGCCTTTAGAATCTCAGCTAAAAGGCAAGGTGAGCCAGCGTGGGACCAACAGAAGTGAAACAATTCACTGTTGTCAGTTCCTGTAAATTTTACACAGTTTGGTATCTGATGTCCCAGTTCCAGGAACCAGGACACAGAACCCAACTTTCTACTCAGGGGCTTTGTTCATAACTTTGCCCAGGGAAGCTTCAAGGTTTTGCAGAAAATATTTTATTATCCTTAATATACTTGTTACTTATCAAAGTGCTTTTCTGAAATGTGAAGCTGGCAACAGAAAGCAAGTCAGTATAAGGCCTCAGACAGAGCTGTAGATTATGCTTTAATTTCCTGCTACCTTTGGTAAGTATGACCAATCCCAGAATGAAAGGGATGAAGCAGCAGCTCTTCCTGCCAACAGGCAGGAGGGCAATCCCAAGGACCATGCTGGTCAGCTGCAGCCCTACCTGTGAGAGAATGGGCTGCTCACACACATGGTACCTGTCCACAGGGTGATAACCTCTCCTCTTCAAAAACAGTGTCTCTGTTTAACAAAGGTGCTGGCTGCAAGGCATTCCACTTGCTCTGACTCACAGGTGGTCTTAAACTCTGTTTGGCAGCCCTGAAATCTGGTCTGTATCAAGAATATTTCATGTGGGATTTTCCGGTTTGTGAGACTCAGGGGTAGATGTGGGGAATACACAGCCATACGGGAGCATTTCACCAGCCATGCAGCTGGCAGCCCTCTCTCATGGGGAGGACAGGCCTCTTCCGTGTTTTTCTGTGCTCTGGGGTTACCAAGAATAGTGTGGGCTGGTAGCCAGTCACATGGGAACTATTCCAAGAACTGGAGAGCCACTGAAGAAGCAATCCCAACCAGCCTGTAACACTGCATGCTCTGGAGATGAAGCTAAAGAAGTCATCATCTATAATTTTGCTTCTTCTGAAGTGTAGCATATTTCAGAGGAATGCTGAAAAAGAGGGAGTGCCACATGCTGTGCACACCATCACCTTTCCTGAAGCTGGGCTACTTTGCCTTTGAATGTTCCCTGCCCTTTATTCTTTAGGGAATTGGTGCAATGTGCCCAGGAAGGAGCCAAGGCAGCAGGCACATAAGATCTGCAGCACGGACTGCATCTTCACATTTTCGTGTCAAATCTTTTGCTCTCCACAAGCATGTACAACTCAAGGGGTTCTACAGCCACAGTTATAAAGGCAGCCCTATGACAAGGTCCACATACAGTCCTGATCCACTGACAGTTGTGCTCTTGGCAATAGAGTGCCACTTTTATAAAGCCTTGTAAATCACTCCTGCTCAGTGTAGCCCCTTGGACTGGCATGGAATATATTCTCACAGCAAAACCAGACTCTGGGCAAATTTCTTACATTCTGTTGCTAAAAGATGTATTTATGTAAAAGAAACAGGTTCATTTGCTGTTCTCTCATCGCTGTAAGGAACTGGAGTATGTGAAGAAAGCTTTCCTTTATCTATTCAATATAGAGTCAGTTGTGGAGATTCGTGGTAAAAGCTACTGATGGTGAACATGGGGTCCCTGGCTCTGCTACACCTGTCTGCACACACACCTGTCTGCACACACACTGTCCAGGCCCTGTGCTGGCAAACCCTTGAGTCATGCATTTCTACACATTTGTCTCTACCAATCCAACCAAGCTGGAAGGAGCCTTGAGGGACTGCTAAAAATATTACTTAAACCACCCCAAACTTCTGCTGACTCCTCTGAAGGGACCTGCCCATAGAATTACCAAGTTACTGAACCAGAGGAAAATCCTAGAGCACATACACTGCTGAAAGAGCAAGGGGAGGCAGGACAAAGCAACCTTTAGCGTCACCATTTGCTATTCTACTAGCTGATACCTGTTCAGCTTCAATTTTACACTCCTCTATTCCCCTCTGCATGTTCCAGGCTGTGCTAACCCCTATATTCACTTTTCAGTGGCAGTTGCTGAGCCACTTGTGCTTGGTAACAGAGCACTGACATTTAATTCCTTTAATCCAGAAATGTGCTGTATAAACTGGTAACTGTTTGCATGTGTGGCTTTTAATTGTCTTTATGCAGCCAGTAAACACATCATAGCCTCAATATGATCATTACTCTTGTTCATGGAGACTGGCTGCGAAGAAAGGCACCAGCGTCTTAGTTCCCAAAATTGGATGCTGTATATAATAATGCTGTTGAAGTGGTAACACTTTATTATTAGTGCCTCTGTTAGTTCACTCGATACTTTATAAAGTGCTCATGACTTATAGACAGAAAAGTAATTGATTTGGCTTGGTTTATCTACGGGGGTCTAGGCAATATTTTATCATTTCACTTCTAAAGCTGATTTTGAACTTCAGTCATTTATATAAGTAGTTTCCAAGTAAAATCTCTGCTAGTTCTAATGCTTATTCTTTTTTCCAACTCTGACTGCTACCCTCATTTCACTGAAATCTTACAACTTAAATATATGGGTGTTTTTTTAAACTATTCTAACTTTAGTATTTGAGAAATATTGATGCCTTGCTGCACAGTTGCAGGGGGTATATTCCCTCCCCTGTCCTTACACACCACACTCCCCATCCCCAGTTCTTTCCAAGTGGTTTATTAGTGACCTGGGAAATATGATTTTCTATTTCAAAAGAGATTTTCAGAATTTGGCTGCAAACCAGAAGCAGAACTGTGCTGCACCATACCACACCACACCACACCAGTGGAATAAATACTAAGAAAAGTTAAATATTTCACAAAAGGAAAACTACCAGAAACAAACTGAGGTTTTGACTTTATCCAGAAGCCTCTGGCTTACTTAGTATCCAAATTTCCAGCAAAACAGACTTAATTTTTGCAATGCTTTCTGTTTTAGATAGCCATGCATTCTACCAACACGATTGCTGGATGAGCAGACTTGCAAGACAGACTCTGCAGTAACAGATGCAGCACTGAGGGCTGGAAGTAACATGAAGCATAGAAAGACTGACCAAAATTACACAGAGCACCAACACAAATTAATTTTGAGAGCCCTGCATCTGAGCAACAGATGGACAGGTTTGGAGTCTCTCAGGAATGACCTGTGAAAACAAGATCCTCTGGAATCACCACTGGCCTTGGTATCAGTTTGGATAGACACCACAGTGGATCTACAGTTTGTCCTTAAAATATGTGCAAAGACTCCATAAGGTGAGATTTATGAGGAGCCCATATTAGTAGGACAAATAAGATACCACCTGCTTTAACACGGCTCACTTGTTGATGTTCATACACCATAAAACCAAGTGGTAGAAGAGTATGTGTGTTTGTGAGGATCTTAGCACATCTGCCTCGTTTCTGATGAACCAGAACAGGCAGTGGTCTGTGAGAGCCTCGTAGCCATAGATCTGCTTAGAGGTTCTATCTCTAGAATGAGATGGTCCTTATCAGACACAACCGAATGTGGAAGTGGAGCTTCTGGAAGGACACACGTGTGCAGCCTCCTCGTTCTGTCACCTGAGGGATCCAACCCTAACCCTATACCAAACCCTCACCTTTTTTAGCCAAACTCATCGAGTTAGAAAACCCTTAAAGCAGCATTTTCCAAAGAAGGGGACTTGAGCTGCACATGGGAGGGCAGGCAGAGCCCAGGAAAAGCTGCCTGAGGATGTGTGCTAATGAGAAAACGGTCCTGGATAGATGGGGTGGTGACTGAGCCTTCTTGGGAAGGGAAGAGACGAGGAAAAACCACTGGAAAAAGGTCAGCACAGCGGGATTAAATGGGGAAAAGCCACAGCTACAGGAGAACGCGCCCGCGGGCCGGGGGGGCAGGGAGCGCGGCTGCCCAGCCGGTCCCTCGCAGCTCCTCCAAGTCCTCACGTCTGTGCCGGGTTCGCTGCCTGTGCCCGCTGGCCGGGGGAGCCTCGGAGGCCTCTCGGCAGCTCCTCAGCCCCACCGCGCCGCCTCTCCATCCATCCTTCCCTTGCTCCCTCCCGCCGCTGTGGGACGGGCCATGGCGCCCCGAGGCCGGCAGGGGCCGCCGCGGCGCCACCGCCCGCGGAGCGCGGCCCGAGGCGGGGCCGGGCAGGCCTCGCTCCGCCTGCCCGGGGAAAGGCGGCTCCGTTCACCCCACGGGCTCGGAGCGGTTTGTTGTGCTCCTCCGCACAAGGCGGTGAGAGGGTGCCCAGGAGATGTTCCCGGGGCTGCCGGCTGCCACTGCCTTTGCTAAGGATCCTCCTCCCATCCCAGCTGATGGCTGCGGGCACTGGGCTCTGTGCCTGGCTCACCGCACTCCGGCGGGGTTGCAGCGGTTGCAGAGCCCACAGCCCGGCACTGGCCGCCATGTGCCCCTGGCGCTCCACCATGAAGGGGGATTGCCTCGCTGCACAAGCCCCCTCTCGTTTTGGCGAGGCTGCCTTTAGCAGCCGCATTTCCCCCCCGACATCCCACCGGGGTTTCAGGCCTCTCCCTGTGCAGGCAGCACTGATCCCAGCCTGGGAACAGGAGCTGTGGTTGGAATGAACCACAGTCCTCCATCCAGAAGCACATGAAAATGGAAAAACTGTACTTTGGCCATGAGAACTGAAGTGGTCCCTGGGGGACCATGGCCCAGGGCACAGAGGAGAGGGAGAGGACTGACTCCCTGCTGACGCTGGCACTTCAGCAGGGGCAGTTTGGGGGCTGAACATTCTCGCTGACAGCTGAGTATCTGGTAGCCTGTCTAAGCAAGCCTGAGTGCTGAGGTCCTGTTTCATGTGGCAGCTCTGGGAATGACTTCCTGGCAGACACAGGGTTTTGTGGCATTCCCTCCTCTGGAATAAGTGTGGGGACACCCTTTCCCTCACCCTTAGGACCCAGTAGTTTGGGCCAGGCAGGCTGCGGTTGTGCAGGGCGCACAGGTCAAACGCCAGGTGATGAGGAGTTTGTGATGGCTGCCTATCAGTGGCTATGGGTACGGTAGATCTGCACCACCCTGCTCCAGCCCCATCAGCACACACACGCCTCCTGGCTCTTTCTTCCCTACTCCACCAAAGTAACTGGCACATTGACTAGAGAAGTGGCTCGCAGCTGGCACGAATCAGCCGCGGCTCGCTGGCGCCAGCCGCTTCACTTTGAATTCGCTCCCTTGCTGTCGCCTCTTCCTTCCCCCCTTTCCTCCCAGAGCCGCACAAAGAGCTGGCAGGGCCACTCGCCAACTCGGCGGGCACTGCTCACCTTGCCAAGCAGGGCCCCCTTCGTGCCCCCTCCCTGCCGCCCCCTCAGCTGCTTCAACCCACCACCATTGTGTTCACTTGCCTTTGAAATTAGCAGGAGACATCAGCCACGCTCAGATGATGAAAAGAGAGGAGAAGCACCTGCTCGTATTTGGAGCCTGAGTTTAAAGAAGTGCTTGGGCTGAATACACACACCCCTTATTTGTGTGCTTAGGGGCAGAAGAGCTGGAGAGGGACTTTTATTCTGCTGCTGAAATATTCAGCCAGGTCACAGTGGGGCAGTTTGCAGAGAAACCACCTTTTCCACTCCGCCAACCCTCCCCCAAAACTAAATTTTTAAAGCACTTTATGTGCTGAATACTGGAGTGTTTTTTATCTTGCAATGGGAGCACTTTTAAGATAGGCTTACCAACAGCAGTCTTCTGCTTTACACAGTGACAGTATGTGTTGTCACCTTCATACAACATGTCTCTTGAAAGCATTTTGGTACCACACAATTTCAACCTGTAAGACACAATTGAATGCCCAGGAGGAGGCAGAAAGTCTCTAACATCAAGTGAGAAGTGAAGGACATTTTTCCAGGGCACAGGAACTAACAGAGTGCGGGTGAACTACTTGTGATGGGCAGTTGTGGGTAGTTTGCTCACTTCCAAAGCATAGATCCGAATGGGTGATCCAAAGATCCATAGATCCAAAACCAGCTTGGTTTTACTTCTCTCACTTATTATGACTTTTTCATGGGGTTTATTACTTTATATGTAGAAAGGGGAGGAAGGTGGGTCTAGCACATTTTCCCTGAAGCAAAGTAGTGGTTATGAGCCCTGTACACCCCGAACCAGGCAGCAGCCCAGGGCTGCCCATGCACAGAGAGTTGGTAACAACATGAGGTGCACCCTGGTGTCCTACAGACGTAGCAGTGGGTCTGACAGCAGTACTGATGTGTTCACCTGACATTGCACCTGAGCTAATAAGCCCTGGATTTGTTAGCTTGGGCACAGCACTGCAATGACATCAGGGGACCTGCACTGGTTCCCAGCCCACCAACTGGGATACCTCTGGGCTGTTTTTCCTGATTCTAGTGCTGGGTAAGCACAGGCAATTTGAAAGCCAGGAGCTACGTCATTCGAAGTCCCCCTTTCTCACTTTTTGTAGCACTTACTAAAACTGAAGCCCTCGTAGATCCTCGGCCTTTGCTCCTGCCTCCATCTCAAGAGGAGATGGCCAGGAATGGACAAAATAAGGGAGGGCATGGAAGCAGCTATAAATGGCTTTGTCACTGTGACCACTGCAGTGCCCTGACTGCCCAGTCTTCCTTTTATCCATATTTAGCCATCAGAGTGCAGAGCATCTTGCACCTGAATCTACTTCATGGCTCCACACAGGGGCTGAGGTGAGGTTTGGGGAAGCAATCACCACCAGTCAGATCTATAGTCAGCAGAGCTCTACTTTTTTCAGCTGCTGGATTCCAGGATGGGAGTCACCTCATTCAAAAGGAGGCAGGCATATCATCGAGTGGATTGTATCAAAAGGTTTTTCCCTCACCCCACTGACTGTAAAGTAGCCCAGGGTGTATGGCTGCACTGTCCAGTGAGGAATCCCACCCTTGGAATCCAGAAGTGTTTAAATGTTCCCTGTAACCCAGGGCTCTGCACAGCATGTCTGCCCTAAACCCTTGCCATTGCATCAGGACTCCTCAAATTCCTGCCTAGAGCTGTGCAGGAGCTCAGGGTCCTCCTCCCCTCCCTGAGGGACCCCAAGGCACAGGGGTCTCTGCACAAGACACACCACACCTGGCTGCAATTAGGCAGGCAGAGAGGCAGCACGAGCTTGTATTGCCCCATTACACTGTAATTGGAGCTATGGAGAGACTTGGGATTGATGTCTGGCCCGAGCGGCTACAAAGTCTTTACCTTCCAGATCATCTTCCTGACCACCTGATGTCAGTCTGCGGGGGCAGGAGGAGAGCAGAGGGGACCAGACTGAGGCAGAAAAAGTTGGGCAGATGACTACTTCAGTGCTGGGTATTGAGGTTCTGGAGGCCACATCACATTGGCCACCCCCAGGTATCTTACAGTGGGTACCAGGAACGCTGCACGGGTTGAGTCTTAGTAAATACGGTTTTCAGAATTGTGTGCAGTCTAGTGAAACGTAAGCCGTTTCCTGCTAAAGAGCCTTTTTTCAAAAAGCTGGGTCAGTGAAGTTAGGAACACTCACATCAGCAGACATGATGCCTCAGTCATTGAGCAGGAAAAAGCCCCGAGGAACTGAGAGGTGCAATGATGAAAGGCCATGAACAGCTGCTGAAAGTGTTCGTGAACCAGGAGTAACTTAACACAAAGAACTAAAAGAGAAATAAAGCCTGGTTTGATTAAATGGTTGGACTCAGGAAAGCAAGACACCTCCTGGAAAGCAGCTTATGTAGGTGTGAGATGATTCAGGCTATTTCTGAAGAGGGAAAATATGCAACACCTTGCTGCCTAAAGCACAGGCCACCCCACTCCCAAGTAAGGCCACAGACTTCCACTGAACCTCGTCATCACTCCTTCAGTCCCTGTGCTCTTAGGGAGTAATAATATTCTTCTGCCTAGTCTCTGCCTCCAAAACTAAAATACACACACACACACATGCAAACAATTCCCACATTGCTAAAATTCATTCACCTACCCAAAAGCAATTTCAAAGGTGACATTCAAAGGTGATGAACCTTTCCACTCTCATTCAGATCATGCCCAGAGCTCCGTTCTTAAGGGTAGCACAGTGGCCAAAATCCCTGATGGAAACTATAAGCACTTGGCATCTGAAAATCAGAACATGTCCATTCTTGTGTCTAACCTCAAATAACTTCTTGGATATAATACCTGTTGATCTCCCCTCAGAATCCAAGGGCACTTTGTAAGTCTCTTTAGGAGATGGAAACCTTCAAGCCCCTGTGACCACGTGGGTCAGCTGGAGACTGCTACTGATCCTGCCCATATAATCAGGTAGGCTGGAAAAACAAAAGCCATTTGCTAACTCACAGTTTGTCACTGTGACTTGTGGGAGGTGGAATCCTGTGGCCCGAGTGGTTTCTTTGCAAAATGGCTGGCAGAGAGCCTGGATACACATCTTGGTTCATATCTGCTTTCTCTGTAATTTGGCCCAAGCACTCAAAAGCAAATGAGGGAGGATGTAGCAATAATATGGGGGAAGCTGAGAGGTTAAAAATATGAGCAGAAAACAACCAAATTAGACTGTGCCTGGGAAAACCAAAGTTAATACATTTGGGGAAATAGTCTGATAAAATATTGGTTAATAGGACAGAGAAACCTGGAAAGCAGGCACATCAGTTAGCAGCCACTGCTGCACAATGGGCCAGGAAAAGCCCATGTGATTTGGGGCTGTCCACTGAGGTATCAAATCGCAGAGTGGGGTGTGCTAGGGCTGCAGAAGGACTGTTGCAATCGTTCCTATGCACCCCAGGCCAGGGATGATGCAGACAGGCTGGAGGCTTTCAGAGAGCACCACCACAGATGAGAGCTAGGAAGGAACAGCTGGATGAGGAAAGCCTGAAAGAATTCAGCATAAACAACTTTTCCAAATGATGACTAAAGGAGGAGGATATGATAACCCTCTATAAGTATTTGAAGGCTATAAACACCCAGGGTGGCTCATGTGGGATGAGATTAGATGTAACAGGATAAATACATGGGCAGGGAAAAACACGTGTTATGCGTAGACACAGGTACAAAGTAACAGAAGGTGGTAGAGTTTCCCAAATTGGGGGTGGAAGTCTAATAGTTAAAAGTGCTCCAGGTAGGAGAAGAAAACAAGGCCATGTTCTACTGGAGCAGTCCAGCAAAGGAGAGTTAGATAAGGTAAGTCCTTTACCTTCAGGTCTTTTGTTGTGAGGCTTGCTGTTCTGTGGAAAAGAAAAAAATATACTCATCACCTTGCTTAAGGTCCCCACCAGAATCAACCTGAGAACAAAATTAGGCAACACTACTCTTTTTCTACACTGGTGAAGAACATTGATTATCATAGCCTGGAACTTTCCCTGCTTGTACAATGAAGGAGGTGCAATGTTCTGTTCTGTGTGGGTTTTGTTGAGGATGGCCCAGAGGACATAAAAACGGATAGTTGGCTGCAGCCAGCTATCACCTGTGTCACTGGCAGCCTGCCGGCAGTGGTGAGGTGACTTCATCTCACACTGCCTTCTTCCTGGAAATTAACTTCAGACTAAGTCAGAGTGATAGTGACAAAATGTTTCTGCTATCCTGTGGCAGTTGATTACCCTCTGGGAAATGAGGTGAACAGGCTTTGCACATTTCCAAAACAAATTTCCATACTGGGGTCAGTGGCATAAAAAATGAGTTTGCAGTCTTATTCCTACAGAGAGAAAGGTGTGGTTAGACCCCTTCCCATCCTTGGAGGGAAAGAGATCCTTATAATGAGGCTTTTCCCAGTATAGCCAGACCACTTTAGAGAAGCAGGAGATACAGATACCACTCTATTGACAGGTCCAGTCTACATGGCTCTCAGCCCACTTTGGACTCTGCTGTCAGATGTAAGATGTTCCAGCACTGCAGGCCCCTATGGAGAGCACGGTGAACAAAAAGACAAAAAAGAAAAAGAAGAAAAAAAAAAAAAGAAAATATTCAGGGAGAACTTATTAATCTTAGAAATAGTTGAGGGGACTTATGAGAGGAGCATAAGGGAGCATCCTTCACCTCCAATTTGAATTGATACAGAATGTGAAGTCACATATCCTGCCTTTCAACACCTGTCTTGGATGTCCTACGTTACCCTTTGGGTGTCATGTGTGGTCCTGTGGCCACAAAAACAACTCAGGTGATCGATTTCACGTGCCCTGAGCTGTACTGCAACACATCTGTCTAACAGATATAGTACAACCTTCCACTGTATTTATTTACTTTCCAAATAAAACCAGTGGCCAGACGCTCTGTGACTTAAATTAAGCAAGTACTTTTGTTAGGAAAAAACATTTTGAGACCGTTAAACAAATCTAGAAATAAATTTTCCATACAACATGTTGTTGTCTTGGGAGCATTTGTTGGCCTGGTATCCAGTGGTCAAGCTGTAATTAATTTCTGGGATTGCAGCAACAATCAAATCAGGGAAGGGGCGCTCCTGTTCCACTGCTAATTTTTCTTCACAGTAAAAGTAAGGCACAGTTTTTTACCTCATGTTTATTCTGACCCTTTGCAGGCTCTGGTTTTTACAGGCATTTAAAGGAAAAAATCAGATCATAGATGCAATCCTATCACCTGCCAATTGCTCTCACCACTTCAGTCAGTGTAAAGCTAGGCAGAAAAGGGTGCTTTTTTTCCCACTCTGTCTCTCTCTTCCTCTCTCACTCCCCTAAATCTGTGTAATCTAAAGAGGCCAGGGTATTCAGTGCTGCTTATACTCTGTACTGCGTCTCATTAAAATGTCAGACTCAGCATTGTACACCCAGGATGCTCATTCCTATTGACATCAATGGACAATGAAGTCGGTGGGAGTTGGGAAGTAGAAAAAGTCGCTAAACTTCTTTATGACGAGATCAGTGATCAGAGTAGCTTTAAATTATGTTAAATTCCTCTCATGTCATTAAGCAGAGTTGTCAGGCTGTCCGGTCCAACACAAGCACACAAACATTTCAACAAGTTTTCCGTTCTTGTGGGACTCGGGAAAGAAACGTGTGTCTGACACTCACCCGTGCTCCGCTGACAGGCTGTGCCAAGGCTTTCATGTCTCTGGTGATCTGCAGAACATGAGGAAAACGGATTTTGCTGCTGTGTTTCCAGGTTTTATAATGCATCACACAAACCATTTCATAAACACACAGTAAAGTGGAAAATAAATCATTCTAAGAGAAGCCCAAGGTGATCTGAAAGCCAAGCACAAAGCTGTCACTCTGCTTCTATGGGACAAACCCCTTCTTTCCCTTGTTTTCAGACTGCAGAATTGAGTTAGTAACTACTACAAACTCAGTTGTTCTTCACATACTTGATTCCAAACCCTAATATATTTCCTAATGGGAAAAACAAGACTTCTCACAGAAATAATGTGCAGCCTGAAATGAAGCTTTGATCAGAGCTAAAATTACAGTTTGGAAAACTGTACCATTATTGTCTGTCACCTTCCTCACATTTAAAAGAATCCTTGTACTTTCACATTTGGCAAATGGATGAGACTTGCCCATGGATGAGACTTTTATATCCCCAAATATGTCCAGTAATGTTTCTAGTTTAATTCCAAAAATTATTTTAATGAGGACTGTCTCTCCTCTAATAAACTGATATAATGGAAGCTCATTAAATATAATGTAAAGGTTTCTCATGTCATAAATAATCATAATATTTTATCACATATGAAAGAGCTGCTCAGTATTTTTAAGTATTATGAACTGCTTTTCAAGGATACCACCGAGGAATTGGTTTTGCCCTGTGTTTTCCCCAAAGAAAAGCAAAGTGTTAAAGTTTCTACTTCAGTTTTTATTTCTGCTGCACCAGATATTTGTTAGGGAAGTCAAGGGGACCTGGTGGCGACAGGGCCTGCATTGGCAGCAGTGCTGCAGTGGTGCAGACACAGGCACCAACTCCTTGGAGAATTCTTAAGGAAGTGCTAAAAGGAGGCAGTGTAGCACAAGGCATTTAATTAGCATGTTAAATACTCACATATATTTTTCAAAACAGTGCCAGCTGAGCAGGAAAGCAGCGTAACACACAGTTTGAAGAAAACAATCATATTTGCAAACTTTTTTTTTCTCCATATGTTGATTGTTACCTTTTGAATAGTTAAG
Source organism: Myiozetetes cayanensis (assembly GCF_022539395.1). Taxonomy (NCBI): domain Eukaryota; kingdom Metazoa; phylum Chordata; class Aves; order Passeriformes; family Tyrannidae; genus Myiozetetes; species Myiozetetes cayanensis. Next base: position 136,288,343 of record NW_026086604.1, read on the forward strand.
AGAAATCTGGCTTTTTTGGAAGCAGAACATACATTGAAGTCCCTTATTAAATCAGCTGGCTGAACTGCAACTGCTGAAGGCAATGGTGAGAACTCACTGCTTTTTTTAAAAAGCATCTTCTTCTTCTGGGTGTAGTTTAGGCTATACAAGTTTATTTATGATGCTGAACTCTGCTCTGGAGGGTAGGGGCACACACTTCAGCATACATCACTGCAGATTCCTGGGACACTGAAGGGCTGCCAGATAACTTGAAGAACAAGTTATATTGCTTCACCTGGAACCAAGTGAAAAGGAGATTTCTCTCTGATTCCTTGGTGTCTCAGCCAGATGAACTTGGAAACTCAACCTGCCAAATCCTCATGGTTTGAGAAGGTCCAGATTAAATCTATGGGGCCAGACTGTGCTTTCCAGAGCCTTCTCCTGGCATTCTTCCTCTAGCAATCCCTTCCAGTTCCATTGGCCTGAAGACCAGATATAAAAAAATTTAAGGAAAATGCCTCAGTTCCAGCTGCCACCTGGTACGAAGCTGGCCAAGCACATACACACTCATTTCTCCCATTTGGGCCATCTTCACTCGAGGGCCAAGTGGCAGTGTCCTGCAGAGGCAGTGTCCTGCAGAGGAAGCAGCAGGCAAGCAGGTATCCCACCTGACATCAGCTGTAAACTGTCATGGTCCTACTGCAGGCTCTTCTGCCCTGCAAACATTTGTACCTGGGACATAAAGGACTCACACTTTAAAAAAAACAAAGAAAACCAACCAAAAAAAAGGCAAACAAACCCATCACCCCACCAAGTCTGGTTTCAGAGACACTAGGAGTTGTTTTAAATGTGTGGACTAGCATTGACATCCAAACCATAGGTGTAGGAATTTCAAAGAGCTCCTCCCCCAGCCCTGCTCTGGTCAGAGCATCACTGCTCAGGGGAGCAGGAGGGCAGCCTCACTGATAGGTGTTCTGGAGGCCCATGGGAAGGGAATTGATGCTTCCTTGGCCATTATGTTGTGCCATGCTCCCTTTCCCAGTGTTATGGAGGGGCAGCCAAAAGCAAAGCTTCTGCCGGCAGAGAAGAGAGGCCTGTAGTGACTAAACAAGGGCCAACAGTTTTAAACATAGACTGGACATTAGGGTGAAACTTTAGATGACGAGGATGATGAGACACTGGAACAGGCTGCCTAGAGAAGGTGTAGATGCCATATCCCTGGAAGTGTTCAAGGTCAGGTTGGATGAGGCTTTGAGCAACCTGATCTAGTGAAAGATGTCCTTGCCCATGGCAGGAGGGTGGGACTAGTTGATCTTCAAAGGTCCTTTCAACCCAAACCATGCTGTGATTCAAAGAGACACTTGCAGCAGAGTGCCAGTGAGGGGGAAGCTGAGAATGCTGGGCACATTGCAGCATTGGGCCAGGCATATAGACAAGACCGGGCAAGGCAATCTTGACCAGGCATGTTTTGGTCATTGAGAACTGGTCATTTGGAATGAATGCACTCCAAAAACATATTAGATGTCAAGGTCCTGGTGGCTGGAGTCTGATGAAATAAGAAAGCACCCGGGGAAATCTGGGAGCAGCAATTAAACAGGAGATTGGAGACAAAACTGCAATTTTTAAATCCCTTTCTTCTCTAGAGTTTCACAGTCTACAGGGTTTGGCCTAAGCTGACATGAAAGATCTGTTGTGTTTCCTGTTATACATGAAAAATGACATACACACCAGTAACATCAATGTTATTATAATTTTTTTAAATTGGACTTCACACATAATTTTTACTAAAAATACGTATTTTGCAATTTATAGTTCATCTTAGCCTGGCTTTCCTCATTGAGCATGACCAGAGTTTTGGGAAGAGTGATGAGATCCTGCACCTCCCAGGCAATGCCCATTGCTGCCCAGAGCTAAGTCAGTGGTGCCAATATGCCACCTGCATCTTTAATAATGTCAAAGAGCTTCAAAACACTGACATCTGTTCATGAAGTTTGAAGTTTAAGTGATTTCTCAGATATGCAAGTCAACACTCTCTACCTGGAACCTTACTTGGAAAATGTTTGACATTTCTATAGCAGGCATTTGCTCACTTAGGAAAAAATTATCCAGAGAAAATAAGGGCTTTGCTGCTCAGCCAATTCTTATACTCACCACAAGTGAGCTCCCCTGTCCTCTCTTTTCTCTACATTGTCATATTTCTACAAGAGAGAAATGCACCACCACCATCAGTCTGGTTGTAGGCTTTTCCCTCCTGCAGAAACTCTGCTTCACTGTTCATACACTGGCATATTTTGTTTTGTTTTTGCTTGACAATTCACTATCAGACCAGTCTGGTTTTTTTCTTTATTTAACTAAAGATACTTCTAATTACTCAATAATGTAACAAATCTTGTAATGGGATTTGAATTTTTGCTCGAATACCAAAATCCCTGGCAGAAGTTCAGTATTTCTTACAATTTAAGCAGGCCTTTTTACAGTATTTTGAAGTGTCTCATCTTTTTTTAATAGCTTTGTGTACACACTGTGGGGATTTGGCCATATAATCACATGAAGACTTGGATGAAATCCAGTCCAGATCAGCTGCTCTTACAGGAACAAATCACACAGGGTTGGGGTATTTTTCCCTTTGCTCAAAACAAGAAAGAGGGCTGGACCTGCATCGACTGCCAGTGAGTTGAAGATTAACCCCAGCGTGCTGAATCTGTGGCTGGGTTCATCTTTCACCACGAGGCATATTGGCCAAGAAGGGCATGTGTGTTGCAGTCACACACACTCATACATACATGGAGCAAGCATGATGGCCATGCATGGCTATATAACTAAACACAAACCTGCCCCATACACCAAAACAGGGCTGTTTGGTGCTGAGATGGTTATGAAGCCAGGCTGGAGTCAGTGCCCTGCTCACTCAGCAACTCCAGGTGTATTCAGCAACCTGTCGAATCAGGCCCTACTGTTTAACTAAATCACAGCAGCAGCACCACTGGCAACCCCAGAGCAGGTCTGAGGGGAGCTCCTGTCCCTGCTGTCCCCACCATGGCTTTCCCAGTTCCAGCCCTGCTTCAGTCCCTGTACATCAGCACTGGGGAGCAGAGCCCAGTGACACAGCATGGTCCAAACACATATTTCTTCCTTATAAAACCATGGAACAAGACATTTGGCTTCTGTTACCAGAGTCCTGGGGTGTAATTAATCCACCCTATGTTGCATTTTTAATTACATCTGCACTCAAGGATCCAAGTCTTTCACAACCCCAATAATTTTAAGATGTAGGGAAAATATTACAGCCATTTTCACAGAGAGAGAGTCTGCAGCATAGAGCCTCTGAGTAAGTAGAGCAAACTTCAGAGAAAATCTTGAGCATGACTGAGAACAGAACCCAGATGTACCCAGGCTCATGCTTCATTTTAACACAGCACTAGAATTCCTCTCACTCATGATGCCAGTATAATGGTATTTCCTCTCCTGGAATGGTGTGTTCAGCTTTGGCCAGCACCTCTCTCTCTGCAAAGTCAGATGGAGAGAGGGAGAAAAAGGACAGAGAAGCACAACCAAGACAAGTTCCATTGTGCAGAGGACCTCCATACAAGGCAAGGAAGAGGCACGGGAGCCTGCAGAGGAACGTGAGGTGCTCTGTGCTTGGCAGAGCAGTGGGCACAGCAGCAAGCTGCCAGCACTGGGCTGGGCTTCACCCAACTGCAGGGTATGAGGGCTTGTCAACAGGGAGTTTGGGCTCAGCCTGGGACTGACTTCTTCTAATTTCTCTCTGTTCTGCAATGAACCATTTAACACTTTAAGGTTTGTCGACTGGGTTGGGGGGAACTTTGGCAGAATGTTTTAAAGTGCAAGTTTAACATGTGCCAACTATCTTGAGCTAACTTCTCATGTCAGTCCAAGTGCCAGACAGATCACTGCACTTGTAAGGGACTGCTCCCAAAGGTGCTTTTAGACCTCTGGCCAAACAGGCAGTTTGTGCACAGTGTCATGGATATATAGAATCATGGAGTGATTTGGGTTGGAAGGGACCTTAGAGATCACCTAGCTCCAATCCCCACTCACCAGGTTGCTCAGGGCCCCACTAAACATGACCTGGAACACTTTCAGGGATGGGGCATCCACAACCTTTCTGGGCAACCTGTTCCAGTGCTTCACCACGCTCTGAGTAAAGAATTTCTTCCTAACATCTTTATTAAACCTGCCCTCTTTCAGTTTAAAACCATTGCCCCTTGTCCTGACACTAGACAATGGACAGGATGAGTGCCTTAGGCACAAGGCCATCAGAAAGAGATGGTTCAGCCCTCCAACAGCAGGGCAGCTCAGGATTGTCAGCACCTGAGTCTACATTTAGAGGTGGGGGAGGCCAGGAGATCCCAGAGATGTATCAGAGCCCAGGGCTGCTTTAGCTCTTTCATCCCAAACACCACAAGTTCCAAAGACATCCTCTCCTCCACCACATCCAGATTCTTTATTGCCTCTGGAGGCCCAGGTGACCTTGCCTGACACCAAGTCCTTTGACTTGTACCTTTGTCTCCAAGAAGTCCTGTTTTCCATCTGGGCATGCACAGTAGTCTTAGCAATTTTTTCTCCTTAAAGCCAGAAGCCATCTGTGAGAAAGCATCTCTTCCCACATCTGCAGGTTTTGTACTCACTTTGAAATCTGAGATATACTTATGGGTCTGTTCCGCTGCTTTGTGCACATGTTAATGTGAATGTGGGATTTCCATGCAACTTGAGACAGAGATTTTCTTTGGTAACCACATCCATGATCTGCCTTAACCCTGTAGCTTAGGGATCTCCTGGCAGCCTCTATCACCCATTTTTCAACTGCACAGCTTTCTCATCATCCATTTACACTATTGTCCTTGTGACAAGACTCCTATAAACATCTGCCAATTGTCTATAAAATCTCTTCTGTCATGATGTCTAGGAAAAGCTTTCTGAAAACCAGTGTTTGCTGTTTATAATGCTAGTTATGTATCCCTCTTCTCTCAGACCTGGGCCTACCTGTGTTGTAAACTGTCTGGGCAAGACACACACATCCTTTCTTTGGCACAAGGAGGTAATGGTCTAGAATGAATGATGCTTTGTGAGATAATAATAAAAGTGATAAACAAATAATAAGAATAATGCTGGGGAAGGTGCTTACTAGAACATTGGTAGGAAAGGTCAAGCAACTCTTCTAAAAGGCAAGTTATTCCAAATACCACCTTCCTTCGCCCAAATCAGGTCACTAGAACTTGCACTGGTTTGACTGACCACATTTTCTCTCATCAGAATCTTCTTCCCCTCTACCTCTTCAACTTCTGATTCCCTGCACTTTCAGAACCCACAAAAATAAATCAGTTAGAAATAAAATTTAATTTACAACATCAAAAAACAGTCACATTTAGAAACAGTCTAATTCCCTGATGCTCAAAAGCACATCACATTATAATTTATCAACCATCACATTTTTAACTACGTCAGACATTTGTCATAAAATCACCATTAAATTGGTATCTAATGGCTTCTAATAAATGTCAAAACGAACTTGCAGATGCCTATTTGAAATATATTAGGAGCCATTAAACAGCAATTAAAAGGAAGTCTCACAAATAATATTTTATATTAGATATGTTGTAGAGCCAGGCAAGGAAGGGACAGTGACATTTTGAGGAACTTCTGGAAATGCTCCCTTGTGCCACATATTCCTGCAATTACAGACTGTATACCTCCCTGGAGAGCAACCCCATGCTGCCTGGACATCTAGAGCCCTCTCTGCAAGAAGAGGCCCTGGGCACTCATGATGTGGATGTTGTAAGTCACTGCTTTAAGGCACAGCATGGGTGATATGTGAGGTAATGGCATTATTCCCACTCTCCCTCGTCGCCTTATGCTCCAGAGACAGAAAGGTATCCCAGACCCTTTCCAAGTGTTGCCCTTCAGGTGCTGTGGCAGGCAGGGACATGGGGCAGGAGGGAAGAGCTGCCAGTGTGGGGAGAGATAGGCAGTGACATTTGCTGGAGTTTGGAGGGGATGGGTAGGGGAAGATCTCCAAGTAGGGGGGCAGAAGATTTTGGGAAGGATGAATGGAAAAGGGGATATGAACAACCATTCTCCCTCCGGAAATGTGAGGTGAGAAAGAGTGTTACAAAATTGGGTAGAGGGACAGCCCGTGGCCACTTAGCATGCACAGTTTACTACTGACTTCAAGGAAAGAGCTCACACCACTGGCACTCCCCGCCCTACCATTGTTTTCTTTAGTCCATGTGTTAACAAAACTTATCCTGTGTGGCTGATGCAGTCTGGTATGAGCACATTCTGGGCTGTCTCAGAAGGGCCCCAAAGGTCACCCTTGCCTTCTGGCTCAAAGCTCTCCAGAAGCAGCTGTGCTCTGAGAGGCACCAATGGCCCATGTTTTTCTCATGTTTCTTCTATTCTGGAGCTGGGGTTTAAAAGGTGCATCTTATGTGCAAATTAAGTACATCAGATGTGCGTGTAATTGCAATTTATATAAAATATATATAAAATATAAAGTTATACCCAGGTATGAGGCCCTTAGTTTCTCTTGCAGCATGAAGATTACTTTCATTTCAATAGAATCATAGAATCATTTAGTTTGGAAAAGACCTCTAAGATAATGAGTCCAACTGTTAATCCATCACTGCTAAGTCCACCGCTAAACCATGTCTCTATACCTTTCATTTACTCACAGATGTGTAACCTCTAAAATTATCAAGAATATCATAGTATTCACATTCCTATATCAGTTTAGAAATAGCTTAAAAAAATGAAATCCCATTCTAGTGTCAGGTTCTCTTTATAGGAGCAGCTTACTTTTTCCCTCTTCTTTTTTCACTTTTTTTCTTTTTTTTTTTTCATATTAACCCTCACAAACAGGAGGAAGAGAAAGATGGGACTAGATGTGAGCATTAATCCTGCTGGGACTCAGGCCAGTGCAGTGAGAACTGAGTAAGTGGGAGGCTGCAGAGCCCCGTGGGGCAGCACATTGGGGCAGCATCAGGAGCATGAGCAACAAACCAGTGCCTTACACAAGGAGGTATCAGGGCCCAGTAATAGATCCATTGTCTCAGCACACAAATATGTTGTTATGCTCCACCCTCTGCCCTGTTTGTTTCTTACAGTACTATGGCTACTTTTCTCTCCCATTTACGTAGCTGAAAATTGGTCCTGACACCGAAAAACAAGAAGAGACTCCCATTCCCTCCACCCTCCCCATTGCTCAGGCTGAAAAGGACCTGTTTATACAACTGTGGAAGAGGGTGTGTATTTGCATATTAAATGGGATCAAGAAAATAGGTAACATATGTTGCAAACAGAACTAATGTCTAAACACACACATAAACCTGGGCTAACGGGTCCTGCCAAAATATTTTAACCATCTGTTTTTACTTAGCTGTTTTTGAACAAATTATGTTTATTATGTTAATTTATTTTACTGTCAACAGCACCAAATGACAGAGTTGCCGCTAAACAGCATCATTATATATCACATTCTGGCATAATACCAGCAGGTTTTTTTAATGCGACAGGAATAAATGCATATTAAAATGTCAATTTGTTTAAAATCTAGTTCAGGATGGTAAATACATCTCACAAATTCCTCATGTTCCAACAGACACTGTTTGCATGCAGACTACTTAAAGGTAAGGCGCTTTGACAGGACCTGGAGAAAGAGGCAGTGCAGGGGTCCTGTCTGAACTCCTGGTTCCAGCTTTCAGGTTGGTTCCAAGAGAAGGGGAAGGGAGGAGCAAAGTGGGGGCTAATTCATGTTTTTAGATGTCGTGATTAAACTTCCTCACAAGTCTATCTCACTTGCATCATCCAGGAGATCTCCCTCAGATGAAGAAAAACTGAAATTGAGATTGACAACAAAACACTACCGATCTGCATCCCAGGTCCCCGCCCTATTCTCCAGCACACACTGCTCATGCCTGGCAGGAGACTCTGTCCCCTGGCTCTTCACTGGGCTGTTGCAAGGCAGGAACACCCAGTGCCACAGGCAACTGCTACTGCAATCCCATATCCAGCACGTGAGTCCAGGGATGGATGGATGGAGGCCCCAGCATCTTCTCAGAAATCCCCCAGCATTAAGTTACATGATATTTTTTGGGTCAGCTTCTCTCTCTTGATGAAATAATTCTCTGCTTGTTGTCCAAAAACAAACCCTTATTTCAGCAGGATTTTTTTGCTGACTCCCCTTCTCTGGAAGGGGCAGGGGGGTCCATCACCTTCCTGGCTGCCTCCCTTCACCATCCACAAGTTCAAAATCATTCCTCTCCTAATTTCCAAAGTCAGTACCTGTTCTCCAGAATCAGTCTGCTCCCCAAGACCTTTTCCCATGTAGACAGTTGCTTACATCTTCCTGACAAAATCAACCTTTTCTCCAAATAACTGATGCTGAATCCCATATTCTTCTCCCATGCAGGCATTGTGATATCTCCTCTGGCCTTTCCCTTCCAGTATAATTCATGGGATGGTGTAGGCTGCTTTTGTTGCCTTTTGTTCCTCTCTCAGGACCATGCTTGCTGGGCTGACCTTCCCTCACACAGTGAGAGAATCCTGCTTCTCCCAGCTCTGGGCTGTGCATGCTTTTACACCACTCAGCAGGCAGGCCAGGGAAGTGGCCAGAAAACCCCAACCTATCCTAATTCATCCTTTGCAGCCATGGGAAAATAACCTATGGCCCAATACAGCTGGAAGCAGAGATTTTTATGTGCTCCAGAAGACAACTAGAAAAATTGGAGAACTGGGGAGATGGTTCATAAAGACTGATTTTCCTTCTTTCTCTCTTCTGACCACATCTGACACATTGGATCATACAATTGTTAAGGTTGGAAAAGACCTTTAAGATCATCAAGTCCAACCATCAACCTGGTCCCACCACCATGTTCAATATTGAACCATGTCCTGAAGTGCCATATCCACACATTTTTTGAACACTGCCATGGATGATGACTCCACCACTTTCCTGGGAGTTTGTTCCAATGCATTACAACACTTCCTGTGAAAAAAAAAATCCTAATACCTAATTTAAACCTCCCCTGGGACAACATGAGGCCATTTCTTCTCATCCTGTCACTTGTTACCTAGGAAAAGAGAATTACCCCACCTCACTACAATCCCACCCCATACCATCCTCACCTCCATCTGGGGCTGTCTTGATGATGGCAGGTAGTACAAATGCAGCAAGTGGGACACTGTGGGACAGGCTATATAATTTTCTCTGCTGTTTTTATGTGGATCTCAGGGAGGAGAAAAGTGAGCAAAATGAGCCAGAAGCCTTCAGAAATACTGAAGAACCAGAATAGAACAAAATTCAAGTGGAACAAGTGGAAAAGTCCAAAATGAGACCATGAGCACAAATGCTCTCTGGCCATCCTAAACCATCCTGCTTGCAACAGTTTGCTCCGGGAGCTGAAGGAACTCGTGACATGTAAGCCAGGGACGATGTGATATATTACAGGATATGGTGCAACATAAAATACAATCAGACATGGTCCTGCAAAGATCCATGTATATGCAAAACTATGCACATGAACAGTTCTACTGAGGCCTGAGGAATTACTCTGGCACAGATGGTTGAACACATGCACAAAACCTTGCAAAGCAGAGCCTGGGAGAGATACGGGCAAGGAGGAACTTTCCTGCCCTGAGAAGTCCTAATGCAGCATAACATTGCCTCTGATGTTGAATTAGCTGAGAAGCAACCAGTAAGGAAATACAATACTGATTTCTGGGGATTAAGGAGCAAACATCTTGGGACAAGATTTTGCTTAAGACAAGGAACAGACTCCTTTTGATTAACCTCAGCCTTTTGAGAAGTATAGCAAAGAAATACTGTGCACGTAAATGTTTTGATATCTTGCTAACAAATATTATAAGCCATGCCACCTTTGTTTAAACGCCATTCCCTGTCATGACAAGGGCTGTTCATGCAGGATGGTAAAGGAATTCTTGTTTATAGTGTCCACAATAACACTAGATTTTGTCAAGTGTAGCGACATGTGAGAGAAAATGCCACGCAGCACAAAGCTTGGGAGAATTCCCCCTCCCCTCTCTAAATTCTGCTTTTATGAGGAGAAAGGTTACGTGGTATATATTTCAGGAGTTGAAGTCCTGAGAAAATAAACCTCAGTCCAAGTACTCGTCCAGCATACAACAGATATTCCATAAAATGTATGGGCTGATTTCACGCATATGGCTGCTCGTTTTACAACAGGATGATTAAGATGGTCATGGTTATGTTGGCTTTTAGTCCACAAATGCCTCAGCTGTTCTGGATTCATTTAAAATCATAATGTACCTCTGTGTGCAAAAAGCAAGCAGCCAGCACTCCTCTGCTCTCACCATCCTGCAAATCCAGTCCTTTCCCTGTGACAGTGTTTCCAACATGGTTCATTAGTCACTATTGACTTACACGGTCCATCTCTTTCTTCTCACAGTTTACCATCTCCCTCTGCTCTGGCACCAAAGAGACCCATGGAGTGGACAGGACTGCATGGAAGGGATGAATTTTTATTGCACTTTACAGGCTTCCACCCCCCTTCCTGCTGCTTTTCTTGCTCTGTGATATCTCCCAACTGGCATTTCACAGCCTCCTCCTGAGGGATGTCAGCCCACCCTGTCCTGGCCTTCTAGCCAAAGCATACCGAGCTGCTCTGCTGGCACTTTCAGAGGAGTAGTTGGTTGAGAAGAAGTGCTGCCAATGGCAATGCAGTTCAAAAGGGCTTTTCCCCTTCCAAGGCTGAAAATTCAGCACTTGTGGCTCAAACCAAAAGAGAAACAGGTCTGGCACGGTTGGGAGAACCAGCTTTTCACCCCTGCGAATGGACAAGGCTTTTGTGGCATGGTCTGGGTGGTGCAGCATTATACCCTCCCCAGGAGTCACACAGAGAGTGATTAAACTGGCAGGCTGTGACTCACAGAACATAACCACCTTTTTCCACTTTAATCTGTTTTGGTCATCTCAGGCTTTTCAAGCACATTCTATTTGATACTTCCTGCTTCAGAGGTTTTTCTTGCTGCAGCTGCCTAGCATCCCTTCCCCTCACCCTCCTCCACATCTTGTCCTGCATTTGGTTTATCTCTTCACTCTAAAAAGAAAAGGCATTTATTGCTTCATTCACATTAAGTGATTACCATGTAACAGAAATAAACTGCTTGTTCCTATATAATCATATATCACTTTGCAGAAGGCAGGCTTCAAACAGCAGAGGTAGAAGTCTGCAATGTTTTCATCTGAAGCAATCTTTGTTTCTTAAAAAAAAAACCAGAAAACAAACCCTAAAACCCCTAAGTCAGTATCTTCCCGCAACTGCAGCTGATTTCCTGTGTAAACTTAAACCATGTGATATTCCATAAAAGCTTCCAGCTCTAAATTACAGGAAATGAAAACCATCATGGAAAAGGAAAGCTTTGGACTAAATTCCTAGATCAGATATCGTTGCAACTCTATTTCAGTCTGATTACAACTTGGATTCTTTCTAACATACCTGTTAGTCATTAAAGGAGCTGATAACAGCTGTTGGAGCACAATGTCACCCAGGGCTTTCTGGTAGGACAGAGACATCTTCCACGCCCAGGGCACTGCCCCAGAGGTGCCACAGATGAAATCATGAGCTGAGATTGATCAAGGGAAGCATTTTCACATAGCCATCGTGAACTGACCTTTCAACTGTACTATATTGTGTGTGCTGTACACAGTAACAGTTTGCAGTTCGCTGGCCGCACACCCACGCCTGCTCATGGACATGCTGTTTCATCATCTAGGGCTTGGTGTAGCGGTTCTTTATTGCTCAGTAACATTTTTTGCAAAAAGAAGGAAAGAGCTCTGCAAGGGAGTATGAGCTGATGCTGGTACAGAGTATATATTGACCAGAACACGAGAGGAACTCATGTCATCCCATCCCACCTGAATTTGAAATACATGCGTGGGCCTTTGGGAGTGATGCTGTCTACTGCTTCTTAGAGCCTGAGTGCTGCTCTAATCCCATGGAAAGCTGAGATTTAGGCCATGTCATCATGCTATTGTGATATGCACCACAGAGTGTGAATGTGCAGGAGATCACCATGTTTTCCCTAGAGGTCCCTTGACAGAGAGCACCCACAGCCCCTCATATCTGAGACAAGCACACCACATAGTGAACAGCCTGCTACCTTCAGGTGGACTCTCTGTAGCTCTCATTTGCTGACAAATCAAGTGGCCAAGCTGAGATTTATGGACGCTTGTCCCAGTGTTCTCATCTCGCAAATGACTGAAGAAAAGGGAATTCCATTCCTTCGACCAGCACATTCTCTTCATTTCTGCAGAGTGTCTGTGTCCTTCAAGGCACTAAATCAGTCTGGCACTGCTAAGAAATAGGGACTTCAATTAAATAAATTAATTGTAATGTACTGTGCAATCTCTTAATTGATATGATAGGGGATTTTTTAGTTTGTTCAGCCAAGATCATAATTTTCCTTTTCAACCGATGCAGTGAATACTTATCAGACTGAAAGGAAGTTGAGGTAAAATACTAATTCTAAGGACAGTTCTTGGATACAGTGTCACTCATTTCTGATTTCAAATGTCACAGGAGCAAAGCATCACTTTTGCTGTGGAAGGGAGTCTTGCTGGGTGTACCCAGTGCCTGTACCCCCATCACCCTTTCAGATGTTTTAAGTTTTTCTGTCACTTCCTCACACGGAGGGGCAGTCCCTAGCACCTCTGGGTATTAAATTCTAGCTGCCCTGTTCCTGGTATTATGAAAGCATTTCTATAGACAAGAGTATCTCAGCAACCATCAATATATCATTCACATTTAGGCCTGCATTGATTTCTCTCTTGTTACCAGAATGAGACAGATGCTCCAACAGGGCATAGGGTCACATATCCAATGCCAAAGGCACCAAGACAATTTGCACAAATTGAAGACTTCAGCCAATACTTTTTATAAGCTGTTCTTGCTGAATGTCCCAAATGAGAGACTTCAGTGCCAGCAAAATCATTAAAGTGAACAGCTTTGCCTTGTTCCCTACCCAGCAGACATTTCTGTTAGGGTAGGTCATTAGTTATTCCTGAGGTTGTTAGGTTATCGCATTGAATCTTAATCCATCTAATTCATCCCAGCGCACTCCTATTTGTTTCTAGTGCTTGCCTTTTAAAATACCATTAAATCATGTCACAGGCCGCCTCTGCACCTGCCAAGAAAGCTGCATGAGTTCTCCGATTTTCTTTGCCAGGTGAACTTTATTTAGTATATTCCTGGAGAAGACAGCTCATTGCAAATCCTCTTTCTCCTTCTCCTATTTCTCCTTCCCGAGCACACTTGCTCACACACTCTGGGGATTTTAACTTTTACATACCCAGCTCAGCTGGGCTCAAGTCAATCAGTGCTGTCCTGAGCACTGGGTTTCCATTGCCTAGAGCTAGCCTGGGTGTCCCACTTTCTCTTGCTGAGGTGAGTTATTAGGGCAAAGAAAGAGGAAACTGTTTGCCTTTGATAGTGTAATGCAAAAATAAGGAAATCCCAGCAAAATCTGCCCTTCTTGTGCATAAAACCCCTTGGTTAAAAATTCTTAGCAGGATACTAAAAATAGAGAAACTCCACTGAGATCAGTGCACAGCTTTAAACCAAACACATAAATTAATAAAGAAATAGCATTCTCAGTCCTAGATAGCTTGTAGTGAATTAGACTAGGGCTTTTACAGAACAAAGGAACCTAAAAAAACCCCTAATCTCACTTCGACGGAAAAAGGTCTCTGATCACTCCACCTGCCACTTCTCTCCGTGCCAAGAAAAACTGAAGTATACACCAAAAATACTGAAGGAGAGTTGAGTGTTGCATTAAATTTATGTACCACTGGAGACTAGGGTTGAATGTGCTGACTGAACTTATTCTAATAACTTAGATGGGAAAAATCCATACTGCAAATCACCTTACTTAGGTTGGTTTAACAAGAACTATTTACCCAAGAAAGAAAAAAACATGAGTGCAGATTGCTTTCTCTCTCACCCAAGAAATACACATGGCCAGAGCCTGATAATTTTTTCTAACTGAAAAATACCACAGAAGAGAAAGGGGAGTAATTTGTTAGACTGGGTAAAGGATTTGCCACAGAAAACAAGAAGGATTTGCAAAGGGCTGTGTTTGTTCATGTGACAAATGTTTGCCATTGATATAAGATTTGAAGGCACACACAGAACCTGGACATCCTGGGGTTGTGCTAATGTTGTCTTAGTCATTGTGGTGAACCTTGGGCAGTGTGTTGGACCCTGTGTTTCTGAGTCCACATCTTTGGGCCAGACCTCCATGCTCTTGGGCCATAATGTATGTTCCAGTTTCAGCCAGGACCTTAATGTTATTCGATACCACCTCACATCATTGCCAGGGGCAAGTCAAAGGGTCTCTCTCTGGCTTCTAAGAAAAAGGGCATGGCTTCCATCATAAAAATGTGTGGCATCTACCATTGTTAATTTCCCAGGGTCCCCAGTGAGCATTTTTGCATGTTTATCACCCTCTCTTTTGTAGACTTTTGTTATTTCTATTGTTGCTGTTACTGTTTGTTTTATTATCTCACTGCTGTTTCCAGCTATTTCTCAAACCATGGTCTCTGCCTTTTGTGCCTCCCATTGGAGGAGGGGAGGAGAGTGTCTCCCAGTCTTTTTAGTGGGAGAACTAAATTGGGGAATACCATTCCTAAACCATGACACTGTGCCTGTTACCTTATGGCAAATTCTTGTTTGCAATTCTCACCTCAGGTATACACTTCTGTGGATTTTGGTGTGGGGGAGCAGGCAAGGGGCACAGTCAGAAGGTGGATGAAGTACACAAAGACAGGGGGGCGATGGGTTGCTGCAGCCACATTTGTTTCCTATGACTATAGGGTAAAAGTCACCTCCACTCTAAATTACATTAGCTGAAGAGAGCTGACCCTGATCTCACAGGGCCAGACCTTTTCCCCAGACTTTGTCCAGTACGACCCACACATGTGGGTCTGGTCTGACCTGTGAAACGGAAAATGAGAAGTTAGGGGGCACCCTCAGGAGGACTTGGGGAATGTGGGGAAGAGACGGTGAAGGGGCTAAAGCTAGAGCAGGTTCCTGGGAAGACCCAATACCAAAGATGGGCAAAGCTGATTTAATTAAAAATTCAGAACTTCAAAACCTTGCTGGGAAGGCAGAGTGTCTATGAGCAGCCTTTGCTGCAGATGTGGTCTGTAGCAACTTGTTCAATGCATATGCCCATGCAGGGGTCCCTGCTGAAATTACCAGGGAGGTTTCCAATTAGCACCAATTGAGGCAAGTTACTGGGGGGTTTTCATGCTGCAGACACACCTCCCCTGGGACACAGCATGAGACCACCCACTCGCGTTGCATAAACCACAGAAAAAAAAACATTAAACTTATAGTAACCATTCTCAATCACTACCAACCCATACTAGATTTGAACCATCCACTGAAAGGTGAAAGGTTAATGTGAGCTAATTTTTTAAATCATTGCTGTAACATTAGGAAGAAGCTCTGGTAACCTTTGGGGGCTGCTGACTTACTGCCTGGTGTTCATTTGGCTGATCCTACAGGCTACAATCATGATAGGATAGTGTCCCAAGAGAGCAAATAAAATCCAAGAGGTACATTTTTCTTCTCAGTGCTTGCCTGCCGTAACACTGAACCCTTCATTAAAAATGTGATAAGCCATGCAATATATTTTCCTGTATATTATAGCCTTTAATCTTTAATGTTAATGACAGAAATTTTACCATTAGCAGGACTGTATTTTGCTCCACACTTTAGACATTCTTTTGTAACCGTGTATTCCTGCCCTCTTTCAGACAGATGGTAACTATTTCAGCTTGAATTCCTTTTTATAGTAACATAAAGGGAATTTGAAAAAACAAACTAAGCTATAATATAACTAAAATAGAAGAGGTTACGGCATTGAAATGTCAAACCCTTTTTTCCTAGCCATGACCACCCTTTGACTTTGCTGTTACTAGATGTGTGCCTTGAAACTGAAGTCATTTTTGTAAATACAGCTGACAAGGAGGAATCAATCCACCTCAATCCCCAAGTCATGCTGCCTTGATTTGTACACGACTCTTAGAGGACAAATTATTGGCTGATCAGTTAGAAAATCTGAGTGTTTATGAAACATGTAAAAGCCATGTTGGAGTGAGGGGCTTGGTCCAACAATTAATAATAAGGCTAGTAAAGAAGGAATCCCTGAAGTTTAATCCCATTTATATTTTTCTCCATGTCCTTCACATGAACCTTTCCCTTGTAGCTTTGACCTTTGTAGCTGTTAAATGCAGATAACAGCACTGACAACTCCATGTTGCACCAGCTTTCCAAGGAGTCATCTACTTACAAGGGCAGTATCACATTTCACATAAAGTTAAAGCCAACATCCAAAAAACACTATAGGATTAATCATAGCTCTTTTCAAGATAGGAAAGCAGTCATGAAGAAATCTGTCAAATCTGAGATGAGGACCACGGATTGGGGGCACAAGGAACAAATCTCTCTTTATGTGCAAGGTACCAAGCATAATGGGGTTTAGTCTGCTGGCATGAGATTGTTGTGCCCATAATGACATAGGAGGAATGATGAAAGAGTTCAGTCCTCACCTTGATCCAGAGGAGTTCCCTTTGAAAACAATCTTCCAAGCACAACACTTGGGGGGGGCGTGATACCCTCCCTCCATCACCAGCCCTTCCTGTAGGCTGGTCCTCGGTCCTTGGCAGTGGCTGAGGTACCTGAGGTGCCAAGGTGTGTGCTGGCCAGGATTTGAACAGCCAGTGTGGGGAATGGCCAGGGAAAAGTGATCTGCATGACAGGCAGTGGTATTCACAGCTCACGAGCCTCCTGGAGATGTCAGAGCAGAGACAGCTTTTAAGGAAGAAAAAGGACACTTGGGTTCTATGGCCTCCACTGACTTCTGTTCCTTCATTAAGGGTAAGAAAGGGGATGGAGCACCCATGCAATGACAAACATTACTGATACTATCGCAAGCAAGGACAAGTGATAAACCACTGATAGTGGAACAGGGTGGGAAGGGTCTGCTCCTGCAATGGCCCTCCTTTCGTCTTCTTCTCTGGACACTGGCCCTGTGGCCTGAGATATCTCCTGATCAACCTGATCTGCAGGAGGAGGACAAGCATTCCTCCTGCTTTGGATTATAGTTTAGTGCTATTGGCATGGAATGTAACCTTGAAAATCATTATATTTTAGCACTTTCTCCAAGCACCACAGCTCCCTGAGGCAACACTCCTCCATGTCAGGGCTGTAACATGAGCTTGAGCCACTGCACACTGGGGAGCAGCAGGGCTGTTGGGGAACCCAAAGGTGTGTGCTGCTCAGCATGAGGCCGAAGGGATAAGGAGACCTGAGGTTTGAGAGCAACTCTTGTCTGTTCAATATGTTCCTGGCGAGCCATGGGCTCTGTGTCAGTGGGAGTGCTCTCCTCAGCTGGGCACAGTAAGCTGGTCGCTGGTGGGCTGCTGGTGGTGCTTTGTCTTTCTAGTGGTGGGTTTGGGTGACAGGGACAGGACAAAGCCTGCCTTGGGCCAAGAGCAGAGGCAAAATTTGTTGAAACTGTTGAACACCGGAAGGCATGGGGGTCACGTTTGCTTGAGGAAAGCCCAGTTGCTTTCCAGCACCTTGCCTGTCAGCGGGAGCAGGACCGGGGTTGCTGTGTCTAACTGGGGGGAAATCCAGCAAAATGAAAATGCTGACAGGCACACCAGGCCCCAGGATAAGAAGGACTGACCCCTGCTGAGCTGTGTAAACCTGAGCCCAGTGCATTTAACCCACCAAAGCAGGGGAAGAGCTCTGGCCAGCAGGCCACCCTAGCTGCTGAAGGCTGTTTGGCAGAGTCAGGGGCCTGAAGGCTAACACAGCCATCGGATGGGAGAAGAACCACCAAGGATAACAAACCTCCTTGCCTGAACAAACAGAATAGTTTATCTTTCACAAGCTGGAGTTATCCAAAATTAATGGAGGACATCCAGCTCTTTTGCAGTACTTTTAAGTCTTCAGTAGTATTTCACCTTAATGCTACTAACAACAGTGCTGGATCACAGCACTCACATTTTACTCGTTTTTATGTCTTCAGTTGCACTTTTGATGTCTTTACTCATAGGCATGTATATATATGCTTAGCCATAGAGGTGTATCCATCCATATATGTCTACTTGCTCTTGGAGGGAATGCAAAATTGGATAGGCATGGATTACTATGAGTCTTATTTTGAGAAATTGTGGGCTTGTGTGCACATATACTCTGATTAATATATGTATTGAATTCTGGTAGGCATATTTATTTGTCACTATTTACGATTAGACACTCAAAACCAAGATGTGTATTCTTAATTTACCAGACACTGACACTGGGAAAATAGTATTTCAAATGAAAAACACAGTTTCTTAAGAGTATCAGGTTATGCTGAGAAGTTTGTTCAGGAATTTTGAGAGTTTTTTCAAAAAATTATTCATTTGATAGCAATCAAAGCCACTTGCTCTGTCTTGGTTTTCCAGTGAGGGCATGTGAGCCACAAGGGCAAAAGGGAAGATGCATCTTCCTATGTTGGGAGATATTTCTGGTTTCTGGCATTCTTTAAGCAGCAACTCTTACTGCTCTTTCAAATGTAATGTTGTCATTGAGTGCAAAGGAGATCTGAATATTAAATCAAACCTTTCCTGAATTAGGCTTGGCTGAGATGGGACAGGTCTCTCACTAGGCAAAAGGGATTTCAGAGGCCTGAGTATCATTACTTCCAAAAATATAAGCCCCTACAACCTGCCAGGTTTCTGCATAGTTAGATTAATTTTTTTCCCCCATTTTTTCTATGCTAAATTTTGTCCTGAACGCCATAGGTTTTTAGGTATTAATGGACCTTTTCTGCCTCTTATCTGTAATTTTCACTACTGATCTTAAGACCACGAAGCTAATATTGGAAGATCAGCAGCCCCATATCCTTTTTTTGAGGAAAAACTAAACTTTTTGAAATTCCATTTAAAATTCTAGCAATGGCAACATGCAAGGGATGTAACTACTGAGGGTCCTGCAATACTGCAACAGCCATTCCTAAGTAGACATTCAATGCTCTCATTAAAGCCTTTGTGAGCCTACCCCAATAAATTAGTAATGCTTCAATCTTTGATTTTCATTAACTGGTCTATATTATAAGGTTGACATCATAAATCTTAGCTGCAACTGAGGCTCTGTTGTGATTGATAGTGTCAGTGTTTTCCTGTTACTTGAACTTCCAGCTATTGTCAGTGTAATTCCCTCTACTGCTTCTGGAGAATGTTATACATGACACCCAATATTGGCATATTTTTCTGAATTTAAGTGGACTGTTTGCTGCAGCTGTAATGCAGTAGCATTAAAATGTAGCTGGTGATCCATATCTAGCAGAGCAAACACTAAATAACCAATGGGCTTAATTAGCACAAGGCGAGGAACTTCTGTCCTCCGAGGAGCTGCCAGGCTCTTGTCTGGGAAGGGAGGGAGGCAAACGGACCCTTCCTTGTCATCATCAGTTTTGTTACAATTTATTTTGTTACATAAAGTTCCTGTCTGTGTATTTTCCTGTCAATCAGTATGCACTTTGGCATGCTCAGTAAATAATAATAGGTATTAACTATAGTATATATATATAACTAATATATGCAGTTCTGATTTTATCACACCATACCTGTCAAAAGCCAAAACTTTACCTCATCCTCTTCTATAGTATTATAAACTAATGATTCATATTTCTAATCTTTTACTGGACAGCTGACTATAAATAATCTCCCATTTTTATTTCTTGGACTCTCAACAGCTTTATCTCTGCTACTAATGTCTTATGTCTTCAGAAAGAATTAAGCAGAAAAAAAGAATGATTTAATCAAAGAAAACTCAAATGGCAGTTTTGCTCTGCAGACAATAACAGAGTCAATGGTTCTCTCAGGACTCCTTTTTGAGAACCATAAAAACCCCACACTTAAGAAACAAGAGTTAAAACACACTTGTAAGAAATGTTTTTCTATTTGAGAAAGGGAATGAAGCCTAATACATTATTGGCTGAGTCTTAAAACATTTATGATGGTGGGAAGACAAGGTTTTTATTATACATTTCATCTTCACTTCTTCATTTATTCTTACAGTAAAACCAAATAGTCAGTAATAGGCTGATATTTTGGTGTCAAATGGAACCTAAACCACACATGAAAATGGAAAATCATTCAAGCAATATGTGAACCTCTAGTGACTGAACCTTAACTAAGTAATGGACTACAGGAGATGCCAGTCGGGCATTTTATCTTGCTCCAAGGACTCTTTCTCTCATTTTAAAGTGCTACTGGCATAAGCAGTTATGGGGAGGTCTTCATGCCATTGAAACTGCTGGACAGTAGCTTTTTCAAAATTAGTTTCCCACAAGCCTTCTTTTCTACGGGGGAGAAAACAGTATGATTAAAACTATCACACAAAGGAGGTCAGATACTGCAAACACATATCTGATTACTGTCCAGCAGCAAAAATATGAACATTCCTGAGACAATTTATTTCAAGACTCCTTTCTCACTTTTTAATAGTGTTAACTGGAAACAACTAGGGAACTTCCAAGTGCAAATTTGGTCTGGATTGCTGGAGACTAACCAAATGAAAGGTAAATTTAGACTAAAAATAGTATAAGGTATAAGCAGCTTACAGGCTTATAACTACAGATGAAAGATTATATTCTGCAGGGGAGTTTTGCAGGGAACTCAGGCAAAAGTGTTCAATGTCACTGACCAGTTTGTCTCTTTCCATTACCAAAAAAAAAAAAAAAAATTTTAGGACAAGAAACTTCAGCAAAAAAAAATCAAATTGTGAAAAGCTGTTGGAGTACCTCATTTTCTTTTAGCCCTGTACCATTTTGCAAGCACTCTTTGAGTTTTTATTCTAAAGAAATAAATAAATGCAGACTGTGCTTCTTAATAGCATTAAGAGCATCATTCAGCTGTGCTGGTTGGATCTAGATCAAACAGTAGAGATCAAAAAGAATATAAATGTACCTGATATTCCATCATATCCAGAAATAAACTGCATGCACCAGAAGGACGAAAGTGAAGAAACATATATGTTGAGTATTTTTATTTCCAATGTTCCTTCACAGTTACTGGATTAACTCACCCTTCATCCCCTCTTTACTCATTCAGATCTTGACTCTTTTATCCTCTGCTGGCAAATTGAAGGTCTGCCTTGTGGTCAGAGGTCACTGAATTAATCACTTTAAACAAGAGATTTGCTGAGGTTTCAGAATTTCTGGTGTGACCTATTTCTCCTTTCTGTTTTCCACAGCTTTCCCCCTGTTGTTTGTAAAGGAAAAATCTGTGGAATAAGATCAAGAGTCAGAAAGTGCCAGGAAATGAGTGGTCTTGTGGCCCAGCTTACAGGAAAGTGAATGGCTCATATTCCCAAGGCAGGAGAGCTGGTTTGGTTGCTGACATCTTTCCGGTGCAGGACCTGGCTGAAACAGCAGAAGGAGGTAGTGATGTGGGCTCTGTGGCAAAGCACTGGAGGACAAGTTTCCTCTTAGTGTTAAAACTGACACCCTTTAGTCCCAGAGTCCTACCCAGTTACATGGTTCAACCAACTGGAAATGCAACCTTCTTAATGTTACACCAAGTATAGTTTTCAAATTATCACTATACAAGCGTTGGAGACTTTGGGGTCTCATGGTTTTCTTTGTCTGGTACCAGCTCTGCAGGGAGAAAATCCCCAAAACGTTTTGGAAACTTCAACTGTGACCAGACAAGCTGAATCAAGAGGAATTTATGCCTGCTTTGCTACAGAAATTGAGCTGTGACATGTCACTAGTACAGTAGTACAGTTGGGAGGTGGGATCTAGTGTCTTCTGTGCAGACACTGCAGTGGCAGCATATGTGCACAGGGATGAGTGTGAGCTAAACTATCACCAGCCTCTTCTGTACAGCGTAAATGTGTCCCCTTTTATACACTTTATCTATAATTTCTTTAGTTAAACAGTCACTCTGGTGACAAAACTGCCTTCCTGCATGCCTATACCATAAACAGTGTTCCAAAAAGAAAGTACTCTCTGTGCCTTATACAGAGACCAGGAAAAAGGAGAGTATATACACATAGATATATGTGTGTATATATATATATTGGCAGCAATTTATGCCACATGGGCAAGAATATGTCAGTGGTAAGAAAACCATCCTATTGCTTTTTTTCTCTGGTTGATTTTCCATCTGAATCCAGATCCCCAGTGCAACCACCAATAAACATGTGCTTGGGCAGGGTGGAAGGAGAGGATTAGCAAAAGTCCTGGAGTATTGTGGGCAGAACTGTCCTTGGATGCCAAAATACATCAAATACCTCTTTCATTGAGTTGTTTTTCTGTCCAGAGGTTTCCCCTTTTGCAGGCATCTTGTCTCTTGTAAGATAGAGGGGACCAATTTCCATGTGCATTAATATTCCAGGGGCATCACAGGAGCAGCAAATCCTTTGAAGAGTAGAGAAGTTCTTTCTAGCTATTTCCCTTTGGAGCTGATTCCAATGCAAATCTGCATCTGAACAACTGTTCAGTGACTAATGCAAGAGCTGTACCTTGACCAGTTGCAATACTGTGCTCAGGACTTCTTTATATGCTCAATTTCCACTGAACCAAATAGTATTTAAAGAAAGTGCTGTAAGGTTTAGCGAAATTAGGGTTGTGGTTGAGAGTCAGGGCTTGAGCATGTTTTCTCTTGTTTTATGTTTTATTTGGAAAAATGGAATGTATTTTAAAACCCACCATTTTTCGCTCACACACACAGGGCAGTCAGTGTAGATGGGAAGAAAAGGGTGCTGCTTGCTCAGGCCTTGCCCCATCACAGCCTTTCACCTGCTGACATTGCTCTCAGCCATTCCACAAGCAATAACTGCCTTCAACTGGATTACTCTTTTTTCTATTCCTTTGATCTCCACTACACCTTGAAATATTGCATTTAAAATGTAAAATAAAAAACCGAATAATTCCATTAACTCAAAATAGGTCTCTAATTGACCTCTTAATAAGGTGTATTTAACATGACACTGTACCATTTTAATATGTAAATGGAATGATTTTTAATAATTCAATGCTTCTATTTTCATTCTATAGAATACATCTTCCAAAGGAGTTGGGGAACATTGTGAATTCCTGTCATTTATCACTCTGCCACAAAAGTGAAACTGCAGCTGCCACCGACATGAAACAGTACATTTTACACCTGCCTTCCCATGCCTTGCTCTTGCAGTGTACAACTCCAAAAACTTTATACATTTCTTATTAATAAACACACTGAAAACTTGAATGGGAACATACTTTTTCTTAACCTTTTCAGTAATAGGCAGGAGAAGGTGCAGACAAACAGTATTTCCCATCACAGGATTCAACTCAGACTCACAGCTATTCCAAGGAATAAAATGTACACTTAGCAGAACTTGTTAATTTGATTCCATGTCAGGCTCGCAGGCAGCATCTCCCTCTGCCACCTCCCTCTCCCCAGCCAGCCCACCCCCTCCACCCCCAGGATGACACTTCACATTTAATCTAAACCCTCTCAGATTAAGCAGGCGTGTAATTTACTCCCACAGTAAGGTCCATTGCAACTGGGGAGGTGATGTAAAGGGGACTTTGTTTAAACGATGTTAAGCCTGCAAACCTGCATGAGAAGCCTTCTTGTTGGGGCTGTCAGCAAAGCCTTTAATGTGCATTCAGTCTTGCATTCATCTGGGATCTGTGTGTGGTATTGACTGATGTTTTATTATTGTTTGCTAGATAAAAATATTTAACTTAAGAACAACTCAATTGCAGGAAGGGCTTTATATAGTCATCATAACATGCTTCTCCCACTGCTGTGAGTGTAGGAGGCAGGGTATTTTTCTACCACTTAACGTGTGAAGTCTGACATATTTTAAGAATATTATCAAAATGCAGCTTTAGAAATCATTTTAAACCTAAACCCAAAGAAATAAATCCATAGTCTTTTGACAATTTCCCTCAGCTAAACTATTTCAATATGCTATTTTTATTTTTATTACTCCTTTCTGCTTTTGGCAGCGCAGGTCTTTTCACCCAAATAGGGTATAATGGACCATGAAAGCGGGTTACATCCTCGGAAAACAAATGTCAGCTGTAGTTAAGGTGAACTGCTCCATTTTAAGGCACAGCGAGTTACCTTGTGCTTCACAGGAAACCTCAGCCCCAGTGAGAGAGAGGAACTGGCAAAAGGAGGTGGGTCTTCACTGAGATGGAGTGCCACAGCTCTCAGGCCACTGGTGGCTCCTCGTTCAGAATCACTGTGAAGTAACAGCTTTTCTAGAGAAATACAAGTGAAAGCATTGTTGCCAGATTTGCTCTGTTTCCTCTTCTCACAGACTGTGTATTTTACACAGCTGACAGCACGTTTGTTACAGCCTACCCTCAGATGAGTGCCAGCAGGACACGCTGGAGATTGTGCATCCAGACCAGAGGATTTCTTAACCATAGGCCTCTGACATCTGCTGCACACTTGTTACACGGTTGGAACATGAACAGAGCTTTTAATTTTGCTCTTTGATTTTTGCATTCCTGTTTTTAAATGCTGTTTGTGTAATTTATGCCTTGCAAGCCCACAGAAGATTGGTGGAAAGGAACCTCTTTATTTGAACTCTCTGAAGTGCAATATTTCTCTTGGCTTTATTTTTCCCTCCTTCTAAGCTTATGTATTATCATCTGACAAATTGGACCTGTTCTTTTCCAGCAAGTTATTTGAACACATACTTGTAGTTGCTTTTGAGAACAGTACAGCTTTCAGATAATTTCATTGTTATTTTATGTGCCAGATGTGGTTTGTTTTCCACAGCTGGAGAATTAGAAAAAATGTTGCATAACATCCAACTATTCTTTTACAAATAGAAATTAAAATCCACAGATAAAAGATAAGTGGATCCTGCAGAAACCAATACTGCCTTATTTCACTTGTCTCTTTATGCTGAAATGAGTTCAGGCTTGCAGTCACCTCCCTGCCAAAATACAAGCTCTTCACTCATCTTCCCTCTCCCTGGGCTTCCCCAGCTGTCCTGCTTCTCTGCATTGACTGCATTTGACTTAATAATTCATTGACTGCGTGTAACTTAACGTGTCCATTGACCAGAAGCACCAAAAGAAATCCCTCTTTATTCAAACCTTCAAAGAGAGTTCAGCAAGCCTTTTGGTTACTCTCCATTGACTACATCACCCGCATTAGCAGATTTACTTTTGATATTTAGAGATTCATTAAAAGCTAGGATGCACCCTGAATTTTATCCGCACTCTTGCAACCTCCTTTTATTTTTTTCTTCAGGAGATATTACACAGAGCAATAGCTGGTGTCTCTAATTTATTCTGAAATGCCCTGAATACCACCTATGAGGGCTGTGGGATGGACCCACGGAAGGATCTTTGCACAGAGAGAAGATACATTGTGGACTCTCTCTCCTTTCAAAGGAGATTAAATGCAAACAAACACATTTAGCTCAGAGGGGATCAAACAGGGCAGCCAACATGTGCATCCAGCTGAGAGCTCTGTGAGGTCTGGGTGACACTGACTTTCTTCAAAGGAAGAGACAGAAACAAACTGATTTTATGGATTCCATGAAAGTTGCCTCTGCAAATGGTGACTAGAGAAATGGAAGTACCAGTTCAGCAGAAAGCTAAATTTACTCCCAAGCTCCACAATAATAGCAACTCATCTTTCTTTGAGAATTGCTTGTCCATGTGTATCTCTGTGTGCACTGCTTCAAATGTTCATGAGACAGCATTTGTCACTGTGTGTTCCCTTTGAAAAGTGTCCTGTCTCCCTGGGGTGGGTTGCCATAGTCCTGAGGACAATAGCCCAGAACACCTTGCAAAGCCAGACAGTGCATAAATTACTGATGTGCCCAATCTGCAGAAAGCTACAAAGCAGCAATCCTTGAAACATTCCACATATTTTAACATTTTAATTAAATAGATGTTTTATGTATTCATGAGTAAGTAGTTTATAATCACTGACTCTGCAGGTGCTCTGCAAGTATGAAAGGGAATACCCTACACATGGGAGAAGAGAAGCTTTCTTAGGTGACAGAGCTCAATATCTTTCTGGCTTATTTTTATTTTTATAGATAGAGTTGATCAGGAATTGACAGACCAAGTCATTAGGGCTTCAAAAAATTTAAATGTAAACCACCTTGACTCTAGAAAAATACTTAAGTACACATGCAGCATTTTCTGTTTTCAAGGTGCCAAAAATGTTAATTAACAAATGAATCTTGCTTGTCTTAGCTAAAAAAGTCCTCTGTCAGTCTTGGATTTCCCCCCAAAAGCCAACAGCCGAGGCCTTTATCGTAACTGCTGCAGCAGCACTGGGCACAGATCATGGCCTGACTAACGGGAAATGATGCAACAAAAAGCTTTATAGATAATGAAACCATCTCCTAAAAGCAGTGCACTGGGAGGAGGCTGGACTCTGTTACAGAAAGTTATGCATCACTATGCCCATGCTCCCAGCAGGCAGGACCTTGTAGGCAGCTCTCTGCCCACTCCAGCACAAACCCACCAGTCAACAGCAGTTTCCCCACTGCTCTCGTGGGCCAAAAGGGATTTCACCATATAGCCACCCTCCCTCAGAGGGCAGGCTACCCCGGGCCTGCAGGGTAGGCGTGGAAAGCCTTGCATGTTGCTTATTTTCTTAACCCAAATCTGTTTATGCAGGGATATAAAGACATGAAATGCTTCACAGCCAAGTGCCATGGTTTATCCTTCCTTGGGGAAGCCTGGACAATTCATGGATGGAGCTGCAATGAGGGTGGGTTCTCAACCAAACAGGTTCAATGTATTTTAGCTTGTCTGGGCAACATTCAAACCTAGCAGCTCCCAGGTTTCTCAGTTTCCAAATTATACTTCATCCAGTAATTCTGAGGCAGCCCATGGGGACAGCAAAGCAGAGGAATCAAGTCCTGAAAAGGAAAGAAAGCTACAGGTCTCTTCATTTACCAACGATTTTCATGGTGGCAATGTAATGAAAGTACCAGAAGGAATGGGGAGCACAATAACATGGGTATCACATATGAGCAACAGAGGCCTGCCAAGGAGGACAGAGGGCACAGTCCATGGCCATACAGAACTCAAAAGTGAGTCTGGGAGCTGCAGGGATGCAGACTTAAGAAGGTGCATGACGAAGGCAGAATAGAGGACAATTATTTCAGGTGAACTAATTTGGGCAAGACAGGACTGGCAGACTCAAAGTGAGGCAGAGAAGAGAGAGGATGAAGAAACAGGTTGTGCTAAATTGGATCACAGGGTAACCTTCTATAGGAAATTATTATGTTTGTGCATTTCTGTATGTTTCCTTTTACAGTTCTGTTCCAACATATCATATAGGTAAATCTTATTTTCCTAATTAAACCTGTTGGCTCCGCATCACTATAATTGAAGGGTTCTGCACTTTTCACAGCAGGAGCTTAACACCAAGTACAAATTGCATTAAAGAGGAACCTTTGTGCAAGCACATGCTGAGTGGACCTGACAGCATGTTGTGCAGCTCAGCCACTGGCACAGAACCAGCTCTCAGCCGAGCGCTGAGCATGCACACCACTTCTAATTACATGATTTCCTAATGTAAATATCTCTAGAAGAAAAATATGAATGTGACTTCGACAGGACATTTCTTTCCCTGATCTCAAAGCACACTCCAGAGGTGGTGGTATCTAGTCATAGCTGGAACTGGACACTAAGAAATTCAGCAATGTTTGTGCATCCAGATCTGGATGATTGCAAACTTTTCAGGAAGGTTAGTTGGGAAGAGGAGAGATTCAACACACTATCGTCCATAGCATCTGCCAGGAAACATGCTTCTTGTTTTTACAGCCTCATATTTGGGAAATCACCTTAACACCTGAATGCTGCCTCATTACATTGTGGAAAACATTTCTGAGATTCAATTTCCTGCGTTATTCCAATTCATACCACTAACCTGCAATCACACTGGTCAATAAGTTCCTTGATTTTGATGTTAACTTTCTGTATCCCACTAATCGACTCTTGAGAGAGTCAGTTAATGGTCACTGTAGTGGAACACCAAAGAACTACAACTATTGCAATATTTTCAAATCCAAATCATTTGAAAAGAATAAAGTTTTAAAGGAGCTGAGATAAAGCACAGAATTAAAGGAACAGACTAATGAAATTATTATAGACAGCATCTCCATTTTCATTCTGACTGGCACTTTGCAATCAAACACCACACCTCATACGTGCTATATGACAACACTTATTTTAAAGAAAAGTTCCACTGGGCAGGTAGGCACTACACTGAATTAAAAGGTACCTCTCTGTTTCCTATCAGATTTAAAATGAAGAACCTAGGGAAAATAATTGTCTGACTGCTGAGAATTGATACATAAAGCACAACCATAAATGTCTGATATACTCTGTGTATGTATTTAAATGTTCCCTAGTTACCCCTGATTACAGCTTGCCACATCAACAAAACACCTGGTCTGGTATTTTTTGTTGCATTGAAATCTCTTGGCCAAGCAGGAATTTTTATCTCAAGAGCAGCTGAAACCTTTGTTTACCATCTCATAAGACATGCTGTTAGACTCTTGTGCTGAAGATCTTTTTTAATGACATGCTTGATGGGATTGAACGATGTATGTTCACCAGCTTTCACCTTCCCTATTAATAACAGCGCAGTTCCTATCTGAAACGTCTTCTGTAATTGTGTAATTACACACCTCATTTATCCAATTGTTAAGCCAAGAGTCTGATTAAATATTAACAACTGCTTGGTTCTCCTAGTGTCATTAGTTGGAAAGCAACCCTGTAATCTCAGGTAACACATGACGGTAATTATCCTTCACAGTTCTCCTTAGCTGAAAATCCAGCACAATCATAGCAGGTAAGGTTGCCCAGCAGAAAACACATTACCCCCTGTTCCTCCTCACCTCAAAGCTGCCTGAGCCCTGTGCCACGTGTATGGACTTCCCACATTAGAAAAGCAAACGAGTACAGAGCACTGCAAAGGAGGACACTGGCTGATTTGCCCCTCTAATCCCATGCTGCATTATGAGAGATTACAGCCTGACTTCCAAAGTAGTTTTTTACTTTAAGTCAAAGAAGGGACAGTTTGGTTTGGCCCAAACATCCCTTCCCATAGAAAGCAAGGGGGAGAGCAGAGCAACATGGCTTGTGACCAGCAATGTGAGACCTGGGAACGATGTATGTGTCCTTGTGTCAGAGGGGCACATGCCCTGGGAACATCCCAAATTATAGGCAAACTTAGCCGAAATGTAAAAACCAGGAGCAAGCTGCACTTTGCATGGGAGTATCACCAGGCCCTTTAAAATAAAATGTTGCAGAAGAGAGCATCAAAATGCTATAAACGACCCAAAGCAATGGTAAACAGATGTTTTGCTCAGCCCCCTGAGAAGTGCTGTGTGCTGCTGCCCACAGCCCTCACCAAAGACTTTGGGAGCTGGGGGACCCTGCACTGTGGGGAGGGACATGAGCAGGCATCCTCTGCCTCAGGAACTGGGACCACATGAGGGGGACATTTGGATGGGAAGCCCTGAGCCACGGGCACGGGGAATGCACGGATGTGGGCATTGCTGAAAGCGATCCAGCAGATCCTTTTCCCAGCTGCTGCGGCAGCATTAATAGAGGACTGCCTGGAGCAGCGGGGCTTTCCCCCCCATTAACATCTTATTATGATGAAAGAAGCAGTTTATACCTCCCAGAGTTATTGCTTCCAGGCTGTCTGTAAACTCAGGTGAAACCTTGCATCTGGTTCAGGTTTTCAGGCTTTCTGTTGCAGTGGGGAGGACAGGAACATAATTTGCGTGTGAGGACAGCAGTGCTGGAGGTGGGCTGAGACAAGGGGGGCTTGCCACCCACCAAGCTGGGCCACCAACCCACTGCCTGACATCTGCTGTGCACAGCTCCTTGTCTCTCCTCTTCCATGGTGCAACACAACACAGCATGGCTGGTGCTGGCACACCAAGGTGTCAGGCACAGCCCTGCATGGGGCTGCAGGAGGGGAAGGGGTCAGGGTTTGCTCTGAGACCTCTTGGTATCAGGGTGGGCTGCTCCAGAGCAGGGCACACAGAGGGGCTTTACAGACACTAAAAGGCCCATGAGAGAGCTCTCTCATCTGTAGCATGTTGCAGTTCAGATCAGGCTCCCAGTACGGCTCTGGCAGGTGATGAATTTGAAATAAGATTTGCAAGATCAGAGTCAGAAATCAATAAACTCCATCAGCTAGGATCTAGCAGCTGTCTGAAACAACAGGTTACAGCAGATGATAAACACTTTAGGGTTGTGGAAATGAATTAAAAATAAGACCAAAATATGATCATAATGCATGCTCTCCAGCTGCTAACCCTATAGGGGAGCAAAACCACATTCAGGTATATCCCTTAAAAGACAGGTAGCCTCTTCAAGGATGGATAATATCTTCATAGGGAGGAGAAGTTGTGCCACAAGTTACCAAATAGCTCCTTGTTTAAGCTTTAGCTGCCAGGTTTTGTGATTCTGAAATCAAAACTGAGTTAAACTGAATTATCAATTCCTGTATTCTTTCTGAAATCCGCTTTAAACAATCCATATCCACTCCTCTGCAATAATCTTTCCATGATGTTTGCACCAGTTGTGTAAATAAAGGCTTCAGTGAAATACTGTAGATCCTCATGACTCTCAGCTCCAGCAGTGATTTTTTGGGAAGCTGAATAAATGCTCAAGCTCACCTTACCAGCACGCATCTTGCAGGTGGCACATGGAATAAGAGATGGTCTTGTCTGGGAAGCACTGGGAAACCTCCTCATGGCCTGTAGCCTATCAGCATGTGGTGGAGGCTTCTCTCTTCATCTTTTTCCTTTGCAGCCAAAGCCACAAGAAATGGAATTTAAGCCAAAAATTATTAAATACAAACAAGAAACCAAGGCAGGACACCAACATATCTGGGAGGTAGGAGTGGCCTCTGAGACAAGCCTGGGGAAATCAGAGCAACCTCTGATGCCTAGGACCGGAGTGAGTATTTATTTCCCAACTTCTCCAGCAAGGGCTGGGACACAGCACTGAGACCGGTGCTGATGAGCCAGATGGGGGGAACACCAGGGACTTCGCTCTCACTGGAAATGTTGCCTCAAGGCCTGTGAGGGTGAGACCCAGCAGTCTGTGAGAAGAACTAAATCTTTCATGAATTTATAACAGCAGCCTGGTACTTGCATGGCTGTGTTTTCTCCTATGTGGAACAGGTTACCCACAGAGGGAGACTCTGCAGCCGCCTGTGGAGAGCAAGTGTGGAGCTGCAGGCTCGTGTGTTAATCTCCCACAGATGGAGTCAAGAGTAGATGGGCAAATGAAGCCTTTGTGGTCAGTGGATGAAAAGCACACAAATTATTGGCAAGGACATCTGTTTCCAGACGTGCTCGATAGCTTAGCCAGCTTAGAAAGATCATATCAGGAAAGGAGGCACTGACAGGGCCACCATTCCTGGAGAGGTTTCTGGGTTATTACAATCTTTGCATGCTACACTAAATAAACCACTTAAAATTATGTTGTTCCTATTTAAAAGAATTTAAAATAATTGTTACAATTGATCATCAGAAAAGATCTAATAGACCTTTGATGAAAAGTCAAAGAGAACACATATAAAACTAGATTTTTGCAGGGCATCACTCACTATCTTCTGTACTACTGCAAGTAGTTCCACTGAAAATAAAACTACCTGGAGGAATAAATTTGTTCAGTTTAGGCTGACCAGAGTACAAGGGTTTTTTTTCCTTCTGACCTTGCACAGACATTTTACAAACAGCTGTTTTCCAAAACAGCATGTCGGTCTTCACTGATACTGCTACTGCATGCCAAGAGCCTGCCTGTCCTCCTGGTGATGCAGAGCATCTGAGAACGGGATTGCTGCTCTGCAGCAGAATTGCACATTTCCCCAGAAGGACATGACTTGCCATTCAGAAAACCAAAGCAGCAGCAGTTCCAGCAACACAGTAATTCCAGCCAACAGAGATGTATGATCTCGGGGAACCACCTGCAAAAGCCCACACAAAACTGCTCCCCAGAAACCTTCCGGCCTCGTAAACCTCTCACAGGCCCCTGAAGGCCATAAATTCTGCAGGGCCTCTCACAACTGTTTCAAAACACTTAATGTTTTCCTTCTGCTTTGCGGTTTCCCTGCCCGCAGTGGGGATCTCTGCACCCACCTGATACTGAGCCTGAAAGACTTTTGCTCCATATGCCAAAAACTGCTGTGGAACTGAGCTAAATTGTCTTAGCTGATGCCTGCCTTGCTAAGACATTGATGCCACTTCCTTACAACTTGATTTACTCTAAATTAGAAGGGGAAAAAAAGTAATTGAATTAAGTATTTGAATCAGATTTTCAGTTTCTAATGTCAAGCTTTAAGAAATTCATGAAACAGTTTAAAACAGCATCAGCTCAACTAAAGAACTCGAGCATGGGACAAGCATGACATTTCTCTCCATAAACATAAAATGTCTGTTTAAAAACCATCATCCCCAAACAAGGAGAAAAACCTTGTAAAGAGGATGCCTTGTCTGTCACTTCAGCAGGAATAATCACTGGATGAGTTACTGAAAACAAACTTGATTGAAAAAGTGAAGTTCACTCTTAGAGGTAAGAAGGTGTAGGGATGTGAACAAACCCAGTTAGACCATGGAAAAAAATTTGTGAAATGGGAATATGAATGCAAAACTGGAAGTGCCCATATTCCCACCTGAAAAAAAGATTTTGTTGCACGGAAACTGGGAACAACCAGCCTGTCTCTTCTGCCAAACATCTATCAAACGAAGAGAATCAATATGTGAGCAAAAGCTACATTATAAAGAGGGAAACCCAAGCAACCTCAACTATTGTAGCCATTTTAGTCCATTGTCAGTATTATTTGGAAGCATTTATGAAGTCAAAAGATAAAGAAAGACATGAAGGTTGGTATACACTCCCCAAAGTTGTCTATCCTCAACCTCATCTCACACCATTCCTCAGTAAGAGGAGTGACCTTTTGCAAGGGAGGTGAGTTGGGTGTAAACTACCTTCACCTCACTGAAGAGGTGCCATACAGAAACAGGTCGCTTAACCAAGTACTTCTGCTGTGGGCAGAAACTGGCCAAGAGCAAGACAACCGTGGGCTGTGCTGAGAGAAGGGCCATCAGGAAAGATGGGTACCACCATTTTTGAAGGCTCAGCATTTCAAGTTATCTTATTTAATACCTTTTATTAACCAGGTGGGAGAATCCTAAGAAAATCCGTGGATCTTACAGAGTTAATCGGTACTGTAAGGGTGATGGGATTACCAAAATACTATGTATGAGACTTTGTGGGCTGGAATATTAGAAATGTATTAAACTTGATTGCATCAACTCTACATCAACCACCTGGAGACACCCTAAGTGGAACTGTAGGTTTCGCATGGGGACTTATTTGGTTTTGACGTCGAAAGAGGAGAGCTATTAGCTCACAAGATGACTAAAAGCTACCAGCACAGTGAGTCGGTAAGGAAGGAGATCAAACTTTATGACCTGAGAAGTTTATTCCTATTGCTCTGAGCTTCATGCACAGCCACTCAGGCTTTCTTCTACTGGGGTTGGAACAGCCTCATAGCTCCCTGCTGCCTGCAGCCATTGTTGGGGATGCCATAGCCCTCCTGCCCAGCAGTGGCAGAGCTCTGGGGTTGTTTGCAGGGGCAGCTGGTCTCTCCTTGAGTACCAGCCCAGGGCACTCACACCTAACCTGGTGCATGAGAGACAACAAAATAAAACCGTGTGAACTCTTGCACTGTCTCTGAAATCTGGACAAGACCGTAAGTCATACTTGCAGCTGGGCAGTGAAAGACATGCTCTGCTCTTCCCAGCCTGCCTCCAAAACCTTTCCCCCTTTGCTGCTGGTGCCCCAGGCCTCAGGGGTGAAGGAGAGGGCTGTGTGCTCCCTGCTCCTGCTTCTTAACCAAAGTGCTTTGAGGGTTGAAGTATCATAATGCAGTAAGCTGAACTTTATATCAATTATTTCAACATGAAGCCTGTACCAGATTTCACTAGCAAAGCATTTCATATGGGACAAAAGGTATTCTGTTTCCAGCAATGAGTCATGTTTTTCTTATTTGGGCACTGATGGAGCCTGTGATGGGAAGCATGAAAATAAGAGTAGGAGGCTTGGTGTGCTTGTATCTCTCCCCTTCCCTGGACACATGTTTCCCGAAAGGAAAAGGGATTTTACTTTATGTCCACGGGTGCACTTCAGTCAGCTTTGATGCTCAGCTTCACTACCTGACAAAAAAAATTCAGGTTTTTGTTCGATAATTTCTAATATTTTTTAAAGTTTCTTATATAATGAATGAATAAGAGGGATTTTGCTGGAAGGGACTGCTGTATGCAGAGAGGAGCAGGATAAAGCTAGAAGAACAACAAAAAATACCATTTGCCACCGCACACTTGAGGAAACCAAACTGCTATTACATCTTCAAAGATATTTCTCAAAGTACACTACAATCTTTTTCTATTTGAAGTCTTAATTATTTTTCCCAGACTGTCTACAAAACCAGTCAATAATCAGTGCTACAGATAGGAAAACTCTGAATACCCTCTATGTGTGAGGGAGAAAAAAACACAAAGCAAACCATGTATTCTTTGAGTCTCTAAGAAAGAAATAATTTTGTGGCCATCCATGGCTACTCAGTCTTCAGGCAGTAATTTCTACTTAGCATTAGGTGCTGCTGTTTGCAGTGATGGAGATTTTTTACAAGTTATAGTAAGAAAAATGGCAATAAGGAAATTTTTGTGCTTTCTGCCTGAGCAGCAACACCCCACTGCAGTCAGGAGTGCAGTGAGCCCACGAGCCGTGCAACTGCACGGGGTCTTTGAATGAGGGAGGAAACACTCCCCAGTGAATTTAACCTGAGATGAGGAACCAAATACTCCTTCCTTTTAATCCCTTGCACTGAATTTGGCAGATAAAAATATATACACTTTTTCAGTTATCTTGCCTTTGTTCTTACCAAATATCCAGTTCTGGAAATACTTTTAAACTTCTCCAGCTCCTCTCATGCTTTTATTGCCCTGGTTTGGTACCTTCTGCAAAATGCAATTGAGTGTGTGAGTTCAGACCAGTTTATTCTAATTTAGATTGTAATTATATACAGTAATTAACATTTTTCTTTGTAACTAAGTAAAACTATTCCTTGGATTTCTCTGTCTTAGTTTAGACTTCTTGTCAGACTCCCTCTTTATCCAGTAATTACTAATAACCTACCAGTGAGGGCATTCACTGAAGTCCAAGTCAGGTTCTTGTACTGAGATTTCTTGTCTTGCTGTTTGAATTGCTGTAATCAGCATAAAGAACAGGATTTTTCTTCATGCAGACACAATTTTCTCATAAATTAATTAGAAGAAATAAGATATACTGCCTCTTAATTCAAATTAATTCTCCCTTTTCATCATATTCTCACATACACTCGCCAGTGCCACGGCTCTTGGCCAACAGGCAACCCACACGTGCCAGGAGGGGCTGGTTGTCACTGGTGTCACGTCATGGGTGCCCACCCCGCAGAGGCTTGCAGAGAATACTATTAACCACCACAGAAATTTTCAAAATATTTAAAAGTTAGGTGTTTGCAGGTCTGCTGGGCCCCTGCTGCAGGGCACCCCTCCACAGGCAGCTCCTCTGGCTGGAGGCAGCACTGCCCCCTCTGCCCAGGCTGCCACCCCGTGCTGGCTGAACATCAGAGATCGAGTCTGGAGCAGCTCCAGCACTCTGCTCCCAGGGACACACGGAGGCTGGGACAGGGGACCACAAGGCACAGGTTACACCCGTGCCTGGCTCACCTGGGAGCAGGCAGGCTGAGAGGCACAGCAACCTTCCTGAATGAATCTTGCTCCTGAGACACATTAGCCTTTTGTGGTCTGTGAAAATGTTTCCAATATATAACATTAATACTCCACCCGTTGAATTATGGAGCAGCTCAAAGTTCTCCCACCCAATTACAGTTCTGGCCATTAGTGTAGCAAGCTATTAAAACCAAGTTAAAGAAGGAAGGTGGCCTCATTTACTATGCTGCTTTATTTCTCAGAAGCTTGGTGTTTAGAAATAAACTAATCATTTCCACTTGACAGCAAGCAAAGCACTATTTGCTGTGTTGTCTGAAAGTCTTCAGAAGGATTTGGATACATTTAGAGGTTTATTAGAATAGTGACAGGGTTTGCCTGTACAGAGCAGGATGTTGGATGGCTGTGCTGAACTGATACTTATGTGTATAAAATCTAACACTGATAATAACAGGGGCAGAAAACTTGAAAGGTGAAAAGGTGAATGAGGAGACACTTGGGCTTCATTGCAATGGCTTTTTTTTTTTTTTAACTGAAGACTCCTGTTGCTGTACAGTGAAGGTTCAATCGATTTGCAGACTTAGCAGTGATTAAAGTTCTACCATTTATTCTCCACTGACAAGCACTACCATGGCATTATGGCAAAGAGAAGAACATTGCAAACAAATGCTGCACAGAGAACTGAGCAATGACTCCAAGTTAACTTCATACCTGCACCTCTCCCCTACCTCAGGGAGAATTTCTTTGTCCTCCAGAATGAAAAGATCTAATGTTTTCTTCTGGTTCAAAAGTTGTTC
Source organism: Myiozetetes cayanensis (assembly GCF_022539395.1). Classification (NCBI taxonomy): domain Eukaryota; kingdom Metazoa; phylum Chordata; class Aves; order Passeriformes; family Tyrannidae; genus Myiozetetes; species Myiozetetes cayanensis. Next base: position 136,324,968 of record NW_026086604.1, read on the forward strand.
TCAATCATATTGCAATTTCATGAGAGCAATTGAACAGCAAGACCTCTCTAATGTGAATTTTATCTGAAAGCAGTTATTTACACTCAGAGAGCCTGCATAAGTTGGGGATTTTTGTTGAGTTTTTCTTGAGGGCTGTTACTCTGAGTTTACAGTTTAGTTTCTTTTTCCTGGTGTTTTTTTTTTTTTGTCCAGCCTGCTGTTTTTCAAAACCACTGCCACATTTCAGGGATTCTGAGAATATTTTTACTAACAAACACCTAAATTTTCTTCCAAGTGAGAATGAATCCTAAAAACTTCATGAGCTAGAAAGCTTTAAACTGGAGAAGGCTTCCCATGCCCTGCATCAACCATATCTCCTGGAACAAAACCTTATTCAGTGCTGAGCAAACAATAATATACTTCACCCATTAAATCTAACTTTTGGATTTATCATCTTCCTTTCCTTGGCCACAACTGCAAAAAGGGGAATTATTTTTCATGGTTGACAGTGGGAATGTGGAGCCTAGGAGGCAAAGAGCCCTGGAAACCTGACAGTCTGCTTGAACTGTGCCTGAAAAATGCAATTCATCTGAATGCTGCAGAGACAAAGGGGAAAAAAGGATGAGTCTAATTGGCTCTGACTATAAAAGTCAGATCTGAAGTTTTCTCTAGAGATGTGCATTACAGGAAACACTATTAGTGAACCCGGATCCCTTTTAAAAGGGCTGATTTAATCAAGTGCTACAATAATTGAAGAATGTGAACTGTGAAGAGATTTGCATATGATACTTGACAGTAAAAACCATCAAATGTTTGTCATTGACACCAAATGACTCATTTGGGAGGAAGACACTAGGTATTAGATGTAACCAAAGAGAGAGGTCTGGCACATGATGCAGCTTCAGAACAGCCAAGCTGCTGAGCACTAACTCAAACCCAGATCCCATCTATGATGCACAAAATGAAAACACAAGACAAAAGCTCAAAGGATAAAGGACTCCTACCGTGAAGATTTGGGGAATTTTATTAAATGAAATGAGTTTGGTGTCAGCACACCCTCTTGTGCTGCACACGATGGTCTCTGTTTCCAAACTCAGACTCTTGGCTGCAGTGAGGAGCTTTTGCTGAGCTGTGTTCCCAGGCCGGCACAAACATCACCCAGGGCTCCCATCACACGTGAGGTGAGCAGGTACAGAATCAGAGTTTCCCTGAACTCTGCCTGCATGTGGAGATGGATCCTCTAAGGGCTGAAGGCTTCTCATTTTTTTCAGTCTCTCACCGTACATAAGCACTTCATTCATCAGAAAGAAAGGGGAAAAAATCCATTCCATGTTGAAATAGACTGCCACCTGCATTGCTTCCTAATGTAAGCAAATCCCAGTGGAAAGGTTTATCACCAGACTTTTATGATGGACCAGTAAATCACTCTCAGAAATATCGTTTAAGCCTTACATGTGGTGTTACCCAGCAGGAGTAGCATGTTTTTTAAAAGAAATTCCAACAATGCAACAATTAATCCAATTTCCTGGAAGAACTCGTGTGACCACTGTGTATTTCAGGGTTTAGATCAGCCATTGATATATTAGCAATATAATATTAACAACACTGTTACTGCATTTTAATAAAATAAAAATAACTAGGATACACTGTGCAGTGAGGCACTAACACAAAAGTTAAAAATGTTCCAGAGACTTAATCCTTTTATAATTTTGTGTGTGATTTTGTGTGCATGCCTGTATAAAGACACTGGAAATGCTGCTCTTGAAAGACATGAGGCTATTAACCTGTGCAGACAGTGTGGTTGTCTCCTGGAGTGCCAGTATCCCATCTATTTATCAGCCCAGCTGTCTCACAAGGCAAAAATAAAATGGTGCTTTAACAGACTGCAATCAACTTAGGAAGCAGGGTTGGGCTCTGCCATGCTGGGCTTGGGAGTCTAAAACGTGGATTAGGAGAGTAGCACATAAAACAGCATAAACCTCAAAAGTCTTCCCTGGAAAACTTGCTCTCCAAATATTCATAAAAGATAATACCAATATGCAAGCTTTCTAATAGTCTATACCATTTCTCTATTTAATAGTTAGCTGCAATTTCTTTTAATTACCTTGCACAATTTAGATGGCTTGAATCCTAGAGCCGGTTCCCTTTAAAAAATGTCTTCTTGCAACCTTTGATTAGCTCCAGAAAAAAAACCAGCAGATGACTTTAAATGGCACGAAGGTGGATTTATTGGCAAGCGTGTTGGGTTTGCACTTAGGAAGGAATTGGCAGATAGCAGAAAATGGCTGGATGGGATTCAAACTCCAAGGACTCAGAGCTGAAAAAGGATTTATTTGAATAGCGAAGTATTGCAGTGTACTTAGTGCAGCTGAAGTTATCAAAAGCTTTTAACTAAAAACACGAAGAAATTAAACTTCCAGTGAAAGGCAAGCAACTGCATTGCTTCAAAGGTATGGTCATGGGGATATTTATTGCTTTCCTCCCTCACTGTGTCACTCACTGCTTCTAGCACTAGGAAGGTGTATTGATCTTCTTGATTGGGTGTGTGTTCAAAAGCCAGATTAAACCTGAAGCTGCACAAAATTACTTAGCATTCAGGAAATAAAATGCTTTAGTTTGCCCTGAATCAGCTGTAGAAAAAAAGGAGTCTATTCACTGCATGTGAAAGGCAGGGAGCCTGAAGTCTCAGAAAAAACAAGAGTAGCTAAAGGAGTGTGAGCTGCTTTGTGTGGGTAAAGAGGCTTGGCCATGGTCTGTAGCAACAAAACTGGGGGTTGTGCTACGAGATGTTCTCACTACTGAAGGATTGCCAGCTGAAACTGTAACTTTATTTGGGTTTGGGGAGATTTTTTTGTCCCAGTTTTCGTGCTTGCTTTACAAAAGTCATAAAATTGCTTGTGACAGCGCTTGAAGGATCAGCTGCTATACTGAAGCCTTGTTTACACTCGTGACCCCCCACTGGTGATGGATCAGCAGGAACAGCAACAGAAATGGTTTCCAAGAAGCAAAACCACTGCTCTGCTCCTGGGCTGGTGCTAAGCCCTACTTTGGGCAGGAGGCTGCTCCAGCTGACCTCTAGGATCCCCTGCAACCAGTGTTTACCTGAAACATTCTCCAAAAGAGTGTTCATAACCACTCAGTCCCTGGGTTTGGCTAGCAGCAAATCTGCCAGACACAATGCTGGCTGAACTAGACTTTTATAAATTGCATTCAGACAGAATGGATGCTGAAAAGTTAGGGTGGCTAGGAAGACGAAAAAGAAAAGAAGGAAAGAAGGAAAAGAGGGGAAAAAAGGAAAAGAGGCAAGGGGAGACACTTTTATGGAACTTCTCTATTATTTGATTCTAACTAGGTAATGGAACATTCTAGTCTTTTACGATGATATCTAAATACACCAAATCACCTTTAGCAGCTGCTTTCTCTTATACCAACACTTCACTTCTTTTTCCTACTACTTATCAGTTTTGCATCTGCAGGAAACCGAGTAAACCATTTTCTAATTTGTTAAGAACAGCTTTTAATTTTTACAGACTAAAGCTAAAAGATGCTTTCCTCAGAAAACAGAATGACCACACTTCAAGTCTGGCAGCAGCTGCTCTCAGCAGCCAGCATGAGGCTCACCTAACTACAAGCATGTAACCGAGATACCAAAGGAAAAGGACATCTGCAAAGTCAGCTATGCCACTTAGAAAAGCTTGGGCCCGAAGAAGCTAAGGGTGCTCCAAACTGATACACCTTAAATGAGAGCAGAATCTGGAACAATGTAACCAGAGGGGGTGGAAGGGAGAAGTTTAAGGCTCCAGGACTCTTCCATCAAAGGGTAGTCATACTGAAGCTTGAACCTATATTCAATAAATAGTGCCAAACTCCATCATTACTACTTTCCCTGACATCTTTCTTCCCTTTCCTCCACTGAATTATGCTGTAAGTTCCTTAGAAAGTGTTTGAGTACATACAGGCCTTGGAACACAATCTGTAATGGCACAACAGCAGAAATATTTAACAAAATTCAAGCTAAAGAGAAGATAGGGATAGTTTTTTAATTCATACTTCCCTTCACCTCTCTAAGTAGCTCTGGATAAGAATAAAGTGTTTGCACATATCAGTAGACCTATCATCTATAAACTTCATCTACAGTGGTGTAACTATGCAGGGAAATCCAGATATGGAAGAGTTTGCTCAAATATCTTTCAAATAGAATTTGCTTCTCGTTGATTTCACCTGTTATTCTAGACTAAAATGGGAAGTTTCTGAAAGTAAACTCGGAATAATGTTTCTAGATTTGTCAGCAGCAGAAATCACAATTCATCATAACTCATCCCATAATTTCCAATGCTTACATAGAAAACCAATAAATTGAAGAAGAAAAAGAAACAAACCAAACCAACCAACCAAAAAAAACAAGCAAACAAACAAACAAACAAACAAACGCTCTTTCTTTGTACTCTACAGCACCAGCCATATCATATTTAAGAACACCTCTGGTACTACTATGTCAATAAAATTGCCAAACACAGCACAAGTAGAGAGGTATGCTCTTCTAATTTTTCAGGATTTCTTGAAGGTTTGTCAATAAGGTATTAGGAATTCACTCAACTCTGAAAACTAAGTTATTTTTACACTCAAGTTTCTAGTTTCTACTTTTCAGCTGCAGAATGGTCAGCCTCATGAAGTCACGCTCCAAAGCCCAAACCTTGCATGTTTCCCCATGTTGTGCATGTACATCCAAGGCCACCAAGACTATTTCAAGTTCATGGACGTGTCTACTTGTACAGAAAAAAGAAGTAAATACATTTTTTCTGGAAACCTGCTTGCAGACTCAGATCTTCTTTTTTATTCCTAACCAAGGAAATGTATGGCAATTTAATAAATGTGGAGAAAATCCTGCAATGTGACAGATCAGCTGTAAAAGCACACACTGAAATGAGGACAACCTTTAAGCCATTCGAATTTTCTTCACGAAACCAGATTTTTTCTGTGTCATCCTCAGCACACAGAGATTTTCATTTTTCAGAGCTATAAGGAATTTGACAATCAAACCTACTACAGTTAATAGCATTTTAATCTTTACGCATAATAACCTACATTTACAGGTTTGGTAATAATAACTGACAGCTGAATTTGAAGTATACATTTCGTTCCAAAATAGATGCACGTGTAGGTGGATGTGTTGTAGAAATATAATATACTACGCGGCTGAGCCCAGATAAGCTGGTGATTCTCAAACATCAGTATCATCTGCACAAAGTGAGGGTAGAAATCTGCTCCCTTAAATACCTGTTCATCCTTCTTATGACACTTTCGTTAAAGGGATCCAAGAATAGTAGATAAAATAAGTATCTAATGAGGTATGACAGAAACTCTGATCGAGCTAAAGAGCAGAGATTTGAATTCTAATAAATAAATAAATGAAGTAAAACATTTACTGCCAGCAACTATGTCAAGTTAGCCATAGGAAATTGTAGCTCTGCAGCTGGAGAAGGGCAATATTCTGCAAGCCAGAAAAGCGATGGAACTCCTCCAGCTTTGATTATTTATGGTGTGATGATGAAGGAACAACTTTCCATGTGAGGAACAGCTTTAAAGTTGAACAGTGAAGCTGAAACAGAGATTTAATGAAAAATCAGAGCGAACAAAACTACAGCTACAAAAACAATAACATTCGGTTTAACAATTTAAAAACATAATTTATGTGCAAAACCAGATGTTAACTTGTCCAGCTTCAAGGTAAACAGCAAACTGTATTCATAACAACCCTTCTGCTGAGCAGCAAACATCCACTACTTAATGTTGCTGCCTATAAAGGCTCACTTCCTAACTCCAAATGTTATCAAAATGAACAAAAATGCAAAACAAACACATCTTAAACAAAGGACACATCTGTATTTAATGCAAAGTTATTTTCAAAAATCCCAACCTTTCATAATCTACCATAATCGTAATAGCCTGAAACATAAGAATGCTTTCAGGCTCAGAAAAAAGGCTTCTAATTTTAAACATTTATGAGGACACTGAGAAGTGGCTTAGAACTTATGCTTTAAAACATGTTTTCAGGCTTTAAACTGCTGAAAGCTGAGACCTTTACAATTTTGCCTGGACTACAGAAAGGGAAGGAAGCACAAAAACATGATGAAAAGAACCGTACATGAAAACTTCTATTAAAAAAAATGCAACTGACTCCCACATCCCAAAGTCCTTCCTCCCCTCACCACTGCACCTCCTCCTCACTGAAAGGCACTGATGACCACGACCAAACAACTCATCTACATCACTGGCTCTGATGCACCACTGTTTTTAACAAATACTTTTTGAAAATATTTTTAAAGGACAACTTTGCCATCGCTGGTGGTGTTCCTGAACAGGAGGCACTCAGTTCCACATTCACATCAGCTCATTTTAAACTATACCATGGGACATGTGATTTTGCAAGAAGGGTGATTTGATGTTAATTCTAAATAAAGAACATGATCAAATCTTTTAATTTTTTTTCCCCAACTCTTAAAATGCATGTTGAGGGAATGAACTTCCCTTTGATATAGTATAACTATGGGAAGGAGGCATTGTTCTCACATTTCTGTTTCAGGGAAAACACCATGCTATTTGATTTTTAAAGTTAAAGGATTTAACTTCAATTTGATTTTAAAGTTGGGGGAGGTAAAAAATGCTTCTAAATGCAACACACTCTACTATATTAAATACGGATTCAGTTTGATATCAAACAATGACTTTATTCCTTTCCAAATGTGCTCATGAAAATAAATATGAATATATTGTAGGCATTAAAGATGTGTGTGTCAAGAATAAGTAGTATTTTATAGTAATTCAGCACAAAAACCAAATATACAAAAGCAAAGAAACAGCACAAATATGTATTAAAACAAAAGACAGTAGGAAGGAAGTTTTGAGAATCCACAGGGATTCTTCTACCTTACCAAGCACCTGTATAGTTCTGTGAGCATTTTCTTTTTGTCTTTTATTATACTTGGCTCCTGCCCTACAGTTCATCTCCAGGGCAAAGCACCACACAGCAAGAAATTGTATTCAAAACTATTAGCTCATCAAAACTGCCTTTACTGTTTAAAAACAAAACACATACACAAAGTATTGCAACAGCTTCTGGAATCCCACTCAGAAAGCCCAACATTTTTAGATCTCTTCTCATGTTCTCATCACCATAATTTTTGCAAAACAGTGAGAGGGACCCAGGACATTTTAAGAATGGCTCTTTCATAGTTGCAAACCCTCAATTACAGTTGACCACAGAAATGAATAGAGGAGCACTGTAGGGACAGTACTGGTGTATTTTTCAGCTTGCCCTCTGATGTGTTCTGACTTCCGCTGAACAGTGATGTAAGTGATTTCTTAGACTGCCTCCTTTATTACTCCCAAAATAATTCAGTGGTACGTAAGGCTTTGAGTAACAGCAGTTCAAACACCAATTTCAAACGAGATTCAATGGTTTCAATGACCTTTTTGTCAAAGCTGAGCTCCAAAACTCCATCCCTTACAGCCTGACCAGACTTGCCCCCTTGGAGATGTGCTGCAATGATCCCCACCCTTGCCTGCCCTGCTGCCAGGGATCACAGGATGCACTGCCCCTGCACCCCAGGCTGCCACAGCTTTGCTCCCTGGTATGGGAATGGTTACCAGCTCCTGACACTGGAAGGTTAAGGTGTTGCACACAGTTCCTCTAGTACAGCAAATCTGGCAACACAAGTGAAAACAGCTCACTCCCTGTACCACAGACTCACGAGTGAAGGAACAATTCCTCTTTAGAGCCAGAGACTGGATCAGCTGTAGAGGTACAAAAGTGATACACCAAGGGTGCAAAAGGCAGAGTGCTAACAGTGTTGGCAGTGGTGCTGCTGTGACTGGAGGTACAAGGAATGCACTAAAAGTGAACTGTGAGACGTGCAGTCTACTGCACAATGTCAGACTTCCCACGTGTAACCAACTCAGATCACTATTTTTAAACCAAACTTGTTCTTTTTCATAAAGCAGTCAAGCCTGAAGGGCTTCATCTTCATGGTCGGCAAATAATTCATCTTCAACCCAAAAAGCCACAGGCAAATAAATATACGTAGATTTTTTATTCATAAAATACAAAATCTTTGCTATTGCCAGGACAGAATTTAATACAAAAAAGGCCTGCAAGCAATAAACGTGGTTGAAGACACTAAAATCAAGGAAACCAGAATGAAACTTTCTGAAATTACAGATTATAAAGCTCCTGAATGCCAGCTGCAGGTATGCACAAGTGACAAACAGAACTGCATGGAAACATGTATTTACCACAGAATTTGGAAGCACAATTGGGACTGAAATTAAACTTACACTAGGCTTTGTCGTTTCATTCAAGATTGAGATTGCTTCATATAAATTGATTTATTTCAGTGAGTACAGTATAATTTAACTCGATCTTTTTCTTTGATGTTAATCATTAGTATTGGGTTTTTGCTGCTATAAAGTTCCTTAAACACAAATTTTAAGTACAGTTTTTTAATCAGCTTCCAAGTACCCATCTGGAATGACACTGAGTAAATAAACTTTCTATTCACCAAAATAAAGATTAGCATAACTTAAAAAAACAAACAATAAACCCACTCAACAAAACTTTGAAGCGATACTTCTATTGAATTAGTTTAGCAAGATAGTGAAAACACCTAAAAAATTTGGTAAGGTAGTTAATGTTTTTCATAACATTGTAGAACTGAGCTTCAATATTCACCATTTTTAGAAAATTCAGTAATCCCTTGTTTTGATACTAAACTAAAAATTGTCCATAAAGTGGAAGGGTCTTCGCAATTATGATGACTCTTCCAATGATAAAAAAGATCCTCTTTTTTTCCAAATAACTGTTTGCATAAAATGCAGTTATAGCCTGCTTTAGACCAAAATTCCATTTTTTTGCTTGCTGTACCAAACCCCATATTTTGCATCTCCTTGCTGGTTTCACCACTTCTTGCCTGAGTCCCTTCACCTTTAGATAAAATATTGACATTATTCTGATGTTGGAAGTATATCTGTCTTTTCAGTTTTGGAAAAGTATAAAGCTCCTCCTCATGGGCACTGCATTTTGCTAAATGTCTTCTCTCATTGTGCTGTTTCCAGAAGTGGGTTGTATGTTTGATCAGTTCCCCTTTCGCTCCTCTATTTCCTTGCAAAGCCCCTTCCGTAACTCTTCCCTGAATCTCTTCTCCATGACAGCACAGTAAATGGAACTTCATTTCACCAAAAGACTGTGCAATAAACTGGCATCGACCACATTTGACCTGCATTTTCACTCCTCCCGGGTTATGGAATAGGTCCTCAAGATTGCACTTATTTCCCCTGTTAAAAAAAAAAAAAGGAAATACAAACTATTTCAGTATTAGCCAGGCACAGAAGAGGGATGGCAATTTCTGTCATAAGTTCCAAGAAGAGATGACAGTCATGAAACACTTTCAATTAAAAATAAGAATTGTCTTTACAGTATCTAATTCATTTGGAAGAGGGGGAAAAAAAAAAAGAAAATAATTGTAAGGTTGTTTAGGAAGCAACTGAAACTAAATGTTATTTGACACTTCTGAATTTAAGAATTGCCTCGGTAGAAATAACCTTTTAACAACACTAGCCTTTTAATAAAAGGTTGATAATATTTTTTAAAGTTCCTGATTCAGTGAGATCAATCCAAATACTTCTAGTGCTGTGCTAGAAAAGTGAAAAATGACTATTATCTGTAGAGTACTACTAAAACTTCCTTGTTTACAGAGAGTGATCTAAGATCAATTTAAGGCTACATCACATGTCCCACCTCCCTTTCCAAGATGGAAACAATGAAACTTCAAAGTTTCTTGGTTTTTTTCCCCTAAAAGTCTGTAACATGGTTTAGAAAAGTCTGAATACCTAATTCACAATTAGACAGCCCCTCTCCCTGATTTAGGACAGCTCTGCAGTATAAAGGATACACAGTCCCTGGTAACCTAAGGCAATCAAAACAAGATCTCCTCAGAAATCTTCTCAGAACATCTAGGAAAAGGATAATACTGTATTTATACACATTAGACAGATTACCCAGCAAAACAGATAAACTAAATGATTCACTTTGTGATGACTAGTAAGACTGACAGAAAAGTGCTGGTGTTTCTTAGGCTCAAGACCTTAAAAATTTCTAACTGATGCCCCAGAGAGTGAAGCTACACAAAGTAAAATGAGTAAAATTGCACTGTAGTGTTGCGGTGAGGAGTCACATTAAAGGCCTGAATGTTCTTCAGTGAAAGTAAATGCACAGTGGAACAAACAAAAAAGCCAACATTTATATTGTGTCAAGAAATTTCACCCCAAAATCACAATGTAGAGGTATAAGAAGGTTTTATTCATCCTAATATGGTAAATGTTAACTTTTCTACTTGGCTGAATGATGGCAAAAGCAGCAGTAATCAACACACAAAATGGATTAGCTCACAACACTCCATAGAAGGAAATGATATTTAACAGGGAAAACTAACTATAAGCTAATAATGAAATAAGAATTACTTCTTGCTTACTGCAGTTGGTTCACCTATCTTTTAGGGAAACCCCCAAAACAGGTAGGACAGAAGACAGTGCAGATTAACAGAGTATTAACTAACTGATCCAAACAGCTCCAATGGCAATATGTTGGGTGTTACTAGAATATATGCAAAATTACTTAGGATACTCAAGTGTCAGTAATGCTTTATAGTCAATAAATCAGCTAAAATATACTGGATGGTCTAATGGATTGACTAAATTAAAGGACAATATTTAAACCATTAGGAATCTCACTTGGCAGGAGGGGAAGCAACAATTTTCCTAATGGTGATGTTTATGAAATTCCACTGACAACTTGAAATCCCATTTCCACTAGCATTTAATTAGTGAAAATGCTCACCTCTCTGTAGTTTCTTCTGTCTCTTTTATATTCGTGTCTCTCTTCTTTAAAGCATCTTGCATCTGTTGCTCGCTAGGAGAGGGCTCTGTGCTGATAACAACCCTGTGGACTTCTCTGAGGTGGCCAAAATACACTTTTGCATGGCCAAAAACCTTAGCACAAAATTCACAGCACACCAGCTTTTTGGGTTTGCCTTCATTGTGGTGAAGTTTCATATGCGTGCTGAGCCTCCCAGAATGGATGTACGCCTTCTGGCAAATCCGACAGATGTAGGGTCGTTTCTTGGTGTGGGAGTTCATGTGGTCCTGGAGACGGTGCTTGAACTGGAAGGTATGGTTACAAACGGGACATCTGTGCAGTGTCTTAGGTGTGGCTGAACATGCATTTCTACTCGAATCGCTTGATTTAGCTGATGTAGAGTCACTTTGCTTGTAACTCAAACATTTGGTGGCGAGTGAACCATTTAAAGGAACTGTTTGCTCTGAATGGACACGAGGTGGTGTCTCTACTACTGCTGCAGAAGTCAGTGGAGCGAAGGTCTGCACAACTACCACTGGCTTCGGTCTGATACTACGGTATTTCTTCACTGCTTCTGCTTTTTTGTCTTCAGGTGTCTGAATATCAACCTTTGCTCTCTCTCTTCCTTCTCTAAACTTGTTAATGATGCACTTCCTTCGCTTGGTCTGAAAAGCCAATAAATCATCCGGGGCTCTTCTTCTCCTGCCTCTTTTTTTAGAGGCTGCACTGTTCAATTTTTTAAGACTGTCGACATCCACTTCACTGGATGGAGAGAAGACATTTTCTGGAATGGTTTGTTTGGGGACTTGTGTAGACGATACAGCTAATTCCTTATCAAATGCTTTTTTTTTTGTCAATGCTGGTGTCTTTTCACATTCACATCTTAGTGAAGGACCAGAAACATCCACAACATTAATATTCTGCTTAGATTTACTGAACACTGAGTTTTTCGTCCTTGAGTAAGGCAAAATAGGAAGTTTTCCTTTTGGTGATGATGGAGTCATCTGTATTGTACTGCCAAGAAATGCTGGTGACAAGACAGCAACAGGATTTGCAGAATTTGTGGGTTTTTCCTTTAGTTTCTCAGATGTCATGACTGACTTTCTTGTGGTTTCTGATGCTGTCTTCACAGAGCGTAGACTTAGTTTGGGGGATTAATTGTACTTGCTGGCTTGGATAAAGCGTCTTTAACTAGAGATGGTACAGAAATCTTACTGTTAACAATTTCAGCTTTGTTCATTAAAGGAGGTCCAGATTCCACACAGTTGCTTTTATTTACTATTGTGGCAACTGCAATTTCAGATGAGTCACAGTCTGTTAGAGTCGCTTGCTCAGTTGAATCTGAACTAGAATGAGCTTCAGGACAGTCTTCAGTTACAGTAGACACAGGGGAAGTCTGTGATGAGACCAATGCGTTGGTAGGAATCTTCTTACGTGCACCCAAACCAGAGATTTTCACCATTTCTTTGTCACCCAGCAATTTATTCCTTACATACTGGTACCTAGGGATAGGCAGCTTTAGGTTGTCAGAGGGGGCCACATTTGACTGCTGGGCTTGCTGTGTTAGGGCACGGGCCACATATGGCACAGCCAGCAGGGAAAACGTCCCCTCCTGACCAGCCACCTGCATGACAGCGTAGTTCTGAGCTGGCACCACCAGTGGTTTAGAACCTGCAGCTGAAATCGGCGTCTTTGGCTCAGGCAAAGATGACTGAAGACAAGGAACCACTCCAGATGTTAAAATTTTTGGTACCATTTTTGGAGCAATGGTCCTAAACTGACTTTTCTTCTGAAAACTTTGTATAATGTCTGAAGGGGGTTGGTGTTTATCTGTAAGAAAAACATAACAAAGCCGCAATATGAAATACAGCATTTCTTTTTTAAAAATTACTGTCTCAAAACTAAAACTGCTTACAAAGGATACTATAACACACAAACTTATTAAAAATATTCTGGCATTTAAATGAACATCAAATTAAATTTAGAATTGAAAAAGTTTCATGGACAAAACAAAAGCATTGCCTGAAGCAATGTGCTTGAACACAAATATACAAAAAAAAATCCCTCTTAAATGGATGTTTAATTCTAGGTTAGAAACTACATGGCATTTTAGAACAAATACACCCATAAGCCTCTTCAGTCCTGGAAAAGCTGGACTAGCATGCTGGCAATATTGAGCTGGAAGAACAGGGCCAGGACACAGACCTTTTCTGAGCACCTGCTCTGATCACATCTCTCAAACAGAATCATGCTATCTTTCAAAATTTCTGTAACATTTAGAATTTGTGGGTTTTATCAGACAAAGACCAAAGGTTGCCTGATGAAGTCTTAAAAAAAATTGCTAAAACCCAGGTAAATAATGTATAATAAAATCAAAGAGGTCTTAAAAGATGTCTTATTGTTAAATATCCAATCACACATATTGCTTATTTGCCATTAATGCTCAACAGAACTACTGCAGTAAGTTATTCAAACATTTTCTTGAAAGATCCCAACAATCTGGACCATTGAAAATTCAGCTACAAAGATCCCAAGCAGTAAGGCACCTTGGGAAGACAAAAATCACTTTGAGGAAAGAATCACATTAGAACAGAATACATAAAAGTAAATGCAATACTACAGTAAGGTAATTCCTCGCAATACTGCAATACCTTGCAATATTGCAGTAAGGTAATTCCATAGGAAAGTTTCTATTCCTTGCCATTTTAAAAATTATATTACAAATGCATTTATATATGGTTCTGGACTTAAAAAGGTAACTGTGAATTACTAAAAAGCACTGGAAACTCCAGTATCATCTTAATCCTGGATGCTCTTCTCAGAGGTCACACACTTTGCAACATGCACTGTAAGTTACAGACCTATCCTATTTCATGACCAGAACTCCTGGACAGAGAGACATGCACACTCATGGTATGCACATGTGCAGTAAATCCACTGCCTTCAGGACATGTAGGATTCACTGAACAATCAAATATAAACTGTACAGTTCATACACAGTAGGTCTGATGCTTATCAAAACTCTTTGATCCACAGCAGATTCATAGAGCAATAACTATGCAGGGCATAAGCCTTTGATCCTTTTATTGCCATCTACAGCATCAAACACCAAGTCCATTATGTATCTTCTTTATCCTCCAATTAAGTGAAACTACTGGGCACCACCAAAACTTTCTGCTCAATGTCTGTAGAGATATTCTAAATTTCTAGACATTCTGTGCAGACTGGGTTACTGTACATATGGAAATCCTATACAGAGATCCCTGTACACAGGGATAAGTCCAGGCCTACAGAGTTTGGGAAATCTGGAAAAAACCAAAACATGGCACATTTAAAACTGTTTTTCCACAGCTTTTTTTATTCTCCATTTTCTTTTTTTTTTTTTTTTACAACTTACAGTCACTAAGTATATAGAAACCTTTACAGTTTCAGCTGGTAAGACTGCTATTGCTATTCAGGTGATTATTTGATTCCTGCAGGGTATCTTCTAGTTGCTGCTTTGGAGTAAACACTTTTAAGAACCTCTGAGGGGAACAATAAAATAATGTGAAGTATTGCAATCACTAACCAAACTAGCCCTGAACTTCAGTGCTAGGTACAAGTCAAATAGTATAGCTTAAATACAGCAGATGACAGAACAAATATCCTTTCTTTTTAGGGACAGAGTCAGCTCTTATTTTTCCAGATTACGCTTGCCACACACTGATAATAAAGACTTTCTCCAAACCAGCAGCTATTCAGCTTGCCACTATATTCAACATGAAGCTGTTTCCATTCTCTCTCCCATTTGGCTTGTTCCTCTCTCTTTGTATTTCAAAATTTCATTCATTGATTTACACAAAGGTTTTAGGAAAGCTAGCACACCTGCGCTACTCAAAGTTACAGGGCATCTGCTCCCCAACCAGTGGTAACAGGAAAAGGCAGATGTTTTGCTGTGGACATGCCACTTCTACAAAGGTGCCGAAAGGGCAGTTGAAGAACCACAACATAAAGGTTAGTTTGAGGTTAGGAGGATATATTCATAGAAATAATGCATGGCACTAGCTTTAAAAAGAACCACATGTTTCTCAAATGCCTTGATTTGCCTACTGTAAAATTAAGCAGTAAAATCACTTTTCTATAAGGAGAGTATCTCCACATATTTTCTCAGTATTCCACAAAAAACTACTGCTCTAGAAGCCAAGATCTTCATGAATATAAAAAATGCTCTTTGAAACAAGGTCTGTTTAGATCAATATCCTCTTTATGCAGTTAACACAATACTAAGCATTGACATAACTGTTTGAGAAAGGGTTTTTATACACCCTTTTTCCAACTAGTGTAATTTTATCACAAATACATCTTCCAGGCAAGCTGTTTCAATATAACTTTTCAATATAACTTTTTTTTTCTTTTTTTCCCAAGTTTACATTAGACAGTTTAGTGCAGAATGTTCATTGCAGCGCTTCTAGTAAGCAAAGTGAGTTCACTTCCCTCTCGTCCAACACAGCTACTGCAGTTAAGCTGCTTAGCCAGTGCCTAAATATAAGGAAGGGCTAGATGCAGACTAAATGTCTGATATGCTTCAGACTTGAGTAAGATTTTCCTAGCAGGCTAGGAAAGCTAATTGGAAGAACTGGTAGAAGACTATTTAGTATCTTGGATCACGAAAAAAGCAGCCAGTTAATTTACAGACTCGCAGCCAGTTAATTTACAGACTCACAGACAGTTAATTCACAGGTTCTGCTGACCCCACCCAGAGTGTGCAAGTATCATCAGTGACCAAAATTATGTTTTCCATTTACAATTGGTGAAAAGATTCAACAATTTCCTTTCCACAAAGACAGCCCTACAGTAACTCATGTCTTCACCACACTGAAGGACTTGGATATGCTCTGACTGTCTGGCTAGTGGAAAGACTGTTTGGAAACTTCATATGCATTTTTCAGGGAGATTTCACTTCTTCCAAAGTTTTTCTGACTCTGATTCAAAGGACTCACTTTGACTTGACAGTTGTGACCTGAGGAAAGGCCTTTGTGCCTATGCAATCTCATGAAGTCTTGCACCTAAGAAGGACAAGTTTCTGTTAAGGGAGGTTCTGCAGTGGCATTTGTGAAGATGGCCCTTGGTTTTGGACAACATTCCTTCTTCAAGTCAGTCTACAGGTCCTTCACTGAAAAGCAATGATTTTTATACTTTCTCTAAAATGAAAAGATTAGAGTTAATATCTGAAGCACATGAAGCTTATTTTTAACTCAGTCTTTCAGATAGGTGTGGACTTGCGGCAACAGGTACACACTTTTAAATAATTAAGCACAAGGCTAAATCAAATGCAATTCAACCCACTTACTTTAAAAATCTCTGTTAAAAGATTAATGGTTACTATGATAGGACCTGCAAGTATCAAATCACTCAGAAACTTGCAGCATCTCATAAGCTTTCATCCCTTCTAAATAACCTTAAAACTGTATAAGAGTGGACAGTGACACATCAATAGAAAAATCAATGATGCTTCAAATTCTCTGATATAGCCATGCTGGGAAAAGTCTGCCAGAGGAATGGGAGTCTTCCATGAGGCTACTCTTCCTCAGTGGTTCCCCTTCCTTCCTACGTCATCCAAGTCTAGTCTACTCCAGTCTGATCTGCCTTACTTCTGTCCTTCCTTCAGTTTGTTTTCTCTGTAAAGCACATAACATTGCTGAACTCAGACATTCTAGAAAGCATCAGAAGAAATTTTTGCCACTATCTGGTCTATTTTAAACATAACCACCAAAATGCCACAAACCACTGTGTAGCAGTGTTAATTGTTTGCAATAATCCTTGTAGGTCCATCTCAGTTGTGCATGTATGTGTTTAATTTGTGTATGAATGGAGAGATGAGAGGGAAAAAACCCCAAAAAAAGATCACCTTGTCTTAAAGGAAGACAGAGTATAGATGAAGAAGATTAATGAAATATTTTATTAAATGCACATTTACATTGCTGAGTCTTTTGCTGACTTTGAAAGGAAGAATCTGTTCTATGGGAAAGAAAAAAAATTCACTTTTTAACAGACAACACCAGATCTTTTTTTGCCAATGACAGTTAATCATTCGTTTTGACAAATCTCCATACACACTAAATACCTGTGGATACTGTCTTTCCAGCACAAGTCTTTTGCTTTTGCTGACCCAGCATACTTTGTTGGACACAATGTTTCTCTGCAGGATTAGCATGCAAAAAACCACCACCTGCAAAAGTGCTCCAGTCAGTTATAAATAGATTCCAGGACAAAAAAAAAAACCAAAACAACCAAACAACCCCCAAAACCAACAAACCCCAGAAAAAGACGATATAAAATGACAATAGTTAATGCATTAGGAAAGCTACTGCTTCTTTCTCTTTGCCATTTTTCTCTCCTCAAAATATGTTCTAAAATCCAATATATTACATGCCAAATACAAGGTCATAGCTTAATAATTGAGCAAAGCTGGTTAATGTGGCAAACAGATGGGATGGTCTGGTTTCAGTGTCATGGCAGACAGTCAACAGCAGCAAAATAAAAAGCTCAGAAAAGTGAAGGTTCAATAGCTTTAGTGAGGCTTTTAAATACAGGGGTTAAATTCTATGCTGATTTACACTTGCCATAATTCCACATAAATCAATGGAACTACAGATATTCTAGAAAACAGAATTTGGCCTTCTAGGTTCAAAACTAGCTTTGCCACACACCTATACAAAATAAGATTGGTAATAAAGCCTATAAACCATGAATGTCCAACTCCATACATTATAGCAATTAATTTGCAGTTCTACCTTTTCTAATAATAACTACTTGGGTGGAATGCTCTGTTCTGGGTATTTGCTTCAGATAATTTTCTAAAATTAATTTCAACAGGAAATGCCAGCCATTCTCAGTTATGTCTGTATTTAAAAAAAAAAAATTAAAAAAGAATCTAGTAACACTTCTGTGCATTAGGTAAAGACCTTGATATGCGACACAGCAATGTCTCTTTGGTCTGTGAAAAGCTGCCAACATTTGGCAAAGTTGTAAGCTCTGGGCATGTGTTCAATAGACACTTTAAGCAGCTAATTTTTCCAATGATTACATTCTATTGACTGTGCCCCTGCTTCAGGCTGGGCTGGATTTTCCCTGAGCTATAGCTTGGGGTCCAAACACCCAAACTGGAACAAGAAAATGGCATCTCCTTATCTCTGAACTACAGAGCTGACAGTGTGGAAGAGAAACACGGATATATACAGGACAGGCAGAAAAAGGACAAGAGGACTAGAAATGAGACCTGAAAAGTGCCTAGGCCAAACAGTCAGGGTGGGATATGGGAATTACACACACGCTTAAGATAGGTAACCAACATTACCATTACATGTGATTTGGAGAGGAGAAGCATTCAAGCCAAAGGGAGAATCTCACATTTTTTACCTTTTTAGTACTTGATTTTTCAAAGAGTAATATAATTATGTTTACATAAGAGTGCTTTTGTGCAATTTAAACTAGTTTAGAAAAATAAACAATATAACAAAGTATTCTAATGTGAGATTGGAAAAATTACAGTGCATCATTCACACAAACACTAAGATACAGAATGTGCAAATACACCTAGAAAATTTATTCTTGTATACTACAGGAGGAACGAGATCAGTTCTAGAAAGGAACATTAGAACTCTTTGAAGCTATAGATAATTAATTCTGATTTGAACATAAATGTGATTTGCTAGTTGTTCACTAAGCATTTTATAATTCAGAAAGGTCTTCTCTACTTTACAGTCTGTGTAAGTTTATTGTCTTCAGGGATTAGGATTATAGTGCATTTCAAGAAACTCTGTGAGGAGTAGGATGCTTCCTGGATTCCTTAAATGGTCTCCAAAAGACTCCTCTTAGCAGAAGAATACATTACAATAACAAAGGTACACAATAAAAATGGGTTTTTTGACATTAACTGGACTCGACTGAAGCAGATGTTCAACATTAAAATTTCTAGTGACATTTTTTAGTGTGGGAATAAGCTGAAACTATTTTTGGCATAAACTGTCACCTTGCAGAGATAAGTCATACAGTAATCCAAGACCATGAGTACACAGTTCGTATTTCACAGAATCACAGAATATGCCAAGTTGGAAGGGACCCACAAGGATCACTTAAGGAAGTTCATCAGTTTCCTGTCTAATTCAGTCTTCTGTTTTTGCTAGAAACATCCTTAATGCACTATTGATCATATATTGATATATGCCAAAATTTGTACAGATCTAACACAACTTATGAAAAAAAAAAGATGATGTCACTTTATCAATTTCCAGAATTGCTTTCCTCTGTTGTTTGAAAGTAGACATAGCAGATGCTTCATTATCATGCTGTCATCTATCTAGACTTTGGTGAGGCCTTTGATATGGTCCTCCTTAACATCATGTTCTCTGAATTGGAGAAGTATGGATTTGATAGATGGTCTGTGGGATGGATAAGGAATGGGCTGGCTGGTTGCAGCCGGAGGGTAGTGGTGAACAGCTCAGGGTCTGTATGGAGATCAGTGACAAGTGGTGTCCCTCAGGGGTGTGTACTGGGACCAGTGCTGTTTAATATCTTCATCAATGACAGAGACAATGGGATTGGATTGAGTGCACCCTCAGCACGTTTGCAGGCAAAACCAAGCTGAGAGGTGCAATTGACACGCCTGAAGGAGGGGATGCCTGAGGGACATGAACAAGATCAATAAGTGGGCCCAGGGGAATCTCATGAGTTCCTGCACATGGATCAGGACAATTCCTGGTATCAATAAAGGCTGGGGGATAAAGTGATTCAGAGCAGCTCTGCCAAGAACTTGGGAGTACTGGTGGATGAAAAACTGAGTATAACCTGGCAATGAGCACTCGCAGTCCAGAAAGCCAATCGTGTCCTGGGCCACATCAAAAGCAGCATGGGCAGCAGGTCGAGGGGGGGATTCTTGCCCTCTACTCCGCTCTGTTGAGACCCCACCTGTAGTATTGTATCCAGCTCTGGGGTCCTCAGCACATGAAAGACATGGACCTGTAGGAGCAGGCCCAGAGGAGGGCCACAAAAATGACTGGAAGGATGGAACACCTCTACACCTCTTCTATGAGGAAAGGCTGAGAGAGAGATGGGGTTGTTTAGCCTGGAGGAGACTCCAAGAAGACCTTATTGCGGCTTTTCAGTACTTGAAGGGGGCTTAAGAGAAAGATGGTGACAGACTTTCTTACAGTGACTCTAGAAACAGGACAAAGCACAGTGGTTTTAAACTAAAAGAAAGCAGATTCAGACTAGATACAAGGAAGTAATTTTTTACTATGATCTGCCGATCAGTCTCACCCGGCATCTTTGTTTCAAAATCTCTGCACTCAGAGAAAAGTGTAACATAAAACAACACCCATAAAAAAGGAAACTTCTTAAACAAAAGTTAACCCATCAAGATATCAGTGTATTTAGTCACTACATTATCAGCATTAGCAACAACATAAGGAGGTAATTTTTGATTTCTCATAGATTAAGATTTCATAGGTCTCTGCACTGTCCCGACACAAGTAACTTTTAAAACATGTATGAAATACTATTTCTATAGGAAGTAACAAGTGGCCAACAGCTTTGAGGTAACCTTTCTGAGTTGTAGCATCAGATGTATTAGCCACACAGGTAAATCAATATTCAAAAATAACATCTTATATAAAATGTGGGCAATGCAAGGCTTAACATAACCTCCTATTAAAAAAGCCTTTTTTGTGCTACTGTATAAAGGAAGAAAGTCCTTCCTAAGAGACAGAACATATACACATAAGCGATTTTTAGACGCTTTTGCTATGGTTTTAAAATACATTTATTAGCATATCTACATGCTCTCTTAACACCTCTCATGTAGTGTTTGTGAACTTTAAAAGCTTTCCATTTTTTTTTTGAAGGCACAGTCTTTCAAGTTATAAGCTACTCATTTCTTATTAAGGTCAACAAAATTAATAGGTCTTAAGAGATCAAAATATTTTCATATCAAGAAAACTGACATAAAGAGAGCCAGGCATAAAGCATCTGTAATTACTAATAACTTTTTCCACCTTTACAGCTGAAATCACACGCAGACTTTTCCCACTATGGCAATAAGAGAAGTCAGGAATGAGGTTTATGCAGATAAATCTAAGGGCACAAGATGGGTCCTGGCCTCTGCAACCACACAAATCACTATTAAATTTAATATCTATCTAAGAATGGAACTTCTGTCTGAGAGACATTGTTCAATACATCATCAAAGACTGTGTTTCAGCTTCTATATGCCTCTGCTAGTTTCAGCAACCAAACATGTCAGCTTTCAAGTGGGCATTATCTAGAAACCATGCTGCTCTGACAGAATGCAATAGAGAAGAATGGAAATTATTTTGGTATCACTGTAAATCTGGTGTTTATCTGTTTTGGTTTTGGTTTTGCCCAGTCATTCTGTTCCACAGAGGACACCATCCCTGAAGACTTGCAAAGCAAGGCTGCAGTGATGCAGCCACTTGGGGGAACTAATTGTTCAGAAAATAGCTGAAGGGAGGTGATGGAAGCATTGGTCATAAACTCGTAATTCATAACCCTCCAATAGCATTGCAAATATAAATTAGGTACTTTAGAAGGTGGGGATAAACACTTGTAATTGGATTTTTAAAATTATTTCCTAGGAGAGTTGCCAGTTGAAATTTCTTTCACTGAGCTTCAGGAAAGATATGGACCTAAACAGTAATTCATCCACTGCAAAGTCAATGTCAATGTAAAGTCATTTCTAACAGGTCTATCAAGATCAAATCAACCTGGACAGTATCTTGATATGCCTAATGTAAGTGGTAATTAATAGACTTATTTTTTTCTTAAGTGCAGGAAACAATAATGACCCAGTCTGATAAAAAAATTATGGCAGAATACTTCAGAAACTATGCAGCACAAAAAGGTTAAGTAGAAACATTTTATTAATAAATCATAAAATATTTTCTGATTAGATTTTTGCTCTCCATTCAAAGAAGAGAACATATCTACATCTCTACCCTCCTCAGGACAGAAAACACATATGTCTGACTGCAGTAAGGAAATGATGCTTTTTACTCCCCAAATTTATTTTTTTTTTTTGCGAATACTGATGTGCAATTAGAGAGCACGACAGAAGAGCAGAAGTGTTATTCCTTCAATAGAGCACCACTTTTTGTTTTTGGGGAAAAATCAGAGCACTTCTTTCTAAAGAAAGACTGTATGCAAGAGAAAACAATTTGCCACTTTGGCTCAATAGAGCAAATATATTTTACCTGAGGCATTGAAAACCTGTAGTACAAACTCGGAAAGTGCTCTCTCATTCAAAATGAGCAGAAGATCAGAAGACTGACTGGTTTGGCTTGGCCTATTTTTGGAATCTTCTGTTATGAACTATATGCAAAGTTTATCACTCCCCAAAGAAAGGCCAGAACAATTGTTGAACTTCAAGGATAGTTGGTGAGTATTTCCTGAGGGATTTTGTAAATAGCTCATTTCTTTTGAAAATGACCTAAGTGGTGTAAGTTTTCAATGGGGAATCTCAGTCCAAGGTTTCTGTTTGCTCTAGCTGTGCCCCCTTTTCTTTCTTCATGACCCAGATTTCTTCAAAAAAGACTCTTCACCTCTGGCTGAGATATGCAAAATATTGCCACCTGTAGTTAATTCCACTAAAGATTAAAACAATAATAAAGATTAGAGAATATCTACAGTACTTCAAAAAGGTATGTATATTTTTTCAAATACAGGCACGGTCCTGTATAGCATAGGAAAACTAAAACATCTTCTGTAATACATCCCCTAGCTAGGCAGACATTAGTTTTCAGAACATATAAAATTATCACTTGGTGCTGAACCCAAACATAGTTAGGCCTTACTGACAGTAGGATGTAGCAGAAAACAATTTAAATTACAGTATCTGACTGGTTTTCCTCCCCCTGTGCATAATTTGCAATGCTTATTGGCATTGCTAAGCTTGCTAGTCACTGTGCTGTTTCAAGGCAGCACTGGTTCTCCAAACAAAGTACTAGATGTGCTGTAAAGGAACCACCGAATATACTGCTGAGAGGTGATACCGTATCAGCAAACACTGGCAATGGTGCCAGAGTACAAGGCAGTGGAAACAGGAACGCAGTCCACAGGAATGTAGGCCAAAGATTATATCCTTAGCTTGATGTGTGCCGAAATATCAGTCCCTTTCTAATTAAATTCCCGTGTGTCTGGCGGGTGCTGGCAGACAAAGGAGCCCCTCGGTGCCGAGTCCAGCAGGGGGAGTTGGGCGCCCATGGCCGCAGCCTCCGGCCAGCGCGGCGCCAGGCGAGTCCTGCTGCTGCCGGGAAGCCACTCCCGGGCACCTCCTGTTCTCCAAGCGCCAGCTCCCTTTGGGTCTGCAACTCGCGACGACTACCCTACAGTAATTTTCAAACAACAGACAAGGTGAACTATTTCTCTAATGGTTTTGCAACGCTAAATATGGCTTGTCCTGAAAAATCCCCGAAGTCATGGAATCTTGTGCAGCATTGCACACAACCTCCAAACAACTCTGTGGTATTTCAAATTCTACCTCTGCAAACTTTTCCGTCAATTCAATGGTTTGTATAACTTGAGAACATCTTGAAGCAAAGCAGTTGAGCTTGCCTGTTTAAAAGTAATTGCTCCTATTAAACTATTTAGTATCTTCTATAAATGCAATACAATTATTGTGCAGGAGATTAAGAAAAAAAAAATCCTTTAGTGATTTTGCATTAATCTAGTTGATGTCCTAAATGGTATGTCCATGTTACCAGAAGCACCAGTATTTATAATAGATGTTCTTCTTTCGGTAGACATGTGAAAACAAAGCACTGTTACCAACATATTTTCCCATCCCACGGAATACCCTGGAATCTTTGTGAAACTTTCTCGCTTTCATCACTGCTCAGCTCATCACACAAACCATCTGCATAAATAAAGATGTAAGCATCTGCCGTATGGCAAATGGTCTCAGGGGCAGATGTTTTTATCCTTGCATTCATGTCACTGGCTTGGATACATTATTTGAACAGATGTACACAATCTGAAAGTGTCGTGTCCCACAGTGAAACGTCTCCAACTGCTTTCTATCAAAGTACATAAATGCTATTTGCACCTGCATTTATGTTAACGATATAAAGGCAGCAGGGGTTCCAGCAACGTGAGAGCTGATGCTAAGAAACACATTTACATGGCTAATTGAAGTTTGAGGTCTCCCAGCACCAAGTGACCATACTAGCATGGATACAAAATGTACTGAACTATACATTAACTTTAAAAAAAAGCCTATGGATTTAAAAAAAAACCAAAAAAAACCCAAAACATACTCAAGTAGCAAAACCATTACTTTTTCTGGTGATATACTTTTCCAATGTATATTTTAAAAATACAAAACGTATTAAATAAATTCCTAGGTAAATCACAACAGCCTTATATTTTGCAAAATATTTGTATAAGACACACAATTATTTCATGTCAGAGTCATTAAAAAAAAAAAAACATTTTATATATCTGGCAAGGCCAAAGGTTTTTCAGTTCACTGAGGTACACTGGTATTTTATGTCATTATTGAGCATTGTAAAAAAAACCCATCACTTGCCCAATGGTAAATATTTAACATGAGTGTGAATGACAGGATATGATGCTTCAATGATAATTTCATAATTCCTAGGAAAAAATAAAATCTGAGAAGTTAGATATTTATCATTATTCAGAAAAGTGCATCTATTTGAACATGGAGTTACGATTGCTTGTCATATAAAAGATAATCACCTTTCTTATAAAATATTTTAAACTGAGAAAAATACAGATGTCCTGAAGGAGTACAGATTCAATTACAGAACTCCTGCTATTACATGACAAATCACAGTAGCGAAGGGTTTATGCTGTCACTCAAAGAATTTGCACTAATCATTACTTCCACACTTCACTGAAAAATAACATGCACTTTTGAAGTATGGAAACGCTGACAAAAATGCTATACTGAATGTAACTGATGGATAGGTTCTACTATGAATATCATTTATTTTCAAACCTTTTATTTGTAAGAAACGTACCAATGTTAGACATGTACATAAATCATTATAAATTGCTAATAGCCTCCATATTTTCAAAGTGCCATATTTAAGAAACAAGTGGTGTTTGATGCAAAGACAAAAAAGTTTGAGAATAAAAGAGTAAAAAAAATTATAGAAAGTAATATATTTGTAGAATATCATCGTTTCACACTGATATAGTTCCTGGTCACCATCTAGTTATGACTTCTAAAACGAATGCTCACTTCCAAAGTCTGCCATTCACTCTGGGTGCAAGTTGATAATACTGGATAATACTGACTGGAATGGATTTTGGTTTAGGGGAAAAAAAAAAAAAAAGCCTTCAAAAAAATCTCAAAGCAAATGATTATTCAGTTTCAAGTTTGCAAACAGCTTCACAGTCTATATTCTCCTCCTCTTATCCAGAAATGGCTTTAACATAAGACTGTAACTGGGGTCAAATTCCTGTCACTTAAAGGAAAAATTAAATTCAGGCTTTTAAGTGTTCAGAGTAAGTACTTCAGTCACAAGCATACAGATGTAGAGAACACTGAGGGGTGGACAGCTTTACCCAACAGTAAGTACTATCTCCCTTGAAAGAATAGTCCCATTAGACACAGAACTCATCAATTAACATCAATTTGCATGACATGCTTCAGGAACCACTTCCTCAGAATTATTACAGCATTGTAAAAATACTCAGTCTTCACAAAACAGGTAAAGTATAAACTTACATGACAGTAAAAGCTCGAGGTTTCAAGTTAAGTAATATATAGTGCTTTTCTTAATTAACATAAGTACTAACAATGGAAACTTAACTGACAACCAGCAATGGTTCTGAAAGGTCCATTAGAGCAGATGTCGTATCCATCAAACATTCACTCCCATTTAAGAAGCATCATTAAAAATGACACTTGTGTTAAAAATCATATTTAAATGTCAGCATTGTGACAGATCGAAAGGGGGGAAAGGAAACTGAAGTTACAGCTACACATTTAGAGGTTTGGGAATACACATTTCAGCATAAGGATCCTTTCTAATAATGGAAGGAAAAAATCAAGACACTAACCCTACTGAAAACTATGTAAAACAAAAGTTGACTTTTGAAGAGACAAAACATGGAACAAAGAGTTAAACACAAAAAATGTTGGGATAGCAGTGCTGGAGAAAAGGCATTCCAAATTAAAAAAAAAAATCTAAGTTAATATTTATTTTCTTGTTTCTCCTCGTCTTGTAGCATAATTTGGAGATAGATTTGACTCCATATTATATGGGGATCAAATATAGCAATGATTTTTAAATATATGAGAATTAAAAAAAATGTAATAAAACCTGAACACTTAATTCTGCTGAATCAAACAAGAAGTAGATTTATGCTTTTCAAGCTTCACCTACAGGTGGTAACAGTAATTAGGAATGCCTTCAAGAAGAAAACAATTCTAGCTATTGCAACTGTTTAAAGTGATAAACCCTGCAATATAACAGCTTGTTTTTTTTTTTAAACCATACTACAGTAGAATAGTAGACAAGAGTCATACAGCAATTAATAAGGATGAAATTTCTTCCACATTTTGAATCACAAGCATCTAATTTCTAAAAGAAGTACAGAAAGCATACTATACCTGCAGAAATTGTTAATGGATTCTGCATTTTGCCCTCTAATAGTTACGGCAATGTTCCTGGAAAGAAATACAGATACTTAGAGGCTCTGATAATTTTTCAGAAACTAACCAAAAAATTAAAAGGACAATGGCAACAGTTTCCAGACCTGTATTTCAGAATGGATACCAGTATGTCCATAATTCATGCAAAAACACCACCAGAGTTTCAAAGCAAGTGTTTCTTTGGACCTTTATATGTGCTATCCATATTTCAACACTGTGCACTACTAACTTAGGCTTCTTGTAATTGAAAGCCCCTGTTAAAACCAGGAAAGAGGGTTGTAATGAATTCCATTGGGACAATGAATTCTTAAGAATCACAGACAATCATTTTCCTTTAAACACCTGTTGGAGAGGCTCCCAGAGGAGAACCACTACGCTGATCACAGGGCTGGAACACCTCTCCTATGAAGACAGGCTGAGAGAGCTGGGGATCCAAAGAAAAGAAGGCCCCAGAGAGACCTTAGAGCACCTTCCAGTACCTAAAGGCAGCCTGCAGGAAAGCTGGAGAGGGACTTTTTACAAGAGCACATACAGATAGGACAAGGGGTAATGGTTTTAAAGTGAAAGAAGGTAGGTTTAGACTAGATATTAGGAAGACATTTTTTACTATAAGGGTGGTGAGGCACTGGAACAGGTTTCCCAGAGAAGCTGTGAATGCCCAATCCCTGGAAGTGTTTAAGGCCAAGCTGGACACAGCTTTGAGCAGCCTGGTCTAGTGGAAGGTGTCCCTGAACACGGCAGGAGGGTTGGAACTAGATGGCCTTTCAGGTCCCTTCCGACTCAAACCATTCTGTGATTCTCTGTGACTGCATGGATCCCACAGAACTGACTGACCAGCAGAATCTTCTGTGGATACTACAATGAAGATATTAACTTGTTCTTGTGAATCAAATATTGCACTGCCATTTCTCCTGAATTTGATGTTGGTACTTAGAACAAGATCTGATGCACATTTGACAAAATGGCATTACATCAAATGGCCACCCAGTAACTTAAGAATTAGCTATTTCTCTCCATGGCAGTCAAGTGTGTTCTTCAAGCTTTGGTGAAGTGTGATTCAACAGTCAGGTAAGAAAGACATAGTATAATATAGTGACAATATAAAAACTGTGTTATTATCCACTTGGATTTTCTTTTTCATAAAATGGCCTAGCTTTTGGAATGGCTGCATAACAGTTTGGGGTTCAACTGACCACCACTGACATGTTTGAAGTCACAAAGGATATAAAGCTCTTTTTTCCTGATGCAGTTGGAAGCTTTGGGAAGGTAACAGATATGTCCATGGACTGACATAGATGGAACTACAACTTCTTGGGGGTTTACCCAGATCCAGGCCTTCATACCAGTGCACATCTACAACACTCCCACAAACAAATCCAGCTGCATAGATGTGGAGATTGCTCACTTTCCCAGACAATTTAACAGTCAAGAGAATCTTACATAAAGAACATGCCAAACATGCACTCAAGACCCACATAAAGTACCAAAAGATCGCTCTTGGTTAAATACAGAAATAGTTAGGACAAATTCTGATGCACTTCCCAAACAAAGCAAGTCTTGAATATATTTCTGTACCATCATGCAATTGACTCTCGAACAGCCATGGTGAGGTTTTGGGAAGGAGATGGTTCTGTAGCAGTGAAGTAAAAAAGGCAAAGCCAATTCCATTTTCAGGAAGTTCAACACCAAAGCATAAAAGAACATTAGTGTGGTTGCTGTGAGGAGACCTCTCAGTGAAGCTCTTTGGTACCTGTATCTACTCTGCTGAGCCATACACATAATAAGCAGCTCTGGTACATCAACGAGCACCTCCTGGCAGAGGTTTGCTGATGAGGATCAGCAGACTCCAGGCTCCCCCAAAGAGCCTCTGTCCGTGGTACTTAACCAACCAACCTCTGAGCTGTCAGACCCAGCACAAAAAACACGTGTCAGCTCATCCAGATGTAGCTTAATGTCAGGGGAATGTACAGACAACTTCCTTAACATACAAGAATGGAACAGACCACTTCAATGTAATTTTGGAATGGCAAAACACTTCTAGAAACTAGTGTGGGGTTACAAATTCTGTGTCACCCACACTGTAAGATATCCTTTTTTAGGACTACATTGATCAATAACATCTTTTAAGAGAATCAAAGTCAGAAGTTTTTCTTCCACTTTAGTATTTCCAGCACTTCAAAATGTACTGAAGTAGTTAAAGAAGCACATATTCTTGTAAAAACAATGTAAGAAATGATGTTCAAATGAAGATTCTTGAAATTACTATTCTGAAGTCACACTTTTTAGGTTTTCATGGTCCTTCCCTGTGCATGGGAGCATTAAATTATGTAAGAGTTCCCCACCTGTTTTACAGTCTTACACCCAGAACAAATTTTAGTTCACCAACTAGTAATTCAGGATATCCAATTGTTTATACTGAATACTGAGGAGGCAAATGTTCTTACAGTTTTCCCTGGTTATATTTGAGTCCAATATTGGCTCTTTCCAAATACAGGTGATGACATCAATTATTTCTATCTTATATTCTCATAAATTCTTCTCCACCTGAGAGCCTATCCCAATGACAAAACTTTTAAAATTCTACATAATCTTAAAATATGTTTTATTTACTTTGTAATGCTACCATAGGACACTAAGTAAAATCATTCAAGACACAGTACTCCAGAACTCAAAATAGTTCTCTAGAAATCTGCTGCTGACTACTCAGAGATGAAAAGAAATCTATTACAAGAATTTCAAGTGAAGTGGAGCTGAACAAAATTAGAAAGTAAAATCTATCTTAATGACATAAAATAAGCTCTATCATGCCTTACCACAGAATGAAAGGATAAATTAATTTTCAACCAGAATAGGAAAAAATAGCAAATAAACTGGAAAAAAATCCTACACTGTAACTTGGTCTCTAACAACCAAAGCAAGCAGAGCATATACATATGTAATAATTTAAAAGTAATTTTCACAGGAAGGTACCCACAGGTCTTTTATATGAAACAGGTGTCCTGACAGACACACCGAATCTGAATATCAGTTGAACCCAATTAACCTAATTTGATGCTTGTCCATACTAAGACATTTATCTTAGGTGTTACACAAAATCCTTTAGGATATTACAGAGAAAGCGATAAATAGGCTGTAAAGGTTATGACATTAATTTTACTGTCATTCTCATGCTTTAAGCAGACATCAAAACTAAAAACCTCGTCCTCTGGGGAGGAAGAACTATCTGAAAGTAATTATAGGACTTATTATCATAACAGTATTAAACTAAACCACTATGACCCTAACTGAATTTATTTTTGGTACCTTTTGTTAAAAGAACAAAGCTTCTCAATGACGACTGCGCCTTCTAACGCAGTGAACATTAGTTCAGGTACCGGAAGAAAGCATTAAATCAAATCTTATAATTTCATACTAAGCTTAATTATGAATTTTAATTTAAAACTAAGCATGCAAAGAAGTGTTAGTCAAATATTATGTAATTTAATTTCAGAAGGAAAACACTCAGTTAAAAGGAAAAATTAAATACTTAGAACAGTTAAGAAAAGACATTCTCCCAACAGAAGCCCATGAAATGTCCATTTGTGTTTCAAAAGCAAATTTATTCACTCATTTTTCACACCTGTTCTTTCACATACTGTGCCACCTTGTAAATGAGTGCCATGCAAACATTATTTCCCTTAATTTAGAAACTTTTCAACTGAAAAAAGGTTCCCCAAGAAGTGTGAATGTATTAAATCAACATAGCTTTCAGGAAAGTTACCAAAATCCATTGGTATATAAAGGCCAAGTTAGACTTGAAATAAAAGATTAACACACTGAAGCTATGCAAAAATACTGAGGAAGATAAAAATGACAAAGACTGACTAGTGTAACACACAAAAGCATTTGTTCAAGCAAGTATATTTGCCAAAAGCCTGCAGCGCTTGGCTACTTTATAAAATCAAGCACAAGGCATTAAGCCAATTTGTTTAAAAAATGAAAACCCCTCCAAAATCCCAAAGCCCCATAACCAAGCAATAGCTGATATGCTTTTCAAAAAACCTGCAAAGATATTCTGCATTTCACTACCCTCATCTTCAGTCTCAAATGCCTGATTTATTCAAAGTTTTCTATTTTACATCATATTTTTACACCAGGATTTCATCCTGTATCAGTAGATCCTTGTCTTCCTGTTCTACACCCAAAGAGATATGGATGTAGTCACAAAGAATAGTTCTCTTACAATTGCAATTATACAGTGCTCATGATTCCGTACTTAGATAATTAACCAGGGAGAAACGTGTGTCCATGGCAGAATTCTTTTGGCTGAGCCCATTAGATGACTTCAGCAGAACCACAAAAAGAAACAGAACAGCACAAACCCAGCAGACCCTAAAACTCAGGCTATTTTTAAACTTTTGGTCATCCTGGGAGATGGACCAGTACGAGTGCATTTCCTGAAGTTCAAGCCTTGCATGCACTGAATGCCACAGTGGCAATCCTGGACAAAAACGCTTCCCTTCATACTCTGTGGGGTGAAATGGGGAAGGGTTGGCTGGCATGCCTACACCATGCCCATCTGTCAGAGTGGAACTGTGCCTACACGACAGGTTCTATGCTACTTTCAGTAACACATTGCTGAGAATAAAAGCTTATTTATGAAACAACATAGGGCAACTTCAATGTTCAGCTTAAAATAGCAAGCAAATGAAAAGCGATTGCTTTTCTTGAGGAGATAAGTCTTTCGAAATCAACTTCTAAGGTTTTTCAACTGTATGGATAAAGACTAGCACATACATTGCAAGAAATGAGGCTTTTCCACACATTTTCTACTATTGCATCCAGCCCAGCACGCACTCTTAATAATTCTTATTTTACAACTATAACTATCTCCAAGAGGGCAAATTCAAGGAGCTGTGAAAAAATGTATAGAAGTGAAATTTCTCAAAAGGATGCTGGGAGAAGGCTAAAGAAGGAGCAATATTGATTCTCCATTTTATGAAATGTATGTGTATTAAATAAATCGCGGTTAAACAGTTTTTATGACTATAAATAACTCCAACTATTTTCCACTTATGAAAACAACTCCATTCTGAAAAACTAAAAAAAGAGCAAGGAACAGCACAGCCAGTATTATGCCTAATATAAGACAATGCAGAGAATGCCCAAAAATAACATTTTTTTTCCAAATTTCCAATTTAAAAGGAAATATTATCATGTTATGTTTTCCTTAGTAAATACCTTCTCTGTAGTGTCCTTTAAATGCCACAAACTGGAGGTCTGCACAAGTTCCACATCTGTATTAGACATTTTGCCATTACTCTGCATTAAAAGGTCAAAGCTTCTGATTTAAAATACAGTCTTGGATATTACTGTTGTGAAAGTAACTGCGAAATGATGAATCAATACAAATTGCTACATTTTGTTCTTGATTCTGAGGGCAGCTAGAAACAATACTTCTGGAAAATACAAAGTAATTTCATTTTTATAACATACTACATTAAATCTATGCTGTCCATAGTTCTTACAATTTCAAATTAACTCAGTGTTTTTTAAAAGAAACCCTAGAAGGAAAAACATCTAGCATTCTTATTTGGTAATGACTAATCTAGAATTTACTTTAAAATTCAAACTGTGCAATTCCTTCTACTCCTGTTTTTCCCCCAGCCACGTTGCCCTGGTCCTTAATCAAGCATTAATTTATTGCCTGGGTCCCAACTGCTTCAAAGCTCTGCTGGGATTCTCAACAATAAGAGAATAAGTTTCATGAGACACAATCAATGTACCTTACACTTCTGTGAGGAATATCCTATGTCATTTACAGTGGAATTGCAGTACATCATTATGGTTTTCAGTTTCCAATGCCTGATTAAATTGGGAGACTTCCTGACTTTTGTTCATAATTAATTACTGCTTTGGTCTAATAAGAACAGACTACATAATGTATCTTTATGTATCAGCTGCAGTACTTTAGCTTTCTTTCAGAAGACAAAGAGATATCATTCAAATAAACAATATCCCAAATACTAAAGAGCAATTTCAGTGGAGTTAAAATAAAACCTCATAGAACTAGACAGACATCTACTGTTGTGTATACAGCTTCCCACACAATCACTCAGGTTGGCAGGGACCGAGGATGACCGACCAAGGTCATCCTGTCCAACTTCCCTGCTCAAAAAAGGGTCAACACTGGGCTTACAGCTTTGTCCAGATGGGCCTTGAAAACCTCAACAATTGTCCTTCAGAAATCAAATTATATTTACTGACAGCAAGGGATAGCCTGAAAATCACAGAAAAACTGGGTCTACATACCTAGGACAGATTGCTCCAATTCCTCTTACAATGCTCCTACCATACCTCAGAATTAGCTAAGCCTCCCATGTTTCATGTTATGTCGAAGGATTAAAGAGAATTTCAAAGACTGGCAGAAAACAAAGGTATTTTGTAATAAATTGCCATATATACCTTTTATTTACCTGTTCTTACACTACAGAAAAACAGGTTATTTCAAAGAGCAGGATTAGGTTAATGTACAATGGAACCAACCAAATAATTAAAGATGACTAAAGGAAATACCAAAAAACCCCACATTACTTGTATATTACTTTGGTTTTTTCATCTTCCTCAACTTTGACATTTTAGGAATAAGCTATTACATGTGGTGTAACAACATCTTCCAGTGAAAATTTTAGGATTCTGTTCATTAGTAATTTAGACTACAGAAATAACCAGCCAGGACTGCAATGCTGAAAGGAGAGCAAGTTCTGTTTTCTTAATTTGGTAGTCCTAACATATTTTGGAGATACTTGATACCTCAGAACTTAATCACACGTACTCAAAATGTATTTGAATATGTCAGATAACAGAGCCCTAAAAAATCCATTAATAATTTAATGATTTAGACAAGAGTACAACACATCAACTGTACAATTTGACTGATTTAAGTTTGAAACATGGCACTGAATTCTTCACAGAATCACAGCTGGCCCTTAAATTCTGGAAAGACTAAACAAGAAACAATCAAACACTTCTTCTATTTTGACTAAAATATTTTAAGTTATTCGACCCTAAAACTTCATCTGTCATTCAGGAAGGATTTTGTACAGGGTTTCATCGTTTTCATATAGTCTGGGTATGTTGTTAATGTTCTACTTAGAAGTCTACAGCTGACAAAAAGTAAAAAAACACCCCAAGCTTTGCAAGGTGAATTGCTTTTGCAATTCTGACTAAAATCATTGGATTTCTGATTTTATACCTGCAAACTTGAGCATAGTGCTAAGTTTTGCTATGGTACCAAATAAGTAAAGTGAGCATCATCTACTGCTGTTTCTATAAGAATTTTCATCACAGAGTTTCTTAAAAGATCATCAAGAAAGCTACATTTTGACATTTATAAAGTTTGTGCAAGTATCCTCCATAATTTATAAAATGCAGTGTATATTTTGTAACTTCAATGTATCTTATTCAATGTACTTTTCTCTATGGGCCTCCAGATCCAAGAAAACAAGCATTCAAGAACTGAAAAATAAAAAATTTTTTTAAAATAAATAAATAAAACAATCTTACTATCATTATGAATAGGCCTGATCAAGCAATACATGAGCTAGGCCAAGAGGGTATGTATTTCCAAGATGTTAAAATCCAAATTGCCTACCAACTAACAACTTTGTCTTAAAAGCTTCCCACAGAAGGACTCATCTGTAACACACACACACAAGCTTCAAGAGACAGAAGTTAAAGAAACAAAGAACAGAAAAACGGTATTGGTGCCAAAAAACCCAAAGACTGCCACATGCCTAAGATCATCAAAAGAATACTAAATTCTAAGGTCTAATTTCTCTCTACCAAAAAAGCTCTTAATGTGAATTATACACTAAAATATTTAGTTACTTATGTTGAAGGGAAAAGCCTATTTTCTGCATTTGAACTCAAAATAACCTCTAAATTCTACTGAAGAAGTAGAATTCATTTGAGCATGTGTAACCGTTGTGAGGCACAGCTGGTCCTTGCAGATATCCCTGTAGTAAAAAATACACCAGGTAACTAATCAGATGTTATACTAAGAACTGCTCTGACTGGTCTGGTGCTGCATGGATTCTGCCCTGAAACTTTGCCTCTAATGCTGCTAGCCCTGACTGTTTCAGGACTAAGGACATCTTTTTTCTGGATAGTTTAGTGCCCAGTACCCTTCAAGAACACATACACTTTTAAATCCAGAGAAGTAAATGCAATAGTTGGATTTTTTTTTTTTTTAATGATGTTGAACATTAACAACATTAACCAACTATGAATTATATCCTATGTTTCCCAACATGATCCTACTCCCCAGAAAGGAATATGTATTTAACAGGTCACATCTAAAAAACCTGTAAAAATCTAATGACTGGCATAAGCAACTTCAATCTTACATTGAAGTCAATCTTATATTGACTCCCACCTTTACTACCTCCTAACCATTAAATAAACTATTCTACACTGGAAGAATCATCAAACAGTAAGTTTACAAATTAGAACATAAGCTCACTGAAGCACCCTCATAAAACTCAGAGCTCCAAATTAAGCACAAAAATTAAAAGGTCACATTTTATATAAGTCCTCTCTAGCAGGTGCCTTAGGTGTTAAAGAATACTGCACAAATTTTATGCTTGTAGATAGAAAGAACTCCCAACAAAAAACTGACAGAGTTAAAATTATCTTGCACAATTAAGGGCAGTTCAATTCCCACAGCTGAAGAAGTGAACCACAGCTGTAGAGCCCTTGCGAGAGCTGCAGCAAGAGAAGTGACAGCCCAGTTGTGCGCTGAGCACACGCAGCACAGGCAGCATCTGCCCTCCCTGCTGCTGCTGTGTCCACACTATTTCATACAGATCCCGGCAGAGAAGTTCAGCTGTTTGTCAGCATTCTTTGCTCGGTCATATCCCTCTCATTTTCTGGGAAAGGAGTGTCACCACTTCAATGGATACTCTTGCATGGAATGCCCCAATTCCCTGGCTGGGAATTCCTGGAGGTCTGACCCAACAGACAAAGCAACTGATCAGTGGAAGTGACCAATACATAATTTATTTTAGAACAATCAGGATATAGCAGAATATATTTTCTAGTCAATCTGGTATAAACACATTTTTTAATGCTAATAGTAAAATTTAGTAGAGAAAAGTATTCCATAGGTTTATCTGGTTTTGGTGATGATGGATTACCATCAAGAAGCACACAAAATATCAGCAGTTGTTCAAACTGGTACACCATACAATTATTTATTCACCATACATATTTATTCACCATACAATATACAGGACATTTACAAGACAAAGCGTAAATTCTATGTAAATATTCTATGATTTACTTAATGATTCCTTTTTTGGGGATTTATTACTGTCTTTCAGCATACTGTTACTGATGAAACATACGTGTTTATTAAAAAAACCCTTCACATAGTTAAACATACAAAAAAGGAATAAATCAAAGTCTAACCTGCCTTAGTCCACTGCCTTCACTCACTTAGCTTATGTTGTTCTCATTGTGCAAATAGTCCTTGCCAGTATAATTTTCATTTTTGTATCCATCACCCTGTTTGCTGTTTGAAAAACGTTGAAGGCACAGAGCTTCAAAGACTATCGGACTTATTTAATGAAGTGTCCTCAAAACATGTTCACAGAGAAAAAATGTGAAATAAACATGTCAAAATTATTCCTGGACACTGTCCAGCAACCAGCTGTGGTGTGCAGACTATGCTAACCCTGGGAACATTCTTCTTTCTCTATGGGCCTCCAGCTTTGTCTTCTGTTCCTAGGGATATTTGTATTCCTAATGCATTCAGTTAATTCTCAAACTAAGCAAGACCAAACTGAATTAGTACTTCAAGAGAAAACAATTAAGCATGTCCAAGCTTTTAGAGCAACTAAGTTTTTTTTTTTGTTTGTCACACAGTATCTTTTCATTAATTGCCCATAAAAGCCATGCTGTGGACACCTACACTGCTTGAGTCATGTCAAGCCTTCAAATCCTAAAACTGAAGTGCTGCTCACTTAGGGTAATTAAATAACCAAACATCTATTTTTTTGAATAGCGGCACTAATTCCTACACTAGGGTCAAATCCAAACTTTGCTAGTCATGTTCAGTGTCTCTAGATTTCAGTAGAGTTTTAATTATTTTAAGACATTGCTCAAGCATGCACAGAGAGAGTTAAGAAAGCAAAGGTCACCTGGTATTGTAAATGACAAGGGATGGGAAAGGTGACAGGAGTTCTGATTGTACACTGGCAACAAAATAAAGGCGAAGGACAAAGTGGGCCAAATGCCTAGCAAAGAAGGGGAAAGAAGCCATGGAAAAGTCTGAGGTACTAATATAGAATCATAGAATATAATATTACCAACAGTAGATAAAGTTATACAAATCCATAGGATCAGAAGGATGTATGTATCCCTGAGTGCTGAGAGAGTTGATGAGTGTCACTACAAGCATGCACTCTATCATCTTTTTAAAGTCATGGCACCAAGAGAGATTCCCAAGGACTGGAAACACACACAGCACACCCATCCTCACGAAGGCAAGAAAGAGAATTTGGGAAACTACAGGCCAGCCAATCTAATCCCAGTTCACAGAAAGGAGTAACCCCATGCAGCAGTACAAGGTAGGGTCTGGCTTGCCCATTCTGATCAGTATTAATTATGCAAATCTCCTTTAAATCTTCACTGGCAGCATACTACTACTGGACTTTTCAAGGTGCACATATTATACTTTCTAAATTTGGGCACATTAGTTCCCCTTCTCCTCCAGCCTTCCAGAATTTCTCCACTGTTCCATGAGTTGTTAAAACTCAAAATGAATAATTCATATGGCTTCTAAGCTTTTTTTTCTTTTTTAGTATCTGTAGGTGTCAGTGTAGCAGATTTAAAAACATTTAACATTAATAGTTGCTGGTACAGTGATAATACATTCTTCCCATCACTAATGATGGAGGTGGTGAGATGTAAAAGCATCATCCAGCCTCTTTCTGAATACAGAACATAATATTTATTGAATATTTATGCCTTTTTCTGCACAGCAGAAATTTATCATCCTTGCCTGTTATTGGACTTCTATCATTACTGAGCTTCAAGAACACCCTCTATATTTAAAGAACTCCATTGTACTCTACTGCCCACAGATTTTTATTAATAACTTTACCTCCCTAACCACCTGTCTCCAAGCCATATAGTGCTTGCCATCATCAGCTCCCCATTCTTTGAAACTGTATTGCTGACTTCACTCCCCTTCTTACCTTGTTTTAACCAAACAGATCATGTTTCCTGAGAGAAGCGTTGCTCTGGGAGTAACTAAATAAGCTAGCAGTTATCAAGTTAGTCACATTTTTATGCTCAAGTACTCTTTGCTTTTTAAGTTTGCTTTTCTTTTAAAGACTAAAATAGGAGATGCATGCAGAACTTGTTCTTGGCTCCCAACATGAGAAGTTAGGTCGCAGTTCCTAACACATCTGCGCTATTTATTGTACATGCATCAGAAAGAAAAACTTACTTTCTTACAGAATTCAGCAGAATAACGTGGATTTTATTTGATAGAAAACTGTCATGTATATAAGTATGTACATGTATATATATACATATGCGTGTGTATATATTTGCATAGAGATACATATATATATATACATGAAGAACTACTTTGGATGCTTCAGAAATTGATCAGTGGCCAACTGATATATCAGCACAAGCTTCCAATACCTGCAACAAGCTGAATTCTCATAATTTTCCTTTACTGAATACAGAAAGAGTTTTTAGAAATTACTCACGTTTCTAGGATCTGAATTACATTTACAAAAAGCCTCTAATTTTTTTTTTTTTTTCAGATAAAAAACCCTGGTACAATACTACTCGTCTTCTCAGTGGTGAGAACTCTTCAAGGAGGCAATGTAGAATGTTAAATATAGAAGACCACAGAAAAGTCTATACAGTTTTGATAAGACATGTTAGTTTTCACAGAGGTTCTCTAGTAAACACTCATTAAACATGTTTTAACATATAAGTTATTTGGGTCTGCTATCATTTTCATTACACATCTGTGATTTTTTTTAAAATTTATCATTTTGCTTTATCTCAAAAACTAGCACTAAAATAGCAGAAATATACAAGCCTGGACAAAGAACACAGTAGCCTGTAAGATTTAGATAAGAGTTTTAATATGGAAAGAACATTACCAAATGCAATTCTGTAAAAACCAAAATCAATGCTTCCCTTGCAGCAAAGCAGAAAACCCTGCGTATTATTTCTACCACGTTCATTTTCTCTCTGTAAAGTCCATTCACCTCTCACTAATAGTGAAATAACATAAGATCTGTGCTGTAAACTTTGCTGTTTTGACATGTGTGCTGGGTGGATGCCAACAACCTGCATCATCTTCTGTATCAAACATTCATCCATCCAGCTCTACCACTTTTTTGTAGAACACTGGCAGAGAGGAGAGAAAAAATAATGGTGATAACTGCCAAAGACATTCTGCACTTTCCTTCTAAGGTATTTCTGATCTGTGTGAATTCACTTGCTGCGTGCAGGCCTCATGACCTATAGCATGTAAATGTCAATGACCATGATACAAGTTGGAACTGAATTAACCTTAAAAAAGAAACATGAAACGGTGATGACAGAGAGTTCTCTTCAAACCCACAGTCCTTCAATAAATCTAAGAAAAGCTTTTCCACTGATGCCAGTTATCTTTAAAGATAAATAGGAAACTCATTTTTTCAACATTTCTGGCTACATACACATACAATTTGAAAGTATTTGCAAATCTGCCCACTGCAATAGCTGCAACATCTCTAGCATTTAAAGGTCATGAAAATCCACAGACTGGAAACCAAATTCATTTTATACAGATGGAAGAATTGGGCTTTAAGGTTTTGCAGTGCAAAGTTTTAGATAGGATTTTTAAAAGAAACCTCTAATAAGTAGCAAATTTAGGCAACATATATACATTCAGCAGATCGCACAGAGAGCATAGAACTACTTCAGGCATCAGACCAGATGACAAGAATAGAATTCTTTCTATACAGGAGAAACACAGGTATAATAAGGATACAGCATATTCTGTTTCCTAACATGTTCCAAACTGTTAATACCTTATAAGGTTCCCTGCTTTCATGACTGTTCATCTAAACGCATACAATTAAAAAGCCTTAAACATACAGGCAGAAGTTCAAACAATTCTGGGGGGTATCGCATCTCAAGTGTTAAAAATGTCATGATGCTTCATTTTCTCTTGGTGCAGAAAAAAAATGCCAATGCCTCTATCACTAAATTTAATCTCCTTTTCTTCATTTGCTGTATAGTAGTCTCTGAATGTGGTAAACTGGGCAGTGAAACTTAATATTAGCAAAGGCTATCAGGTATCTTTTGTTCCTGTATTTATCTGTGGATCACAGAAAATGTTTTAACTAGCCAGTAAGAGCTGCAAATAAGCTATTTCCATCACTGAAGATCCATGCTTTCTGTAAATGACCAGAAGTAACAGATACCTCAGTCCTTGTTTGCACTACTGTAAACACCAATAAATTCCAGAGAGTTTGGGTGCTCAGTTTTTTCCCCTTAAAAAATCACCATCTATTTTATTCAGTTAAAATCCAGTGAATAAATACAAGATGGATGCATGCATAGTGAACTTCGAAAAGAGATACTTTCAGAAATATGTTAACCATCTAAAACCAAAAAAATAGAACTGTTAAGCATTAGATGTAATTGGGAAAATTATCACCTCAATACCCCAATCCTTGTGTTTCCTATTTCACAACAAATCAATACCACCTGAAATTCCACTTACTAATACGAACACATACACCAGTTTCAATTATTTCAGAAAAAACCAACAAAATTCTTTTTCTCAATGGGTATGATTTAGAACTCAAATGAGTTTGAGCAGATCACCAGGTCCAAGACAACAGCTCACCAACTAACTTATTAAAGTGGTAGGGATTCTCACCTAATCTGAAATTACTGGTTTCACTGCCAAGTCTTTAATGCACAGTTAATTTTGTCAGATGATTATTATCTAATTTTAAGCTAAATAAATCATGCCCATTTCAGTTTTCAAACGAAAGATGGCAGTTTTACCCAGAATACTTGTTATTTCTCCGTACAAGCAGTGCTCAAACCAAGAAGTTCTGAGTGGGCAGTGTAGTAGAAGAGGAATTTTTATCTCAAGTAGCAACTATACAGTCTGACAAACTTCTATTTATCTTTTCTTCCTCATACACATTTTTGACAAACTAAGAAATGTGTTTCCATTAGCATTTCAAGAACATTTTCAAGATTTTATGCCAAACATTTTCCCTTTCAGACCACAACAGACAGGAAAGTAATTAATTCTTCTAACACTTGGGTTGTAAAAGTCTTATTTCCTACCAAGAACAGGAGCTGCACTGCCTATTTTTTCAACATTGTATCCCTACTTTATGTTACCAGTATTTTATAATAAGGCTTAAATTTTTTTAGAGGGAAAATATGGTGATGATTTAACAGTCTTCCAAAGCAATGGAATAATCTTCCAAAGTGATGGGGGAAGCTAAAGAGAACTGGCCAGGAATGTGAAAGTCAATGGCAGCCTTAGATGTAGGAGATGTTGAACCTTAAGATCCTGAGAAAAGCAACCAAAGGCCAATAGCAAAATTGCAGTTCTGAATGTGAGGAAACATTTCTGTTTGTTCAGAAAGTTCCTTGGTGTGTCCCCTTTGAAAGGGTCACCATGAAACAGAAGGGATTCCTGGAGAACTGGTTGATGTTCAAGGTCAACTTCTTCAAAGTACAGTGACATGCCACAGGTAGGGTAGAGGCTGACACAGAGAGAGTACTTTTAACTGAGCTCCAAGACAAAAGAAGCTTACAAAAGGTAGAGGAGGAAAAAGCAAACAGGAAGATTACAGAAACATTGCCTGGGGTCACGTACACAGCATTAGCAAACTAAAGATCACTTGGAATAACTACTAGCAAGGGATGTGAAATGCCAGACCACCCTTCAGGCCGCACAAGAGAAGGACAGGAGGCTACAGGCAAGTTGTCATGTGAGAAATCTAGACATTAGAAAAAACGTTTCCAGTGAAAGCAATCAAACAGCCGAAAAGGGCATCCAGAGACTGTGTAGTACCCATTTATAAACAAGACTCAACTAAACAAGACCTTGGACAACCTCCTCTAAATACGAAGGTAGCCCTGTTCTGAGACGGGCATTTGAGCCCATGGCTCCAGTAGTCCTTTCCAAAATAAATTTTTCTGATTCCATAATGCATACCCACAAGAGCACATTCCTTTTGGCACATCCTTTTTCAACTTATCAGTTTTCCTTTCCAGCATCTGTGTGTTAAATAATGAACCTTTCAAAATAAATGATGATTCAAATTAACTTTGATAATACTGACTTCTAAAACTTCTTACTTTGCTACCACCATATCCTCACACCTTCTCCCCTCTTGTCACAGGGATCTCTCCTTCATGTTTCACCTCTCATCCCCCTTAAAGCATCAATATAGATCTCTAGGAATGAAAATACTAAAGAGATTATAAAATTAATGAGAGCATTACTAAACACACAGGAATTAAAATGCAGTATGTATCCAGTCAGGGTACAAAGGAATGTCATAATTTAAAGATCTTATGCACGCTTAATACTTATCTAAGAGTGAAGGCTATAGAAAAACATCATATAAAAACATCAGGGTTAAGATATTTACATATAAATATATATGTGTGTAATGTGTGTTTAAATGCAAAGAACCAAAGATGAAATGTAGACCACAAAACAGCTGATGTGCAACACAAATCTATTTTGAAGTCACAAGTCTATTCTGAAGCTGTGGAACTCTCATGTAAGTAGCCCACCAGATCCAATACCTGGATAAAAGATCCTGAAAGACAGTTGCACAAAGAGCATGTGTCCTGAGATTCTCCTATCAGTGGATACACGACATCTTCTGAACTAGGACAAATCCAGGAAAACTCAGAGAGTCAATCATTCAACATCTTAATAAATGACTTGGGTGCAGGACTCAAAGGTATACTAAGTAAATTCACTGATGACACTAAACTGGGAGGAGCTATTGACTCCCTCAAAGGCCAAGAGAGATCAAAACTAGAGGGCTGGGCCAACATCAACTAAAATGGGGAAATTTAACAAACACAATGGGGCAACC
This sequence comes from Myiozetetes cayanensis, assembly GCF_022539395.1. Taxonomy (NCBI): domain Eukaryota; kingdom Metazoa; phylum Chordata; class Aves; order Passeriformes; family Tyrannidae; genus Myiozetetes; species Myiozetetes cayanensis. The sequence continues at coordinate 136,367,683 of NW_026086604.1, forward strand.
CTGGATGTATGCACAGACTGGGGAACGAGATGCTGGAGAGAAGCCCTGTGGAAAGGGGCCTGGGGGTCCTGGTCAATGGCAAGTTGAATGTGAGTCAGCAGTGCCCTGGCAGCCAGGAGGGCCAACCGTGTTGGGGGGGCATCAGGCAAAGCATCGCCAGCTGGTTGAGGGAGGGGATTGTCCCACTCTGCTCTGCACTGGGGTGGCCTCACCTTGGATACTGTGTGCAGTTTTGGGCACCACAACATAAGAAGGATATAAAGCTACTAGAGGGTGTCCAAAGGAGGGCAACGAAGATGGTGAAGGGCCTAGAGATTAAGTGTATGAGGAGCGGCTGAGGGCACTTGGCTTTTTCAGCCTGGAGAAGATCAAAGGGAGACCTCATTGAAATCTGCAGCTTCCTTGCAAGGGGAAGTGGAGGGAAGGCACTGATCTCTTCTGTGTGGTGATCAGTGATAGCGCCCGAGGCAATGGCCTGAAGCTGTGTCAGAGGAGATTTACCCTGGGTATTAGGAAAAAATTCTTCACCCAGATGGTGGTTGGGCACTGCAACAGGTTCCCCAGGGAAGGGGTCACAGCACCAAGCCTGACAGAGCTCAAGAAGTGTTTGGACAATGCTCTCAGGCAAATGGTGTGATTCTTGGGGTTGCCCTGTGCAGGACCAGGATTTGGACTTCGATGATCCTTGTGTGTCCCTTTCAACTCAGGATATTCTGTGATTCTGTGACTCTTTTTGCACACCAGTGGCAAATAACATAATTCTATCAGAGTGCTAATCAAGATTTTAGCAGTACTTAAGACTCTGTTATATACAGTTCAAGTAACTCAAGAAAGCCACAGAGATAAAAACTGTACTTAAAAATCAAGTCAAGAGGCGCTCTGTAACTAAACAGTTTCTGAACACTGAAAGTGAGAAACCACTGCATTTAAAAACAAAGTGCCTGCAGTTCTACGAAATGTGCTATTACACCGGATGTGTTAAATTTGTTTACATGTTACTTTTTATAGCCAGTTTTAAACTGAGGCACTTAATCTTTCCTTAGATAAGTGAAATGAATTAATTAGTATCAAACCCTAGACATATTTATGCCTTTTGTCACAACAGTAATTTACACATCTTCTCTAAAAGAGAACTTGTACAACTCTGAATATAAAAATACAGTTGACTACATTGTCTGAAAGCTTAAAAGCTCACCTAATTCAAATTATTCCTTATTTCTATAGCAGCTTGTTAAAAGTGAACAGCTTCTTTCTCTGCATTAAGGTTAGGTCCAATTCTTCCCTGCACCACAGCTACATGCATCACCTTGCCTCTAGTATAATAGAGACAACTAAGTCCAGAAGAGTTTTAAGTTAAGGCATTGGAAGATCAACCTGCACTCACACAAGATCAACAGAACCAGCTTACATCCTGTAACATGATTTCTACACAAAAAGCAAGAGGTAATTTGCATAGACCCTGAAACCACGGATTTTTCATAAAAGAAAATTCATTACCACTCAGGGTACTTTCCACTGCAAAGGTGAAATTTATAATGGAAAGTCTGGTCAGTTGCATTCTAAGCACTTTATGAAGTAAATTCAAAACAGGTTACCTTTAATTACAATATAACATGTAATTCTTCTCTGTCTTCAATTGAGCAGAAGCAAAATTAAACAGGTAAAAAAAAGGCAAGATGATCTATAAATTCTGTTAGATGGGAAACAGGCCTCAATACAGTTTTCCTCTCAACTAAGTCTAAATTCATCAGTGTTTCATTAACAAAAAGTCAAAAGTAAGTGGTTTTGAAAAAAAAAGCTTTACCCAAAGCACCACCGTGCTGCAATTTGTTGCACAAGAAGCCTATCATGCTTGCAACACGTTCAACACATACCCAAGTGGATGTGCTCAGGTAAACTCTCTTCATATGAAGTTTCCTACAAAATTTCAGATACTTGGAGATCACATGCAGGTCACAATAAAATGACTAAGGAACAGTCTAATTCAGATTATCAGCAGTATCTTCTTCTGTCCAGTTATACTGACTTGGTGCTTCATGGTTTTTTTTCAAATGATACTTTATGCCAGGACTGGACTTCTGTGTGTTGAATATTCCAGTAAGAACACCTGGGTCCAAAACCAAAAATAGGCATATCTGACAGCCATGTTCCCACTTACATGATGGAGTTTGCAATTAAGAACTGGGCAGCATACTGACTGCATTCCAATTATAACTAAGCCATCAAATTTGAGAATACTTCCTGAAAAGATTAAAAAGACATTTTCATTAAAATATATTCTTCCTATCCTTCACTAGCATAGCAGCACAGTTAACAACCACACCAACTGCTCTAACTTCTATTTATACAGTAAAGTACAGGCATCGGTATGCATGAGAATTAAACTAAGAAAAGGGTTCAAACTGTTACAGTTTATTACCTACAATCTGTTTTCTTCCAGGTATAACTGTACAAGCCCACTGAGCTCAAAGTTAGGCATTCACAAGACTTCAGCCAGTCATTTACTGGGAAGACTTCTGAGTATTGGTGTTGCAAGTACAATAATACAGCTGAACAAAATACAATTACTCGCAGCCCGAGAATTTCACAAAGCAGCCAATTAAATGCACAAGGTAATAAGACTAGGATTATGACCACAAAAATTATCTATAACAGGATAATAATATCAGATTGCTCTTGAACAAAGAATCAAAATTTGGGCTACTTCTTGAACCAATAGTACACAGAACCTCCAACTACTTTTTCTGACACTGTCAGAACCAAAAATACACCCACCAATGTCAATATATCAGCACATTACAACTCCTCACACCCTGAAAAAACCCTGCCATCATAATCTTGCATCTTTCTTGGCACTGTGAGAAAACAGCATAAAGGTCACGGAAAAAAACTTCACTCTCGTCCTTACAGGTGTCTCCTCCACATGAAAGCTGAAGAGCAGCTGAGCGGTGACACACAGGACTTTCAGTGCCCTTGCAGAACAGAACACTTCAGTTCCCACACCTCTGAAGTCAACATTTTTCAGTAGTATACAGTCACTTCTATTTAAAAACAAAATAATACCTTGGGCTTACTGTTTATATCCCAAAACTGAAAATCAGAAGAAATACAGGATAACTGAACTACGTGGGAAAGACAGACTTGAGTAAGATCCTTTCTCTTTTTTTTTTTTTTTTAGATATTTAAAAGAAAAAAGAATCCTGAAGGCTCAGCTAAGTAGTTCCACATTCAAACAAGCTTAAAAAGATTTGCCAATTATATGGTCAAAAGTAAGAAGCTACAGTCAAAATCTGTCTTTTTTATATCATAACCTATTTTCCAAATGTATTAAGAAAAAATAATCTTTCATGTGAACTCACAGTCATTCAACCAAGATTCAGCAAATTCTAAACCCACACACTTGATTTGTCATCTATTTGGCTGCTAAATCTGACTCTAAAAGAGTGATGTGTTACCTTATTATTATTTTTTAAAAGATTTCTCTTGGGATTGCACAGCAAAGGAATGAGTATGTAGCCTATCTTACACAGGAAGGAGAGATTTTTATCCTTAAAAACAGGAGGTTCGCCCACAAGATCACCTGGGACAAACTTGGCCAGTGCAGGCAGGCTAGAAGGTTATAGGAGCCTGGGAATGTTTAACATCAAGAAAGTAATTACAGCCCAGCAAGATCAGAAGGAATTACACAGGAAATGTGAACAGTAACCCTTTCATGCCAAAAAAAATCATGAAAAAGTGAGCTCTCAGCTGCCAAACTATGAGGCGGTACAAACCAATTGCAAAATGCAGGAGTGGAAAAAACACTACGTATTACTAGCTATAAATTTCCAGTGATGTGATAAAGCTACACCTCCACAAAAAGAAAAAAAACTCTGGTCTTTCTTCTTGCCATGTATATGCAGTATAATTAAAGCCCAGAAGGAACATCAAAAAGTTGCAAACACCACCCAAGAGTGGTCAGTTGTTTCTTTCAGACTTTTTAACCTTATGCTGACCAAATAGTGTCTCCTCTCCAGAAGATGGTCAAACATCTTGTTCTCGTTTAATCACAGGAAACATCCTTCCAAAATATATAGTGCATTATTCAAGCAAAAATGCTAACTCTCTCAGTTACCTATTCCATGAAAATGAATCTCCCAAATTCTGAAATAAACCCCATAGCTCAGCAGAATGTGCTCAAGCTACCCTATGTATTTGCTGGTGAAGCAATTTCTGTTCTCTAGGGACATGGAGGAATTTGAGTAATCTGACTGGACTTCAGTCTAGTTCCAAAGCCTTCAAGTGCCATTTTTCAAAGTGAACAGTGATCACATACACATGCTCTTCACATAGAACTGGGAACCATTTTAGTAATACATGCAACTTTTTTTAAGCTCCTCACTAAGGAAAACTGCATTCCTTTATATCTACCCAGACACAATGCTGCACATAACCCAAATCAGACAAGAGATGAGCAATAAAGAAACCAAGCACTAGTGTTTTTATTAATTTACTGATGAAAAATACCAAGAATGTACCCTCATTAAACAAAAATAAGCTCCCCTAAAAATTGGTGTATGTTTGATCTACTGAAAAATGAGACAGAAAGATACTTTTACAATTAAAAGTCAGTAAATTATCTTATTTAAGCACCGTGCTTCTTTAGTTGTTCTTAAAATTACAAATCAGAACAGCATCATCACATATTGCATTGCCAAAACCAGCAGACCATACTAGAACTTTAGCTTCTTTTCTTCCACCTTGTCACTCAGGTCTACCCCTCTGCCTTCCTTTACTACCAGTGTCTTCCTTTTCTCATCTCTTCTGTTGGATTCTGTTTTGTTTCCTTTTTCCTTGCCTTCAATTCTACGGTGAGTGGGCCTTTGCCATCACTAAAGCCTCATGCATAAACAGCTCCTGCATGACTGAAGTTTTCTCAGCTACCTGCTCACTGGAACCTCTAAATAAATAAAATTGAGGGGGAGAAAAGGAAAATACAACATCAGGACATGAGAATTTCGAGCACGGGCAAGCAAACAGGGCGGTTACGGTGTGGTATAGAAGTAACAACCAAAACGGCCAAAAAGGCATTGCTGACATTATGGCCTGCACAAGTAACTGTAACTCTCATTCTTCAGGAGATAAAACTGAAGCTTGAAACAATTACAGTTTCTATTATTTTACTGAGATGGAGGCTGAAAAGAGACAAGCACTGTGACCTTGTTCTGGAGACAATGGGAAGGTTCCATTTTCTCCCGCACTAAACTTAATCCCCCTTCTAAGGGTTGGCGACTTGCAAAAACAAACTGAACTAAGTCTCCCAGTCAATACACGTTCTTCAGAGATTAAAGTCACTTCTCCTAAATTTGTCTGTCTCCACAGCAGATTAAAGATTCAGCAGTACAATATCCATACAAGATGTTGGCCAAAAAAACCCACAATAGTAGACGAGCCACTAAATTTTTGATGGCTATAAACGCAACACAAATCTACCCACAGCATATAACAATGTTTGCTGATTGGTCAGAAAAATATTTTAATATTGCTGCCAGATATTCTGTCTTCAAAGGACTTGTACATGTAAAGCATAAATACACCAAGGATACTGCTATGGCTTTTTCCGTTCAATGTGCTTAAAACCACAGCCTTTTTTCAGCAAGGTGAACTGACTCAAGTCTACTAGAAGACAAGAGTTTGCTACAAGGACTATGGCCATGCAGATGAATTGGTGGTAACAGTAACTGGGAAGCGTTTCCTGTACCTCCCAAGTGCAGGTAACATCTCAGAAACTGATTATTCCATTCAATCCATGAATCTGAAGCAGCACTGTGGCTCACAATAGTGTGCACTGCTAACACAGGATTCCTTTGCAAATCAACAGCACCTTCCACCTGACCACACCTGCTCTTTGCAAAACCTCTTTAGAATTTAAATCTGAAAATCAGTAGGATTTGAACTCAGTTATCCTTGTGGGTTCCTTTCAACTCGGGATATTCCAGGATTCTAGCATACCAATACGAGTAAGGTTTCTTAATTGAGAGGTTACTACCATTCACCTTATTTCCAGAAAGAAATATAATAACAACTTTAAAAAACCAAAAGTAAAAAATGTCATTCTGGGCCTGTGAAACCACTTTATAACGAAAAAATAAATTCCAAAGATAGTAGTTTCGAAAATTATTAAGCTTCTAAGTACAGTTATTTGACTGTATGACTAGAATTCAAGAGAAATTTAAAACTTCCTCTTTTGGGGAAACCTACAGTCAGTCAACTTAACATGTGTGTTAATATTCCCACCCAGTGTCTTCCTCGCTGCAAGGATATACACTAAATATTTTCTCCTTTCCAGTACAGAGCAGCTTTCTAAAGATAATTGCCAAAGACTGAATTATCAGGTAACTTGCCACAGGCAAGTACTGGAGAGAGGGAGGCCACTAAAGAAAACCTGAAATTCTTCTTTGTAGATATCCTCCAAGAAAGCAAGCACGGTTATTCTCTGTCAACTCTCACAGTTTCAGCATTCACCTTAAGCAGAAGAAGATGCCCTAAACTGGTCAGAGGTAGAAAATCCTGCACTGGATTGGACTAATTCATTGTCTGAATAACCCTTCCAGCAGCTGTTGATGAAACCTGGCTTCCTTTACATTTAGGAAATCAAAAAGGTTTCACTCAGTCCTCTTGGAGCAGCTCTGGCCACAATTATTTCCAGTCTTGTCACTTTAAAGTCACTGAAATTAGCTACCTAACCAAGAACTCAACATGCTTCAGCCAACAGGGAAGTTAGTTTGTTCTGTTTTCTTTACACCGCTCATTAGCACAAGAGATGGAAGATTTGTTCTCAAATCTGAATAGCACACTCCATTCCTACTTTGTAAGAGGAGAACAAAGCACAAACATTACATACCTTGCACATATGATGCTTTTGTCAATTCACACCATTATACTAACTGCTTCTTTAAAAAAAAGTCAGGCTTTATATTCCTATGAAGTGTACAATAGCATGCATTCCTTCTATTTCAAATCTCATCTCCCCAGAAAATGATAACTGGCATGATTTTCAAATACAGCAGCCTGCAATCAAAATTACATAAATGTAAATATGATGTAAATCACATCATATTTACATTTCTATAAACTATACTGTGGCAACATATACTCTTGTAGTGCAAGTAGATGATGAATGAAAAGAAGATGTGAGAAAGATAAACAAGTAATCATTCTACTAACTAACAAACTACACCAGGTGTTTCAGAAATGGTCCCTTAATCAAAGCAAAGATTTGATTTTTTTTTTTTAAAAGCTTCCACTGACTTTTGGAGCATCCTGCTCATTACAAAAGTGAAAAGAAATAATCCAAAGCAACAAATTTCTCCAGGATCCCACATGCATCTGGCACCCACCTGCTTATGTAAAGACTGGCATAACGTAGTGGTGGCTCTTAAATGCATATTTTTCAAATAGTGACAATCCCCAAACAGCAAAGCTTACTTTTGAGATGTTCCAAGCCTAAATAATGTTTAGAAGTTGACCATTATTTTAGGTTTATCATCCCTGAAAGAGTACCTCTCAGTGACTGAAGTTTTTCTGCCCTGACATGGGAATTCCATTTCGAAGATTCATACAGAGAAAACGTTCCGGTGTAAATCGTGGCTATTCTAAGCCAGGAAAATGTCCCACAGCTCACTAAGCTACCATCTTTCAGGCAAGTTCTCCATAATTAAGGTATCAATTATAATTTCACAGGCATATTTTATTTTATAAATAAACTCTGTTTCCATAATTTGAGCTGTGGGAAAGAATGTCTGCGTCAGTGCAGCAACCCTTACAGCACAGCAAGTTTTGAACTGAATGCCAGATCTAAATGTTATAATATGGATTCTAGCATGGAAAAACCAGGAGGAAGACTTCCCCCTCACCCCCAAATTCCCACAAGCCTTCTGAACTTTTTTATTCCTGTCACGGCACCTCCCTGACATCTGCTCTTTGCTGCTCTAGAGCCAAATACAACAAATTTAAGTCAATCTGCTGCTAAACACACCAAGAGTAAAAACTGCAGCCTTCATTAAATGGAGAGAAAAGGGCACTTCAGCGGGAATGTGCAAAAGCTGATTCTGTAGTCTTTTCCTGCTGAACACTGCTTTTGATGTTTTTATCACAGAGTTTTATAATTGAGTTTGATAGAGACTGAAAGCAAACAGTTTCTAGGACCTGAACCATGCCAAGAGAAAAGGCTGGCAGAGCGACAAGCATGCTCATTTAATTAAGATACCCCCACTGCTATTTTTATGACTTTTTACATACTTGCTGGGAGTTGGCTGGGTGACACAGAAGGCCAGCGTTAGCTCATCTCACCCTCCCTAAATATTCCATCACTCTAGGTACAGAGCAAACTTGTGTACTGATTTGGATTAAATGACTGCAGGAACACCTACCTAATGCGTGAGCCCAGGCAACAGAAAAATCAAAGCTGAACAGAAAAATGAAAGCTGAACAGAACAGTGTCTCACTAGTGGCAAGTCACAAAAGCAGCTGCCCTGTATAAGTTCTTTCCAAGTTAACAACGTTCCTGATGTTAATCCCCAAAACCTCTTCTTCAATGTCCCCATCCACCACAAAAACAAAGTAAATCAGTGGATACTACCAAGGGAACTAGACATAGTTCCTAGTGGGTATCTCACCTGGATATAACCTAATACAGGCAAAGAGAGTAAACAAATTAGTGAGACACCACAACCTTTTCTCCCGTAAACAAACTAGGGATAGACTTAATTCCTTTACTCCCACCATCAATATATAACTTTTACATGAGCTTTATTAAAAATCATTATAGAAATAATCTTGCAACTAAGAAAAAGCAGAGGGATTATATTCTTTCAGAAGAAAAGGTAATCTGAGCCTGTGTAAATATTCTTGCACTCTAACTTATCCAATTTCTTTTACAATTTTTCTAAATTAAAACTATCCCTAGACCGCAGAGCTCACTGTCTTATCAATTTATTAAGAAATATATCCTTTCTCAAGTGTCTTTCTCAGTTTGCACCCTAATTTCACAGAATGTCCCCTTACTCTTATAGCATGAGCCAATAAAACAAAAGCTTTTGAATTACTTCTTTCAAATCATTCATCATTCTGTGTACTTGTGTTATCCTTCTACATATTCACTGCCTTTCAAAGGGTAAACAATTTTTTTCCCAATTTCTCTTTATAAATGCAACATGTCAAGACATCATTTGGGGCCAGGCAGTCTTTGCTTTTTTGTTCTTCAGCTTAATTTCTTCTTTGTATCTCACCCACTGAAGTCTGCAAACCATTGTCATATGCCAATCAGGATACCTTCCCAAAAAGAAAATCACTAGTTTACAGGAGAACATAAACACACACTAAGCAAAGGTAACTAACCTTGACTTTTCAGCTTTAGGCATTCAATGAGGCACCAAATACGTCTGGCACAAGAGCAAGTTAGTAAAGTAATACAGCAGACCCGTCCTTTGAAAAATTAAGACTGTAAAAAAGATAACTCATAATATAGGGAAGACAAGAACATTCTACATCCTGCTTACTCTACCAGAACTACGGAAAACATATAACATCTCTGAATCAACTTACTAAAATACCACAAAATGTAACAGATACTATATTGGCCCTTAGGATGTACATATCCAGCCAAAAACAGAAAGAGGTTTCCAAGAACATGGTGCATAGAAAGATTTGAAATCGCAACAGCCTATCTCTTTTCTCTGGAAATTACGTTTCTCTGGAAGCTAAAAAACCAAGAGAATATAAAGCCTAAGACTTTTTTTCTTGATGCCAAACAGCATTGTAAAGTTTACTTAATATTGCCATTTAGGGAAAAACATAGTAGAGCGATTGATTCAACTCTCTATTCTTAAACACTCTGCTGAAAGAACAAACTATTTGTGAAAATAACAAAAAACAGCTGAAGGCATTTGGGTGGTCTCTGTTTGAGTCCTGTAATACAGAACAGTTCCTTCTTTCTAAATCTAATACCAATTTACGTTCCTTCTTCAGTAAAGCCTTAAAATCTGTTGATGACAAAAGCAATACAACCCCCTGAACATCCATATTATTAATTTAGGACATTTTACTAGTAGGCCAGTAACTTCTTAGTTCTTGATTCATCATACCCAGGTCATGCTTACATACACAATGGAACTATGCAGGTTTGCACAGACTGATCATTTCTGATTCTCTTACAGTATCTTGGGGGTTCATATAGTTCATACATACCTTTAGGACAATGTATATAATAAGCAGTTGATGTTGGATATTTCAACTTTACATCCTTGCGTCCTAATATCATGGATCTACCTTATTTCTTCATCAGCTGCTCCACCTTTATTGAGCTGACCAAAAGCAGGAACTATCAGCAGCTCATATTTTGGTGTATGTAGCACTACTTCTTTGAGAGGGGGGACTGATATAAATCTGAGATTACATGTACTCACAAACAGTTGGCAGACTATAACCTCACTTAGGGAGCCTAACCAGTCAAGGACGGCCAAAAAACCCACCAAAATTAAGTTCTGCATCATTCAATAGAAGACTGAAGTGCGCTCAAAACTACAAAAAAGAGTAACAGGAACGTCTTTATTTTCTATGGTTCATCCAAAATAACCATAAACATACCTATAAGAAAAGCGAAGTGGCAAAGAAGCACAGGTACAACAGAAATTACAACAGTCTAAGCTATAATTTGTCACTATGTGATGTTTTCAGAGAGTTGGCCTTCAGGAAAGGTCCTGAAGAACAGAAAGAGCCCCTTGCAATTGTCCCTTACAACAGCTGAATAACGCACCAAAAAGTAAAAAACCACACCTTTAAGGCTTTTTTTTTTGTTGTTGTTGTTTGGTTTCTGCTTTTGAGTCACATTAATATTACATTACATTTGAGTCACATTAAATACTTCCTACAGATATTTCAATGTTCATTTACTGGTACCATAGTGCTTCATGAGGAAGACTAAGTATGGAAACATTGCTCTGACTAATCTGCAACCCAAACTCAACCAAACAGCAAAATTCTCCTAGTAAGTCTGGCAGAAGTAGTTTCTTTCGCTCACAACTCCCTTACCTATCAAACAAATTTCCCAAGCTGTTTTTTCCATCTCTTTTGCACCTGCTCCTCCTGGCAAATACCCAAGTGAGCCAAAGAACATTCCTGCCTCCCCAGTGACTTGCTGTGACAGAGGCTCTTCAGCAAGGCTGAGACAGTGCTGCTTCAAAGCTCACCTCATCACATGACTTCTCGGCATTAAACATGATACTTTTTCTAAACCAACAATCCTGGGCTTAGATTTTCTGAAAAACAATGAAGAGCTATGCCACAGACTGAAACAACACTACACAACACTACACATACGCACAAATTAATATCTTACATCAGCCTCTAAAAGTAAAAGTCCCTTTAATCTTTATATGATCCCACAAAAAAAAACCCTCAGCACTCTGTAGGAAAAAAAAATAAATTTATCCACAAATAAAGTGACCACAAGGCATCACAATTCTGAAAGATGCATGGAGCTACTTTATTACATTCTTTCCTTTCCACTTGTGCAACAGTTCTAGATACACTGACTGCTCCCTACTAAGCTTGTTGGTACCAGGACACCAGCCAGCCTCCCTTCAGGCAAGGCTTTCAGTACTGCATGGCCTTCAGAAAGATGGAAGAAAAACCAACAATAAAGGGAATAGTTTGCCGTTTAGTGAGGAAATTACTCTTTTCTAAAATGGTAAAAGACTCAAGTGACAAACCAAGGATAGTCTCTCCTTAATTTATGCACTTTCATTCACTTGTTCAATACACGGTACAGTTCTACCACAGTAAGGTTTATGGTGTTTTGATTACATTCTTGATATTAATTAGGAAGAATTATCAGATTACAACATATTGCTACACAAACCATGATAACACTTCCTACAACATTTAATTACGCTATAAATACCCATGAAATCAGTCCTTTAAAAAAAGTAATGCTTGACTATTACTTACACTATGTTTAATCAGCTTATAAAGGACCCACCCATACCTGCAAATACAGTACTATAATATAGTAAGTCAAAGACACATTTAATTGGGAAACATCACACGAAGAATAGCATGGTTTCTACCCAGTTGTTCTGTGTTTTCATGAAAGGTGACAAGACCAACAGTAATACAGAGCAAAAACAATATAAAGACTACAGCATTCTCCAAATGCCATTTTAAGCTGACAGTAAGAATCTCTTTATTGCACCGGCAAAAGAAAGAATGAAATAAAAGAACCCACAACTTTTTATTTCCAAAATTAAAAAAAAAAAAAAAAAGAAATCTACATTATATATTTTATACTATATATTTTTTAACGGTTACATTGTGAAGAAGTCTGCAATTCATTCAACTTTTATAACAAGAATATGCAAATAAACTTCATGAGAAAGGGCTCAACTATTACTCAAGTATCACTGTTCTTTATTTGCCAAGGTTTATCCTGTAAAAATATATGTTCATGTTTTAAATTTTTGTTTAAAAAATCTTTTTAAGTAAAAGTATGTTCTGGATCTCTGTAAGCAAATTATAACGACAACATGAAGCACTAAGTCTAAGCAAATAAAGACAATGTCTTGATTGCAGATGAGGATGAGGATCAAAACATCTTTTCCTGCTGCTGAACCACTAATATGGAAATCTGGAAAACAAGTTTCATTGGAGGACAAACTCAATGGAGTACACCCTCAATGATGCTAAAGAATTTAAAATTAACAAACAAATGGCAATTCAAGCACAAAGACAAAAACCACCTTTGCGTTCAGATAGACACAGAATCAAAAATTAAAGTACTCTGCAAGGACATTAACTGTAATCTTTCAACATACCCACCTTATGCATCCTGCTGCTCCTACAGCCAATGAAACATTTCATCCATCGTAATTCCTATTTGGAGCCCCTGGTGGTCTAGTGGTAAGGGCGCGGCGCTGTCACCACCGAGGCCCGGGGTTCGATTCCCGGTCAGGGCCACTCCCAGGCAGGTGGAGCTCGTTAGCCTTTAAAAAGGCAACCCACCTACGTCCTGAGGACCTCGCTGCCACCGTCCAAGCTCGCTTGGCCCCGGCAGATGAACCTTAGGATTAAAGGGTGGGCTCAGTTCCGCGCACACTGTGTCTCACCTAAAAAATCCAATGCGCAGGCTGGAAAGTGTAAAGACCTTTCCCCGGATCTTCGCTCGCGAAGACTGGCCATTATTATTAATTCCTATTTCAAGGAAATAAAAAAGGAAAACAACAACAGAAAGTTCCAGTATCTCAGGAAATGTATACAGCAAAGGACAGAAAATCATATTAAATAAAACAGAAAACATGTTAGAAAGTGGTATATAAACAAGAATTCTACTAAAACATATTTACTTTCAATACAACAGCAAGTCCTCTAAGGTGTACCATACATTACAGTACTTCTTATTAGAAATTGCAGTAATAAATATTTGAATAAACATTGTTAAAATAACTGATAAAGTTCACACATTTCTGATTTTACCATGTACTTTTAAAACTCTTAAGTTTCTATAATTGCAACTGCAGTAATATTTTCAGTTAACTTCAGATCAAACCTCTACGTTCAACATTTGGCCCTTTCACTTTGACCTGACAACATTGCCTCATTAGGTGCAAATAAATACATAAAACCATCACCAGTTTCACAGACATTTCAAGCATTAAACCACTTCCATAAATAATGTATTACCTCTGCACATACAAATCTTCGAAACAGCTCAAGTCACCAATGAAGAACACTCTTTCCATCTAACACAACACAATCCTTGGGCCTGCACATCAAAAACATGCATGTATGAGAGTCACTACTTGTATCTAAGGTTCACATGTGAGAAAGTCAGAAATATCTAACAATATGCTGGCAATGTCATTACTAGTTCTGATATTTTCCCAGATGACACGTAGGAAACATAGGAAACCAGTTTTTCCCTCATTAAATGCTTGGAAATATATTTTAATTACAAAATTTTAGTAACTCCACAATCTATTTCTTTAACAGCCTGCCCAAAAGCTAAAAACATTTGAACTCTAAAATAGTGCTGGTTTTCTTCTGATCCTCCAGTTATCATTACCCAAGAATATTTTGTAATTAAATGCTAAGAATATTAGATCATTAAAAAAATATTTAAAACGTATAATATAATTGTCATAAGCTTTTTTCCCTCCTTTTCCTTTCTGACTTTTGACAAACTGTAAGCTTGAAAGAATCCAATTCATCTTGCTCTTGAAGCAGAAAAACATATGCACTCATCCCCAAAATACATATATTTTGCTTTGCATAAAAACAGTTTCTAAAAAGATTAACTTAAACTAGTACTAAAAATAACAAGCTACGATAAGGTTATAAAAATAAACCCAAAACAAAACAAAAAATAGCTTATTTTGGTTGCTGAATAGCTCTGTGGGTAGAAAAAACTGCATACAAACTACTGTGATCCAAGGGAACTGTGCATTTATCCTGTTATCCTCCTCTTTCCTTTTTATTAATGAGTAACAGGAAAGATCACTTTTAACGGTATATTACGGGTTCAAATAAATACGTACAAGCAAATTCAAGACTCTTATCAGTTTATCTATACAGCATTTAAGGGCTAGACTGTTGACTGATACTTCAACACACATTAAACAGTTTCAACAAGATAAGAGTTAACTTGGAAGAAGAAAGGAATTGAGCACAGGATGTACCATGTCAATTTTAATTCAGGCATAGAACTAGGTAAATAGGTAAATCTTTTAATAAAGCACGATTTCGGGGCAAAATAAATTTAAACAACCCAATCTTTCACATTGTTTCAAATTTGCCACACTGCAGACATTACCACAGTCTTTCCAAAACTCTCTTACGCTGCTTTGAAGTGCTTCCCTCCTTATGCTATCTCTGCCAGACACATCAGATCATTTGGAACCTGGGATATGTTCCTTATGCCATTACCAATATAAAAAATTCTAATGGATTCATAAGCTGGCAGGCCTCAGCACCAGTTACACACAAACACCAACACCCATTTACTTGCACCCATTTCTGGAACCACAGGATAAAAACCCTTCGGCTCTCAGTTCCTCCCAAACCGTGAGGAGCCTGGGAGGACTGCACATCGTATTTGTACTTTTATGGAAGCAGCAGCAAGGTTATGAAACATCGCTCAGGTCTCTTGAGTCGAGAGCTCGGCACACAGCTCTGACTCACACCGGGGCTGCACAGGAGCCAAACGCTGCCACAGAACCAGGAAGAACCTACGGCCACCCCTCAGAGATGACACGCTTTATGGCCACTGCTATAAAGAGCGTGTGCTGGATAAGTAACTTTCGAGATTTGTAGGAACCTGTAACATGCAGCCCTTCTGCAGGTCTTTATTGTAACGTCAGAGCTGGTAATTGCAGTCACACCCTATCGCGCGGGTGACAACGCCTGGGGCCAGGCTGGCACTACCCGGGGCAGGTGCTGTGACAACCCCCCAAGGCAGGGCTGTGAGAACACCCAAAACTGGGCTGTGACACCCGCCGGGGCAGGGCTGTGACACCCGCCGGGACAGGGCTGTGAGAACCCCCAAAACTGGGCTGTGACACCCGCCGGGACAGGGCTGTGACACCCGCCGGGACAGGGCTGTGACACCCGCCGGGGCAGGGCTGTGACACCCGCCGGGACAGGGCTCGTGTGGCCGCGCTGGCCCTGAGCTCCCACGGCCGCCCCGTCCGAGCGCCGCAGGCCCGGCATCGCCGCTCCCGCGCCCCGGGACGGCAGCTGGGCGGGCCCCGCACGCACCTCGGCGGCCGGGGGGACACGGCCGAGCCCCTCCCGCCGCCCGGAGCCTCGGCTGAGCCCCGGGACCCACTCTGAGCTGCGGGACCCACTCTGCCTCGGCGGGGCGAGTGCAGGGCCTCGTAGGGGAGGGACCCACTCGTGCTCGCCGGGGAAAAGGCGCCCGCCCCACAGGCAGCCGCTGCCCCGCCGCCTCCTGCTCGCCGGCCCCGCGGGCCGCGGGCAGGGCACAGAGCGGGGGTAGCCGCGCCCCGGCGCCGCCCGCCCCCAGCCCGGGCCGCGGTCCCTCCGCCGCGGGGGGAAGGCACTTACACCGCGGGGAAGGAACTCACACCGCGCCTCCGTGCCGGTCCCGCCTCCGCGGCGCGGCCGCCGCGTCACCCCCGCGGGAGGGCGCAGGCGCGGGGCCGCCGGGCGGGGGCTGTGCCGCGCTCGGCCTCGGGCGCCGCTGCCCCGGGGCGAGGGGGCCGCGGTGCCTCCCAGGCACTGCTGCGCTTGGGGAGCCCTTCCCTTTCCTTCCCCTCCCCTCCCCTCCCAGCCGGCCGCTGGTGCGGGGGCAGCCGCGCTGACAGCCGGCTCCAAAGCTGACCGTCGTCGTGCTGCGGCTGGGGGTGCTGGGATAGGGGTGTCCGGGGGGCAGGTTAGAAAAAGGAGCCTCTGGGAAGTAGAGGAATTATTCTGGAAAGTGAACCTAAGGGATTTGAAAGCACTGGGTCAGAGAGGAGACCAGAGAGGGCTGAACGTGAGCCAGCAGAGTGCCCAGGTGGCCAAGAAGGCCAATGGCATCCTGGCCTGGATCAGAAATAATGTGGCCAGCAGGACCAGGGCAGTGATCGTCCCCCTCAGTGACCCACTTCATGGATGAAGGAAAGGCTGTGGATGTGTCTACCTGGACTTCAGTCCATCTGACATCATTCTGGAGAAACTGGTTGCTCAAGACTGGGCCAGGTGTGCTTTTCACTGGGTAGAAAACCATCCGGATGGATGGGCCCAGGGATTGTTGGTGAATGGAGTTACATCCAGCTGGTGGCTGGTCACCAATGTTGTTCCCCAGAGCTTAGAACTGGGGCCAGTTCTGTTTAATACTAATCTTTATCAATTATATGAACGAGGAGATCAAGGGCACTTTCAGTCAGCCTTAGACATACCAAGCTGGATGGGAGTGTTGATCTGCTGGAGGGTAGAAAGACTGCAAAAGCATCTGGGCAGGCTGGATCAATGGGCTGAGGGCAATGATACAAGGTTCAACAAGGCAAAGTGCCAGGCTCTGCACTTGGGTCAGGACAACCCCATGTAGCGCTCCAGGTTTGGGGATGAGCAGCTGGAAAGCAGCCTGGAGGAAGAGGACCTGGGGGTGTTGGTTGACAGCAGGTGAACATGAGCCGGCAGAGTGCCCAGGTGTGCATCAATCTCTTTTGCCAAGTAATGAGCAATAGGATGGTTGCAGCAGGGGAGGTTTAAATTGGATATTAGGGAAAAATTTGTTCTCTGACAGGGTTGTCAAGAACTGGAACAGACTACCCAGGGCAGTGATGGAGTCGCCATCCCTGAAGGTATTTAAAAGATGTGTAGAGACAGCACTTAGGGACATGGTTTAGTGGTGGACTTGGCAGTCCTGGGTTAACAGTTGGACTCAATGATCTTAAGGGTCTTTTCCAATCTAAATGTAATTCTATGAAAGGCAAAATGAAAGTATGACAGAAATAGGATAATACGGGATTTAAGGGAAGAATTGAAGGGAGAAGTGATTTGGGCAGGAGAGGGGTGACAAGGTGCAGAAGAAAGAAGGGAGGTGTCAAATACGTAGATGAGAGAAGAGAAGGGAAACAACATTCAGGGGAAAAATTTTTTTCCTTTCCTTCACCTGACTATCTCTTCTATCACAGAGATGATCCTTGTGGAGAAGAAAAGGACTTCTGGCTGCACCACTTCAAAGATTATTGGGCATTGGGGCTGCCTCCTTCTCCATTTTCATCCTGTGATGCAGGGCTGTCTCCATCTTCCCAACTTCTATTTGTATGTGCTGTGTGAGGACACCACCATATCCTGTGAGCCTGCATTTGGCACAGCTTTGTGTCATATCCCTTTTCTGGAAAAAGTGGGTAACAGGAGGCTCTTTTAGAACTCGGGTTTCGTGAAACTAAATGTGAATTAGAATTAGTGATTCCGAACATAAACACAATTTTGTGAATACAGTAACTACGTCTTGGCAAATGAAATTTGTGGTGATAAAACAGGCAGACTGGCTAAAAATCATTTCAGAACCAAGGTATGTTATGATATGATACTTTCCTTCGGTCATGTGTTCCACTTGGAAGCTCTGTATCTGAAATAATTGTTCCAGTGCTTCAGAATACTTCATTTAAAAGTCATTGAAAATTTCAACATGAACTGAAGTTTAAAAATAAACATACTTACTCTTCACCTTTTTGAACCTACTAAAGTTGAAGTGGTTTGCAATTAGAGAACTTATAAAATACAGTGAATTTGAAGGTGAGTGCTCCAAATGGTCTTAAACAATTATAATTCCTTTTGAAGTCATACAAGTCTTAACTGTTGTTTAAGCAAAACTATATTCTGTATGTGTACTGCCTTTCTGAACCACAAATGTGGCTTAATTAGCGTATGAAGATTCTTGATATGTTACATGCCGCTTGGAGAGACACAAAATACTCATTCTGATGTGCTAATGTGTTTATGCCTTTACCATATATTAGTTTTCATTTTAAAATAATATCAAATACTACAATGGATTGATATAAGTTTCCATTATAAGCTGGTTTCAGTATCCACAGAAAAGATCAGTCATTTCTAATAGGGAGTGTATTAATTTTCCTCAAGCCTCATGTCATGATAAACTGTAGAAATTTTGTACCAATGGTAATTAATGTCAGTCTGGAATATTAAGTTTTAAAACAACACTGGGAAAAAATCCATTTTGACTTGTTGAAGAAAATATTTCTGTGGAGTAGCACCTCAACATCCAAAGGTATGATATACTGAAGTACTGTTTCTGGAATATCTTTCAGAACAGTGTATCATTGATCTCTATTCTATTTACAGACTTCTTTGAAGAAGTTTTTCTTAAAAGCAAAGTAATAGAATGAGTTTCTGCTTAGAATTGAAAGTAAACAGAACTTAGTAACTGATGAACAATTAATACCATAGAAAAAAAATGAAAGCTGTGATATCTGATGAAGATGTTATTTTCTTTTTTTACAACCTATTGTGGATGAAGAGCTACTATTTTAAAGATTACATTGATAATGATTTAGAAGAGTCAGAATAAACTGAAGAGTATAAACTATCAGAATAAACTGAAGAGTATACCTACATTATTAGGAATTTTATGATGTACAGTATTAATGTGCATTACTTAGTATTTTAGGGTAATAAACTGGCTAAAAAAAATCCAGAGTTGCAAAGCCCGCGTTATTTTTGTTTGTTTGTTTGTTTAGCAGTGTGGTGTATTTTCAGAATTAAATCAATAGAAGGGTTTGCACAACAGGGCTTTTGCTGTATGTCGGCACAAGTGGAAATGCCAATACATGGTAATAAAGGGGTGAACCTCTGTCTTCTCTGGTGCTGTGAACTGGAGCCTTTATGGGGGGAACAGTACCAACAGACAACTTTAATACTTCCCACCTTCCCATAATCTGTGAAGTTTTAGAACAATTATTGCTAGGGTGCTATTCTCTCTCGCACTTTAGCGTACGTGGAGGAATTTTACATCACATTTAGAGAAAATCCACCTACATGCAGTAAGGTATTACTGCATAGTACTAGTTTGTTTTAGACCAGGCAGAGATTCATTTAGGTTAGTGTTGGTTTAGCTACTTAAGTCTGGAGTACTTCAGCAGCCATTGAGAAATACCATTGCTTTTTAAAAATGATGAAGGTGTTCACTGCACTAGAGCACAGATTCAAAGAGGCTGGGGAACTTGGGCAAGTTTTGAAAAACCTCTTAGTACCAGACTTCTGCTTCCTACAGATTAGGCCTCCTGCTGACTCTTTGTACCTGTTGAATATATAAGATGTTTAAGCTTTAATGTCTGCACCTCAGTTCACCTACCTTTGAAACAGCAGTGGTAATTCTGACTTAAATATTGTGAAGATACATTAATAAATATGAGCAAAACTCTTTGAAGTTGAAAAATATAATGAGATTTAAGTACATTCCTTTTCGTCATGATTAACCTGTCAAACCTTTAAATGCTGAAACATTGCTCTTGGGGAAAAAAAAGAGAAATGCCAATTAAGATAATAAAGAAGCCAAGATCCAGTTCAAATAAGCAGAACAAGCAAATAAAATAAATATGGGGAAAAAATCCAAGGGACAGAGCAGATCTAAAACATACAGCTCAGAAAACTGATAAGAAAATCTGAAACAAATGCTTGGCAATTGGAAGGGCAGTTAGTATGCTACTAAGAAACATCTTTGCATAAGATTTTGAGTGAATGCATATTAAGACAATGTACCAGAGAAGTCTGGGCAGCAGTTTAGATCCTGAAGTCTCAAACGGATCAATGGCACCCTGTAAGTGCCTTTTTCTTCTCCTCTGACTGTAGGAGGAGCCTGTGGCAACTACCTCACATACATGAATCTCAGCTCTTCAGAGTTCAGGTACCTCCAGTGTTAGAGGATGGCCGAATGGAGGTTTTCAGGTAATGATTTTGATCTGATCTTGAAATGGACTGGACAAGTAGACTGAGTTTGGGCAGAGATCCATAAAAGGGACAAGACAGACTTGCAGGAGTAGGTCAAAGGAGGGAGGATCAAATTAGGGACAACAAGCAGAATAATCTTGCACAAAAGAACACATCCTATTCCAAATCCTGGAATGGATCCAAGATGCTTAATTTTAATGTTTCCCCTTACAATAGTATATATTTGCAGATTAAAGGCCAAAAGCATGTAACTTATTTGCACAGAGGGTGAGAATCCATCACTGCTGGTGGTCAGCCCAGCAGTCAAAACAGCTGCCCTCTGTATGATGGATCACCCACCTGGCCATAAAGAAAGCAAATACAAAGTAATTGCTCATTTTGTGAATCTCTTGTTCTGGTTTGATTGGTTTTTTTTTAAAGGTAAACCATATAACTAAGAAGTATATGTTCATCAAGAGCACAAAAGCCAAAATAATGCTGGTTGGTATTTCCTAACTTCTCAAGATGTGATTTCTCAACCTCCTAATATTCTTTCAACATAGCTTCGTGTTGTGATATGTGGAAGGCCAGAATTTATGACCTTTATTATTGCATCATAGAAGAGACTAGGAACATATTTTAAGTATTTATTATCCTTCTTTTGAGGTGACACTTTCAAAAGCTTCTAAAAAATCATAAAGTAAGAAAAATCTCTCTTTGAACTGATTTTTTACCAGCTTAGGATGACTGATTTTTCAAAGACAGCAATAGATTTCAGCAATATGAAAACCTTGACTGGTGATGCCAAATAAAAATTATTTTTAAAAACCCACAAGCTGCTTGTTCTAAAGTTTTCATTTTCTGCCCAACAAGTTGATCTCTGTCCTTCAAGGTAATAAAATACTATGGCAAGCCAAGAACACATAGTTCTTGTCTCTTTTTTTGTTTTTCTTAATGAGAAGCCAAGGAAACACACATGACTGAGAACCTGCAGGCTTGCAAGCAGGAGGAGCAAACTCCCTTTTTTTAGCATCACAAAATATGTTTTACTACTTATGTGGACTAAAAAGCCGCTACAAAAACCTATAGTATTGGGAAGCATTAAAAAAAAAAAAAAGCTGAATTTTTGAAAATGGAAATATAAGAGAAGTACATAAATAAAAGCTGTTTAAAATGAGAGGATAGGAAAAAAATATTATACTTTAAAAGATGGGGGAAATAAGCTTTTGCAATCAGAATAAAGAGGGGGAAGAGAAACTGAACATAAGCACAAGATTAAATAGGAAGGACAGAAATGAGTCATTCAGAAGTAATGAAGACACTGTTTCATATTCATTTGGAAAGAAATGTCCGTGAAGGTTGGACAACTTAGAAGTAACAAAAGGTTTATAAAAATAGTTGTTCCTAAAAAGCAGTAAAGGAAACATTTGAAAAATGTGCAGAGTTGTAAGTCCATCAGCCAGCCCAGCTGTATGCATCCTAGGGGAGAAAAGGTATTTGCTATGAAACTTCCTGTAGTGCTGTCAATGAAGCCTGAAAAGAGGGACAAACACTAGAAGACTTTAAAAAAATCAAATATTGCCTCTTTTTTCAAAGAAAGCATAGAATGCCCTTTGTAACTGCAATCCAGGAGATTATACTTGACCGCTATGTATCTGATTCTACAAATGCTGTGTAGCAAGAGGAGGCTGTGTTTCAGAGACAAGGATGTAATTATTTTTACTTAGAGCTTTGAGTTAGTTCACAAAGGTGCTATGCTGACAATGAAAAGATGCTTCATAAAAATAAGTCTTTGAATGAAGACTACAGCTACAGAGAGACCTTTCAAGGCAGTGACTAGAGTAGGAACCCTGCACAGACAGCCCTTCTTTTAACACCTGATGATCTGTGGCACAGATACACTTTGGCTTTCTAGATGGTTTGTTACATGCTCTCATAAAAACCTTTTTTTGTGTGTGTATTTTGCAATATGTCTGTGCTGTAATACAAGGAAATGCTTCTCTGTGTTTCAGTTTCATAATGCAGAAGACTTGCTCAGTGGGTCGTCACTTGCAGATGATTGTCCCAGGATGCTTACACAGGATGTTCGGGGAGTGCAAAGGTGGCACACGTGCAGCGCTATCTAGCAGAGCTGCAGAGTTGAGGGTTAGCAGATTGCTCTTGAATCACAAGATAGACCATTGGTTTTAATGAAAATGGTGATCTGGACTGCTTTTAAATCATCCAGTAGGTCTCTGCAAAATGTATGGGATGTGTGGGAGACTGGACTGCAAGGAATTTTCATCATTTCAGTCTCAAGAAATTTAAAATAGTTCTTTAATACCTCTTGAAGCAGTTCTTACTTGCTGTTTTCTTTCTTTCATTTCAAAGAAATAATTTGAATACATTGTCTGTATGACACCCAGTGAGCAAGAAAACTATATTCTCCTTTTCCAGTTCCAGGCGCTGCGGCAAGGAAGCCTTAATGTTATTGCAAGGTTTCTCAGAGGACCCCAGCCAGTTTGTTCTGCCTACACTGCTAAATAAGATGGAGCTTCCTGTTGGAGGCAAACCTTATAGGAAAAGGATTCTGCTGTGGAAAAACTGAGTGTCACTGAGCTATTGGCAGTCTTCTCTGGAAAGTTCATGGGTTTTTTTCTTGTCTGCTCTATATAATATATATTTAAAGTCGTGTTTGTTGTTGTTTTCTTTTACCATTACTGGTAATCTGTAATTCATACGTCCCTTGTCTTTAGTATTCTTCATGACACAAGAGAGTTATAAATATATCTAAATTTATTTGGTCGACTTCTGTGTTTATACAGTTCCCACTGAAGTGAGGTCACTGAACTAGAGAACTGACTCTCCGACTGGTTCTCAAACCCCTGTAGCATCTTGCTGTCATTCTTGGCACGTGAAGCGTGACCTCTTGTCCCACAGTGGCCAGGCATATTACCAAGAGGCTTTATCATAGTCACTTACTCTACATTTAATTAGTAATATTTTTTTTTTTCACAGCAGTGCATCTACATGGCAGTTTTATTTTTCATTTCCATGAATAACTACAGTGTACGGATGAAAGTGAGAAATTAAAGGTACTTGTAAATGCTTGCATTTCTGGAAAAATATAACATGGAATAAACCCCTGAAAATTACAGTCAGATTTCATGTACTCCTATTCCCCAAATGAATTTAAAAAATCATGGGAATCACCTTTGGTCACTATGAAGTATCATATGCTGAAACCTCATCACATCGACACATCACCAGCTAAGTTTACCCTAAACTTCTGGAGGCAATCAAGTGACCCATGGCCTTGGCAAAGATGTAACTTGAAGTCTCGCGGGGAAATAATTTCTGGTTCTTAATTTAAGACAAGGCCAAAGGAATTGAGCCCTGCAATTCCAACACTTAAAACACCGAAAACCCATTTTGATTTGAATAGTGAGCCTCTCTGTTGCTAGCAGGTAGGTGCATAAGAGTTAGTGAGGCACAGATCTCCTGCTATTTTGCCCTTAATGTGGAAAAATCAATCACCCTCTTTAAACGGCAGACTTCAGATAAAACATGCAGTGCTCAGTGGTTGTGAAAAGGCTCTCTTTTTCCAAGGCTTTGATAAGAAGAGGAAGTTAAACAGAATTTTAACCTTTTTTGTGAGTACTTTTGAAGTGACTGAGGACCTGGTTTTCATTTGCATCAAGGCTTCTGCATTAAGCTTAAAAAACCTTAAATGGGCATAAGCTGTAATTAGGACCTAGTCCCCTGTCTCTTCTAGCTTAAGGTATAACGACTCTGAATCTTTAATGTCTATAGATGCAGCTCCAGGGGAGAACCTCTGATGTCCAGAGATTCAGCTCTAGGGAATAGTGACAGCCTGGCAATAGCCCAGAAATACAATTAAATAAAAGTCTGTCCTCTAAAAATCCCCAGAAAATCAGTATGTTTAGAAGCATAAAAAATTTATTATTATTCTTTGTACTTGCTATTTTCAGGCTTTGTATCATACATATAAATAAAATAAGTTAAAACTATTATAGTTTTTAATCAGTGGTGAAAAAGCCTAAAAATTTTCATAGTTTATTATCTGAGTATTTTACATAGTTGATACATTTACTTTTATTTTATTTTTCATATGTATTATTTGTACATAGATATATTGAAAATGTCTTAGTGAGTAAGGTCCACCAAGGAGAAGCTATAACTGTACTTTAAATTAGCAAATCCAGCTCATCAACCAGCTGCTGCCACCTAGAATATGGCGCAGTTTATGCTCAATAATTCCCCACGATGGCATGATTTTATCTCGGTTCTCCCCTACCTTCTTATGGCTGCAAAACCAGTAAGAACATCGTTTGCTTTTAAATTTCTCTGTGGATTCCTCTGTTACTACCAGCGAACTGGCAGACAGGGGGAAAAAAAAAACAACAGACCAAACCAGATAAAAAGCAGTGTTACCTCATTTCTGTAGGCAGCCAGGTTAAGAAAAGAAGATTATAAGGCCTGTGACAATCCAGCTCTTGGCCATGAGCAGTGTAGCAGTGAGAGGAAGGAAAAGAGTGGTAATGCTGAAGCTGTGATTCTTCAGTGCAAATCCTCTGCCAAAACATCTGTGTCCTGAGCAGAAAGAAATGGAACCATTTTGGTAATTTGTCTCCTGGGTTAGGGGTAAAATGTGTCACAGAAAGGATGCAGGATATCCTAGGAAATTTTTACTAATTATAGTCCACATAGTAACAATAACACAAATGAAGGTGGATTTAGTATACTCAATGAATTACTTAGCAGATGTAAGAGAGAAGAGAGTAGACGCCTGATGTCAGAAACCTTGTGGTATCTCTGGTACAGGGGCAGCAAAGGAGTTACCCTGGTCATTATGTGATAGAGGTACCCAAGGTGCAAGAAGGATCCATTCAGTTTGAAAGCTACTGGGATGTTTTCCATGCCAAGGGCTTGTTGGAATATGAAGTCTCCTATGGCTTCTTTCCCCAACATCAGGTCCCAGAGCAGCAGGGCCTGTCTGTATAAAAAGCAAGGAGACCACTGTTGTTTAGCACAAGAAATCTAGCAAGAAGTTCCCAGCTTGTGAAGTAAAGCTAAAGAAAGGTGTTAGTCTTATACAAGTATACAAGTATACAACATAAAAAATTAATATCTGTACTACATACTTTATTATTATATTTATTAAAAATATAATTTTGTTATAAGAAATAAAGGTTTTTAAAAAAAGGTAGTCCCAGGGTCACAAATTGTGGAAGGTGGGAGAGTATTCCAAAGAAATCCTGAAATAAGCTTTTTTTGTAATACTGTTCCTGGCATATCTGCTAGGAGATAGGATACTGGAATAGATGAAACTTTGGTCAGGAAAGCATTTTATTAGTCCATTTGTTCATACTTCAGTTACTAAGATTTAAAGTTTCATACTATAGTTGAAGGAATAATTCAGTAAGGCCCTCTGTGATAGCAGTGATAATATATACTCTGCTGTTTACTTTCTTTATAAAACTCAGCAACTATATTTTAATTCATGAGCGTGCATATTACATAGTTTAAGTTACCTGAAACTGGGAGTTGGAGCATCACATCTAGAGACGAAATATAATGGATTTATAGTTACATATCTGAAAGACAGGCTGAGTGTGAAGTAGTCAAAGTTTGATTTACTCTTGGAAGGAGAAAGCATATATTTTGCTATTACCAGATTTTTCTCAAATGCCACACAAAAAAGTAATTTAAAGCATCACTAACTAATTGATAACAAGCCTTTTATTGTAGTCCTGTAGAGGTTCTGATATATATGAATGTCTGTTTAATATTTTTATGTTTTATATCCTTCAGGCTTGAAAACATAGTCAGAAATATGTTGAAATAAAATTTTAAAAAACCCCACCCACACACACACACAAAACAAACAACCAACCAAACAAACAAACAAAAAAACAAAAACACCACAACAACTCTAGGAACAGGAGGCAAAAGGTGAAGTTTCCAGGTCGGATGCTTTCATGCATAGCCTACTATGCGAAATGAAGGTGCATAATGAAAAATGTCACTGAATTGAGAATGTTAATTTTTCAGGAGATGTTGTTGAGTTGGTAGTTGTCTTTTTTTATATATTTAGCTAGGAACACGTACCAAAGCATGTTCTGAGTTATGTATAAATAACTACATCTTTCCCTCATGCAGAGAAAATTTGCATCAGTAAAATTCAGGATATCAGAATATACACAGGAGCAGAATATGGGAGAAGAGTTGCTTTTAGTTTCAACACAAAAACTTTTCTCTCTACAGAAGAGAGAAGGAAACAAAGTTTTTTAGAGGTACTCTTAATTGGAATAGGCTGAATAATAAAGTTTACGGATAAGTCCTTTTTACAAAGCCAGAGAGGAAAGATGCAAAAGGTGTGGGCATGCCTTGTGGGACATCAGTGTGAAGTTCATGGATATGTCTACTTAAAGTTATTCCATTGGACTAGTTTATTCATTCATTGCAATTGCACTAATTAAAACAACTAAACAGAAGTGCACCCATACCACCTTTTCTTTCC
Organism: Myiozetetes cayanensis; assembly: GCF_022539395.1. Lineage (NCBI taxonomy): Eukaryota > Metazoa > Chordata > Aves > Passeriformes > Tyrannidae > Myiozetetes > Myiozetetes cayanensis. Next base: position 136,394,639 of record NW_026086604.1, read on the forward strand.
ACAGGCAAGGTGCTCTTCTTGTTAATCATATAGTCTCTACAGCTCTACGTCTATATATTAATAAATCCTTTAATATTCCATGAAGATATTCCAGGTTTGTTTTTCTAATGATTAATTATAGGTAGCCTACCCGAAGCTTCCAGGAATTCGGAAACTGGACTTAAAAGTGACAACTCCCATGATTCTTGTGCTGGCATCTACTGATTTTGCCAGCACCACTTTTGACCTGCTGACAGGCAGCGTAGGGTTGCTGCTGAGTGCCCTGAGCGTGTCTGTCAGAGTATACACACATTGGCAGGTGGGCAGGCAGATTTATTTGGCACTGCAGTTTCATAGGGCTTCTGGGGACATGGGAATATTCTTAACAGAGAAAGAGAAAAAAGCTGTTTTTCTGAAATCCCGGCACACAATATGAGACATGCGTGTAGACTCAGCCAGCTAGCAGGGCTCCTGGGATAGGTGGTGAAGCAAAACTCAGATGTCTGGGCCTCCGAGCAGATTGTCAGAAAAGCAAAGGACACTTCCTAGAAATCTGTGTCCTCAAAGTCACCTAAGAATTGCAGCGCTGGAGCAGCAGTGTGAAAATTGTCCCCAGTGCAGAAGATATAGGTTGCTCTTGCTCTTTGGGAAGCCGGCTACCTCCACTTACTGCCTGCTAGTAGTTAACCAGGTTGGGGCTGGCAGATCAGCCTCTGGGCTTGTTGCCATGGAAGATTGAGATGTTTCTTTGAGCAGTGCTGCTCTACCAGGTGTATACACAGGAGGAACTGGCATATCTTCAGAAAGCAGAGGAGAGGTATTTGTGTCCACTGATTTTTGGGAGCACCTTTTCTGCTTCATTTGCTCTGACAGTGCCTTTTCAATGTTTGTGTTCAGTGACTCTTAGATGGAACTAAATATACCCCTTGTGAAGGGTGGGATGGACCTCTGCAGTAGTCCATGCACATGGATGAAAGAGCATTAATGATTGCTGCCTAGCATCTATGCCTAAATTTGCCTCAGCAATAGAGGTTAAAAAAAAAAAAGGTGTACCCATGTAGCTGGCAAAGATGCTACTTCAAAACATTACAATACTACCAACCCTTTTAAGAGCTAAAAAGGAGTAGAAAACCTGCTTGGTGATATTCTCTGTGAGAAAGGTAACATAAGAAAAGGCAGGAAGTTCCTTGGTGAGGCTTTTGGAAATAAAGTATAAGGATGGCATGTAACTGTATAGGCTGGCAGAGGCAGTGGCAACAGAAGCTACTCCCTAGTAGACTGGACACTTCAGAGAACTTCACTGTAGTCTTCCTTTCTCCTTTTTCAGGTATAAATAAAAAAACCTTTAGTTCCACTTCTTCCACTTAAATGAATGAAAAAAAAATCTTTAGACAAATTCTGATTCCAATCCCATATATGTAAAACAAGATTAACTTGGTTGACTTTAATGGCATCAGCTGGGGTGTACTTTACTGAAATTCATCAACAATTAGATCACTTGGCTTGGGTCAAATGTATAAATAACAAAGGTATTTCCAGTGCTTTCTCTGTAAGGTGATTTCATTTGGCTGTCCTTGGAGTCAGTCTTTGCTCTGAGTTCAAAAAGACCTGGATTTCACCCAGGGGTGTTCCATCAGCATAAATTTGGCATAAATGATACCAGAATGAGCTCTACCAGCTTAGTGAACCATGCAAGCATCCCTTCAATGGCAGGTTTGGGGCTTTCAGTACACCTGCCCAGTACTCTGCTAAGGCTGAAAGGGAACACATTTCACCAGTGATGGGGAAACAAGAGAAAAGAAAAATATTTGCAATTCCAAAAGAACTAAATGGAAAAGCATTGCTTAGAAATAACTCCACACGCAGCCTTGCATAAATATCCTTTGTCTGTGGATCAGGGCTAACTGGTACTGTACTCTTTGATGTGGGATTTTATTTTCAGACCACTGAAGACATAGATTTTTTTCAAAGCAACAACTGTACTATTTACTGCATGCCACAACTATTTTTAGAAAGAATTGCCACAAAATATAGTTTAAAAAGTACTTTCATGTCAGATCCACAAACTTCTAAGTCTCCTTACCAAATAGTACATATTTCTATTGAAAAAATAAGCTCTATTTAATTTTTCTCAAATAATAACATAAAGTTGTTACATAATTCTTTACCCCAGTAGACATCAGTGCTCCATTCTTTTCCTGTCTGTTAAAGGGAGAGAACAAGAGTTTACTTTGATTCTGCACCACCTTGTCTTCATGTATTATACTTACCATGCAAAATAGATGCAGGCTGCTATCAGGTACTTGAGCAACTTTCTACATACAGTTTAAAACTGGTTTGCACAGGCAGCTGCATATGAAACAAGGTGTGGGAGAATCAGGGCCCCACACTCAACTGAAGACATTCATGGACCCTGGGCAATACTCCTACATGACATAAGTCAACACCATTCTATTCTTAATGGAGTAAATTTTCTGTAGATAAGGATGTGGCCATAGGGGTGCTCAAACTGGTAAAGAGAAATTTCATGGGGAAACTAGAATGGGGAAAATAGTCTAATATCCAACTTTTTATATGATTATACTGAAAATTAGTTGTCTCCATTAAATGTAAATTTAATTAATTAAAGGTGTAAAACAGCTGATTTAAAAAAAATAATTACAGTGTCTCATTTCCTACTCATGAGCATCCTTTTTTCTGAATCCTGGAACAGAAAACTGTCTTTCCCTAGAAAGTTTTGCATGAGACATGCTTACCAACTCTGGTGGCAAGTCTACCTTAGTCTCTACACTTGAACAAAATATACTCTTCTTAGTCTTTATTTTGGCCATAAAGAAAAAAAGAAATTATGCATTTAGACATACAACATCTTTTATGACCCTCATCTAACTGGAATCCCTGCTTATTCAGTACTCTCAGACGTGTACCTACAGCTTCTAATGGGTAAATTTATACCAGTGCAACTGAGCAACACTGCATTACCCGAGTGAATAGCTATGCCAGTTTGCAGCAGCTGAAAGGACAGACTTTGAGGTCAAGCATTTTCGGTGTCTGCCTATCTGGGATGCCCAGAAATACAGCTTTTCTAATGTGCTTTTCATGTTGAAATATGGGCAGGCCACGGAGTGTAAGAAAGTCCCCTGATTTTATTCTTCAGCGTGGTCTATCCAAACCAGTGGCAAAACACAGAGAAGTGGAACTAAGTCAGATAACCCTGCCTTTAGTTAATCTAAGCTGTAGTGCAAAGGGTGGAAAGAACTCCAGCATCTTCTCTTCTTTCATCTCATATTGAGCAGCTGTCCTTGTCACCCTTTTTTTTTTTTTCTGAGATAAATACACGCAAATATATGTACATATTATCTACAATGTTATTTTATATAACTCAAGATTTACCTGCTATTTATATAAGCACACAGAGAATTTTCTAGCAGAAAATTTAAGATGACAACTGAAAAGCTACTTCTGGGAGAGATACATATTTTTAAAGATGTGAAAGCACTATCTGTTAAGGAGCAAAGCTCTAAGCAATGTATGTCATTTTCTCCCAGACCCCTTTCCTTTTGTACTCCCTCCTTTGCCTTTATTGATGCTACTGCACTATAAAAAAACAGTGCTCTAGGGTAGACCTCAGAGCCCCAGTTCCTACCAACCTCTTCCTTCCTTATTCTCAGTAGCAGAAGCTACTGTAAGGTTACTTTGTGATCAAGAAAAGAAGTTTGTGTAATGCCCCAACTCTGCAGCATTCAACTGTTCCTCATTTTTCCAGATTAGTGCCTTAATTAAGTCCAAATGTTTTTCATTTTCTCCCTTATGGTCCCTGCTCTGAAACCTGATGCTGGCCATGGACGCTGTCCTCTTGTGACCTTTTCTTTTCCTGTTCCTGCTGCTGGCTGGCTTTTAAATTGTGAGCAATTGTACGAGGGTGACGGTTACACACTTTCTGGTCTCCACACACACCTGGGGGCCTGTTTACTCTGTTACTAAAGTCAGAACCAGTCAGGAATCCACTTTGCTTTTCCCCTTCTCTGTAAGGGAGAAATGAGGCAGAAGAGAACAGATTTTTAGCTGGTGGATGAAGCAGTTCATACCATACACCTGAGTCACCCTCAGTACAAACTCTTAATGCAGTGCAGCAGTAATTTATCACATCACATAAAATGTATAAACAAGATTTCTTAAGACCAGCCAGTGATTTCAAGGTGATTATTTTCAGGGAGTTATCTTGCAAGTTGGGCCTCAAAATGTTCAGCCCAGAGGAAAGAAGAACAGAAAGGCAGAAATTTTAACCGACCTCATTTCAAAGTTAACCTGTAAAAATGAAGTGCAAATTTTGCCAATACAGTATGACAGCAGAGCTGTACTGAAGACAAGAGACTAAAATTAAATCAGCTAAGAATCTGGCCCAAGAGAATAAGGAAAGAGAAACTAAAGAAAACAAAAAGGGGTTGGTCCTTTTCTTATGGCGTGAGTAGTCCCAGTTACTGGAACTACACTGAGGTAAAATTGGTTTATGTAGCAGAAAAATCAAATCATATGTCAATTGGAATTGCATGACTGATGGTAAACATAAAAATTAAGCATGAAACCCGTGGTCAGAGACAAAACTGTTGCAATGGGAAAAATATGGCAGTAGTATCTTGAAGAGCATTTGCATTACAAGTAAGTTAGTTTTTATATCTGCAGGAAATAAAAGAGAATTTCTAACACTTATATTTTATCTCTAATACAGAGCAACAGCATGTCTTGCCTCTCAAATAAAACTTCGTATCACTAACCTCATTTCTCTATATGAGGTGTAATAGGATTTGTAGAAATCAAGCAGATGTGTCCACAACAATTCCAAGTACCAGAAGATGAATGATGTACAGAAAAGGTAATAGTTTATTTTTTCTGTGCAGAGTTTGTTCATTGTTCTCCTCAGGGAGACAGATGTGCAGACAGCCTGTGCTGAGCGAAATGAGTACCCCTTACTCTTTGGCACCTTTAAAATTACTAGAATTAAATCTATACTTTGCTAAGTGAAATGTTTCAATTTAATCAAACTGTGCTGTCATGACCATACTTACATTAAGAGTTTAAGAGCCCTACTTTGCCCTCAGCTAATCCCTCACATATGAGGTTTTCATGGTTAAATTTTCTCCTGTGTAAGTAATCAAGTACATATGAACTCTGCTGCTAGGGAAATTGAACACAAGTCAAAAATCTCTAAGAATGTACTGCTAAGAACTGTGTGCCTAAGGAAAAGAGGGGGAGCTGACCTCAGTCATCAGGTCCTCCTGATTCTCCTTTTTAACTTGCAGCTTACTCCAGTGAAAATCTCTAAGATGAACAAAATCTGCTTCCGTAACAAGAGTGCGCATTCAATCTGTGTGCTCCTCCTTCCCTCTTCTAATCATTCTCATCGTTATATTTTGAAGATTGAACACCCATCACTCTTAAAATAATGTTGGTCCATGGCATAAGATGAAAGACTAAAGGACAACATCACTGTGTAAGAGTTTCCAAGTGGCAGGAAAATGTGCCCAGCAGGAACGAAAAAAGCAATTAATAGAACTTCCAGTTCAGAAGACTTTTTTGTAGGATCATTGGAAAATGTTGTGATCAAAAAGCAAGTGGGACAGTTCCAAATTTTAAGGAGGACAAAGGTATACTGGCCAAAACAGAACCATCATAGATTTTAACACTAAAAATTCGCAGAAAGAAAGGGACAAAGAAGTAAGATTTAGGGCTCTATGTATGTATGAGCATACAAACACACAAACACAGCATGTAAACAAATGGCAAAGTTGATTGATAAATGGAGCACAGTTCCATAAAAATTGGGTTTATGGCTGGAAACATAGTCAAGAGGTCATGTAGCCCACTGCTTTATCCACTAATAGGAACTATTTCTAAGTGAATTTTGAAAGTTGCCTATCTTTTCTAAAAACCTCCATTGATGTAAATTCTGTGATGTCCCTACTCACAAACAGTGTAATCTAGCCATCAGCTTTCCCACTAGAAAGTTTTACCTAATGTTGAAATCACAATTTTTGTTATAAGCTAATCCTGTGGTGGTTTAGAAGAAAAAAAGGCAAACACACAAACAAACAAAAAAGAAAAGCAAACAAACAAATAACACCCAAAACCCAAAACAGAAACTACCCTTCTTTTTTATGCAATTTTTTATTTATTTGAGAACAGTTATCATAGCTCCTTTTCCTTCTATTTTTTTCATTGTGTTGTTTAGGCTATGCTAGTGTGGTTCTCTCAGGCTCTCCTCCCCAGGTTTTCTTTCCTACCATTAATCATTCTTGTTGGTTTTGTTGGATTGTTCTGATATAGTTCCCATGCTTTTTGAAGGGCAGTTGTTAAAACTGGGTATGATGCTTCAGCTGATGCTCTAGTAATGCTCACCAGAGCAGATGGAAACCTTTCTGTGCCTTCTTACACTTGTGTTTACATGGTACACTATTGAGAGTCTGCCTTTTCAAAGCAGCCTGACTATGTGGAGTCCTGCTCGGCTCATGGCCCACTACAACTCCAGATTCCTATGAGGAGGGGCTGAGGGAGCTGGGGTTATTTAGCCTGGAAAAGAGAAGGCTCAGGGGTGACCTCATCACTCCCTACAACTACCTGAGAGGAGGTTGTAGCCAGGTGGGGGTTGGTCTCTTCTCCCAGGCAACTATCAGTAAGACAAGAGGGCATGGTCTCAAGCTCTGCCAGGGGAGGTTTAGGTTAGATATGAGGAAGAAATTCTTTACAGAGAGGGTAATCAGGCATTGGAATGGGCTGCTCAGGGAAGTGGTGTATTCTCTGTCCCTTTCAGGTGAGAAGGGATGTGGCGCTTAGTGCCATAGTCTAGTAAATGCAGTGGTGTTGGATCAAGGGTTGGACTTGATGATCTCAGAGGTCCTTTTCAACCCAACTGATTCTATGATTCTATTATTTCTTTGAAAAGCTGACAAGTAGTCAGGTGCCTCCCCAACCCTTATTTGTTCAGGTGATCGCTCTTGAACAAGTGCAGCTTCTTATACTTGTCCCTATTTGTTTTCATTCTGTTTTTTGCTGGTCGTTTCTTCAGTAATTTTTCAGGATAATTTTAAATTCCAATTCCATGTGCATTTCATCTGCCATCACTCCAACTTCATTTCACCTGGAAAATTATTAAGGATATTGCATTATTCAGGTCCTCAAGAAGGACATCAAGCAGAAAATGTTCCAGAACAGATTCCTGTGGAAGCCTTCCAGAAATATACCTGTACTGCAACAGAGAACTGCTGAAAGATTTTCTCTTCTGGATAGAGTTTTCTAAGCAAGGTTTTATGCCGTCCACAGATGGAGCTTAGCAAGCAGGTGCAACTGGTCTGGTAGCACCTTACCTCATCTAAGAATTCCTTAACCTATTCTCTGTTCTAAGCCCTAAGATAATTAGTCTCAATTGTGCTTGTCACCTGGTTAGAGCTTATCATTCAAGTAAAAACTGATACAAAATTATCTGCTTCAGCTTTCTTGGCTTTATAGCTTTCCTCCATTTTTAATCCTGGATCACCTTCATTACTACTGAACTTGTTGACCTCACGTCTCTTGCTCTTTGCATCTAATTTTGGATCAGAGAAAAACAGAACGAGAAAAGACAAAGCGCAGATTTTGCCTTTCATGATCAGGCTAATTTTTTTAGTGGCCTGAATAGTCTAACTTGTTTTCACTTTACTTTCTTTGATCACATATTACCAATTGTTTAACCAGTTTGGTCTCTTTTTGCGGTGTCTGTAGTTTCTCTGATGTGGTGTAATATATACTACTGTCCTTAGAAACATTCCTTTGAGGAGTTTACAGCTGGTTTTTATTCCTGTGTTCACCTAGCTACCTGTTTTCTAGTAGTTTATTGAAGCCTCCACACTTCTAGTCCATCATCTTTTTTACTCTTCTTCATTTCCTTTCCAAGGATCATATACCCTGTGACTCCAAGGTTACTCTTACATATGTAATCTTTCACACTCTCACATCATTCTTTACTGCTTAGCATCACATCTGTAAAAGTCTTCTTTCTGACTCCTTACTCCACTTTTTTAAACAAGAATTGCCAGTAATTCCAGGAATTCACTGGACACTGGCATCCTGTTGAATTCTTTCACCAGGGAATACCTGGACTGTTAAAATCCCTCATTAATGTAATATCCTGTTCTTTGGCTGATTCTGCTTTTTGGACACAAAAAGCCGTAAGTCTTCCTTGTTTAATATTTTCAATCCCTGCAATCAAAGCCTTTATATTCTTTTCCCCATTTACCTTCTCAGAGGTTGTAACTTCCTCCACATTCTCAACACACCTGTGTACCCTTGAACGAAGAGCAGTGTACCTTGTTTTGTCCAATCTTTCCTGACCTTCCTGAGCAAGCTAATGCTTTGTTTATTAATATTCCAGTCATACCACCACCTCAGCACAGTGTGTGAGTGTACTGGGGAAGGCAGTACCCATTAATGAGTTAAAAAAGTCTTACTGCCATTAAGAAGATGCATTTGTTGGAAAGCCAGAGGACTTAAAAAACTGAAAAAGAATTAGTGGAAGTCTTCTGAGGAAAAAGGAAACTCTCAGAAGCATAGGACTGAGCAGAGAGACTGGGGCATGACAGCAGTTCACACCACTCACCTTGAGGCAGGAGATAAAATAAGGCTGGATAAGTGCTCTGAGAGATCTGAGAAACCATGAGTGGCTGTGCTTATTGGACACCACAGCAGGGAACAACAGAGGCATTCACTTATATAAAGAGAACCCACAAAATAAAATAAGTATGTTAAGAAAGGAATATTTCCACTACCTACAAGGAGAAAAAATCTTTGGAGACATCTTTGGCTTGTGCCAAATATTTTCCTATGCTTGATGCATCAGCAGGATTCTGGCAGGTGTCCTTAGGAAAACAAAGCACATTGAGCACCTACTGCACCTCCTCTGGGAGACACTGTTTCTGCAGATGGCTGTTGGGGTTGTGTTTGGCATTTACAGTATTTCACAGTAAAACACAGGAAAAAAAACATAGTGGTGGAGAGGATGTTAAAGTATTAGGTAATATTCTTACCTGGGTAAGACAGAAGAAGAGCATGACCAAGGTAATATTCTTACCTGGGTAAGACAGAAGAAGAGCATGACCAAAAGCTCTGAGCAGCCAGAGATTTACCAAAACGCCAATAGTAAATACTGTTCAGCAGAAATAACACATCTGGGAGAAACATTAGGATAAAAGTAGACCAGTATAAGGCCATTTCAGCCACATTTGCTTCAGTAGGCAAGAAAGTTGAAGACTGCATTCCCCAGCTGTCCTTGCCAAGCTTCCCACTCCAAACCCACAGGGTGCTCCCGGACCGAGGTGTCCTATGGCTGTGGCTGCAGTGACTCATGGCAGGCAGCCCGTGGTGGCTTACCAGGACCTGTGGCAGCTTGGTTAGCAGATGAATATTATTAGGCAGTAGCTTTGGCAGGAGCATAGTTCTGCACCAGCACATGCAAAGCCAGAGACCAGTAACTTAGATATAATTGGTAGAAATAGAAGTGGTGTCACTGCACTCATGTGGAGAAGGAGCCTTCAGCCTGAAATCAGGGGTTAAAAGTAACCATGTTCTGTAGACGGTGGAGGTTGTTTGGCTGATCATAAGCCACTATCTCTAAGAACCTAGCAAACTTCCTATAAGGATTTGAAACTTATTTTTACAGCTACCGATACCTGACTTAGAATCGAATGCAAATCTGGGAAATGTTTGTAGCTGCCGATATGTTTTCTATAGTATGAAAAGTAAGAGTGCAAAAACCAGAAGAAAATTGCTCCTACGTCAGTCTGATAAAACAAAACAGTGCAGCCTTGGACAAAATGTTTACCAGAAGCTCAAGTGCATATAGGGCAGAGCACCACTACAGTTTTTTACACTGTTCTGTAAATAATCACAACTGATCTCTGTTGGTGAAAAGGTACTTGGCTAGGTAGACCCCTGGTCTGGCAGTTATTTGTTCCTCTGAACTACTGATGAGAACAGAGTGTACAGAAAGTAGTGAAATCCATGAGCAATGTTGTGGCATGTACAGCTTATTTCCTCACCCTGCTAAGATGGGGTTCCTGTTCTTTGGAAGTATTTCATTTAAAGGCACTGAGCAGTGATTCCAACAGCACCACAAAAAATGTGCTTAAAAGGATACGTGAAAGTCAACCAAGGGACTGAAAAATCTAAGAGAAGGGCCAGGGATGTTTTATATTGGCCTTAAATAAACAGTGCCATTGTGGGAAGTTAAATATGGTAGCATCTGCCAAAAATACTGTTCAAGCAAAAGAGCCTATGTTGGTAGCAAAAGAAATATCTCCCCCTCTCTCCTCCCCTGGCATGAAGCAGGCGTAGGTTTGTTTATGTTGGCTATATAAACTTCATTGCTCCAAGAGAATTATTCTTAAATCCTGAAATAGCCTCATTTGAAGATATTAGAATAAAAAAGGCAATCTTGTGTAGTAACTGCTTCAGTGCAGCTGAGTTTTCTCCATTATCAGACATTATGCTCAAGCTGACATTAGATTTGGAGGGGTGACTGATGCAGAACTAGTATTGAATCAAGTCATATTTTTTAAGAGAGTCTCAAACAGGCAGAGACCCCATGGGGATGTGAAATTTGAGTCCCAGAACATAGTGTAAACAAAACAAAAAGGTTTACAACCAACCTGAGAATATGAGACCTGGGGAACATGATTTGTCCCTCAACTGAGTAAACACAGTAGCTGCATTTTACAGCTCCAAATTCAAGAGGTCATTCCTCCCTGAAAAAGTATCAGCATGTGCTTAATGTCCACTGAAAACCACTGTAATATGAGCTCTACCAGTCCAATAGCAGGTCACAGAAGAAAAATATCTTCAAAACACAGAGATTTGCATGCAGAAAGACAACGCTCACATGTCTAGAGAACCACAAAGGGCAATAGAGATACAAAGACTTTGCCTAATGCAACTGCAGTTGAACAGTGACTGGGGATCTGCTTCTTACATAAGGCAAAATTTCACAAACCACAATTTCTCTGGGAACTAAGAGAGCAGTTGAGCTAACCTCCTGTGTGCAACTGAGTTAGCTGTTTTCTGAGAGGAGAACATTACATTTAATCCAGCAGGGAGGTCCCCATTCAGGTCTCTTCCGAATGCTGCCTTTCAGCTTAATGTTTAATGATTCAGGCTGCCCTCATGCCTTTATGAATATAATATGAAAGGGCTGGAAAAACAACTGTTTGCCTCTAAGATTCATTGCTATCAGATAAAACTATGATATTTATGTGGTGTGTGATACTAAAGAAAATCAGTCTACTGGGGCACAGCTGGCAGGAACCATGAAAGAGATGCTTAATTTCTAGAATGGCTGTGAAAGTCTGAGGAAATTTGTTATTTAAATACCATAATAAACAATATGTACATTTAATTTTTTTCTTGTAAAGTACTGTGTACCAACATTCAGTCAAAAAGACCTTTTGGTTTGTGATTTTTCTCCCCCAGGATTTTATTCGGGTCACACCTCAGAAATGAACAATGAGAACATAAAATAATAAACTTTTATGTTAAGTTACTCAAGGGCTGAGTAGACTGAGCCCATGTGGAGAAAAATGCAAAGGATCTACTTTTCTCCACTTAATCATGCTGGTTACATTTTTCTATTGTTCTGACTTGGAGATATGCAGAAAGAAAACAATACTTATAATATAAAGAAAATTTCACTTGCCATCCTTTATACTTTCAAATGGAAAATCTGAGAATCCCACAGACTGAGATTTTTATTCATGTAAATATGTATTGTTACGTTTCAAGTGTTTGTCAGACCAGAGGATTATAAAAAATTGAATTTGACAGTTAATTTCTAATCACCTCCTTTATCATCCATTGCAGTGCAGTAATAAATCCTACTTCACCTCTCCCTTGGACTCTTTTTATTCAGGTCACTGCGTTTCCATAGCTGTTGTTTTCATACCTCTACCTCCTTTTCTAGGCTCTAACGTGTACTTCACGGATCCATCATCAGAGCTCCATGGTCTTGTGAAGCCCACAAACACCTTTACAAATATTGCATTAACAAAGGGCGAGAAGTCTATAATTAGATTTTTCTCAATGTATTTAGTACATTTGGTGATGTATATCCTCTTACCATGTCATCTTCTGTCTTGATTCACACAAGAAAATGGTTAACAACTAATAAAATAAGTTGGTGAAACCTTACCTGAAATGCTGCGTCCAGCAATAGCCCTCTGGGCCAAAGATGACCTGGGAACAAGGGCAGCAACGTTGTGGTAGGGAGTGGAAAGCTTGCTTTGCATAAGGAGGCCAGAAGAGCTCGACACATTTAGTGTAACAAAACAAAAGCTGATACAGAATGTCACTGCTCTCTATAAATACACCAGGAGGTTAAACATCAAGGAAGGAAAAGATCTTTTGAAGATAAAGTACAGTGTTGGCACAAGAACAAATGGGCATAAACTGCCAATGAATGTATTTTTAACTGGAAACTGAAGGGCATTATGTAGCCAGTTGGGCACTCAAAGCTGGAGAGAGCAGACTTCCAACGTGAGTATTGGGGCACAAAAGGGGTTGTAAGATGAAGTGCGAACAGCTGATGAAAGGCATTGTGTGATGTGGCATGGGGCGAGTGGGGGACTGGGCTCCAAGACACAGGGGGTCCCTTCTAGCCCTCTGTTCCTTTGTTTTAATTTTCCTCAAAGGTATTTGGAGATTCTGCATGGTGATGTCTCACAGCTGGTAAAGGATATGGCTCAAAGAAGAAAAAGAAATAAGCAACATGTTTTAGCATGCCAGATGTATGTTATTACTTTATTCCCAATTCACAGGAAATGAACAATCATTTAGTACTGACAGGTACATACTGGAACTATCTTTCTTTTAAAAGATCTTACTATCTTTCTTTTAAAACTTATAACATTGTCCTACAGAAGTTTAGCATTAACCTTAAAGTACACTACACATTTTTGCCAAGGTTACTGTGATATCTTGTGAAGCCTATGGGGGAAAACAGAAGAAGAGGGAGGCAGTGGGCAGAAACAATATAAATTGCTGCCAGAATGGCTGAGATGTTAACAAGGTTAAAAAAAAAAAAAAAAAAGAAAAGAAGAAAATCATCCAAAGCTCTTCTGCTCACAGAGATACCTCAGTGGAAGGTCCCTTGGGAGCTGCAGAAGGTTAGGGAGGTCTGATTTTCATTGGGGTGTAACCCAAATTACCTTCTTAATAGACAATTAGACAAGACAAAAGTAATGGTAAAAGCAGCAAGTGTCTCAGTGAATCAAAGGACTACAGTTTGTTAACTGTACTAAGTGGAGTGGATTATAGCTATATAAGGGTAGGTCATTTTCAGGTCTAAGACAAGGTCAATGTTTTGCATTTGTTTACCACGATGATTCAGTTTGGCTTTTTACATAACCTTTTAGTGTTCATCTCTGAAGAGGTGAAGGTTAGGTATGATAGCAACTAAAGAAAAACTCAGGCCAATACTTTCTAATGTTGCTAGAGAGTTCAGCATGCCTTTCTTTAAAAACAGATAAGGCTGGGCTCTCAGAAGCAGGCAAGCATCCAGCTCCATCAGCAGCCAGTTTGTCTAAAGGAGGAACCTGAATGGCATCTGAGAGACAGTAGGCTGCTGCTCAGACTTCCCACTTTCTGCTTTTCCACTAAGCAAATAAATGCCAGAAGTGACACTGGAAAGTCTTGGTTTTCCCAGCCACCTCTTGAATTAGTAAGTCATGAAGATTTCTAAACAGCAAATAGAAACAGGTTGAAAGGGTCTTCTGGAGATCATCTTGCCCACCTACTCTTCAATGCAGGGTTAACTTGTCCAGCTGAGGTTTGAGTATCTCTACCTCAGTTATCACAATCTCTCTGGGCAAATATTCTCACTGGGGCTTTTTACTCCCATACGTCCAATTGGAATTTCCCATTCTTACATTTGTCTTACCTTTTATTTCTCTTCTGTGCAGCTTCAGGGAGAATCAGTCCCATTTTCTCTATAATCATTCCTTAGGTAACTGAAAACAACAGTAAGATTTCTCCTTCTCTTCCCCAGGCTCATCAAAGCCAGTTCTCTCAGCCACAACTTACTGCCTCATGCTCCCTCCCCCTGAGCATCTTGCTGGCCTTCTTCTGGATTCTGCCATGTACCAATGTCTCTCTCATACCCGGCGATCCCATACTGGACTAATTATTTCATACAAGGTCTCATGAGTGTCAAGGGGAGAACAGCCACTTTGTCGGACCCATTGACTTCACCCTCCCTAACACAGCCCAGTATGCAGATGGACTTTTGTTCCCACGAGGCACACTGCTGACATGTTTAACAGGTTATTCACCAAGACTGTCAGCTCCTTTCCTGGCGAGTCACCACCAGTCCAGCTGACTCCAGCCTGCTCTGCTGCAAAGGAGTAATTCAGCCCAGGTGCAGCATTTCCTCTTTCCTTTGTTGAACTTCAAGGGTTTTCTCATGACCCATTTCTCCAGCTTGTCAATGTCCTCCTAAATGGCAGCTCTACCCTCCAGCCCATTGACCACTTTCTCCAGTTCAAAACCATCTGTAAATCTGTTGAAAGCGCGTTGTGAATTATTATCAAAAAGTAACCAAGAAGGACATTACACAACATCAGCCCCACTGTTAAATCCAGAAAACTACTCAACTGGTTACCAGTTAGACTGAACCACTGGTTGATTTTCTTTAAGCCTCAGGATTCAGCCAGTTTACGACAGATCTTCAAGTCCAGCCAAGGATGCTATGGGAAATGGTCATCAAAGCATTGCAAAAATCAAAGGAAATGGCATCCATAGTATTCCCCTCATGTGTCAATCATCTCATCACAGAAAGCAACCAACTGGTTCAGCACAATTTGCCCTTAATTTTCATTCTGTATTTCATATTTATGTTTCAAGATTACCACTTTTTCCAACATCCTCCCTCCAACACCATATATCACTTCCAGTGTATCAGTAACACAACTGGTTTTATTATTGAGGCAGGATCAGCAACCCAAGACTTTGAGATATTGGTCACCAAAACCTGAAAATTCTGATCTTGAAAATGATCCTGATCTTGGCTCATGAATCTGTTCAAACACCTTTAAAAAGAAGACTAAGCAGAGGCCCCAGACCTTCCTTTATTTATTTATTTTGTGTGAGCCAGACTTAGAAGATAGAAGTAGGAAAGCTAACTTCACTTTTCACTTTCCATCTCTGCATTTTTTTCCCCTGTGTGTACTTACATTTGTTTCACTAGAATCTATAAAGTCTATTTTCCCCTTTTTATGTTGTGTTAGGAAGGATATAAATGGACTAGCACCCTTTTCTGAGCTTATGCACATTCTCATTTTCTTTTCAGGTATTTTTTTTTAATGGATATTCACGTGACTTTGACCAAACTGAAGCCTTGCAAGTAACTGTAAGGCTAAACTACCTGCAGGTAATTTTTAGTATCCTCAGAGGAATGCAGTTAACTTCTACTCATCTCCAGTCTGAGTTGGTGCTTTTGAAGTAGGTCTTCGTGGGGTGAACAGGAAGACTATGAGGGTTTTATTATAGTTGGCTTCCTTTACTGCATTAGCGTTTATATTTTCCCAGTAGAAATCCCCAAATTGAAAATATAGAGGTGTCAGCTAGCACCACTTTAGTTAAGGTTGTGTCAACATTTCCTATAAACGTTGTTTTTCTAGGGTTTATAACTAGACCGTAAAAATGTGCTCAGCACAGAAACTTGGCGTAGAAGATTTCAGCCTGGGAGAGAATTTTCACAATTAAAAATTAAAAAGTCCATTCAGCTGTTTCTAACTAATATCCATGTAATTAAATGGAAATTAGTTGATTTAAAGATACATTTTTTTCAGCATAGTTCAAATCAAGCTTTTATTTAAAAGAATACGTTCACCACGAGATTATTTCATTAATGTTGTCTTGTTGCAGTGAGTAATGTTGAAAAAGTCAAAATTACTGAGATTTTGAACACTAGGAAATAGTGACTACATCTGCTAGTTTTTGTAAAGCTCTTTGGTACACATAAGAAAATATTTTTAATAGGTGGGGCTAATCGTGCATAATATGACGTTTGCCCAAAATTTCCTGTTATAAAATCACATTTTGAGACTTTGTCAAGTTTTAGTCATTTGGACTGATATTTTATATTCCAGGTGTATGCCTAAGGCTGAATTTTTGGAAATTTTTTTATCAAAACAGTTTAGTAGATTCTGGGAACAGGAATTGAGAAAACATTTTGTTTTGTTCATATTACCAAAAAAATGATAACAAACTTTTTTTCCAAAAAAGCCTAATTTCTGAGGGATTTGTAGCAGTGACTCAAAATGCAGGAGTGGAGGCAAAGTGGCCTTTTCAGTTGGGAAATGTTCATAGCTGCTTTTATAGAAGTCTCTCATTTAGATCCAGTTAGAAACTTTTGAAATAAAACCTATTTTACCCATCCTAAGTAGAGACTTTTTTTTTTTAGAAGCTAGTATCTCCATCCATCCAATCTTTAGGGCACACAGGAAAGTTTCTCAGGGCTGCTGGAATGGATCAAAAAAGATGCTGGTGGTCTACAGGGAGTGACTGCACATGCTCTGCCTCCTCACAGCTCCTACCAGAGACAAAGCTAATACATGCACCCTCTTCCCCAGGCTCATTCCCTGGGCTGAATGTACTCCATCCAAAGTCAAAGAAAGAGGATTCCTCCAATAATGGTCAGGGATGGGAACTCTCAGAAACATCCTAGACAGCACTGAGGCAGTATAAACAAGGAATTCTTCAGAGCAGTTGGAAAGGAGGCAAAACTTGACTAATAGAAAATACTAAACAGATGGTGGGACCAAGAAATAGAAACTGATTACGAGTGGGAATTCACTGACCAAAGAGGGAAGGACAGTTAAGAAGACTGAGGGTGACAGCCAGGATCTGGGACTGTGGTGGATGTTGTGGAAGAACTGGGTAAGAAAAAATATTCTTTCTTGAGAAGTCCTTTGTTCTCATTAATGCTTCCCTCATGCAACATCCCTGTCATCTTCTCCAAGACTTTCCTTTCAGCTGTCAGAGCCCGTCTGCAGCTCTGACTCAGTGGTGAAAGAGTGTAGAGAAGTGTTCTGATCCAAGGTTGTGCATTTGGCCTGTGCCCTGCCCATCTTATGAACCCTGCTCCACGTGTAGCACCCAAGGTCATGGTGTTGAGAGTAGAGAGGACCATACCCCAAATGAGTTGGCTTCACTCCAAACCTGGATACACCATGTTTAGTATGTAGCACTTAGCAAGCAAGGTTTCCCTTGCTCTCCCTGAAACAGGAGGAGATTCTATTACCTGAAACAGTTCTCTTCCATTCTAACTGTTGGAGAGGTCTCTTATAAGGAAGTGTCCCTAAAGAAATTGCTCAACTCTAATCCAAGGTGAGGGTTAGAGCAGTTCAGATGCAGCTGGCATCCTTGAGACATAGTTTATATCTCCAGTGGCCTGGACAGGCCAAAGTTTTAGACATGCATCTGAATTTCAGAGGGTGAGTTGTGAACTTTGGGTATGGAGCCAAGCGCTGCTCCAGACTCTAGCAAGTCCTGAATGGTGCCTGGTAAAGCCTGTGATGGTAATCCAAGAATTCATCATCTGGATGTTTTTCCTCCTTCTCTTTTGTAATACTTCAAAGACACTAAAACTACATTATGGTGTACTGTCAGTGTCAGGTTTTTTACATATGCAGTTGATGTGACTGAAGTAAAGATGTTCAGCTGCCACTGGGTAAGAGCTGCTCACCACAGCTGGGAAGAGGACAGCCTGGTCTTCTGAGTGGAAACAGCAAAGGAGGGCAGGCTCCTATAAAGTTCAAGGCAATGCTATGAATAGTCCTAGAGTCTTTGTTCCAGATGAAAACCAAACCTTGGTCTCCTAAACGTCTTTATTCTGAGCAAATAGCAGAACAATGGCAGAAGGAAAGATCTAAGAGAAACCCTCTTTAGTGTTGAGCTCTGAGTTGGAAATACTATATATCCCAATTAAATACAGCCAGGCTGTTTGAACTGCTGTGTTTTAGTAAGCAAGTAGTATATCACAGCAACACCTGAGGGTGCTGCTTTGATCACAGCCTGTCAGCATTTCCGCTGTGAACTTTGTTTATTAGAGGTAAGCTGCAAAAGATCTCTCTATGCTGAAATTTCAGTGCAAAGCCAATCTCAGTCATCAGTTAAGAGAATCATGGGGATAGAAACTCACATAACAGTGTCATACTTCTACGTGAGATTTTCTTTCTAAATCTGAGGCTTTTCTCCTTTTCTGAAAACTAAAGTTTCTATATCATCTTCAAAGTGCATTAATCCTTACTGCATACTGAACAAGAAAATCAAACATCTGAATTATTAAGAGAGGTGCTCGAATGGCTGAAAAACTTCTCATCAAATTTTCATCCCTTCATTTTGTACAGTTTTCAGGACACAAACGAAGCATTCCTCATCCTGTCTTCCTCCTGGACTCTGAGGTGGTTAAACCACATCTAACTGGCATGAAAGACAGGGTGGGGGAGAGAAGGGAAAGGAAGTGTCACATCCTCCTCTGTGAATGGCTAACACGTTCACAGCTATGCTGAGCCGAATGCTTAAATCCTTCATCTGGCTGCTTTGGAGCAGGGGCCTGGGATCGAGTGCCTCTGCTGCGTACTGTGATCAGTGGGTCTCACAGCCGGGTCTCTCCCAGGCGCCCCCGCTGAAGCCTCTCTGCTTTGAGCTGATTAAATATTCAGAGGGTGGGAATGAAAAGGGCTCTGCGGTTTGGGGCGGGGGTGCTCATCCAGGAGGCCGGCTCCCAGTCCCCGTGCCAATGAATATTTAATCGCTTTGTACAAAGTGGAAGAGTTTTAAAAGGAATCCCTGAAAATCTGTAGCTTGGCAGCTCGGGTATTTAACCGAGAAGAGTCTTGGGTCAGAGCCCTTTTCCGGTATTATGCAGGAGAAGGGATTTAGGAGTAAAACCCTGTGAAATGCTTTGGCCACTACGGTATTCAGGACTCAGCTTCAGGGTCGTTGTGTGAGAGTTGGCTTACGTACTCAGCTCGGTGGAAGGAGCGCTGTCCTTCCCACCCCGAATTAGCCATGCAGCGTGTCTCCATCGCGGGCAGTGCTGTGTGTGCACTGCTGGCCTCTGAGCGCTGTGATTCCTTCCAGGCAACGTGCAAGGAAAGCAAGACACCCTCACTGCGCGGGCTGTGGCGGGGGCTAAACCTCACCACTGCAATCCTGATACCGCCAAGTCCCTTGGTGACTTTTGCTCTAGGGTTGTCGCTTAGCAGAATCGTTTCAACTTCCCGTCAAGCATTCAGCGATCTTCTTGGGTAGTGGTGAGGTTGTGTGCTTGCTGCAGGTGAGGCACTGCTGCTGAGAGGGCAGGATCTGAGCAGGTCCTCTCAAATGGGGTTGGAATTGTAGTGTTGGACAGGTTGTACTGCTGTGTTCTTGGTCTGCGGCTGCCCTTGGGAAAAGAGGAGACTTCAGAGAGTCCAGCATCTTTTATCACTACAATATTCATGGAAAAATGAATGTAGATGTTTGGCCTCCTGTTTTGTGATCACTGCAACCTTCCCTACATATTTTTTTAACTTCATAAGAACAAGTAACTATGTTATTATAGGCAGGGTGAATTTGTATCTACACTCGCATATAGCTACAGATACATGTACACATACAAGTAACATATACATACAAATGTATACATGCATCTCAATCAGTAAAATTCAGTACTGGCTCTCTGGAAGTGATCATGCCTGGCTATCAACAAAGCTGTACTCCCCAGCTCCCCGCCAAACATTGCCAGAGCTTATCGCATCAGTTCAGCAATCAAACAACAAGTTCATTATGGATGAAACCTCAGCCTGGATTCAGAGAAATGTTTACAGATGTGCTTAACTCTCTATGAGTGAAATTCCACCCCTATTTAATAACACACTTGATTTCAGCAAGATCCAGCAGCTGATCCAGGGCTGACATCCCTGGGCGTATTGGCCCTTCTCTGAAGCAGCCTGGGCATATCAGTATCACCTGCGAGTCACTGTTTTTTTTATGGGAGCTTGATGAAAAGTGGACTAGTTATTCTGTATCAGTTTCTGTGGTGTGGGAGAGACAAGTGGCAAGAACATAAAGGGGTTCCCTCCATCCTGCTGGAGCCCACGTTGCCCTGCCCTGCCTGCAACACTAGCCTTTTGGTCAGTGCTCCCTCGGAAACTGAGGCAGGCATTGACCAGGGCTGCAGTTGGGCTCCTGTGCTGCAGTTGGGCTCCTGTGGGCTGCATGTGCATCCTGCGCCCCATCTGAAGGGCCTGGCCTTGCTGCCTTCCCTCAGGGTTGCCACTCCCTGCAAGAAACGTGGCACCTGGGGAGCATCCTCATCTGCTTCCATCCCTGCTCTGCCAGGTCACGATCTCAATGTGAGAAATCGCTGCAGTTTTCGAGAGAAACCAGACCCCGCACTCCCGGTGAAGGTGACCAGATGTCGTGGTTTCACCAGCAACGCTGGCTCCCAGAGGGGAATCGTCTGGTTGCCAAAACGCCCCACTCTGCCGGTCCCCCCGCGCAGATGGCTAACCTGGAAATCCCACCCCAGTGCCGTCGCGTGGGAGATGACGATCTGCCAAATCTGCTGCTGTCAGCAAAAGACAAAACCTCTCACAAGCCATGCGGCTGGCGATAAAAGGGAGCGGGCACAGGAGCAGCCCCGGGGAGGCCCCTCAGGAACAATGACAACCCTTTCGGGAGCCGGCGAGGGAAGGCTGGACAAAGGCTCACGCTGCCCCCAAACTCCAGCTGCTGCCTTAGCACAAAACAAGGGGCTACAAATTTGGTTTCTTTCATCTAAATCCTCTTAGGCGGTGCGAATGCGGAGAGCAGGCGTGCACCCTCGCGTGTCACACTCCCTCCCTCGGCCATCAGTGCACACAGCCTCAAGTGCCAGGAGACAATTCATTATGGGTTTATTTGACTTTATAGGAACGAGATGCTTTTTGCGGTGGGAGCGGAGCAAAGAAACAGGCAACAGAGGGGCATAGAGAGTACTGACCTGAGAAATTGTGCCCGCCCTGTGCTGTTTTGCCTGGAAAAAGGCTGAACTTTTCATGTTCTGAAAAACCAGATGAACAGCATAAGTCATTAGTCACCCAGGTATTTACAGTGTTTTTCCTATTTCCTTTCTCCCATGGCCTCTGTGGTCAGCAGTATAAAATTCCTAGGCACTCCCACCTAAACACAAGTTTCCTGTTTATGCTCTCAGTGGCTTTTATGTTTAGCTGTTAAAACCCGTTGTCTAAAGTACCATAAAACAATATGAACAGAGACTGCAGGTGAGCAAGCAGGGGGAAAAAAAGGCAAAGCCATGACCAGGCGGCGTGGAGGCTGATCTGGACAGGGAAGCAGGGCTGGGGGAACAAAGGAACAAAGATTACCGGCAGCCGGGCTGCTGCTGCTGCCCGAGTACCGCCGGATGCGCCGGCACTGCCGCCTTTCTGCCGCGGCGACCTCAGCCGAAGAGCCGGGTTGGCTGCGCTTCCTCATCTCAAATCAGCGGAAAACACCTGATACTAAAACTTAAATGTGTCATAGGCTAGTATAAGTTAATCAAGGTTTGTGTTAATAAATGACATAGACACTTCTTATGTCACTTCTTATCACATTTTTTTGTGGAATTTCATTACAATAGCATTACACTCGTGCTGCTCCCGTTTGGTCTGTCAGCTTTTACACCGTGTAAGCTCCTCCTTTAATGTCAGTAATGTCTTTTTCATCCTGTAACCTAGGATAAAAGTTGTCGGCAAGAGCAACACTGAGATTCTCTGAGCTCTAGGAAGGGAGAAGCTACAAATGATTGTCAAACCTACCCCTGGAGCTACTGCAAATTCCTGCTCAGCCGCGGGCTTTCGTACACCTTGGTCAGACCGCACAAACGTTTTAAAGTCATGCTGACATCAAGAACATCCAATTTAAGACACTTTGTTGTGAGCACATAAGATCATGATTTCTGAAGACACAAAACTCAGTAGCAGTCACGCTACAGATTTAGATAGCTCTTCCCAGAACCTTTAGATAACTTTATGTCTATAACTACATCTATATCACAAGGTAATATTATACATTTATCAATCAATTTTTATTACCCCTTCAAATATGCCAACTGTTCAAAATAACATTATTATTGGCTCTTATTACCACAGAAATAAAAATGAATAATCATAGAAATACAAAATAGACTTTAACCTACCAGAAAATTCATAATTAAGACTAACTTTTATTCACAGCAGTGTGACATAATGGCCTTTGTCAATATTGTCTTTAAATCTTTTGGTTAATTTGATTTAGCCAGACATTTACAGCTATTTAAACATAGTTTTGTGTATTTAATTATATCATACATGATGTCATTTTTTACTACAGATGCCCTTGACATCTAATTTATTTCATCCAGTAATTAATAAAGGATAATTAAGCTTTCACTACCATAACAACTTTTCATGATCCTATGTCATGTAGAGCAAGGTAGAGCAGGAGCAGCAAAGTTATTTGTTTCAGATACTGAGATTTATTTGTTTTCAGGTTATACAACAGTAATTTTACAGTTTCTGTGTACAAAGGAGGGAGTGGGACAAAACAACATGTTGTGGAACCTGGGTGTTCCCTTACAGAGATTATCATGAGTGAATAATAGATCCACTGTGTTCAACATACACAGGGAAATTATTTTGTATGTTTATATAATATATATAAATATTTTGATCTATACATTAAACTTTTTGTTACTGTTCATGGAGACTAAAAAGGCTTTTAAAAGTGTAAGGAGATTTCTTATGCAATATATATAGCATCTTTTCAACAGCTCTGTTTGGACTGACAACTCTCTCATGAGTGATATGTCACTTTAGAAACATCTTTAAACACTCTTTTTTGAACATAGATAGTCTTATTCCCAAATATCATTAGATTTTCTGTGTACACACATGCATGTCCCTTTGTTCATGTTGAAAGTTTGATTTTTTATTTTTAGCCTAAATTTCAGGCCCTTCAGCAGCCACCCCATGGGAACAATGTGCTACCTGAAGCACGGTGTGGACTGAATATGTGTTTGTACACAGTGAGCTCCCAGAGCTCACTTTTTAACTGTGTTTCATCTGAAAGATATTGGGTTCATCTCCTCTGGATCCACTCCACAAATCAAAAGGATGCACATGAAATGGGGATAACTGGGAGGCTGCTTGTGGAAGTAGCTCCTGGCCCAAACTAAGACGCTGATGTAGATGCACCAGTGTTCAAGTTTGGACCTTACCATCATGGTTGCTTTGGATCCTCCATTTAAGCACACAGACTTCTCAACAATGTGTTCCCAAATCTCGTCTTCTGATAACCTCTTTGTAGTCCTGATTAAATGAGCCCATTCCCAACATCAGTTTACACTCCTCCTGGTTCCCAGCTGACATCACTCTCTCCCACTGCAGAAAGGGGGGGAAAATCTATTTGAGAGCACCTCACTGGCCTGGCTGTCAGTGAAAGGGGAACATGGTCTGCAGACCAAGTTAATTTGCAGATATGATGAAGCATTACAATAGGACAGAGATGGGGGGTGGGGGGGAGAGATGGGAAATCTTTGAAGAGGTCAACAAAAAGGAAATACTTTTATGTAGCCTTGATTCAGCAAATCACTTCAGTTTCATGCTCAACATCCCAGAGAGGCATCAGCACCTGGAGTCTGTGTAGGCAGGAGGTAGACAGGGAAATGACTCACTGATGCAGAAACACAAGAGGGGAAGCCACTGAGCATCATCTGTGGGAACCTTTGAAGGGAAAAGAAAGTGTCTTAGCTCACAGAAGGTTACAAATCTTCATGTTTGTTGCAATATGTGGATCCGACCAACAGCACCATTCAAAGATCAGCTACAGAAGTACGAAGAGAAAAAACTACTCTAAGAAAAACAATCTGAAACATGTATTTAATTCTGCAAGCAATAAAGCTTTTACCTGTGCTCAGGCAAAAACAGACCTGGAAGAATGTGATCCTTGCCTTGCTGCCAACTTTCAAGTGAAAGCAAACAGGACTTTCCAGAAGAGTACACTCTGTTTCCACTTCATGTTACAGGGCTGCTATGTAGTAAACGAGGATCTTCTTGTGGCCATCTTCCATCATTACCAGTGACTATATACAAATGTGGCCTTCACTTCTCAATCTCTTAAAATTTATCACCTTTCCTTTCTCCTGTCACAGAAGTTCTAGTGCCAATAAAAATATAAAACAGTCATAACAAATTTGTTGTTCTCTTGTCAAGTTACTCAACAACTGTGCTCCTCAAAGCCAGAGAACTTCTAGTGGCCCCAGAGGAGCCAGACAGTCTCCAAGCTGGAAGTGTAGAGGGTTGAGTTGGGGCAGAGGACTGAGTGGGCCTGCTGAATTGTCTCAGGTGACTTGAGGCTGCCCCAGCAGTGTCCCACCAGGGCAATGGTGTCCCTGCTGGCTGTGCTTCCCTCCTGTGCCACCTTCATGTCTAGAAACATCTCCTTCCAGTCACTGCACTGTGAGGGGTTGTGCTGATCCAAGCAGGCAGGGTAGAGGGAATGCAACATCTTCTCCTTAGCTTGTATTTCCTGTTGGGCTAGAGGTCATCCCAAGAGAGAGTTTTTTGTGGGAGGCAGGAAAAGAGGTGAGGGACAACTCTTAAGGAGCAAGCAAGCTAATGCTGCAGCTGAGACAGCCCTTCCACCCATGGAGGGGAAGTAATTTCCCCTGTGCAAAGGCACTTTCATAAAGAGGGCATTCATCCACTTCCTCCTTGTGCTCCTTATTAATCCACAGCAACTGAAGAGTTTTCCTTTCTCTTCTCTCATTCATCACAGAGCTGCTCCTCACAGCACCACAGCTGGAAATTCAACTTTAAAAGAAAAACATTGCTTTCTGTACCACTGGCATTCAAAAATGTAATACCAACATGAGTCTTGACACAAACCTGATCTTCCCTGGAGATACTTGGGTTGGGCCTGCTTTTAACTTCAAAAAGTAAAATTACTAAATATTGACTTCTTGCCTCATGCAGACATACTACTCTTTCATCCCAGAATTTGGTGCATCTCTTATTAAAGAGGTAAACAGAAATTCCACTATTTGCTGTGATTATGGCTACTATTTTTGCATTTTGACCCAATCAATATCATGGATGGTCCAGCTCATACATGAAGGTTGACTTGTTCTACTCCTGAACTACAGCTAGGTGGATTTTCTGTAATGGGACATGAAACCAGGTGGACACAGACGTAGATCAAAGGCCAAGTTTGATTCCAGTTTGCAGAGAGTCACAAGGTTTTCAGCAGACCAATTTCTGCTTCCAGGTGGGAGTCAGACAAAACTCTGGCTTCATCTGTTTTTCTGGAAGTCCCAAAACAAAGCACAGTTCAGCAGTTTGAGAGAAGTTTGGCTTCGTCCTTACGACTTTAATAGGGAACAAATCCATGCAAATGAAAACTGCACAAAATAGCTTCAAGAACCCCTGAAGCTAGTACTGCTGAGATTAATTTACTGTCCCAGATTACTTCCCTAGTGCGAGTACACAGTGATTTCTGCCGCTCGGCTCCCATGAAGTCAGTAGGAGTTTTGTAACACGTTCCATTGCTACAGTCACTTTCCATTATCCATGGGTAGCTTCTCTGCTGGCAGATAAGCTGCATCCTGGGCCTGAGCCAGCTCGGTGCAGCTCAGCTGAGATGGGGCTGCTTAGCTCAGCCCTGGCTCCACACACCTTTGGGAGACCATGGAGCAGACACTGGAGCTGGCTGCTTCCATCTGCTGTGAAGTCAGGAGAAACTTTCAGAGGACTGGGTAGGTGGAAGGGAGGGCGGCAGAAAGCAGTAACAGGGATGGGAACAAATAATTATAAGCCTTTGAAAAACAGTTAATGTGGGATGTGAATGCTGAAGATTCATTCTTCACTATTGGCTGCATTTTTTTTAACTGAAAGGAAAAGATATGTCAGTGCTTGTAAACCCCAAGGCACAGGGAAGTTCTGCAGGTTTGTATATCCCTGTGGGCACCAGACAGCCCAAGGGAGGATGCTGCCTGCTCTCATGCCCACAGGCAGGCATTGCACCCCTCCTCCCCTTATTGCGGGGTGTTGGCAGGTGCAGCCATAGACTCCACTCCTGCATGGTTGCCTAATTCACCCAAATGTAGTGACCTCAGGCCTGAGTTATCACCTGGAGTTCAGGCACCTGCAGAGTAAAGAATTGATCCAACAGGGATGAACCTTTCTCAAATGAACAATTTCTATTTAGTCTCTGTTTGATGGAAAGGGGAGAGAGAAAATGAAATGCAAAACAAATCCATTTCCCATGTCCATGTGATTCTAAACAGCTCTAATACATGCAGCCCTGCCTTTACAGAGGACACCATATACACTATATATACACATTTATATACACAAAACTACACGTTGCATGGCAAGTTATCTGTGGGATGGTGTCTTGCAGCTCTATCAAGTCAAGGAAGAATATAGCTACACAGATTTGGGGAGGGGAGAATTCAAAGAAGAGGTTTTATTGCTCGCTAAACCAAAGAAAAGTGTTAACATGTACTTGGGCTGATGCATGCAGGGAAAGTTAAAAAATAGTAAGCACAGAAAAAAGCGGCACTCAACCTGTCAGAAATATCTTAGTCCATTTAATCATCAGTCTTTTTTTACTTCCAAGCAAGGAGACTGGTTTTCATGGAACTCCTCACTCCTAGCCTCAAGTCCCCTTGTTTTCAGGGAGTTTGTGTGGTGAGGGAGCTGTCTGCAACAACACAGCATGGATGTATCTTTCATGACTGTCACAAGCAGCCTTACCCCAGTCCCCCAACAATAACAGCATAACGTTTTCTTCCCTCTGGACTTCTATAGCACACAAAATTTCCCAGAGGTGGATAACTGCTGGAATAGATATTAACCCCTGCTAGGGGTTTTGAAATGAGATGAATGCACAAAGTTGCCTGCCCTAGGATACCTTCTCTCATGCTCTACTCACTGAGCATACAGAAGCTCTGAGTTGTTCCCCACTGAATTCAGAGCTGAAATGCCAGATCTGCACAGAGGTCCATTTTAGGGCCTGTTATGGCAGTTTCTGTCTGTCAGTGATGGACAGCTGCTGACACAGGTTCCTTCTCAAGCCCAACAGTGTGGTAAGAGAAGTCTGTTCCAGTTTGTTCGAAATAGGACAAAGTGCACTTAGCAGGGAACTGCCAATATCTTTGGCTCCTTCAGGTGCCACTGAAAGCAGTTCTCTCCTTCCATCACTATGCAGTACCCTCAGAGCTGTCACTAGAGCTGTAGGGGGGTCAGAGGAAAGGCTGGGACATGCTCTGCACTCAGGCACCCACTGGTAGGCATGATCCTTATTAGGGCTTCCTCTGGTCAGCACCCCAGGTTTCACTCCACAAAGCTGCAAGAAACTCCAGCAGGAATTCTGAAATTACCTCTGAGATGCACATTCCTGTCCAAAAATAGCCAGGAGAATATAGAGGAGGTGGCTTGGGGCTCTGTGATTGTTTCCAGCCAGGACCAACAGGTCCTGAGAGCATGTTCTGCAAAGTGCTCTTGAATGTCATTGCTCTGCTGCTTTCTGTGTGGGGATGTGGGGACATGAAATTTGAAGAACAAGGCTGAACTTAAAGTGTCCCCAAATCGCAACAGCAATCATCCTAACATACTTACTCCAAGCTGAATGGTCACATGACAGAATGCTGTAAATCCTGAGCAATCTCACTTGGCTGAGAGTGCAGGACTGATGTCAGACTTGTTGAACAGAAAGACTTAAATCACCGCAAGCTGAAAACTGCATTAAGGACCATAGAACAGACAGAAAGCCTGTTCTCTCCTCCCAAGCAGCTCTCTACTTGATATATGGCTCCCAAAGTATCAAGAGCAAGAGGTTGTACAAGCAAAAATCAGCTCAAGGTGTGTGGGATGAGAGGAAAAAGAGCCTGAGACACAGATACTGCTGGAGATTTGGCAATGCCTCATATCAAGCAGAGTGAAAATTTCAGACATCAGCAGTTTGGTCTAAACCCACTGTTTTGCATGTGGGTTTTACAAACCCAAGCTTGTACAACAGATGTCACTAAACGTCCCCAGACATGTCTAAGAGACAATTCACAGGCAGCTCCCTCCTTCCTACATATTTTATGGATTTAATCCATAATCCAAGAGTTTGATCTCAGGCATGTAAATGTTTGAATTAAATGCTTGATTTGGACCTGGCTCCTCATCCTGTCTTATTTCTGCTTGGATTTGTTGGGAATACAAACCTTCAGACTGTGGATGTGTCATCTATTTTGCTTCTGCTGACTTTGGCATGTGAACATATCCTGCTTGTAAAGACGACGAGGCTGATCCCCGCTGTGGCCAGCTGGATGTATCTCATAAGGGACTACCTCCTGTTGAAGTAAATTGTTTTTACTTCTCAAACAGAAGCCAGGAGACTTCTACGATTAATGGCCCGAAATTCTGGAATGCCTGAAATCTCAAAGAAAACAGGTTGTTAGAAAGTGCTCTGGGTAGGGTCTGGAGAGTGGTGCCCTGTTGAATTGCCCTCCCCCCCCGCCCCAGGTTATGAAAGATCCAGAAATTTTCACTGCAGGTTCATACTAACTGATAACTGATAGACATACTAACTAACATATGATAACATAAAATGAAATGTAACATCTTCTACTTGCATGCATGGACCGGCTGCAAGGTGCTGGACCTGTATAGATGCCTCACAGAATAAAGAGCATGCTGGTAACTGAAGAAGTGTTGTTTTGACTATGGTAAATGATACCTATGTCTGAGCAGACCTGCACAAAGCATATGTGCCCAGAAAGAGAAATGACCATACTAAATACATTTATTAGTGCTTTTTCTAAATGAACAATTATTGTTCAGGCTCAGCAAAACCCACTGTTGTGCATCACGCACACGGGTGTCTCTATCTCTACCCATAAACACTGTGTCTTTACATTTCAGGGCAAACACAACCCTGCTCTGAGGTTTTGGGAGAGGTAGGCCTGTAGTTATTTCACACGATAAGGGGGAATGGGCCACTTCAACCAAGGATGTGTGGAGAAGTGGGAAAAAGCTGAAGCTCCAATATACTGCTGATTCTCAGAAGACTCATATTCACAGAGGGAAACTCATGATCACCTCAGGGGTTGCACATGTGCTCTAACCCAGATGTTGAATACTGCCCAAAACCCCATGGAGTTGTGTGGGGCAGGAGCAGTGTCCCATCCATGCATCCCTGACCATCCCACAGCTCTAGTTAGGCCTGTCCTACATGAGTTTCTGGGACACTGAAAGCAGAGAAAGCTCTTATGCCTTAATGTGACTTTTGGAAGTCTGTAAAGGGAGCCAGTGCAGGTACTGTAGCACAGATCTACACCATAGCTTACTGTGTCTTAAATTCCTCTCGATGAAAGCAGTATAGCCCCATCAAATCAACAGAGCAGTCAGT
Source organism: Myiozetetes cayanensis (assembly GCF_022539395.1). Classification (NCBI taxonomy): domain Eukaryota; kingdom Metazoa; phylum Chordata; class Aves; order Passeriformes; family Tyrannidae; genus Myiozetetes; species Myiozetetes cayanensis. Next base: position 136,424,099 of record NW_026086604.1, read on the forward strand.
ATTTTCACATGTTCTCCTCTCTTAATTTTTTTTTGTTGGATGCAAAATGTACTTGTCCCCCAAGGGTAATGGCCTGGAGAAGAGACAGATGCTTAAGCCCATGTACACATCAACCCTCTCATCACTCTGTTGCATGGTGGCCTCATTACCAGTTTAGAGGAGCTCAGGGAAAGTCTGAAGGAGTACAGAAGATCCAGATCAAATTTACTTACCACATACTTGAATAATTATTTCTGCAGCAATATGATTCACTTTTCATTCTTCATAAATTCCTCCACATTGTATTCCTAAGAGTCCACTGTCTGTTCCAAAAGCTGTTGCATCCTCTTTTTAATGAGTATCAGATGCGTCCTTGTAATTTGGACCAGCTTATTCAAGTTTGGGCTTCCGCAACCTAACTTTAGAAGTGTGTCCTGCATTAATTTGGAAAGAAAATGACACTGAAATCAAAACACACAAAAAGAACTGTGTCCAATGGTCCAGTGCTATGTTTGGAATGTTATTCAACCTAAAAGCAGCCAAACAGAACCCTAAATGGTTTTGTTTGATGTTTAGTGAGAAGGTACCTGCCAGAATAATCTGTTTCAATGTGTGCCCATGCACTGAAATAGTCCCACCAATTTTCCAATCTACAAGGTCCCACCTCCTCTTTATCCTCTCGTTTCATCTTCCTTGTAGGGAGGGGATGAGTCCTATGGACTGGGATCCTGGAAATCCAAGGACATCTGAAAACAAACAAGCCTTTCTTATCTACCATTTTGCCTCTAAATTCCCCTTCTGCATTGAAGACCCACTGTGAATACAGACATATGTTTCTAAAGAGACACAGTTTTGTCTTGCTGATCTCAATGTAATTAGAAAGCTATTTGGCACATACAGGAACTTCTGTACTAATTTGGCACTATCCCATTCTGCTACTGGCAGCATTGGTTTTGCTCCCCGCTGGCGACTCTCCTAGATATCTTACAGCTCCTGGAAACATCAGCCATGCCTATTCAGGGAATAAGTTTGGCAGGATGCTGGCACCTTGTGCAGTACATCCAGTAGCAATGTGGCTGCATGATGTTGGCTCATTATCAGACTCCACCACTGGATCTTCTGATGGGGTATAGCATTATAGGGACATGCATGGTTTGCATTATGAAAGCCAGCATTACATTTCCCATTAACTCAGCTTCAACTACAGGGTTTTATCTGATGTGTTCTTCAAAATGAGGCCCTATGTCAATTCCTCATTATCTTTTTTTGCTGAAAAACTTAAAGGAGAAAGCGTTTTCCCCTTGGACCTCACTTGCTTTACTAGGAAAGGACACATCCAACTCCTGAGTTATGATGTTTCAGATTTCAGAGGTCTCATATATTCTTGTTGATTATCCATAGGGACATGGGTCCCCCTAGTCTAACACACTGTCTCTAACATTCTTCTGTCACTTGCATCAGTAAGTGAAAAAACACGCAGTGTTGGTTCCTATGTAACAACTCTGCAAGAGAGGTCATAACCTTTACACAAGACTGTTTTTATCATGTTTACTTGGCCAATGACCACTTTCTTCCTGCTATTTGGATATTTTAGCTTCCCACTAAATCAGAACTCCATGTCCTCCAAGTGAACACACATGCAAAACATGAAACAATCCAGCGTGATGACGCCTTTACCTGATCTACTACAGGACTGAGCCCTCCTCCTTGGTACTATTGCTTCATTCTCAGCAATCCTTTGAAATCCAGCCTCCCTTGTTGTTTGCTGGGTTATTTGGGCTACTTCCAGGGGCTTTTGTCTGCCTTCTTTAGAGAATTTTAAAACAGGGAAATGTAAAGCTGCCTTATCTTTCCTAGCCCTTCTTTCTGTTTTCTCAGGCTCTCCTTGGTGTGAGTGGGTACTTGTGCCTCCTCATGCCTATAGAAACACTTGTTGCAGTTCCCATCAGCTCCAGGAGCTATTCTCAGTGTTGCTGACACCAGCCACTCACATATCATGACTTACCAAAACCAAACGTGCAGATTTCATTAGTTTTTTTCTATTTGGTTTTTGGAAACTTTGGAAGTCAGGTTTTCAATTTTGCCTCTACAGATATGAAAGGAAACAATTCAATTCCTTCTTCCAATGAAAACTTGGATTTTCACACAGTATTACCACCAGTGGGAAAGGCCACAACAAACAACACTGGGATGAAGTTCATAATAAATGAGGATGGTCACACAGCAAAGAATACCTCCTAGTGCCCTCCTGGCTTGCACTAAGCCCAACCTGCTAAGTCAGGCCAGGGAAAACATTTTTGTTCTTGACATTATGTGCAGCCACTATAACTAGTGCAGCTGCAAACATTTCTTTTATAAAAGGCTGCTGCTTTTTTAATCCTGCAGAATCCAGTGGAAACTTACATCAGTAAATTCTACAGGTTTACTCTATCCTACTTATTCACAGTTCTCTTTATCAGCTTTAGGAGTGTTGTCTTGTAAATGCAAGAGTCCCCTTTTCCTTGTTTTCTGGGACAGGCAGAACAAGAGCGTCTGACTGGCAAAGATGTTGATCCTCTATGCTCATGAAAATGTGGGAGGAATTAGGTCCTTCCTGCAGATTTGACTGCTTTCTCCAGAAACTAAGCTTTCATTTAAAAAGCTAATGAAGTGTTTAGCCCTTCTGGTAGCAAAGATAACCATGCTTCAGTTCGCGTTTTGCAGAGGTTATCTTTTGTCAAAGCCAGAGAAACTATAACTAAACCACAGAGTCATGAGCTTCCTCTATTTATCTTAAGTGAGAATTAAGTGTAAAACAATGTGTCAGGGATGTAAGTGTGCCACAGACCTAGAGGCAGAGAAAAACTTTGCTGAAGAGAGGCCATCTGAGAGTTTGATCCAGACCAGATTGGGGTTCCCATGGGATTTTGCCATCTCCTGCTTCCTCTCCACTTCTTATTGCTCACTGGCATTGGTCTCCTCCAGTTTCATCCCTCAGTCCTTCCTTACATGATTCCTTCATGTGTCCTGACTGGTACCATTTCAGTTTTCCATGTAGGTTTATGAACCCAGACCATAAGTATGACAATAATTAATAATGTGAGAGGCAAGATAGGCCATGATCTTGGTTGGAAAATGACAGAGGAAGAAGCTTTGTCAGAAGCAATCGGAAATATCCAGAAAAGGAGAAGCAGGGCCAATGTTGATGAGGAGTCTGAGTGCTCAAACATACCTTATGCCAATCCAAATCTTTCCAGTTTCCCAACTTTTGGTTCACTGCCAGAAAGACTGGCCAGCTCCTAGATGCAAGTGACCAGCTTCATCATCCTCAGCCCTTCCACTCACTTGGGAAACATGAATTATTCACGTGTTCTTTTATCAAGTTCACATTGTACATGTGGTGTCTAAAGTCACAGGCAGTAATGAGGCTGATGAGCCACCCCTCTGCGTGCACATGTGGCTACACGTGCAGCCACATCTGCGCACCAGGGTAGGTACATTCTTATTCTCTTCTTAATGCATCCCCCTGCTGCAGCATCTCAGGCACATTTTTTTGCTTCTGCTTCTTAGTATCTTCACTGAGCTGTTCACAATAATGCTCAGTTCTTTTCCCCAGAGATTACAGTTAATTCAGAAGCCATCAGTGTGTCAGAGTAGTTTAAATTATTTCTTTCAAATGCATTACATTTTAGTTCAAGTTCATCTGCCATCATGTTAGGACAACCACTGGTGGTATTAGAGTTGTCTGGTGTTTCAAAAAATCCTTTGCAGCTTTTCCTTTATGATCAAGCTTTTATCAGCTGCATATTTTGACATTTCATTGTTCATCAAATTCTTAGTCTTATTAGGAAATGCAGCACTTAGAAAATCCACTGAAACTATGATCATAGTCTTAAGACATAGGAAATAATTCTAAAAATCTCAAAAAAACCTGATGGGTACACTCCTTATCTCAAAGTCCATATTTGTCTCCTATCTGTTGTAAACAAATCCCCATAGGAACTGGAGGAAATCAGTGTAATAAATGTACAACATAGTCACCTGCACATGGATAGATAAAAAAAAGTCCTTATAGACATCCTTAGGGCACTTCACTCTTAATATTTTTCAGCCTCAGGCTTCAAACATTTATTTCCACTGCCAGCTTGTCTCTTCAGCAGTTGTTAATCCAGGACAAGATTTTACCTCACCTTCTTGTTACCAGACTTCTTTCATAGTCTCATGGGCAGAATCCTATTGAAAGCTTTTCAACACTCTAAATAAATTATATCCATCATCTTGCCTTAGTGTACTATTTTTTTTTAACTCAGAGAATTCCATGAGTTTAGGAGAAACATAATTTACTTCTATGTATGTCATGCCAGCATGTCCTTATCAAATTATAAAGATTTTTGTTCTCTCTTTCTCTAATGATTTTCTCAATTTTCTACACACTGAAATATTTGATAAAGAAATTATCCTTAGTTCCTCTTTAAAATGTGGGCTCCATATTGAGCATTTCTACTTGTATTGGTACTGCAGCTTCTGCTTTGTGTGAGAGAAAATTCTCTAAGCTTTTAATCACAAACAACCTTCAGATATTATAGCAACCCCATCAGCTCTTGGAATTGACTGCAGCAGAGAAAGCAGCATAGCTTGAAATGAGAGCTTTCAACAATTTTTTTTTTTTAAATATTGTTTTCGGATAACTATCTTACTACAAATGTCCTCCACAGTTTTAACAAATCTTGTTAAAAGAATTCACTGGGTGTTATGCACAAGCTGCTGTGACACAGTCGTTTCCATGAATGACTTTATTGGGAATATTATTGCAAACTGAGGAAAACAAAAGCTCTGTGGGAACTTTAACTCTACCACCTAGACTACTGTACTTAGCTATGAGGACTATTATTAACCTAGTTACAGAAACATTTACTTGAATAATGAATGAGCTATTACTGCATGCTGTAGGATGTGAGATTCAAAAAGAAAGAATGAATGTGTTCACTCAGAGCAGTGGAGGAAAAACAAGGAAAAAGGAGGTCTTTTGTCAAATATTTAATTTGTCTTTTAGGTTAGTTTTGGAACGGTATTGATCAACATCTGAGGATAGTGATCTTCTTCTCAAAGACTATGATGAAAACCAGCCCACTTGTGAAACTGCACCTTTGAGAGGCTGGAATACAAATTAGCCCTCAGACACAGAACTGCTTATTCTTTCTTCCCTGCAGAAATGGACCCTCTTCTTTCTCCCTCACTTAATCCCACACAACCCAAAGCAATTTTTTATCAAACTGCCAGTAATGCAACAGGCAGGTAGTACCAAGGCACTTCCTGGGCAGTCCTGACCCCCACTAGGCTCTGAGTTCCCCCTGCACAGAAAGATGCCCAACAGCACCAAAGTGCCCAGTTGACCCTGGGCAGAGAAAATATCACCACTATCCCTCTGGTTCCACACCTTCCTGGGACCGCCTCAGTCCCTTGGTGTTTCCAAGTAAGAAGCTGAGTGTCCCCTTGAGTACTTTATGGACACTTCTTTGGGCATTTCTGTGAGGTCTGGTCCCTTCAGAAGGAGAAAGGGTTCACAGCTGGGTCTCCCATGTCCCAGACAAAGGCCAAGATGAGGTAGAAGATGAAGGAGGATGAAACGACACCTCCCCTTTTGGCTCCTTCCTTCTCCCTACCTTCTTGCCAAAAAAAGGAAAGAAATGAAGTGAAACTATTTGAGTGCCTCGAGCTGAACTCACAAATATTTTCAGGACATTCAAAACCACATTTCCGTGTAAATTTACTCTTCCTCCAAGGATTTCACCAGCTTCTCCCTCACTCCTGGTTTTATTTTCTGACTGGTTATGGCATGTTTAGAGCCCAGCAATGAATCCATTGTTAACACTGCTCAGCCTTCAGTTTATTGGAAATGACTTTCTTCCTCTGTAGGGCTGCCTGTGAACCGTCTTGAGATGTTTCAAACTCCTTGCAATCTCATTTGCACCCTGCCAGCCTTTTCCTTTTTGCCATCTGTCCAATCACATTATTAATATGCTTTTTCATCACCCCTTTTTTTAGAACAGTATTTAGATTTAGCCCAACAGTGAAGTTTTTGCCTGGGTGAAAATTAGCCATTTAGTCTCATTTGTTATTTTTCATTAGGCTGAATTCACACACATCACTTTGCACTGATCAAACTGTCAGCTAGGAAGAAACTTTTCCAAACTAAAAACGGTATTGTACGTAATTTATCCCTTCCCTATCCACCCATTAGTAAAATATCCTGTTCACTTCTCAGTGAATTCACTGAATCCTTGAAGGCAGCCTGTTGAAAGCACACTGAAAAATAAACTTTTACCTTCTTTTCTCTATGATTCTTAAAAATTGTTATTATTTTTAGGGTTACTTTTGCTGCAAACTCACTCTGCAATCATTTCATATTTACTGTATTTTTTAATGTGAGACTGTTTAATTTCTTCTTGTGGATATGCAGAGGAGGGACTTCAATTTTCTAAGATACCTGAATGGCTCAACAACCTGTTCAGTCTTTCTCCTTGGCCATCTGGCAGAGGGAGCTGCAAGGACCCAGCCCTGGACTGTTTGTCCATACACTGATAAATAGGGTGCCTGCTCTTCTCACACTGGGTATCCCCTGCCATGTCCCAGGGCCAACTTGAACTTCATATTTACACTCTCATAGCACATTCATGTGATAAGACTGAGATAAGAACTTGCCAAATAGGATGTGCTAGACAGCAACTCTAGATCAGATGAAATGTTGCCATAGAGAGTGCAGGAGCAGCATTGCACATCACTGGGAAGACCTCTTTGCTTTGAAACCTTTGGCTTTAATATATATTTTTTTATTGGCTTTGCCTCCCAAGCGTTTTTTTTTTTTTCTCGTCTCGATTTGTCTTGCCCCCAAAAAAAATCCAGAGTTTGTACAGTGACACAAAAGTCATTTGAGTAAGACTAGATTAATTTCTATATTGCAGTCACTCCAAGAAAAAGCGTAGCTAATATTACATCTGAAGGTAAAGCATATATGGACTGCTTTCATATTTTAATGAAAACTATATTCCACTGAGTATTAACACTAAACAACATTACCTAGAGATATGTTAATAATAGTTTTGTAGCTTACTGGAAGATTAAGATTTGACAATTCCCACAGAAGTGCAGTATCCTATGTAAATTCCCCTTAAACCTTGACAACAGTACTACAGAGCTGATAATTTATTTATTTTAAAAATGTCAGCATGTTATGACCACTGAGATGAAACATCTCATTTTCAAGAACATCTTCAGGGATGATGGCAAATTACAGGCACTCACAGCGATGCACTCGGCATTAAAGAATACAGCGTATGATCAAATATGACAAGTAGAGGAGTGTTGTTATTTTTTTAATAAACAGAACAATAAATTTGCTTAAAAGGTAGATAAATTGTTATAGAATATAATATTCTGTACTATGATGTTCTAGTTTAATGGCTTTGAATAGCTAAAGAATTTTGTTTGGTTTTTATTTCAGAAATTTAAATTCTATCATCTTCACAGCTCTCAGTCTATGTTAGTTATCAAACATGGCCTGGTATTGCACTAGACAAAGAAATAATAGCCTAATAAGCAGAAAAACAGTTTTATGCAACTGGATTTTTTTCACTTCTTTCTCCCAGGGAAACTGTCATAGAATTTCCTGCTACTACTTTATGTAAGACAGTGCTGGGGGATTTGTATTTTCTTTCTTATGTAAAGTTCTTTAAAGGTTGTGGGTTTTTTTCAATTATTTTATTATTAATTCTTCTTTGAGATTTTCCTTTAAATCTCAGAATTTCCACTGTGTTATAAAAATTATGCTATGATCAAAACACCAGTGACACACATGAAGTTTCTTTTGCTGAAATAATAAAATTTAAAAAAAAAATCCACTTTCCATCAGATCTGCAATGGTCTAGGAATTAATCTATCAGTAAATATGCATCCAAAGATCACAGAAGATATGGAAATATTTTAAGGGCTCAGTGTAAGATTTTCCTATTTAAAAGTGTGTCATACTGTACTTTTATTCCTTTTGACACTACTGCTTTTGTAGGAAGATACCTTTAAAAAAAAAGATACAAAGAAAGAAGTGCTCAATGCTGCAGAACTACCAGATACAGATGCTATCACAGCTTTTAAAGGCTTTAGGGTCAGATCTTCACCTGTTACAGGTCAGCATGAGTTCAGTGCCAGCTCATGTCAGGTGGGACTTCAGCTTTCATGACTTAATGAAGTCTCTGTACTTTACAGTGGGCTACAGATTAGAAATACTCTTAGTTTTGTCAATTACACAGATGTTTCTGAAATGCCTGATGTTGAAACACAGTGTGTTCTCTACAGAGCAGATGTTTCCCTCTCTTTAACCACTGTAGTGACCACTGACAAAATGACCACTGCAAGGCTGCATGAGCATTGCTTTGCTTTCTAAAGACTCACTTGTCCGAGAGACTCTAAGCTTGAGGTCTGGACATTGCCTGCCTTGCACCCTGCACATGCATTTTCCCTGTGCTCACCCACTGTAGCCCTTCTGTGGGTGTGCAGGGCCAGGACACACCAGCTGGGACCAACAGCACAGGACCAGGGCTCACGGACCAGCACCCGCAGTGACCCTGTCTGTACCCCCGGGACACACATGGAGAGCTGTGCTTACACCCAGAGACACAGCCAGCGATTCTTCAGAAGACCCTGAGTTCTTGGCTGCCAATCCTCCAACGGGAAACTATTTTTCATTTCTAAACCAGCCAGGGCTGTATTGAGGGAATGGCAGGTGCTGGAGTGCCCAGGCCCAGCACAAAGCTGGGTGCCTCCTGCCTCCCCTGTTTGCCCTGCACTGCCAGACACCCAGACAGACCAAAACCCCCGAGTCATAGTCACCCCAGCCCTCAGTTGTGGCATAAATGACTCAAATGCTGCAACAAAAATCCCGGAAAGGATCAGATCCATTACTCTGCAGGGATACTTTGTGCTGTTTTACTGGGGAAAATGTTTCTTCAATGTTCCCCAGGACTCCCTTCTGTAGGGAACTTATTTAGCAGTAAAAACTACTTCTTTGCCATTTTCACCCCTATCCCAAAACAGGGACAATGATTGCTTGAGAATGCATTTATAATCCATCCAGTGTTCTGCCCCTGCCATGGGCCTTGGGACATTCAGAGCAGCAGGAAGACTGTCTCAGACTTTTACATCATTAGGAATGGCACCAGTCCATTATTTTCCTCCTCATCCTATGTTATACTGAATGCACCTTGGCCACTGCTGAGCCTTGGCCTGCAGCCTATGGAATGCTGGTTCAGCACAAACTCCTGCTGTTTTCCCTGTGGGGAATCTTGACATGATCATCTGCAATAATTCTCACAGACATTGTGGGTTAAAAACCTGGTTCATGACTATTTTGTGTCTTGTGCCCACTACACAGCAAGGTGAACTTTGCATTCTCTGCCCAGTTTTCCTCTCTGTCATGTCCAAACACAGAGCACCCATGGCTGAGAAAATCCTCTACTAGGGCTTCTACCTGCATTTCAGGGCAAAGGACTGAGTAGGATAGCGTGTGTGCACCTGGGAGCATGACAGGATCACAGTAAGGGCTGTTTCCTCCAGCAGCCACCTGCAACAATTGCCTCCTTCTTCAGCTATAGCCCATAATCCTCCAGCCTGCAGCTTGAAACCTCAGCAGGGAAATTTGGGTACTCAGCATAGCTGAAACACACACCAATGTTTGCTACAGCTGCATCCCATGTCCTCCAGCAGTCCAGTGAGCTGGGGTTTAAGGCTGAGTCCTGAACTTGCAGATGAAGGAAATACATTCAGGACAAACACGTCAAAAATTGTCAGTCTGGGCTAGACAGAGAAGGAAGAGAATAAATCTGCACAAAGTTTGGAAAGGGAACCAACATGTGAAGAGAGGAACAGAGCTAACCTTAGTACTGCCAAAGGAAAACTGAGATTGATCTTGCAAAGCTTGAGGCAAAAGAGCAAGAGATTTCTCAGCAGCATAAAACACAAAGAAATAGAAGTGAGACACTGAGTCCAGACTTTGCCTCAGTTTCCCACAAGGGTGATGAGCTTAATCATGAGAGAAAAACACAGATGATGGTAAAAAGAGCTGGAAATCGTGGTGGAAACAAAATTCAAGAAGTTTGATGCACTTGGTTCAGAGAACTGGATGATCTCATCCCTGCGTTCTGAAAAAAAACTGTCAAAAAAATGTCAAGACAGATGCTTCAGAAGGAAAACAAAGTGCTCAGATTGAGTCTAGACTCATTAGTCTGTCTCAGCAGTATTCATGGTTTAAAACAGATTCTGAAGAAAATTGTAATTAAATACATGAATGTGAAGGGGGAAAGTGATAAAGCACAACAGGAGTAATTTTAAGGTAGCTTCTGCCAGATTGCCTCTGATAAAACATGACATTTATTAAATAAAGAGAATATTCCAGCAAACTCTCTGGACTTCAATAGGATGTTTTGCTATAGGTCATATGGAAATCCTTTCTCTAAACTGGAAAGGCTGGGGTCAGTTGGGAAAGTAGAAGGTGAGTAAGAAGCTGGCTTAGAGATAGGAGTGTGGAAGGAAAATGAGACAATGAGTAATCCTGCAAGAAATATGGGGCTGGAGGGAGGTTACTAGGCGACACTCCAGAGTCTTAATATTTTGATAACGACCTTGTCAAAGCCATTAGAACTGTGCAGATAAATTAGCTGGTGACCTAATGTTAAGGAACATCATGAATAGCAGAATACCATAAAAAGGAAGTAAATGGCCCTCAAGGCTAGAGTAAAGGGAAGGAATGAAATCCTACAGTACCAAAAATGAGTTCATGCACATGGGAACAAAAGATCTTCATAGAGACCCAGTCCTAGCTTCGAACTACGGGATTTGCTCAGTCATGGCAGCCTAACACAAGGATTATCTAATTCTCATTGACTGGAGTATGAAGGAATCTCCAAAACACCTTGAAATTATGGGACATTATTTCCTGAGCAAAGTAAGAAGAGGTGACATTAGACAGTGCTCCAGGGTAAACGGGTGCCCCATCAGCAGCACCTTCATAAAGTCCTCCTGTGAATCACAGCCTCACATACGGGTAGGAATGATATGGCCACTGGAGCTCCCTGTGCTGGCAGGTACCCTGCTACTGGCTCGTGACAGCCCAGGTAGGACAGCCTGTCACCACTTGCTGGCTGGGCACCAGGCAGCGTGGGGTCATGGGAGAATTGAGTGTCCAGACTGCTACGTCTGTCTTACCACAAGTTTCTCGACAGTCGTGCTCAGGAACAGGGGGTTTGGAGCAGGTTCAGTAACAACAGATATTCAACCTCAGGGGAACGGTTTTGGAGCAGAGCACTCCCAAATCCCTCAGTAAGAAATAGCAGGAGCTATTTTTTTTCCCTAATGTGGACATGGCAACCTTCACTGCTTGGCACTTTTTTTTTTGGTCAGTCTTCCTGTGCCATGGAGGGCATGGGCACAGAAGACTTTTGCAGAGCGGTTTCTCTTGAGGCCCTGTGGAGCCTCAAGGAGAAACATTAGCCAAAATGAAAGCAGAAGCAGACTATACATTTGTTCCCTTGCCTTATTGCTCTGCCACCACAGAGGCAAGCGACTGAATTCAGATCTAAGCATACGTGCTTGCAAAATCACAAATGCATTTCCCAGAGCTAGAGGTACTTTGCATAAACTGAATGGAAGCAGTCTGGATTAACTTGGCTATAGATCCAGCATAGAGCCAGAATTTGGGTGTTCTCACACAATAGGTTAGAGGAAAAGGAGCCTTCTTTTAGATTGCTGAATAGCTACTGAATAGTATTTCCGATAATCTTTACAGAGCATCTGTAATGATTAAATCTGACTCCATAAGCAGAGGATAAAGATCTCTGAAGGATTGAAATGGTAAATATTCTAAATATCAAGGTGTGCAGATGGCCAGTTCTGTATGTGAATAAACTATTAAGGCATTTATAAAAAGCCAGAAAATAACCTAACCAAAAATCTCTCAAGTCAGAAAAATAAATTTAGTGCCTGTTTTTCAGCTTTGAAGGAAAGAGTGTCATAGGTGTATTCGATTTCCATCCATTAAGACCTCAAAATTACAGTCAAACATGACTGTGCAGGCATCACTGTTGCAATACCAGAATTTGTCTATAAAAAACACACAGAGAGAGTTTGTCTGAGAAACAGGAATTCTGATGACATGGTGTCAGCAAGGAGCTTGGTAAAGATCCCAAACACATCTATAATACATGGGCTGAAATCATGGTTTAAATTTATTGTTCAATTACAGCTTCAGGCTCTTGGAGTTCACTGCTGCCAAGAAATATATATGACATTAAATTATGGAATATTTTGTTAAATATTTTAATACATTTGAGTACTTGTAACATTTTATTTAAACATGTTATTCAGAGAACAGAAAACATTGCTCTTTTCTAATTAAAGGTGTGAGTCAGCAAGACCAATAAAATGCTTACTCCAGTGTTGGAGGAAACTCTGAAGAGAGAATGAAATCCTATTAGAAAGTCCCCTATTATCCTGGCAACGCCTGCCTGAGTGACATCTCAATGTATTTTTGCTGAGTTAAGCCTTACAAGGCCCATCCACTTATGGCACAAGATTTCATTTCACCATTAATTTATTTGATTTGTCAAGAGATTAATAGGCATGTGAGATGTTAGTTAAAATTTCAGAGCACATCGTGAGGCTCTGTCAGATAGAGGAAGGCTATTATTAGCAAGACTGTAGATGCTATCTGAAGGGTGGGAGGTCACAAAATCTGAGGTGGGACTGGCCAGTTTATTTGGGAAAGGCCATGCAGACAGTGGGCAGTAGCTTCCACTGCTTTGGCCAATGATCCCTGCAGCAAAACTCATCAAAAAAGAGCCGGATACAGTATCTGTATCTGAGGTGTTTTACCTCTTATGACCACACCTGAAAGACACACTCGACCATGTAGCTCTGTACAAGCGTGAGGATTAGGAGATTAAAGGTTTAATCTCTCACTTAAAAGGTTAGACCCACACCTAAAGAGCTCAGCAGATGGAGGTTTGGCCAACTACATCTAGACTAGGTGGGTATGCTCCTTGGTACTCATAATCTATCAGCCAGAGCACTTAAATCAAGTTTCCTTTACCTTTTCCATTCTTTGGAAACCATAGCAGACAAAGAATGCATCCAGGCATCACCCCTGGATGGTTTGGGGACTTCAACAGGTTTTGTAGCTAGATGTGAGGTGGGAAGTGCCCTTGGTCCTCTAATTCAGATGAAGCTCTGTGGAACAGCAATAGCAGTGCAGAGGATTATGAAAAGATTTTCACCCTCACTCTGGATCTTGTAATTTCTGGATGGATAAATCATTAAAGGGGCTTGGATGGGCTTTTTGAATGTTTTTGAGTGATTTGCAAGCATTCAACTTTCTTCATTGCATTCAAGAACCATTAAAGAGGCTGACTGTGATCTAAGCTCTGTTAAGTAGGAATGCAGTATTTAAACTGGGATACCCTCTCAGCTGCAAATTTTTAATAAAATTTCTAAATGGCAACATTACTGTCATTAGTAACGAAGTAGATACAATTATTGCTAAGTGAGCAGTCGATACATATTAATAGCATCTCATTCAAACATGCAGGAAAATTACATTAGTTCCAGATAGTATCCTGCAGGGAACAATCTCTCAATGCCACAAGAGCAGATTCCCATGTTGTTCAAACCCATATAGTCAGAGGAATAATTCTGATAACTTCTGATGGGTTTGAGAGAAAAATATGTTCAACAACCTTCCGCAAACCAAGGCTCTGATCCCTTGTGATTGAGGGGTAAATCCACAATGGAGTATGGTGACTGTAGTGCTCTGCATCCCACTTCTACTCCACAGCCTCCCTGATACTCCCTGTCACTTCACGTTTGTCAGCTGGGTAGACTTCAAAAAAGGCGAGGGTCAGAACCACTTCAGGCAATGACTGCATCTGAAACCAGATTTCTAAACCTCTAAAAAACTGGTAAAACCAGGTGTCATGGAGCAATCTGGTTCTCAAACACTGCATATATGTGTACTGAGCCTCAGGAGAAGCCCCCACCTCTGGACCATGCCTGGGCAGAGATTGGTGACATGAAGCTCTGAGCCAGCTCTATCTCTAGAGAGCAGTGGCACCTCTGCTCATTCCTATTGCCTTGTTTTAGGTATCTCCCTCAGAAGCCAAGACCTAACTGTCCCATGCCCTCTCTAGCCCGTAAGCAGGCTAGATCTAACTCTTGCTTCTGCATCCTCTTCCTAGTCCCAACCACCTTCCCCTTTAGCCATCCTCCCAGGAGACTTTCTGAAGTCCAGCATCATTGCTACTGTGCAAATCTTCTGGAAACTGTCCGATGAAGTTTTCCTTATCCTCAAATATTTTATGAAATCCTTATAGAAACTGTGGCTGAAATTAAAAAAGATAGAAGAGTTTGGTAGGATTTGAAAAGTCCAATTCACTGGGAGTCATGACAGTCACTTGAAGCAAACCTCTCTGAAGTGGTACAGTCATTGCTCTGGATGAACATATGTTTGCCTTGTCTCTGTAGGAGTGGAGCACATTCCCCACTGACACACAGTCTCGTTGTTCTAAAGAGGGATTTTCTGAACATCAGCAGGTTGTCCAAATGCTAATCCTGAAATTATTGAAGCAACTCTCTCAAGACTAGTATTTTTCCAATACGTGTGAGGGTGTTATTCTGAACACTGTTCTTCTCTTCATTTATCCACAAAACCTGCAAGAGATTTTCCTATTTAGGGCATGAATCTGAACCTTTGAATTTAGTAGGAACGTTATTACTGAAATAATATAAATTAAGATTTTTTTTTTTACATGGTACATCAAAAAGGACATTTACAACAGCCATAATTTATAAACTTCATGTATTTTCCTTTTTAAGGGGAGTGGCATAACAGTGTTGCCAAAAGAGAAATATTCCCTGTTCTCTTTCCATTTCTCTCTCATACACACATATTTATAGTGAATGTCAAGAAAATTACAGCACCATAACCGAGAGTTTAGAAAGTGCCCAGAACTATAAAAACATTGGACTGAAAACAAGCAGAAAGAGCTTTTGACTTGATAGCACTGACCACTAGTATCACAGTGAAAGATAGACATAGAGCTTGTAGTAAGAGACTGGCAGGTTCTTTAATGAACTATCACTCTCTGTGACTCAAAACATCCAAGATAACACATATCCCCAAAGCCATTTGGGCTGAGACATAGATCTCCTCCTCCTAGTACCAGAGCTGGATTTCTGCACATTGACAGTGGTAACGTTAGTGCTACCAACCATCACGCTTAACTCTTTCCCTTCTAAACAGCCCCATTAGTATAATGCCATATTTTCTATCAGCTTTATCTCACAGTTAAAGCCCCCAGTGCAATGTTTGCAGAGGACTGGCAATCCAGGATTTACCTGGAATGTGTGATTGCAGGCAGAAAAGCCAATGGTAAATGCTCTGAATAAGCAGGAAGACCCAGACACCAAGGCCTTCACTGTAAGCATGACATCACTGCAGCCTTCATGCCATGGCTCCCACCACATCCCACATTTCCTCTTTGCACCGTGTCTTGCTTCCATTACGTCTCTGTTTCCATCTTCAAACATCCACGTTGCATGGGTGTGGAGTGGTTTTAAACCGCCCTTATACTTCCTTCATTTTCAGTCAGGGAGTACCAGCTCATTTCTCCATAATGTATTTTTTTAAGAATTTTATTTAAGACCAGTATATCATAGCTATGTGGCAGACATCAGATTCAAACTTTTCAGAATCAGAATGAGCAGAATGTGTCAGAATAAGGCAGGGAGTATCTTGGGATACTTGTATTGATTTCCCCACATATGTGGGAAAGGTGTGGATGCAAGAACACTGTAACTCTGTAATTTACAAGCAGTTCCAGTTCAGAGTTCCAGTTTCACATGCAAAGCAATGACTCCCTTAATCCTGAATATTTTCCTATAGTCTTCTAAATGCTGATGACTATTTGGAAATTGCAGCTGCAGTGGTAATTTTTCATGGGAAAATTTTGTTCAGACAGATTAATTTACTTACTGTTTGAGGAATACACCTGTTAGTGTGGTTGCTTTCCCATAGAACTCATGAGGAGGATGCCACTCTACTCCCTTAATGTTGAAAAACTAATAGTCTCTTCTAGAAGTGAATGTGCAGAAAGTAAAGTGACCCATGATGATTCATAATTTTCTGGGAACCCAATCAGAATGACAAATATTGTAAGCACAGCAGTTTTACCAGTAGCCACCTGAAGTTAAACAACTTGCTTGAACCTCATTCAGACAATCCCATCATGACTGTGAAGTCACCCTGGCAAACGATAGATGATATTGTGTGAGTCCAAGGACATAGCTGAGCTATGCTTTGTTCCTGGAAAGGGGTCAAAAATATTTCTGTCCTTTATTGATCTTGTCATTATCCCACCATGAAATTGGGAAATAACCAATGCAACACATTTCTCAGAAGAAAAGAGAAAGGAGAGTGAGGAGCTTTCATGCTCTTTCTTAACTGAGAGGTTCAAACGCCTCTGCAGATTTTCCTCTAAATTTACTGATTTTTAACTTTGAGTTTTTTGCAGGTGGAAATGTTTTCTGGGAAAAACAAGGTTCCTAAGGAGAAGTGACCACATTGTTGCTGCAGCTGAAACCTTGGAACCGTCCACAAACATTTTCACAGGTTGAAGGAGTAGCCAGGCAATAAGCTTTTTCAAATTGTTGCTATCTACCTTAAATCATCCAGAACAGCCCTGTGTACTCCCGGTTTTTGGCCTGAGGTGCAGGTTTCTTGGGCCTCCTGGAATAACTCCAAATCCCAACTGAGATGACGGTGCCAAGGCCTTAAGTGCTGCAGCCCTGCTTGTATCGCTGTGCAGAGCTAGGAAAGAAAAGCGATCTGGGTCCTGCCAAACAGACCACAAACGACTCACTGAGCCCATTGTTGCTTTGTTTCCCTCAAAATAGGGGTTCTCTTCTTTTCCTGACCATGTCTTTTTACCCATATGTGATGCTGATTTGTTCCCAAACGTGAAAGGAGACCCGGGTGGGCTCTAAAACTGCGGGGGCCAGAGACTTGTCAAGTGGAAGGAAAATCTCATGCTTCCTTTCCCAGCCTTGACAGAGCTGGCAGCCATATCCAGAGGCAGGTAGATCATCATCTTCCAGGGAGCAGACCCCACATTCCCAGTGTCTCAAGTTAGACCAGTTCCAGGATTCTGTCTTATCAGTGACCCAAATGATAGCCGCAGAAAAGGCTCCCTTTGGACATCACTCCTGAGCCTGTTCTTCATCATACTTTGCACCACTCCTTGCAGTGAGACAGTGGCCTGGCCTCTGCCAGGCTGGAGGTAGCCAAAGGGAAGGAAAGCATTATGGGCAGTAAAAAACTGCATGTTAAAAGTTAATGCCATCAGTCAAAAACCTCAGAAATGGAACATTATCAATCTTTGAAAGTTATTATGCAGAAGCAAGCTGCTGAGTGCATAAATATTTTATAGACCTTAAACTATTGAACAGTTATTGGAGCTGGGATTTAATCTCCTTCAGCCTGACTTGACAAAATAACAAAAAAGGGGATCATAGTGAGAAAACAGACTGCAAACTGGTATGATGAAATCTTGGAATCTATCCAGAGAGCCCACTCTCCTCCCATATTGGTAATTGTTGTAATCCACTGACTTTAGTTAAATTACTTTTTATTCACACCCAAAATAAGCAGGGAAAGAATAAGGTGCAAAGCTCTTTATTAATCTTTGAAAGGTTTTCAGTATTTGAACTTCATCACCTGTGATGTGAGGTCTTCTGCATGGTAAATATTCCAAGTGCCCTTCAACTACAAATGTAGAGTTCATTTTGTCACAAAACCAAAGGGATCAACTTGATATATAGGGACCTCTACACAGGCCCTAAAGTTCTTCACACAGATATGTAGGAAAATTCCCAGTGTTTTCCTGAAGGAGTAATTTATACTGCGACTACGCCCCTTGACATCACCATAAGGGCTTTATTCACTGTGTAAATTCTAAAGAAAGTTGGGAAGCCCTCCAGTGTGGCTTTTCAAATGGTGAGATTGAGCTTCTCCCAGCTGCACAGAAAACCCCATGCATTTTCTCAGCTGTACAAACCAAGGACGAACCCACTAAACTGCAAACTGGGCTTTGCAAACCCTTCCCTTCCATGCTGACTACTTTGTAGCAAGTGGGCATGGCTTGCCCCGCCTGAAGGATGTCCCTGGAAAAGTCTCTCCTTCTTCCTGGGAAGGGAAAACAAACCCTGTCAGACTCTTTCCTACCATCAGGAGCTCTGACTGTTCTCTGCTATGGTTGAACTCTACATGTGCTCACAGCACAGAAAATGGCCTGCCCTTAAGCACTGCTTGACAAACGTCTTCTCTTTCTTGTCCCTTTTTGGTTGGTTGGTTGGTTTTTTTTCCCCCCCCAAATCTTCATGTGTGTAAGGCAGGAAGTTCTGCTTTCCTGAAGTCTCTCTATAAATGAGTTGACCAGCTCTGACCCTGTCATAGAAAGGCAAACTTCTCTATTAATCTACTAGAAAAGAGTCTCATTCAGGTTAAAGGGAGGTTGATTTCTAACCCCTGTTTTCACTGAATGTTTTCACAGATTTTCTAATGCAAAACACCGGAACAGATTTTTGCAGTAAAGGTTAAAAATCCTTTTCTTTAAAGAAAAGTGTCCCCTTCTGTTACTTTTAAGACTTATCAGCCTTGGTCATACTGATGAGAGCACTTGTAACAGTACTGACTGGAGGAACATTGGGCATGATCAGACTGTGTCTGTATGAAAGCAGGATAGCTTAGACACCATTAAATTAAATTAGACTCCCCATTAAATTAAATTAGACTCCTCTTTACTTCTTGGGCTCACCCTACAAAAAAAAAATGAATTGCTGCTATTTACCCACTGGTTTGCCTTGTACCATCTTTCAGCTTCTCCACAAGTAAGATGTACATATTTAAATACCTGTAAAATCAAGAAAAGGAAGGTGGATTGAAGGAAACACAGAAGAGATGCAACTTTTGGTGACCTGTGAATTTCTCCTATTAGTCTCATACAGGGATGTGGAATGTTTTCTATATATTCCACCTCCCTTATTCATCCTCCCTTACTGCTACCCCTATGACAAGCATGGACTAACATTCCTTTTATTACCACTGAAGAAAAAGAAAAACTTGTAACATTTAATTTGTTCATTGACAACTTTTTGTTCTTGTTTCCCTCTGTGTATCAGTGAATCTGGGTAAAGAAAGAGAAACTACTTCATTTCGACTTTCTACCTACTCAATATCCCTCTCCTGTTCTTATGCAACAGCACTGCATATTATTAAGAAATATTTTCTGCATTTAAGCAACTGTTTCCAGAAGTAGCTTGTATAGAAACATTCTGTTAAACTTTAGGCCGTGTTATATTTTTAAGGTTACTTCTTCACAATGTAAATTCTGACTCTGGAAATTTCCTTCCGATGTTTAATCAACCCTTGGGAAACGCGCTTGCAGCAGCTGTTCTTTTGAAGCTGGCACACCAGATCCAGCTCTGTGTTAGATATAAGTGTGTTCCCCATATCTCCATTCAGAATAGTCAACATTTAAAGGCTGAGTTAGATATCTTCCAGCTTCAGCAGTGCTGGGGAGAGTCCAGTCAGCCAGTGCCTTCAGCTGTATACTTTCAGACTTTCAGGACTTTATAGAGCTTTTAGGGGTTCAATACTGCATCATACACCATTTGTGAATTTGCCTTCATCCAGGCAAGATGATCACCTGGATTTTGCATTTTCTCTGATTTTCCCTCACATCCTTTCTTCCTCCACTTTACTCTTTGTTCACAAGCACCTGTTTGCTAACATTTACATATTAGAGGAGGGTGTTGTATTTCCTCCGTGTCCACCTCGTATGTATTCAGGAGTGGCTCTACATGATGTTGAAATTCTCAAAGCCTTAACTTTGGGCTGCAAGAAATCCTACACTGATGAAATTTAACTGTATGTGAGAACCCTGCTGAATTAATCTCGATGTTAATGCTGCTGGAAGGAGCTCAATCTTCTTCAGAACAAGTCCCTGCCTGGGCACTTCTTGGAGAGGTGCTGCAGTTTTACTTCAGGGAGCTGAAGGTACTTGTTGCATCACAGGATCCTTTCTATTATAAATCCTCTAAATCACTGATTTTTTATGAGAAAATATTAATGAAATACAAAAGATATATCCAAATGCCAGTACTCTTGTTGCCTTGTGTTGTGCTGCACTCTTTCATTGTAAAATAACATTCTGGTTTATACAAGGCTGATTTACTTTTTCTGCATGTAATGCTGAAAATCTTTTCATATAAAAGTGGCATTAATGATAATGATTTCTTACTGTTACATTTACTGTCATGTCAGTGTGTCTTTATCTGTACAGGCCAATATTTTTGGTCCTAAATGCAGCAGTATGAGTAAAAACAGGGCCAGTTTCAGAGGTGCAGTGAGTAAAATGCCTCTCCTGGGAGTCACCTGGCGTAATGGCCAGCAGTACAAGAACTCAGGAAGTTTTAAGACTCTCCAGACTCCCAGTTGAGGGAGTTTCAACACAGATGGACATAAGTAGACTACGGATGCCAGTAAATGTTAGCTATTGTCTTAGGCTGAAGTTCTGTTTGGCTGGTGAGCTGCAAGGTGACCTGCTGATAACCACTGTCTTGCTCTCGTATGGTCCCATAGATAACTAACAGACCGGGGCCCTGTACACACACAGAGCAGAAACAGAGCCCCTCTGGTCTCTGTTTAGAGAGGAAGATAATAGCAGTGGCTGGTGAGAGTGTGTCAGAAGCAACAGAGGATGCTACAGGGATGATAAAAGTGAGGGTCATGACAGCCAAGGACCAAAGCCTTTTGGTGCATGGCAGGAGCTGTGAGGAGACTCCCCACTGTCCTGCACAGGGGGGTGTGATCCTACTCTCTCCCCCTTCTCAGCCCTGGACTCAGCTGAGCATGAGTTATGCCATGTAGCATCTGCCCTTGTTGTGAGATAGAAGACTTAGCGAAAAAGAGTAAAATAGATACACAGCCCAAAATTCATTAAAGCCAGGTTAAACTGCCCACTGAAAAGTTTTATATTTGACCACACATGTTTGTAGAAGCTTTAGTAATAATGTGATTCAGGCAAAGAGGTTGATGGGAGGGGGGAGGACTGCAGAGCAGAGGGTATAAAAACTGAGCAATCTTGCAAAGGTGGCCAGTGCAAATGATAAGATCTCTGTGAGTGCAATTAGTGAGACAAAAATGGATAACCTCAGAATTAAAACATAAATTAGAGCACTGACATTTGGGAAATAAAGACCCCCATGATTAGTATTTGGCAAATATGGAACAATTTGTCCCATATCTTCAGAAACAATATGTAAGTCAGATGAGTGGGGTCCTTTTGGTTCAGCTTTTGTGTACTTCTGCACATACTTTAGGGCTCAGCAACTTAAAAAGTACATCAGAAGTCTTCCTTCAACCTTTCTTTTCCTAATGAGTCCTCAAAATATATTTCAGTATATTTTTTGCTCAGTGCTTTGATATCAGGATATCATACACAATTTAAGAAGCTGAACTAAAAAAAAAAAAAAAAAAAAAAAAGTAATATGTACTAATCCTATGCTGCTCAGGATCTTGGCAAAGATGCTTTGGAATACATGCTTTTCAAGACTCCTAGCTTGGGCAAAGCCAGCCCATGGACATAGCTCATGAAGACTCTCTAAAAAGCTTCACTGTCACTACAGCATGTGTTTTAATGGTCTATAGTCCTCATTAATCTATTTTCTGGTTTCCTTCCAGGCCTCTTCATTGCTATCTCCGCTTGCTGCAGAAATCGAGTACTTGTGTACGTGGGAGGCATGGTGTAGCATGGATTTATCACGGAAAAACAGAGCACTCCTTATTGGAGGCACATTGCTAATACCTCTGAAAGGCTACAGGGCCTGCTGGAAGGCACTTAAATCATCCACTGGTATTTATTTCAGCTCAAAGTTATGCATGCAAAATAGCCATAAAAAGGGTAGCTCAATGAATCTTTCCTACCCTGAACTTGCACTGCACCTTCTAGGTGACCTGCTCTGGTGCAGACACATGGCACACATGCTCTCCCATCCCTGTCCTCCTCTCTCCTCCTCTTCTCTTGAGGAAAGAACCACAATGGGAACCTCTTAGCCACAAACTCACTGTCAGTATCTTTGAGATGTGAGAGCCTCTGACAGGGACCTGGTGGCCCAGCAGTGCCTGACTGGTGTCATCCCACTCCTCAGCTCAGACTTTCCATGCAGGGACACCAACCCCAGTGCTGGGGTCCCTCTGGCAGCTCCGAGCTGGAGCTCTGAGCAGTAGGATTGCTGCTGCCTTAGGACATTTAGCCAGACCTCAGGGGTTTACTGCTCCCACCTGGTGTTGCTGCCCAGGACAGTTGTTATGTCTCAGCCCATGTGCTTCATTTCAGAGGTGAATGGCATGACTCCTGTATACATTTGCTTTCTCAGTTTGTCAAGCACTTAAGTGCCTTTCATCTTGAAGTATCCTAGATGATAATATGCACTTATAGAGCTTAAGCTCCTCTAATGAATGAGGGTCTTCATAAACACTCGGTAATTAAGCCTCACAACAGCCCGAGGAGCTGGGAACGAGTCTTTGTAGTGGTGTAGAGGGATGAGCTGAGGAGGCTGCTGGGAGACAGGCAGGGTTCAGGCTACCAGCTCTACTCACAATAGCCCAGCAGCAATGAGGCACTGAGAGCTGCCTCTGTGCAGAGGATGGTTGCCCTTATGTCCACAAGGAAAGAGCATAGAAACCACAGTCTTTCCCAGAAATTACTTCACATATGAATGAGAAGAGGGAAAACTGAAAGGTTTCTGCTTACTCAGTGCCTGTCCACTACCTCTGCCCAGACTCATGATGATCCAGCCCAGCTCCTTGCCTCAGTGTTGGTGCTGTTTGTGGTGGGATGGAGACCCTGGCACAGTTGCCTGGTCCTGTGGGCAAAGACACTGAACTCTGTCATTGCAACCTCCTGGGAAATTCATGTCCATTTTGGCCAGAGAGTGACAAGAGGTTTCTAGGCAAGACAAGAGGAAACCAACTTCAAACATACCTTCTCGAAGGAAATGAAAAAGAGAAATGTTGATATAGTCAAGTGAGCATTTCCCATAAGAAAGCATTCCAGTCATAGGAAAAAAGAGAAGTGCTAAACAGGTCTTCCTACAGACTTCTCTTGCTCTGGTTCTTTTTTTTTACCTTCCTCAGCACTGCTGTCATCTGTCACTGGCAGCTCTACTGTGGGAATTTCCTTTCTCTATGAGGTTTTGTAGCACATTTAGCACTGTGACAATTGGGAATTGTACATATCACAATTGTAGCTTTCAGCTAAAGGAAAGGACCTCTTCTGCAAGGTCTTTCATTGTGTCTTCCACAGTGCCTCTTCCAAAGATATAACGAAATCTACTTGCTTGGGTCAAAGAAATTAGCACAGCTCAAATGCAGCTGCTACTTTTCCTATGGCGGATTCTTACACAACTTCCAGATACTGAACTACTCTTTGTGTGTGATCTTTCTATCTCCTTGCTTCTGCCACGTATTTTTCACTAATGCATAGGATTCAGGTATCCCAGCTGAAATACCTGACAGTAACGTTGCTGCCTTCTTTCCATGTAGCAATAACTTCCCTGTTACTCGTTTTTCTGAGCCCTGAAGTTACCCACTCCAGCAGCACAGCAGGACTGTGTTTTGCCTTGCCAATGCATCAGCAAAAAGACAGCAGCAAGGCATTGGGGGAAACCTGATCCTGTGCTTTTCCCAGCTCTACTGTGTGTTTGCTGGTGCTGCCAAAGCATGCTATTGGTGGCCTGTCCTGCTTCCCCTCCTGCCCTGTGGAGGTGGTCCCCCCCTTGTTATTTTGTTGCTCCTTGATGAGCCTTTTAATTTGATTTGTGCTTTTGTTCTCCTCCCAGCTCCCCACTTCATCTCCTTCCCTCTGTGCTGAGGGTTTCCCTGCCCTCTCAGCCCCATCTCTGTTTAGCTCAGCAAGCCCTGGGCCTGTCTCAGTCCCCAGCAGTAGGGGACACCAGCCCTGTGCCCTTGGCACACACTCACCAGCGAAGTTGCACTGATGCTTTTCTTTGGCTCCTTTTTCTCCCCTCCCTCTGCCTTGAAGTGAGATCTGTCTTTTCTTATAGCAGAGAGTGTGAGCAGAGAGAAACCAGACTCAAGGCAAAATTCCCATTAACTTCAGTGGGGGCAGGATTTCACCTCAAGTGTTTCATGTTCTGGGCGCTGGACAACAACATGAAAGGACTCCACACTTGTAAAACCTGAGACGCCACAGCCATTCAAGACAAGCAAATGCAGATGCAGTTCCTGGTGCCCCCTCCAAGCCCCTCGATGCAGCCACACATAGTCCTCCAAGGTCTGTGAGGGTCGTTAATCTCCCCTCTTAGCTGTTAATTGTCACCATGTTAGCAGCTATTGCTGAGCTCCGAGTTACCTCTGCACAGCCTGAGCTGTGCTCTGACTTTTACTGCTGCTACCCAGCAGTACCTGGAGCCTTTTTGTCTTTCAAGTGTGCCCCTTCAGTCCAGCCTTCCACGTCTTGTTTGTGTTATCACTACTGATGAGGCATTACAAGCTTCTTTAGCTAGTACTCTGCTGCTCCTCTGGCTTCCTGGGACACTCACTTCCCCAGCACTACTATGTCAAATCAGTGATTTCCTGAAATCTTTATATATATATTCCTTGTTCTACTGTGTACTGCCTTCTGCTGATCTGTCTTCAGTTTTACCTCCACTGCTGCCCTGAGTACCAGCTGTTGTACCCACCAATGCCCATGTCTGGCTGCAGATCACAGTGCTGCCTTGTGCCTCATGGCTGTTCTGCCACGCAGGCACTGTCCTGTAATGGCTTTACCCTTGGCTCCCTTTATTGCTGCAAGCCACTTGGTCTATCCCAGAGTCCTGATGCCTGTAGCTGCTGACAGCCTGTCTGTCAGCTTACCCTGGGGTCTTGATTTTCCTACTCATTGGTCTCTTGCTGAGCTGGTGTTTAGTCCCTGGGAGAATTGCTGCAAGAGCACAGCATTTCCAAGTAGACATCTCTTCTTGTCTGTGCAGTTTTTGCTCCTGGCTCTTTGCTGTCATTCTTGCCTTTTGCTTGTTTTGTAGGTACCCAGGGGAAGAGGTCTTGTGCTCAGATTCCCATGGTACTGAATCATTTGAATTTTGCTGCTGTGCATTACAACCTACTGTCTGAGAAATGTACCTTGAATTTCATGATCTCACTTCTTGCTTGAATACCTTCCACACAGTCTATTTTTTTTTTTGAAAGAGAAGTAACAATTTTATATGGTCATATAGTTCCTGCCTTTAAAATGGAACAAATCAGTTCTGACTCTGATTTAGGGCTGGTATTTTCCTGGCCTGATTGCTCAACGGTCACAGTATTTGATGTACATCAGCTGAGCATCTCAATCTGGCTGGCAGAGATACTTACTGGCTTGCCTGAGTGTCCATCTTCTGGTGACAGTCTGAGGGGACTACTGCTCTGCCTATTGCCATGATCACAGATGCTCTCTTACCCAGCAGCATGGGTAGTTTCTTTGGCACTATCCCTTTTACAAGTGACAATGAACTACCTTAATCTCTATAGCACTTGGACTTCTTCAGTACTTTGTTAGATGCCTAGACATTTCTAACACAATTTCATTATGCATTACATATTATTTTTTCCCCTCATAGAAATGCAGATTGGGTGTTGTTCTAAGGGCAGTACTTTATTTTACACTGTAGTACTAAAAAAAAAAAAAATCAGTTTCTTGGTGTAATTACATGTGTCATCAAGATCTCTCTGGGATATTAGTGATGCTCAAAAAGTCAAAGTTGAGTTAATGGACCTTAAAGAAAATAGAGAAGAGAAACTCTTTTCTTGGTCTTGCTCTGCCTAACAGTATACAGGGACTCTGTCATCAAATGCCCAGGGCTGCTGGAATGTGCTCTGCTTTATTCACAGTTGTCCTTTGGAGGCAGCAGACTGGAGCTCTGGTTATCCCATAGAGACTGAGGCTGGTGACTCACTAAGGAGGCTACCAAGGTCTTCCCGTGCCTCTTCCTGGGCTTTCCAGGGTGAAGGAAGGCAAATGCCTGACTGTACAAATGGGTGGGTTTCTTCTTTTGTTTGGGGCTTGTCAATCAACATTCTTCAGAAATCAACAGACATCAGATGTAGAGGATTAACACTGGGCTTATTTTGCCCTAATGTTCTCTTTCTGACCTTTGGCATTGGTGCACAGCCCAGTGGCTCATCCATCTCAAAAAACCAGTGCCTGTCACTGTGCTGCAAGTGGTGCATGCTATTCCATACACTATCAGGTATAATAATGTTATCAAATAATTCTTTTCAATATTCAGTTTAACTGCCTTCAGAGGCTTTGGTTACCTGATGGTTTTCTCCCAGCCACTGGCAGACCCAGTCTCTGCTGGGATTGGAGGATGAACAATGCCTGCTTATGCAGACCTGCCTGTCCTTTATCACTCTCTTGCAGAAACAACTGGTCTGCAGCTTAACAATCATGGGTGCACTCTGTGGAGCAGGGCAGAGGAGACTATCTCTAGTTTCAGCCACATCTTGGGCTCTTGAAGGCTGATCCTCAGGACCTGCCTCCCAGGAGGATTGCATAGATATTGCCCATCGATCCCCCCACCATCTCTCCTCCAACAGAAGCAGTGGATGATCCTGGTGACAACAGCTCTGTCTTCAGTTGCCTCAACATCTGCATTCCTCTTCCTACTGGCCACAGGATGGGTTTGTGCTATGACCCAGCTCTTGGTGGCTTTTCTCTACCCAATCCTGCTTCTCAGCAATGCTCCATTTACCCAGTTGCCCCCACAACCAGAATGTTTTTTTCCAGACAGTGCAGGAGAGGACAGCTTTCTCTGGTGTTTCATGTCTGTTCTGCTCTTGTGTCCATTTTTTTCCCAGGACAGTTAGTGGCCTTCACTATTTTGAGGCCTTTATCTGTGGTTTAGAACTGTTTTTTCACTGATCATTCCTTCTGGAAACACATGCCTCACAAATGACCTTGTCATTACCTGGGGAATATTTAATGTCTCCAAATTCATAGCCAATGCCAGATTTCTCATCTGTGTAGTATAAATCTCTATTTTCCTCTTGGGCAGTCTCATCCGCCTGGAACAGGCTGTTTGTCTGACTGTGTTATCCACTGGTTCTGTGGTTTGGACACTACTCCTTGCTGAAGTCTCACTCATTCTTTGTTATTTCCTGTATGTGTTGAGAGGAAAAGCAAGAGAAAGTAAGTAAGTAAAAAAGCTTTACCTCCAATTTTATCTTTCCTTGACTATGGCCATGGCTCTGTACAAGCATTTAGGTTTTGCTACCACTTGCCCCCTACTCAAAGTATCTTTACAGACTCTCTACCTGTTTAATCTACTCTTGGAATCTTTTGCTTACAATCTGCTAACAGAATGTATCAAGTGTTGAGGCCAAAGCTGGGAAAATAAAGGCAATGATATACAAAGATGTTGCACCTGTGGCAAACACTGAGCCATGTGCATACAAATTGACCTTTTACTGCCTTCTCCAAAATATTCTGCCTTTCAGGCTGTTTTCCTCCCACAGCTTCCAAGCAGGTTCATATATCGAGAGTCTAGTTCAAGACCTCCTACCAGCATGACCTCCTACCTTGAAATTACTCATTTTATTAAAACGTTCCTCCAAGATAGTCTGGGTCTATTTCACAAATGGGGAACCACAAATTCTAGAAGTTCAACTACTTACTCAAGGGGGAAATAATAAAAGAAAGACCATTTATTTGAACAAAAGCAAGTGATAAGAAAGAGGTGAAGAATGTTTTATTCCTATATGATAGGAGAAGAGAAAGCTTTAGATGGTTGGATAAAATGGCAATTAGAAAGCCAGATACTTCTGATTTGTAATTCCTCCCAGGCTAAGAACAAATGTCATTAGTATATTTGTTTTAATATTAAAAACGAATAACAACATTTTCCTGGAGGGGAGGGAGTGTGGAGGTGGGCTGATAGGAAGGGAATACTGGGACATCATGAAATTTGGAATTTGTAATTATTTCACAGAGCAAAAGCTACTTCTACTAGGCTTTTCTGCAGGTGCTTGCAGGTCCCACTCCAAATGTATCACATCTGGTATTAGGGTAGGATCTGGCTGGTATCATGAACTAATAGAGTTCTGTCTGTCTTCTGCAATGAGAAGAAACCACAACTTCTTAGAAGCATATTTTGGAAAAGTAAATAAACAAGGCAGGAAGAAATTGTGGTCTCTAAGGGAGTTCTAAAGTTTCAGTGAAGGAGAAGGCTGAATACCAAGATTCTTTAATTTTTATTATGCATTTCTCTGAGTAGCAAGAAAAAATACAAATTTAAAATAAAACTATCAATAGCAAAAGGAAAGAAATGTGTTTGAGACTGAAGAATTTGTGTCAACATCTGGACTTGGGGCTTGAAAATTAGGTGGCTGAGGTCATTCCATTTTATAAACCCAGCTTATGAACAGTATACACAGCATATGAACAAGTGCAAAACCTGGAGTCAAATAAACAGGGTATTTAATTCCTGAAAAATGAAATAACAAAAAGGGCAGAGTAAAAGGGCTCTTCTCAGCATATGCACTTTAAATATATGTGGAGGGCCTTCATGACACAGAAATAGCAACACTGGGAATACAGAAAATGAGACTGAGCAATATTTACACTACCTTTCTTTTTTACAGGGGTGAAGGGTAAAATTTGGTTAACGATAGGCTGATTTGGTCAAGGATATGGGTTCCACCACCTTTCCAAAGCTCTCTGAAAAAACAAAATCAAGAAAATGTTTTCATAGGATCAATTTCGCATTGTAATCTGAAGCCATTTCTCCCAGTAAACACATATTTACTTGTTAAAGCAAGTAAGAACACCCTTGCTTTACAGTCAAAACTGAAATTAAAAAATTAAATGGATTGTTCTTTCAAATCTTTGACACCCTTCTCTCCTGCACACCTTCCTGTCCCAGCCAGCAAGACAGAGCTACTCACCAGTGCACAGGGATTAATTGTGACAGCTGTGTTTCACCTATGACTATCAGCAAAGCCTGCTCTGCTCTCCCTCTGACAATGGAGAGCTGTATCTGCAACCGTATATTGGCCTCAGCTTCTTGGTTGGAATTAGCAACCGCAGTAAGTTAAAGGGCAGCTCTACAAACAGAGAGTTCTTCAGCGCCTCAAAAAACAAAGCCCATATCCCTCAAATCCAGTGATGTTTCTGAGACAGCCAAGTCTGAACAGTAATAATCAGTGTAATGCTCTGCAACAGCTGAGGAGACAAGCAGCCTGTAAGAGCTATTAGGAGAGAAAGAGCAAGCAGAAAGCAGTGTGCCACTGTGTCAGCCCTCAGTGCTCCTACTTCTTGAATGCTGCACACAGGTCCAGTTATCTCATTTCAGAGAGTACACAGCGGAACTGCAAAGAATAAAGGATGTATGATGCGGCTCAGAGGTCTGGAAAAGCATTTGTAGATGGAACCTGCTGTGGCTAGGATTTTCAATCTCAAAAAAGAGATGATTTCTCTTTTATATGGTTGTAACGGAAAGCTGAAATTATGAATGGTGAAACTATAGCTGAATGAAAAAAAGTGATTTGTTATTTGGAAATGAAGACTATCATAGCAGATATGTACATCTATTGGTGATGAGCCCAATGCTCCAGACTGAACTTCTTATTGTAAAATTCCCTAATATATTTATTGTTATAAAATGGGAGGATATCAAGAAGTCTCATTTTATAGTTGCCCCTTTCTTCATGGGCCTCTAACACAGCCCTAAAACACATTAGGGACAGGACGTGGGGCTGAAGGGGCTGAGTCTGATCTGGTGTCCTACTTTCTGTATTCTTAAGAGACTTACAGGTAGGTGGTCATGCAGTAGCAACTACTTGAACACCTTCATGGTGGAAATGTGAATATACAGACTACAGTCACTGTAAGCTTGGAGTTGCGAGGAAGGAGCACAGAGGAAGATCACACCAGCAGACCTGATTCCTGGGGATATGGACACTGTTCTTCACAGTGGGTTTGCATTCAAACTCAGATTAATTCACTCTAGTCTGAAGATGAATGCACAGTGATGATGGCATCTTTTCGTAGATATTTATTACTTTCATCTAGCTGATGACCCAACATTTTTTTGAAATAACATGCCAGTGATACGCATGAATCATAATACAAAGCATCTGTTTAGGTTTGTTTCACCAAAAATTCCCACAAGGCAATCTTTATCTGAGATTGCCTTTAAAATAAGAACCTGACCACCTGGAAATAAAAAGTCTTTGTCAACTTTGAAAACAATAATTGGAAGTTCTTTCCTCTTCTTTACCTTACGTTTGTTTTGTTGTATAAAATAATTCTAAACCAGTGCTGTCTTTCAGGTCAGATGAGGGCTCAAATAGCAGTTCTGTGACAAATAAACCTCTCAGAAATCATGGACCAGAAAGCAAATGAGCAATCATGAATAGGTGATGGATGAAAGGGTGTTACTAAATTGTGATAACTTTTGATCCTAGTAGCAGCACCCAATGGTTAGAGAATGTGATTTTCAAGGTGCTAATCTGGGCCTGCAGATGTTACAGAGAAGGCCAATCTCTGCAAGGTAAATTTATCTAATTTACATACAGCACTCCAAAATAGGTCCAAAGACAGAGTAGAAGGATTGGATAACTCAGAGAACTGTTAGAGAAAGAGAAAATATTTCACAAATTGAGGACTGGTAGCAATCAAAATCTGTTCTTAGTTGATGGCTGTGCTCATTTGGTGTCATACACAAATTGCACAGCCCAGATGGCTTTCCCTTGAGTGTCTAGATAAAACCAAGGATTTATTATATCACAAAAGCCACAAGGCTTTATCCTGATGACATTAGTTCTTTGGGCTGGAGTTGATGCCCTGCTTGTGGGACAGGGAGGAAAAAGATGGACCCCCACTGCAGCTTCTTGGTGGGTAGGCAGAAAAATCTGTGCCTCAGAATGCTTGTTTCAGATGGAATTTACGTGACTCTAAAATCCAGCAAGGGGAAAGCCTTGCATGGAAAAAGAGATGTTGCTCAGTTCATTTTATTCAAAATGTATTCCTGATGTCATACATTCATAGAAAAATTTCTAAGAAAAACTCATTAGATTTTTTGGATACAATTTGTCACTTGAGACCTATATATTCATTCTGTGAATTTTGCCAGTGATTTCAAGGATTTCAGCACAGAGAAAAACATCTTGTCTCCATAACATCACAACAAAGGAGATACCTCTTCCAATTTCAGACTCAGTCTAACAATTTATCAGAGAAAACCTTTCATAGGATTTCTGAGTGATTTGGTTTTTTCTACCATGAAAATAATTTTTTAATTTAGATCTACAGGTTCAGCATTTCTATTAACGCTGCATTTCAGACACTATCTGCATGGTGGAGGCTTCCTCTATCTTTTTCTTCATGAATAGAAGTTGGTGTCAACAGGAACTTTTACTATTTGCGCTTTTTCAAAAAAGGTGCTACTACAGAAAAAAAAGTCCTGCTTTTCCAATGTAAGGGTGAATATATTTGCTTAACATATGTTTCTACTGTGCTCACAAAGTGCATATGCCTTTCCCAGCCAGAAAAAAACTCTTAATGGAACACAGTCTTATCCTGCATTCAGGAGAAAGGTGGTACATCACTGTAACTCTACTGAGTTCTGTAAATGCGCAGCGTACAATTTTTGTTCCATTTTTAAAAATTTTAATCACATTTTTATTTTATCTATTTTTCTTCCAAAATCTTTGTTATGACAGCTAACATATTTTAATTTCCTTAATTTCCTTCTTGTTTCTTTATATTCCATAGAGACAACAAAACAGCTCGACTATCAGTTCACATATATTTTACAATGGAGTCCAAATATTTAATTGAATTGGTTGTTTCAGTGACTTAATCACCTAATCACTGGGATTCTATTCCTATAATACTGGTTGTCAGTGAGTTTGGAAGATCAGTTACATTGCTGAAGGCTGGAAATAATCTCCTTCCAAATGACATAAATAGTTGAACAATTCAGGCAAAACATGCCCTGAATGTACATCCAATCCAAACTTTGGCTTAAGTAAGTCAGAACATCATGTCTGTTTTTCTTTACATTGATTTTATAGAATAGTAGGTGTCTGTTTGAATTATACTTTAAGATGATGGCATTACTAATATTATACTTTTGAGTGTATATGCTCAAAGCCACTTTTATGATTTTTTTTTCCCAAATGTAGTCTTGTATTACTTGGATTTAAGATATGGGTGCAAACAGCTCATTTTTAAACAGATGCAATCAATATCACAATCTTCCAACATCTGCTGTGCAGAAATGCAGACAACCTGGAGGGTTGAGGCTTTCCAAAAGGAAATATCATGAGATGAAAGCAAATGCGTATTTGGAAACTACATCTCATATATTTTTCTTAAAGATGGATTATAGATAAAATCTCATCAGCCTATCTATTTCTATTTAAATAAAGCATGTTCTTTAATGGTTAATAACAGCATCATTCAAAATCTATATATTAGTATCATTTATATGTTTTAAATGTTTTTTTTATAATTAATGGTTGGTGAATGTATATCAAACCTGGTAAACTTGGCTAGTGTTCACTCAGTTTCCCGGTTTGGCTGGAAAGAGAGCCAAAACACGTTCTTGAAACTGAAGGAGAAAACCTGAGGTGTGGCATGGAGCAAGAGCAGAGAGTAGATGTGCTCCATAAAAAGTCCTTTACCTGTTTTTCTAGTAATATTCACCTTTTAACACACTAACGTCTTTGGAAGTGGTAATTTTATGGCAAATCCAAGGATGTAAACACCCACCTTATGTTCCAGCACTAGTAGGAGAAAAAAGCCTTGTCATAATGCCAGGAATTCTCTTCAAAATTTTGGGTGGGGCTTTGGGGAGGTAACTGCTGCTGAGGAGAAGGATGAGATCTGTAGCTTTGTGGAGAAGGCGCTCCTTCTCCATCGCCCACTGACCCAGCCTTGGGGACTGTAATATCAAACATTCCCAGCAAAACCAAGGGGAGGGCATGGGGAAAACAAGCGCATCTGAACATGAAATACAGTGACTTTAACAGCTCCACCATTTATGGGGCCTTTTCCCATGTGATTGCTAGGAAATCAATGGCTGGTCAAGTGGAAGGCAGCCCAGCTCTCTGTGCAGCCCTCGGATGCAGTGAGTGGTACGGGATGAGATGCCCGGGCTCCTGCTGCCATGAAAGAAGAGAAGGGGAGAGAGGAGTCAGGTCCTGAGAATGAAGGTACAAGCAGAAGTGAAACAGACATCTCTACCCAACATCACAGAAGGTCTGAGGCTTGGTTATGAACCACGAAAAGCTGTCTGGGAGCTTGGCTGAGCTCTGCCGGCAGTGGGAACAGTGGCAGTGCTGCCTGGAGAAGTGCAATGCACAACACTTCGGAAACTCCACCTTTGGAATTAAACCCACTGCAGCATGCAAAACTTCATGAAACATTGTAGGCTTTGACATAGATTTTATGGTGACCTTAAAAGTGTAAGGCTGGAGCAATGTGTTGGGCAGGTGGATACTTCTCCAGCTTTGCTGCACAGCCCACTCTGTCGCTAAAAATCTAAACAATTGTAACTTAGATACAGCCAAACAGATACTGCATTGTTCTCACTTTTTGTAAAACAAATTCATTGCCAGACTGAGACCTTGCATGCCAAGTTTGAGACTGGAGTACGTTTTATGGCTGAGTTATAAGCCCCTGGAAGAGGTTTGCAATGTAAATGCTGACACAGTCAGAGTTGTAACAGAATGAACAGTATTGCTATGATATCTCATTTACCTCTAGCAAGGAGCATATAAGGAAAACTAAATAATGTATTCCTACTGCTACAGATCATTTAATCAGTAAAACTCATCTATGATTTTATTTGGTAGATTAAAACTACGAAGTTTGTGCATTGATTAAGCAAGAGTAATAATAGTCTGTATATTCCTCTGGACCTCAGAATTTACACATTTGCATATGATAGAATACATATTTAGTTAAAATTTATAAAAAACTATTTTACAGAAAATGACAATTGAGAAAGAACAGAAAAGCATAACACAGAGTAAGCAAAATTGCAGCAGCTTATTGCAAATGACAACAATCATCACAAAAGGCACATACAGGTGACTTGTATGTGATTGAGTACCCAAATATTAGCTGGTGCTGCTTTTTCCAGATATGAATAATTCAGCAGAAACCCCAGAAATGCTCTACTGTAGCATGACATCTGCTCAACTAAACAGGAAAGCCTTACATTGAGCTAGCAAGTTAAAAATGGGAGGACAGTCATTCACAGGTAATCTGAAGAGAGCGCTCTGGAAATTTTGACCACTGACTGCCAGTGTCTGGCACTAACCACACATAAAGCACATCTGTTAGGGATCTCCATGGTGTAGAATGTGCTCAATCAAGTTATCTCTAGGTTGGTCCTCTACAAGAACCAGGGCCTACGCTTTGCCATTCCATATTGTGACCTCCCTGATGTCCATTACCGGGTCTGGAAACATGGGCTTGGCAACCTGCACTGCAAAATAAACCTTCTAATTCTGGTAAGTGTTTTCTCAGGCACCACTGTCATTTCTGGATGAAATATGTTCAGCCTTCAGGAGCAGACAAATAAGTCTACCCATGCAATGTGCAATGTTTTCTCCTATCCTTTACAAAACTGAAATAGTCGTTCAGGAGATGATTTTGCTCTCCTTGCTCCAATGTGCCTTGGCAGTCCCCACAGAGTGAATAGTTTCTTCAGCTTCAGTGGAATGTGTCTTGGATGGAAGACGGGGCTCATGGTGAATTTAGCTGGCCTGCTGCTGCTTCAGGAATTCAGGAACATGCTCTTACACATTATACAGGAAAAATTACACAAATGTCCAATAACAAGTATATATTGTCATCACTGTATCCAAGAAAAACTACTGTATACACTAAAGTCTCCTTGGCACTTGCTGAAATAAGAACAGTTAAGAGTTTGTGGTCTGGGGTCTTTTTAAGTTTTTACATGATGAGACTGAGCAACAGTTTCTGAGTATTTTTGCAACACTTTCCTGTGTTGGTCCCCTCACCTCTCCCCTCCCCAACAGTTCTGTACAGCTTGCTGAGTGTCCACTTGAGCCCAGAGATCACTGATAAATCCCACACTTTTCTGCTTAGGCACAGGAATTGCTGAAAAACTCAAAGTGATTTTCCTTTTTGTACTTTGTCTATTTCTCTGCCTACAAAGCAAAGGCAGCCTTTGCTCTGTAATTTAATGCCTGCCTCTTTTTCCACCAGGTTGGTTTGGTATTTCCTTTGCAAACCTCAATTGTTGGCATTAAAAACTTAGCTGTTTCAACTCTACTGAACTAAAACTTGGCAAATAGATTGTCAGCTAACATTTAAATTATTCTACTAAAATATTTTTCTTTTCATGAGTAATCTATGACCAGTTTTTATCTCTGCAAACCCCACTACACTTTTAGGTGTCCTGAAGGTGAAACACTGGAAGCAAGTGGCTTGAAAATGTTGCTGACACCCTTCACAAACACATAAACCAGAGACTGCAGAGCCCAAGCTCTGTACCAAAGCACAGTTATCATTCTGTCTCTGTCTGTCTGTCTGTCTGTCTGTCTGTCTGTATGAAGGCAGCCTTGCTTGCCACTTCTCCATATCAGGCCAAAGTATCTTGGCAGAAGTTAAAATGTAGACAGTCCTTACCAAAGTCAGAAGGGCAAAGAAGCAAGAAGCCATAGAGTAAATCTCTCCTGGTGCGAGATCTGAGCTTGGTCACCTCAGTGCTCTGTCAAGGTGTTTCTTGGTAGTAAAGGAGACGTACCATACAAAGGAGTTTCTAACTACAGTAATTTACAGGAGACTGTACCAACTAACTGCTTAAAAATGGTGGAACTATGGTGGGGAGAAGCCCAGAAGAAGCACCATAGAAGCAAAGCCTGGGAAGATGCTCACTCTAACTCGGAGCAATAACTTGCCAGAGGAAAGAATGAGACAAAGAGGCCTTGTTGTTAGGCCAGGTGAGCTAGGACATGGGAAAAGCCCTTTACCACTGCCTGTAAAGGTGAAAGCATGAAGTGTAAAGTGTACCCAAGTCCACTTCAGTGCTCATGAGAGACAATCCTGACATTCCCTGATTGCCATCTGACATTCTTCTATGAGTGCTGTCTCCAAGTGTGGGCTGAAAGTCACTCAGCTCTCTTCCTGAGTACATCTGAGTGGCATCTCAGCAGCATTGAGAGTTCACTTTATGTGGACAAACTCTCTGGCAACCAGCTCCTCTGCCACAGCAAGTGTATGACATTTACCCAGAGTGAGCTGGTAATTAAAACCTGATCCCAGGAAAAAAAAAAAAAAAACCACCAAAAAAAAAAAAAAAAAAAAAAAAAAAAAAAAAAAAGGGAAAAATAAAAGAAATGCTTATTTGTCCAAAAACTGTGGGTAGAAAAGGGTGGAGTTGCCATGGAAAGGCAAGTGCAAGTCCCATCCTCCCCATCTCTGACCCTTTGGTCTCACCAGGCTTTGGAGCTGTTGGCAGGTGGATCACTTTGGAAGAGCAGGGAGAACAGGGGAAAGACTTCTTGACCATGATCTGGTCACAGGATTCCTGGGAAATGTAGCAAACATTACCTGTTTTCTGGCAAATTGCACACAGGTAATTGCAATTTTTAAAGGAACAGGTCTTCTATAATTGCCCATCTTGGAGGGGAAGGAGATATTCAGAGCACTGTGGTTTAAATTCTGCATAGCAACTCCATTTTTAGTCTGCTAGAATGAGAGGCTGCTTGGGTTCATGGTGCACCTTAAGTTCTCCCTAACTGACATGGGAAAAACTGTTCAAACCTAGTATACCAGGATGGACAACATTATTTTTCTGAACCCAGTTGCAGGGTATTCTCTTGGGATAGGTGGCATACCATCTGACTCATCTGCTAGTAGGGTGTGCTGCTAAGTGACCACAAGTTAAATAAACTTGAATTCCTCAGTCATGACTGAGGGATAATGAGGAAAGTTCCCTTCAACTTTGCAAGTAGCTTCTGCAGGTGTTGGACATCTGGAATTCCCTCAGCTCCCAAGATCTATTAACCATTGAGAAGAGAACAGATTAAGTAGGTTATTGTGGTTTTGGATGAAGCAAGAAATCAGAGACCCTTCTGATGAACAAACACCGTTTTTAAGTGCTGGCTACAATCACTGTTCCCATGCTTTTCTCTAGAAGTCACCACAAAGTCTTTGGTTTTGATGAAAACCATATAAGCTGAACAAGTTACCTGGTCAGGACAGTCCACATAAAACACCCAAATAAATTCTCAGGCATGTGAGTCATTTATTTCTTCATATGTCAGGAAAACAGAATACATGTATAAAGCCACATAATTCTGTAAAGATAACTTGTGCTGAAATTCAACAAAGCATGTTATTTTTAGTAGTCGCAGATCATAAGTGGACATTTTACAGAGAAACCTACAAAAGTTAGTTGTGCTTTCTGGTAGTAATTACCTCCCACAAATATGACTCACTTCTGCAGCTTAAATGCAATGGTTTAGTGTCCCAAAATCAACAGTTTTATAAATAAATCTCTGAATCACAGACTGAATGCCTGAAGTGTTTAAATATTTCTTACTGGCCTGGGAAGTAGTTTGCATTTAAGGTTTTTATGCTTCATAACAAATTCCCAGTGAGCAGGACTGATGCTTAAAGGGACCAAATGCAGACAAAGTAGGAAGGCTGCAGGGACACATCTGCTCCAGAGCTCTGAAGCAGGATAGCATAAACTAAGTTTTCCCAATCTTTAGTACTTGTGCTAACAAGAAGCGTGATTGCCAAGTAAGATGTGAATAGGACCCAGGATGGAATCAATTTTTCCTGTTTCACAGCATCCCCTTCTACTGAAAGTGTACCTGGAGCTGGGGTGGCCTCGGGCATGGCTTTCCACACATAACTGAGGGGTCTGTTCCTGGTGTCCAGGGAAGACAGTGCAGATCACTTCCATAAGAAACGAAGAATGATAACAAAAGAGGAGGCCTCTCCTCAGAAAGATAACTCACTACAAGGTTAAAGAAGAACGTTTCACTTTGAGATAATTGGATTTTATATTGTGAAAACTATAGTTTTAATTTATTTGAAATTACAGGTGAAGTGCCTTGAGATTTTTGGCCTGTTTGAGCATAGGTGAATGCACTCAGGTTTGCTGCTGACGTTTAGCACAGAAGTGCTCCTGCGGGAGGTCGATCGCTGCCGTTGTGGCACATCCACAGTCCCACTGGGAATCTGTTCCACGGTCGAGGGAGCAGGGCTGCATCAGGCATCCTCTGCCTCGGCTGCTGCTTGCTCACCATCAGTTTCCAGCTCTTCCTGGGTTCGCTTCCCGGCCTGCAGCTGTTCTCGAGGCCGGCCTGTCTGCCTGGAGCTGGCAGGACGTGGGGAAACACATCGGCTCGGCGGCCGCCAAGGGCCGGCTCCCGCCGGGAGCGGGGACGGCAGCCGGAGGTGGCCGAGCCTTCCCAGCCGGGGAAGCTCCCCAGGGCCGGCTCCTGGCGCTCCCCCCGCGGCTGACCCACCGCTCCCGGCCTGGGCGGCGCTGGAAGGATCCGGCTGATCGCCAAAGTGCAGCCGTGGCAGCGCTGCCCGGGAGAAGCGCGGTCCTGGCTCCGGCGGGGGCCGCGCTGCGCAGCCAGGCCGGCAGCGTTTGGGGAGCGGCGGGGGAAAGAGTTCATCTCACCTGTGGAGCTGTACCCAAAGAAATATTCGCTCTCCCAGGAAAAGCATGAATTTTTGTTTTGCCCTTGTTTGGATTCTTCTAGTTTCACCGCGCATTAAACTCAGATTTTTTTCCCCAGTTAGAAAGGAAAAACAAAACAAAACCAATCAAACCCGTCACTCCCCCAGCTGATATTGCCATACCAGCATGGCTTGCTTGACTAGAGGTGACCTAAATAATACTAATCTGATCAGATAGAAAAGCAGAAATATTTATACATGTACACATGCCAAAAAGTCCTGATTGACACGGTTAACTTTGAAACAAAAACACACAAGAAATGCAGATAGGCAGTTGAAACCTATAAACCTTCTATCTTTATTTAATCACAAAATGTCAGCTAAAATCTCTACTGGATCTGGGATTGCTGCTGAGAAGTTAAGTATCGTAAGTGACAGCACAGAACATGCAGTCCTTTTTATTTATATTTAATTAGAGAAAAAAATTACAGAGGAAAAGGCAAGAGAACAGAAAGCTGAAGAAATAGAAGCCGAATAAAAGAAAGAGGGAAAGGAGCAGGGACATTTTAGATGTCATCCTCCAGCAATTAATCAAAGATTTCTAAAAAGTTCGAGCACAGACTCTGCAGCCTTATCTTGGTTTAGAAGTCTCAATGTGATCCACAAAACAGCCCACTTATGAGTAAATGCATTCACCTCTTGGCTGACTCATCCTCAGACATTTGCCTTTCTCCTTTATTTATATTTCAGCTGCTATAAAATCTCTAGCGCTTCTTCAAACCCACCTTCGTGAGCACACAGATCACTGCTGTTTCTGCTGCGTGACCACTCAGGGACCTGCTGTACTGGCCCCTAAAGCAGCAAATACTCCATCTGTGAGTTTTTAAAATACTTTATTGGCAACAAGACAGTGAATTTATATTCTCTCTCGTCTTACCTCCAGCACTTGGAAAGTCTGATAACTTTTTCAGGCTCAGTTATATCCATTTACATTTATTTTGTCTAGGAGTCGATGCTCCTCTGATATTATGCAAGTAAATATCAGGAAAAAGCACATCATTACAAATACTGTAATGATAAAGCTCCGCTTTTGATGACTATACACAAAATGATTTAATCAATTACATAAACTCTCTGAAGTGATTCTCTGTGAGCTGCAGACTCTGCATGTGTTGTCAGCCAGTGCAACACTTGTTTTCCACAAGCTACCAGCCCTGGTGCAGCGAGCAGGTACATGCTGTCTAAGATTACCTGAATTAATACAACTCAAAAAAGTGCAAGGCCTCCTGATTCTCCTACTTAGACATTTAAACTTATTATTTTACATAAAATACCAATGTCTTGCAGAAAAACTGCAGATAATAATGAGGATAAAGTGGCATCATCAGTATAACTTTTTTTTTTTTTTTTAATTCAGGATGGGGTAGCTGGGTAATAGAAATGAGCAGAAACTTAAAAGTAGAAAGTGTGAGATCAAGAATTTTAGCTAACAACTAGAACAAAATAGAAACAACAAAGGAGGGAGATTAGCATGAACTTGCTGGTTGATCACAGGATTAGCATAGCCAAGTTGGTGTGGTATTGAGAAATTACAAACATGATTGCAGGATGCAAAACATGATCATAGGATAGAGAAAAGTATTGACAGAGCATAAGAAGAAATCAAGTTTTTCTCTAAAGCATTGGTGACATCTCTCCTGACATCTTTTGAATAACTGGGATGCTCTTCAGAAAAGACAAAGTCAAATTGGGCTAGGTGCAGAGTAAGACTATGAGGTTAAGCAGTTTATTTTATGAGTAAACTACATTATTAAAAAAGAAAAAAACAACAAACAACAAACCTGCTAGGTAAAGCCAGACAGGAGATATGGTTGCTATCATTAGATCTCTCCTATTGATGTTATTGATGATAAAGGGAAAAAAACCACCAGGCCCAGATCAAGAAATGCCATGGCAATAAAACACATTTGCAGAACTAAATAGGTTTGAAAAAACATGGCTTTTCTGAACAACACTTGAGACCTGTGCAGGCACACCAGCCTTCCCAAGGGAGAGTCAAGAGATCTTGGACTGGCCCAGTTAGCACAGAGTGTGTGGCAAGAAGGGTTGACAGATTACTGGTAACTGTTGTGCCCAAACTACCCACCTATTTCTCCCTACTAAACTACCCTTTAGTAAGTTTTACAAAGAGTCTGAAGCCATGGGGGCACTTTCATAGCCTACAACTACTACCCATTTACTGCTGAGTCCTCCTCCCAGAAGGAAGCAGGTTTCTCTTAAATAGCTCAGGGAAAGACTATTTATCCTGTCTTGCATCATGAGTCTACGAGGTGGAAGTAAAGGTTGCCTAAAATATAAACACCCCAAGGCTTAGCACTTCAGGGAGCAGGGCTCAGATACAGACTCCCCTGCTGCTCTTGCTGAGTGTAGCTGCTCTGCCATCCCCTCCGAGAACAAGTGAGTAGCGAAAGGTCACATTTCTCATCGGGGACAGTGAGTTCCTGTGCAGGTTGTGCCCTAGGCATAACCACAGTACAGCCCCCTCTGTCCTCATCCGCTCTCTCATCCCTGCAGAGAGGCCAGGCCTAATTGGGTTCCTATTTTTGCCCTTGTTACAGAATGCCTGAAAAGGAAGAAAATTTTCTTCACAGTGAAAAGAGATTTTAAAGAGAAGAAATGCTCCCTGAGCCAGCTGAGCTCGGTGGCTCTTATGGTGTGCTCCCTATGTGTTCAGACACTTAATGTAGATGCTCCAAGCCTTTCCTGGTATAACTGCCTCTCCAAAGCTCTGTGTAGACATTGGTCTTCTGCTTGAGATCACAACTGTGAAATGCTTCAAGTGGTGAGTGTGCTGTCCCATCTCTGGCTGCAGTGACAGGGGAGACAGCTACGTAACTGATGGAGGCAGGAGGCTGGCACGTCACCCTGGGAATGCAGTCCAAAGCAGTGAAGAAAGCAGAGTCTGACCAGTGCATCTGCAGTGCAAAAAATGAACAGCAATTGTCCTTTGTTTTTCTATTTGTGACTTTGCGAGGTGGATTGATCACAGCCATCTGAACTCAGCAGATTTTCTCCCTGTGAGCAGTGGAAAACATTGATGCTCTATTTACAAAGACATTCTGGAAAGCCTGTTGCACACACATATCAACAACTACTCGCTTGGATGGTTTTTGTTTTTTTAGGGTCTTGAAAAGCCTATGGAGAAAATTTCTGTGGTGTGTGCTGTGCCTGGAGGAACGAGTTCTTAGGAGTTACAGTGCTTTTGTATCCAGGTAAAGTGGGTTGGTGCAGGAATGTGTATTCATGTCGTATTGTAAGCTCTGGGGCCTGTGGCTGGATTGTACCTTGCTGGAGAGTTCAGCCTGTCTGTAGGCAAAGCTCTGTGTAGAACTTACATTTGCTAAAACGTTTTGCTCAAGGCCTTGAGTTTTATAACATTTTTTATGATGTTTTCTCTTTGGAGCAATACCTACAATATGTTCATTTTCCTTTTACTCCAAGCTCCAGCAATCACCCTAAAATGGAATTACATAACATAGCACATCTGGCCTGGAAAAGGACAGTTCATTTGTTCTATATTCGGGATGTGATCATTATTTTAATGTAGGTCTAGTGAGGGGATTTGAAGATAGATAATGTCTCTAAAATTTTAAAAAAAATTACCATTTCCTTTTATGGTATTTGTTTTAACTGACCTTCCTTTGTTTCCAGACCACGGGAGAAGCCCTTCAGACTTGACATACGGGAACAATATGGAATTCAAGCAAGCTATATCTAGAGTCTGCAGGGACCCAATATATCCTGCACTCATAGTTAAACAAGTGTGAGTTACACCCCTTGAACACCACAGCATTTGGCTACACCTGAATTTCTGATTATTCACTCCTTACAATTCTGAATTTCCTAGTGTGCAGTACCAAGTCTGAACACACAAAAATCAGGTCACTGTTATTCAGACACCTTTTATTTCAAAATAACCCAGTACCTGGTGCCATTCATCTTAAATAGTACATCCTCAAATCATTGTTTTAAAAGCTTCCTTAAAATCTGTTAAGGGACTTTTCTCTTTCCCTGTTGAAATTTACAGTGGTCTGTTCAGGAAGGAAGAAACTAATCAGGGTCCCAAATCTAAAATATCTTTACACAGACAGTTAACCAAAATAAAGTAAAATATATACGTTAAGTCCTCGCAGGAATCAGATTCAGCTAACCATAAAAGAGAAGTTATAAAATCTGACTATGCCATCCAAAGAACAGAGCAAACCAAAAAAGTGAGACCATTTAGTAATTTATCTCGGTTTAATCAAGTTGCAAGCACATGAAACACTCATTTCTCAGCCAGCACTGTGATTTTCAGATAGGAGGCAAAACCTTCGGGATTGTTCAAGAAAGGTCTCACAAGTTATTTGAATGTGCATATCCATTATTTACAGCT
Organism: Myiozetetes cayanensis; assembly: GCF_022539395.1. NCBI lineage: Eukaryota > Metazoa > Chordata > Aves > Passeriformes > Tyrannidae > Myiozetetes > Myiozetetes cayanensis. The sequence continues at coordinate 136,467,332 of NW_026086604.1, forward strand.
GAAGTATTTCTCTTGTTTCACTTTCAATGAAACTTGCAATTGAAATTTTTATAGGCTTAAAAAGCATCATTCAGCCTGGTTAAAGACCTTACTTTCACAATGCAGGCTGAAAAATACAGCAAACTCACAACACAGCAGGTAAACATGAAGGACAAATGCACACATGCTAATGTGAAAGGCAACAGATCTCACTCACACTGGGAAACAAGAGGGGGAACTGAAAGAGAAAAGACTGGGAAGTAGGCAGAAGAGGAAAGGAGACAAGAATAAGCACTAACAACCTGAGTCAACATTAACAAGAAAAGACTCCCTGAAGGGAAGAGGTCCCTTTCTCATGACTTCTCTGTTTATTGATTCAAATGGAAGAAGATAGATACCACATTGTGGACCTGCTTTCTAATTAGCAAACAAACTAAAAGCTATAATTAAAACATCTAATTTAAAGAATGCATGAAAAGCAACCTTACTGTTTTAACTGTGACCTGTTTAGTCTGCTTTGAGCTTTTTAGGAGTTCAGTATCAGAGGTTATGGAACAGATGGGAAAATAATGCCAGCACATTTTTTCCCCTTAAGCTAAATAATAGGGCAAAGAGTAGGTAGATGCCATGTAAGTGGTAGACAAAACCTTGATTTAGCTTCTAGAACTTGTAAACGCCTTACACATTGCAATTTTTAGTTACTGAAAATCAGCATTATATCTTCAGTCTGCAGAAAAACCCAAAACAAACCCAAACAAAAAACTTCCTAGATGATTTTAGGATACAGCAATGTGTCAAACTTGTACATCAAAAAAAGTCACAGTTCACATTGCTTTTTCTTCCATATCTTCTATAGGAAGGATGCTATCAGCACGCTGTAAATCAGCTGCATATCCAATGTCATTAACCTTAACATAGTCTTCAACAAGGTTTTGAAGCTCTGCAGAGTCCCTGGCCAGACTCACAGCTTGCTGCAATCACGACTAAGTTCCATACATACTCCCACCAGATTTTCTAGGTCCAACGAAGCCACATGAACATATGTGTTTGCACTGATCCCACGCTTAAGCTCACCACAGGAAAAACAGCTCAGGCTTGCTTGAAGCCTGTAGTTAAAGAAGAAGACGAATAACTTCTAGGGCCTGGCCTGATATCCACCAGCCCCTCATGGAGACTTGGCCATGACAGCATTAGCCTGTCCATCAGGCCCCTTGGTGTTCAGCGTCCAGTACACCCAGCCCTAAGAGCTGTTTTCAAATCAGGAGCAACATGTCTTATTGAAAACCTGTAGGTTTGTGAACTTGTTTCCAAATACTCCCATGGGAAAACAGTTAAGTGTCAAAACTCAGTATCTAAAATTATTGACATACTGAGTAACCTGTGGAGGAAAACAAACACATCTCTCTAATAATGGAAACAAAAGATTGGCATTGCTTCTGTGGAGACTAATAAGGCCATTTTTTTACCAGTAGTAATTCAAGTTCTACAGCCTTTTATTTCTTAGATCTTACTGATGTCAGAAAAAAAATAGGGGAAGGATACATGGACAGTGAAGAGCAGAAGAGATTTTTCACTGAGGAAACTTCAGAACCAGACCCTTGTACTACAGTACATCAGTAATATCCCTGTTTGTTATCAGTGAGCTGGACATTAAAAACAGACTTAATAGAGAATGGAGTTAGTTCTATTTGTCAACTAATCCTCACTGACCAAGGTCCCAAAATTATGTCACCTTTACAAATCATCAATGTTTTTATTATTATGGTTAAAAATGTCAGTATCCAAAAAGCATCTGATAATGCCTTCCAGAGCAATACCTAGGAAGAAGTGATTGAGTCAGGTGCTCATGTTTTTGGTTTTACAGTGGTGCTAAAGACAAAATTAATTTTAAAGAGGAGAATAAAATCCATGCTTTAGAGTTTTGTCTGTATCAGGAAATCTTACTGGTAAAATGGGGAAGAAAAACACACATTCCACCAGCTAAGCCCCACTAAAGTTAAAATTGCTGGGAGGTTAAATATGTACATATTTCTGCTGCCCTTCAGCATTTTCACTGGTGGATCAATCAAGTGTTTCTCAGTGATCTAATTCTGTCCCTTCTTTGGAGCATGCTCAAGTAGATGGATTTTTTTTTTCTTGGACATTCATGTGCTAAATTTGAACAAACTTCTACTGCCTATGTTTCAGCTGAGATTTTCCACAGAAAGCAGAAAAGACATCCCAAAAAGATGGTGAGTTCTTTGAAAAATTTTATGCAAACTTAAAATGTAGAGCTTCTCCGTGTGGTCAAAATAATGTATTTTTGCTTACTTGATTTATAGATACTAATGAACAATTTTGCTGAATTTCCCATTCCTTCTCTACTGCATCCCTCTTGAAAAAGTCAGACTGCAGGATTTAGCCAGCAAAGGAAACTCCTGCCTGATCAGTTAAAATTTAAACCAACAGCTGAAATTATACCCAACTAAAACCTGCCTCTTATAATGGAAATGTCAGATACCTTTAATTGTAGGTCACCACCAGTTCTGTCTACAACAGAGTAATTTTATTTTCATCCATAGAAATGAATGGAGTTTAGGGGGGAAAATTATTTCACCTATTAAATCCAAAATCCAGGCTTCACTGCTGCTCTGCTTCAGGCCAGCTGAGAGGCTACAGAATTCCCAGCCCACTTGTTTGCTGTGGTTACACAGTACTGTGTTATTTCCACTATCTCACACACAGAGCCAGAAGAACTTGGAAGATGAAAATACTTTTGCTTTCAAATATTTTCCTTTTAAAAGCAGAAAGCTAAGTGTAATTTTATTAATGCATTATTATTTTGGAGGCACTGCTGAAGGAAATTCCAAGTCAATACTATTTTATATTCGTTGTGCAGATGTACCACTTTCTATTCCTCTTTTCCTTGTTAAATATAACCAGTTGTGCTGTATTTTTTATTATGGAATGTGCAGTGGGACAGTTTCTGCAGCAATGCTGGAATCTCCACCCAGGGGAGATCAGTTACATCTGAAACTGGACAGACAAAAATGAAGCATAAAAAATGGCTGAAATCAAGGCAGTGTGTGCCAAAAAATGAAGCTCTTACTCCACTGGACTTTCATTTCCAAGAGATTCAAGACACTGCTCATTTTCAGAGAATTTTCTGGGGTGTCTCCCTGATGTCTCACTAACAGGTAGAGCTTAGTTATTTTTTTGTAACACTGTGTATCAAGAATTTGTACTCAAAATTCTGGGAATGATTACTAAGTGGAATATTTGGCAATTCTCTTGTTCTTTATCTTTGCCTCACTATTTTGGAGCAGTTCATTCAAAACCACTTAGGAATATAAAGTAATTAATACAATGACATATGTATAACTAAAATGAGAAAACAAACCCATAAACAAACAAAAAAGCCACCAAAAAAACCCCCTCCAACCCCAAAAGAGCTCAAACTCAAACAAAACACAACCCAAGAGATCTCAAACCGCTAATACTGACTTACAGCCCCACTTGTTCTTCCTAGACACAGGTCATCCTTCTGCCTCTAGGCTCTTCCTAATTGAGGATCCTTAATTACCGGCTGATGCTGTAGGGTGTCTTACAATGTGATCCGGCTGCCTTATTCTGCTAATAGGGCGCTAATGGTGCTTTCCCAAGGCTCTCGGCTCGGGGATGCAGGGAGTGTCCCGGGGCTCGGGAGTAGGGGAGCAGCGGCAGGCAGGGGCACCCACTCCCCATCCTTTCCCGTGCCCTGAGCTGCTCCTGAGGCTGTTGACTGCCAAACGCACATCAGAATAGTTTTCAGAAAACTCTGGCTTATGGCTCTGCTAACAAAGCAGGAATTAAATACTAGAAGAAAGTTGCTTTGCTTGCCATTTCAGGTCTGGTTTTAGCCAGCACTTTGCCAAAAAAGGTTCTTTTGCTGGGCTTTCTCCCCAGAGGCCGTTTTTACTTCTCGTCTTGTTACTTCTCTCTGCCTTTGCATCTGCAGCTTTGCCAGCTGTATGACAGTCACACCCACTTCCACCCATCCATTTGCACAGCTGACTCCAGACAAATTTGCCTACCATTCAGTTTTGGGTGATGGATTTATTTCAGCTGTGTCACTCCAAGAAAAGACCATAACTTCCTTTTAGCTTTTACTGACCTTGAAGGGCAGCTACGGGCTAATTATCCCCAACAAGTTATATTGAATCAATGGGAATGATGCTGAGTAGGGCCTCCAACCGTAATTCTTGGGTGCCATGGGTAATGGGTTCCTCCCGAAAGAAGAGGCTTTGAAAGCATTCCAGCTCTTCTGTTTCTTTCTATAACTTCCTAGGATCCTCAGCTGTAATTAGGACTCCCAAGGGAGAGTTTGTATTCACTTAATGCTAACTTGACTCAGCAAAACGTGGTGAGGCATCAGCCAAAATCCTTCTTCTGTTCATCTCAAAGAGCCCTGATTTCCAGTGAACAGCCTCCTCTGTCTCTTCTTCAAGTGCCGTCTGTAGATTCCCACTCTGGGAACAGTTGGATTAGCAGGGCTGTCAGGGGAGGAGGGAACACACTCCGAGTGACAGATGCACCACTAGCAAGCAGAGCAGCTCACAACTGGTCAGATGGACTCTGTTTAGGAAACACATGGTTACAGCTTGAGAGAGCAGCACTGAAAATTTTATAATGGAAAATGATAACAAGGTGACCACCTTTAGCCTTGTAGAATGTGATCTAACACCTAATGGGAAATGTACGGAGACAAATGTGACACTCTCTTCCATGTATATCTTAACCCTTAAGATGTCTTAACATATAATAAACATATCTTAATATTTCTGTTTTATTATTATAGTTATATTTAACTGTGCCATTATTAAACCACTGCTCCTTATTATTTTCTGCATAACAATAAGCAGGTAATTTCTTAAACTTTTTGACTCTCCTTAGACAGGAAGGTTATACTCAGCATCTAACAGAGGAATTTAGCTTTCATTCTGGTACTGATTTAAATCTTGCTTCAGTATGTTTCAATTAAATATGGTAAGCTGAAATATTCTTTCTAACACTGGAATTATGTTTTCTTTATAAAAAGATCCTGGATAGTCAGAGAACTGAAGACAACTCTGTTCACTGAAATTAATAGTAACTTAAAAATTGGAGATTAGTAGTCCCTAAAATCAAATAGCATTTTCTAAAGGAAAAGACAGAAAAATGACTGCTACATCCTCATCCTGAAATTTACAGTCTCAGGCTCCAGATCAGTGTCCTGATATTAACTGATCCTTATGTTTTCTTTTTGAGATCATATCTTTAACTAGGATGTAGGAAGGGCTCTACAAAACCTGCTGATGAATTGTAGTCCAAGGAGCACTGTGTCTTCCTGAGAAAGCATGAGCCTTCCCATGACTTCAGGAAATGATGGATCTCTGTAATGAAACAGCATGCTCACCTTTCATACACGATCTAGAGAATACAGGGAAAGCCATATGGCATGTCCTAAAATTAGATATCACTTAACATAGTACCTAATTGCAAGGCCACAGAGCCTACATCTGTTGGAACTGGGTGTAGCATGAAATGTCAAATGCAGATTTAGATCCAAGTAGGACTGCAAAAGGGAAATTAAATGTCTGACATTCTTTTAATTGAGGAAGAAAGAGCATCCTGATAAATCTGTTGAGATTCTGAGGAGGAAGAGCAAAAGGTTGGAGAAACCTGAATCTTCTCCCATTAGATGAGTGGAATAAAAAGTATTTGGAATTTCTCTGCTACCTGATGTTACTCCCTGATGTTACTCTCCCCCCAGAGATGCAGAAATGTGTACCCATAGCTGGTAGTTATAGTTATAGTAGAAACTGTTGGAACAAGAAAGTCCAAATGAATCTTTAAATACCTTCTTGGTTATGGAATTTCCCATTTTGGGTAGTTTCTCAAAGCATTTGGGAAGCCAGCTCTGATGAATGAAATGTGTCTGATATGATGCATGACCTTCCAAATACTGCATGTCATATAAGTCAAAATCAAAATCTGCCCAGGACTGTCTTCCATGGAGATTCCAAGACTGTCTTCAGAGTGGGGTTTGGATAATCTATGTCATTAGGATTTGGAAACTATTTTGAACAAGGAGGAAAGATACGTTAACACAATGCTGAGCGACACACCTTCTCAAGCTGTAGGAAGAGATGGGCCAATGTAGCTAACATAATATGGCATAAAATTAAAACTCTGTGACTGAAAAGAGAATCATTCATAATTCCCATTTGTAATGTTGCCATCCATGCTGCATATAGCTGGAGCAGCTGAAAAGAACATTGATCTTACAACTGGAATCTGTAACCTCTTCAGCCACTTGAAGTAAATGGGAGAAAGATTGGGTCTGCAGCTGCTGGTCCAATGTAGCATTTTTAATTTGAACTACTGCTGTTTTCAGTTTGCTAATACATGGGGATTTGAACAGCAGCCTCAGCTGTGGTGGGAGTAATCTCTTGCAGAGGAATGGGGCAGCCAGATGCGGGTATAACCAAGGGATCATGAATCTAGGCCAAGCCCATGACTTTGTGACCTTCCTAATCTTTAAAAATAGCTGTCTGCATTTGTGTGTGTATACAAACAGATACAATGTAGTAACAGGTATACACCATAAATGTTGTCTACAATTGTTTTGCATATTTTTTAATATTCTGAAAGGTAAGAAAAACTAATGAAGAAAGGCACCCTGAGCTCTTGTGTAGTAAGACATGAGAGACAGCACCGAGTAGCAAACAAGAAAAAGAACAAATAGATGAATTTACATAAAATATTTCTATTCAGTTTAGCCAGGGATTTTGCTCTGGTATATTTGGTGATTCCTGGTTGGCTGGATACTGTTTCTTTTATGTATGGAGAACAGCCTGTTTGCTGAGTTTGGCATTTCACAGTAGGTAGTCATAATCATGGACAGGTCTGTCTGTTTGCTTTTTTTTATTTTGATCTTGCCCAAGTCAACAGAAAGGGTTATCCATCACTATTCCAGGGGAAAAACAGGATGAGAAAACAGCACCAAAAAGTTTGCTTAGGATTCATACCAGTATGCATCGGGAAATGCACTGAGGAGAATGGAGACCCAAGCAATGCGTATGTCCTTAAAATGCAGTTACAGAGGCTGTAAAACTAATGTAGTGCATTACTGTCCAATAGAAAATGTGACTGTGATTTGACTGAGTTTAAGCCTAGGCTGTAGTTAAAATGTCTTGAGAAAGAGTCTGAAAAATAGTTGTGCATAAGGTGCCTTTCAGAGGGGAAATTACCAGTAGTTGAAAACATAATTTTTCAGACCTTCTGGAATAAACATTTAAGCAAGCAACAATGTTAAGATAAAAACATTACAGAACCTATAAACACTATTTACGAGCAGAGCAGTCCTTATGAAGCAACCAGCAACTAAAGATAAAGCAGTCTAAGGTGAAGCACGCAAGTTAGGTATAGTCCTGGATTCATGGTGAAGAATGCTATTGAAGTGAGGAGCTTTTCCATATTGCAAATTAATCTCACAACAAAAATTAGCAATGAATCCTATTAAGTTGTATTTAGAATAAATGACAGGGCACCAAAGTACTATTATTAATAACAATTAAGCAAATTTCTTCTGGCCTTCTCTGCAAGATGCTACAATGATGAATGCAAATGCAAGTACATCTGGCTGCAGGAACAAACTTTGAGCTTTAGAATTATACATCTCTGCAGAACAGGCTTTCATAGTTATCCTCTCTATGTTAAGACTGCCCAGACGTTTTATAAATATTTGTCTGGATTTCAAATATTTAAGGAAAAAAAAACAACTTCTTTTTCATGCCATAACAAATGCTTTTGTTGCCTTTGATGTTGTGGGATATATGATAAATTATGTGAAAATCCACAGAGCTGGTATGGTCTTGTCATGAATCAGTGTCTAAATATATTTGGCAAAAAAGACATCAGTTGCAGGTGAGGCAACAAATTCTAGGACTTTTCACCCTACAAAACTGAAAGTAAAAATCAGAGAAGAGGGATGAAGTCATCTCTATAAACCCCAACAACCTCATGACAGGAACATACCTCACTGATTGGACTGCTGTCAGGAGTAAGAGATGGGCTGGAATTCATCTCACTTTACTTACGTGCCTGTGTGGTGTCCCAGGTTCCATCAACCAGATCCCCACTAACTGCAAAGGCAGTCTGGAGGGACTAGCCCAGAAGTAAAACCACGTGAGGCAGGTAAGTCCCACATATGATCACCTACCAAAATTGCTAAACATGAAGAAGTCATTGCCTACAAGAACTCAACTGCTTCACTGAATGTCTACCAACAGCTGCTGAAATAGGTAATGAATCCTTTAAATAAAATCTAAAATACATCAAATTTTAATTGTATTACTCAAGATAGCTTTTTGCATTTGCAAAACAGCGGTCAATCAAGATCCTGCAAACATCTAAATTCAAACAAAGCTCTCATTTTCTGTTTTCAGCTTCTCTCTAATTCCAGTCACTCAGAATTTTTCAGTTAAATTCTCTGGGCATGTGAAGATCTGCTTCTGGTCATTCCTAATCTGCCTAACTCTTCACTCTACCTGACCACCTGCAGATCTTGAGGCATGGCTTTTCTCTACCTGACTACTCTTCAGCAACCAATTTGGATTATTCAGAACATGCCCTGTATGCATGAAATGCTGGGTGTAATCCATCTTTAATATGAAATCCCAGTAGTCACCAAGTTCCCCCAGGACAATAAACCCCAAGGTTTTTATCATGTACAGGTACACGATAAAAATGTACCCCCTCCTAATAAAAGTCTGAACCATCATCACTCAGAAACAATCTAAATTCACCTTCCTAAAGACAATTCAGCTGGTCTTCATCTGTGCTAACGAATGTTTTTGGTTTCTATAAAATACTTAAAATAACCGTGGAACTAAAGAAAGACTATAACATAATGGCCAGAACATTTATTTAAGTGGTGTAGAGAGTATTTTAAAGTCCTTCAGATGACACAGGAGCTCTGGTCCTTCTTACAGTACCTAGTCAGCATCAATAAGAGAAAATGAAAGCTCTTCATAAAAGCTAAAACCCAGGGATTTAAAGTATGCCCACCACAGACATCTCTGCTCAAACCTCCCCAGTAAGAACAGGGAACCTAATAAAGGAAATTTTGAAATCATTTAGTTCATAGAAACCCCTGGGCCACCTGCTCTGATTTTAACAATTGCTCTAATTCAGGCTTTGAATACTTGGGTAAAAAAAAAGACATTTTCTATTTGATCCACACAAAATCTTTTTAGACTTTTGTTTCTACAAGGGAAAACAGAAAATTGTATTGTTTGGATGGATCCAAACGAGGCTTTCCTTTTTGATATTGCAACCAAAAATTCTTGATATGCACAGTCGTACATGAGAATCATAATCCCTTTCCTATTCTGTATCAACACATGATCATTCTTGCACCAAACTGCTGTTCCCTGCTCCAATAAACTAAGCTCTGATATAATTACACTAGAATTTTATACAGCTCTTTAGTTCCAACAAGTTTGGTCTATGCATCTGAGTTTCAAAAATACTATTGAGCATTTTAACACTCTATGTTTCTAACTACCAGACAGACCTTGCCAAATGATGAGACCATTTGAGACCAAATGAGACCATGCCAACTATGCTGAGTGCATCAAAGCTTCTCTTCACATCCCAGAAAATAAACATTACAATATCTGTGTTTCTCTTTATGGCATTGACTGATGTTTTGTTGAGGTCTCTTAAGGAAATGAGAGCCTTAATTGTATTTATTTGTTTGTTTTGATAGACTTTCATACTCTTTTTTTTTCTTGTTTACTTTATGTTAATTCTGTATGTTCAGAAAACACACTGCAAGCTCCAACACAACAGCTTTCCTTTCATGTATTAACAAACATTCCCTAGAGATGCATTATGTACTTTACAGTGAGAAAAAACCAAGACAAATAAGAAATAACAAATGAATAATGCCTAACATTAGAGTGTGTTTCAACAACTAAAACCCCCAAATATAAATGAGAAGAATATACAAAGACATAATTAAGAAATCAATTTTAAGTTGGGATTTAAAGAGCTGAGTGAGCCAGCTGTACAGATATCATAACAAAGGGAACAACCCCAAATGAGAGCCAAATGAGCAATTGCACAAAACTGTGAGACAGCGAACAGCAAGAGGGCTGGTGAGCAGAACCAAATCAGAAATAGAGTGGAAGTTACAGAAGGAAACAAACATCAACCCTATGGGAAAGTATTCACAATCCATTAGTGTTTAATTAGATAATATAAAGGATAAGAACACTTATGCAGAGTCATCATAAACAAAGATAAATGGAAAACGTGCTACTAATAAAGCTGGGTAATCTTACTTCACTACTAGGGTAATTTGATCAGTCACAAATTCAGATGAAATTTAAAACAAAAAATAGTATTTTGATACAGCATTTTGCTACTGCATCTAGTGGCAGAAAATAAAGTATTACAGTAGACATTCTCAGCTAAAGTTTCAGGTATTTTAAAAACAAACAAACAAACAAAAAATCACAACTGTTCACTATCCACCACTTATACCCAAATTTGCATTCCAATTCCATTTTGAATATGCAAGATTTGTCTTTTGGATGAAGAATGTGAAATGACCTTTTCAAGTTTTTTTCTTTTCTCAAATAATTTTTTGCTTGTGTGAAGGTTCTGAAACAGAGATCACACTGAAAGTTAAAATTAGCATAAGAATGGAACCGTAGGTCCTTGTTATGTTTTAGTACATTTATTTTATACAGCACACCAACCTGACACAGGTATCAACACAGGTTAATTGCTTTCAAGAGAAAAGCAGTATGCAACAAGTAGGGCAAAAAGAGAGCAAGAGAAACAAAATGGATTTGAAGGCCTTTGTGACCTTCACAAACACTTTTTCTTAACAAGGAAGGTGTTAGAAAAGTCAATTGCATATATGCAAGTCACTGTAGCTATCTATAGCTATGTACATACTGATGCCTTATGGCAGTTTACATCCTTACACTTACATCTTTCAGGCAGGTACAGTCTTCTCAGGTTGTGCGAGACATGGCAATTTATTAGAGATCATAGCCTCAAGCTTTAAATTAACAAATAAATTCACAGTAAAGTACAGAAACAGAAACCAAGATTATAAGATGAGGAAAGTGAAAAAAGGTAATTTCTCTTGATAAATATTTACAAACTGTGCTCTAAGTGAATGTGCAAATTTCAAGCACCTTTACCATTTTTTGAGACTGTACAACATCCCAGGGTACACCTTCAAAATTGATTAGATTAATTTGGAAGCATAAACAGAAACTGGAAAACCATCTGAAAGGGCACTAAACCTGTATATTGATATCTCTAAAATCAACATTTTATTCAAGATTAGCTCCTCAGCTAGCTGCAGTCAAGTTGCATATTTCTGCATCATTGTTCTCCTGGTAAATCTTCCAACTACAATTTCTATAGAGGAGTAAAAGCCTATTTAAAAAAAAATAAAATAAAAAATCATCAATTGAAAAATAAATTTTAGGAACTGACATCCCCAGAAATACATAGAATTGAAAATAAAGTTTCACTAATGGAAATCACAGGGAAAAAAAAAGTAAGAAAAAAAGAATCTCCACAAACCAGAAATGAAACCAGAAACAATATACTGAGTCATTTTCTACTGTAATTCTAAATTCATTAAACTAAATGAACACCATTAAATCTACAATACTCAAGATAGGATGTGAAACTGCATTTCATGAACATGAATGAGGAGTAGGCATACAAACAGGGGACTGATTGCTTTTATTTAATGATACATACTTAAGAGATCATAAATCATAACACAACATACATGAGCATTTTTAAAACAGGAAGAGCTGTCTATAAGAATTATCGGATAGTTTTAGAACATCCTTACAACAGTGTAACTATGGAAGTATTTTAATTCCTGTCTTCAGACAATGGAAATAAATTTCAAAAAGGGTGAAGTACAGTAGCTATGCAGTCTCAGGTTTCAACTACAATATTTATGTTGCCTAAATTCTCATACAAATTACTAGAAACCATCTAATTATTACTGGATGACCACTGCCTCAGAACTCCTCCTTTAAAGAGACATCTTCTCAAGATTGCCACATTTAGGAGGATGAAGAAATATACTGCTTTGCTGAGATTTTCCAAAGAATACATTAATTAATGTCTGCATCCTTGACTGAAAAGTCAGATTGAAAGCTGCGTACCATAAAGAAAAATAGGATTTTCCATTTCTTCAGCACAAAAGACTTTAAACTACATATACAATGTGCTCATACACTGTAGAACATGACAAAAATAGTAGGAATTTTAACTAGTGTGTTAGCATCCAGGATTAGAAGAAAGTATTAGGTCAAAATTGTTTGTCAGTGGCTGCATCCTTAATTTAGCACAGCAAATCATGAGAACTTTGTATGCTAAGATGTGAAGTACCCAGTTGCTTGGATTACACATATCAAAGTTTAAAAACTAAAACCCAAAAAACCAACCCATCTGTACCTGTATTTACAAGTTGTGAATGAGACACCTTTCACAATAAATAGGTTTAGGGTCATCAATAACTTGATGCAAAATACTATCCTCTGTTTTTTTTGGTTTCTAGACCTCCTTGGTATGAAAGATAACATACACAAAGATTACTCTGGTTTTCTCTTCTCATCTATCAAACCATACCAGTGTAGAGCTCCCAGTGCTCCTGCCAGTTTCAGTTCTGCTCTTTAGAAACTAACGGCCAGCAGGAGTTGTCACCAGTTTCTCCACCTGCCTTGAATTTTCAAGAGACTAGAGCTCAAACAGACATTATGGCTATTGGAAAAACAGCACAACAAACACCGGGAGACTGTTTTTGTCCTCATTCTGTTAGGAAATTGCTCAAAATGAAGAGACAAGAATTCTTATCCAGAGGTGAAAAGTGACAAAACTCAAAGCAAATAAGCTCTTCAATGTTGCTTAAAGAGGGCCTGGAATTTTGTGTGGGCATGCAGAGGAATATTGTTACAAATCTGCAAACATATTTGTTGATTATTTTTTACTTGCAACTACCTTCTAAAATCATGACTAATTTTAGGGAATCAAAAACTTAGCATGAAAACCTGTACATGATATTTTGCTTAAATTCAACCACTGAATGATAACAGTTTCACAGTGACAGGTATCTTCTGCACAAAAACTTGACAAGCAAGGAGGTTGAAGTAAACAAAATTCTGCCTTAAACCTCGCAATCCACTGACTCAAAATTTTGCTGACAAGTTTCACTTTTATCTTGTAGTTGGTTTCATGTCGCAGTTCTTAGCTATCCTTGTATTTGGGGTTCCTAATGCTGTTAAATGGCTTCTATTAGTCCATTGAGCACCTGGTATTGTTTGATTTGTTAACCTTCTTTAATGACTCTTAGGTAGATCCTTATTAAAATGTTGAGGCCAGCAGCCAACCAATATGAGTAAAGATACATATGTAAAAACAACACACCTAAATTTACCAATTTTTTTAGAGATACCAGACAAATGATTTTTACCTGCAAAACTGTTTTCAGGTGAGCAACCAAGAGTACTCTTGCACACTTTTGTGGGTACAATTAATTTGGAAAATATCCCTTTGGATCTTTACCTAATTCTGCCTCCATTTTAGCCCAATACTTCCTTTCTAAGCACTTCTGATTGTACCGGCTTTTAGGGGGATGCAAGGTATGCCCACAAACTGGCAGTGTTCAATAGTTCCTCTTCTAGAGACATGCTATGCCACTTCCATGAAATGAGGTGGTATGTTACAGAATGTGAACATACAGCATGTGGAAATGATGTAGAATAGCTAAAGACTTCAAGTTCTGCAGTGTTTCAATCTCTTATTGAAAGTATCCCAATTAACAGAAACACTTTCACTGAAATTTCATCTGTTTAGATAAAAGAATTCCTCAGAAGCACAGAATTACAATTTCTACAGAATCATCTTAGGATAAGGAGGAAAAAAAAAAAAGAGAAATAAGGAAGTCTAGAAACAAACTTACTAAATTGTTTTATTGCCCGAAGCAAAAAGCAAGAGGAAATAAATAAAACAAGCATTTGGTAGTAATGCTTTAATTTTTAATACATTAAATAAGTTTATTAAGCCCAAAGGACGTCTTCCATTAATTATTCGTGAAAAAATTGCTCCTTTCCCTTTGCCTTTATTATTTTTTTTTTTTTTTAGTGGTATATATTTATACCTCTTCTCCTCTTCGCGAAAGCGGGAAGTATGACTCAGGAAAGCGCAGGAACGGCAGGTTCAGCGGGAACAGCGTCACCATCATCCAGCTGTTTGTCTCTCCGTTGGAGCTGTAAGGCAGGACACCCGTCACGGCCGAACCGGCCCCGCCAGGTGACGGGCACAGCCCCACCCGGCCCGGCCCGGCCCCGCCGCACCTGGGGGCGCTGCGGGGGTCGCACCTGTGGGCGCTTCCAGGGCGGGCGATGCTCCCCCGCGGGGACCCCCCTCCGCGGGCTGGCGCCCTCCGACACCCGCCGGGGCGCCCCCGCCCCGCTGCCCGGCCGGGGGTCGGTGTGCCGGGCCCGCCCCGGCGGTGCCGCCGCCCCCGGTACCTGCGGGCGCAACTTTTTCGCCCGCCGCCGTTCAAACGCGCTGCCGTAAAGCGCCCGGTCTCCCCTGGCAACAAGGTTCCGGGCGAGCACTAGGTGTAGGAAGGTGATGTAAAAGTAAAACCACCCAGTGTCGTAAACCAGGTCCGGGGGGGAGGGGAGGGAGGGAGGGAGGGGGCGGGCGGGGAGGAGGTGACTGGAGCATTTAGACACCAGCGAGCGGATCATGGCGGATGGCCCCAGGTGTAAGCGCAGGAAGCAGCCGAACCCGCGCCGCAACAACGGTCAGTCACTCGCGGGGCAGCGCCGGGGCGGCGGCGGGGCCGGGGCGCGGGGCCGGGCACGGCCGTCCCGAGCGCGCAGGGGGGAGGTCGGGCGGGCGGGCGCCAAAGTAATTCCCCCCGCCGCGGCTCCGCCGGGAGCGCGGCTCCCTCCGCACCGTTATATCCGCTACCTGGAGCCTCCCTCGCCGCCGCCTCCCTCCTCCGCCTAGCGGTGCCTCCGCACTCCGCCGCTGTCCGGGACCGTTACACGCCGCTTCCCCCGCACGCCCCGCGGCCGCCCCGCCGCCGGCAGCGGGATCGGGGCCCCCCGGCCGCGCCGCCGCCCTCCGGCCCGGGCGGGGACGGGGAGCCCCGCGGGGAGCGCCGGGGGAGCGCCCTCCGCCCGCCCGGCCGCGCCAGCCCCAACTCCGAAACTTGTTACCTGCGCGCTGCCCCGGCGGAGCGGGGCCTCCCCCGCGCCTCCCCCCGGCCCCGCGGGCGGGGATCGCCCCGCTGCCCGCCCGGCAGCGCCCGTGCCGCCCGCCGGAGTGCCCCCTCGCCGGGGCAGCGGGCCGGCTCCTCGCTGCGGGGCGGCGGTGGGGGCACGCCGGGGGCACCCCCGGCAGGGAGCACACACACACACACACGGGCAAGGCTCCGCCGCCGCCCCGGGCAGCGATTCGCGCGGGGGCAGCGCGGCCGCCCCGGGCCGGCGCCCCCCCCGCCCGCTCCCGCCTCCCCGCCCCGCCGAGAGTTGGTCCCCGCAGCGCCCCGCGGCCGCCCCGCCGGGGCCGTGGGCAAGGCAGGCAGGCAGGCAGGGAGGGAGGGCTGCGCCCGGGCGGCGAAGTTTCTTCCCCTCTTGTCTTCGGAGGTACCTGTTTGTATAATAATGGGTGGTAACGGTTTGGCCGGGGGCCCCCGCTCTCTGCTCTCCGTGCGTGTGTGACCAGCTGCTGCAGTCTATATAAGGAATTACATTTACATTTCAGACTTAAGGGCTGCTGTGGGGTGGTGTTTCCCCCCCCTCTTTGGTACGTGTGTTACTTTAAGATGCATTGGGAACGTACACGGCGGGGGGAATAAACGCTCGTAACATCCACTCTACTTATTTTCTGGAAAATGGAGAAGTAGTTCGGTCCTCGTAGCGCGACTCTTCGCAGTAGGATGTAAAGCAGGAGATTTTGTAACCCTCCTTGGCAATTTTGGGTTTCATGTGGCATTTCCTGTGCAGGGTCACAGATAGGAAGGCTTTGCCTGCGATCTGAGATGTTTTCATACGCAGTGAATGGTCTCTGAAATAGATCAGAGTCACGATCGGTGCTTCACCTCTCTAATCCTGACTGTTCGGGGCGTAACGGTGATAAATGACGGCCTTTCCAGGGGCTAACGGGTTGGTTTGATTGCGTTGAACTTAAAAGGATTTTCTTATTTTTTCTGTGTGCATTTTCTAGCAAGTATTTTTGTTTGCACGCTCATGTTATTAATTCCTTGTCCTTGTGTAAATATTTATATTTGGCTCATAATTTGGCTGTGCTAAAGGTAAGTTTGGAAAGTGCTTTTCTCTTTACCTTATTAAAAATGTGGATGATCAGAAAAAGGGGCTTTTCTTGTTGCTGACGACATGTGTGTGACATGTGAGTCTGAACCACCCAGCGTCTGTGCAGGAGCTGTAAACATGTTTACCTGAACAGGAAAGAAAATGGATTTTTCTCTTAAAGATCCAGCGATATGAATGTAATACTCTCAGAGCATATCAACAGATGACTTGAGAGAGAAATTTTCTGAAAACCTAGCTTTTGAAATCGACGGGGAAAAGGGATTCTTGATCGCTGCAGCAAATGGCAACTTGTGCAGGTAGAAAAAAAAGATGGTGTTTAGTTTTCTCCTGCATGCATGTCAGCCCCCTCCTGTCTGCTGCTTTCGTTCTCTAGGGAGGGATTTATTTACCATGCTTGCTGTCAGTGTTTTTCCTTTGTGCTTAGTATTAGAAAACCAGATTTAAGGCTGTTTAGCATAAAATGTTTTGTCTGCAGCATGTATCACTCACAGAAAACAAAAGGTGTATCACATGCGGTATCATTCCAGGTATCTTTCATCTTCATCACTTTCGGACCTCGTTTCTGCACTTGCTTTATTTTAAAAAGCCTCTGAATCCTTATCAGCTAGTTCTGTAGAATGCAGTGTGTCTTGCTTTAGGCTGGTTTTGGTTCCTTTTTTTTTTTTTTTTTTAGGAATTAAAACCAACTTAAGTCATTGTGCATTGAAGCATCAGGATCAGTTAGATAATAGCTTCTGGTTAATAGAGATTTCTCATCAGTGGGTTTATTTTTGACTTGCAAATATTTATTAAAGAAAAAGACTAGAAAAATGTTAACCCTTTAACCTTTTAAATAAATAAGTGTGAGGTCTTATTTTTTTTTTTCCTAAATGCACTTGGTTCTTACAGGTGAGTATCTTCTGTTAATGAGAAATGAGCAGAGTGGAAATGCATCAGCAATGGGCTTGTCTGTAGTATAAAAAGTAAAAGCACAAAATTATACTGTTCCCCCCTGACTTTCCCACAGAATATGTGATTATTAAAGAGATTGCACTTGACTTCCAGTATGCTAGTTAATAATACTGGGCTATGGCATCGAGTCATTATACTGTAAACTTTTCTTCTGTTTATCTAGTGTTAAACTTAACACAACTATTCTTGTACTGTAAACTTTTGTTGTGGAGGTTTGGTTGTTTTTTATTTTATTTTATTTTTTGCTTTCCCCTCCCCCTGGCTTTCTCTCTGTTTGGGAGCCATCCTGGTGCATTAACTCTAGCTGGAAAGACAGTCTTATCTTCTTACCTCTAGAGCTGGTTCCTTTTCTACCTTGTTTATTGGCCCCTACAGGAGATCAGCAAAAGGAACGATTTGCCCTGCCATTAAAACCTCCACTTACCAGGAAATCTGGCACTTCCTACCTGAACAAAGCTATCCTGTGTCATTGTCCTTAGTTCTGGCCAATACACAAAAACATCTGCTACAGCCAAGGAGTTAACAAAGTGTTGACATCATATGATAAAGCAAAAACGTAGTGCTGGTTGGGATTCTCTCTTCCTATTTGCTTCTTCCCCTTCTCCCCCTCTTTTGATAGAGAAATGAAGAGGAGAAAAGAATGTTTGATTGCCTTTTTTTTTTTTTTTAGCTAGTCATCTGCATATGCATACTATGTGACTTCTTTGTAGGTTTCAAATAGATTCAGCAAAAGTTTTCTCATTCTTAGTTGGTTTGCAGAGTGAGGATTAGTTGCTTTCTTAGATTCTCTCATACATTATAGGATTGTCTTAGCTCCTGTTAAACAGCAAAACATCCCCTTCTTCAGCAATACTGTGAGACAAATAAAACAAGCACAATATTTAAACTTTCCTTACCAGAGAGTTAAAAAGATAACAACCTTCTATATAGGTGTTCTGAAAATAATCAGTATGCATTCAGGTTTTCAGATGCAAAATGAAGACTGTATTAATCTGAGTAAATTCTACATGCTGTCAGGTATGTCAGGTATATGAGAGGAGACGGTATGAGCTAGCTTTTTTAATTTCCTTTTTTTTTTTTTTACCCCCTGGTAACAGTGAGATCATTATTAAAAGGTTATGTAGATTGACTTGTTAGAGTGCTATTTCAGTTGCTTTACAGTTGGATCTCCTTTCTTTTCGTTTCTATTAGATAACAATTTCATATAAAGTTTTGTTACAAAGCTAAGGACTGTAAGGAGATTGTAAGTGCCTTTGAACAAGGCAAAAGCATGGTGTATTTCTGTCAGCTCCAAGGTGTTAACTACTGGCAGGATGTCAGGTGTTAGTGACGCTTGGGATACAACATTCCTTTTTGTGCCTGTCGTCCCTTGCCCCCTTGCCTTTCTTTTTCACTAGGTATCATGTTTTCACTCTAGCATTAATTTAAATTTGCAATTTGGGATTTGTGGAATGTAGCCCGAGTTAAAATTCCAGGCCCAGTGAACAGGTCTACATGGACAACTGAATTAACTGTTTGAGTCCAGGGAAATCTTCTTTCATATAAACAAATAATACTTCTGTTTTAGTGTTAACTACTGAAATATGATGGAAAAACTGTTTAAAAGGTTATTATGTCTTCATTTTTCTCCCAGTGGTCAGTGCTTGTTATTTTGACAGTCGTGGAGCAGAGTATTTTAAGGGAATTAACTACCTGAGGCAGAGTTTTTTAAGGTGACTAGTCACCTGAAACAGTTTTTCCTGCTTGTAGGACTCTGTAAATGTGCTGCTGAAGCTGTTGCTGAAAAGTAGCAAGGAAATGAAACTGTCCTTCTGACACGGTCTTCCCTATCATACAAGTCATTGAAATTAAATATTTGAGTTAAAAGTCTGAGGATTTGGTTTCTTTGAACGCAGTCCAAATGTTCTGTTGAATATTTTGTGTTATATCAGATACCCCTTTCCACTGAGTCTTTTTGTGGACTTTGGACTTTATTACAGGGCCTGTTAATTGGCGTTACTGACTTTAGTTAGGCACTTGCTGTGTGTAAGCTGTGTGTAAGCGAGCTCATCTGTTGGTGGTGCAGGGAGACGGGGTTCTACACCTGTCCCCTGCCTCCTTCCCCACTGGGACTCAGGCTGTGTTATTAACCTGTAATTTCTTCTTATAGAAGCTTTCTGGTGGTGAGGGGAGAGGCTGGAGTATTCTAAAGTCAAAATATGACTGTGATGCCTTTCTTCATGTGGAAACACCTGTTTTAATAGGGTGTAAGATGCCAGCGAGGGATGTCAGACATTTTTAACATGTGTGGCACTCTATATTACTATGTTATAGAAATAAAACTAACTTCTGTGAAACTTGGATTGCAGTTTCTTTGCGTGTTTGGTTTTTTAACTGATTTTTGAGCAGCTGCTCTTTATTGCAGAGAAACTGCTGCAACTACAGTATCTGGCCAAATGGCTCTTAAGAATCCCTACTTCTAAATTCAGTCATTATTATTTACCAAAAATATAAGCTAATTGCTTTCAACTCCTTAGCTGTTTGTAGTCATTTCAGAAACTCGAACTCACTGGCATTGCAAACTGATTAGAATATGATGTGCCTTGTTGACTGTAAAACCAATATTTAACAGTACATACTGCATTTCTGGAGATAGATTCTACTCATTGTAGGTTTCACACAAAACAAGAGGCGGAAAAGTTAAAATAATTCTGCTTTTATGTAGACTTTCATGCTATATTTCAAAGTACAGGTCCAGATGAGCTTTCAGCTGCTAAGTATCAATATTCCTGAAGCTTCAGTGATTGTTATGCACATCTTTCAAAAGGACTCACACCAGGTAGGATCTTCTTTTTTTATTTTGGGGGGGGGGGGGTGGTGAGGGGCAAGTAAGCAGGACCCTGGCTTTAATTTGTGGTCTCAGAAATATTGGTGCTTCATTCTGGCAGCTATAATAGGCCTGTTATTTTTGAGAACTAAATTCTCAAGTGACTTACCCAAGGTCACACAGGAAGTCCATAGCAAGACTGAGTCTCAGTCCATTTTTAATTCTCAGGACTACTCTTGCATTTAGCTTGATCTAGAGCCTTAAAGGGAAAGAACAGTTTTATCATTTAGCAGTTACTATTTCTTTCAGCTTAAGTGTTTAAGTTCTTTCATATTTGTTGTATTGAAGTATTTGTACTTTGAGCAAACAAGTGGCAAGATGCAAAACTCAATTTTGTGTTTAGTCATTTTTAGGTAGTATTAAGATAGTGTCTTCTCTGGTGATGTTTCCTGTTTTCATAGTCAGTGTTGATGTAATGATGTGCCAGAGAAGTAGAATTTTGTCTTCTGGTGTCTTTCTGTATTTCTAAATCTTAAATTCAATGATGTGAAGATAGACAAAAGTGAAACAAATCAGGAGGGAATTAGCTTAAGACCTACACTGTTAACATCAATATGTATACTGCTGTGTGGAGGGTGTTAAGGGAACTGTTTTCTTGGTGTTTAAAATCTGGGCAGAGATGATTTAATCAGATGTTGGCTTTGTTGTGACAGTAATGATGAAGGAAGAGTCTCAGCATGTGTCTGGTATTTCTAATACTTGAAAATGCTAGGTAAATGAAAAAGCATAAGTCCTCCTTAAAAAAAAAATCTAAAAATCCCAGAAATGTGTAAGTGAATGTCAGGCCTGGTAAGTCTACTTGAGTGGGACAAACACATGCAAGTTTAGGTTTTACCATGACAGCTGCTTGTCACAGGTGGAGCCATGTGGGAAGTGGCTGTGGGTGCAGGTGGGTGATGCTCCTGCCTGGGGGTCCTGGGCAGCATGAGGCAAGGTGGGTGTGAAGAGTGTTCTGGTATCATCATTTAGTGAAGATGTGTGGTTGGCACAAGTCATGAGATGCTGCAATAGATCAATTTTGACAGGGATTCTTTCTTGTGGAGGGAAATGCTGTTTTAAGTATTTAGTAATTAAAAATAAAAATAAAAAATCAAGGGAGTGGTGTTTGGTTGCTGCCTGAGAAGATCACAGTGGTAAATAGCTTTGACCTCAGCTCTCTGAGTGATGCCTTGAAGTACTGGAAATGTTACTGAATTGTATAGGGGATTTCATGTGTGTAGTTTCTTGCAATGCTTTCTGCTTCCATGTTATGTTGGCAAGGTTTTTAAACCTCTTATAAGCCACTGCCGCTAATATTCTGATTGAGTTGATTTTTTGAGCTAATTATCACGTGCTTGAGTGTTTCTCAGTCTTGGTTTGCTTTTTTGGTTGTCCAGTTCCTAGCATCTTATTTTTAAGTTGTTGGAAAGAGTAACTGAAGTTTGGTATTTTAAAAAAAACATTCACAGTTGTAGCTTTTTAATCTTTGCGTGACCTCCTCCTTTAAAGAAAGACCAGAGTTATTTTCAGTTTTCCTATTGTATTCAGCCACAGTTTGTTTGTTTAATAACCCGTTTTCCCCTTTCTTGTGTAGATAAGTAGTGTTCCTGTGGGACAGTCGAGGAAAATGGGAAGCCCAGTCAAGAGGAGTGAGACTTGATGGATAAAATACTGACTACGGTTAAATGCAGCATAGCTTTATAAATCTCACTACTCCTGAGAAAAATACTACCCCCATCACCACAGTATGTAAGCATCTTTCAGGCAGTAAAAATATGTCCCGAGTCTTCTCTTCGTGTATCTTGGCCTATACATCCAATTCCTCATGTGAGTACCTGGCAGTTTACATTCACATGTTAGGAGGGTAGGTCATGGTAGAGTGGAAAGAAGAAACTTACTAAGTTTGTACCTTTATGTGTGGAGCAGCTAGGCAGTGGTTCAGATGTTTCAGTTGATTAATGCTGAACATGTTAGCCAGGTTTCTTTAGACTTGTAACATTTGTTCCCAGAAGGGACAATAGGGGAAAAAAGGAGGCTTTTTTACTTGGCCTCACTCTGTGATTATTTCAGATGCCATTACTGTAAGGTAACTGTATCTTTTATTTTAACATTCTTTTTCAGAGCAACAGAAGTTAACTAAAAATATGCTTTCTCATTTTTGAGAAGTTTGAAAAGCAGCCTGTTTCAGTTCTCTCCTTTTCAGCTGTCATTCCCAGCTGTCACAATCTCCTTGATGTGAGGACTTTACCCCTGTTGTTTCAAAGCAGTTTGGTTAACAGCTGCTGTCACCCAAAGGTTAAAGTTTGAAAACTGGCATCCTTTATTGCTTCCCGTACAAATGTTTGCTTTCTGTTTGGTAGCATCTTCCTCGCTTCTCTGTCTTCAATGTGTTCCATTGATCCTTTTTGGAGAACTACGTAAAGCAAATGAACATGTCTAATGATGAGTGTATCCTTCCGGAAGTGTTAGGGTGCTCAATTATGGCTGAGAAGAGAGAGTAAAAAAAAAAAAAAATTAAAAAAAAAAAGGAGAAATTCTAGGTTGTACTCAGATGACATTCCATCCTGTTCAGTTGGCATCTGTGATTATGAGTAGCAGTCCTTGGTCAGTGAAAGGACATGTAAAATTACTTGTATATCAGAAGAAAAAGAAACAACTGTTCCCAAACTAACTGCATAGTATTCTGTACTTCTTCTAAGAACGTTTGTTTTATTTCATGCAGATATCCTTCTTTCTGCAACCTTCTCTGTTTAGCTTCTCACAGGTCAAGCGTTAGATCAGGAACACTGAAGGAGCTGGCAAGAGCATTGGAGATAAATGGATTATAAACCTGGCCTTTCACCATGATCCTGAGAGTAACTTTCATGGACGACACTTGAAGTAAAGGGGTTAAGAGAGTCTGATGTGGTAGGGTATTTTTACCTATGAACTAGTATGCCTGTCCTTGTTAGGATCAAATGCTAGTTGGGACAGTGGTGCTGGGAATACCTTCAGTTATTGTGATATGTAATGTTTTCGTTATTTCAGCAAACATCCCTTTTCAATTTATCTCTGGTAGACAACTGACAGACACTGAGGGCAGTTTTCTGTTCCATTTTGCAGGCATCTGTCCACAGCATGTATATGGGAGAAAGCAAAATGAAATTACAAAACACCACAAATGTGGTATGATTTAAAAAAGGCCTGGGGAAATCTATTCCATCTGAAAAAGGGCAAACCAAGGAACAGAAAAATCAGACCTTAATTACAGGGATTAAGTTGCTTTTTGCTAAACTGGCAAATTTGATTTAAAGAAGCAGGTTGGGTTTTTGTTTTTTAACACCTTCCCCCTCCCCTGATCTAACATAACTTTTCTTAATATCCAAAAGCATAAGGGAGATGAGTTGTCCCTTTGCTGAAATACACTTGTCTTTAAACAGTCTTTCTCAGTGTCTTCAGGAATTTCTGCCTTGTGTAGCTTTCAGGTATGCATCAGGTTTTCCTTCTTCATACCTTCTAGTCAATTTTATTATTTCTCTTAAGTTCCTGTAAACTATCTACTGTAAGTGATGTGAAGTCCTGAACTGGACTGTTTAGTCTTCCATCCTGTTTTCTTTGTCTTTCCATAGCCTTTTCTTTCTAGTATTCCCGGTAAAGCTATTTGATAAAGTGAAGCAAAATAGAAGTAGTCACTGGATACTGCTGGATTCATTCTTGTGTTGTTGTTCACAGGAAGGACCTAGGTACAGTTGGCCCCACAAAGAGCATAAGGTGGTGAATAAGGACTTTGAAGCAGATTTGGAGCTGTAATGACTGGCTTCCTTCCCTGCTGCTGTCCCTTCCCCTTCCTTGCAAAGCATTTTCATTTGAAAAACTAAGGTGTGGTCATCGGGCATATCTGTTCTCAACTTCCAGTAATTTTTTGCTCAGTGCTGAACTACATCATAATTACATATGCAAATGTAAGGGTTTTTTTCCTGCTTACCTTGTACATGTGGGAGAAGAAGATAAGGTTGCAGAACACTTGGGGATGGTGCTGTTTTTGAGGAGGTGCTGCAGATGGCCTCAGAAGGAGAGAAGTAACTTGTCCTGCCGGACAAGACTCAGTGGGGGATTTCAGAACTTCCAGGTCTCAAAGGCAACAAAAAAGCAATATTCTTGTCAACTTTAAACTTTAGATGGTAGCAGATTTCAACCGTTTGTTATAACAACCTATTTTGATACATTCTAGCTACTGAAAGTGTATTTGCAATTGCAATAGATATTTGTGTTGCAGACATATATATATATATATATATATATATGTATAGTTATATCCAATAGTTAAATCTATTAGACTGGCTTGAATGCTCCCTGTAGTAACACAAGGTAAACTATTGCTCATAACAGTGTTGTAAGGATACTAAAACCACCAAGACTAATTCTGTGGAATAGACTGTTCTGACAACTCCTGCCCTTCATGGTAAGGCTTACCTTGTTTTTTTTCCATATTTGAAATGGAAAGGCCTACTGTATTCCTGGAACCCTAAATATGACTTAGAGCAATAGTGGATAGAATTGGTTCTATATTGCAATCCAAATGCTGGGAGGCTCTTTCTGGACAAAAGTGGAATAACTTAAAAATGAGAAGCAAAATTGAACTGGTAGTTGTGGCATAAGAAAAGGGAAATAGTTCCAGTGACACATAACACAGTGCCATAGTTCTGTGTTTTT
Organism: Myiozetetes cayanensis; assembly: GCF_022539395.1. Taxonomy (NCBI): domain Eukaryota; kingdom Metazoa; phylum Chordata; class Aves; order Passeriformes; family Tyrannidae; genus Myiozetetes; species Myiozetetes cayanensis. The sequence continues at coordinate 136,492,199 of NW_026086604.1, forward strand.
CACCACCTGATTAATCACACCTTCAGGGATCAGCCTGCACAGCTGATGTGGTAGTTACATGATGGAGGCAGGCACCTTAAAAAGATGAGCCAGTTTTTTTTTTTTTACCTCAGCATGTGAGTGACTAAAACTAGTGGCAGACTTTGCTTCTGTGAGCTAAGCCAGTTCACACAAGGGGAATTTTGTCTTTCCAGCTCTAAAGATCACAAATAGACTTAGTTGAATAAAAATCATGACACACAACAGAGGTTTATAATCCTGACAGAAAATTTTTACAGGATATTTGATGAAAACTACTGTGTATAGATCTGATGCTTAAAAAATATTTTTGCCAGTACTGCCTGGCACAGTGCTAAGGTGTTTTCCTTCAGAAACAAAATAAGTAAGGTAGTTAAGAACTCCAGGAAATAGGGGCATCTTCTTTATTTTGGTATGAAGTTGCAAGCCTTCTCCATTTGTTTATGTCAAGCACTTGAGAAAAGTAATTAAAAAGCTCCTTGTTGCAGTATGGTATGCAAATCATTTCACTGCATTTTCTTTTTGCATATTTACGTGTCACAACAGCTTGACATAGAGGAAAAATATAACTTTTCTAAAATTCTGAGTTATTTTCTGAGCAGGTAAGGAAACAGAAGTGCTGAAATAGAAAATATTGCCAAATGTCTTGTTCTAATAGTTTATAGTTGCCTATATTTAGCCTTTTTTTCATCTTTCTAACTTCTGACAATATTTTTAAGCATTTTGAAGGTCTTGTATAGCAAATTCTCAGAACAAAAATATGTTTGACTTTTCAAGTTCCAAGTTGCTTGCATTCTGAGTAAAGTCTTCCAGGTTTGTGCCTCAGTGTATATTAAATGGGCATCCTAATTAAGCTTTTTTTCCTTTAAATGTTTTCCCAGCCTGTCTACCTTTAAAGATCATGTGTGTCTTCCTTCAGCCACAGAAGTGTTAAGTGGGGCTGTCAATCAAATGTGTGTCTTGTTCATTCTTGGGTCTACTGTCAAACACTTTGTAGCTGAGGAGGGTGTGCGCATGTGCTACTGCATGTGCTGTTTTCCTGCCTTTTCCTTTTGTCTGTCAAGCTTCTGGCTGATAGCAGATTAACCATTTGAATGTGGGCAGCAAAGAGTAATGGGCTGTATGAAATGCCTGGGGCTTTTTGCATACAATAAAATGACTCGATAATAAAGCAAAAAATGAGAAGCCTGCAATGGAGGATATCTGTACTGGGGAGATGGAGAAGGTAGCCTTTGGTTTATGATCATGTTAATGGGTGTAAAATAAACTTTTTTTTTTTTTTTCCCCAACTGTCAAAAGTATTCCTACATGCTTTACAGAGTAGTAAAGATTCTTCTGGCAGGAAAATACTGATGAGCTAAATGGGTGATGTACTGCTTGCTGTTCCTGATTGCTGCATATGTGTGGGGAAGGAAGGGAGTAACAGCATGATGGCTCAGTTTCATTTTCATCATGCAGGTGTGTGTGATTTTTTTCTTTCTTTTCAATTTTTTTATTTCCAGTGTTTTGCTTAGTTATAGGATTACATAATCTCCCCTGCAGGAGTGTAAGGTTTATTAAGTCTTTTGGAAGATGTGCTAATACAGATTTGAAGGAAATTGGGCCAGGAACATGGCTGACTGAAACAGAGGGAATCCAGATGTTGGAGGAAGATATAAAATATAAAGCTGTAGAGAGTTGGATCAAACAAACACATGAGTCTGTGTGCAGAAGCACAGTAGCAGGAAAAATAACTATGAATCCTATTAAGTTTTTTTGACAGCTGTTCTTACCACTCTAAGAATCTGGTGTTTAAAAAACCCTCTAAATTGTCTACAGTTTGTGTCCATAAACAGTAGTGGCTATTTGTCCACTTCAAGCTTCCAGTTATAGCTTTCGAAAAGACTTTTTTGTTAGCTTGTTTTTGTGGCGTTCAGGCTCTAAAAGGTGCTTTCCCCACTAAAAAAGTGAGGTACACTACGTTAATTTATGCTAAGTGGAAGATCTTCCTGGATTGTATCTACTCAGGGAATGAAGGCGGCTTCAGATACATGTGAGCTTCCAAACTTAACTGGCAATTCAGCATAAAACCAATTTGTTATATGGAGTATAAATGAATTGTTAAAACATGCAAAGCTTGTCCTAAAATGCTTAATTGTAAAGAAAACTCTTAAATGACATTTGTCTGTCTCACTGTTGAAATCTGTTCAATACATCACTGTGGATACAACCTAAACAGAGTCTGCAAAACTATGACTTACCAGCAAAATGTACAAATTGAAACTTTTAATAAATAAAATGGGAAAACTGTTTGAACAAGCTTGGTGTTATTTTTTTTTTTTTTTATTCTGTCAGCTGCTGCCAGATCTCATTGTGACTGGTTTGGACCTGTATGGTATTTGTTGTAAGGATCACGTCCCTTGAAGACCTCCTTTTAGCTGTACTTTACACACAAACTTTTTCCCATGCTCTTGGATTGATTGACCTTAAGCAAAAACCCTTCCTAAAAACTGGTACTCCCTTCCTCTCCTCCAATAAAGTTTGCCAGCTCTGCATGCCCCCCAAGAAAAAGGAAACAACTGAGAACAATTTTGAGACTGATTGTATCACAGAGCTCCCCAGATGCTGCTCCCTTACGGCAGTATTAATTCACTTTACATGCATTTTTATTGTGTACTTCAGAATTGTTTCTGTGATCATATGAGCTTTTTATGGTGCTGAAGACTGTAGCTGCTTAGGAAGGAAGCTGGTGATAAAACTAAAGCTTAGTTAACTATCTCCGACAATGGGTAGTCTGTAAATGGTGAAGAATAAAATATGTTCCAGACTAGTTTATTAAGAGAGATCTGTGGGGTTTTCCTCATCTCCTCTTTCCTTATCCCATGTGATTGCTGTGGTTTACAAGAGGAAGCCACTAGTTTCTGCAGTCATAGATGGAAAGGGAGGTGTATTCACTTGCAGGTCATGCAAAGATATCTGAGTAAAAAAAAATAAAGTGAACTGTGTTATGGGGTAAGAAAGTAGCTACATTATTTTACAAGTTTTTCAACATCTGTGACTTAATTGGCACTACTGAAACCAGTATGCACATAAATGTAACTTTGTTAAGCTGCATTATTGAATATGAATAAAAAAAAATCTAAAACTTCCCATCTCTTATGTGATTTTCATAACTGCACATCAGACAGGGAAGGTTATTAACTGCCCCGGACTGACCCAGCCCAATATGGCTACAGTGATTTGCTATAGCTGGTTTTCAGGACAGATCTGGAAAATTGCAAAATATACCAAAGACAAAGTGGTAGAACAGTTGAAAACTCCACTTAACCAGAAAGTACTGTAGGAAATATGGCTTTGGTTATCTTAAAAGTATTCAAGTAACATAGGAAAAATACTCTGTTGGCAGATAGTTTTACATGCTGTTTTCTGTGTTGTATAGGCTGCCAGAATGGCATAACTGGTTCAAACACCACGCATGAGGAAAGTCTGCTGATGTGAAAAGATCTGCACTAAAATATTCTGAACATTCATAAAAGGAGTCTAGTGATGGGGTATACACCATTGTGGCTGGGGAGAGAGGGTGTGGAACTTAGTGTTCTTGTTTCCTAGAGTTGTATAATTGCTCTTCATCAGTGGCCAGTGATATGACACGTCAGTCTGTCTGACTAAGCTGTAGACCATTTCCAAATGTCCCTTTTAGACAAATTTCACTACAACCAGGATTTTTTGAGAACTTTTCACTGGGTCTGCTAGTATGGAAATAGGCATTTGGTTAACTAGTCTGATTGAAGTCCGTTACTGAAAAATACACTAGTAAAATATAGTTCCAGTAATAATAAACAGGGTTAGCTTTCAATTTTAACAGCCTTTATGTTGATACTTAAGATCTTTTTGTAATTTTTGTTGGCAAATACTAGTGTAGCAGACTTTCCTGAGTTTAGGACATGATAATCAAGACCACGCAGCTGCAGAGCTGTGGAATGCCTGAGGTGGCATAGGGGAGAAACCTGGAAATCCATATTTTCAGGCTTAAAAGGTAACCAATTCAAAATACGTACTGCTGGATTTAACTCAAACTACGACATATTTTAAAACTTTCTGTGAACAGATTGTCTTTTGTTTGCTGATTGGAGTGAGGAGGAGGTGGCAAGAGCTTAGTGTGTCCTCTGTAAAGTATCCAATGTATGAATTCACAGAAGGTCTTGTGTAAACAAAAGTGCAATGCTTGTCACAAAATGAGAATGCTTGCAAGGTGCTTTCTTGTATTCTCCCCCTAATTTTCCTTTTGTGAATCCTGATGACCAGCTCTTGCATTAAGCTTTGACAAACACAGCTATCAAGATGTGGAAACTCGTAGTTTTTACCATTAATTGCTTTTGCTCCTAGTTCAGCCCAGAACCATGCAGTTTACCTCACTTTATTTATGTGCTTTCCATAGATAGAACTGCAGTAGACAAGTTAGGGTATGTGCTTTTGTTATGACTGAGATTGTTTGTTGCCAGCTTGCTATGTGTTGTAGGCCCTGTGTGAAACCTGGTGACTCCAGTTTTGTGGGATTACTTTTCTGAAAATAGTCTTTTAGATGCACTTCAGAGGCAGATGTTAAAAAGCCTTGTGTTTTTTTCTTATCCTGGAGCTGAGTAGTTCTTAAGACAAGTTAAATGTGTCAGTGCAATGTCTCTCTTGCTCCTGGATGAGGTAGTGAGCCCTGTTATGCTAGCTCATCTAACTATCTAAGAACTTCAATATTTTAAGATATGCAGAGCTACAGTGTATTTTCACCTCCATTCTTCCCCCTCCTCCTCTTCCAAGCAAGACTGTTTTAGAGAACAGAAAAAAATGCTACTAAAAAAGCCAAATCAATGTTTTTGAGCTTAAATAAGTCTTTCGATTATCTCTGCTGTAATAACAGATGGTTGAGGTTTCTTGGAGCAAATCATGTAAAACCCGCATGACTGTTGCAAAGAACTTAAGTGGACAGTCTGATACAGTTGGGAACTCTTTAATTTAGATAACTTGCAAAGACTGAAACGTAATCCTCAGCTCATCAGCCTGTAGCATATGAGAACAAGGAGTGTCAAGTTCTGTTTTGGAGGAAGCGTGTGTTCAAAATCTTTCAGGCTCATTCATCTTACCCTTAGATTTCCTACTGATTCATAAGCGTGTTCTGGAAAATCATACAGCCAAAAGCATGTTGATATTACTGCCTTGGGTGTTATTGATGACACCTAATCAATACCTCTGATTCTATTTTTTTTAAATTTTGCTAATTGAATCTTCTTTTTCTGTACCTTGCAGATTCCCAAACTATCTGGTAGCCATCACAACCATCTACAAAACTCAGAATATTCTAAAACTAGTAAGCAAATGCACCAACATGACAAATCTGCTTACACAGCAGGATAGAATAGGAGGGATTTCTGAACCATCCTGAACACAACCTGCCCGACCTTAGGGAAGCAGTGTGCTTTGTTCCCAGAGGAGGACAGAAGGGATTTGGAGAGAAGTGAGGCCTGCATTGCCCTGTGGTGTTTGTGTTGTCATCCTTACAGTGTCACAGAAGAAGAACAAGGGTTTTTTAGTCATCTCTCCTGTCTCAAACCGTTTAGAAGTGTATCCCTATTTTTGTTGTTTTTCTCCATTTCTGCAAGCGTGACTCTCATGGAAAGCGTGTTACATATGGGTTTCCATTTAGGCATGAGGGCTCTGGAACAAAATATTCAGTCTTTGAGGTTATGTCAAGCTTCTACTTAAACTGGATTTTTAGTTATTAATGGGGAAGGGTGCAAATGAATAAGTCATACTGAGCATCCGGAGGTTTGAGAGGGCGTATTTCCTTGGCAAAAAAGAACAGGTGCGTTTTGTGCTTCCTTGAGAGTGTTTTTTCCCATTTGTCAAAAGGATAAAGATTGCCTTCTGCCCAAAGGTTATTTAAATTGATGCCCTAGTGGATGAGATGAGAGCACCTAATGCAACTAATTCCTGTCATTTAATGGTGCACGTCCCACTAAACTTGACTGTCATTCTGCTTCCTTGAGATGTAGTTGGTGGGGGGATCCTATGTTTGCTGTTACCAAACTGTACGCCTTTGGTGAAAACCATAAGGAATAAAGGCTGCTTTTTGGCAGATGCACTCACAACGCTTCAGCATAGGAGCTAGGGATGGTAGTAGTAGATGTTGCTGCCCTCCTCGTCAGCTTTGGGAAGTCTGGGTTGCTGACAAAGTGACAGAAACATGTCTGATTGCCAGCTATGGCAAACCAGCATCCTTATTTGAAACCACCTCCTGTAAAAAGAGAGGGTTGAGGTTTTCTCTAGTAAAGACGGCTGCTGATGTCTGCTGGTGGCAAGATGCCGTAGTTTATGTAATACATAAAGTCATATAGTTGTTCCTAGGAAAACATTGCCTTGGAAATGCTTTTTTTTTAGAGACCAGACCTCTTCATCAGCAGTAAAAACAAATAACAACTTGCTTGCTGAACTGTGACCTGTATTGGAGTGACAGTCTTGCAGCTTGCTGAATCGACAGCTGGGCTTACCACTGTGCTGCCCGTAGCTCAGAGCGAGCTTCACAAAGGCTTTGGAAGAATACATTTGTTTTCCTGCACTGTTGTTATTTCTCAGCAGGTTTTCAGTTCCTGCTTCCCCATTTTTCGTAGGCCTGAAACTGTTTCAGTGTAGTTTCTAATGCACCTTCTTTAAACATCCTTGATGGCAGCTGGAAGACTCGAATTATATTTGATAAACTGAGAAAATCAATGACAAGTTATTTGATAAAGCTTTTTGAGCTCTCTGGTTTAGCTAAGTGATTTAAATGTGATGGTTTTCTGCTTAAATCAACTGATTAACCTTTAGTTAGGTAGAAAAAAATGTGAGTTTGCTTTTTTATTTGAAGAGGGAAGGTGTATAAATGCTTTGTTCCGACCTTCTTTCTAATAATAATTCAATATTCTGGAGATGAGTTATGTGAGTTGACATGAAGAATCTGGCTAAAAAGGGAAATTATCCATCTCTTCTAGATGAGACGGTGCCAGTTGCGAGGATCAAATGTTTGTGCAAGAATTATATTATCACTGAGCTAAATTTTGCTAAACCTGCTGTGACATATATTTGGCTGGCATAAACTCTATGTCGGCGTTTGTGGCAACGGGGGTTTAAACTACTTCACTTCAAATCCTAGCAAGCAGCAGCTGAAACACTGCTGAATGACCTTTGACATAGGGACCCATGAATGCCCCAAGTATGATTTCACTTTCACCACGTTCTTTGTGAGTCTGAATGCTTGTCAAATCAGATGTGTGTTTAGACCTTTTCACTGGATGTGCTTGGAGGGAAAGAACAAAGCCTGGGGTCAACTTGGCATAATCCCTGCGTTTATCTTTATTCTATTATAGCGGCTTGTGGGGGATGGAGTAACTATTTTCTGTGAGGTGAAAGTGCAAGTAGAGTGTAGGTAGGCTATCCGTCTTTTCTTCCAGACTTTCCCAACAGCCTAACTGGTCTCCCATGATTTACTTGCATTAATGTGTGGCTGACTAGGCAGATTGCTGGCTGATCCATGTGATTTGCTAGTTTTTCTACCCATCAGTGTTTTGTAGCTGCTGTGCTTATCCGCTGGTGTAAATAAACACATACATACAGCTTGTCTTGGGTATCACATGCAGAAATGGGTCTGTGCTGCACAGTGCTTTGTTCTCCCCGGTGGAGATGGGGGGCAGGGGAGGGAAATGATGTGGGTTTTTACACTACAACTACTTTAGCTTCAGTGCAAATCATCTTTTTATTTTAAGAGATAAACAGCTTCATAGGGTTCATATGTATTCTTTGCTTTTGCAGGTATTAGTCACAAAAGTAAGGAGTGACTAAGTCTGTTATTACCCATTCAAATTGGGAAAGCCTTTGTCTCTAAGGGAAGAACCGTAGAGTTCTACTAAATGATTGTTATAGACTTTTCGCAGTATTTTTAGATTTTTACTCCTGTGGTAGATTCACTTCACAATACAGGATTGTTTCTGTGTGGAGCTGGAGTGGTCTGAATCTGTAAACGAGCTATTGTGCAGTAAAGTACAAGTGGGTGGAGGAACTATATGACAAAAGGCCTAGTTACCTTTACAGTTTGTTCGCTGTACCTCATACACTTTGTTTCAGAAGAAAAGCACTATTCAAAGACTTGAGGATAAGGAGGCAGTCTTTCACACGAGGCTTGTGGGAAATTTCTCTCCAACTTGTGGGGTTTCAGCTTGTGTAGATTTGCCTGCACCTTCTGAGGCTTTCCGTGGAACAACTTAATGTGTCTCTGAATCCCCCACACCTCATGGGGTGAGCACTTCCCCATCTGATGCTTTGGCCAGTATTTTCCACTTTACATGCACACGTTTGGGTTTTTTTTGTCTACTTTTTAATTAAATTTTGAAAAATTTATTTTTAAATAAAGAAGGTTTTTTTGGGTAAGAGCTTCTGAACTTGGAAATAACTCACCCTCATCAACTTCAGATATTAAAAGCACATTAAGCAGGAAGGAGAGATCTCTTTTCTTTTTTTTTTTAATAACTAAACCTAATGGAAGTCATTCTGAAAACAGGAGTGTGCCATTTTTTAGTTTTAAAACTAAACTTAAAAATTTGAAATTTGATGGTCCTCTGTGTTATTTTAAAACTAAACTTAAAAATTTAAAATTTGGTGGTCCTCTGTGTTAAATCTCCAGTTCCCTTCATTTTCTTCCATATGTTTCATAGTTTACTTTCTGTTTTCATAGCTTAGAGGATAAGTACTTAAAAACCTGTTCATTCTGCTTGAAAACAGATACACTTCCCTCAGAACCCAATTTTCATATTTCAAACACTTTCACACAAAGAATTACTGATGAGCTGGATGTTTGGGGGGTTTGTTGTTTGTTTTCTTTAAAGGGGAATCGAGTTACTTCAGTCCACCTGGAGAAGAGAACAGGTGCTCTGGGGAGAGCAGGACTCTGCTTCTCTTGCCTGACCCAGGCAAGCAGGGGTGGCTGAAGACAAACAGCTGCTCCATGCTCTAGCTGGACATGAACACCCAGAGCTGGGTCCTGCTTCCACAAAAGAAATGGAAGGAGTACTCAGCCCCACAGGTCACAGCCCTGCACATGAGCTGGAACGAACAGGCTCCAACCCAACAGAGTAATTTAAAAATAAAGTAGTGGAGGCCAGGACCTATGCCTGTGTTAGCTGTCTGGGCTGTGGAGACACTAGTCACTGGCAGGAGGGCACGAGGTATTTAGGGTTAGGAAGAGGTCTGATAGGGTTTGAGTAATGGCTTTCATTCCTTGTTAGCTGCATCCTTTCAGGGTGTGCTTTTTTGTGTAGTTTCTGCCCTGATGGTTTACCCTCCCCCTTCCTATCGCAGCCTACCCTGCACTTCTTCTTTGGATGTTGCACTTTGTATACTTGTCACTACCCTGCATACAGGAACCTACAAGTCTGCATGTAGTGTCTTTGCTGCATGCTTAGTTCAATTGTATAACATTAATGCCAGCAAGAACTTGCATCTTAAGACTCCCTTGAGTAACGCTGTAAATTAACAAGTTATGTCTAGAATATCCACCTACAAATATATGCTACAATGTTTACTGTTTTACAGTATAGCAAAACTCTGAACAATTCCACCATAGTTGAGTGAAACTGATACATGTTTTTCAGAGCTGTTTATGAGCTCTCATCTACTTACCTTGGGTACTTGCAAATAATACCAGAAAATCCTTTGCTTGTATTAACCAGAATGAAAAGGCAACAGTCGACTGTTAACTTTTGCAGTTTCAGGTTTTTTAATTGGTAAATCAAACCTTCCATTCTTAAAATGCTACTTACACTGTTATGTGATGGCATTTTATTTATTTCTTCTTCCCTCCTCTTCTGTCAGGCTATGAAAATACATACTGTGTAAGAGTTTCTCTTTTCTTTATGTTCTCTGTTTCAAGACTGTTTCAAACTTGAAATGTTAAGGGAGGTTTTCTAGTAACTGATGCTCCCGTGGCTTCTCTATTGACTGCCAAACCTGTGTTGTCTTGTTTTTTTGGTGGAGTGAGGGTGGGGTTTGGAGAAACAGCTCTATCAGCTGGGAAGTGAAAAGGCTGAACTGGACAAGAAATGGTGGAGGAAACAAACCTGCTGGTTTGTGAAATAGTTGTGAAATAGTACATCCCTAGTAACTCTTAGGGTCTTCCAAGAAGGTCAACATAACTGTTCTCCTTATGCCAGCTTGAGGTGGGAAGACATACAATAGAGAGGTGAAGCAAGGGAATAAATTAGTGGCAGGGCAGGGAACAGTCAGTCAAACCTCCTATTAGGCAGCATTTCTTTTAAGCTGTATGAATATTAAGGAGGTAAGAGCACTCTAAAACTTATACAATGCTGAAAATCCATCAGGGAAGGAGCAAAGCAATCTAGCTGTGTGCTGCTGATCTAATTTCATAGTCGATCTCAAATGCAGTCCAGTTCAAAGAGGCAGCTATATACTTCAGTCATACCAAAGCTGACAATTCAGGAATGTAAACTTGTTGGATTTTAAGTTTCTCTTACTGTCCCAAGCAAGTACCTGGGGGATTAAAAGAAATCTAATAGGCCTTAAAGGCTAATTTGAAATAGTTTAGACCATGAAGACACAGAAGCATTCAAAGCCTGTTCCTGGCAGAATAGCTAACCAGAAGCCTGCCATGTGGGGGTCCTTCAGCTCATCTGCCCCTGCAACTTGCCACGCTGCAGAATCTTGTTGCTGATTTGGAAAGCCTGCTTTCCAAGGCCTGCAACCCACTGGCATGAAGCATTCCTTCAAAATGGACTGAAATCCATGTTTTTAGTAAGCTCCCTACTCTAGTTTTGAGCTATTAATCAATGTAAGTGTGTTGAGTGTGTGAATGGCCTCATCTCAAAATTGAAACAAGTGGGTTTGTCCCCAGTTTTCTCTCTGTCTGGGAACATTGGAATCAAGCCCTGTAGCATGTCTGGCTACTGACAGCCCCAAGGCTTTTGTCATTACTTTGAGCTTTAGTTAACTACTATCATTTGGTTATGTTGCAGAATACTTCCTTCGAAAAGTTACCCCACCGACTCATTTAAGACTGACTCTGGTCCTATTTAAGTAGCAACTACTAATGACTGAAACAAACTGACAGCTCTGTGCTACTAGTATTATGGAATTGTTTCTGGGGTTTTTATTTGTTGGCTGGTTTGGTTTATTTCTTGAAGTCAGTCCTGTCCTGGTTGCTAAGAGGGGATACAGGGCAATCAAAATAATGACGAATTTGGGTCCTTGGGCAAAATAACAGAGAGCTTGCTATTGGGGATTACTTGACAAAGTATTAGATGCAGGAAAATAATATTCAGCTAAACAAAGGTTTAGGGAAAGTATTAGCTCTGGTGGTCATGTTGAAAAAGTGAAAGTGTGGAATGAGCAGCTTTTGTGAGGCTTCAAGATGAGAGAATAATGCAGCATTACTATCATGTTATTTATGGCAATATTTTATTCAAATCTCTCTATAACTTGCTTGAATCTATGCTTTTACATTCTGATTCTTTGCTGAAAATCATTCCTGGTCAAGGTGGCAGGCAACCCAAAGGAGAAGGAACCGATGAATTGTCAATAGAGGTGTCAGTCCCACCCTGCCCTAGAGAATCCTGGTCACCAAGAAAGCTGGGTGAAGATGAACACCTTGGTAGGCCAATTGTTGGCATCTCAAGGGTTAAGAATGTAGCCTGTGCTTTCCCTCTTCTGTCCTTTCCTGTGGCTGTGGGGTACTGAGGGACTGAGAGGGAGAAGGATGTTAGCCTGCATAATTGTCAAACAAGTGGTCCCAGTGTTATTCTGTGGGCAACCAATTGATGCAATCTGTGGCTCTGTCAACAAGTGGATCTGTTATCTCACAATTGGGACAGATTAAGAACAAGTGGTCAATTTACAGCAATTCAGGGAAGTGGTGCTTTGTTGTCTTATTGAAGTGTCTGAGCATGCCCTAATTCAAATTCTGACTTCTGTGGTTTTAAGGTTTTTCTTTTTTTGCTTTTGTTTAGAGTACATTGTTTTCTTTCACTCGACCTTTCTTTATTTGTCCAGATTGTAAGTCCAGCGCTAGGTATGTACATATGGCAGGTTGTGAAAATGTGGCACAACTATAATGCTTACTTTATTAAAAAGATAAATCCATGTCATCCCTTCCCTGTTCACACAGTTCATGAATGAGGGATATTTTCCCTGAGCAGTTGTGTGCTGGAAGTCATTCAGATGTGTTGCTATTTTTGAAGACAACTTTTGTAGGGCAGAATCTCTCCTCCTTATGTGTATCTAGAAACTGTTTGCTTTTCATGCAGACTGAAACTTGTATGGAACGTAATTCAGGAATTTAACTCTTGTTCTGTTAGCAGGCTTTCTTACTGACTTGTATTTTGACCAGTCCTGTTTCACAGAAGGTTTTTTTCTGTTCTCCCGGCAGTTGCTTTACAGCATGTGTGTGTTTGGCCTATCAGCATGCCTATGTACTTTGGCTGTATAAATTGTAGGGTTGGCTCACAGACTTGAGCACCTAAATTTAGATGCCAGGGTGTGAGCTCATTGCCTGCACTCCCGTTATAGTCTGCAGAGACCTAGTCAGTGGACCTGAAGAGCTGTTCAGCTGACTGAACACAGGTATCTGCTTTAGGGTAAGAAGAATAGTTCTTTAGAAGTCATTAATTATAGTGGGAACTTAAGCAGCTATTTGGCTTATAAATGCCTAAATCTAGGTTTTACTATCTGTGAGCTGTATCTCACCCTAATGATGTTTTTTTATCTCTAACACTTGAAAAACTGGCTTATGGTACTTCGTTATTAGCAAACTCCCTTAGTGAGTTCTCTCCTGTGATACTTTCTTTTGAAAATAATAATAATGATTGAAGTTTCTGAGTGCTCAGAGCTACATCTTGAATATGATACCTGTCTCAGAGCTTTCTCTAATGATCTGATCTCAAGTTTAGCTTTCGGTTCTCTGGGGCTCATAGACTGGTATCTTATTTCAGCCAGGAAACAGACATCCTGCCTCCCCCTGCCCCATGTACCCCCCTTCAGAGCATCGTGGTGTTGAGTTGTAGCTGGACCCATCTGACTCAAGCGAGGTTTCCTCTGTCTCATAATGGGAAATGAGTGAGCAATCAGTGTGCCATCTCGAACTGTTATGAGGAAATTACAGTGAAATTGTACTGTTGTCTCTTGCTCTGTTGCATGTGCTATCAGAGTTGGTCACAACTAGCTTTTAACTTAAAATGTTAATTTCTGTTGATTACCTAACTAGTGCTTTTGTACTGAAATGATGATGATAAGTGAAACTGTGAGCATTGGAGCAGGGAGGTTTGATAATGGAAAAGCTGCTTTGAAGCTTTGAATTGTGAGAGCTGTATGAAGAACTAATTTTTTTTTTTTTTTTCAATAACAGTGAAATTTTCAGTGCAATGGCCTTGAGTTCAATGTGGTTAGAGTAATTGCTGGTTGTTTCAGATCAAGGAAGAGTCAATTGTGTAGCTGAGCAACTTAGACAGCAAAATGACTTTTTTTACTCCATTTTTCTTCCTGTTATATTAATAGTTGCTTTCTAAAGGTTTCTTCATAGCCAGAGTGCATCTCTCTGGACATACAGACAGCTTGGATTTTGCTATGTTCTTGCTTAACCACAAGATCAGTCTGTACTTAGGGAGTGAAGTGACTGTGGGGGGCAACACAGACAAGAACCTGAAGAATGGTGCATAAACAAATGGATGGTTTTAGTTAAATCTCCCAGGTTGTGCAAAGTTCTGGCTGAAGCTGCTCCATCTTGTAATGTTCATGCTGTACAGTGGTGTTTTCCAGTCTTTTTTACTTCATTTATGGAAATGAAGAGATTTACGTTAGAACAGGAGTATGTTTGTACTGTGGCACTAAACTAGTGGACTGGTGGAACACAGATTAGGTATCCTGTAGGAATTCAGTCTGTGACAGTCTTTTTTTAATCTCAGATTCTGAGGTTAAGTGATGGGATTGTTTGAACCATCCTTTCAGGTACAGACTTTTCAGGAGGAGGCTAAAAGGGAAGTGTAACACTCTTCTCTCAAATTTCATACTGATTTTTTTCTTCACTATCTTGTTCTGCAGATACAAAATCATGCAGCCTGACAAGTATATCTTTGCTTCCTTTTCTTGTCTCCATAAGTGTATCAGAGTAATATCTGTCTACTTTGCAACATCAGTATGTACCTGGTGTTTTTTTGTGTCATGGCTTTTACTTGAAAATTGTCTGGTGATTAAAAATTACAGCGGAGTAATATGTCTATATGCGCAACTGTATTAGAAGTTTTATATTAATTTTCCCAAATTTCCATTGAAAAGAACTAATTTAATTTCAAGAACTGAGCAATTTATTAATCTATTTATGTAAAATCAAAACCTCTTGAAGCTATACACAAAAATCTATTTAGTCACCACATTCCTTCAGTAGTCTGAAAATGTGGTATTTGAGTGAAAATGGTCTATGCAATGTTGTCTTCTGATCATTTTACATTAGTGTAAATTTTAGGAAGTCTTTAGGAAATGCCTTTTTAAAAAAACAAAAACAAACCCCAAACCCCTACTTTTTTGGTGTTGTTGCAAATATCCTTTTGAAGAATTCAAATCCACGTTTGATAATTAAACTTATGAAATGTAATCTGAAAGAAACTGGTGATCTTAAAATAATTTGTCCAATATGTAGCAGTAAGTGAGATTTTCTGCTCAGAAGGAATCTTCACTCATTAACCGCGCAGATTGACCTTTTGGGGATTTTGGTCTCAAATAGCTTCAGCTGGAGTGTAATTACAGAAAACACTGGAAAGTTCTTTAAACTGTAGTTGCTTGCTGCTCTTAATATGTACATACCTTAGAAATGGTGGTCCTGAAAGAGCTTGAGGTTCATGGTGGCCAGCTGATTGTGAGCTTCCAGGACTCTGGAGTGGCTCCTTGTTTGCAGGAAAATGCTAAGGAGGTGGTGCTGCAGTTGTATGTGTCACTACTGAAGACCAGAGCTAGAATATCATGCCTGCTTCTTGTGCCAGCTCTTCAGAATGGTTGCCAGCATAGCGTGATGTGCAGAAAAGATTCTGTCTGTGTTTGTATTAAAAACCAAACCAAACTGACAAGCAGATATTAAAAAAAACAACCCCAAACGAAACCAACACCACCAAACCAAACAAAAACATCCCATCAGAACAAAACACCAAACTCATGTAAAAGGTGTAGCAAAACCATTATTGCTGAAAATAAAGAAGCAGGAGGAAGGGTAGGAAGTGTTGTGGTGTCATAGCTCAAAGGAAGATGTGAAAGCTGAAGTTGGGTAGTTCTAGCAGGGAAAGGGAGATGCGCATTGTTTCTCAGTAGTTACTTTTAGCAGAGCTTCTGCTTCTACATGCCGGATCTTACAGACAGTTAAAATTGGGGAGTTTACCAAAAGTTGGCTTGTGATGTTCATAAATGAATTTTTTTAATGGGCTTAATAAGCCCATTTTTAAATAATAAACCCTTTTAAAGTAGTAGGTTCCAGATGAACCAGAAATCATAGACTTCTTGAGCTGGTGGGTGAAACTTCTCTGTTCTGTGCTACTGAAGATGTCAGATTAGATCATTATGCTGGTATCTGTTTTTAAACCAGGGCTGGGGGTAACACAAATCTTTTCACATTTGTTAATGAATTACAGTCTAGATACAAGATTTCAATATTTGTGTTCTAAGAAATGGTTTCAAATACTGGTTGCTTAAGAAAAGTTAAGAAAAACTTAGATGCAGTTTACTTAAGCTGACATGCATGCAATGTATCTCTAAGTTTGGAGAATGTATGCAACCTTTTTCATAAATATTCTTTTATGTGATAATTTGTCTTAATGTCTTATACAATTTGTTTAAAACGATCATGCCTTCATCCCTCTCCCATAGCAAAAGTATATTGCAGTGAAAGAGTTGGTGAGTAGCATTCATGTCTGTGATGGCTTTCCACAGATAGTGGAGATGTTGGGGGTTATTATTTGCCCCAATAGGTAAATTGGGAAGTTAATTAACAACTGATTCTTATACCAACTCCACTATTCAGTTTTGTGTGTTGTCTAAACAGCTGTAGTAGGATGTCTGGATTCTTGGTGTTGTATCAGAACAGCAAGTAAAACTTATACTCGGGTAGAACTGTAAATTATCTGATACTTATTTATCTGTTCAAATATCAGACCTCTGAGTTTTTAAATAATGCACCTGGCCATACTTTGTCTGGGGGCTGAATGATGCTAGGTTCTTTCTTGGTCACAAGTGCAGCAGACTGCCCACAGTAAGCTGGAGATGCTCTTGCTCTATATCTGCTCTCCCAGATTTCTTTCAACTATATTGTTTTATTTGGAAGAAACACAGACAGTTCCACTGTACAATGTATTAGTTGCTGTTGGCTTCCAAAAGCTCAGCAAAGAGTGAGTATACTGTTAACATCTTTCTGTTACAAGGTTTATTTTGTTGTTTTCCCCTCAAGAGATTTGAGCTTTATTTTTTAAAAAAGACAGCTTTAAACAAGACATGCTGTTGACTAGAGTGGAAGGGGGAAAGATGCATTGCTAATACTGTCAATGATCTTTTCTGCTGTTTATTGAGTGGAATAAATGATGAAGGTGAGTGTTTTAATCCTTGCTCATGTGCTTATGCACTCTAAACCTCTGCCGTTACCAAGAAAGGCTACAATTCCACTTTTTAGAGCACTGAACATACCTAGTACTTTTGGTTTATGCTCCAGAAGGGAAGAAAAAAAAAAACAAGAAAGGAGAAAGGAACTATGGTGGTCATCAGCATCCCTGCAACTCTAATTGCCAGCTATTTTGCAAAGAGATGGTGACGATGTGAAGTAGTCATCTTTTTCCCATTCCTCTCTTGAATGCACTTTTCTGTAGGCTCTTGCTGGGGCAGTTGGAGCCAGTTTATAATGGTTGTAACCTGCAGTGCTGCCAATCCAACATTCCCTTTTTCTCTGAGCTGGTTTTCTGCTGAACGTGTGTCCTCTTTGGTTACATTCCCTGTGCTTCAGCGTATCTAAGGTGCCTGGCCTTCTGGAAGCACAGCCCAATGTGACCCTTTGTTGCACAGCTGGCAAATGGCACCAGTGTTGGCCAAGATCAGCTTTGAAGTGCTGCCAGCCCTAGGAGACTGTCTGCTTTCTGTACTGTGCAGGAATTGTCTGGGGGACTCTACTTGGTAACAGCAATACTGAATGAGATTTCACCCCATGGATCAACCAGCATCTGCTTTACTGGATATGAACAAGTAATATTTCATAACTCTACTGAATAGCATCCTCCTGTAAATGAAGCAACAGAGGTTTTTTGGGGAGGAAGAGTTATCCAATGAAGAATATCCATATACATTGCAATTCTGTTTGGTGTAGAACTTTTTGCACAAGTTAGTGAAGAGTTACAATCTCATAATTGCTTGCACCTCCACAAATTACTTTGTTGCAAGCAACAGTGTTATAGTTACTATGGTTCAGGAAATCTGGTTCTTTGTTAAACTCTAGAAAAGAGCATATTTACTTAAGGTCTAATCCAGTGCACACAACATGCATCACAGGCTTTCCACAACTGCATCTTGTTTAAGTTGGAATCTCTCTAGGAAGTGTATGCTACTTTAATTTTCTTTTTAGTTTTGGGAGAGTGGTGTTCTCAGCTGAAATTGTGCTTTTAACAGTATAAACCAAAAATAACTTCAACATTCTGGTTGTTGTAGGGATTTTAACGTATTTGTTCTGCCCCAAGTGTAGGGACATACATGACAGGAAAACATTATTTTTTGTAAATTGGTTAGACTTATTTCTTCTTTTGAAGGATATGATTATTCTGATTTATTCTTATTGTAGTAGCACGTAACAGCCCTTGAACTGAATCAATGCCATCAGTCCCTGTTGGTGTAACTACAGCACTGAGATGTTGATCATGTGCAGGGGAAAACAAATCCATGATCTATCCTAGAAGAATTCAACTCAAGTTTAGACCAGGCTGTATCCATTTCATCCAAACATTCTCCAGAGTCAACTTACTATTTCTAAGTGTCTATTTTCTTTTCTCCCAGTTTTTGCATTCTTGCTGTGCTCTTTTACAATTTTCTGTTTATATTGCAAAGATAATGAAAGATGGATGCTTTTTGGATTTGGGGTCAAAGAGAGGATGGTGCACTAAAGTTAAACTTGTAATGTTTTTGGTAAGGTCAGTAATGACCTAGAACAATGACCTGTAACCATCATGTAGAATTGTATAGTATTTGTGTGTGAAGGGCTAGGGACAGGGACATCTGTATTAAATAGCTATTTTTCTTGTAATGGGGGTTTCTTTGAACCAGTTGAGTACCTTCTTGTTACTTTGGACAGGTAAATGTTCATGCATTCAGGGAAAATGCTTGGTTCTTTTAATGTAAAAAGCAAACTTGTTATTTACAACTTCAGCATTTTAATAGTTTCCTTGCTGCCAAGTAACAGCAGCAAGTTCCTGCTGCCCTGGCATCAAGATAAAAAATTAAATAATAACTGTCTTGGTAACTCATAGGCTCTCTTGTCCTGTGAGTGAATTAATTGCTAACAACATTATCTTATCTGTCAGTGATTTCCTTTGAGGTATATCAACTGATTTTGTAAAGAAAGACCCCTGCTGTGATGTCTACTGGAATCTGGACAGCTGGTCACTATTTTCCATTGGCTATTCTGAACCACCAAAGCAGCAGTTACATGATAAGGGACCATTTCAAACCTGCATGGTCTGCACTTACTTTAGCAGAGCTGTTTAGTCAAGTGAAGCAGCTACAAATGAGTCATGACAGTTTTTTAAGTAGGTTTAAAGTATTCTCTGAGGAGTAACTTCTGAAAAGGACCCATAAGGAATTTCTTTTAAATGCTTAGAAATAGCTTTGATACCCTGAGCTGTACCAGATTTCCAGTGTAGAAAGCAAGCAACTGTGAATCAAGGTTTGGAAAGTTAAAGGTTGTTAAGGAGAAGAAGGAGACAAAAGCCTCATTTGGATGAGACTTTCTTATCCTAAAACTGGTAGTACAACCGTAGATCCAGCCCCCTATGTAACCAGCATGAGAAGCTGGAGCAAATGCAGTTTTTACCTCAAGCTTGCAATGTGTAGGAGTTTGGAAAACGTCCCATGAAGAGTATTTCTATAGCTTTGAGCTATAAAAACAAACAAACAAAACCTAAACGATAAAAAAAAAAAGGCCCGAATTTAAATGTGAAGCAAACTAAAGCAAAGATGTCTGGCAGTTTGTTTTGCAGCTCATTTCAAGGTGAGATGTGTGGCATTTAGCTGGTGGTAAGAAGCTGTTCAGACTCCAATTCAGTAAATCAGGGTTTCAGAATCTAGGTATTCACATTTAGAAAAAAATGTTACTGATATTAGTTTGGCTGTTTTGGATTCTAAGTTCCACCTGCTGTTGTTACATTGATAAATAGCACAGCCAATAAAATATCTGGGTATAGATATTGCAAAGGCAGGCACTGTTTGCAGCTTCCACTGTTATCCATGGAGGTGAGATGTAAATGAAGAGCTCAATTTATGTTTTGAACATGAGAACACAACTTTGCTGCTGTACTTCTGTTGATCCAAACCTGAAAGTTATGTTGTTGAGTTAGCAGCTTTTTGGGGGTTGCAAAGCAGCTTGCAAATAAATTCTGTTTAAAATGACCAGACTTCTTGAACTGTTGCAGTTCTCCTATGTTATTTAACTATATGAACTGTGTTGTGCTGCCTTCATTCCTTCCTTCCAGTCTGCCCCTGGAGTGAGACAGGCAAAATCAGTAATTGTCTTCTGTGATGCTGTGCCATCAATAGTCTCAGTAGAGAGGTCTATTGCAGTTCTAATTGCAATCCCGAGAAGTTGATCTGGTTATGTTCTAGCACTTCTGTAGCATTTGTATGGATGCCTCTTTGTCATACACAAGAGGCACCAAAGGACTGTTTCTTGGACAATACAAATCTGGACATAGGTGGCCTCCTATATGTTTTCTGCTCTTTCCCCAACTTGCTCCACTTTAATGAATGTTAGTGGATGGAGGAGAGAGAGGACCACAAGTAAGTGCAGGTATGTGTGCTTCAGCTGGTGAACTCTTAACTTCTTGAGGTGTAGGAATGATACTTAGGCTTATCTTGAGTGGGCATTCTCGTGGTTGGTTCTTCAATTGTGCTCTGAATACTTGTAATGGTATAATTAAAAACTTGGACAAACTTTCTGCACAGAAGTATCTTCAGAAGCCAAGTTGTGTAATTTGCAACTTTTATTTAAGTTCATACCTTTCCATTAGAAAAAGGGTAAGCAGTTCCAAGAATAGCATGTCCCAAGGCAAGAGTGTTTTCTACAGATAACTGCTTGGTCTTGTGCCATGAGAGGAAACTTTCTTTTGGGGCATCTCAGAACTAACTTACAGTGTCTACTTCTTTCCTAATCTTACTGAGTTATGTTCTCATTGCCCTAGTAGTGCTATCTAATCACTTGACATAACAAATCAGGACTGAGCTGATAGAATAGGATGAAAACCTTGAATCTGTTGCTGCATGTTGATATGTCTCATTGTTCAGCATGTGTATTGCCATATGCTCTGCAGACTCAAAAGGGGGTATTCTGAAGGTTTACAAAACAAGGCTTTTTGCTGTTTCTCAACTATTTGGCTGCTGCTGTATTTGGACAAAAAGCTTTGAAACACAGCCACCTGTTCACCAGTTGCTTTATGAAACCAGTTTTTTTCATATTTCCCCATGTAGATGTCGAAGCAGATTTATACAGCATATTCTTGCACTGTGTAGTACTTATATGACTTCAGTCAGTGGTTGTGTAGGTCATCTAGGAATGATCAAATTTAGAGGCATTAAGTAAACAAAATGGATTTCCTTATTCTCATAGTGTAATTCCTTTCTCATTTCAAGTTCTGAAGCTTAAAAGGTCTTTTCTCCACTATGGAAGCATCCACAGAATTTTCTCAACAATAATTAAATGTACTAAGAAGTAATTTTTTGTTTTGCTCCAAAGGTGTCTGGCCAAGATGTGGAAAAAGTTCTTATCCTGATACTGAAGCATTTCTAGCAAATTACCTGTTCAGTGACCTGTGTGAAACAGAAGGATTCTCTTGGAAAAGCTTTTGGTGTGATCTCTCACAGTTGTCATACCTGCTCTGTTAATATAAATACTTATTTTGCTTGTTTTGTATAAGAAAAGAGATGTCTGCTGTTATATGCAATTTTGTCGCTTTAAATACACTGTTTAGAAGGGAAAAAGTTTGGCTTGGTGAAAGGATTTAATTGTGAAATACAGAAAATTGTCTGTGACGCTGTAGATAGGGGAAATGAAGTTGATAATCCCAGCCATCCATTGATACCTTGTCCCAAAGAACTACTGTACTTCCAAGAAAGTAGGACACAAAAGGCTGTACTGTACTAAAAACTCATCCTAGTTGCATTGGTTTCAAAGATGTTGGCAAGAGGTTTGGCAGTGTGACTTTTGACTGATACAGCTATGGCAGTAGAAGTTCCCTGAATCACTTAGGAGAGTTTATATGGACAAAACTCTGATTGTCCTGTAACACATTTGGAGATACTAAGATAAGCCTGTAAATGTTATTGGATGTGTCCTTTTCTTAGGCAGACGGGACAGGTCATCACTTGGCTGGCTGTACTGTAGTGGCAAAGCCCTTTGGTTACGAATCTCATGCTGCAGAGCAGAACGGGACTCTTGAGCACGTGGAGTGTGGGGTTCCTTACCCATGAATCTGAAGAATGGTGTAGCATGACCCCACTTTTGATGGGTGATGGCTCCAGCTTTTGTCGAACACAAAACCTGAAGGCTGGACCCCTTGTGAGTTTGGAGAACCAGGCTTTTCTCCTCAAGCCTGATTGAGTGCTAATTCCTTATCAATTTAACTTGTGCTGTGTCATGCCCTTGATTTTAATAGCCGTGACTCACTATATGTGCCCCAGCATATTACACTGAGTTCAAGTAATAGCCTTCGCTCGGTCATGGCCATGCTTCGGCGTCTGGGGCGAGCGGTGAGCGGCGTTGGGTTACTCACGAGAGGAAGGGCGTGGAGGAAATGTGATACAGCTTGACAAATGGCCTGTAACCCTTTTAGCCTGAACCTGCCAGAACATACACACATAGTCAAGGCCATATGCTGCCTAAAGATTATTTTATATATGAAAAGAGAAGAGCAGCTGGCAGACATAGCTAATATGGGGGAGTGTATGGAGTTGAGATGTCCCAGGCCTGAAGCTTAAGGCTTCTGGGAACCAGCCTAGTTGCAGGAGAGACAGCATGACTTCAGGCTGTGGCTTAACTCAAGGAGAAAAAAAATGATTTATAAGTTGTTTTTTTTTATAAAGGGAGCATAAGAAAAACAGGAAGAATTATCAGAAATTGTACTTTAAGTACAGGTGGTTGGTGTGGTGTTTTTTCTGAGGGAATAGTAGCTGATAAAAACAGAATGAAAAAACTCCCATATACAAGTGCAGGGACTCATAACGTGTTTCAACATAAACTATAAAGACTGAGTGTGAAAGAGCAACCCTGAGCTAGAATTAATAGTGTTGGAATAAGATGTTTTTGGCCCAACTTTTTGGTTTTGTATTTTTCCCCAGAAAACCTCACAGTTTAATATTTGAATGCTGTAATTTGTTTTCAGCTAATAGTAAGCTGATCTCAAGCCAAGCATTTTCATATTCTTAAGTCCCTTAAGAGAGTTACACGCTATTGCTGCAAGAATACATCAGAATAATCATATCCTTCAAAAGAAGAAATAAGTCTAACCAATTTGCAAAAAATGAAACATTTTCCTGTCATGTATGTCATATAAGGACCTCCCGTCTCCATGATACATTGAAGAAATGATGCCAGGCATTATGACTATATCAAAACTCTGAAGGAAAGTATTCATGTAACTGTCAATAAACACTGTCTTGAGAGGCTCTAGGCTTTATTGAAGTCTCAGTGTTCCTCTGACAGTTTTGCTTGACATCATGCTGGTCAAAGAGCAATAGAAGAGGTGACTTAATTAGAGGGTGACCAGAAAAGCAATGGAAGAAGGAACCATGTTCTCAAAAACATTAATTGTGTGCATTTTACAATTTTACCTTGCACTCATCTGGGTTGAAGATGTTTCTGTGTAACTATTAATTTGTTGTAAGCTCATTTTCTCCTCAACTGCTTATCTCCTGTCTCATACGGTGGATGAAAAAGAAAAGTAGGAAAATTTTCCTTGGAGATTTTTTTTTTGGAGTAGATTCAGCCAGAAATGGCCTTGAGTTGTCTTTTAGAGCAGGGGGAGGGGCTTCAGTGAAAAGAATGCCCAGCGAATCAGGCATGAAAGGAGACATGGCAGACTCTGTCCTGTAGGATGAGTACACTAGTTTCATCCTAATTTAATGTGAAATGTGGGGGAAGGTTGAGGATGGGAATTGTAAGCTTTGTGTTACATAAAGGTATAAGATTTTGGAACTTTGCTTTGTGTGAAGGAAGTATTATGTAATAGAATGAAATATTAATATGAGATTTTTAGCAAGTAGACAAATTTAAGATTTAACACTTGTCATAGTCAACTGGATTTGAATGATTCAGAAATACAAGAACTGTTTATTATGTTCAAGGAAGTCTCTCCCTATATGTCTTCTCTACTCCCATTCTTTCCTCTTCCATTCGTTTGCTTCCTCTCTTTTTGGGGAAAAAGGTGTTAGATGGTTTTTATGGACTCGAGGCTGGCTTAATGAATATAGATTGGCAGTAATTCTTTGTAATTGTTAACTGTTAATGATGGTTTCCTCCTCCTCCTCCTGAAAATACATTTTATGGTTGGACAAGTTGCGGAAAAGTTCATTTAAGTTTTCTGACAGTGATTTTTAATGCTCCATTTGCTGGGGGGCAACCAAAGTGGGGAAATCAGTTTGGCTGCGAGTTGCATGTTGGACGAGTTTTGCTAACAAAGGTCAATGCGTACATTTTCACTTCAGGAGTGTTTGGAACTTGTCTTTGCTAGACCTCTGGAAGAAGCAGTTTGTTAGGCTTCATTGCCTATTGAATAGGATTTTAGTGAATGGTTAAATTACTTTGTATGTGAACTATGACTCTTTTATGACTTACTTAAAACTAATTAACACACCATGCTTACTTGAAGCAACTTCTGAGTTTTGACTTTGAGGAAAAAGCACCCACCAAAAACTTAAACAAGTACTAAACTCCTTTGGCTAGACTTTAGTCCACTTCTGAAATATTTCCTCTACATGAAAAGTATGAAATATACATACTCTACTTTTCTTTTTCTTTTTTTTTTTTTTTTTAATCTGCAGCCAGACACAATAAGATACTTTGTTCTACCATGAGAGGGATGGCAATTGCAGCACATGTGGAAGTTTGACCTTTAAAGGCCCCTTCCAACCCAAGCTTTCTGTGATTCTAAGTATCAGGGCAGAAGCATATTCAGGGTCTGACATCTCCCCCCAAAACCAACCAACCAAAAAATCCAAAGTAAAGAAAAATCAAAACACCCACCAAAAAAACCTGAAACCCCAAACAACCTTGCCACGAAGCAGAGAACTTAGAAAAGCAAAAAGGGAAAACAGTATTAAGTACTTTTAATTGTGCTGCTATTTAAGGCAGGTGGCTGTTCTTGAATTGAGAGAAGATTTTCATCACATTTGGTGGTATAAAGAAATATAATTTGTAGCAAAAAGTAAATGAAGTGTTACTACCAAACTTGAAATCACAGTTGATAGCATTCAGTTTTGTTTGTTTCAGTGGTTTGTTGTGGTTTTTTGACTTGTATGTTGTCTTTTAATTTTTTACACAGTTTTACAAGTCATATATAACGTTTCAGGAGCAGTATCAAAATAGGTACCTTCAATTTCTTTATCAAAAACATGTCATTCTTTCCTTTTGGGCAATCCTTTGTCTAAAGAATGCCTGAAAATTACTTTTAGTATCAATGGCAAGGATGTCTTTTATCTTATTTCCTCTGTCTCAATGTCTGTTTAGAACATATAACTTAAAATAGAGCTGCTTCTGAGGCTTTCCCAAGTTATCTGTCTGTGTTAAATATCGGAGAGTCAGTTCTAATCACTAGTAGAGTGTGCAAGCCTGTGTCTTGGAACATGTAATTGTGGCACATCCTGCCAAGAAGAAATCTGATTTCCAGTAACTGGGTGGCAAAGAGTCTGAAGCCACTACAGCTAAAAAATGAGGAACCTGGGAGATGAAGAAAACAGACTGGGTTATATCTCGGTGTTCCCTTTAAAGTGTTTTTCTGCAGGAACTGAGTGTTAGTTTAATAAAAATACATGTTGGGTTTTTTACTTCTAAGTCTTGAGACATAATTCCAGTTTCATTAACGTTAGGCACCTGGGACCACTACTGTATGAAAAAAAGACCCACCTATCATGATACCAGGACATACAACTCTGTGAATTTTTGGGGAGGTTAGGGTATTTAAAAGCAAAGCATGTATATAGGTTAGAGATCAAAGTGTGATAGTGTTAAATGCTGAAGGGTCACAGTTTATTCTTCTCAGTTCTAAGAAAGTAAGTAAAAAATCCTTGGAGTAGAGCACCAATATGTACATCTTCAGATTTAAGAGCCCTCCAGTGGCTAAGTATATCTCTCACTTATGCAGAGGAAAACAGAGTAGACTAATATGGTTTTATAGAGGTGGTACTAAATACATTTGTAAGATTTCCTTTTCATTTATGTGTGTTTAGGCTTTATCCTATTTAATGCACTGCTGTATTGCAAAAGGGAAAGGTGGCAGTAGCGTTTCTTTTGTGGGCATCTCCCCCCCTCCCCACACCCTGTATATTGGTTTTTGTTTGTTTTAGGGTTCGCTGATAAAGTGGCAGCATTTACCAAAAGCCCATGAGATAATTACTTCTTAAAACAGTGATTTGCATGTGTTGTTTTCTTAATGTCATTATATAGGCACGCTGAATCTCCCTGATTGTAAGAGTACTGCCACTGCAAGTCAAACACCGAGTTACTGCTGGGACCATAACTTGCTACTGTAGCAGGATATAAGGCTCCCTCTCACCCTTGCTAAACAACAAGAAAAAAATTTGCTTGGATTTTCTTACAATCTTCTTCTGTCTCCCACTCTCTTCTGGAGGCATTACATCGTCTTTGCTGTGGTTTTGCATGTGGGTACGGGTTTGGGGACTTTTGTGAGTCTTTCAGGAACTTCAGTATATTAGAGATCAACAGCAGAGACAGCTGGCTGATTGCTCCTGTGGTTTTTAACAGGCAGATGGAGCAAAAAGCATGTCAGTCTTTTTGGCATTATTTCAGCTACACTTACCCTCTGCACAAAGGACTTTTGTATTTTCTGTTACACTGAGAATCCTTGTATAGCAAAACAAATCATGATGGGAAAATTAAGTATATGGGATATTTGTACCCCTTGTGACTCTTCACTGTTGTAATCCTTCTGTTCAGCTTGTGATAGACTTCATGTTGAAGCCTTTGTTCTCTTCTAGGGAATAGTGCAAGACTTTATCTTGCATCTAAGAGTAAAGCACACAAGATCTAGAAGCCTAGAGATCCAGACTGTGGCTTCTTCATGTATGCTGGGGAGTAACATCCTTTTTATATCTCTGTGAACAAAACCATGCAAAACATAAGAACTTGGGAGCAAGGAGTTCTGGAGGAAACTATTTGTGAAACTGTTGAAAGATCATTACAGGGAGGTAATTTCTCTTAAACCTCAGCCCATTATTTTGGTTACCCCAAAAGAATAGTAGGAAACTTTTTTAAAGTGTGGTTTTTTTACTTGCTTTCATTGTGGTTTAAAATTAATAGATTTTAAAGAGACTAATATCCTCACACTAGCATCATACCTTGAGGAAGTTGAGACTTCTCCCTTTAATTTATGCTCATTAGTATATGTTTTTATCACTTACGAGCTAGAAACTATGACACAGATTTCAAATAACGGAGAGTGTTTTCTGATTGTAGAGAGAAAAGTCCCAGACTATATATAAAAATGAGATTTCAGAGAGTATTTGGTAGGCTTTTTTGTCTGCCGTTGCTGTATCCATTTTATGTTAGAAATCTTTACTGGGATCAGTGACTACTCACCCCTTGCTGAAAGCCTTTCACTTTGGAATAGCAGTGCCTCTGAAGGACATGGAATGTGCCCAGAACCATTTTCACACCTGTTGAGTTGTCACACCATTTCCTGAAGAAATGGCTTTGTTTAAAGTTTCACAGGTGATCTTAAATAATGAATCCAGGAACAATTAAACTTTTCTCTTTTTTCTTCCTCTCACGGAATTTATCTAAAAGAACATGTTAAAGGAAGAAATTCAGCATAGGAATTTTTGTCTGGTGGACAGAGACATCTTCAGACAACTGGAGTTGTTTTCTGATGGATTTTTGTTTTGTTTTGGTTGGTTGGTTGTTTCTACTTGAATTTTTGTTTCTCAACAGAATGTAACCTGATAGTAATTTTTCTCTTCATGTAAATATTGAATTCGGGATTCTGGATCTGTATGTTCTTGGACTAAATTTAGAAAAATAGAACAGAGTTTTTTTCTTTCATCTGTTTTCTGTATAACAGTGAGGTTATGTGCACATAAATTGAACGAATACACTGATTTGTTTTAAGACTCTGAATTCTCTGCACAGTCTATGCATATATGTTGAATGGGCTTTGCTGGGGAGTTAAAAGTGCAGGTGCGTTGCTCCTGTCTCTCCAGAACTTCTGCATGGCTGTGGAAGGAGTAAAACATTTTAAGTGATTAGGCAAGCTGCTCATGCCATATGGTTTAAATGAGTCTTTGGATTGAGAGATGTTTTCAGTAAATAATTGTAATACACATTCTGTTTATCACTTGCATTTTACAAGATGGAAGATCTGTAGCACATATAGTGGTTAAATTCCTTTTAAAGCAACTTTGAGCCTTTCTAGAAAAGCTGGTTCCAGGTGCACTGAAGATCTTGGTTTTCTATAGCAGAATAAAATGAGATTAAATATTTTTTCCTAGGGGTTCTTGGTTGTGTTCCTCACATACTAGTGTGTCCATCAGGTGCTTCTGGGACTGAATAACTGTAGCTTGAGGGGGTTTTACATTACCTGTCTCAATGTATGGGCCTGCAAGTTGTAAAGTTATATCTGAATATTTGTGTGTGTGTATGTTTAGGAAGGGATGGTGTTGCTTTAATAGGTCTGCTTCTCAGAGCTACCTGTAGTCATTCAGCTTGGTGAGTTGGTTGCTGCATCTTAGCAGTTCCTGAGGAGGGAGGATAATACTTTTTTTTGCTTGTTGGCTTCTGCTGTGATAGAAGCCTATCTCAGTTCATCTAGGCAGCCGTTTACACCTGACTTTATAGCAGCTTAAACTTGAGTTTAAGTTTACAGTGGCTCTTTTCAATGCATTAAGCAGAGCAGCCTTTGAGTGAGTAGGTATGAAAGTCATGACTATGTCTCAGAAAATCCTCAATTAAGTTACCTTTGTTCTCATGTTGAATAAAGTAAAAGTTATATTTTTGATGTTCAAAAAGGTTAATTCATGATGTATCTAATGTTTAACAATTGAAACTAAGTTGAAGGATGAAGCATACCACAGCCAGTTTTATGAAAGCATGGTCAAATCATGAGCAGGACTTAGGAGTTTTCCTTTTCTTGTATAATCCTGTCTCAGAGGATTGAAGGATATGTGGTATTGAAGAATAAGCATTCTTTTTAAATAAGCATAACCAACTTATCTTTAGTCACCTTGATCTGCCTGGTTGAAGAAATGAATGCCTGTCTCATATTACACTCTTCAAGAAATTTCACAAGGTGCAGAAGTTGAGCTCAACTTACCTGGCTGGGAGGAAGCCTGGCATTTTCTACCTAACCACTTCAATATTTCCACACTGAATCTCACTACTGGTTTTGTTAGTCATCTTCCCACCTTTCTTCTTTTTCTTTCTCCACTAATATGCAAATGTGGGAAAAGAACTTGCTGAGAAAGTGAAATAGGTGACTGCTTTTAACCTTGCTGGAACTGTCTGCTTTGAAGGATTTGGAGGTTTGGTGTGTGTCCTCCTCATAATAAATGCTCGTTGTTTCCTTGCAAATTACACTCTTGTTCTTCCTTGCTACCCTGAAAGGACAGTAGTAACTAAAAATCTGTCCACCTTATGGAGGAAAAGTAAATCTCATCTTCATTTTTCTTCTGGTGTCTTTGACTCCTGTGCTGCTCTGGCTTTAAGGTTGCTTCTTGGTGAATGAAAAGCATGTGTTTGGTTTGGGTTTTTTGGGTTTCATTTTTGTGAGATTTTGTTTGTTTGTTTAATTTTACTCATACTTTATGTAGAGCATCTCCCACTTACTGTGCCTTTGAATATGAATAACTTAGAGCTAATTAGGTAATTTTTAGTCCCAGAATATTGTCAGCAACATCCAGCCCCTTACAGCAAATGGCTGCTAGGCATTAGGTTACTTCGGAAAATTCTGTACAATAATGATAATCTGCCTTCTGTACTTATCAAGAACATACCCATCTAATGCTTAGGATGTTACTTCCTGCTTTTGACTGACATTTTTATATAATCTTTAAAAGTATTTTGTAGGCTAATGTGGAATTACTTGTTTGTTTTTTTGATAAAGATATTCACCAACTTGCAGTGGAATAGATAACTGAGGAAGTTCCACTTGTCTGTTTAAGGCCAAATTGAAGGACTTTCTCTAGAATTAGAAGAAGAGCTCTTCAAAGGCTTGATCCAAGTCTCTTCATGTTGACTTGCATTTCGGTTATTATCCTCATAAATAGCTCATTGTTTTGGCTATACTGCTTATTCTATGGCTCAACAAAAGTTATGGTGGCCATTTTAGGCAGTGGTACCAAATTATGTTCTTTCAAGAGTCTTTGAAATTGTTAGAAACTTCTTTGCAGTATTTAGCTCCTGATGCCTTTTTTAATTTCTGACTTCAGGTTCCCTTTAGGTAAATAACGTGGTCAGAAGTTAAAACACTGGGTTTGGTTAACTGTGTTTCATAGGCTACCCTGATTCCTTCTCAGTGTGTGGATATCCTTGTTGAAAATTTAGAGAAAAGTTGTAGGGTGTGTTAGAACTTAAATCTACTTGAGGAAGCATATGCAAAAGACGTTAAATGTTCCCAGACTGTAGAGAATATGACAATTCCTTAGAGTATGGTTAAGTTCAGCTCAAGATGCCACAAAGTAATGGGGAAATTAAGCTTTGCTGTTTTTTTAAGAGTTGTGATGGACTGGAGCTGTTGAGAGCAATCCCTCAAGCAGAGCCATTTGAAAAGTGATTATAATTATTTTAGGCTTTTGCCAGGGCTGTTCTTTATTTTGGTTACTTTAAAAAAATTAAAGTATTTGAGCCAGGTTATTTATCAAATTAAGCAGAAAATTATAATTTGAATGATAGTTTCACTAGTATTAAATCCAACTGTGATACTATAGATCCCTGATATAACAAAACCACAAATTATCAGAAAACATCAACTAACTCCATGAATGCAGTGTCAGAAGATAAATCAAAACTACTCATGGTTTGAGTAAATCCTGAGCTGGAGTGAGTTCTTCTGAGTGTTTTACAGACGTTTTGTGAAAGTGCTGTGTACCTCAGAGTAATGCTCTTGATGGAGAGCAACTGTACACGGGGGGCATAACTAGAAGTGATGTTATTAATAACGGAGGATGCTTCTAAATTAAATTCAGCTTACATTAGGAAAATAATAATTTACAGAGGTACATGTTACAGCATTTCCTGAACAAAGTAAATTTGAAAGGCAGCTTTTGTCGGTGTAATAAGGGCTGTTATTGTATTAATAGATCTAAATCATACCTGTCATGATTTTAAAACTGGACCTTCATGGCGAGACCACATTCAGAAATGCTCTGGCTTGAGTAATATGAAAATAGGCACGTGCAGAAATGTGTGAACCTTTTTTTGTGTCTGTTTGTATTAATAACCATTTCTCACCCTGTTCAGGATGACAAATAGTGACAGCATACCCAAACAGACAAAGTATTGGAATAATAATGATGAATACCCTTAGATACTTGTGCTCTGAAGTCTGTCAGCTGTAAAACTTTTAGTATGTGTAAAGGTCATGGAAAGCTAGGCGGTGTAGTTGTTCAGAAAGTTAAAAGAAATATTCAGATTATCCAGGTTTCTCAAGCTGTAATAGTTTGTGTTTGTCAAGCTTTCAAGTACCATCTTAAGGCACTTCAGTACATGGAAGAAAAATGCTTCTGCAGGAGCCTGTAGTCTCACAGCAGAACTGTGCTCCCTTGATGAACTGCTACCAACTGTGCCTGCAGAGATTCCACAGGCCATTGTGTCCCCCAGTTTCTGCTTGTTCTTAAGGCTTCAGCTCATGAATGAAGTTAACACTAGCAGTCTTCAAGGATGGTTTCAAGCTGTAATTCTTATTTTTCCCCTACCAGCTGGTCGTCTGTTCACTGTTGTGCTTGGGAGCCTGCTTTTGCACTCTGGTGTGAAAAGCAGCCAAAGCAGTAGTTTCTACAATGTAAGGGATTGTCTTATTGACTCAAGAAGCAGAAAGAGTATGTGAGTGATTATCCACCTAGGTTGGAAGTGCAGCTGGGAAGCAGGACAAATTAGACATGTCCCTTATTCCGGTAGGGTAAGGAGGTTGCTGAGCTAATTACAGTAGTCTGTTAATTACATTAGTCTGTGTCCTAATGTATTAGAAGATCTGATCTGTGTGTTCTGGGAAGATAGGTCCCCTACAAAAATTAAAATAGCATTCCCCTAGTGGGTCTCCTGTGGGGTCACAAGTCCTGTCAGCAGACCTGCTCCAGCATGGGCTCCTTTCTGCAAGAGTCCACAGCTCCAGCATGGGCTTCTTACTGGGTCACAGCCTCCTTTGGGCATCTGCCTGCTCTGGCATGGGCTTCTCCACAGACTGCAGGGGAATCTCTGCTCTGATGGCTGAAGCACTTTCTCCCCCTCCTTCACTGCCCTTGATATCTGCAGAGTTATTTCCCTCACATACTCTCACTCCTCTCTCCACTGCTGTTATTCCTAGCAGTGTCTCCCTTTCTTAAATACTTCATTCCAGAGGTGCTGCTGCCATCACTGATGGGCTTGGCCTTGGCCAGAGGTGAGTCTGTCTTGGAGCTGGTTGGCATTGGCTCTGTCAGACAGGGGAGGCTTCTGGCATCTTCTCACAGGAGCCAGTCCAGTAGCCCCCCCACTACCAACACCTTGCAATGCAAACCTGATACCCCCCTCTATCTTGTGATGTTCCCTGAGGAAAGTTGGAGAGAGGAGGAGCTTGAGTTTAAGCAACATTGACGAGACTGACATTCTGTTGCAGGGATTCTGCTGAGGTAAAAGCCTCCCAGCAAAACTAATGTGGCCTTCTCTTGGCTCGTCCTTCCAGTCATCCAAGAGCATTAATAACAGCCCCTTTTGCTGAAATTGTTTTGTTTGTGGTCACCCTACACACTTGTTGACAGGGTGATGTGTATTTACACCCCACTGAAACTGAAAGAAGTTTCAAGTATGAGGTTTAGAAGTGTAATGGTTGTTGAGACACTGTTGGGATTATGTGTGGAGATGGCCTTGGTCTTTAATTGCATTGTCTTGGGTTTTCAAGAGGTGCAGTAACTAATAGAGTTGTGTGTAAAGGCCAATAAAAGAGCCCTTACAGGATTTAATTAGCATAGTAGAGCATGTATTTTGCAGTCTGAAATAATTAACTGATTTTGGACTTGGGAGCTCCATTTTACATAGTGATGATCTGTGTCTCCTCATTTAGATGAGATGCAGGAATGAGAGGGCAGAATGAAGGTTAATACTTAAATTTAGATATTGAAATTCAGACTGATATTTGACCTTTTTTTTTTTTCCTTTTTTTAACTGCAGCATTCTGTTTCTCTCTTCAAAATAAAAAAAAAAATGGAGATCAATGTATATCATAGTTTTGTCGTGGTGTTTTGGGGTTTTTGGAGACTGGTGAACTTTAGTTTGAAAAGGGAGAGCATTTCCATAAAACTGATGCTGGAATCTCTATAAAAATCTCATATCAGTTAATATCTGTCAAGCACTGCCTGTGATATTTCTGTTAGTATGCATGAGCATTAACTTTTAACCTGTTATGCACACCTCTGTATTTGGCTAAGCTGCATTGTTCATAGGGAAGTTGAAGATTAATAGGATAAAATATGATTCTTCCAACATCTAATCAATTCAGGATGGGATTGTGATCTTCAAGCGATGGTATTTATTGGCAGCTGGTGACTAAATGTCTACATTAGTTGAATTGCTAAATATACATTTTATAGGAGTAACTTTCAGTGATCTTTTTGGGTCCCTTTCAACGCAGGATACTCTGATTATGTGGGAGGTTGTTTGTATTTGGGAGGCAGAAGGAAGTGTTTTAATACAGGCTTGTTGTACTAATGCTTGTTGCCTTTCATAATCTACCTGGGCATCTTCTTGGTTTAGGTAACCTACTCTTGTATCTCTAACTATTTAGGTTTTTCTGTTTATCCTCTTGTAAAGTGCCTTCTTGCAGTCATTTGATGTTAAGAGCATCAAGATGAGAACAGTGTGTCTTCTGTGGCCTGCTGCAGGAATTTTATCTCTTAAAAAGGCAGTTGTCCTTGCAGAAAAAAGTGTAGAGCTACATATTAATCTCAGAGAACAATTGCAAATCAAGTTTCTGGAGAAAGTATGAGCTACAGCAGGTGTCTATATTTCAAGGAAAAACTTTAAAAGCAGCGCAGAACAGACATTTCAGTATCCTTCCTGAGCACTTACACTCATACACAACTAAATGCTGTTGCACTTGTCTTACATGAATGGAGAACAAGTTGAAATTATTCATAACTATTTATAAAAAAGCATGACTACCTCCCACCGTAACAAGAAAACATAAATGATTACATTTGACTCAATCTTAAATTGTATGTTTTATTTTCAATTGAGAAGATGCATGGATGAAGTAGATACTTAAGCTTTGCAAACATTTTGCATTAGTATAACAGTTTGCAGTCCCATACCTTGTGAAGCTATTCCTGTGGTAAGATTTAGGGGTTTGGGTTTAGTGGGAGTTTTTGTTCTTACAAATTTTAAGTAGTTCTCCCACCTTACTCTTCAGGTGTCTCTAATCATAATCTTTCCTCATCTGTATGTTTATGCTGCTTTCAACTAAGTTTTTGCTCATTTGTAACATTTCCAGATACTTTCTAGTTACAAGTTAGTATCTACATGAAACAAAACAGATTTAGAAGACCAAATAAGAAGTTAAGTTTAAAGAAAAACTGCTTACAATAAATTGGCTTTGAAGAAATTGAGAGGAAACTAGAGAAATTGCACTTGTTTTGCTTGTATGTAACTTCCCATGCTTCATTTTAAGGGCACAAGGAGTCTAGTGGTGTAGTTAAGTTTAAAGGCTTTTTCTTCTTCAGTCTACTGCTAGTACCCATTGTGTGTAAAATGTAAAGCTACTGGGCCACATTAAAGCATTGTGTTCTGATTTCCATAAACATCCTCTCTCCTTATGAAACACAGTTAAAGCCTACAGCTGAACAGTGCTCTGTTTAGTGATGTAAGTTACATTACGTATATTCACTGTCATTTTGTACTATGAGCGTTTTTTGAAAGTCCTTTCAGACTATGTATTGTATTTCTCAGTGTAAACTACCATTCTTTGTACTAGCTTCCACTTTTTTGCTTGCATCTCCCTCATCAGCGTCTAGAACAGCAGCAGGAAGAGGGAGGAATGGAAGCTGGACATATCTCAGTTGCTGAACAAGTTACAGAATGTCCTTGTGAACTACTGAGAGAGGCTCTGCTCTTGCAAGATGCGTGCAAGCAGTGGTGCTAATGGAAATTGCTGCATTTTGCTTTCTACCCTGCACAATCTGTCATAGCAGCTCATTGGTGTTGCTTTGTAATCTTCTTGTTGCTGCAGCACTTCTGCAAAAGAAGGTTGTTGCATTCCTGCTTGAGAGATTTTATTTTTTTTTGTAATTGGTTGTCACTGTCTGGGAATGGATTGAGTGCACGGGTTGAACACCTGTTGCTCCAGATGATGCCACCCATGCAGTGAGTTTTTAAAACCCACATATTTTCAGTTGAACTTGGGAACACTTGTGCAAACCATTCTATGGAACAGGCTTGGATGCAGTTACTGCATTTGTGTTTGGCAAGTAGAAATATTTAACATGTTTTATCTTGCAGAAAGCAAAGTATGTTCACTGTTTGCAGAGTTTGTATTGTATATCTGTGGCTTTAATGGTTCATAATTGGAAATAAATGATGGTAATAAATCAGAATATTTGGCAAAAGTTTTGAACGCTAAGTAGAAAGTCTGCAATGGTGGTGTTATACTGACGTTGAAAAGTGTGAAAAAAAAAGTTGAAATAAAGTTGTTCCAAGTGCAGTGCAGCGATGGCGTTAATTCCTATTGCTCTACTGTGCAGAGCAACAATAACCCCTGCCAATCTCCTCTGTTTGGGCGGGACAAAAGGGTGGGGAAGAATGTCAGACTGATAGCATAGTTTTCCAGTCCTGTTTCAAATATTTATTGAGCCTGCTAACAAATACAAAATGAGCCAGAGTCCTTGACAATGAGAGGGCTTGACTCTTTTTGTTGCCCTTGTGCCGCTATGTAGTGCAATGTTACACAGAAGTGGGTCAGAAAGATAACTTCCATGTTTCATGATTCTAGTGGCTCTTCATATCGTATATTGAACCCTTGAAGCCAAAAAGTAAGCCAAACAGTCTACATTAAAAACCATAATTCCACAAGTTTTTTTTCTACTAGCACTGCTATTAAGGGCTTTATTTTCCCCCACCCCCAGCATCCTTAACTAGTAATTTTAAGGATTTATAAAAGGCTTGGAACCAGCATCATTTCACATCAAAATTTTTGATTTGACTAGGAAAAATACTCAGGAAGACCACCAGGATTGTTGTTAGATGATACAGGTCCTGAAGTTGTTTCTCCTCTTTTCTTTTATTTGTTGTGTTACAGCTATATCTTCCAATTCCAAGTAAATACTTCTGGGTTAGGGGCAGCATTTCAGTGGCAGCAGTGCCCTAGTCCATGAGGTCCAGGGCCTTCTCTTATGTTATATTAAGTCATAAAGATTTCCTTAAGAGTGTTAAACATTGCATGGATTCTGACCATAGACAGAAATAGTTTTTTCATAAATATCTGAAGAGGAGGGATATACCTGTTTCACTACAGGGAGAAGAGAATATCTGTAACTTCTGAGTGATGGGCTCACACCTTGTCTTTTGTCTCCTAGTTTTCTACTGCTTCACTGAAGAGGTAAAAAAGCCCAGATGATTCTACTAAGTTTTGGATCCTAGTGTGAAATGTGTGCAATAAGTCATTTGACCCTTCCTCACAGAATAATTTGCAACCTAAACAACAATTCTGTACACTTTCTGGTTTAATGTACATATATATGAGTTTGTGGATAGATGTGCTCTTACAGAGGCATTTATGAGACAACTTCAGCTGAAACTATTGCTTCAATTTTGCATGTGTCTTTCATGGATTTAGTGTTTAGTAGTTAGGATTACCCTGATTAGAAGAGAAACCAGTAGGTGAATGCATGGATAAAGTGATGTGTATGACTGAACACAAGAAGCTTTGAAAATTATAAAGCTCATGTGCAAATGTAATAAACAGAATTGCCAGAAGGCTGCTGGTGTCAATTAGCTAGAAGATGTGGGGGGGATGAGATGGGACAGGACTGGGAGCAGCCAGTGTAAATCCCTTTCTTGCCTGATTTTCTATTTGAGGGTGCTCTGATTTTGCTTGGATTGGCTTCTCAGAGATCATAAACTTCTCAGAGGTTCAGAGGAGGTCTCTTGTTCCAAACTGTCTATGTAAATTTTTTTTTAATTACTTGTTTTTCCCCTTTGGTCACTTCATCTGTAATGTCTTGTAAGGGAATATCAATTTTCACTGAATATTACTTCATAATATGCAGGCTGAAAAGGACCAGTACAGTATTAGCCTTCTGCCCTCTCTTTCTGGAAACAAATTCCTTGTGAAGAAGTTTTGTGTCTACTGGATGTGGGGTTTTAATGTATGAATTACCAGCTCTCTGAGTCTTGTGGGCATCTCATTGGCATAACCTGAAAACCAGATACGTGTAGAGTTTTCCCTGCAGCTGTTGTCTGTCTCTGTGCCTTTAGGAAGTGAACTAAGAAATCTATTCAGCAAATAAACAGGTACAGGCAGAATTCCTTTTTTTGAAGTCTTTCCCTGCCATCAGTTTTTCAGGAAGACTTCTGAAAGCATGTTTCTTGTGAGATGCATTAGGAGATACAGAACTTATTTGCCATTTGTACTGGTGGAGGTTGCACTACACAGGTTTTATTTAGTTAGTTAATTAGTTAATCACACACACACACTAATGTTTAACCATAAAAAAGTCTTTCTGAGACCTTTTTTTTGTTTTTAAATAAAAGGTATCTCTAAGATTAAGTAAATAAAATAAAACTCTGAAAATTTGTCATTTTAGGATGTCCTTCAAAGAGAAGTTGTATGTAACTGTACTGTTTTGAGGTAGAGAATTGTATGGAAATATTTATGCAAGTCTTTCCTCAGTCTATGCTGAGAGAGAGACAGCAAACTTTGGCATTGTATGTCCTTGTGTCTGTTTTGGGGTGCTGCTTTCTGGGAACTCCAGTGTCACACTTAAGAGCATCTCTTTCTCACATTGGCCCTTTTAATTGAATACTGAATAAATTACTTTGTTTAAGATTCATTTGGTTTCTTTCTGTAACTAGCATTTTACTTTTAAAAGTAAAAGCTTGCCTCCTCTTTTTAATTTGATCTAGTACTCGGGATCTTTTATGCTGATTATTACTTTGAGAACTTCAGTGATGGGACTGTTTTGCAGTTTGGGGTATGTGAGCAGTGTGAAGTGCTTGAGAACTGGGAATTATAAACTTGAGCAGCAGTGCTATTTATTAAGTATAAGTAAGGCAATTCTTTAAGCAGATGGTTATCCTCGGTAATTAAACAACCTGTAATAGTCATACTGGAGAAGCATTCTAACTGATCAGGCCCTGGCTGACGTTTAATATTAAAAAATTAAAACACCTTCTTGTTTCTTGTAAGAGTTTAGGTGCCTGGAAATGCATATGACCTTGTGTAATAACAGGTTCAAGTGCTGAGCTGTTGAGGCCAACACCGAATGTGTATGTGCCTTATGGAAGTGGTTTGCAGATGTTCTACTGCAATTGCCATGTTATAACTAATGCCCTCCTTTCAGCAGTGAGTGGCTGCTTCTAAGTATCGCAGTCTTGGGTTTGTAATGTAGAACTCTGTAGACAGCATTTGCTTTCAAATACTCTGTTTATTCTGTTTTTTCATAGGAATTCTTGCTTGGTTTATGTTACAGATATCAAATAAATAGTCTATTAGGAGATAAGTTTGGCATAGTACTCGTATTTTAATTGTCAATACTTGTGTGTAGTATGAACACGAACAAATTTTATTCTAATGAAGTATTGCCCTACATTTTTATTATTAAAGGCAAGTAAAAAAAATTAGTACTTCAGGTTCTTCAGTGTTTGAGTACTGAGGCTACACATCAGTATGTTCTGTGACCCACATACTTACCCTACATGCACACTTGTGCAGGGGCTCTAGAAAGTTAAATAAGGCATTTCAATGGAAATCAGAAAGGTCTGGTAGGAGGGACTTACTGTTCTTCATAGGTAAAGAATGCTTGCCTTTCAAAATCTTGTTGCACACTGATGAAGATGCAGATGCCACTGTACTATCCAAATGCATTCTTTAAAAAGCATTTCTCATTTTATTTCCTACTCTTTCCCCTCCCTTCTGTGCCCTTTTTGAAACCATTCCTGACCTCTGGTTGCAAAATATTGTTCTATTATTAATTTGTTTTTAAATTTTCATAAAATAGTTTTATAAAAGGCCCACTTACTACCTCGATACTGCAAAAGATCTCTTTATTTCTCCCAGGCAAGTTGAAAGGGAAAATCCCCAACCCCTGAAAAGGGATTATTCATTCTTCTCCTCGTCCTTTGAATTAATTTAGAGCAAATCACAAGAACTAAAAATTTTGATTTTAACCCCAGTGATTTTATTTCCTTTATACTTTCAGATTAAAGATGAAAAGTAATTTTACACAGCAGTGTCGTATTGAGGAGTTTCAGCTGTTTAGATAGGAACCAACAACATGCAGGAAACCATTATCAAAGAGAATAGGTGTCCATGGCAATAGATAAAGTATTACTAAATTTGTCTCTATCTATTTAAATAGATAGAGGTATCAAAATATGCAGTATAATGAATAGTAAAGATCAGTACAATACAGTTGAGGCATACAGTGCATTAATTTTCTGATTATATGACTGTATGTGATTATTGTGACTGGTAAGGAAAATGAAGTGTAAATGGGGAGGAAGAATAGATAGCACAGTCAAATTTAAGTTTTAAAAATATTATGTTTAAGAGAACTGACCTGTTACTCTAAACATGGAGATGAAAGTTTCAAGGAGGGTTTGAAGCATCTTTGAATAAGAACCTTGACATGAGCAAAGGTTCAGTGCCAAACTATTTAGGATATTTTATATTAAAAAAGCAAGGTAATAGAGTTTGATCATACTATCTTAATCAGAAGGAATCATTATAGGGTAAAATACCTTTTTATTGCCAGTTTGAGAATAAGAGGAGTTCTTCTGACTCCAACAGAAAATCTCAACTTTTGTCCTACACCTCCACTGTCTCCTGGTTAGCTGGCCCCTGAAGCAGAGTAAAATTAACATAAACTGCCTGCAGTGTTCACTCCTGTGTGTTAAATTTTAGTTCATATTCTTGTCTATTTTGTAATTGTGCTAAATTCTAGACTTAAGCTCATCATAAATTAGCAACATACTTTCGGTCTTCTGTCCTCAGCTACAAGCTCTACGCCTCTTTTGTTCATGAATGGGTACAATCTTGTTTTTTTAGGTCTGGATTTTTTGTGGTTTGGTTTTTGAGGGTGTGTGTAATGAATAGTTTCACCTATTCTTAGAACTGTATCAAATGTCCCATGGCCTACGCTCAAAACCTCAGAGCTAGGATCTTACTTTTAGTTGCACGGAAAGACCACAGGATGATTTTGTATGGGACTTGCATCAAGGATGTGGCCAAAAGGTCTCTGCTTTCTTCTTGGTCTGATACTGCTTTGGTGTGTCAGAAGGGCACACCCACTGGCCTGTGCTCTGCAACAGCTTTACTCCTACAAACACTTGGCAATTCGCAGTGAACCGGCCTTTGGCAGCCTTTATATTTCCTGCAGTAGCTGGTGAACTTTTGTGTGTCACGTTTGAAAAATGCATGGTAAACTTAGGTTAAAACGTTTGCCTAAAATGAAAAAATCTTTATCCTGATAGGATAAGAAAGAGATACATTTACGGCAAGATTCTTCAAAAGCACTTTGGTCAACTTTCAAACTTTTTTAAACTTTTTTTTTTTGTCTCTAAAGCTACTTTCTAGTTTTCATGACTGGAGACCATCTGTAATTTCCATTGAAGCTGTTATAATTACCAGTGTTTATCATCAAGCGAATTGGCTTGTTCATTGAGTGACTTAGATTTAAATCTAATGGAATTTTATTTTAATCAATATGGAATTTAGGAATGGTTGAAATGAAAATATGCACTTCCGAAGTAGGAGGGGAAAAAAGCAGTGCAACTTGGCAGTACCAAGGCAGCTTGAAAAATCTAATAGAATAATGTTTTCCCAACTTGTTTATTATGCAATTGAGAACATATTTTTCTTAATCTGTGAAGTATATTGAAGTTTTCTGTACGGTAAACACTTCCTGCTGCTAATATGGATTGATGAATAGTAGTTCTGATGAGAATTAGGGGGTTTAATGAATATATTATAGTTCTTCATATTTATACATTCAAACAACTACTGACAGTTTTTACCTGAGAGTTAAGTACAGTATTCAAACCTTGATGATTCAGATATTTGAAAATATGAAATTCAGACTTTCTTCAACTTCAAGATATTCTGTCAAAATATTTGTATATTTTTTACTTTTGATGTGTAATAAACATCAAGACATGGTTGTGAATATTTTTCCTTTTAATGTCAATTTGACTTAAAATTGCTTTGATTTCAGTAGGGTTTGTTTTGTT
This sequence comes from Myiozetetes cayanensis, assembly GCF_022539395.1. Taxonomy (NCBI): domain Eukaryota; kingdom Metazoa; phylum Chordata; class Aves; order Passeriformes; family Tyrannidae; genus Myiozetetes; species Myiozetetes cayanensis. Next base: position 136,533,357 of record NW_026086604.1, read on the forward strand.
TTGTTTTGTTTTTAGGATGCGACTAAACCCTTCAAATTTTACCTCATGACTTGAGGAAAACAGAGGAAATTATTAAATGGATATGAATAACAAAGTCTGAAAAATGAAATTCTCTAAAAATTGCAGTAGACAATAAATTTTTTCACTTACAAAACTTTTTTTTAAGAAGAGCTGTCAGGCTATTTTAGTTACAGTTTAATCTCAGTGAGAGCTATCAAGATGCATAAAAGTAATTCTTGTTTTGTGGCTTATGGCTATTGGTAGGATTTTGTCTTCTATAAAGCTGCCCCTAAGGAATTTTTTAATGTGTACATAGAGGCTTACATATTGTCTCTGCTGGGTGACATGACCTTATGCTTCTTCTGACAGTGTGGCCTGATACGTGTGGGATTCAGGTTAAACATGTTTGCAGTGTATTGATCTTGAAGTCATTTAGTTATGTATGTGATAATACAAGTGTTGCTGGTATAGGAAACTTATTACTTCCAAACATTCCGTTTCAGTCCTTATTTCCCATTAGTCAGTACTGATCTGGGTAACGCTAAAAGGAGGTGGACCTTCCCACAGATAGATATTTCTAATATGAAAGCTAATTCTAGCTGCATATGTCAATAGGAGGCACGACTTTAAAATAAAATAAAGAAAATGCAATGTTAATACACTTGAGTCATCTTATTCCTACATCTTTTGTGCTTTTATTAAATAAAAGAATAAATTAATTTTATTAACACTCAAACTTAACCCAAATGAATTTGCTTTCAGAAGGATAGTTTAATTTGGTTGTAGACATTGTTGAGTTCTCACAAACTGAAGAATCTTTTAGTGCAGTATACAGTGGGGAAAAATTATTACGTATTTAATTGGGTACTTGCAGTGGAGAATGCAGCACATAAGTGAGCTGCAGAAGTGCAAAAATAAAGGCTGTGATTGCTGAAGGGGGGTGATAGCGCTTTCACTTCAGGCTGCTGTTGTGCTCTGGCATTAATATGTAAATACATGCACATACACACAATCACATCGTCCCCAGTTGAACTTTATTGTCCCCTCAAGGTCGCAATAAAATCATTGCCCACAGTGATTTTATTCATCAGTAATATGATTTGAAGGATCTGGAGGTGCCTTTTAAATTACACTGTAAGACAGATTCCAGAAAGACCAGAGAAATGCTTGCTCCTCCTTTTAGAAAAGGTGATAAGTTTGTGCAAGAAGTTGTCAGTATCTCAGTACACAATATGACACTTTCATCAGACAGCAAAAGTATCATGGACCAGATTGTTGGAGATCTTGCAAGAAAAAGTAGTTTTGACTTGTCCTAAATTATGTACTGAACCCAAATTAAGATATGGGAAATGCAGCTATTGAGGAATTATTCTAACAGCAATCAGACTTCATTTCATTCCTGCAGGGGTTTCATCTGTCCGAAACAAGTCCTTTACAGTTGTGTTGAAGCCACACACCCCCAACTGGGAAGTCTGTAAGAATATTCCTTAACTCTAAGAGGAAATGGAAAGGGGCAGTTGAGAGTGATGTATCTTCACCATGTAACCTGGAACTGGTTTACTTCTATGAAAGATCAAGAGAGTTTATGTGATTAGATGGTGCAATAAATGGAAGTATAGAAAGAGGAAGATAACCTTCCCTCATAAAGTTCAAATGGTGCCCACCATATGGAATAGAAATGATGGTAATTTCTGGTAGGCTTAATCCAGAAACACCAAAGAAAAGGCCAAACCAAGAGTCTGGGGAACCATTTACAAGGTGCCTGAAAACTATTAAAGCCTGTTTTTCAAGCATCAGAAACAAGGACCTTTCTGTAATACTAGAAACTGAATAATATATGGAAGTGGTACTTGAAGAAAATAAGGTTGCAGAACAAAAAAAGTGATGCTTTTAGGTAACTACTCACAGTGCAGGAGGTGGGGCAAGTTCACTTCAGTCCAGCTCTGCTCCCTTGCAAAAGGAAAGTGCCTTACAACAGGTTGTTAAGAGTTTGGAGGTGGGAGGAATGAGCAGCCCCACAGGTCAAATGTGGTCTTCCTCATGAATGACATGAGAATGAAACCAGTGACCTGCCTGTGGCATGTAACAGACTGTCCGGGACTGCTTCCATATGGGGCAGTTGGGAAGGAGGGGATGGATCTGGGATGAGTCTAAAGAGCTCCAGAATTTCCAGGCTCGATGGTGCACTCCTGATTTCTCCAGAAGAGTCACAGGACACATAGACAAGAGGGTTATGCAGCTGGCATGGTTAGACAAAACCCTTGTTAAAGGTTCTGAAATTGTAGTCTACAATAAGATAATAAAGTCTTTGGACAGAGAAATTCATTTGAAACTGAGGGTACCAGAAAAAAGGAGTGGTGATAAAATAGTTTTCTGCATTTGTATGAGTATTCCTTCTGGAATCTGTGCTGTTCAGTGCACTGCTAATGTTATAAATTATCTGGAAAAGAGAGTGGATAGCAAAAAGAATAATTTCTGCTAATGAAAGCAAGTTACTGAGGGTCGTGGGAAGAAGAGTGACATAGAATTGCAGAGAGAGTTCATACTAGAGTGGCAAAAAGGACAAATGAAATTCAATGTATTTAAAAACTCTAATTCTGAAGCAGGATATTTGTCCTATGATAAAGGATGAGAACCTGATCTGTGATTCCTAATACGTGCATCAAAAGAACAGGTAGTTGTCTCATCTTTCAGAGAGACTAAAATACAACATGATAAATAACATTTTTCAGCGGACATTCATGTAATAAAAGGAGTTGTGCTGTAGCAGTTAGAACAAGAAAATAAATGTAGTACTATTAATATAATATACTGTAAAATAATGTAAAATCCATTTTTTTGAAGTGCAAAATCAGCTGATGTAAACTGTATAACTGGTTCAAATGGTAAGGAAAATTTTATAAATGTAGAAAATGAGAATTGGAGAGAGGGAACTGGAGTTAAATGTGGTAGAAATTCTGGTAGGAAAACTCCCAACTTCTCTTAGAGCCTAGATTTATATTTAAAGCATTTATTTGAGGCAAATGGTCCTGATTACTGCAGTTATGATTCGTTTCTGTCTCCAAGGAAATAGATACCATAACACACCATGAAACTAAACCAAAATTATGATACTGGCACAGTGAAAAGGTTTTTATAGTTCATTATATATCAAATTATCATATTTATCAAATTACATAAAAGAAAAATATTAACAACATTTCATGTGGTCTGTAGCCAGCATAATCTAATTTAAAATGAGTATGATACAAAAACAAATGCAGAATGGGAAAGAACAATAAAGGGGAAAATTACAGTCAAAGAGGAAAGTGTAATGCAAGGAGGAAGAAAAATCCAGCAATATAGTTGCTTTACACAGTTCTTGCTAACACAGAATTACTTCTCTTGTACAAAGAACCAAAAGAACAGATTAATTCACTGTCAAATCCAATTTTCCCCTTGAGACTTCATATAACATTAAAAATGAGAACAGTGGATTTTTAGCAACTCTCCATCTGAACCAGAGTGCAGCAGACTCCAGAGTCCATCTAGTTGCTGTAAATTCTTTGTTTTTCAAGACAAGTACAAGACATACCATTCTTCAACATTTTCTTTTCTGTTACCTCTTCATGAAAAGACTTCTTTTAAAATATATTCTCTGTTCAGTCTTCAGCTGCAGGAACGGAATTTTTTCTTTCAGATGAAGCACACCCACTCTAAATATGCAATACATGTTGGATTCCAGTGTTGCTCTGTGTTTCTTTTTTATCCTTTTTCAAACCTTTAAGACCAAGCTTTTCCAATGCAGCTCAAGAGGATACATGTAGCAAAGGAGAAGATGTGTCAGCAATTCTGCTAATTTATATTTATTCTCTAGAAGTGATTGACAGGTGTTGAAGTTTATTTTGGACAAAGAGTTACTATATTTTGCAGGGAAATTCGTCCTTAGTCATGCCATTGATATGCGTATAAACTGAGTCACCATCACCTGTTCTTTATTCACAGTGCAGAGGTAGAGGACATGACCTGTTCCCTGCGTAACATTACTTTCTTTCTCAGCTTTTGGCAGATCTGTGGATATTCTTGCAGAGAAACAAACACACATCTGACCAGAAAAGGATTGTTTTTAAAAATTGGTTGTTTTTTTCCTGGTAATTTTACTTGTTAAACTTTAGCAACAAAAGAAGCTTTTAATTTTTTAAGTGGACTGTGAACATAATTTACCACTCTAAGTTTAATTAATTGTTGATATCCGAATCTTGTCAAAGGTAATTTGCTTTGAAGGAAGCACGACAGCAAATGGAGTACCTGGAGATTGTAGTCTAGGACTTGAGAGCCTTGTTCTATTAAAAAGAAAAAACCCTTGAAGTGAGACCCCTCTAAATTCCTGTCCTTGATCTACTTACGCTCTTATGTCTTAAATGGTTTTAGTTTTTTTGCTTTAAGTGAACATTGGAGGTTAAAGAATGCGAAGCTACATAGTTTATTTGTATCTCACCACTTTTCCCCTCCATTCTGTCTTTTCATTCCAAAAGCATGTTCAGTAGTGAGTGTATGTGCATGTCTGTGTATAATTGCAGTTAGTTTCCTGATCACTTGCATTTTTTTCCACGGGACTCAGGTTTCAGTGCAGGTGTGGGGTGTATACTGAATGGAAAGCTAGTCACAATGCTTTTCCACCTTAGCATATTGCTTTGTGTCTCACAGTGTAATGTTCAATACTACTCTGAAATAAAAAATATTTCTAAATAGGTGTTCATGAAACTTCTCAACTGTCTCTTTTCACAGTGCTGTTTTGAGGTGTGATTGTAAAGAGAAGGTTTTTCCAATTTTGGGTGACTTTTTTACATATATAAATTAAAACCTGCTTTACTTGGGACTCAGTAACAGAAATACTATGCAATACCAAGAACAGCTCCCAGTGGCAGTAGCTGCAGCTGATTATTTAGTAGTTGTTTGCTTTAGAAGCAAATTCAGGTGGATTTCTAAAAAAAAAAAAAAAATGGAGAAAGTAACGTGATTAATAAGGTTTAAAAATTTGATCAGATTGGCCTGCTTTGTGTTAGCAGAGACAGTAGGAAAGACAGGAACAGCATGTGGTTATATCAGTGAGAGACTGTCTTGCTGCAATCCCAGTGCCATTTATTGCAAGTTGTACAATAGATGAGACGTAGATTCTACAGTCATGGACAGTTCCTTGTTCTTTCCCAGTGGAGATGCATTCTCTACAGTGAAGAGAAATATAGTTTTGGTGGGAAGAGCCACATAAATAATGGTTTCATATCACTTTATTTTCACGTGGGGTGGGAGAAGTAGAGTTCAGTAGCCTCAACTTTCAGTTTCAATCTGTCAGCCTGTGTGCAGTTCATCGGCAGGTTGCCTTAAATTCCACAAGAAATTATGCTGCTTGGGCTGTTACTGTTAGTTACACTGACTGCTGTAGGAGAAGGCATGTTTTGCAAGCAAGCTGTAGTCTTTGCCAAGAGAGAAGATAGGTAGCACTTAGGAGTTATGCATTCTAGTAGAAGCTTTGGAAAAATCTTTCTGGAAAACATAGATGCTTCTGCTTCTTTTTCTGCAGCTCTAATTTATCTTGCTCCTCAACCTTTGGATGTTTGTCTTAGTCTTGTTCCTGGTACCAAACTGCATTATTCTGAGTTCCTGTGTCAATCACATTCTAATTGATCAGTCTGTACCAGTATCTTCATGAAAGCTTACCTGGTTCCCTTCTCCCTTTTCCCTTTTTTCTGACTACCATTCTTTTTCCTTCCTAGAACCCTTTTTTTTCTTCTTCTTTTTTTAAATATTTCTCCCTTTTGATATGTTCTGTCTTCTCGTGCCTCCACCTCACCTGTGTCTATCGTGAGAAATGGAAAAGAGCTACGTGAATCTGTCTTCTTCCCACTGCCTTTCAGCACCAGTGCTGGTGTCTCCATGTCCCTCCCTTTGCATTCCAAACTATGGGATAGTCCTTGCTTGTGCCTTTCCTTCTGTTTCCAGAATTTTGACACCTTCTCAGCATCCTCATTCTCCCTCTTCATCCAACTGCTTGTTAGTCCTTTATCTGCCATCTTACTAACTCTTAGTCAGTTGGTTCTTGTGTCTTCCATTCTCTTTGCCCTAATGATTTGGCTTTCCATTGACCCACCCTCCAGTTCCCACTGTCCTTGCCAAGGAGGCTCTAATCCTCCCTTGCCAGCTTCCTGCAGCTTCCCACTCACCAGATCTGCTACAAGCTACTTTTTTCCTTTTCCTCACTTCATTCATACCCTTTGCATTCTAGTCACATTTTCCTTTCTATGTTGCCTAGGTGTCAGCACAGAGCAGTTGAAAGCATAGGAGACACTTTCTGGTTTCTGGACTGTATTTTCAGTGCTTACCTAACCAAAGAGCTAAAACTATGGGGAAAATCCATTTTTAAAAGACCAGCTTTATCCTTGAAGTCATGGTTGTTAAAGACAAATTGTAAAACTTTCTTGGTAAAGTTCCAAAGCCTTTTTCTAGTGCCACTGTGGCAGCACTCTTCCAGATAATGTCAGTGCACAAAACTCAGTTGTTGAGGCTGTGTCTGTGTAGTGTATAGAACTGTTTGGATGCTGTAACTTGGAAACTTTTACTCTGTGGAAAATGGAGCATGGAGACCCCTGACAATGCTGATGGTGTCCACAATTTTTAGAAAGCTTAGCTGGTAAATTTGAAACAAAACACTACTGAGACTTGCTATGTGGTGTTGTGGATCATATCTTTTTTATTTTCATTAATATGTACAAATTTCTTATTCCCAGAGTGCCTTGAAGATGTATTTTAGGCCAACTCTAGGGGACAAAAACAGTAAAAGGCAAATTCCTACCCTATGAATTTCACATTGTTAAACATTTTAAGTTCCTTCTACTAAATGTAGAGATGCCACTCTGCTCAAAGATGAGGTTTCTCTGTGTGTGCACGTGCATTTTGCTCAGGTTTTAAAATATTTTTTGTAATGAGTGGAGCTGTTTTATGACAGATGAGCTCCATGTTGAGTATTTGCCTCAAATTAGATTGTATGTCAAAACTCTAACAGAGTTGGCTGATGTTACTTTTTATAAGCAAGTGAAAACAAAATGTTCTAATAGCAACTGGAGTGTTGAGTAATCTTTAAATTTCATTCTAGCCTGAATAACTTTAAACAGCTCTTGTGGAATAACAATAAATGCCTTGGTTCGGAGCTATGCCTCAACCATAATGACAAGGTAATTAAAGCCTCTCTTCTGCCTCTTGACCACAGCTGTCCCACCCTTAATGGTGAGAGTGTGCACTTCAACCAGAGCCAAACCAGTAAAGTCCAGCCTAGGATTCAGATTTTTATTGTCCTCTAAGATAGAAATTATTCCCTCATTTTCTACAACTGTCATCAAATGTGATTATAAGGGCTGTGTGCCCTGAATCAGACTAACAGTCTCGCTAGTGAGTATTCTTCATTGGTTCTCTGCATGGTTTTTAAGGTCCCCCTGGGATGGAGGATGGGTTTATACCTTCTACTTCAAGTCTCCACAGAGATCCCTGCATGGTGGAAGCTTCCTGCTTGGAGCATTCTGTTATGGCCTTTCTTCTTTCATATTTAAGGGCTCCAATGTGACCAAAAGCTCTTTACCCTCATATCAAAAGATCTTTTCCAAGACTATTCTGATTTGCCAGTATTTCACCAAAACCCCCTTAGAACCTGAAAGCTTCTCAGAATGACTGGATCCCCTTTGGTCATTGAGAAAGTGGGGAGAAACCTTGCTGAGAAGCTGCTTCACAATCCCCATCCCTGCACAGAGGCTTGAAGGTTCCCTTGCCGTGCCATGTGCTGGTTCTGGCAGGTAGTGCCAAGGCTGGGGAGCCAATGGGCTGTATGTAATGAGCCTTGGTGGATCCCATGCTTCTTGTCTATCCCACCTGCGGCAGAAGTTGAGCACTGCCTTACATCTTGCAGTCTTTTATCTCAGGCAAGTCTTCCTAAACTTGCATTTCTGGGCAGAGCACCACTGGGTATCATTCACCATCTCCTTGGACACCTTCAAGGATCAGTGGGTGTTGGCAGTGCTGCTCTGCTTGGCGTCTCCTCAAAATCCATCTTTCAGCCTCCAAACCCTGTCAATTTTTTGATTTGTTGTCCCTCTGACAGATGAGGTGCTTGATTTTGCAACATAAATGGAGAAAAATGTGAAAGATAGTTACCAACTGCAGATGCTAAGGGAATAGAGTGAAAAAAAGAGAATAGCAAACCATCCACATTGAGCAGTGTGGTCCCTGTAACTTCCCAAATCAAAATCTCTGCATACAGTAAAAGTCAAGCTAGAGGGTGTTATATACATCTACTCTATGAAATGTCTTCTATATGATCAAGTATGCTGTAGTAGGTCACCCTAAAAAGTTTCCTCATCATCGCTGTGTACGTGTGTTGCCTTTGTATTTAAATCTTCTGGGTTTTTTCTCTTTATTTCACTCTGCTTTTTTTAAGTTATTGGGTTTTGCTCTTAGGGAGAGATTTTGCAGTGACAAAGCAACAGTAATGACCGCTATTTTGTATAGTAGTAGATTACCTGAGATGCCACTTACTTAGTTTTTAATGGATAACAGCTGATATTTCTACCTGAACTACCACACATTTCATAATTGTTTTGTTTAGTGTGTTAAAGTAGGCAGTGGTTTTTACATGTTTTGAGTTTGAGCTCTGTAAACATGAAACAACTATTATGAAATGCACTGAAAGCATCCTCAATGAATTAAGCACTCAATAAGTGGGTGCTTACAAAGATTTTCATTTTCTGTATTATCGTGGCTGTATGAAAGTTGATTTCCGTGTTTAACTTTTTATTGTAGAAACTTCATTAGCATAGTTTTGCTTTTTACCAACAGCCTGTAGCAGTAGTTGAAATGCATTTGATGTCATTGTTTCTATATGCCTTTATTGGAATTAAACTTGCTTTTACCTAAGTTTCACTATGTGTAAAACTAATTTAGAATTTCAGTGCACTAATTTTTAGTTTTACCCCTTAGATGCAGAGTTTTTGTATGTGTATATGTAATTTTTTTATGATTATGGCTTTTAAAATTTCTAATTCCTAAAAGTAAAACCATCCTGTGACACAGAGGGGGAAAAAAAAATCTCTGTAACATACCATTACATAAAAAATACTTTGGAAAACTTTGTATCTTCTGCCTTTGATATGTAAGAATTGTTCCTGTTCTGGATTTCTCTGTCTCTTTATTAAGGCTGTACAAAAAAAAAATATGTTCACATATTCACATATACACATATATATATTCTGTCTTTCTGGTTTCTGTGAATCTGGGAGAAAAAAGCTTATCTTGATGGTAGTAACAGAGGATTTCCTAGCATGATACATGAGCTGGAATTGGATGTGACAAGTGGAGCAGCAAACAATCTTGAGGAAATGGATTATTTGATTTTTCCTATTTATAAGTTTCATGCTGTTTTAAATTAGGTACACCTGTAAAACTGAAAAGGAATATATTTTAGTGCACTTCCTCAGAGAAAATATAGAGCATTTTTAATTAAATGGTGTGGTGACTAGTCAGCTTAATCTGTTCTCCGTGGAAATTTTGCTAATTTTTTGTTTCCTTGACACCACTTATTTCTTCCTTTCTGTTTGTGCCTCTTTAGCCTGTAAGAATCAATGTCTCTTTCCCCTGTTTTTCAGAGTTTACTTTTACATTACAGTGCTGAAAACATGACTCTTTGAGATCCTTCCTGGCTAGCATAAGCTGATATGGCACAGATTGCTTAGGGAAGAGGAGTTAGAAGGAACCCATTTGAGTTTGATTTTATTTTTTTTTTCCCTTGGAACAGCTTCAGCTGGTGAAAGTTGTCAGAGTTGCAGTTTTACTTTGCAAGTGGCACTTTGATTTAAACACTGTAAGTCTGGAAAACAGCAGGAAACTGTGGCTAAAAATAGCTGTAAATATTTCCTTATCTTCTAAAGTATTAATTGACAAAAATCTATACTGCCCTCATCTGTTCTTTTCCTTTCAATTCTTAAACATCTGCTTCCCCAGATTTTCCTCATAACAGCAATTCCATACTCTCAGATTTAATCTTAGAAACAACATCTGACTAATTGCTTAAAATATATATTTAATGGATGCAGCACCTGAGTAACACTTTACCTTGTAAAAGCAGTATTTTTTTGTTTGTTTGTTCTGTGGGATTTTTTTGTTGCTTATTGCTTTGTGAAAACTTCAGTCTTTATGCTGGAGTTTGTGCTATGTTTCTTCCTTAGTGTGCATTTCTCTATTAAAAATTCCTTTTTGCTGTGGAATGACTTTACAAAGTTTATGAAGTGAAGTTTTAGCAAATGGTTTGTCTTAAGTTCTGAATGCAGTGTTCTCCAAGGTTTCATTAAGACTTTTCATTTGCTTTTTACCTGAAAAAAGGTATCTATATATTACAAAAGGATGACATACTGAAGGTCAGGAAAGAAGGTTTTAATGTAGATAGTAATGTACCTTTAATGATACTTTGTTTAGAATTGAGGGTCCTCAAGTCCAGTTTATAAATGTGTACTGTTGTTAAGATTTAGTTCTCGTCAGAGATCTGTTAACTAAGGTGTGCTCCCTGTTAAATAGTTAAATTAAACGATTTTTTTACTACTAATCATAATATCTCTTATAATTTCAGGAGTCCTAAAAATGATCATTTTTAGGTGTCCTTAATGTCTCCCAAACTGGATCCATAGCTGAAAAACTACTCTATTCATCAGGATTTTGCTACTGAGACTCAGAGATCAGTGTGATTCTCTTTAGCATGATTTCCTTACTGCTTATAGTCTTGGGATATCATCTAAAAAGAAAAATAATAAAACAACAAAGGTTTTTAAAAGTGTGTAAAAACTACCTGAAAAATCTGAATTAGCCCAATCATGCATACACTTCAGAAAAGGCTTGGGGTCGTATTTTGTACTTGATTATTAAATTCTGCATGCCTGTCACGTTACTTTATTATTTTGTTGACCTCTTTGAATTCTGGGTATTAAAGTAAATAGGAACTGTAAAGAGGTGACCTGCAAACTGACTGATCGGGAAGAGAATGCTCTAAGGAAATGATCAAGGAGCAGCTGCAGCTTCTTGCCAGGGCTGGTATCGACTGAGCTTGCAGGGGCATGAGGAGTGTAAATTTTTGCAGAGGCTTTAAGGTACTAGAGAATGTTGTACAGGTAAAGCTTTATATTTCAAACTTTTGCTTTCACTCACATATCTCTTTGGAATGTAATGAATAGTATCTTTTGAAGATGCTGCTGCAAAGTTATTCCAGGTCTCTGACTGGAAACTCTCAAGGGCCAAAATAAATTTGCCAACATTACTCAGAGTGTTGAGAAGAAAGGAAAGGTACAAGTCTGAGATCCAACCTGAGCACTGACTTATCACAAATCATTATGCACAGTAGACAAGATCCAAGGGATCAGCTCGGACACCAGCTGAAGGAGAGTATGTAAAATGTGAAGTATGGCCACTCCATACTTGGAACAGTAGTGGTTACAATGGTCTGAAATTATATCTGTGTACTTTTCATCACATCTCCTCACTCACTGGTCAATGAACAGAGTTTGCTCTACCTGAGTAGCTGCTGCTCAGGTCACTTCAGTAGAGGCACTTGGTGTTCACAGGAGCAGCTCAGCTGCACTCTGTTGAAATTCTCATCTGCACATGTACTTGGCTGTCAAAATGATAAATACTTTTAAAAACTTGGACTTCTGTACTTCAAATTTAACTTCCAAATTATTGAGCACTTTGTTTTGTGGTGGTGCCTTTTTTAGTTACTTTTTAAAGCTGGTCTTACTTTCTCTGTCAGGTGGAGCCTAGTCTCCCTGTTGTCAGAGTGATGTTGGGAAGATGTTTAAATACACAGATACAAAGGATCACAGAATACGCTGAGCTGGAAAGGACCCATCAGGATCATTGAGTCCAACTCCTGGCCCTATGCAGGACACCTCAAGAATCACACCATGTGCCTGAGTGCGTTGTCCAGATGCTTCTTGAACTCAAACAGGATTGGTGCTGTGACCTGTTCCAGTTCTCAGCCACCCTCCAGGTGAAAACCTTTTCCTGATGTCCACCTAAACTTCCCTTGACTCAGCTTCAGGCCATTTCCAAGTCTTGTCACTGGTCATGAGAGTGGAGAGATCAGTACCTGCCCCTCCACTTTCCCCTGTGAGGATACTGAAGACCCCAGTGAGGTCTGCCCTCAGTCTCCTCTTCTCCAGCTGAACAGACCAAGTTATCTCGACCACTCCTCATTCAGCATCCCCTCCGGACCCTTCACCATCCTCATGGCCCTCCTTTGGACACTCTCCAGTAGCTTAATGTCTTTTTGATACTGTGGTGCCCCAAAGTGCACACAACATTCCAGGGAGGCCACCCCAGTGCAGAGCAGAGCGGGACAATCTCCTCCCTCGACCGGCTGGCGATGCTTTGCCTGATGCCCCCCTGGACAGGGTTGGCCGTCCTGGCTGCCAGGGCACTGCTGCCTCCTGTTCAACTTGCCATTGACCAGGACCCCCAAGTCCTTTTCCATGGCACTGCCTTCCAGCCTCTCATTCCCCTGTCTGTATGAACATCCAGGTTGCCCCATCCCAGGTGCAGAATGTGGCACTTTCCCTTGTTAAACTTCATGTGGTTGGTGATTGCCCATCTCTCTAATATGTCAAGGTCTCCCTGCAGGGTCTCTTTGCCCTCAAGGGAATCAGCAGCTCTTCCCAATTTAGTGTTGTCAGAAAACTTAGTATTCTAATGAGTCCTGTATCCAAGTTACTAGTGAAGATGTTGAAAAGAACTGAGCTGAGAATGAAGCCGTGCAGAATCCCACTGGTGATTGGATGCCATCCTGATATAACCCCATTCACTGTAACTCCTTGTGCCCCACCTGTGAACCAGTTGCTCACCCATCACATAACATGGTTATCCAGCTGTGTGCTGGATATTTTGTCCAGAAGGATCATGTGAGGGACAGTATCAAAAGCTTTGCTAAAGTCCAAAAAGATTATGTCAACTGAGTTCCCTTGATCAGCTAGGTGGGTTACCTTGTCAGAGAAGGAAATCAGGTTGGATAAATGGGTCTTTCCTCTCATGAAGCCGTGTTGGCTGTGACCAATGACGGCATTGTGCTCCAGGTATTTTTCAGTACTTCCCAGAATAATCTTTTCCATGATTTTACTGGGCACTAAAGTGATGCTGACAGGCCTGTACTTTCCAGGGTCCTCCTTCTTGAAGATCAGGACAAAGTTTGCCAGCTTCAAGTCAGCTGGGACCTCTCCAGATTCCCCAGACCGCTTGAAAATTGAGAGAGGTTTTGTGATGACATCCACCAACTCTTTGAGGATTCTTGGATTAATCTCATCAGCTCCTATAGATTCGTAGGGATCCAACTTAGCAGCAGAATTAACCCTGCACAAGTTCAGGGTCAACTGGGAGTTGATCATTCTTGCAGTCACAGTCCTCCAGCAAATTTTGGGTTGAGTGATCATTCAGTGATACCTATGCAAATTAAGTCTGACCACCTGCCTAGTGAGAGAACATTGCCTGTCTTGTGTGTGGAATGAGACAGAAGTCATGTGGAAAAATAGCAGGTGGTTATGTGAGTGAAAACTGTAGTGTAATGTCATAGGACCTAGACCTGAATTTGCAGAAGGAGCCATTATTTCCCCTTTGGCTATGCAGTTGTCTTCCTTGCTTTACTCCTGATTATGTCTTTTATGTAATCTATGATGAGTTATTTTTATATGCTGAGTCTGCTCTTATCTCTTCTACAATGCTCAGTGCTTTTCAAATTAATCCCTACAACTGTGTTAGTCAGAATGTTGATGTATCACATGCCGTGGAGAGAGTATCTGCCAGTGGCTTTCAATATTTGGTTTGTACATCCTAAAACTTTCCCGAGGACTATGCAGATGACTGTATGATGACTGCAGATGAATTCAAGTTTTTAATACACTTTCTTCGATACTGTAAGCAGAAGTCTTAAAAATAACTTACTGACCTGTTAAATAAAAACTAGTGGGTTTTCTCCTAATTGTCCTGTTTCTATCCTACATATCCCTGAAGTACGCTTGTAGCAATATAGTTTTATTGTAAATAGTAGTTTAATCTGTCCTGCAGAAAAATTTAAAAAATCAGCTTCTAAAGATGACTTAATTGTCGGGGAAGTTAAGCACTGACCTAAATAATTATTCAGCATAGAATCAGAGTTTAAAAGTACCCCAGAACCAAACACGAAACTTAGATCTGCTTTAACTTTCTTTTCCTTTAATGTGCCTGATTTTCTGCTTTTCATCTCAAAGCTAGCAGTTGTGCCTGGTCACATATCTTTTAAAATTGGGAATTTAGTACAGTATCAAAATTAGAATACACATTTCCAGATTTGACAGGAGTTTTTTCACTGTCTAAAAACTGTTTAATACCTTTAATTTTGGATTTGCTTTAAGTTGCCAACTATTTTTAGCCTCTAAAATTTCAGATCTCTTCATGTCCTTCTGAGGTACAGCTTGCTCACCTAATAGCTACAGCATAGCAAATGGTAACAGGATTTTGCTCTTACTAAGTATCTAGGACATAAATGCATTACTTTAATAAACTTGAAAGTGTTAAAGTAGCTTTGTACATTAAAAGGAAAACATGAGAATTATGTCTTGCAGTTTTGAAAACAGAATATTAATAATGCTGAGAACTCCAGGAGCACTTCTCTCTGGGCTCCTTGGAGTTGGCATGCAGTTTCTTCTGCTGATGTGGAGCTCTCTCTTCATTCCAAAAATGAGGACCCATGTATTTATCACAATTTTGTTGACTCAGCAAAGGCTGTTGAACATGGGGGTTTTTTGAAAGTAATAGATTCTGAAAGTAATTTTTAATGTAAATAAAAACTTAAAAATTGTACAGAGTATCAAGGAACAGGACAACGTGGATTTCTTTGAATGCATAGTGTGTAACACTGGAAAAGCTGAGAAAGGGTAGGACTTAGAGTCAGCCAGCTTTTCTTTTTACTGTTTAATTTCATTAGATCTAATTTAATTCTCTTATCAGTGAAATCCCTAACTGGCGACAGTTCCAGCTATTACGTGTGGCGCTTGAATCTTTTTTGTCAGGATCAAATAATACAATCAAAACATTAATTTTTCCCAAATATGCTGATGTGAGGTTGTACTGTCACATCAAGAGCCACAGACTATTTCAGTGTGTTCCCAAACATTTCAGAGGAGGACAGTCAATGAGCTTGGTCATGAAGTGTTTCATTTGTTAAATCTTCCTCCCACCTGATGTCAGATTGTCATTTCAAGGATGTTGCTTTCAAATGTGGTAGGACAACTGAAATTGGTCTATACAGTAATAAAATGCCTCTCACAATTAACATTGGAACAGAAGGTATTACATTAGGAGGAACTTGTTCACAGAAAGGGTTTTCAAGCATTGGAACACACTGCCCAGAGATAATGGAGTCACCATCTGTGAAGTTGTTTAAGAAAGACATGGCATTTAGTGCTCTGATCTAGTTGTGGTGTTCAGTCAAAGGGTGGACTCGATGATCTCAGAGGTCTTTTCCAACCCCATTGATTCTGTGATTAATTTCTTTGAAGCTCATGAATATGTTTTCTAATGAAACTACAAATGGTGAGAATTAGAAGACATTTATATAAATGCTGCATTTTTGGAGTTTTGCATGACTCAAAATACCTCCTCAGTCTCCTGTTCTGCTTAAAGGATAAAAATGCCTCTGACAAAATGTTGAATTTTCTTATTTTAGTCATGCATGTGCTAATACTTACCACTTATATTTCTCCATTGCTCATTGCTGAAATTTTTTGCAGGGTTGAAATGAATGTTACTGAATGCACAGCTGTTTCTAACAGGGGCTATAAGGACTGTATGTGTTTAAGTGACAGACACAATTCACTTATGGGTTTAAAAATGCTATCACACCTAAAGACCAGTATTGTGGAGAAGTTTGTTTCCCTTACTATTGAAAATTTCAGTATTTCATGTAAGTATCTCATACCTGTGATTTCAAAATTGTAAGTGTTGTCATGATTTGTTTTCTAAATTTATGGGCACATGTGTTGTGTATTCAGTAGGTGGGCTGCACAGCAAGGGGAGGGTGTGCAGTGTACAACATTCAGCCACTCCTGCAGAGATGCTCTGAATCGTGGAGTTGATGCTGATTTGTGATGAAAGCATGTTATTGAGATACTATCCAAATTTAGATTAAATAAGAAAGCTCTAATGAGAGAAGTGATTCTGCCCTTCTATTTCATTCTTGTGAGACCCCATCTGGAGTGCTGCATCCAGCTCTGGGTTTCCCAGCATCCAGCTCTGGGATTCTCCCTTCTGGACAGGAAGTGAGTCCAGAGAAGGGCCATGAAGATGATTAGAGGGATGGAGCACCTCTCCTCTGAGGGAAAGGCTGAGAGAGTTGGATGTGTTCAACCTGGAAAAGAGAAGGCTTTGGGGCGACCAAATTGTGACCTTCCAGTACCTGAAGGGAGCCTACAAGAGAAATGGAGAGAGACTCTTTACAAAAAGAGCATGTAGTGAGAGGACGAGGGAGAATGGCTTCAAACTGAGAGTAGGTTTAGATTAGATATTAGGAAGAAATTCTTTACTGTCTGAATGGTGAGGTACTGAACAGGTTGCCCAGAGAGTTTGTGGATGCCCCATCCCTGGAACTGTTCAAGGCCAGGTTGGATGGGGTTCTGAGCAACCTGGTCAAGTGAAAGCTGTCACTATACTCAGTGGGGAGGTTGAACTAGATGATCTGTGATTGGGATATAGAGGATATTACATTACTGGAAATAAATTAATTTGCACAGCTGGCAGATGGCTGTTGATCTGCTAACTGCTTGTCACTGATGATGGAAGAAGATTTTATTTGGTGGCATTTCTTATCAATCTATTTTTAGAATCTCTCTGAAGTTAGAAAATAGGTTTTTTAAGAGCTAAAATCAATATGTAAGGATTTCTTAAATAAAACCTTTAATTTCAGATGGTACCATTGAAAAATAACTTTCCACTTCCTCTTTTGTAATCTCTAATATCAATTCATAGTTTCAAGTTTAAAGTTGACTTTGTGTTATAATTTTTTTCTCACCTTCAAACCTGTCTATTTGTCATTTGCTTAAATGTGACTATTTCAAATTTGCTTTTAGAGAACAATTTAAATAAAGTTTGTCTGTACACAGATTTTTCTTAACTAACCTAGAGGAGGGGGAGTTGCCATGTAAGTACATCCTGAAAAAATTCCACTAGAGGAAACAAAAGGATAGCCTTCAGAAAAATTTTTAGTCTTAGAAGACAAGGCTCTCATATGTGTACAAAACACACTCTAAGTTGCGAATTAATAAGCATAGGCACCTGTGGATGTGAATTCCAGACTTTATTTAAGCCTGTCTTGGCACTGCCATCTCCACCTGTTCCGGGATTTCTTGAGCCACTCACTTAATGGGGAAAATTCTCTTCTTCCCACTCTCACTTCTCATTCTCATGTGGTCAGCAGAAGCCCAGGAGCTCTGGGAAGCTGGAGCCCCAGGCACTGACCTTTCATCAAGCTGGCAGAGATCTGGGGGACTTTGTGTTCTCTCCCAGCACCCCTCACCTCCCTTGTGCTGTGTAAGGTTCTTCTTTACCAGCTGGGAAGAGAAGTTTGAGACTCTTTACCCCTTATCTTATAAATGCATGTTTTTCTTTGTCATTAGTCAAGTAAGACCATCTTTATGTTTTAGAATAATTATTAAAAAGCAACGATAGAAAAAGTTGTCATTCTCTGAAACATGCTTTTCTATGTTCTGAAAATAAAAGCAGTTTATCATTACACCTTGCAAGCCTAACACAGAGGGAACCTGTGGAATTCTATTCGTATAAAGTAATTTCAAATGTAGTTGCTATTTAAAAGTTGTAATCAGGTTTACTGTCTGAAATATTTTACTAGGTTTAATAAACAAATATTTTTGATAGGTTAGTTGAAACTCTGGCATAGATGCTAAGTTGAGACTTCATCTAATGAACTACTTTAAATATTGTAGTGCTTTTTTGTTCATAGCAATGGAATGTTTTATGTTCCTCATGCAGTCAGGTTATATGGATCCTAAAATGCTTGATGACGTTGTTCAGTTTTTCTCCAGGAAGCAGTACATTAAATTCAAGAGTATCATATTAATTCAATGGCATTTCCTACCAATAATAAGCTTTGTGTAATCTGTCTTCAGTGTATGAGGTTAACGAGTTTTAAAAATTGAAATTGATATAGAAATCACTCTTCGATGTATTTTCATCTTAAGCTAATTTCTTCTTGAGGATGATTTAAATATGGACCTGGAAAAGGGAAAGCATAATCCCACATTTTTAAAAAAGGAAAAAAGGAAGACCTGGAGAACTGCAGGTCAGTCAGTCTCACCTCAGTGCCCAGCAAGACCAAGGAGCAGATCCTCCTGAAGACTATGCTCAGCCACATGGAAAATAAGGAAGTGATGAGTGACAGCCAATATAGCTTCACTAAGGGCAAATTGTGTCTGACAAATTTGGTGGCCTTCTATGCAGGGTTACGGCAGTGGTGGATGAGGAAGAAACAACTGGTGTCAACTATCTGCACTTGTGGAAAGCATTTGACACTGTCCCACATGACATCTTTGTCTCTAAACTGTAGAGAAATTGGCTGATTGGTCCCACTCAAAGTGTTCAAAGCCAGCCTGGATGGGGCTTTAAGCAATGTGTTCTGGTGGAAGGGGTCCCACTCATGGCAGGGGAGTTGGAACTAGATGATCTTTAAGGTTCCTTCCAAACCAGACCATTCTGTGATTCCACGATTCTAAACACATAACTTGTAAGAATCAGAGTGGGAAAAACTTTCCTGTCAAATTCCCTCTCAGAAGACCTACCAGCTGCTCCAAGGTGTAGCTAATTCAGAATGACTTTAGAAAGCAAAATAAACCTTCCCATAGATACTTTCTGACAACTGGCTCATCTTTTCATGTTATTGGCAAGAACCACATTAAGCTATTCTGTCACTGATCCTTTTTTCATTGCTCTAATTCCTTTGCTCAGCAGGGTAAACTGCACGTTCTCTTGGAAATTCCTTGCTGGTAAGCTGAGAGAAGATGTGCTCCATGTGACAGGACAGCTGAACGTGGGCTGATGCATCCACAGTGAGGCCAGTTGTGTAGGGTAGCTCCTGAGTAGCCCAGGTTAGCCACCTTTTTGTTTTGTTGAACCCAGCGGCAAGTTAAAGTCATCACAAATATATCACTTAATTATTCTGATTCATTTCTCCAGGGATTTGATAAAACATCCATTGTACCTGGTTTATCATCTGGCAGCAGCGGTGTAGACATAGACATAAAAACAAAGGAAGCAACACAGTCTAACTCCAGAATGAATTAGAGCCCTTCTTAGTTACATGCAGTAGGAAACACCGAAAGCAAGCAAATTAAACTTTAGAAAACAAAACCTATGATTAAGGTATTTTGAGCTTGGGAAGGATCCTTCTCCTTTGGTGCTGCACTAGTCAGCTGTATGGCACTGTGTGTTTCTGTCTGGGCACAATGGCAGTTCTTGCTGTATGCGTGTGCTCCTGCAATCACTGGTACAAAATGCGATAAGAAAGCACTGTGTGCTTCCTAAAGAGCAACACTGCACAGCAGTGTCCAGTGATCAAGAAAATATTTTACATCTGTGGGAAAAGCTAAACTGGTCACAGGTCCCTGCAAGTCTGTTTGAGATCTTGCATGTCATACCTGGAACAAAGACTCACCTAGATTAAAAATTCCAGTCATCTGTTTTCTGCTTTTACTGTAGCCTGTGTTTTTGAAAAAAACTTTTACAGTTTGAGTAGGTGTAATAAGTTCATAAAACTGAGGAAAATGTCTTCACAAACTGTTATTTCTGACCAATGTCATAATTTCTAAATAAAATTTTAAAAAAAAAATCTTCATTCCTTCTTCTAAAACAACAGCAAAGAAACATAAGAAAAGTGGTGTTCTGTATTACATTCATGTTAAGATGCTCAAACCTTCTTTAATTTTTCAATATGCTTTAGACCTTCTGTTGCTTCTCTCACTGTTATTTTCTAGCAGATTGTGACTGGATTAGGGACCCAAGCATTAGTATGTGGAGCTAGAAACATGGGACAGAATTAAAAGCTCCCTACAATGACAATAATTTTTTTGAAAGAAATAAGACTAAACACTTCCTTTACATTCATTTAATCTCTTTAAGGCTATAAATTGGTCTGAAGAGGGTTTGGAGTGGCAGAGCTTGACTCACGAAAATGTTCCCTGCTCAGAGTACGACACCCACATCAGAAGGGTGAAGCTGTTTGCAAGCTTTAGAAGCTCCTAGCTAAAATTGCTGCCTTTTGCTTTTTTCCTCCTTTAAGCTTATTTTTAGTCTTCTTTTTTTTAATTCCAGTTTGCCTGCACTACTGCTCTGGATGAGTTTGAAATAGGTGATCTGTTTCTCTCTGGCAACACTCCTGCACTGATAAGCCAGGTTAAATAGCAGGATGGGTTTGCTTGGCCTGGCACAATGCTGTGACACCTATGAGGATTTTTGCTTTGATGTTGCCTTCTGTCAAGTCAAGTTGGAACATGCTGGAGTTTACTTCTTGCAGAAGAGCCTATATGCAAAGATAGGCCCTTCTGTCAGTACACAACAAACCTTAGTTTTCTGCAAGGTTAGTTTAGTGATGGTAGTACCATCAGTGTTTTGTAGTAGCTCCTAATGAGTTAAACTTGGCCAGGATTACTCTTTCATGATGCTGTACCCCCTCATACTTTCTGCAGGTGTCACTCACAATTTTTGCACATTTAAGGAAGTTCAGGCATCTCTTCCCAAGTATATTTAAATAGAAATGTTAGAGAAGACTAAGTATAAAACTGAAAGCCATGTGGATTTTGTACAAGGGAAGTTATCTCATTTTGCTAATACACACTGTCTATCTCCTGGGTGAAGGTTCAAGTATGCCTTAACCCAAAAGTGTCTGTTTTCTTTCAGGTTTTTGCCAGTATCTTCTCCCAGGTATGTTCTTCCTTAGGTACCTTGTCATAGTTACCTGTGCTAATGAGTTGTCAGCATTTTAGATGCTGATATCTGTGATATTCCTGCTATATTCTTTCCACTTAGTTTTGGAGAGAAATAAGCACTCCTACAGGGCAGCCCACCTCTCCTGAGGCAGATGGCTGTCAGGCTACATTAAGCACCCATTTGAAGCACCAAATATATTCTATTAAAAAAGTGTGAAATTCTTTGTTTGCATAGTCATCAAAGAGGAAAATAAAACAACAAAACATAATTTGAGATGTTGTTTACTACTCATTCCCCTGATGCCATATCCAATGGAGCATGAGTATTATTAAGGTGTAATTGATAACATGCTGTATCTCAATCCAGATATTACATCATGACTGGGACACATATACCTGTCCTTAAACTGTTTAATTCAAGGTAATTTGCATTAGTGTATCTATTAAACTGTGCACCAAATGAGTTTTAATAATGTAGATAGGCATTTAAAAAGGCATCAGTATATGTTATTGATAACAACAGCTTGGCTTGAACTGTGCTATCAGCACGTGGGATGACTGGGAACTGTTTGAAGACAGTAGAGTCAGAAGTGAGAAATGAAGCAGGGCTTTTCATAAGCAGGTCAGCACGCAAGACTATGTGTTTCATAAGTTTATCTTGAATAGGTTATGATAATTTAGTCTAACTGATTTATAAAGTAACAAATAATTTTATTATGGCAAGATAAAAGAAAGGCTGTGCTTTTGGTCAGTGTTCCTGTTGCAGTGAATTCCTGTTCATGTGCAGATTTTTGTTTGCGTGCACCCAAAGACCTTCTTTGGAATGTTATCTCTAAACTTGATTTTAGTTAGCTGATATTTTATCCCATGTGGGCTGCCCACCTGCTAGTTTTTAAAGATTTTACTGCTTAAGTATTGGTTTTCATTCTCATTTACAGCTCATGTAGGCATAGCTGTTGTGCTGCCTTCATGTGCATATGTGTATCATATTCTTCTCCATTTACTGTGTCGTGATCTGAACATATTGAGTAATATTCTTCTATCATGTGAAAATTTGGTTTATTTTTAACTCTTTTAGTTCATAGCTGAGTTGTATGCTTTCTGCTTCATTGTTTCCTTTTCCCTTCCTACTTCTCAGCTCAGATGGTTAGAGTACCAACACAGCAATTCCTCCTGCTGGATTACAATAAAATTGTTTCCCTCACAGGATAGTTGACTGTTAAATAGATTGCAATGATTTTCAAGGATATTAGGCACTTCATAAATAAGTATAGTTATTTATATGGATATGTGTGTAAGTATATATGTATATCTGCATTCTGTACATTTTATAAAACTCAAACTGTATTTTTTCTTTTTTACTTTTCATAGAAGTCACATCTGATACTAATGAATACAAATAACAGGTATAAGTTTTTTGTCTTCTATGTCTTTACTGTTTTTCATTGGGTTTGGGCTCATCTTGCTCTAGGTCCTTTTGTACTTTGAGGTGAACTTGCTTTCTTTTTGGTGTTGGGAATATGTAGCATCATTACTGGTACCCCAAGGTGATGGGATTTGACCACTTTCATTTGCATGATTCTTTCATACTTGCTTGTGGAGTGCCACTGTGGGATTGCACCTTTCTTGATCTCTGAATGATAGTACTGAGTATCTTTGTCCTCAAACGTCTTCACAGTTCAGAACTGTCACCACTCCAGCTCTTTGTGGATCAAAACTCTGCTCTTCTGACCGTGGCAGGAAATGTATTGCAATTCTTTCTTTTGTTTATCAGAACTTAATATTCCGTGATGGCTTCTACAAGGTCATGAAGCAGCTAAAAACAGTCATGAGACTCACAGCAACCACTGAAACTATGGTGACACTAGACTTTGTCTGATTGCCAGGTTATAAACCTAATTGTATATTGAATGAGAAGAAAGGTTTCTGTTTTGTTGAAGATAGTTCAATGAAGATACCCTCTCTAATATTAAGAAAAGCTTGAAATCCTCCCTCTCAGAATGCTCCTAAAGTAAGAAATCATGTTGATCCTGTGTTTCTTCCAGAAAACTCTCATCGTGAACATACTGTAAACAGAATGTAAGAAGCCTTGTCATTATGAAAAATTTTTAGGATAAAGGGTCTTCTACAGATAACAATGGGAAAATCAGGGGTGGCTTATCAATAAATGTAGACTAACGGGTGATGGTACATCTAAAGCATATGAGATAGTGCATATTTTTACAGGAAAATAATTAGTTTGTATTCAGACATACATCTATTTCCCTGATGTATGTTTAAAAAAATGCAATTAATAAAACTTGTAGCTATCTGAAATACTGTCCTAGCTCTTTGATAAACAAATTACAGAACTTAAGGTAGGTGGGGGGGCATTTATAAAACAAAGTTTTAAAGCTTTGGAGCATGAATCAAACTTTGTTGGTTTTAAGTTTGAGAGGGCATGTTTCTTTGTATAAGCTATTCACTTTTCTAAGTATTCAGTAAAGGTTGTTGTGAGGGAGATGACACTGAGCCAGATGAAAAAGTAACATTCCTAGCACGGAAACGAGCATGTTCCGAGATGCTTGTTGACATCTGAACCTTTTCTAATTCTTTATTGCATGGGAATTGAAATAGTAAAGCTTGCTCCTTGCTTTTATGTAGAACTTGCTGTAGTCAGCTGCAATTTTATCCCTTCACTGTGTAAGCTGCTGTAAAATGCTTTATTTAAGACATGGGAATCCAGTTAGAAGGTATAGCTGCATAGAATACCAGTACTGCCTCACTGTGGGAGAAGACTGAGAACAACCGTCAGTGGATCCTTTACACTGATTTCTAGGGTGTTTATGGATGTAAGTGGAGGTTTTGATAGTTACGAAGTTCTTAGCTGATGTGAATACCCTGTACCTGGGAGGCCACTCTTGCTTTATGGTGAGACCATGAAAAGGCAAGAAGATGAAGCAGGGCAGATAAGTTAGGCGTGGTGCCCTGGGGATGCAGCGTCTGGGCACGACCAACTCCGAGTGCAGGCAGAGTTAACTGTGCCTGCTGTGCCTGCCCAGGTGCACAAATATTTAAATATGACATTTTAATATTAGGGTATATTTCTAGCTAGGAGGAAGATTTAGGTGGTTTTGCTACTCATGGGCAATATTAGGGGTTTTTAGAATCAGGTACACAACAACCTGTGAACTAAATAAACTTCCGCTCGTGTTCAAAATACCTTTGAGCTCAATCTGAGAAAGAAGTGAGGCTTAAATTGAAAGTAGGTTAAATACCTCAGGAAGGTTTGAGTTTGGGGGGAGAGTATTGGGGTTTCCCACTTATGGAACCCTTTTCCTGAAATAAGTTGGGCACTATGGAGCAGGTAAGAACTATCAGTATTTGGGTGGATACAGAACAATGTATCAGTAGGCCTTTAAAAACCACAGATAAGCGTCTGCCTACGAAGACCCCACGAAAATGGTGAAGGGCCTAGAGGGGAAGCTGTATGAGGAGTGGCAGAGGTCACTTGGCTTGTTCAGCCTGGAGGAGACTGAGGGGTGACCTTACAGCAGTCCTACAGCTTCCTCACGAGAGGAAGGGGAGCGACAGGCACCGACCTCTCTCTTGTGACCAGTGACAGGACCCAAGCAAGTGGCATGAGGCGTTGTCAAGTGAGATTTTTAGGTTGGATATTAGGGAAAGATTCTTAATCCAGAGGGCAGTTGAACACTGGAACAGGCTCCCCAGGCTTGGTGCTCTGACTGCTTGCCTGCCATAGTTCAAGAAGCATTTTAACAATGCTCTCAATGTTCATGGTGTGATCCTTGGGACTGTCCTGTGCAGGGTCAGGAGCTGGACTTTGGTGATCCTTGTGGGTCCCTTGCAACTCAGGATATTCTATGATTCTCTGAGTATCAAGTTAGAAAAATACAGCTTGTAATAGGAAGAAGTGTTCCAGTACTTCTCACAGTAACAACTCAGCAAGGGGTCAGTAAAATGAGAACTGTCTGGGGTTTTTTTCTTATTATTCTTTCTTTTCCTGGTAGTGCTAAATTAACTTCTTTAAATTTCTGTTAGTTTAATTATTATAATGTTTCTGAGAAAAAAATTGCATAATTATAAATATTTCTAATTTTTATCTTTTTTTTCCCTGAGCTATTTTGTCATATACTTTTATCAAGTAATCTTGAATCTTAGAAAATCTGGGGAAGAGGGGAAACTTAGAACTCAGTTCTACCTGTGCATTTCTTCTTTTGTTTGTTTGTTAGAAAATAGAAGAAAAATAGAAAACTGGGTCTTGTATGAATCAAGGTTCAACATAAGTTGTTTCTTTGTGTTATTCTTCTGGGAAAGCACAGAGAAGCTGTTTCATATGCATATGAAATGTTTGCATAGTACATCTACTCATGCAGTACGTGTATTGTATTAACTTAATTTGTATTACTGTATATTTGTAAATAATGTTTTTGGAACTGGATTTTGTAAGCAAGTCTTAATAGTTTCACTTCTTTCAGATCTGTTTGCAAACTACCACATAATTGGGCTGGTTTATTGATCTCACTGAGCTTACGTGTCTGACACTGCACCAGTTAATAAACGGTTTTGTTGGCTTTCTTTAAAATGAGTATTTGAGAACACACAGTTCTGTTATGCTGTAGAATTTAAATTGCTTATGTACTGGAATATTTACTACCCTCTTTGTTGTTTCATTTCAGAATGACCTTATTTAAAAATGTATGAGGCTATTTATAATCGACTCTGTGGCAGTGATTAAAGAGGTGTGAATAATAGCTTATTGGAAGTTGACAGCTCCTTGTTTGCTAAACTGCTGTTAGAACGTTTATGCTGCTCAGTTGTACCTCATTTTTCTGAGGGGAAGCTGCATTTTGACAAGTGCATAGAACAGGTATATGTGGCTGACATTTTTATTATTTAAAGAAAACATTTTGGTTTTATTTCTTTAACTGCATAAAGTTAATTAATTGCTTACTCTGTGTCTAATGATCTGTCTGTAGTGTGTTAATAAAACAAGAGTGAACAAATCCATTTTTACTTGGAAAAATCAGATGTTGTTCTTCCTGAATAGAAATAGTAGCTCCAAACATATTTGATCAAGCAGTCAGGCATCTGTCTTTCTGATGTTTTTGATCGGAGATTAGGATATTAAATAACTCTAACTCCAGGGAGGTAACTAGGTACTTTCTCATTGCTACTCAAAATTAAGGATCAAGCTAAGAATAACTGTGACTCATTTATTTGCATGTCATGTTGAAGTAATTCTGTTTTTTGTAATAGCATACGTAGATACCAATGAGCTTGTAGATAAGACTGATAATCAGATAATACTCAGTGTTTATCCATACAGCTGATAAGCAGAAATAACTTTCTGGCTTCTGTTCTGCCATCACTGGTATCTTATTTGACCTAGTGGACCCATTTTAAAGGTGAGCAGTAATTAAAGTCCCTGTTCACTCTTGTGTCTTGGCTTACAGGAATAAGTAGTTTCTTGTAGGTCTGAACAGTCCATGGTAACACTATAAAACATAGAACCTTTTAAATTATTTTGGAGAGGGTGTGTCAGAATATTGCAGTGACTTCCATGTGAATCTAAAGTTTCTTGCAACCAAAAATTGGTATCAATTTTCTTCATTTTCTACTTTTAGCTGTAACCTGCTCATACTTTAAATCTTACTGTGCACATCAGAACTGTTGATTCAAATTGTTTAATAAGTGGTGCAGAAATTAATAATTTCATATTGGCTTATTACTAAGAACATGTTACAGATATTACTGCACTGTCATGTCTAATGGCACAAGTCACAATAGAATTATAGACTTTATAATTTTGCTAGATCCTTTAAGAATTCTTAATAGAATAAATGGCTACTAACAAAATGCTGTCATACAGGATACCTCTCTGTACGTGCTAGCTCATAATTTCACAGGTTTTACCCCTTAAGGCACTCAAATGAGGGAGTGCAAAATTAGTATTCAGAGTGCACCAAGTTAATGGACTGCTATATGATCAAGATATTGTTTAAATAAATACATTTTACTAGTAATCTTCATTACTTCTGCACTCAAGAACTAGATTGTGCTTTTTACAGAGAGGATGCTGTTTCCTAGGTGTGCTCAAATTATGACAATATATTTTTTTCAGCTGTTCTCATGGATAATAACATTTTTCACTCTGTTTGCTCAATATGCTGTGTCTGCTTTAGCTGGCCAAAAATGATTGTGATGTTCCACCCAGGAGTTGGCTGGGTTGTAGCACTGAGTGTTTCCATTGTACATAGTCAGTCAAAATGCCTGGGAATTCTTCTAGAGAAAGGAATCTGAGTATCATATGGCTTGAATTTTCCTCAAGCACGTATGTCAAGTAAGTGTCAAAAGTATGCAGCTTTTCAAAAAAATCCCAGAATTTCATTAAAAAAAAATATTATTTGGAATATCAAAATTCTAGAACTATGTATGTGATTTTAAGTGCTTAAAGTGCTTTACTTTGCATTTATGTTGTGTATTTGTGGCTTATTCTCACAAAAATGCCTTAAGAATCTACTTTGTCATCTAAAAACATATTACCTGAACTTAC
Organism: Myiozetetes cayanensis; assembly: GCF_022539395.1. Classification (NCBI taxonomy): domain Eukaryota; kingdom Metazoa; phylum Chordata; class Aves; order Passeriformes; family Tyrannidae; genus Myiozetetes; species Myiozetetes cayanensis. The sequence goes on from NW_026086604.1 coordinate 136,560,933, forward strand.
TGTTGAGCTGAACATTATAGGATTGGCTTCAATATGCACTGTCATATCTTATTTTTCTATTTTTTCAAGGTTCCTAACTTTTCTGATCTCCTCTGATATGTTTAACCTCACTTCTGGGTTACTTGGAAATGCAGTTACTGGAAATTACAGTTTGACTATTTATCTTAAATTCTTAAGTTTATCTGAAATTTTTTCTTAAATTCTTTATCATCCAGGCCACCCTGAAAGTCTTGTGTCTCAAAAGTCACTGTCATTTTTCAGGACTTCTAGTCAGAGAGAGTTTAGGTATTTTTTTTGTTCTGAAAGTTTGGTTAATTTTATGGTTTTTAATGGCTTTAAGTTGATATGAATGGTAAAACAACATTGTAATAAGTCAGAGAAAGGAACCTGGACTGAAGCCAGTGTGGGGAATGTTCACATGTGTTTCTGTGCGCTGTGCAGTAAACGAAAAGTTTAATTACCCACTCTACTCCCTCTTTATTTTCTTCTCTTTCCTTGTGTGGCCTTGAGTTTGTTAATCAACAGACCTCATAAGTGAGCCAGATGATGTATTGTTACAGCACCTTTACAGCTGCTGGTTTCCGGAGTACAGCGATTCCCTGCAGTGGCCAAAACTAGTTGCTTCCTATTAGAGTACAGTGTTTACTAATTGATCTAAATTTAGCTGGTAAAACAAAGTCGATTTTCGCTTTTACACTAAAGAGTTTTTAAAGTCATGTTGTATTTAAACTGTAACATGAAGCCTTGTGAGTCTGTTCTAAATTCTTTGCTCTTTATCTCTCTAGTTCCCTTGTCCTCCAAAAAGAACCAGTGTGTCATTTATGTCAGCTTGCAAAAAGATGGATGATCTGAAGGCAAGGGTATATTTATTGACTCGTATTTTCAGGGAGGAATATTTGTTTCACCTCACATGTGTCATGTGGGACTTAAAAAAATAAAATTGTAGGTGTCTCTCAGATTTTACCAGTCTCAAGCATCTACTCAGTGTCTTTAACCATGAAGGTTCATCCTAATAATTCTCTTTCTTAAGATTCTGGGAGTTCAGAAAAGTTGGAGATCTGACTTTGGATCCCAAGAGCAGTATGGATGTATTTGACTCTTACTGGTTTATATGATAATACTTTCAACTATTTCCTTAGACTTTTTACCAGGCAGTGTTTCATACTGGCCATAACACATTTGAGTATTATACCCTCTGTGGTGAAGGAAAGTTAGGGCACAGAATTTTTCCATACAATCCTTATCACAGTGGAAATGTATCTTTTCCCCTCCTACCTTTCCCAGAAGTGCTACTTCTATCAGGCAACCTTGCAGACTTGTGGGTTTTTTCTTTTTCAACCTCTCATTTCATCTTTCCACCTTCGTTTTGGCCGTTTGTTTCTCATGGGCTTATTGATTTCTTATTCAGTGATGACTTCTCAGTAGCCTTCCGCTCACTGACTGTGCTTGTGTTCTAATCCTCTAATCCCTGCACTTCCCTTTCTTGGATGGTATCACAGTTTCCAAAAAGTCTAAATTTCCCTACAGAAGTAGTCCAGGGTTGAGGTAGCCCCTGCCCTGATCCTGATTGCTCTAGGAACTCATGTTCATTTTAGTTACACCTATAACCATAAAGGTGTCTCAGCTGCTCCGAGGAAAAACAGAAGATTAGGTAGATCTTAAAAACAGGTGTGGGGATGTTCTTGGAAAAATCATCACAGGTCAGAAAACGTATTTCCTATTTCAGAAGGTTCAACAGTCAGGTCTGATTACATTTGAATGCTTCATTCTTTTTCAAATCCATTTTTCTTTATTCTTTTTCCCTTAGGAAATTAGAGAGTTTAAGACTAGAGATGTCTAATATCTGAGATATTAACAACCAACTCTCCATTATTAAGACTCACCAATGGATTAATTAGGTTAAAATATTTAATTTTTTTTAGCATTGCTGTTATTACTTTTTGTAGTATGTCAGTGAATTGTAGTTGCACTGTTCTGATAGAGCAAATAAGATTATTAAAAACTAAAATCTGTTACAGAAATGCGGTCTATAAAATTGAAGTATTACATATTCTGAAGTAGCTACAGGTAACACTATGCCTTTCCTATCTTCAGTAGCTCTCTGGTTTGCAATTTTAACCACATAGCTCTTGAGAAATCTCTGAGACACTGGCTGTGAAGCAATTAAAAAACAATTCAAAAGGTATTTGAAAGTTTTTCTCCCCTTTTAGAAGTCCTGTCTCTTCATAAGACATCAGATACAGTACGTTTGAAAATTATTTACCTTGTAAACCAAACAGCTTTACTTGTAAACCACATACATTGAGGCTTGTTGAGGCTCAGCTGCTTTTGTAGTAGTCTTTACAAAGAATCTTTACAAAGAAAAGTCTGTCTTGAAGTGACAACCAGATGTTTCTTATTGTCTTCTTCAGTCTACTGTCTTTTACAGTCGTTTATAATATGCTGGTAAAATTAAAGAATGCCTTTAATGGATGTCAGGTCATTTACATGAATAAATACAGGGTTGGATTTTTTTTGGGTGTAAACTGTTCTCTTTGTTATAAGCTACCCTGTAATTGATCCTTTGTTAGATTGTTCTTTATTGCTGTTCATTCACCTTACATATGAATTTCAATGTCAAATGAAACAGATAAGCTCTTTTAAATTGAAGTCTCAAAATGTTTAACATCATCCTTGTGTAGACAGTGGGAATTTGGAGGTGTTGGACTAAATTGAATAGTTATTCATCAAAATTAACAAGCCCTGGAACACCTGTACAGTAAATTCCAATATCATAGTTAAAATCCCAGCTTTCTTCTATGGACTGATATTTTAAATCATCTTCATTTGCTGGACTGTTTTTTAAAGTATTTATTGGAACCTTTTACAAGCTTTACTTTGCCATGTGTTGATCCTGTACAAACATTGGTGCATGCTTTCTTGGAAATTCAGTGTATCATGTAGTTGCATACTATTAAGAGTAATTATGAATATTTGAGAAAGGTTTTAGCATTGGCTCATTAGCTACTCTTCATTCAGCTCATATTACACTCAAGTTAACACTAATGGAAGAATGTCAAAAAGATCTTGTTTCTCCCTTCCCCTGTTTTGTGCCAACACTTAATTTGCCCCTCCAAATAATAATTATAGATAACCTGCAGTCTCTCTTTCATATTAAAAAAAAAAAAAAAGTAAGCAACAAATGAATGAAAGATTAGAAATATTTTTGCCTGTGGGGTTTTTTTCTGTGACTGGAAAATATGAAATAGTGTAAGGAATAATTTACTTTGGAGTTTATGAAGAAATAAATGTGAGACTGAATGAAGCAAAGCAGCTGAGGGAGCTTCTCCAGTGGTGCAGCAGAGAACAAGGGACAGAACAGCTTTATCTGGATCTGGGTCACTTTACAGAACCAATTACTTCAGTTCTGTTCAGTAAGGAAAGCTATTTCTCTTCTGATTGGAAAAGTACTTTCTTTAAGCTAGATAAATTCATTAAATTAGGTAAAAAATAAATAAAAATATTGGAAATCCTTGCACTTGTGCCAGTTAGTGCCCTTTCTTCCTGTGCTGTGTTTATTTGTGAATTCCGCATCTCTCTTGAGGGAGGCAGATTTTTCCTAAAATCATTGAACAATATACACATTTTCAGCAGTTAGTAGGAGTTTCTGTTCCTGGTACAATTCAGAAATACAAGAGTGAACGGTAATCTGTGTAGTATAAGGTTTAAAGGCAAGTATTGCCATTTGGAAAGTACTCTCATGCTCAGGAAGGGAAGAGTAGGAGACTCCCTGGAGGTGCTGGCTGCCTTCAGGACTGCAGGAAGGTGGGTGGTGACCTCATGTGCCAGCTCCAGTGGTCTGCCAGTCACTCATACAGTGCTTAAGCTCAAAGAATTGGACTTACCACATTTCAAGCTCATATTCATTGACAGGTCATCAACTTCTATATGAAAATGTGTTTTATTGCTGTCTGTTGATGCTTATGGCTGTTAGGAGAGGGGAAGGGGTACACTTGATTTGACCGCAGAAAGATGCAATGAGGAGTCCGAGCAGGTGCTCAAGTGTTGTTAGCAGTGTTGGAGCAGAATGGTGTGCTCTCCTGTGCCATGCTTTTTTCTGTGCCTATGTATTGAATTAGACAAGTGATTCAAAGAATATTTTACTAGAGATCCTGTATAGACTCAATGGCCTATAATTTCCAGTAGTCACTTAGATTTAAGATTTTTTTTTTTTCTGAGTAATCATAGAATCATAGAATATGCTGAGTTGGAAAAGACCCATCAGTATCGTTGAGTCCAACTCCTGGCCCTATGCAGGACACCCCAAGAATCACACCATGTGCCTGAGAGCGTTGTCCAAATGCTTCTTGAACTCAGGCTTGGTGCTGTGACCACTTCCCTGGGGAGCCTGTTGCAATGCCCAACCACTTTGTGAGTAAAAACCTTTTCCTGATATCAAAACTAAACCTCTCCTGACTCAGCTTCAGGCTATTTCATTGAGTCTTGTCACTGGTCATGAGAGTGGAGAGATCAGTACCTGCCCCTCCTTCCCCCTGTGAGGTCTGCCCTCAGTCTCCTCTTCTCCAGCTGAACAGACCAAGTTATCTCGGCCACTCCTCATTCAGCATCCCCTCCGGACCCTTCACCGTCCTCATGACCCTCCTTTGGACACTCTCCAGTAGCTTAATGTCTTTTTGATACTGTGGTGCCCCAAAGTGCACACAACATTCCAGGGAGGCCACCCCAGTGCAGAGCAGAGCGGGACAATCTCCTCCCTCGACCGGCTGGCGATGCTTTGCCTGATGCCCCCCTGGACAGGGTTGGCTGTCCTGGCTGCCAGGGCACTGCTGACTCCTGTTCAACTTGCCATTGACCAGGATGCCCAGGCCCCTTTCCGCAGCTGCTTTCCAGCATCTCATTCCCGTGGTTTTTCTGATACATAAGCTCAGACAGAGATAATATCATGTGATCATGTTATGTCTGCTCTGAAGTTCCTGGCTTTGCAAGATATTTTCTTATTCATTAAGACTGTTTTGATAGATAGATTTATCATTCTTCAAAGCTAGCAGTGCTGGTTTCTCAGGATGTTACTTCACATTTTAAGGAAAACATTTTGAAGTAGTTTGCTAGAACATCTAATAGCTTGCTAGTTCATCTAAGTAGCTTATATCAAGAAGTGAATGATTTATTTTTTATGCTAGTGCCTAAATTTAGTATTTCTTTGTGCTACAGTGCATATGTGAGTGTATTTCAGCAAGAGGCTCTTGTATGTGTTCCTCTTCATTCTTGCAGCACTTTCTCAGTGCTGGTTTGAATCTTCATGTCTCTGATGGGGAGCTACTGTAGTGCCAGCGTCAGCATGGCTGTGCAAATCCTGGAAGCTTATGGCGTTCTCTTCTCATACCTTCTTTGTGAACCTGACTTCCTTTGAAACATGTGCTAACAATGACTGCAAAATATTTTTACGGATAGATAAGTGTTATTCTTCAACATGGGGGCCAAAGAGTTGGTTTGTCCATTTTTTGGTCCAAAAATCTGCATGTAATTGCCTTTGCAGGGAGGTTCAGTAGCTGTGTGAGAAAAACCCAGATTACAGTTTTAAAGAAGCTAACCCTGCCTTTGGAAGCGTCTATCATAAATTACTTGATCTTCAGAAAAAGATAAGCTCTTGCTAAAGTGTGCTTTGGACTACATTCACAGTCTTTTGAAATGAAGAGGTTAGTATGGCAAAACATGTTTAATTTCCTTCATATAGTATCAGAAACACCCATTAGATTTCATTCTGATTTGTATAAATATACAGAGTTTTATTTAAATGTATAAAAATTCACTACCATAAAATTTCCCATTATTATTTTAGCAATGTATGTAATCCTCCTGGAATGCTTCTTTTGAAAATTAAACTATTCTTTAAGCTTTATACTTCCATTTAAACAGGATAAATGAGACCTTTCATAATCTCATGTAGCCACCTGTTTAAATAGAACACTGGGGATTGTCTACCCTTGAAATCCAGTAAAACAGTGTAAATCCATTGCATATTTTTTGACTGTCTTATTATTCGTGCTCTTACACTGCAATAGGTTTCTGGGAATGATAGCTGTTCATTATCTTGCAAAGCGAACAACCACACTTAGAATTTAGATGGTGCATTATTTCCCACTTCACACAAATAAATTATACAAAATAGCCAGTGATTTAATATTTTGAAGGAATTGAAAATCAGTAACATGAAAAATCTGTAATCTAAAAGGGAGTATTGCAAAAATATAGTAGGTAATTAAAAATTGGAGAGACTTGGAACTTGTCATACCTCTCCCAGACAGTAATTTTCTGCTGCCAATGTTTTGGTTGATTAGCTATGAGTATAAATGCAAAAATTATGTAAACGTAATATATGAATATGCGTAATAAACTCATGTTATTCAAGGTGCAAAGCTACGTATAGCAAACCAGATCATCCAAATTACATACTGAAACTGTGTTCACTTACACTGGTATTCTAGCATCTCTTGATAATCCTTATTTTCAGAAAAAGTGAATTGGGAATGTTTGCTATAGCAATCTGTCATGATGAAAACATACAATCCCTACAAATAAGGTAACCTGATTCCAAAAGTCAGGACACATATTTTGAAAACTGAAACCTAGACCACCATTAAAATGCTATTCTGTTACTATTTGAAATTAGAGTGAAGCCAAAATGTAGCTTGTCAACTTAAAAGACAAGTTAAAAAAAAAGTCCCTTTGCTGTGCCATAAGTAGGGGACAGCCAGGGGAGTTACTGAATACTGTAGTGTTTAAACCTGAAGTCAGAAAAAATAGGTGACCATTGTGCATTTGACAAACTAACTCTCTTCCAAGTGGTGTATTTAAGAAATTACTTGGAGATTAGGAAAAAAAATGTTGTGAAATATGAAATGAAAACAAATTTATACTTTCTAAAGAAATTTATTTTGATAATTTATTAATTTAGGTTATATTTATGTGACGTCTCTTTGAAATTGCCTAATTTATTGTTCTATTAATTTAGGAATGAATAACAAAAATGGCAGGGCTTCATAACGCATGTGATTCATTAGAGTGATATCTCTACCATGTATATAATTTTCTTAATGGTGAAGACTTTTCTGGTGGCACCTTATGATAGTCATAAAACTTGGACGGCAAGAAAAATTGCTGTCATAGGCTATTCTTGTATATAAAATGTACCATTCGAGTATTCATTCTTCAGCTTATATCTAAGAGAATCTCAAAACTTTATAAGCCAAACTGGTACTCCTGTACTGCAGTCTTTTTATTACCCTTAAAATAAATATTTACTGTGTATAAACCTAGGTAATTATGTTATGTAAAATAACCAATATTATGAAATATATAATGCGTACCTACGTAAACATGTCAACTATGTCTTCCTGAAGAATTAACCTGGCTTCATGGTGTCTGAATTGATTGATGTACTGAGTTAGCACCATGGAGAAGTTTTTTTACGGGTGATAATTTCTACAAATCTGACTTTGTACATACAGTGCTGAAATGTGGCTGTCAAGTTTTTCAGTGTGGATTAAGGTAATTATCCAACTGTAATTCAGACTAAGTCTTTAATGAGGATAAATCTAAAGAAACTGTGTTAGAGTTGTCCTCAGTTTATGCTACAGTTATGAACAGAAATAGGATATTACACTTCTCTAGCAAGCTGGTCAGTATGAGGGAACTTGTACGTAACTTTGGGGTGTGTGGTTTATGCCTCTATATATCTTAGAATAACACTTCCATCTTGCTGCAATCAAGTAAGTTTCTCTTACCTAGCACTTTCTCCCAGGTGATTGGAACCTATTGAGACCTAGTGCCAATTAATGATGAGACAATTTTCTATGGCTAATCTTTAATTGATGGCATTTTTCTGTGGGTAAAGGTTATTTCTTACTGGAGTATTAAATCATCTATTTTTAAAAATGTATCTTTGACAAAGTAAGTAATGGTCTTACCTCTTAAATGCTTCTCTTGGCTAACTATTTTTAATATGTGAAAAGTTTTAAAATGGAAAGAAATGTCAACTATCTGGATTAGTACCGTTTTGAACATAGAGCAGAGTGTTACAGTCACTAGTGGAAAGGTAGATTTTGAAGAGTAAAACAGACTATGTAACACATGGAAATACTTCTTCCTCTCAGCCTTTCCTCAGTTTAGTTCAGTGTTTCCATTTGTTCAGTAATTGGAGGTACTAAAAGATGAAGGCTTCTCGGATATTTATGCATCTTGTGCTTAATTTTTATGATCACCACGCTCAGTTGTCTTGGAGGCAGTAAATCACTGCAGCCCTCAGACTGTACTCAGCTGTGAGAGGCACCATTTGCATGGGTAGATTCTTTTTTCCAATCTTCTGAGTAAAGTGATAAACTATATAACTAACAATGGTAACAGAAATGCAAACTTTTCAGCCATCAAGTAGGGCATAAGGGAAAGGTTTCTACTTTTTTCCTCTTTAATTTGAAGCAGAGAGTGACTGTATCACTGCCATCTACCCAGGATTGGCCCCTGCACTATGTTTTTTAAAATTCAGATTTTTTTAAAAAAATCATAAACATCAAGATTTTCTATTTATGCCCGTTCAACTTCATGGGAAAATTGTATGTTCTTTGGAAAGTGAAAAACGGAAAGAGAGTAGGAGATTCAGTCAAAAGCCTGTGCATTGCAGGGCTATCCCCACCTTTTCTTTGATATTTATTTTATCCACATGCATTTACAAGTATAAATACTTGTAAAAACTTCCATGTTGAAGAGGAGATGTTTTTGTCACCTATAATGAGTGAACACTATTCTGCATTTTATGAGGCTACCTAAGGGACAGCATGTAAAATGGGGGAGCAGGGAGAAAGTAAAATGAACGAAGGCACACGGCTTCTCCCCTGCTGAGTATTTAAAGCTGCAATGAAATTATTGAAATTATTTTTCCAGTAAATTTTTAACAACTGCATGGAGGGGATATGGCTCGTTTTGTTCACTTTTCTAAGTTTTTATAAATCCTTCCTTAAAGTGTTAGACTTCTTATAAGTTTCTGTAAAGCTTCCTGACAGCAGCAGTTGACATGGAATTACACAGACAAAGTTCTCATTTGTAGAAAGCTCTTGGCTTGTACAATGGTGATAACGGGTGAAGGGTACAGTTAATTTTCTCATACACCTTTGGCTGTCTTGTTTCTGAATGTTAATTTCTTTCTTATGGGGCCATTTTTAGTATTTTCAAACCAATAAGCACCTTGTAATATACCATTTTTCAAATTATGCTGCCACTGAGAATTTTTGCTTCTTAATGTAGAATTTGCATCAATCCAGAGACTATAAGGAGAGAATATTTGGACAACAGTTAGCTTTTTCATTAGAAAAAGGACCATCATTTGCAAACCCAATAGAGATTTTACTATTACAAGTCCCTCTGTGTCACTGAAAGACTGAAAGTCTTCATTTTGCAAAGCTATAAAGTTTCCATTTTTAGCACAGAAGAACTGCAAAGTAATGAAAAGTCTCTGAGCAGCATGCAGAAAATTACATTTCTTAAGCTACTTTTCTGAAGTAGCCCTAGTAAGAGAAATATTTCAATATCAGATTTTATTATTATTATTATATAGGTATACATTTCCAAATCTAATTTTAGGCTATCAAACCCCAAAATACATATGTAAGTATGTATATATATGTATACATGCATAAACATATGTTTTCCTGTATTTTAAGATTATTATTGGACCAGGGCTAAACACCTGAAATGTTTGTGTGTGTACTCTTCTCCTCTCTGGACTCATGTCAGTTCTACACACAACTAAATTCTCATATGAGCACCAGAATTAATTTTTGAAGTTGTTTCTCACCTTTATAAGATCTATAAATTTGTAAAAAGTAGCATTAAGACACCATTGATGGCAGAAACTCTACTGTGTCTTCCCCACTGAGAAGCCATGAACTCCTTCTGGCTTTCTGAACAGTACACTGCCAGACTGTCCTGTTCCAGTGGAATTTCACATAGAGGACTAAGTTGCTCTAAATTGACCTAATGATAAGAACAAAGGCAACTAAGAGAAAATTTAATCACTGAGGCTGGAACATTTGCCAGATTTGCTCCAAGTGTCACTTATGTCATCTTAGAGTCTAGTGCCAGAGCTGTAGCTGTTACCCTCATTCTGGGGAACTGATCCTGACTTAGATCATCAGGCTTTGCTCCAGACTTTGCCATCAATATTGAGGGTAAGTTTGTTTTTAGTGTCAAATGCTGATTGATTTTAAAACCATGATACAAAATTGACAAGCAGAAAAATTCTATTTACACCATTGATTTTAATGTGTGTTGGGTAAGCCAAGCCAAACATCCAGTCTTCCTTTTGGTAAAGCATTTTTAGCCTTCAGTGTGCTTGCAAAGCATTTATTTTAAACTCAAAGTTTCATTGAGTTGACCTAAAGACCAAATAATCCAGTACATGTGTATTGAGATGATTTATATGCCTTAGTGCTTATTAAGTTTCTTGGATTTTATGGGGTTTAATGTGTCAGAATATTCAGTTAAAATGTGTGTCAAGATGCATTTGACTGGACATTAGTATTCAGTTAAAAGGTGTAAAAACATTTTGAAAGAGGTTTTTATTAGTTAAACAAAATTATCAGAAATGTGCTTGGTACATGTAAATATTTAGACTCCTATTTTTTCAGCTTCATATATTTATCTAAACAAAAGTGGGAGATGTAAGTTTGATGACTTCAGGCAGAGGAAGGACTGAATCCAGTTCCCCTTTTCCTGTGTGAGCACACTCGTATATATGTCTAAATAAACATGACACCATCTTTTATATATATAGTTCTGTTCTCCACAGTTATAGCACATATACTGTTCTTAAAAGCAGAATTACTTTTCTGAAAATTGCAACTATGTTCTTAAATTAAATTTTAAATGGATTGTTTTAGAAACTAATCTCTAACTGGGTTTTTGTTCTTGAATGACTTGAGAGTATCATAGTTTCCTCACACTTTGAACATAACAAGGGCTCATTGTGTATTTTTATTGAATTCAACAAGCTACCTAATGGAATATTTTTTGCTGCCTCCACTCTCCTCTGTAATGCTGCTAGCCATTCCAATGCTGTGGGAAGCCAACCTGCTACCTGAGGGAGGCAATGACATGATTGTGAAGCAGCAAATATTTTCACTAAGGGTTGCTTGTACTTGTTCAGGAAATAAAGTGTTCCCAAATAATCAAGCAGATATTCCCAAATAGTATGGCAGATAAAATTCTACGTGGATAGAAGTGAAGCAATGTATGCGAGGGAGGCTCTGAACTGATTGTTACCATTCAAAAACAGAACTTACGGGTTTACAGATAATAAACCTTTAGTAATGCCAGTTTAATTACTTGTGCAAGTCAAGAAAATTCCTGGAACATGCCTGCATTATTAGAAAAGGCATAAAGAAGAAAACAGTTCTTTGTTATGCTGCATTCTAATCCAAGATGAATGCTGGTTGCAGTTCTAGGTTGTCACCTCTCCCCCTGTGATGCAGTAGAACAGAAGAAGGTCTAGAGAGGTGCAGCAAAAATGATCAGTGGAACAACTTTTGTACAGGTAACAAGTGGACAAAATACTCTTCACATTGTAAGGGGCAGTGCAATGAAGCACCTAAAACTGTGAACAGCATAGAGGACACAAGTTGGGAGGAATTAGGGGACACCCACTGAATCCAGTGCAGAGCAGGTTCAAAATCAACAGAAGAAACTTACTCTTCCCACAACACAGAGCTGTGAAACTTCTTGCCTCAGAATAACGTGGATGCCAAAATTTTCATGAGTTCAAGAAGCAAGCAGACAAAATCATGGAAAATGAAGCTATTAGATATGAAGACAACATGTATTATTTTCTCAATTCCAGAAGCCAAAAAACTCCAGGCAGGAATTTTAGTAGAAACATCAACATATGCCTTCTCTTTCCTTAAACTCCTTCCTGTGTTTCTGCTTCAGATGGTAACATGGTTCTGTAATATTGCTGTATGTCAAGTGTATGTATTAACCTGAGAGGGAAAATAGAAAAAGAACAAGGTCTAACTTTATTGAAGATATTGGGCAGCTTATCAGTTGAGAGGCAGAAATATGACATTTCATTCAGGAGTAGTAACAATTAATAGTATACCCTAAAATCTAAATATCAAATATTGAATGCTAAATTATTAGGTTTCAGAGTTTGCAATATATTTTGCTTAAAATATTTTTTAGACTAGAGCTTAATAATATATAGGTCAGTTGGGCTGACAGAGAGTTTAAATGGTTTCCAAGAGATGATTGTAGGCTGTCAGACCAGAAATCCATGAAACAAGGATTCACTTCAGAGAACACAGGAGTTGTTCCAGTTTGTAGAATCAAAGCTTTCTTTCTAAGAGTATTCATGCATAAGCCTTCAAAACGTTTATTGGAAGAGCCTTTAGAGTTAGGATTTCTAAAAGATCAGAATCAGAATTTAGATCTCCAGACTGTTCAGTGTTGAGATACTGAGCCCACACAACTCAAATCTGTTGGTTACATGGTGTTCAACATCTTAAAAAATTCAAGGGTGTTTGTGTTAACTCACAAATTTCTAAAAGTTTGTGTTTTTTCCCAGTGGAAGTAGGTGGAAATCTTGGATTAAGTATGGAATCATGTAAAAGAGACAGATAATAAGAATGTTGGACCAGACTCTCCATAAAAGACAGTGACCATTGTCAGGTATTGAAGAACAGGTTGTAACAGGTTCAAAGCGTCCATCCCTTCTGTACACTTCCAGATCCTCGTATTTTACGTTAGACATTCTGGCTTAGTTCTGTGGAATCCTGTTCTCTTTTGAGTTCAGTTCTGTCCTGTTGCCATCTGATCTCAAATCATTCTGATGCATATTCCACTCATGTTTTTATCTTGTTGAGATTAGTAAATTTCTATCAGAATTTGATGGGATCATTTTTCATGTTGGGAATGTTGTCTTTCATGTAATGATTCTGAGAGCGGATCTGGATGGGGGAGCAGTGAGCAGGTACCTGCTGCCAGCTTCCTTCTATTAGCACCCAGGTCACTTGTCTTTTTGGATATTCACCAATTGTAGGATATGCTATGGAAACAGTGAGTCCTGTAGTCTTTTATCACCACAATATGAGTGTTTGCCTTGAATTTCCTGGGTTTGCTGGTTTTAAATAAAAGAACTAACAACTTTTTTCCTTTTAAATATCATGTTTGAATTTGACTAGACAGATGTATCATAGTTTCCTAGCTGTATTCAACCAGCAAAATAATATATGTCTTTTTTAGCTCTTTAATTGCTACTTGCATTTGAACACATTTCTTTTTTAATTAGAATTGCACAACATCATACATGTGCTCTGCATCTAGGACTGTAAAAATTGAGAAAACAGAGCTCATTTTCTGCATTTCATTTTGCAGTCATTTGCTTATAGAGCAATGAAAGCTTCAACTACAAATAGTCATTTATTCTTTAAGAATCGGGATGCTGTCTCAAGAAAGTGATCAACAGGAGAAGAAGTAATGTATTTTTCATGTATTTTTAATTACTATTTCATAATTATATCAGATGTTATATAATAATTATATAAAAATTGGTTTTATAGTCTATAAATAGTCTTCAATGTAATTTGTAATACATTTGTTGAGGCTTTCTATTAATCTTTGAAAGTAAAGCTGAAATTAATAATTAAGCATTAATAATTTAGACTTTTTTGCCAAGGTTGCATGCTATACATTGAATGGAATCGACCTGTATGTGTGTGATAAGTCTTATGTGCTTGTCTGGAGACCTGTTTTCGGTGGTTTACAGCCATGGTTCATGATCTGAGTCTGACTTAGCTTTTACAGCTGAAGATAAGATACCCTTTGGTGGTCTGCTTCTTCTCCCCTGTGGCTGGTAGCCGTCCCTGGAGCGCTGGTGGCTGAGGGTGACGTAACCTCTCTAAGTGTCCTGGATTTTCACAGAGCAGTATCTATCATGGAGACACTGACTGCTGGTGGTGCCAGTATTCTGTGATCCAGGCTGAATTATTTTATTTAGTAGTCACTGCTTTTAAATTACATTAACTAAAAGTAACTAGTACTGAAATCTGAAATATATATTGTTACTTCACCAGGAAGCCCTAACTGTTCCAAGTGAGGTTTTACATGTGGTTTATATTTTTTACATGGAATATTTTGCCAAATTAGAAGCCCCTTGGAGTCATCATTTATGTATATTCAATTGAATTTCTTTCAGAGGTTGTAATCAGTAGTCTCTACATATTGCTTTTGTATTGAGTATATTTCATTCTCCATCCAAAAAGGTTTAATTAAATGTATTCCTCCTAACTTCAGCAGTTACGGCAGCGCCAGACATTGAGCAAGGCTTGTAACTTGTCCTCTTCTTACAGTGGTGACTATTCTGAAGAAACATCAAGGATGAGAGGAGAAAACACCCAAAATGATAGGGAAGGTTTACATTTGTCTCTAGGATTGAACTGAAGAAGGGAGAGAGGGAGGATGGTTACCGCTGTAATTGGATCCCACATGCCATAGTTCCGGGGTTACTTAAAAGTCTGCCAAGAGCTGTGAAATATGTAGCCAAAACCTGTCTGACCAAATGAAGGTAGCAATTTGTTGCTCCCGCCCCTTAGTCTGGTAGGGCACCAGGAGCAAATTTGCATTGCTGAAGCTAAGCTTTGCAGCCATGCAGGGATCAGTATGGTACCATGTAATAGGATTTTAATTTTAATTAACTAAAAATATAGTAAATTACAGGGTTTGATTGTTTTTTTAAACCATCGTTTCTATTAAAGAGTATTAATGCATTCTCTGAAATCAAACACTTGACTTTGAAAGCTGAGCATTCAAAAAAAGTAGAAAAGTGTCAAAATGAAGATTGTTCAAACTGTTTTAATTTGTTCCTTGCATGTATGCGTAACGATAAGATCTTTAATTATGTGATCACATAATTTTTTCACAGGAGGAATGGTGCCCAGAGAATGAATCAGGGCTGTTTATTAAAGGAAGCTGTTGCCTCCAGAACCCCTTTGCCTTAATTGCTGGAAAGCGTAGTAATTTAAGAAGAGGGATGCAGGAATCAAAAGCACTCTCTCTAAGGTGTTTGAAAGCTCCCGTGAAAGACTAGATTTTATTCTCTGTCTTTCAAAGAGTTTTTATGGGATTCTGGAAGGTCATTTATTTAGAGGTGATCTCTATATGTTTGTAGTTGCTGTGGCACTTGTGCCAAAGTACCTGGTCTCTGGGCACAGCTGCGTTTGGAATGAAAACAAGTGAGCTTTGAATATATAAAATGCTGTATAAATGCAAAGTCCTCTGAAAAGTAAGGCCTGAGGTGCCTTACAGTGACGTGGCTATGCCAGGATTGCCAAGAGACTCCTCTGGTTTTTAAGTTGCCAGTTTCTTCTCTGTAAAGTGGAGGTATCATCTTCACCCTACTCCATTTCGGTTAATTATATGTTTTGAAGCATTCCTGCTGAATGCCATGTAAGGAAATTATATATAATATAGAATATATAATCATATTGTGATACAATGTATAGTTATAATATATTGCATATGAGTATATACAATATATTATATAATATGGAATCCCATTCTGGCTAACATGCCATTAGTGAAGCTTTGGGAACACTGCTGGCTGAAGGGGACAAAAAAGAATAAGCAATCACTCTGCAATGTGAACAAATGAGATAGGATGCTACAAGTACTCAGTTCAGTCTATAAAATTGAGCATTCCCTTCATGTTTGCTATCACAGCACTAGATGAGACCGAGATCCTGTGGTAGGAAAACAGCATGTAATAATTTAGTTAGAATTACATGTATGTATATGAGAGTTTCCATCATTTTAAGTGCTTGACTTTCTACTGTGTTTGGAGGTGGTTTGCCTGGCCATCCTAAGTGTGCCAAGGCCTTTTAAATCCAGGTTTGGCAGTTTTATTTTCCCCAAAGCTTTTTGTAAGAGGAAAACAGGAATGTTAGAGCCAGATTTCTTGGTGGTTTTATTGTATTGCCTTGTTGACAACTGATTTTTAGTGGAAGGAACTGAAATCCCAAAGACCATTTGTTCTTTGCTTTTTATGGAGAAGGAGGAGTTTTTAAGTTTGGAAGAGCTGGCACATGAGTATAGTGAGAATGTATGGAAGTGTTTCAAGGAGAAGAAAGCCATAATGAATAGATTATAACTGAAATCACAAAATGTGTGATGTGGAAAAGATGTTTTTTTCTCCATAAGTGTAATTCTTCAAGAGAAACTTTTTGATTACGGTTTTATTTTCCGTAAAACCGATCCAAATATAATATAAAGGATTCCACTTAATTTACCAAACTAAACAGGAAATTTATTTTTAAAAAATCAACTATACATTATCTACATCACTGAAATCTGAACTTTTGCCTATAAATTTCGATCCCTTCTCTTACTGATCTCTACATGTAGCAAATGTAAATACATTCGTGTTTTATATCAATAATCCTCTACATCTAAGCATCACTGTAAAACCAGTCAAAACAAAAGGCTAAAATGATTTTTCCATTTCCTCCTGTTTTATGTCTGTTGTTAACACTTTTTTTTAAAGTTGCATTTACCACTTCTCAGGAGAATAAATTCATGAATCTCTTCTGCTTTGGTGAGGGAATACATATATGCATTCTATTTCATGCCACTTTCTATTACAGCATCACTTACAGTAGCTAGTTTACTTTGCAAAATCAGTTACAGAACATTAATTGAATAACAATTTATTGATAGAAATGGACCAGATACTGGTTTTTAGGCAATTTGCGTACATTTTTGGTTTTAAAATATGTCAATACCATGAATAGTAGGGATTTTCTACATTTTTCAAATAACACTATCTAAAATATGGAAACATTGAATGATTGTTTAAAATTCAAAAGGCTCTTTTGTCATGCTCATGCGTGTTCTAGATGAAACATTTTTCTCCTGAATTGAAAGGAAATGAGACAGTAGCCTGTCAGTTCGTAATGTTACTCACTTTTCCTGCTTACATGCACTTTTAAATGACTAAAATATCTACTTAAAAAGAACTAGCTTCAGAAGAGCAGGAGTCTAGTTTGCTATTTATCTACCTTAATAGGCAGTATTTCACATGAAAGAATCAGTCTGGCTTCTCGTGGGGTAATAGTGACAGGATGCAGGTATCACAAAGTACAGTGATTATGTGCCTCCCAGGTATAATCCTTATAACCACTGAAGGAGTGCTGAAGCCAAGACAAGTCATGTTGGTTTGTTCATCTATAAATTTATTCTCTTTCTTAGAGTGTATTTTGAAGCATTTCAGTAAGAAGTTCAAACTTGGCAGTGAAGAAGTAATACCCATACAGATATAAATGTTTCATAGTTTAACTTCAGTGTGAATAACATTTCAACAGATTGTGAAAGTAATTTTTTCTTAATACAGTTTACTTTCAGTTCCTTACATTTTAAATTGAAATGGCCATAATTGATCTTTTGTGCTTACAAATGAAGACTATTTTAATAATAATAATCTGCGTCCAAATGACAGAAACATATATATTGTCATGTAATCCTTTGTCCACAAGACTGGCAGTATGTTCTCCAGGATGAAAAAGTAGAGTTATTACCTGTTCTTGGTGGCTGGGCAAACGTTATGTGAGATTTCCTCTCTAAGTGATCTCTGTGATTTTTCCTTCCGTATTCATCCTGCTGAGTCTTTAATGGGCATAACTACAAAAGCATTTTAGCTTGGATCAGGAGCACTTAAGCTCTTCTGAATCAAATCTCCTTATTGTTCCTTGATTCCCACAGCGGGATCATGGGGTGGCATTGGTTACAGGAGGAGCCAGTGAGAAGCTGGACTGGGTGAGCAGAGCTGGCCTGGGCACCTGCAGGCTGGGACTTGCTCTCTGGGACCCAACCAGAGTGACAGAGCTGCCTCTCTGGAGGGTGCTCAGCATGGGGTCGCTGGGTCTTCAGTGCCAGTTGTTTCCCTACAGTTTGGTTCCTTCTGTGCCCCACTGATTGCTCTGTGCATACAGTCTGCCCTCATTATACGCATCTGTCTGTAACAAAATGTTGTTTATCAGTGCTGTTTCACAAACTATTGTCCAGACCATGATAATCTTACAGGACATACAGTAATGCTGGCATCCAAATTGGAGTGATCTGGTTGGACTTCTGTTGCTTCACTGTGGTTCCAGCTTGGAGCTGTGCAGTGCCTTTCATTGTGCAGCCTTATGCTGGGTGTGCACAAGGGAGAGGTACCGTGGTCCCCAGCAGTGGTGGAAGCCCAGCAGCTGTCAGTTTCTCACAAGGCACTGCCATCCCCATCTGGAAAGAAAAATAATAATAATGTGACTCCATGGAGATGCCCCAGATACACCATCTGGCCAGAGTGCTGAAAGCTTTGGACCTCCAAGCTGTCAACTAAAAGTGTATTGATCAGTATTTTGTTTTTGTCTGTCCACAGTCACCAATTATAATAACGTGGTAGAAGCAAACTCAGATTCAGATGATGAAGATAAATTGCATATAGTGGAAGAAGAAAGTGTAACGGATGCAGCAGACTGTGATGCTAGTGTGCCAGAAGATGAATTGCCAACAGACCATATAGTGTTACCAGAAAACAGTGAAAGAGAAGGGAGTACAAACAGTTGCTGGGAAGATGAAGGTATGTTTATTTTCACTGATGGTACTATGTAGAGAAAGTTTTCTAAAACGAAGATTCAGTAGAACTTTTTTGTTCATTTTATTACTGAAATAACATGTAATATTCATAGTCAAAAAAGAGGGTTTCTGACATATGTATTGTAACATACTTTGTGTTCTTTATTTAGTATTTGAAGCAGATTCAGAGGTGCATTAATTCCATTGGCATTGTTAAACAGGAGTTTCTGATCTGTAGATGCAGCATTCCGAAGGGTGATCAGAGACTAACCACTTGTTTTTAGTTTTTCCAAGTCTTTTTGCCTGGCAGGTCTCTTACATAGCTCCCTGTAAGGCTGAGGATTTGCTCAGCTTGGGGAGTAAGCAGTAAGCCGAAATCATGAAAAGAAGTAATAGTCAGATGTAAATTTTTCCTCATGAGCTGCTTCTGCCTTTTTCCTTGTACAATATAGACAGAAAAAATAATTTTCCAATTATTGGTTTGAGAATTGGCTATGTAAGTCATAATCAATCTCTATTTTGAAAACACTGCTAGGAGGTAAATGTTGTACATATTATGCAGCAGCCTTAGAAGCTGAAAATTCTAAGCAATCAGGAAATGGGCCTTTTTTTTACTGTGGAATCAGATACTGAGTTTCATAATATCACACAGCATGCTTACATTTGAGCCAAATTGGGATGCATAAATTAATGAAATTTATCGTGGAATTTGGCCTTAATGCCCTGAAAGATACAGAATGTTTTCTGGCATATCCTTGTTTGTGTCTGAACTCCAGCCGCAATTCTTAGTATCCACCTTTTAAAACTGATGGTTTAATACACAGTGCATGACCTCACATCTAAATAAACAGAAAGCAGTCATATGGTCCCTAACTGCAGTCCAGCTGAGAGAGAGCAGCTGAGAGTTCAAAGAATAGCATCAGCTCAGCCTGTTTTTACATAGCTGTTATTGCCAAGGTATGCTGTGCCGGGAAATGAGTGTTTTGGAGCTAAATTATTAGGTAGGTAATTTTCTTAGTTCTGTAATATTTTTGCTCTCCTGCAGGCTGTATCTATCAGAAATTGCAGTTACATTAAAGTGGACTGTGTGTAGACTTGAACCCTGCAAGCATAGGTGTAGGAAACTTGAAATAGGGAGGGAAGAAGAGCACTGACTCCCAGAGGTTCTGGGTCAAGACCTTTTGGACTGGGTGCTTCCTGGAGATGTACCCATCACGCAGCTTCTTGCCTCAGACAACCTTCTGGGGGTTTTCAGGGCTTTAGACACGTGAAGGCATCTTTTTGTGACTCAGTATTTCAAATGTACCATTTTTAACCTTTAAAAATTAGTTTGCTAAACTTCAAAATTCTATTTAATTTTAAATTCTACTGTGATTGTAGATTCACAATGTAGGAAATGACTCTCTGCTTTGGTCTTTGCTGATAAAGATGGTATTTCATCGTTGCTTAGACAGACAGAAGATTAATCAATTGCCACACAGGCTTGCTCAGCTACCATAAATTTCTTCTCTAAAAACTAAGTATTCTGGTTCCTCTTTTGTAGCAGGCTGGAGGGTTTTTTTATTTGATAATAAGGTTCTTTTAAATAAATGGTTTGAATTTCTGGCAATGATTACATGAGAAAAATGATGGCTGCATTAGGTTTTACAGAGCTTTGATTTGCTATGGTAAAGCACTATTTACTCTTTTCATAGCTTTCCTAGAAGGAAATGTGTGAGCTGAAAATCATAGCATCAGTCTCTGAAGAGAGAGGTAGTCAATACATGATCTCTCTCATACAGGGAAAACTACAGGGATAGGTGTTGCATCATCTTCAGGACTGGTGATTATCTTTAGAAAACATACACTACAGCCGTTTTACTAAGTTGTGTTTCATTGGTAAAGTAGTGCTGAGCAGTTCTGAGTTTAGCTGAACTTGACAGAATCGAGTTTTTGACATATTTATTCTATTTGCAAATGCCCGAGAATAGAAACAACACACTTAGCATTTCTTTATCAGATTGGTTTCCTTCCGTTTCCAGCATTCTAACTGAATTTCTAAAAGACCTTCAGAACAGGTGTTTTATATATAAGGTGTGTTTCTCAAGAGGTTTAACTGAAACAGTCCTATGGGTTTAAAAAAGTGAACCACGTGTATCCTGCACAAGTTGTTGACAGTGTGCCAGCATTCATGTGTGTAATGATTCTGTAATATGATTTTTCTTTACTGTAGTTAGAAATAAAACCTATGCTCCGATTAAAAGAAAAAAAGAAAAGAGCAAGTGTTATAGTTACTGTATTAATACACTTTAAAAAGGATTATTATGTACTATAAGTATTTAGCAAATATGGAGGTCTCAGAACTAGAACTAAGATATCTTTGAAAAACTGAAAACTTTAAAAAATTCCAGACTTCGAAATAACCTTTCAAAATGAACAAAGTTATATTTCATGTTTAAGCTCTTCCTGGAACTCAAAAATTCCTTCAACTCATAAAAATTTAGGTTGAGCCTATGTGCTTATCAGTGTGTTCTTACATTTGGTTGGTTGTTGAGGGATAAAAAAAAATCTTTTAGGAGGAAGGTTAAAAAAGTGTAGCGTATTTTTGATCAAAAAGCAAACAACCAGTCAATACTGTAAGCTGTTAATAGTGCTTGCTATATGCATATCAGAAAATTAGCTCTAAAGAATTTAAATTAGAAACTGTCTCAATGGGCTTTGGCATTTATTTCCTTCTCTGCAGATGAACACTGCAGTGGAAATTTTCAGTAAAGTTTGTCTTTCTGCCTACAATCAAAATTTCCATTTTGCTAGTGGTTTAAATTTGATCAGGTGTCTTAGCCATGAGGAGATCTTTACAGGCAGCCTATGACAGCAGTTGTCATGCATGTTTGCTGCTAGTTGACACTGTTCCCTCTGATCTGAAAATCATTAGTGTTTAACCCTCGGAAGCCCCACTGTATCTCTAAGCAGCAGCTCATAGGCAGTGATGAGATATAGAAACTCAAGAACCTGTTTTACAGCTATTTGTTATGTCCCCATGTAATGCCAAGATGGATATTCATGCCCTGCACGCTATTCATGGTGACCTGTATTTAAACTGTCATTCAGCACGTAGCTTGAGTTTCCTCTGGAACTCCGAGCTTTGACTTCTGCTTGGTAGAACAGTGTCCCCCATCTTCATATCCCATTCCACTGCTTCCCAGCAGCTGTATTTGCTGGTTGATAACCAGGATTGAGGGCACCATTGCAAAGTTGCCTCTCTCTTTGAACCATGCATAGCTATAAAGAAGGAGCTCTATTTAACATTTTTCAAATTATTAATTATTCCTACAGCATTAGGGAAGATCATCTGCTGTGGAAAAGGGCTCTTCCCTGTCTTATACCCCACTTTTAGCGATTGGGAAGAGACAGTACCAAAGAGACGTTATGATTATTAGAAATGAGAGGTATTTTGACTTCACTGACGTTAATCTATGATGCCATAAATTCCTTCACATTCCCTTGGGAAGCATAGCTTTTATTAGTACTGAAGCCAGTAGAATTTACTAGAGACACTATAATTTAAATTTCTGTGAGTAATAACTTACTGATATTACCGCCCTTCCATAGACCCTATTTCATAATGGAGAAAGATCACAAACCCTTTTTAGAGGAAAATTGTGAGTTTGCATCATGATTGATTTTAAGAAATTAAATTTTGGATTTAAATTTGCATTGCATCCAGTTATCCATCTTACAAATTGTGAACCAACTCTGGTATTGTGAGCCAAAAATGTAATTAGTTCACAATCTAGTATCGAACAATGAAATACAGACTGTTTGGTTTGAGTTTTATTTTTTTATTTTTATTTTTAAGTTGACAATTAAAATTAATGTAAGTTTAAAGAGTTACAGTTTCCTTTTAAACATATTTCTTGTTTGTCACTATTTGCAGATACTTTGGGTCTGTGGGATTTGGTCAAAGTAGACAGAATTAACAAGCTTTTCCTTTGAGGAAACTGGTACTATCTGAGAATTTAGAGTTCTTTTAGCATTTATCATCTTCCACATAAAGGTGAAATTACCTTCTCCTGTAATTAAAAAGCTAGAACGTCCTAGGCTTTTGACTTGCCAAACCAAAGGATTTTTTTCCCTCACTGAGGTAGAGTGAAAGACGGTAAATAAAAGTATAACAGTTGCAATTTCAGATGTAGCAGCTGTGTGGTCTGACCTCCTGGATCACCTGGGAGTCTTTTTCTGCACTGCAGGTCTGAAGCATCCGAGGTTTCCCTAATGGAACTATGAAATGATGGTTTAGTTTCACATATGTTAGCGTAGCCTACTACTGATAAGGAGGAGGGCAACCAAGATAACTTTCTTATGCACTCCTGCTGTAAGCCAGGTACTGACAGAAAAGTCAGTAGTGGCTTTTCCTGTGGGAACTTCCCAGTCCAGGCTACCCAGTGAACCGAAATGAAGAGCAACTTGGGCCGTGTGTTGATTTGAACCAACAACCTGTAGTGAGTTAAAACTTCCATGCGGCATCCATGAATGCTGTAGCTCAGCAGAGCTGGCAGAGCTTAGGTGGCAGGTTGGACCTGCAATACTGAGTATTGGAATCAATATATGAAAGATTTCTGCATGCACAGAAATCTTGCACAGTTGTTCTGAAGTGGGGAGCACATGTTTAAAATCCTTTTTTTGTTTAAGCAGTCACAGCCAGCCATAAGTGGGTTTTAGATTGACTTACAAGAAAGAGAACACATCACCTTGCTGTTTGCAGACATTACCAACAAATTATCAATTATTTCTGAAAACTGCTAATTGGAGAAAATTATGTAAATGTATTTGCTTTATGATAGTCTGGTTTCTGGAAATAATATTCCAGTATTTCAGATAGCTACATTTGTAGACAGGGTCATTTAAGTAGCTGATTGTGTATTTGCTGGAGAAATGCACTGTCCATGTCTTTACCTCTCTTGAAATAATAGTGTTTAGTACTGCTTCCTTTTAAGATTTTGTTTCCTTATCTGTCAAATATCTTTGTGGTTCAGCTGATCACACATTGCTGAAATAATGTACAATCTGTATTTTTGAAACAACGTTGTATTTAAATGTAAACAATACATACATTGAAAACATCATTGAAAAAATAAATATATTAAGTTGTTGGGGGGAGCTTTTGTTTTGTTTTTTGTTTTGTTTTGTTTTGTTTTGTGGGCTTTTTTCAATAGTTGTTCTTCTTTTTGTGAAATGTGCTATTTCAGCTGGAAAAGAAACAAAGGAAATCCTGGGGCCTGAAGCTCAGACAGATGTAATTGGATGTACAGGTATTTCTTTATTAATCTGAGTCCCTTATTCATAAAGTGCTATAGAATTTTGGTTAGGTGAGTAACCTTCTAAAACCTTTGGAGTTCTCACACCTCTCTTTATAAAACTGCTAGAAGTCTTAAATTGTAAACAGTGTTTTAGCTGAGGAAAAATAATCTGGGCACCTTTTGTGTGTCTGTGGCCTGGAGGTGTCGGTGACCAGTGTCACAGAGCAGCCTCTTGCCCGGGTCTGACCATGGAGCTGCTGCAGCACCGTGTCTCTGAAGGGCAGAATGGGGAATAGCAATGGTTTACACTCAGCTGTGCAAGTCTAAAGATAATGTTTTAAACTACTAAGGATGATACAAAAATAAGCTTAAGCTAATACTGTATTTTATTCTCAAATAAAATCAAACTCCTGTTTATAATGGTTACACAGAAGGCAAAATAAAATGTGTACTTCAGTTTCAGACTCATACACAAAAACAGATGCTTTGTTATTTTTTTATTTCTCTTCTTGACAAAAAGTTATGGTATAGCCCATCCAGCATTTTTTAAGTTTTTTGGGTTTGTTGTGTGGGTTTTTTTTAATACCCTTACTAGATATGATCAGAGTAAGCGTTATTTAGAAGCAAACAAAAAAGCAAGCAACCAACCAAACCCTACATGTAAACACTGATTTGTTTAAAACTGTAGATTCACACATTCTTTTCAGTTCCTATGAAGTTAGACCTCTCCACACAAGTATGGAGAGCTACATTATGCATTGCATCACAGTCTGTATGTGAGAGACTGCCTCATGTCATAAAAGGATTGTGTCAAATTGTAAATTGAATATGTTACTTCACACTGAGAGATGAATCGTAAAACTCTTTCCTGTTAAAAAGATTCCTCACATTAATAGTGGAGAACATCTGTCGTGATTTAGTGTGCTGCAGGCACAGCTCTTGCAGAATGTTCCATCATGGTAAAAATAAACTCTATGGACAATGTATTTAGGCAAATACTTAGTAGCAAATATTTATTATACAGGCATTAAGTAAAATATTTATTATCTGTTATCTTTGTAATATAGTTGTTCATTGGGTTCTTTTCATAAGTTTTTAACTGGAAAATGTTGCAGGTTGTTAACTAGATCTGAAACCTTTTTGATGGCCATTTTCAGCACCAGAGAACAAGCCACTCGGAGTTCAAGTTTGCTGCATTTCACCTGGCCAACTCTTGTTGCTCAGAGTTTAAATATCTTCTGGGCTTGTGCTAATGAACAGTTATAAATAACATTAAAAATTATGTCTTGAATGCAACACGTTTCCTTTTGCAAACGTAGGAGCCAAGATGGTAAACTGGCCTTCAAACTACAAGGGCTAAATAATAATTAATGTTGCATTTAAGATTTGCAAGGAAGTTGAGAGGAACAGCTAAATCTGAAATGATAAAAATGCACTGAGTTGAAGAGGCAAGCTGTGTTAAGTCAAGTTTTAAAATATCATGGCTACCGGTTCTCTGTTTTAAAACTCGGAGTAATCCGGCATCTTAAAGGGCTTGACCTACTGTAGTATTTGTTGAGGTTTTTAATCTTTGGATAGAGGGAGATTTGGCAACGTGAATTACTGAATCTCATTTATGTTCTTTTTGATGTATTCATTTCATATCTGTGTCATGTTTTTCATTCTTAGTAAAAGAAGATGAATGTGATTCTGATGCAGAAAATGAGCAAAACCATGACCCTAATGTTGAGGAATTCCTTCAGCAAGAAGATACAGCTGTTATCTACCCTGAAGCACCTGAGGAGGACCAGAGACAAGGCACGCCAGAAGCTAGTGGTCAGGATGAAAATGGTAAATAGGTCACCTGTTCAGTTCTCATGAAATCAGTTTACTAACTACTTCACCCAAAATTTCTGTTTCATTTTAGGGGACAACACTGCATACATGTGTAACTTTAGGAGAAAAAAGCCCTTTGTTAAATAATTATAAAAGGATGGGATCATGCAAAAAACATTACTACTTGATTTTGTGACATAAAGCATGCATTGGGATTCAGTTGTATGAGTACCTAAATTATAACCTCAAGTAACTGGAAAAAAATTCAAGCTTTCATAATCCACTCAACATCGTTATAACAGAATAAACATCTATGAAATATAATGGGAGTAAAGCAAGCTAGTATGGTTTTATGTAAGAGTAACTTAAGGGAAGTTATTTTTATTTTCTTTTTTGTATTTCTAAACGAAGCTCCCAAAAGAATCTATTAGATAAGATTTCTTTTATTGGGTAACCAGTCTATGACAGGCTTTGGGGGTTTTTTGCCTGAAAAGGCAACAGTGGAGAAAAAAGAAGCATTGTTTATACAAAAATGTTTATGGGAAAAAGAATGACCTGTTGTTATTTAGAAGTAGATGTGGGGTTTTTTGTCTGAGGATGTTTCATGCTTAAGGTGTTCTTCTGAGTGAGATAGGGAGTCACACTTCATTCATCTCTTCGTCATGAAATATTTGAAGGCAAATCCTGTTCTGATTGATTTTGCATTTTGTGCTGCTTTCTGAAGCATTCAGCTTTCATAATCTGTGACAACTGCAGTTTCACCCAGATTGTGTCCCTTGATTGGAGTATTTGCAATTTTTCAAAAGAAAGTAACATCCTGCATAAACAGATAGGAGTTGCTGTATTCTAATAGTTTTAAAATATATATATAACTGAACAGATAAATGTAATTGCAGCTGTAGTACTGTACTGGAGTGTGAGGAAGAGCAGTGAAAGAGGTAATGCTAACCTTTTTGTTCTGTTCTTCCGGAGGTTTGATGTATTAGATTAAAAAAAAAAAAATGCTTAATTGATTTAAGATTTTAATTTGCAGTTGCAGTGGCACAGATAGTCAAGTCAATTTTGCATTGTTGTTCATTGTTTTAATCTTTTGGGAACAGAATATGCCAAAAATATAGTGACATTTGCTAAAGATACATGCTTGCAAACTGGGGCACTGGACAAGAGAAGCAACAGAGAGTCAGAGTTTTTAGTGACTTTGGGAAACTACTGGCATTTTGCCATTTACTCCAGTGGAAACAGAATTCAAGTTAACATGCTTCTGACATTTCCACTGAGTTGTATTTGTGCTGAAATGGAGTATCCTTTATGTCAGATGAATTGAATTGTAGACAGAAAACAGAGAAATGAAGGGAAGCATTCTGTGTCTATACATATGGGGATGGATTCATTTTTGGACAACCCAGCTAAACCAGGAAAAGCAGCAAGGGGTAGAACAACACAAAAAACAGTGCAGTAGGGGTGGTAACTTGATTGTTACTGTAACAAGTGTAAAAGAACATATATGAACAGAAAAGGTGGTGGTTTTTAGTAATAATGAAAACTAGTTTAACTCTTCACTGTTGAAAGAGCAGTGACACATTCAGTAAAAATAAAACCAGTAAGTTCACACACAAACAGAATGAGTTGCTGCTTCATAGAACATATAATCAGTCTATGGTGATAACTGTTGGAAGAGGTCATGAAGGTAAATAATTCAGAAGTACTTTCCAGAGTACTGGTTAATTTTGTGAGTATTAATAATTATTATAGTTCTGAAGCTTAAAATGACAGTGCATACAAATGTGTCCCTCATGCGTCAGAGCATAAAATGTTAATCAGTAAAGACCTTCCACCTTTCATGTAGTCCTGCAATGAGCGGGGACATCTTCAACTAGATCAGGTTGCTCTGAGTCCTGTCCAACCTGACCTTGAATGTTTCTAGGGATGGGGCATCTACCATCCCTCTGGACAACCTGTTCCAAGTGTTTTACCATCCTCATCATATAAAATTTTTTCCTTATATCTAGTCTCAATCTACTCTCTTTTATTTTAAAACCATTCCCCCTTGTCCTTTTAGCATATTGTGCTTTCTCCAGTGTACACTGGGGGAACCATACCACAGTTAGTAGCATAATACCTGTGGAAAAAAATCTAAATTATCATTAGTCCTTTTCTAAAACAAATGGAGCTTCTAGCAGCGGCGTGTTTTCTTACAGTAATATATGTAAATGTCAGGCCTGTTTGTTGGTGGTAATAAGTTTGGAACTTGCATTTATTTAAATATGATGTGTTGTCTCTCCTGTGTAGGAACACCTGATGCATTTTCCCAACTGCTCACTTGCCCATATTGTGACCGAGGGTACAAGCGTTTCACCTCCCTGAAGGAACACATCAAGTATCGCCATGAAAAGAATGAAGATAACTTTAGTTGCTCCTTGTGCAGTTACACGTTTGCCTACAGAACGCAGCTCGACCGCCACATGACATCACACAAATCAGGAAGAGATCCAGTAAGTGACCTCTGAATTAAGGATTTATTGTTCTCTGTAACAACACTGTGATTTCTTATGTGGGCAAAAATGTTGAGAGCAAGTAAGCTGTTCACACCAGATTATCTGTGTGCTGAAGTTCCAGTCCCAGAGCACACACTTAAACTTGCTGCTCAAGTCAGGCTTTTTTTGTAGCTGTCAAAGGTTGAGATCTGAATTCTTATGTTTTCATTCATCTGTGCAGCAAGGTTGGGCTTAAATTTGAGTTTTCAGAAGTTCTTAATTACATTTATGGGCAATTAGTTGGGGTTTTTTTCTGTTCATTGACTAACATTGCATAAAAGTTATGACTCATATCTAATTTCAAATCTTTTGTGAAACACTTCCATTTTTCTTTCATAAATCCTGTTTGGATGATTCACAACTTACTGTAGCATTTTTGCCCTTAAGAAACAAATCATTGTGTTGCTTGAACTGTGTGGTACAGTTTTTAAATGCAATTCATGCTATAAGACAATATACAACTAATGAGTGCATAAAATACAATGTTTCACTACTAAATGAAGCAACAAAAAAGGCTAAGGATGTTATGAGCTTGTTTCCTCTGGTTCATGGGCTGACCTGAGGGCATGGTTCCCTGAAATGCCTTCCAAGAGTTAGCCATCTGATCACTAGATGGCTAGTGATGGAAGATCCTGAGATTTTCTCCTTCTGTCCCTCTTTTTCTTTTCTTCTCCCACTTTCCCATTATCCATCCCCAGCACATACTTCCATAACTTATCAGGGCACTCTGAGGCTCAGGAACCAATTGAAATAATCAGGAATTATCCAGATTAAAAACTGTACAGATTTTCCACCACCAGGTTAAAGAGGCTTGGAGATGTTCCTTTCTGAGGACAGACTAGAAAGATTGATACTCTCCAGAGATGAAACAGGAGGCAAACAGAAAGATACAAAATAGAAGGTAAAGGTAAAAGTACTTCAACATTTCTGTTGGCTCACAACCAACATATATTTTGTTAAACTGAAAGGCTATAGCCCAGAGTAAAGGAGATGCTTTTTCACACAGTGTTTATTGACCTCCATTCTACAAAGTATCACTAAGTCCAAGAATGTAACAGGCTTAAAAATTTATTATACATTTTTATACCTGAGTGTTCACATTCATGGGTAAATTAAATAGGTAAAAGAAGTATTGGCCATCATGCTGCAAGGATTTTACTGTCTCACAGGGTTTGGAATAACCTCACCAGCGTATTCCAGTGGCAGTTCTTTTTTATTCAAATATATTTCCTATGAATATATTTCCCATTTCTGTCTTGCTCTCTTTTTGGCTTGGCTTTCACTTTAAAAGTTACTGTCATCTTATATACATCTTATATTTCTAACTATAAAATCTATGAATGCTATTTGAACAATGCTTTTTTGTGAGCTATCACATTTATTTTCAATTTTTTTTCCAGTTACAAGCCTAAAAGCAGAAGAATAAAGTAGATAGGGGGGATAGAAGCCTTTCTCATATTTGTCTGTAGTTTGAATGAAAAGGTAAAAAATACCAAGTTAGTAAACACTCTCAGAAGAATTGCATGAAGGGAAGCTTAAATTATATTCCTGCAGATATATTTTAATGGGTTTATAGTTTTGAAGGCACAATTTTTTGATTAATGTTGTTTCTACAAAGTATGTGAAGCTCAATATTATACCTGTTTAAGTGTGTTCTTTTCTCTAGAGCCATAGCCAGAATTAAAACTATGAAAGTTTAGATACTTGGCAAATTTGAAATATATGTTTATGTTATTGTCACAAAGTTGTTGTCTCTTCAAAATTGGCTTCATGTGCACATGCATGGCTACATCCTTTGTGTAATGGAAAATGGACTTTTGTCCTTAGTAAAGTACAGTCCTATAGTTGTGGATCTTAAACAGCTGCATGTTTAAAACATAGTGCCTTATTCTTAAAGAACTTTACCTGAAAGCAGATTATTTGGGTAGCTTTGTTAGCCTCTTAATGTCCAGCATGTGACAATTTCATAATTGTTCCATACGAGGAAGCAAGAGCAAAGGTAAAATCTGGAATAATGAAGGCAGTGAAAGGGGAATCTGCACACTCAATGTGCTCCTTCTGAGCCAGGGGGAGATATGCCAAACTGCAGCTACTTCTGCTTCAGCAAAGAGCCTGCACCTTCTCCTGCACTGCTCCCTACTCCTCATGCCCTGTGTCCCTCACGGCTCCCCTGGCTGCTCCTACACCTCTCACGGTTTGTAGGAGGTGATGCTGGGTATGTATCATCTGTCTTGACATGTGAAGCACCAGAAAAGATTTTGAAGTATGAAAAAGTGCTTCTTAAATTTGGTCATAATTTTTTCTCATCGATTTACAAAATACCTGTAGGTAGTCTTCCAAAATGTCATGGTGCCATGCACACTGCTGAGAAATGGCAGTTCTTGAAGACCATGGTCAAAACCATCTGTGAAAAAAACCTGATATACCTGTAATTCCTGTCTTCCAAAAAGCTTTTGAGGATTCTTATTAATTAGTTTTGGTTCTCTGGTGTGAAAAGAGTGGACTTCGGTCCTAAGCACAGTAAATATTTGATGCAGAGATTTATTAGTTGCTAGTTACAGACCTTAATGCTGATGTTTCTTCTTTCAGTCCTTGAAGGAGTGCAGATGAGTATTCTTTGAATGGTGCTGCATTAATTCCTTAATGAGCAGAAAACAGCAGTTACATACAGTGTATTAAAAATACATCACACATCACAGACACAAAATTTCACACATCACTGGCTTTAACGGTGCTGAAACAGGGAAAACCATTTGAATCTGGGAATATGAAGGTGAAAGAATATCACAGGTGATACTTCAGAGAAGTGTTATGATTTCTCAGTTTTAAAGAATACCCTTCAAGGTAATTCTGAGGAAGTCCCAGATTTGCAAAACAGTATAGTATGGACAGCAAGAAAGCTGAACAAAGAATTACAGATATAAGAAGGTAAGGCAAAATAGATTTGGAAATGCTACCTAGTAGAAAGCTCAAAGCACCTTATAGCTGTGACCAGGAAAACAGGAAAACTCATTAAAAATTTGATAAGATAAATGTGGACTTCCATGCCATAGAAACAGAACATTAAATTTTAAAGACTGGAGCAAAAACGTTTCTGACAGATTGAACAGACACACTGATATTTAGTATGAATATTTATGTAGTCCAGCATCTGCCGTAACTGCATATATCCTGAGAGCCGTTAACGTGTATAATCTCAAGTGAAACGGTAGTAACTGATTCTCTGCAGGCTTAAGTAAATCCTGACACAGTCCTCTACACTCAGTGGAGTTGGATCATTAAAGTGAAATGCGGTGAGTCAGCTGCAATCATCTAGAACATCATCTTCAAGGGACTTAGTTAAACAGAGCTGAAAAGCTGTGTGGACTAGCAAAAGACAGCTGACAAACCCAGGAATAAGGGTCAAGTGCTAATCAGGATAAGTCAGAGTGGAGGCCTCACTGCAGAGCCTGGGAGGAGGCAGGAAGGAGCCCACCCTGGGGAGGATGGGAGCAGTATCTACTGAGAGGTAAAATCTGCTGCTTAACCAAATGCTTATCCCAAGGGAACTGTCAAATTAGAGTACTTGGAAGTAATTTAGATTATCTTGCTTCAATTTGTATTCTGCTAGCATTTGTAACATATAAAGTAGGACAGGGTGTTGAACAGGAAGGGTTGATAATTTGGACATCATATCTCATAGCAGAGAGCACAGACTTTCATCCAGCAACCTGCAGCAGCCATGGGTTCTTCACATCTGCAGGCACAAATCAGAACAGGATCATGCCCCTGCATTTTTATCTGCCCATGCTTCTCCAGTGCAGTTTTCAGCCAGTTGTCACACCTGCACTCAGGGAAGAGCCTTAGCACTCAGTGAGCATCTGCTCCCAGCACTGCCAACCACAGCAGAACCAGAGTGAGGGGTTGGAATTCCCCCCATGGTTTCATACCAGAGGAAGCTAATCCACAGCAGCCTGGCTGCCTGTAGGAAGGCTATGTCACCAGGGCACATGAATAGTTCCATTAATGAGTTTATGAAAATACTTGCTCTGGTTACCAAAAATCTACAGCTGCATCCAGATAGTGGTAGAGTATCTTTTTGAAAGTGAGCTCTACTTAGAAAAGGAGCTGCTGGGTTTTTTGTAGTAAACAATTTGTTTGAACAGAAAAATTTCTAATTCCTTCATTTCATGCTGGTAATTAAGCTGCTTCAACTTCTAAAGTGTGTGTAATTTTTGTCTTTAAAAATACATGTTCGTATAATTGTACAGTTTGTGGTAAAATTATAGATCTTGTATATACATACCACATATATACTGCATATATACTACATATATTTACATGTCTGTCTTCTGCTTTTTTTAAACTAACAAATAATGAAGAGGTTTGATGTTGTGTACTTGATAAATCCCTCCATATTTTTATTTATTTTGATTTAGTTTTTGAATTTGCTTCATGAATTAATTGTGGCTGAGGGTACCTTTATTGTCACTGAGCTAGCTTCTGTTGAACAACCCTGTGACATCATTATATAGAGGAATCCAAGGCCAACAGTAAGCACTGGAAGAATGTAAATGGACAAATCAAGTCAACTGATTAAAGTTTTAAACAGGCTTTTAATGCTTTTCTATCCAGCATGAAATATTCTGTGGGTGGTGGGCTTAGGGTTTTTCTTGATGTTTTTGCTTTCACAAATAGAATTAACATGCATCCTGGAACTTCTGTACTCACATAACTTGTCAGTGTAAGTTATGTGAACTGAGGAGAAGGGGCAACTATATTTTGGCTTTGTTTTGTTTTTTTCTTTTTACTGTACCAGATTTATTCAGAACACACGTCTCAGTTTTTACCTGATTTGTAATATGTTTCTTTTTCATGCGTTACCCATACCACCTTCAGTCTCTTACAATTATGGTTGATTCTTTCCAGTTTTGTATTGCATTTTTTCTCTTACAATGTGAAAATACAGTCTGTTTCTCCAGCATGCTGGCCTGTGCAATAATTAAGAATTCTTTCTTACAGAGACATGTGACGCAATCCAGTGGTAATCGAAAATTCAAGTGCACTGAATGTGGAAAAGCTTTTAAATATAAACATCACCTAAAGGAGCACCTACGAATCCACAGTGGTAAATAAATCAAGCATTGAATTGAGTGCTGATGTTGCCATTTCTATTCTTTATAACTTTGATGTGACAGCAGTCTTGTGCACCTAAGTTTAAAATACTAGTGTTTTCCTTATATTTTTCCCCTTTTGGACACTGAAAGCACTGACTGCAGCCTTCAGCTGTGTGCAGGGAATATGTAGAAAAACTCAAAAGGATTTACAGTTGCAGCTTAAGCTCTTACAGTTAAGGAAAACTTGACTTGTGGCAGAAGACATGGGGACATCCTTCTGGTCCTTTTTCCATGTCTGT
This sequence comes from Myiozetetes cayanensis, assembly GCF_022539395.1. Taxonomy (NCBI): domain Eukaryota; kingdom Metazoa; phylum Chordata; class Aves; order Passeriformes; family Tyrannidae; genus Myiozetetes; species Myiozetetes cayanensis. The sequence goes on from NW_026086604.1 coordinate 136,594,610, forward strand.
TTTTTATTCAATGTTTGCAGATCATTCAGTGTGTTATAAGCCTTGCTACAGAATTTTAATTGATAATAATCAGGACAAAAGATCTGTGCGTTCCTACCATGGCTGTGATTGTCACCATTCAAGACTAGTCATATTAAAGTAGAATCAGGGCACAGCGAGATACAATTTATTTAAAAAGTTCCAATTTATAGAAAATGTTATATATAATATATTTTAATATATAATATAACAATAGGTTAAATGTGGCCACTCAAAAGAGATTCTCAATTTCTGTCTTTAACTGAACTGATAAGTAATGTAGGAAGATATGGGTATACTGTATTTGAGTTTGCTACAATAAAATGTGCATACCTTCTTATGCAGTTATGATTTGCATTTATTGCAGTTTTTCTTTAGATAATCATATTCTACTCTTTTTCCATTCTGAAGTAGTTTATGCAGCTTCTGATATTAGTAGTGGTACTACTTGAATGGAGTTTAATGAAATCTGTGATTGTCATATAGACAGAGAAATACATGATCATGTGGGCTCCATCCTATATCTACTAGTGGATCACACACTTATTAAAGGAGTCTTGTGTTAGAATTATAGGTGGTGTAATTACTCTTACTGTTCAATTCACTGTGTAAGATTTTTTTCTCTAGGACTCTGAGAGATCACTTTGATGTATTCTATGTGGTTACTGTTGTTTGATGAAGTTACACTGAAACCTAGAAAACTGTTGCATATGCCTTTTTTTTTTTCTCTTTTTTTCCTTTTTTTTTTGTCCCTAGGAGAGAAGCCATATGAGTGCCCAAACTGCAAGAAACGTTTTTCCCATTCTGGTTCATACAGTTCACACATAAGCAGTAAGAAGTGTATTGGTTTGATGCCCGTGAATGGTCGAGCCCGGACAGGGCTCAAGATGTCTCAGTGCTCCTCCCCTTCCCTTTCTGCATCACCAGGTAGCCCAGCAAGACCACAGATACGACAAAAGATAGAAAACAAACCTTTGCAAGAGCAGCTTCCTCTTAACCAAATTAAAACTGAACCTGTGGATTATGAATTCAAGCCCATAGTGGTTGCTTCAGGAATTAATTGCTCAACCCCTTTGCAGAATGGGGTTTTTAGTGGTGGTAGCCCATTGCAGGCAACCAGTTCTCCTCAGGGTGTGGTGCAAGCTGTTGTTCTACCAACAGTAGGTCTGGTGTCTCCCATAAGCATCAATTTAAGTGACATTCAAAATGTACTTAAAGTGGCAGTGGATGGTAATGTAATAAGGCAAGTACTGGAAAACAATCATGTTAATCTTGCATCCAAAGAACAAGAAACAATCAACAATGCATCTATACAACAACCTGGCCATTCCCTCATTTCAGCTATCAGTCTTCCTTTGGTTGACCAAGATGGGACAACCAAAATTATCATCAACTACAGCTTGGAGCAGCCAAGTCAACTTCAGGTTGTTCCACAAAATCTAAAAAAAGAAAACTCTGTTCCTACAAATAGTTGCAAAAATGAAAAATTACCAGAAGATCTTACAGTGAAGTCTGAGAAAGATAAGAACTTTGAAGGAGAGACCAATGATAGCACTTGTCTTCTGTGTGATGACTGTCCAGGGGATCTTAATGCACTTCAAGAACTAAAGCACTATGAAACAAAAAGTCCTCCTCAGCTTCCCCAGCCCACTGGAACAGAAGCTGAGAAACCTGACTCCCCTGTCCTGTCAGAAACTGGGGAGAACAACTTATCTCCTGGTCAGCCACCTTTAAAGAACCTTCTATCGCTCCTAAAAGCATATTATGCATTAAATGCACAACCAAGCGCAGAAGAGCTTTCAAAAATAGCAGATTCAGTAAACCTACCACTGGATGTGGTAAAAAAGTGGTTTGAAAAGATGCAGGCTGGACAAATTTCTGTGCCGTCTTCTGGACCATCTTCTCCTGAGCAAGTTAAATTAAGTAGTCCCACAGATAATGATGATCAAGCGACAACTACAGATGTGAGTGAACCGCAGAACAGCACAAATAACTCACAAAATCCTGTCAGTACAATGAAATCTCAGACTCTACCAGGGGGATCAACTCCAAATGGTTCACAGAGTAGCACGCCATCCGCATCACCACTAAACCTTTCTTCATCAAGAAATTCACAGGGTTTCACGTACACAGCAGAGGGTGTACAAGAAGAGCCACAAATCGAACCTCTTGACCTTTCGCTACCAAAGCAACATGGAGAACTGTTGGAAAGATCTACCATAACTAGTGTTTACCAGAACAGTGTTTATTCTGTCCAAGAAGAACCTTTGAACTTAACTTGTGCAAAAAAAGAACCACAAAAGGACAACAGTGTTACAGACTCTGATCCTATTGTAAATGTAATCCCACCAAGTGCCAATCCCATAAATATTGCTATACCTACAGTCACTGCCCAGTTACCTACAATTGTTGCCATTGCTGACCAGAACAGTGTTCCATGCTTGAGAGCTCTCGCTGCCAATAAGCAAACCATTTTGATTCCACAGGTGGCTTACACATACTCTACTACAGTTAGTCCTGCAGTTCATGAGACACCACCAAAACAGATCCAAGCCAATGGAAATCAGGTACTTCGGTCCCCGTATTCCTCTATGATGTATGTATTATGTATTCAATCTGTATCCATACTGAACTAACAGAAAACTATCAGGATAAATTAAATAAAAATGTAAATACAAGCTATTGATTGTAAATAGGTAATAGATGTTACTGTTAAGCCCTCTGCAAAGCTAGTTAGCTCAGGCAGCTTGAGTCCAGACTAACAGAAGCTGTTGTGCATGGACAACTCAGTTCTTCACTATATTTAATTTTCTAGGTCATTAGTGCTCACTGTTTTAAAGACAATCTAATTCTTCTCTTTCTCCTGATCAAAAAGCAAAATAAAACCACAGCTCCTGTCTTTTGCTGGCTCCATATCTACTCTTTCCTGACATTCAGAAAATAAACTCTTTTGCTACTTTTTGCTACTCCTTTCATGCTGCCCTTCTTCCTTGGCTTGCAGAGGAGCAGAATTCATCCTATGCCATAATGGCACTTTAAACAAAATGCAGATGTATTCTCAATTGAAAGTCAGGCAGGTATTTATCTTCTTCATCTGCCATTCCTGTATCTGGTCCTGCTCCTCTCTGGGTACATCCAGATGTGTTCTGATCAGGGTCAGTCCTCCTGAGAAGCGCCTGTGCACATTGGGGTAGGGACAGGGCAGGAGAGTGACTCACGTGTAAAGACTGAGCCTTGAAGAGTTACAAGTTTGCTTATACATTAAAATTTATGAGAGAGACATTTGAGGTAGCTAATATGTACCCCTTTATATTCAGATTTGATAACATATGATAACATCTCTGTGTAGTGGTACTTCTGATATCAGTAGAAAATATTGAAATGCTTAGAAATAGACAACAATTATGATATTTTTATAACTATTTACTAACTGAAGCAGTCAAAGTTGCCCAAATTTTGGGTTAAGTAGTATTTGCGGTTGTTTCATGAGGAAGACAGTAGTCAAATATGCAAATTTGAATGGTAACCTAAATACCTATTTGTGAAAACTTCAGTAAAAAAGTACAGTCTTCATAAAATCTGTGAGGCAGCAAAGGGTGGGTGACCAACTTTAGTTGAAAAATGCAATTAGATGGTGAATTTGCTCTTCCAGCTTACTGAGATACTTTATAGATGTGTAATCTTCTCTTCTATCCTAACAATGCATTTATTTTATGGTTGCTAAGATATGATGTGCCAGTGCAGCTTAGACCTGGCCAACAGTCAGCTTTGCATGTGATTAAAGCCAGTCCCATTGAGAATTCTGCATCTGTAAGGTGGCAGGGACTTCAAAGCTGTCCATCCTGACTATGGAAGTCTAAACAGTTTTGTTTGGCTATTTATGGAATTGAATAACAGTGCAGCCTTCAGTTTACATGAGTAACTTTTTTTTTATTGAACTCAACCTTTTTCATAATTTTTCTGAAGGATGAAAGGCAAGACACTAGCTCAGAAGGAGTATCCAATGTAGAAGATCAAAATGATTCTGATTCAACACCCCCAAAGAAAAAAATGAGAAAGACAGAAAATGGGATGTATGCATGTGATTTATGTGACAAAATATTCCAGAAGAGCAGCTCATTATTGAGACATAAGTATGAACACACAGGTATGTACTAGGAAAAGATGTTTCCAATCATTATTTCTGTGTAACTGATAATCTCAATTATAATCTGGTTCTCACACACTGTAGGGAAGTGTAACAGTCCTTCTCATTGCTTGAGCTCAGCTTTCTTAGAAACCCATGTGTTTTGTATATTTTTTTGACAGAACAGCAATTCTTTCTTTCTTTAAATTTGTAAGACCTAAATACTAAATAGAAAAAGGGGAGGTTTTGCATCTGGCTTATGAATAATCAGCTTCAAGCCACAGCCTGTAATTGAGGATGTATTACTTCTAATTTACCTTGCCTGGTTATAAATTAAGAAAAATTAAAAATTATAAATTAGGAAAAAAGGATCACGTATGTGTGTGATACTTTACATGAAAGGCAGCATATCTATCTGGCAAGAAAGATTTTCAAACTGAGACGCATTTGTAATGATCTGAAGTTAATAGCTTCACCTATTCATTGGACATAGAATCTAACCCCTAAAGAACACCCTTTTCACTTTGATTTTTATTTTTAATTTTTCATAGTTGTTCCTTTTGGCTCCAGTTCTGGTATCTTTAGGATTTTGTTAGTAACTCTTGCTCTCTTATTTCTTCTGTAATGTCTTAAAATAAAAATTCTTTTTTTTTATTGGTTAACTGCCAGATATATATTGGATTTTGCATTATATATTTCTTTCCTGCTGGCTCTGTATTTCATCTCTCCCCACATCCAGAAAATAAACTCTTTGGAACTTTTAGCTACTCCCTTCATCGTGCTCTGGTTTCTTGGCTTGCAGAGTAGCTGAATTATAATATTATGTTAAATTATACTATGTATTATAATATTAATTATATTAATTATATTTCTACGTATTATTGTTTTTATGTCATCTCATCATGTAGGAAGATAACAAATTCTTTTGTCTTTACTACTTGATCAAGTTGGTCAAGTTGTATTCATTAAGCGTATCTAATTTCATACCTTTCCTGTCCTGAGACTCTTTTAACTCCTTTTCCTAACGCAATTGTTCTTTCCATTCCAGTTTTAAGTTTAATGAAGTGTTCAAGTCATAAAATTATTTAGGTTGGAAAAGACCTTTAAGATCATTGACTCCAACCATTAACCCAGCACTGCCCAGCCCACCACCAAACCATGTCCCAAAAGTGCCACATCTTACATGTCTTTTAAATCCCTGCAGGGATTGTGACTCAACCACTTCTCTGTTCAGCCTCTTCCAATGCTTGATAACCCTGTCAGTGAATGAATTTTTATTAATATCCAATATAAACCACCCCAGGCACAACTTGAGACCATTTCTTCTTGTCCTATCACTTATTACTTTGGAAGAGAGACCAATACCCACCTTGCTGCTTGTTTGGCATAATGGATGTGCTGATCATCTGTATAGTGTGACCAAAACGCTGCTGCTGTCTCATTGTCTTCAACTTTTATGTCTGGGCTACGACTGCAAAGTTGTTTTGTGTAACAACTTTGGATGTTGAAATCAAAATAACATTACTAGGCTCCTAATAGGTTTATGAGAGACTCTCAAAACAAGACAAAGTAGAAAGGTAGAAAAAAAAAAAAAGAGCAGAAAATGAACTGAGTGAAACAAAGCAGGTTTTTCTTGTCACTACATTTGTAGTTGGCAAGTTTTGTACAAAAAGCATTTACCTATGTCAGCCTAGATTTTAGAATGATTTTCCCTTTACATGTAACATGGAAGAAGGACTTGGTACACAAAAACCAATATAAAAGCTTAGTTTATTTCAAATTACCATCAATATAGAAATTTAAAATGGTTTTGAGTTGAAATAGTTTACTGCAAGAAAAATGTTTCCTTTTCTAATTTATATTTGCACTTTTTTAGGACTTACAAATTATCCTTGTAATTGTGACAATGTAACCTTGCACCCTTGGCCTTTGGGCTCAGATGAGAAACTCGGACTGATAATGTGTAGAGTAGAACATCTTGTTAAATGAAGTTTAGTTGTTGTTGCTAATACATTCACCACCAGCATTTTACAATGAAAACAACAGTGTAAACTTTTAGAACTTCATCTACCAGGTGCCCATTGTTTGTGCTTTATTTTGTAGGTAAAAGACCTCACGAGTGTGGAATCTGTACGAAAGCATTTAAACACAAACACCATTTGATCGAACACATGCGACTGCATTCTGGGGAAAAGCCCTACCAATGTGACAAATGTGGAAAGCGGTTTTCGCACTCGGGGTCCTACTCTCAGCACATGAATCATCGCTACTCCTACTGCAAACGAGAGACAGAGGAGCGCGACAGCACGGAACAGGAGGAGACGGGCCAGGAGGTCCTGAGCAGTGAGCATGTGGTTGTCAGGGCATCTCCCTCGCAGATCGACTCGGATGAGAGAGAGAGTCTAACCAGGGAAGAAGAGGAATACAGTGAGAAAGAGGAAGAGGAGGAAGAAGAAAAAGATATAGAAGGACTTCAGGAAGAAAAAGAATGTAGGGAACTACAAGAAGTAGAGGAAGAAGAAGAAGTAGAAGAGGAAGAAGGGAAAACTGAAGGTAATAAGAACGATGAAGCTGTAAATCAAGCAAGCAATGCAGAACCAGAAGTTATACAAAATGATGGGCAGGTGTCAGAAGAAAATAAGGAATAAAGCTTAAATGCTAGGTTTTTTCTATAAGGAAAGAAAATGGTAATGAAGTTCGTTCTATATTATACATGCTTTTCATGGAAACGCAGTAGCCTGCATACTGTGATTTCTGTTCACTACTGTGTAAAAAAATATATATATAAAAAAAAAAGAAAAGAAAAAAAAAAAGAAATCCAGGTGTGCCTGAACCTCAAACTTAGTAATTTTTCACACAGTTTTCAAAGTTAGGAACAAGTTTATAACATGAAGCAGATTAGAAAAATACAGTGACTCTGGAAGCAAAGATTTAACAGGTTGTAGGAAACCTGATTTATAGACAAGCATCTGGCATTGTTTGTTTTATCAGTATTAATTTTCATTCTTAAGTTGATTAATTTTTAAACTGTACAATTGGGAGAGATTTATATGATTTTTTTTTTTTTAATGGGAAAACATTTCCTAAATCCGCTTCAGTATTTTCTTATGTTTTAAAATGTGAGAACTTCTGCACTACAAAATTCCCTTTTGCAGAGACCTGTAATGCAGTTGCAAACAGTGCTTGGCTACCTTTGTAAATTCAACCTAGAAGGTAGCAGTTTATGACATTAGATGTTGTAGTAGAGCATATTATCATTTAAAGTGTATTGTTAGCCTTAAGAAAGCAGATGATAGAAGAACTGAAGTTTCTTACTCATGTGGTTAAAAATGTAGTTGAGAAGATTGTCGTTGAGTTCTGATTGCAGGGACTAACAGTGTTAATACTGGTAAGGACAGGAAAGTCGTCAAAAACAGTGTTTGTAATTGTGCTTTGAGTATGTAGTAACAATATGAAGGATATGATATGAAGCTTTGTATCTCCTTTGGCCTTATGCAAGACCTGTGTGCTGTAAGTGCCATTTATCAGTATTACAAAGGCTCTAAGCAGCCTTTATCCAATGTGTGGCCTACAATAACTAGCATTTGTTGATTTGTATCAAACTTCTAAACTATACATGGGGAAAAAAACACTCAGCCATCAGAGAAGTAAGAACACTGGTATATTTCATTATTTAATTATTTGGTGGTATTTTGGGTTAATACCTGACTTGCAGAATTTCTCTACAATAATTACAAGGGAAATTTTCTAATCTGCTTTATTGCTTTATTGGTTTACTTTAATTTCAGACACATACATGACATGTTATCTGGCTCATAAGTATTTTCAAATGTTAGTTATTATGGACCCCATTTATTAACAATGTTAGCTGATTTTTACCTATCAGTATTATTTTATTTCTTTTAGTTTATAGATCTGTGCAACATTTTGTACTGTATGTCTTCAAACCTGGCAGTATTAATACCCTTCTTACTGACATATGTACCTTTTTAGTTTTAGAAAACTTTTATATTTATGTGTCTTATTTTTATATTTCTTTATTTATTACACAGTGTAGTGTATAATACTGTAGTTTGTATTAATACAATAATATATTTTAGTATGAAAATTTGGAAAGTTGATAAGATTTAAAGTAGAGATGCAATCGGTTCTCTTGCATTGAGATTTGATTTAACAGTGTTATGTTAACATTTATACTTGCCTTGGACTGTAGAACAGATGAATTAAAATGGGAATGTATTAATTTTACAATTGCAATTAATTCATTTTACCTTTACCCAGTTTTTAATATAAAGCTCTTAAATTTTGAAATTCACTGTGTGACTAATAGCATGATGCTCTGCAGTTTTCTTAAGAGATTAGTCTAACCATAAAACTCTCATTTCCTTAGTAAGCCAAATTAGAATAATCTTATAAACAGTGTTGGGAACAATGTTTAACATTTTTGTGCCAATTTGTTCCTGTATTCATGTATGTATGTTACAAATCTGAAACTTCATTTTTAAGTTCCTTGTTACATCATGGTCATTTTCTAGTTTTTTACCAGACTCCCCATCTCACAATAAAATGCGTCAACAAGTCTGACTTACTGTCATTATTCTGGTAATTTAGAAAATGGGTTTAAATTATTTCTGTGAGATGTTACTCAGACACAGTTCCTGCTTCAGTGTCGATACTCAGTTTCAGTTGCACACAAGGAGCACAGAAGTGAAAGAAGGGTTGGACTGTGAGCAGGCCCAGGGATTGCTGCATTAATTTATTGATTTACCAGCGTTAGGAGAACAACTGAGTTTTCAAAGCGAACCACGTGGGTTTGTGATTTATTTTTTCTTGCTGTATCTATCTAATATACAGTTTAATGCTCTCTTTCAATAGGACTGCTTTTAAATGCAGTAAGTCTATGACTGTTTTCTTGACTTAGCAGTAAGGTGGTTTTGTCGGTGACAAGGTTGATGTATATATTGCTGTTGAACTTTCCAAAGAAACAGTGCCAATGTTACAGATACAAAATTTCAGCAATGTAAGTATAAAACCTTGAAAATTGTATTATATATGCATGTTTACAGTGCTTTGCAGTATAAGCAAAGTTTACAGACTGTTCTTTAAGCAAAGTTCTGTTCTTTAATGATCTCTAAATGGAATCTCAGTTGCTAATTTGGGGAGTTATTTTATATGAACATCATGTGAGTTTTTTTATGTTAACATACCTAATTGTTGGATAATTCTCAATCTTTTCATCTCAGCATTAATACATAGGAATGATTTACCCCATATATTAATTGTTTTAGTTTCTCTGCATTTTGCTGTACAGTATTCCAATACTGCACTTCTAAGTGGAGTAAGCTCCAACTCAGTAGTGTCATTGAGGTAAATAAGAGGAAGCCGTTTTGAAAAATATAACCATTTATATTGCATCAATAATATTGCCTTGTAGTTATTATCGTAACAGAATTAATCAGGTGGTTCAGAATTTCTCACAGGTAAAACTGTCTCTGCTCTGTTCTAGGTAATGAAACGCACTTTTTTGAAACTATTTGAAGATTTTTCCTATTTTTCATATTCTGAGATGTCTGTGGTAATAAACCCAGTGAGACATTTGTTGAAATAGGAGAATTTTGCTGGCTTTAGTATTAGAACAAAGAATTTTAATAAACCCAAGGTTACTCACGTAAGTGACAGGTGAATGTGAAAGGCCAGTAACTTGGATAGAGAATAAAGGCCAAGCAGTTTTGCTTCAGGAAATGTCATTCGTTTGGGGAAAGAAATTTATATTAATTACATAGACTGTGAAACCATGATTAACATTTTTATCTTCAAGATGGATCTGTGTATTGAATTTTCTATCTATTAAGCTCAGAGATGTCTCTGGTGTTTGTGACCTTATAACATCATTTATTATCCATTTGAAAAATGCAAAAACTCTGATGTATCTTCATTTAGCTGAGTAAACTCATCTGGAACCCAGAAGTGCTTAGGAGACACAGGCTCTGCTCCCAGCCCTGTCAGTGAGGTGCCTGCAGTATAGATACCTGGTGGTATAGAGGTGCCCAGGCAGCTGTGAAGGAGTCCAAACCCCAGGGCACCAGCAGTCCTGCCACATGGACCTTCTCCAAATTAATGGCAAAGCAGTTTAAAGGACAACAAGTCACTCATGGGGAAAAAAAAAATAAGAGTGAAAGCAAAAGTCCTTATGCTCTGTCCTTTAGAGATAAATAAAAGTTGGGAAAGAGCAGCAAACACGGAGTGTGTAGTTTTCATGAAACTCCACTGTCCTATGACCTGTTCTTCAGTCAGAAGATGAAAAGTTAATCAGTTGCCCTGTGAGCCCAGGCTGGTGCCTGTGACTGCTGCTTCCTCAGGCTCACTGTGCATGGCTCATCTTAATGCACAGCAATCAGGGACAGGCACCAGTCCAGCCTGACAGAAAGAAAAGTGCCCTTTTGGATGCAGTATGGGACAGAGCACTGCTGTGCCTGATGTGCTGGTTCTGTTTCTGCTACTGACCTGTCTCTTGACTCCAGAATATAATGTGTTCCTGTTTCAAAATCACTTGCAGTTGCAAAATTGTGTCAGTTGCTAAGTCCTCTTTTATCAAGTAATATGAAAATAGGAAAAATACTACAGAATAACTATAGGAAGAATGGTACAGAAGTAAATACTAAATTTAATGCCCTGGGGTGGGGAATACCGTTTAAAGATCCTGAGCTAATAGGAGTAGAAAGACAGACTTAAGGCTGCAGAGAGAAGTAGAAGATACCTTGAGGAGCAGTAACTGCTCCTTCTCTTTCAGTGATATTTGTGTGGCATCCCAGTGGTGATTCTGGTGGCATTCTCAAATTCTCCATAGCCTCACTGCTGTCTACTTGCTGGTTTTCTGGAGCAGCCTGTCCATATGTGCAATTGGTAACAGCAATATTCAGCAATGAGCTTAAATTAATTGTTTTTAATTACAAATAATTAAATAAATTAATAGATACTAAAGAAGAAATGAGGAAGTCTTGTTACTTTAGCTAATGTTGGAGTGACAGTGTATTTCAATAACTATCCTAAATTTTGGTAGAAGAATAATGCACCATAGCATATCATCCCAGAACATTACATAGTTACCCTGAAAGGCACTATTGTTCAGGCTGAGTAAAAAGTGCTTAAACTGGCAACAAGTTTTGTCTTCACACTCTTGAGTAAAATTATTCTAACGCAGTTATTGCCAGTAAACCTGAAGTCACTGTCTATACAAGCAGCACTTTACTGATGTTTGTGCTGGCATAGTGTACCTGGTGCCTGGGATGGGGGTGGCCACCAGACTGAGTGGCAATTTGAAAGCAAAGCCATTTACAAGAGAGAAAATATGACACTACTAAAAACACAGTTTTTGCCACAGCAAAATGCTACACTGGGGCTTTTATCATCAAAGCAATGAAAGATCAGGAGTTCGCACTCCAAACCAACAAAGAAGTCTATAACAGAGAAATGAAAATACTTCCTAGAAAACCATTAGAGGTGAAGATAATGATTTGAGGATGAGAAAAGTCCATTTTGGTCCTGGAGGCTGTAGTGAAGATAGGTGATGGCTTTTGAGCAGAGAAGAGAAAGAGCTTAATCAGCACTGTCATGAGCACTTTTTTGAAGTGTGTTCTTTTTAGTTTATTTACTACCAGTGTATAAGTCTGCACACAATTCTCTGCTTGGATAGAGGTTTCTTTGTGTGTTTTGCAGTTCACATTCTGGTACTTAAGCAAAAAAGTACTTTTTTCTCTCTTTCCTTTGCAGAATATCTTGTTTAGTTGCCACCACAATAATCTCTAAATTTCATAGTGGAAATTTAATATTAGAGTATCTTTCAAGTCTGTACTTTGTAATTTATTGTTCATGTTTTTCTTGGGCAGTTGTTCTAACGATATTTGCACAGTCTAATTATCACCCAAAAAAATGACAAAAGGGTGTGATGATCAAATTAACTCTTAAAAGTGATCAAATATTTACAACTTTTGTTGCTCTTTCATGATCCCTGGTCACTAATCTGTCACACAGTCAGATGTATGTATTATGCCTATCATACACATTGTATTTATGTTGTCCCTAGGAGAAAGAATATATTCCATTGCTTCACAAAAAAATAATGTGGGGTTTTTTTTAAACTATAATTAGAATATAAACTGATAGTTGGGATTAAACATGAAATGTGCTGATGTCAGGAGCACTTTTGTGGAAGAGCTTTTCCTAGTAGCTTGCCAAACATGAAAGTCATGTAGTATTTATTTACAACTAGGTAAAGTTCTCCAAGGCCTTACCTCTACAATAGCAGATCCCCCAAAGATCTTTAAAAATTGTGAAGACAGTGAGGAGTGTTCTTTAGAATAAATACATTGAGAATGCCATTTTGGTCTTTCCTTTGATTTTCTGATGAGTCTCAAGTTCTCTGATTCTGCTTTTAGATTTTAACATTTTTGTATTGGGGATTGTCCTTGGGGTTTGCTCATCTTTGTGTAAACTAGGGTTGGTGTAATAATCAGAAGATTTGCGTTGCATGTTAATTCAGGAATTAAGGGGACAAATTATTAAACAAAAAAGCCCTGAAACATACCTACACTAATTTGGTATCATTACTGCTGAGCTTCTGTTCCTGTTCTACTTGGAAAGCTTGCTTGTTTTTAGCACACTGTGGGCCCAAAGAAAGGCCACAAGCCTGAGAGGACTTAGCATGACTGAGCCCTGTTTCCATCTCTTATTCTTCAGCTGCTCTCTCTTTAGGCCAAATCTGCCATGACTGGTGATAAATATCACCAGAACCCTTGAATTCTGTGAAACTTTATACATTTATAATGACAGGTAATCTATTGCAAAGGTATAGAGGGAGCATTTTGCTCTTTCAGTGTCCAGAATCTGTTGAATCAAATTGTTCAAGAAATAAGTTAACTGGAAAATGCAGGAAATAGCAAGAGCTTCCAACAGCTTTGAAAGGCCATGTCACTGTACACAAAAGGGTACTTGGAATTCTGCCTCCTCCTCAGTCAAAGCAATCCAGTAAGGGAAAAACATCTCTGTGGACAGTAGTCCTCAGCTACTTCTACCTGAGTGTAATACTGTCACTGTTCTCCTCCAAACCAGAAGCTGAGCAGCTGTTTGACTTGTACAGACTCCATGTGAGTCCTTGTGAGCAATAAATGTCGGAGTGAAGGGGAGGAAGGTTTAACCTTTCTGAGGGTCAGAGGTGGTTGTCCTGCCAGCAGCACTTTTCCATGAGCTGCTGCTGCTGCTACTGGCCAGGCAGTGTTTGAAGTGGTCATGGTCACAGCTCAACCAGGGCAAATGATCTCAGCTGTGGTTGCAAAGTTAACAGGGACTTCCATCAAGGCAAGCTGACTAAGTTGACCTCAAGTGAGCTTTTTTTCCCCCATTTGGATGGCTCCAAAGAATGCCTCTGGCAGGAGTCAGCAGCCATACTTTGGAAGACCTGCTGGCCTGCATCACCCAAGCCCAGAGAAAAACCACCCCTTGGTCTGTAAATTACAAATTCTTGAGAGTAGTGACTCTTGTGTGCCCAAAAGATGACATTGTCTTTAGAATACTCTTTTCATTTTTTTTAATCAGGCTGCTTCTTACTGACATTCTGGTCTCCCAGACAATCTGTTGTGTTCAAGTACTCTTAAAAGGTCCTGAAGCTTAGTGAAAGGCACTCTATAAACCAAGGAACAAGGAATTCTAGCACTTGCACTTGTGATGAGTGTTATCACCAGTTTTGTATCTTTTCCAAACCTGATGATGAGTTTTCCTGTCTTAGTAGAATAAATCAAACCAAACCAAAAAACAGATAGAAATAAATGCTGAATGATAGCATAACTTGCACAGGGTTATTCAGGCAGAGTTGGGAACAGAAATGAGGACTCTAGCATGGGAAAATCGTATACCTTCAGCATGCAGCTTGTTCTGAGGGATTATGGCAAATGGAGCATTTCAGTGATTTTCAGCAGCACAGGGGAGCTCAGCCTTTAGCAGTTACACTGCTTAACAAACTTATCCTCTTACACTGCAGTCAGAGGTCAGTTCTTCAGCTCAACCAACAGTCTCAGACTTTGTATACAGTAAAAGTGTCTTGTTCAGGGCTTGCAGATACTGAAGAAAGGGCCAATGGCACATTTGGCTAGGTTGTCAGTTGCCACGAGCAATTTACTTCCAGAAATGTTTACAGAAACCAGTAATATTTGTACCTTGTTGCTCCCTGCACAGGCTGATGCTGTCAGTGGTGAGGATGCTGTCAGTCTGTGAGGAGCTCAGGTTCTACTGGTGGCTCTTATGGAAGGGAAAGAATAAAAGCTTTGCTGATTCTCTGTGGCTCCTTATAGCGTTTTTTGTGAAGGACACCTGTCAGGGACATGTTATTTGGATCCCAGTAGCTCCTCAGTGAAGGGTCCTCTTGCAGTCCTCCGGGGAGAGGAAAAAACACTTCAGTGCAGTAAATTCTATGTATGTTTATAACTACCAGTTGTTCCATCCTTCTTTACAGAAATTGCTCAACTCATGATTACTTACGTCAATAAAACCATTGTAGGGTCACGTTTTTCTCCTTTGCTGTTAAAGTATTCTGATTTTTATTAATGTTAAGGAAAATGGAAACTTTATTCCTGCTTTACTGTAGTTTATTATTTAGTTTATAACTTTTGCCTCGCCATCTGTATTTAAGGAGGACAGTACTGCATTGCTTACTCTCTGATAATGGAAATACATTTGGTTCAGTGAAATCGGAATCTGTTCAGTTCACTGCATCTAAAACTAATCAAAAATAGCTGGAGAATCTAATAAAAAGAATTGCAAATATTTCATGACCAGAACCCCACCATGTGCTACTGCTTGTCTAGCCAAGGTAGGGAAGGTGATAATGGCTTTCATTAGTTCAGTTGCCCTCTTGTTAATGCTGTTATTTGGGAGGATAAAAGATAAAAGGAAAAAAACAAAGCATGAAAGAGCAAGTATGTCTAATTAGTAATTTACTACTGCACTGTCTTTAAATAGGAGACTTAAATTATGGTACAAACTACAGTGTCTGGATGTTATTCATATGGGACATTGCCAGCAGGAGTCACACCCTCATCTCCATCACAGACTAAGAATCATGTTTATTTGTTCACTCTCCAACCAAACAAATACGAAATTCTGTCATGCAAAGTAGAACTAGCCCAACAATAGAGCCTTTGTCTTCCAGGAGGGCCAGAATGGAGCATGTTGCCTTGAAACCTCCTTGTTTCAGTGGACAAACTGAGTGCAAGTTTCATATGTCCCTCATGAGTGCTGTAACTTGGATGTAATTATGGATTATCCTGTTATTCCCACACCAGTGTGTAGCTCACTCCAAATGGTTTAAGTGGGTTTAAGCCTGTTTCACCATGCTCTCCAAGTGATACAGGTGAAGGAAGGGATGGTCCGTGGGCTCTAACAGATCACTCAGCACACTGATGGTGGTGCTTCTGGGAATGCCTGAAGCAGATGTTTAAACCCCTGAGAACTGCATTTCCAGACTCTGAGGCTGCAATTCAGCAACCAGTGCAGTCAGTGTTAGCAAGTGTTGCTGCTGCTGGAAGGGAGAATTCATTCGCCTCTCATCCTCTGCCCTCTCCCAGGCTGGTACAGCCCCATCAGGCCTGATCCTTAACAAGTAACAAGAAACCAGACATTTTTCCTGGGTTATATTTCAGCTGAATCAGTTCACCAAGTAACACCAAATTTTTTACCAAAGCAAGAGAAAGGAATGGTGCGATGTGGATTTTTTTCCTTTTAGACTGGTGCAAAACAGGCACTGAACGTGTTCTGAAATGTTCTCCACTTTAAATTAAAGCTGGTTTGCCAAAAAGCAACAACCTGTACAGTTTATTTGGCCGAGACACATATTCCAATATCAGTGTTGGGAAACATTTTAGGAAGGATCCCCTCATTGCAGTCAGTAGCAGTAACAGCTTACAATTAAACCCAGACTACTGGGTTTGCTCTTAATGCTGCACTGACACTGGTTACTCTGAAGTGCCATGTCAGTGAGCAGTGTCATGTAAATGACCTTCTTGGTTCCTTGCACAGACTTCCAGCTATTGCTAAACACTTCATTTATTTTGTGATGCAAGCAGATCATTTTTGTTTTGAGCTAAGAACCCCTTCCTGTGCTGGTTGACTTAAAAATGTGCTTCCCCACACTTCCACTCCTATGTCTGTGCTTTGCATGCTTCTGCTTTTGAAGGAGAATATTCTTCAAAGCTTTTGAAGATACAAAGTAGAGTCTGGATGACAGGTACTCTACTCTTCTGGGTTTGCTTTACCCATCACAGGATTTCTGTATGTTCTTGTAGGTACCAAAGTGAAGCCAAAAACAATGTTGCTTAAGATTGTACTGAAGGCCAAAAACTGAAATAAATTACAAAGTGGGCTTCTGGCAGTGTGGCATGTTCTCTGCACAGTCAGAGAGCTGCTTCAGTCTGGGCTGCTGGGTTATTGTCAGAGCTAGAAAATGTCCTTTGCCCTATTGCATCAACCTCTCTTTTTCACTTTCAAGCTGTTACAAGAGCGGAGGACACAATTAGCTCCATTAGTCATTTAGCCGATTCAAAATCTGAGTTGGGTTTTCCCTTGCTTATAAATGAGGCACTGGCAGCAGGGTGTCATCATGCTGAGACTGCAGGCTAGACATAGCAAAGGACTTGAGGGCTGACCCTGGAATAAAGTCCAGGGATCTCTGCTGGGAAGCTACACAGTGCAAAGGGAAAATTGAGTGCACCAAAATAAGATGCAAATCAGCTGGCATTGCCTTGGCTCAGGGATGCACTTCAGTCCTTCTGTCCATGCACACTCCAAGACATGGATTTTTCCCAGAGAATCTGTTTTTTTCTGGACCTGGCTGGACAGGGCTTACTACACTCCTTCAAACCCTACTCCTGCCCATGCCCGAAAGGTAACTGATCAGTGTAACCCAGCAGACACAGACTATTTCAGAGCATCACTGGGGTGCTCCTTTTTATTTCGGATGTTTTCCTCTTTAGACAAAATTTCAGGACCTGAGTGAGAACAGAAGGTGGAGAAAGGAGGCAATAGTCATACAATCAAGCACAGGCACCAGAGGGAACCTGTCTCTGATCCCATGGCAAGAGCAGTCCCTTGGCAGAGAAGATGCCCCTGTGCTGATTGCTGTGTCCCAAGGACAGGGCCATGCATGTTCAGCCACATGACAAGCACCAGTCCTCGGTGAGTGCTCTCACTACAAGCTGCTGCATAAGGAGCAGGTACCTCCTCCACCCAAGCTTTAGAGGAATACACCAGCTGTGCCTGTGCTTCACAAGCAGCAGAAATCATTACTACACATAAGATGGCCTTGGGGCACAGCCAGCAGGTCAGGCTCATTAGGAGATTTGGGGATCTCTCAGAAACCAGTCTCTTACCTTGTAACTGTGGGCAGGAAAGGTGCAATGACCCACTGGCGCCAAGGTGGCTCTGATCATCTGGGACCTCTGGCAGCAGGACCTCTGGGTATCTGCCAAGGCACTTACATTAGGTTTAGCTTTTGCTGTCTACATGACATCAGCAAATACATAAACTGATTATTTCTATCAACCATAACAACAACAAAAAATGCATCCATGTCCATTGCCTCACTGGCTTTCTCCATGTGGAATCTCTCCAGCCAAGGGTATGGCCCTGCAGTGTTTTCAGACCTGACCCCACAGAAGTGTTTTTATAGCTATCCAACAGACAATCAACGAAGCTGCCAAAAAATTCCCAAAGATCAACCTCATTCCTTGTGCCCCCAGGTGAGCAGTGTGCTGCCCTGCTGGGGAAAAAAAACCAAAAAAACAAAAAAACAACAAACAAACACAACACTTTTTGTGATCATCCAAGTGGGTCTTGCTGCCTTATATTGTCTGTTTCTGTCAAAGCCAGGTGGCAGAACTGCTGAGGGGGCAGCCAGGTGCCTGCATCCTACCTCTGTGTGGGAATTAGATGGAAGGCCAAAGTCCTGCATCACAAATATCACATTTCCATCCACAGGGATGGAAACAATTGAGCCATCTCTACAGCAGGAAAAAGAACTTGTCTTTTCCCCAGTTTCCCTATCCTTAGAGGAAAGATAACTCTAACTCATTATCCACAGGCATGCTGTGGCATCTAATGTCAGTAATGCCTAGCTGGTGAAGCGTAGGAGCTCTAGGAGAGTGAAGCTGTTGCTGTGTGGATGGGGTTGGAGTATTGCCTGTGGGATGGAGGTCACCTGGTGCTCAGTTGCCAGATGCCCTATGCAATATGGGCTGTCTACTGCTCAAATCCCAAGCCTCACCCGAAGCCACAGGCTAGGGCTTTCCTGCACTTTTTTTACTGTAACACGTGAAATCCCATATGCATGATGCAGCTCTCCCATGGCCACAGCAGCCCCAGGGCAGTGGGCTTGGACACAGCACAAAAGCAGATGGATGGATGTCTCTGGGCCTGATCAATGTTTAAAGTCTGACAGCCCTGCTTGACTCTCCCCCAGCGAGATCTGCTTCAAGCTGCTTATCAGCTTTTACAAAAGCTCTGTTTTCCATATGGAGACTAGGCTCTCAGATGGGTTTTTTTCCAATTTTTTTTTTTTTAATTTTGTTTAAAGGAGAGAAGACAAGCATCTTGCCCTTTGAGAAGATGAGTTGTGAATGTGTTGGTGGAGCATCTTCAGTATAATGTGAGAAGAGGCAGATCAATGGGTTTTTTCAAAGCTGGGGTTGTCATGGCTCCTTTTTCCACTGGAGTAGGTGGGCAGCCTGTTTGTAGAGATCAAGTCTCTCCTGTCTCTTGGGATGGTACTAAGGTAGAGACCACTTGGACAGAAAAGGAGCATGGCAAACCCTGCTAAAAATGTGGAAGAAGGGGCAGACGAACCAGTGAGAGAGATGGGAATAATGGGCCTCTGCATGCCCAGGCTGGAGTTCCTGGGGACTTGGGGAGAGGGTGTCCAGTTACTTTAATTAACCCTGTGGTCCTTACCCCTCGTCGTCCTCCAGCTCACACTGGAAACTGAGGCTGTCCACATGCAGGGTAGGAGGAGTATGTTCTGCCTTTTATTCACCAAAATATATAGTTTTGCTTTCTATTTATTAATGCAATTAGCTCAATATTTATTTGTAAAGGTAAAGAGCCTACTTCAGTTTCAAATGTTATGAGACAAAACACTCAGAAGAGTTACTTCAATATGTACTTCACCTGCTTGTTACTGCAGTCGGGCAAGAAGGGTTCATGTGCAGGTAGACTGCAGACCTGAAAGGCTTTTGTTATTCATAAACAACCTTCTCTGAGATGCAATACAGCCAGATAAAACTGGAGGCAGTCATACTTAGCCATTATTTAAGCCTGTTTTGCAATACCTCACACTAAAACCACTAGTCATAAAGCAGCAGAATTATTTACCTTCATTTCACAGAAGAAAATCTTCCCTGGAATAAATCTGGTGTTTGTGTTTCTTTTTCTTCTGGTGTTTCCCACTGAGCTACTCCTGGACAACTTGTTCTAGAGATGGGAAACTGCATCCGAACATGATTGTGGATACTTGCAACCGTCTCAGTGAAGAGGCATCAGGCTTTGTACAGCTGTTTCCTCAGCTGACTCAGGAAGAGATATTCTCACTCCTTACAGCCTTTTACTTTTAAGTAGTCATGATTCCAAGCTGTGAATACCTTTTTCTCTGGTAGTAACAGGCTCTCTGGAAGAGCTGCCACTAAAACCTCTGAATGTTGGGCAGGAAGGTCACAGATTATCTTGGTGGCCCAAGGTAATGCCACCACTGCTCACCTCTAGTGCTGGTGTTCCATTCATCCAGCAGTGCTTCCCTTACCCTGTTTTCAAGGGGGAGCCAAAGTACAGCAACAATGACAATATTTTAGTGTGATAACTACAAAGACCCAAATGAGAATAAATTGTCCAGAATCTTGCATGAGAAATGGAGACAAGGGGTAGCTGAAAATCTGGAAGTTGCCCATGTTGCCTTAGAGATCACTGCCAGCAACCTACATCTGTGCACCATATGAGCAAGTGAGAAAGTGTCTTTGAGAAGAGTGTAATGTTGGTCCTGTGTCAATAATGGATCTAGTCCAAGGGACTGAAGCATCTGCTCTATATTTCAATATTTTATTTCTTACACTTGTAAGGATATTTGAGAAGGTGAGTATCCACACCAAAAAGACTGCATATGAAAGGAAAGCTAAGATGTGGTCACCACCAGCCAAAATACTTGCTATGCTAGGAGGTAATTTGGACTCTCCTGCAGGTTACATGTCAGCGTTGGAATCAAATGATCACCATATGTAGGTTTGTAAAGCTCTGAAATGAGTTGTGCAGAGAGCAGCTCTGTGATGGTTACTGCTGGATGGGTAACTGCCAGTGCAGGAGAATTGAATTATTATTGGCTCCCAGCGTGACTCCTATATGCTGTTAATTCATTACCTGTGGCTGAATTGCCAGCAGAGTGAGGCAAGTCTCTTCCTTGTCTCGGGGAGTATCACCAAAAGAAAAGTGGTTTGTCAGTGGAGCCCTGGCAGAGAGGCTCACAGGCCATGCAAGATGTAAGTGCAAGTGAGAAGTGGGGTTTGGAAAGCAACAGTTTAATCCATGTCCTATACACTCACACTATTGAGAGCAGAAAATATGGACTTCTACTGTACGTGACATTGAAGGAAATTAATCTCAGCTACAGTTTTTCCATCCTTTTCTCTTTTACAGCCTCTCACTGACCCAACACGGGAATTTTTCTCTTCTACTTTTACAACATAATTTGATATGCACTGGGAGGGGTGAGATGCTCTTTTGTGTTGGGATGTTCTCTCCAGCAGCACCAGTGGAAGGCAATTATGATGCTGGTGATGTTCTCTTCTTCCCTGAAGAGTTAATGAATTCCATCCTCCTATTGTTGCAGAGTTTCCCTGGGACCTGCAGCAAGGCAGGATCCTCCACACTCTGCAAAGGGTTTGCTTCCTGGTAACAGAGCAATCCATTAGCTCTTGTAGCTGTTGTTCTTGAACTGAAAGCTCTGTGCTCTAAAGCCCAGCAGGAAGAGATAATTAGCACTAAATTGTGTATTCTGGGCAAAATCCACCCGCTTCTGCCAAGATTACACAAGGCCTCAAATACAGTGGAAATACGTGTGGGGTGGATGCTTTTTGCATAAATGTGGAAGGAAGTGTGCATGACTGCACTCTTGGTCAGCGTGGCCCAGAAACAGGATCTGGGGTCGATGCTGGTCTGTGCCAGCTCCACACCCTGGGTAAGCAGCGGGTTTGGTGGCAGCGGCTACGGCAAGGGACGAGGAGGCAGCGCCTGCAGGGACATGTGTCTGCACTAATGTGCTGGGGAAATAGTCCCTATTCCAGTCTTTCCCTTGTCCTGCTGCCTTCCTTGGCTTTCACATGTGAATCCTGCTGTCAGCCCTACTGGGCACTGCATTGCTCTTGGTCCTTTGACTAGTTGTGCTTGAGGATGCCCCAGGCTTCATTTGGGGAGTCTCTGTTGTAGGACAAACAGAAACCCTGTCTCCTGCACAGCAGTGCCACTGCAGCATGATGTAATTCTTTATCCATGCACTGGGTGCCCCTGCTATATGTGCTTTAATAAACACACTGCTGTTCCAGTGCTTATTCCTCTCTTTAGGCAGAAGGCACTGTTTAGATGCTGGGACAGGGGCTTGTTGCCATTTTCCCCTAGGAAGTGCCACCTGAGTCCAACTGCTCGTCCAGGAACATGTAGGTCTTCTGTATGTCCTGTGTTTTACCTGCCAGCCTTGTCAGGTGCACCACTGAAGATGCTCTTGTTGGAAATTACTCCAGCCCTGCGTGTCCAGGTCATGTCTCCAAGAGCAGGCTGACTGGTGCTGTGCAGTAACATCCATCGTGTCTCAGAGCTTGTCTCAGTTTCATTGCATGATGTCAGGACTAAACCAATATCCCATACAACTGGATATGTTCCAAAGCAGTTGGTCGTGATGAATGTCAGCTCCAAAACCGGATCCTGAGGGGAATCTTGAGGGACTTTGATCTGAGGAAGGTCCAGTTTCTCTAAGGACAGATAAAAGGTCTGAAAATTCTCTAAAAGGTGGTCTAAATTTTCACTGAAAAAGCAGTCCTGCTGTACCAAACCCTACCAAACAAAAACAGAGATTGGAAGACATCACACTTCACATCACCAGTTTATATAGGATAAAAATGTCAGGTTTCTGTGTGACAGCTAAGTTTTCCTTATCTTCCCATTTCCACACAGAAAATTCCCAGCCCATCAACCTTTTGTCTCTTAGGCTGGATCTTCTATATTTTTTGGCTTTTGTATGGGCTTCTTTGGACCTTGACCAACTTTTATTTTCCTTAATGCATGATGCTGAGAACTGGACACCAAACTACAGCAGAGAATGCACCGGTGCCAATTAGAGCACAATAATTTCTTCCGTGTCTTACATGAAACACACTTGCAGGTGTGTCCCAGGATGACATTTGCCTTTTCTTTTGTTGTGGGCTGACCATACCAAGAACTCTCACGGTTGCTGGATCTCTAAAGGTTGTGGGTCCCTCTCTGCACGGTGCTGCCTGGCAGGTCAATCTTCATGAGGGCCACAGATTGGGCTTGTTTCCTGGGAACTTTTGCCTTTGACATTTCCCTCTTAAGTGCTTTTTACTGACATCTATTTGATTTCTGACAATTCCTTGGGGGTTTTCAGGATCAATTTGAATTCTAACCTTGTCTTCCTGGGGGAAACAGTATAGATGGCTTGTGGACAAGATGATCATTTATCTTAGTTTGGGTAATAAAAGAGTAACCAATCTGCATGCTTGAGAGACAGGAGAATTAGTTTACTCAAAAGGCTTCAGATTAATTACGATTGGTTTCTCTTCTTCATCAGATGTCATAATAATTTGGATATTTAGCAGACAATTCTCAGATAAAAAGAATGTACAGGTTAGTCACTGCCTTACGAGCTGCTCCCTCTTGTCCCTGGCTACAACTAGTTTTTCCAGAACTGTTTTTTATTCCACCCCTGCTAAGAACTAGATGTGATGTGTCCTGGAAGCTCAATTCTGTACTGGGTTTGCCATCCAGGTTACTGGGGCAGTATGGGAGCTGGTGAGCAGCTGCCAAGGCACACAAGGATCTGTGTGAGTGTCCAGCGCTGAGCAGTTCGCTTCTCATTACACCCAAAATGCTGAAAATGACCCGGGGTAAGATCTGCCTCTGGCATGCAATCTCACAGGTTAGCACATGCTCCTCCTGCACAGCACTGTGAGTTAGTGGTGAACCTTTGGCTTGTTCCACAGACCTAAGGCTGAGATCAGCAGGCCAGGCCTGGGCAGGGTGTCACCCCAAGCCTTTGATACTCCATCGTGCCATTAAGTAACCTGCAAAGAACTTCCTGGCATCCAGCTGTCAAACGTATCATGATTAGATCAGAGTGTGTTATGAGGCTTCATGTTTTCTTAGCTGATGCATAATGTTAAATGCCAGCTTTGGCTTTTAAAATAGCTTTGGGCCACTGCCTTTGCCTAGTCTCTGCCAGATTTGTGACCAGCCTTGTTGGAACATTATTTAATCCTCCCAGTATGACAATGAAATGTTGACTTTTTTAAAAAAAGCAACCCACAGTCTATTTTCCAACTAGTTTTATACCTTTCTTGATATTAAATCTAGGCCTTTTTCCTGCTCATTTCCATGCATGTGTGTTTTCAGGATGACATTGAGGAAAATTAATTAAAGTAAGAGGATGTACAAACACGAATATCCAGCAAATGCTTGCTGCTTCAATCCCAGCAGAGCTGTTTGTACAACATTCCTACAAAGTTAGACATCAAGTAATTAGGGAACCAGGGTTTTTTCTATTAAAAGCAATAAAAATTGAAGTTATAGGAGACTTTACTTTGGAAAAGCAGTAAGAAAGAAACAAAGAGGTTTGATGGCAGATATGTCAGGTGCTGAAAGCCTGGGGAGTGGTGTTAGTTCAAAGAACCTGAGTGGTATGAAATAGATGGTCTTTCAGCAACATAAGAGCCAACACAGGTCTTTAGAGCTATTACTGTAGCAACATTGTCATTGACTTGGAAGGTGCTGACTGGACTTGTAAAGGGTTATCAGGGCTTTCTGTGGAGCATCAGCTATGGGATTACTGTTACATTTGTAAGGACTAGAAACCCTTTGAAAGTATGATCCCAAGTGCATCTCTCATTATTACTAAATAAATCTCTTTCTAGTTACTGGTTGCTTACAGTGTTGGGTGGCTCTGGATGCCTGAGAAATAGAAGTGTGATAGAGTTTTATAAATTTTTTTTTTTTTTAATTCCCATACCTATATGCAACTTCCCTTCCCCCTTCATTTCCTAAAATAATTCCTGTGGGATTAACAGCACCCACGTGCTGGATTTGCAACAGCTGCTCTCAGATGGACTGTGAGTGTGTTCCACAACATAAGCAATTCTGCTGCAGAAAAAAAAGATGGGAAAAGTGGCTTAACTGTGTCCTTCATGGCTTCAAGAAACATCTCGGTCTTTGGTCAATAATCCGCAAATGAAGAAGATGATGTTGATATGACAAGTAAAACCTTCCTCCAGTGACAAGATTTGTCATGATTCATATGACAAATCCTCATGAATTACTGTGTGAATAAGAAAGGTGGCAGGTCACTTTAACACCCCCTCTGTGTCCTGATTTCTCAGTGAGAAACAAAGATATTGCTGTTTGCCTGGATCCCTGGGACATTCACTGTATTATCTGAGCTCTCCCCATGAAGGAGCCTGCATGGGAAGGGCTAGTGATGATGCTGGCAGCAGCAGCTTTTTGTGCTGTCAGCATGTAAACAAACCTTCCCTCAAAACCCAGAACAATCTTCAGAGATCCACCATGATATACAACACCGTGATGTTAAGAGAAGGAAAAGAGGCAGCTTGGATGCAGCAGCCTTTCCCCAGCGCCTGGCTGCCCCTTCCTGCAGCTTCCAGCACTCCAGGCCAGCACAGAAAATGCTGATGACATTTACAGCCTACCTGCATGGTGTAAATTCAAGGTTATTGAATTGCAGTCTTGGTTGAGGGTTTCCTGCTCACAGCTCTCTGGAGCCAGAAGGCGAAGGCTGTGCACTGAACCCCAGGTGACGGGTTTGCCACACTCTGAAGTGTGAGCTGCCAGGGCTGCCTGAGCTGCACACCTCGGCTGGTGCCCCATGGCTCCCTCAGTGGGACCTCAGAACACACTGTTCATCCTGCATGGTGAGAGCTTCTTGAGGGGCTGCAGCCTTGTGCCTTTGAGAGCCTGGGTATAAGGAGACCAGAGAATGGTTTGTGTTTTTTCTAGTGCATCATCTTCCTTTCCTTTTAATTGCTCTGAGGCTGAGGCTATTTGTGCAGTAGAGGTGTCCCTCTTTCCTTCCTGTACCTGAGCTAAGAGGCACAGTTCTGGCTCCTGGGCTCTGACTGGGAAACCCCCACCTCTCACCTTCCTCCCTTTCATCAGCACCTTCCAGCCATGCTGGGGTTTGGAACTCTTGGAAGGAGTGATGTTTGTTTAATCCTTCTACACCTTTTCTACCTGGAAATTAAAAAAGAAGGAAAAAATTAATGTTTTGAATAAACACGTGAAACTGTTTTGAACCCTCAGAGTTAAGGTGTGTTTCACAATTGTATTTCTCTACAAAGAAATACAAGAGGTCAAAGGACATGGTGAAGTAATACATTATGGGGAAGCTGACAGAAGAACAGTAAGTTTGGGCTTAAGTGAAAAATTTTTTGCTTTGCTGGCTCTTGGTATGGAGCCAATAACAACAGAGCAGGAGCTGTCTTGAAATGACCATGGAGAGCAGGTGTGCTGCAGACAGTACTGGAACTACTGAAAATAATACTCTGAGTTAGTGCACTTCTGTTCAATGTCTTTAAATAATAATAATGATTATTATTATATTAAGGTAGTCTTGTGGTAAAGATTTGCCCTTTGGTAAAGGGTGGTAAAGGGATGCATGAGCACTGAAATGATGCTTTATTAGCAATCACTTTGCAACCCTGGGAAGAGTCATATGGGACCCCCTCCACACCACGAGGAAACAAAGAAGTGTCTTTTTGTTTAAATGTAAGTTTTGAGTTTTACAACATGCTGAAGAGTCAGGAGCACAAAGCCATATGAATTAAGAGATTTTCCTCCCTCCAGAGAGCCACAGAGGCACCTGCTACCTACCAGCCCTTTCTGACAGCAGTTCTTTTTGTTCCTTGTTTTACACACTGTTCCTCCATAGCAAGTGGAGAAGCAGTACTGTATTCCCAGAACCAGGAGTCATGTCCACCATTTCCTGGGGAACAGTTACTGCTGTTACGATCCCCAGCCTATGTTGCCTGCTCCAAAAATTAAAAAAAATAATTTCATTGTGCTCAAAACGTTTCCACTCTCCACCCAGTCAGTGAAGACCTTTACATTAAGTAAAATACCTGTGTACAGATCCTGAGGGCTGATGAGCACCTGAAGTCCTCTTGAAGTGAGCAAGGGTTGTTTGTGAGGGCTAAAGACCTCTCAGGATTTGGCTGTGTGGGCTTAACAATCCACCTACTGACATGATTTTCATTTTCCCCTAGTGTCTATTATTTTAGACCCTCTACTTGCTGCAGCATGTGTTTCTCCTCCAGATTCATGGTATATGAAACTGCTGTGATTCCTGATACAACTTCAGCTGGCTCCTCAACACCCTGCTGGTGAAAGATGAAAAATTAGGATGGTTTCTCCATGCTGCAGGCAGAGAGAGCACACCCAGCTCACCCCCAGCTCACTCTGTAAGGGGAAAAAGAGTGAGATGAAAGACAGACAGCACCAGAAACCACAGGGACAAAGGAAAGCTTTCCACTCAGATTAGGCCTCAGTGGCTTTTTTTGAACAGTCAAACCAAAAACATAAAGCCCATGTACTGGTAACAATGAGATTTGTACCTGTACTTATGCCAGGGACTGTAACACTGCATGAGAGGTAAGCTTTCCCCCTAAGCATATAACCTCATTGTGAGGCAGGAAAAAATTTACCTTATTTCATGCAAGTGAAACTTAGACATTCCTCTGAAACATCCAACACCAAGTATTGCTGGAGAATAGCTCCTGGGCTGGGCTGTTACTCATGAATAGTGTGGCAAACCATTATTTCTGAAGAAAAAGGCTCACACAAGCAAATGTGCTGCATATAACAGAGGTTATATAGCACCAAGTGACTGAAGGGAAAAGATGTATTGACATATCTTGATGTCAGGATGGCTAGTGTTGTGGGGAGTTTAATGAATTTTTTTGATATGGCAACTTTTTTCCTAAGACTAGATTGTTGAATAAGTATGGTGCTAATTGCATGACAGCATTGTATTAGTCATAACAAGATCCTCTGTAACTTTTTCTAAGTGCTCTTCCAGATGAGATTACAAATACGCAGAGGAAAGCACTCAAAGTAATTCTATTCCATGTTACCTTTTTTCTCTTTTGACTGGAAAGAGAAGCACAATGATACAGACTTATGAAGACATAATTTTTGCTAAGAAACGAACTGAGAGGATCTGCTGTTGTGGGGCTAAGGGAGATGGCATAGCAAGAGAGATGTGGTCAGTCTCAGAAATAAAAAGGTAAGAGTGAATCTTACATGGGATAAATAATAAGCCCAGAGAGACATTTGGAAGAATAATTTCATCAAACCCAGCCGAGTCCAAGCGTGTGTCATTGCTGAGGGCAGGGCAGGACACAGGTGGGGTGCTTCAGTTTCCCAGGCAATAGATTCATCTGTTACAACATCACTGAAATCTGCCAAGACCAGAGCGTTGTTGGAACTTAAAAGGCACAAGCTTCCCCAGTCTGTCTAATCTAATATGCCTTTGAGCATAAGATGCAAGAGGGAGGGGAAAAAAATGGGAGGAGTCCTTTGAGAGGCAGGGGCAGACAGAAAAGCACAAGCTGGAAAGAGCAGAAAAAGTGACTAAAATTCCTGAGAAAATAAAATCACTTTGGATCAAGAAGAAAACTGAGCTACTACCTCTCAGGGTGAACTGAAAAGTCAAAGCAGGGCATATTAACACACAAAATCTATGATGGAGGTAGGAACAGTGGGGGAACAGGAAAGGAAAACCTGGCAAAAAGAAGAACAGGTGGGAATTCAGCATAAGCTTCTGCCCTCAGTTTCTTGGCAGCATCCTGACACCATGGTGGATGGCTGATCTGAGTTAAAGAGCAACAGCAGGATGTAAATGTGTGTGTGTGGTGCTGCTGGGCAGGTGCAGAGGACAGTCAGAGCACAGCATGACTGTCAGTGAGAGGTGAGGGTGCAGCAGAAGCTGGGCAGACCTGATGGGGAGGGAACAAAGCAGCCCATATTCAGGAAGTGCCATTTTCCAGGGGGCACAGAAATTTGAGTAGGAGATGGAGGAAAAGGGGAGAGATGTTGTAGGGAAGACATCTCTGTCAGGACACAGATAGAAAGAGATTTACAGGAGATAGGAAAGAAAATACAGACACTGTGAAAGAAAGCTGAGGAAAAAAACTAATCCTGTGCCAGGAGCAGGCAGAGGTCAGCAGCAAGAGGGGATTGGAAAGAGGGACAGAGCTGTGGACACCTTTGATCAAGGGCTTTAAGCTAAGGGTTTGAAACAAAGAGGGAGTGCAATTCAGGCAGATTGGTGCCCTGATGGTCTGCTTGTGCTGTGGGCTCACTGGCTGGGGCAGGGAAATGCTGCCTGCATCCAGCATTGTGGCACAGGACTGTCACTATTTGTTGCCCTATTAATGCTTTTACCAAGTACCTCTGGGACTGGAGAAGCATCTGCTTCTTCCAGTGCCACTTACTGAACACCAAAGGAGAGTGGCTTTAATCCCACTTCATTTTGTTATCAGCCATAATATCTGCAATGTCAGATCAGCCTTAAATCAGTGTCCTGGTAATATTTGCCATAGCAGATGCTACTTAAACAGATGTTTTGTGTAGAGCAACCTTTTTCCTTAGCAGTTTGTGCAGTGCAGATTGGTGAGCAAAATTTCTGAGTTTCATTTCTGCTTTCTGCTTCTTGTTGATTTATGCACTTTATACTCTGGCCTCTGGCAGATTGTGTAGGAAGAGCACCGCTCTCAGATGCCTGTGTGCAGGGCATTGGAATTATGCCTCTTTTCTATGACACTACCCCATAATTTAAAAGTAAAATTCCCTTTTAAGTGTTTACACTCATCATAAGTAGTAACCCAACAGGAGACATAGCCTTGAATTTTCAATTAAAACTCTTTTCCAATAAAAAACAACCTGCAATTTCCAGGGGCAAATTAAAACTTTGCTGAAGTTGTACAGCTCTGCACAGTTCCATGGTTGCTGGACAAAATCCCTGGGAGCATCCCTCCACCTTCCAGCCATCACAGTCACTTTACTGAATGATGGGAGGAAGAGCTAGGGATGGTGGTGTGTTGGGAGACACGCTGAGAAACACACTGCAAAAGCAGAAGTAGTGGGAGAGGAGCCAGAGGGGACGGAGCAGCTCCCTCGCACAGAGCCAAGCAATTCCTCTTGCTGGAGAAGCAGGAAATGCTTCAGCTTCTGCAATTGGACTAGTGTTCCTTGGAGTGTTTCTAGCCCAGTCCCCTTGCTGGTTCTTCTTGCATAGCCAATGCTCTGCTTCGTGCCGTGTTTGTCCCTGGTGGTCCAGGGCGCTGGCTGTGGTGGGCCCTGCTGGTACTGCACCGCCACCTCCAAGGTAAGGAGTGGCAGAACCTGGACCTCAGAGCAGAAATAGGGAAGCCAGTTATCTGAATCACAGCGTCCCAGTTTAGCCTCTCCTGATCACATGCCGTCTGCTCCCTGGCAGCCTCGCACTAATGTTACAGACATCAGCAGAGCCCTGCTCAGAGGCTGTGCCTTCCAGTCAGAAGTAGAGTCATGAGCTGGAAAAAAAGCAAATACAAGCTAAAATTGCAACATCTTGAGGCAAAGAGAAAGAAATAAGAAAAAAAACCCCAACACCTGATGGGGAGGGATGGCTCTAATGCTCTGTTTCATCTTACATAAAAGCTCTTTCTCAGCTGTCCCAATTTAAAAGTGTGGGTGAGGGTTTAGTCATGGTAAAACTGACATCTCTGAGTTTGCTGTTGTTTGTCACGTTGCTCAAATGAGGTTCAATTATAATGGGAAGGAGCCACTGGTAATGATTGGGCTCCAGATATTCAGAGCAGAAAAGAGAAAAGATTGCTGAGGGAAACAGCATAAGCCCAGAAAACAACTATAGTTGCTATATCAAACCAAATGTTTGCAGTATGTTTTATTGAAGGCAAATATGTTTTTCAGCACTGTGTCCAGAGAACTACCTCTTTCCTTCTAGGATGACTGCATTTTGGTCAGCATCCTCTAAGCCCGGTGGTGGTGCCAGACAGGTCAAGGCACTGACTCTATTCTGACAGCGAAGCTGAGGCCAGACACCAAGGGTCTGCCGCCCTCCAGCTCTCACGAGCTGGGTCTCATGCAGCACCGTGGCAGGCTGACCTCACCGTGCTCCCCAGCATCTCAGTCCCTCAGGACTCACCCTGCATACCTCCAGGGTTGCCCCCACAGGGAAGCTCTGGTACAGAGATGGGGGCAGCCACCATGTGCTTGTGGGACCATCAGTGACCAAGACGAGACACATCAGTCAGTTCACAGTGAGTCTTGCAGGTCATGGGCAGACACCAGAGGCACAACTCCCTTCCAGCTGGGCTCTATTTCTTCCTCATTTACCATGGTGAAGGTGGTGCAGGGCTTCCCACAGTGTTTGGTCATGAGGGTGGGGCAGCTCTTCTGCACTGGTTCTTTCTGGTAAAGGAGCAGCAAGCAGAAGCTCCAGTGGCCTGCCCTCCTGGGGTTAAGAAAACTCAAAAACCCAAAAGGGAAGTGAAACCACCCTTTCTAGAACATGGAAATGCTGAGGAGGTGTTTCATGCTCCAGCAGCCAGAGAGGTTAAAGGGCAGCAGAAATCCCCCAGTGTGTCAGCTAACAGCAGCAGGAGGTGAGGGAGAAGGGGCAGCACTGCAGATACCAGAAGGAAGCAGCTGGCAGGCAGCTGAGGGAGTGATGAGGAGCCACTTAGTCCCTGCTGGCACCAAGGAAGGGAACAAGGGACAGGAAGAGTGTCCCAAGACAGGGAAAAGGGCACAGTGCAACAAGACAGCGACTCACAGCCAGCCTCAAACACCCAGAGAGGAATGGAGTGGGATGTGAAAGATATCCTGGGAGTGGTCAGGATCTGTCCTCCCTCAGGAATCCCTGCAACAATTTTTTCAAATTTTGACTGTAATCCCTTGTTCTGCTTGTAATCTCCCCACAAAAGGGGTTCTTAGCAATGCTACAGGATATATCCACAAGGAAAAGTTTTCAGCATAGGTCTTTTAATTAATGTTTCCTGAAAATCGTATGTTATAGTACAGTGCAACATTTAGAACTGAAGAGGCACCTAAACCAAAAAGCATAACAGAGGTTTTTGGTGCAATGACCAAATTACAATGACTGCAAGGACATGGGCCTGAGATCCGAAGGCAAAACCGTATGCAATATATCTTTCCTTCTTTTTTTTTTTTTTTTTTTTTTTTTTTTTTTAATCAAAGGTAACAAAGGCAAAGAAAGGGGCCTCTGGAAGGAATACTTTTTGCATTAAGAGATTATAAGTAATAACAACCAGCTGGAGAATGAAAGATCTCAAATTTATGTAGAGATTGTCAAGCTACTCAGACACAGCATGCCAAGAAGATAAACCTCTCTCTTCCAGGTCAAGTTACTGCCAGGTAAATTATGTCTAAGGCATATTTGTAAGAAGCAATAGTGACCTCGCATGGCTTTCTAAATTATTCCAGCAGATTGTGATCCCAGATCTTGTTATTACCTTGATGGAATAATCTAAATTCAAATCAGGCAATCAGGTCTGAATGCCAAAGCACTCCCGTTCTCCTAGAAATGAAACTTCATTACATGATGGGAAAGTTGTTGACATGGGCTGGGAAACAGGAAATACTGTTCAGCCCTTGAAGGATCCTGAGAGGCCATGGACAGGGGCTGATCCAAGGATCTAATACTTACTTTGCACCTAAAATTTTCAGTACCAGTACCTTGCAACTGACTTAGGACAGGGAAGGAGTGATACTAGACCTCTGACAAAATTTTTGGGCACCATTTAGGGCAGGAGTGTCTATTTGAAAGAAAATTATGAATTTCACAGCTCTTTTGATGTAACAGACAGGTTATTTCCTTTCCGAGGCATCAGTAACTGTTCATTTTAGGCACCAAATATAGGAAATATAGTTCCCAGGAAAACTCCCTTTCTGTCCTCCATGGCCCTATTACAAAGCTCTTACAGGGCTTGGGCCAGGATCCTTCCAAATGGGAAGCAGCACTCTCCCACACTCTGACCTACAGAAAAGTCATTCTTCTACAGAAAATACGAGGCAAAATTTCCTACTAATACCATATAGTAATACTACAGTCTTGGGGGCTAAGGCTTGCTGAGCATCCAAGGCCAAGATGTGAGCAAGGCAGTGTCTACCAGTGTCCCCAGAACAAGAAAGATGTATTTTAGCAGCTGCAAAGTAGACAGCTCTCCAGCATAATCAGAGCTCACAGTTAGAGTAAGATTATTCCAACCAACTGCAGTGATGGTGATGATGTGGACAGTACTTAAACTTCCAGCCAGGAAGCTCATGAGCACAGAGTGCTTCAAGTCAGTACCAGTGTAATTACAGTCATCTCCTGGTTAGCACTAAACCTTGCTCCAGCTTGAGCTTGGTTCTGGAGCTCCAGATTCAGAGTGTCTTTGTACATGGGGCACTGCCAAATCAGCCCACGTCACATGTTCGACAGGAGCTCCAGGCAGTCTGCAGCAAAGTGGAGGATAAAAACCTTAGACAGCATTTGTAGATGCTCAGGTCTGTTCACAGCTCTTTGGCAGAGTCTGAACACACATCAGAGCCACAAAACCACTCTGAGCAGGGTGCCTGCCTGGGAAACTGCCTGCCAAATAGCTGCTCACGTTGCAGTAAGTGTGCACAGGGTTTACTTTATAAGAAACCTGTGCGTGACTGCCTGTGGAGGAAGGGGAGAGGGCTTGAGGTCACCCTTTATTCAGAAAGGAAGATGCTGAAGAAAGTCGGTGCTGCGTGTGCAGCTTTCCACCACCTCTGAAAAGCATTCCTGAAAGCTGACACTGCCAGTAATTTTTTGTTTTGTTCCAAGGTGTTCATACTTCAGATGGCGACATTTTGACATTCACATCCATTATGCGAACGGATTGCGGAAATAACTCAGCTCTTACTCTGTCTGTGATATTAATCCCCAGCTGCTGGCTGCAGCACAGAGCCTGCCTAGGACAGCAGGCACCCCAAGTGGCTCAGCGGCTCCCCAATCCCTGCTGTGCTTGGCCCCAAGGAAGGCAAAGGAGCATTTCCAAAATCCGGCTTTCCCTGCTTCAAAATCTGAATCCAAGTTGGCACATTAGATCTTTCCTCCTTGCTGTGCAGCCACAGGTGCTTGGGGTGAAATATAAGGCCTTTAACGTGAGCATTGTGATAATATAATATCACATCATGGGAACCCAGTGGGCTTCATTAAAATTGTACAAATGAGAAAGGAGACAGCAAATTAAGATCTACAGCTCTTGTTCACATGGCAAAACATCATTAGCTTTGAGGTGGGAGACACTGTTGCCTTTTACACCCTGTTGACTTTTAGTGCTGGTGTTTTTAATACACAGGTTGTAAGTCGGTTCAGAAAATGCAAACTGTGGTAATTGCTCCAGAGCTCAGTTCATCGTTCCTTGGAACAGATGTCACTGGGGAGGGAACCTGCCGAAGGAGAAGGGGAGGAGTGATGGAAAGGACTGGGGAGAGGAGCAGAAAATCTGAATAATTTTGCGTGAATGAAATAGGTTACCCGTCTGGACACAGAAAGAGGACTGGCAGTGCCACGATGCCTGGTACTCGCTTTTACCAGCAGGCACTTGTATAGTCAACAGCACTGAGGAGAAAACACATCAGATGGGGGATACATCAAAGGCTGAAAAACAAATGCTCCCTTTGCTTAAACATTCCCACAGTTTAAACCTTGCCTGGCTGCAAAAAGCAAAGGTGATGTGTTTTCTTTCTTTCTGTCTTTCTTTGGGGATGGGAGGAAAAAACAAGGGAGGAAGACCTGAAGTGGAAAAACAAAACAGAACAAAAAAAAGCCTCCTTGGAGCCATATGTGTGAATGCTGCCGAGGAGAGCAAAGACGCGCTGACAAAACAAGCCAGGAATGCTGAGGCCTGAGTTCTGAAACACATACGGTTTATGTTGTTCTTACTACAAACCAAAAATATGTTCCCATTTGAAATGGTTGAATCCACAGCTGTTTTAAAATCCCTTGGTACTTCTGAGACAAATGATCCAAGTCAGACTGTGCTAACAGGGTCAGTTTTAGAGCCAAGCGAGAGCTGTGACTGATGCAGAATCACTGCAGCTCCATCCCTTTCCACATCAATCATAGCTCAACGAAAATCCTGTGGGGCTGTCGGGCTCTCTTACAATATTGTTTACATTAGAAGATGATGTAAAGCTCCTCCAGCAAAACTGTGCTGCTGGATTATGATCTTCACTAACAGCAAAAGAGCTTAAGTTGCAGCTGCAGGACAGCACAGAGAGATGCAGGCACCTACCCCCAAATTTACATCTACAAAAGTAGTCATTAATGTTTCATAAAATATACCCATTGATTCATCTCTGCAGGCAAATTCTCTCCCTTTAAACCAATTATTATAAAGCACCTTGGGGTGAGTCTACATTCTAGGTGCTCTATAAAGTAACCACCTTGTATTGCCATAAAAGCCGAAATGGCTTTAATCCATTTCCTCACAATAGCAGTTTTAATTCACTCTGAGAGGGCTGGCTGTCAAGAAAATAGTATTTTTCTCAGATTCACACCTGAGGTCAAAACCTTGCCCTCTATGCCAGAGCTAATAAATCACGATTCTTTTTTCCTGCTCCTTTTGAACAGCGAGGACAGTCTCTTGCAGAAAGACAAAAAAAAGGGTCTTTGCAGGAGCCCACGAAGCATCGTGGGGGAGGGATGTGGAAAAAGTCCCAGCAGCATCCCATAATCACGTACCAGGGAGGGCAGGCTTGCAGCTGTGCTGGGCCTTGAAAAGAAAGGCTCAGCACCTGTTTACTCTTGACTGGAAGGTCTCAAGTTATGGCTGTAATGCTCTAATACACCCCATTAAATATTTGCATATTAAACATACTGAAAATAAAACCTTTTTGAAGTGACAGGGATTGAATAGCATTGCAGTCTCTCCCAGTCTCCAAGGGTCCCTCTAATTGGTCCCTCTCATCCTGACATTTGATTGCTCTACAGACAGGGTGGGTTTTAAGGCAGAAATTCCCCAGGAATTCCAGTGGTGCAGAGCAGCCACTGCTCACAGACAAAGCCCTGGGAGTTGCCATCACAGGAATCTGGTTGCTAGCATCATTTGCCCCAGCCAAGGCGAGAAGACTGGACAGTCTCACACAGAGTCAACAGGAGCAATTGCAGCAGGTCATGAGCTCTCTTCAGCCCAGCTTTCCCACCATTAACATCCCTTCCCCAAACCAAGGAGAAGTCTGAAATCCAGAAGTATTTCCTTTTACCTACAGACTCTGCCTTCATCACCTGAGCCTCTGTGAAACCTCCTAACCACCACAGCTCCTGCTGTAACTAGAGCCAGAAAAAAACATTCTCTGGGCTGCTCAATGAGATACCAAGGTGCCCACAGATCCTGCTGCCATCAGCCACCCAACAGCTCTTCCTGCTCAGCAGACCATGCTTGTTTGTGGCCACCCTGCACACCAGCAAAGTGCCCTGTACTGGTGACAGCAGAAGGAATTGGGTCTTGCTCAGTGTTTGAGCGTTTGGACAACCCATGTAGTGCTGGAGAGCAGCCATGGGGCTGGGAAGCACTGGCAGTAATGGGAGCTGGGGAGCACTGGCAGCAATGGGAGCATCCATACCAAAGTGTTGGAGGTTCCTCCATCCCCTGGACAGTGCTGTTGGGATGAAGGCTCTGCTTCATGGCACTGCAGGGTCTCAGGCCTGGGGACAACAGGAAATGTGGTCAGTCACACCAGCCATGTTGCCGTGCACATTTGGCAGACTCAGCTGAAGTCAGACCTTGGATGTGGTTTCAGAGGTAGTTGATGTCTGGTTTGATATTCTGTTGACATGGTCTGTTTTCAGTTGTGGTCTCAAGCACTGACCTCACAAGTGCTCCTGCCTGTACAGAGTGCTTTTCATTTGGGAAGAGTGGCAGCAGGGGCTCCCTCAGCTCATAGTCTGGGTCTGGACAAATATTAGGAGAACATTTAAGAAAAGGCGTCTCTGCCTGGAGTGTGAGCACTTGTTTGGGACTTTCCGGCTCTCCAACCTGCATGTGAACTGAAACCCTGGCCCTACAGGGCTCAGGAGAAGGGACCACCAACTCCTGGTGTCCTACACATAACTGGCATTCTTTCCAGAGGTCCCAGGATGGCCTGGATGCACCACAGCAGCAGCTCATCCATTCAGAGACAACTCCACAGCAGTGAATCCTCAGCTCTGAACCCCCGAGCTCCCTGATGCAGCAGTGTGACTACCAAGGGCCTTGCTTGTCTGACCTGCAGCCCGGAGGGCAGAGGCAGGTGCAGGAGAAAGCCCCTTTTGGTAGCCTGTCTCTTTGCAATAAATGCTGCTGTGTGCTTTGCAGCATCAGAGAAAGATGCCTCATGCTGGGAAAGGATGCCTGATGCTGCCCAGTCTCTAGGGGTGTTCCTTCCACTGCCACACACTGGAAATGCTCCGCTCCTGGCACAAAGCAGCTTTATTCTTACGGCAGAGACTTTTATTGTGCCAAAGGAACTTGTTCAGTACAACAGCCCCCTTTGTGCAGCTGCTTCACCCAGGAGCCATATGCAGTCCCAAGGCAAGGCTTGAATGCTGTGGAGGGCATTACATGATCCCTCCGCACAGAGATACATTCAGCTCAAACAGTGCTATTTTTGTCTTACTTTTTGGTGACTGCTGGGGGAGACTCAGATGAAGACAATGGCAGGGGAAGTGTGTGTGAGCCCTGCAGACACTTTATGTCTTTTCACTTGCAAACATGTAGAGAGGGGAAAAAAAATCACTGAGTTCCTGATGTGCCTAATTGCCCAGCAGCGGCAGAAAGTGAGTTGGCAGTGTCTGCATCAACCCGCACCGGCTGGTTCCTCGCCTCACCATATGTCTGCTCAGACACTCACGACTCCCCTGAACAAGCCACATGGCAGCTTGGGCACTCCATAAGGGCTGTGCATGCTGTTCTAGAGGAATAATCAAAAATAGTTCCAAATGTTCACAGTCCTTGCTGGAGACTAGGACTGGTGCTTTTCTATTCCGTACTTCCTTATAAGCATTACAGATGTTAGGAATGTAACCCTACCCTCTTACCAGTCACAAATTTCAACAAATGGTTTAATTGCAATGACCAACTAGGTTGGCATTTCCTGTTGCTCTTTACTGACTGGATTATTTTTCGGTCACAAAACATCTGCAATCACATGTTACCTTGCAAGAAATGTCCTCTCTGTCAGGTGTTATTGCTAAATGACCCTGAGCTAGAATGGTCACAGGCTCTCAGAGGTCTGGAAGGTTCAGCTAGTGCTGCCGCTCAGCTAGTGGGTAAGTTTCTGGAGCAGTGCAGCCTGCAGATCCCTGCCTTCCTGCTGGCTCCTGCCTTCATCGCACCAGCAGAAGACAACATTGCTGGGTGTTGCAACAGTTGCCCCCTCCAGCAAATCAACATTTTTCAGAGTGACATTCAGCAGTACTCTGAGCTCCTATCTCATTGCACAGAAGTACCTCTTTGCCAGGATATGCACCTTTCCAAAATCAACACAGTGGTCTCAGCTTCTTGGTTCTTGCTGATGGAGGGAGGAGAACGCCTGCAAAATCTTTTGACCTTACTGTGTCACCATTAGATACTTCAGTGTGATACAGAGTGTTTAGTTCTGACACAGTCCTAAGAGTGGCAAGGGTTAATAAATGTCTTGGCGTGAGTATTGCATGCATCTCTCTCTCTTGGCATTTGTCTTCCTAGCAGCAAAAAGTTGACAAATGCCTTTCTCTGAATCTGCTGTCCTGTTACAGGTTCAATCAGGCAAAAATCTTGATTCCCTTCTTAGGGCAATGAAATAAAAAAAAACTTTACCAACAAATAAGACCACAGATACAGAGATTCAAACATTTGTTACCCACTGGAGGCTCAACATTTTTCTTCTCAGACGGTTTTATACCCTATGCCGGTCAGGTACGTGAGCTCCCCTTTGGAATTATCTTCAGTGGGAGAGCGCTCCCTAGAGGCAGGGCGAGAGCTCTGCCAGCTCTAAAAGCCCTGGGAAGAGCTTGGATCTGGCGGTGAGGCCGCTCAGCCCAGGGCATGCCAGAGGGTGTGCAGAGCTCTGCTGGACTCCCGGGCCGTGCTCCTCTTCTCTGACAGCTGTGTACAGAAACACACATAGAAATGTTTTCCACACAGGCACTTTGCAAACCCTCACCCAAGGGCAGGCAGCTCAAATCCTCAAAAAGCTACCAGCTGAGGAGAAGTGAGCAGCGTGGCTGTTCGCAGAGCTTTGGGTCCGCCACTACCACTGTGTCTGGCGTCTCAGCCTCCCTCCCACCTCTAATCCCCTTGCAGCTCTCTGCTTTAGTGCAAGGGTAGCCTTGGTTGGGCTGCATTTTTTTTTTTTAATCTTTTCAGGCTGCCAAAACCCAAGCTGTCAAATACAAGTTAACAGACCGAAAACACAGATGTCCATTCTTGACTGAGTTTTCCATACAGACTGGACGTGCTCAGAGCAGCTTTTAAGGTCAAAGCACTGGTCCTTTTACCATACCTGCCTTCCTCGGCAGTCAATCACCCATCGCCAGTGGCGTTCACCACACCCGTCTCCTGTGAGCATCGCTTTTCAGGCACACGAGTTTCACTGAGCACATGACATACATGGCTATAATTTATTAGAGACAAAAACAAGGGCTTCATGACACATATACTGTGTGTAATATAGCACAGTGGGGATCAAAGATCTCTCAGTGGAAGTGCTTGAGACTGGCCTGAGGCAGGAGGATTCAAAATGTAAAGGAAGTATGTCTCAATGGTTTTTGCTCACCTGGAAACAGAGATGCTCTGCATGCTTACAGATCTGAAGAGGTTTAACGTCCACACGTGCATGCAAAGATACAGCATACTTGTGTTATTTGTGTGTTCTCCATAAAGGACACAGGGTTGTGGGTCTCTAAGATTTGCTAAGAGCCTCTATTATTTGCCACCCAAGCCTGGGCAATGAGCACCTTCTTCATTAGTATGCCTCAGATCTTCTCCAGAAGGCAATATACCTGAGGTCATCACTCAGCTTCTATGTCATTGAAACCTCAGTTTTTCTCCTGACACTGCCAGTAAAACCACATGCTTAAGGAGCAGATCAGGTCTGTCATTGTATCAGTATGGGAGAAACCTGTTAATTTTATCCTGATGAATGAACCAGTCTGCCCTCCACCTTCCCTGCTGGCTTACCTGTTTCATTCTCTTGCCACAAGTTCTCTTCTGGACAGTAAAGTCTTTGAGGGCAAGAGGTGTCAGAACTGAGATAGGTCTGTGCATGAGCCACCACAGGGGGTCCTGGGCAGAGTGGCCTTATGAAGCCTTAGTATGGGATAAACTACAATGATAAAAACATAACCTAGTCTGTTGGAATCAAACAATTTCTGCCAAGGCCACCCAAGCTGGTAACTTCAGGGGCTGTTGAGCTGTAAGTGAAAGGCAGTTTTTGTATATCAAAGTGCCACAGTGAAATCTGATTGATTTCTGAAATGCTCACCCACCAAAACTATCCCGAGAAGCCCCTAGCTCATTTTCAAAAGTGTCAGGGAAACCCAGAACTGCGTAAATATTGAAGTAAGGTCTCCCCTAATGAAATGATCAATAAAGTGCAGCAAAAATAAAGTAAATACAATAATTCCCTGCAATACCATATTAAGTTATTTTATTCTCTGTCACTCTAATCCCAGCTACTTTAACATGGGGTAGTAAGTCTGAGTTAAGTATCTGGGATGCATTTTCAGACAGGTGCATTTTTTTAAAATTTTTTTTTTCTTTTGTCTAGAGCATAAAGAGTGGGCCACTGCCAGAGGCAGGGTACCAGGCTTGACAGACCAGTGGTCTGATCAAGTCTGGCATATCCTTTGTTCCTCTGTTCCAATTTAATGCCTGCTGGGAGTGAATTCCAGTCATGTGGGGATGTTTTTGCCAATGA
This sequence comes from Myiozetetes cayanensis, assembly GCF_022539395.1. Taxonomy (NCBI): domain Eukaryota; kingdom Metazoa; phylum Chordata; class Aves; order Passeriformes; family Tyrannidae; genus Myiozetetes; species Myiozetetes cayanensis. The sequence goes on from NW_026086604.1 coordinate 136,635,054, forward strand.
ATATTTACCAACATCCTGACTACCCTGGGAATACAGTTAAAAAAACTAACTCCCAGGGAAGTGAACACATACTGGAATAAAACACTTAGGGATAAGCCATGAGGTTTTTTTGTTAACACTGTAGTGAACATTTGGTTCAATTCCCATGTAAATATAGGACTAAATCATCACAAAGGCACATACTCCATTTGTTATTGTTGCTAGACCTGAATTTTTAGGCCAATTATAAGCATGTGTATCATGTTTAAAGAATATACTATTTTAACACTCAGTGCATCCTAACAGTCCAGGAGTCAAATAGGCAGGTGTTAATCTGATTTCCTTAACTGTAGAGAAAGTAACTCTGTAAAAACACAGGGTTTGTGCAGCTAACCCCAGAAGTTCTAAACCCAAAATAGTTGCAGGAACTCCTCCATCATGTGGAGTCCATGTATATGTCTATACACATCATCTTTATCAGCTGCTTTAGCAGTTATGGTTTGAGGACCATTTGGTGCTTGTCTGTGGGAACTGGCTGATGATGCAGAATTCGTTCTATCTCTCTTTTAACTGCTAAACTCCATTAAAACCAGTAAGAAATCAATGACATTCTTCCCTGGTGTCACATATAAAACCAAATAATTGCAGCAGCTATGGGAATGGCATGTCAGTAGTTGAAGAAGATGAGGTGTGTTCTGTGACCATATGATGAGGTGGACGACATTGTCACTGGATGGGTAATCTCCGCTCCAACCAGTTGATGAGTTTCAACCCCCATACTGCATCTTTTTCATCTCTTGAAACAGCATCAGGAGTAGGCAAACACGAACTGTTTCTGGCCTCAAACACATCAAGTGAGACCTTTGAGGAAAGAGGGCATCTAAGGTCTCCCTCCCTACATGAGGTTCACAAGAAACACACCTGCACATGAGCTTGGTAGCACAGCTCTGCTAACACAGTGGCTGGAGGAATTCCAGAAGTACACAATTGCCCTGGCCTATGTGGTGCTCAACAAAGCAGTGCTGGCAGCCTCGACATTCAGCCTGTCCATCTGCTTAGAATTACAAGATTTTACAATAGACCACAACAAGGATGGGAGACTTTTGAATTTGAAGTATCTTACATGGCATTTGATCACCTTTTCTGTCATTTCTCTATGAGAAGAAGGGTTAGAAAGTTAGTGGGGAGTTTTGTATATATTTTAGGGGTTTTTATGCTGAAAGCATCCTGGAAACCCTTGTTGCAGATTGAATGACTTCAAGAAAAAAGAAATCAAAGCCTCACCATGAAAACTGTGGTGCTGGCGGCACAAATGCTCTATTCTGCTCTGTGATGTTGACCCGCTGTCCTGCACACAAATCCCCAGTCTCTAGAGGGGAGAGGGTTTCACCTTCCCGCTTTCATGTGCAAAATGATGACAGGGTCAGGATTTTCTCAGATGGAAGTGGTTTTGGGCAGGGAGGGATCTAGTGTTGCCAGTTTCACCTTGACTCATAGCATTTTGGAGGTGTAATAAAATCATCTTCCAAGGCTCTTGGGAAAGTTTTCCTGTTCCCATTCATACCTTCACTGGCACTGACCTTTTCCCTTCCCTTGCAAGAAGACCTCACTATAAGTATGGAAGGAGGAACAGCTATGAGGACTTTCTACTTCTTCCTCCTGCCTTGTTTGGGTCTCACATGCACAACTAATGAATATCTGAATCTCATCAGTGAAAGTAAATGAGCAGCACAAGAGAGCTGATAGTGGGCAGTCTGACATGGGAATGCTCATTTATACCACCCCTAGTCCTGGCTAATTTGGAGTGGCATGAGTCTGATTGTGGTGGAAGGAATGAGACAGAACTCCAATATTTATACAGGTCACCATATAAGCACAAGAAAAGTAGGACAGACAATTTTGCATTAACCTCTAATGTTAAGTACTTAATCAACAACTTAAATATTCTTCAAATTCCCAGCTTGACTGACAGCACCTGAATAGCTTTCTGCAAATTAAGTGGGCTTAAATTTAAGCACATTAGGGTTCTCTAGTCAGTATTGACAGTCATAACCAGGGTTTCAGCTATGCATATTTATGCTACAACACAGATAGGATGTTCAGTCTAGATTTGGAGGATTTAGGAATTTTTAGAGTTCCAAAAATAAATGTAATGGACCAAAGTATCAGAAATATGACATCTACTTCAGTGCGTGATTTGCAAGAGACTGTAGGTCTGTTCCTTTGAGAGCTTTATCATTGCCAGAAAATACTAAGTCCTAAAAAAGTGTCAACTCTAATTTGCAAATACTGAACCACATTCCTCACTCATTCCTTTCCAGGGCAGCCTGTCTACTCTGTGTCCGTTTAGGACACTTCTCTCTTTTTAGTGCCAGAGAGTCTCAGAGTATTAAATGTACATATCTTCATCATCCTTGCAGGGTAGCAAAGTGCTGTCACCAGTCTTCAGAAGATGGGGAACATGAGCCTTCAGCTTGCCCACAGTCTCTGAGGGAAGAGCAAGGAATAGAAAGACCGTTTTCAAAATCCTGGTTTCCCTTTCATCCTTCCTACTGGGTGGCTCTGCTGTTTAGGCAGCAGCTTTTAATGTGTATGTCTGCTGGTGAGAAGTGCAGATGAAAGCAGTGGTTCACCCTTCAGCCACAGCAGTCTGGCTGCATGCTACTGGCTAAAATAAACAAGGTTCACGCTCTTGTCAGAACAGGCAGCTTCTCTATTTTTACACAATGCCCAGCCAATAATAGGCAATTTGCAAGTGATTAATATTTTATCCCTGTTATTCATAACTCCGCCTGCCATTTCCGAGTGTTACTGCTATTTTATCATTTCCAAAGTGATGAAGTCAAGTCCTGTTTACAGGGATACAGTTTTTGGCACAGCTTCCACACCACTGAGAAAAAGGCACATAACCACCAGCAGAAAGAAACTCTACAAGGGCTTTATAGAGCTTGTGAAGGCTGTTTTTAGTGCCTCTTACTCAGTTCCAACTTGCTAGGAGATATAGTTCTCAGTTAGACACATTAAATTCTGCCTCCACAGTGGTTTTCAAAGTCTTTTTTTTCTTAACATAAGTTAACCAGAATCTGAATTATAAACACTTGCTTAGTCTTTCTTTCCTCCCCCCACCTCAAAATTGCATCAAATATTTGATATTTATTGCATCTCAAAGCATAAACCTTGCCATATGGGACATGTAGGCTGAGAGATCCTAAAAAGAGCAGTGTGAATAATGGGGTTTTTTATCTGTCAGCCAAAACTATTAAAAAACAGTGAACCCCCAAATATTTCCTCAGGCCAGAGATAAAGGTTTGTTTTGTTTCCTTTTTTTTTTTTCCTGACTTACCTGTCCTTACCATTATTATAAGCAGAATTACAGGTTAAATAAAAATGAAAAGTGATTACTTTTTTTAAATACAAAAATGAATTATCCAGAAGTTTCAAAGTTTTCTTCCTGTTTTGAGGAAACCCATTGGGGTACAGCTCAGGTGGTTCACTGTTCACACTTATTAATAGTTTTGATTGTCCAGCAAATTTCTGGACTATCCAACTTGGCAAAGGAAGCTGTGGCTCTACCTACTGAACCACATGTATGGCAGTAGCTGTTTTCTCCTGCAGCAGTTCCTTGGAGGACAAGGTTGCCTTTTAGACCAAAGTTAGTTGCTAAAAAAAGCAGCACCTTTTGTCATATTATTATACAGAAACAATTATGCAGCAATCCTTAAACTGTAATGTCGTGTCATCAATCTCTGTATTCAGTGTCACTGAGAAAATGAAAGACTTTTGTTAAAGACCTATAATACATTTTGAATAAATACTGGTTTGTGTTTTCAGAAGTTCCCAGTGCACACAGTGCCAGCACTTCTGAAAAATGCAAGAGGGGCCTTTTTTCATCTTTTTTTGTGTGCATGTTTTGTTGGGTTTTTTTAATATTTAAAATTTTAAAAAGCTGGCACTTTGTGCATGATGCAAAAATATCAAACTTAGTGTATCTCTTTGGGGGAAACAAAAATCAACAGGCTTCGAGGGTGGCCTCCTTGGGTGGCAGACTTGGCATGAGTGAGGCAGAGACAGAGCACGTCCCCAGACCCAGTCAAGCTTGCTCTGAGCAAACAGTTCTGCAAGATTTGCCCTGGAGGGGACACCTTTGGTAGAGAAAAAGAATATTTACTGATGTAGCTGTAAGCTACCATTAACAGGAAACCAGGTGTAAACTGCGAGAATATTTTAAATTTAATTTAATTTGGCACTTGGATTAGGTGTGTGCTATTTATAAGTAAGCAATGCCAAGTGGTTCCTCAGGTCTTGCAGCAGGAGTTAGTATGGATTCAGGGAGTTCTGTGCATACTGCAGGGTGAAGCTGGGAGCCCTATGTGGCCCGTACTGCCAAAACTCAGTGTTTAGAGAGGAGACTTCAGTTGTCTAACTAAGGGAATGGTTACTGATGGTAATCACACCCCTGGGAAACAGCATAACCTTTGGTGTTGAGTAACATTTACATGAGCTGAGGATAAGTGGTTTGTTCTTGCCTGAGGGCTCTCCCTTATACAAAGAGAGGTTTGGTGTCTTCCATCGGGCACAAAGAGCCATTCCCAACCATCCAGGCAGGAGGCTGCAGCGAGGACCTGTGCAGCACCGCTGAGTCGTGGAGGCGGTGAGCAGATCTTGGGCTTGGTGTGTTCCGTGTGCATCTTGCTTCACTGTCTAGATACTGTCACTTTTATTAGATCACACATGGCCCTGCCAAAGTATTCGGAGCAGTAAAACATTGTCAGAGATAGGAATAGAGCTTTTAACCCATCCAAGTTGGACCAGCTGCACCTTTGTTAGTGGAGGACAGAGTTGGTCCCAGCAAAAACACTCAAAATCAGGATAAAAAATGGTATAGGGAACTGCTGAAACCAGGGAAAACTGTCAGCTCAATTAGGAATTCTTATTTCCCATGCCCATGGTTATTAAAAATTTTGCAATGCAGTCTGATGGCAAAAGGATTGGTAGCAAATATAATGGCATCTTGTCTCCTGCTTACTGTCCTAATATTACGTTATTGCAACAATAAATCCTTCAGATAGAGCAGGACACATTCCCCAGACATTCAGTCACAGTCCTACACTTCTGTCTGTCTGAAACATGACGAGCACCTAGAAAGGCCATCTGTAAGTGTCAGGACAGCTTGTAGCCGTGGAGCTGGCATTGCCAGGTGCTGTGTCTGTCCTCACAGCTGATTCGCAGGAGATCTGTGCATGGCTGCTGCTACACTGTGTTGTGCAGATAAGATCTCAGGCTTGGATGCACGTTGTCCCACTAATTACTTCCTATTTCTATCCCCTGCAGTTTGCAGGGTACAGAAATGGGAGGGGTCATTTGCAGGCTGGAGGACAGAGCTGCTGCAGTCCAGGGCTAGCTTAACAACCTGGATAAATGAACTGAGGATAATCTCATGAAACTCAGCAAAGACAAACACGAAGTCCTGTACCTAGGGTGGAAAAACCCCACACAGGAGGATAGATGAGGGCCAGGCAGACAGACCGTAGTTTGGCAGAAAAGGATCTGGAAGTCCTGGTGGACCAAACGTGGGACACGAGGCAGCAGTGTGCCCTGCAGCAAAGGCAGCCAGCTCCACACTGAGCTGTGTGAGCATGAAACACAGACGGTAGGCCGAGGGATACAAGAGTGTATCTGAAGTACTGCATCCACTTTTGGGCTCTACAGGACATCAACAAACAGGATTGAGTCCAGAGTAGGCCATGGAGATAGTGAGGAGGTTGGAGCAGACAATGTAAGGGGAGAGACTGAGCTGGGCTTGTTCAGCATGGAGAAGGGAAGGTTTCAGGACAGGCTGCCCAAAAGGGCACATGGAGTCAGACTCTTCAGTGGTACACAGCAATAGGCAATAGCCACCATCTGGAACATGGGAAATTCAAATTAGGTAGTGGGAAAACATTTTTCATCAGTGGGGCAGAAGAGGGTCCTGATGCTGCAACAGTTTTCCCAGGGAGGTTGTGGAGTCTCCATCCTTGTAGATGTTCAAAACACAGATGGTCAAAACCCTGAACAACTTGCTGTAGTTGACCCTTTACTGAACAGCAGGTTGACAAGATGATATCCAGAGGTCCCTTCCTACCTAAATTAGTCTGTGTTTCTGAGGCACTGTCCAGGCTAACTAGTGAACTGGTCTCCTCATGCATGAATAGCTGTTTAAGATTTCCTAGCATTCTTTTATCAAGCTGTGCAATATCTTTTACTAGGTGTTTTTAGTTACTTGTCATGAAACTACTAATGCATCAGTGCATAAACTACCTGCAGGCCAGTCCACATTGCTAATTAGCTGTAGACAAGTCCAGGAGCTTTCTTATCCAATGTTCATTTATATTTCAACCCCTAAACCTAGATTATAGTGTAACCTCCCACAATAATCTAGAGCTTTCTCTAAACTCACGGCCAGTGAGCTTGTTAAAAAAGACTGAATTTTTCCCTTAAGCATCATTTAATTGAAAGTATTTTTCCTTTCTGCTGAAGAGAATAGTCAAAATTTAGAACTTCAAAGTACCTGAAGCTACCATGAGCTTATAAAACCTCAGGCAAGTTCTTATGACTGCTTGTGTATGGTTTTATGACACAGAGTTGTAAAACAAATGCGTTTTAAAGCTTCACCCTTGCACTGCCCTACATGAGAGTGTTTCAGTCTGGCGTGACAGAGCTATGCTTTTCAGTGCATACTTGCAGGCTCAGGCCACAAAGCTCTACAAATCACTCTTCTGCACACATTTAGCTTGATCTGAAATGAATAGAGGTCAGCAAGTTCTGCCCAAAATAGGAATCCAGTCTTCTTCTGGAATATAGGTATATACAGACCTTCATAGCGAGATATACATATATATAGCCAGATAATGAAACAGAAAGAGTTGAAGTATCTCCAGAAGCAACCTACATATCTCTTTATGTTCTAGCTCTGATTGTCTTGAAAAGGAAGAGTCCATTATCTTTCAAACAGCAATGATTGCTTTTGAGTATTGAGGCACTTGATGTGCTAAGGATTTTCTTAGCAGAACTTTCACTATTCCAGAATGAAATTAGAAAATTATGTGTTATAAAGACTTGTTAGATCTTTCTGCTGTTTCCCACTGATGAAAGGTACAGGATGAAGTAAAATAACAGCATCACATTTCATCTCTTTGTTCTAGATAACATTGATTGTAGCACAGAAACTTTCTGCTTAAGGTTACCCAACAGGCAAACGCTGCATGTAAAAGAAGTGGAAGGACTTGTCAACTCTTCAGAGACACTTCTTTGTAAAGGTGAACTCTTTACTGGAGTATTTGACACACGCAGGGAAGAAGGTGTTAATCTGTTCACATCCAAGGCACAGTCTGCAGGCTGCTGGTAATTGCTGCCCCATAAATGTGCCTGTCATGCCTCCTTAGTCTTTAAATATCCAAACTCAAAATAGATGTCTGTGCAACATGTTGAGCCCAGCACTATTGTTTTGTGAGGCAGTGTTATTCATTTAGCTTCAGCCAGCTGCTCTCTGTATTCAGCCTGAAGGAACAGACTGGAATTTGTAACCAGACAGGCAGGCTGGGAAGCTATAACTTATTCCCTGGGCTGATAAACCAGTGCATCTAAAGTACAGTAAACAAACGCCCACTGGAAACCCATTCCAGTGCTGTGTCCCCTCCTTTCCCCCTGCCACAAATAGCAGCGATCACAAGGGAACCTGCCTTCATAAACAAATACCCTAGACCTTAATTCTAGTATCAGCTGCATGACACAGTGTTGCTGGTATGTTAAACACGGCACATAACAGCAGGATACACTGTTAGGTCATACACGGCAATATAAAATACTAGGTAAGGTCTATGCCTTCTACTGGGTGTGGACCTGTACCAGGTCAGTTATTTGTAACTACATTGCCCTCTACTGACAGATGCACAAAGAGGTTGAGACCCTAATTCTGCTGAACTCAACTCTGGGAGAGGCTGTTCTGCCACTTGTGGTGAGGCAGAAGCACGAGGTGGTGTCATGGCCCAGCCTGGCAGGACATACAAGCATTCATCTCCTTTGGTGGAGGCACCATTTATTCTAGTCCCAAAGACTCCTACTTGGCCATGGATTGATGCTTTCCACTGAGACAGTCTCTTTCTTTTCCTTTTTTGAAAACAAATAAACAATTGTCTGAGCTGTTTTCTCTGCATTCTTCAACCTTTTGTGGACATTGGAAGCAACCATGTGCATAATCCAGCTGCAGGCAAATAGTCATTATGAGTGGGAGTGCCTCCAGCCCTTCTGCAGCACCCTGCAGCTGTGAGGAGCCTTAGCACAGGCATATCCTCTTTGCAATTGTTACTGCTGCTTGAGTGGTGGGAATCTTCACAGGGCTTCACAGGGATAAACTGAGGTCTGCCTCTGTATCTGCCTACAGGAAATATCAAAGCAGCGGATGAATTCTCCTAGTCCAGTTCTCACTCAGTGGTTGTGACTGTGGTTGCCTATGGGAATTGCCAAGGCTGACAGAGGAGAGGGCTAAGAGAGCACATTTTGACTTTATTTGTACATCACTCTCATTTGGCTTGTGTCTGGCTTTCAGCAGAAGCTGTGCTGCCCACTCTTTTAACAGGCTCTCACTCCCCATATGTCTTTGAATCACCCCCAGCAACATGTGGGTTGCAGAGGAGATGGCATTCATCTGTGGAGCTGCAGTTCAAAAAGGTGAGAACTGGCACATCAGATTACAAAGTCTGTGAACTCCTGTTCTGGGACAGTGGTTTATTTTACTAAGATAGTTTCCTTTCTCTGGCGTCTGTTTAGTTGAGGTGTCAGGAAAGCTTTAAAGAAGGCAAACGGAATTCTACAGCTACGATAGCAAGGGGAGTTATACTGTATCTTCTCAATTAGAAACTCATACAGTCAAGACTCATTTATGTGTTCATTAATGTAGGGAGAAATCTCAGGTGCCATGTATTTTCTCAAGGGAAATTTCTATTAGTGCCTTTTCCATAACAATTCAAATAATACAATTTTCTTGCTGGTACTATGCAATTTTTCCTGTCTCAAAAAATACTGTTTCATACCAAGAGAAACCAATAGAAGAAACATGTTATTTGCATGAGAAAACATGCACGTTGTGAAAAGAGTGTGTACAGTATATGTGTGTGTATGTGTCCCTCCACAATAGGATGCATATGAATAAAAGCAGCACAGTTGCTTCAGGCACAAATTACTTTCTTCCAGTCGCTGGTGGATTAGAAATGTTTTCAAATATTCCCTGAAAACAAAACAAGTGGGAACATCTGTGAAGCCGATGGGCTGTGGTGTGTGTGGGACAGGGTGAGTTCAGAGGAAGGAAACCAGCCATTGATCAACCCACCATCAGGTGTCATCTCCACTGCTGGGAGTGCTGGCACGGAGGGAAGCTGGACACAGGAAGGAACTGAGCAGCAAACAAGTCATGAATGAAGCCCTGGAATAAAAAGTGCAAAAAACAATGAAGCTTAGGTAATGGAGAACTCCTGCCATGTAGGAAGAGGAACAGGCTGCAACTCATTCCAGCCCAATCACTTCAGGACAAGGGCGTAAATCATCTGAGTGTGCACACGAGACGCTATTTATAGCTGCTAGTTGAAGTACTTCTTATTTATTGTTGTGTTTATGCAGAAGGAAACTCACTAGTACAGGAAAGATGCTACTCCAAGTCTCCAGTGCTTCCTGCAAATTTTTATATGTACACTTTTCCCAGCTTTATTTATGTTCATGTTCTTTATTTTGAAAAACAAATGGACTAATGATGTAGTGCTGATAAATGTTTATTGATACCAGTGGTGTCCCCTCCCAGGGAGCTCTCCAAAGGTGGGGGGATTCCCGGGCTGATGAGCATGTGCATCTCCTGCCAGGTCTTCCATTATCTCCTCCCTCAAGGGCACAGGAAGAGCTGAAAGATGAAACGCTCCAGGCTCATCTTCACAAGATAAATAAATAAGTAGCAGGCAGAGGGCTCAGTGGGCTCTGGGCTGCTGGAGGCCTGGAGGAGGAGGTGGCAGGTGAGCGAGAGGGCACGGTGAAGGTCAGCACTGGCTTTGCTCTGGGGAGTTTGTGCAGCTCAGTTGCTCGCCACTAAATGCTCCAGGCTGATGAAGTGTGTTACTCCAGCAGCCCCAGGAGCCTGTCTGATGAGAGCAGTCCAACAGCTGTACTTTCCCCCCAGGGCTGTTTCCCCTCTGCCACCACGGCCTTGCTGAGGACATTGGTACGGGGAGCACCACACAGCACCCCAGGCAGCCAGACCCTTGGCCCAGAAAACTGGTTTGCAGGCCTTGCCTGTCTGTTGTCCCAAAGGGCTTGGGAAGGCTAAAGATGCATCCCTACAGTGCTGACAGGTTTGGTTAGCTCTCAGAGATTGCTCCTCTGCCCTTTCTGTCAGTGGGAAACCCCCTCTCCCCCCCCCAGTAATGGCCATGGAGAAGCAGGATTGTTTGTGGGGCAGATCTGTTTACACTGACACTTCTTGTGGAATGAGACATGAGACTGGCTGGTGGTTCCCGCTTCTTCTCCTGTTCCAAGGGCAAATTTCTGTCCTGCCCAACTGCTAAAACATAGCAAGGTCTTCATCTGGTGGGCTGGAGATCTCCTGCCCAGCAAGGTGCTGTCACAGATCGTGTGACATTATCCTGATTTGATAAGAGGGAAGCTGAGGCAGTGAGATAGCTCTCAGCTAAAGGAATCGTCCTCTCCAGTTGCATGCCCATGTAATCCCATTTCAGTGCCAGCCCTACTGTAACCACCCAGCTCTCCTTTACTGGGGATCTCTGTTTAACCCTTCCCTGAAAGGCTGGCTTCACTTTTGTCCTTTCATAAGGCATTATAGGAATCTCAGCTATTGACTGAATGTGTCAGTAGTCCCCATTAACATCGAGGCAATGCTGTTTGGTTCCTTACTAAACAAACATTTAATACATCATAAAAAAAACCCATAGTAAGTATTATTTAGAATACCAGTGCTTTAGTTTTAAACAAAACCCATTCAAGCAGTAAATCCATTGGCTTTTCTCATGCAAAATATCCTCTTTGTTACCATTACACATACTTGTAATGCAAGATCACACCATAGCACTTGCACATCTGCACTTCAGTACACACATATAAACACAGTCCTCTCTGAATGTCTTTCAGAGATAATTTTTCTGATCATACTATGATTTGTAGTGTTGACCTGAATTTCTTAGACTTGGAAAAGAAGAGTATCATCTTATTTGTTTTCTAAATACTTCAAAACATTTTCAGCAAGCAGTCTGTGTATCTTCATAGCTAGCAATATATTGCTGTTATGACTTGACCAACCTTCTGCTCCAGTGAAAAAGCCCTGCTTTTGCACCTACACTAATATTAAATCATTTGGCCAATTAGTACACACAGCTGAACTTAATTTCTAAATTTATAACTCCTCTCTAGGCTGAGACCTTGTGGTCAATGAAGAGGAGAGACATTCACCTGGTTAGTTTTTTGAGCTGGGTGAACTTTATTAGAAGTTAGAAATTGGGGACTTTCTTTACTTGTGTCTTTCTAGCTGAATTGTCCTGCACGAGAATTAGTCAAATAAAAATGCATCATCATTTTCATATGATTTCTCTCCCTTTCTTTGCATTTCCCATTACAGCCTGAAGTGTGAAGGTGGAGGATGTAAGTTGGAAGTCACCTCATGAGATCTCCCCCAAACCCCACTCACAGCAGATAACATTCAACTTAGTAGCTAACTGGAACTTTCCATGTTCCAGCTTGTGTCCATTGCCTTTTCCTGTTCATCTCTGAAAAGAGCCTGGCTCCCTCTTCCTTCTTCCCACCTCCTGTGGAGCTGTAAACAGCAGCAAGAGTCCTGACAGGCATCTCTCCCAGGCTGGGCAGGCCCTGCCCTCTCAGCCTCTCCACATGCAAATATCTTGCTGACCTTCACTGGGCATAATTCCGTATATCAAGGTCTGTCTTGTACTGGAGAGTTCGAAACCGGACATAGCACTCCCAGTATGGCCTCGCACATTCTGAGTAAAACACAGTCACTGCTTTCCTCGGTCTGTTGCTTCCTCAAAACATAAAAAAAATACTTCAAATAGTGGGAACAAAGGCAGCCATTGCTGTGTTACTGGGAATGGGGACGTCATAAACAGGAATTTTGGAAACAAAGTAACTTGTCTTCAGATGAGGATTTAAGCTAAGCACCTATGAGCTTCTCTCTAGTAGTAGAACCCTGCTTGAAAGCCACATTTCATGCCCAATTTCCCCTTCTGACAATTTAGAAGAAGACTCACTAAGAAGGGTAGAAGAAAGTAGCTGCTCTTAGCTTTCTTTTCTATACTTGTTTTTGTCCACAAAAGCCAAAGCAAGGTGCTTTTTTAATGTCTTGGCAAAAAGGAAGAGGAAGCATTTATCCCAGGCGCTGTATTCTGTGTACGTTATTTTAAATCACTTGCATTAATAACGTCATGATAACAAAGTGCCAAGAAGAAATTTGGTCTGCTTTGCTCTCCTCTGAAGGGAATGTATTTCCCTCTGCTGAGTGCACCTCCCAGGATCCTGCAAGCATATGGTCTCTTAGGTGTAAGTGATGCTCACCTGCTTTATTGTCTTTAGTGGGAAGGAACTAAATATATAACAGATGCTCAAGTACCTTGAAATGAATGCATTGTGCAAACAGAACTGTCATCACAGCCCTTGCAGTCACATTTTTCACCTGTTGTTTGCTTGTTTGTCTGTAGCTTGTTTTGACAATGTGTTAGGTGGCTTTTTAAGAGCTTGGAAAACTCCCAGTTTCAGAGCTGTGTCTTATGTCCTAATAAGTGGCATTTTCATATCTAGACTATTTAATCTCTGCTTAAAAATCAAGTAAATGTAGTCTACTGTGTGTCCCCCCCCCCTTTTTTTTTTTTTTTTTTTTTTTTTTTTTAGATTGTTCTAAATTCATGGTTGGTAACAGACAGTTTGGCAGAAAAAAGTGTCTAATCTTCAGACAGCAGAAGACTTAGTCCTTTTTTTGTTATGCTTGGAATGGATCCAAGTACAAAGTCTGGACCTGAATTTTAATTCCTTGCATTTTGGATGCTTTCAGATCAGACTTCAGGTTTAGAACATCACAAAACACAAACCAAAACATACATTCTGGCTCTTGACTAAGGGTTTTTTTCATTTCTTCTCTACACATCATTTTCAAGTAGGATTTGGATGAGGATTTTGCTTGCTCTCATGTTCCTATTTACTGAACTAAAGCTGTCTCATGTCACCAAGTGAGCAAGGTCCTCAGCCCAAGGGTCTTGCATGTAATTAATTTTCCCTGGTTTATTAAATGTTTAATCTTCATAACAGAAGTGGAGTAAGGCTTACCCTGGCCTTTAGGGCTGTGGGTTTTATGCTTCTGTCTGTCACGTAGTTTGTACTGCAACTCTCTTGGCACACAGAAGTAAGCAACTCAGTGCTTGTGTCCTCCTGTGTACCGCTTTCCAAGGTCTCTACCATTTCTGGGACAGCAGAATAGGAAGAGGACCCATCCTCTCCTCATCTGTTTCTTGGTTGTCCCACATTCATGTCTGTCAGCTATGCTGCGCATAACCTGTGACAGGTGTACTACAGGGTTTACCTGTCTCAGGGCTTTTCTTGTGGAAACAAAGAGATTAGGAGATTTTTCTCTCTCTAGATGTAGACAGGTGTCATGGAAATGATGAGTTCATGGTCAGTTTGATTGGTTTGAAGGTGTGCCTGTTGCCTTGTTGAATTTAAACACAAGGATATAAAGCACAAGGAAGACACATGGCAAAGCTTTGGCTAAGTGATGAACTCCTGGGAGATTCTGTGCTGCCAAGGACTTCTGGAACATGTCTGGTGGGTTGTTGAGCTGCTCCACAGCTCACATGTAGGGCAAGGTCTCTGTCCTTACGCCCGGTATAAACTAAGAGAAAACAGTGAAGATCTGCTGATATTCAAGTAGTTTTAGCCTCTCTTCTCGCTACAGGATGTTGGAAAGTCTCTCTCCCCAGTGAAGCCAAGTCAGAAGGACCAGCTTTTCCCTGAGTAAGTCAGTTTATTGTGATGGTTAAATGGATGGAGAAGAGAAGCTCAGCTCACACTCAGTGCAGTCTGCCACAGAACTGTCACACCTGATTTACTGAGTAAGTTTTTTGTCTCTTTGGTCCACTTTGGCTCCAGCTCTCCAGCCTTGTATCATGCTGCAGAAGAAATTACTTCTGCTACAGGGACTAGAAGAAACATATTGCCCTCAACTCAGATCTTTACTGCAAGAGCACCTGGGGCTGAACAGAGCCACTACAGCCAGGGAGAGCTGTAGTGCCTCCTGCCACACCAGGAAATGTGCCACTGCAGGATTTATAAAAGGCTGCAGACAGCTGCACCTGGAAGGATACAGGCTCTGTAGCTCCAAGAGTGTGACTCTCAGATGGAGATGAGCCACTGCTCTCACTGCAGGACTTCTGTATCTTTTCTGGATACATAGGTAGGTGCATAAGACAGGCCTGAGTGTTTCCTAGTTGCTGTTCTGATTTACTCCTTACCCTGCATCTTGGTTTTCATCATTTGTTATTCAGAGGTCCTTGACTCTCTGCAGTCTTAGAGTGTATGGAGAGCTTAGGAACATAACTGAGGGCAACAGGTTTTCTAGTCGGCAGATGAGGTCTTAAAAACCACTTTTATTCATCTCACCCTGAGAGATGTGTACTGAGAGTGTGGTGTTGCTAGAGGTTCATTTCTCATGCTCACACAGCCCTGATCCACAGCTGACCACTACTCACATTGGGGGCATTTTTAAGCTCTGCTGCAATCTTCTGAAAGTTGTTCAATCCAACTCTGGGATGCTCCTCCTAGGCACTGTGCACAGGACAGCTGTGTTAGCTGACTTGCCTCCTTGTGTATGCTGTGACTTGGGACACTTAGTCCTCAGCAGAGGAGGAGGTGCCTGAGCCCCTTCCCTGTCCAGCTCACAGTAGAAATGGCACCTTATCTCCTCCTCCATGCACCCACCACATCAATCAGGTCCCAGAAATGGTACAAAGGCTGCTCTGCATCTGCATGAACACCGAAACAACACACAGATACAGTGCCTTGGCTGGGGCAGAGCAGAGATCTTCTAACATTAGTGCACTCACAGTCCAACTTCCTTCTCTCTAGCTTCTCCAGCATCTGCTTTAGCTTCAGTGGGACTATCTGGAAAGCCAAAGTGAGTAGAGGCTGACTTTTGGCATAAGAGAGTGATGCCTTTATCCCAGACTTTCTCCTGCTGTTTTCTGTGTTAGCTGATGGGGTTCATTTGTGTGACTCCTAATTTCTGGTACTAAACCATGACAACCCCACCTTAAAAAGTAACAGCTTCCAGGATTAGTCCCTGTTGCCTCTGGCATGAGTGACAAGGTGTCTAGAGGGCTTAGAGGTGCATGTCTTCAGCATAGACTGCATGAGCATGGTTTGCAGGGATGAAGCAGGGATTGTCTCCCTGTAGGTCCTTGTTTCAGGGCTCCCTGAGCTCAGGCAGGCCTGGGTATCTGGTGAGGTCTTTTAATCAGTGGGCAAAGAGCCTAAATTTCAGTTTGATGTGAGACAAACAAATCACAGCTTAGATCCTGGAAATTTCTCTGTTTAAACTAAAAGGATTGTGTCTTGTTTTCATTGATTTATTCTTTTTTAATAGTTTAAAAATACCTAGAAGCAACATAATGGCTGTCCAAGTCCTCATGCCTTGAAATACTTTCAGGATGAGATAAAACAGAAAGTCTTGTATTGTTAATACAATATCTTTAGAAGCCAGCAAAATATTTAAAAGGTAAATGAGGATAACTCTGTGTGTTTATTTACTTCATGAAGAAATTATTTAAGAACAACTCACCCTTGAAAAATTGTTATATTACATATGGGTAGTTAAGTTCCAGGCAATTTCTTTCAGTTCTGCAACTTCCATGCATGCATTAGGCCACCTGTCTTGGCACCTGGGCTTTCCTCTGTCATTCAGCTACTTCAAGTTGAATTTCTCATGGATTTTTTGTTTACAGCTTCATTAAAGGCAAGGCACTCTGAAACCCTCTTGATTTTGAAGAAGATGTGACATCTTGCTGCAGTGACATCTGCAGCAAGCAGAGGTGTTCACTTCTTCACTATAACACTAGAACTGTAGAAAATTCAGAACATTTGCAAAGCACATTATGTTCTGACTGAATTTCAATGGGTGTTTATAAATTCAAGTAACAATGACTTAAGTTAATCTGACCCTCATTCTCACCTACAATCTCCGGCATTTTTCCAAATGTAGGGTTTTTTTGGTTATTGTTTAAACTAAGACCAATATTGGTTGACACAGGTTTCAATACTAAGAAAAATGTACCTAAACCCAACTCTTTGCTAATCCTGAGGAGCTGCACCTTGCAGAATCCACTGGCCTGAGAACAATTTCATGAACAAGGAGTAAATCTGCTCTCGCAGCATCAGTGAGGGTTCTACAGCAGAGCGTGGCCACTGCACTGCATAGCACCCTCTCGTGGGAACTGGCCCTGCTCCTCTACTCCCTCCAGACAGAATCGTGCAATCAACATTTTCATTGCAAACCTGGAGGCTGATTTTTCGATGATAACATGCCTAATTTTCAAAATCCATTATGGTGCACCTGCAGATGTCAGTATAGCCTAAAAAATATATCCTTAAAAACAGGGCTCCTAATTAATGAAGATTAAGCCATTTACACAAAGCTCATGACTCTGCTCAGGACGCAGGGGGTTTGTAAGGGAAGAGGCCACTGCAGTAAGTGTCCATATCTTTCAGTCCACAAAATCAAGACAACTGAAAGGAGACAAAAGGGGTGGAGGCTGGAGAAAGTAGCTTGCACAGCACAGGTAGGAATGGGCTGGGGCTTTCTGGTTTGTGCAGCATTGGCTGTGGCTCCAGAAAGCACAGGTTTGACGTCAGAGTTGTCCATCAGTGCACCTACAGTTTGTCTTTTGGCCATGTTTCTAATAGGAACACATGCTGAAATAGTTTCAGGACATGTTATTTGCTTTTAGAACCAGTGTCCAGGTGGTTCAGCCTGTACTGTCAGCCCAATAGAACATTTGAAATAAAAGTATGGGCATTTTGCATCACCTTTGTGTATTTGCAGGAGGTTAGAAGTAAGACCTTGGGTGAGAAGCTAGAGCCTTTTTATTTCATATGGTTTCTGCCTTGGAGAAAATGGCAATTACAGAGGTCAGATCTCCTGCTATATTCTGAATTTTTAGAATAATAATGAAGATGGGATGGTTATTCTTAACTAACTCATGAAGTTAATCCTCTGCTCAAGGGCACTGCCTGCCCTCTGAGGTGATGTCTGTGTATCAGAAGTGCTCCTTTTACAACCAGCGTGTGGACAAATTACGGATGGATGTGCAGTGGTATCTCTAACCACAGTGGTTCAGGGGAGGACGTGGGAAACAGGACTGTGAGGTGTGGGGGGAAGATGGTGATTGTGATGGCCACATGGAAATGTAGCCAGGATGGCTGGGGTCATGTATGGTGCAGGAAGGAGGTGGAAGCACCAGCTGCGAAGCCTGAGGCGTGGTGTTGGACTGTGGGCCAACACAGCAGCCTTGCTGCTGCCGGGGAGGGCAGAGCGCTTTGCAGGAGGGTTGTGGAGGCATTTGCTGGGTTTCTCCCACATGGTCAGAGTTGGGTCCCCAGCCAAGCTGAGTTAGCTCTGTAATGTAAAGCTACATGTATTCACATCATCATTTTGCAGCCTATCCGAGGTAGCCTTCCCTGGATCTGAGCAGCAGATGAATGTCAAATAACTTTCCTATAAGGGAGTTCATGCTAAGCCTTTTTGAAGCCTGGTTTATAGCCAATACCATGGGGATATAACACAGCAGCAAACGGCCTATGCAAAGGGCTGGGATAACTCAGCCATACGATGTCTCTGGAGATTACTCAGAGGAAAAGCAGCATATCTGGCTGAGCCTGTGCCTGGGCAAGAAAGTGCATTATGTGTGTACTTGTGTCACTTTCCCCTTCCCCAAAAAACAATGGGGTTTTTTGTTTGTTTTTTTTCCCTTTTAAACATTGGAGGATAGTAAAAATTGATGTCAGCCAGTGCCTAAATCCTCTCAGCAGCCTGCACACCAGCACATGGTCTTTGTGCCCATGAAAATCAGTGCAGGGATGTCTAGTAAGGCTTTACCTCACATATGAGCTCTGTCCTATGACTGTTGTCTGTTGTTAGCTAAACAGGATAAAATGAAAATGTGTGACCAACAAATACCTTCATGTCCTATTTATAGAGTTTTGTGTCATGGGCTGAGTTTGCCTGAGGCTTTTTCCAGAACAGACATTGCAAGTACTTGGTCAGGATCTAAAATTATGCCTAGAGACGTCTAGACATGCTCAGGCACAGACCAAATGGGCCCACACAAACCTACAAGAAGGTGAGTCCAGGAGAATAGGACATGGATGTGACTTCTCATCCAGGTGTGTGCAGTGGTGCTTGCTCATGACTGTGATGTCCCAGCAATCACCAAGGCGAACTCGACAGAGGCAGGCACTGGGAGGAGTGATGCTGCCAGCTGTGGATGCTAAGCTGGTACTATGCACTGCACCACCACCTGCTCCAGCCTGCGAAGTTCAGTGCCTGTTTGTTGATTATCTTATCCCCTTAATCTGTGTGTTTTAATCCAATAAACCAGTACATGCAGGAGCCAAAGACAGCAGAGGAGTGAAACAAAAGCTATTTATTCCACCCAAAACAGTTACACTGAGCAGCTTAAAGCTGACAGGACAGCAGCAAACAACCAGTGTCTTTGGCTCTGAGAGTTTGCTCTAAGCCAAATGGAGCTTACAGAAGTCCCCCAAGACTGGGTTTGTTTTCTGCTTTGGTTGTCACCTATTCATAGGACAGAGAGGAAAAACTTTGCAGGTCCTCTTGCTAACCTCTCTCCCACAGCGTGGCAGGATACCTTGATGTCCTCAGTAAACTTCAGTTAAGGGACAGGCACTGAGATCTTTTTTTTTTTTTTCTGCCAAACAACACAATTTAATGAACTCCAGCAGTGCTTAAAAGTCAAGTTTTACTGGAAGTGTAGCAAATTAAAGGCAAAAGGGTGCTAAGCTGTTGTGTGGCCTTGTGTGCCTGGGAAGGGTTGTGTGATTCTGAGCTGTTTCATCCCACCTGCTCTCTGGTGGCTCAGGTCCTGACTGAACCTCTGGCAGCTCTAGATCCTACTGCTCTTGCAGGCCAGCCTTCCAGAAGCAGAACTGCAGGCAGGCAAGAGTGAGAGTCCCAGCAGAGCACTTCCCAGCATGGGAAAAGTGTGCAAAAGAGGAATTTCTAACTGGAGTGCTTTCCTCCTATTAGGTTTTTGAATAACAGATGTTTCCCACTGACATTTCGCAAAACCTTCTCTGGGAGGTTTTCATGGCTTTCAAGACAGTTTCCAGTTAAAAGGAACTTATAAAATTGCCTACTGTTTAACACCTGTTTAATATCAAGGCGAGTGGAAACTCACGAAGCCTGTGCTAGCACTAAATGACCACTCTCTAAACATGTTTAAGCTCCAGTTTCAGCTCCTGCCCTACCGTGAACCAGGACACAACAGCATCTTTGATCTCAGATAGGGACAGGGGGAGCATAAGGATGTGTGCAGATATGGAGACGTTGCTATAGTGAGTGTTCTGGCTGTGCCAGTCTGTGTCTGTAGCAACAGTCAGTCAGAAGCTTTTGAAGAATTTCATAGTAGGCAATTAAGGAATAACCTTACTAAGCCTTGTCACTCAAAACGTTTATGTCTTGAAATACATAGGCTTAAATACCATGAATAAAGTGGCCTCTTATTTCTTTAATGATATGAATATACAGCATGTTAACTTGAAGGTTTCTGGCACAGCAAGCCTGTGACTTTGTGGGTTATGCTGCAGAGAACAGAAAGACACTTTGTTTTCAAAGTACATTAGAGTACATAAGAGCACATAAGAGCAAAATGATGCTGTAATTGTTATAGTCTTTGTGCTCCACTCATGCTTATTGACCTTCCCAGCTCCCTTTGCTTTTGTCTTTTTCCTTCTTTGTAACCAGCTCTTGCCCATTGTGATCTCCTTCTATTGCTGCATTAGGTACTAATTTCTAAGGCAAAACATCTCAAAGCATTTCTTTAAAAACCTGTGCTTGAAGAGAACTCTTTTGCACCAAGGTAGCTTCAAAAAACACCAGCATCTAGGAGAAGACTAAACTGTTCTTTGAACAGCTCGTGTCCTTTTCTTTGGATGTGTTCATTTCCTTTCAAAGTCATTGAATCCATAACCCTACTACACATCTTCACCCTCTCACCTGATGTGATATTCCCTCCTGGTGGTGAGTTTTGTGTAAATGTAGTAGGCAGTTTGCAGTGTCAAATCATAGTCAATGCAAAACTTCTGGCTTTTGTACTGCCTTTATGCTGATACTTAACTGTCTTCCTTTTATAAATCAGCTAGCAGGTGGTAGGATGGTCCATGGAGGTCTCTCTAGTGAGCTAATCTTCAGACCAACAAAAGTCCCACACCTTTGTGCATAAGGTTTGTAGTGTTGGGTTTGTTTGTGAATTCACCCCATGGCTCACTACATCAGGAGACTGAAAAATACAGGCTTAAAATCCAACCATGCTTTGCTGAGGTTCCCAGTGAGCTTCAGCCTGCAAGTCCCAGTGACGTCTTGTTCAGCTGGGAGCTGAAAAACTTGATCTCCTGCATACCTGCTCCCAAGGCACTTAAGAGTTCTCTGACAACCTGCCATGTCTAGGCAGAGTAAGGTGAGCCAAGGACAGCTTAAGATAAACCTGCATTTTCCTCTTCCCTTATTTGGACTTACAGTGCAGTCTGAACTTTGTTATTGACTTTCTTTGGCTTGGCAGATTACTGTGAGCTGCACCATGCTGGGATGACATTATCATATTAATCTCAGTGAAAGACCAATTTAGGGCTTCATGTGTTTTCTGAGAAGTTCCCAACATCTGTTAACAATTTGGGCATGAATGTTCATTTTGCTTTGTCAGTCGGTACAGCCACAATTACAGTAGTCAATAAACTTGTGATGGGAAAAGAGGAGGCTGAAGACTCATTGCCTGATGGCCACCAAAGAAGCACTGGCAGGCTGGGTTTCACTCCCCTCTGCTTCTCCTTCTTCACAGGAATCTAAAGCCTAAGTACTCAAAACCTTTCAGATACTGCAATGTCACTTCTTGCAGCCCCCAGTCTTTAGCCATTTGGAATGGGAAGCCCTCGTTTAGCTCCACTTTCCCTATGATGGGCCTGTGACCCTTGTAAAAAAGGATAATTCAATGGGGTTGCATGACTGGGCACCCAGGAGGTGTTTTGCTTGGGGCCATGGGTCCTGCCATTTTGGGGGTGTATTGTGTGGACTTGATCCTGAAGTAGTCACTAAGGATGGGCTTTTTCTCCAGACCTGGCCAAAGGAAGATGGGATGGCCACAGCCCCATGCTGCCTGTAGGAGTGGCACCAGTTGTAGAAGTGCAGTTTGAATGATAATTCCTCCCATCTTGGGTAGCTACTACTGCTCCCCTGAACACTGGACTGTCCCAGGCCAGAGATGTGCCTGTGCTTTCCTGT
This sequence comes from Myiozetetes cayanensis, assembly GCF_022539395.1. Taxonomy (NCBI): domain Eukaryota; kingdom Metazoa; phylum Chordata; class Aves; order Passeriformes; family Tyrannidae; genus Myiozetetes; species Myiozetetes cayanensis. The sequence goes on from NW_026086604.1 coordinate 136,656,631, forward strand.
CAAAGTGCCCCAAACCCAGAGGAAGAGCACCATGGAATGCTCTAGAGGACGGATGAGGAGCAAGCAGAGATGCTGGGTTTTGTGACCTGTGATAGCAGATGACTTCTGTCCCTGTGGCTGCGTCCATGACATGATCAGCAAGTGAAGAGAATTCATGGCATGGGAGGCTCTGGTACCTTCTGAGCCAGGCAAGCAGCTGAATGCTGGGCTTGTCCATGCTGTGTGGTTTTCTAATGGTGAAGCCAGAGGAAAGGGAAGGGAGGTACCAACAGTACTGATACTGCCAGGAAGTGCTTATTTAGTGGGAAAGGGAACTTTCAAACACTGATGTCTTTTCTGATGTGTTTCCTAGATCACATTTCTAAGGAGTAGAAAGCAGGTGGAGAGAGAGTATGCCAGATTTGGGTCTTCAGGTCAGATTATGCAAGGCTACAGGTTCAGTTCAGATCAGCCTGGGGTGTCATAAAGTTCAACAAGGAGAAGTGCAAAATCCTGCACCTGAGGAGGAATGACACCAGCATGGCCACACCTGGAGTGCTGTGTCCATTTTTTTCTGAGCTCACAAGTACCCAACACATACAGAAATGCTGGAAAGAGTCCCATGAAAGGATACAAAGATGATTAAGGGACAGGAGCATGTCTCCCATGAGGAAAGCCTGAGAGATCTCAGACTGTTCAGCCTGCAGAAGACAAGGCTCAGAGGAGAATCTTATCAGTGTATATAAATACATGAAGAGAGGGTGCAAAGAGAACAGGGCCAGGCTCTTTTTGGTGGTGCCCAGTAACAGGACCAAATGGAATGGGCACAGACTGAAACACCAGAAGTTTCCTCTGAACATCAGGAAGCACTTTTTCACTGTGAAGGTGACTGAGCACAGGCACAGGATGACCAGGGATGTGGTGGAGAATCCATCCTTGGAGACGTTCAGATGCCATCTGGACATGATCCTGGGCAGCCTCCTCTAGGTGTCCCTGGCTGAGCAGGACCTGGGACCAGGTGACCTCCAGAGGTCCATTCCAACCTCAACTCTACAGTGATTCTGCAATTCTGACTCTGTTTCCACCAGGGCAAAGTTCCAGAGTCCCCACAGCCATGGATGACAGGGATGGTGACACTGATTGCCCATTTGTACCACAAGGCTCCTGTCACGCTTCTGTGGGTCTTCAGCAACCTGCTGCTGGAGTTTTAGCACTGGCAGGGAAACTATATGATGGCCACTGACGGGTCTGGCATTTCCAAAGCAGCTCAAGTTACATGTGCCAGCCCAGGGTCAGACACAGGGCGGACACTCAGGAATGTCCCTCTGGGTCTGTGTGTTTTGGTGCAGCCTGTAATTTTTTGTTCCTTTCTAATTTTTGTAACATGAAGAAGAAAACATGGAAAATCTTGTTTCAATGCCCAGTTTGTTGTAAAAGATCAGGAATGTCAAGGCTGTGTAGCTGCAGTTGTCTGGAGAGCTGTTAATGGCCTGGAGGAATCTGTGCTCGGTTAGAGGTTTGCCCTCCTTCTTCTCAAAGCTTTTTCCTCTGCTCACTGCTGGAATTAAATAGGCAAAAATAGGAAAGGAGCCTTAATAACAAGAAGCACAATAGCGTATTTTTTTCCTCTGTAGACTTTCTAAAAGCAACTTTTTGTTAGTTGTATGACATTTCTTCATGTGGCTCATGGGCATTCCTTTACCTGGCCTGGATGGTTCCCTGCAGCCACCTCACACCTGGAGGCTGTGGCTCCACCAGCGCCTTCCCCGGCTCTGCTGAGTGTGCACATGCCTGACATTTCAGATGGTGGCTTTGGTAGAGTTGTGTACTTTCTGGCACCCTTTTGCAGGCCAATTTTGGCAGCAGCCATGGTCTCTGTAAACTATAAGAGCAACAATACATTCACAGTACATTCAATCCTTCATCCTCCTGTCACCAATGCATGAGTTGCAGGGTGGAGAGCTTGGGATGTTTTACTGAATTGTCTTATCTGCAGAAAAATTCCCTGAGTTGCTCTCTCATCCTGCCTTGGAAATGCATGCATTCCTTGGTGTGAATATTTTTGTTTTTTTTTGTTTTTTTTTTCCCTACCCTTGTTATTTTTATCCCTTGCTTCATTTTTAAGAAGGTTTTTGCTGAGCCTGGTTTCCAGACTGCTCAAGGAGAGAAACCTGCTTCTGCAGGCGCTGTCTCTCTCATTCCCCACTCTGAGCTTCAGTCTGATGGGCTTATCTCCCTTTTACCCTGTGTTCTAGTAATTTAATATTGTAGACAATCCATGATAAAGACCAGCCAAGAGTTTATGCCACTTACATAAGCTTTTTCTATAAAGACATCATCTGGCTCTTTAAGCAACTCTGTTATTTGAACTAGTGTTAAGTCTTGGCAGTGTAATGCAGAGTTATAAATAATTAAACAATTATTTTGGCAAACAATAAAGACCTTTGACATTTTTATTGCCACGAGCATGTTTCTTCAGAAGGTTTATTTTTGCATACTTTAAATACAGCGAATATTCTTTTCTCCAATGGCTCCATTACACTGGGAATCTTCATCTCGTCTGTCTGCACAGCTTCAGGTAGAGTTGTTGAGCCAAGCATTGACATAAAGGGAACTTCAAGACTAAAGTTGCTAAAATAACTGTAATTGGGTCCTTTGCCCCCCAGTGCCTGTGTCCCACAAGGGGAGGTGTGGAAAGCTCCATTAGCATCTCATGACCCCTCAGCAGGAGCATGTTCAGTGCAAAGACATTTTAGCTGGTAAACTCCAGCTGGCAGTCACTGCCCATGCGCCATCTGGAAGTTTACAGAGACTGTGCAGAATGACAAAATCCCATCACTAGCATGACAGTGATCTCTCAGCAAGTTTCTAAATTTCTACCTTGAACAATAGCTATGCTAATTCTCCCTAACAAAGGTCTATCACCTCAGGGTCTTCCCCTGAGCTCCTTCCGAGGTTTCTCTGAGCAGGTTTTATGACGGCGCCTCTGCAAGATTATGAACCAAAGCAGAAATCCTGCATAGCAAATCTTGTCAAACTTTTCTGCTTTTCATGCTTTTATAATCCACTGGAATCTTGTATTAAAGAGTTTTGGACTGCCTGAACTGCTTATAGTTATAAATACTGAGATGCTTTGAGAAAGGGATATGGGCAGATGAGTAATTCCTATGAACTGTGGGAAACATAAGATGCAAGGTGAGGGAAAAGAAATGGAAAGAGATGGAGAAGAGAATTATTAAAAAGAACTAAAGACAAAGACAAACTGTAGCCTTTCCCATGTATGAAAAACCCAAATATGTATGCCAGTGGTTGAGACTGCATAAAACATCACTAAGGACCTTGCCTAGCCCTGTCCTGCTCCCAGACCCTGGACACTCACAGGTGCTGTGACCTTAAAGCAGTACTTACCTCCTCTGGTGCAAAGATTGTTTTAAGCCCTGTGTGTGAGTAGAAGCTGCTTTCAAAGACCTCCTAACCAGAGAGTTGCTCCTTAGTCCAGGCTGGGTACTTCCTCTGTGAGGGAGAGTTGGGATGCAGGGAAGATGCTCTGTGAGTAGGACTTGAACATGCTTCATAAGCACGGTCTGTGCCTCTGGCACACTCTGTTTTTCCTTGCTCTTTTTTAATTTTCCTGGTTTTTTTCCTTGCTCTTTTGGCTTGTCATATTCAATGACACACAGGTCTCATTTTCTCTTCTTCCCTTCCCTGCAAGCTGCTATAGTTTTGCCATGTCATCGAATATCCCTGTGAAGACTGGGCAGAAGCCGATGGTGTGGTGCTGACTGGAGCAGAGGGAGCTACATGAACAAAGTATTTTCTGCCTGAAAGAGTCTGAGCAGCACTAGTCAAGCCACTGCTTGTCCCTGTCCCAGACAGAAAACTCATCTCCTTGGCTCTATGCAGGGGTTGGGTATCACCAGACACCTCTGTTAGGGGCTAAGAAGAGGACCAGGAGCACATGGCAGCTGCAGGGAGAGGCAGCATGAGCCTCAAGTGATCTTTTTGGAATGTGATGCAGCATCCAGCTGAAATGCTTTCTTATGAGAACCACTTCATAGTGCTGACCTGTAATGACTCATGAAGCTGAGGCAGTACTTTTTTCAAGCAGCTCTGCTCTGTTAGGCTGCCTTTCAAATATCTTTCATGCAAAGATAAAAGATGCTAAGAAGGAGGTCTTTCAGCTGCCTTTCAGACTCCACTCTCTCCTATATTAATCCACTAACCTGTAAAATAATTGACAGGAGTTCTCAGGAGATGTAATGCAAAGTGTTCATTTTAAAACAAACAAAACTGCCCAGTTTTCAAAATTAAACTACTGTAACTCTGGCTCCACTAGTTCAAGAAAGCTTTGTTTAGGGGGAGATTTAAGACAAAATAGTGTTTAAATACAAAAGGGTAAGAGGTGCAAAACGTAGATCCAGATTGTATGGCCACCCAGAACTTGGACCCAGGCTTGGGAGGGATGGAAATTTCAGAACTGGTAGTATTAAGTAGACAAGATTTTTAAAATATTACTTTAAAATAATGCTTCGAAGTCAAGACACCATTTTATTATCCAACCTATTGGAATGAGTGGTGGTTGTTTATAACCTTAATGAATCTGTAGCTCAGGACAGGAGGATGACGTGTGAAGCTTAATTAAGATTTGTCAAGCATTTCTGCCCCCAAGCCCCCTGAGATGCTGGTGCAACATCGGAAGGATGTTGTGGCCTCACTGCTGACCACAGGAAGTGGAGTAGAGTTGCTGAGGGCAACACCCATCTGGGAGTGGTGTCGGCAGCAGTAATGTGCTCAAAAGCATCCCCGTGGGGCTGTAAATGTGTTAACATCAGCGCTGAGGCTGCAGACAAGGTAGCCAGTCCAACACAAACGTTTCAGCACCAGCCAAGGGCAACTTTTAAAAATGAAGGTGTTGTCTGCACACTGCTTTTATGCACTTGCATATCATCACATACCAAAAGGAGAAAGGGGGAAAATTTGTAAACATTCTCTACTTTCTGTGTTTGCTCTGGGAATGGATAAATATTTTACATTAACTACATTCTTCTGCCAATTTTTGTCATGAGAGTGCTGTCTCCGAATTGTAGAGCCTGTGAATTATAGTGGCAAATGCTGTATTGCTTTGACCTTTTGAAATGTCTCCAGCATGACTGGCTGCCTGTCCTCCCCTTCCCCCAGAAGTCAGGCAGGTTGTAAATATAGGTGAAATGGAATAGCCAGATAATCAAATTGAACCTATTTCACTGCAGTGTGGTGCAATCACAGCACAGCAAAATTCCATCAGCGTCGGAGGCTGCATTTCGAGTGCCTCGGAAATCGCTTTGTAACTGTCCACGCAACCCGAGGAACAGTGTTTGCCATCTGTGACAGTGTGGGCTCTGCATTTTTAAGCCTCCTTTATCAAAGAAAAAAAAGAAATCCCAAAGCCACATAAAAAATTACGAAGAAGTAGGCTGACATTCTACAAAAACACATCATTTGAAAAGAATTACCTTGACATATAGAATGATTGATAAGTCATATTTGCCTTATTGGTTGATTGTTTTCTTTTTTTCTTTGAAAGACACTAAAATGATTCCTCTGCTTGAGAGCAGATAACAAAATTGCTTGCTGCATCACCTGAGCTTGCCTTCTTCAAAGAATAAGTACTTTAGTCATTATATTAGCAACAGTATTGAAGTGCAGTGAATAAGCAGTGATACAAAGAGCACCATAACTCTTGCTATTCATGAGGATGAAATTTAGGAGCAATGTCCCCTGACCAAGCAAAATGAAAACCTGGACACTGAAATCTGTATAGATGTTTTTTTCAGTAGCAGGAGCCAAGCACAGCACTGTGCTTCTGTTTCTTGCAAGCCCAACGATGCTAGCAGTGGGGTACCAGGGCATAATTAATGTTTACTTACAATCAGCATCTTTCTGTGCCAGCAATCATGGCAGACTGAAACTAAGCAGGGGAACCAGAAACCCTGCTGCTTTCAGCTGTCTGGAACAATAATTACACAGTGCCACGGCACCTCTGGGAGTCTGGCACCATTTATCCTCCCCGACTCTCAGCCTTGGTTACCTGCCACAGAGCAATCCCCAAAGCAACCAATCCTCAACATCATTTTCATACAAAAGGTGGAGAGAATGATAATGGCTATGCTATTGCCCTGCCTTCAGAAAGCCGGGCTGATGGCTTAATTGAGGTTAAAATAAGCTCCAATCAGAGAGGTAAAAACTTAACAGGGCTACTTAATCTTATATAAATACAAGAGAGATACAAGGGCATGAGGAGAGAATAATAACTGACTCTGGTGGGGTTTCTATGGAGAATAATCATTAGCCAGGCAGTGAACAGATTGGACTGGGAACGGGCTATTTAGCATTCATGCCCTGGTGGTAAAGCCTTTGAGCTGGAGCCTAATTTGAATTTTAGGGCTGGGTTTAAAACGAAAGGACAGAAAGGAAAAAAAAAAAAAAAAAAAAAAAAAAAAAAAAAACCAAAAAACGGGAAAAAAACCTGCAAAACCAAAAAACCCTTCTGGAGCAAAGCAGCATCAACCTAATTTTTGCCCTAGACTGTACTAAAGAAAATTGACTGACTTTTACTCTATCGCCTAAGTGTGGACTGCCTAATACCAGAGAGGAGTAATTGCAGGACAGGAAGGGGTTCAGCTGACTTGGGAGCAGGGATTTGCCCTGCTCAGAGCAGTGTTCCCAGCCCTGTGTCTGCCTCCCCACCACCACCCATACCCTTTCATCAGCCCCACTGGGAATGCGACCAGGAAAAAACTAGTTTATTTTTTGCTTTACATCTTCATTCTCAGAGTTAATTCCCTTTTGGGAGCTTGAAATTAAAATAGATATTGTTTGGAAAATCACTGGAAAGGTTTGGCAAAACTCAGCTATTTTTATTTTTCGGGCCTCCGGGTTGTTGCTTATCTGTTTTGGTAAGTTAAATTAGATGTTAAATTATTGTATGCAATGACATTTCCAATAAGTGCTATAATTTCAACCCTTTTTTGCTATGGTTTTTTTTTTACCGGCTCCTTGCAAGACTGGTTTCTGTTATAATTACTTTCTTTTAAACAGACTACGGGAAAAAATGCAATAACTGCTGGAGGTGTGCAGATCCTGCCAAAGTACAGATTCTAGGCTTTGTTTTCCTCAGTGTGCATCCCAGAGATGAAGTGATACCTTTTCCTCACCAGCAGCTCAGCTGACACAATCCCATACCAGCTGCAGCAGGGATCTGGCCTCTAGATCTGTAGCTGGAGACAGATAAAGTTAGAAGCATGTATGGTAGTGCTGATTGTATTTCAGAGTTTATTTATTTTAATGTAACTCGAGGTCTCGTCTCTCCTGTTACTTTTTACTTAGTATTTGTTAAAGCCTATCTTGTTATAATACAATTTCAAAATCATGTTACATCCACCATGACAGAGTCTGTGATTTGCTATGGGCTGCTTCTGTTTACTTAATAGCTTTGCTTATACCTACCCATTTTCCCAGTCTTAGCTGGAAGTCCTTCATCTTATGTCCATCAAGAGATAAAAATAAACTGTAGGCTGCAGCTGAGTGTAGCTGGATGCTCCATTACTGTTGCGAAGCGCAGGAGTCCTCAGGAAAGCAATGAAAAATTACCCCTCTCCAGGCAATGAAAAATGTCAGGAGACTCACGGTCTCTGAGGCCTTAAAGGAGAATAATTATGCCGTGAACAGATTGCTGCATGGCAGAGACCTCGCAGCACTCTCAAAGGGAAGACTGTGAGACGCCCTTAAAAGGGACATCAGAGCCCTCACACGGCACTTTTTGGGAGAAAGTGGGTGAGAATAAAAAGACCATATGTCCAGACTGGCTGCCTTCATCGAGGTAAGTGCTCCTGTGCCTTCCAGAACTACTTGCAGCCAGGAAAATAAAGGATAAACATGGCCCAACAGATAATTGGGTGGGTATTTTTAACTGACCGAGCTGCAACCTTAATTCTGCTGGTAGCCAACCAATGCAAGACGGTCAAACAGAAATGAACTCTTAGACAAGGAGAGAACTTGGCCAAAATTTCAGTGGAAGACCCACTTGCCCCTGTGCTGGTGAGCATTGCCTGTCCTCTCCAGGGCACTCTTCAGTCAGAGGGTACAGCCTTCCCTTGCCCTGGGCTGTGCCTCCTGCCTGTGCCCATCACGGTGAGGGCTGTGGTGGGGTGAGTCACAGCCAACCCAGAACCTTGCCCCTGGTTGTTGTGGCTTGCTTGGCCAAAAGTCAGAGCCCTCCTGACCATGTGGAGCTGCATCCAGTGCATGACTCGGTAAGCAGGATAAAAAGGGGGGATTTCTGTAGCCTGGTAACATTTTTGAGTGTGCTCTGCAGAGAAGATGTAATGAGGACGATGATCAGGACCGAAGATGACCGATGTGATCAGGTCAAGGCAATTCTGGAGCTATTTGTGCTTAATGGGGAACAGGGGCCAGAATCTGTTAGATATTTCACCTCCCTAGGAAAGAATCTGACAGACCCCGGTTCATTATCCTAAGAGAAGGTGACAATGCTGTTCTACCAGATTGAACAGTAGCAGGGTTAAGCTTACAAAAAGAGGACTGGAATCCTCCTAATTGTGTCTTCCCTCTCTTTTCAGTGCTTAAACCACAAAAAGTGACTGTGGAAGAGTGTGAGATGCTGCTGGGCAGCTTGGTGGGGAACAGAGCTTTGGGGGAGGGCAAGTACTTTGCCCGAGGTTTGTTTGCAGGGCAGGTGGGAAGGGGCCCAGATGGTGGGATCAAAGGAGCAGTAACTCAGTCACTGTGAGTGCACCATCTGCTCTGCCCTGGGTTATAATTTCCAGCTCTTCCAACTTCACCCAGGGCTTTGTGATATGTTTGGGAACCACTTTCTGTGAATAAAAAGGGAAATGGAGGCTCTGCTTTGCAGACTTTAGTTGCCTGTCAGGAAGGGTATTGGGGCACATATTCTGCACAGCAATGCACTATGGGGGAATCATTACTAGCCCCTAAACTACCACTGCATGGCTTTACAATATTTTCTTTTCAGAGTTTAAATCACAGCCTTTTCATGGGTGCCTGGAAACGACAGGAATTTCTGGCTTTGCCATGCTCTTCCTGATGATGCAGGTGTAGTGCTGATCACCAGCTCAGGTGAAGCAGTAATAAATAGCACCTCTGTATGTTCTCTTAATTTGTCAGGCAAATCTGCTAGACTAAGCCAAATGTGCTAGTACCTTGTTTTATTTTAATATTGTTTCTTTATGTTCAGAGCCTTAATCTTTTTTACGGAATTGTAAGATGCTGAGACCCACATAAACTTAAATAATTCATTGTAACAACAAGCTTTGTCTTTGAAATAATAATCAAGCTATATGTTTTTGATGTTTCTGTCCCCAAAACCTCTTCCAGATGCCACAAGGTAGCTAACAGCACTGTCTTTCAAGTGTTGGCTTTCATGCCCTGAGCAGAAATGTAATTCCAACTTTTCCTTGTCTCTCCAGTGCACAGCTCTTGCCCTTACAATCTGATTCACTGGGGGTCAGTGCAGTCCCTTTGCAGTGCCCTGGTGACAGTGAAGGAGGGTTTGTGGGTGCTGCTTCAGGTTCCATCACTCTCACACACAGCCCAGCCCTTGTAGCAGCACTTTCTACCAGTGCTCTGGTCCCTGGTGTTTCAGCAGAGCTTTTGTTCACACGGACAGCGAGAGTTGCAGTTACCTGGGTGTTGGCATCATGCAAACCTGTTGATCTGAAAAGAGATAAAAGTAAACAGCTCATCTGGCACAGAGCCAGTGCCACTGCCCATGATGGCTTTCACTGTCCTCCCTGTTCATTAATGCTGGCTCTTCTTGCCAGCACTTCTCAGTAGATGTGCAAATTTTGGAGCACTTTGATATATCAGCTGTTTTCCTGAGCTTTTGCTCCTCCCAAGGGCATGGCTCTACAGATGTCAAGCAGAATGATTTGCACACCCTACTCTCTTTCTTTGCTTCCTCAAGAGAATGGAGAAGTGAGATATGGTAACCCTTTATCATTTCATGGACTGCTTAGAAACACAGGGAAAGATAGCTCACCAAATACATTGCAGAATGGGAAAAAAGTGGATAAGGACAGATCAAGAGCTACTCAGATGTGCAAAAGGAAAAACTTTTGAGTGAGATGAGTATTATGTGCTAGACAAGACTGTCTGGAGGCTCTACCCTCTCCACCAGTGGATACCTTTAAGAGCAGCCCAAACTGCTGCTGGGCCTGGGAGAAACACAGCTGTGTTTCCAGCCCTGTTCTGTGTCTGCAGTTGTCTCCAGTGCCCCTGAAGGGCTGGGGATGCTTGTGCTGCTGTGTCCAGGCAGGGCTGGGCAGGTGTGCTGGGTGCTTGCTTTGTCTGTGTTTTTCCCGGAGGGGTTTCCCTTGCTGTGCTGGGAGAAAGGCTGTGCTGCTGGGTGCCATGTCCCACCCCAGGCCTGCGTGGGTGGGGGCTGTCAGGGTCCATTCGTGCCTGGATCCCTGTATGGTAGCACCTGGCAGCAGTTCGTGGCTCCAGGATTTCTTTGTCTCACCCAACTCACATCACAGACTGTGGTAAAGAAAGAGTAACTTCAGCTGGACTTTATTGAACGTGTGGGGACAGTGACCGGGTTCCACCATGACCATCCCAGCCCCCAAGAATGCTCTAGCACATCAGGGCTGTGAGTGCTGCTGTGGGTGATGAGTCATTTTTGTTCAATTGAGCAACATTACTTTAGGAGATAAATGGGAAGGAAGATTTGGCCAGGAGAAGCACTTTCATTTGATATAGGACATGAATGGCCAAGTAGGAACAAGGAAGCTGATGGCTAAATGGAAGGCTACATGCCAATTCCATTCATAGATTCTTTAAAAACTGAGAGAATGATTATAATCATGATGTCTGGCCTATAACGTGCCATGAGCCTTAGCTCATGACCTAGCAAATTAGAAAGGCAGCAGGAAGGAAGGAAAGGCACTGGTCGCCCCACTTCTGGCTCATACAGCATGGGCAGTGCTTCTGCCACCTGAGACTGACGCTGGCAGAGAGGAGTTTGCCTTGCCAGCAACAGCAGCACTCAGTGTTTCATTGTGCTGCATCCTGCTCTCATGTGCTCAGGCTTTCTTTTTATCTCAGGGATGCAAAGAATGCCCAGGACAGCCACCTGGGGAGTTAGTTATGATTTTAAAGAGCTAATGATGCCGCCCACTGTTCAATGTTTATAATAAACTGTCCTCTCCCCCTCTTAACTAAATTGTGTATATACAGGGTAAGAAGCTGTACCCAAGGACACCCTGAGCACTTGGCTTGCTACATGGAGCTGCTGTACTCCACAAATAGGAGAGGTGGACAGAAATTCATTTATTTTCGTGCATTTGAATGGGGTAGGCTGGGAAGCTCAGGCAAAAAAGGGGGCAAGCATGATTCTGGCCTATAGCTGCAGTGTTTTAATGCAGACCTGAATATTGTGCAGCCCTTTAGGCAGCTGGCTCACAGCTCAGCCTACACAAGTGATGTAGATAGGGATTCAAAGGTTGCATGGAATTCTATTGCCTTCCTTCTGTCTTGTGCCAAATACAATACCTAATTGCTAAGTTTACGTACATTTCTGCAATACTGAAGAACAACACGCACTCTGCGAAAGAGGGAGCAGCACGCAGCCTGCTTTACCTATTACCTGTAAAGGAACATTTTTTAATTCTCTAGTCCACGCTTTTATGCTGATGACTGCTTTGTAATGAAGTGTCTATGGCTGAGTGGCCTGTGCCTCAGCCTCCGCAGGCAAAGCAGTGCTCTGGGCAAAGCACAGCACATTCCAGCCCCCAGGCTCCAGGCTCTTGTACAAATAAGGAAGCAAAAGGTCCAAGCTGGACTGACTTCCAGTACAGCAGGAATAGTAGGTGGATGAATAAAGTAAAAGGAGAGATTAATAGGAAAAAAAAGTCTTATCATTAGAACTTCAAAGAGAAAAGGACTAGAGCAGGACTAGTACATCAGCAAGAACAGCACTTCAGCTCTGAAACAGCTTTTTCATAACGGGAAATATGGTGGCATCCTTTATCCTTCATAACGCTTTAAAGGAAAGCTGAGGAGAGACACTACCTTGTCTCAGTTTTTCTTCACAGAAGAAAGCTGTGAAGTTGAGCAGGTCACAGGTGTGCTTGTCAAGGCCAGCACCCACAAGAAGATGTACCCACTCACTCAGTCCTGAGGAAGAGAGTCTCCCTGCAGCAGGCAGGGACAGGTCAAGTGCTAGCAGACACAGCACTGCCCAGCCCGGGCTGATAGGAAAGATTTTCTTGGAAAAGGTGATTTTCAGTTCTGTTTCTAGGTTAGGTGCTCCTTTACTGGAACAAGTAACTCGTCAGGACACTCTTATGCAGGAAGCAAACAAGCCATCACCAGCTCAGAAACACCCTCTTCGTAAAGGCAGCAAGCACTAGCACATGAGTGGCCAGGAAACATTCCAGCTGTTTGGCCAACAGCACTTGATGAACGAGACAAGCTGACTAATGTTTAATGTGTATCTTCCAATGCACAACATAAGAAATGACAGCTTTTAATTATAGTATTTACTTCTTTAGAGGACAGCAGTTTCTTTCACACTATGAATTGACAAACTATTCTGAAGACATTTGTACTGTGTATGCAAATCTGAGCTAGTTGTGAAGATAGTTTAGCTTGGAGCTTTATTGTTTTTGTGTGTAGTCTCACTTTTCAGCTTCATACATTTCTTTCTTCTGGTGTGCTGAGGCTGTAACAGTGCTTCACAGGATCTGGTGCCCCAAGGGTTGGATCTCAGATGGAGCGCTCAGTGCCACACTGAGAACAAGTTTATTTTTGTATCGTGCAGATGCTGGTTGAAGGAACATAGTTCTTGACTTCAGCACTCAGGTGTTTGTATCCAGTGAAGCTGGACTCAATCACACCCCTAAGGAGCTCACACATAGAAGCCACTCTGGAAAAGCCAGAGAAAGCTGGGTACTGCCATTTTGTAATGTTACTTAACTCCACCTGTTTACGGAGCAAATTATCCTTAAAAAATATAGCCAGGCCTTCATCTGTATTGTAATAAGTGCAAAAGAATAAAAAGAGGAAAGAAAAAACAACCCCAACCCACACTCTTGGCAGCCTGGCTCTCTCTCAGGTCTCTGGCCTGGATTCCTGCAGTTCTGAGTGACTGTTTTTTTGCTATCTTGCTTGTCTGTCACACCTGCTTTGTCTGATTGCCTTCAGCGTTTTGCATTTACTTATTGCCACACTAAGGATCTCTCCCCTTCCACAGCCAACTTTATTTTAGTGCAATAAGCTGCAAAATGAGGTTCCAAGAGAAATAAAACTGCACTATCCCTGCTTATTCCACTTTGCAGTTCTGAGTTAGATGTATTCAACACATCTATCTTTTATCTTTTCAAAGTAGCAGCCAACTACCTTACCAAACTAAATCCACTTGGGGAAGTTGTAGGAAAGTAATATTAGAGCTGCCATTTAATTCCAAGGCAATAAAAAGGACCGAGAGGCCAAGTTGCCTCTGAATGTCTTTCATGTTGGTTTGTTACACAGTGTGAGCTTGTTTTACAAGTGCTCTGTTTACAAGAATGCTGGGGGAGCTGGAGTTGGGAGGGGGGGGATGTTCATTTAAGTCCCACATTCACATAGGGCTACTTTTGTAAAGGTCTGATCCAGTCCTACCAGCTGCTTGCCCACAAAACTTTGCAATTGTGGAGGCTAATTAAGATTCTTCAGAGGAGCTCTCCTCTCCCAGCGGCTGCAGTGGCCTCATCAGACATGCTGTCCCTCCCCTTGGGCCCAGCAGAATGCCCTACTGTGCTTGTTTTACGTTATGGCTTATGAATTAACCAATTGATTCTGAAAATATCATTACTTTAGGGCTAAATAAAGCTGTTCCCTTAAAGCGGAAAAAGTCAGGGCCCTCCACAGGAATAAACTAATACTGTATTACCTACAAACTCCCTTCCTCTCTGAGGCTGCCAGCCGAGGATTCACTTGCCAGGATACAATGGGTTCAGCACAAAGGGAATTTATCATGGATTTCTGTGAAGATGGGGAGGAAAGCCAGGGCCCGGGCAGTAAGCGTGACCTATCCACTTGCATGTAAATAAAGCTTCCTGCAAGCGACTCCGATTCAAAAAAAACTAGTTTACATGAAATGACTGTGCATGTTTGCCTTTTTTGTTTCCACTTCTCTCTCCAGCTTCAAAGTGAAGAGGCCCATAACTGGTATAGATAAAGCACGTCTGCAAGTTGTTTGGTACTAATGCTGTGTAGCTGAACTACAGAGCTGAACACAGCTCCAGTGCTGGAGCAAACAAAAATTTCAGCTGGCAGCAATACATAATGTTGGCCCTCCACTATCTTTGAGTGATTATGGCCTCAAAAATGTATATTCAAGCCTTAAATTGGTTTTAAGCCAAAACCAAACCTGATTTAGAGCCTAAACTGAGGAATATATAAAATTAACTATGTTTCATCTAGTACAAAGAGCTTTCCCCTGCTGTGTCTGTGCAAACCCCTGGTTTTGAATACTTAAAAGAAAGCTAACTGTAGGAACAAGACAAGAACTTTCAAGCAGTAAAAAACCCCAATGTGGTGACACAGACAGTTTTAAGTTTGTCACAACAAATGTACCATCAGATTGGACTTCATCCTCCTCCTCCCAAATGTTTCAAATGTTTACCTACACATCTTCCAATTAAAAAGAATACTCTCCTATCCCCAAACTAAAAATTAGAATATTAAGAGAACTTCACCGCACAAAACCATACTATATATTCGTAATAACAAAATGCTTTATTTGGGGCGAATACAAGGAAAAGTGTGACATCCTCATTATCAAATTGCTTTAAAAAGGCATTCTTCCTTTGAAAAAGGTAACACTCGTACAGAAAAGGTGACCGGTGAACAAGCCCTCTCATTTAGCAGTGGGAATTCTTTCTTATTTTACAGCCAGAGTAAGGATTTGAACGATGTACAGCCACAGATTTCAACTTTGCTGGTATTTTCCAGTAGCTCGGGACACGGCCGCCACTCAGCACTGCTCCGGTGTGACACACCCTGGAGATGGGGCTTTCACAGCTCTCACACAGGTCGCTTCGCAACAAACCACAAGACTTCACCATTACCACAAGAAGACACTGAGAAAGCCACAGGGTAACTAATCTTCTCGTTTATCTCCAAAAACTTTTCATGCAAACCCTATGCTCATGAAATTCTCGTACCATTTATCTGATCACGCCTCAGTGCATCACCACACATCCCCTCCGCTGTAAGCCAGGGCTGTGTGTGGAAGGTACACAGCAGATCAAAGACTACTGACATACAATCACTTCCTCAACGTAACTGCTTTCTGTACAGTAGGTTCCAAGTTGGGATGCATTTTAAAGACTGCGAATTTATATCTATAAATTACTTCTGCCCTTTTTTAAACCTTATGTTAGAATTAAAGTTGTTAAAGGAAGGGACTGGGAAGTTCCTAAAATTGTCAGGTTATAAAGCAGGCATTCATCTTTTAGTTCAGTGTGACGATTCTTTGCCACAAGTGGTATCCATTCATGCTAAGGGGTAAGATACATTGGTCTTGTTTAAAGGGGGTTCATGTTGTCTGAAGTGCGAATGGCAAACTCTAAAAGAACTATTGGTTTTCTTTATTCAGATTAGACATAACAAATATGTCAGATACAGCAGTTAGTCTAGAAAAATACATTTAAAAAAATCTTCAGCAGACCATGCTTCCTGTAACAAAATCTTTCAAAACCAATTTTACAAATTATTCTACATTAATGTAAAAAGAAAATCTTAAATTTAGCATCATGGATTCCACCAAATATCTATCTATCTATCTATCAAAACATGACTTTCACTATTTGTAGATGTTAGAATTCATAATACATTTTTCTAATGTATCCTGTACATATTAAATAACCTAAGAGGCTCCTCTTGTAGTGCATTAACAACTTAGCAAGCACACTCAGTATTTCTCCAGTACCATTTGCATTACAGTTATTTGCCCGCAAATGTAATTAACATCTAAAAGTGCACACAGTTAGATTCCCTCCCTCCCCATAACCTGTTTCCCTGCTGAAACCCAGACATCCACTGGAAACATTATGCCACTGTAGCTAATCTACCCATGATTAGAAATGTGTGACTAAAGTGTTCTTAAACTATACAGGGCCTGAATTATATACAAGAATCAAAAGAACAGCCCATATTTACATCGAGAATGAACTTCCACTACCACAGCATTATACCAAGAACTCAATACAGTGTTACAGTGGGTGTTTACTTAGGACTTCAGATTTAGATCAGTATAACACAAAATTTAGCTCAAGAAATACCCTGAAAAAATGAACATGTTTATTAAGTATTACTTCTGTTATACCACAAGACAAATATCCATTGCTGGATATTCTTACAAGTTCAGTGTTTGAAACAGTGTAATAGTGTGCTGCTCTATAAAGCAGTTAAGAACTTCTAGAAAGGTTGCTGGGGAAAAAAAGGAGAGAAAGAGAAGAGGAAAAAAAACCCCACAACAGAAAAAGGGGAGAAAAGAAAAAAAACAGAAGGAAAAGGGGCAGCAGATACCAAGTGAAGCATTAGACTTGAATAACTAAACCAAACTGTTAGCGCAATTCTAAGACCGTCACTGCATGCAGAAACCCCTTGGAAAAGTGTCATAGAGATCTGAGTAGGTTGTAATACACAATCTTAAGATGTAACTTCACCAAATTTTTCCTTGCCATTTGGCAGGACTTTTCCTACCAAGTGGAAGAATTTTGAGATTAAATTCCAGATTATCCAGTTTGAGATTAATGGCTTTACTCTCCAAGAACTCCAGTGTATGAACCTATATTACATTTTTCCAATGCTACTTAAAAAAGGTAAACTATAAACTTCTCAGTTCACTTTTTACATTGAACTTCTCAAAGAAATCCAAAGTGTTGTCTTTAATTTGCATTAAAGTGGTCAAACATTTCTCCTGTTTCTTCCCTCCCCAAAAGTGCAAAAAAAAAAAAAAGAGTTGCTGCTTGGTCCACAAACATAAAATAATTCCTTCTGATGGAGTACTGCTGCCAACCCATCACTTCCAGTTTCTACTTCAAGAAAAATGTCAGCGTCCAAAGATGGAATTCAATTCCAGTAGAATTAACTCTACAATCTGATTCTGGTATACTGTGTGGACTGCTATGTTACCAGTCTCTTTCTCTGGTTTTAATAAGGTTGGACCAAAAACTATTGCTATACTTTGATAGGTCATTCGGTTCTTTTCTCCATTTTCTACAACTCTGAAAGAGAAAAAAAATACACAAAAAGAGACTTATCAGTGTTAATAGGATGACAGAAAAAGACACAATCCAAAGCAAAAGACTAGTCACAGTATTTATTTAATGAGCAGTCCTGTTATTAGGACATGCAGGTGCTGTAATACCCCCCTCTACGAAAGTTTTGTTTTGAAATGTCCTCTCACAATCCCTCAAACATAAGGGCTTGGCAGTAAACATCACAACTACGAAACACACTGTCTAAGGTCTGTTCGCTGCTCTGCAAGCTCATATAAAAACAGACTGACATATTGCTCATATCAAATGCAATATAGGACATAAAAATGCAGTGGAAACCTAGTACTTTTAATTGGATTATTTAGCTTTAAGAGAGGGTCAGCAATACAAAGCCTTTCCTTCTATCTGTTTACTTACCTCTTCAGGTGTCTAAAGAGTACCTGCATAGTGTCCTGATTTGGTTTTGGCAACTGTTTGATTAAATCTTTAACAGCAGGGACACGCTGCCTTGGCTCTTGCTCTGCAAAAAGGATGAGGTATACAAACAAAAATTCAGTATTTTTGCTTAAAACTTTGGCATAAAATTTAACAGGCTGGGAATAAAAGCCATGGTTTGCAGCGGCAATACGAGATAGGACACTGCCACCTCCTGACCAGCCCCTGCACTGCAGACAAGCAATTCTGGGGAAGTTACGGCCATTTATAACCAAAACATTCTTTTTTATGTCCAAAATAATTAAACCAATTTCTATGCATTGAGCAGAACTCCTACAAACACCACAC
The DNA here is from genome assembly GCF_022539395.1 of Myiozetetes cayanensis. Classification (NCBI taxonomy): domain Eukaryota; kingdom Metazoa; phylum Chordata; class Aves; order Passeriformes; family Tyrannidae; genus Myiozetetes; species Myiozetetes cayanensis. Next base: position 136,674,681 of record NW_026086604.1, read on the forward strand.
CCATGTTTTTCAGACTTACTAATTGCATTGACAAAGTCATTGAAGTGATTGTAAGTGAACAGCGGCTCTGGCAGTTCTCTGAAAAACAGCTTTAGAGCTCCTGTGATGACATGAATATCTTCCCATTTACTGTCATTCAAGTCCAGTTTCTCATCTGAAAGAGAAAAATGAATAATTAATGGTATTAATTTAACTATAAAAGCCTTGTTTGTTTGTTTTCAATAAACTTAACTGTTCTTTTGTACTTATTACTTTTAAAGCAGTGAAGATTTGCTCCACTTCCTGCCCTTCTGTAGCCCATTCTGGGATACAGAGCTGTGGCAGCATAAAAAGGAATACAAAACCTCAAGCACTACAGGCAGTGCCTACTGGACTACAGGCAGCTCCCCTACACTGAGGGCATTTTCCAGTAGGGAACAGGAGCTGCTGACATAACACAAAATTTTTTCCTGTCAATTAGGAAATGAGAGGTCAGATTGTGGATGGGCTACTGTCCCCTTCCTAGCTGCACTGAGCAAAACACTATGATATCACCAGATGAAAGGGTTTTATGCACAGACCATGGTGTAGTTAAGCCCCCTCCACACTAAAAGACAGTAGCAAATCTCATTAAAAAAAAACCCCTTAGCTTACAATTTTAATGCTAGTGGAAGGTTAACATGTTTGCTGTTTTTCCATAAGGTATGGAGTTATTTTGTTCAAAATAATCCCCTCTCCTCAAATTCTATTACCACTTTTCTTGAGAATTCTATTCTAGCAATGCCTCTATGTTCCACATGAGACCAAGCCTCCAGGCTGTTGGATTTTTCAAGTGGTGTATATTACATACTAAAATCTGCAATTTTGAAGTAACTTTACTTTGAAGATAGCAGTAATTTCTATGATACACTACAGTTATAGAGAAATTTTTTTCCTGAGCTTTCTATGAACTTCAACCATCTGGAAATATATGCAATTGTAATATAGTTGGAGGAAGCTTACCATGGTTGACCGCAAATCTTAGCTTCTGTATCACTGCAAGATTGCCACTAACTCTGTATAAGCCGTCAATATCTAATCCTGAAACAAAGAGATAAATCCATTTTAATACCTCACATATATTTGAATTTTGAAATCATTAGGCTGCTTCTTTATAGGTCTACTCTGCAAAATTAAAAACAAAATAAACCCACCTTGTAACAAAGGGGAACAAAAAGGTTAAATTAGCTTTTTTTGATGGACAGGGCTTATAAAGGGAGGTTTAATTTACTGACACAGGTTTGGTAGGGCCAAGTTCAAAGTGGTCTCTAGAACTTCCTATGCAAGTAGAAATGAGGTAACAGCTCTGAGTTTCCCAATGAGACTAGTTATGTCTTGGTGGGTGGGCAGGGAATACATGGGAGTCCAACATGCAAAACCACATATTTTGTGGATACAATGTTCAATTTTTTAATGTATGGTTAAGAAGTCCAATCAAGTCATGCATAGAGAGGATCTCAGAGTTGTCAAGTGACCAAGGTTGCATACAGAAGGAATGTTGTGCATGCACAGAACTACCCAACAGCCTACAACACTAAAATGGGTAGCCCTTGCCTTAAAGGATTGCACACTCAACCAGAAAAGAAGAAAACTGTGACTCTGTGGTTGTTACTGCAGTTAATCAGCAGTGATTAGGAGGTAAAGAGTTTATTTTAAAAGGCATTGAATGCAGCATGTGAGTCAGTGCCACTGAGCAGGAGTGTTGCCAGAATACCTGCAAGTCCCTGTAGCTCCTCACAGAGTTGTCTGATGCAACAGAGCACAGTTACCAGCATCATCTGACATATCCCTTTTCCCCATAATCCACTAGTCATTCCTTTACAGAAAGAACTGATTTGAGGTGTATTGGCAGTAGGAAGAAGAGTTGGAGAAGTGGGGGAAAAAGCTTGTCATTTCTGTCAGCTTCCCCTCAGGTATTTAAAAAAGGAAAACTCCACTATCTTCACTGCAGCCCTGCCTTTAAAAAAAAAAAAAAAAAAAAAAAAAAAAAAAAAAAAAAAAAAAAAGAACAAACCAAAATAACCTCTTTCTTACAACCTGCACATCACAGATGGAATAAAACCAGCTGTCACAAGCAAGGTGGTAGTTTGTCAAACTGGAGTAAGGCAATGGAAGCAGTTATTTTTCCCCTCCCAGGCCATAAGATAACAGCAAAGAGAAAGAGGTTCACAGGCTGCAACAAAATCCTAAAAGAAGTTTCCACGGAAGATGCCTTAGAATTCACATGTATTCCCCTGTAACACTTACCCTGATTCTCAAGAGTACCTTCTCAGATTAACGGACTGGAATATATCTGAATGATGATTATGGAGATGCCATAATCCCCTCTCAGTCATCTTTTCCAAGAGACAGGGCAATGACAACAGCAAGAAACAAGCAAGAAAACCAGCAGAGACTACAGCCAAGTCAGGAGTCACAACCAACATGTTTTCAACAAAGATTGAAGATGTCCTTTACAGCAGACAACCCAAATGTCACATGTAGCTTTCAAAGTTTTCTCAGTTATTAGGTAGGAGACTCTTACTTGCAATGAAAGCAAACAAAAATCGACTCAATGTGTGGGCACTGATAATCTCCAGAATTGCATAAAATTTAGCAGTCGGTGTAACTGGTTGAAGGGCATCAACTGATAGACTCGTCTTCTGGCAGCCAGTGCATATACAGAGCATGAACACAACCTTTTCCTAGAAGTTTGTTTCAAGGAAGTTTTAATAGAAGTGATTGTCAGCATGCTTAAACCTTCAGAAAATGAATGGTTGCATTTTGTCTCTCTCTTTTAATCTGAGAAGAAACTTGATGGGCTGGGCTCTTCTACTACTTCTTGTAATCCCTCTTTCCTTAGAGCCTTGCTGCCAGGAGGCTGTCCTGCCTTCTCATCAGCTTGAAATATACTGAAGCAGATCACTTTCTCAGATATAAGATTTCCTCCCCTCTCCCCATTTTGGATTCCACCTACATCCCCATTCTTGAAAACCCAATGCTAATTATAGATACAAGTTTCAGATTATTTTCCCCAAATAAATCTACAGCATTTTAAGATTAAAACATTCAAAATTAGGTAAGAGTGGTGAGCAAGAGAGATTTGAAAACAAAAAACTTCAGCCATACCATGTTCCTCAACATGCTCAATGCACAGCTTCACGAACTTTGGCACCGTGCTGTTTTCTCTTTGACACAAGCTGGTGAGATTTGAACCAAAAACTTGATCTGGAACCAAGTAAAGAGACTGATTTACAGTGGAACAGGGCTCAAGTGACAGAACTAGTTCAGGTTAAAACAAACCTCTACAAAGGGCAAAGACTACTGGATACAATTGTCACGGTATTGGAGTGGAAATAGGAAAGTTTTGAAAAGAGTTCGCAGCAGCTCCCAGCGAGAAAAAGCTCCCAGTAAGAAAGAGTGTCAGCAGTTACACAAATGTGAGCCTCTGAATAAGCAACTTTTGCTACTGAAATAATTTTAACCCATCAGGTGGTACTTGTAAGAGTCAATATGTAATACAGTCAATAATGTAATGAGAAATGCAGTGGATTCAAATGTGTCCTATTACACTCCATTCCTGTTCTGACTTCAAAATATATTTATTGTAATCTTTGTTAAAAATGTGAACAGAGATAATAAACTTTAACCAGAGTGAAAGCTTTAGGCATTCCTTGAGGGGAAACCCTGTAAAATTTCTTTCACTGAACCTACTGTTTAACATAGCAATAGGTATCAATTTACTTTAACATATAGTCTCCTAACATTTTTAAGTTCCGACACAGATTTGTAAAAAAATCCTTAATATCAGAGCTCTGAATGGATACAAATGTGACCATGCATAGGCAACCTCTCTGCAAGGTCAGAATCTAAATACAGATATTTATGGTCAAAGATAAATTTGAGTCTTGTTTTCAAAACTAGAGAATCCAGGGGTAGTGTTTTCTACCATAAACTGAAACAAAAATGAAAGTCAGCTTGGGTAGAGAAGAGAATTTTGCAATGTCTCAGTGCATCTCAGCAATGTTAATTCCTCTTATTTCAATTATGTTTTCACCAAAACCTTTAATAGACCCATTTATATGGCTTTCGTCAAAGATGGCCAAATAATAGATGACCTCCTCTGTTCAGATGCATGAGACAGAGAGGCAAAGCTCACACTCTGAAGGGAAGAAGGTTTTTGTTTGGTTTTTTAACCTGTTAAATAAGGTTATGTAAGTGGCCATCTTCCCAGAATGAAGTACATCTTACTTCAGAGCTTCTGCAGAGACTGCTCTTGCATTTACATCATGCACAGTATCTACTTCATTGCCATTTTTCACGTTTAGTAATTTAAGTAGATTCATTAACAACCCTTGCGTCTTGACAACTGCTTTGGGAAATCCAAACAGCACACCAAACCAATTATACAGTATAAAGATGGGCATTTAATGATATTATGAGCTGTATACATATAAGGCCAGTGGTCCAAAACACCTGGAGCCCTGCTGCAGCTACTCACGCAGCCAGCTGTATAAGCAGAATCAGTAGGAAAGGATTGAAAAAGTGCACACAGTAGAAAGCCAGGCTAGCATGCAGCTGTGGCAGGTAAAGCAGTGCAGATTAGGTAGCAGAAGAAAATAGTAGCATGTAACAAAGTACAATTGCCTTTGACTTTATTAAATTTCAACATATACAGGAATAATATTTTTTCTTCTTATCTCAAAAGTAACTTCTGTACTTTGTTTTTTCCATATGACAAAACTTTAGCACAGTTACTTCTCCACTTAGTGCATGCTGTTTCAAGTGGATTTTTTTTTCTAGAACTTTTCACTATTTTTTCTGCTCATACTAGGTTTGCCAAGCTTTCCATTTACTAAGCTTGTTCTGTAGCAGCCACAAAAAAGTACACTAGTCTTTATTTAAAAGACTTCTGTATTCTTCATTCATACGGCAAATGTAAAACTGTACAGTGCAGATCCAACTAACAAAATTTACACCATGCTTTTAAATAAAAACAAACTCTTCGTTCCTTAACATCTTTATTAAAAATCCAACCATTAGCACGCACATGTACAAATTAAACTTGGCTTAGTGTTTACTGTTGTTAATGTCAGAAGTTACGTCACTGAGCCATGACATGAATACTAAGCTGTAAAGCAGAGCAAAGTGTCGAAGTTTGGGAATAATGCCTCCTTATCCCAAACAAAATTTCCATCATGTACAATTAAATTATATTTGCAGATACACAAATATATCAAACACCACATGCAAGAGAAGCACACCTGTTAAAGTATGCAGTTAGGCAAATCACAGTAGGATTTGGTCTGGTCTTTGCCTACCCATGTGCTATTTTGACCCTAGTAGAGCACCATCTACAAGTCCTGCTAAAGCATACAAATAAATAAATAAATGAAGTTCTACAACGAGTACCAAATCAATAATTTACACAAACAAATCAAATTAAACCTGTGCAAATACTGTTCTTTGAAAGTTTCTACAAGCGTGACAAAAGGAAATCAATTCTTTCATAAGTTTGATTCAAGAGTATCTGTAAGAGTCATTGTTTGTGAAAGAAAACAAAGTATACATTCAAAAAAAGGTTAGGGGAAAAATGTTTAAGCTAGGATTCCTTTAACCTTATCCTGGTTTGCCTAAATATCTAATTTCTTATGAGATGGCACAATTGTCTGGTTCCACACAGACTAAAACACCCTCGTGAATCAGGTGAGCGCATGCACCCAGCTTTGTACCCAAAGGGCTTTTCTTTCCCTTGTATGCACAAGTGATGATCAGCTATCTGGAGTTTCCAGCTCAGAAGAGTGAAATGCAGTGCTTCTTAGCTAAACAGTCCAAGTCCAAATGGGCTCCTAGGTCCTCAGTTTTCACTGCAGTTTTGCCAGCAATGAGCTGAAGGAGAGCTCATTGCTCATAAACCCCTGTGCAGTTTAACGGCTCGCAGCAGCGCTCAGAAGTACAACAGTCAATCACCAGTTCCACTATACATCCAAGACTTCTGTTGAACAAACTATACACATTTTACTCTGGAACTAGACCATTTTAACCCCGTTTTACACATGAACTACAAAGCTCAGCTTTTCAAATTATTTCCTCTGTTAAAAAGGTTCATTTACCCTTAATGTAGCCTTTTTCACGGACAGCTTGTAACGTAGGGCGCCGTGTAAGAAACTTCTTGAGCTTCGTTTTGGTCTTTTTCTGATCTGTGGAATCTATATTGCTAGGGGCTTTCACCGCTGAAAAGAGAAACACATTTAGCACTACTAGCCACAGAACCAACACTGCATTTATCAGCCAAGAAAGAGCTACCCAAAAAAAAAAAAAAAAAAAGAAAATTAAGCTCCAAGATACATTAAAAAGCTATTTGAAATTGTAATTAATCCGAATTTTTACCCTAACTTTTTGGAACTCCTTGTAAATAGCATCCAATTTTCAAACCACTATGACAACCTTGCCACAAAAAGCCTGCAAAGCCAGCTAAATGGTGGCTTACTTAAGGAATTGATGTGGGATTTTAAAAATACAGCTATGTTTGCAAACCAGTCTTGCCTCTCATTGGATTAGTTGTTTTGAAAGAAATAAATATTTTCTTGGAAATTACATGTAAGACCTGGAAGGTAAATACAGAAAACAGTCTGCCTGATTAATCTTTCTGTGCACAGGAAGTTAATTTCTGTGTCTTAAAGAAATTTAGCTCCAAAATTCTGAAGTTGTAATTAAAAATGTTTAGTTTGTCTAAATTAGCCAAGACATCATTATCGAACTTAGTGAAATTGCAGTTTAAGTTAATAGTGCAAATATTTATAGATGCTGTGCCACAGATAAAAAAATCAAGTAACACTATTCTAATCAGTAGAACAAAAGAATTCTTATTCAAAACTATTTCTAAAAGTCAGATAAAACAAACACCCAATTACTTCTGTGCATATGACACCACCTTGAAAATAATTCATTTCACCACCACTTATTTTACCATTTTTAATGTGTTATGCAGCAGAAGATAAAGACATTTCACACTTTTTTTTTTATTTTTAGTTTGATTAATAAAACATGGAAGAAAATTTACCAAAAAATTACAAAGATAATTTACCAAATGGCATTAGAATGCAGAATGAACTACATAAAAACCTCTTTCCAAACTTGAATAGTTTCATTTTTATGTGTCCTTTTGAATTCTTCCCTATTTGCCCATAATACTAAAGATGAAGAAAATGAAAACTGGCATTGCTAGAATCAATTAATGGAAAAATTTCAACTCACAACGAAGTTTCTTAGAGTCTTTATTCTCCTTCTCTTTCTCTTTGTCTTGTTTTTCTACCCCAGGAGAATCTGGTACCTCATCTTCTAATGCTTCATCAGACTCTATTACCTATTAGATTTAAGAAGGTACACAGTGATCAATTTGCCAGTTCACAGAATATAGAATTAACACACATGTTTTCTGTAGATAGTTCTACAATACGTAATTTTTGCTCCCATAATGATATTCAGTTGGTTCTTTCCTGAACTCTAGGTGTTAAATGTATCTTCAGGGATGATACCACTTCTGGCAGTGAATTACTTTGAGAAACACTGCTTCATTGGAAGACTCAATAAAGAAAGCTTTGCTGGACACTGAACAAACTACAACCAGCCCTTTGTGATAATACATCATTACATCAACAAATAAACAACAGAAATTATTTTTGTTTAGGTTTACTTTCCAAATCCAATAGACAAACATCAGCTATTTAATGGTCTGCTGCAAAAATGCCTGACTGATTAGAGTTGAACACTTCTAGAGCATTTACCCAATTTCTTATCTCTGTAATTAAAATTTTCTTAATAGAAAATAGGACTACCAATTGGAAAATTTCACTACTGTCAAAACATACACTGAATTCACTGGGAAAAACTAATGTGCACCTGCCTAAAATTCTTGCCCTGTGTTACTGCTATCTCAGCATATTCTCATCAAACACTGTCAAGTGAAAATGTAGATCTACACTGAAGTGTGGAGGCAGTTAATCTGTACACCTGCAGACTCATATTTACGCTATGTGCATGACTGCACATCAGGACATAGGAAAGGAAACTTCCTCTGGTTTCAGGACAACATATTCCCTTCCGAAAACACATTTTTTCTTACTTCACTTCTACTGAAGTGAACTGGACTGCCTACACAGTTATCAAAATCTGACTGTAGAGCACCTTCTGTTATGAGGAAGGACCCTTTAAAAATAAGGCAGAGTTGTGTACTCCAGAGCATCCAATGAGTAGCAGCATGACTTCATTGACTAAGTTGCATTTTAACTCGAAGTGCAGGTGTTGGTTTTAAACACCTTCATTTCTTGTTAACTTTCAAAAACTTTGGATAGGCTTGTTACACAAAGATCAATTTATTCAACTGCCCAATTTATGTGCTCAAGGATCCTCTGCCATTCCTCAAGAGGCCTCAAAGCTCTTTAGGATTCACACATTTTAAACCTAGTAACTGCTCTGGGAAAAGAAAATCACCTGGAATCTAATTTGTATTATGTAACAAATCTAATCTAATAACCTGGAAATTTCTGTATGCGAAAAAGAGCCGTCACATCCTTTGTAGGTAGCTATTCCTCTTGCACAGCATATTGCCACAACAGCAAAGAGAACAGAATCTCATCTGCCCCTTCTTTTGAGGAAGATTTCATCACACTAGGAACTAGTGCCTCAGTCATTGGAAAAAGACTCACAGCTACTATTACCATAAGCTTTCCAAAATTAAAAGTTGGCTTTGAATCTGATGGATTTCTGTACCCAAAGCTTCAGTGCTCCAAGTTATCAGGTAGTCTGATGTACTTTAACTCGTGCTTTGTTATCTTGGGTCTCTTGGCTACCAGCTCCCAGCAGTAATAATACATCACCATTTCTTCCAGAGTGCTGATAAACCCTCCTTATTCCACCATTCACTTCCTCAACCTAACACGTAGTATCTCACTCACATCTCAGCATTATCTCAGCCTTTCCATCCCTGTTCACATTTAAGCAGGGCAGAAGTGGCCTCAGTTGTGTTACACGGGCCAGACGGAAGGGTGTCGCTGAATCACTGCCTTGCCTGGCTATTAAGGGGTCATGACATTTTCATACCAGGAGAAAGCAGATTACAAGTCTAAACCGTGAGCACTCAGAAAGAAACTGAACTATTCATATTAGCCTGCTGTGTTTTGATGGAAAACAGTCATATGTGAAAAACATCAGAGCCAAGAGAAAGGAAGGCCACTGAGTGGCATTGAAAGCAACATAAACAGAGATGATGGGCATCAGCCAAGTCTGTAACTATTAAAAATAAGAATACACATGAAGTAAACTTGATATGAGAGGAATATTTTCCCCAAGATCTCTCCGGTTCCTAAATGCAAAAATGGTTCTTCTTGTTTGGCAATTTCACGATCAAATGCTCTAGCACTTTACTGATAACTAAGCAGTTGGCACTATGCTGTCAGATAGGAAGAGATAATACAGTATTTTGCCAGGACTTTTAACCTGCACTTTAGTGTAGGCTTTCTAAGTGAACAGCACTATCAAATACTGACAAATGTGTCATGAAGCATTCCCTTGGCCATCCTCCCGCTTCATTCCCTCTCTATCAGAACCTTTCAGGTCACTGAGACAGACAAGTATTTGGCCACAGAAGCAAGTTCATTTCTGAGATGGAGGTCAGCCCACGCTTTCTTGTTCTTAATCCAGTGGACCATCTTTCTTCCTCTGCCACTATTAATTATATTTCACTTGTCACCATCATGAACTGCCATATCCTCAAACTCCTGCTCACTCTCAAGAAGATCAGTAAGTGAAGATGTACACGGAGCATTAGAAGCTGTTACATCAATCAGTTTACTAAATAATATTACCTTGAAAATAGAGCCTTCATGACTCAAATACTTACCTGATTATTGATGGTATAGTTAAGAACTTTATACCATTCATTAATAAAGCTGTCATTATCAGATTGAATTAAGAGCTCAGTTCCTTGGCGGGTTTTCAGCTTTAAAGAAATAAAAACAGATATCATCAGAATTGACAAACACACTACAATTCAAAAGTGAAATTACCCAAATCAAATTAAACTTCTCCCTGGCATAACTGTTAGGTAATCCATAGCCACTCAAGAACACTTATCAGTGAAAACAGTAAATAACAGTCTGCTTAAAACTGAAAAGCATATCCCATACAGAAATATTTAAAATGGATGTTTCTTGCAGGTACTAAAGATACATATACATTTAAGTTGGTAGAAATGGATAAAAATCTTTTTTTTGAGGTTTTTATTTCAATTTCAGAAAAAACCTCTTACATTAGTAATTGAAGTGCATAAACTTATTCATTTAAATAAAATAATTCACCTCAATAACATTCTTTTTGCTGGATTTGTCCTTTGAGGCCCAGTCAATCAATGCCCCTTTGAGATCCACTGTAAATTCTGGCTTAGACTGATTGACACCAAACTTCTGGAAAAAAACAGGAACAGTGATGACAAACTTAAAAACAAAGAAATTCTTTATAGGTACACAATTTGGCAATCCCCTAAATACAACATCGTTATTTATAGTCTATACAACTTAACCCAAATACAGTATTTTGCCACAAATCAACAGCCAAGATACCAGGAAAACAAAAAACCTCACACAGAACACCCTGTAAGCATATCTATTACAAGCTGCTCAAATTAAAGCCTTCAAATTCCATAACTAAGTGCCAATCAGATTCCAGTAGAGCTTTCTTCCCCTATCAGAAATGGTAGAAGTCCAAAAAGCATTTAATTGTAGCTTGGTTTTAATCAAGATAGTCACAAGCTTTAAACAAAACAAGCTAATAAGTAACTGAACAAAAAAACTCCCAAATATGCTGTCACTTACTTCATCAGTGGTTGTATATAAATCCCAAAATCAAACCAGACAGTAGGTTTGATAGACAGGAATCACAGCCCTCCACACTGAAAGAGTTCTTTAAGCTTTTACATTTATCTACACATTTTTAATTATGTTTTTTTAATACATTTACGCCCCAATGCTTTCATGTTTTTGTGTAGTGCTTCCATTGCAATACTGGGGCATATCTTACCAAGTAAACAGAATTCGCTGTCTAGCTGCTAAAGTAGCAAATAACCAAATAAATAGCAAATAATCAAAGCAATGAACAAAAAAACCCCGAAACATTTAACCCACAAGTAACCCTTCAAACAATTTGGAAGCAAACATCAGCGAGCTATTTTTACCTACTACTTTTACATCTATGCTAGCTATCTAAATTTTTTTAAATGAAGTACTTTCACTAGGATTTCAACATATACCACATAGCTTTGAAATGCAATTCCTCAAGGAAACCAATTCAGTGGCACATTAAAAAAAAAAAAGCTTTAATTGTGAGTAAAATATGGAACAGGAAAAGCTGTGTAAGTCACTGAGTTACAACATAGAAATTTAATGTTGCAGTTCCAGGGAAAGTTTATAGCATCTGCTCCATCAGAAAGGCTCTTTTCTATTCCTTTGAGAAGTCTTTGATGTGTGAATGCTGCTCCTGTGAGACCTAAGCCCCAGGACAAGCTCCTTGTTGCAAACACAGGTTTCCAGCCTGTGTAAGAACAGTCATATCCAAGGGGAGAAAAAAATGGTTCAGAAAACAGGACTAATCTGCTGCTTCTGATTAAATTCCCAGCATGGATGTTAATTAATGCTAATTGTGTTTTAGAAAGGCTGTTTACCACTGGAAAATCTCCCTGCCTTGAGTCCTAAGGGTAGTGAAATGTTGAATGGAAAGTAGCATCTTAACTTCTTTATTTTACCCCTGAAATACCAGAAAAGGGGAGTATTTCTAATCTACCCAATGCCAATTAACACTTGGGAAAAAAACTCCACCAATTTTCCCCTTCTAACTTTATTCTCAGATACCTCATCCAAGAACATTTCTTGTTATTTACAGTAGAGCTTTTGAGAGAGGCCCAGCTCAGCAGTGGAATCCATAGGAACATAGGAACAACCTCTGGGCCACTACGGCTCTTGCAGCAGCTGCCTGTTCAAGACAAAGTCACATAACTGCTGCACTCACAACAGAAGTGTCCCAGACGCACTTCCTGGCAGCCCAGATCAATCTTGCTGCGTGTTGGAAAAAAATTCAAATCAATTTATAGAGTTTGGCACTGGCAAGAGCAGGAAGCTGGTGCCAAAGTCCACTGTGGGACTGTGGGTGGGGAGGGTTTGTGTGTAATTAGTTAAAGACACGACCCAGATGATGCACAGGAGAGGAGGAGAGAACCTGCTACAGCTGAAATCAACAAACAGCAGCAAAAATATGACTCATGGCTGTTCTGACCAAAAGGAAAGCCTTCCAATACTTAACTTGCTGAACTCCACAACTGACAGATCAGGGCACTACCTCCAGCACCTTTACACTCCACCCATCGATTTGGCCTGACTCCAGCATTTCAGAGAAGCATAGAAGAAAGCAAAAACTAGAAGCTAAAAAAGGGGAAAAAGAAGTCTCCCCCCACTACTTCACTCAAATGGTGGCCAGATTGCTGTGTGAGATCCAAGGGTGGGTAAACCCATGCAAACAATTCAGCCTCCCTGCAAAGCTCTTCTGTTATACCAATATATTGCATAATCACCACAAATTTAACTTTTCTATTCCAGGACATTATAAATTTACCATGCAGACTCTCCTGTGAGCTTTCCTGTCAAGGTTCTTTTCTGTTCCTGGGTCTATGAAAATGAGATGCCAGCAGCCATTTCCCTTCTTCAAGTCCTGCACAGGGCTGCTCAGACACTCTGCATACAAAGGTCAGCTACAGGCAATTGAACTCTCCTGAAACAAGTAGATTCTGCTGACAGAAGTAAAAAGAAAGCCTTTCCCCTTGCAACTGCTGCCACACAGACATTAAGTCTGCTGTCTCAAAACAGAGTGTACTACCCAGTCAGCACCAGTCAGGATAAATTCAGCTCTTACTGAGTAGACACCTTATCCTTACTGGATTTCTCTTTTGAGCTGCCTGGAAAGTTTGGAAAGCTCAGCAGTGTGAGGCAGAAAGAGGGAGAATTCTACATGTGGTCCTGCCAGCTGTCTTAGATGTGACTGTAGCTTAGTGACTGTAGCTGTCCTACAGTCACTTCTGACAGATTAAAAAAAAAAAAAAAAACAAAAACAAACAAACAAAAAAAACCACAAAACAACAGTCACAGGATACGCTTATGCCGAGATAGCTTTTATTTTTCAGAAAGAATAGGGTGTTTGCTTTAGATACAGTACATGCTGTGCAGCTTAAGGACAGATGTTTATTGACATCAATAAATAGGATAATTTTCAGGATTTTCTCTAAGTCCTCAACACCTGCACAGGATAAGCCACACAGTCGGTACTGTGATATATTCCAGCATTCTTTGCAAACAGAACTGGATGTTATTTATGGGAAGACCTTGGATGTGTGAATGACTCCTGGCGTTCCTGTAATTCTGCTTCTAATTAGAGCTGGGTGGAATGTTTTAATTCCAAGTCCTGCTCACCCAAGGATGGACTGCAGAAAGAAAGCTGAGGAGATAGGTGCTCCTTTGTGGCTGGTAGAGGAGCTTCAGAACTTACTTTTCACACTAGTATCAATATATAAATTCCTCCTCATTCACCTTGAGCAACAAGCTACCTGACTAGCTACCAACATTTTATGCATTTCTGATAAGCAGCACTTCTGTGCTTGGCATCTAGACTTCAAAACATAACTACAGATGCTTAAATTATATATAAAAAGAGTCCTACAAAATTTACATCAGCTTTCTATATGTGGAATATAGCAAAAATATCTTTGTGCTCTTTTTCTTTCATCGCTTTATGCATAACATTTACGTTTTTGGGTATTCCAATTATAGCTAAAATTATCAAACAACAGTTACATCATTGTATCCAAGTTATCATAGGCACCATACAAAGATTCTAAATTAGTTTTGTTAGAAAGAATCAGACATATAATATCTGTTAAAAAACTAACCATATCATGCTGCTTATTAGTCAAGGCACTAGTGGTTCAAACAGTAGGCAAATTTGGGATTATAATTCTGGCACTGATGAACCAGATACACTTTCTGCTTTGTTCCATCAGAGCAATTACAGGATTATTGCAATACACTTGTGTTAATTTTCACCTTGGATGACTTTCAAAAACAGCAAACAAGATATGTGAGGTGTTATATGAAGTGTCAAAACTAAATCTTGGAAAAATTCAAGTTTACTTTCAGGATTAGTGGCAAATAGCCTTAGAGTGACAAGAGGCATGCAACAAGAACACATACAGTGATAGCTGAAACTTGGGCAGAGTTTACATAGGTGACAGCAGGTCGACGACTGAGAGCATTTTTCCAAGAAGAAAGCAGCGAGAGCAAGAGCTCAGGAATTGAGCCCACTTGGCAAAATGACTTGATGAGAAAAAGGAAGAAAAGTGATGAAGTCACAAAACAATGCACAAAAAAAAGAAGATATGGTTATATCAATCACTAGACGAATGCTAAATAAATGTTCTGCTTGTAAGATGAATAAGAAATGCAATTCTTTATGTCAAACTGTTAAGAGTTGACTTCACCTTATTAAAATATCGACACAGAACCAAGTTTGAGAGGGGAGGTGGAATTTTCAATACCTCCAAAAAATTCCTACAGAGAGCAAAAAGAGTGTGTTCCAAATATCTAATTATTTACAAAGCCAACTGTGAGTATGCAGATACACAACACTCAGTCCTTGAAAGAGTTTCTTGTTTAATATTTCCAGCTTCACTTTATTCTGTTTAAACTGTTGATACTCATTTTGCTGACCCTACTCTAATACTTCACAGTACATACAACTGACAGAGCCTCACAAAAATATTGTTACAATGGTACTTTTGCTCCACTTAAATCATCAAAAGAATTTATGCCTTTTTATTTTTCCCACCAAATGAGTGCACTTGGATGGTGCAATACAACTTACACTGGTGCCCCTAAAACCATGCAACTCTGCTTATTGGTTACCTTTTACGGATAATTCATTTGGGTTCACATCACCCATAACATTACCATGGCACTATGTGTTTTAATGATATCAACATATAGCTGAAAAAAAGTCTTTTTGATCTACAGCTCCATTTGGATGAAGGCTATTAGTAGCTGTAATCAAGACTCTGGAACTTGAGTAGTTATTCAAGCAAAATGTTTTACTTTCCAAACAAGCATATTTACACCTATAAAACTAAAATACTTTTTGGATCCTTAGCTGTAAAAGTAAATTGCAGAAGTCACCAAAATCCACATCCTACCATAAAGCATAATTTATCTTCTCTCATGCCTTTCTTCTCTCATGCCTTTTATTCTTTTTCCTTCCTTTCTTTTCCCTCTGCTTGACCATCATGCCCAACTTTACCCTTTCTATTCTCTTCTACTCCAAATTTCATTTATCCATCCTCACTCAATTTTTTCCAACCACCCCTTCTTCAGAAGGGGAAAAAAAAATTATATATACAGCTCTGGAATGGACTCAATGCTATAGAAAAGAATTGTCAATTCCAATTCACTACCCAAAATGAAGAGCAGGAGAAAGTGAGCCAAGTAGAAAAACCAGTAAAGAACAGCAAGATAGCATTATCTGTAACAGGCAATTTTGCTGGAATCCACATAATAATACACAAAAATAACCAACATTGAATCTGACCTGCCTTCAGTTATTGCAGGAGATCCACAGAGTTTAATGTCAGACCTTCAAAAGTAGGTAAGTAAGGCACAGATAAAGAGCCATTTCTATACCTACTATTGTAGGAATGTAGCTAGATAAATATAGCCAATTTAATTATTGTGCTATTACCCTAGAGGTGACATAAAAAAATTGAATAATCATCATCTTCAATGCGATGTTTCTCTTTAGGTCTTCATCAGACAACAAAATAGAAACAAATACTTCCCATGCACTAAGCAGATCTAAAGCAAGATATGGAATGCAGCAAGACAAAGACTAAATTATAAGACAACAATATGACATTGCTCAAATAGTCCAATACAAGAAGCCAAGTGTCGGGCTATTTTATTACTTCTATCACATTCAAAATCACTTGGAGTTTATGAAAAGATATCCAAGAAGGGTATAACAAACTGTTTAGACAAACACATTAGTAAGGAACAAAAAAAATCTGTTCTGGAGCAAAAACTTCAAGTCTACAGGGCACCTGAATACCTCCTTATCAGTTTCTTACTTGTCAAATACAGATACAGAAGTACAACTGTTTTTCTTCTTACGCTACATCATAATTGTTACATTAAACTATTTTCTTGCTAACCTACACATTCTTATTTTTTTTTTAAATTAGGTGTATATATATTGGTATCTAGGCCACACAAATAAGAGAGCTTTAATTTATTGTGCTTTAGGTGACTAACACTTCAGTGAGGGTGGGGGTTGTTCCTGAGCTTACCCAGCCAGTTCCACTTCCTTGGGTTTTAGTGAACAGCAGTGACGACCCTTGTAACACTGCCCATGATGACATCCAATTCTTTCTGTAAATAATTGTAAACAAACATAAAATAAATTGACTTTGAAAGTAGGTATTTAAACTGTATATCATTGTTGCCCAGTTGACCTGTGTGTTAATATACTTAAGCGCATATACAGTCATTAGTGGCATCAGTAAGTATTAATTACTATCATATTTGTAGAAGGGAACTTATGTTAACAGTCCCAGCCTGACCATCAAAGTCTAAATCAAACAAAGCTAATTAGTAGTGGAAGCAGTTCACCAGGAGAAACACCATGCAATTATAATTTCAAAGGGGCTAATCTGGAATGCTCAGCCTAATGTGTACTTAACAGATCATGCCAAAGTACTTCACAGTTCTGAACATTGATCACATCTCAGATGCCTCTCATATTTATGTAATAAGCTCATTTACATTGGCAACAAAATATTTGCTAAAAATCTAAAAAAAAAAAAAATTAAGAAAATTAAGAACAAATGAGTTGTTTCAATTGTCTATTTGATTTTATGCCTGAGGACCTGTCCTCCTGGAGTTAAATAAATAAATAAATAAAAGTCTTGAAAAGCCCTGAATATCTATCCCCATTACCCAAACATAAATTATTACTCAACAGCTCTCCAAGTGACAGGGTGGACATGATGCATTTTTCTGTACAGCAGCAGTAATCCAGACCAGTGACTCCAAGAGATGCAACAGAAATGATGGCAGGATATTGCACCAGTAGCAGCCTGCATAAGCCACTGTCCACCCTGTCCTACTGAGCTCTTAGAGGCATCTCTGAGGAACCAAACTGGAGGTCAGATGTGCTGCCCAGTTGCACTGCACTAGGTCAGGGTGGCTCTAGAATATCAGCTAGGCATTGATTATTTAATCCTTCATGTGTCAAAAGTCTGGGCAATACTGAACTAGAGGTAACACAAAACTAGATCTAAAAGATTACATTGAAAAATTTAAAAAAAAATTTAAAAAAAATTTTAAAAAGGAAAAAAAAAGGCAAAAAGTAAACTTAAATTATATCTGAGGATGTGCCACACTTATGCAGCACCACTTGATTACACATTAAGATTTATAGTGCAAATGCTTGCCTGGGAGGCAGAGAAAGTTGGAAATGAGGTCACTCATCACCTACAGGGACACTGATGTCGGGTGTTAACGCTGCTTCAAACCCTTCACAAGCAGAGTGAAGGAAGAATTAGGGAGCACATAGCATGTACACCTTTGGAAATTACAGGACATCGAGTCTGAAAGCTCCTCTTACACCAATTCTATTCAAGGAACAAAACAGGCTGTAGCCTACACAGATTTTCTCTTCAATCAGTCAATCAATCCCATTTCAAAAATCTCTCTCTCCTCAATACACCTTCATGAAATCCCTGCCCTGTGTGAAGTCCTGGCATACATGAGCCTCTGGCTCTCTGAAGTCCATTATCTTCAGCTCATTGGGAGAAACACCTGGGATAAGATTAACACTGTGTCCTATGGGAAAGCCTCCAAGGTAAATTCAGACAAAAAGAAGTTGCAAATCCCAGCATGCTGTCCTAACATAAGACACCTTACACAAACCCTAAGCACACACACTTCTAGAAGTCCAAGACTTACCGAACTTTTTTCCCATTTTCTGTAATTTTTGTCACATTTAATAAACCATACTTTTCTTGGCCCTGTAAGATAAAAGTAAGACAAATATAAAAGAAAATCTGATTCTATTAACATCACATCACCAAACTCAATCCCCCAAATAATCAATTTCTGGCAATGAGCCATCTTTACCCATGCTATAACTTCAAGAAACTGTCTTTAAGCATATTTAAAAACTCAGAGATGAGCAAAATCAAAATTCCTCTGGGGAAGTACTCATTATCATTCAGAGGGAAAAAAGCTTTCCTTCATCAAGACCTAGGTTATTTGGACAAGCCAAACTAAATAGTTTGTGATAGTAGACAGTGGAAATCATGAATGTAAATTTATAATTATTTGTGTAATAGCACATCAGTGGTTTTGTCCTTTACTAAAAAAGGTTGATGAACAGCCTAAATTCCCTGACAAATTCTTCAAGTAATTTTACCACAATTTCATATTTTAAATAAAACATGGTTGAAGTGCATGAAAATATTAACATATTCATGTTAAAAATAGATGAGAGAAACATTTCTTTGATATTCTTTTTTTTTCCTGTCCCCAAGGAAAATATTAGAATTTTAAACTACTTAGTTATGTCTTGTTGATGAAAGCCATCTATATTAGTATGCCTACTAAAAAATCTGGAGATCAGCCAGTGATGGGTGGAAAAAGAACACTGCTGAACAAGAAGAGTGTTTGCAAGTTTCAAATATCTGGAGTATTTCTAGTTTCCGTGCAAAAATAGTAATATAAAGGAACATTTGAAAAAGTATTCTAGGACAAAAAGTAAAACCATTCCTTTATATCATCATCTCAAGATGAGGTATCAAATTCTATCATTTTCTCCTGTCATCCCAGTTGATGGTGCTAAAAGAATATTACATTTTTTTTAATCAATTCCTTTTCAGTAACAGTTTCTAACTTAATTTATGAATTAAGTTATTAGTTGAACCAATCAATTATTGAAAGTATCCAAATTAGTTTTATCCTTAAAAAATGACTGCAATTCTAGATAAAACGAAAACACAAGATAAATCTTCAGCATTCTCCTCTAAATCTCAAATTTAAGTGGACCATAACTGCAGAATATTATATTGAAGAAATTTTTTTTTTGCTGGAATACCATGACAACTTTCTTGCCAGAGACACGGATCTGTTTTTCATGAACCTTAAAAATTTTACCTACATGTTTCAAGTCCAGCACATAAAATACAAAAAGGACATGTTAAAGGACAAAGGTGTTCAGCTGGTGGATCAGATGTTATTTCAGTCCAATGGTATCTATTACTCTTACTCAATCTAATATCTTCATTGGCTTGGAATGTTTTCCCAAGTCAGTGACATATGCATTATTTTCCAAGGCTGATATTTTCAACAGAGGAAGTGAGTCCCTTCCCTCACTAACCCTCTAAAAAGCCAAACAAATGATCCCATTTTTTAGATGACTTTGTGATCCATGCAGTCCTATGCACTGCACCCTTCTAACAAACCTCTGGCTTTAATAAGCAGAACAGCCTTTCACCATCTTTCACAGTGACTGAGTAACCTGTACTTTCTGAAATAAAGTATAGTTTTAATAAATTACTCATGATGGGACCAGTGGGGATGCTCCACAGAAGAGGTATTCAGAAAAAGTATCATAATGCCCTACTTAGCAGCAACACTAGGGGGTACTAACAGGAAAATTAATGTGATCGGGAGAAAGAAGTGGAAAGCAAGTTAAGGATCAAAATACTCAAAATTTACCAGCTTTCTTTGGAATATTTAAATCTCAGGGGATAGCTAAAGAAAATATGGATTTTTTTTTTGTCTATTATCTGGAGTAGTAGTGAATTCTTCTGAAAAACACAATTTTGGAAATGTAAGGTCTAAGCCCTATTTAAAGAAATTAGATCACATGCAGCAATAGTTGCATTTGTGTAAGGCTATCAACTATGCTTGCTCAATAAACAATGTTTATTTTATTGTGAGAAACTGTTTGAAGAGTTCTAAGAATGGATTATCAGGAATAAGCCAGGGAACCATTCCCCCACATGCAGAGTAAGAATGAAACTAGAGAAGTTGTGCCTTTAATGCCCTGAGGTTCCTACTAAAGGGCTGGTAAAATTGATCAAGTTACTTATTTCAATACTGCTGTAGTACAGTTCCAAAATAAAAAGGATAAAACCTTAATTTTTTTTTTTATTATTCCCCACTGTTTAAAAAGGAATCACATTTAAAATATAAACTGAAATTTAAAAATCCATTAAACATTCACACAGGTTTGACAGGTTTAAGTTTTTCACCCACTAATTATTTTACTAAATCAAAAGGACATATTTTATTTATGCCAGGTTCTCTGTCTCTTTCAGAAGACTGAAACAACAAGTCAAAATTAGAGATATCGAATACTACAAACTATTACTGACTACTGGCAATGAGGGATTCTGTGAAGAAGGGGAATCTGTTTCTATTTTTACCTCTCAAGATGTTAGATGAGAAGATGCGACTGTTGGAGGAAGTAAACTGAGTTCTACATAATTAGACATAACTTTATTTCACAGTGAATTTCTAATTTAATCTCATATTACTAAATTGTGTTTAAACCAAAGAAATTTACATTTTTTTCTGAAAGCAGAGTTGGATGTAATGCATTCCTTTTAATATGAAAAGCCTTCAAATAGTTTTATCCCATTATTTTTCCCAACAACAAGAAGGCTTACCCTCAATTCTCTAGTCATGAATAGCCCCGTTTCTACAACATCTACTTATCTATTTAAACACTTTGCATACTGACTGTGGCTTGATGCTTTGGTGAAGAAGGAGAGGACTCATTTTCAGGAAAGCTGGTCTTAGAAGCAGTTGATGATTCCTATAAAATTCAAATAGTCAATATAAGTTATTATTTTTCTTACAATTTTTTTTCTAAACCCTAAAGATACTTTTCTCTTTTTACAGACTCACATATTAGGAAAAAAAGTACTTTTCATCACTCATGATATTCTCAGACAGCAATATTCTAAACTTGCTTACTAAATAGTGTTCTTACAAGATTTACAGACAACACTCAAACTGGGTTAATAACCATTTGAAGAAAAAATGTTAATACATGCTGTATCAGCTTAAAGCAAAGCCTTCATCCTTATTAAGGGGCAGGTCTTTTGTCTGACACTGCTATCAAATTATGAAGTATATTTACTTATTACAGGGTATCACATATTAAATACTAACATTTAAAAGAACAAAATATGTCTGTGTGGTTAGTAAACATAAGATTAGTATAATAAATTGTTCTATGTGTAGAAAAACATACACCAACTCAATTTTTGTGAGTAATGATCATTAATCTCCTTATACTCAAACTCTGAAAATCTCTAGAGATTTGGGGTTTTGTTTTAAACTAAATGTTAACTATATATTAAAGTAAAGTACTAAATCTCTGAAAACTAGAAAAATTGCTCATCTGGAGCAAAAAAACCCCAAGGCATGTACATTTCCTCTGAAGTAATGATTGCTTTGCACAAATATGTTGCTTAAAAATCTGGTTAAGATTTTCAAATGAAAGAAAAACATTGCTTTCTCTGCCACCATTAACACATTTTCCCCACTCCCTCTTTTTTAACTCCCTTGATAGCTCTCCTCAATTCAGTTTGCTTTTGCAGCATTACATAACACTCTGCCCACCTGTGCTTTAAAATTCACTTGCAAATCTACCTACAGGAGCGGCCCACTAGTTTTCAGTAGCACAATTATAGATCTTTAGCACTCCTAAGAACAGCCTAAAAGTTCCACATTTTCAGATGTCTGCAAAGAGAAAAATATTGTTCAATTTAAGAAAATCAATGCTGTCCCTCCCAGAAAAGTATTTTTTCCTCTAATTACGAAATTTTTTAGCTGATGGCTGTATACAGATATGTGCCACAGCCAATAAACGGTTAATAAGTATGTTTGGTATCATCAAATTCTGATGAGCCATAGCAACCCATACTTTCACTCTGACACATTTCAAGTACTCTTCTGACTGGTCTATTTTCATACAATTGAGTTCTGTTGTTTTTCCAGGAAGAGCAAATAAGGAAAATAAAAAGAAAATAGCTTCCCGAGGAGTCAGCTAAAAAGTAAAGTTGGGGTTCATGTGCCTATCCAGACAAATACCAATTGTTTTCATTCCTATTTCATTCTGAATTTGAGAGAGCTTTCATACAGTAAGCAACTCTGGAACAAGAAATCCAGTATCTGTGATAACAAACTATTCCCTTTTCACATACTAATTTAAAGCAAATACATTAACAGTGTGCCCACTAGTGGTAATAAAACAGGTGCATAAATGCACCAAAAATTTATTTGTCTTTCCACAGAACAGTTTAATGCTCCACTATGTAGTTTTAATTTTCTCAAAGCACTAATGTTGTGCTTTATATGAACTGTAAGTCTCGTTATCATTAAAAAATACATGCTGCCTATAAGCTTTGAAGTTGTTAAAGGAACATTAGTCTACTGCCTTAGACTTTATAAATGTGGTTGATATATACAACTTCTTTTGGTTATTAAACTTAGGATTTGTACACATTCCTGTTTGCTTCACTATGTTTAAGTTCTTGATACGTGAACACTGCATCTTGAGGAAATGTAAACAGCTCCCCTTATTCAATGCTTTTTAAAAGCTTCTTCATTCAGTGCACCACTACATAAAGGTCTTTTTAAAAACAGAAGTAAATCTTGTGCCAGAAATTAAAAAGTCTTACTTTAAAAGCAAAGGCAAAACATTAAGCCATCTCCAACAAAATTGTTCATACCTGTGAGGCATAAACTGCACATGAGGCTAGAAGTGTCTACTCAGTTTTGATTTATCAGGACTCCATCTAGGCTGTCTCTCATGCAGTGCCACAACACACACTGAGTACAGAAGGACGTCTAAGGCAGAGGAAGAGGAGGAGGAGGGGAAAGGAGCAGTAGCAGGATCTCAAAATCCCTCAAGCTAAACTAACGTGCACAGGTGCAAACTCTCCAGCCAACCACGGTCCACTGCCTCCTCAACACCACACAGGATATATTCTGAACTGACAACTCAAAAGCTCAAGATCAAATCCAATAAATCCTATTCTGAAGAACTAAGTCAACTCCTGAAAAGGAAGTCCATTAAAATGTACTGAAACTACAAGTCAAGCAAGTAAAGTTCTGAGTAGCAAATCCCTTTTCATTACAACTACTGTGTTTTGTCCATTTAAATTTGCTTTTGACATCTGTGATTACACAAGCCCACTCACAGGCTTTTCCTTACACTCCCAAATCTACATTCATTTCATTTTTTTCTTATATCTTTAGGAAAAGGAAGTTTACAATGCCATTTCCTGGTATCTCATTCTGAGTAGTCTGTGCTAACATTTCAGCATCACTACTTAATTTTCCATGAATCTTGGGACAGACTGCAGTGAAGTTACAGGAATCAGCAAGTCACCACCCTACACCACCCGTTTCAGTTCCTCCCTGCTCAGCTCACATCAGCTCTCCTCACCCACAGGCAGAGGGTCCCAGCACAAGCAGAAATGGCTGGGACAGAAGTCTAAGTGGAGAGAGACAGGCAGAGGGAGAGCAAGGGAGAGGCCCTGTCTTCTTGTTGGCCTAAACAGAATCTGTTACTGGGCAGCTCAAAACAGACTATCAAGAAGGGGCAGAAAACATCTTTTGTTGTTACTGACCCACAGCTCTTTTCAGACTAAACACCAGCTCAGCTCTGGTCAGGATCAAAGCCCAGTGTTTCAGCACTTTCAGTACTGTCCTCTGCCCTCCAATAACAATGTTAAAACTCTGAGATAACCACACAGAGCTTTTCCTCTTTCCTCGAGATATTACAGTGGCACTCAAAGGAATCTTCATTAAAGAGATAAATCCACTATATAACACTACTATTTAAATCCTTATGTCATAGTTTTTACTTTAGCAAATGCAAGTTTTATTTCGATTCTATGTACGTTTCAATTATTATTCGCCTGCAATCTTTCAGGTGTATTTCTATTTGGTGTTTCCTACAATTAAAACATTTAGGCTTGAAATATCACTATACCTTACAGGAAAGCCTTGCCCACATCCATAGTTCTCAAACAAATCTCATAATTCTCTCATCCAAACCCTAATTACAATCCATAGCTTAAACCGAATTGGGAAAATCCCAATCATATGTAAAATCGTTGTAAATGCCAGCTCCTGGACTAACACTAGTTAAAATACTTCAAGGACAACAAGAAAAGTGCTACTATTCACAAAGTAACAGTAGTAAAGTTAATGAACAGCCCTTGCTTTTGCTGAACATTATACACAATGATACAAGAGAACATAAAAATGAAATTTCAGAAATTCACGCTTACTCATTTCTGTTACATTAAATACTTCACACACCAGAAACAGCAGGTAATTCAGCATGCTGTTGAGCTTGCTCCTACCTTGTCGTTGGTGTCCAGCACAATTGTGCTGTGCCTCCATTTTGTTAAAACTATTGGTTCCTGTAGCCTCCTGTCCAGACTCCTACTCTTTATTATATCTCTCTGCTGCTGTGGTGAAGCGTTATACTGAAGAAGAGAAAAATAAAAGTGTAAGTAGAATCTAATTCATGCAAAAGAGACTTGGACATACCAGTTATGTGCCTAAACAGTGCAAACTTTCAGATTCCTAGAGTCACCCAAGGATGAGAAAACGGCCTTGGTTTTATTTCACATTTGGTCTTCAGAACTCTCTCCTGCAGTCAGTCCTCTTTGAAGCAGTAACTAAGACTGACCTGTTGGGATAATACTCTCCATTAGCAGAGAGATATCTGATTTCTTATGCAAGAGCTTACTGCTGATTTTGCAACCCAACAGGGTATTGAGAACCCCCAAGGAATTACAATAAATACAAGATTTAATCATTCACTCTTCATATTGCACTGACAGTCCTACAGCATTATTAACTCTTTAACACAAAGATTTGGGATGCCTAAGAGAGAAAAACTTGAGGGTGAGGACTTGCTTTTTCAGAATAAACACACCAAATTACTTAAAGATTTTTCTGGTGTGGAACATACCCACCATGTACAAATCTACACATTCCATAACCATGGAAAATAAATATTTATCAGGAAATAATTTTAAGATCTATTAGAGCTGTAACATCCAAGGACAGACTGTATTTACCATAACATAAGTTTTCTAGTAACTCATGCAAAGACAGACTGAGAAAATGTGAAGGTCATGAGAAGAGCACAGCTTTTAATTAGATCTCAGAACTGTAGCATATTTATCATTACTGGTGTTGACATTTTACATCGTAACAATCAATACATTATAAATAGTTCTAAAAATATTTCAAACAAAGTTTAATACTGAAAATACAAATAATAAGAGACAACATCAGCATATAGGTTTTAAAGTAATTTAAAAAAAAAAACATTCTTTCTAGCCATTATCAAACTAAAATCTATACATAGAAACAAATTTAGGTGATATTTTTGGACTCCTGTAAAGTACTAGAATCCACCAGGTAAAAAGTAAGGAAAGTCAAGTGCCCCCTTTATTTGAGAAGGCTAAAGCAATAATCTTTGCAAGCAGTTCTATGTTTTGCTACTGATTTTGCTATTATTTTGCTACTGATTCCTACTGTAAGCTCAGAGCCTCAGGCCTTCAAAGACAGAAAAACCTATACCTGCACATAGCAACAAAGCATGGCAAGGTGTAACCTAAACAACACAAATGCTAAATCTAAGCTAAATGGCATAATAGTTATATTTATTGCCCAAATAAAGAACTAGCATTACTACTGCCATGGTAGTCACAATGCTTGAGTTAGTTTTGTATTTCACTGTGAACAGAGCTAATGCTCCAATTAGTCAACAGATGTTTAAAAGCTAAATAACTCTAATGTTTCATTACATTATTTCAATAGGCACAAGAGAGAAAAATACTCCCCAGTGAACGGATCTTGCAGTACCAAGAATAAAAGTCGGTATCTCATGTACAGACAGAAGTGTATTGGTTGTCACTGCAGAAATTCACTTCCGAGCCTGCACTGCCTTTGTACTGGGTTCAGCACATTTACACTCACATGACAACTGCTTCCTTACAATGGTGAGGTTTCAAGCAATTCTCTGTTAGTCTCCTTGTTAAATCAAAAGCTGAACCATTATTCGTGTTTCAAGGGCCCTAATACTACTCTGCAGATGCTCCTACAGCCCAAACTGCAGCAGCAAGCTGAGCAATCTGCAACAACATTGCCCATCAGTATTACAACTAAAATCTAAACAATTTTCAGTGAAACTACATCTAAATCACAAAAGGCTGCAACAAACATCATTCCTTGCAGCAGCTCTAACCTATTTAAGTAGGCAATTCAAACATTTCTTGCTGTGAAACAGAACTGCTTATTTCAGAAACAGATTTACACTTTAGTGACACTGGCGTACATTATTTATGGAAATCCTCAGCGCAGTTTCCATTTGAGTAACTTGAGGAACTGAAGTTTAAACAAAGACATATTTTAAAGTAATGTATTCTGAATTTAAGTCTATGTGAAGATATGTGCACGTATCCTAACTTATGTTCAGATATGTGCCCATATCTTAACATAGACTTAAATTATGTTAGGATATGGGCACAAGCCTAATTACAGGTGTTCTATATTTAAAAGGTGCCTTTGATACTATCACAAGCCATCAGGAGTTAACTTATCTAACAGACAACACCATCTTGAAGGAGAAAGGACCTTCAGTTCAAGTTTTATTAAACATATTTAACAAGAAAGCAATGAAAAGAATGTGCAAAGCAACAGTATATGGAGCTCATCAACAAAGCTCTGCTAAAAACTCTGGAACACCAAGCTATATGCATCTTAGCAGCTTAAATAATTTGCATTGGTGATGCAAACAGTGTTAGTAAACTGACAAGTCTTTAAAGGGAACATTTGACATTTTTGCCCCATTTTCTCACAATAGAGACTTCAAGTGAACATTTTTTGCTCAGATCTTTATGTGGGGTTTGTTTTTTGTTTGTTTTATTCATTATAAATAGTAAAACTGGAGAGGTTGGGGGGGGGGAAGTGATGTGGAAATAAAAAGCTTATATATTTCTGGGTCAAGACAAGCCTCCACTTTTAAAATACACAGACTGATCTGTGATCCCCAAGGAGAATCAGAGTGAGATTCAGACACTGCTCCACACTGTCCAACAGAACTCTCCATCCTCTAGACCAGGCAGAGTCCACTGGCTAGAGGGAAGCAGCCAGAGCCAGTACCTTCACTAGGTTGGATGACACCACCCTTCTACTCTTTGGTCTGCTCTTACCCAATTTTAGTTCAAAAAACCTTTGCAGAACAGCTTCAGCTCTGATTCACTTACTGACACACTACAGGATTCCCACCTGCAGAGGAGCTGCTGTCTCTCCCACAAACATTTTACAATATTTACCACTGTTTACCAGCAACAATAAGCAACTAGGTTGGGATTGCCTCCCTCACACAAAATCTTGTTTTTACATAACTCTAAGAAGGCTTTCTAGGCCTAAGCCTTGGGGTAATCTTGAGATCAGACAAGGGCCCTACACTGCAATAAAACTGACCCACCCAAGACACTGCCTGACAGGATAACTCTGCTCCAACCATGTGCCTTAATAGCACCTTCTTAAGGTGCAATGTTATTTTCCTAAGTCTAAAGCTTTTTTATAATGTAGCACACAACTCCAAATATACACACTTCTCCTCCTTGAAAATCCTCCACAAACTCAAATTTGTTTCCCATTTCACTGGGAGCACCTCCTATCACAAAGTGAGCACATGAGTAATTTTTTCATTCTCTGAATGTACACACCAAGTAAAACACACATCTTCTTGTAACAGCTCTTGGTGTAGGTTAAGGACATCAGTGGTATAAATTTAGGTCACATTCTTTTCATTGCTGAATTTGTTCAATACCTTCACTGTCTACTTAAAGGCTTTCTTTGCCTTGGTATAAAATTTTCTAACCCTCTCAACTGGCTGAGTGATTTATATTTAATTTTAACCTGATATGTGGCATGGCTCAAGGCTCTGTCCTAGCCTAATTGTGGCTGAAATAAATGTAACACCTCCAAGTTATTTGTAGCAGTTGTCCCCATTCTTACAGAGATGACACAGATATGTCAGCTTTAGGAAAGAAAAAATATTATTCTTGGTTTGTGTTAACAAATCCTCAGCCAGATGAAAGGAACTGGGTGGGTGAAGGGAGAAAAGACTGAGAAGCAATGGGTATTGAAAGTCAGTAAAGACCTGAAGTTAACTATTTTACCTTCATGCAATCAGTGATCAAAGCAGCAGCATTTAAAAAATTCTTGTGCTACCCCTAGTACCCTTTAGCACCTCATATGTTATTGGCAGTTGTCCCAATATACTGTCTGAAATAGAAGATTCTCTATTTTAAAAAAATTAAATGTTGTTTCGGAACAAAATAACTTTCTAGTGCTACCATTGTCACTGGTTTTGAATAAACTTTTTCTGTGTTGTGATAAACACCTACATTACAGCTTATGCTTTTCTTATCAACTAAATCAGTAACATCTTTTTTGTTTTTTAACCTACATAAATAAATAAGAGATTTTTTTTTTTCCTTTTAAGGACTTCATTCCTTTTCCTTCTCTAGGGAAAATGATTCCTCATTCTCTGCCGCAGGATGCCTGGGTGGCAGCAGTTGGAGGCATCAGCTGCACTGAACAGACCCCATACAGAATGAAGAGACCCCCGGGACAAGCAGATCCAGCTCCACTGTAAAAGTGACTGAAAGACACCTCTGGATAACCTGCTCTGTTTGCTTTGCTGTCTTGGATGCCCATTGCTTCACCTTTTAATCTCAGGATCACCAAGACTGCTCATCTTTGATGAGCAGCTCCAAGTCAGCACTGATTGCCACAGGTCCTACTGCTTGCCTAAGCAAAAGCTGGGGGCACTTTCCTCTCCTCCCTCATCTTCTTTGGGAGGAGGGTAGAGGGGTGGGAACCACCAAATACCAGAACAAATGAGGAAGACCAGATCAGGCTTTGTGAGTACAAATTATTACATTAAACAGAAAGGAAAAAGGGGGGGGGGGGGAAGTCTTCTCATACTTATCTCAGGTTTGTTGTACCACTTGTGTCATTAAAAATTATTTAGATCCTTGGACCACCTAGACTGTCTCAACTTCCACCAAGCAATCAAAATTTTAGGACAAGAATGTGAAGCTGATAATATTGTCTAGTACACTGAATTGCAGTAGTTACCACTGCCAACATGCACAGTTTGTCACCTCAAAAGGAGCAGCACAGCTCAGAACGAGACAAATTTACCAGAAGACAACCAAGACCTATTTACATATTCTCATATTAATTTCCCTTCACCATTTGATTGTATGATATCCTCCTGACATTACCTGCATCATGTTTTACTGTCATTTTTTCAGCTAGCACACTCTGTCTGACACAATTCAGGTCTCCAGCAGGAAAATCATTCCCCGAGTACCAGAACTGAGTCCACTGAGCTCATACGCCATGTTGACAGTGCACAGAGTGAATTAATAGAGTGTTGGTCCATTAAGACTGCCAAAAATTAAGCTCCTCCACCTACTGCTTCCTCTGTGGATACAGCAAGGGGAGCTAATGCTGCAGGCACTTGAGAGAAGAAAACTTGCAATTGCAATGTCACAGTCTGTAAATATTAACACCAAAACTATGAGTTCACTCTGGAGGATTACAGTATTAATTTATATTCTTTCAAAGGCTCAGAGAGCTCACTCAGAGGAGTCCAGGTATTGGCCTAGGAATACATTTTGAAAATCAGAGATCTTTGATCTCTACTTTTTATTAGGTTGTCCTCTCTAACTCCCCTTTGAGCTATTTATTCAATATCTATTACGTAGCTTTCCTCCTTTTTTTTTTTTTTGTAATTTTGATAGATTAACTTTTTAAAAACTTTAGAAATTAGAGTGTTGTCACTCCTGAGATCAATTTAATTACCCCCACCCTTAATACAGATTTCTCATTTGCTAAAGTCATAAAACTCATATAAGAAAACTAGGTTTCTGGAATAGGGCTGTAAGCCCTTCTCAGCATGATTTAGGTATTATTCATTCACTACACAGGAAATAAACATATTTTATCATAGTGATCTGCGCAGGAATGAACTTTTATTAGCTGGTTGGTTGGGTTTTTTGGTTGTTTGGGGTTTTTCTGATAACTGGCAAAAACCAACAGAATGCTGCACAGCAGAAAACTCAAAGTCTTTTGCAAGATGTAGTAGAGACTATGTTAAAATATTACTATCCATTTTAAAGATTAATTCACTATGTTCTTCTCTTTCACTACAGAAAGCTGGGTCACAGTCGTCATGAGCCTTAATAGACTTTTCAGCAGTTGTCAAAGCTACTCCATCTGAAACATTGTTTTTAGCCAGAGGCATTCAGCTATTCCTAGATGTTATTTAAATTCACATGACTGGAGGGCTTTCTGTGAGACTGTCTAAAGTAATTTGTTTTGTAACTGCCCTCCCTTCCCAACATACACCCTCATAATTTTTAGCACACGTACAAGAATACTGTGTTTCCCAAGCATGTGCACATTTACAGTTAATGCTATTACCATGAAGATTTTTAATGTCACAGTATTAGCTCAGCTAGTGTGCTATTTACAGAAACCTCTGAACCATTTTTAGTTCTAATGAAGTCCAGATTATTAACAAAATTACTAACAAAAGGATTATCTTCTTTTTCTGGTTTAACAGCACTACATGACCATGCTATTCCATGCTTTATTTCACAAGTTTTGGAAGGCAATATTTGAACTAAATACACTGGGATCTAAAACTGACCAGGAGTAGGATTTTTTTCCTAGTAACTTACTTTTTATTTAAGCAAGTGTTATAACACCAAAGTCTTTCCATGGTTTTCTTTCACTACTCATGAGAGTTTTCAATATAGATTATTTTTCTTCAAAGCAGTTTTGTGGTCTCCACTGTCCTCCCAACTCATTTGCTCTAAGTACATTTAGAGCCAGCTTCAGCAAGATCTTTGAGAGACTAATCTTCAATCACACTTAATTACTCACACGAATAACATCTCCAAATATATAGTTACATAAACTAGACAAAAATATTTTGTTGTAATATTTAAAGCATTTAAAGTTAAAAGCTAAGGATTTCTGGAAATACATAGGCTCTTGGACCAGGAATCCAAGAGTCAATTGCTCATTTTCTTCTGTTAACCTTACATTTGCTGCCAGCCCAGATTTACTAGTTTCAAGAAGGAATTAAAAAGTACATTCTGCCCAAATGAATAATAAGAAATCATCATTTTCAAGGAAAATTTGTAACAGTAATAAGTGATGATTTTCATATAAACAAGAACTAAAGCATATCAGATCATGAATTCTAAAACAAAGGCTATGTTTCATTCTAGAGGTGGTTGTTAATGCAACAGAACTCAGATTTTGTTTAGAATCACTAAAATAGCATGCACTAATAGATACTAGAAGAAATCCTAATAAGCCTCAGGTAACAGTACTAGATTATCTTTGTGATTTATTGTAGTTAGATTAAAGGCAATTTGCTATTTAGTTCAAATCCAAGCTCAATCCATTTTAATGAAAACCAACTTCTTCCAAGTCAAAACTTTCTGCATTACAGGAGTCATAGAATGAAGTACCCAAGGTATTTTTCCCCAAAATTAACTTCATTGATATATACTGAACAAATAATTGCTTCAGGTAAAACCTGTTCTATCAGATTTTCAGACACCTAATAAATCTGATAATAAAGCAATAGCTACATATCTTTTAAAACCAAGAAGTACAGATTATATTGTTACAAAATTTAAGTTCTCACATCCAACTAACACAGGAGAATTCACAAAGTTAACTCAACTCTTCAGTGACTCAGATACAAATTCAACTGACATAACAAAACAGTTTAGTATTTAACTTCACTCATAAACTTAAATGTAAATATTTTCTCACAAATATTATGAAAGTACTATCTATTAAGGTTGCTCCTTTCTAAGTGAAAGTGACTGAGGACACTGATTTTTGTACTGATGAAACAGTAAGGGAGAAACATGCTCTTTCATACATTTATGCACACAAGTCTGTGTGAAACAATTTTTTTACTGGTCACACCTTACTATGTAGGATTGAACAAGCATCCTATCAGGAGAAAAGATGTATGTAACAACTTCATTATGGCAAATGCGCTACAGTTTTTGAAAGTGAAAACAAGAATTAAATAGTATTAGGTGCATCTTCAGACTACCAAGTGTCCCAAGATCTGTCACTTCCTTACAAAATTTGTATTTTCATTACAAAATTAATAAATACCAGAACACAATTCTTGTGAAACTGTGTCATCCTCAAAACTCTGCTGAAACTTGTTTTTCAACAGTTGTCTTATAAGCATTTTGGAGGCTACTAAAAATAGACCAGTTTCTCAGGAACATTTTTCAGTGAAAACAAATTTCTTTTTTTTCCTACAAAGGTTTC
The DNA here is from genome assembly GCF_022539395.1 of Myiozetetes cayanensis. Lineage (NCBI taxonomy): Eukaryota > Metazoa > Chordata > Aves > Passeriformes > Tyrannidae > Myiozetetes > Myiozetetes cayanensis. The sequence continues at coordinate 136,707,260 of NW_026086604.1, forward strand.
CTTATCACAGCAAAATCACAGATATTATTCTGCAGCCTTGCATGAAAAGCTCAGTTCAGCAGAGATACAAGATCTCCTTTGACATGTGAATAATTACATACATCCATTTTTCATGTCCCTGAGTATTTTTTTTTCTCTTCACATTCAAAAATTACACAAAAATGCAATAAATAACAAAGTGCAATATTTAAGTCCTCTTGTGGTGAATAACTCCCATTAAAGGCCCCACAGAACATGTATTCGGGAGGAGGGGAAAGCCCCAAGTTGTTAAAGTTTCTTTTTAGGTCACTCACCTTAGGTAACTCCCACTCTGATCGGGAACCATCAGCACTGTAGTAGTATGGTCTACCTTGTTCATCTGCATGTTTTATCCACTGCAGAAAGAAATGTGATGATACAAAATGTAATCAGAGTGACAGTTGAAACAAAATCTCTGAGACCTGAGATTTAAAGTTAATTTTTAATAAAGTGCCATCCACTTCAGTAGTGCCTAATGCGCAACCTACATTAATTAACCAAGGTTAGATTGCAATGAGAACAACATCCTGAATTGGGTTCATTAACATCTTTTCTTTCTGTAACTCCTCAGAAAAGTCCTGCAATATTATACAAGAGATTGTGATAAATAGATATTTGTTAAAGATGGTATGTCTCATTCTCATCAACATTATATTCTCAATTTAAGGAGGCACAATCTTTCCATCAGATCTGTGCCAGGATCTTATAGATAAAATTACAAGAAGCAAATGCTGATAAATTGAGGGATACATGCATTTGTTGAACAACTTTTAAAAAACATTAATGGGATGTAGTTCCTTGATAAAACAAAGACAATATAATTTATGTAACCTCTATAAGCAACTCCTACAGTCAAAGAGGTAAATCCACGACAATTGCGACCAGTCATGCAGAAAGGAAAAAATTGTGATGAGCAAAAATCCACAAGAATGTTGCAGAAAAATATGCACAGAAACACTCACAGCAAGGCTCTTGGCTCAAGCAGGTTTCACAAAATCATCTTCCAATAAAATGTGTAACTGTTTTCTATCAAACCCAGTGCAATTTAAAAAAGTGTGTGCATATTTGCTAAAACAGAGGTAAGCTCTCTACAGATGTTTATCAGAAACAGATGAAACAGGATAAAATTCCAATACTGAGATAAAACTCAATTATTTAAAAACTTCTTGCAAATAAAACTTGCATACTTCAACTGGAGAAGAGGTGGTGCTATAATATGATTTAAAAAAAGTACTGTTTTAGTGAATACTTCTGAAGTTTAAAAAAACCAAAGTGCAATTTTAGTCAACAATTAGAAAAATGGAGTGCTTTACAAATATAAGCAACTACTGTCATTTATCCTATGTGGGAGAAAGTCTTATGACATGCCCAGAATAACAGTAAGTTGTCTGCAGCAATTAGATAATAAAAACAGAGCACAAATCTGCCGATATGGCTGTAGTTTAGTTACAAAGCTTGTCTAAATCTGAAAGCAGTATTGAAAATATCTGATAAAGGAAATTATGAAACTGACAAAGTTTTATTATATTTAGTTCAAAATCATCCTGACTGCAAGGTCTATGAAGACAAGAGCAGCTCTTAAAGGACAGCACGAAAAACATTATTTTGGTATGAAGTTCATTCCTGAGTACAACCAAGAGGATGGGGGATGGTGAGAATTAAAAAAACTATACATAATATGTTCATTTATTAATATCTGATATGCAACTGGAAATAAAAACTTTTTAAATAGCAAAGAAAATACATTTAAAAAAAAAAGTTCAGTTGCTTAAGTTTCATGCATATTTAAGAAAACAGAAGGAGTATACTCCTGAGGAATGCTTTTCACTTTTGGAAATGCAGATTTCATTTCTAGAAGTGAATTAGTGGAAGAGATTTAGAACATGTGATGAGAAGAAGGAAAAAGTACCTTTTCATTAGTATAGTCATTGGTATATAAGGTTTGACCATGTTCATCCAACTCTTCTGACCAACCCTTTGGAGGAGAACCATACTGACTATCTGACTGGCTGTAACAAGAACTGTGGTCGTTTTCTTCTGATGAAAGATGCTACAAGTAGTCAGAAACATATAAGGCAGTTTTGAGAATGAAAGCGCTTTACAATCTGAAAGATCAAAGATTATTTGACTAGAAAGAGAATAGTAATGAATTCAGGGAGTTCACATCTTATATCTTACATCAGAGAATGAGATGCATTTTCACAGTACAGACAATTCAAGTATATTCAGAACAACTAGTTTATACTGATACATCCTTTTTTTATTTCCACTATACCAGGTTTCATCTACCCAAATTTAATCTCCAGAGGTTTTTGCTTATCTAAATTTTACTCCTACAAATTTACATTACTGAATGATCAAGAGAGTTAGCTTTAGTAATCTGCATTGCCTCAAAAAACCTGGAATACCTGCTAACTTGGTTTTCTGGCAACATCACAAATTTTACACCTAAATCATTTTTTGTTTCTCAAATACACCTTGGAAACCACAATTATCATTAAGGACAACTTGAAACTCCAGTTGCACCTTTCTATGCCCCAGCACTTCACAGTACTTGTGCAATTCATCCTAAAATACTAGCAATTTCCACTCTCCTTCTTCCAACTCTGATGCACATGACAAAAGAGCAATGCAAAAGCAAAGTTTTCTACCAGGCACAGTTAGTTGAGATGCAAAATTATTTTCTGAAGATAGAAGTGAATTATAATGTGAGGAACAAGTCTGATGTGTGTAATACAGAAAAAAAATTTTGCATGCACGTCAAACAATTTTGTTTCCTCCATAAACCTTGTTCGTCTCCTTGCTAATGTATTGTAGTCTTAGTCTAAGCATCCATTCCGTGCATCAAAAAGAATCTCCATGCTTCCATCTCCTATAATATCTCTATGCCATGGTCTCCTGAGGAATTCAATATAGATTTCCTTGGATCCTCAGCTAGCAGGAGGCATTAACACTTCAGAGAGAACTACAGCAGTAAAATACTGACTACAGTTCAGTAACACTGGCATAGGGGTTTGAGAAAAACTGTAAGGAGAACGACAGAATTTCAATTTTAAATAGGAAAAAACCTCTCCTCAAAACTTAAATCTGACAAAAGATATTCAATTATCAGAAACAGTTTCTGAAAGTCAGTGGGTTTAGAGACTACACATTTAGTGACATTTCCAAATGATTACTACAAAGGTTACTACATGTTATTTTCTGAGTACCTTACCACTTGTGTGACAAACTCCCTCCACTGACATGAACCAGCTTAACAAGCACAGCTCTGCAATTGGCCCCACTTGAACTACTGTTTTATAAGATAATATTGTATATATGTATTTTGTTTATCTTGTTTTAATGGTTAAATATTAATTGCCTTGACACATGGTCAAACTAGTAGACTTTGGACATTTTTATTACTACTATCAGCAGGGATTGTAATAATATATTGCATTTGTATTTGCATCTTCCAAGCAACTTCTGATACTGAAGAAACACCCTACACGTGTAAAACTAAACATAGGACCTAAAAATGAAAATTTTCCTAGAAAAATCACTGTTGTTCAGTAAGAACAGTTAATGTGTCTATCTGTAAGGCATCCATATAATGATATTTAGATGCTTCAAGGTTTAACTCATGTCCTGTACCTTTGTAGATCTAAACTTCAACAGAATTCCCGAGCTGGTACAAAGTTTGCCAAGCCAAGGCACTCCTTGTCCCTCAGCTAGCAGGAACAGCTGCTAGAGTTGCACTGACAGGGGTTGGAGAACACTGGCCAAATGACATTCAACAGCTTTCAATTTCACTGTCAACACTTTTCCTGTATTAACTGCCTATAGGTTTTTGAAGTATGATCTGTGCTTTTTCCCCCAGAGTCCCATCCCCAATTACACTATACCTCACTTAAATAAAGCCTTCTTAAGCAGACAATTGCCCAGCCTTTCACCTTGAAGGAAATTTGCTGTGACACTAAAGGGAATTACTGAAAGGATCCCCACATTATCACTTCTTTGTTTTTCTCCATTTTTCCATTTTGGAAAATTCTTGGGGGCAGAGACCAACTCACCACCATGCATTAATAGGAACAGTTACTGTCACTTAACTGTTCTAGTTTTTAAAGTTACTACTACTTCTAAAAGTGAAAGTAATAGAGAACACTAACTAAAGAAGCTAGCATGCCTGTATTACCATTTGTTTGTTTTGGAACAAAAAACAGGGAACGAAATTGCATATGTTTTAAATGAAGTTTTGAATTTAAATGAAATTCCTTCGCATTTCTACAGCTTGTTGGGTAATTTATTGATGTCTGCTTCACGTTATGGCCTCCTAGCTGAGTATTAGAGGTTTGCCTTTCTCTGATATAGTCACATTCTCCTTCCTTTTACAGTCCAACTTAATTAAATCACTTTCACTTGACAAATTTCTCCTAGCTACTCTTAAGCACTCCTTCCTCAAATACATTAGCAAGTCACTACCTCGAATACATTTTATTTGTAATTCCAACATCTTATACACTTTCCTAGAGGCCCTGTCAATAGGACTTCACTGATTTCCCACATCCCATCCATATAACATCCATACAAATGTCATAAGTTACAGCTGTTTTCTTTCTGCCATGTCTGTTACCAGCTTTGTGACAAATTAGGTACAATTTTGTCCCTTCTTAATTAGCCAATAAAATTCAATTTCCTAACCATAAAGTTCTAAGACTGACTATAAACTATTTCATGTTCTAACATACTATACATATACTAGAATATGTGATCATTCAAAGTTCTCATTTTTATATCACCTCAACATTTTGCTACCTAATCTGATACAAGCTCCTCTGAGGACAAATCAGTAGAGATACAACTAGAATTTTACCTTCCTGCATGTGCTCTTTTATCACTGAATGAGCATAACTCAGACTAGTGTAAAAAACAACTTAACTTTATTATAATAAATTAAATCTAGTTTTACTAATTATTAAGACATATTTACTCCAATTCTTCATAATCAGACAAAATTTGGGATGCCCTATATTTTACTGTAGCTTAGGTGTGGATCTCAACCTTTACTCTATTTTTTTGTTTAAGTACTTTTGACCAAATCTGAAGCTTTGGTCAAAAATTAAAAGGAACACAAATAGTGGAGTGTGATGTACAATCTCAAATGCAAAACAGAAGAGGAAAGTGGGGGGAACTGAGAATTAAAAAAAAAAAACCAAACAAACAACAAAAACTGCACACACACAAAAAAAACCAAAACAACAAAACAAAACAGCTTCAAAATCAACACAAGACTGCTGGTAAGTGGATTGAGATGACTCTGCAACATGTATCTCCCTAGACTCAAACTTTGAGAATTCATTCAAGACACAAATTACTTAAGGAGCTTATGTTACTGGAAACACAAACTACTGTCTAGTTAAAAATTAAAAACACTTGTCATCATCCACTGGTCTCACAAAGACTGAAAACTTGATAGATATAACTGTCTGAAGGCCAATCTGTGATACCTCAAACATCACAAATAAACAGAAGAACTGAACTGAAAGACATTATGGGCAATAAAAAAAAATAATTAACAAAATCAAGCATTCTGAAGATGCAACCATGTGATGAAGTCATGGTACAGAGGTATGAGGAAAAGTCAAAGGGATCACTTGCAGATGGGAAGAGAGAAAGAGTTCTTGCAAGACCTTCCATGAAAAGAAGGAAGAATGATGGTAACAAGAAAACCAGTTACATCTACTACAAAAAAGTTATCACCTTATCCAGACTAAAATTAGAATCTTATCCAGCAAAAGGACAGGTAGTGATAAATTAATAGACCATCGCCAGAGATATCAAAAGGAAAGGCACAAACATTTCACGTGTTCACCTGTTGCTGCCATTAGCCTGTGACAAGAGAATGTGGCTATTTAAGTCCTTGAGGACGTTTTGGTTGCTGTGAAGATCAATGCCAAACACAATGAAATGTTTCCTTTTTCCCTTTCCTGTTTCTGTTACTACTGCTCCAGAGGTAGACTTCTACAACAGGCTTCCAGCAATCAAACACTTTTGAGCAGTCCACAATTAGGATAAATACATATATATTCTATATAGAGTTTATATAAATATATTGGCTCAGGAGAAAATCCACCTAAGCTATATATATTTGAAAAGGGTATATAAAAGTGAACTGTGTAGAAGATTTCTTGAGAAGTACTTGCTTTTTCTTTCAATCAGGAAACTGGTTAAGCAAAGTACTGTTTGAACACAAGAGCACTATTTTAAGCATATTTAAATAGTAATATCCATCTCACAACTATTCCTTTACTTAATCTAAACAAGTGCAGTTCAGATAAACATACATCACTGTCTGGCTTTCCCTAGCAACTGGCTGCACAGAATAAATTGGCACCTCAAATATTACCCCAAATTATCTTTTAACACTAATAACTTCACAGTAACCTTCAACTCCCTCTTGGCAGCAAAGTTTTCCCAAAAGCAAAATGTTTATATAATGAAAAGAAATCCACTGATATATGTAAAGAATATTGTTTATGGTCTGAAGATAATTTAGTCAAAAGCTGCAATACCTGTTGAGGGGTTGTTTTTACAGGTATTTTTACAACTTGGTACTCTTGTACACAGTTCATGTACACATTCTTGCACACAAAAGTAACTGAAGAGTGAAATTGTTGACTACCTCATACCGTACCAAGACACTTAACAAAAAAGAGAAACTAAGACACTCCTTGACACCCTGAAACTCAGAGATACCAAATTCCACAACAAAAGAGCATTCATATGCATTACAGTCTCAAGGCTTGTGATCTCAGAAGGAACTACCTCATGATCTGCATGGCTCTGGGAATCCCCTTTATTAATGCTTGCATCTCGGGCCCACCGCGGAGGTTTCCAGGTTCGCTCCTGTGATCCTCTGTTGTAGTAATAACAGCGTCCTGTCGTATCTTTATGGGTTTCCCATTCCCCATTTATTTGGACCGGAGCACTTGTAGGTAGTGGTGGAAGTGCAGACTGAGATATTTTCAGTTCTTGTAAATTAGCATAAACTGGTGAATCAGGCCTCCCTTGGCTTGGTGGAGTAGTTGGCTATTGAGAGAAGAAATGTACTGTTAAAGAGCAAATGAATTTTCGAATGCTCCCTTACAAATCAGAATACAGCAGCAAAACAAACCAACAAACTCCTCTTTTTGTTGTTAAGTACAAAAGCACAAAGGACAGCCACAAGATGCTGGGGTGGGAGAACATTAGATTGTTAATTCTAAGGTAGATATCACAAGCTCTCTTTATTTAATGATGAACCAATTTTTCAGCATTTTTCCAGATGACAGCTGATAATTATGTCTTACAATGGATTTGAAATACACTGGAGTCATCATCAAAAAACTGTATGCTTGCCTTGCTGAAAACCTTCAGCTTTACAGTTCAAGTACTGCTCAGAAACTGTAAGTAATGTGATCTTGATCAAAACAAAAACCAAACCCATAGCATTTCTGAAATGCCACTTGTTGGGCAAAGATTGTTCCTCAACCTTTCCTCCTCACTGCTAATACAATGACGATGAATGTAAAGCAGCCCTTCTATTTTCTCAGCACTATCTAAACAGGAAGTTCAGTTGGAAAGATGAGCACAGTGTAGTGAATAAGAAACTCTGAAAAACACCTGGACAGTTTACGTGTATGCCTTTCCAAACAGATGCTTATCTAAAAATATTTTAGGCAACACTACCAAATGTTTTGATTACCACTCTCTTCTGGTAGAAATTAAGTGGATATTCTTATCCACCTGATATACATGCACAAAAGAAAAACAACAAATACCTACATTGACAATTTCTCATTAATAAATGATTTTATAAATAACATAACAGCCACCAGAAATCATGGTTAGAAGTCCACAGCACTTTCTGAAACCATGAGGACTTATTTAAGTCACTAAGGTGTTTAGGAGAAAAATAAACTTTCAGATGTTCAATTTTTCAAGTATAATACAAACATGCCATTCAGAATGCAAGAGCATGTGTTTTCACAAGAGCTGTGATTATAAAATTGTGAAAGCAGATAGTTATTAAACCAAATTGAAGAGTTTCGTGGTAATGTAATGCCATCTCTGTATTTTGGGGCACTTAGGCACTCTAAATGAAAGAAATATATAATTCATACCATCCCCTTGGTTTTATTTGAGCAGCTTTGCTGTAGGCAAGTCCTTGCACCTCTTGTTGCTATTGCATTATAAAAGAACTTTTATAATGTACTTTTAAACATTAAAATCATAAGATGTTAATCTAGGCCACATCTAATCATAAATTATCAGGGTTTGCTCAGGCAAGACAGCTTATCATACCACACAATCAGATATAAACTGATTGCACCACAGCGAGAACCAAATATGGGCAATATCCCCAACCAAAGGGGGAAACAGCTAGAGAGGAACTTAATGAGATTATAACGGGCATGGACTTGTTTTGCGTGCCTTTAAAAGAGAAAACACAGCTTACCAGATATAGCAAGTACAGCACATTTAAGGCAAACCACAAGTGCTGGGAAAAAAACAAAAAAAATATTGCAGCACTGTCAAAATCAGAGCCCCAAAACTAATTAGTACCGTACTCTACCTAATTCAAAGGAAAAATCTGTTAAAAACTTGATGAACAGCAAAAGGCTATTTTTCTACTATCCAGGTCACACATGCCTGTCTTTTTTTTTTTAGGGTTTGTTTGTTTGTTTGTTTTTGGTTTTTTTGTTTGTGGTTTTTTTTTTTTTTTAAGGTGAGGAGGGTAGGATAAAGAGCGCCACTACGAATGAAGCATCATCCTTCAGAGATGATCCTCAATTTCCCAGGATGCTGGGGCAGAAACCTAGATGTCTCCTCACTCAAGAGTGCGGCTCCTGCTTTGGTTTCCCAATAGCCTGCAGAGCTGCATTTCCCATGTAAATTATCCTGCCACACAACCACAGGGCTTGTCACTGAAAGGACACCACATGCCTGCACCACAGAACACACAAACCTTCAACTCCTTTCCCTGCTTCAAGAAAGTGCCACCTCTAAGCACCCTGGCTGCTGCAGTGGGAGGCTGGTGGCTTGCACAACCCTCACCTCCTCCCAAAATTCCTCCTCCACGCAAGACAATAAGAAGGCTTTGCTGTCTGGACTGCATTTGCCAGTTGCTTTTTTGTTTTAATTAGGTGACATTATTAAAAGAACAGTTCTGTGTATTAATAAGAGTGTTTTCTAAATAGGCTGTGACACAGAATGCTTGGTATCGTTTTTGAAACATTTTCTCAAGTAACACATAGGAATATGGCTCAGAGCCTTCATGCTGAGGTTTTCAACCATTTCAGCTCAACTCCAGATGAAACTGCAGGACATGGATGTGCTAAGCCAGTACTGGGAGCTCACAGCCAATGTACTGCCACACAACTCCAGCAGCATACTAGTTATGTTTAAAACAGCAACATGATATGAAAGTGTAATGAGGGATTTTCTTCTGAATGCTTAGTGCTTCCAAACTCAATATACCAACTTCTGGTTTTCAAGGAAAAGCCAGAATTTTTGCCCTAAGCAACAAACAAGACAACGAGCTATCCTGCCAACCAATCCTCCAGCTACTTTCATTTTTTTATTGTTCTCTCTTCTGATGGATTTTTTAGGGAGAATTGCAAGATTTTTGAAGTTACTGCATTTACTGCTTTCAGTGAAGAATAAAAAAAAAAAGGCAAAACCACCAATCTGAAAACAACACACAGCTTAGCTCATAAGTACATGTTTGAGGGACACAACTTTATCAGGAACTATTTTAAATAACCACGTAGCATACAACAATACTTCCTCATACGTCAGGCCATGTGATGAGATTTGTTATTGTGTCTACAATAGTGCTCAGTTCAACAGCACCCAACCTTATCAAGGCAAATTTTGTCAGGAATTTCTTATTGATAAGAGAAACAGCTTTTAGAAAGTTCAAAGTTTCCTGAAATTAACTTTACCATACTGTCTATGCCAGTGTTGGCAGGAAGGTTAATCCCCGCTTCACCCCCACCTCCCCAAGCTGGGAAGGGAGTCCCGCAGAGCAGGTCCCAGTAGATGTCCTTGTAGAGCTCCAGGGCCCTGCACCACCTCCCCCTTTCCTTTCAGATGACCATTTCTGAGTTCAAGATGGTGTTCTGCAAAAACCTTTAATAGTTTCAAGCTAAAAAGTGGATTAATTTAACTGTATTCCTTTCATTTACCTAAACCATTACCAATGTATAAATCCAAATGGATAAAGCACTACCTAGATCAAAATAGTTTCTGACCACTTCCATGGCTATTTTCCCAAAACCAGACATAAGCAGTTAAGGGAAGCCTAAATATATACTAAGCACTAAGCAAGACTTCCAGTTAGAACTTCACCCCCTGAGGGTCTTTTTCGCACTAACAAACTCTGAATGCTCATAAACATGGAATTAAATCTGTCAAAAGAGATTCTTTGTCTTCTCACTATCAGAATCACAAGAACACGTCCTTCAACGTGCCCATGCACGCACACACAAAATGACTTATGCTCCAAACATTTCAACATTCATTTGCTGTTTGGTGTGGATTTCAGACTTTTTCGTGTTGCTTTCTCCTGCTAAGAACAGTGAAGCACTCTTACTAGAAAAGTGATAAATAAAAATTAGAAAGTAGGAATACTTCTACGACACTACAACATGAATGAAAACTACAGCCCATTAAGCGATCTGGCAACTTCAAGAACATAAGGACCTCTCCCAGAGCTCAGCAATGCTCTGTATTATTATACTATAGAAATCTGCCACATTTAACTTCAGTCTCTCAGAAAAGTCTGCTAGCACTAAATCCTTGCAAAGTGATAAGTGAAAGAGTTTCATGCAAACAGGACAAAGTTTCTGGGATCAACACACAGCATTCTCCAAACAGACTGCACAGACAGCATTTTCAGAACACAGATTTTATACTGGCACAGTAGGAAGCAAATACGTGCCTTTAAATAAAACAAGCTGTTAATCATTCATGAATGAACAGTCAACATTTTCAACAAAGGCCACAGATATGCTATCAGGTCTCTGAAAACCTGAACTCAGTGCAATGAAAAGCAAACTTACTATACGTCTTCAAAAGGTACTCTTTGTTACCAAAATGCAAACCTTCACAGAGGTTACCTCAAATTCTAATGTTACCTTATACAAATGGCTTTTTTCAGATGGCAGTATTTGTTTAAGCATTCAAAATTAAAGTAAACTTAAAAAAAATTTAAAAAAAATTCCATGTACTTCAGCAGGGTAGGTCTTCAGTTCTGGGAGAAAAAGAGGACTATAGATACTGAAGGAAAGCAAGGGAATACTGTCTCTTTGCAGCAGCAAGCTGAAGAAAGGAGAACAGGCACATCCCCTCAGCATCCCGAGCCAGGGAATGAAGCATCCGAGTTCCCTCAACAACTGAGCTTCTTGCCAAGGAATTGCCGCTGTCCTTTTACAAAGGCTTGGGACTTCAATACCAGCTTTATTCAACAGAAATGATACAAAAGAAATCTCAAAAACTCTACAGTTTCATTTTCACAAAGTGACATCTTCAGCTGGAATAATTAGATCATCTTCTCCTTCCTCTTTCTGCCCTTGGCTTATGTTTTTACAAACATGTTCTGGACTCTGTTTTCTTTCTAACAGATATTTAACATATCTGTTAGAAATATATCTAGCATATTTAACATTTATTGTAATACCCAAAAATCCATGAGGGAGATTTTTCAGCAAGTCCTCTGCTACCTCAGAGGTGACAACAGAAAGCTAACTTAACAAGTCAAATTGAAATGGGAACTCAAACAATTTTTTATACACTAACCTTCTTCAGCCTAAGCTGGATAATTCACTCTGTTTTATGTGCTCCTTGGACTTACAATGACAGTAAATACAAGCCCGTTAATAGTTGATTATAAATTTCAAACATGCTATAGTAATGCAAATGTTATTTAACTGCATTGAAATTCTTGTGGTGTTCAGCTGATTTGCCATTATAAAGTGGCAGGCAAAAATATGGCATTATAAAACAATACAGAATTAAAATCATCCCATACAAGGAATTCAAATATATCTGCCTAATAACAGCTATTCAACACTTAAATTTTTTTAATGTCCCATTTAAAAACTGAGCAGATAGACTACGAGTAATTTTTTTTTTAATGGTTAGCCAGTAACTTTCCATCAACCTGGAAACAATTAAGGATCTGATTCACCTTCACTAATTTTATCTTTCAGTAAATTTTGCATTTTACTTGCACTGAATTATAGGCTGAGATATTACTCTTTTCTATTACTGGAAATATCTGCATACAATTAATTTTATATATACATACCTCTATTAATATTTTAGTTTATGAAACCAGATTATGAAACAAAGAGCCTTAGTATGTAGGACATGAGGGTCTGCCAGAATGTGCTTGTGTTATTTCAGCCATTTGAGTTCCCTTCAGCTTTAGCTTTCTAATAATACACACCAAAAAAAAAAAAAATCCCAAGGTTGACAAAAATATAAAATCTTTTTCTAGTGCTACTGTAAGGTTTTTCAATATCTAAATCTATAGTAAAAAGCATCTCAAACTAAATACATTCCCTTCCCTTGGTAGCCCAAAAGAAGTGACTTATTTTCATACTAGACAAGACATTGATTTATTTAATTGTACTGCAAGATCCTGCAGCACAAAAAGCCAAGAGGTGGCTGCTTCTGGCACATTTACAAGCACTTGGGAACAGAAATGGAAACTAGCTACAGCAGCAGGAGGGCTCTCTGGTACCACACAGCCTGCGACAAGAGGAAGCTCTTGGCTGAGTCCCTGAGTACCAGGGACCACTCCCAGGTCATTCATTGTCAGTGACCGATCAAACAAAGTGGATGGAAAAACCTTTTTCCCTGCACGCTCTGCAGATTTCCCATTCACATTTCTGCAGTTGTTCACTGCATGAGCAAACTATAACATACAAACTTAGGAAGCTTATAGCAATAAAAGAAAGCATATTGAAGGATTGCAACAGTGATGTCAAATATTTTAAAAAACGGAAATAAGATCCTACAATGGGATCCTTTGTAAAACATGCACAAAGATGACAGTGTTTACCGTGCTTGTACTTTGCCACTTGCACAATCTAGCTTCTCCCTTCCATGAAAAAGCTTTTGTCCAGGGATATAGACAAAGCTGCTTTTCCTATAGCAGAAAATTTCAATACCATATGAAACACTTTATGTCATACACGCTTACACAGCAAGCTTATCCTGATTAGGAAAGAGTGGCCAAATTTAACAATGTTGAAAAGTCAGACAGTAAACTTCCTTCCCTCCTTTTTCACCCTGTCCACTTCACCAGATAAAACACTGCTAACTTTCAACACACATAATGTAGTACCTGGAACCCAATTAAGAAATCCAGGCAGCATCTTGATTCTGGATGTGCCATGCAGAAGGAGATTTACACATTTGTTTTTCCTCCACTTTCATGGAAGTTCATTTCACGTTGTTTCTCTAATAAGGATGTTTCAACAATACTAGCAAAAACAATTAGTTTATTCTGCGTTTTAGTTCAGCTGCTGACAATTCTTGTGTTCTGTGGAACCTGCAGTACATTTTTGAGTGCAGATTTGTGAAGAATAAAGTTGTTGGGAATAATTTGTGATGTCTCTCAAGGATAATTTGCTATAAAAACTTAGACAGTACACTATGAAAACGTAAGAAAAGCCTAGTTTGCTTTCTCCAGTGGAAAATGATCCTGTAATATGCCAATGGATACTGCTTTTCATAGGGGAAGTATCACAAGAGTATCACCTGCTCTTCAGTTGTTCTAGAACAGTTACAGCAGAATAATCTCTTAAGTTTTAGCAGCAGTGAGGAGCCCTCACTTATCAAGCCATTTACTGGTTTAACCGTTTTGATGCATAGCTGTACATTTCATTTGCCTCAGAGATGTCAAAGTATTATTAAAGACAGATTACTAATATTTTCATGGATTATTTCTATGTTGTCTCCATACAGTACCACAGCATGTCTAAAAAGTTAGCTCCTACGAAATATTACTGGAGGAAGGGAGTGGAGAATGCTCTTTTTGAACTTGTAATAGCTTAAAGGTCGTGGAAAAGTTTCCATTATAGTCACTTCAAACTGAATAGCAACTTTTTCTACACTTTACACTTTCAAAAGTACAGATCTCATAGCCTTTAATTGTACTTTTGAGGGTCCACTGCTTACACAAAGCAGTGTAAAGCCAGGAGCTCATGAAAAGTACAGATGGGAAAGTAAACATCATCACTGATAAAATTCCCAAGTTACTCGAAAGTTACTGAAGTTGTATTACTGAGCAAGCTCAAAACCCTAAGACAGGTTGAGAACCACTTGAACAAACAGAATGAAGTCCAACTACTACCACACAAGTTGTTCAGTAGAACAGAAATTGTAATATGCTACTATTAGAAAGAGAAGGAAAAAGCCAGAGTCATAAAGAATTTTAAAACTATATATGTGTATATTAATGGCTCACTTTCACAATATATAGTTGGAGGTTTTTTTCAAAAATAGAGAAAATAACAATTTGCAAGAGACCATTCTAAAACAGATCAGTCATCAAATCTGTGTTCTGTTAGAAAGGGTATTTAATTCTAAACACTTGGCAAGAAAATGCAGAACTCCCACACAATTTACAGCTGCTGTCCTTTTACAGTGCTGTAAAAGCAAATTTCACTTGTGTAAAACTCTGCTTCACTAAATGTTGCTTGTGGCAGCAAATTCTGCAAGCATTTGTTATGCTAGTATTCCTTTGTTAGGTGCTACAATAATTTCAAAATATCTCCTTGAGTTTATGAACTGCAATGCTTAGAAGTTTTTAATAACATACGCAGCTGCACAACACCACCAGTATTCAAACAGTACGAGCAATGCTAAAATATGAGCAAACTTATTGGGATACTGGAAATACATAATGGAATCAAACTAAAGTGGCAAACCCCAGTGAAGAATAGTTACCTGGCCTAGGAAGCAACTGTGGTACAGTACCAAACCAGATACTAGAATGGTATCTGTTGGTTTGCATTACTAATATATTAAAAGTAATACATTCTGTCATGTAACTGGTAGATTCCGTCCTTTCCTGAACACCCAGTCACTTTCTACCCCACTGCCCCCTCTACATCTGCCTCTCCAAGCATTCCCTGAGTTTATTACTTGCAACTACCATTCACAAGGATCTACACTACTTGTGCACCCCGAATCTCCAGAGTGTAATTTCCTTGACTAGAATGTCCCACTCAGAAATAAACTCAAGAAAATAGCCAGTGTAGCTGTTCACGTTAACTTCCATAAATATTATACTAAAAAAACTGAGAAACAAGTTTCAACACTGCCCAATTTAGAAACAGAGGAAAACACCTGAAGAATGTGTTCTAGGGATCCTGACTGGCTATACAACTTTAAAATATATGATTTGAAGAACCACATTTTACATACTGTCATGCTAACTCTATACCTTTACAAACCAAAAATCAAATTACACACCCGAAGTCTAGAAAAAATATGATAAAACCTGTTCATCAAGTACTGTATTCATACTCTAATATAAAACAAACTTGGGTTAAGGAAATAAGAATCTCGGGATGTTGTTCAGTCTGTACAAACAAAGTCCATGTTTTTAATTTCAGGGAAATTTATAACAGCTATCCTTTTTAAACATATCATAATCCCTAATATTAAAAAACCAAAATAATCAACTTCTTCTCTCCTTTTCCTCTTGGAAAAACTGGTTTGCTCATCTTAGCAGAAAGGGAAGCCAAGAGAAAAGTAACTTGCCATTTTAAATGAGTTAGTTACCCTAACTACCCATGCACTCAAGTAAAGAATTTCTTTTGTGCAGAAAGGCAGAAGCCACACTGACACTTCTGCTTATACAAGACCAGAAGTTTTGTATAAAAAAAAAAAAAAACAAAATGCTTTTGCTAATTCAGTTCATGTCACCAGATTAATAAAGCACATAGTTCAATGGACTCAGCCAACAACTCAAGGTTTAGTAAACAAGAAAACACATAAATTTTATTTATTTGAGAAAATAAAAGATTACTGACACATTTTTAATATCTAGCTAATCCAGTCTACTGGTCACCAAAAGGAGCAGCCCCATCTCTCTTGCCCTCTGCCCCTGTGATGCCAATGTGACCCTACAGCAAACTGATGGAAGAAAAGAAAATAGCAATATATTAACCCCATTGAGACTTTAATAACAAAACAAACAAAACCCCCACAAACAACCAAAAAACCGCATATTTAGACTCCTTAGGTGTTTGCAGGTCACTGCAAGGTCAGTCAGTGACACCTTTGAAGTGTCCGACTGACTAAGGTGACAGGAGAACAAAACCTTCTCTTTCAGAAGGTCTTTGTCAGCTCTTAAGGAGATTTAGTTGCATAAATAAATTCCAAAGGTGGCTGAGAGAAGGAATTATCTTCAAGCATCTAAAACAGAATCAGATATAGAAACAATAAGTAAGTGAAGAATTGTCCATTTCTCCCAGGGACAGGGGAAAAAAGTCTAAATTTGGGGGAAGAAAAAGAAAAAAGATACTTAGGTACAGAGCAAGCAAGGAATTAAACTTTGCAACAGCCTGATCAGCAAAATAGGGAACTTCCTTGAAAATTTAAGTGCAGTTTAGTCCACACCTTTCAACCGCACTTTTGGCATTCTTGCTTCTGTCCCTACGCAGTGAGAGAGAACCACAACGGGCCGTTCTCTCTTTTTCTTACTCTCACAATGTTTTATGAACAAGGTTTTTGTTACACATTTGTATCCTTCATCCTGAAAGGCAGCACATTCACATTTGAAGTTAGAAACAAATGGAGAAGCTATTAAAAGTGTATAGTAAGGAGCTGATTTATCATACAAGTATGCACAATAGAAAGGTTGGGTTTAAATCCTTGTCTTATCTTAAGAAAAATTTACAGTCTGTATGAACGAGCAATACAGTACCATAGCGACAGGAGCATTAAAGAACATACCTGAAGTAGAAGAGGCCTCATGCAACCCAAGTAACTCAGGCAGAGAATAACAAAGATTCTTAAGATGAACAAGGACAGCTCTTCCTATCACCTCAGAGTACTGAACACAGCAGTAGGATGAAAGGTGAAGAGAGAAAGATAATTTTGCTTACTAGTTTAAGTCCCCCACTTGGAATGAAAACTCTGAACTCTGAAGAATATGCTTTTGTTAGCATTTTGAGAATAACTATTTCAACACAAAATTTAACACATGCAACACTTTACATATGCAGTAAAAAATAAAACGTTTTCCTCACAGCCACACAAACCCTTCCTTCCAACCACAAGAAAAGGGGTACCATACATGGCTGACACACCACTGATGGCTGATAAAACTTGATGATAAGCAGTACTCATTATGACTATTTCAGGCAACACATAAACCAAGGTAACTGCAAAATAAGCCCATCTAGGGAATTCAGTTGTGACACAGACTCGACTGAGAGTGCTTACCAGGGAGGCATTCACCAATTCTGGTAATGCTGAAGAGCTTCCACCAGTCTGCATGGACAAGCACAAAAACCTGCCCATCAGTTTGCATCTAATGTATACCATACAGAACTAGAAGGAAAAGGGGTACTTTTCCCACAGTGTCATCAAGTAAGATGGAATGGAAAACGTACAAAGGCAAAGGACTATATGCTGCACTGCTACTTCTGTCAATTTTTATTTTCAAGAAAAATAGGAACAAGTACATTACTCAGAGTGCTTATTGTCACTTCTTGAAAAATTAAAAAATATTACTGACATTAATTTTTAGTAGAAAAATCTGGGTCAGGAATGGTGGGAATATCTTAATTTAAGCAAGAAGAGATGCTATATTCTACTCTGCTCTGCAAACCACCAGGGTATATCAACACTCAAAATAAGTTACAACCCAGAAGTGTCATAAAAACATATCAGTAAGGGAAAGAGAGATTTTCTCTCCCCTCCCCTCACACACCTTCTCCAAAAAGAAAAAATCTGAGGATAATTTTCTTCAACCTGTAGCAAAACTGACATGGATAAAGCAAGAAGTTTCCACCCGATGTAGTTATCCTTCCAATTTCAGACATTGCCCCAAATCTGAGGGATGAAATTTGGAGAATCAAGACTTTCAGATTTTAGAAAAAAATAAAGATATGCCACCATTCTCAATCACACCAACCCTCTATTGTCTCTTGTCCTGTTCATTAAGGTGATTAACCCCAAAAAATCAGTAATACATAAACAAAGAAAATATATACAGCGCTCTAATTTGTGGGATTAATAATATGTTTTTTATAATAATACATACTTCTTTTTCAGAGCAAGAAAGTTTAACAATCCACTTCTGCCTTCAGAGATGATCACAAATGCAGTAAAATCACCTCTATATTAAAAAGCTTTCCAGCACAGAACTTAAGTCATTCAAAACAATATACTGAAATGTGCCAGACAAGTAGGAATGCTTGTGCTTCAACTGTGAATTGTCACTTCACAGCCCTCAGAATCGGAGTTGGTAACTTAATTCCCATGTACAATTTGCAAAAACAACCCCAAAATGCTATGAGTTGGCAAACCACACATTTAATGAAGAGCAGTTTCACTGGGACCTGTGGCTGTTTCCCCCTGGTTCACTTACACAGCTGCAGCACTGACAGGAAATTTTCAAGTCACTTGTCTTCCCTGAGAAGTTGCAAATAAGCAAATGATGAAACAAGATGCATTTTGTAATACAAAATAGGGGCCTTGCAAACTAAGTGAACTGGGCTTTGAGGCTTTTGCTTAACTTCTTTGCACTTCTGAGTAACTGCAGTGCAACCTTAAATTCAATATTTAGCTATCCAGAAGCAGTTAGTTGTAATTTTTGGAGTTCAAATATAATTTCTATGTGGCCATGAGGATAAAAAAAATTCTGTGGATTGTACACGCTACAGTAACTGAGAAAGAACCACAAAATAGCATCAGTGCATACTACCTACAGCATGTCTATTATATCTTCAATAAAAGAATTTGTGAAGGGACTAGGGCAGGGTGTCACATGGCCTAGAAACTTAGGTTAAAAAAAAAAAAGGGGGGGGGAGGGGGAAGGGGAAAGAGAAATGGTGTGTGCCACAGCATTCAAAGAATAACAATGAAAGAAAGGGCTCCTCATCAATTACCCCAAAGGCTCAGCACAGCCATCCACCCTCAAACGCCAAAACTAGATCTGAGTATCTCTGTTCCTCCAACAATCTTCCTTAAACATAACATTTACCAGTGGACATAATGCAGTAATTTTCTGTGTGAAACCTGCATGTGTTACAAAACACGTGTCAGAACATGTTCCAATGGTCCCTTATGTCCTACGTGGACGATTAAACAATTCAAAGGCTTGGTACTATCTATTCAACATAAAACGCTGTGTTTGCTGTAGAAGCCAACTGTGTAAGTAACAGGGGACACACATACACACACACAAGAAGTCTTACTCCAGCTTTCTGTGTGGATTTCATTCCTTCAGACAAGTATCAACAACTACTGTAATTAAATGTTTAACAGAAATCCCCCTGCTTGTTTGCAGGTCCTTCTCCAAAGAAGTTTGAGGATGAAAGACCTCTTACGAAGAGCTGAAACAAAGAGGTACAGCCTGCCAGAAAAGAGGAGGTGGTGCGTGGGGGAGGGAGTCAAGGATTTTGATATTCGAAGGAGACTCTGTCTCCACAGGTCTGCTGTCACAGTTGGATCAACCCAGACAAGGTCTGCTAAAGATGCACTGATCATAAAGATCACATCTGGTCTTCCCAGGGATGGCACCCTCTCAAGCTAGAGCCATTCTATGAGCAGCACTGCTGGGTTAAGACTGTAAAAACCCCTCTTGAATTCTGGCTCCAGGGATAAGATTCTCAGATGTAAGAGAGAAATGAGTGAGAGCAGCTGTAAGCAAATCAGACCCTGCAGTAAAAATAGGAAGCTGAGATCTCCATCACATCCCTGCCCATCATGCAGACTGTCTGTGCAGACAGTGTGCCTGGTACCAAGCTGGGAAGCAGGAAAACACAGTGACCCTTCCCACTTTCGCCATGATTATAAAGACAAATTCACAAGTTACTAAAAGCAAAATAAACTGACATAATTGAATTATCTTTCTGCCACACAACACCATTTCTCACTGCTGACAACAAAACTGAAAATCATCCCAAGCCCCAGATATCAGAGATCCATTCCGATTTACCAGTAAATGAAGTTGTTATTAAACTGCTATTTAAAAAAATACTGCACCTAAAACAAAATGCAGAGAGGCAAAAGAAAAAGTCAGGTTCAGATATCTGGCACCAGCCCTCTCTGAAACTTACTCCTGATGATCCCAACGAAAGAGGCCACACTAGCACACACACACACACACATCCCCTGTGCACTGTGTACTCCAGATTACAAAGCACATTCTAAAATATCAGAGGTGAAAGGTAATCTAAATTTAAAAACCCCAAACAAAACAAGTTCTGTGATTTTTTTCACTGAAGTAAGACTTACAGAGTCTTCTGACAAATGTAAAACTTTTGACAAAATTTAGAGAGCACGTTTAAATGGACTAATTATGCAGATGCTTTTGTTGTCAGGAATCTAATTTATATAAAACGTCAGAATTTAAAATTATGCCAAAAGCTTTCATGTAAGAAGACTTGCATTAGGAAAGACACAAATAAGTTATCAGCACTTAGTACACA
Source organism: Myiozetetes cayanensis (assembly GCF_022539395.1). Lineage (NCBI taxonomy): Eukaryota > Metazoa > Chordata > Aves > Passeriformes > Tyrannidae > Myiozetetes > Myiozetetes cayanensis. The sequence goes on from NW_026086604.1 coordinate 136,727,983, forward strand.
GGAATGCATTTATGGTACTCATTATACAGCATGAGGGAGTTCAGAAAATGTTGTCAAACTTCATTAAGAGGAATGTTATGCTACTCAAAATTACTAAAACATTCCAGACTTTTTTGACTGTCCTGTGCAATAAAGCAGACCTATTAGCAGTACATTATAGCTGAGATAGCAAGAATTTGCTAATAGTTTCATGCTGATTAAGCAACAGGCAGTCAGCGGTGCCCTGTGCTCGCCACTGCAAGCGCAGCCCTCCCCCACACTGCTGAATTATAATTCTGTGCTCAGCATTCAGCGGATCAGCTGGAGCCACCAGCCTTTAGAGAACATTCTCACTGAAACTACAAGTATAATAAAGTATGGCAGTATTATCTGCCAAGCTATCGGGAAAAAAAAATGCTTTTAAGGACATATATGTTTTAAAAATCTCTACACTAGAGCATATAGTAAAGCTGAGCACATGAAGCTGTTCTTGAAAGCTGATAAAAAGCAGCTGTTCATCTGCAGAAAACACAGGTTGAATGGAAACTGAACTTTCTGGGGAACTCCAAGGGAAACATATACTAGGGTAAAGGGCATGTTATTTTTCTACAATGGTCATCAGTAAATGACACACCTTTAGATGTCTGTTGTATTTGTTTGATGATTCAGCTAAAACAGAGTATCACAAACAAGTGACATTTAAAGCATTACTATTTCAGGAAAAACAAATAATTTGCCATGAATAGAACAGCCAGTAAAACAAATGTATTTAAAATTACTGTATACAAGAATATTTTGCCATTGATTTCTATGCTGTTTTCTAGCAACATTTCCTTTGAGCTCCTCTCAAAAGGTGTATTATGGCAACTGCAGACATTGTAGAAGCTCTGGGTTCCAGGTCCCACGAGGGCCTGTCGAATAACAGTGCTGAAAGCTGATCAGTCCACTGCCTAGAGAGCTTTCTACAGCACTGCTGTCAATTAATAGAGCTTATTCTTCCTGTTGGCTGTTAAGATTTTGCTGTACACTCACATCTAGTACAACAGTTATATTAAAAACATAAAGCTTATTGAGAAAATTAAAATACCCAAATAGGCTTTAGGCTAAGATTACTCCAAATGCTTTTGTCTTCACAAGAGCAGCAATTGGGTAGGGAGGGTGATTAGCTGTATCTTCTAAATAACACCGACTGGAAGTGTTATTGCTGTGCTTTTTAGATTGCCATTGAAATGGGGGATTAGAAGACCGGCAAACAATCTGGCACAGCAACAGTAACAAACCTACACTGAAGCCTCAAGCTTCAAGATGAGCCTTGCAGCCATCAATCCCCTCAGAGAAACGCAGTGACATGTTAAACAGCTACGCTAAGAACACCTGCTTCACATTTTAGCAAACGAATTCATCCCTTTTGAGCAGAAACTGATGTTTTATGCCACCTTTTGCCACGGCAGCACAGAGCTTTTGGCCATACTCGCCAGCATACCATGACAAAATGCATCTAGTGGCAGCAAGAAGTTACAAATATCAATTAAAAAAAAAAGTCACTTGTCACAAAGTATGCCCTTAATGAGATTCTGAGCATAATGTGCTCCTATGAGAAGATCCCCCCAACAAATGGTTTGGACCAAGAAGCTGTTTGATGGTTTTGACAGCTTGTTTTCATAAGCTTCTTTCTCCACATAAATCTTCCCTCAAGAAACAGTGAAGCTCACAGATAATAAAAAAGCCATTTTCACACACTATTCATAATTTTTAACATATGTAAACACGATTTCAGTTAACAAGTAATCTTTTAAATTGTTAAATTAAAATTAGATGTCATGCTCCCACTTATTCAGTTAGCCCACTATTAAAACAGATATCTAAAATGTCATTATTTTAAAATCAAAAATCATTTTCGCCTGGTAGCTTTCAACCAACAGTCAACACATTAAACTGTCCTGTCTTTAAAAACCACAAGTTCCTGTACTAGATTATCTTTTATTAAATCTGCATTCAGATCCAGTATCCTCTCACATGTTTACTGTATAACACTGAATAGAATTAGTGGGTTTCGTGGCAGACAGCAAGATTTTGTACAAGGTGCAAGACAGTCACTGTATAACAGCTTAGAGAAGAGATTACAATTTCATTTTCAAAGGAGTCTTTGCTATTTTAGGGCACTGCATTTCTTTGACATCCTCACTGTCTCCCGGTATGTCCAAACGGGACATTCATCAGCCTGCCTGAAGCAATCAAACCTTAAGGCAAAAAGCAATAGATGGAAAAAATGCCTGATATTAAAATTGTTTTTCCAATACCTTACATGTGTTTTGTGTTGGAAACTCCTCTGACCAGGAAAAAAACAAATTCTGATTTTGGCACTTATGGAAATGAAGTTCACAGCTCCACTGGACAAGTATTTAAAAATGAAATTCCCATTACAAGCTGGGCTTTTAACACGCTCTTTAGTATTGTCACCTCCAGTACACACACCTATCTCAGCTGTTTAGTTTCATATTGAAGTTTCTAAATAAACCATGAAAATTCCACATATATTGGCATCTTTCACTTATACTGGAGGGGAGAGGGATATAAAGAATTAAGGTAAAATGTCACAAGTCCTCCTAAATTCACAAGACACTGTCTCCACAATATATATGCTCCAGCATACAAGCAAAACTTTCAAGTTTTGTTAGGGCTGCTTGAACCACCTCAAACTCATGTATTTTAATGACTTAGGACAAAGAAGATCTACTATTACATCATGTATAACATTTTTGTCTGTTAATGAAGGATAAAGTAGAAAGCCAAGCCTCATGCCAGAGAAGACATACAGAGAACAGTAAACCAAGACTTGAGTTTAAAATTATGCCTTAAAAAACATCATGAAAACACAATGAAAAAAGTGTCAGCAGATGACATATTTATATATTTATATAAGAGGTGCTTCAAATTTCGAGTAAAGCAGGAATATTTCCCTTAGTAGCTGTTAAAGACCACACAAAGAAAAACCTGTACATAATTATGCCATGGTACCTCTAAGATATTTTTTAATTTTCAACTTTTAACTGAGCTAGAATAGGCCACAATAACTCCACTTCTAACACTAGGATCCTGTTTTGCAAAAGTATACCGAACAGTAGGATGAATATTTTTAGAAATACATCCAACCCACTGTGCCCAACTTCAAGAAGTTAGATATATTTGAAGATCACTTTTGAGGTTTTTTTCTTTAATGTTAAAGGCATGTAAGTACACAGTTGTACATTTGAAGACATCTCATAGTTCCAGAAATACTCAGCCACAGGCTATTCGTACTGCTTGCAGCAGAACTAAGCAAGCAATAAAATTCTTATTGGAATCTCAATCAGGTTGCATCTCTTTCCCCCTCCCCCAACAACTAAAAAAAGGTATTTGTTCTTTGACTGTATTTCTCAGTCTGTTCCTCTCTACTTGCAGACAGTTTGTTGGCACTCAGTTTCAGGGCAGAAAGCATGAAACACTCAGCCATGCATTTCTGCACTTTTTCTTCCCCTTTATTTTCCTTACACTAGCAAGAATGTCTTTCATTTTTAAGGACAGCTATTTCTGCAATTCAGTATCCAGAGTAAGTAAGTATCCCTCTGTCACTTTATTTCATGTTTCAACATTAAAATAGACATTAAAACAAAGTAAGTCTGCAACTACCACTTTACCTCAATGAAGTTAGATATTAAACCAGCAATTTTTGTTTCAGATGACAGTTAAGAAGATATAAAAAACTTAGTATTTGTGGAATTTTGTTTACTTTACAGTTTGAGGCTGTACTCAAGCCCAGATCCAACCATACCAAGGACAACACAGAGGCCTGGCTTGGCACTCAAATCACTGTTTAACATAATACTTTGAGAAGCAAAGCAGCAGTTTCTGGACAGAGAGTAAGAAGGCACTGTGAGAAGATGATGTGAGAGCAGGATAAGCTGAGAACATCTCTGGGCACAGAATTTGAATGCAGCCCTTCAAGCTAGAGTCAAAAACTTTGCTCAGAAAATCAATTGCAAAGAAGAAATTTGTCAGTGTAGTATCATCTTACCCCACAGCGTTCTCTTCAGTTGTTTTAATAAACAGCATACCAAAGACCTGCAGCAGACAGAAAGCACTGTCTTACAGCCCTCACAAATGCTGTACAGGGTATCATCACACCTTAAGTTTGGACAGAATCTGCTGAGGCTTTAGAGATTTACATAAAAGAAAAGAATAAAAGACTTTAGAGTTAGATCTTTAGCTCAGCACTCAGGATTTGGGTTTTTCTGGTTTTCCATTAAAGAACCAAAGGAGGGAAAAAAACCCAAACTCCAAAACCAAACAAAAACCCAAGCCCAAGCACATATAGTTTTTATATATATAATTAACTGAAAAGTAAACAAAACTTAAAACTTACACCTTGGTGCATCACAACCCACAACCTGCTATAAGAACAAGTGCTCTCAACCTCGGGAAACAGAGACAGGTGTCTCTGAGATTGAAGCACAAAAAAATAACAAGAAAAAGTATCTCAAGTTTTACTTCCCTCATCCTGTATATCGTGTCTTCTCAGTCAGTCACCTGACTTTCAGGTTGGCAAAGGCAAGAGGAAGGAGGGTAAGTGGAGCTGAAGGCTGTAGCTGTTACTGAGAAGGCTGCAGTGGGCGACCGATCAGGAGCTGCCACGGGCACAGGCGCGAGCAGATGAGCTCAGCGAGTGAATGAGACGAGCAAAGGGTCGGGAGGACAGTGCTGTGTGACCACTGAGCCACTGGCAGGGCCACACGGCCTCTTCTGAAGCGCTCAGTATTCAGCTCCCTGCCTAAAGCAAGGCAACCAGAGAGCCCGGCCGTGAAAAGCTCGCCTGGGAGGAGGCGATGCAGCCCTCTGACAAAGCCCGGGGGCGGGAGCGCGAAGGAGTAACACATTACACACAGTATGAAAAGTACAGAGCCTCGGGGTAGCGTGAAAATGCCACTGAAAATTAGAGTGCAGCACCTGGGAGGGACCATAAGAAAGTCACAGCCAGGACAAATGGACTTACTTGGAGGACAGAAAAGAGGCAGTGCTGATGAGGACAACTTATGGACTTTTTGTGAACGAGCTTAAAGTTGGTAGCTGCACTGTATCATGTGCATCTCAAGATCAAAGTGCTATCAAGAAACAGAACCATAACCCCTGATTTTTTGTATCTCATCTGTATAATTGTATCTAGAGAATACATGTATATACATGTATACACACGCACATATATAGTTCCCTGTGTCTAAAGCACAATGCAGTTATGCATGACGTATTATGGCATGACATATTAACACCTATTAGTTTTTTCAATTGGATGTAGATAACCAAGAACTGATACAGATAGTGCCAGGCATGTTGACAGATCATCAGTGGCAGGAGGAAAGCACCTTTATTCAATTTCAACAGGAAAAGCAGTCAAATCGAAGTTGCTTAAGAACAATTTAGTGTTACAACACTTTAAGGCAGGATGAAACTTTCTCTAAATACTTAAAAGATAAACAATGTCTAAGTGCAACACCGTAAAGTTTCTGTTGCACCATGAATAATTTCTAGACAATATCCTGGCAATCTTTCCAGGCCTCTAGAAAATAAAAGTGCATAGAATACTCCTAGATATGTTGAAAAGCAGTTGAGAGTACAGACAGTTTGTTAACTATATTTTTTATTTTATCAGACACAACATTTTATTACAGTATTTTCTTTACATAAGCATATTTGTTGCATGTGTGTCCCATCACATCAATGACACTAAAAAGGCAAGTGTGTCTTCCAGTCCATCAGATTTGCTGACTTTGCACTAGACTATGACCACTCCAGCTGCAATAAAGAGCAACTGACATTCTCATCACAACACTGTTTAGGTGAGAACCACCATCTCACTGCTGTACTGAAGTAAATATTTGTAGAGCCAGGTGGACTGGAGCAGCAAAGTGATTCAACTGAACAATAATCCACAAAAAGTAAAAGATGGCAACTGTGTACACTAGACGTCTTCAGAAATCATATATAAAAGTCTGCTCTTCAGCACTGTGTTTAAACTAAACACAGGGAAGTTGCTTAATTTAACTGGATAATCTGAAGATCATCCAGAAGCCCTAGGTAAACCATCAAAAAAGGGAACAATTAAAACTATGTTAATTAAATTCAAAATGTAATATATAATTTCAGATTCAAAACAGGAGCCAGTAAGTTTCTAATCATGATTTTGATTACAAACAGAAGTTGAAGACAGATAATGTAACATCAAAACTCAACATAAGCAATAAGCTTAACTCAGACAGCTCAACTTCTAGCTTTCATTTGCAAAACCTTTATCAGATAGAGAACTAGAATGAATTAAAATATAGACTCCAAACACCTATGCCAGTCTTCACAGCATCATTATACACAACCTCCAAATCTCTGTCAAAAGAGTTTACAAAGACAAGCAGATAAAAACTGTTGAAAGGAAAAAAATACCAAAATTAAGGTTGCTTTACTTCTCAATAATCTCTCAGCCATTTCAGCAACAATAAGCACAATAACAACTTAATCAGAAGTCCTCTGTAGGCAGCACTAAATGCATACGGACTACCACAGAAGGTTTTTACAAAGCCTTCACAGAACTATTCCATGTCTCTGCTCCTACTTTTCACCTCTTCTACACTATTTTCAGCACCATTATCTCCTTTTCAAGATGAGACAAGCTGGCAACTGCATATAGAAATACCATTGAATTAGCACTCTGCATTTCTGTTTTGCTCCATTTCCTACTCCTGACAGTCTCCATGCTTATTTGATTGCTTCTCTGCACTAACCTAGCACTTTCATAAAATAATCTATTACAACAGAACTAGAATCCACCAGACATCTACTGTCTTTCTCAAGAACTAGCTCAGAAGCCATATTAAGATAGGATAAATTCAAAATTGTTACATGTAATCCAACAGTATGTTTTCCAGTTACTCACCATCACAAAAGTGATCTGAAAATCTTCAGTTCTTACTATCCTGGAAGATTGCTTTGGCCAAAAGTATTGTCCTTATCATCAGAACAAACTCCATGTAAAGACAAAACCCATTTTTCTCTCAGTCGCTTTTAAATCAAAGATATCTGGGGCAAGGTATGTCAGAGAAATATCAGCTGTTTGGATGCTAGATATGCATAGATTTTACTTTCTTTTTTTTAAGCACTAATGTCTACTATTCCAGAGAACTGTGTAACAAAAAAAGGAAAAAAACGTTCTGCATTTCATTCTACCGAGTCATACGTTCCCCACCGTTTTGTCACACTGCTGTGAAACAAATGACACTTTCTTTAGGATTCTACAGAATAACAGCACATTTGTTCCATAGGCAAGCACTGTAATATTAAAGAACTGCCTAGATCACAACTAGGTAAAGACATACCAAATGCAGTTGTTTATATCCAGAGTTATGTGTGAGAACAAGATACGATCAAATATTCTCAAACCGTGTTTTATCTACTACAAAGTCTTTTCTGTGTCTGGAGGTTCCCAACTTAAAATGACAGAAGCACTGCCAAGGGAGAACAAGTAAGTCCCCAGTATCTCCAGCTGCTTTCAATTTAGAGAGCAGAGAGACAAAACACCCATTCCTTTTCCTAGGGCTGCTTTTCTGTTTAAGCATTTACTCCACCACCCGTAAAGATTCTGTCTTCACCCTGCTGAGGCTGGCACTTTGCACTAATTCAAAAGAAAAGGCAGGTGGGACAGCAGGCACCAAGACTCATACTGCACACTCGAAATTACACTTTTCTGGATGAAAAGAGAAAAATCAATTCCGTATTACGACCCTTGTTCCTTAGGCAGTGCAGCTTGAGCTTCATTTGAGCTGGTAAGTAATTCTAGCAGGATGAAAGGCAGAAATTTATTCATGTAAGTTGAAGTCTTGGAAGTTCCACTTTGTCATTTTCTGCATGAAATTAAGGTGAATAGGGCAAAAAGTCAAAAGACTGTGTTGGCACTTGCAGAATTTTAATCATGGTCTAGATGTTTGTTTCAATTCTAAAAGCACAACACGAAACTGCATGTACCGAGTGGATCTGTACCTTACTCAGCTGAGCATTCAAACACCAGCATTAGAACAACTAAGCCAACCTGTCTCACAGTTCCTGATTTTTTGACAACTGCCTGACAAACGTAATACTCCTGTTTGTTGGGGTTTTTAAAAAAGAAGGTCAATCTGATTTGCATCGGGGCGTTCAGCGGGGGATACTGGCTGTAGGCAGCCTTAGTGGGACACGGTGGCTTCTCATTTTAGGGCACCTAAATTCAAGGGACAACTATCTGCTACCTGACTTACATATTAAAAACACTGAGACCAAGCTGATCACAAACAGCACCACTGTAAAGTGAAACTATCCAGACCTGTTGACACTAGGTAGAAAAAAAAACAAACAAAAAACCCCCAAAGAATCACAAAGACATACAAAACCAGCCAGGAAAAGTATTCCTTAATGTCATCCGCCCAGAAACTTACTGATGTAACTTAGCAAACATTTCAAGCTGTTTACAAAAAAGAAAAAAAATTTAATTAATGTTTTGTAAAACGCAAACTATAAAGCTTTTAGTTCCTTGTCATTGAAAGCTATTCTTCATCCCATTATAATAGTCTTATTTCAGCATTCAGCATCATTAGAATAACAAATACTGATTTTAGGGAGTTAAGAGATTAAAGGATGGTACTTAAAACACAATTCAAAATATTACATTATACACGACACCATTAATCTGCAAATACGTTCAGTTTTATTAAGAAAAAAGTCCTTGTATGCTTCCTTCATACTGTCAAATTATTTACCCCTTGGGCAAATGAATGAAGTAAAAAAACAGCATGGAATTTCTTGTTGTTGAAGCAAACTAATTCTGGGCCCCACAAAACAGTGATAGCCATTTAATTTTAGAGGTTTCATATTTGACCAGTAAAGCAGTCTAACACTAATCATTTGCCACCAGTCCTTAAACTAAATGACAAAGTCAAGAATGCCAAGATCTCCAGAGGATTTGCTCTGACATCTACAGAAACACAAAATATTTTGTTTTCTTGACTAAAAAAGTTACAGCAATCCCATAGAAATTGCAAAGGTAACACAGAAAGAGCCCTTTAAGATCTTTACTACTCCTAATTAATCAAAGCAAAACAGCCATCCTACTGATAATCCCCTTTAGTGCTTCACAGTTTATGCAATAGTCAATTACTAAAGAGGATGAAAGACAGAACAATCTTTGCAAATAGGTCACTGTCTATATTTATAATGATTAAAACCAGCCTGCTACTAAAAGTAACCTTTAATAAGCATAAAAAGTAACATTAAGACCGTGCACGTATTTACTCTTAAACATGTACTGACTCCTGTGACAGAAGAGGAGGCAGCACTCATCAGAAACAAAGTTATTTCCCAATGCATTAGGCATTGCTGAAAGCAGACTCTAACTTCTTTCTGTAACAACTTTATTCCAAAGTATTTTCCTCAAAGATAACACCTAAATATTCTGGACTTGATCTCTGAATTTGTCCAGCTCTCTCCCTGTCTGCACACCTTCTCTCTCAAAACTTATTATTAGATTCTACCTTCAAACTCTGCCCAAGGCTCATTTCAAGACCACTTTAATGTCTTCTACTTTTGCTTCATCTTTTCCTGCCTGTTTATGCATGCCTGAACATGTAAATTTTTTTTTTTTTTAGTTCAGAACAACTACTGAGGCCTCTATTGCATGTTGCTGGGACCTCCCATATGCTTCTTTCAAGTACTATCCATATCTGCTAAAGAATTCCTCTTCCAAAATTTTCTTTTTCCCCATATGTCCAGCATCTCTGAGGAGTATTTTTGACCTTCCTGGGGGATCAGGATATCACACCTGACACCACTTTCCTAAAATTTTATGGAATTTCACAGATTCTCACACCTTCATGTGCCACCGCCATGTCAGTGACTCTTACACCCCACTGTGCATTCGTTCCTGAACCATTTCATTCAATTCATTACAATTCTACTAACAGTTACTGTCTCCACCAGAGATTTAAATCTGGTTCAATTGAAGCTTGTTTCCTCTCAAACCCTACTTCCTCTAATTACCTTCAGCCTTTCTAGTTCAAGCCCATAAACTAACAGGACTCTATGCACTCTATGCACCACAGTTGCACCCAATAGAGGGAATTTCTTTGCATAAAATGTGAAGAATGTTTATTTCCCAGTCCTGAGGTTTCTCTTGACCGATCTTATGCCACATCTTCATTAGTAAATACTTCTGTTCACACTGCCGCCTCTCTATCCTTCATTTCACATATCTCATCTGCTAGAAAATAAAAATCCTTTCTTTATGCAATACTTTGGAGGCTCTGGATCTTCCAGGATTTCCACAGCCAGCAAGCCTATGAACTCAAGACTGTACAGTTGCAGAACCTGCACTTCATTACTGAAAGGAGAAGGAGGATAATCTTCAGGGAATAATGTAACCACCTCTTAGAAGAATCTCACAACAGAAGCATTCCTCTAAAAATACACTGAAGGTTGGGCTAAAGCTGTATACTATCACCTCAATACCCCCAAAAAATTACCCACACAAAGGTATTATTAAGATCATTCCAGCTTCTAAACTTACAAATTTAAGAGAAAACACCTGTAGCTTAGAGTTTATTATAATGCAGACTGCATAAAACTGAACTCCACAGCAGGCAGGGGAGGGAGAAGCACAGTCAAGTCTTGTGAAGTGAAATTCTGTTTGTGCGTGAAAGCCGGGAACTTGATGTTCTCACTACAGACTAAGAGCAATAAAAACAGCTTTCTGAGCCATTAATTTCTGCACAGCTGATTTCGACTAAACAATGCTCATTATTGAAAGAATCCTAAAAAAAACCGCCAGGCTGTTCCAGTGAGAAGCCTGGCACTCCGAATATTTAGACTGAGCTAACGGTGACATCAGTGCTACCACTGCTTTAATCCCCACGGCTACTAAATGTCAAACATTTTCATTGTATTTAAAGAGCTTGTGATTACGCACAATGAGATTAAGTTACAAAATAAGACGAACTGCAAGGCACAGTGAGCACCTTGCCCAAGACTGTGATAATGGTAAATTCTTCAGCAACACCAGTCAGAAACTGCCACAAGTTTTCCACAGCCAAAATCTGGCATTTTTAGCATTTGTTTTTAAGCACTGGGAAAACTCCCCTCTTCAGACCTTCCATAACCCAGTGAAGTCTGCAGTACATGCATTGCTGCCCCTCTCAAATCCAAACTTGTAAATCGGTTGTAGCGTTGAGTACAGTGGGGCGTGGTGGGAGAGGGGAGAAAGGTGAAAAGGTTAAGTATCACTGCATCAACAGGCACAAAGTCCAGTGGAAACTGAGCAGCAGGCCATATATTTATTATTGACAAAAGACACCCATGTAATATTAATTCCATCTACTTTAGAGAAGGAAATGCATCAAATTATAGTCAACACAGAAGAAAGAACTGTCCTAACATGCAATATAAATTTTAATGTGGTAAACTATTTAAAGTAGGATATACTTTCTAAGCATTCCTTAATATTCTCATAATCTGTTTGGCAATCGATTACTGTGGCAGTCAACAGGCCAACACATGCTTCTAAAATAAATATCTCATTATCATTTTATCATTCCAACTGGCTCATATCAACTATACAGAGCTAGGACAGTGCTGTAAAGAAACGGCAAGAAAGTTCATTGGTTCTCACACTGCATACATGAGACTTTACTGAAGAAAAGAAATTAACTTCAGCAATCCTATTTATTACCTATCTGGGAGCAGGGGAGTGAAGTTAAAATAAAAGTATCATGAAACATACAAATATTAGAGGCATCTTGTCCCATAACTAGAGAAACTCTGAATTTCAAGAATGAGGCCAAGATAGAATATAGCAGGATACTGAAAAACCAATGATTCTGAGTATTTCAGTAAATATATATATGAGCTCATACAGTTCAAGACTACACAAATCACCTAATAAATCTTCTATCTTTAAGATCTTCCCACACCGAGTCATTCCTAAGCAGCTTTGTCTTCATTGTGTCTTATTAGGGAAGCACTGATTCACAGCTCTCAATGATTTTCAATTTCTAAAGTTAGCATCATGTTTGACTTGCGATCCTCTGGTACTCTTAAGTACATGCTGCCAAGTGGGATTTAGTGCAACAATCAGTTTTACCCAGGCAACAGTTTCAACAGCAGTTTCACACTACAGAGTAAGAAAGTTCAAGACCACGGAGGGTTTAACAGAATCTAAAATAATTTAACATCTCCCTACAGAAAGATAGGGGAGGCAGATGTGAAGTGGGGGAATTATCTATATACACACAGACATATATAATTATGTGTATGTACACATACATCACTGGTTTAAGAACAAACCTGGATTACAACACACTAATTAACCTGGTTACCCGTACCAGAAGTGACCTGATTAAGTCAGAGTTCTAATCTTTTGGTGGGGGTGGGGGAGGCCTGTTAAAAAAAAAAAAAAATAAAGACTGAGAGAAACTGCTTTACTAAGGACAAAGGCCATCAATGCTCAGTTTTAGCCTGAAGTAGGAGTACACCATTCCTGAGATTCTTCCATACTAATTAACAAACTCACATGTTTTGAGTTTTAATCCAGAGTAAAGTTGTGAGAAGTAGAATTGGCAGGGCTGACTCATTAAAAAAATTATACAAATAAAATAATCAAGCCAGAAATAAAACTCCATGAAAATCTTAAATGTAACATTTTAAAACTATTAAACCCACTTATAAATTAATTTACAGCTCTTATGCTATCTATACACACTTAGGAAAAATTGACAGTAACTAGCACTGTTATTTCAACAAGCCAAGCAGTGAGGAGTTACAGCAGTAGGCTCCCTTCCTCTGAAAGAAAACATAACCCAAATTCAGTGTCATATCAAAACAACCTTAATAAAGAAAGAACAATAGCGTTTCTGTAACATTCATTCACAGTATAATGTAAATGGAATTCCCAAAGCACAGTAGTTCTGCAAGGACTAGAGCTACACTCATCAACTGTTCAGATTTCAATAACAAGTTCATGCTGAGAGAAGACATTTTTACTTCATCTGAATTTATTAGAAATAAATGTCAAAGCAGTAGCAAGCAATTATGGCAATAATGAGAGAAAACAAACCACACACAGGGGCCATTTTTTAGCTTACCTGTGCTTGTTCCGTGGAACTACTACTGAGTTCATCTCCAGACTCTGAATCTTGGTGAATTTTTTCTGAGCCTTCTCCTGCTGAATCACAAGATTGTTCATGCAAAAAGCTGGTCTTCTCTATTTCCAAGAACTCTGGGCATGGGAAATGACCCATGGAGATGGTTCTGAACTGATTGGAAACCTTGGGAGATTGCAACTCATTATTAAGTTTTCCATTGTTTTGGGTAAGGTCCAGACTCAAACCAAGAGTTTGACCAGGTGTATTATTCGGTCCCAGATTTTGATTGGCATCTCGAACTAAGCAAGACACTTGAACTGGAGTTTTTCCAAAACTAGAAAGCTCTGGTGACTTATTCACATTTTCTGTCGATCTCTGTAATCCATGTGTCAACTTCAAAGTGTTATTTGGCAGCATGCTTGCCTGCTTCACAGGTGGCATCAGTGCTTTTCGGGGTATTTCCTTCACATACTGTGCTGGCACATAAAAAGGTTTGGAATTTTCGTCTCTTTTGACCTGCCACCAATCATCATTAGTCTTTTTAACCAAGATGTATTTCTCCCCTTGCTTAATCACAATTTTCTTGTCCTTGGCCTCATACTCATAGTCGTACTCCACTTGAATGTACAATTGTCCTGGAAGGATCTTTCCACCCTTATCAGCCATTTCTATTTGAAAATATTTCACCTTTTCAGGCAAAAGATAAGCAACATTCTGTTCCAGTGTTATTTTCCCGTTAATAGTCAGAGCTGTAAGACAAAAAGAGTATATGCAATAAATTGATTGTTTAAGAGAACTACAGGGGAAAACAATTTCAAAAATAATCCTGCCTCTGTCAACCTTAGACTAATTAATTGATGGAAAAGTGCAGTATTTTCAGATATCTCTCCTGGTGATGAAACAGAAAAATCAGTAGAACAAAAGCCACCAATTTAACTCTCCTACTTACACAAGTCTCCTGCTATCAAATGGCTCGTTAAGCCTGTTATTTCTTTTACTAAATAAGGTTGATTGATCATCAGGGGTTTGGTGGGAGGACTGGTCTGAGTCAATCTCATGCTTACACACAGGCTTAATTTCTTCAGGAAAATGTGTTACTACACTGGTTTTAATTGAAATAGTCCAAAGAAGACTATTATTCCCTTATTTTGATTCCTCTTTCAGTTCAGGAGCCCCTTCAGTGTGCTCAGCATTCCTTACAGAATCCCTTAAATCTTCCTGCAATGCTACACCCCAGTCACTGGGTTCAGAATGTCCTGGCAATCCCTGACCCACACATGTTGCAGCCCCCAGAGAGCCTGCCCAGCTTCTCACTGGAGCAGGAGATGAGCAGGGGGCTGCATGACCCACGCTGCCTAAGGCTGCAGGCCATGTTGCTTTCTAAACAAGTGGTATAACCACTTTATTATTCATTTATGTACATTTTTACTATAACTGCAACATCCAGAATCATGGTAGTATGAGATAAAAGTATTCAACATCTCCCAGATACTTTGCTTTCATTGGTTTAAATTCTGTATATTAAGCTTGCTCTTAGGAGAGCTTTTTGTGGCATTTAACTCATACAAAACCTGATCTACCAAATGTTTAAGGGTTAAAACTTAAAATGCAAACAAAAAACTCCACAATAGTAAGAAAGGACTATGAACTAAACCCAAAATGGATAATAAATGAAAGGATAATAATACATGAAAATTTTTAAAAGTACTTTCAGCACATTATAATCCAGACAACTGCATCCACACCCATGAATTACAAGTTCTTTCTATTTAATCATGTAGCATCAATGTCAGAATTCATGAGTGGATAAGCATCAGTCTTGCCAACGTACACTGAACACAACATAGTAAATTAACAGGGAATATATGATTTTTAATCTTGAAAAACAAAGCATGAAAGTAAATGGGAAGACCTCCAGCATTCACATATAACGTAGGAAAACTCAAGTAAAATGCTGCCACATTTAATCTTATAAAGATTAACAAATACATCTTTTCATTTTTAAATCCACATTTCATGAATAAAAAAAAAAGTTATGTAGAAACTTGCAGCTCTGCAAGTTTAGACTTTATGATGAGATCTGTAGCATTTACCCTGCCACAGAGGGGAACTAATGCAGTTCCATGCAGGCACACACTTGCAGAGTGAACTCAGTTCCTAAACAATACTAAGGACAGAAATAACAAAAAAGAACTTCTGGGGAGAGCTAAAGCAGAAACCACTGAGAGTTCTTCAGTTTTCTTTTGCCATTTCTGTTATTTGATCTGAGCCTTGAAAAAAATACATTTGCCACATAACTTAGGAGAAAAAGTAGAAGGTAAAAAGCTAAAGTATGATGCCAAGACAGAAGTGCCCATCTTTAATCTGTGTCTTTCTCTCTCTTGTATCCATCATTTTTTACTTCCAGGAAGCATTTCCTGCAGGTAACTAGAAAGCCACCATCATTTACAAGACTCTAAATGGAATCACAAAGTCAGATTTACAATTTTATCGAGGAATTGGCAGAAGGAATGATGGTACCACATTCAACAAAGCCGATAATAGGAACACAAAGCAGTAGAAAAGAATGCCAGGATTCTGGTGTTTACTCTCTACCACAAAATGGTACCTTGACATTCACATTATTACAGTCTATTTGCAGCCTTGGTACAAAACAACTTGCTTACCTGCTGCTCTACATAAATAGGTGTTTTTAAGTGCAGCTCTGCAGTTGTTTAGCAACAGTAGCAGAAGGTAAACACGAACAAATTGCAGCCATTTCACTCTGTTCCTAGTTTTGGAAGCTCTGCCATGCCATGTTATTTTTTTCTTGTTACTAAACCCGACTTCTTGCAACACTTCTTCAAACTTGTTACCAACTCTTTTCATGGGTTCCAGGTCATATATCAGAAAAATACAAGTCTTACCAAGTTGCAGCCTACCTCAAAGCTCTGCTACCTCAGAAGTTGAAAAAGGAGAAACAGTGAATGGGTCCTTGTCCTTTCTCCCACACAGAAACCAAAAACAGAACATGAGCCTCTGATTTCCCACAGGGCTAACAAGTGTTTAAAAGCTTGGATTTTTCATTTCTATTTTGCCACTTCCATATGACTATTTATTGACAGTGCATGCTTAAAATTTTTTCAAGACAGAGAGATTCAACAAGTTGCATTATATGTTTAAAAAAACCCCAAAATTTTAAGAAGTACAAGTCAAATAAAACTGAGCTGCTATAGAAATAGCTCTATTCACTTCTGAAGTCAGTTTTGCAGTCTCATCCCTTTCCAAAACAACAACAACAAAAAAGAAACAACAAAAATAAGCAGCTCAAATTTTGTCCTTTCATCCAAGCTGCATAATTATCAAGTCAATAGCAAACATTTGGTAATGTTGAACATACGATCAAAAAGAGACAGGCTCTGTTCTGCATTTGGCCAGAACACTAAAGCAGTTTTACAAAGAGATCACAACATCAGGATCAAGGAAGGCTCTAATTCTCCTCCACAACACAGAGAAGCAAAAGATACCTATGGTATAGGTGGGAAATTAACCCTGTAGGTCTGCAAACAACTACCATGGGCTTGATTTCATTCAAATGCATTAATTTTTATTTTGCTTGATAATACCTTAAATACAGTCTCAATATCTGATTAAGAGGTTAATAACAACAAATGATCTCGTTAGCAATGAAGACCTAAGAAAACTTACTCATGAATACCAAAAAACAGACTCAAGCCTCACTTTTCTTCTAGTTAGGAAAAACCCAATCGCTACAGGGTAGCTAAGGTGGGCCACATCCCCACATGGAAACACAAACCATGTCTTTCATGGAGCATTCACGCTGTCCCGCGGGAGAGGACACGGGTGATGACACGCACGGCCACTCGGGAAGCGATAGGCGAGCAGGTCTTTCACCCGAGGCAGAGATCCCTTCGGACTCCGACTGCCGATGGAACTGTTCCCATCTCTTACTCAGCTAAGGCTGAGTAAGGCTGGCAACTCCCGGTGTTCGAGAGGTCAACTCCTCCCTCCCCCCCAGCACTCCTCCCGCGGGCGCCGCCGCGCCCCTGCCCGGGACGGCACGGCCCGAGCAGCTCCGCTCCGCCTGGAACGGCACGGCCCGATCAGCTCCGCTCCGCCCGGGACGGCACGGCCCGATCAGCTCCGCTCCGCCCGGGATGGCATGGCCCGAGCAGCTCCGCTCCGCCCGGGATGGCACGGCCCGAGCAGCTCCGCTCCGCCTGGAACGGCACGGCCCGATCAGCTCCGCTCCGCCCGGGACGGCACGGCCCGCTCGGCACTCGGGGCCAGCTCTCCCCACAGGCGGGTGCACGCGTAGCACCAGGGGCTCTGCATGCAAACATTCGCCTCTAGCCAGATTTTATGTGCGTCCCCACAAAACGACACGGTGTTTATCTAGACCCGATGTGACAGCCTCAGCCACCCTCAGACAAGCAGGTTTCAATGAGCTGTAGGGCTGCTCTGAAGTGAGCCTTCCTAGGGCAACCCAAACCCTGCAGCAGCACCCTCACCTCCTTACAGTATCCAGTCTTAACTGCAGAATGATGCTCACTCGATTACCTTGAAACACAAGACCGTGTTTCCTTCAAGACCATTTACATAAGACACAGACTCACAAGTATGATCATACATGATACATACACAGTAGGCTCGTATAGCGTATTAGATATGATCACTCCTAACTTCAGCATTATCCTAGAACTCAGGACTCCCCATCACCCCTGAAAAAAATCAGGATTTAATCAATAGGTATTTCATACCTCTCTCTTGAGATTATCAGGCACAGAGTATTTTCTTCTGATCTTCCAGAACCAGATAACTGACTTAAGAAATACTAAAAATACTTTGTGATATTTCTTTTATTTTCCTCTAGGGAAAAAAAACCACCTTACTCACTGTGGCTATGGAACTGTTACTTACTTTATAATACAAGCAGATGATAAGTTGTTAAAAACGCCACTATTAACTCATTGCCTTAAGTTTCTTTGTGTGACCTTGTTCACAGTGTCCTATAAAGCAGCAGCAGTTGATTTGTGTAATCTTTTTCCATTTTCAGCATCAAACTTCACCCACTGTTGAAATGAACCCTTCCGCAGTGCTGATACAGAAATAAACTCAATTACGGGGCTAAATTAAGACAAATTCTTAACAGTTCAGGCCAGATGAGATACCCTGGCTACAGCTCAATAGATTCCATGGTTCTGCTTCTCCCTGGGCAGTATTCCTAAGGCTTCAAGATGTACTCTGCACATCCACTGCCTGGGAGACTGGTCCTACAATAACCTAGTCAGAATCCAACCCTATTCATACCTTTCTTCCCAAGGGGCACCACTCCTTGTCGAGTACACCTGACTCCTCAGCCAGTATTTTCACGCAGACCAGGCTTCACCGGTGCCTGCAAGAACCACCATCCGCAAAGTGTTCATCCAGAGCAAGCAAAAGTTGTATAAAAATAAATGCAAACATGTAAATGGAAACAACATATATAACCAAAACACAGACAACTTGCAAGCTTTATGAAAACAAGCTCAGCCTCTTCACTGTTTTCTCAGAGGTTACTAACATACGATGAAATCGAGCAGTACCTGGGAGTAAACTACCTTCCGGGAGCTCACACGTCCCTAAACACTAACGGCATAATAAGCAACCATTTAATAATCGCCCGTGACTCAGACTACAGAACAAGCGATGCATTTCAAACAGCTATCAGCACAACTTTCCAGCCGGGCTGCAGCACCCCGCACCTCCACGAGCTCCCTCCCGGCCCCGCTCGCTCCTCGGTGCGGGCTTTTGTTAAGTTGTTGACTCCGGGGCCGGCCATAAATAGCGCGGCACACCCGCACCGACCCGCCAGAGGTGCCGCGCTCAAGTTCACACAAGGGCGCCAGACCCCCCGGCCCGGCGGGGGCGCCCGGGAAGGGCCGCGGCTGCCTCCCTTTGTCTCCCGCAGGTGAGCGAGCGCCGCCCGCACACGGCGGCTCGGGCGGCCCTGCCCGGCCGCCCCCGGCACGGCGGGCCCGCCGGCTCTGCCCAGGTGCGGAGCTGCCTCCCGGCGCCGCCCGCGGAGCCGAGCGGAGCGGAGCCACCGCCGCCACCGCCGGGGGCACTGCGGGGCGGCACCGCCCGGACCCCTCGCGGGGCGCCGGGCGCGGGGGGCGCTCCCGCCGGCGCCCCGGGACGGGCCGGGAGGGCGGCACCGCACCGAGGGCGCTGCGGGCGCCGGGAGCCGGCCCGGGCGCGGAGGTGCCACCGCGGGGCCACCCAGCCCTCCCCGATCGTCCCGCCGGCGGCGCCGCGCTCCTCCCCGCTCCCGTCCTCCTCCTCCTGCTGCTCCCCGCGCCGGGCCGAGCGGCAGCACCGCCGCTCACCTGCCGGCCGGGCCCCGCTCCGCCTGCAGCCGCTCCGGCTCCCGCTCGGCTCCCGCCGCGGCCCCGCCGAGTGTCGGCTCCGGGCACGGCGGCGTCACCGCTCGCGTCACGTGCCGGGGCGGGGCCGCGCGGGGCTGCGGCCTCGGGGGTGTGGCGGGGGCGGAGCCCCGGACCCCGAAATTGGGGATCGCACCGGGCACTCCATCCGTGCCCCTGTCCGTCTCACTATAACCCCTACACCGACCCAGTGCGGCCGCTGCAGCGATACCATCATCTTCTGATTCACACGGCGGTGCGAAGCATCTCGGCCTTTCGGTCCCCGGTGAGAATGGCAGACGGAAAACAAAAACTGCACCCCTCCCTCGCTGCAAGCAAGGGTCGGTCTGAGTGTTTGATAGTTGATAACTGAAGAAATCACATTTTTCGAATAGTCTGCCCAAAAATAAATAATTAGTCCTTGTCAGTTACACTTTGTCAGTTACAGCTTACTGGGTGTCTCCTACTGTATTAGTTAAAGGTACTCACATATTGTTCGGGAATATTTAGGTGGCCTTCACAGCATTTTGAAATTGTGAGTAATCTTATCTTTCTCCTTTAAAAAATGGTGTCTGGTTCTCTTGGTTGCAAAGATAACCTTGAAAGCATGAACTGACTGTAACTGATACAGCAGTATCTGAATGAATCTGCAAACATCCTGAAACAATGGCATGGAGACGTCTAAACTGTCTGCACTCCATTAATCTAATGAAGGCTAATGCTACCTAACTTTTTCTTTGATTATTTTAACACACGGAAGAAGGAAGGAGACAGTAAAATCATCAGAAAGTGGAAAGAACAAGTTTGCTGAGGGAAGGAAAGGCAATGGCAGGAGGAGTTCCAGCAAGAGACAGAGAGAAACACTCTTATTGAGGAAAAATAAAAATAGTATCAATAGATGTAATTGAACATGTGGACATATTTTCATATTAAATCCCAATTCATACTGAATTTGCAGTGTTGATGTTTTCTTGATATATCAGGTGTTATATGACAAACATGCAAGACAAGTAGTAAACACTGCACATACCTTATAGCTTTGCTTCTGTGTATCTTAACCTGAATAATTGTGAGAATGTCTCCTTGACACACCAAGGATCATTTGACTCTGGGCTATCTGTTCACAAAACATCATTATTAAAACTCTGTGGATGCTGTGAGGCTGATACCATTGCCACACCTACTCCTTCAGCAGTCTGCAAGAACAAACTGGAGACCAGCATTTCTATTGTAAGGGAAATAACATCTTGGATATAGATGTTTATTTATCATTAAAAGGCAAAAGGAACATGTAAGAGGACAATAGTTTTGTATTCATACTGAACTTTTGTAAATTACATATACGTGAAAATGACATGGAGTAATTCAGGGTAGGGTGTTTGGCTGGATGTTTTTGTCTAATACGATTCTATCTGTATGCCCAGTTTTGTGGTAAAAAATAATATACTTGGGACACTTGGGTATTTCTGAGCAAGCTGACTGCATTTTACCTGCTGACATGCCTGAGGTGTATATAAAAGCATCTCAAAAATCAGTCGTAGTAACCACATTGTAATTATCCTTCCTTACTGCCAAGGCTTTACTAGAGTGCTGCAGGATATAGCATTAGTGATTCAGTCTGAGGCACTCTTCCCTCTGAGTCAGTGTTGAACCCATGGTCCCACATAATATCAACATGCATAATAGAGCCGAAGGTGCCAGAAGATATGTAATTTTGAGTCCCTGCCCAAGTGCAGTCATGAAAGATTCCACATTACAAACAAACTGTCCAGTCCAAGTTCCAATTTTAGTATCTGTTATGTTTTCTGCCTGTGAAGGATTTCTCCATCATTTCACTGGAGCAGAAGGAGCTGGAGTTCACAACCTTTACTCACTGTGACTTTTTTCTTCTGGAGATGCAGGAAGGCTGTCATACTGACACCTCAGATGGGACTATATATATGTGTTAGTTGGAAACATCCAGTACAGGTATTGACCTCACGAATCTCAAATTGAAAGCATTGGCACCTGTACTTGCTTTATGTAGGATATGCGAGCTGTGGTAGAAACTACAGGACTCATTTCATGTATCTGTTATGTTCTGAATGTTCTATATAATAACTTCCACACAGTGACATCAATCTCTGTATTTATAAACTGATTCCTTGCAAAAAGTCAGAGCTTGAACTGTGTCTGTCTGTTCTGTTAGACCAGTCTTTCAAAACCTTTGTCCAAATTTAATTATGTTTGCCAAAAGGGAGTTGTCTTAAAGGCAGGTATGCTCCCACGTGTTCTGTTAAAGCAGTCAGCCATGGGGAGGTGAAGAAGCCACATAAGAAAGTGACATTGTAAATGCTGCAATTGTGGAGAAAAAGTTGATACTTACAATCTATCATAAAACACAAATCCGTAGAAAACAATCTTCATCGTTCTGAAAATCCACTCTTGGAAAAATCCATTTCTGGTGTTTGAATTAGACATAGAAATGTCACTTTCTTTCATTAGATTCAAAGTTGTGAAGTACCAGGGTCATATGGCTAAAAACATGAGCAATTAATTTTGAAGTGCAAATTCCCATTTTACTTTTTTTATGTTCTTTTTCTTCTGATTCTATTTCAAATCTCTGCAAGTTCAGCTGTCCATTATTTTATGTCTCAGTTGCAGTAATTCTAGATGCATGTCATGTTTTAATTAATTTGAAATGCATATCTGAGAGGGGCTGTTGCCATCCTATTACTCATAGTGCCAGGACTGATGTTAGGTAACCAGCAGAAATGTGCTGCTTAAAATGTGATCTGTGTTAAACCCAGGTTACTTATTCATTGTTTGCCACCCTCCTCACCAAACAGACTAATCTCATTATGAACTGTGTTGATTCTTTCTTTCGGAAGTGACTGAGAAGGCAAATACAAAAAGCTTTGCCACATCTAACAGGCAGATACTGCAAATATCCACCTTGTTCATTTTACTCTTTCCTTGGGTTTTCACCCCTTTTTAGAGACTTTTTCTCTGCTTGGTCCTATAATCTCAGCAGTGATATGCACTAGAGAAACCATTCTGAATTTAGACAAATGCACTTAATTCAGCAAACAGTTCTGACATAGATAGAAAATAGTTTTATTTTACTTCTAATACTATTTAAAAATTTATTTTATTAAATGGCTCAATTTGTCTGATATAAAGCACATTACCTGTGGCATCTCCTGTCTACTCTGCTCCTACTCTCAGGTTTTTTTACAGCTTCCAGCCTCTCACCTCTATCTAAAAATACTTTTACCACCTACACATAGACAGACAATCAATCCTTCCTTTCTGTTCTTTCTCAGTACTACAAAAGCACTTTTTCACAAAGCGCAGATGCTGTGGGCTTTTTGCATGAACTTGTCAATTTACTCCACATCTCCTGACTCAACTAACAGATGAGCCATTTTTATTTATATAACTGTGCATTATATGGAAAATCAATTGACAAGGGAACAACTAAAGTAAAGAATATAGGAAAAGGAACCCAGATTCCTCTGAAGTTCGGTGAAGAACTTCTTTCACCATGACACTACAAACGAATGTTCTCTGCCTTAAGGAGGAACTTTTATACACAGTTCAGAGAAGATTACTTGTTTTACTGTGAAAAATCAGCAAGGAATTTGTAAAATTTTTCCATTTTGCCAGCAGATTATTTTTGCAAATCGCATTAGCCAGAGTGGACAGTGGCCAAGACGTGTTGTTTTTTTTTTTTTTACTTTGCTCTCTTCCTCAGCCAAACAGCCATCATGGTGTTCAGCATTTACATTTCCCCCATATCGTCCAATGGAAGCTGTGACAAAAATTCAAACATGCCCACTGTTTGTATTAGCAGTCTTAGTTTGCAGGTAAGGGACAGTTTTTTACAGCTATCTGATTGTCAGCATTACTGAAGAACAAAGCGAGGTTTGTTTTGGTCAAACTGATCCTTTAATTCTGCTCTTGCCAAGACCTGGCTCATACTTACCTGTGAAGTTAAACAGTTTATCTCTTCTCAAGCAAAGTATTCCAAACTACATCACTTCTATGTTGAGCACGAAAATATACCTCTGAGTCACAGCACAGAATTAAAAGTGGAGAAAAGTACTGAATAATTTCCTGAGAGAATAGCTAAAGCTGACAGTGGGTGAAGGGGGACATTTTTTTTTCTACCTTGACTTAAAACCTTTGCCTAAGCTAAATCTTAGTCAGCTCTGCACAGCCTGATGTGTCTTGATCTCACCATGGTTTGAGCTACCAGGCAAAACATACAAAAGGCACAATTAATCCATTAAATAATGACATCTCTTTCCTGGCATAAACCTATAATGAAAAATGTTGATATTCAAAAAAGCACAATGTATATGTCCGTTTATACCTTGGAGGATTAAGGAGAGTCCTGTATCAGTGTCTTTAATTTCGAAGTCCATTATTTTTTGTCCAGTGGAAAGGAAGGAAATATGTTTATGAACCACTGATAAGCAGAATAAAGGTGTTACATAGCTGTGTAAAAAAGAATTCAACAAAACTTTGCGTGTTACTTTTTTTTTTTTTTTTTTCAGTTTTTAAGTTGATTTCATTATACTGCATGAAATTCAGGCTTCAGGAAGATACATAAGGGAGTTTCTGGTTCCCCAAATCACACAAGTTCAGAATCTGCTCCAGTGCAAGGCCCAGCATGACTTGGTAAACAAACCACTTGCTGACAGGTGCTCTGAAACTGGAAGCTGCAACTCATACTGCGAGTTTCCAGACCCCAGAGGCTTCTCAAGGTCCAGTGAAGTTCCCAGTGGGCAGTTAAAGTGAAGTTATGTGAGGTTCTCTGCTTAATACTGAATATTTTTGATGAGGAACAGCAGAAATTGATAGACCAGGTGGGGTTCACCTCAACTTAACAGGTATAGCTAAAAGTCACGGTGAGAGGTTCATCCTGCCCAAAGTTTTTTGAGTGTCTGTTTGTGTGTATCTACATCAAAGATAGGTGTCTAATCTCCCTTCAGACTCAGTGGAGTTCTGTTTGTTACAGTAAAAGGAGTCTGGAGAGTAATTCATCTCATGTTAAAGTAGGTTCCCATTTGTGATCAGAGTAATTGCACTCCAGAGTCTGTTCAGGTACTTAAGCAGTGGAAATCACTATCACTGGAATTGGTGAATGCTGGAAGTTTTCACGTACAAAAAGAATTAGACAAATTCATGGTAAGAATAATGAGTGACTTAGATTGTACTTTTCAGCTGTCCAAAATTAATTTCATCCTACCTATCACTGGAAAAATAGACACTCATGTTATATTTCAGTTTCCCTCTGAATATATTCTGTTTCTCTCTCATATAGAACCTTTTGTTATATATGACATGATATCTTCTCTTAAAAGGTATTGCTTGGTCACCATGGGGTTGGTCTTTAAGCCAGAGATCAATCCTGGTGGAAGAGGTTTCACTTTAGGGATCCCACTGATTCAGAAAAATATTTCATCTGGTAACTGTGACAATCAACTCAGTAAACATTCTCACAGGTGCCAGTCTAGGGCTGTGGCCATGCTGGTAAATAAACTGGGCCACCCACCATGTTAAATTGTTATCATATTCCCTGACATGTTTCTGGTACGTGGTTTTGGCCAAACCAAATAAGTCCATGTTCAAGCAGTTTGAGAATTAGCACATGCCAGAGACTGTTCCCATTAGGTTTTTTGGATGCATCCACTCTGGTTTTGAGGGTGGAAGGGTGTAGTTGATGGGTGTTGCCAGTTCACCGTGGCCAGAGGATGGTCTTAGCCAGTTCTATTTACTAGTGCAGGCACAGCTTTAGTGTCCAGAGCTGTCTGTGTGACTGGGTAAGATGCTCCTGCATAAAGTACTGTATGTGCAGGGTATCTCTCCTAATTGAGCTGTGAATAGATGTGAGTTGGAAATTAGAAGGTGCCTTCTACCCATAATAGAAATAAAAACTAGAGTAGCCAGCAGTAACAAGGGTAAAAAATACTTCTTTCATCATTCAGCATGGAAGAGACCTTTTTTTTAACTCCTTGTCATCAATAGAGTGTAGATTTTGAATGACTTCAGAGAGAATACTAGAATCAGAAAAAATCTTAACTCATTTCAAGAAGCTGTTAGATACATTTAGACAAAATATGTGATTTGGTTGCTGTGTCCAAGAAGAAGGAAATGAAGGTCCCTGAATTCTCTCAGGCTGTGCCTAAACCAATGAGTTAAACAGGCCTGAACATCTCTCAGAAAGGGAGGCCAACCAGCCCAACCATAAAGCTCTCACTCTTCATAATCAGCTGTTCACATCTAAACCACTTATCGGGAAAGGTCCGAGACAGGAAGCTGCTCTCTGACCAAAGCCACAGGGAGGACTGCTCTAACACTTTCACAGTATAGATGACCAAGTTCCAGTGCCTGTCACCGTGTTTAATTGACAAGTACAGATGCTACCTTTTATTCTTCCTTCTCCAGTTCCTCTGTTCCATTACAGTCCCTGCACCAACTCTTCTCTATTTAATTATGCTTCATAAAAGAAAAAAACCCAATCCTGCTATGCCAGTAGCTACGGTAGAAAGAGTCAGGTAGAAGGTCGTGACATTTCCATGACAAGCTGTATTTCTATCTTTCATTTCTGTGTTTTGTTTCTGACAAAAAAAGTTATTTCAAGTTCCTGAGTGGGCTGGTATGAAGGAAACTATGTGCTGGCTCAGAGTTCTTAATAATTTCAGGATATCGTAGCCATTCCCAAGGAGTCACTGGAGTTCAGAGCCCAAACCCTTTCCAATCCTGTCACTCCTTCAAACAGAGGTACCTTCAGGAATCCAAGTCCACATTTTGTCTTATGTTTGGTTTCCTACAAGGTTCTCTACTGGTTTTCCTTGCTCTTTCTATTTGGCCAATTGTTTTCCATTGAAAACTGAAAAGAAACCTTTATAAAATATTTCATTGCTTGAAGGCTGGCGTAGTAATAATGCCATAGGTGACACAGTCAATGCTGCTGCTAGTTCTGCTGTCTCACCTGCTTCTAGCCAGAAATGAGTCATTCCAGTTTTTCACTAGAGAGGAAACCATGGGAGAAAGTGATAAAAAGGGATTGGCTTGGTCTTTGTTATTTGCATGTGGTTTTTAAATAGTAAAATGGAAGCTTCATTAGAAAGAATGGAAGTTTTCTGTATTTTGTCTGGACCAGCATAGGTTTACGCCCCAAACTGATGTGAGGGATCCTAGATCATAGGTTGACCTTACAGCTGCTCTGTGATAAAGAAAGGGAGAAATCAAATATTGTGTTAGCTGTGACATTGTTTTACACCTCTTTGCCACAGTTGTTGTCTATTGCCTTTTTCCCCATTCTCAGCCATTCACTGAACTGGCACTCCCTAAAGTGTTCATGGAAACATCTTACCCTTATCAAAGTCATTAAGCCAATCCCCAAACTCTTTTATTTTCACAAAAATCCTTGATTCATGTAATCACAGACTTCATTTGAAAAGTCAGGTTTCAATTTAATAAATGCTAAGCCTTTTAGAGGCTTATACCTCTTTTGAAGCCCATAAAATAAAAACCTGCGCACTATATGGGCATTTTAGCCAGTTCTAATTAGCTCAGTCCCTAATTAGAAAGTCTAGAAGCCTTGTGCATACTAGGTCATGACTTTACCAGTACGTAATATATTCTCTCCATCCGCTGTTTTACGTAACTGAGGTCATGATCTCTTCCTGCAGAGTGGGACGAAATGGTGCAGCACCTGTCTGTGACAGACTGATGCTGTGTAGGATGTTGGTTTCGGTCAGGATGAAACTATGTCCTGGAAGGGAGGGGCCCCAGAGCAGTTGCAAACAGCTGAGCCGAGATAAAAACTGTTAACACCAAGGCAGATTCCCAAGGAAGTAGTGGCAGAGCTGTAAGTATCTATTAAACTACTGATAAAAGAGTCCCTAGAAGGTGCTTCCAATTATGAAATAATAGCTCCTACCTTAGGGATGAATAAACTCCAAAGCCAAATGAGAGATGTTCACTGGCTCAGAGTTTTGTTAGCATTATGTTTGCAATTATGAAAAGGGAGGGAGAGTTCTCAGGCTTCCTGCTGAGACAAAAAAAGCAAGGCGGGAGGGGGGAAGCAAAATTAAAAACAGGACAACTTGGGTCAAAACAAATTTAAATGTGATAGTTTTTATAACAAAACAAGACCTTTTATAACAAAAAAAGACCTTGTAGTTTAGTCAGAATTAATCAGAAAGTGGATTTAAAGTTATGTTTATAATCTCTTCCAGATTAGCATCCTAACCATAAAAGTCACTTAAATGGGCCACCTTCAGTCCCTCTGACTGCCACAGTTTTGGTGTGTGGAAAATATATAAGCAGTCATTTCAACAAAGGGTGTGAATGCCTTTCAGCCTGGAGCACTCCTCGAGGACGGAAGATATCTGAAGCTCAGTCCCTCTGCAGTGAAGATTTAATTATTAATGCTAAGTGGAACAGCAGCAACAGGATTGCAGGCACCCTAGAATAGTTAATGGTGTGGCGATTAGTGGTGAAACACTGAGAAAGCGGCGGTAGAGGGGGCTTCAATCCCCTCAAGCAGACACCGAACCTGCATTTTTCATGGCAAGTGTGAATGTTCAAAGAGAGGCGCCCCCCTCCCCCCAGCTCTGTGATGGGAATGCAATGACATCGCTTTTCCTTTGCTCTCCCCGGGCAGCATCGTTCAAATGAATTCAGATCAGATCGGAATCTTCTTGAATGAATGAGGCCATATTTCTTGTGATTTTACTATTGAATGGGAAATATATAATCCATTTCCACTTCTGTTTAATGGAAATTGTTTTGTGGAATTGGTAGTAGTAACCTCAACATAGCAACCTCAGTTATCGTTAAGAGTACCACAGTATCTACAGGCATCCTGACTCTTGGTCAGAAAATAAAGGGCAAGAGAGTTACTTCAGAGCAGGTCTCTCAACGTGCAGTTTTCTGTGCCAGTCCATCTGGCACTAAATGATGCGCTGGTGCTCACCTCCCTGCTTCATCTTAACAGAATAGTAGCATCAACACAGAGCCGGTAATCCGGACCACATAGTCCATGCATGCCACAAATTGAGTGTCTTGTTAGGTGCTGGATGCACGGTAATTCAGCAATAAGCATGAAACAGGTTGTTGTGGAGGCTGAGAAGCTGTCATGCCAGCAGAAGTTAAAACAAGTCTGCTGATACAGTAGTGGGGAAATAATAAACAGTTACTAATACTTAACAGTTGCGGTTCTTCAACTATTGTGATCACATACCCACCCAAAACAATTACCTTCCTCAGCCCTTTGCGTTTGCTTCTTGAAAGAGGGCAAGGGAGACAGAAATTTGAAGAGTTGTCTTCTCTTGTAAGAGTAGTTCCGTGTTTTTCTGCATGTTTTTCTGCATTACCCATTCTTCCCATTTTATTATGCCTTTTTTTTTTTTTTTTAAGACATTGAAAACATTCATCTTTGGAAGAGACCAGTACAAGGAAACCCTTTAAGAAAAAAATATATCATCATGGGAAGGACAAATCAGATCAAAATTTTCTAAGTGCACTTTTTCATAAAAAGAGAATAAAAAATAAGGGAACATTCAATGGTACTGAAATGTTGCAAAGCAGGAATTGAGAAAGGTTTTCACACAAACTAGAACATGGAACTTATTGCCAAAGTCTTTCACCGTGGCCAGGAGTGCAGCAAGATGAGAAAACAAAAGGCACTTTACGCAGGTAGCTTTGGAACAGTGGCAGTCACAACTATTCAGGTTTTATATCAGAGACCAACCTTTTGTTCCTCCCCACAGTGAATAGGAAACCAGGGCATGTTGTCTCATTTGCTGTTTCTCCAGAAGAGCTTGAATTTTTTTTAACTTTCAGAGACAGGATGCTGGCACAAACATAGCCCTGAGCTGACACTATGGGCTTATATTTATGTGACTTTCTGTAACAAAAATAAGAATTTTGAGGTGTTTAATCTTGACAAATGCAGGGTGTAAGCTGTCTCATAAAATCACCAGTTTCAGACACAAACATGCTCAATTCCCTAGGAAACATCCTTTATAGACTCCAGGTTAGTCAACCTCTGTTGTTCTCTCCTGTTCCCTTGTTTATTTTGCAGAAACACAAGAAAGTTAAGCAGGTGTGACAAAAGCCAACCTCACATAAATTCTATGGTTTGCAAAGTGAGCAGGATGATTAACCATGAATCACAAAGTAGAAATTCCTCCAGGGTATTTTCAGGAGCTGTGATATAGCCATTGACAAGATGCTATCAGAACTTTGTCCCTGTCTTTTTAAAGGGGCATACACTATGCTCACCACTTTGTGCCTGCAGTACTACGGGCTACAGTCATTTTTAGGTCATGCTTCAGTCACTCCTTGATATGCCATGTGTGACCACCCACATCACCTGACAGATGGCAGGATGGTAGTTGGGTCACCTTTGAGCCCTTAGGCCAAAACAGGTGAATAAAACCACATTTCTACTGCTGGAAAACTTAAAAAAAAAAAAAAAAGAAACAAAGGGAATGTGCAAACCATCTCCTTTCTTTATTTAAAATCCCCCCCCCCAAGCAATTATAGATGAATTATGCACTCTTACCCTCTCCTGTGTATGCACTTTCTTGCTGGCTAGATCTTAGTAATCTATTATTCATTGGCTTGCTCTCTCTTCCCTGCTTCTCCCTTCTCTCCACACCGCAGGGATTTGGGAGGGCTGCTGGGGGGGCTTCTGCTCCAGCTCTGGGCAGGCCCCCACTCCTCCCACTAACCCATTATGGGTTATTGCCATCTGCTGGAAAACCAGGGGAGACTGCCAGGAAAACTCATCTCAGTTCCAGGAAGGTCAGGCCCCTTAAATTCGGTGGATGGTGTTGTGCTCACTGCAGTACAAATGGCATCTTTGGGCGTGTTGGGGGAACAAGCCACCCCCGGGGCTCTGGGGGAACCCCAAGCAACAGGATTATTCCTCAGAGCTGGGCTGTCAGGCAGGTTTGTTGGTTTGCTTTAAACACAGATCTTTTTTGGGGTATTTTGTTAGATACACAAGAAAACTTCTTTTTCCCAAGGGTGAATTTATCTGAAACACAAGTGAGAAGACTCACATTTAAAATTCCCCTAAGCAAACAGGTATTTTAGGCAGTAAGATCTTCAACATCTGCAAAAACAAAAAACCCACTCTGGAAATAGGGATGCACTCTGATTTCAGGAGCTCCTGAAACTTTCTTCAGCCTCTGACAAAACATCTAATAGTCCTGCTGGGCCAAACGTGGAGGAAAAAATCTACTGTATTTTGTAGGATCCCAGACAGATGTCTGTCAATACATACTTTTAAAACAAGCTTTTATGATTTCATATCATGTGTCCTTACATTGAAGCTCAATTGTTGTCATTGTCAAAGGAAAATTAATTAATCTCTTAATGGGAGACGAAATTACAGCTCCAATTTACTGTGTTACCTTTTATTCCTGACCATACATTGTAGTCATTTAATATCCCCCAGAAAGGTGCTTTTATAGAAGCATACAGATTACTTTCCATAGTTCTAAATCTTCTTTCACTTCTTTATTTGCAACTTCAAGTGCCTTTTCAATTAGCTTGTCAGACAGCAAAAAGGCCAAGTGAAGTACTCCAGGGGGTAACAATCCTGACCAAGGAAAATACCATGTAGAGGAGAGACAGTTACATTTACTAGACAAGCTATGGTGTATCACAAAGATTTAATTCATACGATGGATAAAATTGCAAAACAATTCAAAATAATATCTTAAAATATTTAAGAATCCAAGCACTTGCTCTGTAATAATTTCTGATTAAAATCAATGTTTAATCTTTATTTTAGTATCCTGAATATTTGGCTTGATGTGAGTACTGGGAAGTTTAACACAATTACCAGATGACAGATAGTGTTCAGATTAACTTCCTAGGCTGAGGAAATCTGACAGTCATTTGTCTCCAGACAAATCTGACAAGTCTGACAAGATGATGCGCTGATGACTCTCTATTTTCTGTAAATTCTGCAATTTTTCATTCTGTGATTGCGCAGCGAGAGAAAGACAACTGACCTTGTTAAAATCAATGCTCCTCAAAGTAAAAGAAGTCTTTGATTTGGTTAAAATCTTCTTGTGAAGGCTGCTGAAACTTTACTACACGTTGATTTTTGAACATCAGAAAGAAAAACAAAAATGGATCTGCAGAGGCTTGAAGGGCCTTCTCACACTGGGCTTTTGTCACATGTGTCTCATCCCCAGATTTGTTCATGTTAATTGACAAGAGGATGAAGTTATTATTTTATTATCCACCTCCTGTGCTGAATACAATGAGGGAAATTAAGTACTCAGAGTTGTTCACATTTACAATCTACACTGCCATGAGTATCTGGTAATAAATACAACACAGTAAAAAGGTGGCCTCAGAGCTGAAGAATTAAGAGTATATAATTTTTTTTTTTTAAAGTGGTAGAGAGAAAAGCATCCAGTTCTCTCTGTGAGAGCTGGACAGCCTTGATGCTACAACCACAGAGCATGACAAATAAACCCACGGCACAGTGTTCAGAGCTGCACGGGAGCACTACAGTTCTCCAATTTCCTCTTCTCCTCAGGGAATCTACATCTCTGATCACCACAAAAAATACCACTGTTGGATGGCAGCATTGGTCTTATTGCTTGTTTTGGGGGATGCTTCACTGGAGTGTTTTATTGACTTTGAGCAAGAATTAATCAACTAGTGCACAAAAAGCACACCAAGCCTATCCTGCTCCTCGTTCATTTAGAGGTGTAGTTTAATTTTTTTTTTGAGTTATTGATTTTAGAAATGCTTTAAGGTAGGAGATAAGGGAATGTGATCCATGTAGCTGAGTCTCACAGTTTTATTCATGTTCATTTGATTTAGGATTTGGTTTGGCTGATGTAGACCACTGCAACACCAGGGCTGTGCACAGGCTGATTTCTCTCTCTCTCTCTTTGCCCACCAGCCCATAGGGTGCCTTCCTTGCCCCTCCTTACTGAGTGAGAGAGTGGTTCTGTCCTCTCACATGATGCCCAGGGCTAGGGAGGTGCCAGGTGCACTTCAAGCCTCTTCCCCAGACCCTAGGGGAGATCCCAACAGAACCCTACCTAGAAGCCAGAGCAGAAGCAGGGGGTCCCCAAACCCACTGCCTCGTGGTGCCACCACCGGGAAGGTGCTCAAAGAAAGATTCGGCTGAGGGGGAGCTGGGGACACCAGAGGAGGCTCAGCTGGGACCAGTTTCCGTGCAGGGAAGGGGAAGCAGCAGACAGAGCTGGTGGTTACCTCCTGTTAGGGGTTTCTGCCCGGGAGACCACAAAAGTTTCCATTCACTCCTCAACATGCAAGCCTTAGCAGCCATAGGACACAGGTTTAAGACAGTGAGGACTTCTTTAAACAGGTTTCCAGTTCAAAACCTGGAAGGTTTTATATAGCAGGGTAGAGATTTTTCTGTCAAGTCTAATCCCAGCCAATGCCACGCCATAATCTCCTAATTATACTATGCAGTAGGATCAGTCTGTCTAATCCCTAATTATATCTTTGCTTGGAAAATGTTTTGTCTCACTTCTCTCTCTTCCGCACTGTCTCCACCTGCCCAGGATCCTCAGAGCTGCCAATAATAATTAACTGCTGAGGTAGATCTCAGCAGTTAATTAGAAGGAAATTTCAAATTCTCCCCCAAAAGAAATTCACTTATCCCAAAACTGTAATAAATTTTACCCAAATAGTTATTTGTAGGGAAAAACAACAAACAAACAAAACCACAATGAATTGTTGGTGACAGTTTTCCCCACTACAGAGAGAGGATTCTGCAGGATGCTCTTGGC
Source organism: Myiozetetes cayanensis (assembly GCF_022539395.1). Taxonomy (NCBI): domain Eukaryota; kingdom Metazoa; phylum Chordata; class Aves; order Passeriformes; family Tyrannidae; genus Myiozetetes; species Myiozetetes cayanensis. The sequence goes on from NW_026086604.1 coordinate 136,761,343, forward strand.
CTCACTCCCTCGGAGGCTCTTTCAGTTTTCACCTCTGAAAAACCCTCACCCGCAGGCATCAGGGGCTCACATCCACTCCAAAGGAAACCTCACCCATTAGGGACCATTTAGCCCCGGAACAGCGATTACCCGGCTATTCAGGAGAGCACCCCTGAACAAGACATTATTTATTGGTCAATTGGACACAGCAGCAACGTTTTGGGTCAGCATGACATCCTGACAGAGCCTTATCATTCACCCAGTGCAGTGGGGGCACAGCTGCTTTCTGAGGGAGGATTTGTCAGCGTGGTGCCGGCTGGCATCTTGAATGTGTAGGAATAGATCAGTGTATGGAGTCTCTTTTTATTCTTTTTTTTCTTTTTTTCCTTTTTTTTTTTTTTTTTAATAGATGCAAGGAAAGAAAGTGTTTTGCCTTGGGTCAGATGAGATAGGTTTTGTGGACAAGGCTTTTTCTAGCTAAAAGAAACACCTGCAAATTTTACGTACTGCTCATTGATAATTACCTCTTTGTTTCTTTTATTAACATTTTGGTTCAACTGCTGAACTGAAAAAATCAGTAATTTTCTCAAAGCAGTTCATAATACTGGGATGGGGCTGCCTTTCTGTTCAGAATAATAATGTCTGTCTGGTTAGTACAGACATCAGTTTAGTGACCTGCGGAAAGGCTGCAGTGAAAATAATATTTAATTCTTCTTGAGTCCTCTATGGCTTCCACAAAATTAAGGAAATCAGTGGTCTGTGGATCCGACCCTACCACTGTAGCGTCTGGTAGAAGCTGCTCAATAATATTTCATCAGGATTCAGAGGTTTAATTACAATTACTATGTGAAAAAGGTACAGAGTAAGATTAATCTCACATTATTGAAAGTGTGAACCATAAATATTGTAAAAGGACCATTAAGGGGTGGAAGGCTAAAACAGATGATCCAGCAGTAGCAGCAGAGCTTGGGGATGGGTTTGAAAACAGCATTTAGTTCAAAATGCTTTAGGGAAGACAGTAACAGGCCATGAGGAGGTTGGGGTATAGAAGAGGGAAGCACTAGATTCAAAATTTGCTTTCTAGAAAATCAAGAAGAAAGAATGGGAGTGGTCTTAATGGGGACACTGGGGAGATCACTGATCCCCTCCCTCTGCTTCCTCTGACAGGCACAGGACACTGCTGTGCTGTCTGCACCAGCACCGAGCTCCCTCTTTTATTAAGTGCCTGAGCGTATTATAAGCAGTGTGACTTTAAATTTCAGCCTCAGTGGGGACACCACTTATTTGTCCCCCTGTGTTCAGCAGGGCAGCCAGTCCATCCTTTCCCTGTATTCAGAGATGACCATGAAAAAGCCCCAATGTTCACCACTGAGAAAACCCCAATACTGTGGCATATTAGGTTGGGTCCCCAGACCAAATGTGTCTGGCAGTGCCTCTGTGAGGCCAGAAGCCTTTGACAGGACCAGAGGACAAACACGGTGGCATCAGCCCAGGATATCTTTTGCAACAGCAAATGTTATTGGTAGGTAGCTCCTGAGATTAGTCATTGCAAAGGTGTCTCAGACCTTGGATAGGTATTTTGGATGTGTAGGACATCCAGCACTGGAGGAAGGATGCACATGGACAAGCTGCATACCCCGGAGTTTTCAGTGACAGCACTGCTGAACAGATAGAGCTCAGTTTTGTTCACACATCTCTAATGGCATGCACAAGTCTGAGAGCTGTTCCCCAAACCAGCAGGTGTCAGGTAAAGGCTGCTGGCACTTGTAAAACTGGCATGTTTATCTCTGAGAGCAAAAAAACACGGTTATGTGAAGCTCTTAATTTTTGAGTCCTTCCGGCACATCAGAGCACAGAACCTGGGGGTTCTCCATGCTCCCTATTCGCAGTACAGGTGAGGAAGTCTCCTCCCAGGTGCTCTCAGGGAGAGACACCATCATTCTGGTGTGTGCAGTTCATGTACCCTGGTGGTGACTGTGGTGGAGGGGAGTGCTGCTCAGGTGCTGCCATCGCTGTGCCCCTGCTCTTGGATGGGTCAGTGGGTTGGAGCCCTGGGCTGCCTGTGGCACAACCACTCCCCACACTCTGTGGAAGGGAAGAAGCTCATGAGGGAGGGACAGAGCTCTTGGAATTGGCATAGAAAGAGACTTCAGGCAAAGAAAGGTGAGCAGGAGGACTTCAATATTCACTGACTGTTTTTTGCAGGGAGAGGGCTGGCTTCTCACCTGGGCTCAGGGTTACTTTATTACCCAGAGATGTGCTCCAGGACAGAGGAATTGCCATTTCTTCAGAGATGGGGTTGCAATAGGATTACTGTGAGGTGCAAGCAGTCTCTCTGCCAGATGCTGCACAAAGGATTGATACTTCCCAGACAGTTTGTACAAGTTGAGCAGGATTTTTGACACAGCAGTGGCCCTAAAACTCAGGAATTTATAATTGCCATCACAACCCTCTCATTGCATGACTGATACTCAGTATGTGACACAGCATTAATTATGCATTTTGAATCAGAAGTTGCAACTAATTACTGTTGTCCTGATGAGTGCTTCTACACTTCATCCTGCTCACACACACTGGGTTTGTAGGAACACATCAGAGATTTGCTCTACCCAAGCCAGTCATTCAAGAAGTACAGAATTGCAATGAATCTTAGGCAAGTAGTGCCAGCAAAAGGCTGAGGACCAGCTGGAGGTACATTCCCAAGTCACGGTGTGAGGATGAAATTCATACACTCTTCCATGAAGTAGAAAGAGTGGATTTTGACTCCCTGGCTTGTTGACCTGAGACCTTTTCTGGCATCACACCCAACTCAAAGGCTTATTTGGTGAAATATGACTGTAAATAATACTTCTCTGAACAAGCTAATTTCATAACTTTTCAAGAGGAGCAGCAGCAGAGGCTCCTTCCAGGAAGCAGTGTGGCAGCTGGCACACACCCACGCCTGCCGTGGGGCAGCTCAGTGCCAGCCGGGTGCCTCAGGGCTGACAGAGCACTCCACTGAGTCACCGCTCCTTGGGGCAGCTGCCGTGGCTCCTCCCTGCTGAACACCTCCCTCACACTGCCTCCTGCACCTCTGGAGGTACTGAATCATCCAGCAATTCAGGTGACGGCTCCAGCCCAGGTGACACTCTGGACACTGTCACAAACAGCCAGAGGTGCTCAAAAAGTGCCTGCAGAGCAAGTGCAGTATCCCCAAGCACCTGTGTTGAGTCTGTTACAAGCCTGTTTTGTGGCAGGAACGGCAATGTGTGCCACAGCCTTGCTACCCAAGACTCGAACTTCCCACTTAGTCTAAACATGCCCACAGCTGTCCGTGGCATCCATCAACATCCTGGTTCCGGTTCATGCCACGGCTGCTGCTCACGGCCACCAAGGACATGAGTCATCGGGGAGCGGGTGAGCAGGCTGGCTTCCTTCAAAGCACAATGCCCTTCCCTGATGTTTGGAGCTTGGTTTTGTTTTTGTTTTTTTCCCATTTAATATCCCCTTTCCTTTGTGCAATAGCCTGCTGTCCTTTGCGAGGTGAGATAGGGAGGGAGAGGACAGAACTCAGCCAGGACAGAGATCAGCTAGGACGGCTGACTCGCGCAGGCAGACGCATGATGTACATGTACACCTGCTTCAGAGCAGTTTAAGAGGCACACTAGGAGCAAGGAGCTTTAGTCTGAACACAGCCCTACCACCCCAGGCCTTCCATCAGCATCTCAGTTATTAACATTAATTATTTATATGCAAATATATCATTCTGTACCCCCCAATCTTTACACAGAAAAGAAGTCTGACCTCTGTGAAGTGTTTCATAAACCAAGAACAATAAAAATGGTTTTCCAGTGGGAGCTGTTTTCTCCATCTGAAGCAAGACTTTCCCAATATTTATTTATAAAAAAAAATTAAAATGTTTAGCAGTAACAAGTGTCATTAGAGAAAACAAACTCTACAGAGTCTCCAACACGTGACAGTGTGGGGTAATCTCACTGAGTGTTGCACACGCATTAGGACACACATCAAATGAAAATAATATTTTAGAGGGGAACATATTCCACGTCACTCCCCCACAAGAATATTTCAGAGGGTAGGAGAGACGTGCAGCTGTTTGGAAAGTATTAGTCTCATTGCAGAGTGAGTCAATATTTAGTGACATATCTTTTTCCAAGTGAATCGGAGTACAGAACAATATCTTTACTGATGCTCTGGGGATGCTTGTGCAGAAAGAGAGGTGGTAGCAAGCAGCTTTCTACCACCCTCCTGGTGCAGAAGTGGCAGCAGCCACTGCTGGTACCTGACAGCAAGGTGCACCCTCAGTGGAGCAGTCATTGCCTTGCTGCTGCCAGCACTTCTGGTGTGACCACAGCATTAGAATGACACACTGCATTTCCAGGGTGCTGTGTGCTCCTTGGTGAATGTTCACTCTGCTCCATGGAGTGGGCAGCAAGGAGCCCATGACGCAGGACTTTTGCCAACTCAGACTCTGCCTTGAAAGCGGACATGTAAATAAAATGTGGGCTTTTCTGACACTCAGTAGCAGGCCCAATCTGCACCAAGTTGTTTTAGGTAGCTAGTGCCCTGCTGGGGCAGAGAAGCTTCTCCCTTCCTGCCATTCAGAGGGATGCTCATCCGCAGCTACTCTGATCCCTGGAGCGGGAGGAACTCTGGCCACGACCTCCCCAGGCACTGGTGGGGCTGCTGCTGACTTCAGGCTGCGTGGGTTGGGGCTGCAGGAACAGTGAGAACGGCCCTGCCTCGCCCCACACTCACAGCACAAACTGAGTGAGGTCATTTCAGCCAGAGAGCATCCACAAGGATGTCTCTGTACTGAAGGGTCAGCAGAGCATAACTGTCTTGAGGAATAAGAAATCCAAACATACACATACATGCATGTATTTACACACATCTTTGTACACATACATATATGTATGTATACATCTGTATATATATATATCTGCACCTGAATAAATACTGCAACCTTTTTGTAGTGCTACGAGTAGCCTGAGGTGTTTGGTGTATTAGACAGTAGTCATCTTCTATCTGACTTGGGGTTTGTTAATGCCTGTGTAATTAAATGAATGCTGAGTCAAATAGAAATTATCATATCAGTAACATACACAGAAAACAAATTTAACTCCTCAGTTAAATGCACAGCCCTGCTCTCCTTCTCTATCTGGCATTTACAGGTTCCAACCCTAGAAAACAGTTCTGCTACAATCATTACACACAACTAGCTACAAACATAGACTAGAGCCACAGAGATGATTTTGGCTGCAACAGTGCCCTGTGATATTTAACTTTTTGATTAGCTTCCAGAACATCCCAACTACATGGGGGATGCAGAAGAAGTAGGTACATACCCATAAGATGAAAAGCCAGCACAGGGAGTGCAGCGTGACCCAGGCAGACACTGGAATAGCTGCTGAGGAGGGTAGAGCCCAGCACTGCTCCCCATGAGGGCTGAAACAGTTTGAAAATATTCTTTATAAGCTCATCTTCAAAAAAAAAAAAAAAAAAAAAGTAGGAAGAGAGTTTCAGCTCTTTTAATGTATATGGGAAGTGGGATTAGGGAATCCTCTGTGTAGACCCATACATGAGTCATTACTTTCTGCTTTGGTTCATTTAGATGCTGCATTTGGTTTTCATTGCTGCTACTTTCACCAACTGGTTCAGTAGTTTTTCTGTGGTTAAATAAGTCAGCCAAGATGTGGGAACCACTAATCCGGTCTCTTCCTCCTCCCAAAGGCAGTTGCAAGCCCTTGTTGCCCTCTCAGCTCTGCTACTGGAAGTTCTCCCTTTTTGTACAGAATCCATAAATATTTCTTGGGTCAAGTCAGCATAAGCCTCTGGCCTAGAGGTTACCACTCATCAGCAGAGGTTGAAAAGCCCTTTCCCATCCTCACTCTTATAAGTATTGAACACCAAATACTGAAACATGTCCTGCAGCACATTCCCTGCCACCAAGACCTAATCTGAGAGTGGAGGGGCCAGCACCTCCCCTCTCCCAGGCTGTGGTGTCCTGGGAGGTGACAGACATGTAGGGACTTTGATGTCTGCAAGTGTAGAAAAGCAGGAGATAATAGAACTAGATCCTTACAGGGTGAGGGCAGGTTGCTGTGATAAACCTAAATGTTGGGTTATTAAGTTGTCTGAGGCTCCTCTTAGATGTGAGTGGGTGGTGTGTAATCCACACAGCTATAACGATACAACAGGAATTAAAATAAAAGTTGGCCTCATTAATCTTTTCTAAAATATTTGAGGTCTTTATGAGTTCAGAACTTCCCAGAAGACACTCAGTTTTCTCTTGATGATCCTTTCAATGATGCTGCCCTCTGCTAGCAGCAGCACCAGGCAAACTTCCAGCTCTGCTCTGTTAGAGGGCCTCAGACATGCTAATACAATAAAACATTTGGTTAAGGTGAAAGAGTTTTCCTGGGATGGCATTCGGGAAATGTAAAGGCGGGGGAAAATTCAATTGAGGAAAGAGAAGCTCTATATACCTTTATGCCTTTCAAGTGTAACACAATACTCACTTTCCTGAAGAAGTCCCCTTTACTTTCCCCAACCACATGGTTGATCCTGTCTTTGAAATTTTCTCCAGGCACCTTGGTTTTATCTGCTCTTATGGGTGTACCTTTATTCTTCCATTTTTGCTCTTGCCATATAAAATTTCAAACCCTTCACAGTGATGCACTTGACCTACTGAACTGGAAGCAAAACCTCAGGGAGCCCATCATTAACCATGTGGCAAATTGGTCCTTCCCACTGGCCTCACCTCCCCGAATTTCTAAGTGCTAAAGCAGCGGGAGACCTGCCCCGGCAGGGAGTTGCACTTCAGCGAGCAGCAGCCGATAAGGGCACAAGTATTTTGCTGCGTCAAATCCCTGGCAGCACCATAGGCTGCATATTTTCCCGATGGTTATCTCCTTTCCCAGGGTGCTCTGTGGGTGCAGCTCAGGGGAAACGTGTCTCACCAAGTCAGCGCCAACCCGTGCCAACTTTAATTCAGCAGCATCTCTTCCAGCATCGCTTCCAGCAACCAGCCCTGGGTATCACCCACAGCAAAACAGAAGCACAGCTCTGCCGCTCTCCGGGATGGGGTGGTGTGTCTTTTCTCTCCCCTCCACCGTGCCTTGCGTTCCTGCTTTCCCCCAGGCTCCAGAGGAACAATCCTCGCCTTGTTCCCGCTCAGTGACCTGGCGCTGGGATTAACACGCATGAGCGGCTGCATCATCTGCACAGGGAAAGAATGCCAGGGCTGCGTCCGGGCGTAAGTGGCCATTTACACCCGTCCTCGGCCAGCTGCTGGGGTGGAGGGAGATTTAACACAGACCGGGAAAGACGATTCAAAAAAAAAAAAAAATTAAAACCCAACCCAACCTGGTTTTTGAGAGGGTGATCTGTGCAGTTTCTGGGCTGGGAAAGGCATCTGCAGGAAAAGTCTCATGTTGAATTGCTGGTGGGGCTGCAGGGAGAAGGACTGCACAGAAGTGGGGGTCACATAGGTGATATTTGGATCAGCAGAGCACCCAGATGATGACTTGCTAGCCAGCTGTGAGCTTGATCTTAATAACAGTAATAATAGTAATAATAATATTGACCCTTTGTAGAGTGCTGCTAAGAACCTCAGTTCTGCCTGAGCCTGTGTGGCCCAGGGAGACCTCCCACACTAGGAGTGGGACTTGGGGAATGCAGTCACCAGTTGGGGGAACACGTTAAGGACAGCAAAGTGTTTTGCTCTGCCCACCAAACCACGGAGCTGATGGGAACAGTTTCCAGCCCCTACCTGGGCAGCAGCTGGGGCCCCCAGGGAAGGAGCCTGCCCTTTGCCCTCTGCAATTTTGTCAGGACTGGGCTGTCTAGCACTTCCAAAGGGCTATTTCTTTTCTAGTTGCTGTAAAGGTGATGTCAAGGTTTGAATGTCTAGAATTTTTTTAGAAAGTAATTTATACCTTTATGTAGTTTCTTGCAGACTTGGACAAGTCAGCCAGCCACAGCTGGATCTGACTTTCTGCTCTGGCTGGAGACTGAGGGTGGTTCTCCACTTGCCTTGCTGGAAAGCCCTAAGGGAAAGCAAGGGAGGCAACAGCATCCACCCACTGCTTCATTTGGCTGTCCCAGCACCACCAGTTTCAAGTGCAAGCAGGATGCTGCTATTAGGCAGGATGAAGAAACTCAGCTATGAATGCTCTCAGAGCCAAGCACTGGAGCTGGAAGCAGAGGGAAGAGCCATCCCACAACACAAGCCAGGTTACCTGCAGGTCCCCTGGTTCAGAGGAGGCCTGTGCCTGAGCAGACACACCTGAGGAAATCTCTGATAAGAACAACTTGGTGGTGCCAACCTCACAGGGGTCTTTATGCATCAGAGCACACTTACAGAGAGTTACTATTTCACTCTACATCATTTTGTCTTAACCCTCAGGCACATTTTGGGAGTGCCTCTTCCCCCCAGGAGCAGGAGTGAGCCCTGCTGCTGTGGACAGTGTTTGAGGCCCCTGCCTGTCTGGGCAGCAGAGGGAGGGCTGCAAATATGTGCTCCATGGTGCTGCTCCTCCAGGGTCTGTGCCCCCAGCCTGCCTGTGATTCTGACCAAAAAGGACTCCTGAGACACCATGTGCACCCATGTTATTCTCTTTCAAGAGCTTCCACAGCAGATGTAGTTGTCAAATGATTTTGTTCCTATCCATTATTTACTGTATCAAATTAGAAATCTCAGAATTGGTTACAGAAAAAGGAATTATTAACTATCTAGTAATTTAAATAATCTGCTCCCCCTTACTCTACTTTTTGTGGAGTTATGTTGACATTTGAGAGAAAAAGTTCTGTTGCTATAGCTACCAAAAATGAGCTTCCAGCCATGAGACTATGATCAATAAAACATGCCAGATGTGTCTCCAAGAGCTTTCATTAATAAAAAAACAAGTGTGATGAGAATCTTCAGCCTAATTCTAGGGGACGTGAATGAAATGCTTTTAAATAACTAATCTGATGAAAAGTAAAAAGCAACCAGCACCCGTAAGATTTTATCACAAGCACTAACTGAAGCACTGCTCTCTGTGAGAACACATGCAGCAAAATAGCCTTTTCAGAAACACACAGCCCATAAAGATGAGCACAAGTGAAAGGGGAACCCTGTGTTTTACCAGGCTGACGCTGGTCCTTTCCCTCCTGCAGAACTGCTGATGTGCAGAACAAAACCCTGGGGCACGTTGTAATAGTGAAGGCTGAATCTCCTGTCCCTGCAAAATCTCCTCTTCTTTGCAAGTTGTCTCAAAAAGCTCAGCATCTTGTTCCCTCTGGAGAGTCTTCCCATATGTATTATGACTTCAAAAGAAAGATGCATTCACTGTTGGGCCTAATGAAGGCCCACCAGCAATGCAGCAGCAGGGGGGCACACAGGGAGCAGAGAAGCTGAGAAAGGAGCCTCAGAGCCAGGTCTTGCCCAAGGGCCAGCAGGTCCCTTCCCAGCAGCATGGCAGGGTGCTGGGGGGCTCTGCTCATCCTTCAGGCTTCACCAGCCCTTTGAGTTTCTCTGTGGTGGGTATCTGCTCTTGTTTGCTGCAGCTCTTTCATGCAATATTTTCCAGACATCTCTGGGTCACCTTCCTTTGTCCTAGGCTGCCAAACTCTGACCAAGAACATGACAAAGATAAACTCCACTGATCCCCAGGTTGGCAGCCCAGTTTCTATCAGCTTTATCAGAAAAGCGTATGAACCAAGGATCCTCTTCTTCATCTCCACTTGTGCTTACACTCCTGCAGTCAGGTGTGTATACAGTTCCTCCTCCTCCGACAGCTCCTGTGCAGGTTCCAGTTAAAGCTGGATGAAGAATAGAAGAAAATTTTTTATTAAAATTGCTTATTTTTTATGCATTTTGGCACCTTTGTTTGTTTGTTTGTTTGTTTGAATGCATATTCTCTCATTTCCCAGTCCCCAGCTCATTTTCACCAGGGTGTGACCAGGTTAATAAACTCACTCCAAGTTACGTGGATGCTCTGACTCCAGTTTGAACACTGCATCTCTGATTAGCCTGGAACAGGCAAAGTATTTGTTTGCTGCCATATTGTCGTTGAATTATCCTGCCCTGGAACTGGATGCCAGTGTTTGTCACCATGGGAATGAAACATTAATTTAATGCTATCTGCATTTATTAAAGAGTAAGCCCATTGTACAGGCTGCCAAGGGAAACTGACAGTCCTCTACAATAATGACTGTGGGGGAAAAATATCCATTTCTCATTAGGAATGACTCTTCCCACCTCTCACGTGCTGCTCAAGTTGTCTGTGGATCAGTGGAGACAAGTCAGCTGGAAATGTGAGAAAAATACAAAAATGTCTCAAGCTTCACCTATAAATTGATTTGATAATGATTCACCCACTGCACAGATCTGACTTTCTCCATTTTATACCATTATTTTGCAGTTCAAAAAACAAATTGTTGTGACATTTCAAAGTACTCTCTGGAAGAAAAAAGAGAAAAAGGTTTAAATAAAGAGTGGAAAATGCCTAGGAGAATATTCTGGTACTTGTTCTGATACATAACACGCAGCTTTTCGCAGTACTTCAATGTCGGGATCCAATCCTATGCAGCTCGGCGGGAAGGAGCAGCACTGCCGGCTGTGGGAAAAGGCGGCTCTTGGCGGGGGAGAAGGACACGGGAACACAGGCGGGAGGGCAGCGATGCCCGGAGCCCCGGGCTGCTGGCAGCGGGCGCCCGTCGCGGTGCCGAACGCCGGGAATCAGACGGGATCCCAAGGTATCCACAGGGGATCCCCCGCGCGCCCCGCGCGCCCCCTGGCGCTGAACGGGCACCGGATCCCGAACTGATCCAGGGCCCGGCTGCCAAACCGGGATTCCAGACCAAAGGCAGAACAGAGGCCCGAGCCAAGGGATCCCTGGATGGGCGGTTCCCAGCGCACGAGGCCCCATCTTTCCCCGTGCTCTCTCATGGCCCTGAGGTCTCGGATCGATACAGCGCCTACAGCAGGAGCTGCCGTGCCCCAGGTCGGTGCTGGCTGTCACTCACCAGCTGGAACTTCAACCCCACATGGGAATTCCGTTTTTACTGCCCCGAGCAGTGCGATGACAAGTGTGGCTCATGCTTCATCACATCCCTGTGGGCTGACAGACACAGCGGTGCTTTGCTGGGCAGCGAGGATGAGCTCAGCCATGGCAGGGGAAGAACTCGTCATTTGTTATCATAAGCTGAACCTAGAAAGTGTCACACACACAAAACTCAAAACTTCTATTACTCCACCACAGCTTGGCCTGTATTCCTTCCACTCAAGGCACACGGCTCAGCACGTCTCCTGTTGCATGGCCCTGAGCACAGGGCCTCACGTTCCAGGGGAAAGCAGACCTGTAGGAGCAGCAATAGCAATTTCTTTCAAGGCAGATTGTCCAGCACAGTGGCAAGTCACTCAAGCCAGGGTCCCCAGGAGGGCAGGGGGGAGCCCTCCAGGCTGAAGGGGTAGAGGTTGAGCAGCAGGTTGTCCTGCACTGCCTCTGCAGGACCAACCCACCAGGATGAGAGAACCCGGCAGGGCACAGCCCCCAGGGCACCTGTGAGAGGACACCCTCTCCCAGAGGAGCTTCCCTCTTCCATCAGGAGCAGGAAGAGAGGGTCACCCTGCTGCAGCCCCCTCTGCAAACCAGGCCCTGGACACCACAGTGCCAGGGTAGCTGGCACTACACACAGAGAGGCCGCGGACTGGTTGAAAGGAGCTTTCCTGGGCAGCAGAATAAGTTCTGTCATGGTTTCTGCTGAAGGGCATTTCCTGCAGTAAAATCGTTTAAAGAATCATTTACACCCTCTCAGGAGAAGATCACCACGAAATACTCTGCAAACACCCACTTCTTTACAGGATGCTGGGTGATCATGTAAAACATCTGTCCCGGCAGGCAGCACAAAACCGCCACTGGCTGATGAGACCTGTTGATGTAGGCGATAAGCCGACAGCATAACACCAACATTTACACTTTGCTGAGCTAATTTACCTTCAACCTTTTAATTTCCTGACAAAAGCCACATCAAGAATCCACTAAAACAGCGAGTGGCTTCAAGGTATCTCCAATATGGCGTTATCAGCCGTGAAGTGTATTTGTCTCCAACTGCAGGTGACTCACAGGACTGGAGTTCTCATTTGTTCCTCTCAATAGGAGCTGTGGAAATAGCTCTTTAACACACGCCTGGGGGCACCTCCGAGTCATCTCCACGCCCAGTTTTGTGTATTTAGAAACGCAGAGAATGTGGATTATGCTGCTCTTTCAACTGCTGTTACTTGCTGCAGGTACAGAACAACATTTGCCTTGGTGCTGTAGAAGTCGTCGATGGATTGAGCTCTGTCCCACAGCAGGGAGTGCACTGCTGAAATGCACTCCTGCAACACGCCGTCTTTCCCTTTTAAAAGTCATCAGTCTCCTACTTCCTCGGCAAATTTAAATAGGCTTTTTTCTTTTGTACTGTATTTTCCTTCATGTAACTTTGCCCATTATACTGGACAGCCGAGCTGACTGATACCCTCTGCACCTTCAGCTTTCACAATGGAACACTAAAAGGAGGCAGCAGCTCAAATTACCCTCCCTGCCCAGTCCCACGTCATTCTCCCCAGCAAGGATTGTGTAAAGATAAAACGATGAACAGTCCTGTAGGAAATCTGGAAAGATTCATCAGCTCAAAACTTCTCAGGTAAAAATTCTAACACACCAATCAGTCTTCAGTAATCACCTTCCAGACGTGATTTCTGTTATTTAGTGAGGTTCTATTACATACTTAATACGTACTTATGCGACAGTTTTGCACATAGCACATGTTAAATAGAGTGATGCATTTTGACACTTCCTAAATTGGTCGTTACAAGTTCTTGTTGCGTTCAACAGGGAAGCCACTCAGGCCAGCCCATGGAACAAACTTGTTCTGCCACTTAATTCCGTATCAGTTTTGTCAGCGCAGGTACCCACAGCTTTTCCCTGTCAGGAGATGCAATATTTTTTCGTAATTTCAGACGTAATTTCAGATCATACATTGGTCCCCAGAAATTTAAGAGTGAAAGGACATTTACTTTCCTTTTGATCATCCCTTAGTCATTGTCGGCAACTAAAAAGGTCCCAGTTGGTCATCGAGCAGAGACACAAATCCACTCAAAAGCCAGCACTGCACTGCTCTAACTGAGCCATCTTCTGTTAACAGGATACACCAGTTGATATTACAAAAAATCAACAAAAAAAAAAATCAACCGCCTCCCCCCCCCCAAAAAAAAAACAACACCAACCACCCAAACCAACCACAAACCAAAACATTCACAACAAAGAGAAGCTATTAAAAATCAACTGCATAACAAGTATATCTTTGGGGAAATCAAAGTAATCCCAGAATAGAGTGATGCAAAGTCTGATGGACCATGGCTGTAACTGATGTCTAACATTTCCATAAGCATCATTAGGGTTTTTTTTCCCCTGTTCTTTTGTTTGGTTTGGGATTTTATTGTTTGTGTGTCTTTTTCTATTGTGAACATTCTTCTGATGACTCAGGCTTAAAATATCCATATTTGTATGGGGAAAAGCTTACTTATATTAACTAACTTGGACATAAGAGGTTAAGAGACATCAAGTGATCACAATTTACAAAGACAAAAGTGGTTATGAAACCTATCAAGTGAAAAGCACTATGTGGAGAAAAACGTAAAAAACAGGTGTAGAGATTATAAATAGAATAAATACACAAAAAAGTTCAAAGATTTTTCTTCTCTTTATTTAAACACAAATACATTTACAGCATGCAGGTAAGTTAAAACTATATGGCGTCTTCCCCAAACCAATTGTTTTAATGCATCTTAAGTGTACTGAAGTTAAATCATATTCCACAGGTAGACTTGTCCTCATGTCAAATTTAGAGTTACACACAGTAGTGAGTCAGCATTTAAGTTATGTAAATAATTTAGTTGTTCACCAGAAATAAATATTATTTCACCAAGTTCCTATCCTAAACCATCTTTTAAAAATATGATCTAGAGGAACATAAAAATAAGAACCATTCAAAGACTGCAAGTTGAAATAGCAGTGTTGAACATTCCCCGTATAGACTGAATATTTTAATTTACAAAATACAGTAACTGTCCTGTCTGGCTGACCCATGACAGCCAAACCAGAAAGCAAAGAAAGTTGTGTGTTTGTTTCTTTAATTTTTTTACATTTTAAGAGGCAGTTCTTGGTAAACGTCATAAAAGGTTTCAAATAAAAAAAAAAAGTTTAAATATAAAAAGGTGATGTACACTGAGCTACACACTAGTTACTATTTAATCTATTTTTTTAAACACAGCAATTTTCAGCACCAAAACCCATGACAATTACCTACAGGAATGAAACCCCCACTCACAGGCATGAGAAAAAAATCCTGCTTCATTTCAGTGTTTTGTTTTTATGATTGCACATTGACAAATGAAGGCCTGAAAACCTGTAGTTAACATTGAGAAAAATAATGGACAGTGCTGTTTCCATTAAGAGAAATTTAATTCAAGATAGTTTGCTGTTCCTTTATTTTTCTTTGCTCAGTATGCTGTTTTCAACCGTGCTCTAAAACAACTGCAAGTTTGGAGTGTTTGGCAGCCCTAATGAACAAAACTGTATTAAAAGCTGAAAACTCCAAAAGAGTGAGATTTCCAACTGATACACTCAACCTTTAAAAATCAAACTATTAAAAATTCAGACTACTGTAGAAATAGAAAAAAGTGGTTCAAGGTCTAAAATTTGACTATAATCCATCATAATATAAATATTTTACCTATTTAAAATATAAAAGTTGAAAGTGATTTGCTGTCTGAACAGTCACAGAGTTTCTACTGTTTCCACAATAACTGATTAATACCCAACAAAAAAATTCAAACCAGAACAAAAAGTGGTACCAACCAGGTCAGGAAAGCTCACCGAATTCTTCCAGTAACACTAAGTTCCTTCTCTCTCAAAGACCTGGTAGCCAGTTTCTATACAGAAGGCGGCTGCTCTAAAAATTATAGTGGCTAAACCCTATGAATAAGTTAAGCAAATTACACTATAAAATTTTAAACCCTGGATTAGGCTCAGTGGGAGTACTGGAGCTCAAAGCAAAACAAAAAACCCCGCGTTTCATTTTGTTAGCCACTTTACAGGACTTTATTGCAAAGAGAAGAAAAATATTCAATAACCACTACTTTGGACATTTCATATACCTACTTACAAATGGATTACAAATACAATTCAGGGTAGCACTTTATTTTATTATTATTTTAAACACGTGTCCCTGGGATTTCCAGATACATCAGTTTTAAAAAGTTGTGTCCTCTATTTACGCATCTGAATTCACTAGCCTGTTGCTGAAAAAGGTTTTTCTAAGTGAAAATTAAAACTTTAGCCAAAAATTCCAGTACTGTATGTAGTGGAATATAAAGTTACATTTTAGATTGCGCCCATTTCGCTCTTACAAAACAGCGAAAGTGAACCATCACAGGTACAGACAAATGGACAGACAGGCTCATCGCAATGAAGCAGAATGTTTTCACTCCACCAGACTGTACTGTGTGCAGAATCAGGAACAGGACAGATGGGATAATCCATTGCCAGAGTCTTTTTTGTAAACTTAGGTTTACTCTTATTACTGTACAATATTTAATTCTAAGTCACCCGATAACCGGGCGTTTAATGAGATAACAGTTATACAGCCGTGTTCATCCTGAACTCTGGAGATCTGTGGTGTAGCGATCGCGGTGCCTCGTGGCAGTTGTCGTAAGCACTTCAGTATTCTTACACTGTACAAACAGATTTAGTTCCAATGCTCTATGTAGCATTCCAAAAGAAAACCGTGACGTAGAGTGCCGCCCTAGTTCAGTGGGACATGTAGTGTTATGTGAAGTGATAAAAATGAAAGTATACTTAAACACTGTTGCACATTCCCTAAGACAATAAGATGTACACAAATTAAGCTAGAAAATTGGAACTAAGATTTTCTCAACGTACATTCAGCTTGGCACAGTGCAGACTAAATTTAAGACATGAAAGACAAACTGTGTAATAAGCAGAGCTACACTTTAAGTAACATGTCATTTTTCAAGACGCCAAAATTGCACTCTAGTTTTTTTTTTTTTGGGAATCAAGTTAGCAGAATTTGTAGAAGGGGGAAGAGCTGTACAGGCCAGGTATAATTTATACATTTTCAGAAAATAATCCTACAGTCCCCAAATGGAGAGATTATTGTCATGGAATGACTCCCTCTACACAATATCCGATACTCCTCACGCCGCATTTACTTTTCAGCAACTGTAAATGAGAAAAATCACAGAGTTAAGCCAAAAATGCCAAGTGACTTACATTTACAATAGACCATATCACTATTTACGAAGATTTAAGAGCTCAGTTCTTAGACCACTCAGATAAGTGCTAATAAAACATTTAAAGTGAGAAACCACTCAACACAAAGCATTTACAGCACAACAAATACACTGGGTGTGCAGTCTTGACTGCATTAATGGAGTAAACACTTCAGAGAGAAACCACTCATAACCCTGCTCCATTTTCCATGACTGCTGCTGCTTTTTTCAGGTTAGTGTCAACTGCATGGATACCATCTACCAGTTATTGCAAAGTTCTGACTTTGCTATTTTGGAAAGATGGAATGGGAATTAAGAGATCATTTGGCATTAATGCTTTTAATTTATCACCTCTGTACTTCTTTAATGTGTTCAGAATAATTTGTTAAATAGTGGTCTCCAAAAGTTAAACAGTGTATCAAGTTCCAACTATCCCCAAAGTTCTTATCTTATTATCAGAAGATAATAATCTGTATTAATCCTCAAAAAAAGTATAGACATTACTACAGAGAAAAATGATCCTGGCCACCAGAGTATTCACAAACTTAGAACAAGTTTATATTTAATAGTAAAATAAGCTCAAAAACTTTTGTTCCTTTGCTTCTACAAGAGACAGGTTCTTCCAAGAATAAGACAGGAAAGTAGAAATGAATTACAAGTCTCCTGCCTAAAAGTGATAAACTCTGTTCAGCTCTACTGCAATAGGGGACATGGTGACATCAGTAGAATTACAGGAAAGCTTTGCAACTGATTCTGTGAACATATGACGTGGGATGTTTTGGTTTGTTTGTTAAAAAGGTGTTCTAGACAATCCTTAGCCATTTTGTATTCCTTCGTGATTTACCTACACATAGTCCAAAAGTCAAAGTGCCAAGTCTCATATTTAAATTCTCCAGGAGCAACAGTGAAAGCTCTTGTTCACAGCAAGATGCAAATTCCTATTTTAACTATTTATCACTGATTATATCTGGTCTTCTAAAGCTTAAACTATGAGCCTAAATAGGTTCTTTTCACTTTGCATTCTAGGCAACATCAGAGCATGTTCAAACTCATGCTAATGAGGACAACTAAAATAAATTGGGTCAATCGTACCTTGAAATGTCTCTACATTGGACAGCTGAGCTCGATTGCCTTTGTAGCCAAAGTAGCTATCTAAAGATTACTCTCAACATGTCCATGATCAAGAGTCCATGAACTGCCAGCTCCTTGGTCATTCAAGGTGTTATTCAAGGTTAAAGTATCCATCATTTCAACCACTTACTTATTAAGAGACACTACTGAACAGAACCAGGTACCCTGACTAGTACTACAGCCCAATTTTCTCTAAATTAGAGAGAAAGCTTTGGAGAGTCAGTCAGCTAATAAAAAGAAACTAGTAGAAACAAGTTTAACATAAGCTGCTCTGGAGCCCTTCAGAATAGGAGCACCCAGGATTAGAGCAGCCCACGATCATTTTAGGGGTACTTTCAAACTGAAGATGCCAATAACTAAGGGAATGTCTAGAAGACATTTATGGACATGCTCAAAAGTGAAGATGACAATGGAGAGTAAAGCATTACTGTTGGGTGAGTAACGGACCAACTATAGAGCAGACATTAACTAAAACCATGTGATTCTCTAAGGCAGCTTCAGCATATCAAGTACCACGCTCTGTAATTACTTTGGAGATTAGAGATCTGCACATTAATAAGTGATACTTTAGGATTAATAAGTGCATGTATTAATTTCAATTAGAGTAACTGCATTTTAGCTAGGCTAACATTTTAAGTTTACTGGATGAAGACATGAGTTTCTTTTGTTATATAATTCCAAATCACTGACACATGAAGCAGTAAGAAAAGCAAATAAATAACATGTAACAGTAGTGTCATTTTTACTTCATCACTGAATGTTTTCCTGAAGAAAACCATATTTAGAAAGATACTAGGAAGCCAAAAGAATTTATATGTCCACTCCTTTCCCAAATAGTAGCTACTGTCTGTGACTGGTAACTACCTCCAACTGATTGTTTTCACGTTTTGTTCTACTCCAGCAGAACAACCCCAGAACTGCCACTTTACAACAAATACCAGCTTTATAAGAAAAGAAGCAGCATCTTTCATCAGATGGTCATGTATACTGTTCTGCTAACCATAAAATTCTGTAAAGAAGAGAAGTTAATCTGACTATCCAAGTGACTTAATGCCACAGAATGAACTGTATTAAACCTAATACAAAGTAGTTTGATCACACATTTTAAAAAATCCTACAAGACAAACTTACACTTTGTCTTGGCGTCCCCCTCCACGCAGTACAACAGGCTGGCTGTTCTGAGTGAACGCACCTCCACCACGAATTGCACTTGGATGAGTTGGAGAAGCTGCTGGATGCTGGCCAGGACGGATAGGCTTAGCTGCATGGAAAGAAACACGGTTTACAAATTTATACATCACAACTGTACCTTGGATTATTCAAATTTACTGATGCTTTATTTTACATTATCCAAATGAAATTGAATGCACTTTAAATATGAAAACAACTCTAGGGGATGGTATTCTGAGAACCTAACAGATTAGCGTCAACTGCAACAAGCCCTGGAAAATAGATAAGGTTTTGCTTTGTTGCCTCTACTAGAATTAAAGCTCGCAAAGCTTTAATATAGATAAAAATTCACATGAATTATCTGCTCCACCTAACGTATTACCCTGTGAGAGTCCTATTTTTTGGCAATAAGAACTCAAATAAGACACAATGCTAGAGAGTCTCACAAGGGTTACATTCCTGAAGGAATCATTATACACCTGCTGTACTTCCCACAGCTATTTGATTGGTAAGTCAGTAGCTGCTCTGCTCTGCAAGTGGTTCTGCATACCAATTACTCCCCAGATAACACTGCTTTGTCAGCCTAGCACCACATAAAAATAAAATCTGCTCTATAACTGAAGTGAAAACCCAGCAGTTTTGACAGGTCATTCACAAGCTGCATACACTTAATAAACTGTATTTTCAATCAGTTTTGCACTTAGCTCTTAACAGAACATGCACAATGGTACGACTTTACAGAGTTCTGTAATATTAAACAGAAGCATTTAAAGTTTTGGCAGGCAAGAGGGGATATAAAGCACCTGCAGGTAGCAGCTGCATCGGAGAAACACTTCTCGATTTCTGCCTTATAGGAAGCTGATCTCCAGTAAGACATACAGCACCTGACAGTGTAATGGCATGTGGAGGACCCAGGGAATATGACTGTCTTGCCACCACCTCGCTACCCCTTTTCTGTTTCTCCATTAGTTGTCTCTAGAGAGGGTGGTGGAGTACTGTATGTTTTGGAACAAAGAACTGAAAAGGTAATTAGGGATCTTAGGATGATGTGGGTTTCCATCTGCCCCTCTTCCTCACAAGATCCAAGACAATTCTGTTGTTGTTTCAACAGCTGATGGCTTAATCTTTCTCCTTGCCTTGAAATACCTCCTTAGTCTTAGAAGTTAAATCATTCCAATTCCATTCCAAAAAATTAAGACTCACATTCAGTGTATTGTTTTGTTCTAGGAAATGCAACACACATTCAGCAAGAATTCTAGGTTGGTAAGCCTTTCCCAGAGCCATTCAAAATAAGTAAAAAGCCAAACAACCACACAGCACCACCTACACACATTTATGGTCTTTAACAGAAATGTAACCCATGGTAGAAAGTACACCACATTCACACATGCAGTTCCAATGAGGGCTGAAAGATACACATATGCACAAAGATCAGAAAAAAAAAATAGACAGATGAAGCTTTGGGGGCAAGGGATTCTCTACTAACCAATTTGAGCAGAATGTCCTCTTCTGGCCATGTTCTTGGATCTCACAGCTTCCTTTATACGATCTACTTCTTGCTGATACCGCTTGCGATCACGAGAAGCGTTCTCTTTGGCTTCCTTCAGTGCAGATTCCAAAGCTTTAACTCTTTCAGCTGTAGCTCTAAGTCGCTTCTCCAGTTTAGGAAGTTCACAGCGAAGATCAGCATTATCACGTACCAGCTACAAAACCAGAATTGATTATTTTCTTGGTACCTCTCTCTCTTCATAGGGAGAGCTCACCAAACAGCCTCCCACCCCTGAACAGACAAAGCAGTAGGGCTACTGTATTAACTTTGCTTAAGCTTTGAGTAAATCTATACTTCAGTGACAATAAGACTGTTATTTGAAAAATCAGCTACCGTGGAAGAACCTGCTACCCAACATAGTAATTTCTACATTCTTTTTCCATAAGAGACAGGCAAGAATCCCACATACTGACAGACTGTGAAAAAACACTAACTTGGATCTCCTTCAATTTAAATGCAGCTATTTTGTTACATGTACTTAAAATAGTTAATTAATTACATTATAAAACAACAGACTAAATTTTCCCTACATCAAGAGACACACTAAAGATATAGAAGTATTTAATTATAAAAAGTTACTTAATGACCAATTGGTAGTTGTTGCTATAATAATGAACCTTGAGGAGTTCGATTTTAATTAGAACTTGAAACTAAGTCTCACTGTACCTGCTTGTGAACCTTTGTAAGCTGTTCAAGATTATTCTCAAGGAAGGAAATCTTCTGTTTTTGTGCAGCACTGCCTCCTGTATCATCTGAGTCAATCTCGGCACTCTGCAGTAACATGGGGAGGGAGAAAGAAGGCTGAGTATAAATCTGAACTTGCATATTAGAATTGAGCCAGAAAACTACACTGCATAAACATCAATTCCTAATTTAGCTCTAAACTGAAATTTAAGCAGCATTCTCAGAAACAAAAAGTTTCGCTACAGCACCACATTACCTTTTTCACTCTAGTAGCCAGATCTTGAACAAACAGCTTCCGAAGATTGTGAAGAGTCTGAAGTTCTTTTGCCTACAGTTAAGGATAAGAAGTTAACAAAACAACCCCAACAAACTCTGAAAGAAAAAATAAAAAAAGGCAAGTATTGATATTTGCTTTGGAATTTATTCTGAGTATCTTACCACAGTCTCTTCCAAACCCTTTAAATCTTGTCTTGCTTGTTCCCGTCTGTCCTGCATAACCCTAAAAGAGAATAAATTCATCCTAAACATCCCAGCAAAACTGGAAATTTTAATGTTTTAGGAGACTAGGGTAATAAACAGGCACTGCATGAAAATCAAGTGTTTCTATTATGTAGACAAAAAGCTTCTTCTCCTCTCAAAATATCTCCTCACTCAGCCAGTTTACTGCTAGTTCACTGTTAAATGAGTAAACATTTAAGGTAATAAAATATTTTAAACAATATCTCAGCATCCTATTCATTTTCCAGACCTCTCCGGAAAAGTAGTTCCAGGTACCTTATACAACTCTAAATTAAAAAGAAACTGCATTGTTTCTGGTCTGTCATTTGCCATGCAATTAATCAGTGATGCATGCCACTGTTTCATTTTCAGAATAAGCCAGTCAGAACCACCTAACTACTTAAACTGCATAAAGAACAAAAAGAGAATAAAGGAACTGTTACAAGCCTCTTCCAGTCTTGGACAATGCAACACTTAGCTGCAAATTGAAAAGTTAATTACTCCAATCCTTAGCATATTAACAAAAAACAGTTGTGGCCTTCATTTCTTTCATAATTTTACTTCCAATTTTAAATATTCAGGCAGTGCAAAAGTTTTAAAAAAGTTAAATTCAAGAAGGCCCTAAAATCCTTCTCTTTAATAGGCATCCTATACAGGGAGAGCCATTTCATCATATTAGGTCAGTAGTTTATAGAGTAAGTGTTCCCACACACGTTTGTTTTATGTATCATCATCACTTACGTAAGTTCATGCAGTTTTCTACTTTTTTCCTGATCAGTCGCTTTCAACTTCTCATGCTCAACTCTAAGACGCTCCTGTTCAAGCATCATCTTCTGGTTTTGGCTGAACACAGAAAGTAAATATTTTATCAGGTGATACTGTCAGAAACCACGTTCAGTAACAACACAAGACAGAAAGACATTGCTGAAGGAAACCCTTGGCACTTCCTTCCCATTGTATTTTGCTTCTGTACCCCATTGTATTTTGCTTCTGTACCCACACAGACCAGAGACATTGGGCACCACTACAGTAATGGCAATTACTTACTCTTGAAGTTCAGTGATAAGCTTCTCCTTTGCGTCAACTTCATCTCTTAGGCTACTGATTTGTTTCTGATGTGTCTCACGATGGCTCTGAATTTGCTGCTCCACAGCTTGCTATTAGAAAAAACCAGAATGTATTAAATGCTTTTTGTGGGAATCTGGGTTGGTTTGGTTTTTTTGTTTTAGACAATGAATTTAAATTACCTTGACTTCATTTGCAGTCTGAACCTTATTTAAGTGCTCTTTCTCCATCTCATGGACCTTTTCTAGTAGGGATAGAGAAAACACATTTCAGCCAGGTAACTAGGCAATCCCATGGATGATGCAGTCAATTTCCCTTTCCCTTGGCAAGAACTTAAAATTTGTTAAAAGACCTCTCCTACCACAAAGATCAATTCAATCAGTAACATCTTCAATTTAATCCTGTCCCCAGTAGTTCTTTCAAACAACAAATATGTTTTCTCATTGATTAGTTCCCCATGTTGAGCAGCAAAAAGCCTTTCTATAGCTCTACCCTTCAACCTAAACAGAACAAATCCCTATTTATCACGACATACTGAAAACGGTGGGTGGGGTGTAGGGAAGCAAGTCCTACCCTGTGCTCGGAGTTGAACTAATTCTTCATTAAGGGAATCCACAGATTCTTCCAGCTGCCTCTTCTTCTGTTCCACGTTCTGAAGATATTCAGTCAACGACTTGATCTTGGCTTCGTGCTTGTGGGATGAAAAGATTCATTTACTTTAGAACCAGGTATCATGGAATTACATCTGCATAAATGGTTCATACTTATTTTTAAACAAGAAGTAACCTCATCTCAAAACAAAAATGGTACCAACTAGAAACTCTTAAAAAGAATATGACTACTCAAGTAGACCTGTAATGTAGCCTATAAAATAACACCTTTATTCTGGATTGGAATGAAATAGATTTTTGTCTAGGAGAAGAGATGTTTTGAATGTTAAATACTATCAGAGGCCTACTGTATTTCCAAGATTGCACTGATTTAAAAAAAGATGATCATCCATATGTAAAACAAAATATAGCAACATTAAACTGCATATGTGGATCACAATTTTCAGAAGTGTTAGGGGTCACATTACTGATCTTGTCTAATAATCACATTAAGATGGTCTTGCATTAGAAGTAAATTTAATCTGCTATGCAAGCCTGCTGTAATTTTACTGTGATATTATTACCCCTCCAACTTGCAGCATTAGGCTAAGTGCTCACTGGCCACTGCTTCTGTAAGACTCGGATTTGTAAAGGATTCTGTGATGGAAAAAACAGGGACTGCAGTATTTAATACAAGTGCTACAAAGCATTATCAGGCTACAGATAGATTGCAGAAATTTTGACATCCTGTCACACTCAAAACCACTCAGAAGCATCCAAACTGAAAAGAGTACTGAGGAAATAGCTGAATTTTGTGGCTGTTCACTCACAATATGCTTTGTTAGGAGTCAAAAAGAAACTGCAACTTTTTTTCCCCTAATAGGTTAATAAATTTAATTTTTAAAGAACATTTAGGAAGTACACTGCAGAGAAACATTTACCTGTGAGATCCGGAGCTGGCAGGCAGCCAACTCCTTTTCGTTTTCTTCCATTTTCTTATTGCTTTCGGCCTGTGTGCCTTCTAACTGTTTGCACCGTTTTACCATTGTTTTTACTTCTGATTTCATTTTGCTAATGTATAGTCTTGCAACTGTGAATTCTTCATCTATCATGCCAGTTCCCTCAGGCTGCTGAAAAATGAGAAATGGTACATCTGGAAAGCTCAGATAACAAAACAGAACTCAAGGTGCACTGGAGCAACTTAATACCCAGAACACATCCCCCGCCTCAACAGATGATCACAGCTCTTAAAAAAAACATCACCAACATTCTGGTGTTTAGGTTTTCTGACAGATTATTTAGAAGCTCACCCTAAGATAGTGAGCTGCCTGAAGACAAAAATACAGTTCAATATTGATTTCTAATACTGCTTACTTTCCGGCCCTGCAGTGATCCTCTAGATTTATCTTTCATTTCATTTCCTCACTCCAATTTTATATAAGCATCATCCTGATTGTCACTGTAGGTCAGTATTACATGTCCAAGACAATGCTGTTGATTAAGACCACTTCATAAAGCAGTTTCACAGCAGGAAAACACTACTTTAGAAAAAAATCATGCCTGCTCTTCCTTGGCTTTGCATAATCAAATTCTGTCTGGGACCCAATTAAGTCACAGTAAAAGGAATGGATAAGCTTATTCTCAAATTATTAATATATATATGGCTTCCTATGGCGGTAATTTTTACCATAGTAAGAAAATGACCACACCTATCCACAATGTATGTGTTTAATACATGACAATAAAGACAGCACTGATAAATCCTTACCTTGACATCATTGTTTCCTACTGCAATTCCTATCTCTGCAAGATCTTTCAGTAAGGAGGCCATCATTTCTGTTGCTCGTTTCTTTTGATGGTTGGTCATTTCTTTAAGTTTCTGAAGCTCTGCATCTATACTGGCTAAAGTGACCTACAGTAAAAAAAGTTACCCTTTAATAAACAAAACACATTCCTGCTCTTGGAACTAGTTTCACACTATTTACAGAGTGACAGCATTTCTTCTCAAAAAACTAAGAAGTACTGAGGACAGAGAACTCTAGTTTATAAAATATAAGCTTACAACTGTGCAACAAAATTAGTGTCCACATTGTTAGACAGCATTCAAAGTTATATACAATTAAATATTGCAGAGAATTGTGTTTATAGAAGAAAGGTACATGGACAGCAAGTCCAACACTTTTCACCATATTTTGGTAAAGGAAAACAATTTATTTGCCTGCAGAGCTCTTAACTCTTCCCTATTTGCAAAGCAAAAAACTGCATCCACTACTGAGACTTTATAAGCACAACACAATCTAGAGCAGTTTTTCAGCAAGTCTGAGGTGCCCTGGTTGCAATGGCTGCAGCTCAGCAGCTCGCACGCTCAAAGTCTGCTCTTTGTTCTCCAGTTTTAAAGAAGTGCCAGCAGTTTTACAGCAGGAAAGTTTCTGGCAGAGATGCCAAAGGATGGTTAGTGCCTGGGTTGTCTGTGACAGGGAACACCAAAATGTCTTAATTTTATGACATCTCAGAACAGTGGCTTTCTTATGGTTTGAGTTATTCATGACACTCAGTGGATATTAGTTATGATATCTAGAACTGCTATCTATAAACTAATTAAAAGCAACATCAACAATGCAAACAAAACCCCAAAACACACACTTTGGTATCATACACACACAGAGTAGGCCTACTCCACCACATTTTAAATGCTGCTCATAAGATGACCAAAGATTCTTTGACTTTTGGCCAACCTTCAGCTGATGGAAGCTACCAATAAAGATTACTCAGCTCAGAACACTCAGAAGTTTAAAGAGAAGTTTCATGATCTTGTGAACTTTAAATTTAGAGTCAGTGTTCTATCAAGCCAAATCTTACTAACTGAAAATTGAAAGCCACATTCACTAGAAGACCCAGACACACTCGAATTTCATCTTCAAGAACAGAGAATAACGAGACTTGTGCCACCACGTATTGTCTGCAATGCCAGCAAACATGCTGATCTTCTCCAGTATTTAGAATTCTGGGATAATGAGGGAGTATTAACTGTTTAAAACTGATTGAAGTTTGCCAACTAACTACCAGTCAGTTCAGAAAGTTTGCAGGTACATAAGGAGCTGTATGGTATTCATCCTGTGGGCTGATGCTGCATCTGTATTTTAACTGGGGTTATCCTCTGGAATATGAAATGTCCTCAGTGTTCTTAACCACTCTTTTCAGAAAGTAAACAGAACTGCTTATTTTTGAAGCCATAAAGGTAAATTATTTTGCATGCCATAAATACAGCAGGCAAATACACATTCCTTTCCAGAAAAGCTGTCGCATGCTCACTGCAACTCCAAGATTGGAAGAAGCAGATTCTGAAGTCAGGATTACCCCAACTGCACCAGGAAGACAAATAAAACTGAATCAGATCACCAGCATGTCATGCAAGTGTTAACTTTGGACATATAGGATATTTCTGAACACTCTTCAGGTAGTAAAACATCAGACACACTAAAAAGATAAGAGCTAACACAGTCAAGTCACACTGAAGACTGTCAGTAGTTTTTTATCCCCATTGCATACCGATTTTTGATTGAGTTCATCACTAAGCAGTTCATACTCCTTTGCCTTGTCTTCTACTTCCTGAGACTTCTGATCATAATTGACAGCTAATTCTTCAAGGGCTTGTAGCACCTCTTTCACTTCCTCTTTAGAGGCATCATTTTCAGCCTGAAGACGATTCAACTCTGCTTGCAGGTTGTCTTGGTCCCGTCTGGTTGATGCTAGAAGCTGAAACAATAACAGAGATTTAATAAAATCGCAAAAACAAATAATCATGAACAAAATTCCACGTATAACTTGATTTTATAGCTGCTTTTAGCTACTACAGTAGCTTACGTCTACATTTTTAGTGTATCGCATCATGCAATAAGGATGCCAAGGACAGATACAGTGAGAATGAATAATTAAATTTACCATCTATATTCATAGTTCTTTTAAAATATTTTCAAAATGGAAGTGATTACAAATCAAGACACATAGGGACAGCAATTGGAAGCCCACATGGAATATAGCAAGTTCTCAGAACTGAACACTACTCATGAAATTGTCAGCAGGGACTAAACTTCCAGCATTTTAATACCCTCAGCTGCTGAAGAGTAACTAGTCAAAGCATACAGTTGCTAAAGAATCTGATTTATTTATTTAAATAAGATTAAACAGTAGCTTCAGCTTCCTGAGTTCTCAACCCACTTCCTTCCTACCATGTACACAAGGATTACTATTTTTTAAATCTTTGCGCTGTGGAGAAATATTTTTTCTAATATCTTTGCTAAGTAAAATTAACATTTCCATTATTAATAGGCATCATTAATAGGCATTTGCCCCCATTTGATTAAGTTACATCTCTGGCAACATGTGCATACAAATCACTTGAGTATTCTAGCAAGTATGGTCTGAAATAAGCACAGATACTTCCTTTTTCATTTCCCTCCTCTCCCTTCTCCCTCTGTACAGCAACTGACCAAAAGTAAACCCTCCAACAGATTTCTTAGAGTAAATCAAGTTACCTTCAGTTTTGACAAACTGCTGACTTTGCATGGGGAAAACAACTGCTGCTGTCTTTGCATAAAATACTTCAATTCTTTCAAACTTCATGGATACTTAAGATTCAAGTAAACTGGTTTAAGCTTAGCGATTAGCACAGTGCAAGTGGGAGGAATGAATAGGTAGAGTATTTAGATAAGGCATAAAAGAGAACTTTTGTGCAGTAGTAAACTGCCACTCTCCCTGGCCACTGTGACCCATTCAGAACACCTCCAGTTTCTTTAAAGAAAAGACGAACAAAAATAAAGATGCGAGAGCAAAACTCACCTCTTCCTGATCCAACATCTGGGTCTTCAGTTTTTCTACTAGTTGGCTTTGCTGATTAATTTCTTCATCCTGCAGTTGAAATAAGACTGTGTTCATCAAACTGACAAATACCACTTAGAAAAAATAATCTAAGAGACATCAGATGTTCAGCATCTAACTTCTCCCTGTTCTGAAGCAATTACACAACTGAAAGCAATTGAAGTAAAAAAACAAATCCTTTTTATTTCACTGCCTGATCCAGTAGGCTCTTAACCTGGCATGTACATGTAACACACCATGCTTCAAAGACAAAAGTCTTATACCTGTGCTTTTGCAAGTCTTCTCCAAGTTGTTCTAACTTCCAAGAAACAATTAAGATTTAATTAAAAGATTTTTTCTCTCCGAATATATTACTGCTTGAATTTGATATTATATTCAAATAAAATAGGCATAACACCAAATGAAAAAATTGCTGTCTTCAAATTAATCTTTATCCTACTTTCTCATATTTTCTAAGAACGGATACTCACTAGTACCAGATAAGGCAACTTTGATTCCTCTTAATCAGAATTAAGAGTAGGTACTCTCAGCAAATACTTAAACACGCTGAACTAACAAATGAATACTGGCAAATTAAATATTACACAATAATATGGTTCAAGATATAATTTCAAGAGGTCTTACATTAAATAAGAATACCATACCTTGTCATCCAGTTGTTTATATAGTTTGGCAATTTCTTCCTCACATTTCCTTCTCTCAGCATCAGTGAAATTGCCAGTTACTCCGATTGTGGTAGCTGGTTTATCATTAATAACAGTAATATCCTTGTCCACTGCAAAAGCTTCCAAGTTGGCCTTCTCCTTGTCAAACTGTTCATCAACTGGCACCGTCTCCCCTTAAAGAATACACTTAATTTTAGTACGGTCAGCCATAAAGTGTCTTCCACGAAGTTAGCCTTGAGAAGTATTACATATTTTCTACTAAAAGTATTGCTCCACAGTTAGTAAGCAATTGAGTTCATGTGATTACTTTGCAAAAAAAACCCAAAACAAACCAACCACTAGATCATCTAAACTATTTCCCACTTACCACAGAACATTATATTCCACCCAGGTACTCTGCTACGAGCTACATCAAACCTTATCTTCTACAAAGCCACCTAACTGCCCAGAAGACAGAAAATCCTTTCTTTCCCTTGGTAGTCTGTTCTGCTAGGTAGCCATATTTACTTTTAAATTGCTTTGATTCTACTTTAAAATACTTTTTCAGTTACAGTATTATCTTTTATGTTCATAAAGCTTTTTCTGACAAGAACACTACCTTCACATAGAAAAAACATCACATGCTAATCAAGGCACTTCTTTGACAAGTTAAACTAAATTCCTTAGTGATTTGTTTGAAACATTTTATGCAGTCCTTGGAAGGCACAGGCTCTTTCCAACACTCCAGTATCTCGTGTCAATATTCTACTATACTTAACATTTCAGGTATGGTCTCATACCATCTCTATAAAAGAACAGAAAAACCACCTTGGAAACCAAAAAAAACCACCTCCATATCCTACTAAACTTATTTCAGTGAACCCATTTTTTTCAGATTTATATCAGGATGCGGTGCAGTTGTCTACAAGATTGCAAAATCATCTTCTATAGCTGCCAAACTCCAGAATACACCTGTAATTATGACCTATGTTACTCTTTTCCAGAATTTATGACTTCATTATTAACTTGCATTTTGCAGAAATGTCAATTGATAAGAAGTTAATTATTCAGGAAGAACGAACGGGCACACACCCTGCACTGTCAGCAGTTTTGGGTGGGTTTTTTGCCTATTAACATGTTTGAGTTTTAAATGAGGGCAAGATCCTGTGATACTGATTTGAATTAGAAAACCAAACCAGAGGAAACATTTAACTCAGTTTCTGCAACTACAATTAAAAGCAGTTTTTTCTCTCCCAAAATAAGAATTTTACAATGTAACTCTAGCTCTACTAGTAAACCAAGTGTTGAACAACCTAACATAAATACACTTTCAGACTTTTTTTGCCATTACAAGGTTATCAGAAGTTGTTTCAGTTGTTTAAAGTGAAAAGCATGAAGTTCCAAAGTCAACTTAATATCCTAGTTTTAATATTCTTAATAGTGCCTTGCATAGTGCTCCCAGATATTTCTGGTATCCTTAAGACTTATTCAGTGTCTGTCATCTTGACCAAAGTTTGCATAATAAAAATCTAATTGTTTCTCACCGTTCCGCCACCTGTTGAGCTCGTTCTCCAGCCACTGGATGGTGTTACGCAGAGTCTTGTTCTTCTCCTTTTCCTTCTCGTACTTTTTCTTCCACTGTTCTGCTGTGAGCTCCACGTTGACACAAACTGTGTTCTTAATGGTCTTTGCTCTAAGTAGAAAAAGCAAAAAGCTCTGAAACTTCATTTTTAAAGAAAGGAATTAAAGGTTATTAAATAAAATTTCCACAGATCACTGGTGAAAGCGTAAACATTTCCACCTCTTCCAAAAGTTTATTTCTACTCCATGTCAGGTTACTATTCTTTCAATTTGATTGATACAACTGTTAATGGAAGAGCAACACAACAAACTTTGAGAAGGCTGGAAAATCTCAAGCTGATTGAGTCAGAAAAATTCAGCTGCATACTTTCACCTAAAAGAATTCAGGTCAGGACAGCTGTGCACAACTTTGAACAAAGGATAGTATTCATCACATGTAGCTGTATAATGGAGAGCTAATACTTCTAGGGTGCAAACCATCTCACTTATCTAACAAACAGTTCATTTTGACCAAAAAAATCCAGTTACTGGATCTCCACTAACCAAAAAGGTGTTGCAAGCCAATTAGATAATTTCAGACGGGATTATCTACATTCAGTCAGGTGAATCCCATCCAATTAGCCGATTAGCTTCGGAGACAAAACTACCAGCACTAACAACATATCCACGAAGTCAATGTCTGGTTTTTACTTTAGTGTCATACATCACTTATCTCAGTAGTTTTCTTGTATGGTCTCCTCCCACTGAACACCCTACCCCAAGAGATCAGAACAGGAAAAAAAGCTTAACAGCAGTTAAACATTTCCGCAGCCCCACATTACAATCCCTGTAAGACTTTCTGCAAAATCTTAGTGAGATGTTACTACCAAAAGACACATGATTTTTTTACTGTGTTATGTGATATTTACACAGCCTTCAGTTACTACAGCCAAGGGTTCCAGCATAAATTTGAACAACCCTAGAAGGTTGAATCAATATACTGGAGTAACTATGGTGGCTGAGACAGAAGTGTACTCTGTTAACTCCTGAAGAGCACAAGGCAGTGAAATCACACAGCTGCAGCTGGAATACACTGTCCAGTAGTTCATTCAATAAATACTAAAGGGAAAAGACCTCCTAACTTCTAAAAGAAGACCAAAAATCTCCACTGTTGCAGAATGCAGTCACTACTCCACACTAACTATTCATATTCTGCCAAATTCCTAAGTTCTGAATTCATCTCATCTACTTTCCAAAATACAAAGGTTATCAAAGAAGACCAGTAGGAAACTATCTTGTTGAACTAGAGTGGAAGAGGTACACTAACATCAAAGATCAGATGGACTAGCTTTTGTAATGTGCTCCAGTAAATGCAGTGATTTAATCAAGTGGTCATGAACTGGAGTATAACAACAAAGCATTAGTAGTAGAATGATAAAGAGCTACCTAACAGAATACCAAATTTGAAATGGGTGCTTATAAATTCAGTTACAAATGACACAGGAATTTACAAGTATTAACTCAAATGTTACTGGAATGGTAGATGAGGACAGGCTCCCCTGGCAAATAAAAGATTCAACTTAACAGGAGTGAACCCTTTCCTCCCTCCTTCCACTTTAGGGAAAAAAAAATACTTATTACCCTCAATTAAACCACATTTTGAACCAAACTATATGCTGTCCTCCTGGAAATGCAGTCTTGAGGATCCTGCCCAATTTAAGGATTTTTATATAATACGAGGTAAGGCAGATTACAACACTTAGCCATACAGACAATAAAAAATTACAGAAAGGAAGTAAACATTTTAATTAATTTGATTAAGGAATCTTAATGGAGTAACTCGCTTATTTTTCATTCCGCATTTATTTCTAATAAATCATTTACTCACCTTTGGCCAAACAGAAGAGTAGATTTAGTTTCAGATTCATTGTAAGAAGATGGAGAACAGCAAATAACAATAGTGGTTCTGCAATTACCCCCTAGTGAATCTTGAAGGATTCTGGTCATTTTGCTATCACGATATGGAACATACGTCTACCAAGAAAATGGTTAAAGGATCAGTTATGGTTTCTCAGACACATTTAATTTGTTGCAATATGAGCTATGCTTTTGCTAGGTGTAACTGCATTAAAAAGACATCAAACCCTACTTTAATTCATAAATGATAAGACTGAAGATGCACAGGATGACATAAGATTGTACTTCTACGTTTGGCAACTTTTAGAGCCCAGGAAAACTTTCAGTATGATGCTCGGGTCCCTCAGCATTAAATATAACTTATTAATCTTCACTGTCAACACAGTACAAGACCAATGGCCATCTGCAATGCACTGATGCAACTGGAGTAGTTTAAAAGACTCCAGGTACATCACAGAGGTTGGTAAGAATTTCTGTGTAATATCATATTCAGAGATGCAAACCTTTACCCTTCATGTATAAAAGTACAAAAGAGGACACTTACACTGCTTTCAGCCAGCGCTGAGATGACATTTCCTAGAGCAGACAAAGACTTGTTGATGTTCTTGGCCTCATCCAGCACAGCACCTTCTGCTCCAGTTTTACTAACCTATACAATATTTCAGTACATTACTACATGAATCTTCAAAAAACACCTTTCATGTTTAGATAGAAGTGGAAAAATTACTTGAGCTTTAAGTCAATCTCCTTGACTTTAAGAGACGCTCATAAGCAAGTTGCATCAGAATAAGCAAGCTCTTCCTCAGACTCTTTCCCGAATTCATTATCAATATCTCACTCAAAAGTCAGTGTTTGAAAATGTTTCAGATATTTTTACACTGAAGTGAATTTTCTCCTTGCAAGAGGCCTTTTTGTAGAAGATTAACATACACTTAAAAATTCCTGTCAAATGAACAACTTCAAAAGCAGTTTGAAGTTTGTCAAAAAGACTGAATTCCTTAAAAGTAAAAAGCATTATGAGGTCACCCTTAAACCAAACCACTGCCACATCCCCCAAAAACCAAACCACAGAAAACAAGCTATAAAACCCAAACCACTACCCCTGGAAAACATAGCAGAGTCTTCATTAGAAGAAATTTATGCAAACAGATTTCAGAGGCTGAATCTGACCTACATGAGTGAACTAGGAATTTAAGCAGATATCAGTAGAAATGCAAAAAAAAAATCTAACCTGACACCATTCTATTTACTTTAGCTCTTCTGCCTCAAGGGCATAATTTGACTAACAGTTCTATAACCCTCCCTTTACTACTTTCACCAGGCTGTGATCAGGACTACAACTAAACAATTCTACTTCCCTGTGTTTAAACCAACTCAAAGACATGGTATTAGCAAACTTAATATATTTCAAAAGACTGGGGAAACACACAAAAGTAAAGTTTGAAATTAACAGTGAAAGGAACTACAGAGAAAGGAGACCTGCAACCCAGCCCTTAAAAGGAAAAAAAGACTGATTAAAGAAGGACATTTCAAAATAAACACAGGATCAGAGACAACAATAAGGTCATAGAACAACGATGTAAGGAAAGACAACAGCCAGCAGAAACAAATGAAAAAAAACCGAGAACAAAGACAGGGATAAACCCAGCAGCAACGACAAAAAGAATGTCAAAAATCCAGCTCTTGAAAGGGTAATTACAGTACACATTTCTTTCCTTGCTTAAAGCCACTGACATAGGAAAGCAAGCCGTCATTTTAACCAATGTTAATCAGAATTTCAAGTTAAGAAACTTGGTATCACTATGTGAGAAAATTCAGATATTCCACATCTATAGAATTCTTTATTCCAGTACCTGGCTAACCCACACACCTGTAGACTTTTTCTGTGCTCTCATATCGAAACTGAACTCTATCCTATTTCCCCACCCTAGTCCCTATTTACAAACCCTCACTGCAGAAATGCAGATCGGCTTAAAGTGGCAGTATCTAACAGTCAACCCAGCCTAGGATTCACAAACCACATTTTGAAGTCAAAATTAACACACCTCAGAGATGACAACTGAACAATCAGTATTACACTAATATAAAATACTTGACTGAAAAGAAAAAAAGAATTTTTCAGAGCAGAAAAAGAAACTTATAATTACCTTCTCACTACCTGCCAAGTCCACAAGGTAAAGTTTTCCACTTAGTTTCTGTTCTGTTTGAGTATTCTCTTGCTTTACATTAATAAGAAAAATACTATGGCTTCGGGAGCTGTGTTCATTCATATCTACAATTCAAAATATATACATTGTCAGAAAGGTTTGCACAACCAAACTCACTTAAAGCAGCACCTTCCCACAGAGCAGCAAGAGATAAAAAGCTAATGCAGCTGTAAAGTGTAACCCCTCAACGACAATAGAACCAGAGGCAGCAAAAGCAACGGCATCATCTAATTAAGCAACAGCTTTTCACAGCCTCCCAGTGTATCACATTTTATCCTTTTGTGATAATTTGAACTAGATGGTCATAATCTTTCAGCCCTTTCTTGCACTGCCCCCTCTGCCATGAAACATGCAGAGCAAAGAAGACTTGTTGAATTTAAAGAATTATTTTAATTCATTAACAAAACTTAAGCAGACTGCAATCTGAATGAGAATGTCTATGTCTTCTTCCTTTTAACTATAAATCCCTCACAGACCTAGAAGGACTGGCTTACTGATGCCACAGAAGCAGCTCAACACAGAATAATACCCTTCTATCCAAATTTTTGCTATTTCTCCTTTAGTTAGTGTGGTCCCCACTTCAGAACCTTACTGTCTAGGAGCAGTGAAGTGCAAGTGCAAGACTGAATAATTTCTTAAAAGGAACATCATATTTCTAATTTTGATCTTTAACCAAAGAAATGAGAAGAAAAACCTTTTTTTCTTAATGACTGTATATTCTTCTCTTTGAATAAAGAACTAGACACAGGAAGACTGCGAAACTCACCCTCAGTTTGGCTCTCAGACATTTCTGGCAGTCACCTCAGTTGCCAAGAACTCAAGTATTATTTTGCATTCACCTCATCTTTCCTTGTCTTTTTTCAACCCCTCTGTCAGTTCCTAATCCTGCTACTGGTGGGAATTTGGAGACCCGTGACAGGGCTCCTTGTGACTCAGCTGCATGCTACTGCCAAAAATCTTGGGATATTGGGATGCTGCTTGAGTTCGCAGCACATCTGAATATATATTCTGACCAGCTGCTCTTGGAATATCTGACAGAATGGTCAAATTGTCAGTGAGCCACAGTGCCTTATTTATAGATTTCTAGGTTAATTGAAATAGATTCCACAAACTGGGATTTTTGCACTGTTACTAAAGCAGAACTACACATTTTTCTCCAGTGATTCAGATCTCCTTACTGACCACTTACTTTCTCCTTTCAAGTCCAAGTCTAAGCAATCATCTAACAAGAAATTAAATTAAATACTTGTTTTGGAAAGACACGCTGAAACTACTTGTGACAGACCCTTTCAGAAACCTGAATTGTTTAGCTAACTATTTTTGTCTTCCATACTTCCATACTATTTTTGTACTTCCACACCAGAAGCAACTCAATAAAGCACTAAAAGGAAACAAAAGATAATACTTACTTGTAACTGCTACATGTCGATTTGATTTTCCTTCATCTATAGTATCCATAACTTCTTCTGGACTACATACAAAACGCTCTGTGCAACCCTTCGGAAAACAAAAGGGGGGAGTTTTAAAATAACACCACACCAACAATTCAGAAGTAAATGGTGTACACTAGGAGTGCAAGATGGAGATGTATCAGACTGATGCTCACCTTTACATAGGGAACTCTATTTTTGTCCTCATGAACAGATAAATTGGTCTTTGAAACTGGAAGAGAAGAAGTTCCAAAGCTAAGGCACATATGATTTCATTGCAAAATGAATGAATGCACTGTGTACAATGCATGGCCAAGTCATAAATGGTACCTCTCAGCAACACTTCATAAAAACTTAATATACAAGAAAGCACCACTACTGCAGCTTTAGTAATATTATAAAGATGAGCTCTACGTTTTCCTGTTTTGATGTACCCTTATCATGTACAGGCTATTAGCATAACACATCCTTAATTATCATAAGGGTGGTTTTTTTTAATAGCTGACTCCAAAACAATTTACTTTCTATGTTCAAAACAAATAAAAGGCTTACCATCCAAAAGGTCCCTTATTTTATCCAAGTATATTTCAAAATATGACACCTAAAAGTAGGAAGAGGAAAAAGAGATACATCATCAGAAAGCAAAAATGCTTTGCTTTTTGAGCACAAGAATCCAGTATGATTACTGTGACCTCCCACATAACAACATATCCAGCTCAAGTTCTTATGGCTGAACTAAATACACCTTAAAGGAGTTTCA
This sequence comes from Myiozetetes cayanensis, assembly GCF_022539395.1. Lineage (NCBI taxonomy): Eukaryota > Metazoa > Chordata > Aves > Passeriformes > Tyrannidae > Myiozetetes > Myiozetetes cayanensis. The sequence goes on from NW_026086604.1 coordinate 136,797,726, forward strand.
CCAAAAGCTTCATACAGTATCAGCACTGCCACACATTATCAGGATAGCTACCATCAATGTTCAATTGAAACAAAATTAAACTGTTAATATAATTCTTCTCTAAGAAGAATTAGTTACTTCACAAACAACTCAGGTTATAATGTTTCAAATTACAGGCATTTGAAACAAATACAGAATATCCATTTACCCATAGATTACCTTCCAGTTTTAATACAGAGTAAATAAGTAAAAATTAAGTTTACCTTAATATGAAACTCAAGATTCTCATCCATGGAGTAAATATAATTAAAAATATCTTGCACTATTCTTGGAATAATGCCCATTCCATCTGGGTCGTGAAGCTTCCCCTTATTAGAAAGAGATACAATAAAATTAACATTCATATTGAATTCAGCATCACAAACAGTATACAAAGGCAAAGCAACTGGTTTCAGTTAACAAATTAAAGTGCTGGCAGATACAATGCACTTATTCTGTCTATAAAGGAAAGTCCTGACCATCCATTTAGCCCCAGCATTTGCCAAAAGTGAAAAGAACAGATTCAGAACACTCCCAAACTACAACAAGTGAAAATATGCTATTAACATCATTCTTGCATTTCTCATCCTGCTACTGAGGGCTGAAATAAATACACTAATTGCCAGTCTCAGTCCTAAAACCAATAACGAGGTATAAAAATGGTGTAATGGAAAGGGAAAGAAAATTAAAATTGCAAGAAGAAAACAAGCAGACATCTCATTTCTAGAAAGGTAAGACTACTGCAATGCAAAGATGTGACAATGGCATTAAGAGAAAACTGTTTTAGTATTTCTTACTTCCATAGTGTGTGTCTTTCCAGATGATGTTTGCCCATAAGCAAAGATTGTTCCATTGTATCCCTCGAGTACATCTAAAGGGAAGCAGTATTTTCATTAGTGTTCATTTCCTTCTTCTAAAGGTAAGTCAAATTAAATAGGATGCAAGCAGGCAGTTCCTTAAAATGTCCTGCAAGTTAAATCACTCAATGTTTGGGAACCCTGTGCTAGAGTTAGGGGGAGGGAACATGTTTCTCCCTACCCCTTTTAATGAATTATGCCATCATCAACTGTCTTAGAAGTTTCCTGTATTAGAAGCACCTGTTTCTTCAACCAGAAAATTCCAGAACTCAGAGTTAGAGACAAAAAGGAAATTGATACAATTGCCAGGCTGAACAGATAGCCTTTGATATCTTAGAAACCATGAGAATGCCATCATATTTTCTGCCTTCAGGGAAGTTTAACTGTCCAGTTATGATGAGAATGAGCTATGTCCTAAGTGTCAAGCATTTTACTCTTAGGTTTCTCTTCCAAATGATGAATGAACCAAGCCAAAGTTTTACATTGAGAGGTGACAGGCTGGTGGGTTGGCTTGTTCATGAGTCAATTAGTGTAGACTCACATCCTGCAGGCAAACTTTTATTTTCCAAAAACAAGAATGAGAAGATACTCCCAATGGGGAGGTCTTTGCCATTCCATCAGACCTGTAAATCCATTAGTCCCACCACTAGAGTTCACTTGCCACTTGATGTAGCACAGCCTAGAAATGCCATATAGAAATCAGACTTTTACACTGAGAAAAGGGGCAGCATTACAATTCTCAGTTCAACTCCAGTTTTTAAATGAGCAGACTTTTGATCCAATCCTGATTACTATTTAACTCATTAAAGGGTTCAATACTTGCAGTAGCATGGATTTTCCAAAGCAATCCACTCTTCCAATGATCAAACCCCCCCTACATTCACCAAATATTCTCCTGTCACTAGCAGTTGATATTTCAGGGGTTTCTGACATGACTTTCTAAAGCCATTTTGAAAGTTGTGTCAATTATTATTGATGTCCTCAGGAAATGAATCAATGTTATTTGCAAGAAAGTAGCTACTTGCTTACTACAAGAACTTACTGTGGCATATCCTTCTTTGTGACAAGACTTGATTTTCTAAAGCTACTAGCCCAATTCTGACAATTCAGTTTTGGAGAAACTGTACACCCTGGCATGCACAGCAAAAACTCATATTTCACAAGTTTCATTTCCACTTCTATTCCTGTAAACATGTTTTTCACCAATAAATTTTGGGGAGGACAGATGGACAACAAATCTCAAACTTATTAATAAGTGTTATTTTGATTAATTTCAAACAAATTGTTTTAAACAATTATTGCACAGAACTGTAAAAAAAAAAAAAACCAACCCAAAACATAGCAGGTAAACATTATCAAGTGTTGCAATCGACTGAAACAGCAGGTTAAGTATTGACAGGATTTATTAGCTCAACTACAGGATGATTTTATACTGCTACAACACATGTTGGCACTTATCAAACATGTAGAAGATAAAAGGCAGCAATAGAAGTATCAGTTTTCAACACTGAAACCCACAAGAACATGAGACATTTTCTTATGGTAAAGCTGCTCTTCCACCTTACCTTTGACAATCTTTTTAGCACAGTCATTGTATACTTGTTCCTGTGATGTGTTTGACTGGAATACACGGTCAAATATATATGGCTTGGACTGCAAAGAAATAAAAAGAGACAGAAGAGTCACTAAGATGCTGTAAGTGGAACTGGAAGGTGTTTGTTCATATAGTTTAGAAGCATCCTATGCTGTCTCAGCCCAATCTTCTATTTTAAGCACATGAAGACCGTAACAAGGAAATCAGCTTATACAGAGTTGCCTAAATCTTCATATGCTTGCTTACAAATAAGGCCTTGAATTAAATACATTTGGTTTCAAAGTGTTAACTAAACAGTTCTCCAAAACTACTCTGCTACATGACCTCAAGGCAGTTGATTTACAAGGTTAGCCAATGCCTGGTCTGTACATCCAAGAACCCCTTATTCTCTTCTACTGTGGTTTACTATGGTAAACTCAAACTATTAAGAACAGCTTATACCAGAGCATCTGTCTTGGTATATTTGTTAAAAAAAAACTCACACCAAAAAGAAACATTCAGCATAAGAACTATTTTGCCATACATAATATCCTTAAAATAAAGCTCCCCTAACAGAAGAAAAGGCCACGTTGGAGGAAGGGAACATTTCACAAAAGACTCCTTTTGGAAAAGGCTATATGAAGAATTTTGAGAGGAATGTTGGATATTGCTATGTTTTAAGAAAGAGATTTTCATAACAGTTCTAAGCACCTGACAGTCCATTAGGATACGAACTATTACAAAGGCCTACATCTTACAGAGTTCAAATTTTTGTAGGACTCTCAGAGCTTGACTTTGTAGGTAGCCAAGCAGATGGGCAAAGTTTACAAAGGACCTAGGTCAGTTACCACTGTAAACTCCCTGCAACAGTTAAGTGTTCCATTTTGCCTAAATTTAATTCATTATCATCCTCCCCCAGGGATATTCTGGAACTGCCTCTCTGGTAAAGGAACAAGTATAGTTTCTATCTTTCATCCGCCCACCACATTTCCCTTCCCCGGCCTGACCTTCCATTTGTCTTTTAACAACGTCTAGCACCACACCAAACAAAGCATTTTTAGATTCAACACATATTTATCTGGGCAGAGGCCTTGAATTCAGATGTAGGAGCTCCCTCTTGGAAAAAAACAATTAAGAGTTCACTGTACAAATAAGTTCAAGAAACCACAAGACTCAGCAGGCAGAAACTATCCCTAAGGTGCTGAAGTTTGTCAGAACACTTGTTTTCACAGCAGGGAAAGCACAAACCTCCTCGATTACTCATTTTAGCTTCAAATACACCTCAAATCCCTCTGTTCTACAGGTAGAACTGAGGTCATTCATACACCAGGAGACAAACAACTAACAAGTTCTAGTAACCCTGAGGTAAGAAAATGAAGGGTGAGAACACATTACACAAAAGGAAGTCACTGTAGAAAGGATGACACCAGCTACACATTTTCTTTCTCACTAGAAGCTGTGGTTTCAAAAAGCCTCCAATTTCACAGATATCAATCAGTTACATCACAAAACATGAATCACATCTGTTTCAAGTGTATATTTATATGCACCGAAATAATTCCATTTTGGAGCACCCTATTTACCACTGAACATTGGAAAAATATAGTGAGAAAAGCAATAGTGTCCAATGTCACAATAAATAATTCACAAGGCATTAGAAATTTGTGTGTTTGTGCTTGTCAGATTTAAACCCTCCTTCAAATTATTGCTCCAGAAAGTACATAGATGAAAATTATTTCAACTAAATTGACTTGAGAAGAATTAGGGAAAGTTTCTTGATACAATCTTCTGACAGTCTATGGAGCAACTGTTAACAATACTCACTATTTCTCATAAATCCCAACATATCCCATCTTTGCTGTTGCCAGCAAAGCATGACAACAGTGGGAATGGAAAAGTACATTCAAATGTCAACATTATTTTGCATAGTATGTGTTTGAATGTATACATACACATCATTGTGTTTTTATATATTACTACAGAATATTTCTGATGCCAAAGAGCAGGAAGAAGGAACTGTAGGCATAACCTGCATTAATCTGCAACTATCCTGCAGTCTACAGGTATTTGCAGCAGGTTCTAAAAAAAGCTTCCCTTCTCTACATTTTTAAACAACATTTAGAGCACTTTGTTTTGTTTTTAATTATTCTGCCAAGCAAAGGTTGACTGAATCGAACTATTCTTTTTCTCTGTTAAAGAAAAATGTTACTTATTTGAGAGCAATCTGCAGACACTTAGATACTTTTAGACTATCTACTCTCCAACTGCCACTGAAATGCTTCCATAAGAGAAGAGTCACATTACAGTATCTCATACAATCACAGTCCCTTTTGTTTTACAGAATGTTAATATAAAGAATATGGTGAATGCCATGGACTAATAATAAGGAAATAGACAGGAAATCAAGCTGCAAGAACTTTGCTCAGGCAGTAATGCCTTTAATTGATCTTGTTTATTTATACAGTGAAAGCTGTTAGGCACATGGCAAACTCCAAGTTCCCTCAAGTTAACAACTGTTGCAAAAATAGCCACAGAATTTAATAATTCTGGCCAAAAGTATCCTCACGAGGAGTCCTGTTGTCACTTGTCACTCCTCCAACCCTTGCAGATAGAAAGTGTTTGTTTACGTGCCCTCAGTATTACAGGTTCCTAGATGAGGCCACAATACAACCTCAGAGCACTCAAAAATGCCATTACATATTTCCTTCCCAGGTCACAGTACTTTTATCACACCTATGAAAATCCATATTAGATACGTCTCTGTTTCATCATCACTGAATCAATACCTAAGCAAGTAGGTTTAGAGCAGCAGGTTCCAGGATGATTATGTTTTAAGAATACAAATTACACCCACTCAGCACGATTTCACATCTTTGACATCTGCAGTGCTATGTCTTATCACTTCTCCTTGCAGTCTACTTTCTGCTGTAAACAAAGCTAGTATTGCACAGATTACCGTGCCCTAGAAAGCCTCCACATTACCTTTAAGAGATTAATCAAGAAAGATTACAGTGCCAGATATTTTTTCTATACCAGATGCCTTTTCTTCCCCAAGCAGTAAACAATCAAACCGAATGATGAACTGAAGACACAAAAGGTCCAAGACAGCGTTACCACATGGCACAGCAGCAGTGCCACTACCTTGGTATGAGGCTTCTTTGACACACTCCAGAAATCTTCAGCAGATGTTGCTCAAATTCTATTAAATATTTAACACATATGACCTGTAAGCAACACATAAAATAGCAACCAAATAAGCAGAACTTCTGACTTCCTCTCTGCAAATAAGTTAGCTCCTTGCCTAGCATTTCTTCTGTCAGTTGTCAACCACAAGACAACTTCAGCTCCTACAGCTGCCTGTACTGAAGGGATATGGTCTCACAGCAAAAACTTTGCAAGTGTTCTAACAGCCCTCAAAAAGTACATTTGCCAACATGATTTAGCAGGAGTTAAACTGAATTTTAATAAAGCACTAAAGAAGTACACAGTTCCACAACTGTCTTGAAGACTAGTTACCCATTACACTCATAAAAGGATGCTCAACCCACCTAAATTATACAAAATCTAAAGCATATGTGAGTTTCTTTGGAAAAGTTTTTAAGTCAATACCTTCAGTAAGGACTATGGAAAAATCTGCAATCACAACTACACTGAAATCTTACCTCAGAAGTCAAAGAAAAACTTATCTCCAGACAAGAAATTGTAAAAAACCTTCATATGGCTACTGCAACCTTCCATAAACTATAGAACTGGTTATTTCTAAGAACACTTGAGTTCACCTCACTTTTTATGCATTAATATCTGCAGCTAAGTTAGCAGTGAAATTTTATTTGAAAAAAAACAGTAGCATATTTTTCTACCACAATATATGCAGCAGCTCTTCACTGCTTTTTGCTGGAATGGACAGTTTAACCCATGTCATACCCACCCATGTCAGCTCATTCTCAGTGATAGGCTGCAGTAGCACACAATGGGCCTACTTTCCCTTTAAGTTCTACATCTTTATCAAAGAATGTTCTCCTCATCAGTGCAAAATATGTTAAAAGAATAATCCCACATGGAATAACTTCTGGAAAGTATGATGCCAAATACCTGACTCAGTTCTTCCAGTTACTAAGCTAAGGTATTGCTGCTTTGACACACCTAACTGAGTCCAACACTGCAAATGGGTGAAAAGGCACAGTTACAAATTAGTATTTTATTTTTAGGATAAGGAAAGAGGATTTTCTTCTTGTCCTAGCTCCATGCACACAAAAGTGCAGCTGATACAGAACAGTTAGTGGATCTCAGCTCTCTTTGTCCTATTTTCCTTATTTCTGTGCAAATACTGCAACTCAAGTATGAAGTTTTACAGTAGTTATTCATTGTTACAGAATGACTAAAATGTGATTTTATTTAAAATACTGTGACTAGAAACTCAATTTCCGGCATCAAAATAGGGAATAATTTTGGAACAAGAGTTTCAACTAAACTTTGTCTTAGCAAAAAGCTTTTTCTAAAGAGAAAAGCAAGCACTCCTGGCATAAAAATGGTCACTGAATTTCAGAAAAAAACAAACCAACAAAAAAACACCACACAAAACTAAAAACCAAACAAGTATGAGTGAGGTGTTTCTAAGCAAGTGGCACAGCAGCCAGGGATAACAGCTCTCCCCTTACAGATTACTGTAACATTGAATATTTGCTGTCTGTTAAATCATCGTACCAGTATCATCTGAAAAAGTATCTTTATTATTCACCACTTAATGGAATGAAGTAAGAAAAAAATTAGAGAGTAACTCTGGAAGAATAGTATTATTATTTCAGCTACAGATTGCAATTTCTCATTCGTGATTAAGGTTGCAATGAGACACGAAGCATTTTTATCTGTGTGTCTTTAACAAAACAGTGCTTTCCTTCATGTTAGCAAATAACAGCAACTAAAAAGTTGCTTTAAGAAGGCATCTTGCTTCTTGCATTTATACAGTTCAGCACAGCCTTCAGCAGCACATAATTTACATTTCCCTTTTGAAAAATCTGCTGCCAAAAGCTGCAGTAGTAGCAAGTGATCTTCATTACCTGATTCTAACATAAATGAAAGCAAGGCTAGGTTTAAGTTATGATCCAATACTAGTTTAAAAGACCATGAAAAAGAAATCTAAATGTCTCAAGCTCTCTCCAGGATCACAGAGATTACATCTTACATTAAAAAAAAAACAGCACTCTAAACAAATATGAAAATACAGACAGGTAGCCACGATTCGTTCTTAAAAGTCATAGAAATAAGGAACACTGTGATCCCTACTAAACACGTTTGGACAACAGAGGCATACTGCCCATTTTCGTGAATGCCCATAGCACCTCGCCACTTCAGCCACTGGATAGTGCTGGTTTTGGTTTAGGCTTCAGTCAGAATCCCTGAGTATTCAGCAGTGTATCTTTGGGGCAGTTTTAAGACGAGCAAGACGAGGTATAGATGTTTTTAAAGATTTATAGATGTGCTATGCAGAACTATAAAGCTACTCAGTTGCAAGGAGTTTTATATTTGAAAAAATAAAGTACATAATGCTATATCAGATTGCTATTCCTCCCTGTTACATCTTACTGAAACCCACGAGCAAATTGCTATCAATTTTTGTATACAGGTATATTTTTAATGTTTAACATCAAAGCCATATACTCATAATGAGTCATCCTATGATCTATTTTAACAAAATCCTTATATTTAATTAACAGGAAGAGACATTAGGAAAAAATAGCTAATAGACTATTAATAGGGAAAGAAGCCACCTTGAATTAAAAATTTAAAAGTTCTTTACTAATTAAAAAAGTTTCAGAGTCCGCTCTTTAAAACAGACCAACACCCTACGTCCCCTCAAATTGCTGTTACACACTAACTACAGTTAAACAAGTATTTTATCTAACACAAATCAAAATGACTCACTTGCCCAGAAAGACAACGATGACATTAATTACATAGGAGCTAGGAAGAGAAGGGAGGATAGCTCGCTCAGAGATGACAGAAAGGAGGAGGGTTTGGTTATAGTCACTGATTCTCCTCCACAGCCTCCTCCAGAGGAATCAAATCTGCAGTCTGGGATAAGCCCTGCTTCCTCTGCCTCCCAGTTTTCACCTCCCATCTACCATTACAGGCAACTCCCAAGTATTATTAAAGCAGCCTTCACTGTTCCAGACCCAGCCAACCCAGAAGGTGCAAGTCCTCCAGGAAGCTGAGGAAAGCAGCTATAAAAAACCAGAAGCGGCTTAATGACTGTTCAACAGGCAGCCAATAAGGGCAGAAATGAAACAGCTGAAGTAACCTAACAGAGCTTATCAAGGAATGTTTTTAGAAACTGTTTCATGAGGACTGTTTCTGTTACTATCCTTCCTTGGGCAATTCCGCAACACAAACACAAGCGTGGCTGGCTACTAACTCAGGGTAGAAGGTTCTTAAATTTGTAAAAAGTCAGCTTGCTAAAAAAAAACCAACCCAAAACATACAAACCTAAGTTAAAGTAATTATCTCAACAGTTTTATAGAACTAAGTAATGATTCTGAGAACATCGACCTTGTCCTATAACCACCACTATAAAAGCAAAATCACATATTATCAATACTTCGTTAAGATTTTGTGAAACAGGACACAAATAGTGTCACTGCTACCCAACCTAATCACTTTGGGGCATTTTCCCTTAAGTCAGACAGAGCATGTACTGGACCCAGGACCCCTGAGGAATTTTTTGCTGTGATTGTTACCAGTGCAGAAATCACCAAAGTAAAGCTGGCAACAATAAACAGTAACCCTGAGCAGAAAGCCCCATGTGATCCCTCAGGAGCACACCATCAGACTATTCTACTGTTCCACCTTGGCACAATTTACATTTCAGGTAATTTTAAAGTGTACTTAAAGAGTATTTTAAAAATATAAGCTTTTGTTTATACTAGGACTAATGAAGGAAAATGTGGAAAATTAATTTTTTTTAAGTGAGAAAACATCAAGGTTTCTAAACTACACTACAGGTTTCAAACAGATTATGCAGTGTCACAATGAATGGGCATTCACTGATGGAATGAGATCATTTGTTCTTGTTAAATTTTCCATTTTCCAGGACTGGTTCCTTACTCTGAGTTTACCTGTACAACCTCAGGATGAAGAGATATACTCCAAGATAGTAACTTGCCAGCTGAAATAAGCCCAAATTACCTCATTTCAAAAGCATGCTATTGTTTTTGTCACTCCAGAGTCAAGGAATTCCATATTTTATAGACAAATTCATCTGAATATTAACAGACTAAAGCACTAGTATTTCCTAACTCATACAAAAAAAAGTATTTTATTAGATCACCTCCTGTAATTTCAGATAGTTTGCAAAAAAGTTATTGGCAGTCTCAAAGAAACCAGAAAAAACCACAAAATTTGAAGACATATAACTGGCATTTAAATTACTTTCAGCAATGTAGAACCAGCGCTGTCTATCTCAAGAAAAATATTTACATGAAAGCAAAAAAGTTTACAAAAATAAAACAAGCATTAGGACTAATGTGTGTTTATAAAACAACAACCAAACGAGGCACTAAACTACTGTACTTTATTTTTATATTCCAGTTCCACTTCGTAGCTAAATATGACCCAATGAACAAATAGCAGAGGATTATCTTTTCTCCTCTAACATCCAGATTGTTTTATAACAGCCTCGTACCTTGCAAGGAGGCTTCAGTTAAAACACATTTAGAACCGCGCAGTAAGGTAAATATCTGTTTATTCTGATTTAACAACAACAACAACAAGAAGTTAGCTGACGGCTGATGTACAAATCGCAAGCATCAATGCGCTGGGAGCCTGCACTGTTGTGCTGCATTTCTTCCCCAAAACTCTCCGCAGATCATTCCCCGGCGGCAGCTCCCACGCGTGCATTCGGAGCGGGATTTAGCGGTCACACATCCCCGGACAGCCCGGCCGGGGACCCCCGCCTTCACTCCGCACCTCGTCCCTCGGCCTCTCGCCGGAGCCTTTGTCAAAGGTCTCCTGACCCGCCCGCCCCGCCGTGTCCCGGCAGCCCCACGGCCCTCAGCCCCCGCCGCGCCTCGCCCGGCCGTGCCCACATCCCGGCCGGCCCACCCCGCCCGCAGCTCTGCCTGCCCTCCTCCCCTTCCCCCACAGACCCCGAAAATCCGCCCCCCTTCCCAGGACGTCCCCGCCCGGGGGCCCTCCCGCCTCTCACCGCGCCCATCCCCGCGGCGTCTGACCCCGCCGACCCCTGACATCCCCTCCCTCTCTCCCTGCCTCCCTCCCTCGCTCGCGGCGCCTCCCGCCGCTCCAGTCCGGGCCGGCCCCTCACCGCAATGACGACGGTATCCTCGCCCTGGAACTTGGCGATGTACTTGTCGCCGCGGGCCACTTCGGACTCGTTGAGGGGCCTGAAGCGACACATCACTTTGATGTTACACTCCGCCGGGTCCGCCATCTTAGGCCACCGCCGCCTCCGGCGCGCTCAGCTCCGCCGCCGCCCGCTGCCTGCAGCCGCACCGCCCGCGCCGGGGGGGTCTCGCAAGCCGCCGTGGCCGGGAAGCCCGCGCCCGCCCCGGCAGGAGGGAAAAGGGAAGGGCTCCTTCCTGGCCGCCGCCGCCGCCTCCCGCGCTCACTTCCTCCCCAACATGGCCCCGGCCATGGCGGTGCGGCCGCGGCTCCCGCCCCGCCCCGCCGGGGGGATGGCACGGTGACGTCACCCTCCGCAGCGCCCGCCCCGCCCTGTGCGCAGGCGCGGCGCTGCCCCCGGGCGGGCGGGGGCGCTGCCCGCGGGGTCGCCGGGGGCGGGCGGCAGGGGCGGGGCTCCCTCAGGCTGGGGGCTATCCGCGGCGGCTCCAGTCGCGGCCGCTGTCGGTGTCGGGCTGCGCTTGGAGTCGTAGAACCGTGGAATTGAGCTCCAGGGAATCGTAGAATTGTGGAATCATCAAGGTTGGAAGAGACCTTTGAGATCGTCCAGTCCAGCCGTCCACCCGGCGCTACCACTAACCACTGAACCACATCACTCGGCGCCAGATCCAGACGCCTCTTAAACCCCTCCAGGGATGGTGATTCCACCACTTCCTTGGGCAGCCTGGCACCGCCTCGGTTCGCTCAGCAAAGAGCAGCCACACAGAATTACTGAATCACAAAATCAATTAAGTTGGAAAAGACCTCTACTGAGTCCAAGCTCTGACTGACCACACCACCATGTCACCTGTGTCACCATGTAATGGCACTCAGTGCCACATCCAGTCTTTGACTAGAAACCTCCAGGGACGGTGACTCCACCACCTCCCTTGGCAGTCCATTCCAATGCCTAATCACCCTTTCTGTCAAGAATTTCTTCCTAATGTCCAACCTAAACCTCCTCTGGTGCAGCTTGAGACTACATCCTCTTGTACTATCTCCAGTTGCCTGGGAGAAGAGACTGACCCTCACCTGGCTACAGCCTCCTTTCAGGCAATTGTAGAGAGTGATAAGGTCACCTCTGAGCATCCTTTTCTCCAGGCTGAACACCCCCAGCTTCCGCAGGCTGCAGTTATCAGGCTGCAGGGAGGCACAAGGCACCAACTCAACCTGATGGGGCTCCTGCCTCAGCCCCTCTGACAGCCGGTGTTGGAGAGATGTTGTGACATGGCCCTACCACGAGCAGAACTCAGAGCAGGGCAGTGCTGCGGAGAGCCAAGCTCTGTATGTGTGACAGAAAACTGAGAGGCTGGGCGTGAAGTAAAGGTTTCAAGTTGGCAGTTGAGATAGAAACCTATGATATTTGGAGATTTTTTTTCTTTTCATTTCTTTTCCTTGCTCAGAAAGGGAAAAAAATCCACATCCGTGAGGTGTTCAGCCATGTCAGGGAGCTGCCAGTGTTCGCTAAAGTTCCTGCGATCCTCGTTGCCTGTGTGTCTCTTGGAGCTGTAATCCAGCTAGTGGGATCAGAGCACACGGCAGCCCACAGCTCTTGGTGTCATCCCCAGGGATGGAGTCTCTCACAACCTCTTTGTCCCAATTTACAAAAAAAAAAAAAGTCTGCACAGTAATTTTTTTTAGCTTAGTTTATCACAAGTTTTGCTAATTTATTACAGGGGATCTAATTTTAATCAGTCAAAACTTACTGACTGTGTCTAGGCAAAAATCATCAGGTGCACCATTCTGATAGAGATTTCCAACAGTCTCATGACTTTACAACTGTGCCTCTTACATCCAGGCATGAACTTTCAGATTGGAACAAAGTACAGACTCACAACTTGGCGAAGTTCAGTCAGTTTCCTAACAGAAATCATGACTTGTGCTGGAAATTTTTCAAATAGCCTTGAAGTTAATTAAAAAGAAAAATAGAAAAAAAATTAAGGAGCCTTTGTCTTAAATTAGTAAATTTTAGTAGGGCAGAATGACTCAGAATAGCTGTGTCCTTCCCTTAAAAGTGTTCTTTTTTCATTAAAAAAAGGGGGGAAATATGAATTTTAACAGGGACCATCTGTAATCAGGTATCCTTCATTTTCAAGACTTCTCAGTTCAGGGATTTCAGTGCTGTGTTTTCACTTAGGATAGGTGTGCAAGGCAAACACAACTTCAAAACTGCTGCACATGACAATAGAATTACCTAATAATCTAGTTTCATCTATAGGTTCTTTTCACATAGTAATACGAAAAATATTTCTATGCCTAGTTTATCTTATGAGGTAATCTAAGTCTTCTAAATTGAGGTCATGTTGAAACAAGTTTATTTTTCTGCTGTGATTAAAAATGCTGCAGGACTGTGCTGCCTTATGCAGGGCAGCAACATATCCCTACCTACCAGCAAGTGTGGAAATAGTTGTCTGGAAAAGCTAAGATATAGGCTCAGTCTGTAGAAGGTGCAGTGCTGCTCCACATCATCTAGCGTTTGAGGTATATATAGATATCTCTTTACAGTTCTGTTTATCTGTATTTTCAATAAAATGTTTTAAACGTAATTGTTATTAACCTTTATGTGTCAGAAAGCCTCTTTCTGTTGATTGCTATTTTACTATCTTGTTTAAGGAAGAAACCTCATAATGACGTGATTCTCGAGAAAACAGATGCTTGGGCTTGCTTACCTTTTCAGTTTTACATAGCAGACACAAAGACAACACAGACACGTAAGAAATTACTCATTGTAGCCGTGTTGAAACAGAAAATGTCAGCATGTGAACTCTGCAGAAAGGACTGCCCACTGTGAAGCTGTTGGGTCTGTGCAAGCTCGTAGGAGAACTGGCTGATGGTGTCCTATCCTGGCTGTGAGAGCCTTTGCTAAATGAGATCTGCTGAACTGCATCCTCTCAGATCCCTTTCAGGGACTCTGTCATGAAGTTTCTCTTCTCTGATCTGCTGTTCAAAATAGCAACCGTTCCTTGACATGACCTACTTAAGGTCTGACACAACGAAGCAGTGTGCTCAAAGAGGGCAGTGTGTTATCTCTGCTGGCGCCAAGACGTGTCAAAACAGCAGTCTTGAGGACTTGTGTTTAAAGATGCAGTCTCGTGAGACCAGGGCAGAGACCAAACATCCTGGTGAATTTTTGTCCCATTTTGTCACAATTACAGAATGCTCTTTCTTTGCTAGCTGGGAATGTATTTGCTGCCTTCTATGTTGTTACGTAATGTCTGCAACGTACATTTTTTGACACTTAGGATAAAAGACTCTGTTTAAAACGTAATATATTGTAATGAGAAAAAATGGTGTATCAGTTATCATAAAAAGTGAATCCTTCTGTTTGATGTTTAAGCTTAGTATGCTCATGTAAATCAAATACATTTTCTTTATCTGACAAATAAGTTTAATAAAGTTTCTCACTAAAGACCAGTGTATTTTTTATAGTAGTTTATGTAAGGAATTTGTGTTTGTTAATTCACTAACCATGTTTCTGTCCCTTTATGATCTGTGCAATAAACCTCTACAAATTCTTTTATGATTTACAGCTCCTTTAGATCTTCAGTCTTTCTCAGCAATAAAAGCATGTTAAGCAAAGGGAATTGGCAAAGCTGAGCCTATATCTGGATAATGATGTAATTAACCATCAACACTGCTCCAGCAGAGCAAAAGTGATCTTGATTTCATCGTAAAAGAACATTACATATTTGAATAAATCTTTAAACCAGGTGTTTGTGGAGAAGCAAATTAAAGCTGCTTCCTCCTGCCCTTTAAAGAATTAAATTCTGAGATTCATCAGTTGACAGCACTTGTTGACATTCAGTGTGCCTAAGGCAAACACAAGTGCTCTTCTCATTTTACTTTGCAATGTACTGGGAAAATACAGTGCACGACTTCTGAGAATTTAAGGTGCATTCCAGGTCAATTTTATTCCAAATTTGCAAGTCAATTTGTAGGACAAAACAGTGATTAATCTGTCAGATACAGTGTACCTCAAACAAAGTTCTTTATTGCTTGTAACACACTCTGTAAATAAAGGCTATTAAGATGACTTACAAAGTCTAGAAACGTTGCTTGACATTGTAAAAGTGTAATTAAAATTAACAAAATTGTATGTTTTAAACAGCTTATATAAATATGTTTTAAATAATATAAATATATTTTAAGTCTCTTTACCAACAGACTGTGTCTACTCAACTCAGCTTGAGGAACTCAATAACTGATTGAAGGTTGGTGGATGGACCTCAGTGGCCGAAGATACTGCTGGAGTCCAACTAGATTATTTGAAGCTCTCATCCAGTTACAAAATTCAACAGTTTCTTTTCATTGCATGCAACAATATGTTGTCAAATATATCTCCTGTCTCAAACAAGTTTAGGATTTTGTATGAACTAGATGGATGAAATGTATGTTAAGGATATTTCTGCTTCTGTTTCTGATACATATTAACTTCTTGGCAAGAATAGAAGTAATTCTAAAGATCAGTTCTATTTTACTTTTTAGCTGGAAATGCATAAAACCTGAAAAGCCTCTAGTTTGTTCCCAATCACCAAGATCATATTTAATTATCTCTGATAGCGATAGACTAATTAAAAGCAAAAGCAAGCCCTGGGAATAATGTCACATTTTAGATGTTTATTTCAGCTAATTTGTGCAAATTCATGCAAAAAAAGCTGTCTGCTCACTACCTAAAGCATTGATTCCAATTCTCTTTGAAGAAGGAACACACTTTTGCATCTCTTTATATTTTTAACCATTAAAATCATCCAGCATAGGTTGTCTGAAACATCCCATCATAAATCTCTATTCTCAGTTGCTTTTCATCTTTTATAACCCTTATTAAACTTACCACTGGATTGTATCTTAGTTTCTATGTCTAGGTGATGGATTTTTATCAGGCTTTCCTTTTGCAGTCAACCTCTTTGATGTGGGAGCCAGAGCTGAAGGCAAGGAGTATGACTGCCTTAAATTCAAGAAGATGCTTTATTCACTGAAAAGTGAAACAAGAAAAGTAGTCAGGAAAGAAGTAGCAAAGTGGAAGAGACAATTTTGGGAACCTAGTTGAACCAGGCAGAAAAGGCTGTGATTTCTGCAGGAGCTCTTTCAGAATCAAGGATCGGAACTAAGATTCCTCACTTCTTAATGTCAGAAAACAGATGTGGAACAAGCAGGTGAGGGACACCACTCTGTAGCCAATACTCTAGTCTAGTTCAACAGAGCTGCCATCTTGCCTTTCTTCTTGTTTATTAATTCTTGCAGCCAACCAGCCAAGCCTGTCAAGCTGTTATCAACCAGCAAAAATTAAAGTCAGAATCAGTATAAGATGGGGTTTGCCTCCCACTGATACTGTTCTGAAAAATTATACTTGGCTAGACCTTTTTGTCCGATTCATGCATCAAAAATCATTGGGGGTTATGATTGTTGAAGTAAACTGTGTTTTTCACAGTCCCTACACACACACACAAACAGACAGACCCACACAGACAAAGTGATTGTAAAATTCATATTTATTTTGTGGGTGTCATTCTGTTTAGGAAGATGACCATACACAGCTTTTTTCTCAACAAATTTGGCATATGCTTATACTCAAATTCATGTCTGAAGTCTATTGGCAAAATTATATTTTATTTCTCTCTATTTTATAAGCTCTGCAGAAATAATGCTGGAGGAGAGGAATCCAACCCTTTTATCCACAGTTCTTTTATCCACAGTTCTTTTATCCACAGAAATTTCTCAATTCTGATATTTATTGTTGGTGACAGTACATGAGATAGGCAGAGCAGAGCTGACTTTCAGAGTTCAATCTGAAACTGCTAGGCTGAAATTTTTTTTTTTGTATGCTGAAGAAATTTCTCTGGCAATGGTAAATGCATCATTCGCGATGGGTGAGAGGGTGGGACAACTGTGCTTCAAAATTAACCTTTCATGTGAAGTTCCTGCTCATCTCAGACAGATTCACCATCCTGACTTCTAATCTTCCCATAAATGGATAAGTGCTGCCATAGGTGAAGGGAGTGAGGGGACGTGGGAGGAGCGTGTTCATGCACAAGCATTTTTCATAGTGCAATTCACATCATTTTCTCTGTCTCCTCAGTCACATTTTCGCCAAGCTTATTTACCGTGCTGGTCACAGGATGTATTAAAGAGGTTTCACCAGATTTTCAAGCTGTTTAGTAAAAGTCTTCCTTCTATTTTTTTTTTTTTCCTTTCTAATCTGGGTATTTGCCAGGTCTTACGACATGGAGTTAGTATGTGGGAAAGCTGCAGTTCTTAGTGGTTGTTCAGAAGCTTTAGTGCTAAAGTGATGATTTAGCACCTAGGAGTGGCTGAGTAAAGAAAAGAAAATCAGGTAAGAGATGAGACAGGTACTAATCACTTTTTGGCAACATCTAAAGAGCTTGTGTCATCCATCTCATCTATATTTCATTCATGAAGGTGGTCACTTTTCAGCTTTTATAAAGCTCTACCCTGTCTATCCAGTCCTGTAATGGTTTGTCCTGATACATTTATTGCTTTCCCAATGTCCAGCAGGCATCTCAAGCAGTTCAAGAAAAGTATAGCTGCTAAGAAAGCCTTTCTTACTCCATAATATTTAATTTTTCCTTAAATGCCTTCGCAGCTTTAAAGGTCATTGGTTTTGCATTCTGTGATTTGTATGACTTTGCCTCTCTTTGTTAGCTGCCCTTGCCTCTTTCCATGATGCCCTATGCTCTTTTCTTTGGTAGTGATGACGGGATACAGTTTTTCTCTTTGTCCCAGAGTTGCCACAATGCTTTCTGTTGCATCACCCCAGTTATCAAATTGTCTGGAAGAACTCCTTCTGTCATGGTGCCTACCAAAATGGTGAATAACATGAGCAAAGACAAAAGAACAGTGAGAACAATTTATGAAACCCCGTTTATTTCTTATATTTAGAAGACATGGATTAATCTTAAAAGCCATTAATCCTTTTGACTGTGGTACTCTACGTTTGTCTTCTTCACTAGATATCAACAACCTTGTTGTTTTCTTAATGGTTTGTAGAAAATTATTAAACATTACCAGAAATGCAGAGAAAAAAGTAGAATAATGCAACTGAAATTGCCTTGGTGATTCCCATGCGTCTTGAATTATTTTATTCTAATCTGTCCATATTCATCTCTTTCAGAAACAATAGTATCATCATTCCTGGCAAAGAATACTTCCTTCCTTGGTTACAGCTGTGAAGACAGGGTTTGTACTTGGGTGGAAAAATAAGGAAATGGATTCTTCAGTTGGTATAGTCTCATTTTTGGAACTCCCGAAAAGCATTAGACTTCTCACCAGCTGAAAGGTGAGGATATATAATAAGTTTTTCATTAAGATTTATGTCCTTTGAAATGGGAAACAGTGCCTCTTGCAGTAGCTGGAACTTACATAGTGTAATGTCAGTAAAATCAGAATTTTCTATGTGCTCTTTGTGCTGGCCAAGAATTTAACAGGCAGCACACAGGGGTTATAGATCACTCCTTTCCTCTGAGTGTGGTTCAGTGATATGGGATTAAAGGTTTACCTTGAGGAGTATGTGAGGCTGAGGATATAAGAAGAGGGTTGGGAGCTGAGAGCAAGGAAGCTGAAGCACATGGTTCATTGGTCACTGCACTTTGGCAGATGAGCCTGTAAAAGGTTATTAAAGACACTGTAGATTTGAAGCCCTGTGTGTCCTTTAGCCCCTCTTACCTCATCCACCAGACCTCTACTCAGTCATGGCTCTGCAGAATAGTTAGGCTGCATGGACCTCATAGTCAGTGAAATACTTTTGGAATAAATCGTAAAAAAGTTTTACAGATAGATTTGAAAGTTCTTCAGAATATTTTCTAAAGTGAAAATGTATCTGAAGTTAATTTAGTTAATGTCAGACTTCTAGTGTGAGACATCAACAGTCCTTGTATGCTGTAGGCCCAGTTTACATTGCTCTCGACACTGGTCAGAATTAGCACTCTTTTAACAGATATAATTCCCCAAATTCATTTAAAAATGGGAGAGGAAAAAAAATTTCTTTAATTCTATCACTATTCCTGAAAATGTTCCCTCTCTAACATTATCAGCATCTCAAAGGTCTCAGTGGCATAGGTGGGCACCAGTCCTAGTTTGCCTTGAAAAAAGTCTGCATGTTTGTGTTTTGCATTTAATCTAGGACTTGCAGATTTAATTGTAGTAGTGTTTAATGCATGAATTAACTATCTGGAGCAACTGTCCTTTCTGTGTAAGGATTACAGATTACACTGATTACAGATACATCAGCCCTACTTCCATTGCTGGAAGGCACAGCCTGGTCTACAGAAAGCAGCACCGGGCACTGTTACTGTAGATGTGTAGTATTTAGCAGAACAATGTAAGGGTTAACACAAAAGTTCATGCTGTTTTAATAGAAAAATGCATTACATTCCTGTTGTATTCCCCACGGCTAGATTTCCCTGGGAAAAGGTAGACAACAATGGTACATTGTTATAAGAAACTTAAAGTGTTTTAAGATGGAGGTTGATAAGTTTATGGATGGGGATCCCAAAACAAGATAAGAATGACTCTGAAGTTAGAACTAAACCTTGAGATAACTGTTCTTTTTAATCCAATTTATTGGTAGTGCTGGTTCCCAAATGCATGTTAGAGAGGAGATTCTGTGTGTTTGCAATGCTTTAGCCTCCCACTACAGGACTTCTGTTTCTTATCTCTAGGAGTTGGGGAGTAGGTGGTGGGCTCAGGGCTCAGTGAGAGACACTGCTCTTGCTTCTGGTGTTAGAAGCTCCTGGAACATCTTAGGATCTTTTGGCCAATTTACTTCCAATTCTTGCTGCTGTAAAAGGACGTTGGGAAATGACCACTCATGCTTTCTTCTTATGGTGCCCCAGAGGTACATCTTTAGTCCTTTTCCTTTGTGCCTCGGGTCTGAGGGCAGTCAGGAGTGGTGTGTAGGCTGAGGTACGGGGCTGTTCATGGAGGAGTTGCACGGCTCTTTTGAAACAAGTATCTGCTGCAGTGGTTCTTGCATTGCCTGGGATATAGTTCAGTGACCTAAGCAGTCTTTTTCAGTCCTCTGTTTCTGTGTTCTAGACTGTGCTAAGACCTGAACCCAGACAATGAGAAGCAGTGCTTGTAAGCTTGTAAAGCTGCTGTTTGGGCCTCTCACCTCCTTAGGGCTCTTCTTTCTTGGTCAAATTAAAGGTTTCTCAAGAAATCTCTATGGAGCATTTTGTGAGTGTTGAATATGTCACAAGAGCTGTTTTTTGCCCTGAGTACAAAGTACATTTTTCGTTTTTCCTTACGTAGATGTGGGAAGTGGCACAGCTCTTTCCCTGGGAGACAGGCATTCCCTTTCTTTCTTGTGCTTCCCAGCTCAACAGCATGACTTGGTCTTTAAAAAAGACAAGTACAAGCATGCTGGTCAAATGATGTCAGAATTAACTAAGAAGTCCAATGTGGTATAAATCTTTATTAAGATTACTGAAGGTTTTATGAGGTATACAAGATTGTAGAGCAAACCCTTTCAGAAAATCTCATATATATTAATGAAAATACAGCAGAGTGCTCCCACCAGTGTGTTCTGCTGTGTAGAATTCTTTTACTTTAAACAGTATTTCTGCTCTGAGAAAAAAAATCTACGAACATGACAAATTTTTACTTAGCAAATCCTTTTATTTGTCTGTAAGGATTTTATCTGCATTCACAAGTGACAAAAGTAATTTTGCTTTGGTTTTTTATTCTAGCTAGACAGGGTAATTATGTATTAGGTAGTAAGCTGAATTTTGTTCCTTTTATATACATGGTCAACAGAATTTACTGCATTGCTAGCAAGGATATTTATGTAACTTAATGAGAACACTGAAAAAGGAGCAAAGGTTTGGTTTGCTTCAGACAGGCTTTCCACAAGATTACTTTGATCTCTCCTCAAGGTTCAACATTAAAAGAGGCAAAATCATATAAACAAGACTTTAAAGTTGCTGTCAACTGGTTAATTGATTATTAATTTTTTGAGACTGCTTTGTTTCTGAAGAGAAAAAAATCAGGAAAAATAGTAATCTTTTGTGTGTGTGGACACTGTTCTTCTGCTAACAACCTTTTTTTCTTTTTTTTCCTTTTTTTTCCTCTTTTTTTTTTTTTTGAGAAATATCAAGGAAAAACAGATTGTCACAGAAAATGTCATATACCAGAGTACGTAGGAACCTTTGTATTCGTTTTCTCTAGTCTGGCTGGTGACCAGGAGAGTCCCTTCAGCATTTTAAATGAGGACAGCTGAAGTTCAGTCTGCCATAGAGGTGTTACACTCTGGGTTTTTTTTTACCTTCCTGGAGCAAGAGGCTTCCTGGAGTGTCAAACAACAAGAACACCTTAACGGAGCAGTTAATGCCTAGAGCTGATTCCACCTAACCTACTGTAAGCATCTAGAAACTAACATGTAATCTAGTCTTCCTAGTCTCCACTTACAGACTATGAACAAATTTAACACCCCCAGAAGGTGATCTATGTCACTGATAGGTCAGATGAGTTGTCCTCTGGAGAGGCCCGTGTACCTTCTGCTGACTGTAAAAGAGCCCAGGTAAACTAACTTAGCTTTGGGCAGCCAAGTCCTAGATGCCTAAAGTTTAGGTAGGATGAATATTGAGCTGGACTTCTAAATAGGGCAGTTTCATTCAGATGCTTAAATATACTCATGGAACTCTTAAATGCAAATTTAGATCTACCTTAAGGAGATTTCCAGAAAACTGCAATAAGACATGCAGTAATATGCAATATATTGTAACATCAATGCATCAGTCTCAGAACATAATTTCTAATTATATGGGTATTTCAGATGTGCTGCACACACACAGAGTGTAAAAGTACCCTTTTTAGAGCAGTTTTTCCAAAGCAGAGGCTGTGTTTGGCACTCTTTTGAAGGAAAGTGTTCCAATGACGTAGAATCAGATTGGTTCTCTGCATCTTGCAAAGATCAAATAGAATCCATTAAAACATTATTGATTCAAACCTTGTGCTGAAGTACTGTCTGTGAGAGCTCTGTCATTAGCTCTCTGAAAGGGCTGATTAGAGTCTGGTATGACTTATGAGCATATAGAAGCTACCAAATGGTATTAGTGTGCACAGTGAAAGGCATAGGGCATTAGCAGGGGTTGGAGTAGATGATCTCCAGAGCTCGCTTCCAGCCTCAGTTATTCCGTGGTTCTGTGATAACTGCACTTCTGGTGCCCATGTACTTACATCCACTCTTCCCCATCCCATGACTTCTCAATTGCTATGTCTGCCCTATTATTGCATTTTCTCTGTTAAAAAAGAAAACAAACAAACAACACCAAAAAAAACCAGCAAAAACAAACAACTGAAACTAGGTTCTTAAGTGTGTTAAACAAACCTTTTACTTTTATGTCAAAGAGACAAATTTGGCTAGTGCCAATGTTTGAAAGAAAAAGAAGGAACAATCAGCTTCAGAATGTCATCTTTTACAGACAGACTAACCAGCCTGCAGTGATGGACTGACTAGTCTGTGCTTTCCCCACCAGGTGGGAACAGAAACATCAATATCAATGAACACACGTTAAATTGAGTGGAAATAAACCCTAAGGACAGAATTGTGTAGTGAAGTTATCTACCCACACAGCATTACAACACTTGATCTACTGGTGTATTATAAGTATTAAATTGACACTTTGCAATGATTGAAATCAGACATTCCACTGATAGAGCACAGCATGCACTTTTAGTTTATATATTGCATTATGTGGTTATCAAAGTGATCATCATTTTTGGAAGGGATAATAAAGACAATGGCATGAAAAATAAGCTACCATATGTTATGTTAGAGGATATTTTTGGTATTTTCTCTTTGCCTCTAAACACACAGTTCATTTTCATAAGCTCCAGCATATGAAATGGTCCTTATTTTAGTTTAAAGGATTTCAATAATTTAGAATCAAATCACAAAACTCTCAGCATGTGCAATCACAATCAAATTTAAATTGAAGAGCAGTATCAATATTTTGAACATTTCTGCAGCCTTTTCAAGTTCATTTTTCCCAGGAAGAGAATGCTTCCAATGTTGACTTTTAAGAGAAAATAATGAATTCCACATCATTCAAGATGCAGGATTTGAAGATAGGAAATTGTTTAGTATTTTAATTTCAGACTCCTGAAGCAAGTGCTCACAGTCTGATTCATCTGTATACAACAGTACTCATTCAAACCATCCCTATGAATTTTGTGTCCAGTTTTAACCCTGCAGCAATGC
Source organism: Myiozetetes cayanensis (assembly GCF_022539395.1). Lineage (NCBI taxonomy): Eukaryota > Metazoa > Chordata > Aves > Passeriformes > Tyrannidae > Myiozetetes > Myiozetetes cayanensis. Next base: position 136,820,782 of record NW_026086604.1, read on the forward strand.
TTGTCATTTCCTAAAGAATCGAAGAAAGTTGATGAATAATACAATGGAAGTTTTGTATCCTGAAATCAAAATACAAAAGAATTATTTTGATTGAATGGATTTCCTTTGGGTTTTTTCTGCTTCACCATATGGTGTTTCTAGATGAGTCAGATCGATGATTGAAGAGCAAGCAGCATCTCTTAACATTACATGCCTATGATGATATGCTGCCAAAATTCAAACTCTGTGACTGCATTGCTGCATACTGTTAATGGAGCTTCATGTCACAGAGATAATCAATCAGGGGACAGATGATTTGAATTACAACTATGCAAATGAATGCAATGGATGTGTATCATAAATGCTTTGTTAGTTCTGAGTTTGCCACAAGAAAATATCCTTTCTGACAGAATTAATTATTTTGACCGACAGAACGAATCTATCATTGACAAAACTTGAAACATTTGCCCTAGCAAGCTATATAATTTCAAATCACAAACCTTATGTCTGTACAACTGACTGTACTATATTGTTTTGGCAATATGCTGATTGCCAGGCGTCTGACAATGTGCTGTAACTTACCCTGCATAAATAGCCATGAGTCACTGAAGGAAACTTTTTCTTTCAGTTTGCAAAGTATAAACTGTTTTCTTTTCTTAGGGCGTGTATTTCAGCTTCTCAATGTGAAATTGTCATCATCTCTGATTTTGCAGTTCAGGCTGGGAATGTGATGGAAAGAATATGTAGACTCAGCCAAACTCATAATGATTCTGTTTGCTCTGCATCCGCTCTGCTTCGTGCACACCGACCCAAGGATTGGCTTTTTGCAGCTAGTGGTTATCTTGGAATGCATGTAAAGAAACCATTCAATATCAAAATGTTAATTAATAGCACAAGTCTAGCTGCAGATAATTTTTGAGATGCATTTTACTCTTACCTTATATGTCTGTATTAAGTTTGTAAAGCAATATAGGGTCCCTCAGTGCTGAGGCTGCTTGGTTATTCACCAAATCTTCATTAAAAAAGCATTCCCAGTGCCCATACAGGGCAAGAACTGCTATTTACAGAGGCATTAATGAGCTTTTCCAGCACTTCTCTCCCTTGCATGCCATTTCTCTGCCTGGGTTACAAGTGCAGCAACAAAGTCCCAGTGGCATAACTGGCAAAGAATCAAACACAGAGCCATACCCCTGATCTCTAGTTGAAGATGCAGATCAACTTATTTTAATCCATTTATTGAAGTTTCATACTTTTACTGATAAGGTCTTTCTTCATTTTTACATTTATCAGTGATTTTCTGCTCAGTGAGATAATATGGAAACCCATAAGCTTTTCAGAAACAATTGCAAACAGTTCTGCTTTATTTGATCTGCAAACACAAGCCATTAGGCATAGAGTTGGTTGGGGGTTTTTACCTTTTGTTTTACTTTGTCTTTTCTGCTTTTTGCTTTGGAGAGCAAAACATTTGTATTACTTAAACAACCAATGAATCAAAATCAGATCACACACTGTCTGTAAGTATTTAGTGGGCATAGCAGGTCAGCTGCATGTGAAATACACATGGTAGTTCCTTATTGTGATTTTTATTGGAGGAGGGGAGTTGAACAGGAACCAGCTTTTGTTTTTATAGGACCAAGATTAGGTTCACGGTTCAGTAATTGGAACAAAAACTGGCAGTTGTTTGAGGAGTTTCCTTTCACACTTAAACAGGACAAAGGAAAACTTTCCAAATTTCTAAATGCCCAGGTGCCTTGCAATGGGAGGTGTAATTTATACTTCTAACAAACAGTTCAGATAATTTCTCTCATTGGCAGTAACGTATCACTGCCAGGTATTTGCTTGGTGTTCTGCAAGGAGCAAGAGGCCAGTTCCCAGCACAAGGGTGTCCTCAGCACTCAAACTACCATCTTTGTCACACATGGCATCAATCTGGGCAGCAGCAAGTGAAGCCAGAACACAAGAGTGACATAAATTTCTCATCCTACCAGTGGTCTTTTCAAGTTAGGTCTGAGACACGCTAGAAATGGGAGAAAAATGCTGCTGCTGCTTCTCACTTCACTCAGGCAGTTGCAGCTGTAAATACAATGAGCACAGAAGGCCCACAGAGACTATTATTAAATTTCCCTGAAGTCTCAGTTGGGGCATAGTGAGATTGAGAAGAATGTCATTTAACCCTGTGCCTCAGAGCACAGCACAGCTCCAGCCTAAGGAACAGAGCTTTGCAATTGTCCTCTGAAAACAATGTTCTCCTCCTGACCACAACCCAAGGAACCATTACCATCTTGGATGGGATGTTTCAGCTGAGAAGCAGAATGGAACACTAGAAATTCTCATCATATTTTGTTGTTTTATTTTGTTTTGTTTGTTTTGGTTTGTTTTGGTTTTTTTCCCTGTCCTATCTTCATCCAAATTAAACCCAGAGGATTCACTTCCATAGGAAAAAAGTTCTGCTATCCTGCTTTCTGAAAAGAACCCAGCATTGCTATTTTGGAATAGACAAAGTAATTTGAAGAACTAGTCAAAGCTAGAACTAATTTTTAATTGAAAGAAGAAAACAATTCCTGCTTCCTTGGTGGCAGGATTACCCCTCCCTTAAAATGCTGAAATGGCTTTCAAGGAAAATGCATCTTCAGGTAGATTATGGAAGCTGTAAAGATATTTCACTTTGCTAACAGCAGAGTCACAAGAAAAAATAAATAAAAATATCTTAAGCAGCCTGTGTGGTAATTATAAACACAGAGTAGGATTCTCATCGCTATCAGTCCTCCTCTTGCCAACTGACCCATCTGGTCACCAGAAAGGTCCTCTCATGTGATTTCTGTTTGAAGTGTTGAGGTGTTTTCTGACTATTGACAATGGTCTCTTTGTACACTGAGCAGACCAGGGTATACTCACAGTCAGTCAGCTGATAGAGAAATTGTTTTAAAGCTTTTTTTCTGGAAAGTTAGATGAAAAGTTATTGTTAGAATTTTATAAATCAATTATTTTTTCCTGTTCGACATAAAAAAGGAAAGAAAAGAAAAATTAATCGTGAAATGAGTAAGTGACATTTGAAGTTTAAATACATATATTCTAATGCCTGCAAAATTTCCTGAAGCATGGCTTAAGTGAAGAAAATAAAGATAATTCTTCCAGCAGTATCATGTGCTTTTCCTCTTTCCAGAAACAGAAACTTCATTTGCTTTCTCTATTGACCCTAATGTAATTTTTCTCCAGTAGGGCACAGGGACTATGAATTCAAATGGACCAAAGAGGCCAAAGACTGTTTTGGTGTCCCTCACTTCTCACAGGGGGGAGGAAATGAGTGACACTGCTGAGAAGAAAATGGTATAAGCACTCTCACTGACCTGGACAAGTACCTTTTCCTGGAGTCAAAAGATATTTAGCAACGAAGTCTGGGTAGTGCAATAATCCTGCATCCCCCACTGCCAAGGGGAGGATGAGGGTAGGGATACATGCCAGGCCTCCCACTGGACCTGCATCTGTCCTAGGACTATTTAGCAAACAGACAAAGTTAGCTGGGAACAAATGCTGCTCTTGCCCACAGCATGTCTCTTATCCCCACCCGATGAAAGGAATCCTGCCCTTGGCACCAGACTGCCAGGAGCATGGGATCACTTCCCTCTGCTTGTTCCTCAGACTGTTGTAGTGCCAGCCAGAGCAGAAGTCAGTCTGTGGAATACAGATTTTGGAAACTAAGCAGCAGTAATTCAGAACTTTGCCTCCACTTTCCAGCAAATAGGTCTTTCTAAAGCATGTTTTTTATTTTTAAATTTTGCCTTAGTGTCTGGACAGCAGCAGATTTCATCTGTTCAGTATATCGAGAAGTCTTTTTCACCTCAATCAATGCTTTGAGGAAATAAGCTAGAAAACATATGAACCATTATTTCACCATCACAGGGACATATATATATGTTAGAAACATGTGCTTTGCTAAAACAGTCTTGGAGCAGTTTCTGCATGCCTCTGTCCCCACTTGGATCATTGTTGCCATTCCTTCTGTGCTGGCATTCCAGAGCTGCTGATTCACAGTCTGCATCTGGTTCTGTAGCGTTCTTGCCAACTCAAAGCCTCATGGATTATTTGGACACTTAACTTGCTCGAGTCATTCTCCCTGTCACTGACTTGTTTATGTCTTATAAAACCATTTCTGCAGGGACTTTCCTCACTGTGTTTGATCAGCCTATTTGATTTATCAGAAACGTTTTCTTTCCTCCTTTCTTTCATTCTTACTTCCTTTGGCTCAGTTTTGCCATTGAGAGTAAGAAGAGAGTTGCTGATTCCAGCCCTGTGAGCTGCCACTGACGAAAGCAAAAACTGAGCTTTCCAGATGTGTTACTGTGGACAGTCACTTGGGATTTTTGAAATTTAGCATTGAGATGTTTGTAGACTGACATACACCCCAATTGCTTAGTGTTGAATTGTATCTATGTTAATTAATTTATAATCACTCATGAATTTGAATTCTTCAGTCATGTAGTACAGCTTGGGCATCAAAGATAACATGTGAGATCAAATAGCAGCTGAATTCAGCCTAATGTGTATAAAGGGTATAAAGAGGCTGGGAACAGTAGAACAGTGACTATGCTTCATTACATGCATGTTAGGGAGGATGCCCTTCTTCAAATTCCTGCACTGAATCATGTGAAAAGTTACATGCCTTTCCATCCTATGGAACTCATCTCCCCTCCATCAAAATTGGCCAATGTTCCATCCTGTTGAAACAAATCAAAATTTGTGAATAATTTCACTGTACCTAGGATTACTTCCAATAAAATATATCCCATGCCTTAACCAAGGCTGTTTTTAAATCTCCAGCAATTTCAGTAGGAGTTCCTAATTTAAGGAACTGCTTAGGGCATGAGTGGCTTTTATAGATGAGGTTTCCTCCGCTGTAATGTTTAATATGGGTACAGCTGTGCAGTCCTCTTTGTCGATGCACTGTACAACTCTTATTCCCAGCTACACTAGGCAGAAATAATTTCCAAGGATGGGATGTGAATTTGGTGTCCATGACCTTTCAGTCTTTTTCTGTTGAAACTTAGTTACACTGCCAGTGTGGTTGTGCTGTCGGTGGTAGTGGCAACGTGCACTGGGAACAGGATGGGCAACATCCTGAGCTATTCCAGTTAGAAACTGTGCAGTGCTATCAGTGAGTGCTGGCTGTTGTTCAAAAGCCAAAAGCAGCTGTCTTTCAAGAAACCTGCCTATAAACTGACACAGAAAGCCACCATTACTGACTAATAACAGCAGTCATGTTATACTTTGAATGGATGGAAATGGGCTGGACATTGGAAAGAGGCCAGAGTGGTCATTGTCCATAGCACTGACAAGCAAAACAGTCCAGACTTCACAAAGTACCTGTGTCCCTGCAACTGGATGCTCTCAGCTGCCCCCATTTCATAGCAAGATTTGCAACACTATGTTTTTTTCCTCCAGCCCATCATTCTTGGAGCCTGACAGTTGTGTGGGAATTTTCACTGTCAGGGATTTTCTTGTGAAGAAGCATGTCTCAAGTCTTTGAAAAAACTGCTGAGTGTACACCTCTCTGGCTCAGAGCCAAAGGGCACAGTCTGTGGGGGTTTTATTTGTTTACAACCACTCATGATTTCTTTGATCACTTGAGTTGCACCTAAGGAAGGAGAAGTGTATGGCCAGATGTATCCTTCAAAAATGCAGGATGTTAATTCCCAGTTAACTAAAGCATGAGGCAAATTTTAGAGATCCTTGCTCTGGTTCTCATAAGCTTTGCACCTCTGAGCTGCTCTGCCTTCTCTCTCTGCTCTTCTCTCCCCTGAGCACAAACCCTGAGGAGCTTGAAATGGCTCAGTGTCTCACACCTCAGCAGCAGAGTGGCCACCGTGACAGGACAAACCTCCCTGCTGAGATCCAGGCACCAAAGCTCCATTTCCAGTGGGGTCCTGGTCTGGCTAACCCAGAGTGAGCTCAGAAACCTGCACTGCATTCCAAACAGTAGCTGAGTTTCCATGCCCAGCTTTTCCCTACCTACGGGAGGGAGGGAGAGCTGAGCTCAGGTTTTCATCTTCCTTCTAGACATTTTCCCAGAGCAGGATGAGACAGGAGGCATTATGGTTTCCATTGCAGGCATCATCCTGGAGGTTTTCAGTCTAAATTATTTAAAGCAATTGTGACATTATGCTCAAAAATAATGTCTCTATCAGCAGATGGAGCCGGGCTGAGGTCACAATGATCCCATTTGCCATATCCTGAATAAAAGACTTCAAAATGAAACTAAAAAAAAAAAAAAAAAAGAGGTAGTCAAGATGCTTCACCAGTACTGAAAACAACCCAATTTAGTGCTGGCTGTGACTGGTGAGACAGCTGTGCCTTCCAAACTGGTGTAAGTTATAGAGTTCAGTGCTGCCACCCCATGCTATAGCCCCTCTATCCCTTATGCCTACACGGGGAATGATGACCCATGAAGTCCTGCTGCACATCCTTCATGATGACCAATCCTTTTCCTCCCGTAGAGTGACAGCTGCTCTCAGGCAGTGCAGCTCCACTGCCAGCAGTGCAAAGTCAATATTCTGGCAGAAAGTCAGAGTTCTGCTCTGAGTATCTTTTCCCCTAATCTCTGTACTTCTCTGACTACAATTCCCTTTCCTGTACTTTCACTGAAGCCTTCTCAAGCCTGGGAGCTGGCCAAACAGCCACATTCACAGTGAACTGGTAGAAATTTGTACCAGGAAATGGAGTGGGAAAGAAGAGAGCAGCAAAAATTAATCCAAAATTACTAGCAAAGAGGAAAAACTAAAGTTAGAGAGATGAGACTTCTAGGTGTCAAACATGTCATCACTAGAAATCTTCTAATAGTTATGGTATTGGTATTTTGAAGATATTTGAGGCAATAAGTACATAAATGGAGGTAGATGCTAAGTCATTGTAAGACTATATAGTAAGGACCATATGAGAAAGGCCACTAAGTCCAGTGGTATGGATATAATTTGCTCCCAGGCACTGTGCCAATCCAAGGCCTAATCTCTGCCAAATTATTTTGGGCCTGGTCTCTGTGGTTGCTGCTGAATCTGTCTTTTTCCATCTTGCTGTACCAGGGTGTTCAGCCCCAGCAGACACATGGAACTGAACCAGCAATTTATTTCAGGGAATGGGCTTAAATGTTCCTGTCAAGATGGAAAGTTACCAGCTGGGTTATCTTCTGCATCTCATCCAAATCAAATATTTTTACCATAATGTCCATTAGACCAAGCATAAGTGAAAGGTAAACTTTCTCAGCATCCAGAAAGTTCTGTATCAATTGAGACGCCATATATTGTGTCATTATTTTTCTATTCAAGCAGTCTGTATCTAGTAAGGCACAAAGTCTTGACAGGTTTCCATAAACCAGTGAGTGCAATTTTAATAGTATTTTTATACAAATAATTTCATAATTGATCAGCTGATCTGGCAGAGCTGGATGTATTATAGAAAGATGGACTATGTGATGTCTCACTGAAACTTCCAGGTTAAATGTAGAAGTCTTGTTAGAAAGGGCAGTGTCTGAAGACATCTCCAACCAAATTGTTCTTGCTACTGAGAGGGTTCTTTCAGGATGATCTGCTCTGGGATCATCACTGGCAGCAGTGTCAGATGCCCAAGTGTCAGCAAGATTTATCCTATTCTTGCTACAATTTCAGCAGGGAGCATTGTATGCAAAGTGAGTCCTAATTCCAATCAGATTAATTTGTTTTCTGATATGCCAATATTTGGTAAAGCTTTTGTGCTTGTTACTTTCCTTTCAGCTTAGGCTTGTTGCTTGCCTCTTTCTGTGGATCTTTGCTGAGACCACAACTTTTTCTCTGTGGAGTATTCCTTATAATTATCTTGTCACTCTGATTTGTAGGGAATGAAAAAAGGCATTATGTTCCTGAGAAATCACGTTTATCATCACTTGACTTACTCTGCGGGAAGGTTTTATTGAGACCATCAGCAAGGAAGCAATTACATAGCTGGATTCAGTGTATCTTCTAACCCATCTCTTTGGTGCCTTTACTTAAATAAAACAATTCTTGTTTCCTATACCTGCCTGATATAGAGGTGCTAAATCTGAGGTGGGAAATGAAAATGTAGATTCCCATTGAAAGGGAGCTGTTACGTTTGTGTTGGCTCTGTGAAAAACTGAATCTTCAATGCAGAGCACTGAAGCACATTTATATTATTTTTTCAAGTGTGAGATTGTATCACTTACCAAAGCTCAAGTGTCGCTTACAGAGGTCCAAATTGATTGCAGTTGTGGTGGTTGGTTTCATATAATGATGACCATATCTGCCAGGACTTGACTTGAGACAAAAAGTGCATTTTTATACTTCCAAGCAACTAAAAGATGTCCTTTGACGAGCTCTGGCCTGTGGTGTAAGCAGACAAATGCCCTCAAGGCAAGCCTCTGTACCCTGCTGCAATGATTTTGAGCCTTCAGAAGTCTCTAAACCAGACACTTTAACTATACCAATATTGTCTGTATCAAGAGAAACAATGATATAAAGCAGAAGGGCAATAAACAACCAGGGGCAGTGGCCGTATCTAAAGGAATAGCAGGAAAAAAAGTCAGGGATTGGCAAGGAGCTTGGGAGGACAGATCTGTGAACCATTCACCAGGAGGGAAACAAGGACAAAGACTTTGATATACGAGAAATAAAAACGCCTGAAAGTGGGGATTGGCTGATGGCATCTGATTGCTGTCCCCAGCCACAGGCAGGCATTTCTCCAAGGCACCAAGACAGTCTGACAAACTGCTTATCCCAGCGGCTTGCCAAAGGCTGAGCTCCAGCAGGAAGACTGCCGGCGCCAAGGAAACTGCAAAAGAGGCTGGTAATTTTCATTCTCAAGGTTTGTTCAGTGTTTACCCACATCCATCTTCTCTTCCTGGGCAATCTTCTCCTCCCACCCCCCTTCCCAACCTGTGCACAGTGACACAAACCTTCAGCAGAAAGGACCCTGCACTCGTCTCTCAGCCGTGACCCCAAGGGACAGTGGTTATCGTGGCCATCAAGGCTGTGCTGGTGCACACCCACCCAAACATTGATGGTGCCAGCTCCTATAAATAAGGAGGCTGGCTATGGAAACGAAGAATAGAATACATGATTTCATGGTGGGCTCGCTTTATCACCCTTCCTGAGCCTTAGTTTGTGCTTTGCTTTCCAGGATGCACGTGATACTGATTATCTCTTAGAGCACAAGCAAAATGTTAAATCAAATGGAACTCAGAAAGTTTTGTTTCTGAAATTCTTCATTTTGATCATATTGTTGACAAAATACCAAAACACACCACTGATTCCAGCTGTGTGGCAGTGTCCTGTGCTAAAGCAACAGCTATTCCCCTAGTAATGACCCAAATGCTTTAAGCTTTAAATCAGGCATTTTTTGAAACTGAAAGTTAAGCCTGCTCTACTGCTGACATCAATGGAACACAAACTACTTAATCTAAAGAATAAAACAAGCTTTGAACTCCCAGCAGATACCAAACTTCAGATTTATCTATGCTATATAATCTCCATTCAGATTTTTGATGTGGCTGGTTTCCTTTATCAGTGTATAAGCAGACTTTAAGAGAATGGTTTATCACACTGAGACACGCAAGTATAAACAGAATGAAAACTTTTGAGCCTTATGAAACATGTATCTCTAAAAATAATATTACTCTTAAGATGATGCCATCTTTATTCTTAGAAAATAGTGTTGAACGTGGAAGTGCATTTGTTTAGGTGATTTGATCCCATTTTATCCACAGCTTCAATTATATAATCAAACACATTAAAAAAATGATCTCTTTTTTCAACTTGAATTCTTTGATGATAAAAATTGCTTTACCCTTGAAACTTAATAAAATAGAAGGCCAGTTCAGAAAGCATGATTTCTACCACACTCTCAAGAAACTGGACCATGGTAGCTTATGTCACAAGGCTGGGATTTGGCAGTATAGCTGTTGGTGTCTGCAGAAAGTGGTAACCTAATGAACCAGTTTGCTCTATTGCCATAAAAAAGCCACGATCCTGGCCCATTTGTGTATATGGCATCATTTTAACCTTTATGGAGACTAAGCACTTAGTTGGGCACCAAGTTTTGGTCTGGCCCCTGGACCTCGTGATCATGTCCTGCACAGCATTAATCTTACCTAAGAACAGTTTTTCTCTTCCTTTACATCAGTGAGGGCCACACTGTTAGGATTTTTATACAACATGTTCAGTGAAATCACTTTAAAATACCAAAATTATTTACAACCACTGTTTCAGAGATCTGCATCTGAAATAGATAGGTTCTAGCATTCACATCTGAAGTTCCAGTAAAAGCCACATTGCTGTGGAGGAGTACAGGAAATTGGCTTCAGGGACAGTGGCCAGGGTGGTTTTGATCCAAGCTTTTGGCTCCAAGAAGCTTTTGACTTCTCTACACCCACTGCAGCCTGAACCTGAACCACACATGCCCCTGAGTTAGTCCTCCCCTTTCTGGTGGCAGTACTAGAGCTGTTCCTGGCTCAGCTGGTACCTACTGAGAGCTGGGGAATGTGTCATTTCCTAACACAGCATGTTTATGATGTCAGGGAGGGATGAATGATGAAGGGAGAATAAAAGGCACCCTGAGTTTTTCAATGTGCTTTATTGTCACCCACAGAAGAGACCTTCTCAGCTTCCCCTTAAAGGAAAATGAACCTGCAGCCAGGTCAGTATTTTTTTGGCATGTTGCACTGTCAGGTGCATAACAGAGATAGTCTTCCTCCAAGCAAGCATACCTGTTCAAATAGCTCAACAATTATTTCATCATTGATTTTGCACATGTTCTTTTAAAAAAAAATATCTGAACTTGTATGGAAATGTCTGTTTTCTGAGTGGATTCAACGTCACTAAATTAACTTAATAACTTTATGGATGTCTATGAGAACAATATATATATATTATTTTATATATATATACAAAAGAAAACCCCACTAAGCTCAAAATACTAAATATTGTCTTCCTAATTTGACAGTTAAAATATATCTTGTTTTCTGAATGTTTTTCCAATTACCTTTCCCTTTAGCAGTCAAAAGAATTGGTTCTCATAGTGATTTGTTTGAAGGTACAGATTAGGCTGAATAAAAAGCTGAATTATGCCCTGTTCTTAATGAACATTTATGTTGCTGACTAAGGTTAGCTACAAGGACATGAGCTTCTTGTCCATAATTTCATTAGTGGACTGTACCTGCTGTAGAGGATACATTAATTTAGTTTCCCCAAAATTCTGTTTTTCTTGCTTGATAATGAGATCAATTCTTCAGCTGTGATTCAAGCACAACACAGTAAGAGATGAGGTCAAATTAAAAGCAGTGATGGAGCAATTTTAGGACTAAGGATATTTGACATTTCAGGGGACTTGAAGACTACAACAGTTAAATGGGTAAGGTAGGTTAGGAAAGCTTTTTTTTTCCCCCAAAGCAGCCCACAAATATTAGTAAGAATTACAAGAAGATCTTAATTTGTGAATACAGGAACAACAAATAGCCCAGATGTAAACATTTTTGTGTCACTATTATTATATTTATATTATTTATGTATGTATATCTCTGAAATTTAAGCCATGCCCATTTTGTAGAACTACCCTGATTTATTGTTCCTTTGCTGGAGAGTCATGGTGAGCTCTGTCACATCAGTTGTTTTTCATGTATGGAAACACAATCCTGCCTGCACCAGAGGAGCCAAAGGGCATTGCTCCTTTGGCCATGGAGGCGCAGCAGAAGCCAGGAGAGCTGTGGCAGGAGGCACCATCCCTTGTGCCATGTTGGTTGTTGGCTACTTGAGAGCAGGGAGAACCTCCTCAGCACCTCCCTGCACATCTGTGAGGGCTGATATTCCCATGGTGGTGCCAGCAGCCAATGCTTATCCCCTGTGCTCAGCAGGAGGGGGCTATGGGTGCTAAGCCCATCTCTTGCCACCTCTTTCCCTGCTGCTGAGGCTGGGCTGGTGGAGGTGAATGCCTGTGCAACTCTCCTCAGACTCTTGGGCTTTTTTTTTCATTTTACTTTTAGGCTCCTGCTCCCAGCCTGCTTTTTGTTGTTTGTTCCTTCTCATTCTCCTTTTATTTTTCTTAATTAATTTTTATTTATTTTTATTTTTTATTTTTTATTAAAAAACAACAAAAAAAACCAAACCAAAACAAAAAAAACCCCATTTTAATTTACAGTCAGGGTCTGTGCCCAGAATGGCCTGATCTGCAGCTCTAAATAAGCAGAGAACATTATGGTTTGTCCAGTCCTTCTGTGAAAGGGAGTCAACAAAGTCACATTCAGGGGTTGTACACTGCACTTTGTTCCCTGAGAAGACACAGGGAATTTTTTTATTTGCACTACCACAGATCCTAGGAGAGGATGGATTTAGTGGAGGATGTTGAGAGAGGACAAGAGGGTATGGTTTTAAACTAAAAGAATGACGTTTCAGACTAGATATAAGGAACAAATTTTTTACACTGAGGATGGTGAAACACAGTGGCACAGGTTGCCCAGAATGGTTGTGGAATCTCAACTTCTGGAAACATTCAAGGTCAGGTTGGATGGGGTTCTGAGCAACCTGATCTAATTGAAGATGTTCCTGTTCATTGCAAGGGAGTTGGAACTAGGTGATCTTTAAAGGTCCCTTCCAGTCCAAACCACTCTACTGTGACACTGTGTGATTCTGTGTTCAAAGCCCCATCCAACCTGGCCTTGAACATTTCCAGGGATGGGGCATCCACAATTTATCTGGACAACTTCTTTCAGTGCCTCACCACTCTGACAGTAAAGAATTTCTTCTTAATATCTAATGTAAACCTACACTCTTTCAGTTTAAAGCCACTCTCCCTCTGCTACAACTGCCCTAGATGTGTTTAAGCAACAAAAAAGAAGGGTAAAATTTTCAACCATGAACAATTAATTCTCCCATATATTATGAGAATGCATTGGAGGCCATGAATATTTGATTACACTACAGATTAGATGGTTAGACATATAAAGGCCTAATTTGCTTTTCTAGAAAATCTGGCCATAATTTGACATAATTACTTGTTTATGAGTATCAAAACCAATTAGGTACTCTGCATCTGAGGGATGTTCCTTAAATCTTACAACCACATTGCATTCAATGAACATTTACGTGGGCAAATAATCAAATGTAGAAATATTGACCAGAAGGGTTACAGAGCTTCCAATCTATTGGTTTCAGAACAGGTAGTGTAAGTGTCTAAAGCAACTTGAAATATGCATTAGAAGCTGATGGAGAACACACTATGAATTCAGTAGAAGTCACATAGATGATGCTGACCTGATTATTTATTTAGTTTTTTTATATACCAATTATTCCTGTTCTTCTGTTCTTTATCATGTTACCTTGTCTCCTTCAGGTATATGATGGGGAGAACTTTCACAGAGGTAAAGTATGTCTCTTATTCCATTCCCTAGTAAGACTTATTTTCTATCAGATTGTTTTGATACAGCCATAATAGAACTAAATTAGCTTTTATCTAGAGGCCACTAATCTGTTCCATATTGCTTGATCATTGTGCTTACAGTTCCTCTCTGTAAACCATTCCCAGCTCTGGGCAGTAACATACAGACAGAAATGGTACCATGCATAATGCCTGGGCTCTCAACTCCAGTGTTCCCAGAGTTTCCCAAACTTCTATTCTTTACCCACTACAGTATTTAGTGCTAAAGAGCTAAAGGTAGTCAGCTGCACTACAGAGGTGCCTTGAAAGGCTTTTGCTAAATATAGATTAAAAGGTGAATTACCTGTGCTCTGTGTACCTGAAGATTAGGGTAATCCCTCATGGCATGCAACTGAAATCCACTAAACCCACAGAGTCCTGGGCACTGCTCTGGAGAACACAACTTCCCTGCTCACCAAGAAACCCTTGGTGCAAGCAGAAGATGGGAAAGCTTGCCTCGCTTCCCCTTCTGCTGGAATCCCCAAGTGGAGGGTGGCTGTCTCCCGAGGAGGAAAAGAAGCAGTAAAAAATGAGAGAATGGAAGGCAACTGCTACAGCAGAGACAAGCACAGATGAAAAGATGAACACATTAAAATTGAACAATTGGAAATCTGCCAATTTTGATAATCTCTTCAGATTACTCTGCATATGCTGGGTATATTCCTCAGCAGTTTTGACAGAATACTAGAAATATTTCTAGAGAAAATGGTTAGAAATTAGATAAAAAATTAATAGGAATCCATGAAACCAGGCAATACAGGGTAGCAATGAAGGTACCTCTGAGGATGAGAAAATGAATCATAATGGAAATATCACCCTCTATGTCATTCTGCCACTAGATGCACGTAAGAAGTGTTGTTAAAGTCAGTGTCTGGTACTTATGGCTGGGGATTGATTTGACCTCAAGGTCGTTCAGTTTGTTATTCTGCCAGCAGTTAAAAGTACACATTGTGCTGCCAGAACAGTGGCTACCCAGGCCTCACTTCAGGCACTTTTCTTGTTGGCCTGTCTTGCCTTGAATAGTGCAAAGTAGCTTGTGGCCAGAAGCTCTTTCCCACTTAGTTTAAGTCATTAGCCCATTTGCTGTACAACTGGGAGAGGAAGGGATTGATCACAGAGACTTCAGAATTAGCATGAGTAAAGCACAGGAAGTTTTACCAAAAGGAATTCTGCACAACCAAGCTGGTTTTTTATGGCTAGTACTTGTGGTTCTGTAAGGTACATATAATTCCTGATTTTAGATGTGGAATTAAATATATGTGGTTTGCCATCTGACATTGCCAAAAACTTTATAGATTAAAATAAGTTGACGTGGCATGGTGACCAAACTCTCTAAAATAGGTAACAGTCCCACCAGATACAGTGAGTAATTAATGATGTAGTTACCCAAACTGTGCTTCCTATTTTGCTAAAATATCTCTTAAATCTTGCAGATTTCTTGTTTTTTGTTGCTATTATTGTTTCTTATATTTATATGTTATAAGCAGGAAATTTATTTCCTAGCACTAATAGACTCGTGTCTTTGTTTACTGGCTAGCTGGGATCTATTTGTAAATATTTCTATACCAATAACACTCCTTCCAGAGACATCATTAAATACTGGAATACCAAATTAGCAAATATAAACCTGCTTATCACTACAGTGGTGTTCACAAAGGCTTTCTTTAGTCCAGACAGGTTAATCTCCCTGTACTGCCTCTACAGTCAGGATGAAATTTCTACAGTGCAGTGTGAAGTAGAAACAAAAATTTAAGTGCTCTGAACAATTCTGTACAGTAGACTTGGCAATAGGGGATCTCCAGAGACAGCTTCCCCAGGCTGCAGGTATCCCTGCATGATTTTTTTTCTATTTAAGAAAATAAATTCTAATAAATCAAAACAAATAGCATTCATGCAAAGGACAAAAATGAACAAAAGGAGAAAGCTGCTGATCTCATGCTTCCCTGCAGAGAAAGTGAGGAAAGGGTGGGGAATTGCCCAGGTACTTTCTGATTATTCTATAAGATAGGATAGGAACAATGAGGTGGTTGGGGTGAGCCTGAACAGAGCACTTTCTTTTTGGCACTTCAACAAATGTTGGCAGCATTTTCTTTTTTAATGTCAACATTATGTGCACAGCTTCAAGGTAAGAGTTCCAAGTCGCTCAAGTTAATTGATACATCAGGGATGCGGAACTGGAACACGATGTCCTTGCTGCCACTTAAAAATATTGCAAAACTGTATGTTGCCTTTGCAGGAGGAACTAGAAAAGTCTGAATGCATTATAAAGTGTTGGCCAGAAATGGGGGATTCATTGCAGCTATTTCCTTCAATGTCTGTCTCAAATGATTCAAAAACTGTGAGATTATGTCTTCTGCTCTAGTTCTGATGACGAAATACTGCTCTGCCTCCCAAGCTGGATCTACTTTCAATCTTATCCAGAACTGTCCTTCTGCTGGTTGAAGGTGTATTTTCATACAGAAGTGAGTACTTTTTGCTCTGAACATTCAGCTGCCTGCTTCAGTGTTGCCTCAAGGCTTCAAAAATGAGGGGTCTGAATTTGATGCAAGACCTTGTTAGTGCAGAGATAGGCTCTTCTGATCAGTGGAGCAAAGGAATGCTACTTCACCAGCAGCTGTTGCTCGTGGGATGTATCACCTTTGCATAAACTCAGGCTGTAGCTGAATATCCACCTGTGATGCAGCTATTACAGACTCTCAGGCCACACCCTCTTCTACCTCTCCTTGCTCTTGCAGGCTCCTTCCTCAGACCCTGTTCTTCCCATGGCCGTGCAGGTGGAGCGATGCCTGACCCATCCATTGCCTCTGCCAGCACACGCAGGGGACACGGCGAGGGGAGCAGAGCAGTTTTTGGGTGTTCAGAGAGACACAGCAGAAGAGATTCAAATGTGCAAATACAGCGTCAAGAGAAAAGTCTCAGGGCAGCCAGCCTGGCCTCCAGCACAGATCTCCCATAGATTCTGAGTCACATCTGTGAGCCTGGGGTGGCTTGTCTTGGGCACACCTGAGAGCGACACAGGGCACAAGATGTGCTGTTCAGTCGAGCAAACCAAGCCCTGTGGCTCAAAGAATGACGATTGCTAACAAATAACATTTTTTTAATCCTACAAGACATAGTTTGTCAAAACTCTCTGGTGTAAAACCAGTGTTGCTTGTGTTCCAGGGGAAAGTGCCTTGACTGAGAGGGAAATTCTTTTCTGAGATTCCAGGTTCTGTGAGAATCTAGAGAGTCTCATCACAGCCCCCAAGACACAGACTCTGTCCTCGAAGTGGCAACTCTGCACAAATTTTACAAAGCTATGGCCTGCTCTGCATTGCTGCAGGGGCATTGCTGTGGTGTAGCTAATCCAAAAAGGGCAGGATTTATCCTGCTACAGACAGGTAGGGAAGACTTGTAAGACTTGCCCTAACTGTATTTTTATAATCACACTCTTCCTGTGCACAATGGACATTGGGTGTAACCGTAAATAAGGATTGCTTTCATCTCCAAGTTCAAAATGATGAGGTTCCTCCGTTGCTTATGTAGTGACTGTGCACTGAGACACGGGGATAACAGCTGCCAAAGCCAGCCAAGGGTTTGGTGTTCCTGAGAGGGTAGGTCCAATTAAAGTATTTTCTATCTCACTGCTACACTACTTTTACAGTGTAATTCAATATTGCAAATCAAAACTGACTTCATTACTGTGTACCCACACAGTCAAATCAGTAAGATCTTTAGCTCAAAACCTGGAGCACTTTCTAAGTTTCAACACTAGTGTCCAGGTTTTAACATCAGTTATTTTTCTCACATGAGCAATACTGCTGCATTCATTTCACTGAGAGAGAAAATGTAGCAGAGGTGAGGAACTAATCTAGCACTATAAAGGGAAATCTTGTGACACTTTTAGCAGAAGCTCAGAAGATCCTGCCTGCCACTCATAGCTTTCATTTACTTCAATCCAGTTCTTTATTTTATGCAAACTGTATGTTCTGCACAGACCAGTCACAGTATTAAAAAGTAGAGAAAGGGTGACAGATGCCTGTTTTGTTTGTTTATAAACAGCATAACTGGCTGTGGCAACCCCCATGGCTCAGAGGGAAGGACACCGCTGCAAGAGAGACGCCTTCAGAAGAACCTCTGTCAGCCAGGCTGTGTGCACACCCAAAGGTAACCATGGTTCCTTGGCTTCTGTGTGCAGAGATATTCCAACATGAAGTGACGTGATTTGATTTGATGAGAAAGGTGAGTTCCAGAGTTAACAGGGAGCTGCAGTCTAGCACAGTTTGTCCTTCCTTGTCTCCATGACCAACAAGAGCTCCCAGGCCCAGGCCAGGGAGTCTGGTCCTTCCACAGATCAGTTCTTACTTCTGAAAGCTGCTCCTGGCTTCAGTTTTTGGTGAATTCAAATGCAGTAAAATCCCTTCCCCAGGGATGTGGGTTTGTTCCTTTGAGAAATAGCAGCCAGTTTCTATCTTCACAGAATCACAGACTATGCTGAGTTGGAAGGGACCCACAGGGATCATCGAGTCCAACTCCTCGCACTGCACAGGACCATCCCCAAGAGTCACACCATGTGTCCGAGAGTATCATCCAACTGCGAGCTTCTTGAACTCTGTCAGTCTTGGTGCTCTGACCACTTCCATGGGAACACTGTTCCAGCACCCAACCACCCTCTGGGTGAAGAACCTTTTTCTAATATCCAACCTAAACCTGACACAACTCTAGGTCATTCCCTCGGGTCCTGTCCTGGGTCACCACAGAGAAGAGATCAGTGTCTGCCCCTCCACTTCCCCTCAGGAGGGAAATATTAACAAGAAATAACTTATCCACAAAGTGCCCTGGATTCACAACAGTTAGAAGATGTTGGAGCCTTAACAAATAGCAGCATGTGACTGAATTAGTGGTTTTTGAAAGGTAATCAGCAGCTGGACTGGAATCCATCCAAAATGAAATCCTGCTCTATTATGCACGTTAGTATGCTGGGAATCAGTACAGCTGCTGACTTCATAAAGTAAGAATAGACCCTGTGCCAGTGCTCTGTCACCCTTGCAGTGAACAAGTGTTTCCTGATGTTCAAAGGGATCCTCCCATGATTCAGTTTGCCATGATTCCGGTCCTGTCACTGGGCACCAGGACCTGCTGCACTGTGCGGGCCACTGGAGTGCTGTTTGCTCTGGCACCAACTGAACCAATGCCAAATCCTGTCACAGAGCCCATGGGCAACCTGTGAAAGAAGCACATTAAAGCTGTTACTCATGAATAACCTCACAGAAAATGAGTGCAGATCTCCTTTACAACACATGTCCCATCACTGCAAACACAGCCCAGGCTGGCTGTTTGGCACTGTCAGACCCCTGTGGCTGCTCCTGACGTGTACCTGCCACCGTGGTTAGGCAGGAACCCACGATGGATGGTGCATTTGGACTGCACAGAGTGAAATCTTTCCAAAAGCTGGTTTGTTGTGGACTGTGAGCTCACAACTCTTTCCTGACACCCATGCAGAGGAGTAGTTTTAGCTTTCTTGTTAGACCTTCTGACTCTTCTTGCCTGGTTTAGTTCAGCCAGCCAAGCTATAGAGCTGTATACAAGCTCCCCAGTTACAAATTAAGCTGCAATCAGCACATGATTGCTTTAGGAAATAGCATGCAACAGGCAGGAGGGAAACCCAAAGGCACCTGTTTTACCTAGTGATGTCTCAGTGCAAGGGCAGGAAGGTGAGAAGGGAGAAGGCCTATCCTGTCCACGGTGGCTGTTCTGAGGAACACCAGCAGTCAGGCTTAGAAGCAGAGCCAGTTTAGATTTCCGGCCAAATCTGTACAGAGGTGGTTTCTGTGGGACTGGCTCACGACGCCTACTTAGCCAAGACACACAAAGCCCTTGAGGAGCTGTAAATGGACTTCCAATGATGCATACTGCTGCTTTCTGTGGCCATCATTTGTTCCATTTTTCAAGCCTACAATTCTAAGCAGCTATCAGCTTTATCTTAAAACTTGATTAAAGTTGATCATGAGTAATCTGATATACACTATTCATGTTACTCCTGAGGGGAACAAATGGATTATTCAGGAGCACACAGAAATTTTGGAGAGTCTGAGTGTGCTGGTTTTGGCCAGGGTGGAGTTAATTTTCTTCTTCTAGTAGCTGGTATAGGGCTGTGTTCTGGGTTTGTGCTGAAAGGGGTGTTGAGAACAAGGGATGTTTTTGTCACTACTGAGCAGCACTTGCAGTGTGAAGGCCTTTTCTGCTGCTCGGACCGTCCTGCCAGCGATGAGGCTGGAGGTGCACAAGGAGCTGGGAGGGGACACGTCCAGGACAACTGAGCCCACCCAACCCAAGGGATATTCCAGACCATATGATGTCATGCTCTGTATATAAAGCTGAAGGAAGAAGGAGGAAGGGGAGACATTTGGAGTGATGGTGTTCGTCTTTCCAAATCACAGTTACATGTGATGGAGGCCTGTTGTCCTGGAGATGGCTGAATGACTGCTGGCCCATGGGAAGTAGTGGATGAATTCCTTGTTTTGCTTTGCTTGTGTGCACAGCTTTTGCTTTACCTGTTAAAATGTCTTTATCTTGATCCACAAGTTTTTTCACTTTCACTTTTTCAATTCTCTCCCCCAGCCCACGATGGGGGGTGACTGAGCGAGCGGCTGCGTGGGGCTGAGCTGCCTGACTGGGTTAAACCACAACGCTCGCTACAGATGGAGCTGGGGCTCTTCAGGAACCTGAAGGCAGTCTGCCTGCTGGCCTGGCAGGCAGATTGGGCAGAGATCACCTTGCTGAAGCAGGATTAGTCTGTAGCTCCCTGGCAAGCAGTAAGAAAATGGCAACATTATCTAAGACTTATGCCATGAGAAGTTTATTTCGTATTATTTGTACCTATTGTTAGTGCTGCCCCTCCACCATGTCTCTGGTGCTGATTATTGTCTTAGGAAGTGCCTAAAGGATGGTGATTGTTGGCTGAGCAGGTACCTAAAAGCATAAAGTACTCAGAGGAGTGGCTGAGCATCAAGTTAGTTCCAGGTTACTGCTGGAAAGGATGCCAGAATCTCAATACATTATTGATTTTCTGTACCATGGTAGCTGATCTATATTTTTGTTCTGTGTTAGCTACAGGCCTTTAATCTACTCCTTTCCTTACTGTGAGCCACCGTAGCTAAAATCTGCTTTGTTAGTTTTGGGTCTAGCACTTCCAAAAGGATTTTGGGTTTTGATACTTTAATACAATTTTGCATTAATATGGCTTTGCTTTTTTTGCAAGCAACATAACATAGAAAGTTAAAGCTTACTAAAACCCAAGTACCTTAAGAAAAAAATCCTTATTGGGACATCCCTGGAAGTAGCATCTCCCAGAAGCAAGAGAAGTGAACAGCAGCTTTGTGCCAGAGCATTGGCAGATGGATGTTTGCCCCTACTAAATGGTCTGTCTGCCTCACCTCAGTTCCTGCTTCAAACCATCGTGAAAACATCAACCAGACAAGTATTACTGACAGCTACAGACTGATTAACACTGGCAATGCACTGAAAACCACAAATGAAAGGAAGTCTACAGACTGTAGTGAAAAGGATTTTATCTGTATCAGTGCCAGTGGTTGATAATCCCTGAAGACCTGAGACAGTGCTGATGAAAGGATTGCTGTCAACGCCTCACATCTCTCATCAAACCCATCTTCTAGAGAATCCAAAAAATGCTGGTCACAGCACTGACAACTCTGCCATAAAAAACTGTGCTGTAGCCCATAGCTGCTTTTACAGCAGGGGTCTGACAAAGTGAGATGGGGATTTAAAATTAGCACCTGACACAGTTAAGCATCGTCTCTGGCTGAATGGTACTGAAATAATTCATGTTTACTGTCCAGCACTGCGATCAGCAGAGGCCTGTTAGCTCTGAATAGGACTGAATTGTTTAAACAGACACCAGGAAAATGTAAATCACAGCGGAACCCAGGGAAAAAGAATGTGTCTCTACTCCTTTTAATTGCATCTCATTAGCAGAAAATCAGTAACAGCCTGTATGTTGTGCAACACTGACAGTGCTCTTTAGCTACTGACAGCACAGGCTTGACTACAGCAAAGTAAGCAACTACATCCCTCAAATACCTATGCAATCATGGTTCCAAAAATGTACGGAAAACACCATTTTCATCTGCTCTTAGGCTAGATTTGAGGACATGCCTTTAAAAAAAAGTGGCTACAATAAGGCTCCAGTAAGACTGGAGACTGCTTGCCTGTCACCACAGGCAGAAAAGCACAGGATCAGTGATATATGACTGGGAGGGATGACTTCTGTATCCAAACATTTGAAAATGTTTATGCTTATGAAACAGGACAAAAGAAAAAAGTGTGTAACAGTAGTTTTAAATCAGCGACACAGTGCTTTGGTAGTTTCATTGAAGCATCACTTTTATGATTTTTAGCTTCTTCCCAACTTGTCCATTACTTCCAGTTCCTAAACACCAGTTCTAGCCAATACCTAAATTCAGGTTAACAGGCAATTCATAAACTGAAATGGAAATTGTTCCCTCTGTCCCTGACCACTGCAGTAATTCCAGATCTGGCAGAGCTCTCTACACTAGGAAAGCACATACCTCTGTCCTTCAGTGTCTTCAGGGTGTAATTCTTTCAGCAGACGTGTTAAAACAGGACAAGAAGAGGAGACTATAAAGTTTTGACAGAATTTAGGATGTGGGTGGTTTTGCTGTTGCATGTGTCAAGAGATGACGCACAGAAGGACGTGGCTCATCGCACAACAGGGAGAATGAACAGTTAAAGGTAAAATACATCCTTTCACTAATCTCTACTGAAAAAATAGCGCCCATTACGCTGAAGGGTTGCAGCTGAGTTTGTAGTGCTGCTCTGAAAATCTCAACCTGCAGTTTTTTTCCCGTTGTTCTAGACCACCACCTAATGGTGAGCACACGCCCGGGCTCGCCTGGCTGCTGTCACTGGGAACACCAGACAGACCTCAGCACCCAGCTCAGCATCATTTGTGCCAGGAGCAAGGCCTTTCCTTCCCCTTCCCACTGACCCTTGGAACAGCTCTTGTTCCAGCTGCACCACACCAACAGGCTAACGTGGAGCTGCTCTCCACCTGCATCGCTGCTGTGTCTCCAGCAGCAGGACTATCTGGGAGTTCATTTTCCTACAGAACTGAATTGCGTGACCTGGATCAGCACTAACAGGCCTCGCTCTCTAATTGCTCAGGACACTCTTATCCTAGAGCCTCATTCCTGTAGATTACTTAGGCTTAGTACTTACTCTAAAATAACTTGCTTTATCTGTGGTAGTGCAAAGAGCAACCTCACAGAGCCACCACAGGCTGTTTCCTGTTCCCTGCCTCATCCTTGTCATGCGGATCAGCAGCGCAGTCGGTACTCCCTCGCTCAGTCCAGGCTTTCTCCCATTACTGGTACAGAAATTAGATCCTGTAAAGTACTTCCCTAACAAATAGATTCTAACTCTCTCTTTCTTCCCCTTGTGGATTTATTTACATATCGGGAACCTTTGGAAAAAAAAGAAAGAAAAAACCCCAGTGCTCTTGCTTTGACTACCTTCTCCTATAAATCACGCACTAGACGTGTTAGTCCTACTCAAATGCCAATAAGCCTGGCACACTCACTCCCCAGGATACGCTAATGGAAGAAAAAGGTAAATTCTGACTACCTCCCATGGTGAGCCATCTATGCAAGCAACGTTAACATAAAATACTCTGTAAAAATGCGACCAGCAGTATCCCAACGTACAAAATTCTAATCTGCATCCTTTTCATCAGTTTGACTTACTCCTCTCTCAAGCAAGGGACAAGTATATTTGCAGTTTTGGCTGAGCTTACCTTACCTGCTCTCATCATCCTGTTTCTGGAGCAGCAATCTTTCACCCTCTGTTACTAGTATTTTGTGGGGTTTCTGTATGGACTGATACACCTGTATTAGGCCATACCCTGTGGAGAGCCTGTATTTCTGAAATCCACTTCTCCAGTTGTTCGCTCTGCCATCTGTTTACCTCCACCTGGTGGCACCTCACAGGTTAAGCCTTCAGAAAACTCTCAAATTTAGAACAGTCTAGTCATTACATTTTCATGCACATTCCACATTTCAGCCACCATTATTTATTAGCTCATGTCTTTTTATGGCTGCAGTGTTTTTTGCTATGTGACAGTCCAGTTTTCCTAGGTTTAGAGACTTGACTTCTACTACTTTATTTATTTTCTTTTCAGCAATGCAATATTAGAGTCACTGAGGTTACAGCCACATTCTTAACCTGAATTTTCCAAAGGTAACAGCAACTAATCACTAGGAAAGACTAGTAATCTGGACCTCGGTGGCACTGCCCTTCACCTCATACTTCCTTCAAGGAAAAGTCCTCTCCAGTGTAACCACTTCCTTCAGTTGCACAGTCCCACTATGAACAGCAGCAACTGCTCCTTCTGTTTTACAGGGAAGAGACAAGAGGGAAAAATGCATCTCATTTTCTGATACAACAAAAGGGCTGTAAGGAAATAAAAGCAACTGCAAGCAATCCATTTCTAAACAGATATGGCAAGGCTTCTGTTCTAGGTCATAATTTGGGCCTTTAACCCCTGAGAAAGCTAAGTAGTAGTGATGATCTAAGACCAATAACCTCCTCCCAAATCCTTTTTGGATCAAGCTTTAGTATGATCTGTATCAGTTTTTTTGCCCGAAACCAAGATGACATAACTAATCTATCCCTCACTCTCTTCTCCCATACGTTCATCTGCTGTAGAAGGTGAGGCACTTACTTGGAGCATTCCATATCCATTACACAGGCAGTGGACTAGCAGCCCTCTCTTACAACAGGTCACAGCAGATGTGTGCCCTGACACTGACTGAACACCAAGTGAAAAAGAGTTAGACTAGAAAGATTGAAGTAA